>NC_092333.1:714790000-720762500 GCF_046630445.1 Rutidosis leptorrhynchoides
ATAAGGTACGAATGAGTATATGATAGGGTTTCGATAATTATAATGATTTTTTTTTTTTGAAAGTCAAAGATCAGTGAAGTTGTTGGTAAGTTTATTGCTAATGTGGTGAATATAAACGATTCCCCGGTAACGTTGGCGAAAGGGCAACGTATCTATCGAGGTTATAATAAGACTGTTTTGATTGAGAAGTCGAAGTTGACTTGCTGGAGCTGTGACAAAACTGTCTATTTTGAAATAGAATTGAAAAGTTATTTTAGCTAGTAAATGCCAAAGGGTCTAACACGGATACGTGTCGAACTATGACTTGGGTTTTGAGAGTTTTTCAGGTGTATAACTGTGGGTAACATGTGGTTGGATCATCATCTCGATTGTTCCTTAGTTGAAGTGTCTCCAGGAATTTCGAAGGCTTTGAGTACATATTGTAATCGTTAATACATATGATGTTCTAACACAGTTTTGAAGTCAAAGTATAGCTTTGAAAGATATAAGAATCTAAGAGTGATGATACTGGTTATATTTCGAATTGAATTATGCGATTTCAAAATCAGAATATGTAATTGAATTTGAATGAGTATGATTGTTTTGATTTATATGAAAGAATGGATATTGTTGTGAAAGTAGGGAGTATAGTTGATGATTGCTGAATCAGTTTTGAAAAATGTAATATATTAATTGTGAATTTATATATCTCTCGGGTATTACCTACCCGTTAAAAAAATTTCACAATTAATATTTTGTACAAAAGAAGTTTATTACAGTCTTTATGAAAATATATGTGTATATTTTCTTTAGATGTAATATAGATTTAATGAGTTAATATTAAATTAAACTCATTTGTTTTATGGTTGGAACTAGAATTGAGTAATCCCTAAAACTTTATAAATTGCATAAGTATTTCTTCAATAATATTGAAATTATGAATCATTACTTTGTTATTTGTTGGTTTTCGTGAAATTCTTGTGAACTTCACAAGGTACGAATGATGTTATTTGAAAAGTTTCGAGTACATCGATGATGAAAGTGTAAAATCAAACATATATTCGAATAATACACTTGATTTATTATGAATTAGATTTTTATTGAATTGAGACAGAGATTGTAATTAACGATGGTTAAGTTACGGACGAAGGACGTACATCATTGCATATTTGTAATATGAATTAACTGAGTAGTTAAGATTCACACATATTAGCTTAATACGGGAAGAGTTATTATGGTTTAAAAATTTATACATATAAATCTTTCGATTGGAAATGAGTTAATACTTCATAACTCGTTGATACAATATATTTGTTGTTGATTCGTAATGATGTCCACAACGATTCTTGAACTGACAGAGTTTGTGATGTTACAGGTGCTGTTGATTCTGACGATACTGACGGCACTGACTGTGTTGATGATGCTACGGTCCTGTTGATGCTGTTGGTAAAACAATTCTAGCTTGTAAATCGTACACCATTTTCGATCAAAGTTTCTACTCTACCATCTCCGTTCACTCATCCGATTTACGGTCAGAATTAAATAATCTCTAAGATTTTGGAGATTACATAACTGCCGCAGAGATATCTCTTCAATGAAGTTTATGAATTAATACTTCATCGTTTGTTGTTGTTGATATTCCTGGATATTTACAGGGCGTATGACGTTGATGTTTGAGATACAGATTGTGATGTTGTGGTGTGGGATGTGGATGTTGTTGTTGGTGGTGGTGATGGTACTGTTGGTGTTACTGATGGTGGTACTGTTTATGCTGCTGGTGCTGCTGCTGGTGTTTGTAACCTTTGCACCATATTCTCCAAAGCCACTACCCGAGCGCGAAGCTCAGTGACTTCTTCTATTACACCGGGGTGATTGTCGGTTCGGACGAGCGGATAAATAACATCTAGAATTTGGTGTAGTATGTAATCGTGACGAGATACTCTAGAAATAAGAGAGAAAATGGTGTTTCGGATAGGTTCGCCGGTAAGTGCTTCATGTTCTTCGCCAAGAGGGCAATGTGGTGGATGGAAGGGATCACCTTCTTCTTGTCTCCAATGATTAAGGAGGCTACGAACCCATCTCCAATTCATCCAGAATAGATGATGACTAATTGGTTAATCCATTCCGGTCACACTGCTTTCGGAACTTGAGTGGGATTCCATTTCGGAATCCGAGGGACTTGAACTAATGACGAATTCCATTTCGTACGATTGAATAAAGAATTTTTCGATATGAAATGATTTTCCGGCTATCAGGTGGTATTCTAATTATATATAGCAAAAGGTTTCGTAGATTACGGAGGAATTTACGGAATATGTCAGGCAAAGTTTACAGTAACAGATACGCTAAGATATGAATTAGCAGATACGCTAAGATATGAATTTTGTCTATACACTATTCATGCAATCAATGCAATAAGATGTGTCTAGACTAAGAATGATAAGCTGGTAATTTCCGACAAAAATGATGAGCAAAAATTTTGACATGCAGACACGGTCGAAGTCCAGACTCACTAATGCATCCTAACGACTATCAGTTAGACACACTAATGCAGACCTGGTTCGCTAAGACCACCGCTCTGATACCAACTAAAAGGACCCGTTCATATATATTATAAATGATTCACAATAGTTGATTACATCGCGAGGTATTTGACCTCTATATGATACATTTTACAAACATTGCATTCGTTTTTAAAAGACAAACTTTCTTTACAACGAAAGTTGATGGCATGCACACCATTTCATAATACATCCAACTATAATTGGCTTAATAATAATCTTGATGAACTCAATGACTCGAATGCAACGTCTTTCAAAATATGCCCTGAATGACTCCAAGTAATATCCTTAAAATGAGCTAATGCACAGCGGAAGATTTCTTTAATACCTGAGAATAAACATGCTTTAAAGTGTCAACCAAAAGGTTGGTGAGTTCATAGGATTATCATAACAATCATTTCAATATATTAATAGACCACAAGATTTCTGTTTATAAATATATGTACACTCGCAAGTGTATAAAAGTATTCTATAAATTGTAGGCACCCGGTAACAAGCCTTAACGTTCATGTTTTACCCTCTGAAGTACACCAGATCAGGTGTGTTTAATATAACCTCGAAGTACTAAAGCATCCCATAGTCAGGATGGGGTTTGTCAGGCCCAATAGATCTATCTTTAGGATTCGCGCCTACCGTACATAGACAAGTAGTTTAATGTTACCAAGCTAAGGGTATATTTCTGGTTTAAACCCACGTAGAATTAGTTTTAGTACTTGTGCCTATTTCGTAAAACATTTATAAAAACAGCGCATGTATTCTCAGTCCCAAAAATATATATAAAAGGGAGCAAATGAAACTCACCATACTGTATTTCGTAGTAAAAATACATATAACGTCATTTAACAAGTGCAAGGTTGACCTCGGATTCACGAACGTATCAATATTGAGATTCAATATTGCAGGAAAGTACGTAGACGCAACGGAGATGATAAATACTAGATTGACCTCACGAGCATACCCATGAACTATACCCATCACCTCCATAGCTATAACCCATAATTTCCTTAGCTTCGAATCATTCAAAAAACTATTTTGAAATCACTCGGACATCACTCCGTCGTAATATTTTATGTATACTAATAATATCTTGAAATAATACAGAGCAAATATATATATATATATATATATATATATATATATATATATATATATATATATATATATATATATATATATGTAAATCGATTGAGAGAGTTTAGAGAAATATATTTTCAAGTTTCTATGAAATAATGAAACCTATTGAATTCTATTTATAATAGATTTTTGAATTATTAAAGTGAATTATTAAAGTATGAATTATTTAAGTGAATTATTAAAATATGAATTATTAAAGTGAATTATTAAAGTATGAATTATTAAAGTGAATTATTAAAGTATGAATTATTAAAGTGAATTATTAAAGTATGAATTATTAAAGTGAATTATTAAAGTTAAAGTTAAGTAAAAGTAAAGTAAAGGTAAATTTAAAGTATAAAAACAATGTATGTATAATATACGTGTATAAATATATATAATATTAATTTAAATCGTTATATATATTTAATGAAATAAAATATAAATATCGTTATATTTATTATACTGGTTAAGTAATGAGTTGTCAAAAATGATTCTAGATATTTATAAAAGTTATATACGTTTTAATAATAAAGTTCTTTTTAAACTGAAAACGTCTTTGTACGTTTGAAAATAGATTAATAGAATATTATGGAAACCAATTCTTCACTAACTTTTGTCTAACTTTCGTAAATGACACTTTTTGTTTTTATTTATAAATAGCTTTACAAATTATTCTGAATATCGTTAAGAGGAATAGATTTTCTCAAATCATAGTGGACCTCTCAACAGAGACTTGTAATCATAATTCAATGTTTCTGATAATTCAATCATTTAAGATATTTCTTTTTAATTTCGTCGAAAATCATATTGAAACAAATACATTCGTGTAAAGTATTATACGTTTAATACTTTATTAATATTCTCAAGTTATAATATATATATACATATACATATCTATTTATATATAACGGTTCGTGACTCGTCGGAATTTGGTCGAGGTTATAATGAATGTATGAACACAGTTTAAAATTCTTGAGATTTAACTTAACAAACTTTGCTTATCGTGTCGGAATAATATAAAGATTAAAGTTTAAATTTGGTCAGAAATTTCTGGGTCGTCACAAGTATGGAGAAGGCATCTATTCTAAGCATGTTGAAAAAGGTTTCATGAATTATAGATATCGGGAACTAGTCAAACTTAATTTAGTCAAAATTGGTGACAGAGAAAATTGCGGTCGCACTGCGTTTGACCGTGGTGGCGACCGTGCAACTTGTTTTCATAAAACTGCTTTGCAATTCAATTTGGGGTTATACGGCTGGATATACAGTCGACCGTACCTTGACCGTGTATTTTGCTGATCTTTAATTCCATTCTTTAAGCTATGTATAACATGGTCATTTGCAAGATAAAGTATGGATTAGTGACCTTGCGTGTTTTATATTAAGATGTAAGTCATCACTTATGCATATGTATGTGTCATCATCAAAACATATTCTTTAGTTAATCATCATGCTTAACTTTGTCGTTTAGTTCATTAACCAACATTCAACCAACATAGTTTTTTTTCTTTTTATTTTTGATATTTTCATAAAGGGAAATACCATATTAATGACATCATTGTATAGCCAATTATAAGTATCTATATAGTCTAATAAACCTCTAAAATGATGATGTCATCATTTAGCTAATTACATTTTAATTTTATAAATGATGATGTCATAAATATTTTATATATTAATTATATTAAATCCTACTTATTAATTAAATATTTAAAAACACGATAATGTCATAAAAAAACATACAAAATGTTATGGAAAGAAAATAAAACACCTTCATAACTGTATGTACAATATTTGAAACATTATGTACAATCTTATGGTAAAACATCTCATGACCATATGTACAATATTTGAACATTATATACAACCTTATGATAAAACACTCACATGACCATATTTACAAATGCTAAAACAAATTGTACAATCTTCTACCGAACACCCAGTGAACACATTTACAAATTTTAAAATATATTGTACAACTTTATATAATAATTGTATTATAATTTTCTAAATTAATTTCTATAATAATATATATAAAGCTCTAAAATGATGATATCATCATTAAGCTAATTACCCTTTACTTTTTATAATGATGATGTCATAATTATATATTAATTTAATTAAAAAAATATTATGAAATCTTTTATAAAAGAAAATATTAATCTCTTCTAAATTATAATTTTATTTTTCTAAAAAAATTTAAAAGGCATTTATTATTATTAATAATTATTATTAAAAATATAAATATAAATAATCAACTTTGAACGAACTTTATGTTTGTAAAATCAACGATAAGTTTCTTAGTCGGAATCCGTGGTTCCACGGGGCAATAAACTAAATGACTTTAACATTTACAGTCAATTAATACCTAAAACATATCATTAAACTGTTTCGTTTAAACAAACCCGTGTTTCTACGGGTCATATCACTAGTATAAATATATATATATTAGATTTTAAGTGCCAGTGCGTTGCACGGTTGGCTCTAATAAGACTAAGTATTAAAACATAAGGTAATTATCACAACATCAAATGAACATTGAAAATAAAACATCATAGTAGAAAATAAAACAAACAATGTTTTTCAATCCAGCAAATGCATTCAAGTTTTTGTATCTTTAAGAGCCTGTGCGTTGCACGGTGACTCTTATTCAAATCAACGGGAAACGTACATGTTTATATTAGTTCACGGTATGATAAATAGAGTATGAAAAAACTATTGATGAAATTAACATAAAATGCAAGTTGCCATGTATATGAAATTTTAACTTTTAAAATTACATGAAGACAATTAAAGTATGTCAAGAAGTGAAACATAAAAGGGCAAAAAAATATACTAATTAAATGGCATGTTTTATGGACATGAGTCAGTTGGGCTAGGTGATGAGCAACTTTCACCTTTTAAAGTAATAGGAGGGCATCGATAGACCCATAAGTTGAATGCATTTTTTTCTCTCTAAAATTAAAAGAGTGCACCAAAGTTCAGCATGGCATGAGATCTAGATTCCAAATACATAACAATATACAATGTACAGTAAAAAATAAATTTACTTTTTAGAGTTTCTTTTGGTGTTCAAAAATAAAAAAAAAATTTCAATTTTAAAGAATTCTTACCCTCAACATAAGTAAATTCAGAATATCATTCAGTTCTCTATCTTTCTATCTATTTATTTTACCAACTCTAACCGATAAACATTATTAAAAGGATATAATTAACAATCAAAATCCAAATTATCTAGTTAAAGGTTGCATGAGTAGAGGAATGTACTTTTAGAGACATTCGACCCATTATTTACCGAGCCAAACTTTTTAACCTGGGACAAATCAAGTTTGTCATTAGCATATCTGAATATACGAAGAACAAAAAAATTGGGTTATATTTAACGCCTATACATATATGTCTCACATACCTATCATGTTATTTCCTACTTTACCAACACTGTCAAAAATGACATAATGGCATGACAGATAGAAAATGATTTAACTGAAATTAAGGATAGAAAGAATGCATACTTTGAACGCTCCTGCTTCTTCATTAGGATCATAGTTCCATTGCTACCCATGAACATTGTTTTGATAATCCACTTGTGAGAAGTTAGTTTTTTCTCCACACTCAGATGACTTGGCCCATATTGCTACTTTCTTGCATGATCAGTCTTCTTACCAGCACACTTATTAATCCCCAGACACAAACTAATTTCTGGGATCACTACTATGAATAAAAAATAGATATCAAAAGGCATGAAATAAAATATAGGTGTAAGAGATTTTTAGCAGACCTCAAAAACAACTGGAATGTTATTGTTTTTCTGGTGTTGTTGTTGCTGCAGCAGGTTTGAGATTAATTATACAATAATTTTTCATATATATTTTGTATATAACTATAACATCAAGTTGATCAAAACATCAAGGTGATCAATACATCAATTTGAATTTACATGTATTGCATACATATAATTATTTATGTACTTGCCTTGGTGATAAAATAGGTGTATTCAAAGAAATAGTCTGATCGTTGAAATTCCCAGCGTCGACATAATTAGTCTCATATAAGTTCCTACGTCGCTTTCTACCCCACCTAAAGGGTCAAAATTACTGACCATTGAACTGGGTTACAACGATCAGGCTTAGTAATTGTTTGGTGAGTATTTACTATGCTTTTTTTTATATATATCTCTGTGCTTCTTTGACACGTCTACCCATTTAGCACTCTGCCTTTTTACCTACAATTTAACCAAAACCATAATCTATTACAAAAGAGTATACATAAAGTTAAGAATGGTTGGCCAATTTTTCCTATATGCATATAATCAACCACCCGCTGCATGAGCCTACTTTGCATCCTCTGAAAATGAATTCAGAATTGACGTAACGTGCGGTCCAAAATGTATGAAACCAACCTACCTTATCATCTCGAAGCAAGCTACGACATCCAGATTCCTTCTCTAGAAGTTTACTGCTATATACAACCAACAAAATAATTCATTCTGAACTTTTTGAAAAAACAAATTAATTTTAATAACATTAAGAAGTAAAGGTTAAAATATACATTCCTGCATCTGTGAACTCTTCAACAAAACTATAAGTGGGTAGATTACCAAATCTAACCATCATAAGCAAACAATCATAACTTAATAAAAAAGTGTGCGCTAAAAATACTTTTAAAATAAATTGTATAATGGTTACAAAAAGAGATATGGTGAAAACCTCAACTGGTGATTTGGTGGCCAAAGCCAAAAATAATACACTAACTAAGAAGTATAGAAATAATCATGTTAGTAACAAATCCAAGACAACCTGTGTACACACCCTGTCCAAAATAACCCAATTAAGTACATGCATTGAAAACAACCTTATATTTGACCCGTTTAGACCCAAATCCCAATTGTCACACTATCATAGGCAAATCCAAGAAGTGAATAAGAAAAAGAAAGAAAAAAACTAATTTAATGCAATGTCTTCACTATAAGTACTAAACGAAAGAGCATGACAAATCAACATTTTCATATAACAACATTAAGCATGTTGCTTTAAGACCCAATTTCCTTGTAGGGTTTCTTTTAAACTTGACTCATTAAAGATAAAGCAAAACCCAGATTGAGTCATTTAAACATAAATGAACAAACCTAAAGTAACAAACTCGGGTAATTGACGTAAAAAAGCAAGAAGAGTAATACACTAACACCAGCTTAACACCATGATAAATCAAATGAAAATGGTAGTTTAGTAACATACACTATATAATTCACTTACTTCTTCAAAATTATATCATCCATTTGCTGACTTGGTTATATTGGTTATATAAGTGCAATTTTATCAAAGCCCTAACAAATTCACTATTATATATGGATTGAAACAGCGCAGTGTACTTATCTCAGTTCATAATGATGGTGTAATAATTATATATTAATTTAATTAAAAAAACATTACGAAATCTTTCATAAAAAGAAATATTAATCTCTTCTAAATTATAATTTTATTTTTCTAAAAAAATTTAAAAAGCATTTATTATTATTAATAATAATTATTATTATTGAAAATATAAATATAAATATAAATAATCAACTTTGAACGAATTTTATGTTTGTAAAATCAACGATAAGTTTCTTAGTCAGAATCCGTGATTCCACGGGTCAATAAACTAAATGACTTTAATATTTACAGTCAATTAATACCTAAAACATATCATTAAACTGTTTCGTTTAAACAAACCCGTGTTTCCACGGGTCATTTCACTAGTGTGTGTGTGTGTGTGTGTATATATATATATATATATATATATATATATATATATATATATATATATATATATATATATAGGGTCATCATCAAGAGGGAAGTGATTTTTAGGGGGGAAGGGGGAAGTTTAGCAATTTAGTGGATATGCTGGTAAAAACCTAAAAAAACACGGAGGGGCAATTTGGTCAATTTGCAAATCAGATAAAAAATGCGCGGAATAAAAATAATAACGAAAATAAAATAAAATGAATAAAAATAAAAACAATACTGATTGTTTTCGTTCGTAATTCTAGGGATTACTTCATCGTTCCATTTTCTAGGGTTCAATCGATCAAATTCTTTCATTCAATCACTAGCTTTCACACAGTAATCGATCAAATTCTTTCATTTAATCGATCAAATTCTTTCATTAAATAGCTGAAGAAACTGAAACTGAAGAAAGATCAAAATTAAATGACGGGAGATTCATCAAAAAAGGGGAGAAAATTATGCGATAAAGGAAAATCAAAAGAAACTGAAGGTTCAAGTAATAAACATATTACGATTTATGAATTATAAAGAATTGTATGTTGCATTCTACAATTTTTTGTGAATCTGTATAAATCTGAATTAATTAACATACAAATTCGTTGTAATGAATATTCAGGAGATAAAAATATTTGTGTTGATGAAGCTTAGGAATCAGATCATGTGTGTTCAGTGAAATTTTAAAAACATTACTTGTGTTGAATGTTTCATAATAAAAGAGATTTTGATAGTATGGTTTACCTCTAGTATATGAAAGAGTAATAAATGTAATGAATATACTCTGTATGTACGTAATTAAAAGTGTATCACAGTTTTATATTGCATCATGTTTATATTACATGTCTTTGAGTATTATGATATTATGATTAATCATGAGTAAAAAAGAGTATATGATATAATATTAAATTGTGCATTGTATTTGTATGAATCTGAATGAATTATCATACATATTCGTTGTAGTGAATATTCAAGAGATAAACATATTTATGTTAATGAAACTTAGGAGTCAGATCATGTGTGTTCAGTGAAATTTTAAAAACATTACTAGTGTTGAATGTTTCATAATAAAAGAGATTTTGATAGTATGGTTTACCTCTAGTATATCAAAGAGTAATAAATGTAATGAATATGTTCTGTATGTACATAATTAAAAGTGTATCACAGTTTTATATTGCATCATGTTTATATTACATGTCCTGAGTATATGATAGAATATTAAATTATGCATTGTATTTGTGTGAATCTGAATGAATTATCATACAGATTCGTTGTAATGAATATTCAAGAGATAAACATATTAATGTAAATGAAGATTAAAAGTCAGATCATGTGTGTTCAGTGAAATTTTAAAAAACATTACTTGTGTTGAATGTTTCATAATAAAAGAGATTTTGATAGTATGGTTTACGTCTAGTATATGAAAGAGTAATAAATGTAATGAATGTGCCTTGTATGTACATAATTCATAGTGTATCATATTTTTATAATGAATATTATTGAAATTGTTACAGGTGAAAAAAAAAAAGAACAAGGGAAACGGAAAGAAGTGCAAATACAAAAACCCAAAAAGAAACAGAAACTAGTTGATTTGGAAATTATAGATCCAAAGTATTTGGAGAATGTTTTTGTACAATTGTTAAAGAAGTATAATGTCATTCCAAAAGGTAAAGAAAAAAAATTGGGTGAAGGAAGTAGTGAACAAGTGCAATCTGATGATGATTTGTTCAACATAAAGAAGTCTGCAAGACGAAAAGCACAAAAGAAATAGGTAACTCTATTTGTTGTCAATTTAAGATAATATTTAACTATAAAAAGTGAAAATATTATATATGATGCATGTTAGTAATGTTAATTGACAAATCAACTTATTATATGCTATTCAATTTTTTTATTCATTATAGTTTTTATAAAATGTTACATGTATTGAATGTATGTATATACTGATTACATATGTAATATACGCAGCTATACGACAAGCTGAAGAAATAATGAAATCAAGATCATCTCCAAGATGTTTGTACAACGCCATTCAATCCATGTCAATTCAGCAAAGAAACAAAATCAAAGAGATAGGTTTTGGATCAATCTTAGAAATCAAATTCTCTGAAAATAATATGAAGCTTGCATATTATTTAGCTGATAAGTTTGATGAAACTACATCAACTTTAAACCTCAAAAAAGGATCAATTCCAATAACCAAAAAAACAGTTCATGAACTACTTGGAGTACCAATCGGTGGAATGAATATAAAGCCAGTTGAAAGAGTTGATTCAGAGGAACCAATAACAAAAATGTGGAAAGTGAATTGCGGGAAGCAAACAGTAAGGTGTGGGGATATAGTTGATTATATGAAAACAACAAAAGAAGCTGACAGAACCTTCATATTGAATTTGCTGATATTATTTGCAACATGCTTTGGCCAATCAACAAAATTTGGAAATTGCAACACAAAGTTCCTTCCAAGTATAACAGATGATGTTGATATATCCAAACTGGATTGGTGTGGGTACGTTTATGACTATCTTTTGCAAAGTAAAAAAGGTTAGAACAGGGGAGAAGGTGGTCAATTCTACAGTGGAACAGTAACTTTGCTAATTGTGAGTCAAATACTTCTATTATTATTATTATTAGACTCTTTTAAAATGAATTTCAAGTAAGAAGTTAATAGTTAAACACATGTAATGTTTTATTATGTGTATGCAGCTGTTGTACCTGGAAAAGGTAAAATCTGATGGATATGATCATAAACGTAAAAAGGCTGTTATTGAGAAATGGACAGCAGATGACATCAAAAGAAGGATTGAATCAGAGACAGCTAAAGGAGAATTTGGTGAAGGTGAAATTCAAGAAGATGGAGATAATGAAGAAACAAAATCAAATGAAGATCAAAATCAAGTACTTAGCCAGCCAAGATATACATACATTCCAAATCCAATTGAAGAAAAGGTAAACTAAAATAAAACAATATGAATAAATATGATTTATTTTTATAATGTTACATGCATTGAATGTTATTCTATGACAATGAATGTTATTAAATATTATGATGTTTTATATTTTACATGCATTGAATGTTATTCTATAACAAATAAATATGAAGCAATACATTGATTGCTTGGAGCTGAGATACGAGCACATTGTTGAAGAAACCGAACAACTCATGGTATTGTTGAAGGAAGCATTAAAGAAGTATCCAAACAGTGAGGATATAAGAAGCTGCGAAGAAAAAATCTTATTGATTTTTCAAGAACATTAAAACAAAGAAGAAGAAGAATCAGCATTGAAATCAGAAATTATACTAGATGAAGTTACAGGCCTTCCAATGAATGAGTTCCTTAATATAATTGATGAAAACACAAAGAAAGTAACACTATCAAAGTTGAGACCAACAATAATGGATGATGCTTCTGTTCCAAAATTTGATCTTCTAAATGAATATGGTATAAAAGATGTTCCAAGTGCAAGTTCAAAGGTTGAAGGAAAGTACAAGATTAGTAATGTTAATGAGTTCGCAAATGACGTTTCAAGCTTCTTGCATTGTTTTATTGATGATCCATTGTAAGTATCTAATTTATTGTAAGAAAGTTAATTTACTATATCATGTTTATAAGAACAATAATTTAAATACATAGTATGTTGCTTTTCACAATTTCAGGAAGATTGTATTCAGGAGTATAGTTGAAAATACACTAAATAGAATACAAGTTGGAAGTTTACTTCATCATACAAAAATATCAACCTCTGTTATAGATTGCTGGTCAAACATCTTGAATCATGAAGAAAAATTACTTGGGAGTAATGACTGTTCAAGATACTTTTTTGGAACCACAATCATAGTAAGTCTTGTACAATTGTTGATGAAAAAATGTAATTGTTTAGCATATAGTTTTTATAATTTTGATGATAGAACACAATAAAAATAAGTTGTAATGCATCATTAATTTCTAATAAAAATAAATATATTTTTGTGATAAATGTAGTCTAAAGAAATGCTGAACGAAGGTGCTTACAAAGAAGAATTTTATATAAGATTCAGAACGAACTTGATAGTACAAGCAACATCAGAAAACATAGATTTCAGATTCGCAAAGACAGATCTGGTATGACACTCTATATCATAAATAAAATGCATATATGTATAGGTATAAGAAATAGTTTAAATTTAACTAATTAGTTTTATTTGAAAATGTAGGTGTTCTTTCCTGTAACGTCAAAAAAGCTGAATTACCTGATAGTTTTCAATCTTAAAACTTCAGAGGTTGAAATAATTGATCACAGAAAAGCTTATATTCATACTCGTTTGAACTATGGCAGTTTACCAACTAGCATTGTAAGTAAATCATCATTTTGTTAAATTGAAAAACAAATATGTATATTAAATTTGTATTGCTAAGTTTAGTTGTTTGAATTGCAGACACACTTGTTTTCAAAATACTTGGAAGATGTTTCTCATCCAAACTGCAATTTGATTAGAAATTGTATACCAAAAATGAAGATTGTACCTTGGCATAAGTGAGAATAACATAGATTTTGGGGTGATGATGATGAGACACATGGAGGTGTACAGGAGTGAAATTCAGTGGGATTGTGGACTAGATGTTGAAGGAAACCATCAACGCAGTCAAATTGAGTTGTTAAGAAAGAAATATGCAAACAAAATTATTTTGAGTGATCTTAATAAAACAAGAGATGATGTGATTGATGATATGAAATATTTCAATGGAAACTACAATGAAAGCCACAAAAGGATCCTCAAAGAAGAAGCAAGGAAGAGATGCCCTGAATATTTAAGAAACAACAGAGGAACATGTATGTTATGAACAACTTTTAATATTATTACATACAGTGAATGTTTTATACTATTTGTCTAATAACATGATTTATTTTGATGGAAATAGGAAACTGGTGAGATTGAAATCAGTAGAGAAGCTTCATTGCAAGATTGAAAAAAAGAAGAAAGTTTACTTCAAACAAAATTCGATGCAAAAGAATAATCTTTAAAACGTTGTAGTTTCTTATTTTCATTTTTACAAATTAAGACAATATTTGATATATGTGAAAACTATGTATTAGATTGTTATGAACAGCATCTAGCTATGATATAATGAATAATAATGGATGTTATTAAATTTTATGATATTAAAAGTTGTGACTAAATCTTATCATATTAAATCCATTATATATTATGTGAACGTATTTCAGTATTATTGCAACCTATGTTTGGATAGTCTTATTGCAAAAAAGTCATTTTGCTATAATATTTTTTGTTTGAAATGATATTTCAGTTTTTTTTATATTTTTTATGTAATTTTATGGAAATAACTATTTAAATAATGAAGTATATTAAATATATAATATCATTACATAAGGTGAATGTTATCAATGTGTATAATAATTGATCATTTTGTAATAACCTAAAAATATAAAAAATTAAATTAAATTTTTGAATATTCAAGTAAAACGAATAAAACTAAAAAGGTAAAAACGAATATTTAAGTAAAAAAGATTGTAAAAGGGTAAAAACTTTAACAAAATAAAACTAAAAGGTAAAATTTTGAATATTAATCCCCTCCAATTTATCACATTAACACATTTCTCATTTTCATTATTTCATCTGGCACTCGAAATTTTTCCTTTTAGCGATTAGAAAAACGAAACCCTAGCTTCCACAATAAACCCAAAATCGAAGAAAGTACAATGGCCGAAGATAATAGAACCATCGATTTCAAAGTATACAGTAAGTAATCTATCACTGAATCATGTATTTTACATTATTTTTTATCGAAGTATAAAAGCCTAAAATATAACGAGTTCTTATTATCTAGCAGCAAGAAAGAAGGCAAACTTAAAGCTCAAATTCAACACGAGGAAAAGTAAGTTTATATATACAGTTTATTTAATGCATTACACTTGAAAATATTTAAAAATATCATGAATCATCTTATTTTTTGTTATTGTTGTTGCATAACATTCAGTAAATGTAATGTTTTATCTGGTCCTGAGATTAATAGTGACGAAACAACTTGTTTCAGTTATTTATTTTTTATTTTATTTTATTTTTTTTAAATATATGTTGTACATGTAAAGTTTTTCAAAAAAATGTTAAATTAGAGTTTTAAGGAAAGTAATTTAATATTTGGTGCATGCAGACACTATTGAAATGGTTGAAGATACAAATCCAATGGATCAGCATACAGGTTTAAAACAATTACATATGTTGAATATTATAAATTGAATATATCTTATGCATTATACTCGAAATAGTTTAAAAATACTATGAATCGCATGTATGTCGAGTAATATAGGTACAGACGATCTTTCTCAAAAAGCACTTAAAAACCAAACTGGAGATGCATCATCTCGTGTTAAATATACGAGAAAAATTCTTCAGGAAATAAAGGAAAAAATTCATTTAAACAGAGGTAAAGTTTATATTCTATGTTATTATATCATTCACTGAAAGTAATATTATATTATTTTGTAAGATAATTTATTTTAAATGTCAAATACCATAATGAAATGATGAAAATAAAAAAAGATTCAAAAGAAAGTTTGGTGCAAACAAAATTTATGCAAAAACAGTCATTATATGTAATTTTTTACAAAAAAAAAGAGGAAAATGTCTAAATCTACTTTTATTAGATGAATCAAAACAGTGTGAAAGCAAAAAATAGTGAATGATATGATAAACAACCATGAATGTTTACATTATAGATGTCTCAAACTAATTAGATTAAGTATTATTATGAACTTATAGTTTGTTAAAAGTAGAAAATAATATGTATATTGAGCATTACTAGTTTATTACTTGATGCATGCAGAAGATATGAATATAGAACCTCTACAAGTTGAACAACAAGAGAATCAAGAAGAAGAACCAGGTACATTTTTCTATTATTTATAATTAATAAAAATATCATGATTTATTTATATATATAAATTTTATTGTTATGGGTCGACACAAATATATATGTTGAATGTCATTAAGTTTGTTAAATATTATAAAGTTGCAGAAAACACAAATGCTCATACTGAAGAGGCAGCAAATAGTGATAGAACAGTGACAATATATGAAAATAATGAACAGGAATCAAATGAAGGTAGTACTTATAAATGTATATAAACATTTCGCATTACATATATGATACAAAAATCATGAAAACTTTATGTTGATTATAATGATAATTGATTTCTAACAATGTTATAATATTTATATTATAGATGTGATCATCATTGGGGAAAATCTTCAAACTGATGCAAAGACAAAAACAAGGTTTAGCAGAAGATTATATGAAGAGAAAATACTGGGTAAACGAAAGAAATCAATTCCTAGAAGGAAAACAGTCAAAGCAAAGCAGGGGTCAAAGGTAAAACGTAAACAAAGCAAAAAAGCAATAAAGAAACGGAAGAGTAACAAGAAAGAATAACCTGTGGAATCAAATGAATCCCCTGAAGAAGGTGAAACAACTAGTAAGAAAAGGAAAAGAAACAATGAAGAAGAACCTGTTACAAAGAAAAGAAAATTGAAAAAAGGCAAAAAGGTTCAAAAGCAACGGAATAAAACAGATGTTGCAGATGGGTTCACCAAATTGTATCACAGAAACACGCCAAAACACTTATACCAAGCAACAAGGTTGCTGTCAAGAGAACGAATCAATGCTATAACAAAAATTGGCTTTGGTAAATTGTTAGAGATGAAATTTGATGAAATTCCGAGGAAGCTTGCATTTTTCTGTCTTACTATGTACAACCCTGAGACAAGCTGCATAGAACTACCTGCTGGAAACATAAAAATATCAAGAAAAAGCATACACGAATTGTATGGTATTCCAATAGGAGGAGATAAAGTTGAAGCTCGTGTAAGGGCACAAATAGGGGGAGAGATGAATGTAAAGTGGAGAAGCAGATACGAAAAGGGAGTGTAAATCAAAAATAAATACTAGAAAAGTTAAAGAGCAGCTCTGATAGTGATCTAATGTTTGTTTTGGATTTCATGGTACATTTTGCATCATTGATGATCGAGTAGAAAAAATGTGGTACAGTAAACACAAAGTTCCTGGGCATTTTAAACGATGAAAGTGACATACCAAAACTTGATTGGTGTGATTACCTGCTTACATGTTTGAATGAAACTGTTCGAGAATGGAAAGAAATAAACAATCCCGATGGAGCGTTCAATGGATCAATCTCCACAATTGTTGTAAGACTAATAACTATTATATATATTATCTATTACATGTAATATGTGTTATACATAATGCGTGTGTAAAAATTTATATCTTAATTATTAACATGAAATTAATAAAATAATGCAGCTTCATTATGTCCAATCAATAATTCTTGATGGAACATATGTACCACCTGAAAGATCAATAATTTATGAATGGTCATCAATAAAGTTGAAGGATAGAGAAACTGCAGAAGTTAGAAAAGGTGTGTTTGGTGATGTTATTGTAGTTCAAAGAGAAAAGGAGGCGAAGAAAACAAAGAACCTCGAGTTTGGATCTGAGAAGGTAAGAAAAATGTTTATTATAATACTTATGATGGATGATGGATGTTTTAAATCTTATGAAATTTGCAATTTATTATTATTAAATGTGTTGAAGTTTGCAATTTATTATTATTACATGTGTTGAATATTTATTATTATTGCCAAAATGGTGGATTTAAACAACAATAACACATGGGGTGATGATGATATTAACAATTAAATATCTTATATATGCGGGAATATGTGAACTACCTTGTAACAAATCTAAATGATGTGAAGGATTATGGTCAAATCCTAGGTGAAGGTTTGGAACTTTATCCAGAAAACAAAACCATTGAAGAAATTTAAAAGTTCTTAAAGATTATTTTAAAGGGATGGACATCTCAGATGATGATTTTTCACTTAGTGTTTCTCATAATAATGATGGAAAAGAATTTAATTCAACACAACCTATTCCATTTCATTTACATGATGAAGTTTCTCAAACGAATGAAGAGAGGGATTTAGAGAATGAACATGTGAATAGTGTGGAAAAAATTGTGAAATCAAGAGGAGGAAAAAAAGCTGCAAATGAAAATGAGGATCAAGATGTGAGTGAAACTGATAAGCAGAGGAAAGAAAGTAATAAAAGTGGAAAGAATGCTGAAAAGGAAGTTGAAGCGATTGAAGGCGTTGAAGCGATTGAAGAAGATGTGGAAGAAAATGTAGAATTATCAGGAGGTAAACAAATTGTAGTTGAAAATGAAAAACAAGTTGTGGATGTCAATGAAAAGGGGAGGGAAGAAAATGATGAAGGTGAACGAACAATTGAAGAAGTAATAATGAACGTAGTGAATGAAACGGAAGAAATGGGCAATAATGAAGAATCAGGTGAGGAGGATACACGAGAGCAGGAAAAAACTGAAGAAAAATTAACAAAGAGACAGAGAGAAATAAATTTGGCTGCTGTATACCGATCACCATATATAAAAAGACAAGTAGATGTTAGGGCAGGTTTTACTAAGGCAGAGTATAAAATTCTAAGATACATCAAGTCTTTCAAGCTAAGTGCATGGTAAAAATACTTGGGAAATTTTAATAATTTGAATTTTAAATACCTTAAATATATATAAATATTTAATTCTACTGATGTTGTTTCAGGGATCAAGTATTTGGAAGTGAGAAGGTGAACGGGCATTGCTTCATCATGTGTATGGCTAGTTTGATATATCGAGCTAAGTTGTTCGCCTTCATTGTCGATGTTTGGTCATCAATATTGAATGAGGAAGAAAAGACAGCTGATCTAACCAAGCCACAAAGATTTTATTTGACAACTTCAATATTTGTAAGTTTATAAAAATAATATTCGTTTATATAATTTATAACAAGAAAAAAAAAATGCATTGAGTAAAAATTGTGATTAAATTTTATGTTAACGTATAGGCAGAGGGAATGCTTGAGAATCAATCAGAGGAAAACCAAAATAAATTCAATTCAAGTGTTGATGATATTCTGAAATATTGGCCCAAGGCAGCAAAATTTGAAAATTATGATCTGGTATGAAATAACAAATATTTTGCTAACTAGCTAAATTAAATATACAGTAATATTTTATAAAATCATGTATGATATTGCAGGTCTTCTTTCCGATATGTGTTGAAGATCATTACTATATTATAGTATTCAACATGAAGAACGGAAAGATTGAACTTATCGATAATGTAAAAGTTGATCTTCAATTCAAGGACCAGTATGGAAACGTTCCAGAAAATGTGGTATGTAGAAATTTTAAATAATATTACATATGCTGAATGATATTAAAAGTAAATAAACTTTATTATTATAACAAAAATTTTAATCAATTTTTATTATTACAACGATTTAATATATTGATTTGTACAACTGATAGGTGCTTTACTTCACGAATTTTTTAAAAAAGGTTGGAAGTATGTACTACAAAAGATTTTTTGTAAGACCCAAATATTTATTTTACATAATGTATTTATGGTGTACAATGCGTGTATGAAGTGTACGTGTTGCTTGCTCGAACGTCGAAGGAAACTGGACATTGTCTGAAGTGACAAGGTGTGTATGTATCTTTTCAACCCCAAATAAAGTTTGTGTTGATGTTTCAAAGCCTTACCATTGGAAAGGAAATCTTATTACATTTCCAACGATATTTGATTCATCGAAAACGGAGTTACGGTCAAAAAGTTATGGCCAAAACAAGTTTCTGAAAACTGACCTGTAGGTTGGAGCGGCGCTCCACCTTTCGGCACGGCGCGCCGAACCCGTCTGATGCAATTTTCAGCCTTTTTAAAAGGTTTAAATGAGGGGTACTTTGGTCTTTTCATTTAGGGTCGGTTTAGGGTCATCAAAACTGATCTAGAGCTCCATTGGAGCTCATTTTCACTCATCAAACACTCTCATCTTCAAACCCTAGAGTGAGAGGAGAGTTTTAGAGAGAGAGAGAGCTCCAATTGGAGAAAAAGAAGGGTGTTTCGGGTCAAACCTCGGGTATTAAAGTTGTTCTACTCGTCAACGGCATCATTTTGGCGGTATTGGTAAGTTCAAACTCCGAACTTCATCTTTGTAATTTGATATTCAAGTTTAGGGTTTTGAACTAGTTAGTTATAAAACTCATTTAGGAGGTGAAATGGGTAATTGTAACTAGTTATGGTTGATGTTGGTGGGTTTGGGTTGGTTAATGATTTAACCATGTTTAAGACTTGTAAATGGTGTATAATCACTAGTGTTAGTGATTATTGGTGTTTTGGAAACCATTAGGGTTCTTATGGTTGACTAATTTTGACTAGAGTCAAAATTAGGGTTTGTTGGTGATTATGACTCAATTGCTGATTTAATAAGGTTTATAAACTTAAAATGGATTAAGTTGAAGTATAGAACCGAGTTAAATATGTTTTGGTGTCAAAACTTGCTAATGGCGTGATATTGACTTCTTATGGGTCAAATTAGGGTTTAAGTGTCATTTTGGGCAAGATAGGTGTTTAACACCTATGTTTGGGTTTGATTGGCATATTAGGACCATTCTCACTTGTGTTAGTGATTATTTGTTAGTGTGGGCGCGATTTGTGCTTGGAAGTGCATTTGGGTCGAAATTGCACTAGTTGTCAATTTGGGTTGATTTGTATATCCACCCTAATTGTGTTACTTGTTATGTGATAAATGGAATAGGTACATTCCATCGGCGATTGCGGATTATTAGGTGGCATTCTTCAAGGCGACAAGGTGAGTGGAATATTTATACATGTATGTATGTGGTTTATTTACTCGTACGCGATGTGGGCCTTAGGAGCCACATCGTGAGTATTGGGCGTTGTGTCACGAGACGGTGACTTATTGAGGTTATGTGTGAAGAAGATTATGTGTCGGTAGTGTCTCGTTAGGAGACTCTTAAGTCGGTGACACCTCACGGTGGTTCACGAGGCGGTGACCCTTAGTAGTTGGTTGGTGTTTCATAAGTCGGTGGCACCATAAGTTGGGGAAGTGATTCACGAGACGGTATTACTTCATAGTGTCCACAAGTCGGTGACACTAGGTGGTGCTTCACAAGTCGGTGATGCCACATGGAGGTTCACAAGTCGGTGACCTTGTATGTATTGGCGGGTGATTCACAAGTCGGTGACACCCTATAGTGCTTCACAAGTCGGTGACACTTATTGGTGGCGCTTCACAAGTCAGTGATGTCACATGGCGTTCACAAGTCGGTGACCCATAGATATTGGTGGGTAGTTCACAAGTCGGTGACACCCTTTGGTGATTCACAAGTCGGTGACACCTTATGATGAGTCACAAGTCGGTGACATCATACGAGTGAGACTCGACGTTATTGGTCGTCTACAAGTCGGTAGTGCCATAGCGGGGAACGGTATGTTATATTTATGCATTGTTGTGATTTAGTATATTATTGTGACGATTTATATACTAACGTTGTTGCTAGTCGTATGTTTGGTGTTGCTAGCTCGTTTATGCATTTTGTTTGCATGGTATTGTAAGTGGATGCGTGTAGGTAAATTACATATGTATATGTATAAGTATTGCATTCACTAAGCGTTAGCTTACCCTCTCGTTGTTTACCTTTTTATAGATTTGCATGGATGCGGTGGCTCGGGTAAGCGTGGGACTAGTGGACTCGCGTAGTTGCTTTAGAAGGCTTGCTTTTGGATTGATTAGGATTGGGTAGCATATCCCCAATCGCCATGCTCGGCCTTTATTTTGTATTACAAATCATGTGGTTGAAAACTTGTATTTTCGTACGAAAGTCGTAAAACGGCCGATGTGGGCCCGGTCTTCGTAAAACTAATTTTATTAATGGGACGTGTTAGTTCTACATATATTAATGTATGGTTAAAAGCGTTTTGCCTAAATACGTCGGGAAGTGGTCAAACATTTTCGCATTTCATGACTTTTTGGACAGGCCAGTTTGGCGCGCCGCGCGGCCATATGGCGCGCCGCGCCATATGCTGTTCCAGCAAAAAAAAAAATTAATTGATATTTTCGCGTGATCGTTTGTATTACGGGTTGGGATGTTACAAGTGGTATCAGAGCATGGTCTAAGGGATTTAGGTGACTTGAGATAGGTGCCTAGACTTAGACTTTTGTGTGTGCTAAATTTGTTGCGGGACTTGTAGGATTACGGGTAGGAATGGGTTTAGTTAGTGCCTTGTTTATAGGTTGACTAACATTTATATTAGTAATGCGGATATTATTAATATGCTATTGTGCTGTGATAATGATTCTTGTGTTATGTTTTGTTTGTGTTTGCGGTTGCATATATCATCAAGAGAGGCGGTCGTTGTACTAACGAGTCGATACGACGTGTATGCGTAATAAGGACTTGCAAACCTTATTACGGGTGCAAATCGTGTCTAGCAAGTGATGTACGACGAGTGTTTAGCAAGATGGGGTGGTATTGTGTGTGTGCTTTATACGTTCGTGAGCTAATCGCTTTGCATTCCTTAGAATGGCGACGGGAAATGGGATCGAGACGAACGACGCTGAGTTTAATGCTAGAGTTACACGTATGTTAGGCGATTGTAGTAGTATTCGGATGTTAGAGCTTGTTCGCTTTCGTGTTGAAGTTGATGATCCATGAGGTTCGTCGGGTGGATGAAACCCCTGAGATCAAGTGTTTGATCTAGATGAATGTTGTTAATGGAGTCTACGGGATGCAATGTTAGGTGCCTCTTTCATACCTACTAGCGTGGTATTCGACTCCGATGGTGTTACGGTTACATTGAGCATAGGGTACCGGCAAGAAAACCCTTAGGTGTTCGAGTGGCGGTGTGGAAGTTACAAGCGATAGCAACTCGATGATTGCTAGAGTAATACCCGTACGGTTCGGTAAGTGCTTCAGTTGAAGTAGCAAAGGATAATCCGAAATCCTTCGTATGCTCAAGGTTGGAGCAAGGTTTGTTGACGTGCGTATTAAGAGATGCAAGACGGGTGAACCTCGTCTTTCTTTTAGGATTTATGATAATGCGATTGGCGTATTAGTTGTCGGATTAGTGTCCGTGAGAGTGAGCATGTGTTTATCGTCGGGAGCTATTGTTGGAGACGAATTCGTGAGAATTCGAGGACTATGACCAATGAGGATATTGGTTGTGTATGTTGATGAGTGGCCATTCCATGGGATGCTATTATTTCGACGATGTGTTTACGGAACGGAGTTCTAGGTGGGGGAGTTTATACTCTCGCACGAAGGTATTCTATTGTGATGTAGTGACTAGCTAGGTCGAGTTAGTCCATTGCAGTTTGACTAACCGAGTCTAGTTAATCAATTAGATGTTAGGTGTTGACCGAGGCGGGTTAACCAAGTGAGTTTGACTAACCGAGTCGGGTTAATCAATTAGATGTTAGGTGTTGACCGAGGCGGGTTAACCAAGTGAGTTTGACTAACCGGGTCGGGTTAATCAATTAGACGATAGGCATTGACCGAGTCGGGTTGACCTAGGGTATTTGACTAACCGAGTCGGGTTAATCAATTTGATGTTAGGTATTGACCGAATGCGTTTGACTAACCAAGTTGGGTTAATCATTTGTCGTTAGAGGTTTGACCAAGTCGGGTTGACCAAGTAAGTTTGACTTAACCAAGTCGGGTTAATCAATTAGGTGATAGGTGTTGATCGAGGCGGGTTGACCAAGCGTGTTTGACTAACCAGTTCGGGTTAATTGTTTTGGTGTGGAGGCTTAACCAAGTCGGGTGTAACCATGAGGTGATTAGAGGGTTACTTGTATTGTTCTCCATAATGGTTAGCGTAGAAATGGTATGCCGTTCGAGAGGCGTTTACGTTGACCAAGTATGTGTGCAAGAAGAGTCATGGATGTTGACTATCTTTGATGTGTGTAGTTTTCGGCCAGTCTTCATGATTGTTGAATGTGTGATCTATTGGTGGTTTTATACGCCGAGAGTGGGGTCGTGAGGACCACGTCGTGGGATTAGTGAGGAGATAGTCGTGTTTCGCTCACATGTTGTTACGGGTGTGACAATAGTCGATTTTGTGCACCTTAGGTTTAGCGTTGCCATAGTCGTTTTGGGCGCTTTTGGTTTTAGCCGTTGCTTATGATGTTAGGATAGTGGCGTATTGGTTGTATTGCGCACTACAAAGGATGTTTAGTGGTAAGTGTAATCCGTAAGGATTCATGTGGTTCGATCTTCAACGTTCGGATCGTTGACTTTAGGTTGAGACTTGGTCACTTTTAGCGTTGTCCTTGGTAAAGGTACGCTAAGGAATTGATATCCCGGTGCGAGATTGGTTGAGTTTTCCCGATATGGGGAAAAGAGCAGGTTTTAGTGCTCGGATTGTGGTTTTGATAAATTGTGGGTGACGATTTTAGTTGTTAAAGGTGATTCATTGGGAAGAATTGTCTAGAAAAGTTCGGGTTGGAACGTAGGATTGAGGGTCGTTGAGTAGTTCCGAATTGGTTAAGTGGAGAAGATCACGAGGACGTGATCGAGTTTAAGTGGGGAAGAGTTGTAAGACCCAAATATTTATTGTACATAATGTATTTATGGTGTACAATGCGTGTATGAAGTGTACGTGTTGCTTGCTCGAACGCCGAAGGAAACTGGACATTGTCTGAAGTGACAAGGTGTGTATGTATCTTTTCAACCCCAAATAAAGTTTGTGTTGATGTTTCAAAGCCTTACCATTGGAAAGGAAATCTTATTACGTTTCCAACGATATTTGATTCATCGAAAACGGAGTTACGGTCAAAAAGTTATGGCCAAAACAAGTTTCTGAAAACTGACCTGTAGGTTGGAGCGGCGCTCCACCTTTCGGCACGGCGCGCCGAACCCGTATGATGCAATTTTCAGCCTTTTTAAAAGGTTTAAATGAGGGGTACTTTGGTCTTTTCATTTAGGGTCGGTTTAGGGTCATCAAAACTGATCTAGAGCTCCATTGGAGCTCATTTTCACTCATCAAACACTCTCATCTTCAAACCCTAGAGTGAGAGGAGAGTTTTAGAGAGAGAGAGAGCTCCAATTGGAGAAAAAGAAGGGTGTTTCGGGTCAAACCTCAGGTATTAAAGTTGTTCTACTCGTCAACGGCGTCATTTTGGCGGTATTGGTAAGTTCAAACTCCGAACTTCATCTTTGTAATTTGATATTCAAGTTTAGGGTTTTGAACTAGTTAGTTATAAAACTCATTTAGGAGGTGAAATGGGTAATTGTAACTAGTTATGGTTGATGTTGGTGGGTTTGGGTTGGTTAATGATTTAACCATGTTTAAGACTTGTAAATGGTGTATAATCACTAGTGTTAGTGATTATTGGTGTTTTGGAAACCATTAGGGTTCTTATGGTTGACTAATTTTGACTAGAGTCAAAATTAGGGTTTGTTGGTGATTATGACTCAATTGCCGATTTAATAAGGTTTATAAACTTAAAATGGATTAAGTTGAAGTATAGAACCGAGTTAAATATGTTTTGGTGTCAAAACTTGCTAATGGCGTGATATTGACTTCTTATGGGTCAAATTAGGGTTTAAGTGTCATTTTGGGCAAGATAGGTGTTTAACACCTATGTTTGGGTTTGATTGGCATATTAGGACCATTCTCACTTGTGTTAGTGATTATTTGTTAGTGTGGGCGCGATTTGTGCTTGGAAGTGCATTTGGGTCGAAATTGCACTAGTTGTCAATTTGGGTTGATTTGTATATCCACCCTAATTGTGTTACTTGTTATGTGATAAATGGAATAGGTACATTCCATCGGCAATTGCGGATTATTCGGTGGCATTCTTCAAGGCGACAAGGTGAGTGGAATATTTATACATGTATGTATGTGGTTTATTTACTCTTACGCGATGTGGGCCTTAGGCGCCACATCGTGAGTATTGGGCGTTGTGTCACGAGACGGTGACTTATTGAGGTTATGTGTGAAGAGGATTATGTGTCGGTAGTGTCTCGTTAGGAGACTCTTAAGTCGGTGACACCTCACGGTGGTTCACGAGGCGGTGACCCTTAGTAGTTGGTTGGTGTTTCACAAGTCGGTGGCACCATAAGTTGGGGAAGTGATTCACGAGACGGTATTACTTCATAGTGTCCACAAGTCGGTGACACTAGGTGGTGCTTCACAAGTCGGTGATGCCACATGGAGGTTCACAAGTCGGTGACCTTGTATGTATTGGCGGGTGATTCACAAGTCGGTGACACCCTATAGTGCTTCACAAGTCGGTGACACTTATTGGTGGCGCTTCACAAGTCGGTGATGTCACATGGCGTTCACAAGTCGGTGACCCATAGATATTGGTGGGTAGTTCACAAGTCGGTGACACCCTTTGGTGATTCACAAGTCGGTGACACCTTATGATGAGTCACAAGTCGGTGACATCATACGAGTGAGACTCGACGTTATTGGTCGTCTACAAGTCGGTAGTGCCATAGCGGGGAACGGTATGTTATATTTATGCATTGTTGTGATTTAGTATATTATTGTGACGATTTATATACTAACGTTGTTGCTAGTCGTATGTTTGGTGTTGCTAGCTCGTTTATGCTTTTTGTTTGCATGGTATTGTAAGTGGATGCGTGTAGGTAAATTAAATATGTATATGTATAAGTATTGCATTCACTAAGCGTTAGCTTACCCTCTCGTTGTTTACCTTTTTATAGATTTGCATGAATGCGGTGGCTCATGTAAGCGTGGGACTAGTGGACTCGCGTAGTTGCTTTAGAAGGCTTGCTTTTGGATTGATTAGGATTGGGTAGCATATCCCCAATCGCCATGCTCGGCCTTTATTTTGTATTACAAATCATGTGGTTGAAAACTTGTATTTTCGTACGAAAGTTGTAAAACGGCCGATGTGGGCCCGGTCTTCGTAAAACTAATTTTATTAATGGGACGTGTTAGTTCTACATATATTAATGTATGGTTAAAAGCGTTTTGTCTAAATACGTCGGGAAGTGGTCAAACATTTTCGCATTTCATGACTTTTTGGACAGGCCAGTTTAGCGCGCCGGCAAAAAAAAAATTAATTGATATTTCCGCGTGATCGTTTGTATTACGGGTTGGGATGTTACATTTTTCGGTAAAGAGGTTGTGTTAAAGGAAACGAAATGGATGACTAAAGACAATCAAATTGACTGTGGTATTTTTGCTATGAGACACATGGAATGCAACAGAGGAGAAGAGAAGTGGTATTGTGGATTAGTGGATGAATCAAATTTTCAGAAAAAGCAGCTTACGAGCCTGAGATCGCATTATGCACTTAAGATTTTGACACACGATTTGAATGAACTAAAATCAAAGTTTTTGCAGAAAATGAAGAGTTATGAAGAAACAACAAGTGATAAAATCAAGAAGCAGACTGTGGACAAGGCGAAGGCACAAGCACTGAACAAGATTGATAAATGGCATAAGAGAAAATAGAATGTATTCTATTTCATCATTAGTATGTAAAACAATTTATATTTTGAATTTTGTGTTAACCGTATTGTGAATCATTTAGCATGATATATTAACGGTATTTTGTAAATCGTTTAACCTGCGTATTATAAGATATTATATTGATGTTACTTAGTTAATATGGTTCACATTAATATTTTACTAGTTACACGCTTTGTTATATGTAAAGTAAATTGCACCAGTTGGTTATTATATACATTAATCGTTTTCTACTTAGCGATTTTGTAATCGTTGACTGAATTACACTAATTGATGCATACAGTATACACATTTGATGTTAAATAAGATGAAACTAACTACCATATTGATTAAAAAGTCCAAGGCTAAGTAACATTACATGCATTGAATATTATGTACTAAGTAAACTTAATACATAATA
Source organism: Rutidosis leptorrhynchoides (assembly GCF_046630445.1). NCBI lineage: Eukaryota > Viridiplantae > Streptophyta > Magnoliopsida > Asterales > Asteraceae > Rutidosis > Rutidosis leptorrhynchoides. Next base: position 714,818,200 of record NC_092333.1, read on the forward strand.
ACATTACATACATTGAATATTATGCATTAAGTAAACTTAATACATACTAACATTACATACATTGAATATTGTGTATTAAGTAAACTTAATACATGCTAACATTACATACATTGCATATTATGTTTTAAGCATGAATTGAACATTAAGTATTAAGCATGATGACATAATAACTGTTGGTATAAGTAAACATATGAGATGCAATAATACTCGATCTAAAACATAAACACATTTGAGTCTGAAAAACTTAAAACATTCAATGTAAGTAATGGTATGATCTTTAATAACACGTAGTCTAAAACATGTAAAAATTAAGGATAAAAAAACAATAAACAATCAATCTTGAGATTCACCAACTTCTTCATGTTGTTCATCCATCGCGTCATAGTCTTCGTCATCTTCATCAACAAGCTTCATCTTTTGTTTACCAGCATTTCTTTTGTCACAACTTCTCCTATTATGACCAAGAATACCACATTTTTTGCATGCCCTCTGCTTCTTACCATTTCTCTCAACAGTAGGTAAGTATCTCTTGTTACTACTCTCACCTTTGTTACTTCTCTCACCTTTGTTACGCACGCCCTTTGGACCATGAACATTAGCAAGAGCATGCCTAGGGAAACCATACAACTGCTCAATTGTAGCAAATCTAGAAGGCGCTGTATCATCATTCGTATTAAAAAATTCACTAATAAACACATCAAACTTGTCTCTTAACAGCTCAAGTTTTTCAGTATCATCCTTCAAGAAAAAGAGTGCTTTTCTAAATTTATTGAGCAGCTCTTTCTTAACCCTATAAGATGCAACAAATGGATTTAACTCAGAAGCTATGGAATTGAATACTTCAGACGCTCCCTTTGACCATCTCTTCAGAATATATCGATCAGGAATAGCATGAACTTCATTTATATAATAAACAACGAAAACATGACGACACAAACGTCCTTCACGTACAAACAACAAACACGAGCAATCACATTCAAATGTCTTCTCATTAAATTCAACCTGGAAAACAAAAATTGGAATGCAAACATTTAAAAATAATTTAAACAGCAAAACATGCATCACAGATAATTATATTAAAACAAACATAAAAAGTTGAAAATATTGTATACTTACATCGTAATCCCACTTAGGACGTGGTTCAGGAAACTTTTCTTGAATTACACAAATTAGCTTATCTCCTTCAACTCTAGAATTTGTTTGATAGAATGAAGAGGAAGATCTGCAGATTTCATCTTGAATAAGTAAAAAAACACTAGGGGTATATATATCCCTAGCATGTTTCTCAATGCGCCGAGTTGTTGCAAGTTTAACCAATTTGTTCTCCATTTTATATTCAAGAAGACGATTAGTATGTCTTTGCCTTTCCTTTGTCGCCTCAAACCTTGAATAAAAATCAACTAAAGTAGAACATCTATTCTTGCATTTACTGAAAAATGCATTCTCACTCTCTGAAAGTGAAGAACTTCTCATCAAAGCATTCATAGGGGTATCCATGAAGAAGCATGGTACCCGCATTTCTTTAATTTTGTACATGTCATTGAACCATCTAACTTCATGCAATTTATAGTCATCAATCAATGATTTTCAACGAGTCTCAAACTTTTCAGGTGTTTGTTGCTGATTCCAGAAAATTAAATTCATACGATCCTTAAAATTAGGAGTATCATACAATTCGTGGCCAACCTAAAAAAATATAAAACTAACATAAAAAAAGTTGAAAAAAAGGCAAGTAATAAAAAGTAAGAAAACAAAAAGTTAAAAACATAAAACCTTATCACGCAGCTTGGAACTTATATGCCACATGCACAATCGGTGTTTTGCATGTTTAAATTTCAAATCAATAGTCTCTTTCATTGCAGGATCATGATCGGTGACAACTAATGAAGGTTCATTCTCAAAAGTTTTCAAGAAACAGTCTAGAAACCAGTTAAACGTTTCAATACTTTCACCAGTAAGTAGAGCAGCACCAAAATACACAAGTTTCTTATGATTATCAATTCCAGTAAGAGGAACAAACACCATCTTGTACCTGAAATACAATTTAACATAATTAATAATAATATTACACACGTTGAATGTTAACAGAATAAATTAATAAAAACAAAAGTAAAGACTTACGTTTGTCTTGTAAGTTGCATCAAAAGACACGATATCACCAAACTCTTGATAATTAACTTTAGAGACATAATCAGACCAAAATACTCCAAGTAAAGTACCATCATTACCACATTTATACTCGCAAGTGAAGTTTGGTAAAACTTCTTGCTTCCGAAGAAGATTCTCTATAAAAATGTGTGCATCACTTTCACCTACATACCGATTCATGTCACGCCTAAAGTTTTGAAAATCAACAGAAGAAGGACCAACCAGACTAAAACCACCATTAAGATCTGAGATAATGTTATAAGCTGTAGTAGCACCAACATTAGATTTAGTATTTAAATCAAACAACATTTGCGCATCGTCTAAAACAATCCTTCTGTTTATCTTCATTTGCTGTCTATTACCTACAGAAACTAACTTATGATTGTGACCTTCATAGAACTTCCAAATCATCACCTTATCACCAACTAACTTACATCTAAGAGATGCAGAACAACCAGTCTTGATTGTGGAAACTTTACGAATAAGAGGTTTTTTTCCTTCTTTCTTTTCTTCCTTTTATCAGCTTTAGAAAGTTCAACATTAGATTCACTATTACCATCAACATCAACTTCTGAGTCACCTTCAACATCACCTTCCACACCACCTTCAACTGAATCTTTAACAATAGGTATATTAAAATCTACAAGAGAATCATAAGCGAGATGCCTAGAAGTACCGGATCTATTACAACAAAAAACCTTGTAAATATCAATCCCAGGTGCATTTCTATTTTGCGAAGATCTTTTAGTATCAAATCCACCAGCCTCGCCATAGGACTCATAAAACAACTGACATGCATCATACGATTAAAAGAAAGTACCAATAACAGGTTTCAAATGATCAGGAACAACAGGTAAATATTCTTGTGAACCATCAACACTTTCTCTAATTATTGAAGAAATATCAAGTTGTTCAACAATTGCTCCAGAACCTAAAAATACAAAATATTGATCATGCAATGTTATTAGCAATATATTTATTATTGGTGAACAGAAACATATCATAAACCCTAAAAAACAATAAAAAAGAAAAGAAAATATATAATAATAATAAACATATGTAATGTTCATAAGAAAATCATGTATTGAAATTAGAAAAAAACAATTCACATTAAAACGTGCAGGGCATGTAATGTTTTTAGAAAAATATTTATCATTGATGAACAGAAACATTACATAAACCATAAAATAAAAAGAAACAGCAGACAATAGATAATAAAATTCATCATATGTAATGTTCATAAGAAAATAAAGTATTAAAAGCAGGAAAAACAAAGTCACATTAATACATGCAACGCATGTAATGTTATTAAAAATATTCATTATTAATGCACTGAAACATAACATAAACCCTAAAATAGAAGCAAACAACAGAAAACAGATAACAGATAGTAATATTCATCATACGTAAAGAAAACTAAAAAATAATGAATGTAAATCAGAAAACACGTACATTCAGTATCAGACTGTGCAGAATCGAAACCAGATGAAGCAGCGACAGAAGTAGAACCTTCAACACGAGAGGTAGAATCTGAAGTACAAATAGAACTAGAAGCCATCGCAAACCTTGATTACACATAAAAAAAGTAAAAATGTATCAGATACGAAAGATATAGAACTAAATTGAGCAAAAAAAACGAATCAGATGAATATATAAACCGTAACTCAAACGTTTATGATGAAGACGAAATCACTGAAAAATTGTATGAAGAATCGTAATTGAATATTGACGAAGAGAGAACGAAACCCTAAATCAATGATGATCGACGAAAAAACAAAATCAATTATATCAGTTAATAAAAGGAAAAAAGGAAGGAAAAAAAAAAGAATTACGAAATTACGAAAAAAATAAAAGTAATTATGAAATGACGAAATTACCCTTTCAATACAAATAAAGGATAAGGTCAGGAAGCTGGAACAAGAAGAGGAGGTGGCATATTACGGGCTGTTGGATCAAAAATCGAGGGTGGGATCATGAGCTTCCCCCTTCTCCCCTAAAAATCACTTCCCTCTTGATTATATCCGTATATATATATATATATATATATATATATATATATATATATATATATATATATATATATATATGTATATATATATATGTATGTATATATATGTGTGTGTGTGTGTGTGTGAGAGAGAGAGATAAGGGTCTAACACGATTCACCATGACACTTTTGTAAATACCCCAAACTTTAGGGGTCTTTTGCTAAATTCTTTTTTTATAAAACTTTTTTTAATTATCATTTTATAAGTTTTTTTTAACTTTCTTTTCTCCTTCCTTTTTTATATCTTTATTATTATAACATCTAATGATCATTAATCGTTTTTTACCGTTCAATTAACTGATCGTTGACCGACTCGTTTTTTGTTTTGTAAATGTTTCTTTAACCGATCAAAATCATCTCATAGTGAAGCGCTTTGTATCCTTGATAAAAACTAAAAACCAAATCAAAGAGTAGAAGTTATGAACGATAGCAATTAATTTTCTCTTAATGATTATATAGATATAGATAATGTGCGTTTTGGGTTCAAGTTACGTACTAATAAGAATAAAATATAACTATTGAAAAAATATATAGACATTTGATGGTAAAGCATGGTGATCAGTTTCCGATTTCGATGCCTTAATCGCCTGAATCGGTCCCTAACTCCCTAACGACATAGATTCACGTGAAGGTGTCCTAAGGACATCCACGCGGCCCTAGTCATCAACCAAATTCAAATTATGAAAACTCAACAGTTGGGCTGCACTTAATCAACGGGCCAAACAATGCTAATGGACCGTATTTTAAGGAGGTGAAGTTGGATAATTTTCATGAGTTCTGTGCTAGCGGTCCAATTAAAAAAGAATCTACCGAACCAAATAAAGGTTCCATAAATTATATTCTGGGGGTGCAAGACGTTTTTGATTCTTCGGTCATAAATGAAAGGACTGCATTAGATTGCAAGGAAAACGAAAAACACCAGTTCAATTAATGCTAGTTTGCCAAATTCATCGATAGCTCATTTCGACGTACAAAGAAGATAGAGTCTTAATATATTTTGATAAGCACCATTTTATTAAATACATTCGAATTATTAAAAAGTAACTGTACCTTAAAAGAAATCGAGAGGGACTTAAATGTTGTGAACGGGTTACACTTGTCAATTCAATATGATGAAGAATTGAGATGATATCCAGTGGCGGAAGCAGTAAATTTTTTCACCGGGGGCGAAATTTTTTTTTAAAGCGTAGCAATTTTTTTTGGTAAAATATGGAGATTTTTGAGAAAAATTTGAACGTTTTTGAGCAAAATTTGAAAGTTTTTTTGGCAAAATTTAGAGGTTTTGGGGCAAAATATGAAGGCTTTTAGGGCAAATTATGGAGAGTCATGGACAAAATAAAAAATCTACCGGGAGCAAAATTGAAAAATTCAAAATTTTTACACTAAAAATGGCAAATCCACTGGGGGCGGCTGCCCCTTCTGCCCCTTAAAATTACCGCCCCTGATGATATTGTTAATGAAGACGTTGAAGGGGATGAATATACAACCTCGGACTAGGACTCGGAATCTTAGTTGCCTTTGGTTTGGGTTTTAGGTTTTTGTCTAGTGATAATTAGTCTCGCGGTTTCATGAGTCAATGATTCTCGTTTTTTTTTTTCAATCGTGACTCTTCTTTCATGGTGTATAATGTCCCTAGCGTTAGATACTTTTTAGAGTCGTTGTAATTCTAGCTTCTTAGTTTTTTTTTTTTAATAAAAATATTATTTGCCTTTAGAAAAGATAGACTTCCCACTGAGTTTAGAACCAGTTAACCATATCATACACTTGTACAAATGCATGTTTCACCAAACCATACACTTTGTACAAATGCAAAATGCATGTATCACCAAAAATGGCCCATGTTGCAAAATGCATGTATCACAAATGCAAAATGCATGTATCACCGAGCCTGGATCGTATTTATTCCATGTTTCCATGGATTAAACATCCACGACCAAAATGTTATAAAGTTTTTGGACTGTAAAAAATGGGCTTAATATATAACTCAAAAATGTCCCATGTTACAATAGGGTTTTTTGGTATAAAAACGACTGTTAGCTAACCATTTTATTTTATCTGATTCTCTATAGGCTGCTCCCATAGGAACCGCCTAGAAGCTCGCCCACAAGGATCCCAATGGCAGCAACTCGCCCAGCCCTCCGCCCAGAGTGTCACCCTGTAAATCGTCTTCTACTTCGTGCATTTCTGAAATTTTTCAGGACGGAAGGAGTGTATATTTATGTGGTAGTGTTTGCTTTTAAACTTGTACATTTAATTAATTAATGGAAGGAATGAGTGTCATTGTTGGAAATGTTTAATCCTGGGTTTAGTCCTGAGAAGGAAGTGCTGATGTGGCGCTGATGTGACACTCAGGACTAAGGATGGAGAAGTTCCTTTATTGGGAGCGCTCTTAGTCTCCCATCCTCAACTCTTCCCATCCTCTTCCTTGTTCTTTGAACCTTTTTTTTTTTTTTTTTTTTTTTAAAGACAAGTTGTTGGCATCGAATACTCTCATTTGCCACGCACGCACGCGCTTTCGGGCAGGAAACCCGAACCGTATTACAGGGATCCGAACCTTATATAAAAATCTTTAAAAAATAATAATCTTCAAAATTTACCTATGATATTTAAGGGTTTTACATAAAATATCTCTTATATTTAAGAGTTTTACATAAAAGCTATACTTACGAGTGACTACTAAGTTTTCATTTTTTTATACGCTGGGCTTTATTAATAATTTAATTTTGGCTTGGTCTAATAATTTTTTTTTTTATTTTTTGGCAAAAAAACATAAACTTTTATATAAACGAAAAGAGGATCATCAAATAAATGAATCCTCCTTTAACGATCCAACAATACAACCGAGCAAACTAAACACAAAACTTAACCTAAGCTCGCACAAACAAACAATGATGAGAAGAGGCCTAAACAACATGAACAACATGAAAAAAATTACAAAAGAGAAAGATGGAGACCAATCTAACCGACAATCGGTAGATTAAGAGCCATCTAACAACCACAATAATCGACCGTCTTCTCGCGAACAAGGGAATCAAACGTCTTTGATAAATTCTCCAAAAGCTTCCATCTCCGCACCCTGAACCGGTCTTTTCTTTCTATCCTTTTTTGGCTTTTTAATAAGCACCGGGACTGTAGGCGGATCTTTAGAATTAATAACACTCTCTTTTTGAACACCCTCCATATTATCTATAACTTCGTTAAAAGCCGCAAAACACTCGATGTCGATGTTACCGCTTGAATCCAAAACAATAGTCTTTTTACAGATCGATTTCTCGAATTTGGACGCCACAGACTCAAAACAAATTGAGCCATTAGTGCCTTTAAGCTTTACTCCATCAACAGAATGTTTACTAGGCACAACAACATTACTGGGCCCCGCATCTAATGAGCCCAAAGAGGAAGGGAATGTAAAATCCGAGTCACCTGCATTCCCCAAATTAGATTCTAAGTTGCAAGGTGTGTTTCTGTCCAAACTAACAATCGATTCCAAACCACGTTCAGTACCATCAAATTCATCCTCCAATTCAGCAACAGAATCAAAAGCAGGAAGGTTAAAATCGATTGGTGAAACCATAACCCGAGCTGATTCCGACGCAAATTGAACCGGAGTAGGATACGAACACTGCCGACGACCAATTCGTTAATACAGGCGAACCAGGGGAACGAAGCTACTCACATAACAATTATTATCAGCATCACGATTAGAAGATTTACGAGCCAAGCATTCAAAAGAAATATTATTTCTTCGACAAAAAATCCAAGATTTCAAGCACTTCTTCACGCAAGGTTTGCCGAAACACGGACACTCATCCACGATAACAGGAACAGCTGAAGAGGTGGAAGGTAACGTTGCAGCATCCATAGCTTTTTTAACCTTCTCCGAAACACTATCTAGATTAGCAGGATAAGACTCGTTGCCCATGTTCACCGGTTGCAAAGCAGCAATATTGGTGCGCATACCATCACTCAAAGGTGTTAACTCGCCTTCACAAACGGCACGGTTATAAGTAGCCAATTCCATCAAAGGGAAATCGTCGTTGAGGACACGATCAAGCTCACTCGGAGGTAATTCGTTTACACGAATAAAAAACGTTTCCGGACCCAAATTGTTTTTAACCTCCTTAACCGCGTCAACAATCAATGACGGGCTATCCACTTCGATGAACACATATGCTGCCCTTAATTGCTTGAGATCAGAAGATGATCGAGCAACGAAAACAGCTTTTCCGAAACCCACAACGATTTCCTTTATGTTTTCCTCCGAATAAATTTGGCCGAGATACCTGGAAACTCGAACCAAGTGAAACGGAAAAACCTATCGACACGAGAAGCAAAGGGACTGATGTAGATCAGACCATCCTTGCTTGGGTGGTCAGCGCACAACCTTTCTAAACTCGATGCATCGTTGCACTTGACCACAAAGCCGAAAGAACCCCACTTGAATACCCGATCAGCTAGAACCCCCCCTACGGGTTAAGCAAGTAACCAATTTCTGGTTTGAGAACGGTCGATGATCCACTAACAAGGCACAATCCCGCAATTTGTACAAGATATCAAAATTAGATTTGGGATTTACTCAATTTTCTTTCCTACCCTTATACATAGGGATTGATGAAAAACTCGTAATCAATGGAGAAACCGATATTTTTGAACCGGGTTCGGAACATGTAAATGGGTCTTGGACGGGTATGGGATGGTTTTCATTTTTTTTTTCGTGGGTCCGGGTCCAGGGAAACATGATTACCCGGCCGGTATACCTGAAAAAAGACCCGAGTTCATATACCCGCCTGTAAACCCAATTACCCGGCACATATACCCGATTACCCTGCTTCTATACCCGAAAAGAAACTCAAATACCCGTGAAAAATTCTGTTTACCCGATAGTTCGTAAATAAATGGTGTCCCAAATACTCGTGGGGAAATTCGTTTACCCGCTAGTTAGTAACTAAATAGATACCTGACGGGTTCGAGTCTAAGTTTGGGACAGGTTTTTTTAATCGAGTTGAGTCCGAGATTACCTAAATTCGGCCCAAACTCGATCTGCCGTCATCCCTATTTATACAAATCATTCTTTGGGTTGAAATCATTATTTAACCATTTTATTACATTTCTTTAAATTCAATATACTCACATTTCTTCGGAATTTCTTTACACTATTAATTAGATAAAATAATGCTAGGGTTTATCTTATCAAGAAATTTATGTTGCTTGCTTATTGGATTATTATTTGATGCAGTTCTTGATACAAAATACTTAAAAAAAAATTCGATTTCTTGTTTTTGAAAGTTTCCAGCCTACAATCTAGAAGCTCACCTTCTAGATGTTCAAAGTAGCATTCTTTGAACACCATGTAGAAGAAGCAAAGATGAACACGATGACGGCCGCCCACCATCTCCGTTCACACCCTTCCACCGCCATAGAATTTTTACTATAAATAGAGGTGCAAACCTCAATTGTAAATCATCCCAAATCATTCAGAGAAGTGTAATCACAACCTAGAGAGTGTGTGTGAGTTTGAGAGTTTTTTTTTTGTAAGAGTTTTGTAATACTCAAAATAGAGTTGTTTTTCCCTCAAATTTATATCTCCCAACGTCCAGGCGATCCCCTCTTCCTAACAAGTGGTATCAAGAGCTTGGTTAGAGACGTTGGTCGAGTTTTGGGTTTTCTGAAGTTTTCTCAAAATTCAATTTTGAGTGTACCATTGGATTCGTCTCGTCGAACCGAGTCCAACGCAAAAAACGGCGACTTAAACGGAGTTATAACGAGCCCAGAAAACACGGTCAAAGTTTGGTCCACTCGCCGGAATCTCGCCGGAGAAGACGACCGGTGCCGGAATTTTCGCCGGAGAAGACGATCAGTGTAGCCATTCACTGTAGCAGCTGGCGGCACTGTAGCAAGTCACTGTAGCAGTACTGTAGCGGTACTGTAGTTTTCAGAATTTCAGTACTGTAGCAAGTCACTGAAATTTTACAATTTGGTCCCTGAAATTTTCAGAATTTCATTCTTGGTCCCTGAAGTTTATACAAATTATAATTTTGCCCCGTAAGTGGAATTTAAGCCGCGAAGTGTCTATTCCACCATTTTCAACCGTTCCGGACACAACGGTGATCTCTGTTTTCTACAATTCAACCCCGTTTGTGTTGAAAAATTATTTGTAAGGTGATAATGTCCACAGAAGAGTCAACATCATCTTTCGGAGCTATGATTATGCTCACAGCCACAAACTACACGCTGTGGAAACCTCGAATGGAAGATCTCCTCAGCTGTAAGGATTTGTTCGATCCTATTGAATTGAAGGGTATAAACCCTGATTCTGCCAAAGAGAAAGAGTGGAAGAAATCAAACCGAAAAACTATTGGTCAGATCCGTCAATGGATTGATCATAGTGTCTTCCACCATGTTGCACAAGAGACAGACGCATATGTCCTCTGGAAAAAGTTGGAGGACATGTACCAGGCCAAGACTGCTCGGAATAAAGCCCTGCTGATGAGGCGTTTAGTCAACATGAAGCTCAAAAGTGGAACTTCAGTTGCCGAGCATACCAGTGAGTTCCAGAGCTTGGTCAACCAGTTATCGTCTGTAGAGATGCCGCTTGGCGATGAAGTTCAGGCGCTACTGCTACTTAGTTCCCTTCCCGATAGTTGGGAAACGCTGGTAGTAACACTCAGCAACTCAGCCCCGAATGGCAAACTTACCATGTCAATGGTCAAGGATGCCCTATTCAGTGAAGAGGCAAGGAGAAAAGACATGGGCACAGATCAGACCCATGCCTTTGTCACAGAGAATCGGGGGAGACAGCGAATGAGTAGCAAAAATAAATGGAGAGGCAGAAGCAAGAGCAGGGGCAGGTCAGCTGATGGCAGAAAACCAACATATAAATGCCATCATTGTGGATTAGAGGGACATATGAAGAAGAACTGCTATAGATTAAAAGAGAAACAAGGTCAAAGCAGTTCACAGCCGAAGAATAAGGGTGGAGAAACATTAGTGACTATCTCTGGTGATGTAGCTTATTGTTCAACCCATGATGAGACATGCCTTCACGTCTCACGAGAAGAAACAGAATGGGTGGTAGATACTGCAGCTTCCTACCACGTGACTCCATACAAGGAATACTTCACAACATACAAAGCTGGTGACTTTGGAGTTGTGAAGATGGGAAATTCCAGTTCCGCTGAGATTGTCGGAATTGGAGATGTCAGGATAAAGACAAGTTCTGGGAGCACAATCACTCTGAAGGATGTCCGCCATGTGCCAGATCTTCGGCTGAATTTACTTTCTGGGATAGCTCTCGACAAACAGGGCTATTGTGACGATCGCTCCAAATCCATATGGACGAACACGTCATTCATTGATTTCATTGCGAGGTATTTGACCTCTATGTGATACGTTTTGTAACATTGCATTCGTTTGAAAAGGTATTTCATAAATGAATATATAAATTCCAGGTTTTTTTTTACATCTGATGATTCCTACGTATAGACAATCACCATTTAAATGGTTTACAATAATACATCTGTTGACAATACAGTCAAAATAAGATACATGGTAATGGTTTGATGAATGCAAGTTTCTTGTATATAGCATGTATGACTCCAAGCACATAACTTGTATCACGTATGAGCAAACAGCGGAAGACTTCTAGAAACCTGAGAATAAACATGCTTCAAGTGTCAACACAAAGGTTAGTGAGTTCATAGTTTTAATATTACACATAATCCGTATATCAATGTGGATTACAAAAGTTCAGTTGTTTTATTCAAAACGTTTATCAATAGGTTTTACATAAAAGGTGGATCACAAGATTTCAGTTGTTTCATCCGAAACGTTTATCAATAGGTTTTACATAAAAGGTGAATCACAAGATTTCAGTTGTTTCATCCGAAACGTTTATCAATAGGTTTTACATAAAAGGTGAATCACAAGATTTCAGTTGTTTCATCCGAAACGTTTATCAATCAGTTCTACAAAATTGAGCACCCTGGTAACTAAACTTTAACGTTTATATAATTTGTACCCTTTGTATAATCATCTTAATAATACACGTAAACCAACGTGTACGCTTCTCAAATATCATACGTCCGTTAAAAGGCTAGCGCTCTAGCTCGGACGGGGATGTCAAGCCCTATGGATCCATATACTACTACTCGCGCCCACCAGTTCTTATAACTGGCAGTTACTAGTTACCAAAGCTAAGGGATTTTCGGTTCAAACTCAGTGTAGAATTTAGTATGTACTTGTATCCATTGCGTTTAAAATAAAGTGCATGTATTCTCAGCCCAAAAATATAGATTGCAAAAGCAATTAAAAAGGGTGCAAATGAAACTCACGCATATAAATATTGTATATCGATTAATAAAGCATTTGCATGTATTCTCAGCCCAAAAATGTAGAGAGTAAAAGGGATCATATGAAACTCACAGTTAAATATTGATATACAATATTGTAGGAAAGCACGTAGACGCATTGGAGATAATAAGTACGAGGTTTGATTCACAAAAATACCCCCGAATATTACCCATAACCTCCTTGGCAATAACCCATATTTTCCTTAGCTCTAGCTTTCTCGGAAACTCGTTTTGAAAAATTACTTGGACAGCACTCCGTCGTAATATTTTATGTACATTATTATTTTTGTATCGCAAAAATAATAACACTAATAATAAAAATAATAAGATTAATAATAATCTTATTATTAATAATAATAATAATAATAATAATAATAATAATAATAATAAAATAAATAAATACGGAGTAAAAATAATATATATGTGTGTGTTTTATCTGGCCAAAACTCGAGAATTTATAGCACTTGGCCTGAAATTTGGAGTCATGCGACTCGCATGGAAATGGCCTTCTGGCCATGCGACTCGCATGAGGACCAGGGACAGCTCACATTGTTTTGGCTCCTAGCTTGTCGACATAATATAAAATAAATATAAATATATAAATAATTAATATAATTATTTATATATTATATTTTATTCTTGTGCATAGTAGACTAGATATTTTTAGTCCGTTGCGTCGGGCGTTTCTTCTTGACTCGGGTCCCGGTTCCGGTTTCTCGAATGTCCTTTCGTACGCTGAGAAAACTTGCATTTTACATTTCGTGACTCGTACCTTTGTTAAAATATAGCCTTAAATTATTCCTAAACTATACCACTGTAGCAAAGTTACTGTAGCAAAGTCAATTTTTACTGTAGCAATTCACTGTAGCAAAGTCAATTTCACTGTAGCAAATAGTGATTTTCAAAAACACTGTAGCATTTTGGGTACTGTAGCAATTTGAAATGTTACTATCGTTTACTAAATAACTTGAAATTATATATATGTATATATCTTTTTAATATATATAAATCAGTTTTTAAATACACATTGGAAGTTATTTATAAATAAATTTTAATAATAAATATTTCAACTTATCATATATATTCAAATAGATATTTAAACCAATAAGTTTAATGTACGGTATCAAATAATTAATACATTGTTACCTTTTCAAGTTATAGTATATATGTATCTATTTACATATAATTGTTCGCGAATCGTCGAAAATAACCGAAAGGTATTTAAATATATAAAAGTAGTTCAAAAATTTTGAGATTCAGTTTTACAGACTTTGCTTATCGTGTCGAAAATGTTAATCATACAAAGATTAAGTTTAAATTTAGTCGAAATTTCTGGGCCATCACAGCTATGATAGTCATTTCAGTAAAGGCACATGGAAATTGTCAAGAGGCGCTATGATAGTCGCTCGAGGACACATTTGTGGCACACTGTACAAGACTCATGTGAAGATCTGCACAGACAGTATTAATGTTGCAGAAAAGGAGGCTTCACAAAATTTATGGCACCAGAGACTAGGTCACATGAGTGAGAAAGGGTTGTCTACCCTAATAAAGAAGGAGCTTATCAATGTAGACAAGGATGCTGCACTAGATTCTTGCAATCATTGTCTGTTTGGTAAGCAGCATAGAGTCTCGTTTAATTCCTCTTCAACAAAAAAATCAGAGTTACTCAGTCTGGTACACTCTGATGTTTGCGGTCCCTTGGAGGTTGAATCAATTGGCGGCAATCGATACTTTCTGACGTTTATCGATGATACTTCTCGAAAGGTGTGGGTATATTTCTTACAGACGAAGGACCAGGTGTTCGATTACTTCAAACAGTTCCATGTCATGGTAGAACGTGAGACAGAAAAGAAGTTAAAGTGTCTTCGATCCGACAACGGCGGTGAATACTCTTCCAGACAGTTCGATGCCTATTGCAGATCATATGGCATCCGACATGAGAATACGGTCCCACGTACCCCTCAACATAATGGTATAGCAGAAAGAATGAACCGAACAATCATGGAACGTGTTCGGAGCATGCTCAGTATGGCTAAGCTGCCAAAGCCATTCTGGGGAGAAGCAGTCAGAGCCGCTTGTTATTTGATCAACCGATCTCCATCAGTACCACTGAATTTTGAAGTTCCGGAGAAACTTTGGTCTGGAAAGGATCCATCATACTCTCACTTAAGAGTATTTGGATGTTTGGCGTACGCACATGTATCCAAGGAGCTCAGGCAGAAGCTGGATGCAAGGACCACTCCATGCATATTCATAGGCTATGGAGATGAAGAATTTGGATACAGATTATGGGATCCAAAGGAGAAAAAGGTGATCAGAAGTATGGACGTAGTGTTCCATGAAAGCCAGACAATAGAAGATATTGAAAAGCCCACAATATCTCAGAAGACAAATGTTGCTGCTCAGGTGCCAGAGGCAACAACGGAATCATTCATGAGAAATGAATTTTCAGTGCAGGAAGAAATTCCAGAAGTAGAAGATAATGAGGAAAATGACGGTGCCGAGAAGGGGGAGCCACAACCCCATCTGCCAGACGTTCCAGAACCATCACAAGGTCAAGATGATGGTGGATCTCCTCAGAATGTTCCAGAAGTTCGTAGATCTGAACGAGGTCGGATTCCATCGAGTAGATATCCAGAATCCGAGTACCTTCTACTTACTGAAGATGGAGAACCGGAGAGTTTTCATGAAGCAGTAACTCATAAGGATAAAGAAAAATGGTTGCTCGCAATGCAGGATGAGATGGATTCTCTGCAGAAAAATCAAACTTATGAGATTGTAGAACTTCCACGCGGGAAGAAGGCACTGAAAAATAAATGGGTGTTCAAGCTGAAAAAGGATGGTAGTGGAAAAGTGGTGAAATACAAAGCACGACTTGTAGTCAAAGGATTCCAACAGAAGAAAGGGATTGATTTTGACGAGATATTTTCACCAGTAGTCAAGATGACTTCAATTAGAGTCATACTTGGATTGGTCGCAAGTATGAACTTGGAGCTTGAACAGATGGATGTAAAGACAGCTTTTCTTCATGGAGATTTACATGAAGAAATTTACATGGAGCAGCCAGAAGGTTTTGAGGTTTCAGGAGATAATCTCGTAAGCAAGCTGAAGAAAAGTTTGTACGGTTTAAAGCAGGCACCTAGGCAGTGGTACAAGAAGTTTGACTCGTGCATGGTGAGTCACGGGTACAAGAAAACTGCAGCAGATGAGTGTGTCTACATTCAGAAGTTTTCTGAAGGAGATTTCGTTGCTCTTCTACTTTATGTAGACGATATTTTGATCGTAGGAAAAGATGTAACGAAGATCAACCAGCTGAAGAAGGAACTCTCTAAGTCTTTTGACATGAAAGACTTAGGACAGGCTCAACAGATTTTGGGAATGCAGATAACCCGAGATAGGAAGAATAAAAGGTTATGGCTATCTCAGGAGAAGTATATTGAACGAGTGCTTTCACGTTTCAATATGAACAATGCCAAACCTGTTAGCATTCCATTAGCTAACCATTTCAAGTTAAGCAAGAGTTCTTGTCCCTCATCCAAGGAAGAGATCGGGGAGATGTCGTCAGTACCATATTCCTCAGTAGTTGGAAGTTTGATGTATGCGATGGTATGTACAAGGCCCGATATTGCTCATGCAGTGGGAACGGTGAGTCGTTTTCTCTCGAACCCCGGGAAAGAGCATTGGGATGCAGTAAAATGGATTCTCAGATATCTTAAAGGTACAAAGAATCTATGTCTTTGTTACGGGGGAGCTGATCCAATCTTGGAAGGCTATACAGATGCGGATATGGCCGGAGATCCTGATAGTAGGAAATCTACTTCAGGATTCATTTACACTTTTGCAGGGGGAGCTGTTTCATGGCAGTCAAGACTACAGAGGTGTGTTGCATTATCCACAACTGAAGCAGAGTATATTGCTGCCGCAGAAGCTGGAAAAGAAATGTTGTGGTTAAAGCATTATCTCCAAGAATTTGGAATCAAGCAAAAGGAGTACAAGGTACATTGTGACAGTCAGAGTGCTCTAGATTTGAGCAAGAACTCCATGTACCATTCCCGTACAAAACATATTGATATTCGCTATCATTGGATACGCGAGGTAATTAATCGACAACTGTTGAGACTAGTGAAGATCCATACAAAGGAGAATCCTGCGGATATGTTAACAAAGGTGGTGACTCGAGAGAAGTTGGAGTTATGCAGAGACATAACTGGAATGTTCGTGGATTCGGCTGGAGGGGGAGAATTGAAAGTTTCCAGCCTACAATCTAGAAGCTCACCTTCTAGATGTTCAAAGTAGCATTCTTTGAGCACCATGTAGAAGAAGCAAAGATGAACACGATGACGGCCGCCCACCATCTCCGTTCACACACTTCCACCGCCATAGAATTTTTACTATAAATAGAGGTGCAAACCTCAATTGTAAATCATCTCAAATCATTCAGAGAAGTGTAATCACAACCTAGAGAGTGTGTGTGAGCTTGAGAGTTTTTTTTTGTAAGAGTTTTGTAATACTCTGTAAATCTATTCTTGTGAGTAATAGAGTTGTTTTTCCCTCAAATTTATATCTCCCAACGTCCAGGCGATCCCCTCTTCCTAACAGTTTTAAATCACTTCAAGTTTTCTAATTACCTAATAATTATTATTCGATTTCTTGTTATTAATTTTGGGATTGGACATAGTATGAAAGATCTAGATGCACATATCCCTTTGGAGGGCGATTGAGAGACTTGGGCCTTTATGACACAATTAAGAATTTTGCTCTAGCTTCTTTAGGGTATATTGTCATTATTCAATCAAGAAATATAAAATATTATGTTAGGTTATTGATTGTCTATTGGCGAAATACCTAAAGAAATTCGATTTCAGTTTTAAAATACTTCCAATTTTCTATTTACCTAGTAATTTTTGTTTTGGCTTCTTTCTATTACAATGGTGAGCAAGGTGATTCTCAACTGATATTTATAGGTGCTACAATTTGACGAACAGTTGACACGTGCAATTCCTAAACCAAAAAGGACCACAAGAGCCTAAAATGCAAATTCGGCTGTTGATGATGATGCCCAAAATGCAAATTCGGATGTTGCAGGTAATCTTGGTGTTGTTGCCAAGTTGTTAAAGCAGGTGCCCGAAATGAAAATCTTGTTGCTGCAGGTAATCCTAGCAGTGTTGGTCAAGTTGTTCTTGTGTTGGGGGATGGGATGAAAGGTTATGCTAAAGAAAGTATTGATGGTATGTTACTTGACTCAGTCAAAGCTCCTACATTTCCTGTAGTTAAAGTTGTTTGTACAAAAGTATATAGCAGAACAAGAAAAAGAAGTACATGTAGCATTATTGATTTTTGTACCACAATGTATAATGCTACCTATACTTTTTTTCTTGTTCTGCTATATACTATTGTAACAACAACTTTAACTACATGAGATGCAGGAGCTTCGATGCTTTGACAGAGTCAAGTAACACGTCATCACTACGTTTTTTAGCAGAACCTTTCATCCCACCACCTGATACAAGGATTTCTTGATCATCATTGCCAAGATCACATGCAACATTTTGGGCACCTACTTCAACAACTTGGCAAACACCGCCAAGATTACCTGCAGCAACCGAATTTGCATTTAGGACAACAACATTCAGATTTGAATTTTAGGCTCTTGTGGTCCTTTTTCGTTTAGAAATTGCACGTATCAATAGTTCGTTAGAATTGTAGTACCTATCAGTTCAGTTGAAGAATAACCTTGCTCATCACAATAAAGGAAAGAACCCAAAACAAAAAAATTTAGGTGATTAGAAAATTGAAAGTATTTCTTTAGGTATGTCGTATCAAGAACCGTATCATATAATAATCCAATACACAATAAATCGAATATCTTTATGCACATATCGTATCTTTATTCACATATCATATACTGTTAGTTCATTTTAAAGATAGAGAAGGATTTGTATGGCAATATGTTATGTCTTAAGCATTTAGTCTTTTATCGGTAACGGAAATCTAACGAAGGAGATCAATACTATGAATGATGAACAAAAATGTAAAAGATGAATGCCATGTGAAATGTAAACCCTAAAACTATTTTTCGTTAAATTTATTACCTTGAAAAAACTCAAAATAAGCAATAAAAATTTTGGGTATTTACCAAAATAAGCAATAAATTTTGGCCCAATAAAGTTAATTGAACGTGAATGTAAAAGATATTATTTGAGGGTCTAAAAGTAAAGAAGAGACCAATTATAAGGTCCGGGCTAAACACATGCCCCGTACACAATCAATAGTCATTGCATGACATGACTACATCGATTATCTCGATATAGCTTTGTCATTCAACAACCAATATGGAGTTCTATGTAGGTTACATACTTCATATTGACCAACTATTTCAAATAGTTAATCAATATGATTGTAAATTCATCACATTCTACAAAATGAGAATTGGTGTCAAAACATACAAAAATGTAATATATTATTAAGTATCATTCACAAACAGGGCCGGCTAAGGCTATGGGCGAAGCGGGCGACGGCCCGGGGCATCACGCGGTTAGGGGCATCATTTTGAAAAAAATTATTAATACCCATAGTTTAAACCTCATAAAGATATATGTTTGCGTAACTGTTGGGGGCATTTTAAAATTATTTCGTCCGGGGCATGCAAAAATTTTGACCAAAGTTTGACCGGCCCTGTTCACAAAATCACAACAACAAAAAAAAAAAAAAAAAAAAAAAAAAAAAAAAAAAAAACCTAATTTTTTTTATTGATCAACTTTTGAAAGAAGAAAACATAGATTGGAAAAAATAGGTTATGAGTGAGAGTATGAGGGAATAGTAATACCAAGGCTAGAGGGCCAATCCGAAGCTACCACATTAGCTCCGAACATCTACCACCAAGCCACTCATAAATGAATATAAACATATAGATGGGAAAAAATAGGTTATGAGTGAGGTTATGAGCGAATAGTAATACCAAGGCTAGAGAGCCAATCCGAAGCTACAACATCGGCTCCGAACCTCTACCACCAAGCCACTCACAAAAGAATATATGTAAAATTTGTTTCCTTGGCTTGAGTCACTGCTTTCAAATTTAATTGAAGTCAGTTCTCGTGAAAGTCTTGTCGTGGTATTTTCAACTCTAAACGGGATATTTTAATTGTATACAGGTGACTCGCTTTCAGTTTTAGTCCAACTCGTTGCTTCCATTTACATTTTGGCCTTAAACTTTTACAAGTGTCATTTCAAGTACCTCATTAAGTTTCTACTTAAAAAATTGCTAAATGTTATTAGTTTTTTTTACAAAACTTTTATATAATTTATATATATGTTTGTTTTCTCTTTGTAAATTCTTCAAATAAAATATGACTTTCATAGAAAATTTGATTTGATTTCAAAAAAAGATAATCAAAAAAGAGACCAAACCAAGAGTACACGTCACATAACAAAGTTGCATACATGTGTTTGGTAGGTTTAGATTATAAGTGAACAATCAACCAGTCCTACATTTTTCAAACAATTTTTGTACAAGAAACATACAGCATGGATATTCACATTCACAATGCATATGTGTATATCTAACAAAACTATGAATAACATTTAGTCAAATGCAAATCCAATACAAATAAAATCAAACAGTTTGAGGAGTTTCATCATCTTTCTTGAACATATTCTTGATAGCTTCTTCCTTTTCATCAATAAATTTACAGAAATTTAAGAAGACGCTGTAACATCCACTTTTCGATGATGCTGAAAATGAACTTGGGAATGAGGGCGAGCGCGGATCCAATATCTGCTTTTGTTTGTAGAAAATATATTGACGAATGGTTTGTAACAAAAATATAACCAATGCAGTGAGTGAGAAAACACCACAAATTATGTATAGACCCCAAAAACTGCTCATTTGTAACTGGTTAGGCTCGGAATTACGTCCCACAGCAGTCGAACATCCTTTTTCGCAGAACCATTTGTCGTGAATTTCTTGAAGCTTTCCATTTTCGGCAAGTTGCAGAATTGATAAGGATAGTGTTGTTGCAAGAGGAGAATCTCTTTTAAAAGCCTGAAATCAGAAACAAGTTTCATCAATCAAATACACAATCAAACCAACAACTTAAAACCTTCTCTCTCTCTCTTTTATTTTTTTGTGCACAAAGGGAACTAAAGTAAAATATTATATTAATCTATATTACATTAGTTTATTTATTTATTTTTGTATAACCGGGTATCTGACTCGCTTTGCGAGCCGACTAATCTCATGCGACTACCGCCGCAGGCAACCAGAGTCATCGCGGGTGAACCTCCATGGCCACGAGGGATTAATTTTTTCGTTTTATGGGCCACCACCCCAATTCAAACCGTATTAGAAAATGACCCATCTAACCCGTTATGTGACCCGCCCATCATGCCATCTCTACTAGAAATGGTTACGGTGTGCAAGTAAGTTTCAAAATTGAATGACAAGAAGTTAATGTGTAGGAAGTTACTTACAAATCCCCATCCGCTTCTAGTAAACGGTTGACCAACAATTCCAAAATCAGGATGGTCAGATAAAAACAACTCGATATAAGGAAGTTCATCAACAATGGCTGCCACCCCTCCATTATGGGGTCCTAACCGTAATGCTTCATCATATTTATTCGCGGACCCTAGTGGAATAAGCCTAGATCGAGGTATGTAAAGACTTTCTTCCAAATAAGTATGTGCAAATGATCCAAGTTGGTACCCGATTGGTAGATGACTAGCCACTAAACTATCGATCCCCGTGATGGGTGACGAAAGTTGTTGTACCGTAAGAATCGATGTTAAGCTTGCAGTGTAGCTTGATGTGATCACCATTAACAAAAACAGCCATACCACCATCACCATACGCCCAAGCGGACTAATTGTATCTTCCTCTGCAAATTTATCATTAAACTATAATATTATTAGGGGGTCTTTATATAGGCATTTTCCACATGACATAAGTTCTGATTTTTTAAACTTAAAGCAGAAAAATTACAAGTAAAAACCTCCTCATGCAAGTATGCAATCCATATGTCTTTTTTTTTTTTTTTTTTTTTTTTTTTTTTTCTTTTATAAAAAAACAGCCCATTTTAAAATCTGACAATTAAAAATAGCGAAATAATTATTCTCAAAGATGCATATACCCAAACACCCCATTTTCAAGTGTTATAATGGTAGTATGTTTGGTTTGATGTTTTATAGTTTCAATTGGCCAGGTTTTAATCGCTGTTTTCAAGTAGCCCATATGGTCTATACTTTCAAGCAAACCTTGTGAGGTCTGGACCAGTTGTAACCAATTTGATCTTCGGATCCCATTAATTTTAATTTTTGTTTTTCGGGATGAAAAAAAATAAAGTTATGGATAAGGATGGTGCTTACGGTTTCTCTTGAACAGTGTCGAAAAGCTGAATCTGAAAAACAAACAAACAAAAAACTTATAGATTTTAACCTCTTGAACTACATAACTTTTAGTTTCTACATATGTGACATATTATTGTGCATGATTAATATGAACTACACAAGAACTTACAAGAAGATAGTAACAAGTTGTCTCTTAAGTGGGCCCCTGAAATCGTTATTAACACGATGCTCAAGAAGCCAAATAACCAAAGCAATCAATACAAAAGCTCCTGCAGTTACACACCACATTTCGACAGTAAACGGTCTAAGAAATACCCATTTACTTGCTTTTTGATTGTTTAAAGGAACGACTATCACAAGACCAGTCGTGGCATAAGGCTGCGTGAAATCAACAATCTTTGTTCTATTTGTCACAATAGAAATATCTCCAACCGCCCCATCAAAAACCTGTCAAAAACATATAGAATTAACCACTTTGACCCGTAACCCAATCCGCCCATTTTGCCACATCTAATCAAAATATCACGATGAAAATAAGATTTAGTGATTTTGCTACTTACATCCTCTTCAACAAATCTTACAAGTTGATCATAATTTGGGTTGGTTTGACCATCTCCAAATGGTACAAATTTATAAGGGAGATCATAAGGAACTAAATTAAGTGCTTCTTTAAACACATCAATACAGTATCCTTCAATTGTATGATTACTTAATTCTGTCACAAATTCAACAAAACTAGATCGTTTTGGTATCCCAATCCTTAACGGTCTTTCTGTATCCCCAATGACCCACCCGCGAGGACGATCCGTTTTCCCACCGGGCCAAGTAATTACACCCAATTTATCATTTAAGCCCAAAGAGCTACTTTTATTCACTTTTAGAGATTCAGGTGGCACAATAGAGAGACCCGAACGAGTTGACCAATAACCAACATTATGAATCGCTAGTTTGACTATATTGAAAACTTCATACCCACGAGGAACCAAGTTTCTATCCGCATTAAAGTCAATCGGTCCGTTCAACCCGTCAAACTTCGTCTCTGATAATATCTTGACAAAATGTTCCCCGTTATCAAATACCTTTAACTTCCCAAACTGTGAACCCACTAATGAAAATGTCATATTTTTTTCTTGATTAAGAAATGTATCAATCGTGTGTGCTACCGTCCACACAGTATCATATGCATACGACCCGTATACATTTGACCCGTATACATTTGACCCAAAAGTCTTCTTCTTTGATGCTTGTGAAGTAAGCTGACAAAGACCAACAACCCCCTCGATAATCTTAAAAAACTCCTGGTTCGTTGGGCTAAACGATGCTAAAGTGGTACAAAGCCAATCGGTTGTTAACCATACATAATCACTCGTCATCATGTTTAGCTTATTCGCCACTTCAAATATCTTGAGAGCGGGATCGGGATTAATATGAACAATATAAACACGAGGACCAAGTGGGATAGATTCATTAAGCACATTATCGACATCATTAAGATTATAAGTAGTAGGCAAAGCTAACTTATATGAAATCTTTGACTTTCTTTTTTCCACTTCATCATCTAAAGAAAAAATTCCATTTCTTCCATATTCATCATCAACATATATTGCAATCACTTCTTTCCAACCATAGAAATCGATCAAATTTGCCATGGCTGCCATTTGGTACGAGTCACTTTGCGTGTTTCTAAAAAAGTACGGGAATTGGAGGGAAGATAAAGTAGGGTCCGTGGCTGCAAACGAAATAATTGGTACTTGTACACCGTTTGCAATTTGAGAAATCATATGAGCTACAGTTGATGATTGTGGACCGATTATCGCCACCACGTCTCTCTCGAGCATCTGAAATGCTGTCAACATAAATCAACAATTAAACATATATGTTTTCCTAATGCATTCACATTTGACATTGTGACATTCTTTTATTTTTTATTTGAATGGCGATATTGTATTCGAATGCTTTCATTTGTCACCCACACACGCGTCAGGAGGAAACCCAATTCGCGAATCGCGACGATGTTGTCAGTACCATCGAAGGTTGGGAAAAACGCCAGAGACCTTCCCAAATCGCATTGTGTGATGGATTTGAACATCACACAATTATTTAGGTTATGTTTATTATTAATCAAACAGTTAAAAGCCACCATACAATAAACAATTTTATATTAATCAACTAATTAAATTAATTAATAATAATTGGGTGATGTTCAAATCCATTTCCTTTACTCTTCCCCAAATCCAGTCTCTACCCTAATCAGGATTTACAAATATAGATTAAAGATTAAGCTAATAACAACAGTACGATTCAACTAAACAATATACAGAGTTTAATGTTTTTGAAATAAATAAATCTATTCTAAAAAGCCACTTTATTTAGCATGTGTGAAGCTACCGAATAATACCTGTACTAATATATTCAATTTAATGAAATCAAATTAACAGTTTATTACTTACCTTGAATTGAACTCTTGAAGACACTGCAACTAGTATCATCCATGAACAAATTCATTCGAGTACCATTGAGAATACTTGGATCATTATTCACATCAATAACAGCAGTTTCCATAGCTGCTTTTGCAGCTTTACCAATAACTGAATCAAATGAAAACAGAGCTCCAACATGAACAACATCAGGTCTTTTTGAGTAAGCACAAGTGTTGAGTAACATCAATAGAAATAGAAATAGGGCAGATAATAATGATGCTACTGTAGCCTCCATTTTATTTTTATTTTATTTATAAAAATAGAAGATAGTTATAAAGTGTAGTACTGTAATATTTTGGTTAAATATCCATATCCATACCAGTGAAATTAAAAGATGGGAATTTAGGGTAGATCAGGTGGACAAAAGTGGGGTTGAGTGGCTTATGAAGAAAGTGAAGGATATTAAATTTAGATGATGCACGTGTGTAATGTTAGTGGAGGTTTGTTTAGAAAGAAGAAGTGGTGTTTTGATGGCTAGAGAATATAATCATCACTTGGTTGTTGGTAAGTGGTCCATAAGTCAAATGAGTATAGAGACAGGACTATTCTAACGTTGTGTTCTTTGAGTTTTTATTGAGCGGAAAAAGATTGACAGAAACAGGGGACGCTCGGATGGGAAACAAAGTAATCGATCGTTCAGTGCTCAGGATTTTTCAGAGTTCCATTTTTTTATGTACATACAGACATAATCGGAGATTTGAGAAGCTGAGAACTAGGGAAACACAACTAAAGCAACGAAGACAAAGCACAATAGGCTCAAAAACAGCAATCAATGACATTAGGAAGAAAAAAAAAAGTCCACTAGCATTTTAGAAAGACCGAAAGGATCTTTTTATTACTTTATATTATCCGTTAGGAGCCAAGAGCATTTTTTTCACCTTGTTCTATGCCCTCAATATTAACGGATATTAGACGTAGACAATATCTTATGTAATATCTAGCATTAAATGTAGGCATATCTATCCATATCTCATATTAAATGTAGGATCCCTAAAATCAAGGGATATGAGATCAGATCATGTACTATATATTTGGCCTCTTTGATCAATAAGAATCATGGGTGAATTATAACATTCTAACATGGTATCAGAGGGTTTGATTCAAAACCTAGTCGGCCGAATGTGTGCCGCTTCTGCTCTACCACCCATCAAATCTTCCAATCAACCACCGAACCTATAATTCGCTCTTCTATCTATCTTTCTTTTGTTTTTCAATTCTTGCAAAAAGCATCCAAACCACGGTTGAAATATACACCGTTTCAGTTCCCGTCTTCTATATTTCTTTTCTTCTTCAATTTCTGCAAAAAGCATTCAAATACGGTTGAAATATACACCGTTGCAAATCTTCCTATCCACCATCAATACCGAACCTCTTCGGTCTTCTATCTATATTTTCTTTTGCATTTCAATTTCCTGCAATCAAAAAAAAAATCACGGTTGAAATAGACACCTCATCTCACCACCGGAGCAGCAACATCACGGTTGAAATATACACCGTTTCAGAAATCATCACCCCTTCTGTAATCAATTTCTTCAACGATCACCCTCCTTCCGTTCACGTGTTCTCCCTCTAATCTCTGTTTTATTTTTTTATCTTTTTTTGTTAAAAAAAAAAAGGGTTGTACCACTGTTCGCCGTCGGTTATACTTCTAGTACACTCTGTTTTTTGTATGCTCATCTTTAGATTATTTCCTGATCAACATATAGTCTACCTATTTCGTGTATCTTTTATTTATTAATAATGCTACTTGCCTTTCAAAAAAAAAAAAAAAAAAAAAAAAAAAACATATAGTCTACCTATTTAATATATATTTTAGTTTACGTATGGGAAACCAATCCCATAAATCATGGGATAATAGTCTACCTACACCCACTATCATATTTTTTTTTATTTTCTTTGTCCCCACTTATCATATATATATATATATATATATATATATATATATATATATATATATATATATATATATATATACACCTATATATTCCGTTTATTAATCGGCGTGAGAATGAGCCGTCTAGCTTGACTAGATTCCAAACCTCGAAAAAAAAAAAAAAAAAAAATAATAATAATAATAATAATAAGAATAATCTCTTCCGATAAAGACTGGTTATCGTCAACAAAGTTCAATGTCCAAGTCCTGCTCAATCCTTAGGCAAAGCAAGCCACGACGTAAAAAAAATGTTACGGAAAAGGAAACGCATTCAAGCAATACGCAACTACATCAACGAATATCAGTCTGCTCGGAAAGAACAATGTTATTTAGTTTTAGCGTTTTAATCCAGTTTGACCGTTCATTCCTCTCTCGCTCAAACTGCGGGGGGGATGTTAACGGATATTAGACGTAGACAATATCTTATGTAATATCTAGCATTAAATGTAGGCATATCTATCTATATCTCATATTAAATGTAGGATCCCTAAAATCAAGGGATATGAGATCAGATCATGTACTATATATTTGGCCTCTTTAATCAATAAAAATCATGAGTGAATTATAACATTCTATCACTCAAAAGATAGAAATAGAGTGTGAGAAAAATGGGAGTATATATTATATGACATAATATTCTCAATTCTTAAACTAAAAGTAAAATGAAAGAATAAAAGAAATATATGTTATAAAATATCTAGATTGGATGTTAATTTTATTATTATTATATTTCTTGCATAGTAATATTTTATACTATAAATAGACATGTATGGTAGCCATTTAAGGTGTACCATTTCTCTTGAAATATCAATATCAATATTTCTTCTTTCTTTCTTCTCTCTTTTTCTCTCTTTGTTCTTATAACCATTAAAGGTAGTTATAAGCCTACTGAATTATAACACGTTATCAGCACGAAGAGCTTAGTGTAATCAAAGGATATCTCAAACGATCACGAGTCACTAATCAAGGTATGAAATTATTAATAATTTTCACACTCGGACATATCAAATTTTGGACTACTAACATTTTGAACTACTAATTTTTATTAAGTTCTTAGTGCATTTGTATTGTTCTTATTATATGGTTGGCTCTGCCACCTAAATTATATATGGTCGACACTGTCGCCTAACTATCATTTATGTTTACTAACTTTTATTAACTTCACTAACATTTATATTTATGTTATTTAAGTTATATATGGTCGGTTATACCGCCTGAATTATATTTTCTGTAATCTAACTCTTATTAACTTCACTAACATTTATATTTATGTTATTTAAGTTATATATGGTCGGTTATACCGCCTGAATTATATTTTCTGTAATCTAACTCTTATTAACTTCACTAACATTTATATTTATGTTATTTAAGTTATATATGGTCGGTTATACCGCCTGAATTATATTTTCTGTAATCTAACTCTTATTAACTTCACTAACATTTATATTTATGTTAATAAGACCTCATGATTGTACGCAACACGTCATTTGACAACACGATACTTTATGTACGCAACACGTCATTTGACAACACGGTACCATGGGTCGAGATTAATTCCGATCAATACGAATACGATGGGGTCTTTATATGTTATCTAACATTTATGATTACTTATGCAATTAATCATTATTTATTTCATGCATACTAATGTTTATTCTTAAATTTATAAATCTTAAAAGTTAAAATAAGAAAAAGTAGTTTGTATTTTTATTAAAAGTAAATCTTAAAAGTTAAAATACAAAAAGTAGTTTGTGTTTTTATTAAAAGTAAATCTTAAAAGTTAAAATACAAAAAGTAGTTTGTATTTTTATTAAAAGTAAATCTTAAAAGTTAAAATAAAAAAAGTAGTTTGTATTTTTATTAAAAAGTAAATCTTAAAAGTTAAAATAAAAAAAAGTAGTTTGTATTTTTATTAAAAGTAAATCTTAAAAGTTAAAATACAAAAAGTAGTTTGTATTTTTATTAAAAGTAAATCTTAAAAGTTAAAATACAAAAAGTAGTTTGTGTTTTTATTAAAAGTAAATCTTAAAAGTTAAAATAAAAAAAAGTAGTTTGTATTTTTATTAAAAAGTAAATCTTAAAAGTTAAAATAAAAAAAAGTAGTTTGTATTTTTATTAAAAGTAAATCTTAAAAGTTAAAATAAGAAGAAAAAAAAGGAATGGTAAAATGGAGTAGCTTTTTGTCAAAAATGAAGTATTGAAAATGAGGTGGTCTCCTTCTATAATTAAAAAAAATATACTTTCATCAAATGAATTTTTTTTTGTGGCCGACAATTCCAAACACGAGTCAGTGTTTAGTTTATCAAGAATATCTCTTGATTTGGTGAAAGGTCACGATCACGATATCGGGTGTTGTGAAAGAATTAAAAAAATTAGTCAAGTGGCCTTTTAAAAACTAGAAAGTTTTTTTTTAAACAAAAAGTTTTTATATATTTATAATTTACAGGTAACGTAAAAAAAAAAGGAAGTTTTTTTTTAAAAAAACAAAGAAAGTGTTTAAATGAGTTTTATAGAAAGGGGGAAAGCAAAGTAAAAAAAAAAAAACTTTTTTCAAAACTTGTCAAATGTTTTGTTAAAAACGTGACCGTTGAAAAAAAAGGAGGTTAAATAATAAAACTTAAAAAAATAAATTATTTTTTTAAGAGTGTGCATCAAAATGGCTCGTTTAATAATGAGGAGTTAAAAAAAGATAGTCAAATTGTTTCAACGAACAAGGGTTCAATTGGATGTTTCTTAAAAAAAAAAAAATCCAAATTTCCAGTTATTTGATTTAAAAAAAAAAAAGAAAAAAAAAACCGTCACCTATTACCCCAACCATACAACACCACTGATGCCACGTTATTTCTTTTTCTATTTCAAACGACCATAAACCATTGAATGGATCCTTGCAAAAATTATTAACATTGTTGTTTGGAAACAAGTGACGAGTATTAATATTATACCCTCGACAAGCTGATAATGACAAGGAATTTGTGGCCTGTTTAAATGTGATATATAATTTAATCAAATGAAAGTGCACCACTTGATATAATTTACCCCACATGTACGTAAAATAAGAATGGGTTGATTGGTAGCATAACCTTTCTTGGTCCACCAATATCCTTTTTCTTTAATGAGCCGTGATTTGTGAAAATGTGTATTGGAATTATTAGTCTACTATGATTAATTTTGGCCGTGAACATGATAAGGAGAATTAGGATATAATTGAAACATTTACAAGTGGGGGTAGTTACAAAAGTAAAAAATAAAAATAAAAAAATCCGCGGGTACGGGTAATGGATCCAATGAATCCGCATCCACGACCCGCGGGTGCTATCCCTAATTGTGACAAATACAAATCAACTAAAAGTCTAAAAGATAAATGCTCTTATAGGGACCAAATGTTCACAATAATTGCCTAAGCTATATATGAAACAAATAGTTCATCAAGAAAAAAATATGCATCTAAAGCTTCTACTGAAAATTAATGTGCAAGGTACAACATATAACTATATGGTCAAATTCATTTGAGCCTTCGGAGTCACAAGTATATGATGTATATATATTACTCAATTAACAAAATAGTAAATCGAAATTAATTCATATGAATAGTAAAACGAAATTAATTAATTTACTATTCACATAAAAAGCGCATATGATTAAAAAGCGCATATGATGAAAAGCGCATATGATGAAAAGCGTAGCGCATATAATAAGCGCGTATGATAAAAAGCGAATATGATGAAAAGCGCAGCGCATATGATGAAAAGCGCATATGATTAAAAGCGCATATGGTGAAAAGCACAGCGCATATGATTAAAAGCGTATATGGTGAAAAGGATATATGATGAAAAAGCACATATGGTGATTTATGAAGAAAAAAAAAACACATATGGTGATTAATGGAAAGCACATATAGTGATTAATGAAAAGTATATTGTGAAAAAGAATTACAAATGTTTCTTGAAAGAATTCAAGGTAAGATATATGAACCAATTCATCCATCATGTGAACCATTTTGATATTTCATGGTTCTAATAGACGCATCTAGCGGATGGTCTCATATTTGTATGTTATCAAGCCGTAATATGGCATTTGCAAAGTTTCTTGCACAAATTATTAAATTGAGAACATATTATTCTGATTACACCATTAAAAGGATGAGACTTGATAATGCTGGTGAGTTAACATCTCAAGCATTTAATGATCATTATATATCTACAGGGATTGTTGTTGAACATCCAGTTGCTCATGTGCATACACAAAATTGGTTTAGCTGAATCAATAGATAAACGCTTGCAGCTAATAAATAGACAATTGATAATGAGTACAAAACTCTCAATATTTATATGTGGACATGTAAATTTACATGCTGCGACATTAATTCGCATTATACCATGTGGAAGTCATAAATATTTTCACTTACTACTTGATTTTGGCCAAGAGTCAAATATTTTCCACCTTAGAACATTGGTTGTGCAGTGTATGTTCCAATTGTATCACCACAACACAATAAAATGTTTTTTCAAAGAAAGATGGTAATATATTTTGGATATAAAACATCTTCAATCATAAGATATATTGAACCCATGATGGGTGATGTTTTTTTTACAGCACGTTTTGCTGATTGTCATTTTAATAAAACATTGTTCCCTAGATTAGGGGGTGAAGTAAAAAAAATAAATAAAATGATGCTTCATATTAAGGTATATTGAACTCGCACAAAAGAATGTGAAACGAAAGTTCAAAAATAATGCATATGCAAGAACTTGCAAATTAATTACTTTATGCATTTACAGATATAAAAAAGTGACTAAATCATATATACCAGCGATAAATGCTCCAGCTCGAACTGAAATTCCAAAAGCTGGCAATAATGTCACTGTTGAGTCTTTGCCACGCATCAAACGTGGAAGATCAATTGGTTCCAAAGATAAAAATCCTCGAAAAAAAATCAGCTGATAATGAGGTAAAAGAAAGTGTTCAAGAAGAACCACAAATCAATATTCCTTCTGCAGAGGATATTGATAAATGTAAATACTAAAATTGCGATAAATTATGCAATATTATGGAACCGAAATAAAATTAAAATCTCTATGAGATATTTTCATATAATGTTACAATGACATCATGAATAAAGATGATGATCTGGAACTAAAATCTGTCATTGAATATACAAAATGGACATGATTGAGCTCAATGGAAAGGAGCAATACGAGCTGAATTAGAATCGCTCGATAAAAGAAAAGTTTTCGGATCAATCGCTATCACTTTTAAAGATGTGAAACGTATGGGATACAAATGAATTTTTATCCGAAAAGAAACGTGCAAATGAAGTTACAAGGCAAAAGTAGACTTGTAACTCAATATTTCCCACAATGACCAGAAATGAATTAGGAGGAAAATTTATCCTCCTGTAATGGATACAATTACTTATTAGATACTTAATCAACCTGATAGTTATTTAAATGCATCTCATGAATGTTGTTACTACTTATCTGTATGGATCACTTAATAGTGATATATATGAATATACCTAAAGGGTTAAGGTATCATAAGCATCTAATGTAAAACCCAAGGGAATATATTTCATTAAATCACAAAGATTTCTAAATGGGTTTATACAAACGGGACGTATGTGGTATAACCGATTAAATGACTACTTGATAAAAAAAAAGGGTATACATATAAACTTATTTTGCACGTATGTTTTATAAAAACAATGTCCGAATATGTGATCATAGCTGTTTATGTTGATGATCTTAATATCATAGGTACAAATAAAGAAATCTATGAAATTATTCAACTTCTAAAGAATTATTTTGAAATAAAAAATCTTGAAAAAACCAAGTATTACCTTGGATTGCAAATTGAGCATATGCCTAATGGTCTACTTGTACATCAAACAACTTATACTGAAAAGATTTTAAAACATTTTTTTTTAAAGATAAAACCAATTGGTTGTTAGATCACTCAATATTAACACTGATCCATTTCATCCCCGTGAAGATCATGAAGATATTAACGGATCAGAAGTTCCATATATTAGTACAATTGGGACTGTTATGTATCTTACAAATTGTACAAGACCTGACATTTCTTTTGCAGTTATTTTGTTGACAAGGTTCAACTCAGCCCTTACAAAAAGACATTGGAATGGGACAAACACATATTTTGATACCCTTGAGAAACTGCTGATTTAAAATTATTTTATTCTAACGTTTCAAAACAAGATTTGGTTGATTATGTATATGCAGGTCATTCATCAAATCCTCATAAAGATAAATCTCAAACTCGATATGTATTCCTAAATGGAGGTACCACAAAATCATGGCGTTCTTAAAACAAACACTTGTTGCAACATCATCAAATCATGACGAAGTGATTGCATTATATGAAACTACTCGAAAATGTGTTTGGTTGAGATCAATGACACAAATCATTATTGATTCTTGTGGACTAGAACGCTATAAAAGACTAACAACTATCTTCACCAACAACTATATATGAAGATAATGCAGCTTGCATAATACAAATGAAAGAAGAGTATCAAAAGTGACTGAACAAAATATAAATACTGACAAGGCGCCAAAGCCATAGACGGTCTTAACGGTCATAAGTTTGATGGAAAAGAATGGCATGTTGGTAAGGTTCAGAAAAGACTACAAGGGAATATGAATTGAAACAAGGGTTTGAGCAAACCATGAAGGAGATTGTAGACAAATCACAGGGGCTAAACTTCTACATAAAAGATTTAGATGATACAGTTTCAGATGAAAACCTCAGATTCTTCTCATATACTCAAGATCTCGTAAAAGACAACCAGATTAAAATGAGATACGTTCAATCAACAACTCTGCTGATCTTTATACCAAAGCACTGCCAACTGCTATTTTCAGAACACACGTTCATAATATTGACATGAGGCATGTTCAGAAGATGTAACAACTCAGGCGTTGCCTACTTGAGGGGGAGTCAACTCTATGCTGCACTCTTTTTCCCTTAGCTAAAGTTTTATCCCAATGAGTTTTCTTTAGCAAGGTTTTTAACGAGGCAGTACTAGTTATTCTCTAATAAAATTGTCATCCAAGGGGGAGTGTTATAAAATATCTAGATTGGATGTTAATTTTATTATTATTATATTTCTTGCATAGTAATATTTTATACTATAAATAGACATGTATGGTAGCCATTTAAGGTGTACCATTTCTCTTGAAATATCAATATCAATATTTCTTCTTTCTTTCTTCTCTCTTTTTCTCTCTTTGTTCTTATAACCATTAAAGGTAGTTATAAGTCTACTGAATTATAACAATATAAATAAAATAAACATTTTTTATATTTAACTCCTGATTCATTGGGCTAAACGATGCTAAAGTGGTACAAAGCCAATCGGTTGTTAGCCTTACATAATCACTCGTCATCATATTTAACTTATTCGCCACATCAAATATTTTTAGAGGATTAATTTGAACAGTATAAACACGAGGACCAAGTGGGATCGATTCATTAAGGACATTAACGATATCATTAAGATTATAAGCAGTGGGCAAAACTAAAGAAAAATTACCATTTCTTCCATATTCATCATCAACATATATTGGGATAACTTCTTTCCACCCATAGAAATCGATCAAGTAGGGGAATTGGAGGGAAGATGGAGTAGGATGCGTGACCGCAAACAAAATAATTGGTACTTGTACACCATTTGCAATTTGAGATATCATATGAGCTACGGTTGATGATTGTGGACCAATTATCGCCGCCACGTCTCTCTCGAGCATATGTAATGATGACAAAATGGTTCCAGCAAACTTTTTTCTCAGTAACATTAACTTATAAATCTATCAGAAACTGCAAGGTAATCAATGTATCGTAACATAAATCAACAATCAAACATTTACGTTTTCCACTTCTCCTAATGTATTCACATTTGGCATTACTTGATTATTTATATGATTATCAAACAGTTAAAAGCTACCATACAGTAAACAATTATTGTATATATATCAACTAATTAATTGAGATGTTCAATTCCCTTTCCCTTACTCTTTCCAATTAACGCGTGATGGGCAATTTCAAAATTTAACTTTATTTTCAGCCTTTTTCTTTGTTGGTTCCTTATTTTTATATCGTTTAGCTACGTTGATCCCTTCATTTTACAATTACTGCGTAGGTGGTCCTCTGTGTAACTTTCGTTAAACAAATTGTTAACTCTTTACACGTACATTGCATGTGAGGTAAATACGTCTTTTTACCCTTCATTCTCATCTCCATCTTCATCTTCATCTCCATCTTCTTCACTAAAACATCATAAACCCTAACTGAATTAACCCATCTACATCAAACACATCGAATAAAGTTGTTATTGCACGAGGGGTTTTCTTTTTCAAACTTTTGAAACCAAATCAAATTTAACGGACTTTCAAACTCTTGAAACCAATTAAGTATTGTTATTGTACGAGCGGTTTTTTTACGTATTTGATTTTTATAGTTTAATTAAATTAAGGTTTATGATGTTTCAATGAAGAAGATGAAGATGTAGATGGAGATGAAAATGAAAATTAATGATGAGTATAAAAAGACATATTTACCCTCACATGGAATGCACATGTCAATAGTTTACTAATTTCACGAAGTTAGACGAAGGGACCACCCACGTAACAATTGTTAAATGAGGGGATCATCGCAGCTAAATAATATAGAAACGAGGGACCAACATAAAAAAATGCTGAAAATGAATTAATAAGATGAAAATGCCCATCCCCTTTTAATTACGTGACGGCACTAATAGACAAATTGACGGCCGTTTGACAGAGGAACTCTTATTGCACTTTTTTGAAAATTGTGGGATTCTAAATGCCAAAAAAAACCCGGGGGACTT
Source organism: Rutidosis leptorrhynchoides (assembly GCF_046630445.1). Lineage (NCBI taxonomy): Eukaryota > Viridiplantae > Streptophyta > Magnoliopsida > Asterales > Asteraceae > Rutidosis > Rutidosis leptorrhynchoides. The sequence continues at coordinate 714,853,367 of NC_092333.1, forward strand.
TAGTTGCAAATAGTGTATAGTCAAGGGACGAACGGAAAAGAAAAAGTAAAACAAAAACAACTTATGAATGTAGTAATGTTTTAGTTAGATATCCATACCCATGAAAATTAGAAGATGGGAATTTAGGGGGTTAGATCAGGTGTACAAAAGTGGGGTTGAGTGGCTTTTGAATAAAATGAAGGAATAAAATGGCGAGCGATATATCCAACATGAAAATTACTTCATCCACCATAAAAATGCATTTGTACAGTATAAATACATAATGCACAATTTGTGGTGAATATAGTAATTTTTATGTTGGATATATCTGTTGAATATATCAATTCCCAATGCGCATGTGTATTTTAGTGGGTTGTGTTAAAAGAACATGTGTTTTTTCGATGGCTAAATAAGCAAATAAGAATATCAAATTAATGTTAGTGGGTTATGTTAAAAGAAATGCTGTTTTTTTCTTATAGCTAGAAAAGAATACGTATAATATAATCACTTGGTTGTTGGTTGTGGTCCCTAACCATGAGTCAAATGAGAAATCGGACCACTCAAAGAAAAATTGTAGAGTATCTATCGGTTCTCATGTTAGCATTTCTTTTCTTAAGAATTAAGAATCTTAATAATAATAAATACATAAATAAATAATATACTATTGTTGTTACTATCCACTAAAACTCGTTAATTTGGATTATTTGAGACACAAACTTATAAGCTTACGAGAGTTTAAATTTATATTTTTCTATAAGCTTATGCTTTTAGCCTAGTTTGATAAACTAAATGTTGACAGAAATTTTATGAAAATGTTAAAGAAACAAAGATATGTGATTTCGTTGAATGGGTGTTTTTGATTTCGCTGAAAGGGTGTTTTAAATTATGTTTTAGGCAGTTTTATGTTGTGACTTTTTTGCTCCGTTGGTCCCTGTATTATAACTCATTTTGCTAACAGCATCTCTTGGTTATTAATTTGGCATTTAGAATCTTTTGTTTATCAAAAATTTGCAATCAGCGTCCCTCAGAGGGACGTTGATTGCAAATTTGCAATATACCTCATTTTGCTAGCTGATTGCAAATTTTTGATAAACAAAGGATTCTAAATGCCAAATTAATAACCAAGGGACGCTGTTAGCAAAACGGGGTATAATACAGGGACCAACGGAGCAGAAAAGTCTTATGTTGTAGCTAAAAAGGTGTCAAAACAAGTCAAATTCTCAATTGAGTGAATGTGCCACTTTCTTAATAGAAGGCGCCACATTCTCAATTGAACCAAGCCTTCTGTTGGATGCGCCATTTTCAAGGGAAATCGTCACATTCTAAGATGAAGGCGCCACATTAAAAAAATGTCTCATTTTCATGCATCGAGTTGTAACAACTCATTTTATAAATTCAAAGCATTTCGGATAGCATACACAAAGCCAGGCTCTATAAATGAATAAAGTTGTAAATCTATAGAAGAAAGTTGTAAGCCTAAAGAATAAATGAATAAATTTTCCTTTTAAAAAAATGAATAAAGTTGTAAACCTAAAGAATATAATGTTTACGTTTTTGACCACAGAAAGAACTATAACTAAACATGCCTTGATATAAGATCATACGCGTACTAAAAGTATAATGAGTTGTTAAGGGTAGATTAATTTAAGCCCTTCTTGTTTAGACGATCAAACTCGCTACATAAGTGTATGAGTTATTAGCTTTTATGATTAAGAAGTTGATATTTGATTAGTGTTACATGGACAAACATAAAACTGTAAAATTATGTTTAGTTAGTCATTTTGACTTCTCTTTAAAGTTCCAATAAGATTGTTATGCTTTTGGTAACTTCTCAGTCGAAAATTCTAATTGCCCGGTCACAGGGCTAAGGCCCTACTAACCTCATCGGCCGATGTTTGTCGTCTCACGATTTTTGCTTTTATATGGAGCTAAAGAAAATAACTACCAAACATATAATTAATTTTTAGCAAGTCATGACCAAACATAAAATTGAAGTGCACTAGAGCTACAAATTCCTGTTCATCATCTGTGCAATTGCATACACAAGATAACATATTTAAGGCAGTTTCTTAAGTTGGAAGTTACCGTTTACATGTGTCATATCCTTCTTTATCTTTATCAAGATCAATTATGAGTCCACATATTATAGGAAAATATAATAGCGGTAAGTAACAACCAAGACTACAAAAAACACTACTCGGGGAGTACTCGATTAGGACTATTTAAGGAGTACTCGGAAACCCGAGAAGTACTGGGGGAGTACTCGGATGTTGACCACTTGACCAAGTACGACCTTGACTAAATTTGAAGAGTTTTGACCATATTGCAAGTAATCCCGAGTTTTGACCAATTTTGTGTGTAATCCCAATAGTTGGCCGAGTTTTAAACGATTTTTCGGGTAATCCCGAGTATTCTCGAGTCGCAAAAAACGAGTACTCGCCAAGTAATTCTGAAATTTGCAACAATGCTAACAATATCTGTTAAATCTATTGATTAGAAAGAATAGGATAATAATCAGTGGCGATTCTAGAATTACGACTGAATGGGGTCCCGAAATTTTTTTCAACACTAATGATATTTTAATGTTATTTTAGTAGTATTTTACCTTAAAAAATATTATAAATTCGAATGATATATGAGCTCCAAGTAGTTAAATTTAATAGTGTACTACACAATTTAAAAGAATATCTATAGATTTGAAAAATATATGGGTCCTCCAATTAAATTGTCCTATACATTTTAACGGACATTTTCTACTAAAAAATTTCGAACTAGCGGTGTCCCGTGATCCCACGGATTTCTATGTAAACTAGCCCTGCTAATAATGCATCGGACATGTGGGCCCGTTAACAAGTCTCACACGAATTTAAATTGGCACACATTTGGTGTTGTTAGAGCACTCCTAACAGTTCCGTGTATATCCTGTCTTTCATGCTCGTGAAAAAAACACGCTAATGGCACCATTAAGTTAATTGCTCGCCGTTTTAATTTAGTGATGCATTTCGTGAATATTTGAAACAATTGAACACGAGAAGGGGGTCAGATTGAAAGCAAATGATTGGTCCAAATTTATGATATATAATTTTATAATAGTAATTTTAATATTAAGAAAATAGACTAGGCACATTAAGGGTATATCATGGTTAGAGTGAAATGTCTTGAGTTAGTGATAAGAAAAAAATATTGAGGTGGCGCTGATGTGGCAATGTGTTATTTAAGACATGCGTGTCATGATTGGGAGTGCTCTTAACAAAATACATATCTATCCATAATCCATAATAATAATTAATAATAATAATAATTAATATTAATATTAATACTTAACAATTACCAGTACTAATTAATAAATAATAATAATAATAATAATAATAATAATAATAATAATAATAATAATAATAATAATAATAATAATAATGTTGTAAAGTTAGTAGTCAAATATGGATGGTAATTAGTCAAATATGGATAGTAAAATTTGTACTATATATATGTGGATAATGTAAGTTACAAATGCACATATATACACTTACTAATATATTTTCTCACATATATACTCTCTCCATTTCTTCTTTTAGAATAGAGATTCTTTCTATTTCTCTTCTTTATTCTTTGTTCATACATATTAGTAAGAAATCTTGTTGCTAAGAATAGACTACTAAATGTAGTTATAAACTCTTGAATTTATAACACGTTATCAGCACGAAGAGCTTAGTGTAATCAAAGGATATCTCAAACGATCACGAGTCACTGATCAAGGTATGAAATTATTAATAATTTTCAGACTAGAATATATCAAACTTTGGACTACTAACATTTTGAACTACTAATTTTTATTAAGTTCTTATTGTTCTTATTATATGGTTGGCTCTGCCACCTAAATTATATATGGTCGACACTGTCGCCTAACTATCATTTATGTTTACTAACTTTTATTAACTTCGCTAACATTTATATTTATGTTATTTAAGTTATATATGGCCGGTTATACCGCCTGAATTATATTTTCTGTAATCTAACTTTTATTAACTTCACTAACATTTATATTTATGTTAATAAGACCTCATGATTGTACGCAACACGTCATTTGACAACACGGTACTTTATGTACGCAACACGTCATTTGACAACACGGTACCATGGGTCGAGATTAATTCCGATCAATACGAATACGATGTGATCTTTATATGTTATATAACATTTATAATGATAAGTTCAGAAAATGAGTTACTGGAATTATAGTTTAGGGCAGGTTCAAGCATTAACCTTTGGAGCCCATCCAGCAATAACATATTCTTCGTTAGGAGGTTTGGTTTTCTCAAACGACGGTAGAGAAAAGAGTAACTGCACACAAAAAAAAAAAAACAGCAATTATGTTTTGCGATTAAAATACATAGAAAAAGACGAAGTAAAAGTTAGTCTCGTTGAGATCGTAACGAGAGTTAGAGTTTAATGGTGTTAGCGGTGTTTGTGAAAACAAAAAAAAAAAAAAAATGACATTGTTAGAGGGTAGTGGTTTTAGATCTAAAGGAAAGAGATAAGATGGAGATGAAGTTGTTAAAAAAAAAAATGCAGAAGATGGATTTTTAGAGGGTATTCGTTTGTTTCCAAGATGCACTTGGTTTGATAATTTTGATTGGTGGTACATGGTTTAAGAAAATGAAAAAAAAAAGTCTAAATAAATAATAAAAAAAAAAAACCAAAAGAGTATTTATGTTAGATATAACACTAATATAATGTAAATCTAAATATAGTGTACATCCATTTTTATAATTAAAGAAACTCTACCGACAAAACATTAATCAAAATAAGTGTCCTATTTTTTTGACCATAATTTTTTCTCTTAAACCACGTGAAACACAGAATTGAAAAAAATGGTTAAAAGCGACATAAAGGAGTATGCATAGTCAGCTTTTCTTTTAAATTTAATAAATAAATTAGTAAATAAACTCTGATCTAAAAAAAAAAATCTACAAATAAAGAAAGAGAGTGTGTTCTCTTAAAAAAAAAAATCACTTTCTTTTGTTTTGTATTTTTCCTTTTCATTGGATTCCCTAGTCAATCATCAATTCAATGTATATATAATTAGAGCCCATTAAATAGATTTAAAATATGTCACTAGGGGACATGTAACTACTAAATACAATCGCATTAAATAGCCACAATATGTGAATTCTTATTTATTCATGTATGAATTAAAGCAAAATCGATAAAAAAAAATTTATGAACTGTAACCATAAAAAAGTGATTATGCTTTAGTAAAAGTAGGAAAAAGAGACAAAGTTTTTTTTAGTGCAAATAATAGAGTTTAACTAATCCAACTAAAACTCCATCCAAATATATCTTTATTAGGTGTTGGTACTCAACATTGGTCCACACCCCTCGGTTATACTAGCAGGCTTAGCTGATCTAGTTCGTTAGCCCACACAAGGGTTGAAGTTTGGATGGTCTTGTAATTTGCTTATCTTGCTGAAATACAACATCAATTAAATGGTAAAGACCTATGTATTGCAGATAGTGGTAACATACACACTATGATCAAATCTAAGAAATATTTCATTGATTTAAATCAAATGAAGGAATTATAAATACTATATCAAGTCTTGCAAACTTGATATAAGGAACGGAAAAAAAAAAAAAATTCATATTATCAAATGGTACAAATTTTCTGATAAACAATGCTTTGTTTTCTCCCAAATCAAAGAGAAATTTGTTAAGTTTCTCTAATATATATCATAATGGATATGATTATCAATCAATAATAACCGGAAATGAGGAATACCTATGTAGCGCCGAAAAGCGCATATGATGAAAAGTGCATATGATGAAAAGCACAGCGCATATGATTAAAAACGCGTATGATGAAAAGCGCAGCGCATATGATTAAAAGCGCATATGGTGATTAATGAAAAAGCACATATTGTGATTAATGAAAAAGCACATATGGTGATTAATGAAAAAGCACATATGGTGATTAATGAAAAGCACATATGGTGATTAATAAAAAGCACATATGGTGATTAATGAAAGAATATTGAGAAAGAATTACCAATGTTTCTTGAAAGAATTCAAGGTTATATATATGGACAAATTCATCCATCAAGTGGACCATTTTGATATTTCATGGTTCTAATAGACGCATCTAGCGGATGGTCTCATGTTTATGTGTTATCCAGCCGTGATATTGCATTTGCAAAGTTTCTTGCACAAATTATTAAATTAAGAACACGTTATTCTGATTACACCATTAAAAGGATGAGACTTGATAATGCTAGTGAGTTAACATCTCAAGCATTTAATGATTATTATATGTCTACAGGGATTGTTGTTGAACATCCAGTTGGTCATGTGCATACACAAAATTGTTTTTAGCTGAATCAATAGATAAACGCTTGCAGCTAATAACTAGACAATTGGTAATGAGTACAAAACTCTCAATATTTATATGGGGACATGTAAATTTACATGATGCGACATTACTTCGCATTAAACCAAGTGCAAGTCATAAATATTCTCCGTTACCAACTTAATTTTGGTCGAGAGCCAAATATTTTCCATCTTAGAATATTTGGTTGTGGAGTATGTTTTCAAATTGCACCACCACAACGCACTAAAATGATTCCTCAAAGAAGGATGAAAATATATGTTGGATATGAAACATCTTAAATCATAAGATATATTGAACCCATGACGGGTGATGTTTTTACAGCACGTTTTGCTGATTGTCACTTTAATGAAACATTGTTCCCTAAATTAGGGGGAGAAATGAAAAATAAAGAAAAGATGCTTCATGATGTGAACATCAATTAAGGTATATGGAACTCGCATAAGAATGCGAAACAAAAGTTCAAAAATGTTGCATATGCAAGAACTTGCAAATTAATTACGTGATGCATTTAAAGATACAAAAAGAGTGACTAAATCATATATAATAACAGTAAAGCTCCAGCTCGAATTAAAATTCCAAACGCTGGCAATAATGTCACTCTTGAGTCTTTGTCACGCATGAAATGTGGAAGATCAATTAGTTCCGAAGATAAAAATCCTCGAAAAGAAAATCAGCTGATAATGAGGTAAAATAAAGTGTTCAAGAAGAACCAAATATCAATATTCCTTCTGCAGAGGATATTGATAAATGTAAATACATAAATTGCGATAAATTATGCAATATTATGGAACCAAAATGAAATGAAAAATCTTGATGAGATATTTTCATATAATATTACAATGACATCATGAATAAAGATGATGATCTAGAATCAAAATCTGTCATTGAATATCAAAATAAACATGATTGAGCTCAATGAAAAGGAGAAATACGAGCTGAATTAGAATCGCTCAATAAAAGAAAAGTTTTTCGGATTAATCGTTATCACTTGTAAAGATGTGAAACGTATGGGATACAAATGAATTTTTATCCGAAAAAGAAATGTGCAAATGAAGTTACAAGGCAAAACTAGACTTGTAACTCAAAATTTCCCACAAAGACCGAAAATGAATTATGAGGAAAACTTATCCTCCTGTAATGGATACAATTACTTATTAGATACTTAATCAACCTGGTAGTTACTTAAATGCATCTCATGGATGTTGTAACTACTTATCTGTATGGATCACTTGATAGTGATATACATGAATATACCTGAAGGGTTTAAGGTATCATAAGCATCTAATGTAAAACCCAAGGGAATATATTCCATTAAATCACAAAGAATTCTAAATGGGTTTATACAAACGGGACGTATGTGGTATAACCGATTAAATGACTACTTGATAAAAAATGGTATACATATAAACTTATTTTGCACGTATGTTTTATAAAAACAATGTTCGGATATGTGATCGTAATTGTTTATGTCAATGTTCTTAACATCATATGAACAAATAAAGAGATCTATGAAATCATTCAACTTCTAAATAATTATTTTGAAATGAAAGATCTTGAAAAAAACCAAGTATTACCTTGGATTGCAAATTGAGCATATGCCTAATGGTTTACTCGTACATCAAACAACTTATATCGAAAAGATTTTAAAACATTTTTAAAGATAAAACCAATTGGTTGTTAGATCACTCAATATTGACACTGATCCATTTCATCCCCGTGAAGATCATGAAGATATTAACGGATCAGAAGTTCCATATATTAGTGCAATTGGGGCTGTTATGTATCTTACAAATTGTACAAGACCTGACATTTCTTTTGCAGTTAATTTGTTGACAAGGTTCAACTCAGCCCTTACAAAAAGACATTGGAATGGGACAAACACATATTTTGATACCCTTGAGAAACTGCTGATTTAAAATTATTTTATTCTAACGTTTCAAAACAAGATTTGGTTGATTATGTATATGCAGGTAATTCATCAAATCCTCATAAAGATAAATCTCAAACTCTATATGTATTCCTAAATGGAGGTACCACAAAATCATGGCATTCTTAAAACAAACACTTGTTGCAACATCATCAAATCATGACGAAGTGATTGCATTATATGAAACTACTCGAAAATGTGTTTGGTTGAGATCAATGACACAAATCATTATTGATTCTTGTGGACTAGAACGCTATAAAAAACTTCTCTCAAGTTCATACCCAACCATAATAGGCGCCAAAGCCATAGACGGTCTTAACGGTCATAAGTTTGATGGAAAAGAATGGTATGTTGGTAAGGCTCAGAAAAGACTACAAGGGAATAGGAATTGAAACAAGGGTTTGAGCAAACCATGAAGGAGACTGTAGACAAATCACAGGGGCTAAACGTATACATAAAAGATTTAGATGATACAGTTTCAGATGAAAACCTCAGATTCTTCTCATATACTCAAGATCTCGTAAAAGAAAACTAGATTAAAATGAGATACGTTCAATCAACAACTCTGCTGATCTTTATACCAAAGCACTGCCAACTGCTATTTTTAGAACACACGTTCATAATATTGTCATGAGGCATGTTCAGAAGATGTAACAACTCAGGCGTTGCCTACTTGAGGGGGAGTCAACTCTATGCTGCACTCTTTTTCCCTTAGCTAAAGTTTTATCTCAATGGGTTTTCTTTAGCAATGTTTTTAACGAGGCAGTACTAGTTATTCTCTAATAAAATTACCATCCAAGGGGGAGTGTTGTAAAGTTAGTAGTCAAATATGGATGGTAATTAGTCAAATATGGATAGTAAAATTTGTACTATATATATGTGGATAATGTAAGTTACAAATGCACATATATACACTTACTAATATATTTTCTCACATATATACTCTCTCCATTTCTTCTTTTAGAATAGAGATTCTTTCTATTTCTCTTCTTTATTCTTTGTTCATACATATTAGTAAGAAATCTTGTTGCTAAGAATAGACTACTAAATGTAGTTATAAACTCTTGAATTTATAACAAATAATCATAAATGTACTAATTATAACTAATTATAATTTATATAATTTGTAATTTGTAATTTATAAAATATAATTTAATTTAAAATAATAATAATAATAATAATAATAATAATATAATAATAATAATAATAATAAGAAAGATTTATTATCTAAACAAAACAAGGAATTAAAAAGGAACGCGTTTTTTTAGTACTACCACTACGTATAAAATTTGACCGTTACGATGACTAGCGTTAAATTAACGCCGCCCGTACTTGTAAATAGGCAGCATCCATCTACTCAGTAATATCAATTCCCAAATCCGTTCTTCAAAATTTTAGGGTTTTTTTTCGCATCACGAATCCTCGTCACTCTCCCTTCGAATGTAGGGCTTATTGGGATAGAGTGATCGACTGATTTTGATATTATGGTATTTAGCATTCGTTCATTCCATCACTCCTGCTAGACCGTTTCAGTTTGGTATGAACTTTTTAATGCTTTTTCGTTCTATCTTTTTTCTTTTGTACAGTGTTAGGGTTCTTCGTGTGATTTCCTTATATTTTTTGAAGATTTTTGTTTTTTATCTTGAAATTGTTGAAATTCTTACAAACTGTGGTTTTTTTCTTTTGTCTCTGTCAAATCATTTGAAATTAGGGTTTTATCATTCGATTTTGTTTGATTTTTAACAAACTAGGGTTTTTCTTTTTGTCTCGTTGAGTTTGGAAAATCAGGGTTATTTTTCTTCTGATTTTGTTTTTTTTAGCAAGAAGAATTAGGGTTTTTTTTCCTTTGAATCTTGTTTAGCTCCATGAAAATTCACAATTATGTTTCTTTTCTTTTTGGTAGTTGTTAATCTTGGTATGTGTTGAGTTATCCTCCCCTGTCATTGATTTTAAGTTGTAACTATTTTTTTGAATATACAAATATGTGTGCGCTAGCATAATATTATTTCTTTGAGTCAAACTTTGGTTTAGACTTACAAGATTGATCATTTGGCGTGCTGATGCATGGTGTATAGCTGGATATATGCAATACTTACTTGATGCCCTTGATATTTGAATTACCTTATTTTTGTCACGTGTAAGTTAATTATTATTAGTTGTAAAATCATGCAGTAAGCCAGTAAGTAGTCTTTATTTATCATTTAGTTATAAAATTATAATGTTGTGTGGATCTTAAAGCAGACAAAACTGGATCGGTGCACTTTCTTACATGATGCTCTCTAAATTTCAGTTACCTTACTACTTGCCCATGTAAGTTTTATTATTATTGATATTAAAGCCCTGTAGTTACTAGTTAATATTTATATATATGTTTATAAATTAAGACTGAAAGGGAATGTTAAACGGGTGTTATTTCATTTGTACCTAGGTTAAAGCAATGTGTTTTCTGCCTAACATAATCTTGTAGTCCAATGTTGATGCAGTCAATAATTGCATGTTTTAATCTGGTCATGCGAATCATGTGTTAATGCAGTCAATTTCTGTATTTTCAGTCTATAATTGCATCTTTTACTTTGTTCATGTGAATCATGTGTGAGAGGACTTGCAAAGACTAGGTCAATGTTAATGTTTTCTATTTTTAGACTATTTATGTTTCTACTTCTCAATTAGTGGAATAATTTATAAGTATGATACAGGGATTTCGGTGCCTCTTACTTGATATCTTGGAAGATAGGAATACTTTAACTTGTCTGTGTATGCGTATTATGTCAAGCCTTAAAAGTATTTAGTAAGTGGTGTATAAATACTCCATATTAATCAAGTGGAGTAATTAACATGTATGTATTACATTTTGTAGATGTTACCTGATCAGCAGATTGAAAAGAATGACAAAATTGACAAACATATGGGGGACATGCCATTGGTACCCAGGTAAAATATTAATTTATCTTCATGCTGCAAATTTGAAGGTTAGTGTTCGTATGTGCAGCCTTATTTAGCACTAAATGCTTGTTAGATTCTAATCTTATCAAATGCTTGTTAGATGCTAATGTGAATCACGTCTAAAGTTGGGGACTTCATCTGTAAGGGGACTTCATATGAATCTACAAACTTAAAAAGGTATCTTATTTTTACCTATTATCTTTCAAGTATTTCGATATATATTCTTGCCCTTAGGTAAACCGATTTGCTCATAGCTGTAGAGGTTGCAGAAGCGGTCCTCCAATATTTTACGTTGATAATTCAGGAGAACTCTTAGATGCATGCTGGTATAAACCGTAGTCCCAGTGCTTTTCTAAGAAGAAAGGGGTCCAATGATAAGTGGTGACAGTAAAAAAGGTGAAGTTGCTGCACGATGTATAGTGACAATAAAAAGGTGTAGCAGCTGCACGTCGTATGTTCAGGTTTCAGTGGTGACGATAAAGGTGCAGCTGCACGTGTGTTCAGGTTTCTTTTTTATTCGATTTGATTATATCTGTATATACATGTTGCCAAATTGGTGTCAACCTCACCATGGATCAACATGTAGACGATTAATGATAGTAAATAGATGAGATAACGAGAAAGCAACCGTTGAAACATTGGGCTCTAAGCTGGTGAGAGCTTTCATTTGTACTAATTGATAATTGATGAAATATATGAGAGATTTAGTTGGTGAAATTTGAAATTGGAGTTTAAATTATACGGTTGTGGTGTAAGGAACAGTGCTACCGAGATCAGGGCAGACATGTTCAAGAATCTTGTCATGTATACCTCGAGTAGCTGCTGCGACGATAGGAACTTGCTGATCAGGTATGCATTGATTGTTGTTTTCGTTATTGATCCATGATTTTCGGGTCTTCCTTTTCATATATGATCCATCTATAACAGTTTTTATCAATCAAATATTGCCAAATAGTTTAATAATATGTGAATAATCAGACCATTACCATATATGTATTTAATATTATTATCTTTTTTTTTTAATTTTGTTTATGATTTTGTACATGTTTTGGCTTGTAGGTTGCATCAGCAAAGAAAAGGAGACTGGTGGTATGTCTTCAGAAGGAACTTGATCAGCTGCATAGCGGCATAGGACCTCTTGGATATGCCTAACTACTCAAGCGTACCCGTAATCAATAGCCTGACGGACTACAATCATCTTTGCCGTCATATCATGGTTGATTCTCTCACAATGATTATACACGTTGACGGAACCAAGGTTACCTCCTTTGGGCTTAAGATTCGAGTTTTTTAGATGATTATGTAATAATTCATTATACAGCTGCAATAATCAGTCGTTAACCTTTGCATTGACATATGCTTCTCATTCTTAGTCAAGTTATTAGAGCTTCATACCAGATGATGTGTATTATTCAGATGTTATTAGCTCGAATGGTATAATTAATATGAGTATCCTTTACCTTATATAATTTCCAAAAGTTATATACATGTTTGGGTGTCAGATTTTTATTGCCAATCAAGAATTTTAAAATAATGAATGATACTCATATTAGTCTGAAAAGTTGATCTCTACTTCGTTACTACCGATAAGAGTTCCTATGAGTTTATGATGCAAAGTCCGGTTAATTGTTTATATTTGTCTTGGTTTCAGGTAACGGGTACACATTTTATGCAAACTCAGGTAACGGGTACTCATTGTCTGAATGGTGGCACTATTTTCTTCTTGAAGTTTGCCAGTATTGCTGAACTTATAAGGATTTATACCAAGATTGTACTATGTATGACCTACTGAAAGTACATTTATTGGCTCTTTATAGTACATTTTTTATTTTATGTGGTTAAGAAAAATATGATAGTCTCTCTAACTGTCTCTCTAACTTTAAGTTTGTCGTTTACGTTGCTGATTTCCTAATTTGTGGTATCGAAATTTCCAGGTGGAAACAAAGATGAAGATTAAGCCATCAAGGTACATCCGTGCTTTCCGTATTAACAGAAAGGTTTCAATATATGAAAGATACTTTACATTTAGGGAAGTATCCATTGTTAGAATACAGATACCACCAAATGGTCAACTTACCTTTTATAGTAAGTTGACTTTGGGATCAGAAGATATAATCTTCATCATTTCCTCAATTAGAAGATCTCAAGACAACAAATCCCTGCCAAGTTCAACGGATAGTAACAGGCTCCACCAACAGCCATATTTCCTTAAATGTTAAAGGGGTTCCAAAAGTCAATTGGATCCATTCCTTTAGTAGAAATAGCTGTTAGGAGCTCATGTATATAAATTAACATTCTGTATTTGTAAAAAAATCAAATCAGTTCAATAACAAAACACTGATCAATAGTTTACAACAATTAGAGCTTTCAATTCTCAATTGTAACATGGTATCAGAGCGTGTGTGCTGATCCTGGATCATAGCAACACGTTTATGTCTCCATCATTTACCACGAATCAGGCTGCCATGTCCAAAATCGACGGTAGCTTAGAATTGAACAAAGCTGCCATGTCATTTTGTGACGGTAGCGAGTTTAATAGCCCACAAAATAGAAAAACTTACTTGGATGCTCTCTGTTAACCACAACAGCTAAGCTGTATCTACTGTGGTATGTCACGACATACAGTAATACAATGTTTCAAGCTCATAGGATATCCCAAATGGTGGAACAAAGAGAAACGTGGCAGAAAATTGAAGATGATAGAAGAGGCTGCCGGCGACAACCATCCGGTTACCGACAACGGCGTCTCAAAACCAACTCTGAATTCGAAAAGAGGTAACTCAAATTCTAATTTACCTCAAAATTCGGCCAAATGGGTGAAGGTTAAACCTTCAAACCCTAATAATTCTCAACCATCGATCAAAGTGAGTAAGGTAAACCCTAATCACTATAAATTGATCGATGATAGAATTACTGATGATAATCGTTTTCTGTGCCTACAAGAACCGATTAGAGAAGGAGAATTAGAACACAATTTAATCTCAGAAGGCTTAAGAAAGAAAAAGGCTGAGATGAACCCTAGATTGGGTCTCATCGACACAGATGGGGATAATAATAATACGGATTATAAAAATAAATATAAATATGGGGTTTTATGGGATAAAGGAACGGTTGGGAATAAAAAGAAAAGGGTTGTTAATAAAGAACAAGTGAGCTTTACAACAGCCCAATCTTCTTTAAACAACCATCTAGCCCAAAATGTTAGAAATAAAATTGGGTCTAATAGGCAAAGTGGGCTTACCAGAAAAGGGTTTTATGATTCAGCCCAGACCCAAAATAATATGATTAATAGCTTTAATCAGGCCCAAAAGTTAAAACATTTTGAAAAGGTCCAAAACTCTACAACTTTTGAAAACGAAAATAACTCTTTTACCGGAAAAGCTAATACCGTTTCAAATAACACCAAAAATAACGAATGGATTTTTGACTGTGGTGCTACCCACACCATGACTTTTGAAAAATCCGACTTTTATTCCGAATCACAACCCCGAGTTAATAAAATTCAAACGGCTAACGGAGGTGTTGTACAAGTTGAAGGAGGTGGAAACATTGAAATTACTCCAGTGTGAACTTATCTAATTGTTTACATATTTCGACTCTGTCCCATAAACTTTTATCCGTTAGTCACGTCACAAAAGAATTAAATTGTTCTGTTTTATTACACCCCACTTTTTGTATCCTTCAAGATATCCGAACTGGGGTAATTATTGGGCGTGGTACCGAACGGGGCGGGTTGTACTATGTAAACGAAGTAACCCAACAAGGTACCGTGATGCTTGATCACGGAACACCTACGAGGGAAGCTTGGTTATGGCATAGAAGATTGGGTCACCCATTTCATGACCCGTCCTAATCCATCTGGACGAATACATTACATTTGGTTACATCGCGAGATACTTGACCTCTATATGATACATTTTACAAACATTGCATTCGTTTTTAAAAAGACAAACTTTCATTACATCGAAAGTTGACAGCATGCATACCATTTCATAATATATCCAACTATAATTGACTTAATAATAATCTTGATGAACTCAACGACTCGAATGCAACGTCTTTTGAAATATGTCATGAATGACTCCAGGTAATATCTCTAAAATGAACAAATGCACAGCGGATGATTTCTTTAATACCTGAGAATAAACATGCTTTCAAGTGTCAACCAAAAGGTTGGTGAGTTCATTAGTTTATCATAAACAATCATTTTCATTATTTTAATAGACCACAAGATCCTCATTTTTCATAAATAACATTACACTCGCAAGTGTATAAAAATCATTCGTATGATGAACACATGGTAACCGACATTAACATAATGCATATAGAATATCCCCCGCATACTCGCAAGTATGCCATAAATATTGGCAATCGCAATCACCATTTAAATCGAAGTACTAAAGCATTACGAATTCCAGAATGGGGTTTGTTAGGCCCATAGATCTATCTTTAGGATTCGCGTCAATTAGGGGCCATTTTCCTAATTCTTTGGTTACCAGACTTGAAGGGGCGATATTCGGTATAATAATCCAACCATACAATGTAGTTTCAAGTACTTGTGTCTATTTCGTCAAACATTTATAAAAGCAGTGCATGTATTCTCAGCCCAAAAATATATATATTGCAAAAGCATTTAAAAAGGGAGCAAATGAAACTCACAATACTGTATTTTATAGTAAAAATACATATGACGACATTGAACAATGCAGGGTTGGCCTCGGATTCACGAACCTATATCATTTGTGTATATATTAATACATATCCTTGTAATCAAACACACATATATATAAATTTATTAGTTATATCCTTTTTATATTAATAATATATATTTTCATATATAAAAATATTAATTTTGTTATGTTATATATATTAAATTTATTTGTATGTATTTGTTTGTTAAAACTTTACTTTTAATATTACTAATGATAATATCTGAACTAATACTAATGATAATACTAATATCAATAAAAATGCTAATATTATTTATAATTCTATTTATTAATGATAGTTTTTAATAATAAATCTCATGATAATGATAATATCAGTATTTTTTAATAATTTAATAATAATGATTATAAATATAATACGGTTTGATATTAATACTTAATACTTAATAATAATAATAATTGTAACAATCTTATTACTAATGGTAAACTTAATAATAATTCTTTTATTAATAATAATGATAACAATTCTAAAATGATACAAATACGAATATTAATAAAATTAATAGTAACTTTTATTGTTTTCATTATAATACTAATAATAATAATACTAATACTTAATAATAATAACTGTATTAGTAATATTGGTAATAATACTACTGACAACATTAAGAATGATACTACTTAATAATAATATTAGTAATGATAATAATATAAACTATAATAATGATACTAATTTTTAATAATCATCTTATTAATAATAATATCGATAATAATTAATAATATCATAATACTAATCAATAATAATAATAATAATAATAATAATAATAATAATAATAATAATAATAATAATAATAATAATAATAATAATAATAATAATAAAATAGATAATTACCTCAATAAAATGGCTAAAAAAAACGTGCTTCAATTCAGACTCGAACTTACGACCCCTCGATATCCCACAAACACACACAGCCATCAAACCATCTGTCTTTTCTGTTTTATATTATAAATTAGATTTATTTAAACACTGTATTTGTATCTCTTTCTTCTTCACCATGAACTGATTCGACCAGGGATACTAATATCTAAACAACGACTTTCTAGTTTACCTTAAACTTCGAAATTAAACAAGCACTCTGTTGTGGATTGTAAAGTCCTGTCCTAATCCATAAGAACGAATACAATAACATATGATTACATTGCGATGTATTTGACCTCTATATGATACATTTTACAAACATTGCATTCTTTTTGAAAGACAAACTTTCATTACATCGAAAGTTGACAAGCATGCATACCATTTCATAATATCCATCTATAATTGATTTAGTCTGTCATTTACTTAATCATAATCTTTACTGAATTCAACGACTTGAATGCAACGTCTTTTGAAATATGCCATGAATGACTCCAAGTAATATCTTTAAATTGAGCAAATGCATAGCGGAAGATTTCTTTTAATCCTGAGAATAAACATGATTTCAAGTGTCAACCAAAAGGTTGGTGAGTTCATTAGTTTATCATAATCGATCATTTCCATAATTTTAATAGACCACAAGATTTTCATATTTATAAACATAATCCTCAAGCAGAATCCTCTCGTCTGCATTAAGGTAAAATCATTCATATGATGAATACCTGGTAACCGACATTAACAAGATGCATATAGAATATCCCCAAAATAGAATCCTCTCGTCTGTATAACAGAATCCTCTCGTCTGTATAAAAATCGAAGTACTAAAGCATCCGTACCTCGGATGAGGTTTGTTAGGCCCATAGATCTATCTTTAGGATTCGCGTCAATTAGGGGTACTGTTCCCTAATTCTTAGGTTACCAAGCTAAAAAGGGCGATATTCGGTATTCATAATCCAACATAGAATGTAGTTTCAAGTACTTGTGTCTATTTTGTAAAACATTTATAAAAGCAGTGCATGTATTCTCAGTCCCAAAAATATATATTGCAAAAGCATTTAAAAAGGGAGCAAATGAAACTCACAAAATTGTATTCCGTAGCAATAATGCATATGACGGCACTGAACAAGTGCAAGGTTGGCCTCGGATTCACGAACCTAAATTAAGTATATATATTTATATGTTGGTCAATATTTGTTTAACAATTTACATCAAGTCGTAGTGTATCACAATCCTAATGCTCGAGACTAATATGCAAAAGTCAACAAAAGTCAATTTAACTCAAAATGATTTCTAAAAATTTATACATGATTATTATACAGTTTAAATATCGTCGTTTTATATTTTTAAATATTTTTAAAAGATTTAATAGAGTAAATAATATAATTCATTTATTAATAAATAAAATTTTATATAAAAATATACTTTTATATATCTGAAGTAATAAAATTTATAAAGTTCATTTAATATCATAAAATATTATGATAGATTCTATTAAGCTAATTATATTATTTGTATTACATATTTATTTGATAAAATAACATTGATAATAATAATAAGTAAAAGTTGTATTATTTTGTAATAATAATTATTATTATTCTATTAATAAAAATATCAATATTTATATAAAAAAATGATATTATGATAAAATGATAATTCTATTTATGATAACTTTAATATTTACGATACTTTTTAATATTAACTTTAACGATAATAACGATAGTGTGACGATCGCTCCAAATCCATATGGACGAACACGTCATTCGTTGATTTCATTGCGTGGTATTTGACCTCTATATGATACGTTTTGTAAACATTGCATTCTTTTGAAAAGGAACACCATAAATGTATATTTAAATCAAAGGTTTTCGACAACTGATGATTTCTACATATAGACAATCACCGTATATAATAGTTTACAATAGTGCTTTCGTTGACAATACAGTCAAATAAGGTACATGGTGATGAATTGGTGAATGCAACGTTTTCTTGAAAAATATGTCAGGTAAGACTCCATGCACATAGCTTGTATATCATATAAGCAAACAGCGGAAGACTTCTAGGGAACCTGAGAATAAACATGCTAACAAGTGTCAACACAAAGGTTGGTGAGTTCATAGTTTATATGTTTCGCATAATCTGTATATAAAGATGGATCACAAGATTTCAGTTGTTTCTTCCATAAATGGTTATCAAAATATTCTACAAGAATGAGCACCCTGGTAACTAAGCTTTAACGTCTACATAATAAGTACCCCTCGTTTAACATGCAACCAACATGTACAATACACTCAAATAGCATACGTCTGTTTTATAGTTCAGGATAGGATTTCTATACCTGGAACAGACGGGGATGTCAAACCCTATGGATCCATATACTACTACTCGCGCCCACCAGTTCTTATAACTGGCAGTTAACAGTTACCAAAGCTAAGGGATTTTCGGTTCAAACTCGGTGTAGAATTTAGTATGTACTTGTATCCATTATGTTTAAAATAAAGTGCATGTATTCTCAGCCCAAAAATATATATTGCAAAAGCAATTAAAAAGGGATCGTATGAAACTCACCCATATAAATATTGTAAATCAGTTAATAAAGCATTTGCATGTATTCTCAGCCCAAAAATATTGAGAGAAAAAGGGTTCTTATGAAACTCACATTTCAATATTGTGGTTCAATATTGTAGGCAAAATATGTAGATGCAATGACAACAACGAATGCATAGTTGGTCTGAGATTCACGAACAATACACCCGAACATTATCCATAACCTCCTTAGCTATAACCCACTTGAAACTCGTTTTCAAAATCACCCGAACATAACCCCGTCGTTGTATTTTATGTATATTATTATTTTTGTATCATAAAAATAATAATACTAATAGTAATAAAATTGATAATAATAATATTAAGTATAATAATAAAATATTGATACTATGAAGTAACAAGTGTGTTTTATAAAAAAAATGATTGAGTGTAATCCATCTATCTATCCATATGCGTATATATATAGAGATATAGATGTAGATATTTTAAATTTAATAATATAATAAAACATTAATATAATATAATAAAATAATAAAATAATAATCATTTTTGTTGTTTTCCTTGTCGACATATTTAAATATAATATATATAATAATATAATAATATTGAAATAAAATATAATAATATAATAATATATTTAGAATCAAATTTGAATCGTAAATGTTTAAAAAAAGTCGTATTTATTAAATACTTCAGGGTTATATTATGTAACTTATAATTAATAATTTCTATCATGTCGCTTTCATGTGAATAGTAAATTAATTAATTTCGTTTCATTTACTATTCAATGAATAGTAAATGAATTAATTTAAATTCAACTATTTAAGCTACACGTTATTGTACGTTATGCTTTACAAATTGTACATTTTTAATTTAACTTCGTTTCTTAAAAAAAATTACAAAAATTATATCATAAAAATAAAACGACTTAATACGTAAAATTTTTAAATAGAAAAAGCATCGTTTAATAGTAAATTTTTATCATTTCATATATAAATATTATAAAATTTAGTTTTCTAGAACTAATTATATTCAATATTCATAACCACGTTTTAAATATACGTCGCAAGTTATTCATACAATTACTATTCCAACTTATCATATATATTCAAATAGATATATAAACCAATAAGTTCAATGTACGGTATCATACAATTAATACCTTATTACGCTTTCAGGTTATAGTATATATAGGTATCTATTTACATATAATTGTTCGCGAATCATCGAGAACAGTCGAAGGGTAATTGTATAGTTCAAAATTTTGAGATTCAAATTCATAGACTTTGCTTATCGTGTCGGAAACGTTAAAGATTAAGTTTAAATTTGGTCAGAAATTTCCGGGTCATCACAGTATCCCCCCGTTAAAGAAATTTCGTCCCGAAATTTGAGTGAGGTCGTAATGGCTAACAATAACAATGTTTTCATGACGTATATGAGTTGATAAATAGAGTTTTATCACCGTTGAATAATATGGATATAACAATCCGATTACTCGAAGCGTAAGAGAGAAGTTATCGCATAATAGTGAATTTGAAGGAATAGAGATTCGTCTTAACTTTTGATGTAGTAACGATTGATTTCCGGAATTTAAGGAATAGAAAATCTTCATAATCTAAATAAGATTTGATTCTTCGGGAATTAGGGAAATTAAGTTTTCCTTTGATTGAATGCGTAATCTACCTCGATTGCTATATCTGATATTTCGCTATAAATTGACCACTTCCGTTTCATTTATTTTCACCACTCCTATAATCTTCTTCCTTATTTCATACTTTCAATAGATTGTGAAATGCTTAATCCAGTTCTGATTCTTGATATACTCCTAACTTTCATATCTGTCATTCTTCTTTTTCATCTACCACCAGAGGAAGTTACTTTCTTCTACCATTACCTTGGGGTTATAGTGTTTTTCATTCTCCCGTGTCTTTATATTGCTATACGTATTGATATACACGGTTTGTAATTTCGGGGTTGTTCCAGGGTTTTATATCCTCCGTTATATTTCGGAGCTCCATGCTTTCGTTCTCTCTTCCCGACTTTAAGTCAAGCGAATAATGGTCCAGAATTCGTAGGTATGGATTTCGGAATGAACATAATTAATGTTCAAGGAAAGAAATTGTAATGGCACGATCTTGATTTGTCAAATTACCAGAATATCTGGAAAAGGCCGAATCATCAAGAAATATGTTTTCTTGATAATTTTAGAGGTTAAATAGAATGAAAGAGTTATGTAACATGGTTCATGATGAGGGTGGGATCTGTGAACCTTCATCACGTTCCATTAGAAACTCAGCATGACTTACTGTAATATAATCACGTTGGCCTGACGTCATTATATTATACTAATTCATGCTTCAGTTCTCAACACTACTTCATAACATTCATATTTTAAACTTGAATTTTTCAGAATTTAGAAACTAACACAGTTTCTTTTATGATGTAACACAGATAGCGTGAAGGAATGAATAATTTTAGATAGTCACGAAATTATCCTCAGAAATATTGAGGATATTTATAATGAAAGATACGATGATATCTTAGAATATTCAAGATAAGATGATGATGAAGAATATTATCCGTAAGGGTTTTAGAGTAAGGAGTAAGGTATTCGTTAATGGCTTCGGCAGATACTGAATCATTTGAATTCTTTGAAGGCAGGTTCAATCTTTGTGATTTATCCTCCTTCATACTTTGCTCAATCCGTTTTCCAGTTCCAACCTCCTCTTTTCTCAGCTTTACCATCATACCATTCTTTATCATCAAACTTTTGACTGTTAAAGTCGTTTACAGTTTTTGCTGCTTCATCAGCATTTCTAGAACTAGTTCGCAGTTCAGGGTGTTTTTCAGAAACTTCACATTCAAAGTATGTAACTGTTGGCGTAGAGGTGCTGCAAGATTTTAAAATACTGATTGCTAATTTCCTTTAATTCGTATGGCAATTATTGTTAAGAGATGTGGATGAGTACATGATAGGGTTATAATGAGTATACGGATTTTTCAGAAGGTCAAGAACAAATGAAGTTGTTGGTAAATGTGGTGGAACATAAAAGGTTCCCCGGTAACAATATCATATATGTCAAGGTTACAAATCTGAAAGGTCGAAATTTACTGGTTGCAAGGGTGATAACACTAGATACCTTGAAAAGAAATTGCAAGATTATTTTCGGTAAAAACAACGCTAAAGGATCTTGCACGGTTTTGAAGTCAAAGTATAGCTTTGAAAGATGTAGAGATCTAAGAATGATGTCACCGGTTCAGAGTTATGAATTGGATTCTGATCCGTCAATATCAGAATGTGTAATTGAATTTGTATGAGATGATTGGGTATCATTGTGAGCATGATTAATAGATTTGTGAATCAAAGTTGAAGAATGTACAATCTAACATATTAATTGCGAACTTATATATTTCCCGAGTATTACCTACCCGTTAAAGATTTCACAATTAACATTTTGTACAAAAGAATTTTTATTACAGTCTTTATGAAAATATATGTATGTATATTTTCTTCAGATGTAATACAGATTTAATGAGTTAATATCATATTAAGCTCATTTGATTTTTGGCTTGAATTAGAAATGAATAATCTCTAAAACATTAGAGATTGCATAATCTTCGCGGAGTATTTCACTAATGAAATCAATACTTCATTATTTATTCTTATTAATATTCCTCAATAAAGGATGTTGGTATTCGTGGAATTCTTGCTAACTTTGCAAGGTGCAATTGATGTTTTCTAGAAAGTTTCGAGTGCATCGAAGATGAAAGTGTAAAATCAACCATGTTATTGAATAATACACTTGGTTTATTATGAAACGAAATTCATTGAATTGAAACAGAGATTGTAGTTAACGAAGGTTGTACATCATATCATATTAGTAATATGAATTAACAGAGTAGTTAAGTTTCATACATAATAGCTTAGCACAGAAAGATTTATTAGGGTTTAAAATTTATATATATATATAAGATATACATATAATTTCTTCGGAGGGAATGAGTTATTATTTTATAACTCGTTGATTCAATATACGCGTTATTGATTCGTAATGATGTCCACGGTAATTCTTGACCTAGAGGAGCTTGTGATGTTAGAGGTGCTGACGATTCTAACGATATTGACAGCACTGACTGTGCTGGTGAGGCTAAGGGTATTGTTGTTATTGTGATATAACAAGTCTAACTTGTAAATCATTCACTATTCCGATCAAGGTTTCTAATCTATCTGATTTATGGTTAAGGCTTGAATAGATAATCTCTAAACTTTAGAAATTACATAATCGCCGTAGAATGTTTCTCCGATGAAGTTATGAATCAATACTTCATCATTTATTGTTGTTGATACTCCTTGGTATCTATGGTGCGTATGATGTTGATATCCGAGGTACAGATCGTGATGTTGAGGCGTGTGATGTGGATGTTGTTGGTGGTGGTAATGGTACTGTTGGTGTTGTTGTCAGTGGTACTAGTGCTGTTGGTGCTGAGGATGGTGATGTTACTGGTGTTGGTGATACTGCTGGTGTTTGTAAATTGTGTACCGTGCTCTCTAAAGTTAACACTCGAGCTCGAAGTTCTTTAACTTCTTCTACTAACCCTGGTTGGTTATCGGTGTGAGGTCGGATATCTTTTCTGGTTCCGTTAATGGTAGCTTCAAGATGAAAAATTCTCGCAAAAAGAGTATAAACGGTGTTGCGAACAGGTTCGCCAGTAAGTGGATCGAGTACTCCGACGTTAGGCGGTAGGTTCGGCTCGTGGTATGGAGTACCTTCTTCATTTCTCCATAGGGTAAGTATTTCGCTAACCCATCTCCACTTTCTAAAGAAATCACGGTAGTTGATCGGTCGATGCGGTCCCGTCACGCTGTCTTCGGAGTTGGAGGGACTTGGTCTATTCGAGGAGGCCATCTTACGTGTTCACAGAAAGTTATGAAATGATTCTTGGTATAAATTGAGGGTTGAATACTGGATGATACCTTCGTCTTCTCGCATACGTATATATAGTAAAAGGATTCCGTAATTTACGGAGGAAATTTCGAAAAGCGCCAAATAAGATTCACTGTAGTAGATATGATAGGATATGATTTGTATATACACCGTGTATGCAATAAATGCAAAAACACGTGTCAAGACGTAAGATTGATAAACAGGTAATTTCCGACAAGAAATGATAAGCAAAACTTTTTACATGCAGACACGGTCAAAGTCCAGACTTACGAATGCATCCTAACATCTATCAGTTAGACACATTAATGCAAGACCTGATTCGCTAAGACCAACGCTCTGATACCAACTGTGACGATCGCTCCAAATCCATATGGACGAACACGTCATTCGTTGATTTCATTGCGAGGTATTTGACCTCTATATGATACGTTTTGTAAACATTGCATTCTTTTGAAAAGGAACACCATAAATGTATATTTAAATCAAAGGTTTTCGACAACTGATGATTTCTACATATAGACAATCACCGTATATAATAGTTTACAATAGTGCTTTCGTTGACAATACAGTCAAATAAGGTACATGGTGATGAATTGGTGAATGCAACGTTTTCTTGAAAAATATGTCAGGTAAGACTCCATGCACATAGCTTGTATATCATATAAGCAAACAGCGGAAGACTTCTAGGGAACCTGAGAATAAACATGCTAACAAGTGTCAACACAAAGGTTGGTGAGTTCATAGTTTATATGTTTCGCATAATCTGTATATAAAGATGGATCACAAGATTTCAGTTGTTTCTTCCATAAATGGTTATCAAAATATTCTACAAGAATGAGCACCCTGGTAACTAAGCTTTAACGTCTATATAATAAGTACCCCTCGTTTAACATGCAACCAACATGTACAATACACTCAAATAGCATACGTCTGTTTTATAGTTCAGGATAGGATTTCTATACCTGGAACAGACGGGGATGTCAAACCCTATGGATCCATATACCACTACTCGCGCCCACCAGTTCTTATAACTGGCAGTTAACAGTTACCAAAGCTAAGGGATTTTCGGTTCAAACTCGGTGTAGAATTTAGTATGTACTTGTATCCATTATGTTTAAAATAAAGTGCATGTATTCTCAGCCCAAAAATATATATTGCAAAAGCAATTAAAAAGGGATCGTATGAAACTCACCCATATAAATATTGTAAATCAGTTAATAAAGCATTTGCATGTATTCTCAGCCCAAAAATATTGAGAGAAAAAGGGTTCTTATGAAACTCACATTTCAATATTGTGGTTCAATATTGTAGGCAAAATATGTAGATGCAATGACAACAACGAATGCATAGTTGGTCTGAGATTCACGAACAATACACCCGAACATTATCCATAACCTCCTTAGCTATAACCCACTTGAAACTCGTTTTCAAAATCACCCGAACATAACCCCGTCGTTGTATTTTATGTATATTATTATTTTTGTATCATAAAAATAATAATACTAATAGTAATAAAATTGATAATAATAATATTAAGTATAATAATAAAATATTGATACTATGAAGTAACAAGTGTGTTTTATAAAAAAAAAATGATTGAGTGTAATCCATCTATCTATCCATATGCGTATATATATAGAGATATAGATGTAGATATTTTAAATTTAATAATATAATAAAACATTAATATAATATAATAAAATAATAAAATAATAATCATTTTTGTTGTTTTCCTTGTCGACATATTTAAATATAATATATATAATAATATAATAATATTGAAATAAAATATAATAATATAATAATATATTTAGAATCAAATTTGAATCGTAAATGTTTAAAAAAAGTCGTATTTATTAAATACTTCAGGGTTATATTATGTAACTTATAATTAATAATTTCTATCATGTCGCTTTCATGTGAATAGTAAATTAATTAATTTCGTTTCATTTACTATTCAATGAATAGTAAATGAATTAATTTAAATTCAACTATTTAAGCTACACGTTGTTGTACGTTATGCTTTACAAATTGTATATTTTTAATTTAACTTCGTTTCTTAAAAAAAATTACAAAAATTATATCATAAAAATAAAACGACTTAATACGTAAAATTTTTAAATAGAAAAAGCATCGTTTAATAGTAAATTTTTATCATTTCATATATAAATATTATAAAATTTAGTTTTCTAGAACTAATTATATTCAATATTCATAACCACGTTTTAAATATACGTCGCAAGTTATTCATACAATTACTATTCCAACTTATCATATATATTCAAATAGATATATAAACCAATAAGTTCAATGTACGGTATCATACAATTAATACCTTATTACGCTTTCAGGTTATAGTATATATAGGTATCTATTTACATATAATTGTTCGCGAATCATCGAGAACAGTCGAAGGGTAATTGTATAGTTCAAAATTTTGAGATTCAAATTCATAGACTTTGCTTATCGTGTCGGAAACGTTAAAGATTAAGTTTAAATTTGGTCAGAAATTTCCGGGTCATCACAGATAGTAATAATAACAATTTTTAATGATAATACTTTTTATTGATAATGATAATAATAATAATAATAATAATAATAATAATAATAATAATAATAATAATAATAATAATAATAATAATAATAATTAGATAAAAACTATAACGACGATAATAATAATCATTTTTAATAATAATACCAAATTTCAATTGACTATAACTTCAAATCCGTTCATCGAAACCATTCGATATCTAAATGAAAAGTTCTTAATTTTTCGCTAGCTTTCCAACGACATGCATATCTTATACCTTATCTCAACCGCATATATAACTAATTCAGGATTCAACATAACCTAACTAAAGGCAATATCAAAAGTACAAACATGCATAATCCTATATACTCGAGCACTAGTCACGGATACTCTATTAGTATGTAAAAGTTAAATTATGAGTACTCACGTATCAATATTGAGATTCAATATTGCAAGAAAGGTATGAGGACGCAACGGAGATGATAAACACTAGATTGACCTCACGAGCATACCCATGAACCATACCCATCACCTCCATAGCTATAACCCATAATTTTCTTAGCCCTATTCTACTCGCAAACTAGTTTTGAAAATTACTCGAACAGCACTCCGTCGTAGTATTTTATGTATAAATACTAATAATAATAATATTAATACTAATACTAATAATTATAATAATATTAATAATAATATTAATAGTAATAATAATAATAATTAAATAAATATTACTGAGTATAGTGAGATTAGAGAAAGATGGATAGATAGTTCAGCTCGCAGGACCAGAACCGAATGAATTTATAGAAGTGTCATTCATTTCACAAGTTGTCATATAATAATAATATAATTATATAATTATAATAGTATAATAAATAAATAAATAATAAAAAATAAAAAATAAAACGTGTGATGTATGGGTATGGAAAAAGTGGTCACCTTTATGACCCGTGATTTTGATAAATCACTACGTACACTTTTTTTATTTAATAATATTATATATAAATATATATTTAATTCATATGATTAATTATATATTATATTATATTCACGTGCATAGTTGACTTGTAATTTTAGTTCCGATGACTTGTACGTTGTCGCTCGACTAATGTCCTGGTTCCGGTTTTTCAAATGAAGTTTCGTACGCTTAGAAAACTAGCCCTTTACATTTAGTGATAGGTACCATTATCAAAATTTAGACTTAATCATCGATAAATTATTTTATGAAAAATGTAACTTATATAATTGAGTGTTGTGGTCATTTACTTTTATAAATCAGTGGCTCGTTGTTTATCCAAATATATTATTTTAAATCAGAACATTTTATGACTGAGTTAAAATATATAGATATATATATATATATATATATATATATTTTCATTTAGAATTATAAATTTATACATAATATATATATGTTTGAAATATTTATCTAATGATATAATATTTGGCTTTTCAAAACTAATTATATTTCAAAGTTTGTTTTAAAATCGTTTAGAAAAATATTATAACTCGTAACGTTTTCATTTGAAAACTTAAATATATACCATTCATTTATGTACTAACTTTTTAAATATCAATCGCATCTCTAAGCGAGTGTTACTATCGTGTACTAAACCAATTTGAAAACATATATATTTAATGAGTACGTTTTAAATATACGTTGCAAGTTATTTATATATTCAGCAACTCATATTCCAACATACGTTATTTAAACAAAGACACTAATAGTCTAGTTCTATTATATCGAAAAATGTTTTCGTACATTTGAAATTAAGTCAATTGATTCTTATGTAATTTAAATCTTCCACTAACTTTTGTCTAATCTTTGTTAATGACACTTTTGTTCTTATCTATAAATCACTTTACTAAATATTCTGAATACCGTTAAAAAGAAAAGGTTTCCTAAATCAAAGTGGACCTCTCAATAGAGACTCGAAATCATAATTCAATGTATCTGATATTTCAATCTTTTGATATTATCTTTTAATTTCGTTGATAATTATTTTAAATATATTTTGAAACAAATACGTTCATGTAAAGTATTATACGTCTAATACTTTGTTAACGTTTTCAAGTTATACTATATATACATATACATATATAATCATATCCGTTCATATAATGGTTCGTGAATCATTGGAATTTGGTCGAGGTTAAATGAATGTATGAACACAGTTTAAAATTCTTGAGATTCAACAAACTTTGCTTATCGTGTCGGGAATATATAAAGATTAAAGTTTAAATTTGTTCAAAAATTTCCGGGTCGTCACATGGATATCTGAATTAATTAAAACATAAAAATTAAATAAATAAAAAAAATGTAACAGTTTCGTTTTAAACCCATATGAACTCAAATTCGATTCTTGAAATTAAGGACGTTTTAGCTCGCGATTTCTACACGAAAAAGGTTTCATTTCACCTCTATAAACTTTCTGAACACTCTATTTGACTTAAAACAGCAATATTGATACGAATTTTATGAAGAACATTTTATTTGACTTTTTAAACTTAAACTTTGACCTTAAAATTCGTATTCGATATAGCAAATTAATAGTTAAGCTTTTGCAGAAAATTTTAATAAAGGATTCCTAGCAGAAACACATTATTACATTTTGGAGTTTCATTCAAATTCGAAAATTTAAAAAAAATAAGAGAAACAAAGTCAGCGAGTTGTAAAAATAATATAAATATTTCCGATTTTTTCCTTTTTCGAATTATAACCAGTGATA
Source organism: Rutidosis leptorrhynchoides (assembly GCF_046630445.1). NCBI lineage: Eukaryota > Viridiplantae > Streptophyta > Magnoliopsida > Asterales > Asteraceae > Rutidosis > Rutidosis leptorrhynchoides. The sequence goes on from NC_092333.1 coordinate 714,882,924, forward strand.
TCTATATATAATGTAATTGAACAGAAGTGGTGATAATCCTAAATCAATCCTGGTTATTTTATAGTGAAGGAAGTCGATAGAAATCAAAATCAGGTACAGAATAAAAATAAAAATAAAAAAATAAAAAGAGAGAGATGGCTAACGGAAATTGGATTTATCTGTGGATTTGATTCGCCTGGTATCCAGTTTAAAAAAAAAACTCGAAATCATAAACAGTTCGATAGCTATGTTAACGGATTTGTACCTTTTTTCTTGATTTTAATAGTTTATTTAATAATTAATAATAATTAATAAATATATTAATAATAATTATTATTTTAATAACAATAAATAATAATAATAATAATAATAATAATAATAATAATAATAATAATAATAATAATAATAATAATAATAATAATAATAATAATAATAATAAGAATAATAATACTGATAATAATAATTATTAATAATAATGTTGATAATTGATGATCTGTTCGATCAGCTTCAAGGTTCGTCTGTTTATTCTAAAATCGATCTTCGTTCCGGTTATCATCAACTGTGTGTTAAAGAATCTGATGTTCTAAAAACCGCTTTTCGCACCCGTTATGGTTACTATGAATTTCTTGTTATGCCGTTCGGATGGACAAACGCACCTGCTGTGTTCATGGACCTCATGAACCGTGTGTGCAGACCCTATCTGGACAAATTCGTTATTGTTTTCATGGACGGCATCCTTATTTATTCCAAGAGTGATGAAGAGCACGAAGAACATTTGAAGTTGGTGCTTGATTTGTTGAGAAAAGAAGAGTTGTACGCTAAGTTCTCTAAGTGTGCTTTCTGGTTAAGAGAAGTTCAATTCCTTGGATATATTGTTAGTAAACAGGGAATACAAGTTGATCCTGCCAAGATTGAGGCAATTGAGAAGTGGGAAATTCCGAAAACCCCTACTCAGATTCGTCAGTTTCTAGGTTTGGCAGGTTACTATAGAAGGTTCATTCAAGATTTCTCTCGTATAGCGAAACCTCTGACTGCTTTAACGCACAAGGGGAAGAAGTATGAGTGGAAGGATAAACAAGAGACTGCTTTTCAAACTTTGATGAAGAAGTTGACTACCACTCCGATATTATCACTACCTGAGGGTAATGATGATTTTGTTGTTTATTGTGATGCTTCGCGTCAAGGCTTTGGTTGCGTTTTGATGCAACGAAAGAAAGTAATCGCTTACGCGTCATGTCAGTTAAAGATTCACGAGCAGAATTATACAACCCATGATTTAGAGTTGGGGGCTGTTGTGTTTGCGCTTAAGATTTGGAGATATTATTTGTATGGGGTCAAATGTACAGTGTACACTGATCACAAAAGTCTTCAACATACCTTTGATAAAAGAGAGTGGAATATGAGGTAGCGAAGATGGGTTGAATTGTTGAACGATTATGATTGTGAACTCCTTTAGCCATTCTGGGAAAAAGCCAATATCGTGGCTGATGCTTTGAGTTGAAAAGAGAGAATTGAACCTCGCAGGTTTAGAGCCTTGAACATGACCATTCGAATAAACCTCGCAAGGCAGATTCTTGCAGCTCAACAAGAAGCCTTGAAGGAGGAGAATTTCGTAACGAGAAGGTCAAAGGCTTGAGTAAACAGTTTGAGGTACGAACCGATGGCACTCGGTTTTTGCGGGACGTCTTTGGGTTCCGAAATTTGGTGATTTGCGACAACTTGTTTTAGATGAAGCTCATAAGTCTAGGTACTCTATTCATCCTGGTTCAGGAAAGATGTATCATGATCTTAAGGAGCTGTATTGGTGGCCTAATTTGAAAGCTGATGTGGCTATGTATGTGGCTAAGTGTTTGACCTGTGCCAAGGTTAAAGCTGAATATCAAAAACCGTCTGGACTTTTGGTGCAACCTGAGATTCCCGAGTGGAAGTGGGAAGGTACTATGATGGACTTTATTACCAAGTTACCAAGAGTTGTGGGGGGATATGATACCACTTGGGTGATTGTAGATCGACTCACAAAGTCAGCTCATTTTTTGTCGATTAAAGAAACTGATTCAATGGAGAAGCTTACCCGTTTATATTTGAAGGAAATTGTTTCGAGGCATGGTGTTCCTGTATCTATTAATTCAGACCGAGACAGTCGATTTACATCGAGGTTTTGGCAATCCTTACAGGAAGCTTTGGGAACAAAATTGGATATGAGCACCGCTTATCATCCACAGACGGATGGTCAGAGTGAAAGGACCATTCAAACATTAGAAGACATGTTGCGAGCGTGCGTTATTGATTTTGGTAATGGTTGGGATAGGTACTTGCCGCTGGCTGAATTTTTTTATAACAACAGTTATCACGCAAGTATTAAAGTCGCACCGTTTGAAGCTCTGTATGGTAGAAAGTGTAGGTCTCCTGTCTGTTGGAATAAGGTTGGGGATGCTCAACTCACAAGTCCAGAAATTATTCATGAGACTACCGAGAAGATCGTACAGATTAATGAAAGATTGAGAACCGTCATAAGTCGTCAAAAGAGCTATGTTAATAAGAGAAGGAACGATATTGAATTTCAGGTTGGTGATCGTGTTATATTGAGGGTACCACCTTGGAAGGGCGTGATACGTTTTGGTAAAAGGGGAAAGTTGAGTCCTCGTTTTGTTTGACCGTTTGAGATCATTGAGAGAGTTGGACCCGTGGCTTATCATTTAAAATTGCCACAAGAACTCAGTACTGTTCACGATGTTTTTCATGTATCGAATTTAAAGAAGTGTTTGGTCGAGGCCGATAAGACTATTCCTCTGGAGGAACTTCATGTTGATAAGAAACTTCATTTTATTGAAGAACTTGTTGAAATTATGGACCGAGAGGTTAAGACTCCCAAGCAGAGCAGAATTCCTATTGCCCGAGTTAGATGGAACGCCAGACGCGGTCCCGAGTTCACTTGGGAGTGTGAAGATAAGATGAAGCAGAAGTACCCTCATTTGTTCCCAGATTCTGAGTCAACCCCTGCACCTGCTTAAATTTCGGGACGAAATTTCCATAACGGGAAGGTACTGTAACGACCCTACTTTTTCCGTTATCTTTTGCCGTTAATTATTTAACGACCGTTAACTGTTATTCTTGCCACGTCATTTCTATGACCTATATTATTATTTTTGTAATAATATATTAATTATTATGTGTTATGTGAATATTTGTATTCATATTTTAAGTTATACGTTTCTACGTGTCGCAGATTTCTATCCGGCGAATCTTTTCGGTTTTCAAACCAACGGTCAAGCTTTTGGGATTTTTAAGTCCTAATTATTTTAAATATAATATTTTAATGTCATATGTTTATATATAGTGTTTATACATTTTATTTGTCGCGTATATGTTATCTCTCCGAATATTTAATCGCGTAGCTGTGTTTTCGCGTTTCGGGCTTCGTTCGAGCATTCGAGCCACAAGACTTCTTTCATTTATCAACTTGGGCCACAAATGGGGCCCACCCACACCATTTTGGTCGGACATACCCTTATCCCCTCCCCATTTTCATTTTTTTTTTCATTTTTCATTTCATTATCACTTTACATTTCCTTGTTTTTCCCTAAACTTAATTATCTCTCCTCTTCCTCTTTTCTTTTTCTTGGCCGTCACCTTCTCACCATCATCATCAACAATTGATCATCATCAAGAGCTTGGATCAAAGGGCTTTTAGCATCAACGGATTCCTCTCTTCGATCTCTACACGTTCATATCATTCAATTCTTGATTAGGGTATAAACCCTAACCCTAACTTTTTGATTTTTCTTTAATTTTACTGTTTTTATATGTTATTATGATAGTATGATGATTGTATGTTGTTGTATTGTTGATTGTATGCATAGAAACACTTGTTATAGCATGATTTCGGTTTGATTGTTTTGGGACAGCAGCTTTTTCGACCATTTTTTTAATATTAACTGATGTAAATGTTAAATTAAAGTGTCTATGTGTGTTCCTCTCATCAAGACATTGAATTTAGACTCCAGATTCATGTTATTTCGATTCCCGGAGCTCTAGTTATGCTTAAAATGGTGTTTTGTTAAGATTAAATTATAAAAACGAATTGAATCAGGTATGGTCCAACTTTGTGACCACTTTTGGAGTCTTTAGGGTGTACTAGTGTGTTAAGATTGATGATGGGATGAACTTTCATGTTCGGGTCATCGAAATCCGAGCCACGGATCATCCGTTATGACTAAAACGTGTTTTTGAAAGGATTAAAGCTCCAAGTTGTTTAATGGTTGATCATCACGACTTGGTTGCTGTTCTTGGGATGTTCTTGAGCACACTAATGTGTCGGGTTGGTTGGTTAGGCGGAGATATATATAAGACTCGCCAAAAACCGACACCCGGGGCTCAAGTTATGACCCGATGAACTTCTAATTAAAACTTATGGTTAATTATTAAAACTTATGATATAAATAATGATTTTCATTATTATTAAATTAATTATGATATAAAAAGTAATTATTATAATTTAAGACTTATGATATATATTTATTATATTATTATTTAATTACTTACGATTTAATTAAACTTTTAATTAAACTTATGATTAATAATACTTTTATTATTAATGGAAAATACTTATGATAAGTATTAAAATTATATTATGAAATTATTATAATAAGACTTATAATAAGGATTAATTAATTATTTAATTATTATAAGGCTTAGTTATTATTTAATTATAATTTAATTATTAAATACTTATAGTTTAATAATTATAATTAGAAACTTATGATATGATTAATAATTCACTATTAATTAATAATCCTTATGGTATGATTAAAATTTATTATTAATTAATAATACTTATATTATGATTAATATTTAATTAATTAATTAAATACTTATGTTATATTAATTATATCATTTAAACTTATGTTAACTTTAATAATTCATCTTAATTTAATTAAACTTATGTTATAACATAATTATACATATTTGACTTTAAATAACATTATAACCTATATTATTATTATAACTTATACTTTTAAAATTAATGTTGACTATGTTTGACCAAGATTGACTTTTAAGTTGACTTTCGGTTGACTTTGACTTTCAGTTGACTTTTGTTGACTTTCTAATTAAGGAAACTTTCCTAACTTAAAAACTTTCCAAAAATAGAAACTTTCCTAAAATAGAAACTTTCCAAAAATAGAAACTTTTCAAAAATGGAAACCTGCTAAAAATAGAAACTTTCTAAAAATAGAAAGTGTGTGTCCGTACGCTGTTCCGATCAAACCGATGCATGATGAGTGTTGTTCTATGTCTACTTGCAACATGTACAATAGCTATCATATTAAGACTTGACCTAAGTTAGTTATTTATATCGACCTGCTTTATTTATAGGTCGGCGTTGTGATCATTCCTGATCACTTTACTTCATTTGCTGTTCGCATATTTGTGTGGTTACTTCGTTTGCTATTAAGGTGAGTTATAGTCCCGTTTTTACATACTTTTCAAAGTATATTTTTGGGATGTGATTACATGCACTTTATTTTACGGTTAGACACAAGTGGCAATTAAATTTAAATTATTCATTATGAGTTGAACAAAAATATTCCCTAGTCTGGTAACTGTAATCACTGGTTTCTACTAGTGAATGCGAATCCTACGGATAGATCTATCGGGTTTGACAACCCCATTTCGAGCTAGTCGCGCTAGCAATTTATAATCGGAATGTTTAGTACTTCGTATTTTGTTGTAGATACACTTGTTCAGTGTATATTATTATTGTGTTTGACAAGGGTAAATAAAGGGTTAAGTGGTTACCAGGTGGCTCATTGATAATGGAATAATGATTTATGTTTTCTAACATTTTAAATCTTGTGGTATAAAGTTTATTCAATTATTTAAACCTATAATTCACTCAACATTTTTGTTGACATTTTACTCGCATGTTTTCACAGGTACTTGAGTTTGTTTGATGCTTCCGATGTGTTAGAAGAGTCTGCATGCATTTGGGCAGATTTTATTAAACATTTATGAAACTATGAACTTGCATTCTATTTTTGAATAATTTAAATTTGTGGGTTTGTTGACAATGTTTTATGTCAACTTTGGTTATTAATATGTTGGGTTATTTAAACTACATATTTTGGTACGTTTCCTTTTTGGGAAACTTTTGAAATAAAAGAATGCAATGTTGTTTATTAAATTCATTTAAGTTCGATCAAGCTGTGGGACCAAGTGATGGAGCCGTTAAGTGTTTTGATGGGGCCATCACAATTGGTATCAGAGCATCGGTTGTAGGGAATTAGGGTGCATTTGAAATGTCCTGTTCTTATTGATTAAAAATGTTCCATATTAATTGATTTCGTTGCGAGGTTTTGACCTCTATATGAGACGTTTTTCAAAGACTGCATTCATTTTAAAACAAACCATAACCTTTATTTCATCAATAAAGGTTTAAAAAGCTTTACGTAGATTATCAAATAATGATAATCTAAAATATCATGTTTACACACAACCATTACATAATGGTTTACAATACAAATATGTTACAACAAAATAAGTTTCTTGAATGCAGTTTTTACACAATATCATACAAGCATGGACTCCAAATCTCGTCCTTATTTAAGTATGCGACAGCGGAAGCTCTTAATAATCACCTGAGAATAAACATGCTTAAAACGTCAACAAAAATGTTGGTGAGTTATAGGTTTAACCTATATATATCAAATCATAATAATAGACCACAAGATTTCATATTTCAATACACATCCCATACTTAGAGATAAAAAACACCTGGTAACTGACATTAACAAGATGCATATATAAGAATATCCCCATCATTCCGGGACACCCTTCAGATATGATATAAATTTCGAAGTGCTAAAGCATCCGGTACTTTGGATGGGGTTTGTTAGGCCCAATAGATCTATCTTTAGGATTCGCGTCAATTAGGGTGTCTGTTCCCTAATTCTTACATTACCAGACTTAATAAAAAGGGGCATATTCAATTTCGATAATTCAACCATAGAATGTAGTTTCACGTACTTGTGTCTATTTTGTAAATCATTTATAAAACCTGCATGTATTCTCATCCCAAAAATATTAGATTTTAAAAGTGGGACTATAACTCACTTTCACAGATTTTTTACTTCGTCGGGAAGTAAGACTTGACCACTGGTTGATTCACGAACCTATAACAATATATACATATATATCAAAGTATGTTCAAAATATATTTACAACACTTTTAATATATTTTGATGTTTTAAGTTTATTAAGTCAGCTGTCCTCGTTAGTAACCTACAACTAGTTGTCCACAGTTAGATGTACAGAAATAAATTGATAAATATTATCTTGAATCAATCCACGACCCAGTGTATACGTATCTCAGTATTGATCACAACTCAAACTATATATATTTTGGAATCAACCTCAACCCTGTATAGCTAACTCCAACATTCACATATAGAGTGTCTATGGTTGTTCCGAAATATATATAGATGTGTCGACATGATAGGTCGAAACATTGTATACGTGTCTATGGTATCTCAAGATTACATAATATAAAATACAAGTTGATTAAGTTATGGTTGGAATAGATTTATTACCAATTTTCACGTAGCTAAATTGAGAAAAATTATCCAATCTTGTTTTACCCATAACTTTTTCATTTTAAATCCGTTTTGAGTGAATCAAATTGCTATGGTTTCATATTGAACTCTATTTTATGAATCTTAACAGAAAAAGTATAGGTTTATAGTCGGAAAAATAAGTTACAAGTCGTTTTTGTAAAGGTAGTCATTTCAGTCGAAAGAACGACGTCTAGATGACCATTTTAGAAAACATACTTCCACTTTGAGTTTAACCATAATTTTTGGATATAGTTTAATGTTCATAATAAAAATAATTTTCTCAGAATAACAACTTTTAAATCAAAGTTTATCATAGTTTTTAATTAACTAACCCAAAACAGCCCGCGGTGTTACTACGACGGTGTAAATCCGATTTTACGGTGTTTTTCGTGTTTCCAGGTTTTAAATCATTAAGTTAGCATATCATATAGATATAGAACATGTGTTTAGTTGATTTTAAAAGTCAAGTTAGAAGGATTAACTTTTGTTTGCGAACAAGTTTAGAATTAACTAAACTATGTTCTAGTGATTACAAGTTTAAACCTTCGAATAAGATAGCTTTATATGTATGAATCGAATGATGTTATGAACATCATTACTACCTTAAGTTCCTTGGATAAACCTACTGGAAAATAGAAAAATGGATCTAGCTTCAACGGATCCTTGGATGGCTCGAAGTTCTTGAAGCAGAATCATGACACGAAAACAAGTTCAAGTAAGATCATCACTTGAAATAAGATTGTTATAGTTATAGAAATTGAACCAAAGTTTGAATATGATTATTACCTTGTATTAGAATGATAACCTACTGTAAGAAACAAAGATTTCTTGAGGTTGGATGATCACCTTACAAGATTGGAAGTGAGCTAGCAAACTTGAAAGTATTCTTGATTTTATGTAACTAGAACTTGTAGAATTTATGAAGAACACTTAGAACTTGAAGATAGAACTTGAGAGAGATCAATTAGATGAAGAAAATTGAAGAATGAAAGTGTTTGTAGGTGTTTTTGGTCATTGGTGTATGGATTAGATATAAAGGATATGTAATTTTGTTTTCATGTAAATAAGTCATGAATGATTACTCATATTTTTGTAATTTTATGAGATATTTCATGCTAGTTGCCAAATGATGGTTCCCACATGTGTTAGGTGACTCACATGGGCTGCTAAGAGCTGATCATTGGAGTGTATATACCAATAGTACATACATCTAAAAGCTGTGTATTGTACGAGTACGCATACGGGTGCATACGAGTAGAATTGTTGATGAAACTGAACGAGGATGTAATTGTAAGCATTTTTGTTAAGTAGAAGTATTTTGATAAGTGTATTGAAGTCTTTCAAAAGTGTATAAATACATATTAAAACACTACATGTATATACATTTTAACTGAGTCGTTAAGTCATCGTTAGTCGTTACATGTAAGTGTTGTTTTGAAACCTTTAGGTTAACGATCTTGTTAAATGTTGTTAACCCAATGTTTATAATATCAAATGAGATTTTAAATTATTATATTATCATGATATTATCATGTATGAATATCTCTTAATATGATATATATACATTAAATGTTTTTACAACGATAATCGTTACATATATGTCTCGTTTAAAAATCATTAAGTTAGTAGTCTTGTTTTTACATATGTAGTTCATTGTTAATATACTTAATGATATGTTTACTTATCATAGTATCATGTTAACTATATATATATCCATATATATGTCATCATATAGTTTTTTACAAGTTTTAACGTTCGTGAATCACCGGTCAACTTGGGTGGTCAATTGTCTATATGAAACATATTTCAATTAATCAAGTCTTAACAAGTTTGATTGCTTAACATGTTGGAAACATTTAATCATGTAAATATCAATCTCAATTAATATATATAAACATGGAAAAGTTCGGGTCACTACAGTACCTACCCGTTAAATAAATTTCGTCCCGAAATTTTAAGCTGTTGAAGGTGTTGACGAATCTTCTGGAAATAGATGCGGGTATTTCTTCTTCATCTGATCTTCACACTCCCAGGTGAACTCGGGTCCTCTACGAGCATTCCATCAAACCTTAACAATTGGTATCTTGTTTTGCTTAAGTCTTTTAACCTCACGATCCATTATTTCGACGGGTTCTTCGATGAATTGAAGTTTTTCGTTGATTTGGATTTCATCTAACGGAATAGTGAGATCTTCTTTAGCAAAACATTTCTTCAAATTCGAGACGTGGAAAGTGTTATGTACAGCCGCGAGTTGTTGAGGTAACTCAAGTCGGTAAGCTACTGGTCCGACACGATCAATAATCTTGAATGGTCCAATATACCTTGGATTTAATTTCCATCGTTTACCAAATCGAACAACGCCTTTCCAAGGTGCAACTTTAAGCATGACCATCTCTCCAATTTCAAATTCTATATCTTTTCTTTTAATGTCAGCGTAGCTCTTTTGTCGACTTTGGGCGGTTTTCAACCGTTGTTGAATTTGGATGATCTTCTCAGTAGTTTCTTGTATAATCTCCGGACCCGTAATCTGTCTATCCCCCACTTCACTCCAACAAATCGGAGACCTGCACTTTCTACCATAAAGTACTTCAAACGGCGCCATCTCAATGCTTGAATGGTAGCTGTTGTTGTAGGAAAATTCTGCTAACGGTAGATGTCGATCCCAACTGTTTCCGAAATCAATAACACATGCTCGTAGCATGTCTTCAAGCATTTGTATCGTCCTTTCGCTCTGCCCATCAGTTTGTGGATGATAGGCAGTACTCATGTCTAGACGAGTTCCTAATGCTTGCTGTAATGTCTGCCAGAATCTTGAAATAAATCTGCCATCCCTATCAGAGATAATAGAGATTGGTATTCCATGTCTGGAGACGACTTCCTTCAAATACAGTCGTGCTAACTTCTCCATCTTGTCATCTTCTCTTATTGGCAGGAAGTGTGCTGATTTGGTGAGACGATCAACTATTACCCAAATAGTATCAAAACTACTTGCAGTCCTTGGCAATTTAGTGATGAAATCCATGGTAATGTTTTCCCATTTCCATTCCGGGATTTCGGGTTGTTGAAGTAGACCTGATGGTTTCTGTAACGACCCGCACTTTTTCGATCGTTCTATACTTATAAGATTAATATTTACATAAATTAAACCTTACCAACATGATAAGCAATCCAAATTGTTGAGATTAATGTTTCCGAAAAGAGTTTTACACAACGTTTGACCGTCTAGTTTGACCGATGATATCACGAACTATACAATATATGATAATTATACGTTTGTGTATATATATGTATATATACATATTTAACATGGTTAATGAATGTTTTAATATCTCATTTTGTATTAATAACAATAAGTTACAAGTATATTTTGAAACTACTAACTTAAGTTTTCAAAACGATAACCATATGTAACGTTATTTGACATAAATACTTATAACATATAATGTTTATACATATATCGTATAAGTAATGTATTTAATCACTTTTAAGGGCTTACATACATAAAACAATATAAGTATATTTACAAAAGATAGCTATATTTGAATCCTCGTTCCGTTTTCTCAAAGATTTCTATACGTATACCTAGGGTATATGTACCCGTATCATACGCAGCTTCTAGATGTATTTACTATTGGTATATACCAATAAAAATCTGCTCCTTAGCAGCCTTAAATGATTAAGAAACATGTGGAACCAACCATTTGTCAAGTAGCATGAATTATTTAGCAAGAAAACAAAGTTAGGTATCTTTTTTTTCCTTTATAACCTAAAAACGTTTTTATGCATGCACACCATTTCTTCACCCCATTTTCTCATACTTACACTTCCATTTCTCTCTCAAAATACTCTTAACTTCATACTTGATCATCTCCAAGCATTTTCTCCATCATTTAGCTTCAAAAACAACACTTAAATCTCATAAGAAAACCTTACAAAAACACTTCAAGAAATCCTTCCAAGAACACAAACTTACTTCCAATCTTTCATCCAATTCCATCACCCTTTTGGTTCTAGATTTTTACTCCTCTTTTACAGCAACCTTGTCCAAGGAACTTGAGGTAGTAACGATGTTCATAACCTTATTCGATTCATATATATATAGCTATCTTATTTTGTGGTATAAAATTTTAACAACAAGAACATAGTTTGAATGTTTTCAAACTTGTTTGCAAACTAAATAGATTCTTATAACTTAACTTTTAAAATACTTCAAGACCTGTAATATAACTTAAAAATATGCTAATTTAACAAGGTATAACTTGTTTTTTCAAAGAACACCTTAAAAACTGTTTTTACGACGTCGGAGTGCAACCGGGGGCTGTTTTGGGTTGGATAATTAAAAACCATCTTAAACTTTGAATTGGAGGTTTATTTTCTGGAAAAATGATTTTTACTATGAATATGATAACACATAAAAATTTCATGATTTAACTCAAAGTATAAGTATTTTTAGAAAAATAATCATTTAAGGTTGTTTACATGATGGAAAATGATTAACTTCATAAGTTTCACTAAAGTTTGACCTATGACCTGTGATTTCGAATACAAACTAAGGTATTTACAGTTCATAGTCTTAAAGATGGACTCGATCCAAGGAAGTGGCAAGTTGAATCAACGAAAACGGAGTTGTAACGAAGAAACTATGACCAAAACGAGATCGGATATCTAAGACTAGTTTGGCTACGAAAATAATTGGAGAAAATTAAATAAATCACATCTTTTTAAAATAACATGATATTTTATATATATGTACTCATAATTTAATTTTATATGGTTCAGGATCACCCGTAAACAATACGAGAAGATTAATCATAAGATCCCATGATTGTACGCAACACGTCATTTGACAACACCGGTACTTTATGTACGCAACACGTCATTTGACAACACCGGTACCATGGGTCAAGATTAATCTCGACCAATACATATACGATGGGGGTTTTTATTTATTTCATTGGGGGTTTATTAAACACCTAAAAATGAACCATTAAAATTGAATTACTAACATCGGACTGCTAACTACGGACTAAGAAATTATTAAAACTATTAAAAGTATAAAAAGTATATATATGTGACGATTGTTTAAAATAGAAATATATTGATAAACTATATATGGATAGGTTCGTGATATCAATCGGAGACCAAGTCGAAATTACATATCTTCAAGACGAAAGTGAGTATATAGTCCCACTTTTAAACTTTAAATATTTCGGGATGAGAATACATGTATTTTATGTTTTACGATATGGACACAAGTAACTGAAAAATATATTCTACGTTGAGTTGTACCACTGGCATACTTCCCTGTAGCTTGGTAACTACTATTTACAGTGGTATTGTATACGCGAATCCTGTTGATAGATCTATCGGGCCTGACAACCCCAACCGGACTGGACGACCAGTATTCAACGGTTGCACAGTACTTCGTTTCGTGACTACACTTGGTACGGTGTAGTAAGATTTCATAATAAAGGGAATATGCGACGTGATTAAATGTTAAGTATGGTTACCAAGTGCTCAACCACTTAGAATATTTTTATTAAAATGTTTATATATGAAATCTTGTGGTCTATATATATAAAGGGAATATGCGACGTGATTAAATGTTAAGTATGGTTACCAAGTGCTCAACCACTTAGAATATTTTTATTAAAATGTTTATATATGAAATCGGAGACCTGCACTTTCTACCATAAAGTACTTCAAACGGCGCCATCTCAATGCTTGAATGGTAGCTGTTGTTGTAGGAAAATTCTGCTAACGGTAGATGTCGATCCCAACTGTTTCCGAAATCAATAACACATGCTCGTAGCATGTCTTCAAGCATTTGTATCGTCCTTTCGCTCTGCCCATCAGTTTGTGGATGATAGGCAGTACTCATGTCTAGACGAGTTCCTAATGCTTGCTGTAATGTCTGCCAGAATCTTGAAATAAATCTGCCATCCCTATCAGAGATAATAGAGATTGGTATTCCATGTCTGGAGACGACTTCCTTCAAATACAGTCGTGCTAACTTCTCCATCTTGTCATCTTCTCTTATTGGCAGGAAGTGTGCTGATTTGGTGAGACGATCAACTATTACCCAAATAGTATCAAAACTACTTGCAGTCCTTGGCAATTTAGTGATGAAATCCATGGTAATGTTTTCCCATTTCCATTCCGGGATTTCGGGTTGTTGAAGTAGACCTGATGGTTTCTGTAACGACCCGCACTTTTTCGATCGTTCTATACTTATAAGATTAATATTTACATAAATTAAACCTTACCAACATGATAAGCAATCCAAATTGTTGAGATTAATGTTTCCGAAAAGAGTTTTACACAACGTTTGACCGTCTAGTTTGACCGATGATATCACGAACTATACAATATATGATAATTATACGTTTGTGTATATATATATGTATATATACATATTTAACATGGTTAATGAATGTTTTAATATCTCATTTTGTATTAATAACAATAAGTTACAAGTATATTTTGAAACTACTAACTTAAGTTTTCAAAACGATAACCATATGTAACGTTATTTGACATAAATACTTATAACATATAATGTTTATACATATATCGTATAAGTAATGTATTTAATCACTTTTAAGGGCTTACATACATAAAACAATATAAGTATATTTACAAAAGATAGCTATATTTGAATCCTCGTTCCGTTTTCTCAAAGATTTCTATACGTATACCTAGGGTATATGTACCCGTATCATACGCAGCTTCTAGATGTATTTACTATTGGTATATACCAATAAAAATCTGCTCCTTAGCAGCCTTAAATGATTAAGAAACATGTGGAACCAACCATTTGTCAAGTAGCATGAATTATTTAGCAAGAAAACAAAGTTAGGTATCTTTTTTTTCCTTTATAACCTAAAAACGTTTTTATGCATGCACACCATTTCTTCACCCCATTTTCTCATACTTACACTTCCATTTCTCTCTCAAAATACTCTTAACTTCATACTTGATCATCTCCAAGCATTTTCTCCATCATTTAGCTTCAAAAACAACACTTAAATCTCATAAGAAAACCTTACAAAAACACTTCAAGAAATCCTTCCAAGAACACAAACTTACTTCCAATCTTTCATCCAATTCCATCACCCTTTTGGTTCTAGATTTTTACTCCTCTTTTACAGCAACCTTGTCCAAGGAACTTGAGGTAGTAACGATGTTCATAACCTTATTCGATTCATATATATATAGCTATCTTATTTTGTGGTATAAAATTTTAACAACAAGAACATAGTTTGAATGTTTTCAAACTTGTTTGCAAACTAAATAGATTCTTATAACTTAACTTTTAAAATACTTCAAGACCTGTAATATAACTTAAAAATATGCTAATTTAACAAGGTATAACTTGTTTTTTCAAAGAACACCTTAAAAACTGTTTTTACGACGTCGGAGTGCAACCGGGGGCTGTTTTGGGTTGGATAATTAAAAACCATCTTAAACTTTGAATTGGAGGTTTATTTTCTGGAAAATGATTTTTACTATGAATATGATAACACATAAAAATTTCATGATTTAACTCAAAGTATAAGTATTTTTAGAAAAATAATCATTTAAGGTTGTTTACATGATGGAAAATGATTAACTTCATAAGTTTCACTAAAGTTTGACCTATGACCTGTGATTTCGAATACAAACTAAGGTATTTACAGTTCATAGTCTTAAAGATGGACTCGATCCAAGGAAGTGGCAAGTTGAATCAACGAAAACGGAGTTGTAACGAAGAAACTATGACCAAAACGAGATCGGATATCTAAGACTAGTTTGGCTACGAAAATAATTGGAGAAAATTAAATAAATCACATCTTTTTAAAATAACATGATATTTTATATATATGTACTCATAATTTAATTTTATATGGTTCAGGATCACCCGTAAACAATACGAGAAGATTAATCATAAGATCCCATGATTGTACGCAACACGTCATTTGACAACACCGGTACTTTATGTACGCAACACGTCATTTGACAACACCGGTACCATGGGTCAAGATTAATCTCGACCAATACATATACGATGGGGGTTTTTATTTATTTCATTGGGGGTTTATTAAACACCTAAAAATGAACCATTAAAATTGAATTACTAACATCGGACTGCTAACTACGGACTAAGAAATTATTAAAACTATTAAAAGTATAAAAAGTATATATATGTGACGATTGTTTAAAATAGAAATATATTGATAAACTATATATGGATAGGTTCGTGATATCAATCGGAGACCAAGTCGAAATTACATATCTTCAAGACGAAAGTGAGTATATAGTCCCACTTTTAAACTTTAAATATTTCGGGATGAGAATACATGTATTTTATGTTTTACGATATGGACACAAGTAACTGAAAAATATATTCTACGTTGAGTTGTACCACTGGCATACTTCCCTGTAGCTTGGTAACTACTATTTACAGTGGTATTGTATACGCGAATCCTGTTGATAGATCTATCGGGCCTGACAACCCCAACCGGACTGGACGACCAGTATTCAACGGTTGCACAGTACTTCGTTTCGTGACTACACTTGGTACGGTGTAGTAAGATTTCATAATAAAGGGAATATGCGACGTGATTAAATGTTAAGTATGGTTACCAAGTGCTCAACCACTTAGAATATTTTTATTAAAATGTTTATATATGAAATCTTGTGGTCTATATATATATATATATATATATATATATATATATATATATATATATATATATATATATATTGCTGCCGGCATTAAACCTATATCTCACCAACTTTATGTTGACGTTTTAAACATGTCTATTCTCAGGTGATAACTAAAAGCTTCCGCTGCAACATGTTGAATTTAAACAAGATCTTGAGTATGCATATTTGTGTCAAAAATAAAACTGCATATCGGAGGATTTGTAATGTAAAATATGCTAGAAATCGTATTGTTATCATCACATGTAAAGTTTGTAAGTCTAAGATTATCGCTAAACGATAATCATCTTTTTATTGTCTAAAGCTTGTATTAAAATAAGAGTTATGGTTTGTAATGTAAAATAAATGCAGTTGTTCTTTTAAAAATGTCGCATATAGAGGTCAATACCTCGCAATGAAATCATACGTTATCTAACTCGTTCTTATGGTTAAGGACGGGTTATGACATGTGGTATCAGAGCGATGGTCTTAGCGAACCAGGTTTGCATTAGCGTGTCTAACTGATAAGTCGTTAGGATACATTAGTAAGTCTGGACTTTGACCGGGTCTGATTTAAAAACCATTGCTTATCATTGTTGGTTAAAATTTATATGTAAATATTATGTAGTACTAATGGGTTAGTTGTTGTGTGATAGATGTCGGGCTCAAAACTTGTTATCACATTCAGCGACTCCGAACCAGAATCTTCAGATGGTGTTCCAGTCATTAACCTATCCGATGACGAAAATAATATCTTTGGGGAAGACTCACAAATTCCGGATGAACCGACTATAGAGAACCCGGAAAGTGAACCCGAGGAGGAAAGTGAACCCGAGGAGGAAAGTGAACCCGAGGAAGAAATACAGGAAATTACAAAAGAAGAGTTCGAACTAGGAAAGAAACGAAAGGCTAATGAATTAGAAAATTCAAATCCTGAGTTTAATAAGGATGATGTGGCACCAACTCCACTAGACACTACCACCCCTATTCCCGCTATTCCTATTCATTCTATCCCGGCATCCAGTTCCTCAGTCCCACAGCCAAAATATAGGCAGACAGCCAGGATAAGCGTTAAGCGATTCTCTGAACCTAAACGTCCTAGAAAATAGACCAAACGATGCGCTGCCGTATTAAACCATGGGATCATATAATGTTTTGTATAATATTATTAGTGTGGTTTGCTTAATGTTCGATGTAAGATAAGCATATGTAAAATAGTGAAGTGTGAAATGCAATAATTTTCCATGGTTAAGTATTATTTAGATGGTAGTAATTGATTCTGTACTAAGCTATTAAGTATGGACATTAACGGGTAGGTACTACCCTAGATATAATTATAAAACGCTAATAAGAAGAAAAGGCTTTTATAATAATACCTGGTTCATATTATTAATAAGCTATAATGTACTGTAAATATACACTACATCTATAATATTCCATGTGAATAATTATTTTCTTTTCATTCTTATAGAAGAATATGGCGCGATTGAACCGAATGACGGAACAAGAAATCCAGGAACTCATCAATCAGCGAGTGAACGACAGAATGTTATGGGTCGAGGCTGCAAGAGGTGCTGCAGTTAACCCAAATCCTCGTGTGGGGTGCACTTACAAAACTTTTCAAGCTTGCAAGCCCTCATCATTCAGTGGAACAGAAGGACCGATCGGTTTAACCCGGTGGATAGAAAAGATGGAGACTGTGTTTAAAATCAGTGGTTGTGTTGAGAAGGACATGACCAAGTATGCATCGTGCACTTTACAAGATAGTGCACTCACGTGGTGGAAAAATTATGTGAAGGCTGTAGGAGGAGATGTAGCTTATGATACTCCATGGGAAGAATTCAAAATAATGTTAATCAACGAGTATTGTCCAAGGAACGAGGTTAGAAAGTTGGAAGATGAATTACGAAGCCTGAAGGTTGTTGGTACTGAAATCACCAACTACAATCAGCGATTCATGGAATTAGTTTTGCTATGTCCTGAATTGGTTCCAACCGAAGAACGGAAGATTGAAATGTACAAAGATGGTTTGCCCAAAAAGGTCAAGGCAAATGTTACAGCATCGAAACCTAAGACAATTCATGAAGCTATAACCATGGCAAACGAGCTAATGGATCAGGTCATCATGGATAAGAAAGCATCCAATACTGATGTGAAGGTATCAGGTAACAAAAGAAAGTGGAATGGAAATTATGATCGAGGTAACCAATAACAATCTTTTAAGAAACAAGAAACCACGCAAGGTGCAGGTAGTGGTTCAAGCTTTGGTTACAAAGGACAAAATCCTTTATGCAACCGATACCACAAACATCACTCTGGTTACTGTAATGTGGTATGCAACAAATGTAATCGAAAGGGTCATCTTGCTGAAGATTGTAGGGCTCTCGTTACAAATACAAATGGTACCAAGACTCCTGCCACTAATGCAAATAGAACTGCTTTGGCTACCATTACTTGTTATGGGTGTGGAAAACAAGGTCACTATAAGAGCCAGTGTCCGAATCCAGAGAAGAATAATGGATCTGCACGTGGAAGAGCATTTGTTATTAATGCTAGAGAGGCGTGTGAAGACCCGGAGCTTGTTACGGGTACGTTTACCATTAATAACTTATCCGCATCTATTATATTTGATACTGGTGCCGATAGAAGTTACGTGAGTAGAGGCTTTTACGCTAAATTGAATTGTTCATCATTACCTCTAGATGCTAAGTACATGATTGAGTTAGCTAATGGTAAACTAATTAAAGCCGATAAAATTTGCCGTGATTGTAAAATAAATTTAGCCGGAGAAACGTTTAAAATTGACTTGATACCCGTAGAATTAGGAAGTTTTGATGTAATAGTCGGCATGGACTGGATGTCCAAAATAGGAGCTGAAGTTGTGTGCGCCAAGAAGGCAATTCGCATTCCTCGTAAGGATAAAACGCCAGTAATGATTTATGGAGAGAAGGGTAACTCAAAGCTAAAACTCATTAGTTATTTGAAAGCTCAAAAGTGCTTGAAGAAAGGGTGCTATGCTATCTTAGCACATGTTAATAAAGTCGAAACGAAGGAAAAAGTGAAGAGCATCAATGACGTGCCTGTGGCAAGAGATTTTCCTGAAGTCTTTCCGGAAGAGTTGCCGGGATTACCTCCATTTAGATCTGTAGAATTTCAAATAGATTTAGTACCAGGAGCTGCACCAGTGGCTCGTGCTCCATATAGACTTGCACCGTCCGAATTAAAAGAACTTCAAGATCAGTTAAAAGAGTTACTGGACCGTGGATTCATACGACCAAGTACTTCACCGTGGGGAGCTCCGATTCTATTTGTTAAAAAGAAAGATGGATCTTATAGGATGTGTATAGATTATCGTGAATTAAATAAGTTAACTATCAAAAATCGGTATCCACTACCGAGAATTGACGACTTATTTGATCAACTCCAAGGATCATGTGTTTATTCAAAAATCGACCTAAGATCGGGCTATCATCAACTACGTGTCAAAGAAGAGGACATTCCGAAAACTGCTTTTCGGACACGTTATGGTCATTACGAATTTTTGGTCATGCCGTTTGGATTGACGAATGCGCCAGCTGTATTCATGGACCTCATGAATCGAGTTTGTAGTCCGTATTTAGATAAGTTTGTTATCGTTTTCATTGATGACATTCTTATCTATTCCAAGAGTGAGCAAGAGCATGAGCAGCATTTAAGGTTGATATTAGAGTTGTTGAGAAAAGAACAGCTATACGCTAAATTTTCTAAGTGTGCTTTCTGGTTGAAAGAAGTGCAATTTCTTGGCCACGTTGTTAGTAGCAAAGGAATTCAGGTTGATCCAGCAAAAATTGAAGCCATTGAAAAATGGGAGACTCCTAAAACACCAATGCAGATACGCCAATTTTTGGGTTTAGCCAGTTATTATAGAAGGTTTATTCAAGATTTTTCCCGAATAGCTAAGCCGTTGACAGCATTAACGCAAAAAGGGAAGAAATACGAATGGACCTCGGAGCAGGAGAATGCATTTCAATTACTGAAGAAGAAGTTAACTACGGCGCCTATTTTATCGTTACCTGAAGGGAACGATGATTTTGAAATATATTGTGACGCTTCGCGACAAGGTTTTGGTTGCGTCCTTATGCAACGAAAGAAAGTTATTGCATACGCATCCCGACAATTGAAGATTCACGAGCGGAATTATACGACGCATGATCTAGAATTGGGGGCAGTAGTGTTTGCATTGAAGATATGGAGACACTATTTATATGGAGTTAAATGCACTGTGTTTACTGATCATAAAAGCCTTCAACATATTTTCGATCAAAAACAGCTGAACATGAGGCAACGTAGGTGGGTTGAGTTAATAAATGACTATGATTGTGAAATTCGTTATCATCCTGGGAAAGCAAACGTGGTGGCCGACGCTCTAAGCAGAAAGGAACGAGAACCAATTCGAGTACGAGCGATGAACATAAAAATTCGCATGAATCTCAACTCACAAATCAAAGAAGTTCAACGAGAAGCACTTACTAAAGAAAATATAGGAAATGAAATAATGAAGAAGTATGAGAAGCAACTCATTATGCGGGAAGATGGAATTCGATATTTTGCAAATCGTATTTGGGTACCGAAGTTGGGTGGATTAAGGAAGTTGATATTGAACGAGGCACATAAGACAAGATACTCGATACATCCTGGAGTTGGAAAGATGTATCAAGATCTTAAGACACATTATTGGTGGCCTAATTTAAAGACAGACGTTGCAACATATGTTGGGGAATGTTTAACTTGTTCCAAAGTCAAAGCTGAACACCAAAAGCCGTCAGGGTTACTTCAACAACCAGAAATCCCAGAATGGAAATGGGATGGTATTACCATGGATTTCATCACGAAGTTACCAAAGACTGCCTGGGGATACGACACCATTTGGGTGATTGTTGATCGTCTCACCAAGTCTGCACATTTCTTGCCTATAAAGGAAACGGATAGAATGGAGAAACTATTACGATTGTATATAAAGGAAATTGTTTCAAGGCATGGAATACCTATTTCCATTATATCTGATCGTGATAGTAGATTTACCTCAAAGTTCTGGCAATCACTACAGGAGGCCCTAGGAACACGTTTGGATATGAGCACCGCATATCATCCGCAAACTGACGGGCAGAGTGAAAGAACAATTCAGACTCTTGAAGACATGCTCAGGGCATGTGTGATCGATTTTGGAAACGGATGGGATAAGTATTTACCGTTAGCAGAATTCTCGTATAATAATAGTTATCATGCGAGCATTAAAGCTGCGCCATTTGAAGCACTGTATGGGAGGAAGTGTAGATCTCCTATCTGTTGGAATGAAGTAGGAGATCGACAATTAACTGGTCCCGAGATCATACATGAAACTACTGAAAAGATAGTACAAATCAAGGAGAGATTGAAAACAGCCCGTAGTCGCCAAAAGAGCTACGCCGATGTCCGAAGGAAACCATTAGAGTTTCAGATCGGTGACATGGTTATGTTAAAGGTGTCACCTTGGAAAGGTGTAATACGTTTTGGAAAAAGGGGTAAACTAAACCCAAGGTATGTAGGCCCGTTCAAGATCATCGAACGCATTGGACCGGTAGCTTATCGACTCGAGTTACCGCAACAACTCGCCGGAGTACATAATACCTTTCACGTCTCGAACCTTAAGAAGTGTCTTGCAAAGGAAGACCTCACCATTCCTCTTGAAGAAATCCATACGAGAAACTACAATTCATCGAAGAACCAATCGAAATCATGGATCGTGAAGTTAAACGGCTCAAGCAGAGCAACATACCGATCGTTAAGGTTCGTTGGAATGCTCGAAGAGGTCCTGAGTTTACTTGGGAACGAGAGGATCAAATGAAACAAAAGTATCCACACTTGTTTCCCGATGACGCAAAATAGGTACAATTTTAAAATTTCGGGACGAAATTTATTTAACGGGTAGGTACTGTAACGACCCGCACTTTTTCGATCGTTCTATACTTATAAGATTAATATTTACATAAATTAAAACTTACCAACATGATAAGCAATCCAAATTGTTGAGATTAATGTTTCCGAAAAGAGTTTTACACAACGTTTGACCGTCTAGTTTGACCGATGATATCACGAACTATACAATATATGATAATTATACGTTTGTGTATATATATGTATATATACATATTTAACATGGTTAATGAATGTTTTAATATCTCATTTTGTATTAATAACAATAAGTTACAAGTATATTTTGAAACTACTAACTTAAGTTTTCAAAACGATAACCATATGTAACGTTATTTGACATAAATACTTATAACATATAATGTTTATACATATATCGTATAAGTAATGTATTTAATCACTTTTAAGGGCTTACATACATAAAACAATATAAGTATATTTACAAAAGATAGCTATATTTGAATCCTCGTTCCGTTTTCTCAAAGATTTCTATACGTATACCTAGGGTATATGTACCCGTATCATACGCAGCTTCTAGATGTATTTACTATTGGTATATACCAATAAAAATCTGCTCCTTAGCAGCCTTAAATGATTAAGAAACATGTGGAACCAACCATTTGTCAAGTAGCATGAATTATTTAGCAAGAAAACAAAGTTAGGTATCTTTTTTTTCCTTTATAACCTAAAAACGTTTTTATGCATGCACACCATTTCTTCACCCCATTTTCTCATACTTACACTTCCATTTCTCTCTCAAAATACTCTTAACTTCATACTTGATCATCTCCAAGCATTTTCTCCATCATTTAGCTTCAAAAACAACACTTAAATCTCATAAGAAAACCTTACAAAAACACTTCAAGAAATCCTTCCAAGAACACAAACTTACTTCCAATCTTTCATCCAATTCCATCACCCTTTTGGTTCTAGCTTTTTACTCCTCTTTTACAGCAACCTTGTCCAAGGAACTTGAGGTAGTAACGATGTTCATAACCTTATTCGATTCATATATATATAGCTATCTTATTTTGTGGTATAAAATTTTAACAACAAGAACATAGTTTGAATGTTTTCAAACTTGTTTGCAAACTAAATAGATTCTTATAACTTAACTTTTAAAATACTTCAAGACCTGTAATATAACTTAAAAATATGCAAATTTAACAAGGTATAACTTGTTTTTTCAAAGAACACCTTAAAAACTGTTTTTACGACGTCGGAGTGCAACCGGGGGCTGTTTTGGGTTGGATAATTAAAAACCATCTTAAACTTTGAATTGGAGGTTTATTTTCTGGAAAAATGATTTTTACTATGAATATGATAACACATAAAAATTTCATGATTTAACTCAAAGTATAAGTATTTTTAGAAAAATAATCATTTAAGGTTGTTTACATGATGGAAAATGATTAACTTCATAAGTTTCACTAAAGTTTGACCTATGACCTGTGATTTCGAATACAAACTAAGGTATTTACAGTTCATAGTCTTAAAGAGGGACTCGATCCAAGGAAGTGGCAAGTTGAATCAACGAAAACGGAGTTGTAACGAAGAAACTATGACCAAAACGAGATCGGATATCTAAGACTAGTTTGGCTACGAAAATAATTGGAGAAAATTAAATAAATCACATCTTTTTAAAATAACATGATATTTTATATATATGTACTCATAATTTAATTTTATATGGTTCAGGATCACCCGTAAACAATACGAGAAGATTAATCATAAGATCCCATGATTGTACGCAACACGTCATTTGACAACACCGGTACTTTATGTACGCAACACGTCATTTGACAACACCGGTACCATGGGTCAAGATTAATCTCGACCAATACATATACGATGGGGGTTTTTATTTATTTCATTGGGGGTTTATTAAACACCTAAAAATGAACCATTAAAATTGAATTACTAACATCGGACTGCTAACTACGGACTAAGAAATTATTAAAACTATTAAAAGTATAAAAAGTATATATATGTGACGATTGTTTAAAATAGAAATATATTGATAAACTATATATGGATAGGTTCGTGATATCAATCGGAGACCAAGTCCAAATTACATATCTTCAAGACGAAAGTGAGTATATAGTCCCACTTTTAAACTTTAAATATTTCGGGATGAGAATACATGTATTTTATGTTTTACGATATGGACACAAGTAACTGAAAAATATATTCTACGTTGAGTTGTACCACTGGCATACTTCCCTGTAGCTTGGTAACTACTATTTACAGCGGTATTGTATACGCGAATCCTGTTGATAGATCTATCGGGCCTGACAACCCCAACCGGACTGGACGACCAGTATTCAACGGTTGCACAGTACTTCGTTTCGTGACTACACTTGGTACGGTGTAGTAAGATTTCATAATAAAGGGAATATGCGACGTGATTAAATGTTAAGTATGGTTACCAAGTGCTCAACCACTTAGAATATTTTTATTAAAATGTTTATATATGAAATCTTGTGGTCTATATATATATATATATATATATATATATATATATATATATATATATATATATATATATATATATATATATTGCTGCCGGCATTAAACCTATATCTCACCAACTTTATGTTGACGTTTTAAACATGTCTATTCTCAGGTGATAACTAAAAGCTTCCGCTGCAACATGTTGAATTTAAACAAGATCTTGAGTATGCATATTTGTGTCAAAAATAAAACTGCATATCGGAGGATTTGTAATGTAAAATATGCTAGAAATCGTATTGTTATCATCACATGTAAAGTTTGTAAGTCTAAGATTATCGCTAAACGATAATCATCTTTTTATTGTCTAAAGCTTGTATTAAAATAAGAGTTATGGTTTGTAATGTAAAATAAATGCAGTTGTTCTTTTAAAAATGTCGCATATAGAGGTCAATACCTCGCAATGAAATCATACGTTATCTAACTCGTTCTTATGGTTAAGGACGGGTTATGACAGTTTCTGATGCTCAGCTTTGACCTTAGAACACGTCAAACATTCTCCTACGTATTTAGCAACATCGGCTTTCATACCCGGCCACCAAAAATGTTTCTTGAGATCCTTGTACATCTTCCCCGTTCCAGGATGTATTGAGTATCTGGTTTTATGAGCTTCTCTAAGTACCATTTCTCTCATATCTCCAAATTTTGGTACCCAAATCCTTTCAGCCCTATACCGGGTTCCGTCTTCCCGAATATTAAGATGCTTCTCCGATCCTTTGGGTATTTCATCCTTTAAATTTCCCTCTTTTAAAACTCCTTGTTGCGCCTCCTTTATTTGAGTAGTAAGGTTATTATGAATCATTATATTCATAGATTTTACTCGAATGGGTTCTCTGTCCTTCCTGCTCAAGGCATCGGCTACCACATTTGCCTTCCCCGGGTGGTAACGAATCTCAAAGTCATAATCATTCAATAATTCAATCCAAGTACGCTGCCTCATATTCAGTTGTTTCTGATTAAATATGTGTTGAAGACTTTTGTGGTCGGTATATATAATACTTTTGACCCCATATAAGTAGTGCCTCCAAGTCTTTAATGCAAAAACAACCGCGCCTAATTCCAAATCATGCGTCGTATAATTTTGTTCGTGAATCTTCAATTGTCTAGACGCATAAGCAATCACCTTCGTTCGTTGCATTAATACACAACCGAGACCTTGCTTTGATGCGTCACAATAAATCACAAAATCATCATTCCCTTCAGGCAATGACAATATAGGTGCCGTAGTTAGCTTTTTCTTCAATACCTGAAACGCTTTCTCTTGTTCATCATTCCATTCAAATTTCTACCCTTTATGCGTTAATGCGGTCAAGGGTTTTGCTATTCTGGAAAAGTCTTGGATGAACCTTCTGTAGTAACCAGCTAGTCCTAAAAACTGGCGTATGTGTTTCGGAGTTTTCGAGGTTTCCCACTTTTCAACAGTTTCTATCTTTGCCGGATCCACCTTAATACCTTCTTTGTTCACTATGTGACCGAGGAATTGAACTT
This sequence comes from Rutidosis leptorrhynchoides, assembly GCF_046630445.1. Lineage (NCBI taxonomy): Eukaryota > Viridiplantae > Streptophyta > Magnoliopsida > Asterales > Asteraceae > Rutidosis > Rutidosis leptorrhynchoides. Next base: position 714,909,146 of record NC_092333.1, read on the forward strand.
CTTCCAACCAAAATGCACCTATATATATATATATATATATATATATATATATATATATATATATATATATATATATATATATATATATATATACTTTGAAAACTTAGCGTACAATTCTTCCTTCATCAATACTTCTAACACCTTTCTCAAATGTTCACCGTGTTCTTGGTCATTCTTTGAGTAAATAAGTATGTCATCAATGAAAACAATGACAAACTTGTCAAGGTATGGTCCACACACTCGGTTCATAAGGTCCATGAACACAGCTGGTGCATTAGTTAAACCAAACGGCATGACCATAAACTCGTAATGACCGTAACGTGTTCTGAAAGCAGTCTTTGGAATATCATCTTCTTTCACCCGCATTTGATGATACCCGGAACGTAAGTCAATCTTTGAATAAACAGACGAGCCTTGTAGTTGATCAAATAAGTCGTCGATTCTCGGTAGTGGGTAGCGGTTCTTGATGGTAAGTTTGTTCAACTCTCGGTAGTCGATACACAACCTGAATGTACCATCTTTCTTCTTGACAAACAAAACAGGAGCTCCCCACGGTGATGTGCTTGGTCGAATGAAACCACGCTCTAAAAGTTCTTGTAATTGGCTTTGCAGTTCTTTCATCTCGCTGGGTGCGAGTCTGTAAGGAGCACGAGCTATTGGTGCAGCTCCTGGTACAAGATCTATTTGAAATTCAACGGATCAATGTGGGGGTAATCCCGTTAATTCTTTCAGAAATACATCGGGAAATTCTTTTGCAATGGGAACATCATTGATGCTCTTTTCTTCAGTTTGTACTTTCTCGACGTGTGCTAGAACAACATAGCAACCTTTTCTTATTAGTTTTTGTGCCTTCAAATTACTAATAAGATGTAGCTTCGTGTTGCCCTTTTCTCCGTACACCATTAAGGGTTTTCCTTTTTCTCGTATAATGCGAATTGCATTTTTCTAACTAACAATTTCTGCTTTCACTTCTTTCAACCAGTCCATACCGATTATCACATCAAAACTCCCTAACTCTACTGGTATCAAATCAATCTTAAATGTTTCGCTAACCAGTTTAATTTCTCGATTCCGACATATATTATCTGCTGAAATTAATTTACCATTTGCTAATTCGAGTAAAAATTTACTATCCAAAGGCGTCAATGGACAACTTAATTTAGCACAAAAATCTCTACTCATATAGCTTCTATCCGCACTCGAATCAAATAAAACGTAAGCAGATTTATTGTCAATAAGAAACGTACCCGTAACAAGCTCCGGGTCTTCCTGTGCCTCTGCCGCATTAATATTGAAAACTCTTCCGCGGCCTTGTCCATTCGTGTTCTCCTGGTGAAATGTCCCGTTCTTATTGATTAAAAACGTTCCATATTAATTGATTTCGTTGCGAGGTTTTGACCTCTATATGAGACGTTTTTCAAAGACTGCATTCATTTTTTAAAACAAACCATAACCTTTATTTCATCAATAAAGGTTTAAAAAGCTTTACGTAGATTATCAAATAATGATAATCTAAAATATCCTGTTTACACACGACCATTACATAATGGTTTACAATACAAATATGTTACAACAAAATAAGTTTCTTGAATGCAGTTTTTACACAATATCATACAAGCATGGACTCCAAATCTCGTCCTTATTTAAGTATGCGATAGCGGAAGCTCTTAATAATCACCTGAGAATAAACATGCTTAAAACGTCAACAAAAATGTTGGTGAGTTATAGGTTTAACCTATATATATCAAATCATAATAATAGACCACAAGATTTCATATTTCAATACACATCCCATACATAGAGATAAAAATCATTCATATGGTGAACACCTGGTAACCGACATTAACAAGATGCATATATAAGAATATCCCCATCATTCCGGGACACCCTTCGGATATGATATAAATTTCGAAGTACTAAAGCATCCGGTACTTTGGATGGGGTTTGTTAAGCCCAATAGATCTATCTTTAGGATTCGCGTCAATTAGGGTGTCTGTTCTCTAATTCTTAGATTACCAGACTTAATAAAAAGGGGCATATTCGATTTCGATAATTCAACCATAGAATATAGTTTCACGTACTTGTGTCTATTTTGTAAATCATTTATAAAACCTGCATGTATTCTCATCCCAAAAATATTAGATTTTAAAAGTGGGACTATAACTCACTTTCACAGATTTTTACTTCGTCGGAAAGTAAGACTTGGCCACTGGTTGATTCACGAACCTATAACAATATATACATATATATCAAAGTATGTTCAAAATATATTTACAATACTTTTAATATATTTTGATATTTTAAGTTTATTAAGTCAGCTGTCCTCGTTAGTAACCTACAACTAGTTGTCCACAGTTAGATGTACAGAAATAAATCGATAAATATTATCTTGAATCAATCCACGACCCAGTGTATACGTATCTCAGTATTGATCACAACTCAAACTATATATATTTTGGAATCAACCTCAACCCTGTATAGCTAACTCCAACATTCACATATAGAGTGTCTATGGTTGTTCCGAAATATATATAGATGTGTCGACATGATAGGTCGAAACATTGTATACGTGTCTATGGTATCTCAAGATTACATAATATACAATACAAGTTGATTAAGTTATGGTTGGAATAGATTTGTTACCAATTTTCACGTAGCTAAAATGAGAAAAATTATCCAATCTTGTTTTACCCATAACTTCTTCATTTTAAATCCGTTTTGAGTGAATCAAATTGCTATGGTTTCATATTGAACTCTATTTTATGAATCTAAACAGAAAAAGTATAGGTTTGTAGTCGGAAAAATAAGTTACAAGTCGTTTTTGTAAAGGTAGTCATTTCAGTCGAAAGAACGACGTCTAGATGACCATTTTAGAAAACATACTTCCACTTTGAGTTTAACCATAATTTTTGGATATAGTCTCATGTTCATAATAAAAATCATTTTCTCAGAATAACAACTTTTAAATCAAAGTTTATCATAGTTTTTAATTAACTAACCCAAAACAGCCCGCGGTGTTAATACGACGGCGTAAATCCGGTTTTACGGTGTTTTTCGTGTTTCCAGGTATTAAATCATTAAGTTAGCATATCATATAGATATAGAACATGTGTTTAGTTGATTTTAAAAGTCAAGTTAGAAGGATTAACTTTTGTTTGCGAACAAGTTTAGAATTAACTAAACTATGTTCTAGTGATTACAAGTTTAAACCTTCGAATAAGATAGCTTTATATGTATGAATCGAATGATGTTATGAACATCATTACTACCTTAAGTTCCTTGGATAAACCTTCTGGAAAAGAGAAAAATGGATCTAGCTTCAACGGATCCTTGGATGGCTCGAAGTTCTTGAAGCAGAATCATGACACGAAAACAAGTTCAAGTAAGATCATCACTTGAAATAAGATTGTTATAGTTATAGAAATTGAACCAAAGTTTGAATATGATTATTACCTTGTATTAGAATGATAACCTACTGTAATAAACAAAGATTTCTTGAGGTTGGATGATCACCTTACAAGATTGGAAGTGAGCTAGCAAACTTGAAAGTATTCTTGATTTTATGTAACTAGAACTTGTAGAATTTATGAAGAACACTTAGAACTTGAAGAAAGAACTTGAGAGAGATTAATTAGATGAAGAAAATTGAAGAATGAAAGTGTTTGTAGGTGTTTTTGGTCGTTGGTGTATGGATTAGATATAAAGGATATGTAATTTTGTTTTCATGTAAATAAGTCATGAATGATTACTCATATTTTTGTAATTTTATGAGATATTTCATGCTAGTTGCCAAATGATGGTTCCCACATGTGTTAGGTGACTCACATGGGCTGCTAAGAGCTGATCATTGGAGTGTATATACCAATAGTACATACATCTAAAAGCTGTGTATTGTACGAGTACGAATACGGGTGCATACGAGTAGAATTGTTGATGAAACTGAACGAGGATGTAATTGTAAGCATTTTTGTTAAGTAGAAGTATTTTGATAAGTGTATTGAAGTCTTTCAAAAGTGTATAAATACATATTAAAACACTACATGTATATACATTTTAACTGAGTCGTTAAGTCATCGTTAGTCGTTACATGTAAGTGTTGTTTTGAAACCTTTAGGTTAACGATCTTGTTAAATGTTGTTAACCCAATCTTTATAATATCAAATGAGATTTTAAATTATTATATTATCATGATATTATCATGTATGAATATCTCTTAATATGATATATATACATTAAATGTCTTTACAACGATAATCGTTACATATATGTCTCGTTTAAAAATCATTAAGTTAGTAGTCTTGTTTTTACATATGTAGTTCATTGTTAATATACTTAATGATATGTTTACTTATCATAGTATCATGTTAACTATATATATATCCATATATATATCCATATATATGTCATCATATAGTTTTTACAAGTTTTAACGTTCGTGAATCACCGGTCAACTTGGGTGGTCAATTGTCTATATGAAACATATTTCAATTAATCAAGTCTTAACAAGTTTGATTGCTTAACATGTTGGAAACATTTAATCATGTAAATATCAATCTCAATTAATATATATAAACATGGAAAAGTTCGGGTCACTACAGTACCTACCCGTTAAATAAATTTCGTCCCGAAATTTTAAGCTGTTGAAGGTGTTGACGAATCTTCTGGAAATAGATGCGGGTATTTCTTCTTCATCTGATCTTCACGCTCCCAGGTGAACTCGGGTCCTCTACGAGCATTCCATCGAACCTTAACAATTGGTATCTTGTTTTGCTTAAGTCTTTTAACCTCACGATCCATTATTTCGACGGGTTCTTCGATGAATTGAAGTTTTTCGTTGATTTGGATTTCATCTAACGGAATAGTGAGATCTTCTTTAGCAAAACATTTCTTCAAATTCGAGACGTGGAAAGTGTTATGTACAGCCGCGAGTTGTTGAGGTAACTCAAGTCGGTAAACTACTGGTCCGACACGATCAATAATCTTGAATGGTCCAATATACCTTGGATTTAATTTCCCTCGTTTACCAAATCGAACAACGCCTTTCCAAGGTGCAACTTTAAGCATGACCATCTCTCCAATTTCAAATTCTATATCTTTTCTTTTAATGTCAGCGTAGCTCTTTTGTCGACTTTGGGCGGTTTTCAACCGTTGTTGAATTTGGATGATCTTCTCGATAGTTTCTTGTATAATCTCCGGACCCGTAATCTGTCTATCCCCCACTTCACTCCAACAAATCGGAGACCTGCACTTTCTACCATAAAGTGCTTCAAACGGCGCCATCTCAATGCTTGAATGGTAGCTGTTGTTGTAGGAAAATTCTGCTAACGGTAGATGTCGATCCCAACTGTTTCCGAAATCAATAACACATGTTCGTAGCATGTCTTCAAGCATTTGTATCGTCCTTTCGCTCTGCCCATCAGTTTGTGGATGATAGGCAGTACTCATGTCTAGACGAGTTCCTAATGCTTGCTGTAATGTCTGCCAGAATCTTGAAATAAATCTGCCATCCCTATCAGAGATAATAGAGATTGGTATTCCATGTCTGGAGACGACTTCCTTCAAATACATTCGTGCTAACTTCTCCATCTTGTCATCTTCTCTTATTGGCAGGAAGTGTGCTGATTTGGTGAGACGATCAACTATTACCCAAATAGTATCAAAACCACTTGCAGTCCTTGGCAATTTAGTGATGAAATCCATGGTAATATTTTCCCATTTCCATTCTGGGATTTCGGGTTGTTGAAGTAGACCTGATGGTTTCAGATGCTCAGCTTTGACCTTAGAACATGTCAAACATTCTCCTACGTATTTAGCAACATCGGCTTTCATACCCGGCCACCAAAAATGTTTCTTGAGATCCTTGTACATCTTCCCCGTTCCAGGATGTATTGAGTATCTGGTTTTATGTGCTTCTCTAAGTACCATTTCTCTCATATCTCCAAATTTTGGTACCCAAATCCTTTCAGCCCCATACCGAGTTCCGTCTTCCCGAATATTAAGATGCTTCTCCGATCCCTTGGGTATTTCATCCTTTAAATTTCCCTCTTTTAAAACTCCTTGTTGCGCCTCCTTTATTTGAGTAGTAAGGTTATTATGAATCATTATATTCATAGATTTTACTCGAATGGGTTCTCTGTCCTTCCTGCTCAAGGCATCGGCTACCACATTTGCCTTCCCCGGGTGGTAACGAATCTCAAAGTCGTAATCATTCAACAATTCAATCCACCTACGCTGCCTCATATTCAGTTGTTTCTGATTAAATATGTGTTGAAGACTTTTGTGGTCGGTATATATAATACTTTTGACCCCATATAAGTAGTGCCTCCAAGTCTTTAATGCAAAAACAACCGCGCCTAATTCCAAATCATGCGTCGTATAATTTTGTTCGTGAATCTTCAATTGTCTAGACGCATAAGCAATCACCTTCGTTCGTTGCATTAATACACAACCGAGACCTTGCTTTGATGCGTCACAATAAATCACAAAAATCATCATTCCCTTCAGGCAATGACAATATAGGTGCCGTAGTTAGCTTTTTCTTCAATAACTGAAACGCTTTCTCTTGTTCATCATTCCATTCAAATTTCTTCCCTTTATGAGTTAATGCAGTCAAGGGTTTTGCTATTCTGGAAAAGTCTTGGATGAACCTTCTGTAGTAACCAGCTAGTCCTAAAAATTGGCATATGTGTTTCGGAGTTTTCGGTGTTTCCCACTTTTCAACAGTTTCTATCTTTGCCGGATCCACCTTAATACCTTCTTTGTTCACTATGTGACCGAGGAATTGAACTTCTTCCAACCAAAATGCACACTTTGAAAATTTAGCGTACAATTCTTCCTTCCTCAATACTTCTAACACCTTTCTCAAATGTTCACCGTGTTCTTGGTCATTCTTTGAGTAAATAAGTATGTCATCAATGAAAACAATGACAAACTTGTCAAGGTATGGTCCACACACTCGGTTCATAAGGTCCATGAACACAGCTGGTGCATTAGTTAAACCAAATGGCATGACCATAAACTCGTAATGACCGTAACGTGTTCTGAAAGCAGTCTTTGGAATATCATCTTCTTTCACCCGCATTTGATGATACCCGGAACGTAAGTCAATCTTTGAATAAACAGACGAGCCTTGTAGTTGATCAAATAAGTCGTCGATTCTCGGTAGTGGGTAGCGGTTCTTGATGGTAAGTTTGTTCAACTCTCGGTAGTCGATACACAACCTGAATGTACCATCTTTCTTCTTGACAAACAAAACAGGAGCTCCCCACGGTGATGTGCTTGGTCGAATGAAACCACACTCTAAAAGTTCTTGTAATTGGCTTTGCAGTTCTTTCATCTTGCTGGGTGCGAGTCTGTAAGGAGCACGAGCTATTGGTGCAGCTCCTGGTACAAGATCTATTTGAAATTCAACGGATCGATGTGGGGGTAATCCCGGTAATTCTTTCGGAAATACATCGGGAAATTCTTTTGCGACGGGAACATCATTGATGCTCTTTTCTTCAGTTTGTACTTTCTCGACGTGTGCTAGAACAGCATAGCAACCTTTTCTTATTAGTTTTTGTGCCTTCAAATTACTAATAAGATGTAGCTTCGTGTTTCCCTTTTCTCCGTACACCATTAAGGGTTTTCCTTTTTCTCGTATAATGCGAATTGCATTTTTGTAACAAACGATCTCTGCTTTCACTTCTTTCAACCAGTCCATACCGATTATCACATCAAAACTCCCTAACTCTACTGGTATCAAGTCAATCTTAAATGTTTCGCTAACCAGTTTAATTTCTCAATTCCGACATATATTATCTGCTGAAATTAATTTACCATTTGCTAATTCGAGTAAAAATTTACTATCCAAAGGCGTCAATGGACAACTTAATTTAGCACAAAAATCTCTACTCATATAGCTTCTATCCGCACCCGAATCAAATAAAACGTAAGCAGATTTATTGTCAATAAGAAACGTACCCGTAACAAGCTCCGGGTCTTCCTGTGCCTCTGCCGCATTAATATTGAAAACTCTTCTGCGGCCTTGTCCATTCGTGTTCTCCTGGTTCGGGCAATTTCTAATAATGTGGCCCGGTTTTCCACATTTATAACAAACTACATTGGCATAACTTGCTCCGACACTACTTGCTCCACCATTACTCGTTCCGACACCATTTGTTCCTTTCGTTCTATTAACCCCTGGTCCGTAGACCTCACACTTCGCCGCGCTATGACCATTTCTTTTACACTTATTGCAAAATTTGGTGCAGAACCCCGAGTGATACTTTTCACACCTTTGGCATAGCTGCTTCTGATTGTTGTTGTTGTTGTTGCGGTTATTATTGTTGTTGGGATGATTGTTGTAGTTGCTGTTGTTGTTGTTGTTGGGCCGTTTGTTGTAGTTGCGATTGATGCTGCGATTGTTGGGATAATTGTTGCGATTATTGTTGTAATTGCTGTTGTTGTTGTATTGGTGATTCTTATTACCGTTTTCCTCCCACTTTCTTTTGACTTGCTTCACATTGGCCTCTTCAGCAGTCTGTTCTTTAATTCTTTCTTCAATCTGGTTCACTAGTTTGTGAGCCATTCTACATGCCTGTTGTATGGAGGCGGGCTCGTGTGAACTTATATCTTCTTGGATTCTTTCCGGTAATCCTTTCACGAACGCGTCGATCTTCTCTTCCTCATCTTCGAACGCTCCCGGACACAATAGGCACAATTCTGTGAATCGTCTTTCGTACGTGGTAATATCAAATCCTTGGGTTCGTAACCCTCTAAGTTCTGTCTTGAGCTTATTGACCTCGGTTCTGGGACGGTACTTCTCGTTCATCAAGTGCTTGAATGCTGACCACGGTAGTGCGTACGCATCGTCTTGTCCCACTTGCTCTAGATAGGTATTCCACCATGTTAACGCAGAACCTGTGAAGGTATGCGTAGCGTACTTCACTTTGTCCTCTTCAGTACACTTACTTATGGAAAACACCGATTCGACCTTCTCGGTCCACCGTTTCAATCCGATCGGTCCTTCGGTTCCATCAAATTCCAAAGGTTTGCAGGCAGTGAATTCTTTGTAGGTGCATCCTACACGATTTCCTGTACTGCTAGATCCAAGGTTATTATTGGTATGTAGCGCAGCCTGTACTGCGGCTATGTTTGAAGCTAGAAAAGTACGGAATTCCTCTTCATTCATATTCACGGTGTGTCGAGTAGTTGGTGCCATTTCCTTCAAAATAGTCAAATGGAACAAGTTAATCATACAGAATGTTAAGAGTAGTTAATAGTATTTCGTAGCATAATATGAACTCATTTATAAAAGCTTTTTCTTCATATTAGCGTTTTATAAGTTTAAATTCGGGTAGTACCTACCCGTTAAGTTCATACTTAGTAGCTAATATACAATTCAACTACTACAATTCTATATGAAAAACTGATTATAATAATATTTCGCGTTCAAACTTTTATACAATATTTTACAAACTTACAATACCGCTTATTTTACATAAAGCATGAAATATAGCACACAATAACTTTGATACAAGATAGTTGTGAAGATAATTCTAGCTAGTACACAAGTCGTTCAGCAAAGGCAATAAAGACACGTAATTCATACGTCCAGAAACAAGTCATGCATTCTGGTTTTACTAGGACTACTTCCCATCCTTGGTCTTGTGGAACATAACCGTTATGGCCGTTGATAAGACAGCGTGTAGTAACATCGTCAAAGGGACGAGGGTTACGTAATGTCCAACAGTCCCGTAACAATCTAAAAACCTCATTTCTTACCCCAATTACCGACTCCGTCACTTGTGGGAATGTTTTGTTTAATAGTTGTAGCCCGATGTTCTTGTTCTCACTTTGGTGAGAAGCGAACATTACTAATCCGTAAGCATAACATGCTTCTTTATGTTGCATGTTAGCCGCTTTTTCTAAATCACGAAGTCCAATATTCGGATATATTGAGTCAAAATAATTTCTTAACCCATTGCGTAAAATAGCATTTGGGTTGCCCACAATATATGCGTCAAAGTAAACACATCGTAACTTATGGATTTCCCAATGTGATATCCCCCATCTTTCGAACGAAAGCCTTTTATAAACCAAGGCATTCTTGGAACGTTCTTCGAATGTCTTACAAACTGATCTCGCCTTAAATAGTTGTGCCGAAGAATTCTGACCGACTCTAGACAAGATTTCTTCAATCATGTCTCCGGGTAGGTCTCTTAAAATATTGGGTTGTCTATCCATTTTGTGTTTTTATACTGTAAAATAGACAAGAGTTAGATTCATAAAAAAAAAAAAAATACTTATTAATACAAGCAATTTTTACATATATCATAAAGCATAAGCACACTATATTACATATATTACACCACACGAATACAACTATCTTATTCCGACTCGCTTGTTTCTTCTTCTTCGGTTTTGGTTCGTTTTGCCAAGTTTCTAGGGATATATGATGTTCCCCTAATACGAGCCGTCGTTATCCACATTGGTTTAGAAAAACCTGGTGGTTTAGAGGTTCCCGGGTCATTGTTACAACTTAAGGACTTCGAGGGTTGACGATACATATAAAGTTCATCGGGGTTGGAATTAGATTTCTCTATTTTTATGCCCTTTCCCTTATTATTTTCTTTTGCCTTTTTAAATTCAGTTGGGGTAATTTCTATAACATCATCGGAATTCTCGTCGGAATCCGATTCATCGGAGAATTGGTAATCCTCCCAATATTTTGCTTCCTTGGCGGAAACACCATTGACCATAATTAACCTTGGTCGGTTGGTTGAGGATTTTCTTTTACTTAACCGTTTTATTATTTCCCCCACCGGTTCTATTTCTTCATCCGGTTCCGATTCTTCTTCCGGTTTCGATTCTTCTTCTGGTTCCGACTCTTCTTCCGGTTCCTCTTCGGGAACTTGTGAATCAGTCCACGAATCATTCCAATTTACATTTGACTCTTCATTATTATTAGGTGAGTCAATGGGATTTGTGCTAGAGGTAGACATCTATCACACAATATCAAACATGTTAAGAGATTAATATATCACCTAATATATACATGTTAATAATATATAGTTTCCAACAAAAATGTTAAGCAATCATGTTTCAAGTAAACACGGTCGAAGTCCAGACTCACTAATGCATCCTAACAAACTCGATAAGACACACTAATGCAAAATTCTGGTTCTCTAAGACCAACGCTCGGATACCAACTGAAATGTCCCGTTCTTATTGATTAAAAACGTTCCATATTAATTGATTTCGTTGCGAGGTTTTGACCTCTATATGAGACGTTTTTCAAAGACTGCATTCATTTTTTAAAACAAACCATAACCTTTATTTCATCAATAAAGGTTTAAAAAGCTTTACATAGATTATCAAATAATGATAATCTAAAATATCCTGTTTACACACGACCATTACATAATGGTTTACAATACAAATATGTTACAACAAAATAAGTTTCTTGAATGCAGTTTTTACACAATATCATACAAGCATGGACTCCAAATCTCGTCCTTATTTAAGTATGCGATAGCGGAAGCTCTTAATAATCACCTGAGAATAAACATGCTTAAAACGTCAACAAAAATGTTGGTGAGTTATAGGTTTAACCTATATATATCAAATCATAATAATAGACCACAAGATTTCATATTTCAATACACATCCCATACATAGAGATAAAAATCATTCATATGGTGAACACCTGGTAACCGACATTAACAAGATGCATATATAAGAATATCCCCATCATTCCGGGACACCCTTCGGATATGATATAAATTTCGAAGTACTAAAGCATCCGGTACTTTGGATGGGGTTTGTTAAGCCCAATAGATCTATCTTTAGGATTCGCGTCAATTAGGGTGTCTGTTCCCTAATTCTTAGATTACCAGACTTAATAAAAAGGGGCATATTCGATTTCGATAATTCAACCATAGAATGTAGTTTCACGTACTTGTGTCTATTTTGTAAATCATTTATAAAACCTGCATGTATTCTCATCCCAAAAATATTAGATTTTAAAAGTGGGACTATAACTCACTTTCACAGATTTTTACTTCGTCGGAAAGTAAGACTTGGCCACTGGTTGATTCACGAACCTATAACAATATATACATATATATCAAAGTATGTTCAAAATATATTTACAATACTTTTAATATATTTTGATATTTTAAGTTTATTAAGTCAGCTGTCCTCGTTAGTAACCTACAACTAGTTGTCCACGGTTAGATGTACAGAAATAAATCGATAAATATTATCTTGAATCAATCCACGACCCAGTGTATACGTATCTCAGTATTGATCACAACTCAAACTATATATATTTTGGAATCAACCTCAACCCTGTATAGCTAACTCCAACATTCACATATAGAGTGTCTATGGTTGTTCCGAAATATATATAGATGTGTCGACATGATAGGTCGAAACATTGTATACGTGTCTATGGTATCTCAAGATTACATAATATACAATACAAGTTGATTAAGTTATGGTTGGAATAGATTTGTTACCAATTTTCACGTAGCTAAAATGAGAAAAATTATCCAATCTTGTTTTACCCATAACTTCTTCATTTTAAATCCGTTTTGAGTGAATCAAATTGCTATGGTTTCATATTGAACTCTATTTTATGAATCTAAACAGAAAAAGTACAGGTTTGTAGTCGGAAAAATAAGTTACAAGTCATTTTTGTAAAGGTAGTCATTTCAGTCGAAAGAACGACGTCTAGATGACCATTTTAGAAAACATACTTCCACTTTGAGTTTAACCATAATTTTTGGATATAGTCTCATGTTCATAATAAAAATCATTTTCTCAGAATAACAACTTTTAAATCAAAGTTTATCATAGTTTTTAATTAACTAACCCAAAACAGCCCGCGGTGTTACTACGACGGCGTAAATCCGGTTTTACGGTGTTTTTCGTGTTTCCAGGTTTTAAATCATTAAGTTAGCATATCATATAGATATAGAACATGTGTTTAGTTGATTTTAAAAGTCAAGTTAGAAGGATTAACTTTTGTTTGCGAACAAGTTTAGAATTAACTAAACTATGTTCTAGTGATTACAAGTTTAAACCTTCGAATAAGATAGCTTTATATGTATGAATCGAATGATGTTATGAACATCATTACTACCTTAAGTTCCTTGGATAAACCTACTGGAAAAGAGAAAAATGGATCTAGCTTCAACGGATCCTTGGATGGCTCGAAGTTCTTGAAGCAGAATCATGACACGAAAACAAGTTCAAGTAAGATCATCACTTGAAATAAGATTGTTATAGTTATAGAAATTGAACCAAAGTTTGAATATGATTATTACCTTGTATTAGAATGATAACCTACTGTAATAAACAAAGATTTCTTGAGGTTGGATGATCACCTTACAAGATTGGAAGTGAGCTAGCAAACTTGAAAGTATTCTTGATTTTATGTAACTAGAACTTGTAGAATTTATGAAGAACACTTAGAACTTGAAGATAGAACTTGAGAGAGATTAATTAGATGAAGAAAATTGAAGAATGAAAGTGTTTGTAGGTGTTTTTGGTCGTTGGTGTATGGATTAGATATAAAGGATATGTAATTTTGTTTTCATGTAAATAAGTCATGAATGATTACTCATATTTTTGTAATTTTATGAGATATTTCATGCTAGTTGCCAAATGATGGTTCCCACATGTGTTAGGTGACTCACATGGGCTGCTAAGAGCTGATCATTGGAGTGTATATACCAATAGTACATACATCTAAAAGCTGTGTATTGTACGAGTACGAATACGGGTGCATACGAGTAGAATTGTTGATGAAACTGAACGAGGATGTAATTGTAAGCATTTTTGTTAAGTAGAAGTATTTTGATAAGTGTATTGAAGTCTTTCAAAAGTGTATAAATAAATATTAAAACACTACATGTATATACATTTTAACTGAGTCGTTAAGTCATCGTTAGTCGTTACATGTAAGTGTTGTTTTGAAACCTTTAGGTTAACGATCTTGTTAAATGTTGTTAACCCAATGTTTATAATATCAAATGAGATTTTAAATTATTATATTATCATGATATTATCATGTATGAATATCTCTTAATATGATATATATACATTAAATGTCTTTACAACGATAATCGTTACATATATGTCTCGTTTAAAAATCATTAAGTTAGTAGTCTTGTTTTTACATATGTAGTTCATTGTTAATATACTTAATGATATGTTTACTTATCATAGTATCATGTTAACTATATATATATCCATATATATATCCATATATATGTCATCATATAGTTTTTACAAGTTTTAACGTTCGTGAATCACCGGTCAACTTGGGTGGTCAATTGTCTATATGAAACATATTTCAATTAATCAAGTCTTAACAAGTTTGATTGCTTAACATGTTGGAAACATTTAATCATGTAAATATCAATCTCAATTAATATATATAAACATGGAAAAGTTCGGGTCACTACACCTGGTTCGGGCAATTTCTAATAATGTGGCCCGGTTTTCCACATTTATAACAAACTACATTGGCATAACTTGCTCCGACACTACTTGCTCCGCCATTACTCGTTCCGACACCATTTGTTCCCTTCGTTCTATTAACCCCTGGTCCGTAGACCTCACACTTCGCCGCGCTATGACTGTTTCTTTTACACTTGTTGCAAAATTTGGTGCAGAACCCCGAGTGATACTTTTCACACCTTTGGCATAGCTGCTTCTGATTGTTGTTGTTGTTGTGGTTATTATTGTTGTTGGGATGATTGTTGTAGTTGCTGTTGTTGTTGTTGTTTTTGTTGTTGTTGTTGTTGTTGGGCCGTTTGTTGTAGTTGCGATTGATGTTGCGATTGTTGGGATAATTGTTGCGATTATTGTTGTAATTGCTGTTGTTGTTGTATTGGTGATTCTTATCACCGTTTTCCTCCCACTTTCTTTTGACTTGCTTCACATTGGCCTCTTCAGCAGTCTGTTCTTTAATTCTTTCTTCAATCTGGTTCACTAGTTTGTGAGCCATTCTACATGCCTGTTGTATGGAGGCGGGCTCGTGTGAACTTATATCTTCTTGGATTCTTTCCGGTAATCCTTTCACAAACGCGTCGATCTTCTCTTCCTCATCTTCGAATGCTCCCGGACACAATAGGCACAATTCTGTGAATCGTCTTTCGTACGTGGTAATATCAAATCCTTGGGTTCGTAACCCTCTAAGTTCTGTCTTGAGCTTATTGACCTCGGTTCTGGGACGGTACTTCTCGTTCATCAAGTGCTTGAATGCTGACCACGGTAGTGCGTACGCATCGTCTTGTCCCACTTGCTCTAGATAGGTATTCCACCATGTTAACGCAGAACCTGTGAAGGTATGCGTAGCGTACTTCACTTTGTCCTCTTCAGTACACTTACTTATGCCAAACACCGGTTCGACCTTCTCGGTCCACCGTTTCAATCCGATCGGTCCTTCGGTTCCATCAAATTCCAAAGGTTTGCAGGCAGTGAATTCTTTGTAGGTGCATCCTACACGATTTCCTGTACTGCTAGATCCAAGGTTATTGTTGGTATGTAGCGCAGCCTGTACTGCGGCTATGTTTGAAGCTAGAAAAGTACGGAATTCCTCTTCATTCATATTCACGGTGTGTCGAGTAGTCGGTGCCATTTCCTTCAAAACAGTCAAATGGAACAAGTTAATCATACAGAATATTAAGAGTAGTTAATAGTATTTCGTAGCATAATATGAACTCATTTATAAAAGCTTTTTCTTCATATTAGCGTTTTATAAGTTTAAATTCGGGTAGTACCTACCCGTTAAGTTCATACTTAGTAGCTAATATACAATTCAACTACTACAATTCTATATGAAAAACTGATTATAATAATATTTCGCATTCAAACTTTTACACAATATTTTACAAACTTACAATACCACTTATTTTACATATAGCATGAAATATAGCACACAATAAATTTGATACAAGATGGTTGTGAAGATAATTCTAGCTAGTACACAAGTCGTTCAGCAAAGGCAATAAAGACACGTAATTCATACGTCCAGAAACAAGTCATGCATTCTGGTTTTACTAGGATTACTTCCCATCTTTGGTCTTGTGGAACATAACCGTTATGGCCGTTGATAAGACAGCGTGTTGTAACGTCGTCAAAGGGACGAGGGTTACGTAATGTCCAACAGTCCCGTAACAATCTAAAAACCTCATTTCTTACCCCAATTACCGACTCCGTCACTTGTGGGAACGTTTTGTTTAATAGTTGTAGCCCGATGTTCTTGTTCTCACTTTGGTGAGAAGCGAACATTACTAATCCGTAAGCATAACATGCTTCTTTATGTTGCATGTTAGCCGCTTTTTCTAAATCACGAAGTCCAATATTCGGATATATTGAGTCAAAATAATTTCTTAACCCATTGCGTAAAATAGCATTTGGGTTTCCCGCAATATATGCGTCAAAGTAAACACATCGTAACTTATGGATTTCCCAATGTGATATCCCCCATCTTTCGAAAGAAAGCCTTTTATAAACCAAGGCATTCTTAGAACGTTCTTTGAATGTCTTACAAACTGATCTCGCCTTAAATAGTTGTGCCGAAGAATTCTGACCGACTCTAGACAAGATTTCATCAATCATGTCTCCGGGTAGGTCTCTTAAAATATTGGGTTGTCTATCCATTTTGTGTTTTTATACTGTAAAATAGACAAGAGTTAGATTCATAAAAAAAAATACTTATTAATACAAGCAATTTTTACATATATCATAAAGCATAAGCACACTATATTACATATATTACACCACACGAATACAACTATCTTATTCCGACTTGCTTGTTT
The DNA here is from genome assembly GCF_046630445.1 of Rutidosis leptorrhynchoides. Lineage (NCBI taxonomy): Eukaryota > Viridiplantae > Streptophyta > Magnoliopsida > Asterales > Asteraceae > Rutidosis > Rutidosis leptorrhynchoides. The sequence goes on from NC_092333.1 coordinate 714,925,963, forward strand.
CTTCTTCTTCGGTTTTGGTTCGTTTTGCCAAGTTTCTAGGGATATATGATGTTCCCCTAATACGAGCCGTCGTTTTCCACATTGGTTTAGAAAAACCTGGTGGTTTAGAGGTTCCCGGGTCATTGTTACAACTTAAGGACTTCGGGGGTTGACGATACATATAAAGTTCATCGGGGTTGGAATTAGATTTTTCTATTTTTATGCCCTTTCCCTTATTATTTTCTTTTGCCTTTTTAAATTCAGTTGGGGTAATTTCTATAACATCATCAGAATTCTCGTCGGAATCCGATTCATCGGAGAATTGGTAATCCTCCCAATATTTTGCTTCATTGGCGGAAACACCATTGACCATAATTAACCTTGGTCGATTGGTTGAGGATTTTCTTTTACTTAACCGTTTTATTATTTCCCCCACCGGTTCTATTTCTTCATCCGGTTCCGATTCTTCTTCCGGTTCCGACTCTTCTTCCGGTTCCTCTTCGGAAACTTGTGAATCAGTCCACGAATCATTCCAATTTACATTTGACTCTTCATTATTATTAGGCGAGTCAATGGGACTTGTTCTAGAGGTAGACATCTATCACATAATATCAAACGCGTTAAGAGATTAATATATCACATAATATTCACATGTTAAAAATATATAGTTTCCAGCAAAATTTGTTAAGCAATCATTTTTCAAGTAAACACGGTCGAAGTCCAGACTCACTAATGCATCCTAACAAACTCGATAAGACACACTAATGCAAAATGTTGGTTCTATAAGACCAACGCTCGGATACCAACTGAAATGTCCCGTTCTTATTGATTAAAAACGTTCCATATTAATTGATTTCGTTGCGAGGTTTTGACCTCTATATGAGACGTTTTTCAAAGACTGCATTCATTTTAAAACAAACCATAACCTTTATTTCATCAATAAAGGTTTAAAAAGCTTTACGTAGATTATCAAATAATGATAATCTAAAATATCCTGTTTACACACAACCATTACATAATGGTTTACAATACAAATATGTTACAACAAAATAAGTTTCTTGAATGCAGTTTTTACACAATATCATACAAGCATGGACTCCAAATCTCGTCCTTATTTAAGTATGCGACAGCGGAAGCTCTTAATAATCACCTGAGAATAAACATGCTTAAAACGTCAACAAAAATGTTGGTGAGTTATAGGTTTAATCTATATATATCAAATCATAATAATAGATCACAAGATTTCATATTTCAATAGAAACTTTTCAAAAATAGAAACTTTTCAAAAATGGAAACCTGCTAAAAATAGAAACTTTCTAAAAATAGAAAGTGTGTGTCCGTACGCTGTTCCGATCAAACCGATGCATGATGAGTGTTGTTCTATGTCTACTTGCAACATGTACAATAGCTATTATATTAAGACTTGACCTAAGTTAGTTATTTATATCGACCTGCTTTATTTATAGGTCAATGTTGTGATCATTCCTGATCACTTTACTTCATTTGCTGTTCGCATATTTGTGTGGTTACTTCGTTTGCTATTAAGGTGAGTTATAGTCCCGTTTTTACATACTTTTCAAAGTATATTTTTGGGATGTGATTACATGCACTTTATTTTACGGTTAGACACAAGTGGCAATTAAATTTAAATTATTCATTATGAGTTGAACAAAAATATTCCCTAGTCTGGTAACTGTAATCACTGGTTTCTACTAGTGAATGCGAATCCTACGGATAGATCTATCGGGTTTGACAACCCCATTTCGAGCTAGTCGCGCTAGCAATTTATAATCGGAATGTTTAGTACTTCGTATTTTGTTGTAGATACACTTGTTCAGTGTATATTATTATTGTGTTTGGCAAGGGTAAATAAAGGGTTAAGTGGTTACCAGGTGGCTCATTGATAATGGAATAATGATTTATGTTTTCTAACATTTTAAATCTTGTGGTATAAAGTTTATTCAATTATTTAAACCTATAATTCACTCAACATTTTTGTTGACATTTTACTCGCATGTTTTCACAGGTACTTGAGTTTGTTTGATGCTTCCGATGTGTTAGAAGAGTCTGCATGCATTTGGGCAGATTTTATTAAACATTTATGAAACTATGAACTTGCATTCTATTTTTGAATAATTTAAATTTGTGGGTTTGTTGACAATGTTTTATGTCAACTTTGGTTATTAATATGTTGGGTTATTTAAACTACATATTTTGGTACGTTTCCTTTTTGGGAAACTTTTGAAATAAAAGAATGCAATGTTGTTTATTAAATTCATTTAAGTTCGATCAAGCTGTGGGACCAAGTGATGGAGCCGTTATGTGTTTTGACGGGGCCATCACAATTGGTATCAGAGCATTGGTTGTAGGGAATTAGGCTGCATTTGAAATGTCCCGTTCTTATTGATTAAAAACGTTCCATATTAATTGATTTCGTTGCGAGGTTTTGACCTCTATATGAGACATTTTTCAAAGACTGCATTCATTTTAAAACAAACCATAACCTTTATTTCATCAATAAAGGTTTAAAAAGCTTTACGTAGATTATCAAATAATGATAATCTAAAATATCCTGTTTACACACAACCATTACATAATGGTTTACAATACAAATATGTTACAACAAAATAAGTTTCTTGAATGCAGTTTTTACACAATATCATACAAGCATGGACTCCAAATCTCGTCCTTATTTAAGTATGCGACAGCGGAAGCTCTTAATAATCACCTGAGAATAAACATGCTTAAAACGTCAACAAAAATGTTGGTGAGTTATAGGTTTAACCTATATATATCAAATCATAATAATAGACCACAAGATTTCATATTTCAATACACATCCCATACATAGAGATAAAAATCATTCATATGGTGAACACCTGGTAACCGACATTAACAAGATCCATATATAAGAATATCCCCATCATTCCGGGACACCCTTCGGATATGATATAAATTTCGAAGTACTAAAGCATCCGGTACTTTGGATGGGGTTTGTTAGGCCCAATAGATCTATCTTTAGGATTCGCGTCAATTAGGGTGTCTGTTCCCTAATTCTTAGATTACCAGACTTAATAAAAAGGGGCATATTCGATTTCGATAATTCAACCATAGAATGTAGTTTCACGTACTTGTGTCTATTTTGTAAATCATTTATAAAACCTGCATGTATTCTCATCCCAAAAATATTAGATTTTAAAAGTGGGACTATAACTCACTTTCACAGATTTTTTACTTCGTCGGGAAGTAAGACTTGACCACTGGTTGATTCACGAACCTATAACAATATATACATATATATCAAAGTATGTTCAAAATATATTTACAACACTTTTAATATATTTTGATGTTTTAAGTTTATTAAGTCAGCTGTCCTCGTTAGTAACCTACAACTAGTTGTCCACGGTTAGATGTACAGAAATAAATTGATAAATATTATCTTGAATCAATCCACGACCCAGTGTATACGTATCTCAGTATTGATCACAACTTAAACTATATATATTTTAGAATTAACCTCAACCTTGTATAGCTAACTCCAACATTCACATATAGAGTGTCTATGGTTGTTCCGAAATATATATAGATGTGTCGACATGATAGGTCGAAACATTGTATACGTGTCTATGGTATCTCAAGATTACATAATATACAATACAAGTTAATTAAGTTATGGTTGGAATAGATTTATTACCAATTTTCACGTAGCTAAAATGAGAAAAATTATCCAATCTTGTTTTACCCATAACTTCTTCATTTTAAATCCGTTTTGAGTGAATCAAATTGCTATGGTTTCATATTGAACTCTATTTTATGAATCTAAACATAAAAAGTATAGGTTTATAGTCGGAAAAATAAGTTACAAGTCGTTTTTGTAAAGGTAGTCATTTCAGTCGAAAGAACGACGTCTAGATGACCATTTTAGAAAACATACTTCGACTTTGAGTTTAACCATAATTTTTGGATATAGTTTCATGTTCATAATAAAAATAATTTTCTCAGAATAACAACTTTTAAATCAAAGTTTATCATAGTTTTTAATTAACTAACCCAAAACAGCCCGCGGTGTTACTACGACGGCGTAAATCCGGTTTTACGGAGTTTTTCGTGTTTCCAGGTTTTAAATCATTAAGTTAGCATATCATATAGATATAGAACATGTGTTTAGTTGATTTTAAAAGTCAAGTTAGAAGGATTAACTTTTGTTTGCGAACAAGCTTAGAATTAACTAAACTATGTTCTAGTGATTACAAGTTTAAACCTTCGAATAAGATAGCTTTATATGTATGAATCGAATGATGTTATGAACATCATTACTACCTTAAGTTCCTTGGATAAACCTACTGGAAAAGAGAAAAATGGATCTAGCTTCAACGGATCCTTGGATGGCTCGAAGTTCTTGAAGCAGAATCATGACACGAAAACAAGTTCAAGTAAGATCATCACTTGAAATAAGATTGTTATAGTTATAGAAATTGAACCAAAGTTTGAATATGATTATTACCTTGTATTAGAATGATAACCTACTGTAAGAAACAAAGATTTCTTGAGGTTGGATGATCACCTTACAAGATTGGAAGTGAGCTAGCAAACTTGAAAGTATTCTTGATTTTATGTAACTAGAACTTGTAGAATTTATGAAGAACACTTAGAACTTGAAGATAGAACTTGAGAGAGATCAATTAGATGAAGAAAATTGAAGAATGAAAGTGTTTGTAGGTGTTTTTGGTCGTTGGTGTATGGATTAGATATAAAGGATATGTAATTTTGTTTTCATGTAAATAAGTCATGAATGATTACTCATATTTTTGTAATTTTATGAGATATTTCATGCTAGTTGCCAAATGATGGTTCCCACATGTGTTAGGTGACTCACATGGGCTGCTAAGAGCTGATCATTGGAGTGTATATACCAATAGTACATACATCTAAAAGCTGTGTATTGTACGAGTACGCATACGGGTGCATACGAGTAGAATTGTTGATGAAACTAAACGAGGATGTAATTGTAAGCATTTTTGTTAAGTAGAAGTATTTTGATAAGTGTATTGAAGTCTTTCAAAAGTGTATAAATACATATTAAAACACTACATGTATATACATTTTAACTGAGTCGTTAAGTCATCGTTAGTCGTTACATGTAAGTGTTGTTTTGAAACCTTTAGGTTAACGATCTTGTTAAATGTTGTTAACCCAATGTTTATAATATCAAATGAGATTTTAAATTATTATATTATCATGATATTATCATGTATGAATATCTCTTAATATGATATATATACATTAAATGTTTTTACAACGATAATCGTTACATATATGTCTCGTTTAAAAATCATTAAGTTAGTAGTCTTGTTTTTACATATGTAGTTCATTGTTAATATACTTAATGATATGTTTACTTATCATAGTATCATGTTAACTATATATATATATATATCCATATATATGTCATCATATAGTTTTTTACAAGTTTTAACGTTCGTGAATCACCGGTCAACTTGGGTGGTCAATTGTCTATATGAAACATATTTCAATTAATCAAGTCTTAACAAGTTTGATTGCTTAACATGTTGGAAACATTTAATCATGTAAATATCAATCTCAATTAATATATATAAACATGGAAAAGTTCGGGTCACTACAGCATTGATGTCGTTACCCGAGTCAATAGGGTGCATTAGTGAGTCTAGTTTACAGCCCGGCCTATAATATATTATTATATGTGATTATTTGTATCGTATTGGTATGTATATTGTTTTCATATACGTACATCTCCTTCATATGTTCTGAATCCGGGAGAAACTCCCATTCCGATTTAAACATATCCTCCGACTTATGAGAGTTTATTTCTTATAAGAACACATTGGTTAGTGAAACCGAAGGATGTTATTCTTGACTTATGGAATTCTCTACATTTCTATGTCATCCAATATGGTTGTGTATATAACGTTTGAGTTATATTACGCAAGACGTCATTCTTGACTTCTAAAGGCTCGGCATTTCAGTTTCAGCTATTATGTTTGGGTATATAACATTCTTGTTATATTACGTGCTTTTGTGCCTTTGTGCTTTGGGTTGCGAACCAGAAACGTCATTCTTGACATTTAAAGATACTTCAAAGACATTTTTATGTCATCGTTACTCTTATTCATTACTTTTAATGTTTTGTCTCTATATGCTATCCTCAGCACACTGTTTAAGAAATCTCTCTAAAGAGAAATTGTGTGGAAATTTGAGGTTGATCGCGTGTCCTAACCTCATGTAGTGCTATTGGAATGGAACTATGAATTAGTGGAATATAATGACGTCAGGCCAACGTGATTATATTATGTTAATTCATAAAGAAGTCTCAATATTGTGACATGAGGAATCGAAAGCGAGTCAAAGAAAATTTTTACACTACTCATTCAGAAATTTTGATGTATTACATGGGTAGGGAAAATACTCATTATCTTATTTGTTGATATACGAGAAGCTCATTTTAACCAGATTATCTATCTCATGCTCTATCCTTTATAACTCGCTTGTTAGCAACAACTTCGCTCGGGAACAGTTTTGTCCCAAGGACTTATGTCATGATAATAGTCAAAACAACATTTAACTCATTGGTTTTCATGACCTCGTAACATTTGTTGGTCAAATGTCGCACGACGATTCAAGTCCTTTACTCGATCTTCCACGATCTTACTTTAATTTGCAACCTCTGAAATACGAATACCATGTTTATCAAAATTTTTACACATTTGTTTATTTGTGCGGTCCTCACGAGATTTTTGGGCAAATAAAAGTAATAAAATATTTTTTTCACGTATGCAATTTATAAAATCATATATGTACGTATAAAATCAAATGAGTAAATTTACCTTTGCCTATTTTGGTTAGTACATACTAAATTATACTTTCAAATTATTTTAAAACCACTCCTTTATTAAGTCATTTAATTAAGTCAAATTGTTTTACGTAAAATGGTACACGTTGTACATACTTCTAAATTTACTAAGAACTTCGTTCCGTTTATGGGGTTACATCAGACGTTTAAAGCTTTTTCAAAACTCATTTGATTGATTTTATTAAAAATTTCACATTACTCTACAGTATGTTTGGATCACAGTTCTTCTCATCCTCCGTTTAAGGATGAAACTTACCATTAAGTTCATAGATAAAAATTCTTACGCCACTTTGGATGGCGGTTTTATAAATTGTCTGGAAGTATTTGCGCTCATGAAAATTTTCCCTCTTATGGTTGGACATGACCGAAACGCGGACCGATAAATTAGTTTTCTGTGATACGTATAGTGGTTACCCTGTTCTCAGGAAAGGCACTGGGTGGCTTTCTACCCCAACTATTGTTATAATTGGTATCACAGATAGATATTACACTAGACCATTTGAGGAGTTTCTACTCTCAATATTCGCTGTCAACCGCAACACCCTTGTAAACATCAATCCTAGGATTCAATACTTTGAGGTGCACGAAATTATTTTTGGAGATTCATCTCACCTGGAGTCGGCCATTCTTTATAACCCATGATTCGCGTTCTTTTCATCCACACATAAATTTAAGAATATGGATGAATCCTAGATTTCCTCGCTCATTGTACCAGGAAGTTCACTCTCGTTGAAATATCACACCTTTCGTACGTCTTCCTTTCATAAATGTAATGAAAATTTACTTTGAAGTCCATGATCCTCGTTATCTCCTTTGAGAGAATTGCCTTAAATATCTATGCCACCGATGTGACTACTCCATATATTTCTTCCTTCATTGTTGCAACTATATTTCATTCATCCCAGTTTGTCCCCTTGAGGAGCTCCTGTTTTGTTTGTTAAAAAGAAAGGTGGTTCGTTCCGATGGTGTATTGATTATCGCGAGTTGAACCAGCTTACTGTTAAAAACCGTTACCCTCTTCCTAGAATTGATGATCTGTTCAATCAGCTTCAAGGTTCGTCTGTTTATTCTAAAATCGATCTTCGTTCCGGTTATCATCAACTGTGTGTTAAAGAATCTGATGTTCTAAAAACCGCTTTTTGCACCCGTTATGGTCATTATGAATTTCTTGTTATGCCGTTCGGATGGACAAACGCACCTGCTGTGTTCATGGACGTCATGAACCGTGTGTGCAGACCCTATCTGGACAAATTCGTTATTGTTTTCATCGACGACATCCTTATTTATTCCAAGAGTGATGAAGAGCACGAAGAACATTTGAAGTTGGTGCTTGATTTGTTGAGAAAAGAAGAGTTGTATGCTAAGTTCTCTAAGTGTGCTTTCTGGTTAAGAGAAGTTCAATTCCTTGGACATATTGTTAGTAAACAGGGAATACAAGTTGATCCTGCCAAGATTGAGGCAATTGAAAGTGGGAAATTCTGAAAACCCCTACTCAGATTCGTCAGTTTCTAGGGTTGGCAGGTTACTATAGAAGGTTCATTCAAGATTTCTCTCGTATAGCGAAACCTCTGACTGCTTTAACGCACAAGGGGAAGAAGTATGAGTGGAAGGATAAACAAGAGACTGCTTTTCAAACTTTGAAGAATAAGTTGACTACCACTCCGATATTATCACTACCTGAGGGTAATGATGATTTTTTTGTTTATTGTGATGCTTCGCGTCAAGGCTTTGATTGCGTTTTGATGCAACGAAATAAAGTAATCGCTTACGCATCACGTCAGTTAAAGATTCACGAGCAGAATTATACAACCCATGATTTAGAGTTGGGGGCTATTGTGTTTGCGCTTAAGATTTGGAGACATTATTTGTATGGGGTCAAATGTACAGTGTACACTGATCACAAAAGTCTTCAACATACCTTTGATCAAAGAGAGTGGAATATGAGGTAGCGAAGATGGGTTGAATTGTTGAACGATTATGATTGTGAACTCCTTTAGCCATTCTGGGAAAAAGCCAATATCGTGGCTGATGCTTTGAGTTGAAAAGAGAGAATTGAACCTCGCAGGTTTAGAGCCTTGAACATGACCATTCGAACAAACCTCGCAGGGCAGATTCTTGCCGCTCAACAAGAAGCCTTGAAGGAGGAGAATTTCGTAACGGGAAGGTCAAAGGCTTGAGTAAACAGTTTGAGGTACGAACTGATGTGTAACATCCCGTTTTTCCCGTACGTATCGAAAGGTACATACTTAATCATTTGTACATATGTACTTGTTAATGTGTGCTTAAATAAGTCTTAAAGGAGTTTCGGTTAGTGTTAAGTCTTGTGAGACTTAGATATGAGAGTTAGACGTGTATTGGAAGCTTGAACGAATTTAATGTTGTGTAAAACGATTTTTGTGTTTAAGATGGTCGAGCTGACCAGATCGTGCCTTAGGCCGCGCCGCGACAAATGGGTCCGCGACGCGGTAAAGCAAGCAAACCAGGATCAGAAGTTGAGTTAAGAAGGGTCAATTTTTATGTTATATGTCGCGCCGCGACGAACGGGCCGCGCCGCGGCAATTTTGCTGGACAGATTCCGAACTTAGATCTTTTTGAGGGGTTTTAAAGGGCAAAATAGTAAATTGACACGTGGATCTGATGGGAGCATTAACTCTCCACCACATATTCATTTATTTCATTTCCTTTTCCTTTTTCTTTCCTATTTCTCTCCCAAAACACAAAACCTACTTAGTTTAATCTTGAGATTTGGAGTTGGAGATTTGTGAATCAAACCTAGGAGCGAGATTTAAAGTTGTTCTCCTTGTTACTAGCTACAAGAAGATAGTCTTGGTAAGTTCTAACTTTATGTTTTAAGTTTTAATTGGTTAATGGCTAGGGATTGGGTTACTAGAGATTTGTATGACCCATTTGAGGGTAAAATGGGTGAGGTTGTGTTATGTTGTTGTAATTAAACCCTAATAGCCACAATCTAGGGTTTTGACATTGTGATTTGAGGTTGTAAGTGTCAATTGGTGTTGTTAGTCACTAATGCACTTTAAGATTTATGAAAGAAGGGTTAATGGGTAAGTTTGACTTGATTGTGAGTTTAAGTGAGATAAAATGGGTCAAAATGTACTAGTTGACCTAATGGGATGAAATGGGTATGGAATACCCTAAGTTTTGTGTTAATTGAAGTTAATAGACTTTAATTCACTAGTCTTAGTGATTAAAGTCGAGTCTTGGCCATGTATGGGCAGTTGTGAGTAGTTGAGTCATTTAATGCAATTTGGGTCATTAAATGCTCAAGTGGGAGTATTGTGGTTAATCTCACTAGTTGTGAAATTGAATGTGCACTTAATGATTTAGGTACATTGCGTTGAAGCTCGGAAGTGCTAAATCATCATCCTTGTGACAAGGTGAGTGGAATAATTATGCGTTCATGTATATGGCGTGTTTATTTGTGAATGTTATGGTATGAACCACGTGCCGGTAGTGCCATAACATGTATGGGATAGGATGTGAACCACGAGCCGGTAGCATCGAGTGTGAACCACGAGCCGGTAGCACTATAAACTAAGATGTGAACCACGAGCCGGTAGCATCGAATGTGATCCACGAGCCGGTAGCACTATAAACTAAGATGTGAACCACGAGCCGGTAGCATCGAGTGTGAACCACGAGCCGGTAGCACTATAAACTAAGATGTGAACCACGAGCCGGTAGCATCGAGTGTGAACCACGAGCCGGTAGCACTATAAAAGAGTATGACTCAAAAAGCGTATGGTGTGAACCACGAGCCGGTAGCACCATAGCGTTATTGGTTAACCATATTGAGATTGTTGATTTGTTTAGCATATAATATATACATGTTGAGTTGAGTATATGCTAACGAAGTGGCGTGATAATGTACGACTTGTTGGTGTTATGTTTATGTTGACATGCTATTTGAGTTACAAGTTCGTATGAGGTATTTGGTATTGTGAATGCAAATGGATAGGTTATATATTTGTATGTATAATTGTTGCACTCACTAAGCATTGCTTACCCTCTCATTGTTTACCATTTTATAGGTTCCGGCTTGGACAAGGGTAAGGGCATACGGTTGGATTAGTTGTCTCCCGTTTGTGTTGACAGGGGTGCTTTTGGGATAGCTTTTGAAGTTGGCCTGATGTTTTGGGTAGTTTAGTCCCAAACCATGCTCGAGTGTCGTTTGGATTATAAACTATCATTGTAGGGGGTCAAACTTGTATTGAACTTAATTAATGGCCTTCGTGCCTTTTGTAAACATTTAAATCGTTGTACGTTTAAATGGAACTCGTGGAATGGTTTACATATTTAATTGGCGCATAAATGTGTATTATAAAAAAAAAATTATCGTATGGAATACGGGTTGGGTTGTTTCAAGTGGTATCAGAGCATGGTCTAAGGGATTTAGGCGACTTGAGATAGGTTCCTAGACTTGGGCTTTATTGTGTGAGCACTTTATGCGGGACTTGTAGGACTATGGGTCTAATCGGGATGTGCTAGTGCTTTGGTTTATGTGAACTAACCTGGTGTTAATTGTTTTGTATTGTGTTTAGCAATCATCAAGCGAGACGGACATTGTACTAGCTAGTTAATGCGACGTGATCGCGTAACAATGATTAGCTACCATTGTTACGGGTGCAAATCGTGTCAAACAAGTAATGTACGATGATTGTCGAGCAATATGGAGTAGTGTGGTGTACATGTATATACTTACATGTTATGTCTTTTCGTTCTTTGTTTAATCTTTTTCATTTTATAGAATGAAGACGAGAAACGGACACGATAATGATAACGGTGGTACGAGTGAGGATGTTGAACTCACGGCCAAGGTTGAGGTCATCTTTAAAAAGTTAAAGAAGGATTTTCTTGACGATGTTCGGAAGGTCTTCCAAGAGTCGGTCGATGGACAAGTGACCGAAATGATCAACGATTGAATGAAAGCCGCAATAGAGGAGGCTTTAGAGGCTAGAAACATTTATCCTCGAGGCGAAGGGGGTGAAGGTAATGGTGGGGGTAGAAGGCGGGACTTCCACTACAAGAATTTCAAGGATACTCAACCTCCGATGTTTAATGGAGTGAGGGATCCATTGAAAAGCACTTGTTAGATTTCCGATATCGAGGGAGCTTTTCGTACCGCGGAATGTCCTCCCGAGAAGAAGACGAGATATGGGTCTAGCATGCTACGTGAAGAAGGCAAGTTGTGGTGGGACGACAAAATCAATTTATATGGTGAAGAGCAATGCATGAGCTTGACATGGGAGGAGTTTAAGAAGGAATTCTTCCAAGAATACCGAACTTCTTCCGACCTTGATAGAATCCGGGACGAGTTGCATCATTTGCAACAAGGTTCGATGGACTTGGTTACTCTCAAGTCTACCTTTTTGGCAAAGACTCGCTTTTGCCCGGAATATGTTGGTGACGATCACAAGCTAATGAAAGATTTCTACCGTACCTTGAACGATGAGTTAAAGGGTAAGATTAGTCGGGGAATGTCTAAGACTTTTGAAGAGCTATTCGAGTTGGCTCGGGGTTTTGAACCGGAGGTTCCGAGGAAGAGTGATTTCACTTTTTCAAAAAGAAAGTTTGAAGGTTCGAGTTATTCGAATTTTTCAAATAAAAAGAACAAGAACAAAAAGGGTTCTGAAAGTGTCAATAGTGTGAAGAAGGGCGCTACCGGTGGTTTTGGGAACTTTGTCCCTACTTGCTACAATTGTGGGGTACGTGAACATATGGCTCGAGATTGTCCGAAGCCAAATACAACAAACAAGATCACTTGTTTTAATTGCAACAAAGAAGGACACCGAAAGTCAGAGTGTCCCGATTTGAACAACGATAATGTTAAAAGGCTAGAGAAGGCGGCGGGTACAGCTTGAGGTCGAAACTATTTGATGACTAACGATGAAGCCAAGCAATCCAATGAAGTTGTCTCAGGTACCTTCTTGGTTAATTCTAATCCGGCAAGGATTCTTTTTGATAGCGGTGCAAATTTGTCGTTTGTGTCTCCAAAATTTGTGCCTAAACTTAATAGACCATTAGCTAAGTTAAGTCGTCCGGTAGAAGTCAAAATAGCGGACGGCAAGACGGTGCTAGTGATTGATGTGTGTAAGAATTGTGATGTCGTTTTTAGTGCCGAAAACTTTAGAATTGATCTCATCCCTATGACTTTGGGCGATTTTGATATCGTTGTTGGTATGGATTGGCTCGATCGAAATAGAGCCGATATTGCATGCCATGAAAATTTTATACGTGTGAAGACCCCAAGTGGGGGAGAGTTAATTATTCCCGGCGATAAACGAAGAAGACTTGTGCCGATATGTTCTTTTGCACGGGCACGTCGTTTTCTTGTTATTGGTGGCTTGGCTTTTCTTGCCCATGTTGTTGATGCTCGCGATGAGTCACCACCTATTCATGAAATTCCGGTGGTTAGTGAATTCGAAGACGTTTTTCCGGACGAGTTATCGGGTGTTCCGGCGGAAAGACAAGTTGAATTTCGCATTGAGTTGGTTCTGGGAGCTACTCCCATTGCTAAAACTCCTTATCGTTTAGCACCAACGAAAATGCAAGAGTTGTTAAATCAAACCCAAGAGTTGCTTGAGAAGGGTTTTATTCGACCGAGTGCTTCGCCATGGGGCGCTCCGGTTTTATTCGTGAAAAAGAAGGATGGTAGTATGCGGAGGTGCATCGATTACCGGGAGTTGAATAAAGTGACGATCAAGAATCGTTATCCATTGCCTCGGATTGAAGATTTGTTTGACCAACTCCAAGGTGCGACGTACTTCTCAAAGATTGACCTACAGTCCGGCTATCACCAAATGCGGGTCCGTGAGGAAGATATTGAGAAAACGGCTTTTCGAATGCGTTATGGGCATTTTGAGTTCGTAGTTATGCCTTTTGGTCTTACGAATGCACTGGCGGCATTCATGGATCTTATGAACCGAGTGTGCCAACCTATGTTGGACAAGTCGGTGATTGTGTTCATTGACGACATACTAGTCTACTCGAAAAGTATGAACGAGCATGAACATCATTTGCGTGAAGTATTGAAGACGTTACGAAAGGAGAAGTTGTATGCTAAGTTCTCCAAATGTGAATTTTGGCTAAGGGAAGTTCAATTCCTTGGTCACATTGTGAACAAAGACGGTATTCAAGTAGATCCGGGGAAGATAGAGACGGTGAAGAGTTGGAGACAACCGACTACGCCAACAGAGGTCCGAAGTTTTCTCGGATTGGCCGATTATTATCGTCGGTTTATCCAAGACTTTTCTAAGATCGCTTCTTCGTTGACGAAATTGACAAGGAAGAATGCGAGATTTAATTGGGAGAACGAGCAAGAAATTGCTTTTCAATTTTTAAAGGAGAAGTTGTGTCAAGCTTCGGTGTTAGTTTTGCCGGAAGGGGTGGAAGACATGACTGTTTATTGTGATGCCTCGTTAAATGGACTCGGGTATGTTCTAATGCAAAGAGGTAAAGACATTGCTTATGCCTCTCGACAATTAAAGGAACACGAGAAGAGATATCCGACTAATGATCTCGAGTTGGCGGCGGTTGTGCATGCGTTGAAAATTTGGCGCCATTACTTGTATGGTGTCAAGTGTACGATTTATTTGGATCATAAGAGTTTGAAACACCTCTTTAATCAACGAGATTTGAATTATTGTCAACGTAGGTGGATGGATGTGGTGAAAGATTATGATTGTGAAATACTTTATCATCCGGGCAAGGCGAATGTGGTCGCGGATGCGTTAAGTCGAAAGAGTCATCACCCGGCGTTACGATTGGGATTGTTACGTATGATTATTACTAACGATTTTCTTGAAAAACTCGGCGTGATTCAAATAGAGGCTTACGTTCACAACAAGCATGCAGAGCGAATTGTGGGACAATCGGAGTTCATTACTATGGGCTCGCGGGGTTTGTTGTCTTTTCAAGGAAGAGTGTGGGTGCCTAAGATGGGAGATTATCGACAAGTGCTACTTGATGAAGCACATAAGTCAAAGTATTCCATTCATCTGGGCGCAACGAAAATGTATCTTGATTTAAGGAAAGATTATTGGTGGCTGGGCATGAAACGTGATGTTGTGAAGTATGTTGAGCAATGCGTCACGTGTTTGCAAGTTAAAGCCGAGCACCAAAAGTCGTATGGTAAGTTATAACCGTTAGAAATCCCGAAATGGAAATGGGAGCACATTACCATGGATTTCATCACAAAGTTACCTAAAACGGTGAGAACCCAGTTTGATTCGATTTGGGTTATAGTTGATCGACTGACGAAGAGTGCCTTGTTTCTTCCCATTAAGGAAGCAATATCGTCGGAGACCTTGGCTAAGTTGTTTATCAAGGAAGTCATCTCTCGACACGGTGTTCCTATATCTATTATTTCAGATCGAGATACTCGTTTTACATCTCGGTTTTGGGAAAAGTTTCATGAAGATATGGGTACGCAATTGAAGTTGAGCACGGCGTATCATCCTCAAACGGACGGTCAAACCGAACGTACGAATCAAACTTTGGAGGATATGTTACGGGCATATATTATCGATTTTGGTGGTAGTTGGGACGAGCACTTACCTTTGGTGAAATTCTTGTACAATAATAGTTATCATACTAGTATTGGAATGCCACCTTATGAGATGCTTTATCGGCGTAGGTGTCGAACCCCGATTTGTTAGGGTGAAGTAGGACAAAAGGAAATCGGGAGTACCGATTTGGTTTTAGAGACGAATAGCAAGATTGATGTGATTCGAGAGCATTTGAAGAAGGCTCAAGATAGGCAAAAGTCGTATGCCAACAAACGTAGACGAATGATCGAATTTCAAGAAGGTGACATGGTGATGCTTAAGGTTTCGCCATGGAAAGGTATTATTCGATTCCGGAAATGAGGAAAGTTAGCTCCTCGGTTTATTGGACCATTTAAGGTTTTAGCTCGTGTTGGTGAAGTCGCGTATCGTTTGGAATTACCCGAAGAGCTTGCGGGGATCCATAATACATTTCATGTTTCCCATCTCCGTAAGTGTTGTAGTGACCCGAACTTTTCCATGTTTATATATATATTAATTGAGATTGATGTTTACATGATTAAATGTTTCCAACATGTTAAGCAATCAAACTTGTTAAGACTTGATTAATTGAAATAGGTTTCATATAGACAATTGACCACCCAAGTTGACCGGTGATTCACGAACGTTAAAACTTGTAAAAACTATATGATGACATATATATGGTTATATATATAGTTAACATGATATTATGATAAGTAAACATATCATTAATTATATTAACAATGAACTACATATGTAAAAACAAGACTACTAACTTAATGATTTTGAAACGAGACATATATGTAACGATTATCGTTGTAACGACATTTAATGTATATATATCATATTAAGAGATATTCGTACATCATAATATCATGATAATATAATAATTTAAAATCTCTTTTGATATTATAAACATTGGGTTAACAACATTTAACAAGATCGTTAACCTAAAGGTTTCAAAACAACATTTACATGTAACGACTAACGATGACTTAACGACTCAGTTAAAATGTATATACATGTAGTGTTTTAATATGTATTTATACACTTTTAAAAGACTTCAATACACTTATCAAAATACTTCTACTTAACAAAAATGCTTACAATTACATCCTCGTTCAGTTTCATCAACAATTCTACTCTATGCACCCGTATTCGTACTCGTACAATACACAGCTTTTAGATGTATGTACTATTGGTATATACACTCCAATGATCAGCTCTTAGCAGCCCATGTGAGTCACCTAACACATGTGGGAACCATCATTTGGCAACTAGCATGAAATATCTCATAAAATTACAAAAATATGAGTAATCATTCATGACTTATTTACATGAAAACAAAATTACATATCCTTTATATCTAATCCATACACCAACGACCAAAAACACCTACAAACACTTTCATTCTTCAATTTTCTTCATCTAATTGATCTCTCTCAAGTTCTATCTTCAAGTTCTAAGTGTTCTTCATAAATTCCAAAAGTTCTAGTTTCATAAAATCAAGAATACTTTCAAGTTTGCTAGCTCACTTCCAATCTTGTAAGGTGATCATCCAACCTTAAGAAATCTTTGTTCTTACAGTAGTTTATCATTCTAATACAAGGTAATAATCATATTCAAACTTTGGTTCAATTTCTATAACTATAACAATCTTATTTCAAGTGATGATCTTACTTGAACTTGTTTTCGTGTCATGATTCTGCTTCAAGAACTTCGAGCCATCCAAGGATCCATTGAAGCTAGATCCATTTTTCTATTTTCCAGTAGGTTTATCCAAGGAAATTAAGGTAGTAATGATGTTCATAACATCATTCTATTCATACATATAAAGCTATCTTATTCGAAGGTTTAAACTTGTAATCACTAGAACATAGTTTAGTTAATTCTAAACTTGTTCGCAAACAAAAGTTAATCCTTCTAACTTGACTTTTAAAATCAACTAAACACATGTTCTATATCTATATGATATGCTAACTTAATGATTTAAAACCTGGAAACACGAAAAACACCGTAAAACCGGATTTACGCCGTCGTAGTAACACCGCGGGCTGTTTTGGGTTAGTTAATTAAAAACTATGATAAACTTTGATTTAAAAGTTGTTATTCTGAGAAAATGATTTTTATTATGAACATGAAACTATATCCAAAAATTATGGTTAAACTCAAAGTGGAAGTATGTTTTCTAAAATGGTCATCTAGACGTCGTTCTTTCGATTGAAATGACTACCTTTACAAAAACGACTTGTAACTTATTTTTCCGACTATAAACCTATACTTTTTCTGTTTAGATTCATAAAATAGAGTTCAATATGAAACCATAGCAATTTGATTCACTCAAAACGGATTTAAAATGAAGAAGTTATGGGTAAAACAAGATTGGATAATTTTTCTCATTTTAGCTACGTGAAAAATTGGTAACAAATCTATTCCAACCATAACTTAATCAACTTGTATTGTATATTATGTAATCTTGAGATACCATAGACACGTATACAATGTTTCGACCTATCATGTCGACACATCTATATATATTTCGGAACAACCATAGACACTCTATATGTGAATGTTGGAGTTAGCTATACAGGGTTGAGGTTGATTCCAAAATATATATAGTTTGAGTTGTGATCAATACTGAGATACGTATACACTGGGTCGTGGATTGATTCAAGATAATATTTATCGATTTATTTCTGTACATCTAACTGTGGACAACTAGTTGTAGGTTACTAACGAGGACAGCTGACTTAATAAACTTAAAACATCAAAATATATTAAAAGTGTTGTAAATATATTTTGAACATACTTTGATATATATGTATATATTATTATAGGTTCGTGAATCAACCAGTGGCCAAGTCTTACTTCCCGACGAAGTAAAAAACTGTGAAAGTGAGTTATAGTCCCACTTTTAAAATCTAATATTTTTGGGATGAGAATACATGCAGGTTTTATAAATGATTTACAAAATAGACACAAGTACGTGAAACTACATTCTATGGTTGAATTATCGAAATCGAATATGCCCCTTTTTATTAAGTCTGGTAATCTAAGAATTAGGGAACAGACACCCTAATTGACGCGAATCCTAAAGATAGATCTATTGGGCCTAACAAACCCCATCCAAAGTACCGGATGCTTTAGTACTTCGAAATTTATATCATATCCGAAGGGTGTCCCGGAATGATGGGGATATTCTTATATATGCATCTTGTTATTGTCGGTTACCAGGTGTTCACCATATGAATGATTTTTATCTCTATGTATGAGATGTGTATTGAAATATGAAATCTTGTGGTCTATTGTTACGATTTGATATATATATAGGTTAAACCTATAACTCACCAACATTTTTGTTGACGTTTTAAGCATGTTTATTCTCAGGTGATTATTAAGAGCTTTCGCTGTCGCATACTTAAATAAGGACAAGATTTGGAGTCCATGCTTGTATGATATTGTGTAAAAACTGCATTCAAGAAACTTATTTTGTTGTAACATATTTGTATTGTAAACCATTATGTAATGGTCGTGTGTAAACAGGATATTTTAGATTATCATTATTTGATAATCTACGTAAAGCTTTTTAAACCTTTATTGATGAAATAAAGGTTATGGTTTGTTTAAAAATGAATGCAGTCTTTGAAAAACGTCTCATATAGAGGTCAAAACCTCGCAACGAAATCAATTAATATGGAACGTTTTTAATCAATAAGAACGGGACATTTCAGTTGGTATCCGAGCGTTGGTCTTAGAGAACCAGAAAATTTGCATTAGTGTCTCTTATCGAGTTTGTTAGGATGCATTAGTGAGTCTGGACTTCGACCGTGTTTTCTTTAAAAATGATTGCTTAACATTTTTGTTGGAAACTATATATTTTTAACATATGAATATTATGTGATATATTAATCTTTTAACGTGTTTGATATTATATGATAGATGTCTACCTCTAGAACAAGTCCCATTGACTCACCTAATAATAATGAAGAGTCAAATGTAAATTGGAATGATTTGTGGACTGATTCACAAGTTCCCGAAGAGGAACCGGAAGAAGAGTCGGAACCGGAAGAAGAATCGGAACCGGAAGAAGAATCGGAACCGGATGAAGAAATAGAACCGGTGGGGGAAATAATAAAACGGTTAAGTAAAAGAAAATCCTCAACCAACCGACCAAAGTTAATTATGATCAATGGTGTTTCCGCCAAGGAAGCAAAATATTGGGAGGATTACCAATTCTCCGATGAATCGGATTCCGACGAGAATTCCGATGATGTTATAGAAATTACCCCAACTGAATTTAAAAAGGTAAAAGAAAATAATAAGGGAAAGGGCATAAAAATAGAGAAATCTAATTCCAACCCCGATGAACTTTATATGTATCGTCAACCCCCGAAGTCCTTAAGTTGTAACAATGACCCGGGAACCTCTAAACCACCAGGTTTTTCTAAACCAATGTGGACAACGACGGCTCGTATTAGGGGAACATCATATATCCCTAGAAACTTGGCAAAACGAACCAAAACCGAAGAAGAAGAAACGAGCGAGTCGGAATAAGATAGTTGTATTCGTGTGGTGTAATATATGGAATATAGTGTTCTTATGCTTTATGATATATGTAAAAATTGCTTGTATTAATAAGTATTTTTTTTATGAATCTAACTCTTGTCTATTTTACAGTTTAAAAACACAAAATGGATAGACAACCCAATATTTTAAGAGACCTACCCGGAGACATGATTGATGAAATCTTGTCTAGAGTCGGCCAGAATTCTTCGGCACAACTATTTAAGGCGAGATCAGTTTGTAAGACATTCGAAGAACGTTCCAAGAATGTCTTGGTTTATAAGAGACTTTCGTTTGAAAGATGGGGGATATCACATTGGGAAACCCATAAGTTACGATGTGTTTACTTTGACGCATATATTGCGGGGAACCCAAATGCTATTTTACGCAACGGGTTAAGAAATTATTTTGACTCAATATATCCGAATATTGGACTTCGTGATTTAGAAAAAGCGGCTAACATGCAACATAAAGAAGCATGTTATGCTTACGGATTAGTAATGTTCGCTTCTCACCAAAGTGAGAACAAGAACATCGGGCTACAACTATTAAACAAAACGTTTCCACAAGTGACGGAGTCGGTAATTGGGGTAAGAAATGAGGTTTTTAGATTATTACGGGACTGTTGGACATTACGTAACCCTCGTCCCTTTGATGACGTTACAACACGCTGTCTTATCAACGGCCATAACGGTTATGTTGCACAAGACCAAGGATGGGAAGTAGTCCTAGTAAAACCAGAATGCATGACTTGTTTCTGGACGTATGAATTACGTGTCTTTATTGCCTTTGCTGAACGACTTGTGTACTAGCTAGAATTGTCTTCACAACTATCTTGTATCAAAGTTATTGTGTGCTATATTTCATGCTTTATGTAAAATAAGCGGTATTGTAAGTTTGTAAAATATTGTATAAAAGTTTGAACGCGAAATATTATTATAATCAGTTTTTCATATAGAATTGTAGTAGTTGAATTGTATATTAGCTACTAAGTATGAACTTAACGGGTAGGTACTACCCGAATTTAAACTTATAAAACGCTAATATGAAGAAAAAGCTTTTATAAATGAGTTCATATTATGCTACGAAATACTATTAACTACTCTTAATATTCTGTATGATTAACTTGTTCCATTTAACTATTTTGAAGGAAATGGCACCGACTACTCGACACACCGTGAATATGAATGAAGAGGAATTCCGTACTTTTCTAGCTTCAAACATAGCCGCAGTACAGGCTGCGCTACATACCAACAATAACCTTGGATCTAGCAGTACAGGAAATCGTGTAGGATGCACCTACAAAGAATTCACTGCCTGCAAACCTTTGGAATTTGATGGAACCGAAGGACCGATCGGATTGAAACGGTGGACCGAGAAGGTCGAATCGGTGTTTGCCATAAGTAAGTGTACTGAAGAGGACAAAGTAAAGTACGCTACGCATACCTTCACAGGTTCTGCGTTAACATGGTGGAATACCTATCTAGAGCAAGTGGGACAAGACGATGCATACGCACTACCGTGGTCAGCATTCAAGCACTTGATGAACGAGAAGTACCGTCCCAGAACTGAGGTCAATAAGCTCAAGACAGAACTTAGAGGGTTACGAACCCAAGGATTTGATATTACCACGTACGAAAGACGATTCACAGAATTGTGCCTATTGTGTCCGGGAGCATTCGAAGATGAGGAAGAGAAGATCGGTGCGTTTGTGAAAGGATTACCGGAAAGAATCCAAGAAGATATAAGTTCACACGAGCCCGCCTCCATACAACAGGCATGTAGAATGGCTCACAAACTAGTGAACCAGATTGAAGAAAGAATTAAAGAACAGACTGCTGAAGAGGCCAATGTGAAGCAAGTCAAAAGAAAGTGGGAGGAAAACGGTGATAAGAATCACCAATACAACAACAACAGCAATTACAACAATAATCGCAACAATTATCCCAACAATCGCAACATCAATCGCAACTACAACAAACGGCCCAACAACAACAACAACAACAACAACAGCAACTACAACAATCATCCCAACAACAATAATAACCGCAACAACAACAATCAGAAGCAACTATGCCAAAGGTGTGAAAAGAATCACTCGGGGTTCTGCACCAAATTTTGCAACAAGTGTAAAAGAAATGGTCATAGCGCGGCGAAGTGTGAGGTCTACGGACCAGGGGTTAATAGAACGAAAGGAACAAATGGTGTCGGAACGAGTAATGGCGGAGCAAGTAGTGTCGGAGCAAGTTATGCCAATGTAGTTTGTTATAAATGTGGAAAACCAGGCCACATTATTAGAAATTGCCCGAACCAGGAGAACATGAATGGACAAGGCCGTGGAAGAGTTTTCAATATTAATGCGGTAGAGGCACAGGAAGACCCGGAGCTTGTTACGGGTACGTTTCTTATTGACAATAAATCTGCTTACGTTTTATTTGATTCGGGTGCGGATAGAAGCTATATGAGTAGAGATTTTTGTGCTAAATTAAGTTGTCCATTGACGCCTTTGGATAGTAAATTTTTACTCGAATTAGCAAATGGTAAATTAATTTCAGCAGATAATATATGTCGGAATCGAGAAATTAAACTGGTTAGCGAAACATTTAAGATTGATTTGATACCAGTAGAGTTAGGGAGTTTTGATGTGATAATCGGTATGGACTGGTTGAAAGAAGTGAAAGCGGAGATCGTTTGTTACAAAAATGCAATTCGCATTATACGAGAAAAAGGAAAACCCTTAATGGTGTACGGAGAAAAGGGCAACACGAAGCTACATCTTATTAGTAATTTGAAGGCACAAAAACTAATAAGAAAAGGTTGCTATGCTGTTCTAGCACACGTCGAGAAAGTACAAACTGAAGAAAAGAGCATCAATGATGTTCCCATTGCAAAAGAATTTCCCGATGTATTTCCGAAAGAATTACCGGGATTACCCCCACATCGATCCGTTGAATTTCAAATAGATCTTGTACCAGGAGCTGCACCAATAGCTCGTGCTCCTTACAGACTCGCACCCAGCGAGATGAAAGAACTGCAAAGCCAATTACAAGAACTTTTAGAGCGTGGTTTCATTCGACCAAGCACATCACCGTGGGGAGCTCCTGTTTTGTTTGTCAAGAAGAAAGATGGTACATTCAGGTTGTGTATCGACTACCGAGAGTTGAACAAACTTACCATCAAGAACCGCTACCCACTACCGAGAATCGACGACTTATTTGATCAACTACAAGGCTCGTCTGTTTATTCAAAGATTGACTTACGTTCCGGGTATCATCAAATGCGGGTGAAAGAAGATGATATTCCAAAGACTGCTTTCAGAACACGTTACGGTCATTACGAGTTTATGGTCATGCCGTTTGGTTTAACTAATGCACCAGCTGTGTTCATGGACCTTATGAACCGAGTGTGTGGACCATACCTTGACAAGTCTGTCATTGTTTTCATTGATGACATACTTATTTACTCAAAGAATGACCAAGAACACGGTGAACATTTGAGAAAGGTGTTAGAAGTATTGAGGAAGGAAGAATTGTACGCTAAGTTTTCAAAGTGTGCATTTTGGTTGGAAGAAGTTCAATTCCTCGGTCACATAGTGAACAAAGAAGGTATTAAGGTGGATCCGGCAAAGATAGAAACTGTTGAAAAGTGGGAAACCCCGAAAACTCCGAAACACATACGCCAGTTTTTAGGACTAGCTGGTTACTACAGAAGGTTCATCCAAGACTTTTCCAGAATAGCAAAACCCTTGACTGCATTAACGCATAAAGGAAAGAAATTTGAATGGAATGATGAACAAGAGAAAGCGTTTCAGTTATTGAAGAAAAAGCTAACTACGGCACCTATATTGTCATTGCCTGAAGGGAATGATGATTTTGTGATCTATTGTGACGCATCAAAGCAAGGTCTCGGTTGTGTATTAATGCAACGAACGAAGGTGATTGCTTATGCGTCTAGACAATTGAAGATTCACGAACAAAATTATACGACGCATGATTTAGAATTAGGCGCGGTTGTTTTTGCATTAAAGACTTGGAGGCACTACTTATATGGGGTTAAAAGTATTATATATACCGACCACAAAAGTCTTCAACACATATTTAATCAGAAACAACTGAATATGAGGCAGCGTAGGTGGATTGAATTATTGAATGATTACGATTTTGAGATTCGTTACCACCCGGGGAAGGCAAATGTGGTAGCCGATGCCTTGAGCAGGAAGGATAGAGAACCCATTCGAGTAAAATCTATGAATATAATGATTCATAATAACATTACTACTCAAATAAAGGAGGCACAACAAGGAGTTTTAAAAGAGGGAAATTTAAAGGATGAAATACCCAAAGGATCGGAGAAGCATCTTAATATTCGGGAAGACGGAACCCGGTATAGGGCTGAAAGGATTTGGGTACCAAAATTTGGAGATATGAGAGAAATGGTACTTAGAGAAGCTCATAAAACCAGATACTCAATACATCCTGGAACGGGGAAGATGTACAAGGATCTCAAGAAACATTTTTGGTGGCCGGGTATGAAAGCCGATGTTGCTAAATACGTAGGAGAATGTTTGACGTGTTCTAAGGTCAAAGCTGAGCATCAGAAACCATCAGGTCTACTTCAACAACCCGAAATCCCGGAATGGAAATGGGAAAACATTACCATGGATTTCATCACTAAATTGCCAAGGACTGCAAGTGGTTTTGATACTATTTGGGTAATAGTTGATCGTCTCACCAAATCAGCACACTTCCTACCAATAAGAGAAGATGACAAGATGGAGAAGTTAGCACGACTGTATTTGAAGGAAGTCGTCTCCAGACATGGAATACCAATCTCTATTATCTCTGATAGGGATGGCAGATTTATTTCAAGATTCTGGCAGACATTACAGCAAGCATTAGGAACTCGTCTAGACATGAGTACTGCCTATCATCCACAAACTGATGGGCAGAGCGAAAGGACGATACAAACACTTGAAGACATGCTACGAGCATGTGTTATTGATTTCGGAAACAGTTGGGATCGACATCTACCGTTAGCAGAATTTTCCTACAACAACAGCTACCATTCAAGCATTGAGATGTCGCCGTTTGAAGCACTTTATGGTAGAAAGTGCAGGTCTCCGATTTGTTGGAGTGAGGTGGGGGATAGACAGATTACGGGTCCGGAGATTATACAAGAAACTACCGAGAAGATCATCCAAATTCAACAACGGTTGAAAACCGCCCAAAGTCGACAAAAGAGCTACGCTGACATTAAAAGAAAAGATATAGAATTTGAAATTGGAGAGATGGTCATGCTTAAAGTTTCACCTTGGAAAGGCGTTGTTCGATTTGGTAAACGAGGGAAATTAAATCCAAGGTATATTGGACCATTCAAGATTATTGATCGTGTCGGACCAGTAGCTTACCGACTTGAGTTACCTCAACAACTCGCGACTGTACACAACACTTTCCACGTCTCGAATTTGAAGAAATGTTTTGCTAAAGAAGATCTCACTATTCCGTTAGATGAAATCCAAATCAACGAAAAACTCCAATTCATCGAAGAACCTGTCGAAATAATGGATCGTGAGGTTAAAAGACTTAAGCAAAACAAGATACCAATTGTTAAGGTTCGATGGAATGCTCGTAGAGGACCCGAGTTCACCTGGGAGCATGAAGATCAAATGAAGAAGAAATACCCGCATCTATTTCCAGAAGATTCGTCAACACCTTCAACAGCTTAAAATTTCGGGACGAAATTTATTTAACGGGTAGGTACTGTAGTGACCCGAACTTTTCCATGTTTATATATATATTAATTGAGATTGATGTTTACATGATTAAATGTTTCCAACATGTTAAGCAATCAAACTTGTTAAGACTTGATTAATTGAAATAGGTTTCATATAGACAATTGACCACCCAAGTTGACCGGTGATTCACGAACGTTAAAACTTGTAAAAACTATATGATGACATATATATGGTTATATATATAGTTAACATGATATTATGATAAGTAAACATATCATTAATTATATTAACAATGAACTACATATGTAAAAACAAGACTACTAACTTAATGATTTTGAAACGAGACATATATGTAACGATTATCGTTGTAACGACATTTAATGTATATATATCATATTAAGAGATATTCGTACATCATAATATCATGATAATATAATAATTTAAAATCTCTTTTGATATTATAAACATTGGGTTAACAACATTTAACAAGATCGTTAACCTAAAGGTTTCAAAACAACATTTACATGTAACGACTAACGATGACTTAACGACTCAGTTAAAATGTATATACATGTAGTGTTTTAATATGTATTTATACACTTTTAAAAGACTTCAATACACTTATCAAAATACTTCTACTTAACAAAAATGCTTACAATTACATCCTCGTTCAGTTTCATCAACAATTCTACTCTATGCACCCGTATTCGTACTCGTACAATACACAGCTTTTAGATGTATGTACTATTGGTATATACACTCCAATGATCAGCTCTTAGCAGCCCATGTGAGTCACCTAACACATGTGGGAACCATCATTTGGCAACTAGCATGAAATATCTCATAAAATTACAAAAATATGAGTAATCATTCATGACTTATTTACATGAAAACAAAATTACATATCCTTTATATCTAATCCATACACCAACGACCAAAAACACCTACAAACACTTTCATTCTTCAATTTTCTTCATCTAATTGATCTCTCTCAAGTTCTATCTTCAAGTTCTAAGTGTTCTTCATAAATTCCAAAAGTTCTAGTTTCATAAAATCAAGAATACTTTCAAGTTTGCTAGCTCACTTCCAATCTTGTAAGGTGATCATCCAACCTCAAGAAATCTTTGTTCTTACAGTAGTTTATCATTATAATACAAGGTAATAATCATATTCAAACTTTGGTTCAATTTCTATAACTATAACAATCTTATTTCAAGTGATGATCTTACTTGAACTTGTTTTCGTGTCATGATTCTGCTTCAAGAACTTCGAGCCATCCAAGGATCCATTGAAGATAGATCCATTTTTCTCTTTTCCAGTAGGTTTATCCAAGGAAATTAAGGTAGTAATGATGTTCATAACATCATTCGATTCATACATATAAAGCTATCTTATTCGAAGGTTTAAACTTGTAATCACTAGAACATAGTTTAGTTAATTCTAAACTTGTTCGCAAACAAAAGTTAATCCTTCTAACTTGACTTTTAAAATCAACTAAACACATGTTCTATATCTATATGATATGCTAACTTAATGATTTAAAACCTGGAAACACGAAAAACACCGTAAAACCGGATTTACGCCGTCGTAGTAACACCGCGGGCTGTTTTGGGTTAGTTAATTAACAACTATGATAAACTTTGATTTAAAAGTTGTTATTCTGAGAAAATGATTTTTATTATGAACATGAAACTATATCCAAAAATTATGGTTAAACTCAAAGTGGAAGTATGTTTTCTAAAATGGTCATCTAGACGTCGTTCTTTCGATTGAAATGACTACCTTTACAAAAACGACTTGTAACTTATTTTTCCGACTATAAACCTATACTTTTTCTGTTTAGATTCATAAAATAGAGTTCAATATGAAACCATAGCAATTTGATTCACTCAAAACGGATTTAAAATGAAGAAGTTATGGGTAAAACAAGATTGGATAATTTTTCTCATTTTAGCTACGTGAAAATTGGTAACAAATCTATTACAACCATAACTTAATCAACTTGTATTGTATATTATGTAATCTTGAGATACCATAGACACGTATACAATGTTTCGACCTATCATGTCGACACATCTATATATATTTCGGAACAACCATAGACACTCTATATGTGAATGTTGGAGTTAGCTATACAGGGTTGAGGTTGATTCCAAAATATATATAGTTTGAGTTGTGATCAATACTGAGATACGTATACACTGGGTCGTGGATTGATTCAAGATAATATTTATCGATTTATTTCTGTACATCTAACTGTGGACAACTAGTTGTAGGTTACTAACGAGGACAGCTGACTTAATAAACTTAAAACATCAAAATATATTAAAAGTGTTGTAAATATATTTTGAACATACTTTGATATATATGTATATATTGTTATAGGTTCGTGAATCAACCAGTGGCCAAGTCTTACTTCCCGACGAAGTAAAAATCTGTGAAAGTGAGTTATAGTCCCACTTTTAAAATCTAATATTTTTGGGATGAGAATACATGCAGGTTTTATAAATGATTTACAAAATAGACACAAGTACGTGAAACTACATTCTATGGTTGAATTATCGAAATCGAATATGCTCCTTTTTATTAAGTCTGGTAATCTAAGAATTAGGGAACAGACACCCTAATTGACGCGAATCCTAAAGATAGATCTATTGGGCCTAACAAACCCCATCCAAAGTACCGGATGCTTTAGTACTTCGAAATTTATATCATATCCGAAGGGTGTCCCGGAATGATGGGGATATTCTTATATATGCATCTTGTTATTGTCGGTTACCAGGTGTTCACCATATGAATGATTTTTATCTCTATGTATGAGATGTGTATTGAAATATGAAATCTTGTGGTCTATTGTTACGATTTGATATATATATAGGTTAAACCTATAACTCACCAACATTTTTGTTGACGTTTTAAGCATGTTTATTCTCAGGTGATTATTAAGAGCTTCCGCTGTCGCATACTTAAATAAGGACAAGATTTGGAGTCCATGCTTGTATGATATTGTGTAAAAACTGCATTCAAGAAACTTATTTTGTTGTAACATATTTGTATTGTAAACCATTATGTAATGGTCGTGTGTAAACAGGATATTTTAGATTATCATTATTTGATAATCTACGTAAAGCTTTTTAAACCTTTATTGATGAAATAAAGGTTATGGTTTGTTTAAAAATGAATGCAGTCTTTGAAAAACGTCTCATATAGAGGTCAAAACCTCGCAACGAAATCAATTAATATGGAACGTTTTTAATCAATAAGAACGGGACATTTCAAGTGTCTTGCGGATGATTCATCTTGGGTGCCATTAGACGAGATTGAGCTAAATAATAAGTTAGAGTATATAGAGGAACCGATTGCCATACTTGATGAGAAGGTCAAAAGGTTGAGACATAAAGAGGTTAGGACTTTTAAAGTTCAATGGCGTTGTAGTAAGGGTTCCGAGTTTACTTGGGAGCCCGAAGAGTTTGTGTTGGTTTATCTTCCTTCTTGTCATGCGGCTTGGATCGCGAGGACGCACTCCGATTCAAGTGGGGGAGAGTTGTAACATCCCGTTTTTCCCGTACGTTTCGAAAGGTACATACTTAATCATTTGTACGTATGTACTTTTTAATGTGTGCGTAAATAAGTCTTAAAGGAGTTTCGGTTAGTGTTAAGTCTTGTGAGACTTAGATATGAGAGTTAGACGTGTATTGGAAGCTTGAACGAATTTAATGTTGTGTAAAACGATTTTTGTGTTTAAGATGGTCGAGCTGACCAGATCGTGCCTTAGGCCGCGCCGCGACAAATGGGTCCGCGCCGCGGTAAAGCAAGCAAACCAGGATCAGAAGTTGAGTTAAGAAGGGTTAATTTTTATGTTATATGTCGCGCCGCGATGAACTGGCCGCACCGCGGCAATTCTGCTGGACAGATTCCGAACTTAGATCTTTTTGAGGGGTTTTAAGGGGCAAAATAGTAAATTGACACGGGATCTGATGGAAGCATTAACTCTCCACCACATATTCATTTATTTCATTTCCTTTTCCTTTTTCTTTCCTATTTCTCTCCCAAAACACAAAACCTACTTAGTTTAATCTTGAGATTTGGAGTTGGAGATTTGTGAATCAAACCTAGGAGCGAGATTTAAAGTTGTTCTCCTTGTTACTAGCTACAAGAAGATAGTCTTTGTAAGTTCTAACTTTATGTTTTAAGTTTTAATTGGTTAATGGCTAGGGTTTGGGTTACTAGAGATTTGTATGACCCATTTGAGGGTAAAATGGGTGAGGTTGGGTTATGTTGTTGTAATTAAACCCTAATAGCCACAATCTAGGGTTTTGACCTTGTGATTTGAGGTTGTAAGTGTCAATTGGTGTTGTTAGTCACTAATGCACTTTAAGATTTATGAAAGAAGGGTTAATGGGTAAGTTTGACTTGATTGTGAGTTTAAGTGAGATAAAATGGGTCAAAATGTACTAGTTGACCTAATGGGATGAAATGGGTATGGAATACCCTAAGTTTTGTATTAATTGAAGTTAATAGACTTTAATTCACTAGTCTTAGTGATTAAAGTCGTGTCTTGGCCATGTATGGGCGGTTGTGAGTAGTTGAGCCATTTAATGCAATTTGGGTCATTAAATGCTCAAGTGGGAGTATTGTGGTTAATCCCACTAGTTGTGAAATTGAATGTGCACTTAATGATTTAGGTACATTGCGTTGAAGCTCGAAAGTGCTAAATCATCATCCTTGTGACAAGGTGAGTGGAATAATTATGCGTTCATGTATATGACGTGTTTATTTGTGAATGTTATGGTATGAACCACGTGCCGGTAGTGCCATAACATGTGTGGGATAGGATGTGAACCACGAGCCGGTAGCATCGAGTGTGAACCACGAGCCGGTAGCACTATAAACTAAGATGTGAACCACGAGCCGGTAGCATCGAGTGTGAACCACGAGCCGGTAGCACTATAAACTAAGATGTGAACCACGAGCCGGTAGCATCGAGTGTAAACCACGAGCCGGTAGCACTATAAAAGAGTATGACTCAAAAAGCGTATGGTGTGAACCACGAGCCGGTAGCACCATAGCGTTATTGGTTAACCATATTGAGATTGTTGATTTGTTTAGCATATTATATATACATGTTGAGTTGAGTATATGCTAACGAAGTGGCGTGATAATGTACGACTTGTTGGTGTTATGTTTATGTTGACGTGCTATTTGAGTTACAAGTTCGTATGAGGTATTTGGTATTGTGAATGCAAATGGATAGGTTATATATTTGTATGTATAATTGTTTCACTCACTAAGCATTGCTTACCCTCTCGTTGTTTACCATTTTATAGGTTCTGGCTTGGACAAGGGTAAGGGCATACGGTTGGATTAGTTGTCTCCCGTTTGTGTTGACAGGGGTGCTTTTGGGATAGCTTTTGAAGTTGGCCTGACATTTTGGGTAGTTTAGTCCCAAACCATGCTTGAGTGTCGTTTGGATTATAAACTATCATTGTAGGGGGTCAAACTTGTATTGAACTTAATTAATGGCCTTCGTGCCTTTTGTAAACATTTAAATCGTTGTACGTTTAAATGGAACTCGTGGAATGGTTTACATATTTAATTGGCGCATAAATGTGTATTATAAAAAAAAATTATCGTATGGAATACGGTTTGGGTTGTTTCACGATGGCACTCGATTTTTGTGGGACGTCTTTGGGTTCCGAAATTTGGTGATTTGCGACAACTTGTTTTAGATGAAGCTCATAAGTCTAGGTACTCTATTCATCCTGGTTCAAGAAAGATGTATCATGATCTTAAGGAGCTGTATTGGTGGCCTAATTTGAAAGCTGATGTGGCTACGTATGTGGCTAAGTGTTTGACCTGTGCCAAGGTTAAAGCTGAATATCAAAAATCGTCTGGACTTTTGGTGCAACCTGAGATTCCCGAGTGGAAGTGGGAAGGTACTACGATGGACATTATTACCAAGTTACCAAGAGTTGTGGGGAGATATGATACCACTTGGGTGATTGTAGATCGACTCACAAAGTCAGCTCATTTCTTGTCGATTAAAGAAACTGATTCGATGGAGAAGCTTACCCGTTTATATTTGAAGGAAATTGTTTGGAGGCATGGTGTTCCTGTATCTATTAATTCAGACCGAGACAGTCGATTTACATCGAGGTTTTGGCAATCCTTACAGGAAGCTTTGGGAACAAAATTGGATATGAGCACCGCTTATGATCCACAGACGGATGGTTAGAGTGAAAGGACCATTCAAACATTAGAAGACATGTTGCGAGCGTGCGTTATTGATTTTGGTAATGGTTGGGATAGGTACTTGCCGCTAGCTGAATTTTCTTATAACAACAGTTATCACGCAAGTATTAAAGCCGCACTGTTTGAAGCTCTGTATGGTAGAAAGTGTAGGTCTCCTGTCTGTTAGAATGAGGTTGGGGATGCTCAACTCACAGGTCCAGAAATTATTCATGAGACTACCGAGAAGATCGTACCGATTAAGGAAAGATTGAGAACCGCCAGAAGTCGTCAAAAGAGCTATGCTAATAAGAGAAGGAACGATATTGAATTTCAGGTTAGTGATCGTGTTATGTTGAGGGTACCACCTTGGAAGGGCGTGATACGTTTTGGTAAAAGGGGAAAGTTGAGTCCTCGTTTTGTTTGACCGTTTGAGATCATTGAGAGAGTTGGACTCGTGGCTTATCGTTTAAAATTGCCACAAGAACTCAGTGATGTTCATGATGTTTTTCATGTATCGAATTTAAAGAAGTGTTTGGCCGAGGCCGATAAGACTATTCCTCTGGAGGAACTTCATGTTGATAAGCAACTTCATTTTATTGAAGAACTTGTTGAAATTATGGACCGAGAGGTTAAGACTCTCAAGCAGAGCAGAATTCCTATTGTCCGGGTTAGATGGAACACCAGACGCGGTCCCGAGTGTGAAGATAAGATGAAGCAGAAGTACCCTCATTTGTTCCCAGATGCTGAGTCAACCCCTGCACCTGCTTAAATTTCGGGACGAAATTTCCGTAACGGGAAGGTACTGTAACGACCCTACTTTTTTCGTTATCTTTTTCCGTTAATTATTTAATGACCATTAACTGTTATTCGTGGCACTTTATTTCTATGACCTATATTATTATTTTTGTAATAATATATTAATTATTATGTGTTATGTGAATATTTGTATTCATATTTTAAGTTATACGTTTCTACGTGTCGCGGATTTCTATCAGGCGAATCTTTTCGGTTTTCAAACCAACGGTCAAGCTTTTGGGATTTTTAAGTCCTAATTATTTTAAATATGATATTTTAATGTCATATGTTTATATATAATGTTTATACATTTTATTTGTCGCGTATATGTTATCTCTCCGAATATTTAATCGCGTAGCGGTGTTTTCGCGTTTCGGGCTTCGTTCGAGCATTCGAGCCACAAGACTTCTTTCATTTATCAAATTGGGCCACAAATGGGGCCCACCAACACCATTTTGGCCGGACATACCCTTATCCCCTCCCCATTTTCATTTTTTTTTTCATTTTCATTTCATTATCACTTTACATTTCCTTGTTTTTCCCTAAACCTAATTATCTCTCCTCTTCCTCTTTTCTTTTTCTTGGCCGTCACCTTCTCACCATCATCATCATCATCAACAATTGATCATCATCAAGAGCTTGGATCAAAGGGATTTTAGCATCAACGGATTCCTCTCTTCGATCTCTACACGTTCATATCATTCAATTCTTGATTAGG
The DNA here is from genome assembly GCF_046630445.1 of Rutidosis leptorrhynchoides. Taxonomy (NCBI): domain Eukaryota; kingdom Viridiplantae; phylum Streptophyta; class Magnoliopsida; order Asterales; family Asteraceae; genus Rutidosis; species Rutidosis leptorrhynchoides. The sequence continues at coordinate 714,959,415 of NC_092333.1, forward strand.
GTATAAACCCTAACCCTTTTTGATTTTTCTTTAATTTTACTGTTTTTATATGTTATTATGATAGTATGATGATTGTATGTTGTTGTATTGTTGATTGTATGCATAGAAACACTTGTTATAGCATGATTTCGGTTTGATTGTTTTGGGACAGCAGCTTTTTCGACCATTTCTTTAATTTTAACTGATGTAATGTTAAATTAAAACGTATATATGTGTTCCTCTCATCAAGACATTGAATTTAGACTCCAGATTCATGTTATTTCGATTCCCGGAGCTCTAGTTATGCTTAAAATGGTGTTTTGTTGAGATTAAATTATAAAAAACGAATTGAATCAGGTATGGTCCAACTTTGTGACCACTTTTGGAGTCTTTAGGGTGTACTAGTGTGTTAGGATTGATGATGGGATAAAATTTCATGTTCGGGTCATCGAAATCCGAGCCACGGATCATCCGTTATGACTAAAACGTGTTTTTGAACGGATTAAAGCTCCAAGTTGTTTAATGGCTGATCATCACGACTTGGTTTCTGTTTTTGGGATGTTCTTGAGCACACTAATGTGTCGAGTTGGTTGGTTAGGCGGAGATATATATAAGACTCGCCAAAAACCGACACCCGGGGCTCAAGTTATGACCCGATGAACTTCTAATTAAAACTTATGGTTAATTATTAAAACTTATGATATAAATAATGATTTTTATTATTATTAAATTAATTATGATATAAAAATTAATTATTATAATTTAAGACTTATGATATATATTTATTATATCATTATTTAATTACTTATGATTTAATTAAACTTTTAATTAAACTTATGATTAATAATACTTTTATTATTAATGGAAAATACTTATGATAAGTATTAAAATTATATTATGAAATTATTATAATAAGACTTATAATAAGGATTAATTAATTATTTAATTATTATAAGGCTTAGTTATTATTTAATTATTAAATACTTATAGTTTAATAATTATAATTAGAAACTTATGATATGATTAATAATTCATTATTAATTAATAATCCTTATGATATGATTAAAATTTATTATTAATTAATTAATAATACTTATATTATGATTAATATTTAATTAATTAATTAAATACTTATGTTATATTAATTATATCATTTAAACTTATGTTAACTTTAATAATTCATCTTAATTTAATTAAACTTATGTTATAACATAATTATACATATTTGACTTTAAATAACATTATAACTTATATTATTATTATAACTTATACTTTTAAAATTAATGTTGACTATGTTTGACCAAGATTGACTTTTGAGTTGACTTTCGGTTGACTTTGACTTTCAGTTGACTTTTGTTGACTTTCTAATTAAGGAAACTTTTCTAACTTAAAAACTTTCCAAAAATAGAAACTTTCCTAAAATAGAAACTTTTCAAAAATAGAAACTTTTCAAAAATGGAAACCTGCTAATAATAAAAACTTTCTAAAAATAGAAAGTGTGTGTCCGTACACTGTTCCGATCAAACCGATGCTTGATGAGTGTTGTTCTATGTCTACTTGCAACATGTACAATAGCTATCATACTAAGACTTGACCTAAGTTAGTTATTTATATCGACCTGCTTTATTTATAGGTCGGCGTTGTGATCATTCCTGATCACTTTACTTCATTTGCTGTTCGCATATTTGTGTGGTTACTTCGTTTGCTATTAAGGTGAGTTATAGCCCCGTTTTTACATACTTTTCAAAGTATATTTTTGGGATGTGATTACATGCACTTTATTTTACGGTTAGACACAAGTGGGAATTAAATTTAAATTATTCATTATGAGTTGAACAATAATATTCTCTAGTCTGGTAACTGTAATAACTGGTTTCTACTACTGAACGCGAATCCTACGGATAGATCTATCGGGTTTGATAACCCCATTTCGAGCTAGTCGCGCTAGCAATTTATAATCAGAATGTTTAGTACTTCGTATTTTGTTGTAGATACACTTGTTCAGTGTATATTATTATTGTGTTTGGTAAGGGTAAATAAAGGGTTAAGTGGTTACCAGGTGGCTCATTGATAATGGAATAATGATTTATGTTTTCTAACATTTTAAATCTTGTGGTATAAAGTTTATTTAATTATTTAAACCTATAATACACTCAACATTTTTGTTGACATTTTACTCGCATGTTTTCACAGGTACTTGCGTTTGTTTGATGCTTCCGCTGTGTTAGAAGAATCTGCATGCATTTGGGTAGATTTTATTAAACATTTATGAAACTATGAACTTGCATTCTATTTTTGAATAATTTAAATTTGTGGGTTTGTTGACAATGTTTTATGTCAACTTTGGTTATTAATATGTTGGGTTATTTAAACTATATATTTTGGTACGTTTCCTTTTTGGGAAACTTTTGAAATAAAAGAATGCAATGTTGTTTATTAAATTCATTTAAGTTCGATCAAGCTGTGAGACCAAGTGATGGAGCCGTTAAGTGTTTTGACGGGGCCATCACATATACGCACTGATATCCACGGATTGTAATTTCGGTGTTGTTGTTGGGCTTTGTATTTTCCCTTATATATCGGAGCTTCATGCTCTTGTCTTTTCTTCCCGACTTTAAGTCAAGCGAGTAATGGTCCAGAATTCGTAGGTATGAAGTTTCGAATGAATTGTGATTAATGTTCTAAGAGAAAGATGGTAATAGCACGATCTTGATTAGTTAAATTACCAGAATTCAAGAGAAAAGATAGAACTATCAAGAAAATATGTTCTTGATATGTTCGGAGATTAGATAGAATGTAAGAGTCGTGTAACATGGCACATGGTGACGTTATAATCTGTGAATCATCACGTTTAATTAGAAACTCAGCATGACTTACTGTAATATAATCACGTTGATCAAGTGTCATTATATTATACTAACTCATGCTTCAGTTCTCAACATTACTTCAAAAACATTCATATTTTAAACTCGAAGGTTTACAAAATTTATAAACTAAAATAGTTTCCTTTATGATGTAACACAGATAATGCGAAGAGCTAACGATTTCAGATAAGAATAGTTATGCCAAATATCTTTAGAAATATGGAGGATATTTATAATGAAAGATACTATAATATCTTAGAATTTTAGAATCAAATTGTGATGAAGAAATTCATTCACGATGATTTAGAGCGATTAAGGAGCAAGGTATTCGCTAAAGATTTCATCAGAAATAGAATCATCAGGATTCTTTATGTACAAGTTTAATCCTTGTGATTTGTTCAGAGTCTTCTTCATGATTTGCTCAATTCATTTTTCAGTATCAAAATCTTTGAGCTTTTTCAACACTCCATTCTTTATCATCAAACTTTTGACTGTTAAGGCAGTCTTTAGTTTTCACTGCTTCATCAGCTTTTTCAAAACTTAGAAAATTGATTCATAGGCTAAAGCGCTTTTCAGAAATTCAGAATTGAAGTTCGTAAATTCAGGAGATAGGAATTATATATATATATATATATATATATATATATATATATATATATATATATATATATATATATATAATTGTTGTCGTAGAATCGCTGAGAAATTCGAGATTATCGATTGATACCTCCCAGTATTTGGTATGGTAATTATCGTTACAAGATGCCGATGAGTTCATAATAAGAATTCAATAGATAAATATAGTGATTTGTCGGAGAGATTTAAGTCAAGGAGCAACGAGGTTGCTGGTACGTCTACTGGTAATATGGTGGAATATAAAAAGTTCCCTGGTAACAATAAAAGAGCACGCATATATGTCAATATTATAATAAGGTTGTTTCGAACGAATAGTCGAAGTTGACTTGCTGGAGCTGTGACAAAATTGGCTAATTTGAAAAAAATTGCAATGTTATTTTCGGTTATAATAATGCCAAAGGAGCTAGCACAGATACGTTTTAAACGTTTACTCATGTTCTGAGTGTTTTCAGGTGCATAACTATATGCATAAATCTTTCCTTCCGTAGATGAAGTGCGGTTGGTTCATCCTTTCGATTGAGGTGTTTTCAAGAATCATGAAAGATTTGAACGCAGATTGTAATCGTCAAGATACAAATGAGGTTTAAGATGAAATCAAGTGGCAAACTTGAAGAATTGTTTAGTTTCATATGTTATGATTCATATTTTAATTCATTTTTAATTGTCCAATGTTGGTAGTCCACAGTTAGTAATTCAATAATTCATATATAATATTCTAATTAATTAATACGTATCGTGACCCACTGTATACATGTCTCAAACTCGATCACAACTCAAAGTATATATATTATTGTAGAATCAACCTCAACCATGTATAGCTAACTCAAGCATTACTGCATATAGAGTGTCTATGGTTATTCCAAATAATATATATAGATGCGTCGATATGATATGTCAAAACCTTGTATACGTGTCCCGATATTTAAAGTGCGTAAAATAAATAACAGAAATTAAATGACGATAAATAAAATTACGAGAATATAAATTGCGATAATTAAAATGTAATCAGTTAGCTAGAAACAGTTAGCTAGGAACAGTTAGCGCGGATTCTTAACAAAATTTCTCATAGTTAATTTGTTTGTTTCTAACAAATTTTATTTTTTGTCCAATATTTTCTTCATTATGCCACTTGTTGGATTCTGATATGTCAAAATCCAATTATGAAATCGAATGAAAATGGTTATTCTGTGGTGAACGGATTCGTATATCTGTGGATGTAAGTAGGATAGTAAATGACTATTGAATCAGATTCGAAGAATGTACAGTGTAACTTATTAATGTGAAATCTAAATATTCCTCGGGTATTACCTACCCGTTAAAATATTTTCACCATTAACAGTTTGTACAAAAGAATTTTTAATTACAATCTGTATGAAAATATACATACATATATATTTTCTCCAGATATAATCATGGATTTAATGAGTCAATAAGATATTAAACTCATTTGATTTATCGTTAGAACTAGATTACATAATCTCTAAAACATTAGAGATTACATAATCACCATGATGAACGAAGATAAATGATATAGAACGATATGTAGAACGAAGATTATGCTAGAGGTATAGAATGAGATGTTGAGTCATGGATTGTTGATTTTACGGGTGCTGTTACTGATGGTACTATTGGTGCCGGTGATGTTGCCGAAGCTAGTATATTTTGCACCATATTTTTCAAGGCTACAACTCGGGCGCGAAGCTCGTTGACTTCTTCCATTATTCCGGGATGATTGTCGGTCAGAACGAGTGGATGAATAAGGTTTAGAATTTTAGATAGAATGTAATTGTGATGAGCTACCCTGGAAATGAGGCTAAAAATGGTGTTTCGGATAGGTTTGCCGGTAAGTGCTTCAAGTTCTTCGCCAAGAGGGGAATGTGATGGATGGAAAGGATCGCTTTCTTCTTGTCTCCATTGGTTAAGTCGACTACGAACCCATTAGATGAATTGGGGATGGATGATTGGTTGATTTGTTCTGGTGACGCTGCTTTCAGAGCTTAGGTGATCATCTATGTCGGAATAGCTGTCGGATTCCGAAGAACTTGAACTGGTTATGAGGTCCATCTTGTATGGTTAGATAAAGGATTTTCGATATGAAATGATTTTCGAATATCGGATGATATTCTAATTACATAGGATACCTATAGTACAGAAGATCCCATAGATTACGGAGGGAATTAAGGAAACGTGTCAGATAAAGTCTACGGTAGCAGATACGCTAAGATATGAATTAGCAGATACGCTAAGATATGAATTATCAGATGCGCTAAGATATGAATTTATCTATACACTGTCTATGCAATAGAGGCAGTAATACGTGTCTTAGACTTTAAGGATGATAAGCAAATAATTTTTAACACGAAATGATAAGCAAAACTTTTGACATGCAGACACGGTCGAAGTCCAGACCTACTAATGCATCTAAACAACTATCAGTTAGACACACTAATGCAAGACCTGGTTCGCTAAGACCACCTCTCTGATACCAACTTTCATGACCCGTCCTAATCCATCTGGACGAATACATTACATTTGGTTACATCGCGAGATACTTGACCTCTATATGATACATTTTACAAACATTGCATTCGTTTTTAAAAGGACAAACTTTCATTACATCGAAAGTTGACGGCATACATACCATTTCATAATATATCCAACTATAATTGACTTAATAATAATCTTGATGAACTCAACGACTCGAATGCAACGTCTTTTGAAATATGTCATGAATGACTCCAGGTAATATCTCTAAAATGAACAAATGCACAGCGGAAGATTTCTTTAATACCTGAGAATAAACATGCTTTCAAGTGTCAACCAAAAGGTTGGTGAGTTCATTAGTTTATCATAAACAATTATTTCCATTATTTTAATAGACCACAAGATCCTCATTTTTCATAAATAACATTACACTTGCAAGTGTATAAAAATCATTCGTATGATGAACACCTGGTAACCGATATTAACATAATGCATATAGAATATCCCCCGCATACTCGCAAGTATGCCATAAATATTGGCAATCGCAATCACCATTTAAATTGAAGTACTAAAGCATTCCAAATTCCAGAATGGGGTTTGTTAGGCCCATAGATCTATCTTTAGGATTCGCGTCAATTAGGGGCTATTTCCCTAATTCTTAGGTTACCAGACTTGAAGGGGCGATATTCGGTATAATAATCCAACCATACAATGTAGTTTTAAATACTTGTGTCTATTTCATCAAACATTTATAAAAGCACTGCATGTATTCTCAGCCCAAAAATATATATATTGCAAAAGCATTTAAAAAGGGAGCAAATGAAACTCACAATACTGTATTTTATAGTAAAAATACATATGACGACATTGAACAATGCAGGGTTGGCCTCGAATTCACGAACCTATATCATTTGTGTATATATTAATACATATCCTTGTAATCAAACACATATATATATATATTTATTAGTTATATATTCTTTTTATATTAATAATATATATTTTCATATATAAAAATATTAATTTTGTTATGTTATATATATTAAATTTATTTGTGTGTATATATATATGTGTGTGTATATATATATATATATATATATATATATATATATATATATATATATCATTTGTTTGTTAAAACTTTACTTTTAATATTACTAATGATAATATCTGAACTAATACTAATGATAATACTAATATAAATAAAAATGCTAATATTATTTATAATTCTATTTATTAATGATAGTTTTTAATAATAAATCTCATGATAATGATAATATCAGTAGTTTTTAATAATTTAATAATAATGATTATAAATATAATACGGTTTGATATTAATACTTAATACTTAATAATAATAATAATAATAATTGTAACAATCTTATTACTAATGGTAAACTTAATAATAATTCTTTTATTAATAATAATGATAACAATTCTAAAATGATACAAATACGAATATTAATAAAAATAATAGTAACTTTTATTGTTTTCACTATAATACTAATAATAATAATACTAATACTTAATAATAATAACTGTATTAGTAATATTGGTAATAATACTACTAATAACATTAAGAATGATACTACTTAATTGTAACGACCCGTCAAAATCGCTATTGACGCGGCACGTTAATCATTGATTTCACAGTGAGGTTTTGACCTCTATATGATACGTTTTGATAAAATATTGCATTCATTAAAATAAGTGACTTTCTAAACATAGAAAGTTATAAACATGTGGGCGAGTGCTTAGGTATAAGCAAAACCCCAAAATACATAAGTCTTTAATTTACAGGTTGACATCACAGTCCAATTATTTATTACACAACGCAGTTTTATTTTGAATGCAATAAACTTTGTACAAAGCATGAGAGACTCCATGCAGGCAACAAGCACATCACAGCGGAAGCATTCTAAGGACCTGAGAATAAAACATGCTAAAAAGTCAACACGGATGTTGGTGAGTTATAGGTTTAATTGCTCGAGTCATAAACATATATAAAGATAGACCACAAGATTTCATCAAAAGTTTATCAATAGATTCTACGTAACAGAGCACCCTGGTAACTAAACTTAACGCTATAGTGATAATTACCCCATTCGTTTTAATACGCGCAAACCAACGTGTCTTAAACTCAAATAACATACGTCCGTTAAAAGGCTAGCGCTCTAGCTCGGACGGGGATGTCAAGCCCTATGGATCCATATACAATTATTCGTGCCCACCAGTCCATATCCTATGTACTGGCAGCTACTAGTTACCAAAGCTAAGGGATTTTCGGTTTAACTCAGTGTAGAATTTTGTATGTAGTTGTGTCTTATTGCGTTTAAAATAAATTGCATGTATTCTCAGCCCAAAAATATTTAAAGTATTTAAAAAGGGAGACTATAACTCACAGTTCAATATTGCGATTCAATATTGTAGGCAAATTGCGTAGACGTAATGATGGTAGACGACTGTATGGTTGGTCTTGGATTCAAGAACAATACCCCGAACAATACCCAATATTTCCTTATTTTAAAACGGTTTGAAACCCGAATTAAAAATACCCTCGAATATGCTTTATTATTATTAAACTTAAAATTATAATTATAATTATAATTATAATTATAAAATTTACGTACATATATATTTATGAAATATTTCGTCGAGCAAAACTGACCTTTTATAGTACTTTTCGATTTACTGTAGCTCATGCGATCGCATGAGTTTTCAGTGTTTTTGCCATGCGATCGCATGGCCGCCTTTTCTGTTTTTGTTTGCTAGTTCGTCGACATCAAATAGTGTTTACTGTAGCAAATAGTGTTTACTGCAGCAATAGTGTTTTACTGTAGCAAATAGTGTTTTACTGTAGCAAATAGTGTTTTACTGTAGCAAATCACTGTAGCACTGTAGCAAAATACGGTTTCACTGTAGCAAATAGTGTTTTACTGTAGCAAATTGTGTTTTACTGTAGCAAAGTAATTTTTACTGTAGGAAAGTCGTTTTTACTTGTACATATATATATACATACATATAATTGTTCATGAATCGTCGAGAGTAGTCAAAGGTAATTGTATATATGTAACAGTTCTAAAATTTTGAGACTCAATCTAACAGACTTTGTTTAACGTGTTAAAATAATAAATCGTATACAGAATTGGTTTAAATAAGTCAAAAATTTTTGGGTCATCACAGTACCTCTCCGTTAAAGAAAATTTCGTCCCGAAATTTTGAGTAGTACCTGTTTCATGAGCGATATCAGTGAACAAATGTGGATACTTTTGCTTCATCTGATCTTCACGTTCCCAAGTAAACTTGGGTCCTCGTCTTGCGTTCCAACGAACCCTAACTATCGGTATTTTGCTTTGTTTTAATTGTTTGACCTCACGGTCCATGATTTCAACAGGTTCTTCGATAAAATGGAGTTTATCATTGATTCGTATTTCGTCAAGAGGAATTACGACATCCTCTTCAGCTAAACATTTCTTCAAATTTGACACGTGAAATGTGTTGTGAACACTACTAAGTTCTTGCGGTAGCTTTAATCGATAAGCAACTGTTCTAATTCTTTCGGTGATTTCAAAGGGTCCTACGTACCTAGGACTTAGCTTTCCTCGTTTACCGAATCGTACAACGCCTTTCCAGGGTGACACTTTCAACATGACTTTGTCGCCCACTTGAAATTCTAGCGGTTTTCTTCTTACATCAGCATAACTCTTTTGGCGACTCATGGCCGTTTTCAATCGCTGTTGTATTTGAATGATCTTTTCGGTGGTTTCATGAATAATTTCTGGTCCAGTAAGTTGTATTTCTCCTACTTCACTCCAACAGATAGGAGTTCTGCACTTTCTACCGTAAAGTGCTTCAAATGGCGCTGCGTTGATGCTCGTATGATAGCTGTTATTGTATGAAAATTCTGCCAACGGTAAGTGTCGATCCCAACTGGTTCCAAAGTCAATCACGCATGCCCGTAACATGTCTTCCAATGTTTGTATTGTTCTTTCACTTTGACCATCTGTCTGTGGGTGATAAGCGGTGCTCATATCTAATCGAGTTCCCAATGCTTTTTGTAATGACTGCCAGAAACGTGATGTGAATCGGGTGTCGCGATCAGATATGATAGAGATGGGTACACCATGCCTGGAAACTACTTCCTTCAAATATAGGCGTGCTAATTTCTCCATACTGTCTGTCTCCTTTATTGGTAGAAAGTGAGCTGATTTAGTTAGACGATCAACTATCACCCAAATAGTATCATGACTACTTGCAGTCCTTGGCAATTTCGTAATGAAATCCATGGTTATTCTTTCCCATTTCCACTGCGGAATTTCTGGTTGTTGCAGTAATCCTGACGGCTTTTGGTGCTCAGCTTTGACCTTTGCACACGTTAAACATTTGCTTACATAAGTAGCAATTTCTGTTTTCATATTAGGCCACCAATAAAACTTCTTGAGATCGTGGTACATTTTTCCGTTTCCTGGGTGAATTGAGTACCTCGTTTTGTGTGCTTCATCCAGTACTAGTTGCCTTAGGTTACCATGTTTTGGTACCCATATCCTACCAGCAAAATACAGGGTTCCATCGGCTTTTTCTTCAAGTTGTTTTTCTAACCCTTTGCTTATTTCGCCTTTTCCGTTTTCTTCTTTTAAAGCCTCTAACTGTGCTGCTTGAATTTGCTTTGTGAGATCAGTACGAATTGTAATATTCAAAGCTCGGACCCTAAGAGGTTTTACTCTTTCTTTTCGACTTAGGGCATCAGCTACAACATTAGCCTTTCCGGGGTGGTAACGGATTTCACAATCGCAATCATTTAACAACTCTACCCAGCGACGTTGCCTCATATTGAGTTGTTTTTGATCAAAAATATGCTGAAGACTCTTATGGTCGGTGTACACTGTACACTTGGTGCCATATAGATAGTGTCTCCATATTTTGAGTGCAAAAACTACTGCTCCAAGTTCTAAATCGTGCGTCGTATAGTTCTTTTCATGAATTTTTAGTTGCCGTGAGGCATATGCGATGACTTTTGTGCGTTGCATTAATACACATCCTAAACCTTGGCGTGAAGCATCACAATAAATCACGAAATCATCATTTCCTTCTGGTAATGACAAAATGGGTGCAGACGTTAACTTCTTCTTTAATAACTGGAATGAGGATTCCTGTTCTGTAGACCAATCATACTTCTTTCCCTTTTGAGTCAATGCAGTTAAGGGTTTGGCGATTCTAGAGAAATCTTGAATGAATCTTCGGTAGTAACCAGCAAGACCTAAGAATTGGCGAATTTGTGTTGGAGTCTTCGGGGTTTCCCATTTACTAATGGCTTCGATCTTGGCGGGGTCAACTTTAATCCCATGTTTACTGACAACATGGCCCAAAAATTGTACTTCTTGTAACCAGAAATCACACTTTGAAAATTTTACGTACAATTCTTCTTTCTTGAGTATCTCCAGTACCAGTCTTAAGTGTTGCTCATGTTCTTCCTTGTTCTTCGAGTAAATCAATATGTCATCGATAAAAACAATGACAAATTTGTCTAAATACGGTCTACAGATGCGATTCATTAGATCCATGAATACTGCTGGAGCATTAGTTAATCCAAAAGGCATGACTAGAAACTCATAGTGACCGTAACGGGTTCTGAACGCGGTTTTAGGAACATCTTCTTCCTTCACTCTCAGTTGATGATATCCGGAGCGTAGATCAATCTTAGAATAAACACTTGATCCTTGCAATTGATCAAACAAATCATCAATCCTCGGTAATGGGTACCGATTCTTGATCGTTAATTTGTTTAATTCTCGGTAATCTATGCACATTCTCATAGATCCATCCTTCTTCTTGACGAACAGAATAGGAGCACCCCAAGGTGAAAAACTAGGACGAATAAATCCACGGTCCGATAATTCTTGCAACTGGTCTTGTAATTCTTGCATTTCTGAAGGTGCAAGTCTATATGGAGATCGGGCTACAGGTGCAGCTCCTGGTATGAGATCAATCTGGAATTCTACACATCTGTGTGGAGGTAGCCCCGGTAATTCTTCTGGAAATACTCCGGGATATTCTCTTACAACCGGCATGTCATTAATGCTTCTTTCTTCAGTATCGATCTTCTTTACATGTGCCAGAATAGCATAACAACCTTTTCTTATAAGTTTCTGGGCCTTCATACAGCTGATAAAGTTCAGCTTTGAGTTGCTCTTCTCCCCATAAATCATTAATGACGTTTCATCCTTACGAGGGATGCGGATTGCTTTCTCAGCGCAAACAACTTCCGCTCTTGTTTTGGACATCCAGTCCATGCCAACGATTACGTCAAAACTTCCTAATTCTACGGGTATCAAATCGATTTTGAAAGTTTCACCAGCGAGATTCATTTCGCAACCATGGCAAATTTTATCGGCTTTTATCAGTTTACCATTAGCTAATTCAATAGTATATTTATCGTCTAGAGGTAATGATGCACATTTTAGTTTAAAACTAAAGTTTTTACACATATAACTTCTATCAGCACCCGTATCAAACATAATAGAAGCTAGTTGATTATTAACGGTAAACGTACCCGTGACAAGATTAGGATCCTCACGTGCTTTACTGGCACTAACATTAAATGCCCTCCCACGTGCGGGTTCTTTGTTCTTCTCCTTATCAGGGCATTGATTTATAAAGTGACCAGACTTCCCGCATCCAAAACATTTCTTGACATCGGTTAGTTTTGTCTTTACTTCAGAAACGGTGGCATAACAATCTTTCGCCACATGTCCTTTCTTGTTGCACTTATCACAGACCACTTGACAATAACCTGCATGATGTGTGTAACAACTTTTGCAGAACGGATGGGGTCCCTTATAGTTTGGACTTGCAGTTGCCCCATCTTGTTTACCTTTAAAAGTTTCTTGTTTCTTCAGGTGAGTACTTTTGCCCTTATAGTCTTCCCATTTCCTCTTTCCTTCAGTTGTCTTGACTTCGGTAATTGGTGCCTTAATCGAACTCTCTGTGATCTGGTCCATGAGTTGGTGTGCCATTGTCATGGCTTCCGGCATCGTATTCGGTTTGGACGATGTAACATTTCCTTTGATATTGATCGATAAACCGTCAATATACATTTCTATCTTTCGTTTCTCATTTGGCACCAATTCGGGACACAACAAGGCTAGTTCCATGAAACGCTTTTCATAGTTATTGAGATTCGCGCCGATAACCTTCAGATTACGTAACTCAGATTCCATTTTTCTGATCTCGTTTCGAGGACAGTACTCCTCGATTAGCATCTTTTTCAGTTCTTCCCAAGAGATATCATATGCCGTATCTATTCCTTCTGCTTTAGCATAATTGTTCCACCAAGTAAGTGCACCATCTTGCAACGTGCACGAAGCATACTTTGACTTGTCTTCGTTCGCACAATTACTGATTTTGAAAACGGACTCCATCTTTTCAAACCATCGGGTTAGACCGACTGGTCCCTCAGTTCCACTAAACGTCTGTGGTTTGCATCCTTGAAAAGTTTTGTATGAGCATCCGTTTCGTGAATTTGTGTTTACGGCTGCTGCTTTGGCTGCTGCTTCGGATGTTGCTTTTGCTGCTTCGGTTGCAGCAATTCTTTCATTCACACGTTTCTCGACTAGTTGCTCAAACTCAGCATCCGACATTTGAGACATGTTTCTTCAATAAACACAACAGATATAATTTAATCATATAGAATATTATAGGTAAAATGAGTTGTCAATAGTTAATCGTAGCATATTACTAATATGAACCGATTATTATAAAAGCCTTTTCTTCTTATTAGCATTTTATAATTATTTCTAGGGTATTACCTACCCGTTAAGTTCATACATAATAGCTAGTACAAGGAATTAACTACTAAAATCCTAATAATATTCCACTATGAAAAATTATAGCGAGTTACTACATTATTATGTAATAATAATAATAAGAAGTAGTAATAATACAAATAATCATTCCATGCATTTATTATTAATAAACCAAAATAATACAATACCATACAATACTGATATTTTACATATGCTTATTTTACATAACAAGATAGAGTAGCACACATAAGTAATAAAATAGCGCATGGAAGATTTATGGTTGCGAGGTCGTTCATTCAGAACTATCAGAAACTTCTTCCCATTTGGTTCTCTCTGCCAATTGTTTGTGTGCACATGGTCCGACAGACATTCTGGCAGTGTATTTTATTTTTAGTTGGGGTTTTGAGGTACCCGTTACCTCAGTGGGTTTAATACAATAAGGGTGGTTACGGATCGAATGGTCCTGTTCTTTTTTAATAATTAAGGACATTTTATTATTGTGGTTGTTTTTATTATCTATAGCAAGTTGGAATTTCTCCTTAGTGATCTCTTTTATTTCATTAGCGAAATCCTCCTCCTTACTGATCTCGTCTGATGATGAACTGTCTGACTCATGTGTAGGAGAATATGATGACGAACTGCAAGAATATGTACCGGTGGTCATGAACCGAAATTTGCCAGGCGTAATCGGCACAACCCGCCCGTCGGCGGTATATCTGGACCAATGTCCATATTTGTTTAGAAATGGACGATCCTCGTTTACTCCAGGGATCATGGGTCCATGCCAACGATACTGTGGCTCCGGAAAACTAAAGCTGGGTGGAGCTGGAACCTCCTCTGAGTTTACCGGGAGTTGAGATTCCCCGGCTAACACAATTTCTTCTTTAATAGGTATTGGAACGCCCTTTTCAGTTGTGGATAGAATAGATTCAGTGTCCGATTCCGAGTCGTACAAAATGATAGGATTAGAGGAAGTCATCTATCACATAATTGAAACAACAATTACGTTAGCATATAAATATATCCCATATAATGTTTTTGACCAAATAATAAGCAAAAATCAGTAAAAACAGATATGGTCATAGTCCAGACTCACTAATGCATCCTAACAATTACCAGTTAAACACACTAATGTAATTTCTGGTTCCCTATGACCTCAAGCTCGGATACCAATTGTAACGACCCGTCAAAATCGCTATTGACGCGGCACGTTAATCATTGATTTCACAGTGAGGTTTTGACCTCTATATGATACGTTTTGATAAAATATTGCATTCATTAAAATAAGTGACTTTCTAAACATAGAAAGTTATAAACATGTGGGCGAGTGCTTAGGTATAAGCAAAACCCCAAAATACATAAGTCTTTAATTTACAGGTTGACATCACAGTCCAATTATTTATTACACAACGCAGTTTTATTTTGAATGCAATAAACTTTGTACAAAGCATGAGAGACTCCATGCAGGCAACAAGCACATCACAGCGGAAGCATTCTAAGGACCTGAGAATAAAACATGCTAAAAAGTCAACACGGATGTTGGTGAGTTATAGGTTTAATTGCTCGAGTCATAAACATATATAAAGATAGACCACAAGATTTCATCAAAAGTTTATCAATAGATTCTACGTAACAGAGCACCCTGGTAACTAAACTTAACGCTATAGTGATAATTACCCCATTCGTTTTAATACGCGCAAACCAACGTGTCTTAAACTCAAATAACATACGTCCGTTAAAAGGCTAGCGCTCTAGCTCGGACGGGGATGTCAAGCCCTATGGATCCATATACAATTATTCGCGCCCACCAGTCCATATCCTATGTACTGGCAGCTACTAGTTACCAAAGCTAAGGGATTTTCGGTTTAACTCAGTGTAGAATTTTGTATGTACTTGTGTCTTATTGCGTTTAAAATAAATTGCATGTATTCTCAGCCCAAAAATATTTAAAGTATTTAAAAAGGGAGACTATAACTCACAGTTCAATATTGCGATTCAATATTGTAGGCAAATTGCGTAGACGTAATGATGGTAGACGACTGTATGGTTGGTCTTGGATTCAAGAACAATACCCCGAACAATACCCAATATTTCCTTATTTTAAAACGGTTTGAAACCCGAATTAAAAATACCCTCGAATATGCTTTATTATTATTAAACTTAAAATTATAATTATAATTATAATTATAAAATTTACGTACATATATATTTATGAAATATTTCGTCGAGCAAAACTGACCTTTTATAGTACTTTTCGATTTACTGTAGCTCATGCGATCGCATGAGTTTTCAGTGTTTTTGCCATGCGATCGCATGGCCGCCTTTTCTGTTTTTGTTTGCTAGTTCGTCGACATCAAATAGTGTGTTACTGTAGCAAATAGTGTTTACTGTAGCAAAATACGGTTTCACTGTAGCAAATAGTGTTTTACTGTAGCAAATTGTGTTTTACTGTAGCAAAGTAATTTTTACTGTAGGAAAGTCGTTTTTACTTGTACATATATATATACATACATATAATTGTTCATGAATCGTCGAGAGTAGTCAAAGGTAATTGTATATATGTAACAGTTCTAAAATTTTGAGACTCAATCTAACAGACTTTGTTTAACGTGTTAAAATAATAAATCGTATAGAGAATTGGTTTAAATAAGTCAAAAATTTTCGGGTCATCACATTAATAATAATATTAGTAATGATAATAATATAAACTATAATAATGATACTAATTTTTAATAATCATCTTATTAATAATAATATCGATAATAATTAATAATATCATAATACTAATCAATAATAATAATAATAATAATAAATAAATAAATAGATAATTACCTCAATAAAATGGCTAAAAAAAACGTGCTTCAATTCAGACTCGAACTTACGACCCCTCGATATCCCACAAACACACACAGCCATCGAACCATCTGTCTTATCTGTTTTATATTATAAATTAGATTTATTTAAACACTGTATTTGTATCTCTTTCTTCTTCACCATGAACTGATTCGACCAGGGATACTAATATCTAAACAACGAATTTCTAGTTTACCTTAAACTTCGAAATTAAACAAGCACTCTGTTGTGGATATCTGAATTAATTAAAACATAAAAATTAAATAAATAAAAAAAATGTAACAGTTTCGTTTTAAACCCATATGAACTCAAATTCGATTCTTGAAATTAAGGACGTTTTAGCTCGCGATTTCTACACGAAAAAGGTTTCATTTCACCTCTATAAACTTTCTGAACACTCTATTTGACTTAAAACAGCAATATTGATACGAATTTTATGAATAACATTTTATTTGACTTTTTAAACCCAAACTTTGACCTTAAAATTCGTATTTGATATAGCAAATTAATAGTTGAGCTTTTGCGGAAAATTTTAATAAAGGATTTCTAGCAGAACCACATTATTACATTTTGGAGTTTCATTCAAATTCAAAAATTTTAAAAAAAATAAGAGAAACAGAGTCAGCGAGTTGTAAAAATAAAATAAATATTTCTGATTTTTTTCCTTTTTCGAATTATAACCAGTGATATCTATATATAATGTAATTGAATAGAAGTGGTGATAATCCTAAATCAATCCTGGTTATTTTATAGCGAAGGAAGTCGACAGAAATCAAAATCAGGTACAGAATAAAAATAAAAAAAAATGAAAAGAGAAAGAGATGGCTAACGGAAATTGGATTTATCTGTGGATTTGATTCGCCTGGTATCCAGTTTAAAAACAAAACTCGAAATCATAAAAGTTCGATAGCTATGTTAACGGATTCGTACCTTTTTTCTTGATTTTAATAGTTTATTTAATAATTAATAATATTTAATAAATATATTAATAATAATTATTATTTTAATAACAATAAATAATAATAATAATACTAATACTGATAATAATAATTATTAATAATAATGTTGATAATTATATGAATAATAATAATAATTTTGATAAAGATAATAATAATAATATTAATATGGTAATATTAGCAATAATAATAATAATGATCTCTTTAATAATAATTATAGGTTTAATAATAATTAGTACTGATAATAACTTTAATAATATTAATGATTTTTTTATTTTTTTAAATGATAATAGTAATAATAATTATAAAAGTATTAATAGCAATAATGTAACAACTTACTCGTATCAGATTTTATATCTATATATTATATTGAAAATAAAATAATAATATAACTAATACTAATTTTAATATTCATATTAATATTATTAATAGTAATAATGGAAGTAATAATATTATTAGTATAACAATCATATGTTTAACTTATAATTACATTTACTATATTACATTTTATTAATTATGTAATATTACCATATCCTATATTATATGATAACATTTATTGAATATTGAATATGTATATATTACAATTTGATAATAATTATGAATAGAATTCATGTATAGATTTATATATATACTACTATATATACAATTATGTTTTAAACATTAAATAGGTAACTACTTATATATATTTAATAATTACGCTCAAAGTATAATGTTATACTTTTAATACTTTAATAACGTTGACAAATTATGTTTGAAACCATTTATATTTAATATACTCTATATATTTAAAGTAACAATTTTTAGTTATTTAAAGTTATCTTTCATGATAACTAAATTACATAATGGTTCATTGATATGTTTAATATAATTATTTACATAAGTAATTATTTATATTTACATTTCTGTTTACAATTAAAGGTTCGTGAATCATCGGGAATAGTCAAAGGTTAAATGAATCCATGAAAATAGTTCACAAGTTTTGAGACTCAACATTACAGACTTTGCTTATCGTGTTGGAAACATATAAAGATCAAGTTTAAATTTGGTCGGAAATTTCTGGGTCGTCACAACCCATCTGTCGGATACTTACATGCTTTATTTCCGAGTCTTTTTCCATCAAACGTTACTTAAAATTGTGAAACTTGTATTTTGGCTAAAAGCCACCGAAGTACTTTTAAACCTAGTTATACAAGAAAAGATGTTCCTTTTGCTTTAATCCATTCGGATGTTTGGGGTCCTGCACCGGTCAATGAAGGGAAAAACTCCCGATATTTTGTCCTATTTATTGATGACCATTCACGCATAACCTGGATTTATTTTTTAAATCACAAATCGGAAGTGTTTGAAAAAATTTCTCACTTTTATAAAATGGTACAAATCCAGTTTAATAAAAACATACAAATGTTAAGATCCGATAATGGTGGTGAGTTTGTAAACTCATCAATGAAATCCTTTTGCGAAAATAATGGGATTATTCATCAAACCTCGTGTGCTCATACTCCCGATCAAAATGGCGTAGCCGAACGAAAAAATCGACTAATTTTAGAAATGACAAGAGCATTATTAATCAAATCCAGAGTTCCAAAGAGTTTTTGGCCCGAAGCTCTTGCTTCTGCTACTTATCTTATCAATCGTTTACCTACCAAAGTTTTGGGCACAAAAACCCCTAAAGATACCCTTTCCAAATTTCATACCCTTCCGACGACATTTAGCATCGAACCTCGAATATTTGGGTGTTCGGTCTTTGTTCACATTCCAAAACATGAGCGCACTAAACTAGATCCATGTGCGGAAAAATGTGTCATGGTTGGCTATGGAATAAACCAAAAAGGATATCGATGTTATAACCCAAAAAGGCATCATGTTTTTACCACAATGAACTGTGATTTTGTTGAAACTGAATATTTTTACAATAACACCCAACTCACGAGTGAGGGGGAGAATAAAAGTAATGACACTCTCAGTTGGATGACATGGGTTCCACATCAAATACCTCAAACACAAAACCCTGAACTACCTCAAACACGAGAGCCCGAGCCAACACAAAACCCCAAACCTATACAAACTCCAACACTAAATCCCGAGCCAACACAACCAACACAAGACCATGAATCCACGAAAACTATCCCACCAAACCATGAGACTACTGAAACCTCCTCGAACAATTAACATCAAACCCATGAGGAACAAAATGACACAAATTCTGATGAAACCACCCAATGATATGTCCTACCTCAAAGAGTCAATAGAGGTGTCCCACCTAAACGATACTCACCTGAAAAAGAAGCGCAAAGATCCAGATATCCTATGGGTAATATAGCACGGGAAAATCTGTCAAAAGAAGCTCATCGGTTTAATTCCGCAATTTACTCTGAAAATATTCCAACTTCATTTGAACAAGCTTTAAAATCAAAAAACTGGAAAGAAGCAATGGAAGTTGAAATGAAAGCCTTGAATGAAAATAATACGTGGGAAAAATGTGTCATGCCTCAAGGAAAGAAACCAGTGGGATGTCGATGGGTAATGGTGTATCCTATCGTATACACGCATAAAGGCACAATATTCGCATGAAAATAGCATCAAGAACACTGAGAACAATGGTTTTGTGAAACTATCCATCAAGTGTTCTCCGCTGTGCAGGCTGCTTCCGTCATGCATAAGCCCTGAAGGCCGCCTAGCGCTTAAGCCCTGACCGGAGAACGTCACATCCAGCGCATATTTCGGATCATGAATAATAGAATGTATCATCATCTGACATGTGTCCCCGAACAATCTGGTGGATCTATCACTATAAATAGACCCCTTGGGTCATCATTTTCCACATTCAGACATTCTGACAACTTGTGAGCAGGGATTCACCTTTCTCTCTCACATAGTACTTTCTCTCACTAGAAGTCATCCGGCTAGTAGCTCAGCGCTCAGCGGACAAAAGATTGATTAAGCCACCCCACAAGTTTATATACTTGTGAACCGGGTCTGCAAGGATTATTTCCCAAGGGTAAACATCAATCGGTAACACTCTCCCATTCTTAGCTAGATACTTCTAAGGAAATAGGTATCAACAGTATGCAAGAGGAAGATATACACAAAACTGCTTTTAGAACTCATTCTGGTCACTATGAATTCAAGGTAATGCCCTTTGGATTAACTAATGCTCCATCTACTTTTCAAGCCACAATGAACACAATTTTCACTGGATTACTAAGAAAGTGTGTGATAGTCTTCTTTGATGATATTCTAGTGTATAGTAAATCTGTGGATGAACATGTTGAACATTTAAAGTTGGTATTACAAATTTTAAGATCCCATGAATTCTTTGTGAAAGCTAGTAAGTGTAATTATGCAGTAGGGCAAATAGACTATTTGGGTCACATCATTGATGCTCAAGGTGTGCATCCTGACCCATCTAAGATCAAGGATATGCAAAAGTGGCCTACTCTTACTAATACAAAACAATTGAAAGGTTTCCTAGGGTTAAATGGGTACTATAGGAAGTTTATTCAGGGTTATGCTACTATTGCTGCTCATATGACAAACTTACTCAAGAAAGATGCTTTTGAGTGGACAAATGAAGCTCACAACTCCTTAACATTGAATGAAAATAATACGTGGGAAAAATGTGTCATGCCTCAAAGAAAGAAACCAGTGGGATGTCGATGGGTATTTACGATAAAATATAAACCAGATGGAACTATTGAAAGATATAAAGCTTGACTGGTTGTGAAAGGATACACTCAGACATATGGGATCGATTACTCTGAAACCTTCTCTCCAGTTGCGAAGATTGATACCATTAGAGTTCTCTTTTTATCGCTGCAAATGAAGATTGGCCACTTCACCAATTTGATGTGAAGAATGCTTTTCTACATGGCGAATTAAAGGAAGAAGTCTATATGGAAGCACCACCAGGATTCACTGACAACTTCAAAAACAGGGAAGTTTGTCGACTTAAAAAGGCTTTATATGGGTTAAAACAATCCCCACGGGCTTGGTTTGGGAGATTTACTTTATTTATGAAAAAATATGATTTCAAACAAAGTAACTCGGATCATACTCTCTTTTTTAAACGAAAAGGAAATTTGATTACATGTTTAATCATTTATGTTGATGATATGATAATAACAGGAAATGATAAAGAGGAAATTTCTAACTTCAAAAATGAACTTATTTAAAGAATTTGAAATGAAAGACTTGGGCAGACTTAAAATATTTTTTGGGGATTGAGGTATTACGATTCCAACAGGGAATATTTATCTGTCAAAAGAAGTATGTTCTTGATTTTCTTGCAGAAACAGGTATGATTGATTGCAAACCAGCTGATACTCCAATGATTCCAAATCAGAAGCTATATATGGAAGATGAAGCTGATCTTGCTGATAAAGGGAAATACCAAAGGATGGTGGGAAAACTCATCTATCTTGCTCATACTCGACTTAATATAGCACATGCAGTTGGAGTTGTGAGTCAATTCATGCATCAAATGGAAGCTGTAATGAGAATCATCAGATATTTGAAGAATACAGCGGATCATGGAGTTGTTTTCAAAAGAAATGGACATCTAAGAACTCAAATATACACGGATAGAGGTTTGGGCTGGTGAGAAAGGAGATAGAAAATCTACATCTGGATTCTTCTCATTAGTCGGGAGCAATCTTGTGGCATGGAAAAGTAAGAAACAAAAAGTTATCTCACTTTCAAGTGCCGAATCAGAATTTAGAGGAATAGCCAAAGGAGTTGTCAAAGCCTTATGGATCAAGAAGTTACTAACAGAAATTGGTTTTCCTCCACAAGAAGCTATTCAAATCATGTGCGACAATGAAGCAGCAATCGCTATCTCAGAAAATCCTGTTCAACATGACCACACTAAACATATTGAGATTGATAGACATTTTATCAGAGAGAAGTTAGATGGCGAAATTATCTCACTACCATCAATCAGATCAGAAGATTAGCTTGCCGACATCCTCACGAAATCTGTCAACGGAAGACTCTTTACTGAAGTTTTTGGCAAGTTGAATATTGAAAACTCCACTGTTCAACTTGAGGGGGAGTGTTAGAATACAGATACCACCAAATGGTCAACTTACCTTTTATAGTAAGTTGACTTTGGGATGAAGATATAATCTTCATCATTTCCTCAAATAGAAGATCTCAAGACAACAAATCCCTGCCAAGTTCAACGGATAGTAACAGGCTCCACCAACAGCCATATTTCCTTAAATATTAAAGGGGTTCCAAAAGTCAATTGGATCCATTCCTTTAGTAGAAATAGCTGTTAGGAGCTCATGTATATAAATTAACATTCTGTATTTGTAAAAAATCAATTCAGTTCAATAACAAAACACTGATCAATAGTTTACTACAATTAGAGCTTTCAATTCTCAATTGTAACATCCATTACCAGCCAAGCATTGATCCCGAAGCCAACCTTAAAGGTTAGTATCCAGAACAAATTCAGAAGCACTAAAGGTTAGTATCTTCACAAGCACTAAAGGTTAGTATCAGAGGCGGAATTATCCATACATGTAAGAGGGCCATGGCCTCCCCACACTTTTATGGTACTAGTGTAAATATATTACTAGTTGGGGTTAATTTCACTAGATTTGTGATATGTGGCCATCATATAATTTGGCCTAGAGTATAAAGACAGAGTATAAAGTTTGTAATTGTGTTTGGTTTGGTTTGTTATTTTTTTTTTTTTTTTTTCATTATTAGCAAGCATATGATTTCTTTCTTTTTTAGCATTTTAATTCTTCTTTCATTTTAATTATATTATTACTCGGATATTATAATTATATTCTTAAGAAAACTATTATAGTTTTCATTTTGTTGTACTGTTAATTATCATTCTTAAAAAAAACATTTTAAATTTTTATTTGAATTTATTCATTGTTTTTTAATCTATATTTTTCAGTTTGATGTGTTAAATTGTTCATAACTTCACGCATAACCTGATAAAACATTTCAGATTTATTTAACTATTTAACTATAATTTAGCATTGTATAGATTTATTTTCGCCTCTTAATAAATCGTGATATATACTCGCTTTACGATTCATTTTAACTATTTGCGTATAGAACTACACATATATACATGCAAAACGGCTTATACATCGAACTATTTTGGCCCTCCCAGTATGAAAGTTCAAGTTCCGCCACCGGTTAGTATCTAAACGTAATGTGGCATATGAAGGTATGAAATTGCTGACATTTGTGGATTTTGAGGTGACATATTTGATTATGTTTCTCTCATGTTGTTAACTTTAACTTTCAACTATTGGCTTTTACTTTTCACATCTAAAATTGAACTTGTAGATGTTAGCACATAGGAGGCTGTTCATGATATCCAAACCCTTTTACCACTAGGCCACCACCTTTGTAGTTTTGTTGGTTTCAATGTTTGTTTTATATGTTTTGATATGTGTTCAAATGTCACTCTTAAAGAAGTGTTCACTGTCCTGATTTTTTATTTGCTTACATTTTGATTTGTACATGAAGTCATTAGTCATCCTGGTTTTTATTATTACGTGCTTTGTTTTTTATCTGGATTTTTATGTGCTTTGCATTTTGTTTGACGATAGATAGATGAAATAACGAGAAATCAGCCGTTGAAACGTTGGGCTCGAGTAGCTGCTGCGACGACATGAACTTGGTGATCAGGTATGCATTGATTGTTGTTTTCGTTATCGATCCAAAATTTTCAGGTCTTCCTTTCCATATATGATCCCTCTATAACAGTTTATATCAATCAAATATTGCCAAATAGATTTCAAACTTACTATTGATCAACATGGAGAAACTGAATGGTACAGGGAGGGGAGATGCTACTACTGTATATAGATGATTAATGATGCTTGTGAAAAACTGGGGATTCTTTATGGTATGTTATGTTACATTAATATGTGAATAATCGGACCATTGTCATATATGTATTTATTTAATTTATTTAGTTTTGTTTATGATTTATGTACATGTTTTGGCTAATAGGTTGCATCAGCAAAGGAGACTGGTGGTATGTCTGCAGGAGGAGATTATGTCTTGATGCCTCACTTTTATTTTTAAATAATTGTTGTTGAAAATACGGTTTAGCAGCCAAACTTATCATTGTGACTTATCACTTAGCTAATTTGTTAAAAAATAGAGTAATTTTGTAGCACCGACCAGGTGCTAAATATTTTGGTATATCCATATTATTCTCTAAATATGGATGACAAAATTATATATATATTCAATTAGAAAACAAAAAAAAGACAAAATAATGGCACTATTCCATTAGGACACACTTGTAATAAAACTTTAATTTAGGGGTAATCTTAGTCATTTACACCTGCTCTCACCTTTTGCAAACCGACTTTTTTTAAGGGTTAAATAAATTATAAGTTACTTTTAAAGCAAATGCGAATTCTGGATTAGTTGGTTTGTGCTTCCTGTAATAACTAGATGGTCAAGTGTTTGAGTCCCACTACCGCCCTTATACTACTTTTGAGTTATTATATATGACAACCTTTTGAGTTATTATATATGACAACTGATGGGCCAATGGGCTAGAATTTATTAAAGGGTCAAATTTTGTTTTCCCTTTCTTTATTAATATAAATCCATAATAGTTTTCCACTTTTAATGCATGTTTTTCCAAATAATAATAATAAGTGTAATTATTATTTAGATAACTTCAATCCTCCCACTATCCCATCTTATTTTAATTTTTTTAAACCTTTCAATTTTCTTATTTTATAACTCTTTTCTCAATCTTTTTTACAATTTTTTAAACAACTTTTTTTTATTTCCTTACTCAAATTATATCATGTATACAATTAGTTGCGGAGTAATATATAATCCAAAGGAAAAAAAAACATTTTACAATTGCAAGATTGTTTGGTGTGTTGAAACGAATTATCGTCTCATGAATTATGTTAAACTCTTTAAAGTTAAAAAAAATTGTTAAGAATATATAATTATGTAATATAAAAAAATTCTGTAATAAAAACCAATTTGAAGGGTAAAACATACCAACAATTTGCCAGAGATTTTGACAACACTAATGTTTCGAATACATATATGCAATAATGGTGAATTATTGCACAAATTTAATGCTAGCATAGTGGCTTGGTCTACATGTTTACTATCTGAAGTGTCAGGGTTCGAGTCCCCTTAACCCACACTCTTTTTTTTTTAATCTTTTTTTACGACATTTATCTGTTAATACCTTACTTTTTAAAAACTTTCATAATACACCCCTTAAGTTTTTTTTTTTTTTTTTTTTTTTTTTTTTTTTTTTTTTTATCTCTAATTCATTCTTCCCCCTCTTATTCTTTTATTTTTCATTTTTTGAAATCTAACTTTTTTTTACAATATTTATGACTTTTTTTTTTATTTTTTCTTGACTACATTTTTTTGTTTTATTTAAAATCTTTTTTTACTCCTTTTTTTTCCTATTTTTATTATAATATTTTTCCTACTCCCACACTTTACTATTATAAAACAAAAATATTCAAATTATGTTGATTTTAACTATTTTATTTATTGATTTGAAACATGTTTCTCTTTAACTTTGTTATGGTTATTGATGTTTAATTATTTAATTTAAAACATAAGTTGTGTACAACGAAAAACTGGCTAATGAATTTGAAACTTTATAGCAATTTTCTCACCTTTCCCCCCCAATTTTTACATTATGTTAAATTTCACCCCCTTTTGACTAACTTTTAATTTTGACCAACCCTCTGATTTAAGAGATATATATTCAACAAACTATAAATTTATCAAAATGAATATGTAGATCAGTTGTTAAGGATGTTTGTTGAAATCTTAAGGGACGCAGGTTCGAACCTTGAAGTTGCCTTTTTTTTTCCCCCCCCTTCAGGCTAGCGATTTTGGACCAGCGAAGCGGGCCGACCCGAAAACTTGTTACTATCATAACCAACAATACTTTATATTTTGGTAATTGTATGAGAGAACTAATTGATGCTCATATATATTGTAGGACCTCTTGGATCTGGCTAATCAATGGCTTCACTGATGCTCTCACAATGATCAAACACATTGATCAAACTGTGGGAACCAAGGTATACCCTTCTTTGGGCTTAAGATTTGAGTTTTCAAGTTGATTTCTGCAATAATCCATTATTGCAGCTTACAAAGCTGCAATAATCAGTCGTTAACCTTTGCATTGACATATGCTTATTATCTGGTCAAGTTATTAGCTTCATACCAGCTGTATGTTGTGTATTCAGATGTTTGAGCCAGTAGCATAGGCAAAAAGGAAGAGCTGGCAATGAACAGGGAGAGATTTACAGAACAAGGGGATGCAATAAATTTGAATCAGAGGTAAGTTTGTTTCCACTTTTTTTTTTTTTTTTTGAAAGTCAAGGCCCCAAATATAGCTTGTGTGGATTGAACTGGGGATTTTTTGTAGAGATTCTATGAATGATGATGTCAATAGATGTAGCATTAATATAACATACGTCATGTGCTTATTGCCTTAATTTCGTATGATTAAATATATTTTTCTAACTTAATGTGATAATGTTAGGGTTTCGAATATACTTTTCACTATTTTAATCTGTATGTGATTTTTTATGTAATACGGAGTAACACTTTATGATAAATTTATCTTGCTAAATACAGTACCTGTTTTGTTTTCTTTCACATAACTGTCTTTTATTTGGGTTAGTGAGTTCCTCTGTGTGAGTTTATGGTGCAGCCAGTAGTATTACCTTTTTTTAATCAGGTATATATGTCTTGGGGTTATTTTGCAGTTGCTGGTTATCGGAGTTACCGAATTGACCTGCCATAATCACAACAAATATTAAACAAATGTATAGTATGTAACGTGGAACTATAATCACAAAAGGATAACATGCAACTCTTACGAATTTCACCGCTACTTACGGTCACGTAGATGGTGTCTATTATTGACCATCTGGGATACGGTTTGCTGGATTTTTCGAACAGTTATGACATAGTCTAACCAAAAGGATCCTGGCCCCCGGTCGTCCAGCTATCTATCTGGCTTATTTCATTTCCTTCAATTCTCATTACAGGTTCGTCTTCTTTTGGAAGCCGTATATTTGGTTCTTTACTATTTGTTGCGCCAAGTCAACCTACTTTTGGTACTCATAGCACACGAACGCTTGGTTCTTCAAGCACCCCTGCCTTTGGTGTTAGAAAAACTCTTGCTTTTGGTTCTACAACGGCATTAGCTATTGGTTCCACACCGACACCGAGATTTTGAAACACGGGAACTGTTTTAGGATCAGCTTTTGCATCAAGTACACCAGCATTTTTGGTGCTTCAAGTACACCTACTTATGGTCTATCAACGTCTGCCTTTGGCAGCAACAACAACCCTTAACTTTTTATGTTCTCATTTTGTTACTAAATCATTTTTAAAGTTTTGATTCTCTACATACATGCAGCATAATATTCAGTATCTTTACAATTTGTTCTTACAATCATGAAGGAGCTCAGTGTACAACACCAGCTTTTGCGCGTCCCGGTTTTGGACAATCGTCTTTTGGAGGCCAGCATGGTAGGAGTCGACTAACCTCGTATTCTCACACACCTGAGACAGACAGTGCTAGTACTAGTACACTGGCTGCTGTGAAACTCAAATTAATATCCATGCCCACATACGAAGAAAAAACTCACGAACAACTTAGATGGGAAGATTATCTGTTGGACGGTAGTCAAACAAAGGTGGCTCACATTTATCTTAGAATAATATATATGGCATGCATGTGAAAATTGTGAAGTCAATAATGGAATAGTATGGCTATGCTTATATTTATGTTTTCACACGGAGATTTCACATGTACAAGGAGCAATATAAATAGATGGATATCTAGCCATTATAAATCATCCAGAGGGATCAAATCCAGAGAAAGGGATCAAGTGATCCAAGAGAGGATCAAAGTGTTGGAGATATGGAGAACTTTAAACAATTAGAGGGAAGATTCCAGGAAACTCACACGAAGCTTCCACGAAGTTGTTAGGAAACTCACATGTAGCTTCCACGAAGTTGTGAGAAAATTCACATGTAGCTTCCACGAAGCTGTCAGGAAACTCACATGTAGCCTCCATGAAGCTGTCAGGAAACTCACATGAAGCTTCAAGGAATTGTTTTTAGCTTACTCCTTAAACCATTCTATAAATAGACCCTCTTGTAACTCATTGTAAACACACCACAAATATTCAGTAAATACATTCTCTAGTTGGTCCGTGGACTAAAGCAATCACAACGATTGCATATAACCACGTTATCTCTTTTGTCGATTTACATTTCTTGCATTTATAATCTTTCGTTCATTAAGTGGGTTAGTAATCTTGTAAAATTACTATTGGTGAGTGATCTTGTTGAATCACTTGCGTTATTTTGGGTCCTAATATCCTTACAACTGGTATCAGAGCACAAGGTTTCGTTAAGGGAACGATGGCGAAAGATGGGAAGTTTAGAATCGACCAATTCGATGGGAGAGACTTTGACTTTTGGAAGATGCAAATTGAAGATTACTTGTATCAAAAGAAGCTACATCAACCTCTGTTAGAGACCAAGCCCGAAAGCATGAGCGATGCCGATTGGACGCTTTTGGATCGTCAAGCTTTGGGCACTATTCGTCTTTCACTTGCTAAGAACTTTGCATACAACGTTGTGAATTAGAAGACGACGTTTTCTTGCTTGAAAGCACTCTCTAACATGTATGAGAAACCTACCGCTTCTAATAAGGTATTTTTCATGCGTCAATTGTTCAATACAAAGATGAAGGAAGGTACGAGTGCAACGGATCATATCAACGAGTTCAACAATATCATATCGAAGTTATCATCGATAGATATTGTGTTTGATGATGAGTTAAAGGCACTAATCTTGCTTTCATCATTACCGGAAATTTGGTCGGGTACGGTTACTGCAGTTAGTAGCTCTACGGGAACTACTAAGCTAGCGTTTGAAGGAATAAGGGATTTGATTCTTGGTGAAGATACTCGTAGGAGAAACTCGGGGGAATCGACATCCGGTTCTTTGTTAAGTACCGACAACCGTGGTAGGAAATTTGATCGCGGTGAGAAGAAGGGTAGAAAGAAGTCTAAGAAGAGGTATCCATCGAAAGATAGAAGTGAAGCTGTTTGTTGGGGTTGCAATCAAAAAGGACACTTTCAAAGGAATTGTAAAAATGGTCCGACGAAAGGTGTGAACTTGACCGAGGAAGAAAGTGATGATGCACTTTTATGTAGTGTTGAAAATTCTATGGAGTCTTGGATTTTGAATTCGGGAGCTTCGTTTCATGCTACTCATGTCAAAAGCATGATGAAGAATTTTCGTTCATATCAAGGCAATGTGAGATTGATCTTTCAAAAAAAAAAAAAAAAAAAAAAAAAAGGCAATGTGAGATTGGCGGATGACAAACAACTCAATATAGAGGGCATTGGAGATGTTGCATTGAAGACTACTCTTGGCTCTAATTGGACCTTGAAAAACGTAAGGTACATTCCTAAATTAAAAAGGAAACTTATTTCGGTTGGTCAATTAGATGATGAAGGTAACGCGGTTACTTTTGAAAACCGCCAATGGAAGGTGGTTAAGGGTAGTTGTGTAGTGGCTCGTGGATATAAAAGGGGAACTCTTTATATGGTTGAAGTGTTTGATGAAGACACGGTGGTTGTTACGGTTCATGTTGAGTCTGAATCAACTCTATGGCACCGAAGACTCGGGCATATGAGTGAGAAGGGTATGAAGATGCTTGTTTCGAGTGGGAGAATTCCGGATTCGAAAAAGGTAGAACTTGGGTTTTGCGAACCATGTGTATATGAGAAGCAAAAGAATGTGACTTTTGAGAAATCGGGGAATGCACCTAAGTTGGAGAAATTGGAGCTTATTCATACGGATGTATTTGGTCCAACGAATGTAGAATCACGTGGAGGTTCTCGCTATTATGTCACCTTCATTGACGACTCCACTCGAAAGGTATGGGTTTATTTTCTTAAAGCTAAATCTGATGTATTTAATACATTTGTGAAGTGGAAAGCTATGGTAGAAAATGAGGCTAACTTGAAGGTCAAGTGCTTGAAGTCGGATAATGGAGGGGAATATGGTAGTCTTGAGTTTAAAGACCATTGTGCAAAGCTCGGTATTAGAATGTTGAAAACAGTACCGGAGACACCGCAACACAATGGGGTCGCCGAACGTCTGAATTGTACGTTAAATGAAAGGGCTAAGAGTATGAGACTACATGCCCGTTTGCCTAAAATGTTTTGGGCGGATTTGGTAAATACGGCGGCTTATTTGATAAATAGGGGACCCTCAACACCGTTGGGTTTCTGAATTTCCGAGGAAGAATGGCAAGGTAAGAAGGTGAGTTATAATCACCTTAGGATCTTTGGGTGTAATGCATATGTGAAGACCAAAGATGCGGATAGAGACAAACTTGAAGCTAAGTCAAAGAAGTGTATTTTCATAGGCTACGGGTCGGACGAAATGGGTTATCGTTGTTGGGATAACGAGGCTAGAAAAGTAATTCGTTCTCGCGATGTTACTTTTGATGAAGATTCGGTCTATGGCAAACCGGAAACGGGGAGTCCTAAACCGGGTCATGTTACTTTTGACGATGTTTCTATTGATGATCTTACAGGTTCTAGTGGGAGTACGAGGAACAATGAATTGCCGATGAATGGTGAGGCGTCAGAAAATGCTAATGATGGGGATGGTTCGGAAAGCGGTGATGATTCCGAACATAGTGCGAGTTCTAGTGATGAGGAGGACACAAATGAAACCGGTCCAACCATTCCGATTGCTCCTACACCAAGACGCTCGAATAGAGTGCCCAAACCTAATCCTAGGTATTCTCCATCAGCAAACTACTTGCTCTATACCGAGAATGGTGAACCCGAAAGTTACTTTGAGGCAAGAAAGACAAAAGAATCCATACAATGGGAGCTTGCCATGAAAGAAGAGATGGGGTTACTTGAGAAGAATAAAACTTGGTCACTAGTGAAGTTACCTCATGATAAAAGGGTGTTGCAAAGTAAATGGGTGTATCGAATCAAGAATGAGTTGGATGGCAAGAAAAGGTACAAGGCTCGTTTGGTAGTCAAAGGCTTTCAACAAAAGGAAGGTGTTGACTACAAAGAGATATTTTCACCAGTAGTTAAAATGACTACTATCCGTTTGGTACTTTCTATGGTTGCATCCGAAGACTTACATCTAGAGCAACTAGATGTGAAGACCGCATTCTTGCGTGGTGATCTTGTTGAAGAGATCTACATGAGGCAACCCGAGGGCATTGAGGTAAAGGGTAAAGAGAAGTGGGTTTGTAAGCTAAAGAAAAGTTTGTATAGATTGAAGCAAGCACCTCGGCAATGGTACTTGAAGTTTGATGATTTTATGAAGAAGATTGGTTTCTTAAGATGTGAAGCGGATCACTGTTGCTACTTGAAGAAACTCAAGTCTTCTTATATAATCTTATTGTTGTATGTTGATGACATGTTACTTGCAGGTTCCAACATGTCCAAAATTAACAAGTTGAAGGGATTACTTTCCCGTGAATTCGAGATGAAAGATCTTGGTGGTGATAGGTAAATACTTGGCATGAGTATTGTGCGTGATCGTGTGAAAGGTACTCTATACTTGTCTCAATCCAAATATATTGAGAAAGTAGTAGAGAGGTTTAATATGGAGAATTTAAAGGCTCGTTCTATGCCTTTGGGTATCACGATTAAGTTATCGAAAAGTCAATCACCAAAGACGGTAAAAGACAAAATGGATATGAAAAAGGTTCCATATGCATCGGCCGTGGGTAGTATTATGTATGCCATGGTTTGTACAAGACCCGATATTGCTTAAGCAGTGAGAGTTGTAAGTCGTTATATGTCTAATTCGGGGAAAGAGCATTGGAAAGCGGTCAAATGGTTGCTTTGTTATTTGAAAGGTACTTCTAATATGGGATTGTGTTTCTTCAAAAACAATCTCATACTTAGGGGTTATGCGGATGCTGATTTGGGTGGATGTGATGATTCGGGGAAAAGCACTACGGGTTGTGTTTTCACAATAGGGAAGACGGCGGTTAGTTGGATGTCTCGACTACAAAAGAGTGTTGCTTTATCAACCACCGAAGCCGAATATATGGCTATTGCAGAAGCTTCTAAATAGCTTGTTTGGTTGAAAAACTTCTTAGGTGAGTTGGGTAAAAGACAAGACTATTGCGTCTTGAATTGTGATAATCAAAGTGCGGTTCATCTTGCGAAGAAGCCGGTGTTTCATAGTCGTACGAAACACATCAAGATAAGGTATCATTTTATTCGACAACATATAAATGATGGTACTTTATTGTGACGATCGCTCCAAATATATATGGACGAACACGTCATTCATTGATTTCATTGCAAGGTATTTGACCTCTATAAGATACGTTTTGTAAACATTGCATTCTTTTGAAAAGGCACACCATAAATGAATATTTAAATCAAAAGTTTTCG
This sequence comes from Rutidosis leptorrhynchoides, assembly GCF_046630445.1. Classification (NCBI taxonomy): domain Eukaryota; kingdom Viridiplantae; phylum Streptophyta; class Magnoliopsida; order Asterales; family Asteraceae; genus Rutidosis; species Rutidosis leptorrhynchoides. The sequence continues at coordinate 714,992,456 of NC_092333.1, forward strand.
ACATCTGATGATTTCTACATATAGACAATCACCGTATATAATAGTTTACAATAGTACTTCCGTTGACAATGCAGTCAAAATAAGGTACATGATGATGAATTGGTGAATGCAACGTTTTCTTGAAAAATATGCCATATAAGACTCCATGCACATAGCTTGTCTATCATATAAGCAAACAGCGAAAGACTTCTAGGGAACCTGAGAATAAACATGCTAACAAGTGTCAACACAAAGGTTGGTGAGTTCATAGTTTGTATGTTTCGCATAATCTGTATATAAAGATGGATCACAAGATTTCAGTTGTTTCATCCAGAAACGTTTATGAAAATATTCTACGAAATTGAGCACCCTGGTAACTAAACTTAACGTATATATAATTTATACCCTTTGTATAATCATATTAATAATACACGCAAACCAACGTGTATGCTTCTCAAATAGCATACGTCCGTTAAAAGGCTAGTGCTCTAGCTCGGATGGGGATATCAAGCCCTATGGATCCATATACTACTACTCGCGCCCACCAGTTCTTATAACTGGCAGTAACTAGTTACCAAAGCTAAGAGATTTTCGGTTCAAACTCGGTGTTGAATTTAGTATGTACTTGTATCCATTGCGTTTAAAATAAAGTGCATGTATTCTCAGCCCAAAAATATAGATTGCAAAAGCAATTAAAAAGGGAGCAAATGAAACTCACCTTAGCAGCACATAAAGTTGTTCATCGTAATGTGACCGAAACTCGGTATATCAGATAATCGTAGATCTCAACCTAGAGAACATATGTTGGTCAATAAATGTCTACCAAGCTAGGTCAGGTCATAGTGTATAACAATCCTAATGCTCGAGATCGACATACAAAAGTTATCCAAAGTCGTTTCAAAAAGTCAATTTTGACAATAATTCAACAAAACGAGACGTGCCTTATATATGGATTCATTTACTTGGCTGGTAATATTCAAAAATCCAATTTATCATTATTACAAACAAGTTTCAAAAGCAATTTCAATCAATGTCAATCATAATTCAGTTGATCATATCTTTTAATTCGTTCACCGAAATTACGCGATTTTTTAAATGAAAAGTTATTGATTTTTCGCCAGCTTTCCAAAAAAATGCATATCATATACCTTTTATCAGTAATATATGTATTTACTTCATGATTCATCATAACTGTTTAACGACAAAATTTAGCATACAAGCATGCATAAATATATATACTCGAGCACTAGACATGGATACACAATTAATGTATAAAAGATAAAATATGAATGCTTACGTATCAATATTGAGATTCAATATTGTAGGAAAGTACGTAGACGCAACAGAGATGATAAACACTAGATTTGATTCAAAAATATACCCTCGAACATTACCCATAACCTCCTTGGCAATAACCCATAATTTCCTTAGCTCTATCCCGCTCAAAAACCCATTTTGAAGGTGACACGCTCATAACCTCGTCGTAGTATTTTAGGTATATATACTACTAATAATAATATTATAATAAGATTAATAATAATAATAATAATAATAATAATAATAATAATAATAATAATAATAATAATAATAATAATAATAATATAATAATAATAATAATAATAATATAAAAAATAATAATTCGGAGGAATGAATCGAGCTTTTATAGTATGTGGCCTGCTACAGTACCTCATGCGATCGCATGAGTTTTCAGTGTTTTTACCATGCGATCGCATGGCCGCCTTATCCGTTTTTGTTTGCTAGTTCGTCGACATCAAATAGTACTGTAGCAAATAGTGTTACTGTAGCAAATAGTGTTACTGTAGCAAATAGTGTCACTGTAGCAAATAGTGTTTACTGTAGCAAATCAATGCAGCAAAGTCGTTTTCACTGTAGCAAATAGTGTTTTACTGTAGCAAATAGTGTTTTATTGTAGCAAAGTCATTTTACTGTAGCAAATAGTGTTTTACTGTAGGAAAGTCATTTTTACTTGTACATACATATATATATATATATATATATATATATATATATATATATATATATATATATATATATATATATATATATATATATACATACATACATATAATTGTTCATGAATCGTCAAGAGCAGTCAAATGTAATGAAACAGTTCTAAAATTTTGAGATTCAACTTCATAGACTTTGCTTATCGTGTCGGAAACGTTAAAGATTAAGTTTAAATTTGGTCAAAAATTTCCGGGTCATCACAGTACCTACCCGTTAAAGAAATTTCGTCCCGAAATTTGAGTGAGGTCGTCATGGCTGACAATAAAAATGTTTTCATGACGAATATGAGTTGGTAAATAGAATTTTATCACCATTGAATAATACGGATAAAACAATCCGATTACTCGAAGCGTATGAGAGAAGTTATCGTAATAGAGTGAAATGGAGAATAGAGATTCGTCTTATCTCTTGATGTAGTAACGATTGATTTCTAGAATTTAAGGAATAAAAAATCTTCATAATTTAAATAAGATTTGATTCTTCGGAATTTAAGGAAATTAGGATTTCCTTTGATTAAATGCGTAATCTGTCTCGATTGCTATGTCTGATATTTTGCTATAAATTAACCTCTTCCGTTTCATTTATTCTCACCATTCCTATAATCTTCTTTCTTATTTCATACTTACAAAAGATTTGTGAAAATGCTTCATCCAGTTCTGATTCTTGATATTTTCTTGGCTATCATATCATTCATTCTTCTTTTTCATCTGCCACCAGAGAAAGTTATTTTCTTCTACCATTACCTTGGGGTTATAGTGTTTTTCATTCTCCCGTGTCTTTATATTGCTATACGCATTGATATACACGGTTTGTAAATTTCGGGGTTGTTATCGGGCTTATATTCTCCTTTATATTTCGGAGCTTCATGCTTTCGTTTTCTCTTCCCGACTTTAAGTCAAGCGAATAATGGTTCAGAATTCGTAGGTATGAAATTTTGGATAAACAATACTAACGTTCTAAGAAAGAAATTGTAATGGCACGATCTTGATTTGTCAAATTACCAGAATATCTGGAAAAGACCGAATCATCAAGAAAAATATTTTCTTGATATGTTTAGAGATTAGAATGTAAGAGTCATGCAACATGGCACATGATGAGGGTGGAATCTGTGAACCCTTATCACGTTCCATTAGAAACTCAGCATGACTTACTGTAATATAATCACGTTGATCAAGTGTCATTATATTATACTAATTCATGCTTCAGTTCCCAACACTACTTCAAAACATTAAATTTTTTTCGAATTTTTCAGATGTTAGAAACTAAAATAGTTTCTTTTATGTTATAACACAGATAGCGTGAAGAGATGAATGATTTCAAATAAGAATGGTTAGGAAAATATCTTCAGAAATATCGGGGATATTTATAATGAAAGATATGATGATATCTTAGAATATTTAAGATAATGATGATGATGAAGAATATTGTCTGCAAAGGTTTTAGAGTAAAGAGCAAGGTATTTACTAAGGATTTCAGCAGACACTGAATCATTTGGATTCTTTGAAGGCAGGTTCAGTCTTTGTGATTTATCCACACCCTCCTTCATACTTTGCTCAATCCGTTTTCCAGTTTCAACCCTTCTCTTTTTCTCAGATTTACCACCATACTATTCTTTATCATTAAACTTTTGACTGTTAAGGTCGTTTACAGTTTTTGCTGCTTCATCAGCATTGTTCCAATTTCAGAGAACTAGTTCATAGTTTGGGATGTTTTTCAGAAACTTCACATTCGAAGTATGTAAGTCTAGAAGATAGACATTATATGTATATATATAACTGTTGACGTAGAATTGCTGCGATATTCGAAATACTGATTGCTAATTCCCGGTAGTTGATATGGCAATTATTGTTACAAGATGTGGATGAGTACATGATAGGGTTTCAATGAATATTATGATTTTTCGGAAGGTCAAAGATCAATGGAGTTGTTGGTAAATTTACTGCTAATGTGGTGGAACATGAAAGGTTTCCCAGTAACAAGAACGTATATATCAAAGTCACAATAATGCTAATATGAAAAGTCGAAGTTGGTTGGAAGTGTGATAAAACTGGATACTTTGAAAAGGATTGCAAGATTATTTTCGGTAAAAACAACGCTAAAGGATCTTGCACAGTTTTAAAGTCAAAATATAGCTTTGAAAGATGTCGAGATCTAAGAATGATGTCACCGGTTCAGAGTTATGACTTGGATTCTGATCCGTCAATATGTAATCGAATTTGTATGAAAACGATTGTATATCATTGTGAGCATTGTTAATAATTTTTGAATCAAAGTTGAAGAATGTACAGTATAACATATTAATTGTGAACTTATATATTTCTCGAGTATTACCTACCCGTTAAAGATTTCACAATTAATATTTTGTACAAAAGAATTTTTATTACCGTTTTTATGAAAATATATGTATGTATATTTTCTTCAGATGTAATACAGATTTAATGAGTTAATATCATATTAAGCTCATTTGATTTTCGGCTTGAATTAGAAATGAATAATCTCTAAAATATTAAAGATTACATAATCTTTGCTGAGTATTTCGCTAATGAAATCAATACTTCATTATTTATTCTTATTGATATTCCTTGGTGAAGGGTGTTGATATTCGTGGAATTCTTGCAAACTTCGCAAGGTGCAAATGATGTTTTCTAGAAAGTTTCGAGTGCATCGAAGATGAAAGTGTAAAATCAACCATATTATTGAATAATACACTTGGTTTATTATGAAACGGAATTCTTTGGATTGAAACAGAGATTGTAGTTAACGAAGGTTAAGTTGTTAACGAAGGATGTACATCATAGCATATTAGTAATATGAATTTAACCGAGTAGTATTTACCCTTTTTCAATTCATACTTAATAGCTTAGTACGAAAAGATTTATGATGGTTTTAAAATATATATAAGATATACATATAAATTCTTCAGAGGGAATGAGTTAATATTTCATAAATCATTGATACAAATATACGCGTTGTTGACTTGTAATAATATCCACGGTGCTTTCTTGAACTGGCAGAGCTTGTGATGTTAGAGGTGCTGATGATTCTAATGATGTTGACAGCACTAACTGTGCTGGTGAGGCTAAAGGTACTATTGATGCTGTTGGTAAAACAAGTCTAGCTTGTACCTTACGCATCATTCTTGTCAGGGTTTCTATTCTTCCTTCTATTTATCTGATTTACGGTTAGAACTGGGATAAATAATCTCTAAGATTTTAGAGATTACATAATCACCGTAGAATATTTCTTCGATGAAGTTATGAATCAGTACTTCATCATTTATTGTTGTTGGCACTCCTTGGTATCTACGGTGCGTATGATGTTGATATCTGAAGTACAGTTTTTAGATGTGATATTGAGGTGTGGGATACGGATGTGGTTGTTGGTGGTGGTAATGGTACTGTTGTTGTTGATGATGGTGGTACTGGTTATGCTGCTGGTGCTGCTGCTGGTGTTTGTAACCTTCGCACCATATTCTCCAAAGCCACTACCCGAGCTCGAAGCTCGTTGACTTTTTCTATTATACCGGGATGATCGGTGGTTCAGACGAGCGGACGAATAAGATTTAGAATGTGAGATAGTATATAATCATGACTAGATACTCTAGAAATGAGAGAGAAAATGGTATTGCGAACATGTTCGCCGGTTAGTGCTTCAGGTTCTTCGCCAAGAGGGCAATGTGGTGGATGGAAGGGATCGCCTTCTTCTTGTCTCCAATGACTAAGTAAGCTACGAACGTATCCCCAGTTCATCCAGAATAGATGATGGCTAATTGGTTGATCCATTCCGGTTACACTGTCTTCGAAGTTCAGGTGAATATCCATATCGGAATAGCTGTCGGAATTTAAGGAATTTGAACTAGATACGTGATCCATCTTGTATAATCGGGAATTGATTTTTGATATAAGATAGATTATAGAATTTAGATTGGTACTCCTCAATACATAATTTACATATGTATATATAATACCAAAATCCCGTAAATTACGGAGAAATTTTCGGAAGATGTCAGGAAAAGTTTACAGTAACAGATATGCTAAGATATGAATTTTGTCGGTACTCTATCTATGCAGTAAATGCAGTAAGACGTGTCTAGACTAGGAATGATAAGCAGGTAATTTCTGACAAAAAATGATAAGCAAAACTTTTGACATGCAGACACGGTCGAAGTCCAGACTTACTAATGCATCCTAACAACTAACAGTTAGACACACTCATGCAAGACCTGGTTCTCTAGGACAAACGCTCTGATACCAACTGTGACGATCGCTCCAAATCCATATGGACGAACACGTCATTCATTGATTTCATTGCGAGGTATTTGACCTCTATAAGATACGTTTTGTAAACATTGCATTCTTTTGAAAAGGCACACCATAAATGAATATTTAAATCAAAGGTTTTCGACATCTGATGATTTCTACATATAGACAATCACCGTATATAATAGTTTACAATAGTACTTCCGTTGACAATGCAGTCAAAATAAGGTACATGACGATGAATTGGTGAATGCAACGTTTTCTTGAAAAATATGCCATATAAGACTCCATGCATATAGATTGTCTATCATATAAGCAAACAGCGAAAGACTTCTAGGGAACCTGAGAATAAACATGCTAACAAGTGTCAACACAAAGGTTGGTGAGTTCATAGTTTGTATGTTTCGCATAATCTGTATATAAAGATGGATCACAAGATTTCAGTTGTTTCATCCAGAAACGTTTATCAAAATATTCTACGAAATTGAGCACCCTGGTAACTAAACTTAACGTATATATAATTTATACCCTTTGTATAATCATCTTAATAATACACGCAAACCAACGTGTATGCTTCTCAAATAGCATACGTCCGTTAAAAGGCTAGTGCTCTAGCTCAGACGGGGATATCAAGCCCTATGGATCCATATATACTACTACTCGCGCCCACCAGTTCTTATAACTGGCAGTTACTAGTTACCAAAGCTAAAGGATTTTCGGTTCAAACTCGGTGTAGAATTTAGTATGTACTTGTATCCATTGCGTTTAAAATAAAGTGCATGTATTCTCAGCCGAAAAATATAGATTGCCAAAGCAATTAAAAAGGGAGCAAATGAAACTCACCTTAGCAGCACATAAAGTTGTTCATCGTAATGTGACCGAAACTCGGTATATCAAATAATCGTAGATCTCAACCTAGAGAACATATGTTGGTCAATAAATGTCTATCAAGCTAGGTCAGGTCATAGTGTATAATAATCCTAATGCTCGAGATCGACATACAAAAGTTATCCAAAGTCGTTTCAAAAAGTCAATTTTGACAATAATTCAACAAAACGAGACGTGCCTAATATATGGATTCATTTACTTGGCTGGTAATATTCAAAAATCCAATTTATCATTCTTACAAACAAGTTTCAAAAGCAATTTCAATCAATGTCAATCATAATTCAGTTGATCATATCTTTTAATTCGTTCACCGAAATTACGCGATTTCTAAATGAAAAGTTATTGATTTTTCGCCAGCTTTCCATAAACATGCATATCATGTACCTTTTATCAGTAATATATGTATTTACTTCGTGATTCATCATAACTGTTTAATGATAAAATTTAGCATACAAGCATGCATAAATATATATACTCGAGCACTAGACATGGATACACAATTAATGTATAAAAGATAAAATATGAGTGCTTACGTATCAATATTGAGATTCAATATTGTAGGAAAGTAGGTAGACGTAACAGAGATGATAAACACTAGATTTGATTCACAAATATACCCTCGAACATTACCCATAACCTCCTTGGCAATAACCCATAATTTCCTTAGCTCTATCCCGCTCAAAAACCCATTTTGAAGGTGACACGCTCATAACCTCGTCGTAGTATTTTAGGTATATATACTACTAATAATAATATTATAATAAGATTAATAATAATAATATTAATCTTAATAATAATAATAATAATAATAATAATAATAATAATAATAATAATAATAATAATAATAATAATAATAATAATAATATAAAAAATAATAATTCGGAGGAATGAATCGAGCTTTTATAGTATGTGGCCTGCTACAGTACCTCATGCGATTGCATGAGTTTTCAGTATTTTTGCCATGCGATCGCATGGCCGCCTTATCCGTTTTTGTTTGCTAGTTCGTCGACATCAAATAGTTTTTACTGTAGCAAATAGTGTGCTACTGTAGCAAATAGTGTTTACTGTAGCAAAATAGTGTCACTGTAGCAAATAGTGTTTACTGTAGCAAATCAATGTAGCAAAGTCGTTTTCACTGTAGCAAATAGTGTTTTACTGTAGCAAAGTCATTTTACTGTAGCAAATAGTGTTTTACTGTAGGAAAGTCGTTTTTACTTGTACATATATATATATATACATACATATAATTGTTCATGAATCGTCAAGAGCAGTCAAATGTAATGAAACAGTTCTAAAATTTTGAGATTCAACTTCATAGACTTTGCTTATCGTGTCGGAAACGTTAAAGATTAAGTTTAAATTTGGTCAAAAATTTCCGGGTCATCACATTTATTATTGAAGAAAATCCTTGGTACGAAGAATCCTGCTGATATGTTTACTAATGTTGTTACGACAGAGAAATTGAGGTTTTGCATTACCTCAATTGGTCTTCTAATGAATTGATGAGAGAAGACCCCAACTAGAGAATTAGAGAGTTAATGTTTCAATTCTAACAAGTAGTGTTGAAGACCTTGTATCAAAAGTCTGCTCATCCGAAGTATGTGTTGAGTGTGCGTGTCCCAAATGGAGTTTGGCGGTATAATGGTGGTTTAACGTTCTTGGTTAGATCGTTGATATTTTGGGTTGACGAAGGTTGGGTTTGTTTAAAGTCTCAAAGTGGAAGATTGTTGGAGATAAGGAGAACTTTAAATAATTAGAGGGAAGATTCCAGGAAACTCACACGAAGTTGTTAGGAAACTCATATGTAGCTTCCACGAAGTTGTGAGGAAATTCACATGTAGCTTCCACGAAGCAGTCAGAAAACTCACATGTAGCCTTCATGAAGCTGTCAGGAAACTCACATGAAACTTCAAGGAATTGTTTTTAGCTTACTCCTTAAATCATTCTATAAATAGACCATCTTGTAACTCATTGTAAACACACCACAAATATTCAGTAAATACATTCTCTAGTTGGTCCGTGGACTAAAGCAATCACAACGATTGCATATAACCACGTTATCTCTTGTGTCGATTTACATTTCTTGCATTTATAATCTTTCGTTCATTAAGTGGGTTAGTAATCTTGTAGAATTACTATCGGTGAGTGATCTTGTTGAATCACTTGCGTTGTTTTAAGTCCTAATATCCTTACACAAAGTATCATAAAGGAAAAACACAGTTGATCAATAATATCAACGGAGAGTGTGTATTTGTGAGGTTGAGCGTTTTATTCTTGTAAGGAGTGTAAAAGAGTGTACGGGAAACTTAGATTTTATACTAAATGTAATGACCCGCACTTTTTCGATCATTCTATACTTGTAAGATTAATATTTACATAAATTAAACCTTACCAACATGATAAGCAATCCAAATTGTTGAGATTTATGTTTTTGAAAAGAGTTTTACACAACGTTTGACCGTCTAGTTTGACCGATGATATCACGAACTATATAACATATGATAATTATACGTTTGTGTATATATATGTATATATACATATTTAACATGATCTAAGAATGTTTTAATATCTCATTTTGTATTAATAACAATAAGTTATATGTATATTTTGAAACTACTAACTTAAGTTTTCAAAACGATAACCATACGCAACGTTATTTAACTTAAATACTTATGACCTATAATGTTTATACATATATCGTATAAGTAATGAATTTAATCACTTTTAAGAACTTAAATACATAAAACCATATAAGTGTATTCACAAAAGATAGCTATATTTGAATCCTCATTCCATTTTTCACAAAATTTCTATACGTATATCTAGAGTATATGTACTCGTATCATACGCAGCTTCTAGATGTATTTACTATTGGTATATACCAATAAAAATCTGCTCCTTAGCAGCCTTAAATGATTAAGAAACATGTGGAACCAACCATTTGTCAAGTAGCATGAATTATTTAGCAAGAAAACAAAGTTAGGTATCTTTTTTTTCCTTTATAATCTAAAAACGTTTTTATGCATGCACACCATTTCTTCACCCCATTTTCTCATACTTACACTTCCATTTCTCTCTCAAAATACTCTTAACTTCATACTTGATCATCTCCAAGCATTTTCTCCATCATTTAGCTTCAAAAACAACACTTAAATCTCATAAGAAAACCTTACAAAAACACTTCAAGAAATCCTTCCAAGAACACAAACTTACTTCCAATCTTTCATCCAATTCCATCACCCTTTTGGTTCTAGGTTCTTACTCCTCTTTTACAGAAACCTTGTCCAAGGAACTTGAGGTAGTATCTATGTTCATAACCTTATTCGATTCATATATATATAGCTATCATATTTTGTGGTATACAATTTTAACAACAAGAACATAGTTTGAATGTTTTCAAACTTGTTTGCAAACTAAATAGATCCTTCTAACTTAACTTTTAAAATACTTCAAGACCTGTAATATAACTTAAATATATGCTAATTTAACAAGGTATAACTTGGTTTTTCAAAGAACACCTTAAAAACTGTTTTTACGACGTCGGAGTGTAACCGGGGGCTGTTTTGGGTTGGATAATTAAAAACCATCTTAAACTTTGAATTGAAGGTTTATGTTCTGGAAAAATGATTTTTACTATGAATATGGTAACACATAAAAATTTCATGATTTAATTCAAAGTATAAGTATTTTTAGAAAAATAATCATTTAAGGTTGCCTACATAAAGGAAAAGGTTTAACTTCATAAGTTTCACTAAAGTTTCACCTATGCCGTGTGATTTTGAATACAAACTAAGATATTTACAGTTCATAGTCTTGAAGAGGAACTCGATCCAAGGAGATGGCAAGTTGAATCAACGAAAACGGAGTTGTAACGAAGAAACTATGACCGAAACAAAATTGGCTATCCAAGACTAGTTTAACTTCGGGATTAATTGGAGAAAATTAAAATAAATCACATCTTTTTAAGATAACATGATATTTTATATATATGTACTCATAATTCAATTTTATATGGTTCAGGATCACCCGTAAACAACACGAGAAGATTAATCATAAGATCCCATGTTTGTACGCAACACGTCATTTGACAACACCGGTACTTTATGTACGCAACACGTCATTTGACAACACCGGTACCGTGGGTCAAGATTAATCTCGACCAATACATATACGTTGGGGGTTTTATTTATTTCGTTGGGGGTTTATTAAACATCTAAATATGAACCATTAAAATTGAATTACTAACAACGAACTACTAACTACGGACTAAGGAATTATAAAAAGTATTAAAAGTATAACAAGAATATATATGTGACGTTGTTTAAAAAGAAAAGGTATTGATATATTATATATGGATAGGTTCGTGATATCAACCGGGAGACCAAGTCAAAATATATATATCTTCAAGACGAAAGTGAGTATATAGTCCCACTTTTAAACTCTAAATATTTCGGGATGAGAATACATGTATTTTATGTTTTACGTTATGGACACAAGTAACTGAAAAATATATTCTACGTTGAGTTTTACCACTGGCATACTTCCCTGTAGCTTGGTAACTAATATTTACAGCGGTATTGTAAACGCGAATCCTGTTGATAGATCTATCTGGCTTGACAACCCCAACCGGACTGGACGACCAGTATTCAACGGTTGCACAGTACTTCGTTTCGTGACTACACTTGGTACAGTGTAGTAAGATTTCATATTAAAGGGAATATGCGACATGATTAATTGTTAAGTATGGTTACCAAGTGCTCAACCACTTAGAATATTTTTATTAAACTGTTTATATACGAAATCTTGTGGTCTATATATATATTGCTGCCGGCACTAAACCTATATCTCACCAACTTTATGTTGACGTTTTAAACATGTTTATTCTCAGGTGATAATTAGAAGTTTCCGCTGCATTATGTTGAATTTGAGCAGGATCTTGCGTACGCATATTTGTGTCAAAAATAAGACTGCATATCCAAGAACTTGTGTTGTAAAATATGCTAGAAATCGTGTTGTTATCATCATTTGTAAAGTTTGTAAGTCGAAGATTATCGCTAAACGATAATCATCTTTATTTCGTCCAAAGCTTGTATCAAAAATAAGAATCATGGTTTGTAATGTATAATATATGCAGTTTTTCTTTTAAAAATGTCGCATATAGAGGTCAATACCTCGCAATGAAATCATACGTTATCTAACACGTTCTTACGGTTAAGGACGGGTTATGACATGTGGTATCAGAGCGGTGGTCTTAGCGAACCAGGTTTGCATTAGTGTGTCTAACTGATAAGTTGTTAGGATACATTAGTAAGTCTGGACTTTGACCGGGTCTGATTTAAAAACCATTGCTTATCATTGTTGGTTAAAATTTATATGTAAATATTATGTAGTACTAATGGGTTAGTTGTTGTGTGATAGATGTCGGGCTCAAAACTTGTCATCACATTCAGCGACTCCGAACCAGAATCTTCAGATGGTGTTCCAGTCATTAACCTATCCGATGACGAAAATAATATCTTTGGGGAAGACTCACAAATTCCGGATGAACCGACTATAGAGAACCCGGAAAGTGAACCCGAGGAGGAAAGTGAACCCGAGGAGGAAAGTGAACCCGAGGAGGAAAGTGAACCCGAGGAGGAAAGTGAACCCGAGGAAGAAATACAGGAAATTACAAAAGACGAGTTCGAACTAGGAAAGAAACGAAAGGCTAATGAATTAGAAAATTCAAATCCCGAGTTTAGTAAGGATGATGTGGCACCAACTCCACTAGACACTACCACCCCTATTCCCGCTATTCCTATTCGTTCTATCCAGGCATCCAGTTCTTCAGTCCCACAGCCAAAATATAGGCAGACAGCCAGGATAAGCGTTAAGCGATTCTTTGAACCTAAACGTCCTAGAAAATAGACCAAACGATGCGCTGCCGTATTAAACCATGGGATCATATAATGTTTTGTATAATATTATTAGTGTGGTTTGTTTAATGTTCGATGTAAGATAAGCATATGTAAAATAGTGAAGTGTGAAATGCAATAATTTTCCATGGTTAAGTATTATTTAGATGGTAGTAATTGATTCTGTACTAAGCTATTAAGTATGGACATTAACGGGTAGGTACTACCCTAGATATAATTATAAAACGCTAATAAGAAGAAAAGGCTTTTATAATAATACCTGGTTCATATTATTAATAAGCTATAATGTACTGTAAATATACACTACATCTATAATATTCCATGTGAATAATTATTTTCTTTTCATTCTTATAGAAGAATATGGCGCGATTGAACCGAATGACGGAACAAGAAATCCAGGAACTCATCAATCAGCGAGTGAACGACAGAATGTTATTTGTCGAGGCTGCAAGAGGTGCTGCAGTTAACCCAAATCCTCGTGTGGGGTGCACTTACAAAACTTTTCAAGCTTGCAAGCCCTCATCATTCAGTGGAACAGAAGGACCGATCGGTTTAACCCGGTGGATAGAAAAGATGGAGACTATGTTTAAAATCAGTGGTTGTGTTGAAAAGGACATGACCAAGTATGCATCGTGCACTTTACAAGATAGTGCACTCACGTGGTGGAAAAATTATGTGAAGGCTGTAGGAGGAGATGTAGCTTATGATACTCCGTGGGAAGAATTCAAAACAATTTTAATCAATGAATATTGTCCAAGGAACGAGGTTAGGAAGTTGGAAGATGAGTTACGAAGTCTGAAGGTTATTGGTACTGAAATCACCAACTACAATCAGCGATTCATGGAATTAGTTTTGCTATGTCCTGAATTGGTTCCAACCGAAGAACGAAAGATTAAAATGTACAAAGATGGTTTGCCCAAAAAGGTCAAGGCAAATGTTACAGCATCGAAACCTAAGACATTTCATGAAGCTATAACCATGGCAAACGAGCTAATGGATCAGGTCATCATGGATAAGAAAGTATCCAATACTGATGTGAAGGTATCAGGTAACAAAAGAAAGTGGAATGGAAATTATGATCGAGGTAACCAACAACAATCTTTTAAGAAACAAGAAAACACGCAAGGTACGGGTAGTGGTTTAAGCCTTGGTTATAAAGGACAAAATCCTTTATGCAACCGATGCCACAAACATCACTCTGGTTACTGTAATGTGGTATGCAACAAATGTAATCGAAAGGGTCATCTTGCTGAAGATTGTAGGGCTCTCGTTACAAATACAAATGGTACCAAGACTCCTGCCACCAATGCAAATAGAACTGCTTTGGCTACCATTACTTGTTTTGGGTGTGGAAAACAAGGTCACTATAAGAGCCAGTGCCCGAATCCAGAGAAGAATATCGGACCTGCACGTGGGAGAGCATTTGTTATTAATGCTAGAGAGGCATGTGAAGACCCGGAGCTTGTTACGGGTACATTTACCATTAATAACTTATCTGCATCTATTATATTTGATACTGGTGCTGATAGAAGTTACGTGTGTAGAGACTTTCACGCTAAATTGAATTGTTCATCATTACCTCTAGATGCTAAGTACATGATTGAGTTAGCTAATGGTAAACTAATTAAAGCCGATAAAATTTGCCGTGATTGTAAAATAAATTTAGCCGGAGAAACATTTAAGATTGATTTGATACCCGTAGAATTAGGAAGTTTTGATGTAATAATCGGCATGGACTGGATGTCCAAAATAGGAGCTGAAGTTGTGTGCGCCAAGAAGGCAATTCGCATTCCTCGTAAGGATAAAACGCCAGTAATGATTTATGGAGAGAAGGGTAACTCAAAGCTAAAACTCATTAGTTATTTGAAAGCTCAAAAGTGCTTGAAGAAAGGGTGCTATGCTATCTTAGCACATGTTAATAAAGTCGAAAAGAAAGAAAAAGAGAAGTGCATCAATGACGTGCCTGTGGCAAGAGATTTTCCTGAAGTATTTCCGGAAGAGTTGCCGGGATTACCTCCATTTAGATCTGTAGAATTTCAAATAGATCTTGTACCAGGAGCTGCACCGGTTGCCCGTGCTCCATATAGACTTGCACCGTCCGAGTTAAAAGAACTTCAGAGTCAGTTAAAAGAATTACTGGATCGTGGATTCATACGACCAAGTACTTCACCGTGGGGAGCTCCAATTTTATTCGTCAAGAAGAAAGACGGATCTTTCCGAATGTGTATAGATTATCGTGAATTAAATAAGTTAACTATCAAGAATCGGTATCCACTACCGAGAATTGACGACTTATTTGATCAACTCCAAGGATCATGTGTGTACTCGAAAATTGACCTAAGATCGGGCTATCATCAATTACGTGTCAAAGAAGAAGATATACCGAAAACTGCTTTTCGGACACGCTACGGTCATTACGAATTTTTGGTCATGCCGTTTGGATTGACGAATGCGCCAGCTGTATTCATGGACCTCATGAATCGAGTTTGTAGTCCATATTTAGATAAGTTTGTTATCGTTTTCATTGATGATATTCTTATCTATTCCAAGAGTGAGCAAGAGCATGAGCAGCATTTAAGGTTGATATTAGAGTTGTTAAGAAAAGAACAGCTATATGCTAAATTTTCTAAGTGTGCTTTCTGGTTGAAAGAAGTGCAATTTCTTGGCCACGTTGTTAGTAGCAAAGGAATTCAGGTTGATCCAGCAAAAATTGAAGCCATTGAAAAATGGGAGACTCCTAAAACACCAATGCAGATACGCCAATTTTTGGGTTTAGCCGGTTATTATAGAAGGTTTATTCAAGATTTTTCCCGAATAGCTAAGCCGTTGACAGCATTAACGCAAAAAGGGAAGAAATACGAATGGACCTCGGAGCAGGAGAACGCATTTCAATTACTGAAGAAGAAGTTAACTATCGTTACCTGAAGGGAACGATGATTTTGAAATATATTGTGACACTTCGCGACAAGGTTTTGGTTGTGTTCTTATGCAACGAAAGAAAGTTATTGCATACGCATCCCGACAATTAAAGATTCACGAGCGGAATTATACGACGCATGATCTAGAACTGGGAGCAGTCGTGTTTGCATTGAAGATATGGAGACACTACTTGTATGGGGTTAAATGCACTGTGTTTACTGATCATAAAAGCCTTCAACATATTTTCGATCAAAAACAGCTGAACATGAGGCAACGTAGGTGGGTTGAGTTAATAAATGACTATGATTGTGAAATTCGTTATCATCCCGGGAAAGCGAACGTGGTGGCCGACGCTCTAAGCAGAAAGGAACGAGAACCAATTCGAGTACGAGCGATGAACATAAAAATTCGCATGAATCTCAACTCACAAATCAAAGAAGTTCAACGAGAAGCACTTACTAAAGAAAATATAGGAAATGAAATAATGAAGAAGTATGAGAAGCAACTCGTTATACGGGAAGATGGAATTCGATATTTTGCAAACCGTATTTGGGTACCGAAGTTGGGTGGATTAAGGAAGTTGATATTGAATGAGGCACATAAGACAAGATACTCGATACATCCTGGAGTTGGAAAGATGTACCAAGATCTTAAGACACATTATTGGTGGCCTAATTTAAAGACAGACGTTGCAACATATGTTGGGGAATGTTTAACTTGTTCCAAAGTCAAAGCTGAACACCAGAAGCCGTCAGGGTTACTTCAACAACCAGAAATCCCAGAATGGAAATGGGATGGTATTACCATGGATTTCATCACGAAGTTACCAAAGACTGCCTGGGGATACGACACCATTTGGGTGATTGTTGATCGTCTCACCAAGTCTGCACACTTCTTGCCTATAAAGGAAATGGATAGAATGGAGAAACTATTACGATTGTATATAAAGGAAGTTGTTTCAAGGCATGGAATACCTATTTCCATTATATCCGATCGTGATAGTAGATTTACATCAAAGTTCTGGCAATCACTACAGGAGGCCCTAGGAACTCGTTTGGATATGAGTACCGCGTATCATCCGCAAACCGACGGGCAGAGTGAAAGAACGATTCAGACTCTTGAAGACATGCTCAGGGCATGTGTGATCGATTTTGGAAACGGATGGGATAAATATCTACCATTAGCAGAATTCTCGTATAATAATAGTTATCATGCGAGCATTAAAGCTGCGCCATTCGAAGCATTGTACGGAAGGAAGTGTAGATCTCCTATTTGTTGGAATGAAGTAGGAGATCGACAATTAACTGGTCCCGAGATCATACACGAAACGACTGAGAAGATAGTACAAATCAAGGAGAGATTGAAAACAGCCCGTAGTCGCCAAAAGAGCTACGCCGATGTCCGAAGGAAACCATTAGAGTTTCAGAACGGTGACATGGTTATGCTAAAGGTGTCACCTTGGAAAGGTGTAATACGTTTTGGAAAAAGGGGTAAACTAAACCCAAGGTATGTAGGCCCGTTCAAGATCATCGAACGCATTGGACCGGTAGCTTATCGACTCGAGTTACCGCAACAACTCGCCGGAGTACATAATACCTTTCACGTCTCAAACCTTAAGAAGTGTCTTGCAAAGGAAGACCTCACCATTCCTCTTGAAGAAATCCATGTCGACGAGAAACTACAATTCATCGAAGAACCAATCGAAATCATGGATCGTGAAGTTAAACGGCTCAAGCAGAGCAACATACCGATCGTTAAGGTTCGTTGGAATGCTCGAAGGGGTCCCGAGTTTACTTGGGAACGAGAGGATCAAATGAAACAAAAGTATCCACACTTGTTTCCCGATGACGCAAAATAGGTACAATTTTAAAATTTCGGGACGAAATTTATTTAACGGGTAGGTACTGTAATGACCCGCACTTTTTCGATCATTCTATACTTGTAAGATTAATATTTACATAAATTAAACCTTACCAACATGATAAGCAATCCAAATTGTTGAGATTTATGGTTTTGAAAAGAGTTTTACACAACGTTTGACCGTCTAGTTTGACCGATGATATCACGAACTATATAACATATGATAATTATACGTTTGTGTATATATATGTATATATACATATTTAACATGATCTAAGAATGTTTTAATATCTCATTTTGTATTAATAACAATAAGTTATATGTATATTTTGAAACTACTAACTTAAGTTTTCAAAACGATAACCATACGCAACGTTATTTGACTTAAATACTTATGACCTATAATGTTTATACATATATCGTATAAGTAATGAATTTAATCACTTTTAAGAACTTAAATACATAAAACCATATAAGTGTATTCACAAAAGATAGCTATATTTGAATCCTCATTCCATTTTTCACAAAATTTCTATACGTATATCTAGAGTATATGTACTCGTATCATACGCAGCTTCTAGATGTATTTACTATTGGTATATACCAATAAAAATCTGCTCCTTAGCAGCCTTAAATGATTAAGAAACATGTGGAACCAACCATTTGTCAAGTAGCATGAATTATTTAGCAAGAAAACAAAGTTAGGTATCTTTTTTTTCCTTTATAACCTAAAAACGTTTTTATGCATGCACACCATTTCTTCACCCCATTTTCTCATACTTACACTTCCATTTCTCTCTCAAAATACTCTTAACTTCATACTTGATCATCTCCAAGCATTTTCTCCATCATTTAGCTTCAAAAACAACACTTAAATCTCATAAGAAAACCTTACAAAAACACTTCAAGAAATCCTTCCAAGAACACAAACTTACTTCCAATCTTTCATCCAATTCCATCACCCTTTTGGTTCTAGGTTCTTACTCCTCTTTTACAGAAACCTTGTCCAAGGAACTTGAGGTAGTATCTATGTTCATAACCTTATTCGATTCATATATATATAGCTATCATATTTTGTGGTATACAATTTTAACAACAAGAACATAGTTTGAATGTTTTCAAACTTGTTTGCAAACTAAATAGATCCTTCTAACTTAACTTTTAAAATACTTCAAGACCTGTAATATAACTTAAATATATGCTAATTTAACAAGGTATAACTTGGTTTTTCAAAGAACACCTTAAAAACTGTTTTTACGACGTCGGAGTGTAACCGGGGGCTGTTTTGGGTTGGATAATTAAAAACCATCTTAAACTTTGAATTGAAGGTTTATGTTCTGGAAAAATGATTTTTACTATGAATATGGTAACACATAAAAATTTCATGATTTAATTCAAAGTATAAGTATTTTTAGAAAAATAATCATTTAAGGTTGCCTACATAAAGGAAAAGGTTTAACTTCATAAGTTTCACTAAAGTTTCACCTATGCCGTGTGATTTTGAATACAAACTAAGATATTTACAGTTCATAGTCTTAAAGAGGAACTCGATCCAAGGAGATGGCAAGTTGAATCAACGAAAACGGAGTTGTAACGAAGAAACTATGACCGAAACAAAATTGGCTATCCAAGACTAGTTTAACTTCGGGATTAATTGGAGAAAATTAAAATAAATCACATCTTTTTAAGATAACATGATATTTTATATATATGTACTCATAATTCAATTTTATATGGTTCAGGATCACCCGTAAACAACACGAGAAGATTAATCATAAGATCCCATGTTTGTACGCAACACGTCATTTGACAACACCGGTACTTTATGTACGCAACACGTCATTTGACAACACCGGTACCGTGGGTCAAGATTAATCTTGACCAATACATATACGTTGGGGGTTTTATTTATTTCGTTGGGGGTTTATTAAACATCTAAATATGAACCATTAAAATTGAATTACTAACAACGAACTACTAACTACGGACTAAGGAATTATAAAAAGTATTAAAAGTATAACAAGAATATATATGTGACGTTGTTTAAAAAGAAAAGGTATTGATATATTATATATGGATAGGTTCGTGATATCAACCGGGAGACCAAGTCAAAATATATATATCTTCAAGACGAAAGTGAGTATATAGTCCCACTTTTAAACTCTAAATATTTCGGGATGAGAATACATGTATTTTATGTTTTACGTTATGGACACAAGTAACTGAAAAATATATTCTACGCTGAGTTGTACCACTGGCATACTTCCCTGTAGCTTGGTAACTAATATTTACAGCGGTATTGTAAACGCGAATCCTGTTGATAGATCTATCGGGCTTGACAACCCCAACCGGACTGGACGACCAGTATTCAACGGTTGCACAGTACTTCGTTTCGTGACTACACTTGGTACAGTGTAGTAAGATTTCATATTAAAGGGAATATGCGACGTGATTAATTGTTAAGTATGGTTACCAAGTGCTCAACCACTTAGAATATTTTTATTAAACTGTTTATATACGAAATCTTGTGGTCTATATATATATTGCTGCCGGCACTAAACCTATATCTCACCAACTTTATGTTGACGTTTTAAACATGTTTATTCTCAGGTGATAATTAGAAGTTTCCGCTGCATTATGTTGAATTTGAGCAGGATCTTGTGTACACATATTTGTGTCAAAAATAAGACTGCATATCCAAGAACTTGTGTTGTAAAATATGCTAGAAATCGTGTTGTTATCATCATTTGTAAAGTTTGTAAGTCGAAGATTATCGCTAAACGATAATCATCTTTATTTCGTCCAAAGCTTGTATCAAAAATAAGAATCATGGTTTGTAATGTATAATATATGCAGTTTTTCTTTTAAAAATGTCGCATATAGAGGTCAATACCTCGCAATGAAATCATACGTTATCTAACACGTTCTTACAGTTAAGGACGGGTTATGACACTAAATCTAAGGGGTTTGGGTTTGGGTTTAACTCATAGTGTACTTTTTCTCTTGTACCGGGTTCTTTTATATTATAAGAATAAAGGAGACACTTGGGGTGGATGTAGGCAGGGTTTGCCGAACCACGTTAAATCGCCGTGTTATCAGTTATTTTATTTGCTTTCTATTATTTCTCGCAAGTTTGTCTCAAACAAATTATATCCTCGCTTCCGCTAGGGTGGGTGCGTCAGGCAAATTGTCATAACAAGTGGTATTAGAGCATCCCGGTATTTCGGATAGTTTTTTTTTTGTTTGAAGATGGCGAGAAACGACGGTATGCAATTTTAGGTGGAGCCATTTGAGATGGCGGATGACGATTGAGATATTATTGAACACATGAATGTGTTTAATGGTCCGGTGGATCAACTTGGAAAAGTTGAGGTTTATATTGAGGAAGAAGATAAGACCCTTATTCTTCTTGCCTCTCTTCCCAGTTCGTATGATATTATGGTCACTACTATTCTTTATGGTAAGGCTACTGTAAAGATGGAGGATGTAGTACCAGTAATCTTATCACCTGATAAGAGATGAAGATCCAGTGGCCGTTTTGAGCATGGGTTTGCTATAGTTGGTCATGGAAGGGGAAGGTTTGCCGAGAAGAGATCGAGTGATAATAGTAGGTCTAGATCTGAAGACGGTGTGAAGGGTGTCCAGTGCTTCAAATGTCAACAGTTGGGTCACTAAGGAAGGACTGCCCACTCTGGATGAATGGTGAAGATAAATATTGTGATGACCCGGGAATTTCCGGCCAAATTTAAACTTAATCTTTACATGATTTCGATACGATAAGAAAAGTCTGTAATGTTGAGTCTTAAAATTTTCGAACTGTTTAGATAGATTCAGTTAACCATTGACTTTTACCGACGATTCATGAACCCTTAAAAATACAAATAGGAATGTATATATGAATAATTATATATGAAAATAAGTATATATTATAAATTAAACTTTTATGTGAGTTATAGTCCCACTTTTAAAATCTAATATTTTTGGGATGAGAATACATGCCGGTTTTATAAATGATTTACAAAATAGACACAAGTACGTGAAACTACATTCTATGGTTGAATTATCGAAATCGAATATGCCCCTTTTTATTAAGTCTGGTAATCTAAGAATTAGGGAACAGACACCCTAATTGACGCGAATCCTAAAGATAGATCTATCGGGCCCAACAAGCCCCATCCAAAGTACCGGATGATTTAGTACTTCGAAATTTATATCATGTCCGAAGGAGGATCCCGGAATGATGGGGATATTCTTATATGCATATTGTGAATGTCGGTTACCAGGTGTTCAATCCATATGAATGATATTTTTGTCTCTATGTATGGGACGTATATTTATGAGAAATGAAAATCTCGTGGTCTATTAAAATGATGAAAACGATTATCTATGTTAAACTAATGAACTCACCAACCTCTTGGTTGACACTTTAAAGCATGTTTATTCTCAGGTATTAAAGAAATCTTTCGATGTGCATTTGCTCATTTTAAAGATATTACTTGGAGTCATTCATGACATATTTCAAAAGACGTTGCATTCGAGTCGATGAATTCATCAAGATTATTATTAAGTCAATTATAGTTGGATATATTATGAAATGGTATGCATGCCGTCAACTTTCAATGTAATGAAAGTTTGCCTTTTAAAAACGAATGCAATGTTTGTAAAATGTATCATATAGAGGTCAAGTACCTCGCGATGTAATCAACTATTGTGAATCGTTTATAATCGATATGGACTTCATCCGGATGGATTAGGACGGGTCATCTCAGTTGGTATCAGAGCAATGGTCTTAGCGAACCAGGTCTGCATTAGTGTGTATAACTGATAAGTCGTTAGGATGCATTAGTGAGTCTGGACTTCGACCGTGTCTGCATGTCAAAAATTTTGCTTATCATTTTTGTCGAAAATCATCAGTTTATCATCCTTAGGAAATTAACCGCTTATCATTCTTAGTCTAGACACATCTTACTGCAATGATTGCATGAATAGTGTATAGACAAAATTCATATCTTAGCATATCTACTAATCCATATCTTAGCGTATCTGTCACTGTAGACTTTATCTGACACGTTTCCTTAATTTTCTCCGTAATTCACGGGATCTTTGGAAGTATGTATAGATATTCTATATATAATTAGAATATCATTCGATATTCGAAAATCATTTCATATCAAAACCCTTTAACTAATCGTGAAAGATAGATCCTACACCTAGCTTGGATTCCATTAGTTCCGGAAGCGATTTCGAGATGTATATTGAAGCGGACTCCGAAGTCAATGAACCAGAAGTGCCTCAACCATTTAGTTATTTTTCTTTCTGGAGGAGATGGGGGTGGGTCCGAGACTTACTCACTCGATGGAGAAATGAAGAAGGCGAGCCCTGCCGCGAACCAAACTTACCTTCTAACATCGGAGAAACTGATGTACTCACCGGTGAACCTATGCGCAACACTGTATTCACCCTTCTCGCTAAAGTTTTCCACCTCGAAGGTCGCGTTACTGCAATCTCAGAAAATATTCAACCTCTACTTCCGAATACCAATCGAAGGGGAATATTAGAAGAAGTTAGGGAACTTCGAATTGATAATCAAGATCTATCGAATCAGATGAGTGGATAGATAGAAATGATAGAGGGTAGGATAGAAACCCTGACAAGAATGGTGCGTGACTTACAAGCTATACTTACTACACCAACAGCATCATCAACCTCAACACCAACAACACTTGTAGCACCGACAGCAACAGTGCCACCATCAGCAGCACCAGCAGCATAACCAGTACCAACAATAACAACATCATCACACGTCTCAATCTCGCAATCTATACCTCAAGCATAATCATCGTTCTACGAATCGTTCTACATAAACTATCTTCGTCCTTCATGGAAATTATGTAATCTCTAATGTTTTAGAGATTATGTACTCTAATTCTAGCCGTAAATCTAATGAGTTTAATATCACATTGACTCATTAAATCCATGATTACGTCTGAAGAAAATATATATGTATATATGTTTTCATAGAGATTGTAATTAAAATTTTTATTGTACAAACTGTTAATGGTGAAAATATTTTAACGGGTAGGTAATACCCGAGGAATATTTAGATTTCGCATTAATAAGTTACACTGTACATTCTTCAAATCTGATTCAACAGTCATGTATTATCCTACTTACATCCACAGATATACGTAACCGTTCACCACAGAATAATCATTTTCATTCAATTTCATATTTAAATTTTGATTTATCAGAATTCAACAAGTGGCATAGTGAAGAAAAACATTGGACAAAATAAAATTTGTTAGAAACAAACAAATTAACTATGAGAAATTTTGTTAAGAATCTACGCTAACTGTTCCTAGCTAATTGTTCCTAGCTAACTGATTACATTTTTAATTATCGCAATTTATTTATCGCAATTTATTTTATCGCAATTTAATTCTCGCAATTTTATTTATCGTCATTTAATTTCTGTTATTTACTTTACGCATTTTATTTATCGTCATTTAAATTCTGTATTTATTTTACGCACTTTAAATATCGGGACACGTATACAAGATTTTAACATATCATATCGACGCATATATATATATATATATATATATATATATATATATATATATATATATATATTATTTGGAATAACCATAGACACTCTATATGCAGTAATGATCGAGTTCTCTATACAGGGTTGAGGTTGATTCTATAATAATATATATACTTTGAGTTATGATCGAGTCTGAGACATGTACACGGGTCACGATACGTATTAATTAATTCGAATATTATATATTAAATTATATATGAGTTATTGGATTGTTAACTGTGGATTATCGACTGTGGACTAATGACATTGGATAATTAAAATGAATTAAAATATTGATTATAATATATGAAACTAAATAATTCTTCAAGTTTGCCACTTGATTTCATCTTAAACCTCATTTGTATCTTGATAATTACAATCTGCGTACAAACCTTTCATGATTCTTGAAAAACATCTCAATCGAGAGGATGAATCAATCGCATTTCATCTACGAAAGAAAAGATTGATGCATATAGTCATGCACCTGAAAATACTCGAAACCTGAGTAAAAGTTTAACACGTATCTGTGCTAGTTTCTTTAGCGTTATTATTACCGAAAATAACCTTGCAAGTCCTATTCGAGATAGCTAAATTTGTCACAGCTCCAGCAAATCAACTTCGACTTTTCATTCGAAACAACATTATTATAACCTTGATTTATATGCGTGCTCTTTTATTGTTACCGGGGAACCTTTTATATTCCACCATATTATCAGCAGATGTACCAGCAACCTCGTCGCTCCTTGGTTTAAATTCCTCCGGCAAATCACTATATTTATCCATTGAAGTCTCATCATGTACTCATCCGCATCTTGTAACAAGAATTGCTGTACCAAACACCGAGAATCAGCAATCAATATTTTGAAATCTCGCAGCATGTCTACATCAACAGTTATATGTAAACATATAACATTTATCTCTTAGGATTATGACCTTCCATTCTGAAATTCTGAAAAGCACCCAGTCTACAAATCAATACCACAAATTCTGAAAAAAGCTGAATACAGTGGCAAAAACTGTACACGACTTTAACCGTCGAAAGTTTGATAATAAAGAATGGAATGTTGGAAACATTCAATAGAAAATTTAGTACCAAAAAGTGGATTATGCGAAACTATGAAGGAAGCCGTGGACAAATCACAAAGAATAAGTTTGACTTCAAAGAATCCAAATGATTCAACGCCTGCTAAAGTCTTTAGTGAATACTTTGCTTCTGACTCCAAACTCTTGCGGACAAATTTTCTTCATCATCCTTTATTATTAGAAATTCCAAGATATCATCGTATCTTTCATTATAAATATCCTCCATATTTCTGAAGATATTTTCATAACTATTCTTATCTGAAATCATTAATCTCTTCGTGCTATCAGTGTTACATCATATAGAAACTGTTAGTTTCTATATTCTGTAAACTTTCGAGTTTAAAATATGAATGTTATTGAAGTAATGTTGGTAACTGATGCATGAGTTAGTATAATATAATGACACTTGATCAACGTGATTATATTACAGTAAGTCATGCTGAGTTTCTAATGGAACGTGATGATTCACAGATCTTAACGTCATCATGTGCCTTATTACATAACTCTTTCATTCTGATTAACTTCTGAACATATCAAGAAAATATATTCTTAATAGTTCTATCTCAGTGATTATGGTAATTTGACAAATCAAATCGTGCAATTACGTTCTTTCTTGGTTAGAACATTAAGTTCATTCGAAACTCCGTAATTACGAATTCTGGACCGTTGCTCGCTTTACTAGAGGTTGAGAGGATAATAAAAAGGCAAAGAGATTCAAAATATAAGAGAAAATATAAAGCCCGATAACAACACATAAATTACAAACCGTGTATATAAATGTTTATCGCAACATAAAGACACGGGAGAATTAAAAACATTATAATCCCAAGGGCGAAGTAGAATAAAGCAGATTCCTCTGGTAGAAGATGGAAAAGGAGAATGATTGTTATGATAGTAAGGATGAGGACAAGGATCAGAACTGGATTAAGCATTTTCAGAATCTTTTGGATGTATGAAACAAGAAGGAAAGTATAAGAATGGTGAGAATAATGGAACGGAAGAGTTTAATTTATAATGGAAATATCAGACAGAGTAATCGAAGCAGATCACCGTATTTGATTATAGAAATCTTAATTTCCTTATTCGCCGAAGAATCAAATCTTTTAGATTTCAAAGATTTTCTTTAAATCCCCTTGAATTCCAGAATTCAACCCTGACTCTGTCAAAAGTTAAGACGAATCTTTACTTTCCCTATTTCAATCTTTTGTGATAACTTCACTCGTACGCTTCGAGTAATCGAATTGTTTTATCCATATTACGCAACGATGATAAAACTCTATTTATCATCTCATATTCGACATGAAAACATTTTTATTATTAACCATGACCACCTCACTCAAATTTCGGGACGAAATTTCTTTAACGGGTAGGTACTGTGATGACCCGGGAATTTCCGACCCTATTTAAACTTAATCTTTACATGATTTCGATACGATAAGCAAAGTCTGTAATGTTGAGTCTTAAAATTTTCGAACTGTTTAGATATATTCAGTTAACCATTGACTTTTACCGACGATTCATGAACCCTTAAAAATACAAATAGGAATGTATATATGAATAATTATATATGAAAATAAGTATATATTATAAATTAAACTTTTATGTGAGTTATAGTCCCACTTTTAAAATCTAATATTTTTGGGATGAGAATACATGCAGGTTTTATAAATGATTTACAAAATAGACACAAGTACGTGAAACTACATTCTATGGTTGAATTATCGAAATCGAATATGCCCCTTTTTATTAAGTCTGGTAATCTAAGAATTAGGGAACAGACACCCTAATTGACGCGAATCCTAAAGATAGATCTATCGGGCCCAACAAGCCCCATCCAAAGTACCGGATGATTTAGTACTTCGAAATTTATATCATGTCCGAAGGAGGATCCCGGAATGATGGGGATATTCTTATATGCATATTGTGAATGTCGGTTACCAGGTGTTCAATCCATATGAATGATATTTTTGTCTCTATGTATGGGACGTATATTTATGAGAAATGAAAATCTTGTGGTCTATTAAAATGATGAAAACGATTATCTATGTTAAACTAATGAACTCACCAACCTCTTGGTTGACACTTTAAAGCATGTTTATTCTCAGGTATTAAAGAAATCTTCCGATGTGCATTTGCTCATTTTAAAGATATTACTTGGAGTCATTCATGACATATTTTAAAAGACGTTGCATTCGAGTCGTTGAATTCATCAAGATTATTATTAAGTCAATTATAGTTGGATATATTATGAAATGGTATGCATGCCGTCAACTTTCGATGTAATGAAAGTTTGCCTTTTAAAAACGAATGCAATGTTTGTAAAATGTATCATATAGAGGTCAAGTACCTCGCGATGTAATCAACTATTGTGAATCATTTATAATCGATATGGACTTCGTCCGGATGGATTAGGACGGGTCATCTCAAATCTGGGGGTTCATCTGCTGCGGTAGCAGTTAATGTGTAACAGACTGAAACCTGAGCTAGTTGTAAGTGGATTATTTTGCTCTTAGGATTTTATTATATGTTTTATAGGCTTTTATTTTTAATTATGTGAATAGTGTTATTTTATTATTTAGTTAAGATCAGTTTGTGACAAGGGTCACAGAACATGTTTGTTTATTTAATTTGGACTCCGTTAGAGCCGCCTAACGAGGTACGAAAGATTTTAGATAACTAATAAATACCCGTGTGTTGTGGGGTATAGGGTTATAACCCCAAATAAGTGTATAGGCTGCTTTATTTCTCCCATGTTCTTCTCTCTCTCTAGAAAATTTCTAAAATCACTCCCGTACCTAATTTCTTCACCTTTTAAACCCTAATTCTCCAAATCTTGATTTGAAGTCTAATTTCTGTTAGAAATCGATTCTTTGTGTTTTACTGATTCAAACAAGGTAAGAATCATGTGTTTTCATGTTTGAATTTGTGTAAAAATGGAGTTTTTGTGCTAGGTTTTACAAAAGTGTGATTTTGGGTCAAAATTGCTTAATTTATTGTTTTTTTTTTTGATGTAATATTTGTGGGTTTATGTCCTAAAAGGTTTTATAAATAAGATGTGATGAGTTTTAAGGTTTAAAACGAGTATATGGTCGAGATTTGGTGATTTTTGGCTCAAACCCGTCACTTTTTCAATTTTCAGCAGCTCAAGAACACACTCGGTCGAGTGTCTTTTGGAAGTGGGTCGTGTGTCTACACACTCGGTCGAGTGTCTTTTGAAGTGGGCCGTGTGTCTACACATTCGGTAGTGTGTCTTTTGAAAATACAATCGGTCGAGTGTCTCTACTCATTCGGCCGTGTGTCTACACACTCGGTCGAGTGTCTATGACACACACTATCGAGTTGGGTAGTGTGTCTTTTCAGCAATTTGAGAAATTTGTTTTGGTCATAACTTTCAAACCGTAACTCCGTTTTTGATGAATCAAATATTGTTGGAATCGTATTGAAGAGTACATTTCAATGATTAACTTTTAAGAAGCTGGATCAAACTGTTTTTGGGGCAGGAAAATAAGTTTTGGCGTGTGTCCCGTTTTCCACGTACTTGTTTGACAATAGTGAATGGAGTTACGTTGTGGACTTGTGAAATGATGTTATGACCTAGTTTATAGTATGATTTGGTTATAATATTGATTGATATATGTATATTGACTTCGTTTGTGTTGTTCTCAGGTGATAAGAACAAGAAAGAAGCTCAGAAGTAAGATAACTGAGCTGTAGCTGGTAATCGATGAGTGGGTCTATCTCCGGATAGAGTTTAAGTAGCATGTCATGCTACTGTGATTTATTCTATTACCATGCTTTGCTATAATGTTATTGCCATGTTTAGATATCGGTTGCCATGATAGTGAGTTTATTACATGTTTATTGTGATTATGTGATATTATGTGCGCACTGTGTTTGGCACCAGTCAGGCCTGAGGAGGCTGGGGACTCATAACCTGGCCTGAGGAGGTTGGGTCCAAGGACTACCGATTATGGAGTATAGTATTTAATGACGCATCCCCTGCGTCCGGATAACTATGCTGTGAATCGTGTAGTAAGGACTATTGGTAGACTCTAGCTCGATCAACTAGGAGTCGTGTACTCGTACAAGCCGCCGATCCTCATATTGTCTTTATGTTGTATGTTAGTTGGTTGTAAGCATGTTAGTGATATTGTTCGCATGTGTGGTGCTTATGCGATATCTGTTAGATAGATTCCATTCACTTAACGTTATGCTAATCCCCCACATTTCCACCCTTGGAGGTTTAAGTTCTGCTAGTTTGGACGGGTGCTAGTGTTGAAGACATGTTTGACGTGTGAACTCTGATGTGGACTTACATGTATTTTGTAATAAGTAACACCGTCGTGTAAACTTAAACTTAATTATGTGGATTTATGCTGTGATGTATTTAATGTTGTGATTTTAATATAAAAATCTTCCGGTGTGTTAAAAAAAAAAATGGCCTGTGTTACATAATGTACCGGTGGGAGATGTTCTCACAATCTCCAAAAGTTCTACTTCTTCTCAAGATGAATGGATTTTAGATTTTGATTGTACGAGGCATGTGTGTTCCAAGTAAGCTTATTTTGATAAGCTAATGTTAAAGAAAGCGGGGTGCTGACTTTAGGAGATGGTTCAACATGTGATGTTGAGGGTGTTTGCATGGTGGAAATAAAATTGTTTCGCAGAGCTGCTTACGCTTTTGGTGGTGTGGCGTACACACCAAGAATGTGCAAGAATCTAATTTTCTTATGCGTGTTGGATTCTCAAGGATACGGCTATTCGGCCGTAGGTGGAGTTATGAAAATCACACGTGGTGTGAAGGTCCCGATGAAGCGAGAGAAGTATGAGGGTTTACATCGTCTGATGGCGAGTACAAATGCACTCGTGTCTCGAAGGTTTTGAAAGCGTGCACGCGGGAAACAGGTCGGGAACATGTTGGGACATGTTTGACCAAGGTAGACGATGGTGAGAAGGAAAATCCTACTGTGGTGGAAGAGGTGACTCGAGACTCCTCTTCGGTGTCAACTAGGTAAGTTGACAGGGTTAGTTGCACATGATTATTGGCTGTTTTATTTGAATCGGGGTTCAGGACCGAGGTGATTCATGGTGTGTGCAGCGGGGATAACGGAGGCCAATGGTGAAAATACTTGGTGTTAGTATTTTCGGTGACGAAGAAGATAAATGTTCGTCAAGGTGGAGATTGTTGGACGGTAGTCAAACAAAGGTGGCTCACATTTATCTTAGAATAATATATATGGCATGCATGTGAAAATTGTGAAGTCAATAATGGAATAGTATGGCTATGCTTATATTTATGTTTTCACACGGAGGTTTCACATGTACAAGGAGCAATATAAATAGATGGATATCTAGCCATTATAAATCATCCAGAGAGATCAAATCCAGAGAAAGGGATCAAGTGATCCAAGTGATGATCAAAGTATCACAAAGGAAAAACACAGTTGATCAATAATATCAACGGAGAGTGTGTATTTGTGAGGTTGAACGTTTTTTTCTTGTAAGGAGTGTAAAAGAGTGTACGGGAAACTTAGATTTTATACTAAATCTAAGGGGCTTGGGTTTGGGTTTAACTCATAGTGTACTTTTTCTCTTGTACCGGGTTCTTTTATATTATAAGAATAAAGGAGACTCTTGGGGTGAACGTAGGCAGGGTTTGCCGAACCACGTTAAATCGCCGTGTTATCAGTTACTTTATTTGTTTTCTATTATTTCTCGCAAGTTTGTCTCAAATAAATTATATCCTCGCTTCCGCTGGGGTGGGTGCGTCAGTCAAATTGTCATAACATTATCAACTAGGAGATAAAGGTAATAATCATTGTGTTGTTGCTCTCAGTAATATATTTATTGATTTCCTTATATTAATAAGTCTTCTTTATATTGTTTGTTTATATTTCAAGGGGGCCTACATCTTTCAGTCCCATCTTCTAGTATAGATGGATTCAATACTACTGATGCAAATGCAAATCCAGTGCAATGCCAGATGCTGCAAATCCGCTTCAAGTTGATGAACAAGGGGTTTTTATACCTGTGATGGTCATGCAAACTATATCTAAAAAATACGCTATATCGACTCTAATATGCTCCAACTAAAAAGTCAGGTAAAATTTTATTTTTTATAATGAAATATAAAAATAAAATTTTACTTGATATAGCGTATTTTTTTTTACATATAGTTTGCATGACCATCACTGATGTGGCCTAGAGTATGCAGCCATGTACTTGTAGTTGTTTCGTTGATATTACACAAATTTTGATTTGCGTAATCATCCTTGCACAAATGCTGGGAGATGGTTAAATTTGACAGAGGATGGTCATGTTGAATGTGATGCAAGTGTTATTGATGGTAGGTACATCTGGCGCATTTTGGGTAGTTGCAGCAGTTCAGTTCAGGTATATCCATTTTCTTTATGAATTCCTATTCTCTGTTATTTTTTGCTATTTCTAATACGGATTTTGTTCTTATATGAATTCTACCTTTTTTTCCGAAGCAAACAATTCCCAGTTGTAAAAGAAGACTAGGGGTGTTCATCGGTTCGGTTTTCGGTTTGTTCGGTTTATTCGGTTCGGTGTATTCGGTTTTGAAATTTTTTTGCGCAAAACCGAAAACCGAACCGAAAACCGAATTCAAAGTTAAAACCGAACCGAACCGAAAACCGAATTCAAATTCGGATTCGGTTCGGTTTTCGGTTAAAACCGAATATTACGAAAAAACTGAGAACGATGGTAGTTTAATTGTGACGTTACTGATGCCTTAGTTATTTGTATCCTAAAACAATGACGTACTATTAAATTATCAAGAATTCGATGATTTATTAATATTTACAGCTTAATTATGACGTTTACCACTTATGTTATTAAGAAGAAGAACATAATAATTTGAGTAACTTAATTATAATGTGAGTTACCAAATTGTTATATGGGTGAGAACATATTTTATTGATTGGGTCCCAAATTATAATGACATTAAAACATAAATATACAAATTAAATATATAAAAATTTTGAATTCGGTTTTCGGTTAAACCGAATTCAGAATTTTCAAAACCGAAAACCGAACCGAAAACCGAATTCAAATTCGGTTTCGGTTTGACTCGATCCGAAAACCGTTTTTCAAATTCGGTTTGGTTTTTTTCCGGTTTGGTTTCGGTTTGGTTTCGGGTTCTACGGTTTCAAACCAAATACTGACCACCCCTAAAGAAGACGCTGAGCTTGCGGCTTTGCTGATGAAGGAGCATATTTTGGGTTCATTCTTGATGGGTCGAATTCCTTCCTTCCATGTAAGCTTTCATTATTGCTTATTTATTGTCTCTTAAGGGTTACAAAATAAGCAAAAATTGCGGTTATCCTGATCAATGGTTCAGCAACAATACACTACTACTTGCTCTACATAATCAAGAAGATTTGACAAATGAGGTGATACTATCACCACTGGTGCTAAGCGGTTCAGGTGCCCGGACGTTCTGTTCTAGCCATATATAGATGCTTGGTATTCATGAGTCTACATATAATAGATTATAACTAGATACGTGGTCCGCGCGTTGCGGCGGATTTTGTAAACCTTTTTTTGTAAGTAATTCGGTAATACGTTTGGTAGATTACATAGTTAAGTATAAGTTTCCTACATATTTTGTTACATCACGTTGGCAAAAAGTTAGCTGCATATTCTTATGAAGTCTATTACATTAGATTTCAAAATATTGCCTAACGTTGTGCAAAAGATGGGGTGGGAGTAACATTTAGTGATTAGTCTTTTCTTTGTTTCATGAAAAGCTCTCCAAGAAATCTAAAGCTATGACATGTAGTTATGGTATGGTTTGTTGAATAAAAAGATCAAAAGTGTGTCAGATTCGACGAAGACCAAAACTTTTATTTTAAATAGCCTATTGACGGGTCGTCGGGTCGAAAACCTTGTAGTTGAATGAGGCATATGAGAATAACTAAAAAAGAAACTGCGAGGAGTTTGACAATAATAATTATCTTCGATTAATGTACTAAAGGAATGTTTGTAACTTGAAATTTCAGAGAAAGACACATATAGATCAATATGTTGTAAACTAAATTGATAGCGCTTTTTTAGTGGCTGATATGCTAATAAATAAAACAGTAAAGTAAGGATAGAATGAAAAAAGGTAAAAAAAATAAATAAATAAGAAAGTGAGAAAAAGTTTGGTTGATTAAGTGAACGGTTAAAAAATAACCTTAACGGTTGATTAAGCTAACGTTTATAAAATAATGGATTGAAACGAAAAGTGTACTTAAAAAAAGTCGGTTATATGTTTTATATGATACTCGTAGTTTATTTATTCAATTCACTTTATTTATTTATACATACTCCCGAATGTCGTCAATTTGAGGTTAGAGGACTTAGAGATTCTTATTGGGCCAAAGTTTTCTAAAAAGATATCCGTTGTAATGGGCCAAGTAAATTTCTCCATCATCCCCATCCAATTCATCCAATTACTCCGTATCTA
The DNA here is from genome assembly GCF_046630445.1 of Rutidosis leptorrhynchoides. Taxonomy (NCBI): domain Eukaryota; kingdom Viridiplantae; phylum Streptophyta; class Magnoliopsida; order Asterales; family Asteraceae; genus Rutidosis; species Rutidosis leptorrhynchoides. The sequence continues at coordinate 715,026,446 of NC_092333.1, forward strand.
TTACTATGTTTAAGTATTTATATCCAAAAGTAAGTTGCACCTCATTTATTTTAGTCTGATACAGATCAAACAACAAACCCTAGAAGCTCTCTCCTTGCTCGTGTATTCGGCCGCCATCGTCACCAGCATGTACCGCCGTGCCGAAAATCCTCTCCCTCACTTCCTTTTCTCGCCTCCCGACTACAAACCGCCGTCCTTTTCAGTTTATATATCTGACTCCGGCTCCGTCGCAACCGCCACGCCGGTTGTGACGACTTCCTTTCATATCCGCCCTTCCAGCAATAAAACCCCTCTTCAGATCGTCTTTTCTGTTTGAATTTTCGATCCAAAGGCTATCGAATGTTGGTTGTTGACAGCGAGGGTTGATATTGGTGGTTTACGGTGTTTGATGGTGATGGTTAAAGCTCGACGACGATGAAGGTGGTGGTTAAAGTAGGCTGTTAGTGATGGTGAAGGGAAGAACGTCGATTTAATCAATTTAAGGCTTTAATGGAGCAAGGTTTGTTTATTTGCCTAATTTTCAAGATCTTCTTTTTAGCTTAACAATTTGCTCATTTTGATTTTTTTTTTCTTCCTCTTGCAGTTGATGAGCTAGCAAGATTCTTCGTTTACTACCCCTTCAATCTGTTTTTGATTTTTAGTTCAAGATGTGCAAATACTATAGTAAAAATTTAGATCTATATTTTTTTTTGTTTTTTAGATCTAGTTATTAGATCCGTATTTAGATCTATTAGTTTTTGTTTGTTTTTCGTATTATTTTTTATTTTGTTAATTATGTCAGGTGATGGTTGGAAAAAAAAAATTGTTAGTTGGATCTATGAAGATTTATCGTTTTGTAGATGACTGAGGTTGACGGTGGTCGGTGATGGTGGTTGACGGTGTGATGGTTGGCAGATGGCTTGAAGGAATTGTAGGATCAGATTTGTTTTAAGTTTTTTTTTTCCGATTGTAAGAGACAATATTACCCCTGTTGGTTACCACTGTAGCTGTTATACTGTAGCAAATTTGATGAGGTGGTGAGATACGATTGGCATCAAATTTGATGAGGTGGTGAGATAAACATAATTAGTATATATATATATATATATATATATATATATATATATATATATATATATATATATACTAGTTTGGAGGTTCCAAATGGTTGGTGAGTTCATTAGTTTAACATAAATAATCATTTCATAATTTTAATAGATCACAACATTTCATATTTCTATTTCTCATAAACATACGTTCCATACATAGAGACAAAATAATCATTCATATGGATTGAACACCTGGTAATCGACATTCACAATATGCATATAAGAATATTTTCATCATTTTGGGATCCTTCTTCGGACATGATATAAATTTCGAAGTACTAAAGCATCCGGTACTTTGGATGGGGCTTGTTGGGTCCGATAGATCTATCTTTAGAGTTCGCGTCAATTAGGGTGTCTGTTCCCTAATTCTTAGATTACCAGACTATAAAGGGGCATATTCGATTTCGATCATTCAACCATATAATGTAGTTTCGATTACTTGTGTCTATTTCATAAAACAGTTATAAAAAGTTGCGCATGTATTCTCAGCCCAAAAATATAAAGGGTAAAAAGGCAATGAAAACTAACTTAATGTATTTTGTAGTAAAAATACATATGACTATATTGAACAATGCAGGGTTTGCCTTAGATTCACGAACCTATATCATTTGTATATATATATATATATATATTAATAATGTATAAACGTATTCGAACAAGTTTATATATTATAGTTTGAATTATATATTATACTAAATTAGTTTGTGTATATAATTAAAATGTTTAATATCTATATATTTTGTTATATTAATATATCTATATAAATATGGTTAGTATTATATAAAAATAATCTTAATTCGTTATATATAAGTACTTATATAAATAATGTTATTATATTTGATATGTGATATATAAACTATTAATATGATTACAATATATGTATTAGGTATATTTTAAGTACAAAATAGTTATTTGTAACGAAAATGATAGTTTTGATAATAATAATTTATTAATAATAATAACTTTCTTAATATTGATAATACTAATATTAATAACGATATTGTTAAAATTGATATTTATGTTAATAATAATAATAGTAAAACTAATAATTACGAAAATGATATTTATACTAATATTAATGAGAGTAATAATAATAATTTGTATTATTTTATAATAACAGTAATAATAATCCTAAACATATTCATAATAATAATAATAATACTAAAAATGGTACAATTACTAATATTTACAAAAATAATACTAAGTTGCATTATTTTATCACTAACTATATTGTTTATAATGATAATTTTATTATGTTCCTAATAATGATAATAATAATAATAATAATAATAATAATAATAATAATGGTAAGAATTATATTTGTAATAATAATGATAATAATACAATAATACTAGTAATAATAATACTATCTAATAATAACAATATTAATAATAACAATAATAATAATTTGTAATAATTAAAAGAACTACCTCAGTGTTTAAAAAAAAGAACAGCCCTTGCAGGGCTCGAACCCGCGACCTCCCGAAACCCGTTACTTCACTTGACCAGCTGGGCCATGCCCATTTATCCGGAAGATTATAGAAAACATTAATATTTAAACTCGTATTTCTTTGTTATCATGACTTCCCCTTCTACCCGAATACCTCATGTGACCAGAGAAACCAAATCACCTTAGCAACCAATTCGATTTCTTTTGGGTCTTAGACTTCTAAATTGGGATAGAAACGATTCATAGTCGTTGTTTGGATTAATTGAAAAACGAAAGAAAGAAAAGAAATTAAAAATAAAAACACGCTGTTACATCTCGATGAACACCAAATTCATTTTCCATTTCTAGTTCGTTTCAGATAAATATTGTAACATGAATTAGATTTTAAAACCTTCCTGGAAACCTTTTGTAACTTCAATTGAACCCATAACGTCCAATTGAAATCGAATTTTGCCAAGAACTCGATTGTTTGACTTTTCAAATAAAAGTTTGACTCAAACAATTCATCTTCGTTTCTACAAATTGAAAGATGAGGTTTTGAAGAAAGATTTACCATCTACTTCCTAACCTAACTGCGTTTATACTTTTCGACAATTTATTAGAAATCGAATTATGAGCAAAAAGTTATGAAACAGGGCAGTCGATGGTTTTCAGAAAATTTTAATGAAAATCTTTATGTTTTTTTTCCTCTAACTAAATTAGCAGGCAATTTGTAACGACCCGTCAAAATCGCTATTGACGCGGCACGTTAATCATTGATTCCACAGTGAGGTTTTGACCTCTATATGATACGTTTTGATAAAATATTGCATTCATTAAAATAAGTGACTTTCTAAACATAGAAAGTTATAAACATGTGGGCGAGTGCTTAGGTATAAGCAAAACCCCGAAATACATAAGTCTTTAATTTACAGGTTGACATCATAGTCCAATTATTTATTACACAACGAAGTTTTATTTTGAATGCAATAAACATTGTACAAAGCATGAGAGACTCCATGCAGGCAACAAGCACATCACAGCGGAAGCATTCTAAGGACCTGAGAATAAAACATGCTAAAAAGTCAACACGAATGTTGGTGAGTTATAGGTTTAATTGCTCGAGTCATAAACATATATAAAGATAGACCACAAGATTTCATCAAAAGTTTATCAATAGATTCTACGTAACAGAGCACCCTGGTAATTAAACTTAACGCTATAGTGATAATTACCCCATTCGTTTTAATACACGCAAACCAACGTGTCTTAAACTCAAATAACATACGTCCGTTAAAAGGCTAGCGCTCTAGCTCGGACGGGGATGTCAAGCCCTATGGATCCATATACAATTATTCGCGCCCACCAGTCCATATCCTATGTACTGGCAGCTACTAGTTACCAAAGCTAAGGGATTTTCAGTTTAACTCAGTGTAGAATTTAGTATGTACTTGTGTCTTATCGCGTTTAAAATAAATTGCATATATTCTCAGCCCAAAAATATTTAAAGTATTTAAAAAGGGAGACTATAAACTCACTGTTCAATATTGCGATTCAATATTGTAGGCAAATTGCATAGACGTAATGATGGTAGATGACTGTATGGTTGGCCTTGGATTCAAGAACAATACCCCGAATAATACCTAATATTTCCTTAGCTTAAAGCGGTTTGAAACCCGAATTAAAAACACCCTCGTATATACCTTATTATTATTAAACTTAAATTTAAAATTATAATTATAATATAAATATAAATATTAAGAGAGAAATGTAATAAACTTCGTCGAACAAACTGCGTATTTATATTACTTTTCGATTTACTGTAGCTCATGCGATCGCATGAGTTTCCAGTGTTTTTGCCATGCGATCGCATGGCCGCCTTTTCTGTTTTTGTTTGCTAGTTCGTCGACATCAAATAGTGTACTGTAGCAAATAGTGTTTACTGTAGCAAAATAGTGTTTTACTGTAGCAAATAGTGTTTTACTGTAGCAAAATACGGTTTCACTGTAGCAAATAGTGTTTTACTGTAGCAAATGGTGTTTTACTGTAGCAAAGTAATTTTTACTGTAGCAAATAGGGTTTTACTGTAGGAAAGTCGTTTTTACTTGTACATATATATATACATACATATAATTGTTCATGAATCGTCGAGAGTAGTCAAAGGTAATTGTATATATGTAACAGTTCTAAAATTTTGAGACTCAATCTAACAGACTTTGTTTAACGTGTTAAAATAATAAATCGTATAGAGAATTGGTTTAAATAAGTCAAAAATTTTCGGGTCATCACAGTACCTCCCCGTTAAAGAAAATTTCGTCCCGAAATTTTGAGTAGTACCTGTTTCATGAGCGATATCAGTGAACAAATGTGGATACTTTTGCTTCATTTGATCTTCACGTTCCCAAGTAAACTCGGGTCCTCGTCTTGCGTTCCAACGAACTCTAACTATCGGTATTTTGCTTTGTTTTAATTGTTTGACCTCACGGTCCATGATTTCAACAGGTTCTTCGACAAAATGGAGTTTATCATTAATTCGTATTTCGTCAAGAGGAATTACGACATCCTCTTCAGCTAAACATTTCTTCAAATTTGACACGTGAAATGTGTCGTGAACACTACTAAGTTCTTGCGGTAGCTTTAATCGATAAGCAACTGCTCCAATTCTTTCGGTGATTTCAAAGGGTCCTACGTACCTAGGACTTAGCTTTCCTCGTTTACCGAATCGTACAACGCCTTTCCAGGGTGACACTTTCAACATGACTTTTGTGACGATCCCTCCAAATCCATATGGACGAACACGTCATTCATTGATTTCATTGCGAGGTATTTGACCTCTATATGATACGTTTTGTAAACATTGCATTCTTTTGAAAAGGCACACCATAAATGAATATTTAAATCAAAGGTTTTCGACATCTGATGATTTCTACATATAGACAATCACCATAAATAATAGTTTACAACATCATTTCTGTTGACAATGCAGTCAAAATAAGATACATGGTGATGATTTGGTAAATGCAACGTCTCCTTGAAAAATATGTCATGCAAGACTCCATGCACATAGCTTGTTTAACATCTAAGCAAACAGCGGAAGACTTCTAGGAAACCTGAGAATAAACATGCTAACAAGTGTCAACACAAAGGTTGGTGAGTTCATAGTTTTAATGTTGCTCATAATCTGTATATAAAGGTGGATCACAAGATTTCAGTTGTTTAATCCAGAAACGTTTATCAATAGATTCTACATAACAGAGCACCCTGGTAACTAAACTTTAACGCTAATATAATTTGTACCCTTTGTATAATCATCTTAATAATACACGCAAACCAACGTGTACGCTTCTCAAATAGCATACGTCCGTTAAAAGGCTAGCGCTCTAGCTCGGACGGGGATGTCAAGCCCTATGGATCCATATACTACTACTCGCGCCCACCAGTTCTTATAACTGGCAGTTACTAGTTACCAAAGCTAAGGGATTTTCGGTTCAAACTCAGTGTAGAATTTAGTATGTACTTGTATCCATTGTGTTTAAAATAAAGTGCATGTATTCTCAGCCTAAAAATATAGATTGCAAAAGCAATTAAAAAGGGAGCAAATGAAACTCACTCAAATCAGTTTTAGTTTTTGTATTCATTTTATAAAACAGCGCATGTATTCTCAGCCCAAAAATATGTATAAAAAGGGATCAATGAACTCACGCATATAAATATTGTATATCGGTTAATAAAGCATTTGCATGTATTCTCAGCCCAAAAATGTAGAGAGTAAAAGGGATCTTATGAAACTCACTATTTAATATTGATATACAATATTGTAGAAAAGCACGTAGACGCATCGGAGATGATAAACACGAGGTTTGATTCACAAAAATACCCTCGAACATTACCCATAATTTCCTTGGCAATAACCCATATTTTCCTTAGCTCTAGCTCGCTTGGAAACACGTTTTGAAAATTACTTGGACAGCACTCCGTCGTAATATTTTATGCACATTATTATTTTTGTATCGCAAAAATAATAACATTAATAATAAAAATAATAAGATTAATAATAATCTTAATAATAATAATAATAATAATAATAATAATAATAATAATAATAAATAATATTACGGAGTATATCTATATTTGTGTATGTGTGTGATTATCTCGAGCCAAAAACTGCAATTTATAGAACCTGGCCTGAAATCTGGAGTCATGCGACTCGCATGGAAATGGCCTTCTGGCCATGCGACTCGCATGAGGACCAGGGACAGCTCACATTGTTTTGTATTTTAGTTTGTCGACATATTTAAATATAATATATATATTATATTTAATTTATATAATTATTTATATATTATATTATATTTACGTGCATAGTTAACTTGTAACTTTTGTTCCGATAAGTCGTACGTTGTTACTTGACTTATGTCCCGGTTCCGGTTTCTCGAATGTCCTTTCGTACGCTGAGAAAACTTGCATTTTACATTTCGTGACTCGTACCTTTGTTAAAATATAGCCTTAAATTATTCCTAAACTATACCACTCAAAGTATATCTTAAACTTTCGAGTATTTTGGTCATTTACTTCTATAAATCATCGTCTCACTATTTGTTAAAATACATTTTTAAAATAGTGGTTTACTGTAGCAAAGTTACTGTAGCAATTTTTTCTGTACACTATTTGTTAAAATACATTTTGGTCAATTTTTACTGTAGCAATTCACTGTAGCAAAGTCAATTTTACTGTAGCAAATAGTGATTTTCGAAAATACTGTAGCATTTTGGGTACTGTAGCAATTTGAAAATACTTTATCAAATTAGTGTTTTACTGGTTCATCTTAAACGTTTTAGTTAACTTATCTAAATATCAATCAAATCAATAATCGAATGTTACTATCGTTTACTAAATAACTTGAAATCATATATATTCAATTAGATATATAAACCAATACGTTTAATGTACGGTATTATGCAATGAAAACTTTGTTACGTTTTCAAGTTATAGTATATATATGTATCTATTTACATATAATTGTTCGCGAATCGTTGAGAAAATCGAAGGGTACTTGAATAGTTCAAAAATTTTGAGATTCAGTTTTACAGACTTTGTTTATCGTGTCGAAATCATTAATCCTTTAAAGATTAAGTTTAAATTTAGTCGCAAATTTTCGGGTCATTACAGTACCTACCCGTTAAAGAAATTTCGTCCCGAAATTTGGTGAAGGAAAGTTTAATAACGTAGATCAGGATATTCTTGTATCAAAGAATATGATATAGTTTGAATTCTCATCATGAATTCGTTTGTTCATAAAATCCTCATCAAAAGGATATAATAGAATGAAATGTTTTGTATACCTTAAATTAGTCGAGTTTCGTTTATGAATAGCGTGAGTTAAATAAATAACAAGTTTTTCACCTATGTGTAAATATGGATAAAACAATTCGATTACACGGATAGTATGAGTGAAATTATCACAAAATAGTGAAATGAGGTAATTAAAGCTTCGTCTTATCGTTTGACGTAGTCAGAGTTGATTTCCGGAATTTAGGGAATAGAAAATCTTCATAATCTAAATAAGATTTCATTCTTCGGAATTTGCGGAAATTAGGATTTTCTTTGATTAAATGTGTAATCTGCCTCGATTGCTATGTCTGATATTTCGCTTTAAATTGACCTCTTCCGTCTCATTATTTTCACCATCCCTACTTTCTTCCCCAATTAATACATTCAAAAGATTGTGAAAATGCTCAATCCAGTTCTGGTTCTTGACCTAATATTGACGTTTGCCACAATCATCCTTCTTTTCCAGCTCCCACCAGAAGAATCTGTTTATTTCTATTATGCTCTAGGGATTGTTGTATTTATCATTCTCCCGTGTCTTTATCTTGCTATTCGCATAGACATACATGGTTTATGATCTTTCTTGTTTGCTGTGATGTATACTCCTGTTCATATTCCGAAGTTCCAGGTTTTTGTTTTCTCTTCCCGACCTCAAGTCAAGCGAATAATGGTCTAGAATTCGTAGGTATGAATTTCAGAATAAACATAATTAATGTTCTAAGAAAGAAACGGTAATGGCACAATCTGACTTGTCAAATTACCAGAATATCCGAAAAAGACCGAATCATCAAGAAATATATTTTCTTGATATATTTGGAGATTATATAGAATGAAAGAGTTATGTAACATGGTTTATGATGAGGGTGTGATCTGTGAACCTTTGTCACGTTCCATTAGAAACTCAACATGACTTACTGTAATATAATCACGTTGATCAAGTGTCATTATATTATACTAATTCATGCTTCAGTTCCCAACATTACTTCAAAACATTTATATTTTAAACTTGAAAGTTTCAGAATTTAGAAACTAAAATAGTTTCTTTTATGGTGTAACACAGATATCGTAAAGAGAAAATTGATTTTCGATAAGAATGATTATGAAATTATCTCCAAAAATATGGAGGATATTTATAATGAAAGATACGATGATATCTTAGAATTTCTAGTATCAGAGGATGATGAAGAATATTGTCCGCAAGGGTTTAGATTCGGAAGCAAGGTATTCGTTGATGGCTTCAACAGATACTGAATCATTTGGATTCTTTGAAGACAGGTTTCGTCCTTGTGATTTATCCACAGCCTCTTTCATATTTTTCTCAATCCGTTTTCCAGTTCCAAACTTTCTCTTTTTCTCACCTTTACCACCATACTATTCTTTATCATCAAACGTTTGACTGTTAAGGTCGTTTACAGTTTTTGCTGCTTCATCAACATTTTTCCAAAATTCGGAGAACTAGTTTCGTAGTTTGGGGTGTTTTTCGGAAACTTCACATTCAAAGTATGTAAGTCCAAGAGGTAGATGTTATATGTACACATATAACTGTTGGCGTAGACGTGCTACAAGATTTCAAAATACTGATTGCTAATTCCTGATAGTTGGTATGGTAATTGCCGTTACAAGATGTGGATGAGTACATGATACGGTTTCAATGAGTATAAGGATTTTTCGGAAGGTCAAAGATCAATGAAGTTGTTGGTAAATTTACTGCTAATGTGGTGGAACATGAAAGGTTCCCCAGTAACAAAAACGTATATGCCAAAGTTACAAGTCTGAAAGGTCGTCGTTGACTGGTTGAACGGTTGATAATACTGGATACTTTTGGAAAGGAATTGCAAGGTTATTTTCAGTAATAACAATGCTAAAGGATCTTTCACATTTTTGAAGTCAAAGTATAGCTTTGAAAGATGTAGAGATCTAAGAATGATGTCACCCGTTAAATCTTGACTTGGATTCTGATCCGTCAATATCAGAATATGTAATTGAATTTGTATGAAAACGATTGTATATCGCTGTGAGCATAATTAATAATTTTTGAATCAAAGTTGAAGAATGTACGGTGTAACATATTAATTGTGAACTTATATATTCCCGAGTATTACCTACCCGTTAAAGATTTCACAATTAATATTTTGTACAAAAGAATTTTCATTACAGTCTTTATGAAAATATATGTATGTATATTTCTTCAGATGTAATACAGATTTAATGAGTTAATATCATATTAAGCTCATTTGATTTTTGACTTGAATTAGAAATGAATAATCTCTAAAACATTAAAGATTTAATAATCTTTACGGAGTATTTCACTAATAAAATCAATACTTCATTATTTATTCTTATTGATATTCCTTGGTGAAGGGTGTTGATATTCGTGGAATTCTTGCAAACTTCGCAAGGTGCAAATGATGTTTTCTAGAAAGTTTCGAGTGCATCGAAGATGAAAGTGTAAAATCAACCATGTTATTGAATAATACACTTGGTTTATTATGAAATGAAATTCATTGAATTGAAACAGAGATTGTAGTTATCAATGATTAAGCCGTTAATGAAGGATGTACATCATTGCATATTAGTAATATGAACTAACCGAGTAGTACCTACCAGTTAAGATTCACACGTAATAGCTTAGTACGAAAATATTTATTTTGATTTCAAAATTCATATATATTAAATATACATAAAATTTCTTCAGGGGAAATGAGTTAATACTTCATCGGTTATTGTTGCTGGTATTTCTTGGTAACTACGGTGCGTATGACGTTGATGCTCGTGGAACAGATTGTGAAGTTGAGGTTTGCGATGCGGATGTTGTTGGTGGTGGTAATGGTACTGTTGGTGTTGTTGTCGGTGGTACTGTTGATGTCGGTGATGCTGCTAGTGCTTGTAACCTTTGCACCATATTCTCCAAAGCCACTACCCGAGCGCGAAGCTCGTTGACTTCTTCTACTACACCGGGATGATTGTCGATTTGGACGAGCGGACGAATAAGATTTAGAATGTGAGATAGTATATAATCATGACTAGATACTCTGGAAATGAGAGAGTAAATGGTATTACGAACAGGTTCGCCGGTAAGTGCTTCAGGTTCTTCGCCAAGAGGGCAATGTGGTGGATGGAAGGGATCGCCTTCTTCTTGTCTCCAATAATTAAGTAGACTACGAACCCATCCCCAATTCATCCAGAATAGATGATGGCTAATTGGTTGATCCATTCCAGTTACACTTTCTTCAGAGTTCAGGAGAATATCCATATCGGAATAGCTGTCGGAATTTAAGGAATTTGAACTAGATACGGGATCCATCTTGTATAATTAGATAGATGATTTTTGATATGAAATAGATTATAGAATTTAGTTTGGTATTCTTCAATACATAATTTACATATGTATATATAATACCAAATTCCATAAATCACGGAGAAATTTTCGGAAGATGTCAGGAAAAGTTTACAGTAACAGATACGCTAAGATATGAATTTTTGTCTATACACTATTTATGCAATCAATGCAGTAAAACGTGTCTAGACTTAAGAATGATAAGCATGTAATTTTCGACAAAAAATGATAAGCAAAACTTTTAACATGCAGACACAGTCGAAGTCCAGACTTACTAATGCATCTTAACAACTATCAGTTAGACACATTCATGCAAGACCTGGTTCGCTAGGACCAACGCTCTGATACCAACTGTGACGATCCCTCCAAATCCATATGGACGAACACGTCATTCATTGATTTCATTGCGAGGTATTTGACCTCTATATGATACGTTTTGTAAACATTGCATTCTTTTGAAAAGGCACACCATAAATGAATATTTAAATCAAAGGTTTTCGACATCTGATGATTTCTACATATAGACAATCACCATAAATAATAGTTTACAACATCATTTCTGTTGACAATGCAGTCAAAATAAGATACATGGTGATGATTTGGTAAATGCAACGTCTCCTTGAAAAATATGTCATGCAAGACTCCATGCACATAGCTTGTTTAACATCTAAGCAAACAGCGGAAGACTTCTAGGAAACCTGAGAATAAACATGCTAACAAGTGTCAACACAAAGGTTGGTGAGTTCATAGTTTTAATGTTGCTCATAATCTGTATATAAAGGTGGATCACAAGATTTCAGTTGTTTAATCCAGAAACGTTTATCAATAGATTCTACATAACAGAGCACCCTGGTAACTAAACTTTAACGCTAATATAATTTGTACCCTTTGTATAATCATCTTAATAATACACGCAAACCAACGTGTACGCTTCTCAAATAGCATACGTCCGTTAAAAGGCTAGCGCTCTAGCTCGGACGGGGATGTCAAGCCCTATGGATCCATATACTACTACTCGCGCCCACCAGTTCTTATAACTGGCAGTTACTAGTTACCAAAGCTAAGGGATTTTCGGTTCAAACTCAGTGTAGAATTTAGTATGTACTTGTATCCATTGTGTTTAAAATAAAGTGCATGTATTCTCAGCCTAAAAATATAGATTGCAAAAGCAATTAAAAAGGGAGCAAATGAAACTCACTCAAATCAGTTTTAGTTTTTGTATTCATTTTATAAAACAGCGCATGTATTCTCAGCCCAAAAATATGTATAAAAAGGGATCAATGAACTCACGCATATAAATATTGTATATCGGTTAATAAAGCATTTGCATGTATTCTCAGCCCAAAAATGTAGAGAGTAAAAGGGATCTTATGAAACTCACTATTTAATATTGATATACAATATTGTAGAAAAGCACGTAGACGCATCGGAGATGATAAACACGAGGTTTGATTCACAAAAATACCCTTGAACATTACCCATAATTTCCTTGGCAATAACCCATATTTTCCTTAGCTCTAGCTCGCTTGGAAACACGTTTTGAAAATTACTTGGACAGCACTCCGTCGTAATATTTTATGCACATTATTATTTTTGTATCGCAAAAATAATAACATTAATAATAAAAATAATAAGATTAATAATAATCTTAATAATAATAATAATAATAATAATAATAATAATAATAATAATAATAATAATAATAATAATAATAATAAATAATATTACGGAGTATATCTATATTTGTGTATGTGTGTGATTATCTCGAGCCAAAAACTGCAATTTATAGAACCTGGCCTGAAATCTGGAGTCATGCGACTCGCATGGAAATGGCCTTCTGGCCATGCGACTCGCATGAGGACCAGGGACAGCTCACATTGTTTTGTATTTTAGTTTGTCGACATATTTAAATATAATATATATATTATATTTAATTTATATAATTATTTATATATTATATTATATTTACGTGCATAGTTAACTTGTAACTTTTGTTCCGATAAGTCGTACGTTGTTACTTGACTTATGTCCCGGTTCCGGTTTCTCGAATGTCCTTTCGTACGCTGAGAAAACTTGCATTTTACATTTCGTGACTCGTACCTTTGTTAAAATATAGCCTTAAATTATTCCTAAACTATACCACTCAAAGTATATCTTAAACTTTCGAGTATTTTGGTCATTTACTTCTATAAATCATCGTCTCACTATTTGTTAAAATACATTTTTAAAATAGTGGTTTACTGTAGCAAAGTTACTGTAGCAATTTTTTCTGTACACTATTTGTTAAAATACATTTTGGTCAATTTTTACTGTAGCAATTCACTGTAGCAAAGTCAATTTTACTGTAGCAAATAGTGATTTTTGAAAATACTGTAGCATTTTGGGTACTGTAGCAATTTGAAAATACTTTATCAAATTAGTGTTTTACTGGTTCATCTTAAACGTTTTAGTTAACTTATCTAAATATCAATCAAATCAATAATCGAATGTTACTATCGTTTACTAAATAACTTGAAATCATATATATTCAATTAGATATATAAACCAATAAGTTTAATGTACGGTATTATGCAATGAAAACTTTGTTACGTTTTCAAGTTATAGTATATATATGTATCTATTTACATATAATTGTTCGCGAATCGTTGAGAAAATCGAAGGGTACTTGAATAGTTCAAAAATTTTGAGATTCAGTTTTACAGACATTGTTTATCGTGTCGAAATCATTAATCCTTTAAAGATTAAGTTTAAATTTAGTCGCAAATTTTCGGGTCATTACAACTTTGTCGCCCATTTGAAATTCTAGCGGTTTTCTTCTTACATCAGCATAACTTTTTTGGCGACTCATGGCCGTTTTCAATCGCTGTTGTATTTGAATGATCTTTTCGGTGGTTTCGTGAATAATTTCTGGTCCAGTAAGTTGTCTTTCTCCTACTTCGCTCCAACAGATAGGAGATCTGCACTTTCTACCGTAAAGTGCTTCAAATGGTGCTGCGTTGATGCTCGTATGATAGCTGTTATTGTATGAAAATTCTGCCAACGGTAAGTGTCGATCCCAACTGGTTCCAAAGTCAATCACGCATGCCCGTAACATGTCTTCCAATGTTTGTATTGTTCTTTCACTTTGACCATCTGTCTGTGGGTGATAAGCGGTGCTCATATCTAATCGAGTTCCCAATGCTTTTTGTAATGACTGCCAGAAACGTGATGTGAATCGGGTGTCGCGATCAGATATGATAGAGATGGGTACACCATGCCTGGAAACTACTTCCTTCAAATATAGGCATGCTAATTTCTCCATACTGTCTGTCTCCTTTATTGGTAGAAAGTGAGCTGATTTAGTTAGACGATCAACTATCACCCAAATAGTATCATGACTACTTGCAGTCCTTGGCAATTTCGTAATGAAATCCATAGTTATTCTTTCCCATTTCCACTGCGGAATTTCTGGTTGTTGCAGTAATCCTGACGGCTTTTGGTGCTCAGCTTTGACCTTTGCACACGTCAAACATTTGCTTACATAAGTAGCAATTTCTGTCTTCATATTAGGCCACCAATAAAACTTCTTGAGATCGTGGTACATTTTCCCGTTTCCTGGGTGAATTGAGTACCTCGTTTTGTGTGCTTCATCTAGTACTAGTTGCCTTAGATTACCATATTTTGGTACCCATATCCTATCAGCAAAATACAGGGTTCCATCGGCTTTTACCTCAAGCTGTTTTTCTAACCCTCTGCTCATTTCGCCTTTTTCATTTTCTTCTTTTAAAGCTTCTAACTGTGCTGCTTGAATTTGCTTTGTGAGATCTGTACGAATTGTAATATTCAAAGCTCGGACCCTAAGAGGTTTTACTCTTTCTTTTCGACTTAGGGCTTCAGCTACAACATTAGCCTTTCCGGGGTGGTAACGGATTTCACAATCGTAATCGTTTAACAACTCTACCCAGCGACGTTGCCTCATATTGAGTTGTTTTTGATCAAAAATATGCTGAAGACTTTTATGGTCGGTGTACACTGTACACTTGGTGACATATAGATAGTGTCTCCATATTTTGAGTGCAAAAACTACTGCTCCAAGTTCTAAATCGTGCGTCGTATAGTTCTTTTCATGAATTTTTAGTTGTCGTGAGGCATATGCGATGAATTTTGTGCGTTGCATTAATACACATCCTAAACCTTGGCGTGAAGCATCACAATAGATCACGAAATCATCATTTCCTTCCGGTAATGACAAAATGGGTGCAGACGTTAACTTCTTCTTTAATAACTGGAATGAGGATTCCTGTTCTGTGGACCAATCATACTTCTTTCCCTTTTGAGTCAATGCAGTTAAGGGTTTAGCGATTCTAGAGAAATCTTGAATGAATCTTCGGTAGTAACCAGCAAGACCTAAGAATTGGCGAATTTGTGTTGGAGTCTTCGGGGTTTCCCATTTACTAATGGCTTCGATCTTGGCGGGGTCAACTTTAATTCCATGTTTACTGACAACATGGCCCAAAAATTGTACTTCTTGTAACCAGAAATCACACTTCGAAAATTTTGCGTACAATTCTTCTTTCTTGAGTATCTCTAGTACCAGTCTTAAGTGTTGCTCATGTTCTTCCTTGTTCTTCGAGTAAATCAATATGTCGTCGATAAAAACAATGACAAATTTGTCTAAATACGGTCTACAGATGCGATTCATTAGATCCATGAATACTGCTGGAGCATTAGTTAATCCAAAAGGCATGACTAGAAACTCATAGTGACCGTAACGGGTTCTGAACGCGGTTTTAGGAACATCTTCTTCCTTCACTCTCAGTTGATGATATCCGGAGCGTAGATCAATCTTGGAATAAACACTTGATCCTTGCAATTGATCAAACAAATCATCAATCCTCGGTAATGGGTACCGATTCTTGATCGTTAATTTGTTTAATTCTCGGTAATCTATGCACATTCTCATAGATCCATCCTTCTTCTTGACGAACAGAATAGGAGCACCCCAAGGTGAAAAACTAGGACGAATAAATCCACGGTCCGATAATTCTTGCAACTGGTCTTGTAATTCTTGCATTTCTGAAGGTGCAAGTCTATATGGAGATCGGGCTACAGGTGCAGCTCCTGGTATGAGATCAATCTGGAATTCTACACATCTGTGTGGAGGTAGCCCCGGTAATTCTTCTGGAAATACTCCGGGATATTCTCTTACAACCGGCATGTCATTAATGCTTCTTTCTTCAGTATCGATCTTCTTTATGTGTGCCAGAATAGCATAACAACCTTTTCTTATAAGTTTCTGGGCCTTCATACAGCTGATAAAGTTCAGCTTTGAGTTGCTCTTCTCCCCATAAATCATTAATGACGTTTCATCCTTACGAGGGATGCGGATTGATTTCTCAGCGCAAACAACTTCCGCTCTTGTTTTGGACATCCAGTCCATGCCAACGATTACGTCAAAACTTCCTAATTCTACGGGTATCAAATCGATTTTGAAGGTTTCACCAGCGAGATTCATTTCGCAACCATGGCAAATTTTATCGGCTTTTATCAGTTTACCATTAGCTAATTCAATAGTATATTTATCGTCTAGAGGTAATGATGCACATTTTAGTTTAGAACTAAAGTCTTTACACATATAACTTCTATCAGCACCCGTATCAAACATAATAGAAGCTAGTTGATTATTAACGGTAAACGTACCCGTGACAAGATTAGGATCCTCACGTGCTTTACTGGCACTAACATTAAATGCCCTCCCACGTGCGGGTTCTTTGTTCTTCTCCTTATCAGGGCATTGATTTATAAAGTGACCAGACTTCCCGCATCCAAAATATTTCTTGACATCGGTCAGTTTTGTCTTTACTTCAGAAACGGTGGCATAACAATCTTTCGCCACATGTCCTTTCTTGTTGCACTTATCACAGACCACTTGACAATAACCTGCATGATGTGTGTAACATCTTTTGCAGAACGGATGGGGTCCCTTATAGTTTGGACTTGCAGTTGCCCCATCTTGTTTACCTTTAAAAGTTTCTTGTTTCTTCAGGTGAGTACTTTTGCCCTTATAGTCTTCCCATTTCCTCTTTCCTTCAGTTGTCTTGACTTCAGTAATTGGTGCCTTAATCGAATTCTCTGTGATCTGTTCCATGAGTTGGTGTGCCATTGTCATGGCTTCCTGCATCGTATTAGGTTTGGACGATGTAACATTTCCTTTGATATTGATCGATAAACCGTCAATATACATTTCTATCTTTCGTTTCTCGTTTGGCACCAATTCGGGACACAACAAGGCTAGTTCCATGAAACGCTTTTCATAGTTATTGAGATTCGCGCCGATAACCTTCAGATTACGTAACTCAGATTCCATTTTTCTGATCTCGTTTCGAGGACAGTACTCCTCGATTAGCATCTTTTTCAATTCTTCCCAAGAGATATCATATGCCGTATCTATTCCTTCTGCTTTAGCATAATTGTTCCACCAAGTAAGTGCACCATCTTGCAACGTGCACGAAGCATACTTTGACTTGTCTCCGTTCGCACAATTACTGATTTTGAAAACGGACTCCATCTTTTCAAACCGTCGGGTTAGACCGACTGGTCCCTCGGTTCCACTAAACGTCTGTGGTTTGCATCCTTGAAAAGTTTTGTATGAGCATCCGTTTCGTGAGTTTGTGTTTACGGCTGCTGCTTTGGCTGCTGCTTCGGCTGTTGCTTTTGCTGCTTCGGTTGTAGCAATTCTTTCATTCACACGTTTCTCGACTAGTTGCTCAAACTCAGCATCCGACATTTGAGACATGTTTCTTCAATAAACACAACATATATAATTTAATCATATAGAATATTATAGGTAAAATGAGTTGTCAATAGTTAATCGTAGCATATTAATAATATGAACCAATTATTATAAAAGCCTTTTCTTCTTATTAGCATTTTATAATTATTTCTAGGGTATTACCTACCCGTTAAGTTCATACATAATAGCTAGTACAAGGAATTAACTACTAAAATTCTAATAATATTCCACTATAAAAAATTATAGCGAGTTACTACATTATTATGTAATAATAATAATAAGAAGTAGTAATAATACAAATAATCATTCCATGCATTTATTATTAATAAACCAAAATAATACAATACCATACAATACTGATATTTTACATATGCTTATTTTACATAACAAGATAGAGTAGCACACATAAGCAATAAAATAGCGCATGGAAGATTTATGGTTGCGAGGTCGTTCATTCAGAACTATCAGAAACTTCTTCCCATTTGGTTCTCTCTGCCAATTGTTTGTGTGCACATGGTCCGACAGACATTCTGGCAGTGTATTTTATTTTTAGTTGGGGTTTTGAGGTACCCGTTACCTCAGTGGGTTTAATACAATAAGGGTGGTTACGGATCTAATGGTCCTGTTCTTTTTTAATAATTAAGGACATTTTATTATCGTGGTTGTTTTTATTATCTATAGCAAGTTGGAATTTCTCCTTAGTGATCTCTTTTATTTCATTAGCGAAATCCTCCTCCTTACTGATCTCGTCTGATGACGAACTGTCTGAGTCATGTGTAGGAGAATATGATGACGAACTGCAAGAATATGTACCGGTGGTCATGAACCGAAATCTGCCAGGCGTAATCGGCACAACCCGCCCGTCGGCGGTATATCTGGACCAATGTCCATATTTGTTTAAAAATGGACGATCCTCTTTTACTCCAGGGATCATGGGTCCATGCCAACGATACTGTGGCTCCGAAAAACTAAAGCTGGGTGGAGCTGGAACCTCCTCTGGGTTTACCGGGAGTTGAGATTCCCCGGCTAACACAATTTCTTCTTTAATAGGTATTTGAACGCCCTTTTCAGTTGTGGATAGAATAGATTCAGTGTCCGATTCCGAGTCGTACAAAATGATAGGATTAGAAGAAGCCATCTATCACATAATTGAAACAACAATTACGTTAGCATATAAATATATCACATATAATGTTTTTGACCAAATAATAAGCAAAAATCAGGAAAAACAGATATGGTCATAGTCCAGACTCACTAATGCATCCTAACAATTACCAGTTAAACACAATAATGTAATTTCTGGTTCCCTATGACCTCAAGCTCGGATACCAACTGTAACGACCCGTCAAAATCGCTATTGACGCGGCACGTTAATCATTGATTACACAGTGAGGTTTTGACCTCTATATGATACGTTTTGATAAAATATTGCATTCATTAAAATAAGTGACTTTCTAAACATAGAAAGTTATAAACATGTGGGCGAGTGCTTAGGTATAAGCAAAACCCCGAAATACATAAGTCTTTAATTTACAGGTTGACATCACAGTCCAATTATTTATTACACAACGCAGTTTTATTTTGAATGCAATAAACTTTGTACAAAGCATGAGAGACTCCATGCAGGCAACAAGCACATCACAGCGGAAGCATTCTAAGGACCTGAGAATAAAACATGCTAAAAAGTCAACACGAATGTTGGTGAGTTATAAGTTTAATTGCTCGAGTCATAAACATATATAAAGATAGACCACAAGATTTCATCAAAAGTTTATCAATAGATTCTACGTAACAGAGCACCCTGGTAACTAAACTTAACGCTATAGTGATAATTACCCCATTCGTTTTAATACACGCAAACCAACGTGTCTTAAACTCAAATAACATACGTCCGTTAAAAGGCTAGCGCTCTAGCTCGGACGGGGATGTCAAGCCCTATGGATCCATATACAATTATTCGCGCCCACCAGTCCATATCCTATGTACTGGCAGCTACTAGTTACCAAAGCTAAGGGATTTTCAGTTTAACTCAGTGTAGAATTTAGTATGTACTTGTGTCTTATCGCGTTTAAAATAAATTGCATATATTCTCAGCCCAAAAATATTTAAAGTATTTAAAAAGGGAGACTATAAACTCACTGTTCAATATTGCGATTCAATATTGTAGGAAAATTGCATAGACGTAATGATGGTAGATGACTGTATGGTTGGCCTTGGATTCAAGCTAAGGTAATATTGGGTATTGTTCGGGGTATTGTTCTAGAATCCAAGGCCAACCATACAGTCGTCTACCATCATTACGTCTACGCTATTTCCCTACAATATTGAATCACAATATTGAACTGTGAGTTATAGTCTCCCTTTTTAAATACTTTAAATATTTTTGGGCTGAGAATACATGCAATTTATTTTAAACGCAATGGATACAAGTACATACTTAATTCTACACTGAGTTTGAACCGAAAATCTCTTAGCTTTGGTAACTAGTAACTGCCAGTACATAGAGTATGGACTGGTGGGCGCGAATAATAGTATATGGATCCATAGGGCTTGACATCCCCGTCCGAGCTAGAGCGCTAGCCTTTTAACGGACGTATGTTATTTGAGGTTAAGACACATTGGTTTGCGTGTATTAAAACGAATGGGGTAATTATCACTATAGCGTTAAGTTTAGTTACCAGGGTGCTCTGTTACGTAGAATCTATTGATAAACTTTTGATGAAATCTTGTGGTCTATCTTTATATATGTTTATGACTCGAGCAATTAAACCTATAACTCACCAACATTCGTGTTGACTTTTTAGCATGTTTTATTCTCAGGTCCTTAGAATGCTTCCGCTGTGATGTGCTTGTTGCCTGCATGGAGTCTCTCATGCTTTGTACAAAGTTTATTGCATTCAAAATAAAACTGTGTTGTGTAATAAATAACTGGACTGTGATGTCAACCTGTAAATTAAAGACTTATGTATTTCGGGGTTTTGCTTATACTTAAGCACTCGCCCACATGTTTATAACTTTCTATGTTTAGAAAGTCACTTATTTTAATGAATGCAATATTTTATCAAAACGTATCATATAGAGGTCAAAACCTCACTGTGTAATCAATGATTAACGTGCCGCGTCAATAGCGATTTTGACGGGTCGTTACAGTTGGTATCCGAGCTTGAGGTCATAGGGAACCAGAAATTACATTAGTGTATTTAACTGGTAATTGTTAGGATGCATTAGCGAGTCTGGACTATGACCATATCTGTTTTTACTGATTTTTGCTTATTATTTGGTCAAAAACATTATATGTGATATATTTATATGCTAACGTAATTGTTGTTTCAATTATGTGATAGATGACTTCCTCTAATCCTATCATTTTGTACGACTCGGAATCGGACACTGAATCTATTCTATCCACAACTGAAAAGGGCATTCCAATATCTATTAAAGAAGAAATTGTGTTAGCCGGGGAATCTCAACTCCCGGTAAACCCAGAGGAGGTTCCAGCTCCACCCAGCTTTAGTTTTCCGGAGCCACAGTATCGTTGGCATGGACCCATGATCCCTGGAGTAAACGAGGATCGCCCATTTCTAAACAAATATGGACATTGGTCCAGATATACCGCCGACGGGCGGGTTGTGCCGATTACGCCTGGCAGATTTCGGTTCATGACCACCGGTACATATTCTTGCAGTTCGTCATCATATTCTCCTACACATGACTCAGACAGTTCGTCATCAGACGAGATCAGTAAGGAGGAGGATTTCGCTAATGAAATAAAAGAGATCACTAAGGAGAAATTCCAACTTGCTATAGATAATAAAAACAACCACGATAATAAAATGTCCTTAATTATTAAAAAAGAACAGGACCATTCGATCCGTAACCACCCTTATTGTATTAAACCCACTGAGGCAACGGGTACCTCAAAACCCCAACTAAAAATAAAATACACTGCCAGAATGTCTGTCGGACCATGTGCACACAAACAATTGGCAGAGAGAACCAAATGGGAAGAAGTTTCTGATAGTTCTGAATGAACGACCTCGCAACCATAAATCTTCCATGCGCTATTTTATTGCTTATGTGTGCTACTCTATCTTGTTATGTAAAATAAGCATATGTAAAATATCAGTATTGTATGGTATTGTATTATTTTGGTTTATTAATAATAAATGCATGGAATGATTATTTGTATTATTACTACTACTTATTATTATTATTATTACATAATAATGTAGTAACTCGCTATAATTTTTTATAGTGGAATATTATTAGGATTTTAGTAGTTAATTCCTTGTACTAGCTATTATGTATGAACTTAACGGGTAGGTAATACCCTAGAAATAATTATAAAATGCTAATAAGAAGAAAAGGCTTTTATAATAATTGGTTCATATTATTAATATGCTACGATTAACTATTGACAACTCATTTTACCTATAATATTCTATATGATTAAATTATATCTGTTGTGTTTATTGAAGAAACATGTCTCAAATGTCGGATGCTGAGTTTGAGCAACTAATCGAGAAACGTGTGAATGAAAGAATTGCTGCAACCGAAGCAGCAAAAGCAACAGCCGAAGCAGCAGCCAAAGCAGCAGCCGTAAACACAAACTCACGAAACGGATGCTCATACAAAACTTTTCAAGGATGCAAACCACAGACGTTTAGTGGAACCGAGGGACCAGTCGGTCTAACCCGATGGTTTGAAAAGATGGAGTCCGTTTTCAAAATCAGTAATTGTGCGAACGGAGACAAGTCAAAGTATGCTTCGTGCACATTGCAAGATGGTGCACTTACTTGGTGGAACAATTATGCTAAAGCAGAAGGAATAGATACGGCATATGATATCTCTTGGGAAGAACTGAAAAAGATGCTAATCGAGGAGTACTGTCCTCGAAACGAGATCAGAAAAATGGAATCTGAGTTACGTAATCTGAAGGTTATCGGCGCGAATCTCAATAACTATGAAAAGCGTTTCATGGAACTAGCCTTGTTGTGTCCCGAATTGGTGCCAAATAAGAAACGAAAGATAGAAATGTATATTGACGGTTTATCGATCAATATCAAAGGAAATGTTACATCGTCCAAACCGAATACGATGCAGGAAGCCATGACAATGGCACACCAACTCATAGACCAGATCACAGAGAGTTCGATTAAGGCACCAATTACCGAAGTCAAGACAACTGAAGGAAAGAGGAAATGGGAAGACTATAAGGGCAAAAGTGCTCACCTGAAGAAACAAGAAACTTTTAAAGGTAAACAAGATGGGGCAACTGCAAGTCCATACTATAAGGGACCCCATCCGTTCTGCAAAAGATGTTACACACATCATGCAGGTTATTGCCAAGTGGTCTGTGATAAGTGCAACAAGAAAGGACATGTGGCGAAAGATTGTTATGCCACCGTTTCTGAAGTAAAGACAAAACTGACCGATGTCAAGAAATGTTTCGGATGCGGGAAGTCTGGTCACTTTATAAATCAATGCCCTGATAAGGAGAAGAACAAAGAACCCGCACGTGGAAGGGCATTTAATGTTAGTACCAGAGAAGCACGTGAGGATCCTAATCTTGTCACGGGTATGTTTACCGTTAATAATCAACTAGCTTCTATTATGTTTGATACGGGTGCTGATAGAAGTTATATGTGTAAAGACTTTAGTTCTAAACTAAAATGTGCATCATTACCTCTAGACGATAAATATACTATTGAATTAGCTAATGGTAAACTGATAAAAGCCGATAAAATTTGCCATGGTTGTGAAATGAATCTCGCTGGTGAAACCTTCAAAATCGATTTGATACCCGTAGAATTAGGAAGTTTTGACGTAATCGTTGGCATGGACTGGATGTCCAAAACAAGAGCGGAAGTTGTTTGCGCTGAGAAAGCAATTCGCATCCCTCGTAAGGATGAAACGTCATTAATGATTTATGGGGAGAAGAGCAACTCAAAGCTGAACTTTATCAGCTGTATGAAGGCCCAGAAACTTATAAGAAAAGGTTGTTATGCTATTCTGGCACACATAAAGAAGATCGATACTGAAGAAAGAAGCATTAATGACATGCCGGTTGTAAGAGAATATCCCGGAGTATTTCCAGAAGAATTACCGGGGCTACCTCCACACAGATGTGTAGAATTCCAGATTGATCTCATACCAGGAGCTGCACCTGTAGCCCGATCTCCATATAGACTTGCACATTCAGAAATGCAAGAATTACAAGACCAGTTGCAAGAATTATCGGACCGTGGATTTATTCGTCCTAGTTTTTCACCTTGGGGTGCTCCTATTCTGTTCGTCAAGAAGAAGGATGGATCTATGAGAATGTGCATAGATTACAGAGAATTAAACAAATTAACGATCAAGAATCGGTACCCATTACCGAGGATTGATGATTTGTTTGATCAATTGCAAGGATCAAGTGTTTATTCCAAGATTGATCTACGCTCCGGATATCATCAGCTGAGAGTGAAGGAAGAAGATGTTCCTAAAACCGCGTTCAGAACCCGTTACGGTCACTATGAATTTCTAGTCATGCCTTTTGGATTGACTAATGCTCCAGCAGTATTCATGGATCTAATGAATCGCATCTGTAGACCGTATTTAGACAAATTTGTCATTGTTTTTATCGACGACATATTGATTTACTCGAAGAACAACGAAGAACATGAGCAACACTTAAGACTGGTACTAGAGATACTCAAGAAAGAAGAATTGTATGCAAAATTTTCGAAGTGTGATTTCTGGTTACAAGAAGTATAATTTTTGGGACATGTTGTCAGTAAACATGGAATTAAAGTTGACCCTGCCAAGATCGAAGCCATTAGTAAATGGGAAACACCGAAGACTCCAACACAAATCCGCCAATTCTTAGGTCTTGCTGGTTACTACCGAAGATTCATTCAAGATTTCTCTAGAATCGCCAAACCCTTAACTTCATTGACTCAAAAGGGAAAGAAGTATGATTGGTCCACGGAACAGGAATCCTCATTCCAGTTGTTAAAGAAGAAGTTAACGTCTGCACCCATTTTGTCATTACCAGAAGGAAATGATGATTTCGTGATCTATTGTGACGCTTCGCGCCAAGGTTTAGTATGTGTATTAATGCAACGCACAAAAGTCATCGCATATGCCTCACGACAACTAAAAATTCATGAAAAGAACTATACGACGCATGATTTAGAACTTGGAGCAGTAGTTTTTGCACTCAAAATATGGAGACACTATCTATATGGAACCAAGTGTACAGTGTACACTGACCATAAGAGTCTTCAGCATATTTTTGATCAAAAACAACTCAATATGAGGCAACGTCGCTGGGTAGAGTTGTTAAACGATTACAATTGTGAAATCCGTTACCACCCCGGAAAGGCTAATGTTGTAGCTGATGCCTTAAGTCGAAAAGAAAGAGTAAAACCTCTTAGGGTTCGAGCTTTGAATATTACAATTCGTACTGATCTCACAAAGCAAATTCAAGCAGCACAGTTAGAAGCTTTAAAAGAAGAAAACGAAAAAGGCGAAATGAGCAAAGGGTTAGAAAAACAACTTGAAGTAAAAGCCGATGGAACCCTGTATTTTGCTGGTAGGATATGGGTACCAAAACATGGTAACCTAAGGCAACTAGTACTGGATGAAGCACACAAAACGAGGTACTCAATTCACCCAGGAAACGGGAAAATGTACCACGATCTCAAGAAGTTTTATTGGTGGCCTAATATGAAGACAGAAATTGCTACTTATGTAAGCAAATGTTTGACGTGTGCAAAGGTCAAAGCTGAGCACCAAAAGCCGTCAGGATTACTGCAACAACCAGAAATTCCGCAGTGGAAATGGGAAAGAATAACTATGGATTTCATTACGAAATTGCCAAGGACTGCAAGTAGTCATGATACTATTTGGGTGATAGTTGATTGTCTAACTAAATCAGCTCACTTTCTACCAATAAAGGAGACAGACAGTATGGAGAAATTAGCACGCCTATATTTGAAGGAAGTAGTTTCCAGGCATGGTGTACCCATCTCTATCATATCTGATCGCGACACCCGATTCACATCACGTTTCTGGCAGTCATTACAAAAAGCATTGGGAACTCGATTAGATATGAGCACCGCTTATCACCCACAGACAGATGGTCAAAGTGAAAGAATAATACAAACATTGGAAGACATGTTACGGGCATGCGTGATTGACTTTGGAACCAGTTGGGATCGACACTTACCGTTGGCAGAATTTTCATACAATAACAGCTATCATACGAGCATCAACGCAGCGCCATTTGAAGCACTTTACGATAGAAAGTGCAGATCTCCTATATGTTGGAGTGAAGTAGGAGAAAGACAACTTACTGGACCAGAAATTATTCACGAAACCACCGAAAAGATCATTCAAATACAACAGCGATTGAAAACGGCCATGAGTCGCCAAAAGAGTTATGCTGATGTAAGAAGAAAATCGCTAGAATTTCAAGTGGGCGACAAAGTCATGTTGAAAGTGTCACCCTGGAAAGGCGTTGTATGATTCGGTAAACGAGGAAAGCTAAGTCCTAGGTACGTAGGACCCTTTGAAATCACCGAAAGAATTGGAACAGTTGCTTATCGATTAAAGCTACCGCAAAAACTTAGTAGTGTTCACAACACATTTCACGTGTCAAATTTGAAGAAATGTTTAGCTGAAGAGGATGTCGTAATTCCTCTTGACGAAATACGAATCAATGATAAACTCCATTTTATCGAAGAACCTGTTGAAATCATGGACCGTGAGGTCAAACAATTAAAACAAAGCAAAATACCGATAGTTAGAGTTCGTTGGAACGCTAGACGAGGACCCGAGTTTACTTGGGAACGTGAGGATCAAATGAAGCAAAAGTATCCACATTTGTTCACTGATATCGCTCATAAAACAGGTACTACTCAAAATTTCGGGACGAAATTTTCTTTAACGGGGAGGTTATGTGATGACCCGGAAAATTTCGACTTATTTAAACCAATTCTCTATACGATTTATTATTTTGACACGTTAAACAAAGTCTGTTAGATTGAGTCTCAAAATTTTGGAACTGTTTCATATATTCAATTACCTATGACTACTCTCGACGATTCATGAACAATTATATGTATGTATATATGTATATGTACAAGTAAAAATGACTTTCCTACAGTGCTACAGTAAAATTGACTTTGCTACAGTGAATTGCTACAGTAAAATTGACTTTGCTACAGTGAATTGCTACAGTAAAATTGACTTTGCTACAGTGAATTGCTACAGTAGCACTATTTGATGTCGACGAACTAGAAACAAAACGCCATGCGATCGCATGGCAAAAACACTGAAAACTCATGCGATCGCATGAGCTACAGTAAATGAAAAAGTATTATAAATACGCCAGTTTGTTCGACGAGTTACTCACCCCAATTTCTTTTCTTCCTTCTGTAAACGATAAGATATTTATAATTTTAATATTATAATTTAAGTTTAATAATAATAAGGTATTTACGAGGGTATTTTAATTCGGGTTTCAAACCGTTTCAAGCTAAGGTAATATTGGGTATTGTTCGGGGTATTGTTCTAGAATCCAAGGCCAACCATACAGTCGTCTACCATCATTACGTCTACGCTATTTCCCTACAATATTGAATCACAATATTGAACTGTGAGTTATAGTCTCCCTTTTTAAATACTTTAAATATTTTTGGGCTGAGAATACATGCAATTTATTTTAAACGCAATGGATACAAGTACATACTTAATTCTACACTGAGTTTGAACCGAAAATCCCTTAGCTTTGGTAACTAGTAACTGCCAGTACATAGAGTATGGACTGGTGGGCGCGAATAATAGTATATGGATCCATAGGGCTTGACATCCCCGTCCGAGCTAGAGCGCTAGCCTTTTAACGAACGTATGTTATTTGAGGTTAAGACACATTGGTTTGCGTGTATTAAAACGAATGGGGTAATTATCACTATAGCGTTAAGTTTAGTTACCAGGGTGCTCTATTACGTAGAATCTATTGATAAACTTTTGATGAAATCTTGTGGTCTATCTTTATATATGTTTATGACTCGAGCAATTAAACCTATAACTCACCAACATTCGTGTTGACTTTTTAGCATGTTTTATTCTCAGGTCCTTAGAATGCTTCCGCTGTGATGTGCTTGTTGCCTGCATGGAGTCTCTCATGCTTTGTACAAAGTTTATTGCATTCAAAATAAAACTGCGTTGTGTAATAAATAACTGGACTGTGATGTCAACCTGTAAATTAAAGACTTATGTATTTCGGGATTTTGCTTATACCTAAGCACTCGCCCACATGTTTATAACTTTCTATGTTTAGAAAGTCACTTATTTTAATGAATGCAATATTTTATCAAAACGTATCATATAGAGGTCAAAACCTCACTGTGGAATCAATGATTAACGTGCCGCGTCAATAGCGATTTTGACGGGTCGTTACATCAGGTGCATAACTATATGCATATATCTTTCCTTCCGTAGATGAAGTGCGGTTGATTCATCCTATCGATTGAGGTGTTTTCAATAATCATGAAAGGTTTGAACGCAGAATGTAATCGTGAAGATACAAATGAGGTTTAAGACGAAATCAAGTGGCAAACTTGAAGAATTGTTTAGTTTCATATGTAATAATCAATATTTTAATTCAATTTTAATTGTCCAATGTTATTAGTCCACAGTCGATAGTCCACAGTTAACAGTCTAATAATCTATATATAGTTTAATATATAATATTCGAATTAATTACTAAATATCGTGACCAGTGTACATGTCTCAGACTCGATCACAACTCAAAGTATATATATTATTTGAGGATCAACCTCAACCCTGTATAGAGAACTCGATCATTACTGCATATAGAGTGTCTATGGTGATTCCAAATAATATATATAGATGCGTCGATATGATATGTCAAAACCTTGTATACGTGTCCTGATATTTAAAGTGCGTAAAATAAATAACAGAAATTAAATGATGATAAATAAAGTGCGTAAAGTAAATAACAGAAATTAAATGACGATAAATAAAATTGCGAGAATGTAAATTGCGATAAATAAACAGCGATAAATAAATTGCGATAATTAAATGGTAATACGGAATTAACAGTTAGCTAGGAACAGTTAGCTAGGATTTTGTTAGCGTGGATTCTTAATAGAATTTCATATTGTTAATTAATCTGTTTCTAATCAATTTTTATTGTGTCCATTATTTCTACATTATGCCACTTGTTGGATTCTGATAGGTCAAAATCCAAATATGTAATTGGATGAATATGGTTATTCTGTGGTGAATGGATTTGTATATCGGTGGATGTAAGTAGGATAGTATATGACTGTTGAAACAGATTCGAAGAACGTACAATGTAACTTATTAATGTGAAATTTAAAAAGTCCTCGGGTATTACATACCCGTTAAAATATTTTCACCATTAACAGTTTGTACAAGAGAATTTTTAATTACAATCTTTATGAAAACATATATACATATATATTTTCTTCAGATGTATTCATGGATTTAATGAGTTAATATAATATTAAACTCATTTGCTTTTCGGTTGGAACTAGAATAAATAAACTTTAAAACTTTAGAGATTACATATTCGACATGTCGAACGAAGATCATACTCAAAGTACAGATGATGATATTGAAGCATGGATTGTTGATGGTACTGGTGCTGTTATTGATTGTACTTTTGGTGCCGGTGATGTTGCTGAAGCTGGTACATTTTGCACCATATTCTCTGAAATGATTATTCGAGCGCGAAGTTTGTTGACTTATTACTCCAGGATGATTGTCGGTCGGAACGAGCGGATGAATAAGGTTCAGAATTGTGGATAGAATATAATCTTGTCAAGTTACCCCGGAAATGAGACTGAAAATGGTGTCTCGAACAGGTTCGCCGGTAAACGCTTCAGGTTCATTGTCAAGAGGTGAATTGGGTTGGTGGAAGGGATTGCCTTCTGCGCGTTTCCATTAATTAAGTCGACTACAAACCCATCAGATGAATTGATAATGGCTGATTGGTTGATTCATGCTGATGACGCTGTTTTCGGAGCTTATGTGAACATCTATGTCGGAATAGCTTTCGGAATAACTATCGGAATAGCTATCGGAATCTGAGGGACTCGAACTGGTTTAGGGATTCATCCCGTACAATCAGATGAAGGATTTTCGATAATAAATAGATTATAGGATATAGATTAGTATCCTGCAGTATATAATTTACATATGCATATATAATACTAAAATCCCATAAGTTACGGAGGAATCTACGGAAGCTGTCAGGCATCGGTAACAATAACAGGTACGCTA
The DNA here is from genome assembly GCF_046630445.1 of Rutidosis leptorrhynchoides. Classification (NCBI taxonomy): domain Eukaryota; kingdom Viridiplantae; phylum Streptophyta; class Magnoliopsida; order Asterales; family Asteraceae; genus Rutidosis; species Rutidosis leptorrhynchoides. Next base: position 715,056,721 of record NC_092333.1, read on the forward strand.
AGATATGAATTAGCAGATATGCTAAGATATAAATTTTTGTCTATACACTAATCATGCAATTAATGCAATAAGATGTGTCTAGACTAAGGATGATAAGCAAATGTTTCTCTAAGAATGATAAGCAGGAAATTTTCGACACAAAATGATAAGCAAAACTTTTGACATGCAGACACGGTCAAAGTCCAGACTCACTAATGCATCCTAACGACTTATCAGTTAGACACACTAATGCAGACCCGGTTCACTAAGACCACCGCTCTGATACCAACTGAAAGGACCCGTCCTAATCTATCCGGACGAAGTCCGTATCGATTATAAACGATTCATAACAGTTGATTACATCACGAGGTACTTGACCTCTATATGATACATTTTACAAACATTGCATTCATTTTTAAAAAGACAATCTTTCATTACATCGAAAGTTGACAACATGCATACCATTTCGTAAAATATCTTACTATAAATGAATTAATAATAATCTTTATGAACTCGACGACTCGAATGCAACGTCTTTTGAATTTTGCCATTAATGACTCCAAGTAATATCCCTAAAATGAGCAAATGCACAACGGAAGTTTTCTTTCATACCTGAGAATAAACATGCTTTCAAGTGTCAACCAAAAGGTTGGTGAGTTCATTAGTTTAACATAAATAATCATTTCATAATTTTAATAGACCACAAGATTTCATATTTCCATTTCTCATAAACATACGTCCCATACATAGAGACAAAATAATCATTCATATGGATTGAACACCTGGTAATCGACATTCACAATATGCATATAAGAATATCCCCATCATTCCGGGATCCTCCTTCGGACATGATATAAATTTCGAAGTACTAAAGCATCCGGTACTTTGGATGGGGCTTGTTGGGCCCGATAGATCTATCTTTAGAGTTCGCGTCAATTAGGGTGTCTGTTCCCTAATTCTTAGATTACCAGACTATAAAGGGGCATATTCGATTTCGATCATTCAACCATATAATGTAGTTTCGATTACTTGTGTCTATTTCATAAAACAGTTATAAAAAGTTGCACATGTATTCTCAGCCCAAAAATATAAAGGGTAAAAAGGCAATGAAAACTCACCTAATGTATTTTGTAGTAAAAATACATATGACTATATTGAACAATGCAGGGTTGGCCTCGGATTCACGAACCTATATCATTTGTATATATATATATTAAAATGTATAAACATATTCAAACAAGTTTATATATTATAGTTTGAATTATATATTATACTTAATTAGTTTGTGTATATAATTAAAATGTTTAATATCTATATATTTTGTTATATTAATATATCTATATAAATACGGTTAGTTTTATATAAAAATATTCTTAATTCGTTATATATAAGTACTTATATAAATAATGTTATTATATTTGATATGTGATATATAAACTATTAATATGATTACAATATATGTATTAGGTATATTTTAAGTACAAAACAGTTATTTGTAACGAAAATGATAGTTTTGATAATAATGATTTATTAATAATAATAACTTTCTTAATATTGATAATACTAATATTAATAATGATATTGTTAAAATTGATATTTATGTTAATAATAATAATAGTAAAACTAATAATTACGAAAATGATATTTATACTAATATTAATGAGAGTAATAATAATAATTTGTATTATTTTATAATAACAGTAATAATAATCCTAAACATATTCACAATAATAATAATACTAAAAATGGTACAATTACTAACATTTACAAAAATAATACTAAGTTGCATTATTTTATCAGTAACTATAATGTTTATAATGATAATTTTATTATGTTCCTAATAATGATAATAATAATAATAATAATAATAATAATAATAATAATAATAATAATGGTAAGAATTATATTTGTAATAATAATGATAATAATACAATAATACTAGTAATAATAATACTATCTAATAATAACAATATTAATAATAACAATAATAATAATTTGTAATAATTAAAAGAACTACCTCATAGTGTTTAAAAAAAGAACAGCCCTTGCAGGGCTCGAACCTATGACCTCCTGAAACCCGTTGCTTTACTTGACCAGCTGGGCTATGCCCATTTATCAGAAAGATTATAGAAAACATTAATATTTAAAATCGTATTTCTTTGTTATCATGACTTCTCCTTCTACCCGAATACCTCATGTGACCAGAGAAACCAAATCACCTTAGCAACCAATTCGATTTCTTTTGGGTCTTAGACTTCTAAATTGGGACAGAAACGATTCATAGTCATTGTTTGGATTAATTGAAAAATGAAAGAAAGAAAAAAAATAAAAATAAAAACCTGATGTTACATCTCGATGAACACCAAATTCATTTCCATTTCTAGTTCGTTTCAGATAAATATTGTAACATGAATTAGATTTTAAAACCTTCCTGGAAACCTTTTGTAACTTCAATTGAACCCATAACGTCCAATTGAAATCGAATTTTGCCAAGAACTCGATTGTTTGACTTTTCAAATAAAAGTTTGACTCCAACAATTCATCTTCGTTTCTACAAATTGAAAGATGAGGTTTTGAAGAAAGATTTACCATCTACTTCCTAACCTAACTGCGTTTATACTTTTCGACAATTTATTAGAAATTGAATTATGAGCAAAAAGTTATGAAACAGGGCAGTCGATGGTTTTCTGAAAATTTTAATGAAAATCTTTATGTTTTTTTTCCTCTAACTAAATTAGCAGGTAATTATATGGAAGATAGACTATAAAATTATAGCTCCAATGAATCAATTGGCGTTTGTTTATTAGCTTAAATTAGTTGACAGTTTCAAAAGCAGGTATAAAATATGATTAAATAAATAAAGGGAGAAAAAGATTGATAATTGAATTTGTATTTATCCTAATGTTTGGAATCTGCTTTGTACGACTTTGTTTGCTAATATGACTTACTTGACATTTGTTGAACTAGTTCATAGCTAGAAATCGATTTACAACACAGTTAACAAGGACTGAAAACAGTTTACGTACATATACGTATTTATTTATGTATATACAGTATTTTATATAATTAATTGTATCTGTAATGATATATATGTATCTCTGTGTTTTTTATATGTATATGTACTTATGTATAACTGTATATATATATTTATTGATTATATATATTTGTATTCATATATTATTATTTATATATTATAATTAATTTTATTAATTATAACTATATTAATATATAAATCTTATAAATATAATTATATTAGTAATACTCTCAATATTATAAATAATAATAATAATAAAATTTATAATAATATATAATAATATTATTATTAATGATAATAATAACTATTAAATTTATAATAGTAATATTAACCATAAAAATAATAATAATACTAATAATAATATTACTAATTATAATTATAATACTACTAATATTATTAATGATAATAATAATAGTAGTAATAATATTATAACAATTTACATATATCAAATTCGTATCTATAGATTATATATTTAAAATAACATTAATAACACTAGTATTTATATTAATATTGAAAATAATAATAACATTATTATAACAACTATATTTATAATAAAATCTTATATTTTAATATTACATATTATTGTTTGGTAATACATCTATATAATATGCATTACATAATAAGTTATAGTAAATATTAAGTTTTATATATTTTAACATATATTAAAATATATATACAATAATAATTTCAAATAGAAATCATATATTTATATATAGATTCATTTTTTTTAATTACAACTTAATTATTTATGTCTTATTTTACATATTAAATTCTAATGTTTAAATTATATTTTAATATTTCCATTTACTATATATATATATATGTTTACATTTATATATACATATTTATTTACAAACAATTGTTCGTGAATCGTCGGACACAGTCAAAGGTTTATATTATTATATGAACAAAGTTCAAAAGTTTTTGAGATTCAACATTACAGACTTTGCTTATCGTATCTAAATCAAATAAGATTCAGGTTTAAATTTGGTCGGAAATTCCCGGGTCATCACAGTACCTACCCGTTAAAGAAATTTCGTCCCGAAATTTGAGTGAGGTCGTCATGGCTAACAATAAATATGTTTTCCTGATGAATATGAGCTGATAAATAGAGTTTATCATTATTGAATAATACAAATAAAAATAATTCGATTATTCGAAGAGTACGAATGAAACTATCATGAGAGAGGTCCCAACGGGCATCGTCCACCTTTGCCCAAAAACTTGCCCAAATTTTTAGTCGTTAGTAAAATAAAAAAAAAATTAATTCCAACGGTCACTTTTACACTATAAAAACACCAACCATATACTTCATTTTATACACTTAAACATATATTTCTTTTATATTTCCACCTTTCTCAAAATCAAAAATCAAACACTCCCAAACTGCAAAATGTTAACACTTCCCCCAATGATTGTTTCATTCAATGTTCGTTACGGAGGTGATTTCCGTAATCAAATGAAGGAATATAAGTAGGGCGACAGTATTTCGTTTGAAGATATCGACATTCGTGATGTTGGTTTACAAGACTTGCTACCCTTTCTGAAGGAAAAAGTTCCGTGTGAATTCACGTCTGTGTTCTTTTATAAAGACGATTATGATGCGGATTGTAGGGAAAGTTTTCTGTGTACTGATGATCAATGGTACTTTATAAAAGATACTATTGAAGATCACGGTAAACGCATTTCTTTGTATGCGGTTCTTGAAGATGAAGAGACGTTGGGTTATCGTTACCTCGATGAATCAGCTGAAGCAGCAGTTGAGGCATCAAGAGAAATACCGATGTCTTCAGAGTACCTCACGGATGGTGAAATGACTGGTGAACGCTACTTTGCAGATGACAATTGATGACGACGAGTAGTTTGATTGTAATCTTTTAATTTTTAATTGTCGTGATGTTTTAATTTTTAATTATTGTAATTTCAGTGTTGTTGTCGAGTTTTATATCTTCCTTTATGTTTCAGAGCTCTTCGTCTTTTTAATCTCCTCTCGATCTCTAGTAAAACGAGTAATGGTCTAGAATTTACGTGTATGGAGTTTCGAATGAATTTAATGTCATAATCAAGAAAGAACGTAATAGCACGATTTAATTCGTCAAATTACCAGAATCATTGAGAATAGAGCTATCAAGAAATACTTTCTTGATATGTTCAGAAATTAATTAGAATGAAAGAGTTATGTAACATGACACATGATGGTGGTATGATCTACTGTTAACCATCATGTCCCATTAGAACTCAGCATGACTTACTGTAATATAATCATGTTGATCAAGTGTCATTATATTATACTAACTCATGCATCAGTTCCCAACATTACTTCAATAACATTCATATTTTAAGCTCGAAAGTTTACAGAATATAGAAACTAACAGTTTCTATATGATGTAACACTGATAGCACGAAGAGATAAATGATTTCAGATAGTATTAGTTATAAAAATATATTCAGAAATATCGAGGATATTTATAATGAAAGATATGATAATATCTTTGAATATCTAAGATCAGAGGATGATGGAGACTATTGTCCGCAAGGGTTTAGAGTAATGAGCAAAATATTCGCTAAAGACTTCAGCAGACATTGAATCATTTAGATTCTTTGAAGTCAAACTTATTCTTTGTGATTTGTCCACAGTTTCTTTCATAGTTTCTCATAATCTGCTTTTCGGTACTAAATTTTCTATTGAATGTTTCCAATATAATGATACACATGAAGCACTAGGAGGTGTATAATTTTCGGATTAGAATATTTATGAAAATATCCTCAGAAATATCGAAGATATTGATGATGATATTTTGGAATTTCTAAGTTCGATGGTTGATGGAGAAAGATTTTCCTCAAGATTTTAACATGACTTCGGAGCAAGATATTCTCTAAAGATTTCAACGAATCCAGAATTATCTGAATTCTTTGAATATAGGGTATGGTCCTTGTATTTGTCCTTAATCTCCTTCGTGGTTAATTCAATCCATTTTCCAGTTCCAACTTTTCTAACATACTATTCTTTATCATTAAACTTCCGATAATTAAGTTCGTTTACGACTGTCTATGGTTTCTGCTGCTTCATTCAGCTTTTTCAACATTCAGAGTATTGATTTGTAGACTGAGTGCTTTTCAGAATTTTAGAATGAAAGATCATAATTCTAAGATATAAATGTTATACATTTAACTGTTGGTGTAGATATGCTGTGAGTTTTCAAAGTACTGAGTGCTGATTCCCGGTAATTGGTATGGCAGTTCTCGTTACAAGATACAGATGAGTATATGATAGGGTTTCAATGAATAAATATAATGATTTGTCAGAGAGATTTAAGCCAAGAAGTAACGAGGTTGCTGGTATGTCTGCTGGTAATATGGTGGAACATAAAAGAATTCTCTGGTATCAAAAGGGTAATCATATATATCAGAATTATAGTAAGGCTACTTCGAATGAAAAGTCGAAGTTGACTTGCTGGAGCTGTGACAAAATTGGCTACCTTGAAAAGGGATCGCAAAGTTATTTTTGCTAATAAATGCCAAAGGATCTGACGCGGCTACGTGTTAAACTTTTACTCAGTTGCCGAGAGCTTTTCAGGTGCATAACTATATGCATATATCTTTCCTTCCGTAGATGAAGTGCGGTTGATTCATCCTATCGATTGAGGTGTTTTCAATAATCATGAAAGGTTTGAACGCAGAATGTAATCGTGAAGATACAAATGAGGTTTAAGACGAAATCAAGTGGCAAACTTGAAGAATTGTTTAGTTTCATATGTAATAATCAATATTTTAATTCAATTTTAATTGTCCAATGTTATTAGTCCATAGTCGATAGTCCACAGTTAACAGTCTAATAATCTATATATAGTTTAATATATAATATTCGAATTAATTACTAAATATCGTGACCCGTGTACATGTCTCAGACTCGATCACAACTCAAAGTATATATATTATTTGAGGATCAACCTCAACCCTGTATAGAGAACTCAATCATTACTGCATATAGAGTGTCTATGGTGATTCCAAATAATATATATAGATGCGTCGATATGATATGTCAAAACCTTGTATACGTGTCCTGATATTTAAAGTGCGTAAAATAAATAACAGAAATTAAATGACGATAAATAAAGTGCGTAAAGTAAATAACAGAAATTAAATGACGATAAATAAAATTGCGAGAATGTAAATTGCGATAAATAAACAGCGATAAATAAATTGCGATAATTAAATGGTAATACGGAATTAACAGTTAGCTAGGAACAGTTAGCTAGGATTTTGTTAGCGTGGATTCTTAATAGAATTTCATATTGTTAATTAATCTGTTTCTAATCAATTTTTATTGTGTCCATTATTTCTTCATTATGCCACTTGTTGGATTCTGATAGGTCAAAATCCAAATATGTAATTGGATGAATATGGTTATTCTGTGGTGAGCGGATTTGTATATCGGTGGATGTAAGTAGGATAGTATATGACTGTTGAAACAGATTCGAAGAACGTACAATGTAACTTATTAATGTGAAATTTAAATAGTCCTCGGGTATTACATACCCGTTAAAATATTTTCACCATTAACAGTTTGTACAAGAGAATTTTTAATTACAATCTTTATGAAAACATATATACATATATATTTTCTTCAGATGTATTCATGGATTTAATGAGTTAATATAATATTAAACTCATTTGCTTTTCGGTTGGAACTAGAATAAATAATCTTTAAAACTTTAGAGATTACATATTCGACATGTCGAACGAAGATCATACTCAAAGTACAGATGATGATATTGAAGCATGGATTGTTGATGGTACTGGTGCTGTTATTGATTGTACTTTTGGTGCCGGTGATGTTGCTGAAGCTGGTACATTTTGCACCATATTCTCTTAATTGATTATTCGAGCGCGAAGTTTGTTGACTTATTACTCCAGGATGATTGTCGGTCGGAACGAGCGGATGAATAAGGTTCAGAATTGTGGATAGAATATAATCTTGTCAAGTTACCCCGGAAATGAGACTGAAAATGGTGTCTCGGACAGGTTCGCCGGTAAACGCTTCAGGTTCATTGTCAAGAGGTGAATTCGGTTGGTGGAAGGGATTGCCTTCTGCGCGTTTCCATTAATTAAGTCGACTACGAACCCATCAGATGAATTGATAATGGCTGATTGGTTGATTCATGCCGATGACGCTGTTTTCGGAGCTTATGTGAAAATCTATGTCGGAATAGCTATCGGAATAACTATCGGAATAGCTATCGGAATCTGAGGGACTCGAACTGGTTTAGGGATTCATCCCGTACAATCAGATAAAGGATTTTCGATAAGAAATAGATTATAGGATATATATTAGTATCCTGCAGTATATAATTTACATATGCATATATAATACTAAAATCCCATAAGTTACGGAGGAATCTACGGAAGCTGTCAGGCATCGGTAACAATAACAGGTACGCTAAGATATGAATTAGCAGATATGCTAAGATATAAATTTTTGTCTATACACTAATCATGCAATTAATGCAATAAGATGTGTCTAGACTAAGGATGATAAGCAAATGTTTCTCTAAGAATGATAAGCAGGAAATTTTCGACATAAAATGATAAGCAAAACTTTTGACATGCAGACACGGTCAAAGTCCAGACTCACTAATGCATCCTAACGACTTATCAGTTAGACACACTAATGCAGACCCGGTTCACTAAGACCACCGCTCTGATACCAACTGAAAGGACCCGTCCTAATCCATCCGGACGAAGTCCGTATCGATTATAAACGATTCAAAACAGTTGATTACATCACGAGGTACTTGACCTCTATATGATACATTTTACAAACATTGCATTCGTTTTTAAAAAGACAATCTTTCATTACATCGAAAGTTGACAACATGCATACCATTTCGTAAAATATCTTACTATAAATGAATTAATAATAATCTTTATGAACTCGACGACTCGAATGCAACGTCTTTTGAATTTTGCCATTAATGACTCCAAGTAATATCCCTAAAATGAGCAAATGCACAGCGGAAGTTTTCTTTCATACCTGAGAATAAACATGCTTTCAAGTTTCAACCAAAAGGTTGGTGAGTTCATTAGTTTAACATAAATAATCATTTCATAATTTTAATAGACCACAAGATTTCATATTTCCATTTCTCATAAACATACGTCCCATACATAGAGACAAAATAATCATTCATATGGATTGAACACCTGGTAATCGACATTCACAATATGCATATAAGAATATCCCCATCATTCAGGGATCCTCCTTCGGACATGATATAAATTTCGAAGTACTAAAGCATCCGGTACTTTGGATGGGGCTTGTTGGGCCCGATAGATCTATCTTTAGAGTTCGCGTCAATTAGGGTGTCTGTTCCCTAATTCTTAGATTACCAGACTATAAAGGGGCATATTCGATTTCGATCATTCAACCATATAATGTAGTTTCGATTAATTGTGTCTATTTCATAAAACAGTTATAAAAAGTTGCGCATGTATTCTCAGCCCAAAAATATAAAGGGTAAAAAGGTAATGAAAACTCACCTAATGTATTTTGTAGTAAAAATACATATGCCTATATTGAACAATGCAGGGTTGGCCTCGGATTCACGAACCTATATCATTTGTATATATATATATATATATATATATATATATATATATATATATATATATATATATATATATATATATATATATATATATATATATATATATATATTAAAATGTATAAACGTATTCGAACAAGTTTATATATTATAGTTTGAATTATATATTATACTTAATTAGTTTGTGTATATAATTAAAATTTTTAATATCTATATATTTTGTTATATTAATATATCTATATAAATATGGTTAGTATTATATAAAAATATTCTTAATTCGTTATATATAAGTACTTATATAAATAATGTTATTATATTTGATATGTGATATATAAACTATTAATATGATTACAATATATGTATTAGGTATATTTTAAGTACAAAATAGTTATTTGTAACGAAAATGATAGTTTTGATAATAATGATTTATTAATAATAATAACTTTCTTAATATTGATAATACTAATATTAATAACGATATTGTTAAAATTGATATTTATGTTAATAATAATAATAATAATAGTAAAACTAATAATTACGAAAATGATATTTATACTAATATTAATGAGAGTAATAATAATAATTTGTATTATTTTATAATAACAATAATAATAATCCTAAACATATTCATATTCATAATAATAATAATAATACTAAAAATGGTACAATTACTAATATTTACAAAAATAATACTAAGTTGCATTATTTTATCACTAACTATAATGTTTATAATGATAATTTTATTATGTTCCTAATAATGATAATAATAATAATAATAATAATAATAATAATAATAATAATAATAATAATAATAATAATAATAATAATAATGGTAAGAATTATATTTGTAATAATAATGATAATAATACAATAATACTAGTAATAATAATACTATCTAATAATAACAATATTAATAATAACAATAATAATTTGTAATAATTAAAAGAACTACCTCATAGTGTTTAAAAAAAAGAACAGCCCTTGCAGGGCTCGAACCCGCGACCTCCCGAAACCCGTTACTTCACTTGACCAGCTGGGCTATGCCCATTTATTCGAAAGATTATAGAAAACATTAATATTTAAACTCGTATTTCTTTGTTATCATGACTTCTCCTTCTACCCGAATACCTCATGTGACCAGAGAAACCAAATCACCTTAGCAACCAATTCGATTTCTTTTGGGTCTTAGACTTCTAAATTGGGACAGAAACGATTCATAGTCGTTGTTTGGATTAATTGAAAAACGAAAGAAAGAAAAAAAATAAAAATAAAAACCTGCTGTTACATCTCGATGAACACCAAATTCATTTTCCATTTCTAGTTCGTTTTAGATAAATATTGTAACATGAATTAGATTTTAAAACCTTCCTGGAAACCTTTTGTAACTTCAATTGAACCCATAACATCCAATTGAAATCGAATTTTGCCAAGAACTCGATTGTTTGACTTTTCAAATAAAAGTTTGACTCCAACAATTCATCTTCGTTTCTACAAATTGAAAGATGAGGTTTTGAAGAAAGATTTACCATCTACTTCCTAACCTAACTGCATTTATACTTTTCGACAATTTATTAGAAATCGAATTATGAGCAAAAAGTTATGAAACAGGGCAGTCGATGGTTTTCAGAAAATTTTAATGAAAATCTTTATGTTTTTTTTCCTCTAACTAAATTAGCAGGTAATTATATGGAAGATAAACGATAAAATTACAGCTCCAATGAATCAATTGGCGTTTGTTTATTAGCTTAAATTAGTCGACAGTTTCAAAAGCAGGTATTAAATATGATTAAATAAATAAAGGGAGAAAAAGATTGATAATTGAATTTGTATTTATCCTAATGTTTGGAATCTGCTTTGTACGACTTTGTTTGCTAATATGACTTACTTGACATTTGTTGAACTAGTTCATAGCTAGAAATCGATTTACAACACAGTTAACAAGGACTGAAAATAGTTTACGTACATATATGTATTTATTTATGTATATACAGTATTTTATATAATTAATTGTATCTGTAATGATATATATGTATCTCTGTATTTTTTATATGTATATGTACTTATGTATAACTGTATATATATATTTATTAATTATATATATCTGTATTCAAATATTATTATTTATATATTATAATTAATTTTATTAATTATAACTATATTAATATATAAATCTTATAAATATAATTATATTAGTAATACTCTCAATATTATAAATAATAATAATAATAAAATTTATAATAATATATAATAATAATATTATTAATGATAATAATAACTATAAAATTTATAATAGTAATATTAACCATAAAAATAATAATAATACTAATTATAATATTACTAATTATAATAATAATACTACTAATATTATTAATGATAATAATAATAGTAGTAATAATATTATAACAATTTACGTATACCAAATTCGTATCTATAGATTATATATTTAAAATAACATTAATAACACTAGTATTTATATTAATATTGAAAATAATAATAACATTATTATAACAACTATATTTATAATAAAATCTTATGTTTTAATATTACATATTATTGTTTGGTAATACATCTATATAATATGCATTACATAATAAGTTATACAAATATTAAGTTTTATATATTTTAACATATATTAAAATATATATACAATAATAATTTCATATAGAAATCATATATTTATATATAGATTCATTTTTTTAATTACAACTTAATTATTTATATCTTATTTTACATATTAAATTCTAATGTTTAAATAATATTTTAATATTTCCATTTACTATATATATATGTTTACTGTAACACCCCGTTTTCCCGTGCACGTCTAAAGGTACAAACTTAATTATTAGCACATCCATTTATTTCATTTCTTTTTCTCTTTTCTCTCCATTTTCTCTCCCAAAACTTAAAACTCATTTGAATTATAAGTGAGATTTGAGAGTGAAGGATTGATGTGACGCCCCGTACAAAATCATCGTGTACGGTACATCAACAACAGGATCATTACAAGGTCAAACACTATATGCTATTTGAAAACCAGTTTTGCATTCATGAACAGATAACGTTTTACAAAAGATGAATAGGAAACATTAACATGAGTACATGATACTAAGGTCATTACAAAGCTATTGTTTTGAAAATAACATAAGTTGGGGATGCAAAGTAAAAGTTTCATGCTTGAGACATCTCTAAGTAATGCAGCGGAAGTCTAACACAGCAAGTCTGTAACAGCAAGTCTATACACCGAGACTAGAACAGCAAGGCTAACAGCAGAAGCAACAACGTCTAAACACCTGAGAAATACATGCTTAAAAAGTCAACACGAATGTTGGTGAGCTATAGTTTGTTTGTATTCAGTAATGTAATGTAGGCCACGAGATTTCAGTGCTTCAAACAAGCGTTTCAAATCAGTAATTCAAATCAGTATGATAAAGTATATGTATAACCGTGGGCACTCGGTAACTAACTTAACGTTTATACCCCCTGAAAGTACACTTGGCAAGTGCGTATGTCTACGAAGTATTAAACACTCGTTAAATGCTAGCGCGACTAGCCCGAGTGGGGATGTCAAACCCTATGGATCCATATCTAAGATTCGCGTTCACCGGTTCTAAAACCAATGACTAAATGTTACCGAGCTAAAGGGAATGTTTCTGCCGTTGTATAACCCACACATATATAAGTTTAAGTACTCGTGCCTAGTATGTAAAACATAAAATCCGCATGTATTCTCAGTTCCTAAAATAAGTTAAAGTAAAAAGGGAATGCTATAACTCACAGTGATAAAAGCGGTAAAGTCGGTAATGAAAGTACGCAAGTAGTAAGTCGGTCCGAAAGGTCGTCAACCTAAATCAAGGGTTACTAGGTCAGTAGGTTGTTTTTATAAATTCTAATAGTGCATAAAATAGGTTTAAGTGTCATCATCATCATCATTCATCATCATAAAAGCTAAGTAAGTTCGACAAGAATAGAGATCGAAACAATAGGCTGACTTCGGTCAGCTGCTGCGACCTCTACGTAAATCGAAAAGATGCATAGTCAGTGGCTATGGCTCCGTATGTGAGTCCCCTAACCGCTGACCAATTTTTAGAACCTAACTCGTCTTCGTTTGACCGTGGCGATGGTTTAAGTGCGAGTAGGTCAGAAATTTCAGCACAACGTTAATAGGGTGTAGTGACTCTCGGAGGGCCATAAATCCTAAACCGTAACTCGGATTAAGACGAGGCCTAAACGGAAAATCATCTACTCGAACCGAACTAACTGAAAATTAACTTTCCAGTAGCGCAGGTGGTCTGATAAGATACGAAAATCAGTGGACAAGTGCTCCGGTGAGGTTCTTGGTGCTTGATGCTCATCACGGTTCTCATCCTTGATGCTTGTAGCTTCAAGTGTACAACTCGTTGATGGATTAGCATCACTTTTGACCAAGATTCTACCATCAATACACAATATGTTAAGACCAAGTGGTAACACAACTCATTTAAGAGTCTTAGATGGATGATGAACCAAGGTTACATCATATCCTTAGTCTTAACACAATTACAAGTCCTATTTACAAACAAAGTTACAAACTTTACATCAATCAAACAAGTATGAACATGATCCAAGTCAAAAGACGTGATGGAACCCTAAGCTAGAGAGCTTGGATCCCTTTCACACAATTTATAAGGTCACAAAGCTAGAAAGCTTGAACCTTTAGTGTTCTTGAAGATCTTGAAGCATAAAGCTTGGATCTTTAAGATATATGAAGATAACAAACAAAAGTTTGAATCTTTATCACAAAATAACAAGATTAAAGTAAAATAAAGATGAATCTACAAAGTTGGTGAAGATTCAAAGCTAGAAAGCTTGAATCTTCCATGTTCTTGAAAGATTCATGCTTGAATCAACAAGATATAAGCAAGATCAAAGCTAAAAGGAACTTTGATCTCCATAATATGATGATGATGGCCACGAAAATGAAAGGAAAAGAAGAAGAAAAAGAAGACTTACAAGCAATACTAGAAAGGGAAGAAAGAAAGAACAAGTGTGTGTGAAAACCAAATGAGCAAGTGATTTGAATGAGAGGTAAATGGCTAGTATTTATAAGCAAGGAATTTGACAAGGATTGATGACATGGACAAGGGCTAATATTTATAAGCAAGGAATTTGACAAGGATTGATGACATGGACAAGGGCTAGTATTTATAAGCAAGGAATTTGACAAGGATTGATGACATGGACAAGGGCTAGTATTTATAAGCAAGGAATTTGACAAGGATTGATGACATGGACAAGGGCTAATTAATTGGGTCACTAGCTAGAGTAGGGTGGGCTTGAGCCCAACAAGGTAGAAAGTCCAACAAGACTAACTATTGTGCATAATTAAATTACTACGCGTAATTAAGCATCCAAAAACCCAGGTAATTATTATTATAAAATAATAATTAATATTTCGCAGTCATAATATTCCGATTATGACAAAAGTTAAACGTGCGCGCAAGTTCGCGGTTTATTCGAAACGTCAAATAACACTAACGGTTATAAAGGCTTCCAATGATCAAGTTATGTATCCTACGTACTCTAAGGCACGTTTTAACATATAAATGGAAGTAAACCACGTAAATCAAGTTTCCAGAGTATAAAGTAACACAGTACGCACATATACGCAGTTTCGCAAAAAACACAAGGCACAAAAGCAAGTCGAAAAAGCCGGGTCGTTACATTACCCACCTGTTAATGGAAATTTCGTCCCGAAATTTGAGGAGTGACAAAAAAAAAATGGTACCGTATTTAAATAAGAAGTAGCGTATCAATGTTCCGAAAGATTCGTGGGCTAAAAAGTGAGCTATTTACCTTGAAAGGTACTCTGGCGTATAAAAGTAAGAATAGGTATATGCTATTAATTAAGTCTCTTAGGAGATCAACAAATTGATTTCGTTTCTGGTTAACATGAGTATGTTGTCTGAATATATCCACAAAAGAAAAGATGATGTTTTTAGCCTTACAGGCATCTTTAGTAAGCTGGATGCATGAAATACATCATGAATGTTACTAAACTCATCTAAAATATTGAGCGCTTATGGCGCAATACAAAGCTGACAGGTAGGATGGAAAACATGGTGATCATAACCATGCGATTTGATGTCTGGATAGTGTTAGCCACGGATTTTACTAACCCCTTGATTTCGGAAAGAGACCATAGGCATAAAGAACTCGATATTTAAGAACGTTTCATTTGACTATATGAATTGAAACTTTTGCTGAAAGTGAATAATCGAACTTATATGCAATGCAAGCCATAATTATCTATAGTGCCTGCAGGACGGTCTGAACGAACAATGAAGGATATCACCCAGTTTACCATACTGCAGGTGAACTTATCCTTAGATGGAATGAAAGAACAGTTCCATAATGTAACTTTATCCTTTCAGTTACATGTTGAAGTTAGGTTTAACATTAACTAGAACAACATATAGTTGCAACCAACGAAGAAAGGAATATGTAGAGTAACCATATCCGTATTACAGATGTTTTAAGCAGTCCCTTACAAGAGGATAACAAGATTCATAGATTCCTAAAGTATGTTACTTTACATTTCCGAAAGAGAATCGAACGAAAGGTGTGATCTTTGAACCAGGGTGAACTCTTCAAGCGGTTTGTTCTGAATTTATCCTTATACTTAAGGAGATGCGCAGACAAGAAGATACGTGGACCCTTGGTCGTAAAGAACGGTTTACTCTAAGTGAAAAGAATCTCAAAACGATTCCTTGTACCTCAACCTACTAATTCATAGAGATGATTTTTACGAGGATGTTGCGATTAGCAGTGAAATATTGAGAATAGAAACCCACCTAGTGCCCTTCCTACAATGGGGTGACCATTGAGTGTACCTCAGAAAACTGATTTATCGGCCCGCGATTTTGCCATGTTTAACCTTAGAAGGAACATTTTTCGAGTATAAAGACTTCCTAACAAAATTTTTTTTTTATAAATCTGCCACCCAAAGTGGCTCAAGCGTTTTTAACAAGGATTTTAATAGTAAGCTTCATCCCTAACGGAGGGAGAGAAGAAGTGTGATCCCTACATGGTGTAGTCTAATACGGAAACCTTTAATAAAATCAACCGAGGAAGTTTTGAAAAACCTTTAAACGTTTGATGTGACAACATAAATGGAACGAAGTTCTTGGTAAATTTAGAAGTATGTATAACGAGTACCATTTGCACAAAATTATTTGACTTAAAACAACTCAATAAAGGAGCGATTTTTAATCATCTTGAAGGTATAACTTAGTATGTACTAACCCAAAATAAGTAAGGGTAAATTTATACATATATGATTTTATAAATCGCGTAAGTGATAGAAAAGTTTTTAGTACTTTCATTTGTCCATAAATCTCGTGAGGACCGCACAAATAAGCAACGTGTAAAAATTTTGATAAACATAGTTTTTCGTATTTCAGAGGTTACGAGTTGAAAAAGGTCGAGTGAAAAATCTTTGAATCATCGGTTGACATGATACTAGGTAATGAAAACTAATGAATTAAATGTAGTTTTGATGATTATCCGAACTTAAGTCTTTGGCCCAAAAATGTTTACGTCCGAAGCCGTTGCTAAAAAGTGAGGTATGAAGGATAGAGCATGAGGATGAGAAGTTAATCGCTTCTTGACTTTGCAGAATGCCACACAGGTTATGGCTAATATTAAAGTAGGAATACTAATGATGTTAATATCGCTAGATGAGAATTTCCTTGGAATAGGTCAGGACTTTGAGTTATGTAAGATAGAGCATCGCTCCGACAGATGTGAAGAATAAGATCTCTGGGGTAACGCAGTAATTTTGAATGGTTTAAGTGTTTGTGGATGCCCGAAGGCTCTGCATGACGTGGTAGTAAGTGCCTTCATCACATACACACACATGAATCTCTTAGTTTCGACAGTTTTCTATCTTCATGATGACTTGGATACGAATAAGCAACGAAAAATTTTATATTGACAAGCAACGAAAATTTTATAGAATTCATTTAAGGTGACGATGTAAGAAAAGAAATTAAGTTCTTAGCAAACTAGGGTTATGTACAACACGTACCATTCAAGGTAAAATATCCTTTGAATAAAAGATTTGATTTGTAAAAGTGAAAGTAAAATTTCATATGTATTTGTCAAAAAGAAGTAATTATTTACTTTATTTTATATAACGTATACGATTTCAAAAATTTGCACGAATGGCAAATAAAATAAATTTATTTTTATTAAGTTTTGAGAGGATCGCACAGTAAAATAATGTAAGTAAAATTTTGGCAAACAAAATTTTCATATTTCGGAGGTTACAAGTTGAAAAAAGATTGATGAGAATCGAGTAAAAGACTTTTGAAAATCTCGGGTGATATTTGAGAAAAAATGTTACGAGGTAATGAAAACTGTTGAATTTTAATGTGGTTGATGACTATTAGTAGGGCATAAGTCCTTCGACCAAAAATGCTTAAGTATAAAGTTATTGCTTATAAGTGAGAAACGAAAGGGAGAGTATGAGGACGGGGATTAACTACCCACTGATTTTGGAAATTCCGAACTGGTATGACTAATATTGAAGTAAGAAGGGTGATGGTGTGATTATCATTGATTAAGAATTCTCTCGGAATAAGTTAGAATTCAGTGTCGCATAAGAATGAGTATCAAATACGATTCTTGGGTAGTATAGTATTTGAATTGCTGAAGTGACGGGATACAATTTCCTTTATGTATCGTTGTCCATTGTATCGGTTTCTTTCATGGCTAGAAAGTGAGCAGATTTGGTGAGGCGATCAACGATAACCCCGATAGTGTCATAACTGCCGACTGTTTTCGGTAGTTTCAGAATGAAATCCATCGTCATCCCTTCCTATTTCCATTGTGGGATCTCGGGTTGTTGAAGTAATCCAGATGGCTTTTGGCTCACCATTCTCGCGAGGTATACGAATAATCTTCTTACTATAAATAACTTTCGCTTTCGTGCTTGAAAGTCAGTCCGTTCCAACTATTTCCTCAAAGCTTTCTAACTCGATGAGTATTAGGTTAATTTTAAGGTCCATTCCAACCAAATCTTATTATACTGCCGTGAAAATTTTTATCAACCTTCTCAAATAACATCTGCTTGTGCGCAGGTAACTAATCCTTTCCAACTACTACTATAAAACTTCCAAGTTTTGTTGGCATGAGGTCATCTCCAAATGACCCACCTGTTAATTTTTAAGGTACTATCTTAAATTACTCCTCTATCTCTGCCAACTTACCATTAGCTTGTCCTATAGAATACTTAACTCTCATGATTGTTAATGGCTTATTAGTCATCACACTAGGATTCTTAGGTATAAGGTTTCTATCACTCTAGTATTAAACAATTCCGAGACGATAAATCGTTGTGAAGAAACGTACCCTAACTAAAATCAGGATCCATGCGAGTCTCCATAGCTGAGATAACGATTGCTCTATCGTATGTGAGTCCAAAGTTTTTTTTTTCCTATTTGAGAACTTTTTCCTTAAGTATCCAGGGTGTCTATATCTATAACAAATTTTCGGGTTATCAATTCTGCAGTCCAGGCCCTTCTCGTACAGTATCTAGACCAAGTGGTTATTCCTGCCTTTATCAGACCATAATGCGTATACTCAAGTGGTTCCTACCAAAATTTCCTTTGAATCGCTTCATATTCCTTATGTAGTAACATTGGGACTTCTGCATGATTCACTTCAATATAATTACGCTGGCCTGGCGTCATTATATTGTACTAAATCGTACGTTCATTCCAATATCACTCCATATGGTCAATGTAACGTGATCACTTTCAGTTCTACTCAATTTCATCCCACGGTGCTTTATCTATGCTATCTCAAAACAAAATCTACATAATTAATCTCACGGTTTCTCGGTGTGGGTGCGTAAGTTCCGTAGGTCATGCACCAATGCCTAAATGTCCCGAAATTTCTTCAAAATGTTCAGGTTTAGGTAACATCGTTAGGTTCCTTTCTAGAAATTCAATCTGGGTCTCGCGTCGAGTTGTATGTGTAGCAAGTAGTAGTACGATATGTCTTGAGGCGACTCCCAAGTCTTTGGGTATGGTTGAGCATCAGTAGAAGGCACTCTGACCTTGTGAAAGGAGATGTCCTCCCGACTTCCCCAATGCCTAAGAGTGTTAGGGTACTAAATCCAGAAATGTCGTCAGATCATCGAGCAGTGGTGAAGAACGAAAGAGATAAGTGACGGTCATTAAAGCGTACGAGATACGAGCCATCTTGCAGGAACTGAACAACCTTCGAATGTTCACACGTCGTACGTGGCTATTTAGAGTGAGCTCGGGGTGCGGTTACTCCGACAAATCCTCCAATATCTCCTCCTCCGAGGATCGACTTTAGTGGGCGTGTAATCCGAGGGGTACTCCTCCTAGATTGCGTGAAGAATCGTTTCGATCTCTGGAACGGTGGAACAGTAGTAACAGGTGGATTACAATACTAATCCTTAGGGTTAGACATGTGGGAAATGGGTTCAGAAGAACATCTGAACTAGGAAAGGTAAGTTTTTCCAAGTCGGTGCAGCGAATAGCAGGCATGAAGCAAGCACGTAATCAGGCACTACAGCAACCTAGCTCGTTTACAGCAGTATATAGCATGGAAATATTAACAGTACTAAACAGAAGTAACATGCAATCGAAAGCAGATAGTAGCATGCAGTAGCTAGAATAAGCAAAAGCATGCAGCGAGTTTACATAGCAGTAAAAGGAAACAGTAGCATGCAGCAAGTTCATACGGTAGTAAAAGTAAGCAGTGGCATGCAGTAGTAGTAAGCAGTAACATGTAGTAATATAACACAGTAGCATGCAGCACGTTCCGCAGAAACAAGTAAACTAGCAAGTTGTAGATTAGTCCTATTAGTGAATCTTACTCGGGTCGGTCCTAGTCTCACTAATGCAACCTAATTCCCTACAACCAATGCTCTGATACCAACTGTGACGCCCCGTACAAAATCATCGTGTACGGTACATCAACAACAGGATCATTACAAGGTCAAACACTATATGCTATTTGAAAACCAGTTTTGCATTCATGAACAGATAACGTTTTACAAAAGATGAATAGGAAACATTAACATGAGTACATGATACTAAGGTCATTACAAAGCTATTGTTTTGAAAATAACATAAGTTGGGGATGCAAAGTAAAAGTTTCATGCTTGAGACATCTCTAAGTAATGCAGCGGAAGTCTAACACAGCAAGTCTGTAACAGCAAGTCTATACACCGAGACTAGAACAGCAAGGCTAACAGCAGAAGCAACAACGTCTAAACACCTGAGAAATACATGCTTAAAAAGTCAACACGAATGTTGGTGAGCTATAGTTTGTTTGTATTCAGTAATGTAATGTAGGCCACGAGATTTCAGTGCTTCAAACAAGCGTTTCAAATCAGTAATTCAAATCAGTATGATAAAGTATATGTATAACCGTGGGCACTCGGTAACTAACTTAACGTTTATACCCCCTGAAAGTACACTTGGCAAGTGCGTATGTCTACGAAGTATTAAACACTCGTTAAATGCTAGCGCGACTAGCCCGAGTGGGGATGTCAAACCCTATGGATCCATATCTAAGATTCGCGTTCACCGGTTCAAAAACCAATGACTAAACGTTACCGAGCTAAAGGGAATGTTTCTGCCGTTGTATAACCCACACATATATAAGTTTAAGTACTCGTGCCTAGTATGTAAAACATAAAATCCGCATGTATTCTCAGTTCCCAAAATAAGTTAAAGTAAAAAGAGAATGCTATAACTCACAGTGATAAAAGCGGTAAAGTCGGTAATGAAAGTACGCAAGTAGTAAGTCGGTTCGAAAGGTCGTCAACCTAAATCAAGGGTTACTAGGTTAGTAGGTTGTTTTTATAAATTCTAATAGTGCATAAAATAAGTTTAAGTGTCATCATCATCATCATTCATCATCATAAAAGCTAAGTAAGTTCGACAAGAATAGAGATCGAAACAATAGGCTGACTTCGGTCAGCTGCTGCGACCTCTACGTAAATCGAAAAGATGCATAGTCAGTGGCTATGGCTCCGTATGTGAGTCCCCTAACCTCTGACCAATTTTTAGAACCTAAATCGTCTTCGTTTGACCGTGGCGATGGTTTAAGTACGAGTAGGTCAGAAATTTCAGCACAACGTTAATAGGGTGTAGTGACTCTCGGAGGGCCATAAATCCTAAACCGTAACTCGGATTAAGACGAGGCATAAACGGAAAATCATCTACTCGAACCGAAATAACTGAAAATCAACTTTCCAGTAGCCCAGGTGGTCAGATAAGATACGAAAATCAGTGGACAAGTGCTCCGGTGAGGTTCTTGGTGCTTGATGCTCATCACGGTTCTCATCCTTGATGCTTGTAGCTTCAAGTTTACAACTCGTTGATGGTTTAGCATCACTTTTGACCAAGATTCTACCATCAATACACAATATGTTAAGACCAAGTGGTAACACAACTCATTTAAGAGTCTTAGATGGATGATGAAGCAATGTTACATCATATCCTTAGTCTTAACACAATTACAAGTCCTATTTACAAACAAAGTTACAAACTTTACATCAATCAAACAAGTATGAACATGATCCAAGTCAAAAGACGTGATGGAACCCTAAGCTAGAGAGCTTGGATCCCTTTCACACAATTTATAAGGTCACAAAGCTAGAAAGCTTGAACCTTTAGTGTTTTTGAAGATCTTGAAGCATAAAGCTTGGATCTTTAAGATATATGAAGATAACAAACAAAAGTTTGAATCTTTATCACAAAATAACAAGATTAAAGTAAAATAAAGATGAATCTACAAAGTTGGTGAAGATTCAAAGCTAGAAAGCTTGAATCTTCCATGTTCTTGAAAGATTCATGCTTGAATCAACAAGATATAAGCAAGATCAAAGCTAAAAGGAACTTTGATCTCCATAATATGATGATGATGGCCACGAAAATGAAAGGAAAAGAAGAAGAAAAAGAAGACTTACAAGCAATACTAGAAAGGGAAGAAAGAAAGAACAAGTGTGTGTGAAAACCAAATGAGCAAGTGATTTGAATGAGAGGTAAATGGCTAGTATTTATAAGCAAGGAATTTGACAAGGATTGATGACATGGACAAGGGCTAATATTTATAAGCAAGGAATTTGACAAGGATTGATGACATGGACAAGGGCTAGTATTTATAAGCAAGGAATTTGACAAGGATTGATGACATGGACAAGGGCTAGTATTTATAAGCAAGGAATTTGACAAGGATTGATGACATGGACAAGGGCTAATTAATTGGGTCACTAGCTAGAGTAGGGTGGGCTTGAGCCCAACAAGGTAGAAAGTCCAACAAGACTAACTATTGTGCATAATTAAATTACTACGCGTAATTAAGCATCCAAAAACCCAGGTAATTATTATTATAAAATAATAATTAATATTTCACAGTCATAATATTCCGATTATGAAAAAAGTTAAACGTGCGCGCAAGTTCGCGGTTTATTCGAAACGTCAAATAACACTAACGGTTATAAAGGCTTCCAATGATCAAGTTATGTATCCTATGTACTCTAAGGCACGTTTTAACATATAAATGGAAGTAAACCACGTAAATCAAGTTTCCAGAGTATAAAGTAACACAGTACGCACATATACGCAGTTTCGCAAAAACACAAGGCACAAAAGCAAGTCGAAAAAGCCGGGTTGTTACAATTGAGGGTTGATCTTTGGAGCGAGATTTAAAGTTGTTCCTTGTGTCTCTAGCTACGCGTTGATAGTCTCGGTAAGTTCTAACTTTATGTTTCGAGTTTTAATTGGTTAATGGCTAGGGTTTGGGTTACTAGAGATTTGTATGACCCATTTGAGGGTAAAATGGGTGAGGTTGGGTTATGTTGTTGTAATTAAACCCTAATAGCCATAATCTAGGGTTTTGGCCTTGTGATTTGAGGTTGTAAGTGTCAATTGGTGTTGTTAGTCACTAATGCACTTTAAGATTTATGAAAGAAGGGTTAATGGGTAAGTTTGACTTGATTGTGAGTTTAAGTGAGATAAAATGGGTCAAAATGTACTAGTTGACCTAATGGGATGAAATGGGTATGGATTACCCTAAGTTTTGTGTTAATCGAAGTTAATAGACTTTAATTCACTAGTCTTAGTGATTAAAGTCGAGTCTTGGCCATGTATGGGCGGTTGTGAGTAGTTGAGTCATTTAATGCAATTTGGGTCATTAAATGCTCAAGTGGGAGTATTGTGGTTAATCCCACTAGTTGTGGAATTGAATGTGCACTTAATGATTTAGGTACATTGCATTGAAGCTCGGAAGTACTAGATCATTATCCTTGTGACAAGGTGATTGGAATAATTATATATGCATGTATATGATTTATTTGCTTGTGGGGTATGGGTTAAAGTTCGATGTTGATGATACCATACCCTAGAGTATATTATGTTGTGGATGAGGGTTTAAAGTTCGTTGTTGACGATACCTCATACGTATGGAATTAAAGTTTGATGTTGACGATGCCATACGACTATTGTAGTGAGTTGATGAGGGTTTAAAGTTCGATGTTGACGATACCTCATATGTGGGTTTAAAGTTCGGTGTTGACGATACCACAATAATGTAGACGAATGGGGTTTAAGTTCGATGTTGATGATACCATTCGTTGGGCTAGCCTTGAGATCTTGAGCACTTTGGATGTTGTGAACATCATCGTTATACTTGTATTTTAGCATGATGTATCGTTGTATTATATGCTATTGTTATACTAGTCTTGTTATCGTGGTACTTAGCGTTATACATGTGAAAGGTATGCTAATTATGTAACTAGTATGTATGCGAATTTGATAAGTGTTTGCAAGTAAGTAGGTTATATATATGTATGTATAATTGTTTCACTCACTAAGCCTTGCTTACCCTCTCATTGTTTACCATTTTATAGGTTCCGGCTTGGACAAGGGTAAGGGCATACGTTTGGACTAGTAGTCTCCCGCTTATGTTGTCGGGGGTGCTTTTGGTGTTAGCTTTTGAAGTTGGCCTAACGTTTTGGGTAGTTTTGAAATGTCCCGTTCTTATTGATTAAAAACGTTCCATATTAATTGATTTCGTTGCGAGGTTTTGACCTCTATATGAGACGTTTTTCAAAGACTGCATTCATTTTAAAACAAACCATAACCTTTATTTCATCAATAAAGGTTTAAAAAGCTTTACGTAGATTATCAAATAATGATAATCTAAAATATCCTGTTTACACACGACCATTACATAATGGTTTACAATACAAATATGTTACAACAAAATAAGTTTCTTGAATGCAGTTTTTACACAATATCATACAAGCATGGACTCCAAATCTCGTCCTTATTTAAGTATGCGACAGCGGAAGCTCTTATTATTCACCTGAGAATAAACATGCTTTAAACGTCAACAAAAATGTTGGTGAGTTATAGGTTTAACCTATATATATATCAAATCGTAACAATAGACCACAAGATTTCATATTTCAATACACATCCCATACATAGAGATAAAAATCATTCATATGGTGAACACCTGGTAACCGACATTAACAAGATGCATATATAAGAATATCCCCATCATTCCGGGACACCCTTCGGATATGATATAAATTTCGAAGTACTAAAGCATCCGGTACTTTGGATGGGGCTTGTTGGGCCCAATAGATCTATCTTTAGGATTCGCGTCAATTAGGGTGTCTGTTCCCTAATTCTTAGATTACCAGACTTAATAAAAAGGGGCATATTCGATTTCGATAATTCAACCATAGAATGTAGTTTCACGTACTTGTGTCTATTTTGTAAATCATTTATAAAACCTGTATGTATTCTCATCCCAAAATATTAGATTTTAAAAGTGGGACTATAACTCACTTTCACAGATTTTTACTTCGTCGGGAAGTAAGACTTGGCCACTGGTTGATTCACGAACATATAACAATATATACATATATATCAAAGTATGTTCAAAATATATTTACAACACTTTTAATGTATTTTGATATTTTAAGTTTATTAAGTCAGCTGTCCTCGTTAGTAACCTACAACTAGTTGTCCAAAGTTAGATGTACAGAAATAAATCGATAAATATTATCTTGAATCAATCCATGACCCAGTGTATACGTATCTCAGTATTGATCACAACTCAAACTATATATATTTTGGAATCAACCTCAACCCTGTATAGCTAACTCCAACATTCACATATAGAGTGTCTATGGTTGTTCCGAAATATATATAGATGTGTCGACATGATAGGTCGAAACATTGTATACGTGTCTATGGTATCTCAAGATTACATAATATACAATACAAGTTGATTAAGTTATGGTTGGAATAGATTTGTAACCAATTTTCACGTAGCTAAAATGAGAAAAATTATCCAATCTTGTTTTACCCATAACTTCTTCATTTTAAATCCGTTTTGAGTGAATCAAATTGCTATGGTTTCATATTGAACTCTATTTTATGAATCTAAACAGAAAAATTATAGGTTTATAGTCGGAAAAATAAGTTACAAGTCGTTTTTGTAAAGGTGGTCATTTCAGTCGAAAGAACGACGTCTAGATGACCATTTTAGAAAACATACTTCCATTTTGAGTTTAACCATAATTTTTGGATATAGTTTCATGTTCATAATAACAATCATTTTCTCAGAATAACAACTTTTAAATCAAAGTTTATCATAGTTTTTAATTAACTAACCCAAAACAGCCCGCGGTGTTACTACGACGGCGTAAATCCGGTTTTACGGTGTTTTTCGTGTTTCCAGGTTTTAAATCATTAAGTTAGCATATCATATAGACATAGAACATGTGTTTAGTTGATTTTAAAAGTCAAGTTAGAAGGATTAACTTTTGTTTGCGAACAAGTTTAGAATTAACTAAACTATGTTCTAGTGATTACAAGTTTAAACCTTCGAATAAGATAGCTTTATATGTACGAATCGAATGATGTTATGAACATCATTACTACCTTAAGTTCCTTGGATAAACCTACTGGAAAAGAGAAAAATGGATCTAGCTTCAACGGATCCTTGGATGGCTCGAAGTTCTTGAAGCAGAATCATGACACGAAAACAAGTTCAAGTAAGATCATCACTTGAAATAAGATTGTTATAGTTATAGAAATTGAACCAAAGTTTGAATATGATTATTACCTTGTATTAGAATGATAACCTACTGTAAGAAACAAAGATTTCTTGAGGTTAGATGATCACCTTACAAGATTGGAAGTGAGCTAGCAAACTTGAAAGTATTCTTGATTTTATGTAACTAGAACTTGTAGAATTTATGAAGAACACTTAGAACTTGAAGATAGAACTTGAGAGAGATCAAGTAGATGAAGAAAATTGAAGAATGAAAGTGTTTGTAGGTGTTTTTGGTCGTTGGTGTATGGATTAGATATAAAGGATATGTAATTTTGTTTTCATGTAAATAAGTCATGAATGATTACTCATATTTTTGTAATTTTATAAGATATTTCATGCTAGTTGCCAAATGATGGTTCCCACATGTGTTAGGTGACTCACATGGGCTACTAAGAGCTTATCATTGGAGTGTATATACCAATAGTACATACATCTAAAAGCTGTGTATTGTACGAGTACGAATACGGGTGCATACGCGTAGAATTGTTGATGAAACTGAACGAGGATGTAATTGTAAGCATTTTTGTTAAGTAGAAGTATTTTGATAAGTGTATTGAAGTCTTTCAAAAGTGTATATATACATATTAAAACACTACATGTATATACATTTTAACTGAGTCGTTAAGTCATCGTTAGTCGTTACATGTAAGTGTTGTTTTGAAACCTTTAGGTTAACGATCTTGTTAAATGTTGTTAACCCAATGTTTATAATATCAAATGAGATTTTAAATTATTATATTATCATGATATTATCATGTATGAATATCTCTTAATATGATATATATACATTAAATGTCTTTACAACGATAATCGTTACATATATGTCTCGTTTAAAAATTATTAAGTTAGTAGTCTTGTTTTTACATATGTAGTTCATTGTTAATATACTTAATGATAGGTTTACTTATCATAGTATCATGTTAACTATATATATATCCATATATATGTCATCATATAGTTTTTACAAGTTTTAACGTTCGTGAATCACCGGTCAACTTGGGTGGCCAATTGTCTATATGAAACATATTTCAATTAATCAAGTCTTAACAAGTTTGATTGCTTAACATGTTAGAAAAATTTAATCATGTAAATATCAATCTCAATTAATATATATAAACATGGAAAAGTTCGGGTCACTACAGTACCTACCCGTTAAATAAATTTCGTCCCGAAATTTTAAGCTGTTGAAGGTGTTGACGAATCTTCTGGAAATAGATGCGGGTATTTCTTCTTCATCTGATCTTCACGCTCCCAGGTGAACTCGGGTCCTCTACGAGCATTCCATCGAACCTTAACAATTGGTATCTTGTTTTTCTTAAGTCTTTTAACCTCACGATCCATTATTTCGACGGGTTCTTCGATGAATTGAAGTTTTTCGTTGATTTGGATTTCATCTAACGGAATAGTGAGATCTTCTTTAGCAAAACATTTCTTCAAATTCGAGACGTGGAAATTGTTATGTACAGCCGCGAGTTGTTGAGGTAACTTAAGTCGGTAAGCTACTGGTCCGACACGATCAATAATCTTGAATGGTCCAATATGCCTTGGATTTAATTTCCCTCGTTTACCAAATCGAACAACGCCTTTCCATGGGGCAACTTTAAGCATAACCATCTCTCCAATTTCAAATTCTATATCTTTTCTTTTAATGTCAGCGTAGCTCTTTTGTCGACTTTGGGCGGTTTTCAACCGTTGTTGAATTTGGATGATCTTCTCGGTAGTTTCTTGTATAATCTCCGGACCCGTAATCTATCTATCCCCCACTTCACTCCAACAAATCGGAGACCTGCACTTTCTACCATAAAGTTCTTCAAACGGCGCCATCTCAATGCTTGAATGGTAGCTGTTGTTGTAGGAAAATTCTGCTAAAGGTAGATGTCGATCCCAACTGTTTTCGAAATCAATAACACATGCTCGTAGCATGTCTTCAAGCATTTGTATCGTCCTTTCGCTCTGCCCATCAGTTTGTGGATGATAGGCAGTACTCATGTCTAGACGAGTTCCTAATGCTTGCTGTAATGTCTGCCAGAATCTTGAAATAAATCTGCCATCCCTATCAGAGATAATAGAGATTGGTATTCCATGTCTGGAGACGACTTCCTTCAAATACAGTCGTGCTAACTTCTCCATCTTGTCATCTTCTCTTATTGGCAGGAAATGTGCTGATTTGGTGAGACGATCAACTATTACCCAAATAGTATCAAAACCACTTGCAGTCCTTGGCAATTTAGTAATGAAATCCATGGTAATGTTTTTCCATTTCCATTCCGGGATTTCAGGTTGTTGTAGTAGACCTGATGGTTTCTGATGTTCAGCTTTGACCTTAGAACACGTCAAACATTCTCCTACATATTTAGCAATATCGGCTTTCATACCTGGCCACCAAAAATGTTTCTTGAGATCCTTGTACATCTTCCCCGTTCCAGGATGTATTGAGTATCTGGTTTTATGAGCTTCTCTAAGTACCATTTCTCTCATATCTCCAAATTTGGTACCCAAATCCTTTCAGCCCTATACCGGGTTCCGTCTTCCCTAATATTAAGATGCTTCTCCGATCCTTTGGGTATTTCATCCTTTAAATTTACCTCTTTTAAAACTCCTTGTTGCGCCTCCTTTATTTGAGTAGTAAGGTTATTATGAATCATTATATTCATAGATTTTACTCGAATGGGTTCTCTGTCCTTCCTGCTCAAGGCATCGGCTACCACATTTGCCTTCCCCGGGTGGTAACGAATCTCAAAGTCGTAATCATTCAATAATTCAATCCACCTACGCTGCCTCATATTCAGTTATTTCTGATTAAACATGTGTTGAAGACTTTTGTGGTCGGTATATATAATACTTTTGACCCCATATAAGTAGTGCCTCCAAGTCTTTAATGCAAAAACAACCGCGCCTAATTCCAAATCATGCGTCGTATAATTTTGTTCGTGAATCTTCAATTGTCTAGACGCATAAGCAATCACCTTCGTTCGTTGCATTAATACACAACCGAGACCTTGCTTTGATGCGTCACAATAAATCACAAAATCATCATTCCCTTCAGGCAATGACAATATAGGTGCCGTAGTTAGCTTTTTCTTCAATAACTGAAACGCTTTCTCTTGTTCATCATTCCATTCAAATTTCTTCCCTTTATGCGTTAATGCAGTCAAGGGTTTTGCTATTCTGGAAAAGTCTTGGATGAACCTTCTGTAGTAACCAGCTAGTCCTAAAAACTGGCTTACGTGTTTCGGAGTTTTTGGAGTTTCCCACTTTTCAACAGTTTCTATCTTTGCCGGATCCACCTTAATACCTTCTTTGTTCACTATGTGACCGAGGAATTGAACTTCTTCCAACCAAAATGCACACTTTGAAAACTTAGCGTACAATTCTTCTTTCCTCAATACTTCTAACACCTTTCTCAAATGTTCACCGTGTTCTTGGTCATTCTTTGAGTAAATAAGTATGTCATCAATGAAAACAATGACAAACTTGTCAAGGTATGGTCCACACACTCGGTTCATAAGGTCCATGAACACAGCTGGTGCATTAGTTAAACCAAACGGCATGACCATAAACTCGTAATGACCGTAACGTGTTCTGAAAGCAGTCTTTGGAATATCATCTTCTTTCACCCGCATTTGATGATATCCGAAACGTAAGTCAATCTTTGAATAAACAGACGAGCTTTGTAGTTGATCAAATAAGTCGTCGATTCTCGGTAGTGGGTAGCGGTTCTTGATGGTAAGTTTGTTCAACTCTCGGTAGTCGATACACAACCTGAATGTACCATCTTTCTTCTTGACAAACAAAACAGGAGCTTCCCACGGTGATGTGCTTGGTCGAATGAAACCACGTTCTAATAGTTCTTATAGTTGGCTTCGCAGTTCTTTCATATCGCTGGGTGCGAGTCTATAATGAGCACGAGCTATTGGTGCAGCTCCTGGTACAAGATCTATTTGAAATTCAACAGATCGATGTGGAGGTAGTCCAGGTAATTCTTTCGGAAATACATCGGGAAATTCTTTTGCGACGGGAACATCATTGATGCTCTTTTCTTCAGTTTGTACTTTCTCGACGTGTGCTAGAACAGCATAGCAACCTTTTCTTATTAGTTTTTGTGCCTTCAAATTACTAATAAGATGTAGCTTCATGTTGCCCTTTTCTCCGTACACAATTAAGGGTTTTCCTTTTTCTCGTATAATGCGAATTGCATTTTTGTAACAAACGATCTCTGCTTTCACTTCTTTCAACCAGTCCATACCGAGTATCACATCAAAACTCCCTAACTCTACTGGTATCAAATCAATCTTAAATGTTTCGCTAACCAGTTTAATTTCTCGATTCCGACATATATTATCTGCTGAAATTAATTTACCATTTGCTAATTCGAGTAAAAATTTACTATCCAAAGGCGTCAATGGACAACTTAATTTAGCACAAAAATCTCTACTCATATAGCTTCTATCCGCACCAGAATCAAATAAAACGTAAGCAGATTTATTGTCAATAAGAAACGTACCCGTAACAAGCTCCGGGTCTTTCTGTGCCTCTGCCGCATTAATATTGAAAACTCTTCCGCGGCCTTGTCCATTCGTGTTCTCCTGGTTCGGGCAATTTCTAATAATGTGGCTCGGTTTTCCACATTTATAACAAACTACATTGGCATAACTTGCTCCGACACTACTTGCTCCGCCATTACTCGTTTCGACACCATTTGTTCCTTTTGTTCTATCAACCCCTGGTCCGTAGACCTCACACTTCGCCGCGCTATGACCATTTCTTTTACACTTGTTGCAAAATTTGGTGCAGAACCCCGAGTGATACTTTTTACACCTTTGGCATAGCTGCTTCTGATTGTTGTTGTTGTTGTTGTTGTTGTTGTTGTTGTTGTTGTTGTTGTTGTTGTTGTTGTTGTGGTTATTATTGTTGTTAGGATGATTGTTGTAGTTGCTGTTGTTGTTGTTGTTGTTGTTGTTGGGCCATTTGTTGTTGTTGCGATTGATGTTGCGATTGTTGGGATAATTGTTGCGATTATTGTTGTAATTGCTGTTGTTGTTGTATTGGTGATTCTTATCACCGTTTTCCACCCACTTTCTTTTGACTTGCTTCACATTGGCCTCTTCAGCAGTCTGTTCTTTAATTCTTTCTTCAATCTGGTTCACTAGTTTGTGAGCCATTCTACATGCCTGTTGTATGGAGGCGGGCTCATGTGAACTTATATCTTCTTGGATTCTTTCCGGTAATCCTTTCACAAACGCGTCGATCTTCTCTTCCTCATCTTCGAATGATCCCGGACACAATAGGCACAATTATGTGAATCGTCTTTCGTACGTGGTAATATCAAATCCTTGGGTTCGTAACCCTCTAAGTTCTATCTTGAGCTTATTGACCTCAGTTCTGGGATGGTACTTCTCGTTCATCAAGTGCTTGAATGTTGACCACGGTAGTGCGTACGCATCGTCTTGTCCCACTTGCTCTAGATAGGTATTCCACCATGTTAACGCAGAACCTGTGAAGGTATGCGTAGCGTACTTCACTTTGTCCTCTTCAGTACACTTACTTATGGCAAACACCGATTCGACCTTCTCGGTCCACCATTTCAATCCGATCGGTCCTTCGGTTCCATCAAATTCCAAAGGTTTGCAGGCAGTGAGTTCTTTGTAGGTGCATCCTACCCGATTTCCTGTACTGCTAGATCCAAGGTTATTGTTGGTATGTAGCGCAGCCTGTACTGCGGCTATGTTTGAAGCTAAAAAAGTACAAAATTCCTCTTCATTCATATTCACGGTGTGTCGAGTAGTCGGTGCCATTTCCTTCAAAATAGTCAAATGGAACAAGTTAATCATACAGAATATTAAGAGTAGTTAATAGTATTTCGTAGCATAATATGAACTTATTTATAAAAGCTTTTTCTTCATATTAGCATTTTATAATTTTAAATTCGGGTAGCACCTACCCGTTAAGTTCATACTTAGTAGCTAATATACAATTCAACTACTACAATTTTATATAAAAAACTGATTATAATAATATTTCGCGTTCAAACTTTTACACAATATTTTACAAACTTACAATACCGCTTATTTTACATATAGCATGAAATATAGCACACAATAAATTTGATACAAGATGGTTGTGAAGATAATTCTAGCTAGTACACAAGTCGTTCAGCAAAGGCAATAAAGACATGTAATTCATACGTCCAGAAATAAGTCATGCATTCTGGTTTTACTAGGATTACTTCCCATCCTTGGTCTTGTGGAACATAACCGTTATGGCAGTTGATAAGACAGCGTGTTGTAACGTCGTCAAAGGGACGAGGGTTACGTAATGTCCAACAGTCCCGTAACAATCTAAAAACCTCATTTCTTACCCCAATTACCGACTCCGTCACTTGTGGGAACGTTTTGTTTAATAGTTGTAGCCCGATGTTCTTGTTCTCACTTTGGTGAGAAGCGAACATTACTAATCCGTAAGCATAACATGCTTCTTTATGTTGCATGTTAGCCGCTTTTTCTAAATCATGAAGTCCAATATTCGGATATATTGAGTCAAAATAATTTCTTAACCCATTGCGTAAAATAGCATTTGGGTTCCCCGCAATATATGCGTCAAAGTAAACACATCGTAACTTATGGATTTCCCAATGTGATATCCCCCATCTTTCGAACGAAAGCCTTTTATAAACCAAGGCATTCTTGGAACGTTCTTCGAAAGTCTTACAAACTGATCTCGCCTTAAATAGTTGTGCCGAAGAATTCTGACCGACTCTAGACAAGATTTCATCAATCATGTCTCCGGGTAGGTCTCTTAAAATATTGGGTTGTCTATCCATTTTGTGTTTTTATACTATAAAATAGACAAGAGTTAGATTCATAAAAAAAATACTTATTAATACAAGCAATTTTTACATATATCATAAAGCATAAGCACACTATATTACATATATTACACCACACGAATACAACTATCTTATTCCGACTCGCTTGTTTCTTCTTCTTCGGTTTTGGTTCGTTTTGCCAAGTTTCTAGGGATATATGATGTTCCCCTAATACGAGCCGTCGTTTTCCACATTGGTTTAGAAAAACCTGGTGGTTTAGAGGTTCCCGGGTCATTGTTACAACTTAAGGACTTCGGGGGTTGACGATACATATAAAGTTCATCGGGGTTGGAATTAGATTTCTCTATTTTTATGCCCTTTCCCTTATTATTTTCTTTTGCCTTTTTAAATTCAGTTGGGGTAATTTCTATAACATCATCGGAATTCTCGTCGGAATCCGATTCATCGGAGAATTGGTAATCCTCCCAATATTTTGCTTCCTTGGCGGAAACACCATTGACCATAATTAACCTTGGTCGGTTGGTTGAGGATTTTCTTTTACTTAACCGTTTTATTATTTTCCCCACCGGTTCTATTTCTTCATCCGGTTCCGATTCTTCTTCCGGTTCCGACTCTTCTTCCGGTTCCTCTTCGGGAACTTGTGAACCAGTCCACGAATCATTCCAATTTACATTTGACTCTTCATTATTATTAGGTGAGTCAATGCGACTTGTTCTAGAGGTAGACATCTATCACATAATATCAAACGCGTTAAGAGATTAATATATCACATAATATTCACATGTTAAAAATATATAGTTTCCAACAAAATTTGTTAAGCAATCATTTTTCAAGTAAACACGGTCGAAGTCCAGACTCACTAATGCATCCTAACAAACTCGATAAGACACACTAATGCAAAATTCTGGTTCTCTAAGACCAACGCTCGGATACCAACTGAAATGTCCCGTTCTTATTGATTAAAAACGTTCCATATTAATTGATTTCGTTGCGAGGTTTTGACCTCTATATGAGACGTTTTTCAAAGACTGCATTCATTTTAAAACAAACCATAACCTTTATTTCATCAATAAAGGTTTAAAAAACTTTACGTAGATTATCAAATAATGATAATCTAAAATATCATGTTTACACACGATCATTACATAATGGTTTACAATACAAATATGTTACAACAAAATAAGTTTCTTGAATGCAGTTTTTACACAATATCATACAAGCATGGACTCCAAATCTCATCCTTATTTAAGTATGCGACAGCGGAAGCTCTTATTATTCACCTGAGAATAAACATGCTTTAAACGTCAACAAAAATGTTGGTGAGTTATAGGTTTAACCTATATATATATCAAATCGTAACAATAGACCACAAGATTTCATATTTCAATACACATCCCATACATAGAGATAAAAATCATTCATATGGTGAACACCTGGTAACCGACATTAACAAGATGCATATATAAGAATATCCCCATCATTCCGAGACAACCTTCGGATATGATATAAATTTCGAAGTACTAAAGCATCCGGTACTTTAGATGGGGCTTGTTGGGCCCAATAGATCTATCTTTAGGATTCGCGTCAATTAGGGTGTCTGTTCCCTAATTCTTAGATTACCAGACTTAATAAAAAGGGGCATATTCGATTTCGATAATTCAACCATAGAATGTAGTTTCACGTACTTGTGTTTATTTTGTAAATCATTTATAAAACCTGCATGTATTCTCATCCCAAAATATTAGATTTTAAAAGTGGGACTATAACTCACTTTCACAGATTTTTACTTCGTCGGGAAGTAAGACTTGGCCACTGGTTGATTCACGAACCTATAACAATATATACATATATATCAAAGTATGTTCAAAATATATTTACAACACTTTTAATATATTTTGATGTTTTAAGTTTATTAAGTCAGCTGTCCTCGTTAGTAACCTACAACTAGTTGTCCACAGTTAGATGTACAGAAATAAATCGATAAATATTATCTTGAATCAATCCACGACCCAGTGTATACGTATCTCAGTATTGATCACAACTCAAACTATATATATTTTGGAATCAACCTCAACCCTGTATAGCTAACTCCAACATTCACATATAGAGTGTCTATGGTTGTTCCGAAATATATATAGATGTGTCGACATGATAGGTTGAAACATTGTATACGTGTCTATGGTATCTCAAGATTACATAATATACAATACAAGTTGATTAAGTTATGGTTGGAATAGATTTGTTACCAATTTTCACGTAGCTAAAATGAGAAAAATTATCCAATCTTGTTTTACCCATAACTTCTTCATTTTAAATCCGTTTTGAGTGAATCAAATTGCTATGGTTTCATATTGAACTCTATTTTATGAATCTAAACAGAAAAATTATAGGTTTATAGTCGAAAAAATAAGTTACAAGTCGTTTTTGTAAAGGTAGTCATTTCAGTCGAAAGAACGACGTCTAGATGACCGTTTTAGAAAACATACTTCCATTTTGAGTTTAACCATAATTTTTAGATATAGTTTCATGTTCATAATAACAATCATTTTCTTAGAATAACAACTTTTAAATCAAAGTTTATCATAGTTTTTAATTAACTAACCCAAAACAGCCCGCGGTGTTACTACGACGGCGTAAATCCGGTTTTACGGTGTTTTTCGTGTTTCCAGGTTTTAAATCATTAAGTTAGCATATCATATAGATGTAGAACATGTGTTTAGTTAATTTTAAAAGTCAAGTTAGAAGGATTAACTTTTGTTTGCGAACAAGTTTAGAATTAACTAAACTATGTTCTAGTGATTACAAGTTTAAACCTTCGAATAAGATAGCTTTATATGTATGAATCGAATGATGTTATGAACATCATTACTACCTTAAGTTCCTTGGATAAACCTACTGGAAAAGAGAAAAATGGATCTAGCTTCAACGGATCCTTGTATGGCTCGAAGTTCTTGAAGCAGAATCATGACACGAAAACAAGTTCAAGTAAGATCATCACTTGAAATAAGATTGTTATAGTTATAGAAATTGAACCAAAGTTTGAATATGATTATTACCTTGTATTAGAATGATAACCTACTGTAAGAAACAAAGATTTCTTGAGGTTGGATGATCACCTTACAAGATTGGAAGTGAGCTAGCAAACTTGAAAGTATTCTTGATTTTATGTAACTAGAACTTGTAGAATTTATGAAGAACACTTAGAACTTGAAGATAGAACTTGAGAGAGATCAATTAGATGAAGAAAATTGAAGAATGAAAGTGTTTTTAGGTGTTTTTGGTCGTTGGTGTATGGATTAGATATAAAGGATATATAATTTTGTTTTCATGTAAATAAGTCATGAATGATTACTCATATTTTTGTAATTTTATGAGATATTTCATGCTAGTTGCCAAATGATGGTTCCCACATGTGTTAGGTGACTCACATGGGCTGCTAAGAGCTGATAATTGGAGTGTATATACCAATAGTACATACATCTAAAAGCTGTGTATTGTACGAGTACGAATACGGGTGCATACGAGTAGAATTGTTGATGAAACTGAACGAGGATGTAATTGTAAGAATTTTTGTTAAGTAGAAGTATTTTGATAAGTGTATTGAAGTCTTTCAAAAGTGTATATATACATATTAAAACACTACATGTATATACATTTTAACTGAGTCGTTAAGTCATCGTTAGTCGTTACATGTAAGTGTTGTTTTGAAACCTTTAGGTTAACGATCTTGTTAAATGTTGTTAACCCAATGTTTATAATATCAAATGAAATTTTAAATTATTATATTATCATGATATTATCATGTATGAATATCTCTTAATATGATATATATATACATTAAATGTCTTTACAACGATAATCGTTACATATATATATCGTTTAAAAATCATTAAGTTAGTAGTCTTGTTTTTACATATGTAGTTCATTGTTAATATACTTAATGATATGTTTACTTATTATAGTATCATGTTAACTATATATATATCCATATATATGTCATCATATAGTTTTTACAAGTTTTAACGTTCGTGAATCACCGGTCAACTTGGGTGGCCAATTGTCTATATGAAACATATTTCAATTAATCAAGTCTTAACAAGTTTGATTGCTTAACATGTTGGAAACATTTAATCATGTAAATATCAATCTCAATTAATATATATAAACATGGAAAAGTTCGGGTCACTACAAGTTTAGCCCCAAACCATGCTCGAGGTCGTTTGGATTATAAACTATCATTGTAGTGGGTCAAACTTGTATAAAACTTAATTAATGGCCTTAGTGCCTTTTTGTAAACATTTAAGTTGATGCACGTTTAAATGGAACTTGTGGAATGATTTACATATTTAATTGGTGCGTAAATGTGTACTATATTGTAACGACCCTGGATTTTCCAACGTTTATTTATTAATAATTATTATTATTAATACGTGTGATTAAACGAATATATGTTATTACATTTACATGTTGCCATGATTGCCCGAACTTGACTTTTTAATGCCCGAAACGTCTTTGTGACACACGAAACTTGCACGAATAATATTTTTGAATATTATTTACATTCATGATTTATTTTATTAATCATTTTAATTAACTAAAGTTGTTAGTTAGTTACTTGGGCTTTTAATTGGATTAACTTGTTAATTACATACATACTTGGGCTTTTATTTGAACTTGGGCCTTTACTAGTGTTATTGGACTTTAGAAGCCCACCCTACCTTTTAAGTGGATTAACTAGCCCACTTAGTCATGTAAGTATCATTTTAAACTCTAACTAGTTAGTTATGAAACTTGGAATCTAGTTGCACATCATCCCCATGCACATACCACCTTATTATCCAACTTTTATGAGCTTTACTGTAGTGACCCGAACTTTTCCATGTTTATATATATATTAAATGAAATTGTTATTTACATGATTAAGTGTTTCCAACATGTTAAGCAATCAAACTT
This sequence comes from Rutidosis leptorrhynchoides, assembly GCF_046630445.1. Lineage (NCBI taxonomy): Eukaryota > Viridiplantae > Streptophyta > Magnoliopsida > Asterales > Asteraceae > Rutidosis > Rutidosis leptorrhynchoides. The sequence goes on from NC_092333.1 coordinate 715,095,278, forward strand.
GTTAGGACTTGATTAATTGAAATAGGTTTCATATAGACAATTGACCACCCAAGTTGACCGGTGATTCACGAACGTTAATGTAACGACCCGCACTTTTCCGATCGTTCTATACTTATGAGATTAATATTTACATAAATTAAACCTTACCAACATGATAAGCAATCCAAATTGTTGAGACTTATGTTTTTGAAAAGAGTTTTACACAACGTTTGACCGTCTAGTTTGACCGATGATATCACGAACTATACAATATATGATAATTATACATACATATTTAACATGATCTAAGGATGTTTTAATATCTCATTTTGTATTAATAACAAAAATTCATAAGTATATTTTGAAACTACTAACTTAAGTTTTCAAAACAATAACCTACGTAACGTTATTTGACATAAATACTGATGATTTATAATGTTTATACATATATCGTATAAGTAATGTATTTAATCATTTTTAAAGGGCTTTTATACATAAAACAATATAAGTATATTTACAAAAGATAGTTATATTTGAATTCTCGTTCCGTTTCCTCAATAATCCTATACGTATATCTAGGGTACTATACACAGCTTCTAGAAGTTTTTACTATTGGTATATACCAATAGAAATCTTCAATTATTGGAATAATATGTCATTCATGACATAATAAATTTTAACTTATCTTAGATATTTTCACTAAAAACCAAATTTTCAAGCCTATAAATAAGCACCATTTCTAACTCATTTTTACACATTCATTTTCCAAATTTTACTTCCAATTTTCACACACACTTGCAAGAACTCTCTCAACTTTTATTTTACTACTTCTTTCCAGCAACTTTACATTTTAAACTTGAGGTAAAAACTCTACTTCAACTCTTTTTCAATTCATATATTTAAAGCTATATATATATAAGAGTTTATAAACTAGAACATAGTTTGAATGATTTCAAACTTGTTCGCAAACTAAATAGATCCTTCTAACTTAACTTTTAAAATACTTCAAGACCTGTAACATATCTTAATTATATGCTAACTTAACAAGGTATAACTTGGTTTTTCAAAGAACACCTTAAAAACTGAATTTACGACGTCGGAGTGCAACCGGGGGCTGTTTTGGGTTGGATAATTAAAAACCATCTTAAACTTTGAATTGGAGGTTTATTTTCTGGAAAAATGATTTTTACTATGAATATGATAACACATAAAAATTTCATGATTTAACTCAAAGTATAAGTATTTTTAGAAAAATAATCATTTGAGGTTGTTTACATGATGGAAAATGATTAACTTCATAAGTTTCACTAAAGTTTGACCTATGCCGTGTGATTTTGAATACAAACTAAGGTATTTACAGTTCATAGTCTTAAAGAGGGACTCGATCCAAGGAGATGGCAAGTTGAATCAACGAAAACGGAGTTGTAACGAAGAAACTATGACCGAAACAAAATCGGATATCCAAGACTAGTTTAGCCACGAAAATAATTGGGAAAAAATTAAATAAATCACATCTTTTTAAGTTAACATGATATTTTATATATATGTACTTATAATTCAATTTTATATGGTTCAGGATCACCCGTAAACAACACGAGAAGATTAATCATAAGATCCCATGATTGTACGCAACACGTCATTTGACAACACCGGTACTTTACGTACGCAACACATCATTTGACAACACCGGTACCATGGGTCAAGATTAATCTCGACCAATACATATACGATGGGGTTTTATTTATTTCGTTGGGGGTTTTATTTATTTCATTGCGGGTATATTAAACATCTAAAAATGAACCATTAAAATTGAATTACTAACAACGAACTGCTAACTACGGACTAAGGAATTATTCAAAGTATTAAAAGTATAACAAGTATATATATGTGACGTTTGTTTAAAAAGAAAAGGTATTGATATATTATATATGGATAGGTTCGTGATATCAACCGGAGACCAAGTCAAATTATATATATATATCTTCAAGACGAAAGTGAGTATATAGTCCCACTTTTAAACTCTAAATATTTCGGGATGAGAATACATGTATTTTATGTTTTACGTTATGGACACAAGTAAATGAAAAATATATTCTACGTTGAGTTGTACCACTGGCATACTTCCCTGTAGCTTGGTAACTGTTATTTACAGCGGTATTGTAAACGCGAATCCTGTTGATAGATCTATCGGGCCTGACAACCCCAACCGGACTGGACGACCAGTATTCAACGGTTGCACAGTACTTCGTTTCGTGACTACACTTGGTACGGTGTAGTAAGATTTCATAATAAAGGGAATATGCGACGTGATTAAATGTTAAGTATGGTTACCAAGTGCTCAACCACTTAGAATATTTTTATTAAACTGTTTATATACGAAATCTTGTGGTCTATATATATATATTGTTGCCGGCATTAAACCTATATCTCACCAACTTTATGTTGACCTTTTAAAACATGTCTATTCTCAGGTGATTACTAAAGCTTCCGCTGCATTATGTTGAATTTGAGCAGGATCTTGCGTACGCATATTTGTGTCAAAAATAAAACTGCATACCCAAGGATTTGTGTTGTAAAATATGCTCGAAATCGTGTTGTTATCATTATATGTAAAGTTTGTAAGTCGAAGATTATCGCTAAACGATAATCATCTTTTTATTGTCTAAAGTTTGTAACAAAAATAATGGTTATGGTTTGTAATGTATAATATATGCAGTTTCTCTTTTAAAAATGTCGCATATAGAGGTCAATACCTCGCAATGAAATCATACGTTATCTAACACGTTCTTATGGTTAAGGACGGGTTATGACATGTGGTATCAGAGCGGTGGTCTTAGCGAACCAGGTTTGTATTAGTGTGTCTAACCGATAAGTCGTTAGGATACATTAGTAAGTCTGGACTTTGACCGGGTCTGATTTAAAAACCATTGCTTATCATTGTTGGTTAAAATTTATATGTAAATATTATGTAGTACTAATGGGTTAGTTGTTGTATGATAGATGTCGGGCTCAAAACTTGTTATCACATTCAGCGACTCCGAACCAGAATCTTCAGATGGTGTTCCAGTCATTAACCTATCCGATGACGAAAATAATATCTTTGGGGAAGACTCACAAATTCCGGGTGAACCGACTATAGAGAACCCGGAAAGTGAACCCGAGGAGGAAAGTGAACCCGAGGAGGAAAGTGAACCCGAGGAGGAAAGTGAACCCGAGGAGGAAAGTGAACCCGAGGAAGAAATACAGGAAATTACAAAAGACGAGTTCGAACTAGGAAAGAAACGAATGGCTAATGAATTAGAAAATTCAAATCCCGAGTTTAGTAAGGATGATGTGGCACCAACTCCACTAGACACTACCACCCCTATTCCCGCTATTCCTATTCGTGCTGTCCCGGCATCCAGTTCTTCAGCCCCACAGCCAAAATATAGGCAGACAGCTAGGATAAGCGTTAGGCCATTCCTTGAACCTAAACGTCCTAGAAAATAGACCAAACGATGCGCTGCCGTATTAAACCATGGGATCATATAATGTTTTGTATAATATTATTAGTGTGGTTTGCTTAATGTTCGATATAAGATAAGCATATGTAAAATAGTGAAGTGTGAAATGCAATAATTTTCCATGGTTAAGTATTATTTAGATGGTAGTAATTGATTCTGTACTAAGCTATTAAGTATGGACATTAACGGGTAGGTACTACCCTAGATATAATTATAAAACGCTAATAAGAAGAAAAGGCTTTTATAATAATACCTGGTTCATATTATTAATAAGCTATAATGTACTGTAAATATACACTACATCTATAATATTCCATGTGAATAATTATTTTCTTTTCATTCTTATAGAAGAATATGGCGCGATTGAACCGAATGACGGAACAAGAAATCCAGGAACTCATCAATCAACGAGTGAACGACAGAATGTTATGGGTCGAGGCTGCAAGAGGTGCTGCAGTTAACCCAAATCCTCGTGTGGGGTGCACTTACAAAACTTTTCAAGCTTGCAAGCCCTCATCATTCAGTGGAACAGAAGGACCAATCGGTTTAACCCGGTGGATAGAAAAGATGGAGACTGTGTTTAAAATCAGTGGTTGTGTTGAAAAGGACATGACCAAGTATGCATCGTGCACTTTACAAGATAGTGCACTCACGTGGTGGAAAAATTATGTGAAGGCTGTAGGAGGAGATGTAGCTTATGATACTCCGTGGGAAGAATTCAAAACAATGTTAATCAACGAATATTGTCCAAGGAACGAGGTTAGGAAGTTGGAAGATGAGTTACGAAGTCTGAAGGTTATTGGTACTGAAATCACCAACTACAATCAGCGATTCATGGAATTAGTTTTGCTATGTCCTGAATTGGTTCCAACCGAAGAACGGAAGATTGAAATGTACAAAGATGGTTTGCCCAAAAAGGTCAAGGCAAACGTTACAGCATCGAAACCTAAGACAATTCATGAAGCTATAACCATGGCAAACGAGCTAATGGATCAGGTCATCATGGATAAGAAAGCATCCAATACTGATGTGAAGGTATCAGGTAATAAAAGAAAGTGGAATGGAAATTATGATCGAGGTAACCAACAACAATCTTTTAAGAAACAAGAAACCATACAAGGTGCAGGTGGTGGTTCAAGCTTTGGTTACAAAGGACAAAATCCTTTATGCAACCGATGCCATAAACATCACTCTGGCTACTGTAATGTGGTATGCAACAAATGTAATCGAAAGGGTCATCTTGCTGAAGATTGTAGGGCTCTCGTTACAAATACAAATGGTACCAAGACTCCTGCCACCAATGCAAATAGAACTGCTTTGGCTACCATTACTTGTTATGGGTGTGGAAAACAAGGTCACTATAAGAGCCAGTGTCCGAATCCAGAGAAGAATAATGGATCTGCACGTGGAAGAGCATTTGTTATTAATGCTAGAGAGGCGTGTGAAGACCCGGAGCTTGTTACGGGTACGTTTACCATTAATAACTTATCCGCATCTATTATATTTGATACTGGTGCCGATAGAAGTTACGTGAGTAGAGGCTTTTACGCTAAATTGAATTGTTCATCATTACCTCTAGATGCTAAGTACATGATTGAGTTAGCTAATGGTAAACTAATTAAAGCCGATAAAATTTGCCGTGATTGTAAAATAAATTTAGCCGGAGAAACATTTAAAATTGACTTAATACCCGTAGAATTAGGAAGTTTTGATGTAATAGTCGGCATGGACTGGATGTCCAAAGTAGGAGCTGAAGTTGTGTGTGCCAAGAAGGCAATTCGCATTCCTTGTAAGGATAGAATGCCGGTGATGATTTATGGAGAGAAGGGTAACTCAAAGCTAAAACTCATTAGTTATTTGAAAGCTCAAAAGTGCTTGAAGAAAGGGTGCTATGCTATCTTAGCACATGTTAATAAAGTCGAAAAGAAAGAAAAAGAGAAGTGCATTAACGACGTGCCTGTGGCAAGAGATTTTCCTGAAGTTTTTCCGGAAGAGTTGCCGGGATTACCTCCATTTAGATCTGTAGAATTTCAAATAGATTTAGTACCAGGAGCCGCACCAGTGGCTCGTGCTCCATATAGACTTGCACCGTCCGAGTTAAAAGAACTTCAGAGTCAGTTAAAAGAATTACTGGATCATGGATTCATACGACCAAGTACTTCACCGTGGGGAGCTCCGATTCTCTTTGTTAAAAAGAAAGATGGATCTTTTAGGATGTGTATAGATTATCGTGAATTAAATAAGTTAACTATCAAAAATCGGTATCCACTACCGAGAATTGACGACTTATTTGATCAACTCCAGGGATCATGTGTTTATTCGAAAATCGACCTAAGATCGGGCTATCATCAACTACGTGTCAAAGAAGAGGACATTCCGAAAACTGCTTTTCGGACACGTTATGGTCATTACGAATTTTTGGTCATGCCGTTTGGATTGACGAATGCGCCAGCTGTATTCATGGACCTCATGAATCGAGTTTGTAGTCCGTATTTAGATAAGTTTGTTATCGTTTTCATTGATGACATTCTTATCTATTCCAAGAGTGAGCAAGAGCATGAGCAGCATTTAAGGTTGATATTAGAGTTGTTGAGAAAAGAACAGCTATACGCTAAATTTTCTAAGTGTGCTTTCTGGTTGAAAGAAGTGCAATTTCTTGGCCACGTTGTTAGTAGCAAAGGAATTCAGGTTGATCCAGCAAAAATTGAAGCCATTGAAAAATGGGAGACTCCTAAAACACCAATGCAGATACGCCAATTTTTGGGTTTAGCCGGTTATTATAGAAGGTTTATTCAAGATTTTTCCCGAATAGCTAAGCCGTTGACAGCGTTAACGCAAAAAGGGAAGAAATATGAATGGACTTCTGAGCAGGAGAGTGCATTTCAATTACTGAAAAAGAAGTTGACTACGGCACCTATTTTATCGTTACCAGAAGGGAACGATGATTTTGAAATATATTGTGACGCTTCGCGACAAGGTTTTGGTTGCGTTCTTATGCAACGGAAGAAAGTTATTGCATACGCATCCCGACAATTAAAGATTCACGAGCGGAATTATACGACGCATGATCTAGAACTGGGAGCAGTCGTGTTTGCATTGAAGATATGGAGACACTACTTGTATGGGGTTAAATGCACTGTGTTTACTGATCATAAAAGCCTTCAACATATTTTCGATCAAAAACAGCTGAACATGAGGCAACGTAGGTGGGTCGAGTTAATAAACGACTATGATTGTGAAATTCGTTATCATCCCGGGAAAGCGAATGTGGTGGCTGACGCACTAAGCAGAAAGGAACGAGAACCAATTCGAGTACGAGCGATGAACATAAAAATTCGCATGAATCTCAACTCACAAATCAAAGAAGTTCAACGAGAAGCACTTACTAAAGAAAATATAGGAAATGAAATAATGAAGAAGTATGAGAAGCAACTCGTTATACGGGAAGATGGAATTCGATATTTTGCAAACCGTATTTGGGTACCGAAGTTGGGTGGATTAAGGAAGTTGATATTGAACGAGGCACATAAGACAAGATACTCGATACATCCTGGAGTTGGAAAGATGTATCAAGATCTTAAGACACATTATTGGTGGCCTAACTTAAAGACAGACGTTGCAACATATGTTGGGGAGTGTTTAACTTGTTCCAAGGTCAAGGCAGAACACCAGAAACCATCAGGGTTACTTCAACAACCAGAAATCCCAGAATGGAAATGGGATGGTATTACCATGGATTTCATCACGAAGTTACCAAAGACTGCCTGGGGATACGACACCATTTGGGTGATTGTTGATCGTCTTACCAAATCTGCCCATTTCTTGCCTATAAAGGAAACGGATAGAATGGAGAAACTATTACGATTGTATATAAAGGAAATTGTTTCAAGGCATGGAATACCTATTTCCATTATATCCGATCGTGATAGTAGATTTACCTCAAAGTTCTGGCAATCACTGCAGGAGGCACTAGGAACTCGTTTAGATATGAGTACCGCATATCATCCGCAAACCGACGGGCAGAGTGAAAGAACGATTCAGACTCTTGAAGACATGCTCAGGGCATGTGTGATCGATTTTGGAAACGGATGGGATAAGTATCTACCGTTAGCAGAATTTTCGTATAATAATAGTTATCATGCAAGCATTAAAGCTGCACCATTCGAAGCATTGTATGGAAGGAAGTGTAGATCTCCTGTCTGTTGGAATGAAGTAGGAGATCGACAATTAACTGGTCCCGAGATCATACACGAAACGACTGAGAAGATAGTACAAATCAAGGAGAGATTGAAAACAGCCCGAAGTCGCCAAAAGAGCTACGCCGATGTCCGAAGGAAACCATTAGAGTTTCAGATTGGGGACATGGTTATGCTAAAGGTATCACCTTGGAAAGGTGTAATACGTTTCGGTAAAAGAGGTAAACTGAACCCAAGATATGTAGGCCCGTTCAAGATCATCGAACGCATTGGACCGGTAGCTTATCGACTCGAGTTACCGCAACAACTCGCCGGAGTACACAATACCTTTCACGTCTCAAACCTTAAGAAGTGTCTTGCAAAGGAAGACCTCACCATTCCTCTTGAAGAAATCCATGTCGATGAGAAACTACAATTCATCGAAGAACCAATCGAAATCATGGATCGTGAAGTTAAACAGCTCAAGCAGAGCAACATATCAATCGTTAAGGTTCGTTGGAATGCTCGAAGAGGTCCTGAGTTTACTTGGGAACGAGAGGATCAGATGAAACAAAAGTATCCACACTTGTTTCTCGATGACGCAAAATAGGTACAATTTTAAAATTTCGGGACGAAATTTATTTAACGGGTAGGTACTGTAACGACCCGCACTTTTCCGATCGTTCTATACTTATGAGATTAATATTTACATAAATTAAACCTTACCAACATGATAAGCAATCCAAATTGTTGAGACTTATGTTTTTGAAAAGAGTTTTACACAACGTTTGACCGTCTAGTTTGACCGATGATATCACGAACTATACAATATATGATAATTATACATACATATTTAACATGATCTAAGGATGTTTTAATATCTCATTTTGTATTAATAACAAAAATTCATAAGTATATTTTGAAACTACTAACTTAAGTTTTCAAAACAATAACCTACGTAACGTTATTTGACATAAATACTGATGATTTATAATGTTTATACATATATCGTATAAGTAATGTATTTAATCATTTTTAAAGGGCTTTTATACATAAAACAATATAAGTATATTTACAAAAGATAGTTATATTTGAATTCTCGTTCCGTTTCCTCAATAATCCTATACGTATATCTAGGGTACTATACACAGCTTCTAGAAGTTTTTACTATTGGTATATACCAATAGAAATCTTCAATTATTGGAATAATATGTCATTCATGACATAATAAATTTTAACTTATCTTAGATATTTTCACTAAAAACCAAATTTTCAAGCCTATAAATAAGCACCATTTCTAACTCATTTTTACACATTCATTTTCCAAATTTTACTTCCAATTTTCACACACACTTGCAAGAACTCTCTCAACTTTTATTTTACTACTTCTTTCCAGCAACTTTACATTTTAAACTTGAGGTAAAAACTCTACTTCAACTCTTTTTCAATTCATATATTTAAAGCTATATATATATAAGAGTTTATAAACTAGAACATAGTTTGAATGATTTCAAACTTGTTCGCAAACTAAATAGATCCTTCTAACTTAACTTTTAAAATACTTCAAGACCTGTAACATATCTTAATTATATGCTAACTTAACAAGGTATAACTTGGTTTTTCAAAGAACACCTTAAAAACTGAATTTACGACGTCGGAGTGCAACCGGGGGCTGTTTTGGGTTGGATAATTAAAAACCATCTTAAACTTTGAATTGGAGGTTTATTTTCTGGAAAAATGATTTTTACTATGAATATGATAACACATAAAAATTTCATGATTTAACTCAAAGTATAAGTATTTTTAGAAAAATAATCATTTGAGGTTGTTTACATGATGGAAAATGATTAACTTCATAAGTTTCACTAAAGTTTGACCTATGCCGTGTGATTTTGAATACAAACTAAGGTATTTACAGTTCATAGTCTTAAAGAGGGACTCGATCCAAGGAGATGGCAAGTTGAATCAACGAAAACGGAGTTGTAACGAAGAAACTATGACCGAAACAAAATCGGATATCCAAGACTAGTTTAGCCACGAAAATAATTGGGAAAAAATTAAATAAATCACATCTTTTTAAGTTAACATGATATTTTATATATATGTACTTATAATTCAATTTTATATGGTTCAGGATCACCCGTAAACAACACGAGAAGATTAATCATAAGATCCCATGATTGTACGCAACACGTCATTTGACAACACCGGTACTTTACGTACGCAACACATCATTTGACAACACCGGTACCATGGGTCAAGATTAATCTCGACCAATACATATACGATGGGGTTTTATTTATTTCGTTGGGGGTTTTATTTATTTCATTGCGGGTATATTAAACATCTAAAAATGAACCATTAAAATTGAATTACTAACAACGAACTGCTAACTACGGACTAAGGAATTATTCAAAGTATTAAAAGTATAACAAGTATATATATGTGACGTTTGTTTAAAAAGAAAAGGTATTGATATATTATATATGGATAGGTTCGTGATATCAACCGGAGACCAAGTCAAATTATATATATATATCTTCAAGACGAAAGTGAGTATATAGTCCCACTTTTAAACTCTAAATATTTCGGGATGAGAATACATGTATTTTATGTTTTACGTTATGGACACAAGTAAATGAAAAATATATTCTACGTTGAGTTGTACCACTGGCATACTTCCCTGTAGCTTGGTAACTGTTATTTACAGCGGTATTGTAAACGCGAATCCTGTTGATAGATCTATCGGGCCTGACAACCCCAACCGGACTGGACGACCAGTATTCAACGGTTGCACAGTACTTCGTTTCGTGACTACACTTGGTACGGTGTAGTAAGATTTCATAATAAAGGGAATATGCGACGTGATTAAATGTTAAGTATGGTTACCAAGTGCTCAACCACTTAGAATATTTTTATTAAACTGTTTATATACGAAATCTTGTGGTCTATATATATATATTGTTGCCGGCATTAAACCTATATCTCACCAACTTTATGTTGACCTTTTAAAACATGTCTATTCTCAGGTGATTACTAAAGCTTCCGCTGCATTATGTTGAATTTGAGCAGGATCTTGCGTACGCATATTTGTGTCAAAAATAAAACTGCATACCCAAGGATTTGTGTTGTAAAATATGCTCGAAATCGTGTTGTTATCATTATATGTAAAGTTTGTAAGTCGAAGATTATCGCTAAACGATAATCATCTTTTTATTGTCTAAAGTTTGTAACAAAAATAATGGTTATGGTTTGTAATGTATAATATATGCAGTTTCTCTTTTAAAAATGTCGCATATAGAGGTCAATACCTCGCAATGAAATCATACGTTATCTAACACGTTCTTATGGTTAAGGACGGGTTATGACATGTGGTATCAGAGCGGTGGTCTTAGCGAACCAGGTTTGTATTAGTGTGTCTAACCGATAAGTCGTTAGGATACATTAGTAAGTCTGGACTTTGACCGGGTCTGATTTAAAAACCATTGCTTATCATTGTTGGTTAAAATTTATATGTAAATATTATGTAGTACTAATGGGTTAGTTGTTGTATGATAGATGTCGGGCTCAAAACTTGTTATCACATTCAGCGACTCCGAACCAGAATCTTCAGATGGTGTTCCAGTCATTAACCTATCCGATGACGAAAATAATATCTTTGGGGAAGACTCACAAATTCCGGGTGAACCGACTATAGAGAACCCGGAAAGTGAACCCGAGGAGGAAAGTGAACCCGAGGAGGAAAGTGAACCCGAGGAGGAAAGTGAACCCGAGGAGGAAAGTGAACCCGAGGAAGAAATACAGGAAATTACAAAAGACGAGTTCGAACTAGGAAAGAAACGAAAGGCTAATGAATTAGAAAATTCAAATCCCGAGTTTAGTAAGGATGATGTGGCACCAACTCCACTAGACACTACCACCCCTATTCCCGCTATTCCTATTCGTGCTGTCCCGGCATCCAGTTCTTCAGCCCCACAGCCAAAATATAGGCAGACAGCTAGGATAAGCGTTAGGCCATTCCTTGAACCTAAACGTCCTAGAAAATAGACCAAACGATGCGCTGCCGTATTAAACCATGGGATCATATAATGTTTTGTATAATATTATTAGTGTGGTTTGCTTAATGTTCGATATAAGATAAGCATATGTAAAATAAACAATGGGTTAACAACATTCAACAAGATCGTTAACCTAAAGGTTTCAAAACAACATTTACATGTAACGACTAACGATGACTTAACGACTCAGTTAAAATGTATATACATGTAGTGTTTTAATATGTATTCATACACTTTTGAAAGACTTCAAGACACTAATAAAAATACTTCTACTTAACAAAAATGCTTACAATTACATCCTCGTTCAGTTTCATCAACAATTCTACTCGTATGCACCCGTATTCGTACTCGTACAATACACAGCTTTTAGATGTATGTACTATTGGTATATACACTCCAATGATCAGCTCTTAGCAGCCCATGTGAGCCACTAACACATGTGGGAACCATCATTTGGCAACTAGCATGAAATATCTCATAAAATTACAAAAATATGAGTAATCATTCATGACTTATTTACATGAAAACAAAATTACATATCCTTTATATCTAATCCATACACCAACGACCAAAAACACCTACAAACACTTTCATTCTTCAATTTTCTTCATCTAATTGATCTCTCTCAAGTTTTATCTTCAAGTTCTAAGTGTTCTTCATAAATTCCAAAAGTTCTAGTTTCATAAAATCAAGAATACTTCCAAGATTGCAAGTTTACTTCCAAGTTTTCTAAATCCATTCTAAGTAATCATCCAAGATCAAGAAACCCTTGTTACTTACCGTAGGTTATATTTCTAATACAAGGTAATAATCATATTCAAACTTTAATTCAATTTCTATAACTATTACAATCTTATTTCGAGTGGAAATCTTACTTGAAATTGTTTTCGTGTCATGATTCTGCTTCAAGAACTTTCAAGCCATCCAAGGATCCTTTGAAGCTAGATCTATTTTTTTCATTTCCAGTAGGTTTATCCAAGGAACTTGAGGTAGTAATGATGTTCATAACATCATTCGATTCATACATATAAAGCTATCTTATTCGAAGGTTTAAACTTGTAATCACTAGAACATAGTTTAGTTAATTCTAAACTTGTTCGCAAATAAAAGTTAATCCTTCTAACTTGACTTTTAAAATCAACTAAACACATGTTCTATATCTATATGATATGCTAACTTAATGATTTAAAACCTGGAAACACGAAAAACACCGTAAAACCGGATTTACGCCGTCGTAGTAACACCGCGGGCTGTTTTGGGTTAGTTAATTAAAAACTATGATAAACTGTGATTTAAAAGTTGTTATTCTGGAAAAATGATTTTTATTATGAACATGAAACTATATCCAAAAATTATGGTTAAACTCAAAGTGGAAGTATGTTTTCTAAAATGGTCATCTAGACGTCGTTCTTTCGACTGAAATGACTACCTTTACAAAAATGACTTGTAACTTATTTTTCTGACTATAAACCTATACTTTTTCTGTGTAGATTCATAAAATAGAGTTCAATATGAAACCATAGCAATTTGATTCACTCAAAACGGATTTAAAATGAAGAAGTTATGGGTAAAACAAGATTGGATAATTTTTCTCATTTTAGCTACGTGAAAATTGGTAACAAATCTATTCTAACCATAACTTAATCAATTTGTATTGTATATTATGTAATCTTGAGATACCATAGACACGTATACAATGTTTCGACCTATCATGTCGACACATCTATATATATTTCAGAACAACCATAGACACTCTATATGTGAATGTTGGAGTTAGCTATACAGGGTTGAGGTTGATTCCAAAATATATATAGTTTGAGTTGTGATCAATACTGAGATACGTATACACTGGGTCGTGGATTGATTCAAGATAATATTTATCGATTTATTTCTGTACATCTAACTGTGGACAACTAGTTGTAGGTTACTAACGAGGACAGCTGACTTAATAAACTTAAAACATCAAAATATATTAAAAGTGTTGTAAATATATTTTGAACATACTTTGATATATATGTATATATTGTTATAGGTTCGTGAATCAACCAGTGGCCAAGTCTTACTTCCCGACGAAGTAAAAATCTGTGAAAGTGAGTTATAGTCCCACTTTTAAAATCTAATATTTTTGGGATGAGAATACATGCAGGTTTTATAAATGATTTACAAAATAGACACAAGTACGTGAAACTACATTCTATGGTTAAATTATCGAAATCGAATATGCCCCTTTTTATTAAGTCTGGTAATCTAAGAATTAGGGAACAGACACCCTAATTGACGCGAATCCTAAAGATAGATCTATTGGGCCTAACAAACCCCATCCAAAGTACCGGATGCTTTAGTACTTCGAAATTTATATCATATCCGAAGGGTGTCCCGGAATGATGGGGATATTCTTATATATGCATCTTGTTAATGTCGGTTACCAGGTGTTCACCATATGAATGATTTTTATCTCTATGTATGGGATGTGTATTGAAATATGAAATCTTGTGGTCTATTGTTACGATTTGATATATATAGGTTAAACCTATAACTCACCAACATTTTTGTTGACGTTTAAAGCATGTTTATTCTCAGGTGAATACTAAGAGCTTCCGCTGTTGCATACTAAAATAAGGACAAGATTTGGAGTCCATGTTTGTATGATATTGTGTAAAACTTCATTCAAGAAACTGATTTCGATGTAACATATTTGTATTGTAAACCATTATGTAATGGTCGTGTGTAAACAGGATATTTTAGATTATCATTATTTGATAATCTACGTAAAGCTTTTTAAACCTTTATTTATGAAATAAAGGTTATGGTTTGTTTTAAAAATGAATGCAGTCTTTGAAAAGCGTCTCATATAGAGGTCAAAACCTCGCAACGAAATCAATTAATATGGAACGTTTTTAATCAATAAGAACGGGACATTTCAGTTGGTATCCGAGCGTTGGTCTTAGAGAACCAGAATTTTGCATTAGTGTGTCTTATCGAGTTTGTTAGGATGCATTAGTGAGTCTGGACTTCGACCGTGTTTACTTGAAAAATGATTGCTTACCAAATTTTGTTGGAAACTATATATTTTTAACATGTGAATATTATGTGATATATTAATCTCTTAACGCGTTTGATATTATGTGATAGATGTCTACCTCTAGAACAAGTCCCATTGACTCACCTAATAATAATGAAGAGTCGAATATATATTGGACTGATTCACAAGTTCCCGAAGAAGAACCGGAAGAAGAATCAGAACCGGAAGAAGAATCAGAACCGGAAGAGGAGGAACCGGAGGAGGAAATAGAACCGGTGGGGGAAATAATAAAACGGTTAAGTAAAAGAAAATCCTCAACCAACCGACCAAGGTTAATTATGGTCAATGGTGTTTCCGCCGAGGAAGCAAAATATTGGGAGGATTACCAATTCTCCGATGAATCGGATTCCGACTAGAATTCCGATGATGTTATAGAAATTACCCCAACTGAATTTAAAAAGGCAAAAGAAAATAATAAGGGAAAGGGCATAAAAATAGAGAAATCTAATTCCAACCCCGATGAACTTTATATGTATCGTCAACCCCTGAAACCCTTAAGTTGTAACAATGACCTGGGAACCTCTAAACCACCATGTTTTTCTAAACCGTTGTGGAAAATGATAGCTCGTATTAGGGGAACATCATATATCCCTAGAAACTTGGCAAAACGAACCAAAACTGAAGAAGAAGAAATGAGCGAGTCGGAATAAGATAGTTGTATTCATTAGGTGTAATATATGTAATATAGTGTGCTTATGCTTTATGATATATGTAAAAAAATTGCTTGTATTAATAAGTAATTTTTTTTATGAATCTAACTCTTGTCTATTTTACAGTATAAAAACACAAAATGGATAGACAACCCAATATTTTAAGAGACCTACCCGGAGACATGATTGATGAAATCTTGTCTAGAGTCGGTCAGAATTCTTTGGCATAACTATTTACGGCGAAATCAGTTTGTAATACATTCGAAGAACGTTCCAAGAATGTCTTCGTTTATAAGAGACTTTCGTTTGAAAGATGGGGGATATCACATTGGGAAACCCATAAGTTACGATGTGTTTACTTTGACGCATATATTGCGGGGAACCCAAATGCTATTTTACGCAACGGGTTAAGAAATTATTTTGACACAATGTATCCGAATATAGGACTTCATGATTTAGAAAAAGCGTCTAACATGCAATATAAAGAAGCATGCTATGCTTACGGGTTAGTAATGTTCGCTTCTCACCAAAGTGAGAAAAAGAACATCGGGCTACAACTATTAAACAAAACATTCCCACAAGTGATGGAGTCGGTAATTGGGGTAAGAAATGAGGTTTTTAGGTTATTACGAGACTGTTGGTCATTACGTAACCCTCGTCCCTTTGACGATGTTACAACACGCTGTCTTATCAACGACCATAACGGTTATGTTCCACAAGACCAAGGATGGGAAGTAGTCCTAGTAAAACCAGAATGCATGACTTGTTTCTGGACGTATGAATTACGTGTCTTTATTTCCTTTGCTGAACGACTTGTGTACTAGCTAGAATTATCTTCACAACTATCTTGTATCAAAGTTATTGTGTGCTATATTTCATGCTTTATGTAAAATAAGCGGTATTGTAAGTTTGTAAAATATTGTATAAAAGTTTGAACGCGAAATATTATTATAATCAGTTTTTCATATAGAATTGTAGTAGTTGAATTGTATATTAGCTACTAAGTATGAACTTAACGGGTAGGTACTACCCGAATTTAAACTTATAAAACGCTAATATGAAGAAAAAGCTTTTATAAATGAGTTCATATTATGCTACGAAATACTATTAACTACTCTTAATATTCTGTATGATTAACTTGTTCTATTTGACTATTTTGAAGGAAATGGCACCGACTACTCGACACACCGTGAATATGAATGAAGAGGAATTCCGTACTTTTCTAGCTTCAAACATAGCCGCAGTACAGGCTGCGCTATATACCAACAATAACCTTGGATCTAGCAATACAGGAAATCGTGTAGGATGCACCTACAAAGAATTCACTGCCTGCAAACTGAAATGTCCCGTTCTTATTGATTAAAAACGTTCCATATTAATTGATTTCGTTGCGAGGTTTTGACCTCTATATGAGACGTTTTTCAAAGACTGCATTCATTTTAAAACAAACCATAACCTTTATTTCATCAATAAAGGTTTAAAAAGCTTTACGTAGATTATCAAATAATGATAATCTAAAATATCCTGTTTACACACGACCATTACATAATGGTTTACAATACAAATATGTTACAACAAAATAAGTTTCTTGAATGCAGTTTTTACACAATATCATACAAGCATGGACTCCAAATCTCGTCCTTATTTAAGTATGCGACAGCGGAAGCTCTTAATAATCACCTGAGAATAAACATGCTTAAAACGTCAACAAAAATGTTGGTGAGTTATAGGTTTAACCTATATATATCAAATCATAATAATAGACCACAAGATTTCATATTTCAATACACATCCCATACATAGAGATAAAAATCATTCATATGGTGAACACCTGGTAACCGACATTAACAAGATGCATATATAAGAATATCCCCATCATTCCGGGACACCCTTCGGATATGATATAAATTTCGAAGTACTAAAGCATCCGGTACTTTGGATGGGGTTTGTTAGGCCCAATAGATCTATCTTTAGGATTCGCGTCAATTAGGGTGTCTGTTCCCTAATTCTTAGATTACCAGACTTAATAAAAAGGGGCATATTCGATTTCGATAATTCAACCATAGAATGTAGTTTCACGTACTTGTGTCTATTTTGTAAATCATTTATAAAACCTGTATGTATTCTCATCCCAAAAATATTAGATTTTAAAAGTGGGACTATAACTCACTTTCACAGATTTTTACTTCGTCGGGAAGTAAGACTTGGCCACTGATTGATTCACGAACCTATAACAATATATACATATATATCAAAGTATGTTCAAAATATATTTACAACACTTTTAATATATTTTGATGTTTTAAATTTATTAAGTCAGCTGTCCTCGTTAGTAACCTACAACTAGTTGTCCACAGTTAGATGTACAGAAATAAATCGATAAATATTATCTTGAATCAATCCACGACCCAGTGTATACGTATCTCAGTATTGATCACAACTCAAACTATATATATTTTGGAATCAACCTCAACCCTGTATAGCTAACTCCAACATTCACATATAGAGTGTCTATGGTTGTTCCGAAATATATATAGATGTGTCGACATGATAGGTCGAAACATTGTATACGTGTCTATGGTATCTCAAGATTACATAATATACAATACAAGTTGATTAAGTTATGGTTGGAATAGATTTGTTACCAATTTTCACGTAGCTAAAATGAGAAAAATTATCCAATCTTGTTTTACCCATAACTTCTTCATTTTAGATCCGTTTTGAGTGAATCAAATTGCTATGGTTTCATATTGAACTCTATTTTATGAATCTAAACAGAAAAAGTATAGGTTTATAGTCGGAAAAATAAGTTACAAGTCATTTTTGTAAAGGTAGTCATTTCAGTCGAAAGAACGACGTCTAGATGACCATTTTAGAAAACATACTTCCACTTTGAGTTTAACCATAATTTTTGGATATAGTTTCATGTTCATAATAAAAATCATTTTCTCAAAATAACAACTTTTAAATCAAAGTTTATCATAGTTTTTAATTAACTAACCCAAAACAGCCCGCGGTGTTACTACGACGGCGTAAATCCGGTTTTACGGTGTTTTTCGTGTCTTCAGGTTTTAAATCATTAAGTTAGCATATCATATAGATATAGAACATGTGTTTAGTTGATTTTAAAAGCCAATTTAGAAGGATTAACTTTTGTTTGCGAACAAGTTTAGAATTAACTAAACTATGTTCTAGTGATTACAAGTTTAAACCTTCGAATAAGATAGCTTTATATGTATGAATCGAATGATGTTATGAACATCATTACTACCTTAAGTTCCTTGGATAAACCTACTGGAAAAGAGAAAAATGGATCTAGCTTCAACGGATCCTTAGATGGCTCGAAGTTCTTGAAGCAGAATCATGACACGAAAACAAGTTCAAGTAAGATCATCACTTGAAATAAGATTGTTATAGTTATAGAAATTGAACCAAAGTTTGAATATGATTATTACCTTGTATTAGAATGATAACCTACTGTAAGAAACAAAGATTTCTTGAGGTTGGATGATCACCTTACAAGATTGGAAGTGAGCTAGCAAACTTGAAAGTATTCTTGATTTTATGTAACTAGAACTTGTAGAATTTATGAAGAACACTTAGAACTTGAAGATAGAAATTGAGAGAGATCAATTAGATGAAGAAAATTGAAGAATGAAAGTGTTTGTAGGTGTTTTTGGTCGTTGGTGTATGGATTAGATATAAAGGATATGTAATTTTGTTTTCATGTAAATAAGTCATGAATGATTACTCATATTTTTGTAATTTTATGAGATATTTCATGCTAGTTGCCAAATGATGGTTCTCACATGTGTTAGGTGACTCACATGGGCTGCTAAGAGCTGATCATTGGAGTGTATATACCAATAGAACATACATCTAAAAGCTGTGTATTGTACGAGTACGAATACGAGTGCATACGAGTAGAATTGTTGATGAAACTGAACGAGGATGTAATTGTAAGCATTTTTGTTAAGTAGAAGTATTTTGATAAGTGTATGGAAGTCTTTCAAAAGTGTATAAATACATATTAAAACACTACATGTATATACATTTTAACTGAGTCGTTAAGTCATCGTTAGTCGTTACATGTAAGTGTTGTTTTGAAACCTTTAGGTTAACGATCTTGTTAAATGTTGTTAACCCAATGTTTATAATATCAAATGAGATTTTAAATTATTATATTATCATGATATTATCATGTATGAATATCTCTTAATATGATATATATATATACATTAAATGTCTTTACAACGATAATCGTTACATATATGTCTCGTTTAAAAATCATTAAGTTAGTAGTTTTGTTTTTACATATGTAGTTCATTGTTAATATACTTAATGATATGTTTAATTATCATAGTATCATGTTAACTATATATATATCCATATATATGTCATCATATAGTTTTTACAAGTTTTAACGTTCGTGAATCACCGGTCAACTTGGGTGGTCAATTGTCTATATGAAACATATTTCAATTAATCAAGTCGTAACAAGTTTGATTGCTTAACATGTTGGAAACATTTAATCATGTAAATATCAATCTCAATTAATATATATAAACATAGAAAAGTTCGGGTCACTACAGTACCTACCCGTTAAATAAATTTCGTCCCGAAATTTTATGCTGTTGAAGGTGTTGACGAATCTTCTGGAAATGGATGCGGGTATTTCATCTTCATCTGATCTTCACGTTCCCAGGTGAACTCGGGTCCTCTACGAGCATTCCATCGAACCTTAACAATTGGTATCTTGTTTTGCTTAAGTCTTTTAACCTCACGATCCATTATTTCGACGGGTTCTGAAATGTCCCGTTCTTATTGATTAAAAACGTTCCATATTAATTGATTTCGTTGCGAGGTTTTGACCTCTATATGAGACGTTTTTCAAAGACTGCATTCATTTTTAAACAAACCATAACCTTTATTTCATCAATAAAGGTTTAAAAAGCTTTACGTAGATTATCAAATAATGATAATCTAAAATATCCTGTTTACACACGACCATTACATAATGGTTTACAATACAAATATGTTACAACAAAATAAGTTTCTTGAATGCAGTTTTTACACAATATCATACAAGCATGGACTCCAAATCTTGTCCTTATTTAAGTATGCGACAGCGGAAGCTCTTAATAATCACCTGAGAATAAACATGCTTAAAACGTCAACAAAAATGTTGGTGAGTTATAGGTTTAACCTATATATATCAAATCGTAACAATAGACCACAAGATTTCATATCTCAATACACATCCCATACATAGAGATAAAAATCATTCATATGGTGAACACCTGGTAACCGACAATAACAAGATGCATATATAAGAATATCCCCATCATTCCGGGACACCCTTCGGATATGATATAAATTTCGAAGTACTAAAGCATCCGGTACTTTGGATGGGGTTTGTTAGGCCCAATAGATCTATCTTTAGGATTCGCGTCAATTAGGGTGTCTGTTCCCTAATTCTTAGATTACCAGACTTAATAAAAAGGGGCATATTCGATTTCGATAATTCAACCATAGAATGTAGTTTCACATACTTGTGTCTATTTTGTAAATCATTTATAAAACCTGCATGTATTCTCATCCCAAAAATATTAGATTTTAAAAGTGGGACTATAACTCACTTTCACAGATTTTTACTTCGTCGGGAAGTAAGACTTGGCCACTGGTTGATTCACGAACCTATAACAATATATACATATATATCAAAGTATGTTCAAAATATATTTACAACACTTTTAATATATTTTGATGTTTTAAGTTTATTAAGTCAGCTGTCCTCGTTAGTAACCTACAACTAGTTGTCCACAGTTAGATGTACAGAAATAAATCGATAAATATTATCTTGAATCAATCCACGACCCAGTGTATACGTATCTCAGTATTGATCACAACTCAAACTATATATATTTTGGAATCAACCTCAACCCTGTATAGCTAACTCCAACATTCACATATAGAGTGTCTATGGTTGTTCCGAAATATATATAGATGTGTCGACATGATAGGTCGAAACATTGTATACGTGTCTATGGTATCTCAAGATTACATAATATATAATACAAGTTGATTAAGTTATGGTTGGAATAGATTTGTTACCAATTTTCACGTAGCTAAAATGAGAAAAATTATCCAATCTTGTTTTACCCATAACTTCTTCATTTTAAATCCGTTTTGAGTGAATCAAATTTCTATGGTTTCATATTGAACTCTATTTTATGAATCTAAACAAAAAAAGTATAGGTTTCTAGTCGGAAAAATAAGTTACAAGTCGTTTTTGTAAAGGTAGTCATTTCAGTCGAAAGAACGACGTCTAGATGACCATTTTAGAAAACATACTTCCACTTTGAGTTTAACCATAATTTTTGGATATAGTTTCATGTTCATAATAAAAATCATTTTCTCAGAATAACAACTTTTAAATCAAAGTTTATCATAGTTTTTAATTAACTAACCCAAAACAGCCCGCGGTGTTACTACGACGGCGTAAATCCGGTTTTACGGTGTTTTTCGTGTTTCCAGGTTTTAAATCATTAAGTTAGCATATCATATAGATATAGAACATGTGTTTAGTTGATTTTAAAAGTCAAGTTAGAAGGATTAACTTTTGTTTGCGAACAAGTTTAGAATTAACTAAACTATGTTCTAGTGATTACAAGTTTAAACCTTCGAATAAGATAGCTTTATATGTATGAATCGAATGATGTTATGAACATCATTACTACCTTAACTTCCTTGGATGAACCTACTGGAAAAGAGAAAAATGGATCTAGCTTCAATGGATCCTTGGATGGCTCAAAGTTCTTGAAGCAAAATCATGACACGAAAACAAGTTCAAGTAAGATCATCACTTGAAATAAGATTGTTATAGTTATAGAAATTGAACCAAAGTTTGAATATGATTATTACCTTGTATTAGAATGATAACCTACTGTAAGAAACAAAGATTTCTTGAGGTTGGATGATCACCTTACAAGATTGGAAGTGAGCTAGCAAACTTGAAAGTATTCTTGATTTTATGAAACTAGAACTTTTGGAATTTATGAAGAACACTTAGAACTTGAAGATAGAACTTGAAAGAGTTCAATTAGATGAAGAAAATTGAAGAATGAAAGTGTTTGTAGGTGTTTTTGGTCGTTGGTGTATGGATTAGATATAAAGGATATGTAATTTTGTTTTCATGTAAATAAGTCATGAATGATTACTCATATTTTTGTAATCTTATGAGATATTTCATGCTAGTTGCCAAATGATGGTTCCCACATGTGTTAGGTGACTCACATGGGCTGCTAAGAGCTGATCATTGGAGTGTATATACCAATAGTACATACATCTAAAAGCTGTGTATTGTACGAGTACGAATACGGGTGCATACGAGTAGAATTGTTGATGAAACTGAACGAGAATGTAATTGTAAGCATTTTTGTTAAGTAGAAGTATTTTGATAAGTGTATTTAAGTCTTTCAAAAGTGTATAAATACATATTAAAACACTACATGTATATACATTTTAACTGAGTCGTTAAGTCATCGTTAGTCGTTACATGTAAGTGTTGTTTTGAAACCTTTAGGTTAACGATCTTGTTAAATGTTGTTAACCCAATGTTTATAATATCAAAAGAGATTTTAAATTATTATATTATCATGATATTATGATGTACGAATATCTCTTAATATGATATATATACATTAAATGTCGTTACAACGATAAACGTTACATATATGTCTCGTTTCAAAATCATTAAGTTAGTAGTCTTGTTTTTACATATGTAGTTCATTGTTAATATAATTAATGATATGTTTACTTATCATAATATCATGTTAACTATATATATAACCATATATATGTCATCATATAGTTTTTTTACAAGTTTTAACGTTCGTGAATCACCGGTCAACTTGGGTGGTCAATTGTCTATATGAAACCTATTTCAATTAATCAAGTCTTAATAAGTTTGATTGCTTAACATGTTGGAAACATTTAATCATGTAAACATCAATCTCAATTAATATATATAAACATGGAAAAGTTCGGGTCACTACAGTACCTACCCGTTAAATAAATTTCGTCCCGAAATTTTAAGCTGTTGAAGGTGTTGACGAATCTTCTGGAAATAGATGCGGGTATTTCTTCTTCATCTGATCTTCACGCTCCCAGGTGAACTCGGGTCCTCTACGAGCATTCCATCGAACCTTAACAATTGGTATCTTGTTTTGCTTAAGTCTTTTAACCTCACGATCCATTATTTCGACGGGTTCTTCGATGAATTGGAGTTTTTCGTTGATTTGGATTTCATCTAACGGAATAGTGAGATCTTCTTTAGCAAAACATTTCTTCAAATTCGAGACGTGGAAAGTGTTATGTACAGCCGCGAGTTGTTGAGGTAACTCAAGTCGGTAAGCTACTGGTCCGACACGATCAATAATCTTGAATGGTCCAATATACCTTGGATTTAATTTCCCTCGTTTACCAAATCGAACAACGCCTTTCCAAGGTGAAACTTTAAGCATGACCATCTCTCCAATTTCAAATTCTATATCTTTTCTTTTAATGTCAGCGTAGCTCTTTTGTCGACTTTGGGCGGTTTTCAACCGTTGTTGAATTTGGATGATCTTCTCGGTAGTTTCTTGTATAATCTCCGGACCCGTAATCTGTCTATCCCCCACCTCACTCCAAAAAATCGGAGACCTGCACTTTCTACCATAAAGTGCTTCAAACGGCGCCATCTCAATGCTTGAATGGTAGCTGTTGTTGTAGGAAAATTCTGCTAACGGTAGATGTCGATCCCAACTGTTTCCGAAATCAATAACACATGCTCGTAGCATGTCTTCAAGCGTTTGTATCGTCCTTTCGCTCTGCCCATCAGTTTGTGGATGATAGGCAGTACTCATGTCTAGACGAGTTCCTAATGCTTGCTGTAATGTCTGCCAGAATCTTGAAATAAATCTGCCATCCCTATCAGAGATAATAGAGATTGGTATTCCATGTCTGGAGACGACTTCCTTCAAATACAGTCGTGCTAACTTCTCCATCTTGTCATCTTCTCTTATTGGTAGGAAGTGTGCTGATTTGGTGAGACGATCAACTATTACCCAAATAGTATCAAAACCACTTGCAGTCCTTGGCAATTTAGTGATGAAATCCATGGTAATGTTTTCCCATTTCCATTCCGGGATTTCGGGTTGTTGAAGTAGACCTGATGGTTTCTGATGCTCAGCTTTGACCTTAGAACACGTCAAACATTCTCCTACGTATTTAGCAACATCGGCTTTCATACCCGGCCACCAAAAATGTTTCTTGAGATCCTTGTACATCTTCCCCGTTCCAGGATGTATTGAGTATCTGGTTTTATGAGCTTCTCTAAGTACCATTTCTCTCATATCTCCAAATTTTGGTACCCAAATCCTTTCAGCCCTATACCGGGTTCCGTCTTCCCGAATATTAAGATGCTTCTCCGATCCTTTGGGTATTTCATCCTTTAAATTTCCCTCTTTTAAAACTCCTTGTTGCGCCTCCTTTATTTGAGTAGTAATGTTATTATGAATCATTATATTCATAGATTTTACTCGAATGGGTTCTCTATCCTTCCTGCTCAAGGCATCGGCTACCACATTTGCCTTCCCCGGGTGGTAACGAATCTCAAAATCGTAATCATTCAATAATTCAATCCACCTACGCTGCCTCATATTCAGTTGTTTCTGATTAAATATGTGTTGAAGACTTTTGTGGTCGGTATATATAATACTTTTGACCCCATATAAGTAGTGCCTCCAAGTCTTTAATGCAAAAACAACCGCGCCTAATTCCAAATCATGCGTCGTATAATTTTGTTCGTGAATCTTCAATTGTCTAGACGCATAAGCAATCACCTTCGTTCGTTGCATTAATACACAACCGAGACCTTGCTTTGATGCGTCACAATAAATCACAAAATCATCATTCCCTTCAGGCAATGACAATATAGGTGCCGTAGTTAGCTTTTTCTTCAATAACTGAAACGCTTTCTCTTGTTCATCATTCCATTCAAATTTCTTCCCTTTATGCGTTAATGCAGTCAAGGGTTTTGCTATTCTGGAAAAGTCTTGGATGAACCTTCTGTAGTAACCAGCTAGTCCTAAAAACTGGCGTATGTGTTTCGGAGTTTTCGGAGTTTCCCACTTTTCAACAGTTTCTATCTTTGCCGGATCCACCTTAATACCTTCTTTGTTCACTATGTGACCGAGGAATTGAACTTCTTCCAACCAAAATGCACACTTTGAAAACTTAGCGTACAATTCTTCCTTCCTCAATACTTCTAACACCTTTCTCAAATGTTCACCGTGTTCTTGGTCATTCTTTGAGTAAATAAGTATGTCATCAATGAAAACAATGACAAACTTGTCAAGGTATGGTCCACACACTCGGTTCATAAGGTCCATGAACACAGCTGGTGCATTAGTTAAACCAAACGGCATGACCATAAACTCGTAATGACCGTAACGTGTTCTGAAAGCAGTCTTTGGAATATCATCTTCTTTCACCCGCATTTGATGATACCCGGAACGTAAGTCAATCTTTGAATAAACAGACGAGCCTTGTAGTTGATCAAATAAGTCGTCGATTCTCGGTAGTGGGTAGCGGTTCTTGATGGTAAGTTTGTTCAACTCTCGGTAGTCGATACACAACCTGAATGTACCATCTTTCTTCTTGACAAACAAAACAGGAGCTCCCCACGGTGATGTGCTTGGTCGAATGAAACCACGCTCTAAAAGTTCTTGTAATTGGCTTTGCAGTTCTTTCATCTCGCTGGGTGCGAGTCTGTAAGGAGCACGAGCTATTGGTGCAGCTCCTGGTACAAGATCTATTTGAAATTCAACGGATCGATGTGGGGGTAATCCCGGTAATTCTTTTGGAAATACATCGGGAAATTCTTTTGCAATGGGAACATCATTGATGCTCTTTTCTTCAGTTTGTACTTTCTCGACGTGTGCTAGAACAGCATAGCAACCTTTTCTTATTAGTTTTTGTGCCTTCAAATTACTAATAAGATGTAGCTTCGTGTTGCCCTTTTCTCCGTACACCATTAAGGGTTTTCCTTTTTCTCGTATAATGCGAATTGCATTTTTGTAACAAACGATCTCCGCTTTCACTTCTTTCAACCAGTCCATACCGATTATCACATCAAAACTCCCTAACTCTACTGGTATCAAATCAATCTTAAATGTTTCGCTAACCAGTTTAATTTCTCGATTCCGACATATATTATCTGCTGAAATTAATTTACCATTTGCTAATTCGAGTAAAAATTTACTATCCAAAGGCGTCAATGGACAACTTAATTTAGCACAAAAATCTCTACTCATATAGCTTCTATCCGCACCCGAATCAAATAAAACGTAAGCAGATTTATTGTCAATAAGAAACGTACCCGTAACAAGCTCCGGGTCTTCCTGTGCCTCTACCGCATTAATATTGAAAACTCTTCCACGGCCTTGTCCATTCGTGTTCTCCTGGTTCGGGCAATTTCTAATAATGTGGCCTGGTTTACCACATTTATAACAAACTACATTGGCATAACTTGCTCCGACACTACTTGCTCCGCCATTACTCGTTCCGACACCATTTGTTCCTTTCGTTCTATTAACTCCTGGTCCGTAGACCTCACACTTCGCCGCGCTATGACCATTTCTTTTACACTTGTTGCAAAATTTGGTGCAGAACCCCGAGTGATTCTTTTCACATCTTTGGCATAGTTGCTTCTGATTGTTGTTGTTGTTGCGGTTATTATTGTTGTTGGGATGATTGTTGTAGTTGCTGTTGTTGTTGTTGTTGTTGTTGTTGGGCCGTTTGTTGTAGTTGCGATTGATGTTGCGATTGTTGGGATAATTGTTGCGATTATTGTTGTAATTGCTGTTGTTGTTGTATTGGTGATTCTTATCACCGTTTTCCTCCCACTTTCTTTTGACTTGCTTCACATTGGCCTCTTCAGCAGTCTGTTCTTTAATTCTTTCTTCAATCTGGTTCACTAGCTTGTGAGCCATTCTACATGCCTGTTGTATGGAGGCGGGCTCGTGTGAACTTATATCTTCTTGGATTCTTTCCGGTAATCCTTTCACAAACGCGTCGATCTTCTCTTCCTCATCTTCAAATGCACCCGGACACAATAGGCACAATTCTGTGAATCGTCTTTCGTACGTGGTAATATCAAATCCTTGGGTTCGTAACCCTCTAAGTTCTGTCTTGAGCTTATTGACCTCGGTTCTGGGACGGTACTTCTCGTTCATCAAGTGCTTGAATGCTGACCACGGTAGTGCGTACGCATCATCTTGTCCCACTTGCTCTAGATAGGTATTCCACCATGTTAACGCAGAACCTGTGAAGGTATGCGTAGCGTACTTCACTTTGTCCTCTTCAGTACACTTACTTATGGCAAACACCGATTCAACCTTCTCGGTCCACCGTTTCAATCCGATCGGTCCTTCGGTTCCATCAAATTCCAAAGGTTTGCAGGCAGTGAATTCTTTGTAGGTGCATCCTACACGATTTCCTGTACTGCTAGATCCAAGGTTATTGTTGGTATGTAGCGCAGCCTGTACTGCGGCTATGTTTGAAGCTAGAAAAGTACGGAATTCCTCTTCATTCATATTCACGGTGTGTCGAGTAGTCGGTGCCATTTCCTTCAAAATAGTTAAATGGAACAAGTTAATCATACAGAATATTAAGAGTAGTTAATAGTATTTCGTAGCATAATATGAACTCATTTATAAAAGCTTTTTCTTCATATTAGCATTTTATAAGTTTAAATTCGGGTAGTACCTACCCGTTAAGTTCATACTTAGTAGCTAATATACAATTCAACTACTACAATTCTATATGAAAAACTGATTATAATAATATTTCGCGTTCAAACTTTTATACAATATTTTACAAACTTACAATGCCGCTTATTTTACATAAAGCATGAAATATAGCACACAATAACTTTGATACAAGATAGTTGTGAAGACAATTCTAGCTAGTACACAAGTCGTTCAGCAAAGGCAATAAAGACACGTAATTCATACGTCCAGAAACAAGTCATGCATTCTGGTTTTACTAGGACTACTTCCCATCCTTGGTCTTGTGCAACATAACCGTTATGGCCGTTGATAAGACAGCGTGTTGTAACGTCATCAAAGGGACGAGGGTTACGTAATGTCCAACAGTCCCGTAACAATCTAAAAACCTCATTTCTTACCCCAATTACCGACTCCGTCACTTGTGGAAATGTTTTGTTTAATAGTTGTAGCCCGATGTTCTTGTTCTCACTTTGGTGAGAAGCGAACATTACTAATCCGTAAGCATAACATGCTTCTTTATGTTGCATGTTAGCCGCTTTTTCTAAATCACGAAGTCCAATATTCGGATATATTGAGTCAAAATAATTTCTTAACCCGTTGCGTAAAATAGCATTTGGGT
Source organism: Rutidosis leptorrhynchoides (assembly GCF_046630445.1). Lineage (NCBI taxonomy): Eukaryota > Viridiplantae > Streptophyta > Magnoliopsida > Asterales > Asteraceae > Rutidosis > Rutidosis leptorrhynchoides. The sequence continues at coordinate 715,124,177 of NC_092333.1, forward strand.
TCCCCGCAATATATGCGTCAAAGTAAACACATCGTAACTTATGGGTTTCCCAATGTGATATCCCCCATCTTTCAAACGAAAGTCTCTTATAAACCAAGACATTCTTGGAACGTTCTTCGAATGTCTTACAAACTGATCTCGCCTTAAATAGTTGTGCCGAAGAATTCTGGCCGACTCTAGACAAGATTTCATCAATCATGTCTCCGGGTAGGTCTCTTAAAATATTGGGTTGTCTATCCATTTTGTGTTTTTAAACTGTAAAATAGACAAGAGTTAGATTCATAAAAAAAATACTTATTAATACAAGCAATTTTTACAAATATCATAAAGCATAAGCACACTATATTACATATATTACACCACACGAATATAACTATCTTATTCCGACTCGCTCGTTTCTTCTTGTTCGGTTTTGGTTCGTTTTGCCAAGTTTCTAGGGATATATGATGTTCCCCTAATACGATCCGTCGTTGTCCACATTGGTTTAGAAAAACCTGGTGGTTTAGAGGTTCCCGGGTCATTGTTACAACTTAAGGACTTCGGGGGTTGACGATACATATAAAGTTCATCGGGGTTGGAATTAGATTTCTCTATTTTTATGCCCTTTCCCTTATTATTTTCTTTTGCCTTTTTAAATTCAGTTGGGGTAATTTCTATAACATCATCGGAATTCTCGTCGAAATCCGATTCATCGGAGAATTGGTAATCCTCCCAATATTTTGCTTCCTTGGCGGAAACACCATTGACCATAATTAACTTTGGTCGGTTGGTTGAGGATTTTCTTTTACTTAACCGTTTTATTATTTCCCCCACCGGTTCTATTTCTTCATCCGGTTCCGATTCTTCTTCCGGTTCCGATTCTTCTTCCGGTTCCGACTCTTCTTCCGGTTCCTCTTCGGGAACTTGTGAATCAGTCCACAAATCATTCCAATTTACATTTGACTCTTCATTATTATTAGGTGAGTCAATGGGACTTGTTCTAGAGGTAGACATCTATCACATAATATCAAACACGTTAAGAGATTAATATATCACATAATATTCATATGTTAAAAATATATAGTTTCCAACAAAAATGTTAAGCAATCATTTTTAAAGAAAACACGGTCGAAGTCCAGACTCACTAATGCATCCTAACAAACTCGATAAGACACACTAATGCAAATTTTCTGGTTCTCTAAGACCAACGCTCGGATACCAACTGAAATGTCCCGTTCTTATTGATTAAAAACGTTCCATATTAATTGATTTCGTTGCGAGGTTTTGACCTCTATATGAGACGTTTTTCAAAGACTGCATTCATTTTTAAACAAACCATAACCTTTATTTCATCAATAAAGGTTTAAAAAGCTTTACGTAGATTATCAAATAATGATAATCTAAAATATCCTGTTTACACACGACCATTACATAATGGTTTACAATACAAATATGTTACAACAAAATAAGTTTCTTGAATGCAGTTTTTACACAATATCATACAAGCATGGACTCCAAATCTTGTCCTTATTTAAGTATGCGACAGCGGAAGCTCTTAATAATCACCTGAGAATAAACATGCTTAAAACGTCAACAAAAATGTTGGTGAGTTATAGGTTTAACCTATATATATCAAATCGTAACAATAGACCACAAGATTTCATATCTCAATACACATCCCATACATAGAGATAAAAATCATTCATATGGTGAACACCTGGTAACCGACAATAACAAGATGCATATATAAGAATATCCCCATCATTCCGGGACACCCTTCGGATATGATATAAATTTCGAAGTACTAAAGCATCCGGTACTTTGGATGGGGTTTGTTAGGCCCAATAGATCTATCTTTAGGATTCGCGTCAATTAGGGTGTCTGTTCCCTAATTCTTAGATTACCAGACTTAATAAAAAGGGGCATATTCGATTTCGATAATTCAACCATAGAATGTAGTTTCACATACTTGTGTCTATTTTGTAAATCATTTATAAAACCTGCATGTATTCTCATCCCAAAAATATTAGATTTTAAAAGTGGGACTATAACTCACTTTCACAGATTTTTACTTCGTCGGGAAGTAAGACTTGGCCACTGGTTGATTCACGAACCTATAACAATATATACATATATATCAAAGTATGTTCAAAATATATTTACAACACTTTTAATATATTTTGATGTTTTAAGTTTATTAAGTCAGCTGTCCTCGTTAGTAACCTACAACTAGTTGTCCACAGTTAGATGTACAGAAATAAATCGATAAATATTATCTTGAATCAATCCACGACCCAGTGTATACGTATCTCAGTATTGATCACAACTCAAACTATATATATTTTGGAATCAACCTCAACCCTGTATAGCTAACTCCAACATTCACATATAGAGTGTCTATGGTTGTTCCGAAATATATATAGATGTGTCGACATGATAGGTCGAAACATTGTATACGTGTCTATGGTATCTCAAGATTACATAATATATAATACAAGTTGATTAAGTTATGGTTGGAATAGATTTGTTACCAATTTTCACGTAGCTAAAATGAGAAAAATTATCCAATCTTGTTTTACCCATAACTTCTTCATTTTAAATCCGTTTTGAGTGAATCAAATTTCTATGGTTTCATATTGAACTCTATTTTATGAATCTAAACAAAAAAAGTATAGGTTTCTAGTCGGAAAAATAAGTTACAAGTCGTTTTTGTAAAGGTAGTCATTTCAGTCGAAAGAACGACGTCTAGATGACCATTTTAGAAAACATACTTCCACTTTGAGTTTAACCATAATTTTTGGATATAGTTTCATGTTCATAATAAAAATCATTTTCTCAGAATAACAACTTTTAAATCAAAGTTTATCATAGTTTTTAATTAACTAACCCAAAACAGCCCGCGGTGTTACTACGACGGCGTAAATCCGGTTTTACGGTGTTTTTCGTGTTTCCAGGTTTTAAATCATTAAGTTAGCATATCATATAGATATAGAACATGTGTTTAGTTGATTTTAAAAGTCAAGTTAGAAGGATTAACTTTTGTTTGCGAACAAGTTTAGAATTAACTAAACTATGTTCTAGTGATTACAAGTTTAAACCTTCGAATAAGATAGCTTTATATGTATGAATCGAATGATGTTATGAACATCATTACTACCTTAACTTCCTTGGATGAACCTACTGGAAAAGAGAAAAATGGATCTAGCTTCAATGGATCCTTGGATGGCTCAAAGTTCTTGAAGCAAAATCATGACACGAAAACAAGTTCAAGTAAGATCATCACTTGAAATAAGATTGTTATAGTTATAGAAATTGAACCAAAGTTTGAATATGATTATTACCTTGTATTAGAATGATAACCTACTGTAAGAAACAAAGATTTCTTGAGGTTGGATGATCACCTTACAAGATTGGAAGTGAGCTAGCAAACTTGAAAGTATTCTTGATTTTATGAAACTAGAACTTTTGGAATTTATGAAGAACACTTAGAACTTGAAGATAGAACTTGAAAGAGTTCAATTAGATGAAGAAAATTGAAGAATGAAAGTGTTTGTAGGTGTTTTTGGTCGTTGGTGTATGGATTAGATATAAAGGATATGTAATTTTGTTTTCATGTAAATAAGTCATGAATGATTACTCATATTTTTGTAATCTTATGAGATATTTCATGCTAGTTGCCAAATGATGGTTCCCACATGTGTTAGGTGACTCACATGGGCTGCTAAGAGCTGATCATTGGAGTGTATATACCAATAGTACATACATCTAAAAGCTGTGTATTGTACGAGTACGAATACGGGTGCATACGAGTAGAATTGTTGATGAAACTGAACGAGAATGTAATTGTAAGCATTTTTGTTAAGTAGAAGTATTTTGATAAGTGTATTTAAGTCTTTCAAAAGTGTATAAATACATATTAAAACACTACATGTATATACATTTTAACTGAGTCGTTAAGTCATCGTTAGTCGTTACATGTAAGTGTTGTTTTGAAACCTTTAGGTTAACGATCTTGTTAAATGTTGTTAACCCAATGTTTATAATATCAAAAGAGATTTTAAATTATTATATTATCATGATATTATGATGTACGAATATCTCTTAATATGATATATATACATTAAATGTCGTTACAACGATAAACGTTACATATATGTCTCGTTTCAAAATCATTAAGTTAGTAGTCTTGTTTTTACATATGTAGTTCATTGTTAATATAATTAATGATATGTTTACTTATCATAATATCATGTTAACTATATATATAACCATATATATGTCATCATATAGTTTTTTTACAAGTTTTAACGTTCGTGAATCACCGGTCAACTTGGGTGGTCAATTGTCTATATGAAACCTATTTCAATTAATCAAGTCTTAATAAGTTTGATTGCTTAACATGTTGGAAACATTTAATCATGTAAACATCAATCTCAATTAATATATATAAACATGGAAAAGTTCGGGTCACTACAGGTTCTTCGATGAATTGGAGTTTTTCGTTGATTTGGATTTCATCTAACGGAATAGTGAGATATTCTTTAGTAAAACATTTCTTCAAATTCGAGACGTGGAAAGTGTTATGTACAGCCGCGAGTTGTTGAGGTAACTCAAGTCGGTAACCTACTGGTCCGACACGATCAATAATCTTGAATGGTCCAATATACCTTGGATTTAATTTCCCTCGTTTACCAAATCGAACAACGCCTTTCCAAGGTGCAACTTTAAGCATGACCATCTCTCCAATTTCAAATTCTATATCTTTTCTTTTAATGTCAGCGTAGCTCTTTTGTCGACTTTGGGCGGTTTTCAACCGTTGTTGAATTTGGATGATCTTCTCGGTAGTTTCTTGTATTATCTTCGGACCCGTAATCTGTCTATCCCCCACTTCACTCCAACAAATCGAAGACCTGCACTTTCTACCATAAAGTGCTTCAAACGGCGCCATCTTAATGCTTGAATGGTAGCTGTTGTTGTAGGAAAATTCTGCTAACGGTAGATGTCGATCCCAACTGTTTCCGAAATCAATAACACATGCTCGTAGCATGTCTTCAAGCATTTGTATCGTCCTTTCGCTCTGCCCATCAGTTTGTGGATGATAGGCAGTACTCATGTCTAGACGAGTTCCTAATGCTTGCTGTAATGTCTGCCAGAATCTTGAAATAAATCTGCCATCCCTATCAGAGATAATAGAGATTGGTATTCCATGTCTAGAGACGACTTCCTTCAAATACAGTCGTGCTAACTTCTCCATCTTGTCATCTTCTCTTATTGGCAGGAAGTGTGCTGATTTGGTGAGACGATCAACTATTACCCAAATAGTATCAAAACCACTTGCAGTCCTTGGCAATTTAGTGATGAAATCCATGGTAATGTTTTCCCATTTCCATTCCGAGATTTCGGGTTGTTGAAGTAGACCTGATGGTTTCTGATGCTCAACTTTGACCTTAGAACACGTCAAACATTCTCCTACGTATTTAGCAACATCGGCTTTCATACCCGGCCACCAAAAATGTTTCTTGAGATCCTTGTACATCTTCCCCGTTCCAGGATGTATTGAGTATCTGGTTTTATGAGCTTCTCTAAGTACCATTTCTCTCATATCTCCAAATTTTGGTACCCAAATCCTTTCAGCCCTATACCGGGTTCCGTCTTCCCGAATATTAAGATGCTTCTCTGATCCTTTGGGTATTTCATCCTTTAAATTTCCCTCTTTTAAAACTCCTTGTTGCGCCTCCTTTATTTGAGTAGTAAGGTTATTATGAATCATTATATTCATAGATTTTACTCGAATGGGTTCTCTGTCCTTCCTGCTCAAGGCATCGGCTACCACATTTGCCTTCCCCGGGTGGTAACGAAACTCAAAGTCGTAATCATTCAACAATTCAATCCACCTACGCTGCCTCATATTCAGTTATTTCTGATTAAATATGTGTTGAAGACTTTTGTGGTCGGTATATATAATACTTTTGACCCCATATAAGTAGTGCCTCCAAGTCTTTAATGCAAAAACAACCGCGCCTAATTCCAAATCATGCGTCGTATAATTTTGTTCGTGAATCTTCAATTGTCTAGACGCATAAGCAATCACCTTCGTTCGTTGCATTAATACACAATCGAGACCTTGCTTTGATGCGTCACAATAAATCACAAAATCATCATTCCCTTCAGTCAATGACAATATAGGTGCCGTAGTAAGCTTTTTCTTCAATAACTGAAACGCTTTCTCTTGTTCATCATTCCATTCAAATTTCTTCCCTTTATGTGTTAATGCAGTCAAGGGTTTTGCTATTCTGGAAAAGTCTTGGATGAACCTTCTGTAGTAACCAGCTAGTCCTAAAAACTGGCGTATGTGTTTCGGAGTTTTTGGGGTTTCCCACTTTTCAACAGTTTCTATCTTTGCCGGATCCACCTTAATACCTTCTTTGTTTACTATGTGACCGAGGAATTGAACTTCTTCCAACCAAAATGCACACTTTGAAAACTTAGCGTACAATTCTTCCTTCCTCAATACTTCTAACACCTTTCTCAAATGTTCACCGTGTTCTTGGTCATTCTTTGAGTAAATAAGTATGTCATCAATGAAAACAATGACAAACTTGTCAAGGTATGGTCCACACACTCGGTTCATAAGGTCTATGAACACAGCTCGTGCATTAGTTAAACCAAACGGCATGACCATAAACTCGTAATGACCGTAACGTGTTCTGAAAGCAGTCTTTGGAATATCATCTTCTTTCACCCGCATTTGATGATACCCGGAACGTAAGTCAATCTTTGAATAAACAGACGAGCCTTGTAGTTGATCAAATAAGTCGTCGATTCTCGGTAGTGGGTAGCGGTTCTTGATGGTAAGTTTGTTCAACTCTCGGTAGTCGATACACAACCTGAATGTACCATCTTTCTTCTTGACAAACAAAACAGGAGCTCCCCAAGGTGATGTGCTTGGTCGAATGAAACCACGCTCTAAAAGTTCTTGTAATTGGCTTTGTAGTTCTTTCATCTCGCTGGGTGCGAGTCTGTAAGGAGCACGAACTATTGGTGCAGCTCCTGGTACAAGATCTATTTGAAATTCAACGGATCGATGTGGGGGTAATCCCGGTAATTCTTTCGGAAATACATCCGGAAATTCTTTTGCAATGGGAACATCATTGATGCTCTTTTCTTCAGTTTGTACTTTCTCGACGTGTGCTAGAACAGCATAGCAACCTTTTCTTATTAGTTTTTGTGCCTTCAAATTACTAATAAGATGTAGCTTCGTGTTGCCCTTTTCTCCGTACACCATTAAGGGTTTTCCTTTTTCTCGTATAATGCGAATTGCATTTTTGTAACAAACGATCTCTGCTTTCACTTTTTTCAACCAGTCCATACCGATTATCACATCAAAACTCCCTAACTCTACTGGTATTAAATCAATCTTAAATGTTTCGCTAACCAGTTTAATTTCTCGATTCCGACATATATTATCTGCTGAAATTAATTTACCATTTGCTAATTCGAGTAAAAATTTACTATCCAAAGGCGTCAATGGACAACTTAATTTAGCACAAAAATCTCTACTCATATAGCTTCTATCCGCACCCGAATCAAATAAAATGTAAGCAGATTTATTGTCAATAAGAAACGTACCCGTAACAAGCTCCGGGTCTTCCTGTGCCTCTGCCGCATTAATATTGAAAACTCTTCCGCGGCCTTGTCCATTCGTGTTCTTCTGGTTCGGGCAATTTCTAATAATGTGGCCCGGTTTTCCACATTTATAACAAACTACATTGGCATAACTTGCTCCGACACTACTTGCTTCGCCATTACTCATTCTGCCACCATTTGTTCCTTTCGTTCTATTAACCCCTGGTCTATAGACCTCACACTTCGCCGCGCTATGACCATTTCTTTTACACTTGTTGCAAAATTTGGTGCAGAACCCCGAGTGATACTTTTCACACCTTTGGCATAGCTGCTTCCGATTGTTGTTGTTGTTGTTACGGTTATTATTGTTGTTGGGATGATTGTTGTAGTTGTTGTTGTTGTTGTTGGGCCATTTGTTGTAGTTGCGATTGATGTTGCGATTGTTGGGATAATTGTTGCGATTATTGTTGTAATTGCTGTTGTTGTTGTATTGGTGATTCTTATCACCATTTTCCTCCCACTTTATTTTGACTTGCTTCACATTGGCCTCTTCAGCAGTCTCTTCTTTAATTCTTTCTTCAATCTGGTTCACTAGTTTGTGAGCCATTCTACATGCATGTTGTATGGAGGCGGGCTCGTGTGAACTTATATCTTCTTGGATTCTTTCCGGTAATCCTTTCACAAATGCGTCGATCTTCTCTTCCTCATCTTCGAATGCTCCCGGACACAATAGGCACAATTCTGTGAATCGTCTTTCGTACGTGGTAATATCAAATCCTTGGGTTCGTAACCCTCTAAGTTCTGTCTTGAGCTTATTGACCTCGGTTCTGGGACGGTATTTCTCGTTCATCAAGTGCTTGAATGCTGACCACGGTAGTGCGTACGCATCGTCTTGTCCCACTTGCTCTAGATAGGTATTCCACCATGTTAACGCAGAACCTGTGAAGGTATGCGTAGCGTACTTCACTTTGTCCTCTTCAGTACACTTACTTATGGCAAACACCGATTCGACCTTCTCGGTCCACTGTTTCAATCCGATCGGTCCTTCGGTTCCATCAAATTCCAAAGGTTTGCAGGCAGTGAATTCTTTGTAGGTGCATCCTACACGATTTCCTGTACTGCTAGATCCAAGGTTATTGTTGGTATGTAGTGCAGCCTGTACTGCGGCTATGTTTGAAGCTAGAAAAGTACGGAATTCCTCTTCATTCATATTCACGGTGTGTCGAGTAGTCCGTGCCATTTCCTTCAAAATAGTCAAATGGAACAAGTTAATCATACAGAATATTAAGAGTAGTTAATAGTATTTCGTAGCATAATATGAACTCATTTATAAAAGCTTTTTCTATATATTAGCGTTTTATAAGTTTAAATTCGGGTAGTACCTACCCGTTAAGTTCATACTTAGTAGCTAATATACAATTCAACTACTACAATTCTATATGAAAAACTGATTATAATAATATTTCGCGTTCAAACTTTTACACAATATTTTACAAACTTACAATACCGCTTATTTTACATATAGCATGAAATATAGCACACAATAAATTTGATACAAGATGGTTGTGAAGATAATTCTAGCTAATACACAAGTCGTTCAGCAAAGGCAATAAAGACACGTAATTCATACGTCCAGAAACAAGTCATGCATTCTGGTTTTACTAGGATTACTTCCCATCCTTGGTCTTGTGGAACATAACCGTTATGGCCGTTGATAAGACATCGTGTTGTAACGTCGTCAAAGGGACGAGGGTTACGTAATGTCCAACAGTCCCGTAACAATCTAAAAACCTCATTTCTTACCCCAATTACCGACTCCGTCACTTGTGGGAATATTTTGTTTAATAGTTGTAGGCCGATGTTCTTGTTCTCACTTTGGTGAGAAGCGAACATTACTAATCCGTAAGCATATATTGCTTCTTTATGTTGCATGTTAGCTGCTTTTTCTAAATCACGAAGTCCAATATTCGGATATATTGAGTCAAAATAATTTCTTAACCCATTGCGTAAAATAGCATTTGGGTTCCCCGCAATATATGCGTCAAAGTAAACACATCGTAACTTATGGATTTCCCAATGTGATATCCCCCATCTTTCGAACGAAAGCCTTTTATAAACCAAGGCATTCTTGGAACGTTCTTCGAATGTCTTACAAGCTGATCTCGCCTTAAATAGTTGTGCCGAAGAATTCTGACCGACTCTAGACAAGATTTCATCAATCATGTCTCTGGGTAGGTCTCTTAAAATATTGGGTTGTCTATCCATTTTGTGTTTTTATACTGTAAAATAGACAAGAGTTAGATTCATAAAAAAAAAATACTTATTAATAAGTATTTGTTTTTATGAATCTAACTCTTGTCTATTTTACAGTATAAAAACACAAAATGGATAGACAACCCAATATTTTAAGAGACCTATCCGGAGACATGATTGATGAAATCTTGTCTAGAGTCGGTCAGAATTCTTCGGCACAACTATTTAAGGCGAGATCAGTTTGTAAGACATTCGAAGAACATTCCAAGAATGCCTTGGTTTATAAAAGGCTTTCGTTCGAAAGATGGGGGATATCACATTGGGAAATCCATAAATTACAATGTGTTTACTTTGACGCATATAATGCGGGGAACCCAAATGCTATTTTACGCAATGGGTTAAGAAATTATTTTGACTCAATATATCCGAATATTGGACTTCGTGATTTAGAAAAAGCGGCTAACATGCAACATAAAGAAGCATGTTATGCTTACGGATTAGTAATGTTCGCTTCTCACCAAAGTGAGAACAAGAACATCGGGCTACAACTATTAAACAAAACGTTCCCACAAGTGACGGAGTCGGTAATTGGGGTAAGAAATGAGGTTTTTAGATTGTTACGGGACTGTTGGACATTACGTAACCCTCGTCCCTTTGATGATGTTACAACACGCTGTCTTATCAACGGCCATAACGGTTATGTTCCACAATACCAAGGATGGAAAGTAATCCTAGTAAAACCAGAATGCATGACTTGTTTCTGGACGTATGAATTACGTGTCTTTATTGCCTTTGCTGAATGACTTGTGTACTAGCTAGAATTATCTTCACAACCATCTTGTATCAAATTTATTGTGTGCTATATTTCATGCTATATGTAAAATAAGCGGTATTGTAAGTTTGTAAAATATTGTGTAAAAGTTTGAACGTGAAATATTATTATAATCAGTTTTTCATATAGAATTGTAGTAGTTGAATTGTATATTAGCTACTAAGTATGAACTTAACGGGTAGGTACTACCCGAATTTAAACTTATAAAACGCTAATATGAAGAAAAAGCTTTTATAAATGAGTTCATATTATGCTACGAAATACTATTAACTACTCTTAATATTCTGTATGATTAACTTGTTCCATTTGACTATTTTGAAGGAAATGGCACCGACTACTCGACACACCGTGAATATGAATGAAGAGGAATTCCGTACTTTTCTAGCTTCAAACATAGCCGCAGTACAGGCTGCGCTACATACCAACAATAACCTTGGATCTAGCAGTACAGGAAATCGTGTAGGATGCACCTACAAAGAATTCACTGCCTGCAAACCTTTGGAATTTGATGGAACCGAAGGACCGATCGGATTGAAACGGTGGACCGAGAAGGTCGAATCGGTGTTTGCCATAAGTAAGTGTACTGAAGAGGACAAAGTGAAGTACGCTACGCATACCTTCACAGGTTCTGCGTTAACTTGGTGGAATACCTATCTAGAGCAAGTGGGACAAGACGATGCGTACACACTACCGTGGTCAGCATTCAAGCACTTGATGAACGAGAAGTACCGTCCCAGAACCGAGGTCAATAAGCTCAAGACAGAACTTAGAGGGTTACGAACCCAAGGATTTGATATTACCACGTACGAAAGACGATTCACAGAATTGTGCCTATTGTGTCCGGGAGCATTCGAAGATGAGGAAGAGAAGATCGACGCGTTTGTGAAAGGATTATCGGAAAGAATCCAAGAAGATATAAGTTCAAACGAGCCCGCCTCCATACAACAGGCATGTAGAATGGCTCACAAACTAGTGAACCAGATTGAAGAAAGAATTAAAGAACAGACTGCTGAAGAGGCCAATGTGAAGCAAGTCAAAAGAAAGTGGGAGGAAAACGGTGATAAGAATCACCAATACAACAACAACAGCAATTACAACAATAATCGAAACAATTATCCCAACAATCGCAACATCAATCGCAACTACAACAAACGGCCCAACAACAACAACAACAACAACAACAACAACAACAACAACTACAACAATCATCCCAACAACAATAATAACAACAACAACAACAACAACAACAATCAGAAGCAGCCATGCCAAAGGTGTGAAAAGTATCACTCGGGGTTCTGCACCAAATTTTGCAACAAGTGTAAAAGAAATGGTCATAGCGCGGCGAAGTGTGAGGTCTACGGACCAGGGGTTAATAGAACGAAAGGAACAAATGGTGTCAGAACGAGTAATGGCGGAGCAAGTAGTGTCGAAGCAAGTTATGCCAATGTAGTTTGTTATAAATGTGGAAAACCGGGCCACATTATTAGAAATTGCCCGAACCAGGAGAACACGAATGGACAAGGCCGCGGAAGAGTTTTCAATATTAATGCGGCAGAGCCACAAGAAGACCCGGAGCTTGTTACGGGTACGTTTCTTATTGACAATAAATCTGCTTACGTTTTATTTGATTCGGGGGCGGATAGAAGCTATATGAGTAGAGATTTTTGTGCTAAATTAAGTTGTCCATTGACGCCTTTGGATAGTAAATTTTTACTCGAATTAGCAAATGGTAAATTAATTTCAGCAGATAATATATGTCGGAATCGAGAAATTAAACTGGTTAGCGAAACATTTAAGATTGATTTGATACCAGTAGAGTTAGGGAGTTTTGATGTGATAATCGGTATGGACTGGTTGAAAGAAGTGAAAGCAGAGATCGTTTGTTACAAAAATACAATTCGCATTATACGAGAAAAAGGAAAACCCTTAATGGTGTACGGAGAAAAGGGCAACACGAAGCTACATCTTATTAGTAATTTGAAGGCACAAAAACTAATAAGAAAAGGTTGCTATGCTGTTCTAGCACACGTCGTGAAAGTACAAACTGAAGAAAAGAGCATCAATGATGTTCCCATTGAAAAAGAATTTCCCGATGTATTTCCGAAAGAATTACCGGGATTACCCCCACATTGATCCGTTGAATTTCAAATAGATCTTGTACCAGGAGCTGCACCAATAGCTCGTGCTCCTTACAGACTCGCACCCAGCGAGGTGAAAGAACTGCAAAGCCAATTACAAGAACTTTTAGAGCGTGGTTTCATTCGACCAAGCACATCACCGTGGGGAGCTCCTGTTTTGTTTGTCAAGAAGAAAGATGGTACATTCAGGTTGTATATCGACTACCGAGAGTTGAACAAACTTACCATCAAGAACCGCTACCCACTACCGAGAATCGACGACTTATTTGATCAACTACAAGGCTCGTCTATTTATTCAAAGATTGACTTACGTTCCGGGTATCATCAAATGCGGGTGAAAGAAGATGATATTCCAAAGACTGCTTTCAGAACACGTTACGGTCATTATGAGTTTATGGTCATGCCGTTTGGTTTAACTAATGCACCAGCTGTGTTCATGGACCTTATGAACCGAGTGTGTGGACCATACCTTGACAAGTTTGTCATTGTTTTCATTGATGACATATTTATTTACTCAAAGAATGACCAAGAACACGGTGAACATTTGAGAAAGGTGTTAGAAGTATTGAGGAAGGAAGAATTGTACGCTAAGTTTTCAAAGTGTGCATTTTGGTTGGAAGAAGTTCAATTCCTCGGTCACATAGTGAACAAAGAAGGTATTAAGGTGGATCCGGCAAAGATAGAAACTGTTGAAAAGTGGGAAACCCCGAAAACTTCGAAACACATACGCCAGTTTTTAGGACTAGCTGGTTACTACAGAAGGTTCATCCAAGACTTTTCCAGAATAGCAAAACCCTTGACTGCATTAACGCATAAAGGGAAGAAATTTGAATGGAATGATGAACAAGAGAAAGCGTTTCAGTTATTGAAGAAAAAGCTAACTACGGCACCTATATTGTCATTGCCTGAAGGGAATGATGATTTTGTGATTTATTGTGACGCATCAAAGCAAGGTCTCAGTTGTGTATTAATGCAACGAACGAAGGTGATTGCTTATGCGTCTAGACAATTGAAGATTCACGAACAAAATTATACGACGCATGATTTGGAATTAGGCGCGGTTGTTTTTGCATTAAAGACTTGAAGGCACTACTTATATGGGGTCAAAAATATTATATATACCGACCACAAAAGTCTTCAACACATATTTAATCAGAAACAACTGAATATGAGGCAACGTAGGTGGATTGAATTATTGAATGATTACGACTTTGAGATTCGTTACCACTCGGGGAAGGCAAATGTGGTAGCCGATGCCTTGAGCAGGAAGGACAGAGAACCCATTCGAGTAAAATCTATGAATATAATGATTCATAATAACCTTACTACTCAAATAAAGGAGGCGCAACAAGGAGTTTTAAAAGAGGGAAATTTAAAGGATGAAATACCCAAAGGATCGGAGAAGCATCTTAAAATTCGGGAAGACGGAACCCGGTATAGGGCTGAAAGGATTTGGGTACCAAAATTTGGAGATATGAGAGAAATGGTACTTAGGGAAGCTCATAAAACCAGATACTCAATACATCCTGGAACGGGGAAGATGTACAAGGATCTCAAGAAACATTTTTGGTGGCCGGGTATGAAAGCCGATGTTGCTAAATACGTAGGAGAATGTTTGACGTGTTCTAAGGTCAAAGCTGAGCATCAGAAACCATCAGGTCTACTTCAACAACCCGAAATCCCGGAATGGAAATGGGAAAACAGTACCATGGATTTCATCACTAAATTGCCAAGGACTGCAAGTGGTTTTGATACTATTTGGGTAATAGTTGATCGTCTCACCAAATCAGCACACTTCCTGCCAATAAGAGAAGATGACAAGATGGAGAAGTTAGCACGACTGTATTTGAAGGAAGTCGTCTCCAGACATGGAATACCAATCTCTATTATCTCTGATAGGGATAGCAGATTTATTTCAAGATTCTGGCAAACATTACAGCAAGCATTAGGAACTCGTCTAGACATGAGTACTGCCTATCATCCACAAACTGATGGGCAGAGCGAAAGGACGATACAAATGCTTGAAGACATGCTACGAGCATGTGTTATTGATTTCGGAAACAGTTGGGATCGACATCTACCGTTAGCAGAATTTTCCTACAACAACAGCTACCATTCAAGCATTGAGATGGCGTCGTTTGAAGCACTTTATGGTAGAAAGTGCAGGTCTCCGATTTGTTGGAGTGAAGTGGGGGATAGACAGATTACGGGTCCGGAGATTATACAAGAAACTACCGAGAAGATCATCCAAATTCAACAACGGTTGAAAACCGCCCAAAGTCGACAAAAGAGCTACGCTGACATTAAAAGAAAAGATATAGAATTTGAAATTGGAGAGATGGTCATGCTTAAAGTTGCACCTTGGAAAGGCGTTGTTCGATTTGGTAAACGAGGGAAATTAAATCCAAGGTATATTGGACCATTCAAAATTATTGATCGTGTCGGACCAGTAGCTTACCGACTTGAGTTACCTCAACAACTCGCGGCTGTACATAACACTTTCCACGTCTCGAATTTGAAGAAATGTTTTGCTAAAGAAGATCTCACTATTCCGTTAGATGAAATCCAAATCAACGAAAAACTCCAATTCATCGAAGAACCCGTCGAAATAATGGATCGTGAGGTTAAAAGACTTAAGCAAAACAAGATACCAATTGTTAAGGTTCAATGGAATGCTCGTAGAGGACCCGAGTTCACCTGGGAGCGTGAAGATCAGATGAAGAAGAAATACCCGCATCTATTTCCAGAAGATTCGTCAACACCTTCAACAGCTTAAAATTTCGGGACGAAATTTATTTAACGGGTAGGTACTGTAGTGACCTGAACTTTTCCATGTTTATATATATTAATTGAGATTGATATTTACATGATTAAATGTTTCCAACATGTTAAGCAATCAAACTTGTTAAGACTTGATTAATTGAAATATGTTTCATATAGACAATTGACCACCCAAGTTGACCGGTGATTCACGAACGTTAAAACTTGTAAAAACTATATGATGACATATATATGGATATATATATATATAGTTAACATGATACTATGATAAGTAAACATATCATTAAGTATATTAACAATGAACTACATATGTAAAAACAAGACTACTAACTTAATGATTTTTAAACGAGACATATATGTAACGATTATCGTTGTAAAGACATTTAATGTATATATATCATATTAAGAGATATTCATACATGATAATATCATGATAATATAATAATTTAAAATCTCATTTGATATTATAAACATTGGGTTAACAACATTTAACAAGATCGTTAACCTAAAGGTTTCAAAACAACACTTACATGTAACGACTAACGATGACTTAACGACTCAGTTAAAATGTATATACATGTAGTGTTTTAATATGTATTTATACACTTTTAAAAGACTTCAATACACTTATCAAAATACTTCTACTTAACAAAAATGCTTACAATTACATCCTCGTTCAGTTTCATCAACAATTCTACTCGTATGCACCCGTATTCGTACTCGTACAATACACAGCTTTTAGATGTATGTACTATTGGTATATACACTCCAATGATCAGCTCTTAGCAGCCCATGTGATTCACCTAACATATGTGGGAACCATCATTTGGCAACTAGCATGAAATATCTCATAAAATTACAAAAATATGAGTAATCATTCATGACTTATTTACATGAAAACAAAATTACATATCCTTTATATCTAATCCATACACCAACGACCAAAAACACCTACAAACACTTTCATTCTTCAATTTTCTTCATCTAATTGATCTCTCTCAAGTTCAATCTTCAAGTTCTAAGTGTTCTTCATATATTCTACAAGTTCTAGTTACATAAAATCAAGAATACTTTCAAGTTTGCTAGCTCACTTCCAATCTTGTAAGGTGATCATCCAACCTCAAGAAATCTTTGTTTCTTACAGTAGGTTATCATTCTAATACAAGGTAATAATCATATTCAAACTTTGGTTCAATTTCTATAACTATAACAATCTTATTTCAAGTGATGATCTTACTTGAACTTGTTTTCGTGTCATGATTCTGCTTCAAGAACTTCGAGCCATCCAAGGATCCGTTGAAGCTAGATCCATTTTTCTCTTTTCCAGTAGGTTTATCCAAGGAACTTAAGGTAGTAATGATGTTCATAACATCATTCGATTCATACATATAAAGCTATATTATTCGAAGGTTTAAACTTGTAATCACTAGAACATAGTTTAGTTAATTCTAAACTTGTTCGCAAATAAAAGTTAATCCTTCTAACTTGACTTTTAAAATCAACTAAACACATGTTCTATATCTATATGATATGCTAACTTAATTATTTAAAACCTGGAAACACGAAAAACACCGTAAAACTGGATTTACGCCGTCGTAGTAACACCGCGGGCTGTTTTGGGTTAGTTAATTAAAAACTATGATAAACTTTGATTTAAAAGTTGTTATTCTGAGAAAATGATTTTTATTATGAACATGAAACTATATCCAAAAATTATGGTTAAACTCAAAGTGGAAGTATGTTTTCTAAAATGGCCATCTAGACGTCGTTCTTTCGACTGAAATGACTACCTTTAAAAAAACGACTTGTAACTTATTTTTCCAACTATAAACCTATACTTTTTCTGTTTCGATTCATAAAATAGAGTTCAATATGAAACCATAGCAATTTGATTCACTCAAAACGGATTTAAAATGAAGAAGTTATGGGTAAAACAAGATTGGATAATTTTTCTCATTTTAGCTACGTGAAAATTGGTAACAAATCTATTCCAACCATAACTTAATCAAATTGTATTGTATATTATGTAATCTTGAGATACCATAGACACGTATACAATGTTTCGACCTATCATGTCGACACATCTATATATATTTCGGAACAACCATAGACACTCTATATGTGAATGTTGGAGTTAGCTATACAGGGTTGAGGTTGATTCCAAAATATATATAGTTTGAGTTGTGATCAATACTGAGATATGTATACACTGGGTCGTGGATTGATTCAAGATAATATTTATTGATTTATTTCTGTACATCTAACTGTGGACAACTAGTTGTAGGTTACTAACTAGGACAGCTGACTTAATAAACTTAAAACATCGAAATATATTAAAAGTGTTGTAAATATATTTTGAACATACTTTGATATATATGTATATATTGTTATAGGTTCATGAATCAACCAGTGGCCAAGTCCTACTTCCCGACGAAGTAAAAATCTGTGAAAGTGAGTTATAGTCCCACTTTTAAAATCTAATATTTTTTGGGATGAGAATACATGCAGGTTTTATAAATGATTTACAAAATAGACACAAGTACGTGAAACTACAATCTATGGTTGAATTATTGAAATCGAATATGCCCCTTTTTATTAAGTCTGGTAATCTAAGAATTAGGGAACAGACACCCTAATTGACGCGAATCCTAAAGATAGATCTATTGGGCCTAACAAACCCCATCCAAAGTACCGGATGCTTTAGTACTTCGAAATTTATATCATATCCGAAGGGTGTCCCGGAATGATGGGGATATTCTTATATATGCATCTTGTTAATATCGGTTACCAGGTGTTCACCATATGAATGATTTTTTTATCTCTATGTATGGGATGTGTATTGAAATATGAAATCTTGTGGTCTATTATTATGATTTGATATATATATAGGTTAAACCTATAATTCACCAACATTTTTGTTGACGTTTTAAGCATGTTTATTCTCAGGTGATTATTAAGAGCTTCCGCTGTCGCATACTTAAATAAGGACGAGATTTGGAGTCCATGCTTGTATGATATTGTGTAAAAACTGCATTCAAGAAACTTATTTTGTTGTAACATATTTGTATTGTAAACCATTATGTAATGGTCGTGTGTAAACAGGATATTTTAGATTATCATTATTTGATAATCTACGTAAAGCTTTTTAAACCTTTATTGATGAAATAAAGGTTATGGTTTGTTTTAAAATGAATGCAGTCTTTGAAAAACGTCTCATATAGAGGTCAAAACCTCGCAACGAAATCAATTAATATGGAACGTTTTTAATCAATAAGAATGGGACATTTCATATACGTATCTCAGTATTGATCACAACTCAAACTATATATATTTTGGAATCAACCTCAACCCTGTATAGCTAACTCCAACATTCACATATAGAGTGTCTATGTGAATGTTGGAGTTAGCTATACAGGGTTGAGGTTGATTCCAAAATATATATAGTTTGAGTTGTGATCAATACTGAGATACGTATATGAAATGTCCCGTTCTTATTGATTAAAAATGTTCCATATTAATTGATTTCGTTGCGAGGTTTTGACCTCTATATGAGACATTTTTCAAAGACTGCATTCATTTTAAAACAAACCATAACCTTTATTTCATCAATAAAGGTTTAAAAAGCTTTACGTAGATTATCAAATAATGATAATCTAAAATATCCTGTTTACACACGACCATTACATAATGGTTTACAATACAAATATGTTACAACAAAATAAGTTTCTTGAACGCAGTTTTTACACAATATCATACAAGCATGGACTCCAAATCTCGTCCTTATTTAAGTATGCGATAGCGGAAGCTCTTAATAATCACCTGAGAATAAACATGCTTAAAACGTCAACAAAAATGTTGGTGAGTTATAGGTTTAACCTATATATATCAAATCATAATAATAGACCACAAGATTTCATATTTCAATACACATCCCATACATAGAGATAAAAATCATTCATATAGTGAACACCTGGTAACCGACATTAACAAGATGCATATATAAGAATATCCCCATCATTCCGGGACACCCTTCGGATATGATATAAATTTCGAAGTACTAAAGCATCTGGTACTTTGGATGGGGTTTGTTAAGCCCAATAGATCTATCTTTAGGATTCGCGTCAATTAGGGTGTCTGTTCCCTAATTCTTAGATTACCAGATTGTAGTTTCACGTACTTGTGTCTATTTTGTAAATCATTTATAAAACATGCATGTATTCTCATCCCAAAAATATTAGATTTTAAAAGTGGGACTATAACTCACTTTCACAGATTTTTACTTCATCGGGAAGTAAGACTTGGCCACTTGTTGATTCACGAACCTATAACAATATATACATATATATCAAAGTATGTTCAAAATATATTTACAACACTTTTAATATATTTTGATGTTTTAAGTTTATTAAGTCAGCTGTCCTCGTTAGTAACCTACAACTAGTTGTCCACAGTTAGATGTACAGAAATAAATCGATAAATATTATCTTGAATCAATCCACGACCCAGTGTATACGTATCTCATTATTGATCACAACTCAAAGTATATATATTTTGGAATCAACCTCAACCCTGTATAGCTAACTCCAACATTCACATATAGAGTGTCTATGGTTGTTCCGAAATATATATAGATGTGTCGACATGATAGGTCGAAACATTGTATACGTGTCTATGGTATCTCAAGATTACATAATATACAATACAAGTTGATTAAGTTATGGTTGGAATAGATTTGTTACCAATTTTCACGTAGCTAAAATGAGAAAAATTATCCAATCTTGTTTTACCCATAACTTCTTCATTTTAGATCCGTTTTGAGTGAATCAAATTGCTATGGTTTCATATTGAACTCTATTTTATGAATCTAAACAGAAAAAGTATAGGTTTATAGTCGGAAAAATAAGTTACAAGTCATTTTTGTAAAGGTAGTCATTTCAGTCGAAAGAACGACGTCTAGATGACCATTTTAGAAAACATACTTCCACTTTGAGTTTAACCATAATTTTTGGATATAGTTTCATGTTCATAATAAAAATCATTTTCTCAGAATAACAACTTTTAAATCAAAGTTTATCATAGTTTTTAATTAACTAACCCAAAACAGCCCGCGGTGTTACTACGACGGCGTAAATCCGGTTTTACGGTGTTTTTCGTGTCTCCAGGTTTTAAATAATTAAGTTAGCATATCATATAGATATAGAACATGTGTTTAGTTGATTTTAAAAGTCAAGTTAGAAGGATTAACTTTTGTTTGCGAACAAGTTTAGAATTAACTAAACTATGTTCTAGTGATTACAAGTTTAAACCTTCGAATAAGATAGCTTTATATGTATGAATCGAATGATGTTATGAACATCATTACTACCTTAAGTTCCTTGGATAAACCTACTGGAAAAGAGAAAAATGGATCTAGCTTCAACGGATCCTTGGATGGCTCGAAGTTCTTGAAGCAGAATCATGACACGAAAACAAGTTCAAGTAAGATCATCACTTGAAATAAGATTGTTACAGTTATAGAAATTGAACCAAAGTTTGAATATGATTATTACCTTGTATTAGAATGATAACCTACTGTAAGAAATAAAGATTTCTTGAGGTTGGATGATCACCTTACAAGATTGGAAGTGAGCTAGCAAACTTGAAAGTATTCTTGATTTTATGTAACTAGAACTTGTAGAATATATGAAGAACACTTAGAACTTGAAGATAGAACTTGAGAGAGATCAATTAGAAGAAGAAAATTGAAGAATGAAAGTGTTTGTAGGTGTTTTTGGTCGTTGGTGTATGGATTAGATATAAAGGATATGTAATTTTGTTTTCATGTAAATAAGTCATGAATGATTACTCATATTTTTGTAATTTTATGAGATATTTCATGCTAGTTGCCAAATGATGGCTCCCACATGTGTTAGGTGACTCACATGGGCTGCTAAGAGCTGATCATTGGAGTGTATATACCAATAGTACATACATCTAAAAGTTGTGTATTGTACGAGTACGAATACGGGTGCATACGAGTAGAATTGTTGATGAAACTGAACGAGGATGTAATTGTAAGCATTTTTGTTAAGTAGAAGTATTTTGATAAGTGTATTTAAGTCTTTCAAAAGTGTATAAATACATATTAAAACACTACATGTATATACATTTTAACTGAGTCGTTAAGTCATCGTTAGTCGTTACATGTAAGTGTTGTTTTGAAACCTTTAGGTTAACGATCTTGTTAAATATTGTTAACCCCATGTTTATAATATCAAATGAGATTTTAAATTATTATATTATCATGATATTATCATGTATGAATATCTCTTAATATGATATATATACATTAAATGTCTTTACAACGATAATCGTTACATATATGTCTCGTTTAAAAATCATTAAGTTAGTAGTCTTGTTTTTACATATGTAGTTCATTGTTAATATACTTAATGATATGTTTACTTATCATAGTATCATGTTAACTATATATATATCCATATATATGTCATCATATAGTTTTTACAAGTTTTAACGTTCGTGAATCACCGGTCAACTTGGGTGGTCAATTGTCTATATGAAACATATTTCAATTAATCAAGTTTTAACAAGTTTGATTGCTTAACATGTTGGAAACATTTAATCATGTAAATATCAATCTCATTTAATATATATAAACATGGAAAAGTTCGGGTCACTACAGCATCGGCTACCACATTTGCCTTCCCTGGGTGGTAACGAATCTCCAAGTCGTAATCATTCAATAATTCAATCCACCTACGCTGCCTCATATTCATTTGTTTCTGATTAAATATGTGTTGAAGACTTTTGTGGTCGGTATATATAATACTTTTGACCCCATATAAGTAGTGCCTCCAAGTCTTTAATGCAAAAACAACCGCGCCTAATTCCAAATCATGCGTCGTATAATTTTATTCGTGAATCTTCAATTGTCTAGACGCATAAGCAATCACCTTCGTTCGTTGCATTAATACACAACCGAGACCTTGCTTTGATGCGTCACAATAAATCACAAAATCATTATTCCCTTCAGGCAATGACAATATAGGTGCCGTAGTTAGCTTTTTCTTCAATAACTGAAACGCTTTCTCTTGTTCATCATTCCATTCAAATTTCTTCCCTTTATGCGTTAATGCAGTCAAGGGTTTTGCTATTCTGGAAAAGTCTTGGATGAACCTTCTGTAGTAACCAGCTAGTCCTAAAAACTGGCGTATGTGTTTCGGAGTTTTCGGGGTTTCCCACTTTTCAACAGTTTCTATCTTTGCCGGATCCACCTTAATACCTTCTTTGTTCACTATGTGACCGAGGAATTGAACTTCTTCCAACCAAAATGCACACTTTGAAAACTTAGCGTACAATTCTTCCTTCCTCAATACTTCTAACACCTTTCTCAAATGTTCACCGTGTTCTTGGTCATTCTTTGAGTAAATAAGTATGTCATCAATGAAAACAATGACAAACTTGTCAAGGTATGGTCCACACACTCGGTTCATAAGGTCCATGAACACAGCTGGTGCATTAGTTAAACCAAACGGCATGACTATAAACTCGTAATGACCGTAACGTGTTCTGAAAGCAGTCTTTGGAATATCATCTTCTTTCACCCGCATTTGATGATACCCGGAACGTAAGTCAATCTTTGAATAAACAGACGAGCCTTGTAGTTGATTAAATAAGTCGTCGATTCTCGGTAGTGGGTAGCGGTTCTTGATGGTAAGTTTGTTCAACTCTCGGTAGTCGATACACAACCTGAATGTACCATCTTTCTTCTTGACAAACAAAACAGGAGCTCCCCACGGTGATGTGCTTGGTCGAATGAAACCACGCTCTAAAAGTTCTTGTAATTGGCTTTGCAGTTCTTTCATCTCGCTGGGTGCGAGTCTGTAAGGAGCACGAGCTATTGGTGCAGCTCCTGGTACAAGATCTATTTGAAATTCAACGGATCGATGTGGCGGTAATCCCGGTAATTCTTTCGGAAATACATCGGGAAATTCTTTTGCAATGGGAACATCATTGATGCTCTTTTCTTCAGTTTGTACTTTCTCGACGTGTGCTAGAACAGCATAGCAACCTTTTCTTATTAGTTTTTGTGCCTTCAAATTACTAATAAGATGTAGCTTCGTGTTGCCCTTTTCTCCGTACACCATTAAGGGTTTTCCTTTTTCTCGTATAATGCGAATTGCATTTTTGTAACAAACGATCTCTGCTTTCACTTCTTTCAACCAGTCCATACCGATTATCACAGCAAAACTCCCTAACTCTACTGGTATCAAATCAATCTTAAATGTTTCGCTAACCAGTTTAATTTCTCGATTCCGACATATATTATCTGCTGAAATTAATTTTCCATTTGCTAATTCGAGTAAAAATTTACTATCCAAAGGCGCCAATGGACAACTTAATTTAGCACAAAAATCTCTACTCATATAGCTTCTATCCGCACCCGAATCAAATAAAACGTAAGCAGATTTATTGTCAATAAGAAACGTACCTGTAACAAGCTCCGGGTCTTCCTGTGCCTCTGCCGCATTAATATTGAAAACTCTTCCGCGGCCTTGTCCATTCGTGTTCTCCTGGTTCGGGCAATTTCTAATAATGTGGCCCGGTTTTCCACATTTATAACAAACTACATTGGCATAACTTGCTCCGACACTACTTGCTCCGCCATTACTCGTTCCGACACCATTTGTTCCTTTCGTTCTATTAACCCCTGGTCCGTAGACCTCACACTTCGCCGCGCTATGACTATTTCTTTTACACTTGTTGCAAAATTTGGTGCAGAACCCCGAGTGATACTTTTCACACCTTTGGCATAGCTGCTTCTGATTGTTGTTGTTGTTGCGGTTATTATTGTTGTTGGGATGATTGTTGTAGTAGTAGTTGTTGTTGTTGTTGTTGTTGTTGTTGTTGTTGTTGTTGTTGGGCCGTTTGTTGTAGTTGCGATTGATGTTGCGATTGTTGGGATAATTGTTGCGATTATTGTTGTAATTGCTGTTGTTGTTGTATTGGTGATTCTTATCACCGTTTTCCTCCCACTTTCTTTTGACTTGCTTCACATTGGCCTCTTCAGCTGTCTGTTCTTTAATTCTTTCTTCAATCTGGTTCACTAGTTTGTGAGCCATTCTACATGCCTGTTGTATGGAGGCGGGCTCGTGTGAACTTATATCTTCTTGGATTCTTTCCGGTAATCCTTTCACAAACGCGTCGATCTTCTCTTCCTCATCTTCGAATGCTCCCGGACACAATAGGCACAATTCTGTGAATCGTCTTTTGTACGTGGTAATATCAAATCCTTGGGTTCGTAACCCTCTAAGTTCTGTCTTGAGCTTATTGACCTCGGTTCTGGGACGGTACTTCTCGTTCATCAAGTGCTTGAATGCTGACCACGGTAGTGCGTACGCATCGTCTTGTCCCACTTGCTCTAGATAGGTATTCCACCATGTTAACGCAGAACCTGTGAAGGTATGCATAGCATACTTCACTTTGTCCTCTTCAGTACACTTACTTATGGCAAACACCGATTCGACCTTCTCGGTCCACCGTTTCAATCCGATCGGTCCTTCGGTTCCATCAAATTCCAAAGGTTTGCAGGCAGTGAATTCTTTGTAGGTGCATCCTACATGATTTCCTGTACTGCTAGATCCAAGGTTATTGTTGGTATGTAGCGCAGCCTGTACTGCGGCTATGTTTGAAGCTAGAAAAGTACGGAATTCCTCTTCATTCATATTCACGGTGTGTCGAGTAGTCGGTGCCATTTCCTTCAAAATAGTCAAATGGAACAAGTTAATCATACAGAATATTAAGAGTAGTTAATAGTATTTCGTAGCATAATATGAACTCGTTTATAAAAGCTTTTTCTTCATATTAGCGTTTTATAAGTTTAAATTCGGGTAGTACCTACCCGTTAAGTTCATACTTAGTAGCTAATATACAATTCAACTACTACAATTCTATATGAAAAATTGATTATAATAATATTTCGCGTTCAAACTTTTACACAATATTTTACAAACTTACAATACCGCTTATTTTACATATAGCATGAAATATAGCACACAATAAATTTGATACAAGATGGTTGTGAAGATAATTCTAGCTAATACACAAGTCGTTCAGCAAAGGCAGTAAAGACACGTAATTCATACGTCCAGAAACAAGTCATGCATTCTGGTTTTACTAGGATTACTTCCCATCCTTGGTCTTGTGGAACATAACCGTTATGGCCGTTGATAAGACAGCGTGTTGTAACGTCGTCAAAGGGACGAGGGTTACGTAATGTCCAACAGTCCCGTAACAATCTAAAAACCTCATTTCTTACCCCAATTACCGACTCCGTCACTTGTGGGAACGTTTTGTTTAATAGTTGTAGCCCGATGTTCTTGTTCTTACTTTGGTGAGAAGCGAACATTACTAATCCGTAAGCATAACATGCTTCTTTATGTTGTATGTTAGCCGCTTTTTCTAAATCACGAAGTCCAATATTCAGATATATTGAGTCAAAATAATTTCTTAACCCATTGCGTAAAATAGCATTTGGGTTCCCCGCAATATATGCGTCAAAGTAAACACATCGTAACTTATGGATTTCCCAATGTGATATCCCCCATCTTTCGAACGAAAGCCTTTTATAAACCAAGGCATTCTTGGAACGTTCTTCGAATGTTTTACAAACTGATCTCGCCTTAAATAGTTGTGCCAAAGAATTCTGACCGACTCTAGACAAGATTTCATCAATCATGTCTCCGGATAGGTCTCTTAAAATATTGGGTTGTCTATCCATTTTGTGTTTTTATACTGTAAAATAGACAAGAGTTAGATTCATAAAAAAAATACTTATTAATACAAGCAATTTTTACATATATCATAAAGCATAAGCACACTATATTACATATATTACACCACACGAATACAACTATCTTATTCCGACTCGCTTGTTTCTTCTTCTTCGGTTTTGGTTCGTTTTGCCAAGTTTCTAGGGATATATGATGTTCCCCTAATACGAGCCATCATTTTCCACATTGGTTTAGAAAAACTGGTGGTTTAGAGGTTCCCGGGTCATTGTTACAACTTAAGGACTTCGGGGGTTGACGATACATATAAAGTTCATCGGGGTTGGAATTAGATTTCTCTATTTTTATGCCCTTTCCCTTATTATTTTCTTTTGCCTTTTTAAATTCAGTTGGGGTAATTTCTATAACATCATCGGAATTCTCGTCGGAATCCGATTCATCGGAGAATTGGTAATCCTCCCAATATTTTGCTTCCTTGGCGGAAACACCATTGACCATAATTAACCTTGGTCGGTTGGTTGAGGATTTTCTTTTACTTAACCGTTTTATTATTTCTCCCACCGGTTCTATTTCTTCATCCGGTTCCGATTCTTCTTCCGGTTCCGATTCTTCTTCCGGTTCCGACTCTTCTTCCGGTTCCTCTTCGGGAACTTGTGAATCAGTCCACGAATCATTCCAATTTACATTTGACTCTTCATTATTATTAGGTGAGTCAATGGGACTTGTTCTAGAGGTAGAAATCTATCACATAATATCAAACGCGTTAAGAGATTAATATATCACATAATATTCACATGTTAAAAATATATAGTTTCCAACAAAATTTGTTAAGCAATCATTTTTCAAGTAAACACGGTCGAAGTCCAGACTCACTAATGCATCCTAACAAACTCGATAAGACACACTAATGCAAAATTCTGGTTCTCTAAGACCAAAGCTCGGATACCAACTGAAATGTCCCGTTCTTATTGATTAAAAACGTTCCATATTAATTGATTTCGTTGCGAGGTTTTGACCTCTATATGAGACGTTTTTCAAAGACTGCATTCATTTTAAAACAAACCATAACCTTTATTTCATCAATAAAGGTTTAAAAAGCTTTAAGTAGATTATCAAATAATGATAATCTAAAATATCCTGTTTACACACGACCATTACATAATGGTTTACAATACAAATATGTTACAACAAAATAAGTTTCTTGAATGCAGTTTTTACACAATATCATACAAGCATGGACTCCAAATCTCGTCCTTATTTAAGTATGCGATAGCAGAAGCTCTTAATAATCACCTGAGAATAAACATGCTTAAAACGTCAACAAAAATGTTGGTGAGTTATAGGTTTAACCTATATATATCAAATCATAATAATAGACCACAAGATTTCATATTTCAATACACATCCCATACATAGAGATAAAAATTATTCATATGGTGAACACCTGGTAACCGACATTAACAAGATGCATATATAAGAATATCCCCATCATTCCGGGACACCCTTCGGATATGATATAAATTTCGAAGTACTAAAGCATCCGGTACTTTGGATGGGGTTTGTTAGGCCCAATAGATCTATCTTTAGGATTCCCGTCAATTAGGGTGTCTGTTCCCTAATTCTTAGATTACCAGACTTAATAAAAAGGGGCATATTCGATTTCGATAATTCAACCATAGATTGTAGTTTCACGTACTTGTGTCTATTTTGTAAATCATTTATAAAACCTGCATGTATTCTCATCCCAAATATATTAGATTTTAAAAGTGGGACTATAACTCACTTTCACAGATTTTTACTTCGTCGGGAAGTAAGACTTGGCCACTGGTTGATTCACGAACCTATAACAATATATACATATATATCAAAGTATGTTCAAAATATATTTACAACACTTTTAATATATTTTGATGAATTAAGTTTATTAAGTCAGCTGTCCTCGTTAGTAACCTACAACTAGTTGTCCACAGTTAGATGTACATAAATAAATCGATAAATATTATCTTGAATCAATCCACGACCCAGTGTATACGTATCTCAGT
Organism: Rutidosis leptorrhynchoides; assembly: GCF_046630445.1. Classification (NCBI taxonomy): domain Eukaryota; kingdom Viridiplantae; phylum Streptophyta; class Magnoliopsida; order Asterales; family Asteraceae; genus Rutidosis; species Rutidosis leptorrhynchoides. Next base: position 715,152,618 of record NC_092333.1, read on the forward strand.
ATTGATCACAACTCAAACTATATATATTTTGGAATCAACCTCAACCCTGTATAGCTAACTCCAACATTCACATATAGAGTGTCTATGGTTGTTCCGAAATATATATAGTTATGTCGACATGATAGGTCGAAACATTGTATACATGTCTATGGTATCTCAAGATTACATAATATACAATACAAGTTGATTAAGTTATGGTTGGAATAGATTTGTTACCAATTTTCACGTAGCTAAAATGAGAAAAATTATCCAATCTTGTTTTACCCATAACTTCTTCGTTTTAAATCCGTTTTGAGTGAATCAAATTGCTATGGTTTCATATTGAACTCTATTTTATTAATCTAAACAGAAAAAGTATAGGTTTATAGTCGGAAAAATAAGTTACAAGTCGTTTTTGTAAAGGTAGTCATTTCAGTCGAAAGAACGACGTCTAGATGACCATTTTAGAAAACATACTTCCACTTTGAGTTTAACCATAATTTTTGGATATAGTTTCATGTTCATAATAAAAATCATTTTCTCAGAATAACAATTTTTAAATCAAAGTTTATCATAGTTTTTAATTAACTAACCCAAAACAGCCCGCGGTGTTACTACGACGGCATAAATTCGGTTTTACGGTGTTTTTTGTGTTTCCAGGTTTTAAATCATTAAGTTAGCATATAATATAGATATAGAACATGTGTTTAGTTGATTTTAAAAGTCAAATTAGAAGGATTAACTTTTGTTTGCGAACAAGTTTAGAATTAACTAAACTATGTTCTAGTGATTACAAGTTTAAACCTTCGAATAAGATAGCTTTATATGTATGAATCGAATGATGTTATGAACATCATTACTACCTTAAGTTCCTTGGATAAACCTACTGGAAAATAGAAAAATGGATCTAGCTTCAACGGATCCTTGGATGGCTCGAAGTTCTTGAAGCAGAATCATGACACGAAAACAAGTTCAAGTAAGATCATCACTTGAAATAAGATTGTTATAGTTATAGAAATTGAACCAAAGTTTAAATATGATTATTACCTTGTATTAGAATGATAAACTACTGTAAGAAACAAAGATTTCTTGAGGTTGGATGATCACCTTACAAGATTGGAAGTGAGCTAGCAAACTTGAAAGTATTCTTGATTTTATGTAACTAGAACTTGTAGAATTTATGAAGAACACTTAGAACTTGAAGATAGAACTTGAGAGAGATCAATTAGATGAATAAAATTGAAGAATGAAAGTGTTTGTAGGTGTTTTTGGTCGTTGGTGTATGGATTAGATATAAAGGATATGTAATTTTGTTTTCATGTAAATAAGTCATGAATGATTACTCATATTTTTGTAATTTTATGAGATATTTCATGCTAGTTGCCAAATTATGGTTCCCAAATGTTTTAGGTGACTCACATGGGCTGCTAAGAGCTGATCATTAAAGTGTATATACCAATAGTACATACATCTAAAAGCTGTGTATTGTACGAGTACGAATACGGGTGCATACGAGTAGAATTGTTGATGAAACTGAACGAGGATGTAATTGTAAGCATTTTTGTTAAGTAGAAGTATTTTGATAAGTGTATTGAAGTCTTTCAAAAGTGTATAAATACATATTAAAACACTACATGTATATACATTTTAACTGAGTCGTTAAGTCATCGTTAGTCGTTACATGTAAGTGTTGTTTTGAAACCTTTAGGTTAACGATCTTGTTAAATGTTGTTAACCCAATGTTTATAATATCAAATGAGATTTTAAATTATTATATTATCATGATATTATCATGTATGAATATCTCTTAATATGATATATATATATACATTAAATGTCTTTACAACGATAATCGTTACATATATGTCTCGTTTAAAAATCATTAAGTTAGTAGTCTTGTTTTTACATATGTAGTTCATTGTTAATATACTTAATGATATGTTTAATTATCATAGTATCATGTTAACTATATATATATCCATATATATGTCATCATATAGTTTTTACAAGTTTTAACGTTCGTGAATCACCGGTCAACTTGGGTGGTCAATTGTCTATATGAAACATATTTCAATTAATCAAGTCTTAACAAGTTTGATTGCTTAACATGTTGGAAACATTTAATCATGTAAATATCAATCTCAATTAATATATATAAACATAGAAAAGTTCGGGTCACTACACAAACCTTTGGAATTTGATGGAACCGAAGGACCGATCAGATTGAAACGGTGGACCGAGAAGGTCGAATCGGTGTTTGCCATAAGTAAGTGTACTGAAGAGGACAAAGTGAAGTACGCTACGCATACCTTCACAGGTTCTGCGTTAACATGGTGGAATACCTATCTAGAGAAAGTGGGACAAGATGATGCGTACGCACTACCGTGGTCAGCATTCAAGCACTTGATGAACGAGAAGTACCGTCCCAGAACCGAGGTCAATAAGCTCAAGACAGAACTTAGAGGGTTACGAACCCAAGGATTTGATATTACCACGTACGAAAGACGATTCACATAATTGTGCCTATTGTGTCCGGGAGCGTTCAAAGACGAGGAAGAGAAGATCGACGCGTTTGTGAAAGGATTACCGGAAAGAATCCAAGAAGATATAAGTTCACACGAGCCCGCCTCCATACAACAGGCATGTAGAATGGCTCACAAACTAGTGAACCAGATTGAGGAAAGAATTAAAGAACAGACGGCTGAAGAGACCAATGTGAAGCAAGTCAAAAGAAAGTGGGAGGAAAACGATGATAAGAATCACCAATACAACAACAACAGCAATTACAATAATAATCGCAACAATTATCCCAACAATCGCAACATCAATCGCAACTACAACAAACGGCCCAACAACAACAACAACAACAACAACAACAACAACAACAACAACAACAACAACAACAACAACAACAACAACAACAACAACAACAACAACAACAACAACAACAACAACAACAACAACAACAACTACAACAATAATCCCAACAACAATAACAACCGCAACAACAACAATAATCAGAAGCAGCTATGCCAAAGGTGTGAAAAGTATCACTCGGGGTTCTGCACCAAATTTTGCAACAAGTGTAAAAGAAATGGTCATAGCGCGGCGAAGTGTGAGGTCTACGGACCAGGAGTTAACAGAATGAAAGGAACAAATGGTGTTGGAACGAGTAATGGCGGAGCAAGTAGTGTCGGAGCAAGTTATGCCAATGTAGTTTGTTATAAATGTGGAAAACTGGGCCACATTATTAGAAATTGCCCGAACCAGGAGAACACGAATGGACAAGGCCGTGGAAGAGTTTTCAATATTAATGCGGCAGAGGCACATGAAGACCCGGAGCTTGTTACGGGTACGTTTCTTATTGACAATAAATCTGCTTACATTTTATTTGATTCGGGTGCGAATAGAAGCTATACGAGTAGAGATTTTTGTACTAAATTAAGTTGTCCATTGACGCCGTTGGATAGTAAATTTTTACTCGAATTAGCAAACGGTAAATTAATTTCAGCAGATAATATATGCCGGAATCGAGAAATTAAACTGGGTAGCGAAATATTTAAGATTGATTTGATACCAGTAGAGTTAGGGAGTTTTGATGTAATAGTTGGCATGGACTGGCTGAAGAAGGTGAAAGCAGAGATCGTATGTTATAAAAATGCAATTCGCATTGTACGAGAAGAAGGAGAACCCTTAATGGTGTACGGAGAAAAGGGCAACATGAAGCTACATCTTATTAGTAATTTGAAGGCACAAAAACTAATAAGAAAAGGTTGCTATGCTGTTCTAGCACACGTCGAGAAAGTACAAACTGAAGAAAAGAGCATCAATGATGTTCCCATCGCAAAAGAATTTCCCGATGTATTTCCGAAAGAATTACCGGGACTACCTCCACATCGATCTGTTGAATTTCAAATAGATCTTGTACCAGGAGCTGCACCAATAGCTCGTGCTCCTTATAGACTCGCACCCAGAGAGATGAAAGAACTGCAAAGCCAACTGCAAGAACTATTAGAACGTGATTTCATTCGACCAAGCACATCTCCATGGGGAGCTCCTGTTTTGTTTGTCAAGAAGAAGGATGGTACATTTAGGTTGTGTATTGACTATAGAGAGTTGAACAAACTTACCATCAAAAACCGTTATCCACTGTCAAGAATTGACGACTTATTTGATCAACTACAAGGCTCGTCGGTTTTTTCGAAGATCGATTTACGTTCTGGATATCATCAAATACGAGTAAAGGTGGATGATATTCTAAAAACTGCTTTTAGGACGCGTTCTGGTCATTACGAGTTTATGGTTATGCCGTTTGGATTGACTAACGCACCAGCTGTGTTCATGGACCTCATGAACCGAGTGTGTGGGCCATATCTTGATAAGTTTGTCATTGTTTTCATGGATGACATACTTATTTACTCAAAGAATGATCAAGAGCACGAAGAACATTTGAGAAAAGTGCTAGAAGTATTGAGGAAAGAAAAACTGTACGCTAAGTTTTCAAAGTGTGCATTTTGGTTGGAAGAAGTTCAATTCCTCGGTCACATAGTGAACAAAGAAGGTATCCAGGTGGACCCGGCAAAGATCGAAACCGTTGAAAAGTGGGAAACCCCAAAAACTCCGAAGCATATATGTCAATTTTTAGGATTGGCTGGTTACTACAGAAGATTCATCCAAGATTTCTCCAAAATAGCAAAACCCTTGACTGCATTAACGCATAAAGGGAAGAAATTTGAATAGAAGGATGAACAAGAGAAGGTGTTTCAATTATTGAAGAAAAAGCTAACTACGGCACCTATATTGTCATTGCCTGAAGGGAATGATGATTTTGTGATTTATTGTGACGCATCAAAGTAAGGTCTCAGTTGTGTATTAATGCAGCGGACGAAGGTGATTGCTTATGCGTCTAGACAATTGAAGATTCACGAGCAAAATTATACGACGCATGATTTGGAATTAGGCGTGGTTGTTTTTGTATTAAAGACTTGGAGGCACTACTTATATGGGGTCAAAAGTATTATATATACTGACCACAAAAGTCTTCAACACATATTTAATCAGAAACAACTGAATATGAGGCAGCGTAGGTGGATTGAATTGTTGAATGATTACGACTTTGAGATTCGTTACCACCCGGGGAAGGCAAATGTGGTAGCCGATGCCTTGAGCAGGAAGGACAGAGAACCCATTCGAGTAAAATCTATGAATATAATGATTCATAATAACCTTACTACTCAAATAAAGGAGGCGCAACAAGGAGTTTTAAAAGAGGGAAATTTAAAGGATGAAATACCCAAAGGATCGGAGAAGCATCTTAATATTCGGGAAGACGGAACCCGGTATAGGGCTGAAAGGATTTGGGTACCAAAATTTGGAGATATGAGAGAAATGGTACTTAGAGAAGCTCATAAAACCAGATACTCAATACATCCTGGAACGGGGAAGATGTACAAGGATCTCAAGAAACATTTTTGGTGGCCGGGTATGAAAGCCGATGTTGCTAAATACGTAGGAGAATGTTTGACGTGTTCTAAGGTCAAAGCTGAGCATCAGAAACCATCAGGTCTACTTCAACAACCCGAAATCCCGGAATGGAAATGGGAAAACATTACCATGGATTTCATCACTAAATTGCCAAGGACTGCAAGTGGTTTTGATACTATTTGGGTAATAGTTGATCGTCTCACCAAATCAGCACACTTCCTGCCAATAAGAGAAGATGACAAGATGGAGAAGTTAGCACGACTGTATTTGATGGAAGTCGTCTCCAGACATGGAATACCAATCTCTATTATCTCTGATAGGGATGGCAGATTTATTTCAAGATTCTGGCAGACATTACAGCAAGCATTGGGAACTCGTATATACATGAGTACTGCCTATCATCCACAAACTGATGGGAAGAGCGAAAGGATGATACAAACGCTTGAAGACATGCTACGAGCTTGTGTTATTGATTTCGGAAACAGTTGGGATCGACATCTACCGTTAGCAGAATTTTTCTACAACAACAGCTACCATTCAAGCATTGAGATGGCGCCGTTTGAAGCATTTTATGGTAGAAAGTGCAGGTCTCCGATTTTTTGGAGTGAAGTGGGGGATAGACAGATTACGGGTCCGGAGATAATACAAGAAACTACCGAGAAAATCATCCAAATTCAACAAAGATTGAAAACCGCCCAGAATCGACAAAAGAGCTACGCGGACAGTAAAAGAAAATATATAGAGTTTGAAATTGGAGAAATGGTCATGCTTAAGGTTTCACCTTGGAAAGGCGTTGTTCGATTTGGTAAACGGGGGAAACTAAATCCAAGGTATATTGGACCATTCAAGATTATAGATCGTGTCGGACCAGTAGCTTACCAACTGGAGCTACCTCAATAACTCGCGGCTGTACATAACACTTTCCACGTCTCAAATTTGAAGAAATGTTTTGCTAAAGAAGATCTCACTATTCCGTTGGACGAAATCCAAATCAATGAAAAACTTCAATTCATTGAAGAACCCGTCGAAATAATGGATCGTGAGGTTAAGAGACTTAAACAAAACAAGATACCGATTGTTAAGGTTCGATGGAATGCTCGTAGAGGACCCGAGTTCACCTGGGAGCGTGAAGATCAGATGAAGAAGAAATACCCGCAATTATTTCCAGAAGATACGTCAACACCTCCAACTGCTTAAAATTTCGGGACGAAATTTATTTAACGGGTAGGTACTGTAGTGACCCGAACTTTTCCATGTTTATATATATATTAAATGAAATTGTTATTTACATGATTAAGTGTTTCCAACATGTTAAGCAATCAAACTTGTTAAGACTTGATTAATTGAAATAGGTTTCATATAGACAATTGACCACCCAAGTTGACCGGTGATTCACAAACGTTAAAACTTGTAAAAACTATACGATGACATATATATGGTTATATATATAGTTAACATGATTTTATTATAAGTATGTATCTCATTAGGTATTTTAACAATGAGTTATATACATAAAAATGAGACTATTAATTTAAGAAACTCGAAAACGATATATATAACGATTATCGTTATAACAACGTCTTACTAGGTACATATGAATCATATTAAGATATTGATACACTTGGTTAATTATGTTAAATGATAAGTAAATATATTATTAAGTGTATTAACAATGAAATACATATGTAAAAATAAGACTACTAACTTAATGATTTCGAAACGAGACATATATGTAACGATTATCGTTGTAACGACATTTAACTGTATATATATCATACTAAGATATATTATATATCATAATATCATGATAATATAACAATTTAACATCTCATTTGTTATAATAAATAATGGGTTAACAATATTCAACAAGATCGTTAACCTAAAGGTTTCAAAACAACATTTACATGTAACGACTAACGATGACTTAACGACTCAGTTAAAATGTATATACATGTAGTGTTTTAATATGTATTCATATACTTTTGAAAGACTTCAAGACACTTATCAAAATACTTCTACTTAACAAAAATGCTTACAATTACATCCTCGTTCAGTTTCATCAACAATTCTACTCGTATGCACCCGTATTCGTACTCGTACAATACACAGCTTTTAGATGTATGTACTATTGGTATATACACTCCAATTATCAGCTCTTAGTAGCCCATGTGAGTCACCTAACACATGTGGGAACCATCATTTGGCAACTAGCATGAAATATCTCATAAAATTACAAAAATATGAGTAATCATTCATGACTTATTTACATGAAAACAAAATTTAATATCCTTTATATCTAATCCATACACCAACGACCAAAAACACCTACAAACACTTTCATTCTTAAATTTTCTTCATCTAATTGATCTCTCTCAAGTTCTATCTTCAAGTTCTAAGTGTTCTTCATAAATTCCAAAAGTTCTAGTTTCATAAAATCAAGAATACTTCCAAGATTGCAAGTTTACTTCCAAGTTTTCTAAATCCATTCCAAGTAATCATCCAAGATCAAGAAACCTTTGTTACTTACAGTAGGTTATCTTTCTAATACAAGGTAATAATCATTTTCAAACTTTAATTCAATTTCTATAACTATAACAATCTTATTTCGAGTGGAAATCTTACTTGAAATTGTTTTCGTGTCATGATTCTGCTTCAAGAACTTTCAAGCCATCCAAGGATCCTTTGAAGCTAGATCTATTTTTCTCATTTCCAGTAGGTTTATCCAAGTAACTTGAGGTAGTAATGATGTTCATAACATCATTCGATTCATACATATAAAGCTATCTTATTCGAAGGTTTAAACTTGTAATCACTAGAACATAGTTTAGTTAATTCTAAACTTGTTCGCAAATAAAAGTTAATCCTTCTAACTTGACTTTTAAAATCAACTAAAAACATGTTATATATCTATATGATATGCTAACTTAATGATTTAAAACCTGGAAACACGAAAAACACCGTAAAACCGGATTTACGCCGTCGTAGTAACACCGCGGGCTGTTTTGGGTTAGTTAATTAAAAACTATGATAAATTGTGATTTAAAAGTTATTATTCTGGGAAAATTATTTTTATTATGAACATGAAACTATATCCAAAAATTATGGTTAAACTCAAAGTGGAAGTATGTTTTCTAAAATGGTCATCTAGACGTCGTTCTTTCGACTGAAATGACTACCTTTACAAAAACGACTTGTAACTTATTTTTCTGACTATAAACCTATACTTTTTCTGTTTAGATTCATAAAATAGAGTTCAATATGAAACCATAGCAATTTGATTCACTCAAAACGGATTTAAAATGAAGAAGTTATGGGTAAAACAAGATTGAATAATTTTTCTCATTTTAGCTACGTGAAAATTGGTAACAAATCTATTCCAACCATAACTTAATCAACTTATATTGTATATTATGTAATCTTGAGATACCATAGACACGTATACAATGTTTCGACCTATCATGTCGACACATCTATATACATTTCGGAACAACCATAGACACTCTATATGTGAATGTTGGAGTTAGCTATACAGGGTTGAGGTTGATTCCAAAATATATATAGTTTAAGTTGTGATCAATACTGAGATACGTATACACTGGGTCGTGGATTGATTCAAGATAATATTTATCGATTTATTTCTGTACATCTAACTGTGGACAACTAGTTGTAGGTTACTAACGAGGACAGCTGACTTAATAAACTTAAAACATCAAAATATATTAAAAGTGTTGTAAATATATTTTGGACATACTTTGATATATATGTATATATTGTTATAGGTTCGTGAATCAACCAGTGGCCAAGTCTTACTTCCCGACGAAGTAAAAATCTGTGAAAGTGAGTTATAGTCCCACTTTTAAAATCTAATATTTTTGGGATGAGAATACATGCAGGTTTTATAAATGATTTACAAAATAGACACAAGTACGTGAAACTACATTCTCTGGTTGAACCTAAGAATTAGGGAACAGACACCCTAATTGACGCGAATCCTAAAGATAGATCTATTGGGCCTAACAAACCCCATCCAAAGTACCGGATGCTTTAGTACTTCGAAATTTATATCATATCCGAAGGGTGTCCCGGAATGATGGGGATATTCTTATATATGCATCTTGTTAATGTTGATTACCAGGTGTTAACCATATGAATGATTTTTATCTCTATGTATGGGATGTGTATTGAAATATGAAATCTTGTGGTCTATTGTTACGATTTGATATATATAGGTTAAACCTATAACTCACCAACATTTTTGTTGACGTTTAAAGCATGTTTATTCTCAAGTGAATACTAAGAGCTTCCGCTGTTGCATACTAAAATAAGGACAAGATTTGGAGTCCATGTTTGTATGATATTGTGTAAAAACTGCATTCAAGAAACTGATTTCGATGTAACATATTTGTATTGTAAACCATTATGTAATGGTCGTGTGTAAACAGGATATTTTAGATTATCATTATTTGATAATCTACGTAAAGCTTTTTAAACCTTTATTTATAAAATAAAGGTTATGGTTTGTTTTAAAAATGAATGCAGTCTTTGAAAAACGTCTCATATAGAGGTCAAAACCTCGCAACGAAATCAATTAATATGGAACGTTTTTAATCAATAAGAACGGGACATTTCATTTACCATGCATAACCTTGTGGACTACTCTCCCCCCCTCCCTTTTTCTGCTGAACCGTGACCTCCCAAGGGGTGTGGGAGTTCAAAATCTTTTTTTTTTATCACTTAATACTTGCATTCTTCACTAGTCCCATTTCATTTACACACACACTCACTTTTCTCTCAAACTTTCTCTCATATTCTCTCTAATCTTGTAAGCAACTTGAACTACTTTTCTCTTCTTCTTTTCTTTACAAAACCGAACCTAGCAACCTTGAATCATCATCATCTTTTGTTACTTGTTCATGTTTAATGTTTGATTACTTGTAATTACTAGTTATTTTTGTTATTTACTTATGATCTTCTAAGAAGCAAACTTATTAGTTTGATTCTTCATCTATCTTGTTCTAAAAAGAACACACAAGACATAAACTTCTTAGTTTATGATCTCCAATACTTGTTAAAGATTAATGTTCATGTGTTGATAAACTCATACTTGTAGTTCTTGAAGTAAACTTAAAGTTTACTTTACTTAAAGATCAAACCTTGGTTGAATCTTTAAAAGTATGAACAAACCATGAACAAATTATTTACTTGCACTTTAATTTTATGATTTTGGTTGTTGTTGGTCAAGTACTACAAGTTAGTCTTGATCTCATATCTCTTGGAACTTAAAGTTAACTTAAAAGTTCAAGAACATGTAAATAAGTTTTATTTAAATATAACTTTGTATACTTATGCTTGATCTAGACTTTTGAGTCTTGGATCTTCAAGATCTAACTAAGAACTATGTTCTACATCTTAAGATCTTGATTAGTTAGTTTACTTTCAAGTTTGTAACTTATTATTAGTTTTAAAGTTCATGTATGTGTTAGATCTAAAACTTTGATGTAACTTTGGTTCATCAAAACACTTACAACTCTTAAGTGAAGTTGTGCTACATGTCTTGGACTTTCACAAGGGTTATGATGGTCAAAACTTGGTAAATATGATGTAAACACATCAATGAGTTGTACACTTGAAGCTATAGGCATCAAAGATGAGAACCATGATGAACATCAAACACCAAACCCACCGGAACCCATTATTTTTCTGCTTACTGTTCTCTGCCTACTGTTCTGATGTTTCTGTAACAGACCAGTAGACCTGGGCTGTTGTGATTATGATTTTAAAATATATCTTTTCGAGTAGATAACTTTTCATATAGGACTCATCTTAATCCGAGTTACGGTTTAGGATTTATGGCCCTCCGATCGTCACTATGTCCTTTAACGTTGTGCAGAAATTTCTGACCTACTCGTACTTAGACCGTCACCACGGTCAAACGAAGACGAGTTTGCTTCTGTAAATTTTACCATACTTAAAGGACTCATATGCGGAGTCATGGCCACTGGTCTCACCTTAATTCAGTAAGGGTAGAGGCGGTGGTGACTGACTGAAGTCAGTCTTTGTTTTAAACTACTTTTGTAAACGAAACTTACTTTACGCCTTTTGTTTGATGATGAATGATGATGACCTTTAAGACCTTATTTACGTACTTTTACACCTACTCAGACGATTTACTGACTTAGTACTATTTGACTTAGGTTGAGGACCTTCGGACCGATTACTTGCACACCTTTTCCGAACCAACTTTACGACTACATTATCATTGTGAGTTATAGCATTCCCTTTTTACTTTAACTTATTTTGGGAACTGAGAATACATGCGGATTTTATGTTTTACATACTAGGCACGAGTACTTAAACTTATATATGTGTGGGTTATACAACGGCATAAACATTCCCTTTAGCTCGGTAACGTTTAATCATTGGTTTTTGAACCGTGAACGCGAATCTTAGATATGGATCCATAGGGTTTGACATCCCTACTCGGGCTAGTCACGCTAGCATTTAACGGGTGTTTAATACTTCGTAAACATATGCACTTGCCAAGTGTACTTTCAAGGGGTATAAACGTTAAGTTAGTTACCAAGTGCCCACGGTTAACATATACTTTATCATACAGTTTTGAAACGCTCTTTGTAGCACTGAAATCTCGTGGCCTACCTTACATACTGTTATACTTAAACTATAGCTCACCAACCCTTTTGTTGACATTTTTAAGCATGTTTTTCTCAGGTGCTTGAGGTTAGCTTCCGCTGTGTACTAGTCGTGCTGTAGACACCCGCTGCTTAGAGTTGTCGTCGCATGAACTACTTTACCTTGCATTCAAACTTTAGTACTTTTGAACTATGACTTGTAACGACCATTGTGGTCACATACACTTATTATTTGCTTCTACTTAGTGAAGCATGCTTTTGGATTGCAAAACAATTGGCGTTAGTTATGACGTCACCTTTTATTAATGAATGCAAACTCTTTTTGAAAACGCATATAGTACTTAACCTTGTAATGATCCTGTTGTTGATGATTCGTACACGATGGTTTTGTACGGGACATCACATTTGGTATCAGAGCATTGGTTGTAGGGAATTAGGTTGCATTAGTGAGTCTAAGACCGACCCGAGTAGGATTCACTAATAGGACTAATCTACAACTTGCTAGTTTACGTGTTTTCGCTAAACTTACTGCATGCTGCTGCTTACTGTTACTGCTATATGCCGTATGCTACTACATGATTTCACTACTACATGCTATTACTTGCTTTCGATTGCATGCTACCTTCGTACGATTTGCTGTTATTGCCATACTACTTATTGTTATACATGATTTAAACTGTTGGCCTAATACGTGCTTGCTTTATGACTTGCTGACATGGAAAATTTATTTTCCTTGTTCAGATGTCAGATGTATCACCTGCTAGCGTTTTGGGCAGTTTAGACTCTTCATCTACTCCACCTACCACCGTTGCCGATCCACCGATCCCGATACGCACGAGTGACCCCGACGCTTCATCTTCCGGGACTAGCAGCCAGCCGCCTGCACCAGTGGCTACTATTGACGGACACATGGACCCTGCGGAGATTCCAGCTCCGTTTGCTCCAGGATCCTCGGAGTCACAGCCCCGCATTGGTGGTGTTGTGATCCCCGCGGAGTTCGGGGAAGGGCCATTCCGTAATCATATGCGCATGCCGTGCCGACGCACTCCAGATGGACGTTTAGTGCCGATTCTGCCATTCAGACACGGAGAGATGCTGGCCGCCTTCGGACTGCCAGTTCAGCCACCCGTGTCACCACCACATGGTTCTGATGATCCTTCATCCGATGACTCCTCTACAGATGACTCCAGTGACTCCGACGAAGAGAACCTTGATGACGTACCTATACAGGCACCCTCCACCCCGCCGAAGAAGCGGTACCGTCCTGATGGCACCGTCATTCCAGGGGTGAATGGAGGTCGTGCTTTTGGAGGGTTACTGCCCGTAAGCGGCTTGTGCCGTACCCTTCCGACCCACTCATACGTAAGGCACCTCGTTACGTGCTGATTATTTCTGGAGCCAGGACATCTGCACCCCGTTTCGTGCGGTCTGCACCACCCGCTCCACCAGCACCACCCGCACCACCGGCACCACCTGCACCACTCGCACCACCAGCACCACCAGCACCGCCTGCTCCACCGTCTCCCACTGTCGAGGAATTGACAAGGGAGGTGGAGATCCTCCGAGCTCGGGTAGCTGAGCTTGAGGAGCAGATGGCTCAGGTTTTGGACATCCTACACCCACCTTCACCGTAGGGCTTTTGTATTTAGATTTCATGATGTAATCTAGTTGTAGCTTTTTGTATTATTTATGTATTGTACGAACTTATTCAGATGTATGAAACTTATTATTATTAATGGAACTTTGCGTTATTTAAATTCTTGCACGATGTTCTATTTACATTACTGTATGATGATTCTGTGGTATTTGTACCTAGATGCGTTATTTAATAACATGTGATGTTTTGATTCCATGTTGGTTACTATATACTGTATTATTACTACTTGCATACTGGATTTTGACTTGAGTCAAAAATTTTGTTTAGAACTTCATGGCTAACGGTCGATCCACACCTACTGCTGCTCAAATTGAAGAGATGATCCAAGAACGTGTAGCCGCAGCCCTAGCAGAAAGAAACATCCAAGCTCCACCGCCACCACCACCGGTTATCCCACCTATTCGAAATGGGTGTACTTACAAGGAATTTCAGAGCTGCAAACCACATAACTTCAGTGGAACCGAGGGACCGGTTGGTCTCACCAGATGGTTCGAGAAACTTGAATCAGTATTCCGAGTTAGCAACTGTTCGGAGGACAGCAAAACCAAATTTGCTTCTTGCACGCTATCTGACGGCGCGCTCACGTGGTGGAACACAATGGCACAGGCACAAGGCATTGATGAGGCGTATGCTACGCCATGGGAAGCATTTAAGTGTGCCATGATTGAGGAGTATTGTCCGAGAACCGAAATTCAAAAGATGGAGATGGAATTCATGCAGTTAAAGGCCGTTGGGAACCTTGATAGTTACAACGAGAGATTTTTGGAGTTAGCGCTGATGTGTCCGACAATGGTCACCCCAGAATTCAAGCGAATTGAGAGATACTTCTGGGGACTCCCTAAGTCTATCAAAGGAAAAGTCACATCGTCCAAACCACCGAATGTTCCCGAAGCAATGCGCATAGCGCATACCCTCATGAATCAGATTCTTATTGATGAGTACATGATAGGGTTTCAATGAGTATAAGGATTTTTCAAAAGGTCAAGGATAAATAAAGTTGTTGGTAAATTTACTGCTAATGTGGTGGAACATGAAAGGTTCCCGGTAACAAAAACGTATACGCCAAAGTTACCGGTCTGAAAGGTCGTCATTGACTGGTTGAATGGTTGATAATACTGGATACTTTGAAAAGGAATTGCAAGATTATTTTCGGTAAAAACAATGCTAAAGGATCTTGCATGGTTTTGAAGTCAAAGTATAGCTTTGAAAGATGTAGAGATCTAAGAATGATGTCACCGGTTCAGAGTTATGAATTGGATTCTGATCCATCAATATCAGAATGTGTAATTGAATTTGTATGAGATGATTGGGTATCATTGTGAGCATGATTAATAGATTTGTGAATCAAAGTTGAAGAATGTAGAATCTAACATATTAATTGTGAACTTATATATTTCCCGAGTATTACCTACCCGTTAAAGATTTCACAATTAATATTTTGTACAAAAGAATTTTCATTACAGTCTTTATGAAAATATATGTATGTATATTTTCTTCAGATGTAATACAGATTTAATGAGTTAATAACATATTAAGCTTATTTGATTTTTGGCTTGAATTAGAAATGAATAATCTCTAAAACATTAGAGATTGCATAATCTTCACGGAGTATTTCACTAATGAAATCAATACTTCATTATTTATTCTTATTGATATTCCTCAATAAAGGATGTTGGTATTCGTGGAATCCTTGCTAACTTCGCAAGGTGCAAATGATGTCTTCTAGAAAGTTTCGAGTGCATCGAAGATGAAAGTGTAAAATCAACCATGTTATTGAATAATACACTTGGTTTATTATGAAACGAAATTCATTGAATTGAAATAGAGATTGTAGTTAACGAAGGTTGTACATCATAGCATATTAGTAATATGAATTAACCAAGTAGTTAAGTTCCATACATAATAGCTTAGTACAGAAAGATTTATTAGGGTTTAAAATTTATATATATAATATATACATATAAATTCTTCGGAGGGAATGAGTTATTATTTCATAACTCGTTGATTCAATATACGCGTTATTGATTCGTAATGATGTCCACGGTAATTCTTGAACTGACGGAGCTTGTGATGTTAGAGGTGCTGTTGATTCTAACGATGTTGACAGCACTTACTGTGTTGGTGAAGCTAAGGGTACTATTGATGTTGTGATATAAAAAGTCTAGCTTGTAAATCATACACCATTCCGATCAGAGTTTCTACTCTATCTAATTTATGGCTAGGGTTAGAATAGATAATCTCTAAACTTTAGAAATTACATAATCGCCGTAGAATGTTTCTCCGATGAAGTTATGAATCAATAAATCATCGTTTATTGTCGTTGATACTCCTTGGTATCTATGGTGCGTATGATGGTGATATCCGAGGTACAGATCGTGATGTTGAGGCGTGTGATGTGGATGTTGTTGGTGGTGGTAATGGTACTGTTGGCGTTGTTGTTAGTGGTACTAGTGCTGTTGGTGCTGAGGATGGTGATGTTACTGGTGTTGGTGATACTGCTGGTGTTTGTAAATTGTGTACAGTGCTCTCTAAAGTTAACACTCGAGTTCGAAGTTCTTTAACTTCTTCTACTAACCCTGGTTGGTTATCGGTGTGAGGTAGAGGTCGGATATCTTTTCTAGTTCCGTTAATGGTAGCTTCAAGATGAAAAATTCTCGCAAAAAGAATATAAACGGTGTTGTGAACAGGTTCGCCGGTAAGCGGATCGAGTACTTCGACGTTAGGCGGTAAGTTCGGCTCGTGGTATGGAGTACCTTCTTCATTTCTCCATAGGGTAAGTATTTCGCGAACCCATCCCCATTTTCTAAAGAAATCACGGTAGTTGATCGTCAGTGTGGTCCCGTCACACTGTCTTCGGAGTTGGAGGGACTTGGTCTATTCGAAGAGGCCATCTTACGCGATCACTGAAAGTTATGAAATGATTCTCGATATGAATTGAGGGTTGAATATTGGATGATACCTTCGTCTTCTCGCATACGTATATATAGTAAAAGGATTCCGTAATTTACGGAGGGAATTTCAAAAAACGCCAAATAAGATCCACTATAGTAGATATGATAGGATATGATTCGTCTATACACTATTCATGCAATCAATGCAGTAACACGTGTTTAGACTTGAGATGATAGACAAATAATTTCCGACAAGGAATGATAAGCAAAACTTTTGACATGCAGACACAGTCGAAGTCCAGACTTACTAAAGCATCCTAACAACTATCATTTAGACACACTCATGCAAGACCTGGTTCACTAGGACCAACGCTCTGATACCAACTGTGACGATCGCTCCAAATCCATATGGACTAACACGTCATTCATTGATTTCATTACGAGGTATTTGACCTCTATATGATACATTTTGTAAACATTACATTCTTTTAAAAAGGCACACCATAAATGTATATATAAATCAAAGGTTTTTGACATCTGATGATTTCTACATATAGACAATCACCGTATATAATAGTTTACAATAGTGCATTCGTTGACAATGCAGTCAAAATAAGGTACATGGTGATGAATTGGTGAATGCAACGTTTTCTTGAAAAATATGCCATGTAAGACTCCATGCACATAGCTTGTATATCATATAAGCAAACAGCGGAAGACTTCTAGGGAACCTGAGAATAAACATGCTAACAAGTGTCAACACAAAGGTTGGTGAGTTCATAGTTTTAGTATTTCGCATAATATGTATATAAAAATGGATCACAAGATTTCAGTTGTTTCATCCAGAAACGTTTATCAAAATGTTCTACAAGAATGAGCACCCTGGTAACCAAGCCTTAACGTCTATAATAAGTACCCCTCGTTTAACATGCAACCAACATGTACAATACACGCAACCCAACGTGTACTAACTTCAAATAGCATACGTCTGTTTTATAGTTCAGGCTAGAGTTTCTTTCTATACCTGGAACAGACGGGGATGTCAAACCCTATGGATCCATATATCTCTATTCGCGCTCATCGGTTCTTATAACCGACAGTTACTAGTTACCAAAGCTAAGGGATTTTCGGTTCAAACTCGGTGTAGAATTTAGTAGGTACTTGTATCCATTGCGTTTAAAATAAATTGCATGTATTCTCAGCCCAAAAATATATATTGCAAAAGCAATTAAAAAGGGATCAATGAAACTCACCTTAGCAGCATATAAAGTTATTTATCGTAATGTGATCGAAACTCAGAATATCAAATAATCGTAGATCTCAACCTAGAGAACATAGGTTGGTCAATAAATGTCTATCAAGCTAGGTCAGGTCATAGTGTATCACAATCCTAATGCTCGAGATCGACATACAAAAGTTATCCAAAGTCGTTTCAAAAAGTCAATTTTGACAACAGTTCAACAAAACGAGACGTACCTTATTTAAGGATTCATTTACTCGGCTGGTAATATTTAAAAATCCATTTTATCAATCTTGTAAACAAGTTGTTTAAATCTCAATTGCAGATTCAAAAGCAATTTCATTTAACGTCAAACATAATTTAGTTGATCATATCTTTTAATCCGTTCATCAAAACTATTCGATATCTAAATGAAAAGTTATTGATTTTTCGCCAGCTTTCCAAAAACATGTATATCATATACCTTTTACCAGTAATATATGTATTTAATTCGTGATTCATTATAAACTGTTTATCGATGAAATTTAGCATACAAGCATGTATAAATATATATACTCGAGCACTAGACATGTATACACTATTAATTTATAAAGGATAAAATATAAGTACTTACGTATCAATATTGAGATTCAATATTGTAGGGAAAGTACGTAGATGCAACGAAGATGATAAACACTAGTTTGACTCACGAGCAATACCCTCGAACAATACCCATAACCTCCTTAGTAATAACCCATAGTTTCCTTAGCTTTGACTCATTTGAAAACTTGGTTTGAAATAACCCGAACCTACTCACGTCGTAATATTTTATGTATAATATTATTAATAATAATATCAATACTAAAATAATAAGATTAATAATAATATTAATCTTAATAATAATAATAATAATAATAATAATAATAATAATAATAATAATAATAATAATAATAATAATAATAATAATAATAATAATAATAATAATAATAATAATAATAATAATAATAATATATTTATGTATAACAGAGAGAGATTGAGAGAAAGTGGGTAAAGAGTTCGGCAGAAACCTGGGCTATTTATAGAATAATTCCTGATTCTGACCCCCATGCGATCGCATGGGTTTTGTGCCTATTTTCCATGCGATCGCATGGCCCTCTGATCCAGCTCACAAACTTTTGTTTTCTTGTTTGTCAACATAATATTTAATTATATATATAATATATATAATTTATATAATTAATTATATATTATATTAAATTCATGTGCATAGTTGACTTGTAATTTTTGTTCCGATAAGTCGTACGTCATCACGCGACTTATGTTCCGGTTCCGGTTTTTCGAGTGTCCCTTCGTACACTGAGAAAACTTGTATTTTACATTTCGTGACACGTATTTTTGTCAAAATATAGCCTTAAATTATCCCTAAACTATATCACTCAAAATATATCTTAAACTCTCGAGTGTTTTGGTCATTTACTTCTATAAATCAATGGCTCGTTATCTAACGAAGTATTTTTAATAATATTGTTTTTAAATCAAAACGTTTTGTAACCAAATTAATATTTATAAACATGTTTTAAATATACGTCACAAGTTATTCATATATCCAATTCCAACAGTTAATATTCCTTATTTTTGTATCGTCTAGATTACGTTATTTAAACAAACAATTTACCATATTTTCCGAATATCGTTAAGAATGAACGATTTCTCAAATCAGCGTGAACCTCACAACAGAGACCCATAACAACATCGTAATCATTAAAAGACTTAGTAAATATCTTTTAATTCAATCGTTTGGCATAATCTTTTAACTCCGTAGTTAAATATATCAATCAGATAATCAAACCAATAAGGTTAATGCACAGTATCATTTTCATAACACTTTGTTACGTTTCCAAGTTATAGTATGTATATCTAATTACATATAATTGTTCGCGAATCGTTGAGAACAATCGAAAGGTATTTGAATAGTTTAAAATTTTGAGATTCAAATACATAGACTTTGCTTATCGTGTCGGAAACGTTAAAGATTAAGTTTAAATTTGGTCAGAAATTTTCGGGTCATCACAGTATCCCCCCGTTAAAGAAATTTCGTCCCGAAATTTGAGTGAGGTCGTCATGGCTAACAATAAAAATGCTTTCATGACGTATATGAGTCGATAAATAGAGTTTTATCACCGTTGAATAATATGGATATAACAATCCGATTACTCGAAGCGTATGAGAGAAGTTATCGTATAATAGTGAATTTGAAGGAATAGAGATTCGTCTTAACTTTTGATGTAGTAACAATTGATTGACGGAATTTAAGGAATAGAAAATCTTCATAATCTAAATAAGATTTGATTCTTCGGGAATTAAGGAGATTTTGTTTTGCGTAATCTGCCTCGATTGCTATGTCTGATATTTCGCTATAAATTGACCACTTCCGTTTCATTATTTTCACCACTCCTACATTTTCTTTCTCATTTCATACTTCCAAAAGATTGTGAAATGCTTCATCCAGTTCTGATTCTTGATATACTCCTAACTTTCATATCCGTCATTCTTCTTTTTCATCTACCACCAGAGGAAGTTACTTTCTTCTACCATTACCTTGGGGTTATAGTGTTTTTCATTCTCCCATTTCTTTATATCGCTATACACATTGATATACACGGTTTGTAAATTTCGTGGTTGTTATCGGGCTTATATTCTCCTTTATATTTCGGAGCTTCATGCTTTCGTTTTCTCTTCCCGACTTTAAGTCAAGCGAATAATGGTCCAGAATTCGTAGGTATGATGTTTTGAGATGAACATAACTAATGTTCTAAGAAAGAAATTGTAATGGCACGATCTTGATTTGTCAAATTACTAGAATATCCGGAAAAGACCGAATCATCAAGAAATATGTTTTCTTGATAACTTTAGAGATTAAATAGAATGAAAGAGTTATGTAACATGGTTCATGATGAGGGTGGGATCTGTGAACCTTCATCACGTTCCATTAGAAACTCAGCATGACTTACTGTAATATAATCACGTTGGCCTGACGTCATTATATTATACTAATTCATGCTTCAGTTCCCAACACTACTTCAAAACATTCATATTTTAAACTTGAATTTTTCAGAATTTAGAAACTAACACAGTTTCTTTTATGATGTAACACAGATAGCGTGAAGGAATGAATAATTTCAGATGGTTACGAAATTATCTTCAAAAATATTGAGGATATTTATAATGAAAGATACGATGATATCTTAGAATATTCAAGATAATGATGATGATGAAGAATATTGTCCGTAACGGTTTTAGAGTAAAGAGTAAGGTATTTGCTAAGGATTTCAGCAGACACTGAATCATTTATATTCTTTGAAGGCAGGTTCAGTCTTTGTGATTTATTCACAGCCTCCTTCATACTTTGCTCAATCTGTTTTCCAGTTCCAAACCTTCTCCTTTTCTCAGCTTTACCACCATACCATTCTTTATCATCAAACTTTTGACTGTTAAGCTCGTTTACAGTTTTTGCTGCTTCATCAACATTTTTCCAAAATTCGGAGAACTAGTTTCGTAGTTTGGGGTGTTTTTCAGAAACTTCACATTCGAAGTATGTACGTCCAGGAGATAGACATTATATGTATATATATAACTGTTGGCGTAGACGTGCTGCAAGATTTCAAAATACTGATTGCTAATTCCCGATAATTCGTATGGCAATTCTCGTTACAGGATGTGGATGAGTACATGATAGGGTTTCAATGAGTATAAGGATTTTTCAAAAGGTCAAGGATAAATAAAGTTGTTGGTAAATGTACTGCTAATGTGGTGGAACATGAAAGGTTCCCGGTAACAAAAACGTATACGCCAAAGTTACCAGTCTGAAAGGTCGTCATTGACTGGTTGAATGGTTGATAATACTGGATACTTTGAAAAGGAATTGCAAGATTATTTTCGGTAAAAACAATGCTAAAGGATCTTGCATGGTTTTGAAGTCAAAGTATAGCTTTGAAAGATGTAGAGATCTAAGAATGATGTCACCGGTTCAGAGTTTTGAATTGGATTCTGATCCATCAATATCAGAATGTGTAATTGAATTTGTATGAGATGATTGGGTATCATTGTGAGCATGATTAATAGATTTGTGAATCAAAGTTGAAGAATGTAGAATCTAACATATTAATTGTGAACTTATATATCTCCCGAGTATTACCTACCCGTTAAAGATTTCACAATTAATATTTTGTACAAAAGAATTTTCATTACAGTCTTTATGAAAATATATGTATGTATATTTTCTTCAGATGTAATACAGATTTAATGAGTTAATAACATATTAAGCTTATTTGATTTTTGGCTTGAATTAGAAATGAATAATCTCTAAAACATTAGAGATTGCATAATCTTCACGGAGTATTTCACTAATGAAATCAATACTTCATTATTTATTCTTATTGATATTCCTCAATAAAGGATGTTGGTATTCGTGGAATCCTTGCTAACTTCGCAAGGTGCAAATGATGTCTTCTAGAAAGTTTCGAGTGCATCGAAGATGAAAGTGTAAAATCAACCATGTTATTGAATAATACACTTGGTTTATTATGAAACGAAATTCATTGAATTGAAATAGAGATTGTAGTTAACGAAGGTTGTACATCATAGCATATTAGTAATATGAATTAACCAAGTAGTTAAGTTCCATACATAATAGCTTAGTACAGAAAGATTTATTAGGGTTTAAAATTTATATATATAATATATACATATAAATTCTTCAGAGGGAATGAGTTATTATTTCATAACTCGTTGATTCAATATACGCGTTATTGATTCGTAATGATGTCCACGGTAATTCTTGAACTGACGGAGCTTGTGATGTTAGAGGTGCTGTTGATTCTAACGATGTTGACAACACTTACTGTGTTGGTGAAGCTAAGGGTACTATTGATGTTGTGATATAAAAAGTCTAGCTTGTAAATCATACACCATTCCGATCAGAGTTTCTACTCTATCTAATTTATGGCTAGGGTTAGAATAGATAATCTCTAAACTTTAGAAATTACATAATCGCCGTAGAATGCTTCTCCGATGAAGTTATGAATCAATAAATCATCGTTTATTGTCGTTGATACTCCTTGGTATCTATGGTGCGTATGATGGTGATATCCGAGGTACAGATCGTGATGTTGAGGCGTGTGATGTGGATGTTGTTGGTGGTGGTAATGGTACTGTTGGCGTTGTTGTTAGTGGTACTAGTGCTGTTGGTGCTGAGGATGGTGATGTTACTGGTGTTGGTGATACTGCTGGTGTTTGTAAATTGTGTACAGTGCTCTCTAAAGTTAACACTCGAGTTCGAAGTTCTTTAACTTCTTCTACTAACCCTGGTTGGTTATCGGTGTGAGGTAGAGGTCGGATATCTTTTCTAGTTCCGTTAATGGTAGCTTCAAGATGAAAAATTCTCGCAAAAAGAATATAAACGGTGTTGCGAACAGGTTCGCCGGTAAGCGGATCGAGTACTTCGACGTTAGGCGGTAAGTTCGGCTCGTGGTATGGAGTACCTTCTTCATTTCTCCATAGGGTAAGTATTTCGCGAACCCATCCCCATTTTCTAAAGAAATCACGGTAGTTGATCGTCAGTGTGGTCCCGTCACACTGTCTTCGGAGTTGGAGGGACTTGGTCTATTCGAAGAGGCCATCTTACGCGATCACTGAAAGTTATGAAATGATTCTCGATATGAATTGAGGGTTGAATATTGGATGATACCTTCGTCTTCTCGCATACGTATATATAGTAAAAGGATTCCGTAATTTACGGAGGGAATTTCAAAAAACGCCAAATAAGATCCACTATAGTAGATATGATAGGATATGATTCGTCTATACACTATTCATGCAATCAATGCAGTAACACGTGTTTAGACTTGAGATGATAGACAAATAATTTCCGATAAGGAATGATAAGCAAAACTTTTGACATGCAGACACAGTCGAAGTCCAGACTTACTAAAGCATCCTAACAACTATCATTTAGACACACTCATGCAAGACCTGGTTCACTAGGACCAACGCTCTGATACCAACTGTGACGATCGCTCCAAATCCATATGGACTAACACGTCATTCATTGATTTCATTACGAGGTATTTGACCTCTATATGATACATTTTGTAAACATTACATTCTTTTAAAAAGGCACACCATAAATGTATATATAAATCAAAGGTTTTCGACATCTGATGATTTCTACATATAGACAATCACCGTATATAATAGTTTACAATAGTGCATTCGTTGACAATGCAGTCAAAATAAGGTACATGGTGATGAATTGGTGAATGCAACGTTTTCTTGAAAAATATGCCATGTAAGACTCCATGCACATAGCTTGTATATCATATAAGCAAACAGCGGAAGACTTCTAGGGAACCTGAGAATAAACATGCTAACAAGTGTCAACACAAAGGTTGGTGAGTTCATAGTTTTAGTATTTCGCATAATATGTATATAAAAATGGATCACAAGATTTCAGTTGTTTCATCCAGAAACGTTTATCAAAATGTTCTACAAGAATGAGCACCCTGGTAACCAAGCCTTAACGTCTATAATAAGTACCCCTCGTTTAACATGCAACCAACATGTACAATACACGCAATCCAACGTGTACTAACTTCAAATAGCATACGTCTGTTTTATAGTTCAGGCTAGAGTTTCTTTCTATACCTGGAACAGACGGGGATGTCAAACCCTATGGATCCATATATCTCTATTCGCGCTCATCGGTTCTTATAACCGACAGTTACTAGTTACCAAAGCTAAGGGATTTTCGGTTCAAACTCGGTGTAGAATTTAGTAGGTACTTGTATCCATTGCGTTTAAAATAAATTGCATGTATTCTCAGCCCAAAAATATATATTGCAAAAGCAATTAAAAAGGGATCAATGAAACTCACCTTAGCAGCATATAAAGTTATTTATCGTAATGTGATCGAAACTCAGAATATCAAATAATCGTAGATCTCAACCTAGAGAACATAGGTTGGTCAATAAATGTCTATCAAGCTAGGTCAGGTCATAGTGTATCACAATCCTAATGCTCGAGATCGACATACAAAAGTTATCCAAAGTCGTTTCAAAAAGTCAATTTTGACAACAGTTCAACAAAACGAGACGTACCTTATTTAAGGATTCATTTACTCGGCTGGTAATATTTAAAAATCCATTTTATCAATCTTGTAAACAAGTTGTTTAAATCTCAATTGCAGATTCAAAAGCAATTTCATTTAACGTCAAACATAATTTAGTTGATCATATCTTTTAATCCGTTCATCAAAACTATTCGATATCTAAATGAAAAGTTATTGATTTTTCGCCAGCTTTCCAAAAACATGTATATCATATACCTTTTACCAGTAATATATGTATTTAATTCGTGATTCATTATAAACTGTTTATCGATGAAATTTAGCATACAAGCATGTATAAATATATATACTCGAGCACTAGACATGTATACACTATTAATTTATAAAGGATAAAATATAAGTACTTACGTATCAATATTGAGATTCAATATTGTAGGGAAAGTACGTAGATGCAACGAAGATGATAAACACTAGTTTGACTCACGAGCAATACCCTCGAACAATACCCATAACCTCCTTAGTAATAACCCATAGTTTCCTTAGCTTTGACTCATTTGAAAACTTGGTTTGAAATAACCCGAACCTACTCACGTCGTAATATTTTATGTATAATATTATTAATAATAATATCAATACTAAAATAATAAGATTAATAATAATATTAATCTTAATAATAATAATAATAATAATAATAATAATAATAATAATAATAATAATAATAATAATAATAATAATAATAATAATAATAATAATAATAATAATAATAATAATATATTTATGTATAACAGAGAGAGATTGAGAGAAAGTGGGTAAAGAGTTCGGCAGAAACCTGGGCTATTTATAGAATAATTCCTGATTCTGACCCCCATGCGATCGCATGGGTTTTGTGCCTATTTTCCATGCGATCGCATGGCCCTCTGATCCAGCTCACAAACTTTTGTTTTCTTGTTTGTCGACATAATATTTAATTATATATATAATATATATAATTTATATAATTAATTATATATTATATTAAATTCATGTGCATAGTTGACTTGTAATTTTTGTTCCGATAAGTCGTACGTCATCACGCGACTTATGTTCCGGTTCCGGTTTTTCGAGTGTCCCTTCGTACACTGAGAAAACTTGTATTTTACATTTCGTGACACGTATTTTTGTCAAAATATAGCCTTAAATTATCCCTAAACTATATCACTCAAAATATATCTTAAACTCTCGAGTGTTTTGGTCATTTACTTCTATAAATCAATGGCTCGTTATCTAACGAAGTATTTTTAATAATATTGTTTTTAAATCAAAACGTTTTGTAACCAAATTAATATTTATAAACATGTTTTAAATATACGTCACAAGTTATTCATATATCCAATTCCAACAGTTAATATTCCTTATTTTTGTATCGTCTAGATTACGTTATTTAAACAAACAATTTACCATATTTTCCGAATATCGTTAAGAATGAACGATTTCTCAAATCAGCGTGAACCTCACAACAGAGACCCATAACAACATCGTAATCATTAAAAGACTTAGTAAATATCTTTTAATTCAATCGTTTGGCATAATCTTTTAACTCCGTAGTTAAATATATCAATCAGATAATCAAACCAATAAGGTTAATGCACAGTATCATTTTCATAACACTTTGTTACGTTTCCAAGTTATAGTATGTATATCTAATTACATATAATTGTTCGCGAATCGTTGAGAACAATCGAAAGGTATTTGAATAGTTTAAAATTTTGAGATTCAAATACATAGACTTTGCTTATCGTGTCGAAAACGTTAAAGATTAAGTTTAAATTTGGTCAGAAATTTCCGGGTCATCACAATGTTAATGCAAGGGACGCACGCGAAAACCCCGACTTGGTGACAGGTATATTCAAAATCAACAACCTTTTAGCTTCTGTCTTGTTTGATACTGGTGCGGATAGAAGTTATGTATGTAGACATTTTTACGATAAGATTAATTGGTCATTAGTCCCGTTAAAAGAGAGTATGCTTGTCGAGGTCGCCAATGGAAAACTTGAAAAAGTTGACCATATTAGTCGAGGAGCTATTATCAACATAGCTGGTGCAGATTTCGAAATTGATTTGATACCAATCAAACTGGGAAGTTTTGACGTGATCGTCGGTATGGATTGGTTGAGCAAGATAAAGGCAGATATTATCTGTGGAGATAAAGCACTTCGCATACCACAAGGAGATGGCGAACCACTAGTTATCTATGGAGAGAGATGTACCTCAAAGTTGAACCTCATTAGTTGCGTGAAAGCGCAAAAGATTATGAAGAAGGGACGTTTTGCTATCCTAGCACATGTGAAAGAGGTAGAAACCGAGGTGAAGAGCGTGAACGACGTTCGAATTGTGAACGAATTTTCCGATGTCTTCCCAGAGGAATTGCCTGGATTGTCGCCGCAGAGAGCAGTAGAGTTTCAGATTGATTTAGTGCCAGGAGCTGCACCTGTAGCTCGCGCACCTTATAGACTCGCACCTTCCGAGATGCAAGAATTACAGAGTCAACTACAAGAGCTGTTAGATCGAGGATTTATCCAACCAAGTTTCTCGCCTTGGGGCGCACCTGTGTTATTTATGAAGAAGAAGGATGGATCCTTCCGTATGTGTATCGACTACCGTGAACTCAACAAATTGACAATCAAGAATCGGTATCCTCTTCCACGAATTGACGATCTTTTTGATCAACTACAAGGATCGAGCGTTTACTCAAAGATCAATTTGCGATCCGGTTATCACCAGTTGAGGGTGAAGGAAAGTGACGTGATGAAAACTGCATTCAGGACCCGTTATGGTCATTATGAGTTTCTCGTGATGCCATTCGGTTTGACAAATGCACCTGCCGTGTTCATGGACCTCATGAATCGTGTCTGCAAGCCGTACTTGGATAAGTTTTTTATCGTCTTCATAGATGATATCCTCATCTACTCTAAGAGCGAAGAAAAACATGAGCAACACCTCCGACTAGTGCTTGAACTCCTGAGACAAGAGCAACTTTACGCCAAATTCTCCAAGTGTGAATTTTGGTTGAAGGAAGTACAATTTCTGGGTCATGTTGTGAGCGACCAGGGTATCAAAGTTGATCCCGCCAAGATTGAAGCCATCAGCAAGTGGGAGACCCCCACTACTCCGACTCATATTCGCCAATTCCTAGGTCTCACCGGTTATTACCGAAGATTCATCGAAGGATTTTCTCTGATTGCGCGTCCTTTGACCGCGCTGACTCACAAGGGCAAGAAGTTCGTTTAGGAACCCGCACACGAATCAGCATTTCAAACTTTGAAGAAGAAGTTAACCTCCGCACCTATTCTATCGCTTCCCGAAGGCAGCGACGATTTCGTTGTTTATTGCAATGCTTCGAAGAGTGGTTTTGGTTGTGTACTGATACAATGATCAAAAGTTATTGCCTATGCCTCCCGCCAACTGAAGATTCACGAGCAAAACTACACTACTCACGATCTTGAACTTGGAGCCGTTGTCTTTGCGCTTAAATTGTGGAGACACTATTTGTATGGAACTAAGAGTACTATCTTCACCGATCACAAGAGTCTCCAGCACATCTTCGATCAGTAGCAACTGAATATGAGACAGCGTCGATGGATCGAGACGCTCAACGACTACGATTGTGAACTCCGTTATCATCCTGGCAAGGCCAATGTTGTAGCTGATGCTTTAAGCCGAAAGGAGAGGACGGCACCTCTTCGTGTTAGGGCTCTGAACATCACCATCCATTCAAACCTCAACAGCCAGATCAGAGTAGCCCAAGATGAGGCTCTCAAGGAGGAGAATATATCTCGCGAACATTTGAACATACTTATCTCTCGATTCGAGGTTAGGGAGTCTGGACTCCGATGTTATGCCGGAAGAATTTGGGTACCTCCTTATGGAGATCTACGGAACCTCAAACTTGATAAAGCACACAAATCAAGATATTCGATTCATCCTGGAGCGGGCAAGATGTACCACGACCTTAAAGAACAGTATTGGTGGCCGAATCTTAAGAAGGACGTTGCGACTTATGTTGGTAAGTGTTTGACTTGCTCGAAGGTTAAAGCCGAGCATCAGAGACCTTCTGGTTTACTTCAACAACCGGAAATCCCACAATGGAAGTGGGAAAGGATAATGATGGATTTCATTACTAAGCTACCAAAGACGGTGGGCGGATACGATACCATCTGGGTTATTGTTGACCGCCTTACCAAATCTGCACACTTCCTAGGGATGAAGGAAACTGATACAATGGAAAGACTTGCTCAGCTATACATCAAGGAGGTTGTATCTCGTTATGGTGTACCTTTATCGATTATCTCCGATCGCGATCCCCGTTTTGCCTCTAGATTTTGGCGTTCTTTGCAAGAAGCCATGGGAACTCGTCTTGACATGAGTACTGCTTATCATCCTCAGACTGATGGGCAAAGTGAACGAACGATTCAGACGTTGGAAGACATGTTGCGTGCATGTGTCATTGATTTTGGAAAGGCCTGGGAAAGGAATTTACCACTCGCCGAATTCTCGTACAAAAACAGTTATCACTCTAGCATTAATGCTGCACCTTTTGAATCATTGTATGGCCGTAAGTGCCGATCTCCTATTTGTTGGGCCGAAGTAGGCGAAAAGCAAATCACCGGACCCGAGGTAGTCCATGAAACAACGGAGAAGATTGCTCAGATTCAAGCTAGACTTAAGACTGCCCGTGATTGCCAAAAGAGTTATACTGATCTTAAACGTAAGGACTTTGAATTCAACGTTGGTGATCGTGTAATGTTGAAGGTTGCACCTTGGAAAGGTGTGATCCGTTTTGAAAAACGTGGAAAGTTAAACCCACGATACATTGGTCCTTTTGAAATCTTGGAATGTGTTGGACCCGTTGCTTACCGTTTGGATCTACCAGTACAATTGAGCTCAGTTCATCCTACCTTCCACGTGTCGAACTTGAAGAAGTGTCTTGCTGCACCTGAACTTATCATACCACTTGAGGAACTTACGATTGACGACAAACTTCACTTTGTGGAAGAACCAGTTGAGATTATGGATCGTGAAATCAAAACTTTGAAACGCAACAAGATTCCAATTGTACTAGTACGATGGAATACCAAACGAGGACCTGAGTTTACTTGGGAGCGAGAGGATCAAATGATGAGGAAGTATCCTCACCTTTTCCCGACTCCTCCATCTACCTCAGCTTAAATTTCGGGACGAAATTTTCTTTAACAGGTGGGTAATGTAACGACCCTGGATTTTCCAACGTTTATTTATTAATAATTATTATTATTAATACGCGTGATTAAACGAATGTATGTTATTACATTTACATGTTGCCATGATTGCCCGAACTTGACTTTTAAATGCCCGAAACGTCTTTGTGACACACGAAACTTGCACGAATAATATTTTTGAATATTATTTACATTCATGATTTATTTTATTAATCATTTTAATTAACTAAAGTTGTTAGTTAGTTACTTGGGCTTTTAATTGGATTAACTTGTTAATTACATACATACTTGGGCTTTTATTTAAACTTGGGCCTTTACTAGTGTTATTGGACTTTAGAAGCCCACCCTACCTTTTAAGTGGATTAACTAGCCTACTTAGTCATGTAAGTATCATTTTAAACTCTAACTAGTTAGTTATGAAACTTGGAATCTAGTTGCACATCATCCCCATGCACATACCACCTTATTATCCAACTTTTATGAGCTTTACCATGCATAACCTTGTGGACTACTCTCCCCCCGTCCCTTTTTCTACTGAACCGTGACCTCCCAAGGGGTGTGGGAGTTCAAAATCTTTTTTTTTTGATCACTTAATACTTGCATTCTTCACTAGTCCCATTTCATTTACACACGCACTCACTTTTCTCTCAAACTTTCTCTCATATTCTCTCTAATCTTGTAAGCAACTTGAACTACTTTTCTCTTCTTCTTTTCTTTACAAAACCGAACCTAGCAACCTTGAATCATCATCATCTTTTGTTACTTGTTCATGTTTAATGTTTGATTACTTGTAATTACTAGTTATTTTTGTTATTTACTTATGATCTTCTAAGAAGCAAACTTATTAGTTTGATTCTTCATCTATCTAGTTCTAACAAGAACACACAAGACATAAACTTCTTAGTTTATGATCTCCAATACTTGTTAAAGATTAATGTTCATGTGTTGATAAACTCATACTTGTAGTTCTTGAAGTAAACTTAAAGTTTACTTTACTTAAAGATCAAACCTTGGTTGAATCTTTAAAAGTATGAACAAACCATGAACAAATTATTTACTTGCACTTTAATTTTATGATTTTGGTTGTTGTTGGTCAAGTACTACAAGTTAGTCTTGATCTCATATCTCTTGGAACTTAAAGTTAACTTAAACGTTCAAGAACATGTAAATAAGTTTTCTTTAAATATAACTTTGTATACTTATGCTTGATCTAGACTTTTGAGTCTTGGATCTTCAAGATCTAACTAAGAACTATGTTCTACATTTTAAGATCTTGATTAGTTAGTTTACTTTCAAGTTTGTAACTTATTATTAGTTTTAAAGTTCATGTATGTGTTAGATCTAAGACTTTGATGTAACTTTGGTTCATCAAAACACTTACAACTCTTAAGTGAAGTTGTGCTACATGTCTTGGACTTTCACAAGGGTTATGATGGTCAAAACTTGGTAAATATGATGTAAACACATCAATGAGTTGTACACTTGAAGCTATAGGCATCAAGGATGAGAACCATGATGAACATCAAACACCAAACCCACCGGAACCCATTATTTTTCTGCTTACTCTTCTCTGCCTACTGTTCTGCTGTTTCTGTAACAGACCAGTAGACCTGAGCTGTTGTGATTATGATTTTCAAATAGATCTTTTCGAGCAGATAACTTTTCATATAGGACTCGTCTTAATCCGAGTTACGGTTTAGGATTTATGGCCCTCCGATCGTCACTATGTCCTTTAACGTTGTGCAGAAATTTCTGACCTACTCGCACTTAGACCGTCACCACGGTCAAACGAAGACGAGTTTGCTTCTGTAAATTTTACCACACTTAAAGGACTCATATGTGAAGTCATGGCCACTGGTATCACCTTAATTCAGTAAGGGTAGAGGCTGTGGTGACTGACTGAAGTCAGTCTTTGTTTTAAACTACTTTCGTAAACGAAACTTACTTTACGCCTTTTGTTTGATGATGAATGATGATGACCTTTAAGACCTTATTTACGTACTTTTACACCTACTCAGACGATTTACTGACTTAGTACTATTTGACTTAGGTTGAGGACCTTCGGACCGATTACTTGCACACCTTTTCCGAACCAACTTTACGACTACATTATCATTGTGAGTTATAGCATTCCCTTTTTACTTTAACTTATTTTGGGAACTGAGAATACATGCGGATTTTATGTTTTACATACTAGGCACGAGTACTTAAACTTATATATGTGTGGGTTATACAACGGCATAAACATTCCCTTTAGCTCGGTAACGTTTAATCATTGGTTTTTGAACCGTGAACGCGAATCTTAGATATGGATCCATAGGGTTTGACATCCCCACTCGGGCTAGTCGCGCTAGCATTTAACGGGTGTTTAATACTTCATAAACATACGCACTTGCCAAGTGTACTTTCAGGGGGTATAAACGTTAAGTTAGTTACCAAGTGCCCACGGTTAACATATACTTTATCATACGGTTTTGAAATGCTCTTTGTAGCACTGAAATCTCGTGGCCTACCTTACATACTGTTATACTTAAACTATATCTCACCAACCTTTGTGTTGACGTTTTTAAGCATGTTTTTCTCAGGTGCTTGAGGTTAGCTTCCGCTGTGTACTAGTCGTGCTGTAGACACCCGCTGCTTAGAGTTGTCGTCGCATGAACTACTTTACCTTGCATTCAAACTTTAGTACTTTTGAACTATGACTTGTAACGACCATTGTGGTCACATACACTTATTATTTTCTTCTACTTAGTGAAGCATGATTTTGGATTGTAAAACAATTGGCGTTAGTTATGACGTCACCTTTTATTAATGAATGCAAACTCTTTTTGAAAACTCATATAGTACTTAACCTTGTAATGATCTTGTTGTTGATGATTCGTACACGATGGTTTTGTACGGGACATCACATATATAAAAAAAAATATCGTATGGAATACGAGTTGGGTTGTTTCAAGTGGTATCAGAGCATGGTCTAAGGGATTTAGGCGACTTGAGGTAGGTGCATAGACTTGGACTTTATTGTGTGAGTGCTTTATGCGGGACTTGTAGGACTTTGGGTCTAATCGAGAATTGTTAGTGCCTTGGTTTATGTGAACTAACCTTGTGCTAATTGTTTTGTATTGTGGTTAGCAATCATCAAGCAAGACGGACGTGGTACTAGCGAGTTAATGCGACGTGCTCGCGTAACAACGATTAGCTACCGTTGTTACGGGTGCAAATCGTGTCAAACGAGTAATGTATGACAATTGTTGAGCAAGATGGGGTAGTGTGGTACGCATGTATATACTTACGTGTTATGCTTTTCATTCATGGTTTAACCCTTTCCGCTTTATAGAATGAAGACGAGAAACGGACCCGATCATGATAACGGAAGTACAAGTGAGGACGGCAAATTTTCGGCTAAGGTTGAGGTCGTCTTTAAAAAGTTAAAAGCGGATTTTCTTACGGACGTCCGAAAGGTCTTCCAAGATTCGGTCGATGGGCAAGTGACCGATTTGATAAATGAACGAATGAAGGCCACTATCGAAGAGGCCCTTGATGCTAGAAACATTTATCCTCGCGGTGAAGGAGGTGAAGGAAGGTGGGACTTCCACTATAAAAATTTCAAGGATACTCAACCTCCGATGTTTAATGGGGTGAGGGATCCATTGAAAAGCACTTGTTGGATTTTCGATATCGAGGGAGCGTTCCGTACAGCGGAGTGTCCTCCCGAGAAGAAGACGAGATATGGGTCTAGCATGTTACGTGAAGAAGGCAAGTTATGGTGGGACGATAAAATCAATTTGTATGGTGAAGAGCAATGCATGAGCTTGACATGGGAGGAGTTTAAGAAGGAATTCTTCCAAGAATACCGAACTTCTTCCGACCTTGATAGAATCCGGGACGAGTTGCATCATTTGCAACAAGGTTCAATGGACTTGGTTACTCTCAAGTCTACCTTTTTGGCAAAAACTCGTTTTTGCCCTGAATATGTTGGTGGCGATCACAAGCTAATGAAAGATTTCTACCGTACCTTGAACGACGAGTTCAAGGGTAAGATTAGTCGGGGAATGGCTAAGACTTTTGAAGAGCTATACGAGTTGGCTCGGGGTTTTGAGCCGGAGGTTCCAAGAAAAAGCGATTTCGCTTTTTCAAAAAGAAAGTTTGAAGGTTCGAGTCATTCGAATTTTTCAAATAAAAAGAACAAGAACAAAAGGGGTTCCGAAAGTGTCAATAGTGTGAAGAAGGGCGCTACCGGTGGTTTTGGGAACTTTGTCCCTACTAGCTACAATTGTGGGGTACGTGGACATATGGCTCGAGATTGTCCGAAGCCAAATTCAACAACCAAGCTCACTTGTTTTAATTGCAACAAAGAAGGACACCGAAAGTCAGAGTGTCCCGATTTGAACAACGATAATATTAAAAGGCTAGAGAAGGTGGCGGGTACGGCTCGAGGGTGAAACTATTTGATGACTAACGACGAAGCCAAGCAATCCAACGAAGTTGTCTCAGGTACTTTCTTGGTTAATTCCAATCCGGTAAGGATTCTTTTTGATAGCGGTGCAAATTTGTCGTTTGTGTCCCCAAAATTTGTGCCTAAACTTGATAGACCGTTAGCTAAGTTAAGTCATCCGGTAGAAGTCAAAATAGCGGACGGCAAGACGGTGCTAGTGGTTGATGTGTGTAAGAATCGTGACGTTGTCTTTGGTGCCTAAAACTTTAAGATTGATCTTATCCCGATGACTTTGGGAGATTTTGATATCGTTGTTGGTATGGATTGGCTCGATCGAAATAGAGCCGATATTGCATGCCATGAGAAATTTATCCGCGTGAAGACCCCAAGTGGGGGAGAGTTAATTATTCATGGCGATAAGCGAAGAAGATTTGTGCCGATATGTTCTTTTGCGCGGGCACGTCGTTTTCTTGTTAGTGGTGGCATGGCTTTTCTTGCCCATGTTGTTGATACCCGTGACGAGTCACCACCCATTCGTGAAATTCTGGTGGTTAGTGAATTCGAAGACGTTTTTCCGGATGAGCTACCGGGTGTTCCGGCGGAAAGACAAGTTGAATTTCGTATTGAGTTGGTTCCGGGAGCTACTCCCATTGCTAAAACTCCTTATCGTTTAGCACCAACGGAAATGAAAGATTTGTTAAATCAAACCCAAGAGTTGCTTGAGAAGGGTTTTATTTGACCGAGTGCTTCGCCGTGGGGCGCTCCGGTTTTATTCGTGAAAAGAAGGATGGTAGTATGCGGATGTGCATCGATTACCGGGAGTTGAACAAAGTGACGATCAAGAATCGTTATCCATTGCCTCGGATTGACGATTTGTTTGACCAACTTCAAGGTGCGACGTATTTCTCTAAGATCGACCTACGGTCCGGCTATCACCAAATGCGGGTCCGTGAGGAAGATATTGAGAAAACGGCTTTTCGAACGCGTTATGGGCATTTTGAGTTCGTAGTTATGCCTTTTGGTGTTACGAATGCACCGGCGGCATTCGATCTTATGAACCGAGTGTGCCAACCTATGTTGGACAAGTCGGTGATTGTGTTCATTGATGAAATGTCCCGTTCTTATTGATTAAAAACGTTCCATATTAATTGATTTCGTTGCGAGGTTTTGACCTCTATATGAGACGTTTTTCAAAGACTGCATTCATTTTAAAACAAACCATAACCTTTATTTCATCAATAAAGGTTTAAAAAGCTTTACGTAGATTATCAAATAATGATAATCTAAAATATCCTGTTTACACACGACCATTACATAATGGTTTACAATACAAATATGTTACAACAAAATAAGTTTCTTGAATGCAGTTTTTACACAATATCATACAAGCATGGACTCCAAATCTCGTCCTTAATTAAGTATGCGACAGCGGAAGCTCTTAATAATCACCTGAGAATAAACATGCTTAAAACGTCAACAAAAATGTTGGTGAGTTATAGGTTTAACCTATATATATCAAATCATAATAATAGACCACAAGATTTCATATTTCAATACACATCCCATACATAGAGATAAAAATCATTCATATGGTGAACACCTGGTAACCTACATTAACAAGATGCATATATAAGAATATCCCCATCATTCCGGGACACCCTTCGGATATGATATAAATTTCGAAGTACTAAAGCATCCGGTACTTTGGATGGGGTTTGTTAAGCCCAATAGATCTATCTTTAGGATTCGCGTCAATTAGGGTGTCTGTTCCCTAATTCTTAGATTACCAGACTTAATAAAAAGGGGCATATTCGATTTCGATAATTCAACCATAGAATGTAGTTTCACTTACTTGTGTCTATTTTGTAAATCATTTATAAAACCTGCATGTATTCTCATCCCAAAAATATTAGATTTTAAAAGTGGGACTATAACTCACTTTCACAGATTTTTACTTCGTCGGGAAGTAAGACTTGGCCACTGTTGATTCACGAACCTATAACAATATATACATATATATTAAAGTATGTTCAAAATATATTTACAACACTTTTAATATATTTTGATGTTTTAAGTTTATTAAGTCAGCTGTCCTCGTTAGTAACCTATAACTAGTTGTCCACAGTTAGATGTACAGAAATAAATCGATAAATATTATCTTGAATCAATCCACGACCCAGTGTATACGTATCTCAGTATTGATCACAACTCAAACTATATATATTTTGGAATCAACCTCAACCCTGTATAGCTAACTCCAACATTCACATATAGAGTGTCTATGGTTGTTCCGAAATATATATAGATGCGTCGACATGATAGGTCGAAACATTGTATACGTGTCTATGGTATCTCAAGATTACATAATATACAATACAAGTTGATTAAGTTATGGTTGGAATAGATTTGTTACCAATTTTCACGTAGCTAAAATGAGAAAAATTATCCAATCTTGTTTTACCCATAACTTCTTCATTTTAAATCCGTTTTGAGTGAATAAAATTTATATGGTTTCATATTGAACTCTATTTTATGAATCTAAACAGAAAAAGTATAGGTTTATAGTCGGAAAAATAAGTTACAAGTCGTTTTTGTAAAGGTAGTCATTTCAGTCGAAAGAACGACGTCTAGATGACCATTTTAGAAAACATACTTCCACTTTGAGTTTAACCATAATTTTTGGATATAGTTTCATGTTCATAATAAAAATCATTTTCTCAGAATAACAACTTTTAAATCAAAGTTTATCATAGTTTTTAATTAACTAACCCAAAACAGCCCGCGGTGTTACTACGACGGCGTAAATCCGGTTTTACGGTGTTTTTCGTGTTTCCAGGTTTTAAATCATTAAGTTAGCATATCATATAGATATAGAACATGTGTTTAGTTGATTTTAAAAGTCAATTTAGAAGGATTAACTTTTATTTGCGAACAAGTTTAGAATTAACTAAACTATGTTCTAGTGATTACAAGTTTAAACCTTCGAATAAGATAGCTTTATATGTATGAATCGAATGATGTTATGAACATCATTACTACCTTAAGTTCCTTGGATAAACCTACTGGAAAAGAGAAAAATGGATCTAGCTTCAACGGATCCTTAGATGGCTCGAAGTTCTTGAAGCAGAATCATGACACGAAAACAAGTTCAAGTAAGATCATCACTTGAAATAAGATTGTTATAGTTATAGAAATTGAACCAAAGTTTGAATATGATTATTACCTTGTATTAGAATGATAACCTACTGTAAGAAACAAAGATTTCTTGAGGTTGGATGATCACCTTACAAGATTGGAAGTGAGCTAGCAAACTTGAAAGTATTCTTGATTTTATGAAACTAGAACTTTTGGAATTTATGAAGAACACTTAGAACTTGAAGATAGAACTTGAGAGAGATCAATTAGATGAAGAAAATTGAAGAATGAAAGTGTTTGTAGGTGTTTTTGGTCGTTGGTGTATGGATTAGATATAAAGGATATGTTATTTTGTTTTCATGTAAATAAGTCATGAATGATTACTCATATTTTTGTAATTTTATGAGATATTTCATGCTAGTTGCCAAATGATGGTTCCCACATGTGTTAGGTGACTCACATGGGCTGCTAAGAGCTGATCATTGGAGTGTATATACCAATAGTACATACATCTAAAAGCTGTGTATTGTACGAGTAAGAATACGGGTGCATACGAGTAGAATTGTTGATGAAACTGAACGAGGATGTAATTGTAAGCATTTTTGTTAAGTAGAAGTATTTTGATAAGTGTATTGAAGTCTTTAAAAAGTGTATAAATACATATTAAAACACTACATGTATATATATTTTAACTGAGTCGTTAACTCATCGTTAGTCGTTACATGTAAATGTTGTTTTGAAACCTTTAGGTTAACGATCTTGTTAAATGTTGTTAACCCATTGTTTATTATAACAAATGAGATGTTAAATTGTTATATTATCATGATATTATGATATATAATATATCTTAGTATGATGTATATACTGTTAAATGTCGTTACAACGATAATCGTTACATATATGTCTCGTTTCGAAATCATTAAGTTAGTAGTCTTATTTTTACATATGTAATTCATTGTTAATACACTTAATAATATATTTACTTATCATTTAACATAATTAACCAAGTGTATCAATATCTTAATATGATTCATATGTACCTAGTAAGACGTTGTTATAACGATAATCGTTATATATATCGTTTTCGAGTTTCTTAAATTAATAGTCTCATTTTTATGTATATAACTCATTGTTAAAATACCTAATGAGATACATACTTATAATAAAATCATGTTAACTATATATATAACCATATATATGTCATCGTATAGTTTTTACATGTTTTAACGTTCGTGAATCACCGGTCAACTTGGGTGGTCAATTGTCTATATGAAACATATTTCAATTAATCAAGTCTTAACAAGTTTAATTGCTTAACATGTTGGAAACATTTAATCATGTAAATATCAATCTCAATTAATATATATAAACATGGAAAAGTTCGGGTCACTACAATTGACAACATACTAGTCTACTCGAAGAGTATGAACGAACATGAACGTCATTTGCGTGAAGTTTTGAAGACGTTACGAAGGGAGAAGTTGTATGCTAAGTTCTCCAAATGTGAATTTTGGCTAAGGGAGGTTCAATTCCTTGGTCACATTGTGAACAAAGATGGCATTCAAGTGGATCCTGGGAAGATAGAGACGGTGAAGAGTTGGAGACAACCGACTACGCCTATGGAGGTCCGAAGTTTTCTCGGATTGGCCGGTTATTATCGTCGGTTTATCCAAGACTTCTTTAAGATCGCTTCTTCATTGACGAAATTGACAAGGAAGGATGTGAGATTTAATTGGGAGAACGAGCAAGAAATTGCTTTTCAATTGTTAAAGGAGAAGTTGTGTCAAGCTCCGGTGTTAGTGTTTCCGGAAGGAGTGGAAGACATGACGGTTTATTGTGATGCTTCGTTAAATGCACTCGGGTGT
The DNA here is from genome assembly GCF_046630445.1 of Rutidosis leptorrhynchoides. Taxonomy (NCBI): domain Eukaryota; kingdom Viridiplantae; phylum Streptophyta; class Magnoliopsida; order Asterales; family Asteraceae; genus Rutidosis; species Rutidosis leptorrhynchoides. The sequence continues at coordinate 715,192,290 of NC_092333.1, forward strand.
GTTCTAATGCAAAGAGGTAAAGTCATCGCTTATGCCTCTCGACAGTTAAAGGAACACGAAACGAGATATCCGACTCATGATCTTGAGTTGGCGGCGGTTGTGCATGCGTTGAAAATTTGGCGCCATTACTTGTATGGTGTCAAGTGTACAATTTATTCGGATCATAAGAGTTTGAAACATCTCTTTAATCAACGAGATTTGAATTATCGTCAACGTAGGTGGATGGATGTGGTAAAAGACTATGATTGTGAGATACTTTATCATCTGGCCAAGGCGAATGTGGTCGCGGATGCGTTAAGTCGAAAGAGTCATCACCCGGCGTTACGATTGGGATTGTTACGTATGATTATTACTAACGATTTTCTTGAAAAACTCGGTGTGATTCAAATAGAGGCTTACGTTCACAACAAGCATGCGGAGCGAATTGTGGGACAATCGGAGTTCATTACTATGGGCTCGCGTGGTTTGTTGTCTTTTCAAGAAAGAGTGTGGGTGCCTAAGATGGGTGATTACTGACAAGTGCTACTTGATGAAGCACATAAGTCAAAGTATTCCATTCATCCGGGCGCGACGAAAATGTATCTTGATTTAAAGAAAGATTATTGGTGGCCGGGCATGAAACGTGATGTTGTGAAGTATGTTGAGCAATGTGTCACGTGTTTGCAAGTTAAGGCCGAACACCAAAATCCGTACGGTAGGTTACAACCGTTAGAAATCCCGAAATGGAAATGGGAGCACATTACCATGGATTTCATCACAAAGTTACCTAAAACGGCGAGAACCCAGTTTGATTCGATTTGGGTTATAGTTGATTGACTGAAAAAGAGTGCTTTTTTTCTTCCCATTAAGGAAGCGATATCGTCGGAGACCTTGGCTAAGTTGTTTATCAAGGAAGTCATCTCTCGACACGGCGTTCCTATATCGATTGTTTCGGATCGAGATACTCGTTTTACATCTCGATTTTGGGAAAAGTTTCATGAGGATATGGGTACACAACTGAAATTGAGCACGGAGTATCATCCTCAAACGGACGGTCAAACCGAACGTACGAATCAAACTTTAGAAGATATGTTACGTGCGTGTATTATCGATTTTGGTGGTAGTTGGGACGAGCACTTACCTTTGGTGGAATTCTCGTACAATAATAGTTATCATACTAGTATTGGGATGCCAGCTTATGAGATGCTTTATGGACGTAGGTGTCGAACCCCGATTTGTTGGGGTGAAGTGGGACAAAAGGAAATCGGGAGTACCGATTTGGTTTTAGAGATGAATAGCAAGATTGATGTGATTCGAGAGCATTTGAAAAAGGCTCAAGATAGGCAAAAGTCTTATGCCGATAAACGTAAATGAACGATCGAATTTCAAGAAGGTGACATGGTGATGCTCAAAGTTTCGCCATGGAAGGGTATTATTCGGTTTCGGAAACGAGGAAAGTTAGCTCCTCGGTTTATTGGACCATTTAAGGTTTTAGCTCGTGTTGGTGAAGTCGCGTATCGTGTGGAACTACCCGAAGAGCTTGCGGGGATCCATAATACATTTCATGTTTCCCACCTCCGTAAGTGTCTTGCGGATGATTCATCTTGGGTGCCATTAGACGAGATTGAGCTAAATAATAAGTTAGAGTATATCGAGGAACTGATTGTCATACTTGATGAGAAGGTCAAAAGGTTGAGACATAAAGAGATTAGGACTTTTAAAGTTCAATGGTGTCGTAGTAAGGGTTCCGAGTTTACTTGGGAGCCCGAAGAGTTTGTGTTGGTTTATCTTCCTTCTTGTCATGCGGCTTGGATCGCGAGGACGCGCTCCGATTTAAGTGGGGGAGAGTTGTAACACCCCGTTTTCCCGTGCACGTCTAAAGGTACAAACTTAATTATTAGCACGTTTGTAAATGAGCCTAGTGTTAGTTTATGAGTGTATATATATATATATGTATATACATATGTATGTGTGTCGCATTGGTATTGAGTCGTATGAGGCTTAAGGTCGAAGCTTAGACGAGCATAAGAAGAGTGAACGAGGTGTGTTAGTGGTTTGAGCCATCATTTTATGCTAACTTGTCGAAGGGATCAGGATCAGGCCACTGCCGCGCCGCGAGAAATGGGTCCGCGACGCGACAAGCAAAGCAAATCTGGATCAGAACATGAGTTAAGAGTGGTGGTTTTTCCTTTGTAACGTCGTGCCGCGACATTTAGCGCCGCGCCGCGGCAATTCTGCAGTTCTGATTCCGGTTTTAGCTTAAATTAAATGAATTTAAGGGACAAAATGGTAATTTGACATGTAAATCTGATGGGGGCATTAACTCTCCACCACACATCCATTTATTTCATTTCTTTTTCTCTTTTCTCTCCATTTTCTCTCCCAAAACTTAAAACCCATTTGAATTATAAGTGAGATTTGAGAGTGAAGGATTGAGGGTTGATCTTTGGAGCGAGATTTAAAGTTGTTCCTTGTGTCTCTAGCTACGCGTTGATAGTCTCGGTAAGTTCTAACTTTATGTTTCGAGTTTTAATTGGTTAATGGCTAGGGTTTGGGTTACTAGAGATTTGTATGACCCATTTGAGGGTAAAATGGGTGAGGTTGGGTTATGTTGTTGTAATTAAACCCTAATAGCCATAATCTAGGGTTTTGGCCTTGTGATTTGAGGTTGTAAGTGTCAATTGGTGTTGTTAGTCACTAATGCACTTTAAGATTTATGAAAGAAGGGTTAATGGGTAAGTTTGACTTGATTGTGAGTTTAAGTGAGATAAAATGGGTCAAAATGTATTAGTTGACCTAATGGGATGAAATGGGTATGGATTACCCTAAGTTTTGTGTTAATTGAAGTTAATAGACTTTAATTCACTAGTCTTAGTGATTAAAGTCGAGTCTTGGCCATGTATGGGCGGTTGTGAGTAGTTGAGTCATTTAATGCAATTTGGGTCATTAAATGCTCAAGTGGGAGTATTGTGGTTAATCCCACCTGTTGTGGAATTAAATGTGCACTTAATAATTTAGGTACATTGCGTTGAAGCTCGGAAGTACTAGATCATTATCCTTGTGACAAGGTGAGTGGAATAATTATATATGCATGTATATGATTTATTTGCTTGTGGGGTATGGGTTAAAGTTCGATGTTGACGATACCATACCCTAGAGTATATTATGTTGTGGATGAGGGTTTAAAGTTCGTTGTTGACGATACCTCATACGTATGGAATTAAAGTTCGATGTTGACGATGCCATACGACTATTGTAGTGAGTTGATGAGGGTTTAAAGTTCGATGTTGACGATACCTCATATGTGGGTTTAAAGTTCGGTGTTGACGATACCACAATAATGTAGACGAATGGGTTTAAGTTCGATGTTGATGATACCATTCGTTGGGCTAGCCTTGAGATCTTGAGCACTTTGGATGTTGTGAACATCATCGTTATATTTGTATTTTAGCATGATGTATCGTTGTGTTATATGCTATTGTTATACTAGTCTTGTTATCGTGGTACTTAGCGTTATACATGTGAAAGGTATGCTAATTATGTAACTAGTATGTATGCGGATTTGATAAGTGTTTGCAAGTAAGTAGGTTATATATATGTATGTATAATTGTTGCACTCACTAAGCCTTGCTTACCCTCTCGTTGTTTACCATTTTATAGGTTCCGGCTTGGACAAGGGTAAAGGCATACGTTTGGACTAGTGGTCTCCCGCTTATGTTGTCGGGGGTGCTTTTGGTGTTAGCTTTTGAAGTTGGCCTAACGTTTTGGGTAGTTTAGCCCCAAACCATGCTCGAGGTCGTTTGGATTATAAACTATCATTGTAGTGGGTCAAACTTGTATAAAACTTAATTAATGGCCTTCGTGCCTTTTTGTAAACGTTTAAGTTGATGTACGTTTAAACGGAACTTGTGGAATGATATACATATTTAATTGGCGCGTAAATGTGTACTATATAAAAAAAAATTTATCGTATGGAATACGAGTTGGGTTGTTTCATTTACATTTATATATACATATTTATTTACAAATAACTGTTCGTGAATCGTCGGACACAGTCAAAGGTTTATATTATTATATGAACAAAGTTCAAAAGTTTTTGAGATTCAACATTACAGACTTTGCTTATCGTATCTAAATCAAATAAGATTCAGGTTTAAATTTGGTCGAAAATTTCCGGGTCATCACAGTGTGCTTCGCTACGGAGACCAAATTCACATACACATATAATTTCAATACTTTTCTTAATCAATAATAAATAAACGGGTTATAAATTAAGGTAAACTATAAGTCGACTTTCAAAAATAGATAAAAATAATCATTACCTTTTGTATATAAGATAAAAATATAGGTAAAAAGGAAGTGGTTAAATGGTAAAGTAATTAAAAAGCATAATATAATGAATGTAATGTTTTAAACTGTGTATTTTTAGCTAAAGACTATTAATATTAGACCGATGAGTAACATAACAATATTTTATAATACTTAAAAAAGTAAACAATTTTTCTATTTTGTATGTAATATTTGTATATGTTCGGTTTCATATTGGCTGGTGGTCTTCACTTGGGGTTGAGAAACGACTTTTCTTTATTGAAGGATAAATGAAGGATTATCAACGTCTCACCTCTCCTATAACCCATACATGTGAGATTGAGTTTTGTTGTTGTGTTGTTGTGTACACTAAATTTTATATTTTAAAGAAAAATCAAAGAAATCATTTGTTCAATTACTCAACCAACGTTTTAACCTCCAAAACCCACCAATGGGCCTCTGGACTGACCCGTCTTATATATTATACAAACGAAATCACTTTTCCATTAATTAACTTATTTCTCCAGTGTTCTTTCCCCCTTCTTTCATCCCATATACCACATTCTCCTTCTCATTCTTTTCTTGTTATTCTTTTACTTATCATCTACTAAATGTCTAATATCGAATTAGGTAATTAAAATTAGTTCGTTATGAATACTTGAACTATTGAAGTTTTCTAGATCTGTTGTATAATCCTTTTAGCTACACGACTTCATTTTAGTTAATCTAGTTCGTTTAAAAATTATGCTATGGTGTGTATATATATATATATATATATATATATATATATATATATATATATATATATATATATATAGTTTTTCGACTCAAATTTTTGTTTGTATATCGATATACATAATATGTATATTTATAGTTGCAAAATACAGAGCAACTGTGTTTATCTATGGATTTATATTTTATACTCCATTGTGATAAGAAAAAAAAAATTCAGATCAACTGCGTTTATCTATGGATTTATATTTTATACTCCATTTGTGATAAGGGAAAACCCAAAAGATTTATATTTTATACTCCATTGTGGTAAGCGGAAAAAAAAAAAAATTCAGAGCAACTTTGTTTATCTATGAATTTATATTTTTATACTCCATTGTGGTAAGGGAAAAAAAAAATAAAAAAAATAAAAAAATGCTACAGTGATTTCGCTACAGTGCTACAGTAGCTGCTACAGTAGCTACAGTGATTTGTGCTAGGTGGCGTGGTATGATTGGTGGATTTTGTCCATATTTAGTATGTAGTATAATATAATATAATATAATTAGTAGCTTTTTCAGAGCTGATACAAATAGATTGCATTGGTTTGGTCCAAACCCCACTATTTTTGTCCAAAATACTTACACCAAATTATGATAAACTTTATCTATGTTTTCTTTGTAAATCTTTTGTTGATAGAATACTTTGAAATCTTCATATTTTGTCAATATTAAGTTGTCTTATTAGTAACTCTACAGATGAAACTGATTCTTCTATGTTGTTGTATATACTTGGGAAGATTGTATAAGATGATGATGATGATGGCATATACACAAATTTGAAGTTTTGATAGGCATGTATGTTACCATTATTATTTTATCTTTAGAGCTTTTGATTGTATATTGATGTTTTGTATTTTATCAATATACATTTAGTTCAACCAAATCACTTCCAGATACCCCGGTGCTTCTACGGATGTTGTATTTTATCGAAATGTTGTATTTTATCGAAATCAAATGGCACCCGCCTCTTATGTTGTTAATATTGTTTTATTGTTATTTAATATTGTTAAAGTTAATATTGTTTTTTTCTTATGGCATGGTCCTTAAATTATTGCTACTCTTATTACTTTTATGTATATATGTTGGCCTCTTTTTTTTTGGTTTGATACTATTATCTTTCTCTGTTAGTGTAGTTAGTTGGTTTCTGGAGGAATAGCAACTGAAAAATCACTATGTATGTAACTAAACAAGTAAAATCAGCCACTTATGATATCGAATAACATTAACTTTTGATCACCTACTAATAAACTCTCAAAACAAATCAACCAAAACGTACCCGCAGCTATAGATGCACAAACCGGATAAAAACTGGTTTCGGACAAAAAAAACCGGATTTTTTTGTCCGGATTTTCCCGAACCGGTTCCGGTTCTTGGCGTCGGATTTTTTTCGGATTTTTCGGGAACCGGTTCTTTTTCGAATCTCGATCGGATTTTTTCGGATTTTTTTGGACTAGGATTCGATTTTGCCTATTATATTTTTACCGGTTCGATTTTTTTTAACGTTTAAACAACAATAATATAATCGATATAAAGAAAAGTTATAATGCTCAACACAATAGATAATATAAATAACAATATTCGAACAATACAATTATAAAAATAACATTTTTATTCGAACGATACAATAATAAAAATAACAACACTTTTATTCGAACAATACAATTATAATTAATACATTTCAAGCTTCGGCATGACCATCACCCAATAATGTATTAAGACTAAAGTATATCGAGCTTTGGCATTGCCATTACCCGTTATACTTTAGTCGTCAAATGACCCAAATGTGTTATCTTGTTGAGCATGTTGAGGACGGTGCCTTCGATCGTAGTCTTCAAATTCGGGGTCATCAATTAGAGAAAGGTAAGCTTGTTGGTAACGTGATACATTCATTTCGGTTTGGTCTATATCAAACGGTTCATAGTCACCTTCATCCACTTCGTTTAGTTCATTGTCGGAATTCTCTTCGGTTGATGTAGGTGATAATCCTGCTAAATTTTCTTCATACCGGTTCATTGCCGAAGTGTTTGTTGTGTCGGGTCTCTTGCATTTGCGCTACAACTTTTTTCAAGATGTTTTCTTAACGTACTATTACCTGCAACACCTAGGAACTTCGAACATTGTGTACAACGAGCTTTTTCTACACCATCTTTCATCACACACAATTAGAATTTAGACCAAACGTCCCCTTTACACTTTGTTTCTTTTTTGTAGCTAATATTGGCCATGGTGTAGCCTCGTGAAGATGTTCCAACGGAAGCGGAACCGGAAGCGGAAGCTTGTGAGTTATCCATTATAGGATAAGTAAGTAGAGATTAAAGAGTAATTATAGTGTAATTACAGTATATAGAGATTTAGAAAGAAATATGAGAGTGTTTGTTGGTGTGTTTTCAACCAAAACACTACCATCTATTTATAATTCACATTGTGGGGGTAAAATGGTAAAAAAAGCAAAAAAACGGGCAGATTTTTTTTTTAAAAAGGCACTTTTTTTTAATTACCGGATCGGATCCGGATCTGGATAAAAATCGGATCGGATAAAATCCGGTTTTTATCCGGTTGAGCATGAAAAGTGGAACCGTTTGGATCCGGTTCGGATCTCGGATCCGGAACCGGTTTTTCGAAGATCCGGTTCTTGCAGGATCCGGTTCCGGATTTTTTTTTTCGGATCGGATCTTGTCCCTTTTTTTTGTGCATCTCTACCCGCAGCAACGCGCGGGCCGGTTCACATCTAGTTCATTACTTAATGTTGTGTGTTTTTTTATATGAGTTTCAAGTATTTAAGTAGTTAAAGAAATTGATTTGGTAAAAAAGATTGAATCTCTTTAGTGGATATCTTTTGTTTCATGAGTAAGGCATAATGTTCATACTATGTGAAAGTGATTGAGTAAAATAAGATTTAATATTTTCAGCGGCAATTTTGTCGTTGTTACTAATTGATTATGTAAAAAGGATAATTTTTTTGTTGATGTCTTCATATATATGTATAAATCGTATATAACATGTTGATGGTTTTTCTGTGAATTCAAATGCAGAAACGCAATGTTAATAAAAATTATTAAAAGTAGCTCTTCTCTCCCGTTTATATGTTCAAGTGTTGAAATTCAATAGGTTAACAGTGGCAATTTCAGAGCCAGTCAAATCAGTTTTCACTAACTCACATAGTCTAACTTTGATTCTCCATGAATATTACATGAAAATTTTTAACGCATTATGTACATTGTTATTATTAGTAAATAGTTTTGATCAATGTGATTTAGGCAATAAAAAGATTTTATTCTAGATGTTGTGGAGATATTGAAATATAAAGATGTAATGGCCAATTTACGGGTAACATGTCAGTGTTAGTCCGGTACCATATGACAATGAGTAAGTAGTTTATATTATGCAAAACACGTAACAGAAGTAAAATAATGTTTCAGTTATCCAACTTTTGGTCATGTACTTACATATAAATTTTCTATTGTTGGTCATCCAGTGGCGATTCTAGGATCAAAACCCAATGGTGTCCCAAAAACTTATTTGATAACTTTCTTGCACAAAGTATTGAATGTGTCGGGTCAAATCGATCGGGTCGGGTCGCGCCCAAAACACAAACATAAAATTGAATAATACTCGCAAAATATAAGGTTGTTCATATGCAGTAGCAATTAATGGCACATACAATAGCAATTTCACATTAGCAATTTTAAAGTAGCAATGACCTATACAGCAGCAATTTTAAAATATTATTTTAGCCAATGACCTATGCAGTAGCAATTTTACAATAGCAATTTTATAACCTATTATCAATATGAATCGCATAATATTAACATTAGCTGTATAATTACAGTTTTCCCCAATTTTTAAGAATGAGTTAGGTAGTTATGAGTGATGAGATTGAGGATTCATATACAATAACTATTACAAATATATTTACCATTACACATACATTTATTTGCAACCATATAATGAATTCACTATAAGTATTCACAATAAAACATGTATATCTCAACATAATGTAAAGATTACACATAATTTCTCATAGTATATGATAGTAAATTTAACAAATTATATTCATTCTTAGATAAATATTACACATTCTTGTGGAAGAATTGTAAATTATGTCATGTTATATTACGTTTTTTTTTTTCATTATGTATTTAAAAATATTGTAAGATTTATTAAATATTCAATGGATATCCATTAACCCGCTTAACCCACTGGATATGGATATAGATTGATGAACTAAATTTAAATAGATATGGATATTGATGAACAAAAACTAAATGGATATGGATATGACTTCACGCCCTCACCCAATTCATATATGATCCATTGACATCCCTAGAATAAAGGATTGAATGTAGAACCATAAGAAATTGTGATGTAGAAGGAAGTAAAAAAAATTAGAATTGGAAGTGGACCAAAAGTTTGATTAATTTTATATATAATATATTCAATGTCTCATACTATAAAATCATATCATAAGTGGGTTAATTTCAAACACTTTAGTAGTCAAAACTATTAAACTATAATCTTTAAAAATTTATGGGGTCCCATTATTATATTTAGTGGTGTCCAGTACATAAAAAATAAAAAATTTGTGATAAATTTCGAAAAAACTAGTGGTGTCACGGGACCCCGCGAGACTCCACCTAAAGTTGCCACTCTGGTCATCTGTTTAGTGTTTTGCTAATGTGAAAATTAGTTGCCTTATCTATGTGGTTTGTGTAAAGCAAAAAAAACTTAAGCATATTATGTTTATTTAATCCACATGAATACTTGTGATTCTCTCTTTATCAATACCGTTAATTGATATAACATATACGTTTCCAGTTTGTTTGATTAAGAGTCGCCGTACAATGCACATGCTCTTAAAGGTTAGTTACCATAACAAAACAAATGGTCTTATAACGTTAAATCCGCATATTTTGACCACCCTTATATTAAACCTAATAAAACTACAATCGATAGCCGCAAACTTAATTAGTGTAAAACGACAGGTTTGACCAAAAATCCAATCCCACAAAGGATTATTCATTGAACTAAACCGAATTCAAATCGTAATCACCAAATATTAGGGCTCATATGTTAATCAGAACCCCAATTCGTGAGCCCAATAACAATTTAAGCCCAACAAAACCCTTAAACTAAGCTAGCCCACCAATAACAAACTAGCATTCCTTTCATCTTTATCTCCTGTTAAAACCGAATTACACCAAAGGAATCGAGTTGCTTGAAGTAATAATTGCAACTACAAGTGACAATCAATAATTACACCTCTCGATTCTGAAACCTAGAATTCGCAGGTGATTGAAAAAGTTTGCACTCGATTCAATCGTAATTTTCTATAGTCACTCTATTTTTTTCTAATTGGTGATTTGATTGTTATGTTTTGATGTTTTGATTCGTGATTTTAATATGAGGATTCGAATTTTCTGATGAATTTGATTGTTATGTTTTGATTTTGTAGATTGACTTTGTGTTTATGAAACATCACAGTCACTCTATATTTTTCTAATTGGTTTTACTAATTGGTTGTTGTTGTTGATAAAGTTGTCACTGTTTATTCTTTTATATATTCTTGATTGATTGATTGATTGGTGTACTCCTCGTTTGTGATCATTTTGCTTATGCCTTGCACAGATTTCTTCATTGACCACATGGAACAAGCAAGCCCCATCGTCCGTAGTTGCAACAACATTAACAGAAAAAGAAAAGTAAAAGAGGTAAACCCAACAAAAAATATATGGAGTTTTGTACCGGGGAAAAAGGCAAAATCGGGCCACAATCACAATCCCTTGGAGAATACCCATATCTACAACCCTCTGGAAAAAAATGGGAACTTCAGGTAAGAAATTTCTATATAAGTATTAGTATGTTTTTGTGTTTAAAGTTTGTGTCTTTATCATACTTAAGAATATATATACACTACTAGAAAAAATACCTTTAGTGACGAAGGCTATTTGGTCACTAATCATGTAAAACTAGAAAAAAATTCGATCGCGCGTTGCTGCGGTTCTATTCAACGCGCGGTCGAATTTGGATCTACGTTGTTTGGTACCTAATATATCTAGTAGGTTGGGTTGTTTGTTGGACATGTATGTATATGTATGAAATACAGCCCGAAATATTTAGTGTTTTTTTAACGATGTCCGTTTCGCGTATAGTTAGTCTCGTTGTGTTCGTAAAATTATTTCGAGTTGAACGGTGGTCTCGGAAAAATTTAATTCGCACCGAGCGAGAATATAGGGCCCGTTATTTAGTGTTCTTTTAACGATGTCCATTTCGCTTATAGTTAGTCGCGTTGTGTTCATCAGATTTTTTCGAGTTGAACGGTGGTCTCGGAAAAATTTAACTCGCACCGAGCGAGAAGATCGGGCTAGTTAAAAATTCGGGTGGAATTAGTTTCTTTTATTTTAATAAAATTATATAATTACGTTTTGTACCCCCGAAAAAGTGAAAACTCGAGGGGTCGTTGTGTAAAGTAAGCCGAAGTTGAAGGACCGGTTGTAGTGTGAACGCAAACTCAAAACGACAATTCGATGTAACTGGAACGACGAATCTGACCACGCATTTTAGTATACATTGGTCCCTAAGTTAATTTAGTGACCAAAATAATTTGGTCACTTCTCATCACTATAGGTCCGTCACAAAAAAAAATTAGAGACCAAAATATAAAATTGGTCACTATAGTGACGAGTCTATGATGGTCACTTTTTATGGTCGCTATTGTTAGTGACAAAAATATGGTCACTAGAATTAATTATTTGTGACCAAAAAGTGGTCACTATTTTTTTGTATTAGAGACCAAAACATGGTCACTAGAATTAATTATTTGTGACCAAAAAGTGGTCACTAGGCATTGCAATGGATCGGATGTGGATCGGGTGACGCCATATCCATATCCACATCCATATTCATTTAGTTTTTTGTTCATCCATATCCATATCTATTTACAATCAGTTCATCCATTCATATCCATATCCAGTGGATTAAGCGGGTTAATGGATATCCATTGGATATTTAAGAAATGTTATAGTATTTTATGAAAACAAAAACGTAATATAACAAAAATAAACTTTACATAGCATAAATTAAAATCTTTCTACCAGAATGTGTAATTTTTGTCGCATCTTCAATACAATTTGTTAAATTTACCATCAAACATTGATTATGATGAATTATATGTCTAATATTTATGTTTTTTAAGTTAGATTTACATGTTTTGTTGTGATTCCTCATAATGAATCATTATAAGGTTGTAAACAAAATGTATATGCAATGATAAATACATTTGTAATAGTTATTATCATGGTTGCAAAACTCGGAATTACTCGGCGATAACTTGGTTTCACCTGCTGGCTGAGTTCTCGGTCTCTAACTCGGCTTAAAAATCGGTCAACGGCAGGCCAATGCCGGTCAACAGTCGGTCAACGCCGGTCAACGGCCGGTCAACGACTGATAACCGCAGTCTACGGCCAGTCTCCGTCATGTAAAGATGAAGATTTCTGGTGACTTTTTCAGTTTGGTTGCACCCGTTTTTCATAAGTTGAATAAGTAGGAGATGGAAGAAGATGGAAGAAGATGGGAAGGAAGATATAATAAAGTAAAAATGAGGAGTGAATATGTGATAAATATTACTCCTAATATTGTACATGATGGTAATTTACACCTGTAAAAGCTAAAAGCTATGTCATGTCAATGTCTACTAAGTCTATATACTAAGTAAAAGTTAGAGTAGAAATAAATAGTACAACACAAGATATTTTATAATACCACACTTTGGGGTATGTGCATTAAGAAAATAATGTTGTGACTTTTAAGAAGCTAATATTATCGTTGTTATTTTAAAAACATCTATTTATATTACTTGAGAAGTCTAATACTTATACTTAATACTGAATTATATATATTAAATCAATTGTATATTAAAAAGTCAACAAAAGTTAACATCCGAGTTCTCCCCGAGTCACCAAGAACTCCTGAAAAATCTCCGGCCGAGTTCTCCCTGAGTCACGAGTTTTACAACCTTGGTTATTGTATATGCATATATCTATATTTTTGTATTTGTATATGCATTTTGGGTGTAAATGGATATATCCATGAATGAAATATTTCATCCATATCCATATCCATTTAGGTTTATCTATATCCGTATCCATATCCATTTAAGATCATCCATATCCGCTTTAAGCGGATCGGATCGGGTGAATATCTATCGGATCGGATGATCATTGCCATCCCTAGTGGTCACTATTTTTTTGTATTAGAGACCAAAACATGGTCACAATTATTAGCTAATGATAAAAACAAATCACTGATGGCGGCATATATGACACGAGTTCTCGTATATGCTTAAAAATGTTTTTGCATTCAATTGAAACTTGACTTGTATATAGCTAAACAGGAATATTTCCTTTCCAAAATGTAATGAATATTTTATTTTCTAGTCTTCTATGTATCTAGAAAGCACACACCAGTAATATCTTAAACATAAATCCTAAAAAAACAATTAAGGAAAATAAACAAAGAGATTTTTAATCAGTCAATGTATCTATATGAAATTACTAAAATATCATTTCCCATCTCCTTCAAAAGCTGATCTTGAGTACCCTGGTACAAACATCATTTGTCATCTCCTTCTCAGCTGAACTTGATTACCCTGAATACATCATGTAAAATGAGTTTTGGAAATAACATCACTAAGTGTTAAGTTTGATATTAATATCAACGATAATACAAGAAGCAGCGCCAACATGCATGTTGATCATAACCAAGTACACTACTTATTCAATCACGTGTATGGGTTAAAGGCTGCATGAGATGTTGTTACAAACTCTAGTAGTTGAGACCAAGAATCCCAAGAAATAGCTTTATTTTTCTTAGCCTGAAACAAACAAACAAAATTATCTAATCCAGTTTGCTACCCTGCACAGTTGATATTTACTATTTACTGATGAAGTGTTATGGTAAGCTAGGTACGGTTATCATTTACCTCAGAACGTATAAAGGGCATCTGCTCATGAAGAACTCCAACTAATCTATCATGTCACACAAAAAATCCAAAAACAAAACGTGTAAATTTACAACACATTAATTTCAAGACGAACAAGAATTAGGTGTTATCAAATTTATATAGATACCCAAGAGTTTGCAAGACACCAACAAATTCCTGCTTTTAACAAGTGACCACATGTACATCCAAATGACCACAATGAAACACCAAAGTCCAAACACCTGCAATTAAATGATAAACTCTGATTATTAAGATTGTATTTGACAAATCATAATATCAACATCAACATAACATTTAAAACATTGAAAATATAAAGAAATGCAGCTTAGCATTGACAATGATATCTTAATCACTTCTGATGGTACAAGATAAATTATAATGGTACGAATATCAACCCCATAGAAAAAAGGAAATATAAGTAGCGTGGTAGTATGGTTGAAAAAATAAATTAATTAATTAAATTAATAATAATTGTAGAAGCCATTCACAAATATGTGATAACAGTCTCCTTGCAAACCTTCTCCATAGCCTTAGCAATAATCTCACCAGTCTCTCGTTGTCCATTTGTGGATATTGTTCCAATCTGTATATTAAAGCAGGATAAGGTGATGTCAATGACATAGTATGAATCATTCCATTAAACTGTGATTAATAAAACTCTAATAAATAGCAATAATCACATAAACGCTCAATTGCTTAAGATGTACTTATCATTTTAGCTATGTTTTTCAAGTTTGTAATAACTGAATCAACGGCCATGATGATCCCATGTCTAATATTCATGGCATTCATTCCAGCTGCAACTGACTTGCAGCCTTCAAAATAAATCACACGTGTGAAAACGGTTGCACATGTCGTACCTGAAATGTTACAAGACATAAGTTTAGGATCATCATCATTCATGTGCCATGATAATGATCTCACAATATTCGATCGTATCAGCTACAAGGAAATGATAAAATCTATGTAAACTAAGACTCTCACCATCACCAACAACATCATTGGTAACATTAGCAACCTGCTTGACAAGACTTAACACCTACATTCTTAAACAAGACTAACACCTACATTCTTAAACAGATCTACATGTCACTAATACTCATTTGGATAGTAAAATGAGTAAAATGCATTGCGCTATACTTATTTCACAAGAAGTGGGCCAAATCTTAGCCACATCTCATTAAATTTTCTAGCACCATGTTGCAGAACGCTTGAACAATACCTAGACACTTGTATCTCCTTAACTTACTTTTCCTGCAGTTAATAAGGACAAGAATATGCAATCAAATAACTGGAAAAGTAGGTGTCTATTAATCATCCAATCTAAATAATAATCTACAACTTTGATTACTATATTTCACATTATTCAAATGCAAGCACTAACAGTTGCCTCTATTCTACCCAAATGATATCGAATATTGATAATAGTTAACAAGACACAGTAAAGTAGTATAGATCTAACACTTACATACGAGCAAAACATGTATTTCTCTATTCTATATCATTTCACTAATAAACCACACATGACAGCTTAAATCTCTAAATTACAGAAAAAAACGATGCTTCTAAAGCCAGTCTTAAAGTTATGTACTAAAGTCTGACATCAATTACATGAACGCAAGTAAACTAACGCATTCTTAATTCACAAATTTAGTGAAGAACAAAAGCTAGGGTTTCCGATCAACATACCTTGATATCATATAATATAGATATCGATCGATTCAGATTAAGATAATAAATCGTTTACTAAGATCAAAAAAATACGTTCAATTACTTGATATCGATAACACATACTTTTGCTTGAACATCGACTGCTTGAACGTGTAACAAAATGGATATTCTTTTTCGTAGTTGATATATCGAAGACATAAATATGTTAATTTGAAGCAGCAAAAAAGTGAATCAATTATACGAATTGAACAAATAAGTAAGGAATTAGGGTTTGTAATAGATCCGCCCAATTTTTTGTATACACAGTGAGATGAGCAGTAGAGGCGAAACATGATCGTGAAAGTGATATACTCTGTATATATCAATAATAATAAAATAATACTCGTATAATACTCCGTATAATAATATAGCTCTAACATAAATAATATACAGAGTAAATAATAATAATATTTAGATATAAAAATTTAATTTTAATTTTAATTTGAAGATAAATGTATCATAATTTACATAGTATAAATTATAATTTATATACGAGTAATAATAATAATAATTATCCAAATTAAAAATATATATTATCTGCTATTACACTGTAGGCACGATGTATTTTATCTTTGTGTGTTATTTTCTCACTGTTATGAAAGTGTGAAATGTGTGGATGCTATTTTTACAAGTACTATTTTTCACCCATAAAACATGACTTAACTATGTATATTCCCACAATTATAAGTGTGACGTAATCAAACATTTCGAACACATAAGTATGTCAAATACTAATTTTTCTACAAATATACTTTACAGCAACGAGTTTAAATATGATGAAAATTCATATCTTTTTTATACATATCATACTTCTAAATGTTTGAACCTAATTAATCGTGAATGACTGAATGTAGTGAACTTGTTTTTCATCCCTTCATCAAGGGAGAACATAAAATTCATAAAATAAGTCAATTTCTTGTAGTGTTATTTAGTGTATTTTCTTAATTTAGTGACTTTTTTTTTGTCACAACTCTCTAATTTTGACACAACTATTTTTTTGGTATCTATTTCACAAATGAGTGACCACTTTTTGGTCACTATCTTTATATATCAGTGACAACTATTTTTTGGTCACTAATAACATATAGTGACCAAGTTTTTTAATGGTCACTAAATAATTTTATTAGTGACCAAATAATAAGTCGTCACTAATAAATGGTCACTAACGACCATTTTTCTTGTAGTGATATGAAACGTGATGTGAAGTGGGTATTATGTATGAATTGTTTGATTTGATGAAACAACTCCGGTATCCAAAATGCCAAGGTTAGCTAGCTCATATTAATTAATGGAGAAATCTACTATTAATCTTTTTCGAAATACACACACACACATTATATCTTGCCTTTTTACTTTTTTTTTTAATTTTTTTTTTTAAATTATTTTTTTGTGTGTGATTATACTATATCTTGCCTTTTTCTTTCTGGGGGATGATTCTCACACATACTTTTTTGATCCTCACACACCAATTGAGTATTATTAGAAGAGTAAAAGGTTAAAATAAGTGTGTGAGGATCAAAAAAGTGTGTGTGAGAATCATCCCCCTTTCTTTAATGGCTAAATCTACTATTATTTAATACTATGAGGAATTCGTCTTTTCCCGATGATTTGATTGTTATGTTTTGATTTTGTAGATTGGCTTTATGTTTATGAGACTTCATAATCATCACTCTAATTGGTTTTAGTAATTGGTTGTTGTTGTTGTTGATAAGATTGTTAGTGTGTCTCTTATATATGCTTGATTAATTGATTGATGATGTACCCCCTCTTTTGTGATCATATGGCTTATGCCTTGCACAAATTTCTTCATCATCACAGGGAACAACATAGGATTTGTAGTTAGTTAATTTATTTCTGATTTTTAGTTTTTCTTTATATAATTTTCAAAAGAAAAAAAAATGATATGGTGGTGAAAAAAGTATGTATGCTTACAAACTTGTACTATGTACAGGTGGTGATGAGTTGCCGGTTGACAACATATACAACATACTGTCTAGAATGCCTCTAAAATCTTTGGCTCATTTTCAATGTGTAAGCAAGGTATGGTGCAACTATATTACCGATCCGTACCTTGAAATCATCATGCATAATGCCAAACGAGCTGCTATGAATGATGATCCCACGATGCTCATCATGTACCAGTTAGATCTATATCCGTATGCATATGCATCTGCATCTTCATCTGCATCACTCACTATGCTGGTAACTAAAGAAGAAGAAAAATCTGCAACTACTCATGATGAGGCGGTGATCACAACAAAGAATCCACCAACACCGTATATGAAATTTGTCTGTAAAGACTGGGGTAGTAGATTTTTTTTAGAAGGAGACATAATTCTAGGATCCTGCAAGGGTCTGATATTTTCATCACAAGACCACCACCCTGACAACGTTGACGACGGCACCACCGTTTTATTTGTGATCAATCCTTTAAAGAAATTCTGTTATAAGTTGCCACCCATCAAGATTTGGTCATGTACATCACCGTGTGATGAACGTGAGGCATGCGGGCTTGGTTATGATGATTCTACCAATACTTACAAAATGGTGTGTGTTGTGCTTCGAAATCAAGACAAGATTAGGTCGTATATTGACGATGCTGAAGTGGTGAAGGAGGATTTATGCACCATCGTACATGTATTGGGTGGCACGGAGGACTCATCATCATGGCGGGAGATACCCGTAGTTCCAGCGTATCCCATAAGTGGTGAAGCTGTATTTGTATTTGCTAATGGATGTTTGCACTGGTTGGTTAGTGATCTTCTTAAATATTGGCCGTCTAATGCACCAAAGAAAGTAATATGTTTTGACATGATGAAAGAGAAATTTGGGTTGATAGAACCTCCTAATACACGTATTCGTAGAGGTAGGGAGCATTTGGTTGATCTAGATGGTCAAGTTGGACTTGTGTATGATGATTTCAGGACGTCCTCCTGCATAGAGGTGTGGTTACTACTGAATCAGAATCAGTATAATAATAAAACAACAAAATGTTGGAGTTGGGTCCTCCATTGCCGGTTCGATAGAAAACCGCTTCTTCCTCCTAAGATGTTTATAAAGGTTATAGGATACTGGAACAAGGATGCAGACGACTTATTAATAACAGACCATTCTCGGGGACACTTGTTTGTTTACCGCTTAAAACATGGCGTTTTTCATGAAGCCAACTTTATTTATCAGAGTGATGCAGATAGAACAGATATTCAACTGTATCAACCTACATTTTCTTCCATCCTCCGTCGTTCAATCAACAACAGATGGTCGCTTCTCTACTAAGTAGAAAACTATATTATATTATGCAAATAATTTTTAGAGTAATAAACTTAATTATTTATTATGAAAAACATGTTTGATTTATTATATTGTGAAGATAATAGTAGTTTTCCAAGGTTTGTAATTCATTTTGCCTTCAAATGTGTTTGCTTCACCACATTCTTACAGGGCTACCCATAATGAGGAATTTTTTCTATGATTCGGCCTCTCTTCTTACTTTCATTCTAGATTTTCTATAGTTTTAGTTGTTTCAAGCACAAATATTAGTTAACATATGATGGCAGAGTGGAATAGACTAGACTAGTTCTAGACAGTCCAACACGTTCAATTCGTGTTTGAATCAAGTGTTTTAAGCTTAGATTGAAAATCTTTATTCATCAGTTTGACTTTTCTGAAACACTGACTTTTAGTTGGAATTCGAGAATTTGTTTTTGTTACAGCCAGATTAAAGATTCAATTGCTTCCTTTAAGATCATAGAATATAAATCAGTCGGTCTAGTTTTTGATGTTTTCTAAGCTTAAATCGAAACTAGAGTTGTGATTGGCTTTTTCTGTGGTCGAACTTTGAATCATTAGAATCGGGAAGTGAAATTGATCAAATAAGCGCGTTGATTGTAATGGATTGTGATTAAAAGATTTGACATGAGTTCAGGGACTAAGGACAGTTACATGGTGCAGTTGGATTTATTCACCCCCGATTTGTGCCCTTTTTGGGAGTACGAGTCTCAATTGCCAGGTTGCCCATATTATTATGGGACAACCATTCGAGTCAGTTCACCGGTTGCTCAGATTACCTTAGAAAGTATTTGAAACATAAAACCTAACTATACTAACATAAAACCTAACCATTCGAGTCAGTTCACCGGTTGTATCAGAATCATGAAAAGTGTCTTTAAATGCCAGAGAGACAAATGTTGTTTTGATGTTTAGGGTATCGTTCTACGTACATCAAGATCTATACTTGTAAATGTTTTGTTTTATAAGTAACTCCAACTTATAAGAGCAGTGGGTGTGGTGACACGTCAGTTCAGTGTTAGTTCAGTGTCTTGCTGATGACTGGACGCTGACTGGACTGACACTGAAAACTGACACTGGTGAAAAAACAGGGGAATTGGGAAGAATGTCAGTTCAGTGTCTTGGAGAGAGAAGATAAGATCCACCAATTATTTATTTATACATTTTCTTATATATTTTTAACACATTATTAAATAGAATTAATAAAAATACGAACAAATATTAAATTTAAAAATACATTAAAGGTCCTAAAATACACTTTTATAAAAAAAAAAAAAAAAAATCCTAAAACGATTACAATTAAAAACCTAAAATTAAAAGTTATTAAAAAAAGTCCTAAAATTACTTATTAATTCTAAACTTACTTATTAAATCCTAAAAATTACTTATTAAAAATAACAACAATTTAACGGCCATAGCGAGTGAGAGATCCGGCGGATTCATGCGAAGACGTATCATCATCTCGACCGTTTGAAGCCGGAAGGCTCCACACGTTCCTACAGTACAACGTGATACGTTTGTTCTTCAGTTTGGCCTTTCCGACCATTCGTTCCCACACGGCTTCGGATTGAAATTCCTTGAACAAATCCGTGACCTCGTCACAGTACCAAACGTCGGCGGCTTCGCAATCTACCATATCGCGTATAAAGCTTACAACGCGTTCTACATCGAAGCCGGTAACATCTAGAGCTTCGAACGATTGTGTGTACCCGTCGTACCAATATTGGCGGTTATCGGATAGCTCGCCGTTGTAGTGCACGTCGAGGTTGATCAAGCAACGATTGGCCATATTTTTTTTGTGAAGGAAAAAGGAAATTTTTTTGTGTTAAATGATGAAGATTGTAGAATATTTGTTGTGTGTGTAAATAATGAAATTGTTGGGTTATATATAGGGATGAATAAAAAAAAACAAAAACAAAAAAAAGCAACGGATATAATTTTGAAAATGGGGCCCACAAAACAACCAAGCAACGAAGTCTTGGCAGCGACGCCGGCACGTCCGACGCAACCCCGACGCCGGCACGGTGTGGGGTGACGGTCGGTGGGCAAACCGACGCCGGGGTGACATTGCCCACACCCTGTGCTCTAAGTGACATAAATTGAAATAATTTGTCCGCATTAGCTCTAATTTTTAGCTAATCACATTAAATACTCCACATATAAAAAGCATGCAACTTTAAAAATAGAAAAAAATACGCCATTAGTACTTGTGGTTTGTCGAGATTTGCACGAGAACACGTAAACTATTTTTTTGGCATGGTTGGTACCTTACGTTTCCAATTTTTTTTTTTTTAAACGCGTTTCCATTTCCAGTTTGCATATTCCCGCGTCGAAAAACCGCCCGTCGAAACAGCGCGCCGAAAACGAGCGGTGAAAAACTTAGCCAAAAAACGGGCGTCGAAAAAACACGCCGAAAAACCGAGCCATAAAACCCCATCGTAAAAGCCGCGGATACCTTAGGCAATATACGCATTGTCAACATGGTGAAGTTGGCCCAAAGACTGTAGATATCCCCACAGGAGAGAAACTCTCAGTTTTTGATGTAGCATCAGTAAGTTTCTGTACATGATCGTTATCACTAATAAATCATTGTCACCGTAAAACTCTTTTTAACAGATCAATATGTTACCATGTTTTTTACTAGAGGTAGCAATTTCAACTGATTTACTTTATGAGGCAGTTCGGGATATGTTATAATCTCTAATGGGTTAAACGGGTGAAAAATCGTTCATTTAGTTCAAATATCAGAAAGCCTTTTAAATATTTTTACTTACAAAGTTAAATTAGTTAATTTTTATAATCAGACTAGTTATTCTAAAAATTCTTAATAATCTAATATTGTGGAAATTAAGTATTTTGTATCATCCTAACCTGACCTTATCGTAACCATTTTAAGCCTTTTAAAATAGTGACAGTTTACTCACGCTTAGTGGCGAGTATACATTGGTGCCCGTGAGGTCACCGGACACCACTAGTGTAAAAATTTTATGTGAAAATTAGTAGTTAAATTGTCCAGGACCCCATATTTTTTTGAATTTGTAGTTTTTCTTTTAAATTGTATAGGACACTACTAAATTTAACTATTCGGATCACATATATTTTTTGATTTTGTAGTGTTTTTTAAAGGTAAAAACCACTAATATAACATTCAAATATAATTAGCACTGGAAAAAAAAATTCGGGACCCCATTGAGTTTTAATCCTGAAATCGCCACTGAGTCACGCTGTGGGACCGATCTGCCCATAACGCAAGGCCTAGATGAAAAGTTATCTAAAACATATGAATTTTACAGATATGCAAATACCTAATTCAATATCTCACTTCAAATGACTTTAAAAATCAGTTTTATGATACCGAGCAAATCAGTTTTATCAAGAACGTTCAATTAAGCATAACATGAGCATTACAAACCCAAATAGCATGATATCCTAGTCTAACTTGAGTGTTTTTAAATTCTCTTCACATTTATGATCAGCATATAAGCCAATTCCATGCACGTTTTTCCAGAATTCGATATTTTCACAGATTCATAACAAAATTTCATTTAATCATAACTTACAAACGATTAGGGTTTATGTAAATATACCTTTGATCACAAAATTAGTTATACCAACGCGTAGAGGATGATGTGAACTGCAACTTTCGTGTAGATTATTTTTGCAAACAAGAAAGATTGATGGTAGTTGTGTTGGTGTGTGTGATCGACGAGAGAGGGAGAGGAGAGGAGGGAGTAGTCGACTGTTTTTAGGTTAGAGAATAATGAGTAGTGTTTTAGGTTAACTAGTAAATTAGATTTAGGGCCTAACACTAATTAATCATGGATCAAACTACAAGCTAGTGGCCCAAAATATAAATTAAAGGGGTGTGGGGGTGGGTCACTGCCGAATGGGGCCCAGAGAGTGCCCGGGCTCTTGTTATCCAATTCCTTGTACTCGTGGTCCGTTTCAAGTGCCGTTTAGATGTACCGAAGGCCCGGAACGCTAAACCGATCGTTAAAACGCAACCAATCTTTTAATTTATTAAAATACCAAATAAATTAAATATTTTTAAAAGTTATTAATTATTAAAATAAACCCGAGCGTTTCGCTACTCGAAAAGTAGTTTTCACAGTTATTCAAATCGTAGCGTTTTTATCGTATTTCATTATCCGAAATATATCCCATATTAATTCACGTAACCCTCCAAGGATTAAGTATGCATTTAATACACTTAAACACATAAAAAGTCAAATAATCGTCGTTAAAACAACTAACAGACAGTTAACAGAAGTGACGGAAAAAGCAGGGTTGTTACATGTTATTGATAAAGTTGTTACTGTTTCTATTTATATATATGCTTGATTGATTGAGTTTATTCGATGGTGCAGAATAAAACCAATTCTAAATTTTGATGTATTGCATTGCATTGCACGAGGGTTTTCTATTTATAATCATCATAAAAAACAAAAAACCCAACCCGTGCTATATCGATGACAATTACAAGTGGTGATGAGTTGCCGATTGACATCGTATACAACATCTTGTCTAGATTGACTATGAAATCTTTGACTCGTTTTCAACGTGTAAGCAAGGTATGGTGCAATGTAACAACCCAACCCGTTATCCAACCAAATCACACTTACATTTTTTTTTTAATTCAAAAATCAAGTTTACAGGCAAATGGAGCGCCGCTCCATATAGGGGCGCGCCGCTCCAATCCCTGCTGTCCCAAATGTCGTTTTACTACAAAAAGATCTCCCGCTTCCCGACACTTTTAGACGAAACGGTTTTCACAACATTTAATAATAGTTAAATCTAACACGTTTCAATAATAAAATGAGTTATACGACATCGGGCCCACATATGCCCAAATTACCCTTTAAGTACAAAATACAAGTTCGACCACATGATTTTAATACAAAATAAATACCGAGCATGGTGATTGGGGATACGCTACCCAATCCTAATCGATCCAAAAGCACATCCTCTAAAGCAAACTACGCAAGTCCACTAGTCCCCAC
Organism: Rutidosis leptorrhynchoides; assembly: GCF_046630445.1. NCBI lineage: Eukaryota > Viridiplantae > Streptophyta > Magnoliopsida > Asterales > Asteraceae > Rutidosis > Rutidosis leptorrhynchoides. The sequence continues at coordinate 715,216,346 of NC_092333.1, forward strand.
GCTTACCCGATCCATCGTCTCCATGCAATCTATAAAATATGTAAACAACGAGAGGGTAATCTAACGCTTAGTGAGTGAGAATATACTACATACATATATATGCATAAAATGGACACGCCACGCAAATAATCAAATAACGCATACCGGAGCATCCATGCATAAAGGCAAGCTAATCTAAGCATACCGTACGATTTCTAAGCAACAAGCTAATAACATCCACAATAAAGTAAGTTCACCAACGACGATGTGAACAACGCCAATGAGCTACACCCGGAGGGTTAGCTACGTCACAACAATGCATTAATATATATATATATATATATATATATATATAACAATATATATAAACGACCAAGGTTAACCCCTTAATCCAATACCGAAAACCAAATACCACAATGAAGATTGGCCGAACTACACGAGCCTTAGTAAATCTGCATCCACACGAGACTACTATCTTCATTACTACAATAACATCGAGGTTGGCCGAACTACACGAGCCTTAGTGAATCCGCAACCACATGAGATCACTACCTCAATAAGATGACCGAACTACAAGCGTCATCGTGAATCCGCATCCACACGTGACTCACTTCTCAATATCAAAACCCTTCGCCATTGGGGTTAATTAATCCACGTCACAAACACGTGTGATAACGTGCACACAAAATGTGCACCTCGCCAAAGGTGGTCAACCAAAACGCACAACCGTGCCAATTGGACCCATACACAAGTCCATCAAATTCACCTATATGTGAAGTGAGCTCTATAGCCGAGAATCACTTCACCCGACCCGCACCCATCCTACACATACATATGCACATAGGATATTAACACTCACCTTGTCGCCTTGATGAATGCCACCGAATAATCCGCAACACGCCAATGGAAAGTACCTATTCCATTAATCACATAACAAACAACACAATTAGGGTGGATTTACAAATCAACCCAAATTGACAACTAGTGCAATTTCGACCCAATTGCACTTCCAAGCTCAAACCGCGCCCAAACTAGCCAATAATCACTAACACAAGTGAGAATGGTCCTAATACGCCAATTAAACCCAATCGTAATTGTTAAACACCAAACTTGCCCAATATGACACCTAAACTCTAACTTTGACCCATTTCAAAATTAGTCAACCCAAATTCACCTAAAGTGGTTCCAACACTTCCATAATCACTAACACTAGTGATTACACACTACTTACAAGCCTTAAACATGGTTAAATCATTAACCAACCCAAAACCCTCCAAATATCAAAATAGCAAGTTTCCATAAACCCTCTTCATCAACTAAATGGGTTTCACAACTAACAATCTCAAACCCTAACTTGAATATCAAATCAAACAAATGAAATTCGGAGTTTGAACTTACCAATACTACCACAATGTAGCCGTGAACGAGATGAACAACTTTAAAACCCGAGCTTTGGTGAGAATCCGACTCTTTCTTCTCCAAATCAAGCTCTCTCTCACTAAAAGTGGGTTTCTCTCACTAGGGTTTGAAGAGAGTGTTTGTGTGGGTGAGAATGAGCTCCAATTGAGTTCTAGATCAGTTTTGATGATCCCAAACCGACCCCAAGTGAAAAGACCAAAGTACCCCTCATTTAAACCCTTTAAAAATGCTGAAAATTGCATCAGACGCAATCGGAGCGCCGCTCCATAGGGTGGAGCGCCGCTCCAACCTTCAGGTGCTGGCAGTCGAGGAAAAACAGTTTTCAGTAACTTGTTTTGGCCATAACTTTTTGACCGTAGCTCCGTTTTCGATGAATCAAATATCGTTGGAAACGTAATAAGATTTTCTTTCTAATGGCATGACTTTGAAATATCAACACAAACTTTATTTGGGGTTGAAAAGATACGTACACACCTTGTAACTTCAGAAAACGTCCAGTCTTCTTCGACGTTCGAGCAAGCAACACGTACATGCTTCGTACACCTCATACACGCATGGTACACCATAAATACATTATGTACAATAAATATTTGGGTCTTACAACTCTCCCCCACTTAAACTCGATCACGTCCTCGTGATCCTCGTCACTTAACCATCCGGACCTACACTCCACGGTCCTCAACATGAGTCCCAATCCGAACTTTCCTAGACAATTTCCCAATGAATCACTTTTAACAACAAAATCGTCACCCGCGATTTATCAAATCAACAAATCCGAGCACTAAAACTTTGCTCACTCCCTCACATCGGGAAAAACTCAACCAATCTCGAACCGATATATCACCCCTTTAGTGTACCCTTACCAAGTACAATGCTAAAGTAACCACATACCAACATAAGGTCAACCATCTAAACCGACGAAGACCGAAATAAAATCGAATCCTTACGGATAACACTTACAACCTAAAATCCTTTGTAGTGCGCAACACGACCAATACACAACTACCGTAACATCATAACAAACGGCTAAAACCGACAGCGCCCCAAACGACTATGGCAACGCAAATCTCAAGGTGTACAAAATCGACTATTGTCACACCCGTAATAACATGTGAGCGAAACACGGCTATCGCATCACTAATCCCACAACATGGTTGTAATGACCCGTCAAAATCGCTATTGACGCGACACGTTAATCATTGATTCCACAGTGAGGTTTTGACCTCTATATGATACGTTTTGATAAAATATTGCATTCATTAAAATAAGTGACTTTCTAAACATAGAAAGTTATAAACATGTGGACAAGTGCATAGGTATAAGCAAAACCCCGAAATACATAAGTCTTTAATTTACAAGTTGACATCACAGTCCAATTATTTATTACACAACGCAGTTTTATTTTGAATGCAATAAACTTTGTACAAAGCATGAGAGACTCCATGCAGGCAACAAGCACATCACAGCGGAAGCATTCTAAGGACCTGAGAATAAAACATGCTAAAAAGTCAACACGAATGTTGGTGAGTTATAGGTTTAATTGCTCGAGTCATAAACATATATAAAGATAGACCACAAGATTTCATCAAAAGTTTATCAATAGATTCTACGTAACAGAGCACCCTGGTAACTAAACTTAACGCTATAGTGATAATTACCCCATTCGTTTTAATACACGCAAACCAACGTGTCTTAAACTCAAATAACATACGTCCGTTAAAAGGCTAGCGCTCTAGCTCGGACGGGGATGTCAAGCCCTATGGATCCATATACAATTATTCGCGCCCACCAGTCCATATCCTATGTACTGGCAGCTACTAGTTACCAAAGCTAAGGGATTTTCGGTTTAACTCAGTATAGAATTTAGTATGTACTTGTGTCTTATCGCGTTTAAAATAAATTGCATGTATTCTCAGCCCAAAAATATTTAAAGTATTTAAAAAGGGAGACTATAAACTCACAGTTCAATATTGCGATTCAATATTGTAGGCAAATTGCGTAGACGTAATGATGGTAGATGACTGTATGGTTGGCCTTGGATTCAAGAACAATACCCCGAATAATACCTAATATTTCTTTAGCTTAAAGCGGTTTGAAACCCGAATTAAAAACACCCTCGTATATACCTTATTATTATTAAACTTAAATTTAAAATTATAATTATAATATAAATATAAATATTGAGAGATAAATGTGAAAAACTTCGTCGAACAAACTGAGTATTTATATTACTTTTCTATTTACTGTAGCTCATGCGATCGCATGAGTTTTCAGTGTTTTTGCCATGCGATCGCATGGCCGCCCTTTCCGTTTTTGTTTGCTAGTTCGTCGACATCAAATAGTGTACTGTAGCAAATAGTGTTTACTGTAGCAAATAGTGTTTACTGTAGCACTGTAGCAAAATACGATTTCACTGTAGCAAATAGTGTTTTACTGTAGCAAATAGTGTTTTACTGTAGCAAAGTAATTTTTACTGTAGCAACTAGGGTTTTACTGTAGCAAAGTAATTTTTACTGTAGCAACTAGGGTTTTACTGTAGGAAAGTCGTTTTTACTTGTACATATATATATATATATACATACATATAATTGTTCATGAATCGTTGAGAGTAGTCAAAGGTAATTGTATATATGAAACAGTTCTAAAATTTTGAGACTCAATCTAACAGACTTTGTTTAACGTGCCAAAATAATAAATCGTATAGAGAATTGGTTTAAATTAGTCGAAATTTTTCGGGTCATCACAATGGTCCTCACGACCCCATCATTTTCGTATAAGACAACCAATAGATCACACAACGTGGTCCTTACGACCCCACCATTGGTGTATAAAACAACCAATAGATCACACATCCAACAACATGAAGGCTGGCCGAAAACTACACACACCTTAGTGAATCCGCACCACACGTGACTCACTACCTTCACCGCACAACAATCGGGATTGGCCGAACTACACGCGCCCTAGTGAATCCGAACTACACGAGAGTCACTATCCCAAAAGAATGACCGCAACCACACGTGTTATTTGTGAATCCGAACTACACGAGACTCACTCCTCAATACAATGATCGCAACCACACGAGTCATTTGTGAATCCGAACTACACGAGACTCACTTCCACAATACAATGACCGCAACCACACGAGTCATTTGTGAATCCGAACTACACGAGACTCACTTCCACAATAAGATGACCGAACCACACGCGTCATCGTGAATCCGCATCCACACGTGATCCGCTTCCCAAATCTCAACACAGGAATGGTACTCCCATTCCCCATCGGTACTCGTATTTCCCGATAACGTTATACCATACCGATATAACACTACTCCCATGATGAAGTCAGCGGACCACGTCAACGGTCATGCTTCACCAATCAATGCTCTTTTGGCCTCGAACAACGAGTAGTGTAACATCGCGCACTGCTACACTATAGTGAACAATAACGGATACCACTAACCATCCACACAATCGAGCAAGAACCACCTATATCGAACATAGGCACAAATCAATAATTCTCTAAAAGAGAATCTACCACTCACATCCCTTAACCGAGGGATTTCACCTTGCTCGTCAAACCCATCCATTATCTCTCAACGAGATTACCACATTATCACCTCGGTGATAATTTACATCCAAAACCATAAGTACAATTTAACCAAAATTATACTCTACCACAAATCGACCAAAACTAGGTCCCAACACAAATTTCTGGATCTACCAAAAGCATCATCCGAAATCTCACACTAAAACTTCCTCGTGCGGGAGTGTAACTCCCCCACTTGGAACCATGTTCCATAAACGCATCTCGTACAACCGTACAATGCTACCAAAGGTAGACTTTACTAACAATTGGGTTCACACGACCCATCACCACATCTTGCTCCAACGTTGAGCATACGAAGGATCTTAACCTATCCTTAAACACTTCGAACGAAATGTGTACCACAATTTACACAAACTCTACTCTCGCAATCATCCAATTGCTATAGTTTGTCAACTTCCACTTAGTCACTCATGTACCTAAAGGTTTCACTTCGGTACCCTAAGTACAATGTAACCGCAACACAATTGGAGTCGAACACCACGCTAGTAGGTATAAAAGAGGCACCTAAAGTCGCGTCACGTAGACTCCTTTACCAACATACATCAAGATCCAACACTCGATCTCTTTCGGGTTCCAATCTACCCGACGAACCTCATGTTTCATCAACTTCACACGAAAGCAAACACGCGCTTAACAACCGAACACCAAAACCCATTCCCATGCTTGGTAGAAACATTTCTCAAATACTAAGGAATGCTTGGTTGTACCAAGTCTTACTCCCTTCGCCCAACAATCAAAACGTCACCATAGGGTACTTCCATTAGGAACGTCACCCTTAATAATAACATGCACAACACAATGCATTTAACAAACTCAAACTCAAACGACACTAAATAAATAATCAAAGGACATATTTATTAAAACGAAACGTGTAACGACCCGACTTTTTCGACTAGCTTTTATGCTTTGTATTTTTGCGAAACTGCGTATTTGTGCGTACTGTGTTACTTTATTACTCCGGAACCTTGGCATACGTGTTTTATATTCATATATACTTTAAAACGTGCCTTGGTGTATGTAGAATGCTTAACTTGTCCACTGGATGCTTTATAACCGTTAGCGTTACTTGCCGTTACAAATAAACCGCGGACTGCGCGCACGTTTGACTTTTGTCGGAACCGGAACTTTTGGACTGCGAAATATTAATTATTATTTTATAATAATAATTACTTGGGCCTTTGGATGCTTAATTTTATTTATTTAATTGCTAAAGCCCAATAGTTAGTCTTGTTGGACTTTCTACCTTGTTGGGCTCAAGCCCACCTTACTCTAGCTAGTGACCCAATTAATTAGCCCAAGCATAATTACTAGTAGTCCATAATAATAAATAAATAATAAATAAATTAATTAGTGAGTAATACTAGCATAATGGATAAGGTTTATCTAATTGTCACATGAGATTCTAGCAAAAGGACACACTTTAGACACCATTAGCCAAAAAGTAAAGTTTTGTCTCCCCCTCCCCTCCCTCAAAATTTCGGCCACCAAGGAGGCCTCATGGCCACCTCATCAATCCATGTGAATCTCTAATGTTTATAAATACTAGCCTTTAGTCTCTCATTCCAACACTTGATCATTTTGGTTTTTCACACACTTGTTCTTTCTTTCTTTCCATACTTGTAAGTTTTCTTTTTCTTCCTCTTTTCTTCAATATTTTCGTGTATCATCATCATTCATCTATGGAGATCAAGTTCCTTTTAGCTTGATCTTACTTATATCTTGTTGATTCAAGCATGAATCTTTCAAGAACAACAAAGATTCAAGCTTTCTAGCTTGAATCTTCATATCTTTTGTAGATCTACTTCTTTTATACTTTAATCTTTCTATTTTGTAATAAAGATTCAAACTTTTGTTTGTAATCTTCATGCATCTTCAAGATCCAAGCTTTATGCTTCAAGATCTTCAAGAACAAACAAGATGCAAGCTTTCTAGCTTGAATCTTCATATCTTTTTGTTAGATCTAAGTTCTTTTTGCTTTGATCTTGTTATTTTGTTAAAAAGATTCAAACTTGTATTTGTTATCTTCATATATCTTAAAGATCCAAGCTTTATGCTTCAAGATCTTCAAGAACATCAAAGGTTCAAGCTTTCTAGCTTTGCAACCTTGTAACTTGTGTGAAATGGATCCAAGCTCTCTAGCTTAGGGTTCCATCACCTCTTTTGACTTGGATTGTGCTTATACTTGTTGAATTAATGTAAAGTTTGTAACTTTAGTTGTTATTGTGAATTGAAATTGTGTTAAGACTAAGGATATGATGTAACCTTGGTTCATCATCCATCTAAGACTCATGAATGAGTTGTGTTCTTACTTGGTCTTAACATATTGTGTATTGATGGTGAATCTTGGTCAAAAGTGATGCTAAACTGAAATGTCCCGTTCTTATTGATTAAAAACGTTCCATATTAATTGATTTCGTTGCGAGGTTTTGACCTCTATATGAGACGTTTTTCAAAGACTGCATTCATTTTTAAACAAACCATAACCTTTATTTCATCAATAAAGGTTTAAAAAGCTTTACGTAGATTATCAAATAATGATAATCTAAAATATCCTGTTTACACACGACCATTACATAATGGTTTACAATACAAATATGTTACAACAAAATAAGTTTCTTGAATGCAGTTTTTACACAATATCATACAAGCATGGACTCCAAATCTTGTCCTTATTTAAGTATGCGACAGCGGAAGCTCTTAATAATCACCTGAGAATAAACATGCTTAAAACGTCAACAAAAATGTTGGTGAGTTATAGGTTTAACCTATATATATCAAATCGTAACAATAGACCACAAGATTTCATATTTCAATACACATCCCATACATAGAGATAAAAATCATTCATATGGTGAACACCTGGTAACCGACAATAACAAGATGCATATATAAGAATATCCCCATCAATCCGGGACACCCTTCGGATATGATATAAATTTCGAAGTACTAAAGCATCCGGTACTTTGGATGGGGTTTGTTAGGCCCAATAGATCTATCTTTAGGATTCGCGTCAATTAGGGTGTCTGTTCCCTAATTCTTAGATTACCAGACTTAATAAAAAGGGGCATATTCGATTTCGATAATTCAACCATAGAATGTAGTTTCACGTACTTGTGTCTATTTTGTAAATCATTTATAAAACCTGCATGTATTCTCATCCCAAAAATATTAGATTTTAAAAGTGGGACTATAACTCACTTTCACAGATTTTTACTTCGTCGGGAAGTAAGACTTGGCCACTGGTTGATTCACGAACCTATAACAATATATACATATATATCAAAGTATGTTCAAAATATATTTACAACACTTTTAATATATTTTGATGTTTTAAGTTTATTAAGTCAGCTGTCCTCGTTAGTAACCTACAACTAGTTGTCCACAGTTAGATGTACAGAAATAAATCGATAAATATTATCTTGAATCAATCCACGACCCAGTGTATACGTATCTCAGTATTGATCACAACTCAAACTATATATATTTTGGAATCAACCTCAACCCTGTATAGCTAACTCCAACATTCACATATAGAGTGTCTATGGTTGTTCCGAAATATATATAGATGTGTCGACATGATAGGTCGAAACATTGTATACGTGTCTATGGTATCTCAAGATTACATAATATATAATACAAGTTGATTAAGTTATGGTTGGAATAGATTTGTTACCAATTTTCACGTAGCTAAAATGAGAAAAATTATCCAATCTTGTTTTACCCATAACTTCTTCATTTTAAATCCGTTTTGAGTGAATCAAATTGCTATGGTTTCATATTGAACTCTATTTTATGAATCTAAACAAAAAAAGTATAGGTTTCTAGTCGGAAAAATAAGTTACAAGTCGTTTTTGTAAAGGTAGTCATTTCAGTCGAAAGAACGACGTCTAGATGACCATTTTAGAAAACATACTTCCACTTTGAGTTTAACCATAATTTTTGGATATAGTTTCATGTTCATAATAAAAATCATTTTCTCAGAATAACAACTTTTAAATCAAAGTTTATCATAGTTTTTAATTAACTAACCCAAAACAGCCCGCGGTGTTACTACGACGGCGTAAATCCGGTTTTACGGTGTTTTTCGTGTTTCCAGGTTTTAAATCATTAAGTTAGCATATCATATAGATATAGAACATGTGTTTAGTTGATTTTAAAAGTCAAGTTAGAAGGATTAACTTTTGTTTGCGAACAAGTTTAGAATTAACTAAACTATGTTCTAGTGATTACAAGTTTAAACCTTCGAATAAGATAGCTTTATATGTATGAATCGAATGATGTTATGAACATCATTACTACCTTAAGTTCCTTGGATGAACCTACTGGAAAAGAGAAAAATGGATCTAGCTTCAATGGATCCTTGGATGGCTCAAAGTTCTTGAAGCAAAATCATGACACGAAAACAAGTTCAAGTAAGATCATCACTTGAAATAAGATTGTTATAGTTATAGAAATTGAACCAAAGTTTGAATATGATTATTACCTTGTATTAGAATGATAACCTACTGTAAGAAACAAAGATTTCTTGAGGTTGGATGATCACCTTACAAGATTGGAAGTGAGCTAGCAAACTTGAAAGTATTCTTGATTTTATGAAACTAGAACTTTTGGAATTTATGAAGAACACTTAGAACTTGAAGATAGAACTTGAGAGAGTTCAATTAGATGAAGAAAATTGAAGAATGAAAGTGTTTGTAGGTGTTTTTGGTCGTTGGTGTATGGATTAGATATAAAGGATATGTAATTTTGTTTTCATGTAAATAAGTCATGAATGATTACTCATATTTTTGTAATCTTATGAGATATTTCATGCTAGTTGCCAAATGATGGTTCCCACATGTGTTAGGTGACTCACATGGGCTGCTAAGAGCTGATCATTGGAGTGTATATACCAATAGTACATACATCTAAAAGCTGTGTATTGTACGAGTACGAATACGGGTGCATACGAGTAGAATTGTTGATGAAACTGAACGAGAATGTAATTGTAAGCATTTTTGTTAAGTAGAAGTATTTTGATAAGTGTATTGAAGTCTTTCAAAAGTGTATAAATACATATTAAAACACTACATGTATATACATTTTAACTGAGTCGTTAAGTCATCGTTAGTCGTTACATGTAAGTGTTGTTTTGAAACCTTTAGGTTAACGATCTTGTTAAATGTTGTTAACCCAATGTTTATAATATCAAAAGAGATTTTAAATTATTATATTATCATGATATTATGATGTACGAATATCTCTTAATATGATATATATACATTAAATGTCGTTACAACGATAAACGTTACATATATGTCTCGTTTCAAAATCATTAAGTTAGTAGTCTTGTTTTTACATATGTAGTTCATTGTTAATATAATTAATGATATGTTTACTTATCATAATATCATGTTAACTATATATATAACCATATATATGTCATCATATAGTTTTTTTACAAGTTTTAACGTTCGTGAATCACCGGTCAACTTGGGTGGTCAATTGTCTATATGAAACCTATTTCAATTAATCAAGTCTTAACAAGTTTGATTGCTTAACATGTTGGAAACATTTAATCATGTAAACATCAATCTCAATTAATATATATAAACATGGAAAAGTTCGGGTCACTACAGTACCTACCCGTTAAATAAATTTCGTCCCGAAATTTTAAGCTGTTGAAGGTGTTGACGAATCTTCTGGAAATAGATGCGGGTATTTCTTCTTCATCTGATCTTCACGCTCCCAGGTGAACTCGGGTCCTCTACGAGCATTCCATCGAACCTTAACAATTGGTATCTTGTTTTGCTTAAGTCTTTTAACCTCACGATCCATTATTTCGACGGGTTCTTCGATGAATTGGAGTTTTTCGTTGATTTGGATTTCATCTAACGGAATAGTGAGATCTTCTTTAGCAAAACATTTCTTCAAATTCGAGACGTGGAAAGTGTTATGTACAGCCGCGAGTTGTTGAGGTAACTCAAGTCGGTAAGCTACTGGTCCGACACGATCAATAATCTTGAATGGTCCAATATACCTTGGATTTAATTTCCCTCGTTTACCAAATCGAACAACGCCTTTCCAAGGTGAAACTTTAAGCATGACCATCTCTCCAATTTCAAATTCTATATCTTTTCTTTTAATGTCAGCGTAGCTCTTTTGTCGACTTTGGGCGGTTTTCAACCGTTGTTGAATTTGGATGATCTTCTCGGTAGTTTCTTGTATAATCTCCGGACCCGTAATCTGTCTATCCCCCACCTCACTCCAACAAATCGGAGACCTGCACTTTCTACCATAAAGTGCTTCAAACGGCGCCATCTCAATGCTTGAATGGTAGCTGTTGTTGTAGGAAAATTCTGCTAACGGTAGATGTCGATCCCAACTGTTTCCGAAATCAATAACACATGCTCGTAGCATGTCTTCAAGCGTTTGTATCGTCCTTTCGCTCTGCCCATCAGTTTGTGGATGATAGGCAGTACTCATGTCTAGACGAGTTCCTAATGCTTGCTGTAATGTCTGCCAGAATCTTGAAATAAATCTGCCATCCCTATCAGAGATAATAGAGATTGGTATTCCATGTCTGGAGACGACTTCCTTCAAATACAGTCGTGCTAACTTCTCCATCTTGTCATCTTCTCTTATTGGTAGGAAGTGTGCTGATTTGGTGAGACGATCAACTATTACCCAAATAGTATCAAAACCACTTGCAGTCCTTGGCAATTTAGTGATGAAATCCATGGTAATGTTTTCCCATTTCCATTCCGGGATTTCGGGTTGTTGAAGTAGACCTGATGGTTTCTGATGCTCAGCTTTGACCTTAGAACACGTCAAACATTCTCCTACGTATTTAGCAACATCGGCTTTCATACCCGGCCACCAAAAATGTTTCTTGAGATCCTTGTACATCTTCCCCGTTCCAGGATGTATTGAGTATCTGGTTTTATGAGCTTCTCTAAGTACCATTTCTCTCATATCTCCAAATTTTGGTACCCAAATCCTTTCAGCCCTATACCGGGTTCCGTCTTCCCGAATATTAAGATGCTTCTCCGATCCTTTGGGTATTTCATCCTTTAAATTTCCCTCTTTTAAAACTCCTTGTTGCGCCTCCTTTATTTGAGTAGTAATGTTATTATGAATCATTATATTCATAGATTTTACTCGAATGGGTTCTCTATCCTTCCTGCTCAAGGCATCGGCTACCACATTTGCCTTCCCCGGGTGGTAACGAATCTCAAAATCGTAATCATTCAATAATTCAATCCACCTACGCTGCCTCATATTCAGTTGTTTCTGATTAAATATGTGTTGAAGACTTTTGTGGTCGGTATATATAATACTTTTGACCCCATATAAGTAGTGCCTCCAAGTCTTTAATGCAAAAACAACCGCGCCTAATTCTAAATCATGCGTCGTATAATTTTGTTCGTGAATCTTCAATTGTCTAGACGCATAAGCAATCACCTTCATTCGTTGCATTAATACACAACCGAGACCTTGCTTTGATGCGTCACAATAAATCACAAAATCATCATTCCCTTCAGGCAATGACAATATAGGTGCCGTAGTTAGCTTTTTCTTCAATAACTGAAACGCTTTCTCTTGTTCATCATTCCATTCAAATTTCTTCCCTTTATGCGTTAATGCAGTCAAGGGTTTTGCTATTCTGGAAAAGTCTTGAATGAACCTTCTGTAGTAACCAGCTAGTCCTAAAAACTGGCGTATGTGTTTCGGAGTTTTCGGGGTTTCCCACTTTTCAACAGTTTCTATCTTTGCCGGATCCACCTTAATACCTTCTTTGTTCACTATGTGACCGAGGAATTGAACTTCTTCCAACCAAAATGCACACTTTGAAAACTTAGCGTACAATTCTTCCTTCCTCAATACTTCTAACACCTTTCTCAAATGTTCACCGTGTTCTTGGTCATTCTTTGAGTAAATAAGTATGTCATCAATGAAAACAATGACAAACTTGTCAAGGTATGTTCCACACACTCGGTTCATAAGGTCCATGAACACAGCTGGTGCATTAGTTAAACCAAACGGCATGACCATAAACTCGTAATGACCGTAACGTGTTCTGAAAGCAGTCTTTGGAATATCATCTTCTTTCACCCGCATTTGATGATACCCGGAACGTAAGTCAATCTTTGAATAAACAGACGAGCCTTGTAGTTGATCAAATAAGTCGTCGATTCTCGGTAGTGGGTAGCGGTTCTTGATGGTAAGTTTGTTCAACTCTCGGTAGTCGATACACAACCTGAATGTGCCATCTTTCTTCTTGACAAACAAAACAGGAGCTCCCCACGGTGATGTGCTTGGTCGAATGAAACCACGCTCTAAAAGTTCTTGTAATTGGCTTTGCAGTTCTTTCATCTCGCTGGGTGCGAGTCTGTAAGGAGCACGAGCTATTGGTGCAGCTCCTGGTACAAGATCTATTTGAAATTCAACGGATCGATGTGGGGGTAATCCCGGTAATTCTTTCGGAAATACATCGGGAAATTCTTTTGCAATGGGAACATCATTGATGCTCTTTTCTTCAGTTTGTACTTTCTCGACGTGTGCTAGAACAACATAGCAACCTTTTCTTATTAGTTTTTGTGCCTTCAAATTACTAATAAGATGTAGCTTCGTGTTGCCCTTTTCTCCGTACACCATTAAGGGTTTTCCTTTTTCTCGTATAATGCGAATTGCATTTTTGTAACAAACGATCTCCGCTTTCACTTCTTTCAACCAGTCCATACCGATTATCACATCAAAACTCCCTAACTCTACTGGTATCAAATCAATCTTAAATGTTTCGCTAACCAGTTTAATTTCTCGATTCCGACATATATTATCTGCTGAAATTAATTTACCATTTGCTAATTCGAGTAAAAATTTACTATCCAAAGGCGTCAATGGACAACTTAATTTAGCACAAAAATCTCTACTCATATAGCTTCTATCCGCACCCGAATCAAATAAAACGTAAGCAGATTTATTGTCAATAAGAAACGTACCCGTAACAAGCTCCGGGTCTTCCTGTGCCTCAACCGCATTAATATTGAAAACTCTTCCACGGCCTTGTCCATTCGTGTTCTCCTGGTTCGGGCAATTTCTAATAATGTGGCCTGGTTTTCCACATTTATAACAAACTACATTGGCATAACTTGCTCCGACACTACTTGCTCCGCCATTACTCGTTCCGACACCATTTGTTCCTTTCGTTCTATTAACCCCTGGTCCGTAGACCTCACACTTCGCCGCGCTATGACCATTTCTTTTACACTTGTTGCAAAATTTGGTGCAGAACCCCGAGTGATTCTTTTCACACCTTTGGCATAGTTGCTTCTGATTGTTGTTGTTGTTGCGGTTATTATTGTTGTTGGGATGATTGTTGTAGTTGCTGTTGTTGTTGTTGTTGTTGTTGTTGGGCCGTTTGTTGTAGTTGCGATTGATGTTGCGATTGTTGGGATAATTGTTGCGATTATTGTTGTAATTGCTGTTGTTGTTGTATTGGTGATTCTTATCACCGTTTTCCTCCCACTTTCTTTTGACTTGCTTCACATTGGCCTCTTCAGCAGTCTGTTCTTTAATTCTTTCTTCAATCTGGTTCACTAGTTTGTGAGCCATTCTACATGCCTGTTGTATGGAGGCGGGCTCGTGTGAACTTATATCTTCTTGGATTCTTTCCGGTAATCCTTTCACAAACGCGTCGATCTTCTCTTCCTCATCTTCGAATGCTCCCGGACACAATAGGCACAATTCTGTGAATCGTCTTTCATACGTGGTAATATCAAATCCTTGGGTTCGTAACCCTCTAAGTTCTGTCTTGAGCTTATTGACCTCGGTTCTGGGACGGTACTTCTCGTTCATCAAGTGCTTGAATGCTGACCACGGTAGTGCGTACGCATCATCTTGTCCCACTTGATCTAGATAGGTATTCCACCATGTTAACGCAGAACCTGTGAAGGTATGCGTAGCGTACTTCACTTTGTCCTCTTCAGTACACTTACTTATGGCAAACACCGATTCAACCTTCTCGGTCCACCGTTTCAATCCGATCGGTCCTTCGGTTCCATCAAATTCCAAAGGTTTGCAGGCAGTGAATTCTTTGTAGGTGCATCCTACACGATTTCCTGTACTGCTAGATCCAAGGTTATTGTTGGTATGTAGCGCAGCCTGTACTGCGGCTATGTTTGAAGCTAGAAAAGTACGGAATTCCTCTTCATTCATATTCACGGTGTGTCGAGTAGTCGGTGCCATTTCCTTCAAAATAGTTAAATGGAACAAGTTAATCATACAGAATATTAAGAGTAGTTAATAGTATTTCGTAGCATAATATGAACTCATTTATAAAAGCTTTTTCTTCATATTAGCATTTTATAAGTTTAAATTCGGGTAGTACCTACCCGTTAAGTTCATACTTAGTAGCTAATATACAATTCAACTACTACAATTCTATATGAAAAACTGATTATAATAATATTTCGCGTTCAAACTTTTATACAATATTTTACAAACTTACAATACCGCTTATTTTACATAAAGCATGAAATATAGCACACAATAACTTTGATACAAGATAGTTGTGAAGACAATTCTAGCTAGTACACAAGTCGTTCAGCAAAGGCAATAAAGACACGTAATTCATACGTCCAGAAACAAGTCATGCATTCTGGTTTTACTAGGACTACTTCCCATCCTTGGTCTTGTGCAACATAACCGTTATGGCCGTTGATAAGACAGCGTGTTGTAACGTCATCAAAGGGACGAGGGTTACGTAATGTCCAACAGTCCCGTAATAATCTAAAAACCTCATTTCTTACCCCAATTACCGACTCCGTCACTTGTGGAAATGTTTTGTTTAATAGTTGTAGCCCGATGTTCTTGTTCTCACTTTGGTGAGAAGCGAACATTACTAATCCGTAAGCATAACATGCTTCTTTATGTTGCATGTTAGCCGCTTTTTCTAAATCACGAAGTCCAATATTCGGATATATTGAGTCAAAATAATTTCTTAACCCGTTGCGTAAAATAGCATTTGGGTTCCCCGCAATATATGCGTCAAAGTAAACACATCGTAACTTATGGGTTTCCCAATGTGATATCCCCCATCTTTCAAACGAAAGTCTCTTATAAACCAAGACATTCTTGGAACGTTCTTCGAATGTCTTACAAACTGATCTCGCCTTAAATAGTTGTGCCGAAGAATTCTGGCCGACTCTAGACAAGATTTCATCAATCATGTCTCCGGGTAGGTCTCTTAAAATATTGGGTTGTCTATCCATTTTGTGTTTTTAAACTGTAAAATAGACAAGAGTTAGATTCATAAAAAAAATACTTATTAATACAAGCAATTTTTACATATATCATAAAGCATAAGAACACTATATTCCATATATTACACCACACGAATACAACTATCTTATTCTGACTCGCTCGTTTCTTCTTCTTCGGTTTTGGTTCGTTTTGCCAAGTTTCTAGGGATATATGATGTTCCCCTAATACGAGCCGTCGTTGTCCACATTGGTTTAGAAAAACCTGGTGGTTTAGAGGTTCCCGGGTCATTGTTACAACTTAAGGACTTCGGGGGTTGACGATACATATAAAGTTCATCGGGGTTGGAATTAGATTTCTCTATTTTTATGCCCTTTCCCTTATTATTTTCTTTTGCCTTTTTAAATTCAGTTGGGGTAATTTCTATAACATCATCGGAATTCTCGTCGGAATCCGATTCATCGGAGAATTGGTAATCCTCCCAATATTTTGCTTCCTTGGCGGAAACACCATTGACCATAATTAACTTTGGTCGGTTGGTTGAGGATTTTCTTTTACTTAACCGTTTTATTATTTCCCCCACCGGTTCTATTTCTTCATCCGGTTCCGATTCTTCTTCCGGTTCCGATTCTTCTTCCGGTTCCGACTCTTCTTCCGGTTCCTCTTCGGGAACTTGTGAATCAGTCCACAAATCATTCCAATTTACATTTGACTCTTCATTATTATTAGGTGAGTCAATGGGACTTGTTCTAGAGGTAGACATCTATCACATAATATCAAACACGTTAAGAGATTAATATATCACATAATATTCATATGTTAAAAATATATAGTTTCCAACAAAAATGTTAAGCAATCATTTTTAAAGAAAACACGGTCGAAGTCCAGACTCACTAATGCATCCTAACAAACTCGATAAGACACACTAATGTAAATTTTCTGGTTCTCTAAGACCAACGCTCTGATACCAACTGAAATGTCCCGTTCTTATTGATTAAAAACGTTCCATATTAATTGATTTCGTTGCGAGGTTTTGACCTCTATATGAGACGTTTTTCAAAGACTGCATTCATTTTTAAACAAACCATAACCTTTATTTCATCAATAAAGGTTTAAAAAGCTTTACGTAGATTATCAAATAATGATAATCTAAAATATCCTGTTTACACACGACCATTACATAATGGTTTACAATACAAATATGTTACAACAAAATAAGTTTCTTGAATGCAGTTTTTACACAATATCATACAAGCATGGACTCCAAATCTTGTCCTTATTTAAGTATGCGACAGCGGAAGCTCTTAATAATCACCTGAGAATAAACATGCTTAAAACGTCAACAAAAATGTTGGTGAGTTATAGGTTTAACCTATATATATCAAATCGTAACAATAGACCACAAGATTTCATATTTCAATACACATCCCATACATAGAGATAAAAATCATTCATATGGTGAACACCTGGTAACCGACAATAACAAGATGCATATATAAGAATATCCCCATCAATCCGGGACACCCTTCGGATATGATATAAATTTTGAAGTACTAAAGCATCCGGTACTTTGGATGGGGTTTGTTAGGCCCAATAGATCTATCTTTAGGATTCGCGTCAATTAGGGTGTCTGTTCCCTAATTCTTAGATTACCAGACTTAATAAAAAGGGGCATATTCGATTTCGATAATTCAACCATAGAATGTAGTTTCACGTACTTGTGTCTATTTTGTAAATCATTTATAAAACCTGCATGTATTCTCATCCCAAAAATATTAGATTTTAAAAGTGGGACTATAACTCACTTTCACAGATTTTTACTTCGTCGGGAAGTAAGACTTGGCCACTGGTTGATTCACGAACCTATAACAATATATACATATATATCAAAGTATGTTCAAAATATATTTACAACACTTTTAATATATTTTGATGTTTTAAGTTTATTAAGTCAGCTGTCCTCGTTAGTAACCTACAACTAGTTGTCCACAGTTAGATGTACAGAAATAAATCGATAAATATTATCTTGAATCAATCCACGACCCAGTGTATACGTATCTCAGTATTGATCACAACTCAAACTATATATATTTTGGAATCAACCTCAACCCTGTATAGCTAACTCCAACATTCACATATAGAGTGTCTATGGTTGTTCCGAAATATATATAGATGTGTCGACATGATAGGTCGAAACATTGTATACGTGTCTATGGTATCTCAAGATTACATAATATATAATACAAGTTGATTAAGTTATGGTTGGAATAGATTTGTTACCAATTTTCACGTAGCTAAAATGAGAAAAATTATCCAATCTTGTTTTACCCATAACTTCTTCATTTTAAATCCGTTTTGAGTGAATCAAATTGCTATGGTTTCATATTGAACTCTATTTTATGAATCTAAACAAAAAAAGTATAGGTTTCTAGTCGGAAAAATAAGTTACAAGTCGTTTTTGTAAAGGTAGTCATTTCAGTCGAAAGAACGACGTCTAGATGACCATTTTAGAAAACATACTTCCACTTTGAGTTTAACCATAATTTTTGGATATAGTTTCATGTTCATAATAAAAATCATTTTCTCAGAATAACAACTTTTAAATCAAAGTTTATCATAGTTTTTAATTAACTAACCCAAAACAGCCCGCGGTGTTACTACGACGGCGTAAATCCGGTTTTACGGTGTTTTTCGTGTTTCCAGGTTTTAAATCATTAAGTTAGCATATCATATAGATATAGAACATGTGTTTAGTTGATTTTAAAAGTCAAGTTAGAAGGATTAACTTTTGTTTGCGAACAAGTTTAGAATTAACTAAACTATGTTCTAGTGATTACAAGTTTAAACCTTCGAATAAGATAGCTTTATATGTATGAATCGAATGATGTTATGAACATCATTACTACCTTAAGTTCCTTGGATGAACCTACTGGAAAAGAGAAAAATGGATCTAGCTTCAATGGATCCTTGGATGGCTCAAAGTTCTTGAAGCAAAATCATGACACGAAAACAAGTTCAAGTAAGATCATCACTTGAAATAAGATTGTTATAGTTATAGAAATTGAACCAAAGTTTGAATATGATTATTACCTTGTATTAGAATGATAACCTACTGTAAGAAACAAAGATTTCTTGAGGTTGGATGATCACCTTACAAGATTGGAAGTGAGCTAGCAAACTTGAAAGTATTCTTGATTTTATGAAACTAGAACTTTTGGAATTTATGAAGAACACTTAGAACTTGAAGATAGAACTTGAGAGAGTTCAATTAGATGAAGAAAATTGAAGAATGAAAGTGTTTGTAGGTGTTTTTGGTCGTTGGTGTATGGATTAGATATAAAGGATATGTAATTTTGTTTTCATGTAAATAAGTCATGAATGATTACTCATATTTTTGTAATCTTATGAGATATTTCATGCTAGTTGCCAAATGATGGTTCCCACATGTGTTAGGTGACTCACATGGGCTGCTAAGAGCTGATCATTGGAGTGTATATACCAATAGTACATACATCTAAAAGCTGTGTATTGTACGAGTACGAATACGGGTGCATACGAGTAGAATTGTTGATGAAACTGAACGAGAATGTAATTGTAAGCATTTTTGTTAAGTAGAAGTATTTTGATAAGTGTATTGAAGTCTTTCAAAAGTGTATAAATACATATTAAAACACTACATGTATATACATTTTAACTGAGTCGTTAAGTCATCGTTAGTCGTTACATGTAAGTGTTGTTTTGAAACCTTTAGGTTAACGATCTTGTTAAATGTTGTTAACCCAATGTTTATAATATCAAAAGAGATTTTAAATTATTATATTATCATGATATTATGATGTACGAATATCTCTTAATATGATATATATACATTAAATGTCGTTACAACGATAAACGTTACATATATGTCTCGTTTCAAAATCATTAAGTTAGTAGTCTTGTTTTTACATATGTAGTTCATTGTTAATATAATTAATGATATGTTTACTTATCATAATATCATGTTAACTATATATATAACCATATATATGTCATCATATAGTTTTTTTACAAGTTTTAACGTTCGTGAATCACCGGTCAACTTGGGTGGTCAATTGTCTATATGAAACCTATTTCAATTAATCAAGTCTTAACAAGTTTGATTGCTTAACATGTTGGAAACATTTAATCATGTAAACATCAATCTCAATTAATATATATAAACATGGAAAAGTTCGGGTCACTACATAAACCATCAACGAGTTGTACACTTGAAGCTACAAGCATCAAGGATGAGAACCGTGATGAGCATCAAGCACCAAGAACCCCACCAAAGCACTTACCTACTGTTTTTCGTATCTGATAAAACCACCTGGGCTACTGGAACGTTTATTTTCAGTTATTTCGGTTCGAGTAGATGATTTTCCGTTTAGGCCTCATCTTAATCCGAGTTACGGTTTAGGATTTATGGCCCTCCGATAGTCACTACACCCTATTAACGTTGTGCTGAAATTTCTGACCTAATCGCACTTAAACCGTCGCCATGGTCAAACGAAGACGAGTTAGGTTCTGAAAATTGGTCATCTGTTAGGGGACTCATATACGGAGCCATAGCCACTGACCATGCGTCTTTTTGATTTACGTAGAGGTCGTAGAAGCTGACCAAAGTCAGCCTATTGTTTCGATCTCTATTCTCGTCAAACTTATTTAGCTTTTATGATGATGAATGATGATGATGATGACACTTAAACTTATTTATGCACTATTAGAATTTATAAAGACAACCTACTGACCTAGTAACCCTTGATTTAGGTTGACGGCCTTTCGGACCGACTTACTACTTGCGTACTTTCATTACCGACTTTACCGCTTTTATCACTGTGAGTTATAGCATCCCTTTTTACTTTAATTATTTTGGGACTGAGAATACATGCGCTTTTTACGTTTTACATACTAGGCACGAGTACTTAAACTTTATATGTGTGTGGGTTATACAACGGCATAAACATTCCCCTTAGCACGGTAACGTTTAGTCATTGGTTTTTGAACCGGTGAACGCGAATCTTAGATATGGATCCATAGGGTTTGACATCCCCACTCGGGCTAGTCGCGCTAGCATTTAACGGGTGTTTAATACTTCGTGAACATACACACTCGCCAAGTGTACTTTCAGGGGGTTATAAACGTTAAGTCTAGTTACCGAGTGCCCGCGGTTATGCATATACTTTTCATACTGTTTCGATACGCTGTTGCAGCACTGAAATCTCGTGGCCTATCTTACGTTACTATTACAACTTAAACTATAGCTCACCAACATTCGTGTTGACTTTTTAAGCATGTATTTCTCAGGTGCTTAGACGTTGTTACTTCCGCTGTTAGACTTGCTGTTAGACTTGCCATTATAGACTTGCTGTTATGGACCTGCTGTATTAGATTTTCCG
Source organism: Rutidosis leptorrhynchoides (assembly GCF_046630445.1). Classification (NCBI taxonomy): domain Eukaryota; kingdom Viridiplantae; phylum Streptophyta; class Magnoliopsida; order Asterales; family Asteraceae; genus Rutidosis; species Rutidosis leptorrhynchoides. Next base: position 715,238,012 of record NC_092333.1, read on the forward strand.
CTGCATTACTTAGAGATGTCTCAAGCATGGAACTTTTATTTTGCATTCGTGACTTACGTTATTTTAAAACAATAGCTTTGTAATGACCTTTGTACCATGTACTCATGTTAATTGATAATGCTAAAAACGAACATATATTTCATAGCATTATTCCTCAAGAAAGACAAGCTTTTAGTTGCAATTGTTCTATTTACAAGTGATATTCGTTTAAATAATAAAAGGTGAAGACAAAAGACAGATTCGACGAATTGAAGACGCAAACGACCAAAAAGCTCAAAAGAACAAAAGACAATCAAAGAGGTTCCAATTATTGATAAGAAACGTCTCGAAATTACAAGAGTACAAGATTCAAAACGCAAAGTACAAAATATAAAATTGTACGCAAGGACGTTCGAAAATCCGGAACCGGGACCAGAGTCAACTCTTAACGCTCGACGCAACGGACTAAAAATTACAAGTTAACTATGCATATAAATATAATATAATATATAATTAATTATATTAATTATATATATATTATATTTATAAATAAAAACCGTCGGCAGAGAAAGACTCCAAGATGTGAGCTGGAATTTCAAACTCCGCGACTCGCGGAGTTTGAAGGCCAAAATGGCCGCGAGTCGCGGAGCCCCAAAATGAAAAAATGCCTATAAAGCCAACCGAATTCTGAACGAAAAAGATAATCTTTTTCTTCTCTTATCATACGTAAACGATATATATATATATATATATATATATAATTTATATTTTAATTTTAATTTTAATTCTAATAATAAGGGTATGTTAGCGAATGTTGTAAGGGTGTAAGTCGAAATTCTGTCCGTGTAACGCTACGCTATTTTTAATCATTGTAAGTTATGTTCAACCTTTTTACATTAATGTCTCGTAGCTAAGTTATTATTATGCTTATTTAAAACGAAGTAATCATGATGTTGGGCTAATTACTAAAATTGGGTAATTGGGCTTTGTACCATAATTGAGGTTGGGACAAAAGAACGACACTTGTGGAAATTAGACTATGGGCTATTAATGGGCTTTATATTTGTTTAACTAAATGAAAGTTTGTTAATGTTAATATAAAGATTTATAATTGGGCGTCCCTATAAATTACCATATACACTCGATCGGACACGATGGGCGGGGTATTTATATGTACGAATAATCGTTCATTTAACCGGACACGGGAATGGATTAATAGCCACTAGAATAATTAAAACAGGGGTAAAATTACATTCAAGGGTAATTGGTGTAATTGTTAACAAAGTAGTAAAACCTTGGTTTACACGCAGTCGATAACCTGGTGTATTCATTAAACAAAGTATTAAAACCTTGTTACAATTCGAATCCCCAATTAGTTGGAATATTTAACTTCGGGTATAATAATAATTTGACGAGGACACTCGCACTTTATATTTATGACTGATGGACTGTTATGGACAAAAACCAGACGGACAGATTAAATAATCCAGGACAAAAGACAATTAACACATGGGCATAAAACTAAAATCAACACGTCAAACATCATGATTACGGAAGTTTAAATAAGCATAATTCTTTTATTTCATATTTAATTTCCTTTATTTTATATTTAATTGCACTTCTAATTATCGCACTTTTATTTATTGTTATTTAATCGCACTTTTAATTATCGTACTTTTTAATTATCGCAAGTTTATTTTATCGCACTTTTATTATTCGCAATTTCATTATCGTTATTTACTTTACGCTTTAATTTAAGTCTTGTATTTATTTTTAATATTTTACATTTGGTTTTAACTGCGACTAAAGTTTTAAAATCGACAAACCGGTCATTAAACGGTAAAAATCCCCCTTTATAATAATAATATTACTTATATATATATATTTGTATTTTTATAAAAGTAAACTAATATAGCGTTGAGCTTTGTTTAAAGATTTCCCTGTGGAACGAACCGGACTTACTAAAAACTATACTACTGTACGATTAGGTACACTGCCTATAAGTGTTGTAGCAAGGTTTAAGTATATCCATTCTATAAATAAATAAATATCTTGTGTAAAATTGTATCGTATTTAATAGTTTTTCCTAGTAAAATATAAGCTATTTTATATACACCTCGCATAACATCAAGTATTTTTTGGCGCCGCTGCCGGGGAACTTTCTAAACGCCGGAAGCGCAACGCTAATAAAAAAAAAAAAAAAAATTTAGTTAACTTTTATTAAAATTCGTTTTTGTAAAAATACGTTTTAATTATTCGAAAATATAAAAAGAAAAACAAAAATTTATGTATTTTTAGGAGTTTGATAAATATAAGTTTTATTTTGTAAAAATATGAGTTTTATTTAATTTATTTTATAAATATATTTTATAAATATAAAAAACCGAAAAAAAAAGAAAAAAATATATATATATAAATCTATTTTTTTATTGTTATAAAGTATTTTATTTTTATCTTAGTTATTAAAGATAAGTTTTATTTAGATTACATAAATATTTTAATAAGATAATATAAACAGAAAATATAAAAACAGAAAAAAAAAAAAAAAAAAAACGTCGAGTTTTAAACTGTTCCAGGGTTGAATTTTGAAACCCCGCGACTCGCGGGGTTTGATGCATTAAATACCGTGACTCGCGGAGTAATTCTGACACCGACAGAAACCCTACTGCAATTAATCACGGAGTAATTATTAATTAATTATTATTATAAACCCTAATTATTATTATTATTATAATTAGTTTTAGTTTAATTTAAGTTTAATTTAATTTATATTTTAGTTTATTAAGTTTAATTAAATTGTAAAATTAATAGTTTAATAAAATAAATAATATAAAAATAATATTTTTATAAAAATTGTACTTTTTACAACTTTTTGTATATTTTTATATTTTGTCCCTTTTCAATCGTTTTAACGTAATATTTGTATTTTTCGCTCATATTTAATTTTAAACTTAGTTTTTGCTATAGTTATTTTTACTCCTAGATTTTTAGGCTTTGCCGTAGAATTCCTTAAGTGCTTTTTCTTAGATTAAGATTTAGGTGCTTTAGAATTTTGCGACGCCTTTTTAAGTTTTAGTTTCTTTTTAAGTTATTTCCATTTGGGATTTAGTTTTTCCTGTAAGCTTTAATATTTTTAGACACCTTTTACTATGTATCAATTATCATTCCAATTAGTAATTTCAATTTGCGATTATAATTTTAAGTTAGTTGTAGTAATAAGGTTAGGTTAGTCAAGTATTTTTAAGTTTTTATAAGTTTCTTTTATTTTTCCGTCACCTTTTATTTTTCAACCATTTTTTCATTTTCGACCTTTTTCGACGAACTCTTTTTCTTTCTTATTTCTCGCTATTCTAGTTTTAGGACTTAGATTTTTTTTATTCTACTTCTTATCTAAATTTCTTAAAATTACGAAAATTTATTTTAAGTGGTTAAATTAATAGACATCAAAATTTTCTGATTCGTAGTAATAGTTGGATTTGTACGTGGACCGGGTTATTGGAGCCAAACAGTCCTCAATTATATTGAGACCAAACGAATCCTGCCCCTCTGCTGCATCTTTTGGCTATTCGAAACGTGGGCAAAATCAGAAAAGTCTATTGATTGGATAACTTATTATAATTTTTCTTTCCTTTTTAAAACTAATAGGATATTCAGTGAATGCACCGAGCAAGACGTTCACCACCTTTTGTACGTTCACCACCTGTAACTAGATCAAGACATTTAGCAAATATAACCGCCGTTGATTTTTCTTTAGAATCGTCATCCAGTCGACCAAGTACTTCAATTCAAATTTCCGATAATCCATTTTTTGAACCCGACCTCACAATTGAGAATCCGGAGAATATTCAGGAACGGTTCGTAGATCCTGAACCATTAAACTTTCCTCCGGAGCCACCAATCATTCAAACAGAGATTGTTGAGGAACGAACCATTAAATCAGAATCCTCTAGTGATACCGATTCAACAAATTCAATTATGGAGAATCTGGAACCTTTAAGTATGGAAGACCGAATGAGAGCTAAACGCACTGGCCAAGGTCACGCAATTACTCATCCAGACATTAATGCACCAGATTATGAAATCAAAGGACAAATTCTACACATGGTGACTAATCAATGCCAATTTAGTGGTGCGCCGAAGGAAGATCCAAATGAACATCTACGTACCTTTAATAGGATCTGCACACTATTTAAAATCCGAGAAGTGGAGGATGAACAGATATATCTCATGTTATTTCCCTGGACTTTAAAGGGAGAAGCCAAAGATTGGTTGGAATCGTTACCTGAAGGGGCGATTGATACATGGGACGTTTTAGTTGACAAATTTCTTAAACAATTCTTTCCTGCATCTAAAGCCGTAAGACTTCAAGCAGAAATTGTTACGTTCACACAGAAACCAAATGAAACTCTATATGAGGCGTGGACAAGATATGGAAAGTTGTTAAGAGGATGTCCGCAACATGGTTTAGACACCTGTCAAATAGTACAAATATTCTACCAAGGATGCGACATCACTACAAGAAAAGACATAGATATAGCAGCTGGTGGTTCTATTATGAAGAAAACCGAAACTGATGCTTACAAAATTATTGATAACACTGCTTCCCACTCACATGAGTGGCACCAAGAAAAAGATATCGTTAGATCATCTAAAGCAGCTAGAGCCGATTCTAGCCATGACTTAGATTCCATTTCCGCAAAGATAGATACTGTGGAGAGACGAATGGAAAAGATGACTAAAGATATTCACTCAATACGAATTAGTTGTGAGCAGTGTGGAGGACCACATTTGACAAAAGATTGTCTCAGTATTGAATTAACAATGGAACAAAGAGAGAATATTTCATACATAAACCAAAGGCCTGGAAATAATTATCAGAATAATTATCAACCGCCAAGACCGATTTACAATCAAAACCAGAATTATAACCAAAATATTCCATACAACAACCAACAAGGTCCTAGCAATCAACCAGTATTCAATAATAATTACAATCAGCAAAGACCTAATTTTCAAAACAAACCACCACAACAAACCGATGATAAAAAGCCAAATTTAGAAGATATGATGACGAAGCTAGTTGAAACTCAAACGCAGTTTTTCACATCTCAAAAACAAACTAATAAACAAAATGCTCAAGCATTTAGAAATCAACAAGCTTCTATTCAAAATCTGGAACAAGAAGTAAGTAACCTAGCAAGATTAATAGGTGAAAGAAAACCGGGAAGTTTACCAAGCGATACAAATGCTAACCCCCGGAATGAAACAGCTAAAGCTATTACCACAAGAAGTGGTACAACACTTAAACCAACTGAAATACCTGTAACTTCTGATGAAACCATTCCTACTCCACAAGAACCACAACCTGATCAAGATAAGGAAAAAGAACCGGTAGTTGAAAAGGTTAATGAAGATAACACAGTTAAGGATAAACCTTATGTTAAACCATATCAACCACCACTTCCTTACCCGAGTAAAATGAAGAAAGAAAAACTTGAAGCCGAGCAATCCAAATTCTTGGATATGTTTAAACAGATAAATGTAAATCTTCCTTTCATTGATGTGATTTCAGGAATGCCTAGATATGCTAAATTCTTGAAAGATTTAATCTCAAATAGAAAGAAAATGGAAGAACTCTCGGCTGTTACTATGAATGCTAATTGTTCAGCAGTGCTGTTGAATAAGATACCAGAAAAATTATATAATCCAGGAAGTTTCACAATTCCATGTTTTCTGGGTAGTCTTAGTTCAATAGAAGCATTGGCAGACTTAGGTGCTAGTATAAATCTAATGCCGTATTCACTATACGCTAAACTAGACCTTGGAGAATTGAAACCAACAAGAATAAGCATACAACTAGCCGATAGATCAATAAAATATCCTAGAGGGATAATGGAGAACATGCTAGTTAAAGTTGGTACTTTAGTATTTCCAGTAGATTTTGTTGTTCTGGACATGGAAGAAGATTCTCAAGTTCCTCTCATATTAGGAAGACCATTCTTAAACACGGCCAAAGCAATGATAGACGTGTTCGGTAAGAAACTGACCCTAAGTATAGAGGATGAGAGTGTTACCTTTTCAGTTGATAGAGCAATGCAACAACCACAATCTGCAGATGATACATGTTATTATATTCAAACTATAGATGCACATGCAGAATTATTAGAAGAATTTCCAGAATTACAAGGAACAGGAGAATGTTCTTTAGGAGAAGGTAATGAACCAATTGATGAAGCTGAAATGTTAGCTACACTTATAGCTAATGGATATGAACCAACAACAGAAGAAATTCAAATGCTAAAAGAAGAAGACAGATATCGATATAAATCATCGATAGAAGAACCTCCGAAATTAGAGTTAAAGCCACTTCCAAACCATTTGGAATACGCTTATTTACATGGTGAATCTGAATTACCTGTAATAATATCGTCTTCTCTTACTGAAAATGAGAAATCACAACTCATTTCTGTGTTAAAAGCTCATAAACCAGCCATTGCATGGAAGATTCATGATATTAAAGGAATAAGTCCTTCGTATTGCACACATAAAATCCTTATGGAAGAAGGTCATAAAACGTATGTGCAACGCCAACGAAGACTAAATCCTAATATGCAAGATGTAGTTAAGAAAGATATTATTAAACTGCTAGATGCAGGTTTGCTATATCCAATTTCTGATAGTCCATGGGTAAGCCCAGTTCAATGCGTACCTAAGAAGGGTGGCATGACTGTCATTACAAATGAGAAAAATGAGCTTATTCCTACTAGGACTGTAATAGGATGGCGTGTATGTATTGATTATAGAAAATTAAATGACGCCACCAGAAAAGATCACTTTCCCTTACCTTTCATAGATCAAATGCTGGAAAGATTAGCCGGAAATAGTTACTATTGTTTTCTAGATGGATTTTCCGGATATTTTCAAATTCCAATAGCACCTGAAGATCAAGAGAAAACCACATTCACGTGCCCTTATGGTACTTTTGCTTACAAACGCATGCCATTTGGACTTTGCAACGCCCCTGCAACCTTTCAAAGGTGTATGATGGCGATTTTTCACGACATGATAGAAGAATGCATGGAAGTATTCATGGATGACTTTTCAGTCTTCGGTGATACATTTAAATCATGTCTAGTTAATCTGGAACGAATGCTAATTAGATGCGAAAAATCAAATCAAGTACTTAATTGGGAGAAATGCCATTTCATGGTTAAAGAAGGCATCGTTCTTGGACATAAAATTTCAAAAGAAGGAATTGAAGTGGATAGAGCTAAAGTAGATGTAATTGCTAAACTTCCACATCCCACCAATGTTAGAGGAGTTAGGAGTTTTCTAGGGCATGCCGGTTTTTACCGACGTTTCATAAAAGATTTTTCTAAAATTGCCACTCCTATGAATAAACTCCTAGAGAAGGATGCGCCATTCATCTTTTCAGATGAGTGTATCAAATCTTTTAATATTCTTAAAGAGAAACTCACTAATGCACCAATCATGATAACACCAAATTGGAATCTACCATTTGAACTAATGTGCGATGCAAGTGATTTTGCAATGGGAGCCGTTTTAGGACAAAGGATTGAAAAACGATTTCAACCTATATATTATGCTAGTAAGACGTTACAAGGAGCACAAACGAACTATACAACTACTGAAAAAGAACTCCTTGCTATTGTCTTTGCTTTTGACAAATTTCGATCATATCTCGTTCTAGCAAAAACGGTGGTCTATACCGACCATTCTGCTCTTAGATACTTATTTTCAAAACAAGATGCTAAACCAAGATTAATACGTTGGATCTTACTCTTACAAGAGTTTGATATTGAAATCCGAGATAAAAGAGGAGAAGAAAATCTCGCCGCTGATCATCTTTCTCGTCTTGAAAATCCCGAATTAGAAGTTCTAAATGAATCAGCCATACGAGACAACTTTCCTGATGAATATCTATTGAAGATAGATTATAAAGAAATCCCATGGTTTGCAGACTATGCAAACTACTTAGTTTGTGGATTCCTTGAAAAAGGATTATCATACCAAAGACGAAAGAAATTCTTCAGTGATATAAAACACTATTTCTGGGAAGATCCACATCTGTTTAAAAGTTGTCCCGATGGAATAATACGCCGATGTGTATTTGGAGATGAAGCTAGTAAAATTTTAAACCATTGTCACACAGGACCAACAGGATGGCATTATGGGCCTCAACTAACAGCAAGAAAAGTTTATGAAGCTGGATTCTATTGGCCTACAATTTACAAAGACGCACACCTTCTTTGCAAATCCTGTGATGCATGTCAAAGGGCCGGAAAAATAAGTCAACGTGATGAAATGCCACAAAATGTCATCCAAGTATGTGAAGTATTTGACATTTGGGGTATTGACTTTATGGGTCCATTTCCAAAATCTAATAATAATCTATATATACTCGTAGCCATTGATTATGTATCTAAATGGGCGGAAGCACAAGCTCTCCCAACTAACGATGCACGAGTTGTAGTCAACTTTTTAAAACGTCTTTTTGCAAGGTTTGGAACACCGAAAGCTTTAATAAGTGATCGGGGTACTCATTTCTGTAATAATCAACTTGAGAAAGTTCTTAAAAGATATGGAGTAACTCATAAAATCTCCACCTCATATCATCCACAAACAAGTGGACAAGTTGAAAATACCAACCGAGCTTTAAAACGTATTCTAGAGAAAACCGTAGGATCAAATCCGAAGGAATGGTCCATTAAATTGGAGGATGCACTCTGGGCTTTTAGAACAGCCTACAAAACTCCAATTGGAACCACACCTTTTAGACTTGTTTATGGAAAAGCATGTCATCTTCCAGTAGAAATTGAACACAAAGCATTTTGGGCTTTGAAGACATGTAATCTTGATTTACATGAAGCTGGACGTCTACGATTAAGTCAACTAAACGAATTAGAAGAATTAAGACATGAAGCATACGAAAATTCGTTAATCTATAAAGAAAGAACGAAGAAATGGCATGATAAAAGAATCAGAAGTTCAAAAGAATTTAAAGAAGGAGACAGAGTTCTTCTTTTCAATTCACGATTCAAGCTATTTCCTGGAAAATTGAAATCAAGATGGTCTGGACCATTCATAGTCAAAAGAGTTTTCCCATACGGAACGATAGAATTAATAAATTCAAATGGGATTGAATTTAAAGTTAATGGTCACAGAGTTAAACACTACATACATGGTCCGATGGAAGTTGACAACGAAGTTAATCACAATTTCGACACCACAGCTAACTAAGTGTGGGGAGAATCAAGTCTTTAAAGGATAATATGTATTTTTGTTAGAGTTAGATTGCCTGTTTTCGTGTAGTTCTCGAAAATGGAACCCGAATGGTCTTTCCCTAGCAGACCCTAAAGAACTAGTCTTCTCCCCCCATTCTGAATTTTTATTTTTTTTTAGGTTTTTACAAAATGAAGACTGCCTGTGAACTAAACCATGGTCTAATGCTACACGCTTTGATCACTAAAAGAAATAATGACATACTACCGAGTGAAATAGTATCAGTAATCAGAGAAAGAATGGACGGAGTTAGAAAAGAATCCAGATGCGAAGATAATAAGTTACAATTTGATAAAGGAAAATCAAAATCCGCAGCGAAAAGAAGAGCACGACACCTAGAAAGATATCACAAATGCGGAAAATGGTCACATGGAGGTAAATGTTCAAATAATCAAACCTATTCAAATACCGAATTTGTTACTTTATGCAGAGACGGACCGTTCATATGTTTAGAAGAAAAGACACTGAATGCTCGAGGTTACGCCTATGTCGCCATGGAAAACCAATTAAACCGACTATCTTATGAATGGGATAGATCATATAACTAAGAAATCTATTTCACAGGTATGTCTGTACAGTTTTTATTTTTAACCTTTTGATAATAAACGCTAATTTGTTCGCTAAAAAGTATTAAATTGGTATTGAATAAAATTAGGTTTGGCGACCGAAATTATTGATATCATTTAAAAATTTATTACATCACTGCGAAATTTAACGTTTATTCTTAAGGTATAAATATCTTTAAACAATCAACCCAAAATATTTCAAAAATTCGTCATGAGTTAAATTAGGTTTTAGAACCGAAATTACTTTACCGAAAAGAGGGGCGCATATTTTTGATAATATTTGATTGATTAAAGTGGGATAAAAAGACAAAAAGATTTTTAATTTTATTCTTACCATGTTTTTAATATTAATATTTAAATCTTAAACTAATATTGTAAACTTTGTAAAAACAATATATTTAAAATTGTAAATATTTGAAAAATTAATATAAGTTTGATATGAATTTATAAATTTTTAAATTAAGTTTGGTGTGAATTTTGAATTTTTAAAATATAAATTTTTAATTTTATGCATTTCAAATTTTAAGTTTGGTGTGAAATTTTAATATTAATTTTGAATTTTATATTTAAGTTGTGTGAATTTAAAAACAAAAATTTACTTTATCTCATTAAGTTAAGAATATGATTTTTAAAATTCGTCGTAAGTTGAAGACTAGGTCTTTGAACCGAAATTGCTTTACCCGAGGAAGGGACGAGAACTTTTAATATCATTATTTTTAATCTTATTGAATTAAAGTATGCCAAAAACATTGAAAAAACCCAAAAATCTTAACTTTTAAAACAATCGCTACAAAAAGACAAATTTTAAAATTTTGTCGAGGGACGGACTAGGAAATCGATCTGAAACGACCTCGTCCTAAATAACAAGGGAAACAAAATTTTAAAATTAATTACTTAATTGTTTTAATAAGTTAATGATTATAAAAAAAATAAAAAAAAAATATAATACCAAACTCCGCGAGTCGCGGAGTTTGGAGTGCATTTCGCCGCGACTCGCGGAGGGGCCGGATTACAGAAAAAAAATAAAGAGCTGCAACAGCTCAGTTTCATACTCCTCAACTCAAACAACCTGCGAAAATAGCTGCGAAAAACCCGAGAAAAAACCCCAAAAATCACAATTTTTAACCGTTAATCACCAAATCTTTTGCTAAAATCATGTTGAGAAGGATGCTATCTAAGAATTACTCAAGAAAAATGGTAAATTTCTACACCTAAACACCATTTAATTCGAAATTTGTGTTCTTGAGCAAATTTTTCCCCAATTTGATTTTGATGCTTTTTAGTGTAATTAAGCTTAAATTGTTTATGTATTATGCTTGTATAACCTAGATTGATGCTGTTTAACATGATTAGAAGCCTTAAACTTCAAATTTTGAATAATCTAGGGTTTGTGTTCTTGAGCAATTTGGGGCTTTTTGATATAAACAGGTTATGGCCGATTTTTGTCATGAATTGTTGCTAAATTGAGTAGTGTAACATGTCTAGGTAGTTAAATGATCCAAACTTTGAGCCTAAACATGATTTTGAGAATTAAAGTGGACTTTTTCAAGTCTAAAATTCATGAACTTGATTTTTGAAAGATAATGCCATTTGAGACTTGTTTAATTGCTAGTAATGATTATTTTGACATGTTATTTGAGTTGAATGCTTATGAACTTGGCGAACATTTTCGTATATGCTTATTTGAAAAGGTGTAGATTTGATAAAAATGTGAAAATGAGCTTAAGTTTGATATAAATTGATAATGTCATTGTAATTATTTTGATTGATGATTTTGCTGACACTAATGCATATTTGGATGCACAAAAATTGTGTTTGATGTGTTTTGCAGAATGAAAGGGGTGAATCTTCATCCCAAGCCCGCAATGCTCCTGCTGAGAATTTGGAACAACAGGAGGTGGATAACTACTACAAGCAGGATATACCTCATCCAGTCATGACCTTTTCCGATATGCACTTGGAAGAGTTGCACCCGAACCTGAGATTTGACAGACTTTGGATAGATTATCCAAAATATCAAAGGGGTTTGCATACTCTTCATTCTAAGGTTGTTGAGGTACCAAGGGTCATAGAATGGGGACCCTTAGAAGCTGTAGAATTGGCCGGGCCAATTAGGGAATTACTTGTACAGAGGTATGGTAATTCTTCTTTTAATGACTGGGTACATTTATTCACCATACGTAGAACTGTATATAAAGTATGGTGTGAAGAATTGTTATGTAGTATAGAGTTGAATGATCGGGTAGCTAGTTTAACCGATCGTTCTTTTATTAGATTTTTGTTAGGCGGTTCGATGCGCCACATGTCTTTACTGGACATGGCTCAGGCTTTACGTATATATACGCCTGAGGAGTTAGCGTCTGCCGATTGTAGAGGATTGATACTAAACGGTAGAAAGATATATGAAAATTTTGATACACACGGTGTGTGGAGTCAAATGACAAGCCATCACCGTTTCAAAGGGGGAAATTACTCTTATTTGGATATAGATAGAGCCGAATTAAGAGTGATACATAGGTTTTTAGCTAATTCGATTACACAAAGGGGTAAAAATAAAGAAAAGGTAAATGAACAAGATTTGTTTTACCATATGTGTATTCGAGACCCACAAAGCGCTGTAAGTATACCATATTGTGTGGGTTATTATTTATCAGCTATGGTTCGAGGGATGCGACCACATAGCATAATAGGAGGTGGTATTTTTATTACTTTAATTGGTGAATATCTCGGTGTGGATATAAGTCGGGGGGGATTATTACTAGAAGAGCCGGAACCCCGCGATACTATAGGTTTAAATGTATACCATGGTGCGAAAGTTTTGAAGAGGCGAAATAACGCCGCAGTACGATACCATGGTAGACATCCACAGGTGGAGAGAAACCAGCAGCAAGGTAATGTAGGAGGGGGGAATGAGATGCAAGAAATGCATAGGTTTATAGCTTCTCAGGAATACGAAAATGCTAGACAGAGAGCATTTGAAGATTGGCAAGTTCATCAGAACCAAATCATAGCTCATTGCCAACATATAGGTAGAAACTATATTCCTACACCGAAACCCATCTTCCCTCCTTGGTCTATAGAGATGCAGCCACCATATCCTACGTATGACCCTGCCGAAGCATTCTATAGCACCTATGGTTATGCCTGGAACCCCTATTGGTACCAATATCATCCTTAGTTTACTTATTATTATTTTTTATTTTGTAATTTGTAATTATTGATACGTTTAATACTTTTGTTAATATTGTAATCATTTTTATAATTATCTAACTTTTATTCTTAGATTTTAATAATTTTTGAATGTGGGGTAATATACCAAACTTCAAAAATATGTATATATGTTTGCAGTTTATCTTATGTACACAACAGGGTAAAACAATGCATTTTCAAAGACTGGCATTAAGTTCAGCAAAAGCAACTAATTTTGACGACAAGATGCAAAATATATGTGAAATAACAACAAGACGGAATGAACAAATGATGTGCACCATTTATCATTCAGCAAACAAACGCCAATATATTTGGAAACTTTGGTAAAAATTTAATCATTTTCACACAAATCACCCTCAATAATTTAAATTGTTACTGATTTCTTGCAAATGAGGGCATTGCAAGATCTTAAGTGTGGGAAGGGGTTAAATTGTTTCGGATTTTAAAATTTTTTTACTTTATACACTTGGTTACCATTAAAAATACTAGTAAAGCAATAGTTGTATTAGAATCTAGTGCTCTCTGATAAAAAAGAACAGCCCTAGTCTTATATACTGACTACCCAATTCTAGTAAAATTTTTCAAAATTTTCAATTAAATGAATTCAAAATCATGTTTATACATATTTATGAACGATAAAACTAGGTTTTAACACCGAAATTATTGTTACCTCGGAAAGGACATAAATTAAGAAACAAACTAAAATGTTAAAATTCATTTAAAATGGAATAGAAGACGATAAAAAGGAAAATAAAAGCCAAGTGTGGGAAAATTTACCAAGTTATCTTAAACATATGTCACATATATCTGTAACAAATAACTGAAAATACTTTTGCTTTGGACTAAACTAAACTGCTTTTACCCGATGAAAGAAAAGAAGAGATGGATCTACATGATGAATCAATTCCATCATTAAAAGGAAGTAAAGTCTTCCGAAAAAGAAACGCGCTTCTTGATTTAGGTCATGAAGTTGTCGTCCAGACCAGCTGTAGGTTGACGAAAAATCTAGAAAAGTCATCACTAAAATCAGCAGGAAATCCACGGACCTCAGCATTAAACAGGGTCGCCAAGTGGTCAGATTTATCCTAACCATGAGAAGGATTTATCTCGTACAATGGGGGGGCACCATGCAAATTAGCTGGATAAGACTAATGAATCAGATCCCCAGAAAGGATAATCTCCTTAAAGATTAAAAATCAGCTTTTAAGACTGATATTACTCAATCCTAGAGATTGACCTTAAAGATTGAGAATTACAAACTCATGGAATTCAATGATATCTAAACTCGAGCTTGAACGAGAAAATATTTTGATCAAAATTACAAACCGATTTGTTTTCTGAAAACCCTATTTTCAATGCGTTCATTACCATTGAACGTAAAATCCTAGGAATTCACCTGGAATTCATTAGGTCACCTGAACTAAATCGGGTGTCAACCGTAAGAACGGTGGTTGCATAGCATGGTCAAAGACAGGACCTTGTGCCAGACCGAAAAATTATAAGGGTGAGCTTTACTATTGCTCCTACCAAGGATAGTAATTGCGCCCGACACGTTATAGACCATAATTAAAAGCATGTCAGGGGACATTGCCTTAACAGTTGCTTGTTCAACGCTTTCCTTTACAACCGGACGGTAGTTTGCCGAAAGGTAATATACGGGACAAGTAAACTGGACGTGTTGCTTTCCTAATACAAGGTTAGCAAGTGGGTGACACAAAACCGCAAGTTTTGAGCTAAAATTTTCAAATCTAAAACCCACCAAACCCACAAAAATATTTTGCAAACACCGGTAAAGGGTTATTCCGGAAAACTTATCTAGGGTAAAAACTAGATTTCAAAAGATCAAATGTTTTCATAAAGATCCAATTTCCTTAATGGATCTAAATTTTTATAGTCATGTGGGACTGTAAACCATATCGTTACTACCATTGTTTATACCGCCGTATAGAAAATCACTGATGTACAAAGTGTGGAGAATAAAGAAGTGATTCTAGTATTTCAAGACGATATTGCTTGAGGACAAGCAACGCTCAAGTGTGGGAATATTTGATAATGCTAAAAACGAACATATATTTCATAGCATTATTCCTCAAGAAAGACAAGCTTTTAGTTGCAATTGTTCTATTTACAAGTGATATTCGTTTAAATAATAAAAGGTGAAGACAAAAGACAGATTCGACGAATTGAAGACGCAAACGACCAAAAAGCTCAAAAGAACAAAAGACAATCAAAGAGGTTCCAATTATTGATAAGAAACGTCTCGAAATTACAAGAGTACAAGATTCAAAACGCAAAGTACAAAATATAAAATTGTACGCAAGGACGTTCGAAAATCCGGAACCGGGACCAGAGTCAACTCTTAACGCTCGACGCAACGGACTAAAAATTACAAGTTAACTATGCATATAAATATAATATAATATAATATATAATTAATTATATTAATTATATATATATTATATTTATAAATAAAAACCGTCGGCAGAGAAAGACTCCAAGATGTGAGCTGGAATTTCAAACTCCGCGACTCGCGGAGTTTGAAGGCCAAAATGGCCGCGAGTCGCGGAGCCCCAAAATGAAAAAATGCCTATAAAGCCAACTGAATTCTGAACGCAAAAGATAATCTTTTTCTTCTCTTATCATACGTAAACGATATATATATATATATATATATATAATTTATATTTTAATTTTAATTTTAATTCTAATAATAAGGGTATGTTAGCGAATGTTGTAAGGGTGTAAGTCGAAATTCTGTCCGTGTAACGCTACGCTATTTTTAATCATTGTAAGTTATGTTCAACCTTTTTACATTAATGTCTCGTAGCTAAGTTATTATTATGCTTATTTAAAACGAAGTAATCATGATGTTGGGCTAATTACTAAAATTGGGTAATTGGGCTTTGTACCATAATTGAGGTTTGGACAAAAGAACGACACTTGTGGAAATTAGACTATGGGCTATTAATGGGCTTTATATTTGTTTAACTAAATGAAAGTTTGTTAATGTTAATATAAAGATTTATAATTGGGCGTCCCTATAAATTACCATATACACTCGATCGGACACGATGGGCGGGGTATTTATATGTACGAATAATCGTTCATTTAACCGGACACGGGAATGGATTAATAGCCACTAGAATAATTAAAACAGGGGTGAAATTACATTCAAGGGTAATTGGTGTAATTGTTAACAAAGTAGTAAAACCTTGGTTTACACGCAGTCGATAACCTGGTGTATTCATTAAACAAAGTATTAAAACCTTGTTACAATTCGAATCCCCAATTAGTTGGAATATTTAACTTCGGGTATAATAATAATTTGACGAGGACACTCGCACTTTATATTTATGACTGATGGACTGTTATGGACAAAAACCAGACGGACAGATTAAATAATCCAGGACAAAAGACAATTAACCCATGGGCATAAAACTAAAATCAACACGTCAAACATCATGATTACGGAAGTTTAAATAAGCATAATTCTTTTATTTCATATTTAATTTCCTTTATTTTATATTTAATTGCACTTCTAATTATCGCACTTTTATTTATTGTTATTTAATCGCACTTTTAATTATCCTACTTTTTAATTATCGTAAGTTTATTTTATCGCACTTTTATTATTCGCAATTTCATTATCGTTATTTACTTTACGCTTTAATTTAAGTCTTGTATTTATTTTTAATATTTTACATTTGGTTTTAACTGCGACTAAAGTTTTAAAATCGACAAACCGGTCATTAAACGGTAAAAACCCCCCTTTATAATAATAATATTACTTATATATATATATTTGTATTTTTATAAAAGTAAACTAATATAGCGTTGAGCTTTGTTTAAAGATTTCCCTGTGGAACGAACCGGACTTACTAAAAACTATACTACTGTACGATTAGGTACACTGCCTATAAGTGTTGTAGCAAGGTTTAAGTATATCCATTCTATAAATAAATAAATATCTTGTGTAAAATTGTATCGTATTTAATAGTTTTTCCTAGTAAAATATAAACTATTTCGTATACCTTAGCTTTGACATCATTAATGTTTTCTAGTCATCTTTTGTAAAACGCTATCTTTTTACGAATGCAAACTGGTTTTCAAACAGCATATAGTGTTTGACCTTGTAATGATCCTGTTGTCGATGATCCGTACACGATGGTTTTGTACGGGGCGTCACAGTTGGTATCAGAGCATTGGTTGTAGGGAATTAGGTTGCATTAGTGAGTCTAGACCGGACCTAAGTAGGATTTACTAATAGGACTAATCTACAACTAGCTTGTTTACTTGTTTCTACGAGACTTACTGCATGCTTTGCCTACTTTCTGCTGTAGGATCTTACTGCATGCTATTGCTTATCTTTACTGCCATGCGAACTTCTTGTAGGCTTATTTCCGCTATTGCATGATTACTATCTGCTTTCACATGTTACTTCTGTTTAGCGCTTTTGATATTATTGCCATGCTGTGTACTGTTTTAGACAACCTAGGTTTTTGTAGTGCCTGATTACATGCTTGCTTCATGTCTGCCATTCGCTATACCGACTTGGAAAACTTACCTTTCCTAGTTCAGATGTTTTTCTGAACCCTTTTCCCCACTCGTCTAGCCCTAAGGATTAGTATTGTAATCCGCTTTTAATACCGTTCCACCATTTCGGAGATTGAAACATTACTTCACGCAATCTAGTTGGAGTACCCCTCGGATTACACGCCCACTAAAGTTGATCCTCGGAGGAGGAGATATGTGAGGACTTGTCTTAATAACCGCACCCCGAGCTCACTCAAATTAGCCACGTACAACGTATGAACATTAGAAGGTTGTTCACTTCCCGCAAGATGACCTGTATCCCGTACGCTTTCATGATCGTCACTTATCTCCTTCATTCTTCCCTACTGCTCGACGATCTAACGACACTTCTGGACATAGGTCCCCAACACTCTTAGGAATTGGAGAAGTCGGGAAGGCATCTCCTTTCACAAGGTCATAGTGTCTTCTACTGATGCTCAGCCATACCCAAGGACTTGGGAGTCGTCTCGAAACATATCGTATTACTACTTGCTACACGTATAACTCATCACGAGACCCATATTGAATTTATATAAAGGAACCTAACGACATTACCGGAACCCGAACATTTTGAAGAAATTTCGAGACATTTAGATGCATGACCTACGGAACCTACACACCCACACCGAGAAATTGTGAGATTAATTATGTAGATTTTGTTTTGAGATAGCATAGATAAGGCACCGTTAGGTGGAATTGAGTAGAACTTGAAGTGAACACGTTACATTGACCATATGGAGTGATATTGGAATGAACGTACGATTTAGTACAATATAATGACGTCAGGCCAGCGTGATTATATTGACGTAAATCATGCAGAAATCCCAATGTTACTATATAAGGAATATGAAGCGATTCAAAGGAAATTTTGGTGGGAACCACTTGAGTATACGCATTATGGTCTGATAAAGGTAGGAATAACCACTTAGCCTAGGTACTGTAAGAGAAGGGCCCGAATTGCAGAATTGATAACCCGAAAATTTGTTATAGATATACACACCCTGGGCACTTAAGTAAAAAGTTCTCAAATAAGAAAAACTTTGGACTTACTTGCGGTAGAGCAATCGTTATCTCAGTTATGGAGACTCGCATGGATCCTGATTTTAGTTATGGTGCATTTCTTCACAACGTTTATTGTCTCTGAGATGTTAATACTAGAGTGATAGAAACCTTACATCTAAGAACTTTAGCGTTATGACTAGTAAGCCATTAACAACCATAAGAGTTAAGTATTCTATAGGACAAAGTAATGGTAATCTGGCAGAGATAGAGGAATGATTTAAGGTAGTATCTTATAATTAACAGGTGGGTCATTTGGAGATGACCTCATGCCGACGAAACTTGGAAGTTTTATAGTAGTAGTTGGAAAGGATTAGTTACCTACGCACAAGCAGATGTTATTTGAGAAGGTTGATGGAATTTTTCGCGATAGTATAATAAGATTTAGTTGGAATGGACTTTAGGATTAACCTAATACTCATCAAGTTAGGAAGCTTTGATGAAATAGTTGGAACAGATTGGCTTTCAAGGATGAAAGCGTAAGTTATTTATAGTAAGAATATTATTCGTATACCTCGCGAGAATGGTGAGCTAGAAGCCATCTGGGTTACTTCAACTGAAACGCCCCGTCCTAATCCATCCGGATGTAGTCCATATCGATTATAAACGATTCATAACAGTTGATTACATCGCGAGGTACTTGACCTCTATATGATACATTTTACAAACATTGCATTCGTTTTTGGAAAGACAAACTTTCATTTCATTGAAAATTGACGACATGCAAACCATTTCATAATACATCCAACTATAATTGACTGAACAATGATCTTGATGAACTCGATGACTCGGATGCAACGTCTTTTGAAATATGACATGAATGACTTCAAGTAATATCTCTAATATGAGCAAACGCACAGCGAAAGATTTCTTTCGTATCTGAGAATGAACATGCTTTAAAGTGTCAACCAAAAGGTTGGTGAGTTCATTAGTTTATCATAATCATTCATCATTTTAATAGACCACAAGATTTTTAAATATTATAAAACGTGCAGAAGTCCCATTCCAACTGCACAAACAAAATATCTTTCATATGAAGAACACCTGGTGAGGATTCAAAATATAATAGTAACCATCTGTGCCGGACTTTCACCCTACGGCTGAATACATGTGCCTTCAAAATATAGAACCTCTGTGCTGGTCTTTACACCCCACGACTGAACACATGTTTATAAAATATAGGACAACCGGTGCCAAAATGTCAAATAATAAACCATCCACCCGGCTCGGGAGCTCATACACTCTAACAGAAACCGGGGGCTAATGCGTCTCATAATAATCAACCCCAATCCCAGATAATTCTTTCATAGAATACAGTTAAGGTACTTGTGTCTATTGCGTCAACATTTATAAAAGCGCATGTATTCTCAGTCCCAAAAATGTAAAGAGTAAAAAGGGAATCAAATGAAACTCACCTAATGTATTTTGTAGTAAAAATACATACGACTATATTGAACAATGCAAGTTTGGCCTCGGATTCACGAACCTATATCATTTATATATATATATATATATATATATATATATATATATATATATATATATATATATATATATATATATACACTTAATCGTAATCGAATAAGTTTATATATATAACCTATTAATAATATTATTTTTATATTAAACTATATTTATTTTTCACATATTCTTTTTATATAATAGAATATTTTGTTATGTTATATGTGTTAAATATATATATGTTTATGTATTTCATTTGTTTAAAAAAAATAGTTTTAATCATACTAAGTTAATATTAATAAAAATAATGATAATAACATTAATAATATATTTATGTTAATAATAACTCTATTAGCGATACCAACAATGATATTAATAATAATATTTGTAAAAATATTAATTTTATTTTTAACGATAGTTATAATATCGATTTTTAATCATTATATTAATAATACACATAGTAATCTTAATGATAATATTTATATTGATATTAGCAATTTTATTATATACAAAAGTTACTAATACTAAAAATACTAATAATATGTATTAGCCTCCTAATAATCATAATTAAACATATTCATGCTAATAATATTAAGGTTATAATAATATCATATTTACTACTTATAATAATACTACTAGTAATAATAGATACAATATTTATAATTATGATAATAATTTTGATATTTATAACAATAATTATTATACTACTATAAATGATATTCATGATACTTAATAATAAATATAATACTAATAATAACACTTAATAACAATAACAAGAATAATTTATAATAATAATAATAATAATAATAATAATAATAATAATAATAATAATAATAATAATAATAATAATAATAATAATAATAATAATAATAATAATAATAATAATAATAATAATAATAATAATAATAATGAAAGAAATAAAAAGACAACCTTATAAGCTCAATTTAAAAAGGATTGCACCCAGCAGGGATTGAACCCGAGACCACTCGAAACCTGACACCATACCCAAACCATCCATCTGTTTTCGCTTATCAGTTTTATTTCACATCCCAATTCTATTAACCTATTAATTTCTGTTTCCATTTTCTTCTTCCATTAAACTGGATCGACCAGAGCCCCAAACGAAATCATAATGGTTAATTAACTTAAGACTTACACTTGGATTAACATCAAACTGTAAAAAAAAAATTGATTAACAGGTAACAAGGAAAATAAAATAAAATAAATAATAATAAATAAAATAAATAAATAAAACAGTGGCTGAAATCGTTTATGAACTCCATTCTTGATTTTGATTTTCAGACGTTTTTAGATTAAAATCACAACATGAATTAGGTTACAAATCCTTCCTAGAAACTCTATGAGTCGTCAATTTAAACAGAAATATCAAAACACTTACGGATTTCCTCATGAACATAAAGTTTGACTTTTTGATTTTTAAACTTTGACTCAACAATTGAAATTCAATAAGATAATTTGGCATCTGTAACTTTACAGATAGATTAAGCGTAGGAATTCTAACCTATCTACATTTATATATTTTGAAAAATGATTTGATCTCAAGCTTTTGACCAATTGGACCAAGAACAGAGAACTTGATAGCAGTTTTAAAGTTTTCAGTTTTAATTAAATCAGTAGAAATCAGTGGTAGTTGAAATTGATAGCAGTGGTAATATAATGGAATGGTGTGACTCTGATAACGTGATGAAACTAGTTGTTTATAGCTAAATACGTCGACATAATTTATTTCAAAGACAGAAGAAAATGTAATAAAAATAAATAAATAAAAGGTTGAATGAGACCTCTAACAAATTTTGGATTCATGTCTGTGATTAAACCCTTAATTGGTACTATCTATTAATTAGAAAACAGATTTTGTACAGCTTGATAACGATGGAGAACTGAATATGTTCCTGTATTTGGTTTTATATATTTCAGATATAATAAAAGAAAAAATGCGTATGAATCTGTAATTATTTAAGTATATGACTGTATTTATATAAATGAATAACTGTATATGTATTTTCATATGTATATAGCAGTATTTTGTATATTTATGTGTATTTATATTTATGTGTGGTTATATATCTATCTATATAAATTATATTTATTATTATTAATAATTAGTAAATATAAACATATTAATAATAATAATTTTGTTACTATTAATAATAATAAGTAATAATAATAATAATATTAATTATGATAATAATAATATTAGTAATAATAATACTAAAACAAATTAAATATACCAACTTTCATATCTATACATTATATATTAAAAATAATAATATAACTAATATCGATTATTAATACTAATTTTTAATATTATTATTGATAAGAATAATAATGAAAGTAATAATAATAATAATATTAGTAAAGATACCAAATTAAATGTACTAACTTTCATATCTATATATATTTATTGAAAATAATAATATAACTCATATTGATATTAATATTAATATTAATATTAATATTAATAACAACACTGAAAACAATAGTATTAGTATGACAATTATATTTTTAACTTATGGTTACATTTCATATGTTAATATTATAATTATAGGCTAACATATACACGATAAGTAAATATTTATACATTTTATATATATTACATTTATATTTATATACATATTTATTTACAAGTACAAGTTCGTGAATCGCCGGGAATAGTCAAAGGGTATTTGATTACATGAATATAGGTTTCAAAACTTTCGAGACTCAACATTACAGATTTTTACTTATCGTATCGGAAACATATAAAGATTCAAGTTTAAATTTGATCGGAAATTTCCGGGTCACTACAGTACCTACCCGTTAAAGAAATTTCGTCCCGAAATTTGAGTGAGGTTGTCATAGTTAACAATAAACATGTTTTTCTGACGAATATGAGTTGAAAATTAGAGTGTTATCATCATTGAGTATTATGGATAAAACAATTCGTTTATGTGAAGAGTACGAGTGAAGCTATCACAAAAGATTGAAATAGGAAAAGTAAAGATTCTTCTTAACTTTTGACAGAGTCAGGGTTGAATTTAGAAAAATAAGGTGCATCCTAACCTTTGACGTGGCCCCGTTTGAATTCCAGAATTCAAGAGATTTAAAGAAAATCTTCGAAATCTAAAAGATTTGATTCTTCGGTGAATAAGGAAATTAAGATCTCTAAAATTAAATACGGTGATCCACCTCGATTACTCTGTCTGATATTTCTCTTATAAATTAAGCTCTTCCGTTCCCTTATTCTCACCATTTCTATACAATCCACAAATTCAAAAGATTATGAAAATGCTTATTCCAATTTTAACCCTGATATTTTTCTAATTATCATTTCTGTCCTCCTTCTTTTAAATCTTCCACCAGAAAATTCGTTTACTTTTAATATAAGCTTGGGGTGATACTATTCTTAATTATACCGTGTCTTTATATTGTTATTCGTATTAATATCCACGGTTTGTAACCTTCGTGTTGTTATTGAGTTTTATATTTTCTCTTTTATTCTGGAGTTCTTTGTCTTTTTCTTCTCTTCTCGAACTCTAGTAAAACGAGTAACGGTCCAGAATTCGTAAGTATGGAATTTCGAATAAACATCGTGTTCTAAATAAGAACTAATGTATTATTACGATTTGATTTATCAAATTACCAGAATCACTGAGAATAGAACTATCAAGAAAATACTTTCTTGATATGTTCAGAAGTTAAACATAATGAAAGAGTTATGTAACATGACACGTGATGACGTTAGGATCTGTGAATCATCACGTCCCATTAGAAACTCAGCATGACTTACTGTAATATAATTACGTTGATCAAGTGTCATTATATTATACTAACTCATGCATCAGTTCCCAATATTACTTCAATAACATTCATATTTTAAGCTCGAAAGTTTACAGAATATAGAAACTAACAGTTTCTATATGGTGTAATACTGATAGCACGAAGAGATTAATGATTTCAGATAAGAATAGTTATAAAAATATCTCTAGAAATATGGAGGATATTTATAATGAAAGATACGATAATATCTCGGAATATCTAAGATCAGAGGATGATAGAAACTATTGTCTGCAAGGGTTTAGAGTAAGGAGCAAGATATTCACTAAATACTTTAGCAGACATTGAATCATTTAGATTCTTTGAAGTCAAACTTATTCTTTGTGATTTGTCCACGGCTTCTTTCATAGTTTCGCATAATCCGCTTTTTGGTACTAAATTTTCTATTGAATGTTTCCAATATAATGATACACAGGAAGCACGAGGAGGTATATAATTTCGAACGAGAATATTTATGAAAATATCCTCACAAATATTGAAGATATTGATGATGATATTTTGGAATTTCTAAGTTCGATGGTTGATGGAGAAAGATTTTCCGCAAGATTTTAACATGACTTCGGAGCAAGATATTCTCTAAAGATTTCAACGGATCCAGAATTACCTGAATCCTTTGAATATAGGGTTTGGTCCTTGTATTTGTCCTTGGTCTCCTTCATGGTTAACTCTATCCATTTTCCAGTTCCAACGTTTCTGAGCTTTTCCAACATACTATTCTTTATCATTAAACTTCCGAAGATTATGGTCGTTTACGGTTGTCTACAGTTTCTGCTGCTTCATTCAGATTTCTCAACATTCAGAGTATTAATTTGTAGACTGAGTGCGTCTTAGAATTTCAGAATGAAAGATCATAATTCTAAGAGATAAATGTTATATGGATACATATAACTGTTGATGTAGATACGCTGTGAGTTTTCAAAGTACCGATTGCCGATTCCTCTACATTTACTGCTACCATATCTGAATCATTGGTTATTGATCCGAGATGATTTCAAGAGAATTGTGTTTTTAGATGATTAAATGCTGACGGTAATACGGTGGAATATAAAAGGTTCCCCGGTAACAATAAAAGAGCATACATATAAATCAAGGTGATAATAGTTTCGAACGAAAAATCGAAGTTGATTTGCTGGAGCTGTGACAAAATTTGCTACTTTGAAAGGAATTACCAAGTTATTTTGGGTAATAATAACACTATGGGAATTAGCACAACTACGTGCTAAACGTTTACTCGGTTTTTGAGAGTTTTTCAGATGCATAACTAAATGCATCAATCTTTTCTCCCGTATATGAAGTGCGGTTGGTTCATCCTCTTGTTTGAGATGTTTTCAAGAATCATGAAAGGTTTGAACGCAGATTGTAATCGTCAAGATACAAATGAGGTTTAAGATGAAATCAAGTGGCAAATTTGAAGAATTATTTAGTTTCATATGTTATAATCAGTATTTTAATTCATTTTAATTGTCCAATATCATTCGTACACAGTCGATAGTCCACAGTTAACAGTCCAGTAATTCATATATAGTTTAATATATTATATTCGAATTAATTAATACGTGTCGTGACCTGTATACGTCTCAGACTCGATCACAACTCAAATTATATATATTATTACAGAATCAACCTCAACCCTGTATAGAGAACTCGATCATTACTGTATATAGAGTGTCTATGGTTATTCCAAATAATATATATAAATGCGTCGATATGATATGTCAAAACCTTGTATACGTGTCCCGATATTTAAAGTGCGTAAAATAAATAACAGAAATTAAATAACGATAAATAAAGTGCGTAAAGTAAATAACAGAAATTAAATGACGATAAATAAAATTGCGAGAATGTAAATTGCGATAATTAAATTGCGATAATATAAAATGTAATCAGTTAGCTAGGAACAATTAGCTAGGGACAGTTAGCGTGTATTCTTAACAAAATTTCTCATAGTTAATTTGTATGTTTCTAACAAATTTTATTTTGTCAAATGTTTTCTTCATTATGCCACTTGTTGGATTCTGATAAATCAAAATCCCAATATGAAATTGGATGAATATGGTTATTCTGTGGTGAACGGATTTGTATATCGGTGAATGTAAGTAGGATAGTAAATGACTATTGAATCTGATTCGAAGAATGTACAGTGTAACTTATTAATGTGGAATCTAAATATTCCTCGGGTATTACCTACCCGTTAAAATATTTTCACCATTAACAGTTTGTACAAAAGGATTTTTAATTACAACCTTTATGAAAAAATATATATACCTATATATTTTCTTCAGATGTATTCATGGATTTAATGAGTTAATGTGATATTAATCTCATTTGATTTACCGTTAGAACTAGAATATATAATCTCTAAAACATTGAAGATTACATAATCGTCATGTCGAACGAAGATAAATGATGTAGAAAGATTCGTAGAACGATGATTATGCTCGAGGTACATAATGAGATGTTGAGGCATGTTTTGTTGACGGTACGGGTGCTATTGCTAGTGGTTCTGTTGATGTCGGTGTTTGTAACAACCCGTCAAAATCGCTATTGACGCGGCATGTTAATTATTGATTCCACAGTGAGGTTTTGACCTCTATATGATACGTTTTGATAAAATATTGCATTCATTTAAATAAGTGACTTTCTAAACATAGAAAGTTATAAACATGTGGGTGAGTGCTTAGGTATAAGAAAATCCCCAAAATACATAAGTTTTTATCATATAGTTTGACATTACAGTCAAATTATTTATTACACAACGCAGTTTTATTTTGAATGCAATAAACTTTGTACAAAGCATGAGAGGCTCCATGCAGGCAACAAGCACATCACAGCGGAAGCAGTCTAAGGACCTGAGAATAAAACATGCTAAAAAGGTCAACACGAATGTTGGTGAGTTATAGTTTTAATTGCTCGAGTCATAGGTATATAAAGATGGAACACAAGATTTCATCAAAAGTTTATCAATAGATTCTACATAACAGAGCACCCTGGTAACTAAGCTTTAACGTTATAATGATAAATACCCCATTCGTTTTAATACACGCAAACCAACGTGTCCTAAACTCAAATAACACACGTCCGTTAAAAGGCTAGTGCTCTAGCTCGGACGGGGATGTCAAGCCCTATGGATCCATATACTATTATTCGCGCCCACCAGTCCATACTCTATGTACTGGCAGTTACTAGTTACCAAAGCTAAGGGATTTTCGGTTCAAACTCAGTGTAGAATTAAGTATGTACTTGTATCCATTGCGTTTAAAATAAATTGCATGTATTCTCAGCCCAAAAATATTTAAAGTATTTAAAAAGGGAGACTATAACTCACAGTTCAATATTGTGATTCAATATTGTAGGGAAATAGCGTAGACGTAATGATGGTAGACGACTGTATGGTTGGCCTTGTATTCTAGAACAATACCCCGAACAATACCCAATATTACCTTAGCTTGAAACGGTTTGAAACCCGAATTAAAATACCCTCGTAAATACCTTATTATTATTAAACTTAAATTATAATATTAAAATTATAAATATCTTATCGTTTACAGAAGGAAGAAAAGAAATTGGGGTGAGTAACTCGTCGAACAAACTGGCGTATTTATAATACTTTTTCATTTACTGTAGCTCATGCAATCGCATGAGTTTTCAGTGTTTTTGCCATGCGATCGCATGGCGTTTTGTTTCTAGTTCGTCGACATCAAATAGCGCTACTGTAGCAATTCACTATAGCAAAGTCAATTTTACTGTAGCAATTCATTGTAGCAAAGTCAATTTTACTGTAGCACTGTAGCAAAGTACGATTTCACTGTAGCAAATAGTGTTTTACTGTAGGAAAGTCGTTTTTACTTGTACATATACATATATACATACATATAATTGTTCATGAATCGTCGAGAGTAGTCAAAGGTAATTGAATATATGAAACAGTTCCAAAATTTTGAGACTCAATCTAACAGACTTTGTTTAACGTGTCAAAATAATAAATCGTATAGAGAATTGGTTTAAATAAGTCGAAATTTTTCGGGTCATCACAGTACCTCCCCGTTAAAGAAAATTTCGTCCCGAAATTTTTGAGTAGTACCTGTTTTATGAGCGATATCAGTGAACAAATGTGGATACTTTTGCTTCATTTGATCTTCACGTTCCCAAGTAAACTCGGGTCCTCGTCTAGCGTTCCAACGAACTCTAACTATCGGTATTTTGCTTTGCTTTAATTGTTTGACCTCACGATCCATGATTTCAACAGGTTCTTCGATAAAATGGAGTTTTTCATTGATTCGTATTTCGTTAAGAGGAATTACGACATCCTCTTCAGCTAAACATTTCTTCAAATTTGACACGTGAAATGTGTCGTGAACACTACTAAGTTCTTGCGGTAGCTTTAATCGATAAGCAACTGCTCCAATTCTTTCGGTGATTTCAAAGGGTCCTACGTACCTAGGACTTAGCTTTCCTCGTTTACCGAATCGTACAACGCCTTTCCAGGGTGACACTTTCAACATGACTTTGTCGCCCACTTGAAATTCTAGAGGTTTTCTTCTTACATCAGCATAACTCTTTTGACGACTCATGGCCGTTTTCAATCGCTGTTGTATTTGAATGATCTTTTCGGTGGTTTCATGAATAATTTCTGGTCCGGTAAGTTGTCTTTCTCCTACTTCACTCCAACAAATAGGAGACCTGCACTTTCTACCGTAAAGTGCTTCAAATGGCGCTGTGTTGATGCTCGTATGATAGCTGTTATTGTATGAGAATTCTGCCAATGGTAGATGTTTATCCCATCCGTTTCCGAAATCGATGACACATGCCCTCAGCATGTCTTCTAGGGTTTGAATGGTTCTTTCACTTTGGCCATCTGTCTGGGGGTGATATGCTGTACTCATATCCAAACGTGTCCCCATTGCTTTCTGTAAAGTTTGCCAGAACCTTGAAGTAAATCGGCTGTCGCGATCAGAGATGATGGACACAGGCACACCGTGTCTAGAAATAACTCCCTTTATGTAAACTTGTGCCAACTTTTCCATCTTATCGGTTTCTCGTATCGGTAAAAAGTGAGCAGACTTAGTGAGACGATCCACAACAACCCAGATGGTGTCGTAACCTCCCACTGTTTTCGGTAGCTTTGTGATAAAATCCATGGTAATACATTCCCACTTCCATTGAGGAATCTCTGGTTGTGTCAACAATCCTGACGGTTTCTGATGTTCAGCCTTGACCTTGGCGCAAGTCAGGCACTTTCCAACATAAGTAGCAATGTCGGCTTTCATGTTGGGCCACCAATAGAACTTCTTGAGATCGTGGTACATTTTCCCATTTCCGGGGTGAATTGAGTACCTCGTTTTGTGTGCTTCATCAAGTACTAGTTGCCTTAGGTTACCATGTTTTGGTACCCATATCCTACCAGCAAAATACAGGGTTCCATCGGCTTTTACTTCAAGTTGTTTTTCTAACCCTTTGCTCATTTCACCTTTTTCATTTTCTTCTTTTAAAGCCTCTAACTGTGCTGCTTGAATTTGCTTTGTGAGATCAGTACGAATTGTAATGTTCAAAGCTCGGACCCGAAGAGGTTTTACTCTTTCTTTTCGACTTAGGGCATCAGCTACAACATTAGCCTTTCCGGGGTGGTAACGGATTTCACAATCGTAATCGTTCAACAACTCTATCCAACGACGTTGCCTCATATTGAGTTGTTTTTGATCAAAAATATGCTGAAGACTCTTATGATCGGTGTACATTGTACACTTGGTTCCATATAGATAGTGTCTCCATATTTTGAGTGCAAAAACTACTGCTCCAAGTTCCAAATCATGCGTCGTATAGTTCATTTCGTGAATTTTTAGTTGTCATGAGGCATATGCGATAACTTTTGTGCGTTGCATTAATACACATCCTAAACCTTGGCGCGAAGCATCACAATAGATCACGAAATCATCATTTCCTTCCGGTAATGACAAAATGGGTGCAGACGTTAACTTCTTCTTTAATAACTGGAATGAGGATTCCTGTTCCGTGGACCAATCATACTTCTTTCCCTTTTGAGTCAATGCAGTTAAGGGTTTGGCGATTCTAGAGAAATCTTGAATGAATCTTCGGTAGTAACCAGCAAGACCTAAGAATTGGCGGATTTGTGTTGGAGTCTTCGGTGTTTCCCATTTACTAATGGCTTCGATCTTGGCAGGGTCAACTTTAATTCCATGTTTACTGACAACATGACCCAAAAACTGTACTTCTTGTAACCAGAAATCACACTTTGAAAATTTTGCGTATAATTCTTCTTTCTTGAGTATCTCTAGTACCAGTCTTAAGTGTTGCTCATGTTCTTCCTTGTTCTTTGAGTAAATCAATATGTCGTCGATAAAAACAATAACAAATTTATCTAAAAACGGCCGGCAGATGCGGTTCATTAGATCCATGAATACAGCTGGAGCATTAGTTAATCCAAAAGGCATGACTAAAAACTCATAGTGACCGTAACGGGTTCTGAACGCGGTTTTAGGAACATCTTCTTCCTTCACTCTCAGCTGATGATATCCGGAGCGTAGATCAATCTTAGAATAAACACTCGATCCTTGCAATTGATCAAACAAATCATCAATCCTCGGTAATGGGTACCGATTCTTGATCGTTAATTTGTTTAATTCTCGGTAATCTATGCACATTCTCATAGATCCATCCTTCTTCTTGACGAACAGAATAGGAGCACCCCAAGGTGAAAAACTGGGGCGAATAAATCCACGATCTGATAATGCATGTAACTGGCTTTGTAATTCTTGCATCTCTGAAGGTGCAAGTCTATATGGGGATCGGGCTACAGGTGCGGCTCCAGGTACGAGATCAATCGGGAATTCTACACATCTGTGTGGAGGTAGACCAGGTAATTCTTCTGGAAATACTTCGGGATATTCTCTCACAATCGGCACGTCATCAATGCTTCTTTCTTCGGTATTAATCTTCTTCACGTGTGCCAAAATAGCATAACACCCTTTTCTTATAAGTTTCTGGGCCTTCATACAGCTGATAAAGTTCAGCTTCGAGTTTTTCTTCTCCCCATAAATCATTAATGACGTTTCATCCTTACGAGGGATGCGGATCGCTTTCTCAGCACAAACAACTTCTGCTCTTGTTTTGGACATCCAGTCCATGCCAACGATTACATCAAAACTTCCTAATTCTACGGGTATTAAGTCGATTTTGAATGTTTCACCACTAAAGTTTATCTTACAACTACGGCAAATTTTATCAACTTTTATTAGCTTACCATTAGCTAATTCTACAATATGTTTGTCATCTAGAGGTAACAATGAACAGTTTAACCTAGTGCAAAAGTTTCTACTCATATAACTTCTATCAGCACCCGTATCAAATATAATGTAGGCTAATAGGTTATTAATGGTAAACGTACCCGTGACAAGCTTAGGATCCTCACGTGCTTTACTGGCACTAATATTAAATGCCCTCCCACGTGCGGGTTCTTTGTTCTTTTCCTTATCAGGGCATTGATTTATAAAGTGACCAGACTTCCCGCATCTAAAACATTTCTTGACATCGGTCGGTTTTGTCTTCACTTCAGAAATGGTGGCATAACAATCCTTCGCCACATGTCCTTTCTTGTTGCACTTATCACAGACCACCTGGCAATAACCTGAATGATGGGTGTAACATCTTTTGCAGAACGGATGGGGTCCCTTGTAGTATGGGCTAGCAGTTGCCCCATCTTGTTTGCCCTTAAAGTTCTCTTGCCTCTTCGGGTGAGAAAATTTTCCCTTATGGTCCTCCCATTTCCTCTTTCCTTCAGTTGTCTTGACTTCTGTAATTGGTGCCTTAATCGAACTCTCTGTGATCTGATCCATGAGTTGGTGTGCCATTCTCATGGCTTCCTGCATCGTATTTGGTTTGGACGATGTAACATTTCCTTTGATGTTGATCGACAAACCGTCAATATACATCTCTATCTTTCGTTTCTCATTTGGCACTAATTCGGGACACAACAAGGCTAGTTCCATGAAACGCTTTTCATAGTTGGTGAGATTCGCACCTACAACCTTTAAATTACGTAATTCAGTTTCCATTTTTCTGATCTCGTTTCGAGGACAGTATTCCTCGATTAACATCTTTTTCAGTTCTTCCCAAGAGATATCATATGCCGTATCTATTCCTTCTACTTTAGCATAATTGTTCCACCAAGTAAGTGCACCGTCTTGCAACGTGCACGAAGCATACTTTGACTTGTCTCCGTCCGCACAATTACTGATTTTGAAAACGGACTCCATCTTTTCGAACCATCGAGTTAGACCGACTGGTCTTTCGGTTCCACTAAACGTCAGTGGTTTGCATGCTTGAAAAGTTTTGTATGAGCATCCGTTTCGTGAGTTTGTGTTTAAGGCTGCTGCTTTGGCTGCTGCTTCGGCTGTTGCTTTTGCTGCCTCAGCTGCAGCAATTCTTTCATTCACACGTTTGTCAACTAGTTCCTCAAACTCAGCATCCGACATTTGAGACATGTTTCTGTTAAAGTTCATACTTAATAGCTTAATA
This sequence comes from Rutidosis leptorrhynchoides, assembly GCF_046630445.1. NCBI lineage: Eukaryota > Viridiplantae > Streptophyta > Magnoliopsida > Asterales > Asteraceae > Rutidosis > Rutidosis leptorrhynchoides. The sequence goes on from NC_092333.1 coordinate 715,270,531, forward strand.
CAAAAATTAACTACTACCGTTCAAATAATATTCTATTATGTAAAACTAGTGCATTTTCATTTCACGCTTTATTCATGATATAGCAATACAATACCAGTATTTCACATAGGTTTATTTTATATAATACACATGTAGGATAAAATAAAGCACACTACATAATATTATACATGGCGTGAAATGTTATAATAGCGGGAGGTGATTCAAAAACGACGGGGCCTTTTAGTTGTTGGTGAATCAATTTGTTTAGGTGGAATGAGGGATAGACGCACAGTGTATTTTGTTGTTGGTTGTGGGTTTGAGGTACTTGGTATCTCGGTAGGATTATCAGGGAGATTTATATGGTACGGGTGGTTTGGGGGTAAAAGGTGTCGGTTTTCAAGCCCTACTACAATAGGAAGTTTAACATCCCTTGTTACGTTAATCCACTCTTGTTTAGAAATTTCTTTTACTTCCTCCTCCGCCTCAGGATCGTTTTCAGGTTCTTTCCTTTCTGGTTCTTCTGGAATTTGTGAATTTTCCCAAAATGCATCCCACTCTAGGTTATCATCGTCATCAGTTATATAGATGATTGATACATCTTTCGAGTCAACGTCGTTATCAGATAAGTCGATGATTGGTGCTTTTCCCGGAGATTCAACTTCGGAGTCGCTGAATGTGATAATGAGATTGGTGCTAGAAGTAGACATCTAATATGAAAAATTATAGCGAGTTAATAAGTATTAATAATACAAATAATCATTCCATGTTTTTATTATTAATAAACCAAAATAATACAATACCATATAATACCGATATTTTACATATGCTTATTTTACATAACAAGATAGAGTAGCACACATAAGCAATAGAATAGCGCATGGAAGATTTATGGGTGCGAGGTCGTTTATTCAGAACTATCAGAAACTTCTTCCCATTTGGTTCTCTCTGCCAATTGTTTGTGTGCGTATGGTTTGACAGACATTCTAGCAGTGTATTTAATTTTTGGTTGGGGTTTTGAGGTACCTGTTGCCTCAGTGGGTTTAATACAATAAGGGTGGTTACGGATCGAATGGTCATGTTCCTTTTTAATAATTAAGGACTTTTTATTATTGTGGTTGTTTTTATTATCTATAGCAAGTTGGAATTTCTCCTTAGTGACTTCTTTTATTTCATTAGCAAAATCCTCCTCCTTAGTGATCTCATCTGATGACGAACTGTCTGAGTCATGTGTAGGAGAATATGATGACGAACTGCGATCATATGTACCGGTGGTCATGAACCGAAATCTGCCAGGCGTAATTGGCACAACCCGCCCGTCGGCGGTATATCTGGACCAATGTCCATATTCATTTAGAAATGGACGATCTTCGTTTATTCCACGGATCATGGGTCCATTCCAACGATACTGTGGCTCCAGAAAACCAGAGCTGGGTGGAGCTGGGACCTCCTCCGGGTTTACCTGTAGTTGAGATTCCCCGGCTAACACAATTTCTTCTTTAATAGGTATTGGAACGCCCTTTTTAGTTGTGGATAGAATAGATTCAGTGTCCGATTCCGAGTCGTACAAAATGATAGGATTAGAAGAAGTCATCTATCACATAATTGAAACAACAATTACGTTAGCGTATAGATATATTACATATAATGTTTTTGACAAAATGATAAGCAAAATCGGTAAAAACAGTTATGGTTATAGTCCAGACTCACTAATGCATCCTAACAATTACCAGTTAAACACATTAATGTAAATTCTGGTTCCCTATAATCTCAAGCTCTGATACCAACTGTAACAACCCGTTAAAATCGCTATTGACGCGGCATGTTAATTATTGATTCCACAGTGAGGTTTTGACCTCTATATGATACGTTTTGATAAAATATTGCATTCATTTAAATAAGTGACTTTCTAAACATAGAAAGTTATAAACATGTGGGTGAGTGCTTAGGTATAAGCAAATTCCCAAAATACATAAGTTTTTATCATATAGTTTGACATTACAGTCAAATTATTTATTACACAACGCAGTTTTATTTTGAATGCAATAAACTTTGTACAAAGCATGAGAGGCTCCATGCAGGCAACAAGCACATCACAGCGGAAGCAGTCTAAGGACCTGAGAATAAAACATGCTAAAAAGGTCAACACGAATGTTGGTGAGTTATAGTTTTAATTGCTCGAGTCATAGGTATATAAAGATGGAACACAAGATTTCATCAAAAGTTTATCAATAGATTCTACATAACAGAGCACCCTGGTAACTAAGCTTTAACGTTATAATGATAAATACCCCATTCGTTTTAATACACGCAAACCAATGTGTCCTAAACTCAAATAACACACGTCCGTTAAAAGGCTAGTGCTCTAGCTCGGACGGGGATGTCAAGCCCTATGGATCCATATACTATTATTCGCGCCCACCAGTCCATACTCTATGTACTGGCAGTTACTAGTTACCAAAGCTAAGGGATTTTCGGTTCAAACTCAGTGTAGAATTAAGTATGTACTTGTATCCATTGCGTTTAAAATAAATTGCATGTATTCTCAGCCCAAAAATATTTAAAGTATTTAAAAAGGGAGACTATAACTCACAGTTCAATATTGTGATTCAATATTGTAGGGAAATAGCGTAGACGTAATGATGGTAGACGACTGTATGGTTGGCGTTGGATTCTAGAACAATACCCCGAACAATACCCAATATTACCTTAGCTTGAAACGGTTTGAAACCCGAATTAAAATACCCTCGTAAATACCTTATTATTATTAAACTTAAATTATAATATTAAAATTATAAATATCTTATCGTTTACAGAAGGAAGAAAAGAAATTGGGGTGAGTAACTCGTCGAACAAACTGGCGTATTTATAATACTTTTTCATTTACTGTAGCTCATGCGATCGCATGAGTTTTCAGTGTTTTTGCCATGCGATCGCATGGCGTTTTGTTTCTAGTTCGTCGACATCAAATAGCGCTACTGTAGCAATTCACTATAGCAAAGTCAATTTTACTGTAGCAATTCACTGTAGCAAAGTCAATTTTACTGTAGCACTGTAGCAAAGTACGATTTCACTGTAGCAAATAGTGTTTTACTGTAGGAAAGTCGTTTTTACTTGTACATATACATATATACATACATATAATTGTTCATGAATCGTCGAGAGTAGTCAAAGGTAATTGAATATATGAAACAGTTCCAAAATTTTGAGACTCAATCTAACAGACTTTGTTTAACGTGTCAAAATAATAAATCGTATAGAGAATTGGTTTAAATAAGTCGAAATTTTTCGGGTCATCACAGTGTTGTTGTTGAAGCTGATAAATTTTGCACCATATTCTCCAAATTGATTACTCGAGCGCGAAGTTCGTTGACTTCTTCCATTATTTCGGGATGATTGTCAGTCGGAACGAGCGGATGAATGAGGTTTAGAATCTGAGATAGTATAAGATCGTGACGAGATACTCTGGAAATGAGAGAGATAATGGTGTCTCGAACAGGTTCGCCGTTAAACGCTTTAGGTTCATTGTCAAGAGGTGAATTCGGTTGGTGGAAGGGATTGCCTTCTGCGCATTTCCATTAATTAGGTCAACTACGAAACCATCAGATGAATTGATAATGGCTGATTGGTTGATTCATGCCGATGATGCTGTTTTCGGAGCTTAGGTGAACATCTATGTCGGAATAGCTGTCGGAATAACTATAGGAATAGTTATTGGAATCTGAGGGACTCGAACTGGTTGAGGAATTTATCTTGTACGATCAGATGAAGGATTTTCGATAAGAAATAGATTATGGGATGTAGATTAGTACTCTGCAATACATAATTTACATATGCATATATAATACTAAAATCCTATAAGTTACGGAGGAATCTACGGAAGTTGTCAGGCAAAGTTACAGTAATAGATACACTAAGATATGAAGTAGCAGATACGCTAAGATATGAATTTTGTCTATACACTATTCATGCAGTCAATGCAGTAAAACGTGTCTAGACTAAGAATGATAAGTAAGTGATTCTCTAAGAATGATAAGCAGGTAATTTTTGACACAAAATGATAAGCAAAACTTTTGATATGCAGACACGGTCGAAGTCCAGACTCAATAATGCATCCTAACGACTTATCAGTTAGACACACTAATGCAGACATGGTTCGCTAAGACCACCGCTCTGATACCAACTGAAACGCCCCGTCCTAATCCATCCGGACGTAGTCCATATCGATTATAAGCGATTCATAACAGTTGATTACATCGCGAGGTACTTGACCTCTATATGATACATTTTACAAACATTGCATTCGTTTTTGGAAAGACAAACTTTCATTTCATTGAAAATTGACGACATGCAAACCATTTCATAATACATCCAACTATAATTGACTGAACAATGATCTTGATGAACTCGATGACTCGAATGCAACGTTTTTTGAAATATGACATGAATGACTTCAAGTAATATCTCTAATATGAGCAAACGCACAGCGAAAGATTTCTTTCGTACCTGAGAATGAACATGCTTTAAAGTGTCAACTAAAAGGTTGGTGAGTTCATTAGTTTATCATAATCATTCATCATTTTAATAGACCACAATATTTTTAAATATTATAAAACGTGCAGAAGTCCCATTCCAACTGCACAAACAAAATATCTTTCATATGAAGAACACCTGGTGAGGATTCAAAATATAATAGTAACCATCTGTGCTGGTCTTTCACCCCACGGCTGAATACATGTGCCTTCAAAATATAGAACCTCTGTGCCGGTCTTTACACCCCATGGCTGAACACATGTTTATAAAATATAGGACAACCGGTGCCAAAATGTCATAAATAATAAACCATCCACCCGGCTCGGGAGCTCATACACTATAACGGAAACCGGGGGCTAATGCGTCTCATAATAATCAACCCCAATCCCAGATAATTCTTTCATAGAATACAGTTAAGGTACTTGTGTCTATTGCGTCAACATTTATAAAAGCGCATGTATTCTCAGTCCCAAAAATGTAAAGAGTAAAAAGGGAATCAAATGAAACTCACCTAATGTATTTTGTAGTAAAAATACATACGACTATATTGAACAATGCAAGTTTGGCCTCGGATTCACGAACCTATATCATATATATATATATATATATATATATATATATATATATATATATATATATATATATATATATATATATATTAATACACTTAATCGTAATCGAATAAGTTTATATATATAACCTATTAATAATATTATTTTTATATTAAACTATATTTATTTTTCACATATTCTTTTTATATAATAGAATATTTTGTTATGTTATATGTGTTAAATATATATATGTTTATGAATTTCATTTGTTTAAAAAAAAATAGTTTTAATCATACTAAGTTAATATTAGTAAAAATAATGATAATAACATTAATAATATATTTATGTTAATAATAACTCTATTAGCGATACCAACAATGATATTAATAATAATATTTGTAAAAATATTAATTTTATTTTTAACGATAGTTATAATATCGATTTTTAATCATTATATTAATAATACACATAGTAATCTTAATGATAATATTTATATTGATATTAGAAATTTTATTATATACAAAAGTTACTAATACTAAAAATACTAATAATATGTATTAGCCTCCTAATAATCATAATTAAACATATTCATGCTAATAATATTAAGGTTATAATAATATCATATTTACTACTTATAATAATACTACTAGTAATAATAGATACAATATTTATAATTATGATAATAATTTTGATATTTATAACAATAATTATTATACTACTATAAATGATATTCATGATTCATGATACTTAATAATAAATATAATACTAATAATAACACTTAATAACAATAACAAGAATAATTTATAATAATAATAATAATAATAATAATAATAATAATAATAATAATAATAATAATAATAATAATAATAATAATAATAATAATAATAATAATAATAATAATAATAATAATAATAATAATAATGAAAGAAATAAAAAGACTACCTTATAAGCTCAATTTGAAAAGGATTGCACCCAGCAGGGATTGAACCCGAGACCACTCGAAACCCGACACCATACCCAAACCATCCATCTATTTTCGCTTATCAGTTTTATTTCACATCCCAATTCTATTAACCTGTTAATTTCTGTTTCCATTTTCTTCTTCCATTAAACTGGATCGACCAGAGCCCCAAACGAAATCATAATGGTTAATTAACTTAAGACTTACACTTGGATTAACATCAAACTGTAAAAAAAAATTGATTAACAGGTAACAAGGAAAATAAAATAAAAAAATAATAAAATAAATAAATAAATAAAACAGTCGCTGAAATCGTTTATGAACTCCATTCTTGATTTCGATTTTCAGACGTTTTTAGATTAAAATCACAACATGAATTAGGTTACAAATCCTTCCTAGAAACTCTATGAGTCGTCAATTTAAACAGAAATATCAAAACACTTACGGATTTCCTCATGAACATAAAGTTTGACTTTTTGATTTTTAAACTTTGACTCAACAATTGAAATTCAATAAGATAATTTGGCATCTGTAACTTTACAGATAGATTAAACGTAGGAATTCTAACCTATCTGCATTTATATATTTTGAAAAATGATTTGATCTCAAGCTTTTGACCAATTGGACCAAGAACAGAGAACTTGATAGCAGTTTTAGAGTTTTCAGTTTTAATTAAATCAGTAGAAATCAGTGGTAGTTGAAATTGATAGCAGTGGTAATATAATGGAATGGTGTGACTCTGATAACGTGATGAAACTAGTTGTTTATAGCTAAATACGTCGATAGAATTTATTTCAAAGACAGAAGAAAATGTAAAAAAAATAAAAATAAATAAAAGGTTGAATGAGACCTCTAACAAATTTTAGATTCATGTCTGTGATTAAACCCTTAATTGGTACTATCTATTAATTAGAAAACAGATTTCGTACAGCTTGATAACGATGGAGAACTGAATATGTTCCTGTATTTGGTTTTATATATTTCAGATATAATAAAAGAAAAAATGCGTATGAATCTGTAATTATTTAAGTATATGACTGTATTTATATAAATGAATAACTGTATATGTATTTTCATATGTATATAGCAGTATTTTATATATTTATGTGTATTTATATTTATGTGTGGTTATATATCTGTCTATATAAATTATATTTATTATTATTAATAATTAGTAAATATAAACATATTAATAATAATAATTTTGTTACTATTAATAATAATAAGTAATAATAATAATAATATTAATTATGATAATAATAATATTAGTAATAATAATACTAAAACAAATTAAATATACCAACTTTCATATCTATACATTATATATTAAAAATAATAATATAACTAATATCGATTATTAATACTAATTTTTAATATTATTATTGATAAGAATAATAATGAAAGTAATAATAATAATAATATTAGTAAAGATACCACATTAAATGTACTAACTTTCATATCTATATATATTTATTAAAAATAATAATATAACTCATATTGATATTAATATTAATATTAATATTAATATTAATATTAATATTAATATTAATATTAATATTAATATTAATATTAATATTAATATTAATAGCAACACTGAAAACAATAGTATTAGTATGACAATTATATTTTTAACTTATGGTTACATTTAATATGTTAATATTATAATTATAGGATAACATATACACGATAAGTAAATATTTATACATTTTATATATATTACATTTATATTTATATACATATTTATTTACAAGTACAAGTTCGTGAATCGTCGGGAATAGTCAAAGGGTATTTGATTACATGAATATAGGTTTCAAAACTTTCGAGACTCAACATTACCGATTTTTACTTATCGTGTCGGAAACATATAAAGATTCAAGTTTAAATTTGATCGGAAATTTCCGGGTCACTACATCAACAACCCGAGATCCCACAATGGAAATGGGAAGGGATGACGATAGATTTCATCCTGAAGACTACCAAAAACAATAGGCAGTTATGACACCTTCTGGGTTATCGTTGACCGCCTCACCAAATCTGCTCACTTTCTAGCCATGAAAGGAACCGATACAATGGATAAACCTGCACAACGATACATAAAGGAAAATGTATCCCGTCACTTCGGCAATTCAAATTCTATCTTAAGGACTGGCCAGGAATCTTATTTGATACTCATTCTTACGCGACTCTAAATCCTAACTTACTCCGAGAGATTTCTTATTTGATGATAATCGTACCATCATCCTTCTTACGTCAATATTAGTCGTACCAGTTCGAAATTTCTAAAATCAATGGGTAGTTAATTCCCATCCTCATACTCTCCCACTCGTATCTCACTTATAAGCAACAACTTCACACTTAAGCATTTTTGGTCATAGGACTTATGTCCTACTAAAAGTCATCAACCACATTTAAATTCAATAGTTTTTATTACCTCAAATGTCACCCGAAATTTTCAAAAATCTTTTACTCGATCTTTTTCCAACTTGTAATCTCCGAAATATGAAAATTTGTTTGCCAAAATTTTACACACACTATTTTACTGTGACATCCTCTCAAAGTTTTATAAAAATTTATTTTATTGCCATTCGTACAAATTTTAGAAACCGTATATGTTAAATAATTACTTATTTTGACTAGTACACATGAAATTTTACTTTCACTTTTACAAATCAAAGCTTTTATTCAAAAGATATTTTACCTTAAATGGTACGTGTTGCACATAACCCTAGTTTGCTAAGAACTTCGTTTCTTTTCTTACATTGTCACCTTAAACGATTTTTATAAAATTTTCGTTGCTTGTCAATATAAAATTTTTCGTTGCTTATTCGTATCCAAGTCTTCTTGGAGACTTTACAACCATCGAAACCGAGAGATTCATGGGTGTGTATGTGATGAAGGCACTTACTACCACGTCATGCAGAGCCTTCGGGCATCCATCAACACTTAAACCATTCAAAATTACTGCGTTACCCTAGGGATCTTATCCTTCACACCTGTCCGAGCGATGCTCTATCTTACACAACTCAAAGTCCTGACTTATTCCAAGGGATTCTCATCTAGCGATATTAACATCATCAGTACTCCGACTTTAATATTGGCCATAACCTGTTTGCCATTTTTGCAAAGTCAAGAAACAATTAACTTCTCATCCTCATGCTCTATCCTTCATACCTCACTTTTTAGCAACGGCTTCGCACGTGAACATTTTTGGGCCAAAGACTTAGGTCCTGATAATTTTCAAAACTACATTTAAGTCATTAGTTTTCATTACCTAGTAACATGTCAACCGATGATTCAAAGATTTTTCACTCGACCTTTTTCAACTCATAACCTCTAAAATACGAAAAACTATATTTATCAAAATATTTTGATTTTACACGTTGCTTATTTGTGCGGTCCGCACGAGATTATGGACAAATGAAAGTAATAAAATTTTTCGGTCACTTACGCGATTTATAAAATCATATATGTATATATATAATTAAGTTAACAAATTTACCCTTACTTATTTTGGTTAATACCTACTAAGTTATACCTTCAAATTATTTAACAATCGCTCCTTTAATGAGTTGTTTAACTTAAGTCAAATAGTTTTATGCAAAATGGTACACGTTGTACATATTTCTAAATTTACTAAGAACTTCGTTCCGTTTATGTTGTCACATCAAACGTTTAAAGGTTTTTCAAAACTTCCTTGGTTGATTTTAAAGGTTTTCGTATTAAGCTACACCATGTATGGATCACACTTCTTCTCGCCCTCCGTTAGGGATGAAGCTTACTATTAAAATTCTTGTTAAAAACACTTGAGCCACTTTGGGTGGCAGATTTTTTTAAAAAAAAATAAAAAAATTGTTAAGAAGTCTTTGCGCTCATGAAATGTTCCTCTTAAAGTTAGACTTGGCAAAAACGCGAGCCGATAAATCAGTCTTCTGATGTACACTCAGTGTTTACCCGATTGTAGGAAAGGAACTAGTTAGGTTTCTACTCTCAATATTTAACGGCTAATCGCAACACCCTCGTAAACGTCATCTCTAGGATTCATTATGTTGAGGTACAAGAAATCATTGTTGGAGATTCTCTTAACTTAGAGTAAATCATTCTTTATGACCAGGAGTTCACGTATCTTCTCATCCGCGCATCCCCTTAAGTATAAGGATAAATTTAGAACGAACTGTTCGGAGAATTCACTCTCGTTCAAGGACCACACCTTTCGTGCGATTTTCTTTCGGAAATGTAATATAAGATACCTTAAGAATCTATGAATCTTGTTATCCTCTTGGAAGGGACTGCTTAAAACGTCTGTAACACGGATATGGTTACTCCACACATTCCTTCCTTCGCCGGTTGCAACTATATGTTGTTCTAGTTAATGTTAACCCTAACCCCAACATGTAACTGAAAGGAAAAAGTTACATTATGGAACTGTTCACCTGTAGTATGGTAAACTAAGGTGATATATTTCATTGTTCGTTCAGACCGTCCTGAAGACACTATAGATAATTATGGCTTGCATTTCAAATAAGTCTGATTAGTCACTTTCAGCTAAAAATTTCAATTCATTTAGTCAAATGAAACGTTCTTAAATATCGGGTTCTTTATGCCTATGGTCTCCCTCCGAAATTTAGGGGTTAGTGAAATCCGCGGCCAACACTATCTATATATCAAATCGCATAGTTGTGATCACCATGTTTTCCATTTCACCTGTCAGCTTTATATTGCGACATAAACGCTCGATGTTTTAAATTAGTTTGGTAACATTCATGATGCATTTCATGCATCCAGCTTACTGAAAATGCCTGTAAGGCTAAAAACATCAAATTTCCTTTTGTGGGTATATATATTCGGATGACATATTAGCAAGAAACGAAATCAACTTGTTGATCTCTTAGGATAAGAGACTTACTTAATGGCATATACCTATTCTTACTTTTATACGCCCAAGTACCTTTCGAGGTAAATAACTCACTTCTGAGCCCACGAGTCTCAAAGAACCTTGATACGCTACTTCTTATTTAAATACGGTACCATTTGTAGTCACTCCTTAAATTTCGGGACGAAATTTCCATTAACAGGTGGGTAATGTAACTACCCAACTTTTTCGACTAGCTTTTATGCTTTGTATTTTTGCGAAACTGCGTATTTGTGCGTACTGTGTTACTTTATTACTCCGGAACCTGGAATACGTGTTTTATATTCATATATACTTTAAAACGTGCCTTGGTATATGTAGAATGCTTAACTTGTCCACCGGATGCTTTATAACCGTTAGCGTTACTTGCCGTTACGAATAAACCGCGGACTGCGCGCACGTTTGACTTTTGTCGGAACCGGAACTTTTGGACTGCGAAATATTAATTATTATTTTATAATAATAATTACTTGGGCCTTTGGATGCTTAATTTTATTTATTTAATTGCTAAAGCCCAATAGTTAGTCTTGTTGGACTTTCTACCTTGTTGGGCTCAAGCCCACCCTACTCTAGCTAGTGACCCAATTAATTAGCCCAAGCATAATTACTAGTGGCCCATAATAATAAATAAATAATAAATAAATTAATTAGTGAGTCATACTAGCATAATGGATAAGGTTTATCTAATTGTCACATGAGATTCTAGCAAAAGGACACACTTTAGACACCATTAGCCAAAAAGTAAAGTTTTGTCTCCCCCTCCCCTCCCTCAAAATTTCGGCCACCAAGGAGGCCTCATGGCCACCTCATCAATCCATGTGAATCTCTAATGCTTATAAATACTAGCCTTTAGTCTCTCATTCCAACACTTGATCATTTTGGTTTTTCACACACTTGTTCTTTCTTTCTTTCCATACTTGTAAGTTTTCTTTTTCTTCCTCTTTTCCTTCAATATTTTCGTGTATCATCATCATTCATCTATGGAGATCAAGTTCCTTTTAGCTTGATCTTACTTATATCTTGTTGATTCAAACATGAATCTTTCAAGAACAACAAAGATTCAAGCTTTCTAGCTTGAATCTTCATATCTTTTGTAGATCTACTTCTTTTATACTTTAATCTTTCTATTTTGTAATAAAGATTCAAACTTTTGTTTGTAATCTTCATGCATCTTCAAGATCTAAGCTTTATGCTTCAAGATCTTCAAGAACAAACAAGATGCAAGCTTTCTAGCTTGAATCTTCATATCTTTTTGTTAAATCTAAGTTCTTTTTGCTTTGATCTTGTTATTTTATTAAAAAGATTCAAACTTGTGTTTGTTATCTTCATATATCTTAAAGATCCAAGCTTTATGCTTCAAGATCTTCAAGAACATCAAAGGTTCAAGCTTTCTAGCTTTGCAACCTTGTAACTTGTGTGAAATGGATCCAAGCTCTCTAGCTTAGGGTTCCATCACCTCTTTTGACTTGGATTGTGCTTATACTTGTTGAATTAATGTAAAGTTTGTAACTTTAGTTGTTATTGTGAATTGAAATTGTGTTAAGACTAAGGATATGATGTAACCTTGGTTCATCATCCATCTAAGACTCATGAATGAGTTGTGTTCTTACTTGGTCTTAACATATTGTGTATTGATGGTGAATCTTGGTCAAAAGTGATGCTAAACCATCAACGAGTTGTACACTTGAAGCTACAAGCATCAAGGATGAGAACCGTGATGAGCATCAAGCACCAAGAACACCACTGGAGCACTTACCTACTGTTTTTCGTATCTGATCATACCACCTGGGCTACTGTAAAGTTGATTTTAAGTTAGTTCGGTTCGAGTAGATGATTTTCCATTTAGGCCTCGTCTTAATCCGAGTTACGGTTTAGGATTTATGACCCTCCGATAGTCACTACACCCTATTAACGTTGTGCTGAAATTTCTAACCTACTCGCACTTAAACCGTCGCCACGGTCAAACGAAGACGAGTTAGGTTCTGAAAATTGGTCAGCTGTTAGGGGACTCATATACGGAGCCATAGCCACTAACCATGCGTCTTTTCGATTTACGTAGAGGTCATAGCAGCTGACCAAAGTCAGCTTATTGTTTCGATCTCTATTCTCGTCAAACTTACTTAGCTTTTATGATGATGAATGATCATGATGATGACACTTAAACTTATTTTATGCACTATTAGAATTTATAAAGACAACCTACTGACCTAGTAACCCTTGATTTAGGTTGACGACCTTTCGGATCGACTTACTACTTGCGTACTTTCATTACCGACTTTACCGCTTTTATCACTGTGAGTTATAGCATCCCTTTTTACTTTAATTATTTTGGGACTGAGAATACATGCGCTTTTTACGTTTTACATACTAGGCACGAGTACTTAAACTTTATATGTGTGTGGGTTATACAACGGCATAAACATTCCCCTTAGCACGGTAACGTTTAGTCATTGGTTTTTGAACCGGTGAATGCGAATCTTAGATATGGATCCATAGGGTTTGACATCCCCACTCGGGCTAGTCGCGCTAGCATTTAACGGGTGTTTAATACTTCGTGAACATACGCACTCGCCAAGTGTACTTTCAGGGGGTTATAAACGTTAAGTCTAGTTACCGGGTGCCCACGGTTATGCATATACTTTTCATACTGTTTCGATATGCTGTTGCAGCACTGAAATCTCGTGGCCTATCTTACGTTACTATTACAACTTAAACTATAGCTCACCAACATTCGTGTTGACTTTTTAAGCATGTATTTCTCAGGTGCTTAGACGTTGTTGCTTCCGCTGTTAGACTTGCCGTTATAGACTTGCTGTTATGGACCTGCTGTATTAGATTTTCCGCTGCATTACTTAGAGATGTCTCAAGCATGGAACTTTTATTTTGCATTCGTGACTTACGTTATTTTAAAACAATAGCTTTGTAATGACCTTTGTACCATGTACTCATGTTAATGTTTTCTAGTCATCTTTTGTAAAACGCTATCTTTTTACGAATGCAAACTGGTTTTCAAACAGTATATAGTGTTTGACCTTGTAATGATCCTGTTGTTGATGATTCGTACACGATGGTTTTGTACGGGGCGTCACAAAACGTACCTTAACGTGTCCTTATCGTACCCTTCCCCGCTAACTCGGGACATTCCGACTTACGATGTACTTCTTCTTGGCAGTTGAAGCACACCGTACCATCACCCTTTGGCACCGAACATTCCCAAGACTTGTGACCCCTCACGCCACAATTGTAACATCTAGACGCGCTAGAATCCGATATACTCGTCCGCGTACCACCCGTGCTCACATTCGGACCCTTAGTCCTCTTACTTGGAGCACCATACGAAACAACCATTCTCTCACTTGAAGGTTCACCCATCTTAGATCGCAAATACGACTCGAAACCTCTAGCCACGACGAATAATTCCGAAAACGATTTCGCGTAACCCCGGCTAATCTTATTCTTTAAGTCATCATTCAAAGTTCGATAGAAATCTTGCATCAACAAATGGTCATTCCCCAAATACTCCGGGCAAAAATGAGTCTTCGCCATAAAGGTCGTCTTGAGAGTATTTAAATCCATAGAACCCTGTTGTAAATTTCGCAACTCATTTCGCAACTCCGACAAATCGGCTGAAGTCCGGAACTCCTCGAAGAATTCCTTCCTAAACTCGTCCCACGATAACGCCATAAACGGTTCACCACCGACAAGATCAATCTTACCATCCAACCAATCATTCGCTCTACCCCGCAACAAACTAGTAGCGAGTCTCGTCTTTTTCTCGGGAGGGCATTCAATAGTACGAAAACACCCTACGACCTCTGAGATCCAAGTTGTGCTTATCAAAGGATCCGGTTTCCCGTCGTACATCGGGGGTTTAGTCCTCATGAAGCTCTTAAGACAACGCTCCATTTCACCACTACTTTGAAGTTCGGAATACTTCCTATCCATTTCTTCTTGAAACGCACTCATTTGCTCCGCAACGGCAGCCGTAACTCTAGCGTTAAACTCCAAATCGTTCGTCTCGATCCCGTTTACCGTCGCCATTCTAAGGAATGCAAAGCGATTAGATCACGAACGTATAAAACCACACACACAACACCGCTCCATCTTGCTAAACACTCGTCGTACATCACTTGCTAGACACGATTTGCACCCGTAATAAGGTTTGCAAGTCCTTATTACGCACACACGCCGTATCAACTCGTTAGTACAACGACCGCCTCGCTCGATGATATAAACAAATACAAACAAAATTCTACGCGATATAAACACACGCGAGAATTATTATCACAACACAATAATATATTAATAATATCCGCATTACTAATATAAACATTAGTCCACCTACAACAAGGCACTAACTATAACCCATTCTGACCCGTACTCCTACAAGTCCCGCAACAATTTAGCACACCCAAAAGTCTAAGTCTAGGCACCTATCTCAAGTCACCTAAATCCCTTAGACCATGCTCTGATACCACTTGTAACAACCCAACCCGTTATCCAACCAAATCACGCTTACATTTTTTTTTTATTATTCAAAAATCAAGTTTACAGGCAAATGGAGCGATGCTCCATATAGGAGCGCGCCGCTCCAATCCCTGCTGTCCCAAATGTCGTTTTCCCACAAAAAGATCTCCCGCTTCCCGATACTTTTAGACGAAACGGTTTTACAACATTTAATAATAGTTAAATCTAACACGTTTCAATAATAAAATGAGTTATACGACACCGGGCCCACATATGCCCAAATTACCCTTTAAGTACAAAATACAAGTTCGACCACATGATTTTAATACAAAATAAAGACCGAGCATGGTGATTGGGGATACGCTACCCAATCCTAATCGATCCAAAAGCACATCCTCTAAAGCAAACTACGCAAGTCCACTAGTCCCCACGCTTACCCGATCCATCGTCTCCATGCAATCTATAAAAAATGTAAACAACGAGAGGGTAAGCTAACGCTTAGTGAGTGAGAATATACTACATACATATATATGCATAAAATGAACACGCCACGCAAATAATCAAATAACGCATACCGGAGCATCCAAGCATAAAGGCAAGCTAATCTAAGCATACCGTACGATCACTAAGCAACAAGCTAATAACATCCACAATAAAGTAAGTTCACCAACGACGATGTGAACAACGCCAATGAGCTACACCCGGAGGGTTAGCTACGTCACAACAATACATTAATATATATATAAAACTCTATATATAAACGACCAAGGTTAACCCCTTAACCCAATACCGAAAACCAAATACCACAATGAAGATTGGCCGAACTACACGAGCCTTAGTAAATCTGCATCCACACGAGACTACTATCTTCATTACCACAATAACATCGAGGTTGGCCGAACTACACGAGCCTTAGTGAATCCGCAACCACACGAGATCACTACCTCAATAAGATGACCAAACTACACGCGTCATCGTGAATCCGCATCCACACGTGACTCACTTCTCAATATCAAAACCCTTCGCCATTGGGGTTAATTAATCCACGTCACAAACACGTGTGATAACGTGCACACAAAATGTGCACCTCGCCAAAGGTGGTCAACCAAAATGCACAACCGTGCCAATTGGACCCATACACAAGTCCATCAAATCCACCTATATGTGAAGTGAGCTCTATAGCCGAGAATCACTTCACCCGACCCGCACCCATCCTA
This sequence comes from Rutidosis leptorrhynchoides, assembly GCF_046630445.1. NCBI lineage: Eukaryota > Viridiplantae > Streptophyta > Magnoliopsida > Asterales > Asteraceae > Rutidosis > Rutidosis leptorrhynchoides. Next base: position 715,287,145 of record NC_092333.1, read on the forward strand.
CACATACATATGCACATAGGATATTAACACTCACCTTGTCGCCTTGATGAATGCCACCGAATAATCAACAACACGCCAATGGAAAGTACCTATTCCATTAATCACATAACAAACAACACAATTAGGGTGGATTTACAAATCAACCAAAATTGACAACTAGTGCAATTTCGACCCAATTGCACTTCCAAGCTCAAACCGCGCCCAAACTAGCCAATAATCACTAACACAAGTGAGAATGGTCCTAATACGCTAATTAAACCCAATCGTAATTGTTAAACACCAAACTTGCCCAATTTGACACCTAAACCCTAACTTTGACCCATTTCAAAATTAGTCAACCCAAATTCACCTAAAGTGGTTCCAACACTTCCATAATCACTAACACTAGTGATTACACACTACTTACAAGCCTTAAACATGGTTAAATCATTAACCAACCCAAAACCCGCCAAATATCAAAATAGCAAGTTTTCATAAACCCTCTTCATCAACTAAATGGGTTTTACAACTAACAATCTCAAACCCTAACTTGAATATCAAATCAAACAAATGAAATTCGGAGTTTGAACTTACCAATACTACCATAACGTAGCCGTGAACGAGATGAACAACTTTAAAACCCGAGCTTTGGTGAGAATCCGACTCATTCTTCTCCAAATCAAGCTCTCTCTCTCACTAAAAGTGGGTTTCTCTCACTAGGGATTGAAGAGAGTGTTTGTGTGGGTGAGAATGAGCTCCAATTGAGTTCTAGATCAGTTTTGATGATCCCAAACCGACCCCAAGTGAAAAGACCAAAGTACCCCTCATTAAAACCCTTTACAAATGCTGAAAATTGCATCAGACGCAATTGGAGCGCCGCTCCATAGGGTGGAGCGCCACTCCATAGGGTGGAGCGCCGCTCCAATCTTCAGGTGCTGGCAGTCGAGGAAAAACAGTTTTCAGTAACTTGTTTTGGCCATAACTTTTTGACCGTAGCTCCGTTTTCGATGAATCAAATATTGTTGGAAACGTAATAAGATTTTATTTCTAATGGCATGACTTTGAAATATCAACACAAACTTTATTTGGGGTTGAAAAGATACGTACACACCTTGTAACTTCAGACAACGTCCAGTTTTCTTCGACGTTCGAGCAAGCAACACGTACATGCTTCGTACACCTCATACACGCATCGTACACCATAAATACATTATGTACAATAAATATTTGGGTCTTACATGCAAGTATATTAACGATCCGTACTTTGAAATCATCATGCATAATGCCAAACGAGGAGCTATGAAAGATGATCCCACGATGCACATGTATGCATATGCATCTGCATCTGCATCACTCACAGAAGAAGAAGAAAAATCTGGTGCAACTAGTCATGAAGAGGTGGTGATCACAACAAAAAAGAATCCACGAACACCACCGTATATGGAGTTTGTCTGTAAAGACTGGCTTTTTAGATATTTAGTAGAAGGAGACATAATTTTAGGTTCCTGCAAGGGTCTGATATTTTCATCACAAGATCACCACCCTGACAATGTTGACGATGGCACCACCGTTTTACTTGTGATCAGTCCTTTAAAAAAGTATGTTATAAGTTGCCACCCATTAAAATTTGGTCATGTACATCAGCTTTTGAAGAACGCGAGTCATGTGGGCTTGGTTATGATGCTTCTTCCAATACTTACAAAATGGTGTGTGTTGTGCTTCGAAATCAACAAAAGAAGATTAGGTCGTATCATCGTGATGATGATGTGGTGAAGGAGGATTTATGCACCATGGTACATGATGTTGTATTGGGTGGCACCGCCAACTCATTGTCGTCGTCATCATCATCATCATGGCGGGAGATACCTGCAGTTCCAGCGTATCCCATAAGTGGTGAAGCCGTATTTGCTAATGGATGTTTGCACTGGTTGGTTAGTATTTCACTTAAATATTGGTTGTTTGATGCTCTAAGGAAAGTAATATGTTTTAACATGACGAAAGAGGAATTTGGGTTGATAGATCCTCCTGATACACTTAAATATTGGTCGTTTGATGCTCTAAGGAAAATAATCGCAACTACAAGTGAGAATCAATAAACACTCCTCTCGATTCTAAAACCTATAATGATTTACAAGTAGCAGGGCTTGATTCACAAGTGACTGAAGAAGTTTACACTCGATTCAAGTGTAATTCTTCTACAGTCACTCTAAATTTTGATAATTGGTGATTTGATCGTTATGTTTTGATAATTTGATTGGTGATTTTATACGAGTATTTGAATGTTATGATAATTTAATTGTTATGTTTTGATTTTGTAGATTGACTTTGTGTTTATGAAACTTCATAATCACTTTAATTGATTTTAGTAATTGGTTGTTGTTGTTGATAAAGTTGTTACTATTTCTTTTTGTATATATTCTTGATTAATTAGATTGTGTACCTCCATTGTGATCATCTGGCTTATGCTTTGTACATATTACTTCACCGCATGGAACAAGCAAGCCCCATCGTACCTGACACAGCCATCGTCCGTTGTTGCAACAACATTTACACCACCATCGTCCTTTGTTGCAACAACTTCCGAGTCGAAAATACCGAAAGTAGAAGGTCAATAAGCGTACGGTCCAATGATATAAATAAATTGTTTCAAGATAGTCAAATATAATGAAAGTAGAAGTCCAATAAGCCTATGGTCCAATGATATAAATAAGTTGTTTCTACTAGTCAAATATCAGTAAGCCCATAACTTATTAAGCCCAACAAAACCCTTAAACTTGACTAGCCCACTAACAATTCATTTACTCCACAACTTAAATCTAAATTAATGAGCCAGCTCAAAATAGAATTCCTTTCATTATTTACGCTTGTTTATCGAAAAGTAAAGACTTCGTAACAATTTTACGACCCAGTTAATCTAACCAAATTCGTACAATAATTAGTAATTAGGGTGTTCATCGGTTTAGCTTTCGATTTTTAGGTTTATTCGGTTCAATTACCTCGTTATTTTTACTTTAAATGTAAAACCGAACCGAAACCGATCGATACCAAAAGAATAGTGATATTTACAAAATCATTTTTTGATAGATCCACGTAAGTTTACTAAAATACCCTTTAATGATGTTTTATATTAATTTATTTGAGGGTATTTTAAGAAGATAGTATTAAAATAGTGATGCATCTATTAAAAATGGGATATGATTCTCACACACTACATTTTGGTCCATGTACACCTAATTACCTAATCTACCCTTGATTATATTTATAATAATAATAATATAAGTTCAACTTTCTAGGGACATAACTGTCAACCTATGAGACAAAAGTGTATAGAGATCAAAAAGTGGTGTGTGAGAATCATTTCCCATTAAAAATATATTTAGAAATTAAAAATAGTGGTGATATATGTAATTTATAAATTTATGAGGGGAAAATATAAAATTGGCTCAAAAATAAAAATATATTTGAATTTGAAATTCGGTGATAAAAGGCAAAAACCGAATTAGAAATCGCTTAGGTTTCTGTTAAAACCCAATTTAATTTAATCCGTCATCACCAAATAAATATTAGGGCTCAGACGTTAAGCAGAACCCCAATTCGTACTAACACCTTCAGCCCTCGTTCGCATTACACCAGAGGAATCGAGTTGCGTAAAACAACTGAAGTAATAATTAGACCTCTTGATTCTGAAACCTAGAACGATTCACAAGTAGCAGGGTTTGATTCGCTGGTGACTAAAGAAGTTTACACTCGATTTAAGTGTAAGTTCATAATCACTCTATATGTTTTATTAATTTAATCCTTCATCACCAAATATTAGGGCTCAGACGTTAAGCAGAACCCCAATTCGTGCCAACATCTTCAGCCTTCGTTCGCATTACACCAGAGGAATCGAGTTGCGTAAAACAACTGAAGTAATAATTAGACCTCTTGATTCTGAAACCTAGAACGATTCACAAGTAGCAGGGTTTGATTCGCTGGTGACTAAGATCATAATCACTCTATATGTTTTATTAATTGATCATTTGATATTTATGTTATGATGATTTGATTGCTGATTTTTATATGAGAATTCGAATTTTCTGATAATTTGATTGTAATGTTTTGATTTTGTAGATTAACTTTATGTTTATGAAACTTCATAATCACTCTAATTGGTATTAGTAATTGGTGGTTGTTATTGATAAAGTTGTTACTGTTTCTTTTATATACGCTTGATTGATGGTGTGTACCTCGTTTCGTTTGTGATCTTTGGCTTATGCCTTGCACAGATTTCATCATCACCACATGGAACAAGCAAGCCCCATCGTATCTGACACTGCCATCGTTCGTTGTTGCAACAACGTTTACAAAAGAAGAAAAGTAAAAGAGGCAAAATCTCGCCACAATCACAATCCCCTGGAGAATACCGATATCCAAAACCCTACGAAAAAGATGGAAACTTCAGGTGAGAAATTTATATACAAGTATGTTTTTGTGTTTAAAGTTTGTGGCTTTATCATACTAAATAAATGTGAAACGTGATATGAAGTAAAGTGGGTATTATATATGAACTGTTTGATTTGTTGAAACAGCTCGGGTATCCAAAACGGGAAGGTTAGCTTAATTAATTATTAATCTCTTTCGAAATACACACACATACAATATCTTGCCTTTTTCTTTTTTTTCTGATCATATTATATCTTCCCTTTTTCTTTATATAATTAAAAAAAAAACATATGGTGGTGAAAAAGGTATGTATGTATATGCACTGACCACTACGATGTTGTTGCAACAGTAGCCAGCCCAGTGTGAATGTGTAATGCTTCTTAAGCAGCACCTCTACTTTATTCACCACCGCCCTTGTAGTATTCAATTCAATAGATTCGTGAATTCAAAAAATAAAACCAATTTTCTAACGTATTGCATTGCATTGCATTGCATTGCGTTGCAGGGGGGTTTTCTATTTATCATCATCATAAAAAACAAAAAAACCCAACCCGTGCTATATCGATGACAATTACAGGTGGTGATGAGTTGCCGGTTGACATCGTATACAACATCCTGTCTAGAATGCCTATAAAATCTTTGGCTCGTTTTCAATGTGTAAGCAAGGTATGGTGCAAGTATATTAACGATCCGTACTTTGAAATCATCATGCATAATGCCAAACGAGCTGATATGAAAGATGATCCCACGATGCTCATGATATTCGAGTTAGATCGATATCCGTATGCGTATGCATCTGCATCTGCATCACTCACTATGTTGGTAACTAAAGAAGAAGAAGAAGAAAAATCTGGTGCAACTAGTCATGAAGAGGTGGTGATCACAACAAAAAAGAATCCACGAACACCACCGTATATGGAGTTTGTCTGTAAAGACTGGGGTTGTAGATATTTAGTAGAAGGAGAAATAATTCTAGGTTCCTGCAAGGGTCTGATATTTTCATCACAAGACAACAACGTTGACGATGGCACCACCGTTTTACTTGTGATCAATCCTTTAAAGAAAGTATGTTATAAGCTGCCACCCATCAAAATTTGGTCATGTAATATATCAGTGTTTGAAGAACGCGAGTCAAGTGGGCTTGGTTATGATGCTTCTACCAATACTTACAAAATGGTGTGTGTTGTGCTTCGAAATCAACAAAAGAAGATTGGGTCGTATCATCGTCATGATGATGTGGTGAAGGAGGATTTATGCACCATGGTACATGATGTTGTATTGGGTGCCACCGCCAACTCATCATTATCATCATGGCGGGAGATACCTGCAGTTCCAGCGTATCCCATAAGTGGTGAAGCTGTATTTGCTAATGGATGTTTGCACTGGTTGGTTAGTCATTCACTTAAATATTGGCCGCTTGATGCTCTAAGGAAAGTAATATGTTTTGACATGACGAAAGAGGAATTTGGGTTGATAGATCCTCCTGCTTATAATACACGTATTCATAATAGATGTACGGAGCGTTTGGTTGATCTAGATGGTCAAGTTGGAGTTGTGTATGATGATGATATCAGCACGAGGCACACGTCCTCCATAGAGGTGTGGTTATTGAATCATAAAACAAAATGTTGGGTCCTCCATTGCCGGTTGGATAAAAAACCGCCTCTTCGTCATGATACGTTTATAAAGGTTATAGGCTACTGGAATAAGGATGCATGCGACTTATTAATAACAGATGGTTGTCGGAAACGCTTGTACATTTACCGCTTAAAACAGGGCGTTTTGCATGAAATCAACTTTAATTATTGGGGTTATTCAATTACAACAGATATTCGACTGTATCAAGCTACGTTTTCTTCGATCCTCCGCCGTTCAATCAACATATGATCGCTTATCTACCAAGTAGAAAACTATATTATGCAAATAATTTATAGAGTAAACTTTATTATTTATCACCAAAACTTGTGATGTTTGTTTTGAATGGTTGTCATTATGTTTTGTTAAATTAAATAAAGAGATGTGCAAGCTAGCAGCATACTTCTTGATGATAGATATGAAGTGCGATTAGGGAGTCTAAGTGAAGTTTGTATCCAAGAAGGGGACAACCCATTCGAGTCGGTTCACCAGGTTGCTCAGATTACCTCAGTAAGTATTCGAAACAAAAAACCTAACTATACTTCTTTTTATATTATTATTATTTTTCTTGTATAAGAATCATAAAAAGTGTCTTTAAGTGCCAGACAAATGTTGTTTTGATGGTTAAGGTATTGTTCTACATCAAGATCTATACTTGTAAATGTTTTGTTTTTATAACCAATGCAACTTTTTCTGTTTAAAAAAAAAAAAAAAAAAAAAAAAATACTTCCTATTAGCTAGAGTAAGATTATACCGGATACTCAACGCAAAAAGCTTAAACAAGGAAACTGAATTTTAATCTTTAGAATCCGAATTTGGATAAAGTTGGATTGTGTGGTTTTGGGTCCATATATATATATATATATATATATATATATATATATATATATATATATATATATATATATATATATATATATATATATATATATATATTGGTAGGATCAAGGGGGAAGTAACCAATCGGGGAAGCGGGGGGAAGCAAAAATTTTTTTTTTTCGTTTTTTGAAAAAACTTTGTTCACGAACATTATAGATTGGATGAAAATATGAACATTTAATAAAGACACTTTGTAATAAAGACACTTTGTGATAAATATTTTTATTCATCACGAAGTGTCTTTTTTAAATGTTCATATTTTCGTGTGATCTTGATGCCTGAAAAAAAATTCCAAAAAAAAACGAAGAAAAAAAAATTTAACTCCCCCCGCTTCCCCCCGATTGGTTACTTCCCCATTGATCTTGCCCCTATATATATATATATATATATATATATATATATATATATATATATATATATATATACACACATATATATGTGCATATATATGTACATATATATGTGCATATATATAATATATATATATATATATATATATATATATATATATATATATATATATGCATATATATACATATATACCTATATATATACATATACACATATATAGGTACATATATATACATAGGATCAAGAGGGAAGTAACAAATCGGGGGGGAAGCGGGGGGAAGCAAATTTTTTTTCTTTTTCGTTTTTTGAAAAAACTTTGTTCACGAACATTATAGATTGGATGAAAATAAGAACATTTAGAAAAGACACTTCGTGATGAATGTTATTATTTTGGCGGAAAAACGCTCGAAGAAGTAATATATAACAATTATCGTGTTTTTCGAGCATATGTTGAGGTTTTAGACATTAGGGTTTAGATATTAGGGTTTATAGGGTTTAGATATTAGGGTTTATAGGGTTTAGATATTAGGGTTTAGAAATTTAGGGTTTAGGGTTTAGATTTAGTGTTTAGATTTAGGATTTAGATTGAGTTTTTAACACGAACGGTTTAGAGATTAGGGTTTAGGGTTTGGTGTTTTGGGTTTATGGACTAAACTCTAAATCGGGCTAAATTTTACTTCACAAAACATGAAGAAAAAAAACGTTAACATTCTTCACGAACATATTATCTTGAATGTTATTTTTGTCGATCGTTTTCCCGCCAAAATAATAACATTCATCACGAAGTGTCTTTTCTAAATGTTCTTATTTTCATCAAATCTATAATGTTCGTGAACAAAGTTTTTTCAAAAAACGAAAAGAAAAAAAAATTATGCTTCCCCCCGATTGGTTACTTCCCCATTGATCCTGCCCCTATATATATATATATATATATATATATATATATATATATATATATATATATATATATATATATATATATATATATATATATATATATATTGCTGTGGTGCATTGGTTATTCAAATTATGAACATTTGTTAGGTAAATCTCATCTTTTAAATTCAAAGGGGTTTTAACTGGAAAGTCTCTTCTTGATTTCATCATGCAGGACTTCCGAACAAGGTGCTTCTGGTGTAACCACTGCAACGTGTGCATATATATATATATATATATATATATATATATATATATATATATATATGATAACTTGTGTTTGCTTATAATTATGGTTTGGACATACTTATACTTGCAACTGAACTCAAAAAATAATAAGGATCGATGGAGTGGAGTCACGGTGTTGATTATAAGTCACCGGCTTTGTTGTCTTCTTAGATCGTTTTCACCGTAGTCTCTCTACTAAAGGTCATTTGCTTCATCTCTTATACGTTATATATTTATATTCACTGATTCTATTTTGGATATATGTTATGTTATTTATTTTTATTATTTTTCTTTCTAATTTTAGTAGTGTCCACGCTTGCGTAACATGTTTGACCCAAAATTTAGTTTCGGATTTATGAAATTATAAAGAATTATGAATTCTGATGATATGAATGATAGTAGCTTATTATATGACACGCAGGATTATGAAGTCAGATAAGTTAGACCTGTTTTAGACATGCTTGTATTACTGTGAGCTAGTAGTGACACTTAAGTTAATGAAAAATATCAGTTTAGTGTTAATATTCATATAACATCCGAATCATCTTTTTCCTGTTTATACAATTCCGAAGTTATAAGCCGATTTATTCTATTTGAGTACAGTCTATAAGTAAATTAGGATTCTTCTCGAATCGGCTATCCAAGTCACAAAGGAAGATGTTGAGAAGATCATTGATTGAGAGAAGAGTGCACCACAGCAGGTTGAAATTCCATTTAAGCCCACTCATGTTCTCTTGCAGGTATCTATTTTTTGGTTTCAATCTCACATGCACTATAAACACATGCATTTCATGATTTTTTAGTGAAGTTGTGTTGTAATGTTTCTTTATTGTTTAGGATTTTACTGGTGTACCCTGTTGCTGTTGGTAGGCATTTTGTTATACCTTTCGTTAGTGAATTATTATGGGCAAATGACCCGAAAAGGTAACCTATATTGTCAAATTTGACAATCAAGGTAACCTCCAATTCGCTAATGCCCGTAAAGGATTTTAATTTTAAAAACTTCGGAGAAAAGGTAACATCGTCAAATTCATTAATCATCGTCAGTCAAAATGACACAATTGGTCCCTGAAGTTTGTTAAAAGATTGCACAAAAAGTCCTTTTCATTATCTTCATCATCATCTGCAAAACCATCTTCAAAACCCATAACCATCTTCAAAACCAATGCATCTTCAAAACCCATAAATATTAAATCACTGTAATGTGCCAAATATTAATTGCTGTAAATGTGCCAAATATGAATTGCAACTAAGTGAATATCACAAACGCTAGATATGTTCAACACGCATCCATGTAAAAATTCTCATCTTTTTATAATTTCTTCTTTAAATTAAACCCAGATAGCATAGTTTTGACCGGTAATACTTCTTTTTCGACAACGAATCCGAAGTTCACAACACCGACACCGGTTAAAATTAGGTTTGAAAAGTCGATGAAGGAAGAACACGATCTCAATCTCTGTGAATTTGAACCTGTTAATCTGTTATGAATGATCACGAACATTAGGTTTTGTATGAGGATCGTGTTTATGAGCTGAATTTGTGTCGAAGATCATCTATGAAGATGAAGATCTGAAGAGGACTTTTAGTGCAATTTTTTAACAAACTTCAGGGACCAATTGTGTATTTTTGACTAACGATCGTTAATGAATTTGACGAAGATTACCCCAATTCTTAAAATTTTTGAACACGTAATCCTTTTATTGTGCAAAAATAAAATTGAAATCCTTTTTGGGCTTAGGCAAATTGGGGTTACCTTAATTGTCAAATTGGGTAATTTAGTTTACCTTTTTTGGCCATTTGACCAATTATTATTTATGTTATGACTTTACTATTTAAAACAAGTTAATGCATACGGACTATGAGCATTATGCTAATTTTTATTATATCCGTGCTTTGTTGGAATGCAATACATTCTGAGTTTTTCTCTTTTTGAAATTGTGGTGCAGGAGGATCTTGTGGATTCAAGTTGATGTTGCTAGATCTGAAAATGCTGTGAAAGCTAATATGGATTGGAACTTAATTTTCAGAGAAACAATGAGAGATTTGTGTTTCTAATATTGTTCGTCAGGTATATGACTTTATTATCGTGAATCATAATTGCTCATCAGGAAATGTCATTACATTGTATATTTTAACTTATCAGGTTTTAGCATCTATCTATTATATTTTAACTCAACCTGCTTCTAAAAAAATATTATCGGCCAACTCGACCTGCTTCTAAATCTAACTGAACAAAAGTATCCATTTTGACCTGAACCTGATTTTATCTTTACCTAGCCAGATATATAACCTACCCTTTTTGCCATCTATGGTTGTGAACGTCACTTACTTCTCACTGTTGTGCTATGCATATAGTGAATGTGTATACGACCTTCTATCTATCTGGGAACCGAAACTTTGAGGGGCGTATTCATGCATTGATAAGAGCAAACTATCTTGCATCCCCTCCTTTGGTTGTACTAAATAATAAATGTGTTTGCCAAAGCTATGTTGTTTGTTATAAAACTAATTACCTTTTTCTATTAAAATGACTTAGAAGGTTTTATACATTGGAATACACTTTGAATGTCTTCCTACTTGTTTGACCCACTTAGTTAAATCCTTCAGCTAAACCCATCTTACATTATTATGATTAAGCTTAACCCAATTTGCCCCATTTATAGGTAAATGGTTCAAAACTGCTTCATCCATCAAATGCCGGTTATCTAATGTTATGTTATACGTAGCAACTTATAACCTGTAAATGTGATTGGTGCAGGATGTTGTACTTATAAATCCATCAGCGAAGGAAATCCCATCTGGAATGATCTAATGGGTTAAACGGGTGAAAAATCGTCCATTTGCTCATATATCAGAAAACCATCTAATTATTTACTTGCTAAGTAGATTATTTAATTTTGTAGTCATACTTGTTGGTCTAAATATTATAAATAATCTAGTATTATGTAAAATAAGTGTTTTGGATCAACCTAACCTGACACAAGTAAGCCTTATAAAAAAGTGCATGTTTTGACTGTTTACCCAAGCTGTGGGACCTCCCGTTTTCAGGATACAATTGTGTTGGCTGGAGCAGAGTATGGAAGTGGAAGTTCAAGGGATTGGGCTGCCAAGGGTCCTATGTTATTGGTATGTTGGGATATTTACTATTATACCCTTTAACCTTTTTTTGCTTAACATTTTTTCTGATGGTTATAATAATAGTAATATACCACAGGGGGTTAAAGCGGTTATTGCAAAAAGTTTTGAGAGGATCCATCGCAGTAACTTGGTAGGTATGGGAATTATACCCCTTTGTTTTAAAGCCGGTGAAGATGCGGATACACTACAGTTAACTGGTCATGAACGATATACCATTGACCTTCCAACCAACATCAGTGAGATTCGACCCGGCCAGGATGTCACCGTCAAAACCGATACTGGAAAATCTTTCACGTGTGTCGCCCGATTTGACACTGAGGTACGTCCCCTCTTCATCAAGTATATAAAGGTAATGGTCAAGTGTCTTTAATGTTGCCAAGTATATATCCATGATATATACTTCATATACTTTGTCTCACCATATGCCTATAACCTTCGATATATATTTTGCTTTAAACAGGTGGAATTGGAGTATTTCGATCATGGCGGCATTCTTCCATATGTTATCAGACAACTATCAGCACAAAAATGATGTCGGTTTCGGAGAGCTTTATTAAATTGTACAATTTGAGCAATAGAAAAATAAACTGTTTTTCCTCCATGTGTATGATTTTTACATCAAGGGTATGAAATTTTCAGATTAGTCTTTTTCGGATCAAAACGTGTAAGTTGGCAGGGACACGCTAACCCTGTGTGCCGTAGCACCCACCAATCCCACCCCGAAAGAGACCTGTGCCGGCAAAGTACCTCCTCCCAGGTACCACAGTGACGGCAAGGCGATTTTTACCCCAGCTAGCTAGACCCCCGAAACACTTCACAAATTTCCCCCCGGAGGGAGAAATAATTCCATGCGGGGCGCCCAGACTGAGAATCGAACTTGCGCCTTTCTTCGGATCAAAGCTTCCCCCACTGTGGGCCCAGGGATCAAAGGCATCGGGTACCACTGAGCTATAAGCTCGTTGGTCAGATTAGTCTTTTTGCAGACGTCCAATTAGGTCTGCAATTGTGGCAGCCATTTTTTTTTTTTTTTTTTTTTGTAATAATACTCTAATCCTGCTACTGATGTCAGGCTGATATTTCCCTCAGTTATGTAGATGTGTATCTGAACCTCTGTTGATACGAGGAAATACGAGATGATATTTCGTAATTTTTCGTTGAGCTTAGATTGTGCAGTCTCCGTGATATATTGAAGTTCTGTAATATAACGCCCACTAAATCAACTTTATTAGCTTCATTATAATTATGTCGCATACTTACCATGGATCTAGATGTTGGAAAGATCTCGTATTCCGCTAGATATAAGGTTCTAGTATCGACAACAGACGAAATAACGATTAATATTGGAAAATTAATAGTTTTTTTGTTTAAAGGGTCTGGCATAGTAATTACAGAGAAAGAGAGAGTGTTTTCCTGATAATGGGGAGAATATCATTTACCCGGTGTGTTCGTTGATTTAATTGAATTGAATGTTTGCAGATACCGTCAATCAAATGTTTATTTCAGTCATGAATGTTTTTCAAAGTGATTTAGGTTCCAGTGAGTGATTAAGTGGTAGTGATTAAGTGGTAGGTTATTGTGTTTTTTGAAAGGGATTGGGTATTCTGGTAAGTCAACAATTGAATTTAAGGAGAGAGATAATTGTTGAGTGATCACTTAATTCAATGAATGATATTGAAAGTTGGTTCGTAATCTAATGATCACTTCTCCTCTATTTAAACTTTTTTGAAAATACTTTATTATTATATATTGATATTGATATTGATATAGAAGATAGATAGATATAGATTTGTGTGGATATTGTTAACTACAATCTTTAGGGTTGTGTTATACACAATGGTTATATATTAAATTTTGATATGGTGGTTTTTGATTTGTACAACACATTAAACCGTATTAACCACAACTCAAAGAACTTTAACAAATTTCCTTATATATTAATCAATTAATTGAAGAGTTAATGACTCGTATAAATGATTTCCATCATATCTTTTCCATCAATAATTCTATTCTTACATACACATTATACACATTTCAACTTGTTTTTCATAAATTAACAGACATTTTCTCTCTCTCTTTTTCTTTTATTTTTTCAGATCTAGAGTTTGGATCATTTTGGCCGCCGCTGCTTGCTCTCCTTCGTCTTCTCCATCGCTGCTGCTTCACCTTCATCTCGCTGGTTTGCATCTTCAGGGTTTGAGGCCCTCTCCGGCCACCGGTATCTGGCCGGTGGTTCGTTTTTCTTTCGTCCTTTTTTGATTTCTGGTTATATGTGGGTTTACGATGGTTTCCTCATCCACGCCGCCGTTCTGATGACTGGTTGTTGGGTTTTCTCGGTTTACTTGCTTGTAGCCGGTTTTCTTCCTTTCTCCGTTATATTTCCGGCAGCCTCGTTCCTTCTCTTTGCGTTTTCTGGTGGGTGAGTCGCCGGTGTTCTTGCGTCTGTAGCGGCCGGTAGTTGTACAATCCCGTTGGTGGTAACCAACGCTTGCAACGTTCGTATGATGGCTTTCCTACACCTCCGCTTCTTGTGTATTCACTGCCGGTTAGTTGGCTTGCCACCCTGTTGGTGGTAGCTGCTCGCTGCTGTTTGGGTCGGGCGGAGGTGGCGATCGACGTGCTTATTTCTCCGGATGATTGTTCTCGTTGTCGTGGGTTTGTCCAGTATCCTTTCCTTTCCGGTGCGTCTTCGGGTATATGCCATGCGACGATCTCCCTGTTGGAGATCTGGTTTTAGATCTAGAGTTTGTTCCCGTTTTTTTGCAGGTTTGGATCACTTCGTGACGGTTCCTGAAGCTTGGTTGCTGTTGGTAATGTTCTGGTTGATGCGGTGGCGGTCGGCGTTCTCCCGAAGGTCATCGTCGTTATTTTTCTTTATTTTTAGTGCAATCGGTCGTTAGATTTCCTTTGTTTGGCATGTTGTAGACTTGTTTGTTTCCTAAGCGAAGTGCGTTTTCTACCCTATTGCTGGGACCGTTTGCTTTAGGTCTCGATTTTTAGTCGTTTGTTTTTGCCTAGGTTTAGATTTCTTATTGTATCGGTTGTACTTGTTGATCTTCGGATCCGTTATATATTATTACGTTTTTTTAGCCCAAAAAAAAAAAATCAACATGGACTATCATGATAGCAATTAAGTAGAACATAGGGTGGTCCTAACCTTGATTGACAATTGGTTATGAACTAGTGTAGACCGGCCCGCGCGATGCGGCGGGGGATTTCGGCCGGCGTATTCATATTTAAAGCAGTTTTATTTACAGAAGGGAAAATGGTCCATGTGTTATGCGTCGTTGTTGGTGTCGTCGTATTTAGTGTTTTTTAAAATCTGTCCGGTTCGAACGTAGTTAGTTTCATTTTGTTGATAAAATTATTTCGAGCCTAACGGTGCTGGCGACAAAATATAACTCGCGGCGAACAGGAAGATACAGGCTGTCGTTGTGTTTAGCGTTTTTTAAAAAGTGTCCGTTTCGAACGTAGGTAGTATCTTTTTGTTCGTAAAATTATTTCGAGTCTGACGGCGTTGTCGGAAAAATTTAACTCGCGGCGAGCGGGAAGATACGAGTTGTCGTTGTGTTTAGCGTTTTTGAAAAAGTTTCCGTTTCGAACACAGTTAGTTTCGTTTTGTTCATAAAATATTTCGGGTTTAACGGTGTGGTCGGTGAAATTTAACTCGGAGCGAGGAGGAAGATACGGGCTGTCGAAGTGGTTGGGTGGAGTTTTTATTTTAATTGAAAGAATTAACGGTTTAACCCCCTGAAGTTTAGTGTAATTTTTGTAAGTTGGTTCTAGTTGAGGGGGGAAAATGCAAAATCCTAGTGTGAAAAGGGGTACTTACTGTTTTCGTTTTTTGCTTGAGGAAACGACCAAAAACCTCATGGTTTTTAGTATATACAGTGTTATTGTGACTCGTTCATTACTTCTTATTACTAGTTAAATAATAATATCGATAAAAATGCAGGAAATGCACAAACTTGTAGGGTGGATACTGGGTTTTGAAATTTTTGTACTTATAAAATTTTCTTTTTTAAGATTGGTATTTGTTACATTATATATTATTAAACCATAATTTTCATTTGTATTTGTGTAGATTTTGTCAACTATAATCACTAAGGTTGTTGTTAACACGTTTTATGTATTATATACATCAGTTATATATTAAATTTATTATGGAGGTTCTTTATTTTTATAACACATTAAAGCAAAGCGTGTTAACAACCATAAGAACTTTAGCAAAATCGTATTTATATTAATCATATTGTTAAAGGATTAATTACTTCGTTGGTCCTTGTAGATATATTATAACTACTGATTGGTCCTTTGAAATTTTCAATTATTTCGATAGTCCTTTATTTTTAAACTTATTGACTATTATGTTAATAGTCCTTTATTTAAAAATTTATTGTTGACTATATTATTATTATTATTATTATTACTCCTACATACTAAAAGCCAACCCAGAATTTGTAGTTTTAGTTACTTTTAAATGTCGTTTTGAGTTTGCATTCACACTATATATATATATATATATATATATATATATATATATATATATATATATATATATATATATATATATATATATATATATATATATATATGTATGTATATATATATATGTATATATATATATCTCTCCTAAAAGCCAACCCAGAATTTGTAGTTTTAGTTACTTTTGAATGTCGTTTTGAGTTTGCATTCACACTACTATATATAATATATATATCTCTCCTAAAAGCCAACCCAGAATTTGTAGTTTTAGTTACTTTTGAATGTCGTTTTGAGTTTGCATTCACACTACTACTATATATATATATATATATATATATATATATATATATATATATATATATATATATATATATATATATATATATATATATATATATATATATATATATATATATATATATATATATATATATATATATATATATAGTAGTGTGAATGCAAACTCAAAACGACATTCAAAAGTAACTAAAACTACAAATTCTGGGTTGGCTTTACTCCTACATACTAAAAGCCAACCCAGCATTTGTAGTTTTAGTTACTTTTGAATGTCGTTTTGAGTTTGCATCCACACTACTATATATATATATATATATATATATATATATATATATATATATATATATATAGTAGTGTGAATGCAAACTCAAAACGACATTCAAAAGTAACTAAAACTACAAATTCTGGGTTGGCTTTACTCCTACATACTAAAAGCCAACCCAGCATTTGTAGTTTTAGTTACTTTTGAATGTCGTTTTGAGTTTGCATTCACACTACTATATATATATATATATATATATATATATATATATATATATATATATATATATATATATATACTCCTACATACTAAAAGCCAACCCAGCATTTGTAGTTTTAGTTACTTTTGAATGTCGTTTTGAGTTTGCATCCACACTACTATATATATATATATATATATATATATATATATATATATATATATATATATATATATATATATACCTCCTACATACTAAAAGCCAACCCAGAATTTGTAGTTTTAGTTACTTTTGAATGTCGTTTTAAGTTTACATTCACATTACAACCGGTCTCTCAAGTTTCACTCAATTTACACAACGACCCCTCAAGTTTACACTTTTTCAGGGTAGAAATTGTAAATACATAATTTTATTAAAATAAAAGAAACTAATTCCACCCGAATTTTTAACGGGCCCTATCTTCTCGTTCGGTGCGGGTTAAATTTTTCCGAGACCACCGTTCAACTTGAAAAAATCTAACGAACCTAACGGGACTAACTATACGCGAAACGGACATCGTTAAAAAAACACTAAAT
Source organism: Rutidosis leptorrhynchoides (assembly GCF_046630445.1). Lineage (NCBI taxonomy): Eukaryota > Viridiplantae > Streptophyta > Magnoliopsida > Asterales > Asteraceae > Rutidosis > Rutidosis leptorrhynchoides. The sequence continues at coordinate 715,304,534 of NC_092333.1, forward strand.
ATTTCGGGTTATATTTCATACATATACATACACGTACAACACACAACCCAACCTATTAGATATATTAGGTACCGAACAACATATATTCAAATTCGGCCGCGCGTTGAATACAACCGCAACAACACACGGTCGAATTTTTTTCTGGTTGTCTTTTATTTAAAATCTTGTTGATAGATGGTTCATTTAATAAATTATAAACATTTACTTCCTCAGTTCCAAATCTATTGTCCTCAGATAAAAAATACATAGTTTAAGAAAATATACCTGACACATGTATTTTTCTGTTAACTTTTCAGTTTTACCCTTTACTTTTTATATATATTTTTTTATGTATAAAATAATGGCACAAAAGAAATTTATCACATTATTCTTTTTCACTTATGAAAGTGGACAATTAATTTGAGACATTAAGGAATACTGGACAATAGATATGGGACAGAGAGTATTAGATTAAGGGATTATCTAAGTTAGTAAGTTACACGTTTTTAGTTAAAGGACTGTCAAAATAATTTAAAACATTAAATGATCGAATCAGTAATCTTGATACACTTATAAGGGCCAACTATATAATTTAGTAATCTTGATACACTTATATTAATGTTCTTTAGAGTTTTCACTATATAATTAAGAATTTTTCTAAGTATACATAAATTAATAATAAATTAATAGTACATGACATAAATTTTTTTAGTAAGTGAGTCGTTAAATTATCACGAAAGCATTAATGGTATAAGCTCTAAGTTGGATCCGAGTCATAGTTGGCGCAGGGTCAAATCGAGTGGAGGTTTTCTCAAGAATTCTGTTGTGGTTAATAATGGTGTATGCCCTAAGCACTAGGTTTATTCCAAATCACACCGGATACCCAATGTGGAGATGATGTTAAAAAAAAAAAATTCTAACGTGTGTGTGGGTGACAAATAAGAGTATTCGTGAGACGACCTGTCCTAATTCATAAGGACGAATACAATAACATATGAATTCATCACGAGGTATTTAACCTCTATATGATACATTTTACAAACATTGCATTCGATTTTAAAAGACAGCCTTTCATTACATCGAAAGTTAACAGGTATCATACCATTTCATAATATATCCAAACTATAGATGACTTAATCTGTCATTTACTTAATAATGATCTTTATTGAACTCAACGACTTGAATGCAACATCTTTTGAAATATGTCATGAATGACTCCAAGTAATATCTTTAAAATGAGCTAATGCACAGCGGAAGATTTCCTTAATACCTAAGAATAAACATGCTTAAAAGTGTCAACCAAAAGGTTGGTGAGTTCATTAGTTTATCATAAACGATCATTTCCATTATTTTAATAGACCACACGCGAAAGGACCCGTTCATATACATTATAAACGATTCACAATAGTTGATTACATCGCGAGGTATTTTGACCTCTATATGATACATTTTACAAACATTGCATTCGTTTTTAAAAGACAAACTTTCTTTACAACGAAAGTTGACGGAATGCACACCATTTCATAATACATCCAACTATAATTGACATAATAATAATCTTGATGAACTCAATGACTCAAATGCAACGTCTTTCAAAATATGCCATGAATGACTCCAAGTAATATCCTTAAAATGAGCTAATGCACAGCGGAAGATTTCTTTAATACCTGAGAATAAACATGCTTTAAAGTGTCAACCAAAAGGTTGGTGAGTTCATAGGTTTATCATAATAATCATTTCAATATATTAATAGACCACAAGATTTCTGTTTATAAATATATGTACACTCGCAAGTGTATAAAAGTATTCTATAAGTTGTAGGCACCCGGTAACAAGCCTTAACGTTCATGTTTTACCCTCTGAAGTACACCAGATCAGGTGTGTTTAAAATAACCTCGAAGTACTAAAGCATCCCATAGTCAGGATGGGGTTTGTCAGGCCCAATAGATCTATCTTTAGGATTCGCGCCTACCGTACATAGACAAGTAGTTTAATGTTACCAAGCTAAGGGTATATTTCTGGTTTAAACCCACATAGAATTAGTTTTAGTACTTGTGCCTATTTCGTAAAACATTTATAAAACAGCGCATGTATTCTCAGCCCAAAATATATATTGCAAAAGCAATTAAAAAGGGAGCAAATGAAACTCACCATACTGTATTTCGTAGTAAAAATACATATAACGTCATTTAACAAGTGCAAGGTTGGCCTCGGATTCACGAACCTATATTAATTATATATATTTATATGTTGGTCAATATTTGTCTAACAATTTTTGGTCAAGTCATAGTGTACCACAATCCTAATGCTCGAGACTAATATGCAAAAGTCAACTTGACCCAAAATGACTTCTAAAATTTATACGTATTTATTATATAACTTAGCTATGGTCGTTTTATATATTTAAATATATTTATTAGATTTTATAATAATAAAAGTCATTTATTAATAAAAATTTATATTAACGTTTATATATGATAAAATATACTTTTATATATCTTAAGTAGTAAAATTTATAAAGTTCACTTAATATCGTAAAACTATAGTGGTAAGTATTATTAATGTAATTATATTACGCGTGGTGAAAAATATCTTTGTATCCCCTATTTATTTGATAAAATAATATTGATCATAATAATAATAAGTAAAAGTTATATTATTTTGTAATAATAATTATTATTATTCTATAAAAAAAATAACAATATTTATATTTACTAAAAATGTTATTATGATAAAATGATAATACTAACATAATAGTAATAATGATATTTTATAATAACAATGATATTTCTATTAAAATAATAACGACGATAATAATAATAATCATTTTAACAATAATACTAAAATTCAGTTGACTATAACTTCAAATCCTTTCATCGAAACCATTCGATATCTAAATGAAAAGTTCTTAATTTTTCGCTAGCTTTCCAATGACATGCATATCATATACCCTATCTCAGTAGCATATGTATCTAATTCAGGATTCAACAAACCTATCTAAGGACAATATCGAATGTACAAGCATGCAGAATCCTATATACTCGAGCACTAGTCAGGGATACACTATTGATATATAAAAGTTAAGTTATGAGTGCTCACGTATCAATATTGAGATTCAATATTGCAGAAAAGTACGTAGACGCAACGGAGATGATAAAAACTAGATTGACCTCACGAGCATACCCATGAACCATACCCATCACCTCCATAGCTATAACCCATAATTTCCTTAGCTTCGACTCATTCAAAAAACTATTTTGAAATCACTCGGACATCACTCCGTCGTAATATTTTATGTATACTAATAATATCTTGAAATAATATAGAGCAATATATATATATATATATATATATATATATATATATATATATATATATATATATATATATATATATATATATATATATATATATATATATATATATATATATGTAAATCGATTGATAGAGTTTAGAGAAACATATTTTCAAGTTTCTATGAAATAATTAAACCTATTGAATTCTATTTATAATAGATTTTTGAATTATTAAAGTGAATTATTAAAGTATGAATTATTAAAGTGAATTATTAAAGTATGAATTATTAAAGTGAATTATTAAAGTATGAATTATTAAAGTGAATTATTAAAGTATGAATTATTAAAGTGAATTATTAAAGTTAAAGTAAAGGTAAAGTAAAGTAAAGGTAAAGTATAGTAAAAATATAAAAACTATGTATGTATAATACGTGTATAAATATATATAATATTAATTTAAATCGTTATATATATTTAATGAAATAAAATATAAATATCGTTATATTTATTATACTGGTTAAGTAATGAGTTGTCAAAAGTGATTCTAGATATTTATAAAAGTTATATACGTTTTAATAATAAAGTTCTTTTTAAACTGAAAACGTTTTTGTACGTTTGAAAATAGATTAATAGAATATTATGGAAACCAATTCTCCAATAGCTTTTGTCTAACTTTCGTAAATGACACTTTTTATTTTTATTTATAAATAGCTTTACAAATTATTCCGAATATCGTTAAGAGGAATAGATTTCTCAAATCATAGTGGACCTCTCAACAGAGACTTGTAATCATAATTCAATGTTTCTGATAATTCAATCATTTAATATATTTTTTTTTTAATTTCGTCGATAATCATATTGAAACAAATACATTCATATAAAGCATTATACTTTTAAATACTTTGTTGACATTTTCAATTTATAACATATACACATATACATACATATTCATATATGTTCATTTAATGGTTCGTGAATCATTAGAATTTGGTCGAGGTTTAAATGAATGTATAAACATAGTTTAAAATCCTTGAGATTTAACTTAACAAACATTACTTATCGTGTTAGAATAATATAAAGATAAAGTTTAAATTTAGTCAAAAATTTTCGGGTCGTCACAGTACCTACCCGTTAAAGAAATTTCGTCCCCGAAATTTGATAGAGGTCGTTATGGCTAACAATGAGAATGTTATTATGACGATTATGAAGTTTTATCATGTCTAAGAAGTATGGATAAAATAATTCGATTACTCAAAGCGTATGAGGGAAGTTATCGTAAATGAAGGAAATAAGATTATAGTGATTCGTCATATCTTTTGACGTCATCACAATTGATCTCCGAATTTAAAGAAAATCTTTGTAATCTATGTTGGATTTGATGCTTCGGTGATTAAGGAGATTATGATTCTCTTCGAATTAATACGATAATCCATCTTGATTTCTCTGTCGGGTATTTCACTATAAATCCACCTCCTTCGTTTCCTTACAACTTACACCTTCTATTCTTTCTCCCTCAACTCATATTTTAAAGTATTTGTCAATATGCTTCATCCAGTACTGATTCTCGATATACTCCTCACTTTCATATCTGTCATTCTTCTTTTTCATCTGCCTCCGGAAGAATCTATTTACTTCTACTATATTCTCGGTTTTATAGTGTTTTTAGTTCTTCTGTGTCTTTATATTGCTATATGCATCGATATATACGGTTTATAATTTTTGGGTGGTTGTTGGGATTTATATCTTCCCTTATATTTCAAAGACACTGCTTTTGTCTTCTATAATCATTGACATCCAAGTTAATGCTCCCTTCTATTTGCTGCGATTTATACTCCAATTTCTATTTTGGAGTTTTGTCCTTTCGTTTCTTCTTCTTGCGATTAAGCAACGTTTGTAATGGTCTAGTATTCGCAGATATGAATTTCAAAATGAACATAGTTAATGTTCTAAGAAGGAAATGGTAATGGCACGATCTTGATTTGTTAATTTACCAGAATACCCTGAAAAGATCGAATCATCAAGAAAATATATTCTTGATATTTTTAGAGATTAAATAGAATACAAGAGTCGTGTAACATGGAACATGATGACGGCATGGTCTGTGAATCATCATGTCCCATTAGAAACTCAGCATGACTTACTGTAATATAATCACGTTGATCAAGTGTCATTATATTATACTAACTCATGCTTCAGTTCCCAACATTACTTCAAAACATTCATAATTTAAACTCGAAAGTTTATAGAATATAGAAACTAATAGTTTCTTATATGATGTAACACTGATAGCGCAAAGAGATAAATGACTTCAGATAAGATTAGTTGTGAAAATATCTTCAGAAATATCGCGGATATTTATAATGAAAGATATGATAATATCTTAGAATTTCTAATATTGATGGATGATGATGAAGATTTGTCTGTAAAGGTTTAGAATAAAGAGTAAGGTATTCGTTAATGACTTTAGCAGGCACTGAATCATTTGAATTCTTTGAAGGCAGATTTAGTCTTTGTGATTTGTCCACAGCCTCCTTCATAGTCTGTTCAATCCGTTTTCCAGTTCCAAACCTTCTCTTTTTCTCAGCTTTACCACCTTACTATTCTTTGTCATTAAACTTTTTACTGTTAAGATCGTTTACAGTTTTTGATGCTTCGTCAGCATTTCAAGAACTAGTTTGCAGTTCAGAATATTTTTCAGAACTTCACATTCAAAGTATGTAAGTCCAGGAGATAGACGTTTTACGTACACATATAACTGTTGGCGTAGACATGCTGCGAGATTTCAAAATACTGGTTACTGTTTTTTGATGATTCGTATGACAATTCTCGTTACAAGATGCGAATGAGTAAATGATGTGATTTCAATAAATATAATGATTTTTTGAAAAGTCAAAGATAATTGAAGTTGTTGGTAAGTTTATTACTAAGGTGGCGAGATATGAAAGGTCCCCAGTAACGATGACGAAAGGGCAACGTATCTATCGAGGTTATAATAAGACTAGTCCGACTGAAAAGTCGAAGTTGACTTGCTGGAGCTGTGACAAAACTGTCTACTTTGAAAAGGAATTGAAAAGTCATTTTAGCTAATAAATGCCAAAGGGTCTGACACGGATACGCGTCGAACTATGACTTTGGCTTCGAGAGCTTTTTAGGTACATAAATGTGGGTAACATGTGATTGGATCATCATCTCGATTGTTCATTGTTTGAAGTGTCTTCGAAAACTTCGGAAAGTTTGAACACAGTTTGTAATCGTTAATATACATATGATGTCCTAACACGGTTTTGAAGTCAAAGTATAGCTTTGAAAGATGTAGGAATCTAAGAGTGATGTCTTCTGTTAAATCATGACTTGGATTTTGATTTGTCAAAATCAGAATGCGTAATCAAATTTGGGTGAGAATGGTTGTTTTGATTTCTATATAAGAATGTATATTGTTATGAGATTTTGAGAGTATAGTTGATGATTTGCTTAATCAGATTCGAAAAATGTAATATATTAATTGTGAATTTATATATCTCTCGGGTATTACCTACCCGTTAAAAAAAAAATTCACAATAAATATTTTGTACAACATAATTTTATTACAGTCTTTATGAAAATATATATGTGCATATTTTCTTCAGATGTAACATAGATTTAATGAGTTAATATTAAATTAAACTCATTTGATTTACGGTTGAAACTAGAACTGAATAATCCCTAAAGACTTTAGAAATTACATAACTTTTACGGAGTATTTATTCAATAAAATTGAAATTATGAATTAATACTTCGTTATTTGTTGGTGTTTGTAACCCTTGCACCATATTCTCTAAAGCCACTACTCGAGCGCGAAGCTCGTTGACTTCTTCTATTACATCGGGGTGATTATCGGTTCGGACGAGCGGATAAATAAAATCTAGAATTTGATGTAGTATATAATCGTGACGAGATACTCTGAAAATGAGAGAGAAAATGGTGTTTCAGACCGGTTCGCTGGTAAGTGCTTCAGGTTCATCGCCAAGAGGGCAATGTGGTGGATGGAAGGGATCACCTTCTTCTTGTCTCCAATTATTGAGGAGGCAACGAACCTATCCCCAATTCATTCATAATAGATGATGGCTAATTGGTTGATCCATTCCGGTCACACTGCTTTTGGAGCTTGAGTGGGATTCCATATCGGAATTCGAGGGACTTGAACTAATGACGAATTCCATTTTGTTCGATTGAATATAGAATTTTTCGATATGAAATGATTTTTCGGCTATCGGGTGGTATTCTAATTACATAGAATATCTATATATATAGCGCAAAAGATTTCGTAGATTACGGAGGAAATTACGGGATATGTCAGGCAAAGTTTACAGTAACAGATACGCTAAGATATGGATTAGCAGATACGCTAAGATATGAATTTTGTCTATACACTATTCATGCAATCAATGCAGTAAGACGTGTCTAGACTAAGAATGATAAGCAGGCAATTTCTGACAAAAATGATAAGCAAAACTTTTGACATGCAGACACGGTCGAAGTCCAGGCTCATTAATGCATCCTAACGACTATCAGTCAGACACACTAATGCAGACCTGGTTCGCTAAGACCACCGCTCTGATACCAACTGAAAGGACCCGTTCATATACATTATAAACGATTCACAATAGTTGATTACATCGCGAGGTATTTTGACCTCTATATGATACATTTTACAAACATTGCATTCGTTTTTAAAAGACAAACTTTCTTTACAACTAAAGTTGACGGAATGCACACCATTTCATAATACATCCAACTATAATTGACATAATAATAATCTTGATGAACTCAATGACTCGAATGCAACGTCTTTCAAAATATGCCATGAATGACTCCAAGTAATATCCTTAAAATGAGCTAATGCACAGCGGAAGATTTCTTTAATACCTGAGAATAAACATGCTTTAAAGTGTCAACCAAAAGGTTGGTGAGTTCATAGGTTTATCATAATAATCATTTCAATATATTAATAGACCACAAGATTTCCGTTTATAAATATATGTACACTCGCAAGTGTATAAAAGTATTCTATAAGTTGTAGGCACCCGGTAACAAGCCTTAACGTTTATGTTTTACCCTCTGAAGTACACCAGATCAGGTGTGTTTAAAATAACCTCGAAGTACTAAAGCATCCCATAGTCAGGATGGGGTTTGTCAGGCACAATAGATCTATCTTTAGGATTCGCGCCTACCGTACATAGACAAGTAGTTTAATGTTACCAAGCTAAGGGTATATTTCTGGTTTAAACCCACATAGAATTAGTTTTAGTACTTGTGCCTATTTCGTAAAACATTTATAAAACAGCGCATGTATTCTCAGCCCAAAATATATATTGCAAAAGCAATTAAAAAGGGAGCAAATGAAACTCACCATACTGTATTTCGTAGTAAAAATACATATAACGTCATTTAACAAGTGCAAGGTTGGCCTCGGATTCACGAACCTATATTAATTATATATATTTATATGTTGGTCAATATTTGTCTAACAATTTTTGGTCAAGTCATAGTGTACCACAATCCTAATGCTCGAGACTAATATGCAAAAGTCAACTTGACCCAAAATGACTTCTAAAATTTATACGTGTTTATTATATAACTTAGCTATGGTCGTTTTATATATTTAAATATATTTATTAGATTTTATAATAATAAAAGTCATTTATTAATAGAAATTTATATTAACGTTTATATATGATAAAATATACTTTTATATATCTTAAGTAGTAAAATTTATAAAGTTCACTTAATATCGTAAAACTATAGTGGTAAGTATTATTAATGTAATTATATTACGCGTGGTGAAAAATATCTTTGTATCCCCTATTTATTTGATAAAATAATATTGATCATAATAATAATAAGTAAAAGTTGTATTATTTTGTAATAATAATTATTATTATTCTATAAAAAAATAACAATATTTATATTTACTAAAAATGTTATTATGATAAAATGATAATACTAACATAATAGTAATAATGATATTTTATAATAACAATGATATTTCTATTAAAATAATAACGACGATAGTAATAATAATCATTTTAACAATAATACTAAAATTCAGTTGACTATAACTTCAAATCCGTTCATCGAAACCATTTGATATCTAAATGAAAAGTTCTTAATTTTTCGCTAGCTTTCCAATGACATGCATATCATATACCCTATCTCAGTAGCATATGTATCTAATTCAGGATTCAACAAACCTATCTAAGGACAATATCGAATGTACAAGCATGCAGAATCCTATATACTCGAGCACTAGTCAGGGATACACTATTGATATATAAAAGTTAAGTTATGAGTGCTCACGTATCAATATTGAGATTCAATATTGCAGGAAAGTACGTAGACGCAACGGAGATGATAAAAACTAGATTGACCTCACGAGCATACCCATGAACCATACCCATCACCTCCATAGCTATAACCCATAATTTCCTTAGCTTCGACTCATTCAAAAAACTATTTTGAAATCACTCGGACATCACTCCGTCGTAATATTTTATGTATACTAATAATATCTTGAAATAATATAGAGCAAATATATATATATATATATATATATATATATATATATATATATATATATATATATGTAAATCGATTGAGAGAGTTTAGAGAAATATATTTTCAAGTTTCTATTAAATAATGAAAACTATTGAATTCTATTTATAATAGATTTTTGAATTATTAAAGTGAATTATTAAAGTATGAATTATTAAAGTGAATTATTAAAGTATGAATTATTAAAGTGAATTATTAAAGTATGAATTATTAAAGTGAATTATTAAAGTATGAATTATTAAAGTGAATTATTAAAGTGAATTATTAAAGTGAATTATTAAAGTATGAATTATTAAAGTGAATTATTAAAGTTAAAGTAAAGGTAAAGTAAAGTAAAGTAAAGGTAAAGTTAAAGTATAGTAAAAATATAAAAACTATGTATGTATAATACGTGTATAAATATATATAATATTAATTTAAATCGTTATATATATTTAATGAAATAAAATATAAATATCGTTATATTTATTATACTGGTTAAGTAATGAGTTGTCAAAAGTGATTCTAGATATTTATAAAAGTTATATACATTTTAATAATGAAGTTCTTTTTAAACTGAAAACGTTTTTGTACGTTTGAAAATAGATTAATAGAATATTATGGAAACCAATTCTCCAATAGCTTTTGTCTAACTTTCGTAAATGACACTTTTTATTTTTATTTATAAATAGCTTTACAAATTATTCCGAATATCGTTAAGAGGAATAGATTTCTCAAATCATAGTGGACCTCTCAACAGAGACTTGTAATCATAATTCAATGTTTCTGATAATTCAATCATTTAATATATATATTTTTTAATTTTGTCGATAATCATATTGAAACAAATACATTCATATAAAGCATTATACTTTTAAATACTTTGTTGACATTTTCAATTTATAACATATACACATATACATACATATTCATATATGTTCATTTAATGGTTCGTGAATCATTAGAATTTGGTCGAGGTTTAAATGAATGTATAAACATAGTTTAAAATCCTTGAGATTTAACTTAACAAACATTACTTATCGTGTCAGAATAATATAAAGATAAAGTTTAAATTTAGTCAAAAATTTCCGGGTCGTCACAACACGATTTTCAATTCCATTTCTCATAAATATACATCCCATACATAGAGATAAAAATCATTCATATGGTGAACACCTGATAACCGACATTAACAAGATGCATATAGAATATCCCCATCATTCCGGGACATCCTTCGGACATGATAATTTCGAAGTACTAAAGCATCCGCAACAACGGATGGGGCTTGTTGGGCCCAATAGATCTATCTTTAGGATTCGCGTCAATTAGTAGACTGGTTTACTAATTCTTAGGCTACCAAACTAAAAGGGGCATATTCGATTTCGATCATTCAACCATATAATGTAGTTTCAATTACTTGTGTCTATTTCGTCAAACACTTATAAAAGCGCATGTATTCTCAGTCCCAAAAATATATATTGCAAAAGCATTTAAAAATGGAGTAATGAAACTCACAATACGATATTTTGTAGTGAAAATATGCATACGACGGAACTGAACAATGCAGGGTTGGCCTCGAATTCACGAACCTATATCAAGTATATATATTAACACATATAATTGTAATCAAGTAATTTCATTTATTAATCTTATAATATTTATATTTTAAGTGTTGTAGTTATATGAAATTTATAATAAACCCTAATATATATATTCTATGTATATTTTATATCTTAAATTATATGTTATCTATATTTATTTTGTATACATATTTATAGTAATTAATATTTATACATATGATTATATATATATATATGTAAGGACCCGTCCTAATCCACCTAGAAGAAGTCTTCAACAGTTGGTCCCATTGCGAGGTGCTGTCCTAAATGCCATGAACGACTCCATGTAATATGAGCAAATGCACAGCGAAAGATTTCTTTCAAACCTGAGAATAAACATGCTTAAAAGTATCAACCAAAAGGTTGGTGAGTTCATAGGTTTATTATAACAATCATTTCAATATATTAATAGACCACAAGATTTCCGTTTATAAATATAAGTACACTCGCAAGTGTATAAAAGTACTCTATAAGTTGTAGGCACCCGGTAACAAGCCTTAACATTTATGTTTTACCCTCTAAAGTACACCAGATCAGGTGTGTTTAATATAACTTCGAAGTACTAAAGCATCTCATAGTCAGGATGGGGTTTGTCAGGCCCAATAGATCTATCTTTAGGATTCGCGCCTACCGTACATAGACAAGTAGTTTAATGTTACCAAGCTAAGGGTATATTTCTGGTTTAAACCCACGTAGAATTTGTTTTAGTACTTGTGCCTATTTCGTAAAACATTTATAAAACAGCGCATGTATTCTCAGCCCAAAAATATATATTGCAAAATCAATTAAAAAGGGAGCAAATGAAACTCACCATACTGTATTTTGTAGTAAAAATACATATGACGTCATTGAACAAGTGTAGGGTTGGCCTCGGATTCACGAACCTATATTATTCATATATTTATTAAGAACTATACTTGTAATTCGAACAAGTTTTATTATTATTAATTGTTATTTCAGTAACTTGTATGTTTCTTTGATAACTATGTTAACTATATTTATTTTATGTACTTTAGATAAATAATTAGTATTTAGTATGAAATTATTAATGTTGTTATGCGATATGTTTTAAATATATTCTTATATAGCTATTTATTTGGTAAAATAATATCAATAATAATAAATAAAAATTTGTATCTTTTTATGATAATAATAATAATACTAAAAGTATTAGATTTATTAATGATACTGATATTAATAGTTTTGATAATAATAATAATAATAATAAAAGTAATGTTAGTAATAATAATAGTTTTAATGAAAAGATAATAATAATAAGATAAAAATGTTAGTTTTCATAAAAATAATATTTTAAATAATAATAGTACTTTTAATAAAAAAAATGATGATTCTAATAGGAATTTTAATAGTCATATTAATAATAATAATAATAATAATAATAATAATAATAATAATAATAATGATAATAATGATAATAATATTAATTATACTAATACTTTTATTTGTAATATTGGTAATTATAAAAATTACTTAATAACAATCAATAATAAATAATAATAATAAAATAATAAAAAAAACATAATAATGAAATAATAATAATAAAAGTATTAGTAATAGCTACCTCAAAGGAGTATCCCTTAAAAAAATGCCCAAGTCCGGGTTTGAACCCGCGACGTCCCGTTAACCCGATAACAATCCTAACCATTACGCCATTTCGTATTTCCTGATTATAACTATTCTAAATTTTATTTAACCTCTTTTCCTATATCATCTTCTTCTTTTCCATTTTCATTTACCATCTTTGTTATTATAAACCTTCATCATCATACTTGTTTATCATCATAATTCAACATCATCATCATATACGTATCTCATCATCATAACATAACCCGTTCATCATCATCGACCTTCATTACCATCATTCATGTAATCATATATTATTATCATCATCTTATATACGTATCATTATTGTATTCATCATCAGCATGTAATCGTCATCAATTTAACGTTTTAATCCTAGTAGAAACATAAGTAACCAGCCCAACAAGAACAACATAACGGCCCACTAGTGCAAAGAATGTTTTTGGCCCAATCATAAAAAGGAAAGCCCGATCCATACGTGAAGTTTAATCGTCTGCATAGATTCGTTTATTGATTGAGATCAGAATCGTTCAATTAAGAAGTTTGAAAACGTAAAAAGAGGAACCCACAAATGGGTCTTCGGTGGAATGTGGGGTTCTTGGATGTCGTCATAAAGGAAACAAATTGGCATCTAATACCAACACTAGAATCCGGTTTAGATACAAAGACAAATACGTAGCAGCAACATGGTTAGGTTTCTGTTCAGCTTAATCAGTTAATAAGGAGGTCCACTTGAGTGGGTGGGTTTTCTATTTCATCCTTTCTTAAACGAATCCCTTGATGGTTACATAAAAAGAAAATACAAAAGGGACATCCTTATAGCACTATGGTCGGCCATTTACTCCCACTTGTCCATCCTTTGAGGAATTTAATAATTCATTATATTATATAATACTCCAATTTGAATAGCTAGTACATCATTGAGGTTCAGTTTAAAAGGATAGGATAAATAACGAAGGAGATGTGAAAGGAGAAAGAGATAGGTGATAGTTTTCTTCAAAATGGTGAATTATGGTGCATCTGCAACAGAAGAGTGAAGATGGTGGTGGTTGTATTCATTGAAAAAGAGAAGAGGGAGGGAAATAGTGGCGATCGTCAATTGTTTTGGTGATGATTAAAGGTGGTGTTTGTTTAATCAAAGAGAAGAAACAGAAGGTACTTACAGCATCAATTCAAAACATTGATGGTGGTCCGTGGATGGTGGTTGATGGAGTGGCGGTTTATGATGGTTCTTGTGAGGATGGTTCTCGGCCAGATTAACAGAAATAGAAAATGATCGAAGTTGAGTTAAATCTATATGTGTGTGTGTATGTGTTTATATGGTTATAGGTACGTATATAGATGCAGAAGTGATGAATAGCAGTAACACAAGACAAGCAGTAAGGAACAAAAATCAAACTGTAGGGGAAATTGTTTTCCTTACATGCATGTATGTGCTCAAAGATATTTATGTATAATGTTAAAAGACACACTATAGCAATCAAAAGTGAAATCAAAACCCACGTTTTCTAAAAAAAACAGTCTTCATTTTGTTGCATTGTGCTGACGGTCTTCCAGTGTACTATATGTATTCTTTTAGGACTATATGTATCTAGAGTTTCTTTTACATATGATTATATGTTGCCTTCTAATTAATACTAGGTAGATATAACACAAGCTAATCAAGCATGAAAGGTTTTCTTATGAAGTTCAAAGTTAATTAGTCATCTAGTTGTTTGTATGGTAGCTTGTGTTTTGATTTAGTTTGAGATATAAACCCATTTACTTTTGCTTGTAAGTTTTTGGAAAGATGGTTGGAAGTTAACTGTTTGTATTTGATTTAATGTTATTAATGTTCTTAAATATATATGTATATAGATGCATATAAATATGGAATATATAAATATCCTGGTAAACTTAATATGAATAATAGAGATAGTGATAGAAAGCAAACTAAACAGTATATGTACTAAATTCAATATAGTTTGAATATATATATATATATATATATATATATATATATATATATATATATATATATATATATATATATATATATATATATATATATATATATATATATAACACGTTTTATTATATCGTAGGTCGTTTACATATTTAATTCTATTACTTAAATCTTATTTTGAAATATTATGTATATATTTATATTTATTTTTATATACATATTTATATTTATATCTGTATACAAATAATCGTTCATGGATCGTCGAAAATAGTCGAAGTGTAAATGAATACATTAACATAGTTCAAAGTTCTTGAGACACAACCTAATAGACTTTACTTATTGTGTCAAAAATATTAAATCGTATAGAGAGTTTGGTTCAAAATTAGTCGAAATTTTCCGGGTCGTCACAATATATATTTATATATAATTAGTATTTTATCAAAAATCAATAATTTGTTATATGTAATATATATATAAAATTTTTTTTAATATGTTCAATATATAATTATATGTTGTATTAATATAAGTATATTTTTATATACATAATATTTATTTGTCATGAAAATAATAATAATGATAATAATAATAATGACAGTTTCAATCATAATGATGATATTAATAATAATAATAATAGTTTTAATGATAAAAATGATAATTTTAATGAAGATGATAATTTTACTAGTCATGATAATAATAATACTAATAATGATAATAATAATAATAATGTATAATAATAATACTTATAATAATGATAATAATGATAATAAAGATAATAATACTTAATACTTAATAATAATAATAATAATAATAATAATAATAATAATAATAATAATAATAATAATAATAAATGTAACCCTAATCATAATAATAATAATAAATGACACTTAATACTTGTACTAGTAATAATAATAATAATAATAATAATAATAATAATAATAATAATAATAATAATAATAATAATAATAATAACAAAAATATTAGAAGTGCTACCTTAATGTAACAGGCCTTAAAAAAATAAATGCCTCTGCCAAGGCTTGAACCCGCGACCTATTGAAACCCAACAACACACCTAAACCACTCGTCCAATATTGTTTTTATGAATTAATCGTAACCCAAAAAAATAAAACCCGTTTCCTGTTCTCTCCTTCTTCTTTAAATGAATTGGGCTTGTTCCGGCCCAAGAGCTGATATAACCGTTTAATTATTCGATCCATAACCATTTAATTAACCCACTTGCATCAATCAAGAATATAGATTAAAAGTTTCGTTCACAGTAAAAAAAATAAACAACGATGGCAGCGGCAAACACAACAACAAAACACTTCGGTTCATCTTCATCATCACAGGTTCATCACCTAGACATCACTAACATCATTCACGTATCAAATCAAAATCAAAGAGTAACCCTAATCACTATTCATCGCCTTCTACATCTAATTGTCATCATCATTAAGCATCGATCATCACTATTCTCATCATCGTTATCACTTCCGTATCATCATCATAACTAGACCATCTTCATCATCAACATATCCATCGTAATTACTAAAACAGAAAAAGACAGCAGCGGCTGCAGCAAACTAAAGCTGCAGCAGTAACACATAAACAGCAACACAGCAATGGTAGCGAGTAGTTTTAAAAGATCAACTAGTAACAGAAAAACGGGGACCGAAGGAAGAAAAAGAAAAATAATAGAAGAGGTATAAAGGTGACGGGTTAGTGGTGGTGATTTGGGTTCTATGGTGGGGTGGTGTTCTCGACTGCAGGTATAACAAGTGGTGGTTGATTTGTAAACACAGCAGTAACATGGCGGTTGTTGGGGTAGTGCTCGATAAAAAATGAAACAGGAACATATACCACAGTGAATGACAGTGGTGTTTGTCGATCAAAACAAAGAAAATAGCACCAGTATTCGGTAATGTTGGTGGTCTTTTTGAAAGGAGATAAAAACAGTGAACTGTAGCAGAAAAATATTGTTGCAGAAGGTCTTTTAATGGTGGTTATCGATGGATTTTAAAAGTTTATTGGTTTGGGCTCAATCAGAAACAGTAATTACAGACGCAGCAGCGTTGTTGATAGTTCAAGCTTGATGATGGGTCGATGATGATGTTGTTGGGTGTTTGTAGACGGGTACAAAAACTGCCATTATCGAATAATAGGTTTATGGTGATAGGTGTCAATGATTGTTGCTTCAGTGGTGGTTTTAGAGTGATGGTAGCCGGAGATGGTATATGGTGGTTAATAATGGCTCGATGGTGTATGCCGGAGGTGTTGGTGGCGGTTCAACAAGAGTTAATAAGAAGATATATGTAAGAATATATCTAGTGTGCATATGTTTATATTTTACATATGTGATATGTATATAAATTAAGAGATGCAGTGGGTAGTGGGGATGGTATTCTATATATCTATATGTTATATATGTATATTATATATAGAGAGAGAAAAAGTTGATAGAAGAAAACAAGTCACAGAATAATCATCAATCTATAATAGTAAAGCATATACATATCATCGGATAATTCATGTTGTGAAAAATTGACTATATAACATTGGATTCTTACATGTTGAGGAAACAAACATATATATAATCGACAAGCTGTAACAGAATTTAAAAGTGGGAGACACAAACAAAAATATAAAGATTATAATAATAATAATAATTACAAAAACGTGTGATGAATTCAAAAGTACTCAGTGAGCCAATGTTTTAATTTGGATTCTAATTACCGACAGTTTTAATTTCGAATTATTATATCGTGGTCCGTTGTTAATTTAGTGGTAAATAAAAAGTGTTCAGAAAAATCCCATATTTTTAAATTAACTATATTTATTATTTTGGTCCTTATGGTATACAATTTGATCATTAATTTATTAAATAAAAATTACATCAACTGTCCCTCTCAATTCTGGGTAAAATATAAAAAGTTCTAAAATTTAACAAACAGCTCCTAAATACATTTTTAACAAGTCTATAATTTATAGAACTCATTTTTGGATCACTGTTTATTTTAAAATCATATAAGTTTGAATTTAGTTTGCTTAATATCAATCAGAACATCAAATGAGTATTACAATCATTTAATATTTATTTTTAATATAATTTATTTATATATATAGATATATTTTAAATAATAATTATTATAATATCCTATTTTTATTTTATTAATTTTAATAACAACAACATATAATACTTCAAGTTATATTTCAAATTATTATTTACATAAATTCACACATATCTATTTACAATTAATTGTTCGTGAATCATCGAGCACTGTCAAAGGGTAATTGATTACATGAACACAGTTCAAAGTTTTTGAGATTTCAACAATATAGACTTCGCTTCTCATGTCAGAACATATAAAGATTAAGTTTAAATTCAGTCAGAAATTTCCGGGTTGTCACAGTACCTACCCGTTAAAGAAATTTCGTCCCCGAAATTTGATCGAGGTCGTCATGGATAACAATAAGAATGTTTTCATGATAAATATGAGTTGATAAATAGAGTTTTATCATCATTGAGTAATATGGATAAAACCATTTGATTTTGTGAAGAGTACGAGTGAAGCTATTACAAAAGAGTGAAATGAGTAGGTGTAGATTCGTCATATCTTTTGACGTACATATGATTGAATTCCAAGTTCAAGAGATTTGAAGAAAATATTCGTAATAAGATTTGATTCTTCGGTAATCAAGGAAATTAGGATCCGCTTTTAATGCGATCATCTGTTTTGATTGCTCTGTAGGATATTTTACTATAAATCCACCCCCTTCGTTTCCTTACAACTCACACCTTCTATTCTTTCTCCCTCAACTCATACTTTAAAGCATTCGTCAATATGCTCCATCCACTTCTGATTCTTGATATACTCCTAACCTTCATATCTGTCATTCTTCTTTTTCATCTACCACCGGAAGAATCTATTTACTTCTACTATACTCTTGGTTTTATAGTGTTTTTAGTTCTCCCGTGTCTTTATATTGCTATATGCATCGATATATATGATTTATAATTTCTGGGTTGTCGTTGGGCTTTATATCCTCCTTTATATTTCGAAGTCCCTGCTTTTGTCTTCTATAATCATTGTCATCCACAGTTAATGCTCCCTTCTATTTGCTGCGATTTATACTACCATTTCTATTTCGGAGTTCATTATTTCGTTTCCTCTTCTTGTGATTAAGCACCGATTGTAATGGTCCAGAATTCATAGATATGAATTTCGGAATGAACATAGTTAATGTTCTAAGAAGGAAATTGTAATGGCACGATCTTGATTTGTCAAATTACCAGAATATTCCGGAAAAGACCGAATCATCAAGAAATATTTTCTTGATATTTTTAGAGATTAAATAGAATTCAAGAGTCGTGTAACATGGCACATGATGACGGTATGGTCTGTGAATTGTCACGTTCCATTAGAAACTCAGCATGACTTACTGTAATATAATTACGTTGATCAAGTGTCATTATATTATACTAACTCATGCTTCAGTTCCTAACACTACTTCAAAAATATTCTTATTTTAAACTCGAAAGTTTCAGAATTTAGAAACTAAAATAGTTTCTTTTATGATGTAATACAGATAGCGTGAAGAGGTAAATGATTTCATATGACAATAGTTATGAAGATATTTTCAGAAACATCGAAGATATTTATAATGAAAGATGTGATGATATCTTAAAATATCTAAGATTAGAGGATGATGAAGAATATTGTCCGCAAGAGTTTAGAGTAAGGAGTAAGGTATTTGATAAAGACTTCAGCAGACACCGAATCATTTGGATTCTTTAAAGGCAGGTTTAGTCTTTGTGATTTGTCCACAACCTCCTTCATACTTTGCTCAATTCGTTTTCCAGTTCCAAACATTTTCTTTTTCTGAGCTTTGCCAACACACTATTCTTTATCATCAAACTTTTTACTATTAAGTTCGTTTACAGTTTTTGCTGCTTCATCAGCGTTTTTCAAAATTTCGAGAACTAGTTCGCAATTTAGGGTGTTTTTCAGAAACTTCTCATTCGAAGTATGTAAGTCCAGTAGAGAGACGTTATATGTACACAAATAACTGTTGGCGTAGACATGCTGCGAGATTTCAAAATACTGATTGCTAATTCCCGATGATTCGTATGACAATTATCGTTACAAGATGCAGAGGAGTAAATGATGGGGTTTTGATAAATATAATGATTTTTTTGGAAAATCCTAGATCATTACGGTTGCTGATAAGTTTACTGCTAATGTGGTGGAATATAAACGGTTCTCCGGTAACGATGGTGAAAGGGCAACGTATATATCAAGGTTATAATAAGGCTGTTTCGACTGAAAAGTCGAAGTTGACTTGCTGGAGCTGTGACAAAACTGACTACTTTGGAAAGGAATTGAAAAGTCATTTTAGCTAATAAATACCAAAGGGTCTGACACGGATACGTGTTAAACTATGACTTTGGTTTTGAGGGTTTTTCAGGTACAAGACTGCGGGTAACATGTGATTGGATCATCATCTCGAGCGTCTTCAGAAATTTCGAAGGGTTTGAACACAGATTGTAATTGTTAATATACATATGATGTTCTTGGATTTTGAATGATACCAATATTTTTCTGGGTTCCATGAATAGAAATGATGTTCTAGTACAGTTTTGAAGTCAAAGTATAACTTTGAAAGATATAGGAATCTAAGAATGATGATACTGTTAATTCTTGACTTGGATTTTTGATTTGTAAAAATCAGAATATGTAATCAAATTTGAATGAGAATGATTGTTTTGATTTCTATGAAAGAATGTATATCGTTGTGAAAGTAGTGAGTATAGTTGATGATTGCTGAATCAGAATCGAATAATGTAACATATTAATTGTGAATTTATATTTCCTGGCTATTACCTACCCGTTAAAAGTTTCACGAGTAATATTTTATACAAGGGAATTTTATCACAGTCTTTATGAAAATATATATATATATATATATATATATATATATATATATATATATATATATATATATATATTTTTTTTTTTTTTCTTCAGATGTAATATAGATTTAATGAGTTAATATCATATTAAGCCCATTTGATTTTTGGCTGAAACTAGAAATGAATTAATCTCTAACATTATAGATTACATAATCTTCACAGAGTATTTCACTACTGTGATCAATACTCCATTATTTATTCTTATTGATATTTCCTCAGTGAATCATGTTGATGCTCATAGAACTCTTGCTAACTTCGCAAGGTACAAATGATGTTTCTTAGAGAGTTTCTTGTATATCGAAGATGAAAGTGTAAAACCAACCATATAATTGAATAATACACTTGATTTATTATGAAATGGATTTCATTGAATTGAAACAGAAATTGTAGTTAACGATGGTTAAGTCGTTAATCGAAGGATTATCGCATATTAGTAATATGGATTTAACCGAGTAGTATCTACCCTTTTTTAATTCATACATAATAGCTTAATACGAAAAGATTTATGATGGTTTCAAAATTTATATATAAGATATACATATAAATTCTTTAGAGAAATTGAGTTAGTACTTCATAACTCATTGATGCAATATACTCGTTGTTGATTCGTAATGATGTCCACGATGATTCTTGAACTGACGGAGCTTGTGATGTTATAGGTGTTGCTAGTGCTGATGATGCTGACAGTATTGACAGTGCTGGTGATGCTGACGGTACTGTTGATGCTACTGGTAGAATAAGTCTAGCATGTAAATCGTGCACCATTTCGGTCAGGGTTTCTACTCTACTGTCTCTGTTCACTCATCTGATTTGTAATTAGAATCAGAATAATCTCTAAGATTTTGGAGATTACTTAATCGCGAAAAATATTTCTTCAATGAAGTCATGAATCAATACTTCATCGTTTGTTGTGGTTGGTATTCCTTGGTATCTATAAGGCGTATGACATTGGTGCTCGTGGGACAGATTGTAAAGTTAAGGTTTACGACGCGGTTGTGGTTGGTGGTGGTAATGGTACTATTGGTGTTGATGATGGTGGTACTGTTGATGTCGGTGGTTCTACTGGTGCTTGTAACCTTTGCACCATATTCTCTAAAGCCACTACCAGAGCGCGAAGCTTGTTGACTTCTTCTATTACACCGGGATGATTGTTGGTTCGAACGAGCAGGTAAATAAGGTCTAGAACTTGGGATAGTATATAATCGTGACGAGATACTCTGGAAATAAGGGAGAAAATGGTGTCTCGGACAGGTTCGCCGGTAAGTGCTTTAGGTTCATCGCCAAGAGGGCAATGTGGTGGATTGGAAGGGATCACCTTCTTCTTGTCTCCAATGATTGAGAAGGCTACGAACCCATCCCCAATTCATCCAGAATAGATGGTGGCTGATTGGTTGATCCATTCCGGTCACATTACTTTCAGAGCTCGAGTGAAATTTCATATCGGAATTCGAGGGACTTGAACTAGTGTGGAGTTCCATTTCGTACGATTTAATAAAGGATTTTTCGATATGAAATGATTTCCAGCTATCAGATGGTATTCTAATTACCTAGCATATTTATTTATATAGAACAAAAGATTTCGTAGATTACGGAGGAATTTACGGAATATGTCAGGCAAAGTTTACAGTAATAGATACGTTAAGATATGAATTAGCAGATACGCTAAGATATGAATTTTATCTATACACTATTCATGCAATCAATGCAGTAAGATGTGTCTAGACTAAGAATGATAAGTTTGTAATTTCTAACAAAAATAATAAGCAAATCTTTTGACATGCAGACCAGGTTCAAGTCCAGACTTATTAATGTATCCTAACAACTACTAGGTTGAAGTCCAGACTCATTATTGCATCCTAATAACTACCAGTTAGACACACTAATGCAAGACCTGGTTCGCTAAGACCACCGCTCTGATACCACATGAGATGACCCGTCATAATCTATAAGGAAGAATACAATAACATATGAATTCATCACGAGATATTTGACCTCTATATGATACATTTTACAAATATTGCATTAGTTTTTAAAAGACAACCTTTAATTACATCGAAAGTTGACAGGTATGCATACCATTTCATAATATATCCAAACTATAGATGACTTAATCTGTCATTTACTTAATAATGATCATTATTGAACTCAACGACTTGAATGCAACTTCTTTTGAAATATGTCATGAATGACTCCAAGTAATATTTTAAAATGAGCTAATGCACAGCGGAAGATTTCCTTAATACCTGAGAATAAACATGCTTAAAAGTGTCAACCAAAAGGTTGGTGAGTTCATTAGTTTATCATAAACGATCATTTCTATTATTTTAATAGACCGCAAGATTTTCAATTCCATTTCTCATAAATATACATCCCATACATAGAGATAAAAATCATTCATATGGTAAACACCTAGTAACCGACATTAACAAGATGCATATAGAATATCTCCATCATTCCGGGACATCCTTCGGACATGATAATTTCGAAGTACTAAAGCATCCGCAACAATAGATGGGGCTTGTTGGGCCCAATAGATTTATCTTTAGGATTCACGTCAATTAGTAGACTGGTTTACTAATTCTTAGGCTACCAAGTTAAAAGGGGCATATTCGATTTCGATCATTCAACCATAGAATGTAGTTTCAATTACTTGTGTCTATTTCGTCAAACATTTATAAAAGCGCATGTATTCTCAGTCCCAAAAATATATATTGCAAAAGCATTTAAAAAGGGAGTAATGAAACTCACAATACGATATTTTGTAGTGAAAATATGCATACGACGGAGCTGAACAATGCAGGGTTGGCCTCGGATTCACGAACCTATATCAAGTATATATATTAACACATATAATTGTAATCAAGTAATTTCATTTATTAATCTTATAATATGTATATTTTAAGTGTTGTAGTTATATGAAATTTATAATAAACCCTAATATATATATTCTATGTATATTTTATATCTTAAATTATATGTTATCTATATTTATATTGTATACATATTTATAGTAATTAATATTTATACATATGATTATATATATATATATATATATATAATAAGTATTTTATTAAAAATCAATAATTTGTTATATGTGATATATATATATATATATATATATATATATATATATATATATATATATATATATATATATATATATATATATATATAAATGTTAATATGTTCAATATATAATTATATGTAGTATTAATATAAGTATATTTTTTATATACATAATATTTATTTGTCATGAAAATAATAATAATGATAATAATAATAATAATGACAGTTTCAATCATAATGATGATATTAATAATAATAATAATAGTTTTAATGATAAAAATGATAATTTTAATGAAGATGATAATTTTACTAGTCATGATAATAATAATACTAATAATGATAATAATAATGTTATTAATAATAATAATACTTATAATAATAATAATAATAATAATAATGATAATAAAGATAATAATACTTAATACTTAATAATAATAATAATAATAATAATAATAATAATAATAATAATAATAATAATAATAATAATAATAATAATTGTAACCCTAATCATAATAATAATAATAAATGACACTTAATACTTTTAGTAATAATAATACTAATAATAATAGTTATAATAATAATAATAATAATAATAATAATAATAATAATAATAATAATAATAATAATAATAATAATAATAATAATAATAATAACAACAACAAAAATATTAGAAGTGCTACCTTAATGTAACAGGCCTTAAAAAAATAAATGCCTCTGCCAAGGCTTGAACCCGCGACCTCTTGAAACCCAACAACACACCTAAACCACTCGTCCAATATTGTTTTTCTGAATTAATCGTAACCCAAATAAATAAAACCCGTTTCCTGTTCTCTCCTTCTTCTTTAAATGAATTGGGCTTGTTCTGGCCCAAGAGCTGATATAACGTGGATCCCGGCCTAAAATAATTCGATCCATAACCATTTAATTAACCCACTTGCATCAATCAAGAATATAGATTCAAAGTTTCGTTCATAGTAAAAAATAAAAAATAAACAACGATAGCAGCGGCAAACACAACAACGAAACACTTCAGTTCATCTTCATCATCACAGGTTCATCACCTAGAAATCACTAACATCATTCACGTATCAAATCAAAATCCAACAGTAACCCTAATCACTATTCATCGTCTTATTCATCTAATTGTCATCATCATTAAGCATCGATCATCACTATTCTCATCATCGTTATCACTTTCGTATCATCATCATAACTAGACCATCTTCATCATCAACATATCCATCGTAATTACTAAAACAGAAAAAGACAGCAGTGGCTGCAGCAAACTAAACCTGCAGCAGTAACACGTAAACAGCAACACAGCAATGGTAGCGAGTAGTTTTAGAAGATCAACTAGAAACAGAAAAACGGGGAACGAAGGAAGAAAAAGAAAAATAATAGAAGAGGTATAAAGGTGACAGGTTAGTGGTGGTGATTTGGGTTCTATGGTGGAGATGGTGGTGTTCTTAACTGCGGGTATAACAAGTGGTGGTTGATTTGTAAACACATCAGTAACATGGCGGTTGTTGGGGTAGTGCTCGATAAAAAATGAAACAGGAACATATACCACAGTGAATGACAGTGGTGTTTGTCGATCAAAACAAAGAAAATAGCATCAGTATTCGGTAATGTTGGTGGTCTTTTCGAAAGGAGATAAAAACAGTGAACTGTAGCAGAAAAATATTGTTGCAGAAGGTCTTTTAATGGTGGTTATCGATGGATTTTAAAAGTTTGTTGGTTTGGGCTCGATTAGAAACAGTAATTACAGACGCAGCAGCGTTGTTGATAGTTCAAGCTTGATGATGGGTCGATGATGATGTTGTTGGGTGTTTGTAGACGGGTACAAAAACTGCCATTATCGAATAATAGGTTTATGGTGATAGGTGTCAATGAGTGTTGCTTCGGTGGTGGTTTTAGAGTGATGGTAGCCGGAGATGGTATAGGGTGGTTAATAATGGCTCGATGGTGTATGCCGGAGGTGTTGGTGGCGGTTCAACAAGAGTTAATAAGAAGATATATGTAAGAATATATCTAGTGTGCATATGTTTATATTTTACATATGTGATATGTATATAAATTAAGAGATGCAGTGGGTAGTGGGGATGGTATTCTATATATCTATATGTTATATATGTATATTATATATATATAGAGAAAAAGTTGATAGAAGAAAACACGTCACAGTATCATCAATCTATAATAGTAAAGCATATACATATCATCAGATAATTCATGTTGTGAAAAATTGACTATATAACATTGGATTCTTACATGTTGAGGAAACAAACATATATATAATCGACAAGCTGTAACAGAATTTAAAAGTGGGAGACACAAACAAAAATATAAAGATTATAATAATAATAATAATTACAAAAACGTGTGATGAATTCAAAAGTACTCAGTGAGCCAATGTTTTAATTTGGATTCTAATTACCGTCAGTTTTAATTTTGAATTATTATATCGTGGTCCGTTGTTAATTTAGTGGTGAATAAAAAGTGTTCAGAAAAATCCCATATTTTTAAATTAACTATATTTATTATTTTGGTCCTTATGGTATACAATTTGATCATTAATTTATTAAATAAAAATTACATCAACTGTCCTTCTCAATTCTGGGTAAAATATAAAAAGTTCTAAAATTTAACAAACAGCTCCTAAATACATTTTTAATAAGTCTATAATTTATAGAACTCATTTCCGGATCACCGTTTATTTTAAAATCATATAAGTTTGAATTTAGTTTGCTTAATATCAATCGGAACATCAAACGAGTATTACAATCATTTAATATTTATTTTTAATATACTTTATTTATATATATAGATATATTTTAAATAATAATTATTATAATATCCTATTTTTATTTTATTAATTTTAATAACAACAACATATAATCCTTCAAGTTATATTTCAAATTATTATTTACATAAATTCACACATATCTATTTACAATTAATTGTTGGTGAATCGTCGAGCACAGTTAAAGGGTAATTGATTATATGAACACAGTTCAAAATTTTTGAGATTTCAACAATACAGACTTTGCTTATCGTGTCGGAATATATAAAGATTAAGTTTAAATTCAGTCGGTAATTTCCGGGTTTTCACAATTCGATTTTGAAATATCCGTAAAAAAGTGAGTCGTTAATTTGGTTGTACAAATAAATAATTAATGGAATGGACCAGATGTTTGAATAGTTTTATTTAAATTTAAACACAGCTTAAAGGTTGGATCTGAGTCATAGTTGGCGCAAGTTCGAATACACGGGTATGTTTTCTCAAAGATTCTGTTGTGGTGAATATTTGTGTATGCCCTAAGCGACTCGGTTTAATCCAAAGCACACACCGGGTACCAATGCGGCGATGGTGTATGAAGAGTTTCCTCCGAACACTTGTGAATGACAAATTAGAGTATTCGATGTCGAAATAGTCATTAAAAAGTGAATCATTAAATTTGTTGTACAAAAAATAATTAATGGAGTGGATTTTTTTTTTTGGCAAAAAAACCGTAACATCAATATCTGATCCGAAGATCAAACAGTACAAACGATACAACATTATCCAACAACGAGCCCTAGTAAAGCTA
Organism: Rutidosis leptorrhynchoides; assembly: GCF_046630445.1. Taxonomy (NCBI): domain Eukaryota; kingdom Viridiplantae; phylum Streptophyta; class Magnoliopsida; order Asterales; family Asteraceae; genus Rutidosis; species Rutidosis leptorrhynchoides. The sequence goes on from NC_092333.1 coordinate 715,332,169, forward strand.
AACAAATAGAGTAAACGGCCTCACCAACAGGGTGAAAAAACACGATAACTAAAAAATAAAGCTAGACTAAAAGCTATAACAATGGAAATATTATATCGAAAATACAAACTAAAGCTTAACAGACATAAACAAACGGAGATCAGGAGAACGCCAATACCGCAACAATCCGCCAGGGCATCATCACAACCGTCACAAAAGGACCTAACCTGCAAAATACCAGTTAAACTGCCAAGGCTAACCCCAGATCTCCAACTGGGAGATCGTCGCCTGGAGAACGTTACGCAACCAGAAAGGAAAAGCGGTTTGAATAGTTTTATTTAAATTTAAACACAGCCTAAAGGCTGTCATTTCCTATAATTAAAGTAGAAAAAAGTTTTTCTACGTATTACCGTTGCTAAAATTACGGAGTAGACAATTACTGTAGAACGTTATATATTTGAGTCTAACTTCAACCTTGACCTACTACTATGACTGGCGTTAAGGTTACGCAACCATATCTATAAATACACGTCTTTCCACATTCACTCGGTATCTCTGTATTTCTTTTCACTCTGTTCTCTTTTCTTCGCGTAATCAGTTTTTTTTCCCTTTAGTTTCTTTAAGATCTTCGAATTAGGGTTTCGTTATTTCATTAAGGTCTTCAAATTTAGGGTTTTTGTTTTGATTCCAATTTTTTTTTTTGAATTTAGGTTATTTCCGTCAAATTCTAAAAAGTTGGAATTCTTGTGTTGATTATGTTAAAGTTTTGGAAATTAGGGTAATCGAAAGAAGTTGTGCATGTAAGTCATGTGTCCTGTACAGTAGGTGCTGAGTTATCAGAAGAAGAAGAAGAAACGGAATCAGGTTCTTGTCACTCTCTTATGTTCTCTTCGCGTAATCAGGTTCTTTTTTCCCTTTTATTTTGTTAAGATCTTCGAATTTAGGGGTTTTTTTTTTTTTTTTTTTTTTTATTATTAAGGTCTTTAAATATAGGGTGTTCTCTTTATTTTCGTTACTTAGGTTGTACAAAGTGAAGGTTTCTATCTTGTTTGATTCCGTTTATATCTTTGGATTTAAGGGTCTTTTTTTTTGTCAAATCTCAAAAAGTTGGAGTTCATGCGGTGATTATGTTAAAGTTCTGGATATTGAAGTTCTGCACATCATAGGTCATGTGTCCTGTGCGGACTACTAAAATTCTTATTGTAAGTTTATGTTAATTCTTGATATTCATATATTTGACTACCAAAATTCTTTTTGTTAAGTCTTTATATTCATATCCTCGGCAAGACACATCATCTTTAAACTCTTTTTTATATACGAGCAATACATCCAGTAAATGTACCAGTCGTTATCTTTCATATATCTTCAAAAATAGTTTTTCCTCAAAATTAGTCGCCATCTTCATATGTAAATGTACCAGTCGTTATCTATACCTCTGTATGCTTGTCTGATCGTTGATAACTCTTTTCTGTTTAACATTGTAACAATCATCTTTTTATGCAGATGTATTAGTCGTTATCTGGGCCATGCAGCAAAACTCTCAAGTCATTTTGTGAGTTATTTATACCCATTATCGTTGTCGGAGATCATTAGACAAAAAGGTTATATAATTATCCTCTAGTCTTTCCCTTATATGAATAGATCAACAACGGCATTGTGCCAAAATGAACTCACCAAGAGGAAAACACATTGTAAACCGAACATCCTAATCATTTGGATACAACAAGACACCAGGTATTGATCTTGATTTCTATTATCTTACGTCCTGTGAACTGTTTATAGTTGTTTGGTACTCTGTGAAATATTAACTGAAATATGATGTTTATAGGAAATAGTCTATCAACAGGATAACATATGGAAAACTCAGGGCCGGTCTTGACAATTTTAGGGCCCTGACCGAGTCGGAAAAAAGGCCCTTAGTAGGTCACTTTAAGACTCTCAAGAACAATAGGTTAATAAACTCATTCCGCGTATTCAGAGTAAAAGTTAACGACAATTGTTATGCCAATATCAATACAAGATAATGAGGCTGAGCTTTTCTTCTTGTTTATCTATATGCTACAAAAATTAAAAATGTATTTAGACAAATGATGAAATCGCTAGACCAATATCCTCGCATCAAGAATTTGTAAGATATACAATCTCCGTTTATAAAAATTGCAACGTTTCATTTCAAAACTTTCTAGATCCCTTTGTGCTTTCCAGATTTAGCTATACATATTTCATTGAAGGACGATTCACTTGAAGAATGATATAGAAGAACTCACCCTATGAAAATTGTGTCAAAATATCATTCAAGAAATTTGACTATTAAAGATTTTATATATATCCACATGTAAAAGAAACAATGTGTTAGTTGGAATCGTTTTTTCATCTCACATCGGTGGGTTTGGTAGAAAAGATACACTATAAATTCATAGGGCATTGGTTAAATTCTAATATAAAGTTAAGCTGGGCCTGACTCCCTTGGCAAGATTTCTCGTGGGCTAAGTAGTTGACTCTCAAGATTTCTCGTGGGCCAAGTAATTTGTGTCTATATAATAGAAAAATATTGGGCCCCTAGATTTATTGGGCCCTGTGCGGATGCACATGTTGCACCCTCTCTGGGCCGGGCCTGGGAAAACTGAATATTCTAATCATGCGGATACAACAGGACAACAACAGGTATTGATTTTGATTTTATTATCTTACGATTTGTTGGCTGTTTTTTAGTTTTTTGATACTCTGTGAATATGTTTACTTAAAGGATGTTTATAGGGAATGGGTGGGCGGCTGATACTTATGATGATGTTCAGGTAACAGATACAACTTCCGTGAAAACACAAGGCTAATCTCTTAAACAATATGCAGTAGTCTATAAAGTTTTTTTTATATATGTCTAAGTTTTGCATGTAGGTTCTAAGTCTTTTGCAGTAGTGTCTAAGTTTTGTCTAGGTTGACTCTCAGCTCAGCAGCAACCTCTGCACAGATGCTATATCAGCTGAGAAGGTAATCTGGATAATTGAGACAACTCATTGACTCTTAGATACTCTATATTAGCTAAAGATGGTAAAATGAGTTGGGTAATGGGTTAAAATATACACTTTTTTATTAGTTGACAGTTGTAAAGAATTTATTAGGAGTGATTTTTGTTCCAAATATGATAATAAAACATATGACTACAATAATCATGTAGTTCCTTTTATTCGATTTAACAGCGTCTTGTATATATTATATATTATATATTATGTGACGTTTAACCCGTTTTCCATTAGCTTGAACATAACAATTTGATCCGTTATAAAATAATGCATTTCTCGAATCAACACATTCATAACTAAAATGGTCACAACACTATAAGTATAGTTTTGTTACTTGCTTCCTTTGTCACCACCCAAATGATTTTTACTCTCTTATTCTGATCGCATCATGGGTAGGGAAGCGTCTCATGATGCCTTGGGATGCACTTTGCAGTCAAATCTTAACATGGTGCACTTCTTGTTGATTCCAAGCTTAACCATGTATGCCTACTTTATACTTTGTAGGTTATTCTTGGTGAAGAAGGTGTTGCGCTTCCAAATTATTAACCATCTTTGACATAACAAAACAGACATGTGATGAAGTGCAAGCCAGTGTAGAAAAAGGTCTAGTGTTTTTCACTTGAAGGTTTTTTTTTTTGATTTGGCTTACGTATTACTCCGTATCTCTGGTGTGGAATATGGGTAAAATAAAAATGGCTTAAAAAGGAAATGGGTCAAATAGTTCGAAATGGTTGAAAGGTGATTAAAGTGTAATTCCAGTACATAATAACTTCCTTAACCATTTTGATAAAATAGTGAAACTATCAACTAAAATGATATAAAAATGGTCATTAGATTAGACACACTTACAATTCATAAACTATGTTGACCAACATTTTTGGGGTCAATGCCACCCAGTCCGACATGTTTTAACTAGTACAAATAGATAACCTGCCTGACCCACCCATCTTGTCACCTCTAGTTATTATCGGTGTGGTGGTTACTGCTTATATTATCAACTTATCTTCGAAAGTTTATTTATTGGGACAGAAAGGTACAATGGTGTCATTATTCTTCTTATAGAAACCATTCCCGAAGTTTATGCATCGTTGCAGGTGACTAGCATCTCTATATTTTAATTTAATTTATTTAAAATCATCACAACCGTCTCCTTGGGCATCCACGTTATTTCAATTTTTGCCACCATTTATTTATTAGAGAAGAGGTCAGTTTATCATATTTTTGCACATGGGATGTATGTATGGCTTATTTCAACTGTGAAGCTTCTCCTTTATCCTGGATTAGATGACTCGGAAGATTATTTTGACAACACAAAGAACAGGGAGAGATTTACAGAACAAGGGGACACAATAAATTTTGAATCGGAGGTAAGTTTGTTTCCACTTTTGTTTTTTTTTTAAGTCAAGGCCCCAAAGTCACTGTTAAGTAAGTGTTCCCTGTCTTGATTTTTTTTTCTGTTTACAATTTTTATTTGTATATGAAGAGTCATTAGTCATCATGGTTTTTATTACTATTATTGAAGACTGTTGTCATCTGAATCCGTATGTACTTTTTTGCATTTTGTCTGATAGATAGATGAGATAACAAGAAAGCAGCTGTTGAAATGTTGGGCTCTAAGCTGGTGGGAGGCTATCAAATGTAATGTACCAATTGATGGAAATATATATATATATATATATGGTTAACTTATTATAGAGAAGAGATTTAATTGGTGAAATTGGAGCTCTAAATTATACGGTTGCGTTGTTAGGAACAGTCTTGCAGAAATCAGGGCAGACGTGTTCAAGATTCATGTAATGTATACCTCGACTGTTTGATTAATTTGTATGTTTCATTTGTTTATGGACCTAACCTAATAAAGGAAATCGGAAAGTGTTTAGATGTTTATTTTTAGTTTTAGATGGTTGTTTGTAGTATAAGGGATGGCAATTGAAACATTTCTCCTTCACTTCAAGATTGGATTCTCCCAAGGTATGTTACTAATAGATTCACATATAAGTTTATCGACCTGGGTAATTTAATACATATTTTCTATGCCTGATTGTTGACTTTTGGTGCCAATTTCTGACATTGGAACAATCGTCTTTTTATGCAAATGTCTTAGTCGGAGTTTGTGATTTCTGGTGGTGCACTTTGACACTAGGAGTGATTTTTATTAGATACTATCTGATTGTCACTCCTTGATCATAATATCATTCATCTGGGTCATGCAGCAAAACTCGTTAGTCATTTTCCGAGTTTAATAAGTTATATTATTTTAAGCATGGAGAGACATATTACTAAATCGTTTCTGTCTCAAAATGTTGTTTTCTCATTTAATATTTTCTTGCTGGTGAAACTGTCATGCGAGTACGAAGGTGTTCTTCCAATAGTTTTTTCCTTCAAGTGAGGCAAGTTTGTATCTCATGAATCTCAGTAATTTTTTATTCTATGAACAGTACGGCTGACTTTATGTAGTGTAGTTTATCACCGTATTTTAGTCGGGAAGTCATTTTTACTAACCTGTTTTCGATCATGAAACATTCAGATTTATGAGCGTGTATTGATACTGAATCAATAGCAGAGTCTGATGATGCCCGACTTGATTACTTTTAAAGAAAAAGGTACGATTTCCTGCGTGCCGCGCTATTCCAGTTTGTGTATGTAATAAACCCTATTATAAGGAAATGTGTGGATCCGGCCATGTTTCTTGTAGGTCTTTCCAAAAATAAAGATTCTGTTCAGGTACTTGATAATTCTTGTAATGCAGTGAGGCTTGCTAGTAAAAGTCAAAGTATCCTTTACCTTATATAATTTCTGAAAGTTATTTTTTTTTGAAAGGCAATATATTAAAAATCATAAAACTGTACAAAAATCGGGAGCCGAAAGGGGCAACCCCACAATAAAGTGAGCGCACAAGGCTACTATACAATAAGATGCTAAGTTAGTAACCTACCAATATAGCTAGCCTATACAAGAAAAGAAGAAGGATTATGCAACCAAGAGTGAGTGCCAATCGATAGATTTCGATTTACATCTTTTTGCAATCCACTCAAAGCTTAAAACTTGAATCTCACTTAAGGCATTAGGAGAGGTCCAACATTTCTTTTTGAAAACTTGTTGATTTCGATTCTTCCATGTCAAATACCCACATGACCATTTCACCGCTTTCCAAATCTTCGCACCTATTTCCGAAGCACCTTGAGCAACCAACCCACTAAAGAAATCACCAAAGCCCATGTTAGTAGGAAAGGTAAAGCCCCACCAATCATAAACTTTGGCCCAAATCTCCCGCACAAGATTACAATCAACAAGAGAGTGTTCAACCGTCTCGATGGAATTACCACAAACCGGGCAAAGGACTGTAAGTCAATACCCCGTTTGTCTAACTCCGAAAGCGTTGGAACACGCCCCCGTTTAGCCCGCCACACAAAAACTTCAACTTTTTTCGGTACTAAATTATTCCTTAAAGTCTCACCACGGTTTACTCCATTTCCAAAGAACTTACTTTCAATCAACCTCGTCATAATTTTCGTAGAAAACACGCCCGAAGTACATAATTTCCAACACCACGAATCTTGCTTTTCCGAGTGCAATACCACGCTACTGATCAGCTGTTGCAGCTCATCCAGCTCGCCGCTTGTTCTGCCTCTCGGTATCCTACTCCAGCTTGGTAACAGCACACTCGATGGACCTGCAACTTGTACCCGACTTGCAACAGTGGAACTTGGGTCAGATTCAAGGTGAAATAACCTGCTAAATCTATCCCGAAGCAGACCACCATTCAGCCAGTAGTCGCACCAAAATGAAGTCGAACAACCATTACCAATTACTCTAGAAAACGAGTCACTGAAGTTCACACCCAACGTGTATCACACCCCCAGTTAGGGCCTGGGTGAAATGTGACTTAATATCAAATAAACCAACATATTATAATACGAGAACAATACTATATGATAAAAATAAACTTTATTGAGTACGCAGCGGAAAATGAAATGTCGTTACAATGATGGAAATTACAATAAAGTAATTGTTTCAAATGTAAGAATGATATATGCGATATCTCTTGATCCTAAGTTCAAGAAGCATCACATAAGCAGTAAATAAGTAAGCTTGATCAATCGGCACCTGAGACAAAACTTGCTAAAGTGTCAACCAAAAAGGTTGAGTGAAGTTCATAGGTTTAACAAATATGTTTGACCTTTGTTTTAGACCACAAGATTTAGTTTATAAAGTTGATCTCGCAGGGACCAAAAAGTTATGCCAATTCGTGATATTTAGACTAAACGTTCAAAGTTTGCCCCAATGACAAGTTGTGTCTATACTTGTCGGTTTAATTTCATTATTAAGTAATACAAAGACTTAATCAAATGTAACGGGGACATTACTCCCGATAGGCCTACCCCCAATAATTAAGAATGCATTTAACGAGCAATTAAAAATATCACTGTAAGGACTTAGTCGGACATAGCCGGGTATATCATAGTTTAACAGTTGGTACTTGTGTCTAAATTGTAAATAGTAAAAGTAGCATGTGTCTCACTCCAAAAAGTTAAATAAGGTGAGCACAATATAAAGTGGGGCTATGAAGTTCACCTTAGTAAGTAGGAGAGAGTTTGTTATTCCTCGGAATAGAAGAGTTGGATGAATGTGAGCAGAAAGTCAACCTAATGACATTTAAGAGTAGTTAAATGTTTTGCCAAGTTTAAGTTAAGTTTAACTATGCAAGAGTTTAAATGTAGTTTGTTTTACTAAGTTCTCATTTTTGGTAAGTTTCCACTTTTAGTAAGTTTCTATTTTTAGTAAGTTAGTGTTGAACACTAGTGAGTTGTTCTTAATAAGTCTACCACTTATTAAGTGTGTTAGTAACTAAGTGTATGATTACTATAGTCGGGTTTGACATTGTGCACCATACCCAAACATCTATTCCACCACCGAGTCACCAGAATGACCAATTGTTACCGGTTGGCCCAGGATTTCTTGACCAAAATCTAAGTTTGGCATTCGTAATCCACAAGCGTCCCATAGTGGTACCAAGGATCACCCTAGGCCTTAAGTAGCGTTGACGTTCGAGTAATCCTCACGTTATCGTGAATGACTATTGTAATCGTATGTTATACTATAAGTAGTATATTATAAGTGTTAGTAGTAGTATAAGTGTATAAGTGTTAAGTAGTAGTATAAGTAGTATTAGGGTTTTAATTAATTAGAGTAGTTAGGTTTTAATAATAAATTAATGATTAGGGTTTAAGTAATAAATGTTTAATAGTATTATTAGGTTTAGGGTTTAGTAAAGTAATGATTAGGGTTTTAATTAATGTTTAGGGTTTAAGTTGTATTAGGGTTTTATTTTGTTTAATGTTTATGTATATATATGTCGTGTGTATGTATATATATATATAGTTTATATATTTTTTTTTATATATAACCGTATATGTATATATATGTATATGTTTATATTATTTTTTTACATGTATATGTATATTTATATTTTTTTTACATGAACAATATGAATGTTAAGATCATGCACGAATATGATTATGAATATAAATATGAATTGAAAGAAAGATTTAAAAGTTTTAAGATTTTGGATCATACCTTGTTAATGATGATGAAGATTAACAAGAAACAAGAAGAAAACTTGGCGATGAAGATCAAATAACCCAAATAATGAAGAACACGCTTGAAGATCTTGATGAACACGAAGAACAAGCTTGAAGATCACTTGAAGATGGTGGTGGTGTGGTGGTGGTGTTCTTGGCCGAATACCACAAGAGAGGGAGAGGGAGAGATTGTTTTTGAGAGATGATTTTTGTGTGATTTGTGAATGAGAAACTAGGAGTTTAAGGGTGTTTATATATTGCAAGTATTAGAGTGTTAGTCAACATAAGGATGTTCTAATTAATGATTTTATTTTATTTTATAATTCTTTTAGTCAACAATAGGTGGTACTAGTTTATATTTTTTATATATATATATTTTATATTTTTTTAGTCAACATAAGGATGTAATTGTTTAAGATTCTTTAGTCTTACTATTACTATTACTATTACTATTACTACATGATAAGTATTATTTTCTTTTTACTAATTCATGATTTGTATTTATTATTATTTTTTATTTAGTTCTCAATTGTTTTATTATTTATATAAATTTCACTTTTTATTTATTACTTATAGATTAATAGTTATAATATTACAGACATGCATAAATTTTAATTAGCAGTGAGTGTCGAATAAAAGTTTATTATTTGGTCAACGTTAAATCAATTGTGTATATAACAACCCTTAAATAATTAATACGTATAGTCAGGCAGTAAACCCTAGGGTTATTTCAGTAATGTCAGAAGTCGAAAAGTGAGGATTGTTATAACGTGTCAATCTCGAAACCTGTTTTAATAATATTCATCCAACACGAACTCTTATATGCATTAGGAAAAACCCCACCCGATAATAAATCCCCTGAGTCCCCATAAATACTTTTAATAACATTAACCCACAAAGAGTCGGTTTCGTTTTTAAACCTCCATCACCATTTGCAAATTAATGCTAAATTTTTGCATTTCAAAGACCCAAGTTAAGCCCTCCTTCCTCGAAAGGAAGGAGAACTTCATCCCATTTAACCCACGGAATTTTTGAATCACTCCCCGTCCCGCCCCAAAAAAAATTTCTCCTCACACTCTAAAGTTTTTTCAACACACTTTGCGGAGCACGGAATAGTGAGAAAAAGTACAAAGGCAAGCTATTAAGAACCGACTTAACGAGAGTCAAGCGACCACCAAAAGACACCATACGAGCTTTCCAATCCGAGAGACGTTTTTCAAATTTATCCACAACCGGCTTCCAAGTATTGTATTTATTTATGCTAGCACCAACCGGAAGCCCAACATGGGAAAGATCCAACATTACAATCAAAAAGATTAGCCATTGCCTCCACTTCGTTCGCATCCACATTCACCCCGAATAGATTGCTTTTGTTATAATTAACTTTAAGGCCGGAAGTTAATTCAAAACACTTTAATAATTTCATGAGATTATCCGCATTCGATCCACTCCACTTACCAAAGAATATAGTATCATCCGCATATTGGAGATGAGAAATTAGGATTTTATTGCTCCCAATTTCTACCCCCGAGAAGAGATTAGCTCGAACGCCGCCTTAGTCAATAGATTTAAACCTTCCGCCGCAATAATGAAAAGGAAAGGCGAGAGAGGATCGCCTTGCCTAACACCTCTACCAAGGTTAAATTCACTTGTTGGAGATCCATTGACCAACACCGAAATTGAAGCCGACTTTAAACATGATAAAATCCATCCCTTCCACTTACTACCGAACCCCATAATGCTCATCATTTCCAACAAGAAGTCCCAACTCAAGCAATCAAATGCTTTTTCAAAATCCACTTTAAACACAAGACTTTTTAACCGATGATTTTTGAGGTAGTCTAAAGTCTCATTTGCAATAAGGGCACCATTCAAGATATTCCTTTCCTTCAAAAAAGCGCTTTGCTCTGACCCAATAAGATTAGGAGCTACTTTTCTTAGTCGAAAGGAAAGAATTTTCGCGATAATTTTTGTAGAAGCTACCAATTTCTGAAAGTTATATATAATGTTTGGGTGGCAGTTTTTATTTGCCCATTGAAAATTGATACTCATATTAGTCTTAAGAAATTGATCTCGTTTGTTACTACCGATCCTATTGTAGGGGTGAGTTTATGATGCAAAGTCTGATTGATTTTATATTATTTATACGCGTCTTGGTTTCAGGTAACGGATACACATTTTATTCTCATAGTGAGGGCCCTGAAACAACTTTTTGTCTGAATGCTCACACTATTTTCTTTTAGAAGTATTGCGATTATTGCTGAAGAACTTATAAGGATTTATACACAGATTGTACCATGTATGGCCTAACGTACTGAAAGTACATTTATTGGTTCGATATAGTATATTTGATTTTATATGTATAAGAAAAATATAATAGAGATAGTCCCTTTAACTTTAAGTCTGTCGTTTACATTGTTGATTTCCTATTCTGTTGTATCGAATTTATCAGGTGGAAACAAAGCTAAAGATTGAGCCCAAAGCCGACCCGATCCTAAAGAACAAATCCATCAACACTAAAGGTTAGTATCTCCACAAGCATTGAGCCGTTTCTGTCTCTCAATGTTGTATTGAATAAAGATTCTTATACGGTGAGTTTATTTAAAAGGGTATTATGCCCTGCTTCTCTTGAAAATGTCAGTGATCCCAAAATTAAAGAGTTCATAGAGAACTGTATGCTAGAGAGCTTTTAGAACACGCATTTGTCGAGCCCAAGAATCTTAAACAACCAGCCAAATATCCATTAGCAGCAATCTAATTCTCACGTTATTGAACTTTGTAGGATGCATCAAGAAAACGAGTTTAGACTGAGTGGCACCAAATCATTTTATACATGAAGTCATTCATTAGTCATCCCGGTTTTTATTATTATTGAATCAGTGGTGATAATGAAGGTGTAGTTGCTGCACTATGTATGGATGATCTCTATAATTCATTTAAGTAAAACTTTGTACTATGAAGAGGAAATCTTTATTTACAACTTGTTTCCCAATAGAACAAGATGGCACCATCATGCATATCGCATCTTCAAGCGTACGAAATATTTGGGATGACATATGTGCGTCCTGTTGCAAATTAAAATATATGGCTCACCTTAACAGATGATATATCTCCACATAATCAACATTAAACAGTATTTTATGAGTATGTAATATCAAAATATCTCAATTCATTATGCCAATCTTAGGTAAAGCAAAATAACTAGTAAAGATTATATCATTAGTATTATCTGTAACATATATATCTCCCTTGGTACCATATTCCTCTAGACTAGATAATGAAATGGAAAAGACTATTCTTTATTCACCGGATACTTTCACTGACACTTCTGGCGCTTCATGTACTGAAGGATCGGATCCTTAACATATAAATAAATAAAAATATTATTTCTTTAAAAAAGGCAATATCTGAACTAATGAATAGCTTTCTTGTTATTAATGGAATGAATTATGTACCGTGCTTGCTTTGCGGGAACGTTTGCCTTGGCTGGACCTGCCACTACAAAGTTATACATGAAGTCATATTAGTCATCCCGGTTTTACTTACATGAAGGCTATGATGTCATGGTGAGATGCATGACAGCCGTAATCTCTCACTGATGTGGCCTAGCTAGAGTATGCAACCATGGCAGTTTAATCATCAATGTTTCTTTTGATGAAATTCATTTTTTGACTAGGAGTTTATTCCTGGCCTCTGAAGACATGTATCCTGAGTTAGTAAAATCTTATACTCTGGCACCTTTTAGTTTGGACTTGTTTGTTTGTAATTTTGATGTTGGATTCCCAAAATTTGAAACGAATTGATGGTTACCGATATACGGGATTATTATACCTTGGACCGTAAAAGAACGTCCCTTGTGGGTTTAAAACTTTCGATGAGTCGTCTTCTGAAAAGTGTTAGATGATAGGTTAATGGCCCAACCCAATTGTGGGCTTGTGTCCATTAAGGTTTGAATAGTTATTAGGGTTTATGTGTCCTTTATAAATACCGCTTGAATAATGTATAATAAGGTAGGGGTTTATATTCTCAACATGGTATCAGAAGTATTCGATCCTGGTTGAATCATCTCCACCAAATTCCATCCTTGATGTCCCTCGATTGTGATATGATGGGATAATCAACTTCTTTCATTTTTTTCCCTAAGAATATTGGTTTAAAATTGCACTTCATTATCGTTTACCGATGTTTTTTTTTCTTCCCTCATCTCAAAAAAACCCCCCACCGAAATACCTAATAAAGGCCGCCGATTTCTTTCACCTCACCATCTCTTTTTATCCTTAATAAAACATCATGCGGCACACTTATAATGGTTGCCTGATACGTGTAAGCCATTTGTCCTAGTTTCTACTTACTTGCCACCATTCAATTCAACATATACCATCACCAAAAAAAAAAAAAAAAAAAAAGTTCTACAACCGCCTTGTAATGTTTTCGTTAACATCGTCTAGTTCTTGTTTTTTATTTTAAATTTTCAATAATCGGCGTGGGGCTGAGCCGCCTAGCATGACTAGGTTCCAAACCCCGAAAAAAAAGAGGAATATATTAAAAAAAAAGTTTATTTGCAGCGTTGATGAAGATCGTTATCATTGACAAAAGTAGCATATCAAATCGGTACTTGATCCTTAGGCACAGCAAGCCACGGCGTAAAAAGAAAAAAAAAAACGCTACGGAAAAGGAGAAGTCGTCAAGAAATCTGCAACTCTATCAACGAAGATCGGTCTATTCGATGCAAGACAAATGAAAAAATAGAGTTTATTTTATTTCCTTTATTTAATATTTATTGTTTTCTTCCAGTCCGAGCTTTCGCGATTTCGCCACTCGGACTGCCGGGGAGTGTTAGAAGATAGGTTAATGGCCCAACCCAATTGTGGGCTTGGGTCCATTAGGGTTTGAATAGTTATTAGGGTTTATGTGTCCTTTATAAATACCGCTTGAATAATGTATAATATGGTACGGGTTTATATTCTCAACAAAAAGTCCCTTGTGGGTTTCGATGTTAGTTTGCCAGAATTTATTTTAAATTGACAGTTTCATTATGGATTTATGTCATGGCTTGTACGAGTCCTCTTCTGTGGGCTTCGATGTTGGTTTTCCCAAAATATGTTTACAGGACCGGTTTTGCTATGTGTTCCAGGTTTGTTGCTTTATGGTTTTGATGTTGGTTTTCCTAAGTCAGTATACAATTGACGGTTTCAAGGTGTCAATATATGTCGTGGCTTGTGAAAAATGCCCGTTGCTGGTTTCCAGCTTTCGACCAGGGTTAATATTGTGGCTTGTCAAACAAGTCCCATGTTGGTTTCGATGTTTATTTGCCAAAATCTGTTTAGAATTGGCGATTTTGATATGGATTGCGCCATGACTTGTTAAAAAGCGTATGTCTGTGAGTTTCAAGTTTTTGATGGTGATTTAGTTGTAAATGTTGGGTTATATATTTAGTAAAAGGTGTATACACATGAATCGTGTGTACTTTTAAAATTTAGAAACGCAGCGGAACATGAAAATAAACATTTTTTATTAATCATTAAAATAAACATCATTTATTTTATTATAAACTTTCAAGTAAAACATTCACACGATTAACGATCCCAACAAGATCCAATTATACAACTAATAATTGTCAAGTAATAAATTCACAAAGAGGAGTTTAGATATACCTTTAGCGAGCGATGCAAGAACGGTAGAAAGAATTGTTCACGGCTAAGTTGAAACATATAGAGAAAATTGCGCGGTTGGTCCTTGTGGTTTACATGAAATGGGGTGTTTGGTCCCTGAACTTCACTTTCGGGGTTGTTGGTCCCTGTGATTTTCAAAACACGCGTGGTTGGTCCCTAACAGGGACCAACTACACCTGTTTTGAACTTTCATTTTCGGGGTAGTTGGTCCCTGACAGGGACCACCCACGCGTGTTTTGAAAATCACAGGGACCAGCAACCCCGAAAATGAAGTTCAGGGACCAAACACCCCATTTCATGTAAACCACAGGGACCAACCGCGCAATTTTTTCAAACATATATTCAAAGTGTATGAATATCTCTATGGTTGATCCACACAACACGTCAAGCAACACCAATCGGATGCTAGTTCGTATAACCCAAAAGTAATATATAATACTACCTTTAATCAAACGATCAAAATCAACTTGTTTGATCTAGTCTTACAAAAGCCAACAACTTTTGTTTCTCATCTTCTTTCTTAGGATGAACTACAAAAATGAAATCAAGAAAATAAAACCACTTGACTCTTTTATTTCTTTGGTGCAGTAATAGAACACATATGAGATAATATGTGTGTTATTTTATTTGTTCACAAAACAAGAGTAAATATTGAAAAGGATGACAGCAAACTTTTGTTATCATATTTAAGTGTGAATTGTAATGATCACTTTTTTTTTATACGGCTAAACTGAATATATATATATATATATATATATATATATATATATATATATATATATATATATATATATATATATATATATATATATATGAATTCATGTACGGAGTATAATATTTTATTTATTTCCTTTTCAACAAAAACAAAAACATGTGAACCCACTTGTGCATTATTGTACATGATTATGATTACTGACTGTCGAAGTGGGTGAGATGGTTTCAACATGTCAGATTTGCAAATTGAAAAAGTTATCCAATTTTTTACTTTGTTACAAGAAACAAGATACTAGTTAGACAAAATATTAATTAGATACAATATCTAATTAATAAATTTAAGACTTTAAAATAATTTAATTAAATCATATTTAATTAAATTATACTTCCACAAATTATGTGTTACAATTATATAACAGCATTATATATTAATTAGTGTCTAAATTCTTAATGTGTGTGACCCCATAGTCCTGTACATAAGCGGTAGTATAGATTTGTGTTATGACGTGCACACTAAACCAACAAACTCCTACTTGTGCAGGACATAACATCTAGAAAAATATACCGACATATATTGGCGTCTAGCAACACGTTAATGCCCCAGAAAATATACAAGTGTTTGTTTCAGCTAAACGAACTATCATTATTATTATTAAAAATGATGTAATGATTGAGTGTCTATTGTCCCTTTATTACCAATACCGAGTTGACATGAGACATGGATCTAGTCATTCTCATTTGTCAATTAATTCTGTTTCTCGATCTAGAAAATTTTGAATGCGATCACCAAGTTAAAATTGATCTACATTCAATATAGCTTGGACACGGCCGTGTAAATATCCATTCACTTTCATCGAGAGGCCCAGTGGTATCATACTCTCACATAGAGGAATAAATCCCATTTTGATTATATGCGTTCGTCATGTACTTCACATCATACCCAATGATGACCTTTATAACTACCTTGTTCAGGATAGCGTTTAACCATATCAAAGTATAATATGTCATACAATTAAAAACCAGCATATACATCTCAGGTCTAAGGACACAAAAACATAAGCATTATGAGATTCACTATTGACGACGATCCATGTAATGACATCTCATGATTGGGTCATTACAATATTCATCATCAATGAATACATATGAATTTTGGCCTCGACTAGTTAACTATTCACCATCAGTGAATAAAACCAAATTTCATAATAATCTTAATTCATGTTACTCCCATAACATGACCGATTATGGAAATTTAGAATAATCAACAATTATTCATGAATTAAACATGCTAATATAGAACATAGTGATATAAATGAAAACGACCATACCAAGTATCTCAATTCATTAAGATAAAACTGCTTAATGTTCTAGAAATATCCAAATACTAAATTACAAATGAAAAAGATTAGTAGCTTAACGAAGTCCAATATTACAAGCATGATCATCATGCTGGTTGTGCATCAAGGGCTTCGTGAACGGGTCAGCCACGATATCATCTGTATGAACCTTAAGAATACTAATTTCATTCCCCACAATGACTTTACGAATGTAGTCAAACTTTCGAAGAATGTGTCGGATACTTTTATGTACATGTGATTCTTTCGGAAGTGTTATAATAATCAAACTATGACAATACATCTTTATAGAAAATTTATTGTTGTGTACTACTCTGAGTTCAACAACAAACTTCCTTATCCAGACAACTTTCTGAGCAGCATCTCAGGTAACAATGTATTCTGCTTTTGTTGTAGAATGTGCAATAAAGCTCTACTTTGAGCTCTTTCAATTAACTGTCTAGTCCTATCATGACAAAGACACAACCTGAATGGGATCAAGAATCATCTCAATCAGTTTGGAAACTAGCATATGTATTATGGTTAATACTTAACTCCTTTTCCAAACCATCATAAACCAAGAGCATATCTTTAGTACTCTACAAATACTTAAGAATATTCTTAACAACAATCAAATGTTCTTAACCTAGATTTTGTTCATAACGACTCGTCAAACTCAAAAATAACGAGACATCACTTTAGTACATAAAATGGCATACATAATGGATCCTATAGCCGAAGCATATGGGATACATTTCATTCGTCTTATCTCATCATGTGTGATAAGACTTTGAGACTTGCTCAAGATTATGCCCTTTTGCATTGGCAATGCTTCAAGGTTGGAGTAATGCATGCTGAATCTCTGCAAGAGAAGATATGTACATTAATTCAAACCAATAAGCCATTTGAATTTATTTCTATAGATCATGATTCCAAGTATATAAGTAGCTTCGCCAAGATCCTTTATGGAAAAACATTTTTCAAGCCAAGACTTGACATCTTGCAAGTTGAAATGTTATTTCCAATAAACATTATGTCATACACATACAAGATCAAGAAGACAAATTGTGATGACCCTGAAATTTCTGATCAAATTTAAACTTAATCTTTGTATGATTAATATTTCTGACACGATAAGTAAAGTCTATGAAGTTGAATCTCAAAATTTTGAACTATTCAATTACCATTCGATTGTTCTCAACGATTCGCGAACAATTATATGTAAATAGATACATATGCTAGAACTTGAAAACGTAACAAAGTGTTGTGAAAATGATACTGTGCATTAACCTTATTGGTTTGATTATCTGTTTGATATTTAGATAAATTAACTAAAACATTTAAGATGAACCAGTAAAACACTAATTTGCTACAGTATTTTCAAATTGCTACAGTACCCGAAAAGCTACAGTGTTTTCAAAAAACACTATTTACTACAGTAAAAAAAACTTTGCTACAGTAAC
This sequence comes from Rutidosis leptorrhynchoides, assembly GCF_046630445.1. NCBI lineage: Eukaryota > Viridiplantae > Streptophyta > Magnoliopsida > Asterales > Asteraceae > Rutidosis > Rutidosis leptorrhynchoides. The sequence continues at coordinate 715,349,933 of NC_092333.1, forward strand.
TTTGCTACAGTAAAACACTATTTTAAAATGTATTTTAACAAATAGCGAGACGTTGATTTATAGAAGTAAATGACCAAAACACTCAAATGTATAAATTATATTTCGAGTGATATAGTTTAGGGATAATTTAAGGCTATATTTTGACAAAGGTACGTATCCTAAAATGTAAAATGCAAATTTTCTCAGTATACGAAAGGACGTTCGAAAAACCAGAACCGGGACAGAAGTCGAGTGACAACGTATGACTTATCGGGACGAAAATTACAAGTCAACTATGCACATGAATTTAATATAATATATAATTAATTATATAAATTATTTATTATATTTATATTATAATATTATGTCGACGAGGAAGAAATCAAAACAATGTGAGCTGGAAAAGGGATCCATGCGATCGCATGGAATTCCCTCACATTCCCCATGCGATCGCATGGGGTCTGATATCAGGCCACATTATAAAGCTCGATCGTTTCTGCCATTTTTTTTACTCAATCTATCTCCCGACCTCTTCTCTCATATATATATATATATATATATATATATATATATATATATATATATATATATATATATATATATATATATATATATATATATATATATATATATTATTATTATTATTATTATTATTATTATTATTATTATTATTATTATTATTATTATTAAGATTAATATTATTATTACTCTTATTATTATTAATATTATTAATTAGTATTATACATAAAAATACTACAACGAGGTTATGAGCGTGTCACTTTCAAAATGGTTTTCGAGCGGGATAGAGCTAAGGAAATTATGGGTTATTGCCAAGGAGGTTATGGGTAATGTTCGGGGGTATATTTATGAATCAAACCTAGTGTTTATCATCTCCGTTACGTCTACGTACTTTCCTACAATATTTAATCTCAATATTGATACGTAAGCACTCATATTTTATCTTTTATATATTAATTGTGTATCCATGTCTAGTGCTCGAGTATATATATTTATACATGCTTGTATGCTAAATTTCGTCGTTAAACAGTTTATGATGAATCACGAATTAAATACATATGTTACTGGTAAAAGGTATATGATATGCATGTTTTTGGAAAGCTGGTGAAAAATCAATGACTTTTCATTTAGATATCGAAGAGTTTCGATGAATGGATTAAGAGATATGATCAACTGAATTATGATTGACGTTAATTGAAATTGCTTTTGAATCTGCAATTAAGATTTAAACAACTTGTTTACGAGATTGATAAAATGGATTTTTGAATATTACCAACCGAGTAAATGACTCCTTATATAAGGTATGTCTCGTTTTGTTGAACTATTGTCAAAATTGACTTTTTGAAATGACTTTGGATAACTTTTGTATGTCGATCTCGAGCATTAGGATTGTGATACACTATGACCAGACTTAGTTTGATAGACATTTATTGACCAACATATGTTCTCTAGGTTGAGATCTACGGTTATTTGGTAATCCGAGTTTCGGTCACATTTTGGTGAACTACTTTATATGCTGCTAAGGTGAGTTTCATTTGCTCCCTTTTTAAATGATTTTGCAATATATATTTTTGGGCTGAGAATACATGCACTTTATTTTAAAAACAATGGACACAAGTACATACTAAATTCTATACTGAGTTTGAACCGAAAATCCCTTAGCTTTGGTAACTAGTAACTGCCGGTTATAAGAACTGGTGGACGCGAGTAGTAGTATATGGATCCATAGGGCTTGATATCCCCGTCTGTTCCATGTTTAGAAACCCTAGCCTGAACTATAAAACAGACGTATGCTATTTGAGTTTAGTACACGTTGGATTGCGTGTATTGTACATGTTGGTTGCATGTATGTTAAAACAGGGGTACTTATTATAACGTTAAAGTTTAGTTACCAGGGTGCTCAATTTCGTAGAATCTTTTGATAAACATTTCGGATGAAACAACTGAAATCTTGTGATCTACCTTTATATACAGATTATATGAAACTATAAAACTATGAACTCACCAACCTTTGTGTTGACACTTGTTAGCATGTTTATTCTCAGGTTTCCTAGAAGTCTTCCGCTATTTGCTTATGTGTTAGACAAGCTATGTGCATGGAGTCTTACATGATATATTTTTCAAGGAAACGTTGCATTCACCAAATCATCACCATGTATCTTATTTTGACTGCATTGTCAACGAAAGTATTATTGTAAACTGTTATTTACGGTGATTGTCTATATGTAGAAATCATCAGATGTCGAAAATCTTTGATTTAATATTCATTTATGGTGTGCCTTTTTAAAAGAATGCAATGTTTACAAAACGTATCATATAGAGGTCAAATACCTCGCAATGAAATCAATGAATGACATGTTCGTCCATATGGATTTGGAGCGATCGTCACAGTTGGTATTAGAGCGTTGGTCTTAGTGAACCAGGTCTTGCATTAGTGTGTCTAACTGATAGTTGTTAGGATACATTCGTAAGTCTGGACTTCGACTGTGTCTGCTTGTCAAAATTTTTGCTTATCATTTCTTGTCGAAAATTACATGCTTATCATTCTTAAGTCTAGACACGTTTTCTTGCATATAAATAGTGTATAGATAAAAATTCATATCTTAGCGTATCTGTTACTGTAAACTTTTCCTGACATCTTCCGAAAATTTCTCCGTAATTTACGGGATTTTGGTATTATATATACATATGTAAATTATGTGTTGAAGAGTTCCAATCTAAATTCTATAATCTATTTCATATCAAGAATCATCCCTCTAATTATACAAGATGGATCACGTATCTAGTTCAAATTCCTTAAACTCCGACAGCTATTCCGATATGGATATTCACCTGAACTCTGAAGACAGTGTAACCGGAATGGATCAACCAATTAGCCATCACCTATTCTGGATGAATTGGGGATGGGTTCGTAGCCTGCTTAGTCATTGGAGACAAAAAGAAGGTGATCCCTTCCATCCACCACATTGCCCTCTTGGCGAAGAACCTGAAGCACTTACCGGCGAACCTATTCGAGACTTCATTTTCTCTCTCATTTCAAGAGTGTGTCGTCACGATTATATATTATCTCAAATTCTAGATCTTATTCGTCCACTCGTCCGAACCGACAATCACCCCGGTGTAATAGAAGAAGTCAACGAGCTTCGCGCTCGGGTAGTGGCTTTGGAGAATGTGGTGGAAAGGTTACAAGCACCAGCAGCAGCACCGGCAGCAACAGTACCACCATCAGCAACACCAACAGTATCATCACCACCACCAACAACGACATCCGCATCCCACACCTCAACATCACAATCTGTACCTCGAACATCAACGTCATACGCACCATAGATACCAAGGAGTACCAACAACAATAACCGATAAAGTATTGATTCATAATTTCATTGGAGAAATATTCTGCGGTGATTATGTAATCTCCAAAGTCTTAGAGATAATCTATTCCAGCCGTAACCGTAAATCAGATGAGTGGACCGAAATGATAGAAGGAAGAGTAGAAACCCTGACCGGAATGGTGCACGATTTACAAGCTAGACTTGCTTGACCAGCAGCATCAACGGTATCGTCAGTATCACCAACACCGGCAAAACCTGTAGCACTATAAGTTTCGCCAATTTCATAATCACCAACATCATCACAAATCAACAACGCGTATATTGTATCAACGAGTTATGAAGTATTAACTCATTTTCCCTGAAGAAATTATATGTATATTATATATATATATATATATATATATATATATATATATATATATATATATATATATATATATATATATATATATATATATGTGAAATTTGAAAACAAAATAAATCTTTTCATACTAAGCTATTACATGTGAATCATAACTGGTAGGTACTACTCGGTTAGTTCATGTTACTAATATGCTATACATCCTTCGTTAATAACTTAACAATCGTTAACTACAATCTCTGTTTCAACTCAATGAATTTCATTTCCTAATAAACAAAGTGTATTATTCAATTACATAATTGATTTTACATTTTCATTTTCGATGTACTCGAAACTTTCCAGAAAACATCATCTGTGCCTTGTAAGGTTTACAAAAATTCCACGAGCATCAATATCCTTCACCGAGGAATAAGAATAAATAATGAAGTATTGATTTCATTAGTGAAATACTCAGCGAAGATTATGTAATCCTTAATGTTTTAGAGATTATTCATTCAAGTCAAAAATCAAATGAGCTTAATATGATATTGACTCATCAAATCTGTATTACATCTAAAGAAAATATACATACATATATTTTCATAAAGACGGTAATAAAAATTCTTTTGTACAAAGTATTAATTGTGAAATCTTTAACGGGTAGGTAATTCCCGGGAAATATATAAGTTCACAATTAATATGTTATAATGTACATTTTTCAACTTTGATTCAAAAATTATTAACTATGCTCACAGCGATATACAATCGTTTCCATACAAATTCAATTACATATTCTGATTTTGAAAAATCAGAATCCAAGCCAAGATTTAACAGAAAACATCACTCTTAGATCTCTACATCTTTCAAAGCTATACTTTGACTTAAAAATGTGAAAGATCCTTTAGCATTGTTATTACCGAAAATAATCTTGCAATCCCTTTTCAAAGTATCCAGTTTTACCACACTTTCAACCAGTCAACTTCGACTTTTCAGATTAACCTTATTATAACCTTGATATATACGTTCTTGTTACTGGGGAACCTTTCATGTTCCACCACATTAGCAGTAAATTTACCAACAACTTCATTGATCTGTGACCTTCCGAAAAATCATTATACTCATTGAAACACCATCATTTACTCACCTACATCTTGTCATACCAACTACCGGGAATTAGCAATCAGTATTTTGAATCTCGCAGCATTTTCTACGACAACAGTTATATATAGATAACATCTATCTTCTAGACTTACAGATTTCGAATGTGAAGTTTCTGAAAAACACCTTAAACTACGAACTAGTTCTCGAAATCTTGAAAAATGATGATGAAGCAGCAAAAAACTGTAAACAACCTTAACAGTAAAAAGTTTGATGATAAAGGATAGTGTGCTGGCAAAGCTCAGAAAAAGAGAAAGTTTGGAACTGGAAAACGGATTGAGCAAAGTATGAAAGAGGCTGTGGATAAATCACAAGGACGAAACCTGTCTTCAAAGAATCCAAATGATTCAGTATCTGCTGAAGCCATTAACGAATACCTTGCTTCCGAATCTAAACCCTTGCGGACAATATTCTTCATCATCCTCTGATATTAGAAATTCTAAGATATCATCGTATCTTTCATTGTAAATATCCTCCATATTTCTGGAGATAATTCCATAATCATTCTTATCGAAAATCAATTTTCTCCTTAGGATATCTGTGTTACACCATAAAAGAAACTATTTTAGTTTCTAAATTCTGAAACTTTCAAGTTTAAAATATAAATATTTTAAAGTAATGTTGGGAATTGAAGCATGAGTTAGTATAATATAATGACATTTGATCAACGTGATTATATTACAGTAAGTCATGCTGAGTTTCTAATGGAACGTGATAAAGGTTCACAGATCACACCCTCATCATGAACCATGTTACATAACTCTTTCATTCTATATAATCTCTAAATATATCAAGAAAATATATTTCTTGATGATTCGGTCTTTTCCAGATATTCTGGTAATTTGACAAATCAAGATCGTGCCATTACAATTTCTTTCTTAGAACATTAATTATGTTCATCTGAAATTCATACCTACAAATTCTGGACCATTATTCGCTTGACTTAAGGTCGGGAAGAGAAATCGAAAGCATAGAGTTCTGAAATATAAAGGAGAATAAAAGCCCGATAACAACCCCAAAAATTTACAAACCGTGTATATCAATACGTATTGCAACGTAAAGACACGGGAAAATTAATAACACTATAACCCCAAGATAAAAGTAAAAGTAAATAAAATCCTCCGGTGGTAAATGAAAGAGAAGAATAACAGATATGAAGGTTAGGAGTATATCAAGAATCAGAACTGGATGAAGCATTTCACAATCTTTTGAAGGTATGAAATGAGGAAGAAGATGTAGAAATGGTGAGAATAAATGAAACGGAAGTGGTCAATTTATAGCGAAATATTGGACACAGCAATCGAGGCAGATTACGCATTTAATCAAAGAAAATCCTAATTTCCGCAATTTCCAAAGAATCAAATCTTATTTAGATTATGAAGATTTTCTATTCCTTAAAATCCGGAAATAAATCGTTACTACATTAATAAATAAGACGAATCTCTATAACTTCTCTCATACGCTTCGAGTAATTAGATTGTTTTATCCATAATTATTCAACGATGATAAAATTCTATTAATCAACTCATATTCATCATAAAAACATTTTATTGTTAGTCATGACGACCTCACTCAAATTTCGGGACGAAATTTCTTTAACGGGTAGGTACTGTGATGACCCGGAAATTTCTGATCAAATTTAAACTTAATCTTTGTATGATTAACATTTCTGACACGATAAGCAAAGTCTATGAAGTTGAATCTCAAAATTTTGAACTATTCAATTACCCTTCGATTGTTCTTAACGATTCGCGAACAATTATATGTAAATAGATACATATGCTATAACTTGAAAACGTAACAAAGTGTTGTGAAAATGATACTGTGCATTAACCTTATTGGTTTGATTATCTGTTTGATATTTAGATAAGTTAACTAAAACGTTTAAGATGAAGCAGTAAAACACTAATTTGCTACAGTATTTTCAAATTGCTACAGTACCCGAAAAGCTACAGTGTTTTCAAAAATCACTATTTGCTACAATTAAAAAAACTATGCTACAGTAACTTTGCTACAGTAAAATGCTATTTTAAAATGTATTTTAACAAATAGCGAGACGTTGATTTATAGAAGTAAATGACCAAAACACTCAAATGTATAAATTATATTTCGAGTGATATAGTTTAGGGATAATTTAAGGCTATATTTTGACAAAGGTACGTATCCTAAAATGTAAAATGCAAATTTTCTCAGTATACGAAAGGACGTTCGAAAAACCAGAACCGGGACAGAAGTCGAGTGACAACGTATGACTTATCGGGACGAAAATTACAAGTCAACTATGCACATGAATTTAATATAATATATAATTAATTATATAAATTATTTATTATATTTATATTATAATATTATGTCGACGAGGAAGAAATCAAAACAATGTGAGCTGGAAAAGGGATCCATGCGATCGCATGGAATTCCCTCACATTCCCCATGCGATCGCATGGGGTCTGATATCAGGCCACATTATAAAGCTCGATCGTTTCTGCCAATTTTTTTTACTCAATCTATCTCTCGACCTCTTCTCTCATATATATATATATATATATATATATATATATATATATATATATATATATATATATATATATATATATATATATATTATAAATTATTATTATTATTATTATTATTATTATTATTATTATTAAGATTAATATTATTATTAATCTTATTATTATTAATATTATTAATTAGTATTATACATAAAAATACTACAACGAGGTTATGAGCGTGTCACTTTCAAAATGGTTTTCGAGCGGGATAGAGCTAAGGAAATTATGGGTTATTGCCAAGGAGGTTATGGGTAATGTTCGGGGGTATATTTATGAATCAAACCTAGTGTTTATCATCTCCGTTACGTCTACGTACTTTCCTACAATATTGAATCTCAATATTGATACGTAAGCACTCATATTTTATCTTTTATATATTAATTGTGTATCCATGTCTAGTGCTCGAGTATATATATTTATACATGCTTGTATGCTAAATTTTGTCGTTAAACAGTTTATGATGAATCACAAATTAAATACATATGTTACTGGTAAAAGGTATATGATATGCATGTTTTTGGAAAGCTGGCGAAAAATCAATGACTTTTCATTTAGATATCGAATAGTTTCGATGAATGGATTAAGAGATATGATCAACTGAATTATGATTGACGTTAATTGAAATTGCTTTTGAATCTGCAATTAAGATTTAAACAACTTGTTTACGAGATTGATAAAATGGATTTTTAAATATTACCAACCGAGTAAATGACTCCTTATATAAGGTATGTCTCGTTTTGTTGAACTATTGTCAAAATTGACTTTTTAAAACGACTTTGGATAACTTTTGTATGTCGATCTCGAGCATTAGGATTGTGATACACTATGATCAGACTTAGCTTGATAGACATTTATTGACCAACATATGTTCTCTAGGTTGAGATCTACGGTTATTTGGTAATCCGAGTTTCGGTCACATTTTGGTGAACGACTTTATATGCTGCTAAGGTGAGTTTCATTTGCTCCCTTTTTAAATGATTTTGCAATATATATTTTTAGGCTGAGAATAAATGCACTTTATTTTAAAAACAATGGACACAAGTACATACTAAATTCTATACTGAGTTTGAACCGAAAATCCCTTAGCTTTGGTAACTAGTAACTGCCGGTTATAAGAACTGGTGGGCGCGAGTAGTAGTATATGGATCCATAGGGCTTGACATCCCCGTCTGTTCCAGGTTTAGAAACCCTAGCCTGAACTATAAAACAGACGTATGCTATTTGAGTTTAGTACACGTTGGATTGCGTGTATTGTACATGTTGGTTGCATTTATGTTAAAACAGGGGTACTTATTATAACGTTAAAGTTTAGTTACCAGGGTGCTCAATTTCGTAGAATCTTTTGATAAACATTTCGGATGAAATAACTGAAATCTTGTGATCTACCTTTATATACAGATTATATGAAACTATAAAACTATGAACTCACCAACCTTTGTGTTGACACTTGTTAGCATGTTTATTCTCAAGTTTCCTAGAAGTCTTCCGCTGTTTGCTTATGTGTTAGACAAGCTATGTGCATGGAGTCTTACATGACATATTTTTCAAGGAAACGTTGCATTCACCAAATCATCACCATGTATCTTATTTTGACTGCATTGTCAACGAAAGTATTATTGTAAACTATTATTTACGGTGATTGTCTATATGTAGAAATCATCAGATGTCGAAAACCTTTGATTTAATATTCATTTATGGTGTGCCTTTTTAAAAGAATGCAATGTTTACAAAACATATCATATAGAGGTCAAATACCTCGAATGAAATCGATGAATGACGTGTTCGTCTATATGGATTTGGAGCGATCGTCACACTAATTTGCTCCCACTAGATTTAATGTAAACACATAGCTCATCTTGGTTTTGAGAAAAACAAAACTCTTTGATATTCTCATCAAACTTAAGATTCTAGCTCCTGAATGCTTGCTTTAATCCATAAATGAATTTTAGAAGCTTGCATATTTTAATAGGATGCTTCGGATATATAGATCCTTTTGGCTGAACCATATATACGTCCTCGCTTAGGTCGCCATTTATAAAGCGATTATGATATCCATTTACCATACTTCATAATCATGAAAAGTAGCTATGGCAATAAGTATTCTAATGTATAAAGCTCGCGATCAGTGGAAAAGTTTCATCATAAACTTTTGCTACGAATTGAGCTTTAAAAGTGTTTACATTACCATCCATGCTAGTCTTCTCTTTGAAGACTCATTTTGCACTCCATTGTCTTACAATTGGGTGGAAGATCAATCAAGTCACATACTTGATTATCTTTCATGGACTGCATATTTGCATTCATAGTATCTCGCCATTTTTAGGATTCATGATCTTATATGGCCTCACGGTAGCTAGAGGGTTCATAATCCTCTAGGTGAGGTTCATATGAATTAATTAGATAATCAAACCTCTTATGTCGATGAGGAGTTCTACCAGGCCTATGATGTTCAGATGCAACATGTACTGACTCACCAACAATGTGTTCAGCTTCAACGTGCGGTTGGCTAGTACCGTCAGAAGGTATGTCACTTTGGGATTCTTGAATTTCTTCAAGATCTACTTTACTCCCACTGACTTCTTGTAAGAGAATATCTCTTTCAAAGAATTCAGCAAACCGAGCAGTGAACACTTTGTTTTCAGCTTGGTAGTAAAAGTAGTAACCCATTGTTTCCTTTGGGTATCCCATAAAGTGAAATTTAGTACTTCAGGGTTTTAATTTGTTTGAAGTGTCATGCTTCACATACACTTCACAACCCCATAATTTCAAATAAGACAACTTGGGAATCTTACCATGCCACACTTCATACGGTGTCTTTTCTACCTTCTTGGTTGGAACCATATTGAGTATGCCTGCAGCAGACTCTAATGCATAACCCAAAAAGATGATGGTAGAATAGTCAGACTCATCATAGATCAAATCATATCAAATAAAGTTCGATTCCTCCATTCAGACTCATCATTGAGTAATGGTGTGTGAGGTGGAGTGAATTGTAAGACAATCCCACAATTTTACAGGTGGTCCAAAAACTCTTGACTCATATACTCACTTCATCCATCAGAGTGAAGTGATTTAATGATATTTCCAAGCTGACTCTTTACTTCATTTTGAAAGACTTTTGAACATTTCAAAAACTTCATGATTATGTTTCAGCAATTAAAACAAAACCATATCTACTATAACCATCGGTTATTGTAACGAAGTAAGACTTACCATTTCTAGACATTGTTTTAAAGGGCCACATACATCAATATGTATTAGTCCTAAAAGATATGTAGCTCTTTCACCTAAGTCGGAGAAATGAGCTTTTGTCATCCTTTCACATAAACATTACTCACATACATCAAATGACTCAAAGTCATTTGATTCTAAAAGTCTATAAGAATGGAGTTTTGAAATGCGTTGTTTATATGACCAAGATGACAATGTCATAGATAGGTCTTATTCAACCGTTGCTTGAATTGCTTGGCGGTACATGTATACATAGAATTCTCATTTGAAATCACACCATGCATATCAATTTCAAAAATACCATCACTTGGATAGGCATTAAGATAAAAAATATTATCCTTAGAAATCGAAATATAAAAGTGCGTAAATGCAAGTTCAAAACCAGCATCTTTCAAATCATATTACTCCTAATACTAGGAGCATAATAACATTGTTTCAATAAAACAATAAGACCACTTGGAAGATTAAGCTCATAGTGACCAATGGCTTCAATCGAAGCTTGATTTCCATTGCTCACTCGCAAATCTAGTGTGCCTTTCTTCAGCCTATTACTTCTTCTCATTCCTTTCATATTGTTACAGGTGTGAAGGCCACAACCGGTTAACAAAAATCCAGGAATCACTAGAAAAAGTATATAACTGTATATGAAATATACCTGAGTTTGCTAGTCTTACCAGCATTGCCTTTTCTCAGCTCAGATTGGTAGATAGGACAACTTCCTTCTCCAATTGCCAACCTTTCCACAATGGAAACATTCGGTATCTTTTGTTGGGATTTACTTCTTGGAAGGTGGAATATTTTCCTGGCAAATGATTTACCATATCCCTTCCACAAAGTATTCGACTTATTATTTTTCACCCTTTCATCCTACTTCTCCTACTCATCGAACAACTTACGATAAGCATTTTGCTTAGCAGCAGGAGCTGCGCAAACAGGAGGATCGGATAAGGGTTCTAATTTTGTTCAACTTCCATTCATGCTTGATAACAATTCTCAGGTTGCAGTGCCAATCTAGGAAGTTTGAACATTGAGTTTATCCTTCTCCAACAAAGAAGGAAGTGTGTTTTGGTTTACGTTTTGATTATTTGACATCTACAACAGATATAAGATTCAATTTAGTATTTTCGATATTGAGCTTTAATTAATTAACTACCCAAGTTTTTATAATATTTAAAAAAATAATTAATTTACGAAAGCCTAAGATCCACATAGAGGTTCTATAGCCACATCTGTTGATCAGCTAGCAGTTATGGAGTCTATTGGTAGGTAGCGGGTACCAATTGCTTTACAAGTACAACTCTTAGATCATTATGGGACCTAGAGATATATGCAGTCCAACAAACCACTATTATCTAATGGCATGTTTGTCCCATCCTTGCCTCGAACTCAGGTCTCACCGTGAATACGATTAAGTCGTCCAATTTGGAAACAGTGAAAATTCACGCTAGTCTCACTAGATCGAAACACCCACCTCGTGGCTATAATTCAGCCTAGTCTCACTAGATCAGAAAAATAACGAGGAGTGTTTGCAAGCTCATTGGATGGCATGACTTAAATTTGACGAGTATTTTAGAAAACGTTCGTGTCAACGAATAATGCATGCACACAAGATTCACTACAACTATTAGTTAAAAAAACATTTTAACCAATTATATATATGTCAATCGTGTTTCTGCGTCTAGTTTGTTATTTTATTTTATATATAAAAATAACAAATACACATTGTGTATCGTTTTAAAACAGTTTTAAAAGATGTCGCCCATATATATTATTTGAGTTTCAAAAAATATTTAACTTTAAACTCGTTAGAGTTTAACTTTTTAAAATCATCAATTTTAATCTTGAAACTCGTTACCGGTTTTATTTGATGTTTTCATCAAAAACATTTAGCATATATTATAATCAACAATTAAATATAAATGCATAAAATAAAACTCAACCATGCATCACACACATATAGCCTAGCCCAAAAATCATATGCTTGATCCCATGAGCCGACATGGGATCAAGAGGTCAAACTAAGGGTAATATTGTAGCTCCCACTTGATTCAATAACCAAGTAAAAAACTTGACAAACGTCATCGTTGTTAACTTGACCTGTTCGCTATCTTTTAAGTCAAACTTCATGTTGATCTATATTTTCAATCTTCATCTTATTACATTTATTTAAAATTGAAAAATACAACTAATCTAATACTTTTACAATTTAGAATAAACATAAATAAATACTATGAAATTGAAAAATAAATAAAATACAACTTTGACTTCAAAATGGTCTTTCTAATAAAATAAATAATCAAGATTATATAATATTGTTGTAATCAACAATCACAACAATCACATATAATCAATTTTTAGGATTGGCTGGTTACTACAGAAGATTCATCCAAGATTTTTCCAATAGGTCGGGGCATTACGGGCTATGTATGCAATCCCAATTTTAATAACTACATTATTAAAACCTACATATAGCTTGTCCATGGTTACAATGCATGTGTACAATCATGGAATACAACAATCAACAATTTTAATAAATATTCAAGCCATAATAATTAAATCTACAATTTAAATTAGTGATATTCTTTCAATCATATTTGTGCGTCATTAGGTTAAGTCTAAATCAACCGTGTTGACTTTAAAAACCAAAAAGGTTTTGACTTTCACCAATACACCACAAAGCTAAATCTAAAGAATAGTCACACGACAATTAAAATGGTGTAAAAGCGGCTTGGATACCACTGATGGAAAATCGTGTGTACTTTTAAAATTTAGAAACGCAGCGGAACATGAAAATAAACATCTTTTATTAATCATTAAAATAAACATCATTTATTTTATTATAAACTTTCAAGTAAAACATTCACACGATTAACGATCCCAACAAGATCCAATTACACTACTAATAATTGCCAAGTAATAAATTCACAAAGAGGAGTTTAGATATACCTTTAGCGAGCAATGCAAGAACGGTATAAAGAATTGTTCACGTCTAAGTTGAAACATATATTCAAAGTGTATGAATATCTCTATGGTTGATCCACACAGCACGTCAAGCAACATCAATCGGATGCTAGTCCGTATAACCCAAAAGTAATATATAATACTACCTTTAATCAAACGATCAAAATCAACTTGTTTGATCTAGTCTTACAAAAGCCAACAACTTTTGTTTCTCATCTTCTTTCTTGGGATGAACCACAAAAATGAAATCAAGAAAATAAAACCACTTAGAGTCTTTTATTTCTTTGGTGCAGTAATAGAACAAACACATATGAGATAATATGTGTGTTATTTTATTTGTTCACAAAACAAGAGTAAATATTAAAAAGGATGACAACAAACTTTTGTTATCATATTTAAGTGTGAATTGTGATGATCACTTTTTTTTTATACGGCTAAACTGAAAACACACACACACACACACACACACACACACACACACATATATATATATATATATATATATATATATATATATATATATATATATATATATATATATATATATATATATATCATGTACGGAGTATAATATTTTATTTATTTCCTTTTCAACAAAAACAAAAACATGTGAACACATGTGAACCCACTTGTGCATTATTGTACATGATTATGATTATTGATGGTCGAAGTGGGTGAGATGGTTTCAACATGTCAGATTTGCAAATTGAAAAAGTTATCCAACTTTTGACTTTGTTACAAGAAACAGGATAGTAGTTAGACAAAATATTAATTAGATACAATATCTAATTAATAAATTTAAGACTTTAAAATAATTTAATTAAATCATATTTAACTAAATTATATTTTCACAAATTATGGGTTACAATTATGTAACAACATTATATATTAATTAGTGTCTAAATGCTTAATGTGTGTGACCCCATAGTGTTAAAATCACAGGTTGATTGATCAATCGTTTCCTTGAAAGTCTTTCTTTTTTATTTAATTTATGTTTTGTTTTTTTTTTCAGTTGTTTTTTTGGGACTGCCTCTGCCACCGAATACTTGTTAAGGGGATAAAGGTGTAAGCTGGAAAGATATCTTGGTGGATGTTGCTGTACTCCAGAAAGAATGAGCTGGCTTTCCTATTTTGTCTATTCTAGAAGGGCCTAAGTTGGGTTGGCTCATATTATTTAACCCCCATCGTATTTAGGGTTCTACACAACAAAAAAAGAAGCAAACTGCTCCTATTAGTTCACACCAAAATTCGTGAATTTTCATATTGTTCATATAGTTCTTGTTTCTTCTTCTTAATCGTGTTATTTTGTTCATTGAAGAATCGTTGCAGATTGTGACTTTAAGTCACTACTTCTTTATAAGTTCTTGTAATTCATTGTTTGAAGTTGATTAAGTTTTTGGTTGATTGGATTTAGTGTTTGTGTTCTGGTATTCGTTTAATTTAACATGGTATCAAGAGCTATTGGATACGCTTGTGGTTAATTCGCTCATCTGGCAATCTAGGGTTTCCAATTAATTTGGGAATTCGTTGTCTTTTTGATCCGTGGCTGACCTGTGACTCACACTTGCTTCTCTTAGGTAATACTGAGGTTTATTTTGTCTTCCGCTGCTGTTTTTGTGATCTCTTTGTTCTTGTTCTCATTATCACTGTAAGTCTTTTTTCATTTTCCTCTAATCTGAGTCTGCTCGTGAGTTTTAAGCGAAGCTTGTTATCCTTGATCTACCAACTGAATTGGTGTGAAACCCTGGCTCTAACAGCTTCATAGGCTTGATTCTTGCTGCCATTGGAGTTGTCTAGAAGGGACTCCTTCTAGATTCTATAACACTGTTCTGTATTGTGTCTATCATATTTATTACTTTGTCTGCTTTCTAAATGTTGCAGGTAGCTTGATTGTTTTCTATTACTTTTGATGTACTAGTATTCTTTATTTTCTTAACTGCTTTTCCTTTTGTGTCTTTGTGCCTTTTGTGTGGTTCTGCTTGCATCGTGTGTTATCTGCTTGTTATATTATGGTTAATGAAGGTGGAGAAGGGTCCAAGATCACTCAAGTGAGTGATCTTGACTTTGGAGACCCATTATATTTGCATGCTAGTGACACTAGTACCACTGCTCTAATTTCCTTAAAACTTAAAGGAACAGAGAACTACAATGTTTGGAGTAGGGCCATGTTACTTGCCTTGCAGACTAAAAATAAAACTGGATTTATAAATGGCACATGTGTGAAACATACTACTGATGAAGTACTAATAAGGCAATGGGAAAGATGTAATTCTGTGGTTTTGTCTTGGATTTTAAATTCTATATCTGAAAAGTTGTATTCTGGTCAAGTTTTTTCTCAATCTGCTCAAATTGTGTGGGAAGAACTTAAAGAAACCTATGACAAAATTGATGGGTCTATTACTTATAATCTTCACCATAAAATAAACTCTTTAACTCAAGGTAGTTCTTCCGTGTCTGATTATTATCATAACATGAATGCCCTTTGGAAACAATTTGATGCTTTAGCTAAATTACCTTCTTGTGTTTGTGATGCGAATAAAGAATATAAGGCACATAATGATTTGATAAAATTAATGCAATTTCTGATGGGGTTAAATGAGTCCTTTTCTTCCATAAGAAGTAACATTTTAAGTAGAGAACCTTTACCTAGCATTAAAAGTGCTTTTGCTATCATTTCTAGAGAAGAGTCTCACAGAATTTCATCTAATGTCAATATTGGTAATAAAGGTCAAAGTTCTGCTTTTCTTGTTGCTAAAACCTTTGATAATAAAAGAAGAATTGGAAATACTCCTAACTCTAACCTAAAATGTTCTAAGTGTCAAAGGAGTGGTCACACCATTGAGAGATGTTATGAAATTGTTGGCTATCCACCTGGGTGGGTTAAAAGAATTGGGAACACTGGAAACTTTGGTAACTCTAATAACAAGTCTGGTTCTAGTTACAATACTGTGCAGAGTGCTTCTAATGTGAATGCTGCTATGCCCTTTTCTGCTGATCAAATTAACAAACTTATGGATTTAATAAAGGACCAGTCTGTTAATGGAAATGTCCAGGCCAATATGGCAGGTACCATTGTTAACTACAATACTTTTTTCAATTCCAACTTCAATAAGTTCTTTAAATCCTCCAATGTTTTTAAAAACAAACCCACTAAAGGCTGGATCATTGATTCTGGTTCAACTCAACACATGACAGGTGACTGTAATGAGTTGATAAATGTTTATGATGTGTCTCACTTAAATCTAACTGTCAGTCATCCTAATGGAACTTGTGCTAAAATAACTAAAATTGGCAATCTTAAACTGTCCAAAAGCATCACTCAGTTTGGTGTCTTAATTATACCTGAGTATAGGGTCAGTTTATTATCTGTAAGTAAACTTTTAAAGGATTGCAATATGTTTGTTGGTTTTGATGCTAAGTTATGTTACATTCAAGATTTGACTCTAAAGAAGATTGTGGGGATTGGTAATGAGAATAATGGTCTTTACATGTTTAACTGTATACAAGGTATCAGTCCAAACATGAGTTCTGTATGTAATGCTTCTGCTAATTTGTGGCATTGTAGACTAGGACACCCTGCAAGTCAGGTCTTAAGTATTCTTAAGGATCAGATTGGGGTCAATCCTAGTACTGTTGATAGTGTATGTGATATTTGCCATAAGGCAAAACAATCAAGGGAACCCTTTCCAATAAGTGACTATAAATCTGTTTCTGTTGGTGACCTTGTTCACCTTGATGTCTGGGGCCCTTATAGAGTTGTCAGTAGGCAAGGTTACAAATACTTTCTTACTGTAGTTGATGACTACTCTAGGGCTGTGTGGTTATATCTGCTTAAATCAAAAGATGAAGTCTTTGAAAATCTGGAAACCTTTTATAAAATGTTAAAAACTCAGTTTGATAAAAGTGTCAAAGTTTTCAGAAGTGACAATGGGTCTGAATTTGTTAATCATAAAATGAACATTTTTTGTAAAGAAAATGGCATTATACACCAGACCTCCTGTGTTTACACCCCTCAACAAAATGGTATTGTGAAAAGAAAGCATAGACATTTACTTAATGTTGCTAGATCATTATTGTTTCAAAGTGGTTTACCTCTTATATATTGGTGTGAATGTGTTCTAACTGCAACCTTCTTGATTAACAGGCTACCTTCATCTGTGTTGCTTGGAAAGTCTCCTTTTGAAATGGTTTACAAGTCTAAACCTAGTCTATCTCTTTTGAGAGCTTTTGGGTGTTTATGTTTTTCTGTTATATTAAATGATTTTGATAAGTTTTCTAAAAAATCTGAAAAATGTGTTTTGTTAGGGTACTCAAATGAGAAAAAGGGTTACAAATTGTTAAGTTTGGAAAACAATAATATATTTTTTTCAAGAGATGTTAAATTTTATGAAACTGTTTTTCCTTTCAAAACAAAAAATAAAACTGTCTTAGAAGAGTCAGAGTCAGATTTTGTTACTCATTTGAACTTTTTTGATAACTTTTTTGAAAAGCCCATTAGCTCTCCAAGTCCCAATGATGAAGGGGGAGAAACAACTGATGAGGAAAGGGGCAGTGATCACGGGTCATCAGATAATTCTGATGAATCTGATACCCCTATCTCTCAAGATGCTACTTCATCTAGTCCAAACCCTGAGGGCAATTCTGAAACAAATACTGATGGTTCCCAATACAACAAAGATGATGGGGGGAGTTAAGAAGGTCTGCTAGGGCTAAGTTCTTTCCTTCTAAGTATAATGATTATGTGATTAAAAGTAATGTGAGGTACCCTGTGTCCAATTATTGTAACTACTCTCACATTAATGCTGACTTTATGTGTCTTGTGTCTAATCTGGAAAAGTCTAAGGAACCTGAGTCTTACTATGAGGCTTGTAAAGACCAGAACTGGGTTGAGGCTATGAATGATGAGATGGAAGCCCTTAACAGAAATAATACTTGGGTCATTACTGATTTACCTGTTGGTAGAAAACCAATAGGATGCAAGTGGATATATAAAATTAAATATAAGTCTAGTGGTGAAATAGAAAGGTATAAGGCTAGACTGGTGGCTAAGGGATATAGTCAAAGAGAAGGTGTTGACTATGAAGAGACCTTAAGTCCTGTGCCTAAAATGGTAACTGTTAGATGCTTGTTAAACCTGTCTGTTCAATATGGCTGGACATGCTATCAACTTGACATTAATAATGCCTTCCTATATGGTGACTTAGTTGAAGATGTTTACATGTCATTACCCCAAGGTTTTTTTCTTGAAAATGAAACAAAAGTTTGCAAACTAACTAAGTCTTTGTATGGTCTTAAACAAGCTCCCAGAATGTGGAATGAAAAACTAACTGCTTCTCTTACCGAGTATGGTTTTCAACAAAGTATCAATGATTATTCCCTTTATACTTTTTCAAAAGATTCTATTTTTATAGCCCTGCTTGTGTATGTTGATTATATCATCATAACTGGGAATAATGTTAATGAAGTTGAAAAGGTGAAACTGTTCTTAAAAACCAAATTTATGATCAAAGACCTAGGTGAATTGAAATATTTTCTTGGAATTGAA
This sequence comes from Rutidosis leptorrhynchoides, assembly GCF_046630445.1. Classification (NCBI taxonomy): domain Eukaryota; kingdom Viridiplantae; phylum Streptophyta; class Magnoliopsida; order Asterales; family Asteraceae; genus Rutidosis; species Rutidosis leptorrhynchoides. The sequence goes on from NC_092333.1 coordinate 715,369,049, forward strand.
GTTGTCAAAACCAAAGATGGATTGTGTCTATCTCAAAGAAAATACTGCTTGGATCTTTTAAGTGAGTTTGGTATGCTAGGGTGTAAACCCATCAATACTCCTCTTGAAGTTAACACTATTTTGGCCTCTGATGCAACTGAGCATGACCAATTGGTCCCTAACATAACAGAATACCAAAAGTTAATTGGAAAGCTCATTTATCTCACTCACACCAGACCGAATATATCCTACTCTGTACAAACCCTAAGCTAACACATGCATGCTCCCTTAGAATCCCATGTTAAAGCTGCCTTCAGAGTTTTGAGATATCTAAAAGGATCTCCAGGAAAAGGTATTCACATAGCTAAATCTTCAGATGTGTTCTCATTAACTGCTTATTCTGATGCTGATTGGGGTAAGTGTTTACTAAATAGGAGGTCTGTTACTGGATACTCTTTATTCCTTTGTGGTTCTCTTGTGTCATGGAAAAGTAAGAAACAGGCAACTGTTTCTAGATCCTTCACAGAATCTGAGTATAGAGCCTTAGCTGATACTACCTGTGAAATTGTTTGGGTGTTAAAACTCTTGTCTGATTTTGGTCTAAACAATCTTTTACCTGTAAGTCTAATGTGTGACAACACATCTGCTCTCTTACTAGCTGCAAACCCTGTCTTTCATGAGAGGTTAAAACATTTTGAAACAGACGTCCACGTGGTTAGAGAAAAATGTGTGTCTGGGGTAATTGAAACTAAATATATTGACACCTCTAATCAGATTGCAGATATATTTACAAAAGGCCTTCCAAAACTGCAGCATATAGCTCTATCTCAGAAATTGGGTTTATTAGATTGTTTCAAGGATAAGATTGAGGGAGGGTGTTAAAATCACAGGTTGATTGATCAATCTTTTCCTTGAAAGTCTTTCTTTTTTATTTAATTTATGTTTTGTTTTTTTGTTTTTGTTTTTTTTTTTTCAGTTGTTTTTTTGGGACTGCCTCTGCCACTGAATACTTGTTAAGGGGCTAAAGGTGTAAGCTGGAAAGATATCTTGGTGGATGTTGCTGTACTCCAGAAAGAATGAGCTGGCTTTCCTATTTTGTCTATTCTAGAAGGGCCTAAGTTGGGTTGGCTCATATTATTTAACCCCCATCGTATTTAGGGTTCTACACAACAAAAAAAGAAGCAAAGTGCTCCTATCAGTTCACACCAAAATTCGCGAATTTTCATATTGTTCATATAGTTCTTGTTTCTTCTTCTTAATCGTGTTATTTTGTTCATTGAAGAATCGTTGCAGATTGTGACTTTAAGTCACTACTTCTTTATAAGTTCTTGTAATTCATTGTTTGAAGTTGATTAAGTTTTTGGTTGATTGGATTTAGTGTTTGTGTTCTGATATTCGGTTTAATTTAACACATAGGCCTGTACATAAGCGGTATTATAGATTTGTGTTATGACGCACACACTGAACCAACAACACATTCAAGATTCGACCTTATTTTCTGCTTGGCAACAACCGGATGATATTTTCATCGTGTGGCGGTTTATGTTTGCAATTATGAAGGAATCATATCTATTAAATTATTTGAAAAGAAATAGAAATACAAATAATATTATTCTATGAACAGTACCGCTGACTTTATGTAGTGTAGTTTATCAGCTTATTTTAGTCGGGAAGACATTTTTACTAACCTGTTTTTGATCATTAAACATTCAGATTTATGAGCGTATTGATACTGAATCAATAGTAGTCTGATGATGCCCGCCTTGATTACTTTAAGAAAAAGGTACGATTTCCTGCGTGCCTTTCCAGTTTGCGTATGTAATCAGCCCTATCATAAGGAAATGGGTCGAACCGCCATTGTCACACTTAAGAGTGGTTTAGTAGTCAACTTGACATTTTCCATGTTTCTTTGTAGGTCTTTCCAAAAATTAAAGATTCTGTTCAGGTACTTGATAATTTTTGTAATGCATAATCAACAAAAACTTATATTATCTGTTGTGAGGCTTGCTAGTAGAAGTTCAAAGTATCCTTTACCTTATATAATTTCTGAAAGTTATATATACATGTTTGGGTGGCAGTTTTTATTTGCCCAGTGAAAATTGATACTCTATTAGTCTTAAGAAATTGATCTCGTTTGTTACTACCGATCCAATTGTAGGGGTGAGTTTATGATGCAAAGTCTGATTGATTTAATATTATTTATACGCGTCTTGGTTTCAGGTAACGGATACACATTTTATACAAACTCATAGTGAGGGCCCTGAAACCACTTTTTGTCTGAATGGTCACACTATTTTCTTTTAGATGTATTGCGATTATTGCGGAACTTATAAGGATTTATACATAGATTGTACCATGTATGGCCCAAAGTACTGAAAGTACATTTATTGGCTCGTTATAGTATATTTGATTTTATATGTTTAAGAAAAATAAAATATAATAGAGATAGTCCCTTTAGAGATAGTCCCTTTAACTTTAAAGCCCCGTTTGGCTCACGGAATTCAATGGGATTCCGGCGGAATTGGACTTCAGGAAGTGTTGCTCATAGCGTCGTTATCTATTCATCGTGCGAAAGTAGGTCCAATTTTCAACCGAAGTTTTTTTAGCACGCTAGCCACATAGTTCGGTCCGAATATATGGCAAACGTAATGTGCTCGAAAATGTGTTTTGTGGCCATGAATTATTAACGAAACGAAACTAAAGTCAAATATATCTGTATTCAATATGAAATTTGAAAATGAAAACAATTATAGAGTTATAAATTGAGAGATGTCAAAAAGTGTTATAAAATAATCGAATCATCAAACCACAAAGTTACTAAACGTGTAAGGATTTGTGGTTAGTGGAGATATATTAACCTCAAAATATTTTCAATGTACCTAAATAAAGTGTTACATAAAAAACAAGTATCAAAATGATATTTAAATATGTATAAGAGTTCAAATACAAAGGTAATAATTATCGTAAAATCTAAAAGTTTGAAATTCACCTTTAAAAATAGCAAAACGACTTTTTCGGTGTCAAAACTATTTTGAATGGAAGCAAGCCTTCAAGAAGTCTTGCTCATATCGTCGTTATCTATTCATCGTGTGAAAGTGGGTCCAATTTTCAACCGAAGTTTTTTTAGCTCGCTTGTCACAAGGTTCGGCCCGAATATGTGGCAAACGTAATGTGTGCTCAAAAATGTGTTTTGCGGCCATTAATTATTATCGAAACGAAACTATAGCCAAATATATTTGCTTTCAATATGAAATTTTAAAATAGAAACAATTATAGAGTTATGAATGGAGTGATATAAAAAAATTGTCACACAATAATCGAAACATCAAACCAAGATGTCCCTAAACAAGTAAGGATTTGTGGCTAGTGGGGATATATTAACCCCAAAAACATTCTCTTGTACCTAAATAAAGTGTTACATAAAAAAACAAGTATCAAAATGGTATTTAAATATGCATAAGAGTTCAAATGCAAAGGTAATAATTATCGTAAAATCTGAAAGTTTAAAATTCACCTTTAGAAATAGCAAAACGACTTTTTCGGCGTCAAAACTATTTCGAATGGAAGCAAGCCTTCAGGTATTCTTGCTCATAAAGTCGATATCTATTCATCGTACGAAAGTGGGTCCAATTTTCACCCGAAGTTTTTTTTAGCACGCTTGCCACATAATTCGGCCCGATTATGTGGCAAACGTAATGTGCTCAAAAATGTGTTTTGCGGCCATGAATTATTATCAAAACGAAACTATAGTCAAATATATTTGCATTGAATATGAAATTTTAAAATAGAAACAATTATAGAGTTATGATTTGAGAGATATAAAAAAGTGTCACAAAATAATCGAACCATGAAATCAAAATGTCAATATACGTGTAAGGATTTGTGACTAGTGGGGATATATTAACCCAAAAAATATTCTCAATGTACATAAATAAAGTGTTACATAAAAATAAGTATCAAAATGGTATTTAAATATGCATAAGAGTTTAAATGCAAATGTAATAATTATCGTAAAATTTGATAATTCAAAGTTCACCTTTAGAAATAGCAAAACAACTTTTTCGGCGTCAAAACTATTTCGAATTGAAGCAAGCCTTTAGGAAGTTTTTCTCATAGCGTCATTATCTATTCATCGTGCGAAAGTGGGTCTAATTTTCAACCGAAGTTTTTTTAGCACGCTTGCCACATAGTTCGGCCCGAATAAGTGGCAAACGTAATGTGCTAGAAAATCTGATATGTTGCCATGTATTATCAAAACGAAACTATATTCAATTATATTTGCCTTCAAAATGAAATTATAAAATAGAAACAACTATAGAGTTATGAATTGAGAGATATAAAAAAGTGTCACTAAATAATCGAACCATCAAATCAAGATGTCACTAAACGTGTAAGGATTTGTGGCTAGTGGGGATATATTAATCCCAAAAATATTTTCAATTTACCTAATTAAAGTGTTACATAAAAGATAAGTATCAAAATTATATTTAAATATGCATAAGAGTTAAAATGAAAAGTTAATAATTATCATAATATTTGAAAGGTTAAAATTCACCTTTAGAACTAGCAAAACGACTTTTTGGCGTCAAAACTATTTTGAATGAAAGCAAGCCTTTAGGAACTCTTGCTCATAACAATGTTATCTATTCATCGTGCGAAAGTGGGTCCAATTTTCAACCGAAGTTTGTTTAGCACGCTTGCCACATTGTTCGGCCCGAATATGTGGCAAACGTAATGTGCTAAAATATGTTTTTTGAGGCCATATATTATTATTGGAACGACACTCTAGTCAAATATATTTTCATTCAATATGAATTTTTTAAAATAGAAACAATTATAGAGTTATGAATAGAGAGATATCAAAAAGTGTCACAAAATAATCGAACCATCAAATCAAGATGTCACTAAACGTGTAAGAATTTGTGACTAGTGGGGATATATTAACCCCAAAAACATTCTCAATGTACCTAAATAAAGTGCTACATAAAAAATAAGTATCAAAATGGTATTTAAATATTCATAAGAGTTCAAATTTAAAGGTAAAAATTACCGTAAAATCAAAATTCACCTTTAAAAAATAGCAAAACGACTTTTTCGACGTCAAAACAATTTCGAATGGAAGAAATCCTTAAGGAAGTCTTGCTCATAGTGTCATTATTTATACATCGTTCGAAAGTGGGTCCAATTTTCAACCGAAGTTTTTTTAGCACGTTGGCCACATAATTCGGCCCGATTATGTGGCAAACGTAATGTCCTAAAAAATGTGTTTTGCTGCCATGAATTATTAAAATGAAACTAGAGTCAAATATATTTGCATTCAATATAAAATTTCATAATATAAACAATTATAGTGATATGATTTGAGAGATATCAAAATGTGTCAAAATAATTGAACCATCAAATCAAGATGTCACTAAACGAGTAAGAATTTGTGACTAGTGTGGATATATTAACCCAAAAAATATTCTCAATGTACCTAAATAAAATGTTACATACAAAACAAGTATCAAATTGAGTTTAAATATGAATAAGAGTTCAAATACAAAGGTAATAATTATCGTAAAATCTTAAAATTTAAAATTCACCTTTAGAAATAGCAAAACGACGTTTTCGGCGTCAAAACTATTTCGAATGGAAGCAAGCCTTCAGGAAGTATTGATCATAGTGTCTTTATCAATTCATAGTGCGAAAGTGGGTCCAATTTTCAACCGAAATTTTTTAACACGCTTGCCACATAGTTCGGCCCAAATATATGGCAAACGTAATGTGCTCGAAAATGTGTTTTGCGGCCATGAATTATTATCAAAACGAAACTATAGTCAAACATATTTGCATTCAATATGAAAATGGAAATAATTATAGAGTTATGAATTGAGAGATGTCAAAAAGTGTCACAAAATAATCGAACCATCAAACCACGAAGTTACTAAGCGTGTAATGATTTGCGGCTAGTGGAGATATATGAACCCCAAAATATTCTTAATGTACATAAATAAAGTGTTACATAAAAAACAAGTATCAAAATGAAATTTAAATATGCATAAGAGTTCAAATACAAAGGTAATTATTATCGTAAAATTTAAAAGTACAAAATTCACCTTTAAAAATAGCAAAACGACTTTTTCGGCAGTAAAACTATTTCGAATAGAAGAAAGCCTTCAAGAAGTCTTGCTCATAGCATCGTTATCTATTCATCGTGCGAAACTGGATCCAATTTTTAAGCGAAGTTTTTTTTAGCATGTTTGCCTCATAATTCGGCCCGATTATGTGGCAAACGTAATGTGCTTAAAAGGTGTTTTGCGGCCATTAATTATTATCGAAACGAAACTATAGTCAAATATATTTGCTTTCAATATGAAATTTTAAAATAGAAACAATTATAGAGTTATGAATGGAGATATATAATAATTTCACAAAATAATCGAACCATCAAACTAAGATGTCACTATACGTGTAAGGATTTGTGACTAGTGGGAATATATTAACCCAAAAAATATTCTCAATTTACCTAAATAAAGTGTTACATAAAAAATAAGTATCAAAATGGTTTTTAAATATGCATAAGAGTTCAAATGCAAAGGTAATAATTATCGTAGAAAATTCAAAATTCAGCTTTAGAAATAGCAAAACAACTTTTTCGAGGTTAAAACTATTTCGAATTGAGGCAAGCCTTCAAGAAGTTTTCCTCATAGCATCTTTATCTATTCATCGTGCGAAAGTTGGTCCAATTTTCAACCGAAGTTTTTTTAGCACGCTTGCCACAAAGTTCGGCCTTAATATGTGGCAAACATAATGTGCTCGAAAATCTGTTTTGTTGCCATGTATTATCAAAACGAAATTACATTCAATTATATTTGCCTTTAATATGAAATTTTAAAATAGAAACAATTATAGAGTTCTGAATTGAGAGATATCAAAAAGTGTCACAAAATAATCGAACCACAAACCAAGATGTCACTAAACGTGTAAGGATTTGTGGCTAGTGGGGATATATTAACCCCAAAAATATTCTCAATGTACCTAAATAAAGTGTTACATAAAAAAAAAGTATCAAAATTATATTTAAATATGCATAAGAGTTAAAATGAAAAGTTGATAATTATCGTAAAATCTGAAAGTTCAAAATTCACCTTTAGAAATAGCAAAACGACTTTTTCGGCGTCTAAACTGTTTCGAATAGAAACAAGCCTTTAGGAAGTCTTGCTCATAACATCGTTATCGATTCATCATGCGAAAGTGGGTCCAATTTTCAACCGAAGTTTGTTTAGCACGCTTGCCACATAGTTCGGCCTGAATATGTGGCAAACGTAATGTGTAAAAATATGTTTTTTGCGGCCATTTATTATTATCGGAATGACACTATAGTCAAATATATTTGCATTCAATATGAAATTTTAAAATAGAAACAATTATATAATTATGATTTGAGAGATATCAAAAAGTGTCACAAAATAATCGAACCATCAAACTAGGATGTCACTAAACTTGTAAGGATTTGTGGCTAGTGGAGATATATTAACCTCAAAAATATTATCAATGTACCTAAATAAAGTGGTACATAAAAAACAAGTAGTAGTATGGTATTTAAATATACATAGGAGTTAAAATGCAAAGGTAATATTTATCGTAAAATCTAAAAGTGCAAAATTCACCTTTAGAAAAAGTAAAACGACTTTTTTGGCGTCAAAACTATTTCGAATGGAAGCAAGCCTTCAGAAAGTCTTTTTCATAACGTCGTTATCTATTCATCGTGTGAAAGTGGGTCCAATTTTCAACCGAATTTGTTTAGCACACTTGCTACATAGTTCTGTCCAAATATGTGGCAAATGTAATGTGCTCAAAAATATTATTTGCGACCATGAATTATTATCGAAACGAAACTATAGTCAAATATATTTGTATTCAATGTGAAATTTTAATATAGAAATAATATAGAGTTATGAATTGAGAGATATCAAAAAGTGTCACAATATAATTGAACCATCAAATCAAGATGTCACTAAACGTGTAAGGATTTGTGGCTAGTGGGATATATTAAACCCAAAAACATTCTCAATGTACCAAAATAAAGTGTTACATAAAAAAGAAGTATCAAATGGTATTTAAATATGCATAAAAGTTCAAATGCACAGGTAATAATTATCGTAAAATTTGAAAGTTTAAAATTCATCTTTAGAAATAGCAAAACAACTTTTTTGGCGTTAAAACTATTTCGAATGGAAAAAAGCCTTCACGAAGCCTTTCTCATAGCGTCGTTATCTATTCATCTTACAAAAGTGGGTCCAATTTTCAGCTGAAGTTTTTTTAGCACATTTGCCACATAGTTCGGCCCGAATATGTGGCAAATATAATGTGCTCAAAAATGTGTCTTCCGGCCATGATTTATTATCGAATTGAAACTATAGTGAAATATATTTGTATTCAATATGAAATTTTAAAATAGAAACAATTATAGAGTTATGAATTGAGAGATATCAAAAAGTATCACAAAATAATCGAATCATCAAACTAAGATGTCACTTAACGTGTAAGGTTTTGTGGCTAGTGGGATATATTAACCCCCAAAAAATTCTCAATGTACCTAAATGAAGTGTTACATACAAAACAAGTATTAAAATGGTGTTTAAATATAAATAAGAGTTCAAATGCAAAGGTAATAATTATCGTAAAATCTGAAAGTTCAAAATTCACATTTAGAAATAGCAAAACGACTTTTTTGGCGTTAAAACTATTTCGAATGGAAGCAAGCCTTCAGGAAGTCTTGCTCATAGCGTCCTTATCTATTAATTGTGTGAAAGTGGGTCCAATCTTCAACCGAACTTTCTTTAGCACGCTTGCCATATAGTTCGGCTATATGTGGCAAACGTAATAAAATGTGTTTTGTGGCCTTGAATTATTATCGAAACGAAACTATAGTCAAATATAATTTCATTCAATATGAAATCTAATAAGAAAAACAATTATAGAGTTATGAATCGAGAGATATCAAAAAGTGTCACAAAATAATTGAACCATCAAATCAAGATGTCACTAAACGTGTAAGGATTTGTGGCTAGTGGGGATATATTAACCGCAAAAACATTCTCAATGTACCTAAATAAAATGTTACATAAAAAACAAGTATCAAAATGGTATTTAAATATGCATAAGTGTGCAAATGCAAAGGTAATAATTAACGTAAAATCTGAAAGTTCAAAATTCAACTTTAGAAACAGCAAAATGACTTTTTCAGCGTAAAACTATTTCGAATGGAAGCAAGCCTTCAGGAAGTCTTTCTCATAGAGTCGTTATCTATTCTTCGTGCGAAAATTGGTCCAATTTGCAACCAAAGTTTTTTTTAGCACGCTTGCCACATACTTCGGCCCGGATATATGGCAAACGTAATGTGCTTAAAAATGTGTTTTGCGGCCATGAATTATTATCGAAACGAAACTATTATCAAATATATTTGTATTCAATATGAAATTTTATAATAGAAACTATTATAGAGTTATGAATCGAGAGATATCAAAAAGTGTCACAAAATAATCGAACCATCAAACCAAGATGTCACTAAACGTATAAGGATTTGTGGCTAGCAGGGATATATTAACCCCAAAAAATATTCTCAATGTACCTAAATAAAGTGTTACAGAAAAAAGTATCAAAATGGTATTAAATATGCATAAGAGTTCAAATGCAAAAGTAATAATTATCGTAAAATCTGAAATTTTGAAATTCACCTTTAGAAATAGCAAAAAAAAATTTTCGACGTCAAAACTATTTCCAATGGAAGCAAGCCTTCAGGAACTCTTTATCGTAACGTCTTTATATATTCATCGTGCAAAAGTGAGTCCATTTTCAATCGAAGTTGTTTTAGCACGTTTGCCACATAGTTCGGCTCGAATATGTGGCAAACGTAATGTTCTCAAAAATGTGTTTTGCGGCCATGAATTATATTCGTAACGAAATTTTACTTAAATATATTTTCATTCAATATAAAATTTTAAAATAGAAACAATTATAGAGTTATGAATTTAGAAATATGAAAAAGTGTAACAAAATAATCGAACCATCAAACAAAGATGTCACTAAACGTGTAAGGATTTTTGGCTAGTGGGGATATCTTAACTCCAAAAACATTCTCAATGTACCTAAAAAAATTATTACACAAAAAAAAGTATCAAAACGATATTTAAATATGCATAAGAGTTCAACTAAAAAGGTAATAATTATCATAAAATCTGAAAGTTTAAAATTCACCTTTAGAAATAGCAAAACGAATTTTTCGGCGTCAAAACTATTTCGAATAGAATCAAGCTTTCAGGAAGTCTTGCTCATTGCGTCATTATCTATTCATCATGCGAAAGTTGGTTCAATTTTCAACCAAAGTTTCTTTTAGCACGCTTGCCATATAGTTCGGCCCGAATATGTGGCAAACGTGATGTGTTCAAAAATGTGTTTTGCGGTCATAATTTTTATCGAAACAAAACTATAGTCAAATATATTTGCTTTCAATATGAAATTTTAAAATAGAAACAATTATAGAGTTATGAATTGAGAGATATCAAAAAGTGTCACAAAATAATCGAACCATCAAACCAAGATGTCAATAAATGTCTATGTATTTGTGGCTAGTGGGGATATATTAACCCCAAAAACAATCTCAATGTACCTAAATAAAGTGATACATAAAAAACAAGCATCAAAATGGTATTTAAATATGCATAAGAGTTCAAATGCAAAGGCAATAAATATCGTAAAATCTGAAAGTTCAAAATTCACCTTTAGAAATAGCAAAATGACTTTTTCGGCGTCAATAATATTTCGAATGGAAGCAAGCCTTTAGTAAGTCTAGTTAATAGCGTCGTTATCTATTCATCATGTGAAAGTGGGTCCAAATTTCAACCAAAGTTTTTTTAGCATGCTTGCCACATAGTTCGGCCCGAATATGTGGCAAACGTAATGTGCTCAAAAATGTGTTTTGCGGCCATAAATTATTATCGAAACGAAACTATAGTCAAATATATTTTCTTTCAATATGTAATTTAAAAAAGAAACAATTATAGAGTATGAATTGAGAGAGATAAAAAATTGTCACACAATAATCGAACCATCAAATAAAGATGTCACCAAAAGTGTAAGGATTTGAGGCTAGTGGGGATATATTAGCCCCAAAAACATTCTCAATGTACCTAAATAAAGTGTTACATAAAAAAAGTATCAAAATGGTATTTCAATATGCATAAGAGTATAGATGCAAAGGTAATAATTATCGTAAAATCTCAAAGTTCAAAATTTACCTTTAGAAATTGCAAAATAACTTTTTCGGAGTCAAAACTATTTCGAATAGAAGCAAGCCTTTAGGAAGTCTTGCTTATAGCGTCGTTATCTATTCATCGTGCGAAAGTGGGTCCAAATTTCAATCGAATTCTTTTTAGCACGCTTGCCACATAGTTCGGCCTAAATATGTGGCAAATGTAATGTACTCAAAAATGTTTTTTTTCTAGCCATGAGTTATTATTGAAACGAAACTATAGTCAAATATATTTGCATTCAATATGGAATTTTAAAATAGAAACAATTATAGAGTTATAAATGGAGAGATATCAAAAAGTGTCAAAAAATAATCGAACCATCAAACCAAGATGTCACTATACGTGTAAGGATTTGTGGCTAGTGGGGATATATTAACTCCAAAACATTCTCAATGTACCTAAATAAACTGTTACATAAAAAAGTATCAAAATGGTATTTAAATATTCATAAGAGTTCAGATGCAAAGGTAATAATTATGGTATAATCAGAAAGTTCAAAATTCACATTTAGAAATAGCAAAATTACTTTTTCGGCGTCAAATTTTGAATGAAAGCAAGCCTTCAGGAAGTCTTGCTCATAGCGTCGTTATCTATTCATCATGCGAAAGTAGGTCCATTTTTCAGCCGAAGTTTTTTTTTAGCACGCTTGCCACATAGTTCGACCCGAATAAGTGTCAAACGTAATGTGCTCAAAAATGTGTTTTGCGGACATAAATTATTATCGAAACAAAACTATAGTCAAATATATTTGCATTCAATATGGAATTTTAACTTAGAAATAATTACAGAGTTATGAATGGAGAGATATCAAAAAGTGTCACAAAATAATCAAACCATCAAACCAAGATGTCACCAAACGTGTTAGGATTTGTGGCTAGCGAGAATATATTAACCCCAAAAACATTCTCATTGTACCTAAATAAAGTGTTGCATAAAAAAAAAGTGTCAAAATGGTATTTAAATATGCATAAGAGTTCAAATGCAAAGGTAATAATTATCGTAAAATCTTATAGTTCAAAATTCACCTTTAGAAATAGCAAGACGACTTTTTCGGCGTCAAAATTATTTCGAATGTAAGCAAGCCTTCAGGAAGGCTTGCTCATAGCTTCGTTATCTATTCATCGTGCGTAACTGGGTCCAAATTTCAATAGAAGTTTATTTATCACGCTTGCCACATAATTCGGCCCGAATATGTGGCAAACGTAATATGCTCAAAAATGTGTTTTGTAGTCATGAATTATTATCAAAATGAAACTATAGTCAAATATATTTGCATTCAATATAAAATTATATAAATAGAAACAATTATAGAGTTATGAATTGAGAGATATTAAAAAGTGTCACAAAATAATCGAACCATCAAACCAAGATGTCACTAAACGTGTATGGATTTGTGGCTAATGGGGATATATTAACCCCAAAAACATTCTCAATGTACCTAAATAAAGTATTACATAAAAAACAAGCATCAAAATGGTATTTAAATATGCATAAGAGTTCAAATGCAAAGGTAATAATTATCATAAAACCTGAAAGTTCAAAATTCACATTTAGAAATTGCAAAATGGCTTTTTCAGCGTCAAAAATATTTCAAATTGAAGCAAGCCTTCAGTAAGTCTTGCTAATAGTGTCGTTATCTTTTCATCGTGCGAAAGTGGGTCCAAATTTCAACCGAAGTTTTTTTTAGCACGCTTGCCACATAGATCAGCCAGAATATGTGGAAAACGAAATGTGCTCAAAGATGTATTTTGCGGCCATGAATTATTATCGAAACGAAACTGTAGTCAAATATATATTTGTTTTCAATATGAAATTTAAAAATGAATCAATTATAGAGTTATGAATTATCAAAAAGTGTCACAAAATAATTGAACCATCAAACCAAGATGTCACTAAATGTGTAAGGATTTGTGGCTAGTGGGGATATATTAACCCCAAAAATATTCTCAATGTACCTAAATAATGTGTTACATAAAAAAGAGTATCAAAATGGTATTTAAAAAATGCATAAGAGTTCAGATGCAAAGGTAATAACTATTTCGAATGGAAGCAAGCCTTCAGGAAGACTTGCTCATAGCGTCGATATCTATTCATCATGCGAAAGTGGGTCCAATTTTCAACCAAAGTTTTTTTAGCACGCTTGTCACATAGTTCGGCTCGAATATGTGGCAAACGTAATGTGCTCAAAAATGTATTTTGCGGCCATGAATTATTATCAAAACTAAACAATAGTCAAATATATTTGCATTCAATATGAAATTTTAAAATAAAAACAATTATAGAGTTATGAACTGAGAGATATAAAAATGTGTCATAAAATAATTGAAACATCAAACTAAGATGTCACTAATCGTGTACGGATTTTTGGCTAGTGGAGATATATTAACCCCAAAACATTCTCAATGTACCTAAATAAAGTGTTACATAAAAAACAAGTATCAAAATGGTATTTAAATATGCATATGAGTTCAAATGCAAAGATAATAATTATCGTAAAATCTGAAAGTTCAAAATTCATCTTTAGAAATAGAAAAACAACTTTTTCAGCGTCAACACTATTTTGAATAGGAGCAAGCCTTCAGTAAGCCTTCAGGAAGTCTTGCTCATAGCGTCGTTATATATTCATCGTGCAAAAGTGGGTCTAAATTTCAACCGAAGTTTTTTTAGCACGCTGATGTTATGCGAGGTGTATATGAAATAGCTATATATTTTACTAGGAAAAACTATTAAATACGATACAATTTTACACAAAATATGACAAGTTTTAATTATTTATTTACAAATGAGATATACCTAAACCTTGCTACAACACTATAGGCAGTGTACCTAATCGTAGAGTAGTGTAGTTTTTAGTAAGTCCGGTTCGTTCCACAGGGAGCTGGCTTATTTCACACTATATTTTAAACAATTATATTCGTACAAAATATATTATATTAATAATATATAAAAGGGGGTTTTACCGTTTAATGACCGGTTTGTCGATTTTATATTTTAAGCGAAGCGTAAAGTAAATGACGATATTTAACTAACAATATAAAATAAATAACAATAATTAAAATGACAATAAATAAAAGTACGAGGAAATATGAAATAAAATATATTATGCTTATTTAAACTTCCGTAATCATGATGTTTGACGTGTTGATTTTTAGTTTATTCCCATGGGTTAATTGTTCTTTGTCCTGGATTATTTAATATGCCCGTCTGGTTTTTGTCCATAACAGTCCATCAGTCATAAATATAAAGTGCGAGTGTCCTCGTCAAATTATCCTTATATCCGAAGTCAAATATTCCAACTAATTGGGGACTTAAACTGTAATAAGGTTTTAATACTTTGTTTAATAATTACACCAGGATATCGACTGCGTGTAATTCAAGGTTTAATACTTTGTTAACAATTACGCCAAGTGTTCTTGTACATAATTTCACCCCTGTTTTAATAATTCCATAGACTATTAATCCATTCCCGTGTCCGGTTAAATGAACAATTATTCGTACATATAAATATCCCGTCCATCGTGTCCGATCGAGTGTATATGGTTATTTATAGGGACGTCCAATTGTAAATATTTATATTAAAATTAACAAACTATCATTTAGTTAAACAAATATAAAGTCCATTAATAGCCCATAGTCTAATTTCCACAAGTGTCGTTCTTTTGTCCAAACCCCAATTATGGTACGAAGCCCAATTACCCAATTTTAGATATTTTTAGCCCAACATCATGATTACTTCAGTTCAAATAAGCATAATAACAACTTAGTTACGAGACATTAATTTAAAAAGGGAGAACATAACTTACATTGATTATTTAACGCGTAGTGTTACACGGACAGAGTTTCGGCTTAAAAACCCGTAAATAACCGTTACATAACCCAAACTAACTAATATAAAACTACCCTATATATATATATATATATATATATATATATATATTATATATATTTATTTATTATTTATTAAAGAGTATTATTATTTTTTTTATGTTATTTAAACTCGGCAGAATGCATGGCCTTTTATAGGCATTTCTGATTTTTGCAGCTCCGCGAGCTGCGGCATTTTAAGCCTGCAAACTCCGCGAGTCGCGGAGTTTGAAAATCCAGCTCACACAATTTTGGAACCTTGCTTGTCGACATAATTTATATATAAATATAAAATATAAATAATTAATATAATTATTTATATATTATATTATATTCTTGTGCATAGTAGACTTGTAATTTTTGGTCCATTGTGTCGGGCGTTGATAGTTGGCTCGGGTACCGGTTCCGGATTTTTGAACGCCTTTTTGTATAATTTAATATCTTGTACTTTGCGTTCCACAACTTGTACTTTTGTCATTTTTAGACGTTTCTTATCAATAAGTTGAACCACTTGGATTGTTTCTTGTACATTTGAGCTTTTTGGACGTTTTTGTCTTCAAATCGTCGTTTTCGCCTTTTGTCTTCGCACTTATTTAATATAAACGATTACAACTTAAAATAGAACAATTACAACTAAATAATTTACATATTGGGAGGATATTGCTACAAAATATATGTTCATTTGGAGCACTATCAAATATCCCCACACTTGAACGTTGCTTGTCCTCAAGCAATACATAACTTGAAATAATATAATACATCACACGATTCACTTCTTTATTCTTCACACTTTGTACATCAGTGATTTTGATATGGCGGTATAAATAATGATAGTAACGATAGAACCATGGTTAAAGGTGGGTGTGTCATCTACACTTGCCTCGGGTTTAGGTCAACGACACTTGCAATCAAATAGCCGATTTACTTTCGGTTTCCAAAGCAAAGTGCACATTTGAAAGGCGGTTTACAGTCCCACATGACTATGAAAATGTAGATCCTTAAGGAAATTGGATCTTTATGAAAACATTTGATCTTTTGAAAATTCAATCTAGCTTTTACCCTAGACAAGTTTTCCGGAATAACCCTTCACCGGTGTTTGCAAAATGATTTTTTTGTGGGTTTTGTGGGTTTCAGATTTGAAAATTTTAGCTCAAAACTTATGGTTTTGTGTTACCCACTTGCTAACCTTGTATTAGGAAAGCAACACGTCCAGTTTACTTGTCCCGTATATTACCTTTCGGTAAACTACCGTCCGGTTGTAAAGGAAAGCGATGAACAAGCAACTGTTAAGGCAATGTCCCGTGACTTGCTTTTGATTATGGTCTACAAACGTGTCAGATGCTAGTACTATCCTTTGTAGGAGCAATAGTAAAGATCATCCTATGATTTTTCGGTCTGGCACAAGGTCCTGTCTCCGACCATGCTATGCAACCACTGTTCTTACGGTTGACACCCGATTTGGTTCAGGTGACCTAATGAATTCCAGGTGAATTCCTAGGATTTTACGTTCAATGGTAATGAACGCATTGAAAATAGGTTTTCAGAAAACAAATCGGTTTTAATTTTGATCAAAATATTTTCTCGTTCAAGCTCGAGTTTAGATATCATTGAATTCCATGAGTTTGTAATTCTCAATCTTTAAGGTCAATCTCAAGGATTGAGTAATATCAGGCTTAAAAGCTGATTTTTAATCTTTAAGGAGATTATCCTTTCTGGGGATCTGATTCATTAGTCTTATCAAGCTAATTTGCACGGTTCCCCCCCATTGTACGAGATAAATCCTTCTCATGGTTAGGATAAATCTGACCACTTGGCGACCCTGTTTGATGCTGAGGTCCGTGGATTTCCTGCTGATTTTAGTGATGACTTTTCTAGATTTTTCGTCAACCTACAGCTGGTCTGGACGACAAATTCTTGACCTAAATCAAGAAGCGCGTGTTTTTTTCGAGGTAACGATAATTTCGGTATTAACACCTAGTTTTCACCGTTCATAAATATATATAAACATGATTTTAAATTCATTTAGTTGAAAATTTTTCAAATTTTCATAAAATTTGGCAAATAAACCAAGTATAAACCCGAGAGAATTTATAACCCTTCCCCACACTTGAGATCATGCAATGTCCTCATTTGCATGAAATCAAACTCTAATTATAAATTCATGAGGGTGATTAGTGTAGAAAAGTGATTGAAAATACCCAGTTTGTAATTACAAAGCTCGTCGAATGATAGATGGCGCGCCTCATCGTTCATTCCTTCTTGTTTTATCACACATGATTTTTTTCAAAAAGGGCTGCTTTTCTGAACTATTTACTAATATTTGAAAAAGCGTCTTTTACCCAAATCATGCATTTTTATTAACGAGTTATGCACTAACCCGAACCCCTAATTTAACGTTAAGTGGGGTTAGACTTCCCCACACTTAGCTGACGACATGTGAAGTCCGTAGAATAAGTTCCACTAATTAAAATAGTGAGCCAGTTATTTACATCTCGGGTGGTATATATTATATCAATGGGTTTAAAGTTTAGACCCACCCGATCGTCACTACCTAATTCTTTTTTAAGTGTAGCTTTTAGTAAATGGATATGTCTCTTTTCTAGTTCTTGGTCAAATGGATCGATATACACAGACATACTTATTTCTATAGGGTGGACAATTCCTAATATTTCCTTCCTTTTATTCTCGTGATCAAAGTTTTCACCTCTATTACCCGATTGGGTGAAATCCGAGGTGTCATTATCTATTACAGCTCGTAGTTCATCTTCGGTAGATGACTCGTCTATTGAGAATATTGGGTTGGAAGGTTGTGTAATGGTGAAGTTCGGTTTGGCCTCGGGGGTAAAATTTTCAACGTTATCGTTTTCCCAAAAGTACCAATTTGTCACCCTTACTTCTTCTTCATCATCCATTGATGGATTGATGATTTCGTCGGTAGAGGCTAATGTGTCATTATGTTGTGAAATTGGTAAGACTGAATAAAAAGTATCATCGGGATAGTTGGTGATTTCGGAGCTCTCGAATTCATCAAAATTAGATGATCTGAGATTTTCTTGCACACTACTCCTCAGATCAACAGCTGTATAATCTGATAGAGTTTCAACTTGCCTATTTACAAACTCTCTCATTTGTTCATTTTGAGCATGAAGTTCTTCGAGTTTGATTTTCATATAATCTAAAGAATTTTCAGACACATACTTTTCCTCGTCCTCTGGTTGTTGAGTTTGGATATATTCTTGGGAATAATCCCAATTAGAATTGTATTCCTCATAATCATTCCATTCAGGTTCTATGGGTTCATAATTTTCCATAGGAACGTAATAATAACATTCCCATGTTGAGTGATAATCTTCACAGATTTTACAACCAGTTATTGTTTCGTCATTCGTGATCCAAGATTGACTGAACGAATTACCATCAAAACCCGTTTGAGAGTATTGATTTAATTGATTTTGGAGTTCAAAAAGAGTTTCCAAGGCCTTGTTTTCAAAATTTTCTATTTTATTGCGATGGCCAAATTTTAGCTACAATGTGGTGCATTCACTAATTATCCTATTAGTTATAAAATAGAAAAACTTATATAAGTTGTCTAATTAATAGACTTTTCTGATTTTTGCCCACGTTTTGAATAGCCAAAAGATGCAGTAGGAAGCCAGGACCCTTTAAATCGGAAGCCCACAACTTGCCACTAACAAATCCAACTATTACTACGAACCAGAAAATTTGGATGCCTATTAACTTAACAGTTTAAATAATTTTTCTTTCCGTTTGGAGAATTAGATAAGAAGTATAGAAAATTTCTAAGTCCTAAAAACTAAAGCGTCGAGAAATAAGAAAGAAAAAGATTGCGCGTCGAAAAATGTCGAAAAATAAAAATAAGAAAGTAGCGCGTCGTAACTTAAAAGGTACTAAATTTATAAACAGCGTCGCAAAATTCTAAAGCACCTAAATTTTAGTCTAAAGAAATAAGCACTTAAGGAATTTTACGGCAAATCCTAAAAATCTAGAAATAAAAACACTAATCTTAAAACTAGATACAAACGACAAAAATACAAGTATTACGATTAAACAAATAAAAAGATACAAAAATAAAACTAAGCTTAAAATTGATAAAATTATTTATTTTTATAAAAATATTATTTTTATATTTATTTTATAAAAGTATTAATTTTTATATATATTAAAACTAATCATAATTAATATTACAAATTAATTAATAAAACTAAACTAATTATAATAATAATTAAGTAAATAGGGTTAAATAAAAAAAATAATAAATAATAATTACTCCGTACTTAATGCGAATTAGGGTTTGTGGTGGCCTGACAGGGCGGCTCCGCGAGTCGCGGTTCCACCTGGAAACAAACTCCACGAGTCGCGGAGATTTGAAATTAAAATGACAAGTTTCATTTTTTTTAAAATATTTATATTAATTAAATAAAACATATATTTAAAAACTAAAATATAAATACTTTATAATTTTATAAATAGAAATCTAAAAAAAATAAATTTATATATATATTTTTTTTCGATTTTTAATTTTTAAATTTTTTTTTTATTTTATATTTTTGGACACTTATAATAAATAAGAAAATATTTTTACGAAATAAGAAATAATATATTTTTACAAAAATATAGTTTTTCACCCGATCCCCGACAGCGGTGCCAAAATACTTGATGTTATGCGAGGTGTATATGAAATAGCTATATATTTTACTAGGAAAAACTATTAAATATGATACAATTTTACACAAAATATGACAAGTTTTAATTATTTATTTACAAATGGGATATACCTAAACTTTGCTACAACACTATAGGCAGTGTACCTAATCGTAGAGTAGTGTAGTTTTTAGTAAGTCCAGTGCGTTCCACAGGGAGCTGGCTTATTTTACACTATATTTTAAACAATTATATTCGTACAAAATATATTATATATTATATTAATAATATATAAAAGGGGGTTTTACCGTTTAATGACCGGTTTGTCGATTTTATATTTTAAGCGAAGCGTAAAGTAAATGATGATATTTAACTAACAATATAAAATAAATAACTATAATTAAAATGACAATAAATAAAAGTACAAGGAAATATGAAATAAAATATATTATGCTTATTTAAACTTCCGTAATCATGATGTTTGACGTGTTGATTTTTAGTTTATTCCCATGGGTTAATTTTTCTTTGTCCTGGATTATTTAATATGCCCGTCTGGTTATTGTCCATAACAGTCCATCAGTCGTAAATATAAAGTGCGAGTATCCTCGTCAAATTATCCTTATATCCGAAGTCAAATATTCCAACTAATTGGGGACTTAAACTGTAACAAGGTTTTAATACTTTGTTTAATAATTACACCAGGATATCGACTGCGTGTAATCCAAGGTTTAATACTTTGTTAACAATTACGCCAAGTGTCCTTTTACATAATGTAGTGACCCGAACTTTTCCATGTTTATATATATATTAAATGAAATTGTTATTTACATGATTAAGTGTTTCCAACATGTTAAGCAATCAAACTTGTTAAGACTTAATTAATTGAAATAGGTTTCATATAGACAATTGACCACCCAAGTTGACCGGTGATTCACGAACGTTAAAACTTGTAAAAACTATACGATTACATATATATGGTTATATATATAGTTAACATGATTTTATTATAAGTATGTATCTCATTAGATATTTTAACAATGAGTTATATACATAAAAATGAGACTATTAATTTAAGAAACTCGAAAACGATATATATAACGATTATCGTTATAACAATGTCTTACTAGGTACATATGAATCATATTAAGATATTGATACACTTGGTTAATTATGTTAAATTATAAGTAAATATATTATTAGGTGTATTAACAATGAAATACATATGTAAAAATAAGACTACTAACTTAATGATTTCGAAACGAGACATATATGTAACGATTATTGTTGTAACGACATTTAACTGTATATATATCATACTAAGATATATTATATATCATAATATCATGATAATATAACAATTTAACATCTCATTTGTTATAATAAATAATGGGTTAACAACATTCAACAAGATCGTTAACCTAAAGGTTTCAAAACAACATTTACATGCAACGACTAACGATAACTTAACGACTCATTTAAAATGTATATACATGTAGTGTTTTAATATGTATTCATACACTTTTGAAAGACTTTAAGACACTTATCAAAATACTTCTACTTAACAAAAATGCTTACAATTACATCCTCGTTCAGTTTCATCAACAATTCTACTCGTATGCACCCGTATTCGTACTCGTACAATACACAGCTTTTAGATGTATGTACTATTAGTATATACACTCCAATAATCAGCTCTTAGCAGCCCATGTGAGTCACCTAACACATGTGGGAACCATCATTTGGCAACTAGCATGAAATATCTCATAAAATTACAAAAATATGAGTAATCATTCATGACTTATTTACATGAAAACAAAATTACATATCCTTTATATCTAATCCATACACCAACGACCAAAAACACCTACAAACAATTTCATTCTTAAATTTTCTTCATATAATTGATCTCTCTCAAGTTCTATCTTCAAGTTCTAAGTGTTCTTTATAAATTCCAAAAGTTCTAGTTTCATAAAATCAAGAATACTTCCAAGATTGCAAGTTTACTTCCAAGTTTTCTAAATCCATTCCAAGTAATCATCCAAGATCAAGAAACCTTTGTTACTTACAGTAGGTTATCTTTCTAATACAAGGTAATAATCATATTCAAACTTTAATTCAATTTCTATAACTATAACAATCTTATTTCGAGTGGAAATCTTACTTGAAATTGTTTTCGTGTCATGATTCTGCTTCAAGAACTTTCAAGCCATCCAAGGATCCTTTGAAGCTAGATCCATTTTTCCCATTTCCAGTAGGTTTATCCAAGGAACTTGAGGTAGTAACGATGTTCATAACATCATTCGATTCATACATATAAAGCTATCTTATTCGAAGGTTTAAACTTGTAATCACTAGAATATAGTTTAGTTAATTCTAAACTTGTTCGCAAATAAAAGTTAATCCTTCTAACTTAACTTTTAAAATCAACTAAACACATGTTCTATATCTATATGATATGCTAACTTAATGATTTAAAACTTGGAAACACGAAAAACACCGTAAAACCGGATTTACGCCGTCGTAGTAACACCGCGGGCTGTTTTGGGTTAATTAATTAAAAACTATGATAAACTTTGATTTAAAAGTTTTTATTCTGGGAAAATGATTTTTATTTTGAACATGAAACTATATCCAAAAATTATGGTTAAACTCAAAGTGGAAGTATGTTTTCTAAAATGGTCATCTAGACGTCGTTCTTTGACTGAAATGACTACCTTTACAAAAAACGACTTGTAACTTATTTTTCCGACTAAAAACCTATACGTTTTCTGTTTAGATTCATAAAATAGAGTTCAATATGAAACCATAGCAATTTGATTCACTCAAAACGGATTTAAAATGAAGAAGTTATGGGTAAAACAAGATTGGATAATTTTTCTCATTTTAGCTACGTGAAAATTGGTAACAAATCTATTCCAACCATAACTTAATCAACTTGTATTGTATATTATGTAATCTTGAGATACCATAGACACGTATACAATATTTCGACCTATCATGCCGACACATCTATATATATTTCGGAACAACCATAGACACTCTATATGTGAATGTTGGAGTTAGCTATACAGGGTTGAGGTTGATTCCAAAATATATATAGTTTGAGTTGTGATCCATACTGAGATACGTATACACTGGGTCGTGGATTGATTCAAGATAATATTTATCGATTTATTTCTGTACATCTAACTGTGGACAACTAGTTGTAGGTTACTAACGAGGACAGCTGACTTAATAAACTTAAAACATCAAAATATATTAAAAGTGTTGTAAATATATTTTGAACATACTTTGATATATATATGTATATATTGTTATAGGTTCGTGAATCAACCAGTGGCCAAGTCTTACTTCCCGATGAAGTAAAAATCTGTGAAAGTGAGTTATAGTCCCACTTTTAATATCTAATATTTTTGGGATGAGAATACATGCAGGTTTTATAAATGATTTACAAAATAGACACAAGTACGTGAAACTACATTCTATGGTTGAATTATCGAAATTGAATATGCCCCTTTTTATTAAGTCTGGTAATCTAAGAATTAGGGAACAGACACCCTAATTGACGCGAATCCTAAAGATAGATCTATTGGGCCTAACAAACCTCATCCAAAGTACCGGATGCTTTAGTACTTCGAAATTTATATCATATCCGAAGGGTGTCTCGGAATGATGGGGATATTCTTGTATATGCATCTTGTTAATGTCGGTTACCAGGTGTTCACCATATGAATGATTTTTATCTCTATGTATGGGATGTGTATTGAAATATGAAATCTTGTGGTCTATTGTTACGATTTGATATATATAGGTTAAACCTATAACTCACCAACATTTTTGTTGACGTTTAAAGCATGTTTATTCTCAGGTGAATACTAAGAGCTTCTGCTGTTGCATACTAAAATAAGGACAAGATTTGGAGTCCATGTTTGTATGATATTGTGTAAAAACTGCATTCAAGAAACTGATTTCGATGTAACATATTTGTATTGAAAACCATTATGTAATGGTCGTGTGTAAACAGGATATTTTAGATTATCATTATTTGATAATCTACTTAAAGCTTTTTAAACCTTTATTTAAGAAATAAAGATTATGGTTTGTTTTAAAAATGAATGCAATCTTTGAAAAACGTCTCATATAGAGGTCAAAACCTCGCAACGAAATCAATTAATATGGAACGCTTTTAATCAATAAGAACGGGACATTTCAGTTGGTATCCGAGCGTTGGTCTTAGAGAACCAGAAAATTTGTATTAGTGTGTCTTATCGAGTTTGTTAGGATGCATTAGTGAGTCTGGACTTCGACCATGTTTTCTTTAAAAATGATTGCTTAACATTTTTGTTGGAAACTATATATTATTAACATGTATATATCTGATATATTAATCTCTTAACATGTTTGATATTGTGTGATAGATGTCTACCTCTAGCACAAATCTCATTGATTCACCTAATAATAACGAAGAGTCGAATATATATTGGACTGATTCACAAGTTCCCGAAGAGGAACCGGAAGAAGAATCAGAACCAGAAGAGGAGGAACCGGAGGAGGAAATAGAACCGGTGTGGGAAATAATAAAACGGTTAAGTAAAAGAAAATCCTCAACCAACCGACCAAGGTTAATTATGGTCAATGGTGTTTTCGCCAAGGAAGCAAAATATTGGGAGGATTACCAATTCTCCGATGAATCGGATTCCGACGAGAATTCCGATGATGTTATAGAAATTACCCCAACTGAATTTAAAAAGGCAAAAGAAAATAATAAGGAAAAGGGCATAAAAATATAGTAATCTAATTCCAACCCCGATGAACTTTATATGTATCATCAACCCCCGAAGTCCTTAAGTTGTAACAATGACCCGGGAACCTCTAAACCACCAGGTTTTTCTAAACCGTTGTGGAAAACGACAGCTCGTATTAGGGGAACATCATATATCCCTAGAAACTTGGCAAAACGAACCAAAACCGAAGAAGAAGAAATGAGCGAGTCGGAATAAGATAGTTGTATTCGTGTGGTGTAATATATGTAATATAGTGTGCTTATGCTTTATGATATATGTAAAAATTGCTTGTATTAATAAGTATTTTTTTTATGAATCTAACTCTTGTCTATTTTACAGTATAAAAACACAAAATGGATAGACAACCCAATATTTTAAGAGACCTACCCGGAGACATGATTGATGAAATCTTGTCTAGAGTCGGTCAGAATTCTTCGGCACAACTATTTACGGCGAAATCAGTTTGTAAGACATTCGAAGAACGTTCCAAGAATGTCTTGGTTTATAAGAGACTTTTGTTTGAAAGATGGGGGATATCACATTGGGAAACCCATAAGTTACGATGTGTTTACTTTGACGCATATATTGCGGGGAACCCAAATGCTATTTTACGCAACGGGTTAAGAAATTATTTTGACTCAATGTATCTGAATATAGGACTTCATGATTTAGAAAAAGCGGCTAACATGCAACATAAAGAAGCATGCTATGCTTACGGGTTAGTAATGTTCGCTTCTCACCAAAGTGAGAAAAAGAACATCGGGCTACAACTATTAAACAAAACGTTCCCAGAAGTGACGGAGTCGGTAATTGGGGTAAGAAATGAGGTTTTTAGGTTATTACGAGACTGTTGGTCATTACGTAACCCTCGTCCCTTTGACGACGTTACAACACGCTGTCTTATCAACGGCCATAACAGTTATGTTCCACAAGACCAAGGATGGGAAGTAGTCCTAGTAAAACCAGAATGCATGACTTGTTTCTGGACGTATGAATTACGTGTCTTTATTGCCTTTGCTGAACGACTTGTGTACTAGCTAGAATTATCTTCACAACTATCTTGTATCAAAGTTATTGTGTGCTATATTTCATGCTTTATGTAAAATAAGCGGTATTGTAAGTTTGTAAAATATTGTATAAAAGTTTGAACGCGAAATATTATTACAATCAGTTTTTCATATAGAATTGTAGTAGTTGAATTGTATATTAGCTACTAATTATGAACTTAACGGGTAGGTACTACCCGAATTTAAACTTATAAAACGCTAATATGAAGAAAAAGCTTTTATAAATGAGTTCATATTATGCTACGAAATACTATTAACTACTCTTAATATTCTGTATGATTAACTTGTTCCATTTGACTATTTTGAAGGAAATGGCACCGACTACTCGACACACCGTGAATATGAATGAAGAGGAATTCCGTACTTTTCTAGCTTCAAACATAGCCGCAGTACAGGCTGCGCTACATACCAACAATAACCTTGGATCTAGCAGTACAGGAAATCGTGTAGGATGCACCTACAAAGAATTCACTGCCTGCAAACCTTTGGAATTTGATGGAACCGAAGGATCGATCGGATTGAAATGGTGGACCGAGAAGGTCGAATCGGTGTTTGCCATAAGTAAGTGTACTGAAGAGGACAAAGTGAAGTACGCTACGCATACCTTCACAGGTTCTGGGTTAACATGGTGGAATACCTATCTAGAGCAAGTGGGACAAGATGATGCGTACGCACTACCGTGGTCAGCATTCAAGCACTTGATGAACGAGAAGTACCGTCCCAGAACCGAGGTCAATAAGCTCAAGACAGAACTTAGAGGGTTACGAACCCAAGGATTTGATATTACCACGTACGAAAGACGATTCACAGAATTGTGCCTATTGTGTCCGGGAGCGTTCGAAGATGAGGAAGAGAAGATCGACGCGTTTGTGAAAGGATTACCGGAAAGAATCCAAGAAGATATAATTTCACACGAGCCTGCCTCCATACAACAGGCATGTAGAATGGCTCACAAACTAGTGAACCAGATTGAGGAAAGAATTAAAGAACAAACGGCTGAAGAGGCCAATGTGAAGCAAGTCAAAAGAAAGTGGGAGGAAAACGGTGATAAGAATCACCAATACAACAACAACAGCAATTACAATAATAATCGCAACAATTATCCCAACAATCGCAACATCAATCGCAACTACAACAAACGGGCCAACAACAACAACAACAACAACAACAACAACAACAATAATAACAGCAACTACAACAATCATCCCAACAACAATAACAACCGCAACAACAACAACAATCAGAAGCAGCTATGCCAAAGGTGTGAAAAGTATCACTCTGGGTTCTGCACTAAATTTTGCAACAAGTGTAAAAGAAATGGTCATAGCGCGGCGAAGTGTGAGGTCTACGGACCAGGGGTTAACAGAACGAAAGGAACAAATAGTGTCAGAACGAGTAATGGCGGAGCAAGTAGTGTCGGAGCAAGTTACGCCAATGTAGTTTGTTATAAATGTGGAAAACCGGGCCACATTATTAGAAATTGCCCGAACCAGGAGAACACGAATGGACAAGGCCGCGAAAGAGTTTTCAATATTAATGCGGCAGAGGCACAGGAAGACCCGGAGCTTATTACAGGTACGTTTCTTATTGACAATAAATCTGCTTACGTTTTATTTGATTCGGGTGCGGATAGAAGCTATATGAGTAGAGATTTTTGTGCTAAATTAAGTTGTCCATTGACGCCGTTGGATAGTAAATTTTTACTCGAATTAGCAAACGGTAAATTAATTTCAGCAGATAATATATGCCGAAATCGAGAAATTAAACTGGGTAGCGAAATATTTAAGATTGATTTGATACCAGTAGAGTTAGGGAGTTTTGATGTAATAGTTGGCATGGACTGGCTGAAGAAGGTGAAAGCAGAGATCGTATGTTATAAAAATGCAATTCGCATTGTACGAGAAGAAGGAGAACCCTTAATGGTGTACGGAGAAAAGGGCAACACGAAGCTACATCTTATTATTAATTTGAAGGCACAAAAACTAATAAGAATAGGTTGCTATGCTGTTCTAGCACACGTCGAGAAAGTACAAACTGAAGAAAAGAGCATCAATGATGTTCCCGTCACAAAAGAATTTCCCGATGTATTTCTGAAAGAATTACCGGGATTACCCCCACATCGATCCGTTGAATTTCAAATAGATCTTGTACCAGGAGCTACACCAATAGCTCGTGCTCCTTACAGACTCGCACCCAGCGAGATGAAAGAACTGTAAAGCCAATTACAAGAACTTTTAGAGCGTGGTTTCATTCGACCAAGCACATCACCGTGGAGAGCTCCTGTTTTGTTTGTCAAGAAGAAAGATGGTACATTCAGGTTGTGTATCGACTACTGAGAGTTGAACAAACTTACCATCAAGAACCGCTACCCACTACCGAGAATCGATGACTTATTTGATCAACTACAAGGCTCGTCTATTTATTCAAAGATTGACTTACGTTCCGGGTATCATCAAATGCGGGTGAAAGAAGATGATATTTCAAAGACTGCTTTCAGAACACGTTACGGTTATTACGAGTTTATGGTCATGCCGTTTGGTTTAACTAATGCACCAGCTGTGTTCATGGACCTTATGAACCGAGTGTGTGGACCATACCTTGACAAGTTTGTCATTGTTTTCATTGATGACATACTTATTTACTCAAAGAATGACCAAGAACACGGTGAACATTTGAGAAAGGTGTTAGAAGTATTGAGGAAGGAAGAATTGTACGCTAAGTTTTCAAAGTGTGCATTTTGGTTGGAAGAAGTTCAATTCCTCGGTCACATAGTGAACAAAGAAGGTATTAAGGTGGATCCGGCAAAGATAGAAACTGTTGAAAAGTGGGAAACCCCGAAAACTCCGAAACACATACGCC
Source organism: Rutidosis leptorrhynchoides (assembly GCF_046630445.1). NCBI lineage: Eukaryota > Viridiplantae > Streptophyta > Magnoliopsida > Asterales > Asteraceae > Rutidosis > Rutidosis leptorrhynchoides. The sequence goes on from NC_092333.1 coordinate 715,397,561, forward strand.
AGTTTTTAGGACTAGCTGGTTACTACAGAAGGTTCATCCAAGACTTTTCCAGAATAGCAAAACCCTTGACTGCATTAACGTATAAAGGGAAGAAATTTGAATGGAAGGATGAACACGAGAAAGCGTTTCAGTTATTGAAGAAAAAGCTAACTACGGCACCTATATTGTCATTGCCTGAAGGGAATGATGATTTTGTGATTTATTGTGACGCATCAAAGCAAGGTCTCGGTTGTGTATTAATGCAACGAACGAAGGTGATTGCTTATGCGTCTAGACAATTGAAGATTCACGAACAAAATTATACGACGCATGATTTGGAATTAGGCGCAGTTGTTTTTGCATTAAAGACTTGGAGGCACTACTTATATGGGGTCAAAAGTATTATATATACCGACCACAAAAGTCTTCAACACATATTTAATCAGAAACAACTGAATATGAGGCAGCGTAGGTGGATTGAATTGTTGAATGATTACGACTTTGAGATTCGTTACCACCTCAGGAAGGCAAATGTGGTAGCCGACGCCTTGAGCAGGAAGGACAGAGAACCCATTCGAGTAAAATCTATGAATATAATAATTCACACTAACCTTACTACTCAAATAAAGGAGGCGCAACAAGGAGTTTTAAAAGAGGGAAATTTGAAGGATGAAATACCCAAAGGATCGGAGAAGCATCTTAATATTCGGGAAGACAGAACCCGGTATAGGGCTGAAAGGATTTGGGTACCAAAATTTGGAGATATGAAAGAAATGGTACTTAGAGAAGCTCATAAAACCAGATACTCAATACATCCTGGAACGGGGAAGATGTACAAAGATCTCAAGAAACATTTTTGGTGGCCCGGTATGAAAGCCGATGTTGCTAAATACGTAGGAGAATGTTTGACGTGTTCTAAGGTTAAAGCTGAGCATCAAAAACCATCTGGTCTACTTCAACAACCCGAAATCCTGAAATGGAAATTGGAAAACATTACCATAGATTTCATCACTAAATTGCCAAGGACTGCAAGTGGTTTTGATACTATTTGGGTAATAGTTGATCGCCTCACCAAATCAGCACACTTCCTGTCAATAAGAGAAGATGACAAGATAGATAAGTTAGCACGACTGTATTTGAAGGAAGTCGTCTCCAGACATGGAATACCAATCTCTATTATCTCTGATAGGGATGACAGATTTATTTAAAGATTCTGGCAGACATTACAGCAAGCATTAGGAACTCGTCTAGACATGAGTACTGCCTATCATCCACAAACTGATGGGCAGAGTGAAAGGACGATACAAACGCTTGAAGACATGCTACGAGCATGTGTTGTTGATTTCGGAAACAGTTGGGATCGACACCTACCGTTAGCAGAATTTTCCTACAACAACAGTTATCATTCTAGTATTGAGATGGCGCCGTTTGAGGCACTTTATGGTAGAAAGTGCAGGTCTCCGATTTGTTGGAATGAAGTGGGGGATAGACAGATTACGGGTCCGGAGATAATACAAGAAACTACCGAGAAAATCATCCAAATTCAACAATGATTGAAAACCGCCCAGAGTCGAAAAAAGAGCTACGCGGACAGTAAAAGAAAAGATATAGAGTTTGAAATTGAAGAAATGGCCATGCTTAAGGTTTCACTTTGGAAAGGCGTTGTTCGATTTGGTAAACGGGGGAAACTAAATCCAAGGTACATTGGACCATTCAAGATTATAGATCGTGTCTGACCAGTAGCTTACCAACTGGAGCTACCTCAACAACTCGCAGCTGTACATAACACTTTCCAAGTCTCAAATTTGAAGAAATGTTTTGCTAAAGAAGATCTCACTATTCCGTTGGACGAAATCCAAATCAATGAAAAACTTCAATTCATTGAAGAACCCGTCGAAATAATGGATCGTGAGGTTAAGAGACTTAAACAAAACAAGATACCGATTGTTAAGGTTCGATGGAATGCTCGTAGGGGACCCGAGTTCACCTGGGTGCGTGAAGATCAGATGAAGAAGAAATACCCGCATTTATTTCCAGAAGATACGTCAACACCTCCAACTGCTTAAAATTTCGGGACGAAATTTATTTAACGGGTAGGTACTGTAGTGACCCGAACTTTTCCATGTTTATATATATATTAAATGAAATTGTTATTTACATGATTAAGTATTTCCAACATGTTAAGCAATCAAACTTGTTAAGACTTGATTAATTGAAATAGGTTTCATATAGACAATTGACCACCCAAGTTGACCGGTGATTCACGAACGTTAAAACTTGTAAAAACTGTACGATGACATATATATGGTTATATATATAGTTAACATGATTTTATTATAAGTATGTATCTCATTAGGTATTTTAACAATGAGTTATATACATAAAAATGAGACTATTAATTTAAGAAACTCGAAAACGATATATATAACGATTATCGTTATAACAACGTCTTACTAGGTACATATGAATCATATTAAGATATTGATAAACTTGGTTAATTATGTTAAATGATAAGTAAATATATTATTAAGTGTATTAACAATGAAATACATATGTAAAAATAAGACTACTAACTTAATGATTTCGAAACGAGACATATATGTAACGATTATTGTTGTAACGACATTTAACTGTATATATATCATACTAAGATATATTATATATCATAATATCATGATAATATAACAATTTAACATCTCATTTGTTATAATAAACAATGGGTTAACAACATTCAACAAGATCGTTAACCTGAAGGTTTCAAAACAACATTTACATGTAACGACTAACGATGACTTAACGACTCAGTTAAAATATATATACATGTAGTGTTTTAATATGTATTCATACACTTTTGAAAGACTTCAAGACACTTATCAAAATACTTCTACTTAACAAAAATGCTTACAATTACATCCTCGTTCAGTTTCATCAACAATTCTACTCGTATGCACCCGTATTCGTACTCGTACAATACACAACTTTTAGATGTATGTACTATTGGTATATACACTCCAATGATCAGCTATTAGCAGCCCATGTGAGTCACCTAACACATGTGGGACCATAATTTGGCAACTAGCATGAAATATCTCATAAAATTACAAAAATATGAGTAATCAATCATGACTTATTTACATGAAAACAAAATTACATATCCTTTATATCTAATCCATACACCAACGACCAAAAACACCTACAAACACTTTCATTCTTCAATTTTCTTCATCTAATTGATCTCTCTCAAGTTTTATCTTCAAGTTCTAAGTGTTCTTCATAAATTCCAAAAGTTATAGTTTCATAAAATCAAGAATACTTCCAAGATTGCAAGTTTACTTCCAAGTTTTCTAAATCCATTCCAAGTAATCATCCAAGATCAAGAAACCTTTGTTACTTACAGTAGATTATCTTTCTAATACAAGGTAATAATCATATTCAAACTTTAATTCAATTTCTATAACTATAACAATCTTATTTCGAGTGGAAATCTTACTTGAAATTGTTTTCGTGTCATGATTCTGCTTCAAGAACTTTCAAGCCATCCAAGGATCCTTTGAAGCTAGATCCATTTTTCTCATTTCCAGTAGGTTTATCCAAGGAACTTGAGGTAGTAACGATGTTCATAACATCATTCGATTCATACATATAAAGCTATCTTATTCGAAGGTTTAAACTTGTAATCACTAGAACATAGTTTAGTTAATTCTAAACTTGTTCGCAAATAAAAGTTAATCCTTCTAACTTGACTTTTAAAATCAACTAAACACATGTTCTATATCTATATGATATGCTAACTTAATGATTTAAAACCTAGAAACACGAAAAACACCGTAAAACCAGATTTACGCCGTCGTAGTAACACCGCGGGCTGTTTTGGGTTAATTAATTAAAAACTATGATAAACTTTGATTTAAAAGTTGTTATTCTGGAAAAATGATTTTTATTATGAACATGAAACTATATCCAAAAATTATGGTTAAACTCAAAGTGGAAGTATGTTTTCTAAAATGGTCATCTAGACGTCGTTCTTTCGACTGAAATGACTACCTTTACAAAAACGACTTGTAACTTATTTTTCCGACTATAAACCTATACTTTTTATGTTTAGATTCATAAAATAGAGTTCAATATGAAACCATAGCAATTTGATTCACTCAAAACGGATTTAAAATGAAGAAGTTATGGGTAAAACAAGATTGGATAATTTTTCTCATTTTAGCTACGTGAAAATTGGTAACAAATCTATTCCAACCATAACTTAATCAACTTGTATTGTATATTATGTAATCTTGAGATACCATATACACGTATACAATGTTTCGACCTATCATGCCGACACATCTATATATATTTCGGAACAACCATAGACACTCTATATGTGAATGTTGGAGTTAGCTATACAGGGCTGAGGTTGATTCCAAAATATATATAGTTTGAGTTGTGATCAATACTGAGATACGTATACACTGGGTCGTGAATTGATTCAAGATAATATTTATCGATTTATTTCTGTACATCTAACTGTGGACAACTAGTTGTAGGTTACTAACGAGGACAGCTGACTTAATAAACTTAAAACATCAAAATATATTAAAAGTGTTGTAAATATATTTTGAACATACTTTGATATATATGTATATATTGTTATAGGCTCGTGAATCAAACAGTGGCCAAGTCTTACTTCCCGACGAAGTAAAAATCTGCGAAAGTGAGTTATAGTCCCACTTTTAATATCTAATATTTTTGGGATGAGAATACATGCAGGTTTTATAAATGATTTACAAAATAGACACAAGTACGTGAAACTACATTCTATGGTTGAATTATCAAAATTGAATATGCCCCTTTTTATTAAGTCTGGTAATCTAAGAATTAGGGAACAGACACCCTAATTGACGCTAATCCTAAATATAGATCTATTGGGCCAAACAAACCCCATCCAAAGTACCGGATGCTTTAGTACTTCGAAATTTATATCATATCCGAAGGGTGTCCCGGAATGATGGGGATATTCTTATATATGCATCTTGTTAATGTCGGTTACCAGGTGTTCACCATATGAATGATTTTTATCTCTATGTATGGGATGTGTATTGAAATATGAAATCTTGTGGTCTATTGTTACGATTTGATATATATAGGTTAAACCTATAACTCACCAACATTTTTGTTGACGTTTAAAGCATGTTTATTCTCAGGTGAATACTAAGAGCTTCCGCTGTTGCATACTAAAATAAGGACAAGATTTGGAGTCCATGTTTGTATGATATTGTGTAAAAACTGCATTCAAGAAATTGATTTCGATGTAACATATTTGTATTGAAAACCATTATGTAATGGTCGTGTGTAAACAGGATATTTTAGATTATCATTATTTGATAATCTACGTAAAGATTTTTAAACCTTTATTTATGAAATAAAGGTTATGGTTTGTTTTAAAAATGAATGAAGTCTTTGAAAAACGTCTCATATAGAGGTCAAAACCTCGCAACGAAATCAATTAATATGGAACGTTTTTAATCAATAAGAACGGGACATTTCACATAATTTCACCCCTGTTTTAATAATTCCATAGACTATTAATCCATTCCCGTGTCCGGTTAAATGAACGATTATTCGTATATATAAATATCCCGCCCATCGTGTCCGATCGAGTGTATATGGTTATTTATAGGGACGTCCAATTGTAAATCTTTATATTAAAATTAACAAACTATCATTTAGTTAAACAAATATAAAGCCCATTAATAGCCCATAGTCTAATTTCCACAAGTGTCGTTCTTTTGTCCAAACCCCAATTATGGTACAAAGCCCAATTACCCAATTTTAGATATTTTTAGCCCAACATCATGATTACTTCGGTTCAAATAAGCATAATAACAACTTAGTTACGAGACATTAATTTAAAAAGGGAGAACTTAACTTACATTGATTATTTAACGCGTAATGTTACATAGACAGAGTTCCGGCTTAAAAACCCGTAAATAACCGTTACATAACCCAAACTAACTAATATAAAACTACCCTATACTATATATATATATATATATATATATATATATATATATATATATATATATATATATATATATATATATATATATATATATATATATTACAGAGTATTATTATTATTTTTTTATATTATTTAAACTTGGCAGAATGCATGGCCTTTTATAGGCATTTCTGATTTTTACAGCTCCGCGAGTTGCAGCATTTTAAGCCTGCAAACTTCGCGAGTCGCGGAGTTTGAAAATCCAGCTCACACAATTTTGGAACCTTGCTTGTCGACATAATTTATATATAAATATAAAATATAAATAATTAATATAATTATTTATATATTATATTATATTCTTGTGCATAGTAGACTTGTAATTTTTGGTCCATTGTGTCGGGCGTTGATAGTTGGCTCGGGTACCGGTTCCGGATTTTCGAACGCCTTTTCGTATAATTTAATATCTTGTACTTTGCGTTTCGCAACTTGTACTTTTATCATTTTTAGACGTTTCTTATCAATAAGTTGAACCACTTGGATTGTATCTTGTACATTTGAGCTTTTTGGACGTTTTTGTCTTCAAATCGTCGTTTTCGCCTTTTGTCTTCGCACTTATTTAATATAAATGATTACAACTTAAAATAGAACAATTACAACTAAATAATTTACATATTGGAAGGATATTGCTACAAAATATATGTTCATTTGGAGCACTATCACACGCTTGCCACATAGTTACGGCCCAAATATGTGGCAAACGTAATGTGTTCAAAAATGTGTTTTGCGGCCATGAATTATTGTCGAAATCACACTGTAGTCAAATATATTTGCATTCAATTTGGAATATTAAAATAGAAAAAATTATAGAGTTATCAATGGCTAGATATCAAAAAGTGTCACAAAATAATCGAACCATCAAACCAAGATGTCACTAAACGCATAAAGATTTGTGGCTAGTGGGGATATATTAACCGCAAAATCATTCTAAATGTACCTAAATAAAATGTTACATAAAAAACAAGTATCAAAATGGTATTTAAATATGCATAAGAGTTCAAATGCAAAGGTAATAGTTATCGTAAAATCTGAAAGTTAAAAGTCACCTTTAGAAATAGCAAAACGAATTTTTCGGCGTCAAAGTTTTTTTAGCACGCTTGCCACATAGTTTAGCCCGAATATGTGGCAACCGTAATGTGTTCAAAAATATGTTCTGCGGCCAAAAATTATTATTAAAAAAACACTATAGTCAAATATATTTGCATTCAATATAAAATTTTATAATAGAAACAATTATAAATTATGAATTGAGAGATATCAAAGAGTATCACAAAATAATCGGACCATCAAACCAAGATGTCACTAAACGTGTAAGGATTTATGGCTAGTGGGGATATATTAACCCCAAAAATATTCTCAATGTATCTAAATGAAGTGCTACATAGAAAACAAGCATCAAAATGGTATTTAAATATGCATAAGAGTTCAAATGCAATGGTAATAATTATCGTAAAATCAGGAAGTTCAAAATTCACCTTTAGAAATAGCAAAACGACTTTTTCGGGTGAAAAATATTTCGAATTGATGCAAGCCTTTAGGAAGTCTTGCTCATAGCGTCATTATCTATTCATCATGGGAAAGTGGTTCCAAATTTCAACCGAAGTTTTTTAGCACGCTTGCCACATAGTTCGGCCCGAATATGTGGCAAACGTTATGTGCTCAAAAATATGTTTTGCTGCCATGAATTATTATCAAAACGAAACTATAGTAAAATATATTTGCTTTCAATATGAAATTTAAAAAAGAAACAATTATAGAGTATAAATTGAGAGATATCAAAAAGTGTCACAAAATAATTGAACTATTAAACAAAGATGTCACTAAACGTGCAAAGATTTGTGGCTAGTGGGGATATATTAACCACAAAAACAATCTCTATGTACCTAAATAAAGTGTTACATAAAAAAAAGTATCAAAATCCTATTTAAATATGCAGAAGAGTACAGACGCAAAGGTAATAATTATCGTAAAATTTGAAAGTTCAAAATTCACCTTTAGAAATAACAAAAAGATTTTTTCGGCGTCAAAACTATTTCGAATGGAAGCAAGCCTTCAGGAAGTCTTGCTCATAGCGTCATTATCTATTCATCGTGCGAAAGTGGGTCCAATTTTCAACCAAAGTTTTTTTAGCATGCTTGCCACATAGTTCGGCCCGAATATTTGGCAAACGTAATGTGCTCACAAATGTGTTTTGCGGCCATGAATTATTATTGAAACGAAATGATAGTCAAATATATTTGCATTCAATATGAAATTTTGAAGTAGAGACATTTATAGAGTTTTGAATTGAGAGATATAAAAAAGTGTCACAAAATAATCGAACCGTCAAACCAAAATGTCACTAAACATGTAAGGATTTGCAACTAGTGGAAATATATTAACCCCAAAAATATTTTCAATGTACCTAAATAAAGTGTTACATAAAAACCAAGTAAAATGGTATTTAAATATGCATAAGAGTTCAAATGTAAAGGTAATAATTATCGTAAAATCTGAAAGTTCAAAATTCACCTTTAGAAATAACAAAACGACTTTTCGGCGTCAAAACTATTCGAATGGAAGCAAGCCTTCTGGAAGTCTTGCTCATAATGTCGTTATCTATTCATCGTGCGAAAGTGGATCCAATTTTCAGCCGAAGTTTTTTTAGCACGGTTGCCACATAGTTCGGCCCGAATATGTGGCAAACGTAATGTGCTCAAAAATGTGTTTTGCGGCCATAAATTATTATCGAAACGAAACTATAGTAAAATATATTTGCATTCAATATGAAATTTAAAAATATAAACAATTATAGAGTTATAAATGGAGAGATATCAAAAAGAGTCACAAAATAATCGAACCATCAAACCAAGATGTCACTAAACATGTAAGGATTTGTGGTTAGTGGGGATATATTAACCATATATTAACCACAAAAACCTTCTCAATGTACCTAACTAAAGTGTTACATAAAAAAAGTACCAAAATGGTATTTAAATATGCATAAGAGTTCAAATGAAAAGGTAATAATTATCGTAAAATCCGAAAGTTCAAAATTCACCTTTAGCAATAGCAAAATGACTTTTTAGTGTCAAAACTATTTCGAAACGAAGCAAGCCTTCTGGAAGCCTTGCTCATAGCGTCGTTATCTATTCATCATGTGAAAGTGGGTCTAAATTTCAATCGAAGTTTTTTTAGCACGCCTGCCACATAGTTCGGCCCAAATATGTGGCAAACGTAATGTGCTGAAAAATGTGTTTTGCGGCCGTGAATTATTATCGAAACGAAAATATAGTAAAATATATTTGAATTCAATATGAAATTTTAAAATAGAAACAATTATAAAGTTATTAATAGAGAGATATCAAAAAGTGTCACAAAATAATCGAACCATCAAACCAAGATGTCATTAAACGCATAAAGATTTGTGGCTAGTAGGGATATATTAACTGCAAAAACATTCAAAATGTACCAAAATAATGTGTTACGTAAAAAACTAGTATCAAAATGGTATTTAAATATGCATAAGAGTTCAAATGCAAAGGTAATAATTATCGTAAAATCGGAAAGTTCAAAATTCACTTTTAGAAATAGCGAAACAACTTTTTCGGCATCAAAACTATTTCGAATGGAAGCAAGCGTTCAGGAAGTCTAGCTCATAATGTCGTTATCTATTCATCGTGTGAAAGTGGGTCCAAATTTTAACTGAAGTTTTTTTAGCACGCTTGCCACATAGTTTGGCCCAAATATGTGGCAAACGTAATGTGCTCAAAAAATGTGTTTTGCGGCCATGAATTATTATCGAAACGAAACTATATTCAAATATATTTCCATTTAATATGAAATTTTAAAATAGAAACAATTATAGAGTTATGAATGGAGAGATATCAAAAAGTGTCACAAAATAATCGAACCATCAAATCGAAATGTCACTAAACGTGTAAGAATTTGTAGGTAGTGAGGATATATTAACCCCAAAAATATTCTAAATGTTCCTAAATAAGGTGTTACATAATAAACAAGTATCAAAATTGTATTTAAATATGCATAAGAGTTCAAATGCAAAGGTAATAATTATCGTAAATTCTGAAAATTCACAATTTACCTTTAGAAATGGCAAGACGACTTTTTCGGCGTCAAAAATATTTCGAATGGAAGCAAGCCTTCAGGAAGTCTTACTCATAGAGTCTTTATCTATTCATCATGCAAAAGTGGGTCCAAATTTCAGCAAACGTTTTTTAGCACGCTTGCCACATAGTTCGGCCCGAATATTTGGCAAACGTAATGTGCTCAAAAATGTGTTTTGCGGCCATGAATTATTATCAAAATTAAACTATAGTCAAATATATTTGCATTTAATATGAAATTTTTAAATAGAAACAATTATAGAGTTATGAATTGAGAGATATCAAAAAGTGTTACAAAATAATTGAACCATCAAACCAAGATGTCACTAAATGTGTACCGATTCGTGACTAGTGGGGATATATTAACCACAGAAACATTTTCAATATACCTAAAAAAGTGTTACATAAAAAACTCGCATCAAAATGGTATTTAAATATGCATAAGAGTTCAAATACAATGGTAATAATTATCGTAAAATCTGAAAGTTTAAAATTCAGATTTAGAAATAACTAAACGACTTTTTCGGCGTCAAAAATATTTGGAATGAAAGCAAGCCTTCAGGAAGTCTTACTCATAGTGTCATTATCTATTCATCGTGCGAAAGTGGGTCCAAATTTCAACCGAAGTTTTCTTATGACGCTTGCCACATAGTTCGGCCGAATTTGTGGCTAACGTAATGTGCTTCAAAATGTGTTTTGCGGTCATGAATTATTATCAAAACGAAACCATAGTCAAATATATATGCTTTCAATATGAAATTTAAAAAAGAAACAATTATAGAGTATGAATTGAGAGATATCAAAAAGTATCACAAAATAGTCGAACCATCAAACCAAGATGTCACTAAACGTGTAAGGATTTGTGGCTAGTGGGGATATATTAACCCCAAAAACATTCTCAATATACCTAAATAAAGTGTTACATAAAAAAAGTATCAAAATGGTATTTAAATATGCAAAAGAGTTCTGAAGCAAAAGTAATAATTATCGTAAAATCTGAAAGTTCAAAATTTACCTTTAGAAATAGCAAAACGCCTTTTTCGGCGTCAAAACTATTTCGAATGGACGCAAACCTTCAGGAAGACTTGCTCATAGTGTCGTTATCTATTCATCGTGCGAAAGTGGGTCCAATTTTCAACCGAAGTTTTTTTTAGCACGCTTGCCACATAGTTGGGCCCGAATATGTGGCAAACGTAATATGCTCAAAAATGTGTTTGGCGGCCATGAATTATTATCGAAACGAAACTATAGTCAAATATATTTTCACTCAATATGAAATTTTATAATATAAACAATTATAGAGTTTTGAATGGAGAGATATCAAAAAGTGTCACAAAATAATCGAACCATCAAACCAAGATGTCACTAAACTTGTAACGATTTGTGGCTAGTGGGGATATATTAATCCCAAAAACATTCTAAATGTACCTAAATAAAGTGTTATATAAAATAAAGTATCAAAATAGAATTTAAATATGCATAAGAGTTCAAATGCAAAGGTAATAATTATCGTAAAATCTGAAAGTTCAAAATTCACCTTTAGAAATAGCAAAACGACTTTTGTCGGTGTGAAAACTATTTCGAAAAGAAGCAAGCCTTCAGGAAGCCTTGCTCATAGCATCATTATCTATTCATCATGTGAAAGTGGGTCTAAATTTCATTCGAAGTTTTTTTAGCACGCCTGCCACATTGTTCGGCCCAAATATGTGGCAAATGTAATGTGCTCAAAATTGTGTTTTGCGGCAGTGAATTATTATCTAAACGAAATTATAGTAAAATATATTTGAATTCAATATGAAATTTTAAAGTAGAAACAATTATGGAGTTATGAATGGAGAGATATCAAAATGTGTCACAAAATAATCGAACCATCAAACCAAGATGTCATTAAGCGCATAAAGATTTGTGGCTATTAGAGATATATTAACCGCAAAAACATTCTAAATGTACCTAAATAAAGTGTTACATAAAAAACTAGTATCAAAGTATTAATTAAATATGCATAAGAGTTCAAATGCAAAAGTAATAATTATCGTAAAATCCGAAAGTTCAAAATTCACCTTTAGAAATAGCGAAACGACTTTTTTGGCGTCAAAACTATTTTGAATGGAAGCAAGTCTTTAGGAAGTCTTGCTCATAATATCATTATATATTCATCGTGCGAAAGTGGGTCCTAATTTCAACGAAGTTTTTTTAGCACGCTTGCCACATAGTTCGTCCCAAATATGTGGCAAACATAATGTGCTCAAAAATGTGTTTTGCGGCCATGAATTATTATCGAAACGAAACTATATTCAAATATATTTGCATTTAATATGAAATTTTAAAATAGAAACAATTATAGAGTTATGAATGGAGAGATATAAAAAGTGTCACAAAATAATCGAACCATCAAACCAAAATGTCACTAAACGTGTAAGGATTTATGGCTACTGGGGATATATTAACCCCAAAAACATTCTAAATGTACCTAAATAAAGTGTTACATAAAAAACAAGTATCAAAATGTTATTTAAATATGCATAAGAGTACAAATGCAAAGGTAATAATTTCCCAAATTCTGAAAATTCACAATTCACCTTTAGGAATAGCAAAATGACTTTTTCGGCGTCAAAAATATTTAGAATGGAAGCAAGCCTTCAGGAAGTCTTACTCATATCGTCTTTATCTATTCATCGTGCGAAAGTGGGTACAAATTTTAACAGACGTTTTTTAGCACGCTTGCCACATAGTTCGGCCCGAATATTTGGCAAACGTAATGTGCTCAAAAATGTGTTTTGTGGCCATGAATTATTATCAAAACGAAACTATAGTCAAATATATTTGCATTTAATTTGAAATTTTAAAATAGAAACAATTATAGAGTTATGAATTGAGAGATATCAAAAAGTGTTACAAAATAATTGAACCATCAAACCAAGATGTCATTAAATGTGTACCGATTCGTGGCTAGTGGGGATATATTAACCCCACAAACATTTTCAATGTACCTAAATAAAGTGTTACATAAAAAACAAGCATTACATGGTATTTAAATATGCATAAGAGTTCAAATGCAAAGGTAATAATTATCGTAAAATCTGAAAGTTCAAAATTCACCTTTAGAAAAAACAAAATGACGTTTTCGACGTCAAAAAAATTTGGAATGGAAGCAAGCCTTCAGGAAGTCTTACTCATAGCGTCATTATCTATTCATCGTGCAAAAGTGGGTTCAAATTTCAACCGAAGTTTTTTTATGACGCTTGCCACATAGTTCGGCCCGGATATGTGGCAAACGTAATATGCTCAAAAATGTGTTCTGCGGTCATGAATTATTATCAAAACGAAACTATAGTCAAATATATATGCTTTCAATATGAAATTTAAAAAAGAAACAATTATAGAGTATGAATTGAGAGATATCAAAAAGTGTCACAAAATAGTCGAACCATCAAACCAAGATGTCACTAAACGTGTAAGGATTTGTGTCTAGTGGGTATATAATAACCCCAAAAACATTCTCAATGTACCTAAATAAAGTGTTACATAAAAAAGTATCAAAATGGTATTTAAATATGCATAAGAGTTCCGAAGCAAAGGTAATAATTATCGTAAAATCTGAAAGTGCAAAATTTACCTTTAGAAATTGCAAAACGACTTTTTTGGCGTCAAAACTATTTCGAATGGAACCAAGCCTTTAGGAAGACTTTCTCATAGTATCGTTATCTATTCAGGGTGCGAAAGTGGGTCCAATTTTCAATCGAAGTTTTTTTTAGCACACTAGCCACATAGTTCGGCCCGAATATGTGGCAAACGTAATGTGCTCAAAAATGTGTTTGGCGGCCATGAATTATTATCGAAACGAAACTATAGTCAAATATATTTGCACTCAATATAAAATTTTAAAATATAAAGAATTATAGAGTTATGAATGGAGAGATAACAAAAAGTTTCACAAAATAATCGAACCATCGAAATAAGATGTCAATAAACGCATAAAGATTTGTGGCTAATGGGGATATATTTACCGTAAAAACATTCTAAATGTACCTAAATAAAGTGTTACATAAAAAACAAGTATCAAAATGGTATTTAAATATGCATAAGAGTTCCGAAGCAAAGGTAATAATTATCGTAAAATCTGAAAGTTCAAAATTCACCTTTCGAAATAGCAAAACGACTTTCAAAACTATTTCAAATGGAAGCAAGCTTCTGGAAGTCATACTCATAATGTCGTTATCTATTCATCATGCGAAAGTGGATCCAATTTTCAACTGAAGTTTTTTTTAGCACGGTTGCCACATAGTTCGGCCCGAATATGTAGCAAACATAATTTGCTCATAAATATGTTTTGCGGCCATGAATTATTACCGAAACGAAACTATAGTCAAATATAATTGCGTTCAATATGAAATTTAAAAATAGAAACGATTATAGAGTTATGAATTGAAAGATATCAAAAAGAGTCTCAAAATAATCGAACCATCAAACCAAGATGTCACTAAATGTGTAAGGATTTGTGGCTAGCGGAGATATTAACCCCAAAAACATTCTCAATGTACCTAAATAAAGTGTTACATAAAAAAAGTATCAAAATAGTATTTAAATATGCATAAGAGTTCAAATGCAAAGGTAATAATTATCATACAATCTGAAAGTTCAAAAATCACATTTAGATATAGCAAAACGACTTTTCGGCGTCAAAACTATTTCGAATGGAAGCAAGCCTTCAGGAACTCTTGCTCATAGCGTCGTTATCTGTTCATAGTGTGAAAGTGGGTCTAAATTTCAATCGAACTTTTTTTAGAACGCTTGCCACATAGTTCGGCCCAAATATGTGGCAAACGTGGTGTGCTCAAAAATGTTTTTGCGACCGTAAATTATTATCGAAACGAAACTATATTCAAATATATTTGAATTCAACATGAAATTTTAAATTAGAAATAATTATAGAGTTATGAATGGAGAGATATCAAAAAGTGTCACATAATAATCGAACCATCAAACCAAAATGTCATTAAACGCATAAAGATTAATGGCTAGTGGGGATACATTAACCGCAAAAACATTCTAAATGTACCTAAATAAAGTGTTACATAAAAAACAAGTATCAAAATGGTATTTAAATATGCTTTGTGTTTGAAACTGTAAATTAATATTTAAACAACTTGTCTATGAGATTGATAAATTGGATTTTTAGATATTACTAACCGAGTAAATGAATTTCTATGTAAGGCACGTCTCATTTTGTTGAACAATTGTCAAAGTTGACTGTCTTATCATGTTTTAAAGCTTTATAAACACTATAATCTGATTTTACAAGTATTGGAAAACTATGTGATATAGTAAAATATGTTCGATTTCCATGATAATTAATGCAAAGGTAATAATTATCGTAAAATCTGAAAGTTCAAAATTCACATTTAGAAATAGCAAAACGACTTTTTCTGCGTCAAAAGTATTTCGAATAGAAGCAAGCCTTCAGGAAGTCTTGCTCATAGCGTCGTTATCTATTCATCGTGCGAAAGTGGGTCAAAATTCTAACCGTAGTTTTTTTAGCACGCATGCCACATAGTTCGGCCCGAATATGTGGCAAATGTAACGTGTTCAAAAATGTGTTTTGCGGTCATGAATTATTATCAAAATGAACCTATAGTCAAATATATATGCTTTCAATATGAAATTTATAAAAGAAACAATTATAGAGTATGAATTGAGAGATATTTAAAAGTGTCACAAAATAGTCTAACCATGAAACCAAGATGTCACTAAACGTGTAAGGATTTTTGGCTAGTGGGGATATATTTACCCCAAAAACATTCTCAATGTACCTAAATGACGTGTTACATAAAAAAAAGTATCAAAATGGTATTTAGATATGCATAATAGTTCCGAAGCAAAGGTAATAATTATCGTAAAATCTGAAAGTTCAAAATTTACCTTTAGAAATAGGAAAATGACTTTTTCGGCGTCAAAACTGTTTTGAATGGTAGCAAGCCTTTAGGAAAACTTGCTCATAGCGTCGTTATCTATTCATCGTGCGAAAGTGAGTCCAAATTTCAAGCGAAGTTTTTTTTTAGCACGCTTGCCACATAGTTCGGCCCGAATATGTGGCAAACGTAATGTGCTCAAAAGCGTGTTTTGAGGCCATGAATTATTATCAAAACGAAACTATAGTAAAATATATTTGCATTCAATATGAAATTTTAATATAAAAACAATTATAGAGTTATGAATTGAAAGATATCAAAAAGTGTCACAAAATAATCGAACCATCAAACCAAGATGTCACTAAACGTGTATGGATTTGTGGCTAGTGGGGATGTATTTGAAATGTCCCGTTCTTATTGATTAAAAACGTTCCATATTAATTGATTTCGTTGCGAGGTTTTGACCTCTATATGAGACGTTTTTCAAAGACTGCATTCATTTTTAAAACAAACCATAACCTTTATTTCATAAATAAAGGTTTAAAAAGCTTTACGTAGATTATCAAATAATGATAATCTAAAATATCCTGTTTACACACGACCATTACATAATGGTTTACAATACAAATATGTTACATCGAAATCAGTTTCTTGAATGCAGTTTTTACACAATATCATACAAACATGGACTCCAAATCTTGTCCTTATTTTAGTATGCAACAGCGGAAGCTCTTAGTATTCACCTGAGAATAAACATGCTTTAAACGTCAAAAAAAATGTTGGTGAGTTACAGGTTTAACCTATATATATCAAATCGTAACAATAGACCACAAGATTTCATATTTCAATACACATCCCATACATAGAGATAAAAATCATTCATATGGTGAACACCTGGTAACCGACATTAACAAGATGCATATATAAGAATATCCCCATCATTCCGGGACACCCTTCGGATATGATATAAATTTCGAAGTACTAAAGCATCCGGTACTTTGGATGGGGTTTATTAGGCCCAATAGATCTATATTTAGGATTCGCGTCAATTAGGGTGTCTGTTCCCTAATTCTTAGATTACCAGACTTAATAAAAAGGGGCATATTCGATTTTGATAATTCAACCATAGAATGTAGTTTCACTTACTTGTGTCTATTTTGTAAATCATTTATAAAACCTGCATGTATTCTCATCCCAAAAATATTAGATTTTAAAAGTGGGACTATAACTCACTTTCACAGATTTTTTACTTCGTCGGGAAGTAAGACTTGGCCACTGGTTGATTCACGAACCTATAACAATATATACATATATATCAAAGTATGTTCAAAATATATTTACAACACTTTTAATATATTTTGATGTTTTAAGTTTATTAAGTCAGCTGTCCTCGTTAGTAACCTACAACTAGTTGTCCACAGTTAGATGTACAGAAATAAATCGATAAATATTATCTTGAATTGTAACAACCCGCCTCCGATAACCGACCAAAAACAGTCCCAAAAAAAAAAAATTTAAACTGCTGCTCAGGTGTGGTGCGCGGCGCGCTCCACTGAAAGTGCGCGGCTCGCACAAGGCGTTCCAGGCTCTGATCAAACTGTTTTTAACTCGTAAAAAGATGGACCACTTCCCGACATATTTAGACCGAACGCTTTTCACGGCAAACTTATATATGTAAAACTAACACGAATCAAACATAAAACGATGTTTTACAAGCGGGGCCCACACGACCCAAAATACAAGTTTAATACAAGTTTAGAGTTTCGACCACCAAAAAGTTTAAGTTCCAAACTACACAATGAGCATGGTGTTTGGGATTAAACTACCCAACTATCAGTCCAACTCCAAGAGCTACTAAAGCCAAAAGCGTCCCCTAGCATCAAGCGGGATCTCTAGTCCGAACGAATGCCCTTACCCTTATCCACGCCGGAACCTATAAAATGGTAAACAACGAGAGGGTAAGCTAATACTTAGTGAATGCAATACTTATACATATACATATGTAATTTACCTACACGTATCCACCTACAAAACCATTACATACAACGAATAAACGAGTTAGCATCAACAAACACACGACTAGCAACAACGTTAGTTTATAATTCAACACGATAATATACTAAACATAAAAGGGCATAAACACGCTAACCGTTCACTGCTTACTACTACCGACTTGTAGCCGACCAAGATCATCGAGTCTCACTCGTACCATGTCACCGACTTGTGACTCGTCATATGGTGTCACCGTCTTGTGAATCACCATCACTAAGAAATGTCACCGACTTGTGACTCATCATAAGGTGTCACCGACTTGTGAATCACCACTATTACTTATGGGTCACCGCCTCATGAACGCCATGTGGCATCACCGACTTGTGAAGTACCACCAAGTGTCACCGACTTGTGAACACTATGGGGTGTCACCGACTAGTGCACCACCCATCAATACATATGAGGTCACCGACTTGTAAACCTCCAAGAGGTGTCACCGACTCGTGAGACACCTAGCGAGATACTACCGACCCGTAGTTCTCTTCACCCGAATACCAAATAAGCCACCAACTTGTGACATAACGCCCAACACTCACGATGTGGCGCCAAAGGCCCACATCGCGTACGAGTAAATAAACCACATACATACATGTATAAATATTCCACTCACCTTGATTTCAAGTAAGGAAACTTTCGCTTGAGCTCCTAATCGTCTGATGCAAATCACCTAAGTAATTTACAACCGAATAAGCTAAATAAACTAGCTTATACACAAAACACCATAAGTGCAATATCGACCCATTTGCACATGCATCACTTTGACTAAGTCAAAACTCGCCCAAAACACCCATAATAAAAATTAACTAATGATTATATTCAAACACCCCCTTATGCTTAAGGTTCAACATCAAAACACGTACTTGCATCATTAGGACACAAAAATCCATTTTGACCCAAACTCAAGTCAACACCCATTTGCAAGTTTACACTTTTAATCACTTATAATCTTAATTAACTAGTGATTCCAACAACCAAACATGATTAACAACTAATCATCTTCATTAACAAACCCAAACCAACCAACAATGGTTATTAACACCATTTACTAGCTCAAACATCCAATTAACAACTAATGGGTTTATTTCAAGAACACCCATTTCAAAACCCCAATTATGAACACTAAATCAAACTATGAAAACTCGGAGTTAGAGCTTACAAATACCACCACAACGTAGCCGTGAACAAGGTGAACAACTTTAACACTTGCAACTTCGTTTGATTCAAGCTCCTTCTTCCCCAAATGAAGCTTTCTCTCTCTAAGCTCTATTTCTCACTCTAGGGTTTGAGAGTGTGTGGAAGAGATGAAGATAAGATTGTGGACTTGAAAGAGTCCACCAATCTGCCTTTGTGGCCTAAAAC
Organism: Rutidosis leptorrhynchoides; assembly: GCF_046630445.1. Lineage (NCBI taxonomy): Eukaryota > Viridiplantae > Streptophyta > Magnoliopsida > Asterales > Asteraceae > Rutidosis > Rutidosis leptorrhynchoides. The sequence continues at coordinate 715,417,018 of NC_092333.1, forward strand.
CGACCCTCAAGTGAAAAGACCATAATGCCCTTCATTAAACTCAAAACAGAAAAACTGGGGTTCTGTTGCAGGGACAGTGCGCGGCGCACACCATCACCCCTGAGCGGCGCGCACGAAGGGCTAAACAGGTCCTGTCTTCGGTTTACTCACACAATTTTCCCCATACTTCATGCACTCTAATACACTTATGTAAAATAAATAATCGGGTCTTACAACTCTTCCCCACTTAAATTGGATCGCGTCCTCGCGATATAAACCTCATCGTGAACGAAAACAACTCATTTTCCACAAGTCTTCGAGTTCTCACACAATCTCGGAACCTTTGAGGCCACCGTGCATCCTATCGATCACACTTTACCACCATGCAACGTTCCAATTGCACAATTAACCTTCATGATTTCCTTGGCATACTCCAACTCACGACTTAGAGTTCTAACGCCCATCGCCAATACTCTAGAGAGTTCGTTCCCGAACGCACTCTATCCTAACACGCCCCTACATGAGACAGTCCAAACAAACACTCTACGTCTCTAGTTGGCTCTCAAAATGAGATAACTTACGGCAAATGGCTCAAACACGCCTACCAAACCAAAGAAGCATCGTACCCTCCGGGTACATACTCCCCCACTTAGGGTTTTAACCCTACCTTATCATCGTCAAGATGATAATACCTTGCGAAATTTCAACATTCCACAACATACATGACCGGTACCAACGTCGGTCATACTCAAAATTTTCCTCGGACATAGCACAAGATACTCGAACCTAGTCTTTCCGAATCGGCTAAACGTCAACGCTCGCTAGTCGTCGCAATAAACCATGATCGTACCTTCGGGTTTCCTCACCGGTACCCAAGTACAAAGTAATCACACCACCAGAGTGAAGCATTCCACTTGCAGGTATATGGAGGGCACCTGACGTAGTGTTATACAACTCCCATTACTACCACCGAGTCTTATTCACTTGCCCCTTTCGGGGTCCATCCTCGGCGTTATATGACACTTGACTATTCGAAGTCACCCGAACCCAATGAACATTACGGCTCAACGCCACAACTCCCTAGCAATCAACTGCTAGTCGAGATCTACCTAGGACACAAAGCAGGCCTAGCAAACTTTCACTTACAATGGCGATGCTTGGTGCCACCAAGACTTATACCCTACCCGTACCGTCTCGACCGTTAACGCGGTCACTTACACACAAACAAAGATAGTCAACCACCATGACTATACTCGCACACATACAAAGTCAACGTGAACGCCTCTCGAACGGCATACCATTACTACGCTAAACCTTATGGAGCGCAATACAAGTAACCCTCTAATCAAATCACGGTTTCACCCGACTCGGTTAGTCAAATACGCTCGGTCAACCCGCCTCGATCAACACTTATCACCAAATTGATTAACCCGACTCGGTTAAGTCGAACTCACTTGGTCAACCCGACTTGGTCAACACTCCCAACAACTTATTGATTAACCCGACTTGGTTAGTCAAACTATCTCGGTCAACCAGACTTGGTTAATCCCCTAAAAACAATTTGATTAACCAGGCTCGGTTAGTCAAATACCCTTAGTCAACCCGCCCCGGTCAACGCCTAACAACAATTGATTAACCAGACTTGGTTAAGTCAAACACACTAGGTCAACCCGACTCGGTCAACACTTATCATTTAATTAATTAACCCGACCCGATTAGTCAAACTCACTTGGTTAACCCGCCTCGGTCAACATCCAACATCCAATTGATTAACCCGACATGGCTAATCAATCCGCAATGGACTAACTCGACCTAGCTAGTCACTACAACACATGGATAAACTCAATCATTATCCAAAATCACCCGCATAAGGATAGTACTAAAATCGAATAGTACCTGAATCAAGCGTCGCTAGATTTTCGTGCTCCGTCACTATTCCACTCGGGACATTCCAACTTCCGGTGTCCCTCCTTCCGGCACTTAAAACATGTGACCTTACCCGACGGACAATCACGAGACTTATGCCCCGTTTGCCCACAATTATAACACGCGAATTTAGAACCACCCGTGTCATTCATCTTTACGCTTCTGACACCTTCGGTAGCACTTTTACTCTTCTTGTTCGAAAACGTCGCCGCTTCAAACTTCCGTTTACTAACATCGAACACACTTGGCTTTGACACCTCCGGTTCGAAACCCCGCGCCAACTCAAACAACTCTTCAAAAGACTTAGCCATTCCCCGACTAATCTTACCCTTCAACTCGTCATTCATGGTACGGTAAAAATATTTCATCAACTTGTGATCGTCACCAACATACTCCGGACAAAAACGAGTCTTTGCCAAGAAGGTAGACTTGAGAGTAACCAAGTCCATCGAACCTTGTCGCAAATTGTGTAACTCGTCCTGGATTCTATCAAGGTCGGAAGAAGTTCGGTATTCATCAAAGAACTCCTTTTTGAACTCATCCCATGACAAGCTCATACATTGTTCCTCGCCATACAATTGAATCTTGTCATCCCACCATAACTTGGCTTCTTCACGTAACATACTAGAACCGTACCTCGTTTTCTTCTCGGGAGGACATTCACTAGTACGGAAAGCCCCCTCGATGTCTGAAACCCAACATGTACTCTTCAACGGATCCCTTACCCCATTAAACATAGGAGGTTGTGCATCCTTGAAGTTTTTGTAATGGAAGTCCCGCCTCCCATTTCCTTCACTCCCTTCGCCTCGGGGATAAATATTTCTAGCATCAAGCGCTTCCTCGATTGCGACCTTCACCCTTTCATCAATTAGATCAGTTAATTGCCCATCAACGGATTCCCGAAAAACTTTTCTAACATCCTCGAGAATCTCCGCTTTTTGACGTTTAAAGATGGCCTCAACTTTAGCCGTGAACTCAACGTCTTCGTCTTGATCTTCGTTGGCTTGTTTGCACCTTGTAGTCATTCTAAGAAATGAACTCGGTTAGGAACACAACATGAATAACTTACACACACCACCACGATCAATCGTTCACAAACATATAATATGCCACAGTTCGTACATCCCATCTAGTTCAACACTTGTTGTACATCACTTGTATGACTTGGCTTGCAACCGTAATAATGGTCACGAAGCATTATTACGCTCACACGCCATGCCGAGCTCATGAATACAACAACTATCTCTCTAGATATTCAACGCAAACAACACGATTAATAACAACATAATCAATACATAGCTAGTTCACCCATTCTCTAAGGCACTAACTAAATCCCGAACCGATCCGCAATCCTACAAGTCCCGCATAATAGCACACACAAAAGTCTAAGTCTAGGCACCTATCTCAAGTCACCTAAATCCCTTAGACCATGCTCTGATACCACTTGTAACAACCCGCCTCCGATAACCGACCAAAAACAGTCCTAAAAAAAAAATTTAAACTGCTGCTCAGGTGTGGTGTGAAATGTCCCGTTCTTATTGATTAAAAACGTTCCATATTAATTGATTTCGTTGCGAGGTTTTGACCTCTATATGAGACGTTTTTCAAAGACTGCATTCATTTTAAAACAAACCATAACCTTTATTTTATCAATAAAGGTTTAAAAAGCTTTACGCAGATTATAAAATAATGATAATCTAAAATATCCTGTTTACACACGACCATTACATAATGGTTTACAATACAAATATGTTACAACAAAATAAGTTTCTTGAATGCAGTTTTTACACAATATCATACAAGCATGGACTCCAAATCTCGTTCTTATTTAAGTATGCGACAGCGGAAGCTCTTAATAATCACCTGAGAATAAACATGCTTAAAACGTCAACAAAAATGTTGGTGAGTTATAGGTTTAACCTATATATATCAAATCATAATAATAGACCACAAGATTTCATATTTCAATACACATCCCATACATAGAGATAAAAATCATTCATATGGTGAACACCTGGTAACCGACATTAACAAGATGCATGTTTAAGAATATCCCCATCATTCCGGGACACCCTTCGGATATGATATAAATTTCAAAGTACTAAAGCATCCGGTACTTTGGATGGGGTTTGTTAGGCCCAATAGATCTATCTTTAGGATTCACGTCAATTAGGGTATCTGTTCTCTAATTCTTAGATTACCAGACTTAATAAAAAGGGGCATATTCAATTTCGATAATTCAACCATATAATGTAGTTTCACGTACTTGTGTCTATTTTGTAAATCATTTATAAAACCTGCATGTATTCTCATCCCAAAAATATTAGATTTTAAAAGTGGGACTATAACTCACTTTCACAGATTTTTACTTAGTCGGGAGGTAAGACTTGGCCACTGGTTGATTCACGAACCTATAACAATATATACATATATATCAAAGTATGTTCAAAATATATTTACAACACTTTTAATATATTTTGATGTTTTAAGTTTATTAAGTCAGCTGTCCTCGTTAGTAACCTACAACTAGTTGTCCACAGTTAGATGTACAGAAATAAATCGAAAAATATTATCTTGAATCAATCCACGACCCAGTGTATACGTATCTCAGTATTGATCACAACTCAAACTATATATATTTTGGAATCAACCTCAACCCTGTATAGCTAACTCCAACATTCACATATAGAGTGTCTATGGTTGTTTCGAAATATATATAGATGTGTCGACATGATAGGTCGAAACATTGTATACGTGTCTATGGTATCTCAAGATTACATAATATACAATAAAAGTTGATTAAGTTATGGTTGGAATAGATTTGTTACCAATTTTCACGTAGCTAAAATGAGAAAAATTATCCAATCTTGTTTTACCCATAACTTCTTCATTTTAAATCCGTTTTGAGTGAATCAAATTGCTATGGTTTCATATTGAACTCTATTTTATGAATCTAAACAGAAAAAGTATAGGTTTATAGTCGGAAAAATAAGTTACAAGTCATTTTTGTAAAGGTAGTCATTTCAGTCGAAAGAACGACGTCTAGATGATCATTTTAGAAAACATACTTCCACTTTGAGTTTAACCATAATTTTTGGATATAGTTTCATGTTCATAATAAAAATCATTTTCTCAGAATAACAACTTTTAAATCAAAGTTTATCATAGTTTTTAATTAACTAACCCAAAACAGCCCGCGGTGTTACTACGACGGCGTAAATCCGGTTTTACGGTGTTTTTCGTGTTTCCAGGTTTTAAATCATTAAGTTAGCATATCATATAGATATAGAACATGTGTTTAGTTGATTTTAAAAGTCAAGTTAGAAGGATTAACTTTTGTTTGCGAACAAGTTTAGAATTAACTAAACTATGTTCTAGTGATTACAAGTTTAAACCTTCGAATAAGATAGCTTTATATGTATGAATCGAATGATGTTATGAACATCATTACTACCTTAAGTTCCTTGGATAAACCTACTGGAAAATAGAAAAATGGATCTAGCTTCAACGGATCCTTGGATGGCTCGAAGTTCTTGAAGCAGAATCATGACACGAAAACAAGTTCAAGTAAGATCATCACTTGAAATAAGATTGTTATAGTTATAGAAATTGAACCAAAGTTTGAATATGATTATTACCTTGTATTAGAATGATAACCTACTATAAGAAACAAAGATTTCTTGAGGTTGGATGATCACCTTACAAGATTGGAAGTGAACTAGCAAACTTGAAAGTATTCTTGATTTTATGTAACTAGAACTTGTAGAATTTATGAAGAACACTTAGAACTTGAAGATAGAACTTGAGAGAGATTAATTAGATGAAGAAAATTGAAGAATGAAAGTGTTTGTAGGTGTTTTTGGTCGTTGGTGTATGGATTAGATATAAAGGATATGTAATTTTGTTTTCATGTAAATAAGTCATGAATGATTACTCATATTTTTGTAATTTTATGAGATATTTCATGCTAGTTGCCAAATGATGGTTCCCACATGTGTTAGGTGACTCACATGGGCTTCTAAAAGCTGATCATTGGAGTGTATATATGAAATGTCCCGTTCTTATTGATTAAAAACGTTCCATATTAATTGATTTCGTTGCGAGGTTTTGACCTCTATATGAGACGTTTTTCAAAGACTGCATTCATTTTTAAAACAAACCATAACATTTATTTCATAAATAAAGGTTTAAAAAGCTTTACGTAGATTATCAAATAATGATAATCTAAAATATCCTGTTTACACACGACCATTACATAATGGTTTACAATACAAATATGTTACATCGAAATCAGTTTCATGAATGCAGTTTTTACACAATATCATACAAACATGGACTCCAAATCTTGTCCTTATTTTAGTATTCAACAGCGGAAGCTCTTAGTATTCACCTGAGAATAAACATGCTTTAAATGTCAACAAAAATGTTGGTGAGTTATAGGTTTAACCTATATATATCAAATCGTAACAATAGACCACAAGATTTCATATTTCAATACACATCCCATACATAGAGATAAAAATCATTCATATGGTGAACACCTGGTAACCGACATTAACAAGATGCATATTTAAGAATATCCCCATCATTCCGGGACACCCTTCGAATATGATATAAATTTCGAAGTACTAAAGCATCCGGTACTTTGGATGGGGTTTGTTAGGCCCAATAGATCTATCTTTAGGATTCGCGTCAATTAGGGTGTCTGTTCCCTAATTCTTAGATTACCAGACTTAATAAAAAGGGGCATATTCGTTTTCGATAATTCAACCATAGAATGTAGTTTCACGTAATTGTGTCTATTTTGTAAATCATTTATAAAACCTGCATGTATTCTCATCCCAAAAATATTAGATTTTAAAAGTGGGACTATAACTCACTTTCATAGATTTTTACTTCGCCGGGAAGTAAGACTTGGCCACTGGTTGATTCACGAACCTATAACAATATATACATATATATCAAAGTATGTTCAAAATATATTTACAACACTTTTAATATATTTTGTTGTTTTAAGTTTATTAAGTCAGCTGTCCTCGTTAGTAACCTACAACTAGTTGTCCACGGTTAGATGTACAGAAATAAATCGATAAATATTATCTTGAATCAATCCACGACCCAGTGTATACGTATCTCAGTATTGATCACAACTCAAACTATATATATTTTGGAATCAACCTCAACCCTGTATAGCTAACTCCAACATTCACATATAGAGTGTCTATGGTTATTTCGAAATATATATAGATGTGTCGAAATGATAGGTCGAAACATTGTATACGTGTCTATGGTATCTCAAGATTACATAATATACAATACAAGTTGATTAAGTTATGGTTAGAATAGATTTGTTACCAATTTTCACGTAGCTAAAATGAGAAAAATTATCCAATCTTGTTTTACCCATAACTTCTTCATTTTAAATCCGTTTTGAGTGAATCAAATTGCTATGGTTTCATATTGAACTCTATTTTATGAATCTAAACAGAAAAATTATAGGTTTATAGTCGGAAAAATAAGTTACAAGTCGTTTTTGTAAAGGTAGTCATTTCAGTCGAAAGAACGACGTCTAGATGACCATTTTAGAAAACATACTTCCACTTTGAGTTTAACCATAATTTTTGGATATAGTTTCATGTTCATAATAAAAATCATTTTCCCAGAATAACAACTTTTAAATCAAAGTTTATCATAGTTTTTAATTAACTAACCCAAAACAGCCCGCGGTGTTACTACGACGGCGTAAATCCGGTTTTACGGTATTTTTCGTGTTTCCAGGTTTTAAAAGTAACAACTTTGTGTTTAGTTGATTTTAAAAGTCAAGTTAGAAGGATTAACTTTTATTTGCGAACAAGTTTAGAATTAACTAAACTATGTTCTAGTGATTACAAGTTTAAACCTTCGAATAAGATAGCTTTATATCTATGAATCGAATGATGTTATGAACATCATTACTACCTCAAGTTCCTTGGATAAACCTACTGGAAATGAGAAAAATAGATCTAGCTTCAAAGGAATCTTGGATGGCTTGAAAGTTCTTGAAGCAGAATCATGACACGAAAACAATTTCAAGTAAGATTTTCACTCGAAATAAGATTGTTATAGTTATAGAAATTGAATTAAAGTTTGAATATGATTATTACCTTGTATTAGAAAGATAACCTACTGTAAATAACAAAGGTTTCTTGATCTTGGATGATTACTTGGAATGGATTTAGAAAACTTGGAAGTAAACTTGCAATCTTGGAAGTATTCTTGATTTTATGAAACTAGAACTTTTGGAATTTATGAAGAACACTTAGAACTTGAAGATAGAACTTGAGAGAGATCAATTAGATGAAGAAAATTGAAGAATGAAAGTGTTTGTAGGTGTTTTTGGTCGTTGGTGTATGGATTAGATATAAAGGATATGTAATTTTGTTTTCATGTAAATAAGTCATGAATGATTACTCATATTTTTGTAATTTTATGAGATATTTCATGCTAGTTGCCAAATGATGGTTCCCACATGTGTTAGGTGACTCACATGGGCTACTAAGAGCTGATCATTGGAGTGTATATATAGTACATACATCTAAAAGTTGTGTATTGTACGAGTACGAATACGGGTGTATACGAGTAGAATTGTTGATGAAACTGAACGAGGATGTAATTGTAAGAATTTTTGTTAAGTAGAAGTATTTTTGTAAGTGTCTTGAAGTCTTTCAAAAGTGTATGAATACATATTAAAACACTACATGTATATACATTTTAACTGAGTCGTTAAGTCATCGTTAGTCGTTATATGTAAATGTTGTTTTGAAACCTTTATGTTAACGATCTTGTGGAATGTTGTTAACCCATTGTTTATTATAAAAAATGAGATGTTAAATTGTTATATTATCATGATATTATGATATATAATATATCTTAGTATGATATATATACAGTTAAATGCCGTTACAACGATAATCGTTACATATATGTCTCGTTTCAAAATTATTAAGTTAGTAGTCTTATTTTTACATATGTATTTCATTGTTAATACACTTAATAATATATTTACTTATCATTTAACATAATTAACCAAGTGTATCAATATCTTAATATGATTCATATGTACCTAGTAAGACGTTGTTATAACGATAATCGTTATATATATCGTTTTCGAGTTTCTTAAATTAATAGTCTCATTTTTATGTATATAACTCATTGTTAAAATACCTAATGAGATACATAATTATAATAAAATCATGTTAACTATATATATAACCATATATATGTCATCGTATAGTTTTTACAAGTTTTAACATTCGTGAATCACCGGTCAACTTGGGTGGTCAATTGTCTATATGAAATCTATTTCAATTATCAAGTCTTAACAAGTTTGATTGCTTAACATGTTGGAAACACTTAATCATGTAAATAACAATTTCATTTAATATATATATAAACATGGAAAAGTTCGGGTCACTACAGTACCTACCCGTTAAATAAATTTCGTCCCGAAATTTTAAGCAGTTGGAGGTGTTGACGTATCTTCTGGAAATAAATGCGGGTATTTCTTCTTCATCTAATCTTCACGCTCCCAGGTGAACTCGGGTCCTCTACAAGCATTCCATCGAACCTTAACAATCGGTAGCTTGTTTTGTTTAAGTCTCTTAACCTCACGATACATTATTTCGACGGGTTCTTCAATGAATTGAAGTTTTTCATTGATTTGGATTTCGTCCAACGGAATAGTGAGATCTTCTTTAGCAAAACATTTCTTCAAATTTGAGACGTGAAAAGTGTTATGTACAGCCGCGAGTTGTTGAGGTAGCTCCAGTTGGTAAGCTACTGGTCTGACACGATCTATAATCTTGAATGGTCCAATGTACCTTGGATTTAGTTTCCCCCGTTTACCAAATCGAACAACGCCTTTCCAAGGTGAAACCTTAAGCATGACCATTTCTCCAATTTCAAACTCTACATCTTTTCTTTTACTGTCCGCGTAGCTCTTTTGTCGACTCTGGGCAGTTTTCAATCTTTGTTGAATTTGGATGATTTTCTCGGTAGTTTCTTGTATTATCTCCGGACCCGTAATCTGTCTATCCCCCACTTCACTCCAACAAATCGGAGACCTGCACTTTCTACCATAAAGTGCTTCAAAGCGCCATCTCAATGCTTGAATGGTAGCTGTTGTTGTAGGAAAATTCTGCTAACGGTAGATGTCGATCCCAACTGTTTCCGAAATCAATAACACATTCTCGTAGCATGTCTTCAAGCGTTTGTATCGTCCTTTCGCTCTGTCCATCAGTTTGTGGATGATAGGCAGTACTCATGTCTAGACGAGTTCCTAATGCTTGCTATAATGTCTGCCAGAATCTTGAAATAAATCTGCCATCCCTATCAGAGATAATAGAGATTGGTATTCCATGTCTGGAGACGACTTCCTTCAAATACAGTCGTGCTAACTTCTCCATCTTGTCATCTTCTCTTATTGGCAGGAAGTGTGCTGATTTGGTGAGACGATCAACTATTACCCAAATAGTATCAAAACCACTTGCAGTCCTTGGCAATTTAGTGATGAAATCCATGGTAATATTTTCCCATTTCCATTCCGGGATTTCGGGTTTTTGAAGTGGACCTGATGGTTTCTGATGCTCAGCTTTGACCTTAGAACACGTCAAATATTCTCCTACGTATTTAGCAACATCGGCTTTCATACCCGGCCACCAAAAATGTTTCTTGAGATCCTTGTACATCTTCCCCGTTCCAGGATGTATTGAGTATCTGGTTTTATGAGCTTCTCTAAGTACCATTTCTCTCATATCTCCAAATTTTGGTACCCAAATCCTTTCAGCCCTATACCGGGTTCCGTCTTCCCGAATATTAAGATGCTTCTCCGATCCTTTGGGCATTTCATCCTTTAAATTTCCCTCTTTTAAAACTCCTTGTTGCGCCTCCTTTATTTGAGTAGTAAGGTTATTATGAATCATTATATTCATAGATTTTACTCGAATGGGTTCTCTGTCCTTTTTGCTCAAGGCATCGGCAATCACATTTGCCTTCCCCGAGTGGTAACGAATCTCAAAGTCGTTATCATTCAACAATTCAATCCACCTACGCTGCCTCATATTCAGTTGTTTCTGATTAAATATGTGTTGAAGACTTTTGTGGTCGGTATATATAATACTTTTGACCCCATATAAGTAGTGCCTCCAAGTCTTTAATGCAAAAACAACCGCGCCTAATTCCAAATCATGCGTCGTATAATTTTGCTCGTGAATCTTCAATTGTCTAGACGCATAAGCAATCACCTTCGTCCGTTGCATTAATACACAACCGAGACCTTGCTTTGATGCATCACAATAAATCACAAAATCATCATTCCCTTCAGGCAATGACAATATAGGTGTCGTAGTTAGCTTTTTCTTCAATAACTGAAATGCTTTCTCTTGTTCATCATTCCATTCAAATTTCTTCCCTTTATGCGTTAATGCAGTCAAGGATTTTGCTATTCTGGAAAAGTCTTGGATGAACCTTCTGTAGTAACCAGCCAATCCTAAAAATTGATGTATATGCTTCGGAGTTTTTTGGGGTTTCCCACTTTTCAACGGTTTCGATCTTTGCCGGGTCCACCTGGATACCTTCTTTGTTCACTATGTGACCGAGGAATTGAACTTCTTCCAACCAAAATGCACACTTTGAAAACGTAGCGTACAGTTTTTCTTTCCTCAATACTTCTAGCACTTTTGTCAAATGTTCTTCGTGCTCTTGATCATTCTTTAAGTAAATAAGTATGTCATCGATGAAAACAATGACAAACTTGTCAAGATATGGCCCACACACTCGGTTCATAAGGTCCATGAACACAGCTGGTGCGTTAGTCAATCCAAACGGCATAACCATAAACTTGTAATGACCATAACGCGTCCTAAAAGCAGTTTTTGGAATATCATCCTCCTTTACTCGCATTTGATGATATCCAGAACGTAAATCGATCTTCGAATAAACCGACGAGCCTTGTAGTTGATCAAATAAGTTGTCAATTCTCGGCAGTGGATAACGGTTTTTGATGGTAAGTTTGTTCAACTCTCTGTAGTCAATACACAACCTAAATGTACCATCCTTCTTCTTGACAAACAAAACAGGAGCTCCCCATGGTGATGTGCTTGGTCGAATGAAACCACGTTCTAATAGTTCTTGCAGTTGGCTTTGCAGTTCTTTCATCTCGCTGGGTGCGAGTCTATAAGGAGCACGAGCTATTGGTGCAGCTCCTGGTACAAGATCTATTTGAAATTCAACAGATCAATGTGGAGGTAGTCCCGGTAATTCTTTCGGAAATACATCGGGAAATTCTTTTGCGACGGGAACATCATTGATGCTCTTTTCTTCAGTTTGTACTTTCTCGACGTGTGTTAGAACAGCATAGCAACCTTTTCTTATTAGTTTTTGTGTCTTCAAATTACTAATAAGATGTAGCTTCATGTTGCCCTTTTCTCCGTACACCATTAAGGGTTCTCCTTCTTCTCGTACAATGCGAATTGCATTTTTATAACATACGACCTCTGCTTTCACCTTCTTCAGCCAGTCCATGCCAACTATTACTTCAAAACTCCCTAACTCTACTGGTATCAAATCAATTTTAAATGTTTCGCTAACCAGTTTAATTTCTCAATTCTGACATATATTATCTGCTGAAATTAATTTACCATTTGCTAATTCGAGTAAAAATTTACTATCCAAAGGTGTCAATGGACAACTTAATTTAGCACAAAAATCTCTACTCATATAGCTTCTATCCACACCCGAATCAAATAAAACGTAAGCAGATTTATTGTCAATAAGAAACGTACCCGTAACAAGCTCCGGGTCTTTCTGTGCCTCTGCCGCATTAATATTGAAAACTCTTCCGCGGCCTTGTCCATTCGTGTTCTCCTGGTTCGGGCAATTTCTAATAATGTGGCCCGGTTTTCCACATTTATAACAAACTACAGTGGCATAACTTGCTCCGACACTACTTGCTCTGCCATTACTCGTTCCGACACCATTTGTTCCTTTCGTTCTGTTAACCCCTGGTCTGTAGACCTCACACTTCACCGCGCTATGACCATTTCTTTTACACTTGTTGCAAAATTTGGTGCAGAACCCCGAGTGATACTTTTCACACCTTTGGCATAGCTGCTTCTAATTGTTGTTGTTGTTGCGGTTGTTATTGTTGTTGGGATGATTGTTGTAGTTGTTGTTGTTGTTGTTGTTGTTGTTGTTGTTGTTGTTGTTGTTGTTGTTGTTGTTGTTGTTGTTGTTGTTGTTGTTGTTGTTGTTGTTGTTGTTGGGCCGTTTGTTGTAGTTGCGATTGATGTTGCGATTGTTGGGATAATTGTTGCGATTATTATTGTAATTGCTGTTGTTGTTGTATTGGTGATTCTTATCACCGTTTTCCTCCCACTTTCTTTTGACTTGCTTCACATTGGCCTCTTCAGCCGTCTGTTCTTTAATTCTTTCCTCAATCTAGTTCACTAGTTTGTGAGCCATTCTACATGCCTGTTGTATGGAGGCGGTCTCGTGTGAACTTATATCTTCTTGGATTCTTTCTGGTAATCCTTTCACAAACGCGTCGATCTTCTCTTCCTCATCTTCGAACGCTCCTGGACACAATAGGCACAATTCTGTGAATCGTCTTTCGTACGTGGTAATATCAAATCCTTGGGTTCGTAACCCTCTAAGTTCTGTCTTGAGCTTATTGACCTCGGTTCTGGGACAGTACTTCTCGTTCATCAAGTGCTTGAATGCTGACCACGGTAGTGCGTACGCATCATCTTGTCCCACTTGCTCTAGATAGGTATTCCACCATGTTAACGCAGAACTTGTGAAGGTATGCGTAGCATACTTCACTTTGTCCTCTTCAGTACACTTACTTATGGCAAACACCGATTCGACCTTCTCGGTCCACCGTTTCAATCCGATCGGTCCTTCGGTTCCATCAAATTCCAAAGGTTTGCAGGCAGTGAATTCTTTGTAGGTGCATCCTACACGATTTCCTGTACTGCTAGATCCAAGGTTATTGTTGGTATGTAGCGCAGCCTGTACTGCGGCTATGTTTGAAGCTAGAAAAGTACGGAATTCCTCTTCATTCATATTCACGGTGTGTCGAGTAGTCGGTGCCATTTCCTTCAAAATAGTCAAATGGAACAAGTTAATCATACAGAATATTAAGAGTAGTTAATAGTATTTCGTAGCATAATATGAACTCATTTATAAAAGCTTTTTCTTCATATTAGCATTTTATAAGTTTAAATTCGGGTAGTACCTACCCGTTAAGTTCATACTTAGTAGCTAATATACAATTCAACTACTACAATTCTATATGAAAAACTGATTATAATAATATTTCGCGTTCAAACTTTTATACAATATTTTACAAACTTACAATACCGCTTATTTTTCATAAAGCATGAAATATAGCACACAATAACTTTGATACAAGATAGTTGTGAAGATAATTCTAGCTAGTACACAAGTCGTTCAGCAAAGGCAATAAAGACACGTAATTCATACGTCCAGAAACAAGTCATGCATTCTGGTTTTACTAGGACTACTTCCCATCCTTGGTCTTGTGGAACATAACCGTTATGGCCGTTGATAAGACAGCGTGTTGTAATGTCGTCAAAGGGACGAGGGTTACGTAATGACCAACAGTCTCGTAATAACCTAAAAACCTCATTTCTTACCCCAATTACCGACTCCGTTACTTGTGGGAACGTTTTGTTTAATAGTTGTAGCCCGATGTTCTTGTTCTCACTTTGGTACGAAGCGAACATTACTAACCCGTAAGCATAGCCTGCTTCTTTATGTTGCATGTTAGCCACTTTTTCTAAATCATGAAGTCCTATATTCGGATACATTGAGTCAAAATAATTTCTTAACCCGTTGCGTAAAATAGCATTTGGGTTCCCCGCAATATATGCGTCAAAGTAAACACATCGTAACTTATGGATTTCCCAATGTGATATCCCCCATCTTTCGAACGAAAGCCTTTTATAAACCAAGGCATTCTTGGAACGTTCTCTGAATGTCTTACAAACTGATCTCGCTTTAAATAGTTGTGCCGAAGAATTCTGACCGACTCTAGACAAGATTTCATCAATCATGTCTCCGGGTAGGTCTCTTAAAATATTGGGTTGTCTATCCATTTTATGTTTTTATACTGTAAAATAGACAAGAGTTAGATTCATAAAAAAAATACTTATTAATACAAGCAATTTTTACATATATCATAAAGCATAAGCACACTATATTACATATATTACACCACACGAATACAACTATCTTATTCCGACTCGCTTGTTTCTTCTTCTTCGGTTTTGGTTCGTTTTGCCAAGTTTCTAGGGATATATGATGTTCCCCTAATACGAGCCGTCGTTTTCCACATTGGTTTAGAAAAACCTGGAGGTTTAGAGGTTCCCGGGTCATTGTTACAACTTAAGGACTTCGGGGGTTGACGATACATATAAAGTTCATCGGGGTTGGAATTAGATTTCTCTATTTTTATGACCTTTCCCTTATTATTTTCTTTTGCCTTTTTAAATTCAGTTGGGGTAATTTCTATAACATCATCGGAATTCTCGTCGGAATCCGATTCATCGGAGAATTGGTAATCCTCCCAATATTTTGCTTCCTTGGCGGAAACACCATTGACCATAATTAACCTTGGTCGATTGGTTGAGGATTTTCTTTTACTTAATCGATTTATTATTTCCCCCACCGGTTCTATTTCTTCATCCGGTTCCGATTCTTCTTCCGGTTCCGATTCTTCTTCCGGTTCCGACTCTTCTTCCGGTTCCTCTTCGGGAACTTGTGAATCAGTCCACGAATCATTCCAATTTACATTTGACTATTCATTATTATTAGGTGAGTCAATGGGACTTGTTCTAGAGGTGGACATCTATCACATAATATCAAACGCGTTAAGAGATTAATATATCACATAATATTCACATGTTAAAAATATATAGTTTCCAACAAAATTTGTTAAGCAATCATTTTACAAGTAAACACGGCGAAGTCCAGACTCACTAATGCATCCTAACAAACTCGATAAGACACACTAATGCAAAATTCTGGTTCTCTAAGACCAACGCTCTGATACCAACTGAAATGTCCCGTTCTTATTGATTAAAAACGTTACATATTAATTGATTTCGTTGCGAGGTTTTGACCTCTATATGAGACGTTTTTCAAAGACTGCATTCATTTTTAAAACAAACCATAACCTTTATTTCATAAATAAAGGTTTAAAAAGCTTTACGTAGATTATCAAATAATGATAATCTAAAATATCCTGTTTACACACGACTATTACATAATGGTTTACAATACAAATATGTTACATCGAAATCAGTTTCTTGAATGCAGTTTTTACACAATATCATACAAACATGGACTCCAAATCTTGTCCTTATTTTAGTATGCAACAGCGGAAGCTCTTAGTATTCACCTGAGAATAAACATGCTTTAAACGTCAACAAAAATGTTGGTGAGTTATAGGTTTAACCTATATATATCAAATCGTAACAATAGACCACAAGATATCATATTTCAATACACATCCCATACATAGAGATAAAAATCATTCATATGGTGAACACCTGGTAA
Organism: Rutidosis leptorrhynchoides; assembly: GCF_046630445.1. Taxonomy (NCBI): domain Eukaryota; kingdom Viridiplantae; phylum Streptophyta; class Magnoliopsida; order Asterales; family Asteraceae; genus Rutidosis; species Rutidosis leptorrhynchoides. Next base: position 715,433,542 of record NC_092333.1, read on the forward strand.
CCGACATTAACAAGATGCATATTTAAGAATATCCCCATCATTCCGGGACACCCTTCGGATATGATATAAATTTCGAAGTACTAAAGCATCCGGTACTTTGGATGGGGTTTGTTAGGCCCAATAGATCTATCTTTAGGATTCGCGTCAATTAGGGTGTCTGTTCCCTAATTCTTAGATTACCAGACTTAATAAAAAGGGGCATATTCGTTTTCGATAATTCAACCATAGAATGTAGTTTCACGTACTTGTGTCTATTTTGTAAATCATTTATAAAACCTGCATGTATTCTCATCCCAAAAATATTAGATTTTAAAAGTGGGACTATAACTCACTTTCACAGATTTTTACTTCGTCGGGAAGTAAGACTTGGCCACTGGTTGATTCACGAACCTATAACAATATATACATATATATTAAAGTATGTTCAAAATATATTTACAACACTTTTAATATATTTTGATGTTTTAAGTTTATTAAGTCAGCTGTCCTCGTTAGTAACCTACAACTAGTTGTCCACGGTTAGATGTACAGAAATAAATCGATAAATATTATCTTGAATCAATCCACGACCCAGTGTATACGTATATCAGTATTGATCACAACTCAAACTATATATATTTTGGAATCAACCTCAACCCTGTATAGCTAACTCCAACATTCACATATAGAGTGTCTATGGTTGTTTCGAAATATATATAGATGTGTCGACATGATAGGTCGAAACATTGTATACGTGTCTATGGTATCTCAAGATTACATAATATACAATACAAGTTGATTAAGTTATGGTTGGAATAGATTTGTTACCAATTTTCACGTAGCTAAAATGAGAAAAATTATCCAATCTTGTTTTACCCATAACTTCTTCATTTTAAATCCGTTTTGAGTGAATCAAATTGCTATGGTTTCATATTGAACTCTATTTTATGAATCTAAACAGAAAAATTATAGGTTTATAGTCGGAAAAATAAGTTACAAGTCGTTTTTGTAAAGGTAGTCATTTCGGTCGAAAGAACGACGTCGAGATGACCATTTTAGAAAACATACTTCCACTTTGAGTTTAACCATAAATTTTGGATATAGTTTCATGTTCATAATAAAAATCATTTTCCCAGAATAACAACTTTTAAATCAAAGTTTATCATAGTTTTTAATTAACTAACCCAAAACAGCCCGCGGTGTTACTACGACGGCGTAAATCCGGTTTTACGGTATTTTTCGTGTTTCCAGGTTTTAAATCATTAAGTTAACATATCATATAGATATAGAACATGTGTTTAGTTGATTTTAAAAGTCAAGTTAGAAGGATTAACTTTTATTTGCGAACAAGTTTAGAATTAACTAAACTATGTTCTAGTGATTACAAGTTTAAACCTTCGAATAAGATAGCTTTATATGTATGAATCGAATGATGTTATGAAAATCATTACTACCTCAAGTTCCTTGGATAAACCTACTGCAAATGAGAAAAATAGATCTAGCTTCAAAGGAATCTTGGATGGCTTGAAAGTTCTTGAAGCAGAATCATGACACGAAAACAATTTCAAGTAAGATTTTCACTCGAAATAAGATTGTTATAGTTATAGAAATTGAATTAAAGTTTGAATATGATTATTACCTTGTATTAGAAAGATAACCTACTGTAAGTAAAAAAGGTTTCTTGATCTTGGATGATTACTTGGAACGGATTTAGAAAACTTGGAAGTAAACTTGCAATCTTGGAAGTATTCTTGATTTTATGAAACTAGAACTTTTGGAATTTATGAAGAACTTGAAGATAGAACTTGAGAGAGATCAATTAGATGAAGAAAATTGAAGAATGAAAGTGTTTGTAGGTGTTTTTGGTCGTTGGTGTATGGATTAGATATAAAGGATATGTAATTTTGTTTTCATGTAAATAAGTCATGAATGATTACTCATATTTTTGTAATTTTATGAGATATTTCATGATAGTTGCCAAATGACGGTTCCCACATGTGTTAGGTGACTCACATGGGCTGCTAAGAGCTGATCATTGGAGTGTATATATAGTACATACATCTAAAAGTTGTGTATTGTACGAGTACGAATACGGGTGCATACGAGTAGAATTGTTGATGAAACTGAACGAGGATGTAATTATAAGCATTTTTGTTAAGTAGAAGTATTTTTATAAGTGTCTTGAAGTCTTTCAAAAGTGTATGAATACATATTAAAACACTACATGTATATACATTTTAACTGAGTCGTTAAGTCATCGTTAGTCGTTACATGTAAATGTTGTTTTGAAACCTTTATGTTAACGATCTTGTTGAATGTTGTTAACCCATTGTTTATTATAAAAAATGAGATGTTAAATTATTATATTATCATGATATTATGATATATAATATATCTTAGTATGATATATATACAGTTAAATGCCGTTACAACGATAATCGTTACATATATGTCTCGTTTCAAAATTATTAAGTTAGTAGTCTTATTTTTACATATGTATTTTATTGTTAATACACTTAATAATATATTTACTTATCATTTAACATAATTAACCAAGTGTATCAATATCTTAATATGATTCATATGTACCTAGTAAGACGTTGTTATAACGATAATCGTTATATATACCGTTTTCGAGTTTCTTAAATTAATAGTCTCATTTTTATGTATATAACTCATTGTTAAAATACCTAATGAGATACATACTTATAATAAAATCATGTTAACTATATATATAACCATATATATGTCATCGTATAGTTTTTACAAGTTTTAACATTCGTGAATCCCCGGTCAACTTGGGTGGTCAATTGTCTATATGAAATCTATTTCAATTATCAAGTCTTAACAAGTTTGATTACTTAACATGTTGGAAACACTTAATCATGTAAATAACAATTTCATTTAATATATATATAAACATGGAAAAGTTCGGGTCACTACAATATACCAATAGTACATACATCTAAAAGCTGTGTATTGTACGAGTACGAATACGGGTGCATACGAGTAGAATTGTTGATGAAACTGAACGAGAATGTAATTGTAAGCATTTTTGTTAAGTAGAAGTATTTTGATAAGTGTATTGAAGTCTTTCAAAACTGTATAAATACATATTAAAACACTACATGTATATACATTTTAACTGAGTCGTTAAGTCATCGTTAGTCGTTACATGTAAGTGTTGTTTTGAAACCTTTAGGTTAACGATCTTGTTAAATGTTGTTAACCCAATGTTTATAATATCAAATGAGATTTTAAATTATTATATTATCATGATATTATCATGTATGAATATCTCTTAATATGATATATATACATTAAATGTCTTTACAACGATAATCGTTACATATATGTCTCGTTTAAAAATCATTAAGTTAGTAGTCTTGTTTTTACATATGTAGTTCATTATTAATATACTTAATGGTATGTTTACTTATCATAGTATCATGTTAACTATATATATCCATATATATGTCATCATATAGTTTTTACAAGTTTTAACGTTCGTGAATCACCGGTCAACTTGGGTGGTCAATTGTCTATATGAAACATATTTCAATTAATCAAGTCTTAACAAGTTTGATTGCTTAACATGTTGGAAACATTTAATCATGTAAATATCAATCTCAATTAATATATATAAACATGGAAAAGTTCGGGTCACTACAGTACCTACCCGTTAAATAAATTTCGTCCCGAAATTTTAAGCTGTTGAAGGTGTTGACGAATCTTCTGGAAATAGATACGGGTATTTCTTCTTCATCTGATCTTCACGCTCCCAGGTGAACTCGGGTCCTCTACGAGCATTCCATTGAACCTTAACAATTGGTATCTTGTTTTGCTTAAGTCTTTTAACCTCACGATCCATTATTTCGACGGGTTCTTCGATGAATTGAAGTTTTTCGTTGATTTGGATTTCATCTAACGGAATAGTGAGATCTTCTTTAGCAAAACATTTCTTCAAATTCGAGACGTGGAAAGTGTTATGTACAGTCGCGAGTTGTTGAGGTAACTCAAGTCGGTAAGCTACTGGTCCGACACGATCAATAATCTTGAATGGTCCAATATACCTTGGATTTAATTTACCTCGTTTACCAAATTGAACAACGCCTTTCCAAGGTGCAACTTTAAGCATGACCATCTCTCCAATTTCAAATTCTATATCTTTTCTTTTAATGTCAGCGTAGCTCTTTTGTCGACTTTGGGCGGTTTTCAACCGTTGTTGAATTTGGATGATCTTCTCGGTAGTTTCTTGTATAATCTCCGGACCCGTAATCTATCTATCCCCCACTTCACTCCAACAAATCGGAGACCTGCACTTTCTACCATAAAGTGCTTCAAACGGTGCCATCTCAATGCTTGAATGGTAGCTGTTGTTGTAGGAAAATTCTGCTAATGGTAGATGTCGATCCCAACTGTTTCCAAAATCAATAACACATGCTCGTAGCATGTTTTCAAGCATTTGTATCGTCCTTTCGCTCTGCCCATCAGTTTGTGGATGATAGGCAGTACTCATGTCTAGACGAGTTCCTAATGCTTGCTGTAATGTCTGCCAGAATCTTGAAATAAATCTGCCATCCCTATCAGAGATAATAGAGATTGGTATTCCATGTCTGGAGACGACTTCCTTCAAATACAGTCGTGATAACTTCTCCATCTTGTCATCTTCTCTTATTGGCAGGAAGTGTGCTGATTTGGTGAGACGATCAACTATTACCCAAATAGTATCAAAACCACTTGCAGTCCTTGGCAATTTAGTGATGAAATCCATGGTAATGTTTTCCCATTTCCATTCCGAGTTTTCGGGTTGTTGAAGTAGACCTTATGGTTTCTGATGCTCAGCTTTGACCTTAGAACACGTCAAACATTCTCCTACATATTTAGCAACATCGGCTTTCATACCCGGCCACCAAAAATGTTTCTTGAGATCCTTGTACATCTTCCCCGTTCCAGGATGTATTGAGTATCTGGTTTTATGAGCTTCTCTAAGTACCATTTCTCTCATATCTCCAAATTTTGGTACCCAAATCCTTTCAGCCCTATACCGGGTTCCGTCTTCCCGAATATTAAGATGCTTCTCCGATCCTTTGGGTATTTCATCCTTTAAATTTCCCTCTTTTAAAACTCCTTGTTGCGCCTCCTTTATTTGAGTAGTAAGGTTATTATGAATCATTATATTCAAAGATTTTACTCGAATGGGTTCTCTGTCCTTCCTGCTCAAGGCATCGGCTACCACATTTGTCTTCCCCGGGTGGTAACGAATCTCAAAGTCGTAATCATTCAACAATTCAATCCACCTACGCTGCCTCATATTCAGTTATTTCTGATTAAATATGTGTTGAAGACTTTTGTGGTCGGTATATATAATACTTTTAACCCCATATAAGTAGTGCCACCAACTCTTTAATGCAAAAACAACCGCGCCTAATTCCAAATCATGCGTCGTATAATTTTGTTCGTGAATCTTCAATTGTCTAGACGCATAAGCAATCACCTTCATTCGTTGCATTAATACACAACCGAGACCTTGCTTTGATGCGTCACAATAAATCACAAAATCATCATTCCCTTCAGGCAATGACAATATAGGTGCCGTAGTTAGCTTTTTCTTCAATAACTGAAATGCTTTCTCTTGTTCATCATTCCATTCAAATTTCTTCCCTTTATGCGTTAATGCAGTCAAGGGTTTTGCTATTCTGAAAAAGTCTTGGATGAACCTTCTGTAGTAACCAGCTAGTCCTAAAAACTGGCGTATGTGTTTCGGAGTTTTCGGGGTTTCCCACTTTTCAACAGTTTCTATCTTTGCCGGATCCACCTTAATACCTTCTTTGTTCACTATGTGACCGAGGAATTGAACTTCTTCCAACCAAAATGCACACTTTGAAAACTTAGCGTACAATTCTTCCTTCCTCAATACTTCTAACACCTTTCTCAAATGTTCACCGTGTTCTTGGTCATTCTTTGAGTAAATAAGTATGTCATCAATGAAAACAATGACAAACTTGTCAAGGTATGGTCCACACACTCGGTTCATAAGGTCCATGAACACAGCTGGTGCATTAGTTAAACCAAACGGCATGACCATAAACTCGTAATGACCGTAACGTGTTCTGAAAGCAGTCTTTGGAATATCATCTTCTTTCACCCGCATTTGATGATACCCGGAACGTAAGTCAATCTTTGAATAAACAGATGAGCCTTGTTGAAATGTCCCGTTCTTATTGATTAAAAATGTTCCATATTAATTGATTTCGTTGCGAGGTTTTGACCTCTATATGAGACGTTTTTCAAAGACTGCATTCATTTTAAAACAAACCATAACCTTTATTTCATCAATAAAGGTTTAAAAAGCTTTACGTAGATTATCAAATAATGATAATCTAAAATATCCTGTTTACACACGACCATTACATAATGGTTTACAATACAAATATGTTACAACAAAATAAGTTTCTTGAATGCAGTTTTTACACAATATCATACAAGCATGGACTCCAAATCTCGTCCTTATTTAAGTATGCGACATCGGAAGCTCTTAATAATCACCTGAGAATAAACATGCTTAAAACGTCAACAAAAATGTTGGTGAGTTATAGGTTTAACCTATATATATCAAATCATAATAATAGACCACAAGATTTCATATTTCAATACACATCCCATACATAGAGATAAAAATCATTCATATGGTGAACACCTGGTAACTGACATTAACAAGATGCATATATAAGAATATCCCCATCATTCCGGGACACCCTTCGGATATGATATAAATTTCGAAGTACTAAAGCATCCGGTACTTTGGATGGGGCTTGTTGGGCCCGATAGATCTATCTTTAGGATTCGCGTCAATTAGGGTGTCTGTTCCCTAATTCTTAGATTACCAGACTTAATAACAAGGGGCATATTCGATTTCGATAATTCAACCATAGAATGTAGTTTCACGTACTTGTGTCTATTTTGTAAATCATTTATAAAACCTGCATGTATTCTCATCCCAAAAATATTAGATTTTAAAAGTGGGACTATAACTCACTTTCACAGATTTTTACTTCGTCGGGAAGTAAGACTTGGCCACTGGTTGATTCACGAACCTATAACAATATATACATATATATCAAAGTATGTTCAAAATATATTTACAACACTTTTAATATATTTTGATGTTTTAAGTTTATTAAGTCAGCTGTCCTCGTTAGTAACCTACAACTAGTTGTCCACAGTTAGATGTACAGAAATAAATCGATAAATATTATCTTGAATCAATCCACGACCCAGTGTATACGTATCTCAGTATTGATCACAACTCAAACTAAATATATTTTGGAATCAACCTCAACCCTGTATAGCTAACTCCAACATTCACATATAGAGTGTCTATGGTTGTTCCGAAATATATATAGATGTGTCGACATGATAGGTCGAAACATTGTATACGTGTCTATGGTATCTCAAGATTACATAATATACAATACAAGTTGATTAAGTTATGGTTGGAATAGATTTGTTACCAATTTTCACGTAGCTAAAATGAGAAAAATTATCCAATCTTGTTTTACCCATAACTTCTTCATTTTAAATCCGTTTTGAGTGAATCAAATTGCTATGGTTTCATATTGAACTCTATTTTATGAATCTAAACAGAAAAAGTATAGGTTTATAGTCGGAAAAATAAGTTACAAGTCGTTTTTGTAAAGGTAGTCATTTCAATCGAAAGAACGACGTCTAGATGACCATTTTAGAAAACATACTTCCACTTTGAGTTTAACCATAATTTTTGGATATAGTTTCATGTTCATAATAAAAATCATTTTCTCAGAATAACAACTTTTAAATCAAAGTTTATCATAGTTTTTAATTAACTAACCCAAAACAGCCCGCGGTGTTACTACGACGGCGTAAATCCGGTTTTACTTTGTTTTTCGTGTTTCCAGGTTTTAAATCATTAAGTTAGCATATCATATAGATATAGAACATGTGTTTAGTTGATTTTAAAAGTCAAGTTAGAAGGATTAACTTTTGTTTGCGAACAAGTTTAGAATTAACTAAACTATATTCTAGTGATTACAAGTTTAAACCTTCGAATAAGATAGCTTTATATGTATGAATCGAATGATGTTATGAACATCATTACTACCTTAAGTTCCTTGGATAAACCTACTGGAAAAGAGAAAAATGGATCTAGCTTCAATGGATCCTTGGATGGCTCGAAGTTCTTGAAGCAGAATCATGACACGAAAACAAGTTCAAGTAAGATCATCACTTAAAATAAGATTGTTATAGTTATAGAAATTGAACCAAAGTTTGAATATGATTATTACCTTGTATTAGAATGATAATCTACTGTAAGAAACAAAGATTTTTTGAGGTTGGATGATCACCTTACAAGATTGGAAGTGAGCTAGCAAACTTGAAAGTATTCTTGATTTTATGAAACTAGAACTTTTGGAATTTATGAAGAACACTTAGAACTTGAAGATAGAACTTGAGAGAGATCAATTAGATGAAGAAAATTGAAGAATGAAAGTGTTTGTAGGTGTTTTTGGTCGTTGGTGTATGGATTAGATATAAAGGATATGTTATTTTGTTTTCATGTAAATAAGTCATGAATGATTACTCATATTTTTGTAATTTTATGAGATATTTCATGCTAGTTGCCAAATGATGGTTCCCACATGTGTTAGGTGACTCACATGGGCTGCTAAGAGCTGATCATTGGAGTGTATATACCAATAGTACATACATCTAAAAGCTGTGTATTGTACGAGTACGAATACGGGTGCATACGAGTAGAATTGTTGATGAAACTGAATGAGGATGTAATTGTAAGCATTTTTGTTAAGTAGAAGTATTTTGATAAGTGTATTGAAGTCTTTCAAAAGTGTATAAATACATATTAAAACACTACATGTATATACATTTTAACTGAGTCGTTAAGTCATCGTTAGTCGTTACATGTAAGTGTTGTTTTGAAACTTTTAGGTTAACGATCTTGTTAAATGTTGTTAACCCAATGTTTATAATATCAAATGAGATTTTAAATTATTATATTATCATGATATTATCATGTATGAATATCTCTTAATATGATATATATACATTTAATGTCTTTACAACGATAATCGTTACATATATGTCTCGTTTAAAAATCATTAAGTTAGTAGTCTTGTTTTTACATATGTAGTTCATTGTTAATATACTTAATGATATGTTTACTTATCATAGTATCATGTTAACTATATATATATCCATATATATGTCATCATATAGTTTTTACAAGTTTTAACGTTCGTGAATCACCGGTCAACTTGGGTGGTCAATTGTCTATATGAAACATATTTCAATTAATCAAGTCTTAACAAGTTTGATTGCTTAACATGTTGGAAACATTTAATCATGTAAATATCAATCTCAATTAATATATATAAACATGGAAAAGTTCGGGTCACTACAGTACCTACCCGTTAAATAAATTTCGTCCCGAAATTTTAAGCTGTTGAAGGTGTTGACGAATCTTCTGGAAATAGATGCGGGTATTTCTTCTTCATCTGATCTTCACGCTCCCAGGTGAACTCGGGTCCTCTACGAGCATTCCATCGAACCTTAACAATTGGTATCTTGTTTTGCTTAAGTCTTTTAACCGCACGATCCATTATTTCGACGGGTTCTTCGATGAATTGGAGTTTTTCGTTGATTTGGATTTCATCTAACGGAATAGTGAGATCTTCTTTCGCAAAACATTTCTTCAAATTCGAGACGTGAAAAGTGTTATGTACAGCCGCGAGTTGTTGAGGTAACTCAAGTCGGTAAGCTACTGGTCCGACACGATCAATAATCTTGAATGGTCCAATATACCTTGGATTTAATTTCCCTCGTTTACCAAATCGAACAACGCCTTTCCAAGGTTCAACTTTAAGCATGACCATCTCTCCAATTTTAAATTCTATATCTTTTCTTTTAATGTCAGCGTAGCTCTTTTGTCGACTTTGGGCGGTTTTCAACCGTTGTTGAATTTGGATGATCTTCTCGGTAGTTTCTTGTATAATCTCCGGACCCGTAATCTGTCTATCCCCCACTTCACTCCAACAAATCGGAGACCTGCACTTTCTACCATAAAGTGCTTCAAACGGCGCCATCTCAATGCTTGAATGGTAGCTGTTGTTGTAGGAAAATTCTGCTAACGGTAGATGTCGATCCCAACTGTTTCCAAAATCAATAACACATGCTCGTAGCATGTCTTCAAGCGTTTGTATCGTCCTTTCGCTCTGCCCATCAGTTTGTGGATGATAGGCAGTACTAATGTCTAGACGAGTTCCTAATGCTTGCTGTAATGTCTGCCAGAATCTTGAAATAAATCTGCCATCCCTATCAGAGATAATAGAGATTGGTATTCCATGTCTGGAGACGACTTCCTTCAAGTACAGTCGTGATAACTTCTCCATCTTGTCATCTTCTCTTATTGGCAGGAAGTGTGCTGATTTGGTGAGACGATCAACTATTACCCAAATAGTTTCAAAACCACTTGCAGTCCTTGGCAATTTAGTGATGAAATCCATGGTAATGTTCTCCCATTTCCATTCCGGGATTTCGGGTTGTTGAAGTAGACCTGATGGTTTTTGATGCTCAGCTTTGACCTTAGAACACGTCAAACATTCTCCTACGTATTTAGCAACATCGGCTTTCATACCCGGCCACCAAAAATGTTTCTTGAGATCCTTGTACATCTTCCCCATTCCAGGATGTATTGAGTATCTGGTTTTATGAGATTCTCTAAGTACCATTTCTCTCATATCTCCAAATTTTGGTACCCAAATCCTTTCAGCCCTATACCGGGTTCCGTCTTCCCGAATATTAAGATGCTTCTCCGATCCTTTGGGTATTTCATCCTTTAAATTTCCCTCTTTTAAAACTCCTTGTTGCGCCTCCTTTATTTGAGTAGTAATGTTATTATGAATCATTATATTCATAGATTTTACTCGAATGGGTTCTCTGTCCTTCCTGCTCAAGGCATCGGCTACCACATTTGCCTTCCCCGGGTGGTAACGAATCTCAAAGTCGTAATCATTCAACAATTCAATCCACCTACGCTGCCTCATATTCAGTTGTTTCTGATTAAATATGTGTTGAAGACTTTTGTGGTCGGTATATATAATACTTTTGACCCCATATAAGTAGTGCCTCCAAGTCTTTAATGCAAAAACAACCGCGCCTAATTCCAAATCATGCGTCGTATAATTTTGTTCGTGAATCTTCAATTGTCTAGACGCATAAGTAATCACCTTCGTTCGTTGCATTAATACACAACCGAGACCTTGCTTTGATGCATCACAATAAATCACAAAATCATCATTCCCTTCAGGCAATGACAATATAGGTGCCGTAGTTAGCTTTTTCTTCAATAACTGAAACGCTTTCTCTTGTTCATCATTCCATTCAAATTTCTTCCCTTTATGCGTTAATGCAGTCAAGGGTTTTGCTATTCTGGAAAAGTCTTGGATGAACCTTCTGTAGTAACCAGCTAGTCCTAAAAACTGGCGTATGTGTTTCGGAGTTTTCGGGGTTTCCCACTTTTCAACAGTTTCTATCTTTGCCGGATCCACCTTAATACCTTCTTTGTTCACTATGTGACCGAGGAATTGAACTTCTTCCAACCAAAATGCACACTTTGAAAACTTAGCGTACAATTCTTCCTTCCTCAATACTTCTAACACCTTTCTCAAATGTTCACCGTGTTCTTGGTCATTCTTTGAGTAAATAAGTATGTCATCAATGAAAACAATGACAAACTTGTCAAGGTATGGTCCACACACTCGGTTCATAAGGTCCATGAACACAGCTGGTGCATTAGTTAAACCAAACGGCATGACCATAAACTCGTAATGACCGTAACGTGTTCTGAAAGCAGTCTTTGGAATATCATCTTCTTTCACCCGCATTTGATGATACCCGGAACGTAAGTCAATCTTTGAATAAACAGACGAGCCTTGTAGTTGATCAAATAAGTCGTCGATTCTCGGTAGTGGGTAGCGGTTCTTGATGGTAAGTTTGTTCAACTCTCGGTAGTCGATACACAACCTGAATGTACCATCTTTCTTCTTGACAAAGAAAACAGGAGCTCCCCACGGTGATGTGCTTGGTCGAATGAAACCACGCTCTAAAAGTTCTTGTAATTGGCTTTGCAGTTCTTTCATCTCGCTGGGTGCGAGTCTGTAAGGAGCACGAGCTATTGGTGCAGCTCCTGGTACAAGATCTATTTGAAATTCAACGGATCGATGTGGGGGTAATCCCGGTAATTCTTTCGGAAATACATCGGGAAATTCTTTTGCGACGAGAACATCATTGATGTTCTTTTCTTCAGTTTGTACTTTCTCGACGTGTGCTAGAACAGCATAGCAACCTTTTCTTATTAGTTTTTGTGCCTTCAAATTACTAATAAGATGTAGCTTCGTGTTGCCCTTTTCTCCGTACACCATTAAGGGTTTTCCTTTTTCTCGTATAATGCGAATTGCATTTTTGTAACAAACGATCTCTGCTTTCACTTCTTTCAACCAGTCCATATCGATTATCACATCAAAACTCCCTAACTCTACTGGTATCAAATCAATCTTAAATGTTTCGCTAACCAGTTTAATTTCTCGATTCCGACATATATTATCTGCTGAAATTAATTTACCATTTGCTAATTCGAGTAAAAATTTACTATCCAAAGGCGTCAATGGACAACTTAATTTAGCACAAAAATCTCTACTCATATAGCTTCTATCCGCACCCGAATCAAATAAAACGTAAGCAGATTTATTGTCAATAAGAAACGTACCCGTAACAAGCTCCGGGTCTTCCTGTGCCTCTGCCGCATTAATATTGAAAACTCTTCCGCGGCCTTGTTCATTCGTGTTCTCCTGGTTCGGGCAATTTCTAATAATGTGGCCCGGTTTTCCACATTTATAACAAACTACATTGGCATAGCTTGCTCCGACACTACTTGTTCCGCCATTACTCGTTCCGACACCATTTGTTCCTTTTGTTCTATTAACCCCTGGTCCGTAGACCTCACACTTCGCCGCGCTATGACCATTTCTTTTACACTTGTTGCAAAATTTGGTGCAGAACCCCGAGTAATACTTTTCACACCTTTGGCATAGCTGCTTCTGATTGTTGTTGTTGTTGCGGTTATTATTGTTGTTGGGATGATTGTTGTAGTTGCTGTTGTTGTTGTTGTTGTTGTTGTTGTTGGGCCGTTTGTTGTAGTTGCGATTGATGTTGCGATTGTTGGGATAATTGTTGCGATTATTGTTGTAATTGCTGTTGCTGTTGTATTGGTGATTCTTATCACCGTTTTCCTCCCACTTTCTTTTGACTTGCTTCACATTGGCCTCTTCAGCAGTCTGTTCTTTAATTCTTTCTTCAATCTGGTTCACTAGTTTGTGAGCCATTCTACATGCCTGTTGTATGGAGGCGGGCTCGTGTGAACTTATATCTTCTTGGATTCTTTCCGGTAATCCTTTCACAAACGCGTCGATCTTCTCTTCCTCATCTTCGAATGCTCCCGGACACAATAGGCACAATTCTGTGAATCGTCTTTCGTACGTGGTAATATCAAATCCTTGGGTTCGTAACCCTCTAAGTTCTGTCTTGAGCTTATTGACCTCGGTTCTGGGACGGTACTTCTCGTTCATCAAGTGCTTGAATGCTGACCACGGTAGTGCGTACGCATCATCTTGTCCCACTTGCTCTAGATAGGTATTCCACCATGTTAACGCAGAACCTGTGAAGGTATGCGTAGCGTACTTCACTTTGTCCTCTTCAGTACACTTACTTATGGCAAACACCGATTCAACCTTCTCGGTCCACCGTTTCAATCCGATCGGTCCTTCAGTTCCATCAAATTCCAAAGGTTTGCAGGCAGTGAATTCTTTGTAGGTGCATCCTACACGATTTCCTGTACTGCTAGATCCAAGGTTATTGTTGGTATGTAGCGCAGCCTGTACTGCGGCTATGTTTGAAGCTAGAAAAGTACGGAATTCCTCTTCATTCATATTCACGGTGTGTCGAGTAGTCGGTGCCATTTCCTTCAAAATAGTTAAATGGAACAAGTTAATCATACAGAATATTAAGAGTAGTTAATAGTATTTCGTAGCATAATATGAACTCATTTATAAAAGCTTTTTCTTCATATTAGCGTTTTATAAGTTTAAATTCGGGTAGTACCTACCCGTTAAGTTCATACTTAGTAGCTAATATACAATTCAACTACTACAATTCTATATGAAAAACTGATTGTAATAATATTTCGCGTTCAAACTTTTATACAATATTTTACAAACTTACAATACCGCTTATTTTACATAAAGCATGAAATATAGCACACAATAACTTTGATACAAGATAGTTGTGAAGACAATTCTAGCTAATACACAAGTCGTTCAGCAAAGGCAATAAAGACACGTAATTCATACGTCCAGAAACAAGTCATGCATTTTGGTTTTACTAGGACTACTTCCCATCCTTGGTCTTGTGCAACATAACCGTTATGGCCGTTGATAAGACAGCGTGTTGTAACGTCATCAAAGGGACGAGGGTTACGTAATGTTCAACAGTCCCGTAATAATCTAAAAACCTCATTTCTTACCCCAATTACCGACTCCGTCACTTGTGGAAACGTTTTGTTTAATAGTTGTAGCCCGATGTTCTTATTCTCACTTTGGTGAGAAGCGAACATTACTAATCCGTAAGCATAACATGCTTCTTTATGTTGCATGTTAGCCGCTTTTTCTAAATCACGAAGTCCAATATTCGGATATATTGAGTCAAAATAATTTCTTAACCCATTGCGTAAAATAGCATTTGGGTTCCCCGCAATATATGCGTCAAAGTAAACACATCGTAACTTATGGATTTCCCAATGTGATATCCCCCATCTTTCGAACGAAAGCCTTTTATAAACCAAGGCATTCTTGGAACGTTCTTCGAATGTCTTGCAAACTGATCTCGCCTTAAATAGTTGTGCCGAAGAATTCTGACCGACTCTAGACAAGATTTCATCAATCATGTCTCCGGGTAGGTCTCTTAAAATATTGGGTTGTCTATCCATTTTGTGTTTTTATACTGTAAAATAGACAAGAGTTAGATTCATAAAAAAAAATACTTATTAATACAAGCAATTTTTACATATATCATAAAGCATAAGCACACTATATTACATATATTACACCACACGAATACAACTATCTTATTCCGACTCGCTTGTTTCTTCTTATTCGGTTTTGGTTCGTTTTGCCAAGTTTCTAGGGATATATGATGTTCCCCTAATACGAGCCGTAATTTTCCACATTGGTTTAGAAAAACCTGGTGGTTTAGAGGTTCCCGGGTCATTGTTACAACTTAAGGACTTCGGGGGTTGACGATACATATAAAGTTCATCGGGGTTGGAATTAGATTTCTCTATTTTTATGCCCTTTCCCTTATTATTTTCTTTTGCCTTTTTAAATTCAGTTAGGGTAATTTCTATAACATCATCGGAATTCTAGTCGGAATCTGATTCATCGGAGAATTGGTAATCCTCCCAATATTTTGCTTCCTTGGCGGAAACACCATTGACCATAATTAACCTTGGTCGGTTGGTTGAGGATTTTCTTTTACTTAACCGTTTTATTATTTCCCCCACCGGTTCTATTTCTTCATCCGGTTCCGATTCTTCTTCCGGTTCCGATTCTTCTTCCGGTTCCTCTTCGGGAACTTGTGAATCAGTCCACGAATCATTCCAATTTACATTTGACTCTTCATTATTATTAGGTGAGTCAATGGGACTTGTTCTAGAGGTAGACATCTATCACATAATATCAAACACGTTAAGAGATTAATATATCACATAATATTCATATGTTAAAAATATATAGTTTCCAACAAAAATGTTAAGCAATCATTTTTAAAGAAAACACGGTCGAAGTCCAGACTCACTAATGCATCCTAACAAACTCGATAAGACACACTAATGCAAATTTTCTGGTTCTCTAAGACCAACGCTCGGATGCCAACTGAAATGTCCCGTTCTTATTGATTAAAAATGTTCCATATTAATTGATTTCGTTTCGAGGTTTTGACCTCTATATGAGACGTTTTTCAAAGACTGCATTCATTTTAAAACAAAACATAACCTTTATTTCATCAATAAAGGTTTAAAAAGCTTTACGTAGATTATCAAATAATGATAATCTAAAATATCCTGTTTACACACGACCATTACATAATGGTTTACAATACAAATATGTTACAACAAAATAAGTTTCTTGAATGCAGTTTTTACACAATATCATACAAGCATGGACTCCAAATCTCGTCCTTATTTAAGTATGCGACAGCGGAAGCTCTTAATAATCACCTGAGAATAAACATGCTTAAAACGTCAACAAAAATGTTGGTGAGTTATAGGTTTAACCTATATATATCAAATCATAATAATAGACCACAAGATTTCATATTTCAATACACATCCCATACATAGAGATAAAAATCATTCATATGGTGAACACCTGGTAACTGACATTAACAAGATGCATATATAAGAATATCCCCATCATTCCGGGACACCCTTCGGATATGATATAAATTTCGAAGTACTAAAGCATCCGGTACTTTGGATGGGGCTTGTTGGGCCCGATAGATCTATCTTTAGGATTCGCGTCAATTAGGGTGTCTGTTCCCTAATTCTTAGATTACCAGACTTAATAACAAGGGGCATATTCGATTTCGATAATTCAACCATAGAATGTAGTTTCACGTACTTGTGTCTATTTTGTAAATCATTTATAAAACCTGCATGTATTCTCATCCCAAAAATATTAGATTTTAAAAGTGGGACTATAACTCACTTTCACAGATTTTTACTTCGTCGGGAAGTAAGACTTGGCCACTGGTTGATTCACGAACCTATAACAATATATACATATATATCAAAGTATGTTCAAAATATATTTACAACACTTTTAATATATTTTGATGTTTTAAGTTTATTAAGTCAGCTGTCCTCGTTAGTAACCTACAACTAGTTGTCCACAATTAGATGTACAGAAATAAATCGATAAATATTATCTTGAATCAATCCACGACCCAGTGTATACGTATCTCAGTATTGATCACAACTCAAACTAAATATATTTTGGAATCAACCTCAACCCTGTATAGCTAACTCCAACATTCACATATAGAGTGTCTATGGTTGTTCCGAAATATATATAGATGTGTCGACATGATAGGTCGAAACATTGTATACGTGTCTATGGTATCTCAAGATTACATAATATATAATACAAGTTGATTAAGTTATGGTTGGAATAGATTTGTTACCAATTTTCACGTAGCTAAAATGAGAAAAATTATCCAATCTTGTTTTACCCATAACTTCTTCATTTTAAATCCGTTTTGAGTGAATCAAATTGCTATGGTTTCATATTGAACTCTATTTTATGAATCTAAATAGAAAAAGTATAGGTTTATAGTCGGAAAAATAAGTTACAAGTCGTTTTTGTAAAGGTAGTCATTTCAGTCGAAAGAACGACGTCTAGATGACCATTTTAGAAAACATACTTCCACTTTGAGTTTAACCATAATTTTTGGATATAGTTTCATGTTCATAATAAAAATCATTTTCTCAGAATAACAACTTTTAAATCAAAGTTTATCATAGTTTTTAATTAACTAACCCAAAACAGCCCGCGGTGTTACTACGACGGCGTAAATCCGGTTTTACTTTGTTTTTCGTGTTTCCAGGTTTTAAATCATTAAGTTAGCATATCATATAGATATAGAACATGTGTTTAGTTGATTTTAAAAGTCAAGTTAGAAGGATTAACTTTTGTTTGCGAACAAGTTTAGAATTAACTAAACTATGTTCTAGTGATTACAAGTTTAAATCTTCGAATAAGATAGCTTTATATGTATGAATCGAATGATGTTATGAACATCATTACTACCTTAAGTTCCTTGGATAAACCTACTGGAAAAGAGAAAAATGGATCTAGCTTCAATGGATCCTTGGATGGCTCGAAGTTCTTGAAGCAGAATCATGACACGAAAACAAGTTCAAGTAAGATCATCACTTAAAATAAGATTGTTATAGTTATAGAAATTGAACCAAAGTTTGAATATGATTATTACCTTGTATTAGAATGATAATCTACTATAAGAAACAAAGATTTCTTGAGGTTGGATGATCACCTTACAAGATTGGAAGTGAGCTAGCAAACTTGAAAGTATTCTTGATTTTATGAAACTAGAACTTTTGGAATTTATGAAGAACACTTAGAACTTGAAGATAGAACTTGAGAGAGATCAATTAGATGAAGAAAATTGAAGAATGAAAGTGTTTGTAGGTGTTTTTGGTCGTTGGTGTATGGATTAGATATAAAGGATATGTTATTTTGTTTTCATGTAAATAAGTCATGAATGATTACTCATATTTTTGTAATTTTATGAGATATTTCATGCTAGTTGCCAAATGATGGTTCCCACATGTGTTAGGTGACTCACATGGGCTGCTAAGAGCTGATCATTGGAGTGTATATACCAATAGTACATACATCTAAAAGCTGTGTATTGTACGAGTACGAATACGGGTGCATACGAGTAGAATTGTTGATGAAACTGAATGAGGATGTAATTGTAAGCATTTTTGTTAAGTAGAAGTATTTTGATAAGTGTATTGAAGTCTTTCAAAAGTGTATAAATACATATTAAAACACTACATGTATATACATTTTAACTGAGTCGTTAAGTCATCGTTAGTCGTTACATGTAAGTGTTGTTTTGAAACTTTTAGGTTAACGATCTTGTTAAATGTTGTTAACCCAATGTTTATAATATCAAATGAGATTTTAAATTATTATATTATCATGATATTATCATGTATGAATATCTCTTAATATGATATATATACATTAAATGTCTTTACAACGATAATCGTTACATATATGTCTCGTTTAAAAATCATTAAGTTAGTAGTCTTGTTTTTACATATGTAGTTCATTGTTAATATACTTAATGATATGTTTACTTATCATAGTGTCATGTTAACTATATATATATCCATATATATGTCATCATATAGTTTTTACAAGTTTTAACGTTCGTGAATCACCGGTCAACTTAGGTGGTCAATTGTCTATATGAAACATATTTCAATTAATCAAGTCTTAACAAGTTTGATTGCTTAACATGTTGGAAACATTTAATCATGTAAATATCAATCTCAATTAATATATATAAACATGGAAAAGTTCGGGTCACTACACTTGTAGTTGATCAAATAAGTCGTTGATTCTCGGTAGTGGATAGCGGTTCTTGATGGTAAGTTTGTTCAACTCTTGGTAGTCGATACACAACCTGAATGTACCATCTTTATTCTTGACAAACAAAACCGGAGCTCCCCACGGTGATGTGCTTGGTCGAATGAAACCACGCTCTAAAAGTTCTTGTAATTGGCTTTGCAGTTCTTTCATCTCGTTGGGTGCGAGTCTGTAAGGAGCACGAGCTATTGGTGCAGCTCCTGGTACAAGATCTATTTGAAATTCAACGGATCGATGTGGGGGTAATCCTGGTAATTCTTTCGGAAATACATCGGGAAATTCTTTTGCAATGGGAACATCATTGATGCTCTTTTCTTCAGTTTATACTTTCTCGACGTGTGCTAGAATAGCATAGCAACCTTTTCTTATCAGTTTTTGTGCCTTCAAATTACTAATAAGATGTAGCTTCGTGCTGCCCTTTTCTCCGTACACCATTAAGGGTTTTCCTTTTTCTCGTATAATGCGAATTGCATTTTTGTAACAAACGATCTCTGCTTTCACTTCTTTCAACCAGTCCATACCGATTATCACATCAAAACTCCCTAACTCTACTAGTATCAAATCAATCTTAAATGTTTTGCTAACCAGTTTAATTTCTCGATTCCGACATATATTATCTGCTGAAATTAATTTACCATTTGCTAATTCGAGTAAAAATATACTATCCAAAGGCGTCAATGGACAACTTAATTTAGCACAAAAATCTCTACTCATATAGCTTCTATCCGCACCCGAATCAAATAAAATGTAAGCAGATTTATTGTCAATAAGAAACGTACCCGTAACAAGCTCCGGGTCTTCCTGTGCCTCTGCCGCATTAATATTGAAAACTCTTCCGCGGCCTTGTCCATTCGTGTTCTCCTGGTTCGGGCAATTTCTAATAATGTGGCCCGGTTTTCCACATTTATAACAAACTACATTGGCATAACTTGCTCCGACACTACTTGCTCCGCCATTACTCGTTCCGACACCATTTGTTCCTTTCGTTCTATTAACCCCTGGTCCGTAGACCTCACACTTCGCCGCGCTATGACCATTTCTTTTACACTTGTTGCAAAATTTGGTGCAGAACCCCGAGTGATACTTTTCACACCTTTGGCATAGCTGCGTCTGATTGTTGTTGTTGTTGCGGTTATTATTGTTGTTGGGATGATTGTTGTAGTTGCTGTTGTTGTTGTTGTTGTTGTTGTTGTTGGGCTGTTTGTTGTAGTTGCGATTGATGTTGCGATTGTTGGGATAATTTTTGCGATTATTGTTGTAATTGCTGTTGTTGTTGCATTGGTGATTCTTATCACTATTTTCCTCCCACTTTCTTTTGACTTGCTTCACATTGGCCTCTTCAGCAGTCTGTTCTTTAATTCTTTCTTCAATCTGGTTCACTAGTTTGTGAACCATTCTACATGCCTGTTGTATGGAGGCGGGCTCGTGTGAACTTATATCTTCTTGGATTCTTTCCGGTAATCCTTTCACAAATGCGTCGATCTTCTCTTCCTCATCTTCGAATGCTCCCGGACATAATAGGCACAATTCTGTGAATCGTCTTTCGTACGTGGTAATATCAAATCCTTGGGTTCGTAACCCTCTAAGTTCTGTCTTGAGCTTATTGACCTCGGTTCTGGGACGGTACTTCTCGTTCATCAAGTGCTTGAATGCTGACCACGGTAGTGCGTACGCATCGTCTTGTCCCACTTACTCTAGATAGGTATTCCACCATGTTAACGCAGAACCTGTGAAGGTATGCGTAGCGTACTTCACTTTGTCCTCTTCAGTACACTTACTTATGGCAAACACCGATTCGACCTTCTCGGTCCACCGTTTCAATCCGATCGGTCCTTCGGTTCCATCAAATTCCAAAGGTTTGCAGGCAGTGAATTCTTTGTAGGTGCATCCTACACGATTTCCTGTGCTGCTAGATCCAAGGTTATTGTTGGTATGTAGCGCAGCCTGTACCGCGGCTATGTTTGAAGCTAGAAAAGTACGGAATTCCTCTTCATTCATATTCACGGTGTGTCGAGTAGTCGGTGCCATTTCCTTCAAAATAGTCAAATGGAACAAGTTAATCATACAGAATATTAAGAGTAGTTAATAGTATTTCGTAGCATAATATGAACTCATTTATAAAAGCTTTTTCTTCATATTAGCGTTTTATAAGTTTAAATTCGAGTAGTACCTACCCGTTAAGTTCATACTTAGTAGCTAATATACAATTCAACTACTACAATTCTATATGAAAAACTGATTATAATAATATTTCGCGTTCAAACTTTTATACAATATTTTACAAACTTACAATACCGCTTATTTTACATAAAGCATGAAATATAGCACACAATAACTTTGATACAAGATAGTTGTGAAGATAATTCTAGCTAGTACACAAGTCGTTCAGCAAAGGCAATAAAGACACGTAATTCATACGTCCAGAAACAAGTCATGCATTCTGGTTTTACTAGGACTACTTCCCATCCTTGGTCTTGTGGAACATAACCGTTATGGCCGTTGATAAGACAGCGTGTTGTAACGTCGTCAAAGGGACGAGGGTTACGTAATGACCAACAGTCTTGTAATAACCTAAAAACCTCATTTCTTACCCCAATTACCGACTCCGTCACTTATGGGAACGTTTTGTTTAATAGCTGTAGCCCGATGTTCTTTTTCTCACTTTGGTGAGAAGCGAACATTACTAATCCGTAAGCATAGCATGCTTCTTTATGTTGCATGTTAGCCACTTTTTCTAAATCACGAAGTCCAATATTCTGATATATTGAGTCAAAATAATTTCTTAACCCATTGCGTAAAATAGCATTTGGGTTCCCCGCAATATATGCGTCAAAGTAAACATATCGTAACTTATGGATTTCCCAATGTGATATCCTCCATCTTTCGAACGAAAGCCTTTTATAAACCAAGGCATTCTTGGAACGTTCTTCGAATGTCTTACAAACTGATCTCGCCTTAAATATTTGTGCCGAAGAATTCTGACCGACTCTAGACAAGATTTCATCAATCATGTCTCCGGGTAGGTCTCTTAAAATATTGGGTTGTCTATCCATTTTGTGTTTTTATACTGTAAAATAGACAAGAGTTAGATTCATAAAAAAAATACTTATTAATACAAGCAATTTTTACATATATCATAAAGCATAAGCACATTATATTATATATATTACACCACACGAATACTACTATCTTATTCCGACTCGCTTGTTTCTTCTTCTTCGATTTTGGTTCGTTTTGCCAAGTTTCTAGGGATATGTGATGTTCCCCTAATACGAGCCGTCGTTTTCCACATTGGTTTAGAAAAACCTGGTGGTTTAGAGGTTCCCGGGTCATTGTTACAACTTAAGGACTTCGGGGGTTGACGATACATATAAAGTTCATCGGCGTTGGAATTAGATTTCTCTATTTTTATGCCCTTTCCCTTATTATTTTCTTTTGCCTTTTTAAATTCAGTTGGGGTAATTTCTATAACATCATCGGAATTCTCGTCGGAATCCGATTCATCGGAGAATTGGTAATCCTCCCAATATTTTGCTTCCTTGGCGGAAACACCATTGACCATAATTAACCTTGGTCGGTTGGTTGAGGATTTTCTTTTACTTAACCGTTTTATTATTTCCCCCACCTGTTCTATTTCTTCATCCGGTTCTGATTCTTCTTCCGGTTCCGATTCTTCTTCCGGTTCCGACTCTTCTTCCGGTTCCTCTTCGGGAACTTGTGAATCAGTCCACGAATCATTCCAATTTACATTTGACTCTTCATTATTATTAGGTGAGTCAATGGGACTTGTTCTATAGGTAGACATCTATCACATAATATCAAACGCGTTAAGAGATTAATATATCACATAATATTCACATGTTAAAAATATATAGTTTTCAACAAAATTTGTTAAGCAATCATTTTTCAAGTAAACACGGTCGAAGTCCAGACTCACTAATGCATCCTAACAAACTCGATAAGACACACTAATGCAAAATTCTGGTTCTCTAAGACCAACGCTCGGATACCAACTGAAATGTCCCGTTCTTATTGATTAAAAACGTTCCATATTAATTGATTTCGTTGCGAGGTTTTGACCTCTATATGAGACGTTTTTCAAAGACTGCATTCATTTTAAAACAAACCATAACCTTTATTTTATCAATAAAGGTTTAAAAAGCTTTACGTAGTTTATCAAATAATGATAATCTAAAATATCCTGTTTACACACGACCATTACATAATGGTTTACAATACAAATATGTTACAACAAAATAAGTTTCTTGAATGCAGTTTTTACACAATATCATACAAGCATGGACTCCAAATCTCGTCCTTATTTAAGTATGCGACAGCGGAAGCTCTTAATAATCACATGAGAATAAACATGCTTAAAATGTAAACAAAAATGTTGGTGAGTTATAAGTTTAACCTATATATATATCAAATCATAATAATAGACCACAAGATTTCATATTTCAATACACATCCCATACATAGAGATAAAAATCATTCATATGGTGAACACCTGGTAACCAACATTAACAAGATGTATATATAAGAATATCCCCATCATTCCGGGACACCCTTCGGATATGATATAAATTTCAAAGTACTAAAGCATCCGGTACTTTGAATGGGGTTTGTTAGGCCCAATAGATCTATCTTTAGGATTCGCGTCAATTAGGGTGTCTGTTCCCTAATTCTTAGATTACCAGACTTAATAAAAAGGGGCATATTCGATTTCGATAATTCAACCATAGAATGTAGTTTCACGTACTTGTGTCTATTTTGTAAATCATTTATAAAACCTGCATGTATTCTCATCCCAAAAATATTAGATTTTAAAAGTGAGACTATAACTCACTTTCACAGATTTTTACTTCGTCGGGAAGTAAGACTTGGCCACTGGTTGATTCACGAACCTATAACAATATATACATATATATCAAAGTATGTCCAAAATATATTTACAACACTTTTAATATATTTTGATGTTTTAAGTTTATTAAGTCAGCTGTCCTCGTTAGTAACCTACAACTAGTTGTCCACAGTTAGATGTACAGAAATAAATCGATAAATATTATCTTGAATCAATCTACTACCCAGTGTATACGTATCTCAGTATTGATCACAACTCAAACTATATATATTTTGGAATCAACCTCAATCCTGTATAACTAACTCCAACATTCACATATAGAAGTGTCTATGGTTGTTCCGAAATATATATAGATGTGTCGACATGATAGGTCGAAACATTGTATACGTGTCTATGGTATCTCAAGATTACATAATATACAATACAAGTTGATTAAGTTATGGTTGGAATAGATTTGTTACCAATTTTCACGTAGCTAAAATGAGAAAAATTATCCAATCTTGTTTTACCCATAACTTCTTCATTTTAAATCCGTTTTGAGTGAATCAAATTGTTATGGTTTCATATTGAACTCTATTTTATGAATCTAAACAGAAAAAGTATAGGTTTATAGTCGGAAAAATAAGTTACAAGTCATTTTTGTAAAGGTAGTCATTTCGGTCGAAAGAACGACGTCTAGATGATCATTTTAGAAAACATACTTCCACTTTGAGTTTAACCATAATTTTTGGATATAGTTTCATGTTCATAATAAAAATCATTTTCTCAGAATAACAACTTTTAAATCAAAGTTTATCATAGTTTTTAATTAACTAACCCAAAACAGCCCGCGGTGTTACTACGACGGCGTAAATCCGGTTTTACGGTGTTTTTCGTGTTTCCAGGTTTTAAATCATTAAGTTAGCATATCATATAGATATAGAACATGTGTTTAGTTGATTTTAAAAGTCAAGTTAGAAGGATTAACTTTTGTTTGCGAACAAATTTAGAATTAACTAAACTATGTTCTAGTGATTACAAGTTTAAACCTTCGAATAAGATAGCTTTATATGTATGAATTGAATGATGTTATGAACATCATTACTACCTTAAGTTCCTTGGATAAAACTACTGAAAAAGAGAAAAATAGATCTAGCTTCAACGGATCCTTGGATGGCTCGAAGTTCTTGAAGCAGAATCATGACACGAAAACAAGTTCAAGTAAGATCATCACTTGAAATAAGATTGTTATAGTTATAGAAATTGAACCAAAGTTTGAATATGATTATTACCTTGTATTAGAATGATAACCTAACAAGATTGGATGATCACCTTACAAGATTGGATGATCACCTTACAAGATTGGAAGTGAGCTAGCAAACTTGAAAGTATTCTTGATTTTATGTAACTAGAACTTGTAGAATTTATGAAGAACACTTAGAACTTGAAGATATAACTTGAGAGAGATCAATTAGATGAATAAAATTGAAGAATGAAAGTGTTTGTAGGTGTTTTTGGTCGTTGGTGTATGGATTAGATATAAAGGATATGTAATTTTGTTTTCATGTAAATAAGTCATGAATGATTACTCATATTTTTGTAATTTTATGAGATATTTCATGCTAGTTGCCAAATGATGGTTCCCACATGTGTTAGGTGACTCACATGGGCTGCTAAGAGCTGATCATTGGAGTGTATATACCAATAGTACATACATCTAAAAGCTGTATATTGTACGAGTACGAATACGGGTGCATACGAGTAGAATTGTTGATAAAACTGAACGAGGATGTAGTTGTAAGTATTTTTGTTAAGTAGAAGTATTTTGATAAGTGTATTGAAGTCTTTCAAAAGTGTATAAATACATATTAAAACACTACATGTATATACATTTTAACTGAGTCGTTAAGTCATCGTTAGTCGTTACATGTAAGTGTTGTTTTGAAACCTTTAGGTTAACGATCTTGTTAAATGTTGTTAACCCAATGTTTATAATATCAAATGAGATTTTAAATTATTATATTATCATGATATTATCATGTATGAATATCTATTAATATGATATATATACATTAAATGTCTTTACAACGATAATCGTTACATATATGTCTCGTTTAAAAATCATTAAGTTAGTAGTCTTGTTTTTACATATGTAGTTCATTGTTAATATACTTAATGATATGTTTACTTATCATAGTATCATGTTAACTATATATATATATATATCTATATATATGTCATCATATAGTTTTTACAAGTTTTAACGTTCGTGAATCACCGGTCAACTTGGGTGGTCAATTGTCTATATGAAACATATTTCAATTAATCAAGTCTTAACAAGTTTGATTGCTTAACATGTTGGAAACATTTAATCATGTAAATATCAATCTCAATTAATATATATAAACATGAAAAAGTTCGGGTCACTACATGGTGCGCGGCGCGCTCCACTGAAACTGCGCGGCGCGCACAAGGCGTTCCAGGCTCTAATCAAACTGTTTTTAACTCGTAAAAATATGGACCACTTCCCGACATATTTAGACCGAACACTTTTCACGGCAAACTTATGTATGTAAAACTAACACGAATCAAACATAAAACGATGTTTTACAAGCGGGGCCCACACGACCCAAAATACAAGTTTAATACAAGTTTAGAGTTTCAACCACCAAAAAGTTTAAGTTCCAAACTACACAATGAGCATGGCGTTTGGGATTAAACTACCCAACTATCGGTCCAACTCCAAGAGCTACTAAAGCCAAAAGCGTCCCCTAGCATCAAGCGGGATCTCTAGTCTGAACGAATGCCCTTACACTTATCCACGCCAGAACCTATAAAATGGTAAACAACGATGTAATGACCCGAAAATTTCCGACCAAATTTAAACCTTAATCTTTATATGTTTCCGACACGATAAGCAAAGTATGTAATGTTGAGTTTAGAAAGTTTGAAATCTATATTTAGGTAATCAATTACCTTTTAACCATGCCTGACGATTCACGAACAAATATGTGTAAATAGATATGTATGTGTATATACATATGTGTGATTACTAAAATTAAGAATTTTTGATAAAACAGTTAATGAGTGAAATAATTAAATATATTTACTCTAAAAGTTTGGAAAGTTTTCGGAGAACTTTTATCCGTAACTGTTTAGCAATGGACACGATATAGCACTCCGCAAATTGAAAATATCTTGAGTGTCGGCAGTGAAATAATTATATGTGTCCGTGATAAGTTGAATTCATAATTGATTACTGTTGATTTTACACGTTTCCTAAATTATTTAATAATTATTATTATTATAATATTATTATTAAATTATTAAGATATCCGTAAATTCATGAATGTATACCGTAACTAGATATTATATATTCCTCCACTATCTTCTTGTTTTGTGGAACACAACATTAGATACACATATATGGATATATTACATCTATCATTAACTTAAGCATATATATATATTTATACGTTCATCATAGAACAACCTCACCACTCATTGTCTTCGCTTCATCACCATCTTCGAACACAACCACCATGGAACCACCCTTCATCTCCACCACCACCTTTAATCACCAGGAAACCGTCACCAACATCATGATTCATGCTACTGCTGCGTTTTTGTTTTACAAATACAAACTCACTTGTTAAACTCGTCAACTGCTACAATTACTGTGTTTCTGTTCGATTTACATACACAACTTAAAAATTTTATCATTGAAAACCCTTGTCGTTGTGCTACTATACGAAGTCTATAGTTAAAATTAAACCAAACCCATTTAATCACAATATTATCAACACCTTCGGAAAACCATCGAATCATCTTCTATTCGCAAACTTCTTCACCTTGAACCACCGGGCACCATCAGTGCACCACCATCATGGACAACTATTAAACCGCCATTAACTACACGCCACCTTCCTTCACCTCGCCACCACCATTCAACGATCATGAATCACCTGCTACTGTTTCTATGTCTGTTACGAGAACCTCCATCAACAACCCTCACCTTCAAGAACACCCTCTCCCTCATCCTTTCTCTCTCTCATATATTTCTCTCCTTGCTCTTTTCTTTTCGGACGAGAACACCACAACCATACTTGTTTCATCGAAACCCACTGTCACTAGACACCTATTCGATTGAAACCCAAAAACCCAAACAACATCACAAAACCTCACATCTGTAATGACTATTGCTGCTGCAATACCTATACGTTTCTGTTTTCACAACCATCCACAACCGAAGAATAAGAATAGAGTGATGATGATGATGATGGGATGAGCATGATTACATGTAAGATGATGATTAGTGTGATTTGTTTCTTTCTGTTTGAAAAATCACAAAAACGTAACCCTATTACCTTTTGTTGTCGGCCACTAGATTGTTATTAAAAAGGGAACAAGGGATTGAATTTTTCTTATTTTCTTGAGTTGAGATAACCGGCCGAATTTTTATGTAATTGTGTTGGGCTGTGATTATTTTTTTTGCCATGGGTAATCTTCGGTTGGGCTAAGAAAAAGAGAACAAGGAAGTGGGTAGAGTTATTGGGCCGTGACCTTGATTGTATTATTGGGACGATGATTTAAGTTAAGAAAAAGAACACGCAAGTAATACGGTTATACATAAGTTCATGATAAAATAAAACAGAAATAACGTGGCAGAGGGATGGTGTGGTAATGTTAGTAGGTGTGTGAGCGAGAGGTCGCAGGTTCGAGTCTTGTTCGAGGCATTGATTTTAGGAAAAGCTTATAAGGGTATACACAATTATTTTTAATCCTATTATTATTATTATTATTATGATCATTAATATTATTGTTATGATGATTATTATTAATTATCAATGTTATTACTACAAATATTATTACAAGTATTATAAATATTATTATTATTATTATTATTATTATTATTATTATTATTATTATTATTATTATTATTATTATTATTATTATTATTATTTTAATGAAAGTAGTATTACTATTGAAATTAATTTTTTTTTAAAATTATCATATTTATTATTAGAACTGTCACTATTATTATTATTATAATTATAATTATCAACATTTTTATCCTTGGTATTTTTATTATCAATTTTATTATCTCTAACACTAACATTATTATTTTTAACATTATTATTATTAGTAGTATTATTAATTATTAATATATCAAATAAAATATTTATTTTTAAATAAAAATATATTTATGACACAAAACATAACTATATTAATATTCTTGTAATAAATATTAATTATCTATAAAAAGTATATAAGAATAAATATATCTAATTAAATTATTAACGAAACCTATAATTTATTAAAATAATAATTATGTCACTAATAATATATAATTTTGTTCGATTACAACTATATGTGTTAATATATATATAAATGATATAGGAACGTGAATCTGAGGCCAACCCTGCATTGTTTAGTTTCGTCATATGTATTTTTACTACAAAATACAATAGGTGAGTTTCATTACTCCCTTTTTATATATATTTTTGGGCTGAGAATACATGCGCTGTTTTATAAATGTTTTACGAAATAGGCACAAGTACTAAAACTAATTCTATGTGGGTTTAAACCAGAAATATACCCTTAGCTTGGTAACATTAAACTACTTGTCTATGTACGGTAGGCGCGAATCCTAAAGATAGATCTATTGGGCCTGACAAACCCCATCCTGACTATGGGATGCTTTAGTACTTTGAGGTTATTTTAAACACACCTGATCTGGTGTACTTCAGAGGGTAAAACATGAACGTTAAGGCTTGTTACCGAGTGCCTACAGCTTATAGAATACTTTTATACACTTGCGAGTGTACATATATTTATAAACGGAAAACTTGTGGTCTATTAATATATTGAAACATTTGTTATGATAAACCTATGAACTCACCAACCTTTTGGTTGACACTTTTAAGCATGTTTATTCTCAGGTACGAATTAAGTCTTCCGCTGTGCATTTGCTCATTTTAAGGACATTACTTGGAGCCGATCATCGCAATGGGATCAAATGTTGATGACTTCGTCCAGATGGATAAGGACGGGTTGTTACAGTTGGTATCAGAGAGGTGGTCTTAGCGAACCAGGTCTTGCATTAGTGTGTCTAACTGATAGTTGTTTAGATGCATTAGTGGGTCTGGACTTCGACCGTGTCTGCATGTCAAAAGTTTTGCGTATCATTTAGTGTCGAAAATTATTTGCTTATCATTCTTAGTCTAGACACGTTTTACTGTATTGACTGCATGAATAGTGTATAGATAAAATTTATATCTTAGCGTATATGTTATTGTTACCTTTGCCTGACAGCTTTCGTAGATTCCTCCGTAACTTATGGGATTTTAGTATTATATATGCATATGTAAATGATGTATTACAGGGTACTAATCTACATTCTATAATCTATTTCCTATCGAAAATCCTTCATCTGATCGTACGAGATGAATCCCTCAACCAGTTCGAGTCCCTCAGATTTCGATAGCTATTCCGACATGGATATTCACCTAAGCTCTGAAAGCGGTGTCACCAGAATGAATCAATCAATCAGCCATCCCCAATTCATCTGATGGGTTCGTAGTCAACTTAATCAGTGGAGACGCGAGGAAGGCGATCCTTTTCACCAACCAAACTTACCTCTTGGCGATGAACCTGAAGCACTTACCGGCGAACCTATTCGAAACACCATTTTCTCTCTCATTTCTAGAGTATCTCGTCACGATTATATACTATCCCATATTACGAATCTTATTCATCCGCTCGCTCCAACCGCCAATCATCCCGATATAATAGAAGAAGTCAACGAGCTTCGCGCTCGGGTAGTAGCTTTAGAGAATATGGTGCGAAGGTTACAAACACCAGCAACAGCAACATAATCAGCACCACCATCATCAACGCCAACAGTACCCTTATTACCCCCAACCACAACCACGTCGTAAACCTAAACATCACAATATGTACCTCGGATATCAACATCACACGCCTCAATATTACCATCTGTACTTCGAGTATGATCTTCGTTCTACATATCGTTCTACATCGATTATTTTCATTTTACGTAACGTTCTACCTCATTTATCTTCATTCGACATGGTGATTATTTAATCTCTAATGTTTTAGAGATCATGTAATCAAGTACTAACGATAAATCAAATGAGTTTAATATCTTATTGACTCATTAGATCCATGATTACATCTGAAGAAAATATATATGCAAGTATATTTTCATAAAGATTGTAATTAAAAATTCTTTCGTACAAACTGTTAATGATGAAAAATATTTTAACGAGTAGGTAGTACCCGAGGAATATTTAGATTTCACATTAATAGGTTACACTGTATATTTTTCAATCTGATTCAACAGTCATTTACTATCCTACTTACATCCACAAAGATACGAATCCGTTCACCGCAGAATAACCATTTTCATTCAATTTCATATTTGGATTTTGACCTATCAGAATCCAACAAGTGGCATAACGAAGAAAACATCGGACAAAATAAAAAGTGTTAGAAACAAACAAATTAACTATGATGAATTTTGTTAAGATTCCAAGCTAACTGTTCCTAGCTAACTGTTCCTAGCTAACTAGTTACATTTTATTTATCGCAATTTAATTATCGCAATTTTATTTATCGTCATTTAATTTCTGTTATTTACTTTTACGCACTTTAAATTGGGACACATGTACACAATACGTCGGATTAATTCTGAGACAATACGCTGTACACGGGTCATGATATATATTTATTTATCTTACGCACTTTAAATAACGGGACACGTATACAAGGTTTCGACTTATCATATCGACCCATCTATATATATATTTCGGAACAACCATAGACACTCTATATGTGAATGTTGGAGTTGGCTATACAGGGTTGAGGTTGATTCCAAAATATATATATGGTTTGAGTTGTGATCAATACTGAGACCGGTACATGGGTCACGATACGTATTAATTAATTCGAATATTATATATTAAATTATATATGAATTTATTGGACTATTGGACTATTGGACTGCTAACTTTGGACAATTAAAATGAATTAAAATATTGATTATAACATATGAAACTAAACAATTCTTCAAGTTTGCCACTTGATTTCATCTTAAACCTTATTTGTACCTCGACAGTTACAATTCGCGTTCAAATCTTTTCATGATTCTTGAAAACACCTCAACCGAGAAGTTGAACCAACCGCACTTCATCTACGGAAGAAAAGAATGTTGCATATAGTTATGCACCTGAAAAACTCTCGAACCCAAAGTCATGGTTTAACACGCACCGAATCCCTTATCATTTATTAGCAAGAACAACCTTGCAATCTCTTTTCAAATTAGCCAAATTTTGTCACAGCTCCAACAGAGCAATTTCGACCTTTCATTCGAATAAGTCTTATTATAACTTTGATATATACGATTGGCTTTCCTCATCGTTACCGGAGAACCTTATATATTCCACCATATTACCATCAGCGTTTAATCATCTAAAAACACCATTCTCCTGAAACCACCTCGGTTTGATAACCGATGACCCAAATTCATTAACTTTGAAAATGCTGACGAAGCAGCATGTTATAGATGGTCTTAATGGCCAAAAGTTGATGATAAAGAATGGAGTGTTAGAAACGCTCAATAGAAAAATTTAGTATTGAAAAGCGGATTATGCGAAATTATGAAGGAAGCCGTGGACAAATCACAAGGAATAAGTTTGACTTCAAAGAATTCAAATGATTCAGTGCTTGCTGAAACCGTTAGTAAGAACCCTACTCCTTATTCTAAACCTTTCCAGATGATATTCTTCATCATCATCTTATCTTAGATATTATAAGATATGTTCATATCTTCCGTTATAAATATTCTCCATATTTCTGGAGATATTTTTACAACTATTCTTATCGAAGACCATTTATCTCTCCGTAATATCTACGTTACAACATAAAAGAAACTGTGTTAGTTTCTAAATTTTGAAACCCCTGAGTTTAAAATATGAATGTTTTGAAGTAATGTTGGGAACTGAAGCATTGATTAGTATAATATAATGACACTTGATCAACGTCATTATATTACAGTAAGTCATTTTGAGTTTCTAATGGAATGTGATGATTCACAGTACCATCATCATGTGCCATGTTACACGGCTCTTACGTTCTATTTAATTTCTAAAAATATCAAGAAAATATTTCTTGATGATTCGATCTTTTCCAAGATATTCTGGTAATTTGACAAATCAAAATCGTGCCATTACCATTTTTTCTAAGAACATTAGCTATGTTCATTCCAAATTTCATACTTGCGAATTCCGAACCAATGTTCGAGTGACTCAAGGACGGGAAGAGGAAACGAAAGAATAAAGCTCCAAAAATAGAAATTGGAGAATAATTCGCAGCAAATAGGAGAAAGTATTAACTGTGGATGACAATGATTATAGAAGACAGAAGCAGGGACATCGAAGTATAAGGGAAGATATAAAACTCAACAACCACCCCGAAATTTACAAACCGTGTATATCGATGCAGATAGCAATATAGAGACACGGGAGAACTAGAAACACTATAAACACAAGAGTATAGTAGAAGTAAATAGATTCTTCTGGTGGTAGTTGAAAAAGAGAAGAATGAAAGATATGAAAGTTAGAAGTATAATAAGAATCAGAACGGGATGGAGCATTTTGAAGAATACTTTAAGGTATGAATTGGAGGAGGAAGAGTAGAAGATGTGAGATATGAAAGATATAGGAAAGAAGGAGGTAGATTTATAGTGAATAATCCGACAGAGCAATCGAAACAGATTATTTCATTTAATCAAAGAAGATCCTGATTTCCTAAATCACCGAAGAACCAAATCTTGTTACGTAAGGTTTTCTTTAAATCCCATGAATTCTGGAAATCAATCATAACTACGTCATCGGTTAAAACGATTCCATATTTACTCATTTCACTCTTTGGCGATAGCTTCGCTTATATTCTTCGCGTAATCGAATCGTTTTATATATATTATACAATAATGATAAAACTCTATATTATCAGCTCATATTCGTCATGAAAACATTTCTATTGTTATCTATGACAACCTCTATCAAATTTCGGGGACGAAATTTCTTTAACGGGTAGGTACTGTAATGACCCGGAAATTTCCGACCAAATTTAAACCTTAATCTTTATATGTTTCCGACACGATAAGCAAAATATGTAATGTTGAGTTTAGAAAGTTTGAAATCTATATTTAGGTAATCAATTACCTTTTGACCATGCCTGATGATTCACGAACAAATATGTGTAAATAGATATGTATGTGTATATACATATGTGTGATTACTAAAATTAAGAATTTTTGATAAAACAGTTAATGAGTGAAATAATTAAATATATTTACTCTAAAAGTTTGGAAAGTTTTCGGAGAACTTTTATCCGTAACTGTTTAGCAATGGACATGATATAGCACTCCGTAAATTGAAAATATCTTGAGTGTCGGCAGTGAAATAATTATATGTGTCCGTGATAAGTTGAATTCATAATTGATTACTGTTGATTTTACACGTTTCCTAAATTATTTAATAATTATTATTATTATAATATTATTATTAAATTATTAAGATATCCGTAAATTCATGAATGTATACCGTAACTAGATATTATATATTCCTCCACTATCTTCTTGTTTTGTGGAACACAACATTAGATACACATATATGGATATATTACATCTATCATTAACTTAAGCATATATATATATTTATACGTTCATCATAGAACAACCTCACCACTCATTGTCTTCGCTTCATCACCATCTTCGAACACAACCACCATGGAACCACCCTTCATCTCCACCACCACCTTTAATCACCAGGAAACCGTCACCAACATCATGATTTATGCTACTGCTGCGTTTTTGTTTTACAAACCCAAACTCACTTGTTAAACTCATCAACTGCTACAATTACTGTGTTTCTGTTCGATTTACATACACAACTTAATAAGTTTATCATCGAAAACCCTTGTCGTTGTGCTACTATACGAAGTCTATAGTTACAATTAAACCAAACCCATTTAATCACAATATTATCAACACCTTCGGATAACCATCGAATCATCTTCTATTCGCAAACTTCTTCACCTTGAACCATCGGGCACCATCAGTGCACCACCATCATGGACAACTATTAAACCGCCATTAACTACACGCCACCTTCCTTCACCTCGCCACCACCATTCAACGATCATGAATCACCTGCTACTGTTTCTATGTCTGTTACGAGAACCTCCATCAACAACCCTCACCTTCAAGAACACCCTCTCCCTCATCCTTTCTCTCTCTCATATATTTCTCTCCTTGCTCTTTTCTTTTCGGACGAGAACACCACAACCATACTTGTTTCATCGAAACCCACTGTCACTAGACACCTATTCGATTGAAACCCAAAAACCCAAACAACATCACAAAACCTCACATCTGTAATGACTATTGCTGCTGCAATACCTATACGTTTCTGTTTTCACAACCATCCACAACCGAAGAATAAGAATAGAGTGATGATGATGATGATGGGATGAGCATGATTACATGTAAGATGATGATTAGTGTGATTTGTTTCTTTCTATTTGAAAAATCACAAAAACGTAACCCTATTACCTTTTGTTGTCGGCCACTAGATTGTTATTAAAAAGTGAACAAGGGATTGAATTTTTCTTATTTTCTTGAGTTGAGATAACCGGCCGAATTTTTATGTAATTGTGTTGGGCTGTGATTATTTTTTTTGCCATGGGTAATCTTCGGTTAGGCTAAGCAAAAGAGAACAAGGAAGTGGGTAGAGTTATTGGGCCGTGACCTTGATTGTATTATTGGGCCGATGATTTAAGTTAATAAAAAGAACACGCAAGTAATACGGTTATACATAAGTTCATGATAAAATAAAACAGAAATAATGTGGCAGAGGGATGGTGTGGTAATGTTAGTGGGTGTGTGAGCGAGAGGTCGCAGGTTCGAGTCTTGTTCGAGGCATTGATTTTAGGAAAAGCTTATAAGGGTATACACAATTATTTTTAAACCTATTATTATTATTATTATGATCATTAATATTATTGTTATGATGATTATTATTAATTATCAATGTTATTACTACAAATATTATTACAAGTATTATAAATATTATTATTATTATTATTATTACTATTATTATTATTATTATTATTATTATTATTATTATTATTATTATTATTATTATTATTATTATTATTATTATTATTATTATTTTAATGAAAGTAGTATTACTATTGAAATTAATTTTTTTTAAAAATTATCATATTTATTATTAGAACTGTCACTATTATTATTATTATAATTATCATCATTTTTATCCTTGGTATTTTTATTATCAATTTTATTATCTCTAACACTAACATTATTATTTTTAACATTATTATTATTAGTAGTATTATTAATTATTAATATATCAAATAAAATATTTATTTTTAAATAAAAATATATTTATGACACAAAACATAAGTATATTAATATTCTTGTAATAAATATTAATTATCTATAAAAAGTATATAAGAATAAATATATCTAATTAAATTATTAATGAAACCTATAATTTATTAAAATAATAATTATGTCACTAATAATATATAATTTTGTTCGATTACAACTATATGTGTTAATATATATATAAATGATATAGGAACGTGAATCTGAGGCCAACCCTGCATTGTTTAGTTTCGTCATATGTATTTTTACTACAAAATACAATAGGTGAGTTTCATTACTCCCTTTTTATATATATTTTTGGGCTGAGAATACATGCGCTGTTTTATAAATGTTTTACGAAATAGGCACAAGTACTAAAACTAATTCTATGTGGGTTTAAACCAGAAATATACCCTTAGCTTGGTAACATTAAACTACTTGTCTATGTACGGTAGGCGCGAATCCTAAAGATAGATCTATTGGGCCTGACAAACCCCATCCTGACTATGGGATGCTTTAGTACTTTGAGGTTATTTTAAACACACCTGATCTGGTGTACTTCAGAGGGTAAAACATAAACGTTAAGGCTTGTTACCGGGTGCCTACAGCTTATAGAATACTTTTATACACTTGCGAGTGTACATATATTTATAAACGGAAAACTTGTGGTCTATTAATATATTGAAACGTTTGTTATGATAAACCTATGAACTCACCAACCTTTTGGTTGACACTTTTAAGCATGTTTATTCTCAGGTACGAATTAAGTCTTCCGCTGTGTATTTGCTCATTTTAAGGACATTACTTGGAGCCGATCATCGCAATGGGATCAAATGTTGATGACTTCGTCCAGATGGATAAGGACGGGTTGTTACAAACGAGAGGGTAAGCTAATGCTTAGTGAATGCAATACTTATACATATACATATGTAATTTACCTACACGCATCCACCTACAAAACCATTACATACAACGAACAAACGAGTTAGCATCAACAAACACATGACTAGCAACAACGTTAGTACATAATTCAACACGATAATATACTAAACATAAAAGGGCATAAACACGCTAACCGTTCACCGCTTACTACTACTGACTTGTAGCCGACCAAGATCATCGAGTCTCACTCGTACCATGTCACCGACTTGTGACTCATCATATGGTGTCACCGACTTGTGAATCACCATGTAGCATCACCGACTTGTGAAGCCCCACCTAGTGCCACCGACTTGTGATCACTAAGAAATGTCACCAACTTGTGACTCATCATAAGGTGTCACCGACTTGTGAATCACCACTATTACTTATGGGTCACCGCCTCGTGAACGCCATGTGGCATCACTGACTTGTGAAGTACCACCAAGTGTCACCGACTTGTGAACACTATGGGGTGTCACCGACTAGTGCACCACCCGTCAATACATATGAGGTCACCGACTTGTAAACCTCCAAGAGGTTTCACCGACTCGTGAGACACCTAGCGAGATACTACCGACCCGTAGTTCTCTTCACCCGGATACCAAATAAGCCACCAACTTGTGACATAACGCCCAACACTCACGATGTGGGGCCAAAGGCCCACATCGCGTACGAGTAAATAAACCACATACATACATGTATAAATATTCCACTCACCTTGATTTCAAGTAAGGCAACTTCCGCTTGAGCTCCTAATCGTCCGATGCAAATCACCTAAGTAATTTACAACCGAATAAGCTAAATACACTAGCTTACACAAGCTTATACACAAAACACCATAAGTGCAATATCGGCCCATTTGCACATGCATCACTTTGACTAAGTCAAAACTCGCCCAAAACACCCATAATCAAAATTAACTAATGATTATGTTCAAACACCCCCTTATGCTCAAGGTTCAACATCAAAACACTTACTTGCATCATTAGGACACAAAAATCCATTTTGACTCAAACTCAAGTCAACACCCATTTGCAAGTTTACACTTCTAATCACTTATAATCTTAATTAACTAGTGATTCCAACAACCAAACATGATTAACAACTAATCATCTTCATTAACAAACCCAAACCAACCAACAATGGTTATTAACACCATTTACTAGCTCAAACATCCAATTAACAACTAATGGGTTTATTTTAAGAACACCCATTTCAAAACCCCAATTATGAACACTAAATCAAACTATGAAAACTCGGAGTTAGAGCTTACCAATACCACTACAACGTAGCCGTGAACAAGGTGAACAACTTTAACACTTGCAACTTCGTTTGATTCAAGCTCCTTCTTCCCCAAATGAAGCTTTCTCTCTCTAAGCTCTATTTCTCACTCTAGGGTTTGAGAGTGTGTGGAAGAGATGAAGATAAGATTATAGACTTGAAAGAGTCCACCAATCTGCCTTTGTGGCCTAAAACCGACCCTCAAGTAAAAAGACCATAATGCCCTTCATTAAACTCAAAACAGAAAAACTGGGGTTCTGTCGCAGGGACAGTGCGCGGCGCACACCATCACCCCTGAGCGGCGCGCACGAAGGGCTGAACAGGTTCTGTCTTAGGTTTACTCACACAATTTTTCCCAAACTTCATGCACTCTAATACACTTCTGTAAAATAAATAACCGGGTCTTACATGAATCAATCCACGACCCAGTGTATACGTATCTCAGTATTGATCACAACTCAAACTATATATATTTTGGAATCAACCTCAACCCTGTATAGCTAACTCCAACATTCACATATAGAGTGTCTATGGTTGTTCCGAAATATATATAGATGTGTCAACATGATAGGTCGAAACATTGTATACGTGTCTATGGTATCTCAAGATTACATAATATACAATACAAGTTGATTAAGTTATGGTTGGAATAGATTTGTTACCAATTTTCACGTAGCTAAAATGAGAAAAATTATCCAATTTTATTTTACCCATAACTTCTTCATTTTAAATCCGTTTTGAGTGAATCAAATTGCTATGGTTTCATATCGAACTCTATTTTATGAATCTAAACATAAAAAGTATAGGTTTATAGTCAGAAAAATAAGTTACAAGTCATTTTTTTAAAGGTAGTCATTTCAGTCGATAGAACGACGTCTAGATGACCATTTTAGAAAACATACTTCCACTTTGAGTTTAACCATAATTTTTGGATATAGTTTCATGTTCATAATAAAAATCATTTTCCCAGAATAATAACTTTTAAATCAAAGTTTATCATAGTTTTTAATTAACTAACCCAAAACAGCCTCCGGGTTTACGGTGTTTTTCGTGTTTCTAGGTTTTAAATCATTAAGTTAGCATATCATATAGATATAGAACATGTGTTTAGTTGATTTTAAAAGTCAAGTTAGAAGGATTAACTTTTATTTGCGAACAAGTTTAGAATTAACTAAACTATGTTCTAGTGATTACAAGTTTAAACCTTCGAATAAGATAGCTTTATATGTATGAATCGAATGATGTTATAAACATAATTACTACCTCAACTTCCTTGGATAAACCTACTGGAAATGAGAAAAATAGATCTAGCTTCAAAGGATCCTTGGATGGCTTGAAAGTTCTTGAAGCAGAACCATGACACGAAAACAATTTCAAGTAAGATTTCCACTCGAAATAAGATTGTTATAGTTATAGAAATTGAATTAAAGTTTGAATATGATTATTACCTTGTATTAGAATGATAACATACTGTAAGAAATAAAGATTTCTTGAGGTTGGATGATCACCTTACAAGGTTGGAAGTGAGCTAGCAAACTTGAAAGTATTCTTGATTTTATGTAACTAGAACTTGTAGAATTTATGAAGAACACTTAGAACTTGAAGTTAGAACTTGAGAGAGATCAATTAGATGAAGAAAATTGAAGAATGAAAGTGTTTGTAGGTGTTTTTGGTCGTTGGTGTATGGATTAGATATAAAGGATATGTAATTTTGTTTTCATGTAAATAAGTCATGAATGATTACTCATATTTTTGTAATTTTATGAGATATTTCATGCTAGTTGCCAATTGATGGTTCCCACATGTGTTAGGTGACTCACATGGGCTGCTAAGAGCTGATCATTGGTGTGTATATACCAATAGTACATACATCTAAAAGCTGTGTATTGTACGAGTACGAATACGGGTGCATACGAGTAGAATTGTTGATGAAACTGAACGAGGATGTAATTGTAAGCATTTTTGTTAAGTAGAAGTATTTTGATAAGTGTATTGAAGTCTTTAAAAAGTGTATGAATACATATTAAAACACTACATGTATATACATTTTAACTGAGTCGTTAAGTCATCGTTAGTCATTACATGTAAGTGTTGTTTTGAGACCTTTAGGTTAACGATCTTGTTAAATGTTGTTAACCCAAAGTTTATAATATCAAATTAGATTTTAAATTATTATATTATCTTGATATTATGATATATTAATATATCTTAATATGATATATACATTTAAATGTCGTTACAACGATAATCGTTACATATATGTCTCGTTTCGAAATCCTTAAGTTAGTAGTCTTGTTTTTACTTATGTAGTTCATTGTTAATACACTTAATGATATATTTAATTATCATATTATCATGTTATATATAATATAACAATGTATTAATATGCTTCATATATATTTAGTAAGACGTGGTTATAACGATAATCGTTATATGTATCGTTTCGAGTTTCATACGTCAATAGTCTCCTTTTTAAGTATATAACTTATTGTTACTATTTTTAATGAGATACTTGATGATCATTATATCATGTTAAACATATATATTTATTCATTTATGTATCATCATGTCATATACAACTTATAGCGTTCGTGAATCATTGGTCAAACTGGGTAATCAGACGTTTACAAAATTTCCGTTTCAATTAACCAAGTCTTAACAAGTTTGATTGCTTAACATGTTGGAAACATTTAATCATGTAAATATAGTTTTCATTAAACATATAATCATAGAAAGGTTCGGAAAAGTTCGGGTCACTACAGTACCTACCCGTTAAATAAATTTCGTCCCGAAATTTTAAGCAGTTGGAGGTGTTGACGTATCTTCTGGAAATAAATGCGGGTATTTCTTCTTCATCTGATCTTCACGCTCCCAGGTGAACTCGGGTCCTCTACGAGCATTCCATCGAACCTTAACAATCGATATCTTGTTTTGTTTAAGTCTCTTAACC
This sequence comes from Rutidosis leptorrhynchoides, assembly GCF_046630445.1. NCBI lineage: Eukaryota > Viridiplantae > Streptophyta > Magnoliopsida > Asterales > Asteraceae > Rutidosis > Rutidosis leptorrhynchoides. The sequence continues at coordinate 715,475,334 of NC_092333.1, forward strand.
TCACGATCCATTATTTCGACGGGTTCTTCAATGAATTGAAGTTTTTCATTGATTTGGATTTCGTCCAACGGAATAGTGAGATCTTCTTTAGCAAAACATTTCTTCAAATTTGAGACGTGGAAAGTGTTATGTACAGCCGCGAGTTGTTGAGGTAGCTCCAGTTGGTAAGCTACTGGTCCGACACGATCTATAATCTTGAATGGTCCAATGTACCTTGGATTTAGTTTCCCCCGTTTACCAAATCGAACAACGCCTTTCCAAGGTGAAACCTTAAGCATGACCATTTCTCCAATTTCAAACTCTATATCTTTTCTTTTACTGTCCGCGTAGCTCTTTTGTTGACTCTGGGCGGTTTTCAATCTTTATTGAATTTGGATGATTTTCTCGGTAGTTTCTTGTATTATCTCCGGACCCGTAATCTGTCTATCCCCCACTTCACTCCAACAAATCGGAGACCTGCACTTTCTACCATAAAGTGCTTCAAACGGCGCCATCTTAATGCTTGAATGGTAGCTGTTGTTGTAGGAAAATTCTGCTAACGGTAGATGTCGATCCCAACTGTTTCCGAAATCAATAACACAAGCTCGTAGCATGTCTTCAAGCGTTTGTATCGTCCTTTCGCTCTGCCCATTAGTTTGTGGATGATAGGCAATACTCATGTCTAGACGAGTTCCCAATGCTTGCTGTAATGTCTGCCAGAATCTTGAAATAAATCTGCCATCCCTATCAGAGATAATAGAGATTGGTATTCCAGTCTGGAGACGACTTCCTTCAAATACATTCGTGCTAACTTCTCCATCTTGTCATCTTCTCTTATTGGCAGGAAGTGCGCTGACTTGGTGAGACGATCAACTATTACCTAAATAGTATCATAACCACTTGCAGTCCTTGGCAATTTTTAATAATGAAATCCATGGTAATGTTTTCCCATTTCCATTCCGGGATTCCAGGTTGTTGTAGTAGACCTGATGGTTTCTGATGTTCAGCTTTGACCTTAGAACACGTCAAATATTCTCCTACATATTTAGCAATATCGGCTTTCATACCTGGCCACCAAAAATGTTTCTTAAGATCCTTGTACATCTTCCCCGTTCCAGGATGTATTGAGTATCTGGTTTTATGAGCTTCTCTAAGTACCATTTCTCTCATATCTCCAAATTTTGGTACCCTAATTCTTTCAGCCCTATACCGGGTTCCGTCTTCCTGAATATTAAGATGCTTCTCCGATCCTTTGGGTATTTCATCCTTTAAATTTCCCTCTTTTAAAACTCCTTGTTGCGCCTCCTTTATTTGAGTAGTAAGGTTAGTGTGAATTATTATATTCATAGATTTTACTCGAATGGGTTCTCTGTCCTTTCTGCTCAAGGCATCGGCTACCACATTTGCCTTCCCCGGGTGGTAACGAATCTCAAAGTCGTAATCATTCAACAATTCAATCCACCTACGCTGCCTCATATTCAGTTGTTTCTGATTAAATATGTGTTGAAGACTTTTGTGGTCGGTATATATAATACTGTTGACCCCATATAAGTAGTGCCTCCAAGTCTTTAATGCAAAAACAACCGCGCCTAATTCCAAATCATGTGTCGTATAATTTTGCTCGTGAATCTTCAATTGTCTAGACGCATAAGCAATCACCTTCGTCCGTTGCATTAATACACAACCGAGACCTTGCTTTGATGCGTCACAATAAATCACAAAATCATCATTCCCTTCAGGCAATGACAATATAGGTGCCGTAGTTAGCTTTTTCTTCAATAATTGAAACGCCTTCTCTTGTTCATCCTTCCATTCAAATTTCTTCCCTTTATGCGTTAATGCAGTCAAGGGTTTTGCTATCTTGGAGAAATCTTGGATGAATCTTCTGTAGTAACCAGCCAATCCTAAAAATTGACGTATATGCTTCGGAGTTTTTGGGGTTTCCCACTTTTCATCGGTTTCGATCTTTGCCGGGTCCACCTGGATACCTTCTTTGTTCACTATGTGACTGAGGAATTGAACTTCTTCCAACCAAAATGCACACTTTGAAAACTTAGCGTACAGTTTTTCTTTCCTCAATACTTCTAGCACTTTTCTCAAATGTTCTTCGTGCTCTTGATCATTCTTTGAGTAAATAAGTATGTCATCGATGAAAACAATGACAAACTTGTCAAGATATGGCCCACACACTCGGTTCATAAGGTCCATGAACACAGCTGGTGTGTTAGTCAATCCAAACGGCATAACCATAAACTCGTAATGACCATAACGCGTCCTAAAAGCAGTTTTTGGAATATCATCCTCCTTTACTCGCATTTGATGATATCCAGAACGTAAATCGATCTTCGAATAAACCGACGAGCCTTGTAGTTGATCAAATAAGTCTTCAATTCTCGGCAGTGGATAACGGTTTTTGATGGTAAGTTTGTTCAACTCTCTGTAGTCAATACACAACCTAAATGTACCATCCTTCTTCTTGACAAACAAAACAGGAGCTCCCCATGGTGATGTGCTTGGTCGAATGAAACCACGTTCTAATAGTTCTTGCAGTTGGCTTTGCAGTTCTTTCATCTCGCTGGGTGTGAGTCTATAAGGAGCACGAGCTATTGGTGCAGCTCCTGGTACAAGATCTATTTGAAATTCAACAGATCGATGTGGAGGTAGTCCCGGTAATTCTTTCGGAAATACATCGGGAAATTCTTTTGCGACGGGAACATCATTGATGCTCTTTTCTTCAGTTTGTACTTTCTCGACGTGTGCTAGAACAGCATAGCAACCTTTTCTTATTAGTTTTTGTGCCTTCAAATTACAAATAAGATGTAGCTTCATGTTGCCCTTTTCTCCGTACACCATTACGGGTTCTCCTTCTTCTCGTACAATGCGAATTGCATTTTTATAACATACGATCTCTGCTTTCACCTTCTTCAGCCAGTCCATGCCAACTATTACATCAAAACTCCCTAACTCTACTGGTATCAAATCAATCTTAAATATTTCGCTACCCAGTTTAATTTCTCGATTCCGGCATATATTATCTGCTGAAATTAATTTACCGTTTGCTAATTCGAGTAAAAATTTACTATCCAACGGTGTCAATGGACAACTTAATTTAGCACAAAAATCTCTACTCATATAGCTTCTATCTGCACCCGAATCAAATAAAACGTAAGCAGATTTATTGTCAATAAGAAACGTACCCGTAACAAGCTCCGGGTCTTCCTGTGCCTCTGCCGCATTAATATTGAAAACTCTTCCGCGGCCTTGTCCATTCGTGTTCTCCTGGTTCGGGCAATTTCTAATAATGTGGCCCGGTTTTCCACATTTATAACAAACTATATTGGCATAACTTGCTCCGACACTACTTGCTCCGCCATTACTCGTTCCGACACCATTTGTTCCTTTCGTTCTGTTAACCCCTGGTCCGTAGACCTCACACTTCACCGCGCTATGACCATTTATTTTACACTTGTTGCAAAATTTGGTGCAGAACCCCGAGTGATACTTTTCACACCTTTGGCATAGCTGCTTCTGATTGTTGTTGTTGCGGTTGTTATTATTGTTGGGATGATTGTTGTAGTTGCTGTTGTTGTTGTTGTTGTTGTTGTTGTTATTATTGTTGTTGTTGGGCCATTTGTTGTAGTTGCGATTGATGTTGCGATTGTTGGGATAGTTGTTGCAATTATTGTTGTAATTGCTGTTGTTGTTGTATTGGTGATTCTTATCACCGTTTTCCTCCCACTTTCTTTTGACTTGCTTCACAGTGGCCTCTTCAGCAGTCTGTTCTTTAATTCTTTCTTCAATCTGGTTCACTAGTTTGTGAGCCATTCTACATGCATGTTGTATGGAGGCGGGCTCATGTGAACTTATATCTTCTTAGATTCTTTCCGGTAATCCTTTCACAAACGCGTCGATCTTCTCTTCCTCATCTTCGAACGCTCCCGGACACAATAGGCATAATTCTGTGAATCGTCTTTCATACGTGGTAATATCAAATCCTTGGGTTCGTAACCCTCTAAGTTCTGTCTTGAGCTTATTGACCTCGGTTCTGGGACGGTACTTCTCGTTCATCAAGTGCTTGAATGCTGACCACGGTAGTGCGTAAGCATCATCTTGTCCCACTTGCTCTAGATAGGTATTCCACCATGTTAATGCAGAACCTGTGAAGGTATGCGTAGCGTACTTCACTTTGTCCTCTTCAGTACACTTACTTATGGCAAACACCGATTCGACCTTCTCGGTCCACCGTTTCAATCCGATCGGTCCTTCGGTTCCATCAAATTCCAAAGGTTTGCAGGCAGTGAATTCTTTGTAGGTGCATCCTACACGATTTCCTGTACTGCTAGATCCAAGGTTATTGTTGGTATGTAGCACAGCCTGTACTGAGCTATGTTTGAAGCAAGAAAGGCACGAAATTCCTCTTCGCTCATATTCAAGGTGTGTCGAGTAGTCGGTGCCATTTCCTTCAAAATAGTCAAATGAAACGAGTTAATCATATAGAATATCAAGAGTAGTCAATAGTATTTCGTGTAGTGACCCGAACTTTTCCATGTTTATATATATTAATTGAGATTGATATTTACATGATTAAATGTTCCCAACATGTTAATCAATCAAACTTGTTAAGACTTGATTAATTGAAATATGTTTCATATAGACAATTGACCACCCAAGTTGACCGGTGATTCACGAACGTTAAAACTTGTAAAAACTATATGATGACATATATATGGATATATATATATAGTTAACATGATACTATGATAAGTAAACATATCATTAAGTATATTAACAATGAACTACATATGTAAAAACAAGACTACTAACTTAATGATTTTTAAACGAGACATATATGTAACGATTATCGTTGTAAAGACATTTAATGTATATATATCATATTAAGAGATATTCATACATGATAATATCATGATAATATAATAATTTAAAATCTCATTTGATATTATAAACATTGGGTTAACAACATTTAACAAGATCGTTAACCTAAATGTTTCAAAACAACACTTACATGTAACGACTAACGATGACTTAACGACTCAGTTAAAATGTATATACATGTAGTGTTTTCATATGTATTTATACACTTTTGAAAGACTTCAATACACTTATCAAAATACTTCTACTTAACAAAAATGCTTACAATTACATCCTCGTTCAGTTTCATCAACAATTCTACTCGTATGCACCCGTATTCGTACTCGTACAATACACAGCTTTTAGATGTATGTACTATTGGTATATACACTCCAATGATCAGCTCTTAGCAGCCCATGTGAGTCACCTAACACATGTGGGAACCATCATTTGGCAACTAGCATGAAATATCTCATAAAATTACAAAAATATGAGTAATCATTCATGACTTATTTACATGAAAACAAAATTACATATCCTTTATATCTAATCCATACACCAACGACCAAAAACACCTACAAACACTTTCATTCTTCAATTTTCTTCATCTAATTGATCTCTCTCAAGTTCTATCTTCAAGTTCTAAGTGTTCTTCATATATTCTACAAGTTCTAGTTACATAAAATCAAGAATACTGTCAAGTTTGCTAGCTCACTTCCAATCTTGTAAGGTGATCATCCAACCTCAAGAAATCTTTGTTTCTTACAGTAGGTTATCATTCTAATACAAGGTAATAATCATATTCAAATTTTGGTTCAATTTCTATAACTATAACAATCTTATTTCAAGTGATGATCTTACTTGAACTTGTTTTCGTGTCATGATTCTGCTTCAAGAACTTCGAGCCATCCAAGGATCCGTTGAAGCTAGATCCATTTTTCTCTTTTCCAGTAGGTTTATCCAAGGAACTTAAGGTAGTAATGATGTTCATAACATCATTCGATTCATACATATAAAGCTATCTTATTCGAAGGTTTAAACTTGTAATCACTAGAACATAGTTTAGTTAATTCTAAACTTGTTCGCAAACAAAAGTTAATCCTTCTAACTTGACTTTTAAAATCAACTAAACACATGTTCTATATCTATATGATATGCTAACTTAATGATTTAAAACCTGGAAACACGAAAAATACCGTAAAACCGGATTTACGCCGTCGTAGTAACACCGCGGGCTGTTTTGGGTTAGTTAATTAAAAACTATGATAAACTTTGATTTAAAAATTATTATTCTGAGAAAATGATTTTTATTATGAACATGAAACTATATCAAAAAAATATGGTTAAACTCAAAGTGGAAGTATGTTGATGCGGTAGCGGAGTGGTATAAAATACTATTAAATTTTTGCAGGAAATACTATTAAATACGATACAATTTTACACAAGATATTTATTTATTTATAGAATGGATATACTTAAACCTTGCTACAACACTTATAGGTAGTGTACCTAATCGTACAGTAGTGTAGTTTTTAGTAAGTCCGGTTCGTTCCACAGGGAAAATCTTTAAACAAAGCTTAACGCTATATTAGTTTACTTTTATAAAAATACAAATATATATATATAAGTAATATTATTATTATAAAGGGGGGTTTTTACCATTTAATGACCGGTTTGTCGATTTTAAAACTTTAGTTGCAGTTAAAACCAAATGTAAAATATTAAAAATGAATACAAGACTTAAATTAAAGCATAAAGTAAATAACGATAATGAAATTGCGAATAATAAAAGTGCGATAAAATAAACTTGCGATAATTAAAAAGTACGATAATTAAAGGTGCAATTAAATACAATAATAATAAAAATGCGATATTTAGAAGTGCAATTAAATATAAAATAAAGGAAATTAAATATGAAATAAAAGAATTATGCTTATTTAAACTTCCGTAATCATGATGTTTGACGTGTTGATTTTTGTTTTATGCCCATGGGTTAATTGTCCTTTGTCCTGGATTATTTAATATGTCCGTCTGGTTTTTGTCCATAACAGTCCATCAGTCATAAATATAAAATGCGAGTGTCCTCGTCAAATTATCCTTATACCCGAAGTTAAATATTCCAACTAATTGGGGACTTAAACTGTAACAAGATTTTAATACTTTGTTTAATAATTACACCAGGATGTCGACTGAGTGTAACCCAAGGTTTTAATATTTTGTTATCAGTTATACCAAGTGTCCTTGTACATAATTTCACCCCTGTTTTAATTATTCTAGTGGATATTAATCCATTCCCGTATCCGGTTAAATGAACGATTATTCGTTGGTATAACTACCCCGCCCATCGTGTCCGATCGAGTGTATATGGTAATTTATAGGGACGCCCAATTGTAAATCTTTATATTAACATTAACAAACTATCATTTAGTTAAACAAATATAAAGCCCATTAATAGCCCATAGTCTAATTTCCACAAGTGTCGTTCTTTTGTCCAAACCCCAATTATGGTACAAAGCCCAATTACCCAATTTTAGTAATTAGCCCAACATCATGATTACTTCGTTTTAAATAAGCATAATAATAACTTAGCTACGAGACATTAATGTAAAAAGGTTGAACATAACTTACAATGATTAAAAATAGCGTAGCGTTACACGGACAGAATTTCAACTTACACCCTTACAATATTCGCTAACATACCCTTATTATTAGAATTATAATTAAAATTAAAATTAAAATATAAATTATAAATATAAATATATCGTATGAATGAGGAGAAAAAAGATGATGATTTGCGATCAGAATTCGGTTGCTTTTATAGGAAAATTCGACTTTTGGGGCTCCGCGACTCGCAGTGAAATACTCTTCAAACTCCGCGAGTCGCGGAGAATGAAATTACAGCTCAGTCCCTTTGGAGTCTTTCTTGCCAACGGTTTTTATTATTTATTATAATATATAAATAATTATAAGAATTATTTAAATATTATATTATATTTATGTGTATAGTTGACTTGTAATTTTTAGTCCGTTGCGTCGAGCGTTGAGAGTTGACTCTAGTCCCGGTTCCGGATTTTCGAACGTCCTTGCGTACAATTTAATATCTTGTACTTTGCGTTTTGAATCTTGTACTCTTTTAATTTCGAGACGTTTCTTATCAATAATTGGAACCTCTTTGATTGTTTTTTGTACTTTTGAGCTTTTTGGTCGTTTGCGTCTTCAATTCGTCGAATCTGTCTTTTGTCTTCACCTTTTATTATTTAAACGAATATCACTTGTAAATAGAACAATTGTAACTAAAAGCTTGTCTTTCTTGAGGAATAATGCTATGAAATATATGTTCGTTTTTAGCATTATCATATGTTTTCTAAAATGGTCATCTAGACGTCGTTCTTTCGACTGAAATGACTACCTTTACAAAAATGACTTGTAACTTATTTTTCCGACTATAAACCTATACTTTTTCTGTTTAGATTCATAAAATAGAGTTCAATATGAAACCATAGCAATTTGATTCACTCAAAACGGATTTAAAATGAAGAAGTTATGGGTAAAACAAGATTGGATAATTTTTCTCATTTTAGCTACGTGAAAATTGGTAACAAATCTATTCCAACCATAACTTAATCAACTTGTATTGTATATTATGTAATCTTGAGATACCATAGACACGTATACAATGTTTCGACCTATCATGTCGACACATCTATATATATTTCGGAACAACCATAGACACTCCATATGTGAATGTTGGAGTTAGCTATACAGGGTTGAGGTTGATTCCAAAATATATATAGTTTGAGTTGTGATCAATACTGAGATACGTATACACTGGGTCGTGGATTGATTCAAGATAATATTTATCGATTTATTTCTGTACATCTAACTGTGGACAACTAGTTGTAGGTTACTAACGAGGACAGCTGACTTAATAAACTTAAAACATCAAAATATATTAAAAGTGTTGTAAATATATTTTGAACATACTTTGATATATATGTATATATTGTTATAGGTTCGTGAATCAACCAGTGGCCAAGTCTTACTTTCCAACGAAGTAAAAATCTGTGAAAGTGAGTTATAGTCCCACTTATAAAATCTAATATTTTTGGGATGAGAATACATGCAGATTTTATAAATGATTTACAAAATAGACACAAGTACGTGAAACTACATTCTATGGTTGAATTATCGAAATCGAATATGCCCCTTTTTATTAATTCTGGTAATCTAAGAATTAGGGAACAGACACCCTAATTGACGCGAATCCTAAAGATAGATCTATTGGGCCTAACAAACCCCATCCAAAGTACCGGATGCTTTAGTACTTCGAAATTTATATCATATCTGAAGGGTGTCCCGGAATGATGGGGATATTCTTATATATGCATCTTGTTAATGTCGGTTACTAGGTGTTCACCATATGAATAATTTTTATCTCTATGTATGGGATGTGTATTGAAATATGAAATCTTGTGGTCTATTATTATGATTTGATATATATAGGTTAAACCTATAACTCACCAACATTTTTGTTGACGTTTTAAGCATGTTTATTCTCAGGTGATTATTAAGAGCTTCCGCTGTCGTATACTTAAATAAGGACGAGATTTGGAGTCCATTCTTGTATAATATTGTGTAAAAACTGCATTCAAAAAACTTATTTTGTTGTAATATATTTGTATTGTAAACCATTATGTAATGGTCGTGTGTAAACAGAATATTTTAGATTATCATTATTTGATAATCTACGTAAAGCTTTTTAAACCTTTATTGATGAAATAAAGGTTATGGTTTGTTTTAAAATGAATGCAGTCTTTGAAAAACGTCTCATATAGAGGTCAAAACCTCGCAACGAAATCAATTAATATGGAACGTTTTTAAACAATAAGAACGGGACATTTCAGTTGGTATCAGAGCGTTGGTCTTAGAGAACCAGAATTTTGCATTAGTGTGTCTTATCGAGTTTGTTAGGATGCATTAGTGAGTCTGGACTTCGACCGTGTTTACTTGAAAAATGATTGCTTAACAAATTTTGTTAGAAACTATATATTTTTAACATGTGAATATTATGTGATATATTAATCTCTTAACGCGTTTGATATTATGTAATAGATGTCTACCTCTAAAACAAGTCCCATTGACTCACCTAATAATAATGAAGAGTCAAATGTAAATTGGAATGATTCGTGGACTGATTCACAAGTTCCCGAAGAGGAACCGGAAGAAGAGTCGGAACCGGAAGAAGAATCAGAACCAGAAGAAGAATCGGAACCGGATGAAGAAATAGAACCGGTGGGGGAAATAATAAAACGGTTAAGTAAAAGAAAATCCTCAACCAACCGACCAAGATTAATTATGGTCAATGGTGTTTCCGCCAAGGAAGCAAAATATTGGGAGGATTACCAATTCTCCGATGAATCGGATTCCGACGAGAATTCTGATGATGTTATAGAAATTACCCCAACTGAATTTAAAAAGGCAAAAGAAAATAATAAGGGAAAGGGCATAAAAATAGAGAAATCTAATTCTAACCCCGATGAACTTTAAATGTATCGTCAACCCCCGAAGTCCTTAAGTTGTAACAATGACCCGGGAACCTCTAAACCACCAGGTTTTTCTAAACCAATGTGGAAAACGACGGCTCGTATTAGGGGAACATCATATATCCCTAGAAACTTGGCAAAACGAACCAAAACCGAAAAAGAAGAAACAAGCGAGTCGGAATAAGATAGTTGTATTCGTGTGGTGTAATATATGTAATATAATGTGCTTATGCTTTATGATATATGTAAAAATTGCTTGTATTAATAAGTATTTTTTTTTATGAATCTAACTCTTGTCTATTTTATAGTATAAAAACACAAAATGGATAGACAACCCAATATTTTAAGAGACTTACCCGGAGACATAATTGATGAAATCTTGTCTAGAGTCGGTCAGAATTCTTCGGCACAACTATTTAAGGCGAGATCAGTTTGTAAGACATTCGAAGAGCGTTCCAAGAATGCCTTGGTTTATAAAAGGCTTTCGTTCGAAAGATGGGGGATATCACATTGGGAAATCCATAAGTTACGATGTGTTTACTTTGACGCATATATTGCGGGGAACCCAAATGCTATTTTACGCAATGGGTTAAGAAATTATTTTGACTCAATATATCCGAATATTGGACTTCGTGATTTAGAAAAAACGGCTAACATGCAACATAAAGAAGCATGTTATGCTTACGGATTAGTAATGTTCGCTTCTCACCAAAGTGAGAACAAGAACATCGGGCTACAACTATTAAACAAAACGTTCCCACAAGTGACGGAGTCGGTAATTGGGGTAAGAAATGAGGGTTTTAGATTGTTACGGGACTGTTGGACATTACGTAACCCTCGTCCCTTTGACGACGTTACAACACGCTGTCTTATCAACGGCCATAACGGTTATGTCCCACAAGACCAAGGATGGGAAGTAATCCTAGTAAAACCAGAATGCATGACTTGTTTCTGGACGTATGAATTACGTGTCTTTATTGCCTTTGCTGAACGACTTGTGTACTAGCTAGAATTATCTTCACAACCATCTTGTATCAAATTTATTGTGTGCTATATTTCATGCTATATGTAAAATAAGCGGTATTGTAAGTTTGTAAAATATTGTGTAAAAGTTTGAACGCGAAATATTATTATAATCAGTTTTTCATATAGAATTGTAGTAGTTGAATTGTATATTAGCTACTAAGTATGAATTTAACGGGTAGGTACTACCCGAATTTAAACTTATAAAACGCTATTATGAAGAAAAAGCTTTTATAAATGAGTTCATATTATGCTACGAAATACTATTAACTACTCTTAATATTCTGTATGATTAACTTGTTCCATTTGACTATTTTGAAGGAAATGGCACCGACTACTCGACACACCGTGAATATGAATGAAGAGGAATTCCGTACTTTTCTAGCTTTAAACATAGCCGCAGTACAGGCTGCGCTACATACCAAAAATAACCTTGGATCTAGCAGTACGGGAAATCGTGTAGGATGCACCTACAAAGAATTCACTGCCTGCAAACCTTTGGAATTTGATGGAACCGAAGGACCGATTGGATTGAAACGGTGGACCGAGAAGGTCGAGTCGGTGTTTGCCATAAGTAAGTGTACTGAAGAGGACAAAGTGAAGTACGCTACGCATACCTTCACAGGTTCTGCGTTAACATGGTGGAATACCTATCTAGAGCAAGTGGGACAAGACGATGCGTACGCACTACCGTGGTCAGCATTCAAGCACTTGATGAACGAGAAGTACCGTCCCAGAACCGAGGTCAATAAGCTCAAGACAGAACTTAGAGGGTTACGAACCCAAGGATTTGATATTACCACGTACTAAAGACGATTCACAGAATTGTGCCTATTGTGTCCTGGAACATTCGAAGATGAGGAAGAGAACATCGACGCGTTTGTGAAAGGATTACCGGAAAGAATCCAAGAAGATATAAGTTCACACGAGCCCGCCTCCATATAACAGGCATGTAGAATGGCTCACAAACTAGTGAACCAGATTGAAGAAAGAATTAAAGAACAGACTGCTGAAGAGACCAATGTGAAGCAAGTTAAAAGAAAGTGGGAGGAAAACGGTGATAAGAATCACCAATACAACAACAACAGCAATTACAATAATAATTGCAACAATTATCCCAACAATCGCAACATTAATCGCAACTACAACAAACGGCCCAATAACAACAACAACAACAGCAACTACAACAATCATCCCAAGAACAATAATAACCGCAACAACAACAACAACAACAATCAGAAGCAGCTATGCCAAAGGTGTGAAAAGTATCACTCGGGGTTCTGCACCAAATTTGGTAACAAGTGTAAAAGAAATGGTCATAGCGCGGCGAAGTGTGAGGTCTACGGACCAGGGGTTAATAGAACGAAAGGAACAAATGGTGTCGGAACGAGTAATGGGGGAGCAAGTAGTGTCGGAGTAAGTTATGCCAATGTAGTTTGTTATAAATGTGGAAAACCGGGCCACATTATTAGAAATTGCCCGAACCAGGAGAACACGAATGGACAAGGCCGCGGAAGAGTTTTCAATATTAATGCGGCAGAGGCACAGGAAGACCCGGAGCTTGTTACGGGTACGTTTCTTATTGACAATAAATCTGCTTACGTTTTATTTGATTCGGGTGCGGATAGAAGCTATATGAGTAGAGATTTTTGTGCTAAATTAAGTTGTCCATTGACGCCTTTGGATAGTAAATTTTTACTCGAATTAGCAAATGGTAAATTAATTTCAGCAGATAATATATGTTGGAATCGAGAAATTAAACTGGTTAGCGAAACATTTAAGATTGATTTGATACCAGTAGAGTTAGGGAGTTTTGATGTGATAATCGGTATGGACTGGTTGAAAGAAGTGAAAGCAGAGATCGTTTGTTACAAAAATGCAATCCGCATTATACGAGAAAAAGGAAAACCCTTAATGGTGTACGGAGAAAAGGGCAACACGAAGCTACATCTTATTAGTAATTTGAAGGCACAAAAACTAATAAGAAAAGGTTGCTATGCTATTCTAGCACACGTCGAGAAAGTACAAACTGAAGAAAAGAGCATCAATGATGTTCCCATTGCAAAAGAATTTCCCGATGTATTTCCGAAAGAATTACCGGGATTACCCCCACATCGATCTGTTGAATTTCAAATAGATCTTGTAACAGGAGCTGCACCAATAGCTCGTGCTCCTTATAGACTCGCACCCAGCGAGATGAAAGAACTGCAAAGCCAATTACAAGAACTTTTAGAGCGTGGTTTCATTCGACCAAGCACATCACCGTGGGGAGCTCCTGTTTTGTTTGTCAAGAAGAAAGATGGTACATTCAGGCTGTGTATCGACTACCGAGAGTTGAACAAACTTACCATCAAGAACCGCTACCCACTACCGAGAATCGACGACTTATTTGATCAACTATAAGGCTCGTCTGTTTATTCAAAGATTGACTTACGTTCCGGGTATCATCAAATGCGGGTGAAAGAAGATGATATTCCAAAGACTGCTTTCAGAACACGTTACGGTCATTACGAGTTTATGGTCATGCCATTTGGTTTAACTAATGCACCAGCTGTGTTCATGGACCTTATGAACCGAGTGTGTGGACCATACCTTGACAAGTTTGTCATTGTTTTCATTGATGACATACTTATTTACTCAAAGAATGACCAAGAACACGGTGAACATTTGAGAAAGGTGTTAGAAGTATTGAGGAAGGAAGAATTGTATGCTAAGTTTTCAAAGTATGCATTTTGGTTGGAAGAAGTTCAATTCCTCGGTCACATAGTGAACAAAGACGGTATTAAGGTGGATCCGGCAAAGATAGAAACTGTTGAAAAGTCGGAAACCCCGAAAACTACGAAACACATACGCTAGTTTTTAGGACTAGCTGGTTACTACAGAAGGTTCATCCAAGACTTTTCCAGAATAGCAAAACCCTTGACTGCATTAACGCATAAAGGGAAGAAATTTGAATGGAATGATGAACAAGAGAAAGCGTTTCAGTTATTGAAGAAAAAGCTAACTACGGCACCTATATTGTCATTGCCTGAAGAGAATGATGATTTTGTGATTTATTGTGACGCATCAAAGCAAGGTCTCGGTTGTGTATTAATGCAACGAATGAAGGTGATTGCTTATGCGTCTAGACAATTGAAGATTCACGAACAAAATTATACGACGCATGATTTGGAATTAGGCGCGGTTGTTTTTGCATTAAAGACTTGGAGGCACTACTTATATGGGGTCAAAAGTATTATATATACCGACCACAAAAGTCTTCAACACATATTTAATCAGAAACAACTGAATATGAGGCAACGTAGGTGGATTGAATTATTGAACGATTACAACTTTGAGATTCGTTACCACCCGGGGAAGGCAAATGTGGTAGCCGATGCCTTGAGCAGGAAGGACAGAGAACCCATTCGAGTAAAATCTATGAATATAATGATTCATAATAACCTTACTACTCAAATAAAGGAGGCGCAACAAGGAGTTTTAAAAGAGGGAAATTTAAAGGATGAAATACCCAAAGGATCGGAGAAGCATCTTAATATTCGGGAAGACGGAACCCGGTATAGGGCTGAAAGGATTTGGGTACCAAAATTTGGAGATATGAGAGAAATGGTACTTAGAGAAGCTCATAAAACCAGATACTCAATACATCCTGGAATGGGGAAGATGTACAAGGATCTCAAGAAACATTTTTGGTGGCCGGGTATGAAAGCCGATGTTGCTAAATACGTAGGAGAATGTTTGACGTGTTCTAAGGTCAAAGTTGAGCATCAGAAACCATCAGGTCTACTTCAACAACCCGAAATCCCGGAATGGAAATGGGAAAACATTACCATGGATTTCATCACTAATTTGCCAAGGACTGCAAGTGGTTTTGATACTATTTGGGTAATAGTTGATCGTCTCACCAAATCAGCACATTTCCTGCCAATAAGAGAAGATGACAAGATGGAGAAGTTAGCACGACTGTATTTGAAGGAATTCATCTCCAGACATGGAATACCAATCTCTATTATCTCTGATAGGGATGGCAGATTTATTTCAAGATTCTGGCAGACATTACAGCAAGCATTAGGAACTCGTCTAGACATGAGTACTGCCTATCATCCACAAACTGATGGGCAGAGCGAAAGGACGATACAAACGCTTGAAGACATGCTACGAGCATGTGTTATTGATTTCGGAAACAGTTGGGATCGACATCTACTGTTAGCAGAATTTTCCTACAACAACAGCTACCATTCAAGCATTGAGATGGCGCCGTTTGAAGCACTTTATGGTAGAAAGTGCAGGTCTCCGATTTGTTGGAGTGAAGTGGGGGATAGACAGATTACGGGTTCGGAGATTATATAAGAAACTACCGAGAAGATCATCCAAATTCAACAACGGTTGAAAACCGCCCAAAGTCGACAAAAGAGCTACGCTGACATTAAAAGAAAAGATATAGAATTTGAAATTGGAGAGATGGTCATGCTTAAAGTTTCACCTTGGAAAGGCGTTGTTCGATTTGGTAAACGAGGGAAATTAAATCCAAGGTATATTGGACCATTCAAGATTATTGATCGTGTCGGACCAGTAGCTTACCGACTTGAGTTACCTCAACAACTCGCGGCTGTACATAACACTTTCCACGTCTCGAATTTGAAGAAATGTTTTGCTAAAGAAGATCTCACTATTCCGTTAGATGAAATCCAAATCAACGAAAAACTTCAATTCATCGAAGAACCCGTCGAAATAATGGATCGTGAGGTTAAAAGACTTAAGAAAAACAAGATACCAATTGTTAAGGTTCAATGGAATGTTCGTAGAGGACCCGAGTTCACCTGGGAGCGTGAAGATCAGATGAAGAAGAAATACCCGCATCTATTTCCAGAAGATTCGTCAACACCTTCAACAGCTTAAAATTTCGGGACGAAATTTATTTAACGGGTAGGTACTGTAGTGACCCGAACTTTTCCATGTTTATATATATTAATTGAGATTGATATTTACATGATTAAATGTTTCTAACATGTTAATCAATCAAACTTATTAACACTTGATTAATTGAAATATGTTTCATATAGACAATTGACCACCCAAGTTGACCGGTGATTCACGAACGTTAAAACTTGTAAAAACTATATGATGACATATATATGGATATATATATATATATATAGGTAACACGATACTATGATAAGTAAACATATCATTAAGTATATTAACAATGAACTACATATGTAAAAACAAGACTACTAACTTAATGATTTTTAAACGAGACATATATGTAACGATTATCGTTGTAAAGACATTTAATGTATATATATCATATTAAGAGATATTCATACATGATAATATCATGATAATATAATAATTTAAAATCTCATTTGATATTATAAACATTGGGTTAACAACATTTAACAAGATCGTTAACCTAAAGGTTTCAAAACAACACTTACATGTAACGACTAACGATGACTTAACGACTCAGTTAAAATGTATATACATGTAGTGTTTTAATATGTATTTATACACTTTTTAAAGACTTCAATATACTTATCAAAATACTTCTACTTAACAAAAATGCTTACAATTACATCCTCGTTCAGTTTCATCAACAATTCTACTCGTATGCACCCGTATTCGTACTCGTACAATACACAGCTTTTAGATGTATGTACTATTGGTATATACACTCCAATGATCAGCTCTTAGCAGCCCATATGAGTCACCTAACACATTTGGGAACCATCATTTGGCAACTAGCATTAAATATCTCATAAAATTACAAAAATATGAGTAATCATTCATGACTTATTTACATGAAAACAAAATTACATATCCTTTATATCTAATCCATACACCAACGACCAAAAACACCTACAAACACTTTCATTCTTCAATTTTCTTCATCTAATTGATCTCTCTCAAGTTCTATCTTCAAGTTCTAAGTGTTCTTCATATATTCTACAAGTTCTAGTTACATAAAATCAAGAATACTTTCAAGTTTGCTAGCTCACTTCCAATCTTGTAAGGTGATCATCCAACCTCAAGAAATCTTTGTTTCTTACAGTAGTTTATCATTCTAATACAAGGTAATAATCATATTCAAACTTTGGTTCAATTTCTATAACTATAACAATCTTATTTCAAGTGATGATCTTACTTGAACTTGTTTTCGTGTCATGATTCTGCTTCAAGAACTTCGAGCCATCCAAGGATCCGTTGAAGCTAGATCCATTTTTCTCTTTTCCAGTAGGTTTATCCAAGGAACTTAAGGTAGTAATGATGTTCATAACATCATTCAATTCATACATATAAAGCTATCTTATTCGAAGGTTTAAACTTGTAATCACTAGAACATAGTTTATTTAATTCTAAACTTGTTCGCAAATAAAAGTTAATCCTTCTAACTTGACTTTTAAAATCAACTAAACACATATTCTATATCTATATGATATGCTAACTTAATGATTTAAAACCTGGAAACACGAAAAACACCGTAAAACCGGATTTACGCCGTCGTAGTAACACCGCGGGCTGTTTTGGGTTAGTTAATTAAAAACTATGATAAACTTTGATTTAAAAGTTGTTATTCTGAGAAAATGATTTTTATTATGAACATGAAACTATATCAAAAAAATATGGTTAAACTCAAAGTGGAAGTATGTTTTCTAAAATGGTCATCTAGACGTCGTTCTTTCGATTGAAATGACTACCTTTACAAAAACGACTTGTAACTTATTTTTCCGACTATAAACCTATTCTTTTTCTGTTTAGATTCATAAAATAGAGTTCAATATGAAACCATAGCAATTTGATTCACTCAAAACGGATTTAAAATGAAGAAGTTATGGGTAAAACAAGATTGGATAATTTTTCTCATTTTAGCTACGTGAAAATTGGTAACAAATCTATTCCAATCATAACTTAATCAACTTGTATTGGATATTATGTAATCTTGAGATACCATAGACACGTATACAATGTTTCGACCTATCATGTCGACACATCTATATATATTTCAGAACAACCATAGACACTCTATATGTGAATGTTGGAGTTAGCTATACAGGGTTGAGGTTGATTCCAAAATATATATAGTTTGAGTTGTGATCAATACTGAGATACGTATACACTGGGTCGTGGATTGATTCAAGATAATATTTATCGATTTATTTCTGTACATCTAACTGTGGACAACTAGTTGTAGGTTACTAACGAGGACAGCTGACTTAATAAACTTAAAACATCAAAATATATTAAAAGTGTTGTAAATATATTTTGAACATACTTTGATATATATGTATATATTGTTATAGGTTCGTGAATCAACCAGTGGCCAAGTCTTACTTCCCGACGAAGTAAAAATCTGTGAAAGTGAGTTATAGTCCCACTTTTAAAATCTAATATTTTTGGGATGAGAATACATGCAGATTTTATAAATGATTTACAAAATAGACACAAGTACGTGAAACTACATTCTATGGTTGAATTATCGAAATCGAATATGCCCCTTTTTATTAAGTCTGGTAATCTAAGAATTAGGGAACAGACACCCTAATTGACGCGAATCCTAAAGATAGATCTATTGGGCCTAACAAATCCCATCCAAAGTACCGGATGCTTTAGTACTTCGAAATTTATATCATATCCGAAGGGTGTCCCGAAATGATGGGGATATTCTTATATATGCATCTTGTTAATGTCGGTTACCAGATGTTCACCATATGAATAATTTTTATCTCTATGTATGGGATGTGTATTGAAATATGAAATCTTGTGGTCTATTATTATGATTTGATATATATAGGTTAAACCTATAACTCACCAACATTTTTGTTGACGTTTTAAGCATGTTTATTCTCAGGTGATTATTAAGAGCTTTCGCTGTCGCATACTTAAATAAGGACGAGATTTGGAGTCCATGCTTGTATGATATTGTGTAAAAACTGCATTCAAGAAACTTATTTTGTTGTAACATATTTGTATTGTAAACCATTATGTAATGGTCGTGTGTAAACAGAATATTTTAGATTATCATTATTTGATAATCTACGTAAAGCTTTTTAAACCTTTATTAATGAAATAAAGGTTATGGTTTGTTTTAAAATGAATGCAGTCTTTGAAAAATGTCTCATATAGAGGTCAAAACCTCGCAACGAAATCAATTAATATGGAACGTTTTTAATCAATAAGAACGGGACATTTCATTTCGTAGTGTAATATGAACTTATTTATAAAAGCTATTTCTTCATATTAGCGTTTTATAAGTTTAAATTCGGGTAGTACCTACCCGTTAAGTTCATACTTAGTAGCTAATATACAATTCAACTACTACAATTCTATATGAAAAACTGATTATAATAATATTTCGCGTTCAAAATTTTACACAATATTTTACAAACTTACAATACTGCTTATTTTACATATAGCATGAAATATAGCACACAATAACTTTGATACAAGATAGTTGTGAAGATAATTCTTGCTAGTACACAATTCGTTCAGCAAAGGCAATAAAGACACGTAATTCATACGTCCAGAAACAAGTCATGCATTCTGGTTTTACTAGGACTACTTCCCATCCTTGGTCTTGTGGAACATAACCGTTATGGCCGTTGATAAGACAGCGTGTTGTAACGTCGTCAAAGGGACGAGGGTTACGTAATGACCAACAGTCTCGTAATAACCTAAAAACCTCATTTCTTACCCCAATTACCGACTCCGTCACTTGTGGGAACGTTTTGTTTAATAGTTGTAGCCCGATGTTCTTTTTCTCACTTTGGTGAAAAGCAAACATTACTAACCCGTAAGCATAGCATGCTTCTTTATGTTGCATGTTAGCCGCTTTTTCTAAATCATGAAGTCCTATATTCGGATACATTGAGTCAAAATAATTTCTTAACCCGTTGCGTAAAATAGCATTTGGGTTCCCCGCAATATATGCGTCAAAGTAAACACATCGTAACTTATGGGTTTCCCAATGTGATATCCCCCATCTTTCAAACGAAAGTCTCTTATAAACTAAGACGTTCTTGGAACGTTCTTCGAATGTCTTACAAACTGATTTCGCCATAAATAGTTGTGCCGAAGAATTCTGACCGACTCTAGACAAGATTTCATCAATCATGTCTCCGGGTAGGTCTCTTAAAATATTGGGTTGTCTATCCATTTTGTGTTTTTATACTGTAAAATAGATAAGAGTTAGATTCATAAAAAAAATACTTATTAATACAAGCAATTTTTACATATATCATAAAGCATAAGCACACTATATTACATATATTACACCACACAAATACAACTATCTTATTCCGACTCGCTTGTTTCTTCTTCTTCGGTTTTGGTTCGTTTTGCCAAATTTCTAGGGATATACTGAAAGGACCCGTTCATATACATTATAAACGATTCACAATAGTTGATTACATTGCGAGGTATTTGACCTCTATATGATACATTTTACAAACATTGCATTCGTTTTTAAAAGACAATCTTTCTTTACATCAAAAATTGACAGGCATGCATACCATTTCATAATATCCACTATCCAACTATAAATTGATTTAATAATAATCTTTGATGAACTCAATGACTCGAATGCAACATTCTTCAAAATATGCTATGAAAGACTCCAAGTAATATCTTTAAAATGAGCAAATGCACAGCGGAAGATTTCTTTAACACCTGAGAATAAACATGCTTTAAAGTGTCAACCAAAAGGTTGGTGAGTTCATTAGTTTATCATAATCATTTATTTCTATCATTTTAATAGACCACAAGAATTTCATTTCCAGTTCTCATAAATATACGTTCCATGCATAGAGACAAAAAATAATCATTCATATGGTGAACACCTGGTAACTGACATTAACTAGATACATATAAGAATATCCCCTATCATTCCGGGATCTTCCTTCGGACATGATATAATTTCGAAGTACTAAAGCATCCGGTACTTTGGATGGGGTTTGTTAGGCCCAATAGATCTATCTTTAGGATTCGCGTCAATTAGGGTGTCTGTTCCCTAATTCTTAGATTACCAGACTTTAATAAAAAGGGGCATATTCGATTTCGATAATTCAACCATAGAATGTAGTTTCAATTACTTGTGTCTATTTCGTCAAATATTTATAAAAGCGCATGTATTCTCAGTCCCAAAAATATAAAGGGTAAAAAGGCAAATGAAACTCACCATACTGTATTTCGTAGTAAAAATACATATAACATCATTGAACAAGTGCAAGGTTGGCCTCGGATTCACGAACCTAAATTAATTATATATATTTATGTATTGGTCAATATTTGTCTAACAAATTAGGTCAAGTCATAGTGTACCACAATCCTAATGCTCGAGACTAATATGCAAAAGTCAACAAAAGTAAATTTGACTCAAAATAATTTCCAAAAATTTATACATGATTAATATATAGTTTAAATATCGTCGTTTTATATTTTTAAATATTTTTAAAAGATTTATTAGAGTAAATAATATAATTTATTTATTAATAAATAAAATTTTATATTATATTTATATAATAAAATATACTTTTATATATATTAAGTAATAAAATTTATAGGGTTCATTTAATATTATAAAGATAATATGATAGGTATTATTAAAGTAAGTTATTACACGTAGTAAAATATGTTTGTATCAAATATTTATTTGATAAAATAATATCTATAATGATAGTAAGTAAAAGTTGTATTATTTTGTAATAATAATTATTATTATAAAAATATCAATATTTATAATTACTAAGATGACATTATGATAAAACGATAATTCTAATTATGATAACTTTAATATTTACGATAATTTTTAATATTATCTTTAAAATAATAATTCTATTTAAAATAATAATAATAATAATGATATTTTATAGTAACAATGACATTTCTATTAAAATGATAATTTTTGTTAAAATGATAGTTTTAATACTAACGATAATTTTAATAATAATAGTAATGATAAAAATAATAAGAACGATAATTTTATCTAAATCAATATCTTATTATATTTTAATTTCATCATGATACTCTTACCCATTATTTCCTAATCGTTTCGTTTAATAGCTTTTAATCGTCTTTTATATCGTGTTCGTAATAATGATAATAATAGTAATCAAAATAATTAGGTGTTACAAATATTTGTTTTAATTACACTAATATTAATAATGATAGTTACTATAACATTATTAACGATAATACTAATAATTATCTTAATGATAATATAGTAATAATAATAATAACAATAACAATAACAATAACCATTTTTAAATAATGATATATATATATTAATAATGATAATAATAATAATAATACCAATAATAATAATAATAATAATAATAATAATAATAATATAATTGGATAATAATAATAATACTAATTATAACTTTAACGATAATAACGATAGTAATAATAAAAAAATAACAATTTTTAATGATAAATCCTTTTATTGATAAAGATAATAATAATAATAATAATAATAATAATAATAATAATAATAATAATAATAATAATAATAATAATAATAATAATAATAATAATAATAATAATAATAATAAGATAAAACTAGAACGACGATAATAACGACGATAATAATAATCATTTTTAATAATAATACAAAAATTCGATGGACTATAACTTCAAATCCGTTCATCGAAATCATTCGATATCTAAATGAAAAGTTCTTAATTTTTCGCTAGCTTTCCAACGACATGCATATCTTATACCTTATCTCAGTCGCATATATAACTAATTCAGGATTCAACATAACCTAACTAAAGGCAATATCAAAAGTACAAACATGCATAATCCTATATACTCGAGCACTAGTCAGGGATACACTATTAGTATGTAAAAGTTAAATTATGAGTACTCACGTATCAATATTGAGATTCAATATTGCAGGAAAGGTACGTAGACGTAACGGAGATGATAAACACTATATTGACCTCACGAGCATACCCATGAACCATACCAATCACCTTCATAGCTATAACCCATAATTTCCTTAATCCAATCCCACTCAAAAAACAATTTCGAAATCACTCGGACAGCACTCTGACGTAATATTTTATGTATACTAATAATATCTTGAAATAATACGGAGTAAATATATATATGTAAATCGATTGAGAGAGTTTAGAGAAAAATATTTTCTAGTTTCTATGAAATAATGAAACCTATTGAATTCTATTTATAATAGATTTTTGAATTATTAAAGTGAATTATTAAAGTATGAATTATTAAAGTGAATTATTAAAGTATGAATTATTAAAGTGAATTATTAAAGTATGAATTATTAAAGTGAATTATTAAAGTATGAATTATTAAAGTGAATTATTAAAGTATGAATTATTAAAGTGAATTATTAAAGTTAAAGTAAAGTAAAAATAAAGTAAAGATAAAGTTTAAGTATAGTAAAAGTATAAAACTATGTACGTATAATACGCGTATAAATATATATAATATTAATTTAAATCGTTATATATATTTAATAAAATAAAATATAAATACCGTTATCTTTATCATACTGGTTAAGTAATGAGTTGTCAAAAGTGGTTCTAGATATTTATAAAAGTTATATACGTTTTAATAATAAAGTTCTTTTTAAACTGAAAACGTTTTTGTACGTTTGAAACTAAATCAAATAAATATAATAATTTTGTTTTCCAAAACCAAATATATTTTTAAGAATCATTTTGTTTAAAGGTTAAAATAATGGAAATCGTTATATCATAAAATGTTTTAAAACAATAGAATCATATATATTTATAATAGGTTTCAAGTTTTTAAATTACAGTTTGTTGGTGAAGCATGGGATAAAGTTCAAAGGTTAAATAAACGTATGAAATCATCTTAATGAAAAATGTCGAGTTACTTAACTTGTCGATATCCAACATCTAAGTTATTTACACTTCACGTTCTTACTTATAAATCACTTTACCATTTTCCGAATGTTGTCAAAAAGAATAGATTTCTTAAATCACAGTGGACCTCATAACATGGACTCGTAATCATATCATAATGTATCTGATAAATCAACAATTTGATATTATCTTCTAATTCCATCGATAAACATATTGAAACAAATACGATCATGTAAAGTAATATACGTTTAATACTTTATTAATATTCTCAAGTTATAATATATATATATACATATTTATTTATATATAACGGTTCGTGAATCGTCTGAATTTGGTCGAGGTTATAATGAATGTATGAACACAATTTAAAATTCTTGAGATTTAACTTAACAAACTTTGCTTATCGTGTCGGAATAATATAAAGATAAAGTTTAAATTTGATTGGAAATTTCCGGGTTGTCACAGTACCTACCCGTTAAAGAAATTTCGTCCCGAAATTTGAGTGGAAAGGTCGTGAATGATAATAAGTATGTTTTCATGATGCATACAAGCTGAAAATTAGAGTTTTATCATCAGCGAATAATTTGGATAAACAATCCATTTATATGAAGAGTACGAATGAAGCTAACATAGAAGAGTGAAATGAGTAAGTGTAGATTCATCTTATCATTTGACGTAGATATGATTGATTTCTAGATTTCAAGGGATTTGAAGAAAATCTTTGTAATAAGATTTGATTCTCCGGTAACAAAAGGAATTAGGATCCGCTTTAAATGCGATCGTCCATTTTAATTGTTCTGTCGGAGATTTTCTTATAAATTCACCTCCTTCCTTTTCTTACAACTCACACCTTCTGTTGATGCATTTTATGCAAGTCCCTAGACATCTACCCACGTCCATTGTAGGTACAACAGTTTACAGGCCACCATGATCGTTCGTTATTATCCTATCCGTGTTTGTATGTGGTTACAGCAACTGCAGGAACGAGATGTGGATGTTTGACTATGTTAGACTTAGTCAGACGTCCGAGTGAAGCCTCACTCGTACGGCTGACAGGCTCATACGCACGGTTGATACTGAGCTAAGTCACAATTACAACCTAAATGAGAAGACACGAGTGAGTGATCACCCGTACGGCTGATGAAGCCAACTCGTATGTGTGATGGATGAATCGTACGGGTGAGTCAACAGCAGGGGTATATAAAGTCTTATGTTCTTCATTTTTAGGTTAAGCCTCTCATTTGTTACACACACTCAGATCTGGTGAGCTCCTCCGATTCTCTCTCAACCCAAATCACCCAGGTGGTGAATAATAGCTCTAGGTGTTGATCTAATCACACTTGATTTAGTTGTGGTATGACTAAATTAATCACAAAAAGCTTAACCTATTCACTAGAGGGTTTGATTCACTTATTCCGTCATTGTGTGAGTTAAATCTGTTGATTTCTAAGTTCCTAGTCATGTTTCATCACCTTCTATTCTTTCCCCCTCAACTCATATTTTAAAGTATTCATCAATATGCTCCATCCAGTTCTGATTCTCGATATACTTATAACTTTCATATCGGTCATTCTTCTTTTTCATCTACCGCCGGAAGAATCTATTTACTTCTACTATACTCTTGGGTTTATAGTGTTTCTAGTTCTCCCGTGTCTTTATATTGCTATATGCATCGATATATATGGTTTATAATTTTTGGTTTGTCGTTGGGCTTTATATCTTCCCTTATATTTCAAAGTCTCTGTTTCTATCTTCTATAATCATTGTCATCCACAGTTAATGCTCTCTTCTATTTGCTGCAATTTATACCCCAATTTATATTTCGGAGTTTTGTCCTTTCGTTTCTTCTTCTTGCAATTAAGCACCGCTTGTAATGGTCCAGAATTCACAAATATGATTTTCGAAATGAACATTGTTAATGTTCTAGGAAGAAAATTGTGATGGCACGATCTTGACTTGTCAAATTACTAGAATACCTTGGAAAAGGCCGAATCATCAAGAAATATTTTCTTGATATTTTAGAGGTTAAATAGAATACAAGAGTCGTATAACATGGCACATGATGATGTTATGATCTGTGAATCATCATGTTCCATTTAGAAACTCAGCATGAATTACTGTAATATAATCATGTTGATCAAGTGTCATTATATTATACTAACTCATGCTTCAGTTTCCAACACTACTTCAAAAACATTCATATTTTAAACTCAAAGGTTTACAGAGTATAGGAACTAAACAGTTTCCTTTTTGATGTAATACAGATAGCACAAAGAGATAAATGATTCCAGATAAGAATAGTTATGGAAATATCTTCAGAAATATGGAGGATATTTATAATGAAAGATATTATGATATCTTAGAATTTCTAATATTAGAGGATGATGAAGAATATTGTCTGTAAGGGTTTAGTGTCAGGAGCAAGGTATTCGTTAATGACTTCAGCAGACACTGAATCATTTGGATTCTTTGAAGGAAGATTCAGTCTTTGTGATTTGTCCACAGCCTCCTTCATACTTTGCTCAATCCATTTTCCAGTTCCAAAACTTCTCTATTTCTGAGCTTTGTTAATACACTAATCTTTATCATCAAACTTTTTACTGCTAAGGTCGTTTACAGTTTTTGTTACTTCATCAGCATTTCGAGAACTAGTTCGTGGTTCAGAGTGTTTTTCAGAAACTTCACATTCGAAGTATGTAAGCCTTGGAAATAGACGTTATGTATAACTGTTGGCGTCAACATGCTGTAAGATTTCAAAATACTGATTGCTAACTCCCAATGATTCGTATGACAATTCTCGTTACAAGAGGCAGATGAGTAAATGATGAGGTTTCGATAAATATAAAGATTCTTCGGAATGCCCAAGATCAGTGAAGTTGTTGGTAAGTTTATTGCTAATGTGGTGGAATATGAAAGGTTCTCCGGTAACAAAAGGGTAATCACATATATCAAAATTATGATAAGGCTACTCCGAATGAAAAAATCGAAGTTGTCTTGCTGGAGCTGTGATATAATTTGCTACTTTGCAAAGGAATTGCAAGGTTATTTTTGCTAATAAATGCCAAAAGATCTGACACAGATATGTGTTGAATTATGACTTTGGTTTCGAGAGCTTTTTAAGTACATAACTGTGGGTAATATGTGGTTGGATCATCATCTCGATTGCTCATTATTTGAAGTGTGTTCAGAGATTTTCGAAGGGTTTGAACATAGATTGTAATCGTTTGTATACATTTGATGTTCTAACACACTTTTGAAGTCAAAGTATAGCTTTGAAAGATGTAGGAATCTAAAAGTAATGGTACCGGTTATATCTCGAATTGAATTCTGAGATTTTAAAATCAGAATACGTAATTGGGTTTGAATGAGTATGGTTGTTTTGATTTCTATGAAAGAATGTATATTATTGTGAAAGTAGGAAGTGTAATTGATAATTTGCTTAATCTGATTCGAAGAATGTAACATATTAATTGTGAATTTATATATATCTCTCGGGTATTACCTACCCGTTAAAAAATTTTCACAATTAATATTTTGTACATAAGAATTTTATTACAGTCTTTATGAAAATATATATGTATATATTCTCCTCAGATGTAACATAGATTTTAATGAGTTAATACTAAATTAAACTCATTCGATTTACGGTTGGAACTAGAATTGAATAATTCCTTGAAGGTTTAGAGGTTACATAAGTATTTCTTCAATAATATTGAAATTATGAATCAATACTTCGTTATTTGTTGAGATGTGATGTTGGTTTTCGTTAAATTCTTGTGAACTTCGCAAAGTACGAATGATGTTATCTGAAAAGTTTCGGTTACATCAATGATGAAGTGTAAAATCAAATATATACTTGATTTATTAGGAATTGGAATTTGTTGAATTGAGACAGAGATTGTAGTTAACGATGGTTAAGTCGCGGGTGAGGGACGTACATTATTGCATATTTGTAATATGAATTAACTGAGTAGTTAAGATTCACACACAATAGCTTAGCACGGAAAGATTTATTTATTTTTATTTCAAAATATATATATATATATATATATATATATATATATATATATATATATATATATATATATATATATATATATATATATATAATATATATATAATTTCTTCAGAGGGAATGAGTTAATTCTTCATAACTTGTTGATACAATATACACGTTATTGATTCGTAATGATGTCCACAGTGTTTCTTGAACTGACGGAGTTTGTGATGTTATAGGTGTTGTTGATTCTGATGTTGACTGTACTGACGATGCTGGTGACGTTGACGGTACTGTTGATGCTGTTGGTAAAACAAGTTTAACTTGTTAATCACACACCATTTTTGTCAGGGTTTCTACTCTTCCTTCTATCATTTTGGTTCGCTTAACTGATTTATGGTTAGGGCTAGATTAGATAATCTCTAAGACTTTAGAGATTATATAATCGCTGCAGAATGTTTCTCCAATGAAGTTATGAATTAATACTTCGTCAGTTATTGTTGTTGGTACTCCTTGGTATCTATGGTGCGTATGACGTTGATGCTCGTGGGACAGATTGTGAAGTTGAGGTTTACAACGCGGTTGTGGTTGGAGGTGGTAATGGTACTGTTGGCGTTGATGATGGTGGTACTGGTTATGCTGCTGGTGCTGCTGCTGGTGTTTGTAATCTCTGCACCATATTCTCCAAAGCCACTACCCGAGCGCGAAGTTCGTTGACTTCTTCTATTATTCCAGGATGATTGTCGCTCGGAACGAGCGGATAAATAAAATCTAGAATTTGATGTAGTATATAATTGTGATGAGATACCCTGGAAATGAGAGAGAAAATGGTGTCTCGAACAGGTTCGCCGGTAAGTGCTTCAGGTTCTTCGCCAAGAGGGCAATGTGGTGGATGGAAAGGATCGCCTTCTTCTTGTTTCCAATGATTGAGGAGGCTACGAACCCATTCCCAATTCATCCAGAATAGGTGATGACTGATTGGTTGATCCATTCCGGTCACACTGCTTTCGGAGCTTGAGTGAGATTCCATTTCGGAATCTGAGTGACTTGAACTGATGACAAATTCCATTTCGTACGATTGGATAAAGGATTTTCGATATAAAAATGATTTTTCGGCTATCGGGTGGTATTCTATTCACATAGGATATCTATATATAGAGATCAAAAGATTTCATAGATTACGGAGGAATTTGCGGGGTATGTCAGGTAAAGTTTAAAGTAACAGATACGATAAGATATGATTTAGCAGATACACTAAGATATGAAGTTTGTCTATACACTACTCATGCAATTAATGTAGCAAGACGTGTCTAGACTAATAATGATAAGTAGGTAATTTCCTATGGATGATAAGCAGATGATTTCCGACTAGAAATGATAAGCAAAACTTTTGAAATGCAGACACGGTCGAAGTCCAGACTCACTAATGCATCCTAACGACTTATCAGTTAGACACACTAATGCAGACCTGGTTCGCTAAGACCACCGCTCTGATACCAACTGAAAGGACCCGTTCATATACATTATAAACGATTCACAATAGTTGATTACATTGCGAGGTATTTGACCTCTATATGATACATTTTACAAACATTGCATTCGTTTTTAAAAGACAATCTTTCTTTACATCAAAAATTGACAGGCATGCATACCATTTCATAATATCCACTATCCAACTATAAATTGATTTAATAATAATCTTTGATGAACTCAATGACTCGAATGCAACGTTCTTCAAAATATGCTATGAAAGACTCCAAGTAATATCTTTAAAATGAGCAAATGCACAGCGGAAGATTTCTTTAACACCTGAGAATAAACATGCTTTAAAGTGTCAACCAAAAGGTTGGTGAGTTCATTAGTTTATCATAATCATTTATTTCTATCATTTTAATAGACCACAAGAATTTCATTTCCAGTTCTCATAAATATACGTCCCATGCATAGAGACAAAAAATAATCATTCATATGGTGAACACCTGGTAACCGACATTAACTAGATACATATAAGAATATCCCCTATCATTCCGGGATCCTCCTTCGGACATGATATAATTTCGAAGTACTAAAGCATCCGGTACTTTGGATGGGGTTTGTTAGGCCCAATAGATCTATCTTTAGGATTCGCGTCAATTAGGGTGTCTGTTCCCTAATTCTTAGATTACCAGACTTTAATAAAAAGGGGCATATTCGATTTCGATAATTCAACCATAGAATGTAGTTTCAATTACTTGTGTCTATTTCGTCAAATATTTATAAAAGCGCATGTATTCTCAGTCCCAAAAATATAAAGGGTAAAAAGGCAAATGAAACTCACCATACTGTATTTCGTAGTAAAAATACATATAACGTCATTGAACAAGTGCAAGGTTGGCCTCGGATTCACGAACCTAAATTAATTATATATATTTATGTATTGGTCAATATTTGTCTAACAAATTAGGTCAAGTCATAGTGTACCACAATCCTAATGCTCGAGACTAATATGCAAAGTCAACAAAAGTAAATTTGACTCAAAATAATTTCCAAAAATTTATACATGATTAATATATAGTTTAAATATCGGCGTTTTATATTTTTAAATATTTTTAAAAGATTTATTAGTGTAAATAATATAATTTATTTATTAATAAATAAAATTTTATATTATATTTATATAATAAAATATACTTTTATATATATTAAGTAATAAAATTTATAGGGTTCATTTAATATTATAAAGATAATATGATAGGTATTATTAAAGTAAGTTATTACACGTAGTAAAATATGTTTGTATCAAATATTTATTTGATAAAATAATATCTATAATGATAGTAAGTAAAAGTTGTATTATTTTATAATAATAATTATTATTATAAAAATATCAATATTTATAATTACTAAGATGACATTATGATAAAACGATAATTCTAATTATGATAACTTTAATATTTACGATAATTTTTAATATTATCTTTAAAATAATAATTCTATTTAAAATAATAATAATAATAATGATATTTTATAGTAACAATGACATTTCTATTAAAATGATAATTTTTGTTAAAATGATAGTTTTAATACTAACGATAATTTTAATAATAATAGTAATGATAAAAATAATAAGAACGATAATTTTATCTAAATCAATATCTTATTATATTTTAATTTCATCATGATACTCTTACCCATTATTTCCTAATCGTTTCGTTTAATAGCTTTTAATCGTCTTTTATATCGTGTTCGTAATAATGATAATAATAGTAATCAAAATAATTAGGTGTTACAAATATTTGTTTTAATTACACTAATATTAATAATGATAGTTACTATAACATTATTAACGATAATACTAATAATTATCTTAATGATAATATAGTAATAATAATAATAACAATAACAATAACAATAACCATTTTTAAATAATGATATATATATATTAATAATGATAATAATAATAATAATAATACCAATAATAATAATAATAATAATAATAATAATAATAATATAATTGGATAATAATAATACTAATTATAACTTTAACGATAATAACGATAGTAATAATAAAAAAATAACAATTTTTAATGATAAATCCTTTTATTGATAAAGATAATAATAATAATAATAATAATAATAATAATAATAATAATAATAATAAGATAAAACTAGAATGACGATAATAACGACGATAATAATAATCATTTTTAATAATAATACAAAAATTCGATGGACTATAACTTCAAATCCGTTCATCGAAATCATTCGATATCTAAATGAAAAGTTCTTAATTTTTCGCTAGCTTTCCAACGACATGCATATCTTATACCTTATCTCAGTCGCATATATAACTAATTCAGGATTCAACATAACCTAACTAAAGGCAATATCAAAAGTACAAACATGCATAATCCTATATACTCGAGCACTAGTCAGGGATACACTATTAGTATGTAAAAGTTAAATTATGAGTACTCACGTATCAATATTGAGATTCAATATTGCAGGAAAGGTACGTAGACGCAACGGAGATGATAAACACTATATTGACCTCACGAGCATACCCATGAACCATACCAATCACCTCCATAGCTATAACCCATAATTTCCTTAATCCAATCCCACTCAAAAAAAAATTTCGAAATCACTCGGACAGCACTCTGACGTAATATTTTATGTATACTAATAATATCTTGAAATAATAAGGAGTAAATATATATATGTAAATCGATTGAGAGAGTTTAGAGAAAAATATTTTCTAGTTTCTATGAAATAATGAAACCTATTGAATTCTATTTATAATAGATTTTTGAATTATTAAAGTGAATTATTAAAGTATGAATTATTAAAGTGAATTATTAAAGTATGAATTATTAAAGTATGAATTATTAAAGTGAATTATTAAAGTATGAATTATTAAAGTGAATTATTAAAGTATGAATTATTAAAGTGAATTATTAAAGTTAAAGTAAAGTAAAAATAAAGTAAAGGTAAAGTTTAAGTATAGTAAAAGTATAAAACTATGTACGTATAATACGCGTATAAATATATATAATATTAATTTAAATCGTTATATATATTTAATAAAATAAAATATAAATATCGTTATCTTTATCATACTGGTTAAGTAATGAGTTGTCAAAAGTGGTTCTAGATATTTATAAAAGTTATATACGTTTTAATAATAAAGTTCTTTTTAAACTGAAAACGTTTTTGTACGTTTGAAACTAAATCAAATAAATATAATAATTTTGTTTTCCAAAACCAAATATATTTTTAAGAATCATTTTGTTTAAAGGTTAAAATAATGGAAATCGTTATATCATAAAATGTTTTAAAACAATAGAATCATATATATTCATAATAGGTTTCAAGTTTTTAAATTACAGTTTGTTGGTGAAGCATGGGATAAAGTTCAAAGGTTAAATAAACGTATGAAATCATCTTAATGAAAAATGTCGAGTTACTTAACTTGTCGATATCCAACATCTAAGTTATTTACACTTCACGTTCTTACTTATAAATCACTTTACCATTTTCCGAATGTTGTCAAAAAGAATAGATTTCTTAAATCACAGTGGACCTCATAACATGGACTCGTAATCATATCATAATGTATCTGATAAATTAACAATTTGATATTATCTTCTAATTCCATCGATAAACATATTGAAACAAATACGATCATGTAAAGTAATATACGTTTAATACTTTATTAATATTCTCAAGTTATAATATATATATATACATATTTATTTATATATAACGGTTCGTGAATCGTCTGAATTTGGTCGAGGTTATAATGAATGTATGAACACAATTTAAAATTCTTGAGATTTAACTTAACAAACTTTGCTTATCGTGTCGGAATAATATAAAGATAAAGTTTAAATTTGATTGGAAATTTCCGGGTTGTCACATATATGATGTTCCCCTAATACGAGCTGTTGTTTTCCACAACGGTTTAGAAAAACCTGGTGGTTTAGAGGTTCCCGGGTCATTGTTACAACTTAAGGGCTTCGGGGGTTGACGATACATATAAAGTTCATCGGGGTTGGAATTAGATTTCTCTATTTTTATGCCCTTTCCCTTATTATTTTCTTTTGCCTTTTTAAATTCAGTTGGGGTAATTTCTATAACATCATCGGAATTCTCGTCGGAATCCGATTCATCAGAGAATTGGTAATCCTCCCAATATTTTGCTTCCTTGGCGGAAACCCCATTGACCATAATTAACCTTGGTCGGTTGGTTTAGGATTTTCTTTTACTTAACCGTTTTATTATTTCCCCCACCGGTTCTATTTCCTCCTCCGGTTCCTCCTCTTCCGGTTCTGATTCTTCTTCCAGTTCTGATTCTTCTTCCGGTTCTTCTTCGGGAACTTGTGAATCAGTCCAATATATATTCGAATCTTCGTTATTATTAGGTGAGTCAATGGGATTTGTGCTTGAGGTAGACATCTATCACACAATATCAAACATGTTAAGAGATTAATATATCACATAATATATACATGTTAATAATATATAGTTTCCAACAAAAATGTTAAGCAATCATTTTTAAAGAAAACACGGTCGAAGTCCAGACTCACTAATGCATCCTAATAAACTCGGTAAGACACACTAATGCAAATTTTCTGGTTCTCTAAGACCAACGCTCGGATACCAACTGAAATGTCCCGTTCTTATTGATTAAAAACGTTCCATATTAATTGATTTCGTTGCGAGGTTTTGACCTCTATATGAGACGTTTTTCAAAGACTGCATTCATTTTTAAAACAAACCATAACCTTTATTTCATAAATAAAGGTTTAAAAAGCTTTACGTAGATTATCAAATAATGATAATCTAAAATATCATGTTTACACACGACCATTACATAATGGTTTACAATACAAATATGTTACATCGAAATCAGTTTCTTGAATGCAGTTTTTACACAATATCATACAAACATGGACTCTAAATCTTGTCCTTATTTTAGTATGCAACAGCGGAAGCTCTAAGTATTCACCTGAGAATAAACATGCTTTAAACGTCAACAAAAATGTTGGTGAGTTATAGGTTTAACCTATATATATCAAATCGTAACAATAGACCACAAGATTTCATATTTCAATACACATCCCATACATAGAGATAAAAATCATTCATATGGTGAACACCTGGTAACCGACATTAACAAGATGCATATATAAGAATATCCCCATCATTCCGGGACACCCTTCGGATATGATATAAATTTCGAAGTACTAAAGCATCCGGTACTTTGGATGGGGTTTGTTAGACCCAATAGATCTATCTTTAGGATTCGTGTCAATTAGGGTGTCTGTTCCCTAATTCTTAGATTACCAGACTTAATAAAAAGGGGCATATTCGATTTCGATAATTCAACCATAGAATGTAGTTTCACGTACTTGTGTCTATTTTGTAAATCATTTATAAAACCTGCATGTATTCTCATCCCAAAAATATTAGATTTTAAAAGTGGGACTATAACTCACTTTCACAGATTTTTACTTCGTCGGGAAGTAAGACTTGGCCACTGGTTGATTCACGAACCTATAACAATATATACATATATATCAAAGTATGTTCAAAATATATTTACAACACTTTTAATATATTTTGATGTTTTAAGTTTATTAAGTCAGCTGTCTTCGTTAGTAACCTACAACTAGTTGTCCACAGTTAGATGTACAGAAATAAATCGATAAATATTATCTTGAATCAATCCACGACCCAGTGTATACGTATCTCAGTATTGATCACAACTCAAACTATATATATTTTGGAATCAACCTCAACCCTGTATAGCTAACTCCAACATTCACATATAGAGTGTCTATGGTTGTTCCGAAATATATATAGATGTGTCGACATGATAGGTCGAAACATTGTATACGTGTATATGGTATCTCAAGATTAAATAATATACAATACAAGTTGATTAAGTTATGGTTGGAATATATATGTTACCAATTTTCACGTAACTAAAATGAGAAAAATTATCCAATCTTGTTTTACCCATAACTTCTTCATTTTAAATCCGTTTTGAGTGAATCAAATTGCTATGGTTTCATATTGAAATCTATTTTATGAATCTAAACAGAAAAAGTATAGGTTTATAGTCGGAAAAATAAGTTACAAGTCGTTTTTGTAAAGGTAGTCATTTCCGTCGAAAGAACGACGTCTAGATGACCATTTTAGAAAACATACTTCCACTTTGAGTTTAACCATAATTTTTGGATATAGTTTCATGTTCATAATAAAAATCATTTTCCAAGAATAATAACTTTTAAATCAAAGTTTATCATAGTTTTTAATTAACTAACCCAAAACAGCCCGCGGTGTTACTACGACGGCGTAAATCCGGGTTTACGGTGTTTTTCGTGTTTCCAGGATTTAAATCATTAAGTTAGCATATCATATAGATATAGAAAATGTGTTTAGTTGATTTTAAAAGTCAATTTAGAAGGATTAACTTTTATTTGCGAACAAGTTTAGAATTAACTAAACTATGTTCTAGTGATTACAAGTTTAAACCTTCGAATAAGATAGCTTTATATGTATGAATCGAATGATGTTATGAACATCATTAGTACCTCAAGTTCCTTGGATAAACCTAATGGAAATGAGAAAAATAGATCTAGCTTCAAAGGATCCTTGGATGGCTTGAAAGTTCTTGAAGCAGAACCATGACACGAAAACAATTTCAAGTAAGATTTCCACTCGAAATAAGATTGTTATAGTTATAGAAATTGAATTAAAGTTTGAATATGATTATTACCTTGTATTAGAATGATAACCTACTGTAAGAAACAAAGATTTCTTGAGGTTGGATGATCACCTTACAAGATTGGAAGTGAGCTATCAACTTGAAAGTATTCTTGATTTTATGTAACTAGAACTTGTAGAATTTATGAAGAACACTTAGAACTTGAAGTTAGAACTTGAGAGAGATCAATTAGATGAAGAAAATTGAAGAATGAAAGTGTTTGTAGGTGTTTTTGGTCATTGGTGTATGGATTAGATATAAAGGATATGTTATTTTGTTTTCATGTAAATAAGTCATGAATGATTACTCATATTTTTGTAATTTTATGAGATATTTCATGCTAGTTGCTAAATGATGGTTCCCACATATGTTAGGTGACTCACATGGGCTGCTTAGAGCTGATCATTGGTGTGTATATACCAATAGTACATACATCTAAAAGCTGTGTATTGTACGAGTACGAATACGGGTGCATACGAGTAGAATTGTTGATGAAACTGAACGAGGATGTAATTGTAAGCATTTTTGTTAAGTAGAAGTATTTTGATAAGTGTATTGAAGTCTTTCAAAAGTGTATGAATACATATTAAAACACTACATGTATATACATTTTAACTGAGTCGTTAAGTCATCGTTAGTCGTTACATGTAAGCGTTGTTTTGAGACCTTTAGGTTAACGATCTTGTTAAATGTTGTTAACCCAAAGTTTATAATATCAAATGAGATTTTAAATTATTATATTATCATGATATTATGATATATTAATATATCTTAATATGATATATACATTTAAATGTCGTTACAACGATAATCGTTACATATATGTCTCGTTTCGAAATCCTTAAGTTAGTAGTCTTGTTTTTACTTATGTAGTTCATTGTTAATACACTTAATGATATATTTAATTATCATATTATCATGTTATATATAATATAACAATGTATTAATATGCTTCATATATATTTAGTAAGACGTGGTTATAATGATAATCGTTATATGTATCGTTTCGAGTTTCATACGTCAATAGTCTCCTTTTTAAGTATATAACTTATTGTTACTATTTTTAATGAGATACTTGATGATCATTATATCATGTTAAACATATATATTTATTCATTTATGTATCATCATGTCATATACAACTTATAGCGTTCGTGAATCATTGGTCAAACTGGGTAATCAGACGTTTACAAAATTTCCATTTCAATTAACCAAGTCTTAACAAGTTTGATTACTTAACATGTTGGAAACATTTAATCATGTAAATATAGTTTTCATTAAACATATAATCATAGAAAGATTCGAAAAAGTTCGGGTCACTACAGTATTAACCCCAAAAACATTCCTAATGTAAGTGTTACATAAAAAAAGTATCAAAATGGTATTTAAATATGCATAAGAGTTCCGAAGCAAAGGTAATAATTATCGTAAAATCTGAAAGTTAAAATTTACCTTTAGAAATAGCAAAAAGTCTTTTTCAACGTCAAAACTATTTCGAATGGAAGTAAGCCTTCAGGAAGTCTTGCTCATAGTGTCGTTATCTATTCATCGTGCGAAAGTGGGTCCAATTTTCAACCGAAGTTTTTTTATCACGCTTGCCACATAGTTCGGCCCGAATATGTGGCAAACGTAATGTGCTCAAAAAATGTGTTTTGTGGCCATGAATTATTATAGAAATAATTATAGAGTTATGAATTGAAAGATATCAAAAAGTGCAACCATCAAACCAAGATGTCACTAAATGTGTAAGGATTTGTGGCTAGTGGGGATATATTAACCACAAAAACATTCTCAATGTAAGTGTTACATAAAAAAGTATTAATAATTAAAATGTTATTTAAATATGCATAAGAGTTCAAATGCAAAGGTAATAATTATCGTAAAATCTGAAAGTTCAAAATTTACCTTTAGAAATAGCAAAATGACTTTTTTGGCGTCAAAACTTTTTCAAAAAGAAGCAAGCCTTCAGGAAGTCTTGCTCTTAGCGTCGTTATCTAATCATCGTGTGAAAGTAGGTCCAAATTTCAATAGAATTATTTTTTAGCACGCTTGCCACATAGTTCGGCCCAAATATGGGACAAACGTAATGTTCTCAAAAATGTGTTTTACGGCCGTGAATTATTAACGAAAATAAACTATAGTCAAATATATTTGAATTCAATGTGAAATTTTAAAATAGAAACAATTATAGAGTTATGAATGGAGAGATATCAAAAAGTGTCACAAAATAATCGAACCATCAAACCAAGATGTCATTAAACGCATTAAGATTTGTGGCTAGTGGTGATATATTAACCGTAAAAACATTCTAAATATTTCTAAATAAAGTGTTACATAAAAAACAAGTATCAAAATGGTATTCAAATATGCATAAGAATTCAAATGCAAAGGTAATAATTATCGTAAAATCTGAAAATTAAAAATTCACTTTTAGAAATAGCAAAACGAATTTTTCGGAATCAAAACTATTTCGAATGGAAGCAAGCCGTCAAGAAGTATTGCCCATAGTGTCGTTATCTATTCATCGTGTGAAAATGGGTCCAATTTTTAACCGAAGTTTTTTTAGCACACTTGCCACATAGTTCGACCCGAATATGTGGCAAACGTAATGTGCTCAAAATGTGTTTTGCGGCCATGAAGTATTATCGAAACGAAACTATAGTCAAATATATTTGCATTCAATATGAAATTTCAAAATAGAAACAATTATAGAGTTATGAATTGAAAGATAGCAAAAAGTGCCACAAAATAATCGAACCATTAAACCAATATATCACTAAACGTGTAAAGATTTGTGGCTAGTGGGGATATATTAACCCCAAAAACATTTTCAATGTACCTAAAAAAAGTGTTACATAAAAAAGCATCAAAAAGATATTTGAATATGTATAAGAGTTCAAATAAAAAGGTAATAATTATCGTAAAATCTGAAAGTTCAAAATTCACCTTTAGAAATAGTAAAACGACTTTTCCGATGTCAAAACTATTTCGAAAAGAAGCAAGCCTTCAGGAATTCTTGCTCATAGCGTCGTTAATCTATTCATCATGTAAAAGTGGGTCTAAATTTCAATCGAATTTTTTTAACACGCTTGCCACATAGTTCGGCCCAAATATGTGGCAAACGTAATGTGCTCAAAAATGTG
The DNA here is from genome assembly GCF_046630445.1 of Rutidosis leptorrhynchoides. Lineage (NCBI taxonomy): Eukaryota > Viridiplantae > Streptophyta > Magnoliopsida > Asterales > Asteraceae > Rutidosis > Rutidosis leptorrhynchoides. The sequence continues at coordinate 715,514,999 of NC_092333.1, forward strand.
TTTTGCGGCCGTGAATTATTATCGAAACGAAACTATAGTCAAATATATTTGAATTCAATATTAAATTTCAAAATAGAAACAATTATAGAGTTATGAATGGAGAGATATCAAAAAGTGTCACAAAATAATCGAACCATCAAACCAAGATGTCATTAAATGCATAAAGTTTTGTGGCTAACGGGGATATATTAACCGCAAAAACATTCTAAATGTACCTAAATAAAGTGTTACATAAAAAACAAGTATCAAAATGATATTTAAATATGCATAAGAGTTCAAATGTAAAGGTAATAATTATCGTAAAATTGGAAAGTTCAAAATTCTCCTTTAAAAATAACAAAACGACTTTTTCAGTGTGATGACCCGAAAATTTCCACTCAAATTTAAACTATAATCTTTATATGTCTCCGACACGATAAGCAAAATCTGTAATGTTGAGTCTCGAAAGTTTTAAAATCTATATTCGTGTAAGCAATTACCCTTTGACCGTGCCTGACGATTCATGAACATTTATGTGTACATTGATATGTATATAATATATACTTGGTAATTGAAAACATTAACAAGGTATTAGATATATAATACTTTACATAAACGTGTTTGTTTCGATATTTGTTCAATATAGCTACTGACGGAATTAAAAGATAATATCATATAATTGAATTATCAGATACATTGAATTATGATTATGAGTCTCTGTTATGAGGTCCACGTTGATTTGAGAAATCGTTTCTTTTAACGGAATTCGGAATAAATGATAAAGTGATTTACAAATGAGAACAAAATGTCATTTACCCAGAATTAGACAAAAGTTAGTGGAGAATTTAATCTCATAATATTTGATTGATCTATTTTCAAACGTGCGAAAACGTTTTTCGATATAATAGAACTTGTTATTTAAAATGTCTTTGTTTATATAATGAAAGTTGGAATATTGGTTGTTAGATATATAAATAACTTGCAATGTGTATTTAAAACGTGTTTATGTATATTAGATATTTATGGTTTGTAAACGATTGTAGCACCGAATAGTTATTTAATCAAGTTAAGAAATAGTAGTTATAATTCCTTAAGATAAATATTAATATTAATATTAATATTAATATTAAAATCAGTATTAACAATATTATTAAAATTATAATACATAGATATATAATTTGTTACATGTAATTTGGTACATTATTATTATTATTATTAATTAGTATTATTATTATTATTATTATTATTATTATTATTATTATTATTATTACTATTTGTGTTATTGTTATTAATATATTAATTATTAATATATATTAAATATAAAAGATATTATACAGATGAATTCCGAATCAATTAAAATTAACTTTTTATTTTGTTCTTGTCTAAATCTGTTAGCTTTCAATATTAACCCTTACATTCCCTAAATTCCTTGATTTGCATGTGAATTAATGTCGCCCCACTAACATAATCGTACATTTCAAATTACTGTGCCAGATTGAGAATCATTGGTTACATTACGATACATTTCAACTCATAGGACATGTGTAAGAATTATTATTATTAAATTATTAAATTTACACCGTGATTTATGAGTGATTAATAAATGAAATGATTGAATCTTAGTTTACTGTTTTAAATTTGTGCTAATTGAATTACTTGACCACTTCTATTTGTCTTTATCTATAATCTTTTCCCTCTATATATACATATCATATATGCTTATCTATATCGCATTGTCATATATCAACCAAGAACAAACCTTCATCTTCTCCAAACAACACCCACACGACACCATCACACCATCATCGATTGCTACTTCACAACCACGATTCATCACCTATCTAACACACTTCCTGTTTCCTGAAGAACCAAACTCAAACACCTTAACAATATCCTAAATACACACAACCACATACAACACTTAAGTTTGTGATATCTATTTCTTGATTCCACAATACCACTGGTCACCCTCACACTCGCCTGTTAAGTCGATCAATATCACCACTAAATAACCTCTTCTTCTCCACTCTCCTGCTTCGACACCCACCACCATGATCACCATACTTGTACATTTACAACCGTAAGTATACATCACCTCTCTATCTCTCTATTTATCTCTCTACTAAACTTGTTCATCGACTAACCTATGATCAAGACTTGTTACTTCCTATTTCTAATCGATAACAAGACAACCATTTTGATCACCAAAACTGCAATCACCTCAACCACGATATATTTTTCTTTTCTTTGTTTTTCTGTTCATATGCAAGCCAAACCCACTAGAATATCACCCTTTCAATCGAGAACCACCGACCATTGCTGCCACACCATAACACCACCATTTAACTATCTGGTAATTGTGCTACCACTGTTATTTTTGTTTCGGAAACAACCAACCACAACACCACTGTAACCGACACCATCTCTCTTCTCTCTTTCTCTATCTCTCTCCTAATTCTCTGCTCGAAACCTAAACAACCATCACCACTCCATCATGTCTGTTACTTTCTGTTTCGTTGATAACCTGCAAATCACCCGTGTTACTGTTACGTTCCTTAAAAACCCTCAAATTGATACAAAACCAAAACCCATTTGTAAATCACTGAAAACTGCTACTACTACGATATATTTTTCTTTATGTTTTCGTTCCTGTATAATGATGATGATGATAGCAATCTGTGAAGATAACAATACAATTTAATAAATATTAGAATATTGAATAATGATGACATTGATGATTGGTGAAGTAATGATAAAGATGATGATATTTTAAGATAAGGATGAGCCAAACACCAAATTACAGTTGATTGTTGTTCCAGCTATTTTTTTTTCTCTTTTTCCTTGGTGGCCGACCACCAATCAACAAACACCTCCACTTGCAAGAAAACTACAAATGTATTTTTTTCCTGTTTCGAATCCCGTTTTATTTTTGGACCACATATTTAAAATGGCTGTTGGGCCAAGAACTTGTGAAGCTTTGGGCCAAAGCATTCCCATCTGTTTTGGCACGAGTGTCTTTCTTTTATTTTTTTTAAACGAAGGAAGTAAACAGAACGATATATGATTATGATAATAATATGATCATGATAATTGATTCGGTAGTGAATGATGGAGGACTGTGAAAAATGATGATAAACAAATTAAAATGATCATTCTGATCGTGGGTTAATAATGTACAAATGAAGGCGATTATGAAACAGCTACGTACGGGTTATATATTTTATGATATGTGATTAAATCAGGAAAGCAAGGGAAGTCGACTGGTTGAGTGTATTTGTGTGTAGCGAGAGGTCATGGGTTCGAAACCGGGCATGGGCATTTTTTTTAAGTGCTACTTCTTGAGGTAGTATTACTATTACCATTACATATTATTATTATCATTATTATTATTATTATTATTAATATTATTATTATTATTATTATTATTATTATTATTATTATTATTATTATTATTATTATTGTTAGATTATTTATTATTATTAACAAAATTATATTATAATTATTAGTATTATCATTAAACGTTATTAATATTATCATTACAAACAATTTTTGTTATTAGTACTATCTTATTAATTAATATAAAAATTATCATTTTTATTATTATTAGAATTATCATAAATTTTTTTTTATCATAACTAGTATTATTTTTAATTATTATTATTATTAATATATCAAATGAAGATTTTCTATATAAAAATATATTTATAACCTAAAACCTAAGCATATTAATACTTTTGTAATAAATATTAATTATCTATATAAAGATAAATATAGCTAATTAAGTTATTAATAAAACACACGATATAAATTAACAAATAAAATCACTATTAATATATATATTTGTTTAATTGCCATTACATGTATTAATATACATGAATGAATAATAGGTTCGTGAATCCGAGGCCAACCTTACACTTGTTCAATGATGTTATATGTATTTTTACTACGAAATACAGTATGGTGAGTTTCATTTACCTTTTTACCCTTTATATTTTTGGGCTGAGAATACATGCGCAACTTTTATAACTGTTTTACGAAATAGACACAAGTACGTGAAACTACATTCTATGGTTGGATTATTAAACCGAATATGCCCCTTTTTATATAGTCTGGTAATCTAAGAATTAGGGAACAGAAACCCTAATTGACGCGAACTCTAAAGATAGATCTATCGGGCCCAACAAGCCCCATCCAAAGTACCGGATGCTTTAGTACTTCGAAATTTATATCATGTCCGAAGGAGGATCCCGGAATGATGGGGATATTCTTATATGCATATTGTGAATGTCGATTACCAGGTGTTCAATCCATATGAAAGATATTTTGTCTCTATGCATGAGACGTTTATTTATGAGAACTGAATATGGAAATCTTGTGGTCTATTAAAATTATGAAATGATTATTTATGATAAACTAATGAACTCACCAACCTTGTGGTTGACACTTCAAAGCATGTTTATTCTCAGATATGAAAGAAGTCTTCCGCTGTTCAATTGCTCATTTTAAAGATATTACTTGGAGTCATTCATGACATATTTCAAAAGACGTTGCATTCAAGTCATTGAGTTCATCAAGATTATTATTAAGTCAATTATAGTTAGATATATTATAAAATGGTATGCATGTCGTCAACTTTTGATGAAATGAAAGATTGTCTTTTCAAAAACGAATGCAATGTTTGTAAAATGTATCATATAGAGGTCAAGTACCTCGCGATGTAATCAACTGTTGTGAATCGTTTATAATCGATATGGACTTCATCCGGATGGATTAGGACGGGTCTTCACAGTTGGTATCAGAGCAGAGGTCTTAGCGAACCAGGTCTGCATTAGTGTGTATAACTGATATGTCGTTAGGAGGCATTAGTGAGTCTGGACTTCGACCGTGTCTGCATGTCAAAAGTTTTGCTTATCATTTCGTGTCGAAAATTACCTGCTTATCATTCCTAGAGAATCACTTGATTATCATCCTTAGTCTAGACACATCTTATTGCATTAATTGCATGATTAGTGTATAGACAAAAATTTATATCTTAGTATATCTGCTAATTCATATCTTAGCGTACCTGTTATTGTTACCGATGCCTGACAGCTTCCGTAGATTCCTCCGTAACTTATGGGATTTTAGTATTATATATGCATATGTAAATTATGTACTGCATGGTACTAATCTATATCCTATAATCTATTTCTTATCGAAAATCCTTAATCTGATCGTACGGGATGAATCCCTAAACCAGTTCGAGTCCCTCAGATCTCGATAGCTATTCCGATATGGAGTTTCACCTAAGCTCCGAAAGCAGTGTCATCAGAATAAATCAACCAATCAGCCATCCCCAATTCATCTGATGGGTTCATAGTCGACTTAACCAATGGAGACGCGAAGAAGGCGATCCTTTCCACCAACCGAACTCACCTCTTGGCGATGAACCTGAACCACTTACCGGCGAACCTATTCGAAACACCATTCTCATATTCATTTCTAGAGTATCTCGCCACGATTATACTCTATTTCAAATTTTGAATTTTATTCAACCTCTTGTACCGACCGACAATCATCCCGGAGAAATACAAGAAGTCAACGAACTTCGCGCTTGAGTAATCAATTTGGAGAATATGGTGCAAAACGTACCAGCTTCAGCAACATCACCTGCATCAACAGTACAACCAACAACATAAGCTTCAGCATTACATGCTCAACATCTCATTCTGTACCTCGAGTATAATCATCGTTCTACGAATCATTCTACATTATTTATCTTCGTTCGACATGGCGATTATATAATCTTTAATGTTTTAGAGATTATATATTCTTATTCTAACGGTAAATCAAATGAGTCTAATATCATATTGACTCATTAAATCCATGATTACATCTGAGGAAAATATATATGCAAGTATATTTTCATAAAGATTGTAATTAAAAATTCTTTTGTACAAACTGTTAATGGTGAAAATATTTTAACGGGTAGGTAATACCCTAGAAATATTTAGATTTCACATTAATAAGTTACACTGTACATTCTTCGAATCTGATTCAATAGTCATTCACTATCCTATTTACAACCACTGATATATGTATCCGTTCACCACAGAATAACCCTTTTCATTCAATTTCATATTTGGATTTTGACCCATTAGAATTCAACAAGTGGCATAATGAAGAAAACAATTGATAAAATAAAATTTGTTAGAAACAAACAAATTAACTATGAGAAATTCTGTTAAGAAACCACGCTAACAAAATCCTAACTAACTGTTCCTAGCTAACTGATTACATTTTATTCATCGCAATTTAATTATCGCAATTTACATTCTCGCAATTTTATTTATCGTCATTTAATTTCTGTTATTTATTTTACGCACTTTAAATATCCGGACACGTATACAAGGTTTTGACATATCATATCGACGCATCTATATATATTATTTGGAATCACCATAGACACTCTATATGCAGTAATGATCGAGTTCTCTATACAGGGTTGAGGTTGATTCTACAATAATATATATAATTTGAGTTGTGATCGAGTCTGAGACATGTACACGGGTCACGATACGTATTAATTAATTCGAATATTATAAATTAAACTATATATGAATTATTGGACTTTAACTGTGGACTATCAACTGTGGACGGCCAACATTGGACAAATTAAAATGAATTAAAATATTAATTGTAACATATGAAACTAAACAATTCTTCAAGTTTGCCACTTGATTTCATCTTAAACCTCATTGGTATTTTGACGGTTACAATCTGCATTCAAACCTTTCATGATTCTTAAAAACACCTCAAGTAAGAAAATGAACCAACCGCACTTCGTCTACGGAAGGAAAGATTTATGCATATAGCTATGCACTTGAAAACTCTCGGAAACTGAGTAAACGTTTAACGTGTAGATGTGCTAATTCCTTTAGCGTTATTATTACCGAAAATATCTTTGCAATCTCTTTCCAAATTAGTCAATTATGTCACAGCTCCAGCAAGTCGACTTCGACTTTTCATTCAAAACAACCTTATTATAACCTTGATTTATATGCGTGCTCTTTTATTGTTACCGGGGAACCTTTTATATTTCATCAGATTACCAGCAGACGTACCAACAACCTCGTTGCTCCTTGGCTTAAATCTCTCCGACAAATCACTATATTTATCTATTGAAGTCTCATCATGTACTTGTAGTGACCCGAACTTTTCCATGTTTATATATATTAATTGAGATTGATATTTACATGATTAAATGTTTCCAACATGTTAAGCAATCAAACTTGTTAAGACTTGATTAATTGAAATAGGTTTCATATAGACAATTGACCACCCAAGTTGACCGGTGATTCACGAACGTTAAAACTTGTAAAAACTATATGATGACATATATATGGTTATATATATAGTTAACATGATATTATTATATGTAAACATATCATTAAGTATATTAACAATGAACTACATATGTAAAAACAAGACTACTAACTTAATGATTTTGAAACGAGACATATATGTAACGATTATCGTTGTAACGACATTTAATGTATATATATCATATTAAGAGATATTCGTACATCATAATATCATGATAATATAATAATTTAAAATCTCTTTTGATATTATAAACATTGGGTTAACAACATTTAACAAGATCGTTAACCTAAAGGTTTCAAAACAACATTTACATGTAACGACTAACGATGACTTAACGACTCAGTTAAAATGTATATACATGTAGTGTTTTAATATGTATTCATACACTTTTGAAAGACTTCAAGACACTTATCAAAATACTTCTACTTAACAAAAATGCTTACAATTACATCCTCGTTCAGTTTCATCAACAATTCTACTCGTATGCACCCGTATTCGTACTCGTACAATACACAGCTTTTAGATGTATGTACTATTGGTATATACACTCCAAAGATCAGCTCTTAGCAGCCCATGTGAGTCACCTAACACATGTGGGAACCATCATTTGGCAACTAGCATGAAATATCTCATAAAATTACAAAAATATGAGTAATCATTCATGACTTATTTACATGAAAACAAAATTACATATCCTTTATATCTAATCCATACACCAACGACCAAAAACACCTACAAACACTTTCATTCTTCAATTTTCTTCATCTAATTGATCTCTCTCAAGTTCTATCTTCAAGTTCTAAGTGTTCTTCATAAATTTCAAAAGTTCTAGTTTCATAAAATCAAGAATACTTTCAAGATTGCTAGCTCACTTCCAATCTTGTAAGGTGATCATCCAACCTCAAGAAATCTTTGTTTCTTACAGTAGGTTATCATTCTAATACAAGGTAATAATCATATTCAAACTTTGGTTCAATTTCTATAACTATAACAATCTTATTTCAAGTGATGATCTTACTTGAACTTGTTTTCGTGTCATGATTTTGCTTCAAGAACTTTGAGCCATCCAAGGATCCATTGAAGCTAGATCCATTTTTCTCTTTTCCAGTAGGTTCATCCAAGGAACTTAAGGTAGTAATGATGTTCATAACATCATTCGATTCATACATATAAAGCTATCTTATTCGAAGGTTTAAACTTGTAATCACTAGAACATAGTTTAGTTAATTCTAAACTTGTTCGCAAACAAAAGTTAATCCTTCTAACTTGACTTTTAAAATCAACTAAACACATGTTCTATATCTATATGATATGCTAACTTAATGATTTAAAACCTGGAAACACGAAAAACACCGTAAAACCGGATTTACGCCGTCGTAGTAACACCGCGGGCTGTTTTGGGTTAGTTAATTAAAAACTATGATAAACTTTGATTTAAAAGTTGTTATTCTGAGAAAATGATTTTTATTATGAACATGAAACTATATCCAAAAATTATGGTTAAACTCAAAGTGGAAGTATGTTTTCTAAATGGTCATCTAGACGTCGTTCTTTCGACTGAAATGACTACCTTTACAAAAACGACTTGTAACTTATTTTTCCGACTATAAACCTATACCTTTTCTGTTTAGATTCATAAAATAGAGTTCAATATGAAACCATAGCAATTTGATTCACTCAAAACGGATTTAAAATGAAGAAGTTATGGGTAAAACAAGATTGGATAATTTTTCTCATTTTAGCTACGTGAAAATTGGTAACAAATCTATTCCAACCATAACTTAATCAACTTGTATTGTATATTATGTAATCTTGAGATACCATAGACACGTATACAATGTTTCGACCTATCATGTCGACACATCTATATATATTTCGGAACAACCATAGACACTCTATATGTGAATGTTGGAGTTAGCTATACAGGGTTGAGGTTGATTCCAAAATATATATAGTTTGAGTTGTGATCAATACTGAGATACGTATACACTGGGTCGTGGATTGATTCAAGATAATATTTATCGATTTATTTCTGTACATCTAACTGTGGACAACTAGTTGTAGGTTACTAACGAGGACAGCTGACTTAATAAACTTAAAACATCAAAATATATTAAAAGTGTTGTAAATATATTTTGAACATACTTTGATATATATGTATATATTGTTATAGGTTCGTGAATCAACCAGTGGCCAAGTCTTACTTCCCGACGAAGTAAAAATCTGTGAAAGTGAGTTATAGTCCCACTTTTAAAATCTAATATTTTTGGGATGAGAATACATGCAGGTTTTATAAATGATTTACAAAATAGACACAAGTACGTGAAACTACATTCTATGGTTGAATTATCGAAATCGAATATGCCCCTTGTTATTAAGTCTGGTAATCTGAGAATTAGGGAACAGACACCCTAATTGACGCGAATCCTAAAGATAGATCTATTGGGCCTAACAAACCCCATCCAAAGTACCGGATGCTTTAGTACTTCGAAATTTATATCATATCCGAAGGGTGTCCCGGAATGATGGGGATATTCTTATATATGCATCTTGTTAATGTCGGTTACCAGGTGTTCACCATATGAATGATTTTTATCTCTATGTATGGGATGTGTATTGAAATATGAAATCTTGTGGTCTATTATTATGATTTGATATATATAGGTTAAACCTATAACTCACCAACATTTTTGTTGACGTTTTAAGCATGTTTATTCTCAGGTGATTATTAAGAGCTTCCGCTGTCGCATACTTAAATAAGGACGAGATTTGGAGTCCATGCTTGTATGATATTGTGTAAAAACTGCATTCAAGAAACTTATTTTGTTGTAACATATTTGTATTGTAAACCATTATGTAATGGTCGTGTGTAAACAGGATATTTTAGATTATCATTATTTGATAATCTACTTAAAGCTTTTTAAACCTTTATTGATGAAATAAAGGTTATGGTTTGTTTTAAAATGAATGCAGTCTTTGAAAAACGTCTCATATAGAGGTCAAAACCTCGCAACGAAATCAATTAATATGGAACGTTTTTAATCAATAAGAACGGGACATTTCAGTTGGTATCAGAGCGTTGGTCTTAGAGAACCAGAAAATTGCATTAGTGTGTCTTATCGAGTTTGTTAGGATGCATTAGTGAGTCTGGACTTCGACCGTGTTTTCTTTAAAAATGATTGCTTAACATTTTTGTTGGAAACTATATATTTTTAACATATGAATATTATGTGATATATTAATCTCTTAACGTGTTTGATATTATGTGATAGATGTCTACCTCTAGAACAAGTCCCATTGACTCACCTAATAATAATGAAGAGTCAAATGTAAATTGGAATGATTCGTGGACTGATTCACAAGTTCCCGAAGAGGAACCGGAAGAAGAGTGGGAACCGGAAGAAGAATCGGAACCGGAAGAAGAATCGGAACCGGAAGAAGAAATAGAACCGGTGGGGGAAATAATAAAACGGTTAAGTAAAAGAGAATCCTCAACCAACCGACCAAGGTTAATTATGGTCAATGGTGTTTCCGCCAAGGAAGCAAAATATTGGGAGGATTACCAATTCTCCGATGAATCGGATTCCGACGAGAATTCCGATGATGTTATAGAAATAACCCCAACTGAATTTAAAAAGGCAAAAGAAAATAATAAGGGAAAGGGCATAAAAATAGAGAAATCTAATTCCAACCCCGATGAACTTTATATGTATCGTCAACCCCCGAAGTCCTTAAGTTGTAACAATGACCCGGGAACCTCTAAACCACCAGGTTTTTCTAAACCAATGTGGACAACGACGGCTCGTATTAGGGGAACATCATATATCCCTAGAAACTTGGCAAAACGAACCAAAACCCAACAAGAAGAAACGAGCGAGTCGGAATAAGATAGTTGCATTCGTGTGGTGTAATATATGTAATATAGTGTGCTTATGCTTTATGATATATGTAAAAATTGCTTGTATTAATAAGTATTTTTTTTTATGAATCTAACTCTTGTCTATTTTACAGTTTAAAAACACAAAATGGATAGACAACCCAATATTTTAAGAGACCTACCCGGAGACATGATTGATGAAATCTTGTCTAGAGTCGGCCAGAATTCTTCGGCACAACTATTTAAGGCGAGATCAGTTTGTAAGACATTCGAAGAACGTTCCAAGAATGTCTTGGTTTATAAGAGACTTTCGTTTGAAAGATGGGGGATATCACATTGGGAAACCCATAAGTTACGATGTGTTTACTTTGACGCATATATTGCGGGGAACCCAAATGCTATTTTACGCAACGGGTTAAGAAATTATTTTGACTCAATATATCCGAATATTGGACTTCGTGATTTAGAAAAAGCGGCTAACATGCAACATAAAGAAGCATGTTATGCTTACGGATTAGTAATGTTCACTTCTCACCAAAGTGAGAACAAGAACATCGGGCTACAACTATTAAACAAAACGTTTCCACAAGTGACGGAGTCGGTAATTGGGGTAAGAAATGAGGTTTTTAGATTATTACGGGACTGTTGGACATTACGTAACCCTCGTCCCTTTGATGATGTTACAACACGCTGTCTTATCAACGGCCATAACGGTTATGTTGCACAAGACCAAGGATGGGAAGTAGTCCTAGTAAAACCAGAATGCATGACTTGTTTCTGGACGTATGAACTACGTGTCTTTATTGCCTTTGCTGAACGACTTGTGTACTAGCTAGAATTATCTTCACAACTATCTTGTATCAAAGTTATTGTGTGCTATATTTCATGCTTTATGTAAAATAAGCGGTATTGTAAGTTTGTAAAATATTGTATAAAAGCTTGAACGCGAAATATTATTACAATCAGTTTTTCATATAGAATTGTAGTAGTTGAATTGTATATTAGCTACTAAGTATGAACTTAACGGGTAGGTACTACCCGAATTTAAACTTATAAAACGCTAATATGAAGAAAAAGCTTTTATAAATGAGTTCATATTATGCTACGAAATACTATTAACTACTCTTAACATTCTGTATGATTAACTTGTTCCATTTGACTATTTTGAAGGAAATGGCACCGACTACTCGACACACCGTGAATATGAATGAAGAGGAATTCCGTACTTTTCTAGCTTCAAACATAGCCGCAGTACAGGCTGCGCTACATACCAACAATAACCTTGGATCTAGCAGTACAGGAAATCGTGTAGGATGCACCTACAAAGAATTCACTGCCTGCAAACCTTTGGAATTTGATGGAACCGAAGGACCGATCGGATTGAAACGGTGGACCGAGAAGGTCGAATCGGTGTTTGCCATAAGTAAGTGTACTGAAGAGGACAAAGTGAAGTACGCTACGCATACCTTCACAGGTTCTGCGTTAACATGGTGGAATACCTATCTAGAGCAAGTGGGACAAGATGATGCGTACGCACTACCTTGGTCAGCATTCAAGCACTTGATGAACGAGAAGTACCGTCCCAGAACTGAGGTCAATAAGCTCAAGACAGAACTTAGAGGGTTACGAACCCAAGGATTTGATATTACCACATACGAAAGACGATTCACAGAATTGTGCCTATTGTGTCCGGGAGCATTCGAAGATGAGGAAGAGAAGATTGACGCGTTTGTGAAAGGATTACCAGAAAGAATCCAAGAAGATATAAGTTCACACGAGCCCGCCTCCATACAACAGGCATGTAGAATGGCTCACAAACTCGTGAACCAAATTGAAGAAAGAATTAAAGAACAGACTGCTGAAGAGGCCAATGTGAAGCAAGTCAAAAGAAAGTGGGAGGAAAACGGTGATAAGAATCACCAATACAACAACAACAACAATTACAACAATAATCGCAACAATTATCCCAACAATCGCAACATCAATCGAAACTACAACAAACGGCCCAACAACAACAACAACAACAGCAACTACAACAATCATCCCAACAACAATAATAACCGCAACAACAACAACAATCAAAAGCAGCTATGCCAAAGGTGTGAAAAGAATCACTCGGGGTTCTGCACCAAATTTTGCAACAAGTGTAAAAGAAATGGTCATAGCGCGGCGAAGTGTGAGGTCTACGGACCAGGGGTTAATAGAACGAAAGGAACAAATGGTGTCGGAACGAGTAATGGCGGAGCAAGTAGTGTCGGAGCAAGTTATGCCAATGTAGTTTGTTATAAATGTGGAAAACCAGGCCACATTATTAGAAATTGCCCGAACCAGGAGAACACGAATGGACAAGGCCGTGGAAGAGTTTTCAATATTAATGCGGCAGAGGCACAGGAAGACCCGGAGCTTGTTATGGGTACGTTTCTTATTGACAATAAATCTGCTTACATTTTATTTGATTCGGGTGCGGATAGAAGCTATATGAGTAGAGATTTTTGTGCTAAATTAAGTTGTCCATTGACGCCTTTGGATAGTAAATTTTTACTCGAATTAGCAAATGGTAAATTAATTTCAGCAGATAATATATGTCGGAATCGAGAAATTAAACTGGTTAGCGAAACATTTAAGATTGATTTGATACCAGTAGAGTTAGGGAGTTTTGATGTGATAATCGGTATGGACTGGTTGAAAGAAGTGAAAGCGGAGATCGTTTGTTACAAAAATGCAATTCGCATTATACGAGAAAAAGGAAAACCCTTAATGGTGTACGGAGAAAAGGGCAACACGAAGCTACATCTTATTAGTAATTTGAAGGCACAAAAACTAATAAGAAAAGGTTGCTATGCTGTTCTAGCACACGTCGAGAAAGTACAAACTGAAGAAAAGAGCATCAATGATGTTCCCGTCGTAAAAGAATTTCCTAATGTATTTCCGAAAGAATTACCGGGATTACCCCCACATCGATCCGTTGAATTTCAAATAGATCTTGTACCAGGAGCTGCACCAATAGCTCGTGCTCCTTACAGACTCGCACCCAGCGAGATGAAAGAACTACAAAGCCAATTACAAGAACTTTTAGAGCGTGGTTTCATTCGACCAAGCACATCACCGTGGGGAGCTCCTGTTTTGTTTGTTAAGAAGAAAGATGGTACATTCAGGTTGTGTATCGACTACCGAGAGTTGAACAAACTTACCATCAAGAACCGCTACCCACTACCGAGAATCGATGACTTATTTGATCAACTACAAGGCTCGTCTGTTTATTCAAAGATTGACTTACGTTCCGGGTATCATCAAATGCGGGTGAAAGAAGATGATATTCCAAAGACTGCTTTCAGAACACGTTACGGTCATTACGAGTTTATGGTCATGCCGTTTGGTTTAACTAATGCACCAGCTGTGTTCATGGACCTTATGAACCGAGTGTGTGGACCATACCTTGACAAGTTTGTCATTGTTTTCATTGATGACATACTTATTTACTCAAAGAATGACCAAGAACACGGTGAACATTTGACAAAGGTGTTAGAAGTATTGAGGAAGGAAGAATTGTACGCTAAGTTTTCAAAGTGTGCATTTTGGTTGGAAGAAGTTCAATTCCTCGGTCACATAGTGAACAAAGAAGGTATTAAGGTGGATCCGGCAAAGATAGAAACTGTTGAAAAGTGGGAAACCCCGAAAACTCCGAAACACATACGCCAGTTTTTAGGACTAGCTGGTTACTACAGAAGGTTCATCCAAGACTTTTCCAGAATAGCAAAACCCTTGACTGCATTAACGCATAAAGGGAAGAAATTTGAATGGAATGATGAACAAGAGAAAGCGTTTCAGTTATTGAAGAAAAAGCTAACTACGGCACCTATATTGTCATTGCCTGAAGGGAATGATGATTTTGTGATTTATTGTGACGCATCAAAGCAAGGTCTCGGTTGTGTATTAATGCAACGAACGAAGGTGATTGCTTATGCGTCTAGACAATTGAAGATTCACGAACAAAATTATACGACGCATGATTTGGAATTAGGCGCGGTTGTTTTTGCATTAAAGACTTGGAGGCACTACTTATATGGGGTCAAAAGTATTATATATACCGACCACAAAAGTCTTCAACACATATTTAATCAGAAACAACTGAATATGAGGCAGCGTAGGTGGATTGAATTATTGAATGATTACGACTTTGAGATTCGTTACCACCCGGGGAAGGCAAATGTGGTAGCCGATGCCTTGAGCAGGAAGGACAGAGAACCCATTCGAGTAAAATCTATGAATATAATGATTCATAATAACCTTACTACTCAAATAAAGGAGGCGCAACAAGGAGTTTTAAAAGAGGGAAATTTAAAGGATGAAATACCCAAAGGATCGGAGAAGCATCTTAATATTCGGGAAGACGGAACCCGGTATAGGGCTGAAAGGATTTGGGTACCAAAATTTGGAGATATGAGAGAAATGGTACTTAGAGAAGCTCATAAAACCAGATACTCAATACATCCTGGAACGGGGAAGATGTACAAGGATCTCAAGAAACATTTTTGGTGGCCGGGTATGAAAGCCGATGTTGCTAAATACGTAGGAGAATGTTTGACGTGTTCTAAAGTCAAAGCTGAGCATCAGAAACCATCAGGTCTACTTCAACAACCCGAAATCCCAGAATGGAAATGGGAAAACATTACCATGGATTTCATCACTAAATTGCCAAGGACTGCAAGTGGTTTTGATACTATTTGGGTAATAGTTGATCGTCTCACCAAATCAGCACACTTCCTGCCAATAAGAGAAGATGACAAGATGGAGAAGTTAGCACGACTGTATTTGAAGGAAGTCATCTCCAGACAAGGAATACCAATCTCTATTATCTCTGATAGGGATGGCAGATTTATTTCAAGATTCTGGCAGACATTACATCAAGCATTAGGAACTCGTCTAGACATGAGTACTGCCTATCATCCACAAACTGATGGGCAGAGCGAAAGGACGATACAAACGCTTGAAGATATGCTACGAGCATGTGTTATTGATTTCGGAAACAGTTGGGATCGACATCTACCGTTAGCAGAATTTTCCTACAACAACAGCTACCATTCAAGCATTGAGATGGCGCCGTTTGAAGCACTTTATGGTAGAAAGTGCAGGTCTCCGATTTGTTGGAGTGAAGTGGGGGATAGACAGATTACGGGTCCGGAGATTATACAAGAAACTACCGAGAAGATCATCCAAATTCAACAACGGTTGAAAACCGCCCAAAGTCGACAAAAGAGCTACGCTGACATTAAAAGAAAAGATATAGAATTTGAAATTGGAGAGATGGTGATGCTTAAAGTTGCACCTTGGAAAGGCGTTGTTCGATTTGGTAAACGAGGGAAATTAAATCCAAGGTATATTGGACCATTCAAGATTATTGATCGTGTCGGACCAGTAGCTTACCGACTTGAGTTACCTCAACAACTCGCGGCTGTACATAACACTTTCCACGTCTCGAATTTGAAGAAATGTTTTGCTAAAGAAGATCTCACTATTCCGTTAGATGAAATCCAAATCAACGAAAAACTTCAATTCATCGAAGAACCCGTCGAAATAATGGATCGTGAGGTTAAAAGACTTAAGCAAAACAAGATACCAATTGTTAAGGTTCGATGGAATGCTCGTAGAGGACCCGAGTTCACCTGGGAGCGTGAAGATCAGATGAAGAATAAATACCCGCATCTATTTCCAGAAGATTCGTCAACACCTTCAACAGCTTAAAATTTCGGGACGAAATTTATTTAACGGGTAGGTACTGTAGTGACCCGAACTTTTCCATGTTTATATATATTAATTGAGATTGATATTTACATGATTAAATGTTTCCAACATGTTAAGCAATCAAACTTGTTAAGACTTGATTAATTGAAATAGGTTTCATATAGACAATTGACCACCCAAGTTGACCGGTGATTCACGAACGTTAAAACTTGTAAAAACTATATGATGACATATATATGGTTATATATATAGTTAACATGATATTATTATATGTAAACATATCATTAAGTATATTAACAATGAACTACATATGTAAAAACAAGACTACTAACTTAATGATTTTGAAACGAGACATATATGTAACGATTATCGTTGTAACGACATTTAATGTATATATATCATATTAAGAGATATTCGTACATCATAATATCATGATAATATAATAATTTAAAATCTCTTTTGATATTATAAACATTGGGTTAACAACATTTAACAAGATCGTTAACCTAAAGGTTTCAAAACAACATTTACATGTAACGACTAACGATGACTTAACGACTCAGTTAAAATGTATATACATGTAGTGTTTTAATATGTATTCATACACTTTTGAAAGACTTCAAGACACTTATCAAAATACTTCTACTTAACAAAAATGCTTACAATTACATCCTCGTTCAGTTTCATCAACAATTCTACTCGTATGCACCCGTATTCGTACTCGTACAATACACAGCTTTTAGATGTATGTACTATTGGTATATACACTCCAATGATCAGCTCTTAGCAGCCCATGTGAGTCACCTAACACATGTGGGAACCATCATTTGGCAACTAGCATGAAATATCTCATAAAATTACAAAAATATGAGTAATCATTCATGACTTATTTACATGAAAACAAAATTACATATCCTTTATATCTAATCCATACACCAACGACCAAAAACACCTACAAACACTTTCATTCTTCAATTTTCTTCATCTAATTGATCTCTCTCAAGTTCTATCTTCAAGTTCTAAGTGTTCTTCATAAATTTCAAAAGTTCTAGTTTCATAAAATTAAGAATACTTTCAAGATTGCTAGCTCACTTCCAATCTTGTAAGGTGATCATCCAACCTCAAGAAATCTTTGTTTCTTACAGTAGGTTATCATTCTAATACAAGGTAATAATCATATTCAAACTTTGGTTCAATTTCTATAACTATAACAATCTTATTTCAAGTGATGATCTTACTTGAACTTGTTTTCGTGTCATGATTTTGCTTCAAGAACTTTGAGCCATCCAAGGATCCATTGAAGCTAGATCCATTTTTCTCTTTTCCAGTAGGTTCATCCAAGGAACTTAAGGTAGTAATGATGTTCATAACATCATTCGATTCATACATATAAAGCTATCTTATTCGAAGGTTTAAACTTGTAATCACTAGAACATAGTTTAGTTAATTCTAAACTTGTTCGCAAACAAAAGTTAATCCTTCTAACTTGACTTTTAAAATCAACTAAACACATGTTCTATATCTATATGATATGCTAACTTAATGATTTAAAACCTGGAAACACGAAAAACACCGTAAAATCGGATTTACGCCGTCGTAGTAACACCGCGGGCTGTTTTGGGTTAGTTAATTAAAAACTATGATAAACTTTGATTTAAAAGTTGTTATTCTGAGAAAATGATTTTTATTATGAACATGAAACTATATCCAAAAATTATGGTTAAACTCAAAGTGGAAGTATGTTTTCTAAATGGTCATCTAGACGTCGTTCTTTCGACTGAAATGACTACCTTTACAAAAACGACTTGTAACTTATTTTTCCGACTATAAACCTATACCTTTTCTGTTTAGATTCATAAAATAGAGTTCAATATGAAACCATAGCAATTTGATTCACTCAAAACGGATTTAAAATGAAGAAGTTATGGGTAAAACAAGATTGGATAATTTTTCTCATTTTAGCTACGTGAAAATTGGTAACAAATCTATTCCAACCATAACTTAATCAACTTGTATTGTATATTATGTAATCTTGAGATACCATAGACACGTATACAATGTTTCGACCTATCATGTCGACACATCTATATATATTTCGGAACAACCATAGACACTCTATATGTGAATGTTGGAGTTAGCTATACAGGGTTGAGGTTGATTCCAAAATATATATAGTTTGAGTTGTGATCAATACTGAGATACGTATACACTGGGTCGTGGATTGATTCAAGATAATATTTATCGATTTATTTCTGTACATCTAACTGTGGACAACTAGTTGTAGGTTACTAACGAGGACAGCTGACTTAATAAACTTAAAACATCAAAATATATTAAAAGTGTTGTAAATATATTTTGAACATACTTTGATATATATGTATATATTGTTATAGGTTCGTGAATCAACCAGTGGCCAAGTCTTACTTCCCGACGAAGTAAAAATCTGTGAAAGTGAGTTATAGTCCCACTTTTAAAATCTAATATTTTTGGGATGAGAATACATGCAGGTTTTATAAATGATTTACAAAATAGACACAAGTACGTGAAACTACATTCTATGGTTGAATTATCGAAATCGAATATGCCCCTTGTTATTAAGTCTGGTAATCTGAGAATTAGGGAACAGACACCCTAATTGACGCGAATCCTAAAGATAGATCTATTGGGCCTAACAAACCCCATCCAAAGTACCGGATGCTTTAGTACTTCGAAATTTATATCATATCCGAAGGGTGTCCCGGAATGATGGGGATATTCTTATATATGCATCTTGTTAATGTCGGTTACCAGGTGTTCACCATATGAATGATTTTTATCTCTATGTATGGGATGTGTATTGAAATATGAAATCTTGTGGTCTATTATTATGATTTGATATATATAGGTTAAACCTATAACTCACCAACATTTTTGTTGACGTTTTAAGCATGTTTATTCTCAGGTGATTATTAAGAGCTTCCGCTGTCGCATACTTAAATAAGGACGAGATTTGGAGTCCATGCTTGTATGATATTGTGTAAAAACTGCATTCAAGAAACTTATTTTGTTGTAACATATTTGTATTGTAAACCATTATGTAATGGTCGTGTGTAAACAGGATATTTTAGATTATCATTATTTGATAATCTACTTAAAGCTTTTTAAACCTTTATTGATGAAATAAAGGTTATGGTTTGTTTTAAAATGAATGCAGTCTTTGAAAAACGTCTCATATAGAGGTCAAAACCTCTCAACGAAATCAATTAATATGGAACGTTTTTAATCAATAAGAACGGGACATTTCAGTACTCATCCGTATCTTGTAACAAGAATTGCCATGCCAAGTATCGGGAATCAGTAAATCTGTATTTTGAGTCTCGCAACATTTCTACATCAACAGTTATATGTATCCATATAACATTTATCTCTTAGAACTATGATCTTCCATTCTGAAATTCTGAAAAGCACCCAGTCTGTGAATTAATGCTCTGAACTTTGAAAAAGCTGAATGAAGCAGCAAAAACTGTGGGCAACCGTAAATGACCTTAACCGTCGGAAGTTTGATGATAAAGAATAGTATGTTGGAAAAGCTCAGAAAAGTTGGAACTGAAAAACTGATTGAGCAAACTATGAAGGAGTCTCTGAACAAATCACAAGGATTAAACTTGTACATTAAGAATCCTGATGATTCTGTATCTGATGAAATTTTTAGCGAATGCCTTGCTTCTGACTCCAAACTCTTGCGGACAAATTTTCTTCACCATCCTTCGATATTAGAAATTCCAATATATCATCGTATCTTTCATTATAAATATCCTCCATATTTCTGAAGATATTTTCATAACTATTCTTATCTGAAATCATTAATCTATTAGTGCTATCAGTGTTACATCATATAGAAACTGCTAGTTTCTATATTCTGTAAACTTTCGAGCTTAAAATATGAATATTATTGAAGTAATGTTGGGAACTGATGTATGAGTTAGTATAATATAATGACACTTGATCAACGTGATTATATTACAGTAATTCATGCTGAGTTTCTAATGAAACGTGATGATTCACAGTACCATCATCATGTGTCATGTTACACGACTCTTACATTCTATCTAATCTCCAAACATATCAAAAATATATCTCCTTGATAGTTCTATCTTTTTCCTTGAATACTGGTAATTTAACCAACCAAGATCGTGTTATAACAATCTCTCTCATAGAACATTAGTCATGTTCATTCGAAACTCCATACCTACGCATTCTGGACCATTACTTGTACTACTTAGAGTCGAAAAGAGAATAAAAAGGCAAAGAGCTCCGAATTATAAAAGAAAATATAAAGCTCGACAATAACACATAAATTACAAACAGTGTATATCAATACGTATTGCAACGTAAAGACACGTGAGAATTAAAAACACTATAACCCCAAGGTAATAGTAGAAGTGAATAGAATCCTCCGGTGGTAGATGAAAGAGAAGAATTACAGATATGAAAGTTAAGAGTATATCAAGAATCAGTACTGGATGGAGCATATTAACGAATATTTTAAAGTATGAGTTGAGGAGAAAGAATAAAAGGTGTGAGTTGTAAGGAAACGACGGGGGTGGATTTATAGTAAAATATCCGACAGAGCAATCAAAACAGATGATCACATTTAAAGCGGGTCCTAATTCCCTTGATTACCTGAAGAATCAAATCTTATTACGAAGATTTTCTCCAAATCTCTTGAACTTGGGAAATCAATCCTATCTACGTCAAAAGATATGACGAATCTATACCTACTCATTTCACTCTCTTGCGATAGCTTCACTTATACTCTTCGCATAATCAAATTGTTTTATCTATGTTACTCAAACTCTACTTATCAACTCACATTCGTCATGAAAACATTTTTATTGTTAGCCATGACCACCTCACTCAAATTTCGGGACGAAATTTCTTTAACGGGTAGGTACTGTGATGACCCGGAAATTTCCACTCAAATTTAAACTATAATCGTTATATGTCTCCGACATGATAAGCAAAATCTGTAATGTTGAGTCTCGAAAGTTTTAAAATCTATATTCGTGTAAGCAATTACCCTTTGACCGTGTCTGACGATTCATGAACATTTATGTGTACATTGATATGTATATAATATATACTTGGTAATTGAAAACATTAACAAGGTATTAGATATATAATACTTTACATAAACGTGTTTGTTTCGATATTTGTTCAATATAGCTACTGACGGAATTAAAATATAATATCATATAATTGAATTATCAGATACATTGAATTATGATTATGAGTCTCTGTTATGAGGTCCACGTTGATTTGAGAAATCGTTTCTTTTAACGAAATTCGGAATGAATGATAAAGTGATTTACAAATGAGAACAAAATGTCATTTACCGAGAATTAGACAAAAGTTAGTGGAGAATTTAATCTCATAATATTTGATTGATCTATTTTCAAACGTGCGAAAACGTTTTTCGATATAATAGAACTTGTTATTTAAAATGTCTTTGTTTATATAATGAAAGTTGGAATATTGGTTGTTAGATATATAAATAACTTGCAATGTGTATTTAAAACGTGTTTATGTATATTAGATATTTATGGTTTGTAAACGATTGTAGCACCCGATACTTATTTAATCAAGTTAAGAAATAGTAGTTATAATTCCTTAAGATAAATATTAATATTAATATTAATATTAAAATCAGTATTAACAATATTATTAAAATTATAATACATAGATATATAATTTGTTACATGTAATTTGGTACATTATTATTATTATTAATTAGTATTATTATTATTATTATTACTATTTGTGTTATTGTTATTAATATATTCATTATTAATATATATTAAATATAAAAGATATTATACAGATGAATTCCGAATCAATTAAAATCAACTTTTTATTTTGTTCTTGTCTAAATCTGTTAGCTTTCAATATTAACCCTTACATTCCCTAAATTCCTTGATTTGCATGTGAATTAATGTCGCCCCACTAACATAATCGTACAATTCAAATTACTGTGCCAGATTGAGAATCATTGGTTACTTTACGATACATTTCAACTCATAGGACATGTGTAAGAATTATTATTATTAAATTATTAAATTTACACCGTGATTTATGAGTGATTAACAAATGAAATGATTGAATCTTAGTTTACTGTTTTAAATTTGTGCTAATTGAATTACTTGACCACTTCTATTTGTCTTTATCTATAATCTTTTCCCTCTGTATATACATATCATATATGCTTATCTATATCGCATTGTCACATATCAACCAAGAACAAACCTTCATCTTCTCCAAACAACACCCACATGACACCATCACACCATCATCGATTGCTACTTCACAACCACGATTCATCACCTATCTAACACACTTCCTGTTTCCTGAAGAACCAAACTCAAACACCTTAACAATATCCTAAATACACACAACCACATACAACACTTAAGTTTGTGATATCTATTTCTTGATTCCACAATACCATTGGTCACCCTCACACTCGCCTGTTAAGTCGATCAATATCACCACTAAATAACCTCTTCTTCTCCACTCTCCTGCTTCGACACCCACCACCATGATCACCATACTTGTACATTTACAACCGTAAGTATACATCACCTCTCTATCTCTCTATTTATCTCTCTACTAAACTTGTTCATCGACTAACCTATGATCAAGACTTGTTACTTCCTATTTCTAATCGATAACAAGACAACCATTTCGATCACCAAAACTGCAATCACCTCAACCACGATATATTTTTCTTTTCTTTGTTTTTCTGTTCATATGCAAGCCAAACCCACTAGAATACCACCCTTTCAATCGAGAACCACCGACCATTGCTGCCACACCATAACACCACCATTTAACTATCTGGTAATTATGCTACCACTGTTATTTTTGTTTCGGAAACAACCAACCACAACACCACTGTAACCGACACCATCTCTCTTCTCTCTTTCTCTATCTCTCTCCTAATTCTCTGCTCGAAACCTAAACAACCATCACCACTCCATCATGTCTGTTACTTTCCGTTTCATTGATAACCTGCAAATCACCCGTGTTACTGTTACGTTCCTTAAAAACCCTCAAATTGATACAAAACCAAAACCCATTTGTAAATCACTGAAAACTGCTACTACTACGATATGTTTTTCTTTCTGTTTTCGTTCCTGTATAATGATGATGATGATAGCAATCTGTGAAGATAACAATACAATTTAATAAATATTAGAATATTGAATAATGATGACTTTGATGATTGGTGAAGTAATGATAAAGATGATGATATTTTAAGATAAGGATGAGCCAAACACCCAATTACAGTTGATTGTTGTTCCAGCTATTTTTTTTTCTCTTTTTCCTTGGTGGCCGACCACCAATCAACAAACACCTCCACTTGCAAGAAAACTACAAATGTATCTTTTTCCTGTTTCGAATCCTGTTTTATTTTTGGACCACATATTTAAAATGGCTGTTGGGCCAAGAACTTGTGAAGCTTTGGGCCAAAGCATTCCCATCTGATTTGGCACGAGTGTCTTTCTTTTATTTTTTTTTAAACGAAGGAAGTAAACAGAACGATATATGATTATGATAATAATATGATCATGATAATTGATTAGGTAGTGAATGATGGAGGACTGTGAAAAACGATGATAAACAAATTAAAATGATCATTCTGATCGTGGGTTAATAATGTACAAATGAAGGCAATTATGAAACAGATACGTACGGGTTTTATATTTTATGATATGTGATTAAATCAGGAAAGCAAGGGCAGTCGACTGGTTGAGTGTATTTGTGTGTAGCGAGAGGTCATGGGTTCGAAATCGGGCATGGGCATTTTTTTTAAGTGCTACTTCTTGAGGTAGTATTACTATTACCATTACATATTATTATTATCATTATTATTATTATTATTATTATTATTATTATTATTATTATTATTATTATTATATTTATTATTATTATTGTTAGATTATTTATTATTATTAACAAAATTATATTATAATTATTAGTATTATCATTAAACGTTATTAATATTATCATTACAAACAATTTTTGTTATTAGTACTATCTTATTAATTAATATAAAAATTATCATTTTTATTATTATTAGAATTATCATAAATTTTTTTTTTTATCATAACTAGTATTATTTTTAATTATTATTATTATTAATATATCAAATGAAGATTTTCTATATAAAAATATATTTATAACCTAAAACCTAAGCATATTAATACTTTTGTAATGAATATTAATTATCTATATAAAGATAAATATAGCTAATTAAGTGATTAATAAAACACACGATATAAATTAACAAATAAAATCACTATTAATATATATATTTGTTCAATTGCCATTACATGTATTAATATACATGAATGAATAATAGGTTCGTGAATCCGAGGCCAACCTTACACTTGTTCAATGATGTTATATGTATTTTTACTACGAAATACAGTATGGTGAGTTTCATTTACCTTTTTACCCTTTATATTTTTGGGCTGAGAATACATGCGCAACTTTTATAACTGTTTTACGAAATAGACACAAGTACGTGAAACTACATTCTATGGTTGGATTATTAAACCGAATATGTCCCTTTTTATATAGTCTGGTAATCTAAGAATTAGGGAACAGAAACCCTAATTGACGCGAACTCTAAAGATAGATCTATCGGGCCCAACAAGCCCCATCCAAAGTACCGGATGCTTTAGTACTTCGAAATTTTATATCATGTCCGAAGGAGGATCCCGGAATGATGGGGATATTCTTATATGCATATTGTGAATGTCGATTACCAGGTGTTCAATCCATATGAATGATATTTTGTCTCTATGCATGAGACGTTTATTTATGAGAACTGAATATGGAAATCTTGTGGTCTATTAAAATTATGAAATGATTATTTATGATAAACTAATGAACTCACCAACCTTGTGGTTGACACTTCAAAGCATGTTTATTCTCAGATATGAAAGAAGTCTTCCGCAGTTCAATTGCTCATTTTAAAGATATTACTTGGAGTCATTCATGACATATTTCAAAAGACGTTGCATTCAAGTCATTGAGTTCATCAAGATTATTATTAAGTCAATTATAGTTAGATATATTATAAAATGGTATGCATGTCGTCAACTTTTGATGAAATGAAAGATTGTCTTTTCAAAAACGAATGCAATGTTTGTAAAATGTATCATATAGAGGTCAAGTACCTCGCGGTGTAATCAACTGTTGTGAATCGTTTATAATCGATATGGACTTCATCCGGATGGATTAGGACGGGTCTTCACATTCAGCGTCAAAACTATTTCGAATAAAAGCAAGCCTTCAAAAGTCTTGCTTATAGCGTCGTTATCTATTCATCGTGCGAAAGTGGGTCCAAATTTCAACCGAAGTTTTTTTAGCACGTCTGCCACATAGTTCGGCCCGAATATTTGGCAAACGTAATGTGCTCAAAAATGTGTTTTGTGGCCATTAATTATTATCAAAACGAAACTATAGTCAAATATATTTGCATTGAATATGAAATTTTAAAATAGAAACAATTATAGAGTTATGAATTGAGAGATATCAAAAAGTGTTACAAAATAATTGAACCATCAAACCAAGATGTCACTACATGTGTACTGATTTGTGGCTAGTGGGGATATATTAACCTCAAAAACATTTTTAATGTACCTAAATAAAGTGTTACATAAAATACAAGCAACAAAATTGTATTTAATTATGCATAAGAGTTCAAATGCAAAGGTAATAATTATCGTAAAATCTGAAAGTTCAAAATTCACCTTTAGAAATAAAAAATGACTTTTTCGGCGTCAAAAATATTTGGAATGGAAGCAAGCCTTCAGGAAGTCTTACTCATAGCGTCGTTATCTATTCATCATGCAAAAGTGGGTCCAAATTTCAACCGAAGTTTTTTTAGCATGCTTGCCAAATAGTTCAGCCCGAATATGTGGCAATCGTAATGTGCTCAAAAATGTGTTTTGCATCATGAATTATTATCAAAACGAAACTATAGTCAAATATATATGCTTTCAATATGAAATTTAAAAAAGAAACAATTATAGAGTTATGAATGGAGAGATATCAAAAAGTGTCACAAAATAATCGAACCATCAAACCAAGATGTCATTAAACGCATAAAGATTTGTGGCTAGTGGGGAAATGTATCTAAATAAAGTGTTACATAAAAAAACAAGTATCAAAATGATATTTAAATATGCATAAGACTTCCGAATCAAAGGTAATAATTATCGTTAAATCGGAAAATTCAAAATTCACCTTTAGAAATAGCAAAACGACTTTTTCGGCGTCAAAAGTATTTCGAATGAAAGTAAGGCTTCAGAAATTCTTGCTCATAGTGTCGTTTTCTATTTATCGTGCGAAAGTGGGTCTAATTTTCAACCAAATTTTTTTTAGCACACTTGCCACATAGTTCGGCCCGAATATGTGGCAAACGTAATGTGCTCAAAAATGTGTTTTGCGGCCATGAATTAATATCGAAACGAAACTATAGTCAAATATATGTGAATTCAATATGAAATTTTAAAATAGAAACAATTATAGAGTTATGAATTGAAAGATATCAAAAAGTGTCACAAAATAATCGAACCATCAAACCAAGATGTCACTAAACGTGTAAGGATTTGTGGCTAGTGGGGATATATTTTCCCCAAAAATATTCTCAATGTACCTAAATAAAGTGTTACATAAAAAAGTATCTAAATGGTATTGAAATATGCATAAGAGTTCAAATACAAAGGTAATAATTATCGTAAAATCAGAAATTTCAATATTCACCTTTAGAAAGAGCAAAACGACTTTTTCGGTGTCAGATCTATTTCGAAAAGAAGCAAGTCTACGGGGAGAATTGCTCATAGCGTCGTTATCTATACACCGTGTGAAAGTAGGTCCAAATTTCAATCGAATTTTTATTTAGCACGCTTGCCACATATTTCGGCCCAAATATTGGGCAAACGTAATGTGCTCAAAAATGTGTTTTACGGCCGTGAATTATTATCGAAAAGAAACTATAGTCAAATATATTTGAATTTAATATGAAATTTTAAAATAGAAACATTTATAGAGTTATGAATGGAGAGATATCAAAAAGTGTCAGAAAATAATCGAACCATCAAACCAAGATGTCATTAAACGCATAAAGAGTTGTGGCTAGTGGAGATATATTAACCGCAAAAACATTCTAAATGTACCGAAATAAAGTGTTACATAAAAAACAAGTATCAAAATGGTATTTAAATATGCATAAGAGTTCAAATGTAATGGTAATATTTATCGTAAAATCGGAAAGTTCAAAATTCACAATTAGAAATAGCAAAACGACTATTTCGGCGTCAAAACTATTTCGAATGGAAGTCTTGCCCTTGGAGTCATTTTCTATACGTCGTGCGAAAGTGGGTCCAAATTTCAACCGAAGTTTTTTTTATCAAGCTTGCCACATAGTTCGGCCCGAATATGTGGCAAATGTAATGTGCTCAAAAATGTGTTTCGCGGCCATGAATTATTATCGAAACGAAACTATAGTCAAATATATTTGGATTTAATATGGAATTTTAAAATAGAAACAATTATAGAGTTATGAATGGAGAGATATCAAAAAGTGTAAGAAACTAATCGAACCATTAAACCAAGATATCACTAAACGTGTAAGGATTTCTGGTTAGTGGGAATATATTAAACCCCAAAATATTTTAAATGTACCTAAATAGAGTGTTACATAAATAACAAGCATCAAAATGGTATTTAAATATGCATAAGGGTTCAAATGCAAAGGTAATAATTATCGTAAAATCTGAAAGTTCAAAATTCACCTTTAGAAATAGCAAAACAACTTTGTCGGCATCAAAATTATTTCGAATGGAAGCAAGCCTTCAAGAAGACTTGCTCATAGCGTCGTTATCTATTCATTGTGCGAAACTGGGTCCAAATTTCAACTGAAATTTTTTATCACACTTGCCACATAGTTCGGCCTAAATATGTAGCAAACGTAATGTGCTCAAAAATGTGTTTTGCGGTCATGGATTATTATCAAGACGAAACTATTGTCAAATATATTTGCATTCAATATGAAATTTTTAAATAGAAACAATTATAGAGTTATGAATTGAGAGATATCAAAAAGTGTCACAAAATAATCGAATAATCAAACCATGGTGTCATTAAACGTGTTAGGTTTTCTGGCTAGTGGGGATATATTTACCCCAAAAACCTTCTAAATGTACCAAAATAAACTGCTACATAAAAACAAGTATCAAAATGGTATTTAAATATGCGTAAGAGTCAAATGCAAAGGTAATAATTATCGCAAAATCTGAAATTCCAAAATTCACCTTTAGAAATAGCAAAACGACTTAATTGGCATAAAAGCTATTATGAATTGAAGCAAGACTTCAGGAAGTCTTTCTCATAGCGTCGTTATCTATTCATCGTACGAAAGTGGGTCTAATTTTAAACAAAGTTTTGTTAGCACGCTTGCCACGTAGTTCGGCCCGAAAATGTGGCAAACGTAATGTGCTCAAAAATGTGTTTTGCGGCCATGAATTATTATCGAAATAAAAGTATAGTCAAATATATTTGCATTCAATATGAAATTTTAAAATAAAAATACTTATAGAGTTGTGAATGGAGAGATATCAAAAAGTGTCACTAAATAATCGAACCATTAAACCAATATATCACTACACGCGTAAAGATTTGTGGCTAGTGGGGATATATTAACCGCAAAAACATTCTAAATATACCTAAATAGAGTGTTACATAAAAAATAAGTATCAAAATGGTATTTAAATATGCATAAGAGTTCAGATGCAAAGGTAATAATTATCGTAAAATCTGAAAGCTCAAAATTCGGCTTTAGAAATAGCAAAACGACTTTTTCAGCGTCATAACTATTTCAAATGGAAGCAAGTCTTCGGGAAGTGTTGCTCATAACGTCGTTATCTATTCATCGTGCGAAAGTGGGTCCAAATTTCAACTGAAGTTTTTTATCCAAGGTTGCCACATAATTCGGCCCGAATATGTGGCAAACGTAATGTGCTAAAAAATGTGTTTTGCGGCCATGAATTATTATCAAAACGAAAATATAGGCAAATATATTTGCATTCAATATGAAATTTTAAAAGAGAAATAATTATAGAGTTATGAATTGAGAGATATCAAAAAGTGTTACAAAATAATCGAACCATCAAACTAAGATGTCACTAAACGCGTAAGGATTTGTGGCTAGTGGGGATATATTAACCCCAAAAATATTCTCAATGTACCTAAATAAACTGTTACATAAAAAAGTATCAAGATGGTATTTAAATATGCATAAGAGTTCAGATGCAAAGGTAATAATTATTGTAAAATCTGAAAGTTCAAAATTCACCTTCGGAAATAACAAAATGACTTTTTCGGGGACAAAACTATTTCGAATGGAAGTAAGCCTTCGGGAAGTCTTGTATATAGCGTTGTTATTTATTCATCGTGCGAAAGTGGGTCCAAATTTCAATGGAGGTTTTTTTATCACGCTTGCCACATAGATTGGCCCGAATATGTGGCAAACATAATGTGCTCAAAAATGTGTTTTGCGGCCATGAATTATTATCAAAATGAAACTATAGTCAAATATATTTGCATTCAATAGGAAATTTTTAAATAGAAACAGTTATAGAGTTATGAATTGAGAGATATCAAAAACTGTCATAAAATAATCGAATAATCAAACCATGATGTCATTAACCGTGTAAGGATTTGTGGCTAGTGGGGATATATTAACCCCAAAAACATTCTAAATGTACAAAAATAAACTGTTACATAAAAAACAAGTATCAAAATGGTATTTAAATATGCGTAATAGTTTTAATGCAACTATAATAATTATCGTAAAATCTCAAATTCCAAAATTCACCTTTAGAAATAGCAAAACGACTTAATCGGCGTCAAAATTATTT
Source organism: Rutidosis leptorrhynchoides (assembly GCF_046630445.1). Lineage (NCBI taxonomy): Eukaryota > Viridiplantae > Streptophyta > Magnoliopsida > Asterales > Asteraceae > Rutidosis > Rutidosis leptorrhynchoides. Next base: position 715,545,932 of record NC_092333.1, read on the forward strand.
TGAATTGAAGCAAGCATTCAGGAAGTCTTGCTCATAGCGTCGTTATCTATTCATCGTGCGAAAGTGGGTCCAATTTTTAACTAAAGTTTTGTTAGCACTCTTGCCACGTAGTCCGGCCCGAATATGTGGCAAACGTAATGTACTCAAAAATGTGTTTTGCGGCCATGAATTATTATCGAAAAAAGTATAGTCAAATATATTTGCATTCAATATGGAATTTTAAAACAGAAACAATTATAGTGTTGTGAATGGAGAGATATCAAAAAGTGTCACAAAATAATCGAACCATTAAACCAATATATCACTAAACGCGTAAAGATATTTGGCTAGTGGGAATATATTAACCGCAAAAACATTCTAAATATACCTAAATAGAGTGTTACATAAAAAATAAGTATCAAAATGATATTTAAATATGCATAAGAGTTCAGATGCAAAGGTAATAATTATCGTAAAATCTGAAAGTTCAAAATGCTCCTTTAGAAATAGGAAAATGATTTTTTCGGCGTCATAACTATTTTGAATAGAAGCAAGCCTTCGGGAAGTGTTGCTCATAGCGTCGTTATCTATTCATCGTGCGAAATTGGGTTCAAATTTCAACCGAAGTTTTTTTAGCACGCTTGCCACATAGTTCGACCCGAATATGTGGCAAACGTAATGTGCTAAAAAATGTGTTTTGCGGCCATGAATTATTATCAAAACGAAAATATAGGCAAATATATTTGTATTCAATATAAAATATTAAAAGAGAAACAATTATAGAGTTATGAATTGAGAGATATCAAAAAGTGTTACAAAATAATCGAACCATCAAACTAAGATGTCACTAAACGCGTAAGGATTTGTGGCTAGTGGGATATATTAACCCCAAAAACATTCTCAATGTACCTAAATAAAGTGTTACATAAAAAAAGTATCAAGATGGTATTTTAATATGCATAAGAGTTCAGATGCAAATGTAATAATTATCGTAAAATCTGAAAGTTCAAAATTCACCTTTAGAAATAGCAAAACGACTTTTTTGGAGATAAAACTATTTCGAATGGAAGTAAGCCTTCAAGAACTATTGCTCATAGCGTCGTTATCTATTATCGTATGAAAGTGGGTCAAAAATTCAACCGAGGTTTTTTTTATCACGCTTGCCACATAGTTCTCCTCTAATATGTGCAAACGTAATGTGCTCAAAAATGTGATTTGCGGCCATGAATTATTATCACAATGAAACTATAGTCAAATATATTTGCATTCAATATGAAATTCTAAAATAGAAACAATTATGGAGTTATGAATTGAGAGATATCAAAAAGCGTCATAAAATAATCGAACCATCAAACCAAGATGTCACTAAACGTGTAAGGATTTGCGGCTAGTGGGGATATATTAACCCCAAAAACATTCTCAATGTACCTAAATAAAGTGTTAAATAAAAAATAAGTATCAAAATGGTATTTAAATATGCATAAGAGTTCAGATGCAAAGGTAATAATTATCATAAAATTTAAAAGTTCAAAATTCACCTTTAGAAATAGCAAAACGCCTTTTTTGGCTCAAAACTATTTCGAATGGAATCAAGCCTTCAGGAAGTCTTGCTCATAGCGTCGTTATCTATTCATTGTGCGGAAGTCGGTCCAATTTTCAACCGAAGTTTTTTTAGCATGCTTGCCACATAGTTCGGCCCGAATATGTGGCAAACGTAAACTACTCAAAAATATGGTTTGCGGCCATGAATTATTATCAAAACGAAACTATAGTCAAATATATTTGCATTCAATATGAAATTTTAAAATAGAAACAATTATTGAGTTATGAATTGAGAGATATCAAAAAGTGTCACAAAATAATCGAACCATCAAACCAAGATGTCACTAAACATGTACGGATTTGCGGCTAGTGGGGATATTTTACCCCAAAAACATTCTCAAAATACCTAAATAAAGTGTTACATAAAAAAAGTATCAAAATGGTATTTAAATATGCATAAGAGTTCAGATGCAAAGGTTATAATTATCGTAAAATCTGAAAGTTCAAAATTCACCTTTAGAAATAGCAAAACGACTTTTTCGACATCAAAACTATTTCGAATGGAAGCAAGCCTTCAGGAACTCTTGCTCATAGCATCTTTATCTATTATCGTACAAAATTCGGTCAAAATTTCAACCGAGGTTTTTTTATCACGCTTGCCACATAATTCTGCCCGAATATGTGGCAAACGTAATGTGCACAAAAATGTGATTTGCGGCCATGAATTATTATCAAAATGAAACTATAGTCAAATATATTTTCTTTCAATATGAAATTTTAAAATAAAAACAATTATAGAGTTATGAATTGAGAGATATCAACAAGTGTCATAAAATAATCGAACCATCAAACCAAGATGTCACTAAACGTGTATGGATTTGCGGCTAGTGGGGATATATTAACCCCAAAAACATTCTAAATGTACCTAAATAAAGTTTTACATAAAAAAAAGTATCAAAATGGTATTTAAATATGCATAAGAGTTCAGATGCAAAGGTAATAATTATCGTAAAATCTGAAAGTTCAAAATTCACCGTTAGTAATAGCAAAACACCTTTTTCGGCTCAAAACTATTTCGAATGTAATCAACCCTTCAGGAAGTCTTGCTCATAGCATCATTATCTATTCATCTTGCGGAAGTGGGTCCAATTTTCAACCGAAGTTTTTTTTAGCACGCTTGCCACATAGTTCAGCCTAAATATGTGGCAAACGTAATGTGCTCAAAAATATGTTTTGCGGCCATGAATTATTATCAAAACGAAACTATAGTAAAATATATTTGCATTCAATATGAAATTTTAAAATAGATACAATTATAGAGTTATGAATTGAGAGATATCAAATAGTGTCACAAAATAATCGAACCATCAAACCAAGGTGTCACTAAACGTATACGGATTTGCGGCTAGTGGGAATATATTAACCCCAAAACATTCTCAAAGTACCTAAATAAAGTGTTACATAAAAAAAGTATCAAAATGGCATTTAAATATGCATAAGAGTTCAGATGCAAAGGTAATAATTATCGTAAAATTTGAAAGTTCAAAATTTACCTTTAGAAATAACAAAACAACTTTTTCGGCATCAAAACTATTTAGAATGGAAGCAAGCCTTCAGGAACTCTTGCTCATAGCATCGTTATCTATTATCATACGAAAGTGGGTCAACATTTCAACCGAGGTTTTTATATCACGCTTGCCACATAGTTCTGCCCGAATATGTGGCAAACGTAATGTGCTCAAAAATGTGATTTGCGGCCATGAATTATTATCAAAATGAAACTATAGTCAAATATATTTTCATTCAATATGAAATTTTAAAATAGAAACAATTATAGAGTTATGAATTGAGAGATATCATAAAAGTGTCACAAAATAATCAAACCATCAAACCAAGATGTCACTAAACGTATAAGGATTTGTGGATAGTGGGGATATATTAACCCCAAAAACATTATCAATGTACCTAAATAAAGTGTTACATAAAAAAACAAGTAAAAATATGGTATTTAAATATGCATAAGAATTTAGATGCAAAGGTAATAATTATCTCATAATTTGAAAGTTCAAAATTCACCTCTAGAAATAGCAAAATAACTTTTTCGGCGTTAAAACTATTTCGAATGGAAGCAAGCCTTCAGGAACTCTTGCTCATAGCATCGTTATCTATTATCATATGAATGTGGGTTAAAATTTCAATCGAGGTTTTTTTTATCACGCTTGCCACATAGTTCTGCCCGAATATGTGGCAAACGTAATGTGCTCAAAATTGTGATTTGCGGCCATGAATTACTATCAAAATGAAACTATAGTCAAATATATTTGCATTCAATATGAAATTTTAAAATAGAAACAATTATAGAGTTATGAATTGAGAGATATCAAAAAGTGTCACAAAATAATCGAACCATCAAACCAAGATGTCACTAAACGTGTTACATAAAAGAAAGTATCAAAATTGTATTTAAATATGCATAAGAGTTCATATGCATAGGTAATAATTATCGTAAAATCTGTAAGATCAAAATTCACCTTTAGAAATAGCAAAACCACTTTTTCGGCATCAAAACTATTTCGAATGGAAGCAAGCCTTCAGGAACTCTTGCTCATAGCGTCGTTATCTATTATCGTACGAAAGTGGGTCAAAATTTCAACCGCGGTTTTTTTTATCACGCTTGCCACATAGTTCTGCCCGAATATGTGACAAACGTAATGTGCTCAAAAATGTGATTTGCAGCCATGAATTATTACCAAAATGAAACTATAGTCAAATATACTTTCATTCAATATGAAATTTTAAAATAGAAATAATTATATAGTTATGAATTGAGAGATATCAAAAAGTGTCACACAATAATCGAACCATCAAATCAAGATGTCACTAAACGTGTATAGATTTGCGGCTAGTGGGGATATATTATCCCCAAAAACATTCTCAATGTACCTAAATAAAGTGTTACATAAAAAAATTATCAAAATGGTATTTAAGTATGCATAAGAGTTCAGATGCAAAGGTAATAATTATCGTAAAATCTGAAAGTTCAAAATTCACCTTTAGAATTAGTAAAATGACTTTTTCGGCGTCAAAACTATTTTGAATGGAAGCAAGCCTTCAGGAACTCTTGCTCATAGTGTCGTTATCTATTATCGTACGAAAGTGGGTCAAAATTTCAACCGAGGTTTTTTTATCACGCTTGCCACATAGTTTTGCTCGAATATGTGGCAAACGTAATGTGCTCAAAAATGTGATTTGCGGCCATGAATTATTATCAAAATGAAACTATAGTCAAATATATTTGCATTCAATATGAAATTTTCAAATAGAAACAATTATAGAGTTATGAATTGAGAGATATCATAAAAGTGTCACAAAATAATCAAACCATCAAACCAAGATGTCACCTAAACGTGTAAGGATTTGTGGCTAGTGATGATATATTAACCCCAAAACATTCTCAATGTACCTAAATAAAGTGTTACATAAAAAAACAAGTATAAAAATGTTATTTAAATATGCATAAGAGTTCAGATGCAAAGGTAATAATTATCGTAAAATTTGAAAGTTCAAAGTTCACCTTTAGAAATAGCAAAACGACTTTTTCGGCGTCAAAACTATTTCGAATGGAAGCAAGCCTTCAGAAACTCTTGCTGATATCGTCGTTATCTATTCATCGTGCGAAAGTGGGTCCATTTTTCCACTGAAGTATAACAACCCGGAAATTTTCGACTAAATTTAAACCTAACTTTTATATGATTTCGATGATTCACAAACAAATAAATCTAAATAAATATATAAACCTGAAATATAAAACTACTTAATTGTTATAACTAAAAATGTAAAACTTTATACAAGATAATATTGTTGTTATATTATTACTTTTATTATTATATTTAACGATATTATCATTATCATTTACAATTATCATTATCAGTATTGTAAAAAACAATACTATTATTAATATTGTTATTATTATTATCAAAATTATTATTATTATTATTTATCATCTATTATGATGGTTAGTAATATCATTAGCATAATATATATCGTTAACATTATTATTAGTATTATCATTTAAGTCTTATCATTACTAATATTATTAATAGTATTATTATTATTGTTACTAATATTATTATTAACATTTGTATTAATTATTATTATTAATATTATCAATATTATTAATACAATCTTTTATTACTATCACTAATAACATTATTATTATCATTTTATTTTATCATTATTAACATAATAATTATTATTAGGATTATTATTATTATTATTAATATAATTATTAATTATTAATTAAATAAAAATGAAAAGATACAGATACCTAATTTAGGCATATCAATAACCTGCTTTTAATTTTTTAATCAATCGTGATCTCTACTTTATATATTTTTTTTTATTTTATCGTGATTACATACCTGCTTCCATTTTTTTATTTTTTTATCTGCTTTTTTATATATTTCTGTTTGATCGTGATTATTTTTAAATCTGCTACTGGTCACGATTTTGTCTGCAATGAGTATATGTCGAACTCCGTTGCTATAACACAACAAAACAATCCAACATTATTGATAAACCCTGCTGTTGTTTGAAGAAATTAACAGAATTTATATATATATAATCAAAACCGTACCCTGTTCTTGACTTAAATTACCAAAACCTTGAATGCAATAAGTTTTAAAAATCTATAAATGCAGAGTTGTTAGTAATTATTCCTTTAAACTATCTGCAAAATCTTAAGTCTCAATTCCTAGTATCGAGTGGTAATTTTAGAGTCAAAGTTATATTTTATAAAAGTCAACTAATGTTCTTCAATCAAATTCGTGTTATCTGTTATGATTTCATTGAAATTGAGGTTTGAGATAGTTTCTAGGAAAGATTTACAATCTTTTTCATGTTGGAATTACTAGTTAAAACGTTCTTGTATTCAAAATCAATAATTTTTTTTTAAAGTTGCGAGCTGCAGTAGCAGCGGTTTTAATTTTTTTTTCTTTCTGATTGTTCTGATTGATCAAGGTATCATCGAAGTACGTTTCTTTTTCAATCTTAAGTCTAAATTCAAACTAGTAATTGCTGTTATAATTATCTTGATCAACTGGTCGTTTGACTTTTTCATGAAGATGAAGTTGAGCACAAAATATAATACGGGTTAAATACATTTTGGAAAGAGAATAGTCCGGAAAAACAGATTAGAGCAGATGGCTAAGGTGTTAGCGGGTTAGCGTGAGGTCGCGAGTTCGAGTCCCGTTTTGGGCATTTTTTTAAGAAAGCTTCTTAAGGTAGTTTTCATTCTAATTATTATTATTATTATTATTATTATTATTATTATTATTATTATTATTATTATTATTATTATTATTATTATTATTATTATTATTATTATTATTATTATCATTGTTATTATTATTGTTACTAGTATTTAAAAAGTATTGCTAGTATTGTTATTAAAATTATTAGTATTATCATTATTATTACTAATATTACTAGTATTATAGTTATTATTATTATTATTACTAATAAAAATATTAGTTACCATTTATTATTATTTTCATAATTATAATTATCATTATGATTATGATTATTATTATTATGATTATTATTATGATTATTATTATTATTATTATTATTATTATTATTATTATTATTATTATTATTATTATTATTATTATTATTATTATTATTATTATAAGCATTATTATTATTATAAGCATTATTATTATATCATTATTATTATCGTTATTAATACAAGTATCATTTTTTTTAAATCTATCGATGTACCTAATATTATCGTTAAGAATATTATTAGTAGTATCATTATTATAAAAATTAATATTTTTATTAAAACTATCATTTCTAAGTATTATTATTATTACTACTACTACGATTATTATTATGGATATTACAAAAATTATAAAAATCATCACTATTGAAAACATATAACATTTTAATTATTTCTTTTATTAGTATTATAAGAACTTTTATTTTTACTATTATTATTATTATTATTAAACATTATTATGATTAATATCATTTTTACTACTAGTATTATTATTATTGTTATTACAAAATAATACAACTCTTTATTCATTAACATTATTAATAATATTTTATTAAACAAATACTTATATATAGAATATAGATATATAAGTATATATATACAGAAATATATAACGATTGAAATAATATATATAAACTTATTCGATTACGAGTATATGTGTTAATATATATACTTGATATAGGTTCGTGAATCCGAGAACAACTCTGCACTTGTTCAAGTGCCATCATACTCGTAAAATACGAAATACAGTATCATGAGTTTTCATAGCTCCCTTTTTATATATTTTTGGGCTGAGAATACATGCGCAACTTTTATAACTATTTTATACGTTAGACACAAGTACCAACTGTTAAACTATGCTATACCCGGCTATGTCCGATTAAGTTCCTACAGTGATATTTTTAATTGCTCGTTCAATGCATTCTTAATTATTGGGGGTAGGCCTATCGGGAGTAACGTCCCTGATACATTTGACTAAGTCTTTGTATTACTTAATAATGAAATTAAACCGACAAGTATAGACACAAATTGTCATTGGGGCAAACTTTGAACGTTTAGTCTAAATATCACGAAATGGCATAACTTTTGGATCTGCGAGATCTACTTCTATATTAAATCTTGTGGTCTACATCTATTACTGAAATCATTATTTATGATAAACCTATGAACTCACTCAACCTCGTGTTGACACTTTAAAGCATGTTTATTCTCAGGTACTTAAGTATTGCTTCCGCTGTGTATTTGCTAATTGAAAGCAACATTTCAACAAGTCATTCATGGATAATTTGAAAGACTTGCATTTGCTAATTTGATGATGATTGCTTGTCATGCTTGGAGTCTTCATTACATATCATATCAATTAAATACATTTAATGCGTTGTTCATTAAATACATTGTAATCTATTTATCTTCCGCTGCAAAACTCAATAGAACGTCTCATATAGAGTCGTTCTCGTTTATACAATTGTGATTTGATATAATTAGTCACAAATACCCCAGGCCCTATTTGGGGGTGTGACAGAGATTGGTATCAGAGCAGTTTGTTGTAGAGAACCAGGATTGCATTTTATGTGTGCCTTATACAATTAGGTACCTTAGCAATGTAGGACTACAACTTTCCTTGACCATAGTGCCTTTACTTGTTGCCTTTAACTGTTAAATGCTACACTATACTTTAGAAACTTTACTTATCTTAGAATGTCAAGCCAATCTAAGAACTCTGCTCATTTTCCTAAGTATTATCCAATTCCGCCACCATATTTAAATGCGACACCAAGATTTCAGAAATTCTTGACATTCCTATGTCATCGATCATGGTTTTGTGTATTACATATGTATTACATGAAATATTATCCATGATTTTTGAAACTCCTATATTTGTTACTAATCATACTCAAACGTATATAACTCCCTATTATATATCACGTACCTATATGCCTTATGCCTTTATGCATCGGTTTGCGAACCGAAAAATGTCATTGGGTTATCACAGTATACGAATTGAAAGTCTTTAATCGAAAGATTATAAGATTACATGCTTATCATTTTATGATCTCGACACGTCATACTGCCATTATTGGAGTATAGACAAATCATATCTTATCATATCTTATCATATCTTATCATATCTATCCCAATAGACTTTGTCTAACACTTTTCCTAAATTTTCTCCGTAAATTACGGAAATCTTTTGCTGTATATACATATTCAAGGAGACAAATATATCATTCAGTATTCAACAACTCATTTCATATCGAAACCCTTATCCGATCACATAATATGGATTTCTCATCTGATTCCTCAAGCTCCAATGGCAACGTAACCGGAACAAATGAACCAATTAGCCATCATCTATTTTGGATGAATTTGGGGTGGGTTCGTAGTCGACTTAATCAATGGAGAAGTGAAGAAGGAGATCCTTTCCACTCATCAAATTTCCCTATTGGCGAAGAACCTGAAGCACTTACCAGCGAACCGATCCGAAACACCATATTCACCCTCATTTCCAGAACAGCTCGCCACGAGTATATATTATCTAGAATTCTAGATCTTATTCATCCGCTCGTCCGAACCGCCAATCATTCCGGAGTAAGAGAAGAAGTCAACGAGCTTCGCGCTTGAGTAGTGGCTTTAGAAAATATGGTGCAAAACCTACGAGCACCAGCAGCATAACCATCACCACCAATACCATCAGCATCACCACCAACATCACCAGCTTCATTAACAACAACATCCGCATCCCACGCCTCAACATCACATTTGCTACCTCGGATATCAACATCATACGCCCCATAAATACCAAGGAATATTAGTAATAATGAGTTAAAATGTATTAATATTAGTAATAATGAGTTAAAATGTATTGACTCATTCTTCCTGAAGAATTATATATGTATACTTTTTATATATATATATATATATATATATATATATATATATATATATATATATATATATGGATTGGAACAATAATAAATCTTTTCATACTAAGCTATTACGTGTGAATCTTAAATAGTATGTACTACTTCGTTAATTCATATCACAATATGCTATGATGTACATCCTTTGTTAATGACTTAACAATCGTTAATCATTGCTTCAACACAATAAACTCTATTTCATAATAAACCAAGTGTATTATTCAAATACGTGTTTGGTTTTACACTTTCATTTTTGACATACTCGAAGCTTTCTAGAAAACATTATTCATGTTTTGTGAATTTCACAAGGATTTCACGAGCATCAACATCATATACCGAGGTATATCAATAACAATGAACGATGAAGTATTGATTGATTCATAACTTCATTAGAGAAATATTTCGCGACAATTATGAAATCTCTAAGGTTTTGGAGATTATTTATTCTCGTTTCAACCGCAAATCAAATGAGTTTAATAAATCATTAAATCTATATTATATCTGAAGAATACATATATAAACGTATATCTTCTCTTTTGTACAAACTGTTAATTGTGAAAATATTTTAACGGGTAGGTAATACCCGAGAAATATTTATATCTCACATTAATATCTTACATTGTACATTCTTCAAATTCTGATTCAATAATCAGTAGCTATCCTACTTACATTCACAAGATATATGTATCTGTTCACTAAAGAACAATCATTTTCATATAAATCAAATTACATATTCTGATTTTGACATATCAGAATTCAAGTAAAGCTTTAGCAAGTGTTATCTTCCTAAAGATCACTACATTCATGAATTATATTCATTCGTATTCTATGATGAATTATCACATCAAACCACCGAACTTACCATTCCTTACTTTTGAAAATCACAACATTTCTTCGTCAACCATTAGATCCATTGATGGATGCATCTTACGCTTAAACACTTCAAATTCAAAATTCTTGAAAACATCCTTTGAATCTTGACGATCACAATAATCGTTTAATCATCTAAAAATGAAATTTCTTGAAACCATCTCGGATTGATAACCGATGATTCAAATATGGTTGCATTAAATGCAGAGGAAATAGCAAAATTGTAGATGATCTTAAGGTCCAAAAGTTTGATAATAAAGAATGGTACGTTGGAAAAGCTCAAAAGAAAATTAAATTTAGAATTGAAAGACGAATTGAGCAAAATATGAAGGAAACTGTGGACAAATTACAATGATTAAACCTATACCCAAAGAATCTAGATGATTCAATTTCTGAAGGAAATCACAGAAGATCTTTTTACGCATTCTAAATCTTTACAGAAGAATTTCTTCATTATCCTTCGATTTTAGAAATTCTAAGATATCATCGTATCTTTCGTTATAAATATTCTCTACATTTCTGAAGATATCTTCATAACGATTCTTGTCCGTAATTAATTATCTCTTTGAGATATCTTTATCACATCATAAAGGAAACCATTTTAGTTTCTATATTCTGTAAAATTCAAGTTTAAATTATAAATGTTTTGAAGTAGTGTTGAGAATTGAAGCATGTGTTAGTATAATATAATGACGTCAGGCCAACGTGATTATATTACAGTAAGTCATGCTAAATTTTTAATGGAAGATGATGATTCATAGACTTTATAATCACCATTTGCCATGTTACATGACTCTTACATTCTACTTAATCTCTGAACATATCAAGAAAATATATTCTTGATAGTTCTATTCTCAATAATTCTGGTAATTTAACAAATCAAATCATGATATTATGTTCCTTTCTACTTAGAACATTAGGTTTATTCGAAACTTCATACCTACAAATTCTGGACCATTACTCGCTTTACTTAGAGTCGAGAAGAGAATAAAAAGGAAAAGAGCTTCGACATATAAGGAAAATATAAAGCCCTATAAACAACACTGAAATTATAAACCGTGTATATCAATACGTATTACAACGTAAAGACACGGAAGAATTAAAAATATTATAACCCCAAGGGAATAGTAGAAGAAAACAAATTCCTCTAGTGGTAAATGAAAAAGAAGAATGACTGCATATATGGTCAATATAATAACAAGGATCAGAACTGGATTAAGCATTTCCTTAATCTTTTGGAAGTATGAATTGAGGAAGAAAGTATAGAAGTGGTGAAGATAATGAAACGGAAGAAGCTAATTTATAGCGAAATTCCAAACACAGCAATCGAGACAATTCACCGCATTTAATCAAAGAAATCCCAAAATTCCTTAATTACCGGAGAATTAAATCTTATAAAGATTTCTAAGGTTTCTTTAAATCCCTTGAATTCCGGAAATCAACTTTAACTGTGTCAAAAGTTAAGGAAAACATTTAATTTACTCAACTCACTCTTTTACGATAGCTTCATTTATACTCTTCCTATAATCGAATCATTAAAATTATATTATTCAAAGGAGATAAAATTCTATTTTTCAACTCATATTCATCATTCTTGTTGTAAAGAATGACGATCTCTATCAAACTTCATGACTATAATTTTCATGAACTCCTCTCTATTTTGTCTGCCCTAATATTGTGGCATAAACGCTCAAAGTTTTAAATGAGCTCAATACTATTCATAACACATTTCATGTATCCAATTTACTGAAATTACTTGTATAACATCATCATTTTGAATGATCTCCGCATTAATAATAAAATGCACTTCATTGAAGAACCTGTAGAATTTATGGATCGTATGATTTAAACGCTTGAAACAGAACAATATTCTATCCGTTGGAATTCAAGCAAGGCCCCGAGCATACCTGGGAACGGGAAGACCAAATAAAACGTAAATATCCTCGTCTATGTACGAACAACGCCAATTGATGGCAACAACTAAATTTCGGGATGAAATTTCTTTTAACGGGTAGGTACTATAACAACCTGGAAATTTTCGACTAAATTTAAACCTAACTTTTATATGATTTCGATGATTCACAAACAAATAATTCTAAATAAATATATAAACCTAAAATATAAAACGACTTAATTGTTATAACTAAAAATGTAAAACTTTATACAAGATAATATTGTTGTTATATTATTACTTTTATTATTATATTTAACGATATTATCATTATCATTTACAATTATCATTATCATTTACAATTATCATTATCAGTATTGTCAAAAACAATACTATTATTAATATTTTTATTATTATTATCAAAATTATTATTATTATTATTTATCATCTATTATGATGGTTAGTAATATCATTAGCATAATATATATCGTTAACATTATTATTAGTATTATCGTTTAAGTCTTATCATTACTAATATTATTAATAGTATTACTATTATTGTTACTAATATTATTATTAACATTTGTATTAATAATTATTATTAATATTATCAATATTATTAATACAATCATTTATTACTATCACTAATAACATTATTATTATCATTTTATTTTATCATTATTAACATAATTATTATTATTAGGATTATTATTATTACTATTAATATTATTATTATTAATATAATTATTAATTATTAATTAAATAAAAATGAAAAGATACAGATACCTAATTTAGGCATATCAATAACCTGCTTTTAATTTTTTAATCAATCGTGATCTCTACTTTATATTTTTTATTTTTTTTATTTTATCGTGATTACATACCTGCTTCCATTTTTTTATATTTTTTATCTGCTTTTTTACATATTTCTGTTTGATCGTGATTATTTTTAAATCTGCTACTGGTCACGATTTTGTCTGCAATGAGTATATGTCGAACTCCATTGCTATAAAATAACAAAACAATCCAACATTATTGATAAACCCTGCTGTTGTTTGAAGAAATTAATAGAATTTATATATATATAATCAAAACCGTACCCTGTTCTTGACTTAATTTACCAAAACCTTGAATGCAATAAGTTTTAAAAATCTATAAATGCAGAGTTGTTAGTAATTATTCCTTCAAACTATCTGCAAAATCTTAAGTCTCAATTCCTAGTATCGAGTGGTAATTTTAGAGTCAAAGTTATATTTTATAAAAGTCAACTAATGTTCTTCAATCAAATTCGTGTTATCTGTTATGATTTCATTGAAATTGAGGTTTGAGATAGTTTCTAGGAAAGATTTACAATCTTTTTCATGTTGGAATTACTAGCTAAAACGTTCTCGTATTCAAAATCAATAATTTTTTTTAAAGTTGCGAGCTGCAGTAGCAGCGGTTTTAATTTTTTTTTCTTTCTGATTGTTCTGATTGATCAAGGTATCATCGAAGTACGTTTCTTTTTCAATTTTAAGTCTAAATTCAAACTAGTAATTGCTGTTATAATTATCTTGATCAACTGGTCGTTTGACTTTTTCATGAAGATGAAGTTGAGCACAAAATATAATACGTTTTAAATACATTTTGGAAAGAGAATAGTCAGGAAAAACATATTAGAGCAGATGGCTAAGGTGTTAGCGGGTTAGCGTGAGGTCGCGAGTTCGAGTCCCGTCTTGGACATTTTTTTTAAGAAAGCTTCCTAAGGTAGTTTTCATTCTAATTATTATTATTATTATTATTATTATTATTATTATTATTATTATTATTATTATTATTATTATTATTATTATTATTATCATTGTTATTATTATTGTTACAAGTATTTAAAAAGTATTACTAGAATTGTTATTATAATTATTAGTATTATCATTATTATTATTACTAATATTACTAGTATTATAGTTATTATTATTATTATTACTAATAAAAATATTAGTTACCATTTATTATTATTTTCATAATTATAATTATCATTATGATTATGATTATGATTATTATTATTATTATTATTATTATTATTATTATAAGCATTATTATTATATCATTATTATTATCGTTATTAATACAAGTATCATTATTTTTAAATCTATCGATGTACCTAATATTATCGCTAAGAATATTATTAGTAGTATCATTATTATAAAAATTAACGTTTTTATTAAAACTATCATTTCTAAGTATTATTATTATTACTACTACTACGATTATTATTATGGATATTACAAAAATTATAAATATCATTACTATTGAAAACATATAACATTTTAATTATTTCTATTAATTATTAGTATTATAAGAACTTTTATTTTTACTATTATTATTATTATTATTATTATTATTATTATTATTATTATTATTATTATTATTATTATTATTATTATTATTATTATTATTATTATTATTATTATTATTATTATTATTATTATTATTATTAAACATTATTATGATTAGTATCATTTTTACTACTAGTATTATTATTATTGTTATTACAAAATAATACAACTCTTTATTCATTAACATTATTAATAATATTTTATTAAACAAATACTTATATATAGAATATAGATATATAAGTATATATATACAGAAATATATAACGATTAATATAATATATATAAACTTATTCGATTACGAGTATATGTGTTAATATATATACTTGATATAAGTTCGTGAATCTGAGGACAACTCTGCATTTGTTCAAGTGCCATCATACTCGTAAAATACGAAATACAGTATCGTGAGTTTTCATAGCTCCCTTTTTATATATTTTTGGGCTGAGAATACATGCGCAACTTTTATAACTGTTTTATACGTTAGACACAAGTACCAACTGTTAAACTATGCTATACCCGGCTATGTCCGACTAAGTCCCTACAGTGATATTTTTAATTGCTGGTTAAATGCATTCTTAATTATTGGGGGTAGGCCTATCGGGAGTAACGTCCCCGATACATTTGACTAAGTCTTTGTATTACTTAATAATGAAATTAAACCGACAAGTATAGACACTACTTGTCATTGGGGCAAACTTTGAACGTTTAGTCTAAATATCACCAACTGGCATAACTTTTGGATCTGCGAGATCTACTTCTATATTAAATCTTGTGGTCTACATCTATTACTGAAATCATTATTTATGATAAACCTATGAACTTATCAACCTCGTGTTGACGCTTTAAAGCATGTTTATTCTCAGGTACTTAACCCGCTGTGTATTTGCTAATTGAAAGCAACATTTTAACAAGTCATTCATAGATAATTTGAAAGACTTGCATTTGCTAATTTGATGATGATTGCTTGCCATGCTTGGAGTCTTCATTACATATCATATCAATTAAAGACATTTAATGCGTTGTTCATTAAATACATTGTAATCTATTTATCTTCCACTGCAAAACTCAATAAAACGTCTCATATAGAGTCGTTCTCGTTTATACAATTGTGATTTGATATAATTAGTTACAAATACCCAGGCCCTATTTGGGGGTGTGATATGAAGTTTTTTTAGCACGCTTGCCACATAGTTCGGCCTGATTATGTGGAAAACGTAATGTGCTCAAAAGTATGTTTTTCGAACATGAATTATTATCGAAACAAAACTATAGTCAAGTATATTTGCATTCAACATGAAATTTTAAAATAGAAATAATTATAGAGTTATGAATGGAGAGATATCAAAAAGTGTCACAAAACAATCGAACCATCAAACCAAGATGTCACTAAACGCGTAAAGATTTGTGGCTAGTGGGGATATATTAACCGCAAAAACATTCTAAATGTTCCTAAATAAAGTGTTACATAAAAACGAGTATTAAAATGGTATTTAAATATGCATAAGAGTTCAAATGCAAAGGTAATAATTATCGTAAAATCTGAAGGTTCAAAAGTCGTCTTTAGAAATAGCAAAAAGACTGTTTCGGCGTCAAAACTATTTCGAATGGAAGCAAGCCTTCAGGAAGTCTTACTCATACCGTCGTTATCTATTCAACATGTGAAGGTGGGTCCAAATTTCAACCGAAGTTTTTTTAGCACGCTTGCCACAAAGTTCGGTCCGAATATGTGGCAAACGTAATGTGATCAAAAATGTGTTTTGGGGCCATGAATTATTATCAAAACAAAACTATAGTCAAATATATTTGCATTCAATATGAAATTATGAAATAGAAACAATTATACAGTTATGAATTGAGAGATATCAAAAAATGTCACAAAATTATCGAACCATCAAACCAAGATGTCACTATACATGTTCGGATTTGTGGGTAGTGGGGTTATATTAACCCCAAAAACATTCTCAATGTACCTAAATAAAGTGTTACATAAAAAAGGAGCATCAAAATGGTATTTAAATATGCATAAGAGTTCAAATGCAAAGGTAATAATTATCGTAAAATCTGAAAGTTCAAAATTCACCTTTAGAAATAGCAAAACAACTTTTTGGCGTCAAAACTATTTCGAATAGAAGAAAGCCTTCATGAAGTCTTTCTCATAGCGTCGTTATCTATTCATCATGCGAAAGTGGGTTCAAATTTCAATCGAAGTTTTTTTAGCACGCTTGCCACATAGTTCGGCTCTAATATGTGGCTAACGTAATGTGCTCAAAAATGTATTTTGCGGCCATGAATTATTACCGAAAGAAACTATAGTCAAATATATTTTCACTCAATATGAAATTTTAAAATAGAAACAATTATAGAGTTATGAATGGAGAGATATCAAAACGTGTCACAAAATAATTGAACCATCAAACCAAGATGTCACTAAACGTATAAGGATTTGTGGCTATTGGGGATATATTAACCCCAAAAATATTCTCAATGTACCTAAATAAAGTGTTACGTAAAAAACAAGTATCAAAATGGTATTTAAATATGAATTAGAGTTCAAATGCAAAGGTAATAATTATCGTAAAATCTGAAAGTTCAAAATTTACCTTTAGAAATAGCAAAATGACTTTTTTAACGTCAAAACTATTTCGAATGGAAGTAAGCCTTCAGGAAGTCCTGCTCATAGCGTCATTATCTATTCATCGTGCAAAAGTGGGTCTAAATTTCAATATTAAGTTTTTTTATCACGCTTGCCACATAGTTCTGCCCGAATATGTGGCAAACGTAATGTGCTCAAAAATGTGCTTTGAGGCCATGAATTATTATCAAAACGAAACGATAGTCAAATATATTTGCATTCAAAATGAAATTTTAAAATAGAAACAATTATAGAGTTATGAATTGAGAGATATCAAAAAGTTTCACAATATAATCGAACCATCAAACCAAGATATCACTAAACGTGTAAGGATTTGTGGCTAGTGGAGATATATTAACCCCAAAACTATTCTCAATATACCTAAATAAAGTGTTACGTATAAAAGTATCAAAATGGTATTTAAAATATGCATAAGAGTTTAGATGCAAAGGTAATAATTATTGTAAAATCTGAAAGTTCAAAATTCACCTTTAGAAATAGTAAAACGACTTTTTCGGCGTCAAAAGTATTTCGAAAGGAAACAAGCCTTCAAGAAGTCTTGCTCATAGTTTCGTTATCTATTCATTGTGCGAAAGTGGGTCCAATTTTCAACCGGAGTTTTTTTAGCACGTTTGCCACATAGTTCGGCGTGATTATTTGGCAAATGTAATGTGCTCAAAAATGTGTTTTTCGGCCATGAATTATTATCGAAACGAAACTATAGTGAAATATATTTGCATTCAATATGGAATTTTAAAATAGAAAAAATTATAGAGTTATGAATGGAGAGATATCAAAAAATGTCACAAAATAATCGAACCATCAAACCAAGATGTCACTAAACACGTAAAGATTTGTGGCTAGTGGAGATATATTAATCGCAAAAACATTCTAAATGTACCTAAATAAAGTGTTACATAAAAAACAAGTATCAAAATGATATTTAAATATGTATAAGAGTTCAAATGCAAAGGTAATAATTATCGTAAAATCTGAAAGTTTAAAAGTCACATTTAGAAATAGCAAAACGACTTTTTCGGCGTCAAAACTATTTTGATTTGAAGTAAGCCTTCAGGAAGTCTTACTCATAGCGTCGTTATCTATTCATCGTGCAAAAGTGGGTCCAAATTTCAACCGAAGTTTTTTTAGCACGCTTGCCACATAGTTCGGCCCGAATATGTGGCAAACGTAATGTGCTCAAAAATGTGTTTTGCAGCCATTAATTATTATCAAAACGAAAGTATAGTCAAATATATTTTCATTTAATATGAAATTTTAAAATACAAACAATTTTAAAGTTATGAATTGAGATATATCAAAAAGTGTCACATAATAATCGAACCATCAAATCAATGTGTCACTAAACATGTACGAATTTACGGCTAGGGGGGATATACTAAACCCCAAAAACATTCTCAATATACCTAAATAAAGCGTTACATAAAAAAAAGTATTAAAATGGTATTTAAATATGCATAAGAGTTCAGATGCAAAGGTAATAATTATCGTAAAATCTGAGAGTTCAAAATTCACCTTTAGAAATAGCAAAACGACTTTTTCGGCATCAAAACTATTTAGAATGGAAGCAAGCCTTCAGAAAGTATTGCTCATAGCATCGTTATCTATTCATTGTGCGAAAGTGGGTCCAAATTTCAACCGAAGTATTTTTATCACGCTTGCAACATAGTTCGGCCCGAATATGTGGCAAACTTAGTGTGCTCAAAAATGTGTTTTCAGACCATGAATTATTATCGAAATGAAACTATAGTCAAATATATTTGCATTCAATATTAAATTTTAATATAGAAACAATTATAGAGTGATGAATTGAGAGATATCTAAAAGTGTCACAAAATAATCGAACCATCAACCAAGATGTCACTAAACGTGTAAGGATTTGTGGCTAGTTGTAATATATTAACCCCAAAAACATTCTCAATGTACCTAAATAAAGTGTTACATAAAAAAAAGTATCAAAATGGTATTTAAATATGCATAAGAGTTCAGATGCAAAGGTAATAATTATCATAAAATCTGAAAGTTCAAAATTCACCTTTATAAATAGGTAAACGACTTTTTCGGCGTCAAAACTATTTTGAATGGAAGCAAGCCTTCATGATGTCTTGCACATAGCGTCTTTATCTATTCATCGTGCGAAAGTGGGTGCAAATTTCAACCAAAGTTCTTTTATCACGCTTGCCACATAGTTCTGCCCGAATAAGTGGCAAACGTAATGTGCTCAAAAGTGTGTTTTGCGGCCATTAATTATTATCAAAATGAAACTATATTCAAATATGATTGCATTCAATATGAATTTTTAAAATAGAAACAATTATAGAGATATGAATTGAGAGATATCTAGATTTCAAAGTGTCACAAAATAATCGAACCATCAAACCAGGATGTTACTAAACGCGTAAGGATTTATGGCTAGTGGGATATATTAAACCCAAAAACATTATCAATGTACCTAAATAAAGTGTTACATAAAAAAAAGTATCAAAATGTTATTTAAATATGCATAAGAGTTCAGATACAAAGGTAATAATTATCGTAAAATTTGAAAGTTTAAAATTCACCTTTAGAAATAGCAAAACGAATTTTTCGGCATCAAAACAATTTCGTATGGAAGCAAGCCTTCAGGAAATCTTGATCATAGCGTCATTATCTATTCATCGTGTGAAAGTGGGTCCAATTTTCAACCGAAGTTTTTTAGCACACCCGCCACATAGTTCGGCCCGAATATGTGGCAAACGTAATGTGCTCAAAAATGTGTTTTCCGGCCATGAATTATTATGGAAACGAAACTATAGTCAAATATATTTGTATTCAATATGAAATTTTAAAATAGAAACAATTATAGAGTTATGAATGGAGAGATATCAAAAAGTGTCACCAAATAATCGAATCATCAAACCAAGATGTCACTAAACGTGTAAGGATTTGTGGCTAGTAGGGATATAGTAACCCTAAAAACAATTTTAATGTACCTAAATAAAGTGTTACATAAAAAAAAGTATCAAAATGGTATTTAAATATGCATAAGAGTTCAGATGCAAAGGTAATAATTATCGTAAAATCTGAAAGTTCAAAATTCACATTTAGAAATAGCAAAACGACTTTTTCGGCGTCAAAACTATTTCGAATGGAAGCAAGCCTTCGAGAAGTCATGCTCATAGCGTCGTTATCTATTCATCGTGCGAAAGTGGGTCCAATTTTCAACCGGAGTTTTTTTAGCACGCTTGCCACATAGTTCGGTCCGAATATGGGGCAAACGTATTGTACTCAAAAATGTGTTTTCTGACCATGAATTATTATCGAAACGAAACTATAGTCAAATATATTTGCATTCAATATGGAATTTTAAAATAGAAACAATTATAGAGTTATGAATGGAGAGATATCAAAAAGTGTCACAAACTAATCGAATCATCAAACCAAGATATCACTAAATGTGTGAGGATTTGTAGGTAGTGGGGATATATTAAACCCAAAAACATTCTCAATGTACCTAAATAAAGTGTTACATAAAAAAAGTATCAAAATGGTATCTGAATATGCATAAGAGTTCAGATGCAAAGGTAATAATTATCGTAAAATCTGAAAGTTCAAAATTCACCTTTAGAAATAGCAAAATGACTTTTTCGGCTTCAAAAGTATTTCGAATGGAAGCAAGCCTTCAAGAAGTCTTGCTCATAGCGTCGTTATCTATTCATCGTGCGAAAGTGGGTCCAATTTTCAACTGGAGTTTTTTAGCACGTTTGCCACATAGTTCGGCGCGATTATGTGGCAAACGTAATGTCCTCAAAAATGTGTTTTTCGGCCATGAATTATTATCAAAACGAAACTATAGTCAAATATATTTGCATTCAATATGGAATTTTAAAATAGAAAAAATTATAGAGTTATGAATGGAGAGATATCAAAAAATGTCACAAAATAATCGAACCATCAAACCAACATGTCACTAAACACGTAAAGATTTGTGGCTAGTGGGGATATATTAACCGCAAAAACATTCTAAATGTACCTAAATAAAGTGTTACATATAAAACAAGTATCAAATTGATATTTAAATTTGCATAAGAGTTCAAATGCAAAGGTAATAATTATCGTAAAATCTGAAAGTTTAAAAGTCAGCTTTAGAAATAGCAATACGACTTTTTCGGCGTCAAAACTATTTTGAATTGAAGTAAGCCTTCAGGAAGTCTTGATCATAGCGTCGTTATCTATTCATCGTGCGAAAGTGGGTCCAATTTTCAACCAAAGTTTTTTTAGCACACCCGCCACATAGTTCGGCCCGAATATGGGGCAAACGTAATGTGCTCAAAAATGTGTTTTCCAGCCATGAGTTATTATGGAAACGAAACTATAGTCAAATATATTTGAATTCAATATGAAATTTTAAAATAGAAACAATTATAGAGTTATGAATGGGGAGATATCAAAAAGTGTCACAAAACAATCGAATCATCAAACCAAGATGTCACTAAACGTGTAAGGATTTGTGGCTAGTAGGGATATAGTAACCCTAAAAACATTCTCAATGTACCTAAATAAAGTGTTACATAAAAAAAAGTATCAAAATGGTATTTAAATAAGCATAAGTGTTCAGATGCAAAGGTAATAATTATCGTAAAATCTGAAAGTTCAAAATTCACATTTAGAAATAGCAAAAACGACTTTTTCGGCTTCAAAAGTATTTCGAATGGAAGCAAGCCTTCAAGAAGTCTTGCTCATAGCGTCGTTATCTATTCATCGTGCGAAAATCGGTCCAATTTTCAACTAGAGTTTTTTAGCACGTTTGCCACATAGTTCGGCGCGATTATGTGGCAAACGTAATGCGCTCAAAAATGTGTTTTTCGGCCATGAATTATTATCGAAATGAAACTATAGTCAAATATATTTGCATTCAATATGGAATTTTAAAATAGAAAAAATTATAGAGTTATGAATGGAGAGATATCAAAAAATGTCACAAAATAATCGAACCGTCAAACCAACATGTCACTAAACACGTAAAGATTTGTGGCGAGTGGGGATATATTAACCGCAAAAACATTCTAAATGTACCTAAATAAAGTGTTACATATAAAACAAGTATCAAAATGATAATTAAATTTGCATAAGCGTTCAAATGCAAAGGTAATAATTATAGTAAAATCTGAAAGTTTAAAAGTCACCTTTAGAGATAGCAAAACGACTTTTTCGGCGTCAAAACTATTTTGAATTGAAGTAAGCCTTCAGGAAGTCTTACTCATAGCGTCGCTATTTATTCATCGTGCGAAAGTGGGTCCAATTTTCAATCGAAGTTTTTTAAGAGATATCAAAAAGTGTCACAAAATAGTCGAACCATCAAACCAAGATGTCAGTAAACGTGTAATAATTTGTGACTAGTTGTGATATATTAACCCCAAAAAAATTCTCAATGTACCTAAATAATGTGTTACATAAAAAAGTATCAAAATGATATTTAAATATGCATAAGATTTCAGATGCAAAGGTAATAATTATCGTAAAATCTGAATGTTCAAAATTCACCTTTAGAAATAGGTAAACGACTTTTTCGGTGTCAAAACTATTTCGAATGGAAGAAAGCCTTCAAGAAGTCTTACACATAGCGTCTTTATCTATTCATCGTGCGAAAGTGGGTCCAAATTTAAACCGAATTTTTTTTATCATGCTTGCCACATAGTTCTGCCCGAATAAGTGGCAAACGTAATGTGCTCAAAAATGTGTTTTGCGGCCATGAATTATTATCAAAACGAAACTATAGTCAAATATAATTGCATTCAACATGAATTTTTAAAATAGAAACAATTATAGAGATATGAATTGAGAGATATCAAGATATCAAAAAGTGTCACAAAATAATCGAACCCTCAAACTAGGATGTCATTAAGCGTGTAAGGATTTGTGGCTAGTGGGGATATATTAACCCCAAAAACATTATCAATGTACCTAAATAAAGTGTTACATAAAAAAGTATCAAAATGTTATTTAAATATGCATAAGAGTTCAGATGCAAAGGTAATAATTATCGTAAAATTTGAAAGTTTAAAATTCACCTTTAGAAATAGCAAAACGACTTTTTCGGCGTCAAAACTATTTCGTATGGAAGCAAGCCTTCAGGAAGTCTTGATCATAGCGTTGTTATTTATTCATTGTACGAAAGTGGGTCCAATTTTCAACCGAAGTTTTTTTATCACACCTGCCACATAGTTTGGCCCGAATATGTGGCAAACGTATTGTGATCAAAAATGTGTTTTTCGGCCATGAATTATTATTGAAACGAAACTATAGTCAAATATATTTGTATTCAATATGAAATTTTAAAATACAAACAATTATAGAGTTATGAATGGAGAGATATCAAAAAGTGTCACAAAATAATCGAAACATCAAACCAAGATGTCATTAAACGTGTAAGGATTTGTCGCTAGTAGGGATATAGTAACCCTAAAAACATTTTCAATGTACCTAAATAAAGTGTTACATAAAAAAAGTATCAAAATGGTATTTAATTATGCATAAGAGTTCAGAAGCAAAGGTAATAATTATCGTAAAATCTGAAAGTTCAAAATTCACCTTTAGAAATAGCAAAACGACTTTTTCGGCGTCAAAACTATTTCGAATGGAAGCAAGCCTTCGGAAAGTCATGCTCATAGCGTCGTTATCTATTCATCGTACGAAAGTGGGTCCAAATTTCAACCGGAGTTTTTTTAGCACGCTTGCCACATAGTTCGGCCTGAATATGTGGCAAATATAATGTACTCAAAAATGTGTTTTCTGACCATGAATTATTATCGAAACGAAACTATAGTCAATTATATTTGCATTCAATATGGAATTTTAAAATAGAAACAATTATAGAGATATGAATGGAGAGATATCAAAAAGTGTCACAAAATAATCGAACCATCAAACCAAGATTTCACTAAACGTGTAAGGATTTGTGGGTAGTGGGGATATATTAACCCCAAAAACATTCTCAATGTACCTAAATAAAGCGTTAGATCAAAAAAGTATCAAAATGGTATTTGAATATGCATAAGAGTTCAGATGCAAAGGTAATAATTATCGTAAAATCTGAAAGTTCTAAATTCACCTTTAGAAATAGCAAAATGACTTTTTCGGTGTTAAAAGTATTTCAAATGGAAGCAAGCCTTCAAGAAGTCTTGCTCATAGCGTCGTAATCTATTCATCGTGCGAAAGTGGGTCCAATTTTCAACCGGAGTTTTTTTAGCACGTTTGCCACATAGTTCACCGCGATTATGTGGCAAACGTAATGTGCTCAAAAATGTGTTTTCGACCATGAATTATTAACGAAACGAAACTATAGTCAAATATATTTGCATTCAATATGGAATTTTAAAATAGAAAAAAATATAGAGTTATGAATGGAGAGATATCAAAAAATGTCACAAAATAATCGAACCATCAAACCAAGATGTCACTAAACACGTAAAGATTTGTGGCTAGTGGGGATATATTAACCGCAAAAACATTCTAAATGTACCTAAATAAAGTGTTACACAAAAAACAAGTATCAAAATGATATTTTAATATGCATAAGAGTTCAAATGCAAAGGTAATAATTATAGTAAAATCTGAAAGTTTAAAAGTCACCTTTAGAAATAGCAAAACGACTTTTTCGGAGTCAAAACTATGTTGAATGGAAGTAAGCCTTCAGTAAGTCTTACTCATAGCGTCGTTATCTATTCATCGTGCGAAAGTGGGTCCAAATTTCAAACGAAGTTTTTTTAGCACGCTTGCCACATAGTTCGGCCCGAATATGTGGCAAACGTAATGTGCTCAAAAATGTGTTTTGCAACTATTAATTATTATCTAAACGAAACTATATTCAAATATATTTGCATTAAATATGAAATTTTAATATAGAAACAATTTTAAAGTTATGAATTGCGAGATATCAAAAGTGTCACATAATAATCGAACCAACAAATCAATATGTCACTAAACATGTACGGATTTGCGGCTAGTGGGGATATATTAACCCCAAAAATATTCTCAATGTACCTAAATAAAGTGTTACATAAAAAACGTATCAAAATTGTATTTAAATATGCATAAGCGTTCATATGCAAAGGTAATAATTATCCTAAAATCTGAGAGTTCAAAATTCACCTTTAGAAATAGCAAAATGACTTTTTCGGCAT
Source organism: Rutidosis leptorrhynchoides (assembly GCF_046630445.1). Taxonomy (NCBI): domain Eukaryota; kingdom Viridiplantae; phylum Streptophyta; class Magnoliopsida; order Asterales; family Asteraceae; genus Rutidosis; species Rutidosis leptorrhynchoides. The sequence goes on from NC_092333.1 coordinate 715,571,882, forward strand.
CAAAAATATTTCGAATGGAAGCAAGCCTTTGGAAAGTCTTTCTCATAGCATTGTTATCTATTCATCGTGCAAAAGTGGATCCAAATTTCAACCGAAGTATTTTTATCACGCTTGCGACATAGTTCGGCCCGAATATGTGGCAAACTTAATGTGCTCAAAAATGTGTTTTCAGACCATGAATTATTATCGAAACGAAACTATCGTCAAATATATTTGCATTCAATATTAAATTTTAAAATCGAAACAATTATAGAGTTATGAATTAAGAGATATCAAAAAGTGTCACAAAATAATCGAACCATCAAACCAAGATGTCACTAAACGTGTAAGGATTTGTGGCTAGTTTTGATAAATTAACCCCAAAAACATTCTCAATGTACCTAAATAAAGTGTTACATAAAAAAAAGTATCAAAATGGTATTTAAATATGCATAAGAGTTCAGATGCAAAGGTAATAATTATCGTAAAATCTGAAAGTTCAAAATTCACCTTTAGAAATAGGTAAACGACTTTTTCTGCGTCAAAACTATTTCGAATGGAAGCAACCCTTCAAGAAGTCTTGCACATAGCGTCTTTATCTATTCATCATGCGAAAGTGGGTCCAAATTTCAACCGAAGTTTTTTTATCACACTTGCCACATAGTTCTGCCCGAATATGTGGCAAACATAATGTGCTCAAAAATGTGTTTTGCGGCCATGAATTATTATCCTAACGAAACTATAGTCAAATTCATTTGCATTCAATATGTATTTTTAAAATAGAAACAATTATAGAGATATGAATTGAGAGATATAAAGATATCAAAAAGTGTCACAAAATAATCGAACCATCAAACCAGGATGTCACTAAACGTGTAAGGATTTGTAGCTAGTGGGGATATATTAACCCCAAAAACATTATCAATTTACCTAAATAAAGTGTTAAAAAAAGTTTCAAAATGGTATTTAAATATGCATAAGAGTTCAGATGCAAAGGTAATAATTTCGACGTCAAAACTATTTCGAATGGAAGCAAGCCTTCAGAAACTCTTGATCATAGCATCGTTATCTATTTATCGTGTGAAAGTGGGTCCAATTTTCAACCGAAGTTTTTTTAGCACAACTGCCACATAGTTCGGCCCGAATATGTGGCAAACGTAATGTGCTCAAAAATGTGTTTTTCGGCCATGAATTATTATCGAAACGAAACTATAGTCAAATATATTTGTATTCAATATGAAATTTTAAAATAGAAACAATTATAGATTTATGAATGGAGAGATATCAAAAAGTGTCACAAAATAATCGAATCATCAAACCAAGATGTCACTAAACGTGTAAGGATTTGTGGCTAGTAGGGATATAGTAACCCTAAAAACATTTTCAATGTACCTAAATAAAGTGTTACATAAAAAAGTATCAAAATGGTATTTAAATTGCATAAGAGTTCAGATGCAAGGTAATAATTATCGTAAAATCTGAAAGTTCAAAATTCACCTTTAGAAATAGCAAAACGACTTTTTTGGTGTCAAAACCATTTCGAATGGAAGCAAGCCTTCGGAAGTCATGCTCATAGCGTCGTTATCTATTCATCGTGCGAAAGTGGGTCCAATTTTCAACCGGAGTTTTTTTAGCACACTTGCCACATAGTTCGGCCCGAATATGTGGCAAACGTAATGTACTCAAAAATGTGTTTTCTGATCATGAATTATTATCGAAACGAAACTATAGTCAAACATATTTGCATTCAATATGTAATTTTAAAATAGAAACAATTATAGAGTTATGAATGGAGATATATCAAAAAGTGTCACAAAATAATCGAACCATCAGACCAAGATGTCACTAAACGCGTAAAGATTTGTGGCTAGTGGGAATATATTAACCGCAAAAACATTCTATATGTACTTAAATAAAGTGTTACATAAAAAACAAGTATCAAAATGGTATTTAAATATGCATAAAAGTTCAAATGCAAATGTAATAATTATCGTAAAATCTGAAAGTTCAAAAGTCACTTTTATAAATAGCAAAATGACTGCTTCGGCGTCAAAACTATTTCGAACGGAAGCAAGCCTTCAGGAAGTCTTGATCATAGCGTCGTTATCTATTCATCGTGCGAAAGTGGGTCCAAATTTCAACCGAAGTATTTTTTATCACGCTTGCCACATAGTTCAGCCCGAATATGTGTCAAACGTAATGTGCTCAAAAATGTGTTTTACGGCCATGAATTATTATCAAAACGTAACTATAGTCAAATATATTTGCATTCGATATGAAATTTTAAAATTGAAACAATTATAAAGTTATAAATTGAGAGATATCAAAAAGTGACACATAATAATCGAAGCATCAAACCAAGATGTCACTAAACGTGTACGAATTTGCGGCTAGTAGGTATATATTAACCCAAAAGACATTCTCAATGTACCTAAATAAAGTTTTACATAAAAAAGTATTAAAATTGGTATTTAAATATGCATAAGAGTTCCGATGCAATGGTAATAATTATCATAAAATCTGAAAGTTCAAAATTCACCTTTTGTAACAACCCTGCTTTTTCCATCACTTTCGTTAACTGTCTGTTAAACGTTTTAACGATGATTATTTGACTTTTTATGTGTTTAAGTGTATTAAATACATAATTCATCCTTGGAGGGTTACGATAATTAAAATGGGTTAATATTAATTTGAAAATATATTTCGGATAAAGAAATACGATAAAAACGCAACGGTTTGAATAACTGCAAAAACTACTTTTCAAGCAACGAAACGCTCGGGTTTAATTTAATAATTATTTTAATAATTTTTAACTTTTGAAAATATTCAATTTATTTGGGATTTTAATAAATTAAACGTTTAGTTTCATTTTAACGATCGGTTTAGCGTTCCGGGCCTTCGGTACATCTAAACGGCACTTAAAACGGACCACGATAACACGCTTTTGCAAAACACGAGCCCGGGATACCCCATTGGGCCCCATTCGACCGACCCCTACACTCCCCTCCCATTTATATATTTTTTTTGGGGTTTATGTGTTCACTAGTAGCCCTTTTGGTGTGTTAAGCCCTAACTTATATGCACTGGTAATTAGAATACTACTCATAACACCATAAACAAAATTTTCCGCCGTTTCCCTCTCCCTCTTCCTCCCCGATCGTTGACCACCTACACCACAACATCACCACGAAGTTTGCAATTCACATCGTCCTCTACGCATTGGTGTAATTTATTTGTTGATCACAGGTATATTTGCATAAACCCTAACTCTAAAAATCTGATTTTTATAAAGTTTCATAGTGTATGTTGTCAATTGCTCAAGTCTATACGCGTACATGTTAATTGTTGTCGTTAATTTGATTGTTTGATGTGATTAGGGTTAATCCTGAATTTGTTTTGTGTGATTACAGAAACTTGACTTTGGTAAATGTTAAATATTATGATATATTTGAAATCCGCTCAAAAAATTAATAATTTTAGGCTTTGGATTCGCGTATTTTCGTTTCCAAATGTGTAAGTTATGATTGATTGATGTTTTATTGATGAATCTGTGAAAATGTTGAATTCTGGAATAATGTGTATGAAATTGAATTGCATACTGATCATAAATGGATATAGGACTTAAAAACACTCAAGTTAGACTAGGATATCATGCGATTCGGATTTGTAATGCTCACGTTATGCTTGATTGAACGTTCTTGAAAAACTAAATTGCTTGGTGTTATGAAACTGACTTTTAAATTTATTTGAAGTTTGATAATGTTTAAGGTCTTTGCATATCTGAAAAGTGGACTTCCGGAAATCTTTTTCATGTAGCTTGGCAAGAAAGAAATGGGAGTTTTAGTTTGGGCGTCAGATTCTTCTTCTTCTCTTACTTACGAAATTACGAGTTCATAAGTTTTAGTTAACTTTTCATCTAGGCCTTGCATTATTTGGATTTTTGAAGCTTGTGTAATGTGCGTGTCGAAATGGTAACCTGTATTCTGTCCAAATCTGTAACGTATGCACCTATAGCTTTATAGCATGAGTTGTAGACCTTTTGAGACCTTGGCCTTCTGGATTATTGAACTTTGTATGTTATGTGATAAATTTCTAGTTTATTACAACCTCTGAAACTTGATACATTATGCACACTAAGGCCATAGTTTTGGTGACTGCTGAATTGAGCTGAAACAGAATGTCCAACTTGCTCGAACAAACTGTACCAATTGGCTAAACAAAAGTTGCTCATTTTCATATATGTGATAATTTGACTTGTCCTTGAACCATTTCCACTGACCTATCTTGATTTGCATGTCCCTAACTCCGGTTATAGCCCTTACGAGATTGGTGCGCAGTCAAAAACTGATTTAGTGAACCATAAATGTACCCCTTCTGAAACCCGACTTGTAGACATCGTATGAGACCCTGGCTATGCTTTTTGAAAAAGTTTATATGTCTAGTTAAGATCTGAAGTTTGCCATATTGACATGAATTATGTGCTACGAGATATTATGCGTTGTTTGCAACTTATACATGAACGTAATGCTTGACAATAACCTGTGATCGCATACTTCACAAATTATGAACTGAAACGTGTTAGTTGACCTAGGTTTGACATGTTGACCAAAATTTTACATGAACCTACCGATGTTGACCTTAGTTGACTACTTTGACCAAGTTTGACTTTTGGTTTGACTTTTGTTGACTTGCATGAACTAGTTGACTATATGTTGACTTTAACTTTGAAGCGCGTCGAGTCGAGTAATAAGACAACTTACTCTATGAAACCACTATTGTATAAGACATATATGTTGACCAACCTAAATACGTGTACTTAGGTTGCATTGCTCGGCACTAAACCGTACAAGTTACTTGCTTACTTTTCATTCAAGAGCTTTTCTAAGGTGAGTCTACTGTCCCGCTTTTTACATGTTTTCAGGGATGAGAATACACGCTATTATACTTACATTTTCAAATGCTTTTAAGTTTGACACGAGTACTTATTATACATATTGAGTGTTGTTCACAAAGCCCGTAGCTTGAATACTTTTATTACCTTCGGGTAAGCACAATTTAGATGGACGGATCCGTTAGGTTAGACGAACCTCACCCTACATTAACTATGGTGCATTTACTTTGAACATTAGATACACTCGAACAAGTGTATACGTTCTTATGGGGTAAAGGAGGTCTTTATGCTAGTATTCAGGTGCTCATGGATTATGTATACTTTGTAACTTTGGGTTGTGCTTATTGAAATCTCGTGGTCAAATGCGATTAAACTATTTTTTCGAATAATGTTTTTCAGAAACTATATTATGTTATTTAAAACTGTGGTTTACAAACAAGAGAGATAAAACTTAACATGGTATTGTCTATGAATATTTGAAATTTGACATGATAGTGTCTACAACATTTGAAACAGGACACAGTGTTATCTACAAACTTTAAACATGAAACCATTGTGGTCTCATGCGTTGTAATTGGTCGCTTAAACTTATGTTTTGCAAACAGGAGAAACTAAACATTTTGGAATGTCATACACAACTAAACTTGACATTGATGTACTCAAACAGACTCAAACTTGTCAAACGTTGTCTGCAAACTTTTAATTTAAACCTTGGTGGTCTTTTACTAATAAACATTTCCTGAAAATCGTTTCTTAAACATACTGTATTGTTTACCTAAAACCTGTAGATTCACTCAACATTATTGTTGACCTGTTTTGCGTGTTTTATTCTCAGGTATTAATTGATTCCGCTGTAAAACATTGCTGTTACGTAGAAGTCAAGCTAAGCACTGGGACCAGAGTTAACATTCCGTTAATGGATTTTGACGGAGTGTTATAGTTGGTATCAGAGCTTTTGCTACAGGGAACTAGGATGCATTAGTGTGTCTAACCGTAGGGCGCCTTAGTGGGTCTAGTCTATAGCCGTGTGTCTTGGATGACTTTTATGCACCATACTTGCACCGTTTGCTTCACTATGCTGCATGTAGGGCTACGCATTACACCACATACATATGCACCTTATACCCATACGATATGGACTTGGACTAAATACTATATCACGAATCGCATACGTACACGCGACGCGACACTTAATTAAATTAGGTTGACTACGCTATCTTGAACGTATGGAGTAATGTCGAATGGAAATATGAGATAGCGTAATGTAATGACCGGGATTACATTGAAATGCCCCGTTCATATCTATTATAAACGATTCACAATAGTTGATTACATCGCGAGGTACTTGACCTCTATATGATACATTTTACAAACATTGTATTCGTTCTTGAAAGACAAACTTTCTTTACATCAAAAGTTGACGGCATGCATACCATTTCATAATATGTCCAACTATAAATGACTTAATAATATTCTTGATGAACTCAATGACTCGAATGCAATGTCTTTTGAAATATGTCATGAATGACTCTAAGTAATATCTCTAAAATAAGCAAATGCACAACGGAAGATTTCTTTCATACCTGAGAATAAACATGCTTTAAAGTGTCAACCAAAAGGTTGGTGAGTTCATAGGTTTATAATAAAACAATAAAATTCATCATTTTGATAGACCATAAGATTTAAATGCTGCATGGTACAAATGGGCCCGAATCCTATACCCACCTGTAATGTACATGCGATATCTTTTAAATATAGTACACCTTTCTCGTGTACGAAATCCTTTTTCATAAATCTTAGTAACCGTACACATATCTCGTGTACAAAATATAATACACATAACCTGTGTATAAAAATTATTCTCTCGATACATAACATTCACATCAATTGGTGGCAATTATCATGTCCACATAATTCAATGGTTGCAATTATCATGTCCACATAATTCAATGGTGGCAATTATCATGTCCACATAATTCAATGGTGGCAATTATCATGTCCACATAATTCAATGGTGGCAATTATCATGTCCACATAATTCAATAATAATTCGCAGAACTTCTATCTGCAAAATAATTCATCTGAGGAATGTTTTACTTGTGTCTATCTCGTCAAACATTTATAAAGCATTTCATGTATTCGCAGTTCAAAATCTATTTCAAAAGCATTTAATAAAGCAGTTGTAAAAACAGCGCATGTATTCTTAGTCCCAAAATTGTAAAGAGTAATCGAACAAATTTATATTTTATATCTTAAATTATATATCTTATTTATTTAATTTATATATATATATATATATATATATATATATATATATATATATATATATATATATATATATGATTAGTATTATATTAAAAATTAATAATATGTTATATGTAAATTATTTATATAATTAATGTTAATATGTTTAATATAATGTTTATGTAATATTAATATGAGTATATAATATTTATTTGTTATATAAAAATAATACTATTAATAATAATGATTCTAGTTCTTATAAAGGTGATAATAATAATAATAATCATAATAATAATAATAATAATAATAATAATAATAATAATAATAATAATATTAATAATAATAATAATAATAATAATAATGTTAAAAAATAATAATTATAATGTTAAAATAATAATAATGTTAATAAAAATGAAAATACTTATAATACTAATAATAATGATAATACTAGTAAAAATAAATAAAAATGTTATAAGTTAATAATAATATTGAAAACCTTTATATTAATTCTTACTGATAATACTAATAATAATAACATAATAATGATAATAAAAATAAAACTACCTTCAAAATAAGCTTTTAAAAGGAATTGCCATTAACCTTACTTGAACCTAAGACCACTTGCTAACCAGCTAACATACTAAACCACTCCTCCATTTCTTTCCTTTCTGATTTATATCATGATTCAATCTTATTTAATCCTGTTTTTCTGTTTCCATTTTCTTGACATTCCTTACCTCCGGTTATAATCAAACCATGTTTCATCATCATCATCATCATCATCATCTATAATCATAACACCGTCATCTAAATCATCACTTATATCATGTACGCATCATCATCATTATCTTAAACATAATATCATCATCTTTTATATCATGATTATCGAAATAGTGGTAGCAAAGTGAAAGGATATATGCAGTTTCGTTGTTTCTGCTTCTAACCCACTAACAGCCTAGAAGGAAATCAGCCCAACAACAGCTTCTCAAGCCCAATATTCATAAACACAATTTATATCTCTATTAGTGGTTGCCCGTTGGTGTATAACAAAAATTGAATGAGGTTTGGTTTATATTAAAAAAATACTGGACAACTAATTTCTATCTTTACAGCTCGACATGGTGGCTCTCGGATTGAAACAGAAAACGAAGGCAGTATTTATTTTATACTTTCCCACTACAACCTACTAGCAACATAAATAATTGTAAGTGGTAACACTCAATTAAAAGTGTCGGCCACCTTATTTGCTGTTTTAAACTTTTCCCAAACTTTAATCAATTATTTCTTTAAATGGCCACATGATAACTTTCGGTGCAAAGAACAAAAAGAATACAACCTTATATAATTGATTAGAGAAGTAATAAACTCAAAAGAGGGTTTCCTAGTTTTCTGTTCTTGAAGTGCTTATTTGAAAGGAAAGAAAAAAAATGGTGTTTTGATTGTTGTTCACTCGTTCAAAACATAAAAGGACTGGATAGCAGTAGGCTTGGTGTGTTCGTAAGTAATAACAACAGATTATGCCTCAATGGTGGTGACAACCGGTACTGCAAGAAGTGATGAAAGGGTTCGTAGGGTTTGGGTAGTGATAAAGACCGAAGGTGTTAATGGAGTTCAAAGGTGTTCGAGGGTGGTGTATGGTGATTCATGGTGATGGTGGGTTGGCCGACTAAAACAAAAAAAAAGAAAAGGAAAAATAAATGGAGAGGGTTATAGTGATGGTTGATCGAACATGGTATGGGTGGTAGTGGTCTAGTGATGGTAGAGGTGAATAGTGTTTACGAAGAAAAAAAAATGAATCAAGGGTGTTGAGGGTTTTTGGGTGATCGTTGCAAGAGAAAACCACCAAAGGTGGTGATGTGTGTTCGGTTATGGGTTGCTCACAACCAAAACAGAAAAAGAAAAATAGGAAGTGGGCTTGTGGTGGTGTTGCAAATGGTTGTATATGAAGTGTTGTGTGACAACCCGGAAATTTCCAACCAAATTTAAACTTTAATCTTTATACGTTTCCGACACGATAAGCAATATTTGTTAAGTTAAATTGCAAGAATTTTAAACTATGTTCATACATTCATTCAACCTCGACCAAGTTCCAATGATTCACGAACCATTGAACGAATATGATTATATATGTATATGTGTATATATATTATAACATGAAACGTAAACAAAATATTAGATTAAATACTTTATATGATTGTATCTGTTTCAAAATGTTTATCAATGGAATTAGAAGATAAGATCAAATGATTGAATTATCAGATATATTGAATTATGATTACAAGTCTCTGTTGAAAGGCCCACGTTGATTTGAGAAATCTTTCCATTTTAACAATATTCGGAAAATGGTAAAGTGATTTATAAATAAGAACAAATTGTCAATCATTGAGAACTAGACAAAGGATAGTGGAAGATTGAATTTCATAAAGACTCGATTGATCTATTTAGTTTCAAACGTACAAAAACGTTTTCAGTTTAAAAAGAACTTTATTATTAAAACGTATATAACTTTTATAAATATCTAGAACCACTTTTGACAACTCATTACTTAACTAGTATGATAAAGATAAAGATATTTATATTTTATTTTATTAAATATATATAACGATTTAAATTAATATTATATATATTTATACGCGTATTATATGTACATAGTTTTATACTTTTACTATACTTAAACTTTACCTTTACTTTATTTTTACTTTACTTTAACTTTAATAATTCATACTTTAATAATTCATACTTTAATAATTCACTTTAATAATTCATACTTTAATAATTCACTTTAATAATTCAATAATTCACTTTAATAATTCATACTTTAATAATTTACTTTAATAATTCATACTTTAATAATTCACTTTAATAATTCAAAAATCTATTATAAATAGAATTCAATAGGTTTCATTATTTCATAGAAACTTGAAAATATTTTTCTCTAAACTCTCTCAATCGATTTACATATATATATTTACTCCGTATTATTTCAAGATATTATTAGTATATATAAAATATTATGACGGAGTGCTGTCCGAGTGATTTCGAAATTGTTTTTCGAGTATGATAGGATTAAGGAAATTATGGGTTATAGCTATGGAGGTGATTGAGTATGGTTCATGGGTATGCTCGTGAGGTCAATATAGTGTTTATCATTTCCGTTGCGCCAACGTACCTTTCCTGCAATATTGAATCTCAATATTGATACGTGAGTACTTATAATTTAACTTTTACATACTAAAAGTGTATCCCTGACTAGTGCTCGAGTATTTAGGATTATGCATGCTTGTACTTTTGATATTGCCCTTAGACAGGTTAGGTTGAATATTGAATTAGTTATACTTGCGGTTGAGATAAGGTATAAGATATGCATGTCTTTGGAAAGCTAGCAAAAAATTAAGAACTTTTCCTTTAGATATCGAATGGTTTCGATGAACGGATTAGAAGTTATAATCAATTGAATTTTCGATATTTTTATTAAAAATGATTATTATTATCGTCGTTTTTATCGTCGTTCTAGTTTTATCTTATTATTATCATTATTATTATCTTTATCAATAAAAGGGATTTATCATTAAAAATTGTTATTTTTTTATTATTACTATCGTTATTATCGTTAAAGTTATAATTAGTATTATTATTATTATCCAATTATTATTATTATTATTATTATTATTATTATTATTATTATTATTATTATTATTATTATTATTATTATTATTATTATTATTATTATTATTATTATCATTATTAATATATATATCATTATTTAAAAATGGTTATTGTTATTATTATTATTACTATATTATCATTAAGATAATTATTAGTATTATCGTTAATAATGTTATAGTAACTATCATTATTAATATTAGTGTAATTAAAACAAATATTTGTAACACCTAATTATTTTGATTACTATTATTATCATTATTATGAACACGATATAAAAGACGATTAAAAGCTATTAAACGAAACGATTAGGAAATAATGATTAAGAGTATCATGATGAAATTAAAATATTATAAGATATTGATTTAGATAAAATTATCGTTCTTATTATTTTTATCATTACTATTATTATTAAAAGTATCGTTAGTATTAAAACTATCATTTTAACAAAAATTATCATTTTAATAGAAATGTCATTGTTACTATAAAATATCATTATTATTATTATTTTAAATAGAATTATTATTTTAAAGATAATATTAAAATTTATCGTAAATATTAAAGTTATCATAATTAGAATTATCGTTTTATCATAATGTCATCTTAGTAATTATAAATATTGATATTTTTATAATAATAATTATTATTACAAAATAATACAACTTTTACTTACTATCATTATAGATATTATTTTATCAAATAAATATGTGATACAAACATATTTTACTACGTGTAATAACTTACTTTAATAATACCTATCATATTATCTTTATGATATTAAATGAACCCTATAAATTTTATTATTAATATATATAAAAGTATATTTTATTATATAAATTTAATATAAAATTTTATTTATTAATAAATAAATTATATTATTTACTCTAATAAATCTTTTAAAAATATTTAAAAATATAAAATGACGATATTTAAACTATATATTAATCATGTATAGATTTTTGGAAATTATTTTGAGTCAAATTTACTTTTGTTGACTTTTGCATATTAGTCTCGAGCATTAGGATTGTGGTACACTATGACTTGACCTAATTTGTTAGACAAATATTGACCAACACATAATTATATATAATTAATTTAGGTTCGTGAATCCGAGGCCAACCTTGCACTTGTTCAATGACGTTATATGTATTTTTACTACGAAATACAGTATGGTGAGTTTCATTTGCCTTTTTACCCTTTATATTTTTGGGACTGAGAATACATGCGCTTTTATAAATGTTTGAGGAAATAGACACAAGTAATTGAAACTACATTCTATGGTTGAATTATCGAAATCGAATATGCCCCTTTTTATTAAAGTCTGGTAATCTAAAAATTAGGGAACAGACACCCTAATTGACGCGAATCCTAAAGATAGATCTATTGGGCCTAACAAACCTCATCCAAAGTACCGGATGCTTTAGTACTTCGAAATTTATATCATGTCCGAAGGAGGATCCCGGAATGATAGGGGATATTCTTATATGTATCTAGTTAATGTCGGTTACCAGGTGTTCACCATATGAATGATTATTTTTGTCTCTATGCATGGGACGTATATTTATGAGAACTGGAAATGAAATTCTTGTGGTCTATTAAAATGATGAAAATAAATGATTATGATAAACTAATGAACTCATCGACCTTTTGGTTGACACTTTAAAGCATTTTTATTCTCAGGTGTTAAAGAAATCTTCCGCTGTGCATTTGCTCATTTTAAAGATATTACTTGGAGTCTTTCATAGCATATTTCGAAGAACATTGCATTCGAGTCATTGAGTTCATCAAAGATTATTATTAAATCAATTTATAGTTGGATAGTGGATATTATGAAATGGTATGCATGCCTGTCAATTTTCGATGTAAAGAAAGTTTGTCTTTTAAAAACGAATGCAATGTTTGTAAAATGTATCACATAGAGGTCAAATACCTCGCAATGTAATCAACTATTGTGAATCGTTTATAATGTATATGAACGGGTCCTTTCAGTTGGTATCAGAGCGGTGGTCTTAGCGAACCAGGTCTGCATTAGTGTGTCTAACTGATAAGTCGATAGGATGCATTAGTGAGTCTGGACTTCGACCGTGTCTGCATGTCAAAAGTTTTGCTTATCATTTTGTGTCGAAAATTAACTACTTATCATCCTCAGGAAATTACCTGCTTATCATTTTTAGTCTAAGACATGTCTTGCTGCATTGATTGCATGAATAGTGTATAGACAAAAATTCATATCTTAGCATATCTGCTAAATCATATCTTATCGTATCTGTTACTTTAAACTTTGCCTGACATATCCCGCAAAGTCCTCCGTAATCTACGAAATCTTTTGATCTATATCTATATATATATATATATATATATATATATATATATATATATATATATATATATATATATATATATATATATATATATATATATATATATATATATATTCTATGTAATTAGAATACCATCCGTTAGCCAAAATCATTTCATATCGAAAAAAAAATCCTTTATCTAATCGTACGAAATGGAATTCGTCATCAGTTCAAGTCACTCAGATTCCGAAATGGAATCCCATTCAAGCTCCGAAAGTAGTATGACCGGAATAGATCAACCAATCAGTCATCACCTATTCTGGATGAATTGTAGATGAGTTCGTAGCCTCCTTAATCATTGGAGACAAGAAGAAGGTGATCCCTTCCATCCACCACATTGCCCTCTTGACGAAGAACCTGAAGCACTTACCAGCGAACCTGTCCGAAACACCATTTTCTCGCTCATTTCCAGAGTATCTCATCACGATTATATATTACATCAAATTTTAGATTTTATTTATCCGCTCGTCCGAACCGACAATCACCCCGGTGTAATAGAAGAAGTCAACGAGCTTCGCGCTCGGGTAGTGGCTTTGGAGAATATGGTGCAGAGATTACAAACACCAGCAGCAGCATCAGCAGCATAACCAGTACCACCATCATCAACGCCAACAGTACCATTACCACCTCCAACCACAACCGCGTCGTAATCCTCAACTTCACAATCTGTCCCACGAGCATCAACGTCATATGCACCATAGATACCAAGGAGTACCAACAACAATAACTGACGAAGTATTAATTCATAACTTCATTGGAGAAACATTCCGCGGCGATTATGTAATCTCTAAAGTCTTAGAGATTATCTAATCTAGCCCTAACCATAAATCAGTTAAGCTAACCAAAATGATAGAAGGAAGAGTAGAAACCCTGACAAAAATGGTGTGTGATTAACAAGCTAAACTTGCTTTACCAACAGCATCAACAGTACCGTCAGCGTTACCAGCATCGTCAGTACAGTCAACATCCGAATCAACAACACAGATAACATCACAAACTCTGTCAGTTCAAGAATCACTGTGGACATCATTACGAATCAATAACGTGTATATTGTATCAACGAGTTATGAAGAATTAACTCATTCCCTCTGAAGAAATTATCTGTATATTATATATATATATATATATATATATATATATATATATATATATATATATATATATATATATATATATATATATATATATATATTTTGAAATAAATCTTTTCGTGCTAAGCTATTGTGTGTGAATCTTAACTACTCGGTTAATTCATATTACAAATATGCAATAATGTACGTCCTTCGGCCTCAACTTAACCAGCGTTAACTACAATCTCTGTTGCAATTCAACAAATTCCAATTCATAATAAATCAAGTATATATTTGATTTTACACTTTCATCATCGATGTACCCGAAACTTTTCAGATAACATCATTCGTACTTCGCGAAATTCACAAGAATTCCACGAACCAAACATCATACATCAATAAATAACAAAGTATTGATTCATAATTTCAATGTCATTAAAGAAATACTGCGTAAAAGTTATGTACTTTTTAAAGCCTTTAGGGATTATTCAATTCTAGTTTCAACCGTAAATCAAATGAGTTTAATTTAACATTAACTCATTAAATCTATGTTACATCTGAAGAATATATATATATATATATATTTATAAAGACTGTAATAAAATTCTTTTGTACAAAATATTAATTGTGAAATTTTTTTTAACGGGTAGGTAATACCCGAGATATATATAAATTCACAATTAATATGTTACATTCTTCGAATCTGATTCAGCAAATCATCCATTATACTCCCTACTTTCACAAAAATATACATTCTTTTATAGAAATCAAAACAACCATACTCATTCAAAATTTAATTACATATTCTGATTTTGAAATCTCAAAATTCAACTTGAGATATGACCAAAATCATCACTCTTAGATCCTTAAATCTTTCACAAGCTATATTTTGACTTCAAAACTATGTTAGAACATCAAATGTATGTTAACGATTACAATCTGTGTTCAAACCCTTCAAAAATTTCTGAAGACACTTCGAATGATGAGCAATCGAGATGATGATCCAACCACATGTTACCCATAGTTATGTACCTGAAAAACTCTTGAAACCAAAGTAAAAGTTTAAACAACATATCCGCGTCAGATTCTTTGGCATTTATTAGCAAAAATAACTTTGCGACTCCTATTCAAAGTAGCCAGTTTTGTCACAGCTCCAGCAAGTCAACTTCGACTTTTCAGTCAGACTAACCTTATTATAACCTTGAGATATACACCATCGTTACCAGGGAACCTTTTACATTCCACCACATTATTAGCAGATGTTCCAACAACTTCATTACCCTTTGACTTTAGCCTCTCTAAAAAGTCATTATAATTATTCATTGAAACCCCATCATTTACTCATTCGCATCTTGTAATGAGAATTGCCATACGAATTATTGGGAATTAGCAATCAGTATTTTGAAATCTCGCAGGATGTCTACGCCAACAGTTATATGTGTATATATAACGTCTATCTTCTGGACTTAATTTGAATGTGAAGTTTCTGAAAAACACTCCGAACTACTAATTGGTTCTCCGAAAATGGAAAAAAAAAATGCTGATGAAGCAGCAAAAACTATAAACGACTTTAAACGGTAAAAGCTGGATGATAATGATGAAGTGTGCTGGCAAAGCGCAGAAAAAGAGAAGTTTTGGAACTGGAAAACGGATTGAGCAGAGTAGGAAGGAGACTGTGGACAAATTACAAAGACTGAACCTGACTTCAAAGGATCCAAATGATTCAGTACCTGCTGAAGTCATTAACGAATACCTTGCTCCTGACTCTAAACCCCTGAGGACAATATTCTTCATCATCCTCTGATATTAGAAATTCTAAAATATCATCATATCTTTCATTATAAATATCCTCCATATTTCTGAAGATATTTTCTTAATTTTTCTTATTTGAAATCATTTACCTCTTCGCGCTATCTGTATTACATCATAAAAGAAACTATTTTAGTTTCTAAATTCTGAAACATTCAAGTTTAAAATAGGAATATTTTGAAGTAGTGTTGGGAACTGAAGCATGAATTAGTATAATATAATGACACTTGATCAATGTGATTATATTACAGTAAGTCATGCTGAGTTTCTAAATGGAACGTGATGATTCACAGATCATAACATCATCATGTGCCATGTTATACGACTCTTGTATTCTATTTAACCTCTAAAATATCAAGAAAATATTTCTTGATGATTCGGCCTTTTTCAAGGTATTCTAGTAATTTGACAAGCCAAGATCGTACCATCACAATTTCCTTCCTAGAACATTAACAATGTTCATTCCGAAATTCATATCTGTGAATTTTGGACCATTACAAGCGGTGCTTAATCGCAAGAAGAAGAAACAAAAGGACAAAACTCCGAAATAGAAATTGGGGTATAAATTGCAGCAAATAAAAGAGAGTATCAACTGTGAATGATAATGAATATAGAAGACAGAAGCAAAGACTTTGAAATATAAGGGAACATATAAAGCCCAACGACAAACCAGAAATTATAAACCATATATATCGATGCATATAGCAATATAAAGACAAGGGAGAACTAGAAACACTGTAAACCCAAGAGTATAGTAGAAGTAAATAGATTCTTCTAGCGGTAGATGAAAAAGAAGAATGACCGATATGAAAGTTAGAAGTATATCGAGAATCAGAACTGGATGGAGCATATTGATGAATACTTTAAAATATGAGTTGAGGGGAAAAGAATAGAAGGTGATGAAATATGACTAGGAACTTAGAAATCAACAAATTTAACTCACAAAATGGCGGAATAAGTGAATCAAACCCTCTGGTGAATAGGTTAAGTTTTTTTTGATTAATTTAGTCAAACCACAACTAAATCAAGTGTGATTAGATCAACACCTAGAGCTATTATTCACCACCTGGGTGATTTGGACTGAGAGAGAATCGGAGGAGCTCACTAGATCTAAGTGTGTGTAATAAATGAGAGGCTTAACCTAAAATGAAGAACATAAGACTTTATATACCCCTGCTGTTGACTCACCCATACGAATCATTCATCACACGTACGAGTTGGCTTCATCAGCCGTACGGGTGATCACTCACTCGTGTCTTCTCATTTAGGTTGTAATTGTGACTTAGCTCAGCATCAACCGTGCGTACAAGCCTGTCAGCCGTACTAGTGAGGCTTCACTCATACGTCTGACTAAGTCTAACATAGTCAAACATATAAATCTCGTTCCTGTAGTTCCTGTAACCACATACAAACATGGATAGGATAATAACGAGCAATCATGGTGGCCTGTAAACTGTTGTACCTGCAATGGACGTGGGTAGATGACTAGGGACTTGCATAAAATGCATAAACAGAAGGTGTGAGTTATAAGGAAACGAAGGAGGTGAATTTATAAGAAAATCTCTGACAGAACAATTAAAATGGACGATCGCATTTAAAGCGGATCCTAATTCCCTTGATTACCAGAGAGTCAAATCTTACTAAGAAGATTTTCTTCAAATCCCTTGAAATCTGGGAATCAATCATATCTACGTCAAATGATAAGATGAATCTACACTTACTCATTTCACTCTTCTATGTTAGCTTCATTCGTACTCTTCATATAAATGGATTGTTTATCTAAATTATTCGCTGATGATAAAACTCTAATTTTCAGCCCGTATGCATCATGAAAACATACTTATTATCATTCATGACCTTTCCACTCAAATTTCGGGACGAAATTTCTTTAACGGGTAGGTACTGTGACAACCCGGAAAATTCCAACCAAATTTAAACTTTAATCTTTATACGTTTTCGACACGATAAGCAATATTTGTTAAGTTAAATTGCAAGAATTTTAAACTATGTTCATACATTCATTCAACCTCGACCAAGTTACAACGATTCACGAACCATTGAACGAATATGATTATATATGTATATGTGTATATATATTATAACTTGAAACGTAAACAAAATATTAGATTAAATACTTTATATGATTGTATCTGTTTCAAAATGTTTATCAATGGAATTAGAAGATAAGATCAAATGATTGAATTATCAGATATATTGAATTATGATTACAAGTCTCTGTTGAAAGGCCCACGTTGATTTGAGAAATCTTTCCATTTTAACAATATTCGGAAAATGGTAAAGTGATTTATAAATAAGAACAAATTGTCAATCATTGAGAACTAGACAAAGGATAGTGGAAGATTGAATTTCATAAAGACTCGATTGATCTATTTAGTTTCAAACGTACAAAAACGTTTTCAGTTTAAAAAGAACTTTATTATTAAAACGTATATAACTTTTATAAATATCTAGAACCACTTTTGACAACTCATTACTTAACTAGTATGATAAAGATAAAGATATTTATATTTTATTTTATTAAATATATATAACGATTTAAATTAATATTATATATATTTATACGCGTATTATATGTACATAGTTTTATACTTTTACTATACTTAAACTTTACCTTTACTTTATTTTTACTTTACTTTAACTTTAATAATTCATACTTTAATAATTCACTTTAATAATTCATACTTTAATAATTCACTTTAATAATTCATACTTTAATAATTCACTTTAATAATTCAATAATTCACTTTAATAATTCATACTTTAATAATTTACTTTAATAATTCATACTTTAATAATTCACTTTAATAATTCAAAAATCTATTATAAATAGAATTCAATAGGTTTCATTATTTCATAGAAACTTGAAAATATTTTTCTCTAAACTCTCTCAATTGATTTACATATATATATTTACTCCGTATTATTTCAAGATATTATTAGTATATATAAAATATTACGACGGAGTACTGTCCGAGTGATTTCGAAATTGTTTTTCGAGTATGATAGGATTAAGGAAATTATGGGTTATAGCTATGGAGGTGATTGAGTATGGTTCATGGGTATGCTCGTGAGGTCAATATAGTGTTTATCATTTCCGTTGCATCTACGTACCTTTCCTGCAATATTGAATCTCAATATTGATACGTGAGTACTTATAATTTAACTTTTACATACTAAAAGTGTATCCCTGACTAGTGCTCGAGTATTTAGGATTATGCATGCTTGTACTTTTGATATTGCCCTTAGACAGGTTAGGTTGAATATTGAATTAGTTATACTTGCGGTTGAGATAAGGTATAAGATATGCATGTCTTTGGAAAGCTAGCGAAAAATTAAGAACTTTTCCTTTAGATATCGAATGGTTTCGATGAACGGATTAGAAGTTATAATCAATTGAATTTTCGATATTTTTATTAAAAATGATTATTATTATCGTCGTTTTATCGTCGTTCTAGTTTTATCTTATTATTATCATTATTATTATCTTTATCAATAAAAGGGATTCATCATTAAAAATTGTTATTTTTTTATTATTACTATCGTTATTATCGTTAAAGTTATAATTAGTATTATTATTATTATCCAATTATTATTATTATTATTATTATTATTATTATTATTATTATTATTATTATTATTATTATTATTATTATTATTATTATTATTATTATTATTATTATTATTATTATTATTATTATATTATTATTATTATTATTATTATTATTACTATCATTATTAATATATATATCATTATTTAAAAATGGTTATTGTTATTATTATTATTACTATATTATCATTAAGATAATTATTAGTATTATCGTTAATAATGTTATAGTAACTATCATTATTAATATTAGTGTAATTAAAACAAATATTTGTAACACCTAATTATTTTGATTACTATTATTATCATTATTATGAACACGATATAAAAGACGATTAAAAGCTATTAAACGAAACGATTAGGAAATAATGATTAAGAGTATCATGATGAAATTAAAATATTATAAGATATTGATTTAGATAAAATTATCGTTCTTATTATTTTTATCATTACTATTATTATTAAAAGTATCGTTAGTATTAAAACTATCATTTTAACAAAAATTATCATTTTAATAGAAATGTCATTGTTACTATAACATATCATTATTATTATTATTTTAAATAGAATTATTATTATTATTTTAAAGATAATATTAAAATTTATCGTAAATATTAAAGTTATCATAATTAGAATTATCGTTTTATCATAATGTCATCTTAGTAATTATAAATATTGATATTTTTATAATAATAATTATTATTACAAAATAATACAACTTTTACTTACTATCATTATAGATATTATTTTATCAAATAAATATGTTATACAAACATATTTTACTACGTGTAATAACTTACTTTAATAATACCTATCATATTATCTTTATGATATTAAATGAACCCTATAAATTTTATTACTTAATATATATAAAAGTATATTTTATTATATAAATTTAATATAAAATTTTATTTATTAATAAATAAATTATATTATTTACTCTAATAAATCTTTTAAAAATATTTAAAAATATAAAATGACGATATTTAAACTATATATTAATCATGTATAGATTTTTGGAAATTATTTTGAGTTAAATTTACTTTTGTTGACTTTTGCATATTAGTCTCGAGCATTAGGATTGTGGTACACTATGACTTGACCTAATTTGTTAGACAAATATTGACCAACACATAATTATATATAATTAATTTAGGTTCGTGAATCCGAGGACAACCTTGCACTTGTTCAATGATGTTATATGTATTTTTACTACGAAATACAGTATGGTGAGTTTCATTTGCCTTTTTACCCTTTATATTTTTGGGACTGAGAATACATGCGCTTTTATAAATGTTTGACGAAATAGACACAAGTAATTGAAACTACATTCTATGGTTGAATTATCGAAATCGAATATGCCCCTTTTTATTAAAGTCTGGTAATCTAAGAATTAGGGAACAGACACCCTAATTGACGCGAATCCTAAAGATAGATATATTGGGCCTAACAAACCCCATCCAAAGTACCGGATGCTTTAGTACTTCGAAATTTATATCATGTCCGAAGGAGGATCCCGGAATGATAGGGGATATTCTTATATATATATCTAGTTAATGTCGGTTACCAGGTGTTCACCATATGAATGATTATTTTTGTCTCTATGCATGGGACGTATATTTATGAGAACTGGAAATGAAATTCTTGTGGTCTATTAAAATGATGAAAATAAATGATTATGATAAACTAATGAACTCACCGACCTTTTGGTTGACACTTTAAAGCATGTTTATTCTCAGGTGTTAAAGAAATCTTCCGCTGTGCATTTGCTCATTTTAAAGATATTACTTGGAGTCTTTCATAGCATATTTCGAAGAACGTTGCATTCGAGTCATTGAGTTCATCAAAGATTATTATTAAATCAATTTATAGTTGGATAGTGGATATTATGAAATGGTATGCATGCCTGTCAATTTTCGATGTAAAGAAAGTCTGTCTTTTAAAAACGAATGCAATGTTTGTAAAATGTATCATATAGAGGTCAAATACCTCACAATGTAATCAACTATTGTGAATCGTTTATAATGTATATGAACGGGTCCTTTCATGTTGTAGGGTGGCGGTTTGAGAGTGATGTTCGAAAGTGGCTCGACTAAGGTGATGGTTCCCGATTGAAGTGATAATCAAAGGTGGTGAATGTAACTCTATAATAACTCTATAACTCTCTCTCTCTCTCTCTCTCTCTCTCTCTCTCTCTCTCTCTCTCTTTTAACACTCGAATTGAATTAGTGATTTTATAACTGCAGGTGAAGTGATTATACATTGTCAAGTATTTATCCTCGTTTGTGTTGTAGTGAAGAAAGTTGTCGATAGAGAATCTCGAGCAGTAGAAAAGTTCAAGAGAAAGAAGAAAAAAAAATATAAAGTTGAAGTTGATTGGCAACTGATTTTGTTTGTATTGCTAATTTGATTTTCATCGAGTACACCTTTTACAGACAAAAAGGACGGGGAAGATAACATTTGATTATGATACACAACAGAATTCGATTCCTTAACAGTTCAATATTCAACCACTTTTGTATTTAACTGATTTATATTAAATAAATTATTGATTTCCAATTGATCATACGCGTTTATTTATTCTATATATAATTAATAATTATTAATATAATTAAATAATAATAATTCAGTTTATAATATTATAAATAATAAAAATACTAATAATATTAATAATAATAATATTAAGAATCAAAATAATACTAATGATATCCATTTTTAATGGCATTTAATAATAATAATATAAATTACAAGAAAAATACTATTTTTAATAATAAGGTTAATAAAAATATTAATAATAACAACATTAGTAATTGTTAATAATAATAATAATTTATAACAATAATAATGATATTAATAATAATAACAATAATATTATTAATGATAATAAAATTACTAATTATAATAATATTAATATTATTCATGATGATAATAATATAAGTAATAATACTATAACAATTTATATATATTAAATTTCATATCTATATATAATCTATTAAAACAACCATATAATTATTACTGATATTAATCTTAATAATGATAATGAAAGTAATAATATTATTAGTATAACAATTATATTTTTAACGTGTAGCTATATTTGATATATTAATATTACAATTTATTAATTATATTATATTTACTAATTATATATACATTATTTAATAACATTTATTGAATGTTTAATTTTTATAAATTATATATATATTACAATATGTATGTATTATTATTTATGTATAGAATATATATACATTCATTTTAATTGCAACTTAAATTATTTTGTATATTACTTTACGTATTTATTTCGAATGATTAAATGGTATTATATTAATTCAAATTATTATATACATTTATATTTACATATATATATATATATTTATTTACATATTTATTTACACACAATTGTTCATGAATAGTCGAAAATAGTCAAAGGTCAAATGAATTCATGTACACAGTTCAAAATTTTTGAGATTCAATTAAATAGACTTTGCTTATCGTGTCGAAATTAAATAAAGATCAAGTTTAAATTTGGTCGGAAATTTCCGAGTCGTCATAGTACCCGTTAAAGAAATTTTGTCCCGAAATTTGATTGGGATGGTCATTGCTAACAATAAATATGTTTTCATGACTCATATGAGTTGGAAATTACAGTTTTATCACCATTGAGTAATAAGGATAAAATAATTCGATTATTCGAAGAGTACGAATGAAGCTATCACAAAAGAGTGAAATGAGTAAATGCAAGTTCATCTTAACCAGTGACGTAGTCAAGGTTGATTTCAGGAATTCAAGGGACTTAGAGAAAATCTTCGTAATAAGATTTGGTTCTTCGGTTATTAAGGAAATTAGGATCCTCTTTGGTTTAATGCGATAATCTGTTTTGATTGCTCTGTCGGATATTTCACTACAAATCCACCTCTTCCGTTTTCTTTATTTTCACCACTCTTAAAACTTTCTTCCACAATTCATACTTTTGTTTTCTCTTCTCGATTTTAAGTAGCAATTAATGATCCAGAATTCGTAGATATAAATTTTGGGATGAACATAGTTAACGTTCTAAGAGAGAAATTGTGATAGCATGATCTTGATTGGTTAAATTACCAGAATTCAAGAGTAAAGATAGAACTTTCAAGAAATTATGTTCTTGATATGTTTATATATTAGATAGAATGTAAGAGTCGTGTAACATGGCACATGATGACGTTATAATCTGTGAATCATCACATTCCATTAGAAACTCAGCATGACTTACTGTAATATAATCACGTTGATCAAGTGTCATTATATTATACTAACTCGTGCATCAGTCTCCAACACTACTTCAAAATCATTCATAATTCAAACTCGAATTTTCAGAAATTTAGAAACTAAAACAGTTTCTTTTATGATGTGATACTGATATCGTGAAGAGATAAATAATTTCAGATAAGAACAATTATGAAAATATCTTCAGAAATATCGAGGATATTTATAATGAAAGATACGATGATATTTTAGAATTTCTAATATCGATGGATGATGATGAAGATTTGTCTGCAAGAGTTTAGAATCAGGAGCAAGGTATTCGTTAATGATTTTATCAGAAATAGAATCATTTGGATTCTTTGAAGGCAGGTTTAGTCTTTGTGATTTGTCCACAGCCTCCTTCAAGGTTTGCTCAATCCGTTTTCCAGTTTCCACTTTTCTGAGCTTTGACAACATACTATTCTTTATCATCAAACTTCCAACGGTTAAGGTCGTTTACAGTTGTCTACAGTTTCTGCTGCTTCATTCAGCTTTTTCAACATTCAGATTATTGATTTGTAGACTGAGTGCGTTTCAGAATTTCAGAATGAAAGGTCATAATTCTAAGAGATAAATGTTATATATATATAACTGTTGATGTAGATATGCTGTGAGTTTTTGATGTACCGATTGCCGATTCTCGGTAATTAGTATGGCAGTTCTCGTTACAAGATGCGGATTAGTATATGATAGGGTTTCAATGAATAAATATAGTGATTTACCGGAGAGATTTAAGCCAAGGAGCAACGAGGTTGCTGGTACGTCTACTGGTAATATGGTGGAATTTAAATGGTTTTCCCCGTAACAATAACAATGGCAAATGTATATTTCAAAGTTATAATAAGGTTGATTCGAAATAAAATTCGAAGTTGATTTGCTGGAGCTGTGACAAAACTAGCTATCTCGAACAGGAGTTGCAAAGTTATTTTTGATAATAACAACGCTAAAGGAATTAGCACAGCTATGTGTTAAACGTTTACTCAGGTTCTGAGAGTTTTTCAGGTGCATAACTATATGCATAAATCTTTCCTTCCATAGATGAAGTGTGGTTGGTTCATCCTCTCGATTGAGGTGTTTTCAAAAATCATGAAAAGTTTGAACGCAGATTGTAATCGTCAAGATAAAAATGAGTTTTAAGATGAAATCAAGTGGCAAACTTGAAGAGTTGTTTAGTTTCATATGTTATAATCAATATTTTAATTCATTTTAATTGTCTAATGTTGGCAGTCCACATTTAGCAGTCCACAATTAGAAATTCAATAATTCATATATAGTTTAATATATAATATTCGAATTAATTAATACGTGTCGTGACCCGTGTACATGTCTCAGACTCGATCACAACTCAAAGTATATATATTATTTAAGAATCAACCTCAACCCTGTATAGCTAACTCGAACATTACCACATATAGAGTGTCTATGGTTATTCCAAGTAATATATATAGATGCGTTGATATGATATGTCAAAACCTTGTATACGTGTCTCGATATTTAAAGTGCGTAAAATAAATAACAGAAATTAAATGACGATAAATAAAATTGCGAGAATTAAAATTGCGATAAATAGAGTGCGATAAATAAATGTAATAAAGAGTTAACAGTTAGCTAGGAACAGTTAGCTAGGATTTTGTTAGCATGGATTCTTAACAAAATTTCTCATAGTTAATTTGTTTGTTTCTAACAAATTTTTATTTTTTGTCCAATGTTTTCTTCATTATGCCACTTGTTAGATTCTGATAAGTCAAAATCCAAATATGAAATTAAATGAAAATGGTTATTCTGTGGTGAACAGATTCATATATCTGAGGATGTATGTAGGATAGTAATTGACTGTTGAATCAGATTTGAAGAATGTACAATATAACTTATTAATGTGAAATCTAAATATTCCTCAGGTATTACCTACCCGTTAAAATATTTTCACCATTAACAGTTTGTACGAAAGAATTTTTAATTACAGTCTTTATGAAAATATACTTACATATATATTTTCTTCAGATGTAATTATGGATTTAATGAGTTAATATAACATTAAACTCATTTGCTTTTCGGTTAGAATTAGAGTACATAATCTCTAAAACATTAGAGATTACATAATCATCATGTCAAACGAAGATAAATAATGTAGAATGTCATGTAGAACGATGATTATACTCGAAGTATAGATTGTGATGTTGAGGTGTGTGATGTTGATGGTACGGGTGCTGTTATTGGTGGTTTTGTTGATGTCGGTGATGTTGCTGAAGCTGGTAAGTTTTGCACCATATTCTCCAAAGCTATTACTCGAGCACAAAGCTCATTGACTTCTTCTATCACGCCGGGATGATTGGCGATTGAAACAAGCGGATGAATATGGTTTTGATTTGTAGATATTATGTAATCGTTGCGAGATATTCTGGTAATGAGGGTGAAAATGGTGTTTTGGAGTGGTTCGCCGGTAAGTGCTTCAGGTTTATTGTCAAGAGGTGAATTCGGTTGGTGGAAGGGATCGCCTTTTTCTCGTCTCCATTGATTAACTCGACTACGAACCCATCAGATGAATTGGGGATGGCTGATTGGTTGATTCATTCTGACGACGCTGTTTTCGGAGCTTAGGTGAACATCCATGTCGGAATAGCTATCGGGTTCCGGAGAACTTGAACTAGTGACGAGTTCCATTTCGTACAATTGAGTAAAGGATTTTTTGATAGAAAATGATTTCCGGCTATTGGATGGTATTCTAATTACATAGAATATCTATATATATAGAGCAAAAGGTTTTGTAGATTACGGAGGAATTTACGGAATATGTCAGGTAAAGTTTACAGTAACAGATACGCTAATATATGAATTAGCAGATACACTAAGATATGAATTTTGTCTATACACTATTCATGCAATCAATGCAATAAGATGTGTCTAGACTAAGAATGATAAGCAGCTAATTTTCGACAAAAATGATAAGTAAAACTTTTGACATGCAGACACGGTCGAAGTCCAGACTCACTTGTAGAGACCCGTCCTAATCCATCTGGACGAAGTCCATATCGATTATAAACGATTCACAAAAGTTGATTACATCATGAGGTACTTGACCTCTATATGATACATTTTACAAACATTGCATTCGTTTTTGAAAAGACAATCTTTCAATACATCGAAAGTTGACGGCATGCATACCATTTCATAATATATCTAACTATAATTGACTTAATAATAATCTTGATGAACTCAACGACTCGAATGCAACGTCTTTTGAAATATGTCATGAATGACTCCAAGTAATATCTCTAAGATGAGCAAATGCACAGCGAAAGATTTCTTTCATACCTGAGAATAAACATGCTTTAAAGTGTCAACCAAAAGGTTGGTGAGTTCATTAGTTTAACATAAATAATCATTTCCATCATTTTAATAGACCACAAGATTTTCATATTTCATAAACATCATTCTCATATTAGGCATTTCGTAAACTGCATAGAGATAAAAATCATTCATATGGATTGAACACCTGGTAACCGACGTTAACTTAATGCATAGAATATCCCCAAAACAGAACCTCTCGTCTGTATAATAATCTCGAAGTACTAAAGCATTCGTACCCCGAATGGGACTTGTCAAGGTCCATAGATCTATCTTTAGGATTCGCGTCAATCAGGGGCCATTTCCCTAAATTCTTAGGTTACCAGACTTGAAGGGCGATATTCGGTTTAATAATCCAACCATAGAATGTAGTTTTGATTACTTGTGTCTATTTCATAAAACATTTATAAAAGCAACGCATGTATTCTCAGTCCCAAAAAAATATATATTGCAAAAGCATTTAAAAAGGGAGTAATGAAACTCACCATACTGTATTTTGTAGTAAAAATACATATGACTATATTGAACAACTGAACAACGCAGGGTTGGCCTCGGATTCACGAACCTATATCATTATATATTTATATTAAAACATATAATCGTATTTGAATAAGTTTATGTATATATTATTATTACTAATTATACTTGTTAAATTATGTGTTTTATAGATAAATTCAATATATTTAATGTATATATTTTATATCACTAATACTTATTATGACCTATTAATAATACCAATTTATATTAAGGTTTATATATAATAAAAGAAAATATATATATATTTATATTTTAATTGATATATTTTACATATAGTTTAGTTAATATCATTTAATAACAAAATATTGTGATATGTAATACTGATATTATTATAATAAAAAAAATTATCTATTCGTAATAATACTAACATAATAAGAATGTTAATACTAATGATAGTAATATTAATAACATTACTAGTGTTAATTTATTACAGATAAAGATAACATCTTTACTAATCTTTGATAAAAATAACAGTTTTAATATAAAATAATAACTTTGATAATTTTTAAATATAATGATACTTTACTTTAATAATTTAATGATAAGAATAATAACAGTGTTACTAATAATAAGTTTTATCATTACCTCGTGTTAAATTTTGCAACCTATATCCATAGTTCCCTATAACTTAAGGTTATAACCATGTTCATAATCATATTAATGCTAACAATCATAATAATATAATAAATATAATACTAATACTAGTAATAAAAATAATAATAATAATAATAATAATAATAATAATAATAATAATAATAATAATAATAATAATAATAATAATAATAATAATAATAACTCAATGATAATATTAGTAATAACCATACTGATAATATTATTATTTAGATAAATGATAATAATATTTGTTACTTCTAATGCTTAGAAAATATTAACAGTTATCATAATAATAACAATAATCAATAATAATAATAATAATAATAATGATAATAATATTAAAAAAAAAACTACCTTAAAAAGCTTTGTAACAAAATTATGTCCCAGCCTAGGATTGAACTCAAGACCCTTCGCTAAACTCAAAACACCCAACACCACTCCACTGATCCGTTTTATCGGTTTTAAACCCAATCGAATACTTTACAACTCGTAATAGTTGCTACTTCTTCTTCTTCCTTAAATTTTACAACGGTTCATGAACTAAAAAAATCAAAACTATGAATCGACCTGTTTAGATTCTTTAAAATAATAACAATTTAATATTAAAGGTTTATATTAGTTGAAAGAGTAAAAAAAATTGCAAAACAGTTCCCCTGCTCGTCGCTATTCTTGGAAGGAAAAAAAATTAAATGCATTTTCGAGTAAGTTTTGGACCATGATGATAACACGAAATTTGTTTCAAATTACCTCTAGAATCTATAAAAATTATCATTTTAACTCAAATTGAAACAGAAATTTCAAATTTGATGATGAACAAAAGTTTGACTTTTTAAATCCAAATCTTTGACTCCAAAATTCATCTTTGATATTAGAAATTAGGATATGAAACTTTGCAGAAAGTTTGAGTGAATGATTCTCAACACAACTGCAATTCTAGTTTTTTTAAAAATTGGGTTTGAATTCAAGTAAAAAAAAATACGCGTACAGGAACCTTTTTGTTCTTCATCGTTTTTCTGCTTTCATCTGTTTAATTCGCTCGATTGCAGCGGTTATGACTGATAATTGATAATAATGATTGGTGCAGAGAATTATGAGGTGATCGAATGAGAATGTAAGGTCGATGTGTCTCAGGTATCACGGGTGTAACAGCATCGATGCATATAAACAAATAAAAAAATCTGATAGAGATATAAATAGATAAATAATGCTCGTGATATATATCAGTATTTATATTTATATTTATAAATTTGTATTTATATATCTGATTTATTGTAATTAATCTTAATAATTAATAATTATTTTAATAATATTAATAATTTTAATATTATACATAATGAAAAAGATATAATACTAATAATAATAATAATAACAATAATCTAACATTAATGATAATAATATTATTATTAAGGCTAATGATAATAATGATAATAATAATAACAGTATTAATATAACACATTTCTATTACACATAAATATTTACATAAATTGAAATATTATGAACTTCTGTATATAATCTATATAACTTTACTTCCATTTTAATACTCATATATATAATTAAAAAAATATATTATAAATTACATATATTAATCTACAATTATATACATGTATTCGTTATTAACTTTGTAAAGAAAATAAATGAGTATATCTAGATAATGTATTCCAAGTTTTTAAAATACTATATATGTGTGACGACCCGGAAATTTTCGACCAAATTTAAACTTAACCTTTATATGTTTCTGACACGATAAGCAGAATTTGTAATGTTGAATCTCAAAAAGTTTGGAACTACATTCATGTAATCAATTACCCTTTGACCGTGTTCGACGATTCACGAACAATTATGTGTATATAGATATGTATATATAATATATAATATTAACTGAAAACATTAACAAAGTATTAGATATATGATACTTTACATAAACATATTTGTTTCGATATATTTATCGACAGAATTAAGAGATAATATCAAATGATTGAATTATCAGATACATTATGATATGATTACGGGCCTATGTTATGAGGTCCACTGTGATTTAAGAAATCTTTTTTTTTAACAACTCATTACTTAACCAGTATGATAAAGATAACGATATTTATATTTTATTTTATTAAATATATATATATATATAACGATTTAAATTAATATTATATATATTTTTATACGCGTATTATACGTACATAGTTTTATACTTTTACTATACTTTAACTTTACCTTTACTTTACTTTTACTTTAATTTAACTTTAATAATTCATACTTTAATAATTCAATTTAATAATTCATACTTTAATAATTCACTTTAATAATTCATACTTTAATAATTCACTTTAATAATTCATACTTTAATAATTCACTTTAATAATTCATACTTTAATAATTCACTTTAATTCATACTTTAATAATTCACTTTAATAATTCATACTTTAATAATTCACTTTAATAATTCATACTTTAATAATTCAAAAATCTATTATAAATAGAATTCAATAGGTTTCATTATTTCATAGAAACTTGAAAATATATTTCTCTAAACTCTCTCAATTGAATTACATATATATATATATATATATATATATATATATATATATATATATATATATATATATATATATATATATATATATATATATATATATATATATATATATATATTTACTTAGTATTATTTCAAGATATTATTAGTATACATAAAATACTACGACGGAGTTATATTCAGACGATTTCAAAATAAGTTTTCAAATGGCATAGAGCTAAGGAAATTATGGGTTATAGCTATGAAGGTTATGGGTATTGATCGAGGATATTGCTCGTGAGGTCAACCTAACGTTTATCATTTTCGTTGCGTCTACGTACTTTCCTGATATTGAATCACAATATTGATACGTGAGCATTCATATCTTATCTTTTATATAGTAATAGTGTATCCCTGACTAGTGCTCGAGTATATATGATTATGCATGTTTGTATGCTTAGTTTTGTCGTTAAATAGTTTATGATAAATCACAAATTTGATACATATGCTACTGAGATAAGTTATATGATATGCATGTCGTTGAAAATCTGAAGAAAAAATTAATAACTTTTCATTTAGAAATCGTGTGGTTTCGATGAACGGATTAAAAGATATGGTCAATTGAATTATCATTAATTTTAATATTATTATTAAAACGATTATTATAACTGTTATCAGTTGATGTTATTACTAAAATTATCTTTATTACTAAAAATTAATATTTTTATTGAAACTATCATTTTATTATTTTTATCATTATTATTATTATCAATATTATTTTATCAAATAAATATGCGTACAAAGATATTTTTACCACACGTAATGTAATTACATTAATAATACATACCACTATATTTTTATGATATTAAGTGAATTTTATAAATTTTATTATTTGAGATATATAAAAGTATATTTTTATCATATATGAATTTTAATATAAATTTTTATTTATTAATAAATGACTTGTATTATTTAGTATAATAAGATCTGATAAATATATTTAAATATATAAAACTACTATATATAAGTTATATAATAAACATGTATAGATTTTGGAAGTCATTTTAGGTCAAGTTGACTTTTGTTGACTTTTGCATGTCGGTCTCGAGCATTAGGATTGTGATACACTACGACTTGACCTAAATTGTTAGACAGATATTGACCAACATATAAATATATATACTTAATATAGGTTCGTGAATCCGAGACAAACACTGCACTTGTTCAGTGCCGTCATATACATAATTGCTACGAAATACAGTATTGTGAGTTTCATTTGCTCCCTTTTTATATATATTTTTGGGCTGAGAATACATGCGCTGATTTATAAATGTTTTACGAAATAGGCACAAGTACTAAAACTAATTCTATGTGGGTTTAAACCAGAAATATACCCTTAGCTTGGTAACATTAAACTACTTGTCTATGTACGGTAGGCGCGAATCCTAAAGATAGATCTATTGGGTCTGACAAACCCCATCCTGACTATGGGATGCTTTAGTACTTCGAGGTTATTTTAAACACACCTGATCTGGTGTACTTCAGAGGGTAAAACATGAACGTTAAAGCTTGTTACCGGGTGCCTACAACTTATAGAATACTTTTATACACTTGCGAGTGTACGGATATTTATAGAAACTGAAATCTTGTGGTCTATTACTATTACGGAAATGATGGATTATGATAAACTAATGAACTCACCAACCTTTTGGTTGACACTTTAAAGCATGTTTATTCTCAGGTATTAAAGAATTCTTCCGCTGTGCATTAGCTCATTTTAAGGATATTACTTGGAGTCATTCAAGACATACTTTGAAAGACGTTGCATTCGAGTCGTTGAGTTCATCAAGATTAATATTAAGTCAATTATAGTTGGATGTAATATGAAATGGTATGCATGCCGTCAATTTTTGATGTAAAGAAAGTTTGTCTTTTAAAAACGAATGCAATGTTTGTAAAACGTATCATATAGAGGTCAAATACCTCGCGATGTAATCAACTATTGTGAATCGTTTATAATGTATATGAACGGGTCCTTTCAGTTGGTATCAGAGCGGTGGTCTTAGCGAACCAGGTCTTGCATTAGTGTGTCTAACTGATAGTTGTTAAGATGCATTAGTGAGTCTGGACTTCGACCGCGTCTGCATGTCAAAAGTTTTGCTTATCATTTTTAGTCGGAAATCATCTACTTACCATCCTTAGGAAATTACCTGCTTATCATTCTTAAGTCTAGACGCGTTTTCGTACATTTATTGCATAATAGTGTATAGACGAATTCTTATCTTAGCATATCTGTTACTGTGAACTTTGACTGACATCTTTCAAAGATTCCTCCGTAATTTATGGGATTTTGGTATTATATATACATATGTAAATTATATATTGAAGAATACCAAATCTAAATTCTACAATCTATTTCATACCAAAAAAATTCTTTCCCTGATCATACAAGATGGATCCCTCAACCAGTTCGAGTTCCTCGAATTCCGACAGCTATGCCGATATGGATTTCCACATGAGCTCCGAAAGCAGCGTGATCGGAATGGATCAACCAATTAGCCATCATCTATTCTGGATGAATTGGGGATGGGTTCGTAATCTACTTAACCATTGGAGACAAGAAGAAGGCGATCCCTTTCATCCACCACATTGCCCTCTTGGCAATGAACCTGAAGCACTTACCGGCGAACCTGTCCGAAACACCATTTTCTCTCTCATTTCCAGAGTATCTCGTCATGATTATATACTACACCAAATTCTAGATCTTATTTATCCGCTTGTCCGAACCGACAATCACCCCGGTGTAATAGAAGAAGTCAACGAGCTTCGCGCTTGGGTAGTGGCTTTGGAGAATATGGTGCAAAGGTTACAAACACCAGCAATAGCACCAGCAGCATAACCAGTACCACCATCAATAACATCAACAGTACCATTACCACCACCAACAACAACCGCATCGCAAACCTCAACTTCACAATCTGTCCCACGAGCATCGACGTCAAACGCCATGTAGATACCAAGGAATACCACAACGATGAAGTATTGATTCATAACTTCATTGGGGAAACATTCTACGGTGATTATGTAATTTCTGAAGTTTAGAAATTATCTATCCTAGCCTTAACCATAAATCAAATGAGTTTAATTTAATATTAACTCATTAAATCAATATTACATCTGAAGAAATATACACATATATATTTCCATAAAGAGTGTAATAAAATTCTTTTGTACAAAATATTAATTGTGAAATTTTTTTTTAACGGGTAGGTAATACCCGAGAGATATATAAATTCACAATTAATATGTTACATTCTTCGAATCTGATTCAGCAAATCATCCATTATACTCCCTACTTTCACAACAATATACATTCTTTTATAGAAATCAAAACAACCATACTCATTCAAAATCTAATTACATATTCTGATTTTGAAATCTCAGAATTCGATTCAAGATATAACCGAAATCATCACTCTTAGATTCCTACATCTTTCAAAACTATACTTTGACTTCAAAACTGTTCTAGAACCTCATTTCTATTCATGGAACTCACAAAAATATTTGTATCATTCAAAATCTTAGAACATCATATGTATATTAACAATTACAATATGTGTTCAAACACTTCAAAATTCCTAAAGACATGCGAGATGATGATCCAACCACATATTACCCACTGTCATGCATCTGAAAAGCTCTCGAAACCAAAGTTATAGTTTAACACGTATCCGTGTCAGATCCTTTGATATTTATTACCAAATATAATTTTTCAATCTCTTTCCAAAATAGACAGTTTTGTCACAGCTCCAGCAAATCACCTTCATTTGTTTATACGAATAAACCTTATTATAACAATTACCCCTTCATCATTGTTACCTGGGAACCTTTCATATCTCGCCACATTAGCAGTAAACTTATCAACAACTTCATTAACCTTCGACTTAAGCCTCTCCGAAAAGCCACTATACTTATTCATTAAAACCCCATCATGTACTCACCTACATCCTGTAACAATAATTGTCACACCAACTACTGGGAATTAGCAATCAGTATTTTGAATTTCGCGACAATTTTACGTCAAAAGTTATACATATAACGTCTATCTCCTAGACTTACATACTTCGAATGTGAATTTTCTGAAAAACATCTCAAACTATGAACTAGTTCTTCGAAATTGGAAAAATGCTGATGAAGCAGCAAAAACTGTAAACGACTTTAACAGTCAAAAGTTTGATGATAAAGAATAGTATGGTGGTAAAGCTGAGAAAAATAGAAGGTTTAAAACTGGAAAACGGATTGAGCAGACCATGAAGGAGGCTGTGGACAAATCACAAAGACTAAACCTGCCTTCAAAGGATCCAAATGATTCAGTGTCTACTGAAATCGTTAGCAAACACCTTACTTCTTATTCTAAACCTTCACAGACAAATCTTCTTCATCATCCATATTATCGTATCTTTTATTATAATATCTTCGATATTCCTGAAGATATTTTTACAACTATTCTTATCCGATATCTTTTATCTCTTCGCAATATCTGCGTTACAACATAAAAAGAAACTGTGTTAGTTTCTAAATTTAAAAAAAAATTTGAATTTAAAATAGGAATGTTTTTGAAGTAGTGTTGGGAACTGAAGCATGAGTTAGTATAATATAATAACACTTGATCAACGTGATTATATTACAGTAAGTCATGCTGAGTTTCTAATGGAATGTGATGATTCACAGAACATACCGTCATCATGTACTGTTTACACGACTCTTACATTCTACCCAATTTTCAAACATATTAAGAACATATCATCTTGATAGCTCTATATTTTCGGATATTCTGGTAATTTGCCAAATCAAGATCGTGCCATTACGATTTTCTTCTTGGAACATTAACTATGTTCATCCAAAAATTCATATCTACGAATTCTGGACTATTATCCGCTTGACTTAAGATCGGGAAGAGAAAACGAAAGCATGAAGCTCCGAAATATAATGGAGAATATAAAGCCCGATAACAACCCCGAAATTACAAACCATGTATATAAATGCGTATAGCAATATAAAGACACGGGAGAATGAAAAACACAATAACCCCAAGGTAATGGTAGAAGAAAATAACTTCCTCCGGTGGTAGATGAAAAAGAAGAATGACAGATATGAAAGTTAAAAGTATATCAAGAATCAATACTGGAAGAAGCATATTAACGAATGCTTTAAAGTATGAATTGGGGAGAAAGACTAGAAGGTGTGAGCTGTGGAAATAAAGAAACGAAGGGGGTGGAATTATAGTAAAATATCAGACAGAGAAATCGAGACAGATTATCGCATTTAATCAAAGAAGATCCTGATTTCCTTAATCGCCGAAGAACCAAATCTTATTGCAAAGATTTTCTTTAAATCCCATGAATTCCGGAAGTCAATCATAACTACGTCATCGGTTAAAACGAATATACGTTTACTCATTTCACTCTCTTGCGATAGCTTCACTTATACTCTTCGCGTAATCAAATTGTTTTATCTATATTACTCAATAATGATAAAACTCTATTTATCAACTCATATTCGTCATGAAAACATTTTTATAGTTAGCCATGACGACCTCGATCAAATTTCTGGACGAAATTTCTTTAACGGGTAGGTACTGTGACGACCCGGAAATTTTCGACCAAATTTAAACTTAACCTTTATATGTTTCTAACACGATAAGCAAAATTTGTAATGTTGAATCTCAAAAAGTTTGGAGCTACATTCATGTAATCAATTACCCTTTGACCGTGTTCGACGATTCACGAACAATTATGTGTATATAGATATGTATATATAATATATAATATTAACTGAAAACATTAACAAAGTATTAGATATATGATACTTTACATAAACATATTTGTTTCGATATATTTATCGACATAATTAAGAGATAATATCAAATGATTGAATTATCAGATACATTATGATATGATTACCGGCCTATGTTATGAGGTCCACTGTGATTTAAGAAATCTTTTTTTTTTAACAACTCATTACTTAACCAGTATGATAAAGATAACGATATTTATATTTTATTTTATTAAATATATATATATATATATATGTATATATATATATATATATATATATATATATATATATATATATATATATATATATATATATATATATATATATATATAACGATTTAAATTAATATTATATATATTTTTATACGCGTATTATACGTACATAGTTTTATACTTTTACTATACTTTAACTTTACCTTTACTTTACTTTTACTTTAATTTAACTTTAATAATTCATACTTTAATAATTCACTTTAATAATTCATACTTTAATAATTCACTTTAATAATTCATACTTTAATAATTCAAAAATCTATTATAAATAGAATTCAATAGGTTTCATTATTTCATAGAAACTTGAAAATATATTTCTCTAAACTCTCTCAATTGAATTACATATATATATATATATATATATATATATATATATATATATATATATATATATATATATATATATATATATATATATATATTTACTTAGTATTATTTCAAGATATTATTAGTATACATAAAATACTACGACAGAGTTATATTCAGACGATTTCAAAATAAGTTTTCAAATGGCATAGAGCTAAGGAAATTATGGGTTATAGCTATGAAGGTTATGGGTATTGATCGAGGATATTGCTCGTGAGGTCAACCTAACGTTTATCATTTTCGTTGCGTCTACGTACTTTCCTGATATTGAATCACAATATTGATACGTGAGTATTCATATCTTATCTTTTATATAGTAATAGTGTATCCCTGACTAGTGCTCGAGTATATATGATTATGCATGTTTGTATGCTTAGTTTTGTCGTTAAATAGTTTATGATAAATCACAAATTTGATACATATGCTACTGAGATAAGTTATATGATATGCATGTCGTTGAAAATCTGAAGAAAAAATTAATAACTTTTCATTTAGAAATCGTGTGGTTTCGATGAACGGATTAAAAGATATGGTCAATTGAATTATCATTAATTTTAATATTATTATTAAAACGATTATTATAACTGTTATCAGTTGATGTTATTACTAAAATTATCTTTATTACTAAAAATTAATATTTTTATTGAAACTATCATTTTATTATTTTTATCATTATTATTATTATCAATATTATTTTATCAAATAAATATGCGTACAAAGATATTTTTACCACACGTAATGTAATTACATTAATAATACATACCACTATATTTTTATGATATTAAGTGAATTTTATAAATTTTATTATTTAAGATATATAAAAGTATATTTTTATCATATATGAATTTTAATATAAATTTTTATTTATTAATAAATGACTTGTATTATTTAGTATAATAAGATCTGATAAATATATTTAAATATATAAAACTACTATATATAAGTTATATAATAAACATGTATAGATTTTGGAAGTCATTTTAGGTCAAGTTGACTTTTGTTGACTTTTGCATGTCGGTCTCGAGCATTAGGATTGTGATACACTACGACTTGACCTAAATTGTTAGACAGATATTGACCAACATATAAATATATATACTTAATATAGGTTCGTGAATCCGAGACAAACACTGCACTTGTTCAGTGCCGTCATATACATAATTGCTACGAAATACAGTATTGTGAGTTTCATTTGCTCCCTTTTTATATATATTTTTGGGCTGAGAATACATGCGCTGATTTATAAATGTTTTACGAAATAGGCACAAGTACTAAAACTAATTCTATGTGGGTTTAAACCAGAAATATACCCTTAGCTTGGTAACATTAAACTACTTGTCTATGTACAGTAGGCGCGAATCCTAAAGATAGATCTATTGGGTCTGACAAACCCCATCCTGACTATGGGATGCTTTAGTACTTCGAGGTTATTTTAAACACACCTGATCTGGTGTACTTCAGAGGGTAAAACATGAACGTTAAAGCTTGTTACCGGGTGCCTACAACTTATAGAATACTTTTATACACTTGCGAGTGTACGGATATTTATAGAAACTGAAATCTTGTGGTCTATTACTATTACGGAAATGATGGATTATGATAAACTAATGAACTCACCAACCTTTTGGTTGACACTTTAAAGCATGTTTATTCTCAGGTATTAAAGAATTCTTCCGCTGTGCATTAGCTCATTTTAAGGATATTACTTGGAGTCATTCAAGACATACTTTGAAAGACGTTGCATTCGAGTCGTTGAGTTCATCAAGATTAATATTAAGTCAATTATAGTTGGATGTAATATGAAATGGTATGCATGCCGTCAATTTTTGATGTAAAGAAAGTTTGTCTTTTAAAAACGAATGCAATGTTTGTAAAACGTATCATATAGAGGTCAAATACCTCGCGATGTAATCAACTATTGTGAATCGTTTATAATGTATATGAACGGGTCCTTTCAATATGTCACTATTACTTAACAAGTTTTTATTACCTAAATAAATAAGTTAAATATACTTATATACATTCATTTAATAAAGTAGAATAATATAATTATGTAAGTCATAACAGTTTCCAATTTTTACCTTATAGTTTAATCGTGAATCGCAGGGTTAAGCCTAATGAATAATCAAATGCATGAAATTATTTAAATGCAACATATTCATTTGCTTATCATGGCATTGTCCATTAAATATCATAAAAACTAATTAGTTAACCTATCGAGATGCACAAGGAATCATTGTAAAGCATGCATCAAAATTTAAGCAGGAACCTCCACTAACTTTTGTCTAATTCTTGATAACTAACACTTTGTTCTAACATCTAAATCTCATTACTATTTATTTCAAATAATGTTAACAAGAAAAAATTTCTCAAATCAACGTGAAAGGACCCGTCCTAATTCACCTGGACGAAGTCATCAACATTTGGTCCCTTTTTAATTGCTTTTGCAATATATATTTTTGGGCTGAGAATACATGCGCTGCTTTTATAAATGTTTACAAAATAGACACAAGTACTTAAAAATATATTCTACGTTGAGTTGTACCACTGGCATGTTTCCCTGTAGCTTGGTAACTACTATTTACATGGGTATTGTAAACGCGAATCCTGTTGATCGATCTATCGGGCCTGACAACCCCAACCGGACTGGACGACCAGTATTCAATGGTTGCACAGTACTTCATTTTGGTGACTACACTTGGTACGGTGTAGTGAGATTTCATAATAAAGGGAATATGCGACGTTGATTAAATGTTAAGTATGGTTACCAAGTGCTCAACCACTTAGAATGCTTTACATACACTTGTGAGTGTATTATGTTTATGATTATGAAATCTTGTGGTCTATTAACATATTGAAATGATTGTTATGATAAACCTATGAACTCACCAACCTTTTGGTTGACACTTTAAAGCATGTTTATTCTCAGGTACGAATTAAGTCTTCCGCTGTGCATTTGCTCAATATAAGGACATTACTTGGAGCCGATCATCGCAATGGGACCAAATGTTGATGACTTCGTCCAGGTGGATTAGGACGGGTCCTTTCAGTTGGTATCAGATGTAGCGACCCGACCAAATCATGTTTGACGGCGCCGACTACTTAGGTCCCGTTACGTGGTCATAAGTCTCTATCATGACGTTTGACCAAAATATGTCGCATTTATTTCATAAGTAAAAGGATGTTTCAAGTTTACAAATGTAGTTCAAAAGACTAGTTACATTACAATGTTTAACGTACGAATGAAACCTATGCGACACAATTTAAAGTAGCCAAAAGACGCTCCATGTATGCATATATACTCGACATCCAATGCAAGTATCAAAAGTACTGAGCGGAAGCATGTATCACACAAATGTTCAAGGACCTGAGAAAAACATAGAAATCTGTCAACGAAAACGTTGGTGAAATCATAGGTTTGAGTAAGTAAGTACAAGTGAACCACAAGATTTGCAACAATGAGATAATAGTAATACATTCCAAAAGTTTGTTTCACGAGCACCCAATTATCAATGCTTAACATTCCTTCCATAGAACCCCATCACCTTAGTGCTAGAACATACACTGTTTCTCGAAAATATATTTCATTCGTAAACGGTAGCGAACCGTTTGAATGAGGGTTTGTCAAACCCATATGGCCATATAACATAAGTTCTCGCTTACACCCGGCAAGTGTAACTAATGATAATCGAATTGAGGATTTTTGTTCTAAACTCGTATGTAGAATGTTTGTTTTCCTGTACTTGTGTTCACTTAGTAAAAAGAAACGTTTATGTTTTCTCATCCCAAATGTAAGTGCAAAAGAGTAAAAGTGGGACTATGATCTCACCTTGAGCGCAAGAGTAAATAA
Source organism: Rutidosis leptorrhynchoides (assembly GCF_046630445.1). Classification (NCBI taxonomy): domain Eukaryota; kingdom Viridiplantae; phylum Streptophyta; class Magnoliopsida; order Asterales; family Asteraceae; genus Rutidosis; species Rutidosis leptorrhynchoides. Next base: position 715,613,133 of record NC_092333.1, read on the forward strand.
GTACTTCGACGAGTAACGTGTGCAAAGAACAATGCTAGTCTTGACCTAAACAAATAGGTTGTATCAATAACGATAGTCACGATTGGTCAAAGATGTTCAATTAGTCCTATGGCTCGTTAAGACTCGATCATAATAGCATGTGAATCAAATTGTCATGTTTCATGCAAGGTACAAGTATAAAAGCATGTTAGAACGATTGCACAAACATTTGGTTAAGTTTGATTAAAAGTCAACTTAGGTCGGGTCAAAGTCAACAAAAAGTCAACACGTTCGGGTCGGGTCCCGAACTATTTTTCTGAGGTTTTTAATCATATATGAGCATGTTAGAACAAGTTTCATGTGAATCGGAGGTCCATAGCATAGCAAACATTTTTTGTAAAATGACCAACGAAGACAGAAGCCTGCCAGTGCATCTGGACGGCGTCCAGATTTGAAGGCTGGGACGGCGTCCAAAGATCTGGACGGCGTCCAGCTTTGAAATCTAGGACGACGTCCAAGGATCTGGATGGCGTCCAGGTTGGTATTCAAGTCTGATGCAGAAACTCCTAAGTGCACGAATCAAAATCCAAATAAACACAATTTATGATCCGCAAACAATCAATCAAGTATTTTATACCGTTGGGAAGGTAATTTGACGAGGAAAACAACTAAACACATTTCATCAATCAATCTACCTATTATAACAACCAAAACCGCATCTAATGCTCAACATTAATCGCATACAAGTTCATAAATGCAATTCAATGATTCGGGCAACCAATTTACATGAATGATATGCCGTTTCGAAGGTAATCAAGCATACAATCTAACTAAACACTTACCAACAATAATCCATGGCATTCAATGTATCAAAAGTCCATTTCAAGTTCATCAAACCCTAACCCAAATTCACCAAAATCATAAATCAAGTTCATGAACTTTCCTAAAGCAACCTACACATCAAATTGAAGCTAGTGATACTAGGAACACAATTAGAACATGAACTTTTAACATCTAACAACATATGATCATCCAAAATTCAAGAACAACACACCAAAATTCAAGTTCATGCTAGTTACACTAAAACAACGAGATCGAGCATATAAATCATATAATCATGTTAGACTTGAGCCATAGACACTAATTAACACTTTTATAAGTTAAAAACATAAAGAACACAAAATCTAGTAATTTTAGAAAGTTACCCAAATGTAATGAAATCGGTATGGAATCGAAGAGGAAGATGCAAGGATCACGAATTTGTAATTTGTTTTGTTGCTAGCTTCCTAATCCGAATTTAGATGATGAATTCTTGTTGGTGTTCTTGAGAGAAAAAGGGAGTAGAAGAAAGATGGAGATGTTGAAATGAGAGGAGGAGGTTGAAGGTTTGACTAGTTGACCTAGTCAAATCTTTGGCCTCTTGGCAAGTTTAGTCCCTCTAATTTGAATCGGGTGCGTGAATTACCTAAACATGATAATTTAAAACGCGTATTAACGAAAGATGTTATAAATATATAACGGACTTTAAAATGAATAAACGGAAAGTAAACAGAAAAAGGCGGGATGTTACATTACCTACTCCTTAAAAGAAATTTCGTCCCGAAATTTAAGTAGGCGTAGTAGTCGTTGTTTCTTCCTCGAGATCTTGCGTTTCCGAATTCATGAATAGATGAGGATACTTCCTTTGCATTTGATCTTGTCTTTCCCAAGTAAACTCGGGTCCCCTTTTGGCGTTCCAACGGACTTTAACAATCGGGATTCGGCTTTGTTTCAATGTCTTGACGGAGGTGTCCACAATTTCAACCGGTTCCTCCACAAAATGAAGTTTGTCATCAATAGTAAGTTCCTCGAGAGGGATGACGATATCGGGTTCAGCAAGACACTTTTTCAAGTTAGATACATGGAAGGTAGGATGAACGGAGTTCAATTGAGGCGGAAGATCTAAACGATAAGCAACGGTTCCAATACGCTCCAAGATTTCGAAAGGACCAATATACCGCGGATTTCGCTTCCCGCGTTTCCCAAAATGGATTACACCCTTCCAAGGTGCGACTTTTAACATGACGCGGTCACCGACTTGAAATTCAAGGTCGTTGCATTTTTTGTCGGTATAGCTCTTTTGACGACTACGGGTCGTCCTAAGCCTATCTCGGATTTGAAAGATCTTCTCGGTTATTTCATGAATAAGTTCGGGACCGGTGATTTGTTTGTCGCCTACTTCGGCCCAACAAAGAGGAGAACGACATTTTCGGCCATATAATGCTTCGAATGGTGCGGCGTTAATACTCGCGTGATAACTATTGTTGTAGGAGAATTTGGCGAGAGGCAAGTGCTTATCCCAAGCTTTTCCAAAGTCGACAACGCAAGCTCGTAGCATGTCTTCCAAGGTTTGAATTGTGCGTTCGCTTTGTCCGTCGGTTTGTGGATGATATGCGGTGCTCATGTCTAAACGCGTTCCCAATGCTTCTTGCAAAGTACGCCAAAATCTAGAAACAAAACGGCCATCTCGGTCGGAGATAATCGATAAAGGTACACCGTGTCGGGCTACGATCTCCTTAATGTAAAGTTGTGCAAGTTTCTCCATTTTGTCCATTTCTTTCATGGCAAGGAAGTGTGCGGATTTGGTGAGACGGTCAACAATAACCCAAATGGTATCATAACCGCCCGTCGTTTTTGGTAGCTTGGTGATAAAATCCATCGTTACCCTTTCCCACTTCCATTGCGGGATCTCGGGTTGTTGAAGTAGTCCGGACGGTCTTTGGTGTTCGGCTTTGACTTTGGAACATGTCAAACACTTGGAAACATAAGTAGCTACGTCCCTTTTGATGTTCGGCCACCAATATAGTTGTTTAAGGTCATGGTACATCTTATTGGCACCGGGGTGAATCGAGTATCGTGACTTATGGGCTTCGTCCAAAATAAGGCTTCGCAAGTCCCCATAACTAGGTACCCAAATTCTTCCGGCGAAATATCGGAGTCCGGTTTCTTTAACTTCGAATCGAGAGGTGAGGACGTTCAAGAGCTCGTGTGAAAGGTTTTCATCCTTGAGAGCCTCATCTTGGGCTACCCGAATTTGGCTATTAAGGTTTGTGTGGATGGTGATGTTTAAGGCTCGGACACGAAGAGGCACCGCTCTTTCTTTTCGACTTAAGGCATCAGCTACTACATTTGCCTTCCCGGGATGGTAACGAAGCTCACAATCGTAATCGTTTAAGGTTTCAATCCACCTTCGTTGTCTCATGTTTAGTTGCTTTTGATCGAAAATGTGTTGGAGACTTTTGTGGTCGGTAAAGATAGTACTCTTGGTTCCATAAAGATAGTGTCTCCACATTTTAAGTGCAAAGACAACGGCTTCGAGTTCGAGATCATGCGTCGTGTAGTTTCGTTCATGAATTTTGAGTTGTCGAGAAGCATAAGCAATGACTTTCGTTCGTTGCATCAATACACACCCAAAACCATGTTTCGAGGCATCGCAATATACAACAAAGTCATCATTGCCTTCGGGAAGTGACAAGATAGGAGCGGTGGTTAGCTTCGTTTTCAAGATTTGAAACGCGGATTCTTGCTCGGCCGTCCAAATGAATTTCTTTCCCTTGTGAGTTAATGCGGTTAGAGGACGAGCAACTAAAGAAAAATCCTTGATGAATCTACGGTAGTATCCGGCGAGACCCAAGAATTGACGGATGTGAGTAGGAGTAGTAGGAGTCTCCCATTTACTAATGGCTTCGATTTTCGTTGGATCGACTTTAATACCTTGGTCACTTACAACATGACCAAGAAATTGAACTTCCTTTAACCAAAATTCACACTTGGAGAATTTGGCATAGAGTTGTTCTTGTCTTAAAAGTTCAAGCACAAGTCGGAGGTGATCCTCGTGTTCTTCTTCGCTTTTTGAATAGACTAAAATATCATCGATGAACACGATAACGAATTCGTCAAGATACGGTTTGCACACGCGGTTCATAAGATCCATGAACACCGCCGGTGCGTTAGTGAGACCAAATGGCATTACAAGAAATTCATAACTACCATAACGAGTTCGGAAAGCGGTTTTGGAGACATCTTCCCCCTTAACCCTCAATTGATGATAACCCGAGCGGAGATCGATTTTTGAATATACACAAGACCCTTATAATTGATCAAAGAGGTCATCGATACGAGGAAGAGGATATCAGTTCTTAACCGTCAATTTGTTTAGTTCACGATAATCAATGCACATTCGTAGGGATCCGTCTTTCTTTTTAACAAACAAAATCGGAGCGCCCCATGGTGAATGGCTAGGTTGGATAAAACCACGGTCAAGTAGTTCTTGGATTTGACTTTGCAATTCTTGCATTTTGGATGGAGCGAGTCTATATGGTGCACGTGCTACGGGTGTGGCTCCCGGAATAAGATCGATTTGGAATTCAACCGGTCGATGAGGTGGAAGACCCGGCAATTCATCGGGAAATACATCGGAATAGTCACTAACAATTGGCACATCATCGATGTGCTTCTCATCGGACTCGACTTTCTTAACGTGAGCAAGGATCGCAAAACAACCCTTACGGAGTAGTTTTCTAACTTTAATACACGAAACAAGGTTGAGTCTGGTGCAACTCTTATCGCCATAGACGATCAAAGGTTCACCATTCTCGATAGGGATTCGGATTGCGTTAAGATCACAAAGGATGTGAGATTTCATTTTGACTAACCAATTCATACCGATTATTACATCAAAGCTTCCTAGTTCCATGGGTATCAAGTCAATTTCAAATTCCTTACCCAAAATGTTTAACGTACACCCCCGGTAATATGTGTCGGCACTTAATAGTTTCCCGTTAGCCACTTCAATGGTATAAGTGGTATCTAATGGAAGAGGTGGAGTGCTAAAAGAATGAGTCAAAGTCTTGGATACAAAACTCTTATCGGCACCCGAATCGAATAAACAAGTAACATAAGTGTTGTTGAGAAGAAACGTACCCGTGACTAATTCATTATCATCTCGGGTTTCCTCGGTGTTGATGTTGAAAGCTTGGCCGCGCGTATTGGGGTTATCTTTCCTCTTCGGGCATGCATTTCTATAATGGCCCGTTTGGCCACATTCATAACCAGTGCCCGTTTTTGGTGCATTAGGCCCCTTTCGAGCGATGGGGGCAACACTTTTACACTCATTGGCCTTATGACCAACTCCTTGGCACCGGTGGCAAATTAACTTGCCACATTCACCAAAGTGATGTTTGTTGCATTTGTTGCAAAGAGGTAGGTTCCCGGCATAACCCTTCTTGCCGTCGGAGGTGTAAGGCTTCTTAGCAAAGTTGTTGTTGCTTGATTGGGAGGGTTCCCACTTTCTTTTGTTGCCGCCCGATTTATCCTCGGCCTTAGGTGCCGGAACTACGATTTCGTTAACCGTTTCTATCAATTTGCGGGCCATATTCAAAGCTTCTTGGTGATTAGTGGGTTTGGATGACATTACTCTGTGTTTGATACTCTTTGGAAGACCATCCATGTAAAGTTCAACCCTTAAAGCTTCGGGGTTCACAAGATTTGGGCACATCAAGGCTAGTTCGGAAAATCGTTGATTATAAGCCTTGAGATCATTTCCGATCGCCTTTAAAGTTCTTAGCTCTTGTTCGAGCCTTCGGGTTTCTTCACGAGGAAAATATTCGACAATCATCTTTTCCCTCAAGTTGGCCCAAGAGAGGGCGTGAGCTTCATCGGTACCCACCGATTGTACATAAGTATTCCACCATGTAAGAGCGACACCGGCGAAGGTGAGAGTGGGGTATTTGACCTTGTCTTGGTCCCGACAACCGCTTATGCTAAAGACGGCTTCGGTTTGCTCAAACCATCAGGTGAGCACGACCGGTCCCCCGGTTTCATCAAAAGTGTGAGGTTTGCACCCCATGAAGGGTTTATAGGAGCACCCTTCGTTTGAGTTACCGGCTCCATTGTTGTTGTTGTTGTTGTGGTTGTTATTATTATTGTTGTTGGAAGAGTGACCGGCCATGGCCGCATCCACGGCGGTGGCTATCATTCGTTGTAGAGCTTGTTTGGGAGTTTCGGGAGGAGCGCGTCGACGAGCCATTGTTCCTTCAAGACACAAGAATACCGTTGGTTAGTATTCTAAATAATACTAACCGTGATATGGAATAAAGATAAAGAGAAAATTTTCCTTGACTCGCCTTAAATTCTTTATGCCACAATGTTGGAACGTTCATATGAGTCACCGTAATATAATCCCGGAAATTATATTACCCTGATTCATATGTGCATTCGACATCATTTCATATAGTCAAGGTGGCGTATCAATCAAATTAAACAACGTGAGATTAAGATGAACTAAGAGTAGATATGAGTAGAAGCGTTCGAGTATAAATGCACAAGTAGTCAAGTAATTCCTACTTCAAGTCTATATGCCGGTTGTAGTCTAGACTCACCAATGTACCCTATGACTCGAGGTTGACACCAATGAACTCTAAATCCCTACAACCAACGCTCTGATACCATCTGTAGCGACCCGACCAAATCATGTTTAACGGCGCCGACTACTTAGGTCCCGTTACGTGGTCATAAGTCTCTATCATGACGTTTGACCAAAATATGTCGCATTTATTTCATAAGTAAAAGGATGTTTCAAGTTTACAAATGTAGTTCAAAAGACTAGTTACATTACAATGTTTAACGTACGAATGAAACCTATGCGACACAATTTAAAGTAGCCAAAAGACGCTCCATGTATGCATATATACTCGACATCCAATGCAAGTATCAAAAGTACTGAGCGGAAGCATGTATCACACAAATGTTCAAGGACCTGAGAAAAACATAGAAATCTGTCAACGAAAACGTTGGTGAAATCATAGGTTTGAGTAAGTAAGTACAAGTGAACCACAAGATTTGCAACAATGAGATAATAGTAATACATTCTAAAAGTTTGTTTCACGAGCACCCAATTATCAATGCTTAACATTCCTTCCATAGAACCCCATCACCTTAGTGCTAGAACATACACTGTTTCTCGAAAATATATTTCATTCGTAAACGGTAGCGAACCGTTTGAATGAGGGTTTGTCAAACCCATATGGCCATATAACATAAGTTGTCGCTTACACCCGGCAAGTGTAACTAATGATAATCGAATTGAGGATTTTTGTTCTAAACTCGTATGTAGAATGTTTGTTTTCATGTACTTGTGTTCACTTAGTAAAAAGAAACGTTTATGTTTTCTCATCCCAAATGTAAGTGCAAAAGAGTAAAAGTGGGACTATGATCTCACCTTGAGCGCAAGAGTAAATAAGTACTTCGACGAGTAACGTGTGCAAAGAACAATGCTAGTCTTGACCTAAACAAATAGGTTGTATCAATAACGATAGTCACGATTGGTCAAAGATGTTCAATTAGTCCTATGGCTCGTTAAGACTCGATCATAATAGCATGTGAATCAAATTGTCATGTTTCATGCAAGGTACAAGTATAAAAGCATGTTAGAACGATTGCACAAACATTTGGTTAAGTTTGATTAAAAGTCAACTTAGGTCGGGTCAAAGTCAACAAAAAGTCAACACATTCGGGTCAGGTCCCGAACTATTTTTCTGAGGTTTTTAATCATATATGAGCATGTTAGAACAAGTTTCATGTGAATCGGAGGTCCATAGCATAGCAAACATTTTTTGTAAAATGACCAACGAAGACAGAAGCCTGCCAGTGCATCTGGACGGCGTCCAGATTTTCTGGACGGCGTCCAGATTTGAAGGCTGGGATGGCGTCCAAAGATCTGGACGGCGTCCAGCTTTGAAATCTGGGACGGCGTCCAGGTTGGTATTCAAGTCTGATGCAGAAACTCCTAAGTGCACGAATCAAAATCCAAATAAACACAATTTATGATCCGCAAACAATCAAGTCAAGTATTTTATACCGTTGGGAAGGTAATTTGACGAGGAAAACAACTAAACACATTTCATCAATCAATATACCTATTATAACAACCAAAACCGCATCTAATGCTCAACATTAATCGCATACAAGTTCATAAATGCAATTCAATGATTCGGGCAACTAATTTACATGAATGATATGCCGTTTCGAAGGTAATCAAGCATACAATCCAACTAAACACTTACCAACAATAATCCATGGCATTCAATGTATCAAAAGTCCATTTCAAGTTCATCAAACCCTAACCCAAATTCACCAAAATCATAAATCAAGTTCATGAACTTTCCTAAAGCAACCTACACATCAAATTGAAGCTAGTGATACTAGGAACACAATTAGAACATGAACTTTTAACATCTAACAACATATGATCATCCAAAATTCAAGAACAACACACCAAAATTCAAGTTCATGCTAGTTACACTAAAACAACGAGATCGAGCATATAAATCATATAATCATGTTAGACTTGAGCCATAGACACTAATTAACACTTTTATAAGTTAAAAACATAAAAAACACAAAATCTAGTGATTTTAGAAAGTTACCCAAATGTAATGAAATCGGTATGGAATCGAAGAGGAAGATGCAAGGATCACGAATTTGTAATTTGTTTTGTTGCTAGCTTCCTAATCCGAATTTAGATGATGAATTCTTGTTGGTGTTCTTGAGAGAAAAAGGGAGTAGAAGAAAGATGGAGATGTTGAAATGAGAGGAGGAGGTTGAAGGTTTGACTAGTTGACCTAGTCAAATCTTTGGCCTCTTAGCAAGTTTAGTCCCTCTAATTTGAATCGGGTGCGTGAATTACCTAAACGAGATAATTTAAAACGCGTATTAACGAAAGATGTTATAAATATATAACGGACTTTAAAATGAATAAACGGAAAGTAAACGGAAAAAGGCGGGATGTTACATCAGAGCGGTGGTCGTAGCGAACCAGGTCTTGTATTAGTGTGTCTAACTAGTAGTTGTTAGGATGCATTAATGAGTCTGGACTTCGACCGTGTCTACATGTCAAAAGTTTTGCTTATCATTTCTAGTCGGAAATCATCTGCTTATCATCCTTAGGAAATTACCTGCTTATCATTCATAAGTCTAGACACGTTTTACTGCATTTACTGTATTGATAGTGTATAGACGAATTCTTATCTTAGCATATCTGTTATTGCGAACTTTGACTGATACCTTTTCAAAGATTCTCCGTAATTTACGGGATTTTAGTATTATATATACATATGCAAATTATGTATTGAAGAGTACCAAATCTAACTCCTATAATCTATTCCATACCAAAAATTCATTTTCCCCATTATACAAGATGGATTTCGCATCTAGTTCGAATTCTTCAGATTCCGACAGTTATGCCGATATGGATTTCCATTCGGGCTCTGAAAGCAGCGTCACCGGAATGGATCAACCAATTTCCCATCATCTATTCTGAATGAATTGGGGATGGGTTCGTAATATAATAAATCACTGGAGACAAGAGGAAGGTGATCCATTCCATCCACCAAATTGCCCTCTTGGCGATGAACCTGAAGCACTTACCGGCGAACCTATTCGAAACACCATTTTCTCTCTCATTTCTAGAGTATCTCGTCACGATTATATACTATCCCATATTACAAATCTTGTTCATTCATTCGCTCCAACCGCCAATCATCCCGGTGTACTAGCAGAAGTTAACGAACTTCGCGCTCTCGTGACGGCTTTGGAGAACATGGTGCGAAGGTTGCAAACACCAGCAGCAGCACCAGCAGCATATTCAGCACCACCATCAATAACATCAACAATACCATCATCACCACTAACAAACAACATCCGCATCACACGTCTCGACATCATAATCTGTCCCACAAACATCAACATCATACGCACCATAGATACCAAGGAGTACCAACAATAATGAACGATGAAGTATTGATCCATAACTTCATTGATATTCTGCGAAGAATATGTGGGTTCAAAAAGTTTTAGAGATTTCTTATTCTGGCTCAAACCGAAAAGCAAATGAGATTAATATCATATTAACTCATTAAATTCATGATTTCATCTGAAGAAAATATATATGTATATATGTTTTCATAAAGATTGTAATTAAAGGTTCTTTTGTACAAAATATTAATGGTGAAAAAAATTTTTAACGGGTAGGTAATACCCGAGGAATAATTAGATTTCATCTTAATAAGTTACATTGTACATTCGTCGAAGCTGATTCAACAGTCATTTACTATCCTACTTACAACCACCGATATACGTATCCGTTCATCGCAGAATAACCATTTTCATTCAATTTCATATTTGGATTTTGACTTCCCAGAATCCAACAAGTGGCATATGAAGAAAACATATGACAAAATAAAATCTGTTAGAAACAAACAAATTAACTATGAAAAATTTTGTTAAGAATCCACGCTAACTGTTCCAGCTAACTGTTCCTAGCTAACTGATTACATTTTATTTATCGCAGTTTATTTATAGCAATTTAATTATCGCACTTTTATTTATCGTCATTTAATTTCTGTAATTATTTTATGCACTTTAAATATCGGGACACGTATACAATGTTTTTACATATCATATCGACGCATCTATATATATTATTTAGAATCACCATAGACACTCTATATGCAGTAATGATCGAGTTCTCTATACAGGGTTGAGGTTGATTCTACAATAATATATATAGTTTGAGTTATGATCGAGTCTGAGACGTATACGGGTCACGACACGTATTAATTAATTCGTATATTATATATTAAACTATATATGAATTATTGGACTGTTACTGTGGACTATCGACTGTGGACTAATGACATTGGACAATTAAAATGAATTAAAATATTGATTATAACATATGAAACTAAACATTTCTTCAAGATTGCCACTTGATTTCATCTTAAACCTCATTGTATCTCGACGATTACAATCAGCGTTCAAATCTATCATGATTCTTAAAAACACCTCAATCGAGAGGATAAACAATCCGCACTTCATCAACGAAAGAAAAGATTGATGCATATAGTTATGCACCTGAAAAACTCTCGGAAACTGAGTAAACGTTTGACACGTATCTGTTCTAGTTCCTTTGACATTGTTATTACCGAAGATCGTTTTGCAATCTCTTTCCAAAGTAGCTAATTTTGTCACAGCTCCAGCAAGTCAACTCCGACTTTTCATCCGAAACAACTTTATTATAACCGCGATATATATGCGTACTCTTTATTGTTACTGGGGAACCTTTTATATTCCACAATATTACCATCAGCGATTAATCATTCTAAAAAACACAATTCTCCTTAAACTACCTCGGTTTGATAACCGATGACCCAGATCAGTTAACTTTGAAAATGCTGACGAAGCAGCATGTTGTAGATGATCTTAATGGCCAAAAGTTTGATGATAAAGAAAGGAGTGTTAGGAACGCTCGATAGAAAATTTAGTACCGAAAAGCGGATTATGCGAAACTATGAAGAAAGCCGTGGACAAATCACAAAGAATAAGTTTGCCTTCAAAGAATCCAAATGATTCTGTACCTGCTGAAATCGTTAGCAAACATCTTATTTCTCATTCTAAACCTTCACAGACAAATCTTCTTCATCATCCATTGATATTAAAAATTCTAAGATATTCTCGTATGTTCTGTTATAAATATCCTCCATATTTCTGGCGATATTTTCACAACTATTCTTATCTGAGATCATTTATCTCTCTGTAATATCTGCAACATAAAAGAAACTGTGTTAGTTTCTAAATTCTGAAACCTTCGAGTTTAAAATATGAATGTTTTGAAGTAGTATTGGGAACTGAAGCATGGATTAGTATAATATAATGACACTTGATCAACGTCATTATATTATAGTAAGTCATGCTGAGTTTCTAATGACGCATGATGATTCACAGTACCGTCATCATGTGCCATTTACACGACTCTTACATTCTATCTAATCTCTAAATATATCAAGAGAATATTTTTCTGGATGACTCGGTCTTCTCCAGGGTATTCTGGTAATTTAACAAATCAAAATCGTTCTATTACCATTTTCTTCTTAGAGCATTAGCTATGTTCATTCTGAATTTCATATCTACAAATTCCGGACCATTACTCGCTTGACTCGAAGTCGGGAAGAGAAAACGAAAGCATGAAGCTCCGAAAAATAATGAAGAATATAAACTCCGATAATAACCCCGAAATTACAAACCGTGTATATCGATGCAGATAGCAATATAGAGACACGGGAGAATTAGAAACACTATAAACACAAGAGTAAAGTAGAAGTAAATAGATTCTTCTGGTGGTAGATGAAAAAGAAGAATGACAGATATAAAAGTTAGGAGTATATCAAGAATCAGGACTGGATGGAGCATATTGATGAATGCTTTAAAGTAAGAATTAAGGGAGAAAGAATAGAAGGTGTGAGTCGTGGAAAATAAGGAAACGAAGGGGTGAATTTATAGTGAAATATCCGACAGAGCAATCGAAACAGATTATTGCATATAATCAAAGAAGATCCTGATTTCCTTAATTACCAAAGAACCAAATCTTATTACGTAAGATTCTCTTTAAATCCCTTAAATCCCGGAAATCAATCATAACTACGTCATCGGTTAAGACGAATATATTTTACTCATCTCACTCTTTTACAATAGTCTCATTTATATTCTTCGCATAATCGAATCGTTTTATCTACATTACTCAATGATGATAAAACTCCATTATCACCTTATATTTGTCATGAAAACCTTCTTATTGTTATCCATAACAACCTCTATCAAATTTCGGGGACGAAATTTCTTTAACGGGTAGGTACTGTAATGACCCGGAATTTTCCGACCAAATTATACTTATGAGATTAATATTTACATAAATTAAACCATACCAACATGATAAGCAATTCAAATTGTTGAGACTTGTGTTTTTGAAAAGAGTTTTACACAACGTTTGACCGTCCAATATGACCGATGATATCACAAACTATATAACATACGATAATTATACGTTTGTGTATATATATATTTATATATATTTAACATGATCTAAGGATGGTTTAACATCTCATTATGTACTAATGACAATGAGTTATAAGTATATTTTGAAACTACTAACTTAAGTTTTCAAAACGATAACTATACGTAACATTCTTTGATATATATACTTATAATCTATAATGCTTATACATGTATCGTATATATAATGTATTTAATCACTTTTTAAGGACTTAAATACATAAAACAATATAAGTATATTTACAAAAGATAGCTATATTTGAATTCTCGTTCCGTTTCCTCAAGATTTCTATACGTATATCTAGGGTATATGTACCCGTATCATACCCAGCTTCTATACGTATTTACTATTAGTATATACACATAAAATCAACATCCTAATCAACATTATTACTGCCCTAATATGAGGTAACTAGGATTTGTCAAGTAGTATGAATTATTAGTAAGAAAACAAAATTAGGAATCATTTTCTTTCTTTATAAACTAAAAACGTTTTTATAAATGAACACCATTTCTTCACTCCATTTTCTCATACCTACACCCTCATTTCTCTCTCAAAATACTCCTAACTTCATACTTGATCATCTCCAAGCATTTTTCCCATCATTTAGCTTCAATTATAAGCCTTAAACATCATAAGAAAACTCGTTCAAGAACATATCAAAATAACCACCCATTTGAAGAAGTTTACTTCCAACCTTTTGATCTAACTCCACCACTCTTTGATTCCAAAATTATTTCTTATCTTTTGAAGTAACATTGTTCAAGTAACTTGAGGTAGTAACCTTGTTCATAATCTTATTCAATTCATATTCATATAGCTATCTTATTTTGTGGTATAAAATTTTAACAACAAGAACATAGTTTGAATGATTTCAAACTTGTTCGCAAACTAAATAGATCCTTATAACTTGACTTTTAAAACACTTCAAGACCTATAATATATCATAATGATATGCTAACCTAACAAGATATAACTTGGTTTTACAAAGAACATCTTAAAAACTGAATCTACGTCGTCGGAGTGCAACCGGGGGCTGTTTTGGGTTGGATAATTAAAAACCATCTTGAACTTTGAATTGGAAGTTCATGTTCTGGAAAAATGATATTTCTTATGAATATGTTAACACATAAAAATTTCATGGTTTAACTCAAAGTGTAAGTATTTTTAGAAAAATGATCATTAAATGTTGTTTTTATGATAGAAAATGATCACTTTCATAAGTTTCACCAAAGTTTGACCTATAACCTATGATTTCGAATAGAAACTAAGGTATTTTCAGTTCATATTTTTAAAATTTGACTCGATCCAAGGAAGTGGCAAGTTGAACCAACAAAAACGGAGTTGTAATGAAGAAACTACGACTAAAACAAGATTGGGTATCCGAAGCTAGTTTAGCTACGAAAATATTTGGAGAAAAAGTAAATTAATCATATCTTTTCTAATTAATATGATATTTTATATATAATTACTTATGATTTGATTTTATATATTTCAGGACCACCCGTAAACAACACGAGAAGATTAATCATAAGACCTCATGATTGTACACAACACGTCATTTGACAACACGGTACTTTATGTACGCAACACGTCATTTGACAACATGGTACCATGGGTCGAGATTAATTCTGATCAATACGAATATGATGGGGTTTTTATTTATTTTATTTAAGCAACTAATTGTGGACCACTAACATCGGACTGCTAACTACGTACTAAGAAAATATTAAAAGTATTAAAAGTATATATATATGTAACGATTACTTAAAAAGAAAATATGTTGATATATTATATATATGGTTAGGTTCGTGATATCTATCGGAGACCAAGTCGAATTAAATACCTTCAAGGCAAAAGTGAGTTTCATTTGCTCACTTTTTAATTGCTTTTGCAATATATATTTTTGGGCTGAGAATACATGCGCTGCTTTTATAAATGTTTACAAAATAGACACAAGTACTTAAAAATATATTCTACGTTGAGTTGTACCACTGGCATGTTTCCCTGTAGCTTGGTAACTACTATTTACATGGGTATTGTAAACGTGAATCCTGTTGATAGATCTATCGGGCCTGACAACCCCAACCGGACTGGACGACCAGTATTCAACGGTTGCACAGTACTTCGTTTTGGTGACTACACTTGGTATGGTGTAGTGAGATTTCATAATAAAGGGAATATGCGACGTTGATTAAATGTTAAGTATGGTTACCAAGTGCTCAACCACTTAGAATGCTTTACATACACTTGTGAGTGTATTATGTTTATGATTATGAAATCTTGTGGTCTATTAACATATTGAAATGATTGTTATGATAAACCTATGAACTCACCAACCTTTTAGTTGACACTTTAAAGCATGTTTATTCTCAGGTACGAATTAAGTCTTCCGCTGTGCATTTGCTCAATATAAGGACATTACTTGGAGTCGATCATCGCAATGGGACCAAATGTTGATGACTTCGTCCAGGTGGATTAGGACGGGTCCTTTTACAACGTGGGGTCTCACGACAGAGATTTATAATAATGTCACAATACTTATGATATTGATAAATGCTAACAAAATATTTGTTAATTGAATCATTTGACATATCTATCAATTCCATCAATGAATATATTAGCATTTCATATTATTGGTTATGTCATCTCTATATAATATATACCTTTCATAATAACTTATATTGATTATTAAATTTTATATACTTTAACATATCTTACAATATACATATAATAATAATTATCTATAAAAAATCATATAGTTTCATATATAGATTCATTTTAAATTAAACTTACTTATTTTGTATCCTATTTTACATATTTAATTCTAATGCTTAAATTATATTTTAAAATTTCAAATTAATATACATATACTTACATTTACACATATATATTTATTTACAAACAATTTTTCGTGAATCGTCGGTAACAGTCGAAGGTCAATTTAATATATGAAACAGTTCAAACTTTTTGAGACTTAACATTACAGGCTTTGCTTATCATGTCGAAATAATATAAAGATTAAGTTTAAATTTGGTCGGAAATCTCCGGGTCATCACATCACTAATGCATCCTAACGACTTATCAGTTAGACACACTAATGAAGACCTGGTTCGCTAAGACCATACTCTGATACCAACTGAAATGCCCCGTTCATATCGATCATAAACGATTCACAATAGTTGATTACATCGCGAGGTACTTGACCTCTATATGATACATTTTACAAGCATTGCATTCATTCTTGAAAGACAAACTTTCTTTACATCGAAAGTTGACGGCATGCATACCATTTCATAATATGTCCAACTATAAATGACTTAATAATATTCTTGATGAACTCAACGACTCGAATGCAACGTCTTTTGGAATATGTCATGAATGACTCCAAGTAATATCTCTAAAATGAGCAAATGCACAGCGAAAGATTTCTTTCATACCTGAGAATAAACATGCTTTAAAGTGTCAACCAAAAGGTTGGTGAGTTCATAGGTTTATCATAAAATAATAAAATTCATCATTTTGATAGACCACAAGATTTAAATGCTGCAAGGTACAAATTGGCCCGAATCCTATACCCACCTGTAATATACATGCGATATCTTTTAAATACAGTACACCTTTCTCGTGTACGAAATCCTTTTTCATAAATCTTAGTAACCGTACACATATCTCGTGTACAAAATATAATACACATAACCTGTGTATAAAAATCATTCTCTCGATACATAACATTCACATCAATTGGTGGCAATTATCATGTCCACATAATTCAATGGTGGCAATTATCATGTCCACATAATTCAATGGTGGCAATTATCATGTTCACGTAATTCAATTATGGCAATTATCATGTCCTCATAATTCAATGGTGGCAATTATCATGTCCTCATAATTCAATAATAATCCGCAGAACTTCTGTCTGCATAATAATTTATTCGAGGAATGTTTTGCTTGTGTCTATCTCGTCAAACATTTATAAAGCATTTCATGTATTCGCAGTTCAAAATCTATTTCAAAAGCATTTAATAAAGCAGTTGTAAAAACAGCGCATGTATTCTCAGTCCCAAAATTGTAAAGAGTAAAAGGGAATCAAATGAACTCACCTAATGTATTTCGTAGTAAAAATACATATGACGACATTGAACAATTGTAGGATTGACCTCGGATTCACGAACCTATATTGTTTGTATATATATTAAGTTATATACTCGTAATCGAACAAATTTATATTTTATATCTTAAATTATATATCTTATTTATTTAATTTGTATATATATATATATATATATATTAATATTTATATAGTTTTATATATATATATATATATATATATATATATATATATATATATATATATATATATATATATATATATATATATATATATATATATATATATATATATATATGATTAGTATTATATTGAAAATTAATAATTTGTTATATGTAAATTATTTATATAATTAATGTTAATATGTTTAATATAAAGTTTATGTAATATTAATATGAGTATATAATATTTATTTGTTATATAAAAATAATACTATTAATAATAATAATAATAATAATAATAATAATAATAATAATAATAATAATTCTAGTTCTTATAAAGGCGATAATAATAATAATAATAATAATAATAATAATAATAATAATAATAATAATAATAATAATAATAATTCTAGTTCTTATAAAGGCGATAATAATAATAATAATAATAATAATAATAATAATAATAATAATAATAATAATAATAATAATAATAATAATAATGATGATGATGTTAAAAAATAATAATTTTAATGTTAAAATAATAATAATGTTAATAAAAATGAAAATACTTATAATACTAATAATAATGATAATACTAGTAAAAATAAATAAAAATGTTATAAGTTAATAATAATATTGAAAACCTTTATATTAATTCTTAATGATAATACTAATAATAATAACATAATAATGATAATAAAAATAAAACTACCTTCAAAATAAGCTTTTAAAAGGAATTGCCATTAATCGGACTTGAACCCAAGACCACTTGCTAACCAGCTAACATACTAAACCACTCCTCCATTTCTTTCCTTTCTGATTTATATCATGATTCAATCTTATTTAATCCCGTTTTTCTGTTTCCATTTTCTTGACATTCCTTACCTCCGGTTATAATCAAACCATGTTTCATCATCATCATCATTATCTATAATCATAACACTATCATCTTAATCATCACTTATATCATGTACGCATCATCATCATTATCTTAAACATAATATCATCATCTTTTATATCATGATTATCGAAATAGTGGTAGCAAAGTGAAAGGATATATGCAGTTTCGTTGTTTCTACTTCTAACCCACTAACAGCCCAGAAGGAAATCAGCCCAACAACAGTTTCTCAAGCCCAAACTTCATAAACCCAATTAATATCTCTATTAGTGGTTGCCCATTGGTGTATCACAAAAACTGAATGAGGTTCGGTTTATATTAAAAAAATACTGGACACCTAATTTCTATCTTTACAGCTCGACATGGTGGCTCTCGGATTGAAACAGAAAATGAAGGCAGTATTTATTTTATACTTTCCCACTACAACTTACTAGCAACATAAATAATTGTAAGTGGGTAACACTCAATTAAAAGTGTCGGCCACCTTATTTGCTATTTTAAACTTTTCCCAAACTTTAATCAATTATTTCTTAAAATGGCCACATGATAACTTTCGGTGCAAAGAACAAAAAGAATACAGCCTTATATAATTGATTAGAGAAGTAATAAACTCAAAAGAGGGTTTCCTAGTTTTCTGTTCTTGAAGTGCTTATTTGAAAGGAAAGAAAAAAATGGTGTTTTGATTGTTGTTCACTCGTTCAAAACAGAAAAGGAATGGATAGCAGCAGGCTTGGTGTGTTCGTAAGTAATAACAATAGATTATGCCTCAATGGTGGTGACAACCGGTACTGCAAGAAGTGATGAAAGGGTTCATAAGGTTTGGGTAGTGATAAAGACTGAAGGTGATAATGGAGTTCAAAGGTGTTCGAGGGTGGTGTATGGTGATTCATGGTGATGGTGGGTTGCAAGACTAAAACAGAAAAAAACAAAAGGAAAAAGAAATGGAGAGGGTTATAGTGGTGGTTGATCGAACATGGTGTGGGTGGTAGTGGTCCAGTGATGGTAGAGGTGAATGGTGTTTACGAAGAAAAAAAATGAATCAAGGGTGTTGAGGGTTTTTGGGTGATCGTTGCAAGAGAAAACCACCAAAGGTGGTGATGTGTATTCGGTTATGGGTTGCTCATAACCAAAACAGAAAAATAAAAATAGGAAGTGGGTTTGTGATGGTGTTGCAAATGGTTGTATATGAAGTGTTGTAGGGTGGCGGTTTGAGAGTGATGTTCGAAAGTGGATCGACTAAGGTGATGGTTCCCGATTGAAGTGATGATCAAAGGTGATGGTGAATGTAACTCTATAATAACTCTATAAATCTCTCTCTCTCTCTCTCTCTCTCTCTCTCTCTCTCTCTTTAACACTCGAATTGAGTTAGTGATTTTATAACTGCAGGTGAAGTGATTATACATTGTCAAGTATTTGTCCTCGATTGTGTTGTAGTGAAGAAAGTCGTCGATAGAGAATCTCGAGCAGTAGAAAAGTTCAAGAGAAAGAAGAAAAAATATAAAGTTGAAGTTGATTGGCAACTGATTTTGTTAGTATTGCTAATTTGATTTTCATCGAGTACACCTTTTACAGACAAAAAGGGCGGGGAAGATAACATTTGATTGTGATACACAATAGAATTTGATTCCTTAACATTTCAATATTCAACGACTTTTGTATTTAACTGATTTATATTAAATAAATTGTTTATTTCCAATTGATCATACGCGTTTATTTATTCTATATATAATTAATAATTATTAATATAATTAAATAATAATAATTCATTTTATAATATTATAAATAATAAAAATACTAATAATATTAATAATAATAATATTAATAATCAAAATAATACTAATGATATCCATTTTTAATGGTATTTAATAATAATAATATAAATAACAAGAAAAATACTATTTTTAATAATAAGGTTAATAAAAATATTAAAAATAACAACATTAGTATTTGTTAATAATAATAATAATAATTTATAACAATAATAATGATATTAATAATAATAAAAATAATATTATTAATGATAATAAAATTACTAATTATAATAATATTAATATTATTCATGATGATAATAATATAAGTAATAATACTATAATAATTTATATATATTAAATTTAATATCTATATATAATCTATTGAAACAACCATATAATTATTACTGATATTAATCTTAATAATGATAATGAAAATAATAATATTATTAGTATAACAATTATATTTTTAACGTGTAGCTAAATTTGATATATTAATATTACAATTTATTAATTATGTTATATTTACTAATTATATATACATTATTTAATAACATTTATTGAATGTTTAATTTTTATAAATTTTATATATATTACAATATGTATGTATTATTACTTATGTATAGAATATATATACATTCATTTTAATTGCAACTTAAATTATTTTGTATATTACTTTACGTGTTTATTTTGAATGATTAAATGGTATTATATTAATTCAAATTATTATATACATTTATATTTACATATATATATTTATTTACATATTTATTTACACACAATTGTTCGTAAATCATCGGAAATAGTCAAAGGTCAAATGAATTCATGCACACAGTTCAAAATTTTTGAGATTCAATTAAATAGACTTTGCTTATCGTGTCGAAATTAAATAAAGATCAAGTTTAAATTTGGTCGAAAATTTTCGGGTCGTCACATACATTACGGTAACTCATATAGAAGTTCCGACATCACAAAATAAGGAATTGGGAGCGGGTCAAGTAAGTTACTTGGATAAACACCATTTAGAACATAAATTGTATAAGCTTAAATAAGAGTAGAAATTTACACTGTGAGAATTAATTGTTATTATAACCTATAAAAAGCGTCTAATCACGTCATAACTAGTCACTGATCGACACTGTCCGCCACCACCGATCACTACTTGTCACTACAAAGACACTACTTGGACATACTCGTCATCTCATACCACTACTCCTTACTGCTTATCGTTGCTGACTAATACTCAACGCCGCCTCTCATTACTAGTCACGACTGATCACTACTTCTCACTGCTTGTCATTACTAGTTACTACTTAATGCTACCCCTTGCTACCTGCTACTACTAAATATTACTCATTACTACTTACCACTACTAAGTACTACTCGTCACTACTAGCATCTCCACAATTTACTACTAGCTACTATGCATCACCACTCATTTCTGATACACCTTTAGAGGATGAATTCCTGGTAACAGCCCGCACAATACGTAGTAGACATTGTCTACTTGATTTTCAACTTTCCTATCATTTAGCCACCCGCGGTTTCACGATTTTGCTTTCCATTATGAGTCTAACGACTGATAACTATTATGCATTATTGGGTGCATTAATATACACGTGTATATACTTTTGATGCGAGTATGCTATCTAATAACTTATACGTCACTACTATCATCACTACTTATCACAACCTATCGCTATTTATCACTACCGTCACCACTCATTGCTACTAGTAACTACTACTGGTTACCATATCTCTTCTCATTCTGTTCTAACGTACTCTTCTTAAGCGATAATCATTTTCATTATACCCAAAGACATTATCGACCAACATTGAACAAATTGACGTGAACTACACTTCGGCTATTTCCCGCGAGACACATACGCTTGGAAGTTTGCACCAACTCTTTTGATTAAATATCAGATTTTACTTGAGTTGCCATTACACCTTGTTCAGTATCGTTCACCAGTTTGTTCTTACTCATTAATCATAATGTTTATATATACTGCCAACATCGGTGCTGATAGAAGCTTTAACGCTAGAGAATTTAGTCACAACGTTTATAATCTTGTACCTTCCTTTGACAACGTGTACTCTATAGAACTACTAAACTGGGAAGTTTTAACCTCGTGGTTGGAACAAACTGGTTATCTGACGACACAACCGAGACAGCTACGACCAGAAGACTATTTAAACTCCTTTCAATGACAGTGATCAATGATCGTGTATGGAAAGAAGATCAGTACACCGTCATCTTACATTAATTACTCAAGGGTCTAGAAGTACATGAGATGAGAATGTCTCGCAATTCTGGAACAGGTGAGTAAACTGGAATCAACATTTAAGGGACCCGAAGATATCCTAACCGTTAGAAACTTTCCTTAAAGTCCTTACGGAGGAGTACCTGGCCTTTCACCTCACCGGGAAGACAATTTCAGATTGATCTAGTGCCAGGAGGGCACCGGTGGCTCGCGCACCGTACAGACTTGCACCCCCAGAGCTTCAAGAGCTGTCTAGTCAATTGCAAGAATTGTTAGACAAGGGATTTATTCGACCGAGTTCTTTACCTTGGGGAGCTCCGATCTTGTTCGTTATGAAGAATGATGGGTTGATGAGATTATGTATCGACTATAGAGAGTTGAACAAGTTGACAATCAAGAATCGGTACCCGCTACCGAGGATTGATGACTTATTCGATCAATTACACGGATCTAGTTGTTACTTAAAGATTTATCTGAGATCCAGTTATCACCAATTGAGGGTCAAGGAAGCTGATGTCCCAAAGACAGCGTTTATAATACATTATGGATATTATGAGTTTATAGTGATGTCATTGGGTTTGATGAATGCACCGGCAGTGTTCATGGATCTCATGAACTGTGTGTGTACGCCATACCTAGATAAATTCGTCATTGTGTTTATTGATGATATATTAGTGTACTCCAAGAACAAAGAAGAGCACAAACAGCATTTACGTTTGATACTGACTATGCTTAGAGAATAGCAGTTGTATGCAAAGTTCTCGAAGTGTGACTTTTGGTTGCAAGAGGTACAATTCCTTGGTCATGTTGTAGGTGCCAATGGAATACAAGTTGATCCGACAAATATTGAGACGGTTAAGAATTGGGAAACCCTAAAGACACCAACACAGATCCGGCAATTTTTGGGTCTAGCTGGTTACTACATGAGATTCATTGAAGGATTCTCTAAGATTACCCGACCATTAACCGCGTACACTCATAAAGGCAAGAAGTATGAGTGGTCAGAACCGCAAGAAACTGCATTTCAGTTATTTTAGGAGAAGCTAACAAACTGCACCGATATTATCCTTACCCGAGGGAAATAAAGACTTTGTTATTTATTATGATGCCTCGCGTCAAGGAATGGGTTGCGTGCTTATGCAACGAAACAAGGTTATTGCTTATGGATCACGACAGTTAAAGATTCACGAGCAGAACTACATAACGCACGATCTTAAACTAGGAGCTGTAGTCTTCGCACTCAAAATGTGGAAACATTACCTGTATGGCACCAAGTTTACCATCTTCACCGACCATAAGAGCCTACATCACATATTCGATCAGAAACAGCTCAACATGAGACAGCGACGCTAGATGGAATTGCTTAATGATTACGATTGTGAACTTCAATGCCATCCTGGCAAGGCGAATGTTGTAGCGGATGCTTTGAGTAGAAAAGAGAGAGAGAAATCTCTCGTAGTTAAAGCTCTTAACATGATTGTACGTATGAACCTTACCTCACAGATCCGCGAATCACAACTGGAAGCCGTGAAACAAGAGAATGTTGATGTCGAATTTATCAGAGGGTTGGATAAGAAATTTAACATTAAAGAGGATGGAACACGGTATTTTGCTAATCGAATTTGGGTATCGAAGTTTGGTGGATTGAGGGAACTAGTGTTGGAGGAAGCACATAAGTCAAGATACTCAATTCATCATGGATCAGATAAAATGTACCAAGATTTGAAGGCATTTTTTTGGTGGCCAAATTTGAAAGCTGACATCGCTACCTATGTCGGAAAGTGTTTGACTTGCGCTAAGGTTAAGGCTGAACATCAGAAGCCAATAGGGTTATTAACTCAACCAGAGATTCCCCAGTGGAAATGGGAAGGTGTTACAATGGACTTCATCACAAAACTGCCGAAAATGGTGGGAAGTTATGATACCATTTGGGTTGTCATGGATCGTCTCACTAAGTCTGCACACTTCTTACTGATAAGAGAAACCGACAAGATGGAGAAGTTGGCTCAAGTCTACATTAAGGAAGTCATTTCTAAGCATGGGGTACCTATGTCCATTATATGCGATCGCGACAGCAGATTCACTTCTAGATTCTGGCAGGCATTACAGCAAGCAATGTGGACTCGTTTAGATATGAGTACAGCATATCACCCCAAGACTGATGGCCAAAGTGAACGAACTATTCAAACTCTAGAGGACATGTTGCGAACATGTGTCATTGATTTTGGAAGCAGATGGGATAAGTACTTACTGCTAGCTGAGTTCTCATACAATAACAGCTACCATACGAGCATTAAAGCTGCACCTTTCGAAGCATTGTATGGAAGGAAGTGTAGATCTCCCGTGTGTTGGAGCGAATTGGGGGATAGTAAGTTGACAGGTCCTGAGAATATTCAGGAGACAACGGAGAAAATCCTACAGATTCAAGAACGATTGAGAATGGCTCGAAGTCGTCAAAAGAGTTATGCCGATGTTAGAAGGCGGGGTTTATAATTCCAACTTGGTGACAAAGTCATGCTTAAAGTATCACCTTGGAAGGGTGTTGTACGGTTCGGGAAACAAGGTAAATTGAGTCCTAGATATGTTGGACCATTCGAGATAATTGAAAGAGTCGAACCAGTGGCATATAGATTGAAACTGCCACAAGCACTCAGTGGTATACACGACACTTTCCATGTATCGAACCTGAAGAAGTGCCTAGCTGACGAAAACTTGGTGATACTTTTAGAGGAACTGCGTATCGATGAAAAGCTTCATTTCATTGAAGAACCTATCGAGATCATGGACCATGAGGTTAAACAGTTAAAGCAAAGCAGAATTCCTATCGTTAAGGTTCGGTGGAACGCACGGAGAGGATCAGAGTTCACGTGGGAACGTGAAGATCAAATGAGACAACTGTACCCGCAACTGTTTCCAGAGGAAACTACTTCAGCGGACGTTCACTAAAATTTCGGGATGAAATTTTTAATAACAGGTGGGTAATGTAACAACCCTGCTTTTTCGGTCACTTCCGTTAACTGTCTGTTAAACGTTTTAACGATGATTATTTGACTTTTTATATGTTTAAGTGTATTAAATACATACTTGATCCTTGGAGGGTTACGATAATTAAAATGGGTTAATATTAATTTGAAAATATATTTCAGATAAAGAAATACGATAAAAACGCAACGGTTTGAATAACTGCAAAAACTACTTTTCGAGCAACGAAACACTCGGGTTTATTTTTATGATTATTAACTTTTGAAAATATTTAATTTATTTGGGATTTTAATAAAATAAACGTTTGGTTGCGTTTTAACGATCGGTTTAGCGTTCCGGGCCTTCGGTACGTCTAAACGGCACTTGAAACGGACCACGATAACACGCTTTTGCAAAACACGAGCCCGGGATACCCCATTGGGCCCCATTCGGCTGACCCCTACACTCCCCTCCCATTTATATATATATATATATATATTTTTTTGGTTTATGTGTTCACTAGTGTCCCTTTTGGTGTGTTAAGCCCCAACTTATAAGCACTTGTAATTAGAATACTAATCATAATACCCTAACAAAAAGTTGCAGCCATTTCCCTCTCCCCCTTCCTCCTCAATCGTCGACCACCTACACCACAACATCACCATCAATTTTTAACGTTTAGCCTTAACCTTCAACATGAAGTTTGCAATTCACATCGTCCTCTACGCATTGGTGTAATTTATTTGTTGATCAAAGGTATATTTACATAAACCCTAACTCTAAAAATCTGATTTTTATAAAGTTTCATAGTGTATGTTGTCAATTGCTCAAGTCTATACGCGTACATGTTAATTGTTGTCGTTAATTTGATCGTTTGATGTGATTAGGATTAATCCCGAATTTGTTTTTTGTGATTACAGAAACTTGACTTTGCTAAATGTTAAATATTATGATATATTTGAAATCCTCTCGAAAAACTAATAATTTTAGACTTTGGATTAGCGTATTTTCGTTTCCGAATGTGTAAGTTATGATTGATTTATATTTTGTTGATGAATCTGTGAAAATGTCGAATTCTGGAATAATGTCTATGAAATTGAATTGCATACTGATCATAAATGGATATAGGACTTAAAAACACTCAAGTTAGACTAGGGTATCATGCGATTCGGATTTGTAATGCTCACGTTATGCTTGATTTAACGTTCTTGAAAAATTGAATTGCTCGGTGTTATGAAACTAACTTTTAAATTTATTTGAAGTGTGATATTGTTTAAGGTCTTTGTATATCTGAAAATTTCATAAGTTTTAGTTAAATTTTCATCTAGGCATTGCGTCATTTGGATTTGTGAAGCTTGGGTAATGTGCCTGTCGAAATGGTAACCTGTATTCTGTCCAAATCTGTAACAGATACACCTATAGCTTTATAGCATGAGTTGTGGACCTTTTGAGACTTTGGCCTTCTGGATTATTGAACTTTGTATGTTATGTGATAAATTTTTAGTTTATTGCAACCTCTAAAACTTGATATTTTGTGCACACTAAGGCCATAGTTTTGGTGACTGCTGAATTGAGCTGAAACAGAACGTCCAACTTGCTCGAATAAACTGTACCAATTGGCTATACAAAAGTTGCCCATTTTCGGATATGCGATAATTTTACTTATCCTTGAACCCTGGACACTAACCTAGCTAGATTTTCATGTCCCTAGCTCCGGTTATAGCCATTACGAGATTGATGCGCAGTCAGAAACTGATTTAGTGAACCATAAATGTACCCCTTCTGAAACCCGACTTGTAGACATCGTATGAGACCCTGGTTATGCTTTTTGGAAAATTTTATATGTCTAGTTAAGATCTGGAGTTTTCCATATTGCCATGAATTATGTGCTATGAGATATTATGCGTTGTTTGCAATTTGTATATGAACGTTATGCTTGACGATAACCTGTGATCGCATACTTGACAAATTATGAACTG
This sequence comes from Rutidosis leptorrhynchoides, assembly GCF_046630445.1. Taxonomy (NCBI): domain Eukaryota; kingdom Viridiplantae; phylum Streptophyta; class Magnoliopsida; order Asterales; family Asteraceae; genus Rutidosis; species Rutidosis leptorrhynchoides. The sequence continues at coordinate 715,640,162 of NC_092333.1, forward strand.
AAACGTGTTAGTTGACCTAGGTTTGATATGTTCACAAAAATTTGACATGAAACTACTTATGTTGACCTTAGTTGACTACTTTGACCAAGTTTGACTTTTGGTTTGACTTTTGTTGACTTTTGTTGACTTGCATGAACTAGTTGACTATATGTTGACTTTTACTTTGAAACGCGTCGAGTCGAGCAATAAGACAACTTACTCTATGAAACTACTATTGTATAAGACATATATGTTGATCAACCTAAATACGTATACTTAGGTTGCATTACTCGACACTAAACCATACAAGTTACTTGCTTACTTTTCATTCAAAAGCTTTTCTAAGGTGAGTCTACAGTCCCGCTTTTTACATGTTTTCAGGGATGAGAATACATGCTGTTATACGTACATTTTCAAATGCTTTTATGTTTGACACGAGTATTTATTATACATATTGAGTGTTGTTCACAAAGCCCCTATCTTGAATACTTTTATTACCTTCGGGTAAGAACAATTTAGATGGACGGATATGTTAGGTTAGACGAACCTCACCCTACATTAACTGTGGTGCATTTACTTTGAACAATAGATACACTCGAACAAGTGTACACGTTTTTATGGGGTAAAGGAGGTCTTTATGCTAGTATTCAGGTGCTTATGGATTATGTATACTTTGCAACTTTGGGTTGTGCTTATTGAAATCTCGTAGTCAAATGCGATTAAACTATTTTTCTGAATAATGTCTTTCAGATAATATATTACGTTATTTAAAATTGTGGTTTACAAACAAGAGAGATAAAACTTGACATGGTATTGTCTACGAATATTTGAAATTCGACATGATAGTGTCTACTACATTTGAAACAGGACACAGTGTTGTCTACAAACTTTAAACATGAAACCATTGTGGTCTCATGTGTTGTAATTGGTCGCTTAAACTTGTGTTTTGCAAACAGGAGAAACTAAACATTTTTGAATGTCATACACAACTGAACTTGACATTGATGTACTCAAACAGACTCAAACTTGTCAAACGTTGTCTGCAAACTTTTAATATTAAACCATGGTGGTCTTTCACTAATAAACGTTTCTGAAAATCGTTTCTTAAACATACTGTATTGTTTACCTAAAACCTGTAGATTCACTCAACATTATTGTTGACCCATTTTACGTGTTTTATTCTCAGGTATTAATTACTTCCGCTGTAAAACATTGCTGTTACGTAGAAGTTAAGCCAAGCACTGGGACCAGAGTTAACATTCCGTTAATGGATTTTGACGGGGTGTTATACCTTTAGAAATAGCAAAATGACTTTTTCGGTGTCAAAACTATTTCAAATGGAAGCAAGCCTTCAGGAATTCTTGCTAATAGCGTCGTTATCTATTCATCGTGCGAAAGTGGGTCCAATTTTCAACCGAAATTATTTTAGCACGCTTGCCACTAGTTCGTCCAGAATATGTGGCAACCGTAGTGTGCTCAAAATGAGTTTTGAGGCCATTACTTTATTATCGAAACGAAACTATATTCAAATATATTTGCACTTAATATGAAATTTTAAAATAGAAACAATTATAGCGTTATGAATTAAGAGATATCAAAAAGTGTCACAAAATATTCGAAACATCAAACTAAGATGTCACTAAACGTGTAAGGATTTGTGGCTAATGGGGATATATTAACCCTAAAAACATTCTCAATGTACCTAAATAAAGTGTTACATAAAAACAAGTATAAAAATGGTATTTAAATATGCATAAGAGTTCAGATTCAAAGGTAATAATTATCGTAAAATTTGAAAGTTCAAAATTCACCTTTAGAAATAGCGAATTTTCAGCGTCAAAACTATTTCAAATGGAAGCAAGCCTTCAGGAAGTCTTAGTCATAGCATTGTTATCTATTCATCGTGCGAAAGTGGGTCCAATTTTCAACCGAAGTTTTTTAGCACGCTTGCCACATAGTTCGGCTCGAATATGTGGCAAACATAATGTGCCCAAAAATATGTTTTCAGACCATGGATTATTATCGAAACGAAACTATAGTCAAATATATTTGCATTCAATATGAAATTTTAAAATAAAAACAATGATAGAGTTTTGAATGGAGAAATATCAAAAGGTGTCACAAAATAATCGAACCATCAAACCAAGATGTCACTAAACGCGTAAAGATTTGTGGCTAGTGGGGATATATTAACCGAAAAAACGTTCTAAATTTACCTAAATAAAGTGTTACATAAAAAACATTTATAAAAATGGTATTAAAATATGCAAAAAAGTTAAAATGTAAATGTAATAATTATCGTAAAAGCTGAAAGTTTAAAAGTCACTTTTAGAAATAGCAAAACAACTTTTTCGGCGTCAAAACTATTTCGAATGGAAGCAAGCCTTCAGGAATTCTTGATCATAGCATCGTTATCTATTCATCGTGCGAAAGTAGGTCCAAATTTCAACTGAAGTATTTTTATCACGCTTGCCACATAGTTCGACCCGAATATGTGGGAAACTTAATGTGCTCAAAAATGTGTTTTGAGGCCATGAATTATTATCAAAACGAAACTATAGTCAAATATATTTTTATTCAATATGAAATTTTAAAATAGAAACAATTATAGAGTTATGAATTGAAAGATATCAAAAAGTGTCACAAAATAATCGAACCATCAAACCAAGATGTCACTAAACGTGTAAGGATTTGTGGCTAGCGGTGATATATTAACCCGAAAAACATTCTCAATGTACCAAAATAAAGTGTTACATAAAAAAAAGTATCAAAATGGTATTTAAATATGCATAAGAGTTCAGATGCAAAGGTAATTATTATCGTAAAATCTGAAAGTTCAAAATTCACCTTTAGAAATAGCAAAATGACTTTTTCGGCGCCAAAACTATTTCGAATGGAAGTAAGCCTTTCAAAAAGTCTGCTCATAGCGTCGTTATCTATTCATCGTGCGAAAGTGTGTCCAAATTTCAACCGAAGTTTTTTTATCATGCTTGCCACATAGTTCTGCCCGAATATGTGGCAAACGTAATGTGCCCAAAAATGTGTTTTGGTACTATGAATTATCATCAAAACGAAACTATAGTCAAATATATTTGCATTCAGTATGAAATTTTAAAATAGAAACATTTATAGAGTTATGAATTGAGAGATATCAAAAAGTGTCACAAAATAATCGAACCATTAAACCAAGATGTCACTAAACGTGTAAGAATTTGTGGCTAGTGGTGATATATTAACCCCAAAAACATTCTCAATGCACCAAAATAAAGTGTTACATAAAAAAATTTATCAAAATGATATTTAAATATGCAAAAAAGTTCAAATGCAAATGTAATAATTATCGTAAAAACTGAAAGTTCAAAAGTAACTTTTAGAAATAGCAAAACGACTTTTTCAGCGTCAAAACTATTTAAATGGAATCAAGCCTTCCGAAATTCCTGCTCATAGCGTCGTTATCTATTCATCGTGACAAAGTGGGTCCAAATTTCAACCGAAGTATTTTTATCAAGCTTGCCACATAGTTCGACCCGAATATGTGGCAAACTTAATGTGCTCAAAAATATGTTTTGAGACCATGAATTATTATCAAAACGAAACTACAGTCAAATATATTTTTATTCAATATGAAATTTTAAAATAGAAACAATTATAGAGTTATGAATTGAGAGATATCAAAAAGTGTCACAAAATAATTGAACCATTAAACCAAGATGTCACTAAACGTGTAAGGATTTGTGGCTAGTGGTGATATATTAACCACAAAAACACTCTCAATGTACCAAAATAAAGTGTTACATAAAAAAAGTATCAAAATGGTATTTAAAAATGCATAAGAGTTCAGATGCAAAGGTAATAATTATCGTAAAATCTGAAAGGTTAAAATTCACCTTTAGAAATAGCAAAAGGACTTTTTCGGCGTCAAAACTATTTCGAATGGAAGCAAGCCTTCAAGAAGTCTTGCACATAGCGTATTTATCTATTCATCGTGCAAAAGTGGGTCCAAATTTCAACCGAGGTATTTTTATCACGAAACTAGAAACAATTATAGAGTTATGAATTGAGAGATATCAAAAAGTTTCATAAAATAATCGAACCATCAAACCAAGATGTCACTAAACATGTAAGGATTTTTGGCTAGTGGGGATATGTTAACCCCAAAAACATTCTCAATGTACCTAAATAAAGTGCTACATAAAAACAAGTATCAAAATGGTATTTAAATATGCATACGAGTTCAGATGCAAAGATAATAGTTATCGTAAAATTTGAAAGTTTAAAATTCACTTTAGAAATAGCAAAACGACTTTTTCGGCGTCAAAACTATTTCGAATGGAAGCAAGCCTTCAGGAAAACTTGCTCATAGAGTCGTTATCTATTCATCGTGCGAAAGTGGATCCAATTTTCAGCCGAAGTGTCTTTAGCACACCTGCCATATAGTTCGGACGGAATATGTGGCAAATGTGACGACCTGGAAATTTCCAACCAAATTTAAACTTAATCTTTATATAATTTTGACATGATAAGCAAAGTCTATAATGTTGAGTCTCAAAATTTTTGAACTATTACATGAAAACATTTGACCTTTGACCATTTCCAACGATTCACGAACATTTATGTGTAAATAGTTATGTATATAAATTACAACTAGAAAACATTAACAAAGAATTAAAAGTATAATACTGTACATTAAACTTATAGGATTATATATCTATTCGATATATTTAAACTACAGAATTAAAAAGTAATCAAATCATTGTTATTAAATATGTGAAATAAATTACAAGATAAGAAAGTTGTTATAAAAATAAATAAATAAATAAATAAAGCTATATATAAATATATAGAATTTTTATAAAGAATTGTTATGATATGTATAATGGAATATATAAATAAATGATATAAATATTATATGTAACATATAATGTTAATATATTTACAAGTTAAAAGATAGTTGCTATTACTTATTATCAATATCTGTATTATTAATATATTATATATAATTGGAAACATTTAATTACTAATGTTATTGACATCATTAATACTTTCATTTTTATTAATATTAATATCAATTAATATTAGTAATAATAAATATTAAAATTTAAATAAAGGATATGAATATCACAAATTCACAATAAATACTTAAAATAATAAATATTACTATTAGAATGGTTGAATTTATTATTTAGTTGTAAGTTAAATATTATTAGTTATTATGATTAATACTACTATTATTAATATTATTACTTTTATAATTATAATTACCATTACTATTAAAATTATTATTAATATTATCATAAGGATAATACAAATTATTATAAATATCAATAATAATATCATTGTTGATTATTATTAACATAAGTTGTTAAAATTATTATTATTATTATTATTATTTATATAATTATTATCACTATTATTAATATTATTTTTATTAATCTATTTATTTATTTATTAATATGAAGATATAAATCAGATATAAAGAATGAGAAACGTAACCATCAAAGTGTACTGGATTTTGTTCCTGTCTCTAAACTAGCTGCCAGTCGATTCTCAATTGGCAAATTACAAACAAAACCTGATAAGAATCAATCGCCCTTTTTTAATTTTTAATTTTTCTCTTTTTTCAATTATTTGTTTGATTGAAGAATTATTGTACTTCCTGTCTAGATTTTGTTACAAGTCAATTTCATGTAATCACTTTACGTTACTGCCTCAATTATTTACTGCATTCTATTAATCTCCTACTACAATTCATGAAGTTAAACAGAAAAACCCATTACAGGCTCGATAAACCTCTGCTCCTATATTTTTTCATCAAAATTTAGAAAACAAATGAAAATTCAAAATATAAAAATGCCAACGTGTTTAAAATCTTCTTCTCAAACTATCTGCAAAGTATCAACATCCAATTTTCAATATCGAGCTAGAATTTTGAGGTCAAAGTTTCGTTTCAAAAAGTCAACCGAATCGTTCTTCGTGAAATTCGAATTTGTATTGATATCTTCAGTTAAATTGATGTTATGAAAAGTTTCTTTGGATGATTTGAAATGTATTTCATTTTATAACTTTAAGCTAAAACGGTCTTAATTTACAAATCAAAGTTTGAGTTGATTATCTTTTTTCCACGTACAGCAGACTTTTTATTTTCACCTTTATTTTGATTAAATTGAACAAAAGGATTTCATTACAAGTCAGTTATAATTAGGTTTTAAGTCTTAATGCAAACCTTGATTTGTTATTTTGATTATGAATGAAATCCCTGGTCGACTGAGTAAACGAAGAAGAAGGAGAATAGGAAACAGAAAGAGAATAGGCATATAATTTGGGAAATGGGTTCTAAATCAGAAAAACAAATTGGGACGAATGGTTAGGGTGTGTGTATGGTATTCGAGAGGTCCCAGGTTCAATTCGTGCTGGAGACAAGTTTTTTTTTTAAAACACTTATTGAGGTATTTTCTTTATTCTAAAAATCATCATTATTATTATTATTATTGTTATTATTATTATTATTATTATTATTATTATTATTATTATTATTATTATTATTATTATTATTATTATTATTATTATTATTATTGTTAATATTATTATTGTTGATATAAATCATTTTGATATGTTATTATGTTAATTGTATTATTAGAAATATAATAATAATAATAATAATAATAATAATAATTATTATTATTATTATTATTATTATTATTATTATTATTATTATTATTAATACGATTAGTAATACATTATTATTATTATCATTAGTAAAAGGTATTAACTAACAATTATTATTATTATCATAATTATAATTACAATTATAATTATTAATATTATGGTTAAGTTAATTACTAGTATTACTATAATAATACAATTACATATTAATATCAAATAAATGAGTATTATTATCATAACTATAATTATTATTATCACTACTAATATTAAAATAGGTATTAATATGATTATGATTATTATTATAACTATTATTATGAAAATAATACAAGTTATTATTATTTTCGCAAATATTAGTATTGATATCATTTTATAAATACTAGAATTATTATTATTATTAACATAAGTATTATTAATATGATTATCAGTATTAGTATTATTAACATTAAAAATTATTATAATTGTAATCAACTACAATTTTTATTTATATATTATCATGTATATAAAAAATATATACTTAAAAGTCATATTACATATAAGTATGAATTAATTATATTAACAACCTTTAAATAAATATCCATATATAACAAATTAGATATTTTTAAAACTATATAAATAATAATCATTTTAAATATATATACAAATTAAATAAATAGTATATAAAGTTATAATATATGAAGTCGATCGATTAAGGTTATATGTATTAATGAATATACAAATGATATAGGTTCGTGAATCCAAGGCCAACCCTATACTTGTTCAATGTAGTTATATGTATTTTTACTACAAAATACATTAGGTGAGTTTCATTTGATTCCCTTTTACTCTTTACATTTTTGGGACTGAGAATACATGCGCTGTTTTTATAACTGTTTCCTAAATGCTTTTGAGATATATTTTTGAACTGAGAATACATGAACTGCTTCTATAAACGTTTGATGAAATAGACACAAATATTCAATACTACATTCTATGATAGAATTATTTGGATTCTGAGGTTCGATTTAGTAGTTAACGGAGAGATGATTTTGCATTGCGTACGCATTAGCTCCCATTTTAACTACCATCGGTGGGATGATTTTGAATTGCACGCACGCACTAGCCCCCGATGTATTGTATTGTATTATAGTCGACTTCGTAGTTGGTAACGGAGGGATGATTTTGCATTGCGTACGCATTAGCCCCCGTTTCAGCTACCCTCGGAGGGATGATTTTGCATTGCGTACGCATTAGCCCCCGTTGTAATAATTATATTGTATTAACTACCACGGTGAGATGATTTTGTCATTGCACTATGCATTAGCTACCGTTGGTGTGTTGTTTGAAAGGTTCCGGTGTTCTTCATATGAATGATTTTTACAGCAGTGAGCAGAACTGCACAGATTGTTTTCTAATTATGAGTATCTTGTGTTCTTTTATATTATTGAAAATGATTGATTATGAAAAACTAATGAACTCACCAGCCTTTTGGTTGACACTTGAAAGCATGTTTATTCTCAGGTATTAAAGAAGTCTTCCGCTGTGCATTTGCTCATTTTAGAGATATTACTTGGAGTCATTCATGACATATTTCAAAAGACATTGCATTCGAGTCTTTGAGTTCATCAAGATTATTATTAAGTCAATTATAGTTGGATGTATTATGAAGTGGTATGCATATCGTCAACTTTCGATGTAAGGAAAGTTTGTCTTTTCAAAGCGAATGCAATGTTTGTAAAATGTATCATATAGAGGTCAAGTACCTCGCGATGTAACCAAATGTAATGTATTCGTCCAGATGGATTAGGATGGGTTGTTAGAGTTGGTATCATAGCAGTGGTCTTAGCGAACCAAGTCTTGCATTAGTGTGTCTAACTGGTAGTTGTTTAGATGCATTATTGAGTCTGGACTTCGACCGTGTCTGCATGTCAAAAGTTTTGCTTATCATTTTGTGTCAAAAATTACCTGCTTATCATTCTTAGGGAATCACTTGCTTATCATTCTTAATCTAGACATATCTTACTGCCTTAATTGCATGAATAGTGTATAGACAAAATTCATATCTTAGCGTATCTGCTACTTCATATCTTAGCGTATCTGTTACTGTAACTTTTCCTGACATATTCCGTAAATTCCTCCGTAATCTACGAAATCTCTTGTTCTATATATATAGATATTCTATGTAGTTAGGATACCATCCGATAACCGAAAATCATTTCCTATCGAAAAATCTTTTACTCAATAGTACGAAATGGAACTCGTCACAAGTTCAAGTTCTTCGGAACCCGACAGCTATTTTGACATGGATGTTCACCTAAGCTCCGGAAGCAGCGTCACCAGAATGAATTAACTAATCAGCCATCCCCAATTCATTTGATGAGTTTGTAGTCGACTTAATCAATGGAGACACGAAGAAGGCGATTGAAATGTCCCGTTCTTATTGATTAAAAACGTTCCATATTAATTGATTTCGTTGCGAGGTTTTGACCTCTATATGAGACATTTCTCAAAGACTGCATTCATTTTTAAAACAAACCATAACCTTTATTTCATAAATAAAGGTTTAAAAAGCTTTACGTAGATTATCAAATAATGATAATCTAAAATATCCTGTTTACACACGACCATTACATAATGGTTTACAATACAAATATGTTACATCGAAATCAGTTTCTTGAATGCAGTTTTTACACAATATCATACAAACATGGACTCCAAATCTTGTCCTTATTTTAGTATGCAACAGCGGAAGCTCTTAATATTCACCTGAGAATAAACATGCTTTAAACGTCAACAAAAATGTTGGTGAGTTATAGGTTTAACCTATATATATCAAATCGTAACAATAGACCACAAGATTTCATATTTCAATACACATCCCATACATAGAGATAAAAATCATTCATATGGTGAACACCTGGTAACCGACATTAACAAGATGCATATATAAGAATATCCCCATCATTCCGGGACACCCTTCGGATATGATATAAATTTCGAAGTACTAAAGCATCCGGTACTTTGGATGGGGTTTGTTAGGCCCAATAGATCTATCTTTAGGATTCGCTCAATTAGGGTGTCTGTTCCCTAATTCTTAGATTACCAGACTTAATAAAAAGGGGCATATTCGATTTCGATAATTCAACCATAGAATGTAGTTTCACGTACTTGTGTCTATTTTGTAAATCATTTATAAAACCTGCATGTATTCTCATCCCAAAATATTAGATTTTAAAAGTGGGACTATAACTCACTTTCACAGATTTTTACTTCGTCGGGAAGTAAGACTTGGCCACTGGTTGATTCACGAACCTATAACAATATATACATATATATCAAAGTATGTTCAAAATATATTTACAACACTTTTAATATATTTTGATGTTTTAAGTTTATTAAGTCAGCTGTCCTCGTTAGTAACCTACAACTAGTTGTCCACAGTTAGATGTACAGAAATAAATCGATAAATATTATCTTGAATCAATCCACGACCCAGTGTATACGTATCTCAGTATTGATCACAACTCAAACTATATATATTTTGGAATCAACCTCAACCCTGTATAGCTAACTCCAACATTCACATATAGAGTGTCTATGGTTGTTCCGAAATATATATAGATGTGTCGACATGATAGGTCGAAACATTGTATACGTGTCTATGGTATCTCAAGATTACATAATATACAATACAAGTTGATTAAGTTATGGTTGGAATAGATTTGTTACCAATTTTCACGTAGCTAAAATGAGAAAAATTATCCAATCTTGTTTTACCCATAACTTCTTCATTTTAAATCCGTTTTGAGTGAATCAAATTGCTATGGTTTCATATTGAACTCTATTTTATGAATCTAAACAGAAAAAGTATAGGTTTATAGTCGGAAAAATAAGTTACAAGTCGTTTTTGTAAAGGTAGTCATTTCAGTCGAAAGAATGACGTCTAGATGACCATTTTAGAAAACATACTTCCACTTTGAGTTTAACCATAATTTTTGGATATAGTTTCATGTTCATAATAAAAATCATTTTCTCGGAATAACAACTTTTAAATCAAAGTTTATCATAGTTTTTAATTAACTAACCCAAAACAGCCCGCGGTGTTACTACGACGGCGTAAATCCGGTTTTACGGTGTTTTTCGTGTTTCCAGGTTTTAAATCATTAAGTTAGCATATCATATAGATATAGAACATGTGTTTAGTTGATTTTAAAAGTCAAGTTAGAAGGATTAACTTTTGTTTGCGAACAAGTTTAGAATTAACTAAACTATGTTCTAGTGATTACAAGTTTAAACCTTCGAATAAGATAGCTTTATATGTATGAATCGAATGATGTTATGAACATCATTACTACCTTAAGTTCCTTGGATAAACCTACTGGAAAAGAGAAAAATGGATCTAGCTTCAATGGATCCTTGGATGGCTCGAAGTTCTTGAAGCAGAATCATGACACGAAAACAAGTTCAAGTAAGATCATCACTTGAAATAAGATTGTTATAGTTATAGAAATTGAACCAAAGTTTGAATATGATTATTACCTTGTATTTGAATGATAACCTACTGTAAGAAACAAAGATTTCTTGAGGTTGGATGATCACCTTACAAGATTGGAAGTGAGCTAGCAAACTTGAAAGTATTCTTGATTTTATGTAACTAAAACTTGTAGAATATATGAAGAACACTTAGAACTTGAAGATAGAACTTGAGAGAGATCAATTAGATGAAGAAAATTGAAGAATGAAAGTATTTGTAGGTGTTTTTGGTCGTTGGTTTATGAATTAGATATAAAGGATATGTAATTTTGTTTTCATGTAAATAAGTCATGAATGATTACTCATATTTTTGTAATTTTATGAGATATTTCATGCTAGTTGCCAAATGATGGTTCCCACATGTGTTAGGTGACTCACATGGGCTGCTAATAGCTGATCATTGGAGTGTATATACCAATAGTACATACATCTAAAGCTGTGTATTGTACGAGTACGAATACGGGTGCATACGAGTAGAATTGTTGATGAAACTGAACGAGGATGTAATTGTAAGCATTTTTGTTAAGTAGAAGTATTTTGATAAGTGTATTGAAGTCTTTCAAAAGTGTATAAATACATATTAAAACACTACATGTATATACATTTTAACTGAGTCGTTAAGTCATCGTTAGTCGTTACATGTAAGTGTTGTTTTGAAACCTTTAGGTTAACGATCTTGTTAAATGTTGTTAACCCAATGTTTATAATATCGAATGAGATTTTAAATTATTATATTATCATAATATTATCATGTATGAATATCTCTTAATATGATATATATACATTAAATGTCTTTACAACGATAATCGTTACATATATGTCTCATTTAAAAATCATTAAGTTAGTAGTCTTATTTTTACATATGTAGTTCATTGTTAATATACTTAATGATATGTTTAATTATCATAGTATCATGTTAACTATATATATATATCCATATATATGTCATCATATAGTTTTTACAAGTTATAACGTTCGTGAATCACCGGTCAACTTGGGTGGTCAATTGTCTATATGAAACATATTTCAATTAATCAAGTCTTAACAAGTTTGATTGCTTAACATGTTGGAAACATTTAATCATGTAAATATCAATCTCAATTAATATATATAAACATGGAAAAGTTCGGGTCACTACAGTACCTACCCGTTAAATAAATTTCGTCCCGAAATTTTAAGCGGTTGAAGGTGTTGACGAATCTTCTGGAAATAGATGCGGGTATTTCTTCTTCATCTGATATTCACGCTCCCAGGTGAACTCGGGTCCTCTACGAGCATTCCATTGAACCTTAACAATTGGTATCTTGTTTTGCTTAAGTCTTTTAACCTCAGGATCCATTATTTCGACGGGTTCTTCGATGAATTGAAGTTTTTCGTTGATTTGGATTTCATCTAACGGAATAATGAGATCTTCTTTAGCAAAACATTTCTTCAAATTCGAGACGTGGAAAGTGTTATGTACAGCCGCGAGTTGTTGAGGTAACTCAAGTCGGTAAGCTACTGGTCCGACACGATCAATAATCTTGAATGGTCCAATATACCTTGGATTTAATTTCCCTCGTTTACCAAATCGAACAACGCCTTTCCAAGGTGCAACTTTAAGCATGACCATCTCTCCAATTTCAAATTCTATATCTTTTCTTTTAATGTCAGCGTAGCTCTTTTGTCGACTTTGGGCGGTTTTCAACCGTTGTTGAATTTGGATGATCTTCTCGGTAGTTTCTTGTATAATCTCCGGACCCGTAATCTGTCTATCCCCCACTTCACTCCAACAAATCGGAGACCTGCACTTTCTACCATAAAGTGCTTCAAACGGCGCCATCTCAATGCTTGAATGGTAGCTGTTTTTGTAGGAAAATTCTGCTAACGGTAGATGTCGATCCCAACTGTTTCCGAAATCAATAACACATGCTCGTAGCATGTCTTCAAGCGTTTGTATCGTCCTTTCACTCTGCCCATCAGTTTGTGGATGATAGGCAGTACTCATGTCTAGACGAGTTCCTAATGCTTGCTGTAATGTCTGCCAGAATCTTGAAATAAATCTGCCATCCCTATCAGAGATAATAGAGATTGGTATTCCATGTCTGGAGACGACTTCCTTCAAATACAGTCGTGCTAACTTCTCCATCTTGTCATCTTCTCTTATTGGCAGAAAGTGTGCTGATTTGGTGAGACGATCAACTATTACCCAAATAGTATCAAAACCACTTGCAGTCCTTGGCAATTTAGTGATGAAATCCATGGTAATGTTTTCCCATTTCCATTCTGGGATTTCGTGTTGTTGAAGTAGACCTGATGGTTTCTGATGCTCAGCTTTGACCTTAGAACACGTCAAACATTCTCCTACGTATTAAGCAACATCGGCTTTCATACCCGGCCACCAAAAATGTTTCTTGAGATCCTTGTATATCTTCCCCGTTCCAGGATGTATTGAGTATCTGGTTTTATGAGATTCTCTAAGTACCATTTCTCTCATATCTCCAAATTTTGGTACCCAAATCCTTTCAGCCCTATACCGGGTTCCGTCTTCCCGAATATTAAGATGCTTCTCCGATCCTTTGGGTATTTCATCCTTTAAATTTCCCTCTTTTAAAACTCCTTGTTGCGCCTCCTTTATTTGAGTAGTAAGGTTATTATGAATCATTATATTCATAGATTTTACTCGAATGGGTTCTCTGTCCTTCCTGCTCAAGGCATCGGCTACCACATTTGCCTTCCCTGGGTGGTAACGAATCTCAAAGTCGTAATCATTCAATAATTCAATCCACCTACGCTGCCTCATATTCAGTTGTTTCTGATTAAATATGTGTTGAAGACTTTTGTGGTCGGTATATATAATACTTTTGACCCCATATAAGTAGTGCCTCCAAGTCTTTAATGCAAAAACAACCGCGCCTAATTCCAAATCATGCGTCGTATAATTTTGCTCGTGAATCTTCAATTGTCTAGACGCATACGCAATCACCTTCGTTCGTTGCATTAATACACAACCGAGACCTTGCTTTGATGCATCACAATAAATCACAAAATCATCATTCCCTTCAGGCAATGACAATATAGGTGCCGTAGTTAGCTTTTTCTTCAATAACTGAAACGCTTTCTCTTGTTCATCCTTCCATCCAAATTTCTTCCCTTTATGCGTTAAAGCAGTCAAGGGTTTTGCTATTCTGGAAAAGTCTTGGATGAACCTTCTGTAGTAACCAGCTAGTCCTAAAAACTGGCGTATGTGTTTCGGAGTTTTCGGGGTTTCCCACTTTTCAACAGTTTCTATCTTTGCCGGATCCACCTTAATACCTTCTTTGTTCACTATGTGACCGAGGAATTGAACTTCTTCCAACCAAAATGCACACTTTGAAAACTTAGCGTACAATTCTTCCTTCCTCAATACTTCTAACACCTTTCTCAAGTGTTCACCGTGTTCTTGGTCATTCTTTGAGTAAATAAGTATGTCATCAATGAAAACAATGACAAACTTGTCAAGGTATGGTCCACACACTCGATTCATAAGGTCCATGAACACAGCTGGTGCATTAGTTAAACCAAACGGCATGACCATTAACTCGTAATGACCGTAACGTGTTCTGAAAGCAGTCTTTGTAATATCATCTTCATTCACCCGCATTTGATGATACCTGGAACGTAAGTCAATCTTTGAATAAACAGATGAGCCTTGTAGTTGATCAAATAAGTCGTCGATTCTCGGTAGTGGGTAGCGGTTCTTGATGGTAACTTTGTTCAACTCTCGGTAGTCGATACACAACCTGAATGTACCATCTTTCTTCTTGACAAACAAAACAGGAGCTCCCCACGGTGATGTGCTTGGTCGAATGAAACCACGCTCTAAAAGTTCTTGTAATTGGCTTTGTAGTTCTTTCATCTCGCTGGGTGCGAGTCTGTAAGGAGCACGAGCTATTGGTGCAGCTCCTGGTACAAGATCTATTTGAAATTCAACGGATCGATGTGGGGGTAATCCCGGTAATTCTTTCGGAAATACATCGGGAAATTCTTTTGCAATGGGAACATCATTGATGCTCTTTTCTTTAGTTTGTACTTTCTCGACGTGTGCTAGAATAGCATAGCAACCTTTTCTTATTAGTTTTTGTGCCTTCAAATTACTAATAAGATGTAGCTTCGTGTTGCCCTTTTCTCCGTACACCATTAAGGGTTTTCCTTTTTCTCGTATAATGCGAATTGCATTTTTGTAACAAACGATCTCTGCTTTCACTTCTTTCAACCAGTCCATACCGATTATCACATCAAAACTCCCTAACTCTACTGGTATCAAGTCAATCTTAAATGTTTCGCTAACCAGTTTAATTTCTCGATTCCGACATATATTATCTGCCGAAATTAATTTACCATTTGCTAATTCGAGTAAAAATTTACTATCCAAAGGCGTCAATGGACAACTTAATTTAGCACAAAAATCTCTACTCATATAGCTTCTATCCGCACCCGAATCAAATAAAACGTAAGCAGATTTATTGTCAATAAGAAACGTACCCGTAACAAGCTCCGGGTCTTCCTGTGCCTCTGCCGCATTAATATTGAAAACTCTTCCGCGGCCTTGTCCATTCGTGTTCTCCTGGTTCGGGTAATTTCTAATAATGTGGCCCGGTTTTCCACATTTATAACAAACTACATTGGCATAACTTGCTCCGACACTACTTGCTCCGCCATTACTCGTTCCGACACCATTTGTTCCTTTCGTTCTATTAACCCCTGGTCCGTAGACCTCACACTTCGCCGCGCTATGACCATTTCTTTTACACTTGTTGCAAAATTTGGTGCAGAATCCCGAGTGATACTTTTCACACCTTTGGCATAGCTGCTTCTGATTGTTGTTGTTGTTGCGATTATTATTGTTGTTGGGATGATTGTTGTAGTTGCTGCTGCTGCTGTTGTTGTTGTTGTTGTTGTTGGGCCGTTTGTTGTAGTTGCGATTGATGTTGCGATTGCTGGGATAATTGTTGCGATTATTGTTGTAATTGCTGTTGTTGTTGTATTGGTGATTCTTATCACCGTTTTCCTCCCACTTTCTTTTGACTTGCTTCACATTGGTCTCTTCAGCAGTCTGTTCTTTAATTCTTTCTTCAATCTGGTTCACTAGTTTATGAGCCATTCTACATGCCTGTTGTATGGAGGCGGGCTCGTGTGAACTTATATCTTCTTGGATTCTTTCCGGTAATCCTTTCACAAACGCGTCGATCTTCTCTTCCTCATCTTCGAATGCTCCCGGACACAATAGGCACAATTCTGTGAATCGTCTTTCGTACGTGGTAATATCAAATCCTTGGGTTCGTAACCCTCTAAGTTCTGTCTTGAGCTTATTGACCTCGGTTCTGGGACGGTACTTCTCGTTCATCAAGTGCTTGAATGCTGACCACGGTAGTGCGTACGCATCGTCTTGTCCCACTTGCTCTATATAGGTATTCCACCATGTTAACGCAGAACCTGTGAAGGTATGCGTAGCGTACTTCACTTTGTCCTGTTCAGTACACTTACTTATGGCAAACACCGATTCAACCTTCTCGGTCCACCGTTTCAATTCGATCGGTCCTTCGGTTCCATCAAATTCCAAAGGTTTGCAGGCAGTGAATTCTTTGTAGGTGCATCCTACACGATTTCCTGTACTGCTAGATCCAAGGTTATTGTTGGTATGTAGCGCAGCCTGTACTGCGGCTATGTTTGAAGCTAGAAAAGTACGGAATTCCTCTTCATTCATATTCACGGTGTGTCGAGTAGTCGGTGCCATTTCCTTCAAAATAGTTAAATGGAACAAGTTAATCATACAGAATATTAAGAGTAGTTAATAGTATTTCGTAGCATAATATGAACTCATTTATAAAAGCTTTTTCTTCATATTAGCGTTTTATAAGTTTAAATTCGGGTAGTACCTACGCGTTAAGTTCATACTTAGTAGCTAATATACAATTCAACTACTACAATTCTATATGAAAAACTGATTATAATAATATTTCGCGTTCAAACTTTTACACAATATTTTACAAACTTACAATACCGCTTATTTTACATATAGCATGAAATATAGCACACAATAAATTTGATACAAGATGGTTGTGAAGATAATTCTAGCTAGTACACAAGTCGTTCAGCAAAGGCAATAAAGACACGTAATTCATACGTCCAGAAACAAGTCATGCATTCTGGTTTTACTAGGATTACTTCCCTTCCTTGGTCTTGTGGAACATAACCGTTATGGCCGTTGATAAGACAGCGTGTTGTAACGTCGTCAAAGGGACGAGGGTTACGTAATGTCCAACAGTCCCGTAATAATCTAAAAACCTCATTTCTTACCCCAATTACCGACTCCGTCACTTGTGGGAACATTTTGTTTAATAGTTGTAGCCCGATGTTCTTGTTCTCACTTTGGTGAGAAGCGAACATTACTAATCCGTAAGCATAACATGCTTTTTTATGTTGCATGTTAGCCGCTTTTTCTAAATCACGAAGTCCAATATTCGGATATATTGAGTCAAAATAATTTCTTAACCCATTGCGTAAAATAGCATTTGGGTTCCCCGCAATATATGCGTCAAAGTAAAGACATCGTAACTTATGGATTTCCCAATGTGATATCCCCCATCTTTCGAACGAAAGCCTTTTATAAACCAAGGCATTCTTGGAACGTTCTTCGAATGTCTTACAAACTGATCTCGCCTTAAATAGTTGTGCCGAAGAATTCTGACCGACTCTAGACAAGATTTCATCAATCATGTCTCCGGGTAGGTCTCTTAAAATATTGGGTTGTCTATCCATTTTGTGTTTTTATACTGTAAAATAGACAAGAGTCAGATTCATAATAAAAAAAAAATACTTATTAATACAAGCAATTTTTACATATATCATAAAGCATAAGCACACTATATTACATATATTACACCACACGAATACAACTATCTTATTCCGACTCGCTTGTTTCTTCTTCTTCGGTTTTGGTTCGTTTTGCCAAGTTTCTAGGGATATATGATGTTCCCCTAATACGAGCCGTCGCGATCCACATTGGTTTAGAAAAACCTGGTGGTTTAGAGGTTCCCGGGTCATTGTTACAACTTAAGGACTTCGGGGGTTGACGATACATATAAAGTTCATCGGGGTTGGAATTAGATTTCTCTATTTTTATGCCCTTTCCCTTATTATTTTCTTTTGCCTTTTTAAATTCAGTTGGGGTAATTTCTATAACATCATCGGAATTCTCGTCGGAATCCGATTCATCGGAGAATTGGTAATCCTCCCAATATTTTGCTTCCTTGGCGGAAACACCATTGACCAAAATTAACCTTGGTCGGTTGGTTGAGGATTTTCTTTTACTTAACCGTTTTATTATTTCCCCCACCGGTTCTATTTCTTCATCCGGTTCCGATTCTTCTTCCGGTTCCGATTCTTCTTCCGGTTCCGACTCTTCTTCCGGTTCCTCTTCGGGAACTTGTGAATCAGTCCACGAATCATTCCAATTTACATTTGACTCTTCATTATTATTAGGTGAGTCAATGGGACTTGTTCTAGAGGTAGACATCTATCACATAATATCAAACGCGTTAAGAGATTAATATATCACATAATATTCACATGTTAAAAATATATAGTTTCCAACAAAATTTGTTAAGCAATCATTTTTCAAGTAAACACGGTCGAAGTCCAGACTCACTAATGCATCCTAACAAACTCAATAAGACACACTAATGCAAAATTCTGGTTCTCTAAGACCAACGCTCTGATACCAACTGAAATGTCCCGTTCTTATTGATTAAAAACGTTCCATATTAATTGATTTCGTTGCGAGGTTTTGACCTCTATATGAGACGTTTTTCAAAGACTGCATTCATTTTTAAAACAAACCATAACCTTTATTTCATAAATAAAGGTTTAAAAAGCTTTACGTAGATTATCAAATAATGATAATCTAAAATATCCTGTTTACACACGACCATTACATAATGGTTTACAATACAAATATGTTACATCGAAATCAGTTTCTTGAATGCAGTTTTTACACAATATCATACAAACATGGACTCCAAATCTTGTCCTTATTTTAGTATGCAACAGCGGAAGCTCTTAATATTCACCTGAGAATAAACATGCTTTAAACGTCAACAAAAATGTTGGTGAGTTATAGGTTTAACCTATATATATCAAATCGTAACAATAGACCACAAGATTTCATATTTCAATACACATCCCATACATAGAGATAAAAATCATTCATATGGTGAACACCTGGTAACCGACATTAACAAGATGCATATATAAGAATATCCCCATCATTCCGGGACACCCTTCGGATATGATATAAATTTCGAAGTACTAAAGCATTCGGTACTTTGGATGGGGTTTGTTAGGCCCAATAGATCTATCTTTAGGATTCGCGTCAATTAGGGTGTCTGTTCCCTAATTCTTAGATTACCAGACTTAATAAAAAGGGGCATATTCGATTTCGATAATTCAACCATAGAATGTAGTTTCACGTACTTGTGTCTATTTTTTAAATCATTTATAAAACCTGCATGTATTCTCATCCCAAAATATTAGATTTTAAAAGTGGGACTATAACTCACTTTCACAGATTTTTACTTCGTCGGGAAGTAAGACTTGGCCACTGGTTGATTCACGAACCTATAACAATATATACATATATATCAAAGTATGTTCAAAATATATTTACAACACTTTTAATATATTTTGATGTTTTAAGTTTATTAAGTCAGCTGTCCTCGTTAGTAACCTACAACTAGTTGTCCACAGTTAGATGTACAGAAATAAATCGATAAATATTATCTTGAATCAATCCACGACCCAGTGTATACGTATCTCAGTATTGATCACAACTCAAACTATATATATTTTGGAATCAACCTCAACCCTGTATAGCTAACTCCAACATTCACATATAGAGTGTCTATGGTTGTTCCGAAATATATATAGATGTGTCGACATGATAGGTCGAAACATTGTATACGTGTCTATGGTATCTCAAGATTACATAATATACAATACAAGTTGATTAAGTTATGGTTGGAATAGATTTGTTACCAATTTTCACGTAGCTAAAATGAGAAAAATTATCCAATCTTGTTTTACCCATAACTTCTTCATTTTAAATCCGTTTTGAGTGAATCAAATTGCTATGGTTTCATATTGAACTCTATTTTATGAATCTAAACAGAAAAAGTATAGGTTTATAGTCAGAAAAATAAGTTACAAGTCGTTTTTGTAAAGGTAGTCATTTCAGTCGAAAGAATGACGTCTAGATGACCATTTTAGAAAACATACTTCCACTTTGAGTTTAACCATAATTTTTGGATATAGTTTCATGTTCATAATAAAAATCATTTTCTCAGAATAACAACTTTTAAATCAAAGTTTATCATAGTTTTTAATTAACTAACCCAAAACAGCCCGCGGTGTTACTACGACGGCGTAAATCCGGTTTTACGGTGTTTTTCGTGTTTTCAGGTTTTAAATCATTAAGTTAGCATATCATATAGATATAGAACATGTGTTTAGTTGATTTTAAAAGTCAAGTTAGAAGGATTAACTTTTGTTTGCGAACAAGTTTAGAATTAACTAAACTATGTTCTAGTGATTACAAGTTTAAACCTTCGAATAAGATAGCTTTATATGTATGAATCAAATGATGTTATGAACATCATTACTACCTTAAGTTCCTTGGATAAACCTACTGGAAAAGAGAAAAATGGATCTAGCTTCAATGGATCCTTGGATGGCTCGAAGTTCTTGAAGCAGAATCATGACACGAAAACAAGTTCAAGTAAGATCATCACTTGAAATAAGATTGTTATAGTTATAGAAATTGAACCAAAGTTTGAATATGATTATTACCTTGTATTAGAATGATAACCTACTGTAAGAAACAAAGATTTCTTGAGGTTGGATGATCACCTTACAAGATTGGAAGTGAGCTAGCAAACTTGAAAGTATTCTTGATTTTATGTAACTAAAACTTGTAGAATATATGAAGAACACTTAGAACTTGAAGATAGAACTTGAGAGAGATCAATTAGATGAAGAAAATTGAAGAATGAAAGTATTTGTAGGTGTTTTTGGTCGTTGGTTTATGAATTAGATATAAAGAATATGTAATTTTGTTTTCATGTAAATAAGTCATGAATGATTACTCATATTTTTGTAATTTTATGAGATATTTCATGCTAGTTGCCAAATGATGGTTCCCACATGTGTTAGGTGACTCACATGGGCTGCTAAGAGCTGATCATTGGAGTGTATATACCAATAGTACATACATCTAAAGCTGTGTATTGTACGAGTACGAATACGGGTGCATACGAGTAGAATTGTTGATGAAACTGAACGAGGATGTAATTGTAAGCATTTTTGTTAAGTAGAAGTATTTTGATAAGTGTATTGAAGTCTTTCAAAAGTGTATAAATACATATTAAAACACTACATGTATATACATTTTAACTGAGTCGTTAAGTCATCGTTAGTCGTTACATGTAAGTGTTGTTTTGAAACCTTTAGGTTAACGATCTTCTTAAATGTTGTTAACCCAATGTTTATAATATCGAATGAGATTTTAAATTATTATATTATCATAATATTATCATGTATGAATATCTCTTAATATGATATATATACATTAAATGTCTTTACCACGATAATCGTTACATATATGTCTCATTTAAAAATCATTAAGTTAGTAGTCTTGTTTTTACATATGTAGTTCATTGTTAATATACTTAATGATATGTTTACTTATCATAGTATCATGTTAACTATATATATATATCCATATATATGTCATCATATAGTTTTTACAAGTTTTAACGTTCGTGAATCACCGGTCAACTTGGGTGGTCAATTGTCTATATGAAACATATTTCAATTAATCAAGTCTTAACAAGTTTGATTGCTTAACATGTTGGAAACATTTAATCATGTAAATATCAATCTCAATTAATATATATAAACATGGAAAAGTTTGGGTCACTACAGCGATCCCTTCCACCAACCGAATTCACCTCTTGGTGAAGAACCTGAAGCACTTACCGGCGAACCTGTCCGAAATACCATATTCACCCTCATTTCCAGGATATCTCGCAATGATTATATTCTATCCACAATTCTAAACCTTATTCATCAGCTCGTTTCGACCGACAATCATCCTGGGGTAATGGAAGAAGTCAACAAACTTAGCGCTCGAGTAATTAATTTGGAAAACATGGTGCATAACTTACCAGCTTCAGCAACATCACCAGCACCAACAGTACCACCAACATCAACACCAGTACCACCAACAACCCAAGTCTCAACATCACATGTCTCAACATCTCATTCTGTACCTCGAGTATAATCATCATTCTACATGACGTTCTACATCATTTATCTTCGTTCGACATGATGATTATGTAATCTCTAATGTTTTAGAGATTATGTACTCTAGTTCTAACCAAAAAGCAAATGAGATTAATATCATATTGACTCATTAAATCTATGATTACATCTGAAGAAAATATATACGTATATATGTTTTCATAAAGATTGTAATTAAAAATTCTTTTGTACAAACTGTTAATGGCAAAAATATTTTAACGGGTAGGTAATACCTGAGGAATATTTAGATTTCACCTTAATAAGTTACACTGTACATTTGTCGAAGCTGATTCAATAGTCATTCACTATCCTACTTACAACCACCGATATACGTATCCGTTCACCGCAGAATAACCATTTTCATCCAATTTCATATTTGGATTTTGATTTACCAGAATCCAACAAGTGGCATAATGAAGAAAACATTGAACAAAATAAAATTTGTTAGAAACAAACAAATTAACTATGAGAAATTCTATTAAGAATTCACGCTAACAAAATCCTAGCTAACTGTTCCTAGCTAACTGTTAATTCCTATTACATTTATTTATCGCAATTTTAATTCTCGCAATTTTATTTATCGTCATTTAATTTCTGTTATTTATTTTACGCACTTTAAATATCAGGACATGTATACAAGGTTTTGACATATCATATCGACGCATCTATATATATTATTTGGAATAACCATAGACACTCTATATGCAGTAACGCTGGAATTAGCTATACAGGGTTGAGGTTGATTCTACAATAATATATATACTTTGAGTTGTGATCGAGTCTGAGACATGTACACGGGTCACGATACGTATTAATTAATTCGAATATTATATATTAAACTATATATGAATTATTGGACTGTTAACTGTGGACTGCCAACATTGGACAATTTAAATGAATTAAAATATTGATTATAACATATGAAACTAAATAATTCTTCAAGTTTGCCACTTGATTTTATCTTAAACCTCGTTTGTATCTTGACGATTACAATCTGCGTTCAAACCTTTCATGATTCTTGAAAACACCTCAATCGAGAGGATGAACCAATCGCACTTCATCTATGGAAGAAGAGATTGATGCATATAGTTATGTACCTGAAACTCTCAGAAACTGGGTAAACGTTTAACACGTATCTGTGCTAGATCCTTTGGCATTGTTATTACCGAAGATAACTTTACATACCTTTTCAAAATTAGCCAATTTTGTCACAGCTCCAACAAATCAACTTAGACTTCTCGTTCGAAACAATCTTATTATAACTTTAATATATATGTCTGCTCATTTATTGTTACCGGGGAACCTTTTATATTCCACCATATTACCATCAGCGTTTAATCATTTAAAAACACAATTCTCCTGAAACCACCTCGAATTGATAACCGATGATTCAGATATCGTAGCATTAAATGCAGAGGAAACAGAAAAATTGTAGATGGTTTAAACAGTCAAAAGTTTGATAATAAAGAGCGACATACTGAAAAAGCTCAAAAGTTTTGATACTGAAAAATGAATTGAGCAAACCATGAAGGAGATTGTGGACAAATCACAAAGACTAAACCTGTACTTAACGAATCCAGATGATTCAGTATCTGCTGAAACCTTTAAACGAATATCTTGTTCCTTACTTATTCTAAATCCTTGCGGGAAAAAAAATTTCTTCATCATCCTTCGATCTTAGAAATTCTAAAATATCACCGTATCTTTTGTTATAAATACCTTCGATATTTCTGAAGATACCTTCATAAATATCTTTGCCCGAAATTATCTATCTCCTCGTGCTATCTATGTTACAACATAAAAGAAACTGGTTTAGTTTCTATCCTTCTATAAAATTTGAGTTTAAATTATGAATGATTTCCTAGAGAAGTGTTGGGAATTGAAGTATGAGTTAGTATAATATAATAACGTCAGGCTAACATGATTATATTATAGTAAGTCATGCTAAATTTTTAATGGAACGTGATGAGTCACAGATCACACCCTCATCATGAACCATGTTACACGACTCTTTCTTTCTATTTAACCTCTAAACGTATTAAGGAAATAATTTCTTGATATTTTTATCTTTCCTTGTTTCTAGTAATTTGCTAATTTAATCATGCTATTACATTTCTTTTCAGTTTAGAAGATTTTCTTTAAATTCCTTGAATTTCGAAAATCAACCATGACTACGTCAAAAGTTAAGATGAATCTCTATTTCTTTATTTCAATCCTTTGCGATAGCTTCACTTATACGCTTCAAATAATCGAATTGTTTATTTCATATTACTCAATGATGATAAAACTCTATTTATCAACTCATATTCGTCATGAAAACATTTTTATAGTTATTTGTGACGACCTCACTCAAATTTCGGGACGAAATTTCTTTAACGGGTAGATACTGTGACGACCCGGGAATTTCTGACCAAATTTAAACTTAATCTTTATATAATTTCGACATGATATGCAAAGTCTATAATGTTGAGTCTCAAAATTTTTGAACTATTACATGAAAGCATTTGACCTTTGACCATTTCCGACGATTCACGAATATTTATGTGTAAATAGTTATGTATATAAATTACAACTAGAAAACATTAACAAAGAATTAAAAGTATAATACTGTACATTAAACTTATAGGATTATATATCTATTCGATATATTTAAACTACGGAATTAAAAAGTAATCAAATCATTGTAATTAAATATGTAAAATAAATTACAAGATAAGAAAGTTGTTATAAAAATAAATAAATAAAGCTATATATAAATATATAGGATTTTTATAAAGAATTGTTATGATATGTATAATTGAATATATAAATAAAAGATATAAATATTATATGTAACATGTAATGTTAATATATTTACAAGTTAAAAGATAGTTGCTATTACTTATTATCAATATATGTATTATTAATATATTATATATAATTGGAAACATTTAATTACTAATGTTATTGACATCATTAATACTTTCATTTTTATTAATATTAATATCAATTAATATTAGTAATAATAAATATTAAAATTTAAATAAAGGATATGAATATCACAAATTCACAATAAATACTTAAAATAATAAATATTACTATTAGAATGGTTGAATTTATTATTTAGTTGTAAGTTAAATATTATTAGTTATTATGATTAATACTACTATTATTAATATTATTACTTTTATAATTATAATTACCATTACTATTAAAATTATTATTAATATTATCATAAGGATAATACAAATTATTATAAATATCAATAATAATATCATTGTTGATTATTATTAACATAAGTTGTTAAAATTATTATTATTATTTATATAATTATTATCACTATTATTAATATTATTTTTATTAATCTATTTATTTATTTATTAATATGAAGATATAAATCAGATATAAAGAATGAGAAACGTAACCATCAAAGTGTACTGGATTTTGTTCCTGTCTCTAAACTAGCTGCCAGTCGATTATCAATTGGCAAATTACAAACAAAACCTGATAAGAATCAATCGCCCTTTTTTAATTTTTTATTTTTCTCTTTTTTCAATTATTTGTCTGATTGAAGAATTATTGTACTTCCTGTCTAGATTTTGTTACAAGTCGATTTCATGTAATCACTTTACGTTACTACCTCAATTATTTACTGCATTCTATTAATCTCCTACTACAATTCGTGAAGTTAAACAGAAAAACCCATTACAGGCTCGATAAACCTCTGCTCTTATATTTTTTCATCAAAATTTAGAAAATGAATGAAAATTCAAAATATAAAAATGCCAATGTGTTTAAAATCTTCTTCTCAAACTATCTGCAAAGTATCAACATCCAATTTTCAAAAATCGAGCTAGAATTTTGAGGTCAAAGTTTCGTTTCAAAAAGTCAACCGAATCGTTCTTCGCGAAATTCGAATTTGTATTGATATCTTCAGTTAAATTGATGTTATGAAATGTTTCTTTGGATGATTTGAAATGTATTTCATTTTATAACTTTAAGCTAAAACGGTCTTAATTTACAAATCAAAGTTTGAGTTGATTATCTTTTTTCCACGTACAGCAGACTTTTTATTTTCATCTTTATTTTGATTAAATTGAACAAAAGGATTTCATTACAAGTCAGTTATAATTAGGTTTTAAGTCTTAATACAAACCTTGATTTGTTATTTTGATTATGAATGAAATCCCTGGTCGACTGAGTAAACGAAGAAGAAGGAGAATAGGAAACAGAAAGAGAATAGGCATATAATTTGGGAAATGGGTTCTAAATCAGAAAAACAAATTGGGACGAATGGTTAGGTGTGTGTATGGTATTCGAGAGGTCTCGGGTTCAATTCGTGCTGGAGACAAGTTTTTTTTAAAACACTTATTGAGGTAGTTTCTTTATTCTAAAAATCATCATTATTATTATTATTGTTATTATTATTATTATTATTATTATTAATTATTATTTTTGTTAATATTATTATTGTTGATATAAATCAATTTGATATGTTATTATGTTAATTGTAATATTAGAAATAGAATTATTATTATTATTATTATTATTATTAATACGATTAGTAATACATTATTATTATTATCATTAGTAAAAGGTATTAACTAACAATTATTATTATTATCATAATTATAATTACAATTATAATTATTAATATTATGGTTAAGTTAATTACTAGTATTACTATAATAATACAATTACATATTAATATCAAATAAATGAGTATTATTATCATAACTATAATTATTATTATCACTACTAATATTAAAATAGGTATTAATATGATTATGATTATTATTATTATTATAACTATTATTATGAAAATAATACAAGTTATTATTATTTTAGCAAATATTAGTATTGATATCATTTTATAAATACTAGAATTATTATTATTAACATAAGTATTAAGTATATGATTATCAGTATTAGTATTATTAATATTAAAAATTATTATAATTGTAATCAACTACAATTTTTATTTATATATTATCATGTATATAAAAAAAATATACTTAAAAGTTATATTACATATAAGTATGAATTAATTATATTAACAACCTTTAAATAAATATCCATATATAACAAATTAGGTATTTTTAAAACTATATAAATAATAATCATTTTAAATATATATACAAATTAAATAAATAGTATATAAAGTTATAATATATGAAGTCGATCGATTAAGGTTATATGTATTAATGAATATACAAATGATATAGGTTCGTGAATCCAAGGCCAACCCTATACTTGTTCAATGTAGTCATATGTATTTTTACTACAAAATACATTAGGTGAGTTTCATTTGATTCCCTTTTACTCTTTACATTTTTGGGACTGAGAATACATGCGCTGTTTTTATAACTGTTTCCTAAATGCTTTTGATATATATTTTTGAACTGAGAATACATGAACTGCTTCTACAAACGTTTGACGAAATAGACACAAATATTCAAAACTACATTCTATGATAGAATTATTTGGATTCAGAGGTTCGATTTAGTAGTTAACGGAGAGATGATTTTGAATTGCGTACGCATTAGCTCCCATTTTAACTACCATCGACGGGATGATTTTGCATTGCACGCACGCACTAGCCCCCAATGTATTGTATTGTATTATAGTCGACTTTGTAGTTGGTAACGGAGGGATGATTTTTCATTGCGTACGCATTAGCCCCCGTTTCAGCTACCCTCGGAGGGATGATTTTGCATTGCGTACGCATTAGCCCCCGTTGTAATAATTATATTGTATTAACTACCATGGTGAGATGATTTTGTCATTGCACTACGCATTAGCTACCGTTGGTGAGTTGTTTGAAAGGTTCCGGTGTTCTTCATATGAATGATTTTTACAACAGTGAGCAGAACTGCACAGATTGTTTTCTAATTATGAGTATTTTGTGTTCTTTTATATTATTGAAAATGATTGATTATGAAAAACTAATGAACTCACCAGCTTTTTGGTTGACACTTGAAAGCATGTTTATTCTCAGGTATTAAAGAAGTCTTCCGATGTGCATTTGCTCATTTTAGAGATATTACTTGGAGTCATTCATGACATATTTCAAAAGACGTTGCATTCGAGTCTTTGAGTTCATCAAGATTATTATTAAGTCAATTATAGTTGGATGTATTATGAAGTGATATGCATATCGTCAACTTTCGATATAAGGAAAGTTTGTCTTTTCAAAACGAATGCAATGTTTGTAAAATGTATCATATAGAGGTCAAGTACCTCGCGATGTAACCAAATGTAATGTATTCGTCCAGATGGATTAGGACGGGGCGTTAGAGTTGGTATCAGAGCGATGGTCTTAGCGAACCAAGTCTTGCATTAGTGTGTCTAACTGGTAGTTGTTTAGATACGTTAGTGAGTCTGGACTTCGACCGTGTCTGCCTGTAAAAAGTTTTGCTTATCATTTTGTGTCAAAAATTAACTGCTTATCATTATTAGGGAATCACTTGCTTATCATTCTTAATCTAGACATATCTTACGGCCTGGATTGCATGAATAGTGTATAGACAAAATTCATATCTTAGCGTATCTGCTACTTCATATCTTAGCGTATCTGTTACTGTAACTTTTCCTGACATATTCCTTAAATTCCTCCGTAATCTATGAAATCTCTTGTTCTATATATAGATATTCTATGTAGTTAGGATACCATTCGATAACTGAAAATCATTTCCTATCGAAAAATCTTTTACTCAATAGTACGAAATGGAACTCGTCACAAGTTCAAGTTCTTCGGAACCCGACAGCTATTTCGACATGGATGTTCACCTAAGCTCCAAAAGCAGCGTCACCAGAATGAATTAAGTAATCAGCCATCCCCAATTCATTTGATGAGTTTGTAGTCGACTTAATCAATGGAGACACGAAGAAGGCGATCCCTTCCACCAACCGAATTCACCTCTTGGTGAAGAACCTGAAGCACTTACCGGCGAACCTGTCCGAAATACCATATTCACCCTCATTTCCAGGATATCTCGCAATGATTATATTCTATCCACAATTCTAAACCTTATTCATCCGCTCGTTTCGACCGACAATCATCCTGGGGTAATGGAAGAAGTCAACAAACTTCGCGCTCTAGTAATTAATTTGGAAAACATGGTTCAAAACTTACCAGCTTCAGCAACATCACCAGCACTAACAGTACCACCAACATCAACACCAGTACCACCAACAACCCAAGTCTCAATATCACATGTCTCAACATCTCATTCTGTACCTCGAGTATAATCATCGTTCTACATGATGTTCTACATCATTTATCTTCGTTCGAAATGATGATTATGTAATCTCTAATGTTTTAGAGATTATGTACTCCAGTTCTAACCAAAAAGAAAATGAGATTAATATCATATTGACTCATTAAATTCATGATTACATCTGAAGAAAATATATACGTATATATGTTTTCTTAAAGATTGTAATTAAAAATTCTTTTGTACAAACTGTTAATGGCAAAAATATTTTAATGGGTAGGTAATACCCGAGGAATATTTAGATTTCACCTTAATAAGTTACGCTATACATTTGTCAAAGCTGATTCAACAGTCATTCACTATCCTACTTACAACCACCGATATACGTATCCGTTCACCGCAGAATAACCATTTTCATCCAATTTCATATTTGGATTTTGATTTACCAGAATCCAACAAGTGGCATAATGAAGAAAACATTGAACAAAATAAAATTTGTTAGAAACAAACAAATTAACTATGAGAAATTCTATTAAGAATCCATGCTAACAAAATCTTAGCTAACTGTTCCTAGCTAACTGTTAATTCCTATTACATTTATTTATCACAATTTATTTATCCCAATTTTAATTCTCGCAATTTTATTTATCGTCATTTAATTTCTGTTATTTGTTTTACGCACTTTAAATATCGGGACACGTATACAAGGTTTTGACATATCATATCGAAGCATCTATATATATTATTTGGAATAACCATAGACACTCTATATGCAGTAATGCTAGAATTAGCTATACAGGGTTGAGGTTGATTCTACAATAATATATATACTTTGAGTTGTGATCGAGTCTGAGACATGTACACGGGTCACGATACGTATTAATTAATTCGAATATTATTTATTAAACTATATATGAATTATTGGACTGTTAACTGTGGACTATCGACTGTGGACTGCCAAAATTGGACAATTAAAATGAATTAAAATATTAATTATAACATATGAAACTAAATAATTCTTCAAGTTTGCCACTTGATTTTATCTTAAACCTCGTTTGTATCTTGACGATTACAATCTGCGTTCAAACCTTTCATGATTCTTGAAAACACCTCAATCGAGAGGATGAACCAACCACACTTCATCTACGGAAGAAGAGATTGATGCATATAGTTATGTACCTGAAAACTCTCGGAAACTGGGTAAACGTTTAACACGTATCTGTGCTAGCTCCTTTTGTGACGACTCAGAAATTTTCGACCAAATTTAAACTTTAATCTTTATATTATTCGGACACGATAAGCAAAGTTTGTTAAGTTAAATCTCAAGAATTTTAAACTGTGTTCATACATTCATTATAACCTCGACCAAATTCCGACGATTCACGAACCGTTATATATAAATAGATATGTTATGTATATATATATTATAACTTGAGAATATTAATAAAGTATTAAACGTATAATACTTTACACGAACGTATTTGTTTCAATATGATTTTCCCCGAAATTAAAAAAATATATATTAAATGATTGAATTATCAGAAACATTGAATTATGATTACAAGTCTCTGTTGAGAGGTCCACTATGATTTGAGAAAATCTATTCCTCTTAACGATATTCAGAATAATTTGTAAAGCTATTTATAAATAAAAACAAAAAGTGTCATTTACGAAAGTTAGACAAAAGTTAGTGGAGAATTGGTTTCCATAATATTCTATTAATCTATTTTCAAACGTACAAAGACGTTTTCAGTTTAAAAAGAACTTTATTATTAAAACGTATATAACTTTTATAAATATCTAGAATCACTTTTGACAACTCATTACTTAACCAGTATAAAAAATATAATGATATTTATATTTTATTTCATTAAATATATATAACGATTTAAATTAATATTATATATATTTATACGCGTATTATACATACATAGTTTTTATACTTTTACTATACTTTAACTATACCTTTACTTTACTTTTACTTTTACTTTACTTTAACTTTAATAATTCACTTTAATAATTCATACTTTAATAATTCACTTTAATAATTCACTTTAATAATTCATACTTTAATAATTCACTTTAATAATTCAAAAATCTATTATAAATAGAATTCAATAGGTTTCATTATTTCATAGAAACTTGAAAATATATTTCTCTAAACTTTATCAATCGATTTATGTATATATATATATATATATATATATATATATATATATATATATTTTTGCTCTGTATTATTTCAAGATATTATTAGTATACATAAAATATTACGACGGAGTGCTGTCCGAGTGATTTCAAAATAGTTTTTTTGAATGAGTCGAAGCTAAAGAAATTATGGGTTATAGCTATGGAGGTGATGGGTATGGTTCATGGGTATGCTCGTGAGGTTAATCTAGTGTTTATCATCTCCGTTGCGTCTACGTACTTTCCTGCAATATTGAATCTCAATATTGATACGTTCGTGAATCCGAGGCCAACCTTGCACTTGTTAAATAACGTTATATGTATTTTTACTACGAAATACAGTATTGTGAGTTTCATTTGCTCCCTTTTATATATATTTTTGGGACTGAGAATACATGCGCTGTTTTTATAAATGTTTTACGAAATAGGCACAAGTACTAAAACTAATTCTACGTGAGTTTAAACCAGAAATATACCCTTAGCTTGGTAACATTAAACTACTTGTCTATGTACATTAGGCGCGAATCCTAAAGATAGATCTATTGGGCCTGACAAACCCCATCCTGACTATGGGATGCTTTAGTACTTCGAGGTTATCTTAAACACACCTGATCTGGTGTACTTCAGAGGGTAAAACATGAACGTTAAGGCTTGTTACCGGGTGCCTACAACTTATAGAATACTTTTATACACTTGCGAGTGTACATATATTTATAAACGGAAATCTTGTGGTCTATTAATATATTTAAATGATTGTTATGATAAACCTATGAACTCACCAACCTTTTGGTTGACACTTTAAAGCATGTTTATTCTCAGGTATTAAAGAAATCTTCCGCTGTGCATTAGCTCATTTTAAGGATATTACTTGGAGTCATTCATGACATATTTTGAAAGATGTTGCATTCGAGTTATTGAGTTCATCAAGATTATTATTAAGCCAATTATAGTTGGATGTATTATGAAATGGTGTGCATGCCTACAACTTATAGAATACTTTTATACACATGCGAGTGTACATATATTTATAAACGGAAATCTTGTGGTCGATTAATATATTGAAATGATTGTTATGATAAACCTATGAACTCACCAACCTTTTGGTTGACACTTTAAAGCATGTTTATTCTCAGGTATTAAAGAAATCTTTCGCTGTGCATTAGCTCATTTTAAGGATATTACTTGGAGTCATTCATGGCATATTTTGAAAGACGTTGCATTCGAGTTATTGAGTTCATCAAGATTATTATTAAGCCAATTATAGTTGGATGTATTATGAAATGGTGTGCATGCCGTCAACTTTCGTTGTAAAGAAAGTTTGTCTTTTAAAAACGAATGCAATGTTTGTAAAATGTATCATATAGAGGTCAAATACCTCGCGATGTAATCAACTATTGTGAATCATTTATAATGTATATGAACGGGTCCTTTCAGTTGGTATCAGAGCAGTGGTCTTAGCAAACCAGGTCTGCATTAGTGTGTCTAACTGATAGTCGTTAGGA
Organism: Rutidosis leptorrhynchoides; assembly: GCF_046630445.1. Classification (NCBI taxonomy): domain Eukaryota; kingdom Viridiplantae; phylum Streptophyta; class Magnoliopsida; order Asterales; family Asteraceae; genus Rutidosis; species Rutidosis leptorrhynchoides. The sequence continues at coordinate 715,673,574 of NC_092333.1, forward strand.
TGCATTAGTGAGTCTGGACTTCGACCGTGTCTGCATTTCAAAAGTTTTGCTCATCATTCTTGTCGAAAATTACCTGCTTATCATTCTTAGTCTAGACACATCTTATTGCATTGATTGCATGAATAGTGTATAGACAAAATTCATATCTTAGCGTATCTGCTAATTCATATCTTAGCGTATCTGTTACTGTAAACTTTGCCTGACATATTCCGTAAATTCCTCCGTAATCTACAAAACCTTTTGCTCTATATAATTAGAATACCACCCGATAGCCGGAAAATCATTTCATATCAAAAAATTCTTTATTCAATCGTACGAAATGGAATTCGTCATTAGTTCAAGTCCCTCGGATTCCGAAATGGAATCCCACTCAAGTTCCGAAAGCAGTGTGACCGGAATGGATCAACCAATTAGTCATCATCTATTCTGGATGAATTGAGGATGGGTTCATAGTCTCCTTAATCATTGGAGACAAGAAGAAGGTGATCCCTTCCATCCACCACATTGCCCTCTTGGCGAAGAACCTGAAGCACTTACCGACGAACCTATCCGAAACACCATTTTCTCTCTTATTTCTAGAGTATCTCGTCACGATTACATAATACACCAAATTCTAGATTTTATTTATCTACTCGTCCGAACCGACAATCACCCCTGTGTAATAGAAGAAGTAAACGAGCTTCGCGCTCGGGTAGTGGCTTTGGAGAATACGGTGCAAAGGTTACAAACACCAACAGCAGCACCAGCAGCATAAACAGTACCACCATCAGCAACACCAACAGTACCATCACCACCACCAATAACAACATCCACATCTAACACCGCAACATCACAATCTGTATCTCAAACATCAACGTCATACCCCCTGTAAAAGAAAGGACCCGTCCTAATCCATCCGAACGAAGTCACCAACATCTGGTTCCATTGCGATGATCGACTCCAAATAATATCCTTTAAATGAGTAAATGCACAGCGGAAGATTTCTTTCATACCTGAGAATAAACATGCTTTAAAGTGTCAACCAAAAGGTTGGTGAGTTCATTAGTTTAACAAAAATAATCATTTCATAATTTTAATAGACCACAAGGTTTAAATTTCCATTTCTCATAAACATACGTCCCATACATAGAGACAAAAATATCATTCATATGGATTGAACACCTGGTAACCGACACTCACAATATACATATTAGAATATCCCCATCATTCCGGGATCCTCCTTCGGACATGATATAAATTTCGAAGTACTAAAGCATCCGGTACTTTGGATGGGGCTTGTTGGGCCCGATAGATCTATCTTTAGAGTTCGCGTCAATTAGGGTTTCTGTTCCCTAATTCTTAGATTACCAGACTATATAGGGTGATATTCGATTTGATAATCCAACCATAGAATGTAGTTTCGATCACTTGTGTCTATTTCGTAAAGCATTTATAAAAGCAGCGCATGTATTCTCAGTCCCAAAAATATATATTGCAAAAGTATTTAAAAAGGGAATAATGAAACTCACGCATATAAATATTGTAAAAACAGTTAATAAAGCATTTGCATGTATTCTCAGCCCAAAAATGTAATGAGTAAAAAGGGAGCAAATGAACTCACGCATGTAAATATGGTAAAACAGTTAATAAAGCATTTGCATGTATTCTCAGCCCAAAAATGTAAAGAGAGAAAAAGGTAAATGAAACTCACTATACTGTATTTTGTAGTAAAAATACATATGACGGCACTGAACAAGTGCAAGGTTGGCCTCGGATTCACGAACCTATATCATGTATATATATTAATACGTAATCGTAATCGAACAATTTATTTATTAATTGATATTTTAATAACATATATGTTTCATTACTAACTTAGTTATCTATATTTATCTTATATACTTTTAGATAAATAATTAGTATTTATTATAAAAATATCAATATATATATATATATATATATATGTGTTATATGTAATAAATATATTTTTCTTAATATATAATATTTATTTAGTAAATTAATATTAATAATCTTAATAGTGATAATGAAAATAATAACTTTGATAATAATATGATAATGTAAATATTAATACTTATATTAATACTAATAATGAAACGATAATAATAATAATGACATTAATAATGGTAATGGTAATAGTAATACTACCTCATAGAAGTAGTCCTTAAAAAATACCCAAGTCCGGTTTGAACCCGCGACGTCCCGCTAACCCGAAAACATCCATAACCATTCCTCCATTCTTGTTTTTCTATTGTATAATCATACTTAACTTTATTTAACCCATAATATTCTGTTTTCTCTATGTCTTCTCCTTCTTTTTCTGAAAAGAATGTCACAGCCCGGAATCGAACCCGAGATCTCTCACTTAACAAAGATCCCTAAACCATCGCTCTAACTATTTCTTCTTGTAACATCTCGCGCTTTTAATTATATAACTTATACTAACTATTATCATCTTTCTCATAAACTCATTATCATTATCAACGTTCTTCATCACCATTTTCCTATTATTAACATCACCCTAATCCTATAGTGTCCATTATAATTCGGCCCAATCAAGAAGAAATCACAGCCCATCTTGAAATTAATCACGGTCCATTTACATAAATCATACGGCCCAAATATAAAATATAAACCCACGGTATAGCAGCAGCCCAACTACACAATTAAGATTTTGGTTTGTAAATATAACTGAAAATGGGATTTGATCTTGCAAGTGGTGTAATAAGTCTTGGCCTTACAACAACTAAAAGGGATAACAAATAATAAATAAATTCCATGTAAGTTATTGTTGTCGGCCATATGAAGAGCAAGAACACGCTAGAAAACTGTTTTCCTTTCATTCGTCCACCTCGTTCATCCTAACAGCATCCCCCATACTCTTTCTTTGCATTCAATAGAAATATAATAACAAAGAAACTGCATTAGGTTACAGCTGTATGTGGTGGTTCTCGTTCAATGGTGGCGGTTTGTTTTGGGGTGGGTTACGAACAACAGAAGCAGAATAAAAGTCTGCAGTGGCCTGCAGCAGATTTGATGTTGGGTGGCGTGTGGGTTTCATGAGTAAGAAAAATAGGAAACAGTAAGCATGGTATTGAGTATGTGGGTGTTGGTCGTGGTTGTGATGTTTTGGTGTTCGGTTATTAAACAGTGAGCAGAAAAAAAATACTAGCGATAAGATGATGGTCTTTGTGGTGTTTGAATTAGAGTGTTGAAAGGTGATGGTGGTCATGGTTCGAATATATACACAGGAATAGCAGTAGCATAAACCCGTAGGTTGTGATCGATGATAGATTGATGGAGGTGGTGAGGGTGGAGATAGTTCACGGTGGTTATTTTTAATAAGGTGGTGGTTGTAATAACATAAAAGACTGAATTTGAGGTACTCATAATTATTTGTTATAAATAAGTAATACATGAAGTGAAAGTTTTAGAAACAAAAAAATGTTAACTAAGTTAAATAAATAAAATAAAAGAGAGTGAAATATCACCATGTGTAGGCTAAAGAATTTAGGCGAGTTTCTGTCGTCGCACATGTATCCCACCCAGAATTAATTACAATGTGTAATGTGTAATTTGCAAATTAATAGATGTAATTTGGTGTTAGTGATGTCGGATACTTTATAAAGAATAAAATAAAATTTAATCCAAAACTGATGTTGTCAAATGGTGAGATTGAGGGTGGCTTTTGAGAGTATCAATATCTATCAACTTCCATATATTTATATGACTTTGTTAGTTGATAGTGGGAGACAAAAAAAACAGTATTCTATGTCATAATAATCTATAATAATGAAAAGGAATAAAACGTGATTAAACTTCATCATATAGATATTTATCTACCGACAGTTCTTCCTGGACCGTGTATCGTGCACTATTTGAAATCAGGGGCGGATAAAAGTACTTTAGAAAAATCCCAAACTTTTAAATTAAGTATCTTTATTTATTTAGGTCATTATGGTATAAAATTCGATCATTAAGTTATTAAATAAAAATTACATCAACTGTCCCTCTCAATTCTGGGTAAAATATAAAAAGTGTTAAAACTTAACAAATAGTTCCTAAATACATTTTTAATAAGCCTAAAATTTATAGAATTCATTTTCGTATCACCGTTTATTACATAAGTTTGATTTTAACTTGCCTATTATCAATCGAAACATCAAACAAGTAATACAATCATTTAATATTTATTTTTAATATACTTTATTTATATATAGAGATATATTTTAAATAATAATTATTATGATATCTTATTTTTATTTTATTTTACATAATTTTTAATAACAACAACATATAATACTTCAAATTATATTTTGAATTATTATTTATATATACATACACACATATCTATTTACAATTAATTGTTCGTGAATCGTCGAGAGCAGTCGAAGGTCAATTGAATATATGAACATTGTTTCAAAATTTTCTAGACTCAACATTACATACTTTGCTTATCGTATCGAAATCATATAGAGATCAAGTTTAAATTTGGTCGGAAATTCCCGGGGCATCACAGTACCTACCCGTTAAAGAAATTCCGTCCCGAAATTTGAGTGAGGTGGTCATGGTTAACAATAAAAATGTTTTCATGACGAATATGAGTTGATAAATAGAGTTTTATTATCATTGAATAATATGGATAAAATGATTCGATTAATCGAAGCGTATGAATGAAGTTATCACAAAAGATCGAGATGAAGAAATGGAGATTTTCCATAACTTTTGACGTTGTCGCGATTGAATTCCGGAATTCAAGGGATTTATAGAAAATCTTAGAAATCGAAAGGATTTGATTCTTCGGTGAGTAAGGAAATAAAGATCTCTATAATTAAATACAGTGATCTGCCTCGATTACTCTGTCTGATATTTCCATTATAAATTAAGCTCTTCTGTTCCATTATTCTCACCATTTCTATACTTTTTTTTTTCTAGTTCATACATCCAAAAGATTGGGAAAATACTTAATCCAGTTCTAATCCTTGATATTTTCCTAATTATCATTTCTATCATCCTTCTTTTCAATCTTCCACCAGAAGAATCTGTTTACTTCTACTATTACCTTGGGGTGATACTATTCTTAATTATACCGTGTTTTTATATTGATATTCGTATTAATATTCACGGTTTGTAATCTTCGTGTTGTTATTGGGCTTTATATTTTCTCTTATATTTCGAAATCCCTGCTTCCGTTTTCTATAATAATTGTCATCCACAGTTAATGCTCTCTCCTATTTTGCTGCGATTTATACTCCAATTTTCTATTTCTTTTGGAGCTTTGTCCCTCCGTTTCTTCTTTTTACGATTGGACATCTCTGATAATGGTCCAGAATTCGTAGATATGGAGTTTCGAATGAATTTAATGTTCTAAACAAGAAAGAACGTTATAGCACGATTTGATTTGTCAAATTACCAGAATCACTGAGAATAGAACTATCAAGAATATATTTTCTTGATATGTTCAGAAGTTAATCAGAATGAAAGAGTTATGTAACATGACACAAGATGACGTTATAATCTGTGAATCATCATGTTCCATTTAGAAACTCAGCATGACTTACTGTAATATAATCACGTTGATCAAGTGTCATTATATTATACTAACTCATGCATCAGTTCCCAACACTACTTCAAAAACATTCATATTTTAAGCTCTAAAGTTTACAGAATATAGAAACTAACAGTTTCTATATGATGTAACACTAATAGTACGAAGAGATTATTGATTTCAGATAAGAATAGTTATGAAAATATCTTCAGAAATATCGAAGATATTGATGATGATATTTTGGAATTTCTAAGTTCGATGGTTGATGGAGAAAGATTTTCTGCAAGATTTTTAACATGACTTCAGAGCAAGATATTCTCTAAAGATTTCAACGGATCCAGAATTACCTGAATCCTTTGAATATAGGGTTTGGTCCTTGTATTTGTCCTTGGTCTCCTTCATGGTTAGCTCAATCCGTTTTTTTTTTCAGTTTCAACTTTTCTGAGCTTTTCCAATATACTATTCTTTATCATCAAACTTCCGAAGATAAAGGTCATTTACGGTTGTCTACAGTTTCTGCTGCTTCATTCAGCTTTTTCAAAGTTCAATGCATTAATTTGTAGACTGAGTGCTGTTCAGAATTTCAGAATGAAAGACCATAATTCTAAGAGGTAAATGTTATACATATAACTGTTTTTGTAGATATGCTGTGAGTTTTCAAAGTACTGATTTCTGATTCCCGATAATTGGTATGGCAGTTCTCGTTACACGATGCGGATAAGTATATGATAGGGTTTCAATGAATAAATATAATGATTTATCGAAGAGATTTAAACCAAGAAGCAACGAGGTTGTTGGTACGTCTGTTGGTAATATGGTAGAATATGAAAGGTTCCACGGTAACAATAAAAGAGCACGCATATATATCAAGGTTATAATAAGGTTGTTTCAAACGAAAAGTTAAAGTTGACTTGCTGGAGCTGTGACAAAATTGACTACTTTGAAAAGGGATTGCAACATTATTTTCGGTAATAACAATGCCAAAGGAGTTAGTACAGATATGTGTCAAACATTTGTTCAGGTTTCGAGAGTTTTTCAGGTGCATAACTATTAGGCATTAATCTTTTCTTCCGTAAATGAAGTGCGGTTGGTTCATCCTCTCGATTGAGGTGTTTTCAAGGATCATGAAAGGTTTGAATGCAGATTGTAATCCTCAAGATAAAAATGAGGTTTAAGATGAAATCAAGTGGCAAACTTGAAGAATGGTTTAGTTTCTTATGTTTTAATCAATATTTTAATTCATTTAATTGTCCAATGTTGGTAATCCACAGTTGATAGTCCACATTGACAGTCCAATAATTCATATACAGTTTAATATATAATATTCGAATTAATTAATACGTATCGTGACCCGTATATGTCTCAGACTCGATCATAACTCAAAGTATATATATTATTGTAGAATCAACCTCAACCCTGTATAGCTAACTCCCGCATTACTGCATATAGAGTGTCTATGGTTATTCCAAATAATATATATAGATGGGTCGATATGATATGTCAAAACCTTGTATACGTGTCCCGATATTTAAAGTGCGTAAAAATAAATAACAGAAATTAAATGACGATAAATAAGGTGCGTAAAGTAAATAACAGAAATTAAATGACGATAAATAAAATTGCGAGAATGTAAATTGCGATAATTAAATTGCGATAAATAAAGTGTAATCAGTTAGCTGGGAACAATTAGTTAGGAACAGTTAGCGTGGATTCTTAACAAAATTTCTCATAGTTAATTTGTTTGTTTCTAACAAATTTTATTTTTGTCAAATGTTTTCTTCATTATGCCACTTGTTGGATTCTGATAAATCAAAATCCGAATATGAAATTGAATGAAAATGGTTATTCTGTGATGAACGGATTCGTATAGCTGTGGTTGCAAGTAGGATAGTAAATGACTGTTGAATCCTCTTTGAAGAATGTACAGTGTAACTTGTTAACGTGAAATTTAAATATTATTCGGGTATTACCTACCCGTTAAAATATTTTCACAATTAACACTTTGTACGAAAGAATTTTTAATTACAATCTTTATGAAAACATATATACATATATATTTTCTTCAGAAGTAATCATGGATTCATTGAGTTAATATGATATTAAACTCATTTGGTTTACAGTTAGACTAGAATACATAATCTCTAAAACATTAGAGATTACATATTCGCCATGTTGAACGAAGATAAATGATGCAGGACGTTATGTAGAACGATGATTATGCTCGGGGTACCGATTGTGATGTTGAGACGTGTGTTGTTGTGGTTTGTGTTGTTGCTGGTGGTACAGTTGATGTAGTTGATGTTGCTGAAGCTGGTACATTTTGCACCATATTTTCCAAGGCTACAACTCGGGCGCGAAACTCATTGACTTTACTACTCCGGGATGTTTGTCGGTATGAACGAGTGAATGAATAAGGTTTTGAATATGACTTGTGATATAGTCGTGGTGAGGTACTCTGGAAATGAGAGAGAAAATGGTGTTACCAACAGGTTCGCCGGTAAGTGCTTCAGGTTCTTCACGAAGAGTGCAGGTTGGTGAGTGGAAAGGATCGCCTTCTTCTCGTCCCCATTGATTTAGTCGACTATGAAACCATCAGATGAATTGAGAATGGCTGATTGATTGATTCATTCTGGTGACATCGCTTTCGAAGCTTAGGTGAATATCCATGTCGGAATAGCTGTCGGAATAACTATCGGAATAGCTATCGAAATTTGAGGGACTCGAACTGGTGGAGGGATTTATCTCGTACGATCAGATGAAGGATTTTCGATAAGAAATAGGTTATAGGATGTAGATTGGTACTCTACAATACATAATTTACATATGCATATATAATACTAAAATCCCATAAGTTACGGAGGAATCTACGAAAGTTGTCAGGCAAAGTTACAGTAACAGATACGCTAGGATATAAAGTAGCAGATACGCTAAGATATGAATTTTTGTATTTACACTATTCATGCAGTCAATGCAGTAAAATGTGTCTAGACTAAGAATGATAAGCAGGTAATTTCCTAAGGATGATAAGCAGATGATTTCCGACTAGAAAATGATAAGCAAAACTTTTGACGTGCAGACACGGTCGAAGTCCAGACTTACTAATGCATCCTAACAACTATCAGTTAGACATTCTAATGCAAGACCTGGTTCACTAAGACCACCACTCTGATACCAACTGAAAGGACCCGTCCTAATCCATCCGGACGAAGTCGCCAACATCTGGTTCTATTGCGATGATCGACTCCAAATAATATCCTTTAAATGAGGAAATGCACAGCGGAAGATTTCTTTCATACCTGAGAATAAACATGCTTTAAAGTATCAACCAAAAGGTTGGTGAGTTCATTAGTTTAACAAAAATAATCATTTCATAATTTTAATAGACCACAAGGTTTAAATTTCCATTTCTTATAAACATACGTCCCATACATAGAGACAAAAATATCATTCATATGGATTGAACACCTGGTAACCGACATTCACAATATACATATTAGAATATCCCCATCATTCCGGGATCCTCCTTCGGACATGATATAAATTTCGAAGTACTAAAGCATCCGGTACTTTGGATGGGGCTTGTTGGGCCCGATAGATCTATCTTTAGAGTTCGCGTCAATTAGGGTTTCTGTTCCCTAATTCTTAGATTACCAGACTATATAGGGTGATATTCGATTTGATAATCCAACCATAGAATGTAGTTTCGATCACTTGTGTCTATTTCGTAAAGCATTTATAAAAGCAGCGCATGTATTCTCAGTCCCAAAAATATATATTGCAAAAGTATTTAAAAAGGGAATAATGAAACTCACGCATATAAATATTGTAAAAACAGTTAATAAAGCATTTGCATGTATTCTCAGCCCAAAAATGTAATGAGTAAAAAGGGAGCAAATGAACTCACGCATGTAAATATGGTAAAACAGTTAATAAAGCATTTGCATGTATTCTCAGCCCAAAAATGTAAAGAGAGAAAAAGGTAAATGAAACTCACTATACTGTATTTTGTAGTAAAATTACATATGACGGCACTGAACAAGTGCAAGGTTGGCCTCGGATTCACGAACCTATATCATGTATATATATTAATACGTAATCGTAATTGAATAATTTATTTATTAATTGATATTTTAATAACATATATGTTTCATTACTAACTTAGTTATCTATATTTATCTTATATACTTTTAGATAAATAATTAGTATTTATTATAAAAATATCAATATATATATATATATATATATATATATATATATATATATATGTGTGTGTGTGTGTGTGTGTTATATGTAATAAATATATTTTTCTTAATATATAATATTTATTTAGTAAATTAATATTAATAATCTTAATAGTGATAATGAAAATAATAACTTTGATAATAATATGATAATGTAAATATTAATACTTATATTAATACTAATAATGAAACGATAATAATAATAATGACATTAATAATGGTAATGGTAATAGTAATACTACCTAATAGAAGTAGTCCTTAAAAAATACCCAAGTCCGGGTTTGAACCCGCGACGTCCCGCTAACCCGAAAACATCCATAACCATTCCTCCATTCTTGTTTTTCTATTGTATAATCATACTTAACTTTATTTAACCCATAATATTCTGTTTTCTCTATGTCTTCTCCTTCTTTTTCTAAAAAGAATGTCACAGCCCGGAATCGAACCCGAGATCTCTCACTTAACAAAGATCCCTAAACCATCGCTCTAACTATTTCTTCTTGTAACATCTCGCGCTTTTAATTATATAACTTATACTAACTATTATCGTCTTTCTCATAAACTCATTATCATTATCAACGTTCTTCATCACCATTTTCCTATTATTAACATCACCCTAGTCCTATAGTGTCCATTATAATTCGGCCCAATCAAGAAGAAATCACAGCCCATCTTGAAATTAATCACGGTCCATTTACATAAATCATACGGCCCAAATATAAAATATAAACCCACGGTATAGCAGCAGCCCAACTACACAATTAAGATTTTGGTTTGTAAATATAACTAAAAATGGGATTTGATCTTGCAAGTGGTGTAATAAGTCTTGGCCCTACAACAACTAAAAGGGATAACAAATAATAAATAAATTCCATGTAAGTTATTGTTGTCGGCCATATGATGAGCAAGAACACGCTAGAAAACTGTTTTCCTTTCATTCGTCCACCTCGTTCATCCTAACAGCATCCCCCATACTCTTTCTTTGCATTCAATAGAAATATAATAACAATGAAACTGCATTAGGTTACAGCTGTATGTGGTGGTTCTCGTTCAATGGTGGCGGTTTGTTTTGGGGTGGGTTACGAACAACAGAAGCAGAATAAAAGACTGCAGTGGCCTGCAGCAGATTTGATGTTGGGTGGCGTGTAGGTTTCATGAGTAAGAAAAACAGGAAACTGTAAGCATGGTATTGAGTATGTGGGTGTTGGTCGTGGTTGTGATGTTTTGGTGTTCGGTTATTAAACAGTGAGCAGAAAAAAAATACTAGCGATAAGATGATGGTCTTTGTGGTGTTTGAATTAGAGTGTTGAAAGGTGATGGTGGTCATGGTTCGAATATATACACAGGAATAGCAGTAGCATAAACCCGTAGGTTGTGATCGATGATAGATTGATGGAGGTGGTGAGGGTGGAGATAGTTCACGGTGGTTATTTTTAATAAGGTGGTGGTTGTAATAACATAAAAGACTGAATTTGAGGTACTCATAATTATTTGTTATAAATAAGTAATACATGAAGTGAAAGTTTTAGAAACAAAAAAATGTTAACTAAGTTAAATAAATAAAATAAAAGAGAGTGAAATATCACCATGTGTAGGCTAAAGAATTTAGGCGAGTTTCTGTCGTCGCACATGTATCCCACCCAGAATTAATTACAATGTGTAATGTGTAATTTGCAAATTAATAGATGTAATTTGGTGTTAGTGATGTCGGATACTTTATAAAGAATAAAATAAAATTTAATCCAAAACTGATGTTGTCAAATGGTGAGATTGAGGGTGATTTTTGAGAGTATCAATATCTATCAACTTCCATATATTTATATGACTTTGTTAGTTGATAGTGGGAGACAAAAAAAACAGTATTCTATGTCATAATAATCTATAATAATGAAAAGGAATAAAACGTGATTAAACTTCATCATATAGATATTTATCTACCGACAGTTCTTCCTGGACCGTGTATCATGCACTATTTGAAATCAGGGGCGGATAAAAGTACTTTAGAAAAATCCCAAACTTTTAAATTAAGTATCTTTATTTATTTAGGTCATTATGGTATAAAATTCGATCATTAAGTTATTAAATAAAAATTACATCAACTGTCCCTCTCAATTCTGGGTAAAATATAAAAAGTGTTAAAACTTAACAAATAGTTCCTAAATACATTTTTAATAAGCCTAAAATTTATAGAATTCATTTTCGTATCACCGTTTATTACATAAGTTTGATTTTAACTTGCCTATTATCAATCGAAACATCAAACAAGTAATACAATCATTTAATATTTATTTTTAATATACTTTATTTATATATAGAGATATATTTTAAATAATAATTATTATGATATCTTATTTTTATTTTATTTTACATAATTTTTAATAACAACAACATATAATACTTCAAATTATATTTTGAATTATTATTTATATATACATACACACATATCTATTTACAATTAATTGTTCGTGAATTGTCGAGAGCAGTCGAAGGTCAATTGAATATATGAACATTGTTTCAAAATTTTCTAGACTCAACATTACATACTTTGCTTATCGTATCGAAATCATATAGAGATCAAGTTTAAATTTGGTCGGAAATTCCAGGGGCATCACAGTAAATATCCAGGAATATCAACAACAACAAACGATGAAATATTAATTCATAAACTTCATTGAAGAGATATCTCTGCGGCAGTTATGTAATCTCCAAAATCTTAGAGATTATTTAATTCTGACCGTAAATCGGATGAGTGAACAGAGATGGTAGAGTAGAAACTTTGATCGAAAATGGTGTACGATTTACAAGCTAGATTTGTTTTACCAACAGCATCAACAGGACCGTAGCATCATCAACACAGTCAGTGCCGTCAGTATCGTCAGAATCAACAGCACCTGTAACATCACAAACTCTGTCAGTTCAAGAATCATTGTGGACATCATTACGAATCAACAACAAATATATTGTATCAGCGAGTTATGAAGTATTAACTCATTTCCAATCGAAAGATTTATATGTATATTTTATATGTATAAATTTTTAAACCATAATAAATCTTCCCGTACTAAGCTATTATGTGTGAATCTTAACTACTCAGTTAATTCATATTACAAATATGCAATGATGTACGTCCTTCGTTCGCAACTTAACCATCGTTAATTACAATCTCTATCTCAATTCAATAAAAATCCAATTCATAATAAATCAAGTGTATTATTCGAATATATGTTTGATTTTACACTTTCATCATCGATGTACTCGAAACTTTTCAAATAACATCATTCGTACCTTGCGAAGTTCACAAGAATTTCATGAAAACCAACAAATAACAAAGTAATGATTCATGATTTCAATATTATTGAAGAAATATTTATGCAATTTATAAAGTTTTAGGGATTACTCAATTCTAGTTCCAACCATAAAACAAATGAGTTTAATTTAATATTAACTCATTAAATTTATATTACATCTAAAGAAAATATACACATATATTTTCATAAAGACTGTAATAAACTTCTTTTGTACAAAATATTAATTGTGAAAAAATTTTAACGGGTAGGTAATACCCGAGAGATATATAAATTCACAATTAATATATTACATTTTTTGAAACTGATTCAGCAATCATCAACTATACTCCCTACTTTCACAACAATATCCATTCTTTCATATAAATCAAAACAATCATACTCATTCAAATTCAATTACATATTCTGATTTTGAAATTGCATAATTCAATTCGAAATATAACCAGTATCATCACTCTTAGATTCCTATATCTTTCAAAGCTATACTTTGACTTCAAAACTGTGTTAGAACATCATATGTATTAACGATTACAATATGTGCTCAAACCCTTCGAAATTCCTGAAGACACTTCAACTAAGGAACAATCGAGATGATGATCCAACCACATGTTACCCACAGTTATACACCTGAAAAACTCTCAAAACCCAAGTCATAGTTCGACACGTATCCGTGTTAGACCCTTTGGCATTTACTAGCTAAAATAACTTTTCAATTCCGTTTCAAAATAGACAGTTTTGTCACATCTCCAGCAAGTCAACTTCGACTTCTCAATCAAAACAGTCTTATTATAACCTCAATAGATATGTTGCCCTTTCGCCAACGTTATCGGGGAATCGTTTATATTCACCACATTAGCAATAAAATTACCAACAACTTCACTGATCTTTGACTTTCAAAAAAAAAAAATCATTATAATTATCGAAACCCTATCATATACTCATTCGTACCTTATAACAAGAATTGCCATACCAATTATTGAGAATCAGCAATCAGTATTTTGAAACCACGCAGCATGTCTACATCAACAATTACATATACACACAACGTCTACCTCCAAGACTTACATTATTTGAATGAGAAATTTCTGAAAAACACCCTAAACTGCGAACCAGTTCTCGAAATTTTGAAAAATGCTGATGAAGCAGCAAAAACTGTAAACGACCTTAACAGTAAAAAGTTGGATGATAAAGGATAGTATATTGGCAAAGCTCAGAAAAAGAGAAGCTTTGGAACTGGAAAACGGATTGAGCAAAGTATGAAGGAGGCTGTGGACAAATCACAAAGGCTGAACCTGCCTTCAAAGAATCCAAATGATTCAGTACTTGCTGAAGTCATTAACAAATACCTTGCTCCTGACTCTAAATCCCTGCGGATAATATCCTTCATCATCCTCTGATATTAGACATTCTAAGATATCATCGTATCTTTCATTATAAATATCATCCATACTTCTGAAGATATTTTTATAATTATTCTTATCTGAAATCATTTACCTCTTCGCGCTATCTGTATTATATCATAAAAGAAACTATTTTAGTTTCTCAATTCTGAAACATTCGAGTTTAAAATAGGAATATTCTTGAAGAAGTGTTGGGAGCTGAAGCATGAGTTAGTATAATATAATGACACTTGATCAACGTGATTATATTACAGTAATTCATGCTGAGTTTCTAAATGGAACATGATGATTCACATATCATAACGTCATCATGTGCTATGTTACACGACTCTTGTATTCTCTTTTATCTCTAAATATCAAGAAAATATTTCTTGATGATTCGGCCTTTTCCGAGGTATTCTGGTAATTTGACAAGTCAAGATCGTTTCATTACAATTTCCTTCCTAGAACATTAACAATGTTCATTCCGAAATTTATATCTGCGAATTCTGGACCATTACAAGCGGTGCTTAATCGCAAGAAGAAGAAACGAAAGGACAAAGCTCCGAACTAGAAATGGGAGTATAAATCATAGCAAATAGAAGAGAGCATTAACTGTGGATGACAATGATTATAGAAGAAGCAAGGACTTTGAAATATAAGGGAAGATATAAAACCCAACAACAACCCATAAATCACAAACCGTATATATCAATGCATATAGCAATATAAAGACACGGGAGAACTAAAAACACTATAAAACCAAGAGTATAGTAGAAGTAGATAGATTCTTCCGGAGGCAGATGAAAAAGAAGAGCGACAGATATGAAAGAGAGGAGTATATCAAGAATCAGCACTTGATGAAGCATATTGACAAATACTTTAAAATATGAGTTGAGAAGGTGTGAGTTGTAAGAAAACAAATGAGGTGAAGAACCTTTTCCGGTTCTTCAACAACCCAAAAACTATAAACCATATATATCGATGCATATAGCAATATAAAGACACGGGAGAACTAAAAACACTATAAAACCAAGAGTATAGTAGAAGTAAATAGATTTTTCCGAAGGTAGATGAAAAAGAAGAACGACAGATATGAAAGTGAGGAGTATATCGAGAATCAGCACTGGATGAAGCATATTGACGAATAATTTTAAAGTAAGAATTGAGGGAGAAAGAATAGAAGGTGTGAATTAAAAGGAAACGAAGGAGGTGGATTTATAGTGAAATATCCGACAGAAAAATCGAGATGAATCATCGCATTAAATCGAAGAGGATCATAATTTCCTTAATCACCGAAGAATCAAATCCTATATAGATTACAAAGATTTTCTTTAATCCGGAGAGCAACCGTGATGACTTCAAAAGATAAGACGAATCCCTATTTTCTCATTTCACTCTTTTACGATAGCTTCACTCATACGTTTCGAGTAATCGAATTATTTTATCCATATTTCTCAATCATGATAAAACCCTATGAATCAACTTATATTCGTCATAATAACATTCTTATTGTTAGCCATGACGACCTCGATCAAATTTCGGGACGAAATTTCTTTAACAGATAGGTACTGTGACGACCCGGAAATTTCCGACCAAATTTAAACTTAATCTTTATATAATTCCGACTTGATAAGCAATGAATTTTTAATAAATCTTGAACCTCCGGAAAGAGTTTTACACAAGCTTTTGTTCACCCTTTTATTCCGACGATTCACAAACGTCATAACTTGATTTAATTGTTTAATTGTTTAATTATTGTGTATATATATGGATTTATATATATATATATATATATATATATATATATATATATATATATATATATAACTTGAAAATATGATAATTAAATATCTCATTAAGTATATTAACAAAGTATTGTATATCTATTTTCATACTACTAATTTAAAGAGTTTTTGAACAATATATATGTTACTATTTAAACGACGTAATTAACTTATGTTAAAATGTATTTACATATAATGTATTACGAGTGTAAATACATCCTTACAAGTATTGAATACACTTTATAATATACCAATACATATAAAGGATAGCTATACTCATATTTCTGCTCAATTTTTTCAAGAATTCTACTCGCATTCATACGGTATTTTTACCCGTATTATACACAGCTTCTAGAAGTATTTACTATTGGTATATACCAATAGAAATCTGCAATTATTTGTGTAATATGTCATCCATGACCTAATCAATTTAATATGTCATCCATGATTTAATACATTTTAACTTATCTTAGATATTTTCACTAAAAGCCAAATTTTCAAGCCTATAAATAAGCACTATTTCTAACTCATTTTTACACATTCATTTTCCAAATTTTACTTCCAATTTTTACACACACTTGCAAGAACTCTCTCAAGTTTTATTCTGCTACTTCTTTCCAGCAACTTTACATTCTAAACTTGAGGTAAAAACTCTACTTCAACTCTTGTTCAATTCATATGTTTATAGCTATCTATATAAGAGTTTATAAACTAGAACATAGTTTAGTTGATTCTAAACTTGTTTGAAAAACTAATCTAATCTTTCCAAATTAACTCTAATAACACTTATTTATATGTATTATGATGTTATATTAAGTTAATATAAGAACTTATAACTTGTACATATGAAGAACACCTTGAAACATAACATATATCCTTTAATCTCCATTCAGTAAAGAGCAAAATATAGACTTTCATCAGGAAACTATAGTTTTATGAAAAAGAATGGCACAAAATATAGACTTTCATCAGGAAACAAATGCATGGTGCCTCTACCATTTGGAGGTCTTCCCATGTTTGTTCGGTAACTGATTCAACATCGTCTTAAGCTTTGCCCTGTATTGCTGACTTTTTGTATTGCGAATGCTAATGTATTATATCCTCAGGTTGTTGACTACTCTGTGTTTCGCTTATCATTAAGTTGTTTTGGTTCATATTTTTTTTTTTAAACTATGCAGATACGATATACTCCATCTTTTGCGTATCTTTATTCTCGAAAGCTTTAAACGGTTCAATTGACATGGATTCATATAACGCTAATCTGAGTCTTGTGACTATTCCCGAATTTGAAGGTCAAAACTCAGATTTTAGGTAAGTTTTATATACATCATCAGTAGAATTATAAAGGCCAGGCTACATAAAATAGCAATCCTGTTTTTACATGTGCCCTAATTAGACCACTCTTATTCATGACGCCTGTCATGGAACCACGCTGCTGCCACATCAGCGCCACCTCAACAGTTTCTTCCAACCACATTCACTAACATCCATCACACCCACCACATTGACCCCACATTTATATTTTATTATTATTATTATTTACTATTATTAATTTAATTTTATTATTATTATTTACTATTATTAATTTTATTATTAATTTAACTACAAATTTAGATTTATTATTTACATATTTTTATCTAATCTTTTTTATTAATTAATATTATTTATCAATAATTAATTACTACGAGTATTATTATTTCTATTTCTATTATGATTATTATTAATTATTAATTATTATTATGATTATTATTATTTATATTTATATTATATGATGAAAGTTCAATTGAGAACCAATAAAAGGTAAAGAACTCCAAGAACTAATCTGATCCATGAAAAGTTTTGATCTAACGGCTGAGCATATGGATGGGAAGGTACTAATCTAAATAAGTAATACGTAACATTGAATATGGAATAAAGGGTAGATTGGTCATATCTTAAAATTGAAAAAAAAAAAAAACTGACATCACATTTAAAGGGAAAGAACGTGATAATGCTTACTTCACTTTCTCTCTCCATTACAGGGAGTATTTTCTACCGTATGTACACACCACAATCTTAATATTCTTTCACTACAAACAATTACGAACCTACTTGGTTTAAAAACTTCAACGTTGCTACCAAGCGCCCCACTACTATAAACCGCCACACCACCACCACGTTTTCTGTCTTAATCTTACGTACGCTACGATAAAGTGTGTATATGAAGAAGATGACATCGCCATGAAAGAGATTGTTCATCACACAACTGTATAGAGAGCTTTGATTAATGTGTTATGTGTTCACCTGTGCATGTTCATATGCTCACCGGTGACCCACAATGATACAAAACTGATTTTGTTCACATATGAACACCGATGATCGAAACTGATATGATATGAAGGGCTTGGATTAATTTGTTACGTGTACACATGTTAATGTTCATCATATAGAAAGTTTTTTATGTATGCGTTCATCATATAGAAAGTTTTTTATGTGTGCGTTCATCATTTGTTCATCTGTGCTGTATTCATCATTTGTTCATATGTGTCATATTAATCATTTGTTCACATGTACATGTTCATCTTTTGTTCGTACGCAGAATTGAAACTTCAAATATATATAATATTCTTTATAAAAGTAACATGTGTTCATATATAAAGGTAAAAGGAAAACAAGGAACTGAACCAAACAAAATAGAGGGTTACTAATTTATTTTTAAATTCGTGATTTGCATAAATGTATAGTGATCATTTATTTAAAACTGACGACCCAAAATTTTATTGAAATAATGGCGACTTTAGATGAAATGCAAGTATTTCTAGAAACAAAAAGAAACTGATGGTTAAATGTGGAATGAACGGTTAATGGATACGAGTGAATTGGAACGAAAATTAAGGATACAATTTTGTTTGAAATGAAAAAAATCACTAATTTAGAATTTTACTATTTTACCCTTTAAACAATTGGTTCTCGCGGTTCTCTACTTTTTTTTGGTTATCGATTGAACCCACCTCTATATTATATTATATTATATATATATATATATATATATATATATATATATATATATATATATATATATATATATATATATATATATATATATATATATATATATATATATATATATATATATATATCTATACATTATTATAAAGCATGTGCCATAAATCCTACGTGTCATCTTCTCAATTAATCTAAATTAAATTGTCCTACGTGTCATTCTATTAATTAATCTGAATTACATAATCCTACGTGTAATTCTATTATTAAATCGAATTAAATATAAAATTAATTAAATATAGTGATAATGTATGTATAGATATTAAATTTAATATTTTCATATACAGAATAGATTGTATTTATCTAAAGTATATTATTTTATTACCATATATTAATATTAATTATTATATTTCAATTGATAGTCCGTATATGAATTTGATTACGTTTACCATATATTAATATATTATAATTACTATATTTCATTTAATACTCCGTTATGGATTTTATTACGTTTACCACTAATTTAATATTATAATTACTATATTTCAATTGATACTCCGTATATGAATTTTAACAAGTCTAACACACTTTGATTTAAATTCCAAAAACACGAGATAGTTATATTGGACCTAGATGACTTTTGCATGATTTCAAATGTATCCAAATATGATACTTAATCAATAAAACTCAACAAATTTACAATTTCTGTTTAAGATTCATCCAATTTATATGTGTTACTTTTGAGTTGTTTACTTTTGAGCTGAGTAGTATTACATAATAATAAGATTAAATGGGAAAAAAAGTCTTAGCGATGTACCCATACTAAAAATGATAGTTACAACAATTTTATGTAATTCATCGATTTATAAGTGAAAAGAATGTGTCTAATTAGTAACAACATTATAACTTTATCTTATATGTCTACACACAAAAAATGTATCTAACTATTTTTTTATGTATTACAAGAAAGAAAAATTTATCTAAACATATTTAATATCAACATGCAGGTATCGAACGGGCTCATAAAATTTGTACATATATGTAACTTGTCACAGCCATATCAAATTGATCACATTCCGGTAAATTTTTAATATTTTATTCTTTACTCGTGCAAACGCACGGGCTCATAAAAACTAGTATATATATATATACTGTGAGAAAATGGAATGTTTATTCCCAACCGTAAATATCCCCTTCAAATATCCCCTTCTTCTTCTTCCCCACAACCCTAAATTCCCAATCTTTCATCTGTAATTCTTTATCCTTAATTATATTAATTATTTATCCCTAAATTTATTAATTATTATTATGATTATTAAAATTAATTTGTAGCGTGATTGAAAATGTCGTTGCATAGCATTTGGCACCACGACCCTTCAACGGCGGAGGGAAGCACGGGGGCTAGCAACGGCGCCGTTGCTTCGGCGGCCCAACGGTGGCCTAACGGCGCCCCCGATGTGAGTGGTCTTAGCAATCCTGTGTTAATCTGTAAGGGATTTGTGATAGATCCACTGCAGCTTCTTGTAGCATAAAAAAACTGAAGTTGAAATATGAGCATTTGGTAAGTTTGACAAATCACTTCTTTTGTTAAATATTAATTCTTTTTACTATGGTTTATTTCTTGTATTTTTTTTTTTTTTTTTAATATTATATGTCAGGCATAACACTTCAAAGACGTTCGGATGTGTGTATGGTATTGCGACTTTAACTAATAATTTGACTTGGGTGTTTATTTTTCCCGGGCAGCCTGCTGAATTTTTTTTATATAATCTGTTATCACAAATCCCAATGTACATGCAGATTCTGATTTTCTTGTAGATGAGTTATTATGATAAGATTAGATTAGACTAGACCTTTACTGGTATTACATGCACAATATACCGTCTGCTGCACTTAAGGTTCATGCATGTAGTATCCAATTGGAATGTTTTTATTCTCTTGATCGATCATAGTGGTATATTCTGTAAGATATGGCATGCTCCTTTTAATGAATAACATATGTAATTGTATATTCATCCTTTGTATAAGCTTGGCATGCTCCTTTTAATGAATAACATATTTGAAGTTCAAGTGATTTAATATAATATATAAAGTGCTGATTAATGAATGAAAACCTTCCTTCATATTTAGAAGCTAATAGCTCTAGAAAGATTTCAACACACTCCTTAGTTATATTTACTACCTTACTTAAGGTTGATGCTTGTTGATGTATCAGTGCATGGGTAGACTTTCAAGTTAAGGAATAATATAAGCACTTTTCTTTCGAATTATATATACCTATATCTAAAAAACAAAGACCAAATAAATAGTACTATTCCTTTTTCCACTTTTCACAAACTTAACCCTCAACTTTTATTTACATACAAATCGCACCCTCACTTTATACTTATCTAAAAAGCAAAGACTAAATGAATAGTACTATTCCTTTTTCCACTTTTCGCAAACTTAACCCCCAACTTTTATTCAAATACAAATCGCACCCCCACTTTATACTTTTATTAAAATACAAATCGCACCCCCACTTTATACGTATATTTTTCCCCAACTTTTATTAAAATACAAATCGCACCCCCACTTTATACTCTTATTAAAATACAAATCGCACCCCCACTTTATACGTATATTTTTTTCCCAAATTTCACAAACTTAACCCCCTAACTTTTATTAAAATACAAAACCCCCACTTTACTAACTTTTTTTTTTTACTAATATTCAATTTTTACAAACTTAACCCCCTAACTTTTATTAAAATAGAAATCGAACTCCCACTTTATACGTATATTTTTTTCAAATTTCACAAACTTAACCCCTAACTTTTATTAAAATACAAATCGAACCCCCACTTTACTAACTTTTTTTCAAATAAAACCCGAACGCTAAAAGAAGCAACTTTCACAAAAGGAACAACCCTTCAATGTTAGATGTCGAAAAAAATTCTAGGCCAAATGAATAGTACTATTCCTTTTTTCACTTTTCGCAAACTTAACCCCCCAACTTTTATTAAAATACAAATCGCATCCCCACTTTATACTCTTATTAAAATACAAATCGCACCCCCACTTTATACGTATATTTTTTCCCAACTTTTATTAAAATACAAATCGCACCCCCACTTTATACTCTTATTAAAATACAAATCGCACCCCCACTTTATACGTATATTTTTGCCCAAATTTCACAAACTTAACCCCCTAACTTTTATTAAAATACAAATCGAACCCCCACTTTACTAAATTTTTTTTTTTACTAATATTCAATTTTCACAAACTTAACCCCCTAACTTTTATTAAAATAGAAATCGAACTCCCACTTTATACGTATATTTTTTTCAAATTTCACAAACTTAACCCTCTAACTTTTATTAAAATACAAATCGAACCCCCACTTTACTAACTTTTTTTTTTAAAATAAAACCCGAACGCTAAAAGAAGCAACTTTCACAAAAGGAACAGCCCTTCAATGTTAGATGTCGAAAAAAATTCTTTTTTACAAAATAGGTCAAGACTTTTTTTTAACTCGCATCCAAAACGGAGCCCCCGACGCGAAGCGAGGGCTCCACAACTAGTTATTCCCTAAAAGGAAGTTATATATCCGGGTAAGTTACATAGAATGTTCCTTGAGAGATGCCTGCAACATCTCAAATTTTCTAGGGGTATTTAATACTCTAAACTCGTGGTCTCTTGCTAAATGATTTTTACATTAATTGTCCGTATCTAAAACTTGCTCTAAGAAAAAATGAATGGTCACGTGAGTAAGAATTAACGTCACATCAAAAGAAAAAAAAAATTAAAAGAAAAAAAAAAGCTCACGGTGGTTACGTGAGTAACAATTAACGTCACATCAAAAGAAACTAAGGGGTGATTGAATTTCCGTTTAAAACTTGATTATTTGATTATCATATTTTCAAATCGTAAATAATCAGTTTCCAGTGTTTGGCAAATTAAACAAAAAAAAATCAATTAATTGCAATTCGAAAGACTCAAAACGTTAAAATGGAAAAACATGTCACTTCATACTGTAGTAAAACGTGATTATTAAATTATTGTGTTTTACTTGATAATTTAACAAATAATCAGATTTACCGAACAATAAAGAGACTAATTATTTGATTATTGCCTTGTCAAACAGTATAATCAAATTCAAACACTACAAATTTAGAACACATTTTGGTACAATTGATTATATGATTTTTATTAGCTTAAACGAATAATCAATTTTTTAACGCAAATCTAAACACCCCCTAAGGGCCGGGACAGTCCAAAAAGCTCCGCGTAACTCTGTTACCTTCAAATATTGAGAGTACTTTCATCATTTATAGTGAAACATTTAATCTTCATTCGTTGTTACAATAAAAAAAAAAGAAAATGAAAAATAAAAATAAAAAAATAGGAAAAGACTTTTAAGGATAAAGGGAACAGTACTTGACTATGAGTTGTAGTGTATATATGTAAATGTAATTATGTAAATAAAGGTACTCCTATAGATAATAACCTTAAGATACTCCTAAGGCTACATCGCATCTATCATTGTAAGTCTTAAATATTGCAAGTAAACCAACACATACAAAAGATGCAGCTGCAACTAGGGATGGCAATGGATGTTCCATCCATGGATATTCATCCGATCCGATCCATTTTTAATCGATATGGATGATGTAAATGGACGAATAATGGATATGGATATGGATACGGATGATCAAAATATTTCGTAGATCGGATATGGATGAAAATTTATTATCCATGGATATATCCATTACCACCCGAAATACATCTATATATACATATACACATATATATACGTTCCAAAATATATACATATACATCTACATATCGATATACATATACATATAATACATAAATTCTTAAATTATAAACAAAAATAAGAGTTATGATAGTCACGATTATTAAATTATTACTAACAACATTCGAAGTTACATATTTAGTTTAGTTAAAACATATATTTATTTATATTATACAGTATTTTTCTTAATTAAATTCACAATCGATGACAAATTACAATCAAAACATGCGCAACAAACCAAAAACATAAAGATTGAATACTTACATTTATTATAATCTGTATTAAATTGTTAAAAACGTCATTAGATTAACATTTATTTTGATATCCAACGGATATCCATTAACCCGCTTAATCCAACGGATATGGATGTGGACGGATGAGCTTAAATTAAATGGATATTGTTATGGATATGGATGACAAAAAATTAAATGGATATGGATGTGGATATGACATCATCCGATCCATATCCGATCCATTGTCATCCCTAGCTGCAACCACTATCATGGTCAAGTCCTTATCATTTGTGATTTGAATCGAGTAACCATAGGCCAAAGGAGGCATGATCCCGAACACAAGGAGAGATAATATTGCAAAAAAACACGTGCATTGGGAAGTTCTTGATTGATCCAAATACCTCGGAGTACTTGGTACGATGGTCTGCATTGTTTAGTTGTTAATTACAGAACTTGTAGCAGTCATCTCTAAATAGCTAAATCTGCGTATCATTAATCAAGTAATATAGTTTGAGCAATTTGTTGTGAAATGCGCATTGAAGCGTAGCTCATTTGGTAATGAGTGGGTCTTCTTGCCACCGAAAAATAAACACAACCACTGAGTGAGTCAGTTAAGTATGCTCCACATTATGAAATTGACGGGTAACGGGTAAGTATGGGGTTGCCCGTTATCGAACTTTTTGCCAAACAAATTTTGTTGTGAAATGAGTTAGAAAGTTTGACCAATTTAACTCTAGTTTTACTTACCTTGTGAACAATGACGAAAACACCACCAATTATATTTGCGAATACTAGAGTTACTACAAGTATGTAATAAATTGATAGAACTAGGGTTCATAAATATGTACCAAAAGGTCATTGGCTTGGCGGTATCGAGGTGACCCTTTCAACTAAGTGGTTGGGGGTTAGGGATGGACATGTATTTATATATTCGTGAAATGGTGTGTGAATTTGCTTAAAAAAGGTTCATAAATGTGTAGATTGAGGGAAATAATATGCAATGATTTTGTTGATTATCAGTTTTGTTAAAATCAGTACCTATTTGTAAAACGCTTAGTAAATTAACTGTAAGTTAAATTTTGATAATTGATTACGTCACAACCTTTGGAAATCTATTTGAGTTTATTCCATGGAAAATTCCACACTTACAAACCAAGTTACATAAACTTTAAAATAACTTGGCATTAAATATAAGCCAATGACATGAATTTTATGTTGCACACTTTCTTTTTCTTCCCTAATATAATTAGCTCATGCCATTTTGTAAACTTTTTTTTTTTTTTTGTAATTTTTTTTTTAACTCTAGAACACCTCTTACTGTTTAATAAAGTTGGTTTCATCTCCTCGTTAGAAGTATAAGAAAGTTTCATGGCATGAAATTAACTTTAAGATTTATAAAAGGATAAAATTACGTCGTTGGTTCTTAAAGTTTATTTTTACCTGAATGCCCTATTGTTCGCAATTGTTACGTGGTTATGCTAATGCCCGTTATATATTTTCGTTAACATCGGACACGTGCCAGACACATGTGGGCAAAAACATCATTTTCTATATTTCTTCCAAAATCCGTCACCAGATTTAACAAATTATAACGTCATCTGATTATCCCTTTTCAACCTGATAACTGAATCGCTAGATCATTTTAATTTAGATTATATTTCCAGTTTTCAATAAACCATACAAACAAAGTAACGACGAAATCAGCATGTTAAGAAATTATAATGATAGTTTTTTTAATATAATTAATTAATTTTAATTTAATAAAATATGTTAAGTATAAAATAAATAAATAAATATGATTAAACATGCGTTAATAATTAATAAGATATCGAAAGATTACTAACCCATCAAAAGATTTCATTGTTCAAAAAAAAAAAATCAAAATATTCATCCCATAATAATGTAATTTTTTATATAAAAAGTTGAATATTGACCCTTAGATTAGTTGATAACTATGACTTTTAATCATTGATATAGATGAACATGTCATAATTACCCTCTTTTAAAATTAACCAATGATTTAAAATTTTAACAATAAATAAATAATTTGAAACTTCAACAATTAATTTGATTTTCAACTGATTTGTAACAAACTCAATTATTATCTGCCATGGAGTATTTTATATCTTATATAAGTTAGTCAGTCAAAGACTACCGCTTTAGTTATAAATTAGACATGGAAGTACGCTCTCTTATGTATAAAACAAAACAAATGCATTTATCTTTATTTTCTTCTATGTATAAAAAAGAAAACTATTTGTTTATTATTATGGAGTATTATATTATTAATGTATTATTTATAATATATATTTATTAATTATTAATTTTATGAAATCGTAAGTGTGCGCTAATTGATACGAGTAAAAAAAGTGTAAACACACTATCAATGTAATTGACTGTGATTAAATTAAATAAACATTAATTAAATTAAATTTATATAATTAATTTAAGAAAAATTATAATGACAACCCTTATGGTTGTCTTTTAAGAAATATTTTGTAAAAAAAAAAATGTGATACATTAGGATAGTTATTAGTAGTTATTGTTAGAAGGTGTGTGGTTATTTCAACTATACAAACAAAATATGCATATCTTAATCTTAATTATTGTTATTAGAAAATTTATTTAATTAAATAACTAAATCAATTAAATAAAAATATAGAATAGAAGGAATACCGCGTCTTTTTTATATTGACCATTTGACCGTTACCTTGGTTAGAGTTAAAATAACGCCAGCTATACCTATAAATACGCGGCAGTCATATCTTCATTATATTTTTCTACAAATATTTAGGGTTTTCGATTCTATTGGAGATTTCAGTTCTTCCAAATCTAGGGTTTTTTGTGAGAAAATGAGTGAATGCTGTTTAATTTGGGTTTAATCCTAATGATAATGTCAATAAGAAGACGCCTTTGATTTGGTACACTTTTCTCAATTTCTTGCTGCTAATCCCGATGAAAAAAATGTTAGAGTAGTTTTCTTTTTATCTTTTGAATTAATAATTAATTAAAGATTGATTGTTACCTTCAAAGTTAGGTTTTCTGGAAATTTTGATTTAATCCTTCGAAGTTTGGGCTGTCTGGAATATTTTTTTCTCGAATACCCTACAAATTTAGGCTTTTTCTTGGACGAATTGCTTAAATACTTGTTGAAGTTAGTTTTTTTTTCTTTTTTTTTTTTTATCATTGATGGTTTCTTTCTTTTTTGTTCTTTTTATTTCTTTAAATTTAGGGTTCTTTTTTCGTCAAATTCTGAAAAGTAAGTTGGGGTTCTTCTGTTGATTATGTTAACGTCAATCAGTGGCGGATCTAGGTTTCGTAGTCACTGGTGTCATTAGTTAAAAGTTCAAAAAAAAATTACACTATCCAGTAGTGTCACACACAAAAAATTACACTATCAAGTGATATCACTAGTTAAAAACCCCGAAAATTTTCCACGACATCGCGTATTCCAGTGGTAGCCCGTGCTACCGCTGAAACTAAGATAGATCCGCCCTTGACGTCAATGGTACCTTATAGAAGAAGTTCGTCATGCAGTCTTTAAGTTATCAGAAAGCAAGCAGAACGGGAGCATTGGTACCTAATACACAATGACATTGTTCCTGGTTTTGGTAATAACTTTCCTTTTCCTCATACGTCAAAATTCTTTTCTCTAGTCATAGTATCTTCAGACTGATTTTATCTTTATGTTAATTCTTGATATTTGTATCATTGAATACCATAACTTTAATGTTAACTAGTCCGGGTCCGGCCCGCGCGATGCGGCGGGGGCTTTCGGCCTGCGTATTCATATTTAACTTAGCTTTATGTATTTACAGAATGGAAAACGGTCCATGTGTTAAGCGCCGTTGTTGGTGTTGTCGTCTTTACTGTTTTTTAAAATATGTCCGGTTCGAACGTAGTTAGTTTCGTTTTGTTGATAAAATTATTTTGAGTCGGACAGTGCTGGCGAAAAAATATAACTCGCGGCGAGCACAAAGATACGGGCTGTCGTTGTTTTTAGCGTTTTTTAAAAAGTGTCCGTTGCAAACGTACTTTTTATCGTTTTGTTCATAAAATTATTTCGAGTGTGACGCTAATGTCGAAAAAATTTAACTCGCTGCAAGCGGAAAGATACGGACTGTCGTTGTGTTTAACGTTTTTTGAGAAGTGTCCGTTTCACGTATAATTAGTCCCATTGGGTTCGTGAGTTTTTTTCGAGTTGAACGGTGGTCTCTGAAAAATTTAATTCGCACCGAGCGAGAAGATAGGGTCCGTTATAAATTCGGGTGGAATTAGTTTCTTTTATTTTAATAAAATTATATATTTACACTTTTTACCCCTGAAAAAGTTTAAAATTGAGGGGCCGTTGTGTAAGTGTAGCCAAAGTTGAGGGACCGGTTGTAATGTGAACGCAAACTCAAAACGACAACTCGATATAACTGAAACTACGAAATTAGGCACCTCTTTTAGTATATAAAAAAAAGTATTAAGCATTAAATATTAAATATTAAATAAATAAATTAAATTATTGTTAGTTTATGTGATTTCCTAATAGACAAAATTTCATTCATCGTCCCTGAACTTTACATCGATTTTGACTCCCTGTCCTTTTTCTTTTTTTTGTGCATCCCTCGTCCCTAAACTATGAAAAGAGTACATCCCTCGTCCCCCCGTCCATTTTAGCCGTTTGTTCAGTCATGTGCAAAACATGCGAGGGTACTTTAGTCCTTTTATTTTATTTATTTTCTTTATTATTTAACTTATTTTTATATCCTCATCCTCATCATCACAGCCGTTTGTTGTGACGCTCTCTGTACCGAGTCTTCATCTCTCTCATCAAAACCATACTCTCTCACATATATCCATCGATCTATCTATCTTCATCAACATCATCTTACTTCATATCTCTTTGATATACAGATTCATATCTCGATATATCCAAAAACAATTATCGAATCCGAGTTAAGTATCATCATCGTCGTACATCATCTCAGAATCATAACAGTTACTGTTACGAGTGTTCATCTACTTGAACAACAAATTAGGCGATTTTGATTTAGTGATTCTCATCACAAATTGAGATCAAATTCATTTTTCATATCAACATCCTAACACTCGTTATTCATCAGAATTAAATAACAACAACAAATTCAAGCATAATCGATTCGAGTTCTTTGCTTCTTCAAAAACTTGTGCGATTTGGTCTCCGGATTATTCTGACACGATTTGGAGAAATCTAAAATTGAAGATGTGTTCTAAATCTACTCGTGATGCTACCTGAAAAATTTCACATCTCAATTCGAAGAACTCAATCCGAATTTCGTGGTCAAACTTTCGTTCAAAAAGTCAACTGTGAATTCTATCGATCAGTTAGCTCGATTATGTGAATTTCAAAAGTTGTAAGGTGTTTTCGAGCATTAAGTGGATGAATTGGAACAACTTTGATGAAGTGATCCAGGTCCGAAAGTGTACGAATATCAAATTTGATTTTCGATGTGATGATGAGGATGATGACGAATATCAAATTTGGAACTCGGGGTAGAACTCAGGGTTCAAGAACTTCATGTGATTATGTCAATTAATTTGTTTTAAAGTTTGAATTTTGTTATGGAGGTTAGTTTTTGTTTGTAATTGTTATATTTATTTGTAGAATTTTACATATCAGATTATTCATCTTTGTATTAGGAATCGTGAATCTGAGTTCAATTTGGTGTTAGATTCATCAGTCACGAATTTGAGTTTAGTTAGGGTTTTTAATTTTGGGTCCAGATGAGTTGATGAAATGATGGGTTTCTTGAGCAACAAAAGAAATTGATAAAGAAATTGGTGAACCTGCTTAACTAGAAGAAGGGTGAAGAAATGAAGAATAATACTTGTTGGCTTTTTTTAGAAGAAGGGTGCATGCTAGATTTGCAAAAAGAAATGGTGATGTTATTTTTATTGAATTAAGAAATTAGGGTTTATGTTTTGAGTTGAATGAGGGAGAAGTCAAAAAGGAGAAAAAAAAAAGGTAAAAAGAAGAAAATGATACAATGACTAAATTACCCTCACATGCTTAGCACATGACTTCATTTAACTGGAAAAATAGACAGAAATTAGACGGGGGACGAGGGATGTACTCTTTTCATAGTTTAGGGACGAGGGATGCACAAAAAAAAGAAAAATAACGGGGAGTCAAAATCGATGTAAAGTTCAGAGACGAGGAATGAAATTTTGTCTTCCTGATATTCATATCTTTGACTGCCATAACTTCAATGGTAATTATTCTAAGTTTATGTTGACTTTTGTTGGAAAACTCTTTTATATATCACATTGGAACAATCATCTTTTTATATATACTTGTTCTTACTCATTACTGTTGCGAAAGATCATCAGACAAAAAGGTCCTAACCACAGATCCCTAATTCGACTTTGCAGCATAATAATTTATCGAGTGGAAAACGTATGGAAAACTGAATATCCTATTTATGTGAATACAACAGGACAACATGTGTTGATTTTGATTTTATTATCGTATGCTTTGTGGGCTGTTTTTAGTTTTTTGGTACTCTATAAATATTTTTACCGAACTGTGGTGTTTATAGGAAATGGATACAACTTCCATGCAAACACAAGGTTAATCCCTGAATCCATATGCACAACAGTTTTTTATGGTCTATATATACATTTAAGTTTTGCATGTAGGTTCCAAGTCTGAAAGAACGTAAACTGTTACTAAATACTAAACCTTGTCTGGTTTTTTGAAAGAACGTAAACTGTTACTAACAATTTGACCCGCTGTAAATAATGCATTTCTAGAATCAACACATTCATAACTAAAATATATGTAATTTTGTTACATCTTGTCTCCTTTGTCACCACCCAAATGATTTTCTTCTTTCCAGTATTATTGTTTTGTTCGCATCATGGGTCAGAAAGCGTCTCATGTTGCCTTGGGATACCCTCTTCAGAGTCACATCCTAAGATGGTGCACATTCTTTCTTTATCATAATATGCGGGTGCAGGTTTTATGTATTCTTCTTGATGATTCCAAGCTTAAGCATGTATGTCTTCTTTGTAAGTTATTCTTACTGAAGAAGTTGTTGCGCTTCAAAGATAACCATCTTTTACATAACAAAACAGATACGTGATGCGTTGCAAGCCAGGGCAGAAAAAGGTCTAGTGTTTTTCACTTGAAGTTTCTTTTTTCTTATATTTTTTTTATCTATCTGGCTTTTATGTATTACTCCGTATCTGTGGTGTGGAATAAGGGTTAAATTAAAATTAGCAAAAAAAGAAAATGGGTCAAATAGTTCGAAATGGTTGGGAGTTGATTAAAGTGTGATTCCAGTACATAAAATTCTCCTTAATCATTTTGATAAAATAGTGAAACTATCAACTAAAATGATATAAAAATGGTCATCAGATTGGACACACTTTCAATTCATTAACTATTTTGACCAACATTTTTTGCAGTCAACGCAACCCAGTCCGACATGTTTTAACTAGTACAAATAGATAACCTGCCTGACCCGCCCATCTTGTCACCTCCAGTTATTATAGACGTGGTGGTTAGTTGGTTACTGATTCTATTATCAACTTATCTTCGGATATTTTGTTTATTGGGACCGCAAGGTACCATGGTGTCGTTCTGCTTATAGAAAGCATTCCTGAAGTTTATGCATCGTTGCAGGTGACTAGCATCTCTATATTTTATTTTTAATTTAATTTATGTAACAAGGTGTTTCCACTGATAAAAAATCATCACAAGTGTCTCCTTGAGCATCTGCGTTGTTTCAATTTTTACCACTATTTATTAGAGAAGAGGTCAGTTTATCATATTTTTGCATATGGATGTATGGCTTCTTTAAAAAAATTATGTAACTGTATGGCCTTCAACTGTGCAGTATCTCTCCTTTATCCTGAATCAGGTGACTCGGCACAGTTGTCTCAGGTACTTTATTTTATGCCCCTTGTAAAATATAAACATAGAACGTTGAGTTGGAAAAGATAAACTTTTTATCGTTATGTGGTGTGTTGAATATGATTACAAAGTTATATAATTATGAAAAGGATTCTAATTTTGGAAGAGAACATATAAAAGGAAGAAAATTACTGCAATCTGTCACTTTATGGGATATCAGGTGCCGGGTTCTCTGACTTCATTATTCGACTGTGACTACGCTTATGTACATTTTAAGCCATCATATGTTAAACATTATTAGGTATCATCATATAAAAATTATCATATCAGGCGTGCAGATATGATAACTGTATGTTTTTTATTATTCTTTCAAATATATGTGTCTCCAGTCAGCATTCTGTAAAATAAATGACTGATAAGTTTGTTGCTCGTCTGAATACTTTGGAAATTTGTAGGAGTGCGTTATTTCAAAACTATTTTGTTTCATAATGCCCAAAGTGGTAAGATGGAATATGATTAGCTTTTGATATGGTTCCAGTCATATTGAAGTGACCTTTATGATGTCCTTACACGATGGCTCATGTTAACGCAAACACTGGTGAGAATTTAATGTCCCAAAAACCTAAGGGTTTCACATGCGTCAGTTTTCAGGTAAATGTACATGTACCCAGGACAATCTTCCTGATGACGCGTATTCTAAATTGCCTAGGCGTATGTTGGTTAACCATCTTCTCAGGAAGTGATCTTCCTTTTTCAGGATGTTGTTAGCCGTTATATCATCTCTAAAAGCAAGCATCACTTCCAATCCTCCAAGGTATTTGAATTCAACCTTGTCCAGACCTTCTGCACAACAAAGGTGCCTAAGCTGTTCAAGGTAATTCAGTTTTTTTTACTTCTTCAAACAACGATTTTTTCAACATCTTCTGATTTTCATCAGACTCATCAATGTTAACCAAACGTTCATTTAGATTCTCCTTTTGTCCGTTTGAATCCCCTTCTTCCCTCTTGGCAACTACCATCCGCCTCTCTTTGTCTGGAGCACTTCTGTTAGGTCAAACTTCTCAAAGTGTTCATTCCATCTATTGTTTGTTCTGGATCTACGATTATTGACAACTTCGTTGAACATGCCTTCATCTCTGAATGCCTATGATGGAGCATTCATGCTCGTATAGTTTCCTTTGTTCATAGGTGTTTGGATGTTGTTTTCCACCCTTTTTTGCTCTGAACCAGCCATCGTTCTCTCCTTAGCTTTGAAGATCCTAATTTCCAAACCTTCATAAAGGATACTCTTAGGTTTAGAAAGCAGCATCTCTTCATCGCTCACTTTGTCGAATCTAACAAAGGCAAAGCGCTTGCCGTCTATCAGTCTTTTCTTCACTAGGTACACGTCTCTGACCCACCCAAACTGCTTGAACTTTTTCCATAAATCGACCACCTTCCAATCTTTAAGTGTCTTTAAAAAATAAGTGTCTTTAAAAAAAATACAAAATTAAATTGATATTTTGATCACCCTTATTTACTCTTTTTATTTCAGAAGTTTATATCTAAAAGAAAGAATAAAAGTGACATTTGAGTAATAAAACGGGTATTTTGTATATTTTAACTCAAATTTTGTGTCAAACACTAACATGACATTTATTTTGAGACCAGAAAGTTTATTACACTACTATACTAGTCATGCATACATAAAAACTAGAAGGCAATGCCCAGTGGCGATTCTAGGATGAAAATTCAATGGGGTCCCAAAAAACTTATTCGATAACTTACTTGCACAAATATTGAATGTCTCGGGTCAAATCGGGTCGGGTTAAATTGGGTCGGGTCGGGATATTGGATAGTACTCACAAAAGGTTGTTCATATGTTTATACTATTGTCATTACAACAACCACCATACAAAATGATATCATTTATACAAAAAGAGAATTGATATTTTCACAAATATTAACCCCTATTCAAAAATATCATATATTTAATACAATCAACTCTAAAAGTAAATTTTTACTTTTGTCTACGAGATTTCATACGATAAAATTCATCCATAATTGCATCATTACTAATATAATCCAACACATATTTCTCAATATATGCAAGTAGATAATCATTCACAAATCGAAGTATTTTAACATGTTCATAATAGTTGTCAAATTCAAAACCAAAAGGCAATTTTATTGATACATCAGGACCAAAAATTTACAGTACGAAAAGACAACTTTATTAATTACATTAGTACCAAAAAAGATCAATCATCTAAGAAAACTAATTGCAAACATATATACATGATACACCAATAAAATTAAAATATATACATGATACATTAGTACTAAAAAATTGCAATTATAAACATATATACTTAAATGAAAGATCAGTACTAAAAAGTTACAATTATAAACATAAACTAAACATATATACTTAAATGAAAATCAATCATTTGAGATGTAACATCCCGCATTTTTCCGTTAAATTATTTTTTTTTTACGCCGTCTTTTTCTTTTTAGATAATATTCCTCGTATCTAGATTCGTAACCTCCGTTAGCTAACATTCTAAATATTCTCGTTATCGGATTTTAATACGCGTTTTAAAATATTCCGTTTAGGTATTTTCCGCACCCGACTACAAACTCGAGGGACTAAAATTGACACGGGGCAAACTAGTTGACTAGGTCACCTAGTCCACCCCAATCACCACCATTCAACCATCTCTCTCTCTCTCTCTCTCTCTCTCTCTCTCTCTCTTTCCCTCTAGCAAGAACACACCCAATTTCCAAATTCATTCAATCATCATCTAAATTCGATCTAGGAGGCTTACAACAAAATAAATTACATATTCGTGATCCTCTCTTCATCCTCTTCATTTTGGTACCAACTTCATCTCGTTTGGGTAACATTTCTAAAACACTAGTTTTTCTTTAAATTTGTGTTCTTGACTTAAAAGTATGTTAATTAGTGTCTATGGCTCATTGTGATGTCGTGTATGTAATTTGTATGCTCGATTTGTTGTTTTTGGTGTAACTAGTTCATTATGAAAAATTACTTGCTAAATCCTTGATTTTGGATGATCAAATGTTATTAGATTGTTAATGTGCATGTTTTAAAAGTGTTACTAGTATCATTAGCTTCATTTTGATGTATAGATTGATTAAAGAAACTTCATAAACGCGATTATTGATTTTGTGAACTTTTGGTTAGGGTTGACAACTCTTAAAACGAACTTTTGATGCGTTGAATGCTTATTAATGTTATTGATAAGTGTTTAGTTGTATTACATGTTTCATTACCTTCAAAATGGCATATCATATGTATAAATTGGATTCCCGAAACTTAAATTGCAATTGATAAACTTGAAACTTGAAAATAAACCTCTATTGATCACTTGGCGGGATTTCGGTTATAGTATATGATGTTCTTGCTTGATGAAAAGTGCTTAGTTGCTTTCCTTGTCGAAAGATCTTTCCGATGATATAAAATACATGTTCTAATTGTTTGCGGATCATAAAATGTGATTGTTTGTGTTTTGGTTCGTCCATTTGAGGAATACAACAAACAGGGCCTGGAAACCGATCAGGACGCCGTCCAGATACTGGGGACGCCGTCCCACATTTTGAACCTAGACGCCGTCTAGGATGTCAGGACGCCATCCCACCCTTCATTGTGGGACGCCGTCTAGCCATTTGGGACGCCGTCCCATTGTACTAAAACTGGCTGTTTGCTTTGGTCATTTGACATAAAAATGTTTGCTATGCTACGGACCTCCGATTAACATGAAACTTGGCCAACATGCTCATATATGATTATATAACTTAGAAAAATTGTCAGATACCCAACCCGACCCCGTTGACTTTTCCGTTGACTTTGACCCGACCAAGTTTGACTTTTTGTCAAACTTAACCAATTAATTATACAATCTTCCTAACATGCTTTTATACTTGTATCTTGCATGAAACTTGACAATTTGCTTCACATGCTATATTAATCGAGTCGTATTGAGCCATAGGACTAATTGAACATCTTTGACCGTTTTGTGTTTACCGTTATTGATATAACCTATATGTTTAGGTCAAGACTAGCTTTGTCTTTGCACGCGTTTACTTGTCGAAGTACTTTATTAACTCTTGCACTCAAGGTGAGATCATAGTCCCACTTTTTTTAATCACTTTTATTCTTTACATCGTGGGCTGAGAAACACATACATTTCATACTTATTTACTTTTCATGCTTTTACATTGTGAACAAATACGAATACAAAGATGCATACGAGTTTGAACAAAAGTCCTCAATCCAATTATCATTAGTTCCACTTGCAGGGTGTAAGTGTAAGCGTGTAATTATGTTGTGTGGCCATACGGGTTTAACAAACCCTCATTCAGACGGTTCGCTACCGTTAGTGAATGAAATATAATTTCAACAATGTATAGTGTAGGTTCTAACACTAAATTCAAAATTCAGAGGGAAGATTCGGTTAAGCCTTGATAATTGGGTGCTCGTGATACAAATACTATTTTGGAATGTGAACGATTTTGGTTAAGCAATTCATAAAGAACCTTGTGGTTCAATACAATTTACTTACTAAACCTATGATTTCACCAACGTTTTCGTTGACAGATTCTTCTATGTTTTTCTCAGGTTTTGAATGCTTAAGTGATACATGCTTCCGCACTCTTGTGATACTTGCTTGGATGTCGAGTATACATGCATATTTGGAGCATCTTTTTGACTACTTTTAAATTGTGTCGCATAGGTTTCAATTGTACGTTTAACATTGTAATGTAACTAGCCGTCGAACTTCTTTTGTAAACTTGAAACACCCTTTTACATTGAAATGAATGCGACATATTTTGGTCAAACGTTGTCTTAAAGACTTATGACCATGTAATGGGACCTACGTAGTCGACGCCGTCACTTGACGATTTGTCGGGGTCGCTACAAGTGGTATCAGAGCCTTGGTTGTAGGGATTTAGAGTTCATTTGTGTCCACCCCGAGTCATAGGGTACATAGGTGAATCTAGACTACAACCGGCATATAGACTGAAGTAGGAATTACTTGACTATTTGTGCATTTATACTCGAACTCTTCTATCATAGCTAACTCGTATTCGATCTTGATCTTACGTTGATAAATTTTGTTGACGCGCCACCTTGACTTTATAAAGTAATGTTAAATGCACATGTAAATCAGGGTAATATAATTTCCGGGATTATATTACGGTGATTCACATGGACGTTCCGACATTATGACGTAAAGAATTTAAGGCGAGTCAAGGAAAAATTTCCTCTCTATCCTTATTCCATACTCCGGTTAGTATTGTTGAAAATACTAACCAACGATATTCTTGTGTTTTGAAGGAATAATGGCTCGTCGACGCGCTCCTCCCGAAACTCCCGAACAAGCCCTCCAACGTATGATAGCCACTGCCGTGGATGCGGCAATGGCCGGTCACTCCTCCAACAACAACAATAACAACAATCATCACAACAACAACAACAATGGAGCCGGAAATTCCAACGAAGGATGCTCCTATAAGAATTTCATGGGGTGCAAACCTCACACTTTCGATGGAACCGGGGGACCGGTTGTGCTCACCCGATGGTTTGAGCAAACGGAAGCCGTCTTTAGCATAAGCGGTTGTCGAGACCAAGACAAGGTTAGATATTCCACTCACACCTTCGCCGGTATCGCTCTCACATGGTGGAATTCGTATGTACAATCGGTGGGTATCCACGAAGCCCACGCTCTCTCTTGGGCCGACTTAAGAGGAAAGATGATCACCGAATATTTTCCTCGCGAAGAAACCCGAAGGCTCGAACAAGAACTAAGAGCTCTGAAAGCGGTCGGGAACGACCTTAAGGCCTATAATCAACGATTCTCCGAACTTGCTTTGATGTGCCCAAATCTTGTGAACCCCGAATCTTTAAGGGTTGAACTTTACATGGATGGTCTCCCCAAGAGCATCAAACAAGGAGTAATGTCATCCAAACCCGCTAACCACCAAGAGGCTTTGAATATGGCCCGCCAATTGATTGAAACAGTGGACGAGATTGAAGTGCCGGCACCTAAAGCCGAGGATAAGTCGGGTGACAACAAAAGAAAATGGGAAGCCCCCCAATCAAGCAATTACAACAACCCCGCCAAGAAGCCCTTCATCCCCAACGGCAAGAAAG
The DNA here is from genome assembly GCF_046630445.1 of Rutidosis leptorrhynchoides. Lineage (NCBI taxonomy): Eukaryota > Viridiplantae > Streptophyta > Magnoliopsida > Asterales > Asteraceae > Rutidosis > Rutidosis leptorrhynchoides. The sequence continues at coordinate 715,711,888 of NC_092333.1, forward strand.
GTTATACCGGACACCTACCGTATTGTAACGTGTGCTACAAACATCATTTAGGCGAATGTGGCAAACCATTTTGCTTGAAGTGTCAAAGAAGTGGCCATGTAGCCCACGATTGTAGGAATACCGCTCCCGTCGCTCAAAAGGAGCACAATGCACCCAAGACGGGTGTTTGTTTTGAATGTGGCCAACCGGATCATTTTAGGAGTGCGTGCCCAAATAAGAAAATCAACCCCAACACCCGCCGTTGAACTTCCAACATCGACACCTAGGATGCCCGAGACGACGATGGACTAGTCACGGGTACGTTTCTTCACAACCAACCGTATATTTCATACTTATTCAATTCGGTTACAGCTAGACGTTTTATAACCAAGACTTTGACTCGTACCCTTTGCACTCCACCTTTTTCCCTAGACCCTACTTAGGCAATTTAAGTGACCAACGGAAAATATTGTGTGCCTATAAATTTTATTGGAGGATATACGTTAAGACTTTTGACTTGACACCTATAGAACTAGGGAGCTCGAAACCTATTCGTAAAAAAAAAAAAAAAAAAAAAAAAAAAAAAAAAAATGTTTCCCCATCATCTTGTGTAGATTGTTGTGAACTGAGTAATTTTCGGTTGGAAACCGATACCCTCTCCCTCGTATCCATTACCTCATGATTATTTGCGTGGATCCCGTGTATTCCAAATCGACCTCCGTTCCGGTTATCACCAATTGGGGGTTAAGGGAGACGATATCTCCTAAACCATTTCCGAACTCGCAACGTTAGTTGTAAATCTCTCTTAGTACCGTTTGATTTATTTAGGACTCCGTCCGTATTCATGAACCTCCTAAATCACGTATGCAACTTATCTAGACAAATTTGTTATCGTATTTATAGATGACATCTTAACTTATTTAATTAAAGAAGGAAAACGAACAACATCACCATCTTACGCTCGAACTCTTGAGAAAAGAGCAACTTTATACCAAATTCTCCGAGTGAGAATTTCTGTTGAACGAAATCCAATTTTCTAGACCATGATGTTAATGGTCGAGGCATTACAATCAATCTCCAAATCAAGCCACATGTAATCAGGAAACTCTCATGACTCAGACTTACCGCAGATTCATTTTCGACTTTTTCTCGTGATGCTCGTTCTTTACCCTCGATAACTCATTAAGGTAGAAATCTAAACCTCTACGTGCCCGAATCTTGAACGTGATTATTCACACCAACCTTGCTAGCTTAATTCGTATAGCACCAGGTGGAACTCAAATATGGAAATATTTCTACTTGAACGCCGAAAGGCATACTCTCTCGACTCAAAATCAACGTAACTAAAATTCGTTGTTTTGCACGAAGGATTCAAATACTAAATTGTGGATCCGATCAATATTCTCGTCATCACGTACCACACTACATACCTATGTTATTCCACCGTTACCGTCTGATATTACTGGAATTTAAGATAACACACAATCCAACGATACTTCACTCTTCTTTGATTTAACGCCCTTGCGTTGCTGATAATCGTCCAACCATTATTCAACCCCGAACTATACAATTACGTGTACTATCTCGTTTCTCTTTCAGACTTCATTTTTTTTTTACAACTAGAGGCACGTTATGGCAACCTCGAGATGTAAGCTCATCCTATTCAAAGTCCTCATTTCACTCCTATCCTCATCGCTCGCATTTCCGTTAAGGAAACTCCTTGTAACATTTCTCCATGGATAGAGAAACTCCTCATATTACATTAGTATTCGCCACGAGGGTGAATAGTCCTAACGAACATTTTTCGAACCCTAACTGACTTGTTCAAACATATCTTAAGAAATTCCATTCCAACACGGTGTATCTTCGTCATTTATCCTGTATCGAAATACTCGTTTCACCTCTAGCGTTGCAAGAGACCTTGGGAACCCGCTTAGACATATGTACCGCGTATCTCCCACAACCGATGAACCGAGCAAACGTACGATTCAATCTTGGAAAGACATGTTACAGACTAGTATTGTCACCTTTAGTAGTTCCCCTTACTACGACAGCTATCACTCGTATATTAACGCAGCACTTCCGAAACCCTATATGACCGCAAATGTCATACCCCTGTTCATTTAACCAAAGCATGCGGCAAGCAAATCGCCAAATCTGAACTCCATCAAGAAACAACAATTGAGATCGTTCAAGTCCGAGGAGGGCTAGAGACAACCCATGGTCGCCAGAAGAGTTATACCAAACTTAGATGAAAACCTCACAAATCCCAGTGTGTAATCGCGTAATATTGAGAACCCGCACCTTGGAAAGGTGTAATCCATTTTGGGAAATCGAGGAAGGTTATAACCGCAATATTGAACCTTTTGAAACCTTGGGGCGTATTGGAACCGCTTCCTACCGTTTAGAACTTCCGACTCAATTAAGTTTCCGTTTATCCTACATTTCGTGTAACAAACTTAAAAACGTGTCATGCGGAACAGGAATGTGCAATCCTTTTAGATGCACCAACTATTGATGACAAACTCCTCTTCATGGGAAAACTGGTTGAAATCATGGATCGTGAAATCGAACCTCAATACAACGTAACACCCCGACTATCCGGATTCGTGGAATGTCCAAGAAAGTACCTTCACTCATTCGTAGAGTTACTACTCTAAGTCTCGAGTAAGAGATATCGACTACTACTTCCAACTAAATTTCGGGACGAAATTTCTTTTGAGGTGTGGATATTGTAACATCCCGCATTTTTCCGTTAAATTATTTTTTTTTTACGCCGTCTTTTTCTTTTTAGATAATATTCCTCGTATCTAGATTCGTAACCTCCGTTAGCTAACATTCTAAATATTCTCGTTATCGGATTTTAATACGCGTTTTAAAATATTCCGTTTAGGTATTTTCCGCACCCGACTACAAACTCGAGGGACTAAAATTGACACGGGGCAAACTAGTTGACTAGGTCACCTAGTCCACCCCAATCACCACCATTCAACCATCTCTCTCTCTCTCTCTCTCTTTCCCTCTAGCAAGAACACACCCAATTTCCAAATTCATTCAATCATCATCTAAATTCGATCTAGGAGGCTTACAACAAAATAAATTACATATTCGTGATCCTCTCTTCATCCTCTTCATTTTGGTACCAACTTCATCTCGTTTGGGTAACATTTCTAAAACACTAGTTTTTCTTTAAATTTGTGTTCTTGACTTAAAAGTATGTTAATTAGTGTCTATGGCTCATTGTGATGTCGTGTATGTAATTTGTATGCTCGATTTGTTGTTTTTGGTGTAACTAGTTCATTATGAAAAATTACTTGCTAAATCCTTGATTTTGGATGATCAAATGTTATTAGATTGTTAATGTGCATGTTTTAAAAGTGTTACTAGTATCATTAGCTTCATTTTGATGTATAGATTGATTAAAGAAACTTCATAAACGCGATTATTGATTTTGTGAACTTTTGGTTAGGGTTGACAACTCTTAAAACGAACTTTTGATGCGTTGAATGCTTATTAATGTTATTGATAAGTGTTTAGTTGTATTACATGTTTCATTACCTTCAAAATGGCATATCATATGTATAAATTGGATTCCCGAAACTTAAATTGCAATTGATAAACTTGAAACTTGAAAATAAACCTCTATTGATCACTTGGCGGGATTTCGGTTATAGTATATGATGTTCTTGCTTGATGAAAAGTGCTTATTTGCGTTCCTTGTCGAAAGAGCTTTCCGATGATATAAAATACATGTTCTAATTGTTTGCGGATCATAAAATGTGATTGTTTGTGTTTTGGTTCGTCCATTTGAGGAATACAACAAACAGGGCCTGGAAACCGATCAGGACGCCGTCCAGATACTGGGGACGCCGTCCCACATTTTGAACCTAGACGCCGTCTAGGATGTCAGGACGCCGTCCCACCCTTCATTGTGGGACGCCGTCTAGCCATTTGGGACGCCGTCCCATTGTACTAAAACTGGCTGTTTGCTTTGGTCATTTGACATAAAAATGTTTGCTATGCTACGGACCTCCGATTAACATGAAACTTGGCCAACATGCTCATATATGATTATATAACTTAGAAAAATTGTCGGATACCCAACCCGACCCCGTTGACTTTTCCGTTGACTTTGACCCGACCAAGTTTGACTTTTTGTCAAACTTAACCAATTAATTATACAATCTTCCTAACATGCTTTTATACTTGTATCTTGCATGAAACTTGACAATTTGCTTCACATGCTATATTAATCGAGTCGTATTGAGCCATAGGACTAATTGAACATCTTTGACCGTTTTGTGTTTACCGTTATTGATATAACCTATATGTTTAGGTCAAGACTAGCTTTGTCTTTGCACGCGTTTACTTGTCGAAGTACTTTATTAACTCTTGCACTCAAGGTGAGATCATAGTCCCACTTTTTTTAATCACTTTTATTCTTTACATCGTGGGCTGAGAAACACATACATTTCATACTTATTTACTTTTCATGCTTTTACATTGTGAACAAATACGAATACAAAGATGCATACGAGTTTGAACAAAAGTCCTCAATCCAATTATCATTAGTTCCACTTGCAGGGTGTAAGTGTAAGCGTGTAATTATGTTGTGTGGCCATACGGGTTTAACAAACCCTCATTCAGACGGTTCGCTACCGTTAGTGAATGGAATATAATTTCAACAATGTATAGTGTAGGTTCTAACACTAAATTCAAAATTCAGAGGGAAGATTCGGTTAAGCCTTGATAATTGGGTGCTCGTGATACAAATACTATTTTGGAATGTGAACGATTTTGGTTAAGCAATTCATAAAGAACCTTGTGGTTCAATACAATTTACTTACTAAACCTATGATTTCACCAACGTTTTCGTTGACAGATTCTTCTATGTTTTTCTCAGGTTTTGAATGCTTAAGTGATACATGCTTCCGCACTCTTGTGATACTTGCTTGGATGTCGAGTATACATGCATATTTGGAGCATCTTTTTGACTACTTTTAAATTGTGTCGCATAGGTTTCAATTGTACGTTTAACATTGTAATGTAACTAGCCGTCGAACTTCTTTTGTAAACTTGAAACACCCTTTTACATTGAAATGAATGCGACGTATTTTGGTCAAACGTTGTCTTAAAGACTTATGACCATGTAATGGGACCTACGTAGTCGACGCCGTCACTTGACGATTTGTCGGGGTCGCTACATGAGAAACTAATTATAAACATGTATACATGATACATCATTAGCAAAAAGTTCAACTAAGTTACTTTTTTAGAAAGGCAATTTTATATATATATATATATATATATATATATATATATATATATATATATATATATATATATATATATATACACATTCATACAAAGGAGTACTGCAACCTTATGAATGTACACGAAATTAGGAATGACAAAATGAAATCACATATGATCATCGATGGTCGCTAGATACAAAGGAAATAGGAAATTGGACAACAACAACAAAACACAATCCCACAAAAGTGAGGTATGAAGGAGGTAAGATGTAGACAATCATTCTCCTATCTTAGAATAAAGACAAGTCATTTTTCTACCTAGAGTGAAACACCCCAAGAGTATTAAAAGTCATCTCTTTTAATGTTCTATGGATAGAGAAATTGCTTCCAAAAGCACTTCCGGTCCATAAGTATGAAAACTTTAAAATAATAAAATTAAATTAAAATGAGACGTCATGGAAATAGTAGAATTAAATTTTCATTGGTTTTAAAACCTGTCTGAAATTAAATTTAGGCTCTAAGCGGCAGTCAAGTCGCCAATAAATCGACACTTAGGGGTGTTTGGGTTGGCGTTTTGAAAATTAATTATGCGTTTTGAATAATCATAATCAGATAATCAGTGGTAGCAAAACGTGGTGCGGATAAATAGTGTTTGGATTAGATTATGTAGTTTGATATTGCAATAATCAAATAATCAGTATTTTAAGTGTTTGGAAAAATCAAATTATCTGATAAAATGATCAAAGTAGACATCCTATTGTTAAAATCAAGTTAGATTGTAAAAAAAATTATTTTTCATCACTTATATTTTATTTGACATATAATATAATAAATAAATAAATAATGATAATAATAAAATAATACTCCCTAATATAATAATAATAATAATAATAATAATAATAATAATAATAATATAGTTATTCTATCTATATATATGCGTATATATAATATTAACACTTACAGTATATGCATTTAAAAGGAATGCAATTATAATCAGATATCGATATACGCTAATGTGAATAAACCTTTAGGCTATGTTTGGCACGCAGCTTTTTAAATCTTTTTGGAGATTTTAGCTTTTACTTTTTATAAAAAAGCTCCTATTTAATAAAAAGCTTCGTTTGGAAGTGATAGCTTAAAGCTTTTTTATTGTGTGAAAAAGCTCCATTAACCTTATATTTCAAACGCTGAGGAGACTAGCGTTTAAAGAAAAAAAAGCTTTTTGGTTTTTTAATTACAGTCGTACCCTTCTATTTACTCGAAACTCACTTGATTTTTTTTACTCACACAGCGTACAGCGTATGTATTTATATTTTGTATGGCTCTTTTGCATCTAAGCTACACGTGGATTTGAACTTGTTCTCATCTTTAATGAAGTTTTTTAATTAATTTATAGTTCTGTATATCAATAATTTTAGTACAGTAGTTTTTAAAAATTAGTATCATTATATTATGCTTTCAACGTTTAACGTTTTTTAATGGCTATGATTTATTAAATTAAGTGATAATATTTAATTGTTTTTTTACTGTCCATTCTTGTAATTTTACTCAATTTTTAACAGCTCCAGCTACGCTCCCAAACACTCAAATAAACCTTAAAGCCTTCAGCTATCAACTATTAGCTTTCAGCTACCAACTTTCAGTTATTAGATATCAGCTAACAGCTTTCAGCTATCAATTACCAGCTAGTTTTGCCAAACATAACCAGCTAGTTAAGCGTAGAGCATAGATTGTGTTCACTCAAATTGAAGGGCACTTACGTAAAAAGTAACAAATCCAAAACCACGTTTTTCGTGCAGTAGGTGGTACTACACTTCTCCAAATCCACGTTTACAAAGCCTCAAAACGTACATAATTGATTTTTTATTTTGTTTTACCAAACACTCTAAAGTGATTATTTACATCTTTAAAAGGCGATAATCAAAAAATCACTTTCAAATCGCATTCCCAAACACCCTCTTAATGTTCGACTCACTTAATAGAGTCAATTGAAAATTGGATAAGGTTAAGTTTATTTTTGTTTAAATATATAAATTGCCTATACTATAAAATTATAAGCGGGCTAATTTCAAATATTTTAATAGTTCAAACTATGAATTTTTAAAATCTAAAAATATATGGGGTCACATTATTATATTTAGTGGTGTCCAATATAGAAAAAAAAAAATTTTTGTGATAATTTTCGAAAAACTAGTGGTGTCAAAGGACCCCGTAGGAGTACTCCTACACTCGCCACTGGCAATGCCCGTGCGTTGAACGACTTGTCTCAAATTTCACTATTTTGAAATTCGTGTTCCGAATGGTTAGAGTCATGGCGGAAGTTGGTTGAAAACATATTAACTTTGAAGTGAAAGTTGATGTTGGTCTCAATTATGCAAATGGTCAAGTAGGATTTTGTGCATATGTTTTGTTTGTCACTATGGAAATCTGCACATTCGGGTCCTATGTACTAACGTATAATGATACTATATATAAACAAAAGTTTACTAAATTCGGTCAAATGAGATAACAAATGATGCCAAAATAAAACATACATATTGTAGTACCATTCATAATATTAAAACATATATTACCTTTACATTTACCATTAAATTTTTGAAGGTCTCTTTTTATGACTTCATATGTGACAATAAGTAAATACATAATAATTGGAGTACATAAAAACAACTTCTAAATATAAACATGAACCGTTACGTATTACTATGCCACACAATATAAAATTCGTGAATAGAATAAAATTGAAGGTACATAACATTGAATAACAATTGATAGGAATTTAACAATTATTTATTAAATATTATAGTAAAAATATGTAACACCACTAAAAGTAATAAACGTTATAAAATTTTCAATAACTATTATCTTTTTGTTTTTCTTAATTTAAATTTAGTTATAAACATTCATTCATAAAAGGTAAAATTTATATGTCATAAATTATATGATTAGTTTCAATCTTTTCATTTTTCTTATCATAAATTTAAAATTAAGTTATGACATAAATAATAACAATAGTTTAAACTTTTCATTTTTCATATCTACATTGATAGATAACGTTGCATATATATATATATATATATATATATATATATATATATATATATATATATATATATATATATATATATATTATTTATGGAAATTAATTAAATAAATATGATTTATATATTTACATGGATAAAAAAAACATTACACCTATAATAATCATACTTATATAAATTATATCATCAAAATGTAATAATACTAAAAATAATAACTATTATTATTAATCATAATCGTAATCATATTCATAATTATAATTATGAATAATTATTTATATAAATTAATTAAATAAACATTATCTTCATTTTTACATGTCGTAATCATATTCATAATTATAATTCTGAATTATAATCATAATAATAATAATCATAATCTTAAGTATTAATCATATAAGTTATACTAATATACAATATAATAATCGTAATATCATAATATTAACATTAAAAAGAGAAGTTTCAGATTAATCGATCCAACATAGAGTCAACCACGTTTCTTCTTGCCTTGTCCGCAGTTTACAATATTTTGAAATTGATGTTTCTTCTATACCTACAAAAACAAACAAACATATATTATATTTAATAATATATATATTTATACATACATACATACATACATACATACATACATACATACATACATACATATATATATATATATATATATATATATATATATATATATATATATATATATATATATATATATATATATATATATATATATATATATATATATATATATTCGAATATATATCATGTAACTATATCTACTATAATGTTCTATCATTTCTTCTTCTTTTTAAAAAAAAAATCGAAAATACATCATTAGTAATATAGTGTACTCTTGTGTATGATTGATGTGGAAAAATGAAATGAAGATGACGTATTTATAGGCCAAAAAATAACTTATGTAGAAGATGAAAGGTTTATATATTTATTGATTATTAATTACTAAGAATGTATTTATGACATTTTTATTTAATACACCATACTAATTTTTAACTTTCTACCATAATAATTTTTAACTTTTTTACCTATCTATTAAATTGCATGGGTAAATTTTATTGAGTTAATCATATTTAATACACCATACTTATGATTCTAGGACTCAATTACTATAGATATATAGATAGATAGATAGATATTTTCAGCGGGGCAGTTTTCATGTTTCCGTTTTGATAGATAATTAAAAATTCCAGGAGCCGTTGCAGATCTGGATATGCATAAGACTCCTAGTGTTGTTCAAATAGAAACTCATGTTTCTAGAAGAGAACAAATAATAGGAAGATATGAATCAGTCATTGAAGATATCTAAGGAAGAAGAAATTGTGGAGTTGGAATTTGAGAAGGTAAATCCTAAACTCGAGACGCATACGATGCACTGTCCTAATTGTAAGGCTCAAATCACCAAAGTAATTCTTCGTCGGAAGCTAATAATAATGAAGCCTAGTTTCAATGGAGTGCCACAAGAGTCATACGAGCCAAACGAGCCATGTGAACTACTCAGATGCTTAGCGTGTCTAAGCGTGTTCACTAACTTAGGTAATATCCGGTATTCGAGTAACTCTACACATATTTTTTAGTTTTTTAACTCTCGCCTTTAAAGTTTGTGAGAAAAAATCATACATCTTCATTTATAAGATCATAAATTTTTTGTTACTTATGCCAAAAAAAAGTTCTGATTAATTTAGGAATTGTTATAATTCAGTAGGCTTATAACTACCTTTATGGCTGATCTTAGCAACAAGCCTTCTTATAAATATATATGAGCATAGATAAAAGAGAGAAGAATAAAATTTTCTATATATGTGAATTGGTGTATCCACTGATTACAATCGATCGTATATTTATAGTATAATAATTCACTGTGCAGTTAGGTGCACAGTAATATCCGTGAATTTGTAATCGAATAAACTTCACTTTATCAATAGTGTTATCAAAAGTGTCGGCCATAAGTGTTGGCCATATATAACACTCCCCCTTGGAGACAATTTTGTTTTATTAAAAAAATCAACTACACGTTACTGCCTCGTTAAAAACCTTGCTAAATAAAAAAACCCCAGTGGGATAAAAACTTTAGCCAAGGGAAAAAGAGTGCAGCATAGAGTTGACTCCCCCTCAAGTAGACATCGCTGAGTCATCACATGTTTTGAACATGCCTCATGCCAATATTATGAACATGCGTTCTGAAAATAGCAGTTGAAAGTGCTTTGGTGAAAAGATCGGCAGAGTTTTTGTTGGATTGAACATGTCTCATTTCAACCTGGTTGTCTTTGATGAGATCTTGAGTGTATGAGAAGAGTCTAGGAGGTATGTGTTTCGCTCGGTCACTTTTGATATACCCTTCTTTCATCTGTGCTATGCAAGCTGCATTATCTTCATAGATAGTTGTTGGGCTTTTATCGTGTTCTAGTCCACAAGAATCAGTAATGAGTTGTGTCATTGATCTCAACCAAAAACATTCCCGAGTAGCTTCATGTAATGCAATCACTTCGGCATGATTTGATGATGTTGCAACAAGTGTTTGTTTTTGAGAACGCCATGATATTGCGGTACCGCCATTTAGGAATACATATCCAGTTTGAGATTTGGCTTTATGTGGATCAGATAAATAACATGCATCTGCATAACCAACTAAATCTTATTTTGAATTGTTAGAATAAAATAATCCTAAATCAGTAGTTCCTCGAAGGTATCGAAATATGTGTTTGATCTCATTCCAGTATCTTTTGGTAGGAGCTGAGCTGAACCTTGCCAACAAATTAACTGCAAAAGAAATGTCAGGTCTTGTACAATTTGTAAGATACATAAGAGTTTCAATTGCACTAAGATATGGTACTTCTGGTCTCAGGATATCTTCATGATCTTCACAGGGACGAAATGGATCAGTGTCAACATTAAGTGATCTAACAACCATAGGAGTACTTAATGGTTTTGCCTTGTCCATATTGAAACGTTTTAAAATCTTTTCAGTATAAGTTGTTTGATGTACAAGTAAACCATTAGGCATATGCTCAATCTGCAAACCAAGGCAATACTTGGTTTTTCCGAGATCTTTCATTTCAAATTCTTTCTTTAGAAGTTGAATGACTTCATGGATCTCTTTATTTGTACCTATGATGTTAAGATCATCAACATAAACGGCTATGATTACATATCCGAATGTTGTTTTCTTAATGAATACACATGGGCAAATAAGATTATTGATATACCCTTTGCATATCAAGTAATCACTTAATCGTTTATACCACATGCGACCCGATTGTTTCAACCCATATAAAGACCTTTGTAACTTGATTGAGTACATTTCTTTAGATTTTGCATTAGTTGCTTCTGATACCCTAAATCCTTTAGGTATCTTCATATATATATCACTATCAAGTGATCCATATAGATAAGCAGTCACAACATCCATGAGATGCATTTCTAAATTTTTAGAAACTGCCAGACTGATTAGGTATCTAAAAGTAATTGCATCCATAACAGGAGAATAAGTTTCCTTATAATCAATTCCTGGTCTTTGAGAAAAACCTTGAGCTACAAGTCTAGCTTTATACCTTGTAACTTCATTTTTCTCATTTCTTTTTCGCACAAAAAACCCATCTATATCCCACAGGTTTCACATCTTTAGGTGTGAGAATGATAGATCCGAAATTTTTTCTTTTATTGAGCGATTCAAATTCATCTCGTATTGCTCCTTTCCAATGATCCCAATCATGTCTATTTTGACATTCCATGACAAATTTTGGTTCTGGATCATCATCATCAATCATGATGTCATATGCAACATTATATGAAAATATCTCATCAAGATTTTTCATTTCATTTAGGTTCCATAATATTTTTGAATGTGCATAATTGATTGAAAATTCCGTATTTACATCATCAATCTCCTCTGCAGAAGGAGTATTAATTTGTGGTTCTTCTTGAACACTTTCTTTTACCTCATTATCAGCTGATTTTCTTTTTCGATGATTTTTATCTTTGGAACCAATTGGTCTCCCACGTTTCTAGCGTGGTAAAGACTCAAGAGTGACATTATTTCCAGCTTTTGGAATTTCAATTCTAGCTGGAACATTTGCTGCTGGTATATATGATTTAGTCACTCTTTTTGTATCTGTAAATGCATCGGGTAATTTATTCGCAAGTTCTTGCATATGCATTATTTTTTGAACTTCGATCTCGCATTCTTTTATGCGAGGATCAAGATACATTAATTGAGGTTCACACCATGAAACATCATTTTCTTTATTTTTATTTCTCCCCCTAATCTAGGGAACAATGTTTCATTAAAGTGACAATCAGCAAAACGTGCTGTAAAAACATCACCCGTAATTGGTTCAATATATCTTATGATTGAAGATGTTTCATATCCAACATATATTCCCATCCTTCTTTGAGGACCCATTTTAGTGCGTTGTGGTGGTGCGATAGGAACATAAACCGCACAACCAAATGTTCTAAGGTGGGAAATATTTGGCTGATGGCCAAAAGCAAGTTGCAAGGGAGAATATGTATGACTTGCACTTGGTCTAATGCGAATTAATGATACAGCATGTAAAATTGCATGACTCCATACAGATACTGAGAGTTTTGTTCTGTAAGACCCGAATATTTATCTTGCTTGTTTGTGTATTAAGACGTTCGAGATTGGGTTTCGCGGATTATTTATATAAGTTTAAAATGCAAAAGAATCTGTTTCAGTTAGGTCGCGCGCCGCGCGGGGATTCGGCGCGCCGCGCCGTTTGCTGCTGACAGAATCCCTTGTTTTCTTAATTGGTTTAAATGAAGGGCAAATGGGTAATTTCACTTGAGGCCGGATTTGTGAGGCTTATGAGCTAGTTTGGATCAGTTTTGGATCCCATTCACATCCACTCATCATCTTCATCCATTTTTAGAGAGAGAGTAAGAGTTTAGAGAGAGATTGGAGGTTTTGGTGAGGAAGAAGCTCGAATCGTTCAAAGTCTCGGGTTTTAAAGTTGTTCCTTTCGTTCTCGGCTACACGGTGATAGTATTGGTAAGCTCAAACTCCGAATTTCAATTATTTAATTTGATATTCAAGTTAGGGTTTTGAGTTAATTAGTTGTAAAACCTCTTAGATGATGAAATGGGTTTATGGTGACTAGTTATTCTTGTCACTTGGCGGGTTTTGGGTTGATTGACGATTTGGCCTTGATTAGGCTTTAATCTTGGGATTTATCACTTGGATTAGTGATTATGGAAGTATTGGAAACCATTTAGGGTATTTGGTTGACTAATTGTGACTTTGGGTCAAATTAGGGTTTGGTGGTGATTATGACCCATTTGGCGATTTAATGAGGTTTATAAACTTAAAATGGATTAAGTTGAAGTATTAAACCGACTTAAATGTGTTTTGGTGTCAAAATTGGTAGAGAATGAGATTTTGACCTTTATGGGTCAAAATTAGGGTTTAAGTGTCAAAATGGGTATGACACGTGTTTAACACTTGAGTTCGGGTTTAATTGGCGTATTAGGACCATTCTCACTTGTGTTAGTGATTATTGGTTAGTTTTGGGCACGGTTTGTGCTTGGAAGTGCATTTGGGTCGAAATTGCTTTAAGTGACGAATTGGGTTGATTTGTAAATCCACCTTAATTGTATTGTTGTAATTGTGATAATGGAATAGGTATTTTCCATTGGCGAGTTGCGGATTACTTGGAAGCTTTCTTCAAGACTTCAAGGTGAGTGATATTATCCTATGTACATATGTATGTGTAGGATGGGTGCGGGTCGGGTGAAGTGATTCTCGGCTATAGAGCTCACTTCACATGTAGGTGGACTTGATGGACTTTTGTATAAGTCCAATTGGCACGGTTGTGCGTTTTGGTTGACCATCTTTGGCGAAGTACACGTTCGTGTGTACATTATCACACGTGATTGTGATTTGGATGTTGTGGCCCCGATGTGGTGGATTATATAATCCCGTGACCGTGGGTTTGAGTTGGAGAAGTGAATCGCGTGTGGTTTCGGATTCACGATGACGCGTGTGGTTTCGGTCATCTTATCAAATGAATCTCGTGTAGTTCGGATTCATGGTGACTCGTGTAGTTCGGTCATCTTATTGAGGTAGTAATCTCGTGTGGTTTCGGATTACTAAGGCTCGTGTGGTTCGGCCAACCTCGATGTTGTGAAGATAGTAATCTCGTGTGGTTTCGGATTACTAAGGCTCGTGTAGTTCGGCCAATCTTCATTGTGGTATTTGGTTCTCGGTATTGGGTTAAGGTGTTAACCTTGTTCATTTATATTGTTATATATTAATGTATTGTTGTGTTGTAGCTAACCCTCCGGGTGTAGCTAATTGGCGTTGTTCACATCGTCGTTGGTGAACTTATATTGTTATTGTATCTTTAGCTCGTTGCTTAGAGATCGTACGGTATGCTTAGTGTAGTTGCTTTATATTTGGATGCGACGGTATGCGGTATTTGTTTGTGTGGCGTATTCATTTTATACATATATATGTATGTAGTATATTATCATTCACTAAGCATTAGCTTACCCTCTCGTTGTTGACTCTTTTTATAGATTGCATGCGGATGGTGGCTCGGGTAAGCGCGAGGATTAGAGGACTTGCATAGTTTGCGTAGAAGGCTTGCTTTTGGATTTATTAGGATTGGGTAGTGTATCCCCAATCGCCATGCTCGGCTTTGTTTTGTATTAAGAGTCTTATGGTTTAAAATTGTATTTTTATACTTAAGGGGTAATTTGGGCACGTGTGGGCCCCACTTTGTAAAACTCGCTCAAACCTTAGTTATGTGCTAGTTTTACATATATTAATGTACGGTTAAAAGCGTTTTGGCTAAATGTGTCGGGAACTAGTCAAACATTTTCGTTAAATCGACTTCCGGGGACAGCGGGCTGTCCAGGTGATTCGGCGCGCCGCGCGCCCACCTGGCGCGCCGCGCGAATGATCTGCACCAGAAATTTTTTTTTGTGTTGTGAAATTTAACGGGAATCGTCGTGGTTTGGTTTGGGTTGTTACAAGTGGTATCAGAGCATGGTCTAAGGGATTTAGGTGACTTGAGATAGGTGCCTAGACTTAGACTTGTGTGTGCTTAAATTGTTGCGGGACTTGTAGGATTACGGGTCGGAATGGGTTGGTTAGTGCCTTGGCTATAGGTTGACTAACGTTTATATTAGTAATGCGGATATTATTAATATGATGTTGTGTTGTGATAATAATTCTCGCGTGTGTTTGTACCGCGTAGAATTTTGGTTGTGTTTGTGTATATCATCGAGCGAGACGGTCGTTGTACTAACGAGTCGATGCGGCATGTGTGCGTAATAAGAACTTGCAAACCTTATTACGGGTGCAAATCGTGTCTAACAAGTGATGTACGACGAGTGCTTAGCAAGATGGGTCGGGGTTGTGCGTGTTTACTTATACGTTCGTGATCTAATCGTTTTGCATTCTTTAGAATGGCGACGCGAAACGAGATCGAGACGAATGACGAGGAGTTTAATACTAGAGTTGCGGCCGCCGTTGCGGAGCAAATGGGTGCGTTAGAAGAAAGAATGGAAAGGAAGTATTCCGAACTTCAAAGTAGTAGTGAAATGGAGCGTTATCTTAAAAGCTTCATGAGGACTAAACCCCCGATGTACGACGGAAAACCGGATCCTTTGGTGAGCACAACATGGATTTCGGATGTCGAAGGGTGTTTTCGTACTATTGATTGCCCTCCCGAGAGGAAGACGAGACTCGCTACGAGTTTGTTGCGGGGTAGGGCAAGGGATTGGTTGGATGGTAAGATTGATCTTGTCGGTGGTGAGACGTTTATGGCCTTATCATGGGACGAGTTTAAGGAAGAATTCTTTGAGGAGTTCCGGACTTCGGCCGATTTGTGGGAATTGCGTAATGAGTTGCGAAACTTGCGACAAGGATCTATGGATTTGAGTACTCTTAAGACGACCTTTATGGCGAAGGCTCGTTTTTGTCCGGAGTATTTGGGGAATGATCGTTTGTTGATGGGGGATTTCTATCGGACCTTGAATGATGACTTGAAAAGTAAGATTAGTCGGGGTCAAGCGAAATCGTTTTCGGAATTATTCGACTTGGCTAGAGGTTTCGAGTCGTATTCACGATCGAAGAGGGGTGAATCTTCAAGTGAGAAAAGAGTTGTTTCTTATGGTGCTCCGAGTAAGAGGACTAAGGGTCCGAGTGTGAGCACGGGTGGTACGCGAACGGGTATATCGGATTCTAGTACGGCTAGATGTTACAATTGTGGCGTAAGGGGTCACAAGTCTTGGGAATGTTCGGTACCAAAGGGTGGTAGTATGGTGTGCTTCAATTGCCAAAAGGAAGGACATCGTAAGTCGGAATGTCCCAAGTTAGCGGGGACGGGTGCGGCGAGGAGACGTTAAGGTACGTTAATTTTGATAAATATGTCTTTTGATTATTTATTAAATGCCGTTTGAGTTTGAGTTGCATGCCGTTGTTGTGTACGTTATGCTATGGGTGACGTTCCTAATGGAAGTACCCTAAGGTGATGTTTGATTGTCGGGCGAAGGGCGTAAGACTTGGTGCAACCAAGCGTTCCTTAGTATTTGGGGTATGTTTCTACCAAGCCACGGAAATGGTTTTGGTGTTCGACTGTTAAGCGCGTGTTCGCTTGCGTGTCGAAGTTGACGAATCATGAGGTTCGTCGGTTGGTTGGAACCCTTGAGATCGAGTGTTTTAAATCTCGATGGGCGTTGGTAATGGAGTCTTTATGACGCGACATTAGGTGCCTCTTTTATACCTACTAGCGTGGTGTCGACTCCGATTGTGTTGTGGTTACATTGTACTTAGGGTCCCGGGAGAAACCCTTAGGTACATGAGTGACTAGGTGAAACTTGACAAACTAAGCAATTGGATGATTGCGAGAGTATGGGTTGCGAAATCGTGGTACACTTTTCGTTTGAAGTGTCTAAGGATCATTTGAAATCCTTTGTGTGCTCGAGGTTAGAGCAAGATGTAGGATGGGTCGCGTGTACCCAATTGTTGGTAAAGTCTACCTTCGGTAGCATTGTACGGTTGTACGAATTGTGTTATAGGAACGTGGTTCCAAGTGGAGGAGTCGCACTCCCGCATGAGGAAGTTTTAGTGTGATATTTCGGATGATGTTTTTAGTAGATCCGGAAATTTCGTCGAGACCTAGTTTTGGTCAACTTGTGGTAGAGTACAATTTTGGTTAAATTGTACTTATGATATTGGATTGGAATTACCACTGAGGTGGTAATGTGGTAAATCTCGTTGAGAGATAATGGACGTGTTTAGTGAGCAAGGTGAAATCCTTCGGTTAAGGGAGGTGTGTGTCGGATTCTCTTGTGGAGAATTATTGTTTGGTACCTATGTTTGGTATAGGTGATTCTTGCTTGATTATGGATGGTTAGTGTTCCGCTAGGGTTCACTATAGTGTAGCAGAGCGCGATGTTGCATTACTCGTTGTTTGAGGCCGAAAGTGCGTATGTGATCGATGAAGCATGATCTTCGGGTCCGCTGACTTCATCGTGGTGTTGATGATTAATGAAGCATGATCTTTAGGGTCCGCTGACTTCATTATGATATGGTTGATCGGTGGAGCATGATCTTCGGGTCCGCTGACTTCATCGTGGTGTTGAGATCGGTGAAGCATGATCTTCGGGTCCGCTGACTTCATCCGGTGTTGAGATTGGTGAAGCATGATCTTCGGGTCCGCTGACTTCATCATGGTTGTGAATCGCGTGTGGTTTCGGATTCACGATGACGCGTGTAGTTTCGGTCATCTTATCAAATGAATCTCGTGTAGTTCGGATTCATGGTGACTCGTGTAGTTCGGTCATCTTATTGAGGTAGTAATCTCGTGTGGTTTCGGATTACTAAGGCTCGTGTAGTTCGGCCAACCTCGATGTTGTGGAAGTGAATCTCGTGTAGTTCGGATTCACAAATGACTCGTGTGGTTTCGGTCATTGTATTGAGGAGTGAGTCTCGTGTAGTTCGGATTCACAAATGACTCGTGTAGTTCGGTCATTCCTCCGGGATAGTGACTCTCGTGTAGTTCGGATTCACTATGGCGCGTGTAGTTCGGCCATTCCCGATTGTTGTTGGGGTGAAGGTAGTGAGTCGCGTGTAGTTCGGATTCACTAAGGCGCGTGTGTTTTCGGCCAGCCTTCGTGTGTTGTGTGATCCATTGGTTGTTTGATACACCGATGGTGGGGTCGTAAGGACCGTGTTGTTTGATCTATCGGTTGTTTGATACACCGATGGTGGGGTCGTGAGGACCATGTTGTGTGATTAGTGATGCGATAGCCGTGTTTCGCTCACATGTTGTTACGGGTGTGACGAAAGTCGATTTTGTACACCTTGGTTTAGCGTTGCCATCATCGTTTTGGACGCTATCGGTTTTAGCCGTTTGTTATGATGTTACGGTAGTTGCGCTTTGGTCGTATTGCGCACTACAAGGGATGTTAGTGGTTGGTGTTGTCCGTAAGGATTCGTTTGGTTCGGTCTTCATCGTTTCGGGTTGTTGACCTTAGGTTGAGACTTGGTTGCTTTTAGCGTTGTACTCGGTAATAGTACGCTAAGGGATTTATATCTCGGTACGAGATTGGTTGAGTTTTCCTGATGTTAGGGAATGAGCATGGTTTTAGTGCTCGGATTGTGGTTTTGATAAATCGCGGGTGACGATTTAGTGTGGAAGGCGATTCGTTGGAAAGGAATTGCTTAGGAAAGTCGGATTGGGACTTATGTCGAGGACCGTAGGGTGAGGTCCACTTGGTTAAGTGATGAGGATCACGAGGACGTGATCGAGTTTAAGTGGGGGAGAGTTGTAAGACCCGAATATTTATCTTGCTTGTTTGTGTATTAAGACGTTCGAGATTGGGTTTCGCGGATTATTTATATAAGTTTAAAATGCAAAAGAATCTGTTTCAGTTAGGTCGCGCGCCGCGCGGGGATTCGGCGCGCCGCGCCGTTTGCTGCTGACAGAATCCCTTGTTTTCTTAATTGGTTTAAATGAAGGGCAAATGGGTAATTTCACTTGAGGCCGGATTTGTGAGGCTTATGAGCTAGTTTGGATCAGTTTTGGATCCCATTCACATCCACTCATCATCTTCATCCATTTTTAGAGAGAGAGTAAGAGTTTAGAGAGAGATTGGAGGTTTTGGTGAGGAAGAAGCTCGAATCGTTCAAAGTCTCGGGTTTTAAAGTTGTTCCTTTCGTTCTCGGCTACACGGTGATAGTATTGGTAAGCTCAAACTCCGAATTTCAATTATTTAATTTGATATTCAAGTTAGGGTTTTGAGTTAATTAGTTGTAAAACCTCTTAGATGATGAAATGGGTTTATGGTGACTAGTTATTCTTGTCACTTGGCGGGTTTTGGGTTGATTGACGATTTGGCCTTGATTAGGCTTTAATCTTGGGATTTATCACTTGGATTAGTGATTATGGAAGTATTGGAAACCATTTAGGGTATTTGGTTGACTAATTGTGACTTTGGGTCAAATTAGGGTTTGGTGGTGATTATGACCCATTTGGCGATTTAATGAGGTTTATAAACTTAAAATGGATTAAGTTGAAGTATTAAACCGACTTAAATGTGTTTTGGTGTCAAAATTGGTAGAGAATGAGATTTTGACCTTTATGGGTCAAAATTAGGGTTTAAGTGTCAAAATGGGTATGACACGTGTTTAACACTTGAGTTCGGGTTTAATTGGCGTATTAGGACCATTCTCACTTGTGTTAGTGATTATTGGTTAGTTTTGGGCACGGTTTGTGCTTGGAAGTGCATTTGGGTCGAAATTGCTTTAAGTGACGAATTGGGTTGATTTGTAAATCCACCTTAATTGTATTGTTGTAATTGTGATAATGGAATAGGTATTTTCCATTGGCGAGTTGCGGATTACTTGGAAGCTTTCTTCAAGACTTCAAGGTGAGTGATATTATCCTATGTACATATGTATGTGTAGGATGGGTGCGGGTCGGGTGAAGTGATTCTCGGCTATAGAGCTCACTTCACATGTAGGTGGACTTGATGGACTTTTGTATAAGTCCAATTGGCACGGTTGTGCGTTTTGGTTGACCATCTTTGGCGAAGTACACGTTCGTGTGTACATTATCACACGTGATTGTGATTTGGATGTTGTGGCCCCGATGTGGTGGATTATATAATCCCGTGACCGTGGGTTTGAGTTGGAGAAGTGAATCGCGTGTGGTTTCGGATTCACGATGACGCGTGTGGTTTCGGTCATCTTATCAAATGAATCTCGTGTAGTTCGGATTCATGGTGACTCGTGTAGTTCGGTCATCTTATTGAGGTAGTAATCTCGTGTGGTTTCGGATTACTAAGGCTCGTGTGGTTCGGCCAACCTCGATGTTGTGAAGATAGTAATCTCGTGTGGTTTCGGATTACTAAGGCTCGTGTAGTTCGGCCAATCTTCATTGTGGTATTTGGTTCTCGGTATTGGGTTAAGGTGTTAACCTTGTTCATTTATATTGTTATATATTAATGTATTGTTGTGTTGTAGCTAACCCTCCGGGTGTAGCTAATTGGCGTTGTTCACATCGTCGTTGGTGAACTTATATTGTTATTGTATCTTTAGCTCGTTGCTTAGAGATCGTACGGTATGCTTAGTGTAGTTGCTTTATATTTGGATGCGACGGTATGCGGTATTTGTTTGTGTGGCGTATTCATTTTATACATATATATGTATGTAGTATATTATCATTCACTAAGCATTAGCTTACCCTCTCGTTGTTGACTCTTTTTATAGATTGCATGCGGATGGTGGCTCGGGTAAGCGCGAGGATTAGAGGACTTGCATAGTTTGCGTAGAAGGCTTGCTTTTGGATTTATTAGGATTGGGTAGTGTATCCCCAATCGCCATGCTCGGCTTTGTTTTGTATTAAGAGTCTTATGGTTTAAAATTGTATTTTTATACTTAAGGGGTAATTTGGGCACGTGTGGGCCCCACTTTGTAAAACTCGCTCAAACCTTAGTTATGTGCTAGTTTTACATATATTAATGTACGGTTAAAAGCGTTTTGGCTAAATGTGTCGGGAACTAGTCAAACATTTTCGTTAAATCGACTTCCGGGGACAGCGGGCTGTCCAGGTGATTCGGCGCGCCGCGCGCCCACCTGGCGCGCCGCGCGAATGATCTGCACCAGAAATTTTTTTTTGTGTTGTGAAATTTAACGGGAATCGTCGTGGTTTGGTTTGGGTTGTTACATGTTCTCATTATCAATGGTCTAGCTATTAATTGCAATCGTTTGATTAGTGATTCGGCTAAACCATTTTGTGTATGCACATGGGCAACAGGATGTTCAACAGCAATCCCAATAGACATGCAAAAATCATTAAATGCTTGAGATGTAAACTCACCAGCATTATCCAATCTCACCCTTTTAATAGTATAATCAGGGAAATGTGCTCTCAATTTAATAATTTGAGCAAGAAATTTTGCAAATGCCATGTTTCGACTTGATAATAGACACACATGAGACCATCTACTAGATGCGTCTATTAGGACCATGAAATATCTAAATGGTCCACATGGTGGATGAATTGGTCCACATATATCACCTTGAATTCTTTCAAGAAACAATGGTGATTCTTTTTCAACCTTAAGAGGTGATGGTCTTATTATCAATTTTTCAAGTGAGCATGATGTACATGCGATAAGTGCATCATGAGGGATCTTTTGATCCGTCAATGGATGTCCATATGTATTTTGAATTATTCTTTTCATCATTGTTGATCCTGGATAGCCTAATCTTTCATGCCACAGATTGATCATTACAGGATCACATGCCTTTTCATTAACTACCATGTGTGCTTCTGGTACATTTATATATGTATAATGTAAACCAGAACTATGTCTTGGTAGTTTTTCAATCACATGCTTCTTTTCAGTGATACTTAAGTATTTATCATTTTCTGTAGTCACTGATTGATAATCATATCCATTTTGGTATATGTCAGAGAAGCTTAACAAATTTCTCTTTGACATGGGAGAAAATAAGGCATTTTTTATCAGAAAATTTGTACCATTTGGTAACATGAATTTTGCCTTTTCCATTCCTTTTATTAAATCCGCAGGACCTGATATAATATGTATCGTTCCTTCTGTTGCTTTAAAATCAGTGAAATATTTTTTAGATTTGAGTATAGTGTGTGTGGTACCACTGTCTGCAATACAAAGATCTCCACCATTTGACTGATTTTGCACTCCAGTAGTGTACATCATGAACTTCAAAATATGAGAAAATAATGAGTACATATTTCATCAATATATTACATTCAAAATATGTTATAAACGAAAGTACATAATAAGGAAACATATAGTAAAATAGATATGGTATAGATCGTAAATCTACATCCATTTATTTAATATGGACATATAATAGAAAATTTATTCATTAAAGTAGTCACTTGTTGGCTCAGTGATTTTTGTATCAAGGTCATCTACAAGGTTTGCCTCTTTTCCTTTTCCCTATAGGGATTCTTGATATTGATTAACAGAATATTGATTTGTTCGACAGTTCTTAGACCAATGTCCAATTTTACCACATCGATAACAAGAATCTTCAATATTCTTTGAAGAGCTTCCTTCAAAATTATGATTTGTGGGATTGTATGGTAGTTGAAATTTATAATTTTGTGGATTATTATTTCTTTGTCCACGACCACCGTAACCATTACGACCATGACCACGACCACCACCACGACCATTACCATAAGGGTGATTTCGAACATAGTTATGATTTTTATTATTGTTATGGTAATTTCCATGATGATGGTTTTGGCCAATATGACCACGACCTCGCCCACGTCCTCGTCCAGGTG
Organism: Rutidosis leptorrhynchoides; assembly: GCF_046630445.1. Classification (NCBI taxonomy): domain Eukaryota; kingdom Viridiplantae; phylum Streptophyta; class Magnoliopsida; order Asterales; family Asteraceae; genus Rutidosis; species Rutidosis leptorrhynchoides. The sequence continues at coordinate 715,734,982 of NC_092333.1, forward strand.
CATTTCTTTTATTATTATTATTATTATTATTATTATTGTTAATAGCATTAGCTTCAGGGAATGCTAGCGCACCCGTAGGACGAGATTCTTGATTCTTCATCATTAATTCTTTATTCACTTCTGCAACTAAGAGATAAGTTTGAAGTTTGAAAAAAGTTTTGTAATTCTGCAATCTTAAATTTTCTTGTATAGTTATGTTTGCAGAATGCATTGTGGAGAAAGTTTTCTCCATCGTATCAGCATCACTTATTTCTTGACCACAGAATTGAAGCTTTGAACGGATCTTGAACATGGCCGAGCTGTATTCACTTACCTTTTTAAAATCTTAGAACCTTAGATTTCTCCATTCTTCCCTCGCAGCTGGGAGTAATATTTCCTTTTGATTATCAAATCTACTCTTGATACTTTCCCATAAAACATGTGGATCTTTGATAGTGAGATACATATGTTTTAAGGTGATATCAATATGTTTGCGAATAAAAGCAATTGATTTTAATTTATCTTGATCAGAACAAGTATTGTTTTCTTTTAAAGTTTCTAGAATACCCAATGATCCAAGATTTATTTCTACATCCATGACCCATGATGTGTAGTTTGTTCCCGATACGTCTAGGGCATCAAACTCAAGTTTTGATAAGTTTGACATTTTCTATTTTCAGAAAGATGAACAACATAAATTATAATCATAATCAATTTCTATCAACGTGAAATTAGAATCATTTTAAATTCATAAGTAGCAAACAACAGAATAATGGTATGATAATAAAACCACAAGGGCAGGATAGAATATAGGTTCACCCGGTGGTATATTAGCAACAATGATGATAGTTAATATGACCAATACAACGGTTGAAAACCGCCAAAAGTAGACAAAAGAGCTACGCTGACATTAAAAGAAAAGATATAGAATTTGAAATTGGAGAGATGGTCATGCTTAAAGTTGCACCTTGGAAAGACGTTGTTCGATTTGGTAAATGAGGGAAATTAAACCCAAGGTATATTGGACCATTCAAGGTTATTGATCGCGTCAGACCAGTAGCTTACCGACTTGAGTTACCTCAACAACTCACGGCTGTACATAACACTTTCCACGTCTCGAATTTGAAGAAATGTTTTGCTAAAGAAGATCTCACTATTCCGTTAGACGAAATCCAAATTAACGAAAAACTTCAATTTATCGAAGAACCCGTCAAAATAATGGATCGTGAGGTTAAAAGACTTAAGCAAAACAAGATACCAATTGTTAAGGTTCGATGGAATATTCGTAGAGGACCTGAGTTCACCTGGGAACGAGAAGATCAGATGAAGAAGAAATACCCGCACTTATTTCCAGAAGATACGTCAACACCTCCAACTGCTTAAAATTTCGGGACGAAATTTTATTTAACGGGTAGGTACTGTAGTGACCCGAACTTTTCCATGTTTATTTATATTAATTGAATTTGATAATTACATGATTAAGTGTTTCCAACATGTTAAGTAATTAAACTTGTTAAGACGTGATTAATTGAAATAGGTTTCATATAGACAATTGACCACCCAAGTTGACCGGTGATTCACGAATGTTTAAACTTGTAAAAACTATATGATGACATATATGTGGTTACATATATAGTTAACATGATATTATGATAAGCAAGTATCTCATTAGGTATTTTAACTATGTGTATATACATAAAAATGAGACTATTGAATTAAGAAAACTCAAAAACGATATATATAACGATTATCGTTATAACAACGTATTACTAAATACATATGAATCATAATAAGATATTGATACACTATGTTTAATCATGAAATGATAAGTAAACATGTCATTAAGTGTATTAACAATGAACTACATATGTAAAAACAAGACTACTAACTTAATGATTTCGAAACGAGACATATATGTAACGATTATCGTTGTAACAAGATTTAACTGTATATATATCATACTAAGATATATTAATATATCATAATATCATGATAATATAATAATTTAACATCTCTTTAGATATTATAAACAATGGGTTAACAACATTTAACAAGATCGTTAACCTAAAGGTTTCAAAACAACATTTACATGTAACGACTAACGATGACTTAACGACTCAGTTAAAATGTATAAACATGTAGTGTTTTAATATGTATTCATACACTTTTGAAAGACTTCAAGACACTTATCAAAATACTTCTACTTAACAAAAATTCTTACAATTACATCCTCGTTCAGTTTCATCAACAATTCTACTCGTATGCACCCGTATTCGTACTCGTACAATACACAGCTTTTAGATGTATGTACTATTGGTATATACACTCCAATGATCAGCTCTTAGCAGCCCATGTGAGTCACCTAACACATGTGGGAACCATCATTTGGCAACCAGCATGAAATATCTCATAAAATTACAAAAATATTAGTAATCATTCATGACTTATTTACATGTAAACAAAATTACACATCCTTTATATCTAATCCATATACCAACGACCAAAAACACCTACAAACACTTTCATTCTTCAATTTTCTTCATCTAATTGATCTCTCTCAAGTTCTATCTTCAAGTTCTAAGTGTTCTTCATAAATTCTATAAGTTCTAGTTTCATAAAATCAAGAATATTTCCAAGTTTGCTAGCTTACTTCCAATCTTGTAAAGTGATCATCCAATCTCAAGAAATCTTTCTTATTTATAGTAATATATCTTTCTAATACAGGGTAATACTCATATTCAAACTTTGATTCAATTTTTATAACTATAACAATCTTATTTCGAGTGGAAATCTTACTTGAACTTGTTTTCGTGTCATGATTCTGCTTCAAGAACTTTCAAGCCATCCAAGGATCCTTTGAAGCTAGATCTATTTTTCTCATTTCCAGTAGGTTTATCCACAAAACCTGAGGTAGTAATGATGTTCATAACATCATTCGATTCATATATATAAAACTACCTTATTCGAAGGTTTAAACTTGAAATCACTAAAACATAGTTTAGTTAATTCTAAACTTGTTCGCGAACAAAAGTTAATCCTTCTAACTTGACTTTTAAATCAACTAAACACATGTTCTATATCTATATGATATGCTAACTTAATGATTTAAAACCTGAAAACACGAAAAACACCGTAAAACCGGACATACGCTGTCGTAGTAACACCGCGGGCTGTTTTGGGTTTGATAATTAAAAATTATGATAAACTTTGGTTTAAAAGTTGTTCTTCTGGGAAAATGATTTTTCTTATGAACATGAAACTATATCCAAAAATCATGGTTAAACTCAAAGTGGAAATATGTTTTTCAAAATGGTCATCAAGACGTCGTTCTTTCGACTGAAATGACTACCTCTTACAAAAATGACTTCTAACTAATATTTCCGACTATAAACCTATACTTTTTCTATTTAGATTCATAAAATAGAGTTCAATATGAAACCATAGCAATTTGATTCACTCAAAACAAATTTAAAACGAAGAAGTTATGGGTAAAACAAGATTAGATATTTTTTTGATTGTTGTAGCTACGGGAAATATTGTAACAAATCTATATTAATCATATCCTAGCTAACTTATATTGTATTATACATGTATTCTAATATATTATGTAATCTTGGGATACCATAGACACGTATGCAAATGTTTTGACATATCATATCGACCCATCTATATATATTACTTGGAACAACCATAGACACTCTATATGCAGTAATGTTGGAGTTAGCTATACAGGGTTGAGGTTGATTCCAAAAATATATATACTTTGAGTTGTGATCTAGCCTGAGACGTGTATACACTGGGTCTTGGATTGGGTCAAGATAATATATATCAATTTATTTTCTGTACATCTAACTATGGACAACTAGTTGTAGGTTACTAACGAGGACATCTGACTTAATAAACTTAAAACATTAAAACGTATTAAAAATGTTGTAAATATATTTTGAACATACTTTGATATATAAGTATATATTTGTTATAGGTTCGTGAATCGACCAGTGGCCAAGTCTTACTTCCCGACGAAGTAAAAATCTGTGAAAGTGAGTTATAGTCCCATTTTTAAAATCTAATATTTTGGGATGACAATACATGCAGTTTTATAAATGTTTTACGAAATAGACACAAGTAATTGAAACTACATTATATGGGTGAATGATCGAAGATGAATATGCCCCTTTTGCTTGGTAGCCTAAGAATTAGTAAACCAATCTACTAATTGACGTGAATCCTAAAGATAGATCTATTGGGCCTAACGAACCCCATTCAAAGTACCGGATGCTTTAGTACTTCGAATTCGTTTTTATCATGTCCGAAGGATTTTCCGGAATGATAGGGGATATTCTTATATGCATCTTGTTAATGTCGGTTACCAGGTGTTCACCATATGAATGATTTTTATCTCTATGTATGGGATGTATATTGAAATATGAAATCTTGTGGTCTATTATTATGATTTGATAATATATAGGTTAAACCTATAACTCACCAACATTTTTGTTGATGTTTTAAGCATGTTTATTCTCAGGTGATTATTAAGAGCTTCCGCTGTTGCATACTAAAATAAGGACAAGATTTGGAGTCAATGCTTGTATGATATTATGTAAAAACTGCATTCAAGAAACTTATTTTTGATGTAATATATTCTTATTGTAAACCATTATGTAATGGTCGTGTGTAAATGGTATATTTTAGATTATCATTATTTGATAATCTACGTAATGCTTTTTAAACCTTTATAGATAAAATAAAGGTTATGGTTGTTTTAAAAATGAATGCAGTCTTTGAAAAACGTCTCATATAGAGGTCAAAACCTCGCAACGAAATCAATTAATATGGAACGTTTATAATCAATATGAACGGGACATTTCAGTTGGTATCCGAGCGTTGGTCTTAGAGAACCAGAAATTTGCATTAGTGTGTCTTATCGAGTTTGTTAGGATACATTAGTGAGTCTAAACTTCGACCGTGTTTTCTTTAAAAACGATTGCTTAACACTTTTGTTGGAAACTATATATTATTAACATGTAAATATTATGTGATATATTAACCTCTTATTGTGTTTGATATTGTGTGATAGATGTCTACCACTAGTACAAATCCCATCGACTCACCTAATAATAATGAAGAGTCGAATATATTTTGGGAAGATTCACAAATTCCCGAAGAGGAACCGGAAGAAGAGGAACTGGAAGAGGAGGAACCGGAAGAGGAGGAACCGGAAGAGGAGGAACCGGAAGAGGAGGAGGTTCCGGAGGAAGAAATATTGATACCTATAGTAAATCAATTAAATAAAAGAAAATCCTCAACCAACGGACTAAAGTTAATAATGGTCAATGGAGTTTCCGCCGAGGAAGCAAAATATTGGGAAGATTATCAATTTTCCGATGAATCGGATCCCGATGAGGATTACGATGATGTTATAGAAATTACCTCGACCCAATTTAATAAAGCGAAAGAAAATAATAAGGGAAAAGGTATAAAAATACAGAAACCTGATTCCAACCCCGATGAACTTTATATGTATCGGCAACATCCGTACTTCCTAAATTGTAACAATAACCCGGGAACCTCTAAACCACCAGATTTTTCTAAACCATTGTGGAAAACGACGGCTCGTATTAGAGGAACACCATATATCCCTAGAAAATTAAGAAAACGAACCAAGTTCGAAGAAGAAGAAACCAGTGATTCAGATTAGAGGGTTATAATCATGTTGTGTATTATATGTATTGTAGTGTGCTTGTACTTTTATGTTCTATGTAAAAATTTCTTGTATTGTTTGTTAATTATCTTTTACGAATATAATCCTTGTCTATTTTACAGTATAAAAACAAAATGGACGTTAAGGGTAGACAACCGAATATTTTAGAAGATTTACCAGAGGATATGATTGAGGAAATCTTGTCTAGAGTCGGTTAGAATTCATCAGCACAATTAATTATGGCAAAATTAACTTGTCAAACATTTGAAAGACTTTCCAGAAATGCCTTAGTTTATAAAAGGCTTTCCTTTGATAGGTGGGGTATATCACATTGGGGAGACCGTAAGTTATGCCGTATTTTCTTTAAAGCATTAAATGCGGGGAACCCAAATGCAATTTTACGCTACGGGTTAAGAACCTATTTTGACTCAACATATCCCAACATAGGATTTCGTAAATTAGAAAGAGCTTCTAACATGCAACATAAAGAAGCATGTTATGCTTACGGGTTAGTGATGTTCGCTTCTTACCAAAGTGAGAAAAAGAACATCGGATTGCAACTTTTAAATAAAACCTTCCCACAAGTGACGGATTCAGTAGTTGGGGTGAGAAACAAGGTTTTTAGATTATTACGGGGCTGTTGGACATTACGAAACCCTCGTCCTTTTGACGACATTACAACCTGCTGCCTAGCCAATGGTCATAACGGTTATTTTCCACAAGACCAAGGATGGAAAGTCGTCTTAGTAAAACTAGAATGCATGACTTGTTTCTGGACTTATGAATTACGTGTCTTTATTTCCTTTGCTGAACAACTTGCGTATTAACTAGATTTATCTTCAAAACTGTCATGTATCAAAGTGTACTATATTTCATGTTATATGTAATATAGCGATGTGGTAAGTTTGAAGAATATTTATATGTGATATATTATTATAATCAGTTTTTCATATGGAATTGTAGTAATTGAATTGTATATTAGCTACTAAGTATGAACTTAACGGGTAGGTAGTACCCGAATTTAAACTTATAAAACGTTAATATGAAGAAAAAGCTTTTATAAATGAGTTCATATTATGCTACGAAATACTATTGACTACTCTTAATATTCTGTATGATTAACTCGATTCAGTTGGCTATTTTGAAGGAAATGGCACCGACTACTCGACACACCATGAATATGAGCGAAGAGGAATTTCGTACCTTTCTTGCTGCAAACATAGCCGCAGTACTGGCTGCGCTACATACCAACAATAACTCCGAATCTAGCAATGCAGCTAACGGCGTAAGAAATCGTGTAGGATGCTCCTACAAAGAATTCACTGCCTGCAAACCTTTGGAATTTGATGGAACCGAAGGACCAATTGGATTGAAACGGTGGACCGAGAAAGTCGAATCGGTGTTTGCCATAAGTAAGTGTACTGAAGAGGACAAAGTTAAGTATGCTACGCATACCTTCACGGGTACTGCGTTAACGTGATGGAACACCTCTCTTGAACAGGTAGGACAAAATGCTGCTTACGCACTACCGTGGTCGGCATTCAAGCAATTGATGAATGAGCAGTACCGTCCTAGAAACGAAGTCAATAAGCTCAAGGTAGAACTTAGAGAGTTACGAACACAAGGGTTCGACGTTACCACATATGAACGACGATTCACAGAGTTATGTTTATTGTGTCCGAGAGTATTCGAAGATGAAGAAGAGAAGGTCGACGCATTTGTAAAAGGGTTATCAGTAAGGATTCAAGAAGATGTGAGTTCACACGAGCCCGCTTCTATACAGAAGGCAAGTCGAATGGCTCATAAACTCATAAATCAGATTGAGGGAAGAATTAAAGAGCAGGCGGCCGAAGAAGCCAACACGAAACAACTCAAGAGGAAGTGGGAGGAAAACAGTGACAAGAGTCACCAGTACAACAACAACAATTACAACCACAATCGCAACAACTATCCCAACAACCGCAACAACAATCGCAACAATAACCACAATCCTAACAATAACTACAACAAACATCCCAACTACAACAACAACTACAACAACCGTTTCAACAACAATAACAACCCCAACAACAACGGCAACAAAAACCAAAAACAGCCATGTCATAGGTGTGAAGAAAATCATCAGGGGTTTTGCACGAAATTTTGCAACAGGTGTAAAAGAAATGGTCATAGCGCGACAAATTGTGAGGTCTACGGACCAAAGTTTAACAGAACTAAATGAACAAATAATGTCGGAACAAGTAATGACGAAACGAATAGTGTCGGAGCAAGTAATACCAACGCTGTTTGTTATAAATGTAGAAAACCGGGCCACATTATTAGAAATTGCCCGAATCAGGGGAATACTAATGGGCAGGGCCGTGGAAGAGCTTTCAATATTAATGCGGCAGAAGCATAGGAAGACCCGGAGCTTGTTACGGGTACGTTTCTTATTGACGATAAATCTGCTTATGTTTTATTTGATTCGGGTGCAGATAGAAGCTATATGAGTAGAGAATTTTGTGCTAAATTAAGTTGCCCATTGACGCCTTTGGATAGTAAATTTTTACTCGAATTAGCAAACGGTAAATTAATTTCAGCAGATAATATATGTCGGGAGAGAGAAATTAAACTGGGGGATGAAACATTTAAAATTGATTTAATACCAGTCGAGTTAGGGAGTTTTAACGTAATAATTGGCATGGACTGGTTGAAAAAGGTGAGAGCAGAGGTCGTTTGTTACAAAAATGCGATTCGCATTATGCGTGAAAAAAGGAAAACCTTTAATGGTGTACGGAGAAAAGAACAACGCGAAGTTAAATCTTATTAGTGGTTTGAAGGCGCAAAAACTAATAAGAAAAGGTTGTTACGTCATTCTAGTACACATCGAGGAAGTTAAACCTGGAGAAAAGAACATCAGTGATGTTCCCATCGCAAAACAATTTTCCGATGTATTTCTGAAAGAATTACCGGGATTACCCCCACATCGATCCGTTGAATTACAAATAGACCTTGTACCAGGAGCTGCACCAATAGCTCGTGCTCCATACAGACTCGCACCCAGCGAAATGAAAGAATTACAAAGTCAGTTACAGGAACTTTTAGAGCGTGGTTTCATTCGACTAAGTACATCACCACGGGGAGCTCCTGTTCTGTTTGTCAAGAAGAAAGATGGTACATTCAGGTTGTGTATCGACTACCTAGAGTTGAGCAAACTTACCATCAAGAACCGTTACCCATTACCGAGAATCGATGACTTATTTGATCAACTACAAGGCTCGTCGGTTTATTCGAAGATCGATTTACGTTCTGGATATCACCAAATGCGGGTGAAAGAGGATGACATTCCGAAGACTGCTTTTAGGACGCGTTACGGTCATTACGAGTTTATGGTTATGCCGTTTGGATTGACTAACGCACCAGCTGTGTTCATGGACCTCATGAACCTAGTGTGTGGGCCATATCTTGACAAGTTTTTCATTGTTTTCATCGATGACATACTTATTTACTAGAAGAATAATCAAGAGCACGAAGAACATTAGAGAAAAGTGCTAGAGTTGCTGAGAAAAGAAAAACTGTACGCTAAGTTTTCAAAGTGTGCATTTTGGTTGGAAGAAGTTCAATTCCTCGGTCATATAGTGAACAAAGAAGGTATTCAGGTGGATCCAGCAAAGATTGAAACCGTTGAAAAGTGGGAAATGAAATGTCCCGTTCTTATTGATTAAAAACGTTCCATATTAATTGATTTCGTTGCGAGGTTTTGACCTCTATATGAGACGTTTTTTCAAAGACTGCATTCATTTTTAAAACAAACCATAACCTTTATTTCATAAATAAAGGTTTAAAAAGCTTTACGTAGATTATCAAATAATGATAATCTAAAATATCCTGTTTACACACGACCATTACATAATGGTTTACAATACAAATATGTTACATCGAAATCAGTTTCTTGAATGCAGTTTTTACACAATATCATACAAACATGGACTCCAAATCTTGTCCTTATTTTAGTATGCAACAGCGGAAGCTCTTAGTATTCACCTTGAAAGGACCCGTCCTAATCCATCCGGACGAAGTCCGTATTGATTATAAACGATTCACAACATTTGATTTCATCGCGAGGTACTTGACCTCTATATGATACATTTTACAAACATTGCATTCGTTTTTGAAAAGACAATCTTTCATTTACATTGAAAGTTGACGGCATGCATACCATTTCATAATATATCTAACTATAATTGACTTAATAATAATCTTGATGAACTCAACGACTCGAATGCAACGTCTTTTGAAATATGTCATGAACGACTCCAATTAATATCTCTAAGATGGGCAAATGCACAGCGGAAGATTTCATTCATACCTGAGAATAAACATGCTTTAAAGTGTCAACCAAAAGGTTGGTGAGTTCATTAGTTTAATATAAATACTCATTTCCATCATTTTAATAGACCACAAGATTTCATATTTTCATTTCTTATAAACATAAGTCCCATGCATATAGACAAAAATATCATTCATATGGATTAAACACCTGGTAACCGACATTCACGATATGCATATAAGAATATCCCCATCATTCCGGGATCCTCCATCGGACATGATATAAATTTCTAAGTACTAAAGCATCCGGTACTTTGGATGGGGTTTGTTAGGCCCGATAGATCTATCTTTAGAGTTCGCGTCAATTAGGGTTTCTGTTCCCTAATTCTTAGATTACCAGACTATAAAGGGGCATATTCAGTTTCGATCATTTAACCATAGAACGTAATTTTGATTACTTGTGTCTATTTCGTAAAACAGTTATAAAAGCAGCGCATGTATTCTCAGCCCAAAAATATAAAGGGTGAAAAGGGAAATGAAACTCACCAATTGTATTTTGTAGTAAAAATACATATGACTATATTGAACAATGCAGGGTTGGCCTCGGATTCACGAACCTATATCATTTGTATATATATTAACACACGTAGTTGCAATCGAACAAATATATATTTATTAATATTAATTGTTATTTTAGTAACTTATATGTTTCATTAATGACTTAATTAACTATATGCTTATATGTTTCATTAATGACTTAATTAACTATATTTATACTTTAGATAAATAACTAGTATTTATTATACAAATATCAGTATAGTTATATTATATGTAATAAATATATTTTTCTTATATATATATATATATATATATATATATATATATATATATATATATATTCATTGAGTAAATTAATAATGGTAATCTTAATAGTGACAAAGGAAATAACAATTTTGATAATAATAATAATAGCCAAATTATTTGTATTAATAATAATACTATAATAATGGTAATATTAATGATAATAATAATGATAATAATAATAATGATAGTTTTAATAATAATGATAATGTTACTAATAATTAATAATATAAATAATAACAATAATAATAATAATAATAATAATAATAATAATAATAATAATAATAATAATAATAATAATAATAATAATAATAATAATAATAATGATAAAGTTAATAATGCTACCTCAAAAGAAAAGGCCTTTAAAACAATTAACGCCATTGCCCGGGCTCGAACCCGCAACCTCTCGCTAACCACACAAACACCCATACCATTCGTCCAGTGTAGTTTTTTTTTTCTGAGATAAATTCCCATTATTTAGTTATAACTCAAATTCTGGCCAACTACACAACCACGGCCCAACAGGAACAACAAACACTCACGACTCAACTTAGGATTTGAAATGGCAGCCCAACAACAAAAAGAAATAAATAATTTGGTGCAACCTTGGTTCGAACTCAGGACCTCTTCTGTTCTCAACACACCTTCTAACCATCCAAGCTATTTCGTTTTTCTTTATAATAATCATTCTAAATTTATTTAACCCTTTTTGTGTTTTCGATTATTTTCATTTTTGAATTATCAGCATCCTACTTTCTCATCTATTATCCTCATCTGTGAATATCAATATCATATCCTCATCGTTATCTTTACCATCATATCTTCCTCTATCATGATCATAATTATAATCATAATCATTTTCATTATCGTTTTCATTTTAAGTATCATCATAATCAATTTCACATCATCACTAGGTATCGGTTACAATTTTCATCATAATTAATCTTTAATAACCCAAGTGAGGTTATGTGTTTACTCTCGTCAGCAAGAAAAATTAAGTAGCAGCCCCGAAAACCATTAACAACCCACTAGCTCTAAACGTCCCAAAATAAAATTATAAACTAATCTATACTAGCACCAAATACTAATGGACAACACCATGTCATTCTTGCACTCAAAGCTTTGATCGTGGCATTATATATATATATAGAGCCCCACCGAAATTATAAAAAAAAAAATAAAGCATTACATGTAACACATTATGGGATCCCTTTCCTATTAAAAATTGCAGCTGTCGGTCATGCTTATAAAGTATATCATGCCAAAGCAATTTTTAATCTACATCTTCATTTGTAGCTTGCATTTTTTTTTTTATATAAAGTGGCTGTATGGGTTATTTTCTTTCGAACAAGAAATGGGGACAAAAAGGTGGTAAGTAGCAAGGAACGGCAGTCATCTAGGTTGTTTGAGTGTCGATCAAGAAGAAAAAGAAACAGAATTAGTCGAACAATAACAAATAGCAACTTAAGGAGATTGTGGTTGGCGGTTTAGAGTGATGATGAGGTGGTATGAGGTGGTGATTAGAATCAAAAGAGAAAGTGTGGGTTTTAGTTTGACTATCATTATGCATATACCGATAGATGTGTGTATGTTGTAGTATGTATACATATATAGATTTGAAATATGGTTTATTAAGATTGAATAATTGAACACAAGAACACAGTAAACTTAATAATTCATATTACATGTAAAATATCTCTGCCGACACTTTAATTATGAATAAAACCCGGTACTCCGTTGTTGATCAGTGGCGGATAAAAAAAAATCTTCTGAAAAATCCCCTATTTTTAAATTAACTATATTTATTTATTTTGGTCACTATGGTAAAAAAATTAGTCACTAACTATTAAATAAAAATTACATTAATTATTTACTCCCAACCTGTAGTGACCCGAACTTTTCCATGTTTATATATATTAATTGAGATTGATATTTAAATGATTAAATGTTTCCAACATGTTAAGCAATCAACCTTGTTAAGACTTGATTAATTGAAATATGTTTCATATAGACAATTGACCACCCAAGTTGACCGGTGATTCACGAACGTTAAAACTTGTAAAAAAAAACTATATGATGACATATATATGGTTATATATATAGTTAACATGATATTATGATAAGTAAACATATCATTAATTATATTAACAATGAACTACATATGTAAAAACAAGATTACTAACTTAATGATTTTGAAACGAGACATATATGTAACGTTTATCGTTGTAACGACATTTAATGTATATATATCATATTAAGAGATATTCGTACATCATAATATCATGATAATATAATAATTTAAAATCTCTTTTGATATTATAAACATTGGGTTAACAACATTTAACAAGATCGTTAACCTAAAGGTTTCAAAACAACACTTACATGTAACGACTAACGATGACTTAACGACTCAGTTAAAATGTATATACATGTAGTGTTTTAATATGTATTTATACACTTTTGAAAGACTTCAATACACTTATCAAAATACTTCTACTTAACAAAAATGCTTACAATTACATTCTCGTTCAGTTTCATCAACAATTCTACTCGTATGCACCCGTATTCGTACTCGTACAATACACAGCTTTTAGATGTATGTACTATTGGTATATACACTCCAATGATCAGCTCTTAGCAGCCCATGTGAGTCACCTAACACATGTGGGAACCATCATTTGGCAACTAGCATGAAATATCTCATAAGATTACAAAAATATGAGTAATCATTCATGACTTATTTACATGAAAACAAAATTACATATCCTTTATATCTAATCCATACACCAACGACCAAAAACACCTACAAACACTTTCATTCTTCAATTTTCTTCATCTAATTGATCTCTCTCAAGTTCTATCTTCAAGTTCTAAGTGTTCTTCATAAATTCCAAAAGTTCTAGTTTCATAAAATCAAGAATACTTTCAAGTTTGCTAGCTCACTTCCAATCTTGTAAGGTGATCATCCAACCTCAAGAAATCTTTGTTTCTTACAGTAGGTTATCATTCTAATACAAGGTAATAATCATATTCAAACTTTGGTTCAATTTCTATAACTATAACAATCTTATTTCAAGTGATGATCTTACTTGAACTTGTTTTCGTGTCATGATTCTGCTTCAAGAACTTCGAGCCATCCAAGGATCCATTGAAGCTAGATCCATTTTTCTCTTTTCCAGTAGGTTTATCCAAGGAACTTAAGGTAGTAATGATGTTCATAACATCATTCGATTCATACATATAAAGCTATCTTATTCGAAGGTTTAAACTTGTAATCACTAGAACATAGTTTAGTTAATTCTAAACTTGTTCGCAAACAAAAGTTAATCCTTCTAACTTGACTTTTAAAATCAACTAAACACATGTTCTATATCTATATGATATGATAACTTAATGATTTAAAACCTGGAAACACGAAAAACACCGTAAAACCGGATTTACGCCGTCGTAGTAACACCGCGGGCTGTTTTGGGTTAGTTAATTAAAAACTATGATAAACTTTGATTTTAAAGTTGTTATTCTGAGAAAATGATTTTTATTATGAACATGAAACTATATCCAAAAATTATGGTTAAACTCAAAGTGGAAGTATGTTTTCTAAAATGGTCATCTAGACGTCGTTCTTTCGACTGAAATGACTACCTTTACAAAAACGACTTGTAACTTATTTTTCCGACTATAAACCTATACTTTTCTGTTTAGATTCATAAAATAGAGTTCAATATGAAACCATAACAATTTGATTCACTCAAAACGGATTTAAAATGAAGAAGTTATGGGTAAAACAAGATTGGATAATTTTTCTCATTTTAGCTACGTGAAAATTGGTAACAAATCTATTCCAACCATTACTTAATCAACTTGTATTGTATATTATGTAATCTTGAGATACCATAGACACGTATACAATGTTTCGACCTATCATGTCGACACATCTATATATATTTCGGAACAACCATAGACACTCTATATGTGAATGTTGGAGTTAGCTATACAGGGTTGAGGTTGATTCCAAAATATATATAGTTTGAGTTGTGATCAATACTGAGATACGTATACACTGGATCGTGGATTGATTCAAGATAATATTTATCGATTTATTTCTGTACATCTAACTGTGGACAACTAGTTGTAGGTTACTAACGAGGACAGCTGACTTAATAAACTTAAAACATCAAAATATATTAAAAGTGTTGTAAATATATTTTGAACATACTTTGATATATATGTATATATTGTTATAGGTTCGTGAATCAACCAGTGGCCAAGTCTTACTTCCCGACGAAGTAAAAATCTGTGAAAGTGAGTTATAGTCCCACTTTTAAAATCTAATATTTTTGGGATGAGAATACATGCAGGTTTTATAAATGATTTACAAAATAGACACAAGTACGTGAAACTACATTCTATGGTTGAATTATCGAAATCGAATATGCCCCTTTTTATTAAGTCTGGTAATCTAAGAATTAGGGAACAGACACCCTAATTGACGCGAATCCTAAAGATAGATCTATTGGGCTTAACAAACCCCATCCAAAGTACCGGATGCTTTAGTACTTCGAAATTTATATCATATCCGAAGGGTGTCCCGGAATGATGGGGATATTCTTATATATGCATCTTGTTAATGTCGGTTACCAGGTGTTCACCATATGAATGATTTTTATCTCTATGTATGGGATGTGTATTGAAATATGAAATCTTGTGGTCTATTATTATGATTTGATATATATAGGTTAAACCTATAACTCACCAACATTTTTGTTGACGTTTTAAGCATGTTTATTCTCAGGTGATTATTAAGAGCTTCCGCTGTCGCATACTTAAATAAGGACGAGATTTGGAGTCCATGCTTGTATGATATTGTGTAAAAACTGCATTCAAGAAACTTATTTTGTTGTAACATATTTGTATTGTAAACCATTATGTAATGGTCGTGTGTAAACAGGATATTTTAGATTATCATTATTTGATAATCTACGTAAAGCTTTTTAAACCTTTATTGATGAAATAAAGGTTATGGTTTGTTTTAAAATGAATGCAGTCTTTGAAAAACGTCTCATATAGAGGTCAAAACCTCGCAACGAAATCAATTAATATGGAACGTTTTTAATCAATAAGAACGGGACATTTCAGTTGGTATCCGAGCGTTGGTCTTAGAGAACCAGAAAATTTGCATTAGTGTGTCTTATCGAGTTTGTTAGGATGCATTAGTGAGTCTGGACTTCGACCGTGTTTTCTTTAAAAATGATTGCTTAACATTTTTGTTGGAAACTATATATTTTTAACATATGAATATTATGTGATATATTAATCTCTTAACGTGTTTGATATTATGTGATAGATGTCTACCTCTAGAACAAGTCCCATTGACTCACCTAATAATAATGAAGAGTCAAATATAAATTGGAATGATTTGTGGACTGATTCACAAGTTCCCGAAGAGGAACCGGAAGAAGAGTCGGAACCGGAAGAAGAATCGGAACCGGAAGAAGAATCGGAACCGGATGAAGAAATAGAACCGGTGGGGGAAATAAGAAAACGGTTAAGTAAAAGAAAATCCTCAACCAACCGACCAAGGTTAATTATGGTCAATGGTGTTTCCGCCAAGGAAGCAAAATATTGGGAGGATTACCAATTCTCCGATGAATCGGATTCCGACGAGAATTCCGATGATGTTATAGAAATTACCCCAACTGAATTTAAAAAGGCAAAAGAAAATAATAAGGGAAAGGGCATAAAAATAGAGAAATCTAATTCCAACCCCGATGAACTTTATATGTATCGTCAACGCCCGAAGTCCTTAAGTTGTAACAATGACCCGGGAACCTCTAAACCACCAGGTTTTTCTAAACCAATGTGGACAACGACGGCTCGTATTAGGGGAACATCATATATCCCTAGAAACTTGGCAAAAAGAACCAAAACCGAAGAAGAAGAAACGAGCGAGTCGGAATAAGATAGTTGTATTCGTGTGGTGTAATATATATAATATAGTGTTCTTATGCTTTATGATATATGTAAAAATTGCTTGTATTAATAAGTATTTTTTTTATGAATCTAACTCTTGTCTATTTTACAGTTTAAAAACACAAAATGGATAGACAACCCAATATTTTAAGAGACCTACCCGGAGACATGATTGATGAAATCTTGTCTAGAGTCGGCCAGAATTCCTCGGCACAACTATTTAAGGCGAGATCAGTTTGTAAGACATTCGAAGAACGTTCCAAGAATGTCTTGGTTTATAAGAGACTTTCGTTTGAAAGATGGGGGATATCACATTGGGAAACCCATAAGTTACGATGTGTTTACTTTGACGCATATATTACGGGGAACCCAAATGCTATTTTACGCAACGGGTTAAGAAATTATTTTGACTCAATATATCCGAATATTGGACTTCGTGATTTAGAAAAAGCGGCTAACATGCAACATAAAGAAGCATGTTATGCTTACGGATTAGTAATGTTCGCTTCTCACCAAAGTGAGAACAAGAATATCGGGCTACAACTATTAAACAAAACGTTTCCACAAGTGACGGAGTCGGTAATTGGGGTAAGAAATGAGGTTTTTAGATTATTACGGGACTGTTGGACATTACGTAACCCTCGTCCCTTTGATGACGTTACAACACGCTGTCTTATCAATGGCCATAACGGTTATATTGCACAAGACCAAGGATGGGAAGTAGTCCTAGTAAAACCAGAATGCATGACTTGTTTCTGGACGTATGAATTACGTGTCTTTATTGCCTTTGCTGAACGACTTGTGTACTAGCTAGAATTGTCTTCACAACTATCTTGTATCAAAGTTATTGTGTGCTATATTTCATGCTTTATGTAAAATAAGCGGTATTGTAAGTTTGTAAAATATTGTATAAAAGTTTGAACGCGAAATATTATTATAATCAGTTTTTCATATAGAATTGTAGTAGTTGAATTGTATATTAGCTACTAAGTATGAACTTAACGGGTAGGTACTACCCGAATTTAAACTTATAAAACGCTAATATGAAGAAAAAGCTTTTATAAATGAGTTCATATTATGCTACGAAATACTATTAACTACTCTTAATATTCTGTATGATTAACTTGTTCCATTTAACTATTTTGAAGGAAATGGCACCGACTACTCGACACACCGTGAATATGAATGAAGAGGAATTTCGTACTTTTCTAGCTTCAAACATAGCCGCAGTACAGGCTGCGCTACATACCAACAATAACCTTGGATCTAGCAGTACAGGAAATCGTGTAGGATGCACCTACAAAGAATTCACTGCCTGCAAACCTTTGGAATTTGATGGAACCGAAGGACCGATCGGATTGAAACGGTGGACCGAGAAGGTCGAATCGGTGTTTGCCATAAGTAAGTGTACTGAAGAGGACAAAGTGAAGTACGCTACGCATACCTTCACAGGTTCTGCGTTAACAGGGTGGAATACCTATCTAGAGCAAGTGGGACAAGATGATGCGTACGCACTACCGTGGTCAGCATTCAAGCACTTGATGAACGAGAAGTACCGTCCCAGAACCGAGGTCAATAAGCTCAAGACAGAACTTAGAGGGTTACGAACCCAAGGATTTGATATTACCACGTACGAAAGACGATTCACAGAATTGTGCCTATTGTGTCCGGGAGCATTCGAAGATGAGGAAGAGAAGATCGACGCGTTTGTGAAAGGATTACCGGAAAGAATCCAAGAAGATATAAGTTCACACGAGCCCGCCTCCATACAACAGGCATGTAGAATGGCTCACAAACTAGTGAACCAGATTGAAGAAAGAATTAAAGAACAGACTGCTGAAGAGGCCAATGTGAAGCAAGTCAAAAGAAAGTGGGAGGATAACGGTGATAAGAATCACCAATACAACAACAACAGCAATTACAACAATAACCGCAACAATTATCCCAACAATCGCAACATCAATAGAAACTACAACAAACGGCCAAACAACAACAACAACAACAACAGCAACTACAACAATCATCCCAACAACAATAATAACCGCAACAACAACAACAATCAGAAGCAGCTATGCCAAAGGTGTGAAAAGAATCACTCGGGGTTCTGCACCAAATTTTGCAACAAGTGTAAAAGAAATGGTCATAGCGCGGCGAAGTGTGAGGTCTACGGACCAGGGGTTAATAGAACGAAAGGAACAAATGGTGTCGGAACGAGTAATGGCGGAGCAAGTAGTGTCGGAGCAAGTTATGCCAATGTAGTTTGTTATAAATGTGGAAAACCAGGCCACATTATTAGAAATTGCCCGAACCAGGAGAACACGAATGGACAAGGCCGTGGAAGAGTTTTCAATATTAATGCGGTAGAGGCACAGGAAGACCCGGAGCTTGTTACGGGTACGTTTCTTATTGACAATAAATCTGCTTACGTTTTATTTGATTCGGGTGCGGATAGAAGCTATATGAGTAGAGATTTTTGTGCTAAATTAAGTTGTCCATTGACGCCTTTGGATAGTAAATTTTTACTCGAATTAGCAAATGGTAAATTAATTTCAGCAGATAATATATGTCGGAATCGAGAAATTAAACTGGTTAGCGAAACATTTAAGATTGATTTGATACCAGTAGAGTTAGGGAGTTTTGATGTGATAATCGGTATGGACTGGTTGAAAGAAGTGAAAGCGGAGATCGTTTGTTACAAAAATGCAATTCGCATTATACGAGAAAAAGGAAAACCCTTAATGGTGTACGGAGAAAAGGGCAACACGAAGCTACATCTTATTAGTAATTTGAAGGCACAAAAACTAATAAGAAAAGGTTGCTATGCTGTTCTAGCACACGTCGAGAAAGTACAAACTGAAGAAAAGAGCATCAATGATGTTCCCATTGCAAAAGAATTTCCCGATGTATTTCCGAAAGAATTACCGGGATTACCCCCACATCGATCCGTTGAATTTCAAATAGATCTTGTACCAGGAGCTGCACCAATAGCTCGTGCTCCTTACAGACTCGCACCCAGCGAGATGAAAGAACTACAAAGCCAATTACAAGAACTTTTAGAGCGTGGTTTCATTCGACCAAGCACATCACCGTGGGGAGCTCCTGTTTTGTTTGTCAAGAAGAAAGATGGTACATTCAGGTTGTGTATCGACTACCGAGAGTTGAACAAACTTACCATCAAGAACCGCTACCCACTACCGAGAATCGATGACTTATTTGATCAACTACAAGGCTCGTCTGTTTATTCAAAGATTGACTTACGTTCCGGGTATCATCAAATGCGGGTGAAAGAAGATGATATTCCAAAGACTGCTTTCAGAACACGTTACGGTCATTACGAGTTTATGGTCATGCTGTTTGGTTTAACTAATGCACCAGCTGTGTTCATGGACCTTATGAACCGAGTGTGTGGACCATACCTTGACAAGTTTATCATTGTTTTCATTGATGACATACTTATTTACTCAAAGAATGACCAAGAACACGGTGAACATTTGAGAAAGGTGTTAGAAGTATTGAGGAAGGAAGAATTGTACGCTAAGTTTTCAAAGTGTGCATTTTGGTTGGAAGAAGTTCAATTCCTCGGTCACATAGTGAACAAAGAAGGTATTAAGGTGGATCCGGCAAAGATAGAAACTGTTGAAAAGTGGGAAACCCCGAAAACTCCGAAACACATACGCCAGTTTTTAGGACTAGCTGGTTACTACAGAAGGTTTATCCAAGACTTTTCCAGAATAGCAAAACCCTTGACTGCATTAACGCATAAAGGGAAGAAATTTGAATGGAATGATGAACAAGAGAAAGCGTTTCAGTTATTGAAGAAAAAGCTAACTACAGCACCTATATTGTCATTGCCTGAAGGGAATGATGATTTTGTGATTTATTGTGATGCATCAAAGCAAGGTCTCGGTTGTGTATTAATGCAACGAATGAAGGTGATTGCTTATGCGTCTAGACAATTGAAGATTCACGAACAAAATTATACGACGCATGATTTGGAATTAGGCGCGGTTGTTTTTGCATTAAAGACTTGGAGGCACTACTTATATGGGGTCAAAAGTATTATATATACCGACCACAAAAGTCTTCAACACATATTTAATCAGAAACAACTGAATATGAGGCAGCGTAGGTGGATTGAATTATTGAATGATTACGACTTTGAGATTCGTTACCACCCGGGGAAGGCAAATGTGGTAGCCGATGCCTTGAGCAGGAAGGACAGAGAACCCATTCGAGTAAAATCTATGAATATAA
Organism: Rutidosis leptorrhynchoides; assembly: GCF_046630445.1. Taxonomy (NCBI): domain Eukaryota; kingdom Viridiplantae; phylum Streptophyta; class Magnoliopsida; order Asterales; family Asteraceae; genus Rutidosis; species Rutidosis leptorrhynchoides. Next base: position 715,756,055 of record NC_092333.1, read on the forward strand.
TGATTCATAATAACATTACTACTCAAATAAAGGAGGCGCAACAAGGAGTTTTAAAAGAGGGAAATTTAAAGGATGAAATACCCAAAGGATCGGAGAAGCATCTTAATATTCGGGAAGACGGAACCCAGTATAGGGCTGAAAGGATTTGGGTACCAAAATTTGGAGATATGAGAGAAATGGTACTTAGAGAAGCTCATAAAACCAGATACTCAATACATCCTGGAACGGGGAAGATGTACAAGGATCTCAAGAAACATTTTTGGTGGCCGGGTATGAAAGCCGATGTTGCTAAATACGTAGGAGAATGTTTGACGTGTTCTAAGGTCAAAGCTGAGCATCAGAAACCATCAGGTCTACTTCAACAACCCGAAATCCCGGAATGGAAATGGGAAAACATTACCATGGATTTCATCACTAAATTGCCAAGGGCTGCAAGTGGTTTTGATACTATTTGGGTAATAGTTGATCGTCTCACCAAATCAGCACACTTCCTGCCAATAAGAGAAGATGACAAGATGGAGAAGTTAGCACGACTGTATTTGAAGGAAGTCGTCTCCAGACATGGAATACCAATCTCTATTATCTCTGATAGGGATGGCAGATTTATTTCAAGATTCTGGCAGACATTACAGCAAGCATTAGGAACTCGTCTAGACATGAGTACTGCCTATCATCCACAAACTGATGGGCAGAGCGAAAGGACGATACAAACGCTTGAAGACATGCTACGAGCATGTGTTATTGATTTCGGAAACAGTTGGGATCGACATCTACCGTTAGCAGAATTTTCCTACAACAACAGCTACCATTCAAGCATTGAGATGGCGCCGTTTGAAGCACTTTATGGTAGAAAGTGCAGGTCTCCGATTTGTTGGAATGAAGTGGGGGATAGACAGATTACAGGTCCGGAGATTATACAAGAAACTACCGAGAAGATCATCCAAATTCAACAACGGTTGAAAACCGCCCAAAGTCGACAAAAGAGCTACGCAGACATTAAAAGAAAAGATATAGAATTTGAAATTGGAGAGATGGTCATGCTTAAAGTTGCACCTTGGAAAGGCGTTGTTCGATTTGGTAAACGAGGGAAATTAAATCCAAGGTATATTGGACCATTCAAGATTATTGATCGTATCGGACCAGTAGCTTACCGACTAGAGTTACCTCAACAACTCGCGGCTGTACATAACACTTTCCACGTCTCGAATTTAAAGAAATGTTTTGCTAAAGAAGATCTCACTATTCCGTTAGATGAAATCCAAATCAACGAAAAACTTCAATTCATCGAAGAACCCGTCGAAATAATGGATCGTGAGGTTAAAAGACTTAAGCAAAACAAGATACCAATTGTTAAGGTTCGATGGAATGCTCGTAGAGGACCCGAGTTCACCTGGGAGCGTGAAGATCAGATGAAGAAGAAATACCCGCATCTATTTCCAGAAGATTCGTCAACACCTTCAACAGCGTAAAATTTCGGGACGAAATTTATTTAACGGGTAGGTACTGTAGTGACCCGAACTTTTCCATGTTTATATATATTAATTGAGATTGATATTTAAATGATTAAATGTTTCCAACATGTTAAGCAATCAACCTTGTTAAGACTTGATTAATTGAAATATGTTTCATATAGACAATTGACCACCCAAGTTGACCGGTGATTCACGAACGTTAAAACTTGTAAAAAAAAACTATATGATGACATATATATGGTTATATATATAGTTAACATGATATTATGATAAGTAAACATATCATTAATTATATTAACAATGAACTACATATGTAAAAACAAGATTACTAACTTAATGATTTTGAAACGAGACATATATGTAACGTTTATCGTTGTAACGACATTTAATGTATATATATCATATTAAGAGATATTCGTACATCATAATATCATGATAATATAATAATTTAAAATCTCTTTTGATATTATAAACATTGGGTTAACAACATTTAACAAGATCGTTAACCTAAAGGTTTCAAAACAACACTTACATGTAACGACTAACGATGACTTAACGACTCAGTTAAAATGTATATACATGTAGTGTTTTAATATGTATTTATACACTTTTGAAAGACTTCAATACACTTATCAAAATACTTCTACTTAACAAAAATGCTTACAATTACATTCTCGTTCAGTTTCATCAACAATTCTACTCGTATGCACCCGTATTCGTACTCGTACAATACACAGCTTTTAGATGTATGTACTATTGGTATATACACTCCAATGATCAGCTCTTAGCAGCCCATGTGAGTCACCTAACACATGTGGGAACCATCATTTGGCAACTAGCATGAAATATCTCATAAGATTACAAAAATATGAGTAATCATTCATGACTTATTTACATGAAAACAAAATTACATATCCTTTATATCTAATCCATACACCAACGACCAAAAACACCTACAAACACTTTCATTCTTCAATTTTCTTCATCTAATTGATCTCTCTCAAGTTCTATCTTCAAGTTCTAAGTGTTCTTCATAAATTCCAAAAGTTCTAGTTTCATAAAATCAAGAATACTTTCAAGTTTGCTAGCTCACTTCCAATCTTGTAAGGTGATCATCCAACCTCAAGAAATCTTTGTTTCTTACAGTAGGTTATCATTCTAATACAAGGTAATAATCATATTCAAACTTTGGTTCAATTTCTATAACTATAACAATCTTATTTCAAGTGATGATCTTACTTGAACTTGTTTTCGTGTCATGATTCTGCTTCAAGAACTTCGAGCCATCCAAGGATCCATTGAAGCTAGATCCATTTTTCTCTTTTCCAGTAGGTTTATCCAAGGAACTTAAGGTAGTAATGATGTTCATAACATCATTCGATTCATACATATAAAGCTATCTTATTCGAAGGTTTAAACTTGTAATCACTAGAACATAGTTTAGTTAATTCTAAACTTGTTCGCAAACAAAAGTTAATCCTTCTAACTTGACTTTTAAAATCAACTAAACACATGTTCTATATCTATATGATATGATAACTTAATGATTTAAAACCTGGAAACACGAAAAACACCGTAAAACCGGATTTACGCCGTCGTAGTAACACCGCGGGCTGTTTTGGGTTAGTTAATTAAAAACTATGATAAACTTTGATTTTAAAGTTGTTATTCTGAGAAAATGATTTTTATTATGAACATGAAACTATATCCAAAAATTATGGTTAAACTCAAAGTGGAAGTATGTTTTCTAAAATGGTCATCTAGACGTCGTTCTTTCGACTGAAATGACTACCTTTACAAAAACGACTTGTAACTTATTTTTCCGACTATAAACCTATACTTTTCTGTTTAGATTCATAAAATAGAGTTCAATATGAAACCATAACAATTTGATTCACTCAAAACGGATTTAAAATGAAGAAGTTATGGGTAAAACAAGATTGGATAATTTTTCTCATTTTAGCTACGTGAAAATTGGTAACAAATCTATTCCAACCATTACTTAATCAACTTGTATTGTATATTATGTAATCTTGAGATACCATAGACACGTATACAATGTTTCGACCTATCATGTCGACACATCTATATATATTTCGGAACAACCATAGACACTCTATATGTGAATGTTGGAGTTAGCTATACAGGGTTGAGGTTGATTCCAAAATATATATAGTTTGAGTTGTGATCAATACTGAGATACGTATACACTGGATCGTGGATTGATTCAAGATAATATTTATCGATTTATTTCTGTACATCTAACTGTGGACAACTAGTTGTAGGTTACTAACGAGGACAGCTGACTTAATAAACTTAAAACATCAAAATATATTAAAAGTGTTGTAAATATATTTTGAACATACTTTGATATATATGTATATATTGTTATAGGTTCGTGAATCAACCAGTGGCCAAGTCTTACTTCCCGACGAAGTAAAAATCTGTGAAAGTGAGTTATAGTCCCACTTTTAAAATCTAATATTTTTGGGATGAGAATACATGCAGGTTTTATAAATGATTTACAAAATAGACACAAGTACGTGAAACTACATTCTATGGTTGAATTATCGAAATCGAATATGCCCCTTTTTATTAAGTCTGGTAATCTAAGAATTAGGGAACAGACACCCTAATTGACGCGAATCCTAAAGATAGATCTATTGGGCTTAACAAACCCCATCCAAAGTACCGGATGCTTTAGTACTTCGAAATTTATATCATATCCGAAGGGTGTCCCGGAATGATGGGGATATTCTTATATATGCATCTTGTTAATGTCGGTTACCAGGTGTTCACCATATGAATGATTTTTATCTCTATGTATGGGATGTGTATTGAAATATGAAATCTTGTGGTCTATTATTATGATTTGATATATATAGGTTAAACCTATAACTCACCAACATTTTTGTTGACGTTTTAAGCATGTTTATTCTCAGGTGATTATTAAGAGCTTCCGCTGTCGCATACTTAAATAAGGACGAGATTTGGAGTCCATGCTTGTATGATATTGTGTAAAAACTGCATTCAAGAAACTTATTTTGTTGTAACATATTTGTATTGTAAACCATTATGTAATGGTCGTGTGTAAACAGGATATTTTAGATTATCATTATTTGATAATCTACGTAAAGCTTTTTAAACCTTTATTGATGAAATAAAGGTTATGGTTTGTTTTAAAATGAATGCAGTCTTTGAAAAACGTCTCATATAGAGGTCAAAACCTCGCAACGAAATCAATTAATATGGAACGTTTTTAATCAATAAGAACGGGACATTTCACAACCCCCAAGTAAAATATAAAAAGTTTTAAAATTCAACAAATAGTTCCTAAATACATTTTTAATAAGTCTATAATTTGTAAAACTCATTTTCGGCTAACCGTTTATTTTAAAATCACATAAGTTTCTTTTTAACTCGTTTAATATCGATCGAATGATAATTTGAGTGTTACTGTTGTTTACAAAATAAATTCAAAATTACAAAATATATATTTAATATACTTTATTTATGTACAAAGATATGTTTTAAATATTAATTATCATAATATCATATTTTTATTTTATTTTATATACTAAGCTTTAATAACAACAACATATAATACTTCAAATATTATTTCGAATTATTATTTATATATACATACATACATATCTATTTACAATTAATTGTTCGTGAATCATCGAGAACAGTCGAAGGGTGATTGAATATATGAAACAGTTCAAAATTTTTGAGACTCAACCTATCAGACTTTTCTTATCATGTCAAAATCATATAAAGATTAAGTTTAAATTTGGTCGAAAATTCCCGGGTCGTCACAGTACCTACCCGTTAAAGAAATTTCGTCTCGAAATTTGAGTGAGGTGGTCATAGTTAACAATAAAAATATTTTCATGACGAATATGAGTTGATAAATAGAGTCTTATTGTCATTGAGTAATATGGATAAAACAATTCGATTATTCGAATGGTACGAGTGAAGCTATCACAAAAGATTGAGATAGGGATTTAACTTTTGACGTAGTCACTGTTGAATTTAAAAAATAAGGTGCATCTTAGCTTTTGACGTAGAGGGTTGAATTCCGGAATTCAAGGGATTTAAAGAAAATCTTCAAAATCTAAAAGATTTGATTCTTCGGCGAATTAAGATCTCTATAATTAATTATGGTGATCTGCCTCGATTACTCTGACTGATATTTCCATTATAAATTAACTCTTCTGTTCCATTATTCTCACCATTTCTATATTTTCTTTCTTTGTTCATACATCCAAAAGATTGTGAAAATGCTTAGTTCAATTCTAATCCTTGATTTTTTCCTATTTATCATTTCTGTCATCCTTCTTTTCAATCTTCAACCAGAAAATCTGTTTACTTATACTATTACCTTGGGATGATACTATTCTTAATTATACCGTATCTTTATATTGCTATTCGTATTAATATCCACGGTTTGTAACTTCTGTGTTGTTATTGGGCTTTATATTTTCTCTTATATTTTGAAGCTTTGTCCCTTCGTTTCTTCTTCTTGCGATTAAACACCGCTTGTAATGGTTCAGAATTCGCAGATATAAACTTCGGAATGAACTTTGTTAATGTTCTAAGAAGGAAATCGTAATGGCACGATTTGATTTGTCAAATTTCCAGAATCACCGAGAATAGAACTATCAAGAATATATTTTCTTGATATGTTCAGAGGTGAAATAGAATGAACGAGTCGTGTAACATGGTACATGATGACGTTATGATCTGTGAATCATCACGTTCCATTAGAAACTCAGCATGACTTACTGTAATATAATCACGTTGATCAAGTGTCATTATATTATACTAACTCATGCATCAGTTCCCAACATTACTTCAATAACATTCATATTTTAATCTCGAAAGTTTACAGAATATAGAAACTAACAGTTTCTATATGATGTAACACTGATAGCACGAAGAGATTAATGATTTCAAATAAGATTAGTTATAAAATATCTTCAGAAATATGGAGGATATTTATAATGAAAGATACGATAATATCTTTGAATATTTAAGATCAGAGGATGATGGAGACTATTGTCCGTAAGAGTTTAGAGTTAGGAGTAAGATATTCACTAAAGGTTTTAGCAGACATTGAATCATTTGGATTCTTTGAAGTCAAACTTATTCTTTGTGATTTATCCACGGCTTTCTTCCTAGTTTCGCATAATCTGCTTTTCGGTACTAAATTTTCTATTGAATGTTTCGAATATAATGATACACAGGAAGCACGAAGAGGTATATAATTTCGGACAAGAATATTTATGAAAATATCCTCAGAAATATCGAAGATATTGATGATGATATTTTGGAATTTCTAAGTTCGATGGTTGATGAGGGAGATCTTCCGCAAGATTTTAACAGGAGTACGGAGCAAGATATTCGTTAAAGGTTTCATCGGGTCCAAAATTACCTGGATTCTTTGAATATATGGTATGGTCCTTGCATTTGTCCTTGGTCTCCTTCGTGGTTAGCTCAATCCGTTTTCCAGTTCCAACTTTTCTGAGGTTTTTTTTTTTTTTTTCCAACATACTATTGTTTATCATCAAACTTTCGATGATTAAGGTCGTTTACGGTTGTTTATGGTTTCTGCTGCTTCATTAAGCTTTTTCAACATTCAGAGTATTGATTTGTGACTGAGTGCTTTTCAGAATTTCAGAATGAAAGATCATAGTTCTAAGAGATAATTGTTATATGTATACATATAACTGTAGAAACGTTGCGAGATTTAAAATATTGATTTGCTGATTCCCGGTAAGGCAATTCTTGTTACAAAACGAGGATGAGTATATGATAGGGTTTTAATGAATATGTATAGTGATTTTTCATAGGGACTTACACCAGAGAATATTGATGTTGCTGGTACGTTTACTGCTAATATGGTGGAACATAAAAGGTTCTCCGGTAACAATAAAAGAGCACACATATATATCAAGGTTATAATAAGGTTGTTTCGAACGAAAAGTCGAAGTTGCTTTGCTGAAGCTGTGACAAAATTTGCTACTTTAAAAAGAGATCGCAAAGTTATTTTTGCTAATAAATGCCAAAGGATCTGACGCGGCTACGTGTTAAACTTTTACTCAGTTGCCGAGAGTTTCCAGGTGCATAACTAAATGCATAAATCTTTCCCTCCGTAGATGAAGTGCGGTTGGTTCATCTTATCGATTGAAGTGTTTTCAAGAATCATGAAAGGTTTGAACGCAGATTGTAATCGTCAAGATACAAATGAGGTTTAAGATGAAATCAAGTGGCAAACTTGAAGAATTGTTTAGTTTCATATGTTATAATCAATATTTTAATTCATTTTAATTGTCCAGTGTTGGTAGTCCACAGTTGATATTCCACAGTAACAGTCCAGTAATTCATATATAATTTAATATATAATATTCGAATTGATTAATAAATATCGTGACCCGTATACATGTCTCAGACTCGATCACAACTCAAAGTATATATATTATTTGAGAATCAACCTCAACCCTGTATAGAGAACTCGATCATTACTGTATATAGAGTGTCTATGGTAATTCCAAATAATATATATAGATGCGTCGATATGATATGTCAAAACCTTGTATACATGTCCCGATATTTAAAGTGCGTAAAATAAATAACAGAAATTAAATGACGATAAATAAAGTGCGTAAAGTAAATAACAAAAATTAAATGACGATAAATAAAATTGCGAGAATGTAAATTGCGATAAATAAACTGCGATAAATAAATTGCGGTAATTAAATGGTAATACGGAATTAACAGTTAGCTAGGAACAGTTAGCTAGGATTTTGTCAGCGTGGATTCTTAATAGAATTTCATATTGTTAATTAATCTGTTTCTAATCAATTTTTATTGTGTCCATTATTTCTTCATTATGCCACTTGTTGGATTCTGATAGGTCAAAATCCAAATATGTATTTGGATGAATATGGTTATTCGGTGGTGAACGGATTTGTATATCGGTGGATGTAAGTAGGATAGTATATGACTGTTGAAACAGATTCGAAGAACGTACAATGTAACTTATTAATGTGAAATTTAAATAGTCCTCGGGTATTACCTACCCGTTAAAATATTTTCACCATTAACAGTTTGTACAAGAGAATTTTTAATTACAATCTTTATGAAAACATATATACATATATATATATTTTCTTCAGATGTATTCATGGATTTAATGAGTTAATATGATATTAACTCATTTGCTTTTTGGTTGGAACTAGAATAACTAATCTCTAAAACTTTAGAGATTACATATTCGTCATGTCGAACGAAGATAAATGAGGTAGAACGATACGTAGAACGAAGATCATACTCAAAGTACAGATGATGATATTGAAGCATGGATTGTTGATGGTACTGGTGCTGTTATTGATGGTACTGTTGGTACCGGTGATGTTGCTGAAGCTGGTACATTTTGCACCATATTCTTCGAATTGATTATTCGAGAGCGAAGTTCGTTGACTTATTACTCCAGGATGATTGTCGGTCGGAATGAATGGATGAATAAGGTTCAGAATTGTGGATAGAATATAATCTTGTCGAGTTACCCTGGAAATGAGACTGAAAATGGTGTCTCGAACAGGTTCGCCGGTAAACGCTTCAGGTTCATTGTCAAGAGGTGAATTCGGTTAGTGGAGGGGATTGCCTTCTGCACGTTTCCATTAATTAAGTCGACTACGAACCCATCAGATGAATTGATAATGGCTGATTGGCTGATTCATGCCGATGACGCTGTTTTCGGAGCTCAGGTGAACATCTATGTCGGAATAGCTGTCGGAATAACTATCGGAATAGCTATCGAAATTTGAGGGACTCGAACTGGTTGCAGGATTCATCTCGTACGATCAGATGGAGGATTTTCGATAAGAAATAGATTATAGGATGTAGATTAGTACCCGGCAATACATAATTTACACATGCATATATAATACTAAAATCCCATAAGTTACGGAGGAATCTACGGAAGTTGTCAGGCAAAGTTACAGTAACAGATACGCTAAGATATAAAGTATCAGATACGCTAAGATATGAATTTTTGTCTATACACTATTCATGCAGTCAATGCAGTAAAACGTGTCTAGACTAAGATTGATAAGCAAGTGATTTTTAACACGAAGTGATAAGCAAAACTTTTGTCATGCAGACACGGTCGAAGTCCAGACTCACTAATGCATCCTAACGACTTATCAGTTAGACACACTATTGCAGACCGGGTTCGCTAAGACCATCGCTCTGATACCAACTGAAAGGACCCGTCCTAATCCATCCGGACGAAGTCCGTATTGATTATAAACGATTCACAACAGTTGATTTCATCGCGAGGTACTTGACCTCTATATGATACATTTTACAAACATTGCATTCGTTTTTGAAAAGACAATCTTTCATTTACATTGAAAGTTGACGGCATGCATACCATTTCATAATATATCTTACTATAATTGACTTAATAATAATCTTGATGAACTCAACGACTCGAATGCAACGTCTTTTGAAATATGTCATGAACGACTCCAATTAATATCTCTAAGATGAGCAAATGCACAGCGGAAGATTTCATTCATACCTGAGAATAAACATGCTTTAAAGTGTCAACCAAAAGGTTGGTGAGTTCATTAGTTTAATATAAATACTCATTTCCATCATTTTAATAGACCACAAGATTTCATATTTTCATTTCTTATAAACATAAGTCCCATGCATATAGACAAAAATATCATTCATATGGATTAAATACCTGGTAACCGACATTCACAATATGCATATAAGAATATCCCCATCATTCCGGGATCCTCCATCGGACATGATATAAATTTCGAAGTACTAAAGCATCCGGTACTTTGGATGGGGTTTGTTAGGCCCGATAGATCTATCTTTAGAGTTCGCGTCAATTAGGGTTTCTGTTCCCTAATTCTTAGATTACCAGACTATAAAGGGGCATATTCAGTTTCGATCATTCAACCATAGAACGTAATTTTGATTACTTGTGTCTATTTCGTAAAACAGTTATAAAAGCAGCGCATGTATTCTCAGCCCAAAAATATAAAGGGTGAAAAGGGAAATGAAACTCACTAATTGTATTTTGTAGTAAAAATACATATGACTATATTGAACAATGCAGGGTTGGCCTCGGATTCACGAACCTATATCATTTGTATATATATTAACACACGTAGTTGCAATCGAACAAATATATATTTATTAATATTAATTGTTATTTTAGTAACTTATATGTTTCATTAATGACTTAATTAACTATATGCTTATATGTTTCATTAATGACTTAATTAACTATATTTATACTTTAGATAAATAACTAGTATTTATTATACAAATATCAGTATAGTTATATTATATGTAATAAATATATTTTTCTTATATATATATATATATATATATATATATTCATTGAGTAAATTAATAATGGTAATCTTAATAGTGACAAAGGAAATAACAATTTTGATAATAATAATAATAGCCAAATTATTTGTATTAATAATAATACTATAATAATGGTAATATTAATGATAATAATAATGATAATAATAATAATGATAGTTTTAATAATAATGATAATGTTACTAATAATTAATAATATAAATAATAACAATAATAATAATAATAATAATAATAATAATAATAATAATAATAATAATAATAATAATGATAAAGTTAATAATGCTACCTCAAAAGAAAAGGCCTTTAAAACAATTAACGCCATTGCCCGGGCTTGAACCCGCAACCTCTCGCTAACCACGCAAACACCCATACCATTCGTCCAGTGTAGTTTTTTTTTTTCTGAGATAAATTCCCATTATTTAGTTATAACTCAAATTCTGGCCAACTACACAACCACGGCCCAACAGGAACAACAAACACTCACGGCCCAACTTAGGATTTGAAATGGCGGCCCAACAACAAAAAGAAATAAATAATTTGGTGCAGCCTTGGTTCGAACTCAGGACCTCTTCTGTTCTCAACACACCTTCTAACCATCCAAGCTATTTCGTTTTTCTTTATAATAATCATTCTAAATTTATTTAACCCTTTTTGTGTTTTCGATTATTTTCATTTTTGAATTATCATCATCCTACTTTCTCATCTATTATCCTCATCTGTGATTATCAATATCATATCCTCATCGTTATCTTTACCATCATATCTTCCTCTATCATGATCATAATTATAATCATAATCATTTTCATTATCGTTTTCATTTTAAGTATCATCATAATCAATTTCACATCATCACTAGGTATCGGTTACAATTTTCATCATAATTAATCTTTAATAACCCAAGTGAGGTTATGTGTTTACTCTCGTCAGCAAGAAAAATTAAGTAGCAGCCCCGAAAACCATTAACAACCCACTAGCTCTAAACGTCCCAAAATAAAATTATAAACTAATCTATACTAGCACCAAATACTAATGAACAACACCATGTCATTCTTGCACTCAAAGCTTTGATCGTGACATTATATATATATATAGAGCCCCACCGAAATTATATAAAAAAAAATAAAGCATTACATGTAACACATTATGGGATCCCTTTCCTATTAAAAATTGCAGCTGTCGGTCATGCTTATAAAGTATATCATGCCAAAGCAATTTTTAATCTACATCTTCATTTGTAGCTTGCATTTTTTTTTATATATAAAGTGGCTGTATGGGTTATTTTCTTTCGAACAAGAAATGGGGACAAAAAGGTGGTAAGTAGCAAGGAACGGCAGTCATCTAGGTTGTTTGAGTGTCGATCAAGAAGAAAAAGAAACAGAATTAGTCGAACAACAACAAATAGCAACTTAAGGAGATTGTGGTTGGCGGTTTAAAGTGATGATGAGGTGGTATGAGGTGGTGATTAGAATCAAAAGAGAAAGTGTGGGTTTTAGTTTGACTATCATTATGCATATGCCGATAGATGTGTGTATGTTGTAGTATGTATACATATATAGATTTGAAATATGGTTTATTAAGATTGAATAATTGAACACAAGAACACAGTAAACTTAATAATTCATATTACATGTAAAATATCTCTGCCGATACTTTAATTATGAATAAAACCTGGTACTCCGTTGTTGATCAGTGGCGGATAAAAAAAAATCTTCTGAAAAATCCCCTATTTTTAAATTAACTATATTTATTTATTTTGGTCACTATGGTAAAAAAAATTAGTCACTAACTATTAAATAAAAATTACATTAATTATTTACTCCCAACCCCCAAGTAAAATATAAAAAGTTTTAAAATTCAACAAATAGTTCCTAAATACATTTTTAATAAGTCTATAATTTGTAAAACTCATTTTCGGCTAACCGTTTATTTTAAAATCACATAAGTTTCTTTTTAACTCGTTTAATATCGATCGAATGATAATTTGAGTGTTACTGTTGTTTACAAAATAAATTCGAAATCACAAAATATATATTTAATATACTTTATTTATGTACAAAGATATGTTTTAAATATTAATTATCATAATATCATATTTTTATTTTATTTTATATACTAAGCTTTAATAACAACAACATATAATACTTCAAATATTATTTCGAATTATTATTTATATATACATACATACATATCTATTTACAATTAATTGTTCGTGAATCATCGAGAACAGTCGAAGGGTGATTGAATATATGAAACAGTTCAAAATTTTTGAGACTCAACCTATCAGACTTTTCTTATCATGTCAAAATCATATAAAGATTATGTTTAAATTTGGTCGGAAATTCCCGGGTCGTCACACACCTGAGAATAAACATGCTTTAAACGTCAACAAAAATGTTGGTGAGTTATAGGTTTAACCTATATATATCAAATCGTAACAATAGACCACAAGATTTCATATTTCAATACACATCCCATACATAGAGATAAAAATCATTCATATGGTGAACACCTGGTAACTGACATTAACAAGATGCATATATAAGAATATCCCCATCATTCCGGGACACCCTTCGGATATGATATAAATTTCGAAGTACTAAAGCATCCGGTACTTTGGATGAGGTTTGTTAGGCCCAATAGATCTATCTTTAGGATTCACGTCAATTAGGGTGTCTGTTCCCTAATTCTTAGATTACCAGACTTAATAAAAAGGGGCATATTCGATTTCGATAATTCAACCATAGAATGTAGTTTCACGTACTTGTGTCTATTTTGTAAATCATTTATAAAACCTGCATGTATTCTCATCCCAAAAATATTAGATTTTAAAAGTGGGACTATAACTCACTTTCACAGATTTTTACTTCGTCGGGAAGTAAGACTTGGCCACTGGTTGATTCACGAACCTATAACAATATATACATATATATCAAAGTATGTTCAAAATATATTTACAATACTTTTAATACATTTTGATGTTTCAAGTTTATTAAGTCAGTTGTCCTCGTAGTAACCTACAACTAGTTGTCCACAGTTAGATGTACAGAAATAAATCGATAAATATTATCTTGAATCAATCCACGACCCAGTGTATACGTATCTCAGTATTGATCACAACTCAAACTATATATATTTTTTGGAATCAACCTCAACCCTGTATAGCTAACTCCAACATTCACATATAGAGTGTCTATGGTTGTTCCGCAATATATATATAGATGGGTCGACATGATAGGTCGAAACATTGTATACGTGTCTATGGTATCTCAAGATTACATAATATACAATATAAGTTGATTAGGTTATGGTTGGAATAGATTTATTACTAACTTTCACGTAGGTAAAATGAGTAGTTTTTATCAATCTTGTTTTACTCGCCATTTCTTCGTTTCTAATCCGTTTTGAGTGATTCCAGTGGCCACAGTTTTGTATTGAACTTAACTTTATGAATCTAAATAGAAAAAGTATAAGTTTATAGTCAGAAATACAAGTTACAAGTCATTTTTGAAAGAGGTAGTCATTTCCGTCGAAAGAACGACATCTTGATGACCATTTTTGAAAAACATACTTTCACTTTGAGTTTAACCATGATTTTTGGATATAGTTTCATGTTCATAAGAAAAATCATTTTTCCAGAAGTATAGCTTTTAAATCAAAGTTCTTCTTAGCTTTTTATTATTCCAACCAAAACAGCCCCCGGTTTTACTACGACGGCGTATATCCAGTTTTATGGTGTTTATCGTGTTTCCGGGTTTTAAATCATTAAGTTAGCATATCATATAGATATAGAACATGTGTTTAGTTGATTTTAAAAGTCTAGTTAGAAGGATTAACTTTATTTGCGAACAAGTTTAGAATTAACTAAACTATGTTCTAGTGATTACAAGTTTATAACGTTGAATAAGACAGCTTTTTATGTATGAATCGAATGATGTTATGAACATCATTACTACCTCAAGTTCCTTGGATAAACTTACTAGAAATGAGAAAAATGGATCTAGCTTCAAAGGTTCCTTGGATGGCTTGAAAGTTCTTGAAGCAGAATCATGACACGAAAACAATTTCAAGTAAGATTTCCACTCGAAATAAGATTGTTATAGTTATAGAAATTGAATTAAAGTTTGAATATGATTATTACCTTGTATTAGAAATATAACCTACTGTAAGTAACAAAGGTTTCTTGATATTGGATGATTACTTGGAATGGATTTAGAAAACTTGGAAGTAAACTTGCAATCTTGGAAGTATTCTTGATTTTATGAAACTAGAACTTTTGGAATTTATGAAGAACACTTAGAACTTGAAGATAGAACTTGAGAGAGATCAATTAGATGAAGAAAATTGAAGAATGAAAGTGTTTGTAGGTGTTTTTGGTCGTTGGTGTATGGATTAGATATAAAGGGTATGTAATTTTGTTTTCATGTAAATAAGTCATGAATGATTACTCATATTTTTGTAATTTTATGAGATATTTCATGCTAGTTGCCAAATGATGGTTCCTAAATGTGTTAGGTGACTCACATGGGCTGCTAAGAGCTGATCATTGGAGTGTATATACCAATAGTACATACATCTAAAAGCTGTGTATTGTACGAGTACGAATACGGGTGCATACGAGTAGATTTGTTGATGAAACTGAACGAGGATGTAATTGTAAGAATTTTTGTTAAGTAGAAGTATTTTGATAAGTGTCTTGAAGTCTTTCAAAAGTGTATGAATACATATTAAAACACTACATGTATATACATTTTAACTGAGTCGTTAAGTCATCGTTAGCTGTTACATGTAAATGTTGTTTTGAAACCTTTAGGTTAACGATCTTGTTAAATGTTGTTAACCCAATGTTTATAATATCAAATGATATTTTAAATTATTATATTATCATGATATTATGATGTTTTAATATCTCTTAATATGATCTATATACATTAAATGTCGTTACAACGATAATCGTTACATATATGTCTCGTTTCAAAATCATTAAGTTAGTAGTCTTATTTTTACATATGTAGTTCATTGTTAATACACTTAATGATATATTTACTTATCATTTAACATAATTAACCAAGTGTATCAATATCTTAATATGATTCATATGTACCTAGTAAGACGTTATAACGATAATCGTTATATATATCATTTTCGAGTTTCTTAAATTAATAGTCTCATTTTTATGTATATAACTCATTGTTAAAATACCTAATGAGATACATACATATAATAAAATCATGTTAACTATATATATAACCATATATATGTCATCGTATAGTTTTTACAAGTTTTAACGTTCGTGAATCACCGGTCAACTTGGGTGGTCATTTGTCTATATGAAACTTATTCCAATTAATAAAGTCTTAATAAGTTTGATTGCTTAACATGTTGGAAACACTTAATCATGTAAATATCAATTTCATTTAATATATATAAACATGGAAAAGTTCGGGTCACTACAGTACCTACCCGTTAAATAAATTTCGTCCCGAAATTTTAAGTTGTTGAAAGTGTTGACGAATCTTCTAGAAATAGATGCGGGTATTTCTTCTTCATCTGATCTTCACGCTCCCAGGTTGTAACAACCCAACTTTTTCCGTTACTTTAGTTAACTGTCCGTTAGTTAGTTAATGGAACTTACGTGAATTTTTTTTTGTATTTAAAGAAATTAAATGCGTACTTGATCCTTAGTGGATTACTTGAATTAATATGTTATATTAATTAGTAAACTTAATTCGGTTGACGGATTAAACTAGAAATGACACGATTAAAGTTAATCGCCTAGAAAACTTTTCAGTTAACGGAACTCAGAAAAACGATAGAATAATTATTGTTAATAATTATTGAACTTACGAAAGAAATTTAATGTATTATTTACTGAATGAATTAAACACGGTGATTTTGTTTCAACGACTAGTTAATATTCCGGAGATTCGGTACGGTTAACGGCACTTGAAACGAACCACGCGCGAACGAGCTTTTACACAAAACGAGTTCGAGACCCGAGCCCGAGGCCACATAGCCGTGACCTCATACATCATATCCTAAAATATCTCATATTAGTCAAAAGAAGGTGGCCATTATATCTTAAAATATCTTATATTAGTCAAAAGAAGGTGGCCATTATATCATAAAATATCTTATATTAGTCAAAAAGAGGAGGCCATTAGTAGGTAATCCCATAATTTTTTTTAGACATGTGCATCACCTTTTACATGCAAAACTAGTAATAAGAAAATAAAGAGTTAAATGGTGCATCATATCTCATGAATACTCACCATCATCGATCATCTTTTCTTCAAGAACACCCTCGATGTTTGCTTGATCGTTAAATTGATCGCATATCCGTGTTCCTCTCGACGAGCCCTACGTATCTATACCAACAATTGTATGATTAGGGTAAGATCTAAAAACTCTATTTTTCCGGATTTAATTGTTTATCATATGATTTAGATGTTCTACTGCTCAATTGGTGCGTTTGTACATGTATTTAGTCGTTATATTGTCCGAATTACGAGTTAGGGTTTAATCACGAATTGTATTTCTATGCTACTGATTTTGTGACTTTTTTTTCTATAATTGAAAAGTGTTTATATGTATAGCTATCTAAAAACTATTGATTTTAGGCTTTGGATTCACTTGATTTCGTTTCCGGATGATCAAGTTATGTCCATTTGAAATTAACGTTGTGTTTTTGTTGTGTAATCAGAAATCTGGGTTTGATAGACCACGAATTGGATTGTGAAACTTATACCACTGGAAATATAATTTAAAAACACACACTTTAGACTAGGATATCATGTCGTTTTCTCATGTGAAACACGAGTTATGCTTGAATTAGTGTAAAAGTAGTTTTATACAGCACTTGCATGAAAACAACCTTGTATAATAAGATGTGTTAACTTCTGTGATTAAATCTTTGCATATTTGAAATCTAATCAAAAAGTACTTCATCTTTCATGGAGATATCATAGGCTAATTGTATCTAGATCTTTGAATAATCGCGTGCCAATGTGACTAGCGAGACTAGAATCGAATCTGTAAATTGCTCCCTGTTTTATACTCTGAGGATTGTGTTTATTGAATGAGCATGTAAGCTTCTGGAATATGAATTTTAACATGATATGTGACTTATTTTTAGTTTATGTCAATCTCTTAAACCTTATGCATTGGGCACAATAGAGCCATACTTTATGTAAATTCTGATTGAGCTGAAAAACCGAATATTCAACTTGCATGAATAAACTGTACAAATTGGCTAAACCAAAATTGCTCGATTTTGGATATGTGTTATTTTAACTTGTTTTTGAACTATGTCCACTGGTCTTGTATCAATTTCATGTTCCTAACTCCGGTTATAGCCGAAACCAAATCAGTGCGCGGTCAGAAACTGACTTGGTGAACCCCAAATGTACCCCTTCTGATTTCTGACTTTTAATTATCGTATGAGACCCTAGCTGGACTTTTTGGAATCTATTTTAAGTATATTTACAATCTGGAGTTTTCCATGTTTGCATGAATTATGTACCATGAGATAATATGCTAAGTATGCTACGTGTTCATGAATTTTGACCCATATTTGACATGAACCAATTGATTTTGACTTTAGTTGACTACTTTGACCAAGTTTGACTTTCGGTTTGACTTCGGTTGACTTTGTTTGACTTGCATGAATTAGTTGACTGTGTGTTGACTTCTACTTTGAAACGCGTCGAGTCGAGCAATAAGACAACTTATACTATGAAACCACATTTGTTTAGGACATATTTATTGACCAACCTATATACGTATACTTAGGTTGCATTACTCGGCTATAAACCGTACAAGTAAATTGTCCACTTTTCATTCCGAGCTTTATTCAAGGTGAGTCTACAGTCCCGCTTTTTACACGTTTTCAGGGATGAGAATACACGCTGTTATACTTACATTATCAAATGCTTTTTGTATTTACACGAGTACTATATCTGCATATTGAGTTTGTACACAAAGCCTCTAGCTTGAATACTTTAAATACCATCGGTGTAGGCACAATTTAGATGGACGGATCCGTTAGGTTGACAACCTCACCCGCTATAAAAACTGTGGTGCATTTACTTTGAACATAATACATTCGTCCAAGTGTATAACATTTTTATGAGGTAAAGGCGGGTATAGTGGATTCTATACTCGGGTCATTGCTAGTATTCAGGTGCTCATAGATTATGCAAACGTTTCGCAACTTGGAGTTGTACTTGTAAAATCTCGTGGTCAAGGAACTTAAACTATTTTCTGATAACTGTTTTTAGATACTATACAACGTTATTTAAAATTGTGGTTTACGAACAAATGAAATAAAACTTGACATGGTATTGTCTACGAATATTTGAAACTTGACATGGTATTGTCTACAAATGATTGAAACTTGACATGGTAGTGTCAACAAACTTTTGAAATGGGACACAGAGTTGTCTACAAACTTTTAACATTGAACCTTGGTGGTCTTCCACTAATAACCTTTTTTGAAATGTATTTCTTAAACATACTGTATTGTTTACCTAAAACCTGTAGATTCACTCAATATTGTTGTTGATCCGTTTTGCGTGTTTTATTCTCAGGTATTAATTGTTTCTGCTGTAGAATATTACTGTCACGTAGAAGTCAAGCCAAGCACTGGGACCAGAGTTAACATTCCGTTAAAGGGATTTTTGACGGGGTGTTACATTTGGTATCAGAGCTTTGGCTATAGGGAACTAGGATACATTAGTGTGTCTAACCGTAGGACGCATTAGTGAAGTCTAGTCTATAGCCGTGTGTCTTGGACAACTTTTATGCACCGTACTTACACTGTATGTGTCACTATGCTACATGTAGAGCTACACATTACATCACGTACATATACACCTTACATTCATATGATATGGAATTGAACTGAACACCATACTACAAAACATATACGTACACGTGACGCGAGATTTAACTAAATTAAGTTGATTACGCCATCTTGAACTTATGGAGTGATATCGAATGGAAATGTGAGATAGCGTAATGTAATGACCGGGATTACATTACGGTAACTCATATAGAAGTTCCGACACTGAAAAATAAGGAATTGGGAGCGAGTCAAGTAGGTTACTTGGATAAACAACGTTTAGAGCAAACCATGTAATCTCAAATGCAAGTAGAAACTTACACTATGCGAACTAATTGTTATTATAACTTATAAGTAACTTGTAATCATGACACAACTCTTCACTGCTCGACGCCGTCCGTTCCCACCGACCACTACTTGTCACAACAAAGACACTACTTGGACACACTCGTCATCTTATACCACTACCCAGTACTGTTTATCACTGCTAACTACTACTCAACACCGCCTCTCACTACTAGTCGCGACCGATCACTACTTCTCACTGCTTATCATTTTTGATCCACCGACATCTTACTGCAATTATTGCATCGATTATATATAGACTAATCCTGTCGCTATCATACTTATTATATTAGATTTTGTCTGATATATTTCCTAAATTTCCTCCGTAAATTACGGAAATCTTTTTGCTATATACACGTATTCAAGGAGACGAATATATCATCCAACATTCAATTCATATCAAACCCTACTCCAAACACATAATATGGATTTCTTATCTGATTCCTCGAACTCCATGGACAGCGTAACTGGAATGAATGAACCTATTAGCCATCATCTTTTCTGGATGAATTGGGGGTGGGTTCGTAGTCGACTTAATCAATGGAGGCGAGAAGAAGGCGATCCCTTCCACCAACCGAATTCACCTATTGGCGAAGAACCTGAAGCACTTACCGGCGAACCAGTTCGGAATACTATTTTCACCCTCATTTCCAGAATATCCCGTCATGACTATATAATATCTAGAATTCTAGATCTTATTCATCCACTCGTCCGAACTGCCAATCATCCCGGAATAGTGGAATAAGTCAACGAGCTTCGCGCTCGAGTAGTGGCTCTGGAGAATATGGTGCGAAATCTAAGAGCATCAGCAGCACCAGCAGCATAACCAGCACCACCAGTACCATCAACATCACCACCAACAGCATCAGCTTCACCAACAACAACATCCGCATCCCACACCTCAACATCACACTCGGTACTTCGGATATCAACATCATACGCCCCATAGATACCAAGGAATTTTATTAATTGTGAGTTAAGATGTATTGACTCATTCTTCCTTGAAAAAAAAAATTATATATGTATACTTTATATAAATATATGGTTTGGAACAATAATAAATCTTTTCGTACTAAGCTATTACGTGTGAATCTTAACTAGTATGTGCTACTTGGTTAAATCATATCATTAATATACTATGATGTACATCCTTCGTTAATGACCTAACAATCATTAATCACTGCTTCAGTATAATAAACTCCATTTCATAATAAACTAAGTGTATTATTCAAATACATGTTTGATTTTTCACTTCTATTTTTTATGTACTCGAAACTTTCTAGAAAACATTATTCGTGCCTTGTAAATTTCACAAGAACTCCACGAGCATCAATATCATATACCGAGGTATATCAATAAACAATGAACGATGAAGTATTGATTCATAACTTCATTAGCGAAATATTTCGCGACAATTATGAAATCTCTAAGGCTTTGGAGATTATCTTCAACCGTAAATCAAATGAGTTTAATATTATATTAACTCATTAAATCCATGATTACATCTGAAGAATATATACGAATATATATCTTCATAAAGATTGTAATTAAAAACCCTTCTGTAGAAACTGTAAATTGTAAAAATATTTAACGGGTAGGTAAAACCCGAGAAATATTTATATCTCACATTAATATGTTACATTATACATTCTTCAAATTCTGATTCAATAATCAGTAACTATACTAATTACACTCACAAGATATATGTATCCGTTCACTAAAGAACAACTACTACATATTCTGATTTAGCACGTGTTATCTTCCTAAAGATCACTACATTCATGAATTATATTCATTTGTATTCCATGATGAATTATTACATCAAACCATCGAAATTATCATTCATTACTTTTAAAATCAACAACGCATATTCGTCAACCATTAGATCCGTTAACGATTACAATCAGCGTTTAATCATCTAAAAATAAAATCTCTTGAAACCATCTCTGATTGATAACCAACGATTCAGATTCGTTAACCTTGAGAATGCTGACGAAGCAGCAAAAACTATAGATGGTCTTAATGGCCAAAAGTTTGATGATAAAGAATAACGTATTGAAAAAACTCAGATTTGAAACTGAAAAACGGATTGAGCTAACCATGAAGGAGACCAAGGACAAATACAAGGACCAAACCTTATATTCAAAGAATCCAGGTAATTCTGGATCCGATGATATCTTTAGAGAATATCTTGCTCTGAAGTCATGCTGAATTTCTAATGGAAGATGATGATTCACAGACCTTAGAATCATCATGAACCATGTTACATAACTCTTTCATTCTATTTAACTACTAAACATATCAAGGAAATATATTTCTTGATGATTCAGTCTTTTTCGAATATTCTGGTAATTTGACAAATCAAATCGTGCTATTACCTTTCCTTTCTACCTTGTATATTATGATCATTCGAAACTCCATACCTACGAATTCTGGACCATTACTTGCTTGATTTGAAGTCGAGAAGAGAAAACAAGGTGAAAACGGATACTATGACGATGAACAGCGAATGTTTCTGCATCATCATCGGTTATTGATCCGTATTATTTGACCATGTATAGAAGAATAAGTTGAAGATCTTCTTGGATAAAAAGCATGAGTCTTCGAAAAATAGGTCAGAATATAAAAGATAACAAACATGGAAGATCATAAACCATTTATATCAATAAGTATTGAAAAACAGAGGAGTGGTAGAATTAAAAATACTGTCACCCCTAGAGCATTATAGAAGAACAGAGATTCTTCTTGTGGTAGACTAAAAAGAAGAATGACTGTATACACAGTCAAAATAGTAACGAAAATCAAGAGCGGATGAAGCATCTTCACAAAATTTTCGAAAATAGAATCTTGAAAGTAAGAAGATTGAGGTTGAGAAAATAAGGCCGCAGAGATGATTAATTTATATCAGAACTTTTTACCATAGCAACGCGTCAGCCGATTAAGATAATCGTATTAAATTAAAAAGAAAAGGATTCTAATTTCCTTAATTACCGGGATTCAAATCTCACAGATTTCAAACGATTATATTCAAATCCCTTGAATTTAGGAGAATCAATAGTGATTACATCGAAAAATCAAGGCGGACAACTATTACTTCAATACATCCATTAGTGACATATTCAGTCATATTTTTACAAGTAACCGAATCATTTCATTCATATTCTTGATGATAAGAAATTCTATACACTTAACTGGTATTCATTACGAAATCGAACAGACCTTAGAAGTCTATCCGTATAGAGATCTCGAAAGATTATTTAATCTTATCATATTATTTGACGAAACAATCGTATATGACCAAATTCTTTTATTAAAAGAATCTATGAAGGCTTACGTCTGGAAAGACAAACTATTCAAGCCAAGTATGAACTTTATTTGCAAACTTCGTTATAGAATTCAAGCTCACGTTGAAACGCGAATTTCTAATGATACGAAAATATTTTATTTTCATCAATAACTGCCATCATCCAAATTTCGGGACGAAATTTCAATAACGGTGAGGTAATGTAACAACCCAACTTTTTCCGTTACTTTAGTTAACTGTCCGTTAGTTAGTTAATGGAACTTACGTGAATTTTTTTTTTGTATTTAAAGAAATTAAATGCGTACTTGATCCTTAGTGGATTACTTGAATTAATATGTTATATTAATTAGTAAACTTAATTCGGTTGACGAATTAAACTAGAAACGACACGATTAAAGTTAATCGCCTAGAAAACTTTTCAGTTAACGGAACTCAGAAAAACGATAGAATAATTATTGTTAATAATTATTGAACTTACGAAAGAAATTTAATTTATTATTTACTTAATGAATTAAACACGGTGATTTTGTTTCAACGACTAGTTAATGTTCCGGAGATTCGGTACGGTTAATGGCACTTGAAACGAACCACGCGCGAACGAGCTTTTACACAAAACGAGTCCGAGACCCGAGCTCGAGGCCACATAGCCGTGACCTCATACATCATATCCTAAAATATCTCATATTAGTCAAAAGAAGGTGGCCATTATATCTTAAAATATCTTATATTAGTCAAAAGAAGGTGGCCATTATATCATAAAATATCTTATATTAGTCAAAAAGAGGAGGCCATTAGTAGGTAATCCCATAATTTTTTTTAGACATGTGCATCACCTTTTACATGCAAAACTAGTAATAAGAAAATAAAGAGTTAAATGGTGCATCATATCTCATGAATACTCACCATCATCGATCATCTTTTCTTCAAGAACACCCTCGATGTTTGCTTGATCGTTAAATTGATCGCATATCCGTGTTCCTCTCGACGAGCCCTACGTATCTATACCAACAATTGTATGATTAGGGTAAGATTTAAAAACTCTATTTTTCCAGATTTAATTGTTTATCATATGATTTAGATGTTCTATTGCTCAATTGGTCGCGTTTGTACATGTATTTAGTCGTTATATTGTCCTAATTACGAGTTAGGGTTTAATCACGAATTGTATTTCTATGCTACTGATTTTGTGATTTTGTTTTCTATAATTAAAAAGTGTTTATATGTATATCTATAGAAAAACTATTGATTTTAGGCTTTGGATTCACTTGATTTCGTTTCCGGATGATCAAGTTATGTCCATTTGAAATTAACGTTGTGTTTTTGTTGTGTAATCAGAAATCTGGGTTTGATAGACCACGAATTGGCTTGTAAAACTTATACCACTGGAAAGATAATTTAAGAACACACACTTTAGACTAGGATATCATGTCGTTTGCTCATGTGAAACCCGATTTATGCTTGAATTAGTGTAAAAGTAGTTTTATACAGCACTTGCATGAAAACGACCTTGTATAATAAGATGTGTTAACTTCTGTGATTAAATCTTTGCATATTTGAAATCTACTCAAAAAGTACTTCATCTTTAATGTAGATATCATAGGCTAATTGTATCTAGATCTTTGGATAATCGCGTGCCAATGTGACTAGCGAGACTAGAATCGAATCTGTAAATTGCTCCCTATTTTATACTCTGAGGATTGTGTTTATTGAATGAGAATGTAAGATTCTGGAATATGAATTTTAACATGATATGTGACATATTTTTAGTTTATGTCAATCTCTGAAACCTTATGCATTGGGCACAATAGAGCCATACTTTATGTAAATTCTGATTGAGCTGAAAAACCGAATATTCAACTTGCATGAATAAACTGTACAAATTGGCTAAACCAAAATTGCTCGATTTTGGATATGTGTTATTTTAACTTGTTTTTGAACTATTTCCACTGGTATTGTATCAATTTCATGTTCCTAACTCCGGTTATAGCCGAAACTAAATCAGTGCGCGGTCAGAAACTGACTTGGTGAACCCCAAATGTACCCCTTCTGATTTCTGACTTTTAATTATCGTTTGAGACCCTAGCCGGACTTTTTGGAATCGATTTTAAGTATATTTACGATCTGGAGTTTTCCATGTTTTCATGAGTTATGTACCATGAGATAATATGCTAAGTATGCTACGCGTTCATGAATTTTGTGCACAACGATAAACTGAAATTGTGAAAATGATTATTCATGATCTGAAACGTGTTGTTTGACTTAGGTTTGATATGTTGACCCATATTTGACATGAACCAACTGATTTTGACTTTAGTTGACTACTTTGACCAAGTTTGACTTTCGGTTTGACTTCGGTTGACTTTGTTTGACTTGCATGAATTAGTTGACTGTATGTTGACTTCTACTTTGAAACGCGTCGAGTCGAGCAATAAGACAACTTATACTATGAAACCACATTTGTTTAGGACATATTTATTGACCAACCTATATACGTATACTTAGGTTGCATTACTCGGCTATAAACCGTACAAGTAAATTGTCCACTTTTCATTCCGAGCTTTATTCAAGGTGAGTCTACAGTCCCGCTTTTTACACGTTTTCAGGGATGAGAATACACGCTGTTATACTTACATTATCAAATGCTTTTTGTATTGACACGAGTACTATATCTGTATATTGAGTTTGTACACAAAGCCTCTAGCTTGAATACTTTAAATACCATCGGTGTAGGCACAATTTAGATGGACGGATCCGTTAGGTTGACAACCTCACCCGCTATAAAAACTGTGGTACATTTACTTTGAACATAATACATTCGTACAAGTGTATAACATTTTTATGAGGTAAAGGCGGGTATAGTGGATTCTATACTCGGGTCATTGCTAGTATTCAGGTGCTCATAGATTATGCAAACGTTTCGCAACTTGGAGTTGTACTTGTAAAATCTCGTGGTCAAGGAACTTAAACTATTTTCTGATAACTGTTTTTAGATACTATACAACGTTATTTAAAATTGTGGTTTACGAAAAAATGAAATAAAACTTGACATGGTATTGTCTACGAATATTTGAAACTTGACATGGTATTGTCTACAAATGATTGAAACTTGACATGGTAGTGTCAACAAACTTTTGAAATGGGACACATAGTTGTCTACAAACTTTTAACATTGAACCTTGGTGGTCTTCCACTAATAACCGTTTTCGAAATGTATTTCTTAAACATACTGTATTGTTTACCTAAAACCTGTAGATTCACTCAACATTGTTGTTGATCCATTTTGCGTGTTTTATTCTCAGGTATTAATTGCTTCCGCTGTAGAATATTGCTGTCACATAGAAGTCAAGCCAAGCACTGGGACTAGAGTTAACATTCCGTTAAAGGGATTTTTGACGGGGTGTTACACAGGTGAACTCGGGTCCTCTACGAGCATTCCATCGAACCTTAACAATCGGTATCTTGTTTTGTTTAAGTCTCTTAACCTCACGATCCATTATTTCAACGGGTTCTTTAATGAATTGAAGTTTTTCATTGATTTGGATTTCGTCCAACGGAATAGTGAGATCTTCTTTAGCAAAACATTTCTTCAAATTTGAGACGTGGAAAGTGTTATGTACAGCCGCGAGTTGTTGAGGTAGCTCCAGTTGGTAAGCTACTGGTCCGACAGGATCTATAATCTTGAATGGTCCAATGTACCTTGGATTTAGTTTCCCCCGTTTACCAAATCGAACAACGCCTTTCCAAGATGAAACCTTAAGCATGACCATTTCTCCAATTTCAAACTCTATATCTTTTCTTTTACTATCCGCGTAGCTCTTTTGTCGACTCTGGGCGGTTTTCAATCTTTGTTGAATTTGGATGATTTTCTAGGTAGTTTCTTGTATTATCTCCGGACCCGTAATCTGTCTATCCCCCACTTCACTCCAACAAATCGGAGACCTGCACTTTCTACCATAAAGTGCCTCAAACGGCGCCATCTCAATGCTAGAATGGTAGCTGTTGTTGTAGGAAAATTCTGCTAACGGTAGGTGTCGATCCCAACTGTTTCCGAAATCAATAACACATGCTCGTAGCATGTCTTCAAGCGTTTGTATCATCTTTTCGCTCTGCCCATCAGTTTGTGGATGATAGGCAGTATTCATGTCTAGACGAGTTCCTAATGCTTGCTGTAATGTCTGCCAGAATCTTGAAATAAATCTGCCATCCCTATCAGAGATAATAGAGATTGGTATTCCATGTCTGGAGACGACTTCCTTCAAATACAGTCGTGCTAACTTATCCATCTTGTCATCTTCTCTTATTGGCAGGAAGTGTGCTGATTTGGTGAGACGATCAACTATTACCCAAATAGTATCAAAACCACTTGCAGTTCTTGGCAATTTAGTGATGAAATCCATGGTAATGTTTTCCCATTTCCATTCCGGGATTTCGGGTTGTTGAAGTAGACCTGATGGTTTCTGATGCTCAGCTTTGACCTTAGAACACGTCAAACATTCTCCTATGTATTTAGCAACATCGGCTTTCATACCCAGCCACCAAAAATGTTTCTTGAGATCCTTGTACATCTTCCCCGTTCCAGGATGTATTGAGTATCTGGTTTTATGAGCTTCTCTAAGTACCATTTCTCTCATATCTCCAAATTTTGGTACCCAAATCCTTTCAGCCCTATACCGGGTTCCGTCTTCTCAAATATTAAGATGCTTCTCCGATCCTTTGGGTATTTCATCCTTTAAATTTCCCTCTTTTAAAACTCCTTGTTGCGCCTCCTTTATTTGAGTAGTAAGGTTATTGTGAATCATTATATTTATAGATTTTACTCGAATGGGTTCTCTGTCCTTCCTGCTCAAGGCGTCGGCTACCACATTTGCCTTCCCCGGGTGGTAACGAATCTCAAAGTCGTAATCATTCAACAATTCAATCCACCTACGCTGCTTCATATTCAGTTGTTTCTGATTAAATATGTGTTGAAGACTTTTGTGGTCGGTATATATAATACTTTTTACCCCATATAAGTAGTGCCTCCAAGCCTTTAATGCAAAAACAACCGCACCTAATTCCAAATCATGCGTCGTATAATTTTGTTCGTGAATCTTCAATTGTCTAGACGCATAAGCAATCACCTTCGTTCGTTGCATTAATACACAACCGAGACCTTGCTTTGATGCGCCACAATAAATCACAAAATCATCATTCCCTTCAGGCAATGACAATATAGGTAACGTAGTTAGCTTTTTCTTCAATAACTGAAATGCTTTCTCTTGTTCATCATTCCATTCAAATTTCTTCCCTTTATGCGTTAATGCAGTTAAGGGTTTTGCTATTCTGGAAAAGTCTTGGATGAACCTTCTGTAGTAACCAGCTAGTCCTAAAAACTGGCGTATGTGTTTCGGAGTTTTCGGGGTTTCCCACTTTTCAACAGTTTCTATCTTTGCCGGATCCACCTTAATACCTTCTTTGTTCACTATGTGACCGAGGAATTGAACTTCTTCCAACCAAAATGCACACTTTGAAAACTTAGCGTACAATTCTTCCTTCCTCAATACATCTAACACCTTTCTCAAATGTTCACCGTGTTCTTGGTCATTCTTTGAGTAAATAAGTATGTCATCAATGAAAACAATGACAAACTTGTCAAGGTATGGTCCACACACTCGGTTCATAAGGTCCATGAACACAGCTGGTGCATTAGTTAAACCAAACGGCATTACCATAAACTCGTAATGACCGTAACGTGTTCTGAAAGCAGTCTTTGGAATATCATCTTCTTTCACCCGCATTTGATGATACCCGGAACGTAAGTCAATCTTTGAATAAACAGACGAGCCTTGTAGTTGATCAAATAAGTCATCGATTCTCGGTAGTGGGTAGCGGTTCTTGATGGTAAGTTTGTTCAACTCTCGGTAGTCGATACACAACCTGAATGTACCATCTTTCTTCTTGACAAACAAAACAGGAGCTCCCCACGGTGATGTGCTTGGTCGAATGAAACCACGCTCTAAAAGTTCTTGTAATTGGCTTTGCAGTTCTTTCATCTCGCTGGGTGCGAGTCTATAAGGAGCACGAGCTATTGGTGCAGCTCCTAGTACAAGATCTATTTGAAATTCAACAGATCGATGTGGGGGTAATCCCGGTAATTCTTTCGAAAATACATCGGGAAATTCTTTTGCAACGGGAACATCATTGATGCTCTTTTCTTCAGTTTGTACTTTCTCGACGTGTGCTAGAACAGCATAGCAACCTTTTCTTATTAGTTTTTGTGCCTTCAAATTACTAATAAGATGTAGCTTCGTGTTGCCCTTTTCTCCGTACACCATTAAGGGTTTTCCTTTTTCTCGTATAATGCGAATTGCATTTTTGTAACAAACGATCTCTGCTTTCACTTCTTTCAACCAGTCCATACCGATTATCACATCAAAACTCCTTAACTCTACTGGTATCAAGTCAATCTTAAATGTTTCGCTAACCAGTTTAATTTCTCGATTCCGACATATATTATCTGCTGAAATTAATTTACCATTTGCTAATTCGAGTAAAAATTTACTATCCAAAGGCGTCAATGGACAACTTAATTTAGCACAAAAATCTCTACTCATATAGCTTCTATCCGCACCTGAATCAAATAAAACGTAAGCAGATTTATTATCAATAAGAAACGTACCCGTAACAAGCTCCGGGTCTTCCTGTGCCTCTGCCGCATTAATATTGAAAACTCTTCCGCGGCCTTGTCCATTCGTGTTCTCCTGGTTCGGGCAATTTCTAATAATGTGGCCCGGTTTTCCACATTTATAACAAACTACATTGGCATAACTTGCTCCGACACTACTTGTGAAAGGACCCGTCCTAATCCATCTGGATGAAGTCACCAACAACTGGTTCCATTGCGATGATCGACTCCAAATACTGTCTTTAAAATGAGCAAATGCACAGCGGAATGTTTCTTTCATACCTGAGAATAAACATGCTTTCAAGTGTCAACCAAAAGGTTGGTGAGTTCATTAGTTTAACATAAATAATCATTTCCAATATTTTAATAGACCACAAGATTTCATTTCTAATTAAATATACGTCCCATGCATAGAGACAAAAATAATCATTCATATTGATTGAACACCTGGTAACCGACATTCACAATATGCATATAAGAATATCCCCATCATTCCGGGATCCTCCTTCGGACATGATATAAATTTCGAAGTACTAAAGCATCCGGTACTTTGGATGGGGCTTGTTGGGCCCGATAGATCTATCTTTAGAGTTCGCGTCAATTAGGGTTTCTGTTCCCTAATTCTTAGATTACCAGACTATATAAAAAAGGGCATATTCAATTAGATAATCCAACCATAGAATGTAGTTTCAATCACTTGTGTCCATTTCGTAAAACATTTATAAAAGCAGCGCATGCATTCTCAGTCCCAAAAATATATATTGCGAAAGCATTTAAAAAGGGATTAATGAAACTCACCAATTGTATTTTGTAGTAAAAATACATAGAACGACATTGAACAAGTATAGGGTTTGCCTTGGATTCACGAACCTATATCATTTGCATATATATATTAAAATATATAATCGTAATCGAACAAGTTTATATATTATATGTTAAGTTATATATTTTACTTATTTAGCTTGTGTATTTATTCAAAATGTTAAATATTTATATAGTTAAATTGATATATATTTAATTAGTATTTTAATAAGAATACCTAACATGATATATATGAATATTTATATAAACTTGTTAATTTGATTAAAAACATTCTTACAATCTTAATAATATCTTTATAACGTTTATTGTCATAATTATAATACTTTTAATAATAATGATATTGATCATACTTCTATTAATAATATAGATAGTAAAGATGTTACTTTTTATGATAATATTAGTTTTAACAAAAATGACCGGTTTGAAAATAAAGTTACTTTAGTAATAATGACTATAATAATAGTACTAATACTGATAATAATAATAACCTTAATAATTTTCCTATTAATGAAAACAGTGATAATGATAATAATCTTAATAATAATAATACTTTTCATATCAAAGCAATAATAATAATGATAATTATGATAGCATTAATAATAATTTTTATGATAATAATAATTATAAATATGGTAATAATACTAATATGAATGATAATAATAATAATAATAGGTTGTATTGTTTTTCTTAATAATGATAATAATAATTATAATTATAATCCTAATAATAATAATACTTATGATAATAATTATAATGTTGGTACTAATAATTTCTAAATAATAATGTTAATAATAATTATTATAATACTTGAATTAATATCAATAATTAATAATACATAACAATAACAATAACAATAATAATAATAATAATAATAATAATAATAATAATAATAATAATAATAATAATAATAATAATAATAATTTGATACTAATACTAATATTAATGATAATAATAATATTTTGCGTTATTTTCGTAATAACAATATTCCTAATAATCATTTTCATAATAATCACGCTTATATCAATGATAATAATAATACTATGAATACTTAATGATATTACATAAGAATAACTAAAATGATAATAATAACAATAACCTTATTAATCATCTTAATACTAATTATAATAATATAATATTCATAATAATACTAATAACAATGATATTAATAATTATATAATGATATTAACTTTATTAATAATAATAATTTGAATTTATAATAGTAACTATAACCATTAACATAATAACAATAATAACTAATAATAATAATTATAATAAATTAGATTAAAATTTGAAATCTACCTTCAATATAAGGAATAAAAAGAAATGCCTTTGCCGGGTCTTGAACCCGTGACCTCTCGATCCTACACCATCATCCTTAACCGTTGGGCTAATGCCCTTTTTATGATTTATATCTCAATTCGTATATTATATAACCCGTATAATAGGATCCCTAACTTCCTTTTCTTCCTTAACCCAAAATATTACTCGATCGAATAGGCAATCCACAACAACGACAGTTTTAAGATATTGTTGAGTTTTGAAAACGAATCATAACCAATCCAGATGTGAGTGATTCGGTTTTAACAACACATAAAAGAAAATAATAAAAAAAAATTGACGGTAACACCCTCTTCAAGAACACGATGAACTCATACCTCAATCTCAGAATTTAGAATGTTTTAGACAAAATTTTCTAAATGAAAAAGGTTCTAAATCATTATTATAAACTATCTGGATCAGTAATTTATCTTAAAAACTCAAAACGCCTACGAATTTTATGATGAACATAATGATTGACTTTTTTTATTCAACACTTTGACTCCAAAATTCGATCCCGATATTAGAAATTGGTAATTGAAACTTTCCAGATCGAATAAGTAAAATATTCCTAATAAAACTGTTTTAACACATTTTGAAATTGATTTACAATCGAGCTGTTTGAAAATAAGACCAAAAACAGAGTTCGTTCGATTTCAACTTCTGTTTTCCTGTTTTAAATTGATATCTTGAGTTGATTATTATTGGTAATGGATAAAGTTGTTAAGTGTGAGTTGAAATACTACAATGTACTCCGAATTGATTCTTTATCATTCACTGAATAAGTCGACATATAATAATTGATTAGTATAATAAAATAAACAAATGGATAGCGATTTCTAACAGCTTTTAGATTATTCTTGTGATTGAATTGAGACTCGTACGAATTTAGAGACAGGAGGACAAATTACTCACAGTATGAAAGTTACATGAAACAGATTTGATTCTCTTAATCGATCGTACAATTTTATATACTAATTAATAATTATAATTTGATTAATAATAATTCTAATAATAATAATAATAATAATAATAATAATAAATAATAATATTACTGATTTTCTAATATTTATATCTGTATATATCGCATATTTTTATATACATATATTTGTATATATCTTTTTGTTTTTATATATCTCTGTATTGGTACATCTCTTATATTTATTTATTTTTATAGATTATAATTAATTCTTAATATTAAATATAACTATAATACTCTTAATATTAAGATAAAACAATTTATAATAATAATATTACTAATCAAATAATACTAGTAATAATAGAAATATAAATAATAATAATGATAGTAATAATAATAAATGATAATTTTAATTACTAATAATATTTAAATCATAATTAGATTAAAATTTTATTCATTTTTATAATAATACTTATTTTTTTAACTTTTGTTTTGATAAGCGTACTTTACAATTATTAAAATTTTAATTATATCAATAATAATAATAATAGGATTAATAATACTAATACTGATATTAATATTAATAAAAATATTAAAAGTAACTGTAACGGTTATATTTAATTATATTGTTAACCCATAATCAAACTTAATGTTACATCTCATTAATTGACATTTTATTCTCACATGTAAATTACTTTACCATTTATTCGAATACCGTTAAAAATAAGGGTTTCCTTATTCAAAGTGGACCTCATAACAGAGACTCGTAAACATAATTCAATGTATCTGATAATTCAATCATATGATATTATCTTTTAATTCCGTCAATAACTATATTCAACAATATCGAAACAAACACGTTTATGTAAAGTGTTATACATCTAATACCTTAACATTTTTAATTAATAAGTATTTATTATATATACATATCTATATACACATAAATGTTCGTGAATCGTCAGGCATGGTCAAAAGGTAATTGATTACACGAATATAGATTTCAAAACTTTCGTGACTCAACATTACAGATTTTGCTTATCGTGTCGGAAACATATAAAGATTAAAGTTTAAATTTAGTCGAAAATTCCCGGGTCATCACAACTTGCTCCGCCATTACTCGTTCTGACACCATTTGTTCCTTTCGTTCTGTTAACCCCTGGTCCGTAGACCTCATACTTCGCCGCGCTATGACCATTTCTTTTACACTTGTTGCAAAATTTGGTGCAGAACCCCGAGTGATACTTTTCACACCTTTGGCATAGCTGCTTCTGATTGTTGTTGTTGTTGCGGTTATTATTGTTGTTAAGATGATTGTTGTAGTTGTTGTTGTTGTTGTTGTTGTTGTTGGTCCGTTTGTTGTAGTTGCGATTGATGTTGCGATTGTTAGGATAGTTGTTGCGATTATTGTTGTAATTGTTGTTGTTGTTGTATTGGTGATTCTTATCACCGTTTTCCTCCCACTTTCTTTTGACTTGCTTCACATTGGCCTCTTCAGCAGTCTGTTCTTTAATTCTTTCTTTAATCCGGTTCACTAGTTTGTGAGCCATTCTACATGCCTGTTGTATGGAGGCGGGCTCGTGTGAACTTATATCTTCTTGGATTCTTTCCGGTAATCCTTTCACAAACACGTCGATCTTCTCTTCCTCATCTTCGAATGCTCCCGGACACAATAGGCATAATTCTGTGAATCATCTTTCGTACGTGGTAATATCAAATCCTTGGGTTCGTAACCCTCAAAGTTCTGTCTTGAGCTTATTGACCTCGGTTCTGGGAAGGTACTTCTCGTTCATCAAGTGCTTGAATGCTGACCACGGTAGTGCGTAAGCATCATCTTGTCCCACTTGCTCTAGATAGGTATTCCACCATGTTAACGCAGAACCTGTGAAGGTATGCGTAGCGTACTTCACTTTGTCCTCTTCAGTACACTTACTTATGGCAAACACCGATTCGACCTTCTCGGTCCACCGTTTCAATCCGATTGGTCCTTCGGTTCCATCAAATTCCAAAGGTTTGCAGGCAGTGAATTCTTTGTAGGTGCATCCTACACGATTTCCTGTACTACTAGATCCAAGGTTATTGTTGGTATGTAGCGCGGCCTGTACTGCGGCTATGTTTGAAGCAAGAAAGGCACGAAATTCCTCTTCACTCATATTCAAGGTGTGTCGAGTAGTCGGTGCCATTTCCTTCAAAATAGTCAAATGAAACGAGTTAATCATATAGAATATCAAGAGTAGTCAATAGTATTTCGTAGCGTAATATGAACTTATTTATAAAAGCTCTTTCTTCATATTAGCGTTTTATACTCTTTAATTCGGGTAGTACCTACCCGTTAAGTTCATACTTAGTAGCTAACATACCATTTCATATACTACAATTCTATATGAAAAACTAATCACAAAAAAATATATATATATCATATTCAAACCTTTATACAATAACTTGCAAACTTACAATATCGCTATTTTACATATAGCATGAAATATAGCACATAAAACTTTGATACAAAGTAGTTGCGAAGATAATTCTAGTTAATAAATAAGGCGTTCAGCAAAGGTAACAAAGACACGTAATTCATACGTCCAGAAACAAGTCATGCATTCTGGTTTTACTAATACCACTTCCCAT
The DNA here is from genome assembly GCF_046630445.1 of Rutidosis leptorrhynchoides. Taxonomy (NCBI): domain Eukaryota; kingdom Viridiplantae; phylum Streptophyta; class Magnoliopsida; order Asterales; family Asteraceae; genus Rutidosis; species Rutidosis leptorrhynchoides. The sequence continues at coordinate 715,791,785 of NC_092333.1, forward strand.
CCTTGGTCTTGTGGAACGTAACCGTTGTGACCGATAGTATGACAACGTGTTGTAACGTCGTCAAAAGGACGAAGGTTACGTAATGACCAACAGTCTCGTAATAACCTAAAAACCTCATTTCTTACCCCAATTACCGACTCCGTCACTTGTGGAAACGTTTTGTTTAATAGTTGTAGCCCGATGTTCTTTTTCTCACTTTGGTGAGAAGCGAACATTACTAACCCGTAAGCATAACATGCTTCTTTATGTTGCATCTTAGCCGCTTTTTCTAAATCATGAAGTCCTATATTCGGATACATTGAGTTAAAATAATTTCTTAACCCGTTGTAAAATAGCATTTGGGTTCCCCGTAATATATGCGTCAAAGTAAACACATCGTAACTTATGGGTTTCCCAATGTGATATCCCCCATCTTTCAAACGAAAGCCTTTTATAAACCAAGGCATTCTTGGAACGTTCTTCGAATGTCTTACAAACTGATTTTGCCATAAATAGTTGTGCCGAGGAATTCTGACTGACTCTAGACAAGATTTCATCAATCATGTCTCCGGGAAAGTCTTCTAAAATATTGGGTTGTCTATCCATTTTGTGTTTTTATACTGTAAAATAGACAAGAGTTAGATTCATAAAAGATACTTATTAATACAAGCAATTTTTACATATATCGTAAAGCATAAGCACACTATATTACATATATTACACCGCACAAATACAACTATCTTATTCCGACTCACTCGTTTCTTCTTTTTTGAACTTGGTTCTTTTTGCTAAGTTTTTAGGGATATATGATGTTTCCCTAATACAAGCCGTCGTTTTCCACATTGGTCTAGAAAAACCTGGTGGTTTAGAGGTTCCCGGGTTATTGTTACAACTTAAGAAATACGGGTGTTGACGATACATATAAAGTTCATCGGGGTTGGAATCAGATTTCTCTATTTTTATGCCCTTTCCCTTATTGTTCTCTTTTGCCTTTTTAAATTCAGTTGGGGTAATTTCTATAACATCATCGGAATCCTCGTCGGGATCCGATTCATCGGAGAATTGGTAATCCTCCCAATATTTTGCTTCCTTGGCGGAAACACCGTTGACCATAATTAACCTTGGTCAGTTGGTTGAGGATTTTCTTTTACTTAACCGTTTTATTATTTCCCCCACCGGTTCTATTTCTTCTTCCGGTTCCTCATCCTCCGGTTCCGATTCTTCTTCCGGTTCCGATTCTTCTTCCGGTTCCTCTTCGGAAACTTGTGAATCAGTCCACGAATCATTCCAAATTACATTTGACTCTTCATTATTATTAGGTGAGTCAATGGGACTTGTATTAGAGGTAGACATCTATCACATAATATCAAACACGTTAAGAGATTAATATATCACATAATATTCACATGTTAAAAATATATAGTTTCCAACAAAATTTGTTAAGCAATCATTTTTCAAGTAAACACGGTCGAAGTCCAGACTCACTAATGCATCCTAACAAACTCGATAAGACATACTAATGCAAAATTCTGGTTCTCTAAGACCAACGCTCGGATACCAACTGAAATGTCCCGTTCTTATTGATTAAAAACGTTCCATATTAATTGATTTCATTGCGAGGTTTTGACTTCTATATGAGATGTTTTTTCAAAGACTGCATTCATTTTTAAAACAAACCATAACCTTTATTTCATAAATAAAGGTTTAAAAAGCTTTACGTAGATTATCAAATAATTATAATCTAAAATATCCTGTTTACACATGACCATTACATAATGGTTTACAATACAAATATGTTACATCGAAATCAGTTTCTTGAATGCAGTTTTTACACAATATCATACAAACATGGACTCCAAATCTTGTCCTTATTTTAGTATGCAACAGCGGAAGCTCTTAGTATTCACCTGAGAATAAACATGCTTTAAACGTCAACAAAAATGTTGGTGAGTTATAGGTTTAACCTATATATATCAAATCGTAACAATAGACCACAAGATTTCATATTTCAATACACATCCCATACATAGAGATAAAAATCATTCATATTGTGAACACCTGGTAACCGACATTAACAAGATGCATATATAAGAATATCCCCATCATTCCGGGACACCCTTCGGATATGATATAAATTTCGAAGTACTAAAGCATCTGGTACTTTGGATGGGGTTTGTTAGGTCCAATAGATCTATCTTTAGGATTTGCGTCAATTAGGGTGTCTGTTCCCTAATTCTTAGATTACCAGACTTAATAAAAAGGGGCATATTCGATTTCGATAATTCAACCATAGAATGTAGTTTCACGTACTTGTGTCTATTTTGTAAATCATTTATAAAACCTGCATGTATTCTCATCCCAAAAATATTAGATTTTAAAAGTGGGACTATAACTCACTTTCACAGATTTTTACTTCGTCGGGAAGTAAGACATGGCCACTGGTTGATTCACGAACATATAACAATATATACATATATATCAAAGCATGTTCAAAATATATTTACAATACTTTTAATACATTTTGATGTTTTAAGTTTATTAAGTCAGTTGTCCTCGTTAGTAACGTACACAGTGTATACGTATCTCATTATTGATCACAACTCAAACTATATATATATTTTGGAAACAACCTCAACCCTGTATAGCTAACTCCAACATTCACATATAGAGTGTCTATGGTTGTTCCGCAATATATATATATATGGGTCGACATGATAGGTCAAAACATTGTATACGTGTCTATGGTATCTCAAGATTACATAATATACAATATAAGATGATTAGGTTATGGTTGGAATAGATTTATTACTAACTTTCACGTAGGTAAAATGAGTAGTTTTTATCAATCTTGTTTTACTCGCCATTTCTTCGTTTCTAATCCGTTTTGAGTGATTCCAGTGGCCACGGTTTCGTATTGAACTTAACTTTATGAATCTAAATAGAAAAAGAATAAGTTTATAGTCGGAAATACAAGTTACAAGTCATTTTTGAAAGAGGTAGTCATTTCCGTCGAAAGAACGACATCTTGATGACCATTTTTGAAAAACATACTTTCACTTTGAGTTTAACCATGATTTTTGGATATAGTTTCATGTTCATAAGAAAAATCATTTTTCCATAAGTATAGGTTTTAAATCAAAGTTCTTCTTAGCTTTTAATTATCCCAACCAAAACAGCCCCCGGTTTTACTACGACGGCGTATATCCAGTTTTATGGTGTTTATCGTGTTTCCGGGTTTTAAATCATTAAGTTAGCATATCATATAGATATAGAACATGTGTTTAGTTGATTTTAAAAGTCTAGTTAGAAGGATTAACTTTATTTGCGAACAAGTTTAGAATTAACTAAACTATGTTCTAGTGATTACAAGTTTATAACGTTGAATAAGACAGCTTTTTATGTATGAATTGAATGATGTTATGAACATCATTACTACCTCAAGTTCCTTGGATAAACCTACTGGAAATGAGAAAAATGGATCTAGCTTCAAAGGATCCTTGGATGGCTTGAAAGTTCTTGAAGCAGAATCATGACACGAAAACAATTTCAAGTAAGATTTCCACTCGAAATAAGATTGTTATAGTTATAGAAATTGAATTAAAGTTTGAATATGATTATTACCTTGTATTAGAAAGATAACCTACTGTAAGTAATAAAGGTTTCATGATCTTGGATGATTACTTGGAATGAATTTAGAAAACTTGGAAGTAAACTTGCAATCTTGGAAGTATTCTTGATTTTATGAAACTAGAACTTTTGGAATTTATGAAGAACACTTAGAACTTGAAGATAGAACTTGAGAGAGATCAATTAGATGAAGAAAATTGAAGAATGAAAGTGTTTGTAGGTGTTTTTGGTCGTTGGTGTATGGATTAGATATAAAGGATATGTAATTTTGTTTTCATGTAAATAAGTCATGAATGATTACTCATATTTTTGTAATTTTATGAGATATTTCATGCTAGTTGCCAAATGATGGTTCCCACATGTGTTAGGTGACTCACATGGGCTGCTAAGAGCTGATCATTGGAGTGTATATACCAATAGTACATACATCTAAAAGCTGTGTATTGTACGAGTACGAATACGGGTGCATACGAGTAGATTTGTTGATGAAACTGAACGAGGATGTAATTGTAAGAATTTTTGTTAAGTAGAAGTATTTTGATAAGTGTCTTGAAGTCTTTCAAAAGTGTATGAATACATATTAAAACACTACATGTATATACATTTTAACTGAGTCGTTAAGTCATCGTTAGTCGTTACATGTAAATGTTGTTTTGAAACCTTTAGGTTAACGATCTTGTTAAATGTTGTTAACCCAATGTTTATAATATCAAATGAGATTTTAAATTATTATATTATCATGATATTATGATGTACGAATATCTCTTAATATGATCTATATACATTAAATGTCGTTACAACGATAATCGTTACATATATGTCTCGTTTCAAAATCATTAAGTTAGTAGTCTTATTTTTACATATGTAGTTCATTGTTAATGAAATATCCCGTTCTTATTGATTAAAAACGTTCCATATTAATTGATTTCGTTGCGAGGTTTTGACCTCTATATGAGACGTTTTTCAAAGACTGCATTCATTTTTAAAACAAACCATAACCTTTATTTCATAAATAAAGGTTTAAAAGGCTTTACGTAGATTATCAAATAATGATAATCTAAAATATCCTGTTTACACACGACCATTACATAATGGTTTACAATACAAATATGTTACATCAAAATCAGTTTCTTGAATGCAGTTTTTACACAATATCATACAAACATGGACTCCAAATCTTGTCCTTATTTTAGTATGCAACAGCGGAAGCTCTTAATATTCACCTGAGAATAAACATGCTTTAAACGTCAACAAAAATGTTGGTGAGTTATAGGTTTAACCTATATATATCAAATCGTAACAATAGACCACAAGATTTCATATTTCAATACACATCCCATACATAGAGATAAAAATCATTCATATGGTGAACACCTGGTAACCGACATTAACAAGATGCATATATAAGAATATCCCCATCATTCCGGGACACCCTTCGGATATGATATAAATTTCGAAGTACTAAAGCATCCGGTACTTTGGATGGGGTTTGTTAGGCCCAATAGATCTATCTTTAGGATTCGCGTCAATTAGGGTGTCTGTTCCCTAATTCTTAGATTACCAGACTTAATAAAAAGGGGCATATTCGATTTCGATAATTCAACCATAGAATGTAGTTTCACGTACTTGTGTCTATTTTGTAAATCATTTATAAAACCTGCATGTATTCTCATCCCAAAAATATTAGATTTTAAAAGTGGGACTATAACTCACTTTCATAGATTTTTACTTCGTCGGGAAGTAAGACTTGGCCACTGGTTGATTCACGAACCTATAACAATATATACATATATATCAAAGTATGTTTAAAATATATTTACAACACTTTTAATATATTTTGATGTTTTAAGTTTATTAAGTCAGCTGTCCTCGTTAGTAACCTACAACTAGTTGTCCACAGTTAGATGTACAGAAATAAATCGATAAATATTATCTTGAATCAATCCACGACCCAGTGTATACGTATCTCAGTATTGATCACAACTCAAACTATATATATTTTGGAATCAACCTCAACCCTGTATAGCTAACTCCAACATTCACATATAGAGTGTCTATGGTTGTTCCGAAATATATATAGATGTGTCGACATGATAGGTCGAAACATTGTATACGTGTCTATGGTATCTCAATATTACATAATATACAATACAAGTTGATTAAGTTATGGTTGGAATAGATTTGTTACCAATTTTCACGTAGCTAAAATGAGAAAAATTATCCAATCTTGTTTTACCCATAACTTCTTCATTTTAAATCCGTTTTGAGTGAATCAAATTGCTATGGTTTCATATTGAACTCTATTTTATGAATCTAAACAGAAAAAAGTATATGTTTATAGTCGGAAAAATAAGTTACAAGTCATTTTTGTAAAGGTAGTCATTTCAGTCGAAAGAACGACGTCTAGATGACCATTTTAGAAAACATACTTCCACTTTGAGTTTAACCATAATTTTTGGATATAGTTTCATGTTCATAATAAAAATCATTTTCTCAGAATAACAACTTTTAAATCAAAGTTTATCATAGTTTTTAATTAACTAACCCAAAACAGCCCGCGGTGTTACTACGACGGCGTAAATCCGGTTTTACGGTGTTTTTCGTGTTTCCAGGTTTTAAATCATTAAGTTAGCATATCATATAGATATAGAACATGTGTTTAGTTGATTTTAAAAGTCAAGTTAGAAGGATTAACTTTTGTTTGCGAACAAGTTTAGAATTAACTAAACTATGTTCTAGTGATTACAAGTTTAAACCTTCGAATAAGATAGCTTTATATGTATGAATCGAATGATGTTATGAACATCATTACTACCTTAAGTTCCTTGAATAAACCTACTGGAAAAGAGAAAAATGGATCTAGCTTCAATGGATCCTTGGATGGCTCGAAGTTCTTGAAGCAGAATCATGACACGAAAACAAGTTCAAGTAAGATCATCACTTGAAATAAGATTGTTATAGTTATAGAAATTGAACCAAAGTTTAAACATGATTATTACCTTGTATTAGAATGATAACCTACTGTAAGAAACAAAGATTTCTTGAGGTTGGATGATCACCTTACAAGATTGGAAGTGAGCTAGCAAACTTGAAAGTATTCTTGATTTTATGAAACTAGAACTTTTGGAATTTATGAAGAACACTTAGAACTTGAAGATAGAACTTGAGAGAGATCAATTAGATGAAGAAAATTGAAGAATGAAAGTGTTTGTAGGTGTTTTTGGTCGTTGGTGTATGGATTAGATATAAAGGATATGTAATTTTGTTTTCATGTAAATAAGTCATGAATGATTACTCATATTTTTGTAATTTTATGAGATATTTCATGCTAGTTGCCAAATGATGGTTCCCACATGTGTTAGGTGACTCACATGGGCTGCTAAGAGCTGATCATTGGAGTGTATATACCAATAGTACATACATCTAAAAGCTGTGTATTGTACGAGTACGAATACGGGTGCATACGAGTAGAATTGTTGATGAAACTGAACGAGGATGTAATTGTAAGCATTTTTGTTAAGTAGAAGTATTTTGATAAGTGTATTGAAGTCTTTCAAAAGTGTATAAATACATATTAAAACACTACATGTATATACATTTTAACTGAGTCGTTAAGTCATCGTTAGTCGTTACATGTAAGTGTTGTTTTGAAACCTTTAGGTTAACGATCTTGTTAAATGTTGTTAACCCAATGTTTATAATATCAAATGAGATTTTAAATTATTATATTATCATGATATTATCATGTATGAATATCTCTTAATATGATATATATACATTAAATGTCTTTACAACGATAATCGTTACATATATGTCTCGTTTAAAAATCATTAAGTTAGTAGTCTTGTTTTTACATATGTAGTTCATTGTTAATATACTTAATGATATGTTTACTTATCATAGTATCATGTTAACTATATATATATCCATATATATGTCATCATATAGTTTTTACAAGTTTTAACGTTCGTGAATCACCGGTCAACTTGGGTGGTCAATTGTCTATATGAAACATATTTCAATTAATCAAGTCTTAACAAGTTTGATTGCTTAACATGTTGGAAACATTTAATCATGTAAATATCAATCTCAATTAATATATATAAACATGGAAAAGTTCGGGTCACTACAGTACCTACCCGTTAAATAAATTTCGTCCCGAAATTTTAAGCTGTTGAAGGTGTTGACGAATCTTCTAGAAATAGATGCGGGTATTTCTTCTTCATCTGATCTTCATGCTCCCAGGTGAACTCGGGTCCTCTACGAGCATTCCATCGAACCTTAACAATTGGTATCTTGTTTTGCTTAAGTCTTTTAACCTCACGATCCATTATTTCGACGGGTTCTTCGAAGAATTGAAGTTTTTCGTTGATTTGGATTTCATCTAACGGAATAGTGAGATCTTCTTTAGCAAAACATTTCTTCAAATTCGAGACGTGGAAAGTGTTATGTACAGCCGCGAGTTGTTGAGGTAACTCTAGTCGGTAAGCTACTGGTCCGACACGATCAATAATCTTGAATGGTCCAATATACCTTTGATTTAATTTCCCTCATTTACCAAATCGAACAACGCCTTTCCAAGGTGCAACTTTAAGCATGACCATCTCTCCAATTTCAAATTCTATATCTTTTCTTTTAATGTCAGCGTAGCTCTTTTGTTGACTTTGGGCGGTTTTCAACCGTTGTTGAATTTGGATGATCTTCTCGGTAGTTTCTTGTATAATCTCCGGACCCGTAATCTGTCTATCCCCCACTTCACTCCAACAAATCGGAGACCTGCACTTTCTACCATAAAGTGCTTCAAACGGTGCCATCTCAATGCTTGAATGGTAGCTGTTGTTGTAGGAAAATTCTGCTAACGGTAGATGTCGATCCCAACTGTTTCCGAAATCAATAACACATGCTCGTAGCATGTCTTCAAGCGTTTGTATCGTCCTTTCGCTCTGCCCATCAGTTTGTGGATGATAGGCAGTACTCATGTCTAGACGAGTTCCTAATGCTTGCTGTAATGTCTGCCAGAATCTTGAAATAAATCTGCCATCCCTATCAGAGATAATAGAGATTGGTATTCCATGTCTGGAGACGACTTCCTTCAAATACAGTCGTGCTAACTTCTCCATCTTGTCATCTTCTCTTATTGGCAGGAAGTGTGCTGATTTGGTGAGACGATCAACTATTACCCAAATAGTATCAAAACCACTTGCAGTCCTTGGCAATTTAGTGATGAAATCCATGGTAATGTTTTTCCATTTCCATTCCGGGATTTCGGGTTGTTGAAGTAGACCTGATGGTTTCTGATGCTCAGCTTTGACCTTAGAACACGTCAAACATTCTCCTACGTATTTAGCAACATCGGCTTTCATACCCGGCCACCAAAAATGTTTCTTGAGATCCTTATACATCTTCCCCGTTCCAGGATGTATTGAGTATCTGGTTTTATGAGCTTCTCTAAGTACCATTTCTCTCATATCTCCAAATTTTGGTACCCAAATCCTTTCAGCCCTATACCGGGTTCCGTCTTCCCGAATATTAAGATGCTTCTCCGATCCTTTGGGTATTTCATCCTTTAAATTTCCCTCTTTTAAAACTCCTTGTTGCGCCTCCTTTATTTGAGTAGTAATGTTATTATGAATCATTATATTCATAGATTTTACTCGAATGGGTTCTCTGTCCTTCCTGCTCAAGGCATCGGCTACCACATTTGCCTTCCCCGGGTGGTAACGAATCTCAAAGTCGTAATCATTCAATAATTCAATCCACCTACGCTGCCTCATATTCAGTTGTTTCTGATTAAATATGTGTTGAAGACTTTTGTGGTCGGTATATATAATACTTTTGACCCCATATAAGTAGTGCCTCCAAGTCTTTAATGCAAAAACAACCGCGCCTAATTCCAAATCATGCGTCGTATAATTTTGTTCGTGAATCTTCAATTGTCTAGACGCATAAGCAATCACCTTCGTTCGTTGCATTAATACACAACCGAGACCTTGCTTTGATGCATCACAATAAATCACAAAATCATCATTCCCTTCAGGCAATGACAATATAGGTGCCTTAGTTAGCTTTTTCTTCAATAACTGAAACGCTTTCTCTTGTTCATCATTCCATTCAAATTTCTTCCCTTTATGCGTTAATGCAGTCAAGGGTTTTGCTATTCTGGAAAAGTCTTGGATGAACCTTCTGTAGTAACCAGCTAGTCCTAAAAACTGGCGTATGTGTTTCGGAGTTTTCGGGGTTTCCCACTTTTCAACAGTTTCTATCTTTGCCGGATCCACCTTAATACCTTCTTTGTTCACTATGTGACCGAGGAATTGAACTTCTTCCAACCAAAATGCACACTTTGAAAACTTAGCGTACAATTCTTCCTTCCTCAATACTTCTAACACCTTTCTCAAATGTTCACCGTGTTCTTGGTCATTCTTTGAGTAAATAAGTATGTCATCAATGAAAACAATGACAAACTTGTCAAGGTATGGTCCACACACTCGGTTCATAAGGTCCATGAACACAGCTGGTGCATTAGTTAAACCAAACGGCATGACCATAAACTCGTAATGACCGTAACGTGTTCTGAAAGCAGTCTTTGGAATATCATCTTCTTTCACCCGCATTTGATGATACCCGGAACGTAAGTCAATCTTTGAATAAACAGACGAGCCTTGTAGTTGATCAAATAAGTCATCGATTCTCGGTAGTGGGTAGCGGTTCTTGATGGTAAGTTTGTTCAACTCTCGGTAGTCGATACATAACCTGAATGTACCATCTTTCTTCTTGACAAACAAAACAGGAGCTCCCCACGGTGATGTGCTTGGTCGAATGAAACCACGCTCTAAAAGTTCTTGTTATTGGCTTTGTAGTTCTTTCATCTCGCTGGGTGCGAGTCTGTAAGGAGCACGAGCTATTGGTGCAGCTCCTGGTACAAGATCTATTTGAAATTCAACGGATCGATGTGGGGGTAATCCCGGTAATTCTTTCGGAAATACATCAGGAAATTCTTTTGCGACGGGAACATCATTGATGCTCTTTTCTTCAGTTTGTACTTTCTCGACGTGTGCTAGAACAGCATAGCAACCTTTTCTTATTAGTTTTTGTGCCTTCAAATTACTAATAAGATGTAGCTTCGTGTTGCCCTTTTCTCCGTACACCATTAAGGGTTTTCCTTTTTCTCGTATAATGCGAATTGCATTTTTGTAACAAACGATCTCCGCTTTCACTTCTTTCAACCAGTCCATACCGATTATCACATCAAAACTCCCTAACTCTACTGGTATCAAATCAATCTTAAATGTTTCGCTAACCAGTTTAATTTCTCGATTCCGACATATATTATCTGCTGAAATTAATTTACCATTTGCTAATTCGAGTAAAAATTTACTATCCAAAGGCGTCAATGGACAACTTAATTTAGCACAAAAATCTCTACTCATATAGCTTCTATCCGCACCCGAATCAAATAAAACGTAAGCAGATTTATTGTCAATAAGAAACGTACCCGTAACAAGCTCCGGGTCTTCCTGTGCCTCTGCCGCATTAATATTGAAAACTCTTCCACGGCCTTGTCCATTCGTGTTCTCCTGGTTCGGGCAATTTCTAATAATGTGGCCCGGTTTTCCACATTTATAACAAACTACATTGGCATAACTTGCTCCGACACTACTTGCTCCGCCATTACTCGTTCCGACACCATTTGTTCCTTTCGTTCTATTAACCCCTGGTCCATAGACCTCACACTTCGCCGCGCTATGACCATTTCTTTTACACTTGTTGCAAAATTTGGTGCAGAACCCCGAGTGATTCTTTTCACACCTTTGGCATAGCTGCTTCTGATTGTTGTTGTTGTTGCGGTTATTATTGTTATTGGGATGATTGTTGTAGTTGCTGTTGTTGTTGTTGTTGTTGTTGGGCCGTTTGTTGTAGTTGCGATTGATGTTGCGATTGTTGGGATAATTGTTGCGATTATTGTTGTAATTGCTGTTGTTGTTGTATTGGTGATTCTTATCACCGTTTTCCTCCCACTTTCTTTTGACTTGCTTCACATTGGCCTCTTCAGCAGTCTGTTCTTTAATTCTTTCTTCAATCTGGTTCACGAGTTTGTGAGCCATTTGAAAGGACCCGTTCATATACATTATAAACGATTCACAATAGTTGATTACATTGCGAGGTATTTGACCTCTATATGATACATTTTACAAACATTGCATTCGTTTTTAAAAGACAATCTTTCTTTACATCAAAAATTTACAGGCATGCATACCATTTCATAATATCCACTATCCAACTATAAATTGATTTAATAATAATCTTTGATGAACTCAATGACTCGAATGCAACGTTCTTCGAAATATGCTATGAAAGACTCCAAGTAATATCTTTAAAATGAGCAAATGCACAGCGGAAGATTTCTTTAACACCTGAGAATAAACATGCTTTAAAGTGTCAACCAAAAGGTTGGTGAGTTCATTAGTTTATCATAATCATTTATTTCTATCATTTTAATAGACCACAAGAATTTCATTTCCAGTTCTCATAAATATACGTCCCATGCATAGAGACAAAAAATAATCATTCATATGGTGAACACCTGGTAACCGACATTAACTAGATACATATAAGAATATCCCCTATCATTCCGGGATCCTCCTTCGGACATGATATAATTTCGAAGTACTAAAGCATCCGGTACTTTGGATGGGGTTTGTTAGGCCCAATAGATCTATCTTTAGGATTCGCGTCAATTAGGGTGTCTGTTCCCTAATTCTTAGATTACCAGACTTTAATAAAAAGGGGCATATTCGATTTCGATAATTCAACCATAGAATGTAGTTTCAATTACTTGTGTCTATTTCGTCAAATATTTATAAAAGCGCATGTATTCTCAGTCCCAAAAATATAAAGGGTAAAAAGGCAAATGAAACTCACCATACTGTATTTCGTAGTAAAAATACATATAACGTCATTGAACAAGTGCAAGGTTGGCCTCGGATTCACGAATCTAAATTAATTATATATATTTATGTATTGGTCAATATTTGTCTAACAAATTAGGTCAAGTCATAGTGTACCACAATCCTAATGCTCGAGACTAATATGCAAAAGTCAACAAAAGTAAATTTGACTCAAAATAATTTCCAAAAATTTATACATGATTAATATATAGTTTAAATATCGTCGTTTTATATTTTTAAATATTTTTAAAAGATTTATTAGAGTAAATAATATAATTTATTTATTAATAAATAAAATTTTATATTATATTTATATAATAAAATATACTTTTATATATATTAAGTAATAAAATTTATAGGGTTCATTTAATATTATAAAGATAATATGATAGGTATTATTAAAGTAAGTTATTACACGTAGTAAAATATGTTTGTATCAAATATTTATTTGATAAAATAATATCTATAATGATAGTAAGTAAAAGTTGTATTATTTTGTAATAATAATTATTATTATAAAAATATCAATATTTATAATTACTAAGATGACATTATGATAAAACGATAATTCTAATTATGATAACTTTAATATTTACGATAATTTTTAATATTATCTTTAAAATAATAATTCTATTTAAAATAATAATAATAATAATGATATTTTATAGTAACAATGACATTTCTATTAAAATGATAATTTTTGTTAAAATGATAGTTTTAATACTAACGATAATTTTAATAATAATAGTAATGATAAAAATAATAAGAACGATAATTTTATCTAAATCAATATCTTATTATATTTTAATTTCATCATGATACTCTTACCCATTATTTCCTAATCGTTTCGTTTAATAGCTTTTAATCGTCTTTTATATCGTGTTCGTAATAATGATAATAATAGTAATCAAAATAATTAGGTGTTACAAATATTTGTTTTAATTACACTAATATTAATAATGATAGTTACTATAACATTATTAACGATAATACTAATAATTATCTTAATGATAATATAGTAATAATAATAATAACAATAACAATAACAATAACCATTTTTAAATAATGATATATATATATATTAATAATGATAATAATAATAATAATACCAATAATAATAATAATAATAATAATAATAATAATAAAAATATAATTGGATAATAATAATAATACTAATTATAACTTTAACGATAATAATGATAGTAATAATAAAAAAATAACAATTTTTAATGATAAATCCTTTTATTGATAAAGATAATAATAATAATAATAATAATAATAATAATAAGATAAAACTAGAACGACGATAATAACGACGATAATAATAATCATTTTTAATAATAATACAAAAATTCGATGGACTATAACTTCAAATCCGTTCATCGAAATCATTCGATATCTAAATGAAAAGTTCTTAATTTTTCGCTAGCTTTCCAACGACATGCATATCTTATACCTTATCTCAGTCGCATATATAACTAATTCAGGATTCAACATAACCTAACTAAAGGCAATATCAAAAGTACAAACATGCATAATCCTATATACTCGAGCACTAGTCAGGGATACACTATTAGTATGTAAAAGTTAAATTATGAGTACTCACGTATCAATATTGAGATTCAATATTGCAGGAAAGGTACGTAGACGCAACAGAGATGATAAACACTATATTGACCTCACGAGCATACCCATGAACCATACCAATCACCTCCATAGCTATAACCCATAATTTCCTTAATCCAATCCCACTCAAAAAACAATTTCGAAATCACTCGGACAGCACTCTGACGTAATATTTTATGTATACTAATAATATCTTGAAATAATACGGAGTAAATATATATATGTAAATCGATTGAGAGAGTTTAGAGAAAAATATTTTCTAGTTTCTATGAAATAATGAAACCTATTGAATTCTATTTATAATAGATTTTTGAATTATTAAAGTGAATTATTAAAGTATGAATTATTAAAGTGAATTATTAAAGTATGAATTATTAAAGTGAATTATTAAAGTATGAATTATTAAAGTGAATTATTAAAGTATGAATTATTAAAGTGAATTATTAAAGTATGAATTATTAAAGTGAATTATTAAAGTTAAAGTAAAGTAAAAATAAAGTAAAGGTAAAGTTTAAGTATAGTAAAAGTATAAAACTATGTACGTATAATACGCGTATAAATATATATAATATTAATTTAAATCGTTATATATATTTAATAAAATAAAATATAAATATCGTTATCTTTATCATACTGGTTAAGTAATGAGTTGTCAAAAGTGGTTCTAGATATTTATAAAAGTTATATACGTTTTAATAATAAAGTTCTTTTTAAACTGAAAACGTTTTTGTACGTTTGAAACTAAATCAAATAAATATAATAATTTTGTTTTCCAAAACCAAATATATTTTTAAGAATCATTTTGTTTAAAGGTTAAAATAATGGAAATCGTTATATCATAAAATGTTTTAAAACAATAGAATCATATATATTCATAATAGGTTTCAAGTTTTTAAATTACAGTTTGTTGGTGAAGCATGGGATAAAGTTCAAAGGTTAAATAAACGTATGAAATCATCTTAATGAAAAATGTCGAGTTACTTAACTTGTCGATATCCAACATCTAAGTTATTTACACTTCACGTTCTTACTTATAAATCACTTTACCATTTTCCGAATGTTGTCAAAAAGAATAGATTTCTTAAATCACAGTGGACCTCATAACATGGACTCGTAATCATATCATAATGTATCTGATAAATCAACAATTTGATATTATCTTCTAATTCCATCGATAAACATACTGAAACAAATACGATCATGTAAAGTAATATACGTTTAATACTTTATTAATATTCTCAAGTTATAATATATATATATACATATTTATTTATATATAACGGTTCATGAATCGTCTGAATTTGGTCGAGGTTATAATGAATGTATGAACACAATTTAAAATTCTTGAGATTTAACTTAACAAACTTTGCTTATCGTGTCGGAATAATATAAAGATAAAGTTTAAATTTGATTGGAAATTTCCGGGTTGTCACAGTACCTACCCGTTAAAGAAATTTCGTCCCGAAATTTGAGTGGAAAGGTCGTGAATGATAATAAGTATGTTTTCATGATGCATACAAGCTGAAAATTAGAGTTTTATCATCAGCGAATAATTTGGATAAACAATCCATTTATATGAAGAGTACGAATGAAGCTAACATAGAAGAGTGAAATGAGTAAGTGTAGATTCATCTTATCATTTGACATAGATATGATTGATTTCCAGATTTCAAGGGATTTGAAGAAAATCTTTGTAATAAGATTTGATTCTCCGGTAACAAAAGGAATTAGGATCCGCTTTAAATGCGATCGTCCATTTTAATTGTTCTGTCGGAGATTTTCTTATAAATTCACCTCCTTCCTTTTCTTACAACTCACACCTTCTGTTGATGCATTTTATGCAAGTCCCTAGACATCTACCCACGTCCATTGTAGGTACAACAGTTTATAGGCCACCATGATCGTTCGTTATTATCCTATCCGTGTTTGTATGTGGTTACAGCAACTGCAGGAACGAGATGTGGATGTTTGACTATGTTAGACTTAGTCAGACGTCCGAGTGAAGCCTCACTCGTACGGCTGACAGGCTCATACGCACGGTTGATACTGAGCTAAGTCACAATTACAACCTAAATGAGAAGACACGAGTGAGTGATCACCCGTACGGCTGATGAAGCCAACTCGTATGTGTGATGGATGAATCGTACGGGTGAGTCAACAGCAGGGGTATATAAAGTCTTATGTTCTTCATTTTTAGGTTAAGCCTCTCATTTGTTACACACACTCAGATCTGGTGAGCTCCTCCGATTCTCTCTCAACCCAAATCACCCAGGTGGTGAATAATAGCTCTAGGTGTTGATCTAATCACACTTGATTTAGTTGTGGTATGACTAAATTAATCACAAAAAGCTTAACCTATTCACTAGAGGGTTTGATTCACTTATTCCGTCATTGTGTGAGTTAAATCTGTTGATTTCTAAGTTCCTAGTCATGTTTCATCACCTTCTATTCTTTCCCCCTCAACTCATATTTTAAAGTATTCATCAATATGCTCCATCCAGTTCTGATTCTCGATATACTTATAACTTTCATATCGGTCATTCTTCTTTTTCATCTACCGCCGGAAGAATCTATTTACTTCTACTATACTCTTGGGTTTATAGTGTTTCTAGTTCTCCCGTGTCTTTATATTGCTATATGCATCGATATATATGGTTTATAATTTTTGGTTTGTCGTTGGGCTTTATATCTTCCCTTATATTTCAAAGTCTCTGTTTCTATCTTCTATAATCATTGTCATCCACAGTTAATGCTCTCTTTTATTTGCTGCAATTTATACCCCAATTTCTATTTCGGAGTTTTGTCCTTTCGTTTCTTCTTCTTGCAATTAAGCACCGCTTGTAATGGTCCAGAATTCACAAATATGATTTTCGAAATGAACATTGTTAATGTTCTAGGAAGAAAATTGTGATGGCACGATCTTGACTTGTCAAATTACTAGAATACCTTGGAAAAGGCCGAATCATCAAGAAATATTTTCTTGATATTTTAGAGGTTAAATAGAATACAAGAGTCGTATAACATGGCACATGATGATGTTATGATCTGTGAATCATCATGTTCCATTTAGAAACTCAGCATGAATTACTGTAATATAATCACGTTGATCAAGTGTCATTATATTATACTAACTCATGCTTCAGTTTCCAACACTACTTCAAAAACATTCATATTTTAAACTCAAAGGTTTACAGAGTATAGGAACTAAACAGTTTCCTTTTTTATGTAATACAGATAGCACAAAGAGATAAATGATTCCAGATAAGAATAGTTATGGAAATATCTTCAGAAATATGGAGGATATTTATAATGAAAGATATTATGATATCTTAGAATTTCTAATATCAGAGGATGATGAAGAATATTGTCTGTAAGGGTTTAGTGTCAGGAGCAAGGTATTCGTTAATGACTTCAGCAGACACTGAATCATTTGGATTCTTTGAAGGCAGGTTCAGTCTTTGTGATTTGTCCACAGCCTCCTTCATACTTTGCTCAATCCATTTTCCAGTTCCATAACTTCTCTATTTCTGAGCTTTGTTAATACACTAATCTTTATCATCAAACTTTTTACTGCTAAGGTCGTTTACAGTTTTTGTTACTTCATCAGCATTTCGAGAACTAGTTCGTGGTTCAGAGTGTTTTTCAGAAACTTCACATTCGAAGTATGTAAGCCTTGGAAATAGACGTTATGTATAACTGTTGGCGTCAACATGCTGTAAGATTTCAAAATACTGATTGCTAACTCCCAATGATTCGTATGACAATTCTAGTTACAAGAGGCAGATGAGTAAATGATGAGGTTTCGATAAATATAAAGATTCTTCAGAATGCCCAAGATCAGTGAAGTTGTTGGTAAGTTTATTGCTAATGTGGTGGAATATGAAAGGTTCTCCGGTAACAAAAGGGTAATCACATATATCAAAATTATGATAAGGCTACTCCGAATGAAAAAATCGAAGTTGTCTTGCTGGAGCTGTGATATAATTTGCTACTTTGCAAAGGAATTGCAAGGTTATTTTTGCTAATAAATGCCAAAAGATCTGACACAGATATGTGTTGAATTATGACTTTGGTTTCGAGAGCTTTTTAAGTACATAACTGTGGGTAATATGTGGTTGGATCATCATCTCGATTGCTCATTATTTGAAGTGTGTTCAGAGATTTTCGAAGGGTTTGAACATAGATTGTAATCGTTTGTATACATTTGATGTTCTAACACACTTTTGAAGTCAAAGTATAGCTTTGAAAGATGTAGGAATCTAAAAGTAATGGTACCGGTTATATCTCGAATTGAATTCTGAGATTTTAAAATCAGAATACGTAATTGGGTTTGAATGAGTATGGTTGTTTTGATTTCTATGAAAGAATGTATATTATTGTGAAAGTAGGAAGTGTAATTGATAATTTGCTTAATCTGATTCGAAGAATGTAACATATTAATTGTGAATTTATATATATATCTCGGGTATTACCTACCCGTTAAAAAATTTTCACAATTAATATTTTGTACATAAGAATTTTATTACAGTCTTTATGAAAATATATATGTATATATTCTCCTCAGATGTAACATAGATTTTAATGAGTTAATACTAAATTAAACTCATTCGATTTACGGTTGGAACTAGAATTGAATAATTCCTTGAAGGTTTAGAGGTTACATAAGTATTTCTTCAATAATATTGAAATTATGAATCAATACTTCGTTATTTGTTGAGATGTGATGTTGGTTTTCGTTAAATTCTTGTGAACTTCGCAAAGTACGAATGATGTTATCTGAAAAGTTTCGGTTACATCAATGATGAAGTGTAAAATCAAATATATACTTGATTTATTAGGAATTGGAATTTGTTGAATTGAGACAGAGATTGTAGTTAACGATGGTTAAGTCGCGGGTGAGGGACGTACATTATTGCATATTTGTAATATGAATTAACTGAGTAGTTAAGATTCACACACAATAGCTTAGCACGGAAAGATTTATTTTTTTTTATTTCAAAAAAAAAAAAATATATATATATATATATATATATATATATATATATATATATATATATATATATATATATATATATATATATATATATATATAATATATATATAATTTCTTCAGAGGGAATGAGTTAATTCTTCATAACTTGTTGATACAATATACACGTTATTGATTCGTAATGATGTCCACAGTGTTTCTTGAACTGACGGAGTTTGTGATGTTATAGGTGTTGTTGATTCTGATGTTGACTGTACTGACGATGCTGGTGACGTTGACGGTACTGTTGATGCTGTTGGTAAAACAAGTTTAACTTGTTAATCACACACCATTTTTGTCAGGGTTTCTACTCTTCCTTCTATCATTTTGGTTAGCTTAACTGATTTATGGTTAGGGCTAGATTAGATAATCTCTAAGACTTTAGAGATTATATAATCGCCGCAGAATGTTTCTCCAATGAAGTTATGAATTAATACTTCGTCAGTTATTGTTGTTGGTACTCCTTGGTATCTATGGTGCGTATGACGTTGATGCTCGTGGGACAGATTGTGAAGTTGAGGTTTACAACGCGGTTGTGGTTGGAGGTGGTAATGGTACTGTTGGCGTTGATGATGGTGGTACTGGTTATGCTGCTGGTGCTGCTGCTGGTGTTTGTAATCTCTGCACCATATTCTCCAAAGCCACTACCCGAGCGCGAAGTTCGTTGACTTCTTCTATTATTCCAGGATGATTGTCGGTCGGAACGAGCGGATAAATAAAATCTAGAATTTGATGTAGTATATAATCGTGACAAGATACCCTGGAAATGAGAGAGAAAATGGTGTCTCGAACAGGTTCGCCGGTAAGTGCTTCAGGTTCTTCGCCAAGAGGGCAATGTGGTGGATGGAAAGGATTGCCTTCTTCTTGTTTCCAATGATTGAGGAGGCTACGAACCCATTCCCAATTCATCCAGAATAGGTGATGACTGATTGGTTGATCCATTCCGATCACACTGCTTTCGGAGCTTGAGTGAGATTCCATTTCGGAATCTGAGTGACTTGAACTGATGACAAATTCCATTTCGTACGATTGGATAAAGGATTTTCGATATAAAAATGATTTTTCGGCTATCGGGTGGTATTCTATTCACATAGGATATCTATATATAGAGATCAAAAGATTTCATAGATTACGGAGGAATTTGCGGGGTATGTCAGGTAAAGTTTAAAGTAACAGATACGATAAGATATGATTTAGCAGATACACTAAGATATGAAGTTTGTCTATACACTACTCATGCAATTAATGTAGCAAGACGTGTCTAGACTAATAATGATAAGTAGGTAATTTCCTATGGATGATAAGCAGATGATTTCCGACTAGAAATGATAAGCAAAACTTTTGAAATGCAGACACGGTCGAAGTCCAGACTCACTAATGCATCCTAACGACTTATCAGTTAGACACACTAATGCAGACCTGGTTCGCTAAGACCACCGCTCTGATACCAACTGAAAGGACCCGTTCATATACATTATAAACGATTCACAATAGTTGATTACATTGCGAGGTATTTGACCTCTATATGATACATTTTACAAACATTGCATTCGTTTTTAAAAGACAATCTTTCTTTACATCAAAAATTGACAGGCATGCATACCATTTCATAATATCCACTATCCAACTATAAATTGATTTAATAATAATCTTTGATGAACTCAATGACTCGAATGCAACGTTCTTCGAAATATGCTATGAAAGACTCCAAGTAATATCTTTAAAATGAGCAAATGCACAGTGGAAGATTTCTTTAACACCTGAGAATAAACATGCTTTAAAGTGTCAACTAAAAGGTTGGTGAGTTCATTAGTTTATCATAATCATTTATTTCTATCATTTTAATAGACCACAAGAATTTCATTTCCAGTTCTCATAAATATACGTCCCATGCATAGAGACAAAAAATAATCATTCATATGGTGAACACCTGGTAACCGACATTAACTAGATACATATAAGAATATCCCCTATCATTCCGGGATCCTCCTTCGGACATGATATAATTTCGAAGTACTAAAGCATCCGGTACTTTGGATGGGGTTTGTTAGGCCCAATAGATCTATCTTTAGGATTCGCGTCAATTAGGGTGTCTGTTCCCTAATTCTTAGATTACCAGACTTTAATAAAAAGGGGCATATTCGATTTCGATAATTCAACCATAGAATGTAGTTTCAATTACTTGTGTCTATTTCGTCAAATATTTATAAAAGCGCATGTATTCTCAGTCCCAAAAATATAAAGGGTAAAAAGGCAAATGAAACTCACCATACTGTATTTCGTAGTAAAAATACATATAACGTCATTGAACAAGTGCAAGGTTGGCCTCGGATTCACGAACCTAAATTAATTATATATATTTATGTATTGGTCAATATTTGTCTAACAAATTAGGTCAAGTCATAGTGTACCACAATCCTAATGCTCGAGACTAATATGCAAAAGTCAACAAAAGTAAATTTGACTCAAAATAATTTCCAAAAATTTATACATGATTAATATATAGTTTAAATATCGTCGTTTTATATTTTTAAATATTTTTAAAAGATTTATTAGAGTAAATAATATAATTTATTTATTAATAAATAAAATTTTATATTATATTTATATAATAAAATATACTTTTATATATATTAAGTAATAAAATTTATAGGGTTCATTTAATATTATAAAGATAATATGATAGGTATTATTAAAGTAAGTTATTACACGTAGTAAAATATGTTTGTATCAAATATTTATTTGATAAAATAATATCTATAATGATAGTAAGTAAAAGTTGTATTATTTTGTAATAATAATTATTATTATAAAAATATCAATATTTATAATTACTAAGATGACATTATGATAAAACGATAATTCTAATTATGATAACTTTAATATTTACGATAATTTTTAATATTATCTTTAAAATAATAATTCTATTTAAAATAATAATAATAATAATGATATTTTATAGTAACAATGACATTTCTATTAAAATGATAATTTTTGTTAAAATGATAGTTTTAATACTAACGATAATTTTAATAATAATAGTAATGATAAAAATAATAAGAACGATAATTTTATCTAAATCAATATCTTATTATATTTTAATTTCATCATGATACTCTTACCCATTATTTCCTAATCGTTTCGTTTAATAGCTTTTAATCGTCTTTTATATCGTGTTCGTAATAATGATAATAATAGTAATCAAAATAATTAGGTGTTACAAATATTTGTTTTAATTACACTAATATTAATAATGATAGTTACTATAACATTATTAACGATAATACTAATAATTATCTTAATGATAATATAGTAATAATAATAATAACAATAACAATAACAATAACCATTTTTAAATAATGATATATATATATTAATAATGATAATAATAATAATAATACCAATAATAATAATAATAATAATAATAATAATAATAATAAAAATATAATTGGATAATAATAATAATACTAATTATAACTTTAACGATAATAACGATAGTAATAATAAAAAAATAACAATTTTTAATGATAAATCCTTTTATTGATAAAGATAATAATAATAATAATAATAATAATAATAATAATAATAATAATAATAATAATAATAATAATAAGATAAAACTAGAACGACGATAATAACGACGATAATAATAATCATTTTTAATAATAATACAAAAATTCGATGGACTATAACTTCAAATCCGTTCATCGAAATCATTCGATATCTAAATGAAAAGTTCTTAATTTTTCGCTAGCTTTCCAACGACATGCATATCTTATACCTTATCTCAGTCGCATATATAACTAATTCAGGATTCAACATAACCTAACTAAAGGCAATATCAAAAGTACAAACATGCATAATCCTATATACTCGAGCACTAGTCAGGGATACACTATTAGTATGTAAAAGTTAAATTATGAGTACTCACGTATCAATATTGAGATTCAATATTGCAGGAAAGGTACGTAGACGCAACGGAGATGATAAACACTATATTGACCTCACGAGCATACCCATGAACCATACCAATCACCTCCATAGCTATAACCCATAATTTCCTTAATCCAATCCCACTCAAAAAACAATTTCGAAATCACTCGGACAGCACTCTGACGTAATATTTTATGTATACTAATAATATCTTGAAATAATACGGAGTAAATATATATATGTAAATCGATTGAGAGAGTTTAGAGAAAAATATTTTCTAGTTTCTATGAAATAATGAAACCTATTGAATTCTATTTATAATAGATTTTTGAATTATTTAAGTGAATTATTAAAGTATGAATTATTAAAGTGAATTATTAAAGTATGAATTATTAAAGTGAATTATTAAAGTATGAATTATTAAAGTGAATTATTAAAGTATGAATTATTAAAGTGAATTATTAAAGTATGAATTATTAAAGTGAATTATTAAAGTTAAAGTAAAGTAAAAATAAAGTAAAGGTAAAGTTTAAGTATAGTAAAAGTATAAAACTATGTACGTATAATACGCGTATAAATATATATAATATTAATTTAAATCGTTATATATATTTAATAAAATAAAATATAAATATCGTTATCTTTATCATACTGGTTAAGTAATGAGTTGTCAAAAGTGGTTCTAGATATTTATAAAAGTTATATACGTTTTAATAATAAAGTTCTTTTTAAACTGAAAACGTTTTTGTACGTTTGAAACTAAATCAAATAAATATAATAATTTTGTTTTCCAAAACCAAATATATTTTTAAGAATCATTTTGTTTAAAGGTTAAAATAATGGAAATTGTTATATCATAAAATGTTTTAAAACAATAGAATCATATATATTCATAATAGGTTTCAAGTTTTTAAATTACAGTTTGTTGGTGAAGCATGGGATAAAGTTCAAAGGTTAAATAAACGTATGAAATCATCTTAATGAAAAATGTCGAGTTACTTAACTTGTCGATATCCAACATCTAAGTTATTTACACTTCACGTTCTTACTTATAAATCACTTTACCATTTTCCGAATGTTGTCAAAAAGAATAGATTTCTTAAATCACAGTGGACCTCATAACATGGACTCGTAATCATATCATAATGTATCTGATAAATCAACAATTTGATATTATCTTCTAATTCCATCGATAAACATATTGAAACAAATACGATCATGTAAAGTAATATACGTTTAATACTTTATTAATATTCTCAAGTTATAATATATATATATACATATTTATTTATATATAACGGTTCGTGAATCGTCTGAATTTGGTCGAGGTTATAATGAATGTATGAACACAATTTAAAATTCTTGAGATTTAACTTAACAAACTTTGCTTATCGTGTCGGAATAATATAAAGATAAAGTTTAAATTTGATTGGAAATTTCCGGGTTGTCACACCATTCTACATGCCTGTTGTATGGAGGCGGGCTCGTGTGAACTTATATCTTCTTGGATTCTTTCCGGTAATCCTTTCACAAACGCGTCGATCTTCTCTTCCTCATCTTCGAATGCTCCCGGACACAATAGGCACAATTCTGTGAATCGTCTTTCGTACGTGGTAATATCAAATCCTTGGGTTCGTAACCCTCTAAGTTCTGTCTTGAGCTTATTGACCTCGGTTCTGGGACGGTACTTCTCGTTCATCAAGTGCTTGAATGCTGACCACGGTAGTGCGTACGTATCGTCTTGTCCCACTTGCTCTAGATAGGTATTCCACCATGTTAACGCAGAACCTGTGAAGGTATGCGTAGCGTACTTTACTTTGTCCTCTTCAGTACACTTACTTATGGCAAACACCGATTCGACCTTCTCGGTCCACCGTTTCAATCCGATCGGTCCTTCGGTTCCATCAAATTCCAAAGGTTTGCAGGCAGTGAATTCTTTGTAGGTGCATCCTACACGATTTCCTGTACTGCTAGATCCAAGGTTATTGTTGGTATGTAGCGCAGCCTGTACTGCGGCTATGTTTGAAGCTAGAAAAGTACGGAATTCCTCTTCATTCATATTCACGGTGTGTCGAGTAGTCGGTGCCATTTCCTTCAAAATAGTTAAATGGAACAAGTTAATCATACAGAATATTAAGAGTAGTTAATAGTATTTCGTAGCATAATATGAACTCATTTATAAAAGCTTTTTCTTCATATTAGCGTTTTATAAGTTTAAATTCGGGTAGTACGTACCCGTTAAGTTCATACTTAGTAGCTAATATACAATTCAACTACTACAATTCTATATGAAAAACTGATTATAATAATATTTCGCGTTCAAACTTTTACACAACATTTTACAAACTTACAATACCGCTTATTTTACATATAGCATGAAATATAGCACACAATAAATTTGATACAAGATGGTTGTAAAGATAATTCTAGCTAGTACACAAGTCGTTCAGCAAAGGCAATAAAGACACGTAATTCATACGTCCAGAAACAAGTCATGCATTCTGGTTTTACTAGGACTACTTCCCATCCTTGGTCTTGTGGAACATAACCGTTATGGCCGTTGATAAGACAGCGTGTTGTAACGTCGTCAAAGGGACGAGGGTTACGTAATGTCCAACAGTCCCGTAACAATCTAAAAACCTCATTTCTTACCCCAATTACCGACTCCGTCACTTGTGGGAACGGTTTGTTTAATAGTTGTAGCCCGATGTTCTTGTTCTCACTTTGGTGAGAAGCGAACATTACTAATCCGTAAGCATAACATGCTTCTTTATGTTGCATGTTAGCCGCTTTTTCTAAATCACGAAGTCCAATATTCGGATATATTGAGTCAAAATAATTTCTTAACCCATTGCGTAAAATAGCATTTGGGTTCCCCGCAATATATGCGTCAAAGTAAACACATCGTAACTTATGGATTTCCCAATGTGATATCCCCCATCTTCCGAACGAAAGCCTTTTATAAACCAAGGCATTCTTGGAACGTTCTTCGAATGTCTTACAAACTGATCTCGGCTTAAATAGTTGTGCCGAAGAATTCTGACCGACTCTAGACAAGATTTCATCAATCATGTCTCCGGGTAGGTCTCTTAAAATATTGGGTTGTCTATCCATTTTGTGTTTTTATACTGTAAAATAGACAAGAGTTAGATTCATAAAAAAAATACTTATTAATACAAGCAATTTTTACATATATCATAAAGCATAAGCACACTATATTACATATATTACACCACACGAATACAACTATCTTATTCCGACTCGCTTGTTTCTTCTTCTTCGGTTTTGGTTCGTTTTGCCAAGTTTCTAGGGATATATGATGTTCCCCTAATACGAGCCGTCGTGATCCACATTGGTTTAGAAAAACCTGGTGGTTTAGAGGTTCCCGGGTCATTGTTACAACTTAAGGACTTCGGGGGTTGACGATACATATAAAGTTCATCGGGGTTGGAATTAGATTTCTCTATTTTTATGCCCTTTCCCTTATTATTTTCTTTTGCCTTTTTAAATTCAGTTGGGGTAATTTCTATAACATCATCGGAATTCTCGTCGGAATCCGATTCATCGGAGAATTGGTAATCCTCCCAATATTTTGCTTCCTTGGCGGAAACACCATTGACCATAATTAACCTTGGTCGGTTGGTTGAGGATTTTCTTTTACTTAACCGTTTTATTATTTCCCCCACCGGTTCTATTTCTTCATCCGGTTCCGATTCTTCTTCTGGTTCCGATTCTTCTTCCGGTTCCGACTCTTCTTCCGGTTCCTCTTCGGGAACTTGTGAATCAGTCCACGAATCATTCCAATTTACATTTGACTCTTCATTATTATTAGGTGAGTCAATGGGACTTGTTCTAGAGGTAGACATCTATCACATAATATCAAACGCGTTAAGAGATTAATATATCACATAATATTCACATGTTAAAAATATATAGTTTCCAACAAAATTTGTTAAGCAATCATTTTTCAAGTAATCACGGTCGAAGTCCAGACTCACTAATGCATCCTAACAAACTCGATAAGACACACTAATGCAAAATTCTGGTTCTCTAAGACCAACGCTCGGATACCAACTGAAATGTCCCGTTCTTATTGATTAAAAACGTTCCATATTAATTGATTTCGTTGCGAGGTTTTGACCTCTATATGAGACGTTTTTCAAAGACTGCATTCATTTTTAAAACAAACCATAACCTTTATTTCATAAATAAAGGTTTAAAAGGCTTTACGTAGATTATCAAATAATGATAATCTAAAATATCCTGTTTACACACGACCATTACATAATGGTTTACAATACAAATATGTTACATCGAAATCAGTTTCTTGAATGCAGTTTTTACACAATATCATACAAACATGGACTCCAAATCTTGTCCTTATTTTAGTATGCAACAGCGGAAGCTCTTAATATTCACCTGAGAATAAACATGCTTTAAACGTCAACAAAAATGTTGGTGAGTTATAGGTTTAACCTATATATATCAAATCGTAACAATAAACCACAAGATTTCATATTTCAATACACATCCCATACATAGAGATAAAAATCATTCATATGGTGAACACCTGGTAACCGACATTAACAAGATGCATATATAAGAATATCCCCATCATTCCGGGACACCCTTCGGATATGATATAAATTTCGAAGTACTAACGCATCCGGTACTTTGGATGGGGTTTGTTAGGCCCAATAGATCTATCTTTAGGATTCGCGTCAATTAGGGTGTCTGTTCCCTAATTCTTAGATTACCAGACTTAATAAAAAGGGGCATATTCGATTTCGATAATTCAACCATAGAATGTAGTTTCACGTACTTGTGTCTATTTTGTAAATCATTTATAAAACGTGCATGTATTCTCATCCCAAAAATATTAGATTTTAAAAGTGGGACTATAACTCACTTTCACAGATTTTTACTTCGTCGGGAAGTAAGACTTGGCCACTGGTTGATTCACGAACCTATAACAATATATACATATATATCAAAGTATGTTCAAAATATATTTACAACACTTTTAATATATTTTGATGTTTTAAGTTTATTAAGTCAGCTGTCCTCGTTAGTAACCTACAACTAGTTGTCCACAGTTAGATGTACAGAAATAAATCGATAAATATTATCTTGAATCAATCCACGACCCAGTGTATACGTATCTCAGTATTGATCACAACTCAAACTATATATATTTTGGAATCAACCTCAACCCTGTATAGCTAACTCCAACATTCACATATAGAGTGTCTATGGTTGTTCCGAAATATATATAGATGTGTCGACATGATAGGTCGAAACATTGTATACGTGTCTATGGTATCTCAAGATTACATAATATACAATACAAGTTGATTAAGTTATGGTTGGAATAGATTTGTTACCAATTTTCACGTAGCTAAAATGAGAAAAATTATCCAATCTTGTTTTACCCATAACTTCTTCATTTTAAATCCGTTTTGAGTGAATCAAATTGCTATGGTTTCATATTGAACTCTATTTTATGAATCTAAACAGAAAAAGTATATGTTTATAGTCGGAAAAATAAGTTACAAGTCATTTTTGTAAAGGTAGTCATTTCAGTCGAAAGAACGACGTCTAGATGACCATTTTAGAAAACATACTTCCACTTTGAGTTTAACCATAATTTTTGGATATAGTTTCATGTTCATAATAAAAATCATTTTCTCAGAATAACAACTTTTAAATCAAAGTTTATCATAGTTTTTAATTAACTAACCCAAAACAGCCCGCGGTGTTACTACGACGGCGTAAATCCGGTTTTACGGTGTTTTTCGTGTTTCCAGGTTTTAAATCATTAAGTTAGCATATCATATAGATATAGAACATGTGTTTAGTTGATTTTAAAAGTCAAGTTAGAAGGATTAACTTTTGTTTGCGAACAAGTTTAGAATTAACTAAACTATGTTCTAGTGATTACAAGTTTAAACCTTCGAATAAGATAGCTTTATATGTATGAATCGAATGATGTTATGAACATCATTACTACCTTAAGTTCCTTGGATAAACCTACTGGAAAAGAGAAAAATGGATCTAGCTTCAATGGATCCTTGGATGGCTCGAAGTTCTTGAAGCAGAATCATGACACGAAAACAAGTTCAAGTAAGATCATCACTTGAAATAAGATTGTTATAGTTATAGAAATTGAACCAAATTTTGAATATGATTATTACCTTGTATTAGAATGATAACCTACTGTAAGAAACAAAGATTTCTTGAGGTTGGATGATCACCTTACAAGATTGGAAGTGAGCTAGCAAACTTGAAAGTATTCTTGATTTTATGAAACTAGAACTTTTGGAATTTATGAAGAACACTTAGAACTTGAAGATAGAACTTGAGAGAGATCAATTAGATGAAGAAAATTGAAGAATGAAAGTGTTTGTAGGTGTTTTTGGTCGTTGGTGTATGGATTAGATATAAAGGATATGTAATTTTGTTTTCATGTTGATAATGCTAAAAACGAACATATATTTCATAGCATTATTCCTCAAGAAAGACAAGCTTTTAGTTGCAATTATTCTATTTACAAGTGATATTCGTTTAAATAATAAAAGGTGAAGACAAAAGACAGATTCGACGAATTGAAGACGCAAACGACCAAAAAGCTCAAAAGTACAAAAGACAATCAAAAAGGTTCCAATTATTGATAAGAAACGTCTCGAAATTACAAGAGTACAAGATTCAAAACGCAAAGTACAAAATATAAAATTGTACGCAAGGACGTTCGAAAATCTGGAACCGGGACTAGAGTCAACTCTTAACGCTCGACGCAACGGACTAAAAATTACAAGTTAATTAGGTATATAAATATAATATAATATATAATTAATTATATTAATTATATATATATTATATTTATAAATAAAAACCGTCGGCAGAGAAAGACTCCAAGATATGAGCTGGAATTTCAAACTCCGCGACTTGCGGAGTTTGAAGGCAAAATTCACCGCGAGTCGCGGAGCACCAAAAATCGAAAATCCCTATAAAGCCAACCGAATTCTGATCAAAAACCATCATCTTTTTCTTCTCTTATCATACGTAAAATTTATATATATATATATATATATAATTTATATTTTAATTTTAATTTTAATTCTAATAATAAGGGTATGTTAGCGAATATTGTAAGGGTGTAAGTCGAAATTCTGTCCGTGTAACGCTACGCTATTTTTAATCATTGTAAGTTATGTTCAACCTTTTTATATTAATGTCTCGTAGCTAAGTTATTATTATGCTTATTTAAAACAAAGTAATCATGATGTTGGGCTAATTACTAAAATTGGGTAATTGGGCTTTGTACCATAATTGGGGTTTGGACAAAAGAACGACACTTGTGGAAATTAGACTGTGGGCTATTAATGGGCTTTATATTTGTTTAACTAAATGAAAGTTTGTTAATGTTAATATAAAGATTTACAATTGGGCGTCCCTATAAACTACCATATACACTCAATCGGACACGATGGGCGGGGTATTTGTATGTACGAATAATCGTTCATTTAACCGGACACGGGAATGGATTAATAACCACTAGAATAATTAAAACAGGGGTGAAATTACATTCAAGGGTAATTGGTGTAATTGTTAACAAAGTAGTAAAACCTTGGTTTACACGCAGTCGATAACCTGGTGTATTCATTAAACAAAGTATTAAAACCTTGTTACAATTCGAATCCCCAATTAGTTGGAATATTTAACTTCGGGTATAATAATAATTTGACAAGGACACTCGCACTTTATATTTATGACTGATGGACTGTTATGGACAAAAACCAGACGGACATATTGAATAATCCAGGACAAAGGACAATTAACCCATGGGCATAAAACTAAAATCAACACGTCAAACATCATGATTACGGAAGTTTAAATAAGCATAATTCTTTTATTTCATATTTAATTTCCTTTATTTTATATTTAATTGCACTTCTAATTATCGCACTTTTATTTATTGTTATTTAATCGCACTTTTAATTATCGTACTTTTTAATTATCGCAATTTTATTTTATCGCACTTTTATTATTCGCAATTTCATTATCGTTATTTACTTTAAGTTTTAATTTAAGTCTTTTATTTATTTAATATTTTACATTAGGTTTTAACTGCGACTAAAGTTTTAAAATCGACAAACCGGTCATTAAACGGTAAAAACCCCCCTTTATAATAATAATATTACTTATATATATATTTGTATTTTTATAAAAGTAAACTAATATAGCGTTGAGCTTTGTTTAAAGATTTCCCTGTAGAACGAACCGGACTTACTAAAAACTACACTACTGTACGATTAGGTACACTGCCTATAAGTGTTGTAGCAAGGTTTAAGTATATCCATTCTATAAATAAATAAATATCTTGTGTAAAATTGTATCGTATTTAATAGTTTTTCCTAGTAAAATATAAACTATTTTATATACACCTCGCATAACATCAAGTATTTTTGGCGCCGCTGCCGGGGAACTATCTTAAAAGCCGGAAGCGCAACGCTAATATAAAAAAAAAAAAGATTTTTAGTTAACTTTTATTAAAATTCGTTTTTGTAAAAATACGTTTTAAATATTCAAAAATATAAAAAGAAAAACAAAAATATAAGTTTTTTTTTTAAATATTTAAGTTTTATAAGTTTCTTTATCTTTATTTTAGTTTATAATAATATAAATTTTATTAAATATCTTTTATTTATATAAAAATAGAAAACAGAAAATAAAAATAAATAAATAAAGAAAAAAACGCGTCGAAGATTAAATCTGTCAACTGAATTTCTGAACCCCGCGAGTCGCGGGGTTTGATGCATTAATTACCGCAAGTCGCGGAGCTTCTCTGACACGCGAACAGAAACCCTAATCCTGCATTAATTACGGGTATTAATTATTTATTATTATTATTTAACCCTAATTATTATTATTATTATTATTAGTTTTATTTTAAGATTTACTTTTTATTTAATTTGTTTTATTTAGTATTAATTAGTTTTATTAAATTGTAAAATTAGTAGTTTTATTAAATAAATAATATAAAAATAATATTTTTATAAAAATTGTACTTTTTACAACTTTTTGTATATTTTTATATTTTGTACCTTTTTAATCATTGTAGCGTAATATTTGTATTTTTAGCTCTTATTTAATTTTAAACTTAGTTTTTGCTATAGTTATTTTTACTCCTAGATTTTTAGGCTTTGCCGTAGAATTCCTTAAGTGCTTTTTCTTTAGACTAAGATTTAGGTACTTTAAAATTTTGCGACGCCTTTTTAAGTTTTAGTTTCTTTTTAAGTTATTTCCATTTGGGATTTAGTTTTTCCTGTAAGCTTTAATATTTTTAGACACCTTTTACTATGTATCAATTATCATTCCAATTAGTAATTTCAATTTGCGATTATAATTTTAAGTTAGTTGTAGTAATAAGGTTAGGTTAATCAAGTATTTTTAAGTTTTTATAAGTTTCTTTTATTTTTCCGTCACCTTTTATTTTTTCAACCATTTTTCTTTTTCTACCTTTTTCGACGAACTCTTTTTCTTTCTTATTTCTCGCTATTCTAGTTTTAGGACATAGATTTTTATTCTACTTCTTATCTAAATTTCTTAAAATTACGAAAATTTATTTTAAGTGGTTAAATTAATAGACATCAAAATTTTCTGGTTCGTAGTAATAGTTGGATTTGTACGTGGACCGGGTTATTGGAGCCAAACAGTCCTCAATTATATTGAGACCAAACGAATCCTGCCCCTCTGCTGCATCTTTTGGCTATTCGAAACGTGGACAAAATCAGAAAAGTCTATTGATTGGATAACTTATTATAATTTTTCTTTCCTTTTAAAAACTAATAGGATATTCAGTGAATGCACCGAGCAAGACGTTCATCACCTTTTGTACGTTCACCACCTGTAACTAGATCAAGACATTTAGCAAATATAACCGCCGTTGATTTTTCTTTAGAATCATCATCCAGTCGACCAAGTACTTCAGTTCAAATTTCCGATAATCCATTTTTTGAACCCGACCTCACAATTGAGAATCCGGAGAATATTCAGGAACGGTTCGTAGATCCTGAACCATTAAACTTTCCTCCGGAACCACTAATCAATCAAACAAGTATTGTTGAGGAACGAACCATTAAATCAGAATCATCTAGTGATACCGATTCAACAAATTCAATTATGGAGAATCTGGAACCTTTAAGTATGGAAGACCGAATGAGAGCTAAACGCACTGGCCAAGGTCACGCAATTACTCATCCAGACATTAATGCGCCAGATTATGAAATCAAAGGACAAATTCTACACATGGTGACTAATCAATGCCAATTTAGTGGTGCGCCGAAGGAAGATCCAAATGAACATCTACGTACCTTTAATAGGATCTGCACACTATTTAAAATCCGAGAAGTGGAGGATGAACAGATATATCTCATGTTATTTCCCTGGACTTTAAAGGGAGAAGCCAAAGATTGGTTGGAATCGTTACCTGAAGGGGCGATTGATACATGGGACGTTTTAATTGACAAATTTCTTAAACAATTCTTTCCTGCATCTAAAGCCGTAAGACTTCAAGCAGAAATTGTTACGTTCACACAGAAGCCAAATGAAACTCTATGTGAGGCGTGGACAAGATATGGAAAGTTATTAAGAGGATGTCCGCAACATGGTTTAGACACCTGTCAAATAGTACAAATATTCTACCAAGGATGCGACATCACTACAAGAAAAGACATAGATATAGCAGCTGGTGGTTCTATTATGAAGAAAACCGAAACTGATGCTTACAAAATTATTGATAACACTGCTTCCCACTCGCATGAGTGGCACCAAGAAAAAGATATCATTAGATCATCTAAAGCAGCTAGAGCCGATTCTAGCCATGACTTAGATTCCATTTCCGCAAAGATAGATGTTGTGGAGAGACGAATGGAAAAGATGACTAAAGATATTCACTCAATACGAATTAGTTGTGAGCAGTGTGGAGGACCACATTTGACAAAAGATTGTCTCAGTATTGAATTAACAATGGAACAAAGAGAGAATATTTCATACATAAACCAAAGGCCTGGAAATAATTATCAGAATAATTATCAACCGCCAAGACCAATTTACAATCAAAACCAGAATTATAACCGAAATATTCCATACAACAACCAACAAGGTCCTAGCAATCAACAAGTATCCAATAATACTTATAATCAGCAAAGACCTAATTTTCAAAACAAACCACCACAACAAACCGATGATAAAAAGCCAAATTTAGAAGATATGATGACGAAGCTAGTTGAAACTCAAACGCAGTTTTTCACATCTCAAAAACAAACTAATGAACAAAATGCTCAAGCATTTAGAAATCAACAAGCTTCTATTCAAAATCTGGAACAAGAAGTAAGTAACCTAGCAAGGTTAATAGGTGAAAGAAAACCGGGAAGTTTACCGAGCGATACAAATGCTAACCCCCGGAATGAAACAGCTAAAGCCATTACCACAAGAAGTGGTACAACACTTAAACCACCTGAAATACCTGTAACTTCTGATGAAACTATTCCTACTCCACAAGAACCACAACCTGATCAAGATAAGGAAAAAGAACCGGTAGTTGAAAAGGTTAATGAAGATAACACAGTTAAGGATAAACCTTATGTTAAACCATACCAACCACCACTTCCTTACCCGAGTAAAATGAAGAAAGAGAAACTTGAAGCCGAGCAATCCAAATTCTTGGATATGTTTAAACAGATAAATGTAAATCTTCCTTTCATTGATGTGATTTCAGGTCTGCCAAGATATGCTAAATTCTTGAAAGATCTAATCTCAAATAGAAAGAAAATGGAAGAACTCTCGGCTGTTACTATGAATGCTAATTGTTCAGCAGTGCTGTTGAATAAGATACCAGAAAAACTATCTGATCCAGGAAGTTTCACAATTCCATGTTTTCTGGGTAGTCTTAGTTCAATAGAAGCATTGGCAGACTTAGGTGCTAGTATAAATCTAATGCCGTATTCACTATACGCTAAACTAGACCTTGGAGAATTGAAACCAACCAGAATAAGCATACAACTAGCCGATAGATCAATAAAATATCCTAGAGGGATAATGGAGAACATGCTAGTTAAAGTTGGTACTTTAGTATTTCCAGTAGATTTTGTTGTTTTGGACATGGAAGAAGATCCTCAAGTTCCTCTCATATTAGGAAGACCATTCTTAAACACGGCTAAAGCAATGATAGACGTGTTCGGTAAGAAATTGACCCTAAGTATAGAGGATGAGAGTGTTACCTTTTCAGTTGATAGAGCAATGCAACAACCACAATCTGCAGATGATACATGTTATTATATTCAAACTATAGATGCACATGCAGAATTATTAGAAGAATATCCAGAATTACAAGGAACAGGAGAATGTTCTTTAGGAGAAGGTAATGAACCAATTGATGAAGCTGAAATGTTAGCTACACTTATAGCTAATGGATATGAACCAACAACAGAAGAAATTCAAATGCTAAAAGAAGAAGACAGATATCGATATAAATCATCGATAGAAGAACCTCCGAAATTAGAGTTAAAGCCACTTCCAACCCATTTGGAATACGCTTATTTACATGGTGAATCTGAATTACCTGTAATAATATCGTCTTCTCTCACAAATGATGAGAAATCACAACTCATTTCTGTGTTGAAAGCACATAAACCAGCCATTGCATGGAAGATTCATGATATTAAAGGAATAAGTCCTTCGTATTGCACACATAAAATCCTTATGGAAGAAGGTCATAAAACGTATGTGCAACGCCAACGAAGACTAAATCCTAATATGCAAGATGTAGTTAAGAAAGAGATTATTAAACTGCTAGATGCAGGTTTGATATATCCAATCTCTGATAGCCCATGGGTAAGCCCAGTTCAATGCGTACCTAAGAAGGGTGGCATGACTGTCATTACAAATGAGAAAAATGAGCTTATTCCTACTAGGACTGTAACAGGATGGCGTGTATGTATTGATTATAGAAAATTAAATGACGCCACCAGAAAAGATCACTTTCCCTTACCTTTCATTGATCAAATGTTGCAAAGATTAGCCGGAAATAGTTACTATTGTTTTCTAGATGGATTTTCCGGATATTTTCAAATTCCAATAGCACCCGAGGACCAAGAGAAAACCACATTCACGTGCCCTTATGGTACTTTTGCTTACAAACGCATGCCATTTGGACTTTGCAACGCCCCTGCAACCTTTCAAAGGTGCATGATGGCGATTTTTCACGACATGATAGAAGAATGCATGGAAGTTTTCATGGATGACTTTTCAGTCTTCGGTGATACATTTAAATCATGTCTAGTTAATCTGGAACGAATGCTAATTAGATGCGAACAATCAAATCTAGTACTTAATTGGGAGAAATGCCATTTCATGGTTAAAGAAGGCATCGTTCTTGGACATAAAATTTCAAAAGAAGGAATTGAAGTGGATAGAGCTAAAGTAGATGTAATTGCTAAACTTCCACATCCCACCAATGTTAGAGGAGTTAGGAGTTTTCTAGGGCATGCCGGTTTTTACCGACGTTTCATAAAAGATTTTTCTAAAATTGCCACTCCTATGAATAAACTCCTAGAAAAGGATGCTCCATTCATCTTTTTAGATGAGTGTATCAAATCTTTTAATATTCTTAAAGAAAAACTCACTAATGCACCGATCATGATAACACCAAATTGGAATCTACCATTTGAACTAATGTGCGATGCAAGTGATTTTGCAATGGGAGCCGTTTTAGGACAAAGGATTGAAAAACGATTTCAACCTATATATTATGCTAGTAAGACGTTACAAGGAGCACAAACAAACTATACAACTACTGAAAAAGAACTCCTTGCTATTGTCTTTGCTTTTAACAAATTTCGATCATATCTCGTTCTAGCAAAAACGGTGGTCTATACCGACCATTCTGCTCTTAGATACCTATTTTCAAAACAAGATGCTAAACCAAGATTAATCCGTTGGATCTTACTCTTACAAGAGTTTGATATTGAAATCCGAGATAAAAGAGGAGCAGAAAATCTCGCCGCTGATCATCTTTCTCGTCTTGAAAATCCCGAATTAGAAGTTCTAAATGAATCGGCCATACAAGACAACTTTCCTGATGAATATCTATTGAAGATAGATTATAAAGAAATCCCATGGTTTGCAGACTATGCAAACTACTTAGTTTGTGGATTCCTTGAAAAAGGATTATCGTACCAAAGACGAAAGAAATTCTTCAGTGATATAAAACACTATTTCTGGGAAGATCCACATCTGTTTAAAAGTTGTCCCGATGGAATAATACGCCGATGTGTATTTGGAGATGAAGCTAGTAAAATTTTAAACCATTGTCACACAGGACCAACAGGAGGGCATTATGGGCCTCAACTAACAGCAAGAAAAGTTTATGAAGCTGGATTCTATTGGCCTACAATTTACAAAGACGCACACCTTCTTTTCAAATCCTGTGATGCATGTCAAAGGGCCGGAAAAATAAGTCAACGTGATGAAATGCCACAAAATGTCATCCAAGTATGTGAAGTATTTGACATTTGGGGTATTGACTTTATGGGTCCATTTCCAAAATCTCATAATAATCTATATATACTCGTAGCCATTGATTATGTATCTAAATGGGCGGAAGCACAAGCTCTCCCAACTAACGATGCACGAGTTGTAGTCAACTTTTTAAAACGTCTTTTTGCAAGGTTTGGAACACCGAAAGCTTTAATAAGTGATCGGGGTACTCATTTCTGTAATAATCAACTTGAGAAAGTTCTTAAAAGATATGGAGTAACTCATAAAATCTCCACCGCATATCATCCACAAACAAGTGGACAAGTTGAAAATACCAACCGAGCTTTAAAACGTATTCTAGAGAAAACCGTAGGATCAAATCCGAAGGAATGGTCCATTAAATTGGAGGATGCACTCTGGGCTTTTAGAACAGCCTACAAAACTCCAATTGGAACCACACCTTTTAGACTTGTTTATGGAAAAGCATGTCATCTTCCAGTAGAAATTGAACACAAAGCATTTTGGGCTTTGAAGACATGTAATCTTGATTTACATGAAGCCGGACGTCTACGATTAAGTCAACTAAATGAATTAGAAGAATTAAGACATGAAGCATACGAAAATTCGTTAATCTATAAAGAAAGAACGAAGAAATGGCATGATAAAAGAATCAGAAGTTCAAAAGAATTTAAAGAAGGAGACAGAGTTCTTCTTTTCAATTCACGATTCAAGCTATTTCCTGGAAAATTGAAATCAAGATGGTCTGGACCATTCATAGTCAAAAGAGTTTTCCCATACGGAACGATAGAATTAATAAATTCAAATGGGATTGAATTTAAAGTTAATGGTCACAGAGTTAAACATTACATACATGGTCCGATGGAGGTCGACAACGAAGTTAATCACAATTTCGACACCACAGCTAACTAAGTGTGGGGAGAATCAAGTCTTTAAAGGATAATATGTATTTCTGTTAGAGTTAGATTGTCTGTTTTCGTGTAGTTCTCGAAAATGGAACCCGAATGGTCTTTCCCTAGCAGACCCTAAAGAACTAGTCTTCTCCCCCCATTCTGAATTTTTATTTTTTTTTTGGTTTTTACGAAATGAAGACTGCCTGTGAACTAAACCATGGTCTAATGCTACACGCTTTGATCACTAAACGTAATAATGACATACTACCGAGTGAAATAGTATCAGTAATCAGAGAAAGAATGGACGGAGTTAGAAAAGAATCCAGATGCGAAGATAATAAGTTACAATTTGGTAAAGGAAAATCAAAATCCGCAGCGAAAAGAAGAGCACGACACCTAGAAAGATGTCACAAATGCGGAAAATGGTCACATGGAGGTAAATGTTCAAATAATCAAACCTATTCAAATACCGAATTTGTTACTTTATGCAGAGACGGACCGTTCATATGTTTAGAAGAAAAGATACTGAATGCTCGAGGTTACGCCTATGTAGCCATGGAAAATCAATTAAACCGACTATCTTATGAATGGGATAGATCATATAACTAAGAAATCTATTTCACAGGTATGTCTGTACAGTTTTTATTTTTATTTTTATTTTTAACCTTTTGATAATAAACGCTAATTTGTTCGCTAAAAAGTATTAAATTGGTATTAAATAAAATTAGGTTTGGCAACCGAAATTATTGATATCATTCAAAAATTTATTACATCACTGCGAAATTTAACGTTTATTCTTAAGGTATAAATATCTTTAATCAATCAACCCAAAATATTTCAAAAAATTCGTCATGAGTTAAATTAGGTCTTGGAACCGAAATTACTTTACCGAAAAGAGGGGCGCATATTTTTGATAATATTTGATTGATTAAAGTGGGATAAAAAGACAAAAAGATTTTTAATTTTATTTTTACCATGTTTTTAAATTTAATATTTAAATCTTAAATTAATATTGTAAACTTTGTAATATCAATATTTTTAAAATTGTAAATATTTGAAAAATTAATATAAGTTTAGTATGAATTTATAAATTTTTAAATTAAGTTTGGTGTGAATTTTTAATTTTTAAAATATAAATTCTTAATTTTATGCATTTTAAATTCTAAGTTTGGTGTGAATTTTTAATAATAATTTTGAATTTTATATTTAAGTTGTGTGAATTTAAAAACAAAAATATACTTTATCTCATTAAGTTAAGAATATGATTTTTAAAATTCGTCGTAAGTTGAAGACTAGGTCTTTGAACCGAAATTGCTTTACCCGAGGGAGGGACGAGAACTTTTATTATCATTATTTTTAATCTTATTGAATTAAAGTATGCCAAAAACATTGAAAAGACCCAAAAATCTTAGCTTTTAAAACAATCGCTACAAAAAGACAAATTTTAAAATTTTGTCGAAGGACGGACTAGGACATCGATCCGAAACGACCTCGTCCTAAATAACAAGGGAAACAAAATTTTAAAATTAATTTCTTAATTGTTTTCAAAAGTTAATGATTATAAAAAAAAACAAAAAAAAAAAACAAACAAACTCCGCGAGTCGCGGAGTTTGAAGTGTATTTTGCCGCGACTCGCGGAGGGACCGAAAATCAGAAAAAAAATAAAAAGAGCTGAACGATCAGTGCACCACACAACCCCAAAACAGAAAAATAGCTGCGAAAAACCACCCAAAAACACCCCAAAAATCCCAATTTTTAACCGTTAATCACCAAATTTTTTTTGCTAAAATCATGTTGAGAAGGATGCTATCTAAGAATTACTCAAGAAAAACGGTAAATTTCTACACCTAAACACCATTTAATTCGAAATTTGATGTTCTTGAGCAATTTTGTCCCCAAATTGATTTTGATGCTCTTTAGTGTAATTAGACTTAAATTGTTTATGTATTATGCTTGTATAACCTAGATTGATGCTGTTTAACATGATTAGAAGCCTTAAACTTCAAATTTTGAATAATCTAGGGTTTGTGTTCTTGAGCAAATTTGGGGCTTTTTGATATAAACAGGTTATGGCCGATTTTTGTCATGAATTGTTGTTAAATAAGTAGTGTAACATATCTAGGTAGTTGAATGATCCAAACTTTGAGCCTAAACATGATTTTGAGAATTAAAGTGGACTTTTTCAAGTCTAAAATTCATGAACTTGATTTTTGAAAGATAATGCCATTTGAGACTTGTTTAATTGCTAGTAATGATTATTTTGACATGTTATTTGAGTTGAATGCTTATAAACTTGGCGAACATTTTCGTATATGCTTATTTGAAAAAGTGTAGATTTGATAAAAATGTGAAAATGAGCTTAAGTTTGATATAAATTGATAATGTCATTGTAATTATTTTGATTGATGATTTTGCTGACACTAATGCATATTTGGATGCACAAAAATTGTGTTTGATGTGTTTTGCAGAATGAAAGGGGTGAATCTTCATCCCAAGCCCGCAATGCTCCTGCTGAGAATTTGGAACAACAGGAGGTGGATAACTACTACAAGCAGGATATACCTCATCCAGTCATGACCTTTTCCGATATGCACTTGGAAGAGTTGCACCCGAACCTGAGATTTGACAGACTTTGGATAGATTATCCAAAATATCAAAGGGGTTTGCATACTCTTCATTCTAAGGTTGTTGAGGTACCAAGGGTCATAGAATGGGGACCCTTAGAAGCTGTAGAATTGGCCGGACCAATTAGGGAATTACTTGTACAGAGGTATGGTAATTCTTCTTTTAATGACTGGATATGTTTATTCACCATACGTAGACCTGTATATAAAGTATGGTGTGAAGAATTGTTATGTAGTATAGAGTTGAATGATCGGGTAGCTAGTTTAACCGATCGTTCTTTTATTAGATTTTTGTTAGGCGGTTCGATGCGCCACATGTCTTTACTGGACATGGCTCAGGCTTTACGTATATATACGCCTGAGGAGTTAGCGTCTGCCGATTGTAGAGGATTGATACTAAACGGTAGAAAGATAGATGAAAATTTTGATACACACGGTGTGTGGAGTCAAATGACAAGCCATCACCATTTCAAAGGGGGAAATTACTCTTATTTGGATATAGATAGAGCCGAATTAAGAGTGATACATAGGTTTTTAGCTAATTCGATTACACAAAGGGGTAAGAACAAAGAAAAAGTAAATGAACAGGATTTGTTTTACCATATGTGTATTCGAGACCCACAAAGCACTGTAAGTATACCATATTGTGTGGGTTATTATTTATCAGCTATGGTTCGGGGGATGCGACCACATAGCATAATAGGAGGTGGTATTTTTATTACTTTGATTGGTGAATATCTCGGTGTGGATATAAGTCGGGGGGGATTATTACTAGAAGAGCCGGAACCCCGCGATACTATAGGTTTAAATGTATACCATGGTGCGAAAGTTTTGAAGAGGCGAAATAACGCCGCAGTACGATACCATGGTAGACATCCACAGGTGGAGAGAAACCAGCAGCAAGGTAATGTAGGAGGGGGGAATGAGATGCAAGAAATGCATAGGTTTATAGCTTCTCAGGAATACGAAAATGCTAGACAGAGAGCATTTGAAGATTGGCAAGTTCATCAGAACCAGATCATAGCTCATTGCCAACATATAGGTAGAAACTATATTCCTACACCGAAACCCATCTTCCCTCCTTGGTCTATAGAGATGCAGCCACCATATCCTACGTATGACCCGCCCAAACCATTCTATAGCACTTATGGTTATGCCTGGAACCCCTATTGGTACCAATATCATCCTTAGTTTACTTATTATTTTTTTTTATTTTGTAATTTGTAATTATTGATACATTTAATATTTTTGTTAATATTGTAATCATTTTTATAATTATCTAACTTTTATTCTTAGATTTTAATAATTTTTTGAATGTGGGGTAATATACCAAACTTCAAAAAAAATATGTATATATGTTTGCAGTTTATCTTATGTACACAACAGGGTAAAACAACGCATTTTCAAAGACTGGCATTAAGTTCAGCAAAAGCAACTAATTTTGACGACAAGATGCAAAATATATGCGAAATAACAACAAGACGGAATGAACAAATGATGTGCACCATTTATCATTCAGCAAACTGTAGCGACCCCGACAAATCGTCAAGTGACGGCGTCGGCTACGTGGGTCCCATTACCTGATTATAAGTCTTTAAGATAACGTTTGACCAAAATATGTCGCCTTCATTTCAAAATAAAGATTATTTCAAAGTTTACAAGAATTGTTCAACCAAAAGTTAAGTTACAACGTTATAGATACGATTGAAATCTAGGCGACACGGTTTAAAGTAAAGTCAAAAGACGCTCCATGAAATGCATGTATACTCGACATCGGATGCAAGTATCAATTAGTAAGCGGAAGCATGTTTCACATATCGTGCAAGACCTGAGAAAAACATAGAAATCTGTCAACGAAAACGTTGGTGAAATCATAGGTTTAAGTAAGTAAGTACAAGTGAACCACAAGATTTGCATCAATGAAATAATAGTAATACATTCCAAAAGTTTGTTTCACGAGCACCCAATTATCAAAGCTTAACATTCCTTCCATTGTATACCCCATCACTTAGTGCTAGAACAAACACTGATTCTCGAAAATATATTTCATCCGTAGACGGTAGCGAACCGTCAAAGATGAGGGTTGTCAACCCATATGGCCATATAACATAAGTTCTCGCTTACACCCGGCAAGTGTAACTAATGATAATCGAATTGAGGATTTTGTTCTAAACTCGTATGTAGAATGTTTGTTTTCCCGTTCTTGTGTTCACTTAGTTCAAAAGAATCGTTTATGTTTTCTCATCCCAATATAAGTTCAAAAAGAGTAAAAGTGGGACTATGATCTCACCTTGAGTGCAAGAGTTAATAAAGTACTTCAACAAGTAGACGCGTGCAAAGACAAAGCTAGTCTTGACCTAAACA
The DNA here is from genome assembly GCF_046630445.1 of Rutidosis leptorrhynchoides. Lineage (NCBI taxonomy): Eukaryota > Viridiplantae > Streptophyta > Magnoliopsida > Asterales > Asteraceae > Rutidosis > Rutidosis leptorrhynchoides. The sequence continues at coordinate 715,835,364 of NC_092333.1, forward strand.
TATAGGCTATATCAATAACGGTAAACACAAACGGTCAAAGATGTTCAATTAGTCCTATGGCTCGTTACGACTCGATTATATTAGCATGTGAATCAAATTGTCAAGTTTCATGCAAGATACTAGTAAATAATCATGTTAGAAAGGTTGCATAAGTATTTGGTTAAGTTTGACAAAAAGTCAAACTTGGTCGGGTCAAAGTCAACGAAAAAGTCAACATGTTCGGGTCGAGTCTCGAACAAATTTTCTATGCTAGTTATTCATATATAAGCATGTTAAAACAAGTTGCAAGTGAATTGGAGGTCTAGAACATCCCAAACATTTTTGGTAAAATGGACAAGTGGGACAGAAGCTGGGCACGGCTTATGCCGCGCCGCGGCCAGGCCTGTCGCGCCGCGACAATGGCCGTGGCCTGGTCCCAGGCCTGTTTCACTTGTTCAAGACTTGGTCAATTTTCAAACAAACGCAAAACTCAAACCGTAAACAACTAGAAGACGTATCTTATACCGTTGGAAAGCTCTTTTGACAAGGAACACAACTAAACATGTTTCACCAAACAAAAACATCATTTATAATAGCCGAAAACTCATCAAGTGATCATTAAACGTTCATTTTTAAGGTTTCAAGTTCTTCAAATGCAATTTGAGTTTCGGGAAACCAATTCACACATATAATATGCCGTTTTGAAGGTAATGAAACATACATTACAACTAAACACTAATAATTAACATTCCATGGCATTCAAGCATCCAAAAATTCATGTCAAGAACTATCAAACCCTAGTCAAACATCACAAAATCAATATTCATGTTTTTGAAGTTTTCTTAATCAACCTACGCATCAAAACGAAGCTAGTGATACTAGTAACACAATTAAAACATGCACTTTAACAATCTAACAACATTAACTCATCCAAAATCAAGGATTAAGCACACCCATTTCAAGTTCATGCTAGTTACTCCAAAAACAACAAATCGAGCAAACCAAACATATATTCATGTTAGACTCGAGCCATAGACACTAACTAACACCATTTCAAATCAAAAACACGAATTTAGAGAAATCTAGAGTTTTAGAAATGTTACCCAAATGAGATAAAGTTGGTATCAAATTGTAGAGGATGAAGAGAGGATTCCAAATATGTAATCGGATTTGTTGTGAGCTTCCAAGATTGAATTTAGATGATGAATGAATGGAATGGGTTTGTGTGTGTGTTCTTGAGATGGAGAGAAAAGGGATGAGGGAGATGATGGAAATGGATGAAATGGGTTGACTAGTTGACCTAGTCAACTAGTTTGCCCATTTGGCAACTCCGGTCCCTCGAGTTTCAAAGCGGGTGCGGGATTTAACCGATCGAATATTTTTAAAACGCAAGTTAACAAGAGATGTTATAATTAAATGACGGAATTATTATGAACGTTAGTCAACGGAAACTACGAATTTAAATAACGAAAGGTATTATTTAAAAGAAAAAGACGGTGTTAAAAATAAATTTAACGGAAAAACGCGGGATGTTACATTATCCACAACTCAAAAGAAATTTCGTCCCGAAATTTAGTTGGAAGTAGTAGTCGATATCTCTTACTCGAGACTTTACGTTGTCAATGCTATGAATAAGTGAAAGTACGTTCTTGAGGGTTCTCATGAATTTGGATAGTCAGGGTTTTACGTTGCATTAAGGTTCGGTTTTTACGATCCCCAGTTTCAACTGGTTTTCCTATGAAGAGAAGTTTGTCATCGATAGTTGATGTATCCAGCAGGATTGCACGTTCCTGTTCCGCAGGACACGTTTCTAAGTTTGTTACACGAAATGTAGGGTAAACGGAAACTTAATTGAGTCGGAAGTTCTAAACGGTAGGGAGCGGTTCTAATACGCCCCAAGGTTTCAAAAGGGTTAACATGTCGCGGGTTTAACTTTCCCTGATTCCCGAAACGGATTACACCCTTCCAAGGTGCGGGTTCTCAATACTACGCGGTTACACACTGGGATTTGTGAGGTTCTCCTCTAAGTTTGGTTTAACTCTTCTGGCGACAATGGGTTGTCTCGAGCCCTTCTCGGACTTGAACGATCTCAATTGTTGTTTCTTGATGGAGTTCAGATTTCGGTGGTTGATGCTTTGGTTAAATGAACAGGGGTATGACATTAGCGGTCATATAAGGTTTCGAAAAGTGCGCGTGAACACACGAGTGGTAACTACTGTTGTAAGAGTGATCTACTAAAGGTGACAATACGAGTTTGTGAGATGTCTTTCCAAGACGTAAATTGTTCGTTTGCTCGGTTCGTCAGTTTGTGGGTGGTACGCGGTACTCATGTCTAAGCGGGTTCCCAAGGTTTCTTGTAAAACTAGAAGTGAAACGAGTATTTCGATACAGAATAATTGACAAAGATACACCGTGTTGGAATAGAATCTCTTAAGATACGTTTGAACAAGTTAGTTAGGGTTCGAGAAATGTTCGTTAGGACTATTCACCCTCGTGGCGAATACTTATGTAATATGAGGAGTTTCTCTATCCATGGAGAAATGTTACAAGGAGTTTCTTTAAACGGAAATGCGAACGGTAAAGATAGTAGTGAAATGAGGACTTAGAATAGGATGAGTTTACATCTCGAGGTTGCTATAACGTGCCTCTAGTTGTCAAAAGTTGAAGTCTGAAAGAGAAACGAGGTAGTACACGTAGTTGTATAGTTCGGGGTTGAATAATAGTTGACCGATTATCAGAAACACAAGGGCGTTAAGTCAAAGAAGAGTGAAGTATCGTTGGATTGTGTGTTATCTTAATTTCCAGTAATATCAGACGGTAACGGTGAAATAGCAGAGCTATGTATCGTGGTACGCGATAACGAGAAGATTGATCGGATCCATAAATAAGTATTCAAATTCTCCGTGTAAAATAACGAATTTCAGCTTCCTTGATTTCGAGTCGAGAGGGGTTGCCTTTCAGGCGTTCACGTAGAAGTATTTCTATATTTGAGTTCCATTTTGTGCCACACGAATTTATCTAGTAAGGTTGGTGTGAAAAAAAAAAATAAATCACGTTCAAAGTCCGGACACGAAAAATGTTTAATTCTTTCCCTTAGTACGTTAACGAGGTTAAAGGACGAGCGATACGGGAAAAATTGGAAATTAATCTTTGGTAATAATCGCGAGATCCAAAATTTTACGAATACAAGTCGGAGTCGTGAGGGTTTCTCCAAAATTAATTAATTAATTAATTAATTTTTTTTTTTTTTTTTTTTTTTTTTTTTTTTACCTTGACCACTAATAACATGGTTTAGAATTTGGACTTTGTTTAACCAAAATTCTCACTTGGAGAATTCGGCATAGAGTTGCTCTTTTCTCAAGAGTTCGAGCGTAAGACGGAGACGTTGTCCGTTTTTCCTTTCCGCTTGAATAGCTTAAAACATCAATTATAAGTACGGTAACGGATTTGTCTAGATAAGTTTGCATACGCGGTTCCGGAGGTCTATGAATACGGGCGGAGCCTTAGTTAAACTGAACGGCACTAAAAGAAATTTATAACTATCGTAGCGAGTTCGGAAAGCGGTTTAGGAGACATCTTCTCCCTTAACCCTCAATTGATGATAACCAGAATGAAGGTCGATTTTAGAATATACGCGAGATCCGTGTAACAGTTCAAGAGGTTGTTGATACGGGAAAGAGGATATCGGTTCTTAAACGGAAATCATTTAGTTCACTAGAATCACATATATGTGGGGAAAACATTCCCTTCCTAACGTATAGGTTTTGGGCTCCCTAGTTCTATAGATGTCAAATCAAAGTTCAAATTACCTACCCAATAAGTCTAACGTACTCCCTCCGATAAAATTTATCGATACGCAATGGTTTCCCGTTGGTCACTTGAATGGCGTAAGTAATATCTAGGGGGAGGGGTGGAGTGCAAAGAGTAGGCTCCAAAGCCTTGGATACAAAACATTTATCGATACCCGAATCGGATAAACATGAAACATAAGAGTCGTTGAGAAGGAACGTACCCGTAACTAATTGTCGTTCCGGGAATCCTATGTGTTAAGGTTGAAAGCTCATTCGCGTACATTAGGGTGGGCGTTCTTCTTGGGACATGCATTCTTAAAATGACCCAGTTGTCCACATTCAAAACAAGCACCCCTTCTGCGTGCACTGGGCACCTTTTTAGCGACGGGGGCGGCACCCTTACAACTATGGGCCACATGGCCACTTCTTTGACACTTGATGCAAAATGGTCCGCCACATTTTCCATAATGATGTTTGTGGCACGTGTTGCAAAAAGGTCGTGTTCCAGCATAATTTTTCCTGCCGCCGGGGGTGAAAGGCTTCTTGGTGGAGTCGTTGTGGTTGTGGTTGCTTGATGGAGAGGCTTCCTGTTTTCTTTTGTTGTTAACTGGTTGGGCCTCGGCCGTTGGTGCCAGCGCTTCAATTTCATCCACCGTTTTTATAAATCGGCGGGCTATCATCACAGCCTCTTGTAGGTCGGCGGGTCTTAATGGCATTACCCCGTGTGGAATGCTCTTAGGGAGGCCATCCATGTAAAACTCAACTCCTTGGGGCCCGGGAGCCCGGAGGTTTGGACAAATGGAGGTTAGTTCGGCAAACCGTTGATTATAAGCTTCGAGGTCATCTCGGGCTATTTTTAAATTTCTTGGCCCCTGTTCGAGCCTTCGAGTCTCTTCGCGCGGGAAGTATTCGGTGGTCATTCTTTCTCTTAATTCGGTCCAAGAGAGTGTAAGGGCTTCATCGATACCCACCGATTGTACATACGTGTTCCACCATGAGAGAGCAATACCGGTGAGAGTGAGGGTGGAAAACTTGACCTTATCTTGGTCCCGACAACCGCTTATACTAAAAACGGCTTCTGTTTGTTCGAACCATCGGGTGAGAGCAACCGGTCCTTCGGTTCCATTGAAAGTGGGAGGATTGTACTTCATGAAGTTTTTGTAGGAGCACCCCCCGTTTGAATTACCGACCCCATGATTGTTGTTGTTGTTGGAGAAGTGACCGGCCACTGCCTCTCCCACAGCGGTGGCTATCATTCGTTGAAGAGCTTGTTCGAGAGTTTCGGGAGGGGTATTGTGTTGACCTTGGTGAGCCATTGTTCCTTCATGACACAAGAATACCGTTGTTTAGTATTATCAATAATACTAATCGTGATGTGGAAATCAAGATAAAGAGGAAATTTTTCCTTGACTCGCCTTAAATTATTTATGTCATAATGTCGGAACGTCCATGTGAATCACCGTAATATAATCCCGGAAATTATATTACCCTGATTTACATGTGCATTTAACATTACTTTATAAAGTCAAGATGGCGCGTCAACAAAATTTATCAACGTAAGATCAAGATCGAATACGAGTTAGATATGATAGAAGAGTTCGAGTATAAATGCACAAATAGTCAAGTAATTCCTACTTCAATCTATATGCCGGTTGTAGTCTAGATTCACCTATGTACCCTATGACTCGGGGTGAACACAAATGAACTCTAAATCCCTACAACCAAGGCTCTGATACCACCTGTAGCGACCCCGACAAATCGTCAAGTGACGGCGTCGGCTACGTGGGTCCCATTACCTGATTATAAGTCTTTAAGATAACGTTTGACCAAAATATGTCGCCTTCATTTCAAAATAAAGATTATTTCAAAGTTTACAAGAATTGTTCAACCAAAAGTTAAGTTACAACGTTATAGATACGATTGAAATCTAGGCGACACGGTTTAAAGTAAAGTCAAAAGACGCTCCATGAAATGCATGTATACTCGACATCGGATGCAAGTATCAATTAGTAAGCGGAAGCATGTTTCACATATCGTGCATGACCTGAGAAAAACATAGAAATCTGTCAACGAAAACGTTGGTGAAATCATAGGTTTAAGTAAGTAAGTACAAGTGAACCACAAGATTTGCATCAATGAAATAATAGTAATACATTCCAAAAGTTTGTTTCACGAGCACCCAATTATCAAAGCTTAACATTCCTTCCATTGTATACCCCATCACTTAGTGCTAGAACAAACACTGATTCTCGAAAATATATTTCATCCGTAGACGGTAGCGAACCGTCAAAGATGAGGGTTGTCAACCCATATGGCCATATAACATAAGTTCTCGCTTACACCCGGCAAGTGTAACTAATGATAATCGAATTGAGGATTTTGTTCTAAACTCGTATGTAGAATGTTTGTTTTCCCGTTCTTGTGTTCACTTAGTTCAAAAGAATCGTTTATGTTTTCTCATCCCAATATAAGTTCAAAAAGAGTAAAAGTGGGACTATGATCTCACCTTGAGTGCAAGAGTTAATAAAGTACTTCAACAAGTAGACGCGTGCAAAGACAAAGCTAGTCTTGACCTAAACATATAGGCTATATCAATAACGGTAAACACAAACGGTCAAAGATGTTCAATTAGTCCTATGGCTCGTTACGACTCGATTATATTAGCATGTGAATCAAATTGTCAAGTTTCATGCAAGATACTAGTAAATAATCATGTTAGAAAGGTTGCATAAGTATTTGGTTAAGTTTGACAAAAAGTCAAACTTGGTCGGGTCAAAGTCAACGAAAAAGTCAACATGTTCGGGTCGAGTCTCGAACAAATTTTCTATGCTAGTTATTCATATATAAGCATGTTAAAACAAGTTGCAAGTGAATTGGAGGTCTAGAACATCCCAAACATTTTTGGTAAAATGGACAAGTGGGACAGAAGCTGGGCACGGCTTATGCCGCGCCGCGGCCAGGCCTGTCGCGCCGCGACAATGGCCGTGGCCTGGTCCCAGGCCTGTTTCACTTGTTCAAGACTTGGTCAATTTTCAAACAAACGCAAAACTCAAACCGTAAACAACTAGAAGACGTATCTTATACCGTTGGAAAGCTCTTTTGACAAGGAACACAACTAAACATGTTTCACCAAACAAAAACATCATTTATAATAGCCGAAAACTCATCAAGTGATCATTAAACGTTCATTTTTAAGGTTTCAAGTTCTTCAAATGCAATTTGAGTTTCGGGAAACCAATTCACACATATAATATGCCGTTTTGAAGGTAATGAAACATACATTACAACTAAACACTAATAATTAACATTCCATGGCATTCAAGCATCCAAAAATTCATGTCAAGAACTATCAAACCCTAGTCAAACATCACAAAATCAATATTCATGTTTTTGAAGTTTTCTTAATCAACCTACGCATCAAAACGAAGCTAGTGATACTAGTAACACAATTAAAACATGCACTTTAACAATCTAACAACATTAACTCATCCAAAATCAAGGATTAAGCACACCCATTTCAAGTTCATGCTAGTTACTCCAAAAACAACAAATCGAGCAAACCAAACATATATTCATGTTAGACTCGAGCCATAGACACTAACTAACACCATTTCAAATCAAAAACACGAATTTAGAGAAATCTAGAGTTTTAGAAATGTTACCCAAACGAGATGAAGTTGGTATCAAATTGTAGAGGATGAAGAGAGGATTCCAAATATGTAATCGGATTTGTTGTGAGCTTCCAAGATTGAATTTAGATGATGAATGAATGGAATGGGTTTGTGTGTGTGTTCTTGAGATGGAGAGAAAAGGGATGAGGGAGATGATGGAAATGGATGAAATGGGTTGACTAGTTGACCTAGTCAACTAGTTTGCCCATTTGGCAACTCCGGTCCCTCGAGTTTCAAAGCGGGTGCGGGATTTAACCGATCGAATATTTTTAAAACGCAAGTTAACAAGAGATGTTATAATTAAATGACGGAATTATTATGAACGTTAGTCAACGGAAACTACGAATTTAAATAACGAAAGGTATTATTTAAAAGAAAAAGACGGTGTTAAAAATAAATTTAACGGAAAAACGCGGGATGTTACACAAACAAACGCCAATATATTTGGAAACTTTGGTAAAAATTTAATCATTTTCACACAAATCACCCTCAATAATTTAAATTGTTACTGATTTCTTGCAAATGAGGGCATTGCAAGATCTTAAGTGTGGGAAGGGGTTAAATTCTTTCGGATTTTAAAATTTTTATCTTAAACACTTGGTTACCATTAAAAATACTAGTAAAGCAGTAGTTGTATTAGAATCTAGTGCTCTCTGATAAAAAAGAACAGCCCTAGTCTTATATACTGACTACCCAATTCTAGTAAAAATTTTCAAAATTTTCAATTAAATGAACTCAAAATCATGTTTATACATATTTATGAACGATAAAACTAGGTTTTAACACCGAAATTATTGTTACCTCGGAAAGGACATAAATTGAGAAACAAACCAAAATGTTAAAATTCATTTAAAATGGAATAGAGGACGATAAAAAGGAAAATAAAAGCCAAGTGTGAGAAAATTTACCAAGTTATCTTAAACATATGTCACATATATCTGTAACAAATAACTGAAAATACTTTTGCTTTGGACTAAACTAAACTGTTTTACCCGATGAAAGAAAAGAAGAGATGGATCTACACGATGAATCAATTCCATCATTAAAAGGAAGTAAAGTCTTTCGAAAAAGACACGCGCTTCTTGATTTAGGTCATGAAGTTGTCGTCCAGACCAGCTGTAGGTTGACGAAAAATCTAGAAAAGTCATCACTAAAATCAGCAGGAAATCCACGGACCTCAGCATTAAACAGGGTCGCCAAGTGGTCGGATTTATCCTAACCATGAGAAGGATTTATCTCGTACAATGGGGGGGCACCATGCAAATTAGCTGGATAAGACTAATGAATCAGATCCCCAGAAAGGATAATCTCCTTAAAGATTAAAAATCAGCTTTTAAGACTGATATTACTCAATCCTAGAGATTGACCTTAAAGATTGAGAATTCAAACTCATGGAATTCGATGATATCTAAACTCGAGCTTAAACGAGAAAATATTTTGATCAAAAATACAAACCGATTTGTTTTTTGAAAACCCATTTTCATTGCGTTCATTACCATTGAACGTAAAATCCTAGGAATTCACCTGAAATTCATTAGGTCACCTGAACTAAATCGGGTGTCAACCGTAAGAACGGTGGTTGCATAGTGGTCAAAGACAGGACCTTGTGCCAGACCGAAAAATTATAAGGGTGAGCTTTACTATTGCTCCTACCAAGGATAGTAATTGCGTCCGACACGTTATAGACCATAATTAAAAGCATGTCAGGGGAAATTGCCTTAACAGTTGCTTGTTCAACGCTTTCCTTTACAACCGGACGGTAGTTTACCGAAAGGTAATATACGGGACAAGTAAACTGGACGTGTTGCTTTCCAAATACAAGGTTAGCAAGTGGGTGACACAAAACCGCAAGTTTTGAGCTAAAATTTTCAAATCTGAAACCCACCAAACCCACAAAAATATTTTGCAAACACCGGTAAAGGGTTATTCCGGAAAACTTATCTAGGGTAAAAACTAGATTTCAAAAGATCAAATGTTTTCATAAAGATCCAATTTCCTTAATGGATCTAAATTTTTATAGTCATGTGGGACTGTAAACCATATCGTTACTACCATTGTTTATACCACCTTATAGAAATCACTGATGTACAAAGTGTGAAGAATAAAGAAGTGATTCTAGTATTTCAAGACAATATTGCTTGAGGACAAGCAACGCTCAAGTGTGGGAATATTTGATAATGCTAAAAACGAACATATATTTCATAGCATTATTCCTCAAGAAAGACAAGCTTTTAGTTGCAATTGTTCTATTTACAAGTGATATTCGTTTAAATAATAAAAGGTGAAGACAAAAGACAGATTCGACGAATTGAAGACGCAAACGACCAAAAAGCTCAAAAGTACAAAAGACAATCAAAAAGGTTCCAATTATTGATAAGAAACGTCTCGAAATTACAACAGTACAAGATTCAAAACGCAAAGTACAAAATATAAAATTGTACGCAAGGACGTTCGAAAATCCGGAACCGGGACTAGAGTCAACTCTTAACGCTCGACGCAACGGACTAAAAATTACAAGTTAATTAGGTATATAAATATAATATAATATATAATTAATTATATTAATTATATATATATTATATTTATAAATAAAAACCGTCGGCAGAGAAAGACTCCAAGATATGAGCTGGAATTTCAAACTCCGCGACTTGCGGAGTTTGAAGGCAAAATTCACCGCGAGTCGCGGAGCACCAAAAATCGAAAATCCCTATAAAGCCAACCGAATTCTGATCAAAAACCATCATCTTTTTCTTCTCTTATCATACGTAAAATTTATATATATATATATAATTTATATTTTAATTTTAATTTTAATTCTAATAATAAGGGTATGTTAGCGAATATTGTAAGGGTGTAAGTCGAAATTCTGTCCGTGTAACGCTACGCTATTTTTAATCATTGTAAGTTATGTTCAACCTTTTTATATTAATGTCTCGTAGCTAAGTTATTATTATGCTTATTTAAAACGAAGTAATCATGATGTTGGGCTAATTACTAAAATTGGGTAATTGGGCTTTGTACCATAATTGGGGTTTGGACAAAAGAACGACACTTGTGGAAATTAGACTATGGGCTATTAATGGGCTTTATATTTGTTTAACTAAATGAAAGTTTGTTAATGTTAATATAAAGATTTACAATTGGGCGTCCCTATAAACTACCATATACACTCAATCGGACACGATGGGCGGGGTATTTGTATGTACGAATAATCGTTCATTTAACCGGACACGGGAATGGATTAATAGCCACTAGAATAATTAAAACAGGGGTGAAATTACATTCAAGGGTAATTGGTGTAATTGTTAACAAAGTAGTAAAACCTTGGTTTACACGCAGTCGATAACCTGGTGTATTCATTAAACAAAGTATTAAAACCTTGTTACAATTCGAATCCCCAATTAGTTAGAATATTTAACTTCGGGTATAATAATAATTTGACAAGGACACTCGCACTTTATATTTATGACTGATGGACTGTTATGGACAAAAACCAGACGGACATATTGAATAATCCAGGACAAAGGACAATTAACCCATGGACATAAAACTAAAATCAACACGTCAAACATCATGATTACGGAAGTTTAAATAAGCATAATTCTTTTATTTCATATTTAATTTCCTTTATTTTATATTTAATTGCACTTCTAATTATCGCACTTTTATTTATTGTTATTTAATCGCACTATTAATTATCGTACTTTTTAATTATCGCAATTTTATTTTATCGCACTTTTATTATTCGCAATTTCATTATCGTTATTTACTTTAAGTTTTAATTTAAGTCTTTTATTTATTTAATATTTTACATTAGGTTTTAACTGCGACTAAAGTTTTAAAATCGACAAACCGGTCATTAAACGGTAAAAACCCCCCTTTATAATAATAATATTACTTATATATATATTTGTATTTTTATAAAAGTAAACTAATATAGCGTTGAGCTTTGTTTAAAGATTTCCCTGTGGAACGAACCGGACTTACTAAAAACTACACTACTGTACGATTAGGTACACTGCCTATAAGTGTTGTAGCAAGGTTTAAGTATATCCATTCTATAAATAAATAAATATCTTGTGTAAAATTGTATCGTATTTAATAGTTTTTCCTAGTAAAATATAAACTATTTTATATACACCTCGCATAACATCACATGTAAATAAGTCATGAATGATTACTCATATTTTTGTAATTTTATGAGATATTTCATGCTAGTTGCCAAATGATGGTTCCCACATGTGTTAGGTGACTCACATGGGCTGCTAAGAGCTGATCATTGGAGTGTATATACCAATAGTACATACATCTAAAAGCTGTGTATTGTACGAGTACGAATACGGGTGCATACGAGTAGAATTGTTGATGAAACTGAACGAGGATGTAATTGTAAGCATTTTTGTTAAGTAGAAGTATTTTGATAAGTGTATTGAAGTCTTTCAAAAGTATATAAATACATATTAAAACACTACATGTATATACATTTTAACTGAGTCGTTAAGTCATCGTTAGTCGTTACATGTAAGTGTTGTTTTGAAACCTTTAGGTTAACGATCTTGTTAAATGTTGTTAACCCAATGTTTATAATATCAAATGAGATTTTAAATTATTATATTATCATGATATTATCATGTATGAATATCTCTTAATATGATATATATACATTAAATGTCTTTACAACGATAATCGTTACATATATGTCTGGTTTAAAAATCATTAAGTTAGTAGTCTTGTTTTTACATATGTAGTTCATTGTTAATATACTTAATGATATGTTTACTTATCATAGTATCATGTTAACTATATATATATCCATATATATGTCATCATATAGTTTTTACAAGTTTTAACGTTCGTGAATCACCGGTCAACTTGGGTGGTCAATTGTCTATATGAAACATATTTCAATTAATCAAGTCTTAACAAGTTTGATTGCTTAACATGTTGGAAACATTTAATCATGTAAATATCAATCTCAATTAATATATATAAACATGGAAAAGTTCGGGTCACTACAGTTAATACACTTAATGATATATTTAATTATCATTTAACATAATTAACCAAGTGTATCAATATCTTAATATGATTCATATGTACCTAGTAAGACGTTATAACGATAATCGTTATATATATCGTTTTCGAGTTTCTTAATTTAATAGTATCATTTTTATGTATATAACTCATTGTTAAAATGATATTATTATATGTATGTATCTCATTAGGTATTTTAACATGATTTTAACAATGAGTTATATACATAAAAATGATACTATTAAATTAAGAAACTCGAAAATGATATATATAACGATTATCGTTATAACGTCTTACTAGGTACATATGGATCATATTAAGATATTGATACACTTGGTTAATTATGTTAAATTATAAGTAAATATATCATTAAGTGTATTAACAATGAACTACATATGTAAAAATAAGACTACTAACTTAATGATTTTGAAACGAGACATATATGTAACGATTATCGTTGTAACGACATTTAATGTATATAGATCATATTAAGAGATATTCGTACATCATAATATCATGATAATATAATAATTTAAAATCTCATTTGATATTATAAACATTGGGTTAACAACATTTAACAAGATCGTTAACCTAAAGGTTTCAAAACAACATTTACATGTAATGACTAACGATGACTTAACGACTCAGTTAAAATGTATATACATGTAGTGTTTTAATATGTATTCATACACTTTTGAAAGACTTCAAGACACTTATCAAAATACTTCTACTTAACAAAAATTCTTGCAATTACATCCTCGTTCAGTTTCATCAACAAATCTACTCGTATGCACCTGTATTCGTACTCGTACAATACACAGCTTTTAGATGTATGTACTATTGGTATATACACTCCAATGATCAGCTCTTAGCAGCCCATGTGAGTCACCTAACACATGTGGGAACCATCATTTGGCAACTAGCATGAAATATCTCATAAAATTACAAAAATATGAGTAATCATTCATGACTTATTTACATGAAAACAAAATTACACATCCTTTATATCTAATCCATATACCAACGACCAAAAACACCTACAAACACTTACATTCTTCAATTTTCTTGATCTAATTGATCTCTCTCAAGTTCTATCTTCAAGTTCTAAGTGTTCTTCATAAATTCTATAAGTTCTAGTTTCATAAAATCAAGAATACTTCTAAGATTGTAAGTTTACTTCCAATCTTGTAAAGTGATCATCCAATCTCAAGAAATCTTTCTTATTTACAGTAAGATATCTTTCTAATACAAGGTAATACTCATATTCAAACTTTGATTCAATTTCTATAACTATAACAATCTTATTTCGAGTGAAAATTTTACTTGAACTTGTTTTCGTGTCATGATTATGCTTCAAGAACTTTCAAGCCATCCAAGGATCCTTTGAAGCTAGATCTATTTTTCTCATTTCCAGTAGGTTTATCCACAAAACCTGAGGTAGTAATGATGTTCATAACATCATTCGATTCATATATATAAAACTACCTTATTCGAAGGTTTAAACTTGAAATCACTAGAACATAGTTTAGTTAATTATAAACTTGTTCGCAAACAAAAGTTAATCCTTCTAACTTGACTTTTAAAATCAAATAAACACATGTTCTATATCTATATGATATGCTAACTTAATGATTTAAAACCTGGAATGTGACGATCGCTCCAAATCCATATGGACGAACACGTCATTCATCGATTTCATTGCGAGGTATTTGACCTCTATATGATACGTTTTGTAAACATTGCATTCTTTTGAAAAGGCACACCATAAATGAATATTTAAATCAAAGGTTTTCGACATCTGATGATTTTTACATATAGACAATCACCGTAAATAAGTTTACAATAGTACTTCCATTGACAATGCAGTCAAAATAAGATACATGGTGATGATTTGGTGAATGCAACGTTTCCTTGATAAATATGCCATGTAAGACTCCATGCACATAGCTTGTCTAACATATAAGCAAACAGCGGAAGACTTCTAGGAAACCTGAGAATAAACATGCTAACAAGTGTAAACACAAAGGTTGGTGAGTTCATAGTTTTAATGTTTCGTATAATCTGTATATAAAGGTGGATCACAAGATTTCAGTTGTTTCATCCAGAAACGTTTATCAATAGATTATATAAAAGTGGATCACAAGATTTCAGTTGTTTCATCCAGAAACGTTTATCAATAGATTCTACATAACAGAGCACCTGGTAACTAAACTTTAACGTTATAATGATAAATACCCCATTCGTTTTAATACACGCAAACCAACGTGTCCTAAACTCAAATAACATACGTCCGTTAAAAGGCTAGCGCTCTAGCTCGGACGGGGATGTCAAGCCCTATGGATCCATATACAATTATTCGCGCCCACCAGTCCATATCATATGTACTGGCAGCTACTAGTTACCAAAGCTAAGGGATTTTCGGTTTAACTCAGTGTAGAATTTAGTATGTACTTGTATCCATTGTGTTTAAAATAAAGTGCATGTATTCTCAGCCCAAAAATATAGATTGCAAAAGCAATTAAAAAGGGAGCAAATGAAACTCACCTTATCAGCATATAAAGTCGTTCATCGTAATGTGATCGAAACTCAGAGTATCGAATAACCATAGATCTCAACGTATCAATATTGAGATTTAATATTGTAGAAAAGTACGTAGACGTAACGGAGATGATAAACACTAGGTTTGATTCACAAATATACCCCCGAACGTTACCCATAACCTCTTTGGCAATAACCCATAATTTCCTTAACTCTAGCTTGCTCGTAAACTTGTTTTGAAATCGTTTGGACATAACCTCGTCGTAGTATTTTATGTATAATACTAATAATATTACTAATAAAAATAATAAGATTAATAATAATTATATTAATCTTAATAATATATATATATATATATATATATATATATATATATATTTGAGAGACAGAGAGATTTTGAGAAAAAAAAGTAAATATATTCGAACAAAACTTGCGAGCTTTATAGACCTGGCCTGATTTCCACTGCCATGCGATCGCATGGCTGGGCAGTGTAATTCCTATGCGATCGCATGGGAAACTTTTCCAGCTCACAATGTTTTGGCAACTAGCTCGTCGACATATTTTTATAATATATATAATATATAATTTAAATTAATTAATTATATATTATATTTTATTCTCGTGCATAGTTGATTTGTAATTTTTGTTTCGATAAGTCGTACGTCGTCACTCGACTTATGTCCCGGTTCCGGTTTTTCGAATGTCCCTTCGTACGCTGAGAAAACTTGTACATTACATTTTGGAACACGTACCTTAGTCAAAATATAGCCTTAAATTATCCCTAAATTATATCACTCAAAATATAACTTATACATTTGAGTGTTTTGGTCATTTACATCTATAAATCATCGTCTCGCTATTTGTTAAAATACATTTTAAAATAGTGTTTACCGTAGCAAGTTACTGTAGCAATTCACTGTAGCAAAGTCAATTTCACTGTAGCAAGTAGTGATTTTCGAAAGAAAAAATTGCACCGTTGGTCACTCATGTTTAACTCAAATTTCATGTTAGTCACTAATGTTTGTTTTGAACATTGTTGGTCACTCAAGTATACAAAAGTTCTATGGCTAGTCACTTTTAAACTTTTGTAAAAAAAAAAATGCATCACATGTTTTACATGTGAAGGTATAATCGTCCACACACATTTTTCCATAATAGCAATCCAAGCTACGATCAAAATATGTGAGATTTTTTAAGTGCTCTTCCAAGGAAAGATTATGATTCCACTTGTGTTAGTATCTTTACACACAACTATCATCACTCCTCCCACTGATGCATCAAAAAACAAAAAGATACTTTTATTATTATTTTAAGTAGTAATAAATCAACATCATATTCCTTCTACTGATTCTATATTTAGATCCAATCCAACTTATTTTTTCATTTAAATTTTTTTTTTTTTTTTTTGTTTCTTCAGGAAGGTTTGGGGGACAAAATTGAGTCTCAACTGGTCAAGGTTCTCTCCGAGAGCACTATCGGAAAATGTTTCATTGCGGTGTCATTCATGATTCTTGCATTCAAATTTGGTGGTTCCTTTTTAAATCTTGGTGAAAAAATAACAGCCAACTATGCCTCGATCAAGAAGATCTACAATACCCTATTGAAGCTATCTATCTATCTTATCTATTAATTAGTCGATCCATGTGAAGGTATTTGAAGAAACTGATTTTGGAATTCGTTTTTGACTTTTGTTGACTATTTTGGGGTTTTGATGATCTAGATCGAATATGAGAAAAGTAAAAACGTGGAAAGGTTGAAAATCATTTAGTGAATGTTTCTTCAGAGTTATCGAGTTATGATAATTTTTTGTTTCGAGTTTTTTTTAGATCTGAAATCGATTTGTTCATCAAATTTGGTAGTGTTTTGCTAAATCTGAAAATGGAGAATTGTTCAGAATGTTCAAACGCTGCTAACTGCATCGTTTGGTGGATTGGGGTCGAGTTTTGAACTGTTTTTGAAGAACGCCGCCAACAGCCCACTTGAGCCGCCGCCTGAAACTCGCCGGATTCTGCTGTTTAACAAGAACATATCAGATGAGGCATATTTCCGGTAGCCTGAGTTTGGTATGATGATTCAAACAACAAAAATGTGTATGGACGTTTATACCCTCATGTCTAAAACACGTGATGAATTTTTTTTACAGAAATTTGAAAGGTGACCAACCATGTAACTTTTGTATACTTGAGTGATCAACCATTCTCAAAACAAACATTAGTGGCTAACATGAAATTTGAAGTAAACATGAGTGATCAATGGCGTAATTTTTTCTTTTCGAAAACACTGTAGCATTTTGAGTACTGTAGCAATTTGAAAATACTGTAGCAAATTAGTGTATTACTGGTTCATCTTAAATGCTTTAGTTAACTTATCTAAATATCAATCGAATCAATAAACGAATGTTACTATCGTTTACTAAATAACTTGAAATTATATATATGTATATATCTTTTTAATATACATAAATCAGTTTTTAAATACACATTGAAAGTTATTTATAAATAAATTTTAATAATAAATATTCCAACTTATCATATATATTCAAATAGATATTTAAACCAATAAGTTTAATGTACGGTCTCAAACAATTAATACATTGTTACCTTTTCAAATTATAGTATATATGTATCTATTTATATATAATTGTTCGCGAATCGTCGAAAACAACCGAAGGGTATTTAAATATATAAAAGTAGTTCAAAAATTTTGAGATTCAGTTTTACAGACTTTGCTTATCGTGTTGGAAATGTTAGTCATACAAAGATTAAGTTTAAATTTGGTCAGAAATTTCCGGGTCATCACAGTACCTACCCGTTAAAGAAATTTCGTCCCGAAATTTGAGTGAGGTCGTCATGGCTAACAATAAAAATGTTTTCATGACGAATATGAGTCGATAACTAGAGTTTTATCACGGTTGAATAATATAGATACAACAATCCAATTACTTGAAGCGTATGAGAGAAGTTATCGTAATCAAGTGAAATGGAGAATAGAGATGCGTCTTATCTCTTGTTGTAGTAACAATTGATTTCCGGATTTTAAGGAATAGAAAATCTTCATAATCTAAATAAGATTTGATTCTTTAGAATTTGCGGAAATTAGGATTTTCTTTGATTAAATGCGTAATCTGCCTCGATTGCTATGTCTGATATTTCGCTTATAAATTGACCACTTCCATTTCATTATTTTCACTACTCCTACATCTTCTTCCTCATTTCATACTTTCAAAAGATTGTGAAATGCTTCATCCAGTTCTGATTCTTGATATACTCCTAACTTTCATATCTGTCATTCTTCTTTTTCATCTACCACCAGAGGAAGTTATTTTCTTCTACCATTACCTTGGGGTTATAGTGTTTTTCATTCTCCCGTGTCTTTATATTGCTATACGCATTGATATACACGGTTTGTAATTTATGTGTTGTCATCGAACTTTATATCTTTCCTTATTTTTCAGAGTCCCTGCTTCTGTCTTTTTATAATCATTGACATCCACAGTTACTGCTCCCTCCTATTTACTGCGATTTATACTCCAATTTCTATTTCGGAGCTTTGTCCCTTCGTTTCTTCTTCTTGCGATTAGACATCTCTTGTAATGGTCCAGAATTCGTAGGTATGGAGTTTTGGATGAACATAGTTAATGTTCTGAGAAGGTAATCGTAATGGCACGATCTTGATTTGTCAAATTACCAGAATATCCGGAAAAGACCGAATCATTAAGAAAATATTTTCTTGATATGTTTAGAGGTTAAATAGAATAAAAGAGTTATGTAACATGGGTCATGATGATGGTGTGATCTGTGAACATTTATCAAGTTCCATTAGAAACTCAGCATGACTTACTGTAATATAATCACGTTGATCAAGTGTCATTATATTATACTAACTCATGCTTCAATTCCCAACATTACTTCAAAACATTTATATTTTAAACTTGAAAGTTTCAGAATTTAGAAACTAAAATAGTTTCTGTTATGGTGTAACACAGATATCGTACGTCGTCACTCGACTTATGTCCCGGTTCCGGTTTTTCGAATGTCCCTTCGTACGCTGAGAAAACTTGTACATTACATTTTGGAACACGTACCTTAGTCAAAATATAGCCTTAAATTATCCCTAAATTATATCACTCAAAATATAACTTATACATTTGAGTGTTTTGGTCATTTACATCTATAAATCATCGTCTCGCTATTTGTTAAAATACATTTTAAAATAGTGTTTACTGTAGCAAAGTTACTATAGCAATTCACTGTAGCAAAGTCAATTTCACTGTAGCAAGTAGTGATTTTCGAAAACACTGTAGCATTTTGAGTACTGTAGCAATTTAAAAATACTGTAGCAAATTAGTGTTTTACTGGTTCATCTTAAATGCTTTAGTTAACTTATCTAAATATCAATCGAATCAATAAACGAATGTTACTATCATTTACTAAATAACTTGAAATTATATATATGTATATATCTTTTTAATATACATAAATCAGTTTTTAAATACACATTGAAAGTTATTTATAAATAAATTTTAATAATAAATATTCCAACTTATCATATATATTCAAATAGATATTTAAACCAATAAGTTTAATGTACGGTCTCAAACAATTAATACATTGTTACCTTTTTAAATTATAGTATATATGTATCTATTTATATATAATTGTTCGCGAATCGTCGAAAACAACCGAAGGGTATTTAAATATATAAAAGTAGTTCAAAAATTTTGAGATTCAGTTTTATAGACTTTGCTTATCGTGTCAAAAATGTTAATCATACAAAGATTAAGTTTAAATTTGGTCAAAAATTTCCGGGTCATCACATGGAAACACGAAAAACACCGTAAAACCGGACATACGCTGTCGTAGTAACACCGCGGGCTGTTTTGGGTTTGATAATTAAAAATTATGATAAACTTTGGTTTAAAAGTTGTTCTTCTGGGAAAATGATTTTTCTTATGAACATGAAACTATATCCAAAACTCATGGTTAAACTCAAAGTGGAAATATGTTTTTCAAAATGGTCATCAAGACGTCGTTCTTTCGACTGAAATGACTACCTCTTACAAAAATGACTTGTAACTTATATTTCCGACTATAAACCTATACTTTTTCTGTTTAGATTCATAAAATAGAGTTCAATATGAAACCATAGCAATTTGATTCACTCAAAACGAATTTAAAACGAAGAAGTTATGGGTAAAACAAGATTGGATATTTTTTTGATTGTTGTAACTACGGGAAATATTGTAACAAATCTATATTAATCATATCCTAGCTAACTTATATTGTATTATACATGTATTCTAATATATTATGTAATCTTGGGATACCATAGACACGTATGCAAATGTTTTGACATATCATATCGACCCATCTATATATATTACTTGGAACAACCATAGACACTCTATATGCAGTAATGTTGGAGTTAGCTATACAGGGTTGAGGTTGATTCCAAAAATATATATACTTTGAGTTGTGATCTAGCCTGAGACGTGTATACACTGGGTCGTGGATTGGGTCAAGATAATATATATCAATTTATTTTCTGTACATCTAACTATGGACAACTAGTTGTAGGTTACTAACGAGGACAGCTGACTTAATAAACTTAAAACATTAAAACGTATTAAAAATGTTGTAAATATATTTTGAACATACTTTGATATATATGTACATATTTGTTATAGGTTCGTGAATCGACCAGTGGCCAAGTCTTACTTCCCGACGAAGTAAAAATCTGTGAAAGTGAGTTATAGTCCCACTTTTAAAATCTAATATTTTGGGATGAGAATACATGCAGTTTTATAAATGTTTTACGAAATAGACACAAGTAATTGAAACTACATTATATGGGTGAATGATCGAAGCTGAATATGCCCATTTTGCTTGGTAGCCTAAGAATTAGTAAACCGATCTACTAATTGACGCGAATCCTAAAGATAGATCTATTGGGCCTAACGAACCCCATTCAAAGTACCGGATGCTTTAGTACTTCGAATTCGTTTTTATCATGTCCGAAGGATTTTCCGGAATGATAGGGGATATTCTTATATGCATCTTGTTAATGTCGGTTACCGGGTGTTCACCATATGAATGATTTTTATCTCTATGTATGGGATGTATATTGAAATATGAAATCTTGTGGTCTATTATTATGATTTGATAATATATAGGTTAAACCTATAACTCACCAATATTTTTGTTGACGTTTTAAGCATGTTTATTCTCAGGTGATTATTAAGAGCTTCCGCTGTTGCATACTAAAATAATGACAAGATTTGGAGTCAATGCTTGTATGATATTATGTAAAAACTGCATTCAAGAAACTTATTTTTGATGTAATATATTCTTATTGTAAACCATTATGTAATGGTCGTGTGTAAATGGTATAATTTAGATTATCATTATTTGATAATCTACGTAATGCTTTTTAAACCTTTATAGATAAAATAAAGGTTATGGTTGTTTTAAAAATGAATGCAGTCTTTGAAAAACGTCTCATATAGAGGTCAAAACCTCGCAACGAAATCAATTAATATGGAACGTTTATAATCAGGGGCGAAGATGGTATGGGGCAGGGGGGCGGGCGCCCCCGGTGGATTTTTTTTTTCAGTGTAAAAATTTTGGGTTTTTCGACTTTGCCCCCGGTGGATTTTTTTTTTTGCCCCCAAACCTACATATTTTGCCTCAAAACCTTCAAATTTTGCCCCAAATTCTCCAACTTTTGCCCCAAAATCTTCAAATTTTGCCCCAAAATCTTCAAATTTTGCCCCAAAATCTCCAACTTTTGCCCAAAAATCTTCAAATTTTGTCCAAAAAAATTGCTACGGTTAAAAAAAAATTTTTTGCCACCGGTGAAAAAAATCCTAGTTTCGCCTCTGTTTATAATCAATATGAACGGGACATTTCACGAATAGTGCATATTAAATACTCCATGAGTTTTTAAAGCACATCATCATCATCATCATCATTAGAGTAAAAATAAATAGTATAATATATATTATTATTACTAGTTACTGTTAGTATTATTATTATTACTATTAGTATTATTGTTATTAATAATAATCTGTTTATATAAATACTAGGAAGGTTTTCGCCGTGCATATGCACGGCGGTTTAAATTATTTTTGAAATCATATACTCTGGATAGTGATTATTGGGGTCATCATAAAGGAGTTCGAAATTAGCACCTTCCTTAAAAGTTCATTGAACTTTTAATGGAAGGCTATATGCTCGTCCGAGGATGAATTCCATTTAGTAACATCATCATCATGACATGGTTAACATCAAAACAAAAATGATCACAACTTACTACGACCGATTGTAGACAAAGTTATTTCTTGCCTTCCTCAACAAACGTTATACCAAATTACCAATACACTATAGCTCTAGTTCAAAATATATACATACCAAACTACCAATACACTATAGCTCTAGTTCAAAATCCAAAATAGATATATACATACCAAACTACCAATACATTTTAGTTGTAGTTCAAAACCCAGAATCGAGAAACAAATAGCTATCCAGTATGTTTGTTCACCAAACCAATTGAGAATGTGTATCTGCATCTGCATGAATAAACTTCGTCAAAAATGTAAAGCCCAAAATTACATAAATTCATGGATGTTTGTTAATGAATTTAAGTTCTAGCTATTGGAGCAGAAATGGGAATAAATATTACTATAATTGATAAAACTGGTGATCAAGATGGATAGTATTTGCATTTCACAATTGATTACCAAGTTTAAAGCTCAATAATAAAAATTAACTTTAACTTAATACGTAACAAGAAAATAGACCGTTAGGATAAGCAGCTCCTATGATGTGTCAAGTCAGGGATCAACTGTAACTGTTGGAACCACGTCACAATGAACCAAATCCTTATATAGGTTAGAGCTTTAAGATATTTAGGGACAAGTATCTTATTTGTATTTGCCAATTAGCCAACATTCAAGTCAATCTATAAGACGTATCTTTTTTTTTTCTTCAAGTCAATCTATAAGACCATGTATCTACCTGCAAGGATATACAATGCAATGGTTAAAAACTTGTGTATTTGGCTGACGAAAGAAACCATTCACCTTCGCAAACGTCAACAATATAATTTATCTAACTTCATCCTTCGGTTCAAGAAGCTAGGCCAGAGTAATTCCAAGAACTTGTGCTCGTATAACTGAAATAAGAGTTCAGATTAATCATGACTGTTAATGTTAATCTGAGTCTAGTGTAGGATTAATTTTATATAAATACAATGACCCCAACTTACGTCGACTTTACCATTGAAAACTTACGCTTGAATACATTCCCGGAGGTTCTGGAACTCACATAATACATCTTCAGCAATTTTCTTTCTCTCGGTACAGAATTGAAGGAAAATAATTGTTGGAACCACAAGATCTTCCAAACCCAAAAACAAAGACCCAGTGACAAAACAAAGACCCATTGACAAAGTCACAAAACACTGTTCCGATTCAAATTGCAGTGATGGTGTGTGCCAAATTAAGCCAACTGATCGAGCCTACAGCAAATTTTACATATATGAATTTATAATAACTATACATTGCATTAGCTAACAAACCAACCATCTTATCTAGAAATTCGTAGATCATAGGTTTATGCAACCACAAACACTTTAAGCTCACCTCTATGTAGTCGCTTCTAATGGTTCTAAAGGCGGTAGAGCACCAAGTTGAAGGTCAACAATATTATCAAAATCTTTGCTCAAGGAATCAATACATCCAAAAAAAAAAAAAAAAAAAAAAAAAAACTGTATTAAAAAGAAATAAACATGCGTGTAAACCAAAGTCATAGCGATTTGTAGATAAAGGTCAAATAGAATAGATGATATAGTTTAAAAGTAATTAAAAAAAAACATATAGATGGTGTGTGGATTTATGTTTCGGAATCATCAATAATAAACTTTAGTTGCATAGACAACAAAAGTAATGGAAACTGTTACTTGCACAATGAATAGCTGCCCTTCAAATTGATACGGCTTCTTTCGAGCGAGCCAATTCTCCAACAGAATTAAAGAGAGAATATAGAGTTTCAGTTATTGATTCAAAGATTTGTTACATTCCTCTTCTACCTCTAACTATTTAACCACTTGTTACAACCGAAAACGACAAACACCACCTAAACGATACAGCTATTTTTAGTGGGCTACATGTAATCTCTTGGCCAAACTGTTGGACTTGTATTTATTTTGGGCCTTGCATTATTGGACTCAACTTCCACTTCAGCCTTATCATTACATCTCCCATCAAAAGAACCATGTCCTCATGGTTCAAATTCTGTTGCATTACATCACATTAAACCAAATAAATCCAAGTACTCTCTTCATGTGTCAAGAATTTATACTTAACATGCACGGGTAACACAAGTTTATAACAGCTGGACCAATTCTCTTTGCCACTTTACCAAAATACTTGCAACTCAACTTCGGGTTGACCCGTTTAACTACTGCAAGTTGGCTAAATGGATGAAGTTTAACCCAAACCAAATCTCCTTCTTGAAACTCCAACTCCGTCCTATGCTTATATGCAACTAACTTCATTTTGTTATTTACTTGAACCAAAGCTTGTCTTAAATATCTGATCTGCTCTTGTCTTCCCTCAAGCATAGAATGTAAAGCATCCACTGTTGTATTATCACTTAAGCAATCAGAGATCACAACTAATACTATTGTAGAATCATGAAGTGGTTTTCTGCCATACATTGCCTCAAAAGAATCAAACCATGTAGCTACATTAGTTGGTGTGTTTAATTCCTTAAAATGAACACTTTTGGACCATCTATCTACCACCACCCTTATGATATTATAACCACAAGAAAGAAACAATTTGACCTTTCTCTTTGTTCTTCCTGAATTAACTTTTGTATTAACCTCATAGTGGCCTTCTTTTTTAACACTTTGACTAGTCTGTTCATTGCCAACTTCAATCCTTTCATTGCATTGCCCTTTTAAAGAAACCATGTCCTCATGGTTCATATCTTCTAGCATTTGATGATAAGCAACTTTATCCATCCAGGGTACTTCATCAACTGGACACATTTCCCACTTAAGCAAAAAATGATCAATGAGAATTTCATAAAATAATCTTGAAATTAGTGTGTTGGTTACTTCAACCACACTGCAATAATCTTCAAATTGATCAACATCTGTGTCATACACCCTAGTTACTTCCTCACTAGGTAGCAATTCCCATTTAACCAACACCAAATCTTCTTCCCGTCTTTTAAAGGTTTGTGCAGGTTTATGCTTGTATGCTCCTGTTATTAATGTCATTTGGACATTTGCATTCAAAAAGTTTTGTTTATTCGTTCCAAGCATCATCTCCTGATACTTATATGCCACAACTACATTGTAGACACCATCATGTTTCGACCTCCATTTGGGCCACAAATGCATCATCTCATTCCCTTTAAATCGAAACTTGAAATTTTCGACTAACTGAATTGGAAGATGAACACAATAACAATGCAATTTCACTGCTGCTGCTATGTGATTCAGATCCGAATCATAATATTTGGTTCGTTGTGTAGCTTGCAACCCTAATTCCTTTGCCTGTTTAGTAGTTGCAATTTCCACTGACCCAATCATCCCATTGTAATTTTGAATCGCCTCAATGATAGATTCTGCATTTCCACTATCACTTTCAAACAAATATGAAGACATCAAAGAACTCACGCCACTGTACAGAGCATTTATATATCCATCATCCTCCTCTTCTAGCTTATTACTAACTGCAATTGTAGTATGAATATCCTCTTCTATTAACACCTGATTAGACTCAATCTCCCTATCATTGTCACCCATTTCTTCAAGACTTGAATCTTTTACATTTAAACAAGGTAGTGATTCTAAAAAAATGTTGTCTTTATTTTCTTCCTTTGAAACTTTAAGATCAGAAACATCTACCCTTTCTACATCAGTCAACTTAGTTATCACTTTTGAAGTTGCAATGTTAGTATTTTTATTACCAGAAATATCAATACTCTTAGATGCATTTGGTAAAGAAAAATTGCTCTTTTGTTGACTGGACCACTCATTATTACCACATTTAACATTCAATTGATCTTCATTAGAAAAAGGGCCAAATTGTACCTTTAAAGCTGCGATGAAATCTGCCCAAGAATGGACTTGATTTGTCATCTCCATCCATTCAAACCAATTACTTGCTAATCCATCTAAATGAAATGATGTATAGATCAGTTTTTGTGGTTCTGAAACTTTGTGAAATTCAAAATACTTTTCAACTTGATACAACCATTCAGAAGGATCACCCCCACTGAATCTTGGAAAATCCGTTGACAAGGTCTTCGAAGGTGTGACCTGATCAATTATATTTGTGCAATTTGGTGGAAAATTAGATTGTGGGTTTTGTGTAGGTTGAGTTTGTGATGCCAATACAATCAAAGGTTGTAATGCTTGAAGAATTCGTTCTGTGAATCGATCCAACAACTCACCTTGATTTGATGATTCTGCCATTGTTGTAGCTTGAAGCTCAAGAACAATGAAAGCACCAAAATGATACGGCTTCTTTCGAGCGAGCCAATTCTCCAACAGAATTAAAGAGAGAATATAGAGTTTCAGTTATTGATTCAAAGATTTGTTACATTCCTCTTCTACCTCTAACTATTTAACCACTTGTTACAACCGAAAACGACAAACACCACCTAAACGATACAGCTATTTTTAGTGGGCTACATGTAATCTCTTGGCCAAACTGTTGGACTTGTATTTATTTTGGGCCTTGCATTATTGGACTCAACTTCCACTTCAGCCTTATCACAAATCCTCTTAGCTCCTCTACTACTTTGCGACACCTAAAAATAGACCACAACTTCGATGTATTTCATCCAACAATTTCAAAACAGTCGAACCTAGTTCTCTAGCATATAAAAACATATAAACCGAGAGAGAGATATAGTTACAGTGAGGGTTGCTAGTAGAACTTTGTTGTCAAACCCTAGCACCAGATCATGTACCCCAACTGTAAACTATTTGTTCTGCAACCAATTTAGCGCACCAATAATTCAAAACATACATGTTAAAACTCAACAACAATCTCCACAACCAATTTAGGGAACCGACAACGAAAAACATAAATATTTGAGCACAATAACAATCAATTAACATATATACTCATAGACAACAACAATCAAATAAATAAAAGCATGAGAAAGTATTCAAACACAATAACAATCTCCACAACCAATTTAGGGAACCGACAACTAAAAACATAATTATTTGAGCACAATAACAATCAATTAACAATTTAACATATATACTCATAGATAACAACAATCAAATAATTAAAAGCATGAGAAAGAAGTACCTTATTTAGGGTTTAGAATTGACAATTGATTTTTCCCAATACAAAGGAGTTGTACGATAGTATCAGCAAGAAGAAGATGAACCAAAGGTAGATGTGGCAGGCTATACAAAACTCAGCAGCTACGTGTCAATCGGGGGGAAAAAAACGTGGAACTCAAGAATTGAGGGGAAGAAGCAGGTGGTGGCAGGGTAGTGAAATTGAAAGATAAGCGGGTGGTGGCACCTTGAACAGTAAAAAAAAAAAAAACTACCTTTATATGGATAGGTAGATATAGGGAAATTGGTGGATGTAGGTACGTCGAGAAAACAAAAGTCGTGGTTGGCGGAATGTTTTTGTGATGCTTCGGAGAATCCAATTGTTGGTCGATCACAAAAGCAAAAGAGTTTTTGGGCCACGGTAATGGACAAGTTTAATGGAAACGAAGAAGGATGAGTACGCCATGACGTTTCGTTATCTTCAAAATTGCGAGATGTCAACAAGGCGTGTACGGAGTTTTTGCCGATTTTTAAGGATATAAAGGATCATTGGCGTAGTGGAGCTAATGACGATGACATTTACAAGTATACGGAGCAATCATATTATAGTCAATATGATAAACAATTTCATCATAAGGAATCATTTTTTTTTTCTTGAAAGAACATCCAAAGTGGAAGGTACATAATGATTCGGTTGCTAGATATCAAAAAGATTTTGTGGATGTTGACGATGTTGGGGAAAGTCAAGAGACTCGGTACGACTTTTACAAGACTTTCAGGCGGAGTTGTTTGGGGACGTCCCGATGCCACGTCCAATGGGCCGTGATAAAGCAAAGAAAGCCCAGAAAAAAAAACAACTTCTTCGGACGCAGGAGCGTCATTCCGTATTAAGAGTTCGAGTTCGTCAAGGGTGGACGAATTTTTGGACCAAATGACTTATGTGGCCACGAATAAGAAATGTGCGATTGATAAATTCAATGAATATGTTAGTATGCAAACAGCACTTACACAATTTGATTTGTTGGGGAAATCATCTGCTCAATTTGAAGACCCGAAAGACGTGATACGTCTTCAAAATCTAAAAAAGATGATTTGTTGAGAAAATCAACTGCTCAATAAAACACAAAAAAAAAAAAAATACCACACCAGCATTCCACTAACAACTCACACCACAACTAATCCACACAAAAATTTCACACATGATAATCAAGTACAAAAAGCAACTCACAAACCAACGAAGCAGTGCTTCAGTGGTACCAGTCACCTATGAACCCTGGGCCCACGAGAATATGCCCTTTACCAAAAATGGGGTGCAGGTTCGAATCCCTCCGGGGGCGATATTCAGCTTGCAAGTTCTCGTTAGGTATTGGGGGAGGTGTTTTACACGGTATACTTAGCCCTTACTGAGTGGACGGTATAGGTGCCAAAGACACACGGGGTCAGGGTTTCTCCGCCAGATTAAACCTTACCAAAAAGCAACTCACAAATAGTCTTATGACTAGCGTTAAAGTTACGAATAAATATGTCATTTCCATTCACTCGGTATCTCGTTCCTATTTCTTCTTTTCGATTCGAGGAATCAGCTTCTTTGATTTGTTCGAATTTAGGGTTTCGAAGTTGTTGGGAAGTACAAGACAAACGCTTTTTTTTTTCTTTTTTTTAATTGAGACAGAAAAACTACGAATCTATCATTCCACATTCACTCGTTATCTCCTATTTCTTCTTGTCACACTCTTCTCTTCGCGTAATCAGGTCTATTTTCCTTTGATTTCGTTAAGATATTCGAATCTATGGGTTGTTTCTTTTAATTTCGTTAGATTGTGATAAGTGAAGGTTTCTGTATTTGAAATTAGGGTTTTTTCTCCCGTCAAATTATGAAAAGTTGGAGTTCTTCCGTTGATCTTCTTAAAGTGAAATTAGGGTTATGAAAAGAACAAGTAATCTTAAAAAGAATACAAGTATGGTGTCCTGAAGAACCTAATACACAATGACATTGTTCTTGTTTCCGTTGATCTTGATGGTCGTATCTTTGACTACCATAACTTCAATTTTAGTTATTGTAAGTTTACGTTGATTCTTAATTATTATTGTAAAAAGTGAAGGTTTTTGTCTTGTTTCGATTCCGTTTAAAACTTTGAATTTAGGCTTCTTTTTTCATCAAATTCTAAAAATTATGTTAAAGTTTCATAAATTAGGGTTATCAAAAGAAGTTTCAGAAATTTAGGCTTCTTTTTTCGTCAAATTCTAATAAGTTGTCCTGTACGTATAGTCTTTGTGTAATCTTAAGAACAAGATGATATGGAAGCATGGGTTCCTGAAGAACCTGATTTTGATTATCATATGGAAGCATTGTTCTTGTTTCTTTAGATGGATTTGCAAGTTTATTATGTTAATTCTTGTTATTCATATCTTTGACTACCATATCTCTCAATGTTAAGTCTTGTAACTTTTTTTGTTAATTCTTGATATTCATATTATCGGCAAGACAAAATTAGTGCGTTTTTATTTCATCTGTTCTTTTGTTCTATCGAGAGGGAAACATATGGCTAGCTAGTTGAATATTATAATCATGTGGATACAACGCGACTACTACAGGTACTGATTCTGATTTCTAATTTCTTACAATATGTGGGTTGTTTTATAGTTATTCGGTACACTGTAAATAATTTTTGTTGAAGCTGATATTTGTAGGAAATGTGTCTAAGCCGCAGATTCTTATGGATAATGGTATTGGCAAAAAGATTGTTTATAAAATTTTGTTAGCTATTATCACTAAAATGATGAAATTTGCTCATATAAGGTGAGTTTATGGTGCTACTATTAATTGTAATGGTAAGTTTATTGTGAAACCAGTAGTATTACCTTTGCATTTGGTATGGTTATGTATGTTAGGTTAAATCCTCTGTTCTTGCAGAGTGGGTCGGTGCATTCATTTTCCTACCTTCGTCAAATATCTCGTTTTCTATCTATATGCCATTTGGATCATTGACTTTTGGTTTCAAAATTCTGTGTATCTAATATTGCAACAGTCATTATTTTTTAGTATATTATTGTCTCGTTTGGTACCCCGGTTTTATGGTTTTTATTTGCACTTGAAAGTGGGAGTTACTTGATTCGGATACTTTTGGATTATGGGTGCAGTTTCATCGTCGTATTGACAGAACCTTCAAAAAGAGTTTGCCCCCAAAGTTAGTCGCTATCTTCTATCTTTCATATGTAAATGTACTAGTCGTTATCTACGCCTCTCTATGCTTGTCTGGCCGCTGACTTCTATTTCCAAACTCTTTTCTATCTAACAATATTTTTTTATGCAGATGTCTTGGTCCGAGTCCTATCATTCATATGAGCCATGGAGCAAAACTCTCAAGTCATTTTCCGAGTTAAAGAAGTTATTTTATAGTATGCAGGGAGAGTCTTATTCTTACCCATTATTGTTACGGGAGATCATTAGACAAAAAGGTCCTAACTACACATCCTTAGCTCTTTACAAAAAGATTATATATTTATGCTTTAGTCTTTCTTTTATATGAATAGATCGGCAACGGCATTGTGCCAAAAAGAACTTACCGAGAGGAAAACATGGTATTGATTTTGATTTCTATTATCTTACGATCTGTTAACTGTTTTTCGTTTTTTGGTACTCTGTGAATAATTTACTTAAATATGATGTTTATCTTTCCAGACTTGCTAAAAGCTTCTCCTATCTGTGCTTCCTCATCCTATTAAGCATTGCCTTGTAGTGCTGGTTTTTTCAGATGGCCCATGTTAAGGTATTATATCCTCAGATTGTTGAATACTTTGTGTTTTGCTTATGAATAAGTTATATTTCTTTCTGTACCTGTTGTTCAGTGATATCTAAAGAAGTTTCTCTAATTTTGATTGTAGATGGTCTTTGAAAGGAATTGATTTATTTGCAACGTGAGAATTGGAAGCTAGGAAGCTTATGTTCTCAAAGGTATTGTCATGTGTATTTTCGTTAAGTGTTGATTTTCATTTTTTTAAAGTGAAATAGTGGTTATTTGATGCTCGTTGTTTTTGTGCATACTTGTTATCAAGGTTGAAAAAGACGTGAGACGGGGCCGAAACGTTAGCGATCTCAAAACGTCGCAATGGAAAAAACGGGGTCGAAACGGATGTTGACTAACGTTGACTTATATATATATATATATATATATATATATATATATATATATAAAGTTGACCCTTTTTTTCCCGTCTTTGACCGTTTTTCCGTTTTTTCCCGTCTTTGACCTTTTTTCCGTCTTTGACCATTTTTTACCGTTTTTTAGCGTTGTTGACCGTTTTTTAAGCATTGACCGTCTTTTTTGCCGTTTTAAGGCCCGTTGCAACGATACTAAGGCAAATCCTTTGTGGCGTCCGTTGCGGCGCCCGTTTCAGCCGTTTTTTACAACACTGCTTGTTATATTGTTTATGCATTAATATGATACTGCATTTCTATCTACGCCCACTTATTTATAGTTGATTAGTGGCGTTTCGACATTTCGTAAGACGTGAACTAGGACAAGCCTAAGGTCGTATATCGTGTTCACACTTGATTTGTGATAAATGAAGTGTTTATAAGCATGTTCATTTTCTCCATAAAATCGGCTACATTGGTGAAGTATTGGTGTTTGTTTAATGTTGAAGAGATTGTCTTGGTTAACAGATAACTCGCATAGGGTTAGCGGTATGTAAATAACTATTTACCACGATGTTTCCCTTGTAAGTTTACTTTGTTCTACGCTATTCTCATCTTGGTTGTATTGCTTCTGTTAAAATATGCTTTGCTTGGGAGATCTCTCCCTTATTTAATGTTGAATTCAGAAGTTCATTTGCTATGAAATTTAGTGGAGCAAAGTATATATCGATCTATGGATTTGGTTGATTATTCATATACTAAATTTGTGAGTAGCTATATTTTTATCGTTCAGATTACAAGTAAAATTAGTTTGTCTTGTAGTAAACAAGGAGATAACTTATTCTTTACCGGTTTGACTTTGAATTGCTCTTCTTTTATCTGAATCCAGTTTGACTTTTTTAGATAAGTTATAAACCCGCAGCCATTTAGTAGTATGTGGTTGGAATGCTTGATAACTCTTTTTTGTTTCGAATTTTAGCTTGATTTACTACTAGTTTTCTGTCATAACTCATCGGGTGTATTTTCAGAATAGCGTTGGAAGGAGATCTCTTAAGAAAGTCCAACAAGATTGGAGATTGCTTAAAAGTAACTTGTTAGGTATCCTATGACTTTATTCTTTGATTTCCATTTTTTATATCTGTGAATTTTGGCCTGTAAGCGTTTTGAGCTTGTACGCAGATGAAATTTATTTTAGAGTTAATGAAACCCGAATAAATTTATTAAGAGCTGTGATAGTTGGAGCGCATGGAACGCTTTATCATGATGGCCTTTTCTTCTTTTACTTTCATCTTCCTCGTCAATACCCCGATATTCCACTATTAAGTAAGCTGACCGCTGCCTTTTTCAGTTATTATTTTCTAGTTTGCAAACTAACCAATTTCTATTTGAAGTGCGAAAAATATTTATAGCGGGCTATAATAAGTGATTATGGACATTTGTGGGGATGTGATTCCGGACATATTTTCTCATTAAAAAATTGCTTCATTCACATTTTCAAAAATCTCTAGAATCACTAATTCTAGCAAAGCTATAACTATTTTTCGCATTTTCAAATAAAAAATTGGTTTGTTTGCAAGCTAAAAAATAATACGGAGTAAGTGAATGAGGGAGTGATCAGGTCACTTACTAGTGGAACCTCAACGTCTTTATGAGGAAGATCGAAGTCAAAGAAGAAAAGACCATTTGGATAAGGCGTTTAATACGCTCCAACTATCACAACCCTAAGTAAATCCATTCGTTTTTCATAAACTCTAATATAAATTCTATTCATGTACAAACACAAAATGTTTACTAGCTGAAATTCACATATGAAGACAATGGAAATTAAAGAATAAACTCATAGCATACCTGGAAAGTTACTTTTAAATGAGTTTCAAACTTGTTGGACTTTCTTAAGCCATTTCTTTCCAACGCTATCCTAAAAATACACCCGATGATTTATGACAGAAAATTAGTAAACTAGTAGTAAACAAGCTAAAATTTGAAACAAAAAAGAGTTATCAAGCATTCCATCACATACTACTGAATGACTATATCGGGTTTATAACTTATATTTAAAAGTCAAACTGGTAAATCTTCAGATAAAAATGGAGCAGTTCAAAGTCAAATGGGTAGGATTTCTTGTAGTAAACAAGGAGACAATCTTTACCAGTAAAATTAGTTATCGTTCTGAAAAGTTTTCCAGTCATTTTTTTGAGTTAAGTTAGTTGTCTTGTAGTAAACAAGGAGATAACTTATTCTTACTTTCTACTGTTGCGGAAGATCATCAGACAAAAAGGTCCGAACCACACATCCCTAACACTGTACTTCTATAGGTTATAAATTTATGTTTCAGTCTTGCCTTCACTTGAACAGATCGACCACTACATTGTGACAAAAGAATCTATCGAGAGGGAAGCATATGCCAAACTGGATCAACTGATCAGGTGGCAGGACAACATGTATTATTTTGATTTTTATTATCTTACAATTTGTGGGTTGTTTTGAGTTTTTTTGGTACTCCGTAAATAATTTTACTTAAATGTGATGTTTGTAGGATATGTAAAGGCATTGTTCGTGTTTCTGAATCTAAGTTTCCTTTACCATATATAATTTCTGAATCTAAGTTATACAAGTTTGGGTGTCATTTCTTTTTGTCCATTAAAAAAACTAACATAATGAACGACGCTCATATGAGTTTGAAAAATTATTCTACTTTGCTACAAGCAAAAGGTGTTCCTATTGTAGGGTTGACTTTTTTATGCAAAGTCCAATAAGATAGCGTTTATATTATTTATATATCTCTTGTTTTCAGGTGAT
Source organism: Rutidosis leptorrhynchoides (assembly GCF_046630445.1). Taxonomy (NCBI): domain Eukaryota; kingdom Viridiplantae; phylum Streptophyta; class Magnoliopsida; order Asterales; family Asteraceae; genus Rutidosis; species Rutidosis leptorrhynchoides. Next base: position 715,869,632 of record NC_092333.1, read on the forward strand.
GGATACACGTTTTATGCAAATTCATGGTGGCAGCCTTAACGTACTGAAAGTACATTTATTGGCTCGTTATAGTATATATGAACTTGTATGTTAAAGAATAGGATAATAGATTAATAGTGATTGTCCCTCTAACTTTAAGTTTGTGATTTAAGTTACTGATTTCATATTCTGGTGTATCGAATTTACCAGGTGGAAACAAAGCTAAAGATTAAGCCATTAAGGTACTTCTGTACTAACAGAAAGGTATGAATATATGAAAGATACAAACAGTTAGGTTTGAATGTATTTAGGAATGCAAAGCAGATTATTGAGGTTTTCTACCGCATTTTAACAGTTATATAATTTTTTGTTTCCAAAAAAAGCTGTATTTATTTTTAGGAAAGGAATTCAAGTTTATATACTTCAGATGTATATTATTTTGGTCACATGATTTTTACAGGACTGTTGAAGAAGTATTTGTGTTGTGTTTGATGTTAAAGAGATTATCAAAGTTAACAGATAGGACACATAGGGCTAGTGGTATGGAAGTAACCTATCAACCACTATGTTGCACGTGTAAGTTTAGTATGTTTAGTTTTAAAATTGTCTTAGTTATTGGTTTATATTTATCAATTATGTTATAGTAACATGTATTGGAGTATGTATACCACGCACATCCACATTGAAAAGAATGAAAAAAATATAAACGGGTAGGCGCCATGCCATATGTGCCTAGCTCAAAGTTTTCATAATGTGCAGGTATATTTTGCATCGTTGATGCTGAAATTTAAAGGTTGCCGCTTTAATTAGTCACCATTCTCATTTAAAGTTTTCATACTGTTAAAATATGCTTTGCTTGGGAGATCTCCTCTCCCTTTCTTCAAGTTGCATTCAAAAGTTCATTTGCTCTGAAATTTAATGGAGCAGAGTATATATCCAAGGATCTAGCCATCTAGGGATTTGGTTGATGAGTCATTTACTAAATTTGTGAGTATCTATATTTTTTTATCAGAAGTAAAATTGTATCTTAATTTTTTACTAGACTCGCTAAAAGGTTCTGCTATCCGAGTTGACCCGATACATACCGCTTGAGGTGACTAATAATGTAGCTAATGGGGCGAATTGAGGAATGTGTCAAAGCTAATAGTTTTCAAAATAAAGCTTAACATTTTCCTTTTTGAGCCTTTTAATCACACCTTAACATTTCCTTTTTTTTCTTTCCAAAACTATAGTTTGCCACTTCAAGAGCTTTCGTTACCTGTTTTGGAATTGACATAACTTTTTTTATGTAGTACCATTGTATTATTTAATCATGTAGTTATTCTTAGTGTGTTTTGGAATTGCCATTTCTCATATGTGAATCTTGACCATTGGGAAACACGGATGATTCACTACTTTTGTTGTAGCGTAAAAAACTAAAGTTGAAATATGAGCATTTGGTAAGTTTGACAAATCCCTTCCCTTCATAATATTTCTATTATATTTACAATTTATCTTTTTCACGATGTTTTATTTTTTTACAAATAGTAACACTACCAGTTGTTGCAAAACTTGTATGGTATTTTTGTAAAAAGAAATTTGACGTCGACATAGCACCTAAGGTTGATGCATATAGTATCCTAAAGGAATGTTTTTTTATTCTCTTGACCATAGTGATTTGTCCTTTAAGGTATGCGTTAATTGAATTGACAACGATGATTTAGGATTTTGGATCACAAGGAGAACAATAAACTATATTCTCATTGAATTGAACCAACTAACCAAAAATGATTATAATTGAATAAATAGCTGAGCTGCTAACGACCTAATTCTAATTGCTACTAACACTGGCGGATCCAGTGTATTAAGAGGGGGGCGCCCGCCCCCGGTGGATTTCAAAATTTTAGTGCAAATTTTTTCGATTTTTCGATTTTGCCCCCGGTGGAAAAAAAAAATTGCCCCAAACCCTTCATATTTTGGCCCAAAACCTTCATATTTTGCCCAAAAACTTTCAAATTTTGCTCAAAAAACTCTATATTTTGCACAAAAAAAAATTCCCTACGTTTTAAAAAAAAATTCGCCCCCGGTGAAAAATTTTACTGGATCCGCCACTGGCTACTAACCGACTAACAGAATTATATCTACAAAATCACAAAAGCTACCATGTACTTCTATTATTTACAGAATGGTCCCTGCACTTATTCTTTGACTTCATTTGACTGTTTGGGCTTGTAATGACCTAATTCTAACTGCTACTAACAGACTAACAGAATTATATCTACAAAATTACAAAAGCTACCATGTACTTCTATTATTTACAGAACGGTCCCTGCACTTATTCTTTGACTTCGTTTGACTGTTTGGGCATGTACACTCCCCCTCAAGTTTGGAGTTGGATAATTTGGAAAGTCCTAACTTGCCCAGAAGAGTATTATGTTGCTCAACATTGACAAATTTGGTGAAGACATCACAACATTGACAAATTTGGTGAAGACATCAGCTAATTGTTGCTTGGTGTTCACATATTTAGTTTGAAATGTGCATGTCTGCAATTGATCTCGAACATAATGACAATCAACTTCTATGTGTTTGGCCCGAGCATGAAACACATGATTTGCTGCAATGTGAATGGCAGCTTGATTATCACTATGCAACTCAACAGGACCTAAGGGCATGCTTGGTTGGGGGTAATGGTAACTAAGGAATGGGTATGATTATGATTGCATTCGTTTGGTTGTCTATAATGGGATTACTCAATACCCTAAACTATATAATGGACCATTACCCACTAAAATGAGGGGAATACATTTCATTACTCACAAATTTTACGGCTAATTTTGTTCCCACGTTTCCCCCTTTTTTTAGCCTTCTTTCCTTCTTTTTAGTCCCACTAACCCTCTTTAAACGTTTATCTCTATCTTCTGTATTAACTTATTACGAAGTGTGACGACCCGGAAATTTCCGTCCAAATTTAAATTTAAAATTTATATGATTTTGACCGACGATTCACGAATAAATATTTGTAACTAGACATGAATATATATATATATATATATATATATATATATATATATATATATATATATATATATATATATATATATATATATATATATATATATATATATATATTATAATGTGATAAAAATATAATAATAACTTAGTCATAAAACGTTTAGATTTAAAATAATATTATTATATATATATTAGGACGATGATTTTAAGAAGCAAATGACCAAAACACTCAAATGAATAAGTTACACTTTGAGTGGGATAATTTTTCATTGATTTGGGTCTTGTTATTGATAAAGGTACATTACACGAAACGTAAAGTACCAGTTTTCTAAGCGTATGAAAATGCGTTCGAAAAACCGGAACCGGTACTTAATTCGAGGGTCAACGTACAACACATCGGTGTAAAAATTACAACTCAACTATGCATGAGAATATAATATAATATTTAATTAATTCTAAAGTTTAAATATATTATATATTAAATAATATTATTTCTTTTAATCAAATGTGAAATGGGTGTCGGCAGGCTATATTACAAGGCCATGCGATCGCATGGACACACAGACTAATTCCCATGCGATCGCATGGAGGGGGTAGTGTAAGACCCAAATATTTGTTGTGTACATAAGTGTACATAAGATGCTTGAAGTGGGGGTTCGTTGTACTTTTTAAAATGAAAAAGAAGCTAATCTGGGGGAGTGGCGCGTCGCGCGGCCTTATGGCGCGCCGCGCTGTTTGTCTGTGACAGATTCCTTCTTTCTTTTAAATAGATATTTTAAGGGCAATTTGGTAAAATTACTTGGAACCCGAATTTAAGGCCCTAGATCAGTAGTGGAGCCTCATTTACTCCATTTTCCACCTACCTTATCTTCATCCATTCAATTCTAGAGAGAGAGTGATAACCTAGTGTGAGAAAACTCATTTTGGAGAAGAAGAAGGAGGATTCTTGCCTAAGCTCAAGTTCTAAAGTTGTTCATTTACTTCCTAGCTACGTTTTGGTGGTAGTGGTATGCTCTAATCTTGATTTCTCGATTCAATTTTGTGTAAGGGTTAGAGTTAGGGTTTATGGTGAACTTAAAACCCACTTTGTTAGTAAATTGGGTGTTTTGGGTGAATTTGGGTTATGTTGACTCAAAGGTGACTAACTAGGGTTTTTTAAGTATTAATTGTTGTTAATGAACCTTAAGTAGTTAGTGAATTGCTAGAACACCGATATATATGTAAATGGATGTTAAGTGGGTTAGTGGATGGCCCGAAATGGGTATGTTGACTTTAAATTGGTCAAATGGGTCAAAATGGACCTAAATTAGTTAACGTTTGTGGTTAATGCATAAACATAGTGTTAAAAGGTGTTTTAAGACCTAACTTGGCTAACGCTAGGGTTTTGGCGAAAGATGACCCAATTTTAGGGTTAAGTGTCCAAATGGGTCAAAATGACCTAGTAGTGGTGAGTGTTGTGAGTTTGACCTACTTGGATGGTTGATTGATTATATGTACATTATAATAGGTGCGTTACCTTGAAGATTCAAGCTTGGTTTATTGATTCACCGAAGACGTAAGGTGAGTGGAATAAGTATACATGTGCGTATATGATGTGTTTACTTGTAGAAATGGATATGTGTTGTCCAAGTTAGTGATATATGCATTGTACACTAACGGTTTTAAGAACGGATATATGTTGTCCAATTTAGTGTTATATGTGTTGTACACTAATGATTTACGAATGGATATGTGTTGTCCGATTTAGTGTTATATGTGTTGTACACTAACAATTTTATAAACGGATATGTGTTGTTCAAGGGTTAGTGATATATGTGTTGTGCACTAACGGTTGTTATGAACACCGATGGGAAATTTGAGTACCATTCCTATTACGATTGGTTAACCATGGTTGTATGAATTATGTATTAGCATATTTAATTATGAACTATATGCTTTTGTTATTGCTAGCTCAAATGTGAATTGCGGTTATTGGTATATGCATAATGTTGTGCATGGTTGTCAAATTGCTAGCTTGTGTACGGTATTGTGTAAGTGTTTGCAAGTAGATATATTATATATGTATATGTATAAGTATTGCATTCACTAAGCTTTGCTTATCCTCTCGTTGTTTACCTTTTTATAGGTTCGGTTGTGGACAAGGGTAAGGGCATTATTTTGGAGTAGAGTTCCCGCTTTGTTGATAGGGGATGCCTTTTTGGAAGTGTTGGCTATTTGGAGTTTGACCGAGACTTGGGTAGTTTAACCCCAAACACCATACTCGTTGAGTCGTTTGGCATTTAAACTTTTTGGTGGTCGAAACTCTCGTTATGTATTAAACTCGTAAAACGGCCGATGTGGGCCCCACTTTGTAAAACTTATTTTATGTTTGAATCGTGTTAGTTTTACATGTCTGAATATGTGTTAAAATCGTTTTGTCTAATTATGTCGGGAAGTGGCCGATCTTTTTCGCAATAATGGAAAAATGGGACAGACTGTTTTGGCGCGCCGCGCGGCCATATCGCGCGCCGCTCTATTAGCTGATCAGTGAAAAAAAAATTGTGACATTTTAAGCGGGTTTGTTCGTGGTTTGGTTTGGGTTGTTACAAGTGGTATCAGAGCATGTTCTAAGGGATTTAGGCGACTTGAGATAGGTGCCTAGACTTAGACTTTATTGTGTGTACGCTTTATGCGAGACTTGTAGGGCTTTGGGTCTAATCGGGAATTGTTAGTATTTTGGTTTATGTGAACTAACCTTGTGCTAATGGTTTTGTGTTGTGTTTAGCAATCATCAAGCGAGATGGACGTGGTACTAGCAAGTTAATGCGACGTGCTCGCGTAACAATGATTAGCTACCGTTGTTACGGGTGCAAATCGTGTCAAACAAGTAATGTACGACGATTGTTGAGCAAGATGGAGTAGTGTGGCGTATATGCATATACAATTGTGTTATGTCCTTTTGTTTCGTTGTTTAATCTAATTCATTTTATAGAATGGAGATGAGAAACGGACACGACACCAATGATGGAAGTACGAGTGAGGACGTTGAGTTCACGGCCAAAGTTGAGGCCATCTTTAAACGTCAAAAGGCGGAGTTCCTCGAGGATGTTAAGAAAATGTTTCTAGATACGATTGACGAGCAATTAGTCAATGTAGTCAAGGAGCAAGCGAAGGCCGTTCATCAAGAGGATAATGTGGGGAGACGGGACTTCTTCTATAAGAATTTCAAGGACTCTCAACCTCCCACCTTCGATGGTGAACGGGACCCACTTAAGAGTGCCCGTTGGATCTCCGATATGGAGGGGGCTTTTCGTACGTGTGAATGCCCTCTTGATAAAAAGATGAGATATGGTTGTAGCATGTTAAGAGGTGATGCTAAATTGTGGTAGGACGCGAAGATCCGACTTTATGGCGAAGAACAATGCATGGAGTTCACATGGGATGAATTCAAGGTGGAGTTTTTCAATGAATACTGAACTTCGGTCGATCTTACAAGGCTTAAGGATGAACTACGTTCCTTGAGGCAAGGGTCGATGGATTTGAACACTCTCAAATCCGTGTTTTTGTCCAAGACCCAATTTTTCCCGGAGTATGTCGGGAATGATAAAATGTTGTAAGAAGATTTCTATCGAATCTTGAATGATAACTATCAAGAGAAAATTAGTGTGAACGTGGTGAAGAGCTTTGATGAATTGTTCAATATGGCGAAGGGTTTTGAAGCGCTTGTGTTGAGAAAGAGTAGTTTTACTTTTGGAAAGAGGAAGTTCGAGAATTCGAGTCAATCGAGCTTTTCCAACAAAAAGAACAAGAAGGGCTCCGAAAGTGTTAATAGCATGAAGAAAGGTGGCTCCGATGGTCATGTACCCACTTGCTATACTTGTGGGCAAAAAGGTCACATCTCTCGTGATTGCCCCAACTCACCTTCCACACCCAAATTTACTTGTTTCAATTGTGGTAAAGAAGGGCACAAGAGGCCCGAGTGTCCCGAGATGCGCAATGATAATGTTAAGCGGTTAGAAAAGGCGGCGGGTACGGCTAGAGGTCGAAATTTTTTGATGACCAATGACGAAGCCAAGCAATCGAATGAAGTTGTTTCAGGTACTTTTATGGTTAACTCTAATCCGGCAAGGATCCTATTTGATAGCGGTGCAAATTTGTCGTTTGTATCTCCAAAATTTGTGCCTAGACTTAATAGACCGTTAGCTAAGTTAAGTCGTCTGGTAGAAGTCGAAATAGCGGATGGTAAGACGGTGCTAGTGGTTGATGTGTGTAAAAATTGTGATGTCGTTTTTGGTGCCAAAAACTTTAAGATTGATCTTATCCCGATGACTTTGGGCGATTTCGATATTGTTGTTGGTATGGATTGGCTCGATCATAATAGAGCCGATATTGCATGCCACGAAAAATTTATTCGTGTAAAGGCCCCAAGTGGGGGAGAGTTAATTATTCACGGCGATAAACGAAGAAGACTTGTGCCGATATGTTCTTTTGCACGGGCACGTCGTTTTCTTGTTAGTAGTGGCATGGCTTATCTTGCCCATGTTGTTGATACTCGTGATGAGCCACCACCCATTCGTGAAATTCCGGTGGTTAGTGAATTCGAAGACGTTTTTCCGGACGAGTTACCGGGTGTTCCGGCGGAAAGGCAAGTTGAATTTCGCATTGAGTTGGTTCCGGGGGCTACCCCCATTGCTAAAACTCCTTATCGTTTAGCACCGACGGAAATGCAAGAGTTGTTAAATCAAACCCAAGAGTTACTTAAGAAGGGTTTTATTCGACCGAGTGCTTCGCCATGGGGCGCTCCGGTTTTATTCGTGAAAAAGAAGGATGGTAGTATGCGGATGTGCATCGATTACCGGGAGTTGAATAAAGTAACGATCAAGAATCGTTATCCTTTGCTTAGGATTGACGATTTGTTTGACCAACTCCAAGGTGAAACGTATTTCTCTAAAATCGACCTACGGTCCGGCTATCACCAAATGCGGGTCTGTGAGGAAGATATCGAGAAAACGGCTTTTCGAACGCGTTATGGGCATTTTGAGTTTGTAGTTATGCCTTTTGGTCTTACGAATGCACCGGCGGCGTTCATGGATCTTATGAACCGAGTGTGCCAACCTATGTTGGACAAGTCGGTAATTATGTTCATTGACGACATACTTGTTTATTCAAAGAGTATGAACGAACATGAACGTCATTTGCGTGAAGTATTGAAGACGTTACGAAGGGAGAAGTTATATGCTAAGTTCTCCAAATGTGAATTTTGGCTAAGGGAGGTTCAATTCCTTGGCCACATTGTGAACAAGGACGGTATTCAAGTAGATCCGATGAAGATAGAGACGGTGAAGAGTTGGAGACAACCGAATACGCCTACGAAAATCCGAAGTTTTCTCTAATTGGCCGGTTATTATCGTCAGTTTATCTAAGACTTTTCTAAGATCGCTTCTTCGTTGACGAAATTAACAAGGAAGAACGCGAGGTTTGTTTGGGAGAACGAGCAAAAAATTGCTTTTCAATTGTTAAAGGAGAAGTTGTGTCAAGCTCCGGTGTTAGTGTTGCCGGAAGGGGTGGAAAACATGACGGTTTATTGTGATGCGTCTTTAAATGGGCTCGGGTGTGTTCTAATGCAAAGAGGTAAAGTCATTGCTTACGCCTCTCGTCAATTAAAGGAACACGAAACGAGATATCCGACTCATGATCTTGAGTTGGCGGCGGTTGTACATGCGTTGAAAATTTGGCGCCATTACTTGTATGGTGTCAAGTGTACGATTTATTCGGATCACAAAAGTTTGAAACATCTCTTTAATCAACGAGATTTGAATTATCGTCAATGTAGGTGGATGGATGTGGTAAAAGACTATGATAGTGAAATACTTTACCATCCGGGCAAGGCGAATGTGGTCGCAGATGCGTTGAGTCGAAAGAATCATCACCCGGCGTTACGTTTGGGATTTTTACGTATGATTATTACTAACGATTTTCTTGAAAAACTTGGTGTGATTCAAATAGAGGCTTACGTTCACAACAAGCATGCGGAACGAATTGTGGGGCAATCGGAATTCATTACTATGGGTTCGCGTGGTTTGTTGTCTTTTCAAGGAAGAGTGTGGGTGCCTAAGATGGGTGATTATCGACAAGTGCTACTTGATGAAGCACATAAGTCAAAGTATTCCATTCATCCGGGCGCAACGAAGATGTATCTTGATTTAAGGAAAGATTATTGGTGGCCGGGCATGAAACGTGATGTTGTAAAGTATGTTGAGCAATGTGTCACGTGTTTGCAAGTTAAAGCCGAACACCAAAAGCCGTATGGTAAGTTGCAACCGTTAGAAATCCCGAAATGGAAATGGGAGCACATTACCATGGATTTCATCACAAAGTTACCTAAAACGGCAAGAACCCAATTTGATTCGATTTGGGTGATAGTTGACAGATTGACGAAAAGTGCTTTGTTTCTTCCCATTAAGGAAGCGATATCGTCGGAGACTTTGGCCAAGTTGTTTATCAAGGAAGTCATCTCTCGACACGGGGTTCCTATATCTATCATTTCGGATCGAGATACTCATTTTACATCTCGGTTTTGGGAAAATTTTCATGAAGATATGGGTACGCAATTAAAGTTGAGCACGGGGTATCATCCTCAAATGGACGGTCAAACCGAACGTATAAATCAAACATTGGAGGATATGTTACGGGCATGTATTATTGATTTTGGTGGTAGTTGGGATGAGCACTTACCTTAGGTGGAATTCTCGTACAATAATAGTTATTATACTAGTATTGGGATGCCACCTTACGAGATGCTTTATGGGCGTAGGTGTCGAACCCCGATTTGTTGGGGTGAAGTGGGACAAAAGGAAATCGGAAGTACCGATTTGGTTTTGGAGACGAATAACAAGATTGATATTATTCGGGATCACTTGAAGAAGGCTTAAGATAGGCAAAAGTCGTATGCCGATAAACGAAGACGAACGATCGAATTTCAAGAAGGGGACATGGTGATGCTTAAGGTTTCACCATGGAAAGGTATTATTCGATTTCGAAAATGGGGAAAGTTAGCTCCTCGGTTTATTGGGCCATTTAAGGTTTTAACTCGTATTGGTGAAGTCGCGTATCGTTTGGAATTACCCGAAGAGCTTGCGGGGATTCATAATACTTTCCATGTCTCCCATCTCCGTAAGTGTCTTGCGGATGATTCATCTTGGGTACCATTAGACGAAATTGAGCTAAACAATAAGTTAGAGTATATTGAGGAGCCGATTGCCATACTCGATGAGAAGGTCAAAAGGTTGAGACATAAAGAAGTTAGGACTTTTAAAGTTCAATGGCGTCGTAGTAAGGGTTCCGAGTTTACTTGGGAGCCCGAAGAGTTTGTGTTGGTTTATCTTCCTTCTTGTCATGCGGCTTGGATCGCGAGGACGCGCTCCGATTCAAGTGGGGGAGAGTTGTAAGACCCAAATATTTGTTGTGTACATAAGTGTACATAAGATGCTTGAAGTGGGGGTTCGTTGTACTTTTTAAAATGAAAAAGAAGCTGATCTGGGGGAGTGGCGCGCCGCGCGGCCTTATGGCTCGCCGCGCCGTTTGTCTATGACAGATTCCTTCTTTCTTTTAAATAGATATTTTAAGGGCAATTTGGTAAAATCACTTGGAACCCGAATTTAAGGCCCTAGATCAGTAGTGGAGCCTCATTTACTCCATTTTCCACCTACCTTATCTTCATCCATTCAATTTTAGAGAGAGAGTGATAACCTAGTGTGAGAAAACTCATTTTGGAGAAGAAGAAGGAGGATTCTTGCCTAAGCTCAAGTTCTAAAGTTGTTCATCTACTTCCTAGCTACGTTTTGGTGGTAGTGGTATGCTCTAATCTTGATTTCTCGATTCAATTTTGTGTAAGGGTTAGAGTTAGGGTTTATGGTGAACTTAAAACCCACTTTGTTAGTAAATTGGGTGTTTTGGGTGAATTTGGGTTATGTTGACTCAAAGGTGACTAACTAGGGTGTTTCAAGTATTAATTGTTGTTAATGAACCTTAAGTAGTTAGTGAATTGCTAGAACACCGATATATATGTAAATGGATGTTAAGTGGGTTAGTGGATGGCCCGAAATGGGTATGTTGACTTTAAATTGGTCAAATGGGTCAAAATGGACCTAAATTAGTTAACGTTTATGGTTAATGCATAAACCTAGTGTTAAAAGGTGTTTTAAGACCTAACTTGGCTAACGCTAGGGTTTTGGCGAAAGATGACCCAGTTTTAGGGTTAAGTGTCCAAATGGGTCAAAATGACCTAGTAGTGGTGAGTGTTGTGAGTTTGACCTACTTGGATGGTTGATTGATTATATGTACATTATAATAGGTGCGTTACCTTGAAGATTCAAGCTTGGTTTATTGATTCACCGAAGGCGTAAGGTGAGTGGAATAAGTATACATGTGCGTATATGATGTGTTTACTTGTAGAAATGGATATGTGTTGTCCAAGTTAGTGATATATGCGTTGTACACTAACGGTTTTAAGAACGGATATATGTTGTCCAATTTAGTGTTATATGTGTTGTACACTAATGATTTATGAATGGATATGTGTTGTTCGATTTAGTGTTATATGTGTTGCACACTAACGATTTTATAAACGGATATGTGTTGTCCAAGGGTTAGTGATATATGTGTTGTGCACTAACGGTTGTTATGAACACCGATGGGAAATTTGAGTATCATTCCTATTACGATTGGTTAACAATGGTTGTATGAATTGTGTATTAGCATATTTAATTATGAACTATATGCTTTTGTTATTGCTAGCTCAAATGTGAATTGCGGTTATTGGTATATGCATAATGTTGTGCATGGTTGTGAAATTGCTAGCTTGTGTACGGTATTGTGTAAGTGTTTGCAAGTAGATATATTATATATGTATATGTATAATTATTGCATTCACTAAGCTTTGCTTACCCTCTCGTTGTTTACCTTTTTATAGGTTCGGTTGTGGACAAGGGTAAGGGCATTATTTTGGAGTAGAGTTCCCGCTTTGTTGATAGGGGATGCCTTTTTGGAAGTGTTGGCTATTTGGAGTTTGACCGAGCCTTGGGTAGTTTAAATCCAAACACCATGCTCGTTGAGTCGTTTGACATTTAAACTTTTTGGTGGTTGAAACTCTCGTTATGTATTAAACTCGTAAAACGGTCGATGTGGGCCCCGCTTTGTAAAACTTATTTTATGTTTGAATCGTGTTAGTTTTACATGTTTGAATATGTGGTTAAAAGCGTTTTGTCTAATTATGTCGGGAAGTGGCCGATCTTTTTCGCAAAAATGGAAAAATGGGACAAACTGTTTTGGCGCTCCGCGCGGCCATATGGCGCGCCGCGCCATTAGCTGATCAGTGAAAAAAAAATTGTGACATTTTAAGCGGGTTTGTTCGTGGTTTGATTTGGGTTGTTACATGTAGGTGGCTGAAATTGTTATATAAAGCGAGCGTTTCAGTTTTTCTGATTCATTTCCTTCACACTAGTCGCAGATACATAAAATTATTATTATTATTATTATTATTATTATTATTATTATTATTATTATTATTATTATTATTATTATTATTATTATTATTATTATTATTATTATTATTATTAAATTTATTAATATTAAACTTATTATTTTTGATATTAGTATTATTATTAGTATTATTTATACATAAAATACTACGACGAGGTTCTGCTCGCATGTTTTAAAAATGGGTTTTTCGAGAGGGATAGAGCTAAGAAAATTATGGGTTATAGCTAAGGAGGTTATGGGTATTGTTCGGGGTATACTCATGAGGTCAAACTAGTGTTTATCATCTCCGTTGCGTCTACGTACTTTCCTGCAATATTGGATCACAATATTGATACGTGAGCACTCATAACTTAACTTTTATATATTAATAGTGTATCCCTGACTAGTGCTCGAGTATATATGATTATGCATGCTTGTATGTTTAATTTTTGTCATTAGATAGTTTATGATGAATCACGAATTTGATACATATGCTACTGTTATAAAGTATATGATATGCATGTTTTTAGAAAGCTGGTGAAAAATTATTAACTTTTCATTTAGAAATCGCTTGATTTCGATGAACGGATTAAAAGATATGGTCAACTAAATTATGGTTAACGTTAATTGAAATTGTGTTTGAAACTGTAAATTAATATTTAAACAACTTGTCTATGAGATTGATAAATTGGATTTTCAAATATTACTAATCGAGTAAATGAATTTTTATATAAAGTACGTCTTGTTTTGTTGAACAATTATCAAAGTTGACTGTCTTATCATGTTTTAAATCTTTATAAACACTATAATCTGATTTTACAAGTATTGGAAAGCTATGTGAAATAATATAATATTTTCGATTCTCATGATAATTCAAATATAATATAACTCCTGAAATAAATAATATTTTGAGTTTGATAAACTATAAATTCGTTCAATTATCAAGACTTATACTATGATAATAAACATGTATAGATTTAGAGATCATACTGGGTCAGGTTGACTTTTGAGATGACTTTTGTTAACTTTTGCATGTCGGTCTCGAGCATTAGGATTGTGATACACTATGACCCGACCTAGCTTGCTAGACATGTATTGACCAACATATGTTCTCTAGGTTGAGATCTACGATTATTTTGCTTTTCGAGTTTCGGTCACATTTCGGTGAATGAACTTATGTGCTGCTAAGGTGAGTTTCATTTACTCCCTTTTTAAATGCTTTTGCAATCTATATTTTTGGGCTGAGAATACATGCACTTTATTTTAAACACAATGGATACAAGTACATACTAAATTCTACACTGAGTTTGAACCAAAATCCCTTAGCTTTGGTAACTAGTAAGTAGTAACTGCCAGTTATAAGAACTGGTGGGCGCGAGTAGTAGTATATGGATCCATAGGGCTTGATATCCCCGTCCGAGCTAGAGCGCTAGCCTTTTAACGGACGTATGTTATTTGAGAAGCGTACACGTTGGTTTGCGTGTATTATTAAGATGATTATACAAAGGGTACAAATTATATATACGTTAAGTTTAGTTACCAGGGTGCTCAATTTCATAGAATATTTTGATAAACGTTTCTGGATGAAACAACTGAAATCTTGTGATCCACCTTTATATACAGAATATGCGCAATATTAAAACTATGAACTCACTAACCTTTGAGTTGACACTTTTAAGCATGTTTACTATCAGGTTTCTAGAAGTCTTTCGATGTTTGCTTATATGTTATACAAGATATGTGCATAGAGTCATACATGCTTTATTCTAGAAAACTTTGCATTCACAAAATCATCACCATGTATCCAATTTTGACTGCATTGTCAACGGATGTATTTTGGTAAACTATTATATACGGTGATTGTTTATACGTAGAAATCATCAGACGTCAAAAACCTTGGATTTATATATTCATTTATGGTGTACCTTTTCAAAAGAATGCAATGTTTACAAAACGTATCATATAGAGATCAAAACCTCACTATGAAATCAATGAATGGTGTATTCGTCCAAGTGGATATGGAAGGTTCATCACAGTTGGCATCAGAGCTTGAGGTCATAGGGAACCAGAATTTGCATTAGTGTGTGTAACTGGTAATTGTTAGGATGCATTAGTGAGTCTGGACTATGACCGTATCTGTTTTTACCGAGTTTTGCTTATCATTTCTTGTCAGAAATTACATGTTATCATCTTAAGCCTAAGACACGTTTTACTGCATTGATTGCATAGATAGTGTATGGAAAAATTTCGTATCTTAAGCATATCTGTTACAATAAACTCTGTCTTACACTTTCCGAAAATTTCTCCGTAACTTATGGGATTTTGGTATTTTATATATATATATATATATATATATATATATATATATATATATATATATATATATATATATATGTAAATTATGTATCGGAGAATACCAAACTAAATCCTATAATCTATCTCAAATCAAAATCAATTCCCTGATTATACAAGATGGATCACGTATCTAGTTCAAATTTCTTAAACTCCAACAGCTATTCCGATATGGATATTCACCTGAACTCCGAAGACAGTGTAACCGGAATGGATCAACCAATTAGCCATCATCTATTCTGGATGAATTGGGGATGGGTTCATAGTCTACTTAATCATTGGAGACAAGAAGAAGGCGATCCCTTCCATCCACCACATTGCCCTCTTGGCGAAGAACCTGAAGCACTTACCGGCGAACCTGTTCGTAATACCATTTTCTCTCTCATTTCCAGAGTATCTCGTCATGATTATATACTATCTCACATTCTAGATCTCATTCATCAGTGATGTGTAACGAGGTGGTGTATAAAATAGTTATATATTTGCTACAAAATACTATTAAATACGATACAATTTTACACAAATGATTTATTTATTTATAGAGTGGATATACCTAAACTTTGCTACAACACTTATAGGCAGTGTACCTAATCGTACAGTAGTGTAGTTTTTAGTAAGTCTGGTTCGTCCACAGGGAACTCTAGCTAAGTTTAACGCTATATTAGTTTTAACTTATAATTGTAAAAATACAAAAATATATATAAGTAGTATTATTATTATAAAGGGGGTTTTACCGTTTAATGACCGGTTTGTCAATTTTAAAACTTTAGTCGCAGTTAAAACCTAATGTAAAATATTAAAAATAAATATAACTTAATTTAAAGCGTAAAGTAAATAACGATAATGAAATTGCGATAAATAAAAGTGCGATAAAATAAAATTGCGATAATTAAAGAGTACGATAATTAAAAATGCAATCAAATAAAATGACAATAAATAAAAGTGCGATAATTAAAAGTGCAATTAAATATGAAATATATAAATTATGCTTATTTAAACTTCCGTAATCATGATGTTTGACGTGTTGATTTTAGTTTTACTACCATGGGTTAATTGTCCTTTGTCCTGGATTATTCGATATGTCCATACGAATTTGTCCATAATAGTCCATCAGTCATAATCATAAAATGCGGAAGTTTTCGTCAAATTATTCTTATTCCCGAAGTTAAATATTCCAACTAATTGGGGATTCGAATTGTAACAAGGTCTTAATACTTTGTTTAATGAATACACCAGGTTATCGACTGCGTGTAGACCAAGGTTTTACTACTTTGTTAATAATTACACCAATTACCCTTGAATGTAATCCACCCCTGTTTCAACAAGTCTATTAACTATTAATCCAGTTCCGTGTCCGGTAAAATGAACAATTATTGGTATTTATAGATATCCCGCCCACCGTACCCAGTCAAGCGTATGTGGTTATATATAAATACGTCAAATTATAAGTCTATATATCAAATTAACGAGGTATCATTTAGTTAATATAAAACCCATTAATAGTCCATAGTCTAATTTCTACAAGTGTCGTTCTTTTATCCAAACTCCAATTATGGTACAAAGTCCAATTACCCAATTTTAATATTTAGCCCAACATCACGATTACTTTGGTATTAAATAAGCATAATAATAACTTAGCTACGAGACATTAAATTAAAAAGGTTGAACATAACTTACAATGATTAAAAATAGCGTAGCGTTACAAGGACAGAATTTCGACTTACACCCTTACAACATTCGCTAACATACCCTTATTATTAGAATTTAAAATTAAAATTAAAATATATATATATATATATATATATATATATATATATATATATATATATATATATATATATATATATATATGTTTGATAGATAGAGAGATGGATATATGGATATTTGATCAACCAAACTGCGAATTTATAGGGGTGTCGCCTAGATTTCAGGGCCATGCGATCGCATGGAAAATAATCCTACAGGCCATGCGATCGCATGGAGGTAGGTATCAGCTCACATGAGTTTGTTTTCTTGTTTGCCGACGTTTATAATATATATATTAATTTTAAGAATTAATTATATATTATATTATATTCATGTGCATAGTTGACTTATAATTTTTAGTCCGTTGCGTCGAGCGTTGAGAGTTGACTCTGGTCCCTGTTCCGGTTTTTCGAACGTCCTTGCGTACAATTTAATATCTTGTACTTTGCATTTCGTATCTTGTACTCTTGTAATTTTGAGACGTTTCTCATCAATAATTTGAACCACTTTGATTGTACTTTGTACTTTTGAGCTTTTTGATCGTTTGCGTCTTCAATTCATCGAATCTGTCTTTTGTCTTCACCTTTTATTATTTAAACGAATATCACTTGTAAATAGAACAATTACAACTAAAAGCTTGTCTTTCATGAGGGATAATGCTATGAAATATATGTTCGTTTTTAGCATTATCAAATATTCCCACACTTGAGCGTTGCTTGTCCTCAAGCAATATGGTCTTGAAATAAAAACATACTAGAATCACTTCTTTATTCTTCACACTTTGTACATCAGTGATTTCTATACGGCGGTATGAACAATGGTAGTAACGATGTGGTTTACAGTCCCACATGACTATAAAATTTAGATCCCTTAAGGAAATTGGATCTTTATGAAAACATTTGATCTTTTGAAAATTAAATCTAGCTTTTACCCTAGATAAGTTTTCCGGAATAACCCTTCACCGGTGTTGCAAAATGTTTTTGTGGGTTTGGTGGGTTTCAGATTTGAAAATTTTAGCTCAAAACTTGCAGTTTTGTGTCACCCACTTGTTAACCTTGTATTGGGAAAGCAACACGTCCAGTATACTTGCTCCGTATATTACCTTTCGATAAACTATAGTCCGGTTGTAAAGGAAAGCGTTGAACAAGCAACTGTTAAGGCAATGTCCCCTGACATGCTTTTAATTATGGTCTATAACGTGTAGGATGCAATTACTATCCTTTGTAGGAGCAATAGTAAAGCTCACCCTTTAGTTTTTTGGTCTGGCACAAGGTCCTGTCTTTGACCATGCTATGCAACCACCGTTCTTACGGTTGACACCCGATTTGGTTCAGGTGACCTAATGAATTCCAGGTGAATTCCTAGGATTTTACGTTCAATGGTAATGAACGCATTAAAAATGGGTTTTCAGAAAACAAATCGGTTTGTAATTTTGATCAAAATATTTTCTCGTTCAAGCTCGAATTCAGATATCATCGAATTCCATAAGTTTGTAATTCTCAATCTTTAAGGTCAATCTCTAGGATTGAGTAATATCAGGCTTAAAAGCTGATTTTTAATCTTTAAGGAGATTATCCTTTTCTGGGGATCTGATTCATTAGTCTTATCAAGCTAATTTGCACGGCGTCCTCCCAATTTTACGAGACAGATCCTCTCATGGTTAGGATAAGTCTGACCACTTGGCAACCCTGTTTGATGCTGAGGTCCGTGGATTTCCAGCTGATTTTTGAGAAAACTTTTCAAGGTTTTTCGTAGACTCTACAACTGGTCTGGACGACAACTTCCTGACCTAAATCAAGAAGCGCGTGTCTTTTTCGGAAGACTTTACTTTCTTTTAATGATGGAATTGATTCATCGTGTAGATCCATCTTTCTTTCAAATATATTACAAGAAATTGGGTAAAACTGATAAAATTGTCCAAAACAAAAGTATCTTCAGTTATTTGTACAAAAATATGTGATATATGTTTTAAATAACTTGGTAAATTTTTCCCACACTTGGCTTTTATTTTCCTTTTTATTGTCCTCTATTCCATTTTAAATGAATTCTAACATTTTGGTTTATTTCTCAATTTATGTCCTTTCCGAGGTAACAATAATTTCGGTGTTAACACCTAGTTTTATCGTTCATAAATATGTATAAACATGATTTTGAATTCATTTAATTGAAAATTTTTACTAGAATTGGTAGTCAGTATATAAGACTAGGGCTGTTCTTTATTATCAGAGAGCACTAGATTCTAATACAACTACTGCGTTACTAGTATTTTTAATGGTAACCAAGTGTATAAGTTAAAATTTTAAAAATCCGAAAGAATTTAACCCCTTCCCACACTTAAGATCTTGCAATGCCCTCATTTGCAAGAAATCAGTAACAATTTAAATTATTGAGGGTGATTCGCGTAGAAAAATGATTAAATTTTACCAAAGTTTCCAAACATATTGGCGTTTGTTTGCTGAATGATAAATGGTGCACATCATTTGTTCATTCCGTCTTGTTGTTACATCACATTTGTTTTTCGTATTTTCGACAAAATTAGTAGCTTTTGCTGAAATTAATGTCAGTCTTTGAAAATGCGCTGTTTTACCCTCTTGTGTACAATTGACAATATACATACATACAAATATAAATATGCATGGTAATTTGAAATGGGACTTAAAATCCCACTTTCAAATCAAATATGAAATATTAGTACCAAATAATAAAAATATTAAACAATACATTAATGTATCACAATATCATATGTTTAAACATAAATAAATAAAAATAATAAAAATATAAAAATCATAGAAATCACCAACGGAACTATATCAATCTAGATAGGGGTTCCAGTTCATGTCGTCGTCCGGGTTCCATGGTTGGTGAGAGGTATACTGGTAGGCCTGGTTAGGGTCGTAGAGAGTATATGGTGGTCTCATCTCGGGCTGGTGTGGAGGATAGTAAGCGGGTCGGGTTGGGACGTAGTGATCCTGAGGTGACAGCCGGCTCATAATCTGTCGCTGATGATAGTCTCATCTATCATGTTGTCGTTGCCTGGAATGCTCGTAATCATTCCAGGCTTGCCACTGCTCCATCCGACTAAATCTCTCCCCGTTTGTCATATCTACCTCGTCTACACGCTGGTAGACGTCAGTCATAGCCTCCCTAATGACATCCCTAATGTCATCCGCTTCCTCCATTTCCTCATCTGAAACTCTCTCTACCTGAGGATGACTACCTTCATAGGGTACTGCCTGGTTGCGTCTGCTCTTTAATACCTTAGCACTCTGATAGACCTTTAATCCTAAAGGCTCAACCTGTTCCCTACATTCCAAAAGTGGACCCCCTTGGTTTCTATCTACACCTAAATACTCTCCAATGAGAGTAACAAAAATACCTCCTCCTATTATCCCCCCTTCCTGTATTCCTTCCACCATCTTAGACAAATAAAAACCAACACTGTAGGGGATATTAACAAAGCTTCTTGGGTCTCGAATACACTTTAGGTAAAATAAATCATGTAAGGTCATTTTATCCTTGTTGTGACCTCTCTGTGTAATCGAGTTAGCCAAAAATCTATGAATTATACGAAGTTCAGCTTTGTTAATATGTAAGTAGGAGTGTTTTCCTCCCAGCGTAAAAACATTATAGTTTGACATACGCCTCCAGACGGCGTTCACGTCAAAATTCCTATCTACCCTTTCACCATGATAAATCAAATTCATACAATCGGGTAGTAGCAATTCACTAGGAGTGTAAATCTGTAATGCCCTGGCCATGTCCAGCATGGACATCCTGTACATCCTACGGCCAAGTATAAATCTAAGAAAACTTCTATCATCTAATCTATCTACATCTACATTTAATGCTGTAGTACTCATCAGCTCAACACACCATTCCTTATATACAGGTCTACGAATGGTGAATAGACGTTCCCAATCAGTAAAAGAAGAACTGCCATACCTTTGGATCAGATGCTCCCTAACTGAGTTAGCTAGTTGGACCCTTTCCAAAGGATTCCAATCGATTACCCTTGGCACTTCTACATTTTTCGGTAGCAGTTTGAATTTGTTACTTTGATATGATGAGTAATCCCTCCAGCTTCTATCGAATCTCAGATTAGGATGCAACGTGTGTTCAGGAATCGTTGGGTATTCTACTGGTGGATGTATCGGAAATACTGTGAAGGCATCAACAAATTGTAGCGGATCATAATAAGGTACGTGTTGATTAGGTTGTTGTTGTGGTTCCTGTTGTTGCTCCGATTCAGGTTCATATTGCATTTCTGGTTCAGGTTATGTAGCAGGTCGTCTAGATGATGATGAAGAACCTCCAGTTTCAGTATTAGTAAATCTCTGCAAAACACATTAAACACAAATTTTGTGCATCCAAATATACATTAGTGTTAGCAAAATAACAAATTAACATAATTACAATAACATGTTAAATCAAACTTAAACTTATACGCATTTTCACAATTTTAACAATTCTACACTTTTTCAAATAAGCATAAATGAAAATGTTTACAAAGTTCATAAGCATTCAACTCAAATAACATGTTAAAACAACCTTTACTAGCAATTAAACAAGTCTCAAATGGCAATTATATCAAATTAATCAAGTTCATGAATTTTGTACTTAAAAAGTCCACTTTAATTCTCAAAAATCATGTTTAGGATCAAAGTTTGGATCATTTAGCTACCTAAACATGTTACACTACTTAATTTAGCAATAATTCATAACAAAAATCGGCCATAACCTGTTTATATCAAAAAGCCCCAAATTGCTCAAGAACACAAACCCTAAATTCCTAAAAATTTTGAAGTTTTTGGCTTCAAATCATGTTAAATAGCATCAATCTAGGTTATACATGCATAAAATATTAACAATTTAACTCTAATTACACTAGAAATTAACAAAATCAAATTAGGTAAAATATAGCTCAAGAACACTAAAAATTAATTTTAAAGAGATTTAGGAGTGAAATTGTTACCCTTTTTGATAAACTCCTTATCAAATTCATGTTTAGAGCGGATTGTAGCAAGAAATTTGGTGAATTTTGGTGTTAAAATGGTGATTTTAGGAGATAATATGTGTATGTGTTCGTGTATGTTGTGTGTGTGTTTGTGAAGAGAGCAGAACAGACTGCCTTTTGTTTCTGGCCAAAATTCCAGCTCCATGCGATCGCATGGATTGGAAGGCCAAATCCCATGCGATCGCATGGGGTTCGGGTACAGTAACTTTTGCCTTTTTTTTTTATATAAAAACCCTTACTTAATAAAACATATATTTAATTAAAAATTAAAATTTTGTTTCTTTTTAGGATGAGGGCGTTTCGTATAGTTGTCCTAGTCCGTCCCTCGATAAAATTTTAAAATTTTGTCATTTTTAAACGCGGTTGTTTTAAAAGCAAAGATTTTTGGGTTTTTTTTTTTAATGTTTTTGGCTTACTTTAATTCAATAAAAAAATAAATAATGATAATAAAATTTCTCGTCCCTCCCTTGGGTAGAGCAATTTCGGTTCAACGACCTAGTTTTCAACTCACAACGAATTTTAAAAATCATATTTTTAACTTAGCGAAATAAATTTTTTTTTTTAATTCACACCAAACTTAAATTTAAAATGCATAAAATTAAAAATTCATATTATTAAAATTTTAAAAATTCACACCAAATTTATATTATAATTTTGTTTTTATACATACAAACTTATATTAAAAACATAATTTTTTTTTTATATTTACAAACTTAAATATATTGATTTAAAAAGTTTGCAATATTATTTTAATATTAATTTTAAAAACAAAGTAAAAATAAAATTAAAAATCTTTTTGGTCTTTTATCCCACTTTAATCAATCAAATATTATCAAAAATATACGCCCCTCTTTTCGGTAAAGTAATTTCGGCTATATTACCTAGTTTTACTCCTGACGAATTTCTGAAATATTTTGGGTTGATTGATTAAAGATATTTATACCTTAAGAATAAACGGTAAATTTCGCAGTGATGTAATAAATTTTTGTATGATATCAATAATTTCGGTTACGCATACCTAATTTTATTGAATACCAATTTAATACTTTATAGCGAACAATTTAGCGTTTATTATCAAAAGGTTAATAGCAATAAAATAAAAATTAAAACTGTACATACTTACCTGTGAGATAGAATTCTCAGTGACCTGCTTTAGCCCACTCATAAGATAGTCGGACTAATTGGTTTTCCATAGCTACATAGGCATAACCTCGAGCATTCAACGATTTTTCTTCTAAACATATGAACGGTCCATCTCTGTATAAAGTAACAAATTCGGTATTTGAATATGTTTGATTATTTGAACATTTACCTTCGTTTGACCATTTTCCGCATTTGTGACATCTTTCAAGGTGTCGTTCTCTTCTTTTCGCTGCGGATTTTGATTTTCCTTTACCAAAATGTAACTTATTATTTTCGTTCCTGGATTCTTTTCTTACTCCGTCCAATTTGCCTCTGATTAATGATACCAATTCACTTGGAAGGGTGTCATTATTACGTTTAGTGATCAAAGCGTGTAGCATTAGACCATGGTTTAATTCACAGGAAGTCTTCATCTCGTAAAACCTAAAAAAAATAAAAATTCAGAATGGGGGGAGAAGACTAGTTCTTTAGGGTCTGCTAGGGAAAGACCATTCGAATTCCATTCTCGAGAACTACACAAAAACAGAAAATCTAACTCTAACAGAAATACATATTACCCTAAAAAGATTCGAACCTCCCCACACTTAGTTAGATGTGGTGCTGAAATTGTGATTAACGTTATTTTCAATTGGATCATCAACAATTTGTATATCTCTGACTTTTGCTTCAATCCATTTGTTGATTTCCTCCGTAACTTTCACAAATTCAACTAACATTGCCTTTTCTTTTGGTGATAAATTGGATAGTAATCGGTTACATAACTTAAAGTTTCCCTTAATCTTAGCATCGTGAATCCTTTATAAAGTTTCTTCGTTGAATGTTAAAAACGGGTTCATCTAATTTCGTATCATCAACGGGGTTCTTTGTGATCGGATCATCATTAAGTGTTTCTTCATCTTCCCCTCACTTATGTATTTTTATTGGTCTAATAGTTTTGGTTGGTGGAGATCTAAACTTTCGGTTCACAAAGGTGATCGATTTATCACTGATATTGCTCTAAACATACATATTATTCGACGCAATATCAGTTATATTTCATCAACTTTTATCATCTAAAAAGACATTCAACGTATAATATTCAAGAAAAATGACAAAAGTGGACAAGAGCTTGCTATTTGAAGAAACAACGATAAACGATGAGTTTAAATCAAATATATATCGAGAAAACGTTTATCCAAATTCAAGAACGAAGAAGACTGAAGAAAAAGGTTACACAAGTCGTCCAAAATGGTATACATCGATAAGGGATCAACAAAGAATAAACAAAAAGGAAAAAAATGAAGAAAACTGTCGATTGTACTTACACGAACCGTGTAACACTACACGAAACGTGTAGCATTTTGGTCTTACGTGTTTCGTGTAGAGGCTACACGATTCGTGTAAGAACAAATTACTACGCACAGCTGTTCTGGACTTACATCTTCTAACATAAGTTAGCAAGTGTGTCAATTTGGAAGACTTTACTTCCTTACGGGATGGACTTGATTCATCCTCTATTACTCGTAATAATGGAATATTCAGATTTATACGTTCCAAAGCAATGATATCTGCAATAACTTCATAGAAACATGTGATATATGGTTCTCAACATAAGGTTTTATAAATTCTTGTTATAATTGGTTTTCTTTTATAGGTTTTAAACAAATAAACTTATGCGTTTTTAATGTATTGAGACGATAATTTCGGTTTTTGACACCTATGCTTTAATCGCTCGTAGTTACCTTAAAAATTCATTTGATATATTTGTTTAAAATTTTTATAAATCTTGATAAAAATCACCAAATTATAAGTTCTCGAGAATTTATATATTCCCACCCCACACTTAAGATTATGTAATGCCCTCATTACATAAAATCAGATAATAATGTATAAATTTGAGAGGACAAATAGTGTGAAGTATTTGGAACTTCCTTTGTTAACCAATTTGGATTTTCAAATTGTTTTACCTATGATTTTATCCAACGTTTGTATCACAATGTAATTCGATGTTTCGTTTCGTCTAATTGCATTTTCTTCTGTACCTGTCAAAACCATGTTAAAAACATACAAAACATGGGGTTGTACTTCAATCGTACAAAACAATTTTACCCCACACTACTTTCTTGCTAATATATAATAAAACATAAGAAACATTAAAAGTATCAATACACACCATACTATTATGTTATTACAAACCATAAAAATAAAAATGTTTTAAAGAAAAGAACTAGTTAAATGGATTCCAAAACGGGCCTCCCTGATCGCCTTCTTCCTGTTGCTGTCGCTGCCGTTGTTCGTTTAGGCGTTGTTCCTCGTAGAAATGCCTATATGCATCCTAACTCGTGGCTATGGCGGCGTTATGGTCATATGGTGGAGGTAGAGGGTCATTGGGTGTCTGCCATTGGGGGTATGAAGGATAGGCTGAGGGTGCGTAATTCTGCGGGTTCGACGCGTATAAATATGCCTGATGATGCGCCCACTCTAATTGTGCTCCCTGACCCCTCTGATCGTATCGGATGTTAGACAGAATATTATACTGATCTAGTTGGGTATGCCTAATATCCCCCAATTGCTGAGACAAAGCAGTATACTGGTCTTCTGATCTCACTCCCCAGTTTTGATATGAGTTACGTACATCTAAACTCAATGCGTTAAAATAATTTTGGAGCATATCGAAATCAGAAGTACCTGTATGAGACGAGCTAGCCTGATCTGTCTCTCTGCGTCTCCTCCTAGCTTTCCTCGTGGGTTCATCATCCTCCTCCATAGGTGCGTGAGCAGCAACTTCCTGTTGCCTTAAACTACGTACCCCACCCCTCACACGTATAGCCTTAGCTGTCTTATACACCTCCAATCCTAAAGTACGAACCCGTTGATCTATCGGCTGGATTGGAGGATCTAATTCGTTCGGGTTCAGGATGTGAAGGAGTTAATTCAGCGTTGGAGGAACGTAAGTTCATGCATTAATTTCTATTATGAGATCATAACACCAAAAGCTTTTCTAGTGTTACTTACTTGTTTCTTTTTTTTAGTGTTTTTCGGTGTTTTAAAATTACTAGTACTTCTTTTTGTTGTTTTTGATTTTTATAAATTCTTTGTGGTTCCGGATTAAGTTTAACGAGTTTAGTATTTTCTGAACGGATCATACAATTGGGAAATTGTACAAAGAACTAAAGGATTTATTCATAAACTTTGAACTTTCTTGGAAATGAATTTCCTCGAGAGGATCGAATAACATAAAAACAATGATAAAAAACCCTTAAACAAACAGATTTTCCTTCTGATTTTGCCCACGTTTCGAATAGCCAAAAGATGCAGCAGAGGGGCAGGATCCTTCAAAGACCAATAAAATTGGTGATCCAACAACCCGGTCCACGTACAAATCCAACTATTACTACGAACCAGAAAAAAATTATCTATTTATTTAACTGCCAACTCCCCGGCAGCGGCGCCAAAAAGTTGATGCGTTGAAACAGTACCTTTATTTATGAACAGATTTGAGTTGTTTTGTTACACGAATTGATTTATTGTATACATGGTATTTTAACGATTTTAGGTTGGTTTCAAACATATATAGGCAACTAGTCCTATCCGTGTAGTTTAGTTTGTTGGTAAATCCGGTTCGTTCCACAGGGAGAAACGTATTCAAGAATTTAATGACAATTAATTATACTAGAAAATGGGGTTTTAGTTGGTTTTTGGTTTTGGATGATTTAAATTAATAAAAGGTGAATTAATGTAGTGTTTACTATTATAAATATTATGACTTAAAATAAATTAATATTAGTGTTAAAGTAATTAATTAAAAATTAAATTTAAATAAAAAATCGAAACAGTACTGGTTTAAAGTGTACGCGTTTCGCGTGTATGTATACGCGTTCCGCGTATGTGTTGGGACTACGCGTTTCGCGTGAGGTTATACACGATCCGCGTAAGCTATAAACGATGTGACAAAACAGTAGTGTTTAAACTGAAGGAGATTAAGTTGTTTTTTTTTATTTTTCTGAAAATAATATGTAAAAATAATAATAATAATAATAATTTTACAATATATATAAATATGAGAGTGTTTACTTGAATGTGTCACCTCTAGATCCATGGATTGTTTTAAGTTTAAGCTCGTATTAAAATGTTTAGTAATAAACTTATATTTTCCTTTCGAATAAATATAAAGTTTCGACTAACTAAATCAAATCCAATTTTCATTTGATTTTATTTAGATAGTTACTAGTCCCTAAGTATTTAAATTGAGACCCAACCCAGTTTTGACCTTCGCCAAAACCCAAATCATAACGGTTTCCCTTTTTACAATTTCACTATTATATACCTAATGATATTACCCAAACCACCGAACTTTATTTCTAATTTAGTGTTAGTAAATTATTCATGAGTTCGTCTAAATCACTTTTAATGTTGAAGCTTAATTTGTATAAATAAAAACAACTTTCGTTATTTTTATCTAATAAATTAAGTGACAGGGGTTAATTTATCCAAGTACATAATAATGGTTCTTTTAATTAGGCTCAATGTTAAAAATACTTAAGTTACATTTTTACTTTTACAAAAGGTAACAATCCATTTCACTAGGGGCTCTACATCTAAGTGAACACTAGGGAAATTTAGCTACTCATTATACTAGGGTAAACATAAAAATATAAATATACAAACATAATAATAATGATAAAAATTGATAACGATAATTTTAATGGAATCTACATCTAAGCGAACGCTATGGGAATTTACTAACTAATCATGATAATGATACGAGAGTAAAAATAATAATACATAAATATAAACATAATAATAAGTAACAATGACAATAATAAAAATGAAAGTAACAAACTTACAAAAGGTCTTCAATTTAAATACTTAGGGAATAGTAGCTATCTAAATAGAATCCGATGAAAATTAGATTTATTTTAGTTAGTCGTAACCTTATATTTATTCGAAAGAAAAATATAAAGTTTATTACTAAAACATTTTAAATAGGGCGTAAACTCAAAACAATCCATGGACCTAGGGGTGACATATTTAAGTAAACACTCCCATTTATCCCATTTATATTTATTATAAAAGTATTATTATTATTATTTACGAATTATTATTACAAAATATAAAAAGAATACATAAAAATACTTAAAATTCGTATCAGACTGTTTGTCACATTATTTATATCATACGCGAATCGTGTATGGTATACGCGAAACGCGTATGCCTGTAATTCAAACTCTACGACCAGATTCACATAATTCGCGTAGGTTTTAAATTATACGCGATACGCGTATAAATACGCGAAACGCGTATGTACAAGACACGGCTACAGTACCAGTAGGGTTAAAATTAGGGTTTTAGTTATTTAATTATTTATATTTAGGTTATTACTATATAATTTATTTTAGTTCTTATAAAATACTTTAATACATGTTAAATCCTAATAATTAGTGTTAATTATAATACTTTATAATTAGAAATTAGTTTACAATTAGTTAATTATTTTAATTCCTTTTAATTTGTATTAATCTTTTTAAACATGTCATTTAGTTAATTTAAATAAGTTTATATTATAATTGCTCAAAACAAAATTCTAAACATATAGTTTTATTAAAAGTTACTATTTTACTAATTACCATTTAGTAATATAATTAATGCATCATAATTAGTATAATTTCATTTAGTTCCTTTTTAAGTTAATTATTGTAATCTTGTAATTTTATTTAGTAATCTTGTAATTTCCCCGGCAGCGGCGCCAAAAAGTTGATGTTGCGAAACGTAACCTTTATTTTGAATGGATTTGAGTTGTTTTGTTACACGAATTGATTTATTGTATATGTGGTATTTTATTGAATTCAGGTTGATTTCACACATATATAGGCAACTAGTCCTATCCGTGTAGTTTAGTTTGTCGGTAAATCCGATTCGTTCCACAGGGAGATGGAGTGTTTAATGGTTTTTAATAGTCTTTGATGTCAAACTTAATTAAAGGGGGTTTTGGATTAGGAATTTATAAAATAACAGTAAAAGAAAATAACTTAAACTAATTTACTAAATAAAATTACAAGATTACAATAATTAACTTAAAAAGGAACTAAATAAAATTATACTAATTATGATGCATTAATTATATTACTAAATGGCAATTAGTAAAATAGTAACTTTTAATAAAACTATATGTTTAGAATTTTGTTTTGAGCAATTATAATATAAACTTATTTAAATTAACTAAATGACATGTTTAAAAAGATTAATACAAATTAAAAGGAATTAAAATAATTAACTAATTGTAAACTAATTTCTAATTATAAAGTATTATAATTAACACTAATTATTAGGATTTAACATGTATTAAAGTATTTTATAATAACTAAAATAAATTATATAGTAATAACCTAAATATAATAGTAAAAAGGCTAAAACCCTAATTTTAAACTAATTAAATAATTAAAACCCTAATTTTAACCCTACTGGTACTGTAGCCGTTTCTTGTACATACGCGTTTCGCGTATTTATATGCGTATCGCGTATAATTTAAAACCTACGCGAATTGTGTGAATCTGGTCGTACAGTTTGAATTACAGGCATACGCGTTTCGCGTATACCATACACGATTCGCGTATGATATATAAACTGTGACAAACAGTCTGTTACGAAATTTAAATGTTTTTATGTATATATTTTTTTTATATTTTAAAATAATAATTCGTAAATAATGATAATAATAAGTTTACAAGAAATAATAATGGAATAAATGGGAGTGTTTACTTAAATGTGTCACCCCTAGGTCCATGGATTGTTTTGAGTTTTAAGCCTTATTAAAATGTTTTAGTATTAAACTTTATATTTTTCTTTCGAATAAATATAAAGTTACGACTAACTAAAATAAATCTAATTTTCATCGGATTCTATTTAGATAGCTACTATTCCCTAAGTATTTAAATTGAGACCTAGCCTAGTTTTGACTTTCGCCAATACCCAAATCGTAACGGTTTCCCTTTTTACAATTTCACTATCATATAATTATTGATATTACCCAAACCACCGAAGTTTATTTCTAAATTGGTGTTAATAATTTATCCATAAATTCGTCTAGATCATTTTAGTGTTGAAGCTTAATTTATATAAATAAAAACAACTTTCGTTATTTAAATTTAATAAATTAAGTGACAAGGGTTAAATACCTAATTACACAATAATGGTTCTTTTAACTAGGCTCAATATTAAAAATACTAAAGTTACATTTTAATTTTTACAATTGATAACAATCCATTTCACTAGGGGCTCTACATCTAAGCAAACACTAAGGAAATTTAGCTATTCATTACACTAAGGTAAACATAAAAATATAGATATGCAAACATAATAACAATGATAATTTTAACAGAGTAAACTTACTAAAAATTCTTCACTTTCATTAACTTCAAATGGTAGAAAATTACAATAATAACACCCTTTTCACGCGTACAATAACACCCTTAATCGCGAACAATACACCCTTACTATTTGAAACTAATCTTAATATTTGAACCTTGAAACTAATTTTACAGAGTAATAAAAATAACAATATAACAATTTGTGTGTGTATAATAATTCTTCTATTTGATATATGATTTGTATCTCCTCTTTTGCACACGATAGTACTCCGTATTTAACATTGAACTAGTAGTAGGTAGGCTTCAACTTGTTTATTGGTTTCCTTGCTGTATCTCATTTGAGAAAAGAATTGATTTTTTAAAGAAAAAACCACCGTCCCATTTTGTGTTTCATGATTAATCTTGGCCTAATATTACGCGTTTCGTGTAGAGGCTACACGATTCGTGTAAGAACAAATTACTACGCGTTTCGTGTAATCCTACACGATTCGCGTAAGACCAAAATGCTACACGTTTCGTGTAGTGTTACACGGTTCGTGTAAGTACAATCGACAGTTTTCTTCATTTTTTTCCTTTTTGTTTATTCTTTGTTGATCCCTTATCGATGTATACCATTTTGGACGACTTGTGTAACCTTTTTCTTCAGTCTTCTTCGTTCTTGAATTTGGATAAACGTTTTCTCGATATATATTTGATTTAAACTCATCGTTTATCGTTGTTTCTTCAAATAGCAAGCTCTTGTCCACTTTTGTCGTTTTTCTTGAATATTATACGTTGAATGTCTTTTTAGATGATAAAAGTTGATGAAATATAACTGATATTGCGTCGAATAATATGTATGTTTAGAGCAATATCAATTAAATTGAAGACCTTTTGTAAGTTTGTTACTTTCATTTTTATTATTGTCATTGTTACTTATTATTATGTTTATATTTATGTATTATTATTTTTACTCTCGTATCATTATCATGATTAGTTAGTAAATTCCCATAGCGTTCGCTTAGATGTAGATTCCATTAAAATTATCGTTATCAATTTTTATCATTATTATTATGTTTGTATATTTATATTTTTATGTTTACCCTAGTATAATGAGTAGCTAAATTTCCCTAGTGTTCACTTAGATGTAGAGCCCCTAGTGAAATGGATTGTTACCTTTTGTAAAAGTAAAAATGTAACTTAAGTATTTTTAACATTGAGCCTAATTAAAAGAACCATTATTATGTACTTGGATAAATTAACCCCTGTCACTTAATTTATTAGATAAAAATAACGAAAGTTGTTTTTATTTATACAAATTAAGCTTCAACATTAAAAGTGATTTAGACGAACTCATGAATAATTTACTGACACTAAATTAGAAATAAAGTTCGGTGGTTTGGGTAATATCATTAGGTATATAATAGTGAAATTGTAAAAAGGGAAACCGTTATGATTTGGGTTTTGGCGAAGGTCAAAACTGGGTTGGGTCTCAATTTAAATACTTAGGGACTAGTAACTATCTAAATAAAATCAAATGAAAATTGGATTTGATTTAGTTAGTCGAAACTTTATATTTATTCGAAAGGAAAATATAAGTTTATTACTAAACATTTTAATACGAGCTTAAACTTAAAACAATCCATGGATCTAGAGGTGACACATTCAAGTAAACACTCTCATATTTATATATATTGTAAAATTATTATTATTATTATTTTTACATATTATTTTCAGAAAAATAAAAAAAAAACAACTTAATCTCCTTCAGTTTAAACACTACTGTTTTGTCACATCGTTTATAGCTTACGGGGATCGTGTATAACCTCACGCGAAACGCGTAGTCCCAACACATACGCGGAACGCGTATACATACACGCGAAACGCGTACACTTTAAACCAGTACTGTTTCGATTTTTTATTTAAATTTAATTTTTAATTAATTACTTTAACACTAATATTAATTTATTTTAAGTCATAATATTTATAATAGTAAACACTACATTAATTCACCTTTTATTAATTTAAATCATCCAAAACCAAAAACTAACTAAAACCCCATTTTCTAGTATAATTAATTGTCATTAAATTCTTGAATACGTTTCTCCCTGTGGAACGAACCGAATTTACCAACAAACTAAACTACACGGATAGGACTAGTTGCCTATATATGTTTGAAACCAACCTAAAATCGTTAAAATACCATGTATACAATAAATCAATTCGTGTAACAAAACAACTCAAATCCGTTCATAAATAAAGGTACTGTTTCAACGCATCAATCTTTTGGTGCCGCTGTCGGGGAGTTGGCAGTTAAATAAATAGATAATTTTTTTCCGGTTCGTAGTAATAGTTGGATTTGTACGTGGACCGGGTTGTTGGATCACCAATTTTATTGGTCTTTGAAGGATCCTGCCCCTCTGCTGCATCTTTTGGCTATTCGAAACGTGGGCAAAATCAGAAGGAAAATCTGTTTGTTTAAGGGTTTTTTTATCATTGTTTTTATGTTATTCGATCCTCTCGAGGAAATTCATTTCCAAGAAAGTTCAAAGTTTATGAATAAATCCTTTAGTTCTTTGTACAATTTCCCAATTGTATGATCCGTTCAGAAAATACTAAACTCGTTAAACTTAATCCGGAACCACAAAGAATTTATAAAAGTCAAAAACAACAAAAAGAAGTACTAGTAATTTTAAAACACCGAAAAACACTAAAAAAAAGAAACAAGTAAGTAACACTAGAAAAGCTTTTGGTGTTATGATCTCATAATAGAAATTAATGCATGAACTTACGTTCCTCCAACGCTGAATTAACTCCTTCACATCCTGAACCCGAATGAATTAGATCCTCCAATCCAGCCGATAGATCAACGGGTTCGTACTTTAGGATTGGAGGTGTATAAGACAGCTAAGGCTATACGTGTGAGGGGTGGGGTACGTAGTTTAAGGCAACAGGAAGTTGCTGCTCACGCACCTATGGAGGAGGATGATGAACCCACGAGGGAAGCTAGGAGGAGACACAGAGAGACAGATCAGGCTAGCTCGTCTCATACAGGTACTTCTGATTTCGATATGCTCCAAAATTATTTTAACGCATTGAGTTTAGATGTACGTAACTCATATCAAAACTGGGGAGTGAGATCAGAAGACCAGTATACTGCTTTGTCTCAGCAATTGGGGGATATTAGGCATACCCAACTAGATCAGTATAATATTCTGTCTAACATCCGATACGATCAGAGGGGTCAGGGAGCACAATTAGAGTGGGCACATCATCAGGCATATTTATACGCGTCTAACCCGCAGAATTACGCACCCTCAGCCTATCCTTCATACCCCCAATGGCAGACACCCAATGACCCTCTACCTCCACCATATGACCATAACGCCGCCATAGCCGCTAGTCAGGATGCATATAGGCGTTTCTACGAGGAACAACGCCTAAACGAACAACGGCAGCGACAGCAACAGGAAGAAGGCGATCAGGGAGGCCCGTTTTGGAATCCATTTAACTAGTTCTTTTCTTTAAAACATTTTTATTTTTATGGTTTGTAATAACATAATAGTATGGTGTGTATTGATACTTTTAATGTTTCTTATGTTTTATTATATATTAGCAAGAAAGTAGTGTGGGATAAAATTGTTTTGTACGATTGAAGTACAACCCCATGTTTTGTATGTTTTTAACATGGTTTTGACAGGTACAGAAGAAAATGCAATTAGACGAAACGAAACATCGAATTACATTGTGATACAAACGTTGGATAAAATCATAGGTAAAACAATTTGAAAATCCAAATCGGTTAACAAAGGAAGTTCCAAATACTTCACACTATTTGTCCTCTCAAATTTATACATTATTATCTGATTTTATGTAATGAGGGCATTACATAATCTTAAGTGTGGGGTGGGAATATATAAATTCTCGAGAACTTATAAATCACCATCCCTAAGTGTCATTCTACCTTCTCTTACTTCAATGAACGTCTCGGTGGTTGCTAAAAATGGGCGACCTGAAATTAGAAGAATATAAAGGTTTTCCTCCATATTAATCACTATGAAGTTTGCAACAAAGGTCAAACTTCCCACGTTAACCAGTAAATTATTTGCTATTCCAACCGGGTGTTTAATGGTTAGGTCAAATGATTGAACACCTATTTTGGTTGGTTTTAATTTACCCATACCTAATCTTTTATATAAGGAAAGAGGCATAATATTTGCACTTGCTCCTAAATCTGCGAGTCCATTATATACAGCACCATCATTAAGCAAGCAAGAAATGATAAATTCACCCGGGTCTCCTGCTTTAGTAAGTAGATTTTGGTTTGTAAACCTTTTTCGGGTGTTCTTTTCTTGGTTCTTCCACTTCTATTTGAACCTCTTGTTCACATTTTTCTTCGTTTCTTGGAATGGGAGGTTTGTATAAGAATTCTTCTTCATCACTCCAATTTGAATCCTCCCTATTTTCCAATTTTGATTTTTCATATGTTGTTGATAACATATTTATGTTTTCATTTTGAGGGTTTTCTTGAGTGGTGAAATTATGATTGACTTCATTGTCAACTTCCATCGGACCATGTATGTAATGTTTAATTCTGTGACCATTAACTTTAAATTCAATCCCATTTGAATTTATTAACTCTATTGTTCAGTATGGGAAACTCTTTTGACTATAAATGGTCCAGACCATCTTGATTTCAATTTTCCAGGAGATAGCTTGAATCGTGAATTGAAAAGAAGAACTTTATCTCCTTCCTTAAATTCTTTTGAACTTCTGATTCTTTTATCATGCCATTTCTTCATTCTTTCCTTATAGATTAACGAATTTTCGTATGCTTCATGTCTTAATTCTTCTAATTCGTTTAGTTGACTTAATCGTAGACGTCCAGCTTCATGTAAATCAAGATTACATGTTTTCAAAGCCCAAAATGCTTTGTGTTCAATTTCTACTAGAAGATGACATGCTTTTCCGTAAACGAGT
Source organism: Rutidosis leptorrhynchoides (assembly GCF_046630445.1). Classification (NCBI taxonomy): domain Eukaryota; kingdom Viridiplantae; phylum Streptophyta; class Magnoliopsida; order Asterales; family Asteraceae; genus Rutidosis; species Rutidosis leptorrhynchoides. The sequence goes on from NC_092333.1 coordinate 715,904,663, forward strand.
TTAAAAGGTGTGGTTCCAATTGAAGTTTTGTAGGCTGTTCTAAAAGCCCAGAGTGCATCCTCCAATTTCATGGACCATTCCTTCGGATTTGATCCTACGGTTTTCTCTAGAATACGTTTTAAAGCTCGGTTGGTATTTTCAACTTGTCCACTTGTTTGTGGATGATATGCGGTGGAGATTTTATGAGTTACTCCATATCTTTTGAGAACTTTCTCAAGTTGATTGTTACAAAAATGAGTACCCCGATCACTTATTAAAGCTTTCGATGTTCCGAACCTTGCAAAAAGATGTTTTAAAAAGTTGACTACAACTCGTGCATCGTTAGTTGGGAGAGCTTGTGCTTCCGCCCATTTAGATACATAATCAATGGAAACGAGAATGTAGAGATTATTATGAGATTTTGGAAATGGACCCATAAAGTCAATACCCCAAATGTCAAATACTTCACATACTTGAATGACATTTTGTGGCATTTTATCACGTTGACTTATTTTTCCGGCCCTTTGACAAGCATCACAGGATTTGCAAAGAAGGTGTGCGTCTTTGAAAATTGTAGGCTAATAGAATCCAGCATCGTAAACTTTTCTTGCTGTTAGTTGAGGCCCATAATGCCCTCCTGTTGGTCCTGTGTGACATTGGTTTAATATTTGACTAGCTTCATCTCCGAATACACATCGGCGTATTATTCAATCGGGACAACTTTTAAACAAATGTGGATCTTCCCAGAAATAGTGTTTTATATCACTAAAGAATTTCTTTCGTTTTTGGTACGATAATCCTTTTTCAAGGAATCCACATACTAAATAGTTTGCATAGTCTGCAAACCATGGAATTTCATTATAATCTATCTTCAATAGATATTCATCAGGAAAATTGTCTTGTATGGCCGATTCATTTAGAACTTCTAATTCGGGATTTTCAAGACGAGAAAGATGATCAGCTGCGAGATTTTCTGCTCCCTTTTTATCTCGGATCTCAATATCGAACTCTTGTAAGAGTAAGATGAAATGTCCCATTCTTATTGATTAAAAACGTTCCATATTAATTGATTTCGTTGCGAGGTTTTGACCTCTATATGAGACGTTTTTCAAAGACTGCATTCATTTTTAAAACAAACCATAACCTTTATTTCATAAATAAAGGTTTAAAAAGCTTTACGTAGATTATCAAATAATGATAATCTAAAATATCCTGTTTACACACGACCATTACATAATGGTTTATAATACAAATATGTTACATCGAAATCAGTTTCTTGAATGCAGTTTTTACACAATATCATACAAACATGGACTCCAAATCTTGTCCTTATTTTAGTAAGCAACAGCGGAAGCTCTTAGTATTCACCTGAGAATAAACATGCTTTAAACGTCAACAAAAATGTTGGTGAGTTATAGGTTTAACCTATATATATCAAATCGTAACAATAGACCACAAGATTTCATATTTCAATACACATCCCATACATAGAGATAAAAATCATTCATATGGTGAACACCTGGTAACCGACATTAACAAGATGCATATATAAGAATATCCCCATCATTCCGGGACACCCTTCGAATATGATATAAATTTCGAAGTACTAAAGCATCCGGTACTTTGGATGGAGTTTGTTAGGCCCAATAGATCTATCTTTAGGATTCGCGTCAATTAGGGTGTCTGTTCCCAAATTCTTAGATTACCAGACTTAATAAAAAGGGGCATATTTGAAATGTCCCGTTCTTATTGATTAAAAACGTTCCATATTAATTGATTTCGTTGCGAGGTTTTGACCTCTATATGAGACGTTTTTCAAAGACTGCATTCATTTTAAAACAAACCATAACCTTTATTTCATCAATAAAGGTTTAAAAAGCTTTACGTAGATTATCAAATAATGATAATCTAAAATATCCTATTTACACACGACCATTACATAATGGTTTACAATACAAATATGTTACAACAAAATAAGTTTCTTGAATGCAGTTTTTACACAATATCATACAAGCATGGACTCCAAATCTCGTCCTTATTTAAGTATGCGACAGCGGAAGCTCTTAATAATCACCTGAGAATAAACATGCTTAAAATGTCAACAAAAATGTTGGTGAGTTATAGGTTTAACCTATATATATCAAATCATAATAATAGACCACAAGATTTCATATTTCAATACACATCCCATACATAGAGATAAAAATCATTCATATGGTGAACACCTGGTAACCGACATTAACAAGATGCATATATAAGAATATCCCCATCATTCCGGGACACCCTTCGGATATGATATAAATTTCGAAGTACTAAAGCATCCGGTACTTTGGATGGGGTTTGTTAGGCCCAATAGATCTATCTTTAGGATTCGCGTCAATTAGGGTGTCTGTTCCCTAATTCTTAGATTACCAGACTTAATAAAAAGGGGCATATTCGATTTCGATAATTCAACCATAGAATGTAGTTTCACGTACTTGTGTCTATTTTGTAAATCATTTATAAAACCTGCATGTATTCTCATCCCAAAATATTAGATTTTAAAAGTGGGACTATAACTCACTTTCACAGATTTTTACTTCGTCGGGAAGTAAGACTTGGCCACTGGTTGATTCACGAACCTATAACAATATATACATATATATCAAAGTATGTTCAAAATATATTTACAACACTTTTAATATATTTTGATGTTTTAAGTTTATTAAGTCAGCTGTCCTCGTTAGTAACCTACAACTAGTTGTCCACAGTTAGATGTACAGAAATAAATCGATAAATATTATCTTGAATCAATCCACGACCCAGTGTATACGTATCTCAGTATTGATCACAACTCAAACTATATATATTTTGGAATCAACCTCAACCCTGTATAGCTAACTCCAACATTCACATATAGAGTGTCTATGGTTGTTCCGAAATATATATAGATGTGTCGACATGATAGGTCAAAACATTGTATACGTGTCTATGGTATCTCAAGATTACATAATATACAATACAAGTTGATTAAGTTATGGTTGGAATAGATTTGTTACCAATTTTCACGTAGCTAAAATGAGAAAAATTATCCAATCTTGTTTTACCCATAACTTCTTCATTTTAAATCCGTTTTGAGTGAATCAAATTGCTATGGTTTCATATTGAACTCTATTTTATGAATCTAAACAGAAAAAGTATAGGATTATAGTCGGAAAAATAAGTTACAAGTCGTTTTTGTAAAGGTAGTCATTTCAGTCGAAAGAACGACGTCTAGATGACCATTTTAGAAAACATACTTCCACTTTGAGTTTAACCATAATTTTTGGATATAGTTTCATGTTCATAATGAAAATCATTTTCTCAGAATAACAACTTTTTTATCAAAGTTTATCATAGTTTTTAATTAACTAACCCAAAACAGCCCGCGGTGTTACTACGACGGCGTAAATCCGGTTTTACGGTGTTTTTCGTGTTTCCAGGTTTTAAATCATTAAGTTAGCATATCATATAGATATAGAACAAGTGTTTAGTTGATTTTAAAAGTCAAGTTAGAAGGATTAACTTTTGTTTGCGAACAAATTTAGAATTAACTAAACTATGTTCTAGTGATTACAAGTTTAAACCTTCGAATAAGATAGCTTTATATGTATGAATCGAATGATGTTATGAACATCATTACTACCTTAAGTTCCTTGGATAAACCTACTGGAAAAGAAAAAAATGGATCTAGCTTCAATGGATCCTTGGATGGCTCGAAGTTCTTGAAGCAGAATCATGACACGAAAACAAGTTCAAGTAAGATCATCACTTGAAATAAGATTGTTATAGTTATAGAAATTGAACCAAAGTTTGAATATGATTATTACCTTGTATTAGAATGATAACCTACTGTAAGAAACAATGATTTCTTGAGGTTGGATGATCACCTTACAAGATTGGAAGTGAGCTAGCAAACTTGAAAGTATTCTTGATTTTATGTAACTAGAACTTGTAGAATATATGAAGAACACTTAGAACTTGAAGATAGAACTTGAGAGAGATCAATTAGATGAAGAAAATTGAAGAATGAAAGTGTTTGTAGGTGTTTTTGGTCGTTGGTGTATGGATTAGATATAAAGGATATGTAATTTTGTTTTCATGTAAATAAGTCATGAATGATTACTCATATTTTTGTAATTTTATGAGATATTTCATGCTAGTTGCCAAATGATGGTTCCCACATGTGTTAGGTGACTCACATGGGCTGCTAAGAGCTGATCATTGGAGTGTATATACCAATAGTACATACATCTAAAAGCTGTGTATTGTACGAGTACGAATACGGGTGCATACGAGTAGAATTGTTGATGAAACTGAACGAGGATGTAATTGTAAGCATTTTTGTTAAGTAGAAGTATTTTGATAAGTGTATTGAAGTCTTTCAAAAGTGTATAAATACATATTAAAACACTACATGTATATACATTTTAACTGAGTCGTTAAGTCATCGTTAGTCGTTACATGTAAGTGTTGTTTTGAAACCTTTAGGTTAACGATCTTGTCAAATGTTGTTAACCCAATGTTTATAATATCAAATGAGATTTTAAATTATTATATTATCATGATATTATCATGTATGAATATCTCTTAATATGATATATATACATTAAATGTCTTTACAACGATAATCGTTACATATATGTCTCGTTTAAAAATCATTAAGTTAGTAGTCTTGTTTTTACATATGTAGTTCATTGTTAATATACTTAATGATATGTTTACTTATCATAGTATCATGTTAACTATATATATATATATATATATATCCATATATATGTCATCATATAGTTTTTACAAGTTTTAACGTTCGTGAATCACCGGTCAACTTGGGTGGTCAATTGTCTATATGAAACATATTTCAATTAATCAAGTCTTAACAAGTTTGATTGCTTAACATATTGGAAACATTTAATCATGTAAATATCAATCTCAATTAATATATATAAACATGGAAAAGTTCGGGTCACTACAATATTCGATTTCGATAATTCAACCATAGAATGTAGTTTCACGTACTTGTGTCTATTTTGTAAATCATTTATAAAACCTGCATGTATTCTCATCCCAAAAATATTAGATTTTAAAAGTGGGACTATAACTCACTTTCACAGATTTTTACTTCGTGGGACTATATAGAGTGTCTATGGTTGTTCCGAAATATATATAGATGTGTCGACATGATAGGTCAAAACATTGTATACGTGTCTATGGTATCTCAAGATTACATAATATACAATACAAGCTGATTAAGTTATGGTTGCAATAGATTTGTTACCAATTTTCACGTAGCTAAAATGAGAAAAATTATCCAATCTAGTTTTACCCATAACTTCTTCATTTTAAATCCGTTTTGAGTGAATCAAATTGCTATGGTTTCATATTGAACTCTATTTTATGAATCTAAACAGAAAAAGTATAGGTTTATAGTCGGAAAAATAAGTTACAAGTCGTTTTTGTAAAGGTAGTCATTTCAGTCGAAAGAACGACGTCTAGATGACCATTTTAGAAAACATACTTCCACTTTGAGTTTAACCATAATTTTTGGATATAGTTTCATGTTCATAATAAAAATCATTTTCCCAGAATAATAACTTTTAAATCAAAGTTTATCATAGTTTTTAATTAACTAACCCAAAACAACCCGCGGTGTTACTACGACGGCGTAAATCCGGTTTTACGGTGTTTTTCGTATTTTCAGGTTTTAAATCATTAAGTTAGCATATCATATAGATATAGAACATGTGTTTAGTTGATTTTAAAAGTCAAGTTAGAAGGATTAACTTTTATTTGTGAACAAGTTTAGAATTAACTAAACTATGTTCTAGTGATTACAAGTTTAAACCTTCGAATAAGACAGCTTTATATGTATGAATCGAATGATGTTATGAACATCATTACTACCTCAAGTTCCTTGGATAAACCTATTGGAAATGAGAAAAATAGATCTAGCTTCAAAGGATCCTTGGATGGCTTGAAAGTTCTTGAAGCAGAATCATGACACGAAAACAATTTCAAGTAAGATTTCCATTCGAAATAAGATTGTTATAGTTATAGAAATTGAATTAAAGTTTGAATATGATTATTACCTTGTATTAGAAAGATAACCTACTGTAAGTAACAAAGGTTTCTTGATCTTGGATGATTACTTGGAATGGATTTAGAAAACTTGGAAGTAAACTTGCAATCTTGGAAGTATTCTTGATTTTATGAAACTAGAACTTTTGGAATTTATGAAGAACACTTAGAACTTGAAGATAGAACTTAAGAGAGATCAATTAGATAAAGAAAATTGAAGAATTAAAGTGTTTGTAGGTGTTTTTGGTCGTTGGTGTATGGATTAGATATAAAGGATATGTAATTTTGTTTTCATATAAATAAGTCATGAATGATTACTCATATTTTTGTAATTTTATGAGATATTTCATGCTAGTTGTCAAATGATGGTTCCCACATGTGTTAGGTGACTCACATGGGCTGCTAAGAGCTGATCATTGGAGTGCATATACCAATAGTACATACATCTAAAAGCTGTGTATTGTACGAGTACGAATACGGGTGCATACGAGTAGAATTGTTGATGAAACTGAACGAGGATGTAATTGTAAGCATTTTTGTTAAGTAGAAGTATTTTGATAAGTGTCTTGAAGTCTTTCAAAAGTGTATGAATACATATTAAAACACTACATGTATATACATTTTAACTGAGTCGTTAAGTCATCGTTAGTCGTTACATGTAAATGTTGTTTTGAAACCTTTAGGTTAACGATCTTGTTGAATGTTGTTAACCCATTGTTTATTATAACAAATGAGATGTTAAATTATTAAACATGGAAAATTTCGGGTCACTACAGTACCTGCCCGTTAAATAACAATTTCATTTAATATATATATATATAAACATGGAAAAGTTCGGGTCACTACAGTACCTACCCGTTAAATAAATTTTGTCCCGAAATTTTAAGCAGTTGGAGGTGTTGACGTATCTTCTGGAAATAAATGCGGGTATTTCTTCTTCATCTGATCTTCACGCTCCCAGGTGAACTCGGGTCCTCTACGAGCATTCCATCGAACCTTAACAATTGGTATCTTGTTTTGTTTAAGTCTCTTAACCTCACGATCCATTATTTCGACGGGTTCTTCAATGAATTGAAGTTTTTCATTGATTTGGATTTCGTCCAACGGAATAGTGAGATCTTCTTTAGCAAAACATTTCTTCAAATTTGAGACGTGGAAAGTGTTATTTACAGCCGCGAGTTGTTGAGGTAGCTCCAGTTGGTAAGCTACTGGTCCGACACGATCTATAATCTTGAATGGTCCAATGTACCTTGGATTTAGTTTCCCCCGTTTACCAAATCGAACAACGCCTTTCCAAGGTGAAACCTTAATCATGACCATTTCTCCAATTTCAAACTCTATATCTTTTCTTTTACTATCCGCGTAGCTCTTTTGTCGATTCTGGGCGGTTTTCAATCTTTGTTGAATTTGGATGATTTTCTCGGTAGTTTCTTGTATTATCTCCGGACCTGTAATCTGTCTATCCCCCACTTCACTCCAATAAATCGGAGACCTGCACTTTCTACCATAAAGTGCTTCAAACGGTGCCATCTCAATGCTTGAATGGTAGCTGTTGTTGTATGAAAATTCTACTAACGGTAGATGTCGATCCCAACTGTTTCCGAAATCAATAACACATGCTCGTAGCATGTCTTCAAGCGTTTGTATCGTCCTTTCGCTTTGTCCATCAGTTTGTGGATGATAGGCAGTACTCATGTCTAGACGATTTCCTAATGCTTGCTGTAATGTCTGCCAGAATCTTGAAATAATTCTGCCATCCCTATCAGAGATAATAGAGATTGGTATTCCATGTCTGGAGACGACTTCCTTTAAAGACAGTAGTGCTAACTTCTCCATCTTGTCATCTTCTCTTATTGGCAGGAAGTGTGCTGATTTGGTGAGATGATCAACTATTACCCAAATAGTATCAAAACCACTTGCAGTCCTTGGCAAATAGGAATAAGCTCATTTTTTTCATTTGTGATGACAGTCATGCCACCCTTCTTAGGTACGCATTGAACTGGGCTTACCCATGGACTATCAGAGATTGGATAAATTAAACCTGCATCAAGCAGTTTAATAATTTCTTTCTTAACAACATCTTGTATATTAGGATTTAGTCTTCGTTGGTGTTGCACATACGTTTTATGACCTTCTTCCATAAGAATTTTATATGTGCAATACGAAGGACTTATTCCTTTAATATCATGAATTTTCCATGCAATAGCTGGTTTATTAGCTTTTAGCACAGAAATGAGTTGAGATTTTTCATTTTCAGTAAGAGAAGACGATATTATTACAGGTAATTCAGTTTCACCATGTAAATAAGCATATTCTAAATGGTTTGGAAGTGGCTTTAACTCTAATGTCGGTGGTTCTTCTATCGACTATTTATATCGATATCTGTCTTCTTCTTTTAGCATTTGAATTTCTTCTGTTGTTGGTTCATATCCATTAGCCATAAGTGTAGCTAACATTTCAGCTTCATCAATTGGTTCTGTTCCTTCTCCTAAAGAACATTCTCCTGTTCCTTGTAATTCTGGAAATTCTTCTAACAATTCTGCATGTGAATCTATAGTTTGAATATAATAACATGTATCATCTGCAGATTGAGGCTGTTGCATGGCTTTATCAACTGAAAAGGTAACACTCTCGTCCTCTATACTTAGAGTCAATTTCTTACCGAACACGTCTATTATTGCTTTAGCCGTGTTTAAGAATGGTCTTTCTAATATGAGAGGAACTCGAGAATCTTCTTCCATGTCCAGAATAACAAAATCTACTGGAAATACTAAAGTACCAACTTTAACTAGCATGTTCTCCATTACCCCTCTAGGATATTTTACTGATCGATCGGCTAGTTGTATACTTATTCGTGTTGGTTTCAATTCTCCAAGGTCTAGTTTAGCGTATAGTGAATACAACATTAAATTTATACTAGCACCTAAATCTGTCAATGCTTCTATTGAACTAAGACTACCCAGAAAATATGGAATTGTGAAACTTCCTGGATCAGATAATTTTTCTGGTATCTTATTCAATAGCACTGCAGAATAATTAGCATTCATTGTAACAGCCGAGAGTTCTTCCATTTTCTTTCTATTTGTGATTAGATCTTTCAAGAATTTAGCATATCTAGGCATTCCTGAAATCACATCAATGAAAGGAAGATTGACATTTATTTGTTTAAACATATCCAAGAATTTGGATTGCTCGGCTTCAAGTCTCTCTTTTCTCATTTTACTCGGGTAAGGAAGTGGTGGTTGGTATGGTTTAACATAAGGTTTTGCCTTAATTGTGTTATCTTCATTAACCTTTTCAACTACCGGTTCTTTTTCCTTATCTTGTTCAGGTTGTGGTTCTTGTGGAGTAGGAATAGCTTCATCAAAAATTACAGGTATTTCAGGTGGTTTAAGTGTAATACCACTTCTTGTGGTAATGGCTTTAGCTGTTTCATTTCGGGAGTTAGCATTTGTATCACTAGGTAAACTTTCCGGTTTTCTTTCACCTATCAACCTTGCTAGGTTGCTTACTTCTTGTTCCAGATTTTGAATAGAAGCTTGTTGATTTCTAAATGTTTGAGCATTTTGTTCATTGGTTTGTTTCTGAGATGTGAAAAACTGAGTTTGAGAATCAACTAGCTTTGACATCATGTCTTCTAAATTTGGCTTTTTATCATCGGTTTGTGGTGGTTTGTTTTGAAAAACAGGTCTTTGCTGGTTGTAAGTATTATTGGATACTTGTTGATTGTTTGGACCTTGTTGGTTGTTGTATATAACATTTCGGTTATAATTCTGGTTTTGATTGTAGATTGGTCTTGGCGGTTGATAATTATTCTGATAATTATTTCCAGGCCTTTGGTTTATGTATGAAACATTATCTGTTTGTTCCATTGTTAGTTCAATACTGAGATAATCTTTTGTTAAATGTGGTCCTCCACACTGCTCACAACTAATTCTTATTGAGTGGATATCTTTAGTCATCTTTTCCATTCGTCTCTCGACAGCATCTATCTTTGCAGAAATGGAATCTAAGTCATGGCTAGAATCGGCTCTAGCTGCTTTAGATGATCTAACGATATCTTTTTCTTGGTGCCACTCATGTGAGTGGGAAGCAGTGTTATCAATAATTTAGTAAGCATCAGTTGCGGTTTTCTTCATAATGGAACCACCAGCTGCTATATCGGTGTCTTTTCTTGTAGTGATGTCACATCCTTGGTAGAATATTTATACTATTTGACAAGTGTCTAAACCATGTTGCGGTCATCCTCTTAATAACTTTTCAAATCTTGTCCACGCCTCATAAAGAGTTTCATTTGGATTTTGTGTGAACGTAACTATTTCTCCTTGAAGTCTTACGGCTTTAGATGCCGGAAAGAATTGTTTAAGAAATTTTTCAACTAAAACGTCCCATGTATCAATCGCCCCTTCAGGTAATCATTCTAACCAATCTTTGGCTTCTCCCTTTAAAGTCCAGGGAAATAACATGAGATATATCTGTTCATCATCCACTTCTTTAATTTTAAATAGAGTACAGATCCTATTAAAGGTACGAAGATGTTCGTTTGGATCTTCCATCGGCGCACCACTAAATTGGCATTGACTAGTCACCATGTGTAGGATTTGTCCTTTGATTTCATAATCTGGCGCATTAATGTCTAGTTGAGTAATTACGTGACCTTGGCCAGTGCGTTTAGCTCGCATTCGGTCTTCCATACTTAGAGGTTCCAGATTTTCCATGATTGAATTTGATGAATCTGAATCACTATAGGATTCTGATTTAATGGTAGGTTCCTCAACAATCTCTGTTTGAATGATTGGTGGTTCCGGAGGAAAGATTAATGGTTCAGGATCTCTGAATTGTCCCTGAATATTCTCCGGATTCTCAATTGTGAGGTCGGGTTCAAAAAATGGATTATCGGAAATTTGAATTGGAGTACTTGATCGACTGGATGACGATTCTAAAGAAAAATCAACGGCGACAATATTTGCTAGATGTCTTGATCGAGTTAAAGGTGGTGAACGTACAAAAGGTGGTGAACGTTTTGCTCGGTGCATTCACAGAATATCCTATAGTTATAAAAGATAAAAATTATATAAGTTATCAAATTAATAGACTTTTTTGCTTTTGCCCACCTTTCGAATAGCCAATAGATGCAGCAGGGAGCCAGAACCCTTTAAATCGGAAGCTCACAACTCAGCCACTAACAAATCCAACTATTACTACGAACCAGAAAATTTTGGATGTCTATCAATTTAACCACTTAAAATAATTTTTCGTTGAAATTTAAAGAAATTTTAGATAAGAAATAGAAAATTCTATGTCCTAAAAACAAGAGTGTCGTGAAATAAGAAAGAAAAAGAGCGCGTCGAAAAAAAAACGTCGAAAAATAAAAGGTCGAAAAATAATAATAAGAAAGTAGCGCGTCGAAACTTAAAAAGGAACTAAAACTAAGAATTAAAAGTTGCGTCTAAAGGTATTAAAGCTCAAAAGAAATACTATATCCCAAAATGGCAATAACTTAAAAAGGTACTAAAATATTAAAAACGGCGTCGCAAAATTCTAAAGCACCTAAATTTTAGTTTAAAGAGAAAGCACTTAAGGGATTTTACGGCAAAGCCTAAAAATCTAGAAATAAAAATAACTATGGCAAAAACTATAACTTAAAACTAAATACGAGCGAAAAATACAAATATTATGAATAAACGATTAAAAGGGTACAAAATATAAAAATATACTTAAAGTTGTAAAAAGTACAATTTTTATAAAAATATTATTTTTATATTATTTATTTTATAAAACTATTAATTTTATAATTTATTAAAACTAATTAAACTAATTAAAACTAAAAAAATACAAAATAAACTAAATAATATAATAACAATACCCTAATTAGGGTTTTATTAATAATAATAAATAATACTCCGTAATTAATGCAGAATTAGGGTCAAACCTGGCGTGTCAGGTACGTTCATGCGATCGCATGAATTTTTGCCTTCGGGCTCATGCGGTCGCATGAGCTAGGGTTTCGGGCCAGGTTATGGGCTGCTACAGTACCGGGCCTCGAGTGTTTTTATATTTTTTTTTTCTGTTTTATATATTTATATAAAAATATTTATATAAGACTTATATTTTTACAAACTAAAATAAAAATAAAGAAACTTTATAAAACTTATATATTTAACAATCTCTTAAAAATATATAAATTTTGTTTTTCTTTTTATAATTTTTTTTATATTAAAACGTATTTTTACAAAAGCGTATTTTTACAAAAGCGTATTTTTATAAAAGTAAACTAAAAATTAATAAAAATCTTTTTTTTATATATATAGCGTTTTGCTTCCGGCGTTTGACTCTCCCCGGCAGCAGCGCCAAAAATACTTGATGTGTAATGAGGTGGTGTATAAAATAGTTATATATTTGCTACAAAATACTATTAAATACGATACAATTTTACACAAGTGATTTATTTATTTATAGAGTGGATATACCTAAACCTTGCTACAACACTTATAGGCAGTGTACCTAATCGTACAGTAGTGTAGTTTTTAGTAAGTCCGGTTCGTCCACAGGAAACTCTAGCCAAGTTTAACGCTATATTAGTTTTAATTTATAATTGTAAAAATACAAAAATATATATAAGTAGTATTATTATTATAAAGGGGGTTTTTACCGTTTAATGACCGGTTTGTCGATTTTAAAACTTTAGTCGCAGTTAAAACCTAATGTAAAATATTAAAAATAAATATAACTTAATTTAAAGCGTAAAGTAAATAACGATAATGAAATTGCGATAAATAAAAGTGCGATAAAATAAAATTGCGATAATTAAAGAGTACGATAATTAAAAATGCAATTAAATAAAATGACAATAAATAAAAGTGCGATAATTAAAAGTGCAATTAAATATGAAATATATAAATTATGCTTATTTAAACTTCCGTAATCATGATGTTTGACGTGTTGATTTTAGTTTTACTACCATGGATTAATTGTCCTTTGTCCTGGATTATTCGATATGTCCATACGGATTTGTCCATAATAGTCCATCAGTCATAATCATAAAATGCGGAAGTCTTCGTCAAATTATTCTTATTCCCGAAGTCAAATATTCTAACTAATTGGGGATTCGAATTGTAATAAGGTCTTAATACTTTGTTTAATGAATACACTAGGTTATCGACTGCGTGTAGACCAATGTTTTACTACTTTGTTAACAATTACACCAATTACCCTTGAATGTAATCCACCCCTGTTTCAACAAGTCTATTAACTTTTAATCCAGTTCCGTTTCCGGTAAAATGAACAATTATTGGTATTTATAGATATCCCGCCCACCATACCCAGTCAAGCGTATGTGGTTATATATAAATACGTCAAATTATAAGTCTATATATCAAATTAACGAGGTATCATTTAGTTAATATAAAACCCATTAATAGCCCATAGTCTAATTTCTACAAGTGTCGTTCTTTTATCTAAACCCCAATTATGGTACAAAGCCCAATTACCCAATTTTAATATTTAGCCCAACATCACGATTACTTTGGTATTAAATAAGCATAATAATAACTTAGCTACGAGACATTAAATTAAAAAGGTTGAACATAACTTACAATGATTAAAAATAGCGTAGCGTTACACGGACAGAATTTCGACTTACACCCTTACAACATTCGCTAACATACCCTTATTACTAGAATTTAAAATTAAAATTAAAATTAAAATAATATATATATATATATATATATATATATATATATATATATATATATATATATATATATACGTTTGATAGATAGAGAGATGGATATATGGATATTTAATCAACCAAACTGCGAATTTATAGGGGTGTCGTCTGGATTTCAGGGCCATGCGATCGCATGGAAAATAAGCCTACAGGCCATGCGATCGCATGGAGGTAGGTATCAGCTCACATGAGTTTGTTTTCTTGTTTGCCGACGTTTATAATATATAATATAATATATATATTAATTTTAAGAATTAATTATATATTATATTATATTTATGTGCATAGTTGACTTGTAATTTTTAGTCCGTTGCGTCGAGCGTTGAGAGTTGACTCTGGTCCCGGTTCCGGTTTTTCGAACGTCCTTGCGTACAATTTAATATCTTGTACTTTGCGTTTCGTATCTTGTACTCTTGTAATTTTGAGACGTTTCTCATCAATAATTTGAACCACTTTGATTGTACTTTGTACTTTTGAGCTTTTTTGTCGTTTGCGTCTTCAATTCGTCGAATCTGTCTTTTGTCTTCACCTTTTATTATTTAAACGAATATCACTTGTAAATAGAACAATTGCAACTAAAAGCTTGTCTTTCTTGAGGGATAATGCTATGAAATATATGTTCGTTTTTAGCATTATCAATCCGCTCGTCCGAACCGCCAATCATCCCGGTGTAGTAGAAGAAGTCAACGAGTTTCGCGCTCGGGTAGTGACTTTGGAGAATATGGTGCAAAGGTTACAAGCACCAGCAGTATCACCGGCATGAACGGTACCACCATCATCTACACTAACAGTATCATTACCACCATCAACAACAACATCCGCATCCCACACCTCAACATCACAATCTGTACCTCGAACATCAACATCATACGCACCATAGATACTAAGGAATACCAACAACAAACGATGAAGTATTGATTAATAACTTCATCGAAGAAATATTCTTCATAGAATATGTAGTTTCTAAAAGTTTTAGAGATTACTTATTCTAGTTATAATTGTAAACCAGATGAGTGAGAGAATAGAAATGATGAAATAAAACCCTGATCGGAATGGTGCACGATTTACAAGCTAGATCTGTTTTACCAGCACCGTCAGTACCGTCAGCATCATCAACATCAGCAGCATATACAACTTCACAAGCTCCGCCAGATCCATAATCACCGCAAACATCATTACTAATCAACAACGCGTATATCGTACCAACGAGTTATGAAGTATTAACTCATTCCCTCTGAAGAAATTATATGTATATTTTATATATATATATGAATTTTAAGATCAAAATAAATCTTTTCGTACTAAGCTATTACGTGTGGATCTTAACTAGTAGGTACTACTCGGTTAATTAATATTATTAATATGCTATGATGTACATCCTTCGTTAACGACTTAACCATCGTTAACTACAATCTATGTTTCAACTCAATGAATTTCATTTCATAATAAACTTAGTGTATTAATCAACTACATGTTTGATTTTACACTTTTATCTTCGATGTACTCGAAACTTTCTAGAAAATATCATTTATCTTATGAAGTTCATAAGAATTCCACGAGCACTAATATCATTCACCGAGGAAATATCAATAAAAATGAATAATGAAGTATTGATTCATAATTTCATTTACGTTGAAGAGATAATCCACGAAGATTACGAAATTTCTAAAGTTTTAGGGATTATTCATTTCTAGTTCCAGCTGAAAATCAAATGAGCTTAATATGATATTAACTCATTAAATCTGTATTACATTTGAAGAAAATATACATACTAATATTTTCATAAAAATTGTAATAAAATTCTCTTGTACAAAATATTATTTGTGAAACTTTTAACGGGTAGGTAATACCCAAAAGATATATAAATTCACAAATAATATGTTACATTCTTCGATTCTGATTCAACGAATCATCAACTATACTCACTACTTTCACAACGATATACATTCTTTCCTAGAAATCAAAACAACCATTCGCATTCAAATTTGATTACATATTCTGATTTTGAAAAATCAGAATCCAAGCCAAGATTTAACAGAAAACATCACTCTTAGATTCTTATATCTTTCAAAGCTATACTTTGACTTCAAAAATTGTGCTAGAACATCACTTATACCCAGAGAAATATTTGTATCATTCAAAATTCTAGAACATCATGTGTATATTAATGATTACAATCTGTGTTCAAACCCTTCGAAATTCCTGAAGACACTTCAAATAATGAACAATCGAGATGATGATCCAACCATATATTACCCACAGTCTTGCATTTGAAAAACTCTCGAAACCAAAGTCATAGTTTAACACGTATCCATGTCAGATCCTTTGGCATTTATTAGCAAAAATAACTTTTCAATCCTTTTTTAAGGTAGACAGTTTTGTCACAGCTCCAACAAATCAACATCAGTTGTTCATTCGAATAAGCCTTATTATAACGATTACCCCTTCATCATTGTTATTGAGGAACTCTTTATATCTCGCCACAGTAGCAGTAAACTTACCAACAATTTCATTGATCTTTAAGCCTCTTCGAAAAATCACTATACTTATTCATTGAAACCCTATCATGTAATCATCTTCATCTTGTAATGGTAGTTACCATACCAAAAAGCTTGAATCATTATTCTCGAATCTCGCAGCAATTCTACGCCAACAGTTATATATATACATATAACGTCTACCTCCAAGACTTACATACTTCGAATGTGAAGTTTCTGAAAAATACCCCAAACTACGAACTAGTTCTCTGAAATTGAAAAAATGCTGATGAAGCAGCAAAAACTGTAAATGACCTTAACAGTCAAAAGTTTGATGATAAAGGATAATGTGTTGGCAAAGCTCATAAAAATAGAAGGTTTGGAACTAGAAAACAGATTGAGCAAACCATGAAGGAGGCTGTGGACAAATCACAAAGACTAAACCTGCCTTCAAAGAATCCAAATAATTCAGTGTCTGCTGAAGTTATTATCGAATACCTTGCTCATGACTCTAAACCTTTACAGACAAATCTTCATCATCGTCCACCGATGTTAGAAATTCTAAGATATCATTGTATCTTTCATTATAAATATCCTCGATATTTCTGAAGATATTTTCATAACTATTCTTATCTGAAAATATCTCTTCGCGTTATCTGTATACATCAAAAAAGAAAGCTGTTTTAGTTTCTAAATTCTGAAAAATTTGAACTTAAATTATGAATGTTATTGAAGTAGTGTTGGGAACTAAAGCATGAGTTAGTATAATATAATGACACTTGATCAACGTGATTATATTACAGTAAGTCATGCTGAGTTTCTAATGGAACGTGATAAAGGTTCACAGATCATATCCTCATCATGAACCATGTTACATAACTCTTTCATTCTATTTAACCTCTAAACATATCAAGAAAATATTTTTCTTGATGATTCGGTCTTTTCCAGATATTCTGGTAATTTGACAAATCAAATCGTGCTATTACCTTTCCTTTTTGCTTTGTATATTATGATCATTCGAAACTCCATACCTACGAATTCTGGACCATTATTCGCTTGACATGAAGTCGGGAAGAAGAAGAAAACAAAAGCATGAAGCTCCGAAATAAAAATGGGAGTATAAATTGCAGCAAATAGGAGAGAGCATTAACTGTGGATGTCAATGATTATGGAAAGACAGAAGCGGAGACATCGAAATATAAGGGAAGATATAAAACCCGACAACCACCCAGAAATTATAAACCGTATATATTGATGTATATAGCAATATAAAGACAAGGGAGGACTAAAAACACTATAAAACCAAGAGTATAGTAGAAGTGAATAGATTCTTCCGGTGAAAGATGAAAAAGAAGAATGACAGATATGAAAGTTAGGAGTATATCAAGAACCAGAACTGGATGGAGTATATTGACGAATACTTTAAAGTATGAGTTGAGGGAGGAAGAATAAAAGGTGAGTTGTGGAAATAAAGAAACGAAGGGAGTATATTTATAGCGAAAAATCTGACAGAGCAATCGTGAGAGGTTATCGCATTTAATCAAAGAAGATCATAATTTCCTTAATTGTTGAAGAATCAAATCTTATTACGAAGATTTTCTCTAAATCCCTTGAAATTCGGAAACCCACCGTGACTACATCCAAAGTTAAATCTCTATCTCAACCTTTTGCGACAGCTTCACTCGTACGCTTCACATAATCGAATCGTTTTATCTATATTAGTCAATAATGATAAAACTCTATTTATCCACCCATATTCGTCATAAAAAAATTTTTATTGTTAGCCATGACGATCCCAATCAAATTTCGAGACGAAATTTCTTTAACGGGTAGGTACTGTGACGACCCGAAAATTTCCGACCAAATTTAAATTTAAAATTTATATGATTTTGACCGACGATTCACGAACAAATATTTGTAACTAGACATGAATATATATATATATATATATATATATATATATATATATATATATATATATATATATATATATATATATATATATATATATATATATATATTATAATGTGATAAAAATATAATAATAACTTAGTCATAAAACGTTTAGATTTAAAATAATATTATTATATATATATTAGGACGATGATTTTAAGAAGCAAATGACCAAAACACTCAAATGAATAAGTTACACTTTGAGTGGGATAATTTTTCATTGATTTGGGTCTTGTTATTGATAAAGGTACATTACACGAAACGTAAAGTACCAGTTTTCTAAGCGTACAAAAATGCGTTCGAAAAACTGGAACCGGTACTTAATTCGAGGGTCAACGTACAACACATCGGTGTAAAAATTATAACTCAACTATGCACGAGAATATAATATAATATTTAATTAATTCTAAAGATTAAATATATTATATATTAAATAATATTATTTCTTTTAATCAAATGGGAAATGGGTGTCGGCAGGCTGTATTACAAGGCCATGCGATCGCATGGCCACACAGGCTAATTCCCATGCGATCGCATGGAGGGGGTAGGTGGCTGAAATTGTTATATAAAGCGAGCGTTTCAGTTTTTCTGATTCATTTCCTTCACACTACTCGCAGATACATAAATATATTATTATTATTATTATTATTATTATTAATATTAAATTTATTAATATTAAACTTATTATTTTTGATATTAGTATTATTTTATTAGTATTATTTATACATAAAATACTACGACGAGGTTCTGCTCGCATATTTTCAAAATGGGTTTTTCGAGAGGGATAGAGCTAAGAAAATTATGGGTTATATCTAAGGAGGTTATGGGTATTGTTCGGGGTATACTCATGAGGTCAAACTAGTGTTTATCATCTCCGTTGCATCTACGTACTTTCCTACAATATTGGATCACAATATTGATACGTGAGCACTCATAACTTAACTTTTATATATTAATAGTGTATCCCTGACTAGTGCTCGAGTATATATGATTATGCGTACTTGTATGTTTAATTTTTGTCATTAGATAATTTATGATGAATCACGAATTTGATACATATGCTACTGTTATAAAGTATATGATATGCATGTTTTTGGAAAGCTGGTGAAAAATTATTAACTTTTCATTTAGAAATCGCGTGATTTCGATGAACGGATTAAAAGATATGGTCAACTGAATTATGGTTAACGTTAATTGAAATTGTGTTTGAAACTGTAAATTAATATTTAAACAACTTGTCTATGAGATTGATAAATTGGATTTTCAAATATTACTAATCGAGTAAATGAATTTTTATATAAAGCACGTCTCGTTTTGTTGAACAATTGTCAAAGTTGACTGTCTTATCATGTTTTAAAGCTTTATAAACACTATAATCTGATTTTACAAGTATTGGAAAGCTATGTGAAATAATATAATATTTTCGATTGCCATGATAATTCAAATATAATATAACTCCTGAAATAAATAATATTTTGAGTTTGATAAACTATAAATTCGTTCAATTATCAAGACTTATACTATGATAATAAACATGTATAGATATAAAGATCATATTGGGTCAGGTTGACTTTTGAGATGACTTTTGTTAACTTTTGCATGTCGGTCTCGAGCATTAGGATTGTGATACACTATGACCCGACCTAGCTTGTTAGACATGTATTGACCAACATATGTTCTCTAGGTTGAGATCTATGATTATTTTGCTTTCCGAGTTTCGGTCACATTTCGGTGAATGAACTTATGTGCTGCTAAGGTGAGTTTCATTTGCTCCCTTTTTAAATGCTTTTGCAATCTATATTTTTGGGCTGAGAATACATGCACTTTATTTTAAACGCAATGGATACAAGTACATACTAAATTCTACACTGAGTTTGAACCAAAAATTCCTTAGCTTTGGTAACTAGTAACTGTCAGGTATAAGAACTGGTGGGCGCGAGTAGTAGTATATGGATCCATAGGGCTTGATATCCCCGTCCGTGCTAGAGCGCTAGCCTTTTAACGGACGTATGCTATTTGAGAAGCGTACACGTTGGTTTGCGTATATTAATAAGATGATTATACAAAGGGTACAAATTATATATACATTAAGTTTAGTTACCAGGGTGCTCAATTTCATAGAATATTTTGATAAACGTTTCTGGATGAAACAACTGAAATCTTGTGATCCACCTTTATATACAGAATATGCGCAACATTAAAACTATGAACTCACCAACCTTTGTGTTGACACTTTTAAGCATGTTTATTCTCAGGTTTCTAGAAGTCTTTCGCTGTTTGCTTATACGTTATACAAGATATGTGCATGGAGTCATACATGCTTTATTCGAGAAAACTTTGCATTCACAAAATCATCACCATGTATCCAATTTTGACTGCATTGTCAACGGATGTATTATGGTAAACTATTATATATGGTGATTGTTTATACGTAGAAATTATCTGACGTCAAAAACCTTGGATTTATATATTCATTTATGGTATACCTTTTCAAATGAATGCAATGTTTACAAAACGTATCATATAGAGATCAAAACCTCACTATGAAATCAATTAATGGTGTATTCGTCCAAGTGGATATGGACGGTTCATCACACGAAGTATTATCTTATAATTGTTGTACCATATAATTTTTTCTTCTCCGTTTATTTATTTGTTCTAAAATTCAGAAAGATACTACTTAAGGTATCAATTGTGTGTTTTAAGGTTGTTTTTAGTATTAATAAGAAAAATAAAAAATGTACATTTTGAATTATGCGCTTGATCTTTTAGACTTAATCTGATTAACGATACATATAAAAAAAATATTTATATACATATATAGATATTACAGTATCCATTGAATAGCACTCTACATTCAATCTGCATTTGAATTACGAGTCTATCTAATGAAATGTTGTAATAATGATATTTAATTATATAACATTATTATAAAAAAATTGTAAAATAAACTAGTACCCAAGCAATAACAATGGAATGGGAATACTCATTGCATTCCTATTAACATTCCCTTTTCCATTATCATTCCCATTACCTTCTTGAACCAAGCATACCCTAAGTCTTTTAAACCCAAATCTTTTAAAAGAGCCATTAGCATAGTAACTTCACAACAAGTAATATCCATTGCCCTATACTCTGCTTCTGCAGATGAACGAGCAACAACAGCCTGCTTTTTTAATTTCCATGCAATAGGTGAATCACCTAAAAGAATACAATATCATGTCGTTGATCTTTTACTCATTGGACAGTTGGCCCAATCAGAATCACAATATGCTTACTGCACATGAAGCCACCAACAGAATACCTTGATCTGAAGCATTGAGAAGATATCTGAGCAAATGTTTGACAGATTGCATGTGCACATATGTTTGGGTTTTTGCATAAACTGATTAAGAAGTTGAACACTATAACATATATCTGGTCTAGTGATAGTTAAGTATGTTAATTTTAAAATAAGTCATATATAAATCTCAGGATCAGGAAGAAGAGTACCAAGATCATCATTAAGCTTCACATTTTGATCTAATGGCAACTTGTATGGTTTCAAATTTAGCACACCAGCTTTTTGTAATAAATCCAGAGTATGTTTCTTTTGAGACACAAATATTCCTTGAGGGGTTTTGGATACCTTAGAAAATAACTCACTAGACCAGATCTTGTGACGACCCGAAAATTTCCGACCAAATATAAACTTAACCTTTATATGTTTCCGACACGATAAGCAGAATTTGTAATGTTGAATCTCAAAAAGTTTGGAACTACATTCATGTAATCAATTACCCTTTGACCGTGTTCAACGATTCATGAACAATTATGAGTATATAGATATGTATATATAATATATAATATTAACTGAAAACATTAACAAAGTATTAGATATATGATACTTTACATGAACGTATTTGTTTCGATATATTTATCGACAGAATTAAGAGATAATATCAAATGATTGAATTATCAGATACATTATGATATGATTACGGGCCTATTTATGAGGTCCACTATGATTTAAGAAATCTATTCTTTTTGACAACATTCGGAAAATGGTAAAGTGATTTATAAATAAGAACAAATGTGTCAATTAACGGGAACTAGACAAGGGTTAGTGAAAATTCCTGTCTAATTTCCAAGGCATGTTTTATAATATTTTCCTCGTGACCTTGATAAGATAACTATATTAACTTTCATTTTATTTAATATGAAAATAAGAACGTGGAGTGTAAATAATTTAGATGTTGGATATCGACAAGTTAAGTAACACGACATTTTTCATTAAGATGATTTCATACGTTTATTTAACCTTTGGACTTTATCTCATGCTTCACCAACAGACTGTAATTTAAAAACTTGAAACCTATTATAAATATATATAATTCATACTTTAATAATTCACTTTAATAATTCATAATTTAATAATTCACTTTAATAATTCATACTTTAATAATTCACTTTAATAATTCATATTTTAATAATTCACTTTAATAATTCATACTTTAATAATTCACTTTAATAATTCATACTTTAATAATTCACTTTAATAATTCACTTTAACAATTCATACTTTAATAATTCACTTTAATAATTCACTTTAATAATTCATACTTTAATAATTCACTTTAATAATTCAAAAATCTATTATAAATAGAATTCAAAGGTTTCATTATTTCATAGAAACTTGAAAATATTTTTCTCTAAACTCTCTCAATCGAATTATATATATATATATTTTCTTTGTATTATTTCAAGATATTATTAGTATACATAAAATACTACGACGGAGTTATACTTAAACGATTTCAAAATAAGTTTTCAAACGGGATAGAGCTAAGGAAATTATGGGTTATAGCTACGGAGGTTATGGGTATTGATCGAGGGTATTGCTCGTGAGGTCAACCTAACATTTATCATTTTTGTTGCGTCTACGTACTTTCCTGCAATATTGAATCACAATATTGATACGTTCGTGAATCCGAGACAAACCCTGCACTTGTTCAATGCCGTCATATACATAATTGCTACGAAATACAGTATTGTGAGTTTCATTTGCTCCCTTTTTAATTGCTTTTGCAATATATATTTTTGGGCTGAGAATACATGCGCTGTTTTATAAATGTTTTACGAAGTAGGCACAAGTACTAAAACTAATTCTATGTGGGTTTAAACCAGAAATATACCCTTAGCTTAGTAACATTAAACTACTTGTCTATGTACGGTAGGCGCGAATCCTAAAGATAGATTTATTGGGCTTGACAAACCCCATCCTGACTATAGGATGCTTTAGTACTTCGAGGTTATTTTAAACACACCTGATCTGGTGTACTTCAGAGGGTAAAACATGAACGTTAAGGCTTGTTACCGGGTGCCTACAACTTATAGAATACTTTTAAACATTTGCAAGTGTACAGATATTTATGGAAACTGAAATCTTGTGGTCTATTACTATTACGGAAATGATTGATTATGATAAACTAATGAACTCACCAACCTTTTGGTTGACACTTTAAAGCATGTTTATTCTCAGGTATTAAAGAAATCTTCCGCTGTGCATTAGCTCATTTTAAGGATATTACCTGGAGTCATTCATGACACACTTTGAAAGACATTGCATTCGAGTCGTTGAGTTCATCAAGATTAATATTAAGTCAATTATAGTTGGATGTAATATGAAATGGTATGCATGCCGTCAATTTTTGATGTAAAGAAAGTTTGTCTTTTAAAAACGAATGCAATGTTTGTAAAACGTATCATATAGAGGTCAAATACCTCACGATGTAATCAACTATTGTGAATCGTTTATAATGTGTATGAATGGGTTCTTTCAGTTGGTATCAGAGAGGTGGTCTTAGTGAACCAGGTCTTGCATTAGTGTGTCTAACTGATAGTTGTTAAGATGCATTAGTGAGTCTGGACTTCGACCGTGTCTGCATGTCAAAAGTTTTGTTTATCATTTTTAGTCAGAAATCATCTACTTACCATCCTTAGGAAATTACCTGCTTATCATTCTTAGTCTAGACACTTCTTGCTGCATTGATTGCATAAATAGTGTATAGACAAAATTCATATCTTAGCGTATCTGCTAAATCATATCTTATCGTATCTATTACCGTAAACTTTGCCTGACATATTCCGTAAATTCCTCTGTAATCTATGAAATCTTTTGATCTATATATATAGATATTCTATGTAGTTAGAATACCACCCGATAACTGAAAAATCATTTCGTATCGAAAAATCCTTTATCAAATCGTACGAAATGGAATTCGTTATCAGTTCAAGTTCCTCGGATTTCGAAATGGAATCCCACTCAAGCTCCGAAAGCAGTGTGACTGGAATGGATCAACCAATCAGCCATCTCATTGGAGACAAGAAGAAGGCGATCCTTTCCATCCACCACATTGCCCTCTTGGCAATGAACCTGAAGCACTTACCGGCGAACCTGTCCGAAACACCATTTTCTCTCTCATTTCCAGAGTATCTCGTCATGATTATATACCACACCAAATTCTAGATCTTATTTATCCACTCGTCCAAACCGACAATCACCCCGGTGTAATAGAAGAAGTCAACGAGCTTCGCGCTCGGGTAGTGGCTTTGGAGAATATGGTGCAAAGGTTACAAACACCAGCAGCAACACCAGCAACATAACCAGTACCACCATCAACAACATCAACAGTACCATTACCACCACCAACAACAACCGCATCGCAAACCTCAACTTCACAATCTGTCCCATGAGCATCGACGTCATACGCCCTGTAGATACTAAGGAATACCACAACGATGAAGTATTGATTCATAACTTCATTGGAAAAACATTCTACGATGATTATGTAATTTCTAAAGTTTAGAAATTATCTATCCTAGCCTTAACCATAAATCAAGTGAGTTTAATTTAATATTAACTCATTAAATCTATATTACATCTGAAGAAATATACACATAAATTTCCATAAAGACTGTAATAAAATTCTTTTGTACAAAATATTAATTGTGACATTTTTTTAACGGGTAGGTAATACCCGAGAGATATATAAATTCACAATTAATATGTTACATTCTTCGAATCCGATTCAGCAAATCATCCATTATACTCCCTACTTTCACAACAATATACATTCTTTTATATAAATCAAAACAACCATACTCATTCAAAAATCTAATTACATATTCTGATTTTGAAATCGCCGAATTCAATTCAAGTTATAACCGGTATCATCACTCTTAGATTCTTACATCTTTCAAAGCTATACTTTAATTTCAAAACTGTGTTAGAACATCGTATGTATATTAACGATTATAATCTGTGTTCAAGCCCTTCGAAATACCTGAAGACACTTCAAATAATGAACAATCGAGATGATGATCCAACCACATGTTATCCACAGTTACGTACCTGAAAAACTCTTGAAACCAAAGTCATAATTTAACATGTATCCATGTCAGACCTTTTGGCATTTACTAGCTAAAATAACATTTCAATCCCTTCTAAAAATAGACGGTTTTGTCACAGCTCCAGCAAACCAACTTCGATTGTTCATTCGAATAAGCCTTATTATAATGATTACCCTTCATCATTATTACCGGGGAACCTTTCATATCTCGCCACATTAGCAGTAAACTTATTAACAACTTCATTGATCTTTGACTTTCCGAAAAATCTTTATATTTATCAAAACCCCATCATTTACTCATCTGCATCTTGTAACAAGAATTGCCATATGAATCATCGGAAATTAGCAATCAGTATTTTGAAATCTCGTAGCATGTCTATGCCAACAATTATATGTGTCTATCTTCTGGACTTATATACTTTGAATGTGAAGTTTCTGAAAAACACCCTAAACTGCGAACTAGTTCTCGAAATACTGATGAAGCAGCAAAAACTATAAACGACCATAACAGTAAAAAGTTTGATGATAAAGAGTAGTGTGTTGGCAAAGCTCAGAAAAAGAGAAGATTTGGTACTGAAAAATACGGATTGAGCAAACCATGAAAAAGGCTGTGGATAAATTACAAGGACAAAATCTACCTTCAAAGAATCCAAATGATTCCGTGTCTGCTGAAGTCATTATCAAATACCTTGCTCCTGACTCTAAACCCTTACGGACAATATTCTTCATCATCCTCTGATATTAGAAATTTTAAGATATCATCGTATCTTTCATTATAAATATCCTCCATATTTCTGAAGATATTTCCATAATTATTCTTATCTGAAATCATTTACCTCTTCGTGCTGTCTGTATTACATCATAAAAGAAACTATTTTAGTTTCTAAATTCTGAAACTTTCGAATTTAAAATAGGAATATTTTTGAAGTAGTGTTGGGAACTGAAACATGAACTAGTATAATATAATGACACTTGATCAACGTGATTATATTACAGTAAGTCATGCTGAGTTTTTAAATGGAACGTGATGATTCACAGATCATAACGTCATCATGTGCTATGTTACACGACTCTTGTATTCTCTTTAACCTCTAAAATATCAAGAAAATATTTCTTAATGATTCGGCCTTTTCTGAGGTATTCTAGTAATTTGACAAGTCAAGATCGTGCCATTACAATTTCCATCTTAGAACATTAACAATGTTCATTCCGAAATTCATATATGCGAATTCTGGACCATTATAAGCGGTGCTTAATCGTAAGAAGAAGAAACGAAAGGACAAAACTCCGAAATAGAAATTGGGGTATAAATCGCAGCAAATAAAAGAGAGCATTAATTGGGGATGATAATGATTATAGAAGACAGAAGCAGGGACATCAAAATATAAGGGAAGATATAAAACCCAACAACAACCCAGAAACTATAAACCGTATATATCGATGCATATAGCAATATAAAGACACTGGAGAACTAAAAACACTATAAAACCAAGAGTATAGTAGAAGTAAATAGATTCTTCTGGAGGTAGATGAAAAAGAAGAACGACAGATATGAAAGTGAGGAGTATATCGAGAATCAGCACTGGATGAAGCATATTGACGAATAATTTTAAAGTAAGAATTGAGGGAGAAAGAATAGAAGGTGTGAATTAAAAGGAAACGAAGGAGGTGGATTTATAGTGCAATATCCGACAGAAAAATCGAGATGAATCATCGCATTAAATCGAAGCGGATCATAATTTCCTTAATCACCGAAGAATCAAATCCTATATAGATTACAAAGATTTTCTTTAATCCGGAGATCAACCGTGATGACCTCAAAAGATAAGACGAATCCCTATTTTCTCATTTCACTCTTTTACGATAGCTTCACTCATACGTTTCGAGTAATCGAATTATTTTATCCATATTTCTCAATCATGATAAAACCCTATGAATCAACTTATATTCGTCATAATAACATTCTTATTGTTAGCCATGACGACCTTGATCAAATTTCGGGACGAATTTTCTTTAACGGGTAGGTACTGTGACGACCCGGAAATTTCTGACCAAATTTAAACTTAACCTTTATATGTTTCCGACACGATAAGCAGAATTTGTAATGTTGAATCTCAAAAAGTTTGGAACTACATTCATGTAATCAATTACCCTTTGACCGTGTTCGACGATTCACGAACAATTATGAGTATATAGATATGTATATATAATATATAATATTAACTGAAAACATTAACAAAGTATTAGATATATGATACTTTACATGAACGTATTTGTTTCGATATATTTATCGACAGAATTAAGAGATAATATCAAATTATTGAATTATCAGATACATTATGATATGATTACGGGCCTATGTTATGAGGTCCACTGTGATTTAAGAAATCTATTCTTTTTGACAATATTCGGAAAATGGTAAAGTGATTTATAAATAAGAACAAATGTGTCAATTAACGGGAACTAGACAAGGGTTAGTGGAAATTCCTGTCTAATTTCCAAGGCATGTTTTATAATATTTTCCTCGTGACCTTGATAAGATAACTATGTTAACTTTCATTTTATTTAATATGAAAATAAGAACGTGGAGTGTAAATAACTTAGATGTTGGATATCGACAAGTTAAGTAACACGACATTTTTCATTAAGATGATTTCATACGTTTATTTAACCTTTGGACTTTATCTCATGCTTCACCAACAGACTGTAATTTAAAAACTTGAAACCTATTATGAATATATATAATTCATACTTTAATAATTCACTTTAATAATTCATACTTTAATAATTCACTTTAATAATTCATACTTTAATAATTCACTTTAATAATTCACTTTAATAATTCATACTTTAATAATTCACTTTAATAATTCACTTTAATAATTTATATTTTAATAATTCACTTTAATAATTTATACTTTAATAATTCACTTTAATAATTCACTTTAATAATTCATACTTTAATAATTCACTTTAATAATTCACTTTAATAATTCATACTTTAATAATTCACTTTAATAATTCACTTTAATAATTCATACTTTAATAATTCACTTTAATAATTCACTTTAATAATTTATACTTTAATAATTCACTTTAATAATTCATACTTTAATAATTCACTTTAATAATTCAAAAATCTATTATAAATAGAATTCAAAGGTTTCATTATTTCATAGAAACTTGAAAATATATTTCTCTAAACTCTCTCAATCTAATTACATATATATATATTTTCTTTGTATTATTTCAAGATATTATTAGTATACATAAAATACTACGACGGAGTTATACTCAGATGATTTCAAAATAAGTTTTCAAACGGGATAGAGCTAAGGAAATTATGGGTTATAGCTACGGAGGTTATGGGTATTGATCGAGGGTATTGCTCGTGAGGTCAACCTAACGTTTATCATTTTCGTTGCGTCTACGTACTTTCCTGCAATATTGAATCACAATATTGATACGTTCGTGAATCCGAGACAAACTCTGCACTTGTTCAGTGCCGTCATATACATAATTGCTACGAAATACAGTATTGTGAGTTTCATTTGCTCCCTTTTTAATTACTTTTGCAATATATATTTTTGGGCTGAGAATACATGCGCTGTTTTATAAATATTTTATGAAGTAGTCACAAGTACTAAAACTAATTCTATATGGGTTTAAACCAGAAATATGTAGTGACCCGAACTTTTCCATGTTTATATATATATTAAATGAAATTGTTATCTACATGATTAAGTGTTTCCAACATGTTAAGCAATCAAACTTGTTAAGACTTGATTAATTGAAATAGGTTTCATATAGACAATTGACCACCCAAGTTGACCGGTGATTCACGAACGTTAAAACTTGTAAAAACTATACGATGACATATATATGGTATATATATAGTTAACATGATTTTATTATAAGTATGTATCTCATTAGGTATTTTAACAATGAGTTATATACATAAAAATGAGACTATTAATTTAAGAAACTCGAAAACGATATATATAACGATTATCGTTATAACAACGTCTTACTAGGTACATATGAATCATATTAAGATATTGATACACTTGGTTAATTATGTTAAATAATAAGTAAATATATTATTAAGTGTATTAACAATGAAATACATATGTAAAAATAAGACTACTAACTTAATGATTTCGAAACGAGACATATATGTAACGATTATCGTTGTAACGACATTTAACTGTATATATATCATACTAAGATATATTATATATCATAATATCATGATAATATAACAATTTAACATCTCATTTGTTATAATAAACAATGGTTTAACAACATTCAACAAGATCATTAACCTAAAGGTTTCAAAACAACGTTTACATGTAACGACTAACGATGACTTAACGACTCAGTTAAAATTTATATACATGTAGTGTTTTAATATGTATTTATACACTTTTGAAAGACTTCAATACACTTATCAAAATACTTCTACTTAACAAAAATTCTTACAATTACATCCTCGTTCAGTTTCATCAACAATTCTACTCGTATGCACCCGTATTCGTACTCGTACAATACACAGCTTTTAGATGTATGTACTATTGGTATATACACTCCAATGGTCAGCTCTTAGCAGCCTATGTGAGTCACCTAACACATGTGGGAACCATCATTTGGCAACTAGCATGAAATATCTCATAAAATTACAAAAATATGAGTAATCATTCATGATTTATTTACATGAAAACAAAATTACATATCCTTTATATCTAATCCATACACCAACGACCAAAAACACCTACAAACACTTTCATTCTTCAATTTTCTTCATCTAATTGATCTCTCTCAAGTTCTATCTTCAAGTTCTAAGTGTTCTTCATAAATTCCAAAAGTTCTAGTTTCATAAAATCAAGAATACTTCCAAGATTGCAAGTTTACTTCCAAGTTTTCTAAATCCATTCCAAGTAATCATCCAAGATCAAGAAACCTTTGTTACTTACAGTAGGTTATATTTCTAATACAAGGTAATAATCATATTCAAACTTTAATTCAATTTCTATAACTATAACAATCTTATTTCGAGTGGAAATCTTACTTGAAATTGTTTTCGTGTCATGATTCTGCTTCAAGAACTTTCAAGCCATCCAAGGATCCTTTGAAGCTAGATCTATTTTTCTCATTTCCAGTAGGTTTATCCAAGGAACTTGAGGTAGTAATGATGTTCATAACATCATTCGATTCATACATATAAAGCTAT
Source organism: Rutidosis leptorrhynchoides (assembly GCF_046630445.1). NCBI lineage: Eukaryota > Viridiplantae > Streptophyta > Magnoliopsida > Asterales > Asteraceae > Rutidosis > Rutidosis leptorrhynchoides. The sequence continues at coordinate 715,935,518 of NC_092333.1, forward strand.
CTTATTCGAAGGTTTAAATTTGTAATCACTAGAACATTGTTTAGTTAATTCTAAACTTGTTCGCAAATAAAAGTTAATCCTTCTAACTTGACTTTTAAAATCAACTAAATACATGTTCTATATGATATGCTAACTTAATGATTTAAAATCTGGAAACACGAAAAACACCGTAAAACCGGATTTACGCCGTTGTAGTAACACCGCGGGCTGTTTTGGGTTAGTTAATTAAAAACTATGATAAACTTTGATTTAAAAGTTGTTATTCTGGGAAAATGATTTTTATTATGAACATGAAACTATATCCAAAAATTACGGTTAAACTCAAAGTGGAAGTATGTTTTTTAAAATGGTCATCTAGACGTCGTTCTTTCGACTGAAATGACTACCTTTACAAAAACAACTTGTAACTTATTTTTCCGACTATAAACCTATACTTTTTCTATTTAGATTCATAAAATATAGTTCAATATGAAACCATAGCAATTTGATTCACTCAAAACTGATTTAAAATGAAGAAGTTATGGGTAAAACAAGATTGGATAATTTTTCTCATTTTAGCTACGTGAAAATTGGTAACAAATCTATTCCAACCATAACTTAATCAACTTGTATTGTATATTATGTAATCTTGAGATACCATAGACACGTATACAATATTTCGACCTATCATGTCGACACATCTATATATATTTCGGAACAACCATAGACACTCTATATGTGAATGTTGGAGTTAGCTATACAGGGTTGAGGTTGATTCCAAAATATATATAGTTTGAGTTGTGATCAATACTGAGATACGTATACACTGGGTCGTGGATTGATTCAAGATAATATTTATCGATTTATTTCTGTACATCTAACTGTGGACAACTAGTTGTAGGTTACTAACGAGGACAGCTGACTTAATAAACTTAAAAGATCAAAATATATTAAAAGTGTTGTAAATATATTTTGAACATACTTTGATATATATGTATATATTGTTATAGGTTCGTGAATCAACCAGTGGCCAAGTCTTACTTCCCGACGAAGTAAAAATCTGTGAAAGTGAGTTATAGTCCCACTTTTAAAATCTAATATTTTTGGGATGAGAATACATGCAGGTTTTATAAATGATTTACAAAATAGACACAAGTACGTGAAACTACATTCTATGGTTGAATTATCGAAATCGAATATGCCCCTTTTTATTAAGTCTGGTAATCTAAGAATTAGGGAACAGACACCCTAATTGACGCGAATCCTAAAGATAGATCTATTGGGCCTAACAAACCCCATCCAAAGTACCGGATGCTTTAGTACTTCGAAATTTATATCATATCCGAAGGGTGTCCCGGAATGATGGGGATATTCTTATATATGCATCTTGTTAATGTCGGTTACCAGGTGTTCACCATATGAATGATTTTTATCTCTATGTATGGGATGTGTATTGAAATATGAAATCTTGTGGTCTATTATTACGATTTGATATATATAGGTTAAACCTATAACTCACCAACATTTTTGTTGACGTTTTAAGCATGTTTATTCTCAGGTGATTATTAAGAGCTTCCGCTGTCGCATACTTAAATAAGGACGAGATTTGGAGTCCATGCTTGTATGATATTGTGTAAAAACTGCATTCAAGAAACTTATTTTGTTGTAACATATTTGTATTGTAAACCATTATGTAATGGTCGTGTGTAAACAGGATATTTTAGATTATCATTATTTGATAATCTACGTAAAGCTTTTTAAACCTTTATTGATGAAATAAAGGTTATGGTTTGTTTTAAAATGAATGCAGTCTTTGAAAAACGTCTCATATAGAGGTCAAAACCTCGCAACGAAATCAATTAATATGGAACGTTTTTAATCAATAAGAACGGGACATTTCAAAATATACCCTTAGCTTGGTAACATTAAACTACTTGTCTATGTACGGTAGGCGCGAATCCTAAAGATAGATCTATTGGGCCTGATAAACCCCATCCTGACTATGGGATGCTTTAGTACTTCGAGGTTATTTTAAACACACCTGATCTGGTGTACTTCAGAGGGTAAAACATGAACGTTAAGGCTTGTTACCGGGTGCCTACAACTTATAGAATACTTTTAAACACTTGCGAGTGTACAGATATTTATGGAAACTGAAATCTTGTGGTCTATTACTATTACAGAAATGATTGATTATGATAAACTAATGAACTCACCAACCTTTTGGTTGACACTTTAAAGCATGTTTATTCTCAGGTATTAAAGAAATCTTCCGCTGTGCATTAGCTCATTTTAAGGATATTACCTGGAGTCATTCATGACACACTTTGAAAGACGTTGCATTCGAGTCGTTGAGTTCATCAAGATTAATATTAAGTCAATTATAGTTGGATGTAATATGAAATGGTATGCATGCCGTCAATTTTTGATGTAAAGAAAGTTTGTCTTTTAAAAACTAATGCAATGTTTGTAAAACGTATCATATAGAGGTCAAATACCTCGCGATGTAATCAACTATTGTGAATCGTTTATAATGTATATGAACGGGTTCTTTCAGATCTTTCATATAAAATGTTGACTTCAGTTGACTCTTCAACATTTCAATATGCTTTGTGCTATTTCCAGTGATCAATAAGTCATCAACATAAACTAAAATAGCTGTAAATTGCTCATTGTCTTTCTTTGTAAATAAAGAATAATCTGCCTTTGATTGAACAAAGCAAAATGAGGGAAGAGCATGTGAAATTTAGCAAATCATTGTCTTGGTGCTTGTTTGAGCCAATATAATGATTTCTTGAGCCTGCACACTTAATCACTTTGAATTTGTTTGACATTTGCAATAGACTCCCCCTGCCCACCATAACCTAAAGGTAATTTCATATAGACTTCTTCTAAAAGGTCACCATGAAGGAAGCATTAGAAACATCATTTGACATAAGTCCCAGTTATACATGGCTGCAACAGCTAAAAGGGATCTAACAGTAACCATTTTGGCTACTGGTGCAAATGTTTATGCATAATCAACTCATTTCCTTTGTCTATTCTCATCAACAACAAGTCTAGCTTTTTTTCTTTCTATTAACCCATCTACGTTAAGCTTTGTCTTATAAATCCAATGACAACTAATGGATTTTTTCCAATCTAGTAATGTAGTAATTTCCCATGTTTCATTAGCTTCTAGAGCAGCTAATTCATTATTCATAGCTGAACACCATCATGGGTCATCAATTGCTTCATAGAAATGAGATGGATTAGCAGTAATGTAGGACTTGAATTGAGAATCTAAGCTGGGAGAAGAAACTTGATTTGCAACTGGAACATGACTCATAACATAATCATTATGCCATGTAGGAGGAACAATATTTCTTTGTGATCTTCTTAAGCAGACTGATTTGAATCTTCAGCATAAGTAACATCGTGCAATGGAACATTTGAATCTTCTTCAATTACACCATTCTCATCATATATTGAAGGATGAGTTGGTAAGACCTTATTAGCATGTGAAGAATATGAATTGGTGGAGCTATTTGAAAAAGGGAATATATTTTCATAAAATATGACATCTTTGGAAATAAATGTTGTATGAGTATGTAAGTTGTACAACTTGTACCCTTTTTGATGTTGAGGATAACCCAAGAAGACACATGGTACACCTCTTGCTTCAAACTTATCTATACTCATGGTAGGATTACTAGCCATAGCAAGGCAACCAAATACCCTCAGATGATCATATGTAGGAGCCTTCCTTAACAAAACTTCATATGGAGTTTTATTTTTTAACATACGTGTAGGAAACCTGTTTATCAATTAGGTTGCAGTGGTAACATGATCTCCACAAAACTTCAATGTTAAAGAAGCATGAAATCTCAAAGCTCTAGCAGTATCCAAAATATGTCTATGCTTTCTTTCAACTCTACCATTTTGCTGAGGCCTATCTGGACAAGAAGTTTGATGTACTACAACTTTCTTTTTCAAATATTCACCTAATTGACCTTTAAAAAACTCAAGAGCATTGTCATATCTAATAATTTTTTATGTGTGAATTAAATTGTGTTTTAACGAACTTCATAAAGGCTCTAATCACAAAGAAACAATAACTTTTGTTAACCAACAAATATAACCAATTTGCTCTACTACAATCATCAACAACGGTAAGAAAATGTCTATATTTACCCTCTGCAACAACCTTGTATGGCCCCCATATATCAATGTGAATAAGCTCAAACATATTTTTACAAAGAGATGTACTAGCTTGATAAGGAAGTTTAACAAACTTTGCCATAGGGAAAGTCAAACAAACATCAGTACTTGGATTTACAATGAAATTCGAAACACATGGGATCTGTTTAAACTTTGACTTAGATACATGACCTAGTCTTTGATTCCACAAACTATAGCTATTAACAAGAACACTGGAATTGGCAGAAACACCTTTTATTATGGAAAATAAACTGTTGTCATTGACTGACTTTGCTATCAACTTGGTTAACCTCTTATCAACTTGATGAAGGGGCATATTAACCAGATAGTATACATCTTCCTTTCTCTCACCCAGTCCCATGACTTTCTTTGTCATCAAGTCATGGATTACACATAATTGTGAGAAGAAAATGACTGCACAAGATCTATACTTTGTCATTTTTGGCACAGACAAAAGGCTAAACTTAAATTATGTCACAACTAAAACACCTTTCAACCCTATTCCATTATCAAGTGTTATGTTGCCAATGTGAGATGTCAAAGAAAAATAACCATTTAGTAACCTTATTTTAGGCTTCCAAAACAATGATTATGAATTCTTTAAATGTTTTGACACATGTGTTATATGATCAATGGCCCATGTATCCAAAATCCAGGCATTTAAATGAGTCAATTTAGAAGATATACATGCAACAAAGTGATGATCAATTTCATTGTCAGAATCATCATTTCACTGCACATCATTCTTAGTCATCTGAGGAGGACATTTGAGTAGTTATTTAAATTACTCAGAAGTGAAAACAACATTGCTTCCTTAAACATTTGCAGCAGTCATTTTACAACAACAACAACAACAACAACAACAATACCCAATACCACATGAGTGGTGTATGGGGGAGGTGAGATGTAGACAATCCTTCCCCTATCCAAGAATAAAGACAAGTCGTTTCTCCACCCAGAGTGACACACTCTCAAGAGTAGAGAAAGTCATCCCTCTCTTTATTCGACGGATAAAGAGATTGCTTCCGAGAGGACCTCCGGCCTTTAAGTAGAGAAAAGTTTTTTTTTAAAAAAATAAAATAAAAATATTAAAATAAAAATAATAATAGACGCCATGAAAATGGTAGAGAATATGTTGCAGCAGTCATTTTAGTTTGACTAAATTTGACTTTAGTAGAATTTGACATCTTTGACTTATCTTATTGCTTATAGTTGTAATGCCAAACAGGATAACCAATCTTTTCTCAATATTTCTCTGAAGAATGTCCTTTGAGCCCACAAGTAACACATTTTCTGATTGATTAGGTTGAGCAATTCTGACATATTGACTATTCTTGTTGTACAAAGCTGTAGTTTCAAAGCTTGAAAACAGTTCTCTATGTGATTCTTCTTGCTGCAACATAGAACAAGCACTTTCAATACTAAGTAAAGGACTCATTAGAAGTAATTGACTTCTTATAGCACTGAAATGCTCATCCAATCCATTAAGGAATTGAAACAAGTGTTGTTCCTCCTTTTGTTGATTATAAGCTGCAAGAAAAGTCACCACCTCAGGTCTCAAATTTGCAATCCTAGGCAACTGATTCATAGAGTCTAACTCTTCCCAGATACATTTCATTTTAGTATATAGTACTCATTTATCATCATTCCTTGTTGTTCCATAGAATAAGTCTCCTTATGAATCTTATATTTCCTTGATCCATTGCTTAAAGCAAACCGTTTTTCAAGTTGTCTCCAAATTTCAACAGATGTTCCAATGAACATAATAGATTTAGCAATAGGATCAGACACATAGCTCATAAGCCAATTTATCACCATGTTGTTGTAGGTGTCCCATGTTCACCTCTAGTTTCATCATCAACAGGTCAAGTAATCATTTCAGTGAAAAATTCTGACTTCATTTTAGTGGATAAAGCAATTTCAGTGGACCTTCTCCATGAACGATAATTATGAGATCATGTGAGCTTCTCTTGAATAGCCAATGAACCTAGACCTTCCGATGGATGTAAGAACAAAGGATTTTGATAATCGAGTTGATTCATTATAGAAAACAGAAATTGAAAAATAAATCGAGATGCGGAAGTAGATGAAAAGGAAGAAAAAACACACGAATTGATTCAACAATACACTGAATCGCAGATTCGAATTGTTACATAATCAAGCTAAATCACCATTGACGCTCTGATACCATGTTAATTGAGTTGACAACGATGATTTAGGGTTTTGGATCACAAGGAGAACAATTAACTGTATTCTCATTGAATTGAACCAACTAACCAAAAATGATTACAATCGAATAAATAGCTGAGCTGCTAATGACCTAATTCTAGCTGCTACTAACCGACTAACATAATTAGATCTACAAAATTACAAAAGCTACCCTGTACTTCTATTATTTACATAATGGTCCCTGCACTTATTCTTTGACTTCGTTTGACTGTTTGGGCTTGTAGAGTATGGTAGATTAAAAATTAGTTTCAAGCATATTTTTCAGTAGATCTATATTTAATTGTATATTCATTCTTTGTGAAAGCTCACGGTTGGCTCGCTATCCATGACATCCATGGTGTTCTCTCGTCTTCCATCGCCATTCACGACCTCACCCTCATCTTCGTGGTTTTAAAGCGTATGGGTTGACGAAGTTCTTTACTTGTATTTGTTGTAGCATTGCTTAAACTTATATTGTATAATTTAGCTAATAAAGTGGGTCCACTTTATTTTTTTTATTTTATTTTTAAAGGCGAAAAGAGACTTGTATAAATTGAAACGGCCTTCATCAAAACAATGAAGATAGAGATACAAAGATGGAGAAAAAACTCGGTCCAAACAAGAAATTACAAATAGAGAAAAAGAACTAAAAACATAACAATGACGGATTGTGATCCCATACATAAAATTGAGAACCGTTGCAAATCTTAAGATTTGTTGCCCAAAGAAACGTCTTAAGCTTGATGTTATGAACCAAACCGATCTACACATGACTTTCCGGTTGAAAATGAAATCATTTCTTGCCAACCAAATTGCCCAAATCGAAGCCGGACCAATCAACTTCCAAAACTTGGAAGCTTTAATACCCATGCCATTAAACCAATCAAATGAAAAATCTTCAATTGAGGCCGGAATAACCCACTCAAGCTTCCACCAAGAGAAAAGAGTCGACCAAATCTTGAACGTCCACTTACAATGTAACAAAAGATGGTTAACCATTTCAATTTCCTCTAAACACCAAATACACAATTTGGATTGTGATGAAGGTAAAATATGTCTTTTAGAGAGGACGTCATACACGGGGATACTATTACGGATAGCAAGCCATTGAAAAAGCATAACTTTAGACGGGACATTATTTCCCCAAACGACTTTGGGCCATGTCGGAGGATCAACAAAATTACTTTGCATAAGAATACGAACCGCATCCGCAACCGAATATTCGCCTTCCGAGGAGGCTGACCACGTGAATCTATCCTCCAAAGCTTCATCCAATTGAACGTTAGCTAACAGGAGGATCATTTCTTCTAATTTAATCGAGTTATACAAAGACAAGGGCCTAACAAGCCCAAAATCCCAACCTCCTATATGCAACAGACTATAATAATCACGAAAAAAAACATTGACAAACTGTGGCCATAGGGAGGCGAGACGAATCAAAAAGAGACGGAAAAGAATCTTTTAAAATGCATCCATTAATCCAATTGTCATGCCAAAAAAGAATGTTAGCACTATTCCCTATCTTTCATTTCCACACATTCGGCCCAACTATACCATGAATAGACGAATCGTGTTGCAAATGAACCAAGTCCCTCCAAATAGGAGAAAGTTGAGCAACATTCAAAGACGACACATTGAACATTAACTTTCTACCATAAGAGAAACCAAAAGAGGATGTCACTAAAGCCTTCCAAAGACAACGCTTATTTGAATTGAAATTTGCCCACCATTTAACAAGCATTACTAAGTTTTTAACTCGGAGAGGAGTGACACCTAACCCACCTAAATCTTTGGGAAGACACACCGTATCACATTTAACTAAACACGTCTTCTTTTTGAGACAATCACCACCCCAAAGGAAATTTCTCCCGTAACATTCAAGTTGTTTGATGATTGCCATCGGTGCTTTATACATGGCCATATAGTGAAGAGGTAGATTAGATAAGACCGCATTTACCTTAACCAAACGACCACCAAAAGAAAGACATCTCCCTTTCTACCTGGCAAGTTTCTTTTTGAACTTTTTGACAATTGGATCCCACATAGCACTCCGATTAGCATTGAGACCAATCGGAATACCAAGATACACCATAGGAAACGAGCCCACTTTACAATCGAAAATTGTCAAAAAACTAATCATGTCTTCTTTAGAAACGTGAATGCCATATAACGTAGTTTTAATAGCATTCATTTGAAGCCCGGATAATTGAAAGAACAAACCCATAATGAACTTGATACGATTTAGTTCTCGAGTGTTAGGATGTGCAAAAATAATCGTATCATCCGCAAATTGCGAATGATTGATGGAGAAATTATTACCACACTTGTACCCTTCCAAAAACCCATTTGCTAAGTCCCTTAAAAGAAGTTTACTCAAGATCTCGGCAATAATAATGAACAAAAAGGGTGATAACGGATCACCTTGCCGAAGCCCACGATGCATTACACCTTCACGAGACGGAGCCCCGTTTAAAAGAACCGAGAAAGAGATGTTTGAAATACAAGTAGCAACCCATGAAATAAACTTTGACCCAAACCCCATTTTACGTAAAACAATAAGCAGGAAATCATGAGACACACAATCGTACGCTTTTGAGAAGTCAATTTTGATCAATATTAGAGGTTTCTTTAAAGACTTAGCCAAATGAACAACTTCATTTACAACCATAACACCATCCGTTAGTAACCTTGAAGGCACAAAGCCATTTTGATTCTCACTTATAATTGAAGGGATTGCGAGTTTTAACCTATTAGCAATTGTCTTGGCTAAAATCTTATACGGAGCGTCAATCAAACTAATGAGACGCATTTGATCCATGTTACTTGCGGAGTTAGATTTTGGGATCAACACTATAAAAGAAGAATTAAAACCTTTTGGGAAAGAAGGTGACTCATGGAATTGGGAAAACATCTCCATAATATTGTAATGTGTTATAAATGAAGTGAATTTGTTATTAATTAGTGATGGGGTGGAAATAATGATGTTTCACAGTGTTTTTGATGAATATTGTGTGATGGTTAGGAGTGAACTAATACTAGTCCAAATGGGGAGGCACAACCCTTTCGTTCCCTTTAAATACTACGTCATTAACATTAGAAGAGCTATGTTCATTAAAATCAATAAAATTTGAATGTAACTGCTTGCTGAACATTTTATTGAAAATTTATCATCAGAATATTATTTGACGGCAAATTTTTTAGGCTGGTTATTTGATTACTAACTTTAAGATCTACAAGGTGTATAAGGTATAATAAACGAGATAAACTATAGATAATTATGTATAAGCTTAATGAGATAATCATCTTCTTAAGTGTATGGAAATATAAATATATACCCTTCATTTCAGCGTTCCACTGACACTACGTTGGCATGTTATAACGTCTTCAAACACGTAATTAACATGGTCTCCAACATCAAATAAACAATTTGATTAACAAAAAACTTGACATGAACAGGTTAGTCCACAGCCCTTCAAATCCGATATTTCAAGAATTAATATAATAAAGGTATTAATTAACAATTTGGTTTTTCGATAAATAAAAGTAAGCTTACCATGGAAAAGTCATGGAAATTTCAGACCGACTTCACTGACTGTTAGAGTCTAAATTAAATTTCAAACAGGATTTAAAATTCATGAAAATTTGATTTTACTATTTTCATAACGTTTCAATTTTATTTATTTAATTTTTTTTTTTTTTAAATTCCTACTTATTGGCCGGAGGTCCACTCGGAAACAATCTCTCTATCCGTCGAATAGAGAGAGGGATGACTTTATCTACTTTTGAGAGTGTTTTCACTCTAGGTGGAGATGACTTGTCTTTATTCTCGGATAGTGGAAAGATTGCATACATCTCACCTCTCCCATACACCACTTATGTGGTATTGGGTTTTGCTGTTGTTGTTGTAAAAGTAAGCTTACCACTGTGATCATATGCTGCTTTAAGAAGTGCTAGAGAACACTTCTACTCACTACATAACACTTCTAACGATTGTATTTACTGTTAATAACAATACAATTGATGTTTTAATCTATATTATTCTGTTTTTTCTAATCTGATGATGAAAATTCTTTCAGACATTAACAACCAACTGCATTACAAAACAATAAAAAAACCTGGCAAACTTTGAGAATATCACCTGCAAGCAGGTGATATTGTGGTATTCCAAGCAGATGATATCCGATTTACGTTTGCCAGGTGATATTATTTGCTTGAATTCCAAATCGCAAATTAAAATTAACGAAGCGGTCATCTATAACCAAAATCAAATCGAACCAGAACAATTGTGATATTACATGAAATCCAAATATCGGTATTACCTGTTTCAAAGCCTAATCGTCGATTAAAATTAAGAAAATGCGGATTTGTAGTAAATTTTGTGGTTAACGGTATAAATATGATTACGATTTGATCATAAAGCGTAAATACAAGGGGTATACATCTGATTTACGATGCAATGAATTGTAAATATAAAGGGTATAAACCCGATGATTGAAGATTTGGTTCAGAATTCTTCATCGCCGTAAGATTCTTAATTTGGAATGCTAATTTTCGAAGCATGATTTTGTTCAGAATTCTTCATCGCCATAAGAGGATCGATTTCAACACAATTCTAATTTAGAACCCTAATTTTCTAAGCGTAATTTTGTGTTTTGAAGATTAGTTATGTTTAGAGCTTCCTGCAATGTAATAAATTTTCAGAGAGAATAGAGAAGATTGTTTTGGAATAAAGGTTTTTCAACACCCCGTCAAAGTCCATTAACGACGATGTTAATTCTGGTCCCAGTGCTTGGCTTGACTTCTATGTAACAACAAAGTTCTACAGCGGAAGCAATAAGTACATGAGAATAGACATGCTAAAAGGTCAACACAACGGTTGGTGAGTTATAGGTTTAGTATCACAACAGTAATAAAGATAGACCATAAAAGTTTCGTAGTTAGTTTATAGACAACAAAATGTCTTGTTTCAAATGTTTGTAGACAAAACCATGTCTCGTTTCAAATGTTTGTAGAAAACAACTATGTCATAGTTCAAATATTTGTAGACAACACTATGTCCTGTTTCAAATTTGTAAAACAACAAAAATGTCTAGTTTCAAGTTTGTAAACCACGATATTTAGCAATAAAAGTTTCTAAAGTGTATGCATCTCGTGAGCACTTGAATTATGAAGCTTAACACCGCGTATGGTATCCCACACGTCTTCCTTTTACCATATAATAGTGTACACCGACCAAGTGTATCATTTACGAAGTAACATGCACCTTAGTTAAGGTAGGGTGGGGTTTGTCAAAACCCAACAGATCTGTCCACATGATTCGCGCTTACATAAGTAATTTAACATATTCGAGCTAAGGGCTTTTCGGTCTGTAACTCATGCAATACAAAGTTTGTTTCTAAATCATCGTGTCTGGTTGTAAATCTGCTTCAATAACGTGTATTCGCATCCCGAGTATAAACAGTAAAAGTTTAAAAGAAAGTAGGACTGTGAACGCTTGTATAGTAAACTTTTAAAAAATAAGTAAACATGTATTCTCACCCCAAAAACAGTAGAGAAAAAGGGGCTATAACTCACCTTAAGCTCAGCAAGTATACCACAAAATAAATGTAGCTGACAGAACTTGACCCGAGTACTCAACCTAGAGATACGTGTCGGTCAATAACTATGTCTATGTATACTAAGTTACGCCATGTCATGCAATATAGTCCTAAGTGCTCAAGTTTGACCAATAGTTAACCTATTTCATCTTTATATGAAATGTAATTTGAAAGTTTCAACTTTAGAAAATCGTGCCGTAAGTTTGTTTTGCTTATAAAGTAAACCGGTCAACTTTGACCCCTCAAAACTTGTCAAAGTTATATTCTTTATTATGTTTAGTTTAAAGCTTTAGACTTGTTTAATAACATTAAAGTTTTCTACATTTTGAAAATAAAAAGTCAACAAAAGTCAACGGAAAGTCAACTCTTTCGTGAAGGTCAATGTTTCTTTATTCCCAAAATAAAAGTCTAACTTTTTTAATAATTAAGTCCAAATGTGAAAGTCATTTCATTATTTAAACATCAAAGTTTTTAATAATTAAAATATTATATTTATATAATATAAAACACATACGCATTTGTTATACGCATTTGTTTTAAAGGTTAGACCATATGGTCAACAAAGTCAATTTAAAAAGTCAACCCAGGTCAATTAATCAAATCTGACTAAAAACGTATTTTAGAACAATAGCTAAACTCAATCAACGTTAGAAATCAAAATACAAATTAGTTTTGACCCGTTTGAACATAACAGATGCTACTGTAACTTTTGGAATTTTTATAAAAATCATCGTAACTCTGTTTGATATGAGACTAGTGCCCAACTCTCCGTATACAAGTCTAGTATTTTCTGACCAAAAATGAAGTCTTATAAATAAGCTGATTAATCGCAGCAATCAAAAGTGTGGACGTAACACGCCCAGATTTCTTTCAGCACATATACCAAACTTAGAAAAATCAAATAAAATCCAAAACAAATCGAAACCAAGTGATCCGGAGTCTAAATTGAGTAACTTTTCGATAGTATTCCAACCATGAACCCTGTTTCCCCAAAACAGGTCGTTAACATGTCGAAAATCTCAGTTTAATTTTCGATCAGCATATCATTATTGGTTTTTAACAATTTAAGAGTATAAATCAAATCACATGAGCACTAAACCACTGTATAACATACATACATACATACATAATTACATATGTAAACATGAATAAACAAGTCGGGGTTAAGAGTTTTATATCCTAGATCGAGAAATTAGCGGTATGGATGTGTAGAGCTTGAAGAGAGGATCGCGAATATGTAATCAATTGAACGATCAAGCAATTGGTTGAGGTGTTCTTGATCAAAGAAGATGGCGAGATGATGATGAAGAGGGGGCTGATCATCGATGTTGCAGGAGGAGGAAATAATACGCATCTTGTTGTTTTATTTGTGAATGTACTGAAAAGAGGCTAGACCTAAATCCCTAATACACTAATTAAATAAAAAGTTACAAAATACCCCCTGGGAAGGCATGAAAGAATTTTGTGAGCAAAAAGGGGTTCCTGGAAGTTTATTCTATCCTATTTTAGCCACTAAAAGTTTACACGAAACCATGCGAGTTTTGGTGATTTTTACGGTACGCGATAATGCCTAAAAATCGTGAAAGGTGTACTAAAGATATCACAAAAGGTAAATAGATTATTACAAATAATAATTATGAATTAGGATGACATAATAATGTCTTTGGCTTAAATTTTAGTTAGATTAGGTCTTATGGTCCGTTTTTAAGTGTTGTTAACTGATACCGAAACCCGGAACGTTAACTGAATGTTTAAAAGAATTCTTCTCGCTTTTAATTTATAATTATTTTAATAAATTAAAAGTATTTTAAAAGCATATTAAATATATAAAATATTTATTAAAAGTAAATTATCGTTCGTTTCGTTGCCTAGTGTCGATAACCGAACTCGTAAAGTGGGGATGTTAGTCGAGCGTTGGCCAATATTCTCAAATCTTTAATTTATTTTAATTCCAATAAATTAAATATATTCTAAAGTTAATAGTTATAAAATAAAATAATTATTAGAACGTTATCCGTGTTTTTCGTTGTATTAAAAGATGTTTTCCCGGTTTTCTCTAACCGTACGTTTTTCTCGCGTTGTTTAAGTTCCTCGCTTACTTTTAAACCAAGGTATGAAAATGTAGCACATATTAAAATAGTATACTAAAAAGAAAAATTTCTAGCTTATAAATTCAGTAGAATTTAACTAACGGTCGTTAAGTATTTAACGGAAAGTTAACTAAAAAAGTCGGGTTGTTACAGGTTTAGTTAACCGTAATTTGCGTTTGGAAGATGGGTTTGTTAAGGGTAGTATTGTAAATCAACATTTGAGTTTGAAGAGAGAGAGAGAGAGAGACAATTGTTGAGAGATCAAGTTGATATATGATTGATATGAAAGTTGATTGTTAATCTAATGGTTGTTTTTACTCAAATAATATTTTTTCGAATGTTGATTAGCTAAAAACAACTTTGTTATTATATATAATATTGATATTGATATTGATATAGATATAGATTAGTATTAAAAATATAAATACTCATTTTTAAAGTAAACTTTGTTATTATAATTATAATTATAATTATCATATTATTATTATTCAAAATTCAAATATGAGTACTCTTTACGGGATTAATTACGTCACATATGTATGCAAAATACATGTCTCAATAAAATGTTATAATGTAAACTTATATAACAAGGAAAATAATTATTGTGATAAAAATTGAAAGAAGGTGGTGGAAGAATAAATGTAGTTCATTTATTCTAATCAAATTAAGTATATCATTAATATGTTTGTAAAAACAACGACAAGTTTCTTGGTCGAAATCCTTGGTTCCACGGTTCATTAAACTAAATGACTTTAGTATTTACATTCACTTAATATCTAAACATATCATTAAACTGTTACGTTTAAACAAGCTCGTAGTTCCACGGGTCATTTCATTAGTGTGTGTGTGTGTGTGTATATATATATATATATATATATATATATATATATATGTGTGTGTGTGTGTGTGTGTGTGTGTGTATATATATATATATATATATATATATATATATATATATATATATATATATATATATATATAGGGTGATGATCCAGAGCCAAAGGTAGGAGAGAATTCAGAGAACTCACAGACTAAACTCAATATGTGTGCAGATTGACTAAATGTGTGTGTGTACACATTGAGCCAATATGTAAGTAATATGCCTTAAAACTATATATAAGAGGTTAAGCCATGTGTACACATAGGCGGTATACATAATAATAAGATAGAAATTCAAAACATTCAAAGAAACATCAAAACTCTGTAAAATGTCATTATCAACAACTATACGACCTTGACTAGCAAGACATTTTCCTAGAGTCTTGTTCGTTGGGCAGTTTAGGGTGATATCTGCGAATTTTAGCACAATCTGAAATCAAAAATTATTCTCCGCCAAATGCTACCCCAATTTGGAGGCGTATATTAATGAGTTAAGACGTGTGTTAGGTAAAGTAACATTAGATTAGATTAATAATTATATGAGTTATATATAGTTACAATTTTAGGTAATTAATAGGTCTTAAAACTATATATATCAGTCTAACTCATGCGTACACAAAGATAATAGCTTGATAGAAATTCAAAACGTTCAAAAAGAACTTTGATACTGAATAAAATGTCATTTTTGACATCTAGACGACCTCGAATAGCAAAACACTTTCAGCGAGTCTAGCTCGTTGGGCCGTTTTAGGATAATCTTGCGAATTTTAGCACAATATGAAAGAGAATATTATTCTTCGCCAAATGCTACCCAATTTAGCGGAGTATATCAATAAGTTAAAATGTGTGATAAGTGAAATGACTTTAGGTAAAAATTATATACGTTATATATAATTAGAATTTTTGAAAGAGTGTAATGTTGTAACGACCTAACCCGTTATCTGATCAAAAACACGCCTTAAAAAAAATTGTGAGACTGTGCATCTGGACGGCGTCCACCTCTGAAGGACTGGACGGCGTCCAAGCCTTTTGGACGGCATCCAAATGAACTAAAATATTCTGATCAGTTTTACATTTACACGCGAACAGAAAACCCGCCTCCCGACAATTTCACACGAAAACACTTTCATAATGTGTTATAATAATTAAAACTAAGAGTTTTCCAAGATAAAACCGAGTTTTACGACACCGGGCCCACATCGGCCATTTTACGACTTTCGTACAAAACCGCGAGTTTTCGACCACGTGAGTTTTAACATAAACTAAAGACCGAGCATGGTGATTGGGGATACGCTACCCAATCCTAATCAAATCCAAAAGCAAGATCTTCTAATCCTCACGCTTACCCGAGCCGCCAACACGCGAACCTATAAAAAAATATCAACAACGAGAGGGTAAGCTAATGCTTAGTGAATGTAAAGATACTATACACATACATATGCATACAACGACTACGCATCACCAAGCACAAAGAGTAAACACATACCACCACCGCATAGCAAGCATGCTATAAATAGGCACATACACAAAGTAGCTACACGCTATGAAAACTCCAAGCTAACGCCACAAGATTATCTACAACACAACAATAAGTATATACATGCATACACAAATAAATATACTCAACAACATCAACAAGGTTAACCCATTAACCTCAACCACATGAAGGTTGTTCGAACATCACGCGCCTTAGTGAATCCGAATATCACGCGACTCACTACCTCCAAACAATTTGACTATTAAGGATGGCCGAACTTCACGCGCCTGTATGAATCCGAACTTCACGCGATTCATACCTTAGTCATACATCACAATAGGGTTTGCCGAATTTCACGCGCCTTAGTGAATCCGAACATCACGTGATTCACTACCCGAATCATCACCATGACAAAAGCTAGCAAAACCCATCGCCAAAGGGTTTATCCAATACACTAGCCAATCACAACATCATGGGTGGTAATCCAAAACGCATAAGCGTATCACATGAATCCGAAGCACAAGAGGAGTCCATTCGCCCACACATACATAGAGTAAACCCGAGCAAGGGCCACTCCACACACACGCACCCATCCTATGCATACATACACGTATAGTAAATTTACACTCACCTTAAACGCGTCGATGAAGTGCAATCCAATCCCGCAACTCGCCAATGGAACGTACCTATTCCATTTAACACATATCAACCAACACAATTAGGGTGGATTTACAAACCAACCCAATTAACACTTAGTGCAATTTCGACCCAAATGCACTTCCAAGCACAAACCGCGCCCAAACTAACCAATAATCACTAACACAAGTGGAAATGGTCCTAAAACACCAATCAAACCCAACCATAAGTGTCAAACACTTATCTTCGTCAAATTGACACCAAAACCCTAATTTTGACCCATTTCAAAATTAGTCAACCAAATGCGTCCAAATGGGTTCCAACACTTCCATAATCACTAACACTAGTGATTATACCCAATTTACAAACCCTAACCATGGCCAAATCGGTTTCCAACCTAAAACCCACCAACAACAACAATAAACCCGATTACTAGCATCAATAAACTCACTTCAAGAGTTTAAATGGGTTCCTCAACATTTTAAGTTCAAACCCTAACTTGAATATCAAATCAAATAATGAAATTCGGAGTTAGAACTTACCATAACAACCACAACGTAGCCAAGAACAAGATGAACAACTTTAATACTCGAGCTTTTGATCGTTTCAAGCTTCTTCTTCCTTTTCTCAAGCTTTCTCACTCTTCTCTCTCTCTAAAACTTGAGGTTGAAGATGAGAGGATAAGTTGGGTGAGGATAAGGTTGAATGAGCTCGACCTTACCCATTTGTGGCTTAAAACCGGCCACCAAGTGAAAAGACCAACATACCCCTTTTAAAACCTTAAAATTACCCAGCTAGCCCGTCAGACCACTTGGACGTCGTCCAAACAATCTGGACGGCGTCTAGTCCTTCTTTACTGGACGACGTCCCACTTCTTGGACGGCGTCCCACTTAACTGATCAAGGCTGAACTGAAACATGGTCTTACAACTCTCCCCCACTTAAATTGGATCACGTCCCTGTGATCTCCATCGCTTAACCAACCGAAACCACACTCTATGGTCCTTAACCATGCGTTCCAATCCGACTTCTGCCACATTTAACGCCAATCTCGGAGATTATTCCACTTACCAAGTTCACAAGCGCACGCATTTCGAGACATGCAATGCACACAACATCCGGAAATTATAACAATCGCTTAGCACACGCGGAATCATCATGTTTCCATCACACTTCTCTAGGCAATTCTTCTCAATGAATCGTCCTTGACACTAAATCGTCACCCGTGATTGATCAAATTCACAGATTCGAGCACTAAAACATGCTCAATCCCTCCCATCGGGGAAAAAAACTCAACCAATCTCTTACCTAGATATCAATCATTTAGCGTACCCTTACCAAGTACATTGCTAATAGCAACCGTGTCTCCACCTACGGTCAACAACCCGAACGATGAAGACCGAACAAAACGAATCCTTACGGATAACACTTATCACTAAACATCCCTTGTAGTGCGCAATACGACCAATACGCATCTATCGTAACATCATAAGCAAACGGCTAAAACCAATAGTGCCCAAAACGACTATGGCAACGCTAAACCCAAGGTGTACAAAATCGACTATTGTCACACCCGTAACAATATGTGAGCGAAACACGGCTATCGCATCACTAATCACACAACATGATCCTCATGACCCCACCATTCGTGTATAAGGCAACCAATAGTTCACAACACAGCCACATGAATGGTACTCCCATTCCGATAACGTTATACCATATCGATATAACACTACTCCCATGGTAAAGTTAGCGGACCGAGTCACAGCCATAAGCCACCAATCACATACGCTCTTTTGGCCTCAATCAACGAGTAGTGTAACATCGCGCAATGCTACACCATAGTGAATCCTAACGGAATACACTAACCATCAAACCCAAATAACAAGTATAGACACATACTTAGAAACATTCCACTCACATCGAAAATATTTTCACACGCATCACACGTATGTGTACACAATGCCACCACAATCGGGCAAGAAACACCTATATCGCACATAGGCACATAACAATAATTCTCTAGAAGAGAATCCGACACGCACATCCCTTAACCGAGGGATCTCATCTTGCTCCTCAAATACGTCCATTATCTCTCAAAGAGATTCACCACATTACCACCTTGGCGTTAATTTAAATCCAAAACCATAAGTACAATTTATTCCAAACCGTACTTTTACCACAATCGACCAACGTAGGTCTCGCACTAGCTCCGAACCCATATGAGCATCGTCTAATATCAACACACTAGAACATCTTCGTGCGAGAATACAAACTCCCCCACTTAACTTCGTTCCATAACCACATCTGTGTTGACTCAGTCGACCGTCGAGTCCGTCTCCGTCTCACCGAGACTCATACAACCCACATGTTAAAGAAAGACAAGATCCATCCGCCTCGTATTCCATAATGTACCCATCACGATACCTTGCTCCAACCTTGAGCACACGAAGAATTTTAACCTATCCTTAATTACTTCGAACGTAGAGTTCACCACAAATTACACAAACTTAAATCTTGCAATTCTCCGATTGCTCTAGCTTGTCAAATTTCCACCTAGTCACACATGTACCTAAGGGTTTCTCTCCGGTACCCTAAGTACAATGTAACCGCAACACCATCGGAGTCGAATACCATGCTAGTAGGTATGAAAGAGGCACCTAACATCGCGTCACGTAGACTCCATTACCAACATACATCGAGATCAAACACTCGATCTTTAGGGTTTTATCCACCCGATGAACTTCATGGTTCACCACCCCAAACACAAAAGCGAATACACTCTTAACAACCGAACACCAAAGCCCATTCCCATGGCTTGGTAGAAACATTTCCCGAACACCAAGGAATGCTTGGTTGCACCAAGGTTTACGCCCCTCGTCCATTTATCAAAACGTCATCATATGGTATTTCCATTAGGAATGTCACCCATGTTAACAATACGCACAACACAATCAGAACCTTAAGGGTCTCACTCGAACGAGCTTAACGACCCGATATCAACCGAATGCCTGAGCACCTGAAGACTCGCACAATAGATTCAAGGCGCAACACACCACTCATACACTCTACTGAGTGCATAACAATATCACAATCGTAGGCCGACCACCCGCTACTATTATCTCCAACGGAGGATAAAATTTAGCCAAGGCCTACACTCACATTGCATTTAACACAAAAGTACGTTATGCAAAAACAACATAATTGTACCTCATCGTCTCCTCGTGACGTTTGCCGTCCCTAGCGCGGGACACTCTGCTTTGCGATGCCCTCTTCCACGACAATTGAAACACACAACATCACCATCACCCGATGCCGGGCACTCCCAAAACTTGTGGCCTCTTTCGCCACATTTGAAACATCTAGACGCACTAGAACTGGATGTTCCTTTCCCCACATCACTCGTACCTCCAGTTGCGCTTTAGATTCTCTTACTCGGAGCGCCATACGAGTCAACCGTTCTTTTACTCGGAGCATTATCGATTATCTCCCAAGGATATGGCTCAAAACCCTTAGCCACGATAAATAGCTCGGCAAACGAGTTCACTTGCCCAAGGCTTATCTTCCCACGTAACTCATCATTTAAAGCCTTACAGAAGTCTTGCATCAACAACCTTTCATTATTCACGTACTGGGGGCAAAATCGCGCCTTAGACATAAAGGTAGCCCGTAGAGTATTTAGGTCCATAGATCCTTGTCTCAACACGCGTATCTCCTCACGCATTCTTGTCAAGTCGGCTTGCGTTCGGAATTTTTCAAATAATTCCTTCTTAAAATCGCCCCATGACAAACTCATGAACGGTTCTTCGCCGAACGTATCAATCTTACCATCCAACCAATCTTTCGCACCATCTCACAACAAACCAGTAGCGATTCTTGTTTTCTTGTCCGTAGGACACTCACTTGTATGAAAACATCCTTCGATCGCCGAGATCCAACGAGTACTCACTAACGGATCCGGTTCTCCATGATACTTAGGAGGTTTAGTCGCTCGAAACTCCTTGTAACTAAACTCCTTCTTACCGTTACCCCGAGGCTTGATAAGCCTTCTTCGAACTCTTCTCGAATTGTTTTCACTTGTTTTGCAACCTCGGCCTCAAACCTCGCCGCAAAATCATCGTTGTTATTTCGTTCTCCGCTTGATGTACCATTTCCCGTCGCCATTCTAAAGAATGCAAAAACGATTAAACACGGGAAAAAGAAATAAAACCACGCGCACCAAATCGCCTCATCTTGCTCAACACTCGTCGTACCTCACTTATTAGACACGATTTGAACCCGTAATAAGGTTCGCAAGTCCTTATTAGGCACACACGCCGTATCAACTTATTAGTACAACGACTATCTTGCTTGATGATATTCGCAACGCAAACAATAACAAAACACAACGCAATAGTATATTAATAATATCCGCATATTAATATAAACATTAGCCCACCTACAATTAAGGCACTAACCAAATTCCCATTCCGACCCGTAATCCCTACAAGTCCCGCAACAAATAAGTACACACAAAAATCTAAGTCTAGGCACCTATCTCAAGTCACCTAAATCCCTTAGACCATGCTCTGATACCACTTGTAACGACCCAACCCATTATCCGACCAAAAACACGGCTTATTTTTTTTTTTTGTGAGACTGTGCATCAGGACGGCGTCCAGTTATCTGGACGGCGTCCAAATGAACTAAAATATTCTGATCAGTTTTACATTTACACGCGAGCGGAAAACTCACTTCCCGACACTTTCACAATGTGTTATAATAATTAAAACTAAGAGTTTTCCGCAATAAAACCGAGTTTTACGACACCGGGCCCACATCGGCCGTTTTACGACTTTCGTACAAAATTACGAGTTTTCGACCACGCGAGTTTTAACATAAACTAAAGACCGGGCATGGTGATTGGGATACGCTACCCAATCCTAATCAAATCCAAAAGCAAGATCTTCTAATCCCCACGCTTACCCGAGCCGCCAACACGCGAACCTATAAAAAATATCAACAGCGAGAGGGTAAGCTAATGCTTAGTGAATGTAAAGATACTATACACATACATATGCATAAAACGACTACGCATCACCAAGCACAAAGAGTAAACACATACCACCACCGCATAGCAAGCAAGCTACAAATAGGCACATACACAAAGTAGCTACACGCTACAAAAACTCCAAGCAAACGCCACAAGATTATCTACAACACAACAATAAGTATATACGTGCATACACAAATAAATATACTCAACAATATCAACAAGGTTAACCCCTTAACCTCAACCACATGAAGGTTGGCCGAACATCACGCGCCTTAGTGAATCCGAACATCACGCGACTCACTACCTCCAAACAATTTGACTATTAAGGATGGCCGAACTTCACGCGCCTTTATGAATTCGAACTTCACGCGATTCATATCTCAGTCATACATCGCAATAGGGTTGGCCGAACTTCACGTGCCTTAGTGAATCCGAACATCACGCGATTCACTACCCGAATCATCACCATGACAAAAGCTAGCAAAACCCATCGCCAAAGGGTTTATCCAATACACTAGCCAATCACAACATCATGGGTGGTAACCCAAAATGCATAAGCGTATCACATGGACCTGAAGCACAAGAGAAGTCCATTCGCCCACACATACATAGAGTAAACCCGATCAAGGGTCACTCCACACACACGCACCCATCCTATGCATACATACACGTATAGTAAATTTACACTCACCTTAAACGCTTCGATGAAGTGCAATCCAATCCCGCAACTCGCCAATGGAACGTACCTATTCCATTTAACACATATCAACCAACACAATTAGGGTGGATTTACAAACCAACCCAATTAACACTTAGTGCAATTTCGACCCAAATGCACTTCCAAGCACAAACCGTGCCCAAACTAACCAATAATCACTAACACAAGTGGAAATGGTCCTAAAACACCAATCAAACCCAACCATAAGTGTCAAACACTTATCTTCCCCAAATTGACACCAAAACCCTAATTTTGACCCATTTCAAAATTAGTCAACCAAATGCGTCCAAATGGGTTCCAACACTTCCATAATCACTAACACTAGTGATTATACCCAATTTACAAACCCTAACCATGGCCAAGTCGGTTTCCAACCCAAAACCCACCAACAACAACAATAAACCCGATTACTAGCATCAATAAACTCACTTCAAGAGTTTAAATGGGTTCCTCAACATTTTAAGTTCAAACCCTAACTTGAATATCAAATCAAACAATGAAATTCGGAGTTAGAACTTACCACAACAACCACAACGTAGCCAAGAACGAGATGAACAACTTTAATACTTGAGCTTTTGATCGATTCAAGCTTCTTCTTCCTTTTCTCAAGCTTTCTCACTCTTTTCTCTCTCTAAAACTTGAGGTTGAAGATGAGAGGATAAGTTGGGTGAGGATAAGGTTGAATGAGATCAACCTTGCCCATTTGTGGCTTAAAACTGGCCACCAAGTGAAAAGACCAACATACCCCTTTTAAAACCTTAAAATTATCCAGCTGGCTCGTCAGACCACTTGGACGACGTCCAAACAATCTGGACGGCGTCCAGTCCTTCTTTACTGGACGACGTTCCACTTCTTGGACGGCGTCCCACTTAACTGATCAAGGTTGAACTGAAACAGGGTTTTACAAATGTCTTGTCCCTTTCTCATTTAACAATACGTTTATAAATACAAGATGTAATCGCCTATATTTGATAACACAATAATTACCTTTCCTTTGGGAGAAGGTTTACATGATAATGGTTATTTATACAAAGTCAAATATTAGTACAAATAATCTAAATATATAGTCGATATAGGAGGTGTTTGGATTTGCATTTTGAAAATTGATTATACGTTTTAAAAAATCAGAATCAAATAATCAGCTGCAACAAAACGTGTTGTATATTAATAGTGTTTAGATTTAATTATGTTATTTGAAAACGCAATAATCAAATAATTAGTTTTAATATGTTTGGCAAATCAAATTATTTAATATGGTAACAAGTAAAATTACGAAAAGGGACATTCTTATAAAATAGTGAAATATTTAAACACAATATCTAAAAATTATTTGATTATTGCGATATCAAACAGCATAATCAAAAAATCACTATCAAAACGTCTTCTCAAACACCCTCATAGTCTATTAGACCACGGATAATTGTGATTGTGATGTGGAGTGCGTAAGGTGTACTTTTTGGGGCAAGTCAGTGACTAGACCATGACACGAAAATGGAGGAGTTGTTATGGGGGCTTTAATTAAAGCATAACAATGACGTGACATTTTTTTTCTTGATTTTTTGTTTGGTTGTTTTAATTAGTTTTTATTTAGTCAATAAGATAAAATAAAACACTACATAAATAAAAAAAGGTTACATTAATAAAAAAAATGTTACATTAAAAAAAAAGTTACATTAAAAAAAAAAACGTTACACTAAAACAACATACATGAATTAAAAAAAATAAAAGACTAGTTTGTAGAACGAAAGTTTGGTGGGAGGTTCCAAATATGAGTCGTTAGATCTTCACATAGTTGATCGTGTACGTTTTGATAGCGAATTTCTTTTTCTCGTGATTTACGATATTTGACTCTTCTCCTAATATTACGACGGGGCTTGTTTTCGGGTTTATCTAACCATTCTTGTTCCCAAGTACTCAAGGCAAAATCGTTATCTTCTTGTATCATGTTGTGCATAACAATGCAACTGTACATTATCATTCTCATCTTGTTAACGCTCATAACTCGTGCCGGAGTTTTTAAAATCGCAAACCTACTTTGTAGAACACCAAAAGTACGCTCCACGTCCTTTCGAGCACTTGCTTGAAATCTAGTAAATTTGACTCGTGGCTCATCAATATGCGTCGAATATCCCTTTATTATGGTTGTCTAATAAGGATATATCTCGTCCGCCAAGTAGTAACCAAAGGGATAGACGTGTCCGTTTACTTCAAACGGAGACGGTGCAGCTCTATCTTTTTTGAGGGAATCAAACAACGAAGAATGATTCAACAGATTTATGTCGTTTGAACCAGCCATCCCAAAAAACAAATGCCATATCCACATATCATATGAAGCAACCGCTTCAAGCATGATCGTAAGGTGACCGTGATCACCTCTAGTATATTGACCTTTCCATGCAACGGAGCAATTTTTCCAAACCCAGTGCATACAGTCAATACTACCCAACATTCCTTTAAAACCATGTTTCTCCTCGTGCACCGAATACAACCGAGCAACGTCAGTTGCCGTCGGCTTCCGCAAATATTCTCGGCCATATAAATCAATTACACACTTGCAAAAGTTATTTCAGCAAACATATCCCGTTTTCTCTGCCATTTATATATATTTATCAAAAATATCAGCGGACGTTCCATACGCCAATTGGCGTAACGCGCAAGTTATTTTTGAAACGTTGTAAAACCAAGACGTCCGAGTGCATCCGGACGTTGGTGGAAAAATACAAAGTGCTTAGGAGCATTATTAGTATAAGAGTGATTGAGAATACCGTCTTTGATACGGAGAAATAAATGAATTCGCATCCGAAGTCGTCTCTTGAAAATGTCGTGTGAATACGTCGGAGTTTGAGAAAAATAGTCGTTCCACAAACTAATACCCGCTCGTTCACGATCTCTATTAATAAAGCGTCGTGGGTTTCGTTGCACCCGAGTTCTTTTAGGTTGGTTTTCTTCCTCTTCGTCGGACGAGGTGCTATTGAATAAAAAATCAGGACTCGCGGCTAAAAACTCAATTTTTTGTTGATGAAAACTAGAATGTTTATGTTTATTTATATTGGATTGATATGTATAAGTGTAAGAAAAGTGTAAAATGAATAATGAAAATGAAGGTAAATTGTGTATGTATTTATAGGAGAAAAAGAAAAAAAAATTAAAATCTCCAACGACTCTCCTTCAACGGCCACATTTCATCAACCAATCACAGCGCGGCACCGACCCAAACTGCCCTCTCTCTCCGTCGTGATCGGCCGACAAATGCCCACAAACGCCCATTTCTGGCATTTGTTGGGTCGTTTGCCGTGACATGTGGATGGCATGGTGGTGGATGCCGCCGCGTTATCTGTTGACATAAAATTAATATTCGTATGTGATTGTATAATGAACGATCTTCGGTGTTAATCAACGGTAGTCAGTGAGTCCAATACCAAACGGTTCTAGTATGTTTATAATTTTTCTTTCAAAAATTAGATTTGTAAAACAATAAATAAAATATCACTATCAAAAAAAAAATTCTTTCACCAATGCCTTATGTGGAAAGATATTCCAAACATTACAGAAACACATCTCTAAATTTAGTTTTTCAATCTCACCGCCAAAAAACTATCTCCATTTTTTTAAAATTTCAAAACCATTTAAATCCACCGTTCATTTTCCATATCAAATTCCAACGGCCACAGCTCACAATCCGTGCCACTCAAATCCAACCAATCACATCAGTTCTAACAAAACCCTATAAATACATCCGCACCAACAACAATCAAAAATCACTCCTTCAACTTCTCATCTCATCTAAAAACACTTTCACTAAATCAAAGTTTATCATCAATGGCACCAAAAGCAGCCGCCGGAAAGAAATCAGTCGCCGAGAAAGCACCAGCAGAGAAGAAACCAAAAGCCGAGAAGAAGATCCCAAAGGACGCCACGTCAGCATCAACCGATAAGAAGAAGAAGAAGCACAAGAAGTCAGTAGAGACATACAAGATTTACATCTTCAAGGTGTTGAAGCAAGTTCATCCAGATATTGGCATTTCTGGTAAAGCAATGGGTATAATGAACTCTTTCATCAATGATATCTTCGAAAAACTTGCTCAGGAAGCTTCTAGACTTGGAAGGTACAACAAGAAGCACACGCTTTCGTCACGTGAGATTCAGACTGCTGTTAGACTTGTACTTCCTGGTGAACTTGCTAAGCATGCCGTCTCTGAGGGTACTAAAGCTGTCACCAAGTTTACTAGCGGTTAGGGTTTGTTTTGAGATTTGTTGTAAATTCGTTTGGATGTTATTTGATTTGTAATCGAATTATTAACCTTTTGGTAATGAAGATGTGGTGTTTTGTGGTTAATGTGATTTTAATTTTAGTTTTTTATTTATTTTTAATATGATTTGGTTTTGGTGAATCCTGGTTGTTCTTGCACACCAGGTGTTTGTAGAAATGCGTTGATGAACGAACAATGCTCATATTGGTTGAAAGTAGGAAGATATTTATAATTCAAGAAAATACTTTAATTGTTCAAGATCTTAAACCTCAAACTCGTTCATTAACACATTCTTTAGCCTGTTAATTTCTTTTGCGTCATCACACGTAAGGATGATGTCATCAATATAGATTATGATGATAGCAATTGAGCCTTCTGGTGAATGCGTAGAGAACCTGGCGTGAATCCAAAATGGTTTTCTTATTATGTACAAAGGACATGGCATATGATTTTGATAGAAAAATGTTGCTGGCATGACACTTCACCCCGAAAATGGTTTGGAACATTGTTTGCTGTGTGTGCGCCATTCAACACAACTAGTGAACTAGAGATGGTCATATGGGATGATGAGCGGTTGGGCAGAAAAGCATTGAATGGGATCATGGTTAGCATGTTTTACACACGAGGGTCGGTTTTAGTTCACCCAAAATAGTGTTTTTCTACTATTAAACAATACTTTGTAAAAATTAGGGTAATGTCAAGCACAACTCAAATCAACCCGTTTACTTAAGATAAGACCATTCCCATCACCAAGTGATGAAGAATGTCATGCGAGGGCACCAATGGCATTCTCTTGTCCTAGGCTTGCCCTCCAACGCCCTCACCTCTGTCGCTCTCCTTTTTTTTCTTCCACAAGCACAAATCAGGATGGATGCTTTTCTCTTTCTTCTTTAATTTGCATAAACAACTTGTAAATATTGCTATTAAAGTTGTAAATTTATTTATTTAATTAATTTTGTGGGGTATATAATGAGGAGGGGTTATGTCATAGTTGGTAGTGGTGTGTTATCGGAGTGTTATGGGAGGAAATGGTGAGTTAAGGTGGAGAGAGAAAGCTGATGTGGCGCTTAGGAAATGCCCATGACGACATCATGATTGGGATTGGTCTAATGACATTTTTACTGTTCTGACAACCCAATTTTGAAGGAAATTTTTTCGGGTGGGTCCCTTACAGTCATCGGGCCGGGTCTATGTTTGTTGACATCTCTCGATTCAGGAACGGAATGCAAAAATTCGTTGTAACAAGTTTTGTTGTTATTAGTGCTACACTGCTACTAGTACAAATTTGTTGGATTTGTTCTCGGATGCTATCTCATTGTTGAACTGCGGCATTGATCTCTCGTTTTGTTATTCACTCTCTATAAAATGCCCTTATTTTAGTTATCACTTTCACATCTTAATTTTGCTTGCTTTTGGAACTCTTTAAGGATGTGACTGAATTTATAAAAAAAAATGAAATGATTCAACTTTACGTAGTATATCGTCTAACGTTGAACGCATTTGTGTGTTTGTATCTTTATCCATCATTGTTTTAAAACAATGATGTTTTATTTATTTATTAAAATTTTGAAAATTGAATGAAGAATTTTTTTAAATTTTAATGAAAATCGTTTATTAGGTATATTCGTATATAGGCATCTGATTGACTCAAGAAACTAACTAAGCTAGTTGGAAGTTATTCCTTAATTCTGATTTATTCAAGAAACTAACCAAGTTGGTTGGAATTTTTTTTAGTAGGTAATCTCACACACTCGACACAAATTTATCCTCGAAAACAATACTAGTAATCACACCAGCATACATATTGATACCCAAATTCATGGAATGAAAACAAAAAACTAATACCTTCGCCAACGTAAAGCTTAAGGAAAAACAAGACCCAAATCAACAACAAAAGTAAACACAAATCCTATACACCCGGCCCGGACTTTAGAACTATGCCAAGTGTACATTTGCGGATCCAACTTCATGCATCGAAGAGTGATATAGATACCTTATCACCTGTATCGAACCACCCCAGATCCCTAATCAACCGTGTCACCAAAGTCCCGGCCACATAAGAAGCACCCGAGGCTGTAACTGTTGTAGTCAAATAGTACGTAATAACCTTAACATACTCTTGAATCATAGTTTTTCAAGCCACAATGTGAGATCAACAATCTAGCATCATATCCAACGTTGGCTACAAATGTTAGTATGCTTTTTAAGATGAATAGTATCGTTTTCCTTTCACCACTTAAACTTTTTTGACAATATATGCATATTGCCTTTCAAACACCATTGATTTGCTTTCTAGTGAAAAGGTTCCATGTCGTGGACCTTAATGGCCGTACATTTCGTTGAAAAACAATTTTAGTCTTTGAGCATCCCCATGAATATAAATATTGGCTTGAGCATACTCTTTATCGTCATTCTAATTTACAAAACAACATTAGATTACATACTAAAGGTACAGACACGATAACAATATATTTGAAATGACAAAAACTGTGCCAAGTAGAGGAAGATATAAAGAGATTGGAAGATTCTGATAATCGATATTTATACGTGAATTTATATTATATGGTTACACAAACCCTGTATATCAAGTTAAGTTATAATATTCCCCAAATTTAGCAATGTGTAAAAGATACAACATTTGCTTCTTGTTCAGAATCACCTATTCGCATGTCTTTATAAAAACAAAAGTTTAGTTAACATGATGGAAAACATGCGCCACAATTCCTAATCCGATTTAATAAAATTACCTCAATTTGAGATCCTGAAATCTTCTATTAGACAAATGATCGTTCAGAGATGAAGTTGATTGTGGTGAATTTGAACTAGTAGCATAATTTTTTTGAGGTGAAGACGGGTCTTTCCAGACATGATTTAAGTTTTAATTATTTGTTATGTAGAAAAAGTGTAGAATGCAAGAAACAAATGAACACTTATTTAATAAAGTGTAGAAAAAGATTAGGAGATATGTGATGGAAAACCGTGTGTACTTTTAAAATTTATAAATGCAGCGGAATATGGAAATAAATATCTTTTATTAACTTTAAAATAAATATCATTTATTTTAATATAAACTTTCAAGTAAAACATTCACACGATTAACGATCCCAACAAGATCCAATTACACCATTAATAATTGTCAACTTATAAATTCACAAAGAGGAGTTTAGATATACCTTTAGTGAGCGATGCAAGAGCGGTAGAAAGAACTCTCCATGTCTAGGTTGAAACATATATTCAAAGTGTATGAATATCTCTAGGGTTGATCCACACAGCATGTCGAACAACACCAATCGAATGCTAGTCCGTATATAACCTGAAAGTAATATATAATATTACTTGACATAAATGAAATCAAAACAACCTTTTGATTTCTTCCGAATGAATGCTCAAGGAAAATAAACTCCTTTTATTTTTCCTCCTGTGACTTCAGTAACAATATAATATAATTATATTATAATGTAAAATCAAAAGAACCTTTGATTGTGCTTTGATTCTTACATAGCACACCAAACAACCACCCTTTGTGCATCATCCCATTTATGTGTGTTTTTTCTTTCTTAACACTAAAAACTTACAGAGTATCTATATATATATATATATATCATTTGTCAATCTTTTGTTAATATTAAATACTCCTTTTAATTCTTTATGACTTACAGCTGTCAAAACCTCCTTTTAATTTGTGCCTATCTTTTGTTCATCTATTCCATCGCATAAGCACAAAACAAACATATACATATTATATTTGATAGTGGGTGAGCAACTCAAATAAAATACAAACTCTATTATTTTTCACTTTTGTCTTGTGACACACAAGAGTCAACAACTCTTGTTTTTATTATATCCGTGAATCACCAAAAGCAAAAAGGAATTTAAAACATTTTTTATTAATCTCTAATTAAAATGAAGTCCATCCAATAAATTATGATCGGTCCATCGAGCATTTTATATTTAAATAAATCATATTTAATTAAACTATTCTTTTTGAACTATAGTTTATAATTATATATCATCAATATATAATAATTGGTGCCTAAATGCTAAAGTGTGTGACCCCATAGGCCCGTATATAAGCGATAGTATAGATTTGTGTTATGACGTGCACATTAATTCTAACAAACTCCCACTTGTGCATGCCATAACATCTAGAAAACTATACAAACATATTTTGGCGTCTAGCAACACGTCAATGCCCCCGAAAATATACAAGTGTTTGTTTCAGCTAAACGAATTATCATTATTATTAAAAAATGATTTTAATGATTGAGTGTCTAATGTCCATTTATTGCCAGATACCAAGTTGACATGAGACATGGATATAGTCATTCTCATTTGTCAACCAATTATGTTTCTCGATCTTGAAAATTTGAATGCGATCACCAAGTTATATTTGATCATCAATCAATATAGCTTGGACACGGCCGTGTAAATATCCATTCACTTTCATCGAGGGGCCCAGTGGTATCATACTCTGGCATAGAGGAATAAATTCCATTTTGATTATATGCGTTCGTCATGTACTTCACATCATACCCAATAATGGCCTTTATAACTACCTTATTCAGGATAGCGTTTAACCATATCAAAGTATAATATGTCATACAATCAAAACCAACATATACATCTCAGGTCTAAGGACACAAAGACATAATCATTATGAGATTCACTATTGACGACGATCCATGTAGCGGCATCTCATGATTTGGTCATTCCAATATTCATCATCAATGAATATATATGAATTTTGGCCTCAGCTAGTTAACTATTCACCATCAGTGAATAGAACCAAATTTCATAATAATCTTAATTCATGTTACTCCCATAACATGACCGATTATGGAGATTTAGAATAATCAACAATTATTCATGGATTAAACATGCTAATATAGAACACAGTGATATAAATGAAAAAGACCATACCAAGTATCTAAATTCATTAAGATAAAACTGCATAATGTTCCGAAAATATCCAAATACTAAATTACAAATGAAAAAGATTAGTAGCTTAACGAAGTCCAATATTACTAGCATGATCATCATGCTGGTTGTGCATCAAGGGCTTCGTGAACGGTTCAGCTACGATATCATCTATTTGAACCTTAAGAATACTAATACCATTCTAATACGCGAGCATTGTGCATTAAGTGCATTCTAATACGCCTCTTATGTTTCGGATTATGTAAGATTGTGCTCATTTTAATGCGGTAAGCACGCAGAATGGTTGCACGTTTATAGCTTGTCATCCGATCAAGCATTTAAGTGGTGATTTTATTTTTGGGCAATCATGCGCGATCGGTACTTTTAATTCAAAAATAATTAGTTATACGAGTATTTACATACCTGCTGAAGTCGATAGTCCTCTGCAGTTACTTTGGACGTGAGAATAGCGTTCCCCATCAGGGTGGGTAGCACAATGTGTCCGTGAGCCACAGAGGTTGTGATAGGGAAATGCTATAGCGCTGGTTGCCCAAGGATAGCATCGTATTCTGATTCAGCTCGAATTACTTTGAAGTCAACCACCAATGTGTGCTCCCTCTCCCGGTCATGATCATCTCGCAAGGTCAATGTTGTTCCTAGTATCCCTTTCGACCAAGCCGGGTTCCCACTTATTCCCCTAAACGATTGCTTTACTTCCCTTACGTGACACTTCATTTTGTAAGACATGTTGTTGAAGTAGTGAAAGAACATAACATTAACGCAACTACCAGTGTCGATGAGAATGTTGTTGATGTATTGCCGCACTCTGGCAAGTAACCTTCCACAACCAATGGGGTACATTTCCTTTCATAAATGGGCTCGCGCGGTAGGTACGCTTTGAGGGATTCATACGGCAGCAGCGGTTCCTGTTCGATGTCCTTCCATTTTTGCCACGAAAAAACATAGATAACCTTGTCTTTTTCAGCGCCTTCACCCTCTTTTTTTGTATGCGCCAGACTCACCCTTCACTGGTTTCAAGTGTTTTAACTCCCCATACTTGAGACAACCAACCACCTTGTCAAGCAACACTTTACAACGATTGGTCTCACGTCCGAAGTCATCATGGAAGTCGCAGAACTTTGATTTGTCTCGCCGCGCATACTCAAACATGCGTGCTGGTCTCTCAAACATTTTGGAGATATGTTCTGTCACGTATATCTCCTTCAAACTTTTGGTAAGTGATAATGCTAATAACGAATATATATTTCATAGCATTATCCCTCAAGAAAGACAAGCTTTTAGTTACAATTGTTCTATTTACAAGTGATATTCGTTTGTATAATAAAAAGTGAAGACAAAAGACAGATTCGACGAATTGAAGACGCAAACGACCAAAAAGAACAAAAGTACAAAGTACAATCAAAGTGGTTCAAATTATTGATGAGAAACGTCTCAAAATTACAAGAGTACGAGCCGCAAAACGCAAAATACAAGATATTAAATTGTACGCAAGGATGTTCGAAAATTCGAAACCGGGACCAAAGTCAACTCTCAACGCTCGGTGCAACAGACTAAAAATTACAAGTCAACTATGCACATAAATATAACATAATATATAAATAATTCTTAAAATTATATATATATATATATAAATCGTCAGCAAAGAAGAAAACAAAGACATGTGACCTGAAAAAGTAGGTCATGCGATCGCATGGCCAGGAAGGCCAAAAACCATGCGATCGCATGGTGTCCTGTAGCAGCAGACATCCTATAAATTTCGCGTGTTCTGGCCATTTTTTAACACATCTTTTTATTTCCTCATCTCTCACTCGTAATATATATATATATATATATATATATATATATATATATATATATATATATATATATATATATATATATATTATAATTTTAATTTTAATTTTAATTTTAATAATAATAAGGGTATGTTAGCGAATGTTGTAAGGGTGTAAGTCGAAATTCTGTCCGTGTAACGCTACACTATTTTTAATCATTGTAAGTTATGTTCAACCTTTTTAAATTAATGTCTCGTAGCTAAGTTATTATTATGATTATTTAAGCCAAAGTAATTGTGATGTTGGGCTAAATATTAAAATTGGGTAATTGGGCTTTGTACCATAATTGAGGTTTGGACAAAAGAACGACACTTGTGGAAATTAGACTATGGGCTATTAATGGGCTTTATATTTGTTTAATTAAATGATAGTTTGTTAATTTAATATAAAGATTTACAATTGGACGTACCTATAAATAACCATATACACTCGATCGGACACGATAGGTGGGATATTTATAAGTACTAATAATCGTTCATTTAACCGGACACGGGAATGAATTAATAGTCAATGGACTTATTAAAACAAGGGTGAATTATATACAAGGACACTTGGTGTAATTATAGTTTAAGTCCCCAATTAGTTGGAATATTTGACTTCGGATATAAGGATAATTTGACGAGGACACTCGCACTTTATATTTATGACTGATGGACTGTTATGGACAAAAACCAGACGGACATATTGAATAATCCAGGACAAAGGACGATTAACCCATAGGAATAAAGTAAAATCCACACGTCAAACATCATGATTACGGAAGTTTAAATAAGCATAATTCTTTTATTTCATATTTAATTGCACTTTTAATTATCGCAACTTTATTTATTGTCATTTACTTTACGCACTTTTATTTGTCGCAATTTCGTTATTGTCTTTTACTTTACGCTTTAAATTAAGTTTTATTTATTTTTAATATTTTACATTTGGTTTTAACTGCGACTAAAGTTTTAAAATCGACAAACCGGTCATTAAACGGTAAAAACCCCCTTTTATAATAATAATACTACTTATATATATAATTGTATTTTTACAATTATAAGTTAAAAATATAGCGTTAAACTTGGCAAGTTCCCTGTGGACGAACCGGACTTACTAAAAACTACACTACTGTACGATTAGGTACACTGCCTATAAGTGTTGTAGCAAGGTTTAGGTATATCCACTCTATAAATAAATAAAAAACTTGTGTAAAATTATATCGTATTTAATAGTATTTTGTTGTAAAAATATAACTATTTTGTATACGCCTCTACGCACATCAAATATTTTTGGCACCGCTGCCGGGGACTCCTTAAACACCGGAAGCGAAACGCTATATATATAAAAAAAAATTTTAATTTACTTTTGTAAAAATACGCTTTTGTAAAAATACGTTTTAATACAAAAATATAAAAAGAAAAATATCTATATATTTATTTTTAAGAGTTTGTTTAAAATATATAAAGTTAAAAAGTATTTTTATTTTTATTTTAGTTCTTAAAATATAAGTTTTTATTTATATAAATATTTTATAAAAACATAAAATTAAATATAAAACAGAAATATATATATATATATATATATATATATATATATATATATATATATATATATATATATATATATATATATAAGTAATCGGGCTACACTGTAGCAGCCCAGATTCTGGCCCGAAACCCTACTCCATGCGACCGCATGAATTTATAACGCGAAGACCATGCAATCGCATGACTTGATTTGACAGGCCTGGTAACCTCAGCCGACAGATTAGGGTTAGGATTATTTAATAATTATTATTTATTATTTAGTTAATCAGGGTTTAGTTATTTTAATTAATTAGTTTTAGTTTTATTATTTTTGTATTTTTAGTTTTAATTAGTTTTATTAAAAACTTGATACTTTTATAAATAAATAATATAAAAATAATATTTTTATAAAAATTGTACTTTTTACAACTTTAAGTTTATTTTTATATTTTATAACTTTTTATTTGTTTTAGCGTAATATTTGTATTTTTCGTCCGTATTTAGTTTTAAGTCATAGTTTTTGCCATAGTTATTTTTATTTCTTGATTTTTAGGCTTTGCCGTAAAATCCCTTAAGTACTTTTTCTATAGACTAAGATTTAGGTGCTTTAGAATTTTGCGACGCCGTTTTATAAATTTTAGTACTTTTTAAGTTATTACCGTTTTGGAGATAGTATTTCTTTTAAGCTTTAATATTTTTTAGACGCAACTTTTAATTCTTAGTTTTTAGACTTTTAAGTTTCGACGCGCTACGTTCTTTTTATTATTTTTCGACCTTTTATTTTTCGACGTTTTTCGACGCACTCTTTTTCTTTCTTATTTCTCGCCACTCTAGTTTTTAGGATATAGAATTTTCTATTTCTTCTCTAAAATTTCTTTAAACTTCGACGAAGAATTATTTTAAGTGGTTAAATTGATAGACATCCAAAATTTTCTGCTTCGTAGTAATAGTTGGATTTGTTAGTGGCTGAGTTGTGAGCTTCCTATTTAAAGGGTTCTGGCTCCCTGCTACATCTTTTGGCTATTCAAAACGTGGGCAAAAGCAGAAAAGTCTATTAATTTGATAACTTATATAATTTTTATCTTTTATAACTAATAGGATATTCAGTGAATGCACCGAGCAAAACGTTCATCACCTTTCATACGTTCACCACATGTAACTCGATCAAGACATCTAGCCAATATTGTCGCCGTTTATTTTTCTTTAGAATCGTCATCTAGTCAACCAAGTACTCCAATTCAAATTTCCGATAATCCATTTTTTGAACCCGACCTCACAATTGAGAATCCGGAGGATATTCAGGGACAATTCAGAGATCCTGAACCACTAATCTTTCCTCCGGAACCACCAATCATTCAAACAGAGATTGTCGAGGAACAAACCATTAAATCAGAATACTCTAGTGATTCAGATTCAACAAATTCAATCATGGAAAATCTGGAACCTCTAAGTATGGAAGACCGAATGCGAGCTAAACGCACTAGCCAGGGTCACGCAATTACTCAACCAGACATTAATGTGCCAGATTATGAAATCAAAGGGCAAATCTTACACATGGTAACTAATCAATGCCAATTTAGTGGTGCGCCGAAGGAAGATCCAAACGAACATCTTCGTACCTTTATATTTATAATTTTAATTTAAGATTAATAATAATAAGGTTATGGTAACGAATGTTGTAAGTTTGTAAGTTGAAATTCTGTCCGTGTAACACTACGCGATTAATACTCATTGTAAATTATGTTCAACCTTTTTAAATTAATGTCTCGTAGCTAAGTTATTATTATGCTTATTTAAATCGAAGTAATCATAATGTTGGACTAAATATTAAAGACGGGGTTATTGGGCTTTGGACCATAATTGGGGCTTGGACAAAAGACCGACACTTGTGGAAATTAGACTATGGGCTATTAATGAGCTTTATATTTGTTTAATTGAATGATAGTTCGTTAATTTAATATAAAGATTTACAATTGGACGTACCTATAAAATAACCACATACACTCGATCGGACACGATGGGCGGGATATTTATAAGTACTAATAATCGTTCATTTAACAGGACATGGGGATGGATTAATAGTAAATAAACTTATTAAAATAGGGGTAGATTACGTACAAGGACACTTGGCGTAATTCTTAACAAAGTATTAAAACCTTGGGTTACACGAAGTCGATATCCTGGTGTAATTATTTAACAAAGTATTAAGACCTTGTTACAGTTTAAGTCCCCAATTTGTCGGAATATTTGACTTCGGGTATAAGGATAATTTGACGAAGACACTCGCACTTTATATTTATGACTGATGGACTGTTATGGACAAAAACTAGATGGACATATCGAATAATCCAGGACAAAGGACAATTAACCCATGGTAATAAACTAAAATAAACACGTCGAACATCATGATTACGGAAGTTTAAATAAGCATAATTCCTTTATTTTATATCTTATCGCACTTTTAATTATCGCACTTTTAATTATCGTACTTTTAAATTATCGCAATTTTATTTACCGTCATTTTATTTATCATACTTTAAATTATTGCACTTTTATTTATCACATTTTTATTTATCGTCATTTACTTTACGCCTTAAATTAAGTCATTTGTATATTTAATATTTTACATTAGGTTTTAATTGTGACTAAAGTTTTAAAATCGACAAACCGGTCATTAAACGGTAAAAATCCCCTTTTATAATAATAATAATACTACTTATATATATATATATATATATATATATATATATATATATATATATATATATATATATATACAAATATAGTTTAAAATAAATATAGCGTTAAACTTGGCTAGCTCCCTGCGAAACGAACCGGACTTACTAAAAACTACACTACTTTACGATTAGGTACGCTGCCTATAGTGTTGTAGCAAGATTTAGGTATATCCACTCTATAAGGTCCTAGCAATCAACAAGTATCTAACAATACTTACAATCAGCAAATAGATTTAGGTATATCCACTCTATATCCACTCTATTAGGTACGCTGCCTATAGTGATTTCAGGAATGCCTAGATATGCTAAATTTCTGAAAGA
The DNA here is from genome assembly GCF_046630445.1 of Rutidosis leptorrhynchoides. Taxonomy (NCBI): domain Eukaryota; kingdom Viridiplantae; phylum Streptophyta; class Magnoliopsida; order Asterales; family Asteraceae; genus Rutidosis; species Rutidosis leptorrhynchoides. Next base: position 715,973,926 of record NC_092333.1, read on the forward strand.
TCTAATCACAAATAGAAAGAAAATGGAAGAACTCTCGGTTGTTACAATGAATGCTAATTGTTCTGCAGTGCTGTTGAATAAGATACCAGAAAAATTATCAGATCCAGGAAGTTTCACAATTCCATGTTTTCTGGGTAGTCTTAGTTCAATAGAAGCATTGGCAGACTTAGGTGCTAGTATAAATTTAATGCCATATTCACTATACGCTAAACTAGACCTTGGAGAATTGAAACCAACACGAATAAGTATACAACTAGCCGATCGATCAGTAAAGTATCCTAAAGGGATAATGGAAAACATGCTAGTTAAAATTGGTACTTTAGTATTTCCAGTAGATTTTGTTATTCTGGACATGGAAGAAGATTCTCGAGTTCCTCTTATATTAGGAAGACTATTCTTAAACACGGCTAAAGCAATAATAGACGTGTTCGGTAAGAAATTGACCCTAAGTATAGAGGACGAGAGTGTTACCTTTTCTGTTGATAGAGCCATGCAACAACCACAATCTGCAGATGATACATGTTATTATATTCAAACTATAGATTCACATGCAGAATTGTTAGAAGAATTTCTAGAATTACAAGGAACATGAGAATGTTATTTAGGAGAAGGAACTGAACCAATTGATGAAACTGAAATGTTAGCTACACTTATGGCTAATGGATATGAACCAACAATAGAAGAAATTCAAATGCTAAAAGAAGAAGACAGATATTGATACAAATCATCGATAGAAGAACCACCGACATTAGAGTTAAAGCCACTTCCAAACCATTTGGAATATGCTTATTTACATGGTGAATCTGAATTACCTGTAATAATATCGTCTTCTTTTACTGAAAATGAAAAATCTCAACTCATTTCTGTGCTAAAAGCTCATAAACCAGCTATTGCATGGAAGATTCATGATATTAAAGGAATAAGTCCTTCATATTGCACACATAAAATCCTTATGGAAGAAGGTCATAAAACGTATGTGCAACGCCAACGAAGACTAAATCCTAATATGCAAGATGTTGTTAAAAAAGAAATTATTAAACTGCTAGATGCAGGTTTAATTTATCCAATCTCTGATAGTCCATGGGTAAGCTCAGTTCAATGCGTACCTAAGAAGGGTGGCATGACTGTAATCACAAATGAGAAAAATGAGCTTATTCCTAGTAGGACTGTAACAGGATGGCGTGTTTGTATTGATTATAGAAAATTAAATGACGCCACTAGAAAAGATCACTTTCCCTTACCTTTCATTGAACAAATGTTGGAAAGATTAGCCAGATAGATACTATTGTTTTCTTGACAGTTTTTCCGGATACTTTCAAATTACAGTAGCACCCGAGGACCAAGAGAAAACCACATTCACGTGCCCTTATGGTACTTTTGCTTACAAATGCATGCCATTTGGACTTTGCAACGCCTCTGCAACCTTTCAAAGGTGCATGATGTAGCGACCCCGACAAATCGTCAAGTGACGGCGTCGGCTACGTGGGTCCCATTACCTGATTATAAGTCTTTAAGATAACGTTTGACCAAAATATGTCGCCTTCATTTCAAAATAAAGATTGTTTCAAAGTTTACAAGAATTGTTCAACCAAAAGTTAAGTTACAACGTTATAAGTACGATTGAAGTCTAGGCGACACGGTCTAAAGTAAAGTCAAAAGACGCTCCATGAAATGCATGTATACTCGACATCGGATGCAAGTATCAAATAGTAAGCGGAAGCATGTTTCACATATCGTGCAAGACCTGAGAAAAACATAGAAATCTGTCAACGAAAACGTTGGTGAAATCATAGGTTTAAGTAAGTAAGTACAAGTGAACCACAAGATTTGCATCAATGAAATAATAGTAATACATTCCAAAAGTTTGTTTCACGAGCACCCAATTATCAAAGCTTAACATTCCTTCCATTGTATACCCCATCACTTAGTGCTAGAACAAACACTGATTCTCGAAAATATATTTCATCCGTAGACGGTAGCGAACCGTCAAAGATGAGGGTTGTCAACCCATATGGCCATATAACATAAGTTCTCGCTTACACCCGGCAATTGTAACTAATGATAATCGAATTGAGGATTTTTGTTCTAAACTCGTATGTAGAATGTTTGTTTTCCCGTTCTTGTGTTCACTTAGTTCAAAAGAATCGTTTATGTTTTCTCATCCCAATATAAGTTCAAAAAGAGTAAAAGTGGGACTATGATCTCACCTTGAGTGCAAGAGTTAATAAAGTACTTCAACAAGTAGACGCGTGCAAAGACAAAGCTAGTCTTGACCTAAACATATAGGTTGTATCAATAACGGTAAACACAAACGGTCAAAGATGTTCAATTAGTCCTATGGCTCGTTACGACTCGATTATTTAGCATGTGAAATCAAATTGTCAAGTCTCATGCAAGATACAAGTATATAAACAAGTTAGGAAGGTTGCAAAAATCATTTGGTTAAGTTTGACAAAAAGTCAAACTTTGGTCGGTCAAAGTCAACGAAAAAGTCAACACGTTCGGGTCGTGTCCCGAACTATTTTTCTGAGGTTTTTAATCATGTATGAGCATGCTAGGACAAGTTACATGTGAATCGGAGGTGCGTAGCATAGCAAACATTATTCAAAAATTGACCAAGTTGGACAGACCCAAACGGCGCGCCGCGCGGGTATATGGCGCGCCGCGCGGGTACCTGTGCAGAGAATTCTGGCAGTTTTTAAGTTTTATGCACGAACCTAACTTCAAACAATCACCATTTATGATCCGCAAACAATCAAGACAAGTATCTTATACCGTTGGGAAGGTAATTTGACGAGGAAAACAACTAACCACATCTCATCAATCAAAAACATCATTTACAATAACCGAAAACTCGTCAATTGATCAAGAAAGGTTTATTTTCAAAGTTTCAAGTTCGTAAAACGTATTTTATGATTCGGGAATCCAATTTACACATACGATATGCCGTTTCGAAGGTAATTAAGCATACATTACAACTAATCACTAACAATTAACATTCCATGGCATTCAAGCATCAAAAGTTCATGTCAAGAACTATCAAACCCTAGTCAAACATCACAAAATCAATATTCATATTTTTGAAGTTTTCTTAATCAACCTACGCATCAAAACGAAGCTAGTGATACTAGTAACACAATTAAAACATGCACTTTAACAATCTAACAACATTAACTCATCCAAAATCAAGGATTAAGCACACCCATTTCAAGTTCATGCTAGTTACTCCAAAAACAACAAATCGAGCAAACCAAACATATATTCATGTTAGACTCGAGCCATAGACACTAACTAACACCATTTCAAATCAAAAACACGAATTTAGAGAAATCTAGAGTTTTAGAAATGTTACCCAAACGAGATGAAGTTGGTATCAAATTGTAGAGGATGAAGAGAGGATTCCAAATATGTAATCGGATTTGTTGTGAGCTTCCAAGATTGAATTTAGATAATGAATGAATGGAATGGGTTTGTGTGTGTGTTCTTGAGATGGAGAGAAAAGGGATGAGGGAGATGATGGAATGGATGAAATGGGTTGACTAGTTGACCTAGTCAACTAGTTTGCCCATTTGGCAACTCCGGTCCCTCGAGTTTCAAAGCGGGTGCGGGATTTAACCGATCGAATATTTTTAAAACGCAAGTTAACGAGAGATGTTATAATTAAATGACGGAATTATTACGAACGTTAGTCAACGGGAACTACGAATTTAAATAACGAAAGGTATTATTTAAAAGAAAAAGACGGTGTTAAAAATAAATTTAACGGAAAAACGCGGGATGTTACATTATCCACAACTCAAAAGAAATTTCGTCCCGAAATTTAGTTGGAAGTAGTAGTCGATATCTCTTACTCGAGACTTTACGTTGTCAATGCTATGAATAAGTGAAAGTACGTTCTTGAGGGTTCTCATGAATTTGGATAGTCAGGGTTTTACGTTGCTTTAAGGTTCGGTTTTTACGATCCCCAGTTTCAACTGGTTTTCCTATGAAGAGAAGTTTGTCATCGATAGTTGATGTATCCAGCAGGATTGCACGTTCCTGTTCCGCAGGACACGTTTCTAAGTTTGTTACACGAAATGTAGGGTAAACGGAAACTTAATTGAGTCGGAAGTTCTAAACGGTAGGGAGCGGTTCCAATACGCCCCAAGGTTTCAAAAGGGTTAACATGTCGCGGGTTTAACTTTCCCTGATTCCCGAAACGGATTACACCCTTCCAAGGTGCGGGTTCTCAATATTACGCGGTTACACACTGGGATTTGTGAGGTTCTCCTCTAAGTTTGGTATAACTCTTCTGGCGACAATGGGTTGTCTCGAGCCCTTCTCGGACTTGAACGATCTCAATTGTTGTTTCTTGATGGAGTTCAGATTTCGGTGGTTGATGCTTTGGTTAAATGAACAGGGGTATGACATTAGCGGTCATATAAGGTTTCGAAAAGTGCGCGTGAACACACGAGTGGTAACTACTGTTGTAAGAGTGATCTACTAAAGGTGACAATACGAGTTTGTGAGATGTCTTTCCAAGACGTAAATCGTTCGTTTGCTCTGTTCGTCAGTTTGTGGGTGGTACGCGGTACTCATGTCTAAGCAGGTTCCCAAGGTTTCTTGTAAAACTAGAAGTGAAACGAGTATTTCGATACAGAATAATTGACAAAGATACACCGTGTTGGAAAAGAATCTCTTAAGATACGTTTGAACAAGTTAGTTAGGGTTCGAAAAATGTTCGTTAGGACTATTCACCCTCGTGGCGAATACTTATGTAATATGAGGAGTTTCTCTATCCATGGAGAAATGTTACAAGGAGTTTCTTTAAACAGAAATGCGAACGGTAAAGATAGTAGTGAAATGAGGACTTAGAATAGGATGAGTTTACATCTCGAGGTTGCTATAACGTGCCTCTAGTTGTCAAAAGTTGAAGTCTGAAAGAGAAACGAGGTAGTACACGTAGTTGTATAGTTCGGGGTTGAATAATAGTTGACCGATTATCAGAAACACAAGGGCGTTAAGTCAAGGAAGAGTGAAGTATCGTTGGATTGTGTGTTATCTTAATTTCCAGTAATATCAGACGGTAACGGTGAAATAACAGAGGTATGTAGTGTGGTACGTGATGACAAGAATATTGATCGGATCCACAATTTAGTATTCGAATTCTTCGTGCAAAATAACGAATTTCCGTCCCGTTGATTTCGAGTCGAGGGAGTATGCCTTTCGGCGTCCAAGTAGAAATATTTCCATATTTGAGTCCCATCTGGTGTTGTACGAATTTAGCTAGAAATGTTGGTGGGAAGAATCACGCTCAAGGTTCGATCGCGGAGAGATTAAAGTCGTGTAATACGAGAAAAGTTAGAAATGAATCTTCGGTAACAACCGGTGAGATCTAAGATTTTTACGAATACAAGTCTGAGTTGGGAGAGTTTCCTGATTACATGTGGCTTGATTTCGAGATTGATTGTAATTCCTTGACCATTAACTTCATGGTCTAGAAAATTGGACTTCGTTCAACAGAAATTCTCACTCGGAGAATTTGGTATAAAGTTGCTCTTTTCTCAAAAGTTCGAGCGTAAGATGGTGATGTTGTTCGTTTTCCTTCTTTACTTAAATAAGTTAAGATGTCATCTATAAATACGATAACAGATTAGTCTATATGAATTTGCATACGCGGTTCAAGAGGTTTATGGATACGGGCGAGCCCTAAATAAATCAAGCGGTACTAAGAGAGATTTACAACTAACGTTGCGAGTTCGGAAAGTGGCTTAGGAGACATCGTCTCACTTAACCCCCAATTGATGATAACCGGAACGGAGGTCGATTTGGAACATACGGGATTCGTGCAAATAATCATGAGGTCATGGATGCGAGGGAGAGGGTATCGGTTTCCAACCGAAAATTACTCAGTTCACAATAATCTATACAAGATGATGGGGAAACATTTTTTTTTTTTTTTTTTTTTTTTTTTTTACGAATTGGTTCCGAGCTCCCTAGTTCTATAGGTGTCAAGTCAAAAGTCTTAACGTATTTCCTCCAATAAAATTTATAGGCACACAATATTTTTCCGTCGGTCACTTAAATCGTCTAAGTAGTATCTGGGGGAAAGAGGTGGAATATAAAGAGCATGAGTCAAATCCTTGGTTATAAAACGTCTAGCGGTAATCGAATCGAACAAGTATGAAATATACGGTTTGTTGTGAAGAAACGTACCCGTTACTAGTCCATCGTCGTTCCGGGCATCCTTGGTGTCGATGTCGAAGGTTCAACGGCGTGCGTTGGGGTTGATTTTCTTATTTGGGCACACATTCCTAAAATGACCCAGTTGGCCACATTCGAAGCAAGCACCCGTTCTGTGTGCGTTGGGCATCTTTCGAGCGACGGGTCCTTGGCGCCGGTGGCGAAACCTGCCACATCCTTCAAAGTGATGCTTGTGGCATTCGTCACAAAAAGGCAGTTTTCCGGCATAGCCTTTCTTGTCGTTGGAGGTAAAAGGCTTCTTGGCGGGGTTGTTGTTATTGTTGTGGTTGCTTGATTGAGAGGCTTCCCATGTTCTTTTGTTGTTACTCGGGTGGTTCTCGACCATTGGTGCCGGTGCTTCCATTTCATTCACCGTTTCTAAGGCTTGGCGGGCCATTGTTAAAGCCTCTTGTAGGTTAGTGGGTTGAGATGTCATTACCTTGTGTTGAATGCTCTTAGGGAGGCCATCCATGTAAAGTTCGACTCTTAGGGATTCGGGAGTCATGAGAATTGGACACATCGAGACTAGTTCGGTAAACCGTTGATTATAAGCCTTGAGGTCATTTCCGGCCGTTTTTAAATTCCTTAGACCCTGTTCGAGCCTTCGAGTCTCGTCGCGCGGGAAGTATTCGGTGATCATTCTTTCTCTTAATTCGGTCCAAGAGAGTGTGTGGGCTTCATCGCTTCCCACTAATTGTACATACGTGTTCCACCATGAGAGAGCAATACCGGTGAAAGTGAGGGTGGAAAACTTGACCTTATCTTGGTCTCGACAACCGCTTGTGTTAAAAACGGTCTCCATTTGTTCAAACCATCGGGTGAGAGTAACCGGTCCCCCGGTTCCATCGAAAGTGGGAGGATTGTACTTCATGAAGTTCTTGTAGGAGCAACCTTCGATTGAATTACCGGCTCCATGATTGTTGTTGTTAGAAAAGTGATCGGCCACGGCCGTACCCACGGCGGTGGTTATCATTCGTTGAAGAGCTTGTTCTAGAGTTTCGAGAGGAGTATTGTGTTGACCTTGGTGAGCCATTGTTCCTTCATGAGACAAGAATATCGTTGGTTAGTATTTTCAACAATACTAACCGTGGCATGGAATAAGGATAGAGAGAAAATTTTTCCTTGACTCGCCTTAAATTCTCTATGTCATAATGTCGGAACGTCCATGTGAATCACCGTAATATAATCCCGGAAATTATATTACCCTGATTCTCATGTGCATTTAACATTACTTCATAAAGTCAAGGTGGCGCACCAACAAAATTTATCAACGTAAGATCAAGATCGAATACGAGTTAGATATGATAGAAGAGTTCGAGTATAAATGCACAATTATTCAAATAATTCCTACTTCAGTCTATATGCCGGTTGTAGTCTAGATTCACCTATGTACCCTATGACTCGGGGTGAACACAAATGAACTCTAAATCCCTACAACCAAGGCTCTGATACCACCTGTAGCGACCCCGACAAATCGTCAAGTGACGGCGTCGGCTACGTGGGTCCCATTACCTGATTATAAGTCTTTAAGATAACGTTTGACCAAAATATGTCGCCTTCATTTCAAAATAAAGATTGTTTCAAAGTTTACAAGAATTGTTCAACCAAAAGTTAAGTTACAACGTTATAAGTACGATTGAAGTCTAGGCGACACGGTCTAAAGTAAAGTCAAAAGACGCTCCATGAAATGCATGTATACTCGACATCGGATGCAAGTATCAAATAGTAAGCGGAAGCATGTTTCACATATCGTGCAAGACCTGAGAAAAACATAGAAATCTGTCAACGAAAACGTTGGTGAAATCATAGGTTTAAGTAAGTAAGTACAAGTGAACCACAAGATTTGCATCAATGAAATAATAGTAATACATTCCAAAAGTTTGTTTCACGAGCACCCAATTATCAAAGCTTAACATTCCTTCCATTGTATACCCCATCACTTAGTGCTAGAACAAACACTGATTCTCGAAAATATATTTCATCCGTAGACGGTAGCGAACCGTCAAAGATGAGGGTTGTCAACCCATATGGCCATATAACATAAGTTCTCGCTTACACCCGACAAGTGTAACTAATGATAATCGAATTGAGGATTTTTGTTCTAAACTCGTATGTAGAATGTTTGTTTTCCCGTTCTTGTGTTCACTTAGTTCAAAAGAATCGTTTATGTTTTCTCATCCCAATATAAGTTCAAAAAGAGTAAAAGTGGGACTATGATCTCACCTTGAGTGCAAGAGTTAATAAAGTACTTCAACAAGTAGACGCGTGCAAAGACAAAGCTAGTCTTGACCTAAACATATAGGTTGTATCAATAACGGTAAACACAAACGGTCAAAGATGTTCAATTAGTCCTATGGCTCGTTACGACTCGATTATTTAGCATGTGAAATCAAATTGTCAAGTCTCATGCAAGATACAAGTATATAAACAAGTTAGGAAGGTTGCAAAAATCATTTGGTTAAGTTTGACAAAAAGTCAAACTTTGGTCGGTCAAAGTCAACGAAAAAGTCAACACGTTCGGGTCGTGTCCCGAACTATTTTTCTGAGGTTTTTAATCATGTATGAGCATGCTAGGACAAGTTACATATGAATCGGAGGTGCGTAGCATAGCAAACATTATTCGAAAATTGACCAAGTTGGACAGACCCAAACGGCGCGCCGCGCGGGTATATGGCGCGCCGCGCGGGTACCTGTGCAGAGAATTCTGGCAGTTTTTAAGTTTTATGCACGAACCTAACTTCAAACAATCACCATTTATGATCCGCAAACAATCAAGACAAGTATCTTATACCGTTGGGAAGGTAATTTGACGAGGAAAACAACTAACCACATCTCATCAATCAAAAACATCATTTACAATAACCGAAAACTCGTCAATTGATCAAGAAAGGTTTATTTTCAAAGTTTCAAGTTCGTAAAACGTATTTTATGATTCGGGAATCCAATTTACACATACGATATGCCGTTTCGAAGGTAATTAAGCATACATTACAACTAATCACTAACAATTAACATTCCATGGCATTCAAGCATCAAAAGTTCATGTCAAGAACTATCAAACCCTAGTCAAACATCACAAAATCAATATTCATATTTTTTAAGTTTTCTTAATCAACCTACGCATCAAAACGAAGCTAGTGATACTAGTAACACAATTAAAACATGCACTTTAACAATCTAACAACATTAACTCATCCAAAATCAAGGATTAAGCACACCCATTTCAAGTTCATGCTAGTTACTCCAAAAACAACAAATCGAGCAAACCAAACATATATTTATGTTAGACTCGAGCCATAGACACTAACTAACACCATTTCAAATCAAAAACACGAATTTAGAGAAATCTAGAGTTTTAGAAATGTTACCCAAACGAGATGAAGTTGGTATCAAATTGTAGAGGATGAAGAGAGGATTCCAAATATGTAATCGGATTTGTTGTGAGCTTCCAAGATTGAATTTAGATGATGAATGAATGGAATGGGTTTGTGTGTGTGTTCTTGAGATGGAGAGAAAAGGGATGAGGGAGATGATGGAATGGATGAAATGGGTTGACTAGTTGACCTAGTCAACTAGTTTGCCCATTTGGCAACTCCGGTCCCTCGAGTTTCAAAGCGGGTGCGGGATTTAACCGATCGAATATTTTTAAAACGCAAGTTAACGAGAGATGTTATAATTAAATGACGGAATTATTACGAACGTTAGTCAACGGGAACTACGAATTTAAATAACGAAAGGTATTATTTAAAAGAAAAAGACGGTGTTAAAAATAAATTTAACGGAAAAACGCGGGATGTTACACATGATGGCGATTTTTCACGACATGATAGAAGAATGCATGAAAGTTTTCATGGATGACTTTTCAGTCTTCGGTGATACTTTTGAAACATGTCTAGTTAATCTTGAACGAATGCTTATTAGATGCGAACAATCAAATCTAGTTCTGAATTGGGAGAAATGCCATTTCATGGTTAAAGAAGGCATCGTTCTTGGTCATAAAATCTCAAAGGAAGGAATTGAAGTGGATAGAGCTAAAGTAGATATAATTGCTAAACTTCCACATCCCACCAATGTTAGAGGAGTTAGGAGTTTTCTAGGGCATGCCGGTTTTTACCGACGTTTCATAAAAGATTTTTCTAAAATTACCACTCCTATGAATAAACTCCTAGAAAAGGATGCTCCATTCATCTTTTTAGATGAATGCATCAAATCTTTTAATATTCTTAAAGAAAAACTCACTAATGCTCCGATCATGATAACTCCAAATTGGAATCTACCATTTGAACTAATGTGCGATGCAAGTGATTTTGCAATGGGAGCCGTTTTAGGACAAAGGATTGAAAAACGATTTCAACCTATATATTATGCTAGTAAGACATTATAAGGAGCACAAACGAATTATACAACTACTGAAAAAGAACTCCTTGCCATTGTCTTTGCTTTTGACAAATTTCGTTCATATCTCGTTCTAGCTAAAACGGTGGTCTATACTGACGATTCTGCTCTTAGATACCTATTTTCAAAACAAGATGCTAAACCACGATTAATCCGTTGGATCTTACTCTTACAAGAGTTCGATATTGAAATTCGAGATAAAAAGGGAGCAGAAAATCTCGCCGCTGATCATCTTTCTCGTCTTGAAAATCCTGAATTAGAAGTTCTGAATGAATCGGCTATACAAGACAACTTTCCTGATGAATATCTATTGAAGATAGATTATAGTGAAATTTCATGGTTTGCAGACTATGCAAACTACTTAGTATGTGGATTCCTTGAAAAAGGGTTGTCGTACCAAAAACGAAAGAAATTATTCAGTGATATAAAACACTATTTCTGGGAAGATTCACATTTGTTTAAAAGTTGTCCCGATGGAATAATACGCTGATGTGTATTCGGGGATGAAGCTAGTCAAATCTTAAACCATTGTCACACAGGACCAACAGAAGGACATTATGGGCCTCAACTTACAGCAAGAAAAGTTTACGATGCTGGATTCTATTGGCCTACAATTTTCAAAGACGCACACCTTCTTTGCAAATCCTGTGATGCTTGTCAAAGGGCCGGAAAAATAAGTCAACGTGATGAAATGCCACAAAATGTCATTCAAGTTTGTGAAGTATTTGACATTTGGGGTATTGACTTTATGGGTCCATTTCCAAAATCTCATAATAATCTCTACATTCTCGTTGCCATTGATTATGTATCTAAATGGGCGGAAGCACAAGCTCTTCCAACTAACGATGCACGAGTTGTAGTCAACTTTTTAAAACGTCTTTTTACTAGGTTCGGAACACCGAAAGCTTTAATAAGTGATCGGGGTACTCATTTTTGTAATAATCAACTTGAGAAAGTTCTCAAAAGATATGGAGTAACTCATAAAATCTCAACCACTTATCATCCACAAACAAGTGGACAAGTTGAAAATACCAACCGAGCCTTAAAACGTATTCTAGAGAAAATCGTAGGATCAAATCCGAAGGAATAGTCCATGAAATTAGAGGATGCACTCTGGGCTTTTAGAACAGCCTACAAAGCTCCAATTGGAAGCACACCTTTTAAACTCATTTATGGAAATGCATATCATCTTCCAGTAGAAATTGAACATAAAGCATTTTGGGCTTTGAAGACATGTAATCTTGATTTACATGAAGCCGAACGTCTAGGTTAAGTCAGGTAAACGAATTAGAAGAATTAAGACATGAAGCATACGAAAATTCGTTAATCTATAAGGAAAGAACGAAGAAATGGCATGATAAAAGAATCAGAAGTTCAAAAGAATTTAAAGAAGGAGAGAGAGTTCTTCTTTTCAATTCACGATTCGAGCTATTTCCTGGAAAATTGAAATCAAGATGGTCTGGACCATTCATAGTCAAAAGAGTTTTTCCATACGGAACAGTAGAATTAATAAATTCAAATGGGATTGAATTTAAAATTAATGGTCATAGAGTTAAACATTACATAGATAATCCAAGGGAAGTTGAAGATATAGTTAATCACAATTTTGACACCACAACTAATTAAGTGTGGGAAGGTTCGAATCTTTTTAGGATAATATATATTTCTGTTAGAGTTAGATATTCTGTTTTCGTGTAGTTTTCGAGAATGGAATCCGTATGGTCTTTCCCTAGCAGACCCTAAAGAACTAGTCTTCTCCCCCCATTCTGAATTTTTATTTTTTTTAGGTTTTACGAGATGAAGAATTCCTTTGATCTGAACCATGGTCTAATGCTACACGCTTTGATTACTAAACGTAATAATGACACACTCCCGAGTGACCTGGTGTCAGTAATAAGAAGCAGATGTGATGAAGTAAGGAAAGAACTAAGAAAAGATCATCATAAGATACATTTTGGTAAAGGAAAATCAAAATCCGCAACAAAAAGAAGAGCACGACACTTTGAAAGATGTTACAAATGCGGAAAATGGTCACACGAAGGTAAATGTTCAAATAATCAAACATATTCAAATACCGAATTTGTTACTCTATGCAGAGAAGGACCGTTCATATGTTTAGAAAAAAAGATATTGAAGATTCGAGGTTATGCTTACGTAGCTATGGAGAACCAAATCACACGACTCTCCTATGAGTCGGCTAAAGCAGGTCTCTGAGAATTCTATCTCATAGGTAAGTATGTACAGTTTTTATTTTTATTTTAGTGCTTTTAACCTTTTGATAATAAACGCTGAATCATTCTTTATAAAGTATTAAATTGGTATTCAATAAAATTAGGTATGCGTAACCGAAATTATTGATATCATACAAAAATTTATTACATCACTGCGAAATTTACCGTTTATTCTTAAGGTATAAATATCTTTAATCAATCAAACCAAAATATTTCAAAAATTCGTCAGGAGTAAAACTAGGTTATGGAACCGAAATTACTTTACCGAAAAGAGGGACGTATATTTTTGATAATATTTGATTGATTAAAGTGGGATAAAAGACCAAAAAGATTTTTAATTTTATTTTTACTTTGTTTTTAAAATTAATATTAAATTATTATTGTAAACTTTTTAAAATCAATATATTTAAGTTTGTACATATTTGAAAAATTAATATTTTTAATATAAGTTTGTATGTATAAATTTTTTTAATAAAATGAATTTTTAATTTTATGCATTTTAAATTTAAGTTTAGTGTGAATTTAAAAACAAAAATGTAATTTATTTCATTAAGTTAAAAATGTGATTTCTAAAAATTCGTCGTGAGTTGAAAACTAGGTCGTTGAACCGAAATTCCTTTACCCGAGGGAGGGACGAGAACTTTTATTATCATTATTTTTAATCTTATTGAATTAAAGTATGCCAAAAACATTAAAAAACCCAAAAATCTTTACTTTTAAAACCGAGCTTAAAACGTGACAAATTTTTAAAATTTTGTCGAGGGACGGACTAGGAAAATGATCCGAAACGCCCTCATCCTAAAAAGAAACAAAATTTTAATTTTTAATTAATTATATGTTTTATTAGTAATGGTTATTATTATTATTATATAAAAAAAAACCAACAGACCCCCATGCGATCGCATGGGGATTGCACAGCAAAGCCATGCGATCGCATGGCCAAGAAAAACTGGACAGGATCAAAAGGCCACGAGCAGTCTGCTCCTCACAAACACACACACACAAAACACACGAACATCTCACAAAAATCAACCCTAAATTCGCAATTTTTCATCAAAATCAACCAAATTTCTTGCTATAATCCGCTCTAATCATGAATTTAATAAGAAGTTTATCAAGAAGGGTAACAATTACATCCCTAAACTTCTTTAAATTTGATTTTTAGTGTTCTTGAGCTATAATTTACCTAATTTAATTTTGTTAATTTCTAGTGTAATTAGAGTTAAATTGTTAGTATATTATGCATGTATAACCTAGATTGATGCTATTTAACATAATTTGAAGCCAAAAACTTCAAAATTTTTAGGAATCTAGGGTTTGTGTTCTTGAGCAATTTGGGGCTTTTTGATATAAACAGGTTATGGCCGATTTTTATCATGAATTATTGCTAAATTAAGTAGTGTAACATGTTTAGGTAGCTAAATGATCCAAACTTTGATCCTAAACATGATTTTTGAGAATTAAAGTGGACTTTTTAGATCTAAAATTCATGAACTTGATTAAATTGATGTAAATGCCATTTGAAACTTGTTTAATTGCTAGTAATGATTGTTTTAACATGTTATTTGAGTTGAATGCTTATGAACTTTGTAAACATTTTCATATATGCTTATTTGAAAAAGTGTAGAATTGTTAAAATTGTGAAAATGTGTATAAGGTTAATTTTGATTAAACATGTTATTGTAATTGTTTTAAGTTGTTATTTTGCTAACACTAATACATATTTGGATGCACAAAATTTGTGTTTAATGTGTTTTGCAGAGATTTACTAATACTAATGGTGCATCATCATCATCTAGACAACCTGCTCCAGAACCTGAACCAGAAATGCAATATGAACCGGAGCAACAACAGGAACAACAACAACAACCTGATCAACATGTACCTTATTATGATCCGCATCAAGAATATGTTGATGCCTACGTAGTATTTCCGATTCATCCGATAATAGCTCACCCAACGATTCATGAAGAACAGTTGCTTCCCAATCTAAGATTTGATCGAAGCTGGAAAGATTACCTGACATATCAAAGTAACAAATTCAAACTGGTACCGAAAATGTAGAAGTGCCGAGGGTAATCGATTGGGAGCCTTTGAAAAGGGTTCAACTAGCTAACTCAGTTTGACAGCATCTGATCCAAAGGTATGGCAGCTCTTCTTTTCCCGATTGGGAACGTTTATTCACCATTCGTAGGCCTGTATATAAGGAATGGTGCGTTGAGCTTATGAGTACTATTTCACTTAATGCGGATGTAGTTAGATTAGATGATAGAAGTTTTCTTAGATTTATACTTGGCCGTAGGATGTATAGAATGTCCATGCTGGACATGGACAGGGCTTTACAGATATATACACCCGCTGAATTACTACTACCCGATTGTATGAATTTGATTTATCATGGTGAAAGGGTAGATAGGAATTTTGATGCTAACGCTGTCTGGAGGCGTATGTCAGATTATAATATTTTTGGGCGTTCAGGAACACACTCCTACTTACATATTCACAGAGCTGAGCTTCGTATAATTCATAGATTTCTGGCTAACTCGATTACACAGAGAGGTCACAACAAGGAGAAAATGACCTTACATGATTTATTCTACCTAAAGTGTATTCGAGACCCAAGAGGCTTTATTAATATCCCTTACTGTGTTGGTTTTTATTTGTCTAAGATAGTGGAAGGAATACAGGAAGGGGGAATAATAGGTGGAGGTATTTTTGTTACTCTCATTGGAGAGTATTTGGGTGTAGATAGGGATCAAGGGGGTCCTCTTATGGTATGTAGGGAACAGGATGATACCTTAGGATTAAAGGTCTATCAAGGTGCTAAGGTATTGAAGAGTAGACGCAATCAGGCAGTACCATATGTTGGTCGTCATTCACAGGTAGAGAGAGGTTCGGATGAGGAAATGGAGGAAGCAGATGACATTAGGGATGTCATTAGGGAGGCTATGACTGACGTCTACCAGCGTATAGATGAGGTAGAAATGACAAACGAGGATAGATTTAGTCGG
Organism: Rutidosis leptorrhynchoides; assembly: GCF_046630445.1. Lineage (NCBI taxonomy): Eukaryota > Viridiplantae > Streptophyta > Magnoliopsida > Asterales > Asteraceae > Rutidosis > Rutidosis leptorrhynchoides. The sequence continues at coordinate 715,989,785 of NC_092333.1, forward strand.
TTAGAGCAGTGGCAAACCCGGAATGAGTACGAGCATTCCAGGCAACAACAGCATGATAGATGGCATTATCATCAGCATCAGATCATGAGCCGGCTATCACCTCAGGATCACTACGTACCGACCCGACCCGCTTACTATCCTCCACACCAGCCTGAGATGAGACCACCATTTACTCTCTACGACCCTAACCAGGCCTACCAGTACACCTATCACCAACCGTGGAACCCGACCGACGACATGAACTGGAACCCCTATCCAGATTGATATAGTTCCCATTGGTGATTTTTATGATTTTTATCTTTTTATTATTTATTATTTCTATTTATTTATGTTTAAACATATAATATTGTGATACTTTTATTGTAATGTTTAATATTTTTATTATGTTGTACTAATATTTCATATTTGATTTGAAAGTGAGATTTTAAGTCCCATTTCAAATTACCATGCATGTTATTTGTATGTATGTATATTGTCAATTGTACACAACAGGGTATAACAACGCATTTTCAAAGACTGGCACTAAGTTCAGCAAAAACTACTAATTTTAACGACAAAACGAAAAACAAATTTGATGTAACAACAAGACGGAATGAACAAATGATTTGCACCATTTATCATTCAACAAACAAACGCCAATATGTTTGGAAACTTTGGTAAAAATTTAATCATTTTTCTACGCTAATCACCCTCAATAATTTAAATTATACTGATTTCTTGCAAATGAGGGCATTGCAAGATCTTAAGTGTGGGAAGGGGGTTAACTTCTTTCGGATTTTTAAAATTTTAAACTTAAACACTTGGTTACCATTAAAAAAATACTAGTAACGCAGTAGTTGTATTAGAATCTAGTGCTCTCTGATAATAAAGAACATCCCTAGTCTTATATACTGACTACCCAATTCTAGTAAAATTTTTCAAAATTTTCAAATAAATGAATTCAAAATCATGTTTATACATATTTATGAACGATAAAACTAGGTGTTAAACACTGAAATTATTGTTACCTCGGAAAGGACATAAATTGAGAAACAACCCAAAATGTTAGAATTCATTTAAAATGGAATAGAGGACAATAAAAAAAAAAAAGAAAGGAAAATAAAAGCCAAGTGTGGGAAAAATTTACCAAGTTATTTAAAACATATATCACATATTTTATTACAAATAATTGAAGATACTTTTGTTTTGGACAAAATTAACCGTTTTACCCGGTAAATTGTAATATATTTAAAAGAAATATGGATCTACACGATGAATCAATTCCATTATTAAAAGGAAGTAAAGTCTTCCGAAAAAGACACGCGCTTCTTGATTTAGGTCAGGAAGTTTTCGTCCAGACCAGTTGTAGAGTCTACGAAAAACTTTGAAAAGTTTTCTCGAAAATCAGCTGGAAATCTACGGACCTCAGCATCAAACAGGGTCGCCAAGTGGTCAGACTTATCATAACCATGAGAGGATCTGTCTCGTAAAATGGGGAGGGCGCCGTGCAAATTAGCTTGATAAGACTAATGAATCAGATCCCCAGAAAGGATAATCTCTTTAAAGATCAAAAATCAGCTTTTAAGACTGATATTACTCAATCTTTGAGATTGACTTTTAAAGATTGAGAATTACAAACTCATGAAATTCGATGATATCTAAACTCGAGCTTGAACGAGAAAATATTGTGATCAAAACTACAAACCGATTTGTTTTCTGAAAACCCATTTTTAATGCGTTCATTACCATTGATCGTAAAATTCTAGGAATTCACCTGGAATTCATTAGGTCACCTGAACCAAATCGGGTGTCAACCGTAAAAACGGTGGTTGCATAGCGTGGTCAAAGACAGGACCTTGTGCCAGACCGAAAAACCATAAAGGTGAGCTTTACTATTGCTCCTACAAAGGATAGTAATTGCATCCGACACGTTATAGACCATAATTAAAAGCATGTCACGGGACATTGCCTCAATAGTTGCTTGTTCAACGCTTTCCTTTATAACCGGACGGTAGTTTACCGAAAGGTAATATACGGAGCAAGTAAACTGGACGTGTTGCTTTCCTAATACAAGGTTAGCAAGTGGGTGACACAAAACCGCAAGTTTTGAGCTAAAATTTTCAAATCTGAAACCCACAAAACCCACAAAAACAATTTTGCAAACACCGGTGAAGGGTTATTCCGGAACACTTATCTAGGGTAAAAGCTAGATTGAATTTTCAAAAGATTAAATGTTTTCATAAAGATCCAATTTCCTAAAGGATCTAAATTTTCATAGTCATGTGGGACTGTAAATCACATCGTTACTTCCATTGTTCATACCGCCGTATAGAAATCACTGATGTATAAAGTGTGAAGAATAAAGAAGTGATTCTAGTAATTTTATTTCAAGACTATATTGCTTGAGGATAAGCAACGCTCAAGTGTGGGAATATTTGATAATGCTAAAAACGAACATATATTTCATAGCATTATCCCTCAAGAAAGACAAGCTTTTAGTTGCAATTGTTCTATTTACAAGTGATATTCGTTTGTATAATAAAAAGTGAAGACAAAAGACAGATTCGACGAATTGAAGACGCAAACGACCAAAAAGCTCAAAAGTACAAAGTACAATCAAAGTGGTTCAAATTATTGATGAGAAACGCCTCAAAATTACAAGAGTACGAGCCGCAAAACGCAAAATACAAGATATTAAATTGTACGCAAGGACGTTCGAAAATCTGGAACCGGGACCAAAGTCAACTCTCAACGCTCGACGCAACGGACTAAAAATTACAACTCAACTATGCACATAAATATAATATAATATATAAATAATTCTTAAAATTATATATATATTATATTATATATATAAATCGTCGGCAAAGAAGAAAACAAAGACATGTGAGCTGAAAAAGTAGGCCATGCGATCGCATGGCCAGGAAGGCCAAAAACCATGCGATCGCATGGTGTCCTGTAGCAGCAGACATCCTATAAATTTCGCGTGTTCTGGCCATTTTTTAACACATCTTTTTCTTTCCTCATCTCTCACTCGTAATATATATATATATATATATATATATATATATATATATATATATATATATATATATTAATTTTAATTTTAATTTTAATAATAATAAGGGTATGTTAGCGAATGTTGTAAGGGTGTAAGTCGAAATTCTGTCCGTGTAACGCTACGCTATTTTTAATCATTGTAAGTGACGTTCAACCTTTTTAAATTAATGTCTCATAGCTAAGTTATTATTAGGCTTACTTAAGCCGAAGTAATCGTGATGTTGGGCTAAATATTAAAATTAGGTAATTGGGCTTTGTACCATAATTGGGGTTTGGACAAAAGAACGACACTTGTGGAAATTAGACTATGGGCTATTAATGGGCTTTATATTTGTTTAATTAAATGATAGTTTGTTAATTTAATATAAAGATTTACAATTGGACGTACCTATAAATAACCATATACACTCGATCAGACACGATGGGCGGGATATTTATAAGTACTAATAATCATTCATTTAACTGGACACGGGAATGGATTAATAGTCAATGGACTTATTAAAACAGGGATGAATTATATACAAGGACACTTGGTGTAATTATAGTTTAAGTCCCCAATTAGTTGGAATATTTAACTTCGGATATAAGGATAATTTGACGAGGACACTCGCACTTTATATTTATGACTGATGGACTGTTATGGACAAAAACCAGACGGACATATTGAATAATCCAGGAAAAAGGACGATTAACCCATGGGAATAAACTACAATCAACACGTCAAACATCATGATTACGGAAGTTTAAATAAGCATAATTCTTTTATTTCATATTTAATTGCACTTTTAATTATCGCAACTTTATTTATTGTCATTTACTTTACGCACTTTTATTTATCGCAATTTCATTATTGTCTTTTACTTTACGCTTTAAATTAAGTTGTATTTATTTTTAATATTTTACATTAGGTTTTAACTGCGACTAAAGTTTTAAAATCGACAAACCGGTCATTAAACGGTAAAAATCCCCTTTTATAATAATAATACTACTTATATATATAATTGTATTTTTACAATTATAAGTTAAAAATATAGCGTTAAACTTGGCAAGTTCCCTGTGGATGAACCGGACTTACTAAAAACTAAACTACTGTATGATTAGGTACACTGCCTATAAGTGTTGTAGCAAGGTTTAGGTGTATCCACTCTATAAAAAAATAAATAACTTGTGTAAAATTGTATCGTATTTAATAGTATTTTGTAGTAAAAATATAACTATTTTGTATACGCCTCTATGCACATCAAGTATTTTTAGCACCGCTGCCGGGGACTGCTTAAACGCCGGAAGCGAAACGCTATATATAAAAAAAAAATTTAATTTACTTTTGTAAAAATGCGCTTTTGTAAAAATACGTTTTAATACAAAAATATAAAAAGAAAAATATCTATATATTTATTTTTAAGAGTTTGTTTAAAATATATAAAGTTAAAAAGTATTTTTATTTTTATATTAGTTCTTAAAATATAAGTTTTTATTTATATAAATATTTTATAAAAATAGAAAATTAAATATAAAACAGAAAAAAATATATATATATATATATATATAAGTAATCGGGCTACACTGTAGCAGCCCAGATTCTGGTCTGAAACCCTACTCCATGCGACCGCATGAATTTATAACGCGAAGACCATGCGATCGCATGACTTGATTTGACAGGCCTGGTAACCTCAGCCGACAGATTAGGGTTAGGATTATTTAATAATTATTATTTATTATTTAGTTAATTAGGGTTTAGTTATTTTAATTAATTAGTTTTAGTTTTATTATTTTTGTATTTTTAGTTTTAATTAGTTTTATTAAAAACTTGATACTTTTATAAATAAATAATACAAAAATAATATTTTTATAAAAATTGTACTTTTTACAACTTTAAGTTTATTTTTATATTTTATAACTTTTTATTTGTTTTAGCGTAATATTTGTATTTTTCGTCCGTATTTAGTTTTAAGTCATAGTTTTTGCCATAGTTATTTTTATTTCTAGATTTTTAGGCTTTGCCGTAAAATCCTTTAAGTACTTTTTCTATAGACTAAGATTTAGGTGCTTTAGAATTTTGCGACGCCGTTTTATAAATTTTAGTACTTTTTAAGTTATTACCGTTTTGGAGATAGTATTTCTTTTAAGCTTTAATATTTTTTAGACGCAACTTTTAATTCTTAGTTTTTAGACTTTTAAGTTTCGACGCGCTACTTTCTTTTTATTATTTTTTGACCTTTTATTTTTCGACGTTTTTCGACGCACTCTTTTTCTTTCTTATTTCTCGACGCTCTAGTTTTTAGGATATAGAATTTTCTATTTCTTCTCTAAAATTTCTTTAAACTTCGACGAAGAATTATTTTAAGTGGTTAAATTGATAGACATCCAAAATTTTCTGTTTCGTAGTAATAGTTGGATTTGTTAGTGGCTGAGTTGTGAGCTTCCGATTTAAAGGGTTCTGGCTCCCTACTACATCTTTTGGCTATTCGAAACGTGGGCAAAAGCAGAAAAGTCTATTAATTTGATAACTTATATAATTTTTATCTTTTATAACTAATAGGATATTCAGTGAATGCACCGAGCAAAACATTCATCACCTTTCGTACGTTCACCACCTGTAACTCGATCAAGACATCTAGCCAATATTGTAGCCGTTGATTTTTCTTTAGAATCGTCATCTAGTCAACCAAGTACTCCAATTCAAATTTTCGATAATTCATTTTTTGAACCCGACCTCACAATTGAGAATCCGGAGGATATTCAGGGACAATTCAGAGATCCTGAACCACTAATTTTTCCTCCGGAACCACCAATCATTCAAACAGAGATTGTCGAGGAACAAACCATTAAATCAGAATACTCTAGTGATTCAGATTCAACAAATTCAATCATGGAAAATCTGGAACCTCTAAGTATGGAAGACCGAATGCGAGCTAAACGCACTGGCCAAGGTCATGCAATTACTCAACCAGACATTAATGCGCCAGATTATGAAATCAAAGGACAAATCTTACACATGGTAACTAATCAATGCCATTTTAGTGGTGCGCCGAAGGAAGATCCAAACGAACATATTCGTACCTTTATATTTATAATTTTAATTTAAGATTAATAATAATAAGGTTATGGTAACGAATGTTGTAAGTTTGTAAGTTGAAATTCTGTCCGTGTAACACTACGTGATTAATACTCATTGTAAATTATGTTCAACCTTTTTAAATTAATGTCTCGTAGCTAAGTTATTATTATGCTTATTTAAATCGAAGTAATCATAATGTTGGACTAAATATTAAAGACGGGGTTATTGGGCTTTGGACCATAATTGGGGTTTGGACAAAAGACCAACACTTGTGGAAATTGGACTATGGGCTATTAATGAGCTTTATATTTGTTTAATTGAATGATAGTTCGTTAATTTAATATAAAGATTTACAATTGGACGTACCTATAAATAACCACATACACTCGATAGGACACGATGGGTGGGATATTTATAAGTACTAATAATCGTTCATTTATACGGACATGGGGATGGATTAATAGTAAATAGACTTATTAAAACAGGGGTAGATTACGTACAAGGACACTTGACGTAATTGTTAACAAAGTATTAAAACCTTGGGTTACACGAAGTCGATATCCTGGTGTAATTATTTAACAAAGTATTAAGACCTTGTTACAGTTTAAGTCCCCAATTAGTTGGAATATTTGACTTCGGGTATAAGGATAATTTGACGAGGACACTCGCACTTTATATTTATGACTGATGGACTGTTATGGACAAAAACCAGATGGACATATCGAATAATCCAGGACAAAGGACAATTAACCCATGGTAATAAACTAAAATAAACACGTCGAACATCATGATTACGGAAGTTTAAATAAGCATAATTCCTTTATTTTATATCTTATCGCACTTTTAATTATCGCACTTTTACTTATCGTACTTTTAAATTATCGCAATTTTATTTACCGTCATTTTATTTATCATACTTTAAATTATTGCACTTTTATTTATCACATTTTTATTTATCGTCATTTACTTTACGCCTTATATTAAGTCATTTGTATATTTAATATTTTACATTAGGTTTTAATTGTGACTAAAGTTTTAAAATCGACAAACCGGTCATTAAACGGTAAAAATCCCCTTTTATAATAATAATAATAATACTACTTATATATATATATATATATATATATATATATATATATATATATATATATATATATATGTATATATATATATATATGTATATATATATATGTATATATATATATATGTATATATATATTTATACAAATATAGTTTAAAATAAATATAGCGTTAAACTTGGCTAGCTCCCTGCGGAACGAACCGGACTTACTAAAAACTACACAACTTTACGATTAGGTACGCTGCCTATAGTGTTGTAGCAAGATTTAGGTATATCCACTCTATAAATAAATAAATAACTTGTGTAAAATTGTATCGTATTTAATAGTATTTCGCAATAAAAATATAACTATTTCGTATACACCTCGCATAACATCAAGTATTTTTGGCGCCACTGCCGGGGAACATCTTAAACGCCGAAGCGAAACGCTATAAAAAAAGATTTTTTTTAAGTTTAATTTATTTTTGAAAAAATACGTTTTAAATTTTAAAAATACAAAAATATAAAAAAATATATATATATATATATATTTAAATGTTTAAATAAAAAGAAAATATATTTTTATATAACTTATATAAAGTATAAAAGTATTTTTTTAGTTCTTAAAAATATAAATTTATTTAATTAAATATTACTTATATATTATTTTTATAAATTAAAAATCATAAAAAAATTAAATTAAAAAGTAATCGGGCCAAGGTACTGTAGCAGCCCAACTTCTGGCCTGGTTTCCGGATCCATGCAGTCGCATGACCTAAACAAAGGAATTTCATGCGGTCGCATGAAATGATTTGACAGGACTGAAACTTTGGACGTACGATTAGGGTTAGAGTATTAATAATAATTTTAATTAATTAATTATTAATTAGGGTTTTATTAATTGATATATATTTAAGTATTGTTTTAATATAATTTGTAATTTTAAGTTTAATTAATTGTTATAAATTATATAGACTAATATTTTTATATACTAATAATATAAAAATAATATTTTTATATAAAATTTTATTTTTATCATTTTTAGATTATATCCTTTTATAATTTGTATCTTTTTATTATTTAGTACGTAGTCTTTATAATTATCGTTCGTAACTAGTTTTAAACTTAGTATTTTGCCATAGTAGCTCTAGATTTTTAGGCTTTGATGTAAAATCCCTTAAGTGCATTTCTTTATACTAAGATTTAGGTGCTTTAGAATTTTGCGACGCTGTTTTAAGTTTTTAGTACTTTTTAAGTTATTGCCGTTTTTGGATATAGAATTCCTTTTAAGCTTTAATACCTTTAGACGCAACTTTTAATATTTAGTTTTTAGACTTTTGAGTTTCGACGCTTTACTTTCTTATTATTATTTTTCGACCTTTTTATTTTTCGACGCACTCTTTTTCTTTTTTATTTCTCGACGCTCTAGTTCTTTAGGACATAGAATTTTCTTTATTTTCTTCAAAATTTCGACGAAAAATTATTTTAAGCGGTTAAATTGATAGACATCCAAAATTTTCTGGTTCGTAGTAATAGTTGGATTTGTTAGTGGCGAGTTGTGGGCTTCTGATTTAAAGGGTCCTGGCTACCTGCTACATCTATTGGCTATTCGAAACGTGGGCAAAATCAGAAAAGTCTATTAATTTGATAGCTTATATAATTTTTATCTTTTATAACTAATAGGATATTCAGTGAATGCACCGAGCAAAACGTTCACCACCTGTAACTCGATCAAGACATCCAGCCAACATTGTCGCCGTTGATTTGTTTTTAGAATCGTCATCTAGTCGACCAAGTACTCCAATTCAAATTTCTGATAATCCATTTTTTGAACCTGACCTCACAATTGAGAATCCTGAACCACTAATCATTTCTCCTGAACCACAAATCATTTCTCCTGAACCACAAATCACTCATCCAGAGATTGTCGAGGAAGAAACCATTAAATCAGAATCCTCTAGTGATTCAGAATCAACAAATTCAATCATGGAAAATCTGGAACCTCTGAGTATGGAAGACCGAATGAGAGCTAAACGCACTGGCCAAGGTCACACAATTACTCAATCAGACATTAATGCGCCAGATTATGAAATCAAAGGACAAATCCTACACATGGTAACTAATCAATGCCAATTTAGTGGTGCGCCGAAGGAAGATCCAAATGAACATCTTCGAACCTTTAATAGGATTTGTACTCTATTTAAGATCAGAGAAGTTGAGGATGAACAGATCTATCTCATGTTATTTCCCTGGACTTTAAAGGGAGAAGCCAAAGATTGGTTAGAATCGTTACCTGAAGGGGCGATTGATACATGGGATGTCTTAGTTGAAAAATTTCTTAAACAATTCTTTCCGGCATCTAAAGCCGTGAGACTTCAAGGAGAAATTGTTACATTCACGCAAAAGCCAAATGAAACTCTATATGAGGCGTGGACAAGATTTGGAAAGTAGTTAAAAGGATGTCCGCAACATGGTTTAGACACTTATCAAATAGTACCAATATTCTATCAAGGATGCGATATTACTACACGCAAAGACATCGACATAGCAACTGGTGGTTCCATTATGAAGAAAACTGCAACTGAAGCTTACAAAATTATTGATAACACAGCCTTCCACTCACATGAGTGGCATCAAGAAAAAGACATCGTTAGATCATCTAAAGCAGCTAGAGCCGATTCTAGCCATGACTTTGATTCCATTTCCGCAAAGATAGATGCTTTCGAAAGACGAATGGAAAAGATGACTAAAGATATTCAACTATACAAATTAGTTATGAGCAGTGTGGAGGACCACATTTGACAAAAGATTGTCTCAGTATTGAACAAACAATGGAACAACGAGAGAATGTTTCATACATGAACCAAAGGCCTGGAAATAATTATCAAAATAATTATCAACCGCCAAGACCAAACTACAATCAAAACCAGAATTATAACGGAAATGTTCCATACAACAATCAACAAGGTCCTAGCAATCAACAAATATCCAACAAAGACCTATTTTTCCAAATAAACCACCACAAACCGATGATAAAAAGCCAAATTTAGAAGATATGATGTCGAAGCTAGTTGAATCTCAAACGCAGTTTTTCTCATCTCAGAAACAAACTAATGAACAAAATGCTCAAGCATTTAGAAATCAACAAGCTTCTATTCAAAATCTTGAACAAGAAGTAAGTAACCTAGCAAGGTTAATAGGTGAAAGAAAATCGGGGAGTCTACCCAGCGATACAAATGCTTACCCCCGAAATAAAACAGCTAAAGCCATTACCACGAGAAGAGGTATTACACTTAAACCACCTGAAATACCTGGAATTTCTGATGACTCTATTCCTACTACACAGAAAAACACAATATGATCAAGATAAGGAAACAGAACCGGTAGTTGAAAAGGTTAATGAAGATAACACAGTTAAAGCTAAACCTTATGTTAAACCATACCAACCACCACTTCCTTACCCAAGTAAAATGAGAAAAGAAAGACTTGAAGCCGAGCAATTCAAATTCTTGGATATGTTTAAACAAATAAATGTAAATCTTCCTTTCATTGATGTGATTTCAGGAATGCTAAGATACGCTAAATTCTTGAAAGATCTAATCACAAATAGAAAGAAAATGGAAGAACTTTCGGCTGTTACTTAAATGTTAATTGTTCTGCAGTGTTGTTGAATAAGATACTATAAAAATTATCAGATCCAGGAAGTTTCACAATTTCATGTTTTCTGGGTAGTCTTAATTCAATAGAAGCATTGGCAGATTTAGTTGCTAGTATAAATTTAATGCCATATTCATTATACACTAAACTAGACCTCGAAGAATTAAAACCAACACGAATAAGCATACAACTAGCAGATCGATCAGTAAAATATCCTAGAGAGATAATGGAGAACATGCTAGTTAAAGTTGATACTTTAGTATTTCCAGTAGATTTTGTTATTCTGGACATGGAAGAAGATTCTCGAGTTCCTCTCATATTAGGAAGACCATTCTTAAACACGGCTAAAGCAATAATAGACGTGTTCGGTAAGAAACTGAACCTAAGTATAGAGGACGAGAGTGTTACCTTTTCTGTTGATAGAGCCATGCAACAACTGCAATCTGCAGACGATACATGTTATTATATTCAAACTATAGATTCACATGCAGAATTGTTAGAAGAATTTCCAGAATTACAAGGAACAGGAGAATGTTCTTTAGGAGAAGGAACTGAACCAATTGATGAAGCTGAAATGTTAGCTACACTCATGGCTAATGAATACGAACCAACAATAGAAGAAATTCAAATGCTAAAAGAGGAAGATAAATATCGATACAAATCGTCGATAGAAGAACCACCGATATTAGAGTTAAAGCCACTTTCAAACCATTTGGAATACGCTTATTTACATGGTGAATCTGAATTATCTGTAAGAATATCGTCTTCTCTTACGAAAAATAAAAAATCTCGACTCATTTATGTGCTAAAAGCTCATAAAGCAGCTATTGCATGGAAGATTCATGACATTAAAGGTATAAGTCCTTCGTATTGCACACATAAAATCCTTATGGAAGAAGGCCTTAAAACCTATGTGCAACGACAACGAAGACTAAATCCAAATATGCAAGATGTTGTTAAGAAAGAAATTATTAAACTACTAGATGCAGGTTTAATTTATCCAATTTCTGATAGTCCATGGGTAAGCCCAGTTCAATGCGTACCTAAGAAGGGTGGCATGGCTGTCATCACAAATGAAAAAAATGAGCTTATTCCTACTAGGACTATAACGGGATGACGTGTTTGTATTGATTATAGAAAATTAAATGACGCCACCAGAAAAGATCACTTTCCTTTACCTTTCATTGATCAAATGTTGGAAAGGTAAGCTGGAAATAGTTACTATTGTTTTTTTGACGGTTTTTCGGATATTTTTAAATTCCAATAGCACCCGAGGACAAGAGAAAACCACATTCACGTGCCCTTATGGTACTTTTGCTTACAAACGTGTGACGACCCGAAAATTTCTGACCAAATTTAAACTTTAATCTTTATATGTTTCTGACACAATAAGCAAAGTCTGTAATGTTGAATCTCAAAATTTTGGAATTTATATTTATGCATTCAATTACCCTTCGACTATTCCCAACGATTCACGAACAATTATATTTAACTAGATGTGCATATGCAATTATATATTAATATTAATTAAAGATGTTAACAAAGTATTAGATGAATAATACCTTACATGAACGTATTTATTTCGATATATGTTTAATATAATTATCGACGGAATTAAAAGATAATATCAAATGATTAAATTGTCAGATATATATTGTGATATGATTATGGGTCTCTGTTATGAGGTTCACTGTGATTTAAGAAATCTGTTCTTTTGACAACATTCGGAAAATGGTAAAGTGATTTACAAATAAGAACAAATGTGTCAATTAACGAGAACCAGACAAGGGTTAGTGGAATTTCCTGTTTAATTCATGCCTTACAATAATTCCCTCGTGACTCTTGATAAGTTAATCATTTAAACTTTCATATTATTTAATGTAAAAGTAAAATGATGAAATGTAGATAACTTAGAAGATGGATATAGACACATTAAGCAAATTAACGTGTTACAATAATTTCAAACGTTTATTTATTCGTTGGACTTTAAACCTTCAATTCATAAACCACCATTTGTTAATAAACATGTGTATAAATATATATATACAAATTGGAATACTAATTTTTAGGATTAAATATATAGATAACTTGTAACGTGTATTTTAAAATGTGCCTATATATATATATATATATATATATATATATATATATATATATATATATATATATATATATATATATATATATATATATATATATATATATGACTTCAAATTAATTTAGTAAACGGTAGTAACACTTGTTTAGTTGATTCAATTGATTTTTTAGATATGTTATTTGGAACTTTTGAGGAGATTAAATGATGGCACATAAATGAATTATATCAAATTAAGTTCTAGAATGTAAACGTTAGGTGATATAATAATATCTATTATTTAAACAATTTTAAATTATATATATTAAACTATGAAATATAAATATATTTTTTTGAAAAACTAAATATTATATATTTCTAAAATATATAAGTTATATTTCTAAATGAAAATATAATCATATTTTACAAAGTGATAAAATATAATATTAACATGGTCGTAAAACATTTTGGATTTAAAATAATATTATTGGTAAGTAACGAGACGTCGATTTATAAAAGCAAATGACCAAAACACTCGAATGTTCATGTTACACTTTGAGTGGAATGGTTTTTCATTCATTTGAGTCTTATTATGTATAAAGGTACATTACACGAAACATAAAGTATCAGCTTTCTAAGCATACGAAAATGCGTTCGAGAAACCGGAACCGGGACGTAAGACGGGTGACAACGTACAAATTATTAGAAACTAATACAATTTATTATTATTAACACTAATAGTATTATTATTATTATCATTTTTATGAATTGTTGTATCATTATTACTTATTATTATTGTTGATATAATAATAATAATAATTATTATTAATATATTTATCAATTATTAATATTAATTTAATTATATATAAAAAAAGAATCAAGAACTAGTACCAATCAGTTTCACATCCACATCCATACTGTATATGATTTTTGTATCTGTCGGAGTTGTTATAAGTCTGCTTCAATCACAATTCAAAACAGAAATCCTTTGCTATATATTGTCTATTGCATTCAGTGATTGAAAAAAACTGAAAAATTCAAGAAATAAGCTCGACACCTCGGTTCTTCATAATTTTACCATGTTCAGAATTCGAACAAATTTCTAAAATGTAATAATACAGCCTTGTTAGGAATCATCTATCTAAACTATCTGTAAGTTTTCAATCCTCAATTCTTTTTATTGATTTCTAATTTGAGAGTCAAAGTTTTGATTTTAAAAGTCAACTAAGTGTTCTTGAATCAAATTCAAGTTTGTTTTGATGTTTCCAGTTAATTTGATGATCCATAAAGATTATATGAATGATTTGCAACACAATTCTTGTTGTAATCATAATCTATAACAGTCTTAAATTCAAAACCAACTTTTGAGCTCATGTGTTCTTGACAGTGATATACACTAACTTGAATTCAAAACAAATTTTAAAAACTAAAAATGCAGAGTTGTTAGGAATCATTTACTTAAACTTCCTGTAAAATCTCAAGTTCCAATTCTTAATAACAAATTCGAATTTGCGAGTCAAAGTTATTTTGTCAAAAGTCAACCAATTTGTTCATCGAGAAATTAGAGCTCGTTTTGATGTTTCAAGTTCAATTGACGATTCCAATAGTTTTTAGGAATGATTTGAAACTAAATTCGTGTTGTAAGAATTGTCCAAAACGTATTCGAAATGGAAGAACATTTTTTTTTGAAGCTACGAGCTTCAGCAGTTGGCTCAAATGCATTTTTTTTAATTTTTTTTATTTCAAGAACACTTTTATTTTTGTTTCATGTTGTTTATAAATCCTAAGTTCAAAACCCTTTCGATTGTTGTTGTTAAATTGCCTCTGTTTGATTTTAATTATGGTGAAGAAGATGATGAACAAGGATGAATGAAATATTAGATATATATGGTTGGGTTTCAATATAAATCAGAAAAAACAAGAATGGCAGAATGGTTAAGTGTGTTTGCGGGTGAGCGAGAGGTCTCGGGTTCGAGCCCTGTTCGGGACATAATTTTTTTAGAAAGGCTTTGGAAGGTAGATTTCATTACCAACATTATTATTATTATTATTATCATTTTTATTGTTACTAAAATTATAATTTTTATCACTATTATTACTATTATTATGATTAGGATTATTATCATTATCAAAATAACACAAACTATTATTATTATTATTATTATTATTATTATTATTATTATTATTATTATTATTATTATTATTATTATTATTATTATTATTATTATTAGTATTAGTATCACTATGTACTTATTAGTATTATTAGAATCATTATTAACATATGTTTTATCATTATTATCATTATCATTTTTATTATTAGTATTATCGTTAGTAATAAAGTTATTATTAGTAGGACTATTATTAGTAAATCATTAATATCAAAACTATCATTTTTTTTACAAATAAATAGTTTGTACATAAAATATACTTATTACATATATTATAATTATATTAATATTTCACATAACTATATATATCAAACCTATTAACATTATACTTACATATAACAAACTATTGATTTTAGATATAACACTAAACATATACGTATATATATAGATTTTAAAATAACTAAATGAATAGATAATAATTATTTTAAGGTAATATATATAACATATAAGTTAAGATATAATAAATATAAATGAAGTATATGTTTTAATAGAATTTAGTATAAAATTTATATAAACTACAAACACATAAATAATATATAATTAATAATGGAAATTATGTGATTTCCATTATATGTTTTAATAGATATACAATTGATATAGGTTCGTGAATCTGAGGCCAACCCTACACTTATTCAATGCTGTCATATGTATTTTTACTACAAAATACAGTATTGTGAGTTTCATTTGCTTCCTTTTTAAATGCTTTTGCAATATATATATTTTTGGGACTGAGAATACATGCGCTTTTATAAATGCTTTACGAAATAGACACAAGTAATTGAAACTACATTCTATGGTTGAATCGTTATACCGGATATCACCCTTGTTGAACTTGGTAGCCTAAGAATTGGTGTTTATAATAATTGCCACCAATTGACGCGAATCTTAAAGATAGATCTATGGGCGTTGACAAGCCCCAGTCAGAGAATTTGAACTGCTTTAGTACTTTGATTTTATTTTTGGGGATATTCTAGATGCATTTTGTTAATGTCGGTTACCAGGTGTTCAATCCATATGAATGAATTTTAAACACTTGCGAGTGTATGATTATTGAATAAATGAAATCTTGTGGTCTATTAAAATTGTGGAAATGATTGATTACGATAAACTAATGAACTCACCAACCTTTTGGTTGACACTTGAAAGCATGTTTATTCTCAGGTACTAAAGAAATCTTCCGCTGTGCATTTGCTCATTTTAGAGATATTACTTGGAGTCATTCATGACATATTTCAAAAGACGTTGCATTCGAGTCGTTGAGTTCATCAAGATTATTATTAAGTAAATGACAGATTAGGTCATTTATAGTTGGATATTATGAAATGGTATGCATGCCTGTCAACTTTCATTGTAATGAAAGGTTGTCTTTTGAAAAAGAATGCAATGTTTATAAAATGTATCATTTAGAGGTCAAATACCTCGCAATGTAATCATATGTTATTGTATTCGTCCTTATGTATTAGGACGGGTCATCTCATGTGGTATCAGAATGGTGGTCTTAGCGAACCAGGTCTGCATTAGTGTGTCTAACTGATAGTCGTTAGGATGCATTAGTGAGTCTGGACTTCGACCGTGTCTGCATGTCAAAAGTTTTGCTTATCATTTTTGTCGGAAATTACCTGCCTATCATTCTTAGTCTAGATACATCTTATTGCATTGATTACATGAATAGTGTATAGACAAAATTCATATCTTAGCGTATCTGCTAAATCATATCTTAGCGTATCTATTACTGTAAACTTTACCTGACATATTTCGTAAATTCCTCCGTAATCTACGAAATCTTTTGCTCTATACATATAGATATTCTATGAAATTAGAATACCACCCGATAGCCGGAAAATCATTTCATATCGAAAAATCCTTTATTCAATAGTACGAAATGGAATTCGTCATTAGTTCAAGTCCCCCGGATTCTGAAAGGGAATCCCACTCAAACTCCGAAAGCAGTGTGACCGGAATGGACCAACCAATCAGCCATAATCTATTCTGGATGAATTGGGGATGGGTTCGTAGCCCCCTCAATCATTGGAGACAAGAAGAAGGTGATCCCTTCCATCCACCACATTGCCCTCTTGGCGAAGAACCTGAAGCACTTACCGGCGAACCTGTCAGAAACACTATTTTCTCTCTCATTTCCAGAGTATCTCGTCACGATTATATACTATACCAAATTATAGATCTTATTTATCCGTTCGTTTGAACTGACAATCACCCCGGTGTAATAGAAGAAGTCAATGAGTTTCGCGCTCGGGTAGTGGCTTTGGAGAATATGGTGCAAAGGTTACAAACACCAGCAGCATAACCAGTACCACCATCATCAACGCCAACAGTACCATTACCCCCTTCAACCACAACCGCGTCGTAAACCTCAACTTCACAATCTGTCCCACGATCACCAATGTCATACACTCTGTAGATACCAAGGAATACCAACAACAACAAACGATGAAGTGTTGATTCGTAACTTCATTGGAGAAACATTCTGCGACGATTATGTAGTCTCTAAAGTCTTAGAGATTATATATTCTAGCCCTAACCATAAATCAGTTGGGTGAAACAAAATGATAGAAGAAAGAGTAGAAACCCTGACAAGAATGGTGTGTGATTTACAAGCTAAACTTGTTTTACCAACAACATCAACAGTACCGTAGCATCACCATCACAGTCAGTGATGTCGGTATCATCAGAATCAGCAGCACCTATGACATCACAAACTCCATCAGTTCAAGAATCACTGTGGACATCATTACGAATCAATAACGTGTACATTGTATCAACGAGTTATGAAGTATTAACTCATTCCCTCTGAAGAAATTATATGTATATTTTATATATATAAATTTTGAGATCAAAATAAATCTTTTCGTACTAAGCTATTGCATGTGAATCTTAACTACTCGGTTAATTCATATTACAAATATGCAATGATGTACGTCCTTCGTCAGCAACTTAACCATCGTTAACTACAATATCTGTTTAATTCAATGAATTTCATCTCCTTCATAGTCTGTTCAATCCGTTTTCCAGTTCCAAACCTTCTCTTTTTCTCAGCTTTTCCACCTTACTATTCTTTGTCATCAAACTTTTTACTGTTAAGATCGTTTACAGTTTTTGATGCTTCATCAGTATTTCGAGAACTAGTTCGCAGTTTAGGGTGTTTTTCAGAAACTTCACATTCAAAGTATATAAGTCCAGAAGATAGACACATATAATTGTTGGCGTAGACATGCTGCGAGATTTCAAAATACTGATTGCTAATTTCTGATGATTCATATGGCAATTCTCGTTACAAGATGCAGATGAGTAAATGATGGGATTTTGATAAATATAAAGATTTTTCGGAAAGTCAAAGATCAATGAAGTTGTTAATAAGTTTACTGCTAATGTGGTGAGATATGAAAGGTTCCCCGGTAATAATGATGAAGGGGTAATCATTATAATAAGGCTTATTCGAATGAACAATTGAAGTTGGTTTGCTGGAGCTGTGACAAAATCGTCTATTTTTAGAAGGGATTGAAAAGTTATTTTAGCTAGTAAATGCCAAAAGGTCTGACATGGATACATGTTAAATTATGACTTTGGTTTCAAGAGTTTTTCAGGTACGTAACTGTGGATAACATGTGGTTGGATCATCATCTCGATTGTTCATTATTTGAAGTGTCTTCAGGTATTTCGATGGGCTTGAACACAGATTATAATCGTTAATATACATACGATGTTCTAACACAGTTTTGAAGTTAAAGTATAGCTTTGAAAGATGTAAGAATCTAAGAGTGATGATATCGTTTATAACTTGAATTGAATTCGGCGATTTCAAAATCAGAATATGTAATTAGATTTTTGAATGAGTATGGTTATTTTGATTTCTATAAAAGAATGTATATTGTTGTGAAAGTAGGGAGTATAATGGATGATTTGATGAATCAGATTCGAAGAATGTAACATATTAATTGTGAATTTATATATCTCTCGGGTATTACCTACCCGTTAAAAAAATGTCACAATTAATATTTTGTACAAAAGAATTTTATTACAGTCTTTATGGAAATATATGTGTATATTTCTTCAGATGTAATATAGATTTAATGAGTTAATATTAAATTAAACTAACTTGATTTATGGTTAAGGCTAGGATAGATAATTTCTAAACTTTAGAAATTACATAATCGTCATAGAATGTTTTCCCAATGAAGTTATGAATCAATACTTCATCGTTGTGGTATTCCTTAGTATCTACAGGGCGTATGACGTCGATGCTCATGGGACAGATTGTGAAGTTGAGGTTTGCGATGCGGTTGTTGTTGGTGGTGGTAATGGTACTGTTGGTGTTGCTGATGGTGGTACTGTTTATGCTGCTGGTGCTGCTGGTGTTTATAACCTTTGCACCATATTCTCCAAAGCCACTACCCGAGCGCGAAGCTCGTTGACTTCTTCTATTACACCGGGGTGATTGTCGGTTCGGACGAGCGGATAAATAAAATCTAGAATTTGGTGTAGTATGTAATCGTGACGAGATACTCTAGAAATAAGAGAGAAAATGGTGTTTCGGATAGGTTCACCGGTAAGTGCTTCAGGTTCTTCGCCAAGAGGGCAATGTGGTGGATGGAAGGGATCACCTTCTTCTTGTCTCCAATGATTAAGGAGGCTACGAACCCATCCCCAATTCATCCAGAATAGATGATGACTAATTGGTTGATCCATTCCGGTCACACTGCTTTCGGAACTTGAGTGGGATTCCATTTCGGAATCTGAGGGACTTGAACTAATGACGAATTCCATTTCGTACGATTGAATAAAGAATTTTTGGATATGAAATGATTTTCCGGCTATCGGGTGGTATTCTAATTATATAGAGCAAAAGGTTTCGTAGATTACGGAGAAATTTACGGAATAGGTCGGGCAAAGTTTACAGTAACAGATACGCTAAGATATGAATTAGCAGATACGCTAAGATATGAACTTTGTCTATACACTATTCATGCAATCAATGCAATAAGATGTGTCTAGACTAAGAATGATAAGCAGGTAATTTCCGACAAGAATGATGAGCAAAACTTTTGAAATGCAGACACGGTCGAAGTCCAGACTCACTAATGCATCCTAACGACTATCAGTTAGACACACTAATGCAGACCTGGTTCGCTAAGACCACCGCTCTGATACCAACTGAAAGGACCCGTTCATATACATTATAAACGATTCACAATAGTTGATTACATCGCGAGGTATTTGACCTCTATATGATACATTTTACAAACATTGCATTCGTTTTTAAAAGACAAACTTTCTTTACAACAAAAATTGACGGTATGCACACCATTTCATAATACATCCAACTATAATTGACTTAATAATAATCTTGATGAACTCAATGACTTGAATGCAACGTCTTTCAAAATATGCCATGAATGACTCCAAGTAATATCCTTAAAATGAGTTAATGCACAGCGGAAGATTTCTTTAATACCTGAGAATAAACATGCTTTAAAGTATCAACCAAAAGGTTGGTGAGTTCATAGGTTTATCATAACAATCATTTCAATATATTAATAGACCACAAGATTTCCGTTTATAAATATATGTACACTCGCAAGTGTATAAAATTATTCTATAAGTTGTAGGCACCCGGTAACAAGCCTTAACGTTCATGTTTTACCCTCTGAAGTACACCAGATCAGGTGTGTTTAAAATAACCTCGAAGTACTAAAGCATCCCATAGTCAGGATGGGGTTTGTCAGGCCCAATAGATCTATCTTTAGGATTCGCGCCTACCGTACATAGACAAGTAGTTTAATGTTACCAAGCTAAGGGTATATTTCTGGTTTAAACCCACGTAGAATTAGTTTTAGTACTTGTTCCTATTTCGTAAAACATTTATAAAAACAGCGCATGTATTCTCAGTCCCAAAAATATATATAAAAGGGAGCAAATGAAACTCACCATACTGTATTTCGTAGTAAAAATACATATAACGTCATTTAACAAGTGCAAGGTTGGCCTCGGATTCACGAACCTATATTAATTATATATATTTATATGTTGGTCAATATTTGTCTAACAATTTTTGGTCAAGTTATAGTGTACCACAATCCTAATGCTCGAGACTAATATGCAAAAGTCAACAAAAGTCAACTTGACCCAAAATGACTTCTAAAATTTATACGTGTTTATTATATAACTTAACTATAGTCATTTTATATATTTAAATATATTTATTAGATTTTATAATAATAAAAGTCATTTATTAATAAAAATTTATATTAACGTTTATATATGATAAAATATACTTTTATATATCTTAAGTAGTAAAATTTATAAAGTTCACTTAATATCTTAAAACTATAGTGGTAAGTATTATTAATGTAATTATATTACGCGTGGTGAAAAATATCTTTGTATCCCCTATTTATTTGATAAAATAATATTGATCATAATAATAATAAGTAAAAGTTGTATTATTTTATAATAATAATTATTATTATTCTATAAAAAAAATAACAATATTTATATTTACTAAAAATGTTATTATGATAAAATGATAATACTAACATAATAGTAATAATGATATTTTATAATAACAATGATATTTCTATTAAAATAATAACGACGATAGTAATAATAATCATTTTAACAATAATACTAAAATTCAGTTGACTATAACTTCAAATCCGTTCATCGAAACCATTCGATATCTAAATGAAAAGTTCTTAATTTTTCGCTAGCTTTCCAATGACATGCATATCATATACCCTATCTCAGTAGCATATGTATCTAATTCAGGATTTAACAAACCTATCTAAGGACAATATCGAATGTACAAGCATGCATAATCCTATATACTCGAGCACTAGTCAGGGATACACTATTGATATATAAAAGTTAAGTTATGAGTGCTCACGTATCAATATTGAGATTCAATATTGCCGGAAAGTACGTAGACGCAACGGAGATGATAAACACTAGATTGACCTCACGAGCATACCCATGAACCATACCCATCACTTCCATAGCTATAACCCATAATTTCCTTAGCTTCGACTCATTCAAAAAACTATTTTGAAATCACTCGGACATCACTCCGTCGTAATATTTTATGTATACTAATAATATCTTGAAATAATACAGAGAATATATATATATATATATATATATATATATATATATATATATATATATATGTAAATCGATTGAGAGAGTTTAGAGAAATATATTTTCAAGTTTCTATGAAATAATGAAACCTATTGAATTCTATTTATAATAGATTTTTAAATTATTAAAGTGAATTATTAAAGTA
Organism: Rutidosis leptorrhynchoides; assembly: GCF_046630445.1. Classification (NCBI taxonomy): domain Eukaryota; kingdom Viridiplantae; phylum Streptophyta; class Magnoliopsida; order Asterales; family Asteraceae; genus Rutidosis; species Rutidosis leptorrhynchoides. Next base: position 716,012,138 of record NC_092333.1, read on the forward strand.
TGAATTATTAAAGTAAATTATTAAAGTATGAATTATTAAAGTGAATTATTAAAGTATGAATTATTAAAGTGAATTATTAAAGTATGAATTATTAAAGTGAATTATTAAAGTATGAATTATTAAAGTGAATTATTAAAGTATGAATTATTAAAGTGAATTATTAAAGTATGAATTATTAAAGTGAATTATTAAAGTATGAATTATTAAAGTGAATTATTAAAGTTAAAGTAAAGTAAAAGTAAAGTAAAGGTAAAGTTAAAGTATAGTAAAAGTATAAAAACTATGTATGTATAATACGCGTATAAATATATATAATATTAATTTAAATCGTTATATATATTTAATGAAATAAAATATAAATATCGTTATATTTATTATACTGGTTAAGTAATGAGTTGTCAAAAGTGATTCTAGATATTTATAAAAGTTTAATAATAAAGTTTTTTTTTTTTAAACTGAAAACGTTTTTGTACGTTTGAAAATAGATTAATAGAATATTATGGAAACCAATTCTCCACTAGCTTTTGTCTAACTTTCGTAAATGACACTTTTTATTTTTATTTATAAATAGCTTTACAAATTATTCTGAATATCGTTAAGAGGATTAGATTTCTCAAATCATAGTGGACCTCTCAACAGAGACTTGTAATCATAATTCAATGTTTCTGATAATTCAATCATTTAATATATTTTTTTTTAATTTCGTCGATAATCATATTGAAACAAATACGTTCATATAAAGCATTATACTTTTAAATACTTTGTTGACATTTTCAATTTATAACATATACACATATACATACATATTCATATATGTTCATTTAATGGTTCGTGAATCATTGGAATTTGGTCGAGGTTTAAATGAATGTATAAACATAGTTTAAAATCCTTGAGATTTAACTTAACAAACATTGCTTATCGTGTCAGAATAATATAAAGATAAAGTTTAAATTTAGTCAGAAATTTCCGGGTCGTCACACTGCTGAAGTCATTAACGAATACCTTACTCCTGACTCAAAAACCCTTGCGGACAATATTCTTCATCATCCTCTAATCTTAAATATTCTAAGATATCATCGTATCTTCGATTATAAATATCCTCCATATTTCTGAAGATATTTTCATCTGAAATCATTTATCCCCTCGCGTTATCTGTATCACATCATAAAGGAAACTGTTTAGTTTCTAAATTCTGAAACCTTCGAGTTTGAAGTATGAATGTTTTTGAAGTAGTGTTGGGAACTGAAGCATGAGTTAGTATAATATAATGACACTTGATCAACGTGATTATATTACAGTAAGTCATGCTAAGTTTCTAAATGGAATGTGATGATTCACAGGTCATAACGTCATCATGTGCCATGTTACACGACTCTTGTATTCTACTTAACCTCTAAACATATCAAGAAAATATTTTTCTTGATGATTTGGTCTTTTCCGAGGTATTCTGGTAATTTGACAAATCAAGATCGTTCCATTACAATTTCCTTCTTAAAACAATAACTATGTTTATTCCTAAATTCAAATCTACGAATTCTGGACCATTACATACGGTGCTTAATCACAAGAAGAGGAAACGAAAGAATGAAGCTCCGAAATAAAAATAGGAGTATAAATCGCAGCAAATAGAAGGGAGCATTAACTGTGGATGTCAATGATTATAGAAAGACGGAAGTAGAGACATCGAAACATGAGGGAAGATATAAAACCCAACAATAACCTAGAAATTACAAACCGTATATATCGATGCATATAGCAATATAAAGACACGGGAGAACTAAAAACACTATAAACCCAAGGGTATAGTAGAAGTAAATAGATTCTTCTGGCGGCAGATGAAAAAGAAGAATGACAGATATGAAAGTTAGGAGTATATCAAGAATCAGCACGGGATAGAGCATATTGACGAATGTTTTAGAAATATGAATTGGTGAAGAAAGTATAGAAGATGGGAGTGGGTAAAACAAAGAAATGAAGAGGGTGGATTTATAGTGGAATATCAGACATAGAAATCGAGACAGAGTACCGCATTTAATTAAAGAGATCTTAACTTCCTTATTCACCGAAAAATCAGATCTTATAGATTATGAAGATTTTCTCTAAATCCCTTGAACTCCGGAAATCAACCCTAGCTACGTCAAAAGATTTGATGAAATTTTACTTTTCTCATTTCACCTTTATGTGATAGCTTCACTTGTACTGTTCACAAAATCAAATCGTTTTATCTATAGTACTCAATGATGATAAAACTCTAATTTTCAGATCGCATGAGTCATAAAAACATACTTATTTTCATCCATGACCATCCCAATCAAATTTCGGGACGAAATTTCTTTAACGGGTAGGTACTGTGACGACCCGAAAATTTTGGACCAAATTTAAACTTTAATCTTTATATGTTTCTGACACAATAAACAAAGTCTGTAATGTTGAATCTCAAAATTTTGGAATTTATGTTTATGCATTCAATTACCCTTCGACTATTCCCAACGATTCACGAATAATTATATTTAACTAGATGTGCATATGCAATTATATATTAATATTAATTAAAGACGTTAACAAAGTATTAGATGAATAATACCTTATATGAACGTATTTGTTTCGATATATGTTTAATATAATTATCGACAGAATTAAAAGATAATATCAAATGATTAAATTGTCAGATATATTGTGATATGATTATGAGTCTTTGTTATGAGGTCCACTGTGATTTAGGAAATCTGTTCTTTTGACAACATTCGGAAAATGGTAAAGTGATTTACAAATAAGAACAAATGTGTGATGACCCGAAAATTTCTGACCAAATTTAAACTTAATCTTTGTATGATTAATATTTCCGACGCGATAAGCAAAGTCTGTAAAACTGAATCTCAAAATTTTTGAACTACTTTCATATATTCAAATACCTTTCGGTTGTTCTCGACGATTCGCGAACAATTATATGTATATAGATATATATATATATACTATAACTTAAAAACGTAATAATGTATTAATTGTTTGATACCGTACATTAAACTTATTGGTTTAAATATTTATTTGAATATATATGATAAGTTGGAATATTAATTGTATGAATAACTTGCGACGTATATTTAAAACATGTTTATATTGAAAATATATATATTTAATAATATGATAAAATGTAATATTAATTTGGTTATAAAACGTTTGATAATACTATTATATTGGTAAATAACGAGAGGATGATTTATAAAAGTAAATGACCAAAACACTCGAAAGTTTAAGATATACTTTGAGTGGTATAGTTTATGGATAATTTAAGATTATATTTTGACAAAGGTACGAGTCACGAAACGTAAAGTATTAGTTTTCTAAATGTACGAAAATGCGTTCGAGAAACCGGAACTGGAACATAAGTCGAGTAACAATGTACGACTTATCGGAACAAAAATTTCAAGTCAACTATGCATGTTAATTTAATATAATATATAATTAATTATATAAATTAAATATATTATATTTATAGTTAAAAAATATGTCGACAAGTTAGTGTACAAAAAAAATGTGAGCTGGATCAGCACCCCATGCGATCGCATGGGAATTGGGCATCACAGCCATGCGATCGCATGGCCATAAAAATCTGGCCAAGTCTATAAAAGGCCACGAGTTCTGCCCGAATCCTTACACCTTCATATTTATTTCTTTCTTTCTCTCTGATATATATATTTATACTATTATTTATATTATTATTATTATTATTATTATTATTATTATTATTATTATTATTATTATTATTATTATTATTATTATTATTATTATTATTATTAATATTATTATTAAGGTTAATATTATTATTAATCTTATTATTATTATTAGTATTATACATAAAATACTACGACGAGGTCATGTCCAAACGATTTCAAAAATGGTTTTCGAGCGGGATAAAGCTAAGGAAACTATGGGTTATAGCTATGGAGGTTATGGGTAATATTCGTGGGTAATATTCGCAAGTCAAACCTAGTGTTTATCATCTCTGTTACGTCTGCGTACTTTAGTACAATATTGAATCTCAATATTGATACGTAAGCACACATATTTTATATTTTATATATTAATAGTGTATCCCTGACTAGTGCTCGAGTATATATATTTATGCATGCTTGTATGCTAAATTTCGTCGTTAAACATTTTATGATGAATCACGAATTAAATACATATATTACTGATAAAAGGTATATGATATGCATGTTTTTGGAAAGCTGGCGAAAAATCAATAACTTTTCATATAGATATCGAATAGTTTCGATGAACGGATTAAAAGATATGATCAACTGAATTATGATTAACGTTAATTGAAATTGCTTTCGAATCTGCAATTAAGATTTAAACAACTTGTTCATAAGATTGATAAATTGGATTTTCAAATATTACTAATCGAGTAAATGAATCTTTATATAAGGCACATCTCGTTTTATTGAACTATTATCAAAATTGACTTTTTGAAACAACTTTTGATAAACTTTTGTATGTCAATCTTGAGTGTTAGAATTATGATACACTATGACCTGACCTAGCTTGATAGATATTTATTGACCAACATATGTTCTCTAGGTTGAGATCTACGATTATTTGATATTCCGTGTTTCGGTCACATTACGATGAACAACTTTATGCGCTGCTAAGGTGAGTTTCATTTGCTCCTTTTTTAATTGCTTTTGCAATCTATATTTTTGGGCTGAGAATACATGGAATTTATTTTAAACGCAATGGATACAAGTACATACTAAATTCTACACTGAGTTTAAACCGAAAATCCCTTAGCTTTGGTAACTAGTAACTGCCAGTTATAAGAACTGGTGGGCGCGAGTAGTAGTATATGGATCCATAGGGCTTGACATCCCCGTCTGTTCCAGGTATAGAAACCATAGCCTGAACTATAAAACAGACGTATGCTATTTGAGTTTAGTACACGTTGGTTTGCGTGTATTGTACATGTTGGTTGCATGTATGTTAAAACAGGGGTACTTATTATAACGTTAAAGCTTAGTTACCAGGGTGCTCAATCTTGTAGAATATTTTGATAAACATTTCTGGATGAAACAACTGAAATCTTGTGATCCATTTTTATATACAGATTATGCAAAACACTAAAACTATGAACTCACCAACCTTTGTGTTGACACTTGTTAGCATGTTTATTCTCAGGTTCCCTAGAAGTCTTCCGCTGTTTGCTTATATGTGATACAAGCTATGTGCATGGAGTCATACATGCTTTATTCAAGACAACTTTGCATTCACAAAATCATCACCATGTATCTTATTTTGACTGCATTGTCAACGGATGTAGTATTGTAAACTATTATATACGGTGATTGTCTATACGTAGAAATCATCAGACGTCGAAAACTTTGGATTTATATATTCATTTATGGTGTGCCTTTTCAAAAGAATGCAATGTTTACAAAACGTATCATATAGAGGTCAAAACCTCACTATGAAATCAATGAATGATGTATTCGTCCAAAGGTATTTGGAAGGATCGTCACAGTTGGTATCAGAGCTTGAGGTCATAGGGAACCAGAATTTGCATTAGTGTGTTTAACTGGTAATTGTTAGGATGCATTAGTGAGTCTGGACTATGACCGTATCTGTTTTTACCGAGTTTTGCTTACCATTTATCGTCGGAAATTACTTGCTTATCATTTCTAAGTCTAGACACATCTTACTGCATTTACTGCATAGATAGTGTACCGACAAAATTCATATCTTAGCATATCTGTTACTGTAAACTTTTTCTGACATCTTCCGAAAATTTCTCCGTGATTTACGGGATTTTGATATTATATATACATATGTAAATTATGTATTGAAGAGTACCAATCTAAATTCTATAATCTATCTTATATCAAAAATCAATTCCCTGATTATACAAGATGGATCACGTATCTAGTTCAAATTCCTTAAATTCAGACAGCTATTCCGATATGGATATTCACCTGAACTCCGAAGACAGTGTAACCGGAATGGATCATCGAATTAGCCATCATCTATTATGGATGAATTGGGGATGGGTTCGTAGCTTACTTAGTCATTGGAGACAAGAAGAAGGCGATCCCTTCCACCCACCACATTGCCCTCTTGGCGAAGAACCTGAAGCACTTACCGGCGAACCTATTCGTAATACCATTTTCTCTCTCATTTCTAGAGTATCTCATCATGATTATATACTATCTCAAATTCTAGATCTTATTCATCCGCTCGTCCGAACCGACAATCACCCCGGTGTAATAGAAGAAGTCAACGAGCTTCGCGCTCGAGTATTGGCTTTGGAGAATATGGTGCAAAGGTTACAAGCACCAGCAGCATCACCTACATCAACAGTACCACCATCATCAACACCAACAGTACCAACATCCACATCCCATGATTCAACATCACAAGATGTTCCACGAGCATCAACGTCATACGCACCATAGATACCAAGGAGTGCCAACAACAATAACCGATGAAGTATTGATTCACAACTTCATTGGAGAAATATTCTACAGCGATTATGTAATATCTAAAGTTTTAAATATTATATATTCTAGTCCTAATCGAAAACCAGATGAGATTAATATTATTAAATCCATGATCACATCTAAAGAAAATATATATGTAGGTATATTTTCATAAAGATTGTAATTAAAAATTCTTTTATACAAACTGTTAATGGGAGAATATTTTAACGGGTAGGTAATACCCTAAAGATATATATAAATTCACAATTAATATGTTACTTTCTTCAATTCTGATTCAACAAATCATCAACTATACTCACTACTTTCACAACGAGATATATTCTTTCATAGAAATCAAAACAACCATACTCATTCAAATTCAATTACATATTCTGATTTTAACTTATCAGAATCCAAGGTAAGATATAACTGATATCATCACTCTTAGATTTTTACATCTTTCAAAGCTGTATTTTGATTTCAAAACTGTGCTAGAACATCATATGTATATTAACGATTACGATCGGTGTTCAAACCCTTCGAAATTCCTGAAGACACTTCAAATAATGAACAATCAAGATGATGATCCACCCACATGTTACCCATAGTTATGTACCTGAAAAACTCTTGAAACCAAAGTCATAGTTTAACAAGTATCCGTGTTAGACCCTTTGGCATTTATTAGCTAAAATAACTTTGCAATTCCTTTACAAAGTAGTCAGTTTTGTCACAGCTCCAGCAAGTCAACTTCGATTCTTCAGTCAAAACAGCCTTATTATAACCTTGATATATACGTTGCCCCTTTCGCCATCGTTACCGGGGAACCGTTTATGTTCCACCACAAATAAACTTACCAACAACTTCACTGATCTTTGACTTTCCGAAAAAATCATTATATTTATCGAAACCCCATCATTTACTCATCTGCATCTTATAACAAGAATTGTCTTGCCAATTACTGAGAATCAGCAATCAGTATTTTGAAATCTCGCAGCATGTCTACTCCAACAGTTATATGTGTACATATAATATCTATCTCCTATACTTACGTACTTTTAATGTGAAGTTTCTGAAAAACACCTTAAACACTAGTTCTCGAAATTTTGAAAAGTACTGATGAAGCAGCAAAAACTGTAAACGACCTTAACAGTAAAAAGTTTGATGATAAAGAATAGTGTGTTGGCAAAGCTCAGAAAAAGAAAAGGTTTGGAACTGGAAAACGGATTGAGCAAAGTATGAAGGAGGCTGCGGATAAATCACAAGGACGAAACCTGCCTTTCAAGAATCCAAATGATTCAGTATTTGCTGAATCGATTAACGAATACCTTGCTTCCGAATCTAAACCCTTGCGGACAATATTCTTCATCATCCTCTGATATTAGAAATTCTAAGATATCATCGTATCTTTCATTATAAATATCCTCCATATTTCTGGAGATAATTCCATAATCATTCTTATCGAAAATCAATTTTCTCCTTATGATATCTGTGTTACATCATAAAAGAAACTATTTTAGTTTCTAAACTCTGAAACCTTCGAGTTTAAAATATGAATATTTTTGAAGTGGTGTTGGGAGCTGAAGCATGAGTTAGTATAATATAATGACACTTGATCAACGTGATTATATTACAGTAAGTCATGCTGAGTTTCTAAATAGAACGTAATGATTCATAGATCATAACGTCATCATGTGCTATGTCATACGACTCTTGTATTCTAGTTAATCTCTAAAATATCAAGAAAATATTTCTTGATGATTATGTCTTTTCCAGGGTATTCTGGTAATTTAACAAATCAAGATCGTGCCATTACTATTTTCTTCTTAGAACATTAACAATGTCCATTCCGAAATTCATATCTGCGAATTCTGGACCATTACAAGCAATGCTTAGTCACAAGAAGAAGAAACGAAGGGATAAAACTCTAAAATAGAAATTGGGGTATAAATTGCAGCAAATAAAAGAAAGCATTAACTGGGGATGACAATAATTATAGAAGACAGAAGCAGGAACTTTGAAATATAAGGGAGAATATAAAGCCCGATAACAACACATAAATTACAAACCGTGTATATCAATATTTATCGCAACATAAAGATACGGGAGAATTAAAAGCATTATAACCCCAAGAGCAAAGTAGAAGTAAGCAGATTCCTCCGGTGGTAGATGAAAAAGAAGAATGACAGATATGAAAGTTAGGAGTATATCAAGAATCAGAACTGGATGAAGCACTTTTCACAATCTTTTGAAAATAGGAAATGAGGAAGAAGATGTAAGAGTGATGAAAATAATGAAACGAAAGAGATCAATTTATAGCGAAATATCAAACATAGCAATCAAGGCAAATTACGCATTTAATCAAAAAATCTTAATTTCCTTAAATTCCGAAGAATCAAATCTTATTTAGATTATGAAGATTTTCTATTCCTTAAATTACGGAAATCAATCGTTAATACGTCAAGAGTTAAGACGAATCTCTATTCTTCATTTCACTCTTTTACGATAACTTCTCTCATACGCTTCGAATAATTGGATTGTTTTATTCATATTATTCAACGGTGATAAAACTCTATTTATTAACACATATACGGCATGAAAACATTTTTGTTGTTAGTCATGACGACCTCACTCAAATTTCGGGACGAAATTTCTTTAATGGGTAGGTACTGTGATGACCCGGAAATTTCTGACCAAATTTAAACTTAATCTTTGTATGATTAATATTTTTGACGCGATAAGCAAAGTCTGTAAAACTGAATCTCAAAATTTTTGAACTACCTTCATATATTCAAATACCTTTCGGTTGTTCTCGACGATTCGCGAACAATTATATGTATATAGATACATATATATATATATATATATATATATATATATATATATATATATATATATATATATATATATATATATATACATACTATAACTTGAAAACGTAACAATGTATTAATTGTTTGATACCGTACATTAAACTTATTGGTTTAAATATTTATTTGAATATATATGATAAGTTGGAATATTAATTGTATGAATAACTTGCGACGTATATTTAAAACATGTTTATATTGAAAATATATATATTTAATAATATGATAAAATGTAATATTAATTTGGTTATAAAATGTTTGATAATACTATTATATTGGTAAATAACGAGAGGATGATTTATAAAAGTAAATGACCAAAACACTCGAAAGTTTAAGATATACTTTGAGTGGTATAGTTTATGGATCCATAGGTGAGTTTCATTTGCTCCCTTTTTAATTGCTTTTGCAATCTATATTTTTGGGCTGAGAATACATGCAATTTATTTTAAACGCAATGGATACAAGTACATACTAAATTCTACACTGAGTTTAAACCGAAAATCCCTTAGCTTTGGTAACTAGTAACTGCCAGTTATAAGAACTGGTGGGCGCGAGTAGTAGTATATGGATCCATAGGGCTTGACATCCCCGTTTGTTCCAGGTATAGAAACCCTAGCCTGAACTATAAAACAGACGTATGCTATTTGAGTTTAGTACACGTTGGTTTGCGTGTATTGTACATGTTGGTTGCATGTATGTTAAAACATGGGTACTTATTATAACGTTAAAGCTTAGTTACCAGGGTGCTCAATATTGTAGAATATTTTGATAAACGTTTCTGGATGAAACAACTGAAATCTTGTGATCCACTTTTATATACAGATTATGCAAAACACTAAAACTATGAACTCACCAACCTTTGTGTTGACACTTGTTAGCATGTTTATTCTCAGGTTCCCTAGAAGTCTTCCGCTGTTTGCTTATATGTGATACAAGTTATGTGCATGGAGTCATACATGCTTTATTCAAGACAACTTTGCATTCACAAAATCATCACCATGTATCTTATTTTGATTGCATTGTCAACGGATGTAGTATTGTAAACTATTATATACGGTGATTGTCTATACGTAGAAATCATCAGACGTCGAAAACCTTGGATTTATATATTTATTTATGGTGTGCCTTTTCAAAAGAATGCAATGTTTACAAAACGTATCGTATAGAGGTCAAAACCTCACTATGAAATCAATGAATGATGTATTCGTCCAAAGGGATTTGGAAGGATCGTCACAAAATGTGTCAATTAACGAGAACTAGACAAGGGTTAGTGGAAATTCCTGTTTAATTCATGCCTTAAAAAATTCCCTCTTGACTCTTGATAAGTTAATCATTTAAACTTTCATATTATTTAATGTAAAAGTAAAATGATGAAATGTAGATAACTTAGAAGATGGATATAGACAAATTAAGCAAATTAATGTGTTACAATAATTTCAAACGTTTATTTATTCGTTGGACTTTAAACCTTCAATTCATAAACCACCATTTGTTAATAAACATGTGTATAAATATATATATATACAAATTGGAATACTAATTTTTAGGATTAAATATATAGATAACTTGCAACGTGTATTTTAAAATGTGCCTATGAATATTAAACATATATATATATATATATATATATATATATATATATATATATATATATATATATATATATATATATATATATATATATATATATATATATATATGACTTCAAATTAATTAAGTAAACGGTAGTACCACTTATTTAGTTGATTCAATTGATTTTTTAGATATGTTATTTGGAACTTTTGAGGAGATTAAACGATGGCGCATAAATGAATTATATCAAATTAAGTTCTAGAATGTAAACGTTAGGTGATATAATAATATCTATTTTTTAAACAATTTTAAATTATATATATTAAACTATGAAATATAATTTTTTTTTTTGAAAAACTAAATATTATATAATTCTAAAATATATATGTTATATTTCTAAATGAAAATATAATCATATTTTACAAAGTGATAAAATATAATATTAACATGGTTGTAAAACGTTTTGGATTTAAAATAATATTATTGGTAAGTAACGAGACGTCGATTTATAAAAGTAAATGACCAAAACACTCGAATGTTCAAGTTACACTTTGAGTGGAATGGTTTTTCATTCATTTGAGTCTTATTATGTATAAAGGTACATTACACGAAACATAAAGTATCAATTTTCTAAGCATACGAAAATGCGTTCGAGAAACCGGAACCGGGACGTAAGACGGGTGACAACGTACAAATTATTAGAAACTAATACAATTTATTATTATTAACACTAATAGTATTATTATTATTATCATTTTTATGAATTTTTGTATCATTATTACTTATTATTGTTGTTGATATAATAATAATAATAATTATTATTAATATATTTATCAATTATTAATATTAATTTAATTATATATAAAAAAAAGAATCAAGAACTAGTACCAATCAGTTTCCCATCCACATCCATACTGTATATGATTTTTGTATCTGTCGGAGTTGTTATAAGTCTGCTTCAATCACAATTCAAAACAGAAATCCTTTGCTATATATTGTCTATTGCATTCAGTGATTGAAAAAAACTGAAAAATTCAAGAAATAAGCTCAACACCTCTGTTCTTCATAATTTTACCATGTTCTGAATTCGAACAAATTTCCAAAATGTAATAATATATTCTTGTTAGGAATCATCTATCTAAACTATCTGTAAGTTTTCAATCCTCAATTATTTCTATTGATTTCTAATTTATGAGTTAAAGTTTTGATTTTAAAAGTCAACTAAGTGTTCTTGAATCAAATTCAAGTTTGTTTTGATGTTTCCAGTTAATTTTATGATCCATAAAGATTATATGAATGATTTGCAACACAATTCATGTTGTAATCATAATCTATAACGGTCTTAAATTCAAAACCAACTTTTGAGCTCATGTGTTCTTGACAGTGATATACACTAACTTGAATTCGAAACAAATTTCAAAAACTAAAAATGCAGAGTTGTTAGGAATCATTTACTTAAACTTCCTGTAAAATCTCAAGTTCCAATTCTTAATAACAAATTCGAATTAGCGAGTCAAAGTTATTTTGTCAAAAGTCAACCAATTTGTTCATCGATAAATTAGAGCTCGTTTTGATGTTTCAAGTTCAATTGACGATTCCAATAGTTTTTAGGAATGATTTGAAACTAAATTCGTGTTGTAAGAATTGTCCAAAATGTATTCGAAATGGGAGAACATTTTTTTTTTGAAGCTACGAGCTTCAGCAGTAGGCTTAAATGCAGTTTTTTTTAATTTTTTTTAATTTCAAGAACACTTTTATTTTTGTTTCACGTTGTTTATAAATCCTAAGTTCAAAACCCTTTCGATTGTTGTTGTTAAATTGCATCTGTTCGCAACTTTCTTTCAATTGCTGGCAGTTGCCCCTGTCGGTGAACCACCCCACCCCCCACCCCCCCCCCCCCCCCCCCCCCAAAAAAAATTCCTATATTAACTTGATTTTAATTATGGTGAAGAAGATGATGAACTAGGATGAATGAAATATTAGATATATATGGTTGGGTTTCAATATAAATCAGAAAAAACAAGAATGGCAGAATGGTTAAGTGTGTTTGCGGGTGAGCGAGAGGTCTCGGGTTCGAGCCCTGTTCGGGACATAATTTTTTTAGAAAGGCTTTGGAAGGTAGATTTCATTACCAAAATTATTATTATTATTATCATTGTTATTGTTACTAAAATTATAATTTTTATCACTATTATTACTATTATTATGATTAGGATTATTATCATTATCAAAATAACACAAACTATTATTATTATTATTATTATTATTATTATTATTATTATTATTATTATTATTATTATTAGTATTAGTATCACTATGTACTTATTAGTATTATTAGAATCATTATTAACATATGTTTATCATTATTATCATTATCATTTTTATTATTAGTATTATCGTTAGTAATAAAGTTATTATTAGTAGGACTATTATTAGTAAATCATTAATATCAAAACTATCATTTTTTTTTACAAATAAATAGTTTGTACATAAAATATACTTATTACATATACTATAATTATATTAATATTTCACATAACTATATATATCAAACATATTAACATTATACTTACATATATGTAACATCCCGATTTTCTTATATATGACTTAAGGTGCGTATTGTTACCTTGTAAACGTTTAATATTAACCGGGATCAATTATGTATAGTTTAAGTGTTTATCGCGAAAGTTGTGTTATTTTCCTATATTTTGAAGCTCTTATGTTATCGCGGGTTATAAAGGTTGTGGGTATAAGTTCGATTGGTTAAAAGTGCAAGAAAATGTCCAAAAATTGAAGTCTAGAATGTGTGAGGCGCGCTTGTTAGGGTGTGAGGCGCGCACGTATGAAGAAAAAGTGACCAGTCAAAAATTACACTAGGTGCGCGGGGCGCACTTTCATGTGCGCGGCTCACAGAATTTACACTTGGTGCGCGGGGCGCGCATTATAGGTGCGCGGCTCACACAAATTACACTTGGTGCGCGGGGCGCGTATATAGTGTGCGCGGCGCGCACACCCCTGAATCAGCATACCTTTTTATTTTGTAATTTAAAAGAAGTGTATGTTAGTCTTTTCACTTGGTGACCGGTTTTGGGAGTCAAAAGCTGGTTCAAGCTTATCCAAAACTCATTCTTCACATTTTCATTTAATTAAAATCAAATCTAGAGAGAGAGATTGAGTTTTAGAGTGAGAGAGCTCATTTTGGAAGGGAAGAAGGCCAAATCTTGTCCAAGTTCGAGTGTTAAAGTTGTTCCTTGCGTCTCTAGCTACATTTTGGTAGTCTTGGTAAGTCCTAACTCTATGATTTGAGTTTTAATTGGTTTATGGTTAGGGTTTTAGCCACTAGAGACTTGTATGACCCATTTGGGGTTAAAATGGGTGAACTTGGGTCATGTGATGAAAGGAAAACCCTAAATAGATGTAATCTAGGGTTTGGTCTTGTTTAATGAGAATTTTAAGTGTAAATTGTGTTGTTAAGCATCAAGACACTTGTTTAAAGTTGAAAGAGATGTTAATTGGGTCATGTTAGACTAAGTTTGTAAGTGTGAGTGTTATAATGGGTAAAATGGGTATTGTTGACCTATTTTGGGTGAAATGGGTATGAATTACCCTAAGTTATGTTAATTGAAGTTAGTAAACTTTAATTCACTAGCTTTAGTGATTAAAGTTGGGTCTTGGCCAATTAAGGGCGGTTTTGGTGCGGTTGAGTCATTTAATGCGAATCGGGTCATTAAATGCTCAAGTATGTGTAATGTGGTTAATTCCACTAGTTGTGTAATTAAATGTTTACTTATGTAATAGGTACTTGCTTTGAAGCATTCGGAAGCATTAAATCACCACCGAGGTGTTAAGGTGAGTGGAATAATTATGCGTGTACGTATATAATGTATTTATTTGCGTAGTATGAATGTGGCATTGTCGCGGTGTTTAAGACACCACATTCTAAGTAACGAGTAGTATTGTCGCGGTGTTTAAGACACTACTCATGGTTGATTGACATGTGGTATTGTCGCGGTGTTTAAGACACCACATTGTCATGGGAGTGGAATTGTCGCGGTGTTCAAGACACCACTCATTGTTTTGATTGACGTGTAGATTCGTCGCGGTGTTTAAGATGCCACGTTGTCATGAGGGTGAATTAGTCGCGGTGTTTAAGACATCACCCGGGGGAAATTAGTGATTACGCGGTGTTTAAGTAACACTAATGGATGTTATGAACTCCGGCGGTCTTTCGAGTACCGTTCCCTTGTATGATCGGGTAACCATGGATGTGTGAATGTGTATTTAGCATATTAAATTATGAACTATATGCTATTGTTGGTTGCTAGCTTCTTGTGAATTGTGGATAGTAGTTTATGCATGATGTTTGCATGTTTGTCGAATTGCTAGCTCGTATGAGGTATTTGTAAGTGATTTCAAGTAAGTAGGTTATATATGAACATGTATAATTATTGCATTCACTAAGCGTTAGCTTACCCCTCTCGTTGTTTATCTTTTTAGATGCAGGTGCGAATAAGGGCAAAGGGGTTGTTGGGCACTAGATGTCCCTTGATGTTGCTTGTTGAAGCTTTTGAAGTTGGCCTAGCGTTTTGGGTAGTTTAGCCCCAAACCATGCTCGAAGTGTTGTTTGGATTAAAACTATCATTTTAATGGGTCGAACTTGTATTAAACTTAATTAATGGCCTTCGTGCCTTTTGTAAACATTTAGATTGTTGTATGTTTTAAATGGAACTTGGGGAATGGTTTACATCGTTAATTGGCGCGTAAACGTGCATCATTAAAAAAAAATTTATTGCATGGAATACGGGTTGGGTTGTTTCAAGTGGTATCAGAGCATGGTCTAAGGGATTTAGGCGACTTGAGATAGGTGCCTAGACTTAGACTTTATTGTGTGTACGCTTTATGTGGGACTTGTAGGACTTTGGGTCTAATCGGGAATTATTAGTATTTTAGTTTATGTGAACTAACCTTGTGCTAATGTTTTTGTGTTGGGTTTAGCAATCATCAAGCGAGATGAACGTGGTACTAGCAAGTTAATGCGACGTGCTCGCGTAACAATGATTAGCTACCATTGTTACAGGTGAAAATCGTGTCAAACAAGTGATGTACGATGATTGTCGAGCAAGATGGGGTAGTGTGGTGTATGTATACATACATTCGTGTTAAGTCCTTTTGCTTCATCGTTTAATCCTTTTCGTTTTATAGAATGAAGACGAGAAATGGACCCGATGTTGATAACGGGGGTACGAGTGAGGACATTGAGTGAAATGTCCCGTTCTTATTGATTAAAAACGTTCCATATTAATTGATTTCGTTGCGAGGTTTTGACCTCTATATGAGACGTTTTTCAAAGACTGCATTCATTTTTAAAACAAACCATAACCTTTATTTCATAAATAAAGGTTTAAAAAGCTTTACGTAGATTATCAAATAATGATAATCTAAAATATCCTGTTTACACACGACCATTACATAATGGTTTACAATACAAATATGTTACATCGAAATCAGTTTCTTGAATGCAGTTTTTACACAATATAATACAAACATGGACTCCAAATCTTGTCTTTATTTTAGTATGCAACAGCGGAAGCTCTTAGTATTCACCTGAGAATAAACATGCTTTAAACGTCAACAAAAATGTTGGTGAGTTATAGGTTTAACCTATATATATCAAATCGTAACAATAGACCACAAGATTTCATATTTCAATACACATCCCATACATAGAGATAAAAATCATTCATATGGTGAATACCTGGTAACCGACATTAACAAGATGTATATATATAAGAATATCCCCATCATTCCGGGACACCCTTCGGATATGATATAAATTTCGAAGTACTAAAGCATCCGGTACTTTGGATGGGGTTTGTTATGCCCAATAGATCTATCTTTAGGATTCGCGTCAATTAGGGTGTCTGTTCCCTAATTCTTAGATTACCAGACTTAATAAAAAGGGGCATATTCGATTTCGATAATTCAACCATAGAATGTAGTTTCACATACTTGTGTCTATTTTGTAAATCATTTATAAAACCTGCATGTATTCTCATCCCAAAAATATTAGATTTTAAAAGTGGGACTATAACTCACTTTCACAGATTTTTACTTCGTCGGGAAGTAAGACTTGGCCACTGGTTGATTCACGAACCTATAACAATATATACATATATATCAAAGAATGTTCAAAATATATTTACAACACTTTTAATATATTTTGATGTTTTAAGTTTATTAAGTCAGCTGTCCTCGTTAGTAACCTACAACTAGTTGTCCACAGTTAGATGTACAGAAATAAATCGATAAATATTATCTTGAATCAATCCACGACCCAGTGTATACGTATCTCAGTATTGATCACAACTCAAATTATATATATTTTGGAATCAACCTCAACCCTGTATAGCTAACTCCAACATTCACATATAGAGTGTCTATGGTTGTTCCGAAATATATATAGATGTGTCGACATGATAGGTCGAAACATTGTATACGTGTCTATGGTATCTCAAGATTACATAATATACAATACAAGTTGATTAAGTTATGGTTGGAATAGATTTGTTACCAATTTTCACGTAGCTAAAATGAGAAAAATTATTCAATCTTGTTTTACCCATAACTTCTTCATTTTAAATCCGTTTTGAGTGAATCAAATTGCTATGGTTTCATATTAAACTATATTTTATGAATCTAAACATAAAAGTATAGGTTTATAGTCGGAAAAATAAGTTACAAGTCATTTTTATAAAGGTAGTCATTTCAGTCGAAAGAACGACGTCTAGATGACCATTTTAGAAAACATACTTCCACTTTGAGTTTAACCATAATTTTTGGATATAGTTTCATGTTCATAATAAAAATCATTTTCTCAGAATAACAACTTTTAAATCAAAGTTTATCATAGTTTTTAATTAACTAACCCAAAACAGCCCGCGGTGTTACTACGACGGCGTAAATCCGGTTTTACGGTGTTTTTCGTGTTTCCAGGTTTTAAATCATTAAGTTAGCATATCATATAGATATAGAACATGTGTGTAGTTAATTTTAAAAGTCAAGTTAGAAGGATTAACTTTTATTTGCGAACAAGTTTAGAATTAACTAAACTATGTTCTAGTGATTACGAGTTTAAACCTTCGAATAAGATAGTTTTATATATATGAATCGAATGATGTTATGAACATCATTACTACCTCAAGTTTAGTAGGTAAACCTACTGGAAGTGGCAAGAAATTATCTAGCTTCAAAGGATCTTGGATGGCTTGAAAGTTCTTGAAGTAGGATCATGACACAAAAACAAGTTCAAGTAAGATTTTTACTCGAATTAAGATAGTTTATAGTTATAGAAATTGAATCAAAGTTTGAATATGAATATTACCTTGAATAAGAAAGATAACCTACTGTATATAACAAAGGTTTCTTGATCTTAGATGATTACTTGGAATGGATTAGAAAGCTTGGAAGTAAATTAGTAAACTTGAAGGGATTTTTGAAGTGTTCTTGAAGTGTTCTTCCTATGATGATTATAGCTTGATTCTTGAAGTGATTTTTGATGAAGATGATGATTAACTACTGGAAAAATACATTCATAATAGTGTGTGTGTGTTGAGAGAGAATTAGAAGGAGAATTGGAAGTGAAATGGAGTGAATGATGAGTGGTAATTGGTGAGTGGTGAGTGGGGTTAAAAGGAGTTCTAGTTAGTTGACTAGCTCATGGTAGAAGTTAAAATTGATTAGTCATACATGACATAATCAAGAGTGGAATCCCATGCTAGTTCCTATTGGTATATACTCATAGTAAGTACGTTTTGAAGCTGTGTATAATACGGGTAAGAATACGACTAGAATTCTTGATGAAAGAAAAGAATGGAAAAGTAACTGTAACCATTTTCGTTAAGTATGAGTGTTTTGATATATGTCTTGAAGTCTTCCAAAAGTATTTTAATACATCTAAATACACTACATGTATATACATTTTAACTGAGTCGTTAAGTCATCGTTAGTCGTTACATGTAAGTGTTGTTTTGAAACCTTTAAGTTAACGATCTCAATTAATGTTGTTAACCCATTGTTTATTATATCTAATGAGATGTTAAATTATTATATTATCATGATATTATGATATATTAATATATCTTAATATGATATATATACATTTAAATGTCGTTACAACGATAATCGTTACATATATGTCTCGTTTCGAAATCCTTAAGTTAGTAGTCTTGTTTATATGTATATAACTCATTGTTAATATACTTATGGAGATACTTACTTATCATAATCTCATGTTAACCATATGTATATCCATATATATATCGTCATGTCGTTTTTACAAGTTTTAACGTTCGTGAATCGCCGGTCAACTTGGGTGGTCAATTGTCTATATGAAACATATTTCAATTAATCAAGTCTTAACAAGTTTGATTGGTTAACATGTTGGAAACATTTAATCATGTAAATATCAATCTCAATTAATATATATAAACATGGAAAAGTTCGGGTCACTACAGTACCTACCCGTTAAATAAATTTCGTCCCGAAATTTTAAGCTGTTGAAGGTGTTGACGAATCTTCTGGAAATAGATGCGGGTATTTCTTCTTCATCTGATCTTCATGCTCCCAGGTGAACTCGGGTCCTCTACGAGCATTCCATCGAACCTTAACAATTGGTATCTTGTTTTGCTTAAGTCTTTTAACCTCACGATCCATTATTTCGACGGGTTCTTCGATGAAATGGAGTTTTTCGTTGATTTGGATTTCATCTAACGGAATAGTGAGATCTTCTTTAGCAAAACATTTCTTCAAATTCGAGACGTGGAAAGTGTTATGTACAGCCGCGAGTTGTTGAGGTAACTCAAGTCGGTAAGCTACTGGTCCGACACGATCAATAATCTTGAATGGTCCAATATACCTTGGATTTAATTTCCCTCGTTTACCAAATCGAAAAACGCCTTTCCAAGGTGCAACTTTAAGCATGACCATCTCTCCAATTTCAAATTCTATATCTTTTCTTTTAATGTCAGCGTAGCTCTTTTGTCGACTTTGGGCGGTTTTCAACCGTTGTTGAATTTGGATGATCTTCTCGGTAGTTTCTTGTATAATCTCCGGACCCGTAATCTTTCTATCCCCCACTTCACTCCAACAAATCGGAGACCTGCACTTTCTACCATAAAGTGCTTCAAACGGCGCCATCTCAATGCTTGAATGGTAGCTGTTGTTGTAGGAAAATTCTGCTAACGGTAGATGTCGATCCCAACTGTTTCCGAAATCAATAACACATGCTCGTAGCATGTCTTCAAGCTTTTGTATCGTCCTTTCGCTCTGTCTATCAGTTTGTGGATGATAGGCAGTACTCATGTCTAGACGAGTTCCTAATGCTTGCTGTAATGTCTGCCAGAATCTTGAAATAAATCTGCCATCCCTATCAGAGATAATAGAGATTGGTATTCCATGTCTGGAGACGACTTCCTTCAAATACAGTCATGCTAACTTCTCCATCTTGTCATCTTCTCTTATTGGCAGGAAGTGTGCTGATTTGGTGAGACGATCAACTATTACCCAAATAGTATCAAAACCACTTGCAGTCCTTGGCAATTTAGTGATGAAATCCATGGTAATGTTTTCCCATTTCCATTCCGGGATTTCGGGTTGTTGAAGTAGACCTGATGGTTTCTGATGCTCAGCTTTGACCTTAGAACACGTCAAACATTCTCCTACGTATTTAGCAACATCGGCTTTCATACCCGGCCACCAAAAATGTTTCTTGAGATCCTTGTACATCTTCCCCGTTCCAGGATGTATTGAGTATCTGGTTTTATGAGCTTCTCTAAGTACCATTTCTCTCATATCTCCGAATTTTGGTACCCAAATCCTTTCAGCCCTATACCGGGTTCCGTCTTCCCGAATATTAAGATGTTTCTCCGATCCTTTGGGTATTTCATCCTTTAAATTTCCCTCTTTTAAAACTCCTTGTTGCGCCTCCTTTATTTGAGTAGTAAGGTTATTATGAATCATTATATTCATAGATTTTACTCGAATGGGTTCTCTGTCCTTCCTGCTCAAGGCATCGGCTACCACATTTGCCTTCCCCAGGTGGTAACGAATCTCAAAGTCGTAATCATTCAATAATTCAATCCACCTACGCTGCCTCATATTCAGTTGTTTCTGATTAAATATGTGTTGAAGACTTTTGTGGTCGGTATATATAATACTTTTGACCCCATATAAGTAGTGCCTCCAAGTCTTTAATGCAAAAACAACCGCGCCTAATTCCAAATCATGCGTCGTATAATTTTGTTCGTGAATCTTCAATTGTCTAGACGCATAAGCAATCACCTTCGTTCGTTGCATTAATACACAACCGAGACCTTGCTTTGATGCGTCACAATAAATCACAAAATCATCATTCCCTTCAGGCAATGACAATATAGGTGCCGTAGTTAGCTTTTTCTTCAATAACTGAAACGCTTTCTCTTGTTCATCAATCCATTCAAATTTCTTCCCTTTATGCGTTAATGCAGTCAAGGGTTTTTCTATTCTGGAAAAGTCTTGGATGAACCTTCTGTAGTAACCAGCTAGTCCTAAAAACTGGCGTATGTGTTTCGGAGTTTTCGGGGTTTCCCACTTTTCAACAGTTTCTATCTTTGCCGGATCCACCTTAATACCTTCTTTGTTCACTATGTGACCGAGGAATTGAACTTCTTCCAACCAAAATGCACACTTTGAAAATTTAGCGTACAATTCTTCCTTCCTCAATACTTCTAACACCTTTCTCAAATGTTCACCATGTTCTTGGTCATTCTTTGAGTAAATAAGTATGTCATCAATGAAAACAATGACAAACTTGTCAAGGTATGGTCCACACACTCGGTTCATAAGGTCCATGAACACAGCTGGTGCATTAGTTAAACCAAACGGCATGACCATAAACTCATAATGACCGTAACGTGTTCTGAAAGCAGTCTTTGGAATATCATCTTCTTTCACCCGCATTTGATGATACCCGGAACGTAAGTCAATCTTTGAATAAACAGACGAGCCTTGTAGTTGATCAAATAAGTCATCGATTCTCGGTAGTGGGTAGCGGTTCTTGATGGTAAGTTTGTTCAACTCTCGGTAGTCGATACACAACCTGAATGTACCAACTTTCTTCTTGACAAACAAAACAGGAGCTCCCCACGGTGATGTGCTTGGTCGAATGAAACCACGCTCTAAAAGTTCTTGTAATTGGCTTTGTAGTTCTTTCATCTCGCTGGGTGCGAGTCTGTAAGGAGCACGAGCTATTGGTGCAGCTCCTGGTACAAGATCTATTTGAAATTCAAAGGATCGCTGTGGGGGTAATCCCGGTAATTCTTTCGGAAATACATCGAGAAATTCTTTTGCAATGGGAACATCATTGATGCTTTTTTCTTTAGTTTGTACTTTCTCGACGTGTGCTAGAACAGCATAGCAACCTTTTCTTATTAGTTTTTGTGCCTTCAAATTACTAATAATATGTAGCTTCGTGTTGCCCTTTTCTCCGTACACCATTAAGGGTTTTCCTTTTTCTCGTATAATGCGAATTGCATTTTTGTAACAAACGATCTCTGCTTTCACTTCTTTCAACCAGTCCATACCGATTATCACATCAAAACTCCCTAACTCTACTGGTATCAAATCAATCTTAAATGTTTCGCTAACCAGTTTAATTTCTCGATTCCGACATATATTATCTGCTGAAATTAATTTACCATTTGCTAATTCGAGTAAAAATTTACTATCCAAAGGCGTCAATGGACAACTTAATTTAGCACAAAAATCTCTACTCATATAGCTTCTATCCACACTCGAATCAAATAAAACGTAAGCAGATTTATTGTCAATAAGAAACGTACCCGTAACAAGCTCCGGGTCTTCTTGTGCCTCTGCCGCATTAATATTGAAAACTCTTTCGCGGCCTTGTCCATTCGTGTTCTCCTGGTTCGGGCAATTTCTAATAATGTGGCCCGGTTTTCCACATTTATAACAAACTACATTGGCATAACTTGCTCCGACACTACTTGCTCCGCCATTACTCGTTCCGACACCATTTGTTCCTTTCGTTCTATTAACCCCTGGTCCGTAGACCTCACACTTCGCCGCGCTATGACCATTTCTTTTACACTTGTTGCAAAATTTGCTGCAGAACCCCGAGTGATACTTTTCACACCTTTGGCATAGCTGCTTCTGATTGTTGTTGTTGTTGCGGTTATTATTGTTGTTGGGATGATTGTTGTAGTTGCTGTTATTGTTGTTGTTGTTGTTGGGCCGTTTGTTGTAGTTGCGATTGATGTTGCGATTGTTGGGATAATTGTTGCGATTATTGTTGTAATTGCTGTTGTTGTTGTATTGGTGATTCTTATCACCGTTTTCCTCCCACTTTCTTTTGACTTGCTTCACATTGGCCTCTTCAGCAGTCTGTTCTTTAATTCTTTCTTCAATCTGGTTCACTAGTTTGTGAGCCATTCTACATGCCTGTTATATGGAGGCGGGCTCGTGTGAACTTATATCTTCTTGGATTCTTTCCGATAATCCTTTCACAAACGCGTCGATCTTCTCTTCCTTATCTTCGAATGCTCCCGGACACAATAGGCACAATTCTGTGAATCGTCTTTCGTACGTGGTAATATCAAATCCTTGGGTTCGTAACCCTCTAAGTTCTGTCTTGAGCTTATTGACCTCGGTTCTGGGACGGTACTTCTCGTTCATCAAGTGCTTGAATGCTGACCACGGTAGTGCGTACGCATCATCTTGTCCCACTTGCTCTAGATAGGTATTCCACCATGTTAACGCAGAACCTGTGAAGGTATGCGTAGCGTACTTCACTTTGTCCTCCTCGGTACACTTACTTATGGCAAACACCGATTCGACCTTCTCGGTCCACCGTTTCAATCCGATCGGTCCTTCGGTTCCATCAAATTCCAAAGGTTTGCAGGCAGTGAATTCTTTGTAGGTGCATCCTATACGATTTCCTGTACTGCCAGATCCAAGGTTATTGTTGGTATGTAGCGCAGCCTGTACTGCGGCTATGTTTGAAGCTAGAAAAGTACGGAATTCCTCTTCATTCATATTCACGGTGTGTCGAGTAGTCGGTGCCATTTCCTTCAAAATAGTCAAATGGAACAAGTTAATCATACAGAATATTAAGAGTAGTTAATAGTATTTCGTAGCATAATATGAACTCATTTATAAAAGCTTTTTCTTCATATTAGCGTTTTATAAGTTTAAATTCGGGTAGTACCTACCCGTTAAGTTCATACTTAGTAGCTAATATACAATTCAACTACTACAATTCTATATGAAAAACTGATTGTAATAATATTTCGCGTTCAAACTTTTATACAATATTTTACAAACTTACAATACCGCTTATTTTACATAAAGCATGAAATATAGCACACAATAACTTTGATACAAGATAGTTGTGAAGATAATTCTAGCTAGTACACAAGTCGTTCAGCAAAGGCAATAAAGACACGTAATTCATACGTCCAGAAACAAGTCATGCATTCTGGTTTTACTAGGACTACTTCCCATCCTTGGTCTTGTGGAACATAACTGTTATGGCCGTTGATAAGACAGCGTGTTGTAACGTCATCAAAGGGACGAGGGTTACGTAATGACCAACAGTCTCGTAATAACCTAAAAACCTCATTTCTTACCCCAATTACCGACTCCGTCACTTGTGGGAAAGTTTTGTTTAATAGTTGTAGCCCGATGTTCTTGTTCTCACTTTGGTGAGAAGCGAACATTACTAACCCGTAAGCATAACATGCTTCTTTATGTTGCATGTTAGCCGCTTTTTCTAAATCACGAAGTCCTATATTCGGATATACTGAGTCAAAATAATTTCTTAACCCGTTGCGTAAAATAGCATTTGGGTTCCCCGCAATATATGCGTCAAAGTAAACACATCGTAACTTATGGATTTCCCAATGTGATATCCCCCATATTTCGAACGAAAGCCTTTTATAAACCAAGGCATTCTTGGAACGTTCTTCGAATGTCTTACAAACTGATCTCGCCTTAAATAGTTGTGCCGAGGAATTCTGACCGACTCTAGACAAGATTTCATCAATCATGTCTCCGGGTAGGTCTCTTAAAATATTGGGTTGTCTATCCATTTTGTGTTTTTATACTGTAAAATAGACAAGAGTTAGATTCATAAAAAAATACTTATTAATACAAGCAATTTTTACATATATCATAAAGCATAAACACACTATATTACATATATTACACCACACGAATATAACTATCTTATTCCGACTCGCTCGTTTCTTCTTGTTCGGTTTTGGTTCGTTTTGCCAAGTTTCTAGGGATATATGATATTCCCCTAATACGAGTCGTCGTTGTCCACATTGGTTTAGAAAAACCTGGTGGTTTAGAGGTTCCCGGGTCATTGTTACAACTTAAGGACTTCGGGGGTTGACGATACATATAAAGTTCATCGGGGTTGGAATTAGATTTCTCTATTTTTATGCCCTTTCCCTTATTATTTTCTTTTGCCTTTTTAAATTCAGTTGGGGTAATTTCTATAACATCATCGGAATTCTCGTCGGAATCCGATTCATCGGAGAATTGGTAATCCTCCCAATATTTTGCTTCCTTGGCGGAAACACCATTGACCATAATTAACCTTGGTCGGTTGGTTGAGGATTCTCTTTTACTTAACCGTTTTATTATTTCCCTCACCGGTTCTATTTCTTCTTCCGATTTCGATTCTTCTTCCGGTTCCGACTCTTCTTCCGGTTCCTCTTCGGGAACTTGTGAATCAGTCCACGAATCATTCCAATTTACATTTGACTCTTCATTATTATTAGGTGAGTCAATGGGACTTGTTCTAGAGGTAGACATCTATCACATAATATCAAACACGTTAAGAGATTAATATATTACATAATATTCATATGTTAAAAATATATAGTTTCCAACAAAAATGTTAAGCAATCATTTTTAAAGAAAACACGGTCGAAGTCCAGACTCACTAATGCATCCTAACAAACTCGATAAGACACACTAATGCAAATTTTCTGGTTCTCTAAGACCAACGCTCGGATACCAACTGAAATGTCCCGTTCTTATTGATTAAAAACGTTCCATATTAATTGATTTCGTTGCGAGGTTTTGACCTCTATATGAGACGTTTTTCAAAGACTGCATTCATTTTTAAAACAAACCATAACCTTTATTTCATAAATAAAGGTTTAAAAAGCTTTACGTAGATTATCAAATAATGATAATCTAAAATATCCTGTTTACACACGACCATTACATAATGGTTTACAATACAAATATGTTACATCGAAATCAGTTTCTTGAATGCAGTTTTTACACAATATCGTACAAACATGGACTCCAAATCTTGTCTTTATTTTAGTATGCAACAGCGGAAGCTCTTAGTATTCACCTGAGAATAAACATGCTTTAAACGTCAACAAAAATGTTGGTGAGTTATAGGTTTAACCTATATATATCAAATCGTAACAATAGACCACAAGATTTCATATTTCAATACACATCCCATACATAGAGATAAAAATCATTCAAATGGTGAACACCTGGTAACCGACATTAACAAGATGTATATATATAAGAATATCCCCATCATTCCGGGACACCCTTCGGATATGATATAAATTTCGAAGTACTAAAGCATCCGGTACTTTGGATGGGGTTTGTTAGGCCCAATAGATCTATCTTTAGGATTCGCGTCAATTAGGGTGTCTGTTCCCTAATTCTTAGATTACCGGACTTAATAAAAAGGGGCATATTCGATTTCGATAATTCAACCATAGAATGTAGTTTCACGTACTTGTGTCTATTTTGTAAATCATTTATAAAACCTGCATGTATTCTCATCCCAAAAATATTAGATTTTAAAAGTGGGACTATAACTCACTTTCACAGATTTTTACTTCGTCGGAAAGTAAGACTTGGCCACTGGTTGATTCACGAACCTATAACAATATATACATATATATCAAAGAATGTTCAAAATATATTTACAACACTTTTAATATATTTTGATGTTTTAAGTTTATTAAGTCAGCTGTCCTCGTTAGTAACCTACAACTAGTTGTCCACAGTTAGATGTACAGAAATAAATCGATAAATATTATCTTGAATCAATCCACGACCCAGTGTATACGTATCTCAGTATTGACACAACTCAAACTATATATATTTTGGAATTAACCTCAACCCTGTATAGCTAACTCCAACATTCACATATAGAGTGTCTATGGTTGTTCCGAAATATATATAGATGTGTCGACATGATAGGTCGAAACATTGTATACGTGTCTATGGTATCTCAAGATTACATAATATACAATACAAGTTGATTAAGTTATGGTTGGAATAGATTTGTTACCAATTTTCACGTAGCTAAAATGAGAAAAATTATCCAATCTTGTTTTACCCATAACTTCTTCATTTTAAATCCGTTTTGAGTGAATCAAATTGCTATGGTTTCATATTGAACTCTATTTTATGAATCGAAACATAAAAGTATAGGTTTATAGTCAGAAAAATAAGTTACAAGTCGTTTTTATAAAGGTAGTCATTTCAGTCGAAAGAACGACGTCTAGATGACCATTTTAGAAAACATACTTCCACTTTGAGTTTAACCATAATTTTTGGATATAGTTTCATGTTCATAATAAAAATCATTTTCTCAGAATAATAACTTTTAAATCAAAGTTTATCATAGTTTTTAATTAACTAACCCAAAACAGCCCGCGGTGTTACTACGACGGCGTAAATCCGGTTTTACGGTGTTTTTCGTGTTTCCAGGTTTTAAATCATTAAGTTAGCTTATCATATAGATATAGAACATGTGTGTAGTTAATTTTAAAAATCAAGTTAGAAGGATTAACTTTTATTTGCGAACAAGTTTAGAATTAACTAAACTATGTTCTAGTGATTACGAGTTTAAACCTTCGAATAAGATAGTTTTATATATATGAATCGAATGATGTTATGAACATCATTACTACCTCAAGTTTAGTAGGTAAACCTACTGGAAGTGACAATAAATGATCTAGCTTCAAAGGATCTTGGATGGCTTGAAAGTTCTTGAAGTAGGATCATGACACAAAAACAAGTTCAAGTAAGATTTTTACTCGAATTAAGATAGTTTATAGTTATAGAAATTGAATCAAAGTTTGAATATGAATATTACCTTGAATAAGAAAGATAACCTACTGTATATAACAAAGGTTTCTTGATCTTAGATTATTACTTGGAATGGATTAGAAAGCTTGGAAGTAAATTAGTAAACTTGAAGGGATTTTTGAAGTGTTCTTGAAGTGTTCTTCCTATGATGATTATAGCTTGATTCTTGAAGTGATTTTTGATGAAGATGATGATTAACTACTGGAAAAATACGTTCATAATAGTGTGTGTGTGTTGAGAGAGAATTAGAAAGAGAATTGGAAGTGAAATGGAGTGAATGATGAGTGGTAATTGGTGAGTGGTGAGTGGGGTTAAAAGGAGTTCTAGTTAGTTGACTAGCTCATGGTAGAAGTTAAAATTGATTAGTCATACATGACATAATCAAGAGTAGAATCTCATGCTAGTTCCTATTGGTATATACTCATAGTAAGTACGTTTTGAAGCTGTGTATAATACGGGTAAGAATACGACTAGAATTCTTGATGAAAGAAAAGAATGGAAAAGTAACTGTAACCATTTTCGTTAAGTATGAGTGTTTTGATATATGTCTTGAAGTCTTCCAAAAGTATTTTAATACATCTAAATACACTACATGTATATACATTTTAACTGAGTCGTTAAGTCATCGTTAGTCGTTACATGTAAGTGTTGTTTTGAAACCTTTAAGTTAACGATCTCAATTAATGTTGTTAACCCATTGTTTATTATATCTAATGAGATGTTAAATTATTATATTATCATGATATTATGATATATTAATATATCTTAATATGATATATATACATTTAAATGTCGTTACAACGATAATCGTTACATATATGTCTCGTTTCAAAATCCTTAAGTTAGTAGTCTTGTTTATATGTATATAACTCATTGTTAATATAATTATGGAGATACTTACTTATCATAATCTCATGTTAACCATATGTATATCCATATATATATCGTCATGTCATTTTTACAAGTTTTAACGTTCGTGAATCGCCGGTCAACTTGGGTGGTCAATTGTCTATATGAAACATATTTCAATTAATCAAGTCTTAACAAGTTTGATTGCTTAACATGTTGGAAACATTTAATCATGTAAATATCAATCTCAATTAATATATATAAACATGGAAAAGTTCGGGTCACTACATTGAGTTCACGGCCAAAGTTGAGGCCATCTTTAAACGTCAAAAGGCGGAGTTCCTCAAGGATGTTAAGAAAATGTTTCTAGATACGATTGACGAGCAATTAATCAATGTAGTCAAGGAGCAAGTAAAGGCCGTTCTTCACGAAGATAATGTGGGAAGACGAGACTTTTACTATAAGAACTTCAAGGATTCTCAACCTCCCACCTTTGAAGGTGAAAGAGACCCTCTTAAGAGTGCCCGATGGATATCCAATATGGAGAGGGCTTTCCGTACTTGTGAATGTCCTCTCGATAAGAAGACAAGGTACGGGTGTAGTATGTTAAGGGGCGATGCTAAATTGTGGTGGGACGCGAAGATCCAACTATATGGCGAAGAACAATGCATGGAATTCACTTGGGATGAATTCAAGAAAGAGTTTTTCGATGAATACCGAACTCCGGCCGATCTTACTAGGCTTAAGGACGAGTTACGTTCCTTGAGGCAAGGGTCAATGGATTTGAACACTCTCAAATCCGTGTTTTTGTCTAAGACCCAATTTTGCCCGGAGTATGTCGGGAATGATAAGATGTTGAAAGAAGATTTCTATCGGATCTTGAATGATAGTTATCAAGAGAAGATAAGTGTGAATGTAGTGAAAAGTTTTGATGAGTTGTTTAACATGGCCAAAGGTTTTGAGGCACTTGTGTTGAGAAAAAATGGCTTTACCTTGGGCAAAAAGAAGTTTGAAGCTACTAGTCAATCGAATTTTTCTAACAAGAAGTATAAGAAGGGCTCCGAGAGTGTTGGAAGCGTGAAGAAAGGTGCTTCGGGGGATTTTCCTTATTCTTGTCACAATTGTGGGCGAAGGGGGCATATGGCCCGAGATTGCACCAAACCATCTTCTACAACCAAACTCACTTGTTATAATTGTGGTAAGGAAGGGCACAAGAAGCCGGAATGTCCCAATTTGAATAATGATAATGTTAAGAGGTTAGAGAAGGCGGCGGGTACGGCCCGGGGGCGAAACTATTTGATGACCAATGATGAGGCCAAGCATTCCAATGAAGTTGTCTCAGGTACTTTCATGGTTAATTCTAATCCGGCAAGGATATTATTTGATAGCGATGCTAATTTGTCTTTTGTGTCGCCTCGATTTGTGCCTAAGTTAAATAAACTGCTAGTTAAGTTGAGTCATCCGGTAGAAGTTGAAATAGCAGATGGCAAGATGGCGCTAGTGGTTGATGTGTGTGAAAATTGTAATGTTGTGTTTGGTACCGAAACGTTTAAAATCGATCTCATCCCGATGACTTTGGGTGAGTTTGATATTGTTGTTGGTATGGATTGGCTCGATCGTTATAGAGCCGATATTGCATGCCATGATAAGTTCATTCGTGTCAAGACCCCAAGTGGGGGAGAGTTGATTATTCATGGCGACAAACGAAGAAGACTCGTGCCATTATGCACTTATGCACGAGCGCGACGTTTTCTCAAGAGTGGTGGTATATGTTATCTTGCTCATGTAGTTGATACTCGTGATGAGTCACCACCTATTCGTGAAATCCCAGTGGTTAATTAATTTGAAGATGTTTTTCCGGATGAATTACCGGGTGTCCCGGCGGAAAGACAAGTAGAATTTCGCATTGAGTTGGTTCCGGGAGCTACTCCCATTGCTAAAACTCCTTATCGTTTAGCACCGACGGAAATGCAAGAGTTGTTAAATCAAACCCAAGAGTTACTTAAGAAGGGTTTTATTCGACTGAGCTCCTCGCCATGGGGTGCTCTGGTTTTGTTTGTGAAAAAGAAAGATGGTAGTATGCGGATGTGCATCGATTATCGGGAGTTGAACAAAGTGACGATTAAGAATCGTTATCCATTGCCTCGGATTGACGATTTGTTTGACCAATTCCAAGGTGCAACGTATTTTTCTAAGATTGACCTACGGTCCGGCTATCATCAAGTGCGGGTCCGTGAGGAAGACATAGAGAAAATGGCTTTTTGAACTCGTTACGGGCATTTTGAGTTTGTAGTTATGCCTTTTGGTCTTACGAATGCACCGGCGGCATTCATGGATCTTATGAACCGGGTGTGCCAACCTATGTTGGACAAGTCGGTAATTGTGTTCATCGACAACATACTTGTTTATTCTAAGAGTATGAAGGAACATGAGCACCATTTGCGTGAAGTGTTGAAGACATTGCGGAAGGAGAAGTTGTATGCAAAATTCTCCAAATGTGAATTTTGGCTAAGGGAAGTTCAATTCCTTGGCCATATTGTGAATCAGGAAGGTATTCAAGTAGACCCGGGGAAGATAGAAACGGTGAAGAGTTGGGGACAACCGACTACGCCTACGGAAATCCGAAGTTTTCTTGTGTTGAATGATTATTACCGTCGGTTTATCCAAGACTTTTCCAAGATTGCTTCTCCTTTGACTAAATTGACGAGGAAGAACGTAAGATTCAATTGGGAGAACGGGCAAGAAATCGCTTTTCAATTGTTAAAAGAGAAATTGTGTCAAGCCCCGGTGTTAGTGTTGCCGGAAGGGGTAGAAGACATGACGGTTTATTGTGATGCTTCTTTAAATGGGCTCGGGTGTGTTTTGATGCAAAGAGGTAAAGTCATCGCTTACGCCTCTCGACAATTAAAGGAACACGAAAAGAGATACCCGACTCATGATCTTGAATTGGCGGCGGTGGTTCATGCGTTGAAAATTTGGCGCCACTACTTATATGGTGTCAAGTGTACGATTTATTCGGATCATAAGAGTTTGAAACATCTCTTTAGTCAACGAGATTTGAATTATCGTCAACGTAGGTGGATGGATGTGGTAAAAGATTATGATTGTGAAATACTTTATCATCCGGGTAAGGCGAACGTGGTCGCGGATGCGTTGAGTAGAAAGAGTCAACATCCGGCAATACGAGTAGGGTCGTTACGCATGATCATCACTAACGATTTCCTTGTAAATCTTGGTGAGATTCAAATAGAGGCGTATGTTTACAACAAGCATGAAGAGCGGATTGTGGGACAAACGGAGTCCATTACTATGGGCTCGCGTGGTTTATTATCGTTTCAAGGAAGAGTGTGGGTACCTAAGATGGGTGGTAACCAACAAGTGCTACTTGATGAAGCACATAAGTCAAAGTATTCCATTCATCCGGGTGCAACAAAAATGTACTATGATTTGAGGAAAGATTATTGGTGGCCCGGTATGAAACATGATGTGGTTAAGTATGTTGAATAATGCGTCACGTGTTTGCAAGTTAAAGCCGAACACCAAAAGCTGTATGGTAAGTTACAACCATTGGAAGTCCCAAAATGGAAATGGGAGCACATTACCATGGACTTCATTACCAAGTTACCAAAGACGGCGAGGACCCAATATGATACGATTTGGGTGATAGTTGATAGATTGACGAAGAGTGCCTTGTTTCTTCCCATTCGGGAAACGATATCATCGGAGACTTTATCCAAGTTGTTTATCAAGGAGGTGATATCGAGGCATGGGGTTCCTATATCTATTGTTTCGGATCGAGATACTCGTTTCACGTCTCGGTTTTGGAACAAGTTTCATGAAGATATGGGTACTCAATTGAAAATGAGCACGGCATATCATCCTCAAACGGACGGTCAAACCGAGCGTACGAACCAAACGTTGGAGGATATGTTAAGGGCGTGTATTATTGATTTTGGTGGTAGTCGGGATGAGCACTTACCATTGGTGGAATTCTCGTACAATAATAGTTACCACACTAGTATTGGAATGCCACCTTATGAGATGCTCTATGGGCGTAGGTGTCGAACTCCCGTTTGTTGGGGAGAAGTGGGTCAACGAGAGATCGAAAATTCCGATTTAGTTTTGGAGACGAATAGTAAAATTGAGATGATTCGGGCTTGACTTAAAGCGGCGCAAGATCGACAAAAGTCTTATGCCGATAAAGGTAGGAGAACAATTGAGTTTCAATAAGGTGACATGGTGATGCTTAAGGTTTCTCCATGGAAGGGTGTTATCCGGTTTCGGAAACGAGGAAAGTTAGCTCCTCGGTTTATTGGTCCTTTCAAGGTTTTGGCACGTGTTGGTGAGGTTGCTTATCGACTAGAGTTACCCGAAGAACTTGCGGGAATTCATAACACATTTCATGTTTCCCATCTTCGTAAGTGTCTTGCGGATGACTCGACTTGGGTACCGTTAGATGAGATTACGTTGAATAATAAGTTAGAATATGCCGAAGAGCCGATTGCAATCCTTGATGAGAAGGTTAAAATGTTGCGGAACAAAGAAGTTAGAACTTTCAAGGTGCAATGGCGACATCAAAAGGGTTCCGAATTTACGTGGGAATCCGAAGAGTTTGTTTTGGTTTATCTCCCGGCTTGTCATGCGGCTTGGATCGCGAGGACGCGCTCCGATTCAAGTGGGGGAGAGTTGTAACATCCCGATTTTCTTATATATGACTTAAGGTGCGTATTGTTACCTTGTAAACGTTTAATATTAACCGGGATCAATTATGTATAGTTTAAGTGTTTATCGCGAAAGTTGTGTTATTTTCCTATATTTTGAAGCTCTTATGTTATCGCGGGTTATAAAGGTTGTGGGTATAAGTTCGATTGGTTAAAAGTGCAAGAAAATGTCCAAAAATTGAAGTCTAGAATGTGTGAGGCGCGCTTGTTAGGGTGTGAGGCGTGCACGTATGAAGAAAAAGTGACCAGTCAAAAATTACACTAGGTGCGCGGGGCGCACTTTCATGTGCGCGGCTCACAGAATTTACACTTGGTGCGCGGGGCGCGCATTATAGGTGCGCGGCTCACACAAATTACACTTGGTACGCGGGGCGCGTATATAGTGTGCGCGGTGCGCACACCCCTGAATCAGCATACCTTTTTATTTTGTAATTTAAAAGAAGGGTATG
This sequence comes from Rutidosis leptorrhynchoides, assembly GCF_046630445.1. Lineage (NCBI taxonomy): Eukaryota > Viridiplantae > Streptophyta > Magnoliopsida > Asterales > Asteraceae > Rutidosis > Rutidosis leptorrhynchoides. The sequence continues at coordinate 716,046,265 of NC_092333.1, forward strand.
TTAGTCTTTTCACTTGGTGGCCGGTCTTGGGAGTCAAAAGCTGGTTCAAGCTTATCCAAAACTCATTCTTCACATTTTCATTTAATTAAAATCAAATCTAGAGAGAGATTGAGTTTTAGAGTGAGAGAGCTCATTTTGGAAGGGAAGAAGGCCAAATCTTGTCCAAGTCCGAGTGTTAAAGTTGTTCCTTGCGTCTCTAGCTACATTTTGGTAGTCTTGGTAAGTCCTAACTCTATGATTTGAGTTTTAATTGGTTTATGGTTAGGGTTTTGGCCACTAGAGACTTGTATGACCCATTTGGGGTTAAAATGGGTGAACTTGGGTCATGTGATGAAAGGAAAACCCTAAATAGATGTAATCTAGGGTTTGGTCTTGTTTAATGAGAATTTTAAGTGTAAATTGTGTTGTTAAGCATCAAGACACTTGTTTAAAGTTGAAAGAGATGTTAATTGGGTCATGTTAGACTAAGTTTGTAAGTGTGAGTGTTATAATGGGTCAAATGGGTAATGTTGACCTAGTTTGGGTGAAATGGGTATGAATTACCCTAAGTTATGTTAATTGAAGTTAGTAAACTTTAATTCACTAGCTTTAGTGATTAAAGTTGGGTCTTGGCCAATTAAGGGCGGTTTTGGTGCGGTTGAGTCATTTAATGCGAATCGGGTCATTAAATGCTCAAGTATGTGTAATGTGGTTAATTCCACTAGTTGTGTAATTAAATGTGTACTTATGTAATAGGTACTTGCTTTGAAGCATTCGGAAGCATTAAATCACCACCGAGGTGTTAAGGTGAGTGGAATAATTATGCGTGTACGTATATAATGTATTTATTTGCGTAGTATGAATGTAGCATTGTCGCGGTGTTTAAGACACCACATTCTAAGTAACGAGTAGTATTGTCGCGGTGTTTAAGACACTACTCATGGTTGATTGACATGTGGTATTGTCACGGTGTTTAAGACGCCACATTGTCATGGGAGTGGAATTGTCGCGATGTTCAAGACACCACTCATTGTTTTGATTGACGTGTGGATTCGTCGCGGTGTTTAAGACGCCACATTTTCATGAGGGTGAATTCGTCGCGGTGTTTAAGACATCACCCGGGGGAAATTAGTGATTACGCGGTGTTTAAGTAACACTAATGGATGTTATGAACTCCGGCGGTCTTTCGAGTACCGTTCCCTTGTATGATCGGGTAACCATGGATGTGTGAATGTGTATTTAGCATATTAAATTATGAACTATATGCTATTGTTGGTTGCTAGCTTCTTGTGAATTGTGGATAGTAGTTTATGCATGATGTTTGCATGTTTGTCGAATTGCTAGCTCGTATGAGGTATTTGTAAGTGATTGCAAGTAAGTAGGTTATATATGAACATGTATAATTATTGCATTCACTAAGCGTTAGCTTACCCCTCTCGTTGTTTATCTTTTTAGATGCAGGTGCGAATAAGGGCAAAGGGGTTGTTGGGCACTAGATGTCCCTTGATGTTGCTTGTTGAAGCTTTTGAAGTTGGCCTAGCATTTTGGGTAGTTTAGCCCCAAACCATGCTCGAAGTGTTGTTTGGATTAAAACTATCATTTTAATGGGTCGAACTTGTATTAAACTTAATTAATGGCCGTCGTGCCTTTTGTAAACATTTAGATTGTTGTATGTTTTAAATGGAACTTGGGGAATGGTTTACATCGTTAATTGGCGCGTAAACGTATAACAAACTATTGATTTTAGATATAACACTAAACATATACGTATATATATAGATTTTAAAATAACTAAATGAATAGATAATAATTATTTTAAGGTAATATACATAACATATAAGTTAAGATATAATAAATATAAATGAAGTATATGTTTTAATAGAATTTAGTATAAAATTTATATAAACTACAAACACATAAATAATATATAATTAATAAAGGAAATTATGTGATTTCCATTATATGTTTTAATAGATATACAATTGATATAGGTTCGTGAATCTGAGGCTAACCCTACACTTGTTCAATGCCGTCATATTTATTTTACTACAAAATACAGTATTGTGAGTTTCATTTGCTCCCTTTTTAAATGCTTTTGCAATATATATATTGTTAGGACTCAGAATACATGCGCTTTTATAAATGCTTTACGAAATAGACACAAGTAATAGAAACTACATTCTATGGTTGAATCGTTATACCAGATATCGCCCTTGTTGAACTTGGTAGCCTAAGAATTGGTGTTTATTATAATTGTCACCAATTGACGCGAATCCTAAAGATAGATCTATGGGCCTTGACAAGCCCCAGTCAGACAATTTGAACTGCTTTAGTACTTCGATTTTATTTTTGGGGATATTCTAGATGCATTTTGTTAATGTCAGTTACAAGGTGTTCAATCCATATGAATGAATTTTAAACACTTGCGAGTGTATGATTATTGAATAAATGAAATCTTGTGGTCTATTAAAATTGTGGAAATGATTGATTACGATAAACTAATGAACTCACCAACCTTTTGGTTGACACTTGAAAACATGTTTATTCTCATGTATTAAAGAAATCTTCCGTTATGCATTTGTTCATTTTAGAGATATTACTTGGAGTCATTCATGACATATTTCAAAAGACGTTGCATTCGAGTCGTTGAGTTCATCAAGATTATTATTAAGTAAATGACAGATTAGGTCATTTATAGTTGGATATATATATATATATATATATATATATATATATATATATATATATATATATATATATATATATATATATATATATTATGAAATGGTATGCATGTCTGTCAACTTTCGTTGTAATGAAAGGTTGTCTTTTGAAAAAGAATGCAATGTTTGTAAAATGTATCATTTAGAGGTCAAATACCTCGCAATGTAATCATATGTTATTGTATTCGTCCTTATGGATTAGGACGGGTCGTCTCAAAACGCATGCCATTTGGACTTTGTAACGCCCCTGCAACCTTTCAAAGGTGCATGATGGCGATTTTTCACGATATGATAGAAGAATGCATGAAAGTTTTCATGGATGACTTTTCAGTCTTCGGTGATACTTTTGAAACATGTCTAGTTAATCTTGAACGAATGCTTATTAGATGCGAACAATCAAATCTAGTTCTTAATTGGGAGAAATGCCATTTCATGGTTAGAGAAGGCATCGTTCTTGGTCATAAAATTTTAAAGGAAGGAATTGAAGTGGATAGAGCTAAAGTAGATGTAATTGCTAAAATTTCACATCCCACCAATGTTAGAGGAGTTAGGAATTTTCTAGGGCATGCCGGTTTTTACCGTTTCATAAAAGATTTTTCTAAAATTGCCACTCCTATGAATAAACTCCTAGAAAAGGATGCTCCATTCATCTTTTCGGATGAATACATTAAATCTTTTAATATTCTTAAAGAAAAACTCACTAATGCGCCGATCATGATAACTCCAAATTGGAATCTACCATTTGAACTCATGTGCGACGCAAGTGATTTTGCAATGGGAGCCGTTTTAGGAAAAAGGATTGAAAAACAATTTCAGCCTATTTATTACGCTAGTAAGACGTTACAAGGAGCACAAACGAATTACACAACTACTGAAAAAAAACTCCTTGCTATTGTCTTTGCTTTTGACAAATTTCGTTCATATCTCGTTCTAGCAAAAACGGTGGTCTATACCGACCATTTTGCTCTTAGATACCTATTTTCAAAACAAGATGCCAAACCACGATTAATCCATTGGATCTTACTCTTACAAGAGTTCGATATTGAAATCCGAGATAAAAAGGGAGCAGAAAATCTCGCAGCTGATCATCTTTCTCGTCTTGAAAATCACGAATTAGATGTTCTAAATGAATATGCCATACAAGATAACTTTCCTGATGAATATCTTTTGAAGATGGATTATAATGAAATTCCATGGTTTGCAGACTATGCAAACTACTTAGTATGTGGATTCCTTGAAAAAGGGTTGTCATACCAAAAACGAAAGAAATTCTTTAGTGATATAAAACAATATTTTTGGGAAGATCCACATTTGTTTAAAAGTTATCCCGATGGAATAATCCACCGATGTGTATTCGGGGATGAAGCTAGTCAAATCTTAAACCATTGTCACACAGGACCAACAGGAGGGCATTATGGGACTCAACTCACGGCAAGAAAAGTCTACGATGCTGGATTTTATTGGCCTACAATTTTCAAAGACGCACACCTTCTTTGTAAATCCTGTGATGCTTGTCAAAGAGCCGGAAAAATAAATCAACGTGATGAAATGCCACAAAATGTCATTCAAGTATGTGAAGTATTTTGAAATGTCCCGTTCTTATTGATTAAAAACGTTCCATATTAATTGATTTCGTTGCGAGGTTTTGACCTCTATATGAGACGTTTTTCAAAGACTGCATTCATTTTTAAAACAAACCATAACCTTTATTTCATAAATAAAGGTTTAAAAAGCTTTACGTAGATTATCAAATAATGATAATCTAAAATATCCTGTTTACACACGACCATTACATAATGGTTTACAATACAAATATGTTACATCGAAATCAGTTTCTTGAATGCAGTTTTTACACAATATCATACAAACATGGACTCCAAATCTTGTCCTTATTTTAGTATGCAACAGCGGAAGCTCTTAATATTCACCTGAGAATAAACATGCTTTAAACGTCAACAAAAATGTTGGTGAGTTATAGGTTTAACCTATATATATCAAATCGTAACAATAGACCACAAGATTTCATATTTCAATACACATCCCATACATAGAGATAAAAATCATTCATATGGTGAACACCTGGTAACCGACAATAACAAGATGCATATATAAGAATATCCCCATCATTCCGGGACACCCTTCGGATATGATATAAATTTCGAAGTACTAAAGCATCCGGTACTTTGGATGGGGTTTGTTAGGCCCAATAGATCTATCTTTAGGATTCGCGTCAATTAGGATGTCTGTTCCCTAATTCTTAGATTACCAGACTTAATAAAAAGGGGCATATTCGATTTCGATAATTCAACCATAGAATATAGTTTCACGTACTTGTGTCTATTTTGTAAATCATTTATAAAACCTGCATGTATTCTCATCCCAAAAATATTAGATTTTAAAAGTGGGACTATAACTCACTTTCACAGATTTTTACTTCGTCGGGAAGTAAGACTTGGTCACTGGTTGATTCACGAACCTATAACAATATATACATATATATCAAAGTATGTTCAAAATATATTTACAACACTTTTAATATATTTTGATGTTTTAAGTTTATTAAGTCAGCTGTCCTCGTTAGTAACCTATAACTAGTTGTCCACAGTTAGATGTACAGAAATAAATCGATAAATATTATCTTGAATCAATCCACGACCTAGTGTATACGTATCTCAGTATTGATCACAACTCAAACTATATATATTTTGGAATCAACCTCAACCCTGTATAGCTAACTCCAACATTCACATATAGAGTGTCTATGGTTGTTCCGAAATATATATAGATGTGTCGACATGATAGGTCGAAACATTGTATACGTGTCTATGGTATCTCAAGATTACATAATATATAATACAAGTTGATTAAGTTATGGTTGGAATAGATTTGTTACCAATTTTCACGTAGCTAAAATGAGAAAAATTATCCAATCTTGTTTTACCCATAACTTCTTCATTTTAAATCCGTTTTGAGTGAATCAAATTGCTATGGTTTCATATTGAACTCTATTTTATGAATCTAAATAGAAAAAGTATAGGTTTATAGTCGGAAAAATAAGTTACAAGTCGTTTTTGTAAAGGTAGTCATTTCAGTCGAAAGAACGACGTCTAGATGACCATTTTAGAAAACATACTTCCACTTTGAGTTTAACCATAATTTTTGGATATAGTTTCATGTTCATAATAAAAATCATTTTCTCAGAATAACAACTTTTAAATCAAAGTTTATCATAGTTTTTAATTAACTAACCCAAAACAGCCCGCGGTGTTACTACGACGGCGTAAATCCGGTTTTACGGTGTTTTTCGTGTTTCCAGGTTTTAAATCATTAAGTTAGCATATCATATAGATATAGAACATGTGTTTAGTTGATTTTAAAAGTCAAGTTAGAAGGATTAACTTTTGTTTGCGAACAAGTTTAGAATTAACTAAACTATGTTCTAGTGATTACAAGTTTAAACCTTCGAATAAGATAGCTTTATATGTATGAATCGAATGATGTTATGAACATCATTACTACCTTAATTTCCTTGGATAAACCTACTGGAAAAGAGAAAAATGGATCTAGCTTCAATGGATCCTTGGATGGCTCGAAGTTCTTGAAGCAGAATCATGACACGAAAACAAGTTCAAGTAAGATCATCACTTGAAATAAGATTGTTATAGTTATAAAAATTGAACCAAAGTTTGAATATGATTATTACCTTGTATTAGAATGATAACCTACTGTAAGAAACAAAGATTTATTGAGGTTGGATGATCACCTTACAAGATTGGAAGTGAGCTAGCAAACTTGAAAGTATTCTTGATTTTATGAAACTAGAACTTTTGGAATTTATGAAGAACACTTAGAACTTGAAGATAGAACTTGAGAGAGATCAATTAGATGAAGAAAATTGAAGAATGAAAGTGTTTGTAGGTGTTTTTGGTCGTTGGTGTATGGATTAGATATAAAGGATATGTAATTTTGTTTTCATGTAAATAAGTCATGAATGATTACTCATATTTTTGTAATTTTATGAGATATTTCATACTAGTTGCCAAATGATGGTTCCCACATGTGTTAGGTGACTCACATGGGCTGCTAAGAGCTGATCATTGGAGTGTATATACCAATAGTACATACATCTAAAAGCTGTGTATTGTACGAGTACAATACGGGTGCATACGAGTAGAATTGTTGATGAAACTGAACGAGGATGTAATTGTAAGCATTTTTGTTAAGTAGAAGTATTTTGATAAGTGTATTGAAGTCTTTCAAAAGTGTATAAATACATATTAAAACACTACATGTATATACATTTTAACTGAGTCGTTAAGTCATCGTTAGTCGTTACATGTAAGTGTTGTTTTGAAACCTTTAGGTTAACGATCTTGTTAAATGTTGTTAACCCAATGTTTATAATATCAAATGAGATTTTAAATTATTATATTATCATGATATTATCATGTATGAATATCTCTTAATATGATATATATACATTAAATGTCTTTACAACGATAATCGTTACATATATGTCTCGTTTAAAAATCATTAAGTTAGTAGTCTTGTTTTTACATATGTAGTTCATTGTTAATATACTTTATGATATGTTTTCTTATCATAGTATCATGTTAACTATATATATATATATCCATATATATGTCATCATATAGTTTTTACAAGTTTTAACGTTCGTGAATCACCGATCAACTTGGGTGGTCAATTGTCTATATGAAACATATTTCAATTAATCAAGTCTTAACAAGTTTGATTGCTTAACATGTTGGAAATATTTAATCATGTAAATATCAATCTCAATTAATATATATAAACATGGAAAAGTTCGGGTCACTACAGTACCTACCCGTTAAATAAATTTCGTCCCGAAATTTTAAGCTGTTGAAGGTGTTGACGAATCTTCTGGAAATAGATGAGGGTATTTCTTCTTCATCTGATCTTCACGCTCCCAGGTGAACTCGGGTCCTCTACGAGCATTCCATCGAACCTTAACAATTGTTATCTTGTTTTGCTTAAGTCTTTTAACCTCACGATCCATTATTTCGACGGGTTCTTCGATGAATTGAAGTTTTTCGTTGATTTGGATTTCATCTAACGGAATAGTGAGATCTTCTTTAGCAAAACATTTCTTCAAATTCGAGACGTGGAAAGTGTTATGTACAGCCGCGAGTTGTTGAGGTAACTCAAGTCGGTAAGCTACTGGTCCGACACGATCAATAATCTTGAATGGTCCAATATACCTTGGATTTAATTTCCCTCGTTTACCAAATCGAACAACGCCTTTCCAAGGTGCAACTTTAAGCATGACCATCTCTCCAATTTCAAATTCTATATCTTTTCTTTTAATGTCAGCGTAGCTCTTTTGTCGACTTTGGGCGGTTTTCAACCGTTGTTGAATTTGGATGATCTTCTCGGTAGTTTCTTGTATAATCTCCGGACCCGTAATCTGTCAATCCCCCACTTCACTCCAACAAATCGGAGACCTGCACTTTCTACCATAAAGTGCTTCAAACGGCGCCATCTCAATGCTTGAATGGTAGCTGTTGTTGTAGGAAAATTCTGCTAACGGTAGATGTCGATCCCAACTGTTTCCAAAATTAATAACACATGCTCGTAGCATGTCTTCAAGCGTTTGTATCGTCCTTTCGCTCTGCCCATCAGTTTGTGGATGACAGGCAGTACTCATGTCTAGACGAGTTCCTAATGCTTGCTGTAATGTCTGCCAGAATCTTGAAATAAATCTACCATCCCTATCAGAGATAATAGAGATTGGTATTCCATGTCTGGAGACGACTTCCTTCAAATACAGTCGTGCTAACTTCTCCATCTTGTCATCTTCTCTTATTGGCAGGAAGTGTGCTGATTTGGTGAGACGATCAACTATTACCCAAATAGTATCAAAACCACTTGCAGTCCTTGGCAATTTAGTGATGAAATCCATGGTAATGTTTTCCCATTTCCATTCTGGGATTTCGGGTTGTTGAAGTAGACCTGATGGTTTCTGATGCTCAGCTTTGACCTTAGAACACGTCAAACATTCTCCTACGTATTTAGCAACATCGGCTTTCATACCCGGCCACCAAAAATGTTTCTTGAGATCCTTGTACATCTTCCCCGTTTCAGGATGTATTGAGTATCTGGTTTTATGAGCTTCTCTAAGTACCATTTCTCTCATATCTCCAAATTTTGGTACCCAAATCCTTTCAGCCCTATACCGGGTTCCGTCTTCCCGAATATTAAGATGCTTCTCCGATCCTTTGGGTATTTCATCCTTTAAATTTCCCTCTTTTAAAACTCCTTGTTGCGCCTCCTTTATTTGAGTAGTAATGTTATTATGAATCATTATATTCATAGATTTTACTCGAATAGGTTCTCTGTCCTTCCTGCTCAAGGCATCGGCTACCACATTTGCCTTCCCCGGGTGGTAACGAATCTCAAAGTCGTAATCATTCAATAATTCAATCCACCTACGCTGCCTCATATTCAGTTGTTTCTAATTAAATATGTGTTGAAGACTTTTGTGGTCGGTATATATAATACTTTTGACCCCATATAAGTAGTGCCTCCAAGTCTTTAATGCAAAAACAACCGCGCCTAATTCCAAATCATGCGTCGTATAATTTTGTTCGTGAATCTTCAATTGTCTAGACGCATAAGCAATCACCTTCGTTCGTTGCATTAATACACAACCGAGACCTTGCTTTGATGCATCACAATAAATCACAAAATCATCATTCCCTTCAGGCAATGACAATATAGGTGCCGTAGTTAGCTTTTTCTTCAATAACTGAAACGCTTTCTCTTGTTCATCATTCCATTCAAATTTCTTCCCTTTATGCGTTAATGCAGTCAAGGGTTTTGCTATTCTGGAAAAGTCTTGGATGAACCTTCTGTAGTAACCAGCTAGTCCTAAAAACTGGCGTATGTGTTTCGGAGTTTTCGGGGTTTCCCACTTTTCAACAGTTTCTATCTTTGCCGGATCCACCTTAATACCTTCTTTGTTCACTATGTGACCGAGGAATTGAACTTCTTCCAACCAAAATGCACACTTTGAAAACTTAGCGTACAATTCTTCCTTCCTCAATACTTCTAACACCTTTCTCAAATGTTCACCGTGTTCTTGGTCATTCTTTGAGTAAATAAGTATGTCATCAATGAAAACAATGACAAACTTGTCAAGGTATGGTCCACACACTCGGTTCATAAGGTCCATGAACATAGCTGGTGCATTAGTTAAACCAAACGGCATGACCATAAACTCGTAATGACCGTAACGTGTTCTGAAAGCAGTCTTTGGAATATCATCTTCTTTCACCCGCATTTGATGATACCCGGAACGTAAGTCAATCTTTGAATAAACAGACGAGCCTTGTAGTTGATCAAATAAGTCGTCGATTCTTGGTAGTGGGTAGCGGTTCTTGATGGTAAGTTTGTTCAACTCTCGGTAGTCGATACACAACCTGAATGTACCATCTTTCTTCTTGACAAACAAAACAGGAGCTCCCCACGGTGATGTGCTTGGTCGAATGAAACCACGCTCTAAAAGTTCTTGTAATTGGCTTTGCAGTTCTTTCATCTCGTTGGGTGCGAGTCTGTAAGGAGCACGAGCTATTGGTGCAGCTTCTGGTACAAGATCTATTTGAAATTCAACGGATCGATGTGGGGGTAATCCCGGTAATTCTTTCGGAAATACATCGGGAAATTCTTTTGCAATGGGAACATCATTGATGCTCTTTTCTTCAGTTTGTACTTTCTCGACGTGTGCTAGAACAGCATAGCAACCTTTTCTTATTAGTTTTTGTGCCTTCAAATTACTAATAAGATGTAGCTTCGTGTTGCCCTTTTCTCCGTACACCATTAAGGGTTTTCCTTTTTCTCGTATAATGCGAATTGCATTTTTGTAACAAACGATCTCTGCTTTCACTTCTTTCAACCAGTCCATACCGATTATCACATCAAAACTCCCTAACTCTACTGGTATCAAATCAATCTTAAATGTTTCGCTAACCAGTTTAATTTCTCGATTCCGACATATATTATCTGCTGAAATTAATTTACCATTTGCTAATTCGAGTAAAAATTTACTATCCAAAGGCGTCAAAGGACAACTTAATTTAGCACAAAAATCTCTACTCATATAGCTTCTATCCGCACCCGAATCAAATAAAACGTAAGCAGATTTATTGTCAATAAGAAACGTACCCGTAACAAGCTCCGGGTCTTCTTGTGCCTCTGCCGCATTAATATTGAAAACTCTTCCGCGGCCTTGTCCATTCGTGTTCTCCTGGTTCGGGCAATTTCTAATAATGTGGCCCGGTTTTCCACATTTATAACAAACTACATTGGCATAACTTGCTCCGACACTATTTGCTCCACAATTACTCGTTCCGACACCATTTGTTCCTTTCGTTCTATTAACCCCTGGTCCGTAGACCTCACACTTCGCCGCGCTATGACCATTTCTTTTACACTTGTTGCAAAATTTGGTGCAGAACGCCGAGTGATTCTTTTCACACCTTTGGCATAGCTGCTTCTGATTGTTGTTGTTGTTGTGGTTATTATTGTTGTTGGGATGATTGTTGTAGTTGCTGTTGTTGTTGTTGTTGTTGTTGTTGGGCCGTTTGTTGTAGTTGCGATTGATGTTGCGATTGTTGGGATAATTGTTGCGATTATTGTTGTAATTGCTGTTGTTGTTGTATTGGTGATTCTTATCACCGTTTTCCTCCCACTTTCTTTTGACTTGCTTCACATTGGCCTCTTCAGCAGTCTGTTCTTTAATTCTTTCTTCAATCTGGTTCACTAGTTTGTGAGCCATTCTACATGCCTGTTGTATGGAGGCGGGCTCGTGTGAACTTATATCTTCTTGGATTCTTTCCGGTTATCCTTTTACAAACGCGTCGATCTTCTCTTCCTCATCTTCGAATGCTCCCGGACACAATAGGCACAATTCTGTGAATCGTCTTTCGTACGTGGTAATATCAAATCCTTGGGTTCGTAACCCTCTAAGTTCTGTCTTGAGCTTATTGACCTCGGTTCTGGGACGGTACTTCTCGTTCATCAAGTGCTTGAATGCTGACCACGGTAGTGCGTACGCATCGTCTTGTCCCACTTGCTCTAGATAGGTATTCCACCATGTTAACGCAGAACCTATGAAGGTATGCGTAGCGTACTTCACTTTGTCCTCTTCAGTACACTTACTTATGGCAAACACTGATTCGACCTTCTCGGTCCACCGTTTCAATCCGATCGGTCCTTCGGTTCCATCAAATTCCAAAGGTTTGCAGGCAGTGAATTCTTTGTAGGTGCATCCTACACGATTTCCTGTACTGCTAGATCCAAGGTTATTGTTGGTATGTAGCGCAGCCTGTACTGCGGCTATGTTTGAAGCTAGAAAAGTACGGAATTCCTCTTCATTCATATTCACGGTGTGTCGAGTAGTCGGTGCCATTTCCTTCAAAATAGTTAAATGGAACAAGTTAATCATACAGAATATTAAGAGTAGTTAATAGTATTTCGTAGCATAATATGAACTCATTTATAAAAGCTTTTTCTTCATATTAGCGTTTTATAAGTTTAAATTCGGGTAGTACCTACCCGTTAAGTTCATACTTAGTAGCTAATATACAATTCAACTACTACAATTCTATATGAAAAACTGATTATAATAATATTTCGCGTTCAAACTTTTATACAATATTTTACAAACTTACAATACCGCTTATTTTACATAAAGCATGAAATATAGCACACAATAACTTTGATACAAGATAGTTGTGAAGACAATTCTAGCTAGTACACAAGTCGTTCAGCAAAGGCAATAAAGACACGTAATTCATACGTCCAGAAACAAGTCATGCATTCTGGTTTTACTAGGACTACTTCCCATCCTTGGTCTTGTGCAACATAACCGTTATGGCCATTGATAAGACAGCGTGTTGTAACGTCATCAAAGGGACGAGGGTTACGTAATGTCCAACAGTCCCGTAATAATCTAAAAACCTCATTTCTTACCCCAATTACCGACACCGTCACTTGTGGAAACGTTTTGTTTAATAGTTGTAGCCCGATGTTCTTGTTCTCACTTTGGTGAGAAGCGAACATTACTAATCCGTAAGCATAACATGCTTCTTTATGTTGCATGTTAGCCGCTTTTTCTAAATCACGAAGTCCAATATTCGGATATATTGAGTCAAAATAATTTCTTAACCCGTTGCGTAAAATAGCATTTGGGTTCCCCGCAATATATGCGTCAAAGTAAACACATCGTAACTTATGGGTTTCCCAATGTGATATCCCCCATCTTTCAAAAGAAAGTCTCTTATAAACCAAGACATTCTTGGAACGTTCTTCGAATGTCTTACAAACTGATCTCGCCTTAAATAGTTGTGCCGAGGAATTCTGACCGACTCTAGACAAGATTTCATCAATCATGTCTCCAGGTAGGTCTCTTAAAATATTGGGTTGTCTATCCATTTTGTGTTTTTAAACTGTAAAATAGACAAGAGTTAGATTCATAAAAAAATACTTATTAATACAAGCATTTTTTACATATATCATAAAGCATAAGAACACTATATTACATATATTACACCACACGAATACAACTATCTTATTCCGACTCGCTCGTTTCTTCTTCTTCGGTTTTGGTTCGTTTTGTCAAGTTTCTAGGGATATATGATGTTCCCCTAATACGAGCCGTCGTTGTCCACATTGGTTTAGAAAAACCTGGTGGTTTAGAGGTTCCCGGGTCATTGTTACAACTTAAGGACTTCGGGGGTTGATGATACATATAAAGTTCATCGGGGTTGGAATTAGATTTCTCTATTTTTATGCCCTTTCCCTTATTATTTTCTTTTGCCTTTTTAAATTCAGTTGGGGTAATTTCTATAACATCATCGGAATTCTCGTCGGAATCCGATTCATCGGAGAATTGGTAATCCTCCCAATATTTTGCTTCCTTGGCGGAAACACCATTGACCATAATTAACTTTGGTCGGTTGGTTGAGGATTTTCTTTTACTTAACCGTTTTATTATTTCCCCCACCGGTTCTATTTCTTCATCCGGTTCCGATTCTTCTTCCGGTTCCGATTCTTCTTCCGGTTCCGACTCTTCTTCCGGTTCCTCTTCGGGAACTTGTGAATCAGTCCACAAATCATTCCAATTTACATTTGACTCTTCATTATTATTAGGTGAGTCAATGGGACTTGTTCTAGAGGTAGACATCTATCACATAATATCAAACACGTTAAGAGATTAATATATCACATAATATTCATATGTTAAAAATATATAGTTTCCAACAAAAATGTTAAGCAATCATTTTTAAAGAAAACACGGTCGAAGTCCAGACTCACTAATGCATCCTAACAAACTCGATAAGACACACTAATGCAAATTTTCTGGTTCTCTAAGACCAACGCTCGGATACCAACTGAAATTTCCCGTTCTTATTGATTAAAAACGTTCCATATTAATTGATTTCGTTGCGAGGTTTTGACCTCTATATGAGACGTTTTTCAAAGACTGCATTCATTTTTAAAACAAACCATAACCTTTATTTCATAAATAAAGGTTTAAAAAGCTTTACGTAGATTATCAAATAATGATAATCTAAAATATCCTGTTTACACACGACCATTACATAATGGTTTACAATACAAATATGTTACATCGAAATCAGTTTCTTGAATGCAGTTTTTTCACAATATCATACAAACATGGACTCCAAATCTTGTCCTTATTTTAGTATGCAACAGCGGAAGCTCTTAATATTCACCTGAGAATAAACATGCTTTAAACGTCAACAAAAATGTTGGTGAGTTATAGGTTTAACCTATATATATCAAATCGTAACAATAGACCACAAGATTTCATATTTCAATACACATCCCATACATAGAGATAAAAATCATTCATATGGTGAACACCTGGTAACCGACAATAACAAGATGCATATATAAGAATATCCCCATCATTCCGGGACACCCTTCGGATATGATATAAATTTCGAAGTACTAAAGCATCCGGTACTTTGGATGGGGTTTGTTAGGCCCAATAGATCTATCTTTAGGATTCGCGTCAATTAGGGTGTCTGTTCCCTAATTCTTAGATTACCAGACTTAATAAAAAGGGGCATATTCGATTTCGATAATTCAACCATAGAATATAGTTTCACGTACTTGTGTCTATTTTGTAAATCATTTATAAAACCTGCATGTATTCTCATCCCAAAAATATTAGATTTTAAAAGTGGGACTATAACTCACTTTCACAGATTTTTACTTCGTCGGGAAGTAAGACTTGTCCACTGGTTGATTCATGAACCTATAACAATATATACATATATATCAAAGTATGTTCAAAATATATTTACAACACTTTTAATATATTTTGATGTTTTAAGTTTATTAAGTCAGCTGTCCTCGTTAGTAACCTATAACTAGTTGTCCACAGTTAGATGTACAGAAATAAATCGATAAATATTATCTTGAATCAATCCACGACCTAGTGTATACGTATCTCAGTATTGATCACAACTCAAACTATATATATTTTGGAATCAACCTCAACCCTGTATAGCTAACTCCAACATTCACATATAGAGTGTCTATGGTTGTTCCGAAATATATATAGATGTGTCGACATGATAGGTCGAAACATTGTATACGTGTCTATGGTATCTCAAGATTACATAATATACAATACAAGTTGATTAAGTTATGGTTGGAATAGATTTGTTACCAATTTTCACGTAGCTAAAATGAGAAAAATTATCCAATCTTGTTTTACCCATAACTTCTTCATTTTAAATCCGTTTTGAGTGAATCAAATTGCTATGGTTTCATATTGAACTCTATTTTATGAATCTAAATAGAAAAATTATAGGTTTATAGTCGGAAAAATAAGTTACAAGTCGTTTTTGTAAAGGTAGTCATTTCAGTCGAAAGAATGACGTCTAGATGACCATTTTAGAAAACATACTTCCACTTTGAGTTTAACCATAATTTTTGGATATAGTTTCATGTTCATAATAAAAATCATTTTCTCAGAATAACAACTTTTAAATCAAAGTTTATCATAGTTTTTAATTAACTAACCCAAAACAGCCCGCGGTGTTACTACGACGGCGTAAATCCGGTTTTACGGTGTTTTTCGTGTTTCCAGGTTTTAAATCATTAAGTTAGCATATCATATAGATATAGAACATTTGTTTAGTTGATTTTAAAAGTCAAGTTAGAAGGATTAACTTTTGTTTGCGGACAAGTTTAGAATTAACTAAACTATGTTCTAGTGATTACAAGTTTAAACCTTCGAATAAGATAGCTTTATATGTATGAATCGAATGATGTTATGAACATCATTACTACCTTAATTTCCTTGGATAAACCTACTGGAAAAGAGAAAAATGGATCTAGCTTCAATGGATCCTTGGATGGCTCGAAGTTCTTGAAGCAGAATCATGACACGAAAACAAGTTCAAGTAAGATCATCACTTGAAATAAGATTGTTATAGTTATAAAAATTGAACCAAAGTTTGAATATGATTATTACCTTGTATTAGAATGATAACCTACTGTAAGAAACAAAGATTTCTTGAGGTTGGATGATCACCTTACAAGATTGGAAGTGAGCTAGCAAACTTGAAAGTATTCTTGATTTTATGAAACTAGAACTTTTGGAATTTATGAAGAACACTTAGAACTTGAAGATAGAACTTGAGAGAGATCAATTAGATGAAGAAAATTGAAGAATGAAAGTGTTTGTAGGTGTTTTTGGTCGTTGGTGTATGGATTAGATATAAAGGATATGTAATTTTGTTTTCATGTAAATAAGTCATGAATGATTA
Organism: Rutidosis leptorrhynchoides; assembly: GCF_046630445.1. Taxonomy (NCBI): domain Eukaryota; kingdom Viridiplantae; phylum Streptophyta; class Magnoliopsida; order Asterales; family Asteraceae; genus Rutidosis; species Rutidosis leptorrhynchoides. The sequence continues at coordinate 716,062,814 of NC_092333.1, forward strand.
CTCATATTTTTGTAATTTTATGAGATATTTCATGCTAGTTGCCAAATGATGGTTCCCACATGTGTTAGGTGACTCACATGGGCTGCTAAGAGCTGATCATTGGAGTGTATATACCAATAGTACATACATCTAAAAGCTGTGTATTGTACGAGTACGAATACGGGTGCATACGAGTAGAATTGTTGATGAAACTGAACGAGGATGTAATTGTAAGCATTTTTGTTAAGTAGAAGTATTTTGATAAGTGTATTGAAGTCTTTCAAAAGTGTATAAATACATATTAAAACACTACATGTATATACATTTTAACTGAGTCGTTAAGTCATCGTTAGTCGTTACATGTAAGTGTTGTTTTGAAACCTTTAGGTTAACGATCTTGTTAAATGTTGTTAACCCAATGTTTATAATATCAAATGAGATTTTAAATTATTATATTATCATGATATTATCATGTATGAATATCTCTTAATATGATATATATACATTAAATGTCTTTACAACGATAATCGTTACATATATGTCTCGTTTAAAAATCATTAAGTTAGTAGTCTTGTTTTTACATATGTAGTTCATTGTTAATATACTTTATGATATGTTTTCTTATCATAGTATCATGTTAACTATATATATATATCCATATATATGTCATCATATAGTTTTTACAAGTTTTAACGTTCGTGAATCACCGATCAACTTGGGTGGTCAATTGTCTATATGAAACATATTTCAATTAATCAAGTCTTAACAAGTTTGATTGCTTAACATGTTGGAAACATTTAATCATGTAAATATCAATCTCAATTAATATATATAAACATGGAAAAGTTCGGGTCACTACATATTTGACGTTTGGGGTATTGACTTTATGGGTCCATTTCCAAAATCTCATAATAATCTCTACATTCTCGTTGCCATTGATTATGTATCTAAATGGGCGGAAGCACAAGCTCTCCCAACTAATGATGCATGAGTTGTAGTCAATTTTTTAAAATGTCTTTTTGCAAGGTTTGGAACACCGAAAGCTTTAATAAGTGATCGGGGTACTCATTTCTGTAATAATCAACTTGAGAAAGTTCTAAAAAGATATAGAGTAACTCATAAAATCTCAACCGCTTATCATCCACAAACAAGTGGATAAGTTGAAAATACCAACCGAGCTTTAAAACGTATTCTAGAGAAAACCGTAGGATCAAATCCAAAATAATGGTCCATGAAATTAGAGGATGCACTCTGGGCTTTTAGAACAGCCTACAAAACTCCAATTGGAACCACACCTTTTAAACTCGTTTACGGAAAAGCATGTCATCTTCTAGTAGAAATTGAGCACAAAGCATTTTGGGCTTTGAAGACATGTAATCTTGGTTTGCATGAAGTCGGACATCTACGATTAAGTCAATTAAACGAATTAGAAGAGTTAAGACATGAAGCATATGAAAATTCGTTAATCTATAAGGAAAGAACGAAGAAATGGCATGATAAAAGAATCAGAAGTTTAAAAGAATTTAAGGAAGGAGACAGAGTTCTTCTTTTCAATTCACGATTCAAGCTATTTCCTGGAAAATTGAAATCAAGATGGTCTGGACCATTCATAGTCAAAAGACTTTTCCCATATGGAATAATAGAGTTGATAAATTCAAATGGGATTGAATTTAAAGTTAATGGTTACAGAGTTAAACATTACATAGATAATCCAATGGAAGTTGAAGATGAAGTTAATCACAATTTTGACACTACAGCTAACTAAGTGTGGGAAGATTCGAATCTTTTAAGGGTAATATGTATTTCTGTTAGAGTTAGATTTTCTATTTTCATGTAGTTCTCAAAAATGGAATCCGAATGGTCTTTCCCTAGCAGATCCTAAAGAACTAGTCTTCTCCCTCCATTCTGAATTTTTATTTCTTTTAGGTTTTACGAGATGAAGAATTCCTTTGATCTGAACCATGGTCTAGTACTACACGCTATGATTACTAAACGTAATAATAACATCTTCCCGAGTGAACTGGTATCATTCATAAGAGGAAAAATGGACGAAGTGAGGAAAGAACTCAGGAAGAATCATCATAAGACACATTTTGGTAAAGAAAAATCAAAATCCGCAACAAAAAGAAGAGCACGACACCTTGAAAGATGTCATAAATGCGGAAAATGGTCACACGAAGGTAAATGTTCGAACAATCAAACATATTCAAATACCGAATTTGTTACTCTATGCAGAGAAGGACCGTTCATATGTTTAGAATAAAAGTTATTGAAGAATCGAGGTTACGCTTACGTAGCTATGGAGAACCAAATTACACGACTCTCATATGAGTCGACTAAAGTAGGTCTCTGAGAATTCTATCTCACAGGTAAGTGTGTACAGTTTTATTTTTATTTTTATTTATTGTTTTTAACCTTTTGATAATAAACGCTAAATCGTTCGCTATAAAGTATTAAATTGATATTCAATAAAATTAGGTATGCGAAATCGAAATTATTGATATCATACAAAAATTTATTAAATCACTGCGAAATTCACCATTTATTCATAAGGTATAAATATCTTTAATCAATCAATCCAAAATATTTTAAAAATTTGTCAGGAGTAAAACTAGGTAAAATAGCCGAAATTACTTTACCCAAAAGAGGGGCGTATATTTTTGATAATATTTGATTGATTAAAGTGGGATAAAAGACCAAAACGATTTTTAATTTTTACCTTGTTTTTAAATTAATATTAAATTATTATTGTAAATTTCTAAAACCAATATATTTAAGTTTTTAAATATTTTAAAAATTAATATTTTCAATATAAGTTTGTAAAATTAATGTATATAAATATTATTAATATTTATATGAAATTTTAATATGCATTTTAAAATTTAAGTTTGGTGTGAATGTAAAAACAAAAATGTACCTTATTTCATTAAGTTAAAAATTTGATATTTAAAATTCGTCGTAGGTTGAAGACTAGGTTATGAAACCGAAATTGCTTTACCCAAGGGCGGGACGAGAAATTTTATTATCATTATTTTTACTCTCATTGATCTAAAGTATGCAAAAACATTAAAAAAATCCAAAAACCTTAGCTTTTAAAATAACGCTTAAAAATGACAAATTTTAAAATTTTGTCAAGAGACGAACTAGGACAACGATCCGAAACGCCCTCATTCTAAAAGAAAACAAATTTTTAAAATTATTTATTTATTTTATAAGTAAAAGGTTTTATTAAAAAAAATAAAGGGATCAGACCCCATGCGATCGCATGGGGTTTATACTGTCTGGCCATGCGATCGCATGGGAGGAAAAACCTGGTCAGATACAAAATACAGCGAACAGCTCTCTGTCTTCACAAACACACACACACAAACGAAAACACCCACAAAACACACTAAAAATTCGCATTTTTCAACCAAAATCCATCAAATTTCTTGCGATAATCATGCCTATTTTCAGATGGGGAGGCAGGAAGGTAAATATTTCACCCCTAAAACTCTTTAAATTCGAATTTTAGTGTTCTTGAGCTAATTTTTACCTAATTTGATTTTGTTAATTTATAGTGTAATTAGAGTTAAATTTTTAGTATATTATGCATGCATAACCTAGATTGATGCTATTTAATATGATTTGAAGCCACTTCAAAAATTTTAGAAATCTAGGGTTTGTGTTCTTGAGCAATTTGGGGCTTTTTGACATAAACAGGTTATGGCCGATTTTTGTTATGAATTAGTGCTAAATTAAGTAGTGTAACATGTTTAGGTAGCTAAATGATCCAAACTTTGATCCTAAACATGATTTTTGAGAATTAAAGTGGACTTTTTAAGTCTAAAATTCATGAACTTGATTAATTTGATATAAATGCCATTTGAAACTTATTTAATTGCTAGTAATGATTATTTTGACATGTTATTTGAGATAAAAGCTTATGAACTTTGCAAACATTTTCATATATGATTATTTGAAAATGTGTAGAATTGATAAAAATATGAAAATGAGTATAAGTTTAATATGGATTAAACATGTTATTGTAATTGTTTTAATTTGTTATTTTGCTAACACTAATGCATATTTAGATGCAAAATTTTTGTGTTTAATGTGTTTTGCAGAGAAATACAGATACGGACGGTGCATCATCGTCTAGGCTGATCCGGAACCACAACCAGAGATGCAATATCACGAACCGGAACAACAACCTGAACAACAAAAACATTATGATCAACACGTGCCATACTATGAACCAGAACCACAATTTTTTATTACCTACGTAGTATTTCCCGTTCACCATATAATAGAACACCCAACAATTCATGAAGAACAGTTGCATCCCAATTTAAGATTTGATAGAAGTTGGAGGGATTACCCGACGTACCAAAGTAACAAATTTAAGCTTTGGACTAAAAATGTAGAAGTACCAAGGGTAATAGATTGGGAACCTTTGAAAAGGGTCCACCTAGCTAACCCAGTTAGGCAGCATCTAATCCAAAGGTATGGCAGCTCTTCTTTTTCCGATAGGGAACATTTATTTACCACTCGTATGCCTGTATATAAAGAGTGGTGTGTTGAGCTAATGAGTACTATAGCTTTTAATAAGGATGTAGATAGGTTAGATGATAAGAGTTTTCTTAGATTTTTACTTGGCCGTTGGATGTACAGGATGTCCATGCTGGACATGGCCAGGGCTTTACAGATTTACACTCCCGCTGAATTACTATCACCTGATTGTACAAATTTGATTTATCATGGTGAGAGAGTAGATAGAAATTTTGACGCTAACGCCATCTGGAGGCGTATGTCAAATTTTAATGTGTTTACGTGGGGAGGAAGACACTCCTATTTAGATATTAATAAAGTCGAGCCTCGTGTAATACATAGATTTTTAACAAACTCGATTACACAAAGAGGTAACAACAAGGAGAAAATGACCTTACACGATTTATTTTACCTTAAGTGCATTCGAGACACTAGAGGCTTTGTTAATATCCCCTACTGTGTTGGTTTTTATCTGTCCAAAATGGTGGAAGGTATACAGGACGGGGGAATAATAGGAGGAGGCATTTTTGTTACTCTCATTGGAGAGTATTTAGGTGTAGATAGGGAATAAGGGGGTCCAATGATGGTAGTTCGGGAACATGACGATACTTTAGGTTTGCAAGTCTATCAAGGTGCAAAGGTATTGACTAGGAGACGCAATCATGCAATACCATATCAGGGCCGCCATCCACAGGTAGAGAGGGGTTCGTATGATGAGATGGAGGAAGCGGATGACATTAGGGATGTCATTAGGGATAGTGCTACTAACGTTTTCCAGCGTATAGATGAGGTAGAAATGACTAACGAGGTTAGGCATCGTCGGTATGAGCAGTGGCAAGCCGCGAATGAGTATGAGACTTCCAGGCGACGCCAACACGATAGCTGGCAAGTTCATCAGCACCAAATCATGAGCCACCTATCATATCAGGTACCAAATAACTACATCCCGACTCGACTTGCTTACTATCCACCACATCAGCCCGACATTCGACCACCCTTTAACCTGTACGACCCCAATCAAGCCTACCAGGACACCTATCACCAACCATGGAACCCGAATGACGATATGAATTGGAATCCCTATCCAAATCAATAGTGTTCCATTGGTGATTTCTTATCTTTTATTATTTTTATCTATTTATGTTAAACACTTAACATTTTGATACTTTTATATAATGTTTAACATTTTTATTATTTTGTACTAATATTTCATATTTGATTTGAAAGTGAGATATTAAGTCCCATTTTAAATTATCATGCATGTTTATATTTGTATGTTTGTATATTTTCAGTTGTACAAAACAGGGTAAAACAGCGCATTTTCAAAGACTGACATTAAGTACAGCAAAAGCTATTAATTTTGACGACAAAATGCAAAATATATGTGAAATAACAACATACGGAATGAACAAATGAAGTGCACCATTTATCATTCAAAGCATACAACAATATGTTTGGAAACTTTGGTAAAATTTTAATCATCTTTTTACGCTAATCACCCTCAATAATTTAAATTGTTACCGATTTCTTGCAAATGAGGGCATTGCAAGATCTTAAGTGTGGGAAGGGGTTAAATTCTTTCGGGTTTTAAAATTTTAATTTAAACACTTGGTTACCATTAAAAATACTAGTAACGTAGTAGTTGTATTAGAATCTAGTGCTCTCTGATAATAAAGAACAGCCCTAGTCTTATATACTGACTACCCACTTCTAGTAAAAAAAATTTAAAATTTTCAAATAAATGATTTCAAAATCATGTTTATACACATTTATGCGCGATAAAACTAGGTGTTAATACCGAAATTATTGTTACCTCGGAAATGACATAAATTGAGAAACAACTCAAAATGCTTGAATTCATTTAAAATGGAATAGAGGAGAATAAAAAGGCAAAGAAAGAAAAATAAAAGCCAAGTGTGGGAAAAATTTACCAAGTTATTTAGAACATATATCACATATTTTTGTACAAATAATTGAAGATACTTTTGTTTTGGACGATATTAATCAGTTTTACCCGGTTTATTGTAATATAAATGGAATTTAAAAGGAAGTAAAGTCTTTCGAGAAAAAAAAGACACGCGCTTCTTGATTTGGGTCAGGAAGTTGTCGTCCAGACCAGTTGTAGAGTCTACGAAAAATCTTGAAAAGTTTTCTCGAAAATCAGCTGGAAATCCACGGACCTCAGCATCAAACAGGGTCGCCAAGTGGTCAGACTTATCCTAACCATGAGAGGATCTGTCTCGTACAATGGGGGCACCGTGCAAATTAGCTTATAAGAGTAATGAATCAGATCTTCAGAAAGGATAATCTCCTTAAAGATCAAAAATTAGCTTTTAAGCCTGATATCACTCAATCCTTGAGATTGACCTTAAAGATTGAGAATTACAAACTCGTGGAATTCAATGATATCTAAACTCGAGCTTGAACGAGAAAATATTTTGATCAAAATTACAAACCAATTTATTTTCTGAAACCCTATTTTCAATGCGTTCATTACCATTGAACGTAAAATCTTAGGAATTCACCTGGAATTCATTAGGTCACCTGAACCAAATCGGGTGTCAACCGTAAGAACGGTGGTTGCATAGCATGGTCAAATACAGGACCTTGTGCCAGACCGAAAAACTATAGGGTGATCTTTACTATTGCTCCTACAAAGGATAGTAATTACATCCGACACGATATAGACCATAATCAAAAGCATGTCATTAGACATTGCATTAACAGTTGCTTGTTCAACGCTTTCCTTTACAATCGGACGGTAGTTTACCGAAAGGTAATATACGAAGCAAGTATACTGGACGTGTTGCTTCCCTAATACAAGGTTAGCAAGTGGGTGACACAAAATCGCAAGTTTTGAGCTAAAATTTTCAAATCTGAAACCCACAAAACCCACAAAAACATTTTGCAAACACCGGTGAAGGGTTATTCCGGAAAACTTATCTAGGGTAAAAGCTAGATTGAATTTCCTGAAGATCAAATGTTTTCATAAAGATCCAATTTCCTAAAGGATCTAAATTTTTATAGTCATGTGGGACTGTAAACCACAACGTTACTATCATTGTTCATACCGCCGTATAAAAATCACTGATGTACAAAGTGTGAAGAATAAAGAAGTGATTCAAGTATGTTTTTATTCAAAGTTCTATATTGCTTGAGGACAAGCAACGCTCAAGTGTGGGAATATTTGATAATGCTAAAAACGAACATATATTTCATAGCATTATCCTTCAAGAAAGACAAGCTTTTAGTTGCAATTGTTCTATTTACAAGTGATATTCGTTTAAATAATAAAAGGTGAAGACAAAAGACAGATTCGACGATTTGAAGACGCAAACGACCAAAAAGCTAAAAAATATAAAGTACAATCCAAGTGATTCAAATTATTGATGAGAAACGTCTAAAAATGACAAGAGTACGAGCCGCGAAATGCAAAGTACAAGATATTAAATCGTACGAAAGGACGTTCGAAAATCCGGAACCGGGACATGAACCAACTATCAACGCGCGACGCAACGGACCTAAAATTACGAGTCAACTATGCACAAGAATATAATATAATATATATATAATTATATAAAATTATATATATTATATTATATATATTATATTATATATATTATATATATTATATTATATATATATATTAAATTACAGCAGCCCACGTTTATTGTGCTTTGTAAACAGGAAATGACGACCATGCGATCGCATGGCTTGGAAGAGTTAATTCCATGCGATTGCATGGTTCACTGTAGCTGGCCACATCCATAAATTGAAGCGTTTTACGGACGAATTACTTACACCTAATTCAATCTTCTCCCTAACTCTCTCAATATATATATATATATATATATATATAATTTTAATTTAAGATTAATAATAATAAGGTTATGGTAATGAATGTTGTAAGTTGAAATTCTGTCCGTGTAACACTACGCGATTAATACTCATTGTAAGTTATGTTCAACCTTTTTAAATTAATGTCTCGTAGCTAAGTTATTATTATGCTTATTTAAATCGAAGTAATCATAATGTTGGACTAAATATTAAAGATGGGGTTATTGGGCTTTGGACCATAATTGGGGTTTGGACAAAAGACCGACACTTGTGGAAATTAGACTATGGGCTATTAATGGGCTTTATATTTATTTAATTAAATGATAGTTCGTTAATTTAATATAAATATTTACAATTGGACGTACCTATAAAAAAACCGCATACACTCGATCGGACACGATGGGCGGGATATTTATAAGTACTAATAATCGTTCATTTAACCGGACACGGGGACGGATTAATAGTAAATAGACTTATTAAAACAGGGGTAGATTACGTACAAGGACACTTGGCGTAATTGTTAACAAAGTATTAAAACCTTGGGTTACACGCAGTCGATATCCTGGTGTAATTATTAAACAAAGTATTATGACCTTGTTACAGTTTAAGTCCCCAATTAGTTGGAATATTTGACTTCGGGTATAAGGATAATTTGATGAGGACACTCGCACTTTATATTTATGACTGATGGACTGTTATGGACAAAAACCAGATGGACATATCGAATAATCCAGGACAAAGGACAATTAACCCATGGTAATAAACTAAAATCAACACGTCGAACATCATGATTACGGAAGTTTAAATAAGCATAATTCCTTTATTTTATATCTTATCGCACTTTTAATTATCGCACTTATAATTATCGTACTTTTAAATTATCGCAATTTTATTTACCGTCATTTTATTTATAGTACTTTAAATTATTGCACTTTTATTTATCGCATTTTTATTTATCGTCATTTACTTTACGCCTTAAATTAAGTCATTTGTATATTTAATATTTTACATTAGGTTTTCATTGTGACTAAAGTTTTAAAATCGACAAACCGGTCATTAAACTGTAAAAACCCCCTTTTATAATAATAATAATACTACTTATATATATATATATATATATATATATATATATATATATATATATATATATATATATATATATATATATATATATATATATATATATATATTTATACAAATATAGTTTAAAATAAATATAGCGTTAAACTTGGCTAGCTCCCTGCGGAACGAACTGGACTTACTAAAAACTACACTACTTTACGATTAGGTACACTGCCTATAGTGTTGTAGCAAGGTTTAGGTATATCCACTCTATAAATAAATAAATAACTTGTGTAAAATTGTATCGTATTTAATAGTATTTCGCAATAAAAATATAACTATTTCATATACACCTCGCATAACATCAAGTACCTATCAATAAACTATCCCAGTGACCCTTCGCACTCGTGCTTGATGTCATGACACTCCACGTGTGTCCCCCGAGTTGCGCGCATATTATGAAAGTTAAGCAGGAAGTGCGTTCGAAGGTCATCATAGTAGCTGATAGTGGGGGAAGGTTGTTAAACCATTGTCGGGCCACGCCCTTCAGTAGCGGTGGGAACTCCATACATTTCTTTTCATCAGCCAGTGCTAATTTCGCGTTATCCCTTCGTATTTTTGTAAGAAGTCATCTGGGTCTGAGAACCCAAAGTAGTATCCCAAAGTGAGCTGTATCACGGGCAGTGGTGTCAAGAAATGATTTAGTATGTGTGTTGCAAATTTCTCCCCAATAGGAGCAGTTTCAAATGAGGGTTTGACAGGCACCCCCTCCATCCCTGTGTACATGTTTTTAATCATGAGTTCAGCCTTCCCAGGCTGTTCGAATTCATGCACCATGTTGTCTGGCGTAGCATTCATCAATGCATAGATCATATTGGCTTGGTTGAGTGCGCGTGTATCATCCTCATATCGGGCTTAGATGTACCTTTTTACCCTTAGGCATAATTGTGTGGCTAATTATGCTTTTATTTTAATTGAATATTTTATGTTCTTTTATTATGTGGCTAAGACCAGTTTGTGACAAGGGTCACAGAACATGTTCGTTTATTTAATTTAGACTCCGTTAGGGTTGTCAAATTAAGTACGAAAGTTATCAGATAACTGGTAAATAACCGTGTGTGATGGAGTATTGTGTTTTAACACATATATAAGCCATGTACCAGCTCATTTGTGACGTTTCTTCTAGAATCTTCATTCTCTCACACACACTTAAACTAATTCAAGAATCCTAATCTCTTAAATCTCGTTTTTGTATTGAATCCTTGTGGGTAATCAGTTGCTAGTGATTTCAGTGTTTAAATCAAGGTAAATCTTAACTGATTTCGTGTTCAAATTAGTGAATTTATTATTTTTAATTTGGTTTTGGTTCAAATTGGGGTTTTTGGTCAAATCTTGAGATTTTGATGTTGTTTTGGCATAATCTGTTGGGTTTTAAGTCTCTTTATGTGTTTTAAATGTTTCCTGAACGGATATTAGTGTCAAAACATGTAGAAATCGATATTTGGGTGATTTTGGTTCGAAAACCAGTCATTTCTGCTGCTGCTGCACGAAGAACACAACCGTACGGTTACAGCTTGCAACCGCATGGGTACATTGTGCAACCGTACGGATGCAGTGGTGTTAATGCAACTGGGCAGTGGGTGTGCAACCATACGGGTGCATGATGCAACCGTACGGATAGACTTGCAACCATACGGATGCATGTGCAACCGTACGGGTGTAGATCAAAACTGCAGTGTTGTTTAATTTGGCCGTTTTCTAGCCGTTATGCTGCCCGCGTGACTTATTATAATCAGGATGTAAATTCTGAAAATGCATAAGTGTTAGGTAGACTTTTAGTGACACTTTTTGTGACTAATTTTATGTACTATGCTGTTTTGTGCTAAAGGACATAAACTAACTTGATTTGCCTTATGTTCAGGTGATAAGGATAAGAATGCAGCTCAGTGATAGATTACATGAGCTAGTTGCTGGTATTCGATGAGTGGGTCTATCTCCGGATAGAGTATTAAGTAGCTGACACGTTACTTGTTCAGACTCTTTACTTTTACGTTTATATGCTCAGTATGAATACCATGTGTAGTTAGATATTCCCATGCTAGTTAGGTCGATTGCATGACTGATTATCTGTGATCTTATGTCCGCGCTGTTAGTTGAACACCAACCGAGGTGGAAAGGTTGGGAACCCACCGAGGTAGCAAGGTAGGGTTGATGTGAGGTCGACCGTGGTAGCCTGATCGGGTCATGATGTTACTGGTTGTCAGTATAGCATTGAAGGACGCATGTGTTGCGTCTAGACGGTTATGCAGTGGAATCAGTAAAGCGGACTATCGGTAGACTGTAGCCTGATCAGCTAAGTCGTGTGCTCGTACAAGCCGCCGATTCTCATATTGTCAGTTGTTGTTGTATGCTAGTTCAGGATGTTAGCATACATGTGACCTTTACATGTTCAGTTACTTATGCTTGGTCTGTTAGATAGTATCCATTCACTTAGCAGTTGTATTAATTCCCCCACATTTTCACCCCTTACAGGTTTAGGTACTGCTGTTTAGGACGGGTGTTGCGGACGGGTTGAAGACATGTTTGACTATGAGATGACTCTGATGTTTTCTGATTTTGTTTTATTTTAATGTAACACCGATGTTTTGGAATATTGTAATCACGTTAACTAAGATGATTTATTAACTATGGTTTGTAAACATTAACCAGGGTTATTTCAATAATTAAATGTACTTCCGTTGTGATAAAAAAAATCAGGGTGTTACAGAGCGTTGTTCGCGCGTTCGAGCCGGTGATTCGGCGAGAGTGTCTCTTCCTGTGGACGAAGTCCCCTGCACAAAAGTAGTAGCGCTAGACCTTGGTGTTGTCGGAGAAGCATCCCACTGCGGCGAGGGTGAAGGCCTCGCGCTTGGTTGACCGACAGGATTGCCTGCATGGCTTGGGCTGCTGCGCGTGGTCTCGCACACTGGGTAGGTAGGGGTGAACCCCACACTTGTGGTGCTTAAAGTCCACGGTATTGGTCTGATTGCTTCCGGGGTCTTGAAAGGAGATGTTGGTGCGCTAAGGGGAGATGTTGAAGAGCCCCTTGGAGGCGTGTTGTCAGAGGTTCCCGCAGGTCCTTTAGCTACGGGCTTTGGTCAAGTAGGCGAGGTAGCTCGCGCTTGTTGTGACGACCCGAAAATTTTCGACCAAATTTAAACTTAATTTTATATGGTTTCGACATGTTAAGCAAAGTCTATTTAAATTGAATCTCTAAAAATTTTGAACTGTTTTCATATATGCAATTGACCTTCGACTGTTCTCGAACAACTATTTATAAATAAATATGTATATATATGTATATATAGATATATAAATAATAATTTGAAATATTAAATAAAGTGTTATATGAGTTAATTAATTATTTAATTATGTAAATAAAATAATATATGATATTATTATTAAAATAAATCTATATATATATATATATACACGCACATATATACATATATATATATATATATATATATATATATATATATATATATATACACACACACACACACACACACACACATATATACATATATGATTTCGAACCTATTTGGTAAACGATTTAGCACTCCGTAAATTTCTGCCAGTAGGATGATACAAGTTAAGGGCTGCTAAGTGAATTCACATGTTTTATTATTATTATTATTATAATATTATTAATTTATTATATATACATAATTAAGCATATTGAAATTCCATTTCTATTTCACTACTTACTCGACAAACAAGACAAGCCATTTAACAACCATTATTACTATTTGGTACTGTGCTTGATTGAAATTAGGAAATACTGTTTTTGTTCTTAATCATCTCAATCTTAATCTAAATATCTATACAATACTCCAATTTAATGACTGCATCACTATTAAACACTGTACGAAATTGATTCATGATTGGTCACTGTTTTTGTTTCTTGTTTTACAATTATAAGACATCTAAATATATATCTCTGATTACATGTACTCAAGAGCACATCAAAAACCACTTCTACTACCTCTTCTATTATTCTTATTCTATTCGAGTTCTTCTTCTTGAACCTACAAACTCACGACAATCACCACCCGTCAACCCAACCAGGAACCGTACCACCACCATCTTCTTCACCTCACCCTCACCACCTTAAAGACAGTCAACCACCATGATCACCAAGACTGCTGCGTTTTATTTTTTGTTGATTCTATTCGAGCTAGCCATGAACAAACCACCATAGACTACGGTATCCTACTACAAATGCTGCACCTATTAACCGATACAAACCCATCACCTTGATCATCAAATAACCACCTCTTTAAACATTCATTTAATCACCATCGACTACCACCACTGTAAACTCGCCATCACCTAATAACGCCACCATTGAACACCTCATGGTTACTTGTTATTTTTTCGAACTAAAGACCAAACAAGGTAAACCCTCATACTGCTCGATAATATGCTTACTTCCTTCTGTTTCAGTTTCGTTTGAACAAATCACCATAGCCGAACAACCTCAATTATCGTGAACAACAAAACCACCACGAACCCCTTTATTAACGAGTTACTGCTCGAATACTTTTTACTACAATTCCCTCTTCTGATTCTGGTTTCTATTTGAACGAGACCAAAACCAAACCAAGCTACAAACTACTGCTACCGTTATTATTATGTTTGACCTGCAACATCAACCGACACCATCTGCTAATTATACTTCTGGTTTCCTGATTTCTAATTCCAACGATCACCAAACAAGGATCACCATCTTATCTCTCTCACCTTCTCTTTTTTCCTTCTTTTCTTCTTCGTAAACCCAACACCACAACAACCATGACTGCTATTCCCTTTGTGCTTTCTGTCCGAATACAACCACAACTCCACCACCATAGCTCACCACGACAACCACCATTAAACCCACCATCACAGCCGTGAACCACCACGACTCAAAATCACTCTCTTTCCTCTCTTTCTAGACCTTCTTCTTCATTAAAACAACCACCTGTCTATATTTTTCTTCTTCGTAAAATCCCATCAAACCTCCTGCTATCTTCATTTGTCTACCTATTTTAAACTACCATAAACTACCACCACTTGACCAATTAAACTGCTGCAAACCAAATTGTAATTCGCATCTATTATTGTTGTTTCAGTTTATTCGAAACTGCTTCACAATCCTCTTTTTGCTGTTAACCCCAAACCGCTAGTTTTGTAGTCTAATGAAGGTTGTAGCTGATGAAGTCGATTAAATAAATGAAGATGCTATTTTTTTATTCAATAACGATAAAGAACGCGGGATATGGTGACCCCATATCTAGATAATGTCGTGATTATTTTCCTTATTAATTATCAAAAGGATCCCACTTGAGTTAATGAAATTATAATAATGATGATAAAGGTGAGTAGATATCGACAGGTTAGATTTCTGTTACAAATCCTAAACACCACTTGGGCCGTATTATATTTTATGTTGGACTTTTTTGTTGGGCCGATGGAATGGGGTCATGGTTTATGTTTTTCCTTGGGCCAAGATCCAATACCTTCTTGGGCTACTATTAGGCCAGCAGAAAGCCCACCAACTATTATCCTTGCTAGTCGATGTAGGAATCTGCTGCTACATTTTTTTTATCAAACAGATAATAACATAAATATGATGATGGTGGGGTTGATATAAATGATGATTGTGATCGATGACATGTAGAAAGATGATCACGATGGTATGATTATGATTATGATATAGATGATTAGTTTACGATGATTAAGATGGAAATTGATGATGATTTAGCTTATGATATAGTTAAGATAATGATGATCATTCGTGATAAATGATATGATGATATAATCATGTGATGATGTTGTTATGATTATGGTGATGAGGATTTTAAGATCATGATAAATGATGAGGAATTAAAGATGGTAATGGAGATGAGATTTTGAGAAGATGATGAATAGTTTCGGGTTTTGTATTGTGAGGATGAGGGAAAACAGAAAAACGGGTTATATTATATAGTTTGGGTATTAAATCAGGAAAGTAATGAATGGATCATTGGTTTGGTGGTGTGTTTTGGTTGAGCGAGAGGTCGCGGGTTCAAACCTGGGCTTGGACATTTTTTTTAAGGGCTACTTCTTTGAGGTAGTATTACTATTCTCATTATTATTATTGTTATTATTATTATTATTATTATTATTATTATTATTATTATTATTATTATTATTATTATTATTATTATTACTACTACTACTACTACTACAAATTATTTTAGTATTATTATAATTATTATTTTAACAAATAAAAAATATTTTTATAAAAATATAATTAGTACATATATCATAAGTATATCTAATCTACTATTTTAATATAAAAGTAACATATATAGATATATATATATAACACTTGAAATAACAAATACATTATAATAAGTAAAATATTATATAATTAATATATATAAGCTAATTTGATTATTATTACATGTTAAGTATACGTTTTAATATATATAACTGATATAGGTTCGTGAATCCAAGGCCAACCTTGCATTGTTCAGTTCCGTTAAATGCATATTTTTACTACAAAATATCGTATTGTGAGTTTCATTTGCTCCCTTTTTAAATGCTTTTGCAATATATATTTTTGGGACTGAGAATACATGCGCTGCTTTTATAAATGTTTTACGGAATAGACACAAGTAATCGAAACTACATTCTATGGTTGGATTATCGAAATCGAATATGCCCCTTTTTAGCTTGGTAGCCTAAGAATTGATGTTTATTATAATTGCCACCAATTGACGTGAATCCTAAAGATATATCTATGGACCTTGACATGTCCCATTCGGGTTACGAATGCTTTAGTACTTCGATTATCATATCCGATGAGAGTCCCGAAATGATGGGGATATTCTATATGCATCCTGTTAGTTCGGTTATCAAGCGTTCACCATATGAATGAATTTTAATTCGCGGGTTACGCGTGTTATTATATACTCGGGTTACGTGTACAATTAAATATCTGAAATCTTGTAGTCTATTAAAATGATGAAAATGAATGATTATGATAAACTAATGAACTCATCAATCTTTTGGTTGACACTTGAAAGCATGTTTATTCTCAGGTATGAAAGAAATCTTCCGCTGTGCATTTGCTCGTTTTAGAGATATTACTTGGAGTCATTCATGACATATTTCAAAAGACATTACATTCGAGTCATTGAGTTCATCAAGATTATTATTAAGTCAATTATAGTTAGATATATTATGAAATGGTATGCATGCCGTCAACTTTCGATGCAATAAAAGTTTGTCTTTTAAAAACGAATGCAATGTTTGTAAAATGTATCATATAGAGGTCAAGTACCTCATGATGTAATCATATGTTATTGTATTCGTCCTTATGGATTAGGACGGGTCGCTTCATGTGGTATCAAAGCGGTGGTCTTAGCGAACCAGGTCTTGCATTAGTGTGTCTAACTGAAAGTTGTTTAGATGCATTAGTGAGTCTGGACTATGACCGTGTCTGCATGTCAAAAGTTTTGCTTATCATTTCGTGTCAAAAATTACCTGCTTATCATTCTTAGTCTAGACACGTTTTACTGCATTGATTGCATGAATAGTGTATAGAAAAATTCATATCTTAGCATATCTGATAATCCATATCTTAGCGTATCTGTTACTGTAGACTTTATCTGACACGTTTCCTTAATTCCCTCCATAATCTATGGGATCTTCTGTACTATATATAGATATTCTATGTAGTTAGAATATCATCCAATATTCGAAAATCATTTCATATCGAAAAATCCTTTATTCAATGTACGAAATGGAACTCGTCACTAGTTCAAGTCCCTCGGATTCCGATATGGAGTTTCACTCGAGCTTCGAAAGCAGTGTAACCGGAATGGATCAACCAATCAGCCATCATCAATTCTGGATGAATTGGGGATGGGTTTGTAGTCGAGTTAATCAATGGAGACGAGAAGAAGGTAATCCTTTCCACCCAACATATTGCCCACTTGACAAAGAACCTGAAGCACTTACCGGCGAACCTGTCCGAAACACCATATTCACCCTCCTTGCCAGGATATCTCGCAACGACAATATGATATCCCAAATTCTGAACCTTATTCATCCGCTTGTTCCAACCGCTAATCATCCCGGAGTAATACAAGAAGTCAACAAACTTCGTGCTCGAGTAATAGCTTTGGAGAATATGGTGATGTGTGACTTATAAGAAAGTCCCTTTTCAGTTTTATTGACGGGTTTATCGAAATCTTATTAAAGTGTACGGTTCAGATATATGACTTTATGTGATGTGTCCAATAGTCCAGTGTTGGTTTACCATATTTTATTTAAAGTTGACGATTATGATACGACTTTATGCTTGGCTTGTAAAAAAGTCCAATGTCGGTTTTCCAAAATCTTTTTCATAGTTGACGGTTTTGATATGGCTCTAAGCTTTAGATTGCAAAATACGTCCCATGCCTTTGTCGATGTTGGTTTGCCTAAGTTTTTTCAAAGTTGACGGTATTGATATAGCTTTATGCCTTGTCTTGTATGATATGTTCGTTGTCTTTCACCAGCCCTTTTCATAAAAAAGAAGGTTTTGATGTTTTTATGCCATCTCTTGCACACACAAAAAAAGGTTCCTAAGTGGTAAGCTGAAATCTGTTTAAAATGATGGTTGCAATGATGGTTTTATGGGCATGTCATGTAAATAATGTCTTTAGCAGGTTTCGATGCTCTGGTTTGTCTAAATCTTGAAAGTGACTGTTTCGATATGACTGTATGTATGCCATGGCTTATAAAACACATTCCCTGCCCTTGTGTCCTCGACAATGGTTTGCCTAATTCTATTCAAACTTGACATTTTGATATATGTTTTAATCCCATGGTTTTATTAAGCGTCCCTGGTGTGGGTTTCAATGTTGGTTCGATATCTGTTTACCATTGACTGATTTGAATTGGCTTTCTATCATAGGTTTCAATGACGGTTTCAAAACTATTATTGTTGATAGTTTTGATATGGCTTTAAGCTTTAAGCTTTAGCTTGCAAAATACGCCCCGTGCCGGTGTCGATGTTACTTTGCCTAAGTTTGTTCAAAGTTGCTGGTATCAATATAGCTTTATGTCTTGGCTTGTAAGATATGTTCGTTTTCGGTTTCGACGTTGTCGGTTTCAATGTTGGTTTGCCATAATCTGTTCAAATTTACGATTTCAAAATGGTGAGAGGGGGTGTTGTTGTCTATCTTTTGCGAAGCCTCCAGAAATGAGAATCGCTGATGGATTCTCTAGAGTTCCGAAAAGTGTCTTGAAATGACTATCAAGCATTGTATTTATAACTGCTCGATTGATGGTTATTGAATAACCACCCATAGATAACCGCCCACCAAGTGAACTTTCCAGAATTTGGCGGTTATGACTTTGACACCTGGACCCCACAATTTAATTCACATTTGCTGACGTGGATCAAGATCTAGTCACCTTGTAACTTCACAGTCAAATGTTACGCTACGCTATGCCAAAGCGTGGCTTACCAAATTACTTGTTAGAATGTTCATGCTGAATAGGCCTTTGTAGAATTATTTTTCTCTCTCTCCTGTGCGTGTGTTCACACTGCATCTGCTCCTAAATCTTTCTGGTGATATCCAGCAATCGTCACTGCTATTCTTACTGTTTAATATGATAGTACAAGGCTCTCTTAATTGTGCTGGTGTAACATGGGGAAGAAAAAGAAACTTGTTTCCGTTACCGCTCCTAAGGTTTTAAGGAGCAGAACTGTAGGTGGGGAGGAGGAGGCACATAATAGTGATGAATCTAATTCATCGGTTAACCAAGATTCGGAGTCAGAGCCGCTGGATCCCTTGACAGGGTTACCGATTTCTATGGAAGAAGCAAACCCAAATGATCACGGTGGTGAAAAGGATACTCATAATATTTTGGATTATGAGTTTCCTCCTCTTAATGCAAAGTTGTATGACAAATCTAAGGAGGCTACATACACTAATACCGGGTCGTACTCCAACATGATGAACAAACGTAAAGTGCAGGGTCACAATAGTCCAGATATGGATGAAGGGCAGGGGAGGCTTAGTGAGACTAAAGATCCTGTTATGGATGATAAGGATTTGACTAAAACTGCATCGAATCAGTCTAGTAGAATGGATAAGGGGCAGGTTGGGAATAATAATAATGATGATGATAAGATCTATACTACTAGTGATTCCTTTGAAGATCTTCTTGATGGTGGCATACCTAAGGATGCTGATGTGAAGACTCCTACTGTAGTTGACAAGGTTGATCAACTTTTTCTTATTTAGGTGCTTTCAATGGTAACCAAAATAAGAAAACTGTGAATTTCAAGTTTATAGAACCTTCTGTTACTTTAGATGATGGAATAGATGTTGAGTTACCGTTATCATCTATTCTGGAAGTAAATGAAAGGTATAATAATACTCTTTATGGGTATTTTCTAGGTAAACGAGTAGCATATCTGGTTGTTAAAAACTATGTTACTAACGTATGGAAGAAGTTCGGTCTGGAAAAAATAATGATGAACACTAAGGGTTTCTTCTTCTTTAAGTTTAATTCGGAAAGTGGATTACACGGTGTGCTAGAATCAGGCCCGTGGATTATTCGTTCAATCCATGTCATTCTCAATGCATGGTCTCCTGATGTTCCTTTAACAAAGGAGGATTTAACGCGTGTCCCGATTTGGGTGAAAATTCATGATATTCCTCTTGTAGGATTTACGGAGACCGCGTTGAGTGTCATAGCATCTAATATTGGTTCTCCGGTAATGTTTGACTCATACACGAGCTCAATGTGTTTGGAGTCGTGGGGTAGGCCTAGTTTTGCTCGAGCATTGATTGAAGTATCGTCGGATAAGGAGTTTAAGGATAATATCAAATTGGCGATTCCGAGTGTTGATGGGAAGAGTAAAACCGTATGTTCTTTAAATGTTGAATATGAATGGAGACCACCGTGATGTAAGTGTTGTGCTATTTTTGGGCACATGGATTCCCAATGTCCAAAAATGGTGACTAGCGAATGTAATCGGTCTAAAGATGATGAAGATGCGTTTGAAATAGTTGGCAAGAAAAGTGGCTAAAGAGGTGACCAAGGGTAATAACAAATAGAAGGTTAGTTTTGGCGTAGGTAAGCCAAAGCAAAAATTGGTCTACAGACCAAAGAAGAATATTGATTCTAATAA
The DNA here is from genome assembly GCF_046630445.1 of Rutidosis leptorrhynchoides. NCBI lineage: Eukaryota > Viridiplantae > Streptophyta > Magnoliopsida > Asterales > Asteraceae > Rutidosis > Rutidosis leptorrhynchoides. Next base: position 716,083,428 of record NC_092333.1, read on the forward strand.
TGGCTTGCCCAAGGTTACTCCGGGTGACAAGAGAAATGCGGAAGTTGGGACAAGCAAGGTTTCTCAAGTAAAGGTTCAAAACTCGTTTGGAGCTTTGAATAAAGATGCATATAACCTAGTTGATGAAGAGAGCGATGTTGAATCTGATAAAGAGGAAACAGCCGAGTTTATGGCAGCAAAATCTGTAGAAAGGACTACGTTTGGCATGAAATCGGGCTGGTTATAGTTTGTGTTATTAGTTATGTGGGTGGTTTAGTTGTTTTGGTTTTGCTAGTTATTTGTGTTTGTATGTGCTAGCTTGGTTTGTGGTTTTTTGTGAGGCCACAAGGTGCGCTTGCGGTCGTTGTCCTCTTATGTAAGACCCTAATATTTATTATACGGAAGTGTAATTATGCTACATAAAGTGCAGGAAGCATTGTGTAATTAAACAAAGCTCAGATTCTGCCCAGACATGGGTGCGCGCCGCGCACGAGCCCAGCGACAGAATTCTGTTTTTTCTATTTTGGGTTTAATGAGGGGCTTTTTGGTCTTTTCACTTGAGGCCGGATGTGAAGCCATATCAGCTGGTTAGATTCAATTTTGGATCACATTTCACATCCATTAACACTCTCAAATCATTCTAGAGAGAGAGGGAGATTTCTAGAGAGAGATTTGGGGTTTTGGAGAAGAAGGAGCTTGAATTGATCAAAGTCTCGGGTTTTAAAGTTGTTCACCTCGTTCCTAGCTACGTTTTGGTGGTTGTGGTAAGTTCTAACTCCGAATTTCATTGTTTGATTTTGATAATCAAGTTAGGGTTTGAACTTAAATTGATGAGAAACCCATTTAAACTCTTGGAGTGAGTTTAGTGATGCTAGTAATCGGGTTTGTTGTTATTGTTGGTGGAATTTGGGTTGGTGAACTAATTGGTCATGATTAGGACTTGAAATTGGGTTTAATCACTTAAGTTAGTGATTATGGAAGTATTGAAACCCATTTAGGGTTATTTGGTTGACTAGTTTTGACTTTGGGTCAAAATTAGGGTTTAGTGATGATTATGACCCAATTGGCGATTTAATGAGGTTTATAAACTTAAAATGGATTAAGTTGAAGTATAAAACCGAGTTAAAGGTGTTTTGATGTCAAAACTTGTAAATGGTGAGATTTTGACCTTATGGGTCAAAATTAGGGTTTATGGGCAATTTGGAGATTTGTAAGTGTTTAACACTTGTGTTCGGGTTTAATTGGCGTGTTAGGACCATTCTCACTTGTGTTAGTGATTATTGGTTAATTTTGGGCGCGGTTTGTACTTGGAAGTGCATTTGGGTCGAATTTGCACTAAGTGTCAAATTGGGTTGGTTTGTAAATCCGATCTAAGTGTGTTGTTGAATTTGTGATAATGGAATAGGTACTTTCCATTGGCGAGTTGCGGTTTACTTGGAAGCATTCATCAAGGCGACAAGGTGAGTGTTAATAATCCTATGTGCATATGTATGTGTAGGATGGGTGCGGGTCGGGTGAAGTGGTTCTCGGTTATAGAGATCACCTCACATATAGGTGGATTTGATGGACTTGCGTTTAGATCCAATTGGCACGGTTGTGCGTTTTGGTTGACCACCTTTGGCGAGGTACACGTTTTGTGTGTACACTATCACACGTGGTTGTGATGTGGATGATATAACCCCAATGGCGAAGGGTTTTGAGTTGGAGAAGTGAATCGCGTGTAGTTCGGATTCACGATGACTCGTGTAGTTCGGTCATCTTATCAAAATGAATCTCGTGTAGTTCGGATTCATGGTGACTCGTGTAGTTCGGTCATCTTATTGAGGTAGTAATCTCGTGTGGTTTCGAATTACTAAGGCTCGTGTAGTTCGGCCAACCTCGATGTTGTGAAGATAGTAATCTCGTGTGGTTTCGGATTACTAAGGCTCGTGTAGTTCGGCCAATCTTCATTGTGGTATTTGGTTCTCGGTATTGGGTTAAGGTGTTAACCTTGTTCGTTTATATTGTTATATATTAATGTATTGTTGTGTTGTAGCTAACCCTCCGGGTGTAGCTATTTGGCGTGGTTCACATCGTCGTTGGTGAACTTATATTTTTGTTGTTGTATCTTAGCTCGTGCTTAGTGTTTGTACGGTACGCCTAGACTAGCTTGCCTTTATGCTTGGTTGTTCGGTATGCGGTATTTGATATCTGTGTGGCGTATTCATTTTATACATATATATGTATGTAGTATATTATCATTCACTAAGCGTTAGCTTACCCTCTCGTTGTTGACTCTTTTTATAGATTGCATGCGGATGGTGGCTCAGGTAAGCGCGAGGATTAGAGGACTTGCATAGTTGCTTTAGAAGATCTTGCTTTTGGATTGATTAGGATTGGGTAGCGTATCCCCAATCGCCATGCTCGGTCTTTATTTTGTGTTAAAAGTCATGTGATCGAAAACTTGTATTTTGTACGAAAGTCGTAAAACGGCCGATGTGGGCCCGGTCTCGTAAAACTCATTTTAATATTGGAACGTGTTAGTTTTAACTAATATAAATTGTTGTGAAAAGCCTTTGGTCTAAAAGTGTCGGGAAGTCGAAGATCTTTTCGTGAAAAATGGACATTTTGATCAGAACTGTCACAGGCCTTGTGCGCACCGCGCACAAGCAGTGGTGCGCGCCGCGCACCCTTCTGTCCAGTTTAAAAAAAAAAATTACTCCGCGTTTTTGGTTGGTTAACGGGTTGGGATGTTACAAATGGTATCAGAGCATGGTCTAAGGGATTTAGGTGACTTGAGATAGGTGCCTAGACTTAGACTTTTGTGTGTGCTTAATTGTTGCGGGACTTGTAGGATTACGGGTCGGAATGGGTTATAGTTAGTGCCTTGTTTGTAGGTGGACTAATGTCTATATTAGTAATACGGATATTATTAATATATTATTTGTGTTGTGGTAATAATTCTCGCGTGTGTTTGTACCGCGTAGAATTTTGGTTGTGTTGGTTATATCATCGACCGAGGCGGTCATTGTACTAACGAGTTAAGACGACGTGTGTGCGTAATAAGGAGTTGCAAACCTTATTACGGGTGCAAATCGTGTCAAACAATTTATGTACGACGAGTGTTTAGCAAGATGGGGCGGTGTGGTGCGTATGGTTTTATACGTTCATGGACTAATCGTTTTGCATTCTTTAGAATGGCGACGCGAAACGAGATCGAGACGAATGACGAGGAGTTTAATACTAGAGTTGCGGCCGCCGTTGCGGAGCAAATGGGTGCGTTGGAAGAAAGAATGGATAGGAAGCATTCCGAATTTCAGGGTAGTAGTGAAATGGAGCGTTATCTTAAGAGCTTCATGAGGACTAAACCCCCGATGTATGACGGGAAACCGGATCCTTTGATAAGCACAACTTGGATTTCGGACGTCGAAGGGTGTTTCCGTACTATTGATTGCCCTCCTGAGAGAAATACAAGACTCGCTACGAGTTTGTTGCGGGGTAGGGCAAGGGATTGGTTGGATGGTAAGATTGATCTTGTTGGTGGCGAGACGTTTATGGCTTTATCGTGGGATGACTTTAAGGAGGAATTCTTCGAGGAGTTCCAGACTTCGGCCGATTTGTGGGAATTGCGTAATGAGTTGCGAAATTTGCGACAAGGATCTATGGATTTGAGTACTCTCAAGATGACCTTTATGGTGAAGGCTCGTTTTTGTTCAGAGTATTTGGGGAATGATCGTTTGTTGATGGGGGATTTCTATCAGACCTTGAATGACGACTTGAAAAGTAAAATTAGTCGGGGTCAAGCGAAATCGTTTTCGGAATTATTCGACTTGGCTAGAGGTTTCGAGTCGTATTCACGATCGAAAAAGGGTGAACCTTCAAGTGAGCGAAGGGTCGTTTCTTATGGTGCTCCGAGTAAGAGGGCTAAGGGTCCGAGTGTGAGCACGGGTGGTACGCGAACGGGTATGTCGGATTCTAGTGCGGCTAGATGTTACAATTGTGGCGTGAGGGGTCACAAGTCTTGGGAATGTTCGGTACCAAAGGGTGATGGTATGGTGTGCTTCAATTGCCAAAAAGAAGGACATCGTAAGTCGGAATGTCCCAAGTTAGCGGGGACGGGTGCGGCAAGGAGACGTTAAGGTACGTTTCATTTTAATAAATATGTCTTTTGATTATTTATTAAATGCCGTTTGAGTTTGAGTTGTATGCCTTTGTTGTGCATGTTATGCTATGGGTGACGTTCCTAATGGAAGTACCCTATGTTGATGTTTGATTGACGGGCGAAGGGCGTAAGACTTGGTGCAACCAAGCATTCCTTAGTATTTGGGAAATGTTTCTACCAAACCATGGAAGTGGGTTTTGGTGTTCGATTGTTAAGCGCATGTTCGCTTTCGTGTTGAAGTTGATGAACCATGAGGTTCGTTGGGTGGATTGGAACCCGAAAAAGATCGAGTGTTTGATCTCGATGTATGTTGGTAAAGGAGTCTACGTGACGCGACATTAGGTGCCTCTTTTATACCTACTAGCGTGGTGTTCGACTCCGATTGTGTTGCGGTACACTTTTCGTTCAAAGTGTTTAAGGATTGGTTAAAATCCTTCGTGTGCTCAAGGTTGGAGCAAGATGTAGTGACGGGTCGTGTGAGCCCAATTATTGGTAAAGTCTACATTTGGTAGCATTGTGTGGCTGTACGAGTTGTGACATTGGAATGTAATTCCAAGTGGGGGAGTTACACTCCCGCACGAGGAGGCTTTGGTGGGAGATTTCGGATGATACTTTTGGTAGATCCGGAAATTTTTGGTCGATATGTGGTAGAGTACAATTTCGGATAAATTGTCCTTATGGTTTGGGATTTGTAAATTATCACCGAGGTGGTAAGTTGGTGAATCTCGTTGAGAGATAATGGACGTGTTTGGTGAGCAAGGTGAAATCCTTCGGTTAAGGGAGGTGTGTGCCGGGTTCTCTTTTGGAGAATTATTGTTCGGTACCTATGTTTGATATAGGTGGTTCTTGCTCGATTATAGATGGTTAGTGGTCCGCTAGGGTTCACTATAGTGTAGCAGAGCGCGATGTTGCACTACTCGTTGTTTGAGGCCGAAGGTGCGTATGTGATTGATGAAGCATGACCTTCGGGTCCGCTGACTTCATCGTGGTATTGTTGATTGATGAAGCATGACTTTCGGAGTCCGCTGACTTCATCATGGTATTGTGATTAATGAAGCATGACCTTCGGGGTCCGCTGACTTCATTATGGTATGGTTGATTGGTGGAGCATGACCTTTGGGGTCCGCTGACTTCATCATGGGAGTACGTGATTGGTGGAGCATGACTTTCGGGGTCCGCTGACTTCATCATGAGCGTGGTGTTATATCGGTGAAGCATGATCTTCGGGTCCGCTGACTTCATTCGGTGTTGAGATTGGTGAAGCATGATCTTCGGGTCCGCTGACTTCATCATGGTTGTGGATCGCGTGTGTTTTCGGATTCACGATGACGCGTGTAGTTCGGTCATCTTATCGGAATGAATCTCGTGTAGTTCGGATTCATGGTGACTCGTGTAGTTCGGTCATCTTATTGAGGTAGTAATCTCGTGTGGTTTCGGATTACTAAGGCTCGTGTAGTTCGGCCAACCTCGATGTTGTGGAAGTGAATCTCGTGTAGTTCGGATTCACAAATGACTCGTGTGGTTTCGGTCATTGAGGAGGAGTGAGTCTCGTGTAGTTCGGATTCACAAATGACTCGTGTAGTTCGGTCATTCCTCTGGGATAGTGACTCTCGTGTAGTTCGGATTCACTATGGCGCGTGTAGTTCGGCCATTCCCGTTTGTTGTTGTAGTGAAGGTAGTGAGTCGCGTGTAGTTCGGATTCACTAAGGCGCGTGTGTTTTCGGCCAGCCTTCGTGTGTTGCGTGATCCGTCGGTTGTTTTATACACCGATGGTGGGGTCGTAAGGACCGGGATGTTTGATCTATTGGTTGTTTTATACATCAATGGTGGGGTCGTAAGGACCGTGTTGTTTGATCTATCGGTTGTTTGATACACTGATGGTGGGGTCGTGAGGACCATGTTGTATGTTTAGTGATGTGTTAGCCGTGTTTCGCTCACATGTTTGTTACGGGTGTGACGATGGTTGATTTCGTACACCTTGGGTTTTGCGTTTCCATAGTCGTTTTGGGCGCTATCGGTTCTAGCCGTTGGATTATGATGTTACGGTAGTTGCGTATTGGTCGTATGGCGCACTACAATGGATGTTTAGTGATTGGTGTAATCCGTAAGGGTTCGTTTGGTACGGTCTTCATCGTTTCGGGTTGTTGACCTTAGGTTCAGACTTGGTTGTTTTTAGCGTTTTACTCGGTAAGTGTACGCTAAGAGATCTATATCTCGGTACGAGATTGGTTGATTTTTCTCGATGTTAGGGAATGAGCATGGTTTTAGTGCTCGGATTGGTGGATTTGATAAATCGCGGGTGACGATTTAGTTTTTAAAGGTGATTCATTGGGAAGAATTGCCTAGGAAGGTCGGTTGGGACTTATGTTTGAGGACCGTGGAGTGTGGTCCGTTTGGTTAAGTGACGAGGATCACGAGGACGTGATCGATTCTAAGTGAGGGAGAGTTGTAAGACCCTAATATTTATTATACGGAAGTGTAATTATGCTACATAAAGTGCAGGAAGCATTGTGTAATTAAACAAAGCTCAGATTCTGCCCAGACATGGGTGCGCGCCGCGCACGAGCCCAGCGACAGAATTCTGTTTTTTCTATTTTGGGTTTAATGAGGGGCTTTTTGGTCTTTTCACTTGAGGCCGGATGTGAAGCCATATCAGCTGGTTAGATTCAATTTTGGATCACATTTCACATCCATTAACACTCTCAAATCATTCTAGAGAGAGAGGGAGATTTCTAGAGAGAGATTTGGGGTTTTGGAGAAGAAGGAGCTTGAATTGATCAAAGTCTCGGGTTTTAAAGTTGTTCACCTCGTTCCTAGCTACGTTTTGGTGGTTGTGGTAAGTTCTAACTTCGAATTTCATTGTTTGATTTTGATAATCAAGTTAGGGTTTGAACTTAAATTGATGAGAAACCCATTTAAACTCTTGGAGTGAGTTTAGTGATGCTAGTAATTGGGTTTATTGTTATTGTTGGTGGAATTTGGTTTGGTGAACTAATTGGCCATGATTAGGACTTAAAATTGGGTTTAATCACTTAAGTTAGTGATTATGGAAGTATTGAAACCCATTTAAGGTTATTTGGTTGACTAGTTTTGACTTTGGGTCAAAATTAGGGTTTAGTGATGATTATGACCCAATTGGCGATTTAATGAGGTTTATAAACTTAAAATGGATTAAGTTGAAGTATAAAACCGAGTTAAAGGTGTTTTGGTGTCAAAACTTGTAAATGGTGAGATTTTGACCTTATGGGTCAAAATTAGGGTTTATGGGCAATTTGGAGATTTGTAAGTGTTTAACACTTGTGTTCGGGTTTAATTGGCGTGTTAGGACCATTCTCACTTGTGTTAGTGATTATTGGTTAATTTTGGGCGCGGTTTGTACTTGGAAGTGCATTTGGGTCGAATTTGCACTAAGTGTCAAATTGGGTTGGTTTGTAAATCCGATCTAAGTGTGTTGTTGAATTTGTGATAATGGAATAGGTACTTTCCATTGGCGAGTTGCGGTTTACTTGGAAGCATTCATCAAGGCGACAAGGTGAGTGTTAATAATCCTATGTGCATATGTATGTGTAGGATGGGTGCGGGTCGGGTGAAGTGGTTCTCGGTTATAGAGCTCACTTCACATATAGGTGGATTTGATGGACTTGCGTTTAGATCCAATTGGCACGGTTGTGCGTTTTGGTTGACCACCTTTGGCGAGGTACACGTTTTGTGTGTACACTATCACACGTGGTTGTGATGTGGATGATATAACCCCAATGGCGAAGGGTTTTGAGTTGGAGAAGTGAATCGCGTGTAGTTCGGATTCACGATGACGCGTGTAGTTCGGTCATCTTATCAAAATGAATCTCGTGTAGTTCGGATTCATGGTGACTCGTGTAGTTCGGTCATCTTATTGAGGTAGTAATCTCGTGTGGTTTCGGATTACTAAGGCTCGTGTAGTTCGGCCAACCTCGATGTTGTGAAGATAGTAATCTCGTGTGGTTTCGGATTACTAAGGCTCGTGTAGTTCGGCCAATCTTCATTGTGGTATTTGGTTCTCGGTATTGGGTTAAGGTGTTAACCTTGTTCGTTTATATTGTTATATATTAATGTATTGTTGTGTTGTAGCTAACCCTCCGGGTGTAGCTATTTGGCGTGGTTCACATCGTCGTTGGTGAACTTATATTTTTGTTGTTGTATCTTAGCTCGTGCTTAGTGTTTGTACGGTACGCCTAGACTAGCTTGCCTTTATGCTTGGTTGTTCAGTATGCGGTATTTGATATCTGTGTGGCGTATTCATTTTATACATATATATGTATGTAGTATATTATCATTCACTAAGCGTTAGCTTACCCTCTCGTTGTTGACTCTTTTTATAGATTGCATGCGGATGGTGGCTCGGGTAAGCGCGAGGATTAGAGGACTTGCATAGTTGCTTTAGAAGATCTTGCTTTTGGATTGATTAGGATTGGGTAGCGTATCCCCAATCGCCATGCTCGGTCTTTATTTTGTGTTAAAAGTCATGTGGTCGAAAACTTGTATTTTGTACGAAAGTCGTAAAACGGCCGATGTGGGCCCGGTCTCGTAAAACTCATTTTATTATTGGAACGTGTTAGTTTTAACTAATATAAATTGTTGTGAAAAGCGTTTGGTCTAAAAGTGTCGGGAAGTCGAAGATCTGTTCGCGAAAAATGGACATTTTGATCAGAACTGTCACAGGCCTTGTGCGCGCCGCGCACAGGCAGTGGTGCGCGCCGCGCACCCTTCTGTCCAGTTTAAAAAAAAAAATTTACTCCGCGTTTTTGGTTGGTTAACGGGTTGGGATGTTACATCTTATGTATTTTTATTATTTTTATAAATAATATTAACCGGGTGAAACCCTTTACCCAAAAAATAGGCCTTTGTATTAAATAAAGTGTAGCACGCATGGTTAAAATTGTGAACTGTACGAATTCCTATGTCAGACGCAACGTGTGACGCATGGCGCCGACGTACATCATTATTGAACATTCTTCTTACCTTTTCACATCATCTTTATCATTTACTATCAGTCTATCACCTTCCGTTTATATATTTTGTGGAAGCTTGTACAGGCTTGGTGGGGTGTTGATAAAACTTAAAAAATATTTGTTATGTTAATAAAACTATTTAATTCACCAATCCAAACTTTAAACTTTTTATGTGATGTAGAGGATTTGCATTTGTACCCTACGCAAATTCATCCATATATTGCATATCAATTATGTTGAACTGTTATTGTTTATCGTTTATGTTATAATAACTTTGTACGTCAGTGATCTGATTGATTGTTGGTAACTTTCAAATAGGGCTTAAAATGAAATTTGGATGATAAGTTGATTCAATGGCGATTTTGAAAAGGCCTTATTCCCTGGCTTTGTAAAAGAGATCCCTTGTGGGTTCCTTTTGGTTAAGCTAAATCTGTTTAAATTGATGGTTTCAATACGATTTTATGGGCATGTCGTGTAAATAATGTCTCTGGTGGGTTTCGGATGCTGCTTTGTCTAAATCTTGAAAGTGACTGCTTCGATATGACTGTATGTATGCCATGGCTTATAAAAGACATTCCCTGCCCTTGTGTCCTTGACAATGGTTTGCCTAATTCTGTTCAAACTTGACATTTTGATATATGTTTTAATCACATGGTTTTATTAAGCGTCCCGTGTGGGTTTCAATGTTGGTTCACTATCTGTTTACCATTGACTGATTTGAATTGGCTTTATGTTATAGGTTGAAAAAATTTCCACGGTTTTGCCAAAATCTGTTTATAATTGATGCTTTTATTTTATTTTTGGCTTTGTGGGTCCCGATGCTGTTTTTTTTCTTCATGTTCAAACTTTTGATGTTTTGATATGGTTGTGGGTTTCGATGTTGGATCGCCGGAATCTCTCTAAAATTGACTGTTGTGATACGACTGTCATAGTTTGAAAAAATTCCCCTTGTGAAATTGTCAAAAATCAAAATATGATTAAAATTCGCGGTTTTAATATGACTTTGTTCTATATGTTGTTAAAACGTCTCTGGTGGGTTTTGGTGTTTGTTGCCTTCGACATGGCTTTATACTATGGGCTATAAAACGTCCCTCGTGTGCTCCATTGTTGACTTAGCTATGATAGTTGGGTTAAATTTTTATGTAAAGAAGTAAGTGGACGTCAAAGATTCGATCCACATTTTCGTACTACAATTCGATGGCACTCACATTATGCAACCATGTATATTTGTAACCTTGAAGGGATCGATATCTCTTGTTTCGGAATTCCTGTCTGATCCAGACTAAAATTAATGAACTTTTTGAGGATTAAATATTCAAGAATTTGAAGTTCTTTCTCAAATGAAAGAAAATTGTTTGTGAGATTTGGTCAAAGTTGGTTGAATATGGATTTGGTTAAAAAGGAAGAACATGGATATTTTGGCTTCGAAATTTGGTTGTGGTTTAACGGTTGCTATTTTCTAGGTTCCTGGTTATCACATTAAGTCGGCTTTAATAATGTGTTTGTGGGTTTGACATTTTTGGTCACATACTAACTTGGCTCTAGATGCAACATGGCCACAACTTGAATAGATAAGTACCTATCCGTTAAAGTTACTACCTATATAAGTTCATACTTATCTGATAATGAGGTATTAGTGTTTTGGGCATTATATGTATTCTTAATCTTATTTGTATGTCAAAACAATAAACCTATTTTGAATGGCATGTTATGTAACCCGTCTGAAACGGAAGTTGCAAACAATGTTTGGCATGTATAAATTTGCTTTCTGAAAATGAAATATCAATTTAAAGATTTAAGGTACTGTTGCAAATAGGGTAAACATTATGCATTTTCTGATAGTAGTTCTTTTTACTCATTAGCATATGCTTTTATTTTCTCAAGTATTTCATTGTTTTGCAGGTGACAGTTTTATTCTATTTTGGACTGGTGTCACTTGCAGCTTCAAAGGAAGACAGCTTCTACTAGTGCCGAATTTGACCAAAAAGTATGTTTTTTGAATATTTAAATATATCTCGGATGAATCACTATGGGTTGATTAATCTCAAATGGGTCATATTTTAAAAAAGAAAAAAACTAGCTGAGAGGGAAATGAGTCAAATATGTTAAACAACTGAATGTAGGATCGTTTAAGATAACTAATTGGTGATAGAGGGAGGTTCTCATAAGCTTATATATGCACATTTGTTTCTTTCACTTTCCGATGTGGGACACAATGAATCGATTAGCTCCAACAATCACGCCCTTAATCGATTAAGTCCAAGCTACTTCCGCGGACACGTTCAATACCATCTCGACTTTTCCCGAACACCCCGATATGAACCGCCGCTGCCACAATGATTACATCCGTGCCACCCGCTCTGATACCATTTGTAGGATCGTTTAAGGTCCACCACCATGTACAACATATAAGCTCATGAGTTCCACATTTCTCTAAAACCAATTGGTGATAGAGGGAGGTTCTCATAAGCTTATATATGCACATTTGTTTCTTTCACTTTTCGATGTGGGACACAATGAATCGATTAGCTCCAACACTGAAACGGGTAGTTAAACTAGTTAGTTGAAAGGAAAACTAATGTGTCGAACAACTCAAACATGTTGGCTGTCAATTAAATTCTATATAAATACTTGCTCTTTCGTATTATGGTACAACTTTGACATATATTGATGGAGCAGGGAAGACGCATAGAGTTAGCAAAGGTGCACCAAAACAGTTACTTCAAATAGTTCAAACTACAAATCTTAAAATTTGGGTGCACTTAATCATCGACAAATATGAGGAACATGGACTTGGCTGTCTTAGAGTAGCTCACCAGGTACAATTGACCTTATTATTAAAAATATTGTTTTTTTTTCATTCCATATGTGTGTTACTTTATTTAATGTCTACTTCTTGGTTTGATGCTTTTGTTTTATCTACGGGAAGTACCTGCTAATAGCAAAGACAATCCTTTGTGATATGCAAGTCTTCTCCCTCTTTAAACCATGGAGCGAGTGAAACGCATCAGACATAAACCTTTACAGGCTTCAACGTGGTTTTACAAATGTGGTAAGATTTCCAATATAATACTTTTGCTTGTTTTTGGTTTTACTGGAAGATATAGTAGAAAACCCTACCTCTATGCAAAAACACTCGAGTTATACATGACATAATTTTCAGCGTTGACAGCCGTTGGATCACAATAAGCTCTTCAAGAGGCACCAATCATCTTTTTCTATATCTCCATCTTGGGCCCGGTGTCTGATGAAGAAAGTTTAACCAATAATCAGGGATGTATTTATTTATAATTATAATGCTGTTAATAAGGCGTCAATTATCAATAAGTGTGTTTATACTATAAGTTAAATTTTAAGGATTATACTTTGAGAAGCCACCAAATTGTAGGCCACACATATTTAGGAACGATTTTTTAGCCATCCAAAATTCATTTGTTGATCAATGTATGTCAACTTCTTGAAAAAATTCATTCGGAAAATGTAAATACACACAAATTTCATCCTAATTATTCTTCGAATATAAAATTATTTACATTTACGATGATTTTTTAGCCATATTTGATATGTGTGGAATATATTACAATTTTGAGCGGCTTAAAAATGGTTTTAAAAATAGTACATATAACCACAAAATGATATATTTAACCTAAAAACGTGTGACCTAATACTCCGTAATGTATAATCCACATCCAAAATCCATTTGATTTAACAAAAGGTTATTACAAAGTATCACAAAAAAGATTACTCGGTATTATACTATATACTAAATATGGACAACACCCTCCAACCACAACCCGCCACATACCCCCAAAAACACTGTAGCTACTGTAACGCACTGTGACTACAGTAGTTTTTTTTTTTTTTTTTTAAATTTACTTTATCTTCTGATTTTATTCTGAATTCTGATTTTAAGTTTAACTAAATAATTAACATCTACTTTAATCGATTCTAAACAATCTAATAAATAAATAAATTGGAGTAGATCTTAAAACAAAAATCATATACCAAAATTAATACAGTAACTAACAAAGACTAATACAGAATTTTTTATCACCAAAAACAACTATAAAAACCCTCCATAAAACACCACCGCCACCAACCATTTTTGAAACAAACCACCGTCAACAGCTACTTGCCACTTCCGGCAACAATTCGCCACTAACACCAACTTTTAGCAAAAACGATGTCGGCAACAATCAATACCATTATACATTATTATACATTATACTAAATATGGACAACGCCAACCAATTAAATCCCACCACATCAACGAAATCGCTACAGTATAACAGTAACCACCAGGGGTACTTTTGTCTTTTCACACCCAAGGTTGCAAAAAAAAAAAAAAAACCAAAAGCAAGATCACAGTTTACAATATTCTTTCACATATTTAGATCTTCAACACCACCATATTTTTTTTTTTTTACCTCTTACCCAACCACCACCCCTCCACCAGCACCGCCGCCAAGCAAGATCACAGTTTACAATATTCTTTCACATCTTTAGATCTTCAACACCACCATTTTTTTTTTTTTTACCTCTTACCCAACCACCACCCCTCCACCAGCACCGCCGCCAAGCAAGATCACAGTTTACAATATTCTTTCACATCTTTAGATCTTCAACACCACCATTTTTTTTTTTTACCTCTTACCCAACCACCACCCCTCCACCAGCACCGCCGCCACCGTCACCATACCGTTGCTACGAGCACGTCGCCACTAACACCTGCCAATATGGATCTAGAACTAAACAGATATGAGGACAAATTTTTTTTATTTTTAGTTAAGCAAAGTCTGAAAATATAACAAACACAAAAAACAACTGAAAAATAAAAACATATATCGCTATAATATACGAACTTACAAGAAGATCATGAACTTGAAAATTTTTAATCTTAAACTGAAAAAATAAAAAATTCTAACCCAAAACAACTTTTCCGACCGATGCGGTTTCCGGTCTTGATTTAACATAAATTTCGGTTCTAATTGTTACGATGAGAGATCTACAACTAATATCGACCTCCACCACCACCATCGTGAAATTCCGTTCACCGCCATCATCGCCCTACCACAAACTCCGTCCATCACCACCATCAACCTACTACAAATACCACTTTGAAAAGAAAAATATGAGTTTCTTAATAACGACGTTTATTTTTTCTAGATTTGTTGAACGAGAATGTTAGAGAAAGCATACATATAAAAAATCGTTTATATAAAACTCGATTTGATATTATTTATGCTAAAAATATACTAACAAAACATGTTAGAAACTATTAAATTTTTTTTGATTAAAACGCGTTGAAGATGAAAATTCAAGAAGATAAACTCAGATACAGTTTAGTTGAGGATAAAGCAAATGGAAAAGTGTGTGGTGTTTGAATAATGATAAAGAAAATTAACTTATACCAAAACCCTATCACAAATGAGCAGATTTCAAGCCTTTTCTGGTGGGCTTAAGCCCAAACATTAAACGAGATAAAAAAAGCCCACATATTTCTTATTATCTTAATTTTAATTTTTAATTTTAACTTATTTGAAATTAAATTAAAAGTTAAGTTCATTGAAAAAATATGCGTAGTATTTATACTCCTATTTCTTAACAATGACTTTTTTCTTTTTGTCTTTAAAATATTTTTTTGTACAACTTTAATTATTTATTTTTATTTTTGTCGTTGGTAAAAGTTATAAATATGAATTATGAAAGTTTACACTAACATAGTTGTAGTTTTTGTTCTTTTATTATCACCAAATTCAAACATTTATTTGTTCTTTTTATCTCAATAATTTAGAGTGTAAAAATGAACAAAGGATGCCTCAAACCATAACAGTTGCTGGGCATTGCGTAAATGGTCTGGAAAGAGTGGACAACGTTTTGATGACTTTCAGCCCAAAAACTGTCTAACGATGTAGTAGCGTTAAAATGACACTAATCCGCCGCGAAGCGCGGACCACAAATCTAGTTTTAATGAATTAGCGAGTAGCTTAATTGTAAAGCTGATACAGTTATCATTAAATACCATCACAAACCCTCCCTTCCCTG
This sequence comes from Rutidosis leptorrhynchoides, assembly GCF_046630445.1. NCBI lineage: Eukaryota > Viridiplantae > Streptophyta > Magnoliopsida > Asterales > Asteraceae > Rutidosis > Rutidosis leptorrhynchoides. The sequence goes on from NC_092333.1 coordinate 716,098,581, forward strand.
TTAAAAAAATAAAATAAACACGCTCGGTCTAAATGTCTAAACCCTCAACCACCAATGACCAAACCCTCAAATATTTGCCGGCAATTGTTTCCAACGTTTCAATCCTCCATCACCGTCGCCAAAGATTCCGACGCCCCCTTCACACTCTCCGGTCAATCTTATCTGTTTATATATGAATTCTATTTCATGGAGCCCTTTGGTTAGCGGTGACGGGCGGCGTGCAAGGTATTCTGGCGGATTCTCGGAACATGAAGATGTGTTAATCGTCTGATATTTCAATGTTTGTTTATAAGGATTTGATTTATTTTACGTTTTATGATTTTTTTTTGTTTTAGGGTTTCATTTTTTTGGCGTCTTTTCCATACAAAGGTGTTTTCTTCTTCGGAGTTAGGGTTTTTCAGTATTAAAAGTTTGAATCAATGTGTGAATTTAGGTTTTACAGTTCTTGTTTTTAGGGTATATTTGTGGTGTGTTTTGCTATCCAAGGGCGATTTCTTTTTTTGGAATTAGGGTTGTTTCAGTATTAGAAATTTGATGGCTGGGTTTAAATTTAAAGAAACTGCTATCAAGATTTGGATCAATGGTTGGTAGGTCAAATAATCTAATGTAAAGGCTATGACTGTTCTTGAGTCCATACAAAATTTGTGGCGACATTGAATTGAAACGGGTATGATTTTGGTTGCAGACTACATGAATTCATTGTTTTTTTGTTGCTGTCCTTTAATCTGTTGCAGTTTATTTACAGCCTTCTGTATCTGTTATAATTCTATTTATTTACAGCCTTCTTTATCTGTTATAATTCTTTTATTTACAGCCTTCTTTATTGGAATCGATGCATAAGTGTTGTTTGCCCTAATGGAGTGCCTAGTGAATCTGCAAAGTGCTTATGATAGAAGTTTAGTACATAAGATATTCATTCGGTGGCCGACTTCATAGTCAGGTAACTTCTCTAAACGTATATTATTCGAGCAATAAAGTAACTTGTATGTGTTAATTGATCTGGAAGGTTATATGCATAAAACATACAGTTTATTCGACTTTTGATCTGTTTGACCCATTTCCGTTATAGCCACTTGTATGCTCATGTTTGGGTAAAAAAAAGGATTTTTCCAGGTGAAATGTATGCAGTGTAACTATTGCTCTGACAAGTTCGATCCATTCTTGGATTTAAGTCTTGAAATTTTGAGAGCAGACAATTTGTGTAAGGCTTTTGCTAATTTCACCGCTAAATAACAGTTGGATGGTGGGGTCAAACATTACTAATGCCAACAGTGCAAGCAACCTTTTCTGATCGGTTCATATGTAAGTACCATTCTGAAATTTTTGACTGCTCAATTTAATTCTGCAAGAAATAGTTTTACTTCATATAGAGAATGTGATATTCTTTTTAAAATTATAATATTTTTAAGCATGTGGAAATTTACGTGGTGCTATTTAAATGTGGCAAGATGTTCGGGTTGACTATGGGGTATAAACAGACTCAGATTGAAACGGGCTGTTTATTAGTATTTGTTTAAACGAGCTGAATTAAAAAAAAAAGTTATTAACATTGTTAATAATACTTCTTTTTCCAGTTATGCATCCTTTAATCCTTGCATTGCCAAACAAAATGTCTATCGTGTCACAGGATGCTTCATTCAGGCATGATTTTCATGAAACTGTTTATGCAGTGCATAATTTGGAACCTTTTAGCTTTGTGCATCAATCAGATTTTGGCTTTAGATAATCATCAGAATGTGAGGGGTGTATGAACTCTGTTAAATTCTTGATGATAATACAAGATGTAACTAATAGTTGCAAGGGAGACACATAATGATCTGGTATGTTCTTGAAACTTTTACATCTCTTTTCTTTAAAGATTCTGTGGGTTTATTCAGTGACTTGTTCTAAAAACGTTCTTTGTCGGTTTGAATGCTTTGTTGCCTAAATCTTTAGAATTGATGATTTTGAGATTGGTTTAGGCCATGGCTTATCCCTTGTAGGTTTCAATGTTGGTCTTCTACCTATTATTTAATATTGACGGTTTCGATGTAGCTTTTGCCTAAATTTGTTTAAAATTGTCTAGATTTGATATTATCTTGGCTTGTTAAGATTTCGTGTGGTTTCGATAATGTATTGTCCATATTGACGGCTTAGTGTTGTAGTTAGTAACACACTGCCCATGAGGGTTTAGATGTATTTTGGGTTTATTACTAAAGCTTTATGATGGTCTTGTAAAAAATTTCCTTATCGGTTTCAATGACAGTTTGCCAAAATATTTTTAAAAGTTGATGGTTTCAATATGGCTTTACGCATGACTTGTAAAAAAGTCCCTTGTCGGTTTCAATGACGGTTTACCAAAATCTTTTTAAAGTTGAAGGTTTCGGTATGGCTTTATGCCTGACTTGTAAGAAAGTCCCTTGTCGATTTCAGTGACGGTTTACAAAATCTCTTTAACATTGACCGCTACGATATGGCTTTATGCCTGATTTGTAAAAAAGTCCTTTGTCGGTTTCAATGACGGTTTACTTAAAATCTCTCTAAAGTTGATGGTTTCAATCTGGTTTATATGCCCGGCTCGTAAAAAAGCCCCTTATCGGTTTCAATGACGGTTTACTTATATGGCTTTATTTGTGACTTGAAAGAAAATCTCGTCTGTTTCCGTGTCGGTTTACTTATATGGCTTTATGCCTGACGACTTGTAAGAAAGTCTTTTGTCGCTTTCTATAACGGTTTGCTTATATGGCTTTATCCCTGACTTGTAAGAAAGGCTCTTGTCGGTTATTGTGACGGTTTACTTATATGGCTTTATGCCTGACTTGTAAGAAAGTCTCTTGTCGGTTTCAATAATGGTTTACTTATATGGCTTTATGCCTGACTTGTAAAGAAGTCTCGTCGGTTTCAATGACGGTTTACTTATATTGTGCCTGACTTGTAAGAAAGTCCCTTGTCGGTTTCAGTTACGGTTTACAATTTTTTTTCAAAATTGACGGCTTTGATATGGCTTTATGCTTGATCTGTAAAAATTTCCCTTATCAGTTTCTTCACTTAAAATCTCTCTAAAGTTGACGGTTCTGGCTTGTAAAAAAGTGTCTTGTCGGTTTCGACGATTTACTTATACGACTTTATGCCTGACTTTTAAGAAAGTCTCTTGTCGGTTTCGATGACGGTTTACTTATATGGCTTTATGCCTGACTTGTGAGAAAGTCTCTTGTCGGTTTCGATGACGATTTACTTATATGGCTTTATGCTTGACTTGTACGAAAGTCTCTTGTCGGTTTATGTGACGGTTTACTTATATGGCTTTACGCCTGACTTGTAAGAAAGTCCCTTGTCGGTTTCAACGACGGTTTACATGTATGGATTTATGCCTGACTTCTGAGAAAGTCTGTTGCCAGTTTTAATGACAGTTTCCCAAACTCTATTCAAAGTTGACGGTTTCAATATGACTTTATGCCTAAATTGTAAAAAAATGTCCCTTGTCGTTTTTAAATCCGTTTTACCAAAATCTTTTTAAAGTTGACGGTTTCAATATGACTTCATGTGAATAAGTCTCTTGTAGGTTTCAATGACGGTTTCGATATGGCTTTATGAGCGACTTGTAAAAGCTTTCGGTTTCATGACGGTTTCCCAAAAAGAATTTAGTGTTGACGGTTTCGATATGTCTTTATGCGTGACCTTGTAAAAAAGTCCCTTGTCGGTTTCAATGAAGGTTTACATAAAATCTTTCTAAAGTTGACGGTCTCGATGTAGCTTTTGCCTAAATTTGTTCAAATTTGTCTGAATTTGATGTTTTCTTGGCTTGATGTTTTAAAACTGACGGCTTCGATATGGCTCTATGCTTGATTTGTAAAAAAGTCTCTTATTGGTTTCAATGATGGTTTACTTAAATCTTCCTAAAGTTGACGGTTTCAATATGGCTTATATTTCCGGCTTGTAGAAAATCCCCTTGTCGATTTCAATGACGGTTTACTTATATGGCTTTATGCCCGACTTGTAAGAATGTCCCTTGTTGGTTTGAATGTCGGTTTACCGAAATCCTTTTAAATTTGATGGTTTTGATGTGTCTGACTTGTAAAACAGTCCTTTGTCGGTTTCATTGACGGTGACGGTTTCAGTATGGTTTATATGCCAGGCTTGTAGAAAAGCCCCTTGGCAGTTTCAATGACGGTTTACTTATATGGCTTTATGCATGACTTGTAAGAAAGTATTCGTTCGTGTTGTAAGAATTGTCCAAAACGTATTCGAAATGGAAGAACATTTTTTTTTTTGAAGCTACGAACTTCAGCAGTAGGCTCAAATGCAGTTTTTTTTAATTTTTTTTTATTTTCAAGAACACTTTTATTTTTGTTTCATGTTGTTTATAAATCTCAAGTTCAAAACCCTTTCGATTGTTGTTAAATTGCATATGTTCGCAACTTTCTTTCAATTGCTGGCAGTTGCCCCTGTCGGTGGACCCCCCCCCCCCCCCCAAAAAAAATTCCTATATTTAGCTTGATTTTAATTATGGTGACGAAGATGATGAACTAGGATGAATGAAATATTAGATATATATGGTTGGATTTCAATATAAATCAGAAAAAACAAGAATGGCAGAATGGTTAAGTGTGTTTGCGGGTGAGCGAGAGGTCTCGGGTTCGAGCCCTGTTCGGGACATAATTTTTTTAGAAAGACTTTGGAAGGTAGATTTCATTACCAAAATTATTATTATTATTATCATTGTTATTGTTACTAAAATTATAATTTTTATCACTATTATTACTATTATTATGATTAGGATTATTATCATTATCAAAATAACACAAACTACTGCTGCTGCTGCTGCTGCTGCTGCTTAGTATTATTAGAATCATTATTAACATATGTTTTATCATTATTATCATTATCATTTTTATTATTAGTATTATCGTTAGTAATAAAGTTATTATTAGTAGGACTATTATTAGTAAATCATTAATATCAAAACTATCATTTTTTTTACAAATAAATAGTTTGTACATAAAATATACTTATTACATATACTATAATTATATTAATATTTCACATAACTATATATAGCAAACCTATTAACATTATACTTACATATAACAAACTATTGATTTTTGATATAACACTAAACATATACGTATATATATATATATATATAGATTTTAAAATAACTAAATGAATAGATAATAATTATTTTAAGGTAATATATATAACATATAAGTTAAGATATAATAAATATAAATGAAGTATATGTTTAATAGAATTTAGTATAAAATTTATATAAACTCAAGGTTGAAAAAGACGCGAGACGGGGCTGAAACGGTAGCGACCTCAAAACGTCGCAACGGAAAAAATGGGGTCGAAACGGATGTTGACTAATGTTGACTTTTATATATATAAATATATATTTACACATATATTAGAGCTAAATGACAAGTTTGTACCTATAATACAAAATGGAATACTAAACTAAGTCAATTTTGATTGATTTTACCGACTTATGACCGATTTTATCAGAATTCCTGACTTTTGACTGGCGTTGACCCAATTTTTACTGCATTTGACCTGACTTTTGACCGTTGACCGGCTTATAAGAAAACGGGACGGGGTCGAAACGGTTTAGTCACCAAAACGCCGCAACGGGCGTCGCAACGGACGCAACGGACGCCGTTTACAACAGTGTATAAAGTACAAACACATAAATAATATATAATTAATAAAGGAAATTATGTGATTTCCATTATATGTTTTAATAGATATACAATTGATATAGGTTCGTGAATCTGAGGCCAACCCTACACTTGTTCAATGCCGTCATATTTATTTTACTACAAAATACAGTATTGTGAGTTTCATTTGCTCTCTTTTTAAATGCTTTTGCAATATATATATTTTTGGGACTGAGAATACATGCGCTTTTAAAAATGCTTTACGAAATAGACACAAGTAATAGAAACTACATTCTAATGTTGAATCGTTATACCAGATATCGCCCTTGTTGAACTTGGTAGCCTAAGAATTGGTGTTTATTATAATTGTCACCAATTGACGCGAATCCTAAAGATAAATCTATGGGCCTTGACAAGCCCTAGTCAGACAATTTGAACTGCTTTAGTACTTCGATTTTATTTTTGGGGATATTCTAGATGCATTTTGTTAATGTCGGTTACCAGGTGTTCAATCCATATGAATGAATTTTAAACACTTGCGAGTGTATGATTATTGAATAAATGAAATCTTGTGGTCTATTAAAATTGTGAAAATGATTGATTACGATAAACTAATGAACTCACTAACCTTTTGGTTGACACTTGAAAATATGTTTATTCTCAGGTATTAAAGAAATCTTCCGTTGTGCATTTGTTCATTTTAGAGATATTACTTGGAGTCATTCATGACACATTTCAAAAGACGTTGCATTCGAGTCGTTGAGTTCATCAAGATTATTATTAAGTAAATGACAGATTAGGTCATTTATAGTTGGATATTATGAAATGGTATGCATGTCTGTCAACTTTCGTTGTAATGAAAGGTTGTCTTTTGAAAAAGAATGCAATGTTTGTAAAATGTATCATTTAGAGGTCAAATACCTCGCAATGTAATCATATGTTATTGTATTCGTCCTTATGGATTAGGACGGGTCGTCTCAAAACGCATGCCATTTGGACTTTGTAACGCCCCTGCAACCTTTCAAAGGTGCATGATGGTGATTTTTCACGATATGATAGAAGAATGCATGGAAGTTTTCATGGATGACTTTTCAGTCTTCGGTGATACTTTTGAAACATGTCTAGTTAATCTTGAACGAATGCTTATTAGATGCGAACAATCAAATCTAGTTCTTAATTGGGAGAAATGCCATTTCATGGTTAGAGAAGGCATCGTTCTTGGTCATAAAATTTTAAAGGAAGGAATTGAAGTGTATAGAGCTAAAGTAGATGTAATTGCTAAACTTTCACATCCCACCAATGTTAGAAGAGTTAGGAGTTTTCTAGGGCATGCCGGTTTTTACCGTTTCATAAAAGATTTTTTTAAAATTGCCACTCCTATGAATAAACTCCTAGAAAAGGATGCTCCATTCATCTTTTCGGATGAATACATTAAATCTTTTAATATTCTTAAAGAAAAACTCACTAATGCGCCGATCATGATAACTCCAAATTGGAATCTACCATTTGAACTCATGTGCGATGCAAGTGATTTTGCAATGGGAGCCGTTTTAGGAAAAAGGATTGAAAAACGATTTCAGCCTATTTATTACGCTAGTAAGACGTTACAAGGAGCACAAACGAATTACACAACTACTGAAAAAAAACTCCTTGCTATTGTCTTTGCTTTTGACAAATTTCGTTCATATCTCGTTCTAGTAAAAACGGTGGTCTATACCGACCATTCTGCTCTTAAATACCTATTTTCAAAACAAGATGCCAAACCACGATTAATCCGTTGGATCTTACTCTTACAAGAGTTCGATATTGAAATCCGAGATAAAAAGGGAACAGAAAATCTCGCAGCTGATCATCTTTCTCGCCTTGAAAATCCCGAATTAAAAGTTCTAAATGAATCGGCCATATAAGATAACTTTCCTGATGAATATCTTTTGAAGATGGATTATAATGAAATTCAATGATTTGCAGACTATGCAAACTACTTAGTATGTGGATTCCTTGAAAAGGGGTTGTCATACCAAAAACGAAAGAAATTCTTTAGTGATATAAAACACTATTTTTGGGAAGATCCACATTTCGATGGAATAATCCGCCGATGTGTATTCGGGGATGAAGCTAGTCAAATCTTAAACCATTGTCACACAGGACCAACAGGAGGGCATTATGGGCCTCAACTCACGGCAAAAAAAGTCTACGATGCTGGATTTTATTGGCCTACAATTTTCAAAGACGCACACCTTCTTTGTAAATCCTGTGATGCTTGTCAAAGGGCCGAAAAAATAAATCAACGTGATGAAATGCCACAAAATGTCATTCAAGTATGTGAAGTATTTGACGTTTGGGGTATTGACTTTATGGGTCCATTTCCAAAATCTTATAATAATCTCTACATTCTCGTTGCCATTGATTATGTATCTAAATGGGCGGAAGCACAAGCTCTCCCAACTAATGATGCATGAGTTGTAGTCAATTTTTTAAAACGTCTTTTTGCAAGGTTTGGAACACCGAAAGCTTTAATAAGTGATCGGGGTACTCATTTCTGTAATAATCAACTTGAGAAAGTTCTAAAGAGATATGGAGTAACTCATAAAATCTCAACCGCTTATCATCCACAAACAAGTGGACAAGTTGAAAATACCAACCGAGTTTTAAAACGTATTCTAGAGAAAATCGTAGGATCAAATCCAAAAAAATGGTCCATGAAATTAGAGGATGCACTCTGGGCTTTTAGAACAGCCTACAAAACTCCAATTGGAACCACACCTTTTAAACTCGTTTACGGAAAAGCATGTCATCTTCTAGTAGAAATTGAGCACAAAGCATTTTGGGCTTTGAAGACATGTAATCTTGGTTTGCATGAAGTCGGACGTCTACGATTAAGTCAATTAAACGAATTAGAAGAGTTAATACATGAAGCATATGAAAATTCGTTAATCTATAAGGAAAGAACGAAGAAATGGCATGATAAAAGAATCAGAAGTTCAAAAGAATTTAAGGAAGGAGACAGAGTTCTTCTTTTCAATTCACGATTCAAGCTATTTCCTGAAAAATTGAAATCAAGATGGTCTGGACTATTCATAGTCAAAAGAGTTTTTCCATATGGAATAATAGAGTTGATAAATTCAAATGGGATTGAATTTAAAGTTAATGGTCACAGAGTTAAACATTACATAGATAATCCAATGGAAGTTGAAGATGAAGTTAATCACAATTTTGACACTACAGCTAACTAAGTGTGGGAAGATTCGAATCTTTTAAGGGTAATATGTATTTCTGTTAGAGTTAGATTTTCTGTTTTCGTGTAGTTCTCAAAAATGGAATCCGAATGGTCTTTCCCTAGCAGACCCTAAAGAACTAGTCTTCTCCCTCCATTCTGAATTTTTATTTCTTTTAGGTTTTACGAGATGAAGAATTCCTTTGATCTGAACCATGGTCTACTACTACACGCTATGATTACTAAACGTAATAATAACATCTTCCCGAGTGAACTGGTATCATTCATAATAGTTGTAATAACTAACGAGGTTAGGCATCGTCGGTATGAGCAGTGGCAAGCCGCGAATGAGTATGAGACTTCCAGGCGACGCCAACACGATAGCTGGCAAGTTCATCAGCACCAAATCATGAGCCAGCTATCATATCAGGTACCAAATAACTACATCCCGACTCGACCTGCTTACTATCCACCACATCAGCCCGACATTCGACCACCCTTTAACCTGTACGACCCCAATCAAGCCTACCAGGACACTTATCACCAACCATGGAACCCGAACGACGATATGAATTGGAATCCCTATCCAAATCAATAGTGTTCCATTGGTGATTTCTTATCGTTTATTATTTTTATCTATTTATGTTAAACACTTAACATTTTGATACTTTTATATAATGTTTAACATTTTTATTATTTTGTACTAATATTTCATATTTGATTTGAAAGTGGGATATTAAGTCACATTTCAAATTATCATGCATGTTTATATTTGTATGTTTGTATATTGTCAGTTGTACAAAACAGGGTAAAACAGCGCATTTTCAAAGACTGACATTAAGTTCAGCAAAAGCTATTAATTTTGACGAAAAAATGCAAAATATATGTGAAATAACAACATATGGAATGAACAAATGAAGTGCACCATTTATCATTCAAAGCATACAACAATATGTTTGGAAACTTTGGTAAAATTTTAATCATCTTTTTACGCTAATCACCCTCAATAATTTAAATTGTTACTGATTTCTTGCAAATGAGGGCATTGCAAGATCTTAAGTGTGGGAAGGGGTTAAATTCTTTCGGGTTTTAAAATTTTAATTTAAACACTTGGTTACCATTAAAAATACTAGTAACGTAATAGTTGTATTAGAATCTAGTGCTCTCTGATAATAAAGAACAGCCCTAGTCTTATATACTGACTACCCACTTCTAGTAAAAAAAAATTTAAAATTTTCAAATAAATGAATTCAAAATCATGTTTATACACATTTATGAACGATAAAACTAGGTGTTAATACCGAAATTATTGTTACCTCAGAAATGACATAAATTGAGAAACAACTCAAAACGCTTGAATTCATTTAAAATGGAATAGAGGAGAATAAAAAGGCAAAGAAAGGAAAATAAAAGCCAAGTGTGAAAAAAAAATTACCAAGTTATTTAGAACATATATCACATATTTTTGTACAAATAATTGAAGATACTTTTATTTTGGACGATATTAACCAGTTTTACCCGATTTATTGTAATATAAATGGAATTTAAAAGGAAGTAAAGTCTTTCGAGAAAAAAAAGACACGCGCTTCTTGATTTAGGTCAGGAAGTTGTCGTCCAGACCAGTTGTAGAGTCTACGAAAAATCTTGAAAAGTTTTCTCAAAAATCAGCTGGAAAATCCACGGACCTCAGCATCAAACAGGGTCGCCAAGTGGTCAGACTTATCCTAACCATGAGAGGATCTGTCTCGTACAATGGGGGCACCGTGCAAATTAGCTTATAAGAGTAATGAATCAGATCTCAGAAAGGATAATCTCCTTAAAGATCAAAAATCAGCTTTTAAGCCTGATATCACTCAATCCTTGAGATTGACCTTAAAGATTGAGAATTACAAACTCATGGAATTCAATGATATCTAAACTCGAGCTTGAACGAGAAAATATTTTGATCAAAATTACAAACCGATTTGTTTTCTGAAACCCTATTTTCAATGCGTTCATTACCATTGAACGTAAAATCCTAGGAATTCACCTGGAATTCATTAGGTCACCTGAACCAAATCGGGTGTCAACCGTAAGAACGGTGGTTGCATAGCATGGTCGAAGACAGGACCTTGTGCCAGACCGAAAAACTATAGGGTGATCTTTACTATTGCTCCTACAAAGGATAGTAATTACATCTGACACGATATAGACCATAATCAAAAGCATGTCATTAGACATTGCATTAACAGTTGCTTGTTCAACGCTTTCCTTTACAACCGGACGGTAGTTTACCGAAAGGTAATATACGGAGCAAGTATACTGGACGTGTTGCTTCCCTAATACAAGGTTAGAAAGTGGGTGACACAAAACCGCAAGTTTTGAGCTAAAATTTTCAAATCTGAAACCCACAAAACCCACAAAAACATTTTGCAAACACCGGTGAAGGGTTATTTCGGAAAATTTATCTAGGGTAAAAGCTAGATTGAATTTCCTAAAGATCAAATGTTTTCATAAAGATCCAATTTCCTAAAGGATCTAAATTTTTATAGTTATGTGGGACTGTAAACCACAACGTTACTATCATTGTTCATATCGCCGTATAAAAATCACTGATGTACAAAGTGTGAAGAATAAAGAAGTGATTCAAGTATGTTTTTGTTCAAAGTTCTATATTGCTTGAGGACAAGCAACGCTCAAGTGTGGGAATATTTGATAATGCTAAAAACGAACATATATTTCATAGCATTATCCTTCAAGAAAGACAAGCTTTTAGTTGCAATTGTTCTATTTACAAGTGATATTCGTTTAAATAATAAAAGGTGAAGACAAAAGACAAATTCGACGATTTGAAGATGCAAACGACCAAAAAGCTAAAAAGTACAAAGTACAATCCAAGTGATTCAAATTATTGATGAGAAACGTCTAAAAATGACAAGAGTACGAGCCGCGAAATGCAAAGTACAAGATATTAAATCGTACGAAAGGACGTTCGAAAATCCGGAACCGGGACATGAACCAACTATCAACGCGCGACGCAACGGACCTAAAATTACGAGTCAACTATGCACAAGAATATAATATAATATATATATATATATATATATAATTATATAAAATTATATATATTATATTATATTATATATATATATATATATATATATATATATATTAAATTACAGCAGCCCACGTTTATTGTGCTTTGTAAACAGGAAATGACGGCCATGCGATCGCATGGCCTGGAAGAGTTAATTCCATGCGATCGCATGGTTCACTGTAGCTGGCCACATCTATAAATTGAAGCGTTTTACGGACGAATTACTTACACCTAATTCAATCTTCTCCCTAACTCTCTCAATATATATATATATATATATATATATATATTGATATTTATAATTTTAATTTAAAATTAATAATAATAAGGTTATGGTAATGAATGTTGTAAGTTTGTAAGTTGAAATTCTGTCCGTGTAACACTACGCGATTAATACTCATTGTAAGTTATGTTCAACCTTTTTAAATTAATGTCTCGTTGGTAAGTTATTATTATGCTTATTTAAATCGAAGTAATCATAATGTTGGACTAAATATTAAAGATGGGGTTATTGGGCTTTGGACCATAATTGGGCTTTGGACAAAAGACCGACACTTGTGGAAATTAGACTATGGGCTATTAATGGGCTTTATATTTGTTTAATTGAATGATAGTTCGTTAATTTAATATAAGGATTTACAATTGGACGTACCTATAAATAACCACATACACTCGATCGGACACGATGGGCGGGATATTTATAAGTACTAATAATCGTTCATTTAACCGGACACGGGGACGGATTAATAGTAAATAGACTTATTAAAACAGGGGTAGATTACGTAAAAGGACACTTGGCGTAATTGTTAACAAAGTATTAAAACCTTGGGTTACACGCAGTCGATATCCTGGTGTAATTATTAAACAAAGTATTATGACCTTGTTACAGTTTAAGTCCCCAATTAGTTGGAATATTTGACTTCGGGTATAAGGATAATTTGATGAGGACACTCGCACTTTATATTTATGACTGATGGACTGTTATGGACAAAAACCAGATGGACATATCGAATAATCCAGGACAAAGGACAATTAACCCATGGTAATAAACTAAAATCAACACGTCGAACATCATGATTACGGAAGTTTAAATAAGCATAATTCCTTTATTTTATATCTTATCGCACTTTTAATTATCGCACTTTTAATTATCGTACTTTTAAATTATCGCAATTTTATTTGCCGTCATTTTATTTATCGTACTTTAAATTATTGCACTTTTATTTATCGCATTTTTATTTATCGTCATTTACTTTACGCCTTAAATTAAGTCATTTGTATATTTAATATTTTACATTAGGTTTTCATTGTGACTAAAGTTTTAAAATCGACAAACCGGTCATTAAACTGTAAAAACCCCCTTTTATAATAATAATAATACTACTTATATATATATATATATATATATATATATATATATATATATATATATATATATATATATATATATATATATATATATATATATATATATATATATATATATATTTATACAAATATAGTTTAAAATAAATATAGCCTTAAACTTGGCTAGCTCCCTGCGGAACGAACTGGACTTACTAAAAACTACACTACTTTACGATTAGGTACACTGCCTATAGTGTTGTAGTAAGGTTTAGGTATATCCACTCTATAAATAAATAAATAACTTGTGTAAAATTGTATCGTATTTAATAGTATTTCGCAATAAAAATATAACTATTTCGTATACACCTCGCATAACATCAAGTACCTATCAATGAACTATCCCAGTGACCCTTCGCACTCGTGCTTGATGTCATGACACTCCACGTGTGTCCCCCGAGTTGCGCGCATATTATGAAAGTTAAGCAGGAAGTGCGTTCGAAGGTCATCATAGTAGCTGATAGTGGGCGCGGGAAGGTTGTTAAACCATTGTCGGGCCACGCCCTTCAGTAGCGGTGGGAACTCCATACATTTCTTTTCATCAGCCAGCGCTAATTTCGCGTTATCCCTTCGTATTTTTGTAAGAAGTCATCTGGGTCTGAGAACCCAAAGTAGTATCCCAAGGTGAGCTGTATCACGGGCAGTGGTGTCGAGACATGATTTAGTATGTATGTTGCAAATTTCTCCCCAATAGGAGCAGTTTCAAATGAGGGTTTGACAGGCACCCCCTCCATCCCTGTGTACATGTTTTTAATCATGAGTTCAGCCTTCCCAGGCTGTTCGAATTCATGCACCATGTTGTCTGGCGTAGCGTTCATCAATGCATAGATCTGATTGGCTTGGTTGAGTGCGCGTGTAACATCCTCATATCGGGCTTAGATGTACCTTTTTACCCTTAGACATAATTGTGTGGCTAATTATGCTTTTATTTTAATTGAATATTTTATGTTCTTTTATTATGTGGCTAAGACCAGTTTGTGACAAGGGTCACAGAACATGTTCGTTTATTTAATTTGGACTCCGTTAGGGTTGTCAAATTAAGTACGAAAGTTATTAGATAACTGGTAAATAACCGTGTGTGATGGAGTATTGTGTTTTAACACATATATAAGCCATGTACCAGCTCATTTGTGACGTTTCTTCTAGAATCTTCATTCTCTCACACACACTTAAACTAATTCAAGAATCCTAATCTCTTAAATCTCGTTTTTGTATTGAATCCTTGTGGGTAATCTGTTGCTAGTGATTTCAGTGTTTAAATCAAGGTAAATCTTAACTGATTTCGTGTTCAAATTAGTGAATTTATTATTTTTAATTTGGTTTTGGTTCATGATGTTATGCGAGGTGTATACAAAATAGTTTATATTTTACTAGGAAAAACTATTAAATACGATACAATTTTACACAAGATATTTATTTATTTATAGAATGGATATACTTAAACCTTGCTACAACACTTATAGGCAGTGTACCTAATCGTACAGTAGTGTAGTTTTTAGTAAGTCCGGTTCGTTCCACAGGGAAATCTTTAAACAAAGTTCAACGCTATATTAGTTTACTTTTATTAAAAATACAAATATATATATAAGTAATATTATTATTATAAAGGGGGGTTTTTACCGTTTAATGACCGGTTTGTCGATTTTAAGACTTTAGTCGCAGTTAAAACCTAATGTAAAATATAAAATAAATACAAGACTTAAATTAAAGCGTAAAGTAAATAACGATAATGAAATTGCGAATAATAAAAGTGCGATAAACTTGCGATAATTA
Source organism: Rutidosis leptorrhynchoides (assembly GCF_046630445.1). NCBI lineage: Eukaryota > Viridiplantae > Streptophyta > Magnoliopsida > Asterales > Asteraceae > Rutidosis > Rutidosis leptorrhynchoides. The sequence continues at coordinate 716,113,684 of NC_092333.1, forward strand.
AAAAGTACGATAATTAAAAGTGCGATTAAACAACAATAAATAAAAGTGCGATAATTAGAAGTGCAATTAAATATAAAATAAAGGAAATTAAATATGAAATAAAAGAATTATGCTTATTTAAACTTCCGTAATCGTGATGTTTGACGTGTTGATTTTAGTTTTATGCCCATGGATTAATTGTCCTTTGTCCTGGATTATTTAATATGTCCGTCTGGTTTTTGTCCATAACAGTCCATCAGTCATAAATATAAATTGCAAGTGACCTTGTCAAATTATTATTATACCCGAAGTTAAATATTCCAACTAATTGGGGATTCGAATTGTAACAAGGTTTTAATACTTTGTTTAATGAATACACCAGGTTATCGACTGCGTGTAAACCAAGGTTTTACTACTTTGTTAACAATTACACCAATTACCCTTGAATGTAATTTCACCCCTGTTTTAATTATTCTAGTGGCTATTAATCCATTCCCGTGTCCGGTTAAATGAACGATTATTCGTACATATAAATACCCCGCCCATCGTGTCCGATCGAGTGTATATGGTAATTTATAGGGACGCCCAATTGTAAATCTTTATATTAACATTAACAAACTTTCATTTAGTTAAACAAATATAAAGCCCATTAATAGCCCATAGTCTAATTTCCACAAGTGTCGTTCTTTTGTCCAAACCCCAATTATGGTACAAAGCCCAATTACCCAATTTTAGTAATTAGCCCAACATCATGATTACTTCGTTTTAAATAAGCATAATAATAACTTAGCTACGAGACATTAATATAAAAAGGTTGAACATAACTTACAATGATTAAAAATAGCGTAGCGTTACACGGACAGAATTTCGACTTACACCCTTACAATATTCGCTAACATACCCTTATTATTAGAATTATAATTAAAATTAAAATTAAAATATAAATTATATATATATATATATATATATATATATATATATATATCGTATGAATGAGGAGAAAAAAAGATGATAATTTTGATCAGAATTCGGTTGGCTTTATAGCCAGAGTTGATTTTTGGGGCTCCGCGACTCGCGGCAAAAGCCTCTTCAAACTCCGCGAGTCGCGGAGATAGAAATTACAGCTCACATCTTGGAGTTTTCTCTGCCGACGGTTTTTATTATATATATAATATATATATAATTAATATAATTAATTATATATTATATTATATTTATATACATAGTTAACTTGTAATTTTTAGTCCGTTGCGTCGAGCGTTAAGAGTTGACTCTGGTCCCGGTTCCGGATTTTCGAACGTCCTTGCGTACAATTTAATATCTTGTACTTTGCGTTTTGAATCTTGTACTTTTGTAATTTCGAGACGTTTCTTATTAATAATTGGAACCTTTTTGATCGTCTTTTGTACTTTTGAGCTTTTTGGTCGTTTGCGTCTTCAATTCGTCGAATCTGTCTTTTGTCTTCACCTTTTATTATACAAACGAATATCACTTGTAAATAGAACAATTGCAACTAAAAGCTTGTCTTTCTTGAGGAATAATGCTATGAAATATATGTTCGTTTTTAGCATTATCAAATATTCCCACACTTGAGCGTTGCTTGTCCTCAAGCAATATCGTCTTGAAATACAAGAATCACTTCTTTATTCTTCACACTTTGTACATCAGTGATTTCTATACGGCGGTATAAACAATGGTAGTAACGATATGGTTTACAGTCCCACATGACTATAAAAATTTAGATCCATTAAGGAAATTGGATCTTTATGAAAACATTTGATCTTTTGAAATCTAGTTTTTACCCTAGATAAGTTTTCCGGAATAACCCTTTACCGGTGTTTGCAAAATATTTTTGTGGGTTTGGTGTGTTTCAGATTTGAAAATTTTAGCTCAAAACTTGCGGTTTTGTGTCACCCACTTGCTAACCTTGTATTTGGAAAGCAACACGTCCAGTTTACTTGTTCCGTATATTACCTTTCGGCAAACTACCGTCCGGTTGAAAGGAAAGCGTTGAACAAGCAACTGTTAAGGCAATGTCCCGTGACATGCTTTTGATTATGGTCTATAACGTGTCGGACGCAATTACTATCCTTGGTAGGAGCAATAGTAAAGCTCACCCTTATAATTTTTTCGGTCTGGCACAAGGTCCTGTCTTTGACCACTATGCAACCACCGTTCTTACGGTTGACACCCGATTTAGTTCAGGTGACCTAATGAATTCCAGGTGAATTCCTAGGATTTTACGTTCAATGGTAATGAACGCATTGAAAATAGGGTTTTCAGAAAACAAATCGGTTTGTAATTTTGATCAAAATATTTTCTCGTTCAAGCTCGAGTTTAGATATCATCGAATTCCATGAGTTTGTAATTCTCAATCTTTAAGGTCAATCTCTAGGATTGAGTAATATCAGTCTTAAAAGCTGATTTTTAATCTTTAAGGAGATTATCCTTTCTGGGGATCTGATTCATTAGTCTTATCCAGCTAATTTGCATGGTGCCCCCCATTGTACGAGATAAATCCTTCTCGTGGTTAGGATAAATCTGACCACTTGGCGACCCTGTTTAATGCTGAGGTCCGTGGATTTCCTGTTGATTTGAGTGATGACTTTTCTAGATTTTTCGTCAACCTACAGCTGGTCTGGACGACAACTTCATGACCTAAATCAAGAAGCGCGTTTCTTTTTCGGAAGACTTTACTTCCTTTTAATGATGGAATTGATTCATCATGTAGATCCATCTCTTCTTTTCTTTCATCGGGTAAAACAGTTTAGTTTAGTCCAAAGCAAAAGTATTTTCAGTTATTTGTTACAGATATATGTGACATATGTTTAAGATAACTTGGTAAATTTTCCCACACTTGGCTTTTATTTTCCTTTTTATCGTCCTCTATTCCATTTTAAATGAATTTTGACATTTTAGTTTGTTTCTTAATTTATGTCCTTTCCGAGGTAACAATAATTTCGGTTTTAAAACCTAGTTTTATCGTTCATAAATATGTATAAACATGATTTTGAATTCATTTAATTGAAAATTTTGAAAAATTTTACTAGAATTGGGTAGTCAGTATATAAGACCAGGGCTGTTCTTTATTATCAGAGAGCACTAGATTCTAATACAACTACTGCTTTACTAGTATTTTTAATGGTAACCAAGTGTATAAAGTAAAAAATTTTAAAATCCGAAAGAATTTAACCCCTTCCCACACTTAAGATCTTGCAATGCCCTCATTTGCAAGAAATCAGTAACAATTTAAATTATTGAGGGTGATTTGTGTGAAAATGATTAAATTTTTACCAAAGTTTCCAAATATATTGGCGTTTGTTTGCTGAATGATAAATGGTGCACATCATTTGTTCATTCCGTCTTGTTGTTATTTCACATATATTTTGCATCTTGCCGTCAAAATTAGTTGCTTTTGCTGAACTTAATGCCAGTCTTTGAAAATGCGTTGTTTTACCCTGTTGTGTACATAAGATAAACTGCAAACATATATACATATTTTTGAAGTTTGGTATATTACCCCACATTCAAAAATTATTAAAATCTAAGAATAAAAGTTAGATAATTATAAAAATGATTACAATATTAACAAAAATATTAAACGTATCAATAATTACAAATTACAAAATAAAATAAAAAATAAGTAAACTAAGGATGATATTGGTACCAATAGGGGTTCCAGGCATAACCATAAGTGCTATAGAATGCTTCGGCAGGGTTATACGTAGGATATGGTGGCTGCATCTCTATCGACCAAGGAGGGAAGATGGGTTTCGGTGTAGGAATATAGTTTCTACCTATATGTTGGCAATGAGCTATGATCTGGTTCTGATGAACTTGCCAATCTTCAAATGCTCTCTGTCTAGCATTTTCGTATTCCTGAGAAGCTATAAACCTATGCATTTCTTGCATCTCATTCCCCCCTCCTACATTACCTTGTTGCTGGTTTCTCTCCACCTGTGGATGTCTACCATGGTATCGTACTGCGGCGTTATTTCGCCTCTTCAAAACTTTCGCACCATGGTATACATTTAAACCTATAGTATCGCGGGGTTCCGGCTCTTCTAGTAATAATCCCCCCGACTTATATCCACACCGAGATATTCACCAATCAAAGTAATAAAAATACCACCTCCTATTATGCTATGTGGTCGCATCCCCCGAACCATAGCTGATAAATAATAACCCACACAATATGGTATACTTACAGCGCTTTGTGGGTCTCGAATACACATATGGTAAAACAAATCTTGTTCATTTACTTTTTCTTTGTTCTTACCCCTTTGTGTAATCGAATTAGCTAAAAACCTATCTATCACTCTTAATTCGGCTCTATCTATATCCAAATAAGAGTAGTTTCCCCCTTTGAAACGGTGATGGCTTGTCATTTGACTCCACACACCGTGTGTATCAAAATTCTCATCTATCTTTCTACCGTTTAGTATCAATCCTCTACAATCGGTAGACGCTAACTCCTCAGGCGTATATATACGTAAAGCCTGAGCCATGTCCAGTAAAGACATGTGGCGCATCGAACCGCCTAACAAAAATCTAATAAAAGAACGATCGGTTAAACTAGCTACCCGATCATTTAACTCTATACTACATAACAATTCTTCACACCATACTTTATATACAGGTCTGCGTATGGTGAATAAACATATCCAGTCATTAAAAGAAGAATTTCCATACCTCTGTACAAGTAATTCCCTAATTGGCCCGGCCAATTCTACAGCTTCTAAGGGTCCCCATTCTATGACCCTCGGTACCTCAACAACCTTAGAGTGAAGAGTATGCAAACCCCGTTGATATTTTGGATAATCTATCCAAAGTCTGTCAAATCTCAGGTTCGGGTGCAACTCTTCCAAATGCATATCGGAAAAGGTCATGACTGGATGAGGTACATCCTGCTTGTAGTAGTTATCCACCTCCTGTTGTTCCAAATTCTCAGCAGGAGCATTGCGGGCTTGGGATGAAGATTCACCCCTTTCATTCTGCAAAACACATCAAACACAATTTTTGTGCATCCAAATATGCATTAGTGTCAGCAAAATCATTAATCAAAATAATTACAATGACATTATCAATTTATATCAAACTTAAGCTCATTTTCACATTTTTATCAAATCTACACTTTTTCATATAAGCATATACGAAAATGTTCGCCAAGTTCATAAGCATTCAACTCAAATAACATGTCAAAATAATCATTACTAACAATCAAACAAGTCTCAAATGGCATTATCTTTCAAAAATCAAGTTCATGAATTTTAGACTTGAAAAAGTCCACTTTAATTCTCAAAAACATGTTTAGGCTCAAAGTTTGGATCAATTAACTACCTAAACATGTTACACTACTTAATTTAGTAACAATTCATGACAAAAATCGGCCATAACCTGTTTATATCAAAAAGCCCCAAATTGCTCAAGAACACAAACCCTAGATTCTTAAAAATTTGAAGTTTTTAGCTTCAATTCATGTTAAATAGCTTCTATCTAGGATATACATTCATAATATAACATCAATTTAACACTAATTTCACTAAAAATTAACAAAAATTAAATTAGGTAAAATGGCTCAAGAACACACATAATTCGAATTTAAAGAGATTAGGGGTGAAATCTTTACCGTTCTCCTGAAGGGGTTGAGACTACTGAATCTAGGCATGATTGTTGTGAAGTTTTGCAAGAAATTTGGTGAAAAATGATGAATTTTTGAGGGGATTTGGGAGAGTTTTCGTGTTTGTGTATGTGTGTTTGTGAGACAGAAGCAGCGACTGAATAAATTGATCCTGGCCAGTTTTTGGCTTCCATGCGAGTCGCATGGTTTTCTGCCCATCCCCATGCGAGTCGCATGGGGTGTAATTCTGATTTTTTTTTTTTTTTTTTTTTTTTTTTTTTAAAACCTTAAACTTTTAAAACTTAGAATTAATAAAATTTTAAAATTTTGTTTCTTTTTAAGACGAGGTCGTTTCGGGACGATGCCCTAGTCCGTCCCTCGACAAAATTTAAAATTTTGTCATTTTCAAGCAATTGTTTTAAAAGCTTAGATTTTTGGATTTTTTTTTTAATGTTTTTGGCATACTCTAATTCAATAAGATTAAAAATAATGATAATAAAATTTCTCGTCCCTCCCTCGGGTAAAGCAATTTCGGTTCAAAGACCTAGTCTTCAACTTACGACGAATTTTAAAAATCATATTCTTAACTTAATGAGATAAAGTAAATTTTTGTTTTTAAATTCACACAACTTAAATATAAAATTCAAAATTAATATTAAAAATTCACACCAAACTTAAAATTTGAAATGCATAAAATTAAAAATTAATATTTTAAAAATTAAAAATTCACACCAAACTTAAAATTTGAAATGCATAAAATTAAAAATTTATATTTTAAAAATTCATAAATTCATATCAAACTTATATTAATTTTTTAAATATTTTAAATATATTGTTTTTACAAAGTTTACAATATTAATTTAAGATTTAAATATTAATTTTAAAAACATGGTAAAAATAAATTTAAAAATCTTTTTGTCTTTTTATCCCACTTTAATCAATCAAATATTATCAAAAATATGCGCCCCTCTTTTTGGTAAAGTAATTTCGGTTCCAAGACCTAATTTAACTCATGACGAATTTTTGAAATATTTTGGGTTGATTGATTAAAGATATTTATACCTTAAGAATAAACGTTAAATTTCGCAGTGATGTAATAAATTTTTGAATGATATCAATAATTTCGGTCGCCAAACCTAATTTTATTTAATACCAATTTAATACTTTTTAGCGAACAAATTAGCGTTTATTATCAAAAGGTTAAAAATAAAAATAAAAATAAAAACTGTACAGACATACCTGTGAAATAGATTTCTTAGTTATATGATCTATTCCATTCATAAGATAGTCGGTTTAATTGATTTTCCATGGCTACATAGGCGTAACCTCGAGCATTCAGTGTCTTTTCTTCTAAACATATGAACGGTCCGTCTCTGCATAAAGTAACAAATTCGGTATTTGAATATGTGATGACCCGGAAATTTCTGACCAAATTTAAACTTAATCTTTGTATGATTAACATTTTCGACACGATAAGCAAAGTCTGTAAAACTGAATCTCAAAATTTTTGAACTACTTTTATATATTTAAATACCTTTCGGTTGTTTTCGACGATTCGCGAACAATTATATGTAAATAGATACATATATACTATAACTTGAAAAGGTAACAATGTATTAATTATTTGATACCGTACATTAAACTTATTGGTTTAAATATCTATTTGAATATATATGATAAGTTGAAATATTTATTATTAAAATTTATTTATAAATAACTTCCAATGTGTATTTAAAAACTGATTTATATATATTAAAAAGATATATACATATATATAATTTCAAGTTATTTAGTAAACGATAGTAACATTTCAAATTGCTACAGTACCCAAAATGCTACAGTGTTTTTGAAAATCACTATTTACTACAGTGAAATTGACTTTGCTACAGTGAATTGCTACAGTAACTTTGCTACAGTGGTATATTTTATGGATGATTTAAGACTATATTTTGACAAAGGTACGATTCACGAAACGTAAAGTACAAGTTTTCTCAGCGTACGAAAGGGCGTTCGAAAAACCGGAACCGGGACATAAGTCGAGTGACAACGTACAACTTATCGGAACAAAAATTACAAGTCAACTATGCACGTGAATTTAATATAATATATAATTAATTAATTTAAATTATATATATTATATTTATATTTATTTTATATTATGTCGACAAGCTAGGAGCCAAAACAATGTGAGCTGTCCCTGGTCCTCATGCGAGTCGCATGGCCAGAAGGCCATTTCCATGCGAGTCGCATGACTCCAGATTTCAGGCCAGGTTCTATAAATTGCAACATTTTCTGCCGAGTAAAGAAAAAAAAAACACACAGATACATATTACTCCGTATTTATTTTATTTATTATTATTATTATTATTATTATTATTATTATTATTATTATTATTATTATTAATAAGATTATTATTAATCTTATTATTTTTTTTTATTATTAGTGTTATTATTTTTGCGATACAAAAATAATAATGTACATCAAATATTACGACGGAGTGCTGTCCAAGTAATTTTCAAAATGAGTTTTCGAGCAAGCTAGAGCTAAGGAAATTATGGGTTATTGCCAAGGAGGTTATGGGTAATGTTCGGGGGTATTTTTTTGAATCAAACCTCGTGTTTATCATCTCCGATGCGTCTACGTGCTTTCCTGCAATATTGTATATCAATATTAAACAGTGAGTTTCATAAGATCCCTTTTACTCTCTACATTTTTGGGCTGAGAATACATGCAAATGCTTTATTAACCGATATACAATATTTATATGTGTGAGTTTCATTTGCTCCCTTTTTAATTGCTTTTGCAATCTATATTTTTGGGCTGAGAATACATGCACTTTATTTTAAACAATGGATACAAGTACATACTAAATTCTACACTGAGTTTGAACCGAAAATCCCTTAGCTTTGGTAACTAGTAACTGCCAGTTATAAGAACTGGTGGGCGCGAGTAGTAGTATATGGATCCATAGGGCTTGACATCCCCGTCCGAGCTAGAGCGCTAGCCTTTTAACGGACGTATGCTATTTGATAAGCGTACACGTTGGTTTGCGTGTATTATTAAGATGATTATACAAAGGGTACAAATTATATATACGTTAAAGTTTAGTTACCAGGGTGCTCAACTTTGTAGAACCGATTGATAAACGTTTCGGATGAAACAACTGAAATCTTGTGATCCACCTTTTATTTAAAACATAATGATAAACGTTTTGAATAAAACAACTGAACTTTTGTAATCCACATTGATATACGGATTATGTGTAATATTAAAACTATGAACTCACCAACCTTTGTGTTGACACTTGAAGCATGTTTATTCTCAGGTTTCTAGAAGTCTTCCGCTGTTTGCTCATACGTGATACAAGTTATGTGCTTGGAGTCATACATGCTATATACAAGAAACTTGCATTCATCAAACCATTACCATGTATCTTATTTTGACTGTATTGTCAACAGATGTATTATTGTAAACCATTTAAATGGTGATTGTCTATACGTAGGAATCATCAGATGTAAAAAAAACCGGGAATTTATATATTCATTTATGAAATACCTTTTCAAACGAATGCAATGTTACAAAACGTATCACATAGAGGTCAAATACCTCGCAATGAAATCAATGAATGACGTGTTCGTCCATATGGATTTGGAGCGATTGTCACAGAATAGGTTTGATTATTTGAACATTTACCTCCATGTGACCATTTTCCGCATTTGTGACATCTTTCTAGGTGTCGTGCTCTTCTTTTTGCTGCGGATTTTGATTTTCCTTTACCAAATTGTAACTTATTATCTTCGCATCTGGATTCTTTTCTAACTCCGTCCATTCTTTCTCTGATTACTGATACTAATTCGCTCGGTAGTATGTCATTATTACGTTTAGTGATCAAAGCGTGTAGCATTAGACCATGGTTTAGTTCACAGGCAGTCTTCATTTTGTAAAAAACTAAAAAAAATAAAAATTCAGAATGGAGGGAGAAGACTAGTTCTTTAGGGTCTGCTAGGGAAAGACCATTCGGGTTCCATTTTCGAGAACTACACGAAAACAGACAATCTAACTCTAACAGAAATACATATTATCCTTTAAAGACTTGATTCTCCCCACACTTAGTTAGCTGTGGTATCGAAATTGTGATTAACTTCGTTGTCGACTTCCATCGGACCATGTATGTAATGTTTAACTCTGTGACCATTAACTTTAAATTCAATCTCATTTGAATTTATCAATTCTATCGTTCCGTATGGGAAAACTCTTTTGACTATGAATGGTCCAGACCATCTTGATTTCAATTTTCCAGGAAATAGCTTGAATCGTGAATTGAAAAGAAGAACTCTGTCTCCTTCTTTAAATTCTTTTGAACTTCTGATTCTTTTATCATGCCATTTCTTCGTTCTTTCTTTATAGATTAACGAATTTTCGTATGCTTCATGTCTTAATTCTTCTAATTCGTTTAGTTGACTTAATCGTAGACGTCCAGCTTCATGTAAATCAAGATTACATGTCTTCAAAGCCCAAAATGCTTTGTGTTCAATTTCTACTGGAAGATGACATGCTTTTCCATAAACAAGTCTAAAAGGTGTGGTTCCAATTGGAGTTTTGTAGGCTGTTCTAAAAGCCCAGAGTGCATCCTCCAATTTAATGGACCATTCCTTCGGATTTGATCCTACGGTTTTCTCTAGAATACGTTTTAAAGCTCGGTTGGTATTTTCAACTTGTCCACTTGTTTGTGGATGATATGCGGTGGAGATTTTATGAGTTACTCCATATCTTTTAAGAACTTTCTCAAGTTGATTATTACAGAAATGAGTACCCCGATCACTTATTAAAGCTTTCGGTATTCCAAACCTTGCAAAAAGACGTTTTAAAAAGTTGACTACAACTCGTGCATCGTTAGTTGGGAGAGCTTGTGCTTCCGCCCATTTAGATACATAATCAATGGCTACGAGTATATATAGATTATTATGAGATTTTGGAAATGGACCCATAAAGTCAATACCCCAAATGTCAAATACTTCACATACTTGGATGACATTTTGTGGCATTTCATCACGTTGACTTATTTTTCCGGCCCTTTGACATGCATCACAAGATTTGCAAAGAAGGTGTGCGTCTTTGTAAATTGTAGGCCAATAGAATCCAGCTTCATAAACTTTTCTTGCTGTTAGTTGAGGCCCATAATGCCCTCCTGTTGGTCCTGTGTGACAATGGTTTAAAATTTTACTAGCTTCATCTCCAAATACACATCGGCGTATTATTCCATCGGGACAACTTTTAAACAGATGTGGATCTTCCCAGAAATAGTGTTTTATATCACTGAAGAATTTCTTTCGTCTTTGGTACGATAATCCTTTTTCAAGGAATCCACAAACTAAGTAGTTTGCATAGTCTGCAAACCATGGGATTTCTTTATAATCTATCTTCAATAGATATTCATCAGGAAAGTTGTCTTGTATGGCCGATTCATTTAGAACTTCTAACTCAGGATTTTCAAGACGAGAAAGATGATCAGCGGCGAGATTTTCTGCTCCTCTTTTATCTCGGATTTCAATATCAAACTCTTGTAAGAGTAAGATCCAACGGATTAATCTTGGTTTAGCATCTTGTTTTGAAAATAGGTATCTAAGAGCAGAATGGTCGGTATAGACCACCGTTTTTGCTAGAACGAGATATGATCGAAATTTGTCAAAAGCAAAGACAATAGCAAGGAGTTCTTTTTCAGTAGTTGTATAGTTTGTTTGTGCTCCTTGTAATGTCTTACTAGCATAATATATAGGTTGAAATCGTTTTTCAATCCTTTGTCCTAAAACGGCTCCCATTGCAAAATCACTTGCATCGCACATTAGTTCAAATGGTAGATTCCAATTTGGTGTTATCATGATCGGCGCATTAGTGAGTTTTTCTTTAAGAATATTAAAAGATTTGATACACTCATCTGAAAAGATGAATGGCGCATCCTTTTCTAGGAGTTTATTCATAGGAGTGGCAATTTTAGAAAAATCTTTTATGAAACGTCGGTAAAAACCGGCATGCCCTAGAAAACTCCTAACTCCTCTAACATTGGTGGGATGTGGAAGTTTAGCAATTACATCTACTTTAGCTCTATCCACTTCAATTCCTTCTTTTGAAATTTTATGTCCAAGAACGATGCCTTCTTTAACCATGAAATGGCATTTCTCCCAATTAAGTACTAGATTTGATTTTTCGCATCTAATTAGCATTCGTTCCAGATTAACTAGACATGATTTAAATGTATCACCGAAGACTGAAAAGTCATCCATGAATACTTCCATGCATTCTTCTATCATGTCATGAAAAATCGCCATCATACACCTTTGAAAGGTTGCAGGGGCGTTACAAAGTCCAAATGGCATGCGTTTGTAAGCAAAAGTACCATAAGGGCACGTGAATGTGGTTTTCTCTTGATCTTCGGGTGCTATTGGAATTTGAAAATATCCGAAAAATCCATCTAGAAAACAATAGTAACTATTTCCGGCTAATCTTTCCAACATTTGATCAATGAAAGGTAAGGGAAAGTGATCTTTTCTGGTGGCGTCATTTAATTTTCTATAATCAATACATACACGCCATCCTGTTACAGTCCTAGTAGGAATAAGCTCATTTTTCTCATTTGTAATGACAGTCATGCCACCCTTCTTAGGTACGCATTGAACTGGGCTTACCCATGGACTATCAGAAATTGGATATATCAAACCTGCATCTAGCAGTTTAATAATCTCTTTCTTAACTACATCTTGCATATTAGGATTTAGTCTTCGTTGGCGTTGCACATACGTTTTATGACCTTCTTCCATAAGGATTTTATGTGTGCAATACGAAGGACTTATTCCTTTAATATCATGAATCTTCCATGCAATGGCTGGTTTATGAGCTTTCAACACAGAAATGAGTTGTGATTTCTCATTTTCAGTAAGAGAAGACGATATTATTACAGGTAATTCAGATTCACCATGTAAATAAGCGTATTCCAAATGGTTTGGAAGTGGCTTTAACTCTAATTTCGGAGGTTCTTCTATCGATGATTTATATCGATATCTGTCTTCTTCTTTTAGCATTTGAATTTCTTCTGTTGTTGGTTCATATCCATTAGCTATAAGTGTAGCTAACATTTCAGCTTCATCAATTGGTTCATTACCTTCTCCTAAAGAACATTCTCCTGTTCCTTGTAATTCTGGAAATTCTTCTAATAATTCTGCATGTGCATCTATAGTTTGAATATAATAACATGTATCATCTGCAGATTGCGGTTGTTGCATTGCTCTATCAACTGAAAAGGTAACACTCTCATCCTCTATACTTAGGGTCAGTTTCTTACCGAACACGTCTATCATTGCTTTAGCCGTGTTTAAGAATGGTCTTCCTAATATGAGAGGAACTTGAGAATCTTCTTCCATGTCTAAAACAACAAAATCTACTGGAAATACTAAAGTACCAACTTTAACTAGCATGTTCTCCATTATCCCTCTAGGATATTTTATTGATCTATCGGCTAGTTGTATGCTTATTCTAGTTGGTTTCAATTCTCCAAGGTCTAGTTTAGCGTATAGTGAATACGGCATTAGATTTATACTAGCACCTAAGTCTGCCAATGCTTCTATTGAACTAAGACTACCCAGAAAACATGGAATTGTGAAACTTCCTGGATCAGATAGTTTTTCTGGTATCTTATTCAACAGCACTGCTGAACAATTAGCATTCATAGTAACAGCCGAGAGTTCTTCCATTTTCTTTCTATTTGAGATTAGATCTTTCAAGAATTTAGCATATCTTGGCATTCCTGAAATCACATCAATGAAAGGAAGATTTACATTTATCTGTTTAAACATATCCAAGAATTTGGATTGCTCGGCTTCAAGTTTCTCTTTCTTCATTTTACTTGGGTAAGGAAGTGGTGGTTGGTATGGTTTAACATAAGGTTTATCCTTAACTGTGTTATTTTCATTAACCTTTTCAACTACCGGTTCTTTTTCCTTATCTTGATCAGGTTGTGGTTCTTGTGGAGTAGGAATAGTTTCATCAGAAGTTACAGGTATTTCAGGTGGTTTAAGTGTTGTACCACTTCTTGTGGTAATGGCTTTAGCTGTTTCATTCCGGGGGTTAGCGTTTGTATCACTAGGTAGACTTCCCGGTTTTCTTTCACCTATTAACCTTGCTAGGTTACTTACTTCTTGTTCCAGATTTTGAATAGAAGCTTGTTGATTTCTAAATGCTTGAGCATTTTGTTCATTGGTTTGTTTTTGAGATGTGAAAAACTGCGTTTGAGTTTCAACTAGCTTCGTCATCATATCTTCTAAATTCGGCTTTTTATCATCGGTTTGTTGTGGTGGTTTGTTTTGAAAATTCGGTCTTTGCTGATTGTAAGTATTATTGGATACTTGTTGATTGCTAGGACCTTGTTGGTTGTTGTATGGAATATTTCGGTTATAATTCTGGTTTTGATTGTAAATTGGTCTTGGCGGTTGATAATTATTCTGATAATTATTTCCAGGCCTTTGGTTTATGTATGAAATATTCTCTCTTTGTTCCATTGTTAATTCAATACTGAGACAATCTTTTGTCAAATGTGGTCCTCCACACTGCTCACAACTAATTCGTATTGAGTGAATATCTTTAGTCATCTTTTCCATTCGTCTCTCGAAATCATCTATCTTTGCGGAAATGGAATCTAAGTCATGGCTAGAATCGGCTCTAGCTGCTTTAGATGATCTAATGATATCTTTTTCTTGGTGCCACTCATGTGAGTGGGAAGCAGTATTATCAATAATTTTGTAAGCATCAGTTTCGGTTTTCTTCATAATAGAACCACCAGCTGCTATATCTATGTCTTTTCTTGTAGTGATGTCGCATCCTTGGTAGAATATTTGTACTATTTGACAGGTGTCTAAACCATGTTGCGGACATCCTCTTAACAACTTTCCATATCTTGTCCACGCCTCATATAGAGTTTCATTTGGCTTTTGTGTGAACGTAACAATTTCTGCTTGAAGTCTTACGGCTTTAGATGCAGGAAAGAATTGTTTAAGAAATTTGTCAATTAAAACATCCCATGTATCGATCGCCCCTTCAGGTAACGATTCCAACCAATCTTTGGCTTCTCCCTTTAAAGTCCAGGGAAATAACATGAGCTATATCTGTTCATCCTCCACTTCTCGTATTTTAAATAGTGTGCAGATTCTATTAAAGGTACGTAGATGTTCATTTGGATCTTCCTTCGGCGCACCACTAAATTGGCATTGATTAGTCACCATGTGTAGAATTTGTCCTTTGATTTCATAATCTAGCGCATTAATGTCTGGATGAGTAATTGCGTGACCTTGGCCAGTGCGTTTAGCTCTCATTCGGTCTTCCATACTTAAAGGTTCCAGATTCTCCATAATTGAATTTGTTGA
Source organism: Rutidosis leptorrhynchoides (assembly GCF_046630445.1). Classification (NCBI taxonomy): domain Eukaryota; kingdom Viridiplantae; phylum Streptophyta; class Magnoliopsida; order Asterales; family Asteraceae; genus Rutidosis; species Rutidosis leptorrhynchoides. The sequence continues at coordinate 716,128,694 of NC_092333.1, forward strand.
ATCGGTATCACTGGATGATTCTGATTTAATAGTTCGTTCCTCAACAATCTCTGTTTGAATGATTGGTGGTTCCGGAGGAAAGTTTAATGGTTCAGGATCTACGAACCGTTCCTGAATATTCTCTGGATTCTCAATTGTGAGGTTGGGTTCAAAAAATGGATTATCGGAAATTTGAACTGAAGTACTTGGTCGACTGGATGACGATTCTAAAGAAAAATCAACGGCGGTTATATTTGCTAAATGTCTTGATCTAGTTACAGGTGGTGAACGTACAAAAGGTGATGAACGTCTTGCTCGGTGCATTCACTGAATATCCTATTAGTTTTAAAAAGGAAAGAAAAATTATAATAAGTTATCCAATCAATAGACTTTTCTGATTTTGCCCACGTTTCGAATAGCCAAAAGATGCAGCAGAGGGGCAGGATTCGTTTGGTCTCAATATAATTGAGGACTGTTTGGCTCCAATAACCCGGTCCACGTACAAATCCAACTATTACTACGAACCAGAAAATTTTGATGTCTATCAATTTAACCACTTAAAATAAATTTTCGTAATTTTAAGAAATTTAGATAAGAAGTAGAAAAAATTCTAAGTCCTAAAAACTAGAATGGCGAGAAATAAGAGAGAAAAAGAGTTCGTCGCAAAAGGTCGAAAAAAAAAAAAATGGTTGAAAAATAAAAAGTGACGGAAAAATAAAAGAAACTTATAAAAACTTAAAAATACTTGACTAACCTAACCTTATTACTACAACTAACTTAAAATTATAATCGCAAATTGAAATTACTAATTGGAATGATAATTGGTACATAGTAAAAGGTGTCTAAAAATATTAAAGCTTACAGGAAAAACTAAATCCCAAATGGAAATAACTTAAAAAGAAACTAAAACTTAAAAAGGCGTCGCAAAATTCTAAAGCACCTAAATCTTAGTCTAAAGAAAAAGCACTTAAGGAATTCTACGGCAAAGCCTAAAAATCTGGGAGTAAAAATAACTATAGCAAAAACTAAGTTTAAAATTAAATATGAGCTAAAAATACAAATATTACGCTACAACGATTAAAAAGGGTACAAAATATAAAAATATACAAAAAGTTGTAAAAATTACAATTTTTATAAAAATATTATTTTTATATTATTTATTTAATAAAACTACTAATTTTATAATTTAATTAAACTAAAATATAAATTAAATAAAACTTAAATTAAAATAAAACTTAATTATAATATTAATTAGGGTTAATAATAATAATAATAATAATTAAAAATCCGTAATAAATGCTGAATTAGGGCATCTGTTCGCGTGTCAGAAAGGCTCCGCGAGTTGCGGCAATTAAAGCATCAAACCCCGCGAGTCGCGGGGTTCCAGAATTCAGCTGACAGGTTTGAATTTTTACGCGTTTTTCTATTTTTTTTTTTTTTCTGTTTTCTGTTTTTTTTTTATTTTCTATATAAAAGATATTTAATAAAAGTTATATTTTTATAAATTAAAATAAAGATAAAGAAACTTATAAAACTTAAATATTTAACAAAATCTTAAAAAAAAAACTTATATTTTTGTTTTTCTTTTTATATTTTCGAATTTTTAAAACGTATTTTTACAAAACGTACTAAAAATAAAAATCTTTTTTTTTTTTTTTTATATTAGCGTTCCGCTTCCGGCTTTTAAAAGATCTCCCCGGCAGCGGCGCCAAAAAATACTTGATGTTATGCGAGGTGTATACAAAATAGTTTATATTTTACTAGGAAAAACTATTAAATACGATACAATTTTACACAAGATATTTATTTATTTATAGAATGGATATACTTAAACCTTGCTACAACACTTATAGGCAGTGTACCTAATCGTACAGTAGTGTAGTTTTTAGTAAGTCCGGTTCGTTCCACAGGGAAATCTTTAAACAAAGCTCAACGCTATATTAGTTTACTTTTATTAAAAATACAAATATATATATAAGTAATATTATTATTATAAAGGGGGGTTTTTACCGTTTAATGACCGGTTTGTCGATTTTAAGACTTTAGTCGCAGTTAAAACCTAATGTAAAATATAAAATAAATACAAGACTTAAATTAAAGCGTAAAGTAAATAATGATAATGAAATTGCGAATAATAAAAGTGCGATAAACTTGCGATAATTAAAAAGTACGATAATTAAAAGTGCGATTAAACAACAATAAATAAAAGTGCGATAATTAGAAGTGCAATTAAATATAAAATAAAGGAAATTAAATATGAAATAAAAGAATTATGCTTATTTAAACTTCCGTAATCATGATGTTTGACGTGTTGATTTTAGTTTTATGCCCATGGGTTAATTGTCCTTTGTCCTGGATTATTTAATATGTCCGTCTGGTTTTTGTCCATAACAGTCCATCAGTCATAAATATAAATTGCAAGTGTCCTTGTCAAATTATTATTATACCCGAAGTTAAATATTCCAACTAATTGGGGATTCGAATTGTAACAAGGTTTTAATACTTTGTTTAATGAATACACCAGGTTATCGACTGCGTGTAAACCAAGGTTTTACTACTTTGTTAACAATTACACCAATTACCCTTGAATGTAATTTCACCCCTGTTTTAATTATTCTAGTGGCTATTAATCCATTCCCGTGTCCGGTTAAATGAACGATTATTCGTACATATAAATACCCCGCCCATCGTGTCCGATCGAGTGTATATGGTAATTTATAGGGACGCCCAATTGTAAATCTTTATATTAACATTAACAAACTTTCATTTAGTTAAACAAATATAAAGCCCATTAATAGCCCATAGTCTAATTTCCACAAGTGTCGTTCTTTTGTCCAAACCCCAATTATGGTACAAAGCCCAATTACCCAATTTTAGTAATTAACCCAACATCATGATTACTTCGTTTTAAATAAGCATAATAATAACTTAGCTACGAGACATTAATATAAAAAGGTTGAACATAACTTACAATGATTAAAAATAGCGTAGCGTTACACGGACAGAATTTCGACTTACACCCTTACAATATTCGCTAACATACCCTTATTATTAGAATTATAATTAAAATTAAAATTAAAATATAAATTATATATATATATATATCGTATGAATGAGGAGAAAAAAAGATGATAATTTTGATCAGAATTCGGTTGGCTTTATAGCCAGAGTTGATTTTTGGGGCTCCGCGACTCGCGGCAAAAGCCTCTTCAAACTCCGCGAGTCGCGGAGATAGAAATTACAGCTCACATCTTGGAGTTTTCTCTGCCGACGGTTTTTATTATATATATAATATATATATAATTAATATAATTAATTATATATTATATTATATTTATATACATAGTTAACTTGTAATTTTTAGTCCGTTGCGTCGAGCGTTAAGAGTTGACTCTGGTCCCGGTTCCGGATTTTCGAACGTCCTTGCGTACAATTTAATATCTTGTACTTTGCGTTTTGAATCTTGTACTTTTGTAATTTCGAGACGTTTCTTATTAATAATTGGAACCTTTTTGATCGTCTTTTGTACTTTTGAGCTTTTTGGTCGTTTGCGTCTTCAATTCGTCGAATCTGTCTTTTGTCTTCACCTTTTATTATACAAACGAATATCACTTGTAAATAGAACAATTGCAACTAAAAGCTTGTCTTTCTTGAGGAATAATGCTATGAAATATATGTTCGTTTTTAGCATTATCAGTTCAAATTGGGGTTTTTGGTCAAATCTTGAGATTTTGATGTTGTTTTGGCATAATCTGTTGGGTTTTAAGTCTCTTTATGTGTTATAAACGTTTCCTGAACGGATATTAGTGTCAAAACATGTATAAATCGATATTTGGGTGATTTTGGTTCGAAAACCAGTCTTTTCTGCTGCTGCACGAAGAACACAACCGTACGGTTGCAGCTTGCAACCGCATGGGTACATTGTGCAACCGTACGGATGCAGTGGTGTTGGTGCAACTGGGTAGTGGGTGTGCAACCATACGGGTGCACGATGCAACCGTACGGATAGACTTGCAACCATACGGATGCATGTGCAACCGTACGGGTGTAGATCAGAACTGCAGTGTTGTTTAATTTGGTCGTTTTCTAGCCGTTATGCTGCCCGCGTGACTTATTATAATCAGGATGTAAATTCTGAAAATGCATAAGTGTTAGGTAGACTTTTAGTGACACTTTTTGTGACTAATTTTATGTACTATGCTGTTTTGTGCTAAAGGACATAAACTAACTTGATTTGCCTTATGTTCAGGTGATAAGGATAAGGACGCAGCTCAGTGATAGATTACCTGAGTTAGTTACTGGTATTCGATGAGTGGGTCTATCTCCGGATAGAGTATTAAGTAGCTGACACGCTACTTGTTCAGACTCTTTACTTTTATGTTTATATGCTCAGTATGAATACCATGTGTAGTTAGATATTGTCATGCTAGTTAGGTCGATTGCATGACTGATTATCTGTGATCTTATGTTCGCGCTGTTAGTTGGACACCAACCGAGGTGGCAAGGTTGGGAACCCACCGAGGCAGCAAGGTAGGGTTGATGTGAGGTCGACCGTGGTAGCCTGATCGGGTCATGATGTTACTGGTTGTCAGTATAGCATTTAAGGACGCATGTGTTGCGTCTGGACGGTTATGCAGTGGAATCAGTAAAGCGGACTATCGGTAGACTGTAGCCTGATCAGCTAAGTCGTGTGCTCGTACAGGCCGCCGATCCTCATATTGTCAGTTGTTGTATGCTAGTTCAGGATGTTAGCATACATGTGACCTTTGCATGTTCAGTTGCTTATGCTTGGTCTATTAGATAGTATACATTCACTTAGCAGTTGTGTTAATTCCCCCACATTTTCACCCCTTGCAGGTTTAGGTACTGCTGTTTAGGATGGGTGTTGCGGACGGGTTGAAGACATGTTTGACTATGAGATGACTCTGATGTTTTCTGATTTTGTATTGTTTTAATGTAACACCGATGTTTTGGAATATTGTAATCACGTTAACTAAGATGATTTATTAACTATGGTTTGTAAACATTAACCAGGGTTATTTCAATAATTAAATGTACTTCCGTTGTGATAAAAAAAAATTAGGGTGTTACAGCGCGTTGTTCGCGCGTTCGAGCCGGTGATTCGGCGAGAGTGTCTCTTCCTGTGGACGAAGTCTCCTGCGCAAAAGTAGTAGCGCTAGACCTTGGTGTTGTCGGAGAAGCATCCCACTGCGGAGAGGGTGAAGGCCTCGCGCTTGGTTGACCGACAGGATTGCCTGCATGGCTGGGGCTGCTGCGCGTGGTCTCGCGCACTGGGTAGGTAGGGGTGAACCCCACACTTGTGGTGCTTGAAGTCCACGGTATTGGTCTGATTGCTTCCGGGGTCTTGAAAGGAGATGTTGGTGCGCTAAGGGGAGATGTTGAAGAGCCCCTTGGAGGCGTGTTGTCAGAGGTTCCCGCAGGTCCTTTGGCTACGGGCTTTGGTCATGTAGGCGAGGTAGCTCGCGCTTGTTGTGACGACCCGAAAATTTCCGACCAAATTTAAACTTAATTTTATATGGTTTCGACATGTTAAGCAAAGTCTATTTAAATTGAATCTCTAAAAATTTTGAACTGTTTTCATATATGCAATTGACCTTCGACTGTTCTCGAACAACTATTTGTAAATAAATATGTATATATATGTATATATAGATATATAAATAATAATTTGAAATATTAAATAAAGTGTTATATGAGTTAACTAATTATGTAAATAAAATAATATATGATATTATTATTAAAATAAATCTATATATATATATATATATATATATATATATATATATATATATATACATACACATAAAGTATATAGAATATACATATATGATTTCGAACCTATTTGGTAAACGATTTAGCACTCCGTAAATTTCTGCCAGTAGGATGATACAAGTTAAGGGCTGCTAAGTGAATTCACATGTTTTATTATTATTATTATAATATTATTAATTTATTATATATACATAATTAAGCATATTGAAATTCCATTTCTATTTCACTACTTACTCGACAAACAAGACAAGCCATTTAACAACCATTATTACTATTTGGTACTGTGCTTGATTGAAATTAGGAAATACTATTTTTGTTCTTAATCATCTCAATCTTAATCTAAATATCTATACAATACTCCAATTTAGTGACTGCATCACTATTAAACACTGTACGAAATTGATTCATGATTGGTCACTGTTTTTGTTTCTTGCTTTACAATTATAAGACATCTAAATATATATCTCTGATTACATGTACTCAAGAGCACATCAAAACCCACTTCTACTACCTCTTCTATTATTCTTATTCTATTCGAGTTCTTCTTCTTGAACCTACAAACTCACGACAATCACCACCCGTCAACCCAACCAGGAACCGTACCACCACCATCTTCTTCACCTCACCCTCACCACCTTAAAGACAGTCAACCACCATGATCACCAAGACTGCTGCGTTTTATTTTTTGTTGATTCTATTCGAGCTAGCCATGAACAAACCACCATAGACTACGGTATCCTACTACAAATGCTGCACCTATTAACCGATACAAACCCATCACCTTAATCATCAAATAACCACCTCTTTAAACATTCATTTAATCACCATCGACTACCACCACTGTAAACTCGCCATCACCTAATATTGCCACCATTGAACACCTCATGGTTACTTGTTATTTTTTTCGAACTAAAGACCAAACAAGGTAAACCCTCATACTGCTCGATAATATGCTTACTTCCTTCTGTTTCAGTTTCGTTTGAACAAATCACCACAACCGAACAACCTCAATTATCGTGAACAACAAAACCACCACGAACCCCTTTATTAACGAGTTACTGCTCGAATACTTTTTACTACAATTCCCTCTTCTGATTCTGGTTTCTATTTGAACGAGACCAAAACCAAACCAAGCTACAAACTGCTGCTACCGTTATTATTATGCTTGACCTGCAACATCAACCGACACTATCTGCTAATTATACTTCTGTTTTCCTGATTTTTAATTCCAACGATCACCAAACAAGGATCACCATCTTATCTCTCTCACCTTCTCTTTTTTCCTTCTTTTCTTCTTCGTAAACCCAACACCACAACAACCATGACTGCTATTCCCTTTGTGCTTTCTGTCCGAATACAACCACAACTCCACCACCATAGCTCACCACGACAACCACCATTAAACCCACCATCACAGCCGTGAACCACCACGACCCAAAATCACTCTCTCTCCTCTCTTTCTAGACCTTCTTCTTCATTAAAACAACCACCTGTCTATATTTTTCTTCTTCGTAAAATCCCATCAAACCTCCTGCTGTCTTCATTTGTCTACCTATTTTAAACTACCATAAACCACCACCACTTGACCAATTAAACTGCTGCAAACCAAATTGTAATTCGCGTCTATTATTGTTGTTTCAGTTTATTCGAAACTGCTTCACAATCCTCTTTTTGTTGTTAACCCCAAACCGCTAGTTTTGTAGTCTAATGAAGGTTGTAGCTGATGAAGTCGATTAAATAAATGAAGATGCTATTTTTTTTATTCAATAACGATAAAGAACGCGGGATATGGTGACCCCATATCTAGATAATGTCGTGATTATTTTCCTTATTAATTATCAAAAGGATCCCACTTGAGTTAATGAAATTATAATAATGATGATAAAGGTGAGTAGATATCGACAGGTTAGATTTCTGTTACAAATCCTAAACACCACTTGGGCCGTATTATATTTTATGTTGGACTTTTTTGTTGGGCCGATGGAATGGGGTCATGGTTTATGTTTTTCCTTGGGTCGAGATCCAATACCTTCTTGGGCTACTATTGGGCCAGCAGAAAGCCCACCAACTATTATCCTTGCTAGTCGATGTAGGAATCTGCTGCTACATTTTTTTTATCAAACAGATAATAACATAAATATGATGATGGTGGGGTTGATATAAATGATGATTGTGATCGATGACATGTAGAAAGATGATCACGATGGTATGCTTATGATTATGATATAGATGATTATTTTACGATGATTAAGATGGAAATTGATGATGATTTAGCTTATGATATAGTTAAGATAATGATGATCATTCGTGATAAATGATATGATGATATAATCATGTGATGATGTTGTTATGATTATGGTGATGAGGATTTTAAGATCATGATAAATGATGAGGAATTAAAGATGGTAATGGAGATGAGATTTTGAGAAGATGATGAATAGTTCCGGGTTTTGTATTGTGAGGATGAGGGAAAACAGAAAAACGGGTTATATTATATAGTTTGGGTATTAAATCAGGAAAGTAATGAATGGATCATTGGTTTGGTGGTGTTTTTTGGTTGAGCGAGAGGTCGCGGGTTCAAACCTGGGCTTGGACATTTTTTTAAGGGCTACTTCTTTGAGGTAGTATTACTATTCCCATTATTATTATTATTGTTATTATTATTATTATTATTATTATTATTATTATTATTATTATTATTATTATTATTATTATTACTACTACTACTACTACTACAAATTATTTTAGTATTATTATAATTATTATTTTAATAAATAAAAAATATTTTTATAAAAATATAATTAGTACATATATCATAAGTATATCTAATCTACTATTTTAATATAAAAGTAACATATATAGATATATATATATATATATAACACTTGAAATAACAAATACATTATAATAAGTAAAATATTATATAATTAATATATATAAGCTAGTTTGATTATTATTACATGTTAAGTATACGTTTTAATATATATAACTGATATAGGTTCGTGAATCCAAGGCCAACCTTGCATTGTTCAGTTTCGTCGAATGCATATTTTTACTACAAAATATCGTATTGTGAGTTTCATTTGCTCCCTTTTTAAATGTTTTTGCAATATATGTTTTTGGGACTGAGAATACATGCGCTGCTTTTATAAATGTTTTACGAAATAGACACAAGTAATCGAAACTACATTCTATGGTTGGATTATCGAAATCGAATATGCCCCTTTTTAGCTTGGTAGCCTAAGAATTGGTGTTTATTATAATTGTCACCAATTGACGCGAATCCTAAAGATAGATCTATGGACCTTGACATGTCCCATTCGGGTTACGAATGCTTTAGTACTTCGATTATCATATCCGATGAGAGTCCCGGAATGATGGGGATATTCTATATGCATCCTGTTAGTTCGGTTATCAAGCGTTCACCATATGAATGAATTTTAATTCGCGGGTTACGCGTGTTATTATATACTCGGGTTACGTGTACAATTAAATATCTGAAATCTTGTAGTCTATTAAAATGATGAAAATGAATGATTATGATAAACTAATGAACTCATCAACCTTTTGGTTGACACTTGAAAGCATGTTTATTCTCAGGTATGAAAGAAATCTTCCGCTGTGCATTTGCTCGTTTTAGAGATATTACTTGGAGTCATTCATGACATATTTCAAAAGACATTGCATTCGAGTCGTTGAGTTCATCAAGATTATTATTAAGTCAATTATAGTTGGATATATTATGAAATGGTATGCATGCCGTCAACTTTCGATGTAATGAAAGTTTGTCTTTTAAAAACGAATGCAATGTTTGTAAAATGTATCATATAGAGGTCAAGTACCTCGCGATGTAATCATATGTTATTGTATTCGTCCTTATGGATTAGGACGGGTCGCTTCATGTGGTATCAGAGCTGTGGTCTTAGCGAACCAGGTCTTGCATTAATGTGTCTAACTGAAAGTTGTTTAGATGCATTAGTGAGTCTGGACTATGACCGTGTCTGCATGCCAAAAGTTTTGCTTATCATTTCGTGTCAAAAATTACCTGCTTATCATTCTTAGTTTAGACACGTTTTATTGCATTGATTGCATGAATAGTGTATAGACAAATTCATATCTTAGCGTATCTAATAATCCATATCTTAGCGTATCTGTTACTGTAGACTTTATCTGACACGTTTCCTTAATTCCCTCCGTAATCTATGGGATCTTCTGTACTATATATAGATATTCTATGTAGTTAGAATATCATCCAATATTCGAAAATCATTTCATATCGAAAAATCCTTTATTCAATGTACGAAATGGAACTCGTCACTAGTTCAAGTCCCTCGGATTCCGATATGGAGTTTCACTCGAGCTCCGAAAGCAGTGTAACCGGAATGGATCAACCAATCAGCCATCATCAATTCGGGATGAATTGGGGATGGGTTCGTAGTCGAGTTAATCAATGGAGACGAGAAGAAGGTAATCCTTTCCAACCAACATATTGCCCACTTGACAAAGAACCTGAAACACTTACCGGCGAACCTGTCCGAAACACCATATTCACCCTCCTTGCCAGGATATCTCGCAACGACAATATGATATCCCAAATTCTGAACCTTATTCATCCACTTGTTCCAACCGCCAATCATCCCGGAGTAATACAAGAAGTCAACAAACTTCGTGCTCGAGTAATAGCTTTGGAGAATATGGTGATGTGTGACTTGTAAGAAAGTCCCTTTTCAGTTTTATTGACGGGTTTATCGAAATCTTATTAAAGTGGACGGTTCAGATATATGACTTTATGTGATGTGTCCAATAGTCCAGTGTCGGTTTACCATATTTTATTTAAAGTTGACGATTATGATACGACTTTATGCTTGGCTTGTAAAAAAGTCCAATGTCGGTTTTCCAAAATCTTTTTCATAGTTGACGGTTTTGATATGGCTCTAAGCTTTAGATTGCAAAATACGTCCCATGCCTTTGTCGATGTTGGTTTGCCTAAGTTTTTTCAAAGTTGACGGTATTGATATAGCTTTATGCCTTGTCTTGTATGATATGTTCGTTGTCTTTCACCAACCCTTTTCATAAAAAGGAAGGTTTTGATGTCTTTATGCCATCTCTTGCACACAAAAAAAAGGTTCTTAAGTGAACTTTCCAGAATTTGGCGGTTATGACTTTGACACCTGGACCCCACAATTTAATCCACGTTTGCTGACGTGGATCAAGATCTAGTCACCATGTAACTTCACAGTCAAATGTTATGCTATGCTATGCCAAAGCGTGGCTTACCAAATTACTTGTCAGAATGTTCATGCTGAATAGGCCTTTGTATAATTATTTTTCTCTCTCTCCTTTGCGTGTGTTCACACTGCATCTGCTCCTAAATCTTTCTGGCGATATCCAGCAATCGTCACTGCTATTCTTACTGTTTAATCTGATAGTACAAGGCTCTCTCAATTGTGCTGGTGTAACATGGGGAAGAAAAAGAAACTTGTTTCCGTTACCGCTCCTAAGGTTTTAAGGAGCAGAACTGTAGGTGGGGAGGAGGAGGCACATAATAGTGATGAATCTAATTCATCGGTTAACCAAGATTCGGAGTCAGAGCTGCTGGATCCCTTGACAGGGTTACCGATTTCTATGGAAGAAGCAAACCCAAATGATCACGGTGGTGAAAAGGATACTCATAATGTTTTGGATTATGAGTTTCCTCCTCTTAATGAAAAGTTGTATGACAAATCTAAGGAGGCTACATACACTAATACCGGGTCGTACTCCAACATGATGAACAAACGTAAAGTGCAGGGTCTCAATAGTCCAGATATGGATGAAGGGCAGGGGAGGCTTGGTGAGACTAAAGATCCTGTTATGGATGATAAGGATTTGACTAAAACTGCATCGAATCAGTCTAGTAGAATGGATAAGGGGCAGGTTGGGAATAATAATAATGATGATGATAAGATCTATACTACTAGTGATTCCTTTGAAGATCTTCTTGATGGTGGCATACCTAAGGATGCTGATGTGAAGACTCCTACTGTAGTTGACAAGGTTGATCCAACTTTTTCTTATTTAGGTGCTTTCAATGGTAACCAAAATAAGAAAACTGTGAATTTCAAGTTTATAGAACCTTCTGTTACTTTAGATGATGGAATAGATGTTGAGTTACCGTTAGCATCTATTCTGGAAGTAAATGAAAGGTATAATAATACTCTTTATGGGTATTTTGTAGGTAAACGAGTAGCATATCTGGTTGTTAAAAACTATGTTACTAACGTATGGAAGAAGTTCGGTCTGGAAAAAATAATGATGAACACTAAGGGTTTCTTCTTCTTTAAGTTTAATTCGGAAAGTGGATTACACGGTGTGCTAGAATCAGGCCCGTGGATTATTCGTTCAATCCCTATCATTCTCAATGCATGGTCTCCTGATGTTCCTTTAACAAAGGAGGATCTAACGCGTGTCCCGATTTGGGTGAAAATTATGATATTCCTCTTGTAGGATTTACGGAGACCGCGTTGAGTGTCATAGCATCTAATATTGGTTCTCCGGTAATGTTTGACTCATACACGAGCTCAATGTGTTTGGAGTCGTGGGGTAGGCCTAGTTTTGCTCGAGCATTGATTGAAGTATCGTCGGATAAGGAGTTTAAGTATAATATCAAATTGGCGATTCCGAGTGTTGATGGGAAGAGTAAAACCGTATGTTCTTTAAATGTTGAATATGAATGGAGACCACCGCGATGTAAGTGTTGTGCTATTTTTGGGCACATGGATTCCCAATGTCCAAAAATGGTGACTAGCGAATGTAATCGGTCTAAAGATGATGAAGATGCGTTTGAAATAGTTGGCAAGAAAAGTGGCTAAAGAGGTGACCAAGGGTAATAACAAATACAAGGTTAGTTTTGGCGTAGGTAAGCCAAAGCAAAAATTGGTCTACAGGCCAAAGAAGAATATTGATTCTAATAATGGCTTGCCGAAGGTTGCTCCGGGTGACAAGAGAAATGCGGAAGTTGGGACAAGCAAGGTTTCTCAAGTAAAGGTTCAAAACTCGTTCGGAGCTTTGAATAAAGATGCATATAACCTAGTTGATGAAGAGAGCGTTGTTGAATCTGATAAAGAGGAAACAGCCGAGTTTATGGCAGCAAAATCTGTAGAAAGGACTACGTTTGGCATGAAATCGGGTTGGTTATAGTTTGTGTTATTAGTTACGTGGGTGGTTTAGTTGTTTTGGTTTTGCTAGCTATTTGTGTTTGTATGTGCTAGCTTGGTTTGTGGTTTTTTGTGAGGCCGCAAGGTGCGCTTGCGGTCGTTGTCCTCTTATGTATTTTTATTATTTTTATAAATAATATTAACCGGGTGAAACCCTTTACCCAAAAAATAGGCCTTTGTAATAAATAAAGTGTAGCACGCATGGTTAAAATTGTGAACTGTACGAATTCCTATGTCAGACGCAACGTGTGACGCATGGCGCCGACGTACATCATTATTGCACATTCTTCTTACCTTTTCACATCATCTTTATCATTTACTATCAGTCTATCACCTTCCGTTTATATATTTTGTGGAAGCTTGTACAGGCTTGGTGGGGTGTTGATAAAACTTAAAAAATATTTGTTATGTTAATAAAACTATTTAATTCACCAATCCAAACTTTAAACTTTTTATGTGATGTAGAGGATTTGCATTTGTACCCTACGCAAATTCATCCATATATTGCATATCAATTATGTTGAACTGTTATTGTTTATCGTTTATGTTATAATAACTTTGTACGTTAGTGATCTGATTGATTGTTGGTAACTATCAAATAGGGCTTAAAATGAAATTTGGATGATAAGTTGATTCAATGGCGATTTTGAAAAGGCCTTATTCCCTGGCTTTGTAAAAGATATCCCTTGTGGGTTCCTTTTGGTTAAGCTAGATCTGTTTAAATTGATGGTTTCAATACGATTTTATGGGCATGTCGTGTAAATAATGTCTCTGGTGGGTTTCAGATGCTGCTTTGTCTAAATCTTGAAAGTGACTGTTTCGATATGACTGTATGTATGCCATGGCTTATAAAAGACATTCCCTGCCCTTGTGTCCTTGACAATGGTTTGCCTAATTCTGTTCAAACTTGACATTTTGATATATGTTTTAATCACATGGTTTTATTAAGCGTCCCGTGTGGGTTTCAATGTTGGTTCACTATCTGTTTACCATTGACTGATTTGAATTGGCTTTATGTTATAGGTTGAAAAAATTTCCACGGTTTTGCCAAAATCTGTTTATAATTGATGCTTTTATTTTATTTTTGGCTTTGTGGGTCCCGATGCTGTTTTTTTTTTCTTCATGTTCAAACTTGATGTTTTGATATGGTCTTACCCCTTGGTTTGTATAAGCGTCTTGTGTGGGTTTCGATGTTGGATCGCCGGAATCTCTCTAAAATTGACTGTTGTGATATGACTGTCATAGTTTGAAAAAATTCCCCTTGTGAAATTGTCAAAAATCAAAATATGATTAAAATTCGCGGTTTTAATATGACTTTGTTCTATATGTTGTAAAAACGTCTCTGGTGGGTTTTGGTGTTTGTTGCCTTCGACATGGCTTTATACTATGGGCTATAAAACGTCCCTCGTGTGCTCCATTATTGACTTAGCTATGATAGTTGGGTTAAATTTTTATGTAAAGAAGTAAGTGGACGTCAAAGATTCGATCCACATTTTCGTACTACAATTCGATGGCACTCACATTATGCAACCATGTATATTTGTAACCTTGAAGGGATCGATATCTCTTGTTTCGGAATTCCTGTATGATCCAGACTAAAATTAATGAACTTTTTGAGGATTAAATATTCAAGAATTTGAAGTTCTTTCTCAAATGAAAGAAAATTGTTTGTGAGATTTGGTCAAAGTTGGTTGAATATGGATTTGGTTAAAAAGGAAGAACATGGATATTTTGGCTTCGAAATTTGGTTGTGGTTTAACGGTTGCTATTTTCTAGGTTCCTGGTTATCACATTAAGTCGGCTTTAATAATGTGTTTGTGGGTTTGACATTTTTGGTCACATACTAACTTGGCTCTAGATGCAACATGGCCACAACTTGAATAGATAAGTACCTATCCGTTAAAGTTACTACCGATATAAGTTCATACTTATCTGATAATGAGGTATTAGTGTTTTGGGCATTATATGTATGCTTAATCTTATTTGTATGTCAAAACAATAAACCTATTTTGAATGGCATGTTATGTAACCCGTCTGAAACGGAAGTTGCAAATAATGTTTGGCATGTATAAATTTGCTTTCTGAAAATGAAATATCAATTTAAAGATTTAAGGTACTGTTGCAAATAGGGTAAACATTATGCATTTTCTGATAGTAGTTCTTTTTACTCATTAGCATATGCTTTTATTTTCTCAAGTATTTCATTGTTTTGCAGGTGACAGTTTTATTCTATTTTGGACTGGTGTCACTTGCAGCTTCAAAGGAAGACAGCTTCTACTAGTGCCGAATTTGACCAAAAAGTATGTTTTTTGAATATTTAAATATATCTTGGATGAATCACTATGGGTTGATTAATCTCAAATGGGTCATATTTTAAAAAAGAAAAAAACTAGCTGAGAGGGAAATGAGTCAAATATGTTAAACAACTGAATGTAGGATCGTTTAAGATAACTAATTGGTGATAGAGGGAGGTTCTCATAAGCTTATATATGCACATTTGTTTTTTTCACTTTCCGATGTGGGACACAATGAATCGATTAGCTCCAACAATCACGCCCTTAATCGATTAAGTCCAAGCTACTTCCGCGGACACGTTCAATACCATCTCGACTTTTCCCGAACACCCCGATATGAACCGCCGCTGCCACAATGATTACATCCGTGCCACCCGCTCTGATACCATTTGTAGGATCGTTTAAGGTCCACCACCATGTACAACATATAAGCTCATGGGTTCCACATTTCTCTAAAACCAATTGGTGATAGAGGGAGGTTCTCATAAGCTTATATATGCACATTTGTTTCTTTCACTTTTCGATGTGGGACACAATGAATCGATTAGCTCCAACACTGAAACGGGTAGTTAAACTAGTTAGTTGAAAGGAAAACTAATGTGTCGAACAACTCAAACATGTTGGCTGTCAATTAAATTCTATATAAATACTTGCTCTTTCGTATTATGGTACAACTTTGACATATATTGATGGAGCGGGGAAGACGCATAGAGTTAGCAAAGGTGCACCAAAGCAGTTACTTCAAATAGTTCAAACTACAAATCTTAAAATTTGGGTGCACTTAATCATCGACAAATATGAGGAACATGGACTTGGCTGTCTTAGAGTAGCTCACCAGGTACAATTGACCTTATTATTAAAAATATTGTTTTTTTTTTCATTCCATATGTGTGTTACTTTATTTAATGTCTACTTCTTGGTTTGATGCTTTTGTTTTATCTACGGGAAGTACCTGCTAATAGCAAAGACAATCCTTTGTGATATGCAAGTCTTCTCCCTCTTTAAACCATGGAGCGAGTGAAACGCATCAGACATAAACCTTTACAGGCTTCAACGTGGTTTTACAAATGTGGTAAGATTTCCAATATAATACTTTTGCTTGTTTTTGGTTTTACTGGAAGATATAGTAGAAAACCCTACCTCTATGCAAAAACACTCGAGTTATACATGACATAATTTTCAGCGTTGACAGCCGTTGGATCACAATAAGCTCTTCAAGAGGCACCAATCATCTTTTTCTATATCTCCATCTTGGGCCCGGTGTCTGATGAAGAAAGTTTAACCAATAATCAGGGATGTATTTATTTATAATTATAATGCTGTTAATAAGGCGTCAATTATCAATAAGCGTGTTTATACTATAAGTTAAATTTTAAGGATTATACTTTGAGAAGCCACCAAATTGTAGGCCACACATATTTAGGAACGATTTTTTAGCCATCCAAAATTCATTTGTTGATCATTGTATGTCAACTTCTTGAAAAAATTCATTCGGAAAATGTAAATACACACAAATTTCATCCTAATTATTCTTCGAATATAAAATTATTTACATTTACGATGATTTTTTAGCCATATTTGATATGTGTGGAATATATTACAATTTTGAGCGGCTTAAAAATGGTTTTAAAAATAGTACATATAACCACAAAATGATATATTTAACCTAAAAACGTGTGACCTAATACTCCGTAATGTATAATCCACATCCAAAATCCATTTGATTTAACAAAAGGTTATTACAAAGTATCACAAAAAAGATTACTCGGTATTATACTATATACTAAATATGGACAACACCCTCCAACCACAACCCGCCACATACCCCCAAAAACACTGTAGCTACTGTAACGCACTGTGGCTACAGTAGTTTTTTTTTTTTTTTTTAATAATTTACTTTATCTTCTGATTTTATTCTGAATTCTGATTTTAAGTTTAACTAAATAATTAACATCTACTTTAATCGATTCTAAACAATCTAATAAATAAATAAATTGGAGTAGATCTTAAAACAAAAATCATATACCAAAATTAATACAGTAACTAACAAAGACTAATACAGAATTTTTTATCACCAAAAACAACTATAAAAACCCTCCATAAAACACCACCGCCACCAACCATTTTTGAAACAAACCACCGTCAACAGCTACTTGCCACTTCCGGCAACAATTCGCCACTAACACCAACTTTTAGCAAAAACGATGTCGGCAACAATCAATACCATTATACATTATTATACATTATACTAAATATGGACAACGCCAACCAATTAAATCCCACCACATCAACGAAATCGCTACAGTATAACAGTAACCACCAGGGGTACTTTTGTCTTTTCACACCCAAGGTTGCAAAAAAAAAAAAAAAACCAAAAGCAAGATCACAGTTTACAATATTCTTTCACATCTTTAGATCTTCAACACCACCATATTTTTTTTTTTTTACCTCTTACCCAACCACCACCCCTCCACCAGCACCGCCGCCAAGCAAGATCACAGTTTACAATATTCTTTCACATCTTTAGATCTTCAACACCACCATTTTTTTTTTACCTCTTACCCAACCACCACCCCTCCACCAGCACCGCCGCCAAGCAAGATCACAGTTTACAGTATTCTTTCACATCTTTAGATCTTCAACACCACCATTTTTTTTTTTTTACCTCTTACCCAACCACCACCCCTCCACCAGCACCGCCGCCACCGTCACCATACCGTTGCTACGAGCACGTCGCCACTAACACCAGCCAATATGGATCTAGAACTAAACAGATATGAGGACAAATTTTTTTTATTTTTAGTTAAGCAAAGTCTGAAAATATAACAAACACAAAAAACAACTGAAAAATAAAAACATATATCGCTATAATATACGAACTTACAAGAAGATCATGAACTTGAAAATTTTTAATCTTAAACTGAAAAAATAAAAAATTCTAACCCAAAACAACTTTTCCGACCGATGCGGTTTCCGGTCTTGATTTAACATAAATTTCGGTTCTAATTGTTACGATGAGAGATCTACAACTAATATCGACCTCCACCACCACCATCGTGAAATTCCGTTCACCGCCATCATCGCCCTACCACAAACTCCGTCCATCACCACCATCAACCTACTACAAATACCACTTTGAAAAGAAAAATATGAGTTTCTTAATAACGACGTTTATTTTTTCTAGATTTGTTGAACGAGAATGTTAGAGAAAGCATACATATAAAAAATCGTTTATATAAAACTCGATTTGATATTATTTATGCTAAAAATATACTAACAAAACATGTTAGAAACTATTAAATTTTTTTTGATTAAAACGCGTTGAAGATGAAAATTCAAGAAGATAAACTCAGATACAGTTTAGTTGAGGATAAAGCAAATGGAAAAGTGTGTGGTGTTTGAATAATGATAAAGAAAATTAACTTATACCAAAACCCTATCACAAATGAGCAGATTTCAAGCCTTTTCTGGTGGGCTTAAGCCCAAACATTAAACGAGATAAAAAAAGCCCACATATTTCTTATTATCTTAATTTTAATTTTTAATTTTAACTTATTTGAAATTAAATTAAAAGTTAAGTTCATTGAAAAAATATGCGTAGTATTTATACTCCTATTTCTTAACAATGACTTTTTTCTTTTTGTCTTTAAAATATTTTTTTGTACAACTTTAATTATTTATTTTTATTTTTGTCGTTGGTAAAAGTTATAAATATGAATTATGAAAGTTTACACTAACATAGTTGTAGTTTTTGTTCTTTTATTATCACCAAATTCAAACATTTATTTGTTCTTTTTATCTCAATAATTTAGAGTGTAAAAATGAACAAAGGATGCCTCAAACCATAACAGTTGCTGGGCATTGCGTAAATGGTCTGGAAAGAGTGGACAACGTTTTGATGACTTTCAGCCCAAAAACTGTCTAACGATGTAGTAGCGTTAAAATGACACTAATCCGCCGCGAAGCGCGGACCACAAATCTAGTTTTAATGAATTAGCGAGTAGCTTAATTGTAAAGCTGATACAGTTATCATTAAATACCATCACAAACCCTCCCTTCCCTGTTAAAAAAATAAAATAAACACGCTCGGTCTAAATGTCTAAACCCTCAACCACCAATGACCAAACCCTCAAATATTTGCCGGCAATTGTTTCCAACGTTTCAATCCTCCATCACCGTCGCCAAAGATTCCGACGCCCCCTTCACACTCTCCGGTCAATCTTATCTGTTTATATATGAATTCTATTTCATGGAGCCCTTTGGTTAGCGGTGACGGGCGGCGTGCAAGGTATTCTGGCGGATTCGCGGAACATGAAGATGTGTTAATCGTCTGATATTTCAATGTTTGTTTATAAGGATTTGATTTATTTTACGTTTTATGATTTTTTTTTGTTTTAGGGTTTCATTTTTTTGGCGTCTTTTCCATACAAAGGTGTTTTCTTCTTCGGAGTTAGGGTTTTTCAGTATTAAAAGTTTGAATCAATGTGTGAATTTAGGTTTTACAGTTCTTGTTTTTAGGGTATATTTGTGGTGTGTTTTGCTATCCAAGGGCGATTTCTTTTTTTGGAATTAGGGTTGTTTCAGTATTAGAAATTTGATGGCTGGGTTTAAATTTAAAGAAACTGCTATCAAGATTTGGATCAATGGTTGGTAGGTCAAATAATCTAATGTAAAGGCTATGACTGTTCTTGAGTCCATACAAAATTTGTGGCGACATTGAATTGAAACGGGTATGATTTTGGTTGCAGACTACATGAATTCATTGTTTTTTTGTTGCTGTCCTTTAATCTGTTGCAGTTTATTTACAGCCTTCTGTATCTGTTATAATTCTATTTATTTACAGCCTTCTTTATCTGTTATAATTCTTTTATTTACAGCCTTCTTTATTGGAATCGATGCATAAGTGTTGTTTGCCCTAATGGAGTGCCTAGTGAATCTGCAAAGTGCTTATGATAGAAGTTTAGTACATAAGATATTCATTCGGTGGCCGACTTCATAGTCAGGTAACTTCTCTAAACGTATATTATTCGAGCAATAAAGTAACTTGTATGTGTTAATTGATCTGGAAGGTTATATGCATAAAACATACAGTTTATTCGACTTTTGATCTGTTTGACCCATTTCCGTTATAGCCACTTGTATGCTCATGTTTGGGTAAAAAAAAGGATTTTTCCAGGTGAAATGTATGCAGTGTAACTATTGCTCTGACAAGTTCGATCCATTCTTGGATTTAAGTCTTGAAATTTTGAGAGCAGACAATTTGTGTAAGGCTTTTGCTAATTTCACCGCTAAATAACAGTTGGATGGTGGGGTCAAACATTACTAATGCCAACAGTGCAAGCAACCTTTTCTGATCGGTTCATATGTAAGTACCATTCTGAAATTTTTGACTGCTCAATTTAATTCTGCAAGAAATAGTTTTACTTCATATAGAGAATGTGATATTCTTTTTAAAATTATAATATTTTTAAGCATGTGGAAATTTACGTGGTGCTATTTAAATGTGGCAAGATGTTCGGGTTGACTATGGGGTATAAACAGACTCAGATTGAAACGGGCTGTTTATTAGTATTTGTTTAAACGAGCTGAATTAAAAAAAAAAGTTATTAACATTGTTAATAATACTTCTTTTTCCAGTTATGCATCCTTTAATCCTTGCATTGCCAAACAAAATGTCTATCGTGTCACAGGATGCTTCATTCAGGCATGATTTTCATGAAACTGTTTATGCAGTGCATAATTTGGAACCTTTTAGCTTTGTGCATCAATCAGATTTTGGCTTTAGATAATCATCAGAATGTGAGGGGTGTATGAACTCTGTTAAATTCTTGATGATAATACAAGATGTAACTAATAGTTGCAAGGGAGACACATAATGATCTGGTATGTTCTTGAAACTTTTACATCTCTTTTCTTTAAAGATTCTGTGGGTTTATTCAGTGACTTGTTCTAAAAACGTTCTTTGTCGGTTTGAATGCTTTGTTGCCTAAATCTTTAGAATTGATGATTTTGAGATTGGTTTAGGCCATGGCTTATCCCTTGTAGGTTTCAATGTTGGTCTTCTACCTATTATTTAATATTGACGGTTTCGATGTAGCTTTTGCCTAAATTTGTTTAAAATTGTCTAGATTTGATATTATCTTGGCTTGTTAAGATTTCGTGTGGTTTCGATAATGTATTGTCCATATTGACGGCTTAGTGTTGTAGTTAGTAACACACTGCCCATGAGGGTTTAGATGTATTTTGGGTTTATTACTAAAGCTTTATGATGGTCTTGTAAAAAATTTCCTTATCGGTTTCAATGACAGTTTGCCAAAATATTTTTAAAAGTTGATGGTTTCAATATGGCTTTACGCATGACTTGTAAAAAAGTCCCTTGTCGGTTTCAATGACGGTTTACCAAAATCTTTTTAAAGTTGAAGGTTTCGGTATGGCTTTATGCCTGACTTGTAAGAAAGTCCCTTGTCGGTTTCAGTGACGGTTTACAAAATCTCTTTAACATTGACCGCTACGATATGGCTTTATGCCTGATTTGTAAAAAAGTCCTTTGTCGGTTTCAATGACGGTTTACTTAAAATCTCTCTAAAGTTGATGGTTTCAATCTGGTTTATATGCCCGGCTCGTAAAAAAGCCCCTTATCGGTTTCAATGACGGTTTACTTATATGGCTTTATTTGTGACTTGAAAGAAAATCTCGTCTGTTTCCGTGTCGGTTTACTTATATGGCTTTATGCCTGACGACTTGTAAGAAAGTCTTTTGTCGCTTTCTATAACGGTTTGCTTATATGGCTTTATCCCTGACTTGTAAGAAAGGCTCTTGTCGGTTATTGTGACGGTTTACTTATATGGCTTTATGCCTGACTTGTAAGAAAGTCTCTTGTCGGTTTCAATAATGGTTTACTTATATGGCTTTATGCCTGACTTGTAAAGAAGTCTCGTCGGTTTCAATGACGGTTTACTTATATTGTGCCTGACTTGTAAGAAAGTCCCTTGTCGGTTTCAGTTACGGTTTACAAATTTTTTTCAAAATTGACGGCTTTGATATGGCTTTATGCTTGATCTGTAAAAATTTCCCTTATCAGTTTCTTCACTTAAAATCTCTCTAAAGTTGACGGTTCTGGCTTGTAAAAAAGTCTCTTGTCGGTTTCGACGATTTACTTATACGACTTTATGCCTGACTTTTAAGAAAGTCTCTTGTCGGTTTCGATGACGGTTTACTTATATGGCTTTATGCCTGACTTGTGAGAAAGTCTCTTGTCGGTTTCGATGACGATTTACTTATATGGCTTTATGCCTGACTTGTACGAAAGTCTCTTGTCGGTTTATGTGACGGTTTACTTATATGGCTTTACGCCTGACTTGTAAGAAAGTCCCTTGTCGGTTTCAATGACGGTTTACATGTATGGATTTATGCCTGACTTCTGAGAAAGTCTGTTGCCAGTTTTAATGACAGTTTCCCAAACTCTATTCAAAGTTGACGGTTTCAATATGACTTTATGCCTAAATTGTAAAAAAATGTCCCTTGTCGTTTTTAAATCCGTTTTACCAAAATCTTTTTAAAGTTGACGGTTTCAATATGACTTCATGTGAATAAGTCTCTTGTAGGTTTCAATGACGGTTTCGATATGGCTTTATGAGCGACTTGTAAAAGCTTTCGGTTTCATGACGGTTTCCCAAAAAGAATTTAGTGTTGACGGTTTCGATATGTCTTTATGCGTGACCTTGTAAAAAAGTCCCTTGTCGGTTTCAATGAAGGTTTACATAAAATCTTTCTAAAGTTGACGGTCTCGATGTAGCTTTTGCCTAAATTTGTTCAAATTTGTCCGAATTTGATGTTTTCTTGGCTTGATGTTTTAAAACTGACGGCTTCGATATGGCTCTATGCTTGATTTGTAAAAAAGTCTCTTGTTGGTTTCAATGATGGTTTACTTAAATCTTCCTAAAGTTGACGGTTTCAATATGGCTTATATTTCCGGCTTGTAGAAAATCCCCTTGTCGATTTCAATGACGGTTTACTTATATGGCTTTATGCCCGACTTGTAAGAATGTCCCTTGTTGGTTTGAATGTCGGTTTACCGAAATCCTTTTAAATTTGATGGTTTTGATGTGTCTGACTTGTAAAACAGTCCTTTGTCGGTTTCATTGACGGTGACGGTTTCAGTATGGTTTATATGCCAGGCTTGTAGAAAAGCCCCTTGGCAGTTTCAATGACGGTTTACTTGTATGGCTTTATGCATGAATTGTAAGAAAGTCTCGTGTCGGTTTCAATGATGGTTTACCGAAATTCTGTTAAAGTTGATGGTGTCGATATGCCTGACCTGTAAAACAGCCCCTTGCCGGTTTCATTGACGGTTTACTTAAATCTTCTAAAGTCGACGTTTTCGGTATGCCTGAATTGTGAAAAGGTCCTTTGTTATTTATGCATTTAAAGTATACCAAAATCTTTTTAAAGTTGACGGTTTCAATATGCATTTATGCAAAAAAGTCTGTTGGTTTCACTGACGGTTTCAATATGGCTTTATGACCAACTTATAAATAATTGTCTGTTTCATGGCGGTTTACCAATTCTTTTTTTTAGAGTTGACGGTTTCGATATGGCTTTATGCCTGACTTGTAAGTAAGTCCCTTTTCAGTTTCATTGACGGGTTTATCGAAATTTTATTAAAGTTGACGGTTCAGATATTAGCCTTTATGTGATGTGTAAAATAGTCCAATCTCGGTTTACCATATTCTATATAAATTTGATGATTATGATATGACTTTATGCTTGGCTTGTTAAAAAGTCCCATGTCGGTTTTCAATGACGGTTTACCAAAATCTTTTTTATAGTTGACGGTTTTGATATGGCTTGAAGCTTTAGCTTGCAAAATACGTCTCGTGCCGGTGTCGATGTTGGTTTGCCTAAGTTTGTTCAAAGTTGACTAAATCGATATAGTTTTATGCCTTGGCTTGTAAGATATGTTGGTTTGCCATAATTTGTTCAAATTTACGATTTTTAAAAGGCATCTTGTGGGTTGCAATGTTGATTTGTCATAATAACCTCTTAAAGAGAAGGTTCCGATGTCTTAATGACATCTCGTGCAAAAGAAGGATCCTTTTGGCTTCTGGTAAGGCTAAATCTTTTTTAAATAGTAATTTTTGGGCATGTCATGTAAATAATGTCTCTAGTGGGTTTCAATGCTGGTTTGCCTAAATCTTGAAAGTGACTGTTTCGATATGACTGTATACCATGCCTTATAAAAGACATTCCCTGCGCCTGTGTCTTCGATGCTGGTTTACCTAAATCTGGTTTGACTAAATTTGTTCAAAATTGACGTTTTGATATGTTTTTATCCCATGGTTTGTATTATGCATCCCCTATGGGTTTCAATGTTGGTTTGCCATAATCTGTTTACAAATGACTGATTTTGAAATGGCTTTATGTCATAGGTTGAAAAAATTTCGGTTTTGCCAAAATCTGTTTATAATCGATATTTTATTTTTGGTTTTGTGGGTCCTGAGGATGTTTTTTCCTTCTAAATATGTTCAAACTTGATGTTTTGATATGGTTTTATCCCTTGGTTTGTATAAGCATCCTGTGTGGGTTTCGTTGTTTGATCGCCAGAATCCCTTTAAATTTGACTGTTGTGATATGACTTTGTTTCATACGTTGAAAATATTTCTCTTTTCGAATTGTCAAAAATCAAAATATGTTTAAAGTTCGCGGTTTTATTATGACTTTTGGCGTGGGTTGTAAAAACGTCTCTTGTGGGTTTCGGTGTTGGTTGCTTTTGGCATGCCTAGTGTGTTCCATTGTTGACTTAGCTATGATGGTTGGGTTATCTTTTACTTAAAAAGGTAGTTGGACATCAAAGATTCGATCCGCATTTTGGTACAACAACTGGATGGCATTCACATTATGCAACAATGTATATTTGTAACCTTGAAGGGATCAATATCTCTTGTTTTGAAATTACCCTGTCTGATCCGAACTAAAATTAATGAACTTTTGAGGATTAACTTTTCAAGAATTTGGCAGTACCTTTTCAAATGAAAGAAAAGTGTTTGTGGGATTTGGTAAATCACATGTGATTCTGCATGTAGCCGGGAAACGGACCGCAGCGCAACGAGTAGGACCCGTGTCGGAATCACATGTGATTGGAAAAAAAAATTTCTTGAAAATAGAAAATTTTGAATATATATATTTTTTTTTCAATCACATGTGATTGAATTTGACATTCAAATTCACATGTGATTGAATTTGACATGCTAAATTTAAAAAAAAATTCAAAAAGAAATTTACAAAAAAAAAGAAATTTTAAAAAATTAAATTTTTTTTTAAAAAAAAATTTTGGAATTTTTTTTTGTCAATCACATGTGATTGTCGCACCACATGTCGCTCTTTGATTGGTCCGTTGAATTTCAAGCAAATTGTTGGATTTAAGAAATTACAACTCTATAATTAATTATAATGCATTTTTAGCAGTTTACATTTCCGCGTTTTTCACTCAAAAAAAATGATACCGCGATTTTTACTGCGAAGTACGGAGTAAAAAATTTGACCGTTACATTGACCAGCGTTAAAGTAACGCCATCCGTACCTATAATTATAAATAGGTTGAATCCATTCACTCACTTTGTATTACAGTATCAATTTTATTCCGTTCTTCAAGTTTTTAGGGGATTTTAAGCTTCATGTATCCTCAAATTATGGTCACTCACCCTTTGAATTTAGGGGTTATTGGTATGATTTTTTTAATGCTTCTTATCAACTGCCTGATTCCTAATTGTGTTTGTTCCATATTTTGTATTGTATTAGGGTTTTTTCTAATACTTTTTTGGTTTTTATTCTGAAATTGTTGAAATTCTTACAAACTATGGGTTTTTCTTTTGTTTTTGTCAAATCATTCGTAATTAGGGTTTTATTTTTCGATTTTGTTTGATTTTCTAGAAACTAAGGTTTTTTTTTATCTTGTTAAGTTTTTCAAATTCAGGGTTCTTTTGTCTTCTGATTTTATATCTAGGTTAGAGTAATTTGTTTTCTGCAAATGACTGCATTTTCATGTATGTTTTCTTTTTGAGTGATTGATTTATCATCGAATGTCAATACCTAACATAATTTTGCAGTCAAACGTTGATGCAGTCAATAATTGCATGTTTTAATCTGGTCATGCGAATCATGTATGATAAAACAGTCGATTTCTGTATTTTCAGTTGATAATTGCATTTTTACTCTGGTCATGAGAATCATGTGTGGGTAATATCAGAAGCTGAGAGACTTGCAAAGTCTAAGTCAATGTTTTCTATTTTTAGATCATTTATGCTTCTACTTGTTTATTAATGGAATAACATATAATCATGATCTTAATAGCACAGGGATATTGGTGCCTCTTACAGTCTTACTTGATACCTTGGAAGATAAAAATACTTTACTACTTGCCTGTGTACGTTTATTATGTCAAGCCTTAATCATTTAGTAAGTGGTGTATATTTATTAATCATGTTGAGTAATTAACATATGCATATCACATTTTGTAGATGTAAGCTGATCAGCAGATTGAAAAGAATGAAAAAATTGATAAACATATGGGGGCATGTGTTCGGTACCCAGATAAAATATCCATTTCTGCAAGTATACTTTGCATCAATGTAAATTCTCTTCATGCTGCAAATTTGAAGGTCAGTGTTTGTATGTGGAGCCTTAATTAGCACTAAATGCTTGTTAGATTTTACTGAGAATCAGGTCTACATGGACTGTATAACTTGGCCAATTGTGTGCCAACTTTAACTAAATTTTATTTGTCTGATATTTCACTTGTTTGTCTTTATTTTCTTTTTTATATATCTTAGCTCTGGAACTATATGATATAGATGATAGTGATGCCAACTATATGAGAGAATGAATGTGGTCAGCTTTACTTGGTTTGCCACTCATGGGAATTCTACGAGCCATACATATCCACTGATCATTGTTAATGAAAAAACATAATTCGATTCGGTGAGACAAGACAATTATTTTCAAAAAAATTCGTATTCATTATGGACAAATTTCATCTACCATATATATGCTTTGTACAACAACCTTTGCCTCAACAATGAAAGGACGTGAGGATTTATTTGATTTATTTTCACTTTTTTTGTTCCTGTCACAAAATGTTTTCTCATATAATATTATCTTGTTCACCAATGAAAGTCGATGCTGGATTTTACAGGTGAAACTGTCATGCGGGCACAAAGCTGTTCTTCCAAAAGTTTTGCTTTTAGTGAGGCTGGTTTGTATCTCATGAATCTTAGTAACTTTTTATTCTAATGAACAGTGCCACTGACTTTTTGTAGTGTATCTTAGGCGGGAACACATTTTTACTAACCTGTTTTAGATCATTGGACATTCAGATATATGAGCGTATTGATACTGAATCAATAGTAGAGTCTGATGATGTA
The DNA here is from genome assembly GCF_046630445.1 of Rutidosis leptorrhynchoides. Taxonomy (NCBI): domain Eukaryota; kingdom Viridiplantae; phylum Streptophyta; class Magnoliopsida; order Asterales; family Asteraceae; genus Rutidosis; species Rutidosis leptorrhynchoides. The sequence continues at coordinate 716,156,375 of NC_092333.1, forward strand.
ACCAACCCACCCTATCATAAGGAATTGGGTCTAACTGGCCATCGTCACACCTAAGAGTGATTTAGTACCAAACTTGACATTTTCCACGTTTCTTGTAGGTCTTTCTAAAAATTAAACATTCTGTTCAGGTACTTGATGATTCTTGCAATGCTTAATCAACAAAAGTTCATATTTTCATGCAGGGTGGAATTATGATCTTTTTATTAGCTCATACTTTGAGTTCATACCGGTGCTGAATTTTTTGAAGTCACAAGATGCATCCATGTGTCTGCTTGAGAGTAAGCATTTATTTTCATTTTTCTATCTTGTACAAAGTCCTCATTTTCTTTAGTTTATGTATTCTTTTATCATTTTGATACACAAAACAGAGTGATATATCTTGTTCACGAGTTTGGTTCTTTCAAGAAAAGAAAAAAATCATGTTGTACACTGAGCGAGCCCACTTTTATTTTAGATTCAAGGAATTTTAATAGAGGTGTGTTTTTATCACTTATTTGCATAGAATGTGTCAGTTTGGGTCAACCCATGAAACCATTTGCATTAGTCTTTAAGTTCTTTATATACATCTAAGTTGTGCATGTAGGTCCTGGAGTAGTAGTCTCTAAGTTATCCAATACAGAAGCATGAGTCTGGAACCATATGATTTGGGTGACAGTGTTTCTGATTCAAGGTATCCTTTACCTTGTATATAAATCTGAAAGTTATATACATGTTTGGGTGGAAGTTTTTTTTGCACATCAAAAATATTACAATCATATTAGTCTTAAAAATTGATCTACTTGATGCAAAGTCCGATTGATTTTGTATTATCTATATGCGTCTTGGTTTCAGGTAACGAATACACGCTTTATGCAAATTTATGGTGAGGGCCTGAAACCACTTCTTGTTTGAATTTTCTTCTTGAAGTATGCAAGTATTGCTGAACTTATAAGGATTTTTACAAAGATTGTCCTATGTATGACCTAACGTTCTGAAAGTAGTACACATTTACAGGCTCGTTATAGTATATTTGATTTTATATGTTAAACAAAAATATAGTAGAGATAGTCCCTCTAACTTTAATTTTTTTGTTTACGTTGTTGGTTTTCTACTTAGTTGTATCGAATTTACCAGGAGGAAACAAAGCTAAAGATTAAGCCATCAAGTTACTTCCGTACTATTAACAAAAAGGTTTCAATATATGAAAGGTACCTTACATTTTTTTTAGATTAGCAAAAAGGTACTTTACATTTAGGAAAGTATTCAGTACCAACCAAGCATTGAGCTCGAAGCCAACCCGATTCTAAAGAACGAATCCATAAACACTAAAGGTTAGTATCTCCACAAGTATTGAGCCGTTTCTGGTTCTGAATTTTATATGACGAGTTTATTAACAAGGTATTAAGCCCAATAATCTCAAACAACTAGCCAAAGATTGCTTTTCTATTATTTATATACATCGTGGGTTTCAGGTAAAGAACACAACTTAGCCAAAGATTGCTTTTCTATTATTTATATAGATCTTGGGTTTCAGGTAAAGAACATAACTTCCATGCAAACACAAGGTAAAGGTTTCAAACAATTTCTTGCATCTTGGAGGACAGAATTAAAAGTTATAATGCAATTGCTGGTTATGTACATCGTCCATCTATTTCCTTAGATCTTATGTATTTTGACCTTTTTTTATTGATCGAGTTCACAAGTATCAAAAAGGAAGGGACGTAAGTGACTAGGTCATGCCCTACTAACCATCTATCTATCTCGCGTCTCTATTGCTCATTACATGTTTTGGTGCAAGTTGTAAAAGCAAATCGGATAATATAGTTGAATAGTTGACTTAAGAATTGTACAAGAGTTGTAAAATAAACTGAAAATAGTGAAAGCAGCCTTGACTCGGTTTGTTGATCATCTTTGGGTACTTTATGTATCCATAATACATAGAGAGATTAATTGATATATGTGCAGGTTTGTATCTAGAGTCTATCGTATAGGGGGGAATTATTGAAGAGTCATGGTTTTTGGTGGCACTTGACACATAGGGTTGTATTTGACTTTATATTATATTTTGTCAGTCATATTGTAATTGACTTTTTTTCCTTAATATATTAAACATGTTCGATGCCTCATTGAACAGATTTCTTCAGGATTGTCTCTTACTTTTGAAAATATATAATCATTACAATGATCAAGCATCATAAGGAAAGACAATTCCAAATAAGAAACCTATTGATTGAGATATCGAACCTGTTTATGATATAAGGAAAAAAGAGTCAATTACAATATCATAGATATAATATATAAATATGAAGTCAATTACGACCCCCGAATTTCAAGTGCCACTAAAAACCATGACTTTTCAATAGTTCCCTCCATGTACGATAGCTTCGGGGTACCAACGTACACAGAGATATCAATTAATATCTTTATGTATTATGGATACATAAAGTAACAAAGAATGATTGACAAACCGACTCAAGGTGACCGCTTCAACTATTTTCAATTTGTAATCCCTGTACAAATCGTAAGTCAACTATCCAACTTCATTATCTGATTTGCTTTTACAACTTGCACCAAAAACAGTCATTGAGCGATAGAGATGTCAAATAGATAGATGGATGGATACCTATCTGGTAAGTTAGTAGGTAGATACTGAACCAATTTAAGAACTTGCAAAGGGGCATACTGAGACCGCCCGACCACTATCAAAACACAAATGGCAGATCTAAGTATTTCCACTCCACATTCACACTTTTTTATTCAAGCTTTGATGCATCAAAGTAGATAACAACCCAAAATTTTCCGAGGGTCTAATGCATTTTAATCCATTTTCACATTTTTTATTATCTTACCTTTGCGTCTCAACTTCATATTTGACCTAGTTATCTTAGTCACATGTTGAGTTACAAATTACAGTTATCAGTGTCTTTTTTACTGTGTATTTAGAGTATAAAGGGTCCTAACCTTATTATATCTGCATAAAGGCAATACAACCATGTCTCTATTAAAAGATCTAAGGTGTACTTCCGCTATGAAACGAATCTACACATTCCTGTCTATTGTTGCACAACTACTTCATCAAACTGTTCTTGATCCCGGAACTCAGGTAATTCAACATTTGGTTTCTTCTCATATCTCTTGAAAGTTGTAGCAATGTTTGTTTTGAATGTCATGTGAAATTGCATTATACTCTGTGTTTAATCCGAAATACTTTATTTAAATCTTTTGATTATTGTAACAAATTAGGACATCAAATATGATTTGCAAAAACATTCTTCATGCCAATAAAAATTAAATTATTAGAAAAAATGATTGTGTAAGGTTTATGCTTGATGACTATACTTTAGGAGTGTGCTGACTCGTTCACTTAAGCCAATTTGTTCCTCTACCTTCTGGACCCATCAGAAATAATATATAACCCGAACCGATCATTCAGAATCCCCTTTTGTTGAAATGTCTTTGTTTGAACTTTTAACATTATCTGTTTGATAACATCGCATTTATCTTGACAGGTATTGTCACCACTTTTTATGTAAACTTTTGAGCTTGTTGCATTTAAGTTGCTGCTATCATTCTCTAAGAAGCTGTTTAACATTCTTTCCTTTTTTAAAATGCGAATGTTCCCCAAGGGACGGAACTCATTACTAGCATCCGTGTTTGATCTGGCTTTTTTTCTCACTTCAGTCCTACTTACATTAGTTGCAGCCAGCAAGTTGATTTGGGCCCAGGGTTAGAGATAAACCATCATTGCATATTGAATGGGTTTGGGTTGAAACAGTCATGGTTAGCTTGGGTTGCCCACACCAGGTCGGTTTGGGTTGAGCCAAAATAGTGTTTTTATACTATTAGACAACTTAGTAAAATTAAACGTAGGATCAAACACAACTCAAATTGATCCGTTTACTTAACATAATGACATTTTTACCGTTCTGATACAGGAAGTTAGCTGCCCTTATTGTTGGACTCAAACATTAATCTCTCTCTTGGTTATTCAATCACTATATAATGTCCTTATCTTAGTGATCAATGTTATGTCTCAAGTTCTTTCGGGTGGGTCCCTCACAATCATCGTGTGTACTCTACTCTACTGCATTGTCACTTCACTTCTCGAGGAAACTTGTTTACAACATCTCTCGCCTCACAAATGGTATGGCAGAAAGCTATTCTGCTGTTTAATTTCTTACAATTATTTGTTATTGGATTTGTTCTTGGATGCTCTTATTGTTGAACTCGAACATTAATCTCTCTTTGTTATTCAATCACTATATAATGTCCTTATCTTAGTGATCAATTTTACGTCTTAATGTTATTTGCTTTTGGAACTATTTTAAGGCTGTGTTTGAATGTCTCTTAAATAAATAATTCAGCGCTAATAAGTGATGTTGAATATAACAAAATATGTACAGAATATATCATAAAAAGATAACATATGGTGACAGAACCACTAATCCAGCGCCGCATTTATTAAATACACACACAACAATAATTATTATATAACACTACAAAATGGTCGATTTTCTTAGACGAAATTACAAAAGTACTTAAATAGCTAATGTAGATGCCCTTAACTTCAACCAATGAAATTCATCTTACAACTTCCCAATTGATAATTGATAATATAATATAAATTTCGAAATTTAGAGGGTTTTTATATGGATTAATTAAAAATTAAAGATGAAGAGGGTAATAAAACTTTTTAAGTAAAAAGTTTAGTTAGTTCTAAATCATCATAAGTTTTATCAGCTGTGGTCAGATTTTGGATCTGGAAACATGTCATTACGTGGTGAGAGTTTTGGGCAATTGCTGAGATTTTGCCGTTCTTTCATTATCGATACACTCCGAATGGCCAAGTTTGTCCACTGGGGGTAGTGGTTGGGGTAGTGGCTGATCCACTATACTGCTACTCAGGATCTTTAGTTGTTGGAATATAGTTATTTGATTCCAGATTCTGCAAATGAATTGTTGGAACAATGCTGGTTTCAAGTGGTGTATGGGCTGTAGGAGCAGCTTGTGTATGCGTAGTAGATAAGTTTGGAGCACAACTAGAATGATAGGAGATTTTTTGTGATGTCCAAGAATCGATATTCTCTTGTTATTATCCTCTGGATTTACAGGTTTTTGATAGAAGGATCATAAAACTTTTAGCCACTCTTGACGGGAAAAACGTCCATTTGATACACCGAGGTGCAAGTTTATTTTTCTTATTATGAACAAATACAAAGGAGGTGCATCCAGACACTTTGGGAGGAAGTTTGACAATATCCTTTTGTGTCGGTAGATTTTTGTTACAACTTTATAAGGAGTTTGATAGTTGAGCACCCTAGACGACATACAATTGATTAAAGTTGTTGGCTTGATAGGTTCGCCACAATAATGTTTGGAACATCGTTTGCCTTAGAAAATACCTTGATATCCCTGTCATGTGATCGGTGGCTCGGAATCTACATTTCGCAATTTTACTTCGAACGGTCCAACAACCATGGTTGATGAGATATTGCCATGATCCACAACAGTAGCAATACGGTGACTCATATGGGGCTTACTAACAAGGATATGTTTGCATAACATATTTGAGAATGAGCTTATTTTATTTTCGGCAAAAATAACGAAAACTATTGTAGAAACTAAACATGTTTTCGAAAAGAAAACGAATTCAATAAGAAGTACAAGAGGACCCCGGTGAGGCTCGAACTAGAAAGTGGCTACCGACAAACTATTTGTACCGAACCTCACCTACCTAAACAGATACAAACCAAACTACAAGCGTACGAAAGTAACGAATTACAAGTTCGAAAAATAGCTACAATACATGAACATGAAACCGAAAAGAAACCCAAATGTCCTTAATGAACACGCCTAATTTAGCAATTTTTATGCCTTGAACCACTTTTTCCATTCGCTTTTGTTGTTTCTTGTTCTTAACAAGGGACGCGGGATTTCACTAGAGTTAATAAGATTTACCGTAACGGGTTCACTCTCGACCAAACATGTCATCATGTTATCAAAAGCCTCGTCGGTATTAAGTTTTGCCGAACCCGTAATACCATTTTTGTTATCTACCTTATCCGCCATAAACAAGTTTTGAATGGCGTCCCTATAGTCCAAATCATCATCATGATCAACGAGCTTCAAAGAACCTGAAGTAGAAGCAACATTCCTTCTTTATCTTAAATTCACGCATTCGAATTCATCCCTAGGTATTTTTCTATTTAAAACATACCACGACTTGCAAAACCTTCACACGAAAGGTTTTCGTAATTGTAATCAATCTTTCCGCTACGCCCTATTAAAATCGGTGATGGCTTATCTTCTTTCGAAACATCCTCTCGATTCGCCTTCTAATGTTCCTTCTTTTTCTTCTCTTAACCTTTCCGCAAAATGATGTTGTCTTCATTGACTTCTACTATATCGGGGTTAGTTACCCTATCAACACAAATCGAGCCCAGATCAGGCCCATTATCGCATAATTAATAATTTAATATTAAATAATATAATAATAATAATAATAATACGGAGTAATAGTTAAAATAATGATAATAATAATAATAATTAACAAATAACTAATTTTAGTAATAATAATAATAGTTGAAATTAATTAATAATTAATAATATTATTAAGAATTAATTAATAATTAGCATTTTAATATTAAAAATTAATAATTTAGTAATAATTAATAATTGCTTCCTCCATCTCAATTTAATATTCCACATATAAGAGAGCACACGCTTTTAGTAAATATTATTATTATACTGTATTTTTTATTCACTTTACAGTTTTACCCTTTACTTTTTACTTACATTTATGTTTTATAATGCAAAAAGTATAGATGCAAAAAGTAGAGGTATAAAAGAATTTTACCTTATTATTCTTATTTATTTTTGAAATTAGACAATTAATTTAGAACATCTAAAAAAGAAAAAACAAGACTATTAAATTGAGACGGATGGAGTATAAGGATTTTATTAAATAAAAGCTATCGTTAACATGCATAAAATAACTATACAATTTAAAAAATGTGTTCTTAAAGCTGTAAGTAGTCGCTCATACAATACTTTAAAGCACATTTTCATTAGCAAAATCTTAGTTATAATTAATAATTAAATTAATTTTAATAAATAAAAAGAAATGATACCACGTTTTTTTTTTTTTTTTTTTGAAAGGCAAGCTTGCATCAGTCCGGACCGAAGCGTAGTCATCATTTGCATACATACACGCGCTTTCGGGCAGGAAACCCGAACCACACTCTGAGGATCCGACCCTTAAACCATCCCGAGGGGCAGGCGGGCCGGACCTTAGTCCCGGAGCGGGTCGGTAAAACCTTCCCTTTGGGCCACCTTCAAGGAATATATTTCAATTCCTAGAGCGGGTGACGAGGTTCGAACCCGAGACCTCTAGCCCTGCGAGTACACAAGTGTAACCGCGGTACCGCTGGACCGAAGATCCGTTGGTGATACCGCGTTTTTTACAGTGATATTCGACCGTTACGTTCACCCGCGTTAAAGTAACGCCATCCGTACCTATAATTAGGCAGCATCCATTCTCTCAGTTTGTATCATCAATTTCTATTTCTATTTCTTCTTCAAGATTTTAGGGTTTTATTATCATGTATCCTCAAATTCTGGTCACTCACCCTTCGAATTTAGGGCTTTTGGGGGAAATTGAGGAATGTGGTTCGAATTCAGGATTAACGCTAATCACCGCCTTTTGACATGACTGTTGGAATGATTAATTTTAATGACTCTTATCAACCGTCTGATTGTGTTCGTTCCATCTTTTGTGCAATATTAGGGTTTTTCGTGTGATTTCCTTATATTTTTCGATTTTTTTTTTATTCTGAAATTGTTGAAATTCTTACAAACTATAGTTATTCTTTTGTTTTTGTCAAATCATTCGAAATTAGGGTTTTATTTTCCGATTTTGTATAATTTATTACAAATTAGGGCTTTTATTTTGATCTTGTTCAGTTTTTCAAAATCAGGGTTCTTTTTCTTCTGATTTTTTGTTTTATTTCTCAAGAAGAATTAGGGTTTTTCTTCTCTTGATCCTGTTTAGTTCCATTAAAACCCTCGATTATGAGTTTCTTTCTTTTTGGTAGTTGTTATCCTTGTTATGTGTTGAATTATCTTTCCCTGTCATTGATTTTTTAAATGTGTGTACGCTCGCATAAAATTATATCTATGTGTCAAACTGTGATTTTGAGTTACAAGATTGATCATTCGGCGTGCTTATTGATACATGGTGTATAGACAAGTTTATCTCTGATGTTAAAGCAGAAATAGTTGGATATGTGCAATTTATTGCTTGATGCCTTTAAAAATTGAATTACCTTAATTTTCTAGTCGTTACTTATCATTGAGTTATAAAACTGTATTGCTGTGTGGATCTTAAAGAGGACACAACTGGATCTATACACTTCTTACTTGATGCCCTCGAAATTTGAGTTACGTTACTATTTGCCCGTGGAATTTTTTTTATATTTAATTTTAAAGTCCAAATTGTAATAATTAAGCTTATTGATGTTAAAGCAGAAATAGTTGGATCTGTGCAAATTATTGCTTGATGCCTTTGAAATTTGAATTACCTTAATTTTCTCACGTGTAAGTTCATTATTTTTAGTTGTAAAATCATGCAGTAAGCCAGTAAGTAGTCTTTACTTATCATTGAGTTGTAAAACTGTATTCCTGTGTGGATCTTAAAGCGGACACAACTAGATCTATACACTTTAACTTGTTGTCCTCGAAATTTGAGTTACCTTACTATTTGCCCGTGGAATTTTTTATTTGTATTTTTAATTTTAAAGTCCTGTAGTAACTAACAAATATATATATTTATAAATTAAGTGATAAAGTGTTTGAATTTTGTAGATGAAGCCTGTCATCAGATTGAAAAGACTGAAAGGGAATGTTAAACGGGTGTTATGTCATTTGTACCTAGGTTAAATTAATTTGTTTTCTGCAAATGACGGTTGGTATGAAGGTCTGTATTTTCATGTATGTTTTTTTTTATGAGTGATTGATTTATCGAATTTTAATACCTAACGTAATCTTGCAGGCTAATGTTGATGCAGTCTAATCTTGCAGGCTAATGTTGATGCAGTCAATGCAAATGATGACCTTCCTAGCTTTGTCGAATTTTCCTATCCTGTGATTGGTTCTTTTCCAGCCAAAGTGGGTAAACTTGAGGTGACCTATCAATGGAAACTGCCTTCATGCACTCATTGCAAAGTGTTTGGCCACTCTTTTAATACTTGTAAAATTAGGCCTAAAACAGAAGATGAAGTATCGGCACAAGTGTTAAAAGACGCTTTGAAAATCAACAATGATGGTGAAACAGTTGATTTAAATAACCAGTGTGTTGAGGACGGCTTTAAAGTTGTTGGTAAGAAAGGAAGGGTTTTTCAGAAGTTGAATTTTGATAATAATAAAAGTCAAAGGCAGTCAACCGAAGCAAAAGGTATCAAGCAAAATGCAGTTAAGAATAATTATGGTATTAAAGACAATATTGATGTGGAGGAAACAGATTGGAATGTGGAGTCCCAGAAAAGTCAAAATCATAATGTTTTGAGGAAAGGAGATAAAGGGAAGGGCATTGATGGTGAATGTAATAATAAGACATATTCTAAAGATAGAATTAAAACAAACAATCCTTTTTATGTATTAGTAGATGATGAGGGTAATACTGATGGTAATACTGATGAGATTATAATTGAAGAATCTATAAATGATAAATTTGATGATAGGTGGAACTTACGGAATTCAGAAAAAAAGAAACTAAAAAGTTATTTGGATAAACATAATCCTCCAGGAAAAGAAGTAATCGATCAATGGCAACCACACGAGTTCAAGTATTTTAGGACTCAATGGATTGCTGCTGGATTTGGTAACTTTGATAAAGATTGTTGGAGCTCGATGGATCTTGGGATCGAAGGTTTTCGTGAATCGTTGACGTTCGGGATCGAATGGGTCGAACCGGATCCTTTTGGACCGGATTAGATCGATGCCTAGAGTCTAGATTCGACTTGTGTGGGTTTTTGGGACGGGAGGAAAACGACCGGCAGCAGTGACGGGGTGTGGAACAATCAACTTCTCAAATGAACAAGGCAACCCGTATTTATATTCTCAGGGAGACAGTCGGTCGACTGTCTCCAACATCGGTCGATTGATATGACAATCGGTCGACAGTCATGTTTGCCTCGGTTGATAAGAACTGGGGATTTATATGCACCAACAAACTCCCCCTAAGACCTAGTTCTATCAACATTTCTTCTTAACTCGGACATAAACACCACCAAACTCCATTGAGGATCAACATACTCCCCCTAGGATGTGGCATTACATTCTGATTTACTTGAATTCCCTTATGCACCAATAAACTCCCTTATATGGCAAATATTTTCTCTACTCGTCTTCTCTCTTCATCTTTATCCTTATCATATTCCAGTGACAATTGCAAGTCGATACAATTATCAAGAAATACAATTTGTTGAACCTTTAAGTAAAATCTCTTTTGATACTCGGAGACTTATACTCAGCAATCTTCAAAGCTCGACAGTCATTAGATTAACCCTAACTTATGACTGTTGTGACTTCAGGTTCTTCAATCTCTTCAAATCTTCTTAGAAGCAGCGGAGTCTTAAGATTTGACAATGTTTGGCCCATAAATAATCAGACGCTTCTGATTATCCCACAATAACTTCTATTTTCTTCAAAAGCTTCTTAACATTATAATCATCGAGACTATTAATTAAGCAGCTTTATTCCTTTCTATCACGTACGCCATTCCTTCATGTTCATCAGAACTCCCGAAGCTCCAACTTTAACTTCTTCTTTCAGTTAACATGGCTCGTACGTATATCAACTTTGACAAAATGTTGGTCATACAAACATACAGTTTAAACTGAATTAAATTAGTCTCGTACAGGGATTTCATCTCTAGATAACTCGCCTTAAAAATCTGAAGCTCCCGTTTTAACTCGGGACAGTAAACACAATCTAAGGGGATTCCATTCAGTTTAGAAACTATGCATTCCAGTTTAGCAATCTCACGTTTATGACTAACACAATCATTACATACAAAGGAAGGTTCAACATGTACCTTAGAGCTGCTAGATGCATCTTTCATGAACGTACTATTCTCCTTAGCGCAACTGTCTTCTTCAGATTCTGAATTCAATACTGATTTAGTGATGACCGCATCCTGCTCAACATTATCTGACTCATCAGCAACAGCATTCACAACCGGCTCTTCAACTCTAGCCAGATTTTCAATCTCAGTATCAGCAGCAACATGATAACTGGAAGATTTAACCGTATAGCAATCACTAGAATTAACTTCATTCTTAGACCCGGATGAAGACTTATCATTTATCTTAAGATCTTGAAGCATATTTCTTATAGCATATTGTTCTAATATCTTCTCTCTCAACATGGAAATAACTGAATTGAGAGTGAGAACAGTATCTCTAACCCAAGCTCTCTCTTCAAGTTGCTCAATGCATGCATTCCATTTCTTTGGCAATCCCTCTTTTAGAACTTTTACAGCCTTATCTTGTGTCACCTCGATTCTACAATTTTTCATCTCGGATATTAAATGACAATATCTCGTTATCGTGTCCTCTAAAGTCTCAGTACTCCGTGCTGCAAATCTTTTCCATTCCCGTTTCAACGTTTGTCCCTTATTTTCCTTCATTTCGCCACTCGAGTAAAACATTGGAATATCTTAAAATCTGATAAAAACTCGCGAAATCCCGAAAAATTCGTGAAATTCTGAGAACCGATCAAATTTTAACTTTTGGTCAAAATCAAACTAATTGCCTATGTCTCTGTCGAAATTCTATGAAACTAAAATGTGAAAAACTCAATTTAGTTAATTGACAAAATATGTCAAATTAATTAATGTGAATCCACTTCCAATAACAAGATGTCAGTTTTCACTCTTTCTTTTCAATGACCACACAAAAACAAAAACTTAAACAATTAAAGATTCCAACACCACACCTACTTTCTTGTTTCTTTGAATTTTGCTCGATCAAAAGGAACCAAGGGCCCAACTTTTTATTTCTCTTTTACTTCCAAGTGGAACAAACAACACCATACATTAATTAATTAATCAAACATGCTTTTTCTTTCCTTATGATCTAGCAACCAACACCAACAATTTAATAGGTTTTTTTTATTAGTGTTTGACTCGTTTATCTCTCTCTTGTTCTCTGGTGTCGACACAAACATGCAAGAGGGTGGTCCCTTCCTTGTTCCAAATTGCACAAAATATGTGTTTATTTAAACACACTCTCTTCTTGAATTGTCAACAGAAAGCCCCGAAACCAACAGCAAAACGATGATTTAATAAAGAGAATTTCTTCTCTTTTCTTGCCTTTTTTGTATAACACATGCTTCTACCCACTCATCAACAAAATCCTATAATAAAAAGCTATCTTCTTCTTCTTCTCAACACTTATCAAACAAAAATAGGTACCTGCAACTTACCTAAATTGTTATATATATTTTTTTCAGAAACACAGTCGGTCGAAGAAGAGAGACAATCGGTCGAGGATTAGACAGTCGGTCGACTGTCGTATCGTTAGTTGGCCGAGGTTCGACGTCAAACAGGTTATTTGATAAAATATCAATCGGTCGATTTGGCTTTTACAATCGGTCGAAGTGAGGTGACAATCGGTCGAATTGAGGGTGACAATCGGCCGAAGTAGGTTGACAATCGGTCGACTTTAAAAAAAACGTTTTCTTGGTGATTTTGCAGAAAATGGCAGCGGGTGGTGGTGGTTCGCGGTGGAGGAGACCCAAAACAGCGAGTTAGGACTTGAAAACTTGCAGAAAGGTACGTGACACGATTTACAACACTTTTGCAATTTTAGTTTTTTTTTTTTAAAAACAATACTCTATTTCACTTTACAAACTAGTCTTTGAACCGGAAAAAAAACTTTAAAAATCGAATTTTTATGACTCAAAAACGAATTCACGGATTGAACGATCGATCCTACAAGCCTTAATGCTCTGATACCACTTTGTTGGAGCTCGATGGATCTTGGGATCGAAGGTTTTCGTGAATCGTTGACGTTCGGGATCGAATGGGTCGAACCGGATCCTTTTGGACCGGATTAGATCGATGCCTAGAGTCTAGATTCGACTTGTGTGGGTTTTTGGGACGGGAGGAAAACGACCGGCAGCAGTGACGGGGTGTGGAACAATCAACTTCTCAAATGAACAAGGCAACCCGTATTTATATTCTCAGGGAGACAGTCGGTCGACTGTCTCCAACATCGGTCGATTGATATGACAATCGGTCGACAGTCATGTTTGCCTCGGTTGATAAGAACTGGGGATTTATATGCACCAACAAAGATGGCATGGTTATTGGCGATTGATGTTAAGTTTGATAATAATGCTCCGAAATTAGGGTATTCATCTTGTTAGTTTCTTACTTTATGTCTAGTATAGGTGCTCGAGTTTCACTCAAATTAGTGTTACTCGTATTGTAATCCTCTTTGTATCATTTCCTTATCAATAAAATTAGCTTGCTTTTCAAAAAAAAAAAAATAATTGCATGTTTCAATCTTGTAAAGCAGTCTATTTTGGTAATTGCAGTCATTAATTGCATTTCATCTGGTCAGTCAATCTGATCTGCTGACTGAAATGGATGACAAAGTTGATAAACAGATGGGAGGCATGCTGCAATTTGAAGGTTAGCGTTCGTATGTGCAGTAGCCTTAATTAGCACCAAATGTTTTTTAGATTCTATTCTTATTAGATGCTTGTTAGATGCTGATGTGAATCAGGCCTACATGGACTGTATAACTTGGCCAAATGTGTGCCTACTTTAACTAAATTTTCTTTATCCACAAGCAAGTACGATCTTTCACTTGTTTCTTGTAGATCCGAGTAGAATAATAGGTCAGAATTGGCTCACTTATATATTTTTGCAGTTGCCTATGGTGAGATGTGTGTCCATGGAGGGGTCTCATTTGTTTGTTTGGAAAGGAGTGCATGATGATTTCGCCAAGAAAAAATAGAAGGAATTGGCCGACGTGGGAAAGAATACTACTACATTGTGCCGGCTTTATTTTATGATTTTCCTATGAAATAAGTGATGCTTTTTGGGATGTCCCGCGTTAAGGTATTCTATCTTTAGATTGTTGACTAGTTTGTGATAAATCAAGTGTTTATAAGTGTCTTCCTTTTTATCCATAAAATAAGCCACATCGTTGAAGTATGAAGGTAACCTATCAACCACATAGGGCTTCTGGTATGATGATAACCTATCAACCACAATGTAAGTTTCTAAATTGTTTTAATTACTGGTGTATCTTTTTCAATTAAGTTATAACATGTATTGCAGTTTGTAGACTGTAAAGAATGAAAAATCATAATCAGATAGGCGTCATACCGGTTTCATTATTATTATTATTATTATTATTATTATTATTATTATTATTATTATTATTATTATCATCATCATCATCATCATCATCATCATCATCATCATCATCATCATCATCATCATCATCATCATCATCATCATCATCATCATCATCATCAGTATCAGTATCAGTGTATTTTTATCAGGATTATTACTGGTTTCATTGCCATTTTTATTAGTATTGATTATTACTAGTATTATTTTTATGTTATTATTACTATTGATATTGATATTGATATTATTTCTATTATTTCTTTTTACTTTCACCACTATTATTTACTATTATTATCATAATTGTTGTAGTTTTAATATAAATATAAATTATTAAAATTATTATTATTAGTTTTATTAATATTAATATTATTATTTCTTCTAGTAACTTTTAATAGCTACTATTATTTGTATTATTACTTCTATCTTTACTATCCGTTTTATGTACTTGTAGTATTACTTGTAGCCTTTTTTTTATTTATTTATTTATTTATTTTTTTTTTTTGAGTATGCATGTATGTTTGTATGTATGTTTAAACGTTTGTTTGTATGAACTCTTGTTTATGGTTGTTTGTTGTTATGTTATGGAGGTATGCTTTTCTTGTATGTTTGCTTATGTAGGTACGTTTGTATGTAGGTAAGGATGTATGTATCTAAGTGTATATGTAAATGGTACGTACGTAGATTTGTATGCTTATGTAGATATGTATGTATGATTGCATGTATGTGTGGATATAGGTATGTATGTACGTACAAGTTTCATGTATATATGTAGTTTTGCTTATGTACGGATGTATATAGGTATGTATGTAGGTGTGTTTTTTGTGCGTGCGGGTGTTTTGGGAATGTTGTGTGGTGTGTGTTTTCGGGGTGTTTGTGTGGGTGTGGGTGTGTGTGTGGGTGTGGGTGTGGGTGTGGGTGTGTGTGTGAGGGTGTGGGGGTGTGTGTATGGTGGGTGTGTACTTGTGGGTGTGGGAAGGTGGGTGGGGGTGGGGGGGGGGGGGGGTGTGTGTGTGTGAGTGCGTATCGCATCGTTCGGTGCATCTTGGGGCCATTAGGACGGAGGACGACCTTCTTTGCTTTTGAGCTTCGTTGGTTTTCTTTTAGTTGTATGGCTTCGGGGATGTCTACCGTAAAGGTGCATGAGTGGTGTTTGGTTTGTCCTAGGTGGTTGGCTCTTTGCGTGCGCAACAACTTTCACCTGGCATGCCTCTCGTGTTATGTTCACAAGGTCTTTTGGCTCTATTATTCGAGGCAACAACAAGCGTCGATTTTGTGGCGTCTTGACTGCCGATTAGAGCCTAAATTAATTTTCAGGCAGGTTTAAATACCCATGGAAATTTGATTCCTACCATTTCCGTGGCCTATATTTTTTACTTTCACTTTTATTTATTTATTTATTTTTAGTTATTTATTTATTTATTTTTTATTTATTTATTTATTTATTTATTTTTATTTTTTTTACTTTTATTATTATTATTATTATTATTATTATTATTATTATTATTATTATTATTTTTTTAATATATAGGCCGGAGGTCCGCACGGAAGCAATCTCTCTACTCTGGGGTAGGGAGAGGGATGTCGTTCTCTAATGCGGGTAGAGAATTTTTTCTCGACTCGTGGATATAGAAACGACTTCTCTTCTATTCTAGGATAGAGGAAGGATTGTCTACATCTAACCTCCCCTATACCTCGCATATGCGGGATTGGGTATTGTTGTTGTTGTTGTATAGGCATCATACCATTTGAACATAGGTCAAAGTTTTCATATTGTGCAGGTATATTTTGCATTAATTTTATTCATTCTCAATGCTGCATTTTAAAGTTTACAATTCATATTTACCGCCTTAATTAGTACCTATTGCTTGTTATACGCTATTTTGGGTTGTTTTGCATTCAGAAGTTCGTTTACTTTGAAATTTGGTGGGTCAGTATATCCAGGGATCTATCTATGGATATGTTTGATCAGCCATATACGAAAATTTGTCTATGTCAAAAGTATTATAAATTACGTGAGGTGGCAAATCTGGTTATCTAGGTGAATTCAGTAAAGATTCGAAGCTAATAGTTTTCGAAAATAAAGTGGATGAGAATTGTCTTATTAAGGTCTTTAACAGTTCTGATAATAACTAAACTTGTATCTTAATTTCTTATCAGTCTTTCTAAAAGGATCTGCTATATGCGCTTGACTCGATACATACTGCTTGGACAGCGTAGCTAGGCGCGTCCTCAAATTTGTTTATGTCAAAAGTTTTTTGAGATGAGTTGAGGTGACAGATCTGGTTATCGAGGCGAATATTTTTCAAAATTAAAGCTGATGGGAATTGTCTTATTGAGGTTTTTATGCGCTTTTTTAACGTTTTTCTTTCTTGTTTCACAAAACTATAATCTAAAGAAAAACAATATAAACAAATAGACTTCAGATGTTTTACAGGAGTGACAAAGAAGTGATGAAGAGGGCAAATGCAAAAACATCATAATTTAAAGTTCATGTGAAGGAAAAGTTCGTTTTTATGCCTCGACCATTTGGTGGCGTTGTGCCAGTTTAGTTTAGCTGAGAATGGCCTCGACCAAGGTATTCTATCCTCTGATTGTTGACTAGTTTGTGATAAATCAAACGTATATAAGTGTGTTCCTTTTTACCTTAAATTAAGCCACATCGTTGAAGTATTGGTGTTTGAAGAGATTAGCGGTATGGAAGAGTAACCTGTTTTATATTTAATTTTAAATTTTGTTTAGTTACTGGTTTATATTATGTTATTAGACTAAGCACGTCCACATATTAAAAAGAATGAATAAATGTGACAGGTATGCGTCATGCCATATGTACCTTGGTTAAAGTTTTCATATTGTGCATGTTAAAATGCAATGCAAATTTAGAAAATATGGAATTAGTAATGTATGTAAATATCTAGATATTAAAATGTAAAAGAAATATCTAGATATTAATGAGAAAAAATCTAGATGTTAAAATGTAAAAATCTAGATATTTTTATGTGGTAAAAATATCTAGATATTTATCCATGGAAAAATCTAGTGTGTAGAAGTTTCCAAGGAGTAGTATAAATATGGGTGGTGATTTCATTTGTGAAGTAAGGTGTGAAGTAAGAAGAGTGTGAGTTAGAGAAAGCTTATACGTAGAGAAAAGACAACTTATAAGTAATAATGCAATTATATTTTTGTATTAATAAAAGTGTTATTTGTTAAGTTTTTCGGTTAAGCCTTAGTTTGTGTTTAAGTTCTTAGTGCACTTGTGTTATTTGTATTATATGGTCGGCTCTGCCGCCTAAGTGATATATGGTCGGTTATATCGCCTAAATGATCTATGGTCGACACTGTCGCCTAAGTATCATTGTGCACTAAGGATTCATAAAAATTTAAAGGCTAACCAACGTCAAAGTGTTGGTGTAGTGAGTGTTGTATAATCTAGGTCCTCTATAGTGGGTGTGTTGGGCTCGTCGAAGCTTCCAACAATTGGTATCAGAGCGGGTCGTTCGGGACCATTGCTAGTGGAGGTACTCATCGGTAAACGTTGGACGTTTACATCATCTTGTTTACACCAAGGCCCTAAGGGAGATTCTGTCGGAGCACAGTTAGGAACTGTGAAAGCTCATCGATCTGGGACCAAGCTTATTGGACGTTGGACGTCATGATGACAGATCTTGCAAGTACGAGCAGTGGAATCAAGAGTCTCAATAACCACAACTATGGTTATTGGCGGACTTGTATAGAATCCTACCTACAAGGACAGGATTTATGGGAAATAGTTGCTGGCAGTGACACAACGCCTCCACCAAAAGAAAATGCCGAAGCCTTGAGAAAATGGAACATCAAGGCCGGGAAGGCTTTATTTATGTTGAAGACTACAATCGAGGAGGATCTATTGGAGCACATCCGTGACGAGAAAACACCAAAGGCAGCTTGGGAAACTTTTGAAAAATTGTTTTCAAAGAAGAATGAAGCACGCCTCCAGCTCTTGGAAAATGAGCTCGCAGGTATCTCACAAGGAAGTCTATCTATTTCTCAGTATTTCACCAAGGTGAAATCTATTTGTCGTGAGATATCTCAACTTGCTCCTGAAGAGAAAGTGAGTGATGCAAGGATGAAGAGAATTATCATCCACGGCTTAAGATCCGAGTATAATGTATTTATAGCCGCTGTGAGAGGATGGCCTACTCAACCATCATTAATAGGGCTGGAGAATTTATTGGCTAATCAAGAGGCATTAGCCAAGCAGATGAATGAAGTAACCATAAAAGACGGAGAAGATGCACTCTTCACCAATAAGAAGAAAGCAACATCTCGAAGACAAGAGGCGATGAATGAAAGTAAGACATATGAGTGGAAGGGTCACCCAAAATCAAAAGGCAACGCTTCAGGGGGAGCTCAACAAAGAAGAAAAGATCATCGCCAACAATATGGAGAGAATGATAAGAGAAAGAATGGTGAATGCTTCAATTGTGGCAAGAAGGATCATTTTGCACGAGATTGTAGATTTCCCAGAAGGCGAACTTTCGAAGGAAATGTGTCCGCCGCAAGAGATGAGAAGAAAGAGGTCACATTCGAAGCAACCATTAATGAGGAAACATGGGATGCAGAAACTGGACTCTCTGTTGAAGCTGACATAAATGATCAAGCTCTTACAACAACTTTAAAGTCAAAAATAAACTACAAAGATGATTGGATCATCGATTCTGGGTGCTCATATCATATGACCAACGATGGGACGAAGCTGCAAGAAATGGAGGATTACAAAGGAAAGAGAGTCGTGTTGACAGCCAACAATTCAAGGTTGTCTATTTCTCACATTGGAAAGACAATAATTCCAAGTGAAGGTGACTCTCATAAGCTCCAACTCGAGAAGGTGTATCTTGTCCCTGGCCTAAAGAAGAATTTACTGTCAGTACCACAATTGACAGCAGAAGGGAATTATGTGCTCTTTGGACCAGAAGATGTGTCCTTCAAGAGAGTGAAGGTGGTTGGCAATCCAATTATGCAAGGAAGAAGAATAGAGTCGGTCTATGTACTATCTGCTGAAACAGCTTACGTGGATAAGACTCGAAAGAATGAGACGGCTGATCTTTGGCATGAACGTCTTGGGCATGTGGGCTACAACAAGTTAAAGGAGATGATGGTGAAATGCATAGTAAATGGGCTTCCTCAAATTGATATCCGAACAGATACAATATGTGCTGGATGTCAATTTGGAAAAGCTCACCAATTGCCATTCAAGGAGTCACAATATCAGTCCAAGACACCACTAGAGCTCTTACACTCAGACGTCTTTGGCCCAGTGAAACAAACATCACTTGGAGGTATGAAGTATATGGTGACATTCATTGATGACTTCTCAAGGTATGTATGGGTTTACTTCATGAAGGAAAAGTCGGAGACTTTTCAGAAGTTTAAAGAGTTCAAGGAGAAGATAGAAAGTGAGCTCAATAATAAGATTAGGTGCTTACGCACAGATAATGGAGGAGAATATTTATCGACTGAGTTCAATATCTATCTTGAGAAGCACAAGATTAGAAGACAATTAACTTGTCCAAATACTCCACAACAGAATGGAGTCGCGGAACGCAAGAATCGTCACCTTGCCGAAACTTGTAGAAGTATGCTTCATGGTAAGAATGTGCCAGGAAGATTTTGGGCTGAATGTATGAGAACGGCATCATACGTGATAAATAGGCTTCCACAAACAAAGTTGGGGCATATTTCACCATATGAAAGATTATGGAAGATCAAGCCAACCGTCAATCATCTCAAGGTTTTTGGATATGTATGCTACGTCTTCGTGCCAGATCATCTCCGAAGCAAATTTGATAAGAAGGCAATTCGATGCATTTTTGTCGGTTATGATGAATCAAGAAAAGGATGGAGATGTTGTGATCCAAATACTGGAAAGTGTCATACTTCAAGAAATGTGGTATTTGATGAAGCTTCTTCATGGTGGTCACCTCAAAAGATAGAGCTTCCAGAATCTCATGGATTAGAAGAAGTTCCAGAAGAAATAGAAGAATGTAAAGAGCAAATAGTAGAACCAACTAAAGAAGGAGAAGAGTCGTACTCTAAGGAAACGAGTCCATGGAAAACTAGTGTGCATCAATCTGTATCCAAGGAGGTTCGTCCAAGCCAAATGGATGTCGAGGAGCATGTACAAGAATTACGGAGATCAACAAGACCGAGGAAACCTAATTCGAGGTATGCCAATGCTGCTCATGTGGATGAATCAATACCTATTGAGCCTTCTACTTATGAAGAAGCAGCACAAAGTCGAGAATGACAGAAAGCGATGGAAGAAGAAATTAATGCACTAAAAGAAAACCAGACATGGAGTTTAGTTCCAAAGCCAAAAGATGTAAAACCAATATCTTGTAAATGGGTTTACAAGGTGAAGACTCGATCAGATGGCTCCATTGAAAGGTATAAAGCTCGACTTGTTGCTAGAGGTTTTTCTCAACAATATGGGCTGAATTATGAAGAAACGTTTAGTCCAGTGGCGAAGACCGCAATAATTCGAGCTCTACTAGCTTTAGCCGCTAGCAAATCTTGGAAGCTGTGGCAGATGGATGTCAAGAACGCTTTCTTACATGGAGAACTTGACAAAGACATTTATATGGATCAACTAAGAGGCTTTGAGAACAAAATCCATCCCGAACATGTCTGCAAATTAAAGAAAGCACTATACGGCTTAAAGCAGGCTCCAAGAGCTTGGTACGGGAAGATTGACGAGTTCTTGGTACAAAGTGGTTTCATAATTGCTCCTTCAGATTCTAGTTTATTTGTGAAACAAGATCAAGGAAAACTAGCCATAGTGCTAGTATATGTGGATGACTTAATCATCACGGGAGATCACTATGAGGAGATCCAAAGGACAAGAGAGAATCTGTCTATTAGATTTCATATGAAGGAGCTTGGAGAACTCAAACATTTTCTTGGACTCGAAATAGAGCAGAAAAGAGAAGGATTATTTCTGGGACAACAGAAATATGCGCGAGATCTTTTACAAAAGTACGGAATGCTTAATTGCAAACCTATCTCAACTCCGATGGATCCGAATACAAAACTACGAGCAGATGAAGGAAAAAGTCTTCAAGATGTTACCATGTATCGAAAGATGGTCGGCAGTCTTATTTATCTCACACTAAGCCGGCCAGACATATCTTATGCAGTTGGAGTGGTTAGTCGATACATGAGCAATCCGAAGAAGCCTCACCTTGATGTTGTACGACGCATCTTAAGGTATGTTAAAGGCACTATTAACTTTGGTATTTTATACAAGAAAACAAAAGAATGTCACGTGACTGGATATTGTGACGCCGATTACGCTGGAGACTATGATACACGACGGTCAACAACTGGATACATGTTTAGTCTTGGATCAGGAGTAATATCATGGTGCAGCAAGAGACAACCAACAGTATCCTTGTCAAGCACTGAAGCAGAATATCGATCGGCAGCATCAGCAACACAAGAAATTACTTGGTTGAAGCAACTAATGGAAGATCTTCATCAATCAACAGATTATCAAGTAAAACTTTTTTGCGATAATCTATCAGCTATTCGATTAGCAGAGAATCCAATCTTCCATGCAAGAACAAAACATATAGAAGTGCACTATCACTATGGTCGCGAGAAGGTCCTTGAAGGGGAGATCAAGATGATGCCAACAAAGACAGATGAACAGGTTGCAGATATATTCACCAAGAGTTTAAGTAAACCAAAGTTTGAAAAATTCAGAGAAGCACTTGGAATGGTCTGCAAGTCACCAATGGAAGAAAATTTGCATTGAGGGGGAGTGTTAAAATGCAATGAAAATTTAGAAAATATGGAATTAGTAATGTATGTAAATATCTAGATATTAAAATATAAAAGAAATATCTAGATATTAATGAGGAAAAATCTAGATGTAAAAATGTAAAAATCTAGATATTTTTATGTGGTAAAAATATCTAGATATTTATCCATGGAAAAATCTAGTGTGTAGAAGTTTCCAAGGAGTAGTATAAATATGGGTGGTGATTTCATTTGTGAAGTAAGGTATGAAGTAAGAAGAGTGTGAGTTAGAGAAAGCTTATACGTAGAGAAAAGAAAACTTATAAGTAATAATGCAATTATATTTTTGTATTAATAAAAGTGTTATTTGTTAAGTTTCCCGGTTAAGCCTTAGTTTGTGTTTAAGTTCTTAGTGCACTTGTGTTATTTGTATTATATGGTCGGCTCTGCCGCCTAAGTGATATATGGTCGGTTATACCGCCTAAATGATCTATGGTCGACACTGTCGCCTAAGTATCATTGTGCACTAAGGATTCATAAAAATTTAAAGGCTAACCAAGGTCAAAGTGTTGGTGTAGTGAGTGTTTTATAATCTAGGTCCTCTATAGTGGGTGTGTTGGGCTCGTCGAAGCTTCCAACAGTGCAGGTATATTTTGCATCGTCGATGCTGCAATAAAAAGGTTATCATTCATATATGCCGCCTTAACTAGTCAACATTTGTAATTTAATTGTATTGCTTCTATTAAAATATGCTTTGCTTGGGGGATCTCCCCCTTTCTTCATGTTGCGTTCAGAAGTTCATTTGCTATGATATTTAGTGGATCACAGTATATATCCAGGGATCTAGGGATTTGGTTGGTCAGTCATATACTAAATTTGTGAGTATCTAAATATTTTTATCCTTCTGATTAATTTCTTGCTAGACTTGCTAAAAGTTTCTGCTATCCGAGTTTGACCCGATACATACCGCTTGGACAGTCAGCTAGACGATTCTACCTAAAGATGTCTATGCTTTAAATTTTTTAAATAATTTGAGGTGACTAATGTAGCTAATGATGCAAATTAAGGAACGTGTCAAAGCTCATAGTTATCAAAATAAAGCCCGTGTATATTTTCTTATTGAGCTTTTTAATCACACCTTAACATTTTCCACTACTAGAAAATATGACCAAAGGAACCGGTTCTACAAGCTAAAACCGGTTATACAACCTCTTCCAAAAGGGTGGGGTTCTAAAGGCCTGAAACCGGTTACTAAACCGGTCCCTATTCTTTACCTAAGAGACCTGTTATTATCAGTAAACCGCTTCCTAATCTACACAAAGAGACCGGTTGTTGACCCAAAACCGGTTCCAATTATATATCTAAAAAAAAAAAAAAAATTATACATATTTATTCCGGTATTATAATCAACAACGTAAAAACCCAGATCTGAAAATCAATCTTTGATTTAACCAGTGTTAAGATTATATCAAGTGGCTATCGACTTATCGAGTAACAAAGAGTTAGGTGTTGATTCAAATAAAAAATTACAAGATATGAATAATCTTATTTTTCTTTATAGTCCCTGCAGTACCAAAATCAAATATGCGTTCTCTTCGAGCAATATAGTTTCCAGAGAAGGTACATCCAATTACAAAAATTGATTGGATATTCAAATCATATCACTTGGCTTTATAGTCCCTGCAATATCAAAATTAAAATTTTGCCAGATACATCCGGATACCCCAAAACATCAAGTTAAGGTTGTTGTTAATGAACATCAAGTATTGTACTTAAAGTAAAATCTTACATGAATTAAATTCTCACGGCAGCACAAAAAATAGCCAATAGTTTCCACTCACCATGAAAAATTTGGTAATAGCTATAACATCTTTATATTTCATTATTGATGGAAAGATGAACATGTGAGGGTTTGTTTAGAAACGAAAGTGTTGGTGTTTGTTTTGAAACGAAAGTGTCAGTGTTTGTTTAGACCAGTTGTAACGGAGCCCTCTTCACACCGTGGGGGATGAGGTGGCAACCGGCCACGCCTTAGCCGGAGGAGTATCGGCGCGTGGAGAAGGGGCGGGGAGAGGGGCGGCGAGTTCAAGCGTGGGCTGGCAATGGGGTGGAAGACGGGAGTGGGAGGATTTGATTGGGCAGCAGTTTTTATTTTTTTTATTTTCTATTAATTTAAAATATTATTTTATACCCCTTTTAATACTTAACCCAATTATATTTTAACACTTCATCACAATACTCCCAACCCACACCAAAAACCCATACAACCACTACTCCACAAAAACAACTCACACGTCCTAGTCATCAAAAAGCAACTCACGCCCCCAACCCACGCCCCCTACCGTTACGAATGGTCTTAGAAAAGAAAGTGCGAGGTTGAGGTTCCAAAAGTTTGAAGGTATATAAAATGACTCGATTAGTTTTTGATTTTTCATTTCCCGCTTTTGGTCCTTCAAAAAAATGCAATAATAGGACCGGTTTTTAATAAAAAGAGGTTCTAAAAGAGGTTTTCTTTTGAAATCGGTTTTAATAAAAAAGAGGTTCCTAAAGTGAAAGTAAAGGGGCCGGTTTTTTAGGAAAAAGAGGTTCCAAAAGCTGGAAGCGGTTTTCTGTTAGAAAGAGGTTTCTAAAGTGGAAGTAAAGGGGCCGGTTTTTTAGGAAAAAGAGGTTCCAAAAGCTGGAAGCGGTTTTCTTTTAAAAAGAGGTTTCTAAAGTGGATCAAAGGAACCTCTTTCTAAGTAGACTTCAAAAAACCGGTTTCTTATGTTTTTTGAAACCGGTTTTCTTAGACTTTGTTAAAAATAGGTTCCAAAAGGGGGTTCCTTTGATCATTTTTGTAGTAGTGTTCCTTTTTTTCTTCTTTCCGAAACTATAGTTTTTAGAATAAATATTGAATATATAAATTAATAGACTTCAGGTGTCGTATGATATTTGGACTTTTTTTTACAGGACGGTCAGAGAAGTGATCACGATTCACGAAGTCAAATCCCACAAAATACTGGCATGCGCCAAGGGAAAAATGCTTCAACATAGGAATAGCGGTATGGAAGTAACCTATCAATCACGATGTTGCCTGTGTAAGTTGAAAGGACCCGTTCATATACATTATAAACGATTCTCAATAGTTGATTACATCGCGAGGTACTTGACCTATATATGATACATTTTACAAACATTGCATTCGTTTTTAAAAAGACAAACTTTCATTTCATCGAAAGTTGACGGCATGCATACCATTTCATAATATATCCAACTATAATTGACTTAATAATAATCTTGATGAACTCAACGACTCGAATGCAACGTCTTTTGAAATATGTCATGAATGACTCCAAGTAATATCTCTAAAATGAGCAAATGCACAACGGAAGATTTCTTTCATACCTGAGAATAAACATGCTTTCAAGTGTCAACCAAAAGGTTGGTGAGTTCATAGGTTTATCATAAATTAATAAAATTCATCATTTTAATAGACCACAAGATTTAAATCCTGCATGGTACAAATGGGCCCGAATCCTATACCCACCTGTAATGTACATGCGATATCTTTTAAATACAGTGCACCTTTCTCGTGTACGAAATCATCCGGTTGGTTGATCCATTCCGGTTACACTGTCTTCGGAATTCAGGTGAATATCCGTATCGAAATAGCTGTCGGAGTTTAAGGAATTTGAACAAGATACGGGATCCATCTTGTATAATTAGGGAGATAATTTTTGATATGAATTAGATTATAGAATTTAGTTTGGTATTCTTCAATACATAATTTACATATGTATATATAATACCAAATTTCATAAATCACGGAGAAATTTTTGGAAGATGTCAGGAAAAGTTTACAGTAACAGATACGCTAAGATATGAATTTTTGTCTATACACTATTTATGCAATAAATGCAGGAAAACGTGTCTAGACTTAAGAATGATAAGCATGTAATTTCTGACAAGAAATGATAAGCAAAACTTTTAACATGCAGACAAGGTCGAAGTCTAGACTTACTAATGCATCTTAACAACTATCAGTTAGACACACTCATGCAAGACCTGGTTCGCTAGGACCAACGCTCTGATACCAACTGTGACGATCGCTCCAAATCCATATGGACGAACACGTCATTCATCGATTTAATTGCGAGGTATTTTACCTCTATATGATACGTTTTGTAAACACTGCATTCTTTTGAAAAAGCACACCATAAATGAATATTTAAATCAAAGGTTTTCGACATCTGATGATTTCTACATATAGACAATCATCGTAAATAATAGTTTACAATAGTACTTCCGTTGACAATGCAGTCAAACTAAGATACATGGTGATGATTTGGTGAATGAAACGTTTCCTTGAAAAATATGCCATGTAAGACTCCATGCACATAGCTTGTCTAACATATAAGCAAACAGCAGAAGACTTCTAGGGAACCTGAGAATAAACATGCTAACAAGTGTCAACACAAAGGTTGGTGAGTTCATAGTTTTAATGTTTTGCATAATCTGTACGTAAAGGTGGACCACAAGATTTCAGTTGTTTCATCCAGAAACGTTTATCAAAATATTCTACAAGATTGAGCACCCTGGTAACTAAGCTTTAACGTTATACTAAGTACCCCTGTTTTAACATACATGCAACCAACATGTACAATACACGCCAACCAACGTGTACTAAACTCAAATAGCATACGTCTGTTTTATAGTTCAGGCTAGGGTTTCTATACCTGGAACAGACGGGGATGTCAAGCCCTATGGATCCATATACAACTACTCGCGCCCACCAGTTCTTATAACTGGCAGTTACTAGTTACCAAAGCTAAGGGATTTTCGGTTCAAACTCAATGTAGAATTTAGTATGTACTTGTTGAAATGTCCCGTTCATATTGATTATAAACGTTCCATATTAATTGATTTCGTTGCGAGGTTTTGACCTCTATATGAGACGTTTTTCAAAGACTGCATTCATTTTTAAAACAACCATAACCTTTATTTTATCAATAAAGGTTTTAAAAACATTACGTAGATTATCAAATAATGATAATGTAAAATATACTGTTTACACACGACCATTACATAATGGTTTACAATAGAAATATATTACATCGACATATGTTTCTTGAATGCAGTTTTTACACAATATCATACAAACATGGACTCCAAATCTTGTCCTTATTTTAGTATGCAACAGTGGAAGCTCTTAGTATTCACCTGAGAATAAACATGCTTTAAACGTCAACAAAAATATTGGTGAGTTATAGGTTTAATCTATATATATCAAATCGTAACAATAGACCACAAGATTTCATATTTCAATACACATCCTATACATAGAGATAAAAATTATTCATATGGTGAACACCTGGTAACCGACATTAACAAGATGCATATATAAGAATATCCCCATCATTCCGGGACACCCTTCGGATATGATATAAATTTCGAAGTACTAAAGCATCCAGTACTTTCGATGGGGTTTGTTAGGCCCAATAGATCTATCTTTAGGATTCGCGTCAATTAGGGTGTCTGTTCCCTAATTCTTAGATTACCAGACTTAATAAAAAGGGGCATATTCGATTTCGATAATTCAACCATAGAATGTAGTTTCACGTACTTGTGTCTATTTTGTAAATCATTTATAAAACCTGCATGTATTCTCATCCCAAAAATATTAGATTTTAAAAGTGGGACTATAACTCACTTTCACAGATATTTCCCTCCTCGAAAATAAGACTTGGCCACGGATCGATTCACGAACCTATACAAATATGTACATATATATCAAAGTATGATCAAAATATAATTACAACCATTTTTTATTATGTTTTAAAGATTTGAGTGTATTAAGTCAGCTGTCCTCGTTATTAACCTACAACTAGTTGTCCATAGTTAGATGTACAGAAATAAATCGATATATATTATCTTGAATCAATCCACGACCCAATGTATACACGTCTCAGGCTAAAACACAACTCAAAGTATATATATTTTTGGAATCAACCTCAACCCTGTATAACTAACTCCAACATTACTGCATATAGAGTGTCTATGGTTGTTCCAAATAATATATATACATGGGTCGATATGATATGTCAAAACATTTGCATACGTGTCTATGGTATCCCAAGATTACATAATATATTAGAATACATGTATAATACAATATGAGTTAGCTAGGATATGATTTGTATAGATTTGTTAAACATTTCCCGTAGCTAAAAAGATCAAAAATATTCAATCTTGTTTTACCCATAACTTCTTCATTTTAAATCCGTTTTGAGTGAATCAAATTGCTATGGTTTCATATTGAACTCTAATTTAAGAATCCAAACAGAAAAAGTATAGGTTTATAGTCGGAAATTTAAGTTACATGTCAATTACTAAAGAGGTAGTCATTTCCGTCGAAAGAACGACATCTTGATGACCATTTTGAAAAACATACTTTCACTTTGAGTTTAACCAAGATTTTTGGATATAGTTTCATGTTCATATGAAAAATCATTTTCCCAGAAAAACAACTTTTAAATCAAAGTTTATCATGGTTTTAATTATCCAAACCAAAACAGCCCCCGGTTTCACTACGACGGCGTATATCCGATTTTATGGTGTTCATCGTGTTTCCAGGTTTTAAATCATTAAGTTAGCATATCATATAGATATAGAACATGTGTTTAGTTGATTTTAAAAGTCAAGTTAGAAGGATTAACTTTTGTTTGCGAACAAGTTTAGAATTAACTAAAGTATGTTCTAGTGATTACAAGTTTAAACCTTCGAATAAGATAGCTTTATATGTATGAATCGAATGATGTTATGAACATCATTACTATCTCAAGTTTTCTGGATAAAAATACTGGAAATGAGAAAAATGGATCTAGCTTCAAAGGATCCTTGGATGGCTTGAAAGTTCTTGAAGCAGAATCATGACACGAAAACAGTTCAAGTAAGATTTTCACTCGAAATAAGATTGTTATAGTTGTAGAAATTGAATCGAAGTTTGAATATGAATATTACCTTGAATTAAAAAGATAACCTACTGTAAATCACAAAGGTTCCTTGATCTTAGATGATTACTTGGAATGGATTAGAAAGCTTGGAAGTAGACTTGCAAACTTGGAAGTATTCTTGATTTTTATGAAACTATACTTATGGAATTTATGAAGAACACTTAGAACTTGAAGATGAAACTTGAGAGAGATCAATTAGATGAATAAAATTGAAGAATGAAAGTGTTTGTAGGTGTTTTTGGTCGTTGGTATATGGATTAGATATAAAGGATATGTAATTTTGTTTTCATGTAAATAAGTCATGAATGATTACTAATATTTTTGTAATTTTATGAGATATTTCATGCTAGTTGCCAAATTATGGTTCCCACATGTGTTAGGTGACTCACATGGGCTGCTAAGAGCTGATCATTGGAGTGTATATACCAGTAGTACATACAGCTAAAAGTTGTGTATTGTACGAGTACGAATACGGGTGCATACGAGTAGAATTGTTGATGAAACTGAACGAGGATGTAATTGTAAGCATTTTTGTTAAATAGAAGTACTTTGATATGTGTCTTGAAGTCTTTCAAAAGTGTAAGAATACATATCAAAACACAACATGTATATACATTCTAATGGAGTCGTTAAGTCTTCGTTAGTCGTTACATGTAAGTGTTGTTTTGAAACCTTTAAGTTAATGATCTCAATTAATGTTGTTAACCTAATGTTTATTATATCAAATGAGATGTTAAATTATTATATTATCATGATATTATGATGTATGAATATCTCTTAATATGATATATACATTAAAATATCGTTACAACGATAATCGTTACATATAAGTCTCGTTTCGTAATTCTTGAGTTAGTAGTCTTGTTTTTACATATGTAGTTCATTGTTAACACACTTAATGATATATTTAAATATCATTTTATCATGTTAAATATAGTGTATCAATATCTTAATATGATACATATATATTTAGTAGACGTTATCATAACGATAATCGTTATATATATCATTTCGAGTTTCTTAACTTAGTAATCTCATTTCTTATGTATATCACACATTGTTAATATACTTAGTGAGATACTTACTCATCATAATCTCATGTCAACCATATATATATGTCTATATATACCACAACATGTAGTTTTTACAATTTTGTAACGTTCGTGAATCGCCGGTCAACTTGGGTGATCAATTGTCTATATGAAACTTATTTCATTTAATCAAGTCTTAACAAGCTTGATTGCTTAACATGTTGGAAACATTTAGTCATGTAAATATCAATCTCAATTAATATATATATAAACATGGAAAAGTTCGGGTCACTACAGTACCTAC
The DNA here is from genome assembly GCF_046630445.1 of Rutidosis leptorrhynchoides. Lineage (NCBI taxonomy): Eukaryota > Viridiplantae > Streptophyta > Magnoliopsida > Asterales > Asteraceae > Rutidosis > Rutidosis leptorrhynchoides. Next base: position 716,186,882 of record NC_092333.1, read on the forward strand.
ACGTTAAATAAATTTCGTCCCGAAATTTTAAGCTGTTGAAGGTGTTGACGAATCTTCTGGAAATAGATGCGGGTATTTCTTCTTCATCTGATCTTCACGCTCCCAGGTGAACTCGGGTCCCCTACGAGCATTACATCGAACCTTAACAATCAGTATCTTGTTTTGCTTAAGTCTCTTAACCTCACGATCCATTATTTCGACGGGTTCTTCAATGAATTGAAGTTTTTCATTGATTTGGATTTCATCCAACGGAATAGTGAGATCTTCTTTAGCAAAATATTTCTTCAAATTCGAGACGTGGAAAGTGTTATGTACAGCCGCGAGTTGTTGAGGTAGCTCCAGTTGGTAAGCTACTGGTCCGACATGATCTATAATCTTGAATGGTCCAATGTACCTTGGATTTAGTTTCCCCCGTTTACCAAATCGAACAACGCCTTTCCAAGGTGAAACCTTAAGCATGACCATTTCTCCATTTTTAAACTCTATATCTTTTCTTTTACTGTCCGCGTAGCTCTTTTGTCGACTCTGGGCGGTTTTCAATCGTTGTTGAATTTGGATGATTTTCTCGGTAGTTTCTTGTATTATCTCCGGACCCGTAATCTGTCTATCCCCCACTTCATTCCAACAAATCGGAGACCTGCACTTTCTACCATAAAGTGCCTCAAACGGCGCCATCTCAATACTAGAATGATAACTGTTGTTGTAGGAAAATTCTGCTAACGGTAGGTGTCGATCCCAACTGTTTTCGAAATCAATAACACATGCTCGTAGCATGTCTTCAAGCGTTTGTATCGTCCTTTCACTCTGCCCATCAGTTTGTGGATGATAGGCAGTACTCATGTCTAGACGAGTCCCCAATGCTTGTTGCAACGTCTGCCAGAACCTTGAAACAAATCTACCATCCCTATCAGAGATAATAGAGACGGGTATTCCATGTCTGGAGACAACCTCCTTCAAATACAATCACGCCAACTTCTCCATTTTGTTATCTTCTCTCATTGGCAGGAAGTGTGCTGACTTGGTGAGACGATCAACTATTACCCAAATAGTATCATAACCACTTGCAGTCCTTGGCAATTTAGTAATGAAATCCATGGTAATGTTTTCCCATTTCCATTCCGGGATTTCAGGTTGTTGTAGTAGACCTGATGGTTTCTGATGTTCAGCTTTGACTTAGAACACGTCAAACATTCTCCTACATATTTAGCAATATCGACTTTCATACCCGGCCACCAAAAGTGTTTCTTGAGATCTTTATACATCTTCCCCGCTCCGGAATGTATTGAATATCTGGTTTTATGTGCTTCTTTAAGTACCATTTCTCTCACATCTCCAAACCTTGGTACCCAAATTCTATCAGCCCTATATCGGGTTCCGTCTTCCCGAATATTGAGATGTTTCTCTGATCCTTTGGGTATCTCATTCTTCAACTTTCCTTCTTTTACAACCCCCTGTTGCGCCTCCTTTATTTGAGTAGTAAGGTTAGTACGAATAATTATATTCATAGCTTTTACCCGTATAGGTTCTCTGTCCTTTCTACTCAAAGCGTCGGCTACCACATTTGCCTTCCCCTGGTGGTATCGAATCTCAAAATCATAATCATTCAACAGTTCAATCCACCTGCGTTGTCTCATATTCAGTTGCTTCTGATTAAATATATGTTGGAGACTTTTGTTGTCGGTATATATAATACTTTTGACTCCATATAAATAATGCCTCCAAGTCTTTAATGCAAAAACAACAGCACCCAATTCCAAATCGTGAGTTGTATAATTTTGCTCGTGAATCTTCAATTGTCTAGACGCATAAGCAATCACCTTCGTTCGTTGCATTAATACAAAACCAAGACCTTGCTTTGATGCGTCACAATAAATCACAAAATCATCATTCCCTTCAGGCAATGACAATATAGGTGCCGTAGTTAGCTTTTTCTTCAATCACTGAAACGCCTTCTCTTGTTCATCCTTCCATTCAAATTTCTTCCCTTTATACGTTAATGCAGTCAAGGGTTTTGCTATTTTGGAGAAATCTTGGATGAATCTTCTGTAGTAACCAGCCAATCCTAAAAATTGACGTATATGCTTCGGAGTTTTTGGGGTATCCCACTTTTCAACGGTTTCGATCTTTGCCGGGTCCACATGGATACCTTCTTTATTCACTATGTGACCGAGGAATTGAACTTCTTCCAACCAAAATGCACACTTTGAAAACTTAGCGTACAGTTTTTCTTTCCTCAATACTTCTAGCACTTTTCTCAAATGTTCTTCGTGCTCTTGATCATTTTTTGAGTAAATAAGTATGTCATCGATGAAAACAATGACAAACTTGTCAAGATATGGCCCACACACTCGGTTCATAAGGTCCATGAACATAGCTGGTGCGTTAGTCAATCCAAACGGCATAACCATAAACTCGTAATGACCATAACGCGTCCTAAAAGCAGTTTTTGGAATATCATCCTCCTTTACTCGCATTTGATGATATCCAGAACGTAAATCAATTTTCGAATAAACCGACGAGCCTTGTAGTTGATCAAATAAGTCGTCAATTCTCGGCAGTGGATAACGGTTTTTGATGGTAAGTTTATTCAACTCTCTGTAGTCAATACACAACCTAAATGTACCATCCTTCTTCTTAATAAACAAAACAGGAGCTCCCCATGGTGATGTGCTTGGTCGAATGAAACCACGTTCTAATAGTTCTTGCAGTTGGCTTTGCAGTTCTTTCATCTCGCTGGGTGCGAGTCTGTAAGGAGTACGAGCTATTGGTGCAGCTCCTGGTACAAGATCTATTTGAAATTTAATCGATCGATGTGGAGGTAGTCCCGGTAATTCTTTCGGAAATTGATAATGCTAAAAACGAACATATATTTCATAGCATTATTCCTCAAGAAAGACAAGCTTTTAGTTGCAATTGTTCTATTTACAAGTGATATTCGTTTAAATAATAAAAGGTGAAGACAAAAGACAGATTCGACGAATTGAAGACGCAAACGACCAAAAAGCTCAAAAGTACAAAAGACAATAAAAAAGGTTCCAATTATTGATAAGAAACGTCTCGAAATTACAAGAGTACAAGATTCAAAACGCAAAGTACAAGATATTAAATTGTACGCAAGGACGTTCGAAAATCCGGAACGGGGTCCAGAGTCAACTCTTAACGCTCGACGCAACGGACTAAAAATTACAAGTTAACTATGTATATAAATATAATATAATATATAATTAATTATATTAATTATATATATATATTATATTTATAAATAAAAACCGTCGGCAGAGAAAGACTCCAAGGGACTGAGCTGTAATTTCATTCTCCGCGACTCGCGGAGTTTGAAGGCAAAAATGCCGCGAGTCGCGGAGCTCCAAAATGAAATTCTGCCTATAAAGCCAACCGAATTCTGATCGTAAAAAATCATCTTTTTCTTCCTCATTCATACGTAAAATTTATATTTATATTTATAATTTATATTTTAATTTTAATTATAATTCTAATAATAAGGGTATGTTAGCAAATGTTGTAAGGGTGTAAGTCGAAATTCTGTCCGTGTAACGCTACGCTATTTTTAATCATTGTAAGTTATGTTCAACCTTTTTACATTAATGTCTCGTAGCTAAGTTATTATTATGCTTATTTAAAACGAAGTAATCATGATGTTGGGCTAATTACTAAAATTGGGTAATTGGACTTTGTACCATAATTGGGGTTTGGACAAAAAGAACGACACTTGTGGAAATTAGACTATGGGCTATTAATAGGCTTTATATTTGTTTAACTAAATGATAGTTTGTTAATGTTAATATAAAGATTTACAATTGGGCGTCCTTATAAATTACCATATACACTCGATCGGACACGATGGGCGGGGTATTTATATGTACGAATAATCGTTCATTTAACCGGACACGGGAATGGATTAATAGCCACTAGAATAATTAAAACAGGGGTGAAATTACATTCAAGGGTAATTGGTGTAATTGCTAACAAAGTAGTAAAACCTTGGTTTACACGCAGTTGATAACCTGGTGTATTCATTAAACAAAGTATTAAAACCTTGTTACAATTCGAATCCCCAATTAGTTGGAATATTTAACTTCGGGTATAAGAATAATTTGATGAGGACACTCGCACTTTATATTTATGACTGATGGACTGTTATGGACAAAAACCAGACGGACATATTAAATAATCCAGGACAAAGGACAATTAACCCATGGGCATAAAACTAAAATCAACACGTCAAACATCATGATTACGGAAGTTTAAATAAGCATAATTCTTTTATTTCATATTTAATTTCCTTTATTTTATATTTAATTGCACTTCTAATTATCGCATTTTTATTGTTATTGTATTTAATTGCACTTTTAATTATCGTACTTTTTAATTATCGCAAGTTTATTTTATCGCACTTTTATTATTCGCAATTTCATTATCGTTATTTACTTTACGCTTAAAATTAAGTCTTGTATTTATTTATTATTTTACATTTGGTTTTAACTGCGACTAAAGTTTTAAAAATCGACAAACCGGTCATTAAACGGTAAAAACCCCCCTTTATAATAATAATATTACTTATATATATGTATTTGTATTTTTATAAAAGTAAACTAATATAGCGTTAAGCTTTGTTTAAAGATTTCCCTGTGGAACGAACTGGACTTACTAAAAACTACACTACTGTACGATTAGGTACACTGCCTATAAGTGTTGTAGCAAGGTTTAAGTATATCCATTCTCTAAATAAATAAATATCTTGTGTAAAATTGTATCGTATTTAATAGTGTTTCGTTGTAAACTTCAATAGTATTTTATACCCCTTAGCTTTGACATCAAGTATTTTTGGTGCCGCTGCCGGGGACACTCTTAAACGCCGGAAGCGCAACGCTAATATAAAAAAAAAAAAAAAGATTTTTAGTTAACTTTTATTAAAATTCGTTTTTGTAAAAATACGTTTTAATTATTCAAAAATATAAAAAGAAAAACAAAAATATAAGTATTTTTAAGATTTTGTTAAATATTTAAGTTTTATAAGTTTCTTTATTTTTATTTTAGTTTATAAAAATATAAGTTTTATTTAAATATCTTTTATTTATATAAAAACAGAAAACAGAAAATAAAAAAAATAAATAAAGAAAAACGCGTCGAATTTAATAAGCTGTCATCTGAATTTCTGAACCCCGCGACTCGCGGGGTTTTCTTTATAAATTACCGCAACTCGCGGAGTTTCTCTGACACCGACAGAAACCCTAAACTGCATTTATTACGGATTATTATTAATTATAATTATTATTAACCCTAATTATTATTAATATTATAATTAAGTTTTATTTTAATTTAAGTTTTATTTAATTTATATTTTAGTTTATTAAGTTTAATTAAATTGTAAAATTAATAGTTTAATAAAATAAATAATATAAAAATAATATTTTTATAAAAATTGTAATTTTTACAACTTTTTGTATATTTTTATAGTTTGTCCCTTTTTAATCGTTGTAGCATAACTTTTGTATTTTTAGCTCATATTTAGTTTTAAACTTAGTTTTTGCTATAAGTCATTTTTACTCCTAGATTTTTAGGCTTTGCCGTAGAATTCCTTAAGTGCTTTTTCTTTAGACTAAGATTTAGGTACTTTAGAATTTTGCGACGCCTTTTTAAGTTTTAGTTTCTTTTTAAGTTATTTCCATTTGGGATTTAGTTTTTCCTGTAAGCTTTAATATTTTTAGACGACTTTTACCTATGTATCAATTATCATTCCAATTAGTAATTTCAATTTGCGATTATAATTTTAAGTTAGTTGTAGTAATAAGGTTAGGTTAGTCAAGTATTTTTAAGTTTTTATAAGTTTCTTTTATTTTTCCGTCACCTTTTATTTTTCAACCATTTTTTCTTTTTCGACCTTTTTCGACGAACTCTTTTTCTTTCTTATTTCTCGCTATTCTAGTTTTAGGACATAGATTTTTATTCTATTTCTTATCTAAATTTCTTAAAATTACGAAAATTTATTTTAAGTGGTTAAATTAATAGACATCAAAATTTTCTGGTTCGTAGTAATAGTTGGATTTGTACATGGACCGGGTTATTGGAGCCAAACAGTCCTCAATTATATTGAGACCAAACGAATCCTGCCCCTCTGTTGCATCTTTTGGCTATTCGAAACGTGGGCAAAATCAGAAAAGTCTATTGATTGGATAACTTATTATAATTTTTCTTTCCTTTTAAAAACTAATAGGATATTCAGTGAATGCACCGAGCAAGACGTTCATCACCTTTTGTACGTTCACCACCTGTAACTAGATCAAGACATTTAGCAAATATAACCGCCGTTGATTTTTCTTTAGAATCGTCATCCAGTCGACCAAGTACTTCAGTTCAAATTTCCGATAATCCATTTTTTGAACCCGACCTCACAATTGAGAATCCGGAAAATATTCAGGAACGGTTCGTAGATCCTGAACCATTAAACTTTCCTCCGGAGCCACCAATCATTCAAACAGAGATTGTTGAGGAACGAACCATTAAATCAGAATCATCTAGTGATACCGATTCAACAAATTCAATTATGGAGAATCTGGAACCTTTAAGTATGGAAGACCGAATGAGAGCTAAACGCACTGGCCAAGGTCACGCAATTACTCATCCAGACATTAATGCGCCAGATTATGAAATCAAAGGACAAATTCTACACATGGTAACTAATCAATGCCAATTTAGTGGTGCGCCTAAGGAAGATCCAAATGAACATCTACGTACCTTTAATAGGATCTGCACACTATTTAAAATCCGAGAAGTGGAGGATGAACAGATATATCTCATGTTATTTCCCTGGACTTTAAAGGGAGAAGCCAAAGATTGGTTGGAATCGTTACCTGAAGGGGCGATCGATACATGGGACGTTTTAGTTGACAAATTTCTTAAACAATTCTTTCCTGCATCTAAAGCCGTAAGACTTCAAGCAGAAATTGTTACGTTCACACAGAAACCAAATGAAACTCTATATGAGGCGTGGACAAGATATGGAAAGTTATTAAGAGGATGTCCGCAACATGGTTTAGACACCTGTCAAATAGTACAAATATTCTACCAAGGATGCGACATCACTACAAGAAAAGACATAGATATAGCAGCTGGTGGTTCTATTATGAAGAAAACCGAAACTGATGCTTACAAAATTATTGATAATACTGCTTCCCACTCACATGAGTGGCACCAAGAAAAAGACATCATTAGATCATCTAAAGCAGCTAGAGCCGATTCTAGCCATGACTTAGATTCCATTTCCGCAAAGATAGATGCTGTGGAGAGACGAATGGAAAAGATGACTAAAGATATTCACTCAATACGAATTAGTTGTGAGCAGTGTGGAGGACCACATTTGACAAAAGATTGTCTCAGTATTGAATTAACAATGGAACAAAGAGAGAATATTTCATACATAAACCAAAGGCCTGGAAATAATTATCAGAATAATTATCAACCGCCAAGACCAATTTACAATCAAAACCAGAATTATAACCGAAATATTCCATACAACAACCAACAAGGTCCTAGCAATCAACAAGTATCAAATAATACTTATAATCAGCAAAGACCTAATTTTCAAAACAAACCACCACAACAAACCGATGATAAAAAGCCGAATTTAGAAGATATGATGACGAAGCTAGTTGAAACTCAAACGCAGTTTTTCATATCTCAGAAACAAACCAATGAACAAAATGCTCAAGCATTTAGAAATCAACAAGCTTCTATTCAAAATCTAGAACAAGAAGTAAGTAACCTAGCAAGGTTAATAGGTGAAAGAAAACCGGGAAGTTTACCGAGCGATACAAATGCTAACCCCCGAAATGAAACAGCTAAAGCCATTACCACAAGAAGTGGTACAACACTTAAACCACCTGAAATACCTGTAACTTCTGATGAAGCCATTCCTACTCCACAAGAACCACAACCTGATCAAGATAAGGAAAAAGAACCGGTAGTTGAAAAGGTTAATGAAGATAACACAGTTAAGGATAAACCTTATGTTAAACCATACCAACCACCACTTCCTTACCCGAGTAAAATGAAGAAAGAGAAACTTGAAGCCGAGCAATCCAAATTCTTGGATATGTTTAAACAGATAAATGTAAATCTTCCTTTCATTGATGTGATTTCAGGAATGCCTAGATATGCTAAATTCTTGAAAGACCTAATCTCAAATAGAAAGAAAATGGAAGAACTCTCGGCTGTTACTATGAATGCTAATTGTTCAGCAGTGCTGTTGAATAAAATACCAGAAAAACTATCTGATCCAGGAAGTTTCACAATTCCATGTTTTCTGGGTAGTCTTAGTTCAATAGAAGCATTGGCAGACTTAGGTGCTAGTATAAATCTAATGCCGTATTCACTATACGCTAAACTAGACCTTGGAGAATTGAAACCAACCAGAATAAGCATACAACTAGCCGATAGATCAATAAAATATCCTAGAGGGATAATGGAGAACATGCTAGTTAAAGTTGGTACTTTAGTATTTCCAGTAGATTTTGTTGTTTTGGACATGGAAGAAGATTCTCAAGTTCCTCTCATATTAGGAAGACCATTCTTAAACACGGCTAAAGCAATGATAGACGTGTTCGGTAAGAAACTGACCCTAAGTATAGAGGATGAGAGTGTTACCTTTTCAGTTGATAGAGCAATGCAACAACCACAATCTGCAGATGATACATGTTATTATATTCAAACTATAGATGCACATGCAGAATTATTAGAAGAATTTCCAGAATTACAAGGAACAGGAGAATGTTCTTTAGGAGAAGGTAATGAACCAATTGATGAAGCTGAAATGTTAGCTACACTTATAGCTAATGGATATGAACCAACAACAGAAGAAATTCAAATGCTAAAAGAAGAAGACAGATATCGATACAAATCATCGATAGAAGAACCTCCGAAATTAGAGTTAAAGCCACTTCCAAACCATTTGGAATACGCTTATTTACATGGTGAATCTGAATTACCTGTAATAATATCATCTTCTCTTACTGAAAATGAGAAATCACAACTCATTTCTGTGTTGAAAGCTCATAAACCAGCCATTGCATGGAAGATTCATGATATTAAAGGAATAAGTCCTTCGTATTGCACACATAAAATCCTTATGGAAGAAGGTCATAAAACGTATGTGCAACGCCAACGAAGACTAAATCCTAATATGCAAGATGTAGTTAAGAAAGAGATTATTAAACTGCTAGATGCAGGTTTAATTTATCCAATCTCTGATAGTCCATGGGTAAGCCCAGTTCAATGCGTGCCTAAGAAGGGTGGCATGACTGTCATTACAAATGAGAAAAATGAGCTTATTCCTACTAGGACTGTAACAGGATGGCGTGTATGTATTGATTATAGAAAATTAAATGACGCCACCAGAAAAGATCACTTTCCCTTACCTTTCATTGATCAAATGTTGGAAAGATTAGCCGGAAATAGCTACTATTGTTTTCTAGATGGAATTTCCGGATATTTTCAAATTCCAATAGCACCCGAAGATCAAGAGAAAACCACATTCACGTGCCCTTATGGTACTTTTGCTTACAAACGCATGCCATTTGGACTTTGCAACGCCCCTGCAACCTTTCAAAGGTGTATGATGGCGATTTTTCACGACATGATAGAAGAATGCATGGAAGTATTCATGGATGACTTTTCAGTCTTCGGTGATACATTTAAATCATGTCTAGTTAATCTGGAACGAATGCTAATTAGATGCGAAAAATCAAATCTAGTACTTAATTGGGAGAAATGCCATTTCATGGTTAAAGAAGGCATCGTTCTTGGACATAAAATTTCAAAAGAAGGAATTGAAGTGGATAGAGCTAAAGTAGATGTAATTGCTAAACTTCCACATCCCACCAATGTTAGAGGAGTTAGGAGTTTTCTAGGGCATGCCGGTTTTTACCGACGTTTCATAAAAGATTTTTCTAAAATTGCCACTCCTATGAATAAACTCCTAGAAAAGGATGCGCCATTCATCTTTTCAGATGAGTGTATCAAATCTTTTAATATTCTTAAAGAGAAACTCACTAATGCGCCGATCATGATAACACCAAATTGGAATCTACCATTTGAACTAATGTGCGATGCAAGTGATTTTGCAATGGGAGCCGTTTTAGGACAAAGGATTGAAAAACGATTTCAACCTATATATTATGCTAGTAAGACATTACAAGGAGCACAAACGAACTATACAACTACTGAAAAAGAACTCCTTGCTATTGTCTTTGCTTTTGACAAATTTCGATCATATCTCGTTCTAGCAAAAACGGTGGTCTATACCGACCATTCTGCTCTTAGATACCTATTTTCAAAACAAGATGCTAAACCAAGATTAATCCGTTGGATCTTACTCTTACAAGAGTTTGATATTGAAATCCGAGATAAAAGAGGAGCAGAAAATCTCGCCGCTGATCATCTTTCTCGTCTTGAAAATCCCGAATTAGAAGTTCTAAATGAATCAGCCATACAAGACAACTTTCCTGATGAATATCTATTGAAGATAGATTATAAAGAAATCCCATGGTTTGCAGACTATGCAAACTACTTAGTTTGTGGATTCCTTGAAAAAGGATTATCGTACCAAAGACGAAAGAAATTCTTCAGTGATATAAAACACTATTTTTGGGAAGATCCACATCTGTTTAAAAGTTGTCCCGATGGAATAATACGCCGATGTGTATTTGGAGATGAAGCTAGTAAAATATTAAACCATTGTCACACAGGACCAACAGGAGGGCATTATGGGCCTCAATTAACAGCAAGAAAAGTTTATGATGCTGGATTCTATTGGCCTACAATTTACAAAGACGCACACCTTCTTTGCAAATCCTGTGATGCTTGTCAAAGGGCCGGAAAAATAAGTCAACGTGATGAAATGCCACAAAATGTCATCCAAGTATGTGAAGTATTTGACATTTGGGGTATTGAATTTATGGGTCCATTTCCAAAATCTCATAATAATCTATATATACTCGTAGCCATTGATTATGTATCTAAATGGGCGGAAGCACAAGCTCTCCCAACTAACGATGCACGAGTTGTAGTCAACTTTTTAAAACGTCTTTTTGCAAGGTTTGGAACACCGAAAGCTTTAATAAGTGATCGGGGTACTCATTTCTGTAATAATCAACTTGAGAAAGTTCTTAAAAGATATGGAGTAACTCATAAAATCTCCACCGCATATCATCCACAAACAAGTGGACAAGTTGAAAATACCAACCGAGCTTTAAAACGTATTCTAGAGAAAACCGTAGGATCAAATCCGAAGGAATGGTCCATTAAATTGGAGGATGCACTCTGGGCTTTTAGAACAGCCTACAAAACTCCAATTGGAACCACACCTTTTAGACTTGTTTATGGAAAAGCATGTCATCTTCCAGTAGAAATTGAACACAAAGCATTTTGGGCTTTGAAAACATGTAATCTTGATTTACATGAAGCTGGACGTCTACGATTAAGTCAACTAAACGAATTAGAAGAATTAAGACATGAAGCATACGAAAATTCGTTAATCTATAAAGAAAGAACGAAGAAATGGCATGATAAAAGAATCAGAAGTTCAAAAGAATTTAAAGAAGGAGACAGAGTTCTTCTTTTCAATTCACGATTCAAGCTATTTCCTGGAAAATTGAAATCAAGATGGTCTGGACCATTCATAGTCAAAAGAGTTTTCCCATACGGAACGATAGAATTGATAAATTCAAATGGGATTGAATTTAAAGTTAATGGTCACAGAGTTAAACATTACATACTGTAACGACCCGACCAAAACCGTTATTGACGGCGCCGTTAACTTAGGTCCCGTTGCGTGGTCGTAGTCCCTATATGAGACTCGTTTGACCAAAATTATGTCGCATTCATTTGAAAGGTACAAGACTTGCAAGTTTAGTTTACAAAACCGTTCGACAACAAGTCTAAGTTTACAAAAGTCATAAAGTATAAATGAAATAACTTGCGACATAATTAGTTTAAAAACACAGTTGCTATAAATAGCGTAAGTATGTAAACGATATGTTTGAATCCAAAAGTGCTATCCCTAGCGTATGCATGCATGGTTGACTCCAATCAAGTAATCAAAGAGTGCGGAAGCATGTATCAAGTAGCCAAGTATGAACCTGAGAAAACATGTAGAAAACTGTCAACGAAAAACGTTGGTGAGATCATAAATGTATTTGTGAAAGTATGTTTTTGAATCACAAGGTTTAGTATCAAGGCGTATACATCTCTAAAGATGTGTTTGTAAACCATAAGATTTAGTATAAAGTGAATATCAAGCGTATACATCCCAAAAGATGTTGTCTGTATCACGAGCACCCAATTACCAAAACTTAACTGAATCTTCCCTCTGAATTTTGAATATAGTGTTAGAACATACACTATGCACGTTGAAATTATATTTCATCCACTAACGGTAGCGAACCGTCTGAATGAGGGTTCGTTAAACCCGTATGGCCACACAACATAATCACTCGCTTACACTTACACCCTGCAAGTGGAACTAATGATAATTGGATTGAGGACTTTTGTTCTAACTCGTCTGTATCTTTGCTCTTGTATTCGCATTTGTATCCAAAGTATGAAAGTATAAACTGTATAAATGTATATAAAGTATATGTTTCTCAGCCCACGATTTAAAAGTATAAAAGTATTTGCAAAGGTGGGACTATGATCTCACCTCGAGTGCACGAGTATAAAGGTACTTCAACAAGTAAACGTGTGCATGAAAGTTGCTTAGCCTTGACCTAAACAAGTAAGTTGTATCAATTAACCGGTTACGACACAAGGTCGGGTGAAATGTGTTCAATTAGTCCTATGGCTCGTTACGACTCTATTAAGTATAGCATGTGAATCACGTTGTCAAGTTTCATACAAGAAACAAGTATAAAAGCATGTTAGAATGTTTGTATAAAAGTTTGGTTAAGTTTGACTAAAAGTCAAACTTGGTCAAAGTCAACGAAAAAGTCAACACGTTCGGGTCGGGTCCCAAACTATTTTTCTAAGCTTAGAAGTCATATATGAGCATGTTGGCCAAGTTACATGTTAATCGGAGGTGCGTAGCATAGCAAACATTTTTGGTAAAAAGGGACAAATGGGACAGAAGCTGGACACGTTATACGCCGCGCCGCGGCCAGGCCTGTCGCGCCGCGACAAAAGCCGTGGCCTGGTCCCTGGCCTGTTTCACTTGTTCAAGACTTGGAAATTTTCAAACAAACGCATAACGCAAACCGCAAACAATTAGAAGACGTATCTTATACCGTTGGAAAGCTCTTTTGACAAGGAACACAACTAAACATGTTTCATCAAACAAAAACATCATTTTCCATAACCGATTTCTCGTCAAGTGATCATTTAAAAGTCCATTTTCAAAGTTTCAAGTTCATCAATTGCATTTTAAGTTTCGGGAATCCAATTCACACATATGATATGCCGTTTCGAAGGTAATTAAGCATACATTACAACTAATCACTAACAATTAACATTCCATGGCATTCAAGCATCAAAAGTTCATGTCAAGAACTATCAAACCCTAGTCAAACATCACAAAATCATTAATCGGGTTTTGAAGTTTTCTTAATCAACCTACACATCCAAATGTGGCTAATGATACTAGTAACACAATTAAAACACGCACTTTAACAATCTAACAACATTAACTCATCCAAAATCAAGGATTAAGCAAACCCATTTCAAATGTTCAAACTAGTTACTCAAAACAACAAATCGAGCAAGTAAATCATATATTCATGCTAGACACGAGCCATAGACACTAACTAACACCATTTCAAATCAAAAACACGAATTTAGAGAAATCTAGAGTTTTAGAAATGTTACCCAAACGAGATGAAGTTGGTATCAAATTGTAGAGGATGAAGAGAGGATTCCAAATATGTAATTTGTTTTGAAGTTTGCTTCCCGATCCGAATTTAGATGATGATTTATGTTTGTGTTCTTGAGAGAAAAAAAGAAAGAAAGAAAGAAGAAGAAATGGATGAATGAGGGGTGGAGGTGGTGAGTGGTTGACTAGTCAACTACTAGCCACCTCTTTGGTCAAGTGGCGGAACTAGTCCCTCAAGTTTCAGAGCGGGTGCGGGAATTAACCAAACGAATATTTTTAAAACGCAAGTTAACGAGAGATGTTATAATTAAATGACGGAATTATTATGAACGTTAGTCAACGGAAACTACGAATTTAAATACGAAAGATTATTATTTAAAAAAAAAAAAGACGGTGTTAAAAATAAATTTAACGGAAAAACGCGGGATGTTACATTATCCACACCTCAAAAGAAATTTCGTCCCGAAATTTAGTTGGAAGTAGTAGTTGTTGAATCTTACTCGAGATCTTGCGTTGTAAATTCTACGAATAAGTGAAGGTACGTCCTTGAGTATTTCCACGAATTTTGACGGTCGGGATCATATGTTGTTTTAAGGTTTGGCTTCCATGATTCATGGTTTCAACCGGTCCTCCTAGGAAGTGAGGGTTATCGTCGATAGTGAGTTCATCAAAGGAGATAGCAAGTTCTCGTTTCGCAAAACACGTCTTTAAGTTGATACATCGAATGTAGGATAAACGGAGACCCAAAATGAGTCGGAAAAGTCTAAACGGCTAGCGACTGGTCCAAAACACCCCAAGAATTTAAAGGATCAAAATATCGCGGATTTAGCTTCCTACGTTTTCCCGAACGGATTGCACCTTTCCAAGGTGCGACTCTTAACGTGACGCGGTTTATTTGAAATGTTTACGTCTAACATTGGCGTAGCTCTTGGTGATTACGAGTCGCGTAGGGTTTTACCTGAATATGAATAAATTTTCTCGGTCGCTCATGAATAACCTCGGCCCCGGTGAATTGATCATCGTTTACTTTGTTCGACAAAGGAGAATGACGTTTCCGGTCACATGTGGTTTCAAAAGGTGTGACGTTAAAACTCGAATGAAAATCATTGTAGTACGAGGATTCGGTTAAAGGAAAATACTTTTCTCAAGTAAATTTGAAGTTGGTAATACAAACTTGTATTATGGTTTCCAAGGTTTAAATCGCATGTTTGTTCGGTCCGTCGGGTTGTGGAAGGTACGCGGTACTCATGTCTAAACGCGGTCCCGAGGCTTTTTGTAAGGTACTCCAAAATCTAGAAATGAAACGAGGATCTCAATCCGAAACGGGGTATATTTCCCTAAGGCATATTGAACAAGTTTGCTAGGAATTGAAAACGTTAGCTAGGACAAGTTTCTCAAGAAAATTCGCGTCGCGAAAGATTTATCAGTTTCCAAAAACGTTCGTCGGGGCAAGTTCTCATCGGTTTTTGAAAGAAAAAAAAAATGTTCATCGGGACTATTCACCCTCGAGGTGAGTACTAGTATAACGTGGAGAGTCTCTCCCTCCATTGAGAGTTTAGAGTAAAGATTTCCTGAACCGGAAGTACGAGTGTGATGAGAGAGAAGTTTCCGCCTCAGTGCGAGCATAACGAGTAAATCGTAATTAGTCAATAAGACTGTGCGAGGACGAGATAGTATACACGTGTAACATACGGTTGAAGTCGAGAGGAATCGGTAATTCATTCGGAAGCATAAGTACAGTTCGACAAAAGTCGAAGGGGTGTCCCCGGTATGGTTGTTATCAATATTCTCGGAGTTTTCGGATGTCCAAACATGAAAGGATGAAGTCATGTACATGGCACATGGTGGTGTTTAGGTTGATCGAGTCTAACCACCATCACGCGTCACTAGAACTTTGGTATGTCTTACCGTAATATAACCACGTTGATCGAGTGTCGTTATATTACGCTAACTCATACCTCCATTCCCACATCACTCTATAGATTCAAGTTCGTGTAATCGCGAAAATCTAAAATGAACAAAATGTAACGACGTCTCAAACGTGACTCGTATTAAATCGAAAGAGTTTCTACCACTCTAAAGAAGCGTTTCCCCGTGGGAAGTGTATAAATGATTGTTCACGTCAATGTGGTTCGAGTCAGACAACATTGTATTTAGGTATGAAAAGAGTAACGAGTCATGATAACAAGTAATACGCAACCGTAGCGATAAATGGTGATGACGATACTCATCTAGAGTAGTGACAGTGACTTTACAATATTCATGGATAGTAAGATGAGACGGAGGAAATAACAACCAAGGAGTCAGAGTTCCCGAACTAAAGTGGCAGGATACGAGTTCGTATAATGAAGGTTGGGTACCATTAAAAAGTTTTCCTAAGAATGATTCAAGTATAATGCACAAGTAGTCAAGTAAGTGCTATCTATAGCAAATGTATGTCAGAATGCAAATGCTAACTATCCGGTTGTAGTCTAGACTCACTAATGCGTCCTAACGACTCTGTTAGACACACTAATGCACGTCCTAGTTCCCTACAACCAACGCTCTGATACCACTTGTAACGACCCGACCAAAACCGTTATTGACGGCGCCGTTAACTTAGGTCCCGTTGCGTGGTCGTAGTCCCTATATGAGACTCGTTTGACCAAAATTATGTCGCATTCATTTGAAAGGTACAAGACTTGCAAGTTTAGTTTACAAAACCGTTCGACAACAAGTCTAAGTTTACAAAAGTCATAAAGTATAAATGAAATAACTTGCGACATAATTAGTTTAAAAACACAGTTGCTATAAATAGCGTAAGTATGTAAACGATATGTTTGAATCCAAAAGTGCTATCCCTAGCGTATGCATGCATGGTTGACTCCAATCAAGTAATCAAAGAGTGCGGAAGCATGTATCAAGTAGCCAAGTATGAACCTGAGAAAACATGTAGAAAACTGTCAACGAAAAACGTTGGTGAGATCATAAATGTATTTGTGAAAGTATGTTTTTGAATCACAAGGTTTAGTATCAAGGCGTATACATCTCTAAAGATGTGTTTGTAAACCATAAGATTTAGTATAAAGTGAATATCAAGCGTATACATCCCAAAAGATGTTGTCTGTATCACGAGCACCCAATTACCAAAACTTAACTGAATCTTCCCTCTGAATTTTGAATATAGTGTTAGAACATACACTATGCACGTTGAAATTATATTTCATCCACTAACGGTAGCGAACCGTCTGAATGAGGGTTCGTTAAACCCGTATGGCCACACAACATAATCACTCGCTTACACTTACACCCTGCAAGTGGAACTAATGATAATTGGATTGAGGACTTTTGTTCTAACTCGTCTGTATCTTTGCTCTTGTATTCGCATTTGTATCCAAAGTATGAAAGTATAAACCGTATAAATGTATATAAAGTATATGTTTCTCAGCCCACGATTTAAAAGTATAAAAGTATTTGCAAAGGTGGGACTATGATCTCACCTCGAGTGCACGAGTATAAAGGTACTTCAACAAGTAAACGTGTGCATGAAAGTTGCTTAGCCTTGACCTAAACAAGTAAGTTGTATCAATTAACCGGTTACGACACAAGGTCGGGTGAAATGTGTTCAATTAGTCCTATGGCTCGTTACGACTCTATTAAGTATAGCATGTGAATCACGTTGTCAAGTTTCATACAAGAAACAAGTATAAAAGCATGTTAGAATGTTTGTATAAAAGTTTGGTTAAGTTTGACTAAAAGTCAAACTTGGTCAAAGTCAACGAAAAAGTCAACACGTTCGGGTCGGGTCCCAAACTATTTTTCTAAGCTTAGAAGTCATATATGAGCATGTTGGCCAAGTTACATGTTAATCGGAGGTGCGTAGCATAGCAAACATTTTTGGTAAAAAGGGACAAATGGGACAGAAGCTGGACACGTTATACGCCGCGCCGCGGCCAGGCCTGTCGCGCCGCGACAAAAGCCGTGGCCTGGTCCCTGGCCTGTTTCACTTGTTCAAGACTTGGAAATTTTCAAACAAACGCATAACGCAAACCGCAAACAATTAGAAGACGTATCTTATACCGTTGGAAAGCTCTTTTGACAAGGAACACAACTAAACATGTTTCATCAAACAAAAACATCATTTTCCATAACCGATTTCTCGTCAAGTGATCATTTAAAAGTCCATTTTCAAAGTTTCAAGTTCATCAATTGCATTTTAAGTTTCGGGAATCCAATTCACACATATGATATGCCGTTTCGAAGGTAATTAAGCATACATTACAACTAATCACTAACAATTAACATTCCATGGCATTCAAGCATCAAAAGTTCATGTCAAGAACTATCAAACCCTAGTCAAACATCACAAAATCATTAATCGGGTTTTGAAGTTTTCTTAATCAACCTACACATCCAAATGTGGCTAATGATACTAGTAACACAATTAAAACACGCACTTTAACAATCTAACAACATTAACTCATCCAAAATCAAGGATTAAGCAAACCCATTTCAAATGTTCAAACTAGTTACTCAAAACAACAAATCGAGCAAGTAAATCATATATTCATGCTAGACACGAGCCATAGACACTAACTAACACCATTTCAAATCAAAAACACGAATTTAGAGAAATCTAGAGTTTTAGAAATGTTACCCAAACGAGATGAAGTTGGTATCAAATTGTAGAGGATGAAGAGAGGATTCCAAATATGTAATTTGTTTTGAAGTTTGCTTCCCGATCCGAATTTAGATGATGATTTATGTTTGTGTTCTTGAGAGAAAAAAAGAAAGAAAGAAAGAAGAAGAAATGGATGAATGAGGGGTGGAGGTGGTGAGTGGTTGACTAGTCAACTACTAGCCACCTCTTTGGTCAAGTGGCGGAACTAGTCCCTCAAGTTTCAGAGCGGGTGCGGGAATTAACCAAACGAATATTTTTAAAACGCAAGTTAACGAGAGATGTTATAATTAAATGACGGAATTATTATGAACGTTAGTCAACGGAAACTACGAATTTAAATACGAAAGATTATTATTTAAAAAAAAAAAAGACGGTGTTAAAAATAAATTTAACGGAAAAACGCGGGATGTTACACATACATGGTCCGATGGAAGTCGACAACGAAGTTAATCACAATTTCGACACCACAGCTAACTAAGTGTGGGGAGAATCAAGTCTTTAAAGGATAATATGTATTTCTGTTAGAGTTAGATTGTCTATTTTCGTGTAGTTCTCGAAAATGGAACCCGAATGGTCTTTCCCTAGCAGACCCTAAAGAACTAGTCTTCTCCCCCCATTCTGAATTTTTATTTTTTTTAGGTTTTTACGAAATGAAGACTGCCTGTGAACTAAACCATGGTCTAATGCTACACGCTTTGATCACTAAAAGAAATAATGACATACTACCGAGTGAACTAGTATCAGTAATCAGAGAAAGAATGGACGGAGTTAGAAAAGAATCCAGATGCGAAGATAATAAGTTACAATTTGGTAAAGGAAAATCAAAATCCACAGCGAAAAGAAGAGCACGACACCTAGAACGATGTCACAAATGCGGAAAATGGTCACATGGAGGTAAATGTTCAAATAATCAAACCTATTCAAATACCGAATTTTTTACTTTATGCAGAGACGGACCGTTCATATGTTTAGAAGAAAAGACACTGAATGCTCGAGGTTACGCCTATGTAGCCATGGAAAATCAATTAAACCGACTATCTTATGAATGGGATAGATCATATAACTAAGAAATCTATTCCACAGGTATGTCTGTACAGTTTTTATTTTTATTTTTATTTTTAACCTTTTGATAATAAACGCTAATTTGTTCGCTAAAAAGTATTAAATTGGTATTGAATAAAATTAGGTTTGGCGACCGAAATTATTGATATCATTCAAAAATTTATTACATCACTGCGAAATTTAACGTTTATTCTTAAGGTATAAATATCTTTAATTAATCAACCCAAAATATTTCAAAAATTCGTCATGAGTTAAATTAGGTCTTGGAACCGAAATTACTTTACCGAAAAGAGGGGCGTATATTTTTGATAATATTTGATTGATTAAAGTGGGATAAAAAGACAAAAAGATTTTTAATTTTATTTTTACCATGTTTTTAAAATTAATATTTAAATCTTAAATTAATATTGTAAACTTTGTAAAATCAATATTTTTAAAATTGTAAATATAAAAAAAAAAAAAAAATTAATATAAGTTTGGTGTGAATTTATAATATGAATTTTTAAATTAAGATTGGTGTGAACTTTTAATTTTTAAAATACAAATTTTTAATTTTACACATTTTAAATTTTAAGTTTGGTGTGAATTTTTAATATTAATTTTGAATTTTATATTTAAGTTGTGTGAATTTAAAAACAAAAATTTACTTTATCTCATTAAGTTAAGAATATGATTTTTAAAATTCGTCGTAAGTTGAAGACTAGGTCTTTGAACCGAAATTGCTTTACCCGAGGGAGGGACGAGAACTTTTATTATCATTATTTTTAATCTTATTGAATTAAAGTATGCCAAAAACATTGAAAAAACTCAAAAAACTTAGCTTTTAAAACAATCGCTATAAAAAGACAAATTTTAAAATTTTTTCGAGGGACGGACTAGGACATCGATCCGAAACGACCTCGTCCTAAATAACAAGGGAAACAAAATTTTAAAATTAAGTACTTAATTGTTTTATAAGTTATTGATTATAAAAAAAAAAAAATATCAAACTCCGCGACTCGCGGAGTTTGAAGGGTTATTCACCGCGAGTCGCGGAGGGATGAAAAATCAGAAAAAAAATAAAGAGCTGGAACAGATCAGTCCCAACCCCAAAACAATAAAAACCTGCGAAAAACTGCACGCAAAAAACCCGAAAAATACACCCCAAAATCACAATTTTTAACCGTTAATCACCAAATCTTTTGCTAAAATCATGTTGAGAAGGATGCTATCTAAGAATTACTCAAGAAAAAGGGTAAATTTCTACACCTAAACACCATTTAATCCGAAATTTGGTGTTCTTGAGCAATTTTTTTCCCCAAATTGATTTTGATGCTTTTTAGTGTAATTATGCTTAAATTGTTTATGTATTATGCTTGTATAACCTAGATTGATGCTGTTTAACATGATTAGAAGCCTTAAACTTCAAATTTTGAGTAATCTAGGGTTTGTGTTCTTGAGCAAATTTGGGGCTTTTTGATATAAACAGGTTATGGCCGATTTTTGTCATGAATTGTTGCTAAAATAAGTTGTGTAACATGTTTAGGTAATTAAATGATCCAAACTTTGAGCCTAAATATGATTTTGAGAATTAAAGTGGACTTTTTCAAGTCTAAAAATTCATGAACTTGATTTTTGAAAGATAATGCCATTTGAGACTTGTTTAATTGCTAGTAATGATTATTTTGACATGTTATTTGAGTTGAATGCTTATGAACTTGGCGAACATTTTCGTATATGCTTATTTGAAAAAGTGTAGATTTGATAAAAATGTGAAAATGAGCTTAAGTTTGATATAAATTGATAATGTCATTGTAATTATTTTGATTGATGATTTTGCTGACACTAATGCATATTTGGATGCACAAAAATTGTGTTTGATGTGATTTGCAGAATGAAAGGGGTGAATCTTCATCCCAAGCCCGCAATGCTCCTACTGAGAATTTGGAACAACAGGAGGTGGATAACTACTACAAGCAGGATATACCTCATCCAGTCATGACCTTTTCCGATATGCACTTGGAAGAGTTGCACCCGAACCTGAGATTTGACAGACTTTGGATAGATTATCCAAAATATCAAAGGGGTTTGCATACTCTTCATTCTAAGGTTGTTGAGGTACCGAGGGTCATAGAATGGGGACCCTTAGAAGCTGTAGAATTGGCCGGGCCAATTAGGGAATTACTTGTACAGAGGTATGGTAATTCTTCTTTTAATGACTGGGTACGTTTATTCACCATGCGTAGACCTGTATATAAAGTATGGTGTGAAGAATTGTTATGTAGTATAGAGTTGAATGATCGGGTAGCTAGTTTAACTGATCGTTCTTTTATTAGATTTTTGTTAGGCGGTTCGATGCGCCACATGTCTTTACTGGACATGGCTCAGGCTTTACATATATATACGCCTGAGGAGTTAGCGTCTGCCGATTGTAGAGGATTGATACTAAACGGTAGAAAGATAGATGAAAATTTTGATACACACGGTGTGTGGAGTCAAATGACAAGCCATCACCGTTTCAAAGGGGGAAATTACTCTTATTTGGATATAGATAGAGCCGAATTAAGAGTGATACATAGGTTTTTAGCTAATTCGATTACACAAAGGGGTAAGAACAAGGAAAAAGTAAATGAACAGGATTTGTTTTACCATATGTGTATTCGAGACCCACAAAGCACTGTAAGTATACCGTATTGTGTGGGTTATTATTTATCAGCTATGGTTCGGGGGATGCGACCGCATAACATAATAGGAGGTGGTATTTTTATTACTTTGATTGGTGAATATCTCGGTGTGGATATAAGTCGGGGGGGATTATTAGTAGAAGAACCAGAACCCCGCGATACTATAGGTTTAAATATATACCATGGTGCGAAAGTTTTGAAGAGGCGAAATACGCCGCAGTACGATACCATGGTAGACATCCACAGGTGGAGAGAAACCAACAACAAGGTAATGTAGGAGGGGGGAATGAGATGCAAGAAATGCAAAGGTTTATAGCTTCTCAGGAATACGAAAATGCTAGACAGAGAGCATTTGAAGATTGGCAAGTTCATCAGAACCAAATCATAGCTCATTGCCAACATATAGGTAGAAACTATATTCCTACACCGAAACCCATCTTCCCTCCTTGGTCTATAGAGATGCAGCCACCGTATCCTACGTATGACCCTGCCGAAGCATTCTATAGCACCTATGGTTATGCCTGGAACCCCTATTGGTACCAGTATCATCCCTAGTATACTTAGTTTTATTTATTTTGTAATTTGTAATTATTGATACGTTTAATACTTTTGTTAATATTGTAATCATTTTTATAATTATCTAACTTTTATTCTTAGATTTTAATAAATTTTTTGAATGTGGGGTAATATACCAAACTTCAAAAATATGTATATATGTTTGCAGTTTATCTTATGTACACAACATGGTAAAACAACGCATTTTCAAAGACTGGCATTAAGTTCAGCAAAAGCAACTAATTTTGACGACAAGATGCAAAATATATGTGAAATAACAACAAGACGGAATGAACAAATGATGTGCACCATTTATCATTCAGCAAACAAATGCCAATATATTTGGAAACTTTGGTAAAAATTTAATCATTTTCACACTAATCACCCTCAATAATTTAAATTGTTACTGATTTCTTGCAAATGAGGGCATTGCAAGATCTTAAGTGTGGGAAGGGGTTAAATTCTTTTGGATTTTAAAAATTTTTACTTTATACACTTGGTTACCATTAAAAATACTAGTAAAGCAGTAGTTGTATTAGAATCTAGTGCTCTCTGATAATAAAGAACAGCCCTGGTCTTATATACTGACTACCCAATTCTAGTAAAAATTTTCAAAATTTTCAATTAAATGAACTAAAAATCATGTTTATACATATTTATGAACGATAAAACTAGGTTTTAACACCGAAATTATTGTTACCTCAAAAAGGACAAAAATTGAGAAACAAACCAAAATGTTAAAATTCATTTAAAATGGAATAGAGGACGATAAAAAGGAAAATAAAAGCCAAGTGTGAGAAAATTTACCAAGTTATCTTAAACATATGTCACATATATCTGTAACAAATAACTGAAAATACTTCTGCTTTGGACTAAACTAAACTGTTTTACCCAATGAAAGAAAAGAAGAGATGGATCTACACGATGAATCAATTCCATCATTAAAAGGAAGTAAAGTCTTCCGAAAAAGAAACGCGCTTCTTGATTTACGTCATGAAGTTGTCATCCAGACCAGCTGTAGGTTGACGAAAAATCTAGAAAAGTCATCACTAAAATCAGCAGGAAATCCACGGACCTCAGCATTAAACAGGGTCGCCAAGTGGTCAGATTTATCCTAACCATGAGAAGGATTTATCTCGTATAATGGGGGGGCACCATGCAAATTAGCTGGACAAGACTAATGAATCAGATCCCCATAAAGGATAATCACCTTAAAGATTAAAAATCAGCTTTTAAGACTGATATTACTCAATCCTAGAGATTGACCTTAAAGATTGAGAATTACAAACTCATGGAATTCAATGATATCTAAACTCGAGCTTGAATGAGAAAATATTTTGATCAAAATTATAAACCGATTTGTTTTCTGAAAACCCATTTTCAATGCGTTCATTACCATTAAACGTAAAATCTTAGGAATTCACCTGGAATTCATTAGGTCACCTGAACTAAATCGGGTGTCAACCGTAAGAACGGTGGTTGCATAGCATGGTCAAAGACAGGACCTTGTGCCATACCGAAAAATTATAAAGGTGAGCTTTACTATTGCTCCTACCAAGGATAGTAATTGCATCCGACACGTTACAGACCATAATTAAAAGCATGTCAGGGGACATTGCCTTAACAGTTGCTTGTTCAACGCTTTCCTTTACAACCGGAAGGTAGTTTACCGAAAGGTAATATACGGAACAAGTAAACTGGACGTGTTGCTTTCCAAATACAAGGTTAGCAAGTGGGTGACACAAAACCGCAAGTTTTGAGCTAAAATTTTCAAATCTGAAACCCACCAAACCCACAAAAATATTTTGCAAACACCGGTAAAGGGTTATCCCGAAAAACTTATCTAGGGTAAAAACTAGATTTAATTTTCAAAAGATCAAATGTTTTCATAAAGATCCAATTTCCTTAATGGATCTAAATTTTTATAGTCATGTGAGACTGTAAACCATATCGTTACTACCATTGTTTATACCGCCGTATAGAAATCACTGATGTACAAAGTGTGAAGAATAAAGAAGTGATTCTAGTATTTCAAGACAATATTGCTTGAGGACAAGCAACGCTCAAGTGTGGGAATATTTGATAATGCTAAAAACGAACATATATTTCATAGCATTATTCCTCAAGAAAGACAAGCTTTTAGTTGCAATTGTTCTATTTACAAGTGATATTCGTTTAAATAATAAAAGGTGAAGACAAAAGACAGATTCGACGAATTGAAGACGCAAATGACCAAAAAGCTCAAAAGTACAAAAGACAATCAAAAAGGTTCCAATTATTGATAAGAAACGTCTCGAAATTACAAGAGTACAAGATTCAAAACGCAAAGTACAAGATATTAAATTGTACGCATGGACGTTCGAAAATTCGGAACCGGGTCCAGAGTCAACTCTTAACGCTCGACGCAACGGACTAAAAATTACAAGTTAACTATGTATATAAATATAATATAATATATAATTAATTATATTAATTATATATATATTATATTTATAAATAAAAACCGTCGGCAGAGAAAGACTTCAAGGGACTGAGCTGTAATTTCATTCTCCGCGACTCGCGGAGTTTGAAGGCAAAAATGCCGCGAGTCGCGGAGCCCCAAAATGAAATTCTGCCTATAAAGCCAACCGAATTCTGATCGTAAAAAATCATCTTTTTCTTCCTCATTCATACGTAAAATTTATATTTATATTTATAATTTATATTTTAATTTTAATTATAATTCTAATAATAAGGGTATGTTAGCAAATGTTGTAAGGGTGTAAGTCGAAATTCTGTCCGTGTAACGCTACGCTATTTTTAATCATTGTAAGTTATGTTCAACCTTTTTACATTAATGTCTCGTAGCTAAGTTATTATTATGCTTATTTAAAACGAAGTAATCATGATGTTGGGCTAATTACTAAAATTGGGTAATTGGACTTTGTACCATAATTGGGGTTTGGACAAAAGAACGACACTTGTGGAAATTAGACTATGGGCTATTAATAGGCTTTATATTTGTTTAACTAAATGATAGTTTGTTAATGTTAATATAAAGATTTACAATTGGGCGTCCTTATAAATTACCATATACACTCGATCGGACACGATGGGCGGGGTATTTATATGTACGAATAATCGTTCATTTAACCGGACATAGGAATGGATTAATAGCCACTAGAATAATTAAAACAGGGGTGAAATTACATTCATGGGTAATTGGTGTAATTGCTAACAAAGTAGTAAAACCTTGGTTTACACGCAGTTGATAACCTGATGTATTCATTAAACAAAGTATTAAAACCTTGTTACAATTCGAATCCCCAATTAGTTGGAATATTTAACTTCGGGTATAAGAATAATTTGATGAGGACACTCGCACTTTATATTTATGACTGATGGACTGTTATGGATAAAAACCAGACGGACATATTAAATAATCCAGGACAAAGGACAATTAACCCATGGGCATAAAACTAAAATCAACACGTCAAACATCATGATTACGGAAGTTTAAATAAGCATAATTCTTTTATTTCATATTTAATTTCCTTTATTTTATATTTAATTGCACTTCTAATTATCGCATTTTTATTGTTATTGTATTTAATTGCACTTTTAATTATCGTACTTTTTAATTATCGCAAGTTTATTTTATCGCACTTTTATTATTCGCAATTTCATTATCGTTATTTACTTTACGCTTAAAATTAAGTCTTGTATTTATTTATTATTTTACATTTGGTTTTAACTGCGACTAAAGTTTTAAAAATCGACAAACCGGTCATTAAACGGTAAAAACCCCCCTTTATAATAATAATATTACTTATATATATGTATTTGTATTTTTATAAAAG
Organism: Rutidosis leptorrhynchoides; assembly: GCF_046630445.1. Classification (NCBI taxonomy): domain Eukaryota; kingdom Viridiplantae; phylum Streptophyta; class Magnoliopsida; order Asterales; family Asteraceae; genus Rutidosis; species Rutidosis leptorrhynchoides. The sequence continues at coordinate 716,213,534 of NC_092333.1, forward strand.
TAAACTAATATAGCGTTAAGCTTTGTTTAAAGATTTCCCTGTGGAACGAACCGGACTTACTAAAAACTACACTACTGTACGATTAGGTACACTGCTTATAAGTGTTGTAGCAAGGTTTAAGTATATCCATTCTCTAAATAAATAAATATCTTGTGTAAAATTGTATCGTATTTAATAGTGTTTCGTTGTAAACTTCAATAGTATTTTATACCCCTTAGCTTTGACATCAGAAATACATCGGGAAATTCTTTTGTGACGGGAACATCATTGATGCTCTTTTCTTCAGTTTGTACTTTCTCGACGTGTGCTAGAACAGCATAGCAACCTTTTCTTATTAGTTTTTGTGCCTTCAAATTACTAATAAGATGTAGCTTCGTGTTGCCCTTTTCTCCGTACACCATTAAGGGTTCTCCTTCTTCTCGTACAATGCGAATTGCATTTTTGTAACATACGATCTCTACTTTCATCTCCTTCAGCCAGTCCATGCCAACTATTACATCAAAACTCCCTAACTCTACTGGTATCAAATCAATCTTAAATATTTCGCTACCCAGTTTAATTTCTCGATTCCGGCATATATAATCTGCTGAAATTAATTTACCATTTGCTAATTCGAGTAAAAATTTACTATCCAACGGAGTCAATGGACAACTTAATTTAGCACAAAAATCTCTACTCATATAGCTTCTATCCGCACCCGAATCAAATAAAACGTAAGCAGATTTATTGTCAATAAGAAACGTACCCGTAACAAGCTCTGGGTCTTCCTGTGCCTCTGCCGCATTAATATTGAAAACTCTTCCGCGGCCTTGTCCATTCGTGTTCTCCTGGTTCGGGAAATTTCTAATAATGTGGCCCGGTTTTCCACATTTATAACAAACTACATTGGCATAACTTGCTCCGACACTACTTGCTCCGCCATTACTCGTTCTGACACAATTTGTTCCTTTCATTCTGTTAACCCCTGGTCCGTAGACGTCACACTTCGCCGCGCTATGACCATTTCTTTTACACTTGTTGCAAAATTTGGTGCAGAACCCCGAGTGATACTTTTCACACCTTTGGCATAGCTGCTTCTGATTGTTGTTGTTGTTGTTGTTGTTGTGGTTGTTATTGTTGTTGGGATGATTGTTGTAGTTGTTGTTGTTGTTGTGCCTTTTCTTGTAGTTGCGATTGATGTTACGATTGTTGGGATAGTTGTTGTTGTTTTGGTGACTCTTATCACCGTTTTCCTCCCACTTTCTTTTGACTAGCTTCACGTTGGCCTCTTCGGCCGCCTGTTCTTTAATTCTTCCCTCAATATGGTTCACTAGTTTGTGAGCCATTCTACATGCCTTTTGTATGGAGGCAGGCTCGTGTGAACTTATATCTTCTTGGATTCTCTCCGGTAACCCTTTCACAAACGCGTCGATCTTCTCTTCCTCATCTTCGAACGCTCTCGGACACAATAGGCACAATTCTGTGAATCGTCTTTCGTACGAAGTAATATCGAATCCCTGTGTTCATAACCCTCTAAGTTCTGACTTGAGCTTATTGACCTCGGTTATGGGACGGTACTTCTCGTTCATCAAGTGCTTGAATGCTGACCACGGTAGCGCGTAAGCAGCATCTTGTCCCACTTGCTCTAGATAGGTATTCCACCATGTTAACGCAATATCTGTGAAGGTATGCGTAGCGTACTTCACTTTGTCTCCTTCAGCACACTTACTTATGGCAAACACTGATTCAACTTTCTCGGTCCACCGTTTCAATCCGATTGGTCCTTCAGTCCCATCAAATTCTGAAGGTTTGCAGGCAGTGAATTCCTTGTAGGAGCATCCTACACGATTTCTTGCACCGTTAGCTGTATTGCTAGATTCAGAGTTATTGTTGGTATGTAGCGCGGCCTGTACTGCGGCTATATTTGAAGCAAGAAAGGCACGAAATTCCTCTTCGCTCATATTCAAGGTGTGTCGAGTATTCGTTGCCATTTCCTTCAAAATAGTCAAATGAAACAAGTTAATCATACAGAATATTAAGAGTAGTCAATAGTATCTCGTAGCATAATATGAACTCATTTATAAAAGCTTTTTCTTCATATTAGCGTTTTATAAGTTTAAATTCGGGTACTACCTACCCGTTAAGTTCATACTTAGTAGCTAATATACAATTCAACTACTACAATTCCATATGAAAAACTGATTATAATAATATATCACATACAAATATTCTTCAAACTTACAACTTCGCTATATTACATATAACATGAAATATAGTACACTATGATACAAGACAGTTTTGAAGATAAATCTAGTTAATACGTAAGTTGTTCAGCAAAGGAAATAAAGACACGTAATTCATAAGTCCAGAAACAAGTCATGCATTCTGGTTTTACTAAGACGACTTCCCATCCTTGGTCTTGTGGAAAATAACCGTTATGACCATTGGCTAGGCAGCATGTTGTAATGTTATCAAAAGGACGAGGGTTTCGTAATGTCCAACAGCCCCGTAATAATCTAAAAACCTTGTTTCTCACCCCAACTACTAAATCCTTCACTTGTGGGAAAGTTTTATTTAAAAGCTGCAATCCGATGTTCTTTTTCTCACTTTGGTAAGAAGCGAACATCACTAACCCGTAAGCATAACATGCTTCTTTATGTTTCATGTTAGAAGCTCTTTCTAATTCACGAAATCCTATGTTGGGATATGCTGAGTCAAAATAGGTTCTTAACCCGTAGCGTAAAATTGCATTTGGATTCCCCACATTTAACGCTTTAAAGAAAAACGGCGTAACTTAAAGTCTCCCCAATGTGATATACCCCACCTATCAAAGGAAAGCCTTTTATAAACTAAGGCATTTCTGGAAAGTCTTTCAAATGTTTGACAAGTTAATTTCGCCATAACTAAATGTGCTGATGAATTCTGACCGACTCTAGACAAGATTTCCTCAATCATATCCTCTGGTAGGTCTTCTAAAATATTCGATTGTCTACCCTTAACGTCCATTTTGTTTTTATACTGTAAAATAGACAAGGATTAGATTCGTAATAACAAACAATACAAGCAATTTTTACATAGAACATAAAAGTACAAGCACACTACAATACATTTATTACACAACATGCTCACACCCCTCTAATCTGAATCACTGGTTTCTTCTTATTCGGACTTGGTTCTTTTTCCTAATATTCTAGGGATATATGATGTTCCTCTAATACGAGTCGTCGTTTTCCAAATTGGTTTAGAAAAACCTGGTGGTTTAGAGGTTCCCGGGTTATTGTCACGATATTGAAAATACGGGTGTTGACGGTACAAATAGAGTTCATCGGGGTCGGAATCAGATTTCTCTATTTTGATGTCTTTTCCCTTATTATTTTCTTTTGCCTCATTAAATTGGGTCGGGGTAATTTCTATAACATCATCGGAATCCTCATCAGGATCCGATTCATCGGAAAATTGGTAATTTTCCCAATATTTTGCTTCCTTAGCGGAAACACCATTGACCATTATTAACTTTGGTCCATTGGTTGAGGATTTTCTTTTATTTGACCGATTTTCTGTGGTTCCTACTATTCCCCCCTCCGGAACCTCTTCTTCTTCCGGTTCCTCTTCTTCTGGTTCCTCTTCTTCCGGTTCCTCTTCTTCCGGTTCCGTTTCCTCTTCTTCCGGTTCTTCGGGAACTTGTGAATCTTGCCAATATATATTCGACTCTTTGTTATTATTAGGTGAGTCAATGAGATTTGTGCTAGAGGTAGACATCTATCACACAATATCAAACATGTTAAGAGATTAATATATCACATAATATTTACATGTTAATAATATATAGTTTCCAACAAAAATGTTAAGCAATCATTTTTAAAGAAAACACGGTCGAAGTCCAGACTCACTAATGCATCCTAACAAACTCGATAAGACACACTAATGCAAATTTTCTGGTTCTCTAAGACCAACGCTCGGATACCAACTGAAATGTCCCGTTCATATTGATTATAAACGTTCCATATTAATTGATTTCGTTGCGAGGTTTTGACTTCTATATGAGACGTTTTTCAAAGACTGCATTCATTTTTAAAACAACCATAACCTTTATTTTATCAATAAAGGTTTTAAAAACATTACGTAGATTATCAAATAATGATAATCTAAAATATACTGTTTACACACGATCATTACATAATGGTTTACAATAGAAATATATTACATCGATATATGTTTCTTGAATGCAGTTTTTACACAATATCATACAAACATGGACTCCAAATCTTGTCCTTATTTTAATATGCAATAGCGGAAGCTCTTAGTATTCACCTGAGAATAAACATGCTTTAAACGTCAACAAAAATGTTGGTGAGTTATAGGTTTAACCTATATATATCAAATCGTAACAATAGACCACAAGATTTCATATTTCAATACACATCCCATACATAGAGATAAAAATCATTCATATGGTGAACACCTGGTAACCGACATTAACAAGATGCATATATAAGAATATCCCCATCATTTCGGGACACCCTTCGGATATGATATAAATTTCGAAGTACTAAAGCATCCGGTACTTTGGATGGGGTTTGTTAGACCCAATAGATCTATCTTTAGGATTCGCGTCAATTAGGGTGTCTGTTCCCTAATTCTTAGATTACCAGACTTAATAAAAAGGGGCATATTCGATTTCGATAATTCAACCATAGAATGTAGTTTCACGTACTTGTGTCTATTTTGTAAATCATTTATAAAACCTGCATGTATTCTCATCCCAAAAATATTAGATTTTAAAAGTGGGACTATAACTCACTTTCACAGATATTTCCTTCCTCGGAAATAAGACTTGGCCACGGATCGATTCACGAACCTATACAAATATGTACATATATATCAAAGTATGATCAAAATATAATTACAACCATTTTTTATTATGTTTTAAAGATTTGAGTGTATTAAGTCAGCTGTCCTCGTTAGTAACCTACAACTAGTTGTCCACAGTTAGATGTACAGAAATAAATCGATATATATGATCTTGAATCAATCCACGACCCAGTGTATACACGTCTCAGGCTAAATCACAACTCAAAGTATATATATTTTTGGAATCAACCTCAACCCTGTATAGCTAACTCCAACATTACTGCATATAGAGTGTCTATGGTTGTTCCAAATAATATATATACATGGGTCGATATGATATGTCAAAACATTTGCATACGTGTCTATGGTATCCCAAGATTACATAATATATTAGAATACATGTATAATACAATATGAGTTAGCAAGGATATGATTTGTATAGATTTGTTAAACATTTTCCGTAGCTAAAAAGATCAAAAATATCCAATCTTGTTTTACCCATAACTTCTTCATTTTAAATCCGTTTTGAGTGAATCAAATTGATATGGTTTCATATTGAACTCTAATTTAAGAATCCAAACAGAAAAAGTATAGGTTTATAGTCATAAATTTAAGTTACATGTCAATTACTAAAGAGGTAGTCATTTCCGTTGAAAGAACGACATCTTGATCACCATTTTGAAAAACATACTTTCACTTTGAGTTTAACCAAGATTTTTGGATATAGTTTCATGTTCATATGAAAAACCATTTTCCCAGAAGAACAAATTTTAAATCAAAGTTTATCATAGTTTTTAATTATCCAAACCAAAACAGCCCCCGGTTTCACTACGACGGCGTATATCCGATTTTATGGTGTTCATCGTGTTTCCAGGTTTTAAATCATTAAGTTAGCATATCATATAGATATAGAACATGTGTTTAGTTGATTTTAAAAGTCAAGTTAGAAGGATTAACTTTTGTTTGCGAACAAGTTTAGAATTAACTAAACTATGTTCTAGTGATTACAAGTTTAAACCTTCGAATAATATAGCTTTATATGTATGAATCGAATGATGTTATGAACATCATTACTACCTCAAGTTTTTTGGATAAAACTACTGAAAATGAAAAAAATGGATCTAGCTTCAAAGGATCCTTGGATGGCTTGAAAGTTCTTGAAGCAGAATCATGACACGAAAACCGTTCAAGTAAGATTTTCACTCGAAATAAGATTGTTATAGTTGTAGAAATTGAATTGAAGTTTGAATATGAATATTACCTTGAATTAAAAAGATAACCTACTGTAAATCACAAAGATTCTTTGATCTTAGATGATTACTTGGAATGGATTAGAAAGCTTGGAAGTAGACTTGCAAACTTGGAAGTATTCTTGATTTTTATGAAACTATACTTATGGAATTTATGAAGAACACTTAGAACTTGAAGATGGAACTTGAGAGAGATCAATTAGATGAAGAAAATTGAAGAATAAAAGTGTTTGTAGGTGTTTTTGGTCATTGGTATGTGGATTAGATATAAAGGATATGTAATTTTGTTTTCATGTAAATAAGTCATGAATGATTACTAATATTTTTGTAATTTTATGAGATATTTCATGCTATTTGCCAAATGATGGTTCTCACATGTGTTAGGTGACTCACATGGGCTGCTAAGAGCTGATCATTGGAGTGTATATACCAATAGTACATACATCTAAAAGCTGTGTATTGTACGAGTACGAATACGGGTGCATACGAGTAGAATTGTTGATGAAACTTAACGAGGATGTAATTGTAAGCATTTTTGTTAAGTATAAGTACTTTGGTATGTGTCTTGAAGTCTTTCAAAAGTGTAAGAATACATATCAAAACACAACATGTATATACATTCTAATGGAGTCGTTAAGTCTTCGTTAGTCGTTACATGTAAGTGTTGTTTTGAAACCTTTAAGTTAACGATCTCAATTATTGTTGTTAACCCAATGTTTATTATATCGAATGAGATGTTAAATTATTATATTATCATTATATTATGATGTATGAATATCTCTTAATATGATATATACATTAAAATATCGTTACAACGATAATCGTTACATATAAGTCTCGTTTCGTAATTCTTGAGTTAGTAGTCTTGTTTTTACATATGTAGTTCATTGTTAACACACTTAATGATATATTTAAATATCATTTTATCATGTTAAATATAGTTTATCAATATCTTAATATGATACATATATATTTAGTAGACGTTATCATAACGATAATCGTTATATATATCATTTCGAGTTTCTTAACTTAGTAATCTCATTTCTTATGTATATCACACATTGTTAATATACTTAGTGAGATACTTACTCATCATAATCTCATGTCAACCATATATATATATATATATATATATATATATGTCTATATATACCACAACATGTAGTTTTTACAATTTTGTAACGTTCGTGAATCGCCGGTCAACTTGGGTGATCAATTGTCTATATGAAACTTATTTCATTTAATCAAGTCTTAACAAGTTTGATTGCTTAACACATTGGAAATATTTAGTCATGTAAATATCAATCTCAATTAACATATATAAACATGGAAAAGTTCGGGTCACTACATATGTAAAAACAATCGAATATAAACTTAGTGTTTTACTTGTTCATATTAAACGTTTTAGTTCACTTATCTAAATATCAATCGAATTAATAATCGAATGTTACTATCGTTTACTATATAACTTGAAATCATATATATATATATATATATATATATATATATATATATATATATATATATATATATATATATATATATATATATATATATATATATATATATATATATATATATATATGCACATTAAGTTATATATATATTGTTCGTGAATCTTCGAGAACAGTCAAAGAATAATTGATTACATGAATATAGTTCCAAAACTTTGAGACTCAACATTACAGACTTTGCTTATCGTGTCGAAAACATTAAATCATTTAAAGATAAAGTTTAAATTTGGTCAGAAATTTTCGGGTCATCACAGTACCTACCCGTTAAAGAAATTTCGTCCCGAAATTTAAGTGAGGTCGTCATGGCTAACAATAAAAAAATATTTTCATGACGAATATGAGTTGATAAATAGAATTTATCACCGTTGAATAATATGGATAAAACAATCCGATTTCTCGAAGCGTATGAGAGAAGTTATCGTAAAAGAGTGAAATGAAAGAATAGAGATTCGTCTTAACTTTTGTCGTAGTTACGATTGATTTCCAGAATTTAACGAATAGAAAATCTTCATAATCTAAATAAGATTTGATTCTTTGAAATTTAAGAAAATTAAGATTTCCTTTAAATGCGTAATCTGCCTCGATTGTTATGTCTGATATTTCGCTATAAATTAACCACTTCCGTTTCATTATTTTCACCACTCCTACATCTTCTTCCTTATTTCATACTTCCAAAAGATTGTGAAATGCTTAATTCAGTTCTGATTCTTAATATTTTCTTGGCTATCGTATCCTTCATTCTTCTTTTTCATCTGCCACCAGAGGAAGTTATTTTCTTCTACTATTACCTTGGGGTTATAGTATTTTTTATTCTCCCGTGTCTTTATATTACTATACGCATTGATATAAACAGTTTGTAATATATGTGTTGTTGTCAGGCTTTATATTTTCCCTTATATTTAGGAGCTCCATGCTTTCGTTTTTCCTTCCCGTCTTCAAGTCAAGCTAATAATGGTCCAGAATTCATAGCTATACATTTCGGAATGAACATAGTTAATGTTCTAAGAAAGAAATTGTAATGACACGATCTTGATTTGTCAAATTACCAGAATATCTGAAAAAGACCGAATCATCAAGAAAAGTATTTTCTTGATATATTTAGAGATTAAATAGAATGAAAGAGTTATGTAACAAGGTTCATGATGAGGGTGTGATCTGTGAACCTTTATCACGTTCCATTAGAAACTCAGCATGACTTACTGTAATATAATTACGTTGATCAAGTGTCATTATATTATACTAACTCATGCTTCAGTTCCCAACATTACTTCAAAACATCCATTTTTTTCGAATTTTTCAGATTTTAGAAACTAAAATAGTTTCTTTTATGATGTAACACAGATAGTGCGAAGAGATGAATGATTTCCGATAAGAATAGGTATGAAGATATCTCCAGAAATATCGAGGATATTTATAATGAAAGATACGATGATATCTTATAATTTCTAATATCAGAGGATGATGCGGAAAATCTGCCTGTGAAGGTTTAGAATAAGAAGTAAGGTTCTTACTAATGGTTTCAGCAGTCACTGAATTATTTGGATTCTTTGAAGGCAGGTTCAGTCTTTGTGATTTATCTACAGCCTCTTTCATACTTTACTCAATCCGTTTTTCAGTTCCAAACCTTCTCTTTTTCTCAGCTTTACCACCATACTATTCTTTATCATCAAACTTTTGACTGTTAAGGTCGTTTACAGTTTTTGCTGCTTCATCAGCATTTTTCCAATTTCAGAGAATTAGTTCATAGTTTGGGATGTTTTTCAGAAACTTCACATTCGAAGTATGTAAGTCTAGAAGATAAATGTTATCTATATATAACTGTTGTCGTAGAAAATGCTGCGAGATTCAAAATACTGATTGCTAATTCTCGGTGGTTGGTATGGCAATTATTGTTACAAGATGTGGATGAGTACATGATAGAGTTTCAATGAGTATAAAGATTTTTCAAAAGGTCAAGGATTAATAAAGTTGTTGGTAAATTTACTGCTAATGTGGTGGAACATGAAAGGTTCCCCAGTAACAAGAACGTATATGTCAAGGTTATAATAAGGTTAATATGAAAAGTCGAAGTTGACTGGTTGAAAGTGTGGTAAAACTGGATACTTTGAAAAGGGATTGCAATATTATTTTTAGTAATAACAATGCTAAAGGATCTTTCACATTTTTGAAGTCAAAGTATAGCTTTGAAAGATGTAGAGATCTAAGAATAATGTCACCCGTTAAATCTTGACTTGGATTCTGATCCGTCAATATCAGAATATGTAATTGAATTTGTATGGAAACGATTGTATATCGCTGTGAGCATAGTTAATAATTTTTTTGAATCAAAGTTGAAGAATGTACAATATAACATATTAATTGTGAACTTATATATTTCCCAGGAATTACCTACCCGTTAAAGATTTCACAAGTAATATTTTGTACAAAAGAATTTTCATTACAGTCTTTATGAAAATATATGTATGTATATTTCTTCAGATGTAATACGGATTTAATGAGTTAATATCATATTAAGCTCATTTGATTTTCGGCTTGACTTAGAAATGATTAATCTCTAAAATATTAAAGATTACATAATCTTTGCGGAGTTTTTCACTAATGAAATCAACACTTCATTATTTATTCTTATTGATATTCCTCGGTGAAGGATGTTGGTGCTTGTGGAATTTTTATGAATCTTACAAGGCACAGATGATGTTTTCTGGAAAGTTTCGAGTATATCAAAATTGAAAATGTAAAATCAATTATGTAATTGATTAATACACTTGGTTTATTATGAAATAGAATTCATTGGGTTGAAACAAAGATTGTAGTTGACAATGGTTAAGTTGTTAAGGAAGGATGTACATCATTGCATATTAGTAATATGAACTAACCGAGTAGTACCTACCAGTTAAGATTCACATGTAATAGCTTAGTACGAAAAGATTTATTTTGATTTCAAAATTCATATATATTAAATATACATAAAATTTCTTCAGAGGAAATGAATTAATACTTCGTCGGTTATTGTTGCTGGTATTTCTTGGTAACTACGGTGCGTATGATGTTGATGCTCGTGGAACAGATTGTGAAGTTGAGGTTTGCGATGCAGATGTTGTTGGTGGTGGTAATGGTACGGTTGGTGTTGGTGTCGGTGGTACTATTGATGCCGGTGATGCTGCTGGTGCTTGTAACCTTTGCACCATATTCTCCAAAGCCACTACTCGAGCGCGAAGCTCGTTGACTTCTTCTACTACACCGGGATGATTGGCGGTTCGGACGAGCGGATGAATAAGATCCAGAATTTGAGATAGTATATTATCGTGACGAGATACTCTGGAAATGAGAGAGAAAATGGTGTCTCGAACATGTTCACCGGTAAGTGCTTCAAGTTCTTCGCCAAGAGGACAATGTGGTGGATGGAAGGGATCACATTCTTCTTGTCTCCAATGACTAAACAGGCTACGAACCCATCCCCAATTCATCTAGAATAGGTGATGGCTGATTGGTTGATCCATTCCGGTTACACTGTCTTCGGAATTCAGGTGAATATCCATATCGGAATAGCTGTCGGAGTTTAAGGAATTTGAACTAGATACGGGATCCATCTTGTATAATTAGGGAGATGATTTTTGATATGAATTAGATTATAGAATTTAGTTTGGTATTCTTCAATACATAATTTACATATGTATAAATAATACCAAATTCCATAAATCACGGAGAAATTTTTGGAAGATGTCAGGAAAAGTTTACAGTAACAGATACGCTAAGATATGAATTTTTGTCTATACACTATTTATGCAATAAATGCACCTAGACTTAAGAATGATAAGCATGTAATTTCCGACAAGAAATGATAAGCAAAACTTTTAACATGCAGACAAGGTCGAAGTCCAGACTTACTAATGCATCTTAACAACTATCAGTTAGACACACTCATGCAAGACCTGGTTCGCTAGGACCAACGCTCTGATACCAACAGTGACGATCGCTCTAAATCCATATGGACGAACACGTCATTCATCGATTTCATTGCGAGGTATTTGACCTCTATATGATACGTTTTGTAAACACTGCATTCTTTTGAAAAGGCACACCATAAATGAATATTTAAATCAAAGGTTTTCGACATCTGATGATTTCTACATATAGACAATCACCTTAAATAATAGTTTACAATAGTACTTCCATTGACAATGCAGTCAAAATAAGATACATGGTGATGATTTGGTGAATGCAACGTTTTCTTGAAAAATATGCCATGTAAGACTCCATGCACATAGCTTGTCTAACATATAAGTAAACAGTGGAAGACTTCTAGGGAACCTGAGAATAAACATGCTAACAAGTGTCAACACAAAGGTTGGTGAGTTCATAGTTTTAATGTTTTGCATAATCTGTACGTAAAGGTGGACCACAAGATTTCAGTTGTTTCATCCAGAAACGTTTATCAAAATATTCTACAAGATTAAGCACCCTGGTAACTAAGCTTTAACGTTATAATAAGTACCCCTGTTTTAACATACATGCAACCAACATGTACAATACACACCAACTAACGTGTACTAAACTTAAATAGCATACGTCTGTTTTATAGTTCAGGCTAGGGTTTCTATACCTGGAACAGACGGGGATGTCAAGCCCTATGGATCCATATACAACTACTCGCTTCCACCAGTTCTTATAACTGGCAGTTACTAGTTACCAAAGCTAAGGGATTTTCGGTTCAAACTCAGTGTAGAATTTAGTATGTACTTGTATCCATTGCGTTTAAAATAAAGTGCATGTATTCTCAGTCCAAAAATATATATTGCAAAAGCAATTAAAAAGGGAGCAAATGAAACTCACCTTAGCAGCATATAAAGTCGTTCATCAAAATGTGAGCGAAACTCGGATTACCAAATAACCGTAGATCTCAACCTAGAGAACATATTGTCATAACCCGTCCTTAACCATAAGAACGCGTTAGATAACGTATGATTTCATTGCGAGGTATTGACCTCTATATGAGACATTTTTGAAAGAAAACTGCATATATTATACATTACAAACCATAACCATTATTTTTGTTACAAGCTTAAGACAATAAAAAGAAGATTAACGTTTAGCGATAATCTTCGACTTACAAACTTTACAAATGATGACAACAACACGGTTTCTAGCATATTTTACAATACAACATCTCGGATATGCAGTTTTATTTTTGACACAAATATGCGTACGCAAGATCCTGGTTAGATCCAACATGATGCAGCGGAAGCTTTAGAAATCACCTGAGAATAGACATGTTTTAAAAAGGTCAACATAAAGTTGGTGAGATATAGGTTTAATGCCGGCAGCAATATATATATAGACCACAAGATTTTGTATATAAACAGTTTAATAAAAGTATTCTAAGTGGTTGAGCACTTGGTAACCATACTTAACATTTAATCACGTCGCATATTCCCTTTAATATGAAATCTTACTACACCGTACCAAGTGTAGTCACAAAACGAAGTACTGTGCAACCGTTGAATACTGGTCGTCCAGTCCGGTTGGGGTTGTCAGGCCCGATAGATCTATCAACAGGATTCGCGTTTACAATACCGCTGTAAATATTAGTTACCAAGCTACAGGGAAGTATGCCAGTGGTACAACTCAACGTAGAACATATTTTTCAGTTACTTGTGTCCATATCGTAAAACATAAAATACATGTATTCTCATCCCGAAATACTTAGAGTTTAAAAGTGGGACTATATACTCACTTTCGTCTTGAAGATATGTAATTTCGACTTGGTCTCCGATTGATATCACGAACCTATCCATATATAGTTTATCAATATATTTCTATTTTAAACAATCGTCACATATATATACTTTTTATACTTTTAATAGTTTTAATAATTTCTTAGTCCGTAGTTAGCAGTCCGATGTTAGTAATTCAATTTTAATGGTTCATTTTTAGGTGTTTAATAAACCCCCAATGAAATAAATAAAAACCCCCATCGTATATGTATTGGTCGAGATTAATCTTGACCCATGGTACCGGTGTTGTCAAATGACGTGTTGCGTACATAAAGTACCGGTGTTGTCAAATGACGTGTTGCGTACAATCATGGGATCTTATGATTAATCTTCTCGTGTTGCTTACGGGTGATCCTGAACCATATGAAATTGAATTATGAGTACATATATATAAAATATCATGTTATCTTATAAAGATGTGATTTTATGTAAATTTTTCCAATGAATCCCGAAGTCAATTAAGTCTTGGATAACCAATTTTGTTTCGGTCATAGTTTCTTCGTTACAAGTCCGTTTTCGTTGATTCAAATTGCCATCTTCTTGGATCGAGTTCTTCTTTAAGACTATGAACTGTAAATACCTTGGTTTGTATTCAAAATCATACGGCATAAGTGAAAGTTTAGTGAAACATATGAAGTTAAACATTTTGTTACAACAAAATCATTTAATGACCATTTTTCCAAAAATACTTATACTTTGAAAAACCAAGTTTTACCTTGTTAAATTAACATATAAATAAGTTATGTTACATGTCTTGAAGTATTTTAAAAGTTAAGTTAGAAGGATCTATTTAGTTTGCAAACAAGTTTGAAAACATTCAAACTATGTTCTTGTTGTTAAACTTTTGTACCACAAAATAAGATAGCTATATATATATGAATTGAATAAGGTTATGAACATAAATTCTACCTCAAGTTCCTTGGATAAGTTTGCTGTAAAAGAGGAGTAAGAAGCTAGAACAAAAAGGGTGATAGAAGTGGATGAAAGATTGGAAGTAAGTTGGTGTTCTTGGAGGGTTTTCTTGAAGTGTTTTTGTATGGTTTTCTTATGGTGTTTTAGTATGGTTTTTGAAGCTAGATCTTCTTGGAAACTTTGCTGAATTGATTAAGGGTTTTAAGGGTTGTGAAAGAGTGTGTGTTTAACTAAAAATGAGGTTAGAAAATGAACTAGAAATGGTGATACTTATAACCTAAAAAAAATGTGTATCATGTAATACATGATAAGATTTTTAGTTTGTAATTTTGTTAATTAGTCAAGTAATCATCCAAAAGTAATTACCTAGCTCTAAGGGCATGAATAATGGCTGGTTAGGTGGTGATTTTGATGTGTATTTACTATTAGTAAATACGTATAGGAGCTAGGTATGATACGAGTACAAATACTCTAAATATACGTATAGAAATTTTGTGAAAAATGGAATGAGGATTCAAATATAGCTATCTTTTGGGAATACACTTATATGATTTTATGTATTTAAGTTCTTAAAAGTGATTAAATACATTACTTATACAATATATGTATAAACATTATAGTCTTAAGTATTTAAGTCAAATAACGTTACGTATTGTTATCGTTTTGAAAACTTAAGTTAGTAGTTTCAAAATACACATATAACTTGTTGTTATTAATACAAAATGAGATATTAAAACATTCATTAATCATGTTAAATATGTATATATACATATATATACACAAACGTATAATTATCATATATTGTATAGTTCGTGATATCATTGGTCAAACTAGACGGTCAAACGTTGTGTAAAATTCTTTTCGGAAATATAAATCTCGACAATTTGGATTGCTTATCATGTTGGCAAGGTTTAATTTATGTAAATATTAATCTTATAAGTATAGAATGATCGAAAAAGTGCGGGTCGTTACATTACCTCCCCGTTAAATAAATTTCGTCCCGAAATTTTAAAATTGTACCTATTTTGCGTCATCGAGAAACAAGTGTGGATACTTTTGCTTCATCTGATCCTCTCGTTCCCAAGTAAACTCGGGACCTCTTCTAGCATTCCAACGAACCTTAACAATCGGTATATTGCTCTGTTTGAGCTGTTTAACTTCACGGTCCATGATTTCAATTGGTTCTTCGACGAATTGTAGTTTCTCGTCGACATGGATTTCTTCAAGAGGAATGGGGAGGTCTTCCTTTGCAAGACACTTCTTAAGGTTTGAGACGTGAAAGGTATTATGTACTCCGGCGAGTTGTTGCGGTAACTCGAGTCGATAAGCTACCGGTCCAATGCGTTCGATGATCTTGAACGGACCTACGTACCTTGGGTTCAGTTTACCCCTTTTGCCGAAACGTATCACACCTTTCCAAGGTGACACCTTTAGCATAACCATGTCCCCGACCTGAAACTCTAATGGTTTCCTTCGGACATCGGCGTAACTCTTTTGGCGACTACGGGCTGTTTTCAATCTCTCCTTGATTTGTACTATCTTCTCGGTTGTTTCGTGTATGATCTCGGGACCAGTTAAATGTCGATCTCCTACTTCATTCCAACAGATAGGAGATCTACACTTCCTTCCGTACAATGCTTCGAATGGCGCAGCTCCAATGCTCGCATGATAACTATTATTATACGAGAATTCTGCTAACGGTAGATATTTATCCCATCCGTTTCCAAAATCGATCACACATGCCCTGAGCATGTCTTCGAGAGTCTGAATCGTTCTCTCACTCTGCCCGTCGGTCTGCGGATGATATGCGGTACTCATATCCAAACGAGTTCCTAGTGCCTCCTGTAGTGATTGCCAAAACTTTGAGGTAAATCTACTATCACGATCGGATATAATGGAAATAGGTATTCCATGCCTTGAAACAACTTCCTTTATATACAATCGTAATAGTTTCTCCATTCTATCTGTTTCCTTTATAGGCAAGAAATGTGCAGACTTGGTGAGACGATCAACAATCACCCAAATGGTGTCGTATCCCCAGGCAGTCTTTGGTAACTTTGTGATGAAATCCATGGTAATACCATCCCATTTCCATTCTGGGATTTATGGTTGTTGAAGTAACCCTGACGGCTTCTGGTGTTCTGCTTTGACCTTAGAACAAGTTAAACATTCCCCAACATATGTTGCAACGTCGGTCTTTAAGTTAGGCCACCAATAACGTATCTTAAGATCTTGATACATCTTTCCAACTCCAGGATGTATCGAGTATCTTGTCTTATGTGCCTCGTTCAATATCAACTTCCTTAATCCACCCAACTTCGGTACCCAAATACGATTTGCAAAATATCTAATTCCGTCTTCCCGTATAACGAGTTGCTTCTCATACTTCTTCATTATTTCATTCTTTATGTTTTCTTTACTGAGTGCTTCTTGTTGAACTTCTTTGATTTGTGAGTTGAGATTCATGCGAATTTTTATATTCATTGCTCGAACTCGAATTGGTTCTCGTTCCTTTCTTCTTAAAGCATCGGCCACCACGTTCGCCTTTCCGGGATGATAACGAATTTCACAATCATAGTCGTTTATTAACTCGACCCACCTACGTTGCCTCATGTTCAATTGTTTCTGATCAAAAATATGTTGAAGGCTTTTATGATCAGTAAACACAGTGAATTTAACCCCATACAAGTAGTGTCTCCACATCTTCAATGCAAACACGACTGCTCCCAGTTCTAGATCATGCGTCGTATAATTCCGCTCGTGAATCTTCAATTGTCGGGATGCAAATGCAATAACTTTCTTCCGTTGCATAAGAACACAACCAAAACCTTGTCGCGAAGCGTCACAATATATTTCAAAATCATCGTTCCCTTCAGGTAACGATAAAATAGGCGCCGTAGTTAACTTCTTCTTCAGTAATTGAAATGCGTTCTCCTGCTCCGAGGTCCATTCATATTTCTTCCCTTTTTGCGTTAACGCTGTCAACGGCTTAGCTATTCGGGAAAAATCTTGAATAAACCTTCTATAATAACCGGCTAAACCCAAAAATTGACGTATCTGCGTTGGTGTTTTAGGAGTCTCCCATTTTTCAATGGCTTCAATTTTTGCTGGATCAACCTGAATTCCTTTGCTACTAACAACGTGGCCAAGAAATTGCACTTCTTTCAACCAGAAAGCACACTTAGAAAATTTAGCATAAAGTTGTTCTTTTCTCAACAACTCCAGTATCAACCTTAAATGCTCTTCATGCTCTTGCTCACTCTTGGAATAGATAAGAATATCATCAATGAAAACGATAACAAACTTATCTAAATACGGACTACAAACTCGATTCATGAGGTCCATGAATACAGCTGGCGCATTCGTCAATCCAAACGGCATAACCAAAAATTCATAATGACCATAACGTGTCCGAAAAGCAGTTTTCGGAATGTCCTCTTCTTTGACGCGTAGTTGATGATAGCCCGATCTTAAGTCGATTTTTGAATAAACACATGATCCTTGCAATTGATCAAATAAGTCATCAATTCTCGGTAGTGGATACCGATTCTTGATAGTTAACTTATTTAATTCACGATAGTCTATACACATCCTAAAAGATCCATCTTTCTTCTTAACAAACAAAATTGGAGCTCCCCACGGTGAAGTACTTGGTCGTATGAATCCACGGTCCAGTAATTCTTTTAACTGACTTTGAAGTTCTTTTAACTCGGACGGTGCAAGTCTATATGGAGCACGAGCCACTGGTGCAGCTCCTGGTACTAAATCTATTTGAAATTCTACCGATCTAAATGGAGGTAATCCCGGCAACTCTTCCGGAAATACTTCAGGAAAATCTCTTGCCACAGGCACGTCATTGATGCACTTCTCTTGTTCTTTCTTTTCGACTTTATTAACATGTGCTAAGATAGCATAGCACCCTTTCTTCAAGCACTTTTGAGCTTTCAAATAACTAATGAGTTTTAGCTTTGAGTTATCCTTCTCTCCATAAATCATCACTGGCATTTTATCCTTACCAGGAATACGAATTGCCTTCTTGGCACAAACAACTTCCGCTCCTATTTTGGACATCCAGTCCATGCCGACTATTACATCAAAACCTCCCAATTCTACGGGTATTAAGTCGATTTTAAACGTTTCTCCGGCTAGATTTATTTCACAATCACAACAAATTTTATCGGCTTTAATTAGTTTACCATTAGCTAACTCAATCATGTACTTAGCATCTAGAGGTAATGATGAACAATTCAATTTAGTGTAAAAATTTATACACACGTAACTTCTATCGGCGCCAGTATCAAATAAAATAGATGCTGATAAGTTATTAATGGTAAACGTACCCGTAACAAGCTCCGGGTCTTCTCGTGCCTCTCTAGCATTAATAACAAACGCTCTTCCACGTGCAGGTCCGCCATTCTGATTCGGGCACTGGCTCTTATAGTGACCTTGTTTTCCACACCCAAAACAAGTAATGTTAGCCAAAGCAGTTCTATTTGCGTTGGTGGCAGGAGTCTTGTTACCATTTGCATTTGTAACGAGAGCCTTACAATCTTCAGCAAGATGTCCCTGTCTATTGCATTTAGTGCACAACACACTATAGTAACCAAAATGATGTTTGTGACAACGGTTGCATAAAGGACTTTGTCCTTTGTAACCAAAGCCTGAACCGCTACCCGCACCTTTCGGGGTTTCTGGTTTCTTAAAAGATTGCTGTTGGTAACCTCGATCATAATTTCCGTTCCACTTCCTTTTGTTACTCGATACCTTCACCTCAGTAGTGAATGCTTTCTTATCCAGAATGACCTGATCCATTAACTCGTTTGCCATGGTTATAGCTTCATGAATTGTCTTAGGTTTCGATGCTGTAACATTTGCCTTGACCTTTTTGGGCAAACCACCTTTGTACATTTCAATCTTTCGTGCTTCGGTTGGAACCAATTCAGGACATAGTAAAACCAATTCCATGAATCGCTGATTGTAGTTGGTGATTTCAGTACCAACCACCTTCAAACTTCGTAACTCATCTTCTAACTTAATAACCTCATTCCTTGGACAATACTCGGTGATTATCATTGCTTTGAATTCTTCCCATGGAGTATCATAAGCTACATCTCCTCCTACCGCCTTCACATAATTCTTCCACCATGTGAGTGCACTATCTTGTAAAGTGCACGATGCAAACTTGGTCATGTCTTTTTCATCACAACCACTGATTTTAAACACCGTCTCCATCTTTTCTATCCATCGGGTTAAACCGATCGGTCCTTCCGTTCCACTGAATGATGATGGCTTGCAAGCTTGAAACGTCTTGTAGGAGCATCCTACAAGAGGATTTGGATTAACTACAGCAGCTCTTGCAGCCTCAACCCATAACATTCTGTCGTTCACTCGCTGGTTGATGAGTTCCTCGAGTTCTTGTTCCGTCATTCGATTCAATCGCGCCATTTCCTAATGAAAGAAAATAATTATTCACATGGATTATTATAGATGTAGTGTGTATTTATAGTACATTATAGCTTATTAATAATATGAACTAGGTATTATTATAAAAGCCTTTTCTTCTTATTAGCGTTTTATAATTATATCTTGGGTAGTACCTACCCGTTAATGTTCATACTTAATAGCTTAGTACAGAATCAATTACTACAATCTAAATAATACTTAACCATGGAAAATTATTGCATTTCATACTTCAATATTTTACATATGCTTATCTTACATCGAACATTAAGCAAACCACACTATTAATATTATACAAAACATTATTCGGTTCCATGGTTTGACACAGCAGCGCATCGTTTGATCTATTTTCTAGGACGTTTAGACACAAAGATTTGCTTAACGCTTATCCTAACTGTCTGCCTATATTTTGGCTGTGGGACTGAAGAACTGGATGCCGGGACAGAACGAATAGGAATAGCGGGGATAGGGGTGGTAGTGTTGAGTGGAATTGGTGCCACGTCATTCTCACTAAGTTCGGGATTTGAATTTTCTAATTCATTCGCTTTTCGTTTCTTTCCTTGATCGAATTTTTCTTTCGTAATTTCTAGTATTTCTTCCTCGGGTTCACTTTCTTCTTCGGGTTCACTTTCCTCTTCGGGTTCACTTTCTTCCTCGGGTTCACTTTCTGATATTTCTATAGTTGGTTCATCCGGAAATTGTGAGTCTTCCCCAAAAATACCACTTTCGTCATCGGATATGTTAATGACTGAAACACAATCTGAAGATTCTGATTCGGAGTCGCTGAATGTGATAATAAGTTTCGAGCCCGACATCTAACACATAACAACTAACCCATTAGTACTTACATAATATTTACATATAAATTTTTAACCAACAGTGATAAGCAATGGTTTTTAAAAAAATCAGACCCGGTCAAAGTCCAGACTTTACTAATGTATCCTAACGACTTCTCGGTTAGACACACTAATGCAAACCTGGTTCGCTAAGACCAACGCTCTGATACCACATGTCATAACCCGTCCTTAACCATAAGAACGCGTTAGATAACGTATGATTTCATTGCGAGGTATTGACCTCTATATGAGACATTTTTGAAAGAAAACTGCATATATTATACATTACAAACCATAACCATTATTTTTGTTACAAGCTTAAGACAATAAAAAGAAGATTAACGTTTAGCGATAATCTTCGACTTACAAACTTTACAAATGATGACAACAACACGGTTTCTAGCATATTTTACAATACAACATCTCGGATATGCAGTTTTATTTTTGACACAAACATGCGTACGCAAGATCCTGGTTAGATCCAACATGATGCAGCGGAAGCTTTAGAAATCACCTGAGAATAGACATGTTTTAAAAAGGTCAACATAAAGTTGGTGAGATATAGGTTTAATGCCGGCAGCAATATATATATAGACCACAAGATTTTGTATATAAACAGTTTAATAAAAGTATTCTAAGTGGTTGAGCACTTGGTAACCATACTTAACATTTAATCACGTCGCATATTCCCTTTAATATGAAATCTTACTACACCGTACCAAGTGTAGTCACAAAACGAAGTACTGTGCAACCGTTGAATACTGGTCGTCCAGTCCGGTTGGGGTTGTCAGGCCCGATAGATCTATCAACAGGATTCGCGTTTACAATACCGCTGTAAATATTAGTTACCAAGCTACAGGGAAGTATGCCAGTGGTACAACTCAACGTAGAACATATTTTTCAGTTACTTGTGTCCATATCGTAAAACATAAAATACATGTATTCTCATCCCGAAATACTTAGAGTTTAAAAGTGGGACTATATACTCACTTTCGTCTTGAAGATATGTAATTTCGACTTGGTCTCCGATTGATATCACGAACCTATCCATATATAGTTTATCAATATATTTCTATTTTAAACAATCGTCACATATATATACTTTTTATACTTTTAATAGTTTTAATAATTTCTTAGTCCGTAGTTAGCAGTCCGATGTTAGTAATTCAATTTTAATGGTTCATTTTTAGGTGTTTAATAAACCCCCAATGAAATAAATAAAAACCCCCATCGTATATGTATTGGTCGAGATTAATCTTGACCCATGGTACCGGTGTTGTCAAATGACGTGTTGCGTACATAAAGTACCGGTGTTGTCAAATGACGTGTTGCGTACAATCATGGGATCTTATGATTAATCTTCTCGTGTTGCTTACGGGTGATCCTGAACCATATGAAATTGAATTATGAGTACATATATATAAAATATCATGTTATCTTATAAAGATGTGATTTTATGTAAATTTTTCCAATGAATCCCGAAGTCAATTAAGTCTTGGATAACCAATTTTGTTTCGGTCATAGTTTCTTCGTTACAAGTCCGTTTTCGTTGATTCAAATTGCCATCTTCTTGGATCGAGTTCTTCTTTAAGACTATGAACTGTAAATACCTTGGTTTGTATTCAAAATCATACGGCATAAGTGAAAGTTTAGTGAAACATATGAAGTTAAACATTTTGTTACAACAAAATCATTTAATGACCATTTTTCCAAAAATACTTATACTTTGAAAAACCAAGTTTTACCTTGTTAAATTAACATATAAATAAGTTATGTTACATGTCTTGAAGTATTTTAAAAGTTAAGTTAGAAGGATCTATTTAGTTTGCAAACAAGTTTGAAAACATTCAAACTATGTTCTTGTTGTTAAACTTTTGTACCACAAAATAAGATAGCTATATATATATGAATTGAATAAGGTTATGAACATAAATTCTACCTCAAGTTCCTTGGATAAGTTTGCTGTAAAAGAGGAGTAAGAAGCTAGAACAAAAAGGGTGATAGAAGTGGATGAAAGATTGGAAGTAAGTTGGTGTTCTTGGAGGGTTTTCTTGAAGTGTTTTTGTATGGTTTTCTTATGGTGTTTTAGTATGGTTTTTGAAGCTAGATCTTCTTGGAAACTTTGCTGAATTGATTAAGGGTTTTAAGGGTTGTGAAAGAGTGTGTGTTTAACTAAAAATGAGGTTAGAAAATGAACTAGAAATGGTGATACTTATAACCTAAAAAAAATGTGTATCATGTAATACATGATAAGATTTTTAGTTTGTAATTTTGTTAATTAGTCAAGTAATCATCCAAAAGTAATTACCTAGCTCTAAGGGCATGAATAATGGCTGGTTAGGTGGTGATTTTGATGTGTATTTACTATTAGTAAATACGTATAGGAGCTAGGTATGATACGAGTACAAATACTCTAAATATACGTATAGAAATTTTGTGAAAAATGGAATGAGGATTCAAATATAGCTATCTTTTGGGAATACACTTATATGATTTTATGTATTTAAGTTCTTAAAAGTGATTAAATACATTACTTATACAATATATGTATAAACATTATAGTCTTAAGTATTTAAGTCAAATAACGTTACGTATTGTTATCGTTTTGAAAACTTAAGTTAGTAGTTTCAAAATACACATATAACTTGTTGTTATTAATACAAAATGAGATATTAAAACATTCATTAATCATGTTAAATATGTATATATACATATATATACACAAACGTATAATTATCATATATTGTATAGTTCGTGATATCATTGGTCAAACTAGACGGTCAAACGTTATGTAAAATTCTTTTCGGAAATATAAATCTCGACAATTTGGATTGCTTATCATGTTGGCAAGGTTTAATTTATGTAAATATTAATCTTATAAGTATAGAATGATCGAAAAAGTGCGGGTCGTTACACATATGTTGGTCAATAAATGTCTATCAAACTAGGTCTGGTCATAGTGTATCACAATCCTAATGCTCGAGATCGATATACAATAGTTATCAAAAGTTATTTCAAAAAGTAAATCTGAATCAATACAATAGTTGAATGATCATGGCAATCGAACCATTTTTAACATTTCACATAGTTTCCCAATTCTTGTAAAATTAAACTATAGTTTTTATAAGACTTTAAAATATGATAAAACAATCAATTTTGACAATTGTTCATCAAAACAAGACGTGCCTTATATAATGATTCATTTACTCGGCTAGTAGTATTCAAAAATCTAATTTATCAATCTCATAAACATGTTGTTTAAATCTTAATTGCAGAGTCAAAAGCAATTCCAATTAACGTCAATCATAATTCAGTTGATCATATCTTTTAATTCATTCATCGAAATTACGCGATTTCTAAATGAAAAGTTATTGATTTTTCGCCAGCTTTCCAAAAACATGCATATCATATACCTTTTATTAGTTATATATATATTTAATTCGTGATTCATCATAAACTATTTAACGACAAGATTTAGCATACAAGCATGCATAAACATATATACTCGAGCACTAGACATGTATGAACTATTAATATATAAAAGATAAGATATGAATGCTTACGTATCAATATTGTGATTCAATATTGCAGGAAAGTACGTAGACGCAACGGAGATGATAAACACTAAGTTTGACTTTACGAGCATACCCTCGAACCATACCCATAACTTCCATAGCTATAACCCATAATTTCCTTATCTATAACCCATAATTTCCTTATCTCTGCCCCGCTCGTAAAACCCGTTTTTAAAAGTGACACGCTCATAACCTCGTCGTAGTATTTTATGTATAAATGGTAAAAATACTAATAATGATAATAAGATTAATAATAATATTAATCTTTAATACTAATAATAATAATAATAATAATAATAATAATAATAATAATAATAATAATAATAATAATAATAATAATAATAATAATAATAATAATATAATATATATGTGTGTATCGAGAGATAGATAGATAATTACACTGGAACCAGAAGTCGAGCTTTTATAGTATGTCACCTGATTTCTCTGTCCATGCGATCACATGGCTGTAGAGGGTTAATCCCATGCGATCGCATGGGATGCTTTTCCAGCCCATACTTGTTTGTTTACTAGCTTGTCGACATATTTAAGTATAATATATATAATATATATAATTTATATAATTATTTATATATTATATTATATTTACGTGCATAGTTAACTTGTAACTTTTGTTCCGATAAGTCGTACGTTGTCACTTGACTTATGTCCCAGTTCCGGTTTTTCGAACGTCCTTTCGTATACTGAGAAAACTTGTACTTTACGTTTCGTGACTCGTACCTTTGTCAAAATATAGATTTAAATTATCCATAAATTATACCACTTGAAAAATAATTTATATGAGTGTTTTGGTCATTTACTTCTATAAATCATCGTCTCGTTATTTATTAATATATATTTAATAATATTATTTTAAATCAAATTGTTTTAAGATTAAGTTAATATTTTATTTTATCACCTTGTAAAATATATATATACATTTTCATTTTGAAATAGTGTTTTACTGTAGCAAAGTTAATGTAGCAAAGTTTTTTACTGTAGCAAATAGTGATTTTCGAAAACACTGTAGCATTTTGGGTACTGTAGCAATTCAAAAATACTGTAGCAAATTAGTGTTTTACTTGTTCATCTTAAACGTTTTAGTTCACTTATCTAAATATCAATCGAATTAATAATCGAATGTTACTATCGTTTACTAAATAACTTGAAATCATATATATATATATATATATATATATATATATATATATATATATATATATATATATATATGCACATTAAGTTATATATATATATATATATATTGTTCGTTAATCTTCGAGAACAGTCAAAGAATAATTGATTACATGAATATAGTTCCAAAACTTTGAGACTCAACATTACAGACTTTGCTTATCGTGTCGAAAACATTAAATCATTTAAAGATAAAGTTTAAATTTGATCAGAAATTTCTGGGTCATCACACATTTCATGCATTCGCAGTTCAAAATATATTTCAAAAGCATTTAATAAAGCAGTTGTAAAAATAGCGCATGTATTCTCAGTCCCAAAACAGCGCATTTATTCTCAATCCCAAAAATGTAAAGAGTAAAAAGGAATCAAATGAACTCACCTAATGTATTTTGTAGTAAAAATACATATGACGACATTAAACAAGTATAGGGTTGGCCTCGGATTCACGAACCTATATCAGTTGCATATATATTAACACATATCCCAATTAACCAACTAGGTTTACTTGTATTTTATAATTTATTAAAATTAGTATTTTTTTTCTTCCTAAATATAACTATTCTTATAGTGAATATATGATATATAATTTAATTAAAGTTTTATCAATATAAATGGTAATATATTAGTTAAAAACATATTAGTATGTAATATTAGTTCACTTGTAATATATTTTTATATAAATAACATTTGTTCGTTACAAATATTAATAGTAATGATAATAATAAAAATGATAATACTTTTAATAATAAAGATAATACTGATAAAAAAAATGTTCTATGTTAATAATGATAATTATAATAATAAAAGTGATAAAAATAATAGTAATAATAATTATAATTCTAACATTCATAATCTTAATAATCATAATAATAACAATAATCATTAATACACATAATAATAATAATAATAATAATAATAATAATAATAATAATAATAATAATAATAATAATACAAATGAAGAAAAATAAAGCTACCTTAAAGGAAAATGGCCTAAAAAAATGTACTGCAGCTCCAGGGACTCGAACCCGTGACCTCTTGGATGCACAAAACAACCGTAAACCCACCCTCTGCTCGCTACTTTTCTGATTCAATCTATACCCCGTATTTATTTATCCCATAGTATTAACTTTAACTGTTTCGGCCCAACCATTAATCTGTTGGGTTTCGGCCCAATTGTTCCAACTTTTACGGCCCACATAACAATACTATATGAATCTGGCCCAATCGAAGGAAAATATCTCGGCCCAAATAGATAGACAACCACGACCCAAATTCAAAAGCAATTTAGAATCCGGATTCTGTTTCCTTGCTAGTGAACGGTTTAAAAAAAAAAACATATAGTGTACGTATACCTGCCTCTCCTTGGATACTCTTAACTTTCCTTTACAGCTCATTTAATAGTATGAAAAAGGTTCTATATAAAAGGTCCACGTCCAAGTTCAAGGTGTCAGCCACAATAAAAAAAAAACACGTGATATCTTTTAATTATTTTAGTGAACCTTGCATCAAATACTGTCTATCTTTATTCAACAACTTGCCCACTTGTTACTTTCATTTGCAATCTAAATATCATGTCCATCATCTACAGTAGCAGCGACAGCATAGCAGTAGCATTGTGGTGGTTTTTGAATAAGAATAGAGAGGAAAAAAAGAAAGTGGCCGAGGTGTGGGTTTGAGTTTTACTTATAATAATCGAGTGTAGCGGTAACATCGAGCAAGTTCTCAGTTAATCACAGCGAAAATTAAATATATGCAGCGAATAGGAACAACAGCAGTTTACTAGTGATTTGCAGGTGTTTTGAAGTTGAAATTGTTGGACAGGAAACAGAAAGAAGGATTTTCGCGAGTAGGGTTTTCAAAGGTGACATGGATGATGGTGTTGTGGTCGTGGTTCTCAATAGAAGTTGTTGTAGTAGTTAGTTTAAAGTGGGTGTTTAAATGGGTTTGGTCTTTGGTGGTGATGTGATTCGAACCAACAGAAACAGAAGTTAGAAAACACAAGGTGGTGAGTGGTTGTGTTGGTTTCGATTTGTTAATGGAATGAGTGGTGTTGGATTGTGATAGCCGAATAGTGGGTTTGCAAGATGATAGTGTTGGTCAAATAAGATGGAAACATAAACACTTTGGTTAGGATGTGTTTATGGTGGTGAAGTGATCATGGAGGTGGTGAAAATACAAATGGTTTTTATCAATATCATTGAGTTAAAATGTTTGATGTATAGCAAAGGGATTCTTCCGATTCAATTAATCAGGCAAAACAAAACAACGAAAAAAAAACAAGATTAGGTAATGACTTGAAGTAAATCGTACCACATAATAAGATATAAAATAGATTTGAAGACAGAAACAAAATACAGAGAAGAAAAAAAATATAACCATCGAATATGATGGCTAACAGAAAATCGTACTAGTTGATACAGATACATGTAATCCAATAGACAAGAACAAAAATTTAATAAAGTTTGATAGTGATAGTAAAGAGGTTCATGTAATATATATCTGCTCTTGTAATTTATGTATGCTACTTATAATTATAAACATATTAATAATAAAATTGTTATTATTAATATTAATATTAATAACAAAAATAAGTAATAATAATATTACTATAACAACTAGATTTTTAACTTGTAATAAGATTTCATATTTTAACTTTTCATGTTATAATTTATTTAATACTTATGTTTTATAATAACATAATTGAATATGTAATATCTATATAATTTATATATAATGCAATGTACATATATTAGTAATTATATAGAAGTCATTCATACATACATATATATATATATATATATATATATATATATATATATATATATATATATATATATATATATATATATATATATATATATATATATATATATATATATATATATATATATATATATATATATATATATATATATATATATATTCATTCTAATAGCAACTTAGCTATTATATATATTATTTTACATTTTTAACTTTAATGTTTATATCATATTTTATTATTACTAATTATTATTATATATATACTTACATTTATATTTACATATTTATTTACACACAGTTGTTCGTGAATCGTCGGGAATAGACAAAAGGTAATTAAATGTATACATGAAAACAAATTCAAAACTTTTGAGACTTATCTAACAGACTTTTCTTATCGTATCGAAAACATATAAAGATTAAGTTTAAATTTGGTCGGAAATTTTCGGATCGTCACATAAGTTTATTTGGTTTTTTTTAATTTTGGCAATAAAGCCTTCAATTCAACCAAACCTTCAATTGAACTTAAATCTACTACTAAGTACTTTTCGATCCATCTCTTATGTCGCCTTCAATTCAAATCATGTTTTATTATGTAACAAGTAAAAAATATTATTCGATGCCGAAATTGCCGTTCTAAAAAAAAAACTAATAAATCAAGTAAAGAGAATATTGTACTAAAATTATTCACTAAAATTATGGCGGTTTACGGTGGTTGGTCGACGGCTTGAAATGGAAGAGATGGACTACAGTGAACAGCATGTCAAAAGCATCTTAGAACATCAACCGGAAATTGAGTCTTCCGACTCTGATAATAACCACTTGAGAATCTTTAAGAATAATAGCAAAAATTGAGAACGGATGTTGGCGGGGTACGGCGGGCGGGGTACGGTTGGGGTGGAGATGAAAGATGTGAGGTGATAGTAAAAAACGGAAGTAATTTGATGACGATAAGATAATTGACGATAAAAAAACGGAAGTAATTAGATGTGAGGCGAAAGTTTAGGTTTTTACCTTTTCGCCGAATTCGCCTAAAAAATTAGGTGAGGCGAAAACATAATTGTATACGTGGCAGGATTTGATTGGTGTAAAATTTATCCATATTCGCCTAAACTTTTTTCGCCTAAATCACCTAGAAGTGGTAGGTTAGGCGAAAACTTTTTAAATTTTGAAAAAAAAAAAGTAGGCGGAAGTATTTGGATGACGTTGAGGGTTTTTATTGGATGTTAATAGTTTCGCCTAATTCGCCTAATATTTAGGCGAAATACATGCTTATATTTGTAAGACATTGCTTAAAGTTGAAAATTGCTTATTTGAGTAATTTTCTCATTATGTTCTATTTATTTATTCACGGAAACGTTGGTTTTGAAGTTTGAATGAAGAGATTTTTATAATTTTACGTAGTAATAAAAATCGTTTATTAGGTATATAGGCATCTGATTGATTCAAGAAACTAAGTTGGTAGGAAATTTTTTTCTAGCAAGTAAACTCACAATCGACACGAATTTCTCCTCGAAAACAACACTACTAATCACACCTATATTGCCAAAATGATTTGATTTTTTAGCAATCACACCAATCTTGATTGGCATACGTTTGCTTCCAATAACACACAACATACATATTGATACTGAAATTCATGGAACGAAAACAAAAAACTATTACCTTCGCCAACATAAAGCTTAAGGAAAAACATGACCCAAATCAACCACAAAATTAAACACAAATCCTAACCGGGCCTGGACTTTAGAAGTATGCCAAGTAGGCGTTTGTGGATCCAACGTCATGCATCGAAGAGCGATATAGATACCTTATCACCTGTATCGAACCACCCCAGATCCCTAATCAACCGTGTCACCAAAGTCCCGGCCACATAAGAAGCACCGGATGCTGTAACCGTCGTAGTCAAATAGTACGTAATAACCTTACAATACTCCAAGGCTCCATCACATCTGTCATTGTAAGCCTTAAATATTGCAAGCAAACCAACACATACAAAAGATGCAGCTGCAACCACTATCATGGTTAAGTCCTTATCATTTGTGACTTGAATCGAGTAACCATAGGCCAAAGGAGGTATGATCCCAAATACAAGGAAAGATAATATTGCAAAAAACATGTGCATTGGGAAATGATTGACTGATCCAAATAACTCGGAGTACTTGGTACGATGTGTTAAAATACAATGCAAATTTAGATAATATGGAATTAGTAATGTATATAAATATGTAGATATTAAAATGTAAAAGAAATATTTAGATATTAATATATATATGAAGAAAAATCTAGATGTTAAAATGAAAAAAAATCTAGATATTTTTATGTGGTAAAAATATCTAGATATTTATCCATGGAAAAATCTAGTGTGTAGAAGTTTCCATGGAGTAGTATAAATATGGGTGTTGATTTCATTTGTGAGTAAGGTGTGAGTAAGTGAAGTGTGAAGTAGAGAAGAAGTAAGAAGTGAAGAAGAGTTAGAAGTAGAAGTTGTGAAAAAATAAGAGTGTGAGTTGAGTCCATAATATTGTAATTGTTTCTTTGTATTAATAAAAGTGTTCTTTGTTAAGTTTTCCGGTTAAGCCTTAGTTCGTGTTTGAGTTCTTAGTGCACTTGTGTTATTTTTATTATATGGTCGGCTCTGCCGCCTAAGTGATACATGGTCGGTTATACCGCCTGAATGATATATGGTCGACACTGTCGCCTAAATACTATTGTGCACTAAGGATTCATAAAATTAAAGGCTAACCAACGTCAAAGTGTTGGTCTAGTGAGTGAGTATAACCTAGGTCCTCTATAGTGGGTGTGTTGGGCTCGTCGAAGCTTCCAACAATTGGTATCAGAGCGGGTCGTTCGGGACCATTGCTAGTGGAGGTACTCATCGGTAAACGTTGGACGTTTACATCGACTTGTTTTCACCAAGGCTCTAAGGGATATTCTGTCGGAGCACAGTTAGGAACTGTGAAAGCTCATCGGTCAGGGACCAAGCTTATTGGACGTTGGACGTCATGATGACAGATCTTGCAAGTACGAGCAGTGGAATCAAGAGTCTCAATAACCACAACTATGGTTATTGGCGGACTTGTATAGAATCCTACCTACAAGGACAGGATTTGTGGGAAATAGTTGCTGGCAGTGACACAACGCCTCCACCGAAAGAAAATGCCGAAGCCTTGAGAAAATGGAACATCAAGGCCGGGAAGGCTTTATTTATACTGAAAACTACAATCGAGGAGGATCTATTGGAGCACATCCGTGACGAGAAAACACCGAAGGCAGCTTGGGAAACTTTTGACAAGTTATTTTCAAAGAAGAATGAAGCACGCCTCCAGCTCTTGTGTAAGACCCGAATATTCGTAGTGTACATATGTGTATATGAGTTACTCAAGTTTGGGGTTTTTGTTGCACATAATTAAAAAGACAAAAGATGCTGAACTGGGAGGTCGCGCGCCGCGCGGCTAGGTGGCGCGCCGCGCCATCTGTCTGCGACAGATTCCCCTTTTCCTTTTAATTAGATATTTTGAGGGCATTTTGGTAAAATCACCTTGGGGTCCGAATTTAATGCCTTAGATCAGTTTTGGGAGCTCATTAACTCCATTCACAACCACCTTATCCTCTCCAATTCAATTCTAGTGAGAGAGTGCATTTCTTGAGTGAGAAAGCTTCATTAAAGGGTAAAGGAGGTTGAATCGGGTCTTAGTGCGAGTTCTAAAGTCGTTCATCTAGTCGCTAGCTACGTAGTGATTGTGTTGGTAAGTTCTAAAACCTAGATTCTTACTTTAATTGCATTAAGGGTTAGGGTTTGGGTTAGTGATGCACACAAAACCCACTTGCTAGTAATTTGGGGGTTTTGGGTGAATTTGGGTCATGTAGACTCAAAGGTAACTAATTAGGGTTTTCAAAGTGTTAATTTATGTTTATGAACCTAATTAGTTAGTTAAAGTACTAGAACACTTCAATGATATGTAAATGGGTGTTAATTGGGCATGGATGACCCAAATGGGTGTGTTGACCTTGAAATGGGTCAAATGGGTCTTTAATGACCTAAGTGGTCTTGCATGTGTGAAAATGAGTTAAATTGGTGATTTAAAAATGTAATAAGACCATATTTGACTAGAGTTAGGGTTTTTGGTGAAGTTGACCCATTATTAGGGTTAATGGTGCAAAATGGGTCGGGATTGCACTTTGGGTCAAAATGACTTAGGAATGGTGAAAGAATTGGTTGACCGACTTGAGTTTGCGTTTGATAATATGTATAATGTGATAGGTACATTACTTTGAGGTTTCGCAAGCTCGGGTATCTTTTCACAAGACTTTGAGGTGAGTGGAATAATTATATGCGTATGTATATAATGTATCTATTTGTTGTAGCGTGAAAGGTGTAGTGTCGAGGTGTTAAGACACCACGTTTCACGTGAAGAGTGTAGCATCGAGGTGTTAAGATGCCACTCGGGTGTAGCATCGAGGTGTTAAGATGCCACCTAGGAGTGTAGTGTCGAGGTGTTAAGACACCACTCCGTAAAAATAATGTGTGTTGCATCGAGGTGTTAAGATGCCACTCGGGGTGATGTGCCGAGGTATTAAGGTGCCACCCTAGGGGTTAGTGGTGCAAGGTGTTAAGTGCCCTAACGGAGGTTATGAACACCGATGGCGTTTTTGCGAGCGCCGTTCCCTTGTACTATTGGTCGGCCATGGTTTTTTGTGTTGTAAGCATATTATATTATTCGAGTTATATTTATATGCGGATGTTATGCTAGCTTGGGGGTATTGGTGATTTATAGCTTGTTATTGCGACGAAAAGCTAATGTTGTTTGCTAGCATGTTTGTGGTTGTGTAAGTGTATGCAAGTAGGTATAATTATATATGTATTCGTATAATTATTGCATTCACTAAGCTTTGCTTACCCTCTCGTTGTTTACCATTTTATAGGTTCGGTTTTGGACAAGGGTAAGGGCATCGTTTTGGACTAGAGATCCCGCTTGATGCTAGGGGACGCTTTTGGCTTTAGTAGCTCTTGGAGTTTGACTGATAGTTGGGTAGTTTAATCCCAAACGCCATGCTCATTGTGTAGTTTGGAACTTAAACTTTTTGGTGGTCGAAACTCGTAAATTGTATTAAACTCGTAAAACGGCCGATGTGGGCCCCGCCTGTAAAACATTGATTTTATATTTGAAACAAGTTAGTTTTACATATTTGGATGTATGGTAAAAAGCGTTTCGTCTAAATGTGTCGGGAACTAGTCAATCTTTTTCGCATTTTGAGACTTTCCGGACAGTCCACTTTGGCGCGCCGCGCGGGTATGCTGCACAGGAAATTTTTATTTTTATTTTGTATTTTCGCGTGGTTTGGTCGAGGGTTGGTTTGGGTTGTTACATCTTGGAAACTGAGCTCGCAGGTATCTCACAAGGAAGTTTGTCTATTTCCCAGTATTTCACCAAGGTGAAATCTATTTGCCGTGAGATATCTCAACTTGCTCCTGAAGAGAAAGTGAGTGATGCAAGGATGAAGAGAATTATCATCCATGGCTTAAGATCCGAGTATAATGGATTTATAGCCGCTGTGAGAGGATGGCCTACTCAACCATCATTAATAGAGCTGGAGAATCTATTGGCTAATCAAGAGGCATTAGCCAAGTAGATGAATGAAGTAACCATAAAAGACGGAGAAGATGCACTTTTCACCAATAAGAAGAAAGCAACATCTCGAAGACAAGAGGCGATGAAAGAAAGTAAGACATATGGGTGGAAGGGTCACCCAAAATCAAAAGGCAACGCTTCAGGGGGAGCTCAACAAGGAAGAAGAGATCATCGCCAACAATATGGGGAAAATGATAAGAGAAAGAATGGTGAATGCTTCAATTGTGGCAAGAAGGGTCATTTTGCTCGAGATTGTAGATTCCCCAGAAGGTGAACTTTCGAAGGAAATGTGTCCGCCGCAAGAGATGAGAAGAAAGAGGTCACATTCGAAGTAACCATTAATGAGGAAACATGGGATGCAGAAGCTGGACTCTCTGTTGAAGCTGACATAGATGATCAAGCTCTTACAACAACTTTAAAGTCAAAAATAAACTACAAAGATGATTGGATCATCGATTCTGGGTGCTCAAATCATATGACCAACGATGAGACGAAGCTGCAAGAAATGGAGGATTACAAAGGAAAGAGAGTCGTGTTGACAGCCGACAATTCAAGGTTGTCTATTTCTCACATTGGAAAGACAATAATTCCAAGTGAAGGTGGATCTTATAAGCTTCAACTCGAGAAGGTGTATCTTGTCCCTGGCCTAAAGAAGAATTTACTGTCAGTACCACAATTGACAGCAGAAGGGAATTATGTGCTCTTTGGACCAGAAGATGTGTCCGTATTCAAGAGAGTGAAGGTGGTTGGCAATCCAATTATGCAAGGAAGAAGAATAGAGTCGGTCTATGTACTATCTGCTGAAACAGCATATGTGGATAAGACTCGAAAGAATGAGACGGCTGATCTGTGGCATGAACGTCTTGGGCATGTGGGATACAATATGTTAAAGGACATGATGGTGAAACGCATAGTAAATGGGCTTCCTCAAATTGATATCCGAACAGATACAATATGTGCTGGATGTCAATTTGGCAAAGCTCACCAATTGCCATTCAAGGAGTCAGCGCATCAGTCCAAGACACCACTAGAGCTCATACACTCAGATGTCTTCGGCCCAGTGAAACAAACATCACTTGGAGGTATGAAGTATATGGTGACATTCATTGATGACTTCTCAAGGTATGTATGGGTTTACTTCATGAAGGAAAAGTCGGAGACTTTTCAGAAGTTTAAAGAGTTCAAGAACAAGGTAGAAAGTGAGCTCAATACTAAGATTCGATGCTTACGCACAGATAATGGAGGAGAATATTTATCAACCGAGTTCAATATCTATCTTGAGAAGCACAAGATCAGAAGGCAATTAACTTGCCCCAATACTCCACAGCAGAATGGAGTGGCGGAACGCAAGAATCGCCACCTTGCCGAAACTTGTCGAAGTATGCTTCATGGTTAGAATGTACCAGGTAGATTTTGGGCCGAATGTATGAGGACAGCGTCGTACGTGATTAACAGACTCCCACAAACAAAGTTGGGGTATATTTCACCTTATGAAAAATTATGGAAGATCAAGCCAACCGTCAACCATCTCAAGGTTTTTGGATGTGTATGTTACGTCTTCGTACCAGATCATCTACGAAGCAAATTTGATAAGAAGGCAATTCGGTGCATTTTTGTCGGTTATGATGAATCAAGAAAAGGATGGAGATGTTATGATCCAAATACTGGAAAGTGTCATACTTCAAGAAATGTGGTATTTGATGAAGCTTCTTCATGGTGGTCACCTCAAAAGATAGAGCTTCCAGAATCTCATGGATTAGAAGAAGTTCCAAAAGAGAAAGAAGAACATAAAGAGCACATATCGGATCCAATTAAAGAAGGAGATGGATCGTACTCTAAGCAAACGAGTCCGTGGAAAACTGGAGTACATCAATATACATCCGAAGAGGTTCGTCCAAGCCAAATGGATGCCGAGGAGCATGTGCAAGAATTACGGAGATCAACAAGGCCGAGGCAACCTAATCCGAGGTATGCCAATGCTGCTCATGTGGATGAATCAATACCTATTGAGCCTTCCACTTATGAAGAAGCAGCACAAAGTCAAGAATGGCAGAAAGCGATGGAAGAAGAAATTAATGCACTAAAAGAAAACCAGACATGGAGTTTAGTTCCAAAGCCAAAAGATGTAAAACCAATATCTTGTAAATGGGTTTACAAGGTGAAGACTCGATCAGATGGCTCCATTGAAAGGTATAAAGCTCGACTTGTTGCTAGAGGTTTTTCTCAACAATATGGGCTGGATTATGAAGAAACGTTTAGTCCAGTGGCGAAGATCACAACAATTCGAGCTCTACTAGCTTTAGCCGCTAGCAAATCTTGGAAGCTGTGGCAGATAGATGTCAAGAACACTTTCTTACATGGAGAACTTGATAAAGAAATTTATATGGAGCAACCAAGAGGCTTTGAGAACAAGTCCCATCCTGACCATGTCTGCAAATTAAAGAAAGCACTATACGGCTTGAAGCAGGCTCCAAGAGCTTGGTACGGGAAGATTGGCGAGTTCTTAGTACAAAGTGGTTTCACAGTTGCTCCTTCAGATTCTAGTTTATTTGTGAAACAAGATCAAGGAAAACTAGCCATAGTGCTAGTATATGTGGATGACTTAATCATCACGGGAGATCACTATGAGGAGATCCAAAGAACAAGAGAGAATCTGTCTATCAGATTTCATATGAAGGAGCTTGGAGAACTCAAACATTTTCTTGGACTCGAAATAGAGCAGAAAAGAGAAGGATTATTTCTGGGACAACAGAAATATGCGCGAGATCTTTTACAAAAGTACGGAATGCTTAATTGCAAACCTATCTCAACTCCGATGGATCCGAATACAAAACTACGAGCAGATGAAGGAAAAAGTCTTCAAGATGTTACCATGTATCGAAAGATGGTCGGAAGTCTTATTTATCTCACATTAAGCCGGCCAGACATATCTTATGCAGTTGGAGTGGTTAGTCGATACATGAGCAATCCGTAGAAGCCTCACCTTGATGTTGTACGACGCATCTTAAGGTATGTTAAAGGCACTATTAACTTTGGCATTTTGTACAAGAAAACAAAAGAATGTCACGTGACTGGATATTGTGACGCTGATTACGCTGGAGACTATGATACACGACGATCAACAACTGGATACATGTTTAGTCTTGGATCGGGAGTAATATCATGGTGCAGCAAGAGACAACCAACTGTATCCTTATCAAGCACCGAAGCAGAATATCGATCGGCATCATCAGCAACACAAGAAATTACATGGTTGAAACAACTAATGGAAGATCTTCATGAATCAACAGACTATCAAGTAGAGCTTTTTTGTGATAACCTATCAGCTATACGTCTAGCAGAGAATCCAGTCTTTCACGCAAGAACAAAACATATAGAAGTACACTATCACTATGTTCGCGAGAAGGTCCTTGAAGGGGAGATCAAGATGGTGCCAACAAAGACAGATGAACAAGTTGCAGATATATTTACCAAGAGCCTAAGTAAACCAAAGTTTACAAAATTCAGAGAAGCACTTGGAATGGTCTGCAAGACATCATTGGAAGAAAATTTGCATTGAGGGGGAGTGTTAAAATACAATGCAAATTTAGATAATATGGAATTAGTTATGTATATAAATATCTAGATATTAAAATGTAAAAGAAATATCTAGATATTAATATATATATGAAGAAAAATCTAGATGTTAAAATGAAAAAAAATCTAGATATTTTTATGTGGTAAAAATATCTAGATATTTATCCATGGAAAAATCTAGTGTGTAGAAGTTTCCATGGAGTAGTATAAATATGGGTGTTGATTTCATTTGTGAGTAAGGTGTGAGTAAGTGAAGTGTGAAGTAGAGAAGAAGTAAGAAGTGAAGAAGAGTTAGAAGTAGAAGTTGTGAAGAAATAAGAGTGTGAGTTGAGTCCATAATATTGTAATTGTTTCTTTGTATTAATAAAAGTGTTCTTTGTTAAGTTTTCCGGTTAAGCCTTAGTTCGTGTTTGAGTTCTTAGTGCACTTGTGTTATTTTTATTATATGGTCGGCTCTGCCGCCTAAGTGATACATGGTCAGTTATACCGCCTGAATGATATATGGTCGACACTGTCGCCTAAATACTATTGTGCACTAAGGATTCATAAAATTAAAGGCTAACCAACGTCAAAGTGTTGGTCTAGTGAGTGAGTATAACCTAGGTCCTCTATAGTGGGTGTGTTGGGCTCGTCGAAGCTTCCAACACGATGGTCTTCATCATTGTTTAGTTGTTGGTTACAGAATTTGTAGTAGTCATCTCTTAAGTCCCAAATCTGCATATTATTCATCAAGTAATAGAGTTTTGAGTAATATGTTGTGAAATGGGGAATGACGCGTAGCTTAGTTGGTAATGAGTTTGAAATGGACATCTCATGTACACAATATGCAACGTATTATGAAAATGACAGCTGACGGGCTAGTATGATTTGCCCTTTATCAACCTTTTTGTCACAAAAAAATTGTTGTGAAATGAATTTAATTATCGTTCTACTTACCTTGTGGCCAATGACGAAAACACCACCAATTAGATTCGCCAATGCTAGAGCTACTATGCTTACTGAGCCAAAAATTCAAAAGCAACAAAGAAAGGTTTTAGTTGCAAAAGGTTAATATGTAAGGTTTTAAAAGTATTATAAAAAGTTAGAATACTTAAACTTAAAAGTATGTCAATATTGAGGGTAAAACTTTTTTTTAGTAGAATTGAAGTTAATAATTAATAAACTTACTTGTGGTGGCATCCCCAGCAGCAGCAGATGTAACTATGCTTAAACTTGCAATCACTTCCATTAAACCACCATACACGACACTCTTTAAAATCTCTAAAGGTGTTGAATCTTGTCGCTCAAGTGATGGGGCCGGCACATTGATAATTGCATCACCATTTAGTAATTCGTCTCCAATTTGAGATTGATCATGAGAAGGCGGCAATCCATTTTTCGGGTTAACTGTAATTACTCCGGTAACATGTGGTATTGCTATAATTTCATTGAATAAAATTATAAGAGTTAAGTTTGTGGATATTTGGTTCCCTTTAATGAAACGAAGTGTACGTATCTATAAAGAAAATTACATGAGCAGTACTTAAAGAAAATTACATGAGCAGTCCTTTTCTTAAAAGTTTCTTACTTTATTTACCGCGGGTTAAAAATTAACCGGTGCTGTGAACGCGAGGATATTTATGTAATAGACTTTGGCACTTTGCTATTTGTAGTCTTAAAGGGCTACTCTCAATACTTAAATTTATGTAATAATTGGCGGTGTATTAATTTGGTTATATGTAGGAAGTGAGTGGTTAATATGAAGGTACAAAAACAATTATGGATGCTTAAAATTACAAAAGTAGTAGACAACTTTCTGTTAACATTAGCGTTAGAAACTAACAACGGATAATTAATAGAAGTGTGTGTGCATTACCATCCTCATGATAGACGA
Source organism: Rutidosis leptorrhynchoides (assembly GCF_046630445.1). Taxonomy (NCBI): domain Eukaryota; kingdom Viridiplantae; phylum Streptophyta; class Magnoliopsida; order Asterales; family Asteraceae; genus Rutidosis; species Rutidosis leptorrhynchoides. The sequence continues at coordinate 716,252,715 of NC_092333.1, forward strand.
CTTTCTGTTTGGTTCCATTTTGTGGCGAATCTGCAATTGAGGATGACCCTTTTGGAAAAATAGGAACGTATTTGAAGATGCCTCTTCCTGAAAATAGAGATATCTTGTGTCAATCAATTTTAAAAATGTGATTCCAAATTTGAAGTCGAAAGTGACGACTTTTTTTCCTGTGTGAAGTCAAAACGTCTAGAATTTAAGAACTCCTCTAATCCCATAATTATTTTTAACATATTTTCGGTAAATGTCGATTTTATCTTTATACTCATGACACTAAAGGGCTCATAACCTAACGGTTTGTGAGGTCCCCAGTGATCAATTAAGAGGTTGGGGGTTCAAGCCTTGTAGTAGACGTATATATATTCGTGGATAAATTCGAGTCCTTCTGTTGGAGTATTCAGATCTTTGGATCGAGGTTCTAGCGAATCGTTGACTTTTGGGGATCGATTGAGTCAAAACGGATCGAATGGATCGGATTAAATCGATGCCTAGAGTCGTTATTCGACTTGAGTGGGTTTTAGATAAGAAGTAAATGGAGAGGAAACGATATTAGGGTTTAGGAGATCATCAACCACAAATTAATACATAAGCTCCCTTATATACTCGATCCTATGGTCCGACAGTTGATTGACAGGTCCAACAGTCGGTCGATTGTCTCTTTCGAATTTGTTGGTCTGAACTCGGAGCTTTTTATGCACCAACACCTTCAATAATTATTTTTCGAAATGAAAGCTATTTTATAACGTGTATAAATAATAAGATGCATTGGATATTTTCTTAGACAACAAAGTATAATTCATTGATTCTAAGAACTAATTATGCGTTCAATAGTTTATATATTGGATTTATCTACTCTTAGAATTTTGGGTTATACTTAATAAAAAATTAAGCTTTAATAATTCTACATATTATTTAAAGCGGTTTTTAGTAATATATAAGTAATTATGTATGTCTTAAACTCTTAAATATAGTTTTAAAGATCATCTTTAAAAGGTTCCTTATATATTACTCCGTATATATTACATTTTTTTAGTAAGCGATGAAACCCTCTTATTAATGAGCACATTGGCTCCCACATAGAAGGTAAAACCTCGGGTAATCAATCCCCCAAGCGCGAGACCTGGTACCGGGTAAATTGCGTATTATGTGCACCCTCTAATCACACTCCCCTTTTGAACAATTTGGCACAGTCAGGAATTGAACCCGGGTTGTGTGCTTCACTGGGCAACTATTACATTTTTTTTTTTTTTTTGGTAAGAAAGGAAACCCTCCTATAAACGAGCACATTGGCTAACCCATATAATATAATATAAAATATAATATATATGATATAATATACTCCATCCGTTTCATTACAAGTGTTTACTTTTTTTTTTACACACAGTTTTAGAAAATTCCACTAACTTCATTTTCCAACAATCAAAAATCTTCTCACTCTAGAATAAACTCTTCACATTGATTAAAGTACAAAGGGGACATCTCAAAATAGAAATGTGAACGGAGGGAGTAATATATTATATAATATTCTTTAAAAACTCTTAATATATACATGCACTATTCGTTCTTGCAACTTGCAAGTAAAATGATGGTGGACAACTAATTAGCAGAAAATTTATGTCAACACGTTATAATTATTCACTATAACATTTATGTCACGTACTCTAGCACATAAGTCACTCCTAAAATAATCAGAACTTTTTTTTTGACATAAGTAACAAAAAATTTATGATCTATATATATGTAGATGTATGATTTTTTCTCACGAACTTTAAAGGTGAGAGTTAAAAACTTAAAAAATATGCGTAGAGTTATTCGAATACCGGATATTACCTAAGTTATTGAACACGCTTAGACACGCTAAGCATCCGAGTAGTTCAGGTGGCTCATTTGGCTCGTGTGACTCTTGTGACACTCCATTGAAATGAGGCTTCATTGTTATTAGTTTCCGACGAAGAATTACTTTGGTGATTTGAGCCTTGCAATTAGGACAGTGCATCATATGCTTCTCGAGTTTAGGATTCACCTTCTCAAATTCCAACTCCACAATTTCTTCTTCCTTGGTATCTTCAATGAATGATTCAGATCTTCCTATTATTTGTTCTCTTCTAGAAACATGAGTTTCTATTTGAACAACACTAGGAATCTTATGCATATCCAGATCTACAACGGCTCCTAGAATTTTGAAATATTTATCAAAAAGGGAAACATATATGAAATACTCTTTTTAATACTCAAATGTCACATTTGTTCTTTCCTTTAGGTATAAACTTCTAAATAAAAAGAGTAAATAAGGGTGAAAATATCAATTTAATTTTCTATTTTTGAAAGACAGTTATTTTAGAGGGAAAAAAAGTAATATATGTGTTTAAATAACGAAATGAAAACCACATAAATAAAATATAAAATATGATATTATTCAATAAATTAAAATATAGAGCACGTCGAAACCGGCCTATATAGCAGTATATATATATATATATATATATATATATATATATATATATATATATATATATATATATATATATATATATATATATATATATATATAGAACTTAACTTGTGAGACATACCTCCATTTGTGTGTAGATAGGCATTGTTCTGTGATGGTTCTTCATGGCTACCGTTGACCTTTAACGTCGGACTTTGAAAAACAGAACTGGAATATTGTTGACTTTTTCTCGGTTGCAATCCGACATCCACCTTGTCTTCCACGTCAGAATCGGATTCCGGCAAACGTTGGTACACAGCAACTACATCATCCATCTTTCAAATTAAATTAATGAATTATTTGCTTCTTAAAAGATCAAGCAGATTAAAGGTTATATATACTATATATTATTATAATTATAATAATATATATATCTTGTACCTCGCATCGTCACATGTATTGCTTTTTATAGTAAGTGTCATATATGCCTATGTTTTCCAAGTTGTTTACAAGAAGTTATTACGATAAAAGGAAAGATGGTAAAATAGTATAATGCGTTCACATTTTTATCATTATCATTATTATATATTATATATTATTATTATTATTAATTATTAATTATTAATTATTATCGTTATGTTATGTTATGTTATTGTTAAATTTTTTTTTTTTGTATAGTTGAGTTTCCGCTACGAGCCAACTAATCTCAATTTAATAAGCCACTTTGCAAGGAGACATATATATACATACAAAATACTACTCGTAATAAGTATGCAAAGTACGATAGATGTCTATCACATAACAATATCCTTTGATGCAACTCAATACAAATAGTCGCATAACAAATTAATTATATATATATTTATTAATATTAATATATTGTGTTGGTTTTACAAGGATGTTATATGTTATATGTAAAGCGTGTTAGATATATAATTTATGAATTTTTTTAGTGACAATTATATATATTGTCGATACGAAAAATCATAATTTGTAAATTGTCATCTTTTCATCATCATTATCAAACCTTTCAATACAAAACATTATTTATATATAAAATGTACCGTATGCTTTATATTCACATATATTTTTATTATAAGTTTTTTTAAAGAAGTCATATACTCATATACTTCAATGTAATATTTCAAAAGCTTTTCGTTTATTGGAAAAAAACAACCATTATCCCCGTACAATTATTTTATACTAGTTTAATACCCTCGAATTCGCGGGATTTTGAAAGCAAAATTGCAACATCACTCTTTTTATAATTGAACAATAATAGAAATGGTTTCTAAAGTAGGTTAAAAGTAATGTGTGTTCACATCACACTAAGGGTTGTTTACTTTTTCTCTATATTAAGCTCTGTTTCCATTTTCTTTTTAATGAGAATAGATAGATATATGATTCTATGTCAACATATTAATTTTCAGAAAATTAAGTGAAAAAGTAAAAACAATTTTAGTAATGAATTAAGAGTTATATAGACCCTATTCTTGTTGAGATACCTTAAACTATGTCAAACTTTCCACGGACAAATTTCAAAGTATTTAGTTTTGTTGACTTAAAAGGCAAAACACACAATTGACAATACTTTTTTTGTCAAAAAAAAAAAAAAAAAGGCAGATTTATGTCATTTTGTTGTAACATAAATTTGATACTTAAGCCTACAATGACGATGGATTGAAAACTAGTCATGCTAATTTTCAATCATAGAATAAATTTTTGGACAGTCTCGTTTACAAAATTTAAACAATGGATACGAGCGTAAAAAGAAATAAAGAAAATCAAAGACCATTTGTTGCTATGCACTCAGTTGTTCTCCATAAGTTACTTTTTTATTCCACTACAAGTAGCGTATGATTTCCATAACTTGAATTTGTCTTCAATTCTACAATGCAGAATATCTAGCAATGCTCTAAATGGTGTTTAGAAAAGTTTCCATTTGCCATTAAAAAAATTGGTACGAGTTTTAGAAATTTGTTTAAAAGTATTTAAGGTAGAAATTAAATTATGAAGTTGAATAACACCCGTTGGGAATGCTATCTTACAAAGATGTCAATATATGTTAAGGCTCATTTAGTGTCTTCGTGATTGCTTTTTTCACATTTGTATCAGCCTTCTATTGGAACAAAAAGCATTTGGTATTTAAGCAATATATATATATATAATTTGTGTAAAGAATTTATGGATCATTATATCTTACATTCCCCAAGATCAAAGTAATTGTAGCTATAGATTGGTCACAACATCATATAACTCTTCAACTAAAGTAGAACAGTTTTTGATCACTCCTGCAATTGTCCCTGTCCATTCAGACATGCAAGCATAATTGCATATATATGACGCATACAAAATACAATGATACAATTATGGCATTAGTTAATGAAAATCTACAATACACTAGACAGTTTGAATAAAAAATAACCAACTTCAACACTAAGCTTACATGAGGGGTAGCCTTTCAAAAAAAAAAAAAAAAAAAAGCTTACATGAGGGGTAAACATAGAGCGGTAAATGCAGAGCTTTTTTAAACTGAAGGAGTGATGGTAAATTTTGGGGTTTTTCTCACAAACAGAACGGTTGGTTATTACAGTTTAAATGGAAGATAGAACTATAAGACGATGGGTAATTTAGACACTATAAGATATTCATTGGGACTTGTTAACTTTGAACTTAAAAACATGAAGTATTTGTTGGTCGGACGAACCTATCCAAAAGCATTATGTGTATCAATAAATCAACCCAACCGATTGATATACATATAGTTCATAGTTAAAGTATTTAGATAACCTGTCAGGGGCATTTCTTGAGCTTGAAGAATGGCAACGATTAGTAGAAGCCTCAACACTACTGCCTCTATTGTCTTATAGTTCTACATATAAACAGTGAACTTACAACACAAATATACACCACAACAACAACAACAACAACAAAACCCAATCCCGCACTTGCGAGGTATGGGGGAGGTGAGATGTAGACAATCCTTCCTCTACCCTAGCGTAGAAAAGATGTCGTTTCTCTAACCATGAGTCGAGAAAAAAGTTTCCACCCATAGGAAGAGAAAGTCATTCCTCTCTCTACTCCAGGGTAGAGAGATTGCTTCCGTGAGGACCTACGGCCTAAAAAAGGTATTAAAAATTAAGTTAAAAAAATAAAAAATAAAAAATAATAATAATAATAATAATAAATAAAAATAAAATAATAAAAAATAAAGAATAAAGAATAAAAAAGTGACGCCATGGGAATGGTAGAATCAAATTTTCGTGGATTTTAAAGTCTGCCTGGATTTCAATTTAGGCTCTAAACGGCAGTCAAGTCGCCACTGAGTCGACGCTTGATGTTGCCTCAATAAATAGAGCCAAAAGACCTTGTAAACAGAACTCGAACGGCATGCCGGGTGGAAGTTGTTGCGCAAGCAAAGAGCCAACCACCCGTAACAAACCAAACACCACTCATGCACCTTTACGGTAGACATCCCCGAAGACATACAGCTAAAAGAAAACCAACCAAGCTCCAGAGCAAAGGAGGTCATCCTTAGCCATAACGACCCCAAGATGTACCGAACGATGCGAGACACAAGTATACCAGAGTACATTATCATGCACGACCCTAAATACGACCACATACACACATATAGATTAGTTCATAATAAACATTTGATATGTTCATCCAGCAGCGTCCTAAAGATGTACTCATTTAATGACGATATGGCTTGGAGGATTAAGTCTGACAAGCCCACTTAACAATTGCAAAACACAGCTCCAAATTGTATGCCGAAAATAATAAGTCGAGTGTTAATATTCATTAGAGATTCGTGTAATAGACAATTTGCTCACAAATTCATGCAAATGAATTAATGAAAATCAACTCGGGTAACTCTTGATAGTTGATGGACAGCCAAACTGTTCAACTCCAACATATAAAGGATCGAACAACATTAACTATATGTGGATAAATTGGTATCTGTTGAACCACTTTATCAAATACACCTCATATATAAAGGTAATTCTACACCAAGAAAAACAAATCGCTCAATCCGATCGCATAAGATGTTACAAAACGACTTCATTTTTATAGTCACATTTCAACATCAGATAATTAAGGTTATACTGGTTTGAAAAAAAAATCAGTAATTGCATATTTTAATCATAAACACGTCTCAACTTTATGAAACTTACATTTCATATTTCTTAACTCACATTTTCATATGATCAGTCAAACACTTCATACGAACTAAAAAACTTGAAGTGTTTGTTGGTCGGCCGAACCTAACGAAAAGATCTATAATGTAGCCAGGGGCGGAGCCAGAAATTATTGTTAAGGGTGGCTCAAGTCTTTACAACGACCGATTTTTTATGACTATCAAAAAGTAAATAAAATTATTATTTAGAACGGTACAAAATTTACGTACAAATGACAAATGGGTTGATATTTCCACTCAAGGTTTTGATAAATCTACTTATTTTTATGCATTAATAGTTGTACTGTATAAATAACTGTTGCATAAACAAGTGGATCTATGAAAAACAGATTTATCATCACCCAATAACAAATTACAAATTTTCTTATTCAAACTTATGCTACTGAGTAGTATTTTCAACTTACTTTATGAACAGTTTTACCCAAAAACATTATTAATAGGTACATCTTTTATTACTTAAAGTTTGAATGCAATATATGTGAAATAAATAAAATAAAATTCTAGTTTATGATAATAAAACATACATCTATCTCCTATTTATATTTTATTTATATTTTATATTATATTACGGAATATTTAACTTTAAAATGAAGATTAAATGACATTTATGAAACTTGATGGGCTAATACTTACAAATATTGTACTAGTTGAGGGGTCAAAAACATAAAATGAGAAAAAGACAAAGAGTTATCATCTCTTCTAACAGAGATTTCCAAACTTACATCTGAAACTCGCCTTCAACTTTAAAAACTCCATCTTCTTTATCAACAACTCAAAACTTTTACAATTAAAACACATACATGTATCGATTAATCCACTACAGTTGGGGGTGGCTGAGCACCCTCAAGCCACCCTACTAGCTCCGCCTCTGAATGTAGCAGCAGCAAACCAAACCAATCAAGTGATAACTTTTAGTTCATAGTAAAGGTATTAAGATAACCTGTCAAGGGCCGTTTATTTTGCTTGAAGAATAGCAACCTGCCTCTATTTTCCTGTAGTTCTGCATAAAGAAACTACCATTAAGCTTTAAAATGAAAGAGACATATCTTAGTATAGATAAATCTCAACCATTGGATCTAAATCAAAATTACTTTTTAATGGTGGGGATTACCCCTTAAATGATTTTTTATTAAAATTAAAATCTTACCTAATATAGGCTTTGCTTTAATAGGTAGTAGATAGATGTAGATTGTAAAGAAATAACTGCCACAGACTTCACATATACTTTGTGCATTCTCTTACCATGTAAAGTAAACCATGGTAAAACTTCAGTAGTTGACATAAAAACATGCCCCTTCTTCTCTATTATCTTTTGATTGACTTTAGGGTCATAAGTGTCATGTATCCATTAAAGTAACACCAACCCTATTTGAACCGTTTTCTTATTGAGGTTAGGATAGCCACATCTAAATAGAAGAAATAAACATACCTGTAACTTAGTAAGATCATAATGAGCACATGAAACCAACATAAAGACAAACCTGAAACCAAGTAGATTTTATTATATTCTAAGCACATTTAGCATGTCTTCCTTTATATAAATGAGAAACTTACTTTGCAGAAAGATTAAATGCCCTGAACATTGCCATAGATAAATCAACAACCTCACTAAAATTTAATCAGCAGTTCATACTTGACGATATTTAGAGACAAAATCAACATATTTTCTATACTAAGAACCTAAATACATGTAAACACCTCCAAACTTACCTCATCTGGAGTCCCTTCATAGAATTCAAGAGCCGTTGCAAATGCTAAACAAAACAATCTTTCATTGATGAAACTTCTAATGCAGAAGTGACGATTAAAAAGCCATCAGAAAAAGATATAATGGTTACTAATATATAGAGGTGTCAACGAAAAAAGGTGATAGTAAAACAAGTGTACCCATAGAAGTAAAGGAGTCAAAACATCTAATGTAAGATTTTGCGACTGTTAAAAACTTCACCAAATTTGCAAGCGAACGTGACAAGAAGGAAGGCTGTACCACAAAAAAAGAGCATAATTGCACGTGTAAGTAACAATAGGCATGTTCGCTTCATTTATAAATTTCTACATAACCTCGACTTCAAATTTCTAAACATTCTAAAAGAGTTCTATAATTAGTAGTTTGAACAAACTTTTGTACTAATAAAAAAAATCTAGAACATATCTTATAAGTATATGCACGTGTACACTTACACCTTAAAGTAAACAAAAAGTTTATATCAAGAGCAATATAATAGGGATTCAACATAACCTGACAACAAATTCACAAACAATCATCGATTTATAATCAAATAAGACATATTAGAAACATTAAACAGAAAAATCAAACGTTATACCTTGATGTGTGTGCAATTAGTTAAAACAAACCAAAAAATAATCAAAATTCTTACCTGGAATGCGATCTGAAACCCTAATGAAAGAATAATGATATATAATGGTTTCGGTTGTCAGATTTTTACCCATAGACCAAGTTTTGAAAAATTTTCATTCAGATGGCGTTAAATTCAAGTAGATTTTATTTTATAAGAATTGAAGATTAGAAGAAAAGAATTTGATATGAGATTGGTTGAATGGATACGACGTTTTTTTTTTTTTTTGATTTTGAATACGCAGAAAATACGGAGCAACTGGCAAGCGACGGATACGGGAACTTTGATATTAAGTCGTGTGAGAGAAGAATTGTAACCGTATACAGGGGGCATATTGGTAAATTTATTCTAATATTACTAAGAAAGAGACAATTCTTAATGTGGATAAACGTGGACCATCACATTTCTTTTAAATATTTCTATTGTATGGTTAGGATTGGATTTGGTAAGAAATATTTTTTTAATCTTATATAATATGGTCCGTGCTTTAATATATAGAGAGGATATTTATTGTCTTTGAAATTATTATGCCTATATTACATACATGACATCATTAAGATTGTGTCATTGTCGAGTGTCATCCTTCTACAACAACAACAACAACACCCAATCCCACACTTGTAGGGTATGGGGGAGGTGAGACGTAGACAATCTGTAATGACCCGCACTTTTTCGATCGTTCTATACTTATAAGAATAATATTTACATAAATTAAACCTTACCAACATGATAAGCAATCCAAATTGATGAGATTTATGTTTTTGAAAAGAGTTTACACAACGTTTGACCGTCTAGTTTGACCGATGATATCACGAACTATACAATATATGATAATTATACGTTTGTGTATATATATGTATATATACATATTTAACATGATCTAAGGATGTTTTAATACCTCATTTTGTATTAATAACAATAAGTTATAAGTGTATTTTGAAACTACTAACTTAAGTTTTCAAAACGATAACCATACGTAACGTTATTTGACATAAATACTTATAACGTATAATGTTTATACATATATCGTATATGTAATGTATTTAATCACTTTTAAAGACTTAAATACATAAAACAATATAAGTATATTCACAAAAGATAGCTATATTTGAATTCTCATTCCATTTTTCACAAGATTTTCTATACGTATATCTAGAGTATATGTACTCGTATCATACCTAGCTTCTATACATATTTACTATTGGTATATACACATCAAATCACCACCAACCAGCCCTTGTTCATGCCTTATGTATAAGGTAACTCTCTTGTTCATGCCTTATGTATAAGGTAACTACTTTTGATGTTTAGTATGACTAATTACATAAAAATACAACATGAAATTTTGTCCATGTTTTTCCATTAATCATGTTTTTATGGCCTTAAATACATCTTCCATTTTCAAATTTTATTACCTCATTTCTTTAACCAAAAACACACTCTTAAGAAACTCCATAACCATTCAGCTAGTATCCATGAAGATCTAGCCATACAAACATCACTTAAACACCATAAGAAAAACCTTACAAAAACACTTCAAGAATCCTTCCAAGAACACAAGTTTACTTCCAATCTTTCATCCAATTCCATCACTCTTTTGTTTCTAGGTTTTTACTTCTCTTTTACAGCAATCTTGTCCAAGTAACTGGAGGTAGTAACTTTGTTCATAACCTTATTCGATTCATATATATATAGCTATCTTATTTTGTGGTATAAAATTTTAACAACAAGAACATAGTTTGAATGTTTTCAAACTTGTTTGCAAACTAAATAGATCCTTCTAACTTAACTTTTAAAATACTTCAAAACCTGTAATATAACATAAATATATGCTAATTTAACAAGGTATAACTTGGTTTTTCAAAGAACACCTTAAAAACTGAATTTACGACGTCGGAGTGTAACCGGGGGCTGTTTTGGGTTGGATAATTAAAAACCATCTTGAACTTTGAATTGGAGGTTTATATTCTGGAAAAATGATATTTCTTATGAATATGTTAACACATAAAAATTTCATGATTTAATTCAAAGTATAAGTATTTTTAGAAAAATGGTCATTAAATGATATTTTTGTAACAAAAATGATTAACTTCATAAGTTTCACTAAAGTTTGACCTATGACCTGTGATTTCGAATACAAACTAAGGTATTTACAGTTCATATTCTTAAAGATGGACTCGATCCAAGGAAGTGGCAAGTTGAACCAACGAAAACAGAGTTGTAACGAAGAAACTATGACCAAAACGAGATCGGATATCTAAGACTAGTTTAGCTACGAAAATAATTGGAGAAAATTAAATAAATCACATATTTTTAAAATAACATGATATTTCATATATATGTACTCATAATTTAATTTTATATGGTTCAGGATCACCCGTAAACAATACGAGAAGGTTAATCATAAGATTCCCATGATTGTACGCAACACGTCATTTGACAACACCGGTACTTTATGTACGCAACACGTCATTTGACAACACTGGTACCGTGGGTCAAGATTAATCTCGACCAATACATATACGATGGGGGTTTTATTTATTTCGTTGGGGGTTTATTAAACACCTAAAAATGAACCATTTAAAATTGAATTACTAACATCGGACTGCTAACTACGGACTAAGGAATTATTAAAAGTATTAAAAGTATTATAAGTATATATATGTGACGATTGTTTAAAAAGAAAAGGTATTGATATATTATATATGGATAGGTTCGTGATATCAATCGGAGACCAAGTCAAAATTACATATCTTCAAGACGAAAGTGAGTATATAGTCCCACTTTTAAAACTCTAAGTATTTCGGGATGAGAATACATGTATTTTATGTTTTACGTTATGGACACAAGTAACTGAAAAATATATTCTACGTTGAGTTGTACCACTGGCATACTTCCCTGTAGCTTGGTAACTGTTATTTACAGCGGTATTGTAAACGCGAATCCTGTTGATAGATCTATCGGGCCTGACAACCCCAACCGGACTGGACGACCAGTATTCAACGGTTGCACAGTACTTCGTTTTGTGACTACACTTGGTACGGGGTAGTAAGATTTCATAATAAAGGGAATATGCGACGTGATTAAATGTTAAGTATGGTTACCAAGTGCTCAACCACTTAGAATATTTTTATTAAAACGTTTATATATGAAATCTTGTGGTCTATATATATATATTGCTGCCGGCATTAAACCTATATCTCACCAACTTTATGTTGACGTTTTAAACATGTCTATTCTCAGGTGATAATTAGAAGCTTCCGCTGCAACATGTTGAATTTAAGCAAGATCTTGAGTATGCATATTTGTGTCAAAAATAAAACTGCATATCCGAGGAATTGTAATGTAAAATATGCTAGAAATCGTATTGTTATCATCACATGTAAAGTTTGTAAGTCTAAGATTATCGCTAAACGATAATCATCTTTATATTGTCTAAAGCTTGTATTAACATAAGAGTTATGGTTTGTAATGTAAAATAAATGCAGTTGTTCTTTTAAAAATGTCGCATATAGAGGTCAATACCTCGCAATGAAATCATACGTTATCTAACTCGTTCTTATGGTTAAGGACGGGTTATGACATGTGGTATCAGAGCGGTGGTCTTAGCGAACCAGGTTTGCATTAGTGTGTCTAACCGATAAGTCGTTAGGATACATTAGTAAGTCTGGACTTTGACCGGGTCTGATTTAAAAACCATTGCTTATCATTGTTGGTTAAAATTTATATGTAAATATTATGTAGTACTAATGGGTTAGTTGTTATATGATAGATGTCGGGCTCAAAACTTGTTATCACATTCAGCGACTCCGAACCAGAATCTTCAGATGGTGTTCCAGTCATTAACCTATCCGATGACGAAAATAATATCTTTGGGGAAGACTCACAAATTCCGGATGAACCGACTATAGAGAACCCGGAAAGTGAACCCGAGGAGGAAAGTGAACCTCCTCCTGAACCCGAGGAGGAAAGTGAACCCGAGGAAGAAATACAGGAAATTACAAAAGACGAGTTCGAACTAGGAAAGAAACGAAAGGCTAATGAATTAGAAAATTCAAATCCCGAGTTTAGTAAGGATGATGTGGCACCAACTCCACTAGACACTACCACCCCTATTCCCGCTATTCCTATTCGTGCTGTCCCGGCATCCAGTTCTTCAGCCCCACAGCCAAAATATAGGCAGACAGCTAGGATAAGCGTTAGGCCATTCCTTGAACCTAAACGTCCTAGAAAATAGACCAAACGATGCGCTGCCGTATTAAACCATGGGATCATATAATGTTTTGTATAATATTATTAGTGTGGTTTGCTTAATGTTCGATATAAGATAAGCATATGTAAAATAGTGAAGTGTGAAATGCAATAATTTTCCATGGTTAAGTATTATTTAGATGGTAGTAATTGATTCTGTACTAAGCTATTAAGTATGGACATTAACGGGTAGGTACTACCCTAGATATAATTATAAAACGCTAATAAGAAGAAAAGGCTTTTATAATAATACCTGGTTCATATTATTAATAAGCTATAATGTACTGTAAATATACACTACATCTATAATATTCCATGTGAATAATTATTTTCTTTTCATTCTTATAGAAGAATATGGCGCGATTGAACCGAATGACGGAACAAGAAATCCAGGAACTCATCAATCAACGAGTGAACGACAGAATGTTATGGGTCGAGGCTGCAAGAGGTGCTGCAGTTAACCCAAATCCTCGTGTGGGGTGCACTTACAAAACTTTTCAAGCTTGCAAGCCCTCATCATTCAGTGGAACAGAAGGACCAATCGGTTTAACCCGGTGGATAGAAAAGATGGAGACTGTGTTTAAAATCAGTGGTTGTGTTGAAAAGGACATGACCAAGTATGCATCGTGCACTTTACAAGATAGTGCACTCACGTGGTGGAAAAATTATGTGAAGGCTGTAGGAGGAGATGTAGCTTATGATACTCCGTGGGAAGAATTCAAAACAATGTTAATCAACGAATATTGTCCAAGGAACGAGGTTAGGAAGTTGGAAGATGAGTTACGAAGTCTGAAGGTTATTGGTACTGAAATCACCAACTACAATCAGCGATTCATGGAATTAGTTTTGCTATGTCCTGAATTGGTTCCAACCGAAGAACGGAAGATTGAAATGTACAAAGATGGTTTGCCCAAAAAGGTCAAGGCAAATGTTACAGCATCGAAACCTAAGACAATTCATGAAGCTATAACCATGGCAAACGAGCTAATGGATCAGGTCATCATGGATAAGAAAGTATCCAATACTGATGTGAAGGTATCAGGTAATAAAAGAAAGTGGAATGGAAATTATGATCGAGGTAACCAACAACAATCTTTTAAGAAACAAGAAAACACGCAAGGTGCGGGTAGTGGTTTAAGCTTTGGTTATAAAGGACAAAATCCTTTATGCAACCGATGCCACAAACATCACTCTGGTTACTGTAATGTGGTATGCAACAAATGTAATCGAAAGGGTCATCTTGCTGAAGATTGTAGGGCTCTCGTTACAAATACAAATGGTACCAAGACTCCTGCCACCAATGCAAATAGAACTGCTTTGGCTACCATTACTTGTTATGGGTGTGGAAAACAAGGTCACTATAAGAGCCAGTGTCCGAATCCAGAGAAGAATAATGGATCTGCACGTGGAAGAGCATTTGTTATTAATGCTAGAGAGGCGTGTGAAGACCCGGAGCTTGTTACGGGTACGTTTACCATTAATAACTTATCCGCATCTATTATATTTGATACTGGTGCCGATAGAAGTTACGTGAGTAGAGGCTTTTACGCTAAATTGAATTGTTCATCATTACCTCTAGATGCTAAGTACATGATTGAGTTAGCTAATGGTAAACTAATTAAAGCCGATAAAATTTGCCGTGATTGTAAAATAAATTTAGCCGGAGAAACATTTAAAATTGACTTAATACCCGTAGAATTAGGAAGTTTTGATGTAATAGTCGGCATGGACTGGATGTCCAAAGTAGGAGCTGAAGTTGTGTGTGCCAAGAAGGCAATTCGCATTCCTTGTAAGGATAGAATGCCGGTGATGATTTATGGAGAGAAGGGTAACTCAAAGCTAAAACTCATTAGTTATTTGAAAGCTCAAAAGTGCTTGAAGAAAGGGTGCTATGCTATCTTAGCACATGTTAATAAAGTCGAAAAGAAAGAAAAAGAGAAGTGCATCAACGACGTGCCTGTGGCAAGAGATTTTCCTGAAGTTTTTCTGGAAGAGTTGCCGGGATTACCTCCATTTAGATCTGTAGAATTTCAAATAGATTTAGTACCAGGAGCCGCACCAGTGGCTCGTGCTCCATATAGACTTGCACCGTCCGAGTTAAAAGAACTTCAGAGTCAGTTAAAAGAATTACTGGATCATGGATTCATACGACCAAGTACTTCACCGTGGGGAGCTCCGATTCTATTTGTTAAAAAGAAAGATGGATCTTTTAGGATGTGTATAGATTATCGTGAATTAAATAAGTTAACTATCAAAAATCGGTATCCACTACCGAGAATTGATGACTTATTTGATCAACTGCAAGGATCATGTGTTTATTCGAAAATCGACCTAAGATTGGGTTATCATCAATTACGCGTCAAAGAAGAAGATATACCAAAAACTGCTTTTCGGACACGTTATGGTCATTACGAATTTTTGGTCATGCCGTTTGGATTGACGAATGCGCCAGCTGTATTCATGGACCTCATGAATCGAGTTTGTAGTCCGTATTTAGATAAGTTTGTTATCGTTTTCATTGATGACATTCTTATCTATTCCAAGAGTGAGCAAGAGCATGAGCAGCATTTAAGGTTGATATTAGAGTTGTTGAGAAAAGAACAGCTATACGCTAAATTTTCTAAGTGTGCTTTCTGGTTGAAAGAAGTGCAATTTCTTGGCCACGTTGTTAGTAGCAAAGGAATTCAGGTTGATCCAGCAAAAATTGAAGCCATTGAAAAATGGGAGACTCCTAAAACACCAATGCAGATACGCCAATTTTTGGGTTTAGCCGGTTATTATAGAAGGTTTATTCAAGATTTTTCCCGAATAGCTAAGCCGTTGACAGCATTAACGCAAAAAGGGAAGAAATACGAATGGACCTCGGAGCAGGAGAACGCATTTCAATTACTGAAGAAGAAGTTAACTACGGCGCCTATTTTATCGTTACCTGAAGGGAACGATGATTTTGAAATATATTGTGACGCTTCGCGACAAGGTTTTGGTTGTGTTCTTATGCAACGAAAGAAAGTTATTGCATACGCATCTCGACAATTGAAGATTCACGAGCGGAATTATACGACGCATGATCTAGAACTGGGAGCAGTCGTGTTTGCGTTAAAGATATGGAGACACTACTTATATGGGGTTAGATGCACTGTGTTTACTGATCATAAAAGTCTTCAACATATTTTTGATCAGAAACAGCTGAACATGAGGCAACGTAGGTGGGTCGAGTTAATAAACGACTATGATTGTGAAATTCGTTATCATCCCGGGAAAGCGAATGTGGTGGCTGACGCACTAAGCAGAAAGGAACGAGAACCAATTCGAGTACGAGCGATGAACATAAAAATTCGCATGAATCTCAACTCACAAATCAAAGAAGTTCAACGAGAAGCACTTACTAAAGAAAATATAGGAAATGAAATAATGAAGAAGTATGAGAAGCAACTCGTTATACGGGAAGATGGAATTCGATATTTTGCAAACCGTATTTGGGTACCGAAGTTGGGTGGATTAAGGAAGTTGATATTGAACGAGGCACATAAGACAAGATACTCGATACATCCTGGAGTTGGAAAGATGTATCAAGATCTTAAGACACATTATTGGTGGCCTAACTTAAAGACAGACGTTGCAACATATGTTGGGGAGTGTTTAACTTGTTCCAAGGTCAAGGCAGAACACCAGAAACCATCAGGGTTACTTCAACAACCAGAAATCCCAGAATGGAAATGGGATGGTATTACCATGGATTTCATCACGAAGTTACCAAAGACTGCCTGGGGATATGACACCATTTGGGTAATTGTTGATCGTCTTACCAAATCTGCACATTTCTTGCCTATAAAGGAAACAGATAGAATGGAGAAATTATTACGATTATATATAAAGGACATAGTTTCAAGGCATGGAATACCTATTTCCATTATATCCGATCGTGATAGTAGATTTACATCAAAGTTCTGGCAATCACTACAGGAGGCCCTAGGAACTCGTTTGGATATGAGCACCGCATATCATCCGCAAACTGACGGGCAGAGTGAAAGAACAATTCAGACTCTTGAAGACATGCTCAGGGCATGTGTGATCGATTTTGGAAACGGATGGGATAAGTATTTACCGTTAGCAGAATTCTCGTATAATAATAGTTATCATGCGAGCATTAAAGCTACGCCATTTGAAGCACTGTATGGGAGGAAGTGTAGATCTCCTATCTGTTGGAATGAAGTAGGAGATCGACAATTAACTGGTCCCGAGATCATACACGAAACGACTGAGAAGATAGTACAAATCAAGGAGAGATTGAGAACGGCCCGTAGTCGCCAAAAGAGCTACGCCGATGTCCGAAGAAAACCATTAGAGTTTCAGATCGGGGACATGGTTATGTTAAAGGTGTCACCGTGGAAAGGTGTAATACGCTTCGAAAAAAGGGGTAAACTGAACCCAAGATATGTAGGCCCGTTCAAGATTATCGAACGCATTGGACCGGTAGCTTATCGACTCGAGTTACCGCAACAACTCGCCGGAGTACATAATACCTTTCACGTCTCAAACCTTAAGAAGTGTCTTACAAAGGAAGATTTCACCATTCCTCTTGAAGAAATCCATGTCGACGAGAAACTACAATTCGTTGAAGAACCAATCGAAATCATGGACCGTGAAGTTAAACAGCTCAAGCAGAGCAACATACCGATCGTTAAGGTTCGTTGGAATGCTCGAAGGGGTCCCGAGTTTACTTGGGAATGAGAGGATCAGATGAAACAAAAGTATCCACACTTGTTTCTCGATGACGCAAAATAGGTACAATTTTAAAATTTCGGGACGAAATTTATTTAACGGGTAGGTACTGTAATGACCCGCACTTTTTCGATCGTTCTATACTTATAAGAATAATATTTACATAAATTAAACCTTACCAACATGATAAGCAATCCAAATTGATGAGATTTATGTTTTTGAAAAGAGTTTACACAACGTTTGACCGTCTAGTTTGACCGATGATATCACGAACTATACAATATATGATAATTATACGTTTGTGTATATATATGTATATATACATATTTAACATGATCTAAGGATGTTTTAATACCTCATTTTGTATTAATAACAATAAGTTATAAGTATATTTTGAAACTACTAACTTAAGTTTTCAAAACGATAACCATACGTAACGTTATTTGACATAAATACTTATAACATAT
Organism: Rutidosis leptorrhynchoides; assembly: GCF_046630445.1. NCBI lineage: Eukaryota > Viridiplantae > Streptophyta > Magnoliopsida > Asterales > Asteraceae > Rutidosis > Rutidosis leptorrhynchoides. Next base: position 716,271,141 of record NC_092333.1, read on the forward strand.
AATGTTTATACATATATCGTATATGTAATGTATTTAATCACTTTTAAAGACTTAAATACATAAAATAATATAAGTATATTCACAAAAGATAGCTATATTTGAATTCTCATTCCATTTTTCACAAGATTTTCTATACGTATATCTAGAGTATATGTACTCGTATCATACCTAGCTTCTATACGTATTTACTATTGGTATATACACATCAAATCACCACCAACCAGCCCTTGTTCATGCCTTATGTATAAGGTAACTCTCTTGTTCATGCCTTATGTATAAGGTAACTACTTTTGATGTTTAGTATGACTAATTACATAAAAATACAACATGAAATTTTGTCCATGTTTTTCCATTAATCATGTTTTTATGGCCTTAAATACATCTTCCATTTTCAAATTTTATTACCTCATTTCTTTAACCAAAAACACACTCTTAAGAAACTCCATAACCATTCAGCTAGTATCCATGAAGATCTAGCCATACAAACATCACTTAAACACCATAAGAAAAACCTTACAAAAACACTTCAAGAATCCTTCCAAGAACACAAGTTTACTTCCAATCTTTCATCCAATTCCATCACTCTTTTGTTTCTAGGTTTTTACTTCTCTTTTACATCAATCTTGTCCAAGTAACTGGAGGTAGTAACTTTGTTCATAACCTTATTCGATTCATATATATATAGCTATCTTATTTTGTGGTATAAAATTTTAACAACAAGAACATAGTTTGAATGTTTTCAAACTTGTTTGCAAACTAAATAGATCCTTCTAACTTAACTTTTAAAATACTTCAAAACCTGTAATATAACATAAATATATGCTAATTTAATAAGGTATAACTTGGTTTTTCAAAGAACACCTTAAAAACTGAATTTACGACGTCGGAGTGTAACCGGGGGCTGTTTTGGGTTGGATAATTAAAAACCATCTTGAACTTTGAATTGGAGGTTTATATTCTGGAAAAATGATATTTCTTATGAATATGTTAACACATAAAAATTTCATGATTTAATTCAAAGTATAAGTATTTTTAGAAAAATGGTCATTAAATGATATTTTTGTAACAAAAATGATTAACTTCATAAGTTTCACTAAAGTTTGACCTATGACCTGTGATTTCGAATACAAACTAAGGTATTTACAGTTCATATTCTTAAAGAGGGACTCGATCCAAGGAAGTGGCAAGTTGAACCAACGAAAACGGAGTTGTAACGAAGAAACTATGACCAAAACGAGATCGGATATCTAAGACTAGTTTAGCTACGAAAATAATTGGAGAAAATTAAATAAATCACATATTTTTAAAATAACATGATATTTCATATATATGTACTCATAATTTAATTTTATATGGTTCAGGATCACCCGTAAACAATACGAGAAGGTTAATCATAAGATTCCCATGATTGTACGCAACACGTCATTTGACAACACCGGTACTTTATGTACGCAACACGTCATTTGACAACACCGGTACCGTGGGTCAAGATTAATCTCGACCAATACATATACGATGGGGGTTTTATTTATTTCGTTGGGGGTTTATTAAACACCTAAAAATGAACCATTTAAAATTGAATTACTAACATCGGACTGCTAACTACGGACTAAGGAATTATTAAAAGTATTAAAAGTATTATAAGTATATATATGTGACGATTGTTTAAAAAGAAAAGGTATTGATATATTATATATGGATAGGTTCGTGATATCAATCGGAGACCAAGTCAAAATTACATATCTTCAAGACGAAAGTGAGTATATAGTCCCACTTTTAAAACTCTAAGTATTTCGGGATGAGAATACATGTATTTTATGTTTTACGTTATGGACACAAGTAACTGAAAAATATATTCTACGTTGAGTTGTACCACTGGCATACTTCCATGTAGCTTGGTAACTGTTATTTACAGCGGTATTATAAACGCGAATCCTGTTGATAGATCTATCGGGCCTGACAACCCCAACCGGACTGGACGACCAGTATTCAACGGTTGCACAGTACTTCGTTTTGTGACTACACTTGGTACGGGGTAGTAAGATTTCATAATAAAGGGAATATGCGACGTGATTAAATGTTAAGTATGGTTACCAAGTGCTCAACCACTTAGAATATTTTTATTAAAACGTTTATATATGAAATCTTGTGGTCTATATATATATATTGCTGCCGGCATTAAACCTATATCTCACCAACTTTATGTTGACGTTTTAAACATGTCTATTCTCAGGTGATAATTAGAAGCTTCCGCTGCAACATGTTGAATTTAAGCAAGATCTTGAGTATGCATATTTGTGTCAAAAATTAAACTGCATATCCGAGGAATTGTAATGTAAAATATGCTAGAAATCGTATTGTTATCATCACATGTAAAGTTTGTAAGTCTAAGATTATCGCTAAACGATAATCATCTTTATATTGTCTAAAGCTTGTATTAACATAAGAGTTATGGTTTGTAATGTAAAATAAATGCAGTTGTTCTTTTAAAAATGTCGCATATAGAGGTCAATACCTCGCAATGAAATCATACGTTATCTAACTCGTTCTTATGGTTAAGGACGGGTTATGACACAATCCTTCCTTTATCCTAGGACAAAGAGAAATCATTTCACCACCCCGAGTGAAACACTCACAAGAGTAGAGAAAGTCCTCCCTCTCTATGTTCGACGGATAAAGAGATTGCTTGCAACGGACCTCCGGCAAAAAAAAAAAAAAATATCGTAAAAAGTAAAAGCCATCGCCATGAAAATGGTGGAGCAAATTTCCATGGGTTTTAAAATGTGCCTGGGATCGATTTAGGCTCTACGCGACAGTCAAGTCGCCAATAAGTAGACGCTTGCTGATGGCTCCCGAAACAGAGCCGTATTAAAAAAAAAAACGTACCTTAGAGTGTTCTGCGGAGCACATGACGTATAAGGTAAAGCTGCACTAAATGAGCAATAAACATATATGTCCACATACAGATAAAATCACATCATAGCAAGCCAGTCTATAAGAAAAAAAAACCTACAAACATACATAAAACCGTATCTACCAAAACCTACATAAACATACAAACGTACACAAAATGTAGAGTTTTAGAAACACGAATTTAGAGAAATCTAGAGTTTTAGAAATGTGTGACACCGCTGATTTTTTTTTTTTTAATACGTGGCGGAAGCATAATATTAATTTAATACGATATCCACATTAACTATTGTTAATACAACCTGTGTCACGTGTCATTACAAAATACTTGTTTATACAGAGAAAGACATATTTACAAAAAGATTATTGTTTTCATAAAGCAAGACAACATCAGAGTTGACTCCTGTCAAACATAACATCTTCATGCCCGTCTTCTCCCCAAAAGCATAAACTACAAAAGCTAATAACCTGCAGGGAGGAGAGGGAGGGGAATTAGCACGAAGCTAAGTGAGTACGACTAACTACAGGCCATAGCATACATAAGTGTTATACTAATCATGTCACATAGTCTAACACACAAACATCACCCAGTAGTGCAGTCTACAGAGACTCCGGCGGTCCGGCCAAACCATTAACCTCCAGTTGATCGGGCTGGGGTTTACCGGAAGTTCCTCCTACATACCGTGCTGCATAAATCATCCACACGCGACGTACGCGTCATTCAAACATATACTACACGGATGCAAATAGGCTACCACATGAGGAACCCAACCCGCAGGTTGATCTCTCCTATCGAATTAGGCTACCACAAGATAGGGATGCACTGGGCTCCAGCAGACAAGCATCAACTAACATGCAGTCATCACAAGGTACTAACTAATCACAACAATAAGTATATCTAACAAGCATGGCAATCATAATATAACATGCTACAATATACTATATTCTCCAGTTAGTCCCACTCACCAAATACCAGCAAACGAGAAGGTATTCAGCTATCTAATCACTGAACCTTCTCTTTCTCCTTTTCTCCTGAGAAAACATATACACAAGTTAGTTTCTGTCCGTTAACACCAAATAACACAATATAAAAATTTTTGTCAGAAAAACTGTCCGCTAAAATTTTTCTCCTTAACACTTGTGCACTTTCAAAATTTACATCAAAATCATCAAAATCATCAAAATACAAACGGGCAGCATAACGGCTAAAACTCAACACTTTGGTAAAATATTCTGCCCTGGACACTCAGTCGGTCGACTGACTCTTACAGTCGGTCGACTGTCGACACAACCGGTCGACTGACATTCCCAGTCGGCCGATTCATTTGGTATATCCACAATTGGCCGAAAGTCAATACTCAGTCGGTCGGTTGTCTGTCAATCGGTCGGTTCACTACGTCGGTCGGTCGACTGTCGACTGACAGTCGGCCGACTGTGTTCATCTTCTTCAGAAACTGAACATAGGCTACGGACTTCAAGCTAAATTCACCAAAACTCGATCTAGAGCTCGTTTTCGACATCAAAACTTACCACAACTCAAATACTACATGTTATAGACTATAAACCCACAACAATTTGACCATAACAACACTTAAATCACTTGTTTTGACACAAATTCAAGCTTTTGAACAAATACACTTAAAAACACCATTTTAACACCAAATTGATCATGAAAGCTCATGATTCATACCTTAAAAGAATCAGTAGAGTGTAAAGAACGTGATTCCAAGACCAATTCGAGCTCAAGATCAACAATGGGGAATTAGGGTTTTGGTAGTTGGAGAAGATGAAGAACGGGGTGGTTTGGGAAAATTCTGGAAAATGCAAGAAAGGGATAGACACAAGTCTATTATTTGGGATTAAATCCCATACTGTGTGACACACGGGTATTTATCAGTTATTTGATATCTTTCGTACATTATTTGGTAACCCAAACGAAGTCCAAATTAAATAAACAAACCTGTTCTGTGACCCTTGTCACAAACTGGTCCTAACCACATTATTATTTAATAATAAATATTAAATAAAAATAAAAGCACATAGTAACACAATACTAACTTAAGGGCACATTAGTAATCTTACATCTAGGCCCGAATGAGGATGTTACAAATCTACCCCCCTTAAGAAGATTCCGACCTCGGAATCTGGTCAAGGTCAAACAACTGGGGATAGCGCGCCCTCATTAACTCCTCGGTTTCCCAGGTCAAGTTGGAACCTAAACTATGTCGCCATTCCACTAACACCATTGGAATCTGTTTCTTTCTTAACTTGGTGACTTTCTTGTCCACTATACGAATTGGCTCTTCTACTAACTTCTTAGTCAAATCAACTTTCAAGTCTTTCAATGGAAGAATCTGACTTTCATCGTCTACTTTACACTTTCTTAAATAACACACATTGAACGTGTTGTGAATTCCTGCTAACTCTGAAGGAAGATCTAAGACTACCGTTTGATCGTTCAAAATCTCTATGATCGGAAAAATGGCCCAATATACCTCGGAGCTAGTTTACCACGTTTGCCAAATCTGATCACCCCTTTCCACGATGATACCTTCAAGTATACACGATCACCTACATGAAATGTTACCGGACGTCTGCGCGGATCAGCATACATCTTTTGTCGATCTCTAGCTGCCTTTAATTTCTCACGTGCAATTTCAACTTTTTCTGCAGTTATCTGAACAATCTCGGGACCTGCAAATTGTTTCTCACCTGCTTCTAACCAACACGTAGGAGTTCTGCATTTTCGACCATACAACATTTCATACGGTGGCATTCCGATACTCGAATGATATAAATTGTTGTAAGCAAACTCTATCAATGGAAGATGCGAATCCCAAGAACCACCATACTCTAAGACACATGCTCTCAACATGTCTTCTAACGTTTGAATCGTTCGTTCACTCTGACCGTCTGTTTGTGGATGATATGCTGTACTAAGATTCACACGCGTACCCAGATTCTGTTGTAAACTGTTCCAGAAGTTAGATACAAACCTAGTATCCCTGTCGGAAACTATTGACAACGGTACACCATGTCGACTAACGATTTCTTTCAAGTACAACTCTGCCAAATCACTCAACGAAGCTATTTCACGAGTAGCTAAAAAGTGAGCACTCTTTGTTAAACGATCCACAATCACCCAGATCATGTCGTGTCCTTTCTGGGTTCGGGGTAACTTGGTTACAAAATCCATCGTTATATGATCCCACTTCCACTGAGGAATTTCTAACTGTCTTAGAGATCCATACGGTTTCTGATGTTCTGCCTTAACTTGCGCACAAATATGACATTTTTCGACAAAATTTGCAACATCTGTCTTCATTGTCGGCCACCAATACAATGTTTTCAAGTCTCTATACATCTTTGTACTACCTGGATGCACTGATAATCTCGATTTATGCGCTTCAGTAAGGATTAAATCTCTCAAATCTCCAAGCATAGGCACCCAAATTCGGTCTTTATAGGTCTTTAATCCTCTAGAGTCATTGCATAGGTCAAATTTTCTTTTAGTCACTTGTTCAGTCTTTAGATTTTCGTCATTCAAAGCTACTAACTGTACGGTTTTCAATCAATCAATCAAGTCTGAAACTATCTCAATTCTCATAAATCTAACATTTTCGACTGTTTTCTTGCGACTCAGAGCATCTCCGACCACATTTGCTTTACCCGGATGGTATTTAATCTCACCGTCATAGTCTTTAATCAATTTTAAACATCGACGTTGACGCATATTTAATTCTTTCTGCGAAAAGATATATTGAAGACTCTTATGATCTGTATAGATTTCATAATGTGTACCATACAAATAATGTCTCCAAAGCTTCAAAGCAAACACAACTGCAGTTAACTCTAAATCGTGAGTAGGGTAGTTTCGTTCATGATTCTTCAACTGTCGTGAAGCATATGCTATAACCTTATTTCTCTGCATCAAAACACAACCCAGACCTGCACGTGACGCATCGCAGTAAACCACAAAATCTTCTGTTCCCTCTGGTAAAGCTAAAACCGGCGCTTGACATAACAACTGCTTAAGGGTCTGAAAAGCCTTTTCTTGTTCATCAGTCCATCGAAAGGCTACATCTTTTCTGGTTAACTTATTTAATGGACCTGCTATTTTAGAAAAGTCTTTGATAAACCGGCGGTAATAACCTACTAAACCCAGAAAACTTTTAATTTCTGTTGGCGTTTTCGGCGAGTTCCAGTTCATTACAGCTTCTATCTTAGACTGATCTACTTTAATACCCTGTTCACAAATCACATGACCCAGAAAATGTACTTCCCGCAACCAAAATTCACACTTAGAAAACTTACCGTACAACTGTTCCTGTTTCAAAAGTTCTAACACCAATCTCAGATGTGTAGCATGATCTTTCTCGGTTTTTGAATATATCAAGATATCATCTATGAAGACAATCACAAACTTGTCAAGATATTGACGACACACCCTGTTCATGAGATCCATAAACACTGCTGGCGCATTGGTTAACCCGAATGGCATAACTAAAAACTCATAATGACCATATCTAGTTCTAAACGCTGTTTTCGGTATGTCGGTCTCTGCAACACGTACCTGATGATACCCTGAACGTAAATCAATCTTTGAAAAGTAAGAAGCACCCTGTAACTGATCGAATAAATCATCTATTCTTGGTAGCAGATACTTATTCTTTATTGTTCTCTTGTTCAAATCGCGGTAATCTATACACATTCGAAACCCATCTTTCTTTTTCACAAACAAAATAGGAGCACCCCACGGTGAAGAACTTGGTCGGATAAACCCCTTATCTAACAGTTCCTGAATCTGAGACATCATTTCTCGGATTTCTGACGGAGCTAATCTGTAAGGAGCTTTTGCCACTGGCGTAGCACCTGGAACCAAATCAATTTTATACTCTACTTCACGTACTGGAGGTAATCCTGGTAAATCATCTGGAAATACTTCTGGAAATTCTGACACAACGGGAATATCGGTCACCTGCTTCTTCTCTTTCTTAACATCAATCACGTAGGCTAAGAATGAATCACACCCTTTCGTTATTGCCTTCTGAGCTTTCATTAGGGAAACCATAGGGAAGTTAAATCCACTGCGCTCTCCCCTAGCTATCACTCGGGATCCGTCGGCCAAACGGAAAGAAATCATCTTCTTATAACACTTAATATTAGCCCTATTAGCTCTTAACCAATTCATACCTATGACTACATCAAAGCTAGGTATAGGCATCAACAAACAGGTTAAAGGGAAGGAATGGCCGTCAATTTCGATGGTAATTCCAGATACAGATGATGTGCATGGAACCATTTTACCATCAGCTACTTCTATTCCCAAAGGCTCATCTAACATCCTAACAGACAACTTCAACTTATCACAGAAGCCTAAGGACATAAAAGATCGATTCGCTCCAGAATCAAATAACACACGAGCTGGCAAGGAATTAACCAAGAACATACCGGTAATGACGTCATCGGTAGCGGTTGCAGCATCTACCGTCATCTGAAACGCCCTTGCCTCTGCGGTTGGAGGATTCTTCCTCTTCTGCCCGGCAGAAGAAGCAGAAGATCCCCCTGAAGTAACTAACCTCGCCCCTGACCCTGCCCCAGAACCGGCTCTTGACGCAGATGGACAATCCGCCGATCTATGACCTTCCTTATGGCAACTCCAACAAACATTTGACTTAAAAGAACAAGCTGTTGATTCATGACCTTTCACTCCACATTTCAAACATCTTCGGGTCATTGGAGAACACGGTCCGGCATGAGTCGACTTACAAACATTACACCAATCAGGCTGACTTGAACCCGATCCGCTTATACCGGACTTACTCTTCTGTTTAAACCCACCTGACTTCTTCCCACGAAATCCTGATTGCTTACTTGATTGCTGACCAGACTGACCACCAGTTTGACTTTCTGATTTTCCCCCAAAAGATCCACTTTTTGAACTTTCTCTTTTCGCTGCCATGATATCACCTTCAGTAATCTTCGCCATCTCATGAGCCTGTGCCAACGTGGTTGCAAATCTCGCCACTGTTCTATATTCTAGCTTAATCACCCGCATAAAATGCTGAATCTTATCCTTTTCAGTCGGTACCCACTTTTAAACAAACCTTAACTTCGATGTAAAATCTCTGAAAACTTCATCAATCGTCATACTTTCTGTCATCTTCATACTCAGAAACTCAGTTTTCAATCTTTCCATCTCATACTCAGAACAATACTGCTCCCGAACCTTAGCAGCGAACTGTTCCAAAGTTATCTGACTGATCTGTTCTTTGGGTAAATATACAGTAATAGAATCCCACCACTCCATTGCTTCACCTTTGAGAAGCCTACTAGCAAACAGTACCATAGATTCAGGCTCACAAAAACATGCTTCTAATGCTCGTTCTACTTCTCTTTGGTCTACTTCTCTTAACCAATTGAGCGTCGCTGTAGGGTTTGTGTGACCACTGTACTCGGGAGGTTTGCAGTCCATAAACTGTTTATAGGTACACTTCCTTCTTGTCTCAGGGACTTGAAATGGGTACATCATTTGATTAGGAAAAGTCTGGTTAAACGGAAATGGCATTTGATAGTTTTGATAGGTATTTTGTGGAAATTGTAACTGAGAACTGCCACCGGATTGATTATAAAAATTAGGAGGAAAGGTTGTGTTCAACGCAGTGGTATTTGGGTTCCATTGCGCCCGTTCTTGTTCTAATTCCTTAATTTTCTCCTGAGCTTCTAGTAACCGACTTTGAAGTTCTATTACTTCTTGAGAAGTTTCTTCTTCTGAAGACACATGTCCATCTTCGTCAGGGGCTCTAAAAGTACCAGTTCCAGGGACAGTGGGGCCAGTAGCGTTAGCTTCGTTATCTGCCATTACTGCACTACCACAACACTCACACCAAAGCTTAGTATAAACTCTGTTAGTACTGACAACTAACACATAACCTGTCCTAATACTCACTTAACCCATCCCCAGCATGTTATGTTTGACATGACTCTTCTAAGTTTGGGAACATGACATGTAGATCACAATGCACATGCTGCCAAACTCAGCTCTGATACCAACTTGTGACACCGCTGATTTTTTATTTTTATTTTTAATACGTGGCGGAAGCATAATATTAATTTAATACGATATCCACATTAACTATTGTTAATACAACCTGTGTCACGTGTCATTACAAAATACTTGTTTATACAGAGAAAGACATATTTACAAAAAGATTATTGTTTTCATAAAGCAAGACAACATCAGAGTTGACTCCTGTCAAACATAACATCTTCATGCCCGTCTTCTCCCCAAAAGCATAAACTACAAAAGCTAATAACCTGCAGGGAGGAGAGGGAGGGGAATTAGCACGAAGCTAAGTGAGTACGACTAACTACAGGCCATAGCATACATAAGTGTTATACTAATCATGTCACATAGTCTAACACACAAACATCACCCAGTAGTGCAGTCTACAGAGACTCCGGCGGTCCGGCCAAACCATTAACCTCCAGTTGATCGGGCTGGGGTTTACCGGAAGTTCCTCCTACATACCGTGCTGCATAAATCATCCACACGCGACGTACGCGTCATTCAAACATATACTACACGGATGCAAATAGGCTACCACATGAGGAACCCAACCCGCAGGTTGATCTCTCCTATCGAATTAGGCTACCACAAGATAGGGACGCACTGGGCTCCAGCAGACAAGCATCAACTAACATGCAGTCATCACAAGGTACTAACTAATCACAACAATAAGTATATCTAACAAGCATGGCAATCATAATATAACATGCTACAATATACTATATTCTCCAGTTAGTCCCACTCACCAAATACCAGCAAACGAGAAGGTATTCAGCTATCTAATCACTGAACCTTCTCTTTCTCCTTTTCTCCTGAGAAAACATATACACAAGTTAGTTTCTGTCCGTTAACACCAAATAACACAATATAAAAATTTTTGTCAGAAAAACTGTCCGCTAAAATTTTTCTCCTTAACACTTGTGCACTTTCAAAATTTACATCAAAATACAAACGGGCAGCATAACGGCTAAAACTCAACACTTTGGTAAAATATTCTGCCCTGGACACTCAGTCGGTCGACTGACTCTTACAGTCGGTCGACTGTCGACACAACCGGTCGACTGACATTCCCAGTCGGCCGATTCATTTGGTATATCCACAATCGGCCGAAAGTCAATACTCAGTCGGTCGGTTGTCTGTCAATCGGTCGGTTCACTACGTCGGTGTCGACTGTCGACTGACATTCGGCCGACTGTGTTCATCTTCTTCAGAAACTGAACATAGGCTACGGACTTCAAGCTAAATTCACCAAAACTCGATCTAGAGCTCGTTTTCGACATCAAAACTTACCACAACTCAAATACTACATGTTATAGACTATAAACCCACAACAATTTGACCATAACAACACTTAAATCACTTGTTTTGACACAAATTCAAGCTTTTGAACAAATACACTTAAAAACACCATTTTAACACCAAATTGATCATGAAAGCTCATGATTCATACCTTAAAAGAATCAGTAGAGTGTAAAGAACGTGATTCCAAGACCAATTCGAGCTCAAGATCAACAATGGGGAATTAGGGTTTTGGTAGTTGGAGAAGATGAAGAACGGGGTGGTTTGGGAAAATTCTGGAAAATGCAAGAAAGGGATAGACACAAGTCTATTATTTGGGATTAAATCCCATACTGTGTGACACACGGGTATTTATCAGTTATCTGATATCTTTCGTACATCATTTGGTAACCCAAACGAAGTCCAAATTAAATAAACAAACCTGTTCTGTGACCCTTGTCACAAACTGGTCCTAACCACATTATTATTTAATAATAAATATTAAATAAAAATAAAAGCACATAGTAACACAATACTAACTTCAGGGCACATTAGTAACACAATAACGAAAGATTTTATTTAAAAAAAAGACAGTGTTAAAAATAAATTTAACAGAAAAACGCGGGATGTTACAAACCGGTTCTACAAGCTAAAACCGGTTATACAACCTCTTCCAAAAGGGTGGGGTTCTAAAGGCCTGAAACCGGTTACTAAACCGGTCCCTATTCTTTACCTAAGAGACCTGTTATTATCAGTAAACCGCTTCCTAATCTACACAAAGAGACCGGTTGTTTACCCAAAATCGGTTCCAATTATATATCTAAAAAAAAAAAAATTTATACATATTTATTCCGGTATTATAATCAACAACGTAAAAACCCAGATCTGAAAATCAATCTTTGATTTAACCAGTGTTAAGATTATATCAAGTGGCTATCGACTTATCGAGTAACAAAGAGTTAGGTGTTGATTCAAATAAAAAATTACAAGATATGAATAATCTTATTTTTCTTTATAGTCCCTGCAGTACCAAAATCATATATGCGTTCTCTTCGAGCAATATAGTTTCCAGAGAAGGTACATCCAATTACAAAAATTGATTGGATATTCAAATCATATCACTTGGCTTTATAGTCCCTGCAATATCAAAATTAAATTTTTCCAGATACATCCGGATACCCCAAAACATCAAGTTAAGGTTGTTGTTGTTAATGAACATCAAGTATTGTACTTAAAGTAAAATCTTACATGAATTAAATTCTCATGGCAGCACAAAAAATAGCCAATAGTTTCCACTCACCATGAAAAATTTGGTAATAGCTATAACATCTTTATATTTCATTATTGATGGAAAGATGAACATGTGAGGGTTTGTTTAGAAACGAAAGTGTCGGTGTTTGTTTTGAAACGATCAGTGTTTGTTTAGACTAGTTGTAACGGAGCCCTCTTCACGCCGTGGGGATGAGGTGGCAACCGGCCACGCCTTAGCCGGAGGAGTATCGGTGCGTGGAGAAGGGGCGGGGAGAGGGGCGGCGAGTTCAAGCGTGGGCTGACAATGGGGTGGAAGACGGGAGTGGGAGGATTTGATTGGGCAGCAGTTTTTATTTTTTTATTTTTTATTAATTTAAAATATTATTTTATACCCCCCTTTTAATGCTTAACCCAATTATATTTTAACACTTCATCACAATACTCCCAACCCACATCAAAAACCCACACAACCACTACTCCACAAAAACAACTCACACGTTCTAGTCATCAAAAAGCAACTCACGCCCCCAACATGTTAGAAAGAGGTTTCTAAAGTGGAAGTAAAGGGGCCGGTTTTTTAGGAAAAAGAGGTTCCAAAAGCTGGAAGCGGTTTTCTTTTAAAAAGAGGTTTCTAAAGTGGATCAAAGGAACCTCTTTCTAAGTAGACTTCAAAAAACCGGTTTCTTATGTTTTTTGAAACCGGTTTTCTTAGACTTTGTTAAAAATAGGTTCCAAAAGGGGGTTCTTTTGATCATTTTTGTAGTAGTGTTCCTTTTTTTCTTCTTTCCGAAACTATAGTTTTTAGAATAAATATTGAATATATAAATTAATAGACTTTAGGTGTCGTATGATATTTGGACTTGTTTTTTTACAGGACGGTCAGAGAAGTGATCACGATTCACGAAGTCAAATCCCACAAAATACTGGCATGCGCCAAGGGAAAAATGCTTCAGCATAGGAATAGCGGTATGGAAGTAACCTATCAATCACGATGTTGCCTGTGTAAGTTGAAAGGATCCGTTCATATACATTATAAACGATTCTCAATAGTTGATTACATCGCGAGGTACTTGACCTCTATATGATACATTTTACAAACATTGCATTCGTTTTTAAAAAGACGAACTTTCATTTCATCGAAAGTTGACGGCATGCATACCATTTCATAATATATCCAACTATAATTGACTTAATAATAATCTTGATGAACTCAACGACTCGAATGCAACGTCTTTTGAAATATGTCATGAATGACTCTAAGTAATATCTCTAAAATGAGCAAATGCACAGCGGAAGATTTCTTTCATACCCGAGAATAAACATGCTTTCAAGTGTCAACCAAATGGTTGGTGAGTTCATAGGTTTATCATAAATTAATAAAATTCATCATTTTGATAGACCACAAGATTTAAATCCTGCATAGTACAAATGGGCCCGAATCCTATACCCACCTGTAATATACATGCGATATCTTTTAAATACAGTACACCTTTCTTGTGTACGAAATTATCTTTCATAAATCTTAGTAACCGTACACAATCTTGTGCACAAAATATAATACACATAACCTGTGTATAAAAATCATTCTCTCGATACATAACATTCATTTTGCTTTCATAGCTTGGCTTGGTAACCGACCTTAACATATAATGCGCATCAATAATATCCCCAAAACAGAACATCTCGTCTGTATAATATATAAACTTCAAAATACTAAACACCACGCCCACTAGCCCTTCCGTCTAGTGAACATTCTGGGTGGGGGTGTTAAACCCGGTAGCTACCTTTAGGATTCACGTCAATTAGGCGTGCACTAATTCTCAAAATTAGTGATGTTCCCTAATTATTAGGTTACCAAGCAATAATAATCAGGAGAAAATATTCATAACAATTAGTGGCAATTATCACGTCCAACTAATTCAATAATAATCCACAGAACTTCTGTCTGTATAATAATTCATTCGAAGAATGTTTTGCTTGTGTCTATCTTGTCAAACATTTATAAAAGCATTTCATGCATTCGCAGTTCAAAATATATTTCAAAAGCATTTAATAAAGCAGTTGTAAAAACAGCGCATGTATTCTCAGTCCCAAAACAGCGCATGTATTTTCAGTCCCAAAAATGTAAAGAGTAAAAGGGAATCAAATGAACTCACCTAATGTATTTTGTAGTAAAAATACATATGACGACATTAAACAAGTATAGGGTTGGCCTCGGATTCACGAACCTATATCAGTTGCATATATATTAACACATATCCCAATTAACCAACTAGGTTTACTTGTATTTTATAATTTATTAAAATTACTATTTTTTTTCTAAATATAACTATTCTTATAGTGAATATATGATATATAATTTAATTAAAGTTTTATCAATATAAATAGTAATATATTAGTTAAAATCATATTAGTATGTAATATTAGTTCACTTGTAATATATTTTTATATAAATAACATTTGTTCGTTACAAATATTAATAGTAATGATAATAATAAAAATGATAATACTTTTAATAATAAAGATAATACTGATAAAAAAAATGTTCTATGTTAATAATAATGATAATTATAATAATAAAAGTGATAAAAATAATAGTAATAATAATTATAATTCTAACATTCATAATCTTAATAATCATAATAATAACAATAATCATTAATACACATAATAATAATAATAATAATAATAATAATAATACAAATGAAGAAAAATAAAGCTACCTTAAAGGAAAATGGCCTAAAAAAAATGTACTGCAGCTCCAGGGACTCGAACCCGTGACATCTTGGATGCACAAAACAACCGTAAACCCACCCTCTGCTCGCTACTTTTCTGATTCAATCTATACCCCGTATTTATTTATCCCATAGTATTAACTTTAACTGTTTCGGCCCAACCATTAATCTGTTGGGTTTCGGCCCAACTGTTCCAACTTTTACGGCCCACATAACAATACAATATGAATCTGGCCCAATCGAAGGAAAAGATCTCGGCCCAAATAGATAGACAACCACGACCCAAATTCAAAAGCAATTTAGAATCCGGATTCTGTTTCCTTGCTAGTGAACGGTTTTAAAAAAAAACATATAGTGTACTCTTAACTTTCCTTTACAGCTCATTTAATAGTATGAAAAAGGTTCTATATAAAAGGTCCACGTCCAAGTTCAAGGTGTCGGCCACAATAAAAAAAAACACGTGATATCTTTTAATTATTTTAGTGAACCTTGCATCAAATACTGTCTATCTTTATTTAACAACTTACCCACTTGTTACTTTCATTTGCAATCTAAATATCATGTCCATCATCGGCAGTAGCAGCGACAGCATAGCAGTAGCATTGTGGTGGTTTTCGAATAAGAATAGAGAGGAAAAAAAGAAAGTGGCTGAGGTGTGGGTTTGAGTTTTACTTATAATAATCGAGTGTAGCGGTAACATCGAGCAAGTTCTCGGTTAATCACAGCAAAAATTAAATATATGCAGCGAATAGGAACAACAGCAGTTTACTAGTGATTTGCAGGTGTTTTGAAGTTGAAATTGTTGGACAGGAAACAGAAAGAAGGATTTTCGCGAGTAGGGTTTTCAAGGTGACATGGATGATGGTGTTGTGGTCGTGGTTCTCAGCAGAAGTTGTTGTAGTTGTTAGTTTAAAGTGGGTGTTTAAATGGGTTTGGTCTTTGGTGGTGATGTGATTCGAACCAACAGAAACAGAAGTTAGAAAACACAAGGTGGTGAGTGGTTGTGTTGGTTTCGATTTGTTAATGGAATGAGTGGTGTTGGTTTGTGATAGTTGAATAGTGGGTTTGCAAGATGATAGTGTTGGTCAAATAAGATGGAAACATAAACACTTTGGTTAGGATGTGTTTATGGTGGTGAAGTGATCATGGAGGTGGTGAAAATACAAATGGTTTTCATCAATATCATTGAGTTAAAATGTTTGATGTATAGCAAAGGGATTCTTCCAATTCAATTAATCAGGCAAAACAAAACAACGAAAAAAAAACAAGATTAGGTAATGACTTGAAGTAAATCGTACCACATAATAAGATATAAAATAGATTTGAAGACAGAAACAAAATACAGAGAAGAAAAAAAATATAACCATCGAATATGATGGCTAACAGAAAATAGTACTAGTTGATACAGATACATGTAATCCAATAGACAAGAACAAAAATTTAATAAAGTTTGATAGTGATAGTAAAGAGGTTCATGTAATATATATCTACTCTAGTAATTTATGTATGCTACTTATAATTATAAACATATTAATAATAAAATTGTTATTATTAATATTAATATTAATAACAAAAATAAGTAATAATAATATTACTATAACAACTAGATTTTTTACTTGTAATAAGATTTCATATTTTAACTTTTCATGTTATAATTTATTTAATACTTATGTTTTATAATAACATAATTGAATATGTAATTGTTGAGTCCCCAAAATAATTAAGGATTTAATTATGACAAAACAATATTTATTTGCACTAAAGTGTTATGTGCAGCCAGCACACGTTTGTTTATGTATAGTCAGCTAATATAGCTGTGTCGAGTGTTTAGTATGCTGCCTAGTCTATCAGCACAAGGTAGAAATGTATTCTTCGAATCAGCACAGGATGTGCACCCAGCAAATCAAGAATATCAAGTGACTCAGCATATGAAGGACCAGTAAGTCTGGATATTAGCATACAACACAAGACAGCCATGCTCCATTACAAGCATGGTAGTTTCCCAGAGTGGTCTACATCAACGCACTATTCAACAGAAGTCGAAGACAAAGTTGAACAGAAAAGGACAGGAGTCGGCGGCTGACAAGTGACCTTACAAGACCACGTGGGAATGCAGAAGTGGAACGCATGTGCAGACATGTGTTATACTTTATTCATACCTAGGGAACACAACATTCCATTTGTTTAAATCAAATGGTAGTGCCAAACCGAATTGGTGTGTTCCTGCAAATAGCTACCTAAGAGGAAAGAAGGAGAGCACGCCTTCTGACACAATTGTCCCCACAAGTACAAGGCATCCAATGTACTAGTGGACAATAGATTAATTACACGGTTAATAGAACTACTATATATATTGTTGTATCCACTATTGTAAAAACTAGTGGTGTGGGTTTATCTGTTAGAGTCCAAACCGTGTAATAGCTTTAGTTTATCTCTTAGCTATAATCTAGGTAATCTGTATCAACCAACTATCATTTCCGCCAAGGATAGTTGTGATTCTTTCTGATTTAATCAATAAAGAATAACAGTTGAAAATTACCTGTGACTCTATCTTATTTACTACAGAATACTAAACGTGTTTAACTGACTAGTTAATTAAGAAAAGAATTGTATTCACCCCCCCTCTACAATACTCCTGTTGTTATTAAGGGACCAACAACTGGTATCAGAGCGTCAGTCTTGATAATTAATATCTTGGATCTGAATTCTCTTATGGCTTCGTATTCAAACTCAGCTTACCTTAAGAATGGCTCGTCTAACAGACCACCTAAGTTTGATGAAGATGAGTATGAAACCTGAAAGGCAAGGTTCATGCTCCATCTTGAGTCTGTGGATTCACTCATGCCTGGAATTGCCAAAGATGGCCCTTTTGTTCCCACTGAGACAGTTGGTAGTGCACCAGCAACAGCTGACACTCCTGCCATCCCTGGCAGAGAGGTTATTCTCACTCCCTCTAGATGGGATGATGAGGATAAACGTCGAGTTGGTCTTGACCCTAAAATCAGAACCCTGTTAGCCATAACTTTGCCTAACCCACTGTTCAAACTGATCAAGGGAAAAGAAAATGCTAAGCTTATGCTTGACTACCTAGATGTCACCTATGAGGGTATGGGAGAAGTTAGGCAGAACAGGATGATTGCTCTTAAAAGAGAATATGAAATGTTCTTTGCCTATAAGAATGAAACCCTTAAGCAAACCTTCATTAGGTTTAACTCTTTGATAGCAGACCTGACCACTTTAAATGTAACCTACACTGAATTTGAACAAGTGAACAAATTCATTGATGCACTGCCATGTAAATGGAAACCTGTTACTGACCCATTAAGAACCACACAGACCCTAAAGAACTTTAACCTGTCTTCTCTCTACAGTTCCCTTTGGAATCATGAGAAGGCAGAAGCCAAGTTTGAACTTAACATGAAAGAAAACTTTAGGTCTGCCCCCACCACTTCAAAATCATCTAAAAATGATGATGCTGCTCTAATTGCTGCTGCTAAATGGAAGAAAGCTCAAAAAGCTTTACTGGTTCAAAAGTTACTGGCAGAACAAGAGTCAGCTGATAGTGTTGAGGAAAGTGGTACTGGGTCTGAAGAAAGCAGTACAGATGAAAGTGATGTAGAAGGGTTTGCTGAAGGTATGGCTCTGCTGGCTAGGCAGTTCAAAAGGTTCAATCGTAGTAGAACCAGCAAGTCATACAAAGGGAGCAAAAAGCCAAATGCTAGGTACAACAGCAAGTCAGTCAAGGGTCCTAAATCTGAGTGCTTTAATTGTGGGAAGGTTGGACATTTTGCTGCTGAATGCATGTCCAAGAAACCTTCCACGTCACATGCTAACTCTTTCTCAAAAGCTGATAAGTACAAAAACAAGTACAAAGCTATGAAAGCTCAGATGAAGGAAAGTGCAAAGACTGACAAGAAGGGTAAACAGCCAGAAAAGGTTCTAGTTGCTGAACATCATGACTGGGATGAAGCCAGCATGTCCTCATCTTCTGATAGTGATACTGATGATGATGGTGCTGGTTATGCTACTGGTAAAAAGCTGTGTTTGATGGCCAAAGAGGTCGAGGAGTCTGATGAGGATGATGGTGGTAGTACGTTTTTGGCTGATATGAGGGAAGCTGATCAAAACAGAGATTCTCCTCAATGGAAAACTGAAATGATGTATAAGGTTGATAATTTTCGAACTTATACTGATGATGAAAAAGCTGAAATGTTTGACTACCTAAGAATTGATTTATGCAGAAGCTGCAAACGTGAAGAGAGTTTGAAATCTAATAACAAATCTTTAAATGAAAAACTCAAAGGCAAAAATGATGAAATTAAGATCTTAAAAGATACAATTTCCAAACTTGAAAAACAAAACTTTGCTTTAGAAACTCTTCACGTTGAGGCAGCAGAAGTCAAGACCCAGCTGGATAATCTCAAAAGAGTTGTTGCTTCATGGTGCACATCTGCTCAACGCACAGCTAAATGTGTTAACAAGCAGGTGCCTGCCCAAGTTCAAGCCTTCTTTGCTGGTGACTATGCTGCTGCTGCTGCTATTGCAGAAGTTACTTTCATGGACCCGATTCTTGAAACTGATCCTGAAGCTGTCTTGCCAAATACTTTTGCCAAGATAGTTGAAGGTAAAAAGGTTGTGACAAACAAATTTGTTAGACCTACTGTGTCCCCACCACCTGCCATGAAAGAAATTTTGGAGGATGAAGTTAGAGCAAGAGAAGCCAGTAACTCAATTGATGAGACTACTGACCCCTCAAGCATCCACTACATGACTCCGAAAGAAAGACGTATTAAAAGGGAAATCACTGAAAACAATTTGAGAAAAGTTAAACCAACTGATTCCCCTTCGTGTTCAAGTTCTACCAGTGCTAAGCCAGCTGATGACCAATCTACTGGTCACCCAGTAGCTGGAGACAAGCCAGTGAAACGAAATACTGGCAAATCTAAGGCAGCAGTTAAGATACCTACTGGTTCATCAGCATCAGAAGACAAGCCAGCAACTTCCCACGCTAACTTGTCAAATGATAAAGGAAAGACAGTTCGCCATGGTCATGGTACTGGTTCCAAAAGGAAAGCTGCCCATAAGGGAAAAGCAAAAATTGACTCGACTGATGAGCTGTCTATCACTGAGATAATGACAGCCAAGCTTGACAGGCTAATTGATGCAGTAACTAAAAGTCGACCCGATCCTACTGCCCCTATTAGATCTGTGTATGACCAGCCACAAAAGCCAAAAGTGAGAAAATGCTACAAATGTGGCAGCAAAGCTCACCTGGCTAACCAGTGTACTCAAACCCAAACCCCATCTGCTGCTTCTTCTAGCAAGCCAGTAGAAAAGAAGAAGTCATCAAAGGTGACTCCTTCAGAACCCATCCTTGGATGGGTTCCCAAAAAGAACTAATCTCTAAGTTATTGTGCAGGGCATTCAAAACAAGCAAATCTGGTATCTCGACAGTGGTTGTTCGAGACATATGACCGGAAGTAAGTCCCTGCTGATGGACTATCAGGAAAAGGATGGTCCAGTTGTTTCGTATCGAGATAATTCGTTGGGTTACACAAAGGGTTTTGGTACTTTGACAAATGGGAATGTCACGTTCTCAAATGTTGCATATGTAGTTGGGCTTAAACATAACTTACTCAGCATAAGCCAACTGACAAGCAAGAATAAGATAGTCCAATTCAGAAAGAAAATTGGTACTATTTTTGATAAGACAGGGAAGCCACTGCTGACTGCAAAACGTCATGAAAACATGTATCAAATTGACATGAACACAGCAGTCACAACAACTGATACTTGTTTCTATTCGAAGGCAGCAGACAACCTGAAGTGGTTATGGCACAAGAGACTCTCACATCTCAACTTCAAAGATATTCACAAATTATCCAGTAGAAGTTTGGTGTCTGGGCTACCCACAATGTCTTATGTGAAGGACAGATTGTGTCCTGGTTGTGAAAAGGGGAAACATCACCATGCCTCTTTCAAATCAAAGCAAATCTCATCTGTTGAGAAACCATTTCACTTAATTCATATGGATCTATTTGGTCCAGTGAATGTGGCCAGCTGTAGTGGGAAGAAGTATACACTGGTTATTTTTGATGAATACTCGAGATACACTTGGGTGTTCTTTCTGAGGCAAAAGAGTGAAGCTGCTGATGAAATCATCAATTTTATCAAAAGAATGGAGCTTTTGAATGGGCAACTGGTGAAGCAACTAAGAAGTGATCATGGTACAGAATTCAGAAATGCTACATTAGAAGAATTTTGTGCTGACAAAGGTATTTCCCAAAATTTCTCTGCTGTGAGAACACCTCAGCAAAATGGTGTTGCAGAAAGAAGAAACAGAACTCTCATTGAAGCAGCAAGATCTATGTTGGCTGAGTCTGGGTTGAAGAATTCCTACTGGGCAGAAGCTGTGAATACTGCCTGTTTTACCCAGAATAGATCTCTTATTGTGAAAAGACATCAGAAAACTGCTTATGAAGTTCTCAAAGGAAGAAGACCCTCAATTTCATTTCTTCATGTATTTGGCACTCCCTGTTACATTCTAAATAATAGGGATCAGCTGGGCAAATTCGATGCTAAAGCTGATGAAGGTATATTCCTTGGATATTCCAACATGTCAAAGGCATATAGGGTCTACAACAAAAGAAGAGGTTGTTTTGAAGAATCCATTAATGTTACATTCGATGAAACTGCCTCTGCTTCATCTACTGATCGTGAAGATGAAGTGTTACTGTTTGAAGAGCCTACTCAGCAAGCTCTTGATGATGAAGAGCCAGCAGCACAACCCTCACCAATCCATGCTGCTGGGTTCTCTGATGATGAAATGGAACATTCTGTTCCATCTGTGTCTAAACCAAGTGGACCTACTGGCTCTACTGAAGTGCTGCAACTTGAGCCTAGGTCTGCTGGTTCTGAGAGATCACAAGCTGGTACTGATTCTACTGATATTGATCAGCAACCTTCTGTTGCTGCTCACTCATCTGAACCAGCTGATGATCAAGATGCTGTGTGTTCTACAACCAGCTCACCTGTTCATAACACCAAATGGACAAGGGAGCATCCGATTGAGCAGATTATTGGTAATCTTGCGAGTGGTGTTAAAACACGGAGGCATGCTACCAGTAACTTTTGTATGCATGTTAATTTTGTGTCTACCATTGAGCCCACGTGTCCTGAGGAAGCACTTCAAGATCCTAGCTGGGTTGGTTCAATGCAAGAAGAAATTACTCAGTTTGATAGGAACAAAGTGTGGACATTGGTACCTGAACCTGAGGATAAGACAAAGAAGATCATTGGTACTAAGTGGGTGTTTAAAAACAAGATGGATGAAGATGGTGTCGTTATCAGAAACAAAGCAAGATTGGTTGCTCAAGGGTTTAGACAGGAAGAAGGATTGGATTATGGGGAAACTTATGCACCAGTGGCTAGGATGGAAGCTATCAGATTGTTCTTAGCATATGCTGCTAGGATGAACTTTAGAGTATTTCAGATGGATGTTAAATCTGCATTTCTGAATGGGAAGCTGCAAGAAGAAGTTTATGTCAAACAGCCTCCTGGTTTTGTAAGCAGTAAATATCCAGACCATGTCTACAAGTTAGACAAAGCTCTTTATGGCCTTAAACAGGCTCCAAGAGCATGGTATGAGACACTTCATGTGTATCTCACTGGTATAGGTTTTAAAGTTGGAACAATTGATACCACTCTATTCTCAAAAGAGATAGATGGTGATCTCTTGTTGGTACAGATATATGTGGATGATATTATTTATGGTTCTAAAAATGAAAAACATTGTCAAGATTTTTCAAAACGTATGTCAAAGGCATATGAAATGAGTTTACAAAGAGATCTGCAATACTTTTTAGGATTGCAGATCAAACAACTTGATGATGGAATATTCATAAGTCAAGATAAATATATCAAAGATATGTTAAAGAAATTTGGTCTGACCTGTTTAAAAGACATAGGGACTCCAATGGCAGCATCCATTAAAATAGATGCTGATCTAAATGGTGAACCAGTCAATATCACTGAATATAGAGGTATGATTGGATCCCTACTTTATCTCACAGCCAGCAGACCAGATATTATGTTCGCCACATGTCTCTGTGCCAGATATCAAGCTGATCCTAAAGAGTCACACTTGCTGGCAGTAAAAAGAATATTCAGATACCTAAAAGGTACTGCTAAACGTGGTCTTTGGTATCCCAAAGACCAGGATTTTGAACTAATTGGGTATTCAAATGCTGACTTTGCAGGGTGTAAAATAGACAGGAAAAGTACTACTGGTGGGTGCCAGTTACTGGGTAGTAGGCTAGTCAGCTGGACAAGCAAAAAGCAAAATACAGTGTCCACATCCACTGCTGAAGCAGAATATGTCTCTGCTGGTAGTTGTACTGCTCAAGTACTGTGGATGCAAAGCCAGCTAAAGGACTATGGTGTTCATGTTACAAAAACTCCAATCTACTGTGACAACACCAGTGCAATTGCTATCACCAACAATCCTGTGATGCACTCAAGGACTAAGCACATCGATGTTCGGTATCATTTCATAAGGGATCATGTTCAAAAGGGTGATGTTGAGTTACATTTTATTTCTACAGACCAGCAATTAGCAGACCTATTTACAAAGCCATTAGATGAGAAACGTTTTAACTATCTCATCTCTGAGCTGGGTATGCTTGAGCTTTAAATAAAAGACAACTTTTGTTGGTGTGCTGGCTCTACAACGTGTAGGGCAAACCAGTAAGTCACATTTATTTACTTACTGCCTACATGTCAAACAACCAGCACAGCAAGGTCTTTTATATTTTGGTTACTTAAATGTTTTAAATGAAATAATAAATAGCTCTCCAAATTTAATGATTCCTTAAAACTGGAAACTCATTTACTTCCAATGATTTAAATTAAATTCATGACATATTAAATGTAACAAAAGTATTTTGTATTTAATACAAAAAATTATTTTTGAGGTTTTAAATCAATTTGTTTGAAATGAAATCTGATGCATTTAATGCTGTATGGGAGTAATGAGTGTTTAAGCCGTATAAATGTCATGTCAACCATCTGTCTCCCCTTGAAAACGTGCCAGTCTGTCACATCTGCCCACGCGCCTGCAGATGACAGTAATTTTCTCTCTTCTGCACTTTTTCACCCAATCACAACGGATAAAAGTGTGTTTCATCTTACAAAATAACCTTCGGTTATTCATTTTTCAAAACACACACACTTTTACTCTCAAAATCTTTTCAATCTTCAAATCTTCATCCTACACTCATCAATGGTAGAACAACAACAGCAATCACCACGTGCTGCAAGCCAGCAAGAGGAACAACAGCAACAACAACCTCAAACAGTCGAACCACAACAGCAACCACAACCTGCCCCACAACCGGCACCGGCACCAGAGGAACCGGTGGTTCAAGAACACGTCGTTCAAGGACCACTGTTCAATCTCCACCCCAACCTGATTAGGGCTCCCAATGCACCTGATCACTCACTGATTCGCCTATCTAGAGGCAATGCTGCACATGCCCTCTCTATTCCCAAATCGAAGGTTAACAAAGGGTATGAGGCCCTCATCGAATACATCCGTCAATCACCTCTGGCAAGAGCCATCACCGGTGTACCTTCCCGATTCTATGCTGCCTGTTTGGCACGATTTTGGTATACTGCCACTGTTGCCACCACTCCCGGCAACGTTCCATGTATTCGTGGCATGGTGACTGAAACCCTAAATTGCTCTGTCACCGTCGAAGCTATTAGACGTGCTCTTCAATTGCCCGGTGGACCATTTGTTGCTTCACCTACAAGTGACGAATTAAGAAGGGAGGTGTTGGAGACCATTGGGTTTGCTGGACCAGTGGCACATACACCGTTGAGAAAGCATATGCCACCTCTGTGGTACTACTTCTTTGGGTTGATGACTCAGTGCATGAGTCAAAAGTCAGGAAGCTTTGACCAATGCTCAGATTTTGAGCTCAAGCTTGGTCATGGGTTGTTGTTCAACAGGAACATCGATTACGCCCTTGAAATTTATTTGAGGCTAAGGGAAATGGTGACTGCTAAAGTAAGAACCAACTTGATTCCATTTCCATGATTCCTAAGCCTGGTATTTGAAAGTGAACTAGGTGAAGCTTATCAACAAATTGCTGATCAATCATTTGAGGTCCCAGTAAAACAAGGGGGTATGCCAAAGGATGTACCTGCTGCTCCATATGCTGAGTTGACACCAGCAATGAACGAGTATCTTGCTGCTCGTCGTGGAGCCACCCAATCGACTGCCTCTGGTTCTGCACCAGCTGAGGGGGAGGGTCCTCAGCGAAAGCCAGCAACGCGAAGGAAGCAGCCAGCTACCTCAACTAGTACAGCCACCGTCTCATATACTGGTAAAGCAGTAGTTGTATTAGAATCTAGTGCTCTCTAATCATAAAGAACAGCCCTAGTCTTATATACTGACTACCCAATTCTAGTGTTGGAATCCATTGCTCATCTATTTCTTGGTAACAGGCAAACCTAAGCGTGCTAAAGCTGGCTCCAAGCGAACCACAGGGGAGATTGCACCAGTCTCAGCTGCTGCTCCTGCAAAGGATGTAGCTATGGAACCTGGTGCGTTTCTAGACCAAACAGCAGAACAATCTAACTTAATTGAAAATTTTTTAACTGCTGACTTGAAAAATGTTGAGGGAGTTAACGGTATAACCCTGGCTCCCAAGCTGACTGGTTTTAAAACTGATGTCAAGAAGAGTAGCAACCCATACTCGTCTAACCAGGCACTTCCACATTTTTCTGAAATGAACTTATTGCAATACTCTCTGCTGACAGTACAAACAGCAGAGAACATAACTGACCCCCAAAGCAGGCTTGAGCTGGGTCTTCATCGTGTTGAACCAGCTCAGGTGACTGCACAGCCAGTATGTTACTCAGATACTGATAAGAGTCGCACTCCTACATCATTACCAGCCAGATCTCTTACACTATCTGGGTCAACATGTGTTGCCAATGAGTCAGCAGAGTCACCGCTGTACTTACAGACACCTTCTTCTGTCTCATTCGAAGGGCTGACCAAATCACAAGTCTGTCCCCAGAGACCAAAAACAGATGCAATTGTTGAGTCAAATTTATTTGGTTCTACAGTTGCTAACATAACTTGTTCTATTGTTTCAGTTCTTAGCAGGGTAGATGAACAGGCAGAGGGGGAGCAAAATAAAGATGTTGTTATTCCTACTGGTGATATTGCTGCCTCTGCTACTGGTGTTGGCGCCACTGATTCTGTTACTGGTGGTGCTGATGCTAGTACTGTTGATTCTGCTGCTGCTGGTGTGGAAGATGTTATCATGGAAGAACCTCCTGTTCTTGAGAAGGTTATTGACAATATTGTCAACGATGTTCTTCTTGATGAACCTGTCACCCAGCCAAGAGTGGACTCTGCATTATTGTCTGATGAGCCTGCTGATTCTTCTGATTCTTCTTCTATGGAACGTCAAGTTCTTACAGAATCGGCAGTTCGTCATCCTATTGGTCCGATTTTGGTTGCTACTGAACCAACTGCTGAGATGGAGTTTGAAACCATTCAGTCGAATGCAGCTAATGTTATTGTCATTCCTGGTTCTGATTCTGGTATTGTTACAGCTGATGCTAGTGCTAGTGCTACGTTTCCATCTGATTCTGCTATGGATGCTGGTACTAGTGCTACTTTTACTTCTGATACTGGTGCACAGGTTGCTGATGTTAAGGATGCTGGTACCTCTGCTGACACAACTACTGATTCGACTAAGGCTTCTGTTACTGAGGAAACAAAGCCATATGTTGTGCAGGTACCAGATCCAGATGAAGTTGTTCCTAACTTCATTTTCAAGGGAGCTTCAATCTCTCCCAAGATTGCTATGCTGGTCGATCAGCTGACCATTGATCCCGAATCTGCGATAGTCTCAGCCAGCAGATTACCTCGTGAAGAGATGGTTGAGCTATTATCTCAGCTTGATAGACCAGCTAGAGAAGAAATTTATGAGAGGATAGCCCTGCTGGAGCAAATCAATGAACAGCCTTACTATCATGTTTTTGGTATGGCTCCAGCTGCTTCGCCATTTCCTGGTACATGGAGGCCTCTCAAGTTTGTCATCGATCCTACTACTGGTAAGTATGTTATGCAAAATGTCCCTGATTCGCCAGTACCTTCTTCTTCCTCAGCTTCTTCCTCCTCATCTTCTTCTGATGAGGATGCTGATGAAGGTACTTTTAAGGGCGAACCAGTCATTCATGATAACGTGACTGGTTCCAAAGACAAACCAGTGGATCTTACTGATGACAATGCTGATTGTAATGCTGACAAGGATATCAGTGGTTCTAAGCCTTCGGGCGAAGGTAAAAACGATGGTGATCATGGTGATGAGTCAGCTCCTGACCTTCCATCTCCACCACCCCACGGTGATACTCCTCTGTTAGCTTGTGCTGACCAACCTTCAACCTCTGCATACTTAAAGTTCAATGCAGATGAGGTTGCTGATATTTCCACCTTTGCTGTCTATAAGACACTGCAAGGGATCACACCAAATTTGGAGGAAACTATTCTCAGAGCTATTGTTGATAGTGTCTCTGCTGCTGTCAGATCTGCTGGAGAGGCTGTTACAACTCCTATTGATCTTAAACTCCAGCAGGTGTGTGCTTTTGCTGATGTGGCAGTCGAAGCAATCACAAAGCACCACGAAGATGAAGAGGAGCTTGAAAGGTGAATTATCTCTCACAATGAGTACTGTGAAAATATCACCCGACTCCAAGCTGATTTGGATGCTGCTAACCACAGAAATACTTTCTTAAATGAGGAGAACAGGGTGTTACACGAGAGATTGGAATCGCAGGAAGCTCAAATGGCTAACATGATTCCTGCTGCTGCCTATGTTCAGATGGTTGAAAACATGCAACGAATGGCTGCTTTGCAAGGTGATGTTCGGGCCATCGTTGAACAAATGGCTATGGGTGTAGCCAGGAATGAAGTTAGATCCTCCAATCTTCTGCTAAGACAATTTGGTGTGGATCCTGGTGCCCATCTTACTCCAGAGGTTGCTGAGTGGAACAATTTTGCCTTCTCTGCTCCTCAGTCAGACAGTGATCTTGATGCTACTGTCTCCCCTTCTATTCACCCTACTGCCCGTGCTGATGACAAAAAGGGGGAGAAAAAGTCCAAAAAGAAATCTAAAAAGAAAAAACAGTCTGAGGGGGAGCATGAACATGAAAAGGCCCCTAAACAACCCAGGAGAGATGGAGATGGTGATGGTGATGGTCAAGACACTGGCCCTAAGCCCAGCAACGCTCATACTGAAGCTGGTGGTGCACAGGCAACTGGTGGTACTCAACCCAGTGTGTCTGCCACACCAGTGGATGATATTGGTTCTGGCAGTAAGCCCAGTGATGTTTCTGATATGGCTGTAGCTGAAGCTTTTGTGCTGTCTCAATCTATTGAACGTAAAATGAAGAGGAAGTTAGAGAGACATCAAAAGCGACAGCAGGAACTAGATGATGCCTTCAATGCCAAGTTTGAGGCCTTTGCTGAACTTAAACGTCGTAAGATTATGCACAGAAGATGGCTGAGTCCAAAAGCAATGGAAATCGATGATGACCTGACTGCCTTTGATAAACACAGAAAAGAGGCAAGAAAAAGAAATGCCAAGTTCATGGTCAAATACGACAAACAGAGGGCAAAGCTGTATGCACAGAGAGAAGAAAGAATTAGGAACATGACTCCTGCTGAGATGAAGGATTACCTTGATTCTACTGAGTCAACTGGTGGAGTTAGAGCTGATATTTTCATGAAATGGGTTGATGCTATGTTAGAAGCCAGCTCTACTCCTCAACCAGCATCTGCTGCTCAGCCAGCTACACAACAAACACAGCCAGCAGAAACAATCATCCTTAATGATGATGATGTTATTAGACAGGGGGAGCATCTTGCTATTGTTCCTTACCTGCCTCCTATTCAACCAGTATTGACACAAGAACCATCAGCTGAACCCAGGCCTATTGACAAATACAGGGTGAAATCTGCTCCTAGGGACAATCAGCCCCTGAGGAAAGGACCCCTATTCGAGGCAGCTGATGAAGGTACTGAAGTGGTTGAGCCAGCTGATACTAATCAGTCGGCTGGCATTGAAGACACAGCAAGGAGTGCTGTGATAGAAGACCCAGCCAGAAGTGTGCTGCTGGGTAGTACAAGTGTTGAAGACCCAGCAAAGTCGGTTGAGCTGGGTGCTAAACAAGTAGATGATGAAACGGTTGATCCTGCTCACTTCACAGTCTGGGGAAGAGACGGCCAAACATTTGTTCTATCTCCTCTTCCTCCCCAGATTCAAGTTTACTTTGATAGAACACAGGATAACCGGGTCAATCAGCATCCAGTTAGTTCATCTGGCAGCTATGAATCATCTATGTATCCTCCATCTTCCCCAAGGGTTCATGACAAACATATCACTTGGGAAGATGACTCAGTAACCCATGGTGAGCCGAACATCAGAAAAATGAACCCAGATGAAAGAGATGCCTACAGACTTCAGATCACTGTTCCAGAGTTGCTTGAACAAAGACAAATTGAACTTAATGAAAGAATTCGTCAAGTCAGGCTGCTGCATCACCCTCTTGATCAGCCACGCTATATTGCTGCACTAACCTTTGGCGTTGACATTAGGGTGTACTTGAATAACAGTGGTCTCAGGCTCTCCACTACTGATGAAAGAATTCATTTTGAAGATGCTCTCCAGCTGGGTATGGATATAAGGGAGTATTGTGCTGCCCTTAGTACTGAAGAGGGTAGAAAGATGGTTGAAGCAGTAAGATCCCTGAACATTTCTTATGATGATTATCTGATGGGTTTAGCTGCTGAAAGGGAAGCCAGAGAAGCTGCTGATGCTGAACTTGCTGAACGATCAAGGCTTCAGGATATTGAAGACAGATTGGCTGCTGACAGAAAGCAACAGGCTGAGTCCCTCAAACTAGCCAGAGCCATTGTCAAAGAACAGGATAAGGTTTTTGATAAGATAGAAACTGCTGAGAAAGTACCTACCACTGCTCCTGTAGTACCTGATCACAATATTGAGTTTCCTGATACTTATTATAAGAGCAGGTATGGTAATGTGATGAATAGAAGATCTAATCCCTGCAGAATTATCAAGGTAAACAGGGGGACAAAAAGGGCTTTCAATGTTGTCAGGGATAACAATGTTCAAGAAAGGATTAGTTTTGATGACTTAAGAACTCTTGGATTCAGTGAATGGATAGAAATCTTGGAGTATTTCATTGGTAAAGGTGAGAGTGCTATCAAGAGTGCTCTTAAGACTGAACTCCAACAGCTGTTCAAGAAGGCAACTAAGTTTGGGAATGCACCAGTAGTTGATGTTGATGAATTTCTTGCTCAAAAGCCTAAAGGGAAGCAACCTACTGGTGAAGGACCAACTGGGAGAAGCCGAATTGTTCTACCTCCTTTCATCCCTGTTTTTGACCCTGCTGAATTACCTCTCCTGTTCCCTGAAGCCTGGAAGATTAAACAAGAGGAGCTATCTGATGAAGAAAGAGAAAGAGAAAGGGATAAAGATAGATAGTCTCCTATGTGCTTAACTTGTATATTTGTAATTTACCTTTTATTATGAATTATCTTGTAATTATTGTATATATCTGATGTAATGTAAGTAAAGTGAGTTTATCTTCAAAATCATATCAAATTATAAGATATAGATAACTCATCAAAAGATCCCAAAACAAACTTAAAGGGACGAATTTACTGTCTACTCTCTCTAGGTCCCTAAGTGCTGGCTTTAGTGTTTTCTCTTCAAGTCATAGGTTTTGTCATCATCAAATAGGGGGAGATTGTTGAGTCCCCAAAATAATTAAGGATTTAATTATGACAAAACAATATTTATTTGCACTAAAGTGTTATGTGCAGCCAGCACACGTTTGTTTATGTATAGTCAGCTAATATAGCTGTGTCGAGTGTTTAGTATGCTGCCTAGTCTATCAGCACAAGGTAGAAATGTATTCTTCGAATCAGCACAGGATGTGCACCCAGCAAATCAAGAATATCAAGTGACTCAGCATATGAAGGACCAGTAAATCTGGATATTAGCATACAATACAAGACAGCCATGCTCCATTACAAGCATGGTAGTTTTCCAGAGTGGTCTACATCAACGCACTATTCAACAGAAGTCGAAGACAAAGTTGAACAGAAAAGGACAGGAGTCGGCGGCTGACAAGTGACCTTACAAGACCACGTGGGAATGCAGAAGTGGAACGCATGTGCAGACATGTGTTATACTTTATTCATACCTAGGGAACACAACATTCCATTTGTTTAAATCAAATGGTAGTGCCAAACCGAATTGGTGTGTTCCTGCAAATAGCTACCTAAGAGGAAAGAAGGAGAGCACGCCTTCTGACACAATTGTCCCCACAAGTACAAGGCATCCAATGTACTAGTGGACAATAGATTAATTACACGGTTAATAGAACTACTATATATATTGTTGTATCCACTATTGTAAAAACTAGTGGTGTGGGTTTATCTGTTAGAGTCCAAACCGTGTAATAGCTTTAGTTTATCTCTTAGCTATAATCTAGGTAATCTGTATCAACCAACTATCATTTCCGCCAAGGATAGTTGTGATTCTTTCTGATTTAATCAATAAAGAATAACAGTTGAAAATTACCTGTGACTCTATCTTATTTACTACAGAATACTAAACGTGTTTAACTGACTAGTTAATTAAGAAAAGAATTGTATTCACCCCCCCTCTACAATACTCCTGTTGTTATTAAGGGACCAACAGTAATATCTATATAATTTATATATAATGCAATGTACATATATTAGTAATTATATGGAAGTCATTCATATATATATATATATATATATATATATATATATATATATATATTCATTCTAATAGCAACTTAGCTATTATATATATTATTTTACATTTTTAACTTTAATGTTTATATAATATTTTATTATTTCTAATTATTATTATATATATACTTACATTTATATTTACATAAATGTAAAATAATAGCTAAGTTAAAAATGTAAAATAATATATATAATAGCTTAGTTGCTATTAGAATGTATATATATATATATATATATATATATATATATATATATATATATATATATATATATATATATATATATTATATATATTTACATATTCATTCTAATTATTATTATATATATATACTTACATTTATATTTACATATTTATTTACACACAGTTGTTCGTGAATCGTCGGGAATAGTCAAAAGGTAATTAAATGTATACATGAAAACAAATTCAAAACTTTTGAGACTTATCTAACAGACTTTGCTTATCGTATCGAAAACATATAAAGATTAAGTTTAAATTTGGTCGGAAATTTTTGGGTCGTCACACTACCTACCCGTTAAAGAAATTTCGTCCCGAAATTTGAGGGTGGTTGTCATGGCTAATAGTAAAGATGTTTTCATGATGAATATGAGTTGATAAACAGAGTTTTATCATTATTGATTAATATAGATAAAACAATTCGATTATGTGAAGCATACGAGTGAAGCTGTCACAAAATAGCAGAATGAGGAAAGTAAGTTTCGTCATAACTTTTGACATAGTCATGATTGAATTTCGGAATTCAAGGGATTTAAAGAAAATCTTCGAAATCTATATAAGATTTGATTCTTCGATATTTCAGGAAATTAGAATCTCTCTAATTAAATACGGTGATCTGCCTCGATTACTCTGTCTGATATTTCCATTATAAATTAAACTTTTTCCGTTCCATTATTCTCACCATTCCTATACTTTCTTTCTTAGTTCATACATCCAAAAGTTTGTGAAAAAGCTTAATCCCGTTCTAATCCTTAACATCTTCTTGATTATCGTATCAATCACTCTTCTTTTTCAACTACCACCAGAGGAATCTATTCACTTCTACTATTACCTTGCGGTTATAGTATTTTTCATTCTCCCGTGTCTTTATATTGCTATTCGCATTGACATACACGGTTTGTAATTCCTGTGTTGTTACTGGGCTTTATATTCTCCTTTATATTTCGGAGCTCCATGCTTTTGTTTTCTCTTCCCGACTTTAAATCAAGCGAATAATGGTCCAGAATTCGTAGGTATGGAGTTTCGAATGAACATGACTAATGTTCTAAGAAAGAAATAGTAATAGCTTGATCTGACTTGTCAAACTATCAGAAGTCACGAGAAAATATAGAATTATCAGGAAGATATATTCTTGATATGTTTAGAGATCAGGTAGAATGTAAGAGTCGTGTAACATGGCACATGATGATGTTATGGTCTGTGAATCATCACGTTTCATTAGAAACTCAGCATGACTTACTGTAATATAATCACGTTGATCAAGTGTCATTATATTATACTAACTCATGCATCAGTTCCCAACATTACTTCAATAACATTCATATTTTAAGCTCGAAAGTTTACAGAATATAGAAACTAACAGTTTCTATATTATGTAACACTGATAGCACGAAGAGATCAATAATTTCAGATAAGAATAGTTATAAAAATATCTTCAGAAATATGGAGGATATTTATAATGAAAGATACGATGCTATCTTAGAATTTAAAATATTTAAGATCAGGAGATGATGAAGGAATTTGTCCGTAAGGGTTTAGAATAAGTAGTAAGGTATTGGCTAAAGATTTTAACAGATACTGAATTATCCGGATTCTGTAAGTAAAGGTTTAGTCTTGGTGATTTGTGTAACATCCCGCATTTTTCCGGTAAACTATTTTAACGTCCGTCTTTTTATTTTTAAATAATGCATTCATATCTAGATTTGTACCTTCCATTATTTAGCATTTCTAATATTCGTGTTATTTAATTTATAACATCCCTCGTTGCTCTAGCGTATTTAAAATATTCGTTCGGTTAATTCCCGCACCCGATTACAAACTTGAGGGACTAATCTTGCCACTCAGGCAAAATGGGTTAACTAGTAACCTCCTCACCACCACACATCTCATTCATCATCTTCTTCCTCCCTTCTTACTTCCCTTTTATGCTCTCAAAATCTTCAAACACAAATTCATCATCCAAATCAATTCTAGCAAGTATCTTTCAAAACAAATTGCATAATTGGAATCCTCTCTTCATCCTCTACAACTTGATACCAAATTCATCTCATTTGGGTAACTTTCTAAAATTACTAGATTCTTTGTTCTTGATGTTTTTAACTTATAAAGTTGTTAGTTAGTGTCTATGGCTCAAGTATAATATGAATACATGTTTTGTTTGCTCGATTTGTTGTTTTGAGTAACTAGTTTGAACATTTGAAATGGGTGTGCTTAATCCTTGCTTTTGGTTGATTAAATGTTGTTTAAATGTTAAAGTTCATGTATTAAATGTGTTACTAGCATCATTAGCTTCATTTTGATGTGTAGGTTGATTTAGAAAAGCTTCATTTACAAAATGGTTGAATTCATGATTTTGATGTGTTACTAGCATCATTAGCTTCATTCATGATTTTGATGTGTAGGTTGATTTAGTAATTAGTTGTATTGTATGTTTCATTACCTTCAAAACGGCGTATCGTATGTGTAAATTGGATTCCCGAGTCAAGAAATGCGTTTTACGAACTTGAAACTTCGATTTTGAACATTTAACGATCATTTATTGAAGTTTTCATTGTTGTTAATGATGGAATTGATTCATGAAATGTGTTTAGTTTTATTCCTATTTAAATTACCTTTTCAACGATATAAGATACGTGTTTTGAATGTTAACGAGTCAAAAGTTATGGTTGTTTGAAGTTGAAATCGTCTAAGTGTAAACTGCCCCAGAATTGCTGCACCAGACACAGATGCGGCGCATATGCCTTGGATGCGGCGCATCTGAGGCAGACTGCCCAAAAATGTCAATTTTCGCTTAATTCTAAGTATGATACGCACCCCCGATCAACATGAAACTTGGCCAACATGCTCATATATGATTTCTAAGCTTAGGAAAATAGTTCGGGACCCGACCCGAACGTGTTGTCTTTTTCGTTGACTTTGACCAAGTTTGACTTTTTTGAAATGTCCCGTTCTTATTGATTAAAAACGTTCCATATTAATTGATTTCGTTGCGAGGTTTTGACCTCTATATGAGACGTTTTTCAAAGACTGCATTCATTTTTAAAACAAACCATAACCTTTATTTCATAAATAAAGGTTTAAAAAGCTTTACGTAGATTATCAATAATGATAATCTAGAATATCCTGTTTACACACGACCATTACATAATGGTTTACAATACAAATATGTTACATCGAAATCAGTTTCTTGAATGCAGTTTTTACACAATATCATACAAACATGGACTCCAAATCTTGTCCTTATTTTAGTATGCAACAGCGGAAGCTCTTAGTATTCACCTGAGAATAAACATGCTTTAAACGTCAACAAAAATGTTGGTGAGTTATAGGTTTAACCTATATATATCAAATCGTAACAATAGACCACAAGATTTCATATTTCAATACACATCCCATACATAGAGATAAAAATCATTTATATGGTGAACACCTGGTAACCGACATTAACAAGATGCATATATAAGAATATCCCCATCATTCCGGGACACCCTTCGGATATGATATAAATTTCGAAGTACTAAAGCATCCGGTACTTTGGATGGGGTTTGTTAGGCCCAATAGATCTATCTTTAGGATTCGCGTCAATTAGGGTGTCTGTTCCCTAATTCTTAGATTACCAGACTTAATAAAAAGGGGCATATTCAATTTTGATAATTTAACCATAGAATGTAGTTTCACGTACTTGTGTCTATTTTGTAAATCATTTATAAAACCTGCATGTATTCTCATCCCAAAAATATTAGATTTTAAAAGTGGGACTATAACTCACTTTCACAGATTTTTTACTTCGTCAGAAAGTAAGACTTGGCCACTGGTTGATTCACGAACCTATAACAATATATACATATATATCAAAGTATGTTCAAAATATATTTACAACACTTTTAATATATTTTGATGTTTTAAGTTTATTAAGTCAGCTGTCCTCGTTAGTAACCTACAACTAGTTGTTCACAGTTAGATGTACAGAAATAAATCGATAAATATTATCTTGAATCAATCCACGACCCAGTGTATACGTATCTCAGTATTGATCACAACTCAAACTATATATATTTTGGAATCAACCTCAACCCTGTATAGCTAACTCCAACATTCACATATAGAGTGTCTATGGTTGTTCCGAAATATATATAGATGTGTCGACATGATAGGTCGAAACATTGTATACGTGTCTATGGTATCTCAAGATTACATAATATACAATACAAGTTGATTAAGTTATGGTTGGAATAGATTTGTTACCAATTTTCACGTAGCTAAAATGAGAAAAAATTATCCAATCTTGTTTTACCCATAACTTCTTCATTTTAAATCCGTTTTGAGTGAATCAAATTGCTATGGTTTCATATTGAACTATATTTTATGAATCTAAACAGAAAAAGTATAGGTTTATAGTCGTAAAAATAAGTTACAAGTCGTTTTTGTAAAGGTAGTCATTTCAGTCGAAAGAACGACGTCTAGATGACCATTTTAGAAAACATACTTTCACTTTGAGTTTAACGATAATTTTTGGATATAGTTTCATGTTCATAATAAAAATAATTTTCTTAGAGTAACAACTTTTAAATCAAAGTTTATCATAGTTTTTAATTAACTAACCCAAAACAGCCCGCGGTGTTACTACGACGGCGTAAATCCGGTTTTATGGTGTTTTTCGTGTTTCCAGGTTTTAAATCATTAAGTTAGCATATCATATAGATATAGAAAATGTGTTTAGTTGATTTTAAAAGTCAAGTTAGAAGGATTAACTTTTATTTGCGAACAAGTTTAGAATTAACTAAACTATGTTCTAGTGATTACAAGTTTAAACCTTCGAATAAGATAGCTTTATATGTATGAATCGAATGATGTTATGAACATCATTACTACCTCAAGTTCCTTGGATAAACCTATTGGAAATGAGAAAAATAGATCTAGCTTCAAAGGATCCTTGGATGGCTTGAAAGTTCTTGAAGCAGAATCATGACACGAAAACAATTTCAAGTAAGATTTCCACTCGAAATAAGATTGTTATAGTTATAGAAAGTGAATTAAAGTTTGAATATGATTATTAACTTGTATTAGAAAGATAAACTACTGTAAGTAACAAAGGTTTCTTGATCTTGGATGATTACTTGGAATGGATTTAGAAAACTTGGAAGTAAACTTGCAATCTTGGAAGTATTCTTGATTTTATGAAACTAGAACTTTTGGAATTTATGAAGAACACTTAGAACTTGATGATAGAACCTGAGAGAGATCAATTAGATGAAGAAAATTGAAGAATGAAAGTGTTTGTAGGTGTTTTTGGTCGTTGGTGTATGGATTAGATATAAAGGATATGTAATTTTTTTTTCATGTAAATAAGTCATGAATGATTACTCATATTTTTGTAATTTTATGAGATATTTCATGCTAAATGCCAAATGATGGTTCCCACATGTATTAGGTGACTCACATGGGCTGCTAAGATCTGATCATTGGAGTGTATATACCAATAGTACATACATCTAAAAGCTGTGTATTGTACGAGTACGAATACGGGTGCATACGAGTAGAATTGTTGATGACACTGAACGAGGATGTAATTATAAGCATTTTTGTTAAGTAGAAGTATTTTGATAAGTGTCTTGAAGTCTTTCAAAAGTGTATGAATACATATTAAAACACTACATGTATATACATTTTAACTGAGTCGTTAAGTCATCGTTAGTCGTTACATGTAAATGTTGTTTTGAAACCTTTAGGTTAACGATCTTGTTGAATGTTGTTAACCCATTGTTTATTATAACAAATGAGATGTTAAATTGTTATATTATCATGATATTATGATATATAATATATCTTAGTATGATATATATACAGTTAAATGTTGTTACAACGATAATCGTTACATATATGTCTCGTTTCGAAATCATTAAGTTAGTAGCCTTATTTTTACATATGTATTTCATTGTTAATACACTTAATAATATATTTACTTATCATTTAACATAATTAACCAAGTGTATCAATATCTTAATATGATTCATATGTACCTAGTAAGACGTTGTTATAACGATAATCGTTATATATATCGTTTTCGAGTTTCTTAAATTAATAGTCTCATTTTTATGTATATAACTCATTGTTAAAATACCTAATGAGATACATACTTATAATAAAATCATGTTAACTATATATATAACCATATATATGTCATCGTATAGTTTTTACAAGTTTTAACGTTCGTGAATCACCGGTCAACTTGGGTGGTCAATTGTCTATATGAAACCTATTTCAATTAATCAAGTCTTAACAAGTTTGATTGCTTAACATGTTGGAAACACTTAATCATGTAAATAACAATTTCATTTAATATATATATATATATATATAAACATGGAAAAGTTCGGGTCACTACAGTACCTACCCGTTAAATAAATTTCGTCCCAAAATTTTAAACAGTTGGAGGTGTTGACGTAACTTCTGGAAATAAATGCGGGTATTTCTTCTTCATCTGATCTTCACTCTCCCAGGTGAACTCGGGTCCTCTACGAGCATTCCATCGAACCTTAACAATCGGTATCTTGTTTTGTTTAAGTCTCTTAACCTCACGATCCATTATTTCGACGGGTTCTTCAATGAATTGAAGTTTTTCATTGATTTGGATTTCGTCCAACGGAATAGTGATATCTTCTTTAGCAAAATATTTCTTCAAATTTGAGACGTGGAAAGTGTTATGTACAACCGCGAGTTGTTGAGGTAGCTCCAGTTGGTAAGCTACTGGTCCGACACGATCTATAATCTTGAATGGTCCAATGTACCTTGGATTTAGTTTCCCCCGTTTACCAAATCGAACAACGCCTTTCCAAGGTGAAACCTTAAGCATGAACATTTCTCCAATTTCAAACTCTATATCTTTTCTTTTACTGTCCGCGTAGCTCTTTTGTCGACTCTGGGCAGTTTTCAATCTTTGTTGAATTTGGATGATTTTCTCGGTAGTTTCTTGTATTATCTCCGGACCCGTAATCTGTCTATCCCCCACTTCACTCCAACAAATCGGAGACCTGCACTTTCTACCATAAAGTGCTTCAAACGGCGCCATCTCAATGCTTGAATGGTAGCTGTTGTTGTAGGAAAATTCTGCTAACGGTAGATGTCGATCCCAACTGTTTACAAAATCAATAACACAAGCTCGTAGCATGTCTTCAAGCGTTTGTATCGTCCTTTCGCTCTGCCCATC
Organism: Rutidosis leptorrhynchoides; assembly: GCF_046630445.1. Lineage (NCBI taxonomy): Eukaryota > Viridiplantae > Streptophyta > Magnoliopsida > Asterales > Asteraceae > Rutidosis > Rutidosis leptorrhynchoides. The sequence continues at coordinate 716,310,717 of NC_092333.1, forward strand.
AGTTTGTGGATGATAGGCAGTACTCATGTCTAGACGAGTTCCCAATGCTTGCTGTAATGTCTGCCAAAATCTTGAAATAAATCTGCCATCCCTATCAGAGATAATAGAGATTGGTATTCCATGTCTGGAGACGACTTCCTTCAAATACAGTCGTGCTAACTTCTCCATCTTGTCATCTTCTCTTATTGGCAGGAAGTGTGCTGACTTGGTGAGACGATAAACTATTACCCAAATAGTATCATAACCACTTGCAGTCCTTGGCAATTTAGTAATGAAATCCATGGTAATGTTTTCTCATTTCCATTCCGGGATTTCAGGTTGTTGTAGTAGACCTGATGGTTTCTGATGTTCAGCTTTGACCTTAGAACACGTCAAACATTCTCCTACATATTTAGCAATATCGGCTTTCATACCTGGCCACCAAAAATGTTTCTTAAGATCCTTGTACATCTTCCCTGTTCCAGGATGTATTGAGTATCTGGTTTTATGAGCTTCTCTAAGTACCATTTCTCTCATATCTCCAAATTTTGGTACCCAAATTCTTTCAGCCCTATACCGGGTTCCGTCTTCCCAAATATTAAGATGCTTCTCCGATCCTTTGGGTATTTCATCCTTTAAATTTCCCTCTTTTAAAACTCCTTGTTGCGCCTCCTTTATTTGAGTAGTAAGGTTAGTGTGAATCATTATATTCATAGATTTTACTCGAATGGGTTCTCTGTCCTTTCTGCTCAAGGCGTCGGCTACCACATTTGCCTTCCCCGGGTGGTAACGAATCTCAAAGTCGTAATCATTCAACAATTCAATCCACCTACGCTGCCTCATATTCAGTTGTTTCTGATTAAATATGTGTTGAAGACTTTTGTGGTCGGTATATATAATACTTTTGACCCCATATAAGTAGTGCCTCCAAGTCTTTAATGCAAAAATAACCGCGCCTAATTCCAAATCATGCGTCGTATAATTTTGCTCGTGAATCTTCAATTGTCTAGACGCATAAGCAATCACCTTCGTCCGTTGCATTAATACACAACCGAGACCTTGCTTTGATGCGTCACAATAAATCACAAAATCATCATTCCCTTCAGGCAATGACAATGTAGGTGCCGTAGTTAGCTTTTTCTTCAATAATTGAAAAGCCTTCTCTTGTTCATCCTTCCATTCAAATTTCTTCCCTTTATGCGTTAATGCAGTCAAGGGTTTTGCTATTTTGGAGAAATCTTGGATGAATCTTCTGTAGTAACCAGCCAATCCTAAAAATTGACGTATATGCTTCGGAGTTTTTGGGGTTTCCCACTTTTCAACGGTTTTGATCTTTGCCGGGTCCACCTGGATACCTTCTTTGTTCACTATGTGACCGAGAAATTGAACTTCTTCCAACCAAAATGCACACTTTGAAAACTTAGCGTACAGTTTTTCTTTCCTCAATACTTCTAGCACTTTTCTCAAATGTTCTTCGTGCTCTTGATCATTCTTTGAGTAAATAAGTATGTCATCGATGAAAACAATGACAAACTTGTCAAGATATGGCCCACACACTCGGTTCATAAGGTCCATGAACACAGCTGGTGCGTTAGTCAATCCAAACGGCATAACCATAAACTCGTAATGATCATAACGCGTCCTAAAAGCAGTTTTTGGAATATCATCCTCCTTTACTCACATTTGATGATATCCAGAACGTAAATCGATCTTCGAATAAACTGACGAGCCTTGTAGTTGATCAAATAAGTCGTCAATTCTCGGCAGTGGATAACGGTTTTTGATGGTAAGTTTGTTCAACTCTCTGTAGTCAATACACAACCTAAATGTACCATCCTTCTTCTTGACAAACAAAACAGGAGCTCCCCATGGTGATGTGCTTGGTCGAATGAAACCACGTTCTAATAGTTCTTGCAGTTAGCTTTGTAGTTCTTTCATCTTGCTGGGTGCGAGTCTATAAGGAGCACGAGCTATTGGTGCAGCTCCTGGTACAAGATCTATTTGAAATTCAACAGATCGATGTGGAGGTAGTCCCGGTAATTCTTTCGGAAATACATCGGGAAATTCTTTTGTGACGGGAACATCATTGATGCTCTTTTATTCAGTTTGTACTTTCTCGACGTGTGCTAGAACAGCATAGCAACCTTTTCTTATTAGTTTTTGTGCCTTCAAATTACTAATAAGATGTAGCTTCATGTTGCCCTTTTCTCCGTACACCATTAAGGGTTCTCCTTCTTCTCGTACAATGCAAATTGCATTTTTATAACATACGATCTCTACTTTCACCTTCTTCAGCCAGTCCATGCCAACTATTACATCAAAACTCCCTAACTCTACTGGTATCAAATCAATCTTAAATATTTCGCTACCCAGTTTAATTTCTCGATTCCGGCATATATTATCTGCTGAAATTAATTTACCGTTTGCTAATTCGAGTAAAAATTTACTATCCAACGGCGTCAATGGACAACTTAATTTAGCACAAAAATCTCTACTCATATAGCTTCTATCCGCACCCGAATCAAATAAAACGTAAGCAGATTTATTGTCAATAAGAAATGTACCCGTAACAAGCTCCGGGTCTTCCTGTGCCTCTGCCACATTAATATTGAAAACTCTTCCGTGGCCTTGTCCATTCGTGTTCTCCTGGTTTGGGCAATTTCTAATAATGTGGCCCGGTTTTCCACATTTATAACAAACTACATTGGCATAACTTGCTCCGACACTACTTGCTCCGCCATTACTCGTTCCGACACCATTTGTTCCTTTCGTTCTGTTAACCCCTGGTCCGTAGACCTCACACTTCGCCGCGCTATGACCATTTCTTTTACACTTATTGCAAAATTTGGTGCAGAATCCCGAGTGATACTTTTCACACCTTTGGCATAGCTGCTTCTGATTGTTGTTGTTGTTGTTGCGGTTGTTATTGTTGTTGGGATGATTGTTGTAGTTGCTGTTGCTGTTGTTGTTGTTGTTGTTGTTGTTGTTGGGCCATTTTTTGTAGTTGCGATTGATGTTGCGATTGTTGGGATAATTGTTGCGATTATTATTGTAATTGCTGTTGTTGTTGTATTAGTGATTCTTATCACCGTTTTCCTCTCACTTTCTTTTGACTTGCTTCACATTGGCCTCTTCAGCCGTCTGTTCTTTAATTCTTTCCTCAATCTGGTTCACTAGTTTGTGAGCCATTCTACATGCCTGTTGTATGGAGGCGGGCTCGTGTGAACTTATATCTTCTTGGATTCTTTCCGGTAATCCTTTCACAAACGCGTCGATCTTCTCTTCCTCATCTTCGAACGCTCCCGGACACAATAGGCACAATTCTGTGAATCGTCTTTCGTACGTGGTAATATCAAATCCTTGGGTTCGTAACCCTCTAAGTTCTGTCTTGAGCTTATTGACCTCGGTTCTGGGACGGTACTTCTCGTTCATCAAGTGCTTGAATGCTGACCACGGTAGTGCGTACGCATCATCTTGTCCCACTTGCTCTAGATAGGTATTCCACCATGTTAACGCAGAACCTGTGAAGGTATGCGTAGCGTACTTCACTTTGTCCTCTTCAGTACACTTACTTATGGCAAACACTGATTCGACCTTCTCGGTCCACCGTTTCAATCCGATCGGTCCTTCGGTTCCATCAAATTCCAAAGGTTTGCAGGCAGTGAATTCTTTGTAGGTGCATCCTACACGATTTCCTGTACTGCTAGATCCAAGGTTATTGTTGGTATGTAGCGCAGCCTGTACTGCAGCTATGTTTGAAGGTAGAAAAGTACGGAATTCCTCTTCATTCATATTCACGGTGTGTCGAGTAGTCGGTGCCATTTCCTTCAAAATAGTCAAATGGAACAAGTTAATCATACAGAATATTAAGAGTAGTTAATAGTATTTCGTAGCATAATATGAACTCGTTTATAAAAGCTTTTTCTTCATATTAGCGTTTTATAAGTTTAAATTCGGGTAGTACCTACCCGTTAAGTTCATACTTAGTAGCTAATATACAATTCAACTACTACAATTCTATATGAAAAACTGATTATAATAATATTTCGCGTTCAAACTTTTATACAATATTTTACAAACTTACAATACCGCTTATTTTACATAAAGCATGAAATATAGCACACAATAACTTTGATACAAGATAGTTGTGAAGATAATTCTAGCTAGTACACAAGTCGTTCAGCAAAGGCAATAAAGACACGTAATTCATACGTCCAGAAACAAGTCATGCATTCTGGTTTTACTAGGACTACTTCCCATCCTTGGTCTTGTGGAACATAACCGTTATGGCCGTTGATAAGATAGCGTGTTGTAACATCGTCAAAGGGACGAGGGTTACGTAATGACCAACAGTCTCGTAATAACCTAAAAACCTCATTTTTTACCCCAATTACCGACTCCGTCACTTGTGGGAACGTTTTGTTTAATAGTTGTAGCCCTATGTTCTTTTTCTCACTTTGGTGAGAAGCGAACATTACTAACCCGTAAGCATAGCATGCTTCTTTATGTTGCATGTTAGCCGATTTTTCTAAATCATGAAGTCCTATATTCGGATACATTGAGTCAAAATAATTTCTTAACCCGTTGCGTAAAATAGCATTTGGGTTCCCCGCAATATATGCGTCAAAGTAAACACATCGTAACTTATGGGTTTTCCAATGTGATATCCCCCATCTTTCAAACGAAAGTCTCTTATAAACCAAGACATTCTTGGAACGTTCTTCGAATGTCTTACAAACTGATTTTGCCGTAAATAGTTGTGCCGAAGAATTCTGACCGACTCTAGACAAGATTTCATCAATCATGTCTCCGGGTAGGTCTCTTAAAATATTGGGTTGTCTATCCATTTTGTGTTTTTATACTGTAAAATAGACAAGAGTTAGATTCATAAAAAAAAAATACTTATTAATACAAGCAATTTTTACATATATCATAAAGCATAAGCACACTATATTACATATATTACACCACACGAATACAACTATCTTATTCCGACTCGCTCGTTTCTTCTTCTTCGGTTTTGGTTCGTTTTGCCAAGTTTCTAGGGATATATGATGTTCCCCTAATACGAGCTGTCGTTTTCCACAACGGTTTAGAAAAACCTGGTGGTTTAGAGGTTCCCGGGTCATTGTTACAACTTAAGGGCTTCGGGGGTTGACGATACATATAAAGTTCATCGGGGTTGGAATTAGATTTCTCTATTTTTATGCCCTTTCCCTTATTATTTTCTTTTGCCTTCTTAAATTCAGTTGGGGTAATTTCTATAACATCATCGGAATTCTCGTCGGAATCCGATTCATCGGAGAATTGGTAATCCTCCCAATATTTTGCTCCCTTGGCGGAAACACCATTGACCATAATTAACCTTGGTCGGTTGGTTGAGGATTTTCTTTTACTTAACCGTTTTATTATTTCCCCCACCGGTTCTATTTCCTCCTCTGGTTCCTCCTCTGGTTCCTCCTCTTCCGGTTCTGATTCTTCTTCCGGTTCTGATTCTTCTTCCGGTTCTTCTTCGGGAACTTGTGAATCAGTCCAATATATATTCGACTCTTCGTTATTATTAGGTGAGTCAATGGGATTTGTGCTAGAGGTAGACATCTATCACACAATATCAAACTTGTTAAGAGATTAATATATCACATAATATATACATGTTAATAATATATAGTTTCCAACAAAAATGTTAAGCAATCATTTTTAAAGAAAACACGGTCGAAGTCCAGACTCACTAATGCATCCTAACAAACTCGATAAGACACACTAATGTAAATTTCTGGTTCTCTAAGACCAACACTCGGATACCAACTGAAATGTCCCGTTCTTATTGATTAAAAACGTTCCATATTAATTGATTTCGTTGCGAGGTTTTGACCTCTATATGAGACGTTTTTCAAAGACTGCATTCATTTTTAAAACAAACCATAACCTTTATTTCATAAATAAAGGTTTAAAAAGCTTTACGTAGATTATCAAATAATGATAATCTAAAATATCCTATTTACACATGACCATTACATAATGGTTTACAATACAAATATGTTACATCGAAATCAGTTTCTTGAATGCAGTTTTTACAAAATATCATACACACATGGAATCCAAATCTTGTCTTTATTTTAGTATGCAACAGCGGAAGCTCTTAGTATTCACCTGAGAATAAACATGCTTTAAACGTCAACAAAAATGTTGCTAAGTTATAGGTTTAACCTATATATATCAAATCGTAACAATAGACCACAAGATTTCATATTTCAATACACATCCCATACATAGAGATAAAAATCATTCATATGGTGAACACCTGGTAACCGACATTAACAAGATGCATATATAAGAATATCCCCATCATTCCGGGACACCCTTCGGATATGATATAAATTTCGAAGTACTAAAGCATCCGGTACTTTGGATGGGGTTTGTTAGGCCTAATAGATCTATCTTTAGGATTCGCGTCAATTAGGGTGTCTGTTCCCTAATTCTTAGATTACCAGACTTAATAAAAAGGGGCATATTCGATTTCGATAATTCAACCATAGAATGTAGTTTCACGTACTTGTGTCTATTTTGTAAATCATTTATAAAACCTGCATGTATTCTCATCCCAAAAATATTAGATTTTAAAAGTGGGACTATAACTCACTTTCACAGATTTTTTACTTTGTCGGGAAGTAAGACTTGGCCACTGGTTGATTCACGAACCTATAACAATATATACATATATATCAAAGTATGTTCAAAATATATTTACAACACTTTTAATATATTTTGATGTTTTAAGTTTATTAAGTCAGCTGCCCTCGTTAGTAACCTACAACTAGTTGTCCACAGTTAGATGTACAGAAATAAATCGATAAATATTATCTTGAATCAATCCACGACCCAGTGTATACGTATCTCAGTATTGATCACAACTCAAACTATATATATTTTGGAATCAACCTCAACCCTGTATAGCTAACTCCAACATTCACATATAGAGTGTCTATGGTTGTTCCGAAATATATATAGATGTGTCGACATGATAGGTCGAAACATTGTATACGTGTCTATGGTATCTCAAGATTACATAATATACAATACAAGTTGATTAAGTTATGGTTGGAATAGATTTGTTACCAATTTTCACGTAGCTAAAATGAGAAAAAATTATCCAATCTTGTTTTACCCATAACTTCTTCATTTTAAATCCGTTTTGAGTGAATCAAATTGCTATAGTTTCATATTGAACTCTATTTTATGAATCTAAACAGAAAAAGTATAGGTTTATAGTCGTAAAAATAAGTTACAAGTCATTTTTGTAAAGGTAGTCATTTCAGTCGAAAGAACGACGTCTAGATGACCATTTTAGAAAACATACTTCTACTTTGAGTTTAACCATAATTTTTGGATATAGTTTCATGTTCATAATAAAAATAATTTTCCCATAATAACAACTTTTAAATCAAAGTTTATCATAGTTTTTAATTAACTAACCCAAAACAGCCCGCGGAGTTACTACGACGGCGTAAATCCGGTTTTATGGTGTTTTTCGTGTTTCCAGGTTTTAAATCATTAAGTTAGCATATCATATAGATATAGAACATGTGTTTAGTTGATTTTAAAAGTCAAGTTAGAAGGATTAACTTTTATTTGCGAACAAGTTTAGAATTAACTAAACTATGTTGTAGTGATTACAAGTTTAAACCTTCGAATAAGATAGCTTTATATGTATGAATTGAATGATGTTATGAACATCATTACTACCTCAAGTTCCTTGGATAAACCTACTGGAAATGAGAAAAATAGATCTAGCTTCAAAGGATCCTTGGATGGCTTGAAAGTTCTTGAAGCAGAATCATGACACGAAAACAATTTCAAGTAAGATTTCCACTCGAAATAAGATTGTTATAGTTATAGAAAGTGAATTAAAGTTTGAATATGATTATTACCTTATATTAGAAAGATAACCTACTGTAAGTAACAAAGGTTTCTTGATCTTGGATGATTACTTGGAATGGATTTAGAAAACTTGGAAGTAAACTTGCAATCTTGGAAGTATTCTTGATTTTATGAAACTAGAACTTTTGGAATTTATGAAGAACACTTAGAACTTGATGATAGAACTTGAGAGAGATCAATTAGATGAAGAAAATTGAAGAATGAAAGTGTTTGTAGGTGTTTTTGGTCGTTGGTGTATGGATTAGATATAAAGGATATGTAATTTTGTTTTCATGTAAATAAGTCATGAATGATTACTCATATTTTTGTAATTTTATGAGATATTTCATGCTAGTTGCCAAATGATGGTTCCCACATGTATTAGGTGACTCACATGGGCTGCTAAGAGCTGATCATTGGAGTGTATATACCAATAGTACATACATCTAAAAGCTGTGTATTGTACGAGTACGAATACGGGTGCATACGAGTAGAATTGTTGATGACACTGAACGAGGATGTAATTATAAGCATTTTTGTTAAGTAGAAGTATTTTGATAAGTATCTTGAAGTCTTTCAAAAGTGTATGAATACATATTAAAACACTACATGTATATACATTTTAACTGAGTCGTTAAGTCATCGTTAGTCGTTACATGTAAATGTTGTTTTGAAACCTTTAGGTTAACGATCTTGTTGAATGTTGTTAACCCATTGTTTATTATAACAAATGAGATGTTAAATTATTATATTATAATGATATTATGATATATAATATATCTTAGTATGATATATATACAGTTAAATGTCGTTACAACGATAATCGTTACATATATGTCTCGTTTCGAAATCATTAAGTTAGTAGTCTTATTTTTACATATGTATTTCATTGTTAATACACTTAATAATATATTTACTTATCATTTAACATAATTAACCAAGTGTATCAATATCTTAATATGATTCATATGTACCTAGTAAGACGTTGTTATAACGATAATCGTTATATATATCGTTTTCGAGTTTCTTAAATTAATAGTCTCATTTTTATGTATATAACTCATTGTTAAAATACCTAATGAGATACATACTTATAATAAAATCATGTTAACTATATATATAACCATATATATGTCATCGTATAGTTTTTACAAGTTTTAACGTTCGTGAATCACCGGTCAACTTGGGTGGTCAATTGTCTATATGAAACCTATTTCAATTAATCAAGTCTTAACAAGTTTGATTGCTTAACATGTTGGAAACACTTAATCATGTAAATAACAATTTCATTTAATATATATATAAACATGGAAAAGTTCGGGTCACTACATTTTTAGTCAAACTTAACCAAACACTTATGCAATCATTCTAACTTGCTTCTATACTTGTATCTTGCATGAAACTTGACAATTTGATTCACATGACGAGCCATAGGACTAATTGAACAACTTTGACCAACCGTGTTTACCGTTATTGATACAACCTACTTGTTTAGGTCAAGGCTAGCATTTGTTCTTGCATACATTTACTTGTGAAGTACTATTATACTCTTGCACTCGAGGTGAGATCATAGTCCCACTTTTACTCTTTTGAACTTACATTTGGGATGAGAAAACATAAACGTTTCTTTTTACTAAGTGAACACAAGTACAGGAAAACAAATATTCTACATACGAGTTTAGAACAAAATCCTCAATTCGATTATCATTAGTTACACTTGCCGGGTGTAAGCGAGAACTTATGTTGTATGGATCCATATGGGTTTGACAAACCCTCATTCAAACGGTTCGCTACCGTTTACGAATGGAATATATTTTCGTGAAACAGTGTATGTTCTAACACTATTGTGATGGGGTTCTATGGAAGGAAATGTTAAGCATTGATAATTGGGTGCTCGTGAAACAAACTTTTGGAATGTATTACTATTATACCAATGTTACAAATATTGTGGTTCACTTGTACTTACTTACTTAAACCTATGATTTCACCAACGTTTTCGTTGACAGATTTCTATGTTTTTCTCAGGTCTTTGAACGATTTGTGATACATGCTTCCGCTCATTAATTGATACTTGCATTGAATGTCGAGTATATGTGCATACATGGAGCGTCTTTTGACTTTATTTAAAATTGTGTCGCATAGGTTTCATTTGTACTTATAACTTTGTAACGTAACTTTTGGTTGAACCATTCTTGTAAACTTGGAAACAATCTTTACTTATGAAATGTAGGCGGCGCATTTTGGTCAAACGTTATTTTAAAGACTTATGACCACGTAACGGGACCTAAGTAGTCGGCGCCATCAATGACGATTTTGTCGGGTCGCTACAGATGGTATCAGAGCTGGTTTAACCTTAGCCGTAAAGGTAGTCACGCGCGCCGGCTGTCAGGCCGGGCACCCATACGGACTATGCTTTTTGGCGGGTTAATCGTAGAGGGGGTTCTCACAGTGTTACCTGTGACGAGGCATTGGCTCTTACCCCTTGCGATCCCTTTGTAGGAGGGTTGGCAGTTTGGCAGAAATGCGGGCCGTAAAATCAGTGTCTGAGGTACACTCAGTGGTCACCAAGCGGTTAACTGGAAAGGCACTGGGTGGGTTTCTACCCCATCTGTAGCTACTTGCAGGGTCGCTACCGATGGTATCAGAGCGTTGGTTGTAGGGATTTAGAGTTCATTGGTGTCGACCCCGAGTCATAGGGTACTACAACTGACATATAGACTTGAAGTAGGAATTACTTGACTACTTGTGCATTTATACTCGAACTCTTTTATTCACATCTAACTCTTGTTCTACCTTAATCTCACGGGGTTGATTTGATTGACACGCCACCTTGACTATATTAAATGATGTCGAATGCACATATGAATCAGGGTAATATAATTTCCGGGATTATATTACGGTGACTCATATGAACGTTCCGATATTATGACATAAAGAATTTAAGGCGAGTCAAGGAAAAATTTGCTCTTTATCTTGATTCCATATCACGATTAGTATTACTGATAATACTAATCAACGGTATTCTTGTGTCATGAAGGAACAATGACTCACCAAGGTCAACACAATACTCCTTCTGAAACTCTCGAACAAGCTCTTCAACGAATGATAGCCACCGCCGTGGGTGAGGCCGTGGCTGATCACTTCTCCAACCACAACAACAATTAGGGAGTCGGTAATTCAAGCGAAGGTTGCTCCTACAAAGACTTCATGAAGTACAATCCTCCCATTTTCGATGGAACCAGGGGACCGGTTGCTCTCACCCGATGGTTCGAACAAACGGAAGCCGTTTTTACTATAAGCGGTTGTCGGGACCAAGATAAGGTCAAGTTTTCCACCCTCACTTTCACCGGTGTTGCTCTCTCATGGTGGAACAAGTATATACAATCGATTGGTATCGATGAAGCCCACACACTCTCTTGGACCGGATTAAGAGAAAGGATGATCATCGAATACTTCCCGCGCGATGAGACTCGAAAGCTTGAACTGGGGCTACGAAATTTACAAACGGTCCGGAATGACCTCGAAGCTTATAATCAACGGTTTACCGAGCTAGTCTTAATGTGTCCAAATCTCATGACTCCCGAATCCCTAAGAGTCAAACTTTACATGGATGGCCTTCCGAAGAGCGTTCAACATGGGGTAATGTCATCCAAACCTGCCAACCTACAAGAGGCTCTAGCGATGGCCCGCTAGTCTATAAAAACGGTGGAGGAAATTGAAGCATCGGCACCAACGGCCTAAAATCAACCGAGCGGAAACAAAAGAACATGGGAAGCCTCACAATTAAGCAACCACAACAATAACAACCTCTCCAAGAAGCCTTTCACCCCCGGTGGCAAGAAGAGGTATGCCGGAAACCTACCTTATTGTAACAAGTGCCGCAAACATCATTCGGGTGAATGTGGCAAACCATTTTGCAACAAGTGTCAAAGAAGTGGCCATGTGGCCAGCGATTGTAAACGTACCGCCCCCATCGTTCAGAAGGGGCCCAATGTACCGAAAATGGGTGTTTGCTATAAATGCAGCCAACTGGGCCATTTTAGAAATGCATGCCCAATGAATAAAGCCAAAATCAATACACGCAGTTGAGCTTTCAACACTAACGCCAAGGATGCCCGACGTGACGATGAACTAGTCACGGGTACGTTTCTCCTCAACAAGTCTTATATTACTTGTTTATTCGATTCGGGTGCCGATAAATGTTTTGTATCCAAGGCTTTGGCTCATACCCTTTGCACTCCACCATTTCCCTCTAGATATTACTTAGGCCATTCAAGTGACCAACGAAAAACTATTGCGTACCGATAAATTTTATCGGAGGATATACATTAAACTTATTGGGTGGATAATTTGAATTTTGACTTGATACCTATAGAACTAGGGAGCTCAAAACCTATTCGTTAAGAAGAAAATGATTTCTTACATGAGTATGGATTATCATGAACTAAATAATTTCTGATTGAGAACCGATATCCTCTTCCCCGTATCAACAACCTCTTGAACCGTTACAAGGATCTCGCGTGTATTACAAATTCGACCTTCATGCTGGTTATCATCAATTGAGGGTTAAGGGAGACAATGCCTCCTAAAGCGCTTTCCGAACTCGCTACGACAGTTATAATTTTCTTTTAATATCATTCAGTTTAACTAAGGCTCCGTCCGTATTCATAGACCTCCTGAACCGCGTATGCAAACTTATCTAGACAAATTCGTTACCGTACTTATAATTGATGTTCTAATCTAATCAAGCGAAAAGAAGGAAACGAAGAACATCTCCGTCTTACGCTCGAACTCTTGAGAAAAGAGCAACTCCATGCCAAAATCTCCAAGTGTAAATTTTGGTTAAACGAAGTTCAAATCCTAGACCATGTTGTTAGTGGTCAAGGTATTACAATAAATCTCGCAATCGAAGCCCCACGTAATCGGGAAACCCGCACGACTCTGACTTGTATTCGTAAAATCTTATATCTCGCCGGTTATTACCATAGATTCATTTCTGACTTTTTCTCGTGTTGCTCGTCCTTTAACCCCGTTAACTCACCGAGGAGAGAATTAAACCTCTCCGTGCACGAACTTTGAACGCGATTATTCACACCAACCTTACTAGCTAAATTCGTGTAGCACAATGGAATTCAAATATGGAAATATTTCTACTTGAACGCCTGAAAGGCATACTCTCTCGAATCGAAATCAAGGAAACTGAAATTCGTTATTTTGCACGAAGAATTTGAATACTTATTTATGGATCCGATCAATCTTCTTGTCATCACGTACCACGATACATAACTCTGCTATTTCACTATGACCGTCTGATATTACTGGGACCCAAGATGAAACACAATCCAAGGATACCTCCTTCTTCTTTGACTTATCGCTCTTATGCTTCTGATGTGGCCAACTACTACTCAACTCCGAACTATACAAATACGTGTACTATCTCGTTTTCCCACCAAGTCTCAACATTTGACCACTAGATGCTCGACATGGTTACCTCAAGGTGTGAACTCAGCCTATTCTAAGTTCTCATTTCACTCCTGTCTTTTCGCTCGCACTTTCGTATAAGGAAACTTTTTATAAAATTTCTCAATGAAGAGAGAAACTCTTCATATTCTATTAGTATTCGCCACGAGGGTGAATAGTCCTAACAAACATTTTCGAAAACCGATAGATCTTCCGCGGTGCGGACCTCTTGAGAGACGAAACCTGTTCAAACGTGTTTTAAAGAAAATTCTAGTTCGGCACGGCGTGCCATCTCCATTAAAATTTCAGATCGGGATACTCGTCTCACTTCTAAATTCGGGATGCCTTACAAGGAACCTCGGGGACCCGTCCAAACATGAGTACCGCGTATCATCCACAAACCAGCAGACCAAACAAATGTACGATTCAAATCTTGGAAAGACATGTTACAAACTTGTATTGTTGCCTTTAGTTGTCTCCTCTCACAACAATAGTTACCACTCGTATATTAACGCCGCACCTTTCGAAACCTTACATCACCATAAGTGTTGTTCTCCTATTTCGCTGGACCGAAGTAGGTGACAAGCAAATCATCAGATTTGAAATCATTTAAGAAATAACCGTTGAGATAATTCAATTCCGAGGAGGGCTCAAGATGACCCGTAATCACCAAAGGAGTTATACCGAGGTTAGATGAAAACCTCTTAAGTTCAAAGTCAATAGCCGGGTAATATAAAAAAAAAATATAAAAAAACCACACCACGGAAAGGTGTAATCCGTTTCGGGAAATCGAGGAAGGTTATATCCGCGATATTGATCCTTTTGAAATCTTGGGGCGTATTGGAACCGCTTCCTACCGTTTAGGTCCCCTGACTCAATTAAGTTTCCGTTTACCTTACGTTCCATGTAACAAACTAATAGACGTGTCCTGCGAAACAGGAACGTGCTATCCTTCCAGATAAACTTACTATCGATAACAACTCCTCTTCGTAGAAAAACCGGTTGAAATTGTGGATCGTAAAACCAAGCCTTAATACAACGTGAAATACCGAATGTCAAGGTTCATGAGAATGCCCAAGGACGTATCTTCACTTATTCATAGCATTGACAATGCAAGGTCTCAAGGAAGAGACATCGACCATTGTTTCCAACTAAATTTTGGGACTAAATTTCTTTTAAGGTGTGGGTAATGTAACATCCCGCATTTTTCCGTTAAACTATTTTAACGTCCGTCTTTTTATTTTTAAATAATGCATTCATATCTAGATTTGTACCTTCCATTATTTAGCATTTCTAATATTCGTGTTATTTAATTTATAACATCCCTCGTTGCTCTAGCGTATTTAAAATATTCGTTCGGTTAATTCCCGCACCCGATTACAAACTTGAGGGACTAATCTTGCCACTTGGGCAAAATGGGTTAACTAGTAACCTCCTCACCATCACACATCTCATTCATCATCTTCTTCCTCCCTTCTTACTTCCCTTTTATGCTCTCCAAATCTTCAAACACAAATTCATCATCCAAATCCATTCTAGCAAGTATCTTTCAAAACAAATTGCATAATTAGAATCCTCTCTTCATCCTCTACAACTTGATACCAAATTCATCTCATTTGGGTAACTTTCTAAAATTACTAGATTCTTTGTTCTTGATGTTTTTAACTTATAAAGTTGTTAGTTAGTGTCTATGGCTCAAGTATAATATGAATACATGTTTTGTTTGCTCGATTTGTTGTTTTGAGTAACTAGTTTGAATATTTGAAATGAGTGTGCTTAATCCTTGCTTTTGGTTGATTAAATGTTGTTTAAATGTTAAAGTTCATGTATTAAATGTGTTACTAGCATCATTAGCTTCATTTTGATGTGTAGGTTGATTTAGAAAAGCTTCATTTACAAAATGGTTGAATTCATGATTTTGATTAGGGTTTGATGAACTCTAAAACGAACTTTTGATGTTTTGAATGCCATGAAATGTTATTAGTTAGTAATTAGTTGTATTGTATGTTTCATTACCTTCAAAACGGCGTATCGTATGTGTAAATTGGATTCCCGAGTCAAGAAATGCGTTTTACGAACTTGAAACTTCGATTTTGAACATTTAACGATGATTTATTGAAGTTTTCATTGTTGTTAATGATGGAATTGATTCATGAAATGTGTTTAGTTGTATTCCTCTTTAAATTACCTTTCCAATGATATAAGATACGTGTTTTGAATGTTAACGAGTCAAAAATTATGGTTGTTTGAAGTTGAAATCGTCTAAGTGTAAACTGCCCCAGAATTGCTGCACCAGATACAGATGCGGGGCATCTGCCTTGGATGCGGCGCATCTGAGGCAGACTGCCCAAAAATGTCAATTTTTGCTTAATTCTAAGTATGCTACGCACCCCCGATCAACATGAAACTTGGCCAACATGCTCATATATGATTTCTAAGCTTAGGAAAATAGTTCGGGACCCGACCCGAACGTGTTGACTTTTTCGTTGACTTTGACTTTGACCAAGTTTGACTTTTTAGTCAAACTTAACCAAACACTTATGCAATCATTCTAACTTGCTTCTATACTTGTATCTTGCATGAAACTTGACAATTTGATTCACATGCTATATAATCGAGTCGTAACGAGCCATAGGACTAATTGAACAACTTTGACCAACCGTGTTTACCGTTATTGATATAACCTACTTGTTTAGGTCAAGGCTAGCATTCGTTCTTGCATACATTTACTTGTGAAGTACTATTATACTCTTGCACTCGAGGTGAGATCATAGTCCCACTTTTACTATTTTGAACTTACATTTGGGATGAGAAAACATAAACGTTTCTTTTTACTAAGTGAACACAAGTACAGGAAAACAAATATTCTACATACGAGTTTAGAACAAAATCCTCAATTCGATTATCATTAGTTACACTTGCCGGGTGTAAGCGAGAACTTATGTTGTATGGATCCATATGGGTTTGACAAACCCTCATTCAAACGGTTCGCTACCGTTTACGAATGGAATATATTTTCGTGAAACAGTGTATGTTCTAACACTATTGTGATGGGGTTCTATGGAAGGAAATGTTAAGCATTGATAATTGGGTGCTCGTGAAACAAACTTTTGGAATGTATTACTATTATACCAATGTTACAAATCTTGTGGTTCACTTGTACTTACTTACTTAAACCTATGATTACACCAACGTTTTCGTTGACAGATTTCTATGTTTTTCTCAGGTCTTTGAACGATTTGTGATACATGCTTCCGCTCATTAATTGATACTTGCATTGGATGTCGAGTATATGTGCATACATGGAGCGTCTTTTGACTTTATTTAAAATTGTGTCGCATAGGTTTCATTTGTACTTATAACTTTGTAACGTAACTTTTGGTTGAACCATTCTTGTAAACTTGGAAACAATCCTTACTTATGAAATGTAGGCGGTGCATTTTGGTCAAACATTATTTTAAAGACTTATGACCACGTAACGGGACCTAAGTAGTCGGCGCCATCAATGACGATTTTGTCGGGTCACTACAATTTGCCCACATTCTCCTTCATGGTTGGCTCAACCCGTTTTTCAGTTCCAAATCTGAGCCTTTTCAACACATCATTCTTTATTATTAAGCTTCTGGTCATTAGGACCATCTATAATTTTTGTTATTTCCTCTGCATTTAATGCTACCATATCTAAATAATCGGTTATCAATCCGAGGTGGTTTCAAGAGAATTGTGTTTTTAGATGATTAAACGCTGATGGTAATCGTCAAGATACGAATGATTGTTTAGGATGAAATCAAGTGGCAAACTTATATATCAAAGTTATAATAAGGCTAATCTGAATGAAAGTTGAAGTTGATTTGCTGGAGCTGTGACAAAATTGTCTAATTTTGGAAAAGTATTGTAAAGTTATTTTCGGTAATAACACACCAATGGATCTGGCACAGTTTTGAATTCAAAGTATGGCTTTGAAAGATGTAGGAATCTAAAAGTGATATCTTCTGTTAAATCTTGACTTGGATTTTGATCGGTCAAAATCCGAATATGAAATTAAATTTGAATGAAAATGGTTATTCTTTGGTGAACGGATACGTATATCAGTGGTTATAAGTAGGATAGTAAATGATTGTTGAATCGGATTTGAAGAATGTACAGTGTAACTTATTAATGTGAAATCTAAATATTTCTCGGGTATTACCTAGCCATTAAAATATTTTCACCATTAACAGTTTGTACAAAAGAACTTTTAATTACAATCTTTATGAAAATATATATACATATATAAATTTTTTTTTTTAATTTTTTTTAGATTTAATCATGGATTTAACGAGTTAATATGTAACGACCCGGATTTTCCGATCGTTTTATACTTATGAGATTAATATTTACATAAAATAAACCTTACCAACATGATAAGCAATCCCAACGGTTGAGACTTATGTTTTTGAAAAGAGTTTCACACAACGTTTGACCATCCAATTTGACCGATGATATCACGAACTATATAACACACGATAATTATACGATTATGTATATGTACATATCTATACATATTTAACATGATTTAAGGATGGTTTAACATTTCATTGTGAACTAACAACAATGAGTTATAAGTATACTTTGAGACCACAAACTTAAGTTTTCAAAACGATAACTATATGTAACGTTCTTTGACATATATACTTACAATCTATAATGTGTTGGTGATCTATGTCACCAATATGATTTAAGTGTAATGGGATTAATTTGTAACCAAAATAATCTTGATAAATATCGAACAAGTTTGGGGAAGTGTGGAGTGCACACTTGTTTGAACTTATCTTGATTAAACCCGTCCATATTTGAATTCTTGTTCCGATTCCTCAAAATTTCTACAAGTATATCTAGGGTATATGTAACCGTATCATACCCAGCTTCTATACGTATTTACTATTAGTATATACCAACAATAAACTTCAATGATCAGCCACTAGACATGATGTTACATGTGGGAACCAGCCATTTAACCTCATGTGTGACTTTTGTGCAAGAAAACAAACTAAATCTCCTATATATCCATTCCATAATCATGCTATTTTACACACACACACACATACAATTTCATTTCCAATTTTCTTTCAAGTTAATTCACTCCCTAATCTCTCTTCATTTACCTACTCAAGAACGTATCAATATAGTCATCCGATTTAAAGGAGATTACTTCCAATCTTTCAATTCCACTCCACCACTCTTTTGATTCCAAGATTTTTCTTACCTTTTCCAGTAGCTTTGTCCAAGTAACTTGAGGTAGTAACCTTATTCATAACCTTATTCGATTCATATTTATATAGCTATCTTATTTTGTGTTGTAAAATTTTAACAACAAGAACATAGTTTGAGTGATTTCAAACTTGTTCGCAAACTAAATAGATCCTTCTAATTTGATTTTTAAAAACACTTCAAGACCTGTAATATATCATATTATGACAAAATCGGATTAATCATATCTTGGCTAATTAACATAATATTTAATATATATTTACTTATGATTTGATTTTATATATTTCAGGACCACCCGTAAACAACACGAGAAGATTAATCATAAGACCTCATGATTGTACGCAACACGTCATTTGACAACACGGTACTTTATGTACGCAACACGTCACTTGACAACATGGTACCATGGGTCGAGATTAATTCTGATCAATACGAATACGATGGGGTCTTTATTTATTTTATTTAAGCAACTAATTGTGGACCACTAACATCGGACTGCTAACTACGGACTAAGAAAATATTAAAAGTATTAAAAGTATTAAAAGTATATATATATATATATATATATATATATATATATATATATATATATATGTAACGATTACTTGAAAAGAAAATATGTTGATATATTATATATATGGTTAGGTTTGTGATATCAATCGGAGACCAAGTCGTGTTTATTACCTTCAAGGCAAAAGTGAGTATATAGTCCCACTTTTAAACTCTAAATATTTCAGGATGAGAATACATGCATTTTATGATTTACATTATGGACACAAGTGATTAAAAATATATATTCTACGTTGAGTTGTACCACTGGCATACTTCCCTGTAGCTTGGTAACTATTATTTACATGAGGTATTGTAAACGTGAATCCTGTTGATTGATCTATCGGGCCTGACAACCCCAACCGGACTGGACGACCAGTATTCAACGGTTGCACAGTACTTCATTTCGGTGACTACACTTGGTACGGTGTAGTAAGATTTCATAATAAAGGGAATATGCGACGTTGATTAAATGTTAAGTATGGTTATCAAGTGCTCAACAACTTAGAATATTTTTATTAAAATGTTTATATATGAAATCTTGTGGTCTATATTTATAACGCTGCCGGCATTAAACCTATATCTCACCAACTTTATGTTGACGTTTTAAGCATGTTTATTCTCAGGTGATAACTAAAAGCTTCCGCTGCAACATGTTGAATTTAAGCAAGATCTTGAGTATGCATATTTGTGTCAAAAATAAAACTGCATATCGGAGGATTTGTAATGTAAAATATGTTGGAGGTCGTATTGTTATTATCACATGTAAAGTTTGTAAGTCTAAGATTATCGCTAAACGATAATCATTATTAAGTTGTTTAAACCTTGTATTTGTAATAAAAGCTATGGTTTGTATTGTAAAAACGAATGCAGTTTTTGAAGAATGTCGCATATAGAGGTCAATACCTCGTGATGAAATCATATGTTATTGTATTCGTTCTTATGGTTAAGGTCGGGTTATGACACGTGGTATCAGAGCATTGGTCTTAGAGAACCAGAAAATTTGCATTAGTGTGTCTTATCGAGTTTGTTATGATGCATTAGTGAGTCTGGACTTTAACCGTGTTTGATTTCGAAAACTATTGCTTATCCTTTAAGCGATTTCTTTGAACCAGGATAACCTTTAAGCGATTTCTTTGAACACAAATGCTTTGGGTTAAATGATGCGCTGTTGTTTTAAACCATGGGATCATATAATGTTTTGTATAATATTACTAGTGTGGTTTGCTTAATGTTTGATGTAAGATAAGCATATGTAAAATAGTGAAGTGTGAAATGCAATAATTTTCCATGGTTAAGTATTATTTGGGTGGTAGTAATTGATTTTCGTACTAAGCTATTAAGTATGAACTTTAACGGGTAGGTACTACCCTAGATATAATTATAAAATGCTAATAAGAAGAAAAGGCTTTTATAATAATAACTGGTTCATATTATTAATAAGCTACGATGTACTGTAAATACATACTACATCTATAATATTCCATGTGAATAATTATTTTTTTTTCATTCTTGTTGAAGATTATGGCGCGATTGAACCGAATGACGGAACAAGAAATCCAGGAACTCATCAATCAGCGAGTGAACGACAGAATGTTATGGGTCGAGGCTGCAAGAGGTGCTGCAGTTAACCCAAATCCTCGTGTGGGGTGCACTTACAAAACTTTTCAAGGTTGCAAGCCCTCATCATTCAGTGGAACAGAAGGACCGGTTGGTTTAACCCGGTGGATCGAAAAGATTGAGTCTGTGTTTAAAATCAGTGGTTGTATTGAGAAGGACATGACCAAGTATGCATCGTGCACCCTACAAGATAGTGCACTCACGTGGTGGAAAAACTATGTGAAGGCCGTAGGAGGAGATGTAGCTTATGATACTCCTTGGGAAGAATTCAAAACAATGCTAATCAACGAATATTGTCCAAGGAACGAGGTTAGGAAGTTGGAAGCTGAATTACGAAGCCTGAAAGTTGTTGGTACTGAACTCACCAACTACAATCAGCGATTCATGGAATTAGCTTTGCTATGTCCCGAATTAGTACCAACCGAAGAACGGAAGATTGAACTGTACAAAGACGGTTTGCCTAAAAAGGTCAAGGCAAATGTTACAGCATCCAAACCCAAGACTATTCATGAAGCTATCACCATGGCGAACAAGTTGATGGACCAGATTATTCTGGATAAGAACACCGATGTCAAGACATCGGGAAATAAAAGAAAGTGGGAAGGTAATCATCAACAATCCAACAAGAAACAAGAAACCACGCAAGGTGCGGGTAGCGGTTCAAACTCAGGTTACAAAGGACGAAATCCTTTATGTAACAGATGCCACAAACATCACTCTGGTTATTGTAATGTGGTGTGCAACAATTGTAATCGAAAAGGTCATCTTGCTGAAGATTGTAGGGTTCCCGCTACAAATACAAACGGTACCAAGACTCATGCCACCAATGCAAATAGAACTACCTTGGCCACTGTTACTTGTTATGGGTGTGGGAAACAGGGTCATTATAAGAGTCAGTGCCCGAATCCAGAGAAGAATAACGGATCTGCACTTGGAAGAGCATTTGTTATTAATGCTAGAGAGGCGTATGAAGACCCGGAGCTTGTTACATGTACGTTTACCATTAATAACTTATCCACATCTATTATATTTGATACTGGTGCCGATAGAAGTTACGTGTGTAGAGACTTTCACGCTAAATTGAATTGTTCATCATTACCTCTAGATGCTAAGTACATGATTGACTTTCACTGTAGCAATGTAGCAAAATACGGTTTCACTGTAGCAAATAGTGTTTACTGTAGCAAATAGTGTTTTACGGTAGGAAAGTCATTTTACTGTAGCAAATAGTGTTTTACGGTAGGAAAGTCGTTTTTACTTGTACATATATATATATATATACATACATATAATTGGTCATGAATCGTCGAGAGCAGTCAAATATAATTTAATACATGAAACAGTTATAAAATTTTAAGATTCAACTTCATAGACTTTGCTTATCGTGTCGGAAACATTAAATCATTTAAAGATAAAGTTTAAATTTGGTCAGAAATTTGCGGGTCATCACAGATAGTGAAAATGGTGTTTCGGACTGGTTCGCCGGTAAGTGCTCCAGGTTCTTCGCTAAGAAGTGAATTTGGTTGATGGAAAGGATCGTCTTCTTCGCGTCTCCATTGATTAAGTCGACTTCGAACCCATCAGATGAATTAGGGATGGCTGATTGGTTTATTCATTCTGGTGACGCTGCTTCTGGAGCTTAGGTGAACATCCATGTCGGAATAGCTATCGGAATCTGAGGGACTCGAACTGGTTGAGGGATTCATCTCGTACGATTAGATGGAGGATTTTTCGATATGAATTGATTTTCGAATATTGGATGGTATTCTAACTACATAGAATATCTATATATATAGTACTAAAGATTTCGTAGACTATGGAGGAATTTACGGCATATGTCAGGCAAAGGTAACAATAACAGATACGCTAAGATATGAATTTGTCTATACACTGTCTATGCAATAGAGGCAGTAAGACGTGTCAAGACTTTAAGGATGATAAGCAAATAATTTTCGACACAAAATGATAAGCAAAACTTTTGACATGCAGACACGGTCGAAGTCCAGACTCACTAACGACTTATCAGTTAGACACACTAATGTAGACCTGGTTCGCTAAGACCACCGCTCTGATACCAACTGAAAGGACCCGTTCATATACATTATAAACGATTCTCAATAGTTGATTACATCGCGAGGTACTTGACCTCTATATGATACATTTTACAAACATTGCATTCGTTTTTAAAAAGACAAACTTTCATTTCATCGAAAGTTGACGGCATGCATACCATTTCATAATATATCCAACTATAATTGACTTAATAATAATCTTGATGAACTCAACGACTCGAATGCAACGTCTTTTGAAATATGTTATGAATGACTCCAAGTAATATCTCTAAAATGAGCAAATGCACAGCGAAAGATTTCTTTCATACCTGAGAATAAACATGCTTTCAAGTGTCAACCAAATGGTTGGTGAGTTCATAGGTTTATCATAAATTAATAAAATTCATCATTTTGATAGACCACAAGATTTAAATCCTGCATGGTACAAATGGGCCCGAATCATATACCCACCTGTAATGTACATGCAATATCTTTTAAATACAGTACACCTTTCTCGTGTACGAAATCATCTTTCATAAATCTTAGTAACCGTACACATATCTTGTGCACAAAATATAATACACATAACCTGTGTATAAAAATCATTCCCTCGATACATAACATTCATTTTGCTTTCATAGCTTGGCTTGGTAACCGACCTTAACATATAATGCGCATCAATAATATCCCCAAAATAGAACATCTCGTCTGTATAATATATAAACTTCGAAGTACTAAACACCACGCCCACTAGCCCTTCCGTCTAGTGAACATTCTGGGTGGGGGTGTTAACCCCGGTAGCTACCTTTAGGATTCGCGTCAATTAGGCGTGCACTAATTCTCAAAATTAGTGATGTTCCCTAATTCTTAGGTTACCAAGCAATAATAATCAGGAGAAAATATTCATAACAATTAGTGGCAATTATCACGTCCAACTAATTCAATAATAATCCACAGAACTTCTGTCTGCATAATAATTCATTCGAGGAATGTTTTGCTTGTGTCTATCTTGTCAAACATTTATAAAAGCATTTCATGCATTCGCAGTTCAAAATATATTTCAAAAGCATTTAATAAAGCAGTTGTAAAAACAGCGCTTGTATTCTCAGTCCCAAAACAGCGCATGTATTCTCAGTCCCAAAAATGTAAAGAGTAAAAGGGAATCAAATGAACTCACCTAATGTATTTTGTAGTAAAAATACATATGACGACATTAAACAAGTATAGGGTTGGCCTCGGATTCACGAACCTATATCAGTTGCATATATATTAACACATATCCCAATTAACCAACTAGGTTTACTTGTATTTTATAATTTATTAAATTTACTAATTTTTTTTTCTTCTAAATATAACTATTCTTATAGTGAATATATGATATATAATTTAATTAAAGTTTTATCAATATAAATGGTAATATATTAGTTAAAAGCATATTAGTATGTAATATTAGTTCACTTGTAATATATTTTTATATAAATAACATTTGTTCGTTACAAATATTAATAGTAATGATAATAATAAAAATGATAATACTTTTAATAATAAAGATAATACTGATAAAAAAAAATGTTCTATGTTAATAATGATAATTATAATAATAAAAGTGATAAAAATAATAGTAATAATAATTATAATTCTAACATTCATAATCTTAATAATCATAATAATAACAATAATCATTAATACACATAATAATAATAATAATACAAATGAATAAAAATAAAGCTACCTTAAAGGAAAATGGCCTAAAAAAATGTACTGCAGCTCCAGGGACTCGAACCCGTGACCTCTTGGATGCACAAAACAACCGTAAACCCACCCTCTGCTCGCTACTTTTCTGATTCAATCTATACCCCGTATTTATTTATCCCATAGTATTAACTTTAACTGTTTCGGCCTAACCATTAATCTGTTGGGTTTCGGCCCAACTGTTCCAACTTTTACGGCCCACAAAACAATACAATATGAATCTGGCCCAACCGAAGGAAAAGATCTCGGCCCAAATAGATAGACAACCACGACCCAAATTCCAAAGCAATTTAGAATCCGGATTCTGTTTCCTTGCTAGTGAACGGTTTTAAAAAAAAAAACATATAGTGTACGTATACCTGCCTCTCCTTGGATCCTCTTAACTTTCCTTTACAACTCATTTAATAGTATGAAAAAGGTTCTATATAAAAGGTCCACGTCCAAGTTCAAGGTGTCGGCCACAATAAAAAAAAACACGTGATATCTTTTAATTATTTTAGTGAACCTTGCATCAAATACTGTCTATCTTTATTCAACAACTTGCCCACTTGTTACTTTCATTTGCAATCTAAATATCATGTCTATCATCTGCAGTAGCAGCGACAGCATAGCAGTAGCATTGTGGTGGTTTTCGAATAAGAATAGAGAGGAAAAAAAGAAAGTGGCTGAGGTGTGGGCTTGAGTTTTACTTATAATAATCAAGTGTAGCGGTAACATCGAGCAAGTTCTCGATTAATCACAGCGAAAATTAAATATATGCAGTGAATAGGAACAACTGCAGTTTACTAGTGATTTGCAGGTGTTTTGAAGTTGAAATTGTTGGACAGGAAACAGAAAGAAGGATTTTCGCGAGTAGGGTTTTCAAGGTGACATGGATGATGGTGTTGTGGTCATGGTTCTCAGCAGAAGTTGTTGTAGTAGTTAGTTTAAAGTGGGTGTTTAAATGGGTTTGGTCTTTGGTGGTGATGTGATTCGAACCAACAGAAACAGAAGTTAGAAAACACAAGGTGGTGAGTGGTTGTGTTGGTTTTGATTTGTTAATGGAATGAGTGGTGTTGGTTTGTAATAGCCGAATAGTGGGTTTGCTAGATGATAGTGTTGGTCAAATAAGATGGAAACATAAACACTTTGGTTAGGATGTGTTTATGGTGGTGAAGTGATCATGGAGGTGGTGAAAATACAAATGGTTTTTATCAATATCATTGAGCTAAAATGTTTTATGTATAGCAAAGGGATTCTTCCGATTCAATTAATCAGGCAAAACAAAACAACGAAAAAAAACAAGATTAGGTAATGACTTGAAGTAAATCGTACCACATAATAAGATATAAAATAGATTTGAAGACAGAAACAAAATACAGAGAAGAAAAAAAATATAACCATCGAATATGATGGCTAACAGAAAATCGTACTAGTTGATACAGATACATGTAATCCAATAGACAAGAACAAAAATTTAATAAAGTTTGATAGTGATAGTAAAGAGGTTCATGTAATATATATCTGCTCTAGTAATTTATGTATGCTACTTATAATTATAAACATATTAATAATAAAATTGTTATTATTAATATTAATATTAATAACAAAAATAAGTAATAATAATATTACTATAACAACTAGATTTTTAACTTGTAATAAGATTTCATATTTTAACTTTTCATGTTATAATTTATTTAATACTTATGTTTTATAATAACATAATTGAATATGTAATATCTATATAATTTATATATAATGCAATGTACATATATTAGTAATTATATAGAAGTCATTCATATATATATATATATATATATATATATATATATATATATATATATATATATATATATATATATATATATATATATATATATATATATATATATATATACTCATTCTAATAGCAACTTAGCTATTATATATATTATTTTACATTTTTAACTTTAATGTTTATATCATATTTTATTATTTCTAATTATTATTATATATATACTTACATTTATATTTACATATTTATTTACACACAGTTGTTCGTGAATCATCGGGAATAGTCAAAAGGTAATTAAATGTATACATGAAAACAAATTCAAAACTTTTGAGACTTATCTAACAGACTTTGCTTATCGTATCGAAAACATATAAAGATTAAGTTTAAATTTGGTCGGAAATTTTCGGGTCGTCACATAAGTTTATTTTGTTTTTTTTAATTTTGGCAATAAAGCCTTCAATTCAACCAAACCTTCAATTGAACTTAAATCTACTACTAAGTACTTTTCGATCCATCTCTTATACCGCCTTCAATTCAAATCATGTTTTATTATGTAACAAGTAAAAAATATTATTCGATGTCGAAATTGCCGTTCTAAAAAAAACTAATAAATCAAGTAAAGAGAATATTGTACTAAAATTATTCACTAAAATTATGGCGGTTTACGGTGGTTGGTCGACGGCTTGAAATGGAAGAGATGGACTACAGTGAACAGCATGTCAAAAGCATCTTAGAACATCAACCGGAAATTGAGTCTTCCGACTCTGATAATAACCACTTGAGAATTTTTAAGAATAATAGCAAAAATTGAGAACGGATGTTGGCGGGGTACGGCGGGGGTGGAGATGAAAGATGTGAGGTGATAGTAAAAAACGGAAGTAATTTGATGACGATAAGATAATTGACGATAAAAAAACGGAAGTAATTAGATGTGAGGCGAATGTTTAGGTTTTTACCTTTTCGCCGAATTCGCCTAAAAAATTAGGTGAGGCGAAAACATAATTGTATACGTGGAAGGATTTGATTGGTGTAAAATTTATCCATATTCGCCTAAACTTTTTTCGCCTAAATCACCTAGAAGTGGTAGGTTAGGCGAAAACTTTTTAAATTTTGAAAAAAAGTAGGCGGAAGTATTTGGATGACGTGGAGGATTTTTATTGGATGTTAATAGTTTCGCCTAATTCCGCTAATATTTAGGCGAAATGCATGCTTATATTTGTAAGACATTGCTTAAAGTTGAAAATTGATTATTTGAGTAATTTTCTCATTATGTTCTATTTATTTATTCACGGAAACGTTGGTTTTGAAGTTTGAATGAAGAGATTTTTATAATTTTACGTAGTAATAAAAATCGTTTATTAGGTATATAGGCATCTGATTGATTCAAGAAACTAAGTTGGTCGGAAATTTTTTTCTAGCAAGTAAACTCACAATCGACACGAATTTCTCCTCGAAAACAACACTACTAATCACACCTATATTGCCAAAATGATTTGATTTTTTAGCAATCACACCAATCTTGATTGGCATACGTTTGCTTCCAATAACACACAACATACATATTGATACTGAAATTCATGGAACGAAAACAAAAAACTATTACCTTCGCCAACATAAAGCTTAAGGAAAAACATGACCCAAATCAACCACAAAATTAAACACAAATCGTAACCGGGCCTGGACTTTAGAAGTATGCCAAGTATGCGTTTATGGATCCAACGTCATGCATCGAAGAGCGATATAGATACCTTATCACCTGTATCGAACCACCCCAGATCCCTAATCAACCGTGTCACCAAAGTCCCGGCCACATAAGAAGCACCGGATGCTGTAACCGTCGTAGTCAAATAGTACGTAATAACCTTACAATACTCCAAGGTTCCATCACATCTGTCATTGTAAGCCTTAAATATTGCAAGCAAACCAACACATACAAAAGATGCAGCTGCAACCACTATCATGGTTAAGTCCTTATCATTTGTGACTTGAATCGAGTAACCATAGGCCAAAGGAGGTATGATCCCAAATACAAGGAAAGATAATATTGCAAAAAACATGTGCATTGGGAAATGATTGACTGATCCAAATAACTCGGAGTACTTGGTACGATGGTCTTCATCATTGTTTAGTTGTTGGTTACAGAATTTGTAGTAGTCATCTCTTAAGTCCCAAATCTGCATATTATTCATCAAGTAATAGAGTTTTGAGTAATATGTTGTGAAATGGGGAATGACCAGTAGCTCAGTTGGTAATGAGTTTGAAATGGACATCTCATGTACACAATATGCAACGTATTATGAAAATGACAGCTGACGGGCTAGTATGATTTGCCCTTTATCAACCTTTTTGTCACAAAAAAATTGTTGTGAAATGAATTTAATTATCGTTCTACTTACCTTGTGGCCAATGACGAAAACACCACCAATTAGATTCGCCAATGCTAGAGCTACTATGCTTACTGAGCCAAAAATTCAAAAGCAACAAAGAAAGGTTTTAGTTGCAAAAGGTTAATATGTAAGGTTTTAAAAGTATTATAAAAAGTCAGAATACTTAAAAGTATGTCAATATTGAGGGTAAAACTTTTTTTTTTAGTAGAATTGAAGTTAATAATTAATAAACTTACTTGTGGTGGCATCCCCAGCAGCAGCAGATGCAACTATGCTTAAACTTGCAATCACTTCCATTAAACCACCATACACGACACTCTTTAAAATCTCTAAAGGTGTTGAATCTTGTCGCTCAAGTGATGGGGCCGGCACATTGATAATTGCATCACCATTTAGTAATTCGTCTCCAATTTGAGATTGATCATGAGAAGGCGGCAATCCATTTTTCGGGTTAACTGTAATTACTCCGGTAACATGTGGTATTGCTATAATATATCATTGAAGAAAATTATAAGAGTTAAGTATGTGGATATTTGGTTCCCTTTAAAGAAACCAAGTGTACGTATCTATAAAGAAAATTACATGAGCAGTCTTTAAAGAAAATTACATGAGCAGTCTTTTTCTTAAAAGTTTCTTACTTTCTTTACCGCGGGTTAAAAATTAACCGGTGCTGTGAACGCGAGGATATTTATGTAATAGACTTTGGCACTTAGCTATTTGTAGTTAAAGGGCTACTCTCAATACTTAAATTTATGTAATAATTGGCGGTGTATTAATTTGGTTATATGTAGGAAGTGAGTGGTTAATATGAAGGTACAAAAACAATTATGGATGCTTAAAATTACAAAAGTAGTAGACAACTTTCTGTTAACATTAGCGTTAGAAACTAACAACGGATAATAAATAAAAGTGTTTGTGCATTACCATCCTCATGATAGACGACTTTCTGTTTGGTTCCATTTTGTGGCGAATCTGCATTTGAGGATGACCCTTTTGGAAAAATAGGAACGTATTTGAAGATGCCTCTTCCTGAAAATAGAGATATCTTGTGTCAATCAATTTTAAAAATGTGATTCCAAATTTGAAGTCGAAAGTGACGACTTTTTTTCCTGTGTGAAGTCAAAACGTCTAGAATTTAAGAACTCCTCTAATCCCATAATTATTTTTTAACATATTTTCGGTAAATGTCGATTTTATCTTTATACTCAAGACACTAAAGGGCTCATAACCTAACGGGTTGTGAGGTCCCCGTGATCAATTAAGAGGTTGGGGGTTCAAGCCTTGTAATAGACGTATATATTCGTGGATAAATTCGAGTCCTTCTGTTGGAGTATTCAGATCTTTGGATCGAGGTTCTAGCGAATCGTTGACTTTTGAGGATCGACTGAGTCAAACCGGATCGAATGGATCGGATTAAATCGATGTCTAGAGTCGTTATTCGACTTGAGTGGGTTTTAGATAAGAAGTAAATGGAGAGGAAACGATATTAGGGTTTAGGAGATCATCAACCACAAATTAATACATAAGCTCCCTTATATACTCGATCATATGGTCCGACAGTTGATTGACTGGTCCAACAGTCAATCGATTGTCTCTTTCGAATTTGTTGGTCTGAACTCAGAACTTTTTATGCACCAACACCTTCAATAATTATTTTTCGAAATGAAAGCTATTTTATAACGTGTATAAATAATAAGATGCATTGGATATTTTCTTAGACAACAAAGTATAGTTCATTGATTCTAAGAACTAATTATGCGTTCAATAGTTTATATATTGGATTTATCTACTCTTAGAATTTTGGGTTATACTTAATAAAAAATTAAGCTTTAATAATTCTACATATTATTTAAAGCGGTTTTTAGTAATATATAAGTAATTATGTATGTCTTAAACTCTTAAATATAGTTTTAAAGATCATCTTTAAAAGGTTCCTTATATATTACTCCGTATATATTACATTTTTTTTTAGTAAGCGAGGAAACCCTCTTATTAATGAGCACATTGGCTCCCACATAGAAGGTAAAACCTCGGGTAATCAATCCCCCGAGCGCGAGATCTGGTACCGGGTAAATTGCGTATTATGCGCACCTTCTAATCACACTCCCTTTTTGAACAATTTGGCATAGCCAGGAATTGAACCCGGGTTGTGTGCTTCACTGGGCAACTATTACATTTTTTTTTTGGTAAGAAAGGAAACCTTCCTATGAAGGAGCACATTAGCTCCCCCATAGAATATAATATAAAATATAATATATATGATATAATATACTCCATCCGTTTCATTACAAGTGTTTACTTATTTTTTGCACACAGTTTTAGAAAATCCCACTAACTTCATTTTTCACCAATCAAAAATCTTTTCACTTCAGAATAAACTCTTCACATTGATTGAAGTACAACGTGAACACTTCAAATGGGACATCTCAAAATAGAAATGTGAACGCAGAGAGTAATATATTATATAATATGCTTTAAAAACTCATATTTAATACATGCACTATTCGTTCTTGCAACTTGCAAGTAAAATGATGGTGGACAACTAATTGGCAGAAAATTTATGTCAACACGTTACTAATTATTCACTATAACATTTATGTCACGTACTCTAGCACATAAGTCACTCCTAAAATAATCAGAACTTTTTTTTGACATAAGTAACAAAAAATTTATGATCTTATATATGTAGATATATGATTTTTTCTCACGAACTTTAAAGGTGAGAGTTAAAAACCTAAAAAAATATGCGTAGAGTTACTCAAATACCGGATATTACCTAAGTTAAAGAACACGCTTAGACACGCTAAGCATCCGAGTAGTTCACGTGTCTCGTTTGGCTCGTGTGACTCTTGTGACACTCCATTGAAACGAGGCTTCATTGTTATTAGTTTCCGACGAAGAATTACTTTAGTGATTTGAGCCTTGCAATTAGGACAGTGCATCGTATGCGTCTCGAGTTTAGGATTCACCTTCTCAAATTCCAACTCCACAATTTCTTCTTCCTTGATCTCTTCAATTACTGATTCAGATCTTCCTATTATTTGTTCTCTTCTAGAAGCATGAGTTTCTATTTGAACAACATTCGGAATCTTATGCATATCCAGATCTGCAACGGCTCCTAGAATTTTGAATTATTTATCAAAAAGGGAAACGTATATGAAATACTCTTTTTAATACTCAAATGTCACATTTGTTCTTTCCTTTATTTAGGTATAAACTTTTAAATAAAAAGAGTAAATAAGGGTGAAAATATAAATTTAATTTTCTATTTTTGAAAGACAGTTATTTTAGAGGGAAAAAAAAGTAATATATGTGCTTAAATAACGAAATGAAAACCACATAAATAAAATATGATATTATTCAATAAATTAAAATATGGAGCACGTCGAAACCGGCCTATATATATACTGCTATATAGACTATATATATATATATATAGTATATAGAACTTAACTTTTGAGACATACCTCCATTTGTGTGTAGATAGGCATTGTTCTGTGATGGTTCTTCATCGCCACCGTTGACCTTTAACGTCGAACTTTGAAAAACAGAACTGGAATATTGTTGACTTGTTCTCGGTTGCAATCCGACATCCACCTTGTCTTCCACGTCAGAATCAGATTCCGGCAAACGTTGGTAAACAGCAACTACATCATCCATCTTTCAAATTAAATTAATGAATTATTTGCTTCTTAAAATTAGATCAAGCAGATTAAAGGTTATATATATTGTACCTCACATCGTCACATGTATTGCTTTTTATAGCAAGTGTCATGCGTATGTTTTCCAAGTTGTTTACAAGAAGTTATTACGATAAAAGGAAAGATGGTAAAATAGTATAATGCGTTCACATTATTATTATCACTAGTTAAAGACCCGCGAATTCGCGGGTTCTATTTAAAAAAAAGGTTATTAAATTAACGTAAGATATAAAATTACTTGTAGTTTTAAATGTTTTACATGAAATAATGTGAAAATATGCTCACATAATTACAAATAAGTTGATGAGTTTACATAAAAATAACAATAATATAAATAAAACAAAAGGAACATAAAAATTATTTATTTATGTATGGAGTCACATTGGTGATTAAACGAAGTTAATCACTTTTGATAGTTGTGAATTGAAAGCAATGCCATAGATCTTTGTCTTATCTTTAGTAAATTCAGCATCTTTTGCAATATATGAACTCATAATTCATCTGCCTGTAAATGTACAAAATGCAACAAAATTGTGGTTACATATGATATTTATACATCTATTTGTAGTTATAAAATATATTGAACATCAAAACGATACCTGATCATAATAGTCTTTGAGAACAGATAATCTTCCTAAGTTTTCTGACATTTGATTCGAGAAACCATTCACAGCAGAAAAGTCTCCTTTATCAACGAATGATTTGCCTGAAAAAGAATTAATTAAAGTATCTCGCAAGTTGGTCATGTTATTTGTGATGTTAAATTCAAGCACTGAAGTATTTATTTGTGTATTTAACTTTTAGAATAAATACCTACATAGTAATGTATTCTGTGATTTTAGTATTAAAATACGTACCAAATGCAACTCTTTGATCAACAGCCCATTGATTCACATCATCATATGTAACAGGGAGAAAACCATGGTTTAGAATTGGAAAAACTAAAGCACGACGAACAGAAGTTTGTCTAGTGATGATAACCTTCCAAACATGGTTTGCCATTTTGTAATTTTGTTCCTCATATGGAACAATACTAAACCCAGAAAGATCAAAATAGCTACCCTCCACAAATGTGTTTCCAAAAAATGTTAGTAATTTCTTGGGTAGTGTAGCAACGATCTTATGTCCCTGCAAATTAAAATCTCACTATAATCTCAAGTATTTAAATGATTACAATTAAACAGATTCATAGGATTTTGATTAAAAAAGTATATATTTATGTATAATTCGGAGTAGGTATTTAAATGATATATAAAACAGATTCAAAGAAATACCTCCTGATCCATCATAACCATCTCAACTGATGCAACAACATTCGGTGCGTTATGATAGGTGCGTTTCCAGACAGTAAACAACTTGACTCGAATGTTTGGATCAACAACATCATCGGTTAGCATATTCAAAGGAACAAAAACTTGCTCGGCAGCCATTGGAATGATCGAGTGATTCTGAGATTTTGATTATTTGTATGTTGATGTGTGTGTTTGGAATGAAGATAGCAGCATCGATTGCTCAGGTTTTATAGATCATATTTGGTTGATTTAGGCCGAGATTTTAGAAATGATTATGGAATTGATTCAAATTGATTTGAATTTTGAACTGTATTGGGATAAAGATTGACGGTGAAATTGGGGATGATTTTTTCATTTAGGGATAAGATCTTATACTGAAAAAAAAAACTGAATAATTCATAATACCTAATCAAACCCCTTAATCTTCTCTATTTTGGTTTATTGTATTTCCCGAATACTTTATAGAATTTTTTTTGAAAGTCCGGTTTTTGTTTTTTGTTTATTCCGAGATAACGCTATATTTATTTATTTATATTTTTTTTGTTAGTTAATCTAAGTTTTGGGTTTTGAAAAAAATAAAATATTGTGGGAAAAATTATTTTAAGGCTGTTGAGATAAAATTTAAAAGTGTAAAAAGGTTATATAATCGCTGTTTCCAATTAAGTTACTTAAAAGATGAGTAACACAAATTGAAGATATATTTAAAAATAATTCGGAGTATAGAATGTGTTTACATATATAAACGTATTATGTCATTGACTTTTTAGAATACAATCCGTGTTTTCCAACTTGTTTCCTATTTTTTCTCCAACGTTTTTTAATCAGTAATTGTTAACAAAATAATCATTTGACTATTAGGGGTAGTGTAGTAATGTGTATTTGAAATGAAATTTGGATTAAGTAATAATCATTTGACATTTTGATCCAATGGTTATAATCAATTGTTAGGAATAAACTAATGGTCAAGATTGGTTTTTTGAAATAAATATTACTTACTTTTGCTTTTCTTTTAATAAGAAGACGGAAGAAGGATTCTCATTATTATTATTATTATTATTATTATAATAATAAAAACTTAAAAGTTTTAAAACTTACAAAAAATTAGTGGGAAGCCTAGAGACAATCTGGGCCCCCACACCTTTAGTAATAGCAAAACCTATCCTAGTAAAAATATGAGCAGCAGCACCGGCACTAATATCTTGCGCCATCGAACTCTTCTGAACCCGCTTTAGCAAAGAAACAGCCTCCTTCTCTAATTCCCCCAGGGAAGAAAATGAGAAAGGAATGAAACCATAACCAATCGCCTGACAGCTAGATTCGTACTTGACCCGCTTCCGACGAGCCGCATCAACCACAGCACGTCCAGGGACAAAGTCAGAAAGCCCAGACTGCGTCAAAGGAGAAGACCCTGTCAAGTCAACACAAACATCGCGACCACAATCCCAGGAATAAAGTAACACATCTGCAGGTCTGAGGGCCCTGTCGTTCCCTCCAGACAACCCAATGTCAACCTCCTTTCTCGCTGAAATCCCAGATCGATAACAAACATCAACAAGGGAATCCCGAACAATATTATGTCGATGCTTAATACCCACCATACCAGCACAAGACACGGCGTGATCCCCGAAAATATCCCCAGTAAAAACCCTTGAACAGGCAGAGCATGCCGTCGAGATAGAGAACAAAGGAACACCTAACCGGTAGCACAACACACATCAGTAAGTCTTTGCGTTCATCGTCTGACCCAACCCCAAAATAGGGACTGCCCTTAGCCAAGCAGATGTGTGATCACCCTGCTGTGATTTCCATAAGGCCCATTGTCGGGGAGATAACGAAAAAGTGGATTCTGCAGAAGCGGTAACTTTTGTGAAATAAACATCTGCCAATTTCTTCATGAGTATTGGGGCAGCGACCTCACTCGGATTACCTAAAATATCAAACCCAACCGTATTATTAAACAGACCCAATGCATCTTCAAAATCACGACCAAGACCAACAATACCCGTATGATGTAAGAGCTTGGTCTGCAACCCAGCAGACTGTAATCGAGAAGCCAGAAAAGCATAATGACGAACATCTCCCGCAGAATAAACACCAAGCCCTCCAAATGCAAATGGCAAGGTGGCAAGCCGCCACTGCCAATCACCAAACCCAGGCCCTGAAGCAGTAACAATACGCTCCAAAGAAGATCGAAGGGCTTCATCGAAAGCGCGTTGAGCCGCCTTAAATATACTAGGAGGACAAGTACGCAAGGTAAAGTAGAGTTTAGAAACTCCCGTACATGCCCTAAGCAACAACAACTCACACTGAGGATCATCAATCTTAGCAACCTTATCCATAAGCGCAATGGACTTGGTCACCCTTTGCATCACCAGTTCACTACTAAAACCAAGATCGGAAGTTGCGGGGGCCCCTAGCAACTTAACACCATTTAAAGGCCGAGCAATATTAGGAGGAAAGACACCTACTTGCCTGCTGCGAGGGTCCTCCGTAGGCCAGAAAATTTCTGTTTTTTCAACGTTGAGATGTAGCCCAAAACGAGGCCCATCCTCCATAATCAAATGCAAAACCTTCCCCACCACCAAAGTGTCCCCAATAATAGTGCCATCATCCAAATACCACGCCTGAAGACAAACCTCAAAATTATCTCTGATTTTAGAAACCAAGGGTTGTAAGACCAAAGCAAAAAGCAGCGGACCAAGGGGATCACCCTGTTGCACCCCCTGAGAAGACCATAAGGTGTGGTTCCCATAATACAATCTGGCTAGATTAGAGTAGCAAAATTCAACCCACCGAGAAATGCTCGGACAAAGGCGGCGAACTTCACGTAACATGACCGTACGATCAACTAGATTGAAGGCATTTTGAAAATTAACTAATAACATAGAGAGGCCAACATCAGAGCCACGATCCTCAATCAACCGATTCACAGCATGAAGAATTGCCTCACCACCTGAAGAAACACCAACACCAAATTGAAGACCATCGAAGTAACTTCCCAAAGACTGGCCAACCATAGCAGCGCCAACCTTCGAAACAAGACGTCGCCAAACAGTACCCACAGCTATAGGACGAAGACCACCGCCGGGCTTGACAAGCGGTGTGAGGGGAGCACTAGCTATATACTCTTGTGATGACCCGAAAATTTCGACTAAATTTAAACTTAATCTTTGTATGATTAACATTTCCGACACGATAAGCAAAGTCTGTAAAACTGAATCTCAA
Source organism: Rutidosis leptorrhynchoides (assembly GCF_046630445.1). Classification (NCBI taxonomy): domain Eukaryota; kingdom Viridiplantae; phylum Streptophyta; class Magnoliopsida; order Asterales; family Asteraceae; genus Rutidosis; species Rutidosis leptorrhynchoides. The sequence continues at coordinate 716,347,653 of NC_092333.1, forward strand.
AATTTTTGAACTACTTTTATATATTTAAATACCCTTCGGTTGTTTTCGATGATTCGCGAACAATTATATGTAAATAGATACATATATACTATAACTTGAAAAGGTAACAATGTATTAATTATTTGATACCGTACATTAAACTTATTGGTTTAAATATCTATTTGAATATATATGATAAGTTGAAATATTTATTATTAAAATTTATTTATAAATAACTTCCAATGTGTATTTAAAAACTGATTTATGTATATTAAAAAGATATATACATATATATAATTTCAAGTTATTTAGTAAACGATAGTAACATTTTCAAATTGCTAAAGTACCCAAAATGCTACAGTGTTTTCGAAAATCACTATTTGCTACAGTAAAAATTGCCTTTGCTACAGTGAATTGCTACAGTAAAAAATGCCTTTGCTACAGTAAAAATTGACTTTGCTACAGTAACTTTGCTACAGTGGTATATTTTATGGATGATTTAAGACTATATTTTGACAAAGGTACGATTCACGAAACGTAAAGTACAAGTTTTCTCAGCGTTGGAAAGGGCATTCGAAAAACCAGAACCGGGACATAAGTCGAGTGATGACGTACGACTTATCGGAACAAAAATTACAAGTCAACTATGCACGTGAATTTAATATAATATATAATTAATTATTTAAATTATATATATTATATTAATAATTAATTATGTCGACGAGCTAAATTACAAAACAATGTGAGCTGTCCCTGGTCCTCATGCGAGTCGCATGGCCAGAAGGCCATTTCCATGCGAGTCGCATGACTCCAGATTTCAGGCCAGGTTCTATAAATTGCAACATTTTCTGCCGAGTAAAGAAAGAAAAAAAAACACACATACATATTACTCCGTATTTATTTTATTTATTATTTATATTATTATTATTATTATTATTATTATTATTATTATTATTATTAATAAGATTATTATTAATCTTATTATTTTTTTTTTATTATTAGTGTTATTATTTTTGCGATACAAAAATAATAATGTACATCAAATATTACGACGGAGTGCTGTCCAAGTAATTTTCAAAATGAGTTTTCGAGCAAGCTAGAGCTAAGGAAATTATGGGTTATTGCCAAGGAGGTTATGGGTAATGTTCGGGGGTATTTTTTTTCTGAATCAAACCTCGTGTTTATCATCTTCGATGCGTCTACGTGCTTTCCTGCAATATTGTATATCAATATTAAACAGTGAGTTCATTTGATTCCCTTTTACTCTTTATATTTTTGGGACTGAGAATACATGCGCTATTTTTACAACTGCTTTATTAAATGCTTTTGAAATATATTTTTAACTGCGAATACATGCAAATGCTTTATTAACCGATATATCAATATTAAACAGTGAGTTTCATAAGATCCCTTTTACTCTCTATATTTTTGGGCTGAGAATACATACACTTTATTTTAAACGCAATGGATACAAGTACATACTAAATTCTACACTGAGTTTGAACCGAAAACCCCTTAGCTTTGGTAACTAGTAACTGCCAGTTATAAGAACTGGTGGGCGCGAGTAGTAGTATATGGATCCATAGGGCTTGATATCCCCGTCCGAGCTAGAGCACTAGCCTTTTAACGGACGTATGCTATTTGAGAAGCGTACACGTTGGTTTGCGTGTATTATTAAGATGATTATACAAAGGGTACAAATAATATAAGCATTAAAGTTTAGTTACCAGGGTGCTCAATTTTGTAGAACCGATTGATAAACGTTTCGGATGAAACAACTGAAATCTTGTGATCCACCTTTTATGTAAAACCTATTGATAAACGTTTTGAATAAAACAACTGAACTTTTGTAAATCCACATTGATATACGGATTATGTGTAATATTAAAACTATGAACTCACCAACCTTTGTGTTGACACTTGAAGCATGTTTATTCTCAGGTTTCTAGAAGTCTTCCGCTGTTTGCTTACATGATATACAAGCTATGTGCATGGAGTCTTGCATGCTTTATTCAAGAAAACGTTGCATTCACAAAACCATCACCATGTATCTATTTTGACTGCATTGTCAACGGAAGTATTATTATTGTAAACTATTATTTACGGTGATTGTCTATATGTAGAAATCAACAGATGTCGAAAACCTTGGAATTAAATATTCATTTATGGTATGCCTTTTCAAAAGAATGCAATGTTTACAAAACGTATCATATAGAGGTCAAATACCTCGCAATGAAATCAATGAATGACGTGTTCGTCCATATGGATTTGGAGCGATCGTCACAACTCTCCTAATTCCATAGGGCACCTTCCAGCTAGAAAGAGATTAACGACCCCGGTAATAGAGCCAACCAACTCATCCGAGACTGCCACAGCAGCACCACTCAAGCAATCCATAAGGTGTTGTGCACGTAAACCATCCCTACCACATGAAGTGCCCCGAGGAAAACTTTTAATCTGGCCCAAAATAACAATTATTATTAATTAATTAATTACTGTTCTTATATACTAATTGAACATCAAAATTACAACAACGCAACAACTCAATTTTTACACTTTCACCCCTTCTTTCAGGATCTAAAAACGCAACTTCAGGGGCCTAAGTGTAAAATCATTATTTAATTTAAAACAAAACCCACAAACCCACCAACATCTTACACTGGACCTATCTTTCTATTCGTATAGACTTAATTTCCACCACCCACATCATTAAATTCGAAATAATTTTATCAACAAAACGCAACTAACTACGCTCGAAACGGCCGCTTTTTAAAAACGTTATTCATCTCGACATCTTAGACGGAACTTATCCTTCTAATCGGCGCGAATTATTATTTGCTGACATCACCATTAAACTCGATATAATTTTACGAACACAATGCAACTAATTATACACGAAACGGAAGATTTTTAAAAACGCTAACCATTTTGGGCTACCTTTCATAAATATATACACACATATAATAAATAACTCAAACTAATTATATAATGTCGATGGATTGAGCGACTGCTAACTTCATGAGCGTATAAAGGAAAAGACCTGAATTTCAGCCCTTCCGTCCCCCCCCCTTTTTTTGGCTATTTTTCACTTCACTTCTCGCTCGACATTACTTTCATACGATGTTCTAAACGCGCTGGCGGCACTAATCACATATATCCAAACACACCCGCAGCAACGCGCGGACAAAATTTTTTCTAGTTAATTATTAATGTTATGTTATTATTATGTTATATGTTATTATTTTTTTGTATAGTTGAGTTTCCGTTACGAGCCAATTAATCTCAATTTAATTAGTCACTTCGCAAGGAGTTCAGAGTCAAAACTCCGCGGCCACATATATATACATAACATGCAAAATACTACTCGTAATAAGTATGCAAAGTATGATAGATGTCTATCACGTACATAACAATATCCTCTGATGCAACTCAATACAAATAGTCGCATAACAAATTAATTATTTATATCTATTAATTTATTATGTTTGTTTTACAAGGATGTTATATGTAAAGCGTGTTAGAAAAACAATTTATGAATTTTTTTAATGATAATTATATTGTCAATACGAAAATTCATAATTTGTAAATTGTCATCTTTTCATCATCATTATCAAACCTTTCAAATACAAAACATTATTTATATATAAAATGTACCGTATGCTCTATATTAACATATATTTTTATTATAAGTTTTATTAAAGAATTCATATACTCATATACTTCAATTTAATATTTCAAAAACTTTTCGTTTATTGGAAAAACAAACATTATCCCCGTACAATTCTTTTATATAATTATTGTCTTTGAAATTATTATGACTATATTACATACATGACATCATTAAGATTATGTCATTGTCGAGTGTCATCCTTCTAGAAATTCTTGATTAGTTAGACAACTTATGGTGATCGTTGAGTATTAAAAAATATAAAACTAACACAAATCGAGTTTCTTTATGGTCGCCTTTATTTTAACGAGGTTAGGGATTCTCCATGTATTGTTTCGGACACTTCCTTCATTTGTGGTAAGGTGTTTTTACGAATTGTTTGATATATACGTTTGATCTCAATAAAACTGTAATTGAAAGTGCGTAATTCATTTTTGAATATGTAAAAAGAAAACATAAAAGTATTAAACACTATTATAAATAATTTACAATTACAATACACATATAGAGAACTGATATAAAAGTTAATTCATACGACTAAATGCATTATTTTAAAACGTGTATAAGCATTTGTTGATACAACTATTAATTGATTCGATGATTATTTTTTTATAATAAATATTGGTTGTTTATACATATATAATACATTTAATTTAAATGGAAAATGTATAAAAGATTATTTGTAAAACAAAAATTAAAAAATAAAAGAAAATAATTTTTATTATAAATTTAATTTTATAAACATAATCTAACTAAATTTCAGGCAAAATTTAAAACCCATGAAAATTTGATTCTACCATTTTCATGGCGCCTATTATTATTTTTATTTTAGTATTTTTTTTTTTAATTTTTTCCTACTTAAAGGCCGGAGGTCCTCTCGGAAGCAATCTCTTTATCCGTCGAATAAAGAGAGAGATGACTTTCTCTACTCTTGAAAGTGTTTCACTCTGGCAGGAGAAATGACTTGTTTTTATTCTCGGGTAGAAGAAGGATTGTCTACATATCACCTTCTCCATACACCACTCAAGTAGTATTGATTGTTGTTGTTGTTGTTGTTGTTGTAATCTAACTAAAAGAAAAAAGGAAAAACAAAAAAAAAAAAAAAAACCTAAAAGGAAAAAAAAATAGCAAAATAAAAAATAAAATCAAGACTCATTCCCTAGTTAGTTTGAATCAAATGGTGGGCTCTTCATCACTAGCCATTATTAAATTTTATTTTATTTCGCAAAATATACTATTTAACTGTTAAAATGAGTTTTTTTTTTTTTTTTTAAATAAACATTATAACAGTTATGAACAATAGTTTTCTTTTTAGTATATATGTTAACAACCGCGTTTTGCTGCAGTTAAAGTGTGATTGACTATGTAAAACTTTTTAATGGATATTATTGTTAAATGTCTTTGTAAACTTTTTTTATACATCACTATATGTTTTTAATTAAAATAATATAACGTAATTAGCTTAACGTAACCCATAATACAAGAGTTATATGTTTAAAGAAAAAATTAATAAAAAAAATCTTAGGCATATAAAATGAGCAACTTTCTAATTGAAAAAAAAAAAAAACGTTTGACAAATCCATAATTAGAACCAACCATTTATACTTGAAGATATATGAAATATTGAATATATAGGGATTTTGTAAAATGTAAATGTTCATGTGATTCTTTTAGATTCTAAGGCCACCTACAATGGTCTGTTAAAATCCTCCTTAACAACCGTCAGCAATTAATCATGATAGTTGGCACTTTGTTAAAGCGTTTGCTAGTTAGTACTACAACGATGGACTGGCAAATGTTTGGTGGAGCCTATAATTTCTTTATTACTTTTTACACTCAATTGATTTTGGGAATTACTAAGACCACTCCCAGCGGTACGTTCTGGGGAGTGTCTTCATCACCTTCATCCGAGGGCGCCGATGGCATTGTGCCCGCCCTCGGCCGCCCTCCGAGGACAAACCCAACTCGCCTTCGAATTTTTCATCCCTAAGCATGAGTGAGGACGAACTTTCTTCCCTTTTTTCCTACTTTTGAACTTTTATTTTATTATTTTTCTTATTTTGATAGTTTGTTATGTTATAATTGAAGTTTAAAAATGGAGATATGAAAATGGGGTGATGGAAACAAGAAGAAGAAGATGTTGTGGTAGTGGTTGTGGACACGCCTTTTTTTTTTTTTTTTTGCTTTGCTTAAAGAAGTGATAGGTTCTATACTGATTATATATTTAAATTTAATTTTTATTTAACTTAATAATTGATAAATTAAATACCATTAAAAATACTAATAAAGAAAATATCTTAGTAATAATTAATAGTGATAGCGAAAATAATAATAATAATAATAATAATAATAATAATAATAATAATAATAATAATAATAATAATAATAATAATAATAATAATAATAATAATAATAATAATAATAATAATAATAATAATAATAATAAGATAAAATATTAATAAAATTTGAGGAAGTATGTCATGGTTGGCAATGGTGTGTTATGGGAGTGTTATGGGAGGAAGTGGTGAGAAAGGGGGAGAGAGAAAGCTGATGTGGCGGTGAGGAAATGCCCATGACGGCGTCATGAATGGGAATGGTCTAATATGACTTGTACCATATGCTATTTTTTTTTTTTTTTTTTTTTGAAAAGCCAATAAATTATACTCCCTCCGTCCCAGATTAATTGTCCCCAGACAAAAAACACATAGTTTAAGAAATGTCATTATCACACTGTACTTTTTCTGTACTTTTTTCTTACTTTACTGTTTTACCCTCAACTAATTAATTAGAAATCCCTCTCACCTTTGTAATTTAATTAATTCATTAGGGACAATATTGTAAACTTTATCAAATTTACTTTCCATATTTAGAAGTGGACAATTAATCTGGGACGTTCCAAAAAGGAATACTGGACAATTAATCCGGGACGGAGCACTTATATATTAAGAGTAGACCTACACCTATTCTCTATCATCCATATGCTATTTATATTTATATTTTAAGTTTTAAATAATAATTAAAAATGGGTAAAGTGGGGTGGTGAAATTTATGATAGTGAGAGTTTAGTAAAAGGAATGTGAAAGAAATGTTAAAGTGTTTGTGCTGATTTGACGCTGATGTGGCGGGTAAAAGTAGTGTGAAAGAAAAGAACCATTGCAAGTGGCCTAATTAGGCTTCAGCTCAAAATAATAATAAAAAAAATAAAGAAATAGGATGCTAAGCGAGCCAAGACTTGAACGTTGGACCCACTTGGTAGATAATGTGATGACCCGAGAATTTTCGACCAAATTTAAACTTAATCTTTATATGTTTTCAACACGATAAGCAAAGTTTGTAACGTTGAAGTCTCAAAAACTTTGAACTGTGTTCATGTATACATTTAACCTTTGACGATTCCCGACGATTCACGAACAATTGTTTGTAAATAAATATGTGTATATAAATGTAAGTATATGTATCTTAATTTGAAATTTATAAAATATAATTTAAGCATTTAAAATTTAATTATGTAAAATAAAATACAAGATAAGGAAATTGTTACTAAAATAAATCTATGAATAGATATATATGAATTATATACAAAATTATTAGATGTATATTAAAATATATAAAAGTTATAGATGTTATGTAATTATTCAATATTAAAAATAATATGAAATACTAATATATTAGATATAATCACAAACTAAGAATATAGTATCATAATATTATTATTATTTTCATTATAATTAAAAATACTAATATCAATGACAGTAGTAATTATATTAATATTATTGAGACTTATTATTACTTTTATTATTATTAGTATTCTGATTCTTATTAAAAATAAATGATATCCTCAAAATTAATAATAGATTTATGTTGTTGAGTAATATTACAGAAGTTAATATGATATATACCCATATATATATATATATATATATATATATATATATATATATATATATATATATATATATATATATATATATATATATATATATATATCAGATCAGATATATAATAAAAAAAATACAAATACTGTTATATAGATAAAAACAAATATACATATATATAAATACATATATAAATAGCAAATAAATATATATATATACATAACTATATATAGATACATAAAGATTTATATACATATACTGATATGGATATGCATATAATTACAATTCTATAAGAAAATAAATAAATAATTAAGTAATTAAAATCATAGGATCCCAAATTCGGTTTCCCATCAAAATCTATTACTGTATTAAATTTTTGTTTGACTCTTTAATAATTGCCATCCATCTAAATCGATTGTACAAAGTAGGTAACCACCAAATTCTAATTTATCTTGCTTTTATAAAAATTTCTGTCCTTTTATTTTTGTCTGATTGTTTGATTGAGAAACTAAATATCACATATATGTATATAAGCGGTCAACACAGTTACAACTCAGAGATTCCAATTCATTTTCACTATCATTATCAAATTCCAAATTATAATTAATTAGATTTGTTGAATTAAAAAACCAAAAAGAAAACTCGAACTAGTCGCTTATTTATGTTCTTTATCTTTTCAGTCAAAACTCGATTTATCAATTGAATTTGAATATGTGGTTGATTCTACTTTTAACTTTTACTCTAAATTCATAACTAATTATTATATGTACATATGGATTTCTACTTTCTGTCAAAATCAAGGTCTCAACATCCAATTCAATTACTATTGCTAATTGATGTTAATTGAATTCTGTTGTTGGATTCAACATTTTCCAATAGCTTTTTAGATTCTTCCAATTAAGTGCTAACACCACAATATATTAAATCAAACAAAATTAATATTACTGTATGTTTCAGGACGTTACATTCATTAGTTTATCTTTATATATTCACCTATACATACATGAAATTATAAAGAAAAAGTAACTTCTTCTTCTTCCCTAACCAGTTACCACCGCTGAGAAACACCTCCGGTCACTAACCTAAATCCACACCACCACTCGCCACCACATTCCACTGTAAGCCACCTTACGCCCACCACGACACCCACTTATTATTATGGCTTCCTGTTTCAATCGGTCAAACCAACCTCACCTCCCAACACCATCTTGAAAATTATTGTTACAGCTAATATAGCTGTGCTATTGTTTCCATTTATGTTCGAAGCTACTGCTATGTTATTGGTCACTTTTTGCTACCGTATGTTGCATCCATAAACTACGGTCACTACTACAACATCCCTAAGAAAACCATCATCATGATCACCATTCTTAACTCACGTTTTAATCTGTTTCTTGTTGTTGAACTAGGACAAAAGTCGAAACCCAAAACTTCGAAACCCATTTAGAAGAAGATGAATAGTAAGTTGTTGATGAATAAACGTTTCTGTTTCTATAATCCTCGTTCTATTTATGTAAACGATAATGGTGACGGAGGAGGAAGAAGGCGAACAGTGGAGATTTTGATTGGTGATGGTGACGATAACATGAAGAATGAAGATGATAACAAGAAGATTGATGATATCATAAGATAATGATGATGATGAAATCATAAGAATTATATTATGATTAACGAAGATGGCGAGATAGATTATAGTTAATGATAACTATATGTTGATGATGATATATGATTATGATGAGCTGAGATGCTATAATCATGAAGATGATATCGATATTAGATGATGATGTTAAATGGGTATTGTTTGATGAAGAAGACAGCATACTGATATGAGATAAAGAAATTTAATGAGTTAATTAATTCAGGAAGTATAGAACAGCTCGTTGGTATGGTGGATGTTTTCTAAACAGGAGGTCCTGAGTTCAATCCTAGCCTGCTGCGTTTTTTTTTTATTATTTAAACAACAGCTGCTATTGGACTTCCATAAGTTAACCAGGCTACTGCTATTGTTGGGCCGTATAACTGTTGGGCCGAAAGAAAATTAGGCCAAGTAGAGGGGATAAGGATTATATAGATTAATCTGGGAATTTAAACAGATAAAACGATTAGAGGGATGGTTATGTGTGTTTGGTTGGAACGAGAGGTTATGAGTTCAAGCCCGGCCTGTGGCATTTTCCTTTTTGTTAGAAAAGCTATGAGGTAGTTTACTTATCACTCATTATCATTATTATTATTATTATTATTATTATTATTATTATTATTATTATTATTATTATTATTATTATTATTATTATTATTATTATTATTATTATTATTATCAATATTATAACTATTATTATCATTAATATTATTTTTATTATTAACATTAGTTACTATCAAGTATTCTAGTAATGAGAGTTATTATCAAAATTATAATTTTTATTGTAAAAATAATACAACTTGTTATTCTGTTATCATTATTGTTAAAATTATTATCTTTACTAAAACTATATTTTATAAAAATTATCAATTTTAATATTATTTTGACATTATTGATATCATTATTTTTAACATTATAAAGAGATTGCAACTTTTAATTACTAGTTATAGTATTATTTTACCAAATAACAAATTAGTACATAACACTGTATTTAAAACATATAACCTATAAGTTATTTAAAATAACAAGTATATCACTAATAATATAAATTTGTTCGATTAAAATCATATGTGTTAATATATATAAATGATATAGGTTCGTGAATCCGAGGCCAACCCTATAATTGTTCAATGACGTCATATGTATTTTTACTACAAAATACAGTATGGTGAGTTCATTTGATTCCCTTTTACTCTTTATATTTTTGGGCTGAGAATATATGCGCAATTTTTATAAATGATTTACAAAATAGACACAAGTACGTGAAACTACATTCTATGGTTGAATTATCGAAATCGAATATGCCCCTTTTTATTAAGTCTGGTAATCTAAGAATTAGGGAACAGACACCCTAATTGACGCGAACTCTAAAGATAGATCTATCGGGCCCAACAAGCCCTATCCAAAGTACCGGATGCTTTAGTACTTCGAAATTTATATCATGTCCGATGGAGGATCCCGGAAATGATGGGGATATTCTTATATGCATATTGTGAATGTCGATTACCAGGTGTTCAATCCATATGAATAATATTTTTGTCTCTATTCATGGGACGTATGTTATGATAAATGGAAATATGAAATCTTGTGGTCTATTAAAAGTATGAAATGATTATTTATATTAAACTAATGAACTCACCAACCTTTTGGTTAACACTTGAAAGCATGTTTATTCTCAGGTATGCAATAAATCTTCCGCTGTGCATTTGCTCATTTTAAGGACATTACTTGGAGTCATTCATGGCATATTTCAAAAGATGTTGCATTCGAGTCGTCGAGTTCATCAAGATTATTATTAAGTCAATTATAGTTGGATATATTATGAAATGTTATGCATGTCGTCAACTTTCGTTGTAAAGAAAGATTGTCTTTTAAAATCGGATGCAATGTTTGTAAAATGTATCATATAGAGGTCAAGTACCTCGCGATGTAACCAACTGTTGTGAATCGTTTATAATCGATATGGACTTCGTCCGGATGGATTAGGATGGGTCTTCACAGTTGGTATCAGAGCGGTGGTCTTAGCGAACCAGGTCTGCATTAGTGAGTCTAACTGATAAATCGTTAGGATGCATTAGTGAGTCTGGACTTCGACCGTGTCTGCATGTCAAAAGTTTTGCTTATCATTTTGTGTCAAAAATTACCTGCTTATCATTCTTAGAGAATCACTTGCTTATCATTCTTAGTCTAGACACGTTTTACTGCATTGACTGCATGAATAGTGTATAGACAAAATTCATATCTTAGCGTATCTGCTACTTCATATCTTAGCGTATCTGTTACTGTAACTTTGCCTGACAACTTCCGTAGATTCCTCCGTAACTTATGGGATTTTAGTATTATATATGCATATGTAAATTATGTATTGCAGGGTACTAATCTACATCCTATAATCTATTTCCTATCGAAAATTCTTCATCTGATCGTACCAGATGAATCCTGCAACCATTTCGAGTCCCTCAGATTCCAATAGCTATTCCGATAGTTATTCCGACAGCTATTCTGACATAGATATTCACCTAATCTCCGAAAACAGCGTCAGCGGCATGAATCAACCAATCAACCATTATCAATTCATCTGATGGGTTCGTAGTCGACTTAATTAATGGAAACGCGCAGAAGGTAATCCCTTCCACCAACCGAATTCACCTCTTGACAATGAACCTGAAGCGTTTACCGATGAACCTGTTCGAGACACCATTTTCAGTTTCATTTCCAGGGTAACTCGACAAGATTATATTCTATCCACAATTCTGAACCTTATTCATCCGCTCGTTCCAACCGACAATCATCCTGGAGTAATAAGTCAACGAACTTCGCGCTCGAATAATCAATTCGGAGAATATGGTGCAAAATGTACCAGCTTCAGCAACATCACCGGCACCAACAGTACCATCAATAACAGCACCAGTATCATCAACAATCCATGCTTCAATATCATCATCTGTACTTTGAGCATAATCATCGTTCTACGAATCGTTCTACATAAACTATCTTCGTCCTTCATGGTGATTATGTAATCTCCAAGGTTTTAGAGATTATGTACTCTAGTTCTAGCCGTAAATCTAATGAATTTAATATCACATTGACTCATTAAATCCATAATTACGTCTGAAGAAAATATATATGTATATATGTTTTCATAAAGATTGTAATTAAAATTTTTATTGTACAAACTGTTAATGGTGAAAATATTTTTACGGGTAGGTAATACCCGAGGAATATTTAGATTTCGCATTAATAAGTTACACTGTGCATTCTTCGAATCTGATTCAACAGTCATTTACTATCCTACTTACAACCACCGATATACGTATCCGTTCCCGCAGAATAACCCTTTTCATCCAATTTCATATTTAGATTTTGACATATCAGAATTCAACACGTGGCATAATGAAGAAAACATTTGACAAAATAAAATTTGTTAGAAATAAACAAATTAACTATGAGGAATTTTGTTAAGAATTCACGCTAACTGTTTCTAGCTAATTGTTCCTAGCTAACTGATTATATTTTATTTATAGCAATTTACATTTTCGCAATTTTATTTATCGTCATTTAATTCTCTGTTATTTACTTTACACACTTTAATTATCGTCATTTAATTTCTGTTATTTATTTTTACGCACTTTAAATATCGGGACACGTATACAAGGTTTTGACATATCATATCGACGCATCTATATATATTATTTGGAATCACCATAGGCACTCTATATGCAGTAATGATCGAGTTCTCTATACAGGGTTGAGGTTGATTCTTAAATAATATATATACTTTGAGTTGTGATCGAGTTTGAGACATGTACATGGGTCACGATATGTATTAATTAATTCGAATATTATATATGAAATATTGAATTGCTAACTGTAGACTAGTAACTGTGGACTACCAACATTGGACAATTAAAATGAATTAAAATATTGATTATAACATATGAAACTAAACGATTCTTCAAGTTTGCCACTTGATTTCATCTTAAACGCCATTTGTATCTTGACAATTCTAATCTGTGTTCAAACCTTTCATAATTCTTGAAAACACTTCAATCGATAGGATGAATCAACCGCACTCCATCTACGGAAGAAAAGATTTATGCATATAGTTATGCACCTGAAAAATACTCTGAATCTGATTAAACATTCAATACATATCGGTGCTAGCTCCTTTGGCATTGTTATTACCGATAATAACTTTGCAATCCCTTTCCAAAGTAGCCAATTTTGTCACAGCTCCAGCAAGCCAACTTCGACTTTTCATTCGAAGTAACCTTACTATAATCCTGATATATATACGATTACCCTTTTGATATCGGAGAATTCTTTTATATTCCACCATATTACCGGCAGACATACCAGCAACCTCGTTACTTCTTGGCTTAGATCTCTCTGACAAATCATTATATTTATTCATTGAAACCCTATCATATACTCATCCGCATCTTGTAACGAGAACTGCCATACCAATTACCGGGAATCAGCAATCAGTACTTTGAAAACTCACATCATATCTACATCAACAGTTATATGTATGACATTTATCTCTTAGAATTATGATCTCTCATTCTGAAATTCTGAAAAACACTCTGTCACAAATCAATACTATGAATGTTGAAAAAGTTGAATGAAGCAGCAGAAACCATAGACAACCGTAAACGACCTTAATCATCGGAAGTTTGATGATAAAGAATAGTATGTTGGAAAAGCTCAGAAATGTTGGAACTGGAAAACGGATTGAGCTAACCACGAAGGAGACCAAGGAAAAATAAAAGGACCAAACCCTATATTCAAAGAATCCAGGTAATTCTGAATCCGATGAAATCTTTAGAGAATATCTTGCTCCGAAGTCATGTTAAAATCTTGCGGAAAATCTTTCTCCATCAACCATCGAACTTATAAATTCCAAAATATCATCATCAATATCTTCGATATTTCTGAGGATATTTTCAAAAATATTCTCGTACGAAATTATATACCTCTTCGTGTTTCCTGTGTATCATTATATTGGAAACATTCAAGAGAAAATTTAGTACCGAAAAGCAGATTATGCGAAACTATGAAGAAAGCCGTGGACAAATCACAAAGAATAAGTTTGACTTCAAAGAATCTAAATGATTCAATGTCTGCTGAAGTCTTTAATGAATATCTTGCTCGTTACTCTAAACCCTTGCAGACAATAGTTTCCATCATTCTCTGATCTTAGATATTCAAAGATATTATCGTATCTTTCATTATAAATATCCTCCATATTTCTGAAGATATTTTTATAATTATTCTTATCTGAAATCATTAACCTCTTCGTGCTATCAGTATTACATCATATAGAAACTGTTAGTTTCTATATTTTGTAAACTTTCGAGCTTAAAATATGAATGTTATTGAAGTAATGTTGGGAACTGATGCATGAGTTAGTATAATATAATGACACTTGATCAACGTGATTATATTACAGTAAGTCATGCTGAGTTTCTAATGGGAGGTGATGATTCACAGATCCTAACGTCATCACGTGCCATGTTACATAACTCTTTTATTATGCTTAACTAAGAAAGTATTTTCTTGATAGTTCTATTCTCAGTGATTCTGGTAATTTAATAAATCAAATCGTGCTAATACATTAGTTCTTAATTAGAACACGATGTTTATTCAAAATTCTATACTTACGAATTTTGGACCATTACTCGCTTTACTAGAGGTCGGGAGGATAATAAAAAGGCAAAGAGCTCCAAAATATAAGAGAAAATATAAAGCCCAACAACAACACCGAAATTACAAACCGTGGATATCATTGCGTATAGTAATATAAAGACACGGGAGGATTATAAATACAATAATCCCTAAAGCATAGTAGAAATAAATGGATTCCTCCGGTGGAAGTTGGAAAAGGAGAATGATTGTTGCGATAATCAGGATAAGGACAAGGATCAAAACTGGATTAAGCATTTCACGATCTTTTGAATTTGGGAATTGAGTATTGAAGTGGTGAAGATTAATGGAATGGAAAAGGTAAAATTTATAGTGAAAATATCAGACAGAGGAATCGAGGCAGATCACCGCATTTAATTATAGAGACCTTAATTTCCTTATTCGCTAAAGAATCAAATCTTTTAGATTTCGAAGATTTTCTTTGAATCCCTTGAATTCCGAAAATCAACCAAGACAACGTCAAAAGTTAAGACGCATCTTATTTTTTTTCTAAATTCAACCATGACTAGTGGAAAGTTATGATGAAACTTGTTTACCTCATTTCACACTTTTGTGATAACTTCACTCATACGCCTCGAGTACTCAAATCGTTTTATCTATATTAACCAATAATGATAAAACTCTATTTATCAACTCATATTCGTCAGAAAAACATTCTTATTGTTAGCCATGACGACCACACTCAAATTTCGGGACGAAATTTCTTTAACGGGTAGGTACTGTGATGACCCGGGAATTTCCGACCAAATTTAAACTTAATCTTTATATGTTTTCGACACGATAAGCAAAGTTTGTAACGTTGAAGTCTCAAAAACTTTGAACTGTGTTCATGTATACATTTAACCTTTGACGATTCCCGAATTGTTTGTAAATAAATATGTGTATATAAATGTAAGTATATGTATCTTAATTTGAAATTTATAAAATATAATTTAAGCATTTAAAATTTAATTATGTAAAATAAAATACAAGATAAGGAAATTGTTACTAAAATAAATCTATGAATAGATATATATGAATTATATACAAAATTATTAGATGTATATTAAAATATATAAAAGTTATAGATGTTATGTAATTATTCAATATTATAAATAATATGAAATACTAATATATTAGATATAATCACAAACTAAGAATATAGTATCATAATATTATTATTATTTTCATTATAATTAAAAATACTAATATCAATGACAGTAGTAATTATATTAATATTATTGAGACTTATTATTACTTTTATTATTATTAGTATTCTGATTCTTATTAAAAATAAATGATATCCTCAAAATTAATAATAGATTTATGTTGTTGAGTAATATTACAGAAGTTAATATGATATATACCCATATATATATATATATATATATATATATATATATATATATATATATATATATATATATATCAGATAAGATATATAATAATAAAAAATACAAATACTGTTATATAGATAAAAACAAATATACATATATATAAATACATATATAAATAACAAATAAATATATATATATACATAACTATATACAGATACATAAAGATTTATATACATATACTGATATGGATATGCATATAATTACAATTCTATAAGAAAATAAATAAATAATTAAGTAATTAAAATCATAGAATCTCAAATTCGGTTTCCCATCAAAATCTATTACTGTATTAAATTTTTGTTTGACTCTTTAATAATTGCCATCCATCTAAATCGATTGTACAAAGTAGGTAACCACCAAATTCTAATTTATCTTGCTTTTATAAAAATTTATGTCCTTTTATTTTTGTCTGATTGTTTGATTGAGAAACTAAATATCACATATATGTATATAAGCGGTCAACATAGTTACAACTCAGAGATTCCAATTCATTTTCACTATCATTATCAAATTCCAAATTATAATTAATTAGATTTGTTGAATTAAAAAACCAAAAAGAAAACTCGAACTAGTCGTTTATTTATGTTCTTTATCTTTTCAGTCAAAACTCGATTTATCAATTGAATTTGAATATGTGGTTGATTCTACTTTTAACTTTTACTCTAAATTCATAACTAATTATTATATGTACATATGGATTTCTACTTTCTGTCAAAATCAAGGTCTCAACATCCAATTCAATTACTATTGCTAATTGATGTTAATTGAATTCTGTTGTTGGATTCAACATTTTCCAATAGCTTTTTAGATTCTTCCAATTAAGTGCTAACACCACAATATATTAAATCAAACAAAATTAATATTACTGTATGTTTCAGGACGTTACATTCATTAGTTTATCTTTATATATTCACCTATACATACATGAAATTATAAAGAAAAAGTAACTTCTTCTTCTTCCCTAACCAGTTACCACCGCTGAGAAACACCTCCGGTCACCAACCTAAATCCACACCACCACTCGCCACCACATTCCACTGTAAGCCACCTTACGCCCACCACGACACCCACTTATTATTATGGCTTCCTGTTTCAATCGGTCAAACCAACCTCACCTCCCAACACCATCTTGAAAATTATTGTTACAGCTAATATAGCTGTGCTATTGTTTCCATTTATGTTCGAAGCTACTGCTATGTTATTGGTCACTTTTTGCTACCGTATGTTGCATCCATAAACTACGGTCACTACTACAACATCCCTAAGAAAACCATCATCATGATCACCATTCTTAACTCACGTTTTAATCTGTTTCTTGTTGTTGAACTAGGACAAAAGTCGAAACCCAAAACTTCGAAACCCATTTAGAAGAAGATGAATAGTAAGTTGTTGATGAATAAATGTTTCTGTTTCTATAATCCTCGTTCTATTTATGTAAACGATAATGGTGACGGAGGAGGAAGAAGGCGAACAGTGGAGATTTTGATTGGTGATGGTGACGATAACATGAAGAATGAAGATGATAACAAGAAGATTGATGATATCATAAGATAATGATGATGATGAAATCATAAGAATTATATTATGATTAACGAAGATGGCGAGATAGATTATAGTTAATGATAACTATATGTTGATGATGATATATGATTATGATGAGCTGAGATGCTATAATCATGAAGATGATATCGATATTAGATGATGATGTTAAATGGGTATTGTTTGATGAAGAAGACAGCATACTGATATGAGATAAAGAAATTTAATGAGTTAATTAATTCAGGAAGTATAGAACAGCTCGTTGGTATGGTGGATGTTTTCTAAACAGGAGGTCCTGAGTTCAATCCTAGCCTGCTGCGTTTTTTTATTATTATTTAAACAACAGCTGCTATTGGACTTCCATAAGTTAACCAGGCTACTGCTATTGTTGGGCCGTATAACTGTTGGGCCGAAAGAAAATTAGGCCAAGTAGAGGGGATAAGAATTATATAGATTAATCTGGGAATTTAAACAGATAAAACGATTAGAGGGATGGTTATGTGTGTTTGGTTGGAACGAGAGGTTATGGGTTCAAGCCCGGCCTGTGGCATTTTCCTTTTTGTTAGAAAAGCTATGAGGTAGTTTACTTATCACTCATTATCATTATTATTATTATTATTATTATTATTATTATTATTATTATTATTATTATTATTATTATTATTATTATTATTATTATTATTATTATTATTATTATTGTTATTATTATTATTATCAATATTATAACTATTATTATCATTAATATTATTTTTATTATTAACATTAGTTACTATCAAGTATTACTAGTAATGAGAGTTATTATCAAAATTATAATTTTTATTGTAAAAATAATACAACTTGTTATTCTGTTATCATTATTGTTAAAATTATTATCTTTACTAAAACTATATTTTATAAAAATTATCAATTTTAATATTATTTTGACATTATTGATATCATTATTTTTAACATTATAAAGAGATTGCAACTTTTAATTACTAGTTATAGTATTATTTTACCAAATAACAAATTAGTACATAACACTGTATTTAAAACATATAACCTATAAGTTATTTAAAATAACAAGTATATCACTAATAATATAAATTTGTTCGATTAAAATCATATGTGTTAATATATATAAATGATATAGGTTCGTGAATCCGAGGGCAACCCTATAATTGTTCAATGACGTCATATGTATTTTTACTACAAAATACAGTATGGTGAGTTCATTTGATTCCCTTTTACTCTTTATATTTTTGGGCTGAGAATATATGCGCAATTTTTATAAATGATTTACAAAATAGACACAAGCACGTGAAACTACATTCTATGGTTGAATTATCCAAATCGAATATGCCCCTTTTTATTAAGTCTGGTAATCTAAGAATTAGGGAACAGACACCCTAATTGACGCTAACTCTAAAGATAGATCTATCGGGCCCAACAAGCCCTATCCAAAGTACCGGATGCTTTAGTACTTCAAAATTTATATCATGTCCGATGGAGGATCCCGGAAATGATGGGGATATTCTTATATGCATATTGTGAATGTCGATTACCAGGTGTTCAATCCATATGAATAATATTTTTGTCTCTATGCATGGGACGTATGTTATGATAAATGGAAATATGAAATCTTGTGGTCTATTAAAAGTATGAAATGATTATTTATATTAAACTAATGAACTCACCAACCTTTTGGTTGACACTTGAAAGTATGTTTATTCTCAGGTATGCAATAAATCTTCCGCTGTGCATTTGCTCATTTTAAGGACATTACTTGGAGTCATTCATGGCATATTTCAAAAGATGTTGCATTCGAGTCGTCGAGTTCATCAAGATTATTATTAAGTCAATTATAGTTGGATATATTATGAAATGGTATGCATGTCGTCAACTTTCGTTGTAATGTTTGTAAAATGTTTGTAAAATGTATCATATAGAGGTCAAGTACCTCGCGATGTAACCAACTGTTGTGAATCGTTTATAGTCGATATGGACTTCGTCCGGATGGATTAGGATGGATCTTCACAGATAAGCAGTTAATCACTCCTCCAAAACTTCACTAGTCTTATTATTATTATTATTATCCCGATATACTAAAATGCGTGGTCAGATTCGTCGTTTCAATTATATTGTCGTTTTTAGTTTGCGTTTACACTACAACCGGTCCCTCAACTTCGGCTTACTTTACACAACGACCCCTCGAGTTTTCACTTTTTTGGGGGTAGAAAACGTAATTATATAATTTTATTAAAATAAAAGAAACTAATTCCACTTGAATTTTTAATGGGCCCGATCTTCACGCTCGGTGCGAGTTAAATTTTTTCGAGACCACTGTTCAACTCGAAAAAATCTGATGAACACAACGCGGCTAACTATACGCGAAACGGACATCGTTAAAAAACACTAAATAACGGGCCATATATTCTCGCTCGGTGCGAGTTAAATTTTTCCGAGACCACCGTTCAACTCGAAATAATTTTACGAACACAACGAGACTAACTATATGCGAAACGGACGTCGTTAAAAAAAATTAAGTATTTCGGGTTGTATTTCATACATATACATACATGTCCAACAAACAACCCAACATACTAGATATATTAGGTACCAAACAACGTATATCCAAATTCGACCGCGTGTTGAATACATCCGCAGCAACGCGCGGTCGAATTTTTTTCTAGTTCTTATCATAATACGGAGTATTTATTTATTATTTAAAAAAATTGATTTTCTAATTGAAATCCAATCACCATTTAAATTGATTTTCTCAATTTGAATATATATATATATATATATATATATATATATATATATATATATATATATATATATATATATATATATATATATATATATATATATATATATCTAGATTTATCAAGAGGGTAGCACTTTTTTGGGGGAAGTAATTTTTCTTCGTTTTTTTTGAAATTTTTTTCCAAGTATCAAGATCACATGAAAATATGAATATTTAAAAAAGACACTTTGTGATGAATGTTATTATTTAGCGGAAAAATGATCGACAAAATATATTATGGAGTTGACTAATTTGTCCATCGTTTTGTTGAATTTAATATATTATTTGCATCGTTTTTGTTGAATTTACAATAATTTTTGTTGAATTTAAAATATATTATGGAATTGACTAATTTGTCCATCGAGATATTTTAAATTTTAATTAAAAACGATATTTTAAAGAGTTCTTAATATTTTTTTTTTTCATATTGAGTATCATAATTTTAAGATTAAAAAGGTCATTATTGAAATTTGATGATTTTTTAATTGTTGTTTAGAGCAAGACCATTTTTAACCCTGAGGGGCGTGTTGGTGTGTTGCTGGGTGGGGATGGGTGCGTGATTAGCGTGCTGTTAGACTGCTGTATAATGGGTGGCGTGCTGAGTGGCGTGTTGGGGGTATTTTTTTATTTCTTTTTCATTTTTCTTTCATTTTTATTGATTTTAATTGCTTTTATATTATTATTTTGTAAAGTATAAACAAACAAATAAATTTAATAAAATACAATAAAATTCAAATAAAAAAAAAAAGACGATTACATTAAAAATTAAACAATCCTAAATTACTTTTTTTTTAAAATTCCTAAAAATGAAAAATACATTAATAAGGACGATACGATTAAAAAAAAAGTCCTAAACTAATAAATAGAATCCTGACTCACGTAACCTTCTTCAAAATACACTATTTGCGTGAATACGTATGGCGTTTCTTTTTTGAGAAACTTTGACAGCTTCGTCCAATCTTCAATATCAGAAACGTCGACATCTTCGAATGATTTTTTTCCCCGTTTACGTACGACTTCCAGTCGTACTCAGCTCGACCCCCGTAGTGAACGTCAAGAGAAACTTTGTTCGAATTCATTGTGTTTAAAAATGCAGAGGTGTATATGTGTATATGTGTGTGTTGTGTGTGTGATTGTGTATGTGTATATGTCTGTATATATAGAAGAAATAGAAAAGAAACATTGCAATATATCCGTTGATTATCATGCAATGTACACAAACTCGAACAACATGTGGCTTAATCTCCGGTGCTAGCTTGAAGCACGCCGGCCAAATCACCACCCAACACGCCGCGTTAGGCCGTGCCCGGCGGCGTGTTGGTTGCAAAATCGGCCCAGCACGCCGGCGTTAAAGAAGGTCTAAGTGACAATATTTTTGAGACTAACGAATAAATGGGGTGGATAGTTTTTTGGGACGGGTAGAGTAATTGTGGTAAATAATTTGGTCATTTTTTTATTTTTTAACGAGTATTTTAACACTGAATACTCTCATTTGTCACTCACACGCGCGTTAGGTGAAACTCTTCATAGTACACCATCGCCGCATTGGGTACCCAGTGTGCTTTGGTCGTTTTATCCTTTAAAAAGTGTTGTCTCACACAAAATGCCATCGTTATTTTTAATAACATTTGTAAACGTGTGATCCGATAAGATTTATTTTTTTTTTTACAATTTTTTTATATTTGTTTTACAATTTTCTCACTTTTCATGCAATAATTTGTACAAATTTCTTATGTGTATATTTTTTTTTCGAAAAGCCAAATTTCATTAACACAAAAAAGCCAAGGGGCCAAGCCCAATGCACACGATACAGGAGGCTGCACAAGATTGCAGTTCACAACATACATGCACACAAAAACAGAAAACACGAGATACAAAGGTGTTGCGGAGAATGTAACAGAAAAATTATAGAAACATCATTAGGAGCATGAATATGCAATTAAACAACACAAGTCCAGGGATCATGTAACGACCCGACTTTTTTGACTTGCTTTTGTGCTTTGTGCTTTTATGAAACTGCGTACTGAGCTATATAATACTCTGGGAACTTTCTACATATGGATTACTTTCGTTTATATATTAAAATGTTTCTTTAAGTACGTAGGTTACTTAACTTGAACCCCGGAAGCCTTTATGACCGTTAGTGTCACTTGACGTTTAGAACGAACTGCGTACTGTGTACACGTTTAACATTTGTCGTAATCGGAATATTACGACTACGAAATACTAATTGTTATTTTATAATAACAATTACTTGGGTTTTTGGATGCTTAATTACGCTTAGTAATTTACTAGAGCACACTAGTTAGTCTTGTTGGACTTTCTACCTTGTTGGACTTTAGCCCACCCTACACTAGCTAGTGGACTATTTAATTAGTCCAATTTAAATAAGTTAGTGACCCATATTAATGAAAGACAAATGCCTATTTATTAGAGGGAACATACTAACATTTTTGTTAAACATTATCCTTAATGTTGCATGGGATCCTAACATAAGTACCTACTTTAGACAACCATTAACCAAAAAGCAAAAAGTTGTCCCCCTTGTCCCCCCATTAAACCTACGGCCTAACCCACCCCACCCTCACCTCACCACCTATAGATACAAGCCTTATTTCACCCATTTTACACTTGATTTCATTTGTAATTTACACACACTTACTCTCTAATTCTCTCTCTAGTTCTTCTCTCTCTAAAAAGTGTAAGTATTTGATTTTTCTTCTTCTTCTTCTCCCTTCATCATCCACAACATCATCATCATCATCATGTATGGATCTAGCTTTTAGCTTTTGATCTTGTTATATCTTAAAGATTCAAACTTGGGTTTGGATCCTTCAAGAACATGGAAGATTCAAACTTGGGTTTGGATCTTCACTTATTTTGTAGATCTAAATCTTTTTAGCTTTAATCTTGTTATTTTGTTATAAAGATTCAAACTTGTGTTTGTAATCTTCATGTATCTTAAAGATCCAAGCTTTATGTTTCAAGATCTTCAAGAACACTAAAGATCCAAGCTTTTTAGCTTAGGGTTTCATTATTATGTTAAAGATCTTAGCTTTTTAGCTTATGGTCTCATTACTTTCATTATTATGTTAAAGATCTTAGCTTTCTAGCTTATGGTCTCATTAATCTTGTAAAGATCCAGGCTTTCTAGCTTAGGGTTTTCTTAATACTTGAGATCTAAGTTATTATTGTAGATCTCACTTACTTGGAACTTTTTTGTGTTTATTGTGATGATAAAGATCAAGTCTTCATCATCACATATGATATAGATGCATGAACTTGTGTAAAATGGACAAAGGTTGAAGCTTTATTGGTTTCATGCAATAAAGAGGCAACCTTGATGTTCAAAACTTGTAGAATGATAGATTTTACTTTTAGTTGTGTGTTGATGGTTGAACCTTGGTCAAATTGATGCTAAAACATCAAAGAGTTGTACACTTGAAGCTTACAAGCATCAAGAATGAGAACCGTGATGACCATCAAGCCCCAAGAACCTCACCGAAGCACTTGTTTTCTGTTTTTCGAAGTCTTATCAGACTCCTGGGCTTCTATAAAATTGATTTTCAGATAGTTCATTTCTATTATATGAATTATCGTTTAGGCCTCGACTTAATCCGATATACGGTTTAGGATTTATGGCCTTCCGAAAGTCACTACGCCCTTGTAACGCTGTGCTGAAATTTCTGACCTACTCGCACTTAAACCGTCGCCACGGTTAAACGAAGACGAGTTAGATTCTGAAAATTGGTGTGGTCTTCTGCGGAATTACCCAATGAATGTCTCCTAACGACGCGACGGGGACCGGTAGAAGCAGACACAAATTGACTCACTACATGAACTCAGAGGTTAGGGGACTCACATACGGAGCCATGGCCACTGACTACGCGTCTTTTCGATTTGTATAGAGGTCGTAACAGCTGTCCGAAGTCAGCCTTTTGTTTCAATCGCTATTCTTGTTAAACTTACCTTAGTGTTGATGAATGATGATGATAATGATGATGTCGATGATGACACTTAAACTTAATTTATTTACTTTTAACCTTTTGGGACAACGTACTGACCTAGTGACCTTTGACTTAGGTTGACGACCTTTCGGACCGACTTACTACCTGCATACTTTCCGTATCGACTTTTACTGCTTATTCACTGTGAGTTATAGCTTCTCTTTTTTAATTATACTATTTTTGGGACTGAGAATACATGCGCTTTTTATGTTTTACTTACTTGACATGAGTACTTGAACTTTACATATGTGTGGGTTATATAACGGCATAAAGATTCCCCTTAGCACGGTAACGTTTAATCATTGGTTTTGAACCGGTGAACGCGAATATTAGATATGGATCCATAGGGTTTGACATCTCCACTCGGGCTAGTCGCGCTAGCATTTAACGGGTGTTTGATACTTCGAGGACATACGCACTCTCTAAGTGTACTTTTAGGGGGTATTACTATTACGTTAAGTTAGTTACCGGGTGCCACGGATAAGCATACACTTTTCATACTGTTTTGAATACGATAACTCGTGGTCTATATTACTTTACTGATTACAAACTATAGCTCACCAACATTCTTGTTGACTTTTAAGCGTGTATTTCTCAGGTACTTAGACGGTGTTGCTTCCGCTGTTAGACTTGCTGTCTTGGTGTTATAGACTTGCTGTTATGGACCTGATGTGTTAGATTTCCGCTGCATTACTTAGAGATGTCTCAATCATGAAATTTTTATCTTGCATTCGTAACTTATGTTATTGTAATGACCTTTGTGTCACGTTATCTTTTGTAAACGCTATCTTTTTATGAATGCAAAACTGGTTTTCAAACAGCATGTAGTACTTGACCGTGTAAAGAATCTGTTGTTGACGAATCGTACACGATGGTTTTGTACGGGGCGTCACATTTGGTATCAGAGCATTGGTTGTAGGGAATTAGGTTGCATTAGTGAGTCTAGACCAGACTGAGTATGATTCACTAATAGGACTAATCTACAACTTGCTCGTTTACTTGTTATTGCTTACTACTGCTGCATGTTACCGCTTACATATACTGCCGTATGATATTTCTGCATGCTACTGCTTACCTTTACTGCTATGTGAACTTGTTGTATGCTATTGCTTATCCTCGTTACTACATGCTACTGTCTGCTTTCGATTGCATGCTACTTTGTTTAGTACTGTTGCTATTGCCATGCTATGTACTGCGGTAGACGATCTAGGTTGCTGTAGTGCCTGATTACGTGCTTGCTATATGTCTTACTGACATGGAAAAAGTTATTTTCCCTTGTTCAGATGACAGACATGATGCCCATGACCTTTGACTTTGAGAGTGACTCAGAGACGACTTTTGCCTCACCTACTATTGTTGCTGACTCACCGCTACCCTTCGACGACTTTAGCGATTTACCTTCTAGTGGACTCGTGCTTGACTTGATGGACATCTCAGAGGGAGACGAGGATCCTGAGGAGATTCCAGCACCACCCAGCCCTAGACTCCCGGAGCCACAGCACCATTCCGGTGATGTTGTGATTCCTGGGGAAACGGAGACGATCCTTTCCGTAACGAGCATGGACATTGGGCTAGACGCACCGCTGATGGACGTGTTGTACCGATTCCACCAGGCATATACCGACTTATGACCACCGGCCAGGCACATCCACCCTCAGATGATTCAGACGATTCATCATCCGACGACTCCAGCGAGGAGGATCCCGAGGAGGATTCTGAGGAGGACCCTGAGGAGGAGCTCGTGCAGCCGCCCTCTACCCTGCCGAAGAAGCGGTATGGTTTCGATGGTACCATTATCCCAGGGATTAACAGAGGAAGACCGTTCGTGGATGCACATGGACAGTTGGTTAGGGTCACAGCCCGTAAGAGGGTCGTACCATATCCCGCCGATCCATTCGTGCGTAAGACCACCTGCACTATGCCATCTACATCTGCACCACCTACACCGCCTGCACCGTCCACACCATCTGCACCACCTGCCCACCAGCATCCCCCGTCGTCGAGGAACTGACGAGGGAAGTGCATGCCCTCCGTGCTCGGGTAACTGAGCTCGAGGATCAGATGTCCCACCTGATGGACATCATTTACCCTCCATCACCATAGGGCTATTGTATTATATTTCGTTGTGTAATCTCGTTGGTAGTTTCATGTTTTTCTCATGTATTGTACGAACCTTATGTATGCAACTTCCTTATTAATGAATGGAACTTGATGTTGTTTAATTATTGTACGATGTTCTATTACTTGATGGTTTTCGTGCTATCTGTAACTAGCTAGCCATGCTTAGTTAACGTGTATTGTGATGTTTCCCGGTTGATTACCTTATGCTATAGCGTTATGAATTGTTGAATGCGGAATTTTGACTTAAGTTGAAATTTTGTCTAGAAGATCAATGGCGAACGGAAGAGTTCCAAGGTACTTACCCACAACAGCTCAGATTGAGGAGATGATAGCTGCTCTAGTAGCCGCAGCTATGGCGAATGCCAATCCTGCTCCAGCTCCACCGGCCAACCCAGCTGTTCAGAACGGGTGTACCTATAAGGAATTCCAGAGCTGCAAGCCCCACAATTTCAGTGGTATTGAAGGGCCAGTTGGGCTAACGAGATGGTTTGAGAAGTTGGAATCTGTATTTCGTGTGAGTAACTGCTCCGAGGGGAATAAGACTAAGTTCGCATCCTGCACTTTGTTGGATGGCGCTTTAACTTGGTGGAACACACTCGCCCAGGCTAAGGGAATTAACGAGGCTTATGCTACACCATGGGAGGAGTTTAAGAGTGCTATGATCGAGGAGTATTGCCCCCGAATCGAAATTCAGAAGATGGAAGCGGAGTTTTGGGAACTGAAGGTTGTAGGGACTGATCTCGATGGCTATAACCGAAGGTACTTTGAGTTAGCTTTGATGTGCCCCACGATGGTTACTCCTGAATTTAAGCGAATGGAACGGTATTTGTGGGTACTTCCCAAGGACATTCAAGGAAATGTCACTTCATCGAAACCAGCGAATGTCCCAGAAGCTATGCGTATGGCGCACACCCTGATGAACCAAATTACCCGCCAAGAGCCAGAAAAGGCGAAATCTGAATCGGGAGCTAGTAATGGGAAACGTAAGTGGGACGGAAGCAAGGGAAAAGGTTTTGACCAGAACCCGACTAAGAGGTATGAGAATTTCAAAGGGAATAACAACTGGAGGAACCCGAACCCAAACCCTAGCTCGAACCCTAACTACAAAGGTAGCCTTCCGCAGTACAAGAGATGCTATAAGCATCATACTGGGTACTGCAACGTGGTTTGTGAAAAGTGTAAGAGGACTGGACACATCGGCAAAGATTGTAAGATCACCGCCCCAGCTGTGTATACAAACCCGATTGGACCCAGGAAGTGCTTTGAGTGTGGCTAGCAGGGCCACTTTAAAAATGAATGTCCGAACAAGAAGAAGGATGGCGGGCAATCAAGTGGAAGAGTCTTCAACATGAACGCCTGAGATGCCCGTGAGGATCCTGACTTGGTCACAGGTACATTCACTATCAACAATCTATTAGCTTCTGTCTTGTTTGATACTGGTGCCGATAGGAGTTATGTAGATAGACACTTTTGCTCTAAGATAGATTGGTCGTTAGTACCTTTGGAGGAGAGTATGCTTGTTGAGGTTGCCAATAGAAAACTTGAGAAAGTTGACCAAATTGGCCGAGGAGGTATAATAAACTTAGCTGGCGTAGATTTCGAGATTGAATTGATAGCCATCAAGTTGGGAAGCTTTGATATGATTATTGGTATGGACTGGTTGTCCAAGGTAAGAGCCGAAGTTATCTGTGGTGAGAAGATTCTCCGTATACCACGCGAAGATGGTGAGCCTCTGATTGTTTACGGAGACAGATGTAGTCCGAAGTTGAACCTTATTAGTTGCTTGAAGGTACAAAAGGTTATGAAGAAGGGACGTTTTGCTGTTTTGGCACATGTGAAGAAGCTAGAGGTTGAAGAGAAAAGCGTGAATGATGTGCGAATTGTGAACGAATTCCCCGACGTCTTTCCAAAAGAATTACTGGGATTACCGCCGCCAAGATCAGTAGAGTTTCAGATCGATCTAGTACCAGGAGCTGCACCTGTAGCCCGTGCACCTTACAGACTAGCACCTTCCAAACTGCAAGAGTTGCAGAGTCAACTACAAGAACTACTATACTGTGGATTTATCCGACCGAGTTCATTGCCTTGGGGCGCAACTGTTTTGTTCGTGAAGAAGAAGGACGGATCTTTCTGCATGTGTATCGATTTTCGTGAACTGAACAATTTAACGATCAAGAATCGGTATCCTCTTCCTAGAATTGACGATCTTTTCGATCAGCTGCAAGGATCCAGTGTTTACTCCAAGATTGATTTACGGTCAGGTTATCACCAGTTGAGGGTGAAGGAGAGCGATGTGATGAAGACTTCGTTCAGAACCCGTTATGGCCATTATGAGTTTCTCGTGATGCCATTCGGTTTAACCAACGCACCTGCCGTGTTTATGGATCTCATGAATCGTGTATGCAAGCCATATCTGGACAAGTTCGTTATCGTCTTCATAGATGATATCCTCATCTATTCCAAAAGCGAAGAAAAACATGAGCAACATCTTCGACTCATGCTAGAACTCTTGAGACAAGAGCAACTTTATGCCAAATTCTCCAAGTGCGAATTTTGGTTGAAGGAAGTTCAATTTCTTGGTCATATCGTGAGCGATCAAGGTATCAAAGTTGATCCCGCAAAGATCGAAGCTATCATCAAGTGGGAAACCCCCTCTACTCCGACTCATGTCCGCCAATTTCTAGGTCTCGCCTGGAATTACCGAAGATTCATTGAAGGTTTCTCTCTGATTGTGCGTCCTTTGACTGCATTAACTCATAAGGGGAAGAAGTTCGTTTGGGAAGCCGAACAAGAGTCGGCATTTCAAATCCTGAAGCAGAAGTTGACCTCCGCACCTATCTTATCATTTCCCGAAGGCAGTGACGACTTCGTTGTGTACTGCGACGCCTCGAAACCTGGATTTGGTTGTGTATTGATGCAACGGAAGAAGGTTATTGCTTACGCCTCCCGACAACTGAAGATTCACGAGCGAAACTACACTACTCACGATCTTGAACTTGGAGCTGTTGTCTTCACGCTCAAACTGTGGAGACACTATCTTTATGGAACCAAGAGTACTATCTTCACCGATCACAAAAGCCTCCAACACATATTCGACCAGAAGCAGCTGAATATGAGACAGTGTCGATGGATTGAGACGTTGAATGACTATGATTGTGAACTTCGCTACCACCCTGGCAAGGAAAATGTTGTAGCTGATGCCTTGAGCCGAAAGGAGAGAACGGTACCACTTCTTGTCCGTGCCTTGAACATTACCATTCAGACGAATCTCAATAACCAGATCCGCATAGCTCAAGAAGAGGCTCTCAAGGAGGAGAATATTTCTCAAGAGCACTTGAACATTCTCATTTCTCGATTCGAGGTTAAAGAGACTGGACTCCGATACAATTTGAATCCAGGATAGCCAATCTATCTTGCGGTTCTTGATACGATTTGAGATCTACTCGAAAGATTCAAGTTGGATTTCCATTACGGCCGATGCGCTACTCCAACAACGATTCTTGAAAAATTTTTGATTGCGATTACTCCATAATAAGTACGCACAAGACCACTCCAATGCTTGCCAAATACTCGAGTTTGGGGGGGATAGAGTACGATTATATTTTGGCTCTATTGAGTCGACAACAATCGTCGATTTATTGGTGACTTGACTGACTCTTAGAGCCTGAATTAAATTCCAGGCACGATTTAAAACCCATGGAAATTTGATTCTACCATTTTTATGGCGTCTATTATTACTTTTTTGTATTTTTATTTTATTTTTCAAAAAAAACTTTTTCCTACTTAAAGGTCGGAGGTCCTCTCGGAAGCAATCTCTTTATCCGTCGAATAAAGAGAAGGATGACTTTCTCTACTTATGAGAGTGTTTTTCACTCTGGGTGGAGAAATGATTTGTCTTTATTCTCGGATAGGGGAAGGATTGTCTACATCTCACCTCCCCCATACACCACTCATATGGTATTGGGTTTTGTTGTTGTTGTTGTTGTTGTTGTTGTTGTTGAGAGTACGATTACATTTCCCGCTAAAGGCATCGCTTAAGCTAAGATTTGCAACCGCACCCAAACCCCACCACTTGTACACTTTTTCCCAAATATCCAATGAGTGTCGACAAAAGAACATAATATGGTCGATTGTTTCCACATCATCATCACATAGAGGACATCTAACGGAGTCAAGATCCATACCTCTTTTATCAAGTTTGGTACGATCCGGAATCCGTCTTTTTAGAAGCCTCCAAATGAAAATCTCCACTTTTATAGGAATAAAAAGGTTAATGAGCGTTTCTTCTCTTGAATTAGAGCTCCAAAGAAGGCGATCATCAATAATCCTAGCAAGTTTTTTTGTTGTAAACATCCCATTTGAGGCTAAGTTCCAAGTCCACGTATCTTTGTCCCTGTCATGTTTAACATACATATTCAAGTCAAGATTAAGCTGCTCGAGGTCATGTAGTGCTCTGCCCGTGGGGGGCCGTAACCAGCTCTAGTTGAGATCGCGATTCTGCTCGAACCAATTAACCCGACTCTGTACCGTGCACTTCTGATCAGAATCCAAGTGATAAAGCCGCTTGTACTTTTCTTTGATGGGTTTAGAAAACAACCATGAGTCTTCCCAAAATTTGGTGTCTGTCCCATTCCCGATCAGCTTCGCAAACGAGCTAACAAAAGGAACGCCCAACTTCTCGATGTCATATCCTGAACGCAAAATGTTAGACCAAACGTCACTCTTCCCTTTCGGGTGGTTTAAGCCCGAGGGGGGGAGTAGCCCGTTAGAACCATGTATGCTTTTTAAAACCGCCACCCAAAGTGAGTTTGACTCGATTTTTTCTCTCCAAAACCATTTCCCCAAGAGTGCAAGTTTTTTACCTCGCAAAGACCCGATATTGAGCGCTCCTTCACCGTAAGGTAAAAGAGTCTCGTCCCATTTAACCCAAGATAATTTAGACCCCTCACCCGTCCCTCCCCAAAAGAATTTCCTTCTAATACTCTCAAGATTATCAATAACACTCAAGGGAGCACGAAAGAGCGAGAAATAGTATAGCGGTAAACTACTTAGGACCGATTTAATTGACGTTAACCTTCCACCATAGGAAATGGTCCGGGCTTTCCATTCCGTGAGTCTTGTGTTGAATTTTTCAATCACGGGTTTCCAATTTTCTACACTATTCATGTTTCGTCTAACGGGGAGACCTAGATACGAGAACGGGAATTCACCGACTTTACAACCCACTTTACTAGCCAAATATTCAACTTCACCATTCGACACCCCTAAACCAAATAATGAACTTTTGTGATAGTTTATTTTAAGTCCCGACACATTCTCAAAACACTTAAGTAACTTCATGAGGTTACCAAAGTTATGTTTATTCCATTCACCAAGAAAGATAGTATCATCCGCATATTGCAAGTGCGAGATTAAAATCTTTTCCGCGCCAATTTCTAACCCCCTAAACAAACCACAAGCAGTCACTTTTTTAGTGAGATAGTTCAATCCTTCCGCTGCGATTATAAAGAGGAACGGGGATAAGAGATCTCCTTGTCTTACTCCTATCCCGATGGAGAACTCGTTTGTAGGCGATCCGTTAACTAAGATTGATATTGTTGCCGACTTAAGACATGCCAAAATCCATTTCCTCCATTTCACCCCGAAACCCATTCTTTTCATCATCTCTAAGAGGAAATCCCAGCACAAACTATCGAAAGCCTTTTCGAAGTCCACCTTAAAAATTAAGCTTTTCCTCCTGGCCTTGTTAACAAACTCAGTCGCCTCGTTTGCTATAAGCGAGCTGTCAAGAATGAACCTACCTTTTATAAAGGCTCTTTGTTCCTCACCTATTAAATTCGGAATGACTTTCCTTAAGCGAATTGAGAGGACTTTTTCTAGGATTTTTTAGTAGATTCCAATCAAACTAATTGGTCGATAGTCACTTACCCCTAACGGATCTGCCACTTTGGGAATTAGGGTAATGAAGGAGGCGTTGCAACCATTTGAGATCTCTCACTTTTTGTCGAACCAATTGAGGGCATTAATCAGATCCTGCTTAATCAAATGCCATTGCATTTTGAAGAACTTAAAATTAAACCCGTCAAGTCTCGGCGCTGATGGCTTTCGCTCAACTAGCGAAAAGTGTTTAATGTATGCATGGTGTATAAGATTTTCCATCGCAATGTATACGGATAGTTAAAGATATTCTTATTTTGATATATATTGAAATGAATATATGAAAAGCCTAACAAAAACAAAATACAAAAGTCTTT
Organism: Rutidosis leptorrhynchoides; assembly: GCF_046630445.1. Lineage (NCBI taxonomy): Eukaryota > Viridiplantae > Streptophyta > Magnoliopsida > Asterales > Asteraceae > Rutidosis > Rutidosis leptorrhynchoides. The sequence goes on from NC_092333.1 coordinate 716,380,601, forward strand.
AGAGTTTTTTGTTTTGTTTTTGTAATTATCTAGTGTGTATATGACATTACTTCGTATTTGACTGTTACCAAAGTGGCGTCAGTTTAGCCTCCATCAATTGAGTTAGCAATTTTTGACGGAACGTAAATTACTTATTTCTCTAGTAATAATATTCCCGAGCATTTTAGTTATTTCAGAGAGAGTATTGATGCTATCTGTAGGCCGACTTTTACTACTTTACAAAAACGTACTTCGAGTATACGCCAATTGGTGTATGGAACCACTCCCGATATGTGGGACGATATTTACAAATAAGCGAGTCATCAATACTATGTATAAATTACTTTTGTATTTGTGTCATCACTTTACACAAAAGTGAATACATGAGAATATGAGATCTCTCAATGCATATGAGGTTGCATGACGGTATTCACTTTTGTATAAAGTAATGACACATATACATGAGATCTCCCAATGCATATGATGTTGCATGAGTGAATACTGCACACGAGGAGATACATGGTTTTGGGGGTATGCTCAGGAGTATCGATTGTATGCATTGGAAGTGGATGAATTGTCCCATTGCTTTTAAAAGGACAATACACTCGGGGTGATCACAAGAAACCGACTCTCTTATGCTTGAAGCAGTTGCTTCATATGACGTGCGAATTTGACTTTTTTTGGGATAAGGGGCTCCAACAATGATATAAATGTTTTAAATCAATCCCCTATATTTGACAACCTTAAGAATAGAACGACTCCATCTGCACCATTTGAGGTAAATGGTCATCAGTACATCAAAGGATATTACTTTGCCGATTGTATATATCCTGACTGGGCGACTATAGTAAAAAGATATCCGTGACCCACAAAAGAGCCAACGATTAAGTTTACCAAATTTCAAGATAGTACCCGAAAGGATATAGATAGAGCATTCGGGGTTCTTCATGGTCGGTTACATATTTTACGACTAGCTTCACACACTATGTCAGTAAACAAGATGTGGAAAGTAATGGATTGTTGTCTCATATTACATAACATGATTCTTGAAGATAATGGATTCGCACTAAGTAGGTTGGAAGAAGATTTTATTACCGATGACATGAAGAATCATCCCGAACGTATAACAAATAGATGACGTGATCGAAATATTATCACTAGCGAAATAAGGGATAAGGCAGTGCATGACTAACTTACCGAGGATCTAGTCAAGCATATTTGGAACCTTCCATCGACATTTGGCACTATCCTTAGTTTATTTTATGTTCTATTAAAATTATGTAGTTGTTAATGTATTGTTAAATTTTAATGAAAACTTAATTTTTTTTTTTTTAATTATATATTTAGGGAATGTTTGATTGGGGATAATGAAGTATAGGGAATGATAATTATAATAATTGAGGTTGATTGGTTGTTTATAATGGGATTCTTCATTCCTTTAAAGTTGTTAATGGTCATTACTGTGATGACTCGGAAAATTTTGACTTATTTTGAACCAAATTCTATAAATGAATTAATATTTCTAACACGATAAGCAAAGTCTATGAAGTTGAATCTCAAAATTCTAAACTATTCAATTACCCTTCGTTTGTCCTCGACGATTCGCGAACAATAATATGTAAATAGATACATATATATACTATAACTTGAAAACGTAACAAAGTGTTAAGTAAATGATAATGTGCATTAAACTTATTGGTTTGATTATCTGATTGATATATTTAACTACGGAGTTAAAAGATTATGCCAAACGATTGAATTAAAAGATATTTATTGAGTCCCTTAAAAATTATTATATTATTATGGGTCTCTGTTGTGAGGTCCACATTGATTTGGAAAATCGTTCATTTTTAACGGTATTCGGAATAAATGGTAAAGTGTTTATTTAAATAACGTAATTTGGACACATACAATAATAAGGAATATTAACTGTTAGAATTAGATATATGAATAACTTGCGATGTGTATTTTAAAACGTGTTTATTAATATTGAAAATATATATTTAACAATATGATAAAATATAATATTAACTTGGTTATAAAATATTTGATAATACTATTATATTAGTAAATAACGAGACAATGATTTATAGAAGTAAATGACCAAAACACTCGAAAGTTTAAGATACACTTTGAGTGACATAGTTTATGGATAATTTAAGTCTATATTCTGGTAAAGGTACGAGTCGCGAAACGTAAGGTACAAGTTTTCTCAGTGTACGAAAGGACGTTCGAAAAACTGGAACCGGGACATAAGTCGAGTGACGACGTACGACTTATCGGAATAAAGTTACAAGTTAACTATGCACGTAAATATAATATAATATATAAATAATTATATAAATTAAATATATTATATATATATTATATAAAATTATGTCGACAAACAAGAAGTTAAACGATTGTGAGCTGGTTCCAGTTGTCCATGCGATCGCATGGCTGAAGGGCATAGAACCCATGCGATCGTATGGGGTTCAGCCTCATCGAACATCTATATAACTCGATCATTTTCTGGTTCACAAACACACGCATATCTATCCATTTATCTCTGTATTATTATTATAATTTATATTATTATTATTATTATTATTATTATTATTATTATTATTATTATTATTATTATTATTATTATTATTATTATTATTATTATTATTATTAAGATTAATATTATTATTATTAATCTTAATATTATTATTAGTAGTATTAGTATTATACATAAAATACTACGACGAGGTCATGAGCGTGTCACTTTCAAAACTGGTTTTCGAGCGGGATAGAGCTAAGGAAATTATGGGTTATAGCTATGGAGGTTATGGGTAATGTTCGTGGGTATTGTTTGCAAGTCCACCTAGTGTTTATCATCTCTGTTGCGTCTACATACTTCCTGCAATATTGAATCACAATATTGATACGTGAGCATTCATATCTTATCTTTTATATATATTATTAGTGTATCCATGTATAGTGCTCGAGTATATATATATATATATTTATGCATGCTTGTATGCTAAATCTTGTCGTTAGATAGTTTATGATGAATCACGAATTTGATACATATGCTACTGATAAAAAGTATATGATATGCATGTTTTTGCAAAGCTGGCGAAAAATCAATAATTTTTCATTTAGAAATCGCGTAATTTCGATAAACGAATTAAAAGATATGGTCAACTGAATTATGATTGAATTTAATTGAATTGCTTTTGAATCTGCAATTGATATTTAAACAACTTGTTTATAAGATTGATAAATTGGATTTTCAAATATTACTAATCGAGTAAATGAATTCTTACATAAGGCACGTCTCATTTTGTTGAACAATTGTCAAAATAGACTTTTTGAAATAACTTTTGATAACTTTTGTATGTCGATCTCGAGCATTAGGATTGTGATACACTATGACCTGACCTAGCTTGATAGACATTTATTGACCAACATATGTTCTCTAGGTTGAGATCTACGGTTATTTGATATTCTGAGTTTCGGTCACATTTCCGTGAACAACTTTATGTGCTGCTAAGGTGAGTTTCATATGCTCTCTTTTTAATTGCTTTTGCAATCTATATCATTTGGCTGAGAATACATGCACTTTATTTTAAACGCAATTGATACAAGTACATACTAAATTCTACACCGAGTCTGAACCGAAAATCCCTTAGCTTTGGTAACTAGTAACTGCTGGTTATAAGAACTGGTGGGCGCGAGTAGTTGTATATGAATCCATAGGGCTTGACATCCCCGTCTGTTCCAGGTATAGAAACCCTAACCTGAACTATAAAACAGACGTATGCTATTTGAATTTAGTACACGTTGGATTGCGTGTATTGTACATGTTGGTTGCATGTATATTAAAACAGGGGTACTTATTATAACGTTAAAGCTTAGTTACCAGGGTGCTCAATCTTGTAGAATATTTTGATAAACGTTTCTGGATGAAACAACTGAAATCTTGTGATCCACCTTTATATACAGATTATGCGAAACATTAAAACTATGAACTCACCAACCTTTGTGTTGACACTTTAAAGCATGTTTATTCTCAGGTTCATAGAAGTCTTCCGCTGTTTGCTTTTATGTTATACAATCTATGTGCATGGAGTCATACATGCTTTATTCAAGAAAACGTTGCATTCCCAAAACCATCATCATGTATCTATTTTGACTGCATTGTCAACGGAAGTATTATTGTAAACTATTATTTACGGTGATTGTCTATATGTATAAATCATCAGATGTCGAAAACCTTGGATTTAATTATTCATTTATGGTATACCTTTTTAAAAGAATGCAATGTTTATAAAACGTATCATATAGAGGTCAAATACCTCGCAATGAAATCGATGAATGACGTATTCGTCCATATGGATTTGGAGCGATCGTCACAATTACTCTCTAAAATGGGGGGAATGCATTCCCAATATACGCGTTACTTTTTAATTTTCATTTATTTATATTATTTTTCGTATATCTCACATTTCCCTATTTTTTAGGCACATCTCCCATGTTTACAAAACAGGTTAACTCTCACATTTACATGCTTTACCTCAATAAAAGTTGAAAATCAAATTATCCACGTATCAGGATGAGTTCCTCCATTTATCGATATATGTTTCTCATTTACTACTTATTGATTTTAACTTAAAAAGATACTCATTCGAGTTTTCTGGGATTAATGGATGTTAGTTTATGCCATTTGTACGTAATTGAGAGTCAACAAACAATCAACGCCGTCTTCATAATATGAAATTGAACGTTCAGTAAATTTCTAATGTCTATTAGGATTTCTTGTTATAATAATTTTATCATTATAATTACAATTTAGCAACCAAGCAACAACAATGTAATGGAAATGGTCATTGCATTCCTATTACCATTCCTTTCCCATTTACATTCTCATTCTCCTTTTTAAACCAAGCAACAACAATATAATATGTATTTTATTTTGCTTAATGTATTTCTTTACTAAATTAATTCAAAAGAAAAAAAAGAAACTGAAAAATCGATGAACCCTACAAAATCTTACACCAAATTTTAACATTCTGAATGAGGTCAAAATCTGACATTTTCATGTCATATGCAGATTTTACTTTTTGATTCAAATTTGTTTATGACATTACATGCTGGGTTAATAATAGTCTTAAATATATAAGATTGCGTTATTCTCGAGTCATCGTCATCCTTCTGGACATTCTTCATTTATTAAGATATACTAACTTACGGTGATCGTTGTGTTCATTAAAAATAAATATTAAAAATAACCGAAATAAAATTTTTTTAATGGTCGCCATCTTTTTTCATCTATGAAAATATTAATTTGTTTTCCATTGATTATATACTCCTTAATATTTTAATATAACTAGCCTCCAGTATTATACAGTTAAAAACATTAACTCTGACGATAAATGCACCACCTTATAATAGTGAGAGGTGGGTGATAATTAAAATGCGTATTTATCCATTTTACCGTATGAAATCTGTATAGAACTATTTATGTAGTGTGACACAAATAATTGAATATAAAGTCGTGGCGTATTAATAGATCTCTCTACGCGAAGTTACCAGGAAATAGTACAAAAAACTTGCAAAGTGGTATCAAGTTTAATCTTTTTCATCATTATTATTATTATTATTATTAATTATTATTTTTTTTTTTTTTTTTTTTTTTGAAAGGCAAAATTCATTAATAAAGCTCAATGTACATGGTGGCTTGAGGCACAAAGTAACCTCAAGACAATTTACAAAGTCTAAAACAAGACATGCTGGGCTGCAAAGTAAGCAACACCAACACCTATCACGAAGTGAAAACACGAATATTTACTTATACATTAAGATAGCTACTAGGATTACTCAACCAAGTGTGCCACTCGATGTTTTTTCCTTTCGATCTTTGAGATATCTACTCGTAGGATTTGACTTGTATCTCATTTAGAGCGACCGGGATATTCCAAGGTTTAACTCGGAACACCAAATTATTCCGGTTTTTTCAAATGTAATACGCGCAAACCCATTCCACTGCTTGCCATATTTTCTTCCCGAAAGGTGATGTCGAAATGGCCGAATTGCCCCGAAGAATTTCCTTTAAGCATAGATTGTTGAATTGACCTAATCTCCACCAACCATAGAACCCGTTCCAAAGTTCCATCGCCTGATTGCAAAAAATAAAAGTGTGGTCCACCGTCTCCATGTCGTCATCACATATCGAACATCTAACCGCTATACCTCTTTTATCGAGTTCACCCCGAACTGATACCCTCTTTTTAGGACCCGCCACACGAAAATTTTCACTTTTTTAGGAGTTAAATTGTTGCGCAATGTTTATGTTGCTGAACTGCTGCTCGAACTACTCTTGGAACTACTCTGCTCCTCTATCAATCTTGCAAGTCACTTAACTGTGAAGATACCATTTGTAGCCTGCGACCAAGCCCATTTATCCATGTTGTTGTTGTTGAATTCGAAACCATTTATAAGCCTTGTTAGATCTTGTAGCTCACTGTATGTTCGTCTACCAGGATCCAGATTCCAATCCCAATTTAATTCACCACGCGATCACTGATTAATGCCTCCTTTTGAACTTCAAGTCTATAAAGCCTTGGATATTTGACCCGAAGCTTGTTATCACCGATCCACTGCTCGTTCCAGAAGGAAGTTGTTGTACCATCACCAATTTGTTTGAAGAATGAGTTCCTGAAGTTAACATTCGCTTTGTCTATTTTGCAACCTGCCATAATGATGTTAGACCAAATTCCTGAAGATGGAGAGCGAAATGAATCACCCCCCCATCTCCAAGCCACCCGAGGAACCATGGATACTACGAATTAATTTAGCCTAAAGAGAGTTGACTTCGGTTTTAAACCTCCACCACCATTTTCCCAGTAAAGCAAGATTTTTGTTTTTTTAGTGACCCAATATTAAGCCCCCCATATTCATAAGGTGAAATAATAGTATCCCATTTTACCCATGCAATCTTAGAACCCGAACCCAACCCGCCCAAAAAAGAACGCCTTACACTCTCGAGATATTTTAGTACGCACGACGGAGCACGGAAGAGCGAAAAGTAGTACATCAGGAGACTATTGAGGACCGATTTTATAAGGACCAATCTTTCACCAAACAACATCATTCTCATTTTCCAACTTGAAAGTTTAGAGTTAACTTTCTCAATAACCGGTTGCCATTTGTTCATTTTTGTACCAATCGGCAACCCAAGTTATGTAAACGGGAGTTCACCTACTTTGCACCCAATACGATTTGCAACATTACAAACTTTTTTAATTTACACTAATGCCATAAAAACAACTCTTTAGAAAGTTCACCTTCAATCCGGCCGGCAATTCCAAACAAGTTAGTAAATTACGAAGACTATACACATTTGACCTACTCCAATTACCTAAGAAAATGGTGTCATCCGCGTATTGGAGGTGGGATATCAAAACTTTATCATTCCCGATTTCAACACCTTCGAAAAAGCCTTTATCGATAGCAGCCTTTGATAAAATATTCAATCCTTCCGTGGCAAGTATAAAAAGAAATGGAGACAATTGATTTTCAGATTTTTATTAGAGGTGCAACTTTCGGTGAGAACATGAGTTTTATGGAGTTATAATAATATCGATCATAAACCTAAATGAGTTATCATTAATACACATTAAGCATGTACATCTAAATAATTGTCATTTAAAAATTAATAATGATAGATTTTTTTGACGAATATATATATATATAAAATATCAAATGATCCGGTGGTAATTCATTGAGCAGATCCATATAATCTGTAGTGGGAGTACTTGATTACAAACGACCAAAACTCAATGACACTCTCTAACATTGAAAACAAAGCGATGGCTACTGAAGTTGCAACTGAAAGTACATACAAACACCAACCACCTACCATAAACCTAAAACATATATATAAGGCCAATAATATATCCAACCCTGCATCCTTCACATCACGAAAACTGCACAATCAAAAACGTTCACCGAGCAACCCAACAACACATATCCCGAGGCCTGCAAGCCAAACAGCTCTCTCGTATCCGATAAACGTCATGCCCACTCCGAATAAACTCTAAGAAACACAGAGCCCGTCAAGTAAGAACCAATCAACGATCGGGCAGACAATACAACCCCGAGAGACCCCCAACCCACATAAATTTTCCGAAAGTCAAACAAGAACCACGTCGGCAACGACACCGAGCCCACCCGAATAGACTCGTCGAAGGGAAAAATGGTATTAACGAACCAAACGAGCATCAATCGAATGGAACCAAACACAGAATCACACCGAAAAGAAACCGAGCCAACTTCACCAAGTTTACTAAGGACCTTTAGAAACCCAAGACTCAAGCAGTGCGCAAACAGCAGCTACCTTATGCCAGAAGCCCCAGCAGCTAACAGCAACAACGGCAACCGCTTGCGGCCTTCAACCACTACTAGAACCATCTTAGGCCACCGATGACCACTGGATTCCGTTAACAACAACATTAGAAACTAGAGTCGCAATCAGTCGTTGACAGCCACTGGTAGCCACCAGGCAACCACCAATGTTTGCCGTCAACCGATAACTACTGTTTACCGCCACCCGCAGCCGCAACCATAAAAAAATGGCAACATCTGCTAGCAACCACCCAAGGCCGCCATCAGCTGCCACCCATTCCCAGTAGACGCCGACAGCGGTCAAACCACCAAAATCCGCCGAGTTTCAATACACAACACTTGCACAAATTACAACAAGCCAAATCGAACCCAAACCTCACCAAACCCGAGAACCACCCATGAAGGTTATAGAGTTCCGTAGAACTCATCGCCTACAACCACAAAAGAGAAGAAACCGACATCAAACGGCGAAGGGAGCGACAGATCTAGTCTCACCCAGCCCTAACAAACAGAAATACTCCACAGCACACCCCAAAATACAAGAAGCTCCCATAATATGTGCAAGATTCACACATATTTTCCACCTGGTTACTGTAAATGTTTCCGGAGAAGCCAATCAGAGCAATATCAACGCCGAAAAAAGGAAAGAGAAACGTCGTACCTTATTGAGACGAAAAGGAAATAAGCCAAACCACCGGCGAGATGCCGGTGGTCGGAGAGACACGCTGCAAGAGAGCTACAAACCGTCGATGATGAGATCTAGGAGAAGAAATATGGTGGCGGTATATTAATAATGATAGATATGTATAATATTTTTTTGCTTATTAATGACAATCATAAGTGGTGACAGAGCTGTCAGATCATAGATATTGGCTCATTTGTTGGCCTTTTGCCTAGGCATGTATGCATTTATTATGGTGTTGTATTCTTCCTATATAGTAGTTGTAATTGTAATATCACGTTATAATGGCAAGTAATATACATTATTTCATGGTATTGATAGTGCTCAAAATGATCATATATTTAGTCGCAATATCCTTTCAATATGTAAAGTTTTTAATTGCAATTGTTCTATTTTTAAGTTGTAATCGTTTATATTAAATAAGTGCGAAGACAAAAGAAGAAACCGAAGATTTGAAGACGCAAACGTCCAAAATACTTAAATGTACAAGTTACAATCCAAGTGGTTCAATTTATTGATGATCAACGTCTAAATATTGATAAGAGTACAAGTCGGGGAACGCAAAGTACAATATATTAAATCATACGAAAAGACGTTCGGAAATCCAGAACCGAGACATAAACTGAGTATCAACGTACGAGTCGACGGAACTAAAATTACAAGTCAACTATGCACAAGAATATAATATAATATTTATATAATTATGTAAATTATATATATATATATATATATATATATATTTATCTATGTCGACGAGCTAGGAGTTAAAAGAACATGAGCTGGAAACCAAGCCCATGCAAGTGCATGGCAAATACACTAAAACCTCATGCACTTGCATGGGGATCAAAAACTTAAAACTCCTATAAATAGCTCCAGCTTCTGAACGAAAAAATTACACCATCTATCATATATCTCTCCCTCTGTATAAATAATATATATATATATATATATAATATATATATAATATAGTTTAGTTTAATATTAGTTAGTTTGGGCAATGTAAAGGTTATTTTACGGGTTTTAAAGTCAAAGTTCTGTCCGTGTAACGCTACGCGATAAATAATCATTGTAAGTTATGTTCTCCCTTTTTAAATTAATGTCTCATAACTAAGTTGTTATTATGCTTATTTGAGCCGAAGTAATCGTGATGTTGAACTAAATATTAAGACGGGGTTATTGGACTTTGGACCATAATTGGGGTTTGGACATAAGACCGACACTTGTGAAAGTTAAACTATGGGCTATTAAAGGACTTTATATTTGATTAATATAGAGATTTACAATTTGACGTAACTATAAATAACCACATACGCTTGATCGGGTATGGTGAGTGGGATATTTATAAATACTAATAATTGTTTATTTGACCGAAGACGGGGATGAATTAATAGTCAATGGACTCATTAAAATAGGGGTGAATTATATACAAGGGTAATTGGTGTAATTGTTAACAAAGTATTAAAACCTTAGATTACACGCAGTCGATAACCTGGTGTAATTATTAACAAAATATTAAAACCTTGTTACAGTTTAAATCCCTAATTAGTTGGAATATTTGACTTCGGGAATAAGGTTAATTTGACGAGCATATTATAATTATGACCGATGTACTATTATGGGCAAAAACTAGATAGTAATCAAATAAATACAGGACAAAGGACAATTAACCCAGGGTAATAAATTAAAATTAAAACGTCAAACATCATGATTACGGAAGTTTAAATAAGCATAATAATTTTATTTTTATTTTTCCTCGTACTTTTAATTACATTTTATATATTGTTATTTTAATTATCGTCATTTATATTTACGTTTGACTTAAAATCGACAAACCGGTCATTAAACGGTAAACCCCCTTTTATATTATTACTATATATAATTATATATATTTTGTACAAATATAGTTGTTTAAAATATAGTGTAAATTCAGCCAGCTCCCTGTGGAACGAACCGGACTTACTAAAAATTATACTACTCTACGATTAGGTACACTGCCTATAGTATTTAGCAGAGTTTAGGTATATCTCATTTGTAAATAAATAATTAAAACTTGTGTAATTTGTATCATAATTTGTATCGTATTTTGTAATAAAAATAATAATATTTCGGACCCCTTCGCTACATCATCAGGTATCATGTAGCACCTTACCACCTCCACGGCCCATACTTATTCCCACACCACCACCTGCCCTGCCTTCAGACACCTCAATCCCCTCACCACAACTTGCACCCTTTAACACCCATCCCACCGAAGCCCCTACTCTAGTATCTAATTCTTCTTCCACCCCCACCCATCACATGGTCACTAGCTCTCGTGTTGGTATTACCAAAACCGTTCAACGTCTCAACATTCATGTGTCTCAAGTCTCTCTGATTCCCAATACCTATTCCAAAGCCCTCACTAACACCCACTGACAAAGTGTTATGCGCAATGAGTATAATCTATTTATTAAATATCATACATGGACTCTTGTGTCCCGACCATTGTACGCGAACATTGTTCATTCCATGTGGATTTTTGGCATAAGTATAACGCATATAGTACTTTGAGTCGCTACAAAGCGCGTCTTGTAGCTAATGGGCGTGGTCAGCAAATTGGTATTGACTGCGATAAGAATTTTTAGCCCGATTGTTAATCCAGGTATCGTACGCACTATTCTCGATCGTGCTCTTTCCAGAAGTTAGAGTGTTCATCAACTAGATGTTAAGAATGCATTTCTTTAATGGCGATCTTGATGAGACTGTCTATATGCATCAACCTCCTGGTTTTCAAGACCTAGAGCACATTGACTATGTGTGCCTTCTCCATAAGTCTCTTTATGGCCTCAAACATGCCCCATGTGTTTGGTTTCAGCATTTTTCTAGTTATGCTATTCGAGTATGCTTTGTTCGAAGTTGTTGCGACCCTTCTCTATTTATCTTTCAACGGGGCTCTGACATTGCTTATTTGTTGCTGTATGTTGATGATATTATTTTAATAGCTTTGTAAGTAACTAGAGGGGGGGTGAATAGTTACTTAATACGTTTTTAACACTTTTTCGATTGATCACCAAATTTGATTTAACTTTGATCAACCAACTCAACTCAAACTTGATGTGTGTAGTGTATATGTTCAAAATGATAAATGAAGTAATGTAAAGAATATAGACACAAGGATTTATAGTGGTTCGGGTGGATGTTAACTAATCCACCTTAATCCACTCCCCGATTACACTAATCGGGATTTGTTTCTTCACTAAGCACTTTTCTCCAAACCCGGTGGAGATTCGATTTACAAGTCTTCAACTTCTTTGGTAGACAACAAACCTAATTTTTCTATCCCTTTGAAAGATCAACTCCAACCTAGATTAACTTGTCTTCACCTTGGACAAGTATTAATCTCCAAATAAGATTAATCAACTTCCTAAGTCCCTTTAAGGAAGTAGATCACTAAGCTAGCCTATGCTTCTACTAATTGAAGTTACAAGACTTATACACATTGCAATGATGATCCTAAGACAATACTAGGACATACATTACATTAAGTAAACTCACAAGATAAATGATTTTGATTAGTAAGTGTAACACCCTCGAAGCGGGCTTAGCTGTTAGATTACTATTTTGCCCTCAGGTTGTGTGGTGTTATTATATGCTTTTATTCTAATTTTATATTTTGTATTATTTTAATGTTGTGGATAGGACCAGTTTGTGACAATGGTCACAGAACAGGTTTGTTTATTTAATTTGGACTTCGTTGGGGTCACCAAATGAGATACGAAAGAATTCAGATAACTGATAAATACCCGTGTGTTGTGATGTATGGGTTTTTAACCCTTAAGTGTGTAGGTGGGGAGAATTATCTTCATTTTTCTAGATTCTTCCCCAAATATTACTCCCGTACGTTCATCTCAATCTCACCAAACCCTAATCATCAAAACTTGTTCTTGGGCTCAAATTGATCTTAGAATTGTGTTCTTTGTTGTCTACTGATTCTAACAAGGTAAGAATCACAAGTTTTCATGCTTTAATCTTCAAGAAAATGGAGTTTTTGTGTAAATTTTTACAAGTGTGTAATTTGGGTCAAAGTGGTTAGATTTGATATTGTTTGAGTCCAAATCTTGTGGGTTTATGTTTCTACATGGTTAGTGTCTTTGATTTGGTCAGTTTTGAGGTCGTAATCGAGCTCTAGAGCAAGAATTGGTCGATTTTGGGTGAAACCCGTCACTTTGTCCTTCAGCTTCTGACGATAAACACAATCAGCCGACTGTCTCTTGACAATCGACCGACTGACTCGACCATCGACCGACTGACTCGACCATCGGCCGAGTGTTCCTGTGAGAGACCATCGACCGAGTGTCTAGACACTCGGCCGAGTGAGTGTAGACAGTCGGCCGACTGTCTCTGACAGTCGACCGAGTGTCTTTGGCAGTGTAAAATTTTACCAAGTGTTGATTTTTAGTCGTTATGCTGCCCGTTTGTATTTTGATGATCATAATATTATAACTAACTTGTGAGTATTGTTTTCAGGTGATACAGACGAGGAGAAGACTCGGTGACATTAGACTACCGAGTGATGTCGGTATCGGTGAGTGGGACTAACTGGAGAATATAGTATAGAGAAGCATGTTATATTATGATTGCCATGCTTGTTAGATATACTTATTATTGTGGTTAGTTAGTACGTTGTGATGACTGTATGTTAGTTGATGCTTGTCTGCTGGAGCCAGTGCATCCCTATTGTGTGGTAGCCTCGGTAGGAGAGATCAACCTGCGGGTTGGGTTCCTCATGTGGTAGTCTAGACAATCGAGGAGTTTATATATGTGAGTGACGCGTTCGTTGCGTGTGGATTATATATATACACACGGTGGTGGAGGAACTTCTGGTAAGCCCCAGTCCGATCAGCTGGTGGTTAATGGTTTGGCCGAGCCGCCAGAGTCTCTGTAGATGGCACTTGGGTGATGTTTGTGTGTTAGACTTTGTGACATGATTAGTATGACAGTTCCTGTATACTATTGCCTGTAGTTAGTTACACTCACTTAGCTTCATGCTATTCCCCCACATCTTCCCTGCAGGTTATGGATTTGTTGTATGCTAGTTATCAGGGCGAAGATGGGATGTTGGAAGATATGTTTGACAAAGCCGGAAACTCTGATGTCGCATTTTTTCTATTAAAGTTGTATTTACGTTTTAATATAACACCCGATCGTTTATTTATTAACGTGTTATCATTAAGTGGATTATATATGTATATATACATTTTTAACTTATGTATTAGTTAAATTGGTCTTCCGCTGTATAAAAAAAAATCTGGGGTGTTATAAGTTGGCTTTTGGTTTAGATGATTGTGGCTGTAGTAAGACTTTGAAGAATCGTTTTCCTACCATAGACTAATGTGAGTTAGTGGTGACCTTTTGGAAGTAAGTTTGAATGGAGTTCTCCATGTAGTCTTGACTGAAAATAGGAAAATCATGTTTTGTCGTTATGTGAGGAGTATTATTAGCCTGGATGTACTGTTGCAGGATTTGACTAGCTAAGTAGGACCTGTAGAGTTGTCCTGAGAAGTTGTTGATTTTTTTGTGAAGTGATATGACTCATTAGATGTCAGTATGTAAGACGTTCGTTTAGTGACTTTCTTGGAAGTAGAGCAGACCTTAACGGGAATATAAATTCAGTTCAAGCTGAATTATGATGAATCTTGACTAGGTCGGGAGACGTGATTAGAACATTGATCATATTACTGTTAAGATAGAAGCATTGATCTGGTAGTTCGATAGTGACCGTTGTGAATATTTAGTCTTTTGAAGATTTGAATATAAGGTCGAGGACGGACAATAATAGCATTTGCAAATAAGACGAAGTAAGTAGGTATAGTTTGTTGGATGTTGGATTAGAGTTACTAACATGGTTACTAAAGAGGACTTAGTAGAATTAAGATCAAATTAGAACCGAGTTAGGTGTTTTCTTTCAAGACTTTTGCGGTTTTGATAGCCTTAGATTGTAAAATCTATTAGTTTGGGATATAGTGGAGATTTATAACTACCGGTGACAAGAGAAGATATACCGTGTTGTTTTGATGAACTCGACTAAGATCTTATTTCGAAATACTCGAAATGAAAGTGTGATTTAGAATGATGTACTACATCTGGCCAATGAAAATACATTATAGTAAATCATACAGTAGTTTTGAGAGTCGGAAGAGATGTAGCGAGTGTAGATCGGGTGTTATTTGACGACGAATGTGATTTTCGATGAACTGTTGACCGAGTGTAGACTTTTCTGACATAGTAATGTTAGTTGAACAATATTTGGACCTACGCTATTGATGATAGAATAAGCCTTTGTTTTGAATTTTGATAAAGTTTGAAGCAAAATAAAGTCGATGCAGAGATAGTTTTAGTGGTGTCAAATGCGTGTATTGATATCATTTGACGGACATAATTGTTAGATGGATGTTTATTGCTTGCGGTAGTGGATATTGTTGACTTGAAATCCATGTTCGAATGATTAATGTTGGGTTAATATTGCATTTGTAAGTGTTTCTTTTAAGGATGATATGAATAAAGTCATACTTTAAGTGATGAATTTTGGGTAAGTATCAACCTAGATAAGTGATTTATGACGAAACCCTTAAATATTGAATTTGAATTAGGTATTTAATTGTGTGTTCTGGTAGCACTTTAACCAAGTGACGATCTTTCTGATCTAACTGTAGTAGTGTTGGGCATGTGTATTGATGTTACTTGAGGAAAATTAATACTTAAATGTGATGACCCGTCCTAATCCATCTGGACGAAGTCTTCAACATTTGGTCCCATCGTGAGGTACTAACTTAAATATGCCATGAACGACTCCATGTAATACGAGCAAATGCACAACGAAAGATTTCTTTTATACCTGAGAATAAACATGCTTAAAAGTGTCAACCAAAAAGTTGGTGAGTTCATAGGTTTATCATATACAATCATAAAATTCAGTAATTTGGATAGACCACAAGATTCCAGTTTCATAAATATATGTACACTCGCAAGTGTATAAAAGTATTCTATAAGTTGTTGAGCGCTTCGGTAACCATACATAACAATTAATGTGGCATATTCCCTTTATTATGAAATCTACCTACACTGTACCAAGTGTAGTAAAAACGAAGTACTATGCAACCGTTTACGATACTAGAGCGACTAGCCCGGTTGGGGTTGTCAAACCCGATAGATCTATCAATAGGATTCGCGCTTACATGTTCTTCCAACATGTATATATTAGTTACCAAGCTATTAGGAAAGATATGCAAGGTGGTACAACTCAACGTAGAATATATTTTAAGTACTTGTGTCTATTTCGTAAAACATTTATAAAAGCGCATGTATTCTCAGCCCAAAAATATATATTGCAAAAGCAATTAAAAAGGGAGCAAATGAAACTCACCTAATGTATTTTGTAGTAAAAATACATATAACGACAATGAACAAAAGTAGGGTTGGTCTTGAATTCACGAACCTATATCATTTGTATATTTATTAATACACATAATCGCACTCGAACAAAATTTATATATTATATCCTAAATTATATATTATATAGATTGAGTATATATATATATATATATATATATATATATATATATATATATATATATATATATATTCGAAATGATTAATATTTATATAGTTGTATTAATATATATATCTGATTTGTAAAAAAATAAATATATATCTAATTTGTTATTTAATAATATTTATATAAAAATTATTAACGTGATTAACACATACTTATAACCTTAATAATATCTTTAAAACTTTTTTTTTCATAATAATAATAACTTTTAATAATAGTAATGTTGGTAATAATAATAATAATAATAATAATAATAATAATAATAATAATAATAATAATAATAATAATAATAATAATAATAATAATAATGATACTAAATGTAGTGACCCGAACTTTTCCATGTTTATATATATTAATTGAGATTGATATTTACATGATTAAATGTTTCCAACATGTTAAGCAATCAAACTTGTTAAGACTTGATTAATTGAAATATGTTTCATATAGACAATTGACCACCCAAGTTGACCGGCGATTCACGAACGTTAAAACTTATAAAAAACGACATGACGATATATATATATGGATATACATATGGTTAACATGAGATTATGATAATTAAGTATCTCCATAAGTATATTAACAATGAGTTATATACATATAAACAAGACTACTAACTTAAGGATTTCGAAACGAGACATATATGTAACGATTATCGTTGTAACGACATTTAAATGTATATATATCATATTAAGATATATTAATATATCATAATATCATGATAATATAATAATTTAACATCTCATTAGATATAATAAACAATGGGTTAACAACATTAATTGACACGTTAACTTAAAGGTTTCAAAACAACACTTACATGTAACTACTAACGATGACTTAACGACTCAGTTAAAATGTATATACATGTAGTGTATTTAGATGTATTAAAATACTTTTGGAAGACTTCAAGACATATATCAAAACACTCATACTTAACGAAAATGGTTACAGTTACTTTTCCATTCTTTTCTTTCATCAAGAATTCTAGTCGTATTCTTACCCGTATTATACACAGCTTCAAAACGTACTTACTATGAGTATATACCAATAGGAACTAGCATGGGATTCCACTCTTGATTATGTCATGTATGAATAATCAATTTTAACTTCTACCATGAGCTAGTCAACTAACTAGAACTCCTTTTAACTCCACTCACCACTCACCAATTACCACTCATCATTCACTCCATTTCACTTCCAATTCTCTTTCTAATTCTCTCTCAACACACACACACTATTATGAACGTATTTTTCCAGTAGTTAATCATCATCTTCATCAAAAATCACTTCAAGAATCAAGCTATAATCATCATAGGAAGAACACTTCAAGAACACTTCAAAAATCCCTTCAAGTTTACTAATTTACTTCCAAGCTTTCTAATCCATTCCAAGTAATCATCTAAGATCAAGAAACCTTTGTTATATACAGTAGGTTATCTTTCTTATTCAAGGTAATATTCATATTCAAACTTTTATTCAATTTCTATAACTATAAACTATCTTAATTCGAGTAAAAATCTTACTTGAACTTGTTTTTGTGTCATGATCCTACTTTAAGAACTTTCAAGCCATCCAAGATCCTTTGAAGCTAGATCATTTCTTGTCACTTCCAGTAGGTTTACCTACTAAACTTGAGGTAGTAATGATGTTCATAACATCATTCGATTCATATATATGATATGCTAACTTAATGATTTAAAACCTGGAAACACGAAAAACACCGTAAAACCGGATTTACGCCGTCGTAGTAACACCGCGGGCTGTTTTGGGTTAGTTAATTAAAAACTATGATAAACTTTGATTTAAAAGTTGTTATTCTGAGAAAATGATTTTTATTATGAACATGAAACTATATCCAAAAATTATGGTTAAACTCAAAGTGGAAGTATGTTTTCTAAAATGGTCATCTAGACGTCGTTCTTTCGACTGAAATGACTACCTTTACAAAAATGACTTGTAACTTATTTTTCCGACTATAAACCTATACTTTTCTGTTTAGATTCATAAAATAGAGTTCAATATGAAACCATAGCAATTTGATTCACTCAAAACAGATTTAAAATGAAGAAGTTATGGGTAAAACAAGATTAGATAATTTTTCTCATTTTAGCTACGTGAAAATTGGTAACAAATCTATTCCAACCATAACTTAATCAACTTGTATTGTATATTATGTAATCTTGAGATACCATAGACACGTATACAATGTTTCGACCTATCATGTCGACACATCTATATATATTTTGAAACAACCATAGACCCTCTATATGTGAATGTTGGAGTTAGCTATACAGGGTTGAGGTTGATTCCAAAATATATATAGTTTGAGTTGTGATCAATACTGAGATACGTATACACTGGGTCGTGGATTGATTCAAGATAATATTTATCGATTTATTTCTGTACATCTAACTGTGGACAACTAGTTGTAGGTTACTAACGAGGACAACTGACTTAATAAACTTAAAACATCAAAATATATTAAAAGTATTGTACATATATTTTAAACATACTTTGATATATATGTATATATTGTTATAGGTTCGTGAATCAACCAGTGGCCAAGTCTTACTTCCCGACGAAGTAAAAATCTGTGAAACTGAGTTATAGTCCCACTTTTAAAATCTAATATTTTTGGGATGAGAATACATGCAGGTTTTATAAATGATTTACAAAATAGACACAAGTACGTGAAACTACATTCTATGGTTGAATTATCGAAATCGAATATGCCCTTTTTATTAAGTCTGGTAATCTAAGAATTAGGGAACAGACACCCTAATTGACGCGAATCCTAAAGATAGATCTATTGGGCCTAACAAACCCCATCCAAAGTACCGGATGCTTTAGTACTTCGAAATTTATATCATATCCGAAGGGTGTCCCGGAATGATGGGGATATTCTTATATATATGCATCTTGTTAATGTCGGTTACCAGGTGTTCACCATATGAATGATTTTTATCTCTATGTATGGGATGTGTATTGAAATATGAAATCTTGTGGTCTATTGTTACGATTTGATACATATAGGTTAAACCTATAACTCACCAACATTTTTGTTGACGTTTAAAGCATGTTTATTCTCAGGTGAATACTAAGAGCTTCCGCTGTTGCATACTAAAATAAGGAAAAGATTTGGAGTCCATGTTTGTATGATATTGTGTAAAAACTGCATTCAAGAAACTGATTTCAATGTAACATATTTGTATTGTAAACCATTATGTAATGGTCATGTCTAAACAGGATATTTTAGATTATCATTATTTGATCATCTACGTAAAGCTTTTAAACCTTTATTTATGAAATAAAGGTTATGGTTTGTTTTAAAAATGAATGCAGTCTTTGAAAAATGTCTCATATAGAGGTCAAAATCTCGCAACGAAATCAATTAATATGGAACGTTTTTAATCAATAAGAACGGGACATTTCAGTTGGTATCCGAGCGTTGGTCTTAGAGAACCATAAAATTTGCATTAGTGTGTCTTATCGAGTTTGTTAGGATGCATTAGTGATTCTGGACTTCGACCGTATTTTCTTTAAAAATGATTGCTTAACATTTTTGTTGGAAACTATATATTTTTAACATATGAATATTATGTGATATATTAATCTCTTAACGTGTTTGATATTATGTGATAGATGTTTACCTCTAGAACAAGTCCCATTGACTCACCTAATAATAATGAAGAGTCAAATGTTAATTGGAATGATTCGTGGACTGATTCACAAGTTCCCGAAGAGGAACCGGAAGAAGAGTCGGAACCGGAAGAAGAATCGGAACCGGAAGAAGAATCGGAACCGGAAGAAGAAATAGAACCGGTGGGGTAAATAATAAAACAGTTAAGTAAAAGAGAATCCTCAACCAACCGACCAAGGTTAATTATGGTCAATGGTGTTTCCGCCAAGGAAGCAAAATATTGGGAGGATTACCAATTCTCCGATGAATCGGATTCCGACGAGAATTCCGATGATGTTATAGAAATTACCCCAACTGAATTTAAAAAGGCAAAAGAAAATAATAAAGGAAAGGGCATAAAAATAGAGAAATCTAATTCCAACCCCGATGAACTTTATATGTATCGTCAACCCCCGAAGTCCTTAAGTTGTAACAATGACCCGGGAACCTCTAAACCACCAGGTTTTTCTAAACCAATGTGGACAACGACGGCTCGTATTAGGGGAACATCATATATCCCTAGAAACTTGGCAAAACGAACCAAAACCGAACAAGAAGAAACGAGCAAGTCGGAATAAGATAGTTATATTCGTGTGGTGTAATATATGTAATATAGTGTGCTTATGCTTTATGATATATGTAAAAATTGCTTGTATTAATAAGTATTTTTTTTTATGAATCTAACTCTTGTCTATTTTACAGTATAAAAACACAAAATGGATAGACAACCAAATATTTTAAGAGACCTACCCGGAGACATGATTGATGAAATCTTGTCTAGAGTCAGTCAGAATTCCTCGGCACAACTATTTAAGGCGAGATCAGTTTGTAAGACATTCGAAGAACGTTCCAAGAATGCCTTGGTTTATAAAAGGATTTCGTTAGGAAGATGGGGGATATCACATTGGGAAATCCATAAGTTACGATGTGTTTACTTTGACGCATATATTGCGGGGAACCCAAATGCTATTTTACGCAACGGGTTAAGAAATTATTTTGACTCAGTATATTCGAATATAGGACTTCGTGATTTAGAAAAAGCGGCTAACATGCAACATAAAGAAGCATGTTATGCTTACGGGTTAGTAATGTTCACTTCTCACCAAAGTGAGAACAAGAACATCGGGCTACAACTATTAAACAAAACGTTCCCACAAGTGACGGAGTCGGTAATTGGGGTAAGAAATGAGGTTTTTAGGTTATTACGAGACTGTTGGTCATTACGTAACCCTCGTCCCTTTGATGACGTTACAACACGCTGTTTTATCAACGGCCATAACTGTTATGTTCCACAAGACCAAGGATGGGAAGTAGTCCTAGTAAAACCAGAATGCATGACTTGTTTCTGGACGTATGAATTACGTGTCTTTATTGCCTTTGCTGAACGACTTGTGTACTAGCTAGAATTATCTTCACAACTATCTTGTATCAAATTTATTGTGTGCTATATTTCATGCTTTATGTAAAATAAGCGGTATTGTAAGTTTGTAAAATATTGTATAAAAGTTTGAACGCGAAATATTATTACAATCAGTTTTTCATATAGAATTGTAGTAGTTGAATTGTATATTAGCTACTAAGTATGAACTTAACGGGTAGGTACTACCCGAATTTAAACTTATAAAATGCTAATATGAAGAAAAAGCTTTTATAAATGAGTTCATATTATGCTACGAAATACTATTAACTACTCTTAATATTCTGTATGATTAACTTGTTCCATTTGACTATTTTGAAGGAAATGGCACCGACTACTCGACACACCGTGAATATGAATGAAGAGGAATTCCGTACTTTTCTAGCTTCAAACATAGCCGCAGTACAGGCTACCAACAATAACCTTGGATCTGGCAGTACAGGAAATCGTGTAGGATGCACCTACAAAGAATTCACTGCCTGCAAACCTTTGGAATTTGATGGAACCGAAGGACCGATCGGATTGAAACGGTGGACCGAGAAGGTCGAATCGGTGTTTGCCATAAGTAAGTGTACTGAAGAGGACAAAGTGAAGTACGCTACGCATACCTTCACAGGTTCTGCGTTAACATGGTGGAATACCTATCTAGAGCAAGTGGGACAAGATGATGCGTACGCACTACCGTGGTCAGCATTCAAGCACTTGATGAACGAGAAGTACCGTCCCAGAACCGAGGTCAATAAGCTCAAGACAGAACTTAGAGGGTTATGAACCCAAGGATTTGATATTACCACGTACGAAAGATGATTCACAGAATTGTGCCTATTGTGTCCGGGAGCATTCGAAGATGAGGAAGAGAAGATCGACGCGTTTGTGAAAGGATTACCGGAAAGAATCCAAGAAGATATAAGTTCACACGAGCCGGCCTCCATACAACAGGCATGTAGAATGGCTCACAAACTAGTGAACCAGATTGAAGAAAGAATTAAAGAACAGACTGCTGAAGAGGCCAATGTGAAGCAAGTCAAAAGAAAGTGGGAGGAAAACGGTGATAAGAATCACCAATACAACAACAACAGCAATTACTACAATAATCGCAACAATTATTCCAACAATCGCAACATCAATTGCAACTACAACAAATGGCCCAACAACAACAACAGCAACTACAACAATCATCCCAACAACAATAATAACCGTAACAACAACAACAATCAGAAGCAGCTATGCCAAAGGTGTGAAAAGTATCACTCGGTGTTCTGCACCAAATTTTGCAACAAGTGTAAAAGAAATGGTCATAGCGCGACGAAGTGTGAGGTCTACGGACCAGGGGTTAATAGAACGAAAGGAACAAATGGTGTCGGAACGAGTAATGGCGGAGCAAGTAGTGTCGGGGCAAGTTATGCCAATGTAGTTTGTTATAAATGTGGAAAACCGGGCCACATTATTAGAAATTGCCCGAACCAGGAGAACACGAATGGACAAGGCCGCGGAAGAGTTTTCAATATTAATGCGGCAGAGGCACAAGAAGACCCGGAGCTTGTTACGGGTACGTTTCTTATTGACAATAAATCTGCTTACGTTTTATTTGATTCGGGTGCGGATAGAAGCTATATGAGTAGAGATTTTTGTGCTAAATTAAGTTGTCCATTGACGCCTTTGGATAGTAAATTTTTACTCGAATTAGCAAATGGTAAATTAATTTCAGCAGATAATATATGTCGGAATCGAGAAATTAAACTGGTTAGCGAAACATTTAAGATTGATTTGATACCAGTAGAGTTAGGGAGTTTTGATGTGATAATCGGTATGGACTGGTTGAAAGAAGTGAAAGCAGAGATCGTTTGTTAGAAAAATGCAATTCGCATTATACGAGAAAAAGGAAAACCCTTAATGGTGTACGGAGAAAAGGGCAACACGAAGCTACATATTATTAGTAATTTGAAGGCACAAAAACTAATAAGAAAAGGTTGCTATGCTGTTCTAGCACACGTCGAGAAAGTACAAACTGAAGAAAAGAGCATCAATGATGTTCCCATTGCAAAAGAATTTGCCGATGTATTTCCGAAAGAATTACCGGGATTACCCCCACAGCGATCCGTTGAATTTCAAATAGATCTTGTACCAGGAGCTGCACCAATAGCTCGTGCTCCTTACAGACTCGCACCCAGCAAGATGAAAGAACTGCAAAGCCAATTACAAGAACTTTCAGAGCGTGGTTTTATTCGACCAAGCACATCACCGTGGGGAGCTCCTGTTTTGTTTGTCTAGAAGAAAGATGGTACATTCAGGTTGTGTATCGACTACCGAGAGTTGAACAAACTTACCATCAAGAACCGCTACCCACTACCGAGAATCGACGACTTATTTGATCAACTACAAGGCTCGTCTGTTTATTCAAAGATTGACTTACGTTCCGGGTATCATCAAATGCGGGTGAAAGAAGATGATATTCCAAAGACTGCTTTCAGAACACGTTACGGTCATTACGAGTTTATGGTCATGCCGTTTGGTTTAACTAATGCACCAGCTGTGTTCATGGACCTTATGAACCGAGTGTGTGGACCATACCTTGACAAGTTTGTCATTGTTTTCATTGATGACATACTTATTTACTCAAAGAATGACGAAGAACACGGTGAACATTTGAGAAAGGTGTTAGAAGTATTGAGGAAGGAAGAATTGTACGCAAAGTTTTCAAAGTGTGCATTTTGGTTGGAAGAAGTTCAATTCCTCGGTCACATAGTGAACAAAGAAGGTATTAAGGTGGATCCGGCAAAGATAGAAACTGTTGAAAAGTGGGAAACCCCGAAAACTCCAAAACACATACGCTAGTTTTTAGGACTAGTTGGTTACTACAGAAGGTTCATCCAAGACTTTTCCAGAATAGCAAAACCCTTGACTGCATTAACGCATAAAGGGAAGAAATTTGAATGGAATGATGAACAAGAGAAAGCGTTTTAGTTATTGAAGAAAAAGCTAACTACGGCACCTATATTGTCATTGCCTGAAGGGAATAATGATTTTGTGATTTATTGTGACGCATCAAAGCAAGGTCTCGGTTGTGTATTAATGCAACGAACGAAGGTGATTGCTTATGCGTCTAGACAATTGAAGATTCACGAACAAAATTATACGACGCATGATTTGGAATTAGGCGCGGTTGTTTTTGCATTAAAGACTTGGAGGCACTACTTATACGGGGTCAAAAGTATTATATATACCGACCACAAAAGTCTTCAACACATATTTAATCAGAAACAACTGAATATGAGGCAGCGTAGGTGGATTGAATTATTGAATGATTATGACTTTGAGATTCGTTACCACCCGGGGAAGGCAAATGTGGTAGCCGATGCTTTGAGCAGGAAGGACAGAGAACCCATTCGAGTAAAATCTATGAATATAATGATTCATAATAACCTTACTACTCAAATAAAGGAGGCGCAACAAGGAGTTTTAAAAGAGGGAAATTTAAAGGATGAAATACCCAAAGGATCGGAGAAACATCTTAATATTCAGGAAGACGGAACCCGGTATAGGGCTGAAAGGATTTGGGTACCAAAATTTGGAGATATGAGAGAAATGGTACTTAGAGAAGCTCATAAAACCAGATACTCAATACATCCTGGAACGGGGAAGATGTACAAGGATCTCAGGAAATATTTTTGGTGGCCGGGTATGAAAGCCGATGTTGCTAAATACGTAGGAGAATGTTTGACGTGTTCTAAGGTCAAAGCTGAGCATCAGAAACCATCAGGTCTACTTCAACAACCCGAAATCCCGGAATGGAAATGGGAAAACATTACCATGGATTTCATCACTAAATTGCCAAGGACTGCAAGTGGTTTTGATACTATTTGGGTAATAGTTGATCGTCTCACCAAATCAGCACATTTCCTGCCAATAAGAGAAGATGACAAGATGGAGAAGTTAGCACGACTGTATTTGAAAGAAGTCGTCTCCAGACATGGAATACCAATCTCTATTATCTCTGATAGGGATGGCAGATTTATTTCAAGATTCTGGCAGACATTACAGCAAGCATTAGGAACTCGTCTAGACATGAGTACTGCCTATCATCCACAAACTGATGGGCAGAGCAAAAGGATGATACAAACGCTTGAAGACATGCTACGAGCATGTGTTATTGATTTCGAAAACAGTTGGGATCGACATCTACCATTAGCAGAATTTTCCTACAACAACAGCTACCATTCAAGCATTGAGATTGCGCCGTTTGAAGCACTTTATGGTAGAAAGTGCAGGTCTCCGATTTGTTGGAGTGAAGTGGGGGATAGACAGATTACGGGTCCGGAGATTATACAAGAAACTACCGAGAAGATCATCCAAATTCAACAACGGTTGAAAACCGCTCAAAGTCGACAAAAGAGCTACGCTGACATTAAAAGAAAAGATATAGAATTTGAAATTGGAGAGATGGTCATGCTTAAAGTTGCACCTTGGAAAGGCGTTGTTCGATTTGGTAAACGAGGGAAATTAAATCCAAGGTATATTGGACCATTCAAGATTATTGATCGTGTCGGACCAGTAGC
Organism: Rutidosis leptorrhynchoides; assembly: GCF_046630445.1. Lineage (NCBI taxonomy): Eukaryota > Viridiplantae > Streptophyta > Magnoliopsida > Asterales > Asteraceae > Rutidosis > Rutidosis leptorrhynchoides. Next base: position 716,406,878 of record NC_092333.1, read on the forward strand.
TTACCGACTTGAGTTACCTCAACAACTCGCGGCTGTACATAACACTTTCCACGTCTCGAATTTGAAAAAATGTTTTGCTAAAGAAGATCTCACTATTCCGTTAGATGAAATCTAAATCAACGAAAAACTCCAATTCATCGAAGAACCCGTCGAAATAATGGATCGTGAGGTTAAAAGACTTAAGCAAAACAAGATACCAATTGTTAAGGTTCGATGGAATGCTCGTAGAGGACCCGAGTTCACCTGGGAGCGTGAAGATCAGATGAAGAAGAAATACCCGCATCTATTTCCAAAAGATTCGTCAACACCTTCAACAGCTTAAAATTTCGGGACGAAATTTATTTAACGGGTAGGTACTGTAGTGACCCGAACTTTTCCATGTTTATATATATTAATTGAGATTGATATTTACATGATTAAATGTTTCCAACATGTTAAGCAATCAAACTTGTTAAGACTTGATTAATTGAAATATGTTTCATATAGACAATTGACCACCCAAGTTGACCGGCGATTCACGAACGTTAAAACTTATAAAAAACGACATGACGATATATATATGGATATACATATGGTTAACATGAGATTATGATAAGTAAGTATCTCCATAAGTATATTAACAATGAGTTATATACATATAAACAAGACTACTAACTTAAGGATTTCGAAACGAGACATATATGTAACGATTATCATTGTACCGACATTTAAATGTATATATATCATATTAAGATATATTAATATATCATAATATCATGATAATATAATAATTTAACATCTCATTAGATATAATAAACAATGGGTTAACAACATTAATTGAGATCGTTAACTTAAAGGTTTCAAAACAACACTTACATGTAACGACTAACGATGACTTAACGACTCAGTTAAAATGTATATACATGTAGTGTATTTAGATGTATTAAAATACTTTTGGAAGACTTCAAGACATATATCAAAACACTCATACTTAACGAAAATGGTTACAGTTACTTTTCCATTCTTTTCTTTCATCAAGAATTCTAGTCGTATTCTTACCCGTATTATACACAGCTTCAAAACGTACTTACTATGAGTATATACCAATAGGAACTAGCATGGGATTCCACTCTTGATTATGTCATGTATGACTAATCAATTTTAACTTCTACCATGAGCTAGTCAACTAACTAGAACTCCTTTTAACCCCACTCACCACTCACCAATTACCACTCATCATTCACTCCATTTCACTTCCAATTCTCTTTCTAATTCTCTCTCAACACACACACACTATTATGAACGTATTTTTCCAGTATTTAATCATCATCTTCATCAAAAATCACTTCAAGAATCAAGCTATAATCATCATAGGAAGAACACTTCAAGAACACTTCAAAAATCCCTTCAAGTTTACTAATTTACTTCCAAGCTTTCTAATCCATTCCAAGTAATCTCTAAGATCAAGAAACCTTTGTTATATACAGTAGGTTATCTTTCTTATTCAAGGTAATATTCATATTCAAACTTTGATTCAATTTCTATAACTATAAACTATCTTAATTCGAGTAAAAATCTTACTTGAACTTGTTTTTGTGTCATGATCCTACTTCAAGAACTTTCAAGCCATCCAAGATCCTTTGAAGCTAGATCATTTCTTGTCACTTCTAGTAGGTTTACCTACTAAACTTGAGGTAGTAATGATGTTCATAACATCATTCGATTCATATATATAAAGCTATCTTATTCGAAGGTTTAAACTCGTAATCACTAGAACATAGTTTAGTTAATTCTAAACTTGTTCGCAAACAAAAGTTAATCCTTCTAACTTGACTTTTAAAATTAACTACACACATGTTCTATATCTATATGATATGCTAACTTAATGATTTAAAACCTGGAAACACGAAAAACACCGTAAAACCGGATTTACGCCGTCGTAGTAACACCGCGGGCTGTTTTGGGTTAGTTAATTAAAAACTATGATAAACTTTGATTTAAAAGTTGTTATTCTGAGAAAATTATTTTTATTATGAACATGAAACTATATCCAAAAATTATGGTTAAACTCAAAGTGGAAGTATGTTTTCTAAAATGGTCATCTAGACGTCGTTTTTTCGACTGAAATGACTACCTTTACAAAAACGACTTGTAACTTATTTTTATGACTATAAACCTATACTTTTCTGTTTATATTCATAAAATAGAGTTCAATTTGAAACCATAGCAATTTGATTCACTCAAAACGGATTTAAAATGAAGAAGTTATGGGTAAAACAAGATTAGATAATTTTTCTCCATATGGTTGAATTATCGAAATCGAATATGCCCTTTTTATTAAGTCTGGTAATCTAAGAATTAGGGAACAGACACCCTAATTGACGCGAATCCTAAAGATAAATCTATTGGGCCTAACAAACTCCATCCAAAGTACCGGATGCTTTAGTACTTCGAAATTTATATCATATCCGAAGGGTGTCCCGGAATGATGGGGATATTCTTATATATATGCATCTTGTTAATGTCGGTTACCAGGTGTTCACCATATGAATGATTTTTATCTCTATGTATGGGATGTGTATTGAAATATGAAATCTTGTGGTCTATTGTTACGATTTGATACATATAGGTTAAACCTATAACTCACCAACATTTTTATTGATGTTTAAAGCATGTTTATTCTCAGGTGAATACTAAGAGCTTCCGCTGTTGCATACTAAAATAAGGACAAGATTTGGAGTCCATGTTTGTATGATATTGTGTAAAAACTGCATTCAAGAAACTGATTTCGATGTAACATATTTGTATTGTAAACCATTATGTAATGGTCGTGTGTAAACAGGATATTTTAGATTATCATTATTTGATAATCTACGTAAAGCTTTTAAACCTTTATTTATGAAATAAAGGTTATGGTTTGTTTTAAAAATGAATGCGGTTTTTGAAAAACGTCTCATATAGAGGTCAAAATCTCGCAACGAAATCAATTAATATGGAACGTTTTTAATCAATAAGAACGGGACATTTCACTAAAGATGTTACTTTTAATAATAATACTAGTTTTAACAAAAACGACAGATTTAAAAAAAATGTTACTTTTAGTAATAATGGTAATAATAATAATAATACTAATACTTTTAATAATAATAATGATAATAATGATAATAATGATTTTTAAACAAGATGATAATAGTAATTTTAATGACAATCATAATACTAATAATGTTAATATTAATAATGTTTATACTAACAATATTAACTATGATAAAAATCTTGATAAATATGTTATTAATGCTTATAGTGATAATAATTAGTAATAATACAATACTAATAATAATAATATTAAAAATGATAATGCTAAAAGTTTTATATGATAATATTAGTAATAATAATGTTATAAGTTATATTAATGATAACAATAATCATATAACTAATAATGATAACTACATAATAACAATAATTAATAATAATTTGAATTACACTAATAACAATAAATAAATAATAATAATAATAATAATAATAATAATAATAATAATAATAATAATAATAATAATAATAATAATAATAATAATAATAATAAATTAAAACTACCTTCAAAAGATTAAAAGGCTTTCCCATAAAAAAAAATGACACGGCCCAGCCTGGAATCGAACCTTAGACCACTCGTTAACCCGCCTATGTCCTAACCATTGGACTGCCGTCCATTTTCTGTTTTATATTGCCTCAGAAATTATTATAAACCGTATTCCTTTATTTCCTGATTCAACTTCTTCTTCCCCAGTATCCAGTCGACCAGAAATCCCAAAATCAAAGCACAAAACTTGTTTTTTGAATTTATAAACTAAGCATAATCGATTTACCTTGTGATTGTATTATATTATCAGTAAGAAAGTTTTAAAATTTAAACGCTGTGCAGTCGAGAATGAACACGTTGATACCCAATCGATGATTTTGATTTTAAAACAGTTTCAACCCATGATTCCAACACGAAATACCTTTTAAAACTTCCCTAGAATCTTTCTGTAATCTTAATTTAAACTAAAACATCAATTTGACTTCGAATTTGGCCATGAACAAACCCGTTTGACTTTTTGAAATAAAAGTTTGACTCAAGAATTTGCAATTGATATTACGAATTGGTATTTGAAAATTTGTAGATAGTTTCCTTATAAGATTCCCAACATAACTGCGTTTTTACATTTTTGAAATTGATTCGAAATCAACCTTTGGCTGAAAAGTTACAGAACAGAGTAATCGGTTGTATATATCTTTATAAAACCTTGTTTGATTTTTTTTGAAAATTCACAGAGATACTGATGTGTTCTTGATAAATGTAGTGGGAGGTTAAATCAGTTCCTATCATTCTGTATTACTTGATTTATGTAAATAAAAGAGTCGATGTAGTATCAATCAAGAATAGAGAAAAAAATAAAATAAATAAAGGTAGTACGAATTTCATCAGGTTTTAACTTCATCTGGTTGGAAATCGAATTTGTATGCGGGATTAGATTAAGACTTATAACAAATTTTGGAATAACAACAAAGGATTAAACAGCTCGATCGTGACACTAACAGATATTGGATTCTGTATAATTTTTATTCATAATAAAAATTAATATTAATAATTAGTGAATATAATTAAATATATTAATAATAATAATATTATTAGTATTAAAAAAAATCCGGATAATTATGATAACAATAATAATAACATTACTAATCAAAAAATAATAATAATACTATTAATAATAATAATAATAATGATAATAATATTACAAATTCAAATATTAATGATAATAAATAATGGTAGATATAATAATATTTATAAATATGGTAATAATCATATTATTAATGAAAATAATAATTTTTAATGATAATGCTTAATAATAATATTAATATTAATATTAATACTAAAAATGAGAGTAATGTCAATAATATTGATAGAATAACTTATGCTTATCAAATCTCATATTTATATATTAATAATACTAATAATACTGATATCAACATTAATAATGAAAGTAATATTCATTAATGTAATAACTATATTTTTAACTTGTAAGTATATTCAATATTTTAACATTACATATTATTAATTATAAAATTTTCATATTTAATACAACATACATAATATAGCTTAATTATTTTGTATCATACCTTGCATATTTGATTCTAATATCTATTTTATATTTTCAAATTATTATATATATATTTTCACTTATATATATATATATATATATATATATATATATATATATATACATTTATTTATACACCATGGTTCGTGAATCGTCGGGCATAGTTCAAAGGTAAATGATTAAATGAAAATAGTTTACAAATTTTAATATTCAATATTACAGTCTTTGCTTATCGTGTCCGAAACATGTAAAGATTAAGTTTAAATTTGATCGGAAATTTCTGGGTCGTCACAGTACCTACCCGTTAAAGAAATTTCGTCCCGAAATTTGATCATGGTCGTCATAGCTAACATTAAAAATGTTTTCATGACTAATTTGAACTGATAAATAGAGTTTTATTACTGTTGAGTAATATGGATAAGATAATTCGATTACTCGAAGAGTACGAGTGAAGCTATCACTAAATAGTGAAATGAAAGGATAAAGATTTGTCTTAGCTTTTGACAGAGTCAGGGTTGAATTTAGATAATAAGGTGCATCTTAACTTTTGAAGTTGTCTTGGTTGAATTCTGGAATTCAAGGGATTTAAAAGAAAATCTTGGAAATCTAAAGATTTGATTCTTCGGCGAATAAAAAAAATTAAGATTCTCTAATTAAATGCGGAGATCTGCCTTGATTTTTTTATCAGATATTTTACTATAAATTAACTTCTTCCATTCTGTTACTTTTACCATTCCTATACCCAATTCTCAAATTTCAAAAGATTGTGAAAATGCTTAATTCAGTTCTAATCCTTATCATTATCCTTACTATCGCAACAATCATTCTCCTTTTCCAACTTCCTCTGGAGGAATCTGTTTTCTTCTACTTCGTCCTTGGGGTTATAGTGTTTTTAATTCTCCCGTGTCTTTATGTTGCGATAAACATTTATATACACGGTTTGTAATTCCTGTGTTTGTGATCGGCTTTATATTTTCTTTTATTTTTTTCGAAGCTCTATGCTTTTATTTTCTCTTCCCAACTTCAAGTCAAGCGAATAATGGTCCAGAATTCGTAGATACAGAATTTTGAATGATTATAATGTTCTAAGCAAGAAGGAACTTGATAGCACGATTTGATTTTCAAATTTATCAATATCACGAAAGATAGAACCATCAAGAATACATTTTCTTGATATGTTCAAAGGTTAAGTAGAATGAAAGAGTTATGTAACATGGTACATGATAATGGTATGATCTACTGTGAACCATTATCACGTTTCATTAGAAACTCAGCATGACTTACTGTAATATAATCACGTTGGTCGGGCATCATTATATTATACTAACCCATGCTTCAATTCCCAACACTTCTCCACAATTCATTCTTAATTTATACTTAAATTTTACAGAAGTTTTCAATATAATGGAATACAGAAAACATGAAGAGGTATATAATTTTGAACAAGAATACTTATAAAAATATCCTCAGAAATTTCGAGGATATTTATGATGATATTTTGGAATTTCTAAGTTCGAAGGTTGATGAAGAAAGATTTTTCGCAAGATTTTAACATGAGTACGGAGCAAGATTTTCGTTGAAGGTTTCATCGGATCCAGAATTACCTGGATTCTTTGAATATAGGGCTTGGTCCTTGTATTTGTCCTTGGTCTCCTTCATGGTTAGCTCAATCCGTTTTTCAGTATCAAATTTTCTATCGAGCGTTCTCAACATTTCATTCTTTATTATCAAACTTTTGGCCATTTAGACCATCTACAACATGCTGCTTCATCAGCATTTTCAAAGTTTAACGGATCTGGATTATCGGTTATCAAACCGAGGGTTTTCAAGAATATTGAAGGTTTTTAGATAATTAAACGCTGATTGTGATCGTCAAGATACAAAGGATGTTTAAGATGAAATCAAGTGGCAAACTTGAAGAATTATTTAGTTTCATATGTTATAATCAGTATTTTAATTCATTTTAATTGTCCAAGGTTAGTAGTCCACAGTTGATAGTCCACAGTTAACAGTCCAATAATTCATATATAGTTTAATATATAATATTCGAATTAATTAATACGTATCGTGACCCGTGTACATGTCTCAGACTCGATCACAACTCAAAGTATATATATTATTGTAGAATCAACCTCAACCCTGTATAGCTAACTCTATCATTACTGCATATAGAGTGTCTATGGTGATTCCAAATAATATATATAGATGCGTCGATATGATATGTCAAAACCTTGTATACGTGTCCCGATATTTAAAATGCATAAAATAAATAACAGAAATTAAATGACGATAAATAAGGTGTGTAAAGTAAATAACAGAAATTAAATGATGATAAATAAAATTGCGATAATTAAATTGCGATAAATAAACTGCGATAAATAAAATGTAATCAGTTAGCTAGGAACAGTTAGCTGGAAACAGTTAGCGTGGATTCTTAACAAAAATTTTCTCATAGTTAATTCGTTTGTTTCTAACAAATTTTATTTTGTCAAATGTTTTCTTCATTATGCCACTTGTTGGATTCTGATAGGTCAAAATCAAAATATGAAATTGAATGAAAATGGTTATTCTGCGGTAAACGGATACGTATATCGGTGGTTGTAAGTAGGATAGTAAATGATTGTTGAATCAGATTCAAAAAAAATGTACAGTGTAACTTATTAATGTGAAATCTAAATATTCCTCGGGTATTACCTACCCGTTAAAATATTTTCATCATTAACAGTTTTTACGAAAGAATTTTTAACTACAATCTTGATGAAAATATACTTGCATATATATTTTCTTCAGATGTAATCATGGATTTAATGATTTAATATGATATTAATCTCATTTGATTTATTATTAGAACAAGAATATATAATCTCTAAAACATTAAAGATTACATAATCGCCATGTCGAACGAAGGTAATTGATGTAGAACGATTTGTAGAACGATGATTATACTCGAGGTACAGAATGAGATGTTGAGGCATGGATTGTTGATGGTACTGGTGCTGTTATTGATGGTACGGTTGGTGCCGGTGATGTTGCTGAAGCTGGTACGTTTTGCACCATGTTTTCTAGGGCTACAACTCGGGCACAAAACTCGTTGACTTATTCTATTATTCCGGGATGATTGTCGATCGGAACGAGTGAATGAATAAGGTTTAGAATTTAGGATATCATATAATCATTGCGAGATATCCTGGAAATGAGGGTAAATATGGTGTTTCGGACTGGTTTGCCGGTATGTGCTTCAGGTTCATCGCCAAGAGGTGAATTTGGTTGGTGGAAGGGATCGCCTTCTTCGCGTCTCCATTGATTAAGTCAACTATGAACCTATCAGATGAATTGGGGATGGCTGATTGGTTGATTCATTCTGGTAACGCTGCTTCCGGAGCTTAGGTGAATATCCATGTCGGAATAGCTGTCGGAATAACTATCGGAATAGCTATCGGAATCTGAGGGACTCGAACTGGTTGAGGGATTCATCTTGTACGATCAGATGAAGGATTCTCGATAAGAAATAGATTATAGGATGTAGATTAGTGCTCTGCAATACATAATTTACATATGCATATATAATACTAAAATTCCATAAGTTACGGAGGAATCTACAGAAGCTGTCAGGCAAAGGTAACAATAATAGATACGCTAAGATATGAATTTATCTATACACTATCTATGCAATAGAGGCAGTGAGATGTGTCTAGACTAAGAATGATAAGCAGGTAATTTCCTAAGGATGATAAGTAGATGATTTTTGACACGAAATGATAAGCAAAACTTTTGACATGCAGACACGGTCGAAGTCCAGACCCACTAATGCATCTAAACAACTATCAGTTAGACACACTAATGCAAGACCTGGTTTGCTAAGACCTCTACTCTGATACCACCTGTGATAACCCATCCTAATCCATCTGGACGAAGTCTTCAACATTTAGTCCCATCGCGAGGTACTGACTTAAATATGCCATGAATGACTCCATGTAATATGAGCAAATGCACAGCGGAAGATTTCTTTTATACCTGAGAATAAACATGCTTAAAAGTGTCAACCAAAAGGTTGGTAAGTTCATAGGTTTATCATATACAATCATAAAATTCAGTAATTTCGATAGACCACAAGATTTCAGTTTCATAAATATATGTACACTCGCAAGTGTATAAAAGTATTCTATAAGTTGTTGAGCGTTTCGGTAACCATACTTAACAATTAATGTGGCATATTCCCTTTATTATGAAATCTCCCTACACTGTACCAAGTATAGTAAAAACGAAGTACTATGCAACCGTTTACGATACTAGAGCGACTAGCCCGATTGGGGTTGTCAAACCCGATAGATCTATCAATAGGATTCGCGCTTACATGTTCTTTCAACATGTAAATATTAGTTACCAAGCTATTAGGGAAGATATGTAAGGTGGTACAACTCAACGTAGAATATATTTTAAGTACTTGTGTCTATTTCGTAAAACATTTATAAAAGCGCATGTATTCTCAGCCCAAAAATATATATTGCAAAAGCAATTAAAAAGGGAGCAAATGAAACTCACCTAATGTATTTTGTAGTAAAAATACATATAACGATAATGAACAAAAGTAGGGTTGGCCTTGGATTCACGAACCTATATCATTTGTATATTTATTAATACACATAATCGCACTCGAACAAAATTTATATATTATATCCTAAATTATATATTATATAGATTGAGTATATATATATATATATATATATATATATATATATATATATATATATATATATATATATATATATATATATATATATATATATATATATATATTCGAAATGATTAATATTTATATAGTTGTGTTAATATATATATCTGATTTGTAAAAAAAATATATCTAATTTGTTATTTAATAATATTTATATAAAAATTATTAACGTGATTAACACATACTTATAACCTTAATAATATCTTTAAAACTTTTATTTTTCATAATAATAACTTTTAATAATAATAATGTTGGTAATACTAATAATAATAATAATGATACTAAAGATGTTACTTTTAATAATAATACTAGTTTTAACAAAAACGACAGATTTAAAAAAAATGTTACTTTTGGTAATAATGGTAATAATAATAATACTAATACTTTTAATAATAATAATGATAATAATGATTTTTAAACAAGATGATAATAGTAATTTTAATGACAATCATAATACTAATAATGTTAATATTAATAATGTTTATACTTACAATATTAACTATGATAAAAATCTTGATAAATATGTTATTAATGCTTATAGTGATAATAATTAGTAATAATACAATACTAATAATAATAATAATATTAAAAATGATAATGCTAAAAGTTTTATATGATAATATTAGTAATAATAATGTTATAAGTTATATTAATGATAATAATAATCATATAACTAATAATGATAACTACATAATAACAATAATTAATAATAATTTGAATAACACTAATAACAATAAATAATAAATAATGATAATAATAATAATAATATTAATAATAATAATAATAATAATAATAATAATAATAATAATAATAATAATAATAATAATAATAATAATAAATTAAAACTACCTTCAAAAGATTAAAATGCTTTCCCATAATAAAAAATGACACGGCCCAGCCTGGAATCGAACCTTAGACCACTCGTTAACCCGCCTATCTCCTAACCATTGGACTGCCGTCCATTTTCTGTTTTATATTGCCTCGGAAATTATTATAAACCGTATTCCTTTATTTCCTGATTCAACTTCTTCTTCCCCAGTATCCAGTCGACCAGAAATCCCAAAATTAAAGCACAAAACTTGGTTTTTGAATTTATAAACTAAGCATAATCGATTTACCTTGTGATTGTATTGTATTATCAGTAAGAAAGTTTCAAAATTTAAACGATGTGCAGTCGAGAATGAACACGTTGATACCCATTCGATGATTTTGATTTTAAAACAGTTTCAACCCATGATTCCAACACGAAATACCTTTTAAAACTTCCCTAGAATCTTTCTGTAATCTTAATTTAAACTAAAACATAAATTTGACTTCGAATTTGGCCATGAATAAACCCGTTTGACTTTTTGAAATAAAAGTTTAACTCAAGAATTTGCAATTGATATTACGAATTGGTATTTGAAAATTTGTAGATAGTTTCCTTATAAGATTCCCAACATAACTGCATTTTTACATTTTTGAAATTGATTCGAAATCAACCTTTGATTGAAAAGTTACAGAACAGAGTAATCGGTTGTATATATCTTTATAAAACCTTGTTTGATATTTTTTGAAAATTCACAGAGATACTGATGTGTTCTTGATAAATGTAGTGGGAGGTTAAATCGGTTCCTATCATTCTGTATTACTTGATTTATGTAAATAAAAGGGTCGATGTAGTATCATTCAGGAATAGAGAAAAAAATAAAATAAATAAAGGTAGTACGAATTTCATCAGGTTTTAACTTCATCTGGTTGGAAATCGAATTTGTATGCTGGATTAGATTAAGACTTATAACAAATTTTGGAATAACAACAAAGGATTAAACAGCTCGATTGTGATACTAACAGATATTGGATTCTGTATAATTTTTATTCATAACAAAAATTAATATTAATAATTAGTGAATATAATTAAATATATTAATAATAATAATATTATTAGTATTAAAAAAAATCCTGATAATTATGATAACAATAATAATAACATTACTAATCAAAAAATAATAATAATACTATTAATAATAATAATGATAATAATATTACAAATGAAAATATTAATGATAATAAATAATGGTAGCTATAATAATATTTATAAATATGGTAATAATCATATTATTAATGAAAATAATGAAAATAATAATTTTTAATGATAATGCTTAATAATAATATTAATATAAATATTAATATTAATATTAATACTAAAAATGAGAGTAATGTCAATAATATTGATAGAATAACTTATGCTTATCAAATCTCATATTTATATATTAATAATGCTAATAATACTGATATCAACATTAATAATGAAAGTAATATTCATTATTGTAATAACTATATTTTTAACTTGTAAGTATATTCAATATTTTAACATTACATATTATTAATTATAAAATTTTCATATTTAATACAACATACATAATATATTAATTGTGTACACAAATCACATGTATGTATATATATATTTACATATATTCCTGTATATAGCTTAATTATTTTGTATCATACCTTGCATATTTGATTCTAATATCTATTTTATATTTTCAAATTATTATATATATATATTTTCACTTATATATATATATATATACATTTATTTATACACCCTGGTTCGTGAATCATCGGGCATAGTTCAAAGGTAAATGATTAAATGAAAATAGTTTACAAATTTTAATATTCAATATTATAGTCTTTGTTTATCGTGTCCGAAACATGTAAAGATTAAGTTTAAATTTGATCGGAAATTTTCGGGTCGTCACATTAAATATTTACTTTCAGAATGTGTGGACGATTATTCTTTACTCAAGATTTGTGATGTAATGATTGAATTGATTTGAAATTGGGTTGGTAATCATTTCTACTATGATTGAGTTGATCAGAATAACGATTTAGTCGTTGAATAATTGGGGAACATTAAACCGGATAAGCGAATTTTAATTAAATTCTTGAATATCGGGATTGAAACAAGTATTAAATTACGGAATTTGGGTAAATTAGCGTAATTCGAGTTGATTTGGCTATGTTGTAGTGATGAAAGTGTATTCTAAGGTAAATGATAGCCATTATTCAGTGTTTTAGAGTGAGTTGATCTAGGAAATTCGATGAAAGTGACTCGAGAATAACCTCAAATCATGATTGACAGATATAATGTAGTGGGTCATTAGTAGTGACTCTAGAGTTAGTGTGTAAAACCTGGACATGAGATGGAATTTTCGTGGTATTTCGTAAGATTATTGATAGATCAAGTTTGGAATTCAGACGAAATTATACTTGTTCAGTTATTAGATAGCGGCAGGTTATCAGCATTGAATTTCTTTAGCTAGTGGTAAAGACTGTTTTCTAGACCAGAATGTGAAGAACGATTCAGATATCGTGTAGTGTAAGTAAGTAAGTTTGCAGATTGGCATATAGCGGGTCTTGACCCTTGGGTAGTAGACTAGCAGATGGTGTGTTTGACTTAGACCGATAAGATAACTTTTGACCTACGAGAATGAACGGAGCTTGTAAGGCGTATGACGGTAGGACATGATTTGACTTAGTTCACGTTGTGGCCCGTAGTGGCAGTTTGTAATACCCATGACCTTTGTTGATTTGGTGATGTAGAATTATGGGCTTAACTAAGTTGCGTCTTCATGTGCCACGTTGGCAACAGACTGATGACTTAGAATAAACTGAATATAAGATTTGATGGGTTAACTTTATGGGTAATCTCGAAATTTGATGGATCAGTCTGATTCAATGAAATTGACAGTGTATAACCGTTGGTATCTTTCGAAAGTGGGGTGTAGTGACAGTTTGACGTGAAACTTTTTGTGGAAGTCAATTAAGTTGATGATGGGTCTATATAATACTTTTGGGTTGTCTTGTATTTGAATGAATGTTGATTGCATCTAGTGTTGAATTATTTAATCGTTATCCTCTTAGCATAGCGCTAGGATAAAAGATGACGTGCACGACCCTTGTTAAACAGTTGATTGTTGGTACTTAGTTACCCATTCAAGCGATAATTGTGATGCTATAGACAATTGTGGGATAAATTATCTGAATGTTGTGTTGCATGATTAGAGTTGGTCGTAACAGAAAGGGTTAACATTGATTTAGTGACTGTGAGTTTTTAAATTAATGATTTTTCGCTTATAGGTTGGCAGATGAGAAAACTATTGAACCTTGGTAATGCTTGTTATCTTAGGATGTGTTTTGGTGTAGCTACCGGTGTGACCAATTGCGTTGGTATTTGTTACCTATGAGCCGTGTTAGCTATGACTTCGTAGATTCCGAGGACGGAATCTCTTTAAGGGGGTAGATTTGTAACACCCAAAAGCAGTCCTAGCTGTTAGATTACTATTTTGCCCTCAGGTTGTGTGGTGTTATTATATGCTTTTATTCTAATTTTATATTTTGTATTAATTTAATGTTGTGGATAGGACCAGTTTGTGACAAGGGTCACAGAACAGGTTTGTTTATTTAATTTGGACTACGTTTGGGTCACCAAATGAGATACGAAAGAATTCAGATAACTGATAAATACCCGTGTGTTTTGATGTATGGGTTTTTAACCCTTAAGTGTGTAGGTGGGGAGAATTATCTTCATTTTTCTAGATTCTTCCCCAAATATTACTCCCGTACGTTCATCTCCATCTCACCAAACCCTAATCATCAAAACTTGTTCTTGGGCTCAAATTGATCTTAGAATCGTGTTCTTTGTTGTCTACTGATTCTAACAAGGTAAGAATCACAAGTTTTCATGCTTTAATCTTCAAGAAAATGGAGTTTTTGTGTAAGTTTTTACAAGTGTGTAATTTGGGTTAAAGTGGTTAGATTTGATGTTGTTTGAGTCCAAATCTTGTGAGTTTATGTTTCTACATGGTTAGTGTCTTTGATTTGGTCAGTTTTGAGGTCGTAATCGAGCTCTAGAGCAAGAATTAGTCGATTTTAGGTGAAACCCGTCACTTTGTCCTTCAGCTTCTGCAGATAAACACAGTCGGCCGACTGTCTCTTGACAATGGACTGACTGACTCAGCCATCGACCGACTAACTCGACCATCGACCGAGTGTGCCTGTGAGAGACCATCGACTGAGTGTCTAGACACTCGGCCGAGTGAGTGTAGACAGTCGGCCGACTGTCTCTGACAGTCGACCGAGTGTCTTAGGCAGTGTAAAATTTTACCAAGTGTTGATTTTTAGCCGTTATGCTGCCCGTTTATATTTTGATGATCATAATATTATAACTAACTTGTGAGTATTGTTTTCAGGTGATACAGACGAGGAGAAGACTCGGTGACATTAGACTACCGAGTGATGTCGGTATCGGTGAGTGGGACTAACTGGAGAATATAGTATAGAGAAGCATGTTATATTATAATTGCCATGCTTGTTAGATATACTTATTATTGTGGTTAGTTAGTAAGTTGTGATGACTGTATGTTAGTTGATGCTTGTCTGCTGGAGCCCAGTGCATCCCTATTGTGTGGTAGCCTCGGTAGGAGAGATCAACTTGCGGGTTGGGTTCCTCATGTGGTAGCCTAGATAATCGAGTTGTATATATATGTGAATGACGCGTTCGTTGAGTGTGGATTATATATATACACACGGTGGTGGAGGAACTTCTGGTAAGCCCCAGTCCGATCAGCTGGTGGTTAATGGTTTGGCCGAGCTACCAGAGTCTCTGTAGATGGCACTTGGGTGATGTTTGTGTGTTAGACTTTGTGACATGATTAGTATGACAGTTCCTGTATACTATTGCATGTAGTTAGTTACACTCACTTAGCTTTATGCTAATCCCCCACATCTTCCCTGCAGGTTATGGATTTGTTGTATGCTAGTTATCAAGGCGAAGATGGGATGTTGGAAGATATGTTTGACAAAGCTGAAAACTCTGATGTCGCATCTTTTCTATTAAAGTTGTATTTACGTTTTAATATAACATCTGGTCATTTATTTATTAACGTGTTATCATTAAGTGGATTATATATGTATATATACATTTTTAACTTATGTATTAGTTAAATTGGTCTTCCGCTGTATAAAAAAAAATCTGGGGTGTTATAGTAAGTTTACAACAACCCAATTCTATATCTATAAGATCATAGAATCTTCTCTTGTTTGATCACATTTGAGTAGTAATTAATGCACTTGTGATTACTGGAAATAAGCCTTTGAAATATGCAAGAGGGTCTCCTTCAAATGGTCTTAAATGTTTGCCTTTTATAGTGAGATTTAAAAAATAGCCGTTGACACACGGTTGCCATCACGGTCGACCTTGGTGCGACCGTGCGTGCTCCAGTCCAAATTTGGTATCCGTTGTATAGCCGTTTGACTCAAATTTGAACACCACATTTTAGCATATTTACTCCTTCTAGCACCTGAAAAAGAAACCAAACATCCTATACAAGTACTATATGCATTAAGTGTGTGAGATTTGGTCTTAATGCATGAAAGTGACTAATTATTCCAAAAGTGGCAAACCCAACATTCTTGGAGAAGTGTCTTGATTGATATTTTGGGAAATCTCAGTTTGGTCAAGACTTAGTTAGTCACTTTAATGCCCTTGGTTCAATTCTAAAGACTACTCACTATGTCATTAACTTCCTAGTTTCAATTAATCACAAGTCATGTCCTTTTTGAGTTGAATTAGAGATTAATTGAATTATATCTCTATAAGATAATCATGAAGTATGTAGAGACATTAAAGTTAAGTTATTCTTGAATAAGTAATCACACTTAGTTACTTAGACTAGATCAAATAGACAATTGACTATAATTTCATTGTGAACCATTTTACACTTAATCTATTAGAGTAGGTTAGTTACTTGAATCCTAACTAATGAGCACATAGCAAACATATTAATCAAGTTGACAAGTTTATGAGTATTAAGCATATTGACAAGTAGCAAGTAATACTCACATAGCAAGAGATAGTTATTCTAGGATCAATCATATAGATACTTGCACAACTTATAATTCAAGCACTTAATAAGTTTAATTTGTAATATAACATATTGCTTGATTAATGTGTAAGCACACATTAATGTCCAACACATGCACAAGGGAAGAGCAATCTCTAGTTGGGACTTGGTGACCATCCTAAATGTATCTAAGTGTGTTTTAGGATTACAAGTCATTACTAGTTAACCTTGAGAGCATTGTTCCTCATTTAGCCTTAATTAATTACTAAGTCATTTCTAATAGCAATCATTTTTCTAGTGACATTGGCTTAAGTGTGTTGGTACTTGATGATCATACTAAGGATATCTAGATAAGAATTAAGATCACAAGTTGTTGATTAACATTTATGTGTTATGCCTAATCTTGGTTAATTTGTCATTAAGATGTCATTAGGCGTAATTAATCACAATTAGTGTTTTTATGACCAAAACTCATTTGAGTATGGAGAATGCATCTATTCTAAGCATGTTGAGAAAGGTTTCATGATTTATGGATGTCGAGAACTAGTCAAACTTTATTTGGTCGAAAATGGTAACAGAGAAAACTGCGGTCACACTGCGGTTGACCGTGGTTGTGACCGTGCAACTTGTTTTCACAAAACTGCGTTGCAATTCAGTTTGGGGTTTCACGATTGACTATGCGTTCGACCGTACCTCGACCGTGTGTTTATCTGAACTTTTAATTACATTCTTTAACCTATGTTTGACTTGGTCGTTTGCAAGATAAAGTATGGATTAGTGATCTTGCGTGTTTTATGTTAAGACGTCAGTCATCACTTATGCATATGTATGTGTCATCATCAAAACATATTCTTTGGTTAATCATACTTTGGTTAATCATACTTAAGTTTATCGTCTAGTGCATTAACCCACATTCAACCAACATTCTCCCCCTTTTTGATGATGACAAACATACAAGTGATGAGGGACATTTTGCTATAAATACGCAAGTGTTAACAGTCACTTGTATCCATCTTTCTCCCCCTTTTGTCGAAGCAAAAAGGTTAGCTCCCCCTAGAACTAAGCTCGCCCTTAGAACAAAACTCCCCCTTAAATTGTGCACGTTGGAAAAATATATATATTAAAACACAACAAGCACACATTTTATTCAAAGAAAGTATGAAACATAGTAATGCATATATGAAAATATGCATGGAAGACACATAAATTGGATGTATAGGTAGGCATTCTTCAAATTGCCTTGGCCTATTTCTTGAGGTAAATGTAGTGATGAGTGTCTCTTATAATTTCTTCTAGCTTGTTTAGATGTCGTCCGATTTTCAGAACATTTTTGTGAATGACACTGCTTTGTCCTGTGGTCGAAAGGAGTTTAAAGTTTGGAGGGTTATCAAGAGAAGGTTCAACAAATGCTCTGGTTGAAGCTCTGCAAATCGGGTATGACGAAACTTGAGCAGCGTAGTGATAGGAAGTCATCAATTTAAGATGAGCAAAGAGTTTAGTTAAGTGAAGGCCATAAGGTAGTTTCAAGAAGGGTTCTTGAGCTACCTGTTGCATTCTAGATGCCATCAGAAATGCAATGTTTACCTTAAGTGATGGTATGAGACACCACAAAAGAGTAACCTCATTTGCATTCATTCTCCAAAGTAATTCACCATTTCCATATATGTTTATGGAGATGATTTGTTACCATAGATCATATGTTGAAGCAAAGTGATACACTAAGAAACCCTCTTTGTTGACGGACTCAAATTTGAGTGGTCCTTCACTCAGTGTTTCAAGAACACATTCTTTTTCTAACCATTCTGGAAACTCATCAAATGAGCTTGGGTTAAGAAAGAATTTGATCCAGTTACTTGGAACATCCATGATGTTTCTAAATTCTTCAAGTGTCAAGGAATAGATTTTGCCATAGAGAGTGAATGATATCTTCATATCATCATGGAATTGGAAGTTTGCATAGAATTCATTCACATGAAGAGGATAAAGAGGTCCTCAAAGATTGAGAAATTCACACTAGAGAAGTTGGCCAGCGAATAGGTTGAGAGTTGATGGGTTGACACTTCTCTTCCTTCGGCAATTTGTCTCATGATTTGATTGTGGGTTTTTAGGGATTGTGATGGTGGGTATGAGTTTTGGTTAAATGTACTAGTTTTTATAGAGACCTACTAGGAATCACTTTTACTTTTTCACAAGAGAGGTAGGTTAAATGAGTAAAGTCTTTTGGTTAACAAGTCAATTTTCACTTGAGAAAAGTTATTGAGCCTAATAGGACAAAATGATTCATCAGTTTATGCAGGGTTTATTCTGCGGTTGAGCTGTGGTCGTCCGTGATGTAAGCCATGGATTAATCGTTTAAAAAAAACTTAAACTCGTTGGTACAGGACATACATGGTTAGGTTCACAGTCGACATACTTGGACTAAAAAACATGTAATAGGCACACACGAATACTTTATTAAACATGCATATTGAAGTTCTCAAACGTTATTGTTTTAAACATTCAACCATTCAACCATAGAAAGTTTTCATGAGAGTTTGTTAGAATTCTTCGCTCGAATCATCATCCTCCTCATTTCCTGACCTACAGGTCAAGCTTCTGATCACTCCTTTCAGTAATTTCTTCACCTTTGATTCCTTTTTCTGACTTTTGATTTGAGTCTGATAGATCTTATCCATCTTGGCATTGACCCTAAGATCCCTTACCGATTCATTTTCTTCTTCATTTTCACTGTCTGATGTCTCAATAGCCCCTCTGCTCGTTCCTGCCTCATTGGTAGTTCTTCTTCGTTTGGAGGTTGATCCTCCTGCTGATTTTGGTGGTAGGATTGGTTTATGAGTGAGTGGAAGAGAGTCATCACTTGTGATTTTTAGGTGCCTAAACAGTTTGTTTAGATGCATTCCATAAGGCAATCCTCGAGTAGTTTCGGTGATGAGTCCACTCATCCTGGTTGCCATCAGATAGGCAATATTTACTTTGATTCCATTTTTCAAGCACCACAAGAGAGCAACTTGAGTAGCATGAATGTTTGAGTGATTTCCTGATCTGCAGTAGATGTTGTAGTCAATGACTTTGTTCCAAACTTCATACTCAGATGAAAGATGTCTTCCCAGTACTCCAGACATCTCGATCAAATCTCGAGGAGCACTTTCTTTGCATAGTGGGATTAATTGTGTGACATGTGGTAGTAGAAGATCAAAATTGAGTAAGAAGTCATCGTCGTCTAGGAATAGCAAGAAAAAGGAGGTGAGCCAATTGATATCGGAAAACAGTATTGGAGTAGAGGAATTCGGCACCAATCTTGGTCTAAAATGGACCAAGAAAGATATGTAAGTGTCTTTTTCTCTGTTCGTATCTTCTGTTTATTAATGAAGATTATCTCCTTAAACATTCGTGGGTTCGGGTCCGGGAAAGAAAGTAAATTTGGTGATGCTAAAAGCTTATGTTTCGTAGAAAGGCCCTCTATTCTAGCGTTGCAAGAAACGAAATGTCATAAACTAGTCGACAATTAGTTATTCGGGCTTTGGGGTTCTATTGATTGTGGGTATGTTCAAAAAGAAATGGTTGGTAAGTCGGGCGGACAATTATTAATTTGGGATAAAAACATCTTCGAGGTTTCTAGTGAGTTAATTGGTGACTTTTTTATTGCTATACGGGGAAAATGGAAAAAGTCAGGTAATGAATCGATTATTGTCAATGTGTACGGTCCGCATGATGACGCTAACAAATGTAAATTTTGGGATTCGCTGGACAAGATTTTGTGTATTGATGGTGTGTCGTGGGTCATTTGTGGGGACTTTAACGAGGTTAGAGATAAGTCGGAAAGATTGAATTGTGAATTTTATGATAATCGGGCTAAGAGGTTTAACGAGTTCATTGACAGAAATAGTTTAGTGGACATTCCTTTGGGTGGGAGGAAATTTACTAGGGTTAGTGATGATGGGATGAAAATGAGTAAGCTAGATAGATTCTTGGTTTCAGACGACTTTCTTAAACTTTGGACCGATCTAAAAGTGGTGGCTTTAGATATAAGTGTATCGGACCATTGTCCTATTTCGTTGTCGGATGGTGAGGTGGATTTTGGGCCTAAACCGTTCAAAATCTTTGATGATTGGTTCGTGGTTAAAGGTATTGACAAGGTTATTGCCGATTCTTGGTCTGGTCCAATGGGGGGTAACCGGAAAGATTGCGTTTTCTGTAACAAGTTAAAAAGATTAAAAGGTGACCTTAAAGAATGAAGTAAAGTTCACTTTGGTAAGCTTGATAGTGAGATTGAGTCGGTTAAAAAGGTAGTAACGGATCTTGAATTGAAAGCTGAAGTAGGTTGTTTGAATGATGAAGAGCGAGCTAAATGGCTAACCTCGAGAAAAACATGGATGGAAAAGGAAAAAATTAAGACAGGGATGCTAAAGCAGAAAGCTCGTGTTCGATGGATGACTGATGGAGACGAAAACTCAAAATATTTCCATAATTCCTTAAAGAGAAAATATAATAAAAACAACATCCGGGGGATTAATGTTAACGGGTCTTGGTGTGAAAATCCTAATACAATCAAAGAAGTTGCTTTCAACCATTTTAAGAGCATTTTCGAGGTGCATAATTCGGATGGACCAAGCCTTGAAGGGCTGTTTTCTGAATTGATTTCATCAGCGGATAATGAGCTCTTAGAAGCTCACTTCACGGAAGAGGAAATTTGGGAATCGGTCAAATGTTGTGGTAGTTCGAAGGCCCCGGGACCGGATGGGTTCAACTTTGGTTTTTTCAAAAAGTTTTGGTCCATAATCAAAGATGATTTGATAGGTGCAATCAACTGGTTTTGGGTTTTTGGTGAGTTTTCAAAGGGTTGCAATGCTTCTTTTGTTTCCCTTATTCAGAAGAAATCGGATCCGCTGAGTTTTAGTGATTATCGTCCGATTAGTCTTATATGCAGTTATTATAAAATTATCGCGAAAATGTTGTCCTTGAGAATTCGTAAAGTGGTACCTCGTCTTATAGGGATGGAACAAAGTGCGTTTCTTGGGGGTAGATATATTCTTGATGGTGCGTTAGTTGCTAATGAAGTAGTCGAAGATCTTAAAAGAAACAAAAAGCACGGCCTAATTTTTAAGGTAGACTTCGAGAAAGCCTTTGATTCACTTAATTGGGATTATCTTCTTGAAGTGATGAAATGTATGGGGTTCGGTACCAAATGGTGCAAGTGGATTTCCTCGTGTCTTAAATCGGCTACAATCTCCATTCTCATAAACAGGTCTCCGACAAGTGAGTTTAATCTTAAAAGGGGAGTTCGCCAAGGTGATCCTTTATCGCCTTTTCTTTTTATTATTGCAGCGGAGGGACTTAATATCCTAACGAAAGTGGCGGTTGAGAGAGGGATGTATAAAGGGGTGGAGGTGGGTAAAGATAAAGTCGTCATCTCCCATTTGCAATATGCGGATGATACGATTTTTTTTGGTGAATGGAGTAGACGTAATGCGCGAAATTTAATGTACTTGTTGGAATGTTTTGAACGGGCTTCGGGGTTGAAGGTTAATTATAATAAAAGTCAATTATTTGCGATAGGCATTAGTAATGATAATGTGGAGGCTCTTGCGTCTTGGTGTTCGTGTCTCGGCGGTCGATTGCCTTTCATGTATTTGGGTATTCCCGTGGGTAATAGGATGAAGAAATTGAATGATTGGTCCCCGGTGATCGAGAAATTTAACAAGAGGTTAGCAGATTGGAGAGCAAAAATGATTTCTTTCGGTGGACGGTTAACTTTAGTTAAGTCGGTTCTCTCTAGCCTACCTCTCTATTACTTCTCGCTCTTTCGTGCCCCTACTTGTGTGCTTAATTCTCTCGAGAGTGTGAGACGGAATTTTTTTTGGGGCGGGACGGGTTCTAATTCTAAAATGTCATGGGTTAAGTGGGAAAAAAACCTTCTTCCTCACGAAGAAGGAGGTTTAAATATCATGTCCTTAAAAAGTAAAAATTTGGCTCTTCTTTGTAAGTGGTGGTGGAGGTTTAAGACCGAAACTAACACTTTGCGGGTCACCGTTATTCGTAGCATTTATGGTTCTAATGGAGGTCTTGTACTTGGTAACGGACTTGCCCGGAATCCAAACGCTAGCCTTTGGAATTCTATTTGTGATGCAGGAAAACATGTGGACGGGTTAGGGATTTCTTTCTCTAATTCTTTCATACGCTCAATCGGGGATGGGAAAAGCACTTCTTTTTGGGATGACATTTGGGTGGGGAACGCAAGCTTTAAGGACAGATTCAAAAGACTACACAGGCTAGAGATCGACAAAGATATCAAAATCAGTAGCAAAATCGAAGAATTTAAGGGTGATGGGCTCGGCAATTGGGCCTATCCACCGATGGGCCGAACGAATAGTGAACTAAATGAGTTACGTGATACTGTTCGGAACTTGCAGGTGACCGAAGGTAAAAAAGACTGTTGGAGCTGGAATCTTAATTCGAAGGGCATTTATACGGTCAAGGAATGTTCGGTTATTGTTGACAAAATCATTCTACCACGTGCGGTTAATTCTATTGAGTCGTTGCGAAATGGTTTGGTTCCAAAAAAAGTGGAGGTGTTTATTTGGCGGGCGAGATTAGGACGTATACCGGTAAGATTCGAGTTAGATAAACGGGGCATCGACTTGAATAGTGTGAGATGCCCGATTTGTGATGGTGACATTGAGACGGTGGAGCATATACTTTTTTCTTGTCAAGTGGCAAAAGACATTTGGGCTAAAGTTCTTAAATGGTGGGGGTATAATTCGGCTATATTCGGGTTTGAGGATATTTTTAATGGTACTTTCGGTTGTGTAGCACAGGATCATAAAAAGAATCAATGGCAAGCGGTATGTTGGGTGGTTTGTTACATTCTATGGAAGAATAGAAATGCAAAGGTGTTCAAGAATAAGCTCGAGACGGTCCCATCTTTATTTAGCGAGGTTCAAGTTCTTTCATATGATTGGATTTCACGACGTTGCAAGGGTCATATTATGGATTGGCTACAATGGTTCTCACACCCTTAGTTTTAACCTCTTTTGTTAGTTGCAATCTTTGCAATTAGCTTAAGGCGATGTAATTTGTTTTCCTTATTTCTTTCGTGATGTATCGTGCTGTTAAGGTTGACCAGTCAACCATGTACTATTCGTGTTTGTTTAATATAAGTCTTTCTTGCTTTTCAAAAAAAAAAAAATAGTGTATCTATCACTGCCGTTTTGTTGGAGATAAAATTTGGGAGATATGCCAGTCCATGATGTGAACTGAAGAATTCTTCACCATCCGTTGGAACTTGGAGAATGCGACCGAAATCAACAAGAGAGTAGCGATAATTTATCCCTTGAAGACTAAAGGAGACTACATTATTCACGAAGTTGAAATTTGCATAAAATTCGCGAATGAGAGATGGATAAATGGGACCATCAAGAGTGAGAAATGCCTCCCATTGAAGAGTTTTGAATTGTCTCACAAGCTCTGGCATTTGATCGTGGGCAACTTTTCTTCCTTCACTGATAGGACGTCTAGAGAGAAACCAAGCGTTGTACTTAATTCTCTCTGTAGGATCTGACGGTGGGTCGTATGAGTCCTTTCTTGTTGGTTCGTTTCCTCTTGCCATTTTTCTACACAATGACACTTCAGATTAGTTCAAGGTGTATAATTCAATTGTAGGCAATAAGTTTTTCAAACTTTAATTATCATCAATACTTAGACGTTTTGATGTTAATGTTCTTCACATTTTCACTCTTCATTAGTGTCAATGAGTTTACAACTAGATTAATATTTTCACAAAGTTCATATGTGTTCTAGACTTTTGAGATCATCATCAGCACATGTTTTGACATCTAACATTATTACACTCAATTTGCAACAATGTTGTTTTATATCATATGAACAATGCTTCTATGAAAATCTAACCTAGATGTATAATGAACCCTAGAATTAGTCATTGTTAAATTAATGCATAGATAGGTACTACTACAATCGTTTCCAAGTTGTTCTTCAAGAACAATTTTGATTGTTTGCATCAATTCAAGTTTCAACTTACTCTAGTTAGGGTTTCTTCATAACCCTAATTCATCATACAAACATAATTGAATGCTAGGAAAGCAAGGATTAATCATACCGAAAGTAGGAATTGAAATTAAAGGAATGAGTGTTCTTCTCCGTGCGGTCGATTTCCTCAGCCGTGTGTAGGTGTGTGTGTTTTGAAGTGGGTTGAAAAGAAATAAAAGTGAGGGTTTAATTTAATTTAAAACAGAATCAGACCACGCACGGTCGAAGCACGGTCGACCGTGGTGTTAGCCGTACAGATATTTTTACACGTACAGGACAGGAGTCTGCGGTCGTGTATACGGTCAGCCGTGGTGCTACCGTGGATCCTTCTGATCACTTATTTCTTCACTTCTTCTTTCTTCGAATGCGTTTTGACGATTCTTAGGTTCTATAGAATACTTGAGGACACGTTTTCTTTTCCTAACATTGAATTATTACATCCTCCCGATGTTTAATCATCAATGACACGTAATATATAATATCTATATGTATATGTATATATATATATATATATATATATATATATATATATATATATATATATTCATATTTAATCATTCACATAGTATACACAAAACGCATCAATCTAGTATTTAGCATGCAATACATATTTTCACATAAACACACAATCCTAAGGCAAGTAAGCTTCCTACACTAATCTTCTAAAATCATTTTTCAAAAACAATTTTGCATTTGTAAGAAAAACCTTTCATTAATACAAAGTCATTTTGAGAAGGTTATTCTCATTAGCATTTTGATCATTGATTTTGATTGATTTTAAGATTACCCAATCCTTGACTTATCCCTACCATGGAATTGCTAGCTTGGTCCATTTTTCCCATATTCTCAATTTTCCTAATAATAGACAATGGACTTTGATTACAAGATTTGTGTTTGCTAGAGTCGTGACATATATTCATTTCATGTTTATCTCTTGATGAATCACAAATAGTTATCCTTTCAAGTTTTCTTTTCAAGGTGTTAATTTCATCAATTAAAACTTTGTTAAGTTGTCTAACTTTGTGTAATTCTTTCTCCAAAAGTTTTACTTTGTCACGACTACTATCATACACAAATTTAATAGTCTTGTAATCATCTAACAATTCTTCATAATTAGAAGGATAGAATACATGTACCTCATTGCAATCCATGCTTGAGACATCATCTTCTTTGAATGGAGATTCAACCTCTTCTTCACTTTGACCATCTTGATCCAAAACATTCAAAGAACTCATGAGGCAAAAGGCTTCATTTCCATTCAACCCTTTTGCTTGAGAATCACCAACCTTTTCCAAATCCTTCCCAATTCCTTTACCCTTTAAACTCCTAGAGTTTAAATTTTCTTGAGAACATAGTGAATCCCTACATTCTTTAGCACTTTCACATGAAATTATCTTTAACCTTTCTTCACTAGGAAGAATTCCATGAAGTAGTGAAATTGCATCAAATTGTTTCAAAACATCATTGTTTTGAAATGTTGACTTCACTAGCCTTGAACTAGCTTGTGGTACAAAGTCTCCTACTTTGATTATTCTCCACAAGTAGTAATCCTTGGATTTGAGATAAGACTCAAATATTAATTTCCACACATCAATATTCATCTTATCAAAGATTGGTGCTTCTTTCACCAATTCTTCCAAGTATCCCATAGTTTGAGTTGATCCGAGAATCGTTGACTCAAGTTTTTGCACAAAACGAATTTTGACTCTTTCGCGATCGTTTATAGCGCAATGATTTGAGCAACCGCTCTGATACCAATTGTAAGTAACTAGAGGGGGGTGAATAGTTACTTAATACGTTTTTAACACTTTTTCGATTGATCACCAAATTTGATTTAACTTTGATCAACCAACTCAACTCAAACTTGATGTGTGTAGTGTATATGTTCAAAATGATAAATGAAGTAATGTAAAGAACATAGACACAAGGATTTATAGTGGTTCGGGTGGATGTTAACTAATCTACCTTAATCCACTCCCCGATTACACTAATCTGGATTTGTTGCTTCACTAAGCACTTTTCTCCAAACCCGGTGGAGATCCGATTTACAAGTCTTCAACTTCTTTGGTAGACAACAAACCTAATCTTTCTATACCTTTGAAAGATCAACTCCAACCTAGATCAACTTGTCTTCACCTTGGACAAGTATTAATCTCCAAATAAGATTAATCAACTTCCTAAGTCCCTTTAAGGAAGTAGATCACTAAGCTAGCCTATGCTTCTACTAATTGAAGTTACAAGACTTATACACATTGCAATGTTGATCCTAAGACAATACTAGGACATACATTACATTAAGTAAACTCACAAGATAAATGATTTTGATTAGTAAGTTTACAACAACCCAATTCTATATCTATAAGATCATATAATCTTCTCTTGCTTGATCACATTTGAGTAGTAATTGATGCACTTATGATCACTGGAAATAAGCCTTTGAAATATGAAAGAGGGTCTCCTTTAAATGCTCTTAAATGTTTGCATTTTATAGTGAGATTCAAAAAATAGCCGTTGACACACGGTTGCCATCACGGTTGACCGTGGTGCGACCGTGCGTGCTCCAATCCAAATTTGGTATCCGTTGTATAGCCGTTTGACTCAAATTTGAACACCACATTTTGGCACCTTTACTCCTTCTAGCACCTGAAAAAGAAACCAAACATCCTATACAAGTACTATATGCATTAAGTGTGGGAGATTTGGTCTTAATGCATGAAAATGACTAATCATTCCAAAAGTGGCAAACCCAACATTCTTGAAGAAGTGTCTTGATTGATATTTTGGGAAATCTCAGTTTGGTCAAGACTTAGTTAGTCACTTTAATGCCCTTGGTTCAATTCTAAAGATTAGTCACTATGTCATTAATCTCCTAGTTTCAATTAATCACAAGTCATGTCCTTTTTGAGATGAATTAGAGATTAATTGAATTATATCTCTATAAGATAATCATGAAGTATGTAGAGACATTAAAGTTAAGTTATTCTTGAATAAGTAATCACACTTAGTTACTTAGACTAGATCAAAAAGACAATTGACTATAATTTCATTGTGAACCATTTTACACTTAATCTATTGGAGTAGGTTATTTACTTGAATCCAAACTAATGAGCACATTGAAATGTCCCGTTCATATTGATTATAAACGTTCCATATTAATTGATTTCGTCGTGAGGTTTTGACCTCTATATGAGACGTTTTTCAAAGACTGGATTCATTTTTAAAACAACCATAACCTTTATTTTATCGATAAAGGTTTAAAAAGCATTACGTAGATTATCAAATAATGATAATCTAAAATATACCGTTTACACACGACCATTACATAATGGTTTACAATAAGAATATATATTACATCAAAAATAAGTTTCTTGAATGCAGTTTTTACATAATATCATACAAGCATGGACTCCAAATCTTGTCCTTATTTTAGTATGCAACAGCGGAAGCTCTTAATAATCACCTGAGAATAAACATGCTTAAAACGTCAACAAAAATTGTTGGTGAGTTATAGGTTTAACCTATATATTATCAAATCATAATAATATACCACAAGATTTCATATTTCAATACATCCCATACATAGAGATAAAAATCATTCATACGGTGAACACCTGGTAACCGACATTAACAAGATGCATATAGAATATCCTCATCATTCAGGGACACCCATCGAACATGATAAAATCGAAGTACTAAAGCATTTCAAATTCCAGAATGGGGCTTGTTAGGCCCGATAGATCTATCTTTAGGATTCGCTTCAATTTGGGGGTCTGTTCCCAAATTCTTAGGCTACCAAGCTAACAAGGGGCATATTCAGCTTCGATCATTCACCCATATAAAGTAGTTTCATTTACTTGTATCTATTTCATAAAATATTAATAAAATTGCATGTATTCTCATCTCAAAATATTATATTTTAAAAGTGGGACTATAACTCACTTTCACAGATTTTTACTTCGTTGGGAAGTAAGACTTGGCAACTGGTCGATTCACGAACCTATAACAAATATGTACATATATATCAAAGTATGTTCAAAATATAATTACAACATTTTTAATACGTTTTACTGTTTTAAGTTTATTAAGTCAGCTCTCCTTGTTAGTAACCTACAACTAGCTGTCCATAGTTAGATGTACAGAAATAAATTGATATATATTATCTTGAATCAATCCACGACCCAGTGTATACATGTCTCAGGCTAGATCACAACTCAAAGTATATATATTTTTGGAATCAACCTCAACCCTGTATAGCTAACTCCAACATTACTGCATATAGAGTGTCTATGGTTGTTCCAAATAATATATATAGATGGGTCGATATGATATGTCAAAACATTTGCATACGTGTCTATGGTATCCCAAGATTACATAATATATTAGAATACATGTAATACAATATAAGTTAGCTAGGATATGATTAATATAGATTTGTTACAATATTTCCAATATTTCCCGTAGCTACAACAATAAAAAAATATCCAATCTTGTTTTACCCATAACTTCTTCGTTTTAAATCCGTTTTGAGTGTTTCAAGTTGCTATGGTTTCATATTGAACTTAAGTTTATGAATCTAAACAGAAAAAGTATAAGTTTATAGTCAGAAATACAGGTTACAAGTCGTTTTTGTAAAGGTAGTCATTTCAGTCGAAAGAACGACGTCTAGATGACCATTTTGGAAAACATACTTCCACTTTGAGTTTAACCATGATTTTTGGATATAGTTTCATGTTCATAAGAAAAATCATTTTTCCAGAAGAAAAACTTTTAAATCAAAGTTTATCATAGTTTTTAATTATCAAAACCAAAACAGCCCGCGGTGTTACTACGACGGCGTATATCCGGTTTTACGGTGTTTTTCGTATTTTTCGGTTTTAAATCATTAAGTTAGCATATCATATAGATATAGAACATGTGTTTAGTTGATTTTAAAAGTCAAGTTAGAAGGATTAATTTTTATTTGCGAACAAGTTTAGAATTAACTAAACTATGTTCTAGTGATTTCAAGTTTAAATCTTCGAATAAGGTAGTTTTATATATGTGAATCGAATGATGTTATGAACATCATTACTACCTCAAGTTTTGTGGATAAACTTACTGGAAATGAGAAAAATAGATCTAGCTTCAAAGGATCCTTGGATGTCTTGAAAGTTCTTGAAGCAAAATCATGACACGAAAACAAGTTCAAGTAAGATTTTCACTCGAAATAAGATTGTTATAGTTATAGAAATTGAATCAAAGTTTGAATATGAGTATTACCTTGTATTAGAAAGATATCTTACTGTAAATAAGAAAGATTTCTTGAGGTTGGATGATCACTTTACAAGATTGGAAGTAAGCTAGTAAACTTGGAAGTATTCTTGATTTTATGAAACTAGAACTTATAGAATTTATGAAGAACACTTAGAACTTGAAGATAGAACTTGAGAGAGATTAATTAGATGAAGAAAATTGAAGAATTAAAGTATTTGTAGGTGTTTTTGGTCGTTGGTATATGGATTAGATATAAAGGATGTGTAATTTTGTTTACATGTAAATAAGTCATGAATGATTACTAATATTTTTGTAATTTTATGAGATATTTCATGCTAGTTGCCAAATGATTGTTCCCACATGTGTTAGGTGACTTACATGGGCTGCTAAGAGCTGATCATTGGAGTGCATACCAATAGTACATACATCTGAAAGCTGTGTATTGTACGAGTACGAATACGGGTGCATACGAGTAGAATTGTTGAAGAAAATGGATGAGGATGTAATTGTAAGCATTTTTGTTAAGTAGAAGTACTTTGATAAGTGTCTTTAAGTCTTTTAAAAGTGTATGAATACATATTAAAACACTACATGTATATACATTTTAACTGAGTCGTTAAGTCATCATTAGTCGTTACATGTAAATGTTGTTTTGAAACCTTTAGGTTAACGGTCTTGTTAAATGTTGTTAACCCAATGTTTATTATATCTAAAGAGATGCTAAATTGTTACATTATCATGATATTATGATATATAATATATCTTAGTATGATATATATACAGTTAAATGTCGTTACAACGATAATCATTACATATATGTCTCGTTTCGAAATCATTAAGTTAGTAGTCTTATTTTTACATATGTAGTTCATTGTTAATACACTTAATGATATATTTACTTATCATTTATCATGATTATATAATGTAACAATATCTTAAAATGATTCATATGTAATTAGTAAGACGTTGATATAACGATAATCGTTATATATATCGTTTTCGAGTTTCTTAATTCAATAGGCTCATTTTTATGTATATAACTCATTGTTAAAATACCTAATGAGATACATACTTATCAACATATCATGTTAACTATATATATATATATATATATATATATATATATATATATATATATATATATATGGATATATATATATATATATATATATATATATATATATATATATATATATATATATATATATATATATATCATCATATAGTTTTTACAAGTTTTAACGTTCGTGAATCACCGGTCAACTTGGGTGGTCAATTGTCTACATAAAACCTATTTCAATTAATCAAGTCTTAACAAATTTGATTGCTTAACATGTTGGAAACACTTAATCATATAAATATCAATTTCATTTAATATATATAAACATGGAAAAGTTCGGGTCACTATAGTACCTACCCGTTGAATAAATTTCGTCCCGAAATTTTAAGCAGTTGGAGGTGTTGACGTATCTTCTGGAAATAAGTGCGGGTATTTCTTCTTCATCTGATCTTCTCATTCCCAGGTGAACTCAGGTCCTCTATGAGCATTCCATCGAACTTTAACAATTGGTATCTTGTTTTGCTTAAGTCTTTTCACCTCACGATCCATTATTTCGACGGGTTCTTCGATGAATTGAAGTTTTTCGTTGATTTGGATTTTGTCTAACGAAATAGTGAGATCTTCTTTAGCAAAACATTTCTTCAAATTTGAGACGTGGAAAGTGTTATGTACAGCCACGAGTTGTTGTGGTAATTCAAGTCGGTAAGCAACTGGTCCGACACGATCAATAATCTTGAATGGTCCAATATACCTTGGATTTAATTTCCCCCGTTTACCAAATCGAACAACGCCTTTCCAAGGTGCAACTTTAAGCATGACTATCTCTCCAATTTCAAATTCTATATCTTTTCTTTTAATGTCCGCGTAGCTCTTTTTTCTACTTTGGGCGGTTTTCAACCGTTGTTGAATTTGGATGATCTTCTCGGTAGTTTCTTGTATTATCTCCGGACCTGTAATCTGTCTATCCCCCACTTCACTCCAAAAAATCGGAGACCTGCACTTTCTACCATAGAGTGCTTCAAACGGTGCCATCTCAATGCTTGAATGGTAGCTATTGTTGTAGGAAAATTCTGCTAACGGAAGGTGTCGATCCCAACTGTTTCCAAAATCAATAACACATGCTCGTAGCATGTCTTCAAGCGTTTGTATCGTACTTTCGCTCTGCCCATCAGTTTGTGGATGATAAGCAGTACTCATGTCTAGACGAGTTCCTAATGCTTGCTGTAATGTCTGCCAGAATCTTGAAATAAATCTGTCATCCCTATCAGAGATAATAGAGATTGGTATTCCATGTCTAGAGACGACTTCCTTCAAATACAGACGTGCTAACTTCTCCATCTTGTCATCTTTTCTTATTGGCAGGAAGTGTGCTGATTTGGTGAGACGATCAACTATTACCCAAATAGTATCAAAACCACTTGCAGTCCTTGGCAATTTAGTGATGAAATCCATGGTAATGTTTTCCCATTTCCATTCCGGGATTTCGGGTTGTTGAAGTAGACCTGATGGTTTCTGATGCTCAGCTTTGACCTTAGAACACGTCAAACATTCCCCTATATATTTAGCAACATCGGCTTTCATACCTGGCCACCAAAAATGTTTCTTGAGATCTTTGTACATCTTACCCGTTCCAGGATGTATTGAGTATCTGGTTTTATGAGCTTCTCTAAGTACCATTTCTCTCATATCTCCAAATTTTGGTACCCAAATTCTTTCAGCACTATACCGGGTTCCGTCTTCTCGAATATTAAGATGCTTCTTCGATCCTTTGGGTATTTCATCCCTTAAGTTTCCCTCTTTTAAAACTCCTTGTTGCGCCTCCTTTATTTGAGTAGTAAGGTTAGTGTGAATCATTATATTCATAGCTTTTACTCGAATAGGTTCTCTGTCCTTTCTGCTCAAGGCGTCGGCTACCACATTTGCCTTCTCCGGGTGGTAACGAATCTCAAAGTCATAATCATTCAGCAATTCAATCCACCTGCGCTGCCTCATGTTCAGTTGTTTCTGATTAAATATGTGTTGAAGACTTTTGTGGTCGGTATATATAACACTTTTGACCCCATATAAGTAATGCCTCCAAGTCTTTAATTCAAAAACAACCGCGCCTAATTCCAAATCATGCGTCGTATAATTCGGCTCGTGAATCTTCAATTGTCTAGACGCATAAGCAATTACTTTCGTTCATTGCATTAATACACAACCGAGACCTTGCTTTGAGGCATCACAATATATCACAAAATCATCATTCCCTTCAGGTAATAACAATATAGGTGTTGTAGTTAACTTTTTCTTCAACAATTGAAACGCTTTTTCTTGTTCATCCTTCCATTCAAATTTCCTCCCTTTATGCGTTAATGCAGTCAAGGGTTTTGCTATTTTGGAAAAATCTTGGATGAATCTCCTGTAATAACCAGCTAGCCCTAAAAATTGGCGTATGTGTTTCGGAGTTTTCGAGGTTTCTCACTTTTCAACGGTTTCAATCTTTGCTGGATCCACTTGAATACCTTCTTTGTTCACTATATGACCGAGGAATTGAACTTCTTCCAACCAAAATACACACTTTAAAAACTTAGAAGTTTTTCTTTTCTTAACAACTCTAGCACTTTTCTCAAATGTTCTTCATGCTCTTGGTCATTCTTTGAGTAAATAAGTATGTCATCGATGAAAACAATGATAAACTTGTCAAGGTATGGTCCACACACTCGGTTCATGAGGTCCATGAACACAGCTGGTACGTTAGTCAACCCAAACGGCATAACCATAAACTCGTAATGACCGTAACGCATCTTAAAAGCAGTCTTTGGAATATCATCCTCCTTCACCCGC
Organism: Rutidosis leptorrhynchoides; assembly: GCF_046630445.1. NCBI lineage: Eukaryota > Viridiplantae > Streptophyta > Magnoliopsida > Asterales > Asteraceae > Rutidosis > Rutidosis leptorrhynchoides. Next base: position 716,440,796 of record NC_092333.1, read on the forward strand.
ATTTGATGATACCCAGAATGTAAATAAATCTTTGAATAAATCGACGAGCCTTGTAGTTGATCAAATAAGTCGTCGATTCTCGGTAGTGGGTAGCGGTTCTTGATGGTAAGTTTGTTCAACTCTCGGTAGTCGATACACAACCTAAATGTACCATCCTTCTTCTTGACAAACAAAACAGGAGCTCCCTACGGTGATGTGCTTAGTCGAATAAAACCACGCTCTAAAAGTTCCTATAACTGACTTTGTAATTCTTTCATTTCGCTGGGTGCGAGTCTGTATGGAGCACGAGCTATTGGTGCAGCTCCTGGTACAAGGTCTATTTGAAATTCAACGGATCGATGTGGGGGTATTCCCGGTAATTCTTTCAGAAATACATCGGGAAATTCTTTTGCGACGGGAACATCACTAATATTCTTTTCTTCAGGTTTAACTTTCTTGATGTGTGCTAGAATGACGTAACAACCTTTTCTTATTAGTTTTTGCGCCTTCAAACTACTAATAAGGTTTAATTTCGCGTTGTTCTTTTCTCCGTACACCATTAAAGGTTTTCCCTTTTCACGCATAATGCGAATCGCATTTTTGTAACAAACGACCTCTGCTCTCACCTTTTTCAACCAGTCCATACCAATTATTACATCAAAACTCCCTAACTCGACTGGTATTAAATCAATTTTAAACATTTCATCCCCCAGTTTAATTTCTCTATCCCGACATATATTATCTGCTGAAATTAATTTACCGTTTGCTAATTCGAGTAAAAATTTACTATCCAAAGGCGTCAATGGGAAACTTAATTTAGCACAAAAATATCTACTCATATAGCTTCTATCCGCACCCGAATCAAATAAAACATAAGTAGATTTATTATCAATAAGAAACGTACCCGTAACAAGCTCCGGGTCTTCCTGCGCTTCTGTCGTATTAATATTGAAAACTCTTCTGCGGCCCTGCCCATTAGTATTCCCCTGATTTGGGCAATTACTTCTAATGTGGCCCGGTTTTCCACATCCGTAACAAACAAAGGCGGCATTACTTGTTTTGCCACTATCTGTTCCTTTAGTTCTGCTAAACTTTGGTCCGTAGACCTCACACTTTTTCGCACCATGGCCAGTTCTTTTACACTTGGTGCAAAATGTCGTGCAGAACCCATTCTTGTGGTACTCTTCACACCTTTGGCATTTTTGGTTTTTGTTGCTGTTGTTGTTATTGAGGTTGTTGTTGAGATTGTTATTGTTGTTGGAACGGTTGTTGTAGTTGTTGTTGTTATTAGGACGTTTGTTGTAGTTATTGTTAGGATTATGGTTATTGTTGCGATTGTTGTTGCGGTTGTGGTTGTAATTGTTGTTGTTGTTGTTGTTGTATTGGTGACCCTTGTCAATGGTTTCTTCCCACTTTCTCTTGAGTTGTTTCGTGTTGGCTTCTTCGGCCGTTTGCTCTTTAATTCTTCCCTCAATCTGATTTATGAGTTTATGAGCCATTCTACTTGCCTTTTGTATGGAAGCGGGCTCGTGTGAACTCACATCTTCTTGAATCCTTACTGGTAACCCTTTTACAAACGCGTCGATCTTCTCTTCTTCATCTTCGAATGCTCCCGGACACAATAGGCACAACTCTGTGAATCGTCGTTCATATGTGGTAATGTCGAACCCTTGTGTTCGTAACTCCCTAAGTTCTACCTTGAGTTTATTGACTTCGTTTCTAGGACGGTACTACTCGTTCATCAATTGCTTGAATGCCGACCACGGTAGTGCGTAAGCAGCATTTTGTCCTACCTGTTCAAGATAGGTGTTCCACCACGTTAACGCAGTACCTGTAAAGGTATGCGTAGCGTACTTAACTTTGTCCTCTTCAGTACACTTACTTATGGCAAACACCGATTCGACTTTCTCGGTCCACCGTTTCAATCCAATTGGTCCTTCAGTTCCATCAAATTCCAAAGGTTTGCAGGCAGTGAATTCTTTGTAGGAGCATCCTACACGATTTCTTATGGAATTAGTTCCACTGCTAGATCCAGAGTTATTGTTATTTTGCATCGCATCCTGTACTACGGCTATGTTTGCTGCAAGGAAAACATGGAAGTCTTCCTCGCTCATGTTCAAATTCTGACGAGTCGCGGGTGTCATTTCCTTCAAAAATAGCCAAAAGAATTGAGTTAATCATATATAATTTAAGAGTAGTCAATAGTATCTCGTAGCATTATATGAACTTATTTATAAAAGCTTTTTCTTCATATTAGCATTTTATAGTTTTAATTCGGGTAGTACCTACCCGTTAAGTTCATACTTACTAGCTACTATACAACTCAACTACTACGCTTATATATGAAAAACTTATTACAATAATATTTCGCGTTCAAACCTTTACACAATATTTTACAAACATACAATACCACTATTATACATATAGGATGAAATATAGCACATAATATCTTTGCTACTCGGCAGCTATAAAGGCATTTCTAGTTAATACGCAAGTTGTTCAGTAAAAGAAATAAAGACACGTAATTCATAAGTCCAGAAACAAGTCATGCATTCTGGTTTTACTAAGACGACTTCCCATCCTTGATCTTATGGAAAGTAACCGTTATGACCATTGGCTAGGTAGTATGTTGTCATGTCGTCAAAAGGACGAGGGTTTCATAATGCCCAACAGCCTCGTAGCAATCTAAAAACCTTGTTTCTTACCCCAACTACTGAGTCCGTCACTTGTGAAAATGTTTTATTTAAAAGTTTCAACCCAATGTTCTTTTTCTCAATTTGATGAGAAGCGAACATTATTAACCCGTAAGCATAACATGCTTCTTTATGTTGCATGTTAGAAGCTCTTTCTAAAGAACGGAGTCCTATGTTGGGATATGTTGAGTCAAAATAGGTTCGTAACCCGTAGCGTAAAATTGCATCTGGGTTTCCCGCACTAAATGCCTTAAAGAAAACTTAGCGTAACTTAAAGGCTCCCCAATGTGATATACCACATCTTTCAAAGGAAAGCCTTTTATATACTAAGGCATGCCTGGAATGTCTTTCAAACATTTGACAAACTAATTTTGCCGTAACTAATTGTGCTGATGAATTCTGCTCGACTTTACACAAGATTTCATCAATCATATCTCCTGGTAGGACTTCTAAAATTTTTGGTTGTTTATCCTTAACGTCCATTTTGTTTTTATACTTTAAAATAGACAAGGATTAGATTCGTAAAAGATAATTAACAAACAATACAAGCAATTATTACATAGAACATAAAAGTACAAGCACACTACAATACATATAATACACAACATGATTACAACCCTCTAATCTGAATCACTGGTTTCTTCTTCTTCGAACTTGGTTCGTTTTCCTAATTTTCTAGGGATATATGGTGCTCCTCTAATACGAGCCGTCGTTTTCCACAATGGTTTAGAAAAACCTGGTGGTTTAGAGGTTCCCGGGTTATTGTTACAATTTAGGAAATATGGACGTTGCCGATACATATAAAGTTCATCGGGGTTGGAATCAGGTTTCTCTATTTTTATACCTTTTCCCTTATTATTTTCTTTTGCCATATTAAATTGGGTCGAGGTAATTTCTATAACATCATCGGAATCTTCATCGGGATCCGATTCATCGGAAAATTGGTAATCTTCCCAATATTTTGTTTACTCGGCGGAAACACCATTGACCATTTTTAACTTTCGTCCGTTGGTTGATGATTTTCTTTTATTTAATCGATTTACTGTAGGTATCAATATTTCTTCCTCCAGAACCTCTTCTTCTTCCAGTTCCTCCTCTTCCGGTTCCTCCTTTTCCGGTTCCTCTTCTTCCGATTCCTCCTCTTCCGGTTCCTCTTCTTCCGGTTCCTCTTCGGGAATTTGTGAATCTTCCCAAAGTATATTCGACTCTTCATTATTATTAGGTGAGTTGATGGGATTTGTACTAGTGGTAGACATCTATCACACAATATCAAACACATTAAGAGGTTAATATATCACATAATATTTACATGTTAATAATATATAGTTTTCAACAAAAGTGTTAAGCAATCATTTTTAAAGAAAACACGGTCGAAGTCCAGACTCACTAATGTATCCTAACAAACTCGATAAGACACACTAATGCAAATTTCTGGTTCTCTAAGACCAACGCTCGGATACCAACTGAAATGTCCCGTTCATATTGATTATAAACGTTCCATATTAATTGATTTCGTTGCGAGGTTTTGACCTCTATATGAGACATTTTTCAAAGACTGCATTCATTTTTAAAACAACCATAACCTTTATTTTATCGTTAAAGGTTTAAAAAGCATTACGTAGATTATCAAATAATGATAATCTAAAATATACCGTTTACACACGACCATTACATAATGGTTTACAATAAGAATATATTACATCAAAAATAACTTTCTTGAATGCAGTTTTTACATAATATCATACAAGCATGGACTCCAAATCTTGTCCTTATTTTAGTATGCAACAGCAGAAGCTCTTAATAATCACCTGAGAATAAACATGCTTAAAACGTCAACAAAAATTGTTGGTGAGTTATAGGTTTAACCTATATATTATCAAATCATAATAATATACCACAAGATTTCATATTTCAATACATCCCATACATAGAGATAAAAATCATTCATACGGTGAACACCTGGTAACCGACATTAACAAGATGCATATTGAATATCCTCATCATTCAGGGACACCCATCGAACATGATAAAATCGAAGTACTAAAGCATTCCAAATTCCAGAATGGGGCTTGTTAGGCCCGATAGATCTATCTTTAGGATTCGCGTCAATTTAGGGGTCTGTTCCCAAATTCTTAGGCTACCAAGCTAACAAGGGGCATATTCAGCTTCGATCATTCACCCATATAAAGTAGTTTCATTTACGTGTGTCTATTTCGTAAAATATTTATAAAATTGCATGTATTCTCATCCCAAAATATTAGATTTTAAAAGTGGGACTATAACTCACTTTCACAGATTTTTACTTCGTTGGGAAGTAAGACTTGGCCACTGGTCGATTCACGAACCTATAACAAATATGTACATATATATCAAAGTATGTTCAAAATATAATTACAACATTTTTAATACGTTTTACTGTTTTAAGTTTATTAAGTCAGCTGTCCTTGTTAGTAACCTACAACTAGTTATCCATAGTTAGTGTACAGAAATAAATTGATATATATTATCTTGAATCAATTCACGACCCAGAGTATACACGTCTCAGGCTAGATCACAACTCAAAGTATATATATTTTTGGAATCAACCTCAACCCTGTATAGCTAACTCCAACATTACTGCATATAGAGTGTCTATGGTTGTTCCAAATAATATATATAGATGGGTCGATATGATATGTCAAAACATTTGCATACGTGTCTATGGTATCCCAAGATTGCATAACATGTTAGAATACATGTAATACAATATAAGTTAGCTAGGATATGATTAATATAGATTTGTTACAATATTTCCAATATTTCCCGTAGCTACAACAATAAAAAAATATCCAATCTTGTTTTACCCATAACTTCTTCGTTTTAAATCCGTTTTGAGTGTTTCAAGTTGCTATGGTTTCATATTGAACTTAAGTTTATGAATCTAAACAGAAAAAGTATAAGTTTATAGTCGGAAATACAGGTTACAAGTCGTTTTTGCAAAGGTAATCATTTCAGTCGAAAGAACGACGTCTAGATGACCATTTTAGAAAACATACTTCCACTTTGAGTTTAACCATGATTTTTGGATATAGTTTCATGTTCATAAGAAAAATCATTTTCCCAGAAGATCAACTTTTAAATCAAAGTTTATCATAGTTTTTAATTATCAAAACCAAAACAGCCCGCGGTGTTACTACGACGGCGTATATCCGGTTTTACGGTGTTTTTCGTATTTTCCGATTTTAAATCATTAAGTTAGCATATCATATAGATATAGAACATGTGTTTAGTTGATTTTAAAAGTCAAGTTAGAAGGATTAATTTTTGTTTGCGAACAAGTTTAGAATTAACTAAACTATGTTCTAGTGATTTCAAGTTTAAACCTTCGAATAAGGTAGTTTTATATATATGAATTGAATGATGTTATGAACATCATTACTACCTCAAGTTTTGTGGATAAACCTACTGGAAATGAGAAAAATAGACCTAGCTTCAAAGGATCCTTGGATGGCTTGAAAGTTCTTGAAGCAAAATCATGACTCGAAAACAAGTTCAAGTAAGATTTCCACTCGAAATAAGATTGTTATAGTTATAGAAATTGAATCAAAGTTTGAATATGAGTATTACCTTGTATTAGAAAGATATATTACTGTAAATAAGAAAGATTTCTTAAGGTTGGATGATCACTTTACAAGATTGGAAGTAAGCTAGCAAACTTGAAAGTATTCTTGATTTTATGAAACTAGAACTTATAGAATTTATGAAGAACACTTAGAACTTGAAGATAGAACTTGAGAGAGATCAATTAGATGAAGAAAATTGAAGAATGAAAGTGTTTGTAGGTGTTTTTGGTCGTTGGTATATGGATTAGATATAAAGGATGTGTAATTTTGTTTACATGTAAATAAGTCATGAATGATTACTAATATTTTTGTAATTTTATGAGATATTTCATGCTAGTTGTCAAATGACTGTTCCTACATGTATTAGGTGACTCACATGGGCTGCTAAGATCTAATCATTAGAGTGTATATACCAATAGTACATACATCTAAAAGCTGTGTATTGTACGAGTACGAATACAGGTGCATACGAGTAGAATTGTTGATGAAAATGAATGAGGATGTAATTGTAAGCATTTTTGTTAAGTAGAAGTACTTTGATAAGTGTCTTGAAGTCTTTAAAAAGTGTAGGAATATATATTAAAACACTACATGTATATACATTTTAACTGAGTCGTTAAGTCATCGTTAGTCGTTACATGTAAATGTTGTTTTGAAACTTTTAGGTTAACGATCTTGTTAAATGTTGTTAACCCAATGTTTATTATATCTAAAGAGATGCTAAATTGTTACATTATCATGATATTATGATATATAATATATCTTAGTATGATATATATACAGTTAAATATCGTTACAACGATAATCGTTACATATATGTCTCGTTTCGAAATCATTAAGTTAGTAGTCGTATTTTTACATATGTAGTTCATTGTTAATACACTTAATGATATATTTACTTATCATTTATCATGATTATATAATGTAACAATATCTTAAAATGATTCATATGTAATTAGTAAGATGTTGATATAACGATAATCGTTATATATATCGTTTTCGATTTTCTTAATTCAATAGGTTCATTTTTATGTATATAACTCATTAAATACCTAATGAGATACATACTTATCATAATATCATGTTAACTATATATATATATATAAATATATATATATATATATATATATATATATATATATATATATATATATATATATATATATATATATATATATATATATATATATATATATATATATATACATCCATATATATGTCATCATATAGTTTTTACAAGTTTTAACATTCGTGAATCACCAGTCAACTTGGGTGGTCAATTGTCTACATAAAACCTATTTCAATTAATCAAGTCTTAACAAATTTGATTGTTTAACATGTTGGAAACACTTAATCATATAAATATCAATTTTATTTAATATATATAAACATTGAAAAGTTCGGGTCACTACGCACATAGCAAACATAATAATCAAGTTGACAAGTTTATGAGTATTAAGCATATTGACAAGTAGTAAGTAATACTCACATAGCAAGAGATAGTTATTCTAGGATCAATCATATAGATACTTGCACAACTTATAATTCAAGCACTTAATAAGTTTAATTTGCAATATAACATATTGCTTGATTAATGTGTAAGCACACATTAATATCCAACACATGCACAAGGGAAGAGCAATCTCTAGTTGGGACTTGGTGACCATCCTAAATGTATCTAAGTGTGTTTTAGGTTTACAAGTCATTACTAGTTAACCTTGAGAGCATTGTTCCTCATTTAGCCTTAATTAATCACTAAGTCATTTCTAATAGCAATCATTTTTCTAGTGACATTGGCTTAAGTGTGTTGGTACTTGATGATCATACTAAGGATATCAAGATAAGAATTAAGATCACAAGTTGTTGATTAACACTTATGTGTTATGCCTAATCTTGGTTAATTTGTCATTAAGATGTCATTAGGCGTAATTAATCACAATTAGTGATTTTATGACCAAAACTCATTTGAATATGGAGAAGGCATCTACTCTAAGCATGTTGAGAAAGGTTTCATGATTTATAGATGTCGGGAACTAGTCAAACTTTATTTGGTCGAAAATGGTAACAGAGAAAACTACGGTCGCACTGCGGTTGACCGTGGTCGTGACCGTGCAACTTGTTTTCACCAAACTGCGTTGCAATTCAGTTTGGGGTTTCACGGTTGACTATGCGATCGACCGTACCTCGACCGTGTGTTTAGCTGAACTTTTAATTTCATTCTTTAACCTATGTTTGACTTGGTCATTTGCAAGATAAAGTATGGATTAGTGACCTTGCGTGTTTTATGTTAAGATGTCAGTCATCACTTATGCATATGTATGTGTCATCATCAAAACATATTCTTTAGTTAATCATACTTTGGTTAATCATACTTAAGTTTATCGTTTAGTGCATTAACCCACATTCAACCAACAAGCTTCCTCTCCTTCATTTCGTCGACAAGTCATTTAGTCTCTGCATTAGGAGTTTTTATGACAGATTTGGGCCCGTTAATTTCTTGGGGATTTCTCATGTTTTTATCTCAGGAGAAATATGCTATTGAAATACTTGAGCAGACGAATATGCTTAATTTTAACCAATGTCGGAATCATGTGGACACTAATTCTAAGCTTGGGGTTGATGGTCCCACTGTGTGTGACCCCACATTGTATCGCAGCCTAGTAGGTGCTCTTCAGTATCTCACTTTTACTCGCCCAGATATTTACTACATCGTCCAACACATATGTTTGTTTATGCATGATCCTCGGGAGACCCATTTTCAACGCTCAAACGCATTCTTCACTACATTCGAGGCACTCTTGATCTCGGGGTTCAGTTGTTTGCTTCATCAATTGCATCTCTTGTGTCTTATTCAGACGCCGATTGGGTACGGTGCCCCTCAACACGTAGATCCACATCCGGTTATTGTGTCATTTTTGGCAATAACTTGCTATCTTTGTCTTCTAAGCTCCAACACACCACCCAGATCTAGTGTCGAGGCCGAATATCAGGGTGACGCCAATGCAGTTGTCGAACATGCTGGTTACGCAACCTTCTTCGGCGAGCTTCATTGTCCGCTTTTCATCCACCATGCTATAATGTGATAGGGTTAGTGTTGTTTACCTCTCGACCAACCCAGTTCAACATCAACGAACAAAGCATGGAGAGATTGATATTCACTTTGTTTGCAATCTTGTACTTACGAGTCATGTTCGCATTCTTCATGTTCCATCATGGTACCGGTATGCAGACACTTTTTACAAAGGGCTTACCGCCATCATTATTTGAACAGTTTCGTTTTAGTTTAACCGTTTGATCCTCTCCCACTAAAACTGCGAAGGGTTGTTAGATCATAAATATTTGCCCAATTGTTGGCCTTTTATCCTAGGCCCGCATAATTTATTAGTGTTGCATTTTGCCGATATATTAGTTGTAAAGGATCTGAATTAGTAGCATTAACTTCCATGTTATCCATCACTGCGTCAAAGGCCGCTAAAGGATCAGAATTAGTAGCATCAATTTTCACTCCCTCGGTAACAATATTTTTTCCTTTATTGAGTTTGTAAGCATCAGTTTTAAAATCGATCGGGCTATTGTTGACGCAATTACACACAGGGTCTTCGAATCTAAAGAAACTGAAACACCAAGCCCCGAGGGAGATGAGGAATCTTTAAAATTGATTGGACTTTCTTTAATTCGTTACCGCTTATACCAAAGCTCGCCCAAATTTTAGTCATTTACACAAATCAAACGACAATACCCTCTTTTTTAAATATTTTTTTAATTCTTTTTTGTATTTTTTTAAAATCATATATATATATATATATATATATATATATATATATATATATATATATATATATATATATATATATATATATATATGTTACATCCTAAATTTTCAAGATAATAATAATAAAATTTTATTTTTAGTGTTATCGTTATTTAACCGTATAGTGATTTTTATATCTTTGTGTCAAATTATATACGAAATCTAGAAATTTGTTAAGTGTAAGATTGTTGAAACTTGAGGGACTAAAAGAGTTAGAAGCTGAAACTTTTGGGTTTGAATTGAAAATATCAAATAATCAGTCTAAACTAGTTTACGAACCCTTGCTTCGCGCCGGAGGTTCGTTTTTTAATGTATTTTATTGCGTTTAGTTTGTAAAATTATTTCGTGGTTAACGATGATGTCGTTGAAGCGCAACTCGAGTCGAACTAAAAGGTATAATCCGTGAAAGTTTTAAATGTTATTTTAAATTAACATTACATGTGCATCTCCGCGTTTCGCTATGAAATTGTTGACTTTTAAAAATTTAACGCAAAATTAACGTGTATGAAAAGCACCTCAAATATTTAGCGTTTTTTAAAAAGCGTCCGTTTTGCGCATAGTTAGTGACATTGTGTTCCTAAAATTATTTCGAGTTTAACGATGGTGCCCGAAAAATTTAACTCGTTGCGAGCGAGAAGATATGACCCGCTGAATATTTGGGTGGAGTTTATTTAAGATTTTTTTATGAAAATAGGTATTCGACACTTTACCCCCTGTTTGGGGGGTCGATTTTAATTTTTGAAAAAAGTGTGAGGTTTTTTTTGGAAAATAAAAGAAAGATGGGAAAAAAAATGAGAGAATAAAAATGCCCTTAATACTATTCATGGGTTTTGTGTAATAGTTAATAGGGTAACATATCTGTATGTTACAAGTATCTTCTGTACACTTCTACAAACAACATTCAGTTCTTTTCCTTGTCACGTATAGAAGCCGCCATAAACCCTAGCTCAACCAAATTGAAGCCTAATTCGTGCCTTTTAATTCCAATTCGACCTAGAATCATTACTACAACGCAAGGTAATTCCCTCTCCTTTATTTAATAAGTTGAATCTGAGAAATTGACTAACCTTAAAATAATTAGGATTTTAATTAATCAAATTAAAGGGATGGTTTTGTTCCTATGTTGTTATAGGACAGTTAAGAACTTTAAAAATATGAATTAGATGGCGAAAAAGGTAAAGCTGGTTAAAAAGGATATTAATTCACGATTTTGCTGAATTAAAGTGGTCCAATTTGATGTAATGAAGCTGAATTGATACATACTTTGGATAGAAATACATTAACTAGGGTTATAGTATTAGTCAATGATTATTTAGTGAAGTTTGACTTTAAAAGTCAAACGATCTATGATGAGTATAGGTTGTAAATAAGTGATCAACATGTTCATGAGTTGTTATTGTGTTGTTTCTTAGGTGCTAAGTACTAAGGCGTGATCGTGTTACAGTTATAGCTAATTAAGGTGAGTATATGAGACTTAAAACAGGTAGCCGGGTCATATTGAATTGATTACAATTATGTAATAGATTTAATATGACTAACGCAGTTTTGCAGTATTTATGAAGTGTTTATGCCGTTATACATATGTTATATTATTGCCGTTCTTATCGTTATTGCCAATTAACATATGTAAAGCCGATTATATGCCGTTTATATATGCTGAAAGGATCCTATGCAGCTATGCAGTTTTGTGATATTAAATGATGTGCATAATGATTATTTATGTACATTAACATCGTATGTTATTTGTATAATTCTTATACTCACTAAGCATAAAGCTTATTCTTTAAGCCGTTAATATTGTAGGTACCGAAAGTTTTAAGGGAAAGAGGCCTAGGAAGGAAGTAGTCAAGTCAGAACGTGGATGATCTTGATAGTAGGTTACATCCCTTTTGATCACAGTTATGTTTGATACTAATGCTAGTGTACGCCCTTTTGAAGTTAAAACTAAAAGTGTTGTTTTGTTGTTTGTTGTATAATAGTCGTGTAGTTTGGTTTGACTACTCTGGTTATGTTGTTAGTTTAAAGTGCCGAACGGTTGGTTTAGAAATGAAATAGCAGTCATTTTTGTGTGGTATATTGGAAGTGTATTAACTACCCATTTGTACCCTTTGACTCGTTTGGACCATTTGATGTCACATTGTATATTTGTTGGTTTGTACGCGTCCACCATGTTGTCTTAAGTCTATTTGCAGGTTTTGATACTTTGAAAATGAGTTTTGAGCTTATTTTGGTTAAGGTAGGAAATTATGATCCATTTGGGTCATAATTGTCCATCTTGACCCGTTTGCACCATTCTTCGAAATCTGAAGTTCCTGACGCGTTTAGAATGTCATTTTAGAGTTTTAAAATGATTTTGGGTCACTCGGGTACAATGGATAAGGATTTGGGTCGTTAACTAAATTTGGTGTCAATTTGGGTAAAAGTGCTAAAGCGGCTCTCGGGCCTACTTTACGGGCTTGTAAGTTGAAAATGGCCAGGTCTGGACAAAAACTAACGAGTGGGACTGAAAGTATTCGTAACAAGCTTTAAAACGGTATATGATATGTATGGTATTTTTGAATCTAAATATGTTTTAAAACGGTGTCAAAGTCGCCTGTTTCAGCTGATGGTTGCTGGATCAGGTCAGTAAGTAGCACATCAGTAACACTTGTGGGGCTATTTTCGGTGGGCCATAATTATTAAACCGTAACTCCATTTTTAATGAGTAAAGCGTCTACGGAAAGGTGGAAGAGTGTACTTTTCAATGGTCACAGTCTAAAGTTTTAAATATGCTTGTGTGGGACCCAGAATCTGTTGAAAAGTGGCTGTACACACGCAAAAAAAAAAAATCTGTCAAAATTAAAAAAATTCAAGGGCGTTATAATATATTTATATATTATATATAGTGGTAGGATCAAGGGGGAAGTAACCAATCAGGGGGAAGCAAATTTTTTTTTTCTTTTTTTGAAAAAACGTTGTTCACGAACATTATAGATTGGATGAAAATATGAACATTTAATAAAGACACTTTGTGATAAATGTTTTTATTTTGGCGGGAAAACGCTCGAAGAAGTAATATATAACAATTATCATGTTTTTCGAGCGTATGTTGAGGTTTTAGATATTAGGGTTTAGATATTAGGGTTTATAGGGTTTAGCTATTAGGGTTTAGAAATTTAGGGTTTAGGGTTTAGATTTAGGGTTTAGATTTAGGATTTAGATTGAGTTTTTAACACGAATGATTTAGAGTTTAGGGTTTAGGGGTTTGGGGTTTTGGGACTAAACCCAAAACACCAAACCCTAAACTCTAAATCGGGCTAAATTTTACTTCACAAAACATGAAGAAAAAAAATGTTAACATTCTTCACGATCAATTTTATCTTGAATGTTATTTTTGTCGATCGTTTTACCTCCTAAATAATAACATTCATCTCGAAGTGTCTTTTTTAAATGTTCATATTTTCGTGTGATCTTGATGCCTGAAAAAAAAATTCCAAAAAAACGAAAAAAAAAAAAAATAAATTTCTTCCCCTCGTTTCCCCCCGATTGGTTACTTCCCCATTGATCCTGCCCCTGTATAGTGGTAGGATCAAGAGGGAAGTAACCAATCGGGGGAAGCAAATTTTTTTTTTTTTTCGTTTTTTTAAAAAACTTTGTTCACGAACATTATAGATGGAATGAAAATATGAACATTTAGTAGAGACACTTTGTGATAAATGTTTTTATTTTGGCGGGAAAACGCTCGAAGAAGTAATATATAACAATTATCGTATTTTTCGAGCGTATGTTGAGGTTTTAGCTATTGGGGTTTAGATATTAGGGTTTAGATATTAGGGTTTATAGGGTTTAGATATTAAGGTTTAGAAATTTAGGGTTTAGGGTTTAGATTTAGGATTTAGATTGAGTTTTTTAACACGAACGGTTTAGAGTTTAGGGTTTAGGGTTTGGTGTCCATAAACCCAAAACACCAAACCCTAAACCCTAAACTCTAAATCGGGCTAAATTTTACTTCACAAAACATGGAGAAAAAAAACGTTCATATTCTTCACGAACAATATTATCTTGAATGTTATTTTTGTCGATCGTTTTTTCGCCTAAATAATAACATTCATCACGAAGTGTCTCTTCTAAATGTTCATATTTTCGTGTGATCTTGATGCCGGAAAAAAAAATTCCAAAAAAAAAACGAGGAAAAAAAAAAATTTTGCTTCCCCCGATTGGTTACTTTCCCATTGATCCTGCCCATATATATATATATATATATATATATATATATATATATATATATATATATATAATTAGTAAATTTATATACATGTAACGGTTGAACCGGGGTTTTTATTGTCATTATTTCACTACGAGTAAAATAAATGAGAAGCATTTAGTTTTGTACGTATCGATAATATACACATTGTAATTGTAAAATATAATACGTCTAAAAGAAAAATTAACAAATACATAAAGATTAGTCTCGTGTGTGTATATATATCTTTATGTATTTGTTAATTTTTCATTTTACGAAAAACCATCGTATTTTTCTTAATTTACTAACATGGAACCCACAAATGTTAAAGACTGGCTCGTGAAATTCAAGGAGAAATCCCTCTATAGTGAATACATTGTAAAGAGATAAAAGAAGTTCAATTCTAAGTGTTATTAGGAGATTCAAATCATGCAAGAAAGCAAGTCAGGTAACCTTTTACATACTAAAAAATCTTCTATATAATAAAAAAAATATTGTATATAATTTTCTACAGTATATAATATAGCAGTTACTAGGCTTAAGCCTTTAAATGCACTTTAGACAACTTCTAACCCATTTGACCCCTCCTTCATAGTATCTAATTTCTTCTGTTTGACCCGTTTAATACGATATCAATAAACTGCAACCTGAATCGTCTACGTTGTCACACCCACATTAGCTTTGAAGCGTTCCACAGACACAATCTTGGCTTGTTATAAAATCTTCAAACGCGTAAGTAACATGGTCTCCAGCATTAAATAAACAAGTTGATTACCAACAAACTTGAAACTAACAGAGTACTCCGCAGCCCTTTAAAATCGATATTTCAAGAATTAATATAAATAATAATAAAGATATTAACAACTTGGTTTTTCAATAAACAAAAAATAAGCTTACCACTCTGATCAGATGCTGCTTTAGGAAGTGCTGGAAGCACGGTGCCTGTGAGTTACAATAACCATGTTAATAGATAACTCTGAAAATAAATAAAGTGTACTATTTAGATGAATAATATAATTGATAGACATACTTATATTAGATGATGGAGCAGCAGAATAACCGTTTAACGAAGGCCATGGAGCTGCAACATTATCATTAAGGTCACATTTGAAACCAATTCCCGATATTTCATCGTACGTCACATCCAAAGGCAAGCTTGGGAAGAGACAGCCAGAGTCTAAGCAAAAGATTACAAGTTTTAGATTAAACTACACAAGGGGAATAATACTTTATACTTGGTATGTTAAACTAACTTAATAAGTAGTGGTACAATGGGTGGGTCATACAATCGGGTAACAGATCAAAATGATCAATTTTACTAAGGCTTCAGCGCAAAACCATTTTGTCCGAAAAAGATAAGTATTTAACAATAATGCATCTTAAATATGGTTACAAATTTATTCATTGCATTATTTTTATAAATTTACCCATTTTGACCCGTTTGGCCCATTCATAAGTAAATCGGTTTAAAATCTAATATTTTGACCTCTACATTTTTAAACACATAAAAAGTCAAGAATGAGTACCTTGTGATCCAACTGTTATATAGAAAGTAGGTAGTTCCATGACCGATAACATCAAAATGCCAATACACAGCCTAAATATTAGTTAAAATGCTCGAAAAAACGCTGTAAACAAGAAATCTTAAGAGCTACAACGAAAACTAACCTTGGAGAGAAAAATCTTTGAGCTTTACGCGACAAATGTCATATACATTGGTGGAGACATTATCTTTTTGCAAATTTGCAGCCAGCGAATATGCGCAATTGAAGGCTTGCAAGTTTGTAATAAAGCTTTGATCTTGCAATTGAGTAACATAATTCTTGATCTCGCCACAACAAGCTGTCTGATTACTTATTCTATTTCCACATTCTTTCGTAACGTTCTTCGTTTCAGGAAAGACAAGTGGACAAACTAGACCAAAAGAGTAAATGGTCAGGTCGGTTAACGGGTCAAAAATGGGTTTAATGGGTTGGATTTGTTACCTTGGTTGATCTTGCAACTAGAAATTCCTCGTAATACTTTGCTTGCGTAAGTTGGGTCAAGTTTACTTGCGAGCCATCGAAGCACAATCTTTTTACAATCATCGATCACAGATTCACGAGCTAATGATATAGAATCTCTGACCATATTTGACCCGCTAATATTTCTTGAAGCAATCTTGACAGCAGCTTCTGTTATAGCACTTTGACATACTTTGTGGTGACACTCTTTAACCGGATCAATCTTTTCACAAGATTCAATAATTGTAGGAATGTTAATAATGTTCTCGATTTCATTTACGTCTACAACGGGACAAGAAGCCTGTGCAACATCTGATGAGTGAATCGAGCATATTTTGAGAAGTTGGCTGTTGGAACCTTCAGCTTCTAAGATTTGTGCAATGTCGGAGAGGCAATGTTCGGCGTGATTTTCATTAATCGCTAGGGTTCCAGATGAGAAACTGGATTGACCTAATAAGATCTTTATTGTGGCATCTAGTTGAGGACAACATACTGCATTTGCTAAATATGGAGCTAGTGGACCCCAACAATCAATTGCTGTTGTGGTTAGTACTGTTTCACCATCTGAAAAGTTCAATGGACACTTCCCTGTAATGTTAAAACACCTTTTATTAAAAGAGGTGGGAATATGGGCAGGTTGGCATTTGACAAGTTCAATGGTAGTGGTCTGACACTCTTTTGTTAGGGGGGCTAACATTGCCCAAAAGGTTATCCCCCGACTTTGAAATCCACCCAATGTCGCCTTTCGCACATTGCGTTGCGGGGCTGCGGGGACGGGGACGTCAGACGTGGGGGTGCGGGGTGGGGGGTGGGGTGAGGTTTACCGGCCATGCCCTCGTATTGGCCCGAGTTTCCTCCAGGACAGCATTTGAGGGCGGGTTATGCAACTGCGGGAGATGATCACGTGGGTGATTTAGTCCCCTGGGTGATCCCAACTACTGTTAAAAAAAATGGACGCTACCCTGGCATGTTAAAACAGCTTCATCATAGTACAAATATATATATGATCCTTTTTTACAAAAATAGGTGGGAATATGGCCCGGTTGGGTACAAGCCAAAAAGGTCAAGTTGAAACGGGTCAGTTTTTTATATTAAGCTTGTGTTATGCATCCAAAAACTAGAGTTTAGGGGGTGTTGATCTACAAATTTTTTGACCCATTTGACCCGTTAGGCATTTAGCTAATTAATTTCTTTGATATGAACCATTTGAGATAAAAACAACCTACCTGGACTCATTTATACATCAAAATCTTTCATTTTAAATTTTAAATTTTAAATTATAATAATATAATATGCCTAATCCTGTGATGGTGAATTAAATAAGATGATTAAGGCGAAGGCAAATATACCTGTTAAAATTGGCATGCCAACGTTCGTGTATGGCATCAAAGGTGAAGGTGCGAGTAACGGAAGATCAGGCTGAGGATCGAAAGCAGGTGGGGACTCGACAGGCGATCGTAGATCATCGAAACTAGTAATTTTCAGAAAAAGTAGCAGCAGCAATGCGAATCGAATACTTAGCCATTGATATTCCATTTTCAGACAATTTGAAGATTAGAATATAAGTGAAATCATAGATTGAATTGAAACAATGTGTGTGAAATTTATTAATGGAAATGGTGTTGAGTTTAATTTGAAGGAGTTATGAAACAAGTCCATATGCAACTGTTTGTTTGTTGTTTGTTTCACACGGAAGGGAAGTGGAGTCTGAAGTCAATGACTTCAAATACAAGAATGGGGTCACGTGCAACGCGTATGCCGCCATTTCTGCTGAAAATCAGTGCCCGGAATTATGATTGGGTACCACTAGGAATAAAAGATGCTGTATGGTAATAACCTATCAAGAAAATTATAAAAAAGGTTAATTATGAGTTGCTATATTTAAAGGCAAAAGGGATCGAAAATGGGACAGGACAGGTTGACAAAATAATTTATAACATGTGTGGTTAATTATTAGTTAACATTTTTTTTATATATAATTTTCTTTCAAAAAAAGATAACATTGTTTAAATATTGTGAAAATTATTGTCATATAATTGCTTAATCATAATATCATAATTTTCTAGACGGTTTAATTAATTTAGTATATTGTGAATTGAATAATTGTATATATTTATGAATTAATTCGTTTTCATGAGTATGTGAGTTCTCTTTTTTTTTTAAAAAAAAAAAAAAAAAAAAAAAAAAAAAAAAAAAAAAAAAAAAAATTTAACCAGTTGATAATCGATAAAAGGTCATTAACTTAGATCCATGAGAGTTCAAATACTAGATCGAAACAATTGTGTATATTATTAGTGTGTTAGTGGGTACGTGAGTTGTCTTTAGAAAAAGCCTGGCCACTGGTTCGAAGCCGGTTCCAATTCCCGATTCAACCGTTAAACGGGCAGTTCTCCCTAATTTGAAAACAAACGAATAAAAATAGAAATATGTGATTTTGATGTTTAAAGAGGGGATATATGATATTCTCATAAAAATATTACCTTGATTTTTCTGATTCAATCGTTGGACCGGACCGGTTGAACCGGTGTTCAAAGTGAGAAAATTGAGAATGAGCATTACTTGGTAGATAACTTCGGGATAAATGTTGTTGGGATCATATAAAACAGCCTTATACCTTCACCTGTAATAATGCTGATATATAGAATCCTCAAAATATTACAGAAATAAGATAAGATTATTATCATTTTAATAAAAGACTACATAGATGATAGTTTAAAAGATGTTAACATTACATGCATGAATGATACCGAGTAAATACTGTAAAATAATTATTTTGTCGTTACCATTGTAAATTATTCGTAGAAAAGAAGTCACAATTTTGCTTAGAGAGGTTGATAAAAAAAAAAGGGTGCTCCCAAGGTAGCCTAAACTCGATTCTTAATTAAATGGATCCAATGGCCATTGGTTACTGTGATTTTGTCTTTCCCTATTTTTAAACCTTCAGAAGTTATAATCTAATGAAGCTGATACAAGTTGGTTTAATGGCGTTATATTACAGAAATATGATATATCATGGTGACTGCACAATCTAAGCTCAACGAATTACGAAATATCATCTCGTATTTCCTCGTATCAACAGAAGTTCAGATACATATCTATAGAACTGAGGGAAATATCAGCCTGACATCAGTAGCAGGATTAGAGTATTATTACAAAAAAATGGCTACCACAATTGCAGATCAAATTGGCCGTCTGCTAAAAGACTAATCTGAAAATTCCATACCCTTGATGTACAAATCATACACATGGAGGAAAAACAGTTTATTTTTCTATTGCTCAAATTGTACAATTTAATAAAGCTCTCGGATTACGACATCACTTTTTTGCTGATAGTTGTCTGATAACATATGGAAGAATGCCGCCATGATTGAAATACTCCAATTCCACCTGTTTAAAGCAAATTATACAACAAAGGTTATAGGCATGGTGAGACAAAGTATGTCCATAGAACATGCTAATACAACTTTTTCCATACAAAATTTATGAATAAAGAAAAATTGTTGGATCGGCTGTTTGGGCCATAAACTGATGATTTTAACACCGGTACGGTTGAATTGTGTTGACCGCCAACATTTACTTTTAACTTTGTAGGTATATGAAGTAACATACTAAATATGATTACAAACGTGCTTTAGAATGCCAAACACACACCTCACCCAACCTATTATGTACAACTGCACACTAGACATTATGAACGTTTTAAAACTGCACACTAGACATTATGAACGATTAACTTTGAAGCAATACAAGTCGAGTTGACCCGCCGACAACTCTCAGTTTTTAGATATTGAAATGTACTAAATATGGATATACTTGGCAACTTTCAAGACACTAACTTCATAGCTAACTTTTTATAAACATACCCATTTGACCCATTATAGATAAGGTACAGTGTGTAATGGAACTGTAAAATATGAAGTGGAGACGTACCTCAGTGTCAAATCGGGCGACACACGTGAATGATTTTCCAGTATCGGTTTTGACGGTGACATCCTGGCCGGGTCGAATCTCACTGATGTTGCTTGGAAGGTCAATGGTGTATCGTTCATGACCAGTTAACTGTAGTGTATCTGCATCTTCACCGGCTTTAAAACAAAGTGGTATAATTCCCATACCTACCAAGTTACTGCGATGGATCCTCTCAAAACTTTTTGCAATTACCGCTTTAACCCCCTGTGGAATATTATTATAATTATCAGAAATAATATTTAGCAAAAAGTTTAAAGGGTATGATTGTAAATATCCCAACATACCAATAACATAGGACCCTTGGCAGCCCAATCTCGGGAACTTCCGCTTCCATACTCTGCTCCAGCCAACACGATTGTATCCTGACCAGCAGCCTTGTACCTCTGAAAATGGGAATTAATGGTGGTTTGTCAAGCATACAGTTGGCAATATGAGCAGGTCCCACAGATTGGGTAAACAGTTAAAACATGCACTTTTTTTATAACGCATAAACTGGTTAAGATATGATCAGCCTAGGTTGATCCTATTTAGACTACAAGTAAGATTTACAAAAATCAAATAATTTAACTTCGTAAGTAAAATAACTAGAAGGTTTTCTGATATATGAACCAAACGGATGATTTTTCATCCGTTTAACCCGAGGTTAAACATAACCTGAATCGCCTCATGAAGTGAACTAGTTGAAATTACTACCTCTAGTAAAAGACACAGTACCATATTGATCTGTTAAAAGGACTTTTACAATGACAAGGATATATTACTAATAATGGTCATGTACGGAAACTTACGGATGCTGCATCAAACACCGAGAGTTTTTCTCCTGTGGGGATATGAACAGTTTTTGGGCCAACTTCACCCTTTAAAAGCTTGTTGACAATGCGGATATTGGCAAAAGTACCCCTGGCCATAATTTCGTCATTACCTCGTCGACTGCCATAAGAATTAAAATCTTTTCGTTCAACACCACGTTCAAGAAGAAACTTTGCAGCTGGGCTGTCTTTGTGAATACTTCCTGCAGGGGAAATGTGATCGGTTGTGATACTGTCACCGAAGTTGAGCAAGCAATACGCATCCTTCACACCATGGGCCCCAGGGGGGTCCATTGTCATATTTTTGAAATATGGGGGCTCATGAATGTATGTAGAGTTTGAATCCCATGTGTATAGCTGGGATTCGGGTACTGACAGATCATTCCACATGGGATTTCCTTCGGTGATGGATTTATAAGTACTCTTAAACATCTCAGGCAGAACACTTGATTGAACAGCCTGCACCAATCACATTTACAGGCTATAAGTTATAACATAACATTAGATAAGATGAACAGCCTTTAATAAATGAAGCAGCTTTGAACCATTTATCTATAAATGGGTCAAACATGGGTTAAGTAATATTCAAGACAAGGTAAGATGGGTTGAGCTGAAGGATTTAACTAAGATGTAAATGGGTCAAACAAGTAGGAAGACATACAACGTATTCAAATGTATTAAAGCTTCTAAATCTATTTATTAGAGACAGTTAATTATTTTTGTAAGGTCGCTTTGGCGAACATATTTAGCACATAAACAGTACCACACAATTACTAACCTCAGCAATCTCTTCGGTAGACGGCCAGATATCCCTGAAGTAAACGCTCTTCCCATCTTTTCCAACTCCAATTGGGTCTTTTTCAAAATCAATATCAACCTAGGAAACGGAAGTATGGAAAATAACTAAGCTGGATTAATCAAATAATCCCTTTTTTTAAGGGACACATTCTCTACTATATAAATTTTCATATGAATTAACTATGGAATTAATGTTAAAGTTAAATGATGTGAAATAGTTACCGTGCCAGCAAGAGCATAGGCAACAACCAAAGGAGGCGATGCAAGATAGTTTGCTCTTGTCAATGCATGAACACGCCCCTCAAAGTTTCGGTTTCCGGATAGAACAGCTGATGCAATGATATCTGCAAACATCACCAGATGGTCATATACACGTTCACTACATGCATAGCACAACGATGAGAAGAAAGTAGAGTTCAAAACCATAAATAGAAAAAGGTTGGGTTATCTGGCTAGGTAAAGATTAAATCAGGTTCAAGACAAAATGGATAACTTTTGTGCTGATAGAACCAGGTCGAGTTGGCCGATAGTATTTTTGAGCAAAATTTTAAATTTTGTATGAACAATGTCAAATATGACCTGAAAAACAATATTATTTTCATACATAACTGGGTTTTTAAATAAAATAGTTTGTGATATTTATACATTCACAATACAATTTGGGCCTATTTCAACCCATCTTACCCTTTATATCTTTTGCCAATTATTATCCTAATTTTAATCAACATAACCAAATTGAATCATTCATCAGTAAATCTGTAAATGGGTCTGAATTGCCACATCTAGCTACAGCTTTCTTGATTAGCTCAAAATAAGAAGTGAAAATGAGAGTTATATACCATTATCAGTTATCGCAGCACCAACAGATTCATCCAACTCCCCTGAATTTCCAATGCATGTCGTGCAGCCATATCCAACAATGTTAAACCCTTGCTCATTCAAATACTTCTGCAACCCACTGTATTAATACAAACTCATACCGATGTTAGTTTTTGACTTTTACATGTTCATGGGAAATAAACTAACAAAGCAATTTATAGCATTCATGTTCTTCAACGAGGACAGACAAATAACCTTTGAAGCAAATACTTTGTAACAACTCCAGATCCAGGAGCAAGACTGGTTTTAACCCATGGTTTGACCTGATCATCAACCAATAGATGATGAAAACTGACTAAATGCAACTATAAAGGATTTGTGAAATTCGGTTATGACCAGAACATAACACATGACTAACCTGTAGACCCAGTTCACAGGCCTTTTTGGCAACAAGACCTGCCCCAAGCATAACACTAGGGTTTGATGTATTTGTGCAACTTGTAATAGCAGCAATAACAACACTTCCATGCCTTAGTTCAGCTGGCTGTCCATGAAAATCTAACTTTGCAACTTTGTCTTGAGCATCTTTTGGTACTGCAAAGCCCTACAATGTGTTTTTCAAAACGGTACAGATTAGAAAATGCTATGATACTTTGTAAATATGTGACACTTGTGCACAAAATGTTCAGATTAGATGTAGGTGTTCACGAAGTGAGGCTCACCTTGAATCCAACTTTATTATCAAGGCAAGAATGCCAATCTGCTTTCATGTCTTTCAGAGGGACCCGGTCATGAGGTCTGCCAAAAGAAAGAGGGAATAACTGATTAAAAACATGGTAGAGATGAATGGTAATGCAGGACCCATTGAATAAACAGAGGCATACCTCTTTGGCCCTGAAATACAAGGTTCTACTTCTGAAAGGTCTAGGTTCAAATAAGATGAGTAGACTCTTTCTTGTTGTGGCTGAAATTACAAATCACATATTTGCATGTTAGACTAAAATATACCAGCCCGAATGGCAATAAAGAAGCATAAAGCACCTTACCTCATTATAGTCGACAAACATATTGTTTGCACGTAAGTATGCTTCTATCATAGCAACCTGAAATTTACGAACAAAGAACGCATCCTCAAAGAGTGAAAAGAAGAGAAATAGGTGGAACAATAGGTGGGCCGGACGTGTTGCGTGATGCGTCTAACCAAATCAGTGTGAGTCAAACATGGTGGGTGGAGTTGACCACAAAAAAGATATTCTCACTTTTGGTCTTTCTAATTCACTACTGTGATGTGTAAAATATGCAAAGTGCGATTTGTAAAATGATTTTATAAAATTATCTAATTTCTTCGAATAAATTATTTATATAGTTTTTATATGCACTTTAAAAACCACCTGTCTTGAAATTTATAAATAATTTGTAAAATGATTTTTCAGTTTTGACTGCTTTAAATTTAATATTACCCAAATCAACAAATTTACATGAAAATGTGTCGAAATTGCCTCCTCTAAATAACTAACTTACATGCCCCACACGTAAAAATGATAATGAACATACCGCATCATCACTTCGACCAGTTAACTTGAGATACTGAAGAGTAACATGATCGACCGGGAAGAAACCCATCGTTGCACCATATTCGGGAGACATGTTGGCTATAGTAGCCCTGTCTGCAAGTGATATTTTACCCACACCATCCCCTAACAAAATAAAATGTACATATCAGTAACTAAATGATCTTTCTTTATCCGGCATTTACAAACCATAACTAATTTTACCGACCATGAAATTCAACAAATTTCCCTACAACACCATGCTTCCTCAACATTTGTGTGACAGTCAAAACCAAATCAGTAGCTGTTACACCATCGCACAATTTCCCTGATAACTTGAACCCGACAACACCAGGCAAAACCATGCTCATTGGCTATCAATGTAGACAAAAAAATTACAGTCAGAAAATTTACAGAAGCATTTTGAAAGATTGTTTAAGTTACAAGATTAATCCATAATTCATCATGGTAATTATTTTATTTTATTAATATATATATATATATGTGTGTGTGTGTGTGTGTGTGTGTGTGTGTGTGTGTGTGTGTGTTCTTACCTGCCCAAGCATAGCAGCCTCGGCTTCAATTCCCCCAACACCCCAACCAGCAACACCTAACCCGTCAATCATAGTAGTGTGAGAATCCGTCCCAACAACACTATCAGGGTATAGCATTCCATCATTGTTGAAAACAACTCTTCCAAGATATTCAAGGTTAACCTAAAAATTGCAAATTTATTCATATGAAACTAGAATAATGAAAAACAAAGGGATTGGAATTCTGATACACCGATAAAGTTGTATACCTGATGCACAATACCAGATCCTGGTGGGACAACAAGCATGTTTTGGAAAGCTTTGGATCCCCACTTAAGAAACGCAAATCTCTCCTTGTTTCTCTGAAATTCAAGTTCCATATTTGCTTTCACAGCATTTTCAGATCTCGCAACATCAACTTGAACCGAATGATCAACGACAAGATCCACGGGAACCTGCACCACAAAATCAAGATGAGAAAAATCATAATGGATTGCGTTCTAATTAACCCATTTTAAGAAAGATTTTGAAATTTGATTGACTATGTATGACCACATATAATAATTAGCATAATGCACATAGTCAAGCATGCCTTAACTTGTTTTAAATGCAACAATTCTAGCGAATGTAGGCAATGACATCAGATATAGTTCAGTGACGTAAGGTATAACAAAATGCATACCAACGGATTAATTTTGTTGGAGTCTCCACCAAGATTATTCATGGCATCACGCATACACGCAAGATCTACCACAGCAGGTACACCAGTAAAATCCTGAACAGTAAAGAAACATTACAACACAACTTCTCTAATAAAAAATGAAATGCATATGAAATTGAAAACTAAAATTAAACAAAAAATAGATACCTGCAAGAGAACACGAGCCGGCTTGAATGGAATCTCAACCTGCTGTGGTGCACTCTTCTCCCAATCAATGATCTTCTCAACATCCTCCTTTGTTACTTGGAAATTGTCGCAATTACGGATAGCCGATTCGAGAAGAATCCTAATTGAATATGGCAGCTTGTCTGATGCCAAAATCAAATAAAAAGGAATTAGTATCAATATGAGAACCACAATGAGTGTAATCAAATAGAAAAATCAGTTTATAACTTAGGAATAGTATAAAGAATTCCGATGTTATATGTATATTACCAACTCTTGGATCATTCAGAGCAGGCAAACTATAGAACTTTCCGAATTCTCCACCTCCAGGCTTAGGGAGACCAGTCAAAATCCCACTGAAAGCATTCTCAGAGGCTGTAGATACATTCAAATTATGAAAATCACTGAATCAGATTCAAATTCATCTAAAGTAAAAGATGAAAAATGATAGTATATCAATAAACCAATAATTTAATAAACTTAAGTGTATACTAGCTCACAGTAATACAAGTACGCCTGAAATAGGTTTAACTTCGGACTTTATAATCCTGCGTGTGTTGTAAGCTACTATCACATCATCTGAATTCATAATCCTTTATTCAAATTTCATAATTAACTTTTTAGTCATACATGTTACATCACCTCCAATAATTGGACACTCTACTGTAACTAAAAAAAAATAAATAAATAAAAAAACATAAACAAATATTCAAATAAAAACCAAATATATACTGATGAATATATAGTATATCGTATCGGAGATGAAGCAAATGACCTTTAGTGGAGAGACTACGGTGAAAACGATCTAATACAGGAGAAGCAGAAGTCCTGATCTGAGAGGACAACGAAGCCGGTGACTTCCAATCAACACCGTGACTCCATCGAGATCGTACGGTACGGAAAGCCGCCGATGCAGTAGTATGAGATCGGAGCTGTGACGACGGCGCCGGTGAGGGTGACGGTGCCGGAGCGGGAGACGTTGATTTATTGGAAAGAGAAGAGTGAAACCTGGTGGCTGATGAAGAAGAAGAACACCTAGAAGCTCGTCGGAGAAGAGATGAATAATGAGGTCCCGTTATATGCATGATGATGATGATGAAATTGAAATTGTGATTGAATTACAGAAGCATATATGAAATGAAATGAAATCCAGTGTTGAAAATGAAGATTTTTTTTTTTTGGGTTATGAAAAAAGATAAGAATAATATTCGGAAAGGGCGTGTGGAAAGGGCAAGTAGCAGAAGCTGCGGGGAATTACAGTTATGTTGTGGTGGATGATGATTCCATTTAAATATAATTTCTCCTACGATTCTTCTTTCATCAAGAAATCAAAAATCAATTTGAATTACGCCCCATTAGAGTTTTTTTTTTTTTAATTAAGAATGTTTTACGGAGTGTGTTTTATTTATTTATTTTAATTGATATTTTTTTATATATTTATACCTTTAATAATTTAATGATTTATGTTTTAATATTTATTATTGTATTGATTATTAATTAAAAGTTGACTTTTGAGTTGATTTTTACTGTCGTGTGGAGCTCGCATCGTAAGATATTTGGTCAAATTCAATAACGAGCGAAATTCTCGTTTTGAGTTGTTAAGTCATGCGTCTAAAGATAGTCTTTGAATCCGAAGTCACGCAAGGAGACGAGTGACATGGTTATAAAAATATAATAGTTTGGTATTATCTCTATTTTTTAATATTATTATTATTATGCTTTTATTATTATTATTATTGTATATATATTAGAAAAACATTTTCAATGTTGAATGAGGGTATTCGTAATTTATTTAAAATTAAAAGAAAAGTAAATATGAGGTTTTTGTATGTTAAAATACAACATTTTTTTATTTTTTCAATAAACTTTCAATATTTATGAAAGTAATCAATTTGTAATATTATTTATTAATTTTGTTAAATAGATTCCTAACATGGATAAGTTTAATTTTAGTGTTTCAAATAAGTGTTAATCACGGGAATTATGGAGAAATTGTCGATGTGGTTTTATTTTACAAAATATACATCAAAACAAATAAGAGATTAAGAGGTACTCCGTATATATAACGACCCTCATTTTTCCATCTATATAATGCCCGAACAAAAGATTTAAGTATAATGAATAAACTCTAAGTACTAATAAAAGGTCGTTATATACATACGAAATTAACGAACGTTAAACGAATAATAAATTTTATTCAACAACGTACGCGTAAGAATTTTTATAAAAAAAAAAAAAAATTATGTCATAACATGATTACATATAAAATACTTATATTAATTTTGTATTTAGTTAATATATTATACAATTAATAAATACAAGTATATATAAATGTAGTAACATATATAAAACTAATAAAATTATAAAGTAATAATAATTTAATTAAATAAAAACCACATTTAGTAATTATAATTTTATAAATACCGAATATATATTTATATTTATCAAAATTCGTATTTAATAATTAAATAAAAATAGAAATTTAGTTAGTTAACATTTTTAGAACTATGAAATATATATATATATATATTTTAAAAAGTAGTATTTTTTTATATATAAACTAGATCTAGATCCACTTTTATTTATTTTATTCCTACTTTTAACTTTACTTTTATTTATTTATATTTTGAAATGGTGGCATGACTGGCCATAAATACTTTTAATTTTTTTACAAGACACTAGTTATTTTTTTATATAAACTTTTGTATTTTTTATTTTCTCTTTACCAAAAATTGTAACTATAAATACCATAGCCTAGTTCACAAATTTTGTACACCAAAAACTTGAAGAATTCTCTCTCAAACCTCTGCAAAAATTATTTTTGTAAGTTCTCTATATTATTTTTATAGTTTTTATTTAGTTTTTATCATATTTTTATGCTAGTTTTATGTTAAATACCAAATAAATACGAAATTAATTATAATAAATAATGTAAATACATGATAATTAGTATTAAGTATCCTAATGACTATAAAAATTATTTTTATGAATTATACATTCGAATTTATATTTATTAAAAATCAAAAACTGATTTTTTTTATATTCGGTATATATAGATAATGAAGAAATAAATAGTAAACAATTTTATATATTATGTTTTATAATTTTCGCTTGTTACTTAGGTCATAAAAGTAATTATAATTTGTATTTTCTTCTACTTTTGCTACAGTACCGGAAAATCTGTTTTAAAAATAAAAATAGAATTTAATGATATAACATATTTATGACTACAATAATTAATAGAAATTACTTAGGAACTAATAAGAAAGTTATAAAAATTATTTTTAGAATTAATAATTATATATTTCTATTTAATTCTGAATTTAAACTAAAAACAATACAAAAGTTGAATTAAATAGTTAAACTATTAATATAAATGTACAAATAATTTTTCTAAGCTTAATACACTATATTAGGCATACAAAAATTTTAGATGAATTAATTTAGTTGATATAATAATTATTACTTTATAAACTTTGATTTATCTTGAACCGAAAAAGAAATTAGAAATAAATACTTTTACACCATAACAAAAATTTAAAAATTTTTTCTAAGTTTATTTTGGTCAGTAGAACCTAAGAAAAATATAAAATGTGTTGTTAAACTTGTTTATCTATTTATTTATATTTTAGCTATAAAAAAATTAATATTTAATACATAAAACTTAATATTTATGTATAGAAAATTTTTATAATGTTTTATACATGTCACTTACTGTTATGAAATCAATAAAACACTTGTTAGCATTTTTAGATAATTATTGGTACTTATATTGACATAAAACTTAAAATTAAACTATACATATTTTAACATATAAGATAAATATATATATATATATATATATATATATATATATATATATATATATATATATATATATATATATATATATATATATATATATATATATATATACATATACATATTAACTTGATATTAATACATACCCATTCATAAAACACAATTTCTATGTATAACACTTGTTTACCTACTTAAATATATCTTACTTATTATTAGGATTTAAAAACCAAACAATCTTAATAACGATAATACAATCGAACTTAAGTAAATACTTATTGTATAAAGTATTTAAAGTGTTGTATTCCTATACGCACCTAAAAACGTATTGGAACGGTATATTAGATGGGTATAGATCTTGATCTTTCTCGAGTGGATGGACGCTCGAAAGTCTAGGCGGAGAGTTTGGATTACCGAGTTAAAGGATCCTGTGGCTCAGAAACCTATGACCTGAAAAGGCCATTTTAAATTGAAAGTGTTAGATTGGAAGCTTGTCTAGTATGAAAAGCCTTTCCAAAATGATAAACCTTCTTTAAACTTACTATAAAAGAAAATACTTACACTTATCATAATACGGGCAAAACATCTAAACTATTCTCAACTTATTCTTAGGTTGACTTCTCTGTGCTTCGATCATCCATACTTTCTCTTTAAGGAATACTTTCACTCACCGAATTACTAAGGTGACTTTCATAGCCCCACTCTTATTGCTATAGCACTTTTTATACTTACTGGGGTGAGACACATGCTGCTTTTATACTTTAAACAACTTAGACACAAGTACGAACCTAAACTGTACTATGACTAGCTTATGCTACTAAGACCCCACAGTGATATTTTTTAATTGCTTTCACGATAAGGCATTCTTAATTATTGGGGGTAGGCCTATCGGGAGTAACGTCCCCGATACATTTGACCGTGATGTCTTTGTATTACTTAATAATGATTTAAACATGGTGATAAGGTACTGTCAACTTATCATCGGGGCAACAAAACAAACGTTTAGTCTAAAATATCACGAATCAGTACTACTTTTGGATCTGCGTGATCTACTTTTATAACAAATCTTGTGGTCTAAGAACAAACGGTCAATCATATTTGTTAAACCTATGAATTTCACTCAACCTTTTTGGTTGACACTTTTAGCATGTTTGTCTCAGGTACTGAATGATCAGGACCTCTATATCTACTGCTTATGTGATGACTTACTTGGCTAGGATCAAGACTTATCGCATATTTACTTTTCTGCATTTGAACAATTTATAATTCTTGTAACGACATTATTAATCTTTCCGCTGCAAATTTGGTTTTATTCATATAGTATTTGTTCTCATTTTATAATATGTTGGTATGTATTATGATATTGAATCACATTTCACCCAGGCCCTAACTGGGGGTGTGATAGATTGGTATCGGAGCATAACCAGGCTGTTATAGAGAACCAGGATTGCATTTTATGTGTGCCTTACTTGTTAGCTAGGGTACCTTAGCGATCTAGGAAACTATAACCTTTCCTGCCTTAGACTTTAAATCACTTAGGATTACCTTAGAATGTTAAAGCAAAGAGTTCAACCCTACCTCTCATTCTTTACAATCCTAGCTTAAAAATCTAATCAAAATCTCTATCTTAATGTTAGGATGTCAAGCTATCATCAAATAAACAAAATGACTCTTTTCAAACCAGCTGAGAAAGATACTGAAGGATCTTCTACCGAAAAATCAGTTCGAAGCCCACTTTATAGTCCTCCTTCACCACCAATGAACTATAGCCCGAACACTCGTTACAACTCGCGTGGGTCTCCCGAATATTATCCAACCCCGGGAAATGAAAGCAAAGGAAAACATCATGCCAATACTGCTGACTCTCATCAACCGATGAATACTCCCAAACGGAATGCTCTTCAAGACCTCCCTAACTACGATAGTGACTTCTCAGGTTATGAGCCTGAAGAAGAGCCTATTAAAGAATCATCTGAAAACTCACCTCGAAAGAGAAAATGTGACGATCGTTCCAAATCCATATGGACGAACACGTCATTTATCGATTTCATTGCGAGGTATTTGACCTCTATATGATACGTTTTGTAAACATTGCATTCTTTTGAAAAGGCACACCATAAATGAATATTTAAATCAAAGGTTTTTGACATCTGATGATTTCTACTTATAGACAATCATCATAAATAATAGTTTACAATAATACTTCCGTTGACAATGCAGTCAAAATAAGATACATGGTGATGATTTGGTAAATGCAACGTTTTCTTGAAAAATATGTCATGTAAGACTCCATGCACATAGCTTGTCCAACATATAAGCAAACAGCGGAAGACTTCTAGAAAACCTGAGAATAAACATGCTAACAAGTGTCAACACAAAGGTTGGTGAGTTCATAGTTTTATTGTTTCATATAATCTGTATATAAAGGTGGATCACAAGTTTTCAGTTGTTTCATCCAGAAACGTTTATCAAAATATTCTACGAAATTGAGCACCCTGGTAACTAAACTTAACGTATATATAATTTGTACCCTTTGTATAATCATCTTAATAATACACGCAAACCAACGTGTACGCTTCTCAAATAGCATACGTCCGTTAAAAGGCTAGTGCTCTAGCTCGGACGGGGATATCAAGCCCTATGGATCCATATACTACTACTCGCACCCACCAGTTCTTATAACTGGCAGTTACTAGTTACCAAAGCTAAGGGATTTTCGGTTCAAACTCGGTGTAGAATTTAGTATGTACTTGTATCCATTGCGTTTAAAATAAAGTGCATGTATTCTCAGCCCAAAAATATAGATTGCAAAAACAATTAAAAAGGGAGAAAATGAAACTCACGCATATAAATATTGTAAATCAGTTAATAAAGCATTTGCATGTATTCTCAGCCCAAAAATATAGAGAGTAAAAGGGATCATATGAAACTCACGCATATAAATATTGTAAATCAGTTAATAAAGCATTTGCATGTATTCTCAGCCCAAAAATGTAGAGAGTAAAAGGGATCATATGAAACTCACCTTAGCAGCACATAAAGTTGTTCATCGTAATGTGACCGAAACTCGGATTATCAAATAATCGTAGATCTCAACATATCAATATTGAGATTCAATATTGTAGGAAAGTACGTAGACGTAACGGAGATGATAAACACTAGGTTTGATTCATAAATATATCCCCGAATATTACCCATAACCTCCTTGGCAATAACCCATAGTTTCCTTAGTTATAATCGGTTTGTAACCCGAATTAAAATACCCGTGTATCACTTGTTACAGTACCATACTACTAATTTAAAATTTTAGGCTAGAAAATATAAAGAGTGATTTATTTATGTGAGTGTGTGAGTGTTTTTTTTAGTTCCTAATAAGTACTTCGTTCATATATATATATATATGTAAAATAATAATATAATAATATAATATATAATATAATAATAAGCCGCCATCACTTTTTATGTCGACAAACATTACGCGTTTCGCGTAGATAGGTACGCGGTTCGCGTATGGTGTCTTCACGAAAGTTGTAGATTTTTGAGTTACGGACGTCTGGACACCGGAATCACCCCTTTTCGAGTCAGTATGATTTAGTTATGATTTTTCTCGTGCAAGTGTGCAGGTTTAGTGATTTCCATCATTTTAACTTGAAATCTTGAGATGAAATGTTGTAGTCTTTTAGTGCTCATTAGAAACCTTTATTTTATCTTTATTTTCATTTTCATATCATTGAAAATCCATAAAAATATTTTAACAATAAAATTCTATTATATCGAAAAATGTCTCCATACTAAATCGAATAACTATAGTTCTCTAAAACTAATTACATTTACATCTTTTTATCGAAACGTTATAATAATTAAAAATCTATTATTTCGAAGAATGCTTTCATATATTTGAACTAAATCGAATAAATATAATTTAGTTTTCCAGAATTAGTTATATTCAAAATCATTCTTTAAAAGGTTTCATCTATGTCGTAAAACGTTTTCAATATTAAGAAAACTAAATAGTTAACTTTATCAAGAGACACGAGACAATCATTGTGTTGAAAGTTAATCTCTACTAAACTTTGTCCAGTAATCGTTAATTGACATATTTGTTCTTACTTGTAGGTCACTTTACCATTTATTCCGAATATCGTTAAAAAGGAAAGGTTTCATAAATCAAAGTGGACCTCTCAATAGAGACTCACGATCATACAATGTATCTGATAAATCAATCATTTGATATTATCTTTTAATTCCGTTGATAATTATATTAAACCTATATCGAAACAAATACGTTCGTGTAAAGTATTATACGCCTAATACTTTGTTAACGTTTTCAAGTTATAATATATACACATATACATATATAATCATGTCCGTTCATATAATGGTTCGTGAATCATTGAAATTTGGTCGCGGTTAAATGAATGTATGAACATAGTTTAAAATTCTTGAGATTCAACTTAACAAACTTTGCTTATCGTGTCGTAATAATATAAAGATTAAAGTTTAAATTTGTTCGAAAATTTTCGGGTCATCACAGTAAACAACCCGAACCCGCCGCCACTAGAGAAGCCGATCCATTATTTTGTAATAACATGGAACACGTAAGGGTGAAGTCTGATATCCTCAACCTTCGGCGAAGTTGTGATAAGAATAAAGAGTATAGTAGGCGCCAAATTGCTCGGATAGAAATGCGTCTAAACAACCTAGAAAAAGAAAACACAATCTTGAAAGAAATCATCAAAGAGTCCTTCGACTCTCAAACTGAAAAACTAGAAAAACTTGTGAAAAATAACATGGACAAAGTAATGGAGACAGTAATGAAAGTGAAGACTGAGGAAGAACGGAATACCCGTTGGGGAAAGCAATCTCTTGCCTACCTCCAAGAACTAGTTGAGTCTAAGATGAAAATAGAGAAAAACCGAATCAATCATCAACTGGCTATCAAGGATTTCAACAACAACTTTGTCAACAGCCGCATCACTAACCTCTACGATAATTTTGAATACCTCCACGAGAAACAAAAGGAGAAAAATGAAAAGATAGAAAAATTTATGAAGGAAGCTGAGAACGAGAAAAAGAAGAACTAAAACCTACCTTTTGTTTTCCTATTTTCCATTTACCCATCTATGTAAAGGCTTATGCCTAAACTTTTTACATTCCAAACTCGTGTAATAAAGGCTTATATAATGCCTCGTTTCCAATAATGTTAAGTGTTTATTTAAGCATATTGTCTTATTAACCTATGTGTGTTGTGCAAACGTTATAAATCATGATTGTAAATTTATAACATCTTGATTCTTCAACTAATAATGTATTTATGTACTGAAGATCAATGGCTCACTCAACTCGTGGTAACAACAACAACAACAACAACAACAATCTTATACCAAATGTCACTCTTTCTACTGAGCAATTTCAATTGCTGCTAGCGGCAGCCCAAGGCAATAACAATAACAACAACAATCATAATGTTCCTTCTAAAACTTGCTCCTATAAAGATTTTAAGAACTGTAACCCACCCACTTTTAGTGGAAAAGAAGAAGCCGTAGAACTGGTCCGATGGTTTGAAAAGCTAGAATCAATCTTCCGTATCTATAACTGCGGAGATAATGATCGAGTGAAGTTTTCCACAAGTTCACTCACTGGCAATGCTATGACATGGTGGACTGCTCATGCCAAATCTGTGGGAATAGATAATGCTAATACTACCCCATGGGATGAACTCAAAGGCATGATGATCACTAAGTTTTGCCCAAGAAGTCAAGTCCAAAAGCTCGAGGCTGAGTACTGGGAACTCAGAGTTAAAGGAACCGATATCGAAAGCTATACCAATCATTTTTTGGAGCTTTCTACCTTATGTCCCGAAATGTTCCCAACTGAAGCCCGCAGGATAGAGCGGTATATCGAGGGTCTGCCCGAGGATGTTCAAGGGAATGTGATTTCTGCCGAGAAGGTTACTGTGGATGCTGTGATCCACATGGCACAGAGTTTAATGATGGCTAAACGTAGGAGAGTTTCGGTTAATAAACAAGTCGAAGTTAAAAACGGTGACAATAAGAGGAAATTTGAACCATCTCAGGGTTCAGCTCAAAATGTTAATAAGAAACCGGCGAATGGTACGAGACCCGGTTATAAGGGTACTAGTCCGTTTTGTTCTAAATGTGAAAGGCATCATCCGGGAAAGTGCACTGCTGTGTGTACAATATGTAAGAAGATAGGCCATGCTGCAAAGACTTGTAGAACCCTACCTCAGAATAGAGCCATTGTTCCGGCTAGAGCTCCTCCAACATGCTATACTTGTGGTGAAAAGGGGCATATTAGCCCGAATTATCCAAAGAAGAAAGATACTCCAGCTACTGGAGCAAATGCTACTGCCAAAGGTCGTGCTTTTGTGATTACTGTTGCAGAAGCCAGTGATGAGGATGAGGTCATTACCGGTACGTACCTCGTCAATAATTGTTATGCCACTATTTTATTTGATACGGGAGCCGATAAGAGTTATGTGTCAAATGAGTTTTGCACCCTTTTTACTGAAAAGCCCCAAACCCTACAAACCAGACGATTAGTAGAAGTGGCTAATGGGAAGTTAATGAAAGTTGATAAAATATATAAAAACTGCAACCTAATTCTAGCCGATAAGGAATTCAAGATAGACCTTTTGCCGGTCGAGCTAGGTAGTTTCGATGTAGTGGTTGGAATGGATTGGTTAGGTCCATTGAGAGCAGCCATCATGTGTTTCGATAAGACCGTTCAAATTCCGTTAGGAAGTGGAGAAACTCTTATTATCCAAGGCGAACGAAGTTGTTCCAATCTTAATATCATCTCATGTCTTAAAGCCCGTAAGTACCTTGTGAAAGGTTACTCCGCCATACTAGCTCACGTTAAAATGATCGAATCCGAAGAAACGCGTATTGAAAACGTCCCAGTTGTTAAAGATTTTCCCGATATGTTTCCCGAAAATCTCCCTGGTCTTCCACCGCCTCGTCAAGTTGAATTTCAAATCGATTTATCTCCAGGTGCTGCACCCATTGCTAAAGCACCGTATCGTTTAGCACCTTCCGAAATGAAGGAACTTTCTAACCAACTCCAAGAACTTTTGGATCTAGGTTTTATTCGTCTAAGTTCGTCCCCGTGGGGAGCTCCTATCTTATTTGTCAAAAAGAAGGATGGTACGTTGAGAATGTGTATTGATTACCGAGAACTCAACAAGCTTACCATAAAGAACCGTTACCCGTTACCTCGCATTGATGATCTATTTGACCAACTTCAAGGGTCAAGCGTTTATTCTAAGATTGATTTAAGATCCGGTTATCACCAGCTCAGAGTCAAGGAGTCCGACATTCCTAAGACTGCATTCCGCACCCGATACGGACATTACGAATTTTGTGTTATGCCTTTCGGTTTAACCAATGCTCCAGCCGTATTTATGGATCTTATGAACCGCGTTTGCAAGCCTTACCTTGATAAATTCGTTATTGTTTTCATCGACGACATCTTGATCTATTCTAAAAGCGAGAAAGAACATGAGCAACATTTACGATTGCTAGTAAGACGTTACAAGGAGCATAAATGAACTATACAACTACTGAAAAAGAACTCCTTGCTATTGTCTTTGCTTTTGACAAATTTCGATCATATCTCGTTCTAGCAAAAACGGTGGTCTATACCGACCATTCTGCTCTTAGATACCTATTTTCAAAACAAGATGCTAAACCAAGATTAATCCGTTGGATCTTACTCTTACAAGAGTTTGATATTGAAATCCGAGATAAAAGAGGAGCAAAAAATCTCGCCGCTGATCATCTTTCTCGTCTTGAAAATCCTGAGTTAGAAGTTCTAAATGAATCGGCCATACAAGACAACTTTCCTGATGAATATCTATTGAAGATAGATTATAAAGAAATACCATGGTTTGCAGACTATGCAAACTACTTAGTTTGTGGATTCCTTGAAAAAGGATTATCGTACCAAAGACGAAAGAAATTCTTCAGTGATATAAAACACAATTTTTGGGAAGATCCACATCTGTTTAAAAGTTGTCCCAATGGAATAATACGCCGATGTGTATTTGGAGATGAAGCTAGTAAAATATTAAACCATTGTCACACAGGACCAACAGGAGGGCATTATGGGCCTCAACTAACAGCAAGAAAAGTTTATGATGCTGGATTCTATTGGCCAACAATTTACAAAGACGCACACCTTCTTTGCAAATCATGTGATGCATGTCAAAGGGCCGGAAAAATAAATCAACGTGATGAAATGCCACAAAATGTCATCCAAGTATGTGAAGTATTTGACATTTGGGGTATTGACTTTATGGGTCCATTTCCAAAATCTCATAATAATCTATATATACTCGTAGCCATTGATTATGTATCTAAATGGGCGGAAGCACAAGCTCTCCCAACTAACGATGCACGAGTTGTAGTCAACTTTTTAAAACGTCTTTTTGCAAGGTTTGGAACACCGAAAGCTTTAATAAGTGATCGGGGTACTCATTTCTGTAATAATCAACTTGAGAAAGTTCTTAAAAGATATGGAGTAACTCTTAAAATCTCCACCGCATATCATCCACAAACAAGTGGACAAGTTGAAAATACCAACCGAGCTTTAAAACGTATTCTAGAGAAAACCGTAGGATCAAATCCGAAGGAATGGTCCATTAAATTGGAGGATGCACTCTGGGTTTTTAGAACAGCCTACAAAACTCCAATTGGAACCACACCTTTTAGACTTGTTTATGGAAAAGCATGTCATCTTCCAGTAGAAATTGAACACAAAGCATTTTGGGCTTTGAAGACATGTAATCTTGATTTACATGAAGCCGGACGTCTACGATTAAGTCAACTAAACGAATTAGAAGAATTAAGACATGAAGCATACGAAAATTCGTTAATCTATAAAGAAAGAACGAAGAAATGGCATGATAAAAGAATCAGAAGTTCAAAAGAATTTAAAGAAGGAGACAGAGTTCTTCTTTTCAATTCACGATTCAAGCTATTTCCTGGAAAATTGAAATCAAGATGGTCTGGACCATTCATAGTCAAAAGAATTTTCCCATACGGAACGATAGAATTGATAAATTCAAATGGGATTGAATTTAAAGTTAATGGTCACAGAGTTAAACATTACATACATGGTCCGATGGAAGTCGACAACGAAGTTAATCACAATTTCGACACCACAGCTAACTAAGTGTGGGGAGAATCAAGTCTTTAAAGGATAATATGTATTTCTGTTAGAGTTAGATTGTCTGTTTTCGTGTAGTTCTCGAAAATGGAACTCGAATGGTCTTTCCCTAGCAGACCCTAAACAACTAGTCTTCTCCCCCCATTCTGAATTTTTATTTTTTTTAGGTTTTTACAAAATGAAGACTGCCTGTGAACTAAACCATGGTCTAATGCTACACGCTTTGATCACTAAACGTAATAATGACATACTACCGAGTGAATTAGTATCAGTAATCAGAGAAAGAATGGACGGAGTTAGAAAAGAATCTAGATGCGAAGATAATAAGTTACAATTTGGTAAAGGAAAATCAAAATCCGCAGCGAAAAGAAGAGCACGACACCTAGAAAGATGTCACAAATGCGGAAAATGGTCACATGGAGGTAAATGTTCAAATAATCAAACCTATTCAAATACCGAATTTGTTACTTTATGCAGAGACGGACCGCTCATATGTTTAGAAGAAAAGACACTGAATGCTCGAGGTTACGCCTATGTAGCCATGGAAAACCAATTAAACCGACTATCTTATGAATGGGATAGATCATATAACTAAGAAATCTATTTCACAGGTATGTCTGTACAGTTTTTATTTTTATTTTTATTTTTAACCTTTTGATAATAAACGCTAATTTGTTCGCTAAAAAGTATTAAATTGGTATTAAATAAAATTAGGTTTGGCGACCGAAATTATTGATATCATTCAAAAATTTATTACATCACTGCGAAATTTAACGTTTATTCTTAAGGTATAAATATCTTTAATCAATCAACCCAAAATATTTCAAAAATTCGTCATGAGTTAAATTAGGTCTTGGAACCGAAATTACTTTACCGAAAAGAGGGGCGCATATTTTTGATAATATTTGATTGATTAAAGTGGGATAAAAAGCCAAAAAGATTTTAAATTTTATTTTTACCATGTTTTTAAAATTAATATTTAAATCTTAAATTAATATTGTAAACTTTGTAAAAACAATATATTTAAAATTGTAAATATTTGAAAAATTAATATAAGTTTGGTATGAATTTATAATATGAATTTTTAAATTAAGATTTGTGTGAACTTTTAATTTTTAAAATATGAATTTTTAATTTTATGCATTTCAAATTTTAAGTTTGGTGTGAATTTTTAATATTAATTTTGAATTTCATATTTAAGTTGTGTGAATTTAAAAACAAAAATTTACTTTATCTCATTAAGTTAAAAATATGATTTTTAAAATTCGTCGTAAGTTGAAGACTAGGTCTTTGAACCGAAATTGCTTTACCCGAGGGAGGAACGAGAACTTTTATTATCATTATTTTTAATCTTATTGAATTAAAGTATGCCAAAAACATTAAAAACACCCCAAAAATCTTAGCTTTTAAAACAATCGCTACAAAAAGACAAATTTTAAAATTTTGTCGAGGGACGGACTAGGACATCGATCCGAAACGACCTCGTCCTAAATAACAAGGGAAACAAAATTTTAAAATTAAGTACTTAATTGTTTCAAAAGTTAATGATTATAAAAAAAAAAAAAAAAAAAAAACAAACTCCGCGAGTTGCGGAGTTTGAAGTGCAATTCGCCGCGAGTCGCGGAGGAGTCGGA
Source organism: Rutidosis leptorrhynchoides (assembly GCF_046630445.1). Lineage (NCBI taxonomy): Eukaryota > Viridiplantae > Streptophyta > Magnoliopsida > Asterales > Asteraceae > Rutidosis > Rutidosis leptorrhynchoides. The sequence continues at coordinate 716,481,091 of NC_092333.1, forward strand.
TTACAGAAAAAAAATAAAGAGCTGCAACAGCTCAGTTTCACACACCACAACTCAAAAATACTGCGAAAAACACTCCGAAAATACACCCAAAAACACCCCCAAAATCCCAATTTTTAACGGTTAATCACCAAATTTTTTACTAAAATCATGTTGAGAAGGATGCTATCTAAGAATTACTCAAGAAAAACGGTAAATTTCTACACCTAAACACCATTTAATCCGAAATTTGGTGTTCTTGAGCAATTTTTTCCCCAATTTGATTTTGATGCTTTTTAGTGTAATTATGCTTAAATTGTTTATGTATTATGCTTGTATAACCTAGATTGATGCTGTTTAACATGATTAGAAGCCTTAAACTTCAAATTTTGAATAATCTAGGGTTTGTGTTCTTGAGCAAATTTGGGGCTTTTTGATATAAACAGGTTATGGCCGATTTTTGTCATGAATTGTTGCTAAATTAAGTAGTGTAACATGTTTAGGTAGTTAAATGATCCAAACTTTGAGCCTAAACATGATTTTGAGAATTAAAGTGGACTTTTTCAAGTCTAAAATTCATGAACTTGATTTTTGAAAGATAATGCCATTTGAGACTTGTTTAATTGCTAGTAATGATTATTTTGACATGTTATTTGAGTTGAATGCTTATGAACTTGGCGAACATTTTCGTATATGCTTATTTGAAAAAGTGTAGATTTGATAAAAATGTGAAAATGAGCTTAAGTTTGATATAAATTGATAATGTCATTGTAATTATTTTGATTGATGATTTTGCTGACACTAATGCATATTTGGATGCACAAAAATTGTGTTTGATGTGTTTTGCAGAATGAAAGGGGTGAATCTTCATCCCAAACCCGCAATGCTCCTGCTGAGAATTTGGAACAACAGGAGGTGGATAACTACTACAAGCAGGATATACCTCATCCAGTCATGACCTTTTCCGATATGCACTTGGAAGAGTTGCACCCGAACCTGAGATTTGACAGACTTTGGATAGATTATCCAAAATATCAAAGGGGTTTGCATACTCTTCATTCTAAGGTTGTTGAGGTACCGAGGGTCATAGAATGGGGACCCTTAGAAGCTGTAGAATTGGCCGGGCCAATTAGGGAATTACTTGTACAGAGGTATGGTAATTCTTCTTTTAATGACTGGGTACGTTTATTCACCATGCGTAGACCTGTATATAAAGTATGGTGTGAAGAATTGTTATGTAGTATAGAGTTGAATGATCGGGTAGCTAGTTTAACCGATCGTTCTTTTATTAGATTTTTGTTAGGCGGTTCGATGCGCCACATGTCTTTACTGGACATGGCTCAGGCTTTACGTATATATATGCCTGAGGAGTTAGCGTCTGCCGATTGTAGAGGATTGATACTAAACGGTAGAAAGATAGATGAAAATTTTGATACACACGGTGTGTGGAGTCAAATGACAAGCCATCACCGTTTCAAAGGGGGAAATTACTCTTATTTGGATATAGATAGAGCCGAATTAAGAGTGACACATAGGTTTTTAGCTAATTCGATTACACAAAGGGGTAAGAACAAGGAAAAAGTAAATGAACAGGATTTGTTTTACCATATGTGTATTCGAGACCCACAAAGCGCTGTAAGTATACCGTATTGTGTGGGTTATTATTTATCAGCTATGGTTCGGGGGATGCGACCGCATAGCATAATAGGAGGTGGTATTTTTATTACTTTGATTGGTGAATATCTCGGTGTGGATATAAGTCGGGGGGGATTATTAGTAGAAGAACCAGAACCCCGCGATACTATAGGTTTAAATGTATACCATGGTGCGAAAGTTTTGAAGAGGCGAAATAACGCCGCAGTACGATACCATGGTAGACATCCACAGGTGGAGAGAAACCAACAGCAAGGTAATGTAGGAGGGGGGAATGAGATGCAAGAAATGCAAAGGTTTATAGCTTCTCAGGAATACGAAAATGCTAGACAGAGAGCATTTGAAGATTGGCAAGTTCATCAGAACCAAATCATAGCTCATTGCCAACATATAGGTAGAAACTATATTCCTACACCGAAACCCATTTTCCCTCCCTGGTCTATAGAGATGCAGCCACCGTATCCTACGTATGACCCTGCCGAAGCATTCTATAGCACCTATGGTTATGCCTGGAACCCCTATTGGTACCAGTATCATCCCTAGTATACTTATTTTTTTTTTTTTTTGTAATTTGTAATTATAGATACGTTTAATGCTTTTGTTAATATTGTAATCATTTTTATAATTATCTAACTTTTATTCTTAGATTTTAATAATTTTTGAATGTGGGGTAATATACCAAACTTCAAAAATATGTATATATGTTTGCAGTTTATCTTATGTACACAACAGGGTAAAACAACGCATTTTCAAAGACTGGCATTAAGTTCAGCAAAAGCAACTAATTTTGATGACAAGATGCAAAATATATGTGAAATAACAACAAGACGGAATGAACAAATGATGTGCACCATTTATCATTCAGCAAACAAACGCCAATATATTTGGAAACTTTGGTAAAAATTTAATCATTTTCACACTAATCACCCTCAATAATTTAAATTGTTACTGATTTCTTGCAAATGAGGGCATTGCAAGATCTTAAGTGTGGGGAGGGGTTAAATTCTTTCGGATTTTAAAAATGTTTACTTTATACACTTGGTTACCATTAAAAATACTAGTAAAGCAGTAGTTGTATTAGAATCTAGTGCTCTCTGATAATAAAGAACAGCCCTGGTCTTATATACTGACTACCCAATTCTAGTAAAATTTTTCAAAATTTTCAATTAAATGAACTAAAAATCATGTTTATACATATTTATGAACGATAAAACTAGGTTTTAACACCGAAATTATTGTTACCTCAAAAAGGACATAAATTGAGAAACAAACCAAAATGTTAAAATTCATTTAAAATGGAATAGAGGACGATAAAAAGGAAAATAAAAGCCAAGTGTGGGAAAATTTACCAAGTTATCTTAAACATATGTCACATATATCTGTAACAAATAACTGAAAATACTTTTGCTTTGGACTAAACTAAACTGTTTTACCCGATGAAAGAAAAGAAGAGATGGATCTACACGATGAATCAATTCCATCATTAAAAGGAAGTAAAGTCTTCCGAAAAAGAAACGCGCTTCTTGATTTAGGTCATGAAGTTGTCGTCCAGACCAGCTGTAGGTTGACGAAAAATCTAGAAAAGTCATCACTAAAATCAGCAGGAAATCCACGGACCTCAGCATTAAACAGGGTCGCCAAGTGGTCAGATTTATCCTAACCATGAGAAGGATTTATCTCGTACAATGGGGGGGCACCATGCAAATTAGCTGGATAAGACTAATAAATCAGATCCCCAGAAAGGATAATCTCCTTAAAGATTAAAAATCAGCTTTTAAGACTGATATTACTCAATCCTTGAGATTGACTTTAAAGATTGAGAATTACAAACTCATGGAATTCAATGATATCTAAACTCGAGCTTGAACGAGAAAATATTTTGATCAAAATTACAAACCGATTTGTTTTCTGAAAACCCTATTTTCAATGCGTTCATTACCATTGAACGTAAAAACCTAGGAATTCACCTGGAATTCATTAGGTCACCTGAACTAAATCGGGTGTCAACCGTAAGAACGGTGGTTGCATAGTGGTCAAAGACAGGACCTTGTGCCATACCGAAAAATTATAAGGGTGAGCTTTACTATTGCTCCTACCAAGGATAGTAATTGCGTCCGACACGTTATAGACCATAATTAAAAGCATGTCAGGGGACATTGCCTTAACAGTTGCTTGTTCAACGCTTTCCTTTACAACCGGACGGTAGTTTATCGAAAGGTAATATACGGGACAAGTAAACTGGACGTGTTGCTTTCCAAATACAAGGTTAGCAAGTGGGTGACACAAAACAGCAAGTTTTGAGCTAAAATTTTCAATTCTGAAACCCACCAAACCCACAAAAATATTTTGCAAACACCGGTAAAGGGTTATTCCGGAAAACTTATCTAGGGTAAAAACTAGATTTTCAAAAGATCAAATGTTTTCATAAAGATCCAATTTCCTTAATGGATCTAAATTTTTATAGTCATATGGGACTGTAAACCATATCGTTACTACCATTGTTCATACCACCGTATAGAAATCACTGATGTACAAAGTGTGAAGAATAAAGAAGTGATTCTAGTATTTCAAGACGATATTGCTTGAGGACAAGCAACGCTCAAGTGTGGGAATATTTGATAATGCTAAAAACGAACATATATTTCATAGCATTATTCCTCAAGAAAGACAAGCTTTTAGTTGCAATTGTTCTATTTACAAGTGATATTCGTTTAAATAATAAAAGGTGAAGACAAAAGACAGATTCGACGAATTGAAGACGCAAACGACCAAAAAGCTCAAAAGAACAAAAGACAATCAAAGAGGTTCCAATTATTGATAAGAAACATCTCGAAATTACAAGAGTACAAGATTCAAAAAGCAAAGTACAAAATATAAAATTGTACGCAAGGACGTTCAAAAATCCGGAACCGGGACTAGAGTCAACTCTCAACGCTCGACGTAACGGACTAAAAATTACAAGTTAACTATGTATATAAATATAATATAATATATAATTAATTATATTAATTATATATATATTATATTTATAAATAAAAACCGTCGGCAGAGAAAGACTCCAAAAGGGTGAGCTGTAAAAACAAACTCCGCGACTCGCGGAGTTTGAAGGCCAAAAAGGCCGCGAGTCGCGGAGCCCCAAAATGAAAAACTGCCTATAAAGCCAACCGAATTCTGATCATTTTCATCCATCTTTTTCTTCTTCTTCTCATACGTAAATTATATATATATATATATATTTATAATTTATATTTTAATTTTAATTATAATTCTAATAATAAGGGTATGTTAGCGAATATTGTAAGGGTGTAAGTCGAAATTCTGTCCGTGTAACGCTACGCTATTTTTAATCATTGTAAGTTATGTTCAACCTTTTTACATTAATGTCTCGTAGCTAAGTTATTATTATGCTTATTTAAAACGAAGTAATCATGATGTTGGGCTAATTACTAAAATTGGGTAATTGGACTTTGTACCATAATTGGGGTTTGGACAAAAGAACGACACTTGTGGAAATTAGACTATGAGCTATTAATGGGCTTTATATTTGTTTAACTAAATGATAGTTTGTTAATGTTAATATAAAGATTTACAATTGGGCGTCCCTATAAATTACCATATACACTCGATCGGACACGATGGGCGGGGTATTTATATGTACGAATAATCGTTCATTTAACCGGACACGGGAATGGATTAATAGCCACTAGAATAATTAAAACAGGGGTGAAATTATGTACAAAGGACACTTGGTATAATTGATAACAAAATATTAAAACCTTGGGTTACACTCAGTCGACATCCTGGTGTAATTATTAAACAAAGTATTAAAATCTTGTTACAGTTTAAATCCCCAATTAGTTGGAATATTTAACTTCGGGTATAAGGATAATTTGACGAGGGCACTCGCATTTTATATTTATGACTGATGGACTGTTATGGACAAAAACCAGACGGACATATTAAATAATCCAGGACAAAGGACAATTAACCCATGGGCATAAAACTAAAATCAACACGTCAAACATCATGATTACGGAAGTTTAAATAAGCATAATTCTTTTATTTCATATTTAATTTCCTTTATTTTATATTTAATTGCACTTCTAATTATCGCACTTTTATTTATTGTTATTTAATCGCACTTTTATTTAATATTTTACATTAGGTTTTAACTGCGACTAAAGTTTTAAAATCGACAAACCGGTCATTAAACGGTAAAAAACCCCCCTTTATAATAATAATATTACTTATATATATATTTGTATTTTTATAAAAGTAAACTAATATAGCGTTAAGCTTTGTTTAAAGATTTCCCTGTGGAACGAACCGGACTTACTAAAAACTACACTACTGTACGATTAGGTACACTGCCTATAAGTGTTGTAGCAAGGTTTAAGTATATCCATTCTCTAAATAAATAAATATCTTGTGTAAAATTGTATCGTATTTAGTAGTATTTCCTGCTAAAATTAATAACTATTTCGTATCCCTTAGCTTTGACATCAAGTATTTTTGGTGCCGCTGCCCGGGAACTTTCTAAACGCCGGAAGCGCAACGCTAATAAAAAAAAAAGAAGAGATTTTTTCTATTAAAAGTCGCTTTTGTAAAAATACGTTTTAAATATTCGAAAATATAAAAAGAAAAACAAAAATATAAGTATTTTTAAGATTTTGTTAAATATTTAAGTTGATTAAGTTTCTTTATTTTTATTTTAGTTTATAAAAAATATAAGTTTTATTTAAATATCTTTTATTTATATAAAAACAGAAAGAAAAAAAAATAAATAAATAAAGAAAAACGCGTTGAAATTAAACCTGTCAGTTGAAATTCTGAACCCCGCGACTCGCGGGGTTTGATGTTTTAAATACCGCAACTCGCGAAGTGACTCTGACACGAGACAGAACCCTAATTCAGCATTAATTACGGGGTATTTAATAATTATTATTATTATTAACCCTAATTATTATTATTATAATTAATTTTATTTTAACTTTTACTTTTTATTTAATTTATGTATTTAGTATTAATTAGTTTTATTAAATTGTAAAATTAATAGTTTTAATAAATAAATAATATAAAAATAATATTTTTATAAAAATTGTACTTTTTACAACTTTTTGTATATTTTTATATTTTGTCCCTTTTTAATCGTTGTAGCGTAATATTTGTATTTTTTTTTCGCTCATATTTAATTTTAAACTTAGTTTTTGCCATAGTCATTTTTACTCCTAGATTTTTAGGCTTTGCCGTAGAATTTCTTAAGTGCTTTTTCTTTAGACTAAGATTTAGGTACTTTAGAATTTTGCGACGTTTTTTTTTTAGTTTTAGTTTCTTTTTAAGTTATTTCCATTTGGGATTTAGTTTTTCCTGTAAGCTTTAATATTTTTAGACACTTTTTACTATGTATCAATTATCATTCCAATTAGTAATATCAATTTGCGATTATAATTTTAAGTTAGTTGTAGTAATAAGGTTAGGTTAGTCAAGTATTTTTAATTTTTTATAAGTTTCTTTTATTTTTCCGTCACCTTTTATTTTTTTCAACCATTTTTCTTTTTCAATTTTTTTTTTCCGACGAACTCTTTTTCTTTCTTATTTCTCGCTATTCTAGTTTTAGGACATAGATTTTTATTCTACTTCTTATCTAAATTTCTTAAAATTACGAAAATTTATTTTGAGTGGTTAAATTGATAGACATCAAAATTTTCTGGTTCGTAGTAATAGTTGGATTTGTACGTGGACCGGGTTATTGGAGCCAAACAGTCCTCAATTATATTGAGACCAAACGAATCCTGCCCCTCTGCTGCATCTTTTGGCTATTCAAAACGTGGGCAAAATCAGAAAAGTCTATTGGTTGGATAACTTATTATAATTTTTCTTTCCTTTTTAAAACTAATAGGATATTCAGTGAATGCACCGAGCAAGACGTTCATCACCTTTTGTACGTTCACCACCTGTAACTAGATCAAGACATTTAGCAAATATAACCGCCGTTGATTTTTCTTTAGAATCGTCATCCAGTCGACCAAGTACTTCAGTTCAAATTTCCGATAATCCATTTTTTGAACCCGACCTCACAATTGAGAATCCGGAAAATATTCAGGAACGGTTCGTAGATCCTGAACCATTAAACTTTCCTCCGGAGCCACCAATCATTCAAACAGAGATTGTTGAGGAACGAACCATTAAATCAGAATCATCTAGTGATACCGATTCAACAAATTCAATTATGGAGAATCTGGAACCTTTAAGTATGGAAGACCGAATGAGAGCTAAACGCACTGGCCAAGGTCACGCAATTACTCATCCAGACATTAATGCGCCAGATTATGAAATCAAAGGACAAATTCTACACATGGTGACTAATCAATGCCAATTTAGTGGTGCGCCGAAGGAAGATCCAAATGAACATCTACGTACCTTTAATAGGATCTGCACACTATTTAAAATCCGAGAAGTGGAGGATGAACAGATATATCTCATGTTATTTCCCTGGACTTTAAAGGGAGAAGCCAAAGATTGGTTGGAATCGTTACCTGAAGGGGCGATTGATACATGGGACGTTTTAGTTGACAAATTTCTTAAACAATTATTTCCTGCATCTAAAGCCGTAAGACTTCAAGCAGAAATTGTTACGTTCACACAGAAGCCAAATGAAACTCTATATGAGGCGTGGACTAGATATGGAAAGTTGTTAAGAGGATGTCCGCAACATGGTTTAGACACCTGTCAAATAGTACAAATATTCTACCAAGGATGCGACATCACTACAAGGAAAGACATAGATATAGCAGCTGGTGGTTCTATTATGAAGAAAACCGAAACTGATGCTTACAAAATTATTGATAACACTGCTTCCCACTCACATGAGTGGCACCAATAAAAAGATATCATTAGATCATCTAAAGCAGCTAGAGCCGATTCTAGCCATGACTTAGATTCCATTTCCGCAAAGATAGATGCTGTGGAGAGACGAATGGAAAAGATGACTAAAGATATTCACTCAATACGAATTAGTTGTGAGCAGTGTGGAGGACCACATTTGACAAAAGATTGTCTCAGTATTGAATTAACAATGGAACAAAGAGAGAATATTTCATACATAAACCAAAGGCCTGGAAATAATTATCAGAATAATTATCAACCGCCAAGACCGATTTACAATCAAAACCAGAATTATAACCGAAATATTCCATACAACAACCAACAAGGTCCTAGCAATCAACAAATATCCAATAATACTTACAACCAGCAAAGACCTAATTTTCAAAACAAACCACCACAACAAACCGATGATAAAAAGCCAAATTTAGAAGATATGATGACGAAGCTAGTTGAAACTCAAACGCAGTTTTTCACATCTCAAAAACAAACCAATGAACAAAATGCTCAAGCATTTAGAAATCAACAAGCTTCTATTCAAAATCTGGAACAAGAATTGAGTAACCTAGCAAGGTTAATAGGTGAAAGAAAACCGGGAAGTCTACCTAGTGATACAAATGCTAACCCCTGGAGTGAAACAGCTAAAGCCATTACCACAAGAAGTGGCACAACACTTAAACCACCTGAAATACCTGTAACTTCTGATGAAACCATTCCTACTCCATAAGAACCACAACCTGATCAAGATAAGGAAAAAGAACCGGTAGTTGAAAAGGTTAATGAAGATAACACAGTTAAGGATAAACCTTATGTTAAACCATATCAACCACCACTTCCTTACCCGAGTAAAATGAAGAAAGAGAAACTTGAAGCCGAGCAATCCAAATTTTTGGATATGTTTAAACAGATAAATGTAAATCTTCCTTTCATTGATGTGATTTCAGGAATGCCTAGATATGCTAAATTCTTGAAAGATCTAATCTCAAATAGAAAGAAAATGGAAGAACTCTCGGCTGTTACTATGAATGCTAATTGTTCAGCAGTGCTGTTGAATAAGATACCAGAAAAACTATCTGATCCAGGAAGTTTCACAATTCCATGTTTTCTGGGTAGTCTTAGTTCAATAGAAGCATTGGCAGACTTAGGTGCTAGTATAAATCTAATGCCGTATTCACTATACGCTAAACTAGACCTTGGAGAATTAAAACCAACCAGAATAAGCATACAACTAGCCGATAGATCAATAAAATATCCTAGAGGGGTAATGGAGAACATGCTAGTTAAAGTTGGTACTTTAGTATTTCCAGTAGATTTTGTTGTTCTGGACATGGAAGAAGATTCTCAAGTTCCTCTCATATTAGGAAGACCATTCTTAAACACGGCTAAAGCAATGATAGACGTGTTCGGTAAGAAACTGACCCTAAGTATAGAGGATGAGAGTGTTACCTTTTCAGTTGATAGAGCAATGCAACAACCACAATCTGCAGATGATACATGTTATTATATTCAAACTATAGATGCACATGCAGAATTATTAGAAGAATTTCCAGAATTACAAGGAACAGGAGAATGTTCTTTAGGAGAAGGTAATGAACCAATTGATGAAGCTGAAATGTTAGCTACACTTATAGCTAATGGATATGAACCAACAACAGAAGAAATTCAAATGCTAAAAGAAGAAGACAGATATCGATACAAATCATCGATAGAAGAACCTCCGAAATTAGAGTTAAAGCCACTTCCAAACCATTTGGAATACGCTTATTTACATGGTGAATCCGAATTACCTGTAATAATATCGTCTTCTCTTACTGAAAATGAGAAATCACAACTCATTTCTGTATTGAAAGCTCATAAACCAGCCATTGAATGGAAGATTCATGATATTAAAGGAATAAGTCCTTCGTACTGCACACATAAAATCCTTATGGAAGAAGGTCATAAAACGTATGTGCAACGCCAACGAAGACTAAATCCTAATATGCAAGATGTAGTTAAGAAGGAGATTATTAAACTGCTAGATGCAGGTTTGATATATCCAATTTCTGATAGTCCATGGGTAAGCCCAGTTCAATGCGTACCTAAGAAGGGTGGCATGACTGTCATTACAAATGAAAAAAATGAGCTTATTCCTACTAGGACTGTAACAGGATGCCGTGTATGTATTGATTATAGAAAATTAAATGACGCCACCAGAAAAGATCACTTTCCCTTACCTTTCATAGATCAAATGTTGGAAAGATTAGCCGGAAATAGTTACTATTGTTTTCTAGATGGATTTTCCGGATATTTTCAAATTCCAATAGCACCCGAAGATCAAGAGAAAACCACATTCACGTGCCCTTATGGTACTTTTGCTTACAAACGCATGCCATTTGGACTTTGCAACGCCCCTGCAACCTTTCAAAGGTGTATGATGGCGATTTTTCACGACATGATAGAAGAATGCATGGAAGTATTCATGGATGACTTTTCAGTCTTCGGTGATACATTTAAATCATGTCTAATTAATCTGGAACGAATGCTAATTAGATGCGAACAATCAAATCTAGTACTTAATTGGGAGAAATGCCATTTCATGGTTAAAGAAGTCATCGTTCTTGGACATAAAATTTCAAAAGAAGGAATTGAAGTGGATAGAGCTAAAGTAGATGTAATTGCTAAACTTCCACATCCCACCAATGTTAGAGGAGTTAGGAGTTTTCTAGGGCATGCCGGTTTTTACCGACGTTTCATAAAAGATTTTTCTAAAACTGCCACTCCTATGAATAAACTCCTAGAAAAGGATGCGCCATTCATCTTTTCAGATGAGTGTATCAAATCTTTTAATATTCTTAAAGAGAAACTCACTAATGCGCCGATCATGATAACACCAAATTGGAATCTACCATTTGAACTAATGTGCGATGCAAGTGATTTTGCAATGGGAGCCGTTTTAGGACAAAGGATTGAAAAACGATTTCAACCTATATATTATGCTAGTAAGACGTTACAAGGAGCACAAACGAACTATACAACTACTGAAAAAGAACTCCTTGCTATTGTCTTTGCTTTTGACAAATTTCGATCATATCTCGTTCTAGCAAAAACGGTGGTCTATACTGACCATTCTGCTCTTAGATACCTATTTTCAAAACAAGATGCTAAACCAAGATTAATCCGTTGGATCTTACTCTTACAAGAGTTTGATATTGAAATCCGAGATAAAAGAGGAGCAGCAAATCTCGCCGCTGATCATCTTTCTTGTCTTGAAAATCCCGAGTTAGAAGTTCTAAATGAATCGGCCATACAAGACAACTTTCCTGATGAATATCTATTGAAGATAGATTATAAAGAAATACCATGGTTTGCAGACTATGCAAACTACTTAGTTTGTGGATTCCTTGAAAAAGGATTATCGTACCAAAGACGAAAGAAATTCTTCAGTGATATAAAACACTATTTTTGGGAAGATCCACATCTGTTTAAAAGTTGTCCCGATGGAATAATACGCCGATGTGTATTTGGAGATGAAGCTAGTAAAATATTAAACCATTGTCACACAGGACCAACAGGAGGGCATTATGGGCCTCAACTAACAGCAAGAAAAGTTTATGATGCTGGATTCTATTGGCCAACAATTTACAAAGACGCACACCTTCTTTGCAAATCCTGTGATGCATGTCAAAGGGCCGGAAAAATAAATCAACGTGATGAAATGCCACAAAATGTCATCCAAGTATGTGAAGTATTTGACATTTGGGGTATTGACTTTATGGGTCCATTTCCAAAATCTCATAATAATCTATATATACTCGTAGCCATTGATTATGTATCTAAATGGGCGGAAGCACAAGCTCTCCCAACTAACGACGCACGAGTTGTAGTCAACTTTTTAAAACGTCTTTTTGCAAGGTTTGGAACACCGAAAGCTTTAATAAGTGATCGGGGTACTCATTTCTGTAATAATCAACTTGAGAAAGTTCTTAAAAGATATGGAGTAACTCATAAAATCTCCACCGCATATCATCCACAAACAAGTGGACAAGTTGAAAATACCAACCGAGCTTTAAAACGTATTCTAGAGAAAACCGTAGGATCAAATCCGAAGGAATGGTCCTTTAAATTGGAGGATGCACTCTGGGCTTTTAGAACAGCCTACAAAACTCCAATTGGAACCACACCTTTTAGACTTGTTTATGGAAAAGCATGTCATCTTCCAGTAGAAATTGAACACAAAGCATTTTGGGCTTTGAAGACATGTAATCTTGATTTACATGAAGCCGGACGTCTACGATTAAGTCAACTAAACGAATTAGAAGAATTAAGACATGAAGCATACGAAAATTCGTTAATCTATAAAGAAAGAACGAAGAAATGGCATGATAAAAGAATCAGAAGTTCAAAAGAATTTAAAGAAGGAGACAGAGTTCTTCTTTTCAATTCACGATTCAAGCTATTTCCTGGAAAATTGAAATCAAGATGGTCTGGACCATTCATAGTCAAAAGAATTTTCCCATACGGAACGATAGAATTGATAAATTCAAATGGGATTGAATTTAAAGTTAATGGTCACAGAGTTAAACATTACATACATGGTCCGATGGAAGTCGACAACGAAGTTAATCACAATTTCGACACCACAGCTAACTAAGTGTGGGGAGAATCAAGTCTTTAAAGGATAATATGTATTTCTGTTAGAGTTAGATTGTCTGTTTTCGTGTAGTTCTCGAAAATGGAACCCGAATGGTCTTTCCCTAGCAGACCCTAAAGAACTAGTCTTCTCCCCCCATTCTGAATTTTTATTTTTTTTAGGTTTTTACAAAATGAAGACTGCCTGTGAACTAAACCATGGTCTAATGCTACACGCTTTGATCACTAAACGTAATAATGACATACTACCGAGTGAATTAGTATCAGTAATCAGAGAAAGAATGGACGGAGTTAGAAAAGAATCTAGATGCGAAGATAATAAGTTACAATTTGGTAAAGGAAAATCAAAATCCGCAGCGAAAAGAAGAGCACGACACCTAGAAAGATGTCACAAATGCGGAAAATGGTCACATGGAGGTAAATGTTCAAATAATCAAACCTATTCAAATACCGAATTTGTTACTTTATGCAGAGACGGACCGCTCATATGTTTAGAAGAAAAGACACTGAATGCTCGAGGTTACGCCTATGTAGCCATGAAAAACCAATTAAACCGACTATCTTATGAATGGGATAGATCATATAACTAAGAAATCTATTTCACAGGTATGTCTGTACAGTTTTTATTTTTATTTTTATTTTTAACCTTTTGATAATAAACGCTAATTTGTTCGCTAAAAAGTATTAAATTGGTATTGAATAAAATTAGGTTTGGCGACCGAAATTATTGATATCATTCAAAAATTTATTACATCACTGCGAAATTTAACGTTTATTCTTAAGGTATAAATATCTTTAATCAATCAACCCAAAATATTTCAAAAATTCGTCATGAGTTAAATTAGGTCTTGGAACCGAAATTACTTTACCGAAAAGAGGGGCGCATATTTTTGATAATATTTGATTGATTAAAGTGGGATAAAAAGTCAAAAAGATTTTAAATTTTATTTTTACCATGTTTTTAAAATTAATATTTAAATCTTAAATTAATATTGTAAACTTTGTAAAAACAATATATTTAAAATTGTAAATATTTGAAAAATTAATATAAGTTTGGTATGAATTTATAATATGAATTTTTAAATTAAGATTGGTGTGAACTTTTAATTTTTAAAATATGAATTTTTAATTTTATGCATTTCAAATTTTAAGTTTGGTGTGAATTTTTAATATTAATTTTGAATTTCATATTTAAGTTGTGTGAATTTAAAAACAAAAATTTACTTTATCTCATTAAGTTAAAAATATGATTTTTAAAATTCGTCGTAAGTTGAAGACTAGGTCTTTGAACCGAAATTGCTTTACCCGAGGGAGGGACGAGAACTTTTATTATCATTATTTTTAATCTTATTGAATTAAAGTATGCCAAAAACATTAAAAAAACCCCAAAAATCTTAGCTTTTAAAACAATCGCTACAAAAAGACAAATTTTAAAATTTTGTCGAGGGACGGACTAGGACATCGATCCGAAACGACCTCGTCCTAAATAACAAGGGAAACAAAATTTTAAAATTAAGTACTTAATTGTTTCAAAAGTTAATGATTATAAAAAAAAAAAAAAACAAAAACAAACTCCGCGAGTCGCGGAGTTTGAAGTGCAATTCGCCGCGAGTCGCGGAGGAGTCGGATTACAGAAAAAAAATAAAGAGCTGCAACAGCTCAGTTTCACACACCACAACTCAAAAATACTGCGAAAAACACTCCGAAAATACACCCAAAAACACCCCCAAAATCCCAATTTTTAACGGTTAATCACCAAATTTTTTACTAAAATCATGTTGAGAAGGATGCTATCTAAGAATTACTCAAGAAAAACGGTAAATTTCTACACCTAAACACCATTTAATCCGAAATTTGGTGTTCTTGAGCAATTTTTTCCCCAATTTGATTTTGATGCTTTTTAGTGTAATTATGCTTAAATTGTTTATGTATTATGCTTGTATAACCTAGATTGATGCTGTTTAACATGATTAGAAGCCTTAAACTTCAAATTTTGAATAATCTAGGGTTTGTGTTCTTGAGCAAATTTGGGGCTTTTTGATATAAACAGGTTATGGCCGATTTTTGTCATGAATTGTTGCTAAATTAAGTAGTGTAACATGTTTAGGTAGTTAAATGATCTAAACTTTGAGCCTAAACATGATTTTGAGAATTAAAGTGGACTTTTTCAAGTCTAAAATTCATGAACTTGATTTTTGAAAGATAATGCCATTTGAGACTTGTTTAATTGCTAGTAATGATTATTTTGACATGTTATTTGAGTTGAATGCTTATGAACTTGGCGAACATTTTCGTATATGCTTATTTGAAAAAGTGTAGATTTGATAAAAATGTGAAAATGAGCTTAAGTTTGATATAAATTGATAATGTCATTGTAATTATTTTGATTGATGATTTTGTTGACACTAATGCATATTTGGATGCACAAAAATTGTGTTTGATGTGTTTTGCAGAATGAAAGGGGTGAATCTTCATCCCAAGCCCGCAATGCTCCTGCTGAGAATTTGGAACAACAGGAGGTGGATAACTACTACAAGCAGGATATACCTCATCCAGTCATGACCTTTTCCGATATGCACTTGGAAGAGTTGCACCCGAACCTGAGATTTGACAGACTTTGGATAGATTATCCAAAATATCAAAGGGGTTTGCATACTCTTCATTCTAAGGTTGTTGAGGTACCGAGGGTCATAGAATGGGGACCTTTAGAAGCTGTAGAATTGGCCGGGCCAATTAGGGAATTACTTGTACAGAGGTATGGTAATTCTTCTTTTAATGACTGGGTACGTTTATTCACCATGCGTAGACCTGTATATAAAGTATGGTGTGAAGAATTGTTATGTAGTATAGAGTTGAATGATCGGGTAGCTAGTTTAACCGATCGTTCTTTTATTAGATTTTTGTTAGGCGGTTCGATGCGCCACATGTCTTTACTGGACATGGCTCAGGCTTTACGTATATATACGCCTGAGGAGTTAGCGTCTGCCGATTGTAGAGGATTGATACTAAACGGTAGAAAGATAGATGAAAATTTTGATACACACGGTGTGTGGAGTCAAATGACAAGCCATCACCGTTTCAAAGGGGGAAATTACTCTTATTTGGATATAGATAGAGCCGAATTAAGAGTGACACATAGGTTTTTAGCTAATTCGATTACACAAAGGGGTAAGAACAAGGAAAAAGTAAATGAACAGGATTTGTTTTACCATATGTGTATTCGAGACCCACAAAGCGCTGTAAGTATACCGTATTGTGTGGGTTATTATTTATCAGCTATGGTTCGGGGGATGCGACCGCATAGCATAATAGGAGGTGGTATTTTTATTACTTTGATTGGTGAATATCTCGGTGTGGATATAAGTCGGGGGGGATTATTAGTAGAAGAACCAGAACCCCGCGATACTATAGGTTTAAATGTATACCATGGTGCGAAAGTTTTGAAGAGGCGAAATAACGCCGCAGTACGATACCATGGTAGACATCCACAGGTGGAGAGAAACCAACAGCAAGGTAATGTAGGAGGGGGGAATGAGATGCAAGAAATGCAAAGGTTTATAGCTTCTCAGGAATACGAAAATGCTAGACAGAGAGCATTTGAAGATTGGCAAGTTCATCAAAACCAAATCATAGCTCATTGCCAACATATAGGTAGAAACTATATTCCTACACCGAAACCCATTTTCCCTCCCTGGTCTATAGAGATGCAGCCACCGTATCCTACGTATGACCCTGCCGAAGCATTCTATAGCACCTATGGTTATGCCTGGAACCCCTATTGGTACCAGTATCATCCCTAGTATACTTATTTTTTTATTTTTTTTGTAATTTGTAATTATAGATACGTTTAATGCTTTTGTTAATATTGTAATCATTTTTATAATTATCTAACTTTTATTCTTAGATTTTAATAATTTTTGAATGTGGGGTAATATACCAAACTTCAAAAATATGTATATATGTTTGCAGTTTATCTTGTGTACACAACAGGGTAAAACAACGCATTTTCAAAGACTGGTATTAAGTTCAGCAAAAGCAACTAATTTTGACGACAAGATGCAAAATATATGTGAAATAACAACAAGACGGAATGAACAAATGATGTGCACCATTTATCATTCAGCAAACAAACGCCAATATATTTGGAAACTTTGGTAAAAATTTAATCATTTTCACGCTAATCACCCTCAATAATTTAAATTGTTACTGATTTCTTGCAAATGAGGGCATTGCAAGATCTTAAGTGTGGGGAGGGGTTAAATTCTTTCGGATTTTAAAAATTTTTACTTTATACACTTGGTTACCATTAAAAATACTAGTAAAGCAGTAGTTGTATTAGAATCTAGTGCTCTCTGATAATAAAGAACAGCCCTGGTCTTATATACTGACTACCCAATTCTAGTAAAATTTTTCAAAATTTTCAATTAAATGAACTAAAAATCATGTTTATACATATTTATGAACGATAAAACTAGGTTTTAACACCGAAATTATTGTTACCTCAAAAAGGACATAAATTGAGAAACAAACCAAAATGTTAAAATTCATTTAAAATGGAATAGAGGACGATAAAAAGGAAAATAAAAGCCAAGTGTGGGAAAATTTACCAAGTTATCTTAAACATATGTCACATATATCTGTAACAAATAACTGAAAATACTTTTGCTTTGGACTAAACTAAACTATTTTACCCGATGAAAGAAAAGAAGAGATGGATCTACACGATGAATCAATTCCATCATTAAAAGGAAGTAAAGTCTTCCGAAAAAGAAACGCGCTTCTTGATTTAGGTCATGAAGTTGTCGTCCAGACCAGCTGTAGGTTGACGAAAAATCTAGAAAAGTCATCACTAAAATCAGCAGGAAATCCACGGACCTCAGCATTAAACAGGGTCGCCAAGTGGTCAGATTTATCCTAACCATGAGAAGGATTTATCTCGTACAATGGGGGGGCACCATGCAAATTAGCTGGATAAGACTAATAAATCAGATCCCCAGAAAGGATAATCTCCTTAAAGATTAAAAATCAGCTTTTAAGACGGATATTACTCAATCCTTGAGATTGACTTTAAAGATTGAGAATTACAAACTCATGGAATTCAATGATATCTAAACTCGAGCTTGAACGAGAAAATATTTTGATCAAAATTACAAACCGATTTGTTTTCTGAAAACCCTATTTTCAATGCGTTCATTACCATTGAACGTAAAAACCTAGGAATTCACCTGAAATTCATTAGGTCACCTGAACTAAATCGGGTGTCAACCGTAAGAACGGTGGTTGCATAGTGGTCAAAGACAGGACCTTGTGCCATACCAAAAAATTATAAGGGTGAGCTTTACTATTGCTCCTACCAAGGATAGTAATTGCGTCCGACACGTTATAGACCATAATTAAAAGCATGTCAGGGGACATTGCCTTAACAGTTGCTTGTTCAACGCTTTCCTTTACAACCGGACGGTAGTTTATCGAAAGGTAATATACGGGACAAGTAAACTGGACGTGTTGCTTTCCAAATACAAGGTTAGCAAGTGGGTGACACAAAACAGCAAGTTTTGAGCTAAAATTTTCAATTCTGAAACCCACCAAACCCACAAAAATATTTTGCAAACACCGGTAAAGGGTTATTCCGAAAAACTTATCTAGGGTAAAAACTAGATTTTCAAAAGATCCAATGTTTTCATAAAGATCCAATTTCCTTAATGGATCTAAATTTTTATAGTCATATGGGACTGTAAACCATATCGTTACTACCATTGTTCATACCACCGTATAGAAATCACTGATGTACAAAGTGTGAAGAATAAAGAAGTGATTCTAGTATTTCAAGACGATATTGCTTGAGGACAAGCAACGCTCAAGTGTGGGAATATTTGATAATGCTAAAAACGAACATATATTTCATAGCATTATTCCTCAAGAAAGACAAGCTTTTAGTTGCAATTGTTCTATTTACAAGTGATATTCGTTTAAATAATAAAAGGTGAAGACAAAAGACAGATTCGACGAATTGAAGACGCAAACGACCAAAAAGCTCAAAAGAACAAAAGACAATCAAAGAGGTTCCAATTATTGATAAGAAACGTCTCGAAATTACAAGAGTACAAGATTCAAAACGTAAAGTACAAAATATAAAATTGTACGCAAGGACGTTCGAAAATCCGGAACCGGGACTAGAGTCAACTCTCAACGCTCGACGCAACGGACTAAAAATTACAAGTTAACTATGTATATAAATATAATATAATATATAATTAATTATATTAATTATATATATATTATATTTATAAATAAAAACCGTCGGCAGAGAAAGACTCCAAAAGGGTGAGCTGTAAAAACAAACTCCGCGACTCGCGGAGTTTGAAGGCCAAAAAGGCCGCGAGTCGCGGAGCCCCAAAATGAAAAACTGCCTATAAAGCCAACCGAATTCTGATCATTTTCATCCATCTTTTTCTTCTTCTTCTCATACGTAAATTATATATATATATATTTATAATTTATATTTTAATTTTAATTATAATTCTAATAATAAGGGTATGTTAGCGAATATTGTAAGGGTGTAAGTCGAAATTCTGTCCGTGTAACGCTACGCTATTTTTAATCATTGTAAGTTATGTTCAACCTTTTTACATTAATGTCTCGTAGCTAAGTTATTATTATGCTTATTTAAAACGAAGTAATCATGATGTTGGGCTAATTACTAAAATTGGGTAATTGGACTTTGTACCATAATTGGGGTTTGGACAAAAGAACGACACTTGTGGAAATTAGACTATGAGCTATTAATGGGCTTTATATTTGTTTAACTAAATGATAGTTTGTTAATGTTAATATAAAGATTTACAATTGGGCGTCCCTATAAATTACCATATACACTCGATCGGACACGATGGGCGGGGTATTTATATGTACGATAATCGTTCATTTAACCGGACACGGGAATGGATTAATAGCCACTAGAATAATTAAAACAGGGGTGAAATTATGTACAAAGGACACTTGGTATAATTGATAACAAAATATTAAAACCTTGGGTTACACTCAGTCGACATCCTGGTGTAATTATTAAACAAAGTATTAAAATCTTGTTACAGTTTAAATCCCCATTTAGTTGGAATATTTAACTTCGGGTATAAGGATAATTTGACGAGGGCACTCGCATTTTATATTTATGACTGATGGACTGTTATGGACAAAAACCAGACGGACATATTAAATAATCCAGGACAAAGGACAATTAACCCATGGGCATAAAACTAAAATCAACACGTC
This sequence comes from Rutidosis leptorrhynchoides, assembly GCF_046630445.1. Lineage (NCBI taxonomy): Eukaryota > Viridiplantae > Streptophyta > Magnoliopsida > Asterales > Asteraceae > Rutidosis > Rutidosis leptorrhynchoides. Next base: position 716,501,506 of record NC_092333.1, read on the forward strand.
AAACATCATGATTACGGAAGTTTAAATAAGCATAATTCTTTTATTTCATATTTAATTTCCTTTATTTTATATTTAATTGCACTTCTAATTATCGCACTTTTATTTATTGTTATTTAATCGCACTTTTATTTAATATTTTACATTAGGTTTTAACTGCGACTAAAGTTTTAAAATCGACAAACCGGTCATTAAACGGTAAAAAACCCCCCTTTATAATAATAATATTACTTATATATATATTTGTATTTTTATAAAAGTAAACTAATATAGCGTTAAGCTTTGTTTAAAGATTTCCCTGTGGAACGAACCGGACTTACTAAAAACTACACTACTGTACGATTAGGTACACTGCCTATAAGTGTTGTAGCAAGGTTTAAGTATATCCATTCTCTAAATAAATAAATATCTTGTGTAAAATTGTATCGTATTTAGTAGTATTTCCTGCTAAAATTAATAACTATTTCGTATCCCTTAGCTTTGACATCAGTTCAGAATTGGGAAGTGCCAAAGACTGCGAAGCATATTCGCCAATTTTTGGGACTTGCCGGTTACTACCGAAGATTTATTAAAGATTTTTCTCTTCTTGCAAAGCCTCTCACCAAGTTAACTCACAAAGGGAAGAAATTCGAGTGGTCCGAAGAACAAGAGTCTGCATTTAAGATTCTAAAAGAGAAGTTGACCACTGCTCCGATCTTATATTTACCTGAAGGTTCCGACGATTTTGTTGTCTACTGGGATGCCTCGAAACAAGGGTTCGGTTGTGTTCTAATGCAACGCAAGAAGGTTATCGCTTATGCCTCCCGACAATTAAAGAAACATGAAGTTAATTACACCACACACGATTTGGAGTTAGGTGCTGTGGTATTCGCTCTGAAGATGTGGCGACATTATCTATACGGTACTAAGTTTATGATATTCACCGACCATAAGAGTCTTCAGCATGTCTTTAATCAGAAACAGCTAAACATGAGACAGAGACGATGGCTCGAATTGTTAAATGATTATGATTGTGAACTAAAGTATCATCCGGGAAAGGCAAATGTAGTTGCCGATGCTCTAAGTCGAAAGGACGAAGTTAGGCGTGTTCGTGCCTTGAATCTTAAGATCAAATCGAATCTCATCTCTCGAATCTGCGAAGTTCAAGTTGAAGCTATCAAACCTACACTTATCGAAGGAGAAGGACCTATAAATTTCGAAAACCAACTGCAAGTTAAGTCCAATGGTACAAGATACTTTGGTAATCGAATTTGGGTTCCTTGTTATGGTAATCTCCGTGAACTAGTCTTGGATGAAGCACATAAGACTAGGTATTCTATTCATCCCGGTTCTAGTAAAATGTATCAGGATGTGAAAGAGTTCTACTGGTGGCCCAACATGAAAGGCAACATTGCTACTTATGTGAGTAAGTGTCTTACTTGTTCGAAAGTCAAAACCGAGCACCAAAAGCCTTCTGGTCTTCTAACTCAACCCGATATTCCACAGTGGAAGTGGGATGGTATAGCTATGGACTTTATCACAAAATTGCCTAAGACTGCAAATGGCAATGATACGATTTGGGTCATAGTTGATCGTCTCACTAAGTCTGCACATTTCATACCAATCAAAGAGACTGACAGAATGGAAAAGTTAGCTCGACTCTATGTTAAAGAGATTGTTACTCGTCATGGTGTCCCTACTTCTATTATCTCGGATCGCGATAGTCGATTTACTTCCAATTTCTGGAAATCCTTGCAAGCGTCTCTTGGAACTCGACTCGACATGAGTACAGCTTATCATCCGCAAACGGACGGTCAAAGTGAATGAACTATCCAAACTTTGGAGGATATGCTACGAGCATGTTTTATCGATTTCGGTAAAGGGTGGGATAAACACCTACCTTTAGTCGAGTTTTCTTACAACAACAGCTATCACTCTAGTATTAAAGCTGCACCATTCGAAGCTTTATACGGTCACAAATGTAGATCTCCGTTGTGTTGGGATGAACTCGAAGACAGACAATTAACTGGTCCTGAACTTATTCATGAAACTTCCGAAAAGATCGTGCAAATCAAGAAGCATTTAGAAACCGCTCGTAGTCGACAAAAGAGTTATGCCGACCCTCACCGAAAACCGTTAGAATTCCAAGTTGGAGATAACATTATGTTAAAAGTATCTCCTTGGAAAGGTGTTATCCGCTTCGGTAAACGAAGTAAACTCAGTCCGCGTTATGTTGGACCTTTCAAAGTTATTCAAAGAATCGGTCCCGTTGCGTATCGATTAGAACTTCCAGCTGAACTAAGTCAAGTACATGATGTGTTTCGTGTCTCAAATTTGAAAAAGTGTCTCGCCGAAGATACTCTTGTTATTCCTTTGGATGATATCCGCATTGATGAGCAAATGCACTTTGTCGAAGAACCTATAGAGATTATGAAAGAAGAGGTCAAAGAGACCCGTAAGAGCAACATACCTATTGTTAAAGTTCGTTGGAATTCGCGTAGAGGCCCCGAATATACCTGGGAACGCAAAGACCAAATGATACGAAAATACCCCATCTCTTCCCAACTGTTGATGAAGCAGACGGGAACTCCACTTAAAACTTCGGGACGAAGTTTTCATTAACGGGGAGGTACTATAACGACCCTCATTTTTCCATCTATATAATGCCCGAACAAAAGATTTAAGTATAATGAATAAACTCTAAGTACGAATAAAAGGTCGTTATATACATACGAAATTAACGAACGTTAAACGAATAATAAATTTTATTCAACAACGTACGCGTAAGAATTTTTATAAAAAAAAAAAATTTATGTCATAACATGATTACATATAAAATACTTATATTAATTTTGTATTTAGTTAATATATTATACAATTAATAAATACAAGTATATATAAATGTAGTAACATATATAAAACTAATAAAATTATAAAGTAATAATTTAATTAAATAAAAACCACATTTAGTAATTATAATTTTATAAATACCGAATATATATTTATATTTATCAAAATTCGTATTTAAAAATTAAATAAAAATAGAAATTTAGTTAGTTAACATTTTTAGAACTATGAAATATATATATATATATATATATATATATATATATATATATATATATATATATATATATATATATATATATATATATATATATATATATATATATATATATATATATATTTTAAAAAGTAGTATTTTTTTATATATAAACTAGATCTAGATTCACTTTTATTTATTTTATTCCTACTTTTAACTTTACTTTTATTTATTTATATTTTGAAATGGTGGCATGACTGGCCATAAATACTTTTAATTTTTTTACAAGACACTAGTTATTTTTTTATATAAACTTTTGTATTTTTTTATTTTCTCTTTACTAAAAATTGTAACTATAAATACCATAGCCTAGTTCACAAATTTTGTACACCAAAAACTTGAAGAATTCTCTCTCAAACCTCTGCAAAAATTATTTTTGTAAGTTCTCTATATTATTTTTATAGTTTTTATTTAGTTTTTATCATATTTTTGTGCTAGTTTTATGTTAAATACCAAATAAATACGAAATTAATTATAATAAATAATGTAAATACATGATAATTAGTATTAAGTATCCTAATGACTATAAAAATTATTTTTATGAATTATACATTCGAATTTATATTTATTAAAAATCAAAAACTGATTTTTTTTTATATTCGGTATATATAGATAATGAAGAAATAAATAGTAAACAATTTTATATATTATGTTTTATAATTTTCGCTTGTTCCTTAGGTCATAAAAGTAATTATAAAAATTTATGTTTGATTTATTTGTCATTTTAAATAATTAATTTGTATTTTCTTCTACTTTTGCTACAGTACCGGAAAATCTGTTTTAAAAAGAAAAATAGAATTTAATGATATAACATATTTATGACTACAATAATCAATGGAAATTACTTAGGAACTAATAATAAAGTTATAAAAATTATTTTTAAAATTAATAATTATATATTTCTATTTAATTCTGAATTTAAACTAAAAACAATACAAAAGTTGAATTAAATAGTTAAACTATTAATATAAATGTACAAATAATTTTTCTAAGCTTAATACACTATATTAGGCATACAAAAATTTTAGATGAATTAATTGAGTTGATATAATAATTATTACTTTATAAACTTTGATTTATCTTGAACCGAAAAAGAAATTAGAAATAAATACTTTTACACCATAACAAAAATTTATAAATTTTTCCTAAGTTTATTTTGGTCAGTAGAACCTAAGAAAAATATAAAATGTGTTGTTAAACTTGTTTATCTATTTATTTGTATTTTAGCTATAAAAAAAAATTAATATTTAATACATAAAACTTAATATTTATGTATAGAAAATTTTTATAATGTTTTATACATGTCACTTACTGTTATGAAATCAATAAAACACTTGTTAGCATTTTTAGATAATTATTGGTACTTATATTGACATAAAACTTAAAATTAAACTATACATATTTTAACATATAAGATAATATATATATATATATATATATATATATATATATATATATATATATATATATATATATATATATATATATATATATATATATATATATATATACATATTAACTTGATATTAATACATACCCATTCATAAAACACAATTTCTATGTATAACACTTGTTTACCTACTTAAATATATCTTACTTATTATTAGGATTTAAAAACCAAACAATCTTAATAACGATAATACAATCGAACTTAAGTAAATACTTATTGTATAAAGTATTTAAAGTGTTGTATTCCTATACGCACCTAAAAACGTATTGGAACGGTATATTAGATGGGTATAGATCTTGATCTTTCTCGAGTGGATGGACGCTCGAAAGTCTAGGCGGAGAGTTTGGATTCCTGAGTTAAAGGATCCTGTGGCTCAGAAACCTATGACCTGAAAAGGCCATTTTAAATTGAAAGTGTTAGATTGGAAGCTTGTCTAGTATGAAAAGCCTTTCCAAAACGATAAACCTTCTTTAAACTTACTATAAAAGAAAATACTTACACTTATCATAATACGGGCAAAACATCTAAACTATTCTCAACTTATTCTTAGGTTGACTTCTCTGTGCTTCGATCATCCATACTTTCTCTTTAAGGAATACTTTCACTCACCGAATTACTAAGGTGACTTTCATAGCCCCACTCTTATTGCTATAGCACTTTTTATACTTACTGGGGTGAGACACATGCTGCTTTTATACTTTAAACAACTTAGACACAAGTACGAACCTAAACTGTACTATGACTAGCTTATGCTACTAAGACCCCACAGTGATATTTTTTAATTGCTTTCGGGATAAGGCATTCTTAATTATTGGGGGTAGGCCTATCGGGAGTAACGTCCCCGATACATTTGACCGTGATGTCTTTGTATTACTTAATAATGATTTAAACATGGTGATAAGGTACTGTCAACTTATCATCGGGGCAACAAAACAAACGTTTAGTCTAAAATATCACGAATCAGTACTACTTTTGGATCTGCGTGATCTACTTTTATAACAAATCTTGTGGTCTAAGAACAAACGGTCAATCATATTTGTTAAACCTATGAATTTCACTCAACCTTTTTGGTTGACACTTTTAGCATGTTTGTCTCAGGTACTGAATGATCAGGACCTCTATATCTACTGCTTATGTGATGACTTACTTGGCTAGGATCAAGACTTATCGCATATTTACTTTTCTGCATTTGAACAATTTATAATTCTTGTAACGACATTATTAATCCTTCCGCTGCAAATTTGGTTTTATTCATATAGTATTTGTTCTCATTTTATAATATGTTGGTATGTATTATGATATTGAATCACATTTCGCCCAGACCCTAACTGGGGGTGTGATAGTATATGCTAGTGAACATTTAACATTAACATTAACTTAACATTCTCCATTATAATAGCTGGAAAATTGAATAAAAGGAGTAACAGAATATGAAGAAATTTTAACAGCTAAAAATATGTCGATTAGAATAATTATTATGAGGCTGCACCATTTTAAAAATATATTGAACTTGACATTTTTTGGAAAAATGAGACTGCACCATTTTAAAAAATAAGTTGTTTTTTTAGGTTCAACTAGTGTTTGGGGAGCGCGCATTGCCGCGCTATTTTGTAGACATTTTGGGCAATGTGATGGAGTCGTTGGCGAAAGTGTAGAAAAAATTGTAGGGAAAAAGAAGGGAGAAAAAAGTCTTTATCGTCTTGTTTTTTTGAAGAAAATTAGTTTAAAAAAAAATGGGCCAACGTCCTTATGCAGTCCTTTAGTAAAATTTGTAGGAGAGAATGAGAGGGACAATTTAAAAAAAAAAAATATATATATTTTTTACTGTAGATGAATAGTGTAGTACTCCTTGTGGGTACAAATTCTCTATGCGCAACGTATAAGTCATTAAAGCGTGTTTTCGATGAATAATAAGTGAATAGTAGCTAACTTTGGGAGTTAGTATATAAAGTAATAATAATATAATATAATATAATATCTGAAGTGAATAATCTTTTCGTTTTGGAAGTGCCAATTTTCATTTTTCATTCTTTATTAACAAAAATGTCAATTGACTTCGCCCCTTGCACCTTTTGGTCTTCTACTTGAGCCACAATCAACGATCAATATCTAAAGAAAGAAATAAAAAAACAAGTAAAGGGCACGTATCACTTTGTTAATTGCGTTTGCTAACAGCTGAGAGAAAATGGATTAGTGCCGAAAATTAATAAACACGAGTATGACCCAACAAGAGGCTAAAGAGTCAATAAACTCAACAATGCACAGTCCATCATCAGTTCTTGCCATTTATTCTTAAACAACATAATTAGGGATGTCAATGGTCACCCGATTCAGCGAATATCCATCCGATTCATTCGTTTGGTGATGGATATGAATGGAAAAAAGAAAATTGGTTATACAATCCATGCACCTGCTAAGTTGTACAATACCACCTGCAGTTTTATCTATTTAGTTTAGTTTAGTTATTACACTAGTACGGATGTTTATGGTTAAGTAAGCAGTTACAACTTATATGAATATGGATATAGATACGGATATTGATAAACCTAAATGGATATGAAAATCGTTGAAAAAGTTTTATCAATGGATATATAATACATAAATATAAATATATGCTTACATATTTACTGTTAGAAATGCTTTTACTGTTAAATTTATATTTTGTTTTTAACCTTATAATCACTATCACTATATACATTAAAAGAGATTCTTGATTAGCTAATAATTGTTTTCAAAACCCACTTAATTACTATTAGATTAGAAAATTACATTATAATACCCCTAATCCAATGATCCTTAATCATCCACTAACAAAATTAGCTAATAAATCAATTGTTAACAATAATATCCCTTAATTACCCTTCTTTCAATCACGCTCTCTCAAATATAATTCCCTAATTATCTTAACCTTAACCCATCGTGTTATTCTTCCTTCCTCATTCAATTCCCTAATCCAACTCAATATATATTCTATATACTGAGTTCAAAATCGTCACTCTTTGCCCCTAAAATCTTTTTCTACGATTCACACACGATAACGATTCACATTCAACAATCAATCAATCAATTGAAGAAGATTGAATACGAAGATTCTATCTAGGGTTTCGTGCATTAATTGTAAGGTCGACTAGGGCTTAAAAGGTTGATTCATATGGGTGAATTGAAGCTGCATATCTTCATCGCAATCGTTTCCTGAATCACGAGTATCATACAAACGGTAATGTTTCAATTTTTGTGCATCTTATAGGTTTAAATTATTAGGGATTTTGATAGCAAAAATTAGGGATTTTGATTGCAAAAATTAGGGCTTTTCACTTATTGCTAAAACACAGGGACCGAATTATCAAACCATCAATATAAGGGTTGTTATATTGATTTGCAATTGTTTGAATATTAATTTGTATTGTTTGAATGTTGATTTGTTTTCAATTCCGATGTATTATGAAAGCGGGTAATTTCGATTCCGATTCCTTTGAATAGGACGATTGCAGGTAATTTCGATCTTCGTTTAACTAATTTAGGGTTTTAATTGATGAAGGTTGATTCATCAATTGTTATATAATAATCAAGAAATCGAATTCCTAACCAAGAACAAGAAGCAATTTCATGATCCTGATTAAACCCTACTTGCATCACTAGATTTTTAACATGAGTTTAACTGGCTTTTAGAGAAGGATTGAACAATGAAGGTCTTTGCTTGGTCTTTCTCATTTCAGAAAATCATTGGATTCACAGGTAACGTTAATAACCTTTTTATGAATTTATAACTATTTTATGTTTATAAAATGGTAGTATGGACCATTTGAGAGGGCTAAGGGCCATAACACAAGTAATTAACTATATGAGAAAATTCAACTGTGGATGCAGTTGGGATGCTGTCCAAAGGGAATGTTCCTTTGAGAAGATGTGTAGAAAAAATGTTTTAAGAGCGAGTTCGTTACGACAATGTGAGGCATGACACCATGAGGTTAGTCTAGCAGTTTACAATAATTTATTTGTGTTATGCAAGTGATTACTTATTAACCAACACTCCACTTTGTTACATAAAATGTGTTTTAGAATTTTTAGTTCTATTTGATTTTAGGGTTAAATGAATTATAATGGTTTTTAGGCTATGATGATATATTGTTTACTCAAAGGGTGCACTCAGTGGGGTATGTGTATGAATATGCTGCATCCCTGCAAACCACAGTTTGCAAAGTACACAAAATATGTTTGATATAAGAAGGAATTCCCAACAAGCTTTCACATTGTTTACGAATTTGTTCGTGGAGATATGTTTAATGTTCTTTTAATCCAGCGGAAGTTTAGCATGAATGATTATGATTAAATGATCACTGAGGTACTACTAATTCGTTCAACTTTGTTGATGTGTGATCACTGAGGTAGCCAAATTTAAAAGAGAAACCTAGAAAGTTTAAAAACGCTAAAAACGGGTTTTAACCCCCAAATGCAGATTGATGCCCTCATTTCACTCAAGAACATTTTTAGATATGATCTCATCTAGAGAGACACAGTTAGTGAGAAAATATGGAAGGAAATTGTGTTAAAGGAGCAATTTCGACCCAAAAGGAGTGAGTTCGTGTTCTTGCAAGCTAAGACTTCCATTCTATTTCATCCTATTTTCTTGATAATCCTGTTTACTGATACATTGTAGTATAAACTATAAAGTATATGTTTGACCATATAAAATATGAGCAAAAGTGGAGTTAATTAGGTTTTCTGCATAATCCCGCAACTTTTTTTTTTCAGGTAATGAAATCGAGGTTTAGTCAGGTAAAAAATCCTTTAGGTACTACTTTGATTTATTCAACAAATAATATATGCGTTTTAGAGTATCACTTAATTAGTCACTTATATGTTCATGTTGAACTTATATTTCATTAATATTGACTTCTATTCATTTTATGTAGATGTATAGATGAAAGATGCTTGACGTTCCGAATCAACGTGTTACTTCAAATTCATGTTCCAAAAATAAGTTTGAATGTTAAGTGTTTTAGGATTGATATATGCCTTCCAAACATTCATAATTTACATTGGTAATTTGGGTTTCGTTGGTGAATTTTGACAATCATTTTTTGTAGGCTTTGTTCATTGTTGATAGATATTTCTGGAATCTGCTAATTTAGATAGATAAAGTAAAATTGATCTACTTAATCAAATTCATGATGGCTTATGGACAGATGGTGTGTGTTGGAGTGGCCAATATCCAGCAGGTATTTTACTTAAACAAATTATGTCATGGACTACATTGCAAATATGGGTAAATTTGTGTCAAGGTGTTCCTAAAACTATATAGAAGATTCAAGGATTAGTTGGGTGTATGATATAGTTTGGATATAACGCTACAAGTTATGTTCCAGTTTTATCTATTCTAATCACACTATCAAAGTGAAGGAAAAACATATGTATGTTACTTATTTTAAGCGTTAACTAAATTTAATGTACATTGTTGTTAATCATGACATAAGTTCAGTTGGCCTCCGAGAGTGAAAATTGCATATGGTGCAACAAGAGGTCTAGAATACTTCCATGAAAAGGTTCAACCTTTAATGGTTCATCATGATGTTCGATCCATCAATGTTATTGTTCAATGATTTTCAAACTAAGATTGCTGATTTCAATTGAGCAATCATCCTTCTGACACTGCAACTCAACTGCATTCTACTATGGTGTTGGGAACTTCTGGCTACCATGCTACTGAGTAAGTAAATGGGCGAAAGTTGTCATCAATAATAGTAAGCGGGTATTTATTTTTAAGTTTCTTTTTAAAGCACTGTATCGAACACTATTTTACATCCTTATTTTGATCCAGATATGGAATGACGGGGCAGATCACACAGAAGAGTGATGTTTATAGTTTTGGAGTTATTCTTTTAGAAATCTTGACCAATAGGAAACCAGTTTACCATACAATGCCCAAAGGTCAACAATGTCTTGTTACATGGGTATGTTTTACTACTCTTAAATTTTATTGCAGGCACTATCCCATATTGCGAAAAGTTCTTGACTTTAATAAAATACCTAATAATGATTTGTTTGTTATAGGCAACACCAAATTTAAGTGAATAGAAGGGTAAAGCAATGCGTTGCTCCAAAGTTAAGCAATGACTACCCTCCAAAAGCGGTTGTATGGTCCGTTTAATGACACTACTAGATGTGACAAAATGGGCAGGTCAAGCGGGTCAAAATTGGTTTGACCCAAATCAGTTTTCTCTCAATATTATTCTTAAACCTCTCTAAACAGAATTAGTTTGTCAATACTATTTTGATTATAATTATAATATATTTCAATATGTGTTTGCATGAGTTAATAATAATATAAAGAGACCCTAATTTTTCATGTTTCTCTTCATACTCAGATGGTGGCCGTTGCAGCATTATGTGTTCAATACGAAGCAGATTTTAGGCCAAACATGAAGATTGTTGCCAAGGATTTGCATCCGATCTACCATAAAAAACCAGTAGGCAGAGTCTCATGCTTCTTCGTAAGCAAATTTTTCAGAAATGATGTTGAATTTTATCTAGAATTCTAGAAAAGTTTAGTTTGAAATATAGTAAAATAAATTATGGAGCTGCGTTGTTGATATCCTAATCCTAGAATTAGGTGGTAATTAGTGCCCATTTGTTTATTTTTCAAAGTTTTGTATGTGTTTAGTTATTACAATGATTGATTCGTGAGTGTTTATAGCACTTGTTCCTATATGAATGAAACCTTTTGATGTAATTGATTTTATAGTTATTTTAAGGAAAATTCATCAAATTACAATTTTTTTGAAGTTTGATAACAATTGAAAAAATATGCCAAAACACATCATAGGCTCGAACAAGGTTTGCACAAGCTGCTGTTCAAACTGGCCATGGATGCATTTTCAGCTACAATGACCGATAAACTGACATGACGACCCCGTGAACTAAGTTCGAACGTGAACATGTTCCGACTCGAGTTCGAACAGTATACCTTTTGATAAATATCTTTTAGATTTGTCCTAAGTTCCACCTTAGTCTTTAGACATCATGCAGTGACCCGTCCTAATCTATCTGGACGAAGTCTTCAACAGTTGGTCCCATTGCGAGGTTCTGACCTCTATATGCCATGAACGACTCCATGTAATATGAGCAAATGCACAGCGGAAGATTTCTTTCATACCTGAGAATAAACATGCTTTAAAGTGTCAACCAAAAGGTTGGTGAGTTCATAAGTTTATCATAAAACAATAAAATTCATCATGTTGATAGACCACGAGATTTAAATGCTGCATGGTACAAATGAGCCCGAATCCTATACCCACCTGTAATGTACATGCGATATCTTTTAAATACAGTACACCTTTCTCGTGTATGAAATCATCTTTCATAAATCTTAGTAACCGTACACATATCTCGTGCGCAAAAATAACATACACATAACCTGTGTATAAAATCATTCTCTCGATACATAACATTCACTTTTCATTGCTTTCATAACTTGGCTTGGTAACCGACCTTAACATATAATGCGCATATTAATATTCCCAAAACAGAACATCTCGTCTGTATAATAATCATATAAACTTCGAAGTACTAAACACCACGCCCACTAGCCCTTCCGTCTAGTGAACATTCTGGGTGGGGGTGTTAAACCCGGTAGCTACCTTTAGGATTTGCGTCAATTAGGCGTGCACTAATTCTCAAAATTAGTGATGTTCCCTAATTCTTAGGTTACCAAACAATAATAATCAGGGAAAAAATATTCATATCAATTGTGGCAATTATCACGTCCACATAATTCAATGGTGGCAATTATCACGTCCACATAATTCATTTGAGGAATGTTTTCCTTGTGTCTATCTCGTCAAACATTTATAAAAGCATTTCATGTATTCGCAGTTCAAAATGTATTTCAAAAGCATTTAATAAAGCAGTTGTAAAAGTAGCGCATGTATTCTCAGTCCCAAAAATGTAAAGAGTAAAAGGGAATCAAATGAACTCACAATACTGTATTTTGTAGTAAAAATACATATGACGACATTGAATAACTGAACAATACAGGGTTGGCCTCGGATTCACGAACCTATATCAAATATATATATTAACACATATAATCACATAATTCCTTTTATATAATAATTATATTCAAGTATATTTACTTTATATACCTTAAATAGATAATTAATATTTAGTACAAAAATATTAATATAGTTATGTTTTATGTCATAAATATATTTTTATATAGAAAATCTCTATTACATATATTAATAATACTAATAATAATAATAGTAAAAATAATACTAATTATGATACAATTTATGATAATTCTAATAATAAAGTTAGTCTTTTTATAAAGGATGATTCTAATACAAATATTAATTTTAATACTTTTAATAATAAGAATGATAATAATAATACTAATAATATCTAATAATAATACTAATGATAGTTTAAAAAAAAATGATAATTTTAATATTCATGATAATGATAATACTTATTTTACTAATCATAATATTAACAACAATAATAATAATAATAATAATAATAATAATAATAATAATAATAACACTTATATAATAATCATTTATAATAATAATATTTAGGATACTACCTTAAGAGTGTAAGCTTCCAAAAAAAATAAAACTGCCACAGTCCGGGCTCGAACCCGAGATCTCTCGTTCACCACTTCACCCCTTAACCAATCTGTCTATTGTTACCTTACTAATTTAAATCAGTTTCTAATTATATATATATATATATATATATATATATATATATATATATATATATATATATATATATATACCGTTTATATTTGTTTGGCGTTCTTCCTTTTTCTCTACAACTATCATCTTCATACCCTAATTATTTCACGATCAATATGTATCATATGTGTCATCATTAATCTTATAATATCATCTCCCTAAACATCATCTAATTCCATCGTTACTTCTTCGTTAGTTTTATCATAAAATTATTATGATCATGCCCATTCGTGATTATCAATTCGTAATATCACCATTCAACATCACAATTATCTATCATCATGCATCACCACTCGTATCCTTAACAAAACGTCATTCATAACCATGTTTCATCTTTCATCATCATCATTAGTCCCATATAAGAAAAATCAGAACTAACAGCCATGTTATTCGAATAGGAACCAGAGGGATAGAACGATGGGCCTTAACAATCGTGGCCCGTGAAAAATTCGGCCCAATAGTTAATAACAGCTCACTAAGCAAAAGAATTTATAATCCTAAATCATGTATCTGCATCTGCGTGTTTTTTTTAAATGGAACCAGATTAGGTACGGTGGGACAAGTGGGTTGGCAAGAATAATTTAATGTGAACTGGCAACCACAAGATTTCTTTGGATACTCCATGTTGCTCGACAAGATGATTGAGTTGGCCGTATTGGAACCAAACGATTCGTTTTTAATATATAACAACATGGATTTTTGTATCAATCTCATTCAACAAATATCACCTTCTCCCATTTCTCTTGTTTACTCACTTCTCTACAATTCCAAATACCGTATTGAAACATAAGGATTCGGCTGTATAACAGCTATTTAGCTTCGAGAAGAAAGAAGGAAGAATAATAAATAAGTTGTGTTGAAGGTCATGTTGACAGTTGTTCATGTGAAGATCGATGGTGGTATTGGGATGTGACTTTTTGATTATAAGAGAAAAGGTGATGAAAAATGGTGGTGGCTCTTGGTGTTCAAATAGATATAGTAACCAGCGAAGTACAGCTGCAGTAGTAGCAAAACAACATGACAGAAGCAGTTTAAATGAAGGTTTGAGGTGACGGTTCATAGCAGAAGCGAGAAACAGAAGTGAGTACGAGCATAGTTGTTGTATCAGATTATGATGGTGGCTCGTGAGGTTTGTCAAGATTGAAACAAAGAACATGAATTAAGAATCGTTGTTGTGGGTTGTGGGTTGTGAGTTTCAAGAGGAAAATATAGATGGTGATTTCGAGTTTCAAATAGTGATTACCGTGTTAGTTCATCAAGAAGAAAATAATAAGGTATGTGTATATCTCTTATGTATTTGTGTGTATATATATCTTTATAAAGAAAGAGCTTGAGAGTGAGAGTGAATTGATAGCGAGGGTGTTGATGAATTGTGTCTCTCTTCGTTTATATTTGCATGTATATATGGTTATATAGATAGAGAGCAGGAGGATAAGAATCACATTAAGTGATTTGTGGTGTCGACAGAGTTATTCGAGTCAGGAAGAAACAACAAGAAAAATAAAGCAGAAAGTGATGTGTAACAGATTCGTACGATTACTATTGGTCTCTGACAACTTGATTTGATCAGCTTGTTTGTATTGAGAAGTTGATTTAAACGGGTAACAAGTTGGAGACAGGAAGTACAGACTTTTTCAGTCAGAAGAAATAAAAAGATAATTAACAGATAGCTACGTTCAACTGATTTTGTTTAGCTTGTGAATTGGAGTCAGATTGGTACAAATTAGTAGACGAGAATCTTCAATCAAGAAGAAGAAAACAAAAAAATTAAGTTAGAAAGGGATTGGAAACAGATTGGGATAATTCATCTACTGCGAATATTTCTAATTTGTTTGTATTCAAGATAATTGGATTCTTAATTTGTACGAATTGTCAATCAAATATAATATGAAAGCAACGTGCAACTGATTCAAAAATCTCCAATTCGTATATACGTAGTTTTACAGAAATGATACTATTAATTAATAATTATAATTATATTAATAATAAATAATAATATTAATAATAACACTATTAATAATAATATTAATAAAAGTAATATTAATAATATACTGATATCAATAATAACGATTTTAATAATGATATTAACAATAAAAATGATATTAATAATATTATTAATGATACTAATAATATTAGTTACAAAAATATTAATATTATTAATTATAATAATAATGTCAATATTAGTAATATAACAAATTATACATATCAGGTTTTATATATATCTATATATCCTACATTAAAATTTATAATGGTTGATAATACAAATATTTATATTAATATTAACATTAATACTAATAATGAATGTAATGATCATAACATTAATATAACATTTATATTTTAACTTGTAATTACATATAATATATTAATCTTACATTTCGTTAATTATGTAATACTTGTTTTATACAATAACATATTTGAATATTTATCATTTACATATTTTATATATATTATAATATAATAATTATTAATAGTAATTATATATATATATATATATATATATATAAATTCTTTTTACTTATTTATTTTATATGATATTTTACATACATAATTCTAATGTTTACATTATATTTTATAATTATTATCTATTTTTGCATTTGTATATATATAATTATACATATTTATTTACAAACAACTGTTCGTGAATCGTCGGGAATAGTCGAAGGGTATTTGCATATATGAAACAGTTCAAAGTTTTTGAGACTTAACCTAACAAACTTTGCTTATCGTGTCGAAATCATATAAAGATTAAGTTTAAATTTGGTCAGAAATTTCCGGGTCGCCACACATCAGATTTCAATATGGTTTATGTATCAGAAAAATATGATAGAGTGGATGAATATATGAGAATAAGAAAAATACACTCGAAGATATTATATAAACCCCATATGTTTTTTTAAATTATCTTTCTATAAATAGAAAGAGACGAAAGAAACTGATGTTGTTTAATGTAATCATAAAGGTCTTTAATTTCAAAGACGACTTTGTTTAATATTTTCTTTACCTATATTTTATTTTCGTTACATTTCTTTTATCTAACTGTTATATCATTTTAAATTTAGTAATACCCACTTTTGATATTTTGAACAAGATTATTTGATTTTAGGTGTTTACACATCTGAACTTTTCAAATGCTTTAATGTATTTTTTTTTTCATGGTTAAAGTTTATCTTAAGTTAATGTATTTATTTTAGGGTTTAGTTTTTAGAATTTATGGTATAGAGTTTATGGTTTATGGTTTAGGATTTTATGGTTTATGGTCTATAGTTTAGTGTTTAGGGTTTAGATATAATGCTTAGAGTTTAGTGTATAGGGTTTAGGTTTTAGAGCTTAGGGTTTAGATTTTAGAATTTATGGTATAGGATTTAGGGTTCGGGGTTTAGGATTTAGAGTTTAGTGTGGAAGGTTAAGGGTTGGTGGTCTAGGGTTTAGGGTTTACGGTTTAGATATAAGGTTTAGGGTTTAGAGTTTAGTGCATAGGGTTTAGGATTTATGGTTTAGACTTTAAGGTTTAAGGTTTAGATTTTAGAATTTATGGTTTATGATATAGGGTATAGGGTATAGGGCTTAAGGCTTAGGGTTTAGCTTTTACAATTTATGGTTTAGAGTATAGATATAGGGTTTAGGATTTACTATATAGGATTTACGGTTTAGGGTTTATTGTATAGAGTATAGGGTTTAAATTTTGGAATTTAAGGTTTAGGGTTTATAGTTTAGAGTTTAGAGTTTAGGGTTTAATGTGTAAGGTAAAGGGTTGGTGGTTTAGGGTTTAGGGTTGGTTTAGGGTTCAGGGTTCAGGGTTTAGATATAGGGTTTAGAGTTTAGTGTATAGGGTTTAGGGTTTAGTGTTTAGGGTTTATGGTTTACAGGTTAGGGTTTATGGTTTAGTTTTTAGAATTTATGGTTTAGGGTATAGCGTTTAGGTTATAGGGTTTGGGGTTTATTGTTTAGGGTTCAGGGATTAGAGTTTTGGGTTTAGTATGTTTAAGGTTTAGATTTAGGGTTTAGGTTTAAGGTTTATGGTATAGGGCTTAGGGCTCAGGGTTTAGTTTTTACAATTTATGATTTAGAGTATAGATTCAGGGTTTAGGGTTTAGTGTATAGGATTTAGGGTTTAAGGTTTAATGTTTAGAGTTTAGGGTATATGGTTTAGGTATATATGGTTTAGGGTTTAGATTTTAGAATTTAAGGCTTAGGGTTTAGGGTATAGGGCTTAACGTTTAGGGTTTAGTGTGTAAGGTAAAGGGTTAGTGGTTTAGGGTTTGGGGTTGGCTTAGGGTTAAGGTTCAGGGTTTAGATATAGGGTTTAGGGTTTAGAGTTTAGTGTATAGGGTTTAGGATTTAGTGTTTAGGGTTTATGGTTTACAGGTTATGGTTTAGGGTTTAGATTTTAGAATTTATGGTTTATGGTTTAGGGAATAGAGTTTAGGTTTAGGGTTTGAGGTTTATTGTTTAGGGTTTAGTGTTTAGAGTTTAGGGTTTAGTAATTTTAAGGTTTTGTATTAACTACTTTTTCATATGTCAATTTCGAGATTAACATACATTAACTTAATCTCGATTGTGACAGTTAATCAACAATCATATTGAAGTTTTTCGACCTAAACTTGAAAAAATGAAATCTTTAACATCTGAAATTACGAACGAAGATATTGCACTTACTACAAGATTTAGAAATTTAGAAGCCACAATATCAAATACTTTAACACGGAAAGATTTTGTGAATAAAGGAGACGAAGCGACAATGTCAAGTTATCACAATTCTATGTCATTTTTAATTGAAAAGCTAACTATTATGCACAACTTTATGGATGAGGTATACTAAATCATAAACTTCATACCAACGAAGCATTGCTTCAATGGCATCCCCTTCACCTCGTGTGTTGGGGTTGGGGTTGGGGTTAGGTCATGGGTTCGAGCCTCGCTCTGCCCAACCTATTAATTAAGCTGTCTGAAATATGAATATCCAGATTGACCACAGGGGATTTTCTCTTGGATCCATTCAGGATTCAAACCCGGTCCGCCTGCCCCTCGGGATGGTAAAAGGATCGGGTTCCTGTAGTGCGATTCGAGTTTCCTCCCGAACGCGTGTGTGTGTGTGACGATCGCTCCAAATCCATATGGCCGAACACGTCATTCATCGATTTCATTGCGAGGTATTTGACCTCTATATGATACGTTTTGTAAACATTGCATTCTTTTGAAAAGGCACACCATAAATGAATATTTAAATCAAAGGTTTTCGACATCTGATGATTTCTACATATAGACAATCACTGTAAATAATAGTTTACAATAGTACTTCCGTTGACAATGCAGTCAAAATAAGATACATGGTGATGATTTGGTGAATGCAACGTTTCCTTGAAAAATATGCCATGTACGACTCCATGCACATAGCTTGTCTAACATATAAGCAAACAGCGGAAGACTTCTAGGAAACTTGAGAATAAACATGCTAACAAGTGTCAACACAAAGGTTGGTGAGTTCATAGTTTTAGTGTTTCGCATAATTTGTATATAAAAGTGGATCACAAGATTTCAGTTGTTTCATCCAGAAACGTTTATCAAAAGTTTGTCAATAGATTCTACGTAACAGAGCACCCTGGTAACTAAGCTTTAACGTTATAATGATAAATACCCCATTCGTTTTAATACACGCAAACCAACGTGTCCTAAACTCAAATAACACACGTCCGTTTAAAGGCTAGCGCTCTAGCTCGGACGGGGATGTCAAGCCCTATGGATCCATATACTGTTATTCGCGCCCAGCAGTCCATATCCTATGTATTGGCAGCTACTAGTTACCAAAGCTAAGGGATTTTCGGTTCAAACTCAGTGTAGAATTAAGTATGTACTTGTATCCATTGCGTTTAAAATAAATTGCATGTATTCTCAGCCCAAAAATATATATTGCAAAAGCAATTAAAAAGGGAGCAATGAAACTCACCTTAGCAGCATATAAAGTTGTTCACCAAAATGTGACCGAAACTCGGATTACCAATTAATCGTAGACCTCAACCTAGAGAACATATGTTGGTCAATAAATGTCTATTAAGCTAGGTCAGGTCATAGTGTATCACAATCCTAATGCTCGAGATCGACATATAATAGTTATCCAAAGTAGTTTCAAAAAGTCAATTTTGACAATAGTTCAACAAAACGAGACATGCCTTATATAAGGATTCATTTACTCGGTTGGTAATATTTAAAAGTTCACTTTATCAGTCTCGTAAACAAGTTGTTTAAATCTTAATTGCAGATTCAAAAGCAATTTTAATTAACGTCAAACATAATTCAGTTGATCATATCTTTTAATCCGTTCATCGAAACTATTCGATATCTAAATGAAAAGTTATTGATTTTTCGCCAGCTTTCCAAATACATGTATATCATATACCTTTTACCAGTAATATATGTATTTAATTAATGATTCATTATAAACTGTTTAACGACGAAATTTAGCATACAAGCATATATAAATATATATACTCGAGCACTAGACATGGATACATAATTAATATATAAAAGATAAGATATAAGTGCTTACGTATCAGTATTGAGATTCAATATTGTAGGAAAGTACGTAGACGTAACGGAGATGATAAACACTAAGTTTGATTCACAAATATACCCTCGAACATTACCCATAACCTCCTTGGCAATAATCCATAATTTCCTTAGCTCTATCCCGCTTGAAAACCATTTTGAAAGTGACACGCTCATGACCTCGTCGTAGTATTTTAAGTGATATTATTAATAATAATAAAAATACTATTAATAATAATAATAATAATAATAATAATAATAATAATAATAATAATAATAATAATAATAATAATAATAATAATAATTTAAATAAATAAATAACTTATGGAGTAATATATGTGTAAATAAACTCGAGCAGAAACTGGGCTTTTATAGGCAACTTTTTGAAATCTGATGCCCATGCGATCGCATGGGGTTTTAGTGTATTTTCCATGCGATCGCATGGCCGCCTGATCCAGCTCAAAATGTTTTTGTTTTCTTGTTTGTCGACATATTATTATATAATATATATAATATATATTATTTAAATAATTAATTATATATTATATTAAATTCATGTGCATAGTTGACTTGTAATTTTCGTTCCGATGACTCGTACGTTATCACTCGACTTATGTCCCGGTTCCGGTTTCTCGAACGCATTTTCGTACGCTTAGAAAACTCGCAATTTACGTTTTGTGACTCGTACCTTTGTCAAAATATAGTCTTAAATTATCAATAAACTATATCATTCAAAGTGTATCTTAAACTTTCGAGTGTTTTGGTCATTTACTTCTATAAATCATTGTCTCGCTATTTGTTAATATATATATAATAACAAATCGTTTTATGACCAAGTTAATATATATTTTCAACATTCATAAACACGTTTTAAATATATGTCGCAAGTTATTCATAAACTTAATATTCCAACTTATCATATATATTCAAATAAATATTTAAACCAATAAGTTTAATGTAAGGTATCAAACAATTAATACATTGTTACGTTTTCAAATTATAGTGTGTGTGTATATATATATATATATATATATATATATATATATATATATATATATACATATAATTATTCGCGAATCGTCAAGAACAACCGAACGGTATTTGAATATATGAAAGTAGTTCAAAAATTTTGAGATTCAACTTCATAGACTTTGCTTATCGTGTCGAAAACGTTAAAGATTAAGTTTAAATTTGGTCAGAAATTTTCGGGTCATCGCAGTACCTCCCCGTTAAAGAAATTTCGTCCCGAAATTTGAGTGAGGTCGTCATGGCTAACAATAAAAATGTTTTCATGACGAATATGAGTTGATAAATAGAATTTTTATTACCGTTGAATAATATGGATAAAACAATCCAATTACTCGAAGCATATGAGAGAAGTTATCGTAAAATAGTGAATTGAAGGAATAGAGATTCGCCTTAACTGTTGACGTAGTAACGATTGTCTTCCGGAATTTAAGGAATAGAAAATCTTCATTATTTAAATAAGATTTGATTCTTCAGAATTTGCGGAAATTAGGATTTTCTTTGATTAAATGCGTAATCTGCCTCGATTGCTATGTCTGATATTTTGCTATAAATTAAACACTTCCGTTTCATTATTTTCACCACTCCTACATCTTCTTCTTTATTTCATACTTCTAAAAGATTGTGAAATGCTTCATCCAGTTCTGATTCTTGATATACTCCTAACTTTCATATCTGTCATTCATCTTTTTCATCTACCACCAGATGAAGTTATTTTCTTCTACCATTACCTTGGGGTTATAGTATTTTTCATTCTCCCGTGTCTTTATATTGCTATACGCATTGATATACACGGTTTGTAATTTCGGGGTTGTTATAGGGCTTTATATTTTCCATTATATTTCGGAGCTTCATGCTTTCATTTTCTCTTCCCGACTTTAAGTCAAGCGAATAATGGTCCAAAATTCGTAGGTATGGATTTTGAAATGAACATAATTAATGTTCTAAGAAAGAAACGGTAATGGCACAATCTGACTTGTCAAATTACCAGAATACCTCGAAAAAGACCGAATCATCAAGAAAAATATTTTCTTGATATGTTTAGAGGTTAAATAGAATGAAAGAGTTATGTAACATGGTTCATGATGAGGGTATGATCTGTGAACGTTTATCACGTTCCATTAGAAACTCAGCATGACTTACTGTAATATAATCACGTTGATCAAGTGTCATTATATTATACTAACTCATGCTTCAATTCCCAACACTACTTCAAAAACATCCATTTTTCGAAATTTTCAGAAATTAGAAACTAAAATAGTTTCTTTTATGATGTAACACAGATAGCGTGAAGAGATAAATGATTTCAGATAAGAATAGTTATGAAAATATCTTCAGAAATATGGAGGATATTTATAATGGAAGATACGATGATATCTTAGAATTTCTAATATCAGAGGATGATGCGGAAAATCTGTCTGTGAAGGTTTAGAATAAGAAGTAAGATTCTTACTAATGGTTTCAGTAGACACTGAATCATTTGGATTCTTTGAAGGTAGATTTCGTCCTTGTGATTTGTCTACAGCTTCCTTCATACTTTGCTCAACCCGTTTTCCAGTTTCAAACCTTCTCTTTTTCTGTGCTTTTCCAACACACTACTTTTATCATCAAACTTTCGACTGTTAAAGTCATTTATAGTTTTTGCTGCTTCATCAGCATTTTTCTAAAATTCATAGAACTAGTTTCGTAGTTTGGGGTGTTTTTCAGAAACTTCACATTCGAAGTATGTAAGTCTAGAAGATAGATGTTATATATATAACTGTTGTCGTAGAAAATGCTGCGAGATTCAAAATACTGATTGCTAATTCCCGGTGGTTGGTATGGAAATTATTGTTACAAGATGTGGATGAGTACATGATAAGGTTTCAATGAGTAGAAGAATTTTTCGAAAGGTCAAGGATTAATAAAGTTGTTTGGTAAATTTACTGCTAATGTGGCGGAACATGAAAGGTTCCCCAATAACAAAACGTATATATCAAGGTTACAATAAGGCTTAATCTGAAAAGTTGAAGTTGACTGGTTGGAAGTGTGATAAAACTGGATACTTTGAAAAGAAATTGCAAGATTATTTTCGGTAATAACAATGCTAAAGGATCTTTCACCGTTTTGAAGTCAAAGTATAACTTTGAAAGATGTAGAGATCTAAGAATGATTTCACCGGTTCAGAGTTATGACTTGGATTCTGATTCATCAATATCAGAATATGTAATTGAACTTGTATGAAAACGATTGTATATCATTGTGAAGATAGTGAGTATAGTTAATAATTTTTGAATCAAAACTGAAGAATGTACAATGTAACATATTAATTGTGAACTTATATATTTTCCGAGTATTACCTACCCGTTAAAGATTTCACAATTAATATTTTGTACAAAAGAATTTTCATTACAGTCTTTATGAAAATATCTGTATATATATTTTCTTTAGATGTAATTCGGATTTAATGAGTTAATATCATATTAAGCTCATTTGATTTTTGGCTTGACTTGGAAATGAATAATCTCTAAAACATTAAAGATTACATAATCTTTGCGGAGTATTTCGCTAATGTAATCGATACTTCATTATTTATTCTTATTGATATTCCTCGGTGAAGGATGTTGGTGCTCGTGGAATTTTTGTGAAGCTTACAAGGCACATATGATGTTTTCTGAAAAAGTTTCGAGTATATTGAAATTGAAAATGTAAAATCAATTATGTAATTGATTAATACACTTGGTTTATTATGAAATGGAATTCATGGAGTTGAAACGGAGATTGTAGTTAACAATGGTTAAGTTGTTAAGGAAGGATGTACATCATTGCATATTAGTAATATGAACTAACCGAGTAGTACCTACCAGTTAAGATTCACAAGTAATAGCTTAGTACAAAAATATTTATTTTGATTTCAAAATTCATATATATTAAATATACATAAAATTTCTTCAGGGGAAATGAGTTAATACTTCATCGGTTATTGTTGCTGGTATTTCTTGGTAACTACGGTGCGTATGACGTTGATGCTCGTGGAACAGATTGTGAAGTTGAGGTTTGCGATGCGGATGTTGTTGGTGGTGGTAATGGTACTGTTGGCTTGTAATTTTCGTTCCGATGCGGAGGTTTGCGATGCGGATATATTATATAATATATATAATATATATAATTTAAATAATTAATTATATATTATATTAAATTCATGTGCATAGTTGACTTGTAATTTTCGTTCCGATGACTCGTACGTTATCACTCGACTTATGTCCCGGTTCCGGTTTCTTGAACGCATTTTCGTACGCTTAGAAAACTCGCAATTTACGTTTTGTGACTCGTACCTTTGTCAAAATATAGTCTTAAATTATCAATAAACTATATCATTCAAAGTGTATCTTAAACTTTCGAGTGTTTTGGTCATTTACTTCTATAAATCATTGTCTCGCTATTTGTTAATATATATATAATAACAAATCGTTTTATGACCAAGTTAATATATATTTTCAACATTCATAAACACGTTTTAAATATATGTTGCAAGTTATTCATAAAATTAATATTCCAACTTATCATATATATTCAAATAAATATTTAAACCAATAAGTTTAATGTAAGGTATCAAACAATTAATACATTGTCACGTTTTCAAATTATAGTGTATATATATATATATATATACATATAATTATTCGCGAATCGTCAAGAACAACCGAAAGGTATTTGAATATATGAAAGTAGTTCAAAAATTTTGAGATTCAACTTCATAGACTTTGCTTATCGTGTCGGAAACGTTAAAGATTAAGTTTAAATTTGGTCAGAAATTTCCGGGTCATCACAGTACCTCCCCGTTAAAGAAATTTCGTCCCGAAATTTGAGTGAGGTCGTCATGGCTAACAATAAAAATGTTTTCATGACGAATATGAGTTGATAAATAGAATTTTTATTACCGTTGAATAATATGGATAAAACAATCCAATTACTCGAAGCATATGAGAGAAGTTATCGTAAAATAGTGAATTGAAGGAATAGAGATTCGCCTTAACTGTTGACGTAGTAACGATTGTTTTCCGGAATTTAAGGAATAGAAAATCTTCATTATCTATATAAGATTTGATTCTTCGGAATTTGCGGAAATTAGGATTTTCTTTGATTAAATGCGTAATCTGCCTCGATTGCTATGTCTGATATTTTGCTATAAATTAAACACTTCCGTTTCATTATTTTCACCACTCCTACATCTTCTTCTTTATTTCATACTTCTAAAAGATTGTGAAATGCTTCATCCAGTTCTGATTCTTGATATACTCCTAACTTTCATATCTGTCATTCATCTTTTTCATCTACCACCAGATGAAGTTATTTTCTTCTACCATTACCTTGGGGTTATAGTGTTTTTCATTCTCCCGTGTCTTTATATTGCTATACGCATTGATATACACGGTTTGTAATTTCGGGGTTGTTATAGGGCTTTATATTTTCCATTATATTTCGGAGCTTCATGCTTTCATTTTCTCTTCCCGACTTTAAGTCAAGCGAATAATGGTCCAAAATTCGTAGGTATGGATTTTGAAATGAACATAATTAATGTTCTAAGAAAGAAACGGTAATGGCACAATCTGACTTGTCAAATTACCAGAATACCTCGAAAAAGACCGAATCATCAAGAAAAATATTTTCTTGATATGTTTAGAGGTTAAATAGAATGAAAGAGTTATGTAACATGGTTCATGATGAGGGTATTATCTGTGAACCTTTATCACGTTCCATTAGAAACTCAGCATGACTTACTGTAATATAATCACGTTGATCAAGTGTCATTATATTATACTAACTCATGCTTCAATTCCCAACACTACTTCAAAAACATCCATTTTTCGAAATTTTCAGAAATTAGAAACTAAAATAGTTTCTTTTATGATGTAACACAGATAGCGTAAAGAGATAAATGATTTCAGATAAGAATAGTTATGAAAATATCTTCAGAAATATGGAGGATATTTATAATGGAAGATACGATGATATCTTAGAATTTCTAATATCAGAGGATGATGCGGAAAATCTGTCTGTGAAGGTTTAGAATAAGAAGTAAGATTCTTACTAATGGTTTCAGTAGACACTGAATCATTTGGATTCTTTGAAGGTAGATTTCGTCCTTGTGATTTGTCTACAGCTTCCTTCATACTTTGCTCAACCCGTTTTCCAGTTTCAAACCTTCTCTTTTTCTGTGCTTTTCCAACACACTACTCTTTATCATCAAACTTTCGACAGTTAAAGTCATTTATAGTTTTTGCTGCTTTATCAGCATTTTTCTAAAATTCATAGAACTAGTTTCGTAGTTTGGGGTGTTTTTCAGAAACTTCACATTCGAAGTATGTAAGTCTAGAAGATAGATGTTATATATATAACTGTTGTCGTAGAAAATGCTGCGAGATTCAAAATACTGATTGCTAATTCTCGGTGGTTGGTATGGAAATTATTGTTACAAGATGTGGATGAGTACATGATAGGGTTTCAATGAGTAGAAGAATTTTTCGAAAGGTCAAGGATTAATAAAGTTGTTTGGTAAATTTACTGCTAATGTGGCGGAACATGAAAGGTTCCCCAGTAACAAAACGTATATATCAAGGTTACAATAAGGCTTAATCTGAAAAGTTGAAGTTGACTGG
The DNA here is from genome assembly GCF_046630445.1 of Rutidosis leptorrhynchoides. NCBI lineage: Eukaryota > Viridiplantae > Streptophyta > Magnoliopsida > Asterales > Asteraceae > Rutidosis > Rutidosis leptorrhynchoides. The sequence goes on from NC_092333.1 coordinate 716,527,981, forward strand.
TTGGAAGTGTGATAAAACTAGATACTTTGAAAAGAAATTGCAAGATTATTTTCGGTAATAACAATGCTAAAGGATCTTTCACCGTTTTGAAGTCAAAGTATAACTTTGAAAGATGTAGAGATCTAAGAATGATTTCACCGGTTCAGAGTTATGACTTGGATTCTGATTCGTCAATATCAGAATATGTAATTGAACTTGTATGAAAACGATTGTATATCATTGTGAAGATAGTGAGTATAGTTAATAATTTTTGAATCAAAACTGAAGAATGTACAATGTAACATATTAATTGTGAACTTATATATTTTCCGAGTATTACCTACCCGTTAAAGATTTCACAATTAATATTTTGAACAAAAGAATTTTCATTACAGTCTTTATGAAAATATCTGTATATATATTTTCTTTGGATGTAATTCGGATTTAATGAGTTAATATCATATTAAGCTCATTTGATTTTTGGCTTGACTTGGAAATGAATAATCTCTAAAACATTAAAGATTACATAATCTTTGCGGAGTATTTCGCTAATGTAATCGATACTTCATTATTTATTCTTATTGATATTCCTCGGTGAAGGATGTTGGTGCTCGTGGAATTTTTGTGAAGCTTACAAGGCACATATGATGTTTTCTGAAAAGTTTCGAGTATATTGAAATTGAAAATGTAAAATCAATTATGTAATTGATTAATACACTTGGTTTATTATGAAATGGAATTCATGGAGTTGAAACGGAGATTGTAGTTAATAATGGTTAAGTTGTTAAGGAAGGATGTACATCATTGCATATTAGTAATATGAACTAACCGAGTAGTACCTACCAGTTAAGATTCACAAGTAATAGCTTAGTACAAAAATATTTATTTTGATTTCAAAATTCATATATATTAAATATACATAAAATTTCTTCAGGGGAAATGAGTTAATACTTCATCGGTTATTGTTGCTGGTATTTCTTGGTAACTACGGTGCGTATGACGTTGATGCTCGTGGAACAGATTGTGAAGTTGAGGTTTGCGATGCGGATGTTATTGGTGGTGGTAATGGTACTGTTGGTGTTGTTGTCGGTGGTACTGTTGATGCCGGTGATGCTGCTGGTGTTTGTAACCTTTGCACCATATTCTCCAAAGCCACTACCCGGGCACGAAGCTCGTTGACTTCTTCTACTACACCGGGATGATTGGCGGTTCGGACGAGGGGATGAATAAGATCCAGAATTTGAGATAGTATATTATCGTGACGAGATACTCTAGAAATGAGAGAGAAAATGGTGTCTCGAACAGGTTCGCCGGTAAGTGCTTCAGGTTCTTCACCAAGAGGGCAATGTGGTGGATGAAAGGGATCGCCTTCTTCTTGTGTCCAATAATTAAGTAGGCTACGAACCCATCCCCAATTCATCCAGAATAGATGATGGCTAATTGGTTGATCCATTCCGGTTACACTGTCTTCGGAATTCAGGTGAATATCCATATCGGAATAGCTGTCAGAGTTTGAACTAGATACGGGATCCATCTTGTATAATTAGGGAGATGATTTGTGATATGAATTAGATTATAGAATTTAGTTTGGTATTCTTCAATACATAATTTACATATGTATATATAATACCAAATTCCATAAATCACGGAGAAATTTTCGGAAGATATCAGGAAAAGTTTATAGTAACAGATACGCTAAGATATGAATATTGTCTATACACTATTCATGCAATCAATGCAGTAAAACGTGTCTAGACTAGGAATGATAAGCAGGTAATTTCCGACAAGAAATGATAAGCAAAACTTTTGACATGCAGACACAGTCGAAGACCAGACTTACTAATACATCCTAACAACTATCAGTTAGACACACTCATGCAAGACCTGGTTCACAAGGACCAACATTCTAATACCAACTATGATGATCGCTCCAAATCCATATGGACGAACACGTCATTCATCGATTTCATTGCGAGGTATTTGACCTCTATATGATACGTTTTGTAAACATTGCATTCTTTTAAAAAGGCACACCATAAATGAATATTTAAATCAAAGGTTTTCGACATCTGATGATTTCTACATATAGACAATCACTGTAAATAATAGTTTACAATAGTACTTCCGTTGACAATGCAGTCAAAATAAGATACATGGTGATGATTTGGTGAATGCAACGTTTCCTTGAAAAATATGCCATGTACGACTCCATGCACATAGCTTGTCTAACATATAAGCAAACAGCGGAAGACTTCTAGGAAACCTGAGAATAAACATGCTAACAAGTGTCAACACAAAGGTTGGTGAGTTCATAGTTTTAGTGTTTCGCATAATCTGTATATAAAAGTGGATCACAAGATTTCAGTTGTTTCATCCAGAAACGTTTATCAAAAGTTTGTCAATAGATTCTACGTAACAGAGCACCCTGGTAACTAAGCTTTAACGTTATAATGATAAATACCCCATTCGTTTTAATACACGCAAACCAACATGTCCTAAACTCAAATAACACACGTCCGTTAAAAGGCTAGCGCTCTAGCTCGGACGGGGATGTTAAGCCCTATGGATCCATATACTGTTATTCGCGCCCAGCAGTCCATATCCTATGTACTGGCAGCTACTAGTTACCAAAGCTAAGGGATTTTCGGTTCAAACTCAGTGTAGAATTAAGTATGTACTTGTATCCATTGCGTTTAAAATAAATTGCATGTATTCTTAGCCCAAAAATATATATTGCAAAAGCAATTAAAAAGGGAGCAATGAAACTCACCTTAGCAGCATATAAAGTTGTTCACCAAAATGTGACCGAAACTCGGATTACCAATTAATCGTAGATCTCAACCTAGAGAACTGATGTCAAAGCGGAGGTGTATACGAAAATAGTTATTAATTTTAGCAGGAAATACTATTAAATACGATACAATTTTACACAAGATATTTATTTATTTATAGAATGGATATACTTAAACCTTGCTACAACACTTATAGGCAGTGTACCTAATCGTACAGTAGTGTAGTTTTTAGTAAGTCCGGTTCGTTCCACAGGGAAAATCTTTAAACAAAGCTTAACGCTATATTAGTTTACTTTTATAAAAATACAAATATATATATAAGTAATATTATTATTATAAAGGGGAGTTTTTACCGTTTAATGACCGGTTTGTCGATTTTAAAACTTTAGTCGCAGTTAAAACCAAATGTAAAATATTAAGACTTAAATTAAAGCGTAAAGTAAATAACGATAATGAAATTGCGAATAATAAAAGTGCGATAAAATAAACTTGCGATAATTAAAAAGTACGATAATTAAAAGTGCAATTAAATACAATAATAATAAAAATGCGATATTTAGAAGTGCAATTAAATATAAAATAAAGGAAATTAAATATGAAATAAAAGAATTATGCTTATTTAAACTTCCGTAATCATGATGTTTGACGTGTTGATTTTAGTTTTATGCCCATGGGTTAATTGTCCTTTGTCCTGGATTATTTAATATGTCCGTCTGGTTTTTGTCCATAACAGTCCATCAGTCATAAATATAAAATGCGAGTGTCCTCGTCAAATTATCCTTATACCCGAAGTTAAATATTCCAACTAATTGGGGACTTAAACTGTAACAAGATTTTAATACTTTGTTTAATAATTACACCAGGATGTCGACTGAGTGTAACCCAAGGTTTTAATATTTTGTTATCAATTATACCAAGTGTCCTTGTACATAATTTCACCCCTGTTTTAATTATTCTAGTGGCTATTAATCCATTCCCGTGTCCGGTTAAATGAACGATTATTCGTTGGTATAAATACCCCGCCCATCGTGTCCGATCGAGTGTATATGGTAATTTATAGGGACGCCCAATTGTAAATCTTTATATTAACATTAACAAACTATCATTTAGTTAAACAAATATAAAGCCCATTAATAGCCCATAGTCTAATTTCCACAAGTGTCGTTCTTTTATCCAAACCCCAATTATGGTACAAAGCCCAATTACCCAATTTTAGTAATTAGCCCAACATCATGATTACTTCGTTTTAAATAAGCATAATAATAACTTAGCTACGAGACATTAATGTAAAAAGGTTGAACATAACTTACAATGATTAAAAATAGCGTAGCGTTACACGGACAGAATTTCGACTTACACCCTTACAATATTCGCTAACATACCCTTATTATTAGAATTATAATTAAAATTAAAATTAAAATATAAATTATAAATATAAATATATCGTATGAATGAGGAAAAAAAAAGATGATATTTTACGATCAGAATGCCCGAGCTTTATAGGGGGTTTCTGAATTTGGGGCTCCGCGACTCGCGGCCTTTTTGGCCTTCAAACTCCGCGAGTCGCGGAGTTTACTTTTACAGCTCCGAGGAGTTTGGCACTTTGTTTACCGACGGTTTAAATATAAATATAATATATTAAATAATTATAAGAATTATTTAAATATTATATTATATTTATGTGCATAGTTGACTTGTAATTTTTAGTCCGTTGCGTCGAGCGTTGAGAGTTGACTCTGGTCCCGGTTCCGGATTTTCGAACGTCCTTGCGTACAATTTAATATCTTGTACTTTGCGTTTTGAATCTTGTATTCTTGTAATTTCGAGACGTTTCTTATCAATAATTGGAACCTCTTTGATTGTCTTTTGTACTTTTGAGCTTTTTGGTCGTTTGCGTCTTCAATTCGTCGAATCTGTCTTTTGTCTTCACCTTTTATTATTTAAACGAATATCACTTGTAAATAGAACAATTGCAACTAAAAGCTTGTCTTTCTTGAGGAATAATGCTATGAAATATATGTTCGTTTTTAGCATTATCAAATATTCCAACACTTGAGCGTTGCTTGTCCTCAAGCAATATCGTCTTGAAATACTAGAATCACTTCTTTATTCTTCACACTTTGTACATCAGTGATTTCTATACGGTGATATAAACAATGGTAGTAACGATATGGTTTACAATCCCACATGACTATAAAAATTTAGATCCATTAAGGAAATTGGATCTTTATGAAAACATTTGATCTTTTGAAAATTAAATCTAGTTTTTACCCTAGATAAGTTTTCCGGGATAACCCTTTACCGGTGTTTGCAAAATATTTTTGTGGGTTTGGTGGGTTTCAGATTTGAAAATTTTAGCTCAAAACTTATGGTTTTGTGTCACCCACTTGCTAACCTTGTATTTGGAAAGCAACACGTCCAGTTTACTTGTCCCGTATATTACCTTTCGGTAAACTACCATCCGGTTGTAAAGGAAAGCGTTGAACAAGCAACTGTTAAGGCAATGTCCCCCTGACATGCTTTTAATTATGGTCTATAACGTGTCGGACGCAATTACTATCCTTGGTAGGAGCAATAGTAAAGCTCACCCTTATAATTTTTCGGTATGGCACAAGGTCCTGTCTTTGACCATTATGCAACCACCGTTCTTATGGTTGACACCCGATTTGGTTCAGGTGACTTAATGAATTCCAGGTGAATTCCTAGGATTTTACGTTCAATGGTAATGAACGCATTGAAAATAGGGTTTTCAGAAAACAAATCGGTTTGTAATTTTGATCAAAATATTTTCTCGTTCAAGCTCGAGTTTAGATATCATTGAATTCCATGAGTTTGAATTCTCAATCTTTAAGGTCAATCTCTATGATTGAGTAATATCAGTCTTAAAAGCTGATTTTTAATCTTTAAGGAGATTATCCTTTCTGGGGATCTGATTCATTAGTCTTATCCGGCTAATTTGCATGATGCCCCCCCATTGTACGAGATAAATCCTTCTCATGGTTAGGATAAATCTGACCACTTGGCGACCCTGTTTAATGCTGAGGTTCGTGGATTTCCTGCTGATTTTAGTGATGACTTTTCTAGATTTTTCGTCAACCTACAGCTGGTCTGGACGACAACTTCATGACCTAAATCAAGAAGCGCGTGTCTTTTTCGGAAGACTTTACTTCCTTTTAATGATGGAATTGATTCATCGTGTAGATCCATCTCTTCTTTTCTTTTATCGGGTAAAACAGTTTAGTTTAGTCCAAAGCAAAAGTATTTTCAGTTATTTGTTACAGATATATGTGACATATGTTTAAGATAACTTGGTAAATTTTTCCACACTTGGCTTTTATTTTCCTTTTTATCGTCCTCTATTCCATTTTAAATGAATTTTAACATTTTGGTTTGTTTCTCAATTTATGTCCTTTTTGAGGTAACAATAATTTCGGTGTTAAAACCTAGTTTTATCGTTCATAAATATGTATAAACATGATTTTTAGTTCATTTAATTGAAAATTTTGAAAAATTTTACTAGAATTGGGTAGTCAGTATATAAGACCAGGGCTGTTCTTTATTATCAGAGAGCACTAGATTCTAATACAACTACTGCTTTACTAGTATTTTTAATGGTAACCAAGTGTATAAAGTAAAATTTTTTAAAATCCGAAAGAATTTAACCCCTTCCCACACTTAAGATCTTGCAATGCCCTCATTTGCAAGAAATCAGTAACAATTTAAATTATTGAGGGTGATTTGTGTGAAAATGATTAAATTTTACCAAAGTTTCCAAATATATTGGCGTTTGTTTGCTGAATGATAAATGGTGCACATCATTTGTTCATTCCGTCTTGTTGTTATTTCACATATATTTTGCATCTTGTCGTCAAAATTAGTTGCTTTTGCTGAACTTAATGCCAGTCTTTGAAAATGCGTTGTTTTACCCTGTTGTGTACATAAGATAAACTGCAAACATATATACATATTTTTGAAGTTTGGTATATTACCCCACATTCAAAAATTATTAAAATCTAAGAATAAAAGTTAGATAATTATAAAAATGATTACAATATTAACAAAAGTATTAAACGTATCAATAATTACAAATTACAAAATAAATAAAACTAAGTATACTAGGGATGATACTGGTACCAATAGGGGTTCCAGGCATAACCATAGGTGCTATAGAATGCTTCGGCAGGGTCATACGTAGGATACGGTGGCTGCATCTCTATAGACCAAGGAGGGAAGATGGGTTTCGGTGTAGGAATATAGTTTCTACCTATATGCTGGCAATGAGCTATGATTTGGTTCTGATGAACTTGCCAATCTTCAAATGCTCTCTGTCTAGCATTTTCGTATTCCTGAGAAGCTATAAACCTTTGCATTTCTTGCATCTCATTCCCCCCTCCTACATTACCTTGCTGTTGGTTTCTCTCCACCTGTGGATGTCTACCATGGTATTGTACTGCGGCGTTATTTCGCCTCTTCAAAACTTTCGCACCATGGTATACATTTAAACCTATAGTATCGCGGGGTTCCGGTTCTTCTACTAATAATCCCCCCCCCCCCCGACTTATATCCACACCGAGATATTCACCAATCAAAGTAATAAAAATACCACCTCCTATTATGCTATGCGGTCTCATCCCCCGAACCATAGCTGATAAATAATAACCCACACAATATGGTATACTTACACCGCTTTGTGGGTCTCGAATACACATATGGTAAAACAAATCCTGTTCATTTACTTTTTCCTTGTTTTTACCCCTTTGTGTAATCGAATTAGCTAAAAACCTATGAATCACTCTTAATTCGGCTCTATCTATATCCAAATAAGAGTAATTTCCCCCTTTGAAACGGTGATGGCTTGTCATTTGACTCCACACACCGTGTGTATCAAAATTTTCATCTATCTTTCTACCGTTTAGTATCAACCCTCTACAATCGGCAGATGCTAACTCCTCAGGCGTATATATACGTAAAGCCTGAGCCATGTCCAGTAAAGACATATGGCGCATCGAACCGCCTAACAAAAATCTAATAAAAGAACGATCGGTTAAATTAGCTACCCGATCATTCAACTCTATACTACATAACAATTCTTCACACCATACTTTATATACAGGTCTACGCATGGTGAATAAACGTACCCAGTCATTAAAAGTAGAATTACCATACCTCTGTACAAGTAATTCCGTAATTGGTCCGGCCAATTCTACAGCTTCTAAGGGTCCCCATTCTATGACCCTTGGTACCTCAACAACCTTAGAATGAAGAGTATGCAAACCCCTTTGATATTTTGGATAATCTATCCAAAGTCTGTCAAATCTCAGGTTCGGGTGCAATTCTTCCAAGTGCATATCAGAAAAGGTCATGACTGGATGAGGTATATCCTGCTTGTAGTAGTTATCCACCTCCTGTTGTTCCGCATTCTCAGCAGGAGTATTACGGGCTTGGGATGAAGATTCACCCCTTTCAGTCTGCAAAACACATCAAACACAAATTTTGTGCATCCAAATATGCATTAGTGTCAGCAAAATCATCAATCAAAATAATTACAATGACATTATCAATTTATATCAAACTTAAGCTCATTTTCATATTTTCATCAAATCTACACTTTTTCAAATAAGCATATACGAAAATGTTTGCCAAGTTCATAAGCATTTAACTCAAATAACATGTCAAAATAATCATTACTAGCAATTAAACAAGTCTCAAATGGCATTATCTTTCAAAAATCAAGTTCATGAATTTTAGACTTGAAAAAGTCCACTTTAATTCTCAAAATCATGTTTAGGCTCAAAGTTTAGATCATTTAACTACCTAGACATGTTACACTACTCAATTTAGCAACAATTCATGACAAAAATCGGCCATAACCTGTTTATATCAAAAAGCCCCAAATTTGCTCAAGAACACAAACCCTAGATTACTCAAAATTTGAAGTTTAAGGCTTCTAATCATGTTAAACAGCATCAATCTAGGTTATACAAGCATAATACATAAACAATTTAAGCATAATTACACTAAAAAGCATCAAAATCAAATTGGGGAAAAAATGGCTCAAGAACACTAATTTCGGATTAAATGGTGTTTAGGTGTAGAAATTTACCGTTTTTCTTGAGTAATTCCTAGATAGCATCCTTCTCAACATGATTTTAGTAAAAAATTTGGTGATTAACGGTTAAAAATTGTGAATTTGGGGTGTATTTTTCGGGTTTTTGTGGAGTTTGTTCGCAGTTATTTTGCTGTTGTGGGGAGTGAACTGATCAGTTGCAGCTCTTTATTTTTTTTTCTGTAATCCGGTACTCCCGCGACTCGCGGCATTTAAGCCTTCAAACTCCGCGAGTCGCGGAGTTTGCTATTTTTTTTTTTTTTTTTTTTATAATCATTAACTTATGAAACAATTAAGTACTTAATTTTAAAATTTTGTTTCCCTTGTTATTTAGGACGAGGTCGTTTCGGATCGATGTCCTAGTCCGTCCCTCGACAAAATTTTAAAATTTGTCTTTTTGTAGCGATTGTTTTAAAAGCTAAGATTTTTGGGTTTTTTCAATGTTTTTGGCATACTTTAATTCAATAAGATTAAAAATAATGATAATAAAAGTTCTCGTCCCTCCCTCGGGTAAAGCAATTTCGGTTCAAAGACCTAGTCTTCAACTTACGACGAATTTTAAAAATCATATTCTTAACTTAATGAGATAAAGTAAATTTTTGTTTTTAAATTCACACAACTTAAATATAAAATTCAAAATTAATATTAAAAATTCACACCAAACTTAAAAATTTGAAATGCATAAAATTAAAAATTCATATTTTAAAAATTAAAAATTTACACCAAACTTAATTTTAAAAATTCATATTATAAATTCACACCAAACTTATATTAATTTTTTCAAATATTTACAATTTTAAAAATATTGATTTTACAAAGTTTACAATATTTATAAAGGGTTCAAATATTAATTTTAAAAACATGGTAAAAATAAAATTAAAAATCTTTTTGTCTTTTTATCCCACTTTAATCAATCAAATATTATCAAAAATATGCGCCCCTCTTTTCGGTAAAGTAATTTCGGTTCCAAAACTTAATTTAACTCATGACGAATTTTTGAAATATTTTGGGTTGATTGTTTAAAGATATTTATACCTTAAGAATAAACGTTAAATTTCGCAGTGATGTAATAAATTTTTTGAATGATATCAATAATTTCGGTCGCCAAACCTAATTTTATTCAATACCAATTTAATACTTTTTAGCGAACAAATTAGCTTTTATTATCAAAAGGTTAAAAATAAAAATAAAAATAAAAACTGTAAAGACATACCTTTGGAATAGATTTCTTAGTTATATGATCTATCCCATTCATAAGATAGTCGGTTTAATTGGTTTTCCATGGCTACATAGGCGTAACCTCGAGCATTCAGTGTCTTTTCTTCTAAACATATGAACGGTCCGTCTCTGCATAAAGTAACAAATTCGGTATTTGAATAGGTTTGATTATTTGAACATTTACCTCCATGTGACCATTTTCCGCATTTGTGACATCTTTCTAGGTGTCGTGCTCTTCTTTTCGCTGCGGATTTTTATTTTCCTTTACCAAATTGTAACTTATTATCTTCGCATCTGGATTCTTTTCTAACTCCGTCCATTCTTTCTCTGATTACTGATACTATTTCACTTGGTAGTATGTCATTATTTCTTTTAGTGATCAAAGCGTGTAGCATTAGACCATGGTTTAGTTCACAGGCAGTCTTCATTTTGTAAAAACCTAAAAAAAAATAAAAATTCAGAATGGGGGGAGAAGACTAGTTCTTTAGGGTCTGCTAGGGAAAGACCATTCGGGTTCCATTTTCGAGAACTACACGAAAACAGACAATCTAACTCTAACAGAAATACATATTATCCTTTAAAGACTTGATTCTCCCCACACTTAGTTAGCTGTGGTGTCGAAATTGTGATTAACTTCGTTGTCGACTTCCATCGGACCATGTATGTAATGTTTAACTCTGTGACCATTAACTTTAAATTCAATCCCATTTGAATTTATCAATTCTATCGTTCCGTATGGGAAAACTCTTTTGACTATGAATGGTCCAGACCATCTTGATTTCAATTTTCCTGGAAATAGCTTGAATCGTGAATTGAAAAGAAGAACTCTGTCTCCTTCTTTAAATTCTTTTGAACTTCTGATTCTTTTATCATGCCATTTCTTCGTTCTTTCTTTATAGATTAACGAATTTTCGTATGCTTCATGTCTTAATTCTTCTAATTCGTTTAGTTGACTTAATCGTAGACGTCCGGCTTCATGTAAATCAAGATTACATGTCTTCAAAGCCCAAAATGCTTTGTGTTCAATTTCTACTGGAAGATGACATGCTTTTCCAAAAACAAGTCTAAAAGGTGTGGTTCCAATTGGAGTTTTGTAGGCTGTTCTAAAAGCCCAGAGTGCATCCTCCAATTTAATGGACCATTCCTTCGGATTTGATCCTACGGTTTTCTCTAGAATACGTTTTAAAGCTCGGTTGGTATTTTCAACTTGTCCACTTGTTTGTGGATGATATGCGGTGGAGATTTTATGAGTTACTCCATATCTTTTAAGAACTTTCTCAAGTTGATTATTACAGAAATGAGTACCCCGATCACTTATTAAAGCTTTCGGTGTTCCAAACCTTGCAAAAAGACATTTTAAAAAGTTGACTACAACTCGTGCATCGTTAGTTGGAGAGCTTGTGCTTCTGCCCATTTAGATACATAATCAATGGCTACGAGTATATATAGATTATTATGAGATTTTGGAAATGGACCCATAAAGTCAATACCCCAAATGTCAAATACTTCACATACTTGGATGACATTTTGTGGCATTTCATCACGTTGACTTATTTTTCCGGCCCTTTGACATGCATCACAGGATTTGCAAAGAAGGTGTGCATCTTTGTAAATTGTAGGCCAATAGAATCCAGCATCATAAACTTTTCTTGCTGTTAGTTGAGGCCCATAATGCCCTCCAGTTGGCCCTGTGTGACAATGGTTTAATATTTTACTGGCTTCATCTCCGAATACACATCGGCGTATTATTCCATCGGGACAACTTTTAAACAGATGTGGATCTTCCCAAAAATAGTGTTTTATATCACTGAAGAATTTCTTTCGTCTTTGGTACGATAATCCTTTTTCAAGGAATCCACATACTAAATAATTTGCATAGTCTGCAAACCATGGGATTTCTTTATAATCTATCTTCAATAGATATTCATCAGGAAAGTTGTCTTGTATGGCTGATTCATTTAGAACTTCTAATTCGGGATTTTCAAGACGAGAAAGATGATCAGCGGCGAGATTTTCTGCTCCTTTTTTATCTCGGATTTCAATATCAAACTCTTGTAAGAGTAAGATCCAACAGATTAATCTTGGTTTAGCATCTTGTTTTGAAAATAGGTATCTAAGAGCAGAATGGTCGGTATAGACCACCGTTTTTGCTAGAACGAGATATGATCGAAATTTGTCAAAAGCAAATACAATAGCAAGGAGTTCTTTTTCAGTAGTTGTATAGTTCGTTTGTGCTCCTTGTAACGTCTTACTAGCATAATATATAGGTTGAAATCGTTTTTCAATCCTTTGTCCTAAAACGGCTCCCATTGCAAAATCACTTGCATCGCACATTAGTTCAAATGGTAGATTCCAATTTGGTGTTATCATGATCGGCGCATTAGTGAGTTTCTCTTTAAGAATATTAAAAGATTTGATACACTCATCTGAAAAGATGAATGGAGCATCCTTTTCTAGGAGTTTATTCATAGGAGTGGCAATTTTAGAAAAATCTTTTATGAAACGTCGGTAAAAACCGGCATGCCCTAGAAAACTCCTAACTCCTCTAACATTGGTGGGATGTGGAAGTTTAGAAATTACATCTACTTTAGCTCTATCCACTTCAATTCCTTCTTTTGAAATTTTATGTCCAAGAACGATGCCTTCTTTAACCATGAAATGGCATTTCTCCCAATTAAGTACTAGATTTGATTTTTCACATCTAATTAGCATTCGTTCCAGATTAACTAGACATGATTTAAATGTATCACCGAAGACTGAAAAGTCATCCATGAAAACTTCCTTGCATTCTTCTATCATGTCATGAAAAATCGCCATCATACACCTTTGAAAGGTTGCAGGGGCGTTGCAAAGTCCAAATGGCATGCGTTTGTAAGCAAAAGTACCATAAGGGCATGTGAACGTGGTTTTCTCTTGATCTTCGGGTGCTATTGGAATTTGAAAATATCCGGAAAATCCATCTAGAAAACAATAGTAACTATTTCCGGCTAATCTTTCCAACATTTGATCAATGAAAGGTAAGGGAAAGTGATCTTTTCTGGTGGCGTCATTTAATTTTCTATAATCAATACACACACGCCATCCTGTTACAGTCCTAGTAGGAATAAGCTCATTTTTCTCATTTGTAATGACAGTCATGCCACCCTTCTTCGGCACGCATTGAACTGGGCTTACCCATGGACTATCAAAAATTGGATAAATTAAACCTGCATCTAGCAGTTTAATAATCTCTTTCTTAACTACATCTTGCATATTAGGATTTAGTCTTCGTTGGCGTTGCACATACGTTTTATGACCTTCTTCCATAAAGATTTTATGTGTGCAATACGAAGGACTTATTCCTTTAATATCATGAATCTTCCATGCAATGGCTGGTTTATGAGCTTTCAACACAGAAATGAGTTATGATTTCTCATTTTCAGTAAGAGAAGACGATATTATTACAGGTAATTCAGATTCACCATGTAAATAAGCGTATTCCAAATGGTTTGGAAGTGGTTTTAACTCTAATTTCGGAGGTTCTTCTATCGATGATTTATATCGATATCTGTCTTCTTCTTTTAGCATTTGAATTTCTTCTATTGTTGGTTCATATCCATTAGCTATAAGTGTAGCTAACATTTCAGCTTCATCAATTGGTTCATTACCTTCTCCTAAAGAACATTCTCCTGTTCCTTGTAATTCTGGAAATTCTTCTAATAATTCTGCATGTGCATCTATAGTTTGAATATAATAACATGTATCATCTGCAGATTGTGGTTGTTGCATTGCTCTATCAACTGAAAAGATAACACTCTCATCCTCTATACTTAGGGTCAGTTTCTTACCGAACACGTCTATCATTGCTTTAGCCGTGTTTAAGAATGGTCTTCCTAATATGAGAGGAACTTGAGAATCTTCTTCCATGTCCAAAACAACAAAATCTACTGGAAATACTAAAGTACCAACTTTAACTAGCATGTTCTCCATTATCCCTCTAGGATATTTTATTGATCTATCGGCTAGTTGTATGCTTATTCTGGTTGGTTTCAATTCTCCAAGGTCTAGTTTAGTGTATAGTGAATACGGCATTAGATTTATACTAGCACCTAAGTCTGCCAATGCTTCTATTGAACTAAGACTACCCAGAAGACATGGAATTGTGAAACTTCCTGGATCAGATAGTTTTTCTGGTATCTTATTCAACATCACTGCTGAACAATTAGCATTCATAGTAACAGCCGAGAGTTCTTCCATTTTCTTTCTATTTGAGATTAGATCTTTCAAGAATTTAGCATATCTAGGCATTCCTGAAATCACATCAATGAAAGGAAGATTTACATTTATCTGTTTAAACATATCCAAGAATTTGGATTGCTCGGCTTCAAGTTTTTCTTTCTTCATTTTACTCGGGTAAGGAAGTGGTGGTTGGTATGGTTTAACATAAGGTTTAGCCTTAACTATGTTATCTTCATTAACCTTTTCAACTACCGGTTCTTTTTCCTTATCTTGATCAGGTTGTGGTTCTTGTGGAGTAGGAATAGCTTCATCAGAAGTTACAGGTATTTCAGGTGGTTTAAGTATTGTACCACTTCTTGTGGTAATGGCTTTAGCTGTTTCATTCCGGGGGTTAGCATTTGTATCACTAGGTAGACTTCCCGGTTTTCTTTCACCTATTAACCTTGCTAGGTTACTTACTTCTTGTTCCAGATTTTGAATAGAAGCTTGTTGATTTCTAAATGCTTGAGCATTTTGTTCATTGGTTTGTTTTTGAGATGTGAAAAATTGCGTTTGAGTTTCAACTAGCTTCGTCATCATATCTTCTAAATTCGGCTTTTTATCATCGGTTTGTTGTGGTGGTTTGTTTTGAAAATTAGGTCTTTGCTGATTATAAGTATTATTGGATACTTGTTGATTGCTAGGACCTTGTTGGTTGTTGTATGGAATATTTCTGTTATAATTCTGGTTTTGATTGTAAATCGGTCTTGGCGGTTGATAATTATTCTGATAATTATTTCCAGGCCTTTGGTTTATGTATGAAATATTCTCTCTTTGTTCCATTGTTAATTCAATACTGAGACAATCTTTTGTCAAATGTGGTCCTCCACACTGCTCACAACTAATTCGTATTGAGTGAATATCTTTAGTCATCTTTTCCATTCGTCTCTCCACAGCATCTATCTTTGCGGAAATGGAATCTAAGTCATGGCTAGAATCGGCTCTAGCTGCTTTAGATGATCTAACGATGTCTTTTTCTTGGTGCCACTCATGTGAGTGGGAAGCAGTATTATCAATAATTTTGTAAGCATCAGTTTCGGTTTTCTTCATAATAGAACCACCAGCTGCTATATCTATGTCTTTTCTTGTAGTGATGTCGCATCCTTGGTAGAATATTTGTACTATTTGACAGGTGTCTAAACCATGTTGCGGACATCCTCTTAACAACTTTCCATATCTTGTCCATGCCTCATATAGAGTTTCATTTGGTTTCTGTGTGAACGTAACAATTTCTGCTTGAAGTCTTACGGCTTTAGATGCAGGAAAGAATTGTTTAAGAAATTTGTCAACTAAAACGTCCCATGTATCGATCGCCCCTTCAGGTAACGATTCCAACCAATCTTTGGCTTCTCCCTTTAAAGTCCAGGGAAATAACATGAGATATATCTGTTCATCCTCCACTTCTCGGATTTTAAATAGTGTGCAGATCCTATTAAAGGTACGTAGATGTTCATTTGGATCTTCCTTCGGCGCACCACTAAATTGGCATTGATTAGTCACCATGTGTAGAATTTGTCCTTTGATTTCATAATCTGGCGCATTAATGTCTGGATGAGTAATTGCGTGACCTTGGCCAGTGCGTTTAGCTCTCATTCGGTCTTCCATACTTAAAGGTTCCAGATTCTCCATAATTGAATTTGTTGAATCGGTATCACTAGATGATTCTGATTTAATGGTTCGTTCCTCAACAATCTCTGTTTGAATAATTTGTGGCTCCGGAGGAAAGTTTAATGGTTCAGGATCTACGAACCGTTCCTGAATATTTTCCAGATTCTCAATTGTGAGGTCGGGTTCAAAAAATGGATTATCGGAAATTTGAACTGAAGTACTTGGTCTACTGGATGACGATTCTAAAGAAAAATCAACGGCGGTTATATTTGCTAAATGTCTTGATCTAGTTACAGGTGGTGAACGTACAAAAGGTGGTGAACGTCTTGCTCGGTGCATTCACTGAATATCCTATTAGTTTTAAAAAGGAAAGAAAAATTATAATAAGTTATCCAATCAATAGACTTTTCTGATTTTGCCCACGTTTCGAATAGCCAAAAGATGCAGCAGAGGGGCAGGATTCGTTTGGTCTCAATATAATTGAGGACTGTTTGGTTCTAATAACCCGGTCCACGTACAAATCCAACTATTACTACGAACCAGAAAATTTTGATGTCTATCAATTTAACCACTCAAAATAAATTTTCGTAATTTTAAGAAATTTAGATAAGAAGTAGAATAAAAATCTATGTCCTAAAACTAGAATAGCGAGAAATAAGAAAGAAAAAGAGTTCGTCGAAAAAGGTCGAAAAAGAAAAATGGTTGAAAAATAAAAGGTGACGAAAAAATAAAATAAAAGAAACTTATAAAAACTTAAAAATACTTGAATAACCTAACCTTATTACTACAACTAACTTAAAATTATAATCGCAAATTGATATTACTAATTGGAATGATAATTGATACATAGGTAAAAGTCGTCTAAAAATATTAAAGCTTACAGGAAAAACTATATCCCAAATGGAAATAACTTAAAAAGAAACTAAAACTTAAAAAGGCGTCGCAAAATTCTAAAGTACCTAAATCTTAATCTAAGAAAAAGCACTTAAGGAATTCTACGGCAAAGCCTAAAAATCTAGGAGCAAAAATAACTATAGCAAAAACTAAGTCTAAAATTAAATATGAGCGAAAAATACAAATATTACGTTAAAACGATTGAAAAGGGACAAAATATAAAAATATACAAAAAGTTGTAAAAAGTACAATTTTTATAAAAATATTATTTTTATATTATTTATTTTATTAAACTATTAATTTTACAATTTAATTAAACTTAATAAACTAAAATATAAATTAAATAAAACTTAAATTAAACTAAAACTAATAATAATAATAATAATAATTAGGGTTTATAATAATAATTAATTAATAATTACTCCGTGATTAATCGCAGTAGGGTTTCTGTCGGTGTCAGAATTACTCCGCGAGTCGCGGTATTTCAAACAACAAACCCCGCGAGTCGCGGGGTTTCAAAATTCAACCCTGGAACAGTTTAAAACTCGACGTTTTTTTTTTTTTTTTCTGTTTTCTGTTTTTATATTTTCTGTTTATATTATCTTATTAAAATATTTATGTAATCTAAATAAAACTTATCTTTAATAACTAAGATAAAAATAAAATACTTTATAACAATAAAAAAATAGATTTATATATATATATTTTTTTCTTTTTTTTTCTATTTTTTATATTTATAAAATATATTTATAAAATAAATTAAATAAAACTCATATTTTTACAAAATAAAACTTATATTTATCAAACTCCTAAAAATACATAAATTTTTGTTTTTCTTTTTATATTTTCGAATAATTAAAACGTATTTTTACAAAAACGAATTTTAATAAAAGTTAACTAAATTTTTTTTTTTTTTATATTAGTGTTGCGCTTCCGGCTTTTAAGAGAGTTCCCCGGCAGCGGCGCCAAAAATACTTGATGTCAAAGCGGAGGTGTATACGAAAATAGTTATTAATTTTAGCAGGAAATACTATTAAATACGATACAATTTTACACAAGATATTTATTTATTTATAGAATGGATATACTTAAACCTTGCTACAACACTTATAGGCAGTGTACCTAATCGTACAGTAGTGTAGTTTTTAGTAAGTCCGGTTCGTTCCACAGGGAAAATCTTTAAACAAAGCTTAACGCTATATTAGTTTACTTTTATAAAAATACAAATATATATATAAGTAATATTATTATTATAAAGGGGGGTTTTTACCGTTTAATGACCGGTTTGTCGATTTTAAAACTTTAGTCGCAGTTAAAACCAAATGTAAAATATTAAGACTTAAATTAAAGCGTAAAGTAAATAACGATAATGAAATTGCGAATAATAAAAGTGCGATAAAATAAACTTGCGATAATTAAAAAGTACGATAATTAAAAGTGCAATTAAATACAATAATAATAAAAATGCGATATTTAGAAGTGCAATTAAATATAAAATAAAGGAAATTAAATATGAAATAAAAGAATTATGCTTATTTAAACTTCCGTAATCATGATGTTTGACGTGTTGATTTTAGTTTTATGCCCATGGGTTAATTGTCCTTTGTCCTGGATTATTTAATATGTCCGTCTGGTTTTTGTCCATAACAGTCCATCAGTCATAAATATAAAATGCGAGTGTCCTCGTCAAATTATCCTTATACCCGAAGTTAAATATTCCAACTAATTGGGGACTTAAACTGTAACAAGATTTTAATACTTTGTTTAATAATTACACCAGGATGTCGACTGAGTGTAACCCAAGGTTTTAATATTTTGTTATCAATTATACCAAGTGTCCTTGTACATAATTTCACCCCTGTTTTAATTATTCTAGTGGCTATTAATCCATTCCCGTGTCCGGTTAAATGAACGATTATTCGTTGGTATAAATACCCCGCCCATCGTGTCCGATCGAGTGTATATGGTAATTTATAGGGACGCCCAATTGTAAATCTTTATATTAACATTAACAAACTATCATTTAGTTAAACAAATATAAAGCCCATTAATAGCCCATAGTCTAATTTCCACAAGTGTCGTTCTTTTGTCCAAACCCCAATTATGGTACAAAGCCCAATTACCCAATTTTAGTAATTAGCCCAACATCATGATTACTTCGTTTTAAATAAGCATAATAATAACTTAGCTACGAGACATTAATGTAAAAAGGTTGAACATAACTTACAATGATTAAAAATAGCGTAGCGTTACACGGACAGAATTTCGACTTACACCCTTACAATATTCGCTAACATACCCTTATTATTAGAATTATAATTAAAATTAAAATTAAAATATAAATTATAAATATAAATATATCATATGAATGAGGAAAAAAAAAGATGATATTTTACGATCAGAATGCGCGAGCTTTATAGGGGGTTTCTGAATTTGGGGCTCCGCGACTCGCGGCCTTTTTGGCCTTCAAACTCCGCGAGTCGCGGAGTTTACTTTTACAGCTCCGAGGAGTTTGGCACTTTGTTTACCGACGGTTTAAATATAAATATAATATATTAAATAATTATAAGAATTATTTAAATATTATATTATATTTATATGCATAGTTGACTTGTAATTTTTAGTCCGTTGCGTCGAGCGTTGAGAGTTGACTCTGGTCCCGGTTCCGGATTTTCGAACGTCCTTGCGTACAATTTAATATCTTGTACTTTGCGTTTTGAATCTTGTACTCTTGTAATTTCGAGACGTTTCTTATCAATAATTGGAACCTCTTTGATTGTCTTTTGTACTTTTGAGCTTTTTGGTCGTTTGCGTCTTCAATTCGTCGAATCTGTCTTTTGTCTTCACCTTTTATTATTTAAACGAATATCACTTGTAAATAGAACAATTGCAACTAAAAGCTTGTCTTTCTTGAGGAATAATGCTATGAAATATATGTTCGTTTTTAGCATTATCAAGAACATATGTTGGTCAATAAATGTCTATTAAGCTAGGCCAGGTCATAGTGCATCACAATCCTAATGCTCGAGATCGACATATAATAGTTATCCAAAGTAGTTTCAAAAAGTCAATTTTGACAATAGTTCAACAAAACGAGACGTGCCTTATATAAGGATTCATTTACTCGGTTGGTAATATTTAAAAGTTCACTTTATCAGTCTCGTAAACAAGTTGTTTAAATCTTAATTGCAGATTCAAAAGCAATTTTAATTAACGTCAAACATAATTCAGTTGATCATATCTTTTAATCCGTTCATCGAAACTATTCGATATCTAAATGAAAAGTTATTGATTTTTCGCCAGCTTTCCAAATACATGTATATCATATACCTTTTACCAGTAATATATGTATTTAATTAATGATTCATTATAAACTGTTTAACGACGAAATTTAGCATACAAGCATATATAAATATATATACTCGAGCACTAGACATGGATACATAATTAATATATAAAAGATAAGATATAAGTCCTTACATATCAGTATTGAGATTCAATATTGTAGGAAAGTACGTAGACGTAACGGAGATGATAAACACTAAGTTTGATTCACAAATATACCCTCGAACATTACCCATAACCTCCTTGGCAATAACCCATAATTTCCTTAGCTCTATCCCGCTTGGAAACCATTTTGAAAGTGACACGCTCATGACCTCGTCGTAGTATTTTAAGTGATATAATTAATAATAATAAAAATACTATTAATAATAATAATAATAATAATAATAATAATAATAATAATAATAATAATAATAATAATAATAATAATAATTTAAATAAATAAATAACTTATGGAGTAATATATGTGTAAATAAACTCGAGCAGAAACTGGGCTTTTATAGGCAACTTTTTGGAATCTGATGCCCATGCGATCGCATGGGGTTTTAGTGTATTTTCCATGCGATCGCATGGCCGCCTGATCCAGCTCAAAATGTTTTTGTTTTCTTGTTTGTCGACATATTATTATATAATATATATAATATATATAATTTAAATAATTAATTATATATTATATTAAATTCATGTGCATAGTTGACTTGTAATTTTCGTTCCGATGACTCGTACGTTATCACTCGACTTATGTCCCGGTTCCGGTTTCTCGAACGCATTTTCGTACGCTTAGAAAACTCGCAATTTACGTTTTGTGACTCGTACCTTTGTCAAAATATAGTCTTAAATTATCAATAAACTATATCATTCAAAGTGTATCTTAAACTTTCGAGTGTTTTGGTCATTTACTTCTATAAATCATTGTCTCGCTATTTGTTAATATATATATATAATAACAAATCGTTTTATGACCAAGTTAATATATATTTTCAACATTCATAAACACGTTTTAAATATACGTCGCAAGTTATTCATAAAATTAATATTCCAACTTATCATATATATTCAAATAAATATTTAAACCAATAAGTTTAATGTAAGGTATCAAACAATTAATACATTGTTACGTTTTCAAATTATAGTATATATATATATATATATATATATATATATATATATATATATATATATATATATATATATACATACATACATACATATAATTATTCGCGAATCGTCATGAACAACCGAAAGGTATTTGAATATATGAAAGTAGTTCAAAAATTTTGAGATTCAACTTCATAGACTTTGCTTATCGTGTCGGAAACGTTAAAGATTAAGTTTAAATTTGGTCAGAAATTTCCGGGTCATCACAGTGTGTGCAAATGATGAGTGTCATTGAAATAAATGATACACTGATGCAAAGCTTGTCGTTCAAAAAAAAATCATAAACTTCATACATCTTCTAAATAATTAAAAAAAATATTACAATATTATGCATTTTATTACAAATATAATGTTTCAACTCATTATAGGCTGACACATAAGACTTTCTCAGAGATGCACAAAGTACTAACAAAAAGACAAAGAGTTATAGCACTATTTACAATTCATGATCATCTAACAAGACCAATTACATTGTCGAATGTGTAGAAAAATACAATGAAGATCAGAGATAACCATCCACAATTCTTAATTCAATCGCCTAAAACTACATCACGATATCGGAGATGATTTATTTAATTTTAATCAAAAAAAAATTTTCTTATTTATTCGTTAGTACATTCTGAAACTTTAAAAATTTGAATCTCTTACAAAACATTTGGTTTAATGTTCATCATAGACTTAATAATAGTTCGTTAGTATATTTTGGAACTTTAAAAATTTCAAGCCCCTAAAAAATATTTGGTTTAATGTTTATCTAGATATAATAATAGTTTTTTTGATTTTATAGCTTAAATGATTAGACCTTTCAAAAATCCCGCGAAATCGCGGGTCTTTAACTAGTTAAATAATTATTGTGATGATTATCATTTTTTGTATTCGGTTAACTGGTGAAATGACCCGTGAAACCACATGTTTGTTTAAACGAAACAGTTTAATGATATGTTTTAGATATTAAGTGAACGTAAATGCTAAAGTCATTTAGTTTAATGACCCGTGGAACCACAGAGTCCGATTAAGAAACTCGTCAGCTGAACATTTCTTCAAACACCTAAAATGCATCTTAAACAATCCACATTCAATCATAAGAGATTATATTGGTCGTCATTTTATTTTAAAAGTGTAAATTAAAATATAAATTTAGAATTGATTTCTTTCTGCCTAGCTTTTATACCTTCTCGTACTCAGTTAAAAATAATTAATTAAAATAATTCAAAATTATTTAATTTTAATAGTTAAAATAATTATTAATAAGATTTAATAATAATAATTAATTAATAAGATTTAATTTTAATTCAAAATTATTCAGATTAATGACATCACCCACCATGCTTAGATTTTTTTCTTTTGTTTTTTGATTTTTTTTAATAAAAGAATTAGTCTAATAATGACATCATCATTATAAGATTTTAATATAAACTATTGATTATGATATATTACAATAAAACACGTATACTATCTAACAAAATAAACAAACAAATCACATATTTAATCTTTTATAATCTAAGTTTAAGAGTAAATTCAACAAATGTGTACAATCTTCGACAAAGATTACACGTTTTTATGGATATCTTTCGATTATGCCATGTTATATATATTTTTTGCTATACTACGTTTTTGTTTTCGTCGCATATTGGATATAGATATGGATGAATAAACAACAATTAAATAGATGAATATGGATGAACAAAAACTAAATGGATATGAATATGAATACGGTATGACCCGATCCATATCCAGTCCATTGTCATCCTTAAACATAACAATACAAACAAAAGGGGGAAATAAATGACGGTCCTCTTTTACAAATAAAATTATAAAATAAACAATATAATAATATACTAACAAATCACAACATTTACTTCTTCCACATGATCAGATGCTTAACTTAATCCCTACTATACCTGGCGATCAAGACCCATACATAAAAAAATTGAGTCCATTGAATCAACTTAGTAAGAATTGGGTTTCGAAAAAGCAAAGGGATCAGGTCAACATGGACCCATCTTTAGTACATTAATATGTTAGAAAGTTCATCTATACCTGTTGAAACCCATTCTCAACCCATCATACGAAAAAGTTAAAAAACCAAAAAAAATGAAAAAAATTAGAAAAATAAAAATTATTTTTTAAAGTAAATTTTTTTTAAATAAATAAATAAATAAAATATTTTTTATTTAAAAAATATTAAATTTTTCTAAAAAATAAAATAATTTTCATTTAACAAAAATATTTATAAGAAAAATGGGTCTCGATGACCCAACTTGTTCGACCTGTTTGAGTTTTAAGACCCGTTCGACTCATGACTTGTTTTGACTAAACCCATTTGGGTCTCGACCCAAGCCGACCAGTTTGCCAGACTTAATCCCCCACCATCAGCAGTAGGATTACCCTTGTTTGCAGGAATGCTGTGACGACCCGTCCTTATCCCCCTGGACGAAATCAACAACATCTGGTTCCATTGCGATGATCGACTCCAAGTAATGTTCTTAACACGAGCAAATGCACAGCGGAAGACTTAATTCGTACCTGAGAATAACATGCTTTAAAATGTCAACATAAAGTTGGTGAGATATATAGGTTTGATGCTAGCAGCGTTATAACTATGGACCACAAGATTTCATGTTTATACATAATACACTCCTCGTGTATGAAAAGTCGTTGAGCACTTGGTAACCATACTTAACATTTAAATCACAGCAGCATATTCTTATATAAACCCTACACCGTACCAAGTGTAGTAACGAAACGAAGTACTGTGCAACCGTTAAATGCTGGTCGTCCAGCCCGGTTGGGGTTGTCAGGCCCGATAGATCTATCAACAGGATTCGTGTTTACGCTCCTCACATAAATATTAGCTACCAAGTATAAAGAAATATGCCATGGTACAACTCAACGTAGAATTTATTTTTGATCACTTGTGTCCATAACGTAAATCATTTATAAAAACAGCGCATGTATTCTCAGCCCAAAAATATTTAGAGTATAAAAGGGACTATATACTCACCTAATGTATTTTGTAGTAAAAATACATATAACACCATTAATCAATTATAAGGTTGGCCTCGGATTCACGAACCTATATCATTTATATATTTATTAATATACATAATTGTAATCGAACAGATATCCATATAAAATTATTAGTTATATACTTTTTATATTAATAGTATATATATATATAAGTTTCATATATTCATTTCGTATATATATAAAAAATATTAATTTTTGTTAAGATTAATAATAATTAATGTTAATAATAATAATATTTATAACCATATCTGTAAAATATAAATTTTACTGTTAGTGATATTTATGATAAAGATTTTAGTATTTATATAATAATAGTACTCATAATAATATTAATGATTCGATAACATTATAAATAATAATAATACGTAATGATAATACTAATAATTATAAAATTTTAATGAAACTACATTTATTGATTTTGATATAGATGTTAATAATGATAATATTAGTGAATATTTAGTAATAATATTTATAATAATAATAATAATAATAATAATAATAATAATAATAATAATAATAATAATAATAATAATAATAATAATAATAATAATAATAATAAATTTGAAAAAGAAACTACCTGTAAAGACTAAAAAGAATTAATAAACTGTCCAAGCCGGGACTCGAACCCTCGACCCCTCGCTCACCGACCCAACACTCAAGCCATATGCTCCAAGTTGTCTTTCTGTTTTATTACTTCACCTAAATCTATATATTTAATATCTATCTGCGTAATTCTTCATCTTCCTCAAAAAAACCAATCGACCCAAAACCAATCCATCATACTCGCGGTTTTTAATTTGGATTAAGACTTTCCAACAAAATACGATCCATCTATATATGTCTTGGAACTGTTTAAAAACGAAAAAAAATTAAAAAAAAAAAACAGGAATCGCTGCTACTGCAGCTCGTCATATTTAGGAAAAAAAAAAAATTATTTTTTGATTTTTAGAAGTTTTTAGATAAAGATTATAACCTGAAAAAGTTTCTAAATTATCTTTAAAAACTTTCTGTATACTTAATTGTACTTAAAACATCAAATTATAATCGAATTTCTCTATGAACATCGTTTGTTGACTTTTTGAAAATAACCTTGACTTCGAAAATTCGAGTTCGTTAGAAAGAATTGGGTGTTCAAACTTTACATAGAGTTTGAGTGAATTCTTCCTATCTAAACTGCATTTTTAGAATTTTGAAAAAAAACGATTTGAGGTTGAGATTTTGCATATCACTTGGCGTACAGGGAAACCACGGTTTATTTATCTTTTTTTTTTTTATTCAGCTCTCTTGATAAAACCCTTATAATTGATTATGGCTAATATCGTTGATACACTGAATAATTTACACTAAAAAAAAAATTGCTCCATTTATTTGTAGGGTTGTTGATGGTGCAAAATGGTTCACGGGTTAGGGAATAAAAAGAGGGAAAGAAGAAAACAACAAAATAATCCAGTTGTGATCCAATACGCCTAAATATCTGTCATCCAGCCTTTTTTTTAAAAAAAAAAAAAAAAAACGATATTACTAGTTTTTTAAAAAAAAAAAAAAAAAAAACTAACTCCATTAATAATAATTTTTAATGATAATTATAAAAATATTAATAAATGAAATATTAACAAAAATGTAACAAATTACATGCCTTAAATGTTATAACTATATATTATAAACAAAATAACAAGCTTGATGATACTAATATTAATATACATTTTAATATTAACATTAATATTAATAATAATGAACGTAATAATAATAGTAAATAATAATAATGATATTAACTACAAAATGACACAAATAATATTTATCATAATAGTTATATTTTTAACTTGCAGTTACATTTAATATATTTATATTATTACAATTCATTACTTTTGTAATGTCTTTTAATTACATATTACATATGTATATAATAACATGTACTTAAAATATATAGATTTATTTTAATAGTAATCTTTATCTTTATTATATTGTTTAGTATTTTATAATTTTAATTCCAACAAATAATAATTCATTAATATACTATTATATATAATTATTTATATCTAGTTATTTATATATACATATCCATTGTCCGTGAATCGTCAGGCTTGGTCGAAGGGCAACTGATTATCCGAGCATAGATTTCAAACTTTCTAGACTTAACATTAAGGTTTTTGCTTATCGTGTCGGAAATATATAAAGTTTAAGGTTTAAATTTGGTCGGAAATTTCCGGGTCGTTACAGTACCCACCCGTTAAATAAATTTCGTCCCCGAAATTTGGTAGAGATTGTCATAAATAACAATAGGAATGTTTTCATGACAAATATGAGGTAATAATAGAGTTTTATCATTATCGGAAGATATGGATAAAACGATTCGATCATGTGAAGCGCACGAGTGAAGCTATCACAAAAGAATGAAATGAGTGAATATGAAATTGTTTTAACCGATGACGTGACTAGAATTGATTTCCAGAATTTTAAGGAATTTAGGGAAAATCTTACATAATAAGATTTGGTTCTTTGGCGATCAGGATCTTCTTTGATTTAATGCGGCAAATCTGTTTTGATTTCTTTGTCGGATATTTCACTATAAATTCACCCCTTCATTTCCTTATTCTCCATACCATCTATTCTTTCTTCCTCTACTCATTCCTTAATATGCTCCATCCACTCCTGATTCTTATTATACTTCTAACTTTCATATCTTTCATTCTTCTCTTTCATCTGTCACCAGAAGAATCTATTCACTTTTATGATTTCCTTGGAATTATATTGTTTCTAATTCTCCCGTGTCTTTACTTTGCGATACGTATTGATATACACGGTTTGTAGTTTCTGGGTGGTTGTTGGGTTTTATATCTTTCCTTATACTTCGATGCTTTTGTTTTCTATAATCATTGTCATCCACAGTTAATGTTCTTTCCTAATTGCTGCGATCTTTACTACAATTTTTATTTCGGAGCTTCATTCTTTTTCTTTTCCTCCTCTTCAACTAAGCATCTTTTGTAATGGTCCGGAATTCGTAGATATGAGGTTTGGAATGAGCATAGCTAATGTTCTAAGAAAGAAAGGGTATTGGCACAATTTTTATTTGTTAAATTACCAGAATACCCTGGAAAAGATAGAACTATCAAGACGATATGTTCCTGATACGTTTGGGGATTAAATGGAATGTAAGAGCCGTGTAACATGGCACATGATGACGGTACTGTGAATCATCATATTCCATTAGAAACTTAACATGACTTACTGTAATATAATGAAGTTGATCAAGTTTCATTATATTATACTAATTCATGCATCAGTTTCCAACACAACTTCAAAACATTCATATTTTAATTTCGAAGGTTTCAGAATTTAGAAACTAACACAGTTTCTTTTATTTTATAACGCAGATATTACGGAGAGATACATGATCGCAGATAGGAATAGTTGTGAAAAGATCTCCAGAAATATGGAGAATATGTATAACAGAAGGTATGAAGATATATTATAATATCTAAGATAAGTTGATGATGATGAATATCAACTGGAAAGGTTTAGAATAAGGATTAGGGTTCTTACTAACGGTTTCAGCAGGCACTGAATCGTTTGGATTCTTTGAAAACAGGTTCAGTTCTTGTGATTTATCCACAGCCTCTTTCATACTTTGCTCAATCCATTTTCCAATTCCAACCCCTTCTATTTTTCTGAGCTTTACCAACATACTATACTTTATCATCAAACTTTTGACTGTTAAAGTCGTTTATGGTTTTTGCTGCTTCATCAGCATTCCAAGAACTACTTCGCAATTCAGGGTATTTTTCAAAAACTTCACATTCGGAGTATGAAATTCTTAGGGATAGACGTTTTCGGTATAACTGGGAGAATTTCTACAAGATTTTCAAAATACTGATTGCGGATTTTGCCAAAGAGATAACGAGTTGCTGGTACATCTGCTGATGATGTTGTAAAATATAAAAGGTTCTCCGGTAACAACGGAGAAAGGACAAGGTATAAATATCGAGATTATAATAGGAGTAGTCTCACTGAGAAGTCGAAGTGGAGCTGTGACAAAATTAGCTTCCTGAAAAGAAATTGTAGAGTTGTTTTTGCTAATAAATGGCAAAGGATTCAACACGATATGTGTTAAACTATGAATTTGGATTTGAGAGTTCTTCAGGTGCATAACTGTATGCATACATCTTTTCTCCCATAGATGGAGTGCGGTTGGTTCATCTTTCCGATCGAGGTGTTTTCAAGAATCATGAAAAGTTGTGAATGTGAATTGTATTCGCCAAGATACGAATGAGGTTTAAGATAAAATCAAGTGGTAAACTTGAAGAATTGTTTAGTTTCATATGTTATAATCATCATTTTATCTCATTTTACTTGTCCTTAGTTAGCAGTCTATTAATCCGATTGTCCAATGGTCCAATAGTTCAACAGTTCAATATATTCATATATAATTTAATATACATTATTAATACGTATCGTGACCCGTGTACCGGTCTCAGTGTCGATCACAACTCAAAGTATATATATATTTTGGAATCAACTCCGACCCTGTATAGCCAACTCCCACCTTCACATATAGAGTGTCTATGGTTGTTCCAAAATATATATATAGATGGGTCAATATGATAAGTCGAAACCTTGCATACGGGTCCCGTTATTTAAAATGCGTAAAATAAATAAATATATATCATGACCCATTATACAACGTGTTGTCTCAGAATTAATCCGACGTATTGTTGTACATGTGTCCCGACAGTATGTACAGTGCAGAAATTAAAATTGCGAGAATGTAAATTGCGATAAATTAAATGTTAATCAGTTAGCTGGGAACAGTTAGCCGGAACAGTTAGCGTGGAATCCTTAACAGATTTTCAATTAGTTAATTCGCGTGTTTCTAACAATTTTTAATTTGTCCAATGTTTCTTCATTATGCCACTTGTTGGATTCTGATAAGTCAAAGTCCAAATATGAAATTTAAATGGAATTGGTTATTTTGGGGTGAGCGGGTACGAATATCGGTGGTTGTAAGTAAGATAATAGATAACCGTTGAATCAGATTCGAAGAATGTACAGTGTAACTTATTAATGTGAATTCTAAATATTCCTCGGGTACTACCCACCCGTCAAAATATTTTCATCATTAATAGTTTGTACGAAGGAATTTTTAATTACAATCTTTATGAAAATATACTTGCATATATATTTTCTTCAGATGTAATCATAGATTTAATGAGTCAATAAGATATTAAACTCATTTGATTTATCGTTAATACTAGATTACATAATTTCTAAAACATTAGGAATTACATAATCACCATGTCGAACGAGGATAAATGAGGTGGAACGATTCGTAAAGCGAAGATAATCGATGATAATCGATGTAGAATGAAGATTATACTTGAAGAACAGACGGTGGTATTGAGGCGTGTGATGTTGATATCCGAGGTACATATTGTGATATTAAGGTTCATAACGCGGTTGTGGTTGGGGGTGATAAGGGTACTGTTGACGTTGATGATGGTGGTACTGATTATGCTGCTGGTGCTGCTGCTGGTGTTTGTAACCTTCACACCATGTTTTCCAAAGCTGTCACGAGAGTGCGAAGTTCGTTAATTTCTTCTATTATACCGAGATGATTGGTGGTTCGGACGAGCGAATGAACAGGATTCGAAATATGGGATAGTATATAATCGTGACGAGATACTCTAGAAATGAGAGAGAAAATGGTTTCTCGAACAGGTTCGCCGGTAAGCGCTTCAGGTTTATCACTAAGAGGGCAAGTTGGTGGATGGAAGAGATCTTCGATGTGAAATGATTTTCAGATATCGGATGATATTCTAGCTATATAGAATATCTATATATAACACTAAAGATTTCGTAGACTACAGAGGAACCTACGGCATATGTCAGGCAAGTCTACGGATGTGCTAGGATATGAGTTATCAGATACGCTAAGATATGAATTTTGTCTATACACTATCGATGCACTAAATGCAGTAAGACGTGTCTAGACTTAAGAATGATAAGCAGGTAATTCCCTAAGGATGATAAGCAGATGGTTTCCGACTAGATATGATAAAACTTTTGACATGTAGACACGGTCGAAGTCCAGACTCACTAATGTATCCTAACAACTACTAGTCAGACACACTAATGCAAGGCCTGGTTTGCTAAGACCACCGCTCTGATACCATCTGTGACGACCCGTCCTTATCCCCCTGGACGAAATCAACAACATCTGGTTCCATTGCGATGATCGACTCCAAGTAATGTTCTTAACACGAGCAAATGCACAGCGGAAGACTTAATTCGTACCTGAGAATAACATGCTTTAAAATGTCAACATAAAGTTGGTGAGATATATAGGTTTGATGCTAGCAGCGTTATAACTATGGACCACAAGATTTCATGTTTATACATAATACACTCCTCGTGTATGAAAAGTCGTTGAGCACTTGGTAACCATACTTAACATTTAAATCACAGCAGCATATTCTTATATAAACCCTACACCGTACCAAGTGTAGTAACGAAACGAAGTACTGTGCAACCGTTAAATGCTGGTCGTCCAGCCCGGTTGGGGTTGTCAGGCCCGATAGATCTATCAACAGGATTCGCGTTTACGCTCCTCACATAAATATTAGCTACCAAGTATAAAGAAATATGCCATGGTACAACTCAACGTAGAATTTATTTTTGATCACTTGTGTCCATAACGTAAATCATTTATAAAAACAGCGCATGTATTCTCAGCCCAAAAATATTTAGAGTTTAAAAGGGACTATATACTCACCTAATGTATTTTGTAGTAAAAATACATATAACACCATTAATCAATTATAAGGTTGGCCTCGGATTCACGAACCTATATCATTTATATATTTATTAATATACATAATTGTAATCGAACAGATATCCATATAAAATTATTAGTTATATACTTTTTATATTAATAGTATATATATATATAAGTTTCATATATTCATTTCGTATATATAAAAAAAATATTAATTTTTGTTAAGATTAATAATAATTAATGTTAATAATAATAATATTTATAACCATATCTGTAAAATATAAATTTTACTGTTAGTGATATTTATGATAAAGATTTTATTATTTATATAATAATAGTACTCATAATAATATTAATGATTCGATAACATTATAAATAATAATAATACGTAATGATAATACTAATAATTATAAAATTTTAATGAAACTACATTTATTGATTTTGATATAGATGTTAATAATGATAATATTAGTGAATATTTAGTAATAATATTTATAATAATAATAATAATAATAATAATAATAATAATAATAATAATAATAATAATAATAATAAATTTGAAAAAGAAACTACCTGTAAAGACTAAAAAGAATTAATAAACTGTCCAAGCCGGGACTCGAATCCTCGACCCCTCGCTCACCGACCCAACACTCAAGCCATATGCTCCAAGTTGTCTTTCTGTTTTATTACTTCACCTAAATCTATATATTTAATATCTATCTGCGTAATTCTTCATCTTCCTCAAAAAAACCAATCGACCCAAAACCAATCCATCATACTCGCGGTTTTTAATTTGGATTAAGACTTTCCAACAAAATACGATCCATCTATATATGTCTTGGAACTGTTTAAAAACGAAAAAAAATTAAAAAAAAAAAACAGGAATCGCTGCTACTGCAGCTCGTCATATTTAGGAAAAAAAAAATTTATTTTTTGATTTTTAGAAGTTTTTAGATAAAGATTATAACCTGAAAAAGTTTCTAAATTATCTTTAAAAACTTTCTGTATACTTAATTGTACTTAAAACATCAAATTATAATCGAATTTCTCTATGAACATCGTTTGTTGACTTTTTGAAAATAACCTTGACTTCAAAAATTCGAGTTCGTTAGAAAGAATTGGGTGTTCAAACTTTACATAGAGTTTGAGTGAATTCTTCCTATCTAAACTGCATTTTTAGAATTTTGAAAAAAAAACGATTTGAGGTTGAGATTTTGCATATCACTTGGCGTACAGGGAAACCACGGTTTATTTATCTTTTTTTTTTTTTATTCAGCTCTCTTGATAAAACCCTTATAATTGATTATGGCTAATACCGTTGATACACTGAATAATTTACACTAAAAAAAAAAATTGCTCCATTTATTTGTAGGGTTGTTGATGGTGCAAAATGGTTCACGGGTTAGGGAATAAAAAGAGGGAAAGAAGAAAACAACAAAATAATCCAGTTGTGATCCAATACGCCTAAATATCTGTCATCCAGCCTTTTTTTTAAAAAAAAAAAAAAAAACGATATTACTAGTTTTTTAAAAAAAAAAAAAAAAAAAACTAACTCCATTAATAATAATTTTTAATGATAATTATAAAAATATTAATAAATGAAATATTAACAAAAATGTAACAAATTACATGCCTTAAATGTTATAACTATATATTATAAACAAAATAACAAGCTTGATGATACTAATATTAATATACATTTTAATATTAACATTAATATTAATAATAATGAACGTAATAATAATAGTAAATAATAATAATGATATTAACTACAAAATGACACAAATAATATTTATCATAATAGTTATATTTTTAACTTGCAGTTACATTTAATATATTTATATTATTACAATTCATTACTTTTGTAATGTCTTTTAATTACATATTACATATGTATATAATAACATGTACTTAAAATATATAGATTTATTTTAATAGTAATCTTTATCTTTATTATATTGTTTAGTATTTTATAATTTTAATTCCAACAAATAATAATTCATTAATATACTATTATATATAATTATTTATATCTAGTTATTTATATATACATATCCATTGTCCGTGAATCGTCAGGCTTGGTCGAAGGGCAACTGATTATCCGAGCATAGATTTCAAACTTTCTAGACTTAACATTAAGGTTTTTGCTTATCGTGTCGGAAATATATAAAGTTTAAGGTTTAAATTTGGTCGGAAATTTCCGGGTCGTTACAAATGCAAACGCTGAAATCCCCGAACTCTCTTCTACCGCTGGCAAAAAAATTCGATCAGTCGTATCCTTTTCGACAAGACAACGAAAATGTTATATCGGGTTTAGTCTCGTTCCATATAATGTAAACAACGAAAATGCTATAAGGCCGATAAGGTTACCAAGGCGGCCCATATTTTTGTCATGCTCAATTGTCTTTATATTGCTAGTCTGCTAAAAGGGCTTATAATAGTGTCAACTTCCTTTTTCTTCTTCATATATGATACCAAGAACATGAAACTTAGCAGAAACATAAAAACTTTTTGATCAAATTCAAATTGATCATAAAAAAATGCCGAAGTTTGCTATCAAAAGTGTATATTCAAAATAAAAACACCAGTATCACCTATAAACAATATTTATGTATTTGTATTTGTATTTGTAGTTTGTAATTCATTTTTTCTCTATGTTTTTTTTTTCTTCGAACGGCTAAAATTTTAATAAACTCGCGAGAAGCTAGACAATGAAATACAATACATCAGTAACTTAAAAAAAAAAAAAAAAGAGAACAAAAGACAGACATTTACAAGGAATTCAAAGGATCTCTTAGCCACTCCGTCCAATTTAAAGTGGACTTGTGATATCTCGAATACAACCAATTAAAGCGTGTAACCACAATGTTGTCGACCATGTGGGATTTCCGAATCTTGTTCTTTTTGAATATAATGTCATTACCCGAAGCCGCCAAATGTTCCAAAGTTTCGAATAAACTATGACCATAATAAAATTACTGTTGTTCTGTGAGCCGAAAATGAATCGATCCAAGGCCAAACTTCATCAACCGAATTCCAGATGGGGAAAGAAATGTCGAGCCATCTACCGACCTTGCACCAAATTTGATAGGAGGTATCACACCGAACAAACAAATGACTATGTGATTCTTCGGATACATCACAGAGCCCACGACATGAGTTGTCAAAAAACAGCCCTCTAGCTTCTAAGTTTCGATAGGTAGTGAACCGATGAAGTTTGAGGCGTCAAATGAAAATATTGATTTTAATAGGAACAATGTTTCACC
The DNA here is from genome assembly GCF_046630445.1 of Rutidosis leptorrhynchoides. Taxonomy (NCBI): domain Eukaryota; kingdom Viridiplantae; phylum Streptophyta; class Magnoliopsida; order Asterales; family Asteraceae; genus Rutidosis; species Rutidosis leptorrhynchoides. The sequence continues at coordinate 716,562,403 of NC_092333.1, forward strand.
ACTTCGTTCGAATAAATGAAGCCACGTAGATATTAGAAGCAATGATAGTTTTAGCAGTTGAAACTCTAAACTCACCATCAGAAGAGTAATCCCACTTCCATGAATCGTCTTCACCCGATAGCGTTACCGAGTTAAGTAAACTCGTGAGTTGATCGTATTGCTCAAGTTCAGCCCCTCCCCTAATTGGCTTGTGCCACTGCCAAAACCAACCCGATGGCGAGAAATGAGAAGCAACAGGTCCGAACTTCGCCAAGTCTAATACGAAAAGCCGAGGGAAACTATTAGCGAGAACCTGACTCCCAAACCATGGATCATGACAGAAATCAGAGAACGCCCCATTGCCTAATTTAATTCGCAGTTTATCAGACAACAAGTGATTGTTGTAGTGTAGTTTAGAGATTGACGATGTAATTCCTCCCCAGGTCCACGAAGCAGAAGCTGCACACTCGGCTTTTTTGAATTTGTTAAACAAAAAATCCAAACAAAATGTCTTTAACCTCATTAGGATGAGTTACCCAATTACCGTTCGACATGATGCCCGGGATTTGTAATTTTTTCCTTTTTCAATTAACCGGTGTGTCGAAGAAAGCACTATTTTCATCTCCCAATGCAGTGTGGAGCTTTCTATTCTTTTGTGCCAAGTTATCCAATCCAATAGCTTCAATGGTGGCTAAATATTTGAGAACAGTAGTTCTCTCACGCACCAAAGAATCAAGTGGTAGTTCTCTATGTATTTATGATTTTGTGTGGTCCAAAGCTTTTTTGGATTGTGAAAGATTTACCTAGCCCCAAATCACATGATTCATGGAAACATTAAACCTTTTTGGCTTAAAAATGGGATCACATGAATTGATGATGGTTTTAAAATTGTCTTTGGATACACTAAATAAAAGTGAGTTGCAATGTCACTAAACTCTAACTACAATACACACAGTACAGAATCAGTTCTTTACCCTAAAACAACATAACAATACAAACAAGAGGGGCCATTAAAAGATGGTCCTCTTTTGCGAATGGATATAATAAATAACAAAATAATAATACAATAACAAAACCACACCAGTTACTTCTTCTACACGATCGGATGCTTTCCATGATCCCTACCATCAGCAGCAGCAGCAGGAGGAGGAGGAGGAATAATAGCCTTGTTTGCAGGATTGTAAACACTATAATCCCCGAACTCTCTTCTACCACTGGCAAAAAACCACCCAGTCATATCCTTTTCCACAAGACATAACTTTAGTATGACACTAACAACATATATGTTCAAGACTATAGGACCCACAATCGGTAGGTCGAGCAGGTTGGGTAACATGTCAAACTGGGTTTTGGTCGTTTTTGTACAAGTGAAACTGGTTGGGTCAGGCTGACCCTGAAACACATTTTGCCATTTTTATGATTTTGTTAAAATGGTAAATACTACATGTCAATTATGCTTACAATAACTTTGTCATAACTATACAGCCCAAGTATTCCAGATACCATAGAAACACACATTACATTCATACCTTAAAAAGAACAAGGACCATGGTCAAAGTCAAAGATGCAGAAACACAAAATGTACCTGTGAGTCACATCCCAACCTGCCGGTAAGAAACGAGGATGAATGGCTTCAACAAACACTTGTCTCCATCTTTGACAAAATTCACGAATCCCATCTTCTCCATGTTCCTTGAGCAGGAAATCAACAACTTGTTTCCCATGTGGTCCATGACCTAATAAAGACAGTTTTGAACTACACGTAGCAAACACACCTTCATTACCACTCGGACCAATATACCCATTTTGTTTTGCAGATGAACCCACAACATCCGGATCCAATATTGACGTATTCTCAGTCTCGGTTTCATTGTTGTTAAATTCTGACCCATCTTCCATATCAGTAGTTAACGCCTTATCAGGGCTGTCGAATTCCTTGTCTGAAACAAGGTTTCGTGAGTTTAAAGACATGCCTCTCTTTTTCCTTAAACGTCTTCTCTCGTGAGGACTCATTCCAACTAGTAACGCATTTTCTAAGTCTTCCTCTGATATATCTCTGCCTCCATAATACTTCTTCACAACCTGCAAAATATATAAGCATGAGTTCCGTCTTCACAAACATACACATCAGATATACTTTAAGTAGAGGGGGCAATGGCTACAAACGACCACGTCTAGTGCCGTTGTGGCTGTTTGGTGACTAGGCTGTCCCGTCTCCGTCTCAGTAAAACGTACAAATTGGTGACTCTCGGTCAAAGGTTGGGTGAGAGTCGGGAAAAGTCGGTCAAATCAGTCAAAATTGTCATATTTTATTTTGATTTTTTGTAATGAATTAACGGTAATAGTGATTATAGGTGCCAAATTAGTCAAGGAAAGTTTTTAGTTTTTGGCTTTAATATATGTATATAAATATATATTTTTATATTTATATATTTAAAAGTCAACGTTGGTCAACGTCCGTCTCGACCCTTTAAGGTCCCGACCGTCTAAGCCCCTTCTCACGCCTTAGCAAGACCCATCCAACACTTAGGGTTTTATATTAAAAGTATAGATATAGAAAACGAGATCTTCCAAAGCTTGAAATATATAAAGTTATGTCTGATTAAAGATCCTGACAATTAAAACATGTTATGTACCTCTTTCAATTCCTCACGGCGCTTAGGTGGCATCCTTGGTCCGTGCCTTATGAGAGCCATTGCTGCTGTCCGCAACTCTAAAGGAGACACACCACCATCACCAAGTTTCATAACAGATGCTGAGGACCCAGAAACATCCTGATCCTCAACCGAATTAACCACTTTGTGCACAAACAACGGTATCCCAAATTCAGAAGCTACTTTTTTCTTGTACTTTTCAGCAGAAGAATGTGCTTTTTCATGACAATCAACACAAACTAGAACAATATCATGAGATCGGTGGCTTTTCAAATGTTCGGGAAAGTGTATTCGGTAACATGATGGGATGATACGGTAACGTAAATAGTGATTTCCTTCACCACAACCTACACATATGTTTTTCTTACTTTGGATATAGAAATCGTTCCCTTCATCTTCGGGCCGACCTTTGGGTTCAAACAGAAGTATTATTGCTGGTGGGTCTTCATCAACAAGTTTTGCCAAATCCCGTTGCAAATACCTGCAAGTTTCATTGTTAATTTGTTGTGTATAGAAGTGGAAGAATGGGCAACTTGGGTCGGGGAGTAATGGGTCAGTACGGGTCGGATTGACCGGTAAGACTTTTTGCCCCATTTTTATGAGTAATCAGGTTCTTTAATATGATCATAAACAACATAATATTTCGTAACAATTTAGGTTTATGAATTTTTTTTTCTTTGAAATTTTGTTTTACTACAGAGTATTAGACAAGAAAACATAATGCCAATCAACCCACTTACAGGTAAATTGGTCAAAATCGTCACCTTTATTTATGGAAATGTTTTAATAATTGAATGAATTTGCACTTTAAAATTTATAATGTGATACTAAATAATTAGAAAAGTTTGAATAATTGAATGTGCACTTTAAATTTAAAATTGATAATGTGATACTAACTAATTGGAACATAAAATCAATTGTAATATAACGGGCAGTACAAGTTATAAAGAAGGCTTAATAGATAACTGTATTTAAATTTAAACCTAGGGTAATCAGTTTGGTTGAAACAAGGTGTGTAACTGAATATTTGCCTTACATATTTATACAACTAAAGCAGAATCTGTATATACCCAAAGACCAAACGATCAGTTTTAAAGGACGTATCCAAAGACCAAACACCCCATATGCATGAGTTACAACTAAAACACACGCAAACAGAGGTTTTATTACTTACCATTCTAGCTTCCTTCGATCACAGTAACATAACAGTCGTCCATCATTGGCATATATCCTGCAGTTGTGATACACTGGAGACTTACAAGAAAACTTCTGAACAAAAAGCTCTCGAGAAGCCTTTCGGGCAACTTGTCTAGAAAACTTATACCCATTTTCTTTTGTAACTAATCTCTTTGATACTTTAAAATCATTGCTTTTAGACAAAAGACCATAATTATAAAGAGAAAAAGGACAAGAACCGTTTGGACCGAGGTGCTTTTTTAGAATTAGTTGAAACATCTCATCAAGATTGTTAATCTCATCTTGAAAAAGGTACTCAAAATCATCCAAATGACTTAAGACAACAGACGATGGAAACCGAGGGTTAGATGTAGAATTGAGAAGGTCGGTATCTATATCAGCTTGTGATATTGTATTGCATATATCCGTTGCGGTTAATGGAACGTTTTCGGCAAGAGCAACGATAGCACTATCGGAAAGTACATATTTAAGGCTCTCGTCATGCATACGGGCCTGTAGCAACGTATATAAAGAAGTTAGCCAGCATCAAGATAAAGATGAGTTGGGTAAATGGACAAGATGGGTAATGGGTCACAAAAACTCTTGATTTAGAAATAAATTATCTCCATAGATAAAACGTTTTATAAGCCCATAAGCATATAAATTCACCTTATAAGGCTTCTCACCTGTTTGACTGTATTGTATTTAGCTATTTTTCTATATTTTACATGTTTACCAGTTTGACCCATTACCAGCAAAATACAATCCAAACCCATTTCCATATAATTGGGTTGAATGCCAACTCTTACAGAAAGTAGTTTACCATCAAATCTCTCCAAGAGCATAGACGTCTAACAAGCTCCTGAAACTGCACGGGTATATAAAACATTGCCACAAAGGTTATATAAACAAGAAACTTTTATGAAAGACGGGAAACTATATAATTGAATATGAATGTACCCGAGTGTAGTTTGTAGAACTTTTGTGGTCATTCACGTGGCGGGAAATAATCGAAGATGCGGCAGACTGCCCCGGGGAAGCTTCTAGTTCTTTGGTGAAGAGTTGCAGACACAAGACATTCGAACGTCGATAGGCCTCGAAAACAAAATAGTATTTGTCATCGAGACATGCTGAATTTTCTGATGCACTATTATCTTTAGAACTACATTAGTACATTACAAAATGGACAGTAACATACAACAAACATTCTCTAACGGTTTTGTCCTTTGAATGTAATTGTCTCATTATGCAACAGACCAACAGTGGTTTATTAATCATGCTTTATAAGAAAATGAAGCCATTCATTATGCACTAGTTGATAAATATAATGTTTTTAGTGTCTTCTTATTCAACATAGTATTTCAGTCAAGTTACATAACAAGTAAGCAACAAACCAGATAAGCGTAACAAGAAATATAAACTACATATAAAAACATGTGAAAGTGAAAGAGCTCACCATTTTTCTGAAGTTTGAGTTCAGAAACAAGGCAATGTGCAATATACAGCAAGTAGTGTGCATCCATTCGAGCATATTCGACCATATCTATGGGAAAAGGGCGCTGTCGCCAATCTTCACGCTATAGTTCAGATTGATGCAAAGAAGCGCATATACGGTGCACATTATTCATTAAAGCTGTTTCATCAAGCTACTAGTACATACATAATGCTGACCAAAAGATATCTAGTAGAAATACTAAATGTACCTGGTAAAATTTGTTAGTTGTGACACCACAATATGTTTCAAGTAAGTAGGCTAATGATCTCTGTGGCTTTGACAACACATCGCAGGCCTGCGCAGTATCCAATCAGCTATTATGTTTAATAAACTTAGTCTGTTAGTGTACCATTAAGATAATTATAATAACTAGAGTGGTATGTATATTATATCGCTTGCTCAGCTATATAGTTAACAGACAGAAGATAATAACAGCCATCCATGAGACATTACATTTAAGAAGAAGATAAGAACCAGAGTAAGATTGTATATAATAAATTAATAATAATAAACCTCACCTTTGCAGTGTCAAATAAGTTTACAACATAGATATGAAAATCCCTTTGTAGCCATATAACATCATTATCTGCACCATGGAAGACCTGCACATGCAAACTACTAATATTATTATTATTATGTAAAATAAGTTATACACGTAAAACATGAAATTAATATTACTATTATATTGAATGAAAAGGACTATATAAGGAAAAAAACTAAAAAGGTGATGAGTTTGTGTGATTTACATTCATTATTCAAAATGGTTATTTCTGAACTTCAACATTGCAATGCAAGCTAAAACTATTGTATAAAATTAATAACCACAATCCTGAGCAAACATTGCAATCATAAAACTTAAAGTGATACTTAGAAAAAATTGTATGTGTTTTGAAGAGCATTTATAAAGATTTTGAGAAAATGTAAAGTGTGTATGTATCATGGATGAGAGGAATAAACTTCATGCGCATTTCACAACATCATTAAAAATTTGAAAACTCAACAATTGAAAAGGATACCACCCTTACAATCCGAGGTTAAACCAATTAAAAATCCATATTTTTGTGACACCAACATTCCCTAGTTACTTTCGCCCCTTCTACTGATATTGAACATATAAAAACAATAAACTCCTAAAAAACAGCCACGTAGCCAGCCTCGTTACATGATCAAACTATAAGCCAACAAAATTTTGAGTGACAAACCTACAAATTACCTTGCATATATTAGGATCAGCAAATACAGGGCTAAGAATTCTCATAATATCATGAAGAGCAATGGTGTCAACCAGATAATCCTCCTCTCTCGTAGAAATCTAAAAGTTATAAAAAATCACAAGCATTACATTATAGCATTAAATAAGGTATACAAAAAGAAATATATCGGACCCACCTGAATAAGAGCTGTAAACCCCAAAAAGGAATGTAAGCTATGCTGCTCAGTATCCACAGCAAACACTCTTTCTTTACTCAAAACCTCAACAAGTTCTTTTAACTTGGATTCATCATCAACCCAGACATACTTATCACTCATTTCCATATCCATACTTCCATTAAAAAATTCAAATTCGACCTGTGGTTTCTCCAACAGAGCCTTGATCTCAGATTCATATGGATGCAAATCCGAACAACTGTCTGCTAGTTATCAAAAGTTAACATCCAATTAATACACCAAGCGGTTGCAATATACGAATAACATGCCAAACAAGTAGCCAAAACTATCTAAATGAACAACAGATTAAAAACTTGCTTGTCTTTTTACTAAATAATCATTAACCATTTTTCAGGATTTTAAAATTCTACATGACAATTATGAACAAATTACTATCAAAACATGTATTCTAAATAATAACATGATGGTATAAATTAAACAAAAAAAAAAAATCAAAGTGTAACTTTTCAAGTATCCACATATGACATAACAAGTTAAATGCAAATCATAAGTGACAAAATATATCCAAATGCACTACATTCAGCTTTATGTGACATATATCAACTTATAAGCTAGGGTTTATATTCAAAATTATAATTTCTAAAAAAACAAAAAAATTTAATTAATGAAAACGTTACCATCGAGCTTGAGGTGTTTGAACGGAGCATACGAGTTATTCGCCAGCACACGTTTAAAATTGTGCTGCGGTTTCGCTTCTGATTTTAAATAACACGAGCTTAAATTCTGTTTTCGTTTTCGCTGTTTACGGTATCTGTTTGCTAATAAAATTGAAATAACAGCTAAGCATGATGATATTGTGATTGCCAATTTCATCTTAATTTTATTATCCATTATTTGATTTGATCAATCCACTGCTACTTCTGTTTTCTCAACAACTTCAATGGCGGCCTGGAGATACAGAGGTTTAGTGGCGGTTCAATATGATAACCCCACACCGGTTCCCTGTCTAGAACCTTGGGCCGGATTGAGCATATTGAAATTGAAATAATAAGCTTATATTTGAGCCCATTGATTTAAAAAAAAAAAAAAAACGTGGAATTGGCCCATGCTAAAATTAGTAAATTAGCTCAGTGGTACCCGATGCCTTTGATCTCTGGGCCCACAGTGGGGGAAGCTTTGACCCGAAGAAAGGCGCAAGTTCGATTCTCAGTCTGGGCGCCCCGCATGGAATTATTTCTCCCTCCGGGGGGAAATTTGTGAAGTGTTTCGGGGGTCTAGCTAGCTGGGGTAAAAATCGCCTTGCCGTCACTGTGGTACCTGGGAGGAGGTACTTTGCTATAGTGACCCGAACTTTTCCATGTTTATATATATTAATTGAGATTGATATTTACATGATTAAATGTTTCCAACATGTTAAGCAATCAAACTTGTTAAGACTTGATTAATTGAAATATGTTTCATATAGACAATTGACCACCCAAGTTGACCGGTGATTCACGAACGTTAAAACTTGTAAAAACTATATGATGACATATATATGGATATATATATATATATATATATATATATATATATATATATATATATAGTTAAAATAATACTATGATAAGTAAAAATATCATTAAGTATATTAACAATGAACTACATATGTAAAAACAAGACTACTAACTTAATGATTTTTAAACGAGACATATATGTAACGATTATCGTTGTAAAGACATTTAATGTATATATATCATATTAAGAGATATTCATACATGATAATATCATGATAATATAATAATTTAAAATCTCATTTGATATTATAAACATTGGGTTAACAACATTTAACAAGATCGTTAACCTAAAGGTTTCAAAACAACACTTACATGTAACGACTAACGATGACTTAACGACTCAGTTAAAATGTATATACATGTAGTGTTTTAATATGTATTTATACACTTTTGAAAGACTTCAATACACTTATCAAAATACTTCTACTTAACAAAAATTCTTACAATTACATCCTCGTTCAGTTTCATCAACAATTCTACTCGTATGCACCCGTATTCGTACTCGTACAATACACAGCTTTTAGATGTATGTACTATTGGTATATACACTCTAATGATCAGCTCTTAGCAGCCCATGTGAGTCACCTAACACGTGTGGGAACCATCATTTGGCAACTAGCATGAAATATCTCATAAAATTACAAAAATATGAGTAATCATTCATGACTTATTTACATGAAAACAAAATTACATATCCTTTATATCTAATCCATACACCAACGACCAAAAACACCTACAAACACTTTCATTCTTCAATTTTCTTCATCTAATTGATCTCTCTCAAGTTCTATCTTCAAGTTCTAAGTGTTCTTCATATATTCTACAAGTTCTAGTTACATAAAATCAAGAATACTTTCAAGTTTGCTAGCTCACTTCCAATCTTGTAAGGTGATCATCCAACCTCAAGAAATCTTTGTTTCTTACAGTAGGCTATCATTCTAATACAAGGTAATAATCATATTCAAACTTTGGTTCAATTTCTATAACTATAACAATCTTATTTCAAGTGATGATCTTACTTGAACTTGTTTTCGTGTCATGATTCTGCTTCAAGAACTTCGAGCCATCCAAGGATCCGTTGAAGCTAGATCCATTTTTCTCTTTTCCAGTAGGTTTATCCAAGGAACTTAAGGTAGTAATGATGTTCATAACATCATTCGATTCATACATATAAAGCTATCTTATTCAAAGGTTTAAACTTGTAATCACTAGAACATAGTTTAGTTAATTCTAAACTTGTTCGCAAACAAAAGTTAATCCTTCTAACTTGACTTTTAAAATCAACTAAACACATGTTCTATATCTATATGATATGCTAACTTAATGATTTAAAACCTGAAAACACGAAAAACACCGTAAAATCGGATTTACGCCGTCGTAGTAACACCGCGGGCTGTTTTGGGTTAGTTAATTAAAAACTATGATAAACTTTGATTTAAAAGTTGTTATTCTGAGAAAATAATTTTTATTATGAACATGAAACTATATCCAAAAATTATGGTTAAACTCAAAGTGAAAGTATGTTTTCTAAAATGGTCATCTAGACGTCGTTCTTTCGACTGAAATGACTACCTTTACAAAAACGACTTGTAACTTATTTTTCCGACTATAAACCTATACTTTTTCTGTTTAGATTCATAAAATAGAGTTCAATATGAAACCATAGCAATTTTATTCACTCAAAACGGATTTAAAATGAAGAAGTTATGGGTAAAACAAGATTGGATAATTTTTCTCATTTTAGCTACGTGAAAATTGGTAACAAATCTATTCCAACCATAACTTAATCAACTTGTATTGTATATTATGTAATCTTGAGATACCATAGACACGTATACAATGTTTTGACCTATCATGTCGACACATCTATATATATTTCGGAACAACCATATACACTCTATATGTGAATGTTGGAGTTAGCTATACAGGGTTGAGGTTGATTCCAAAATATATATAGTTTGAGTTGTGATCAATACTGAGATACGTATACACTGGGTCGTGGATTGATTTAAGATACTATTTATCGATTTATTTCTGTACATCTAACTGTGGACAACTAGTTGTAGGTTACTAACGAGGACAGCTGACTTAATAAACTTAAAACATCAAAATATATTAAAAGTGTTGTAAATATATTTTGAACATACTTTGATATATATGTATATATTGTTATAGGTTCGTGAATCAACCAGTGGCCAAGTCTTACTTCCCGACGAAGTAAAAATCTGTGAAAGTGAGTTATAGTCCCACTTTTAAAATCTAATATTTTTGGGATGAGAATACATGCAGGTTTTATAAATGATTTACAAAATAGACACAAGTACGTGAAACTACATTCTATGGTTGAATTATCGAAATCGAATATGCCCCTTTTTATTAAGTCTGGTAATCTAAGAATTAGGGAACAGACACCCTAATTGACGCGAATCCTAAAGATAGATCTATTGGGCCTAACAAACCCCATCCAAAGTATCGGATGCTTTAGTACTTCGAAATTTATATCATATCCGAAGGGTGTCCCGGAATGATGGGGATATTCTTATATATGCATCTTGTTAATGTCGGTTACCAGGTGTTCACCATATGAATGATTTTTATCTCTATGTATGGGATGTGTATTGAAATATGAAATCTTGTGGTCTATTGTTACGATTTGATATATATAGGTTAAACCTATAACTCACCAACATTTTTGTTGACGTTTAAAGCATGTTTATTCTCAGGTGAATACTAAGAGCTTCCGCTGTTGCATACTAAAATAAGGACAAGATTTGGAGTCCATGTTTGTATGATATTGTGTAAAAACTGCATTCAAGAAACTAATTTCGATGTAACATATTTTTATTGTAAACCATTATGTAATGGTCGTGTGTAAACAGGATATTTTAGATTATCATTATTTGATAATCTACGTAAAGCTTTTTAAACCTTTATTTATGAAATAAAGGTTATGGTTTGTTTTAAAAATGAATGCAGTCTTTGAAAAACGTCTCATATAGAGGTCAAAACCTCGCAACGAAATCAATTAATATGGAACGTTTTTAATCAATAAGAACGGGACATTTCAGTTGGTATCCGAGCGTTGGTCTTAGAGAACCAGAATTTTGAATTAGTGTGTCTTATCGAGTTTGTTAGGATGCATTAGTGAGTCTGGACTTCGACCGTGTTTACTTGAAAAATGATTGCTTAACAAATTTTGTTGGAAACTATATATTTTTAACATGTGAATATTATGTGATATATTAATCTCTTAACGCGTTTGATATTATGTGATAGATGTCTACCTCTAGAACAAGTCCCATTGACTCACCTAATAATAATGAAGAGTCAAATGTAAATTGGAATGATTCGTGGACTGATTCACAAGTTCCCGAAGAGGAACCGGAAGAAGAGTCGGAACCGGAAGAAGAATCGGAACCGGAAGAAGAATCGGAACCGGATGAAGAAATAGAACCGGTGGGGGAAATAATAAAACGGTTAAGTAAAAGAAAATCCTCAACCAACCGACCAAGGTTAATTATGGTCAATGGTGTTTCCGCCAAGGAAGCAAAATATTGGGAGGATTACCAATTCTCCGATGAATCGGATTCCGACGAAAATTCCGATGATGTTATAGAAATTACCCCAACTGAATTTAAAAAGGCAAAAGAAAATAATAAGGGAAAGGGCATAAAAATAGAGAAATCTAATTCCAACCCCGATGAACTTTATATGTATCGTCAACCCCCGAAGTCCTTAAGTTGTAACAATGACCCGGGAACCTATAAACCACCAGGTTTTTCTAAACCAATGTGGAAAACGACGGCTCGTATTAGGGGAACATCATATATCTCTAGAAACTTGGCAAAACGAACCAAAACTGAAGAAGAAGAAACAAGCGAGTCGGAATAAGATAGTTGTATTCGTGTGGTGTAATATATGTAATATAGTGTGCTTATGCTTTATGATATATGTAAAAATTGCTTGTATTAATAAGTAATTTTTTTTTATGAATCTAACTCTTGTCTATTTTACAGTATAAAAACACAAAATGGATAGACAACCCAATATTTTAAGAGACCTACCCGAAGACATGATTGATGAAATCTTGTCTAGAGTCGGTCAGAATTCCTCGGCACAACTATTTAAGGCGAGATCAGTTTGTAAGACATTCGAAGAACGTTCCAAGAATGTCTTGGTTTATAAGAGACTTTCGTTTGAAAGATGGGGGATATCACATTGGGAAACCCATAAGTTACGATGTGTTTACTTTGACGCATATATTGCGGGGAACCCAAATGCTATTTTACGTAACGGGTTAAGAAATTATTTTGACTCAATGTATCCGAATATAGGACTTCATGATTTAGAAAAAGCGGCTAACATGCAACATAAAGAAGCATGCTATGCTTACGGGTTAGTAATGTTCGCTTCTCACCAAAGTGAGAAAAAGAACATCGGGCTACAGCTATTAAACAAAACGTTCCCACAAGTGACGGAGTCGGTAATTGGGGTAAGAAATGAGGTTTTTAGGTTATTACGAGACTGTTGGTCATTACGTAACCCTCGTCCCTTTGACGACGTTACAACACGCTGTCTTATCAACGGCCATAACGGGTATGTTCCACAAGACCAAGGATGGGAAGTAATCCTAGTAAAACCAGAATGCATGATTTGTTTCTGGACGTATGAATTACGTGTCTTTATTGCCTTTGCTGAACGACTTGTGTACTAGCTAAAATTATCTTCACAACCATCTTGTATCAAATTTATTGTGTGCTATATTTCATGCTATATGTAAAATAAGCGGTATTGTAAGTTTGTAAAATATTGTGTAAAAGTTTGAACGTGAAATATTATTATAATCAGTTTTTCATATAGAATTGTAGTAGTTGAATTGTATATTAGCTACTAAGTATGAACTTAACGGGTAGGTACTACCCGAATTTAAACTTATAAAATGCTAATATGAAGAAAAAGCTTTTATAAATGAGTTCATATTATGCTACGAAATACTATTAACTACTCTTAATATTCTGTATGATTAACTTGTTCCATTTGACTATTTTGAAGGAAATGGCACCGACTACTCGACACACCGTGAATATGAATGAAGAGGAATTCCGTACTTTTCTAGCTTCAAACATAGCCGCAGTACAGGCTGCACTACATACCAACAATAACCTTGGATCTAGCAGTACAGGAAATCGTGTAGGATGCACCTACAAATAATTCACTGCCTGCAAACCTTTGGAATTTGATGGAACCGAAGGACTGATCGGATTGAAACGGTGGACCGAGAAGGTCGAATCAGTGTTTGCCATAAGTAAGTGTACTGAAGAGGACAAAGTGAAGTACGCTACGCATACCTTCACAGGTTCTGCGTTAACATGGTGGAATACCTATCTAGAGCAAGTGGGACAAGACGATGCGTACGCACTACCGTGGTCAGCATTCAAGCACTTGATGAACGAGAAGTACCGTCCCAGAACCGAGGTCAATAAGCTCAAGACAGAACTTAGAGGGTTACGAACCCAAGGATTTGATATTACCACATACGAAAGACGATTCACAGAATTGTGCCTATTGTGTCCGGGAGCATTCGAAGATGAGGAAGAGAAGATCGACGCGTTTGTGAAAGGATTACCGGAAAGAATCCAAGAAGATATAAGTTCACACGAGCCCGCCTCCATACAACAGGCATGTAGAATGGCTCACAAACTAGTGAACCAGATTGAAGAAAGAATTAAAGAACAGACTGCAGAAGAGGCCAATGTGAAGCAAGTCAAAAGAAAGTGGGAGGAAAACGGTGATAAGAATCACCAATACAACAACAACAACAATTACAACAATAATCGCAATAATTATCCCAACAATCGCAACATCAATCGCAACTACAACAAACGGCCCAACAACAACAGCAACTACAACAATCATCCCAACAACAATAATAACCGCAACAACAACAACAATCAGAAGCAACTATGCCAAAGGTGTGAAAAGTATCACTCGGGGTTCTGCACCAAATTTTGCAACAAGTGTAAAAGAAATGGTCATAGCGCGGCAAAGTGTGAGGTCTACGGAACAGGGGTTAATAAAACGAAAGGAACAAATGGTGTCGGAACGAGTAATGGCGGAACAAGTAGTGTCGGAGCAAGTTATGCCAATGTAGTTTGTTATAAATGTGGAAAACCGGGCCACATTATTAGAAATTGCCCGAACCAGGAGAACACGAATGGACAAGGCCGCGGAAGAGTTTTCAATATTAATGCGGCAGAGGCACAGGAAGACCCGGAGCTTGTTACGGGTACGTTTCTTATTGACAATAAATCTGCTTACATTTTATTTGATTCGGGTGCGGATAGAAGCTATATGAGTAGAGATTTTTGTGCTAAATTAAGTTGTCCATTGACGCCGTTGGATAGTAAATTTTTACTCGAATTAGCAAATGGTAAATTAATTTCAGCAGATAATATATGTCGGAATCGAGAAATTAAACTGGTTAGCGAAACATTTAAGATTGACTTGATACCAGTAGAGTTAGGGAGTTTTGATGTGATAATCGGTATGGACTGGTTGAAAGAAGTGAAAGCAGAGATCGTTTGTTACAAAAGTGAATTCGCATTATACGAGAAAAAGGAAAACCCTTAATGGTGTACGGAGAAAAGGGCAACACGAAGCTACATCTTATTAGTAATTTGAAGGCACAAAAACTAATAAGAAAAGGTTGCTATGCTGTTCTAGCACACGTCGAGAAAGTACAAACTGAAGAAAAGAGCATCAATGATGTTCCCGTCGCAAAAGAATTTCCCGATGTATTTCCGAAAGAATTACCGGGATTACCCCCACATCGATCCGTTGAATTTCAAATAGATCTTGTACCAGGAGCTGCACCAATAGCTCGTGCTCCTTACAGACTCGCACCCAGCGAGATGAAAGAACTGCAAAGCCAATTACAAGAACTTTTAGAGCATGGTTTCATTCGACCAAGCACATCACCGTGGGGAGCTCCTGTTTTGTTTGTCAAGAAGAAAGATGGAACATTCAGGTTGTGTATCGACTACCGAGAGTTGAACAAACTTACCATCAAGAACCGCTACCCACTACCGAGAATCGACGACTTATTTGATCAACTACAAGGCTCGTCTGTTTATTCAAAGATTGACTTACGTTCCGGGTGTAGTGACCCGAACTTTTCCATGTTTATATATATTAATTGAGATTGATATTTACATGATTAAAAGTTTCCAACATGTTAAGCAATCAAACTTGTTAAGACTTGATTAATTGAAATAGGTTTCATATAGACAATTGACCACCCAAGTTGACCGGTGATTCACGAACGTTAAAACTTGTAAAAACTATATGATGACATATATATGGTTATATATATAGTTAACATTATATTATGATAATTAAACATATCATTAAGTATATTAACAATGAACTACATATGTAAAAACAGGACTACTAACTTAATAATTTTGAAACGAGACATATATGTAACGATTATCGTTGTAACGACATTTAATGTATATATATCATATTAAGAGATATTCGTACATCATAATATCATGATAATATAATAATTTAAAATCTATTTTGATATTATAAACATTGGGTTAACAACATTTAACAAGATCGTTAACCTAAAGGTTTCAAAACAACATTTACATGTAACGACTAACGATGACTTAACGACTCAGTTAAAATGTATATACATGTAGTGTTTTAATATGTATTTATACACTTTTGAAAGACTTCAATACACTTATCAAAATACTTCTACTTAACAAAAATGCTTACAATTACATCCTCGTTCAGTTTCATCAACAATTCTACTCGTATGCACCCGTATTCGTACTCGTACAATACACAGCTTTTAGATGTATGTACTATTGGTATATACACTCCAATGATCAGCTCTTAGCAGCCCATGTGAGTCACCTAACACATGTGGGAACCATCATTTGGCAACTAGCATGAAATATCTCATAAAATTACAAAAATATGAGTAATCATTCATGACTTATTTACATGAAAACAAAATTACATATTCTTTATATCTAATCCATACACCAACGACCAAAAACACCTACAAACACTTTCATTCTTCAATTTTCTTCATCTAATTGATCTCTCTCAAGTTCTATCTTCAAGTTCTAAGTGTTCTTCATAAATTCCAAAAGTTCTAGTTTCATAAAATCAAGAATACTTTCAAGTTTGCTAGCTCACTTCCAATCTTGTAAGGTGATCATCCAACCTCAAGAAATCTTTGTTTCTTACAGTAGGTTATCATTCTAATACAAGGTAATAATCATATTCAAACTTTGGTTCAATTTCTATAACTATAACAATCTTATTTCAAGTGATGATCTTACTTGAACTTGTTTTCGTGTCATGATTCTGCTTCAAGAACTTCGAGCCATCCAAGGATCCATTGAAGCTAGATCCATTTTTCTCTTTTCCAGTAGGTTTATCCAAGGAACTTAAGGTAGTAATGATGTTCATAACATCATTCGATTCATACATATAAAGCTATCTTATTCGAAGGTTTAAACTTGTAATCACTAGAACATAGTTTAGTTAATTCTAAACTTGTTCGCAAACAAAAGTTAATCCTTCTAACTTGACTTTTAAAATTAACTAAACACATGTTCTATATCTATATGATATGCTAACTTAATGATTTAAAACCTGTAAACACGAAAAACACCGTAAAACCGGATTTACGCCGTCGTAGTAACACCGCGGGCTGTTTTGGGTTAGTTAATTAAAAACTATGATAAACTTTGATTTAAAAGTTGTTATTCTGAGAAAATGATTTTTATTATGAACATGAAACTATATCCAAAAATTATGGTTAAACTCAAAGTGGAAGTATGTTTTCTAAAATGGTCATCTAGACGTCGTTCTTTCGACTGAAATGACTACCTTTACAAAAACGACTTGTAACTTATTTTTCCGACTATAAACCTATACTTTTTCTGTTTAGATTCATAAAATAGAGTTCAATATGAAATCATAGCAATTTGATTCACTCAAAACGGATTTAAAATGAAGAAGTTATGGGTAAAACAAGATTGGATAATTTTTCTCATTTTAGCTACGTGAAAATTGGTAACAAATCTATTCCAACTATAACTTAATCAACTTGTATTGTATATTATGTAATCTTGAGATACCATAGACACGTATACAATGTTTCGACCTATCATGTCGACACATCTATATATATTTCGGAACAACCATAGACACTCTATATGTGAATGTTGGAGTTAGCTATACAGGGTTGAGGTTGATTCCAAAATATATATAGCTTGAGTTGTGATCAATACTGAGATACGTATACACTGGGTCGTGGATTGATTCAAGATAATATTTATCGATTTATTTCTGTACATCTAACTGTGGACAACTAGTTATAGGTTACTAATGAGGACATCTGACTTAATAAACTTAAAACATCAAAATATATTAAAAGTGTTGTAAATATATTTTGAACATACTTTGATATATATGTATATATTGTTATAGGTTCGTGAATCAACCAGTGGCCAAGTCTTACTTCCCGACGAAGTAAAAATCTGTGAAAGTGAGTTATAGTCCCACTTTTAAAATCTAATATTTTTGGGATGAGAATACATGCAGGTTTTATAAATGATTTACAAAATAGACACAAGTACGTGAAACTACATTCTATGGTTGAATTATCGAAATCGAATATGCCCCTTTTTATTAAGTCTGGTAATCTAAGAATTAGGGAACAGACACCCTAATTGACGCGAATCCTAAAGATAGATCTATTGGGCCTAACAAACCCCATCCAAAGTACCGGATGCTTTAGTACTTCGAAATTTATATCATATCCGAAGGGTGTCCCGGAATGATGGGGATATTCTTATATATGCATCTTGTTATTGTCGGTTACCAGGTGTTCACCATATGAATGATTTTTATCTCTATGTATGGGATGTGTATTGAAATATGAAATCTTGTGGTCTATTGTTACGATTTGATATATATAGGTTAAACCTATAACTCACCAACATTTTTGTTGACGTTTAAAGCATGTTTATTCTCAGGTGAATACTAAGAGCTTCCGCTGTTGCATACTAAAATAAGGACAAGATTTGGAGTCCATGTTTGTATGATATTGTGTAAAAACTGCATTCAAGAAACTGATTTCGATGTAACATATTTGTATTGTAAACCATTATGTAATGGTCGTGTGTAAACAGGATATTTTAGATTATCATTATTTGATAATCTACGTAAAGCTTTTTAAACCTTTATTTATGAAATAAAGGTTATGGTTTGTTTTAAAAATGAATGCAGTCTTTGAAAAACGTCTCATATAGAGGTCAAAACCTCGCAACGAAATCAATTAATATGGAACGTTTTTAATCAATAAGAACGGGACATTTCAGTTGGTATCAGAGCGTTGGTCTTAGAGAACCAGAAAATTTGCATTAGTGTGTCTTATCGAGTTTGTTAGGATGCATTAGTGAGTCTGGACTTCGACCGTGTTTTCTTTAAAAATGATTGCTTAACATTTTTGTTGGAAACTATATATTTTTTTTTAACATATGAATATTATGTGATATATTAATCTCTTAACGTGTTTGATATTATGTGATAGATGTCTACCTCTAGAACAAGTCCCATTGACTCACCTAATAATAATGAAGAGTCAAATGTAAATTGGAATGATTTGTGGACTGATTCACAAGTTCCCGAAGAGGAACCGGAAGAAGAGTCGGAACCGGAAGAAGAATCAGAACCGGAAGAAGAATCGGAACCGGAAGAAGAAATAGAACCGGTGGGGGAAATAATAAAACGGTTAAGTAAAAGAGAATCCTCAACCAACCGACCAAGGTTAATTATGGTCAATGGTGTTTCCACCAAGGAAGCAAAATATTAGGAGGATTACCAATTCTCCGATGAATCGGATTCCGACGAGAATTCCGATGATGTTATAGAAATTACCCCAACTGAATTTAAAAAGGCAAAAGAAAATAATAAGGGAAAGGGCATAAAAATAGAGAAATCTAATTCCAACCCCGATGAACTTTATATGTATCGTCAACCCCCGAAGTCCTTAAGTTGTAACAATGACCCGGGAACCTCTAAACCACCAGGTTTTTCTAAACCAATGTGGACAACGACGGCTCGTATTAGGGGAACATCATATATCCCTAGAAACTTGGCAAAACGAACCAAAACCGAACAAGAAGAAACGAGCGAGTCGGAATAAGATAGTTATATTCGTGTGGTGTAATATATGTAATATAGTGTGCTTATGCTTTATGATATATGTAAAAATTGCTTGTATTAATAAGTATTTTTTTTATGAATCTAACTCTTGTCTATTTTACAGTATAAAAACACAAAATGGATAGACAACCCAATATTTTAAGAGACCTACCCGGAGACATGATTGATGAAATCTTGTCTAGAGTCGGCCAGAATTCTTCGGCACAACTATTTAAGGCGAGATCAGTTTGTAAGACATTCGAAGAACGTTCCAAGAATGTCTTGGTTTATAAGAGACTTTCGTTTGAAAGATGGGGGATATCACATTGGGAAACCCATAAGTTACGATGTGTTTACTTTGACACATATATTGCGGGGAACCCAAATGCTATTTTACGCAACGGGTTAAGAAATTATTTTGACTCAATATATCCGAATATTGGACTTCGTGATTTAGAAAAAGCGGCTAACATGCAACATAAAGAAGCATGTTATGCTTACGGATTAGTAATGTTCGCTTCTCACCAAAGTGAGAACAAGAACATCGGGCTACAACTATTAAACAAAACGTTTCCACAAGTGACGGAGTCGGTAATTGGGGTAAGAAATGAGGTTTTTAGATTATTACGGGACTGTTGGACATTACGTAACCCTCGTCCCTTTGACGACGTTACAACATGCTGTCTTATCAACGGCCATAACGGTTATGTTCCACAAGACCAAGGATGGGAAGTAGTCCTAGTAAAACCAGAATGCATGACTTGTTTCTGGACGTATGAATTACGTGTCTTTATTGCCTTTGCTGAACGACTTGTGTACTAGCTAGAATTATCTTCACAACTATCTTGTATCAAAGTTATTGTGTGCTATATTTCATGCTTTATGTAAAATAAGCGGTATTGTAAGTTTGTAAAATATTGTATAAAAGTTTGAACGTGAAATATTATTACAATCAGTTTTTCATATAGAATTGTAGTAGTTGAATTGTATATTAGCTACTAAGTATGAACTTAACGGGTAGGTACTACCCGAATTTAAACTTATAAAATGCTAATATGAAGAAAAAGCTTTTATAAATAAGTTCATATTATGCTACGAAATACTATTAACTACTCTTAATATTCTGTATGATTAACTTGTTCCATTTAACTATTTTGAAGGAAATGGCACCGACTACTCGACACACCGTGAATATGAATGAAGAGGAATTCCGTACTTTTCTAGCTTCAAACATAGCCGCAGTACAGGCTGCGCTACATACCAACAATAACCTTGGATCTAGCAGTACAGGAAATCGTGTAGGATGCACCTACAAAGAATTCACTGCCTGCAAACCTTTGGAATTTGATGGAACCGAAGGACCGATCGGATTGAAACGGTGGACCGAGAAGGTTGAATCGGTGTTTGCCATAAGTAAGTGTACTGAAGAGGACAAAGTGAAGTACGCTACGCATACCTTCACAGGTTCTGCGTTAACATGGTGGAATACCTATCTAGAGCAAGTGGGACAAGATGATGCGTACGCACTACCGTGGTCAGCATTCAAGCACTTGATGAACGAGAAGTACCGTCCCAGAACCGAGGTCAATAAGCTCAAGACAGAACTTAGAGGGTTACGAACCCAAGGATTTGATATTACCACGTACGAAAGACGATTCACAGAATTGTGCCTATTGTGTCTGGGAGCATTCGAAGATGAGGAAGAGAAGATCGACGCGTTTGTGAAAGGATTACCGGAAAGAATCCAAGAAGATATAAGTTCACACGAGCCCGCCTCCATACAACAGGCATGTAGAATGGCTCACAAACTAGTGAACCAGATTGAAGAAAGAATTAAAGAACAGACTGCTGAAGAGGCCAATGTGAAGCAAGTCAAAAGAAAGTGGGAGGAAAACGGTGATAAGAATCACCAATACAACAACAACAGCAATTACAACAATAATCGCAACAATTATCCCAACAATCGCAACATCAATCGCAACTACAACAAACGGCCCAACAACAACAACAACAACAACAGCAACTACAACAATCATCCCAACAACAATAATAACCGCAACAACAACAACAATCAGAAGCAGCTATGCCAAAGGTGTGAAAAGTATCACTCGGGGTTCTGCACCAAATTTTGCAACAAGTGTAAAAGAAATGGTCATAGCGCGGCGAAGTGTGAGGTCTACGGACCAGGGGTTAATAGAACGAAAGGAACAAATGGTGTCGGAACGAGTAATGGCGGAGCAAGTAGTGTCGGAGCAAGTTATGCCAATGTAGTTTGTTATAAATGTGGAAAACCAGGCCACATTATTAGAAATTGCCCGAACCAGGAGAACACGAATGGACAAGGCCGTGGATGAGTTTTCAATATTAATGCGGTAGAGGCACAGGAAGACCCGGAGCTTGTTACGGGTACGTTTCTTATTGACAATAAATCTGCTTACGTTTTATTTGATTCGGGTGCGGATAGAAGCTATATGAGTAGAGATTTTTGTGCTAAATTAAGTTGTCCATTGACGCCTTTGGATAGTAAATTTTTACTCGAATTAGCAAATGGTAAATTAATTTCAGCAGATAATATATGTCGGAATCGAGAAATTAAACTGGTTAGCGAAACATTTAAGATTGATTTGATACCAGTAAAGTTAGGGAGTTTTGATGTGATAATCAGTATGGACTGGTTGAAAGAAGTGAAAGCGGAGATCCTTTGTTACAAAAATGCAATTCGCATTATACGAGAAAAAGGAAAACCCTTAATGGTGTACGGAGAAAAGGGCAACACGAAGCTACATCTTATTAGTAATTTGAAGGCACACAAACTAATAAGAAAAAGTTGCTATGCTGTTCTAGCACACGTCGAGAAAGTACAAACTGAAGAAAAGAGCATCAATGATGTTCCCATTGCAAAAGAATTTCCCGATGTATTTCCGAAAGAATTACCGGGATTACCCCCACATCGATCCGATGAATTTCAAATAGATCTTGTACCAGGAGCTGCACCAATAGCTCGTGCTCCTTACAGACTCGCACCCAGCGAGATGAAAGAACTGCAAAGCCAATTACAAGAACTTTTAGAGCGTGGTTTCATTCGACCAAGCACATCACCGTGGGGAGCTCCTGTTTTGTTTGTCAAGAAGAAAGATAGTACATTCAGGTTGTGTATCGACTACCGAGAGTTGAACATACTTACCATCAAGAACCGCTACCCACTACCGAGAATCGACGACTTATATGATCAACTACAAGGCTCGTCTGTTTATTCAAAGATTGACTTACGTTCCGGGTATCATCAAATGCGGGTGAAAGAAGATGATATTCCAAAGACTGCTTTCAGAACACGTTACGGTCATTACGAGTTTATGGTCATGCCGTTTGGTTTAACTAATGCACCAGCTGTGTTCATGGACCTTATGAACCGAGTGTGTGGACCATACCTTGACAAGTTTGTCATTGTTTTCATTGATGACATACTTATTTACTCAAAGAATGACCAAGAACACGGTGAACATTTGAGAAAGGTGTTAGAAGTATTGAGGAAGGAAGAATTGTACGCTAAGTTTTCAAAGTGTGCATTTTGGTTGGAAGAAGTTCAATTCCTCGGTCACATAGTGAACAAAGAAGGTATTAAGGTGGATCCGGCAAAGATAGAAACTATTGAAAAGTGGGAAACCCCGAAAACTCCGAAACACATACGCCAGTTTTTAGGACTAGCTGGTTACTACAGAAGGTTCATCCAAGACTTTTCCAGAATAGCAAAACCCTTGACTGCATTAACGCATAAAGGGAAGAAATTTGAATGGAATGATGAACAAGAGAAAGCGTTTCAGTTATTGAAGAAAAAGCTAACTACGGCACCTATATTGTCATTGCCTGAAGGGAATGATGATTTTGTGATTTATTGTGATGCATCAAAGCAAGGTCTCGGTTGTGTATTAATGCAACGAACGAAGGTGATTGCTTATGCGTCTAGACAATTGAAGATTCACGAACAAAATTATACGACGCATGATTTGGAATTAGGCGCGGTTGTTTTTGCATTAAAGACTTGGAGGCACTACTTATATGGGGTCAAAAGTATTATATATACCGACCACAAAAGTCTTCAACACATATTTAATCAGAAACAACTGAATATGAGGCAGCGTAGGTGGATTGAATTATTGAATGATTACGACTTTGAGATTCGTTACCACCCGGGGAAGGCAAATGTGGTAGCCGATGCCTTGAGCAGGAAGGACAGAGAACCCATTCGAGTAAAATCTATGAATATAATGATTCATAATAACATTACTACTCAAATAAAGGAGGCGCAACAAGGAGTTTTAAAAGAGGGAAATTTAAAGGATGAAATACCCAAAGGATCGGAGAAGCATCTTAATATTCGGGAAGACGGAACCCGGTATAGGGCTGAAAGGATTTGGGTACCAAAATTTGGAGATATGAGAGAAATGGTACTTAGAGAAGCTCATAAAACCAGATACTCAATACATCCTGGAACGGGGAAGATGTACAAGGATCTCAAGAAACATTTTTGGTGGCCGGGTATGAAAGCCGATGTTGCTAAATACGTGGGAGAATGTTTGACGTGTTCTAAGGTCAAAGCTGAGCATCAGAAACCATCAGGTCTACTTCAACAACCCGAAATCCCGGAATGGAAATGGGAAAACATTACCATGGATTTCATCACTAAATTGCCAAGGACTGCAAGTGGTTTTGATACTATTTGGGTAATAGTTGATCGTCTCACCAAATCAGCACACTTCCTACCAATAAGAGAAGATGACAAGATGGAGAAGTTAGCACGACTGTATTTGAAGGAAGTCGTCTCCAGACATGGAATACCAATCTCTATTATCTCTGATAGGGATGGCAGATTTATTTCAAGATTCTGGCAGACATTACAGCAAGCATTAGGAACTCGTCTAGACATGAGTACTGCCTATCATCCACAAACTGATGGGCAGAGCGAAAGGACGATACAAACGCTTGAAGACATGCTACGAGCATGTGTTATTGATTTCGGAAACAGTTGGGATCGACATCTACCGTTAGCAGAATTTTCCTACAACAACAGCTACCATTCAAGCATTGAGATGGCGCCGTTTGAAGCACTTTATGGTAGAAAGTGCAGGTCTTCGATTTGTTGGAGTGAATTGGGGGATAGACAGATTACGGGTCCGGAGATTATACAAGAAACTACCGAGAAGATCATCCAAATTCAACAACGGTTGAAAACCGCCCAAAGTCGACAAAAGAGCTACGCTGACATTAAAAGAAAAGATATAGAATTTGAAATTGGAGAGATGGTCATGCTTAAAGTTGCACCTTGGAAAGGCGTTGTTCGATTTGGTAAACGAGGGAAATTAAATCCAAGGTATATTGGACCATTCAAGATTATTGATCGTGTCGGACCAGTAGCTTACCGACTTGAGTTACCTCAACAACTCACGGCTGTACATAACACTTTCCACGTCTCGAATTTGAAGAAATGTTTTGCTAAAGAAGATCTCACTATTCCGTTAGATGAAATCCAAATCAACGAAAAACTTCAATTCATCGAAGAACCCGTCGAAATAATGGATCGTGAGGTTAAAAGACTTAAGCAACACAAGATACCAATTGTTAAGGTTCGATGGAATGCTCGTAGAGGACCCGAGTTCACCTGGGAGCATGAAGATCAGATGAAGAAGAAATACCCGCATCTATTTCCAGAAGATTCGTCAACACCTTCAACAGCTTAAAATTTCGGGACGAAATTTATTTAACGGGTAGGTACTGTAGTGACCCGAACTTTTCCATGTTTATATATATTAATTGAGATTGATATTTACATGATTAAATGTTTCCAACATGTTAAGCAATCAAACTTGTTAAGACTTGATTAATTGAAATAGGTTTCATATAGACAATTGACCACCCAAGTTGACCGGTGATTCACGAACGTTAAAACTTGTAAAAACTATATGATGACATATATATGGTTATATATATAGTTAACATTATATTATGATAATTAAACATATCATTAAGTATATTAACAATGAACTACATATGTAAAAACAGGACTACTAACTTAATAATTTTGAAACGAGACATATATGTAACGATTATCGTTGTAACGACATTTAATGTATATATATCATATTAAGAGATATTCGTACATCATAATATCATGATAATATAATAATTTAAAATCTCTTTTGATATTATAAACATTGGGTTAACAACATTTAACAAGATCGTTAACCTAAAGGTTTCAAAACAACATTTACATGTAACGACTAACGATGACTTAACGACTCAGTTAAAATGTATATACATGTAGTGTTTTAATATGTATTTATACACTTTTGAAAGACTTCAATACACTTATCAAAATACTTCTACTTAACAAAAATGCTTACAATTACATCCTCGTTCAGTTTCATCAACAATTCTACTCGTATGCACCCGTATTCGTACTCGTACAATACACAGCTTTTAGATGTATGTACTATTGGTATATACACTCCAATGATCAGCTCTTAGCAGCCCATGTGAGTCACCTAACACATGTGGGAACCATCATTTGGCAACTAGCATGAAATATCTCATAAAATTACAAAAATATGAGTAATCATTCATGACTTATTTACATGAAAACAAAATTACATATCCTTTATATCTAATCCATACACCAACGACCAAAAACACCTACAAACACTTTCATTCTTCAATTTTCTTCATCTAATTGATCTCTCTCAAGTTCTATCTTCAAGTTCTAAGTGTTCTTCATAAATTCCAAAAGTTCTAGTTTCATAAAATCAAGAATACTTTCAAGTTTGCTAGCTCACTTCCAATCTTGTAAGGTGATCATCCAACCTCAAGAAATCTTTGTTTCTTACAGTAGGTTATCATTCTAATACAAGGTAATAATCATATTCAAACTTTGGTTCAATTTCTATAACTATAACAATCTTATTTCAAGTGATGATCTTACTTGAACTTGTTTTTGTGTCATGATTCTGCTTCAAGAACTTCGAGCCATCCAAGGATCCATTGAAGCTAGATCCATTTTTTTCTTTTCCAGTAGGTTTATCCAAGGAAATTAAGGTAGTAATGATGTTCATAACATCATTCGATTCATACATATAAAGCTATCTTATTCGAAGGTTTAAACTTGTAATCACTAGAACATAGTTTAGTTAATTCTAAACTTGTTCGCAAACAAAAGTTAATCCTTCTAACTTGACTTTTAAAATCAACTAAACACATGTTCTATATCTATATGATATGCTAACTTAATGATTTAAAACCTGTAAACACGAAAAACACCGTAAAACCGGATTTACGCCGTCGTAGTAACACCGCGGGCTGTTTTGGGTTAGTTAATTAAAAACTATGATAAACTTTGATTTAAAAGTTGTTATTCTGAGAAAATGATTTTTATTATGAACATGAAACTATATCCAAAAATTATGGTTAAACTCAAAGTGGAAGTATGTTTTCTAAAATGGTCATATAGACGTCGTTCTTTCGACTGAAATGACTACCTTTACAAAAACGACTTGTAACTTATTTTTCCGACTATAAACCTATACTTTTTCTATTTAGATTCATAAAATAGAGTTCAATATGAAATCATAGCAATTTGATTCACTCAAAACGGATTTAAAATGAAGAAGTTATGGGTAAAACAAGATTGGATAATTTTTCTCATTTTAGCTACGTGAAAATTGGTAACAAATCTATTCCAACCATAACTTAATCAACTTGTATTGTATATTATGTAATCTTGAGATACCATAGACACGTATACAATGTTTCGACCTATCATGTCGACACATCTATATATATTTCGGAACAACCATAGACACTCTATATGTGAATGTTGGAGTTAGCTATACAGGGTTGAGGTTGATTCCAAAATATATATAGTTTGAGTTGTGATCAATACTGAGATACGTATACACTGGGTCGTGGATTGATTCAAGATAATATTTATCGATTTATTTCTGTACATCTAACTGTGGACAACTAGTTATAGGTTACTAATGAGGACAGCTGACTTAATAAACTTAAAACATCAAAATATATTAAAAGTGTTGTAAATATATTTTGAACATACTTTGATATATATGTATATGTTGTTATAGGTTCGTGAATCAACCAGTGGCCAAGTCTTACTTCCCGACGAAGTAAAAATCTGTGAAAGTGAGTTATAGTCCCACTTTTAAAATCTAATATTTTTGGGATGAGAATACATGCAGGTTTTATAAATGATTTACAAAATAGACACAAGTACGTGAAACTACATTCTATGGTTGAATTATCGAAATCGAATATGCCCCTTTTTATTAAGTCTGGTAATCTAAGAATTAGGGAACAGACACCCTAATTGACGCGAATCCTAAAGATAGATCTATTGGGCCTAACAAACCCCATCCAAAGTACCGGATGCTTTAGTACTTCGAAATTTATATCATATCCGAAGGGTGTCCCGGAATGATGGGGATATTCTTATATATGCATCTTGTTATTGTCGGTTACCAGGTGTTCACCATATGAATGATTTTTATCTCTATGTATGGGATGTGTATTGAAATATGAAATCTTGTGGTCTATTGTTACGATTTGATATATATAGGTTAAACCTATAACTCACCAACATTTTTGTTGACGTTTAAAGCATGTTTATTCTCAGGTGAATACTAAGAGCTTCCGCTGTTGCATACTAAAATAAGGACAAGATTTGGAGTCCATGTTTGTATGATATTGTGTAAAAACTGCATTCAAGAAACTGATTTCGATGTAACATATTTGTATTGTAAACCATTATGTAATGGTCGTGTGTAAACAGGATATTTTAGATTATCATTATTTGATAATCTACGTAAAGCTTTTTAAACCTTTATTTATGAAATAAAGGTTATGGTTTGTTTTAAAAATGAATGCAGTCTTTGAAAAACGTCTCATATAGAGGTCAAAACCTCGCAACGAAATCAATTAATATGGAACGTTTTTAATCAATAAGAACGGGACATTTCACCGGGTATCATCAAATGCGGGTGAAAGAAGATGATATTCCAAAGACTGCTTTCAGAACACGTTACGATCATTACGAGTTTATGGTCATGCCGTTTGGTTTAACTAATGCACCAGCTGTGTTCATGGACCTTATGAACCGAGTGTCTGGACCATACCTTGACAAGTTTGTCATTGTTTTCATTGATGACATACTTATTTACTCAAAGAATGACCAAGAACACGGTGAACATTTGAGAAAGGTGTTAGAAGTATTGAGGAAGGAAGAATTGTTCGCTAAGTTTTCAAAGTGTGCATTTTGGTTGGAAGAAGTTCAATTCTTCGGTCACATAGTGAACAAAGAAGGTATTAAGGTGGATCCGGCAAAGATAGAAACTGTTGAAAAGTGGGAAACCCCGAAAACTTCGAAACACGTACGCCAGTTTTTAGGACTAGCTGGTTACTACAGAAGGTTCATCCAAGACTTTTCCAGAATAGCAAAACCCTTGACTGCATTAACGCATAAAGGGAAGAAATTTGAATGGAATGATGAACAAGAGAAAGCGTTTCAGTTATTGAAGAAAAAGCTAACTACGGCACCTATATTGTCATTGCCTGAAGGGAATGATGATTTTGTGATTTATTGTGACGCATCAAAGCAAGGTCTCGGTTGTGTATTAATGCAACGAACGAAGGTGATTGCTTATGCGTCTAGACAATTGAAGATTCACGAACAAAATTATATGACGCATGATTTGGAATTAGGCGCGGTTGTTTTTGCATTAAAGACTTGGAGGCACTACTTATATGGGGTCAAAAGTATTATATATACCGACCACAAAAGTCTTCAACACATATTTAATCAGAAACAACTGAATATGAGGCAACGTAGGTGGATTGAATTATTGAATGATTACGACTTTGAGATTCGTTACCACCCGAGGAAGGCAAATGTGGTAGCCGATGCCTTGAGCAGGAAGGACAGAGAACCCATTCGAGTAAAATCTATGAATATAATGATTCATAATAACCTTACTACTCAAATAAAGGAGGCGCAACAAGGAGTTTTAAAAAAGGGAAATTTAAAGGATGAAATACCCAAAGGATCGGAGAAGCATCTTAATATTCGGGAAGACGGAACCCGGTATAGGGCTGAAAGGATTTGGGTACCAAAATTTGGAGATATGAGAGAAATGGTACTTAGAGAAGCTCATAAAACCAGATACTCAATACATCCTGGAACGGGGAAGATGTACAAGGATCTCAAGAAACATTTTTGGTGGCCGGGTATGAAAGCCGATGTTGCTAAATACGTAGGAGAATGTTTGACGTGTTCTAAGGTCAAAGCTGAGCATCAGAAACCATCAGGTCTACTTCAACAACCCGAAATCCCGGAATGGAAATGGGAAAACATTACCATGGATTTCATCACTAAATTGCCAAGGACTGCAAGTGGTTTGGATACTATTTGGGTAATAGTTGATCGTCTCTCCAAATCAGCACACTTCCTGCCAATAAGAGAAGATGACAAGATGGAGAAGTTAGCACGACTGTATTTGAAGGAAGTCGTCTCCAGACATGGAATACCAATCTCTATTATCTCTGATAGGGATAGCAGATTTATTTAAAGATTCTGGCAGACATTACAGCAAGCATTAGGAACTCGTCTAGACATGAGTACTGCCTATCATCCACAAACTGATGGGCAGAGCGAAAGGACGATACAAACGCTTGAAGACATGCTACGAGCATGTGTTATTGATTTCGGAAACAGTTGGGATCGACATCTACCGTTAGCAGAATTTTCCTACAACAACAGCTACCATTCAAGCATTGAGATGGCGCCGTTTGAAGCACTTTATGGTAGAAAGTGTAGGTCTCCGATTTGTTGGAGTGAAGTGGGGGATAGACAGATTACGGGTCCGGAGATTATACAAGAAACTACCGAGAAGATCATCCAAATTCAACAACGGTTGAAAACCGCCCAAAGTCGACAAAAGAGCTACGCTGATATTAAAAGAAAAGATATAGAATTTGAAATTGGAGAGATGGTCATGCTTAAAGTTGCACCTTGGAAAGGCGTTGTTCGATTTGGTAAACGAGGGAAATTAAATCCAAGGTATATTGGACCATTCAAGATTATTGATCGTGTCGGACCAGTAGCTTACCGACTTGAGTTACCTCAACAACTCGCGGCTGTACATAACACTTTCCACGTCTCGAATTTGAAGAAATGTTTTGCTAAAGAAGATCTCACTATTCAGTTAGATGAAATCCAAATCAACGAAAAACTTCAATTCATCGAAGAACCCGTCGAAATAATGGATCGTGAGGTTAAAAGACTTAAGCAAAACAAGATACTAATTGTTAAGGTTCGATGGAATGCTCGTAGAGGACCCGAGTTCACCTGGGAGTGTGAAGATCAGATGAAGAAGAAATACCCGCATCTATTTCCAGAAGATTCGTCAACACCTTCAACAGCTTAAAATTTCGGGACGAAATTTATTTAACGGGTAGGTACTGTAGTGACCCGAACTTTTCCATGTTTATATATATTAATTGAGATTGATATTTACATGATTAAATGTTCCCAACATGTTAAGCAATCAAACTTGTTAAGACTTGATTAATTGAAATATGTTTCATATAGACAATTGACCACCCAAGTTGACCGGTGATTCACGAACGTTAAAACTTGTAAAAATTATATGATGACATATATATGGATATATATATATATATATATATATATATATATATATATATATATATATATATATATATATATATATATATATATAGTTAAAATGATACTATGATAAGTAAAAATATCATTAAGTATATTAACAATGAACTACATATGTAAAAACAAGACTACTAACTTAATGATTTTTAAACGAGACATATATGTAACGATTATCGTTGTAAAGACATTTAATGTATATATATATATCATATTAAGAGATATTCATACATGATAATATCATGATAATATAATAATTTAAAATCTCATTTGATATTATAAACATTGGGTTAACAACATTTAACAAGATCGTTAACCTAAAGGTTTCAAAACAACACTTACATGTAACGACTAACGATGACTTAACGACTCAGTTAAAATGTATATACATGTAGTGTTTTAATATGTATTTATACACTTTTGAAAGACTTCAATACACTTATCAAAATACTTCTACTTAACAAAAATTCTTACAATTACATCCTCGTTCAGTTTCATCAACAATTTTACTCGTATGCACCCGTATTCGTACTCGTACAATACACAGCTTTTAGATGTATGTACTATTGGTATATACACTCTAATGATCAGCTCTTAGCAGCCCATGTGAGTCACCTAACACATGTGGGAACCATCATTTGGCAACTAGCATGAAATATCTCATAAAATTACAAAAATATGAGTAATCATTCATGACTTATTTACATGAAAACAAAATTACATATCCTTTATATCTAATCCATACACCAACGACCAAAAACACCTACAAACACTTTCATTCTTCAATTTTCTTCATCTAATTGATCTCTCTCAAGTTCTATCTTCAAGTTCTAAGTGTTCTTCATATATTCTACAAGTTCTAGTTACATAAAATCAAGAATACTTTCAAGTTTGCTAGCTCACTTCCAATCTTGTAAGGTGATCATCCAACCTCAAGAAATCTTTGTTTCTTACAGTAGGCTATCATTCTAATACAAGGTAATAATCATATTCAAACTTTGGTTCAATTTCTATAACTATAACAATCTTATTTCAAGTGATGATCTTACTTGAACTTGTTTTCGTGTCATGATTCTGCTTCAAGAACTTCGAGCCATCCAAGGATCCGTTGAAGCTAGATCCACTTTTTTCTTTTCCAGTAGGTTTATCCAAGGAACTTAAGGTAGTAATGATGTTCATAACATCATTCGATTCATACATATAAAGCTATCTTATTCAAAGGTTTAAACTTGTAATCACTAGAACATAGTTTAGTTAATTCTAAACTTGTTCGCAAACAAAAGTTAATCCTTCTAACTTGACCTTTAAAATAAACTAAACACATGTTCTATATCTATATGATATGCTAACTTAATGATTTAAAACCTGAAAACACGAAAAACACCGTAAAATCGGATTTACGCCGTCGTAGTAACACCGCGGGCTGTTTTGGGTTAGTTAATTAAAAACTATGATAAACTTTGATTTAAAAGTTGTTATTCTGAGAAAATGATTTTTAATATGAACATGAAACTATATCCAAAAATTATGGTTAAACTCAAAGTGAAAGTACGTTTTCTAAAATGGTCATCTAGACGTCGTTCTTTCGACTGAAATGACTACCTTTACAAAAACGACTTGTAACTTATTTTTCCGACTATAAACCTATACTTTTTCTGTTTAGATTCATAAAATAGAGTTCAATATGAAACCATAGCAATTTTATTCACTCAAAACGGATTTAAAATGAAGAAGTTATGGGTAAAACAAGATTGGATAATTTTTCTCATTTTAGCTACGTGAAAATTGGTAACAAATCTATTCCAACCATAACTTAATCAACTTGTATTGTATATTATGTAATCTTGAGATACCATAGACACGTATACAATGTTTTAACCTATCATGTCGACACATCTATATATATTTCGGAACAACCATAGACACTCTATATGTGAATGTTGGAGTTAGCTATACAGGGTTGAGGTTGATTCCAAAATATATATAGTTTGAGTTGTGATCAATACTGAGATACGTATACACTGGGTCGTGGATTGATTTAAGATAATATTTATCGATTTATTTCTGTACATCTAACTGTGGACAACTAGTTGTAGGTTACTAACGAGGACAGCTGACTTAATAAACTTAAAACATCAAAATATATTAAAAGTGTTGTAAATATATTTTGAACATACTTTGATATATATGTATATATTGTTATAGGTTCGTGAATCAACCAGTGGCCAAGTCTTACTTCCCGACGAAGTAAAAATCTGTGAAAGTGAGTTATAGTCCCACTTTTAAAATCTAATATTTTTGGGATGAGAATACATGCAGGTTTTATAAATGATTTACAAAATAGACATAAGTACGTGAAACTACATTCTATGGTTGAATTATCGAAATCGAATATGCCCCTTTTTATTAAGTCTGGTAATCTAAGAATTAGGGAACAGACACCCTAATTGACGCGAATCCTAAAGATAGATCTATTGGGCCTAACAAACCCCATCCAAAGTACCGGATGCTTTAGTACTTCGAAATTTATATCATATCCGAAGGGTGTCCCGGAATGATGGGGATATTCTTATATATGCATCTTGTTAATGTCGGTTACCAGGTGTTCACCATATGAATGATTTTTATCTCTATGTATGGGATGTGTATTGAAATATGAAATCTTGTGGTCTATTGTTACGATTTGATATATATAGGTTAAACCTATAACTCACCAACATTTTTGTTGACGTTTAAAGCATGTTTATTCTCAGGTGAATACTAAGAGCTTCCGCTGTTGCATACTAAAATAAGGACAAGATTTGGAGTCCATGTTTGTATGATATTGTGTAAAAACTGCATTCAAGAAACTGATTTCGATGTAACATATTTGTATTGTAAACCATTATGTAATGGTCGTGTGTAAACAGGATATTTTAGATTATCATTATTTGATAATCTACGTAATGCTTTTTAAACATTTATTTATGAAATAAAGGTTATGGTTTGTTTTAAAAATGAATGCAGTCTTTGAAAAACGTCTCATATAGAGGTCAAAACCTCGCAACGAAATCAATTAATATGGAACGTTTTTAATCAATAAGAACGGGACATTTCATTTGCCGGCACAGGTCTCTTTCGGGGTGGGATTGGTGGGTGCTACGGCACACAGGGTTAGCGTGTCCCTGCCAACTTACACGTTTTGACCCGAAATTACTACAATTCTTATTAATCATTTTTATTATTTTTGTTAACTTTGATGTATACTGTTTACTCTTTCATGATAAACCCTAATTTGTTTTCGTTTCTTTGGATGTTCAATCATGTTCATAACATTGTATCCATTCCCTATGCATATGCATTTCCCTAATCTTAGATTACGTCAAATGCAGTTTAGCGTTGATCAGTTACCTCAATACCGCTAGATTAAAGACCTTTTGATAAATTTATAACTTTTTTTTTACTGTTGTTATTGTTTTTTAAAGTTAATGCTTCAGAGTGTTAACTACAAAAGCATAACTTAGACATGGTAGTAATGTGATATTTTTGCAATCACTAGCTCTACTGCTCTCGCTGGATCTGTATCTGTTAAAGGAAGATGATGAAAAGAACCAGATGTCTGCTGCTCTCACTGTCATATGTACCTTAGGTTGATGATGTAAATGGACCGCCTTAGTAATACTTGGTCGTGTTTTCCGCGGCTTTCTTGAAGCTCGCCAACATCTATAATGCCGATGTAAATTGTTTCAAGTTAATGGTGGTAGATGTCCAAATGTTAGATACCTATAAGTAAATATGTATTCAAAACATTTGTGCCAAAATCCATGATTCGCACATGATTAAATAATATTAACTTAACTATTGCATATAACTTATGTATAGTAATTTGCTTTGTTTGATTTCGAAATACCAACACATATTATCAGCAGTGATGTACAATTAGATATGAAATCATTTACCGGTGTTGATCATTAGAATTTACTTTTAGGCAGTCGGGTTTATTGATATGTAATATGATGTTCGGTCATTAATTATCAAATAAAATAACCTTAAAATGTATACCTCAGTTGTATCAAACTTGACACTCAAAATAAAATTTGAACTGATACTATGAAAAGAGTGATCTATATTTATAGTAAAATGTAATGAGCCCTCACTCTTTGCCAGCACACGTTTGAACTTGTGCTGCGGTTTCGATTCTGATTTCATGTAACACGAACTTAAATTATGTTTTCGTTTTCGCTGTTTACGATATCTGTTCGCTATTAAAATTGAAACAACAGCTAAGCATGATATTGTAATTGCCAATTTGATCTTAGTTTTACTTTCCATTCTTTGATTAATCCACTGCTACTTCTGTTTTCTGAACAACTTCAATGGCGGCCTGGAGATGCAGAGTTTAGTGGCGGTTCAACATGATAATCCCACACCTGTTCACGGTCTAAAACATTGGGCCGGAGCAAATAATAAGCTGTACATTTGAGCCCATTGATAAAGAATTTGGATTTGGCCCAAGCTGGAATTAGTCAACTGTCATAATATGACCATGTATGTATAAATTGTATTTTCTACTTATTCATCTTTCTCTATGTATTGATGATTTCGTGTGGTCCAAAACTTTTTGGGATGTCTAAATATATACCTAGACATAATAAATCACTTGAGTCGTAGATACATTAAACTTTTTTGACTTAAAAAAGGGATCACATGAATTGATGGTTTTAAAATTGTCTTTGGATATACTAAAAGTAAGTTGTCACTTGATCAAAGCAAGGTATCTCATGGCCCTAACATTACTTTTTGATGTTTATGCCTCATCTCATACTACAATGTTAAGATTCAAAATTTGTTGTAAAATAAAAATAATGTTAAAAGTGAGTTTTTGATGAGTTGTACTTTATGTTAAAATAAGGTATCTATCTGAGTACAGTTACTATTTTATGTTATAAACTGTTACTGATTTTGAAGACATTCTTAGAGAGGGCAATTTCTTTGTGATCACCAATTTTGGTGTCCGAGAATATGTCAGATACTATAAGTTGCTAAGCAACGATTGGAAGAACAATTTCTATTCCAAATTGCAACTTTAGCAAAGTCGGTTTCTATCAATTCGTGTCGTTGAACAAATGCCGACTGTCTTAGAAAAATAAATGTTACGACAATAAGGCTGGTCGTTGATCGGGACGCCCTACAAAGAAAGTCGTCTGATTTTATCCTTCATTTTTAGTCATGTCTTTGCTCAAATTCCTACTTTCTAAAAAAACCGTATCCAATACTTTTAGGGTCAAACCAGATACGGGTTAGATTGAAAATTAATATCCTGTTATACATTTGATGAATGCATATCATTTAGTATATGTTAGTATGTTTGACATTCATATTCATATATTCATTTTGCAGATTTTTGAAAACTCAAACTTTAATGATTGGTAGTTGTTGATTTATGTTATAGTTGTTAATGATCCTCAATCGGACCAGCAGTAGTCAAGTTTGTGATACTATTGCACATTCAATAGCAGGATCAGAATCAAGTATGTCGTATGTCAATGCATTCAAGATGCCCTGTATTTCGAGCAATCTACCATTAGTAAATTGAAACATTATGATATTTATATTTTTTTTCCACTTTGGGATTTCACTAAAACATAATCAACCGTTCCATAACACATTACATCTGTTAACAATTGATATGCGGAATATATTTGATTGTTTATTGATAGTGAATTGATACTTGAATTGATCAAATAATTAAAGGTTACATTGTGACTTCTTGTCTTGTATTTTTACAATGGCCATTGAAGCCCTTCTTATATATAAACAACCTAACAGCTATTTCTATTTGAAGTTAGGTTCCAATATCACTTTGGAACCACTTTAATGAATAAGGAAACTGCGATGGTTGTGCTAGCCGTTTGTATGCTTTAGTAGTGCATATTCACGTTATCTTGTGACCCATCTTTAAGTGGAAATGATGAAGGTACCTTTCCTTCTGATCCAAGGTTAACTATCCACTTAAGATAACTTGAATTATTTACTTTCTAACAACACCGTGTTACAAGCAAAATTGTGCGTGGCTAACTATATGTAACACTTTTTTCTAAAATTATGTATTCTTGAACGTTAACTGAACTCAAATAACGCTATAATGCTTACAAGATGGAAACTAACAGTGTGAAAGAGTGCAACAGATACAACGAGATCAGATCAAATATGTGAATGAATTCGGTATGTGGGTTGGTAAACATTAAATCAGTTTAGTCTCGTTCCATATAATTTAAACAACGAAAATGCTAAAAGGCCGATAATGGTACCAAGGCAGGCCAAATCTTTGCCATTTTCAATTGTCTTCATGTTGCTAGTCTTTATGCTAAAAGGCCTTATATATGATGGTGTCAATTTTAATTTTTTTTCTTCTTGATGTATGATACCAGTAACATGAAACTTAGAAAAATCATACAAACCATTTTGTCAAATTCAAATTAGTCAAGTCAGCTCTCATTTAAGAGTTAATATCATGTATAATATCTTTAAATTGCTTGAAGTGAAGTGTTAACAAAAGTGAATATTAAAATTAAAAGACAAGATCGTTAACCATCGCCTAGTGGTTAATGTTCTTATTTTTTTACAAGGGATATCAAGTTCAAACTTAACTATAAACAATTATATGCCCTCCTATGTAGGCTAAAAATATCTTGTTCGTTCGTGTACTAGTATCGTTTATTAATCGATGTGTACGTTGGATCAATGAGACAATTTTATGTATTTGTATCATTTTTCTCTATGTATTACTCTTAATTTGTGTGGTCCAAAGCTTTTTTGGGATGTGAAAGATTTACCTAGCCAGAATCACATGATTCATGGAAACATTAAACTTTTTTGGCTTAAAAATTGGATCACATGAATTGATGGTTTTAAAATTGTCATTGGATACACTAAAAGTGAGTTGCAATATCACTAAATGGAAGCAAGGTATCCCATGTCCCTAAGATCACTCCTTGATGTTTATGCTTCATCTCATACTACATTGTTAATATCCAATATTAATAGAAAAAGTAAAAAAAAAAAATGTTAAAGTGTGAGTTTTTGATGAGTTGTAGTTACAATTCAATATATAGAGTCCCCACAATGAAGATATGTCTCTTGAGCAGTAACTTTTTGATTTGCAATAAAGAGTAATATCCAAGTAATTCAAAGAATTGTTTATAATTTAGATTTAGATACATAATCGTTGGGATTGTTCGCCAAAACATAAGATTGCATAACAGTATACCATTATATATATTATATTTAATTTAATATTTAATTTATACAGTATTCCCATACTATCTAATAGACAAACATGATGATTAGTAACAAGGGTACAACGGTCATTTCACACAAAAGGTACAATCGTCTTTTCACCTCTCCTACACTCTTCCACCACCATTATTACCTACATATCTATATCTATATATCCACAAATCTAAAACAAAATATAATAAAATAAATAAACAAACAATGATACATATCTAGCGACGGTTCGAGACTCAAAAAGTGGGCGGCACAAGCGCTTCAAACATGATGAATAGTAACAAGGGTACAACGGTCATTTCACACAAAAGGGTACAATCGTCTTTTCACCTCTCCTACACTCTTCCACCACCATTATTATCTATATATCTATATCTATATATCCACAGATCTAAAACGAAATATAATAAAATAAATAAACAAACAATGATACATATCTAGCGATGGTTCGAGACTCAAAAAGTGGGCGGCACAAGCGCTTCAATTTCAACGGAGAAGAGCAGGAACAACAGCGATGTTCCACCGTAATAAGAGCGGCGGCTCCGACGTCACCGAAAATAATAGTCTCTTCCACCACCATTATTATCTACATATCTATATCTATATATCCACAGATCCAAAACAAAATAAAATAAAATAAAATAAACAAACGATGATACAGATCTAGCGACGGTTCGAGACTCAAAAAGTGGGCAGCACAAGCGCTTCAATTTCTACGGAGAAGAGCAGCAACAACAGCGATGTTCCACCGTAATAAGAGCGGCGGCTCCGACGTCACCGAAAATAATAGTCGATACGTATTGGTGTAGGTTCGATGAACAAAAAAGATAGTCGATACATGTTGTTGTAGGTTAACGGTGAAGTGAGCGGCAGAGGGAGTGATTGTTGGGACGCCGGTGGGAGTAACCGTTGTGGTTGGGGACGGCTGGAAGAAAAAATTAGAAGGAATAGAAATGGGTGTCGGTTAACAAAAGATATTAGGTTTTATAATTATAAATTTCAAGCCACATGGGCCATTTACAAACAGCGAGCTTTTTCTCATTTATTTATTTATTCGATTTCAAGTATATATATATACACAAAGCAAAGCAAAAGTGGAACGACGGTGTTGGTTAAGAAAATATATTGAGGTTTTATGCCCTTCGATTAAGATATTAAATAGCTAAGGTTCACTTTTAACATATTAAATAGTTAAGGTTCATTAACAATTTTATGGGCTTGAATCTAAACATTATTAAAAGCTAAAGTTTATTAACATATTAAATTGTTCATAGGAAAAAAATTGTCTATTAACCTTTATTTTCTTTATTTTCTTTATTTAGATAAATATCTAATTATATATTACTGTAATAAGTGCAAGTAATCGATAACACATAAATCCGATGCGGAGCAAGGTTATATCACTAGTTATATTACTAATAATAAACGAAATATAAAAATAGATAACTTATTCACAATTTTACTTGTTCTATTTCTCTTTTTTGTATAACTATATTATAACACACAATTTTGTGAGATTAAATTATGAATTAATAAAACTAATTATAATACAATATTCTAACTTGTTCATATGGTTAGATGAAAATATAAATTTATCTATAAAAACAATATTCTAAACTTGTCCATTTTATACTTTTGACAATTAAAATAAAATTTAGAGATAATTTTTCTTACGTTAAAACGTAGTAATAACTTAATTAACTTGATTTAAAAAATTGTTAATTTTGAAATAATCTAGGAATATTAAATTAATCTTAATTCGTGTCTATTTTCACGTGGAATGACAGAGTGAACCTAAATAAGTATAGTTTTTGCGAATCCAACGATGATTTAACATCACTGGCTCCGAACTCCCTGCATTTTTTAATATAATATTAAATAATTAACGCTATTACAAACGTCCATGTGACACGCACAAAACAAAAATACAAGGATTGTTATTGGTAATTGGTTAATTTTAATTGTTACACACATAATAATATTATATCAACTATTAACTTAACTATATTAATTAATATTACAGTAATAATATTTATTATTAATATAGAATAAAATTAGATGGACGGTGACAGAGAAGGTTAGTTTAACGGTATCTCATTTCTGATACGCTAGAGGCCGACCAATGGCGTTGTCTTCAATAATTGGATAATTTTGTTTCCATTAGAAAATATAGTAAGTAAAATTGGTTAATTGTTTATACGGGTTGAAGTGATAAGTTAAGGTCACCACGGAGTGCTGCAAAGTTTTAGGTACCGATTACCAAGTTACAGACCTTTTTTTTTTTCAAAAAAACTTAAAACTATAATTAAAGGTTAGGTTTCATCAAACAATCAACAAGCTCATAAATCTAAAACGACATAATACAACCAAAAGAAGTACATACTAAAATAATTTACAACAAGCATATGGTCAACCTTGCGATGTGGCGGACCATTTAAACATTATGTGCAAACTAAAGAAATGTAAAAGATTTACCAGTTTTGTGAATCGAAACTGTTGTTACGGGCTTACGACTGTAGTTCATTGCAAATTCATATTCATATGGCACAACTTGGAAAAAAACATACTATTAAGTCAAAAACATGTCAAAAACACTCCTATCATTTATTTTTTTAATACATTAGTTACCAAAATGTTAGAATTCCGAACGCATTACTCTTCATCATTAATATCAATTCATGTTTTGGTACGAAAGCGTTAAAATAAAAACTTAAGATACTAAGTTGTCATGAAAATCATAATTTAACAATCAGAATGTAAGTACGTAATGTTTTAAAATGACCTTTAATAGTGAACAATAAGTTCAAGTAAACCCAAAGTAAGAATTCAATACGTATTGCATGTAGCAATTCATTTCTTGACCCAATATGAATGTGATGACACCTATACTAAATACACACATACTCATATTTGGCCGCCGTTATTCCAACTTCACACATTATATAAGCATAAAATGGATGTAATATATGAATATATGAATTCAACAATGTATAACGACGCTTCAAATTTAGGTTATGTTTTATGTTCATCGTGTTAACATTGACCAGTTGGTGTTTTTTTTTCTAAACGTAAAACCCCCTACGTACATCAAAATCAACTAATAATATACAATATCAAAATCATATTTGACACACTAAACGTAAATCTGAGTTGTGAAACTTTAAAAGAGAACATGTTCGCATTAACCCAACTGGAAGATAAACTAAACGTTTTACCTGACCCAACGATGTTGCTACCACTAACGGAAACAAAATATTCAACCTATTGTTTCGTACCTGGGGATTTTAATTGTTGGATCCTTGGAAAGGATCACC
The DNA here is from genome assembly GCF_046630445.1 of Rutidosis leptorrhynchoides. Classification (NCBI taxonomy): domain Eukaryota; kingdom Viridiplantae; phylum Streptophyta; class Magnoliopsida; order Asterales; family Asteraceae; genus Rutidosis; species Rutidosis leptorrhynchoides. The sequence continues at coordinate 716,604,210 of NC_092333.1, forward strand.
ATATGCCACGAATTTCTGGTAAAATTTGTGCAGCTTCATAGTCCATCATACACTTGGCATTCTGGAGAATCTCTGTTTAATAATAAATGTTTTTATAACTCACCAACTATGTATTAATTTCTCTATGCATATGACAACAGCTACGACCATCAGCAGTTCGATGTATATTTTTTTGTTATTTGCCAACAACATACAGTGGCAAAAGGTAGGTCTTAACAACATATTATTGCATTTTTTCTTTTATTTTTTCCCCCATTTTCTAATAATCATTATCTTTGGTACAAATAAAATTGAAATTAACAGCTACCATTAATGATTAATACCTCTGCAATTATAATAGAAAACCCTAAAGTAAAAACCTAACCTAAAATCAAATTGAAATCCATATAAAATACTCTAACATCAATCCGACTAAAATTTAGATTTAATTACAATCTCTTAAACTATTTCAACAATATGCATTAGCAAAACAAAACTCAAAATTACAGCATGACCATTCGGAAACAGATGGTCGGAAAGCATAATTTACCTCGAAATCGAAAGAAAGTGTCATGCGACCTGCCCTTCAGATAACAATCTGTAAATAAATAAACCGTAATCTTTCTTAACAAAAATAGAAAGAACAAAAAATTGAAAAAAAAGGATATAAAAACGTAAACTTTATTTGATAAGTGCAGACCTTGTAGCGGCACCGGTTGTGACGACCCGACAAAAAGGCCATTGACGGCGCCGTCAACTTAGGTCCCGTTACGTGGTCATAATCCCTAAATGAGACGCGTTTGACCAAAATTATGTCGTATTCATTTGAAACGTGTATGACTTGCAAAGTTTTAAGTAAACCAAACGGTTCGACAACAAGTATAAGTTTATAAGAGTTACAAGGTGTAAATGAAATAACTTGTGACATAATATAAGTTGAAAATCACGAATGCTATCAATAGCGTAAGCATGTAAACATTAAGTTTAAATCCAAAGGTACTATCACTAGCGTATGCATGTATGCTTGACCCCAAGCAAGAAATCAAAGTGTGCGGAAGCATGTATCAAGTAGCCAAGTATGAACCTGAGAAACATATAAAAAACTGTCAACAAAAAACGTTGGTGAAATTATAGGTGTATTTGTAAACGTTATTTTTGAACCACAAGATTTAATATAAGTTGATTATCCAAATCGTTTGCATTCCAAAATTGTTGTACGTTCGCGAGCACCCAATTATCAAGACTTAACTGTTTTATGAACCCCGTTATCATAGTGTTAGAACCTACACTATACCCGAAAATATATTTCATCCGCTAACGGTAGCGAACCGTACGAATGAGGGCGCTTCAAGCCCGTATGGATCCACACAACATAAGTTCACGTTTACACCCTACAAGTGTAACTAATGATAATTGAATTGAGGTTTTTTGTTCTGACTCGCTGTGGAATGTTTGTTTTCGTACTTGTGTTCAAAGCATAAAAGTATGATACGTATATGTTTCTCATCCCATGATTTAAAGAATAAAAGTTGTTGAAAAGATGGGACTATGATCTCACTGTAGTTGCATTGATCCGGGTGGATCTAACCGTCTAACCGAATCCGAGAGAAATGCAAAGCAAAAAAAAAAAGAGGAAGTCAAGCACTATGTTACAAGTTACAAGTGGTTGACTGTTTCTCAAATAAAAAATGGGACGTGGGTTTACATGGAGAAATAGTGTACCAATTATTATACACTAACAAAAATCATGTATGCATGATAATATGGCCCATGACACCACATGCCCTCATATGTACTCTGCCTTTCAATTTACTTTAGCTATAAATAGGAATTGAAGGAGAATCAGAAAAATGGCCTCTAGACTTGTAATCTACGGATACATACTAGAGAGAAAATAGCCTCTAAATTACTACTTCTAATTGTATGTAATATAGAGAGAGAGTTTTAGCTTCATTTACATTTTCATAAATAGTAATTGTAAGTGAAAGAGGGGATACAGCTTGGTGAGGTTTATGTACTCATGTAACCAAACTAAAGAGTGATAATAAAATATTATTACTTTCCCACATTAGTTTGTTTGTGTTCTTGTTATATATACGAACACCAACATTCTTTCAACGTTTCATATCCTTACGAATTACGTTGTGCCTTTTTAATTCGTAACGGATCATGCATGCCAAAGTACTTCATTTTAAACGTTGTGCAATGAAAGTTGCTTAGCGTTGACCTAAACAAATAAGTTGTATCAATTACCGGTTACGACACTAGGTCGGGCGAAATGTGTTCAATTAGTCCTATGGCTCATTACGACTCGATTATATAGCATGTGAATCAAGTTGTCAAGTGTCATACAAGAATCAAGTATAAGAGAAAGGTTATAATGATTAAATGAAGTATGGGTTAAGTTTGAATAAAAGTCAACTTTGGTCAAGTCAAAGTCAACAAAAAAATCAACACGTTCGGGTCGGGTCTCCGTCAATTTTTTCCTGAGTTATATAATCATTTATGAGCATGTTAGAACAAATTACATGTTAATCGGAGGTGCGTAGCATAGTTGGATTTAAACGTGAAAACGCGAAATTGAACAGCCCCTTTTCTAGGAAAACGTCGCGCCGCGCCAAAGGTTGGCCGTGCCACGGCAATACACGTGGGCTGATCCCTGGGCTGTTTCAAGTGTTCAAGTCTCGAACCAAACTTCATTTTAACACAACTAATGAAGCGTAAACACTTAAAACGCATGCCATACATCGTTAGAAAGGTATTTTAATGAGGAATACAACTAAACACATATCATCAAACAATTACATCATTTAAAATGACCAAATCCTCATCGAATGATCGTTAAAAATTCATCATTAAAGTTTCAAGTTTGTAAAACGTATTTCATGATTCGGGAACTTACTACACACATATAATATGCCGTTTCGTAGGTAATTACGCATACAATTCAACTAAACACTTACCAAAAACGTCTCATACCATTCAAGGAATCAAAAGTTCATTTTAAATGCTATCAAACCCTAACCAAGAATCATGAATTCAACATTTATGTTAATGAAGTTTTTCCAAGTCAACCTACATACCGAAACGAAGCTAATGATACTAGTAACACTTTTAATACATGAGCTTTAACATTTAACAACATTAAATCACCCAAAACATAAGATTAAACAAACCCTTTTTCAAGTTCATGCCAGTTTATGCAAAATAACGAGATCGAGCAAATAAATCACATATTCATGTTAGACTCGAGCCATAGACACTAACTAACACACTTTTAAGTTTAAATGTCTAATTTATGAAAATTAGAGATTTTGAAAAGCTTACCCCAAGCTATGAAATTGGTACCAAATTGAAGAGGATGATGCAAGGATCACAAAAGTACAATTTGTTTTGATACTAGCTTCCTTGAAATGATTTAGATGATGATTTAGTGTTGATGGACAAAATGGAGTCTTGTTGCTAGTAAGAAAAGAAAGAAAAAGAAAAAGGAAAAGATAAATGGTGAATGGGAAGGAAAAAGGGAAGTAAGTGGGAGGTGGGTGGAAGAGTAGGTTGACTAGTTGACCTAGTCACTAGTTTGCCCACTTGCCAACATTAGTCCCTCGAGTTTAAAAGCGGGTGCGTGAATTAACCGAACGAATTATTTTAAATACGCTAGAGTAAACGAGATATGTTATAATTAAATAACGGGAATATTAAAACGCTAATCAATGGAGGATACGAATCTAGATAACGAAAGATATTATAAAAAAAGACGGCGTTAAAATAAATTAACGGAAAAATGCGGGTTATTACATTACCCACACCTTAAAAGAAATTTTGTCCCGAAATTTAGTTGGAAGTAGTAGTCGTTGTTTCTTCCTCGAGACCTTGCGTTGCAAATTCTATGAATAAGTGAGGGTACTTTCTTTGTATTTGATTTTGTCTTTCCCATGTAAACTCGGGTCCTCTTTTGGCATTCCAACGAACTTTGACAATCGGGATTTTACGTTGTTTGAAAGTTTGGTTTCACGATTCATAATTCCAACCGGTTTTCCCATGAAGTGGAGTTTGTCATCGATATTAAGCTCATCGAAAGGAATAATAAGTTCTTGTTCGGCAAGACACTTCTTTAAGTTTGATACATGGAATGTAGGATGACGGAATTCGATTGAGTTGGGAGTTCGAAACGGTAAGCAACGGGTCCAATACGCTCCAAGATTTCAAAAGGATCAAAATATCGCAGATTTAGCTTTCTACGTTTCCCGAAACGGATTACACTTTTAACATTACTCGGCCACCCACTTGGAATTCGAGAGGTTTACGTCTAACATCGGCATAGTGGCGATTACGGGCCGTTTTGAGCCTTTCTTGGATTTGAACGATCTCAATGGTTATTTCATGAATGAGTTCGAGTCCGGTGGTTTGCTTGTCACCTACTTCGGCCCAACGAATAGGAGAACGATATTTGCGGCCATATAAAGTTTCGAAAAGGTGCGGCGTTAGTACTCGAATGATAACTATCGTTGTAAGAGGAATAAATACAAGTTCGTGACATGTTTTTCCAAGGTTTGAATCGTACATTTGCTTGGTCTGTCGGTTTGCATATGATACGCGGTACTCATGTCTACACGTGTTTCCAAGGCTTCTTGTAAGGCACTCCAAAATTTAGAAGTGAAACGAGTGTCTCAATCCGAAATAAATGAAAATGGCACACCGTGTCGAGATAGAATTCCTATAATGTATAGTTGTACAAGTTTTTCCCATCTTGTCGGTTTATGAAAAACGTTTGTTACAACAAGTTTCTTATCTGTTTCTGAAAACGTTTGCTAGGACTATTCACCCTCGTGGCGAATACTAGTATAACGTGAAGAGTCTCTCTCTCCATTGAGAATTTAGATAAAGGATTTCCTTACATGAAAGTACGAGTGTAATGCGAGAGAAGTTTCTGCCTCGATGTGAGCATATCAAGCGTTTTGTAATTCGTCGATAAAACTGTACGAAAACGTGATAGTATACACGTATAACATATATGTTGAAGTTGAAAGATTTGGTCATTTATTCAGAAGTGTAACGACATCTCTAACGTGACTCGAATTTAATCGAAAGAATTAGTACAACTCTGAAGATGCGTTTCCCGAGGGAAGTGTGACGCCCCGTACAAAATCATCGTGTACGGATCATCAACAACAGGATCATTACAAGGCCAAACACTATATGTTGTTTAAAAACCAGTTTTGCATTCATGAAAAGATAACGTTAAAAGTTTTACAAAAGATAACGTGCTTCTACGAATAGAAAGCATAAACAGAAGTACGTGACACAAAGGTCATTATGTGACGCCCCGTACTAAATCATCATGTACGGACCATCATCAACAGGATCATTACAAGGTTAAGTACTATATGCGTTTTCAAAACAGAGTTTACATTTATAAATAAAAGTGACGTCATAACATACGTCAATTGTTTTACAAATCAAAAGTATGCTTCGCTAAGTAGAAGCATTAAATAAGTGTACGTGACCATAATGGTCGTTACATAACATAAGTTCATAAGTAAAAAGTTTGAATGCAACATAAGTAGTCATGCGATAACAACTCTAGGCAGCGGGTTCTACAGCACGACTAGTAAGATAGCGGAAGCGACTTCAAGCACCTGAGAAAATACATGCTTAAAAAGGTCAACACAAAGGTTGGTGAGCTATAGTTTAAGTATAACAATAACGTAAGTAGGCCACGAGATTTCAGTGCTACAACGAGCGTTTCAAAAGTATGTAAAAGTATATGCTTAACCGTGGGCACCCGGTAACTAACTTAACGTTTAATGTACCCCCTTAAAGTGCACTTGGCAAGTGCGTATAACCTCGAAGTATTAAACACTCGTTAAATGCTAGCGCTACTAGCCCGAGTGGGGATGTCAAACCCTATGGATCCATATCTAAGATTCGCGTTCACGGTTCAAAAACCAATGATTAAACGTTACCGAGCTAAAGGGAATGTTTCTGCCGTTATATAACCCACACATATATAAAGTTTAAGTACTCGTGCCTAGTATGTAAAACATAAAATCCGCATGTATTCTCAGTTCCCAAAATAAGTTAAAGTAAAAAGGGAATGCTATAACTCACAATGATTAGTAGTAATGGTAAGGTAGTAGTCGGAAAGTGGTGTGCAAGTAACGGTCCAAACGTCCTCAACCTAAGTCAAATAGCACTAAGTCAATAAGTCGTCTCAAAAGGTTTACAAGTACGTAATTAAGGTCATAAGGGTCATCATCGATCATCATTAAACAAAAGGTAACAAGTAAGACTCGTTTATGAAAGTCGTTTAAAACAAAGGCTGACTTCGGTCAGTCACCACGGCCTCTACCCTTACTGAATTAAGGTGAGACCAGTGGTCATGGCTCCGTCTATGAGTCCCTTAAGTGTGGTAAAATTTACAGAAGCAAACTCGTCTTGGTTTGACCGTGGCGACGGTCTAAGTGCGAGTAGGTCAGAAATTTCTGCACAACGTTAAAGGACATGGTAACGATCGGAGGGCCATAAATCCTAAACCGTAACTCGGATTAAGACGAGTCCTATATGAAAAGTTATCTACTCGAAAAGTTCTATCTAAAAATCAAGGTTAGAACAGCCCAGGTCTACTGGTCTGTTCCAGAAGCATCAGGTCAGTAGGTCTTGGACAGAACAGTGGGTTTTGGAGAGTTCCGGTTGTCTCGGTGCTTGATGTTCATCACGGTTCTCATCCTTGATGCGTATAGCTTCAAGTGTACAACTCGTTGATGTATTAACATCATTTAGACCAAGGTTTGTCCATCATAACTCAAGTGCAAGTGTTGTAAGTGTTTGATGAACCAAGGTTACATGTAAGTTTATGAACAAGTTCATGAACACTAAGAAAGATCACAACCAAGTGTTGGATCCATGATACTTGCACCAAAGTGTAAGCTCTTGTTGGTTTCATGTCCTTGTTCAAATGTGTAGTAAGCAACTAACAATAAGAAATAAATAAAAATGAATGATAAGCCTAAACCAACCATGAAGGTGGTATTCTAGTAACATACAACAAACAAGAACACAAGTAACAATTATAAAGATTATAAACTTTAAATCTTTGAAACAAATAGAGTAGAAAGCTAACTAAACAAGAAGATGATTCATAGTTGCTCTTACTTTTAAAGATTCAACCCAAGTTGATCTTTAAGTGAAGTAACTTCAAAGTTACTTCAAGAACTACAAGTAAAGAGTTTATACAACTATGAACTTCAATTCTTTGAAACAAAATATGTAGAACATAACTAGAGAGATTATGTTCTTGATGTTCTTGTTAAATACAAGATATAAATGAAGAATCAAACTAAGAAGTTTGATCTTGTAACATGAAAGTAAGTAAGTAAACAACTTAGTAACCTACAAGTAATTAACTTTAAACAAGAACAAGTAACAAAAGTTTTAACAACAAAGATTGATGATGATTATGTTCATGTAGAAATCAGTTTTTATCAACAAAGAAAAGAAGAAAAGAAGTTGTTACTTACAAGAAAGAAAGAAGAACTTGAGAGAAAGATAAGAGAAAAGATGAAGCAAGTAAAGTGTGTGTGTTTTGAGAGAGAGATACAAGTGAACAAGTAATGAAGAAATGAAGTCAAAACCACCTTATGGAACCCCCTAGGCCGACGGCCTGCAGCTCCCAAGGGGGGGGGGGTGTGTTGCTTGTTGGTCACTAGGTGGAAAAGCATGCAAAAGTTGGGTAAAAGGGTGGTGTTCATGGGGATTATGGCAACTAGATTCCATTTCTAAGCAACTAACTAGTTCCATGTCCTAAATGATACTTACACTTGCAAGAGTTGGGCTAATTAATCCAAAATATAAGTAGGGTGGGCTTACACTAGTCCATTAACTCTTAAAAGGCCCAAGTTGCAAGTAGTTAGCAAGTAATCCAATAAAAGCCCATCTTAAGCCCAAGTAACTAACTAAAGGCCTTAGTTAATTAAAATGATTAATAAAATTCATCATGAATGTAAATAATATCTTAAAATATTATTCGTGCAAGTTCCGGGTGTCACAAAGACGTTTCGGGCATTTAAAGTTCAAGTACGGGCAATTAAAGCAACATGTAAATGTAATAACATACATTCGTTTAATCAAGCGTATTAATAATAATAATTATTAATAAATAACGTTGGTAAAACCAGGGTCGTTACATTACCCACCTGTTAAAGGAAATTTCGTCCCGAAATTTTAAGCTGAAGTAGATGGAGGAGTCGGGAAAAGATGAGGATATTTCCGCATCATTTGATCCTCTCGTTCCCAAGTAAACTCAGGTCCTCGTTTGGCATTCCATCGTACTCGTACAATTGGAATCTTGTTGCGTTTCAAAGTTTTGATCTCACGATCCATAATCTCAACAGGTTCCTCCACAAAGTGGAGTTTGTCATCAATAGTAAGTTCTTCCAATGGTATGATGAGTTCGGGTGCAGCAAGACACTTCTTCAAGTTTGACACATGGAAGGTAGGATGAACTGAGCTCAATTGTGCTGGAAGATCAAGACGATAAGCAACGGGTCCAACACGTTCCAAAATTTCAAATGGACCAATGTACCGCGGGTTTAACTTTCCGCGTTTCCCAAAACGAATCACACCCTTCCAAGGTGCAACCTTCAACATAACACGATCACCAACGTTGAATTCAAAGTCTTTACGTTTAAGATCAGCATAACTCTTTTGGCGATCACGGGCTACCTTGAGTCTGTTTTGAATCTGAGCAATCTTTTCCGAGGTTTCATGGACTATCTCGGGCCCGGTGAGTTGCACTTCACCTAGCTCGGCCCAACAAATAGGAGATCGGCACTTACGACCATACAATGCTTCAAAAGGTGCAGCATTAATGCTTGAGTGATAACTGTTGTTGTACGAGAATTCGGCGAGTGGCAAATGCCTTTCCCAGGCCTTTCCAAAATCAATGACACATGCACGCAGCATGTCCTCCAAGGTCTGAATTGTTCGTTCACTTTGCCCGTCAGTCTGAGGATGATAAGCAGTACTCATGTCAAGACGAGTTCCCATGGCTTCTTGCAAAGAACGCCAAAATCTGGAAGCAAAACGGGGATCGCGATCGGAGATGATTGATAAAGGTACACCATGACGAGATACAACCTCTTTGATGTACAGCTGAGCAAGTCTTTCCATTGTATCAGTTTCCTTCATCGCTAGGAAGTGTGCAGATTTGGTGAGGCGGTCAACAATAACCCAAATAGTATCGCATCCGCCCACCGTCTTCGGCAGCTTAGTAATGAAATCCATTGTGATCCTTTCCCACTTCCATTGTGGGATTTCCGGCTGTTGAAGTAACCCAGAAGGTCTCTGATGCTCGGCTTTAACCTTCGAGCAAGTCAAACACTTACCAACATAAGTCGCAACGTCCTTCTTAAGATTCGGCCACCAATACTGTTCTTTAAGGTCGTGGTACATCTTACCTGCACCGGGGTGAATCGAATATCTCGATTTGTGTGCTTCATCAAGTATCAGGCTTCGTAGATCTCCATAGTAAGGTACCCAAATTCTTCCGGCATAACATCGGAGTCCAGACTCTCTAACCTCGAATCGAGAGACAAGTATGTTCAAATGCTCGTGAGATATGTTCTCCTCCTTGAGAGCCTCAACTTGGGCTACTCTGATCTGGTTGTTGAGGTTCGAATGGATGGTGATGTTCAGAGCCCTAACACGGAGAGGTGCCGTCCTCTCCTTTCGGCTTAAAGCGTCAGCTACAACATTGGCCTTGCCAGGGTGATAACGGAGTTCACAATCGTAGTCGTTGAGCGTCTCGATCCATCGACGCTGTCTCATATTTAGTTGCTTCTGATCAAAGATGTGCTGGAGACTCTTGTGGTCGGTGAAGATAGTGCTCTTAGTTCCATACAGATAATGTCTCCACAATTTGAGTGCAAAGACAACGGCTCCAAGTTCAATATCATGTGTAGTGTAGTTCCGCTCGTGAATCTTCAATTGGCGGGAGGCATAGGCAATAACCTTTGATCGTTGCATCAGTACACAACCAAAACCACTCTTCGATGCATCGCAATAAACAACAAAGTCGTCACTGCCTTCAGGGAGTGATAGGATAGGTGCGGAGGTTAACTTCTTCTTCAAAGTTTGGAATGCTGATTCGTGTGTGGGTTCCCAAATGAACTTCTTGCCCTTGTGAGTCAGTGCGGTCAAAGGACGCGCAATCAGAGAAAATCCTTCGATAAACCTTCGATAATAACCGGCGAGACCTAGAAACTGGCGAATATGCGTTGGAGTAGTGGGGGTCTCCCACTTGCTGATGGCTTCAATCTTGGCGGGATCAACTTTGATACCCTGGTCGCTCACAACATGACCCAAAAACTGTACTTCCTTCAACCAAAATTCGCACTTGGAGAATTTGACGTAAAGTTGCTCTTGTCTTAAGAGTTCAAGCACAAGCCGAAGGTGTTGCTCATGTTCTTCTTCGCTCTTAGAGTAGATGAGGATATCATCTATGAAGACGATAACAAACTTATCCAAGTAAGGCTTGCAGACACGATTCATGAGATCCATGAATACGGCAGGTGCATTTGTCAAACCGAATGGCATCACGAGGAACTCATAATGACCATAACGGGTCCTGAATGCAGTTTTCATCACGTCACTTTCCTTCACCCTCAGCTGGTGATATCCGGATCGCAAATCGATCTTTGAATAAACGCTCGATCCTTGTAGTTGATCAAAAAGATCATCAATTCGTGGAAGAGGATATCGATTCTTGATAGTCAATTTGTTGAGTTCACGGTAGTCGATACACATACGGAAGGATCCATCCTTCTTCTTTACAAACAGAACAGGTGCGCCCCAAGGCGAGAAACTTGGTTGGATAAACCCTCGATCTAATAGCTCTTGTAGTTGACTCTGTAATTCTTGCATCTCGGAAGGTGCGAGTCTGTAAGGTGCACGAGCTACAGGTGCAGCTCCTGGCACTAAATCAATCTGAAATTCTACGGCTCTCGGCGGTGGTAATCCAGGCAATTCCTCTGGGAAGACATCGGAAAATTCGTTCACAATTCGAACGTCGTTCACGCTCTTCACCTCAGTTTCTACCGCTTTCACATGTGCTAGGACAGCAAAGCGTCCCTTCTTCATAATCTTTTGCGCTTTCACGCAACTAATGAGGTTCAACTTCGAGGTACATCTCTCTCCATAGATAACCAGTGGTTCGCCATCTCCTTGTGGTATGCGAAGTGCTTTATCTCCACAGATAACATCGGCCTTTATCTTGCTCAACCAATCCATACCGACGATCGCGTCAAAACTTCCCAGTTTGATAGGTATCAAATCAATTTCGAAATCTGCACCAGCTATGTTGATAATAGCTCCACGACTAATATGGTCAACCTTTTCAAGTTTTCCATTGGCGACCTCGACAAGCATACTTTCCTTCAAAGGAACTAACGACCAATCTAACTTATCACAAAAATGTCTACACACATAGCTCCTATCGGCACCAGTATCAAATAGAACAGAAGCTAAAAGATTGTTGATCTTGAATATACCTGTCACCAAGTCGGGGTTGTCGCGAGCGTCCCTTGCATTAACATTGAAGGCTCTAGCACGTGGTGGTCCGCCATCCTTACGCTTGTTAGGACACTCGTTTCTGAAATGGCCCGTCTTTCCACATTCATAACACTTCTTAGGCCCATTGTTGTTGTGGTTTGGCTTCACATTCAAAGTGGTAACCTTGCAATCCTTGCCAACATGTCCAGATCGTTGGCACTTCTCACAGATAACATTGCAATACCCAGTGTGGTGCTTGTAGCACCTATTGCATTGTGGTAAGGTTCCTTTGTAGTTCGGATTGGTGCGGTTGTTGTTGTTGGGGTTGGTGTTGTTGTTGTGCATGTTGTTGTTTTGCCTGAACCCTTCATGTCGTTTTGCCGGGTTTTGATCATAGTTCCTACCCCTGTTGTTGTTGTGGTTGTTGTCCCATTTCCTCTTTTCACCGCTAACAGTTTCAAACTTAGCCTTCTCCGGCTCGTCAAGGATGATTTGATTCAAGAGAGTATGCGCCATGCGCATTGCTTCGGGAACACTTGGTGGTTTGGATGAGGTAACATTACCCTTGATGGACTTAGGAAGTCCCGAGAAGTATTTCTCCAAACGCTTAAATTCGGGGGTGACCATGGTTGGACACATAAGAGCCAATTCCAAAAACCTACGGTTGTAGCTGTTAAGGTCGTTCCCTACGGTCTTCAATTGCATAAATTCGATTTCCATCTTTTGAATCTCGGTTCTCGGACAGTATTCCTCGATCATAGCACATTTAAATTCTTCCCAAGGCGTAGCATACGCCTCATCAATTCCTTTCGCTTGGGCCATGGTATTCCACCATGTGAGCGCGCCATCAGACAGCGTGCAAGATGCAAATTTCGTTTTGTTAGCCTCAGAACAATTGCTAACCCTGAATACCGATTCCAACTTTTCGAACCATCTGGTGAGACCGACGGGTCCCTCAGTGCCACTGAAGTAGTGTGGCTTGCAGTTTTGAAATTCCTTGTAAGTACACCCATCTCGAACGACAGGTGGATTGACAGGCGGTGGTGGTGGAACTTGGGGTTGTCTTTCAGCTAGTGCAGCAGCGACTCGTTCGTTAATCATTTCCTCAATTTGTGCCGCGGTGGGGATAGATCTCCCGTTGGCCATGATGTTCTATACAAACATTTTGACTCAAGTCAAAATCCATTATGCAAATAATAATAGTACATTATATAACAACCAACATGAAAACGGCACAACACATGTTGATTAAATAACGCAAGCAGATATAAGTACCACAAAACCATGAGATGATAACGTAAATAGAACACTTGCGCAAGAAGTAAGCAACACAAATTCCATTCATTAATGATAATAAGTTCATACATTACAATAAGTTCGTACATTACATAAGTGAAATAAGAAATTACAAAAGAGATTACAATACAGAATCTAGTACAAAGTCCTACGGCGATGGTGGGTACAAGATGTCCAAAACATGAGCCAACTGCTCCTCGAGCTCAGTAACTCGAGTCTGGAGAATCTCAATCTCCCGCCTCATTTCCTCATTAGAGGAAGATGGTAGGGCAGGTGGTGCTGGCGGTGCAGGTGGAGCCGGTGGTGCTGAAGTGGATGGTCCGGCTCTGGGTGGAGACGGTAATATCAGTGGGTCAGCGGGGTACGGCACTAGCCGTTTACGAGCAGTGATCCTACGACGCCGACCATAAGCGTCAGTGACAGTACGACCAGGAATTATGCCAGCGAAGCGATACCGCTTCTTCGGCGGGGTAGAAGGTGCCTGAATCGGTCGGTCAGCGGGATCCTCCTCATCACTGGAGTCGTCAGATGAGGTGTCGTCTGAAGAAGCATCGGTGGAAGAACCGTCATCTGAATCATGCGGTGGTGGCGCGGGTGGCTCAACATATCCGAAAGCGGCCAACATCTGTCGGTGTCGGCCTGGCGTAATCACGGCTAAGCGGCCGTCGGCAGTGCGTCGGCAAGGTGTGCCCCAGTGATTGCGGAAGGGACCTTCCCCGAACTCCGCGGGGATCTCCATGCCACCAATGCGAGCCAGTTGCCTCAGGGGTCTGGAAGAAGACGCCGGGATAGGCACACTAGAGCTAGCTCCAGAACTAGAGGCGCCGGGGTCGCCAGTAGGTGTCGGGGCCAGAATGTCGGCAGCAGCAGCAGCAGCAACAGGTGCAGCAGTGGGTGGAACAACGGGGCCTGAGCCGCTCGGGATGTCAGTAGGTGGAACGTCCGACATCTGAACAAGGAAAAATAAATTTTCCATGTCAGTATGTCATAAAGCAAGCAAATAATAGGCCAACAGTTTAATTCATGTATAACAATAAGTAGCATGGCAATATCAGTAATCGTACGAAACTAGCATGCAATCGAAAGCAAGTAATAGCATGCAGTAGTGAAATCACGTAGTAGCATACGACATATAGCAGTAACAGTAAGCAGCAGCATGCAGTAAGTTCAGCGGAAACAAGTAAACTAACAAGTTGTAGATTAGCCCTATTAGTGAATCCTACTCGGGTCGGTCTTAGACTCACTAATGCATCCTAATTCCCTACAACCAATGCTCTGATACCAAATGTGACGCCCCGTACTAAATCATCATGTACGGACCATCATCAACAGGATCATTACAAGGTTAAGTACTATATGCGTTTTCAAAACAGAGTTTACATTTATAAATAAAAGTGACGTCATAACATACGTCAATTGTTTTACAAATCAAAAGTATGCTTCGCTAAGTAGAAGCATTAAATAAGTGTACGTGACCATAATGGTCGTTACATAACATAAGTTCATAAGTAAAAAGTTTGAATGCAACATAAGTAGTCATGCGATAACAACTCTAGGCAGCGGGTTCTACAGCACGACTAGTAAGATAGCGGAAGCGACTTCAAGCACCTGAGAAAATACATGCTTAAAAAGGTCAACACAAAGGTTGGTGAGCTATAGTTTAAGTATAACAGTAACGTAAGTAGGCCACGAGATTTCAGTGCTACAACGAGCGTTTCAAAAGTATGTAAAAGTATATGCTTAACCGTGGGCACCCGGTAACTAACTTAACGTTTAATGTACCCCCTTAAAGTGCACTTGGCAAGTGCGTATAACCTCGAAGTATTAAACACTCGTTAAATGCTAGCGCTACTAGCCCGAGTGGGGATGTCAAACCCTATGGATCCATATCTAAGATTCGCGTTCACGGTTCAAAAACCAATGATTAAACGTTACCGAGCTAAAGGGAATGTTTCTGCCGTTATATAACCCACACATATATAAAGTTTAAGTACTCGTGCCTAGTATGTAAAACATAAAATCCGCATGTATTCTCAGTTCCCAAAATAAGTTAAAGTAAAAAGGGAATGCTATAACTCACAATGATTAGTAGTAATGGTAAGGTAGTAGTCGGAAAGTGGTGTGCAAGTAACGGTCCAAACGTCCTCAACCTAAGTCAAATAGCACTAAGTCAATAAGTCGTCTCAAAAGGTTTACAAGTACATAATTAAGGTCATAAGGGTCATCATCGATCATCATTAAACAAAAGGTAACAAGTAAGACTCGTTTATGAAAGTCGTTTAAAACAAAGGCTGACTTCGGTCAGTCACCACGGCCTCTACCCTTACTGAATTAAGGTGAGACCAGTGGTCATGGCTCCGTCTATGAGTCCCTTAAGTGTGGTAAAATTTACAGAAGCAAACTCGTCTTGGTTTGACCGTGGCGACGGTCTAAGTGCGAGTAGGTCAGAAATTTCTGCACAACGTTAAAGGACATGGTAACGATCGGAGGGCCATAAATCCTAAACCGTAACTCGGATTAAGACGAGTCCTATATGAAAAGTTATCTACTCGAAAAGTTCTATCTAAAAATCAAGGTTAGAACAGCCCAGGTCTACTGGTCTGTTCCAGAAGCATCAGGTCAGTAGGTCTTGGACAGAACAGTGGGTTTTGGAGAGTTCCGGTTGTCTCGGTGCTTGATGTTCATCACGGTTCTCATCCTTGATGCGTATAGCTTCAAGTGTACAACTCGTTGATGTATTAACATCATTTAGACCAAGGTTTGTCCATCATAACTCAAGTGCAAGTGTTGTAAGTGTTTGATGAACCAAGGTTACATGTAAGTTTATGAACAAGTTCATGAACACTAAGAAAGATCACAACCAAGTGTTGGATCCATGATACTTGCACCAAAGTGTAAGCTCTTGTTGGTTTCATGTCCTTGTTCAAATGTGTAGTAAGCAACTAACAATAAGAAATAAATAAAAATGAATGATAAGCCTAAACCAACCATGAAGGTGGTATTCTAGTAACATACAACAAACAAGAACACAAGTAACAATTATAAAGATTATAAACTTTAAATCTTTGAAACAAATAGAGTAGAAAGCTAACTAAACAAGAAGATGATTCATAGTTGCTCTTACTTTTAAAGATTCAACCCAAGTTGATCTTTAAGTGAAGTAACTTCAAAGTTACTTCAAGAACTACAAGTAAAGAGTTTATACAACTATGAACTTCAATTCTTTGAAACAAAATATGTAGAACATAACTAGAGAGATTATGTTCTTGATGTTCTTGTTAAATACAAGATATAAATGAAGAATCAAACTAAGAAGTTTGATCTTGTAACATGAAAGTAAGTAAGTAAACAACTTAGTAACCTACAAGTAATTAACTTTAAACAAGAACAAGTAACAAAAGTTTTAACAACAAAGATTGATGATGATTATGTTCATGTAGAAATCAGTTTTTATCAACAAAGAAAAGAAGAAAAGAAGTTGTTACTTACAAGAAAGAAAGAAGAACTTGAGAGAAAGATAAGAGAAAAGATGAAGCAAGTAAAGTGTGTGTGTTTTGAGAGAGAGATACAAGTGAACAAGTAATGAAGAAATGAAGTCAAAACCACCTTATGGAACCCCCTAGGCCGACGGCCTGCAGCTCCCAAGGGGGGGGGGGTGTGTTGCTTGTTGGTCACTAGGTGGAAAAGCATGCAAAAGTTGGGTAAAAGGGTGGTGTTCATGGGGATTATGGCAACTAGATTCCATTTCTAAGCAACTAACTAGTTCCATGTCCTAAATGATACTTACACTTGCAAGAGTTGGGCTAATTAATCCAAAATATAAGTAGGGTGGGCTTACACTAGTCCATTAACTCTTAAAAGGCCCAAGTTGCAAGTAGTTAGCAAGTAATCCAATAAAAGCCCATCTTAAGCCCAAGTAACTAACTAAAGGCCTTAGTTAATTAAAATGATTAATAAAATTCATCATGAATGTAAATAATATCTTAAAATATTATTCGTGCAAGTTCCGGGTGTCACAAAGACGTTTCGGGCATTTAAAGTTCAAGTACGGGCAATTAAAGCAACATGTAAATGTAATAACATACATTCGTTTAATCAAGCGTATTAATAATAATAATTATTAATAAATAACGTTGGTAAAACCAGGGTCGTTACACATTACAAAGCCATTATTCTAAAATAACATAAGTTTTGAATGCAAGATAAAAGTTCCATGATTGAGACATCTCTAAACAATGCAGCGGAAGTCTAACACAACAGTCTATTACAGCGGAAGCAATAAGCGTCTTAGTTACCTGAGAATAAAACATGCTAAAAAGTCAACACGAATGTTGGTGAGCTATAGTTTTTGTAAACAACAATGTAATGTAGACTACGAGATTTCATTTTCAAAATAGTATGAAAAGTATATGCTTATCCATGGGCACCCGGTAACTAACTTAACGTAAAAATAATATATTACCCCCTAAAAGTACACTTGGTGAGTGTGTACGTTCTCGAAGTATTAAACACCCGTTAAATGCTAGCACGACTAGCCCGAGTGGGGATGTCAAACCCTATGGATCCATATCTAAGATTCGTGTCTACCGGTTCAAAAACCAATAGTTAAACGTTACCGTGCTAAGGGGAAAGTTTATGCCGTTATATAACCTACACATATATAAAGTTTAAGTACTCGTATCAAGTAAGTAAAACATAAAAAGCGCATGTATTCTCAGTCACAAAAATAGTTAAGTGGAAAAGGAGCTATAACTCACAGTGATAAATGCGGTAAAAGTCGATACGAAAACGTAAGCAAGTAGTAAGTTGGTCCAAACAAGTAAGTTGGTCGATCCAAAAGGTCCTCAACCTAATTCAATGATTGCTAATTCAGTAAATTGTCCCAAAAGGTTTTAAAGTAAATAAATTAAGTCTTAAGTATCATCATCATCATCCTCATTCGTAAAAGATAAGGTAAGTTTTCAACAAGAATAGAGATCGAAAAAAAGGCTGACTTCGGACAGCTGTTACGACCTCTATACAAACTGAAAAGACACGTGGTCAGTGGCCAAGGCTCCGTATGTGAGTCCTCGTACCGCTGTCAAATTTTCAGATCCTAACTCGATACCATTTGACCGTGGCTACGGTTCAAGCGCGAGTAGGTCAGAATTTTCAGCACGTCGTTACAAAGGCGTAATGATTTTCGGAAGGCTATAAATCCTAAACCGTATATCGGATTTAGGCGAGTCTTAAATGAAAAGTCATCTACTCGAACATAAATATCTGAAAATCAATTTTCCAGAAGTCCGATCAGACCCCGAAAAACAGAAAATAAATGCTCCGGTGGGTTCCTTGGTGCTTGATGCTCATCACGGTTCTCATCCTTGATGCGTGTAAGCTTCAAGTGTACAACTCTTTGATGTTTTAGCATCACTTGGACCAATTTTCAACCATCAACACATAATGTCAAGACTAAGAAGTAATACAACTCACTTAAGAGTTTTAGATGGATGTTGAACTAAGGTTACATCATGTTCTTAGTCTTAACACAAATACAAGTTCTATTTAAGATTAAAGCTACAAACTTCGATTCAATCAAACAAGCAAGACATAAATTTGATCAATCAAAGTAATGGAACCCTAAGCTAGAGAGCTTGGATCCTTTAACAACTAATTATGAGATTTCAAAGCTAGAAAGCTTGAATCTTTTATGTTCTTGAAGATCTTTAGAGCAAGAAGCTAGATCTTCAAGTTTCATGAAGATCAAAAATACAAGTTTTGATATTTTAGCAAAAACAAAGTGATCTTAAGCTATCAAGCTTATATCCATCAAAGTAATGAAGATTCAAAGCTAGAAAGCTTGAATCTTTCATGTTCTTGAAGATCTTTAAAGCAAAAGGCTAGATCTTCAAGTTTCATGAAGATCATAAACACAAGTTTTGATATTTTTAACAAAATAAAGAGATTATAAGCTAGAAAACTTAGATCCAACAAAAGTAATGAAGATTCAAAGCTAGAAATCTTGAATCTTTCATGTTCTTGAAGGATTCAAATCAAAGTTTGAATCTACAAGATATAACAAGATCAAAAAGCTAAAAAGCTTGATCTTATGATGATGATGATGATGTCGTGTAGAAGAAGAAAAGAAGAAGAAGAAGAAGAAGAAGAAAATTTAAAACTTACAATTTTTAGTGTGAGAAAGACTAGAGAGAGAATTAGAGAGTGTTAGAATGTAGATATGCATTTATGATAGGTAGTTGATAAAAAGCATTTATTGTGTTAGGTGGTAGAGGTATGTACTTATTGTAGTAGTTGGTATTGTGCCTATAAATAGGTTGTATGTATCATTTGTATAATTGAGAAAGATTAATAAGAATTACGTGTTTAATCATTCGTATATCTTTCTCCATATGGTATCAGAGCTAGGCTAAAGAGTCGTAACATGTGAGATTCGTACCCAGTGAGTACAACTTGTTAGAGTTACCCAGCGAGTAACTGATCTTCAAATCACCTTGGAGAGTGATTATTGAGTGTGATATTGTACCATGTGAGTACAAACCGTCATCACCACCGCTGCCATATTAGAAGTTACACCCAGGAGAGTGTAACAGAGAATGTGTAAGTGAGTTTCTGGCACCCTAGAGAGTGTAATCCAAATTTCGAGAGTACCCTCTGAGTACTCTGAGAAATTCAAGTTTCTTGAGTACCCCATGAGTACTCTCCGTTGATGTTTCTGTTCTGAAAAAAATAATAGCGTACCACTGATCTTGAAATCACCTCCGAGAGTGAATTTAGATCCCACCACCCCACCGGTCGTCGCTGTATTTTTCTTTTCGGTAACTCTTCTGAAGATTATGACCAAAACCCCGGTGTGTATTGGTCTGTTCCGGTTTGTCAATTTTCGAGTCTAATTTGTGAATTTGCTATTGCTACTGAGTATCCGGGTTATGATTTGGAGTTGGTGAAGAAATTGGTACAGTACTTAATTGAGGAAAGGAATCTTGTCTAGAATGGGATGGAAAGTGGTGTCTGCCACTTATAAGAAAAGAAAAAAAAAAGGTTTAGTGGTAGAATGTCGAAATAAGGAAGAAAAATAAAACAAAGGAAAAGAGAGTTTGGACCCACCATTGATCAAATTGACATTAGTATTGCAAGTACATAATAAAAAGAAATTGTTGGTGGGTTCTTTGAGATGATAAAAGAAGGAAAAAAAATATATGTTTATAATTTTTCAAGTACCATGAAGATGTTTGGAAGATGTCGGTCCATGTGTGTCAAGAATGCCCCTGGTAGGCAAGAAAAGTTCGGTTGTTTGTCCCTGGTGAGATGAGTATTGTTGCTCCTGGTGAAGCAAGTTTTGATATTTGAAGATCCCTGGTGAGATGAATTTCGTTGTTCCTGGTGAAGCAAGTTCGGTTGTTTGTCCCTGGCGAGATGAGTATTGTTGCTCCTGGTGAAGCAAGTTCGGTTTTTGTTCATTCCCGGCGAGACGAATTTGGTTTTATGTCCTTTTGTTTTGTGGCAAGTTGGATCAAAATCTATGCTCCAACTTGAAGGGGAGTGTTAAAATGTAGATATGCATTTATGATAGGTAGTTGATAGAAAGCATTTATTGTGTTAGGTGGTAGAGGTATGTACTTATTGTAGTAGTTGGTATTGTGCCTATAAATAGGTTGTATGTATCATTTGTATAATTGAGAAAGATTAATAAGAATTACGTGTTTAATCATTCGTATATCTTTCTCCACAAAGAGCAAGTGTGTGTAAAATATGAATGAGATCAAGTGTGAAATGGGTGAAATAAGCTTGATATAAGTGGTGGTGGGTGGTGGTGGCCGTAGGTTTGGGGGGACAAAAGGGGGACAGCTTTTGCTTTTTGCTTAGTGGTGGTCTAAAGGTGGTGCTTATTGTTGAGATTCCATGCAACATATGTGGTAATGGTTAACAAAAATGCTAGTATGTTAGCTCATCTTAATGGGGTTTTGTCCTATATCTTAATAGGTCATAAACTTATTAAAATTGGGCTAACTTAAGAGTCCATTAGCTAGAGTAGGGTGAGCTTAAGTCCAATAAAGTAGAAAGTCCACTAAGACTAACTAGTGTGCATTAGTAAGTTACTAAGCGTAATTAAGCAACCAATAAGCCAAGTAATTATCATTAGAAAATAACAATTAGTATTACGTAGTCATAATATTCCAATTATGACAAAAGTTAAATGTGTACTAAAATACATAGCTCGTTCTAAACGTCAAGTGACACTAACGGTCATAAAAGCATTCGAGGATCAAGTTAAGTAACTAAGTACTTAACAACAGGTTCTAAAATATAAACGAAAGTAATCAACATGAAATAAGATCCCAGAATATAATCTAACACAGTACGCACAAATACGCAGTTTCGTGAAAGTAACAAGCACAAATATAAGTCGAAAAAGTCGGGTCGTTACATTACCCACCTGTTAAAGATAATTTTGTCCCGAAATTTTAAGCTGAGGTAGACGGTAGAGTTGTGAAGAGGTGAGGATACTTCTGCTTCATCTGATCCTCTCGCTCCCAAGTAAACTCGGGTCCTCGTTTAGCATTCCAACGGACTCGGACGATTGAAATCTTGTTGCGTTTCAAGGTTTTGACCTCACGGTCCATGATCTCAATAGGTTCTTCCACGAAGTGGAGTTTGTCATCAATCATAAGCTCCTCAAGAGGTATGACAAGTTCTGGTTCAGCAAGACATTTCTTCAGATTTGACACGTGGAAAGTATGTTGAACTGAGCTCAACTGAGTCGGAAGATCCAAACGGTAAGCAACGGGTCCAACACGCTCCAAGATTTCGAAAGGACCAATATATCGCGGATTTAGCTTCCCACGCTTTCCAAAATGGATTACACCTTTCCATGGTGCGACTTTCAACATTACGCGGTCACCTATTTGGAATTCGCGATCTTTACATTTAAGGTCGGCATAGCTCTTTTGACGATCACGGGCAGTCTTGAGCCTCGCTTGAATTTGAACAATATTCTCTGTTGTTTCATGGACGAGTTCGGGTCCGGTATTTCGCTTTTCACCTACTTCGGCCCAACAGATAGGAGAACGGTACTTGCGTCCATACAAAGCTTCGAAAGGTGCGGCCTTAATGCTCGAATGATAACTATTGTTGTAGGAGAATTCGGCTAAAGGTAAATGCTTCTCCTCAGATTTTCCAAAATCAATAACACAAGCTCGTAACATGTCCTTCAAGGTTTGAATCTTGCATTCGCTTTGTCCGTTAGTTTGCGGGTGATACGTGGTACTCATATCTAAACGTGTTCCTAAATCTTCTTGCAAAGAACGCCAAAATCTAGAAGCGAAACGAGCATCTCGGTCTGAAATAATCGATACGGGTACACCGTGACGAGATACAATTTCCTTTATGTATAGCTGCGCGAGTTTGTCCATCGCATCGGTTTCCTTCATGGCTAGGAAGTGAGCAGATTTGGTAAGACGGTCAATAATAACCCAGATGGTATCATAACCGCCTACCGTCTTCAGTAGCTTCGTGATGAAGTCCATCGTTATTCCTTCCCACTTCATTGCGGGATTTTGGGTTGCTGAAGTAACCCGGATGGCTTCTGATGTTCGGCTTTGATCTTTGAACAAGTTAAACACTTTCCGACGTAAGTCGCAGCATCATTCTTGAGTTTTGGCCACCAATATTGTTCCTTGAGGTCATGGTACATCTTACCAGCTCCTGGATGAATCGAATACCTTGACTTGTGGGCTTCATCTAGAATAAGGCTTCGTAAGTCCCCATAACTAGGCACCCAAATTCTTTCGACAAAATATCGGAGTCCAGTCTCCTTAACCTCGAATCGAGAGACGAGAATGTTCAAGTGCTCATGAGAAATATTCTCCTCTTTGAGAGCCTCCTCTTGAGCTACACGGATTTGGCTATTGAGATTCGTGTGGATGGTGATATTTAAGGCTCGGACACGAAGAGGTACCATTCTCTCCTTTCGGCTCAAGGCATCGGCTACAACATTTGCCTTGCCAGGATGGTAACGAAGTTCACAATCATAATCGTTCAACGTCTCGATCCACCATCGCTGTCTCATGTTTAGTTGCTTCTGATCGAATATGTGTTGGAGGCTTTTTGTGGTCGGTGAAGATAGTACCCTTGGTTTCATACAGATAGTGTCTCCACAGTTTGAGTGCAAAGACAATGGCTCCAAGTTTGAGATCGTGAGTCGTGTAGTTTCTCTCGTGAATCTTCAATTGTCGGGAGGCGTACGCAATAACCTTCTTCCGTTGCATCAATACACACCCAAAATCTTGTCGGAAGGCATAACAATACACAACGAAGTCATCACTGCCTTCGGGAAGGGATAAGATAGGTGCGATGGTTAACTTCTGGTTCAGGGTTTGGAATGCCGACTCTTGCTCGGTTGCCCAAACGAACTTCTTCCCCTTGTGAGTTAACGCAGTCAAAGGACGGGCAATCAAAGAGAAACCTTCGATGAATCTACGGTAATAACCGGCGAGGCCTAAAAATTGGCGGATATGAGTAGGAGTAGTGGGGGTTTCCCACTTGCTGATGGCTTCGATTTTTGCGGGATCGACTTTGATACCCTGATCGCTCACGATATGACCGAGAAATTGAACTTCCTTCAACCAAAATTCACACTTGGAGAATTTGGCATAGAGTTGCTCTTTCCTCAAAAGTTCTAGCATGAGTCGAAGATGTTGCTCATGTTCTTCTTCGCTTTTGGAATAGATTAAGATATCATCTATGAAGACGATAACGAACTTGTCTAAGTATGGCTTGCATACGCGATTCATGAGATCCATAAACACGGCAGGTCCGTTAGTTAAACCGAATGGCATTACCAAAAACTCATAGTGACCATAATGAGTTCGGAACGCAGTCTTCAGTACATCGCTCTCCTTCACCCTCAACTGGTGATAACCCGATCGCAAATCGATCTTGGAGTAAACGCTGGATCCTTGCAGCTGGTCGAAAAGATCGTCAATCCTGGGAAGGGGATACTGATTCCTGATCGTCAACTTGTTCAGTTCACGATAATCGATACACATGGGGAAAGATCCGTCCTTCTTCTTCACGAAAAAAACAGGTACGCCCCAAGGCGATGAACTCGGTCGAATAAATCCACAGTCTAGCAATTACTGTAGTTGACTCTGCAACTCTTACAGTTCGGAAGGTACAAGTCAATAAGGTGCGCGAGCTACAGGTGCAGCTCCTGGCACTAGGTCGATCTGGAACTCCACTGATCGCGGCAGGGGTAATCCTGGTAACTCTTCTGGAAAGACATCAGGAAATTTGTTCACAATTTGTACATCATCCATGCTTTTCTCCTCAGCCTCCAACTTCTTCACATGTGCCAAAACAGTAAAACACCATTTTCTCATGACTTTTTGTGCCTTCATGCAACAAATAAGGTTCAGCTTCGGGCTACATCTTTCCCCGTAAACAATTAGTGGCTCACCATCTTCGCGAGGGATACGAAGAATCTTCTCACCACAGATAACTTCTTCCTTTACCCTGGACAGCCAGTCCATTCCGACTATCACATCAAAGCTCCCAAACTTAATGGGTATCAAATCAATCTCGAAATCCACACTAGCTAAGTTTATAATATCTCCTCAGCCAATTTGGTCAACTTTCTCAAGTTTTCCATTGGCTACTTCATAAGATGACTCTCCTCCAAAGGAACTAGTGACCAATCTATCTTAGAGCAAAAGTGTCTACATACAAAACTCCTATCGGCACCAGTATCAAACAAGACAGAAGCTAATAGTTTATTGATAGTGAATGTACCTGTAACCAAGTCAGGATCTTCGCGGGCATCTCTGGCGTTTATGTTGAAGACTCTTCCACATGCTGGCCCACCATCCTTCTTCTTGTTAGGACATTCATTCTTGAAGTGGCCGTGCTGACCGCACTCAAAACACTTCCTTGGTCCATTCGGGTTTGTCCTCACAGCTGGGGCGGTGATCTTACAATCTTTACCAACGTACCTAGTCCTTTTACACTTCTCACACACTACGTTGCAGTATCCAGTGTGATGCTTGTAGCATCTCTTACACTGAGGAAGGCTACCTTTTTAGTTAGGGTTAGGGCTAGGGGTCCTCCAGTCGTTGTTTCCCTTAAAATTCTCATGCCTCTTAGCTGGGTTCTGGTCAAAACCTTTTCCCTTACTTCCGTCCCACTTACGTTTCCCATTACTAGCTCCCGATTTCGATTTCACCTTCTCTGGCTCTTGGCAGGTAATTTAATTCATCAGGGTGTGCGCCACGAGCATAGCTTCCGGGATGTTTGCTGGTTTCGAAGAGGTGTCATTTCCCTAAATGTCCTTGGGGAGTCCCCACAGATATCGCTCCATTCGTTTGTACTCAGGAGTAACCATTGTGGGGCACATCAAGGCTAACTCCAAGTACCTTCGGTTATAGCCATCAAGGTCATTTCCTACGACTTTCAGTTCCCAAAACTCTGCTTCCATTTTCTGAATTTTGGTTCTGGGGCAGTACTCCTCGATCATAGTCCTCTTAAACTCCTCCCAGGGTGTTGCATACGCTTCATCAATTCCCCGAGCCTGGGCAAACGTGTTCCACCACGTCAAAGTGCTATCTGATAACGTGCAGGATGCAAACTTGGTCTTATTCACTTCGGAACAGTTACTCATACGGAACACAGATTCCAACTTTTCAAACCATCTCGTCAGCCCAACTGGCCCTTCTGTTCCACTGAAATTGTGGGGCTTACAACTCTGAAATTCCTTATAAGTGCACCCGTTTTGAGCAATCCGGTTCACCATTGGAGCTTGTACATGGTTGGCATTCGCCATAGCTGCGGCTACTCGAGCAGCTATCATCTCCTCAATTTGTGCTGCGGTGGGCATTTCTCTTGGACCTCTTCCGTTTACCATCGATCTTCCAAACAAAATTTCGACTTATGTCAAAATCCATTAACCAACAACATCATAGCATAAGGTAAACAACATAGAAGCAACACAATACACGTTAGCTAAGCATGGAAAACAAGTAGCAGATAGCACAAAAGCCAACATGTAATAGCTTAAATAAAACGTCGTACAATAATTCAGTTAACAGTAATTCCATTCATAGTAAAAAAATTGCATACATCTTCATAAAGTTCGTACAATACAAGAATGAAAAATCATGAAACTACTAACGGAGTACATAATGAAATCTAATACATCAGTCCTAGGGTGAAGGTGGGTAAATGATGTCCATCATGTGGGACACCTGGTCCTCGAGCTCAGTCACCCGAGTACGTAAGGCATGCACTTCCCTCGTCAGCTTCTCGATGGTGCAGATGGTCCAGATGGTGCAGATGTAGCACTAGAAGTAGACAGCACTGAGCGGGCGACCTTACACACAAATGGATCGGCAGGATACGGCACAACCCGCTTACGGGCTGTGACCCTAACCAACTGTCCATGTGCGTTCACAAACGACTTACCTCCATTAACCCCTGGAATAACGGTACCATCGTAGCGGTATCGCTTCTTCGGCAGGGTAGAGGGTGGCGGTACAGGCTCCTCCCCAGAATCCCCCTCGGGATCCTCCTCGCTGGTGTCATCGGATGATGATCCGTCTGAATCGTCTGAAGGTAGTGCAGGTACATCACGGGCGGGAGAAAGCGTCTGGCCGTTGGTCATGGCCCGGTATCTGCCAGGTGGAATCGGCACGACTCGTTCGTCAGCAGTGCGTATAACCCAATGTCCACGCTCGTTACGGAAGGGACCGTCCCCGTTTCCCCCAGGGATCACAGTACCATCGGAATGATGCTTTGGCCCCGAGAGTCTAAGGCTGGGTGGAGCTGGAATCTCCTCGAGATCCTCGTCTCTGTCTGAGATGTCCATTTGGTCATGTACGTGTCTACTATCTCCAGAAGACGAATCGCCAAAGTCGCCGGAGGGTAGCGGTGAGTCAGCAACAATAGTAGGTAGGGTAGCAGACGTATATGAGTCACTCTCGAAGTCAAGGGTCGTGGGCGGCATGTCCGACATCTGACAAGGAAAAATAACTTTTTCTAGGTCAGTAAGACATATAGCAAGCACGTAATCGGGCATAGTAACCACGGCAGCCTAGATCGTCTACAGCAGTACATAGCATGACAATATTAACAGTATCAAACAGAAGTAACATGCAATCAAAAACAGATAGTAGCATGTAGTAATGAGAATAAGCAATAACATATAGCAAATTCACATAGCAGTAAAAGTAAGCAGTAGCATGCAACAGTTTATCAGAAACAAGTAAACGAGCAAGTTGTAGATTAGTCCTATTAGTGAATCCTACTCGACTCGGTCAAGACGCACTAATGCAACCTAATTCCCTACAACCAATGCTCTGATACCAAATGTGACGCTCCGTAAAAATCATCGTGTACGGATCATCAACAACAGGATCATTACAAGGTCAAACACTATATGCTGTTTAAAAACCAGTTTTACATTCATGAAAAGATAACGTCAAAAGTTTTACAAAAGATAACGTGCTTCTACGAATAGAAAGCATAAACAGAAGTACGTGACTCAAAGGTCATTACAAAGCCATTATTCAAAAATAACATAAGTTGTGAATGCAAGATAGAAGTTCCATGATTGAGACATCTCTAAACAATGCAGTGAAAGTCTAACACAGCAGTCTATTACAGTGGAAGCAATAAGCGTCTTAGTTACCCGAGAATAAAACATGCTAAAAAGTCAACGCGAATGTTGGTGAGCTATAGTTTTTGTAAACAACAATGTAATGTAGACTACAAGATTTCATTTTCAAAACAGTATGAAAAGTATATGCTTATCCATGGGCACCCGGTAACTAACTTAATGTAAAAATAATATATTACCCCCTAAAAGTACACTTGGCGAGTGCGTATGTTCTCGAAGTATTAAACACCCATTAAATGCTAGCGCGACTAGCCCGAGTGGGGATGTCAAACCCTATGGATCCATATCTAAGATTCGCGTCTACCGGTTCAAAAACCAATAGTTAAACGTTACTGTGCTAAGGGGAAAGTTTATGTCGTTATATAACCCACACATATATAAAGGTCAAGTAGTAAAACATAAAAAGCGCATGTATTCTCAGTCCCAAAAATAATTAAGTATAAAGGAAGCTATAACTCACAGTGATAAATGCGGTAAAAGTCGATACGAAAACGTAAGCAAGTAGTAAGTTGGTCCAAACAAGTAAGTTGGTTGATCCAAAAGGTCCTCAACCTAAGTCAATGGTTTCTAAGTCAGTAAATTGTCCCAAAAGGTTTTAAAGTAAATAAATTAAGTCTTAAGTATCATCATCATCATCATCATTCGTAAAAGATAAGGTAAGTTTTCAACAAGAATAGAGATCGAAACAAAAGGATAACTTCAGACAGCTGTTACGACCTCTATACAAACTGAAAAGACGCATGGTCAGTGGCCAAGGCTCCGTATGTGAGTCCTCGTACCGCTGTCAAATTTTCAGATACTAACTCGATGTCGTTTGACAGTGGGGACGGTTCAAGCGCGAGTAGGTCAGAATTTTCAGCACGTCGTTACAAAGGCCTAGTGATTTTCGGAAGGCTATAAATCCTAAACTGTATATCGGATTTAGGGCGAGTCTTAAACGAAAAGTCATCTACTTGAATCGAAATATCTGAAAATAAATTTTCCAGAAGTCTTAGGAGTCTGATCAGACCCCGAAAAACAGAAAAAAAATGCTCCGGTGGGTTCCTTGGTGGTTGATGCTCATCACGGTTCTCATCCTTGATGCGTGTAAGCTTCAAGTGTACAAATCTTTGATGTTTTAGCATCACTTTGACCAAGTTTCAACCATCAACACATAATGTCAAGACTAAGAAGTAATACAACTCACTTAAGAGTTTTAGATGGATGAGAAAATAAGGTTACATCATGTTCTTAGTTTTAACACAAATACAAGTTCTATTTAAGATTAAAGCTACAAACTTTGATTCAATCAAACAAGCAAGACATAAATTTGATCAATCAAAGTAATGGAACCCTAATATAGAGAGCTTGGATCCTTTAACAACTAATTATGAGATTTCAAAGATAGAAAGCTTGAATCTTTTATGTTCTTGAAGATCTTTAGAGCAAGAAGCTAGATTTTCAAGTTTCATGAAGATCATAAGCACAAGTTTTGATCTTTTAGCAAAAACAAAGTGATCTTAAGCTATAAAGCTTAGATCCATCAAAGTAATGAAGATTCAAAGCTAGAAAGCTTGAATCTTTCATGTTTTTGAAGATCTTTAAAGCAAAAGGCTAGATCTTCAAGTTTCATGAAGATCATAAACACAAGTTTTGATCTTTTTAACAAAATAAAGAGATCATAAGCTAGAAAACTTAGATCCAACAAAAGTAATGAAGATTTAAAGCTAGAAAGCTTGAATCTTTCATGTTCTTGAAGGATTCAAATCAAAGTTTGAATCTACAAGATATAACAAGATCAAAAAGCTAAAAAGCTTGATCTTATGATGACGATGATGTCATGTAGAAGAAGAAAAGAAGAAGAAGAAGAAAATTTAAAACTTACAATTTTTTGTGTGAGAAAGACTAGAGAGAGAATTAGAGAGCAAGTGTGTGTAAAATGTGAATGAGATCAAGTGTGAAATGGGTGAAATAAGCTTGATATATATAATGGTGGAGGGTGGTGGTAGCCGTAGGTTTGGGGGGGGGGGACAAAAGGGGAAAACTTTTGCTTTTTGCTTAGTGGTGGTCTAAAGGTGGTGCTTATTGTTGGGATCCCATGCAACATGTGTGGTAATGGTTAACAAAAATGCTAGTATGTTGGCTCATCTTAATGGGTTTTTGTCCTACATCTTAATGGGTCATAAACTTATTAAAATTGGGCTAACTTAAGAGTCCATTAGCTAGAGTATGGTGGGCTTAAGTCCAATAAAGTAGAAAGTCCACTAAGACTAACTAGTGTGCATTAGTAAGTTACTTAGCGTAATTAAGCAACCAATAAGCCAAGTAATTGTCATTAGAAAATAACAATTAGTATTACGTAGTCATAATATTCCAATTATGACAAAAGTTAAATGTGTACCAAAATACATAGCTCGTTCTAAACGTCAAGTGACACTAACGGTCATAAAAGCATTCGAGGATTAAGTTAAGTAACTAAGTACTTAACAACACGTTCTAAAATAGAAATGAAAGTAATCAACATGAAATAAGATCCCAGAATATAATCTAACACAGTACGCACAAATACGCAGTTTCGTGAAAGTAACAAGCACAAATATAAGTCAAAAAGTCAGGTCGTTACAGGAAGTGTATAACTGGTTGTTCATGTCAATGCGGTTCAAGTCAAACAATAATGTCTTAAGGTATGAAAAAACTAACAAATTAGGATAACGAGTAGTAAGCAACTGTAGTGATAAGAAGTGGTGACGATACTCATCTAGAGTAGTGGTGGTAGTAACAAGAAGTGGTAGATAGTGAAAATCACCGATGTAACATCAGTAGTGGTTAATGATTGCCATAGTGGTGGAAAATTTACAGCGCTTGTGGTTAGTAAGTTGGAATGGTGGTGAATAACAACCTGGGAGACAGTGTTCCCGAACTAGTATAACTAATGAGGTCGTCGTCATCCTTGCGCATATGAATCTTGAATTTACGTGTGTTACCAGAAAGTGGCAGAGTACGAGTTCGTTTGATGAAAATTTGGTAGCATTAAGAAGTTCACCTAAGAAAAATTTAAGTATAATGCACAAGTAGTCAAGTAAGTGCAATCTATAGCAAATGCAAGTCAGAATGCAATGATTAACTATCCGGTTGTAGTCTTGATTCACTAATGCGCCCTAATGACTCTTTCAGACACACTAATGCACATCCTAGATCCCTACAACTAACGCTCTGATACCAACTGTGATGACCCGACAAAAACGCCATTGACGGTGCCATCAACTTAGGTCCCATTATGTGGTCATAGTCCCTAAATGAGACGCGTTTGACCAAAATTATATCGCATTCATTTGAAATGTGTATGACTTACAAAGTTTTAACTAAACCAAACGGTTCGATAATAAGTATAAGTTTATAAGAGTTACAAGGTGTAAATGAAATAACTTGCGACATAATATAAGTTGAAAATCATGAATGCTATCAATAGCGCAAGCATGTAAACATTAAGTTTAAATCCAAAGGTACTATCACTAGCATATGCATGTATGCTTGACCCCAAGCAAGAAATCAAAGTGTGCGGAAGCATGTATCAAGTAGCCAAGTATGAACCTGAGAAACATATAGAAAACTGTCAACGAAAAATGTTGGTGAAATAATAGGTGTATTTGTAAACGTTGTTTTTGAACTACAAGATTTAGTATAAGTTGATTATCCAAATCGTTTGCATTCCAAAGTTGTTGTACGCTCACGAGCACCCAATTATCAAGACTTAACTATTTTACGAACCCCATTATCATAGTGTTAGAACCTACACTATACCCTAAAATATATTTCATCCACTAACGGTAGCGAACCGTCCGAATGAGGGCGCGTCAAGCCCGTATGGATCCACACAACATAAGTTCACGTTTACACCCTACAAGTGTAACTAATGATAATTGAATTGAGACTTTTTGTTCTAACTCGATGTGGAATGTTTGTTTTCGTACTTGTGTTCAAAGCATAAAAGTATGATATGTATATGTTTCTCATCCCATGATTTAAAGAATAAAAGTTGTTGAAAAGATGGGACTATGATCTCACCGTAGTTGCATGCCAAAGTACTTCATTTTAAACATTGTGCAATGAAAGTTTCTTAGCATTGACCAAAAAAAATAAGTTATATCAATTACCGGTTACGACACAAGGTCGGGCAAAATGTGTTCAATTAGTCCTATGGCTCGTTACGACTCGATTATATAGCATGTGAATCAAGTTGTCAAGTTTCATGCAAGAATCAAGTATAAGAGAAAGGTTATAACGATTAAACGAAGTATGAGTTAAGTTTGAATAAAAGTCAACTTTGGTCAAGTCAAAGTTAACAAAAAAATCAACACGTTCGGGTCGGGTCTCGGACAATTTTTTTTCTGAGTTATGTAATCATATATGAGCATGTTAGAACAAGTTACATGTTAATCGGAGGTGCGTAGTATAGTTGGATTTAAACGTGAAAACGCGAAATTGAACAGCCCTTTTTCCAAGCAAACGACGCGCCGTGCCAACGGTGGGCCGCGCTGCGGCAATACATGTGGGCTGATCCCTGGGTTGTTTCAAGTATTCAAGTCTCGAACCAAACTTCATTTTAACACAACTAATGAATCGTAAACACTTAAAATGCATGCCATACATCGTTGGAAAGGTATTTTAACGAGGAATACAACTAAACACATATCATCGAACAATTATATCATTTAAAATGACCAAATCCTCGTCGAATGATCGTTAAAAGTTCATCATTAAAGTTTCAAGTTCGTAAAACGCATTTCATGATTCGGGAACTTACTACACACATATAATATGCCGTTTCATAGGTAATTACGTATACAATACAACTAAACACTTACTAACAACGTCTCATAGCCTTCAAGGCATCAAAAGTTCATTTTAAATGCTATCAAACCCTAACTAAGAATCATGAATTCAACATTTATGTTAATGAAGTTTTTCCAAGTCAACCTACATACCGGAACGAAGCTAATGATGCTAGTAACACTTTTAATACATGAGCTTTAACATTTAACAACATTAAATCACCCAAAACACAAGATTAAACAAACCATTTTTCAAGTTCATGCTAGTTTATGCAAAACAACGAGATCGAGCAAATAAATCACATATTCATGTTAGACTCGAGCCATAGACACTAACTAACACACTTTTAAGTTTAAAGGTCTAATTTATGAAAATTAGAGATTTTGAAAAGCTTACCTCAAGCTATGAAATTGGTACCAAATTGAAGAGGATGATGCAAGGATCACAAAAGTACAATTTATTTTGATGCTAGCTTCCTTGAAATGATTTAGATGATGATTTAGTATTGATGGAGAAAATGGAGTCTTGTTGCTAGTAAGAAAAGAAAGAAAAAGGAAAAGATAAATGGTGAATGGGAAGGAAAAAGGGAAGTAAGTGGGAGGTGGGTGGAAGAGTGGGTTGACTAGTTGACCTAGTCACTAGTTTGCCCACTTGCCAACATTAGTCCCTCGAGTTTAAAAGCGGGTGCGTGAATTAACCGAACGAATTATTTTAAATACGCTAGAGTAAACGAGAGATGTTATAATTAATTAACGGGAATATTAAAAAGCTAATTAATGAAGGATACGAATCTGGATAACGAAAGATATTATAAAAAAGACGATGTTAAAATAAATTAACGAAAAAGGCAGGTTATTACACCGGTGGTGGAGGTTGGCGTTGGTGGGGGTAACAGTGGCGGTTTCGGTGGCGGTAGCGGACGGTGACGGTGATAGAGCAGCGGCAGAGACAATGGCGAACGTAGGAGGGGCGGTGGTGGTCTTCCTGTAGCTCGTTAGAGGGGGAAAGGAAGGATGAAGGTTTACACGGGTAGAAGTATCTAGAGGTTTTATGTGTGGAGAATGAAAATGGCTGAGGGTATGAAGTTGGGGAGGAAGTAGAATGTTCCAGGTCAATGAGAGGGTTAAAAATTACGAAAAAACCTTTTTCAATTAAAATATTGAAGTGAATAGTAAAATCATATATTCTATTGAATATATTTATAATTTTAGAAGGTGCTTAATGAATAAGTGAATATCATCATTAGTATTCGGTTATATATGTGAGTTAGGTCATTAACTACGAACTTGTTTTACATTGCAAACAATTTTACATTGCGAACTGTGAGAACTTATTCGGGCGAGCAAAAAAAAGACATGGGCATACCAATTTTCTTTTGGGTCCAACAATATATATCAGATGTAATTTTGGCTTGGTTCTACAATTTATGTATAATCGCATGTAGAACATGTTGTTTTACACCCGTTCTACATCAATTTCATCAAATTAAGTTTAGAGTTTAGATTTAAGGTTTTAGGGTTTAAATTTTAGGGTTTATAGTTTATATTTAGTTTTTAACACGAACGGTTTGGAGTTTAGGGTTTAGTACTAAACCCTAAATCATAAATCCTAAACTCTAAACTGGGCTAAATCTAAAAAAAGTTGATTTTGAACAAATCATATGCAATTCGTACAAATTTGGATAATTTCGAACAAATTTGGAGAAATTCGAGCAATAATTTGTTCTACATTTTTGTTGAATCAAACAAAATGGGTGAAATTCGAACAAATTATGAAGAATTCGAACAAAAAAAAAATGTAGAACATGACTTTAAATGCATCTGCATCTTTTGAGAATTTTTGATTCGTGAATTTTTTGATTCGTGAATTTTTGGATGTTTTAGGATCCATCGATCACTATCGAGTGTTACTCACTATCAAGTGTTACTGGATTGATTTGGAGAAAGGATTCTGAGTCCTAAAATCAACTAAATCTAGACTTTACTTTTTGAGTTCATATGAACAGAGTTTGATGATTCTCAGATTTTGTGACGACCCGGAAATTTTCGACCAAATTTAAACTTAATCTTTATATATTTCCGACACGATAAGCATAGTCTGTAATATTGAGTCTCAAAATTTTGAAATATTTTTATGAAATCATTTGACTTCGACCATTTCTGACGATTCACGAACAATAGTTGTAAATAAATATATATATGTATATATAAGTTTATATAATAAATTAAATAATAAAATATAATTTAATTATCAGAGTTAATCATGTAAAAAAATATATACATATAGACGATAAAAAGTTTATATATATATATATATATATATATATATATATATATATATATATATATATATATATATATATATGATCTCAATTCATAATTAATGTAATATATAAAAATAAATAATAAATATTCAATAAATGTTATATTATAATATGATACATGATTAATAAATTATGTGATTACAAGTTTAAAGATGTAATATTATAATACTATTATTATTACTTTCATTCTTATTAATAATACTAACATTAATATTAATATATGTATCATCACTATTATTATAATATAAGAAATTAGATAAGTATAAATGGTTATATTATTATTGTTAATATTCATATTAATATTTGTATTAGCTATATTATTAGTTCCAAAATATAATTTATAGATATACGAATATACAGATTATAATTAAATATATATATATATATATATACAAGTACAAAATACTAATATATATATATATATATATATATATAGATATATAGATACAATTATGGATATATATTTATATAAACAAATAAATACAATTATATACCTTTAGAAATAAAAATAATTACTTATTTTATCCTAGAGGAAATCAGAATCAGATCACGAATCCTTCAAACTTTATCTGATTTTGGATTCTTGTATGAGGTTAATAGCAATCAATAACAGTAAGTGTACGATTTCTGTTAGTCATGCCTTTCACCCTTTTATGTTTTTTTATCTTATTCTGGTCCTGATTGATTTTTATCTGTTGGCTTCTTCATCTTATATAACAATAGAGTTCATTGTCAATGAAGGATTCACTCATTTTTTTTTCTCACTCTCTATATCAATTACAACACCCATAACTTGGTTAATATCTGATAGCAAACAGAAAAATAAATGTACAGCTCGATATACCTCTACTCGTTTACTTTTTGGCCAAGTCACGATTCGGTATCACATTTCAAAAACTGTAAATGTAGGATTGTTAGGAATTCTTCGTTCAAGCTATCTGCAAAATCCTAAATTTCAATTTTCCATATCGAATTCTAATTCCAAGGTCAAAGTTTCATTCTTAAAAAGTCAACAGATTGTTCATCTTTAAATTCGAAGTCATTTAGGTGTTTCAAGTCAAATTAACGAACCCATTAATTTCTATAAACAATTTTCAATCTAAATCGTGTTATAACATTTGTATAAAACGCTTTAAAAACTGAAATCATTAATTTTTTTTTAAGAAACAACGACCGTAGCAGTCTGTGTTCTTATATATATATATATATATATATATATATATATATATATATATATATATATATATATATATATAATTTTTTTTTCTCAATCCAATTAACCTCAATTAATTGTTATGTGTTGGATATTGTATCCTAGAATCAAATTAGTAACTGTTATTAAGATTGATATGATGATGTGAATCATTTTTGAACTGATGAAGAAGAAGAAGAATAGAAACCAGGAACATACGGTTTAAAAATAATTAGATTAGTATTAAATCAGAAAAGCAGTGAACGGAGGAATGGTTGAGTGTGTGTTCGGGTTAGCGTGTGGTCATGGGTTCGAGTCCAGGGGCTGTCTTTCTTTTTGGAACCCATTCCAAATGAGGTTCGTGAATCCGAGGCCAACCCTGCATTGTTCAATATTGTCATATGTATTTTTACTACAAAATACATTAGGTGAGTTTCATTTACCTTTTTACCCTTTATATTTTTGGGCTGAGAATACATGCGCAATTTTTATAAATGTTTTACGAAATAGACACAAGTAATCGAAACTACATTATATGGTTGAATGATCGAAGCCGAATATGCCCCTTTTTGCTTGGTAGCCTAAGAATTAGGGAACATCACTAATTTTGAGAATTAGTGCACGCCTATTTGACGCGAATCCTAAAGATAGATCTATTGGGCCTAACGAACCCCATCCAAAGTACCGGATGCTTTAGTACTTCGATGTTGTTTTATCATGTCCGAAGGATTTTCCGGAATGATAGGGAATATTCTTATATGCATTTTGTTAATGTCGGTTACCAGGTATTCAATCCATATGAATGATTATTTTTGTCTCTATGCATGGGACGTATATTTATGAGAAGTGAAAATCTTGTGGTCTATTAAAATGATGTAAATGAATGTTTATGATAAACTAATGAACTCATCAACCTTTTGGTTGACACTTTAAAGCATTTTTATTCTCAGGTATGAAAGAAATCTTCCGTTGTGCATTTGCTCATTTTAGAGATATTACTTGAAGTCATTCATGACATATTTCAAAAGACGTTGCATTCGAGTCATCGAGTTTATCAAGAATATTATTAAGTCAATTATAGTTGGATATATTATGAAATGGTATGCATGCCGTCAACTTTTGATGTAATGAAAGTTTGTCTTTTAAAAACGAATGCAATGTTTGTAAAATGTATCATATAGAGTTCAAGTACCTCGCGATGTAACCAAATGTAATGTATTCATTCGGATGGATTAGGACGGGTCGTTAGAGTTGGTATCAGAGCGGTGGTCTTAGCAAACCAGGTCTTGCATTAGTGTGTCTAACTGATAGTTGTTTAGATGCATTAGTGGGTCTGGACTTCGACCGTGTTTGCATGTCAAAAGTTTTGCTTATCATTTCGTGTCGAAAATTTCCTGCTTATCATTCTTAGGGAATCACTTGCTTATCATTCTTAATCTAGACATATCTTACTGCCTGGATTGCATGAATAGTGTATAGATAAAATTCATATCTTAGCGTATCTGCTAATTCAAATCTTAGCATATCTGTTACTGTAAACTTTGCCTAACATATTCCGTAGATTCCCCCGTAACTTATGGGATTTTAGTATTATATATGCATATGTAAATTATGTATTGTAGGGTACTAATCTACATCCTATAATCTATTTCATATCAAAAATCCTTTATCTGATCGTACGAGATGAATCCTGCAACCAGTTCGAGTCCCTCAGATTTCCATAACTATTCCGATAGTTATTCCGACAGTTATTCTGACACGGATATTCACCTAAGCTCCGGAAGCAGCGTCACCAGAATGAATCAACCAATCATCCATCCCCAATTCATCTGATGGGTTCGTAGTTGACTTAATCAATGGAGACGCGAAGAAGGCAATCTTTTCCACCAACCAAATCGCCCTCTTGACAAATAACCCGAAGCACTTACCGGTGAACCAGTCCGAAACACCATTTTCACTCTCATTTCCCGAATATCTCGCCATGATGATATTCTATTTAAAATTCTAAACCTTATTCATCCACTCGTTCCAACCGACAATTATCCCGGAATAATAGATGAAGTCAATGAGGTTCGCGCTCGAGTAATCAATTTAGAGAATATGGTGCAAAACTTACCAACTTCAGCAACATCATCAGCACCAACAGTACCATCAGTAACAACACCAGTACCATCAACAATCCATGCCTCAACGTCTCATTCTGTACCTCGAGTATAATCATCATTCTACGTACCGTTTTACATCAATTATCTTCGTTCTCCCTGGCAATTATGTAATCCCTAATGTTTTAGAGATTATATATATTCTAGTTCTAACGAAAAATCAAATGAGGTCAATATCCTATTGACTCATTAAATCCATGATTACATCTGAAGAAAATATATATGCAAATATGTTTTCATAAAGATTGTAATTAAAAATTCTTTTGTACAAACTGTTAATGGTGAAAATATTTTAACAGGTAGGTAATACCTGAGGAATATTTAAATTTCACATTAATAAGTTACACCGTACATCCTTCGAATCTGATTCAACAGTCATTTACTATCCTATTTACAACCATCGATATACGTATCCGTTCACCGCAAAATAACCATTTTCATTCAATTTCATATTTGGATTTTGATCTATCAGAATCCAACAAGTAGCATAATGAATAAAACATTGGACAAAATAAAAATTTGTTAGAAACAAATGAATTAACTATGAGAAGTTCTATTAAGAATCCACGCTAACAAAAATCCTAACTAACTGTTCCTAGCTAACTGATTACATTTTATTTATTGCAGTTTATTTATCGCAATTTAATTATCACAATTTTATTTATCGTCATTTAATTTCTGATATTTACTTTACGCACTTTATTTATCATCATTTAATTTCTATTATTTATTTTTACGCACTTTAAATATCGGGACACGTATACAAGGTTTTGACATATCATATCGACGTATCTATATATATTATTTGGAATAACCATAGACACTCTATATGCAGTAATGATCGAGTTAGCTATATAGGGTTGAGGTTGATTCTAAAATAATATATATACTTTGAGTTGTGATCGAGTCTGAGACGTATACGGGTCACGACACGTATTAATTAATTCGAATATAATATATTAAACTATATATGAATTACTAGACTGTTAACTGTGGACTATCGACTGTGGACTAATAACATTGGACAATTAAAATGAATTAAAATATTGATTATAACATATGAAACTAAACAATTCTTTAAGTTTGCCATTTGATTTCATCTTAAACCTCATTTGTATCTTGATGATTACAATCTGCGATTCAAACCTTTCATAATTCTTGAAAACACTTCAATCGATAGGATGAACCAACCACACTTCATCTACGGAAGAAGAGATTAATGCATATAGTTATGCACCTGAAAATACTCGGAACCTGAGTAAACGTTTAACACGTAGCTGTGCTAATTCCTTAGTGTTATTATTACCTAAAATAACTTGGTAATCCCTTTCAAAGTAGCAAATTTTGTCACAGCTCCACCAAGACAATTTTGACTTTTCATCCGGAGTAACCTTATTATAACCCTATCATATACTCATCCGCATCTTGTAACGTGAATTGCCATACCAATTACCGAGAATCATCAATCGGTATTTCGACATCTCGCAGTGTTTCTATATCAACAGTTATATGTATACGTATAACATTTATCTCTTAGAATTATGATCTTTCATTCTAAAATTCTGAAAAGCACTCAGTCTACAAATCAATACTCTGAATGTTGAAAAAGCTGAATGAAGCAGCAGAAACCGTAGACAACCGTAAACGACCTTAATCATCGGAAGTTTGATGAGAAAGAATAGTATGTAGGTAAAGCTCAGAAAAGTTGGAACTGAAAAACGGATTGAGCTAACCACGAAGGAGACCAAGGACAAATACAAGGACCATACCCTATATTCAAAGAATCCAGGTAATTCTGGATCTGCTGAAATCTTTAGAAAATATCTTGCTCAGATGTCATGTTAAAATCTTGCGGAAAATTTTTTCTTCATCAACCTTCGAACTTGGAAATTCCAAATGTCATCATAAATATCTTCGATATTTCTGAGGATATTTTCATAAATATTCTCGTCCGAAATTATATACCTCTTCGTGCTTCCTGTGTTTCATTATATTGAAAACTTCTGTAAAATCTAAGTTTAATTTATGAATGAATTCTGGAGAAATGTAAAGAAATTGATGCATGAATTAGTATAATATAATGACACTTGATCAACGTGATTATATTACAGTAAATCATGCTGAGTTTCTAATGGGACGTAATGATTCACTGATCATAACGTCATTATGTGCCATGTTACATAACTCATTCATTCTGCTTAACTTCTGAACATATCAAGAAGGTATATTCTTAATAGTTCTATTCTCAGTGATTCAGGTAATTTAATTAATCAAATTGTGCGATTTTATTCTTTCTTGTTTAGAACATTAAGTTCATTCGAAATTCCATACTTACGAATTCTGGACCGTTACTCGCTTTACTAGAGGTCGAAAGGATAATAAAAAGGCAAAGAAATCCAAAATATAAGAGAAAATATAGAGCCCAAAAACAACACGGAGGTTACAAACCATGGATATTAATACGAATAGCAATATAAAGACACGGTATAATTAAGAATAGTATCACCCCAAGGTAATAGTAGAAGTAAACAGATTTTTCTAGTGGAAGATTGAAAAGGAGGATGACAGAAATAATAATTAGGAAAATATCAAGGATTAGAACGGGATTAAGCATTTTCACAATCTTTTGGATGTATGAACTAAGAAAGAAAGTATAGGAATGGTGATAATAATGGAACGGAAGAGTTTAATTTATAATGGAAATATCAGACGGAGTAATCAAGGCAGATCACCGTATT
This sequence comes from Rutidosis leptorrhynchoides, assembly GCF_046630445.1. Classification (NCBI taxonomy): domain Eukaryota; kingdom Viridiplantae; phylum Streptophyta; class Magnoliopsida; order Asterales; family Asteraceae; genus Rutidosis; species Rutidosis leptorrhynchoides. Next base: position 716,644,927 of record NC_092333.1, read on the forward strand.
TAATTATAGAGATCTTAATTCCCTTACTCGCCGAAGAATCAAATCTTTTAGATTTCGAAGATTTTCTTTAAATCCCTTGAATTTCGGAATTCAACCCTGACTCTGTCAAAAGTTAAGACGAATCTTTACTTTTCCTATTTCAATCTTTTGCGATAGCTTCACTCATACACTTCAAGAAACTGAATCATTTAATCTATATTACTCGGTAATAATAAAACTCTAATTTCAGCTCATATGCGTCATGAAAACATATTTATTGTTAGCCATGACCATCCTAATCAAATTTCGGGACGAAATTTCTTTAACGGGTAGGTACTGTGACGACCCGGAAATTTCTGAGAAAATTTAAACTTAATCTTTATATATTTTCGACACGATAAGCATAGTCTGTAATATTGAGTCTCAAAAATTTGGAATATTTTTATGAAATCATTTGACTTCGACCATTTCCGACGATTCACGAACAATAGTTGTAAATAAATATATATATGTATATATAAGTTTATATAATAAATTAAATAATAAAATATAATTTAATTATAAGAGTTAATCATGTAAAAAAAATATATACATATATATAATATGTATATATATATATATATATATATATATATTTGATCTCAATTCATAATTAATGTAATATATAAAAATAAATAATAAATGTTATATTATAATATGATACATGATTAATAAATTATGTGATTACAAGTTTAAAGATGTAATATTATAATACTATTATTATTACTTTCATTCTTATTAATAATACTAACATTAATATTAATATATGTATCATCACTATTATTATAATATAAGAAATTAGATAAGTATAAATGGTTATATTATTATTGTTAATATTCATATTAATATTTGTATTAGCTATATTATTAGTTCCAAAATATAATTTATAGATATACGAATATACAGATTATAATTAAATATATATATACAAGTACAAAATACTGATATATATATATATATATATATATATATATATATATATATATATATATATATATACAATTATGGATATATATTTATATAAACAAATAAATACAATTATATACCTTTAGAAATAAAAAAAATTACTTATTTTATCCTCAAGGAAATCAGAATCAGATCACTAATCCTTCAAACTTTATCTGATTTTGGATTCTTGTATGAGGTTAATAGCAATCAATAACAGTAAGTGTACGATTTCTGTTAGCCATGCCTTTCATCCTTTTATGTTTTTTTTTATCTTATTCTGGTCCTGGTTGATGTTGGCTTCTTCATCTTATATAACAATCGAGTTCATTGTCAATGAAGGATTCCCTCGTTTTTTTTCTCTCACTCTCTATATCAATTACAAAACCCATAACTTGGTTAATATCTGATAGCAAACAGAAAAATAAATGTACAGCTCGATATACCTCTGCTCGTTTACTTTTTGGCCAAGTCACGATTCGGTATCACATTTCAGAAACTGTAAATGTAGGATTGTTAGGAATTCTTCGTTCAAGCTATCTGCAAAATCCTAAATTTCAATTTTCCATATCGAATTCTAATTCCAAGGTCAAAGTTTCATTCTTAAAAATTCAACAGATTGTTCATCTTTAAATTCGAAGTCATTTAGGTGTTTCAAGTCAAATTAACGAACCCATTAATTTCTATAAACAATTTTCAATCTAAATCGTGTTATAACATTTGTATAAAACGCTTTAAAAACTGAAATCATTAATTTTTTTTTTAAGAAACAACGACCGTAGCAGTCTGTGTTCTTATATATATATATATATATATATATATATATTTTTTTTTTCTCAATCCAATTAACCTCAATTAATTGTTATGCGTTGGATATTGTATCCTAGAATCAAATTAGTAACTGTTATTAAGATTGATATGATGATGTGAATCGTTTTTGAACTGATGAAGAAGAAGAATAGAAACCAGGAACATACGGTTTAAAAATAATTAGATTAGTATTAAATCAGAAAAGCAGTGAACGGAGGAATGGTTGAGTGTGTGTTCGGGTTAGCGTGTGGTCATGGGTTCGAGTCCAGGGGCTGTCTTTCTTTTTGGAACCCACTCTAAATGAGGTTCGTGAATCCGAGGCCAACCCTGCATTGTTCAATATTGTCATATGTATTTTTATTACAAAATACATTAGGAGAGTTTCATTTGCCTTTTTACCCTTTATATTTTTAGGGCTGAGAATACATGCGCAATTTTAATAAATGTTTTACGAAATAGACACAAGTAATCGAAACTACATTATATGGTTGAATGATCGAAGCCGAATATGCCCCTTTTTGCTTGGTAACCTAAGAATTAGGGAACATCACTAATTTTAAGAATTAGTGCACGCCTAATTGATGCGAATCCTAAAGATAGATCTATTGGGCCTAACGAACCCCATCCAAAGTACCGGATGCTTTAGTACTTCGATGTTGTTTTATCATGTCCGAAGGATTTCCCGGAATGATAGGGGATATTCTTATATGCATCTTATTAATGTCGGTTACCAGGTGTTCAATCCATATGAATGATTATTTTTGTCTCTATGCATGGGATGTATATTTATGAGAAATGAAAATCTTGTGATCTATTAAAATGATGGAAATGAATGTTTATGATAAACTAATGAACTCACCAACCTTTTGGTTGACACTTTAAAGCATGTTTATTCTCAGGTATGAAAGAAATCTTTCGCTGTGCATTTGCTCATTTTAGAGATATTACCTGGAGTCAATCATGACATATTTCAAAAGATGCTGCATTTGAGTTGTCGAGTTCATCAAGAATATTATTAAGTCAATTATAGTTGGATATATTATGAAATGGTATGCATGCCGTCAACTTTTGATGTAATGAAAGTTTGTCTTTTAAAAACGAATGCAATGTTTGTAAAATGTATCATATAGAGGTCAAGTACCTCGCGATGTAATCAAATGTAATGTATTCTTCCGGATGGATTAGGACGGGTCGTTAGAGATTTGATGTTGTTTTGGATGTTATTCCTTTACAAAAGATCTAATTCTCTACATTATCAAGTTATTCTAATGGATTTCAAGCATCAATTCACTCCAATTCAGATTTTAATTTTTTCATGAAGAACAGTAGTTGCTCGATGAAAATGAAGAATCCTGTTCGCGCTTCCTTATTTTTGTTCGCCCGCCAAATGTTTTTTGCAAAATTGGGATCTTAGAGTTCTCTGAAAACTTGAGTTCTCAGTGGATACTCACCACATATGTATGTATGTATGTATGTATGTATGTATGTATGTATGTATGTATGTATGTATGTATGTATGTATGTATGTATGTATGTATGTATGTATGTATGTATGTATGTATGTATGTATGTATGTATATATGTATGTATGTATGTATGTGTGTATGTATGTATGTATGTATGTATGTATGTATGTATGTATGTATGTATGCATGCATGCATGCATGCATGCATGCATGTATGTATGTATGTATGTATGTATGTATGTATGTATGTAATGTTTTGAATAACAAAATAAAGATTTTACTAATGGCAATTTTAAGGGTTGTTGTTAATATGCATTGAAACATTGTAAATGGGGATTTTCAGTCACCTTTAAATGACAGTTATTAAAATATATAACAATTGTAAGCACGTTAACGACATTACTAAGGACTACCATCAGAAGTAAAATCTACAATATAATAAATAAAGATACATCACAATGTATGTATTTGTAATGACATCTACAACTATATTTTATTGTAACTTTAATTGAAACTTACAATTGGGGATGACAATGAATGTTTCATTCATTGATATCTACCCGATCCAATCTATTTGTAATGGATATGGATTATTTATATGGACGAGTAATAGTTATAAATATCGATGTGGATTTCGTGGATCGAATATGAGGGACAATTTATCATCCATGATTATATCTGTTACCATTCCAAATTCATCTATACATAGATATATACGTACAAAAATGCATGCTTATGCATCTAAAGTCATTTGCAAATCAAATAATTACTTTCCACTTCCCATCTAATTCATCTTATTGTTCAACACGATCTCCATCTTATTATCAATCTAACTTCCTTTCTTCTCATCTCCATCCTCAAACAATCTAACTTTCTTCTCATCATCACCAGAACACCATAATGGCCTAAAAGGCACCAAAACACTAACACATCAAAGTATAAGATATAGGGCCAAACTATAAGTATTTTGTGTCTGAAACTCCGACCTGAACAACCACCATCGCACCACCTATTCAGTAGCTCATTTAGGAGGTCAGCATCAATGACCGTTAATAAACAATGTCGAATAGAAATATCCTTTACATTAGTTAATTAATAATAAAGTGAATGAAGTTCAGTAAATCAATTTTATTTATCCTTAATCAGTTTGGTGAGTCTGATAACAACCACTGGGCATATGAAAAAGAACTTAGAAATTTGAAAGTAATATAAAGAACTCCTTTGATGATAATAAAATCAATAAGAGAATTAGATTTAAATATTGGTTGATGTGTTTTTGATTTGTTAGTGATGATTAGAAAGAAAAAGTCACCAGTTGATCTTTGTTGGGTTTTTGAACATGAGAAGAAAAATAAAAAGAAGAAGAAAAATAAAAATGAAGAGAAACAGTGAAAAATATTTTTACTCTCATGTGCATTGTACATGATAAAATCTAACAAAAAAATATTTGACGATTGTTAGTGGCAGGGACCACACACATCTATTTTGTAAATCAGATGGACCAACCATCTCAAAAATAAAGTTAAAGAACCAACGACTTCATATGATATAAATTACAGGGACCAACCGTCCAATTTTCTCTATTAATGAGAAAAAGGATAAGAGTTTTTCATTTTTAAAATACTGTTTCTTATGATCATACTAATCTTGTTACTCGTATTACTGAGGTTTAAAACTAAATTTTTCGATAAACTTTCACACTATACTATATCAAGTATGTTTGAATTGATTAAGCAGTATCTATATAGTAATAAAAAGCTCTAAAATGATGATGTCATCATTAAGCTAATTACCCTTTAATTTTCATAATGATGATGTCATAATTATATATTAATTTAATTAAAAAATAATATGAAATCTTTTATAAAAGGAAATACTAATCTCTCCTAAATTTTAATTTTCTAAAAAAGTTATTATTATTATTATTATTATTATTATTATTATTATTATTATTATTATTATTATTATTATTATTATTATTATTATTATTATTATTATTATTATTATTAATATAAATACTCAACTTTGAACGAACTTTATTATTATTATTTACTTTTAATATAATAATTATAACTAGTTTTCGAACCCTCACTTCGCCCCGAGGGTTCAATTTTCAATGTATTTTATTGCGTTTAGTTTGTAAAATTATTTCATGGCTAACGATGATGTCGTTGAAGAGCGAATAGAGTCGAACTAAAAAGTATAACCCGTGAAAGATTTAAATGTAATTTTAATTTAACAATATATGTGCATCTACGCGTTTCACTATAAAATTGTCGACTTTTAAAAATTTAACGCAAAATCAACGTGTATGAAAAGTACCCCAAATATTTAGCATTTTTTAAAAAGCGTCCGTTTTGCGTATAGTTAGTGACATTGTGTTCCTAAAATTATTTCGAATTTAACGATGGTGTCGGAAAATTTAACTCGTTGCGAGAGGAGATATGACTCGTTGAATATTTGGGTGGAGTTTATTTAAAATTTTTTATGAAAATGGTTATTTGACACTTTACCCCCTGTCTGGTGGGTCTATTTGAATTTGTGAAAAAAAGTGTGGGGGGCTTTGTTGGTGTAATGAAATTTAGTTAAAAGTAAGGGGGGAAAAAGGTGAAAGGATGTAAATGCCCCTATTTACTATTCATAACTTTTGTCTATTAGATAATACTAGTTTTCGAACCCTCGCTTCGCGCCGGGGGTTCAGTTTTCAATGTATTTTATTGCGTTTAGTCTGTAAAATTATTTCGTGGCTAACGATGATGTCGTTGAAGCGCAACTCGAGTCGAAGTAAAAGGTATAACCCGTGAAAGATCTAAATGTTATTTTAAATTAACAATATATGTGCATCTCCGCGTTTCGCTATGGAATTATCGACTTTTAAAATTTTAACGCAAAATCAACGTGTATGAAAAGTTCCCCAATATTTAGCGTTTTTTAAAAAGTGTACGTTTTGCGTATAGTTAGTGACATTGTGTTCCTAAAATTATTTCGAGTTTAACGATGGTGTCGAAAAAATTTAACTCGCTGCGAGCGAGAAGATATGACCCGTTGAATATTTTGGTGGAGTTTATTTAAGATTTTTTATGAAAATAGTTATTTGACACTTTACCCCACTGTTTGAGTGGTCGATTTGAAATTTTTGAAAAAAGTGTAAGGTGCTTTGTTGGTGAAATGAAATTTAGTTAATTTTTTTTAAAAGTGAAAATTCGAAAATACCCCTAGTAACTATTCATAACTTTTGTCTATTAGATATATGTATAATATAACTAGTTTTCGAACCCTCTTCGCGCCGGGGGTTCGGTTTTTAATGTATTTTATTGTGTTTAGTTACGGAGCCTGTGAGTGAAAAATCAACGTAGATGAAAAGTACCCTTATTTAGCATTTTTTAAAAAATGTCCGTTTTGCGTATAGTTAGTGACATTGTGTTCGTAAAATTATTTCGAGTTTAACGATGGTGTCGGAAAAATTTAACTCGTTGCGAGCGAGAAGATATGACCCGTTGAATATTTGAGTGGAGTTTATTTAAGATATTTCATGAAAATTTTGATTTGGTACTTTAACCCCCTGTTTTGGGGGCCGATTTTAATTTTTGAACAAAGTGTGTAAGACCCGAATTTCGTTTCAGCAAAAATGCGCGCCGCGCAAAGGGACGCGCGCCGTGCATAACCAGCTGGCAGACTTGTTCGTTTTATTTAAAGAATTAAAAAGGGCATTTTGGTAATTACACTTTGGTGGCCGGTTTTAAGCCACAAATGGGCAAGGTTGAGCTCATTCAACCTTATCCTCACTAACCTTATCCTCTCATCTTCAACATCAAGTTCTAGAGAGAGAGAAAAGTGAGAAAGCTTGAGAAAAGGAGGCAGAACCTTGAATCGATCAAAGGTCCGAGTGTTAAAGTTGTTCATCTCGCTCCTAGATACGTTTTAGTTGTTGTGGTAAGTCCTAACTCCGAGTTTCATAGTTTAATTGTTGTTCATAACTAGGGTTTTTGACTTGGGTGTTCTTGAGTAAAACCCACTAGTTGATAAATGGGTGAATAAGCCAGTAAATGGTGTTGATGACCATTGTTGGTGGGTTTTAGGTTGAATGATGAAATTGATTAGTTGATAATCATGTTTGAGTGTTAAAATCACTAGTTAACTTAGGTTATAAGTGATTAAAGGTGTAAGCTTGCAAAATTGGTGTTTTGACTTGAGATTAGGTCAAAATGGGTTCAGTGTCAAAATGATGCAAGTACGTGTTTTGATGAGAAAACATTGTGTATAATGTGGTGTTAGAACATAATCACTAGTTAATTATGATTATGGGTGATTTGGGAGAGATTTGACTTAGTCAAATGAAAGTACAGTAAAACCTCTATAAATTAATAGTGTTGGAACCGAGATATTTTATTAATTTAACGAGATACTATTATATCGATAAATTAATAAATTATTAATTTAATAAATTGGCTTATATTTGTGAGTAACTCCCAAATTAATGCATCGACATTCGAAAAATTTTATGTACGTACATTCACATATTAATGAACTCAATATATATTTGAAGTTCACAAAAAAAAAAAAAAAAAAGTGACTATAGATTCATTTTTTACTAGAAAATCCGAGAATTTTGAAATATTTTAGTAATTATTAATTTATAATTTTGTCGAGACCAATATATTTACATTGGGATTTCAAAAAATTATTATCTTATTATTTTATCGATTTGGGTCCAATTTTGTACTGGTTTCAAGTTGGGACTGGACAAATTATTAATTTTATCGAGTATTAAATTATAGAGGTTTGACTGTAAGTGCAAATGGGTCGAAATTGCACATACGGTGTTTTGGGCATAAGCTAGAGTGTTTAGCTTATTTGTTTGTGAATTACTTAGGTGATTGATATGGCCAAAACGGACGGTTTTATTTATGCGGTGTCGTTATGTAACGACCCTACTTTTTCCGTTATCTTTTACCGTTTATTATTTAACGCCCGTTAATTGTTATTCGTGTCACGTCATTTTTATGACCTATATTATTATTTTAGTAATAATATATTAATTATTTTGTGATATGTGAATATTTGTATTCATATTTTAAATCGTACGTTTATACGAATCGTGGATTTCTATCCGCCGAACCTTTTCGGTTTTCAAACCAACGGTCAAGCTTTCGGGATTTTTAAATCCTAATTATTTTAAATATGATATTTTAATGTCATATATTTATATATAGTGTTTATATTTTTCGTCGCGTATTTAATATATCTCCGAATAATTAATCGCGTAGTCGTGTTTTCGCGTTTCGGGTTTCGTTCAAGCGTTCGGACCACAAGCATTTTATCAAGCTACCAAATTGGGCAAAGTGGGCCCACCCCACTCCCACATTCACCAGAATCCATGGGGAGGGGGTATACCCCATTTTCCTTTCATTTTTTTTTACTTCTCATTTCATTCTCTTTCTTTTCCTAAACCTAGCTCTCATATTTTCCCCCATCTCTCCCTCTTTCTCTTTTGGGCGACGCCTACCACCAACCATAACATCATCACCATCAATTTATTTCAAGCTTGGATCATCAAATCATTCACATAAACGCATTCCTCTCGTCATTCTCTACGCAACCATATCTCTTGATTATCGATTAGGGTATAAACCCTAACCCTAAATTTTCAATTTTTTCTTTAATTTTTCTGTTTTTACATGTTATAATGATAGTATGATGATTATATGTTATTGTACTGTTGATAGTATGCGTAGCAATAATAAAACGCCTAAGTGTGGGGAAGATGAAGTAACACCTAATGATAACTTGATAACAAAGAACCCCGTTGTTGATACGAAATTAAATGACCCCGTTAATAATAGTTCAATGAAGAAACTTATTAAACGGATTCGCGATGCTAGAACTAAGGGGAACTTTAAGTTATGTAACCGGTTAGTATCCAATCTATCGCCTAAATAAAAGGCAAAACTAGTTGAATTTGTGGATATTACACAGGAATCCGACCAATGGCTTAAAACAAAAGTCACAGATATGCAAGTTAATTATGGTCCAAGAGAAATTGACGATGAAGTTAATCACAATTTCGACACCACAGCTACCTAAGTGTGGGGAGATTCAAATGTTATAAAAAGAAAATGCTGTCTAGAGTTAGATGTTCTGCTCTCGTGTAGTTTCGAGAATGGAATCCAATTGGTCTTTTCCAATAGCAGACACTAAAGAACTAGTTTTCTCCCCCCATTCTGTTTTTTTTGCTTTATAGGTTTTATATTAAATTAATATGCAATTTTAAATTTAAGTTTTTTGTGAATTTAAAAACAAAATTTACTTTATTTTATTAAGTTTAAAAAATGATTTCTAAAATTCGTCGTAAGTTAAAGACTAGGTCATGAAACCGAAATTGCTTTACTCGAGGGCGGGGCGAAAATTTTATTATCATTATTTTAATATTATTGATCTAAAGTATGCCAAAAAATTAAAAAAGTCGAAAATCTTTGCTTATTAAAACACTCGCTTTAAAACGACAATTTTTAATTATTCATTTAAATTGTTTTAATAAATAAAGGTTATATAAAAAAATAAAAAATAAATAAATAAATAAATAAATATTATGTATATATATGTTTGTATTTTATGTTATATACAAAACAGGGTAAAATATCGCACTTTCAAAGACTGGCATTAAGTTCAGCAAAAGCTACTAATTTTGACGATAAGACGCAAAACATATGTGAAATTACAACAAAAGGAATGAACGATGAGGCACGCCATCTATCATTCGACGAGCTTAGTAATTACAAACTAGGTATTTTTAATCACTTTTCTACACTAATCACCCTCATGAATTTATAATTATAGTCTGATTTCATGCAAATGAGGGTATTGCATGATCTCAAGTGTGGGGAAGGGTTATAAATTCTCTCGGGTTTACACTTAGTTTAATTGCCAAATTTTGTGAAAATTTGAAATTTTTTTAACTAAATGAATTCAAAATCATGTTTATACATATTTATGAACGATAAAACTAGGTGTTAATGCCGAAATTATTGTTACCTCAGAGAGAACATAAATGGAGAAACAACCCAAAAAGCTTGAATTCATTTAAAATGGAATAGAAGAGAATAAAAAGGCAAAGAAAAGAATAAATAAAAGCTAAGTGTGGGAAGAATTTACCAATTTCTTTAAAACACATATCACATATTTGGTACAGATTATTGCAGGTACTTTTGCTTTGGACTAAACTAATCAGTTTTGCCCGATTTATTGTAATACCTTCGAAAGAATAGATGGATCTACATGATGAATCAATTCCATCATTAAAAGGAAGTAAAGTCTTCCGAAAAAGACACGCGCTTCTTGATTTAGGTCAGGAAGTTGTCGTCCAGACCAGCTGTAGGTTGACAAAAAATCTAGAAAAGTCATCTCTAAAATCAGCAGGAAATCCACGGACCTTAGCATCAAACAGGGTCGCCAAGTGGTCAGACTTATCCTAACCATTAGAGGATCTGTCTCGTAAAATGGGGAGGGCGCCGTGCAAATTAGCTTGATAAGACTAATGAATCAGACCCCCAGAAAGGATAATCTCCTTAAAAGTTTAAAAATCAGCTTTTAAGCCTGATATTACTCAATTCTTGAGATTGACCTTAAAGATTGAGAATTACAAACTCATGGAATTCGATGATATCTAAACTCGAGCCTGAATGAGAAAATATTTTGATCAAAATTAAAACCGATTTGTTTTCTGAAAACCTATTTTCAATACGTTCATTACCATTGAACGTAAAATCCTAGGAATTCATCGGAATTCATTAGGTCACCTGAACCAAATCGGGTGTCAACCGTAAGAACGGTGGTTGCATAGCATGGTCGAAGATAGGACTTTGTGCCAGACCAAAAAATTATAGGGTGATCTTCACTATTTTTCCTACAAAGGATAGTAATTGCATCCGACATGTTGTGGACCATGAACAAATGCATGTCATTAGACATTGCCTTAACAGTTGCTTGTTCATCGCTTTCATTTACAACCGGATGGTAGTTTACCGAAAGGTAATATACGGAACAAGTATACTGGACGTGTGCTTTCCTAATACAAGGATTAGCAAGTGGGTGACACAAAACCATAAGTTTTGAGCTAAAATTTGAAAATATGAAACCCACAAAACTCACAAAAATATTTTGCAGACACCGGTGAAGGGTTATTCCGGAAAACTTATCTAGGGTAAAATCTAGAATGAATTTTCAAAAGATCAAATGTTTTCATAAAGATCCAATTTCCTTAAAGGATCCAAATTTTCATAGTCATGTGAGACTGTAAACCACATCGTTACTATCATTGTTCATACCGCCGTACCAAAATTACTGATGTATAAAGTGTGAAAATAAAAAAAGTGATTCGAGTAAAGTGTGATTTAATTTCAAGTTCTGTATTGCTTGTGGACAAGCAGCGTTCAAGTGTGGGGATATTTGATAGTGCTCTAAATGAACATATATTTAGGCTCAATATCCTTCCAATATGTAAAGCTTTTAGTTGCAATTGTTCTATTTTTATGTAATATTCGTTTAAATAAATAAGTGCGAAGACAAAAGAAGAAAACGACGATTTAAAGACGCAAATGACCAAAAAGCTCAAATGAACAAGATATAATTTAAGTGGTTCCATTTATTGATATGAAACGTCTAAAAATGACAAGAGTACGAGCCGCGGAACGCAAAGTACACGATATCTACGCCTACGAAAGGACGTTCGAAAATCAGGAACCGAGACATAAACCGAGCATCAACGCGTGAGTCAACAGAGCTAAAATTACAAGTCAACTATGCACAAGAATATAATATAATATATATATAATTAATATAAATTATATATATATATATATATATATATATATATATATATATATATATATATATATATATATATATATATATATATATATATATATAAAACGTCGGCAAACTAGAAAACAAAGGCATATGAGCTGGATTAGAGGGCCATGCGATCGCATGGCCAGAAGGCACAAAATCCATGCGATCGCATGGAGGTCAGAACCTGGCCAAGTGCTATAAAAGGCGACATTTTCAGCGAATTATGTACACCTTTTCTTCTTTCTTTCTCTCTGTAAAAATAATATATATTTATAATTATAATATTATTTTTAATATTTAGTTAATAATAATTGGGTTATTATAAGGAATGTTTTACGGGTTTTAAAGTCGGAACTCTGTCCGTGTAACGCTACGCGATTAATCACCACTATAAGCTATGTTCTTCCTTTTTAAATTAATGTCTCGTAACTAAGTTATTATTATGCTTATTTGAGCCGAAGTAATCGTGATGTTAGACTAAATATTAAGACGGGGTTATTGGATTTTGTACCATAATTTGGGTTTGGACAAAAAACTGACACTTGTGGACATTGGACTATGACTATTAATAGATAGGGGATATTGTCTAATTGAGCGACAACTCATTAGAACCTGTCGAACCTATCTTCAAATTAGTTAATCTAATAATTATTAAAATGATTATGTATGTCCTATTTAGTGACGTTTATACGACATCTTTTACGATCATTTAATTAATTATTTGGGTTGGGTAATTGATTATTCATTCTGATCAAGTGGGTAAATTAATATTCATATCTCATTAAAACAGGGGTGGATTACATACAAGGATAATTGGTGTAATTGTTAACAAAGTATTAAAACCTTGAATTACATGCAGTCGATAACCTGGTGTAATCATTAAACAAAGTATTAAAACCTTGTTACAGTTCGAATCCCTAATTTGTTGGAATATTTGACTTCGAGAATAAGGTTAATTTGACGAGCATTTTATAATTATGACCGATGGACTATTATGGACAAAAACTAGATATGTATCAAATAAACCAGGACAAAGGACAATTAACCCGGGTAACAATTAATTAAAATCAAAACGTCAAACATCATGATTACGAAAGTTTACACCGCTGTGTAAATTGTATCGTATTTCATAATAAAAATATAAGTATTTCGTATACACCACTGCACACATTACTGATATTAAGAACTTGAAGATGAAGGGCACCGAGTTAGATGCCTATGAGCAAAGGTTCTTTGAATTGACATTGTTGTGTCCCAACACTTATGCTGATGAGAATCTTAAGATTGAAGCTTATATTGATGGGTTATTTGAGCGAATCGAGCATGGGGTTGAGTCTAGTGAGCCCAAGACTATTGAAGCTGCTATGTCTATGGCGCATAAGCTTAATGATAAGATTTTGAGGAGAAGTAAGGCAGCTGTGACTGATTCCAGTGAGGAGGTTGTTAAGAAGGCTGATAATGGGAAAAAGAAGTGGGATAACAATCGCAACTAGAACCAAAATCATCAGAAGAAACAAGATACTTCTGGTTTTAATAACCGTAATCAACGTGTGTGTCCACGATGTTATAAGGCTCATGATGGTTATTGTACGGTTACTTGTAAGAGGTGCTCCAAGCAGGGACACATTGCTAAAGATTGTACGGTGCTTATGCCGGGTACTGCTACTCCTGCTGCAGGTGGTAGTAACAATGCTGGTAACAATGGTGTTAATGGTAATGGGAAGCCGAGAAATGGTGGAAATACGAGATTTTGTTATGAATGTGGTAAGCCAGGACATTTCCGTGATGCCTGCCCTAACAAAAAGACTACTGAGAATGCACGTGGAAGGGCATTCAACATTAATGCCAGGGATGCTGAGGAAAATCCAAAAATTGTTACGGGTATGTTCTCGGTCAACAATTTATCAGTTTATGTACTATTTGATTCGGGGGTGGATTTGAGTTTTGTGTCGAGTAAATTAAGTCCAAAAATCAAAACACCGTTAACTCCTCTAGACAGAACTTATGTTGTAGAGATAGCTAATGGTAAAGTGCTTACTGCTAAGACTGTGTATCATAAATGTAACATTAATCTGGCTGGTAGAGATTTTGAGGTAGATTTAATACCGATTGACCTAGGCAGTTTTGACGTTGTTATTGGTATGGATTGGTTATCTGCGAATCGTGCTGAGATCGTGTGTTATGAGAAATCTGTTCGTGTTACTAATGTGGTTGGAGAGCCGCTGATGGTTTTTGGGGATAAGAAATGCAGACAGTTAAATCTTATTAGCTGTTTAAAAGTTCAGAAATATCTTCGCAAAGGCTATCTTGCTATTCTAGCCCATGTTGTTGATTCTGATAAAGAAGAGAAGAGCATCGGTGATGTTCATATTGTTAGAGATTTTCCTGAGGTATTTCCTGAAGATTTACCTGGCCTTTCGCCGCAACGCGCGGTAGAATTTCAAATCGATCTTGTTCCCGGTGCTGCTCCTGTAGCACGTGCTCCTTACCGACTTGCGCCTTTCGAACTTCAAGAATTGTCGAGTCAACTCCGTGAGTTATTAGACAAGGGTTTTATTCGTCTCAGTTTGTCCCCTTGGGGAGCTCCTATCCTGTTTGTTAAGAAGAAAGATGGTTCGTTTCGTTTGTGTATTGATTATCGTGAATTGAACAAGCTTACAATTAAAAACCGTTACCCTTTTCCAAGAATTGATGATCTGTTCGATCAGCTTCAAGGTTCGACTATTTATTCTAAGATCGATCTTCGTTCCGGTTATCATAACTGCGTGTTAAAGAATCTGATGTTTCGAAAACCGCTTTTCGCACCCGTTACGGTCATTACGAATTCCTTGTTATGCCTTTCGGATTGACAAATGCACCCGCTGTGTTCATGGACCTCATAAACCATTTGTGTAGACCCTATCTGGAAAAATTCGTTATTGTTTTCATCGATGACATCCTTATTTATTCCAAGAGTGATGAAGAGCACGAAGAACATTTGAAGTTGGTGCTTGATTTGTTGAGGAAAGAAGAATTGTACGCTAAGTTCTCTAAGTGTGCTTTCTGGTTAAGAGAAGTTCAATTCCTTGGACATATTGTTAGTAAACAGGGAATACAGGTTGATCCTGCCAAGATTGAGGCAATTGAGAGGTGGGAAATTCAGAAGACTCCTACTCAGGTTCGTCAGTTTCTAGGGTTGGCAGGTTATTATAGAAGGTTCATTCAAGATTTCTCTTGTATAGCGAAACCTCTAACTGCTTTAACGCACAAGGGGAAGAAGTATGAGTGGAAGGATGAACAAGAGACTGCTTTTCAAACTCTGAAGAAGAAGTTGACTACCACTCCGATATTATCACTACCTGAGGGTAATGATGATTTTGTTGTTTATTGTGATGCTTCGCGTCAGGGCTTTGGCTGTGTTTTGATGCAGCGAAAGAAAGTTATTGCGTACGCGTCATGTCAGTTGAAGATCCATGAACAGAATTACACAACCCATGATTTAGAGTTGGGAGCTGTTGTGTTTGCGCTTAAGATTTGGAGACATTATCTTTATGGGGTCAAAATTACAGTGTACACTGATCACAAAAGTCTTCAACATATCCTTGATAAAAAACAGTTGAATATGAGACAACGACGATGTGTTGAGACGTTGTATAACAACCCTCATTTTTCCATTATATATTTTTCCAATATTAAATGCCCAAATAATATAATTAAACTTAACAATTAAACTTTAATCAATAATTGTTAAGAGTTAAGAATTATAAAACATAATAATTAACTTTGTGTAATAAACGACAAGTTAATAAAAGATAAAAATAATGAGCTAATAAACTTTCGTGAACAAAATAAATAACCTTAAACCTTGTACACTTAAATAATTAAACTTGGATAATTAAGAAACCATTTAAGCTAATCTAAAGTACAAGGGTTTAAATGAAAAAGCTCCAAGCCCTTTCCATGAAACCCTAGCCGAAATTTTAAGGATAAAATTACCCTTTTGCCCTCCTAAAAATCGGCCCATATCTCTCCTCCCTAAACCCTAACTCGTTCCCTAAGTTCCTTTAACCTAAACCCTAGTTCTAGAATTTTCTAACCTCACCTATAAATAGAGGCCTAAGCTAATGCATTCTATGTACCAAATCATTCTACAATTCTCTCTCAAAAATCACAATCTCCCTCTCCCTCTCTCTTGGAAATTTCGGTCAACAAACCACCAACACACCACCACCATCTTCAAGCAATCTTCAAGTTATCTTCAAGCAATCTTCATCGTGTTCTTCGCGTTCTTCGTGATCTTCAAGGTGTTCTTGAGTTTTTCAAGTGTTTGATCTTCATCACCAAGTTATCTTCATCTTTTTCTTGTTAATCTTCAACAAGGTAAAAACCCTAGATCTAAACTTTTAATTCTATCTTGTTGATTCATGTTTATTTTCATAATCATATTCATGTTCTTATTCTTATACATAATCTTACTTATATTATTCATAAAAGAAAAAAAATATAAAAGTATACATATACATGCATACATACAAAGAAAAAGAAAAGAAAAGAAAAGAGGTTTAGATCTTAAAACCCTAAAAGATTCATCAAGATTATGTTAATGTTAAAAAGGGCAACAAGATAAATACATGCCATAAATTAGATACACCATGTAAAAAAATATAAAATATATATATATATATATATATATATATATATATATATATATATATAGCCGAAAGTATAAAAAAAAGCTTTTTTTTTGTTTGATCCTTAAGAACCCTAAAGATTTGTTAGGGATTTGTTAGTGTTTAAATAAGGAAACAAAATGTACACACACACACACACACACACACACACACACACACACACACACATATATATATATATATACATATGCGACATATATATACATATATAAAAAAAAAATATTTTTATACATATACATATACATACGGTTTATATAAAAAAAAATAAAAACTATATATATATATATATATATATATACATACACACATATACACGAAATATACATATATACATACCTAAACCCTAATTAAACCTAACCCTAATTATTAAACCCTAATTTACTTAACTAAACCCTAAACATTAATTAAAACCCTAATCATTACTTAATCATTACTTTACTAAACCCTAACCCTAATACTACTTTAATACTATTAAAACAGTTATTACTTAAACCCTAATCATTAATTAATTAATTAATTAATAAACCCTGACTATTAATAATACTTAACTAATAAACCTTAATACTACTTATACTATATTACTAATATTACTTAACACTTATACCCTTATACTTCTACTAACACTTATAATATATATACCACTTATAGTACAACATACGATTACAATAGTCATCCACGATAACGTGAGGACTACTCGAACGTCAACGCTACTTAAGGCCTAGGGTGATCCTTGGTACCACTATGGGACGCTTGTGGATTTCGAATGCCAAACTTAGATTTTGGTCGAGAAATCCTGGGCCAACCGGTAACAATTGGTCATTCTAGTGACTCGGCGATGGCATAGATGTTTGGGTATGGTGCACAATATCAACCCGACTATAGTAATCAAACACTTAGTTACTTTCACACTTAATAAGTGGTAGACTTATTAAGGACAACTCACTAGTGTTCAACACTAACCTACTATAAATGGAAACTTTCTGAATATGGAAACTATCTAAACATGGAAACTTACTAAAAGAGGAAACTTACTAAAAGTGGAAAACTTTCTAGACATGGCAACTTTCTAAATATGGAAACTTTCTAAAAATGGAAACTTACTAAGGATAGAAACTTAGCAAAACGAACTATACTTAAGTACATACATACTTAAACTTAACTTAAACTCGGGCAAAACATCTAAACTATTCTTAATGTCATTAGGTTGACATTCGGCTCACGATCATCCAACTCATTTATCTTTCTCTTCCAAGGAATAACTCTCTCATCTGCTTACTAAGGTGAATTCATAGCCCCACTCTTTCTTGCTAGCAAATTTATTTAACTTATTTGGGGTGAGACACATGCTACTTTTATTATTTACAATTTAGACACAAGTACCAACTGTTAAACTATGCTATACCCGGTTATGTCCTACTAAGTCCCTACAGTGATATTTTTAATTGCTCGTTAAATGTATTCTTAATTATTGGGGGTAGGCCTATCGGGAGTAACGTCCCCGATACATTTGACCAAGTCATTGTATTACTTAATAATGAAATTAAACCGACAAGTATAGACACAACTTGTCATTGGGGCGAACTTTGAACGTTTAGTCTAAATATCATGAATTGGCATAACTTTTTGATCCCTGCGAGATCAACTTTTAAAATCTTTGTGATCTACTTTGACAACAAAAGATCTGCGTGATCTACTTTTGAAAACAAAAATTTTGTGGTCTAAAAACAACGATAACTACTTTTCTTAAACCTATGATTTCACTCAACCTTTTTGGTTGACACTTTAGCATGTTTGTCTCAGGTGCTGATTAATCAAGCTTACTTATCTTCTACTTATGTGATGCTACTTGGACATAGGATCTCAAGAACTATCGCATTTATTATTCTTGCATTTAAAACATTTACATCATTGCAATTTCAATTCTTGTAACGACATCTCATCTCTTCTGCTGCGTTATCAATAAAGTTTATTTTTATCATATAGAATTGTTCTCGTATTATAATATGTTGGTTTATTTGATATTAGTGACGTTTCTTCCAGACCCTATCTGGAGGACGTCACAGAGTGGTATCAGATCATAACCAGGCTGTTATAGAGAACCAGTATTGCATCTTTATGTGTGCCTTACTTGTTAGCTAGGGTGCCTTAGCAATCTTGAAAACTATAACCTTTCCTGCCTTAGAATTTAAAGCACTTAGGATTGCCGTGTAATCTTAAAACATATGCTTTACAATCTTATCTTAAAACTGATCGAAATCTCTTTCCTAATGTTAGGATGTATAATTTTCATCAAGCAAACAAAATGACTCTTTTCGAGCCAACCGAAAAAGATACTGAAAGGTCTTCCACTGAAAGACCAGTCCAAAGCCCACCTTATGGCTTTGGTGGTCCTCCATCACCAAATTATATCCCAAATACTATTCTAAATTCACATGGATCTCCTGAATACTATCCAACCACGAGCAATAAGGACAAGAGGAAACGTCTTGAAGAAAATGGCCCGTCAAACTCCTTCCTACGACGAAGTTGATTCCAAGTACGAGATCATGAATCTGCGAAAAATTACCGATGGCCTAATTCGCCATAATGAAAGATCGATGTTCAAATGAAGGAAAAAGATCTAGCAATCAAGAAGCTCATGGTGGAAAATGCTGAACTAAAGAAAGAGATAAAGTTGGTGAAATATGAAAGTGATAGAAATGCCCGATGGGGGAAGTAATCTCTCTCCTACCTAAGAGAAGATGTTGACCTTAGATTGAAGATGGAGGAAAACCGCGTGAATAATCAACTTTCTATGAGGGACTACAAGTACCATGTAATCAACGATGGTGTTTTTAATCTTTATGATAATCTCGAGTTCCTGCATGAGAAACAAAATGCGAAGAATGAGAAAGTTGAGAAGTTTATGAAGAAGGTTGAGGACGAGAAGAAGGAATATGAAGACTAGTTCAATCTTAATATTTCGTAGTTATTTTTTTTTTCAATTTCCTATCTATGTAAAGGCTTTGCCTAAACTATTCCTATTTCCAACTCGTTAATAAAGGCTTATTTAATGGCTCGTTCTTAATAATATAAAGTGTTTCGTTTATCTTTATCCCGCTTAAAATTTTTCAAACTTATGACCTATCAGATTTATCAAACTTCTGTACACCCTTATGTAGTGAAGAATCATGGTTTGTCCAACCGCACCAACTCTTACCACGATGTTTCATAACTTTCTCGTTTGACCACGTCCATTTCATAACTTTCACAACTTCCATAACTTTCAAATATATGAAAGTTGACCAAGTCAATAAAGACTGCAACTTAAAACTAGTCAACCATAACTCGACAAGTTCGTAACTGTTTTCATGGATGACATTTCGATCTTCTCCAAGAGTGAGAAAGGACGTGAGCAACATTTGCAAATTCATTCTTGAACTCTTAAGAAAACAACACTACACAAACTTTTCCAAGTGCAAGTTTTGGCTTAAAACCGACATGTTGTCGATCCAGCTAAGATTACTGCTATCCTTAACACACTATGTTAGAAATCATCATTGATCACATATCCTGACCTTATGGAGTGACCTTGGAATGGAAATATGAATTAGTGAAATATAATGACGGTGGCCAACGTGATTATATTACGGTAATTCATAGATATATTCCAATATCACGACGTATGGAATAGAAAGTGAATCAAAGAAAACTCTCAAGCTATCTGTTCAAAAGCCCAAATGCAAGGGCATGAAAGGAGAAAAATGATCATCTTGATATTTAGTAGATACAAAGAACTCATTCTAATCAAACTATATATCTATCTCATACTCATTTAACAAACTTTCATGTACCATAAAAGTTGTAAACAATCGAATCTTGAAATTTTACATTCATGTATCCTAAATGGATATCTCATGATCATTGATACTTAATCATCACTTGTTATATCCAAATTCTCTCTGTTATTACACTTTCGGTGTAAATTTTCATATGACTTTCAAAAACCCATGTCATTTGAACCCTCGAACGTCGGTATTACAAACATCATGTCCAACATCACATTATCTATGTCGAGATGATAAATATCTCATACGCATAATCTTTTGAAGAATGGAACCTCCATACGTGTATCGTGTTGACTATCATAGTCAAGAAACTTTTGTACTCGTACATCTACTTATAATAGACTACTTGGCACCATGCAAGAAATGGTGTCATACTCAAACAATAATCCATCATTGTCAACTCGAAAATCAAAGGTGAAATACACTATCTCAAGTTGCGGCTTGAGCTAAACTCATCACATCTGAGAAACTGCTGTAACAATTGAAATGATTCCATCATACTTTAACGTATCCTTCTCTCAGGCCAACTAGGGCTGAATTCAAACGATCATTACATAGTTGAAAGTCACAGCTTTAGCATTTATTTATACTTGTCTATGCGACTGCCAGATTATTCATGCCGAGCTCTCGAACTCTCACTATCACTCGAACGATTCAAAGTTGCAAATCTTATTTAAAGTTCTTTCATACAAAACTCTAAATCCGAGGGATTTACTCATTTGATGATAATCACGTTATCATCCTTCTTACTTTAATGTTAACATTTTGAGTCCAATAACTCATGCCCTGATAAAAGTCAATTCATAAGTTTTCACTACCTTGAAACAATTATTACACAATTATCCTCCGGAATTTTTAAAATCTTCAATCAATTTTTCTCAAACAAATAAACTCTTAAATACAAGTACCCCGTTTTCCAAAGATTTCTTACGCGAGTCTTTATTTTCAAACTATCTCGGAATTTATAAAAATGATTTTTCACTTATGCGATTTATAAAATCTTATACATAAATTTAACTTTATGTACTTTGATTAGTATATATCAAATTATATTTTCGCTTCTACAAATTTCCACTTTGATTAAATCGGAATTACTTTACAAAATTTTACGTAACCCTGGTTTTACTATGAACATCATTTTGTCACCTCCTCTAAAATTACTTTCACTAATTATATAAACACTTTCACATTTTTATTAATTTACCTTTTTTTTTTATCAAATTAAACATTCTTTTAATCAACTCTTTTTTGTGACGACCCGAAAATTTCCAACCAAATTTAAACTTAATCTTAATATAATTTCGACACGATAAGCAAAGTCTGTAAAGTTGAATCTCAAAAATTTTGAACTGTTTCATATATTCAATTGACCTTCGACTGCTCTCGACGATTCACGAACAATTAATTGTAAATAGATATATGTGTATGTATATATAAATAATAATTCGAAATATAATTTGAAGTATTATATGTTGTTGTTAAAAATTAATAAAAATAAAAATAGGATATTATAATTTAAAATATATCTCTATATATAAATAAAGTATATTAAAAATAAATATTAAATAATTGTAATACTCGTTTGATGTTTCGATTGATATTAAGCAAGTTAAATTCAAACTTATGTAATTTTAAAATAAACGGTGATACGAAAATGAGTTCTATAAATTTTAGGCTTATTAAAAATGTAATTAGAAACTATTTGTGGAATTTTAAAACTTTTTATATTTTACTTGGGATTGGGAGTGAATAATTAATGTAATTTTTATCTAATAATTAATGATTGAATTTTATACCATAATGACCAAAATAAATAAATATATTTAATATAAAAATTTGGGATTTTTCCATGAATTTTTATCCGCTACTAATTACCAACGGAGCACGAAATGACGGTAGAGTAATGACAGTTGGGGCGGCTAGTTATTTTAACATGTTTTAAAATTATGAGATTTATATTAATCTATAATGTGTTGCTTTTAACTTTTCAGTACAATAATTATGTATAAAATTCTTCCACTTGTATTAAACAAAAGGAGACACACTCACATCAACTTCCCGTGCGTTTCTGTTTAATGACCAAACCACCACCCTTTATATTATCACACACCACATTCACTTCTTGAACAACCTTCACTTTATATCACCCAACCGACACCATTAAGCTGCAGTCACCTTTGCAACGGCTACTCGAAACCAACACACCATCCAATAACCATTCAACCACCTTTCATCTTGATCAACCCACTATCACGAACCATTTCATCACCCAACGTGATCATCACCTAAAAACCGATCATCACCTTCGTCACTTTAAATGTTTTCTCGTTATTGGTTTCTATTTCAAGCACGACCCAAAATGGTCACCATCACTCGTGTTACTACTAGTCATTCGAAGCTGTTGTAGTATCATGAGAACCACACATCCATGAACAATCAATCAACTACAACTTCGATTTCTTGTGTCTGATCAAGAACACCCATACAACCACCGGGAATAAACACCATCACCACTATAATTTCCCTGTTCTGGTACTGTCACGATCAACCTTGTAAAGTTGCTGCTGCAATTTCTTATTTTGTTAATGTTTTGAACCACCGTGAATAACCATCTAAAACCCACTCAGTTTACTGTTACTTCTACAAATTCTATTCGGTTTCTTTTTTTTTCTTTCTGAAAACCATCATACATCCGCAACTATTATTGTTGTTATGATAATGATGATGTAACGATGGTAGATGATACACGATTACGATAATGGTGTTAGGAGTCTCGTATGATTTCATAATTAAGATGATGTATATGACGATGATGGAGGATAGTTATTTTTAAAAAAAAAAACAACGATGATAATTTTTTTTATTTTTTATTTTTACAAATGGAATGATGGAAGCACGAGGTAGATGATGATTAAGAGTTACTAAAGATGATGATGATGATGATGTTAGCGACTATGATCGATTATGATATGGAAATGAAGATGATAATGATGAAATTAAATGGGTTTAGTTGTGGAAGAAGAAGAAGCTATTAAAATCGAGTTATATATATATATATATATATATATATATATATATATATATATATATATATATATATATATATATATTTTAGGGAGGTATAATTTCAGAAAAAAAAGATTGGAAGAATGGTTAAGAGTGGTTTGCGAGTATGGTCTTATACAGGAGGTCGCGGGTTCAATTCCCAGCCATGGCAAAAAAAATTTAATTAACAACAGATCTGTTTGGGCCGTGAGTCTATTTCTCTTGGGCTTGTGAACGTTGAACTAAAAGTAAACTGAGATGTTGGGCCAAAATAGGTTGGGCCAGGTTAATAGGGATGATGAAGATGATAGCTGTTTAAATGGGTTAAATAAAATTAGTCTTCAAATAATGTCAGAAACACAAAAATGGAAGGGTGGTTTGATGTTGTGTCAAGTTAGCGGGAGCTCGCGGGTTCAAATCCGGGCTTGGGCATTTTTTTTTTTTCCTAAAGGGATACTTCTTTAAGGTAGTATTACTATTACCATTATTATTATTATTATTGTTATTATTAGTATTATTATTATTATAATTATTATTAGTATTATAATTATCATTATAAGTATCATAATCAATATTATGATTAATATCATTATAAGTATTATTATTTATATTATCATGAGTATTATTATTGTGTGTTTACTAAAATCATTATCATAACTATAATTAACAGCAAAAATAATATTTTTACAGTTATTATTATTAATATCATTATTATTATCATTAATAGAATTATTAACATTATTATCTTTATTAGTAATATTAAGTATTATAGTTATTATCATTTTTACCATTATTAATATTATTTTAGTATTATAATTACTAGCATTAACAACAAAGGATATATATATATATATATATATATATATATATATATATATATATATATATATATATATATATATATTATACATATAAAATAACAAAATTAATATTTTTATATATACAAAATGAATATAGGAAACATATATATATATATATATATATATATATATATATATATATATATATATATATATATATATATATATATATATATATATATTATTAATATAAAAACAATATAACTAATAATAATATATATTTATTCGATTACGCTTATGTGTATTAATAAATATCCAAATGATAAATATATATTTATTCAATGTCGTCATATGTATTTTTACTACAAAATACATTATGTGAGTTTCATTACTCCCTTTTTATATATATTTTTGGGACTGAGAATACATGCGCGCTGATTTTACTAATGTTTTACGAAATAGACAAAAGTGATCAAAAACTACATCTATGGCTGGATTATGAATATTGAATATCACCCCTTTTTAGCTTGGTAACCTAATAATTAGGAAACGGGTATGGCCCCTAATTGACGCGAATCTTAAAGATATATCTATGGACCTCGACAAGTCCCATCCGGGGTACAGATGCTTTAGTACTTCGAGATTATTATTATTATACAGACGAGAGGTTCTATTTGGGGATATTCTATGCATTAAAGTTAAGTCGGTTATCAAGCGTTCACCATATGAATGATTTTTAATTCGCGGGTTACGCGTGTTATTATGTACTCGGGTTACGTGTACAATTGAATATCTAAAATCTTGTGGTCTATTAAAATGATGGAAATGAATATTTATGATAAACTAATGAACTCACCAACCTTTTGGTTGACACTTTAAAGCATGTTTATTCTCAGGTATGAAAGAAATCTTCCGCTGTGCATTTGCTCATTTTAGAGATATTACTTGGAGTCATTCATGACATATTTCAAAAGACGTTGCATTCGCGTCGTTGAGTTCATCTAGAATATTATTAAGTCAATTATAGTTGGATATATTATGAAATGGTATGCATGCTGTCAACCTTCGATGTAATGAAAGTTTGTCTTTCAAAAGCGAATGCAATATTTGTAAAATGTATAATATAGAGGTCAAGTACCTCGCGATGTAACCAAATGTAATGTATTCATCCAGATGGATTAGGACGGGTCGTCTCATGTGGTATCAGAGCGGTGGTCTTAGCGAACCAGGTCTGTATTAGCGTGTCTAACTGATAGTCGTTAAGATGCATTAGTGAGTCTGGACTTCGACCGTGTCTGCATGTCAAAAGTTTTGCTTATCATTTTTGTCAGAAATTGCCTGCTTATCATTCTTAGTCTAGACACATCTTATTGCATTGATTGCATGAATAGTGTACAGACAAAATTCATATCTTAGCGTATCTGCTAATCCATATCTTAGCGTATCTGTTACTGTAATCTTTGCCTGACATATCCCGTAAATTCCTCCGTAATCTACGAAATCTTTTGTGGTATATATAGATATTCTATGTAATTAGAATATCATCCGATAGCCAGAAATCATTTCATATCGAAAAATCCTTTACTCAATCGTACGAAATGGAATTCGCCACTAGTTCAAGTCCTTCGAATTCCGACATGGAGTCCCACGTAAGCTCTGAAAGCAGTGTGATCGGAATGGACCAACCAATCAACCATCATCTATTCTGGATGAATTGGGGATGGGTTCGTAGTCTACTTAATCACTGGAGACAAAAAGAAGGTGATCCTTCCATCCACCACATTTCCCTCTTGGCGAAGAACCGGAAGCACTTACCGTCGAACCTGTTCGAAACACCATTTTCAGCCTCATTTCCAGAGTATCTCACAATTATATATTATACCAAATTCTAGATCTTATTTATCCGCTCGTCCGAACCGACAATCGCCCAGGTGTAATAGAAGAAGTCAACGAGCTTCGCACCCGGGTAGTAGTTTTGGAGAATATGGTGCAAAGGTTACAAGCATCAGCAACAACACCTGCAGCAACAGTACCACCATCAACAACACCAACAGTACCATCACCACCACCAACAATAACATAGGCATCCCACACCTCGACATCACAATCTGTACCTCGAGCATCAACATCGTACTTAACATAGATACCAAGGAGTACTAATAAGAATCAACGATGAAGTATTGATTCATAACTTCATTGGAGAACTATTAGGCGGTGATTATGTAATCTCTAAAGTCTTAGAGATTATTTATTTTAGCTCAAACCAAAAAGCAAATGAGATTAATATCATATTAACTCATAAATCCATGATTACATCTGAAGAAAATATGCATGTATATATGTTTTCATAAGGATTGTAATTAAAAATTCTTTTGTACAAACTGTTAATGGTGAAAATATTTTAACGGGTAGGTAATACCCGATGAATATTTAGATTTCACATTAATAAGTTACACTGTACATTCTTCGAACCTGATTCAAAAGTCATTTACTATCCTACTTATATCCACCGATATACGTATTCGTTCACCACAAAATAACCATTTTCATTCAATTTCATATTTGAATTTTGACTTATCAGAATCCAACAAGTGGCATAATGAAGAAAACATTGGACAAAATAAAATTTGTTAGAAACAAACAAATTAACTATGAGAAATTCTGTTAAGAATCCATGCTAACAAAGTCCTAGCTAACTGTTCCTAGCTAACTGTTAATTCCTTATTACATTTATTTATCGCAATTTAATTATCGCAATTTAAATTCTCGTAATTTTATTTATTGTCATTTAATATATGTTATTTATTTTACGCACTTTAAATATCGGGACACGTATACAAGGTTTTGACATATCATATCGACGCATCTATATATATTATTTGGAATAACCATAGACACTCTATATGCGGTAATGATCGAGTTAGCTATACAGGGTTGAGGTTGAGTCTACAATAATATATATACTTTGAGTTGTGATCGAGTCTGAGACATTTATACAATGGGTCACGATACGTATTAATTAATTCGAATATTATATATAAATTGTTGAATTACTAACTGTGGACTACAAACATTGGACAACTATAATGAATTAAAATATTGATTATAACATATGAAACTAGACATCTCTTCAAGCTTGCCACTTGATTTCATCTTAAACCTCATTTGTATATTGACGATTACAATCTGCGTTCAAACCTTTTATGATTCTTGAAAACACCTCAATCGAGAGGATGAACCAACCACACTTCATCTACGGAAGAAAAGATTGATGCATATAATTATGCACCTGAAAACACTCAGAACCTGAGTAAATGTTTAACACGTATCTGTGCTAGCTCCTTTGGCATTGTTATTACCGAAAATAACATTGTAATTCCTTTTCAAATTAGCCAATTTTGTCACAGCTACAGCAAATCAACTTCAATTATTCATTCGAATTAGCCTTATTATAACAATTACCCATTCATCATCGTTACCGGAAAACCGTTTATATCCCACCACATTAGCAGTAAACTTACCAGCAATATCATCGGTCTTTGATTTTCTGAAAAATCATTATATTCATTGAAACCTTATCATATACTCATCCGAATCTTGTAACAAGAATTTTCATACCCATTACCGGAAATCAGCAAATCAGTATTTTGAATCTCGCAGTGTTACTACAGCAACAGTTATAAGTATACATATAACATCTATCTCCTAGACTTACGTACTTCAATCATGAACTTCTGAAAAGCACCCAATCTACGAATCCATACCGTGAATTTTGAAAAATGCTGATGAAGCAGCAAAAACTATAAACGACTGTAACAACCAAAAGTTTGATGATAAAAAATAGTGTGTTGGCAAAGCTCAGAAAAAGAGAAGATTTGGTACTCACAAATCACAAGGACGAAATCTACCTTCAAAGAACCCAAATGAGTCAATATCTGCTGAAGTCATTAACGAATACCTTACTCCTGACTCTAAACTCTTACGGAAAAATTTTCTTCATCATTCATCGATATTAGAAATTTTAAGATATCATCGTATCTTTTATTATAAATATTCTCGATATTTCTAAAGATATTTTCATAACTATTCTTATCTGAAATCATTTATCTCTTCGCAATACCCGTGTTATATCAGAAAGGAAACTGTTTAGTTTCTATATTCTGTAAACCTTCCAGTTTAAATTATGAACGTTTTGAAGTAATGTTGGGGACTGAAGCATGAGTTAGTATAAAATAATGACACTTGATTAACGTGATTATATTACAGTAAGTCATGCTGAGTTTCTAATGAAACATGATGATTCATAGATTATAACGTCATCATGTGCCATGTTACACGAATCTTACATTCTATCTAATCTCTAAACATATCAAGAACATATTTTCTTGATAGTCCTATATTTTCCCTTGAATTCTGGTAAATTAACCAGTCAAGATCGTGCTATTACAATTTCTATCTTAGAACATTAGTCATGTTCATTTGAAACTTCATACCTACAAATTCTGGACCATTATTCGCTTGACTTAAAGTCAGAAAGAGAAAACAAAAGGATGGAACTCCAAAATATAAAGGAAACGATAAGGGTGAATTTATAGTGAAATATCCGACAGACGAATTGAAACAGATTATCGCATTTAACCAAAGAGGATCCTAATTTTCTTAATTACCGAAGGATCAAATCTTATTACGAAGATTTCCTCTAAATTCCTTGATTTTCGAAAATCAACCGTGACTACGTCACCGGTTAAGACAAACCTGCATTTATTCATTTCACTCTTTTGTGATAACTTCACTCGTACGCTTCGCATAAACAAAATTGTTTTATCCATATTACTCGCTAATGATAAAACTCTAATTTTCAGCTCATATGCGTCATGAAAACATACCTATTGTCAGCCATGACCATCCCAATCAAATTTCGGGACTAAATTTCTTTAACGGGTAGGTACTGTGACAACCCACAAATTTCCAACCAAATTTAAACTTAATCTTAATATGATTTCGACACGATAAGCAAAGTCTGTAAAGTTGAATCTCAAAAATTTTGAGCTGTTTCATATATTCAATTGACCTTCGACTGCTCTCTACGATTCACGAACAATTAATTGTAAATAGATATGTGTGTATGTATATATAAATAATAATTCGACATATAATTTGAAGTATTATATGTTGTTGTTAAAAATTAATAAAAATAAAAATAGGATATTATAATTTAAAATATATCTCTATATATAAATAAAGTATATTAAAAATAAATATTAAATAATTGTAATACTCGTTTGATGTTTCGATTGATATTAAGCAAGTTAAATTCAAACTTATGTAATTTTAAAATAAACGGTGATACGAAAATGAGTTCTATAAATTTTAGGCTTATTAAAAATGTATTTAGAAATTATTTGTGGAATTTTAAAACTTTTTATATTTTACTTGGAATTGGGAGTGAATAATTAATGTAATTTTTATCTAATAATTAATGATCGAATTTTATACTATAATGACCAAAATAAATAAATATATTTAATATAAAAATTTGGGATTTTTCCATGAACTTTTATCCGCTACTAATTACCAACGGAGCACGAAATGACGATAGAGTAATGACAGTTGGGGCGGCTAGTTATTTTAACATGTTTTAAAATTATGAGATTTATATTAATCTATAATGTGTTGCTTTTAACTTTTCAGTACAATAATTATGTATAAAATTTTTCCACTTGTATTAAACAAAAGGAGACACACTCACATCAACTTCCTGTGCATTTCTGTTTCATGATCAAACCACCCGGTCACCAAGGAAGCATATGATCACCAACTTACTCATTCTTGCAAACCTACACCGATCACAACCCATACCGCCACTATGATAACCACCTCTCAACCTTCACCACCCTATGCCTCTCCTTCACTTCTATTTTTTTTTTACTCATCATATCAATTGACACACAAACAATGAACTTCTTTTTCTTGTTCGAACTCCACCCTAAGTCGCTACCATATTAACCCGAATGCTTATTACTTCTGTCTTGTTGATCGTGTTAAACCAACAACAACCCAAACTAGCCATGTTTCTACTACAACCGTATCCAATCCTATTTTGTTCCGGTTAAACTCAACCAAGGACACCATCTCCTTATTGTTACTGAAACTATACGAAACCGATCATTTTAAATGCTCTTTGTTCGAACCAAGACCACCTTCTTCTCTATCATGCGTTTGTTTTTGTTTCTGTTTACATCGCAACGACAAAGACCAAACTATTACGGTTTCTAATAAAATTTGAAACAACCATATCAATCACCCTACCACTATCTACTTCATCCACAACCACACATTACTAATACTGTTTTGGTTAGACTAGTTGAACCACATCATGAACACCACCCTCTAATCCCTTCAAACTGTTTTCATTTTTGCTGTACGATTACCAAACAACCACCATTCTCTTTGATTGCTGCAGGCTACTGCTGCTACTTACGGTTACTATTAAAAAAATAAGACACGAGTAAAATTAATATAGATGATGATGGCGGATCACAGTTTAGAGTTTGGCAAATTAAATTTTATTATATAATGTTTTATCAAAGTCCCAACAAGTGTTAATGCATGTGCGACAATGTAAAGATTTATGGCCGACAAAATGGGTAGAAAAATTGAACTTAGAAACGATACTGCTGCAGCTACATGTTTCCTTCCTGTTTTCTAATTGCCAGTCGACAAACAATAATAACACTTATCGAATTGGGCTGTGATTTTATTATGATACTGGACTTCTAACTTGGGCTGTGTACCTATGTGTATTGTTGGGCTGATATACCGAAGTGGGCTTGATTAAATATTTTTTGGGCCATGTTAAAAGCCCACGAGTTTCTAATCAACTACCGCTGTTCATTTATTACTATTGTCTGAGTGCTGTTTGGCGATGGTGATGACTATAATCGAATAACGTTATGATCATGATGGTGAGGATGGTCATGATTCACGACGAGATGATGTTAGTAATTATGATGGTGATTGTGTGATATTTATGAAGATTAAAATGATGATAGCAAATAAATGATAACGATGCTGTGATGAGGAACACGAAGATGATATGATAATTTTATTGATTTTAAGAAAAGACGTTAATGATGTGGTTATGTTTATGATTAGGATTAAGTTAGAGTTATGAGGAAACAGCCAGTTAAAATATATAGGTATGGGATTATTTCATAGACAAACGAGTGCTTCAGTGGGCTGGTTAAGTGTTTGGTTGTTAAGCGAGAGGTCGTGGGTTCGAGTCTGGACTTGGACATTTTTTTTAAGGCTACTTCTTTGAGGTAGTTTACTTATTACTCATTTTTTTTTGTTATTATTAATTATTATTGCGATTAGGTTATTACAAATATTAAAGATATAATTATTAGTATCATTCATACAATTAAAATTATTATCATTAGTATTAAAATGATAAATAAATTTTTTTTATTATTATTAATATTAGTATTAGCATTAATACTATTATCAGTATTATTATGATTGTTATCTTTATTAGTATCAATAACATTATTAGTATCATTATTATTAAAAATTATCATTTTCATTTTTGTTATTAGTATTACTATTATTAATAAAATTATTATTATTATTAGTAATCAATATTATCAAAAGCTATCAATCTAACAAATAAATATTTTATACATTAAAAATACATATTACATAACTATATTAATATTACATATAACAAATTATTGATTTTTGATATAACACCAATTACAAATATAAATAGGTTAATATAACTATGTGTATAAATATTAATAAGTTTACAAAATAAATATATATAACATATAACTCAAGATATAATATATGAATAAAGTATATATATATTTTGATTATATAACTACAACGCTAAGTATATAAATAATATATAATTAATAGATGAACTATTTGATTACCATTATATGTGTTAATATATATAATTGAATATAGGTTCGTGAATCCGAGGCCAACCTTGCATTGTTCAGTACAATCGTATACATATTTTTACTACAAAATATCGTATCTTGAGTTCATTTGATTCCCTTTTACACTTTACATTTTTGGGACTGAGAATACATGCGCTGTTTTTACAACTGCTTTATTAAATGCTTTTGAAATATATTTTGAACTGCGAATACATGCAATGCTTTTATAAATGTTTGACGCGATAGACACAAGCAAAACATTCCTCGAATGAATTATTATGCAGACAGAAGTTCTGTGGATTATGATTGAATTAGTTGGACGTGATAATTGCCACTAATTGTTATGAATATTTTCCCTGATTATTATTGCTTGGTAACCTAAGAATTAGAATCGGGTATGACCCTAATTCACGCGAATCCTAAAGGTAGCTACCGGGTTTAACACCCCCACCCAGAATGTTCACTAGACGGAAGAGCTACTGGGCGTGGTGTTTAGTACTTCGAGGTTTATATATTATACAGACGAGATGTTCTGTTTTTGGGGATATTATTTATGCGCATTATATGTTAAGGTCAGTTACCAAGCCAAGCAAAGAAAGAAATGTGAATGTTATGTATCGAGAGAATGATTTTATACACAGGTTATGTGTATGTTATTTTGTACACGAGATATGTGTACGGTTATAAAGAATTGTTGACAAATGGTTTCGTACACGAGATAGGTGTACTGTATTTGAATCTTGTGGTCTATCAAAATGTTGAATTTTATTTTTTTTACGATAAACTTATGAATTCACCAACCTTTTGGTTGACACTTTAAAGCATGCTTATTCTCAGTTATGAAAAAAATCTTCCGCTGTGCATTTGCTCATATTACATGGAGTCGTTCATGGCATATAGAGGTCAGAACCTCGCAATGGGACCAACTATTGAAGACTTCGTCCAGATGGATTAGGACAGGTCACTATAGGTGGTATCAGAGCGGTGGTCTTAGCGAACCAGGTCTTGCATTAGTGTGTCTAACTGGTAGTTGTTAGGATGCATTAATGAGTCTGGACTTCGACAGTGTCTGCATGTCAAAAGTTTTGCTTATCGTTTCGTGTCGAAAATTACCTGCTTATCATCCTTAGGAAATTACCTGCTCATTATTCTTAGTCTAGACACATCTTACTGCATTGACTGCATGATTAGTGTATAGACAAAACTCATATCTTAGCGTATCTGCTAATTCATATCTTAGCGTATCTGTTACTGGAAAACTTTGCCTAACAAATTCTGTAAATCCCTCCGTAATCTACGTAATCCTTTGTTCTATATATATAGATATTCTATGTAATTAGAATACCATCTGATAGCCGGAACTCATTTCATATCAAAAATCCTTTATTCAATCGTACGAAATGGAACTCGTCACTAGTTCAAGTTCCTCGAATTCCAACAGCTATTCCGATATGGAAACACACTTGAGCTCCGAAAGCAGTATAACCGGAATGGATCAAAAAATCAGTCATCAGCAATTCTGGATAAATTGGGGATGGGTTCGTAGTCGACTTAATCAATAGAGACGAGAAGAATGCGATCCTTTCCACCAACCAAATTCACCTCTTGGTGAAGATCCTGAAGCACTTACCGGCAAACCTGTCCGAAACATCATATTAACCCTCATTTCCAGGATATCTCATAACGATTACGTAATATCTACAATTCTAAACCTTATCCGTCCACTTTTTCTAACCGCCAATCATTCCAGAGTAATAGAAGAAGTTAACGAGCTTCGTGCTCGAGTAGTGGCTTTGGAAATTATGGTGCAAAAATTACCAGCTTCAGCAACATCACCGACATCAACAGCACCACCAGCATCAGCACCAACAACACAAGCCTCAACATCCGCATCATAAGCTTCAATCTCAGAATCTGTTCCTCAAGCATAATCTTATTCTACATGACATTCTACACCATTTCTCTTCGTTTTACATATTCGTTCTACATCGAATATCTTCGTTCTACATCATTTATCTCCGTTCGACATGGAGATTATGTAATCTCTAATGTTTTAGAGATTATGTACTCTAAGTTCTAACCATAAATCAAATGAGATTAATATAATAATAACTCATTAAATCCATGATTATATCTGAAGAAAATATATATGTATATATATTTTCATAAAGATTGTAATTAAAAATTCTTCTGTACAAACTGTTAATGGTGAAAATATTTTAACGGGTAGGTAATACCCGAGGAATATTAGATTTCACATTAACATGTTACACTGTACATCCTTCAAATCTGATTCAACTGCCATTTACTATCCTACACACAACCACACATATACATATCCGTTCACCAAAAGAACAACTATTATCATTCAGATTAAATTTCATATTTGGATTTTGACAGATCAGAATCCAAGTCAAGATATGACAAGTGGCATAATGAAGAAAAAAATGGACAAAATAAAATTTATTAGTAACCAATTAATTAATTACGTAAAATTCCTTCATTATCTTCTAATCTTAAATATTTAAAATTTTAAGATTATATATCAGACTGTTGGACTACAAACATTGGATTACTAACATTGGACAATTACAACGTATTAAAATATTGATTATAACATATGAAATTAAACATTTCTCCATGTTTGCCACTTGATTTAATCTTAAACAATCTTTTGTATCTTGACAATTACGATCTTCACTCAAATCCTTCGAAACTCTTGAAAACACCTCGGATTGATAACCAATTATTCGTATATGGTGACACTAAATGCTGATGAAGCAGAAAAGGTTGTAGATGGTCTTAATGGCCAAAAGTTGATGATAACGAATGGAGTGTTGGAAACACTCAATAGAGAATTGGTACTAAAAAATGGATTGAGCAAACCTTGAAGGAGTCTGTGGACAAATCACAAAGACTAAACCTATACTTAACGAAATCAGAAGATTCTGTATCTGATGAACTCTTCAGCTAATATCTCGCTCCTTATTTATTCTAAATCCTTGCAAAAGGATTTTCTTCTTCAACATTCGATCTTAGAAATTCCAAAATATCATCATAAATATCTTCGATATTTCTGAGGATATTTTCATAAATATTCTTGTCCGGAATTATTTATCTCTTTGTGCTATCTATATTACATCATAAAGAAACTGTTTTAGTTTCTAAATTCTATAACCTTCAAGTTTAAACTATGAATAATTTCTGGAGTAGTGTTGGAAATTGAAGCATGAGTTAGTATAATATAATGACGCCCGGCCAACGTGGTTATATTACAGTAAGTCATGCTGAAGTTCTAATGGAACATGATGATTCACAGATCATACCGTCATCATGTGCCATGTTACATAACTCTTTCATTCTATTTAACCTCTAAACATATCAAGAACATATTTTTTTGATAGTTCTATCCTTTCCGTGATTTTTTGGTAATTTAACAGATTAAATCGTGCTATTACTTTTTCTTTCTGCTTATAATCTTAGTTATGTTCTTTCGAACTTCATACCTACAAACCGAGACATCTTGATCGCTTTACTTAAGGTTGGGAAGAGGAAACAAAAGCATGAAGCTTCAAAATAGAAGGAATAAGAGGAGGGGTGAAAATAATGGAACGGAAGAGATGAATTTGTAGTAAAATATCAGGCATAGCAAGCCAGACAGATTACCGCATTTAATAGAATTCAATTTCCTTATTCGCAGAAGAATCAGATTTTATATAGATTTCGAAGATTTTCTTTAAATCCCTTGAATCCCAGGAGATTAACCGTGACTACATCAAAAGTTAAGACGAATCTCTATTTCTTCACTTCACTCCTTTGTGATAGCTTCACTCGTACTCTTCAGGTAATCGAATTGTTTTATCCTTGTTACTCAATGGTGATAAAACTCTATTTATCAACTCATTTTCGTCATGAAAACATTTTTATTGTTAGCCATGACGACCTAGATCAAATTTCGGGACGAAATTTCTTTAATGGGTAGGTACTGTGACGACCCAAAAATTTTCGACCAAATTTAAACTTAATTTTTATATGATTTCGACACGATAAGCAAAGTCTGTTAGGTGAGTCTCAAAATTTTTGAACTGTTTTCTTGCATTCATTTAACTTCAACTATTCTCGACGATTCACGAACAACTAATTGTAAATAGATATGTGTGTATATATATAAATAATAATTTGAAATATAATTTGAAGTATTATATGTTGTTGTTATTAAATTAATAACATAAGAATAGGATATTATTATATTTATTATTTAAAATATATCTGTATATATAAATAAAGTATATTAAAAATAAATATTAAATGATTGTAATACTCGTTTGATGTTCTGATTGATATTAATCAAGTTAAATTCAAACTTATATAATTTTAAAATAAACGGTGATTCGAAAATGAGTTATATAAATTAGATGCTTATTAAAAGTGTATTTAGGAGCTATTTGATAAATTTAAACACTTTTTATATTTTACTTGGAGTTGAGGGCTATTAATTGATTTAATTTTTATTAAATAATTGTAAACAGTTAATGACCATTTTTTTTATATAATATTGATTAAAATAAATAAAGATATTTAATATAAAAATTTTGGGTTTTTCCTAAGACTTTTATCCGCCACTGATTAACGCGGAGTACGGAATTCAGTCTGTAAACGATGACGACTAACTTAATGCACGTTTAATTTCTTTAATTATATTATACTTACTATTATATTTAAATCTTACTGTTATTGATTGGTTATTGATTGATGAATGAATCACTATCTATCTTTATTATAAACACCGCAAATATCACATGTTTTTTTTTTCTTCATTCTGTTATCTGTCTCCTCTCAAACACAACCCCACCTTTTGAATTTAATTGAGTCGAGAACGTACAAAACCCAATTACTTACCATCAACACTTTTCTTCTTTTTCTCTTTTGTTTCTTTCTCTTCTTTTGATTCAATGATCAACCCACCAAATAAACATCTCCATAAAATTACGCTACACTTGTAAATCGTAACAAATCAAATTAAACCACTTAAGTACTTGTTACATAATTTAAAAAAAAAAGCATAACAGTAGTCGAAATATAAACCAAACGTGTACACGATAAATCACCTCAACCATATCTTTTTTTTCTATATATATATATATATACATAGATACATAGATGCAAGGAAGCATATGATCACCAACTTACTCATTCTTGCAAAACTACACCGGTCACCAACCCATACCGCCACTATGATAACCACCATTCAACCTTCAACACCCTATCCCTCTCCTTCACTTCTATATAATTTTTTTACTCATCATATCAATCGACACACAAACAACGAACTTCTTTTTCTTGTTCGAACACCACCCTAAATCGCTACCATATTAACCCGAATGCTTATTACTTCTGTCTTGTTGATCGTGTTAAACCAACAACAACCCAAACTAGCCATGTTTCTACTGCAACCATACCCAATCCTATTTTGTTCCGGTTAAACTCAACCATGGACACCATCTCCTTGTTGTTACTGAAACTATACGGAACCGATCATTTTAAATGCTCTTTGTTCGAACCAAGACCACCTTCTTCTCTATCATGCATTTGTTTTTGTTTCTGTTTACATCCCAATGACAAAGACCAAACTATTACGGTTTCTAATAAAATTCGAAACAACCATATCAATCACCCTACCACTATCTACTTCATCCACAACCACACACTACTAATACTATTTTGGTTAGGCTAGTTGAACCATATCATGAACACCACCCTCTAATCCCTTCAAACTATTTTCATTTTTGCTGTACGATTACCAAACAACCACCATTCTCTTTAATTGCTGCAGGCTACTGCTGCTACTTACGGTTACTATTAAAAAAATAAGACACAAGTAAAATTAATATAGATGATGATGGCGGGTCACAGTTTAGAGTTTGGCAAATTAAATTTTATTATATAATGTTTTATCAAAGTCCCAACAAGTGTTAATGCATGTGGGACAATGTAAAGATTTATGGCCGACAAAATGGGTAGCAAAATTGAACTTAGAAACGATACTGCTGCAGCTACATGTTTCCTTCTTGTTTTCTAATTGCCAGTCAACAAACAATAATAACGCTTATCGAATTGGGCTGTGATTTTATTATGATACTGGACTTCTAACTTGGGCTGTGTACCTATGTGTATTGTTGGGCTGATATACCGAAGTGGGTTTGATTAAATATTTTTTGGGCCATGTTAAAAACCCACGAGATTTCTAATCAACTACCGATGTTCATTTATTACTACTGTCTGAGTGCTGTTTGGTGATGGTGATGACTATAATCGAATAACATTATGATCATGATGGTGAGGATGGTCATGATTCACGACGAGATGATGTTAGTAATTATGATGGTGATTGTGTGATATTTATGAAGATTAAAATGATGATAGCAAATAAATGATAACGATGCTGTGATGAGGAACACGAAGATGATATGATAATTTTATTGATTTTAAGAAAAGACGTTAATGATGTGGTTATGTTTTTGATTAGGATTAAGTTAGAGTTATGAGGAAACATCCGGTTAAAATATATAGGTATGGGATTATTTCATAGACAAACGAGTGCTTCAGTGGGCTGGTTAAGTGTTTGGTTGTTAAGCGAGAGGTCGTGGGTTCGAGTCTGGACTTGGACATTTTTTTTAAGGCTACTTCTTCGAGGTAGTTTACTTATTACTCATTTTTTTTTTGTTATTATTAATTATTATTGCGATTAGGTTATTACAAATATTAAAGATATAATTATTAGTATCATTCATACAATTAAAATTATTATCATTAGTATTAAAATGATAAATAAAATTTTTCTTATTATTATTAACATTAGTATTAGCATTAATACTATTATCAGTATTATTATGATTGTTATCATTATTAGTATCAATAACATTATTAGTATCATTATTATTAAAAATTATCATTTTCATTTTTGTTATTAGTATTACTATTATTAATAAAATTATTATTATTATTATTAGTAATCAATATTATTAAAAGCTATCAATCTAACAAATAAATATTTTGTACATTAAAAATACATATTACATAACTATATTAATATTACATATAACAAATTTTTGATTTTTGATATAACACCAATTAAAAATATATATAGGTTAATATACCTATGTGTATAAATATTAATAAGTTTACAAAATAAATATATATAACATATAACTGAAGATATAATATATAAATAAAGTATATATATATTTTGATTATATAACTACAACGCTAAGTATATAAATAATATATAATTAATAGATGAACTATTTGATTACCATTATATGTGTTAATATATATAATTGAATATAGGTTCGTGAATCCGAGGCCAACCTTGCACTGTTTAGTACAATCGTATGCATATTTTTACTACAAAATATCGTATCATGAGTTCATTTGATTCCCTTTTACTCTTTACATTTTTGGGACTGAGAATACATGCGCTGTTTTTAAAACTGCTTTATTAAATGCTTTTGAAATATATTTTGAACTGCGAATACATGCAATGCTTTTATAAATGTTTGATGAGATAGACACAAGCAAAACATTCCTCGAATGAATTATTATGCAGACAGAAGTTCTGTGGATTATGATTGAATTAGTTGGACGTGATAATTGCCACTAATTGTTATGAATATTTCCCCTGATTATTATTGCTTGGTAACCTAAGAATTAGAATCGGGTATGGCCCTAATTCACGCGAATCCTAAAGGTAGCTACCGGGTTTAACACCCCCACCCAGAATGTTCACTAGACGGAAGAGCTAGTGGGCGTGGTGTTTAGTACTTTGAGGTTTATATATTATACAGACGAGATGTTCTGTTTTTGGGGATATTATTTATGCGCATTATATGTTAAGGTCGGTTACCAAGCCAAACAATGAAAGAAAAGTGAATGTTATGTATCGAGAGAATAATTTTATACACAGGTTATGTGTATGTTATTTTGTACACGAGATATGTGTACGGTTATAAAGAATTGTTGACAAATGGTTTCGTACACGAGATATGTGTACTGTATTTGAATCTTGTGGTCTATCAAAATGTTGAATTTTATTTTTTTACAATAAACTTATGAACTCACCAACCTTTTGGTTGACACTTTAAAGCATGCTTATTCTCAGGTATGAAAGAAATCTTCCGCTGTGCATTTGCTCATATTACATGGAGTCGTTCATGGTATATAGAGGTCAGAACCTCGCAATGGGACCAACTGTTGAAGACTTCGTCCAGATGGATTAGGACAGGTCACTACACACCCTTTATATTATCACACACCACATTCACTTCTTGAACAACCTTCACTTTAGATCACCCAACCGACACCATTAAGCTACAGTCACCTTTGCAACGGCTACTCGAAACCAACACACCATCCAATAACCATTCGACCACCTTTCATCTTGATCAACCCACCATCACGAACCATCTCATCACCCAACGTGATCATCACCTAAAAACCGATCATCACCTTCGTCACTTTAAAAGTTTTCTCATTATTGGTTTCTATTTCAAGCACGACCCAAAATGGTCACCATCACTGGTGTTACTACTAGTCATTCGAAGCTGGTGTAGTATCACGAGAACCACACATCCATGAACAATCAATCAACTACAACTTCAATTTCCGGTGTCTGATCAAGAACACCCATACAACCACCAGGAATAAACACCATCACCACTATAATTTCCCTGTTCTAGTACTGTCACGATCAACCTGGTAAAGTTGCTACTGCAATTTCTTATTTTGTTAATGTTTTGAACCACCGTGAATAACCATCTAAAACCCACTCAGTTTACTGTTACTTCTACAAATTCTATTCGGTTTCTTTTTTTTTCTTCTGAAAACCATCATACATCCGTAACTATTATTGTTGTTATGATAATGATGATGTAACGATGGTAGATGATACACGATTACGATAATGGTGTTGGGAGTCTCGTATGATTTCATAATTAAGATGATGTATATGATGATTATGAACGTGATTAATATTGATGATGATGGAGGATAGTTTTTTTTTTTTTTTAAAACAACGATGATAATTTTTTTTTTTTTTTTTTTACAAATGGTATGATGGAAGCACGCGGTAGATGATGATTAAGAGTTACTAAAGATGATGATGATGATGTTAACGACTATGATCGATTATGATATGGAAATGAAGATGATGATGATGAAATTAAATGGTTTTAGTTGTGGAAGAAGAAGAAGCTATTAAAATCGAGTTATATATATATATATATATATATATATATATATATATATATATATATATATATATATATATATATATATATATATTTTAGGGAGGTATAATTTCAGAAAAAAAAAGATTGGAAGAATGGTTAAGAGTGGTTTGCGAGTATGGTCTTATACAGGAGGTCGTGGGTTCAATCCCCGGCCATGGCAAA
Source organism: Rutidosis leptorrhynchoides (assembly GCF_046630445.1). Classification (NCBI taxonomy): domain Eukaryota; kingdom Viridiplantae; phylum Streptophyta; class Magnoliopsida; order Asterales; family Asteraceae; genus Rutidosis; species Rutidosis leptorrhynchoides. The sequence goes on from NC_092333.1 coordinate 716,686,750, forward strand.
TTTTTTTTAATTAACAACAGATCTGTTTGGGCCGTGAGTCTATTTCTCTTGGGCTTGTGAATGTTGAACTAAAAGTAAACTGAGATGTTGGGCCGAAATAGGTTGGGCCAGGTTAATAGGGATGATGAAGATGATAGCAGTTTAAATGGGTTAAATAAATTAGTCTTCAAATAATGTCAGAAACACAAAAATGGAAGGGTGGTTTGATGTCGTGTCAAGTTAGAAGGAGGTCGCGGGTTCAAATCCAGGTTTGGGCATTTTTTTTTTCTTCTAAATGGATACTTCTTTAAGGTAGTATTACTATTACCATTATTATTATTATTATTATTATTATTATTATTATTATTATTATTATTATTATTATTATTATTATTATTATTATTAGTATTAGTATTATTATAATTATAATTATTATTAGTATTATAATTATAATTATACGTATCATAATCATTATTATGATTAATATCATTATAAGTATTATTATTTATATTATCATGAGTATTATTATTGTGTGTTTACTAAAATCATTATCATAACTATAATTAACAGCAAAAATAATATTTTTACAATTATTATTATTAATATCATTATTATTATCATTAATAGAATTATTAACATTATTATCTTTATTAGTAATATTAAGTATTATAGTTATTATCATTTTTACCATTATTAATATTATTTTAGTATTATAATTACTAGCATTAACAACAAAGGATATATATATATATATATATATATTTTATACATATAAAATAACAAAATTAATATTTTTATATATACAAAATGAATATAGGAAACATATATAAATATATATATATTATTAATATAAAAACAATATAACTAATAACAATATATATTTATTCGATTACGCTTATGTGTATTAATACATATCCAAACGATATAGGTTCGTGAATCCGAGGCCAACCCTGAATTGTTCAATGTCGTCATATGTATTTTTACTACAAAATACATTATGTGAGTTTCATTACTCCCTTTTTATATATATTTTTGGGACTGAGAATATATGCGCTGATTTTACTAATGTTTTACGAAATAGACACAAGTGATCAAAAACTACATTCTATGGCTGGATTATGAATATTGAATATCACCCCTTTTTAGCTTGGTAACCTAATAATTAGGAAACGGGTATGACCCCTAATTGACGCGAATCCTAAAGATAGATCTATAGACCTCGACAAGTCCCATCCGGGGTACGGATGCTTTAGTACTTCGAGATTATTATTATTATACAGACGAGAGGTTCTGTTTGGGGATATTCTTTGCATTAAAGTTAAGTTGATTATCAAGCGTTCACCATATGAATGATTTTTAATTTGCGGGTTACGCGTGTTATTATGTACTCGGGTTACGTGTACAATTGAATATCTGAAATCTTGTGGTCTATTAAAATAATGGAAATGAATGTTTATGATAAACTAATGAACTCACCAACCTTTTGGTTGACACTTTAAAGCATGTTTATTCTCAGGTATGAAAGAAATCTTCTGCTGTGCATTTGCTCATTTTAGAGATATTACTTGGAGTCATTCATGACATATTTCGAGTCGTTGAGTTCATCAAGAATATTATTAAGTCAATTATAGTTGGATATATTATGAAATGGTATGCATGCTGTCAACCTTCGATGTAATGAAAGTTTGTCTTTCAAAAGCGAATACAATATTTGTAAAATGTATCATATAGAGGTCAAGTACCTCACGACGTAACCAAATGTAATGTATTCGTCCAGATAGATTAGGACGGATCGTCTCATTTTTTGTATGTTCAAATTATCTCACGTAAAATAATGCGTGTTGTACATAAATCAAGTCTTACTAATAGCTTCGCTTCGTTTATATTGACACATCAAACGTCACAACTTTTCAAAAATTACTTTGGCTTATTATTTTTCGTATTGCTCTACAATGTGTTTGGATCACCTCTACTCTCATTCTCCGTGTAAGAACGAGACTTACATCTTTACGTACATCATCTCTTCCTTGCTATGCTAATCGTTAAGTAGTTTATACTTCCGGTAATTCACGGCTAAACCACAACACCCTCGTAAACATCAATGCTACTATCATTTGAACAAGGAAGCAAAGGTTCCTTCATGATAGAAACAATATCTTATAAACAATGATTCACATTTATTTGAATCCGCGTTTAAACTCGTAAGTAAGTAATAAACCAACTCGCCATTGGTGCGAAAACACTTTTCCTACTCTGAAGGAGTTACCTTAAACATTTATAAAGATACCCTAAACATTTCTCCCTTTTTGGTTTGCAACTAGATGTTATTCTAGTCAAGTTTTAATCTATGATTCGACATGAAACTGAAATCATAAATCTTAAAGCTACATTCTGAAACTATTTCTAAAGACAAGTTCTCAAGTATACTGAACGATGTCTTACATTTAATCGCTCATATTATCCTGAGGTCAATGAGTTCTCAACTAACATCTCATTTGTCTATTAGACATCTCTTGGAAACTAAAGGTATTATGGTTACCTTTCGAAACTTGAAGCTGGTACTATCTCTAACAAACACCAGCCATACATCAAACTACGTAACTAAAATCTCTACGTACTTCATTCTATTTTATCTGACCTACTATTATGGAATGAGCAGTCAAGACTTTAATGAGCTCAACGACACATTTAATGCTAGTATAGCATCATCTTTCCTTTTAAAGGAAAACTAGTCAAAACGACACTCTTGTTATTCCTTGGAAAATCTCCGCATTTAATGCACTTTGCAAACGACCTATTAAGGTTAAGGATCATGAGATCAAACGTGTAAACAAAGCAATATACTTATTGTTAACACTCATTCAAATTCACGTAAGGGCCCCGAATATACTTGGGAACGCAAAGACCAAATGATACGGAAATACTTCCATCTCTTCTCAACTGCTGATGCAAACGAGAGCTCTACCTAAAACTTCGGGACGAAGTTTCTAATAACGGGGAGGTACTATAAAAACCCTCATTTTTCTATTCTATATTTTTCCAATATTAAATGCCCAAACAATATAATTAAACTTAACAATTAAACTTTAATCAATAATTGTTAAGAGTTAAGAATTATAAAACATAATAATTAACTTTGTGTAATAAACGACAAGTTAATAAAAGATAAAAATAATGAGCTAATAAACTTTCGTGAATAAAATAAATAACCTTAAACCTTGTACACTTAAATAATTAAACTTGGATAATTAAGGAACCATTTAAGCTAATCTAAAGTACAAGGGTTAAAACAAAAAAGTTCCAAGACCTTTCCATGAAACCCTAGCCAAAATTTTAATTGTAAAATTACCCTTTTGCCATCCTAAAAATTGGCCCATATCATTCCTCCCTAAACCCTAACTTGTTCCCTAAGTTCCTTTAACCTAAACCCTAGTTCTAGAATTTTCTAACCTCACCTATAAATAGAGGCCTAAGCTAATGCATTCTATGTACCAAATCATTCTACAATTCTCTCTCAAAAATCACAATCTCCCTCTCCCTCTCTCTTGGAAATTTCGGCCAAGAAACCACCAACACACCACCACCATCTTCAAGCAATCTTCAAGTTATCTTCAAGGAATCTTCATCGTGTTCTTCGCTTTCTTCATGATCTTCAAGGTGTTCTTTAGTTTTTCAAGTGTTTGATCTTCATCACCAAGTTATCTTCATCTTTTTCTTTTTAATCTTCAACAAGGTAAAAACCCTAGATCTAAACTTTTAATTCTATCTTGTTGATTCATGTTTATGTTCATAATCATATTCATGTTCTTGTTCTTATACATAATCATACTTATATTGTTCATAAAAGAAAAAAAAAATATATAAAAGTATACATATACATGCATACATACATAGGAAAAAAAAGAAAAGAAAAGAGGTTTAGATCTTAAAACCCTAAAAGATTCATCAAGATTATGTTAATGTTAAAAAAAGGTAACAAGATAAATACATGCCATAAATTAGATACACCATGTAAAAAAATATAAAATATATATATATATATATATATATATATATATATATATATATATATATATATATATATATATATATATATATAGCCGAAAGTATAAAAAAAAAGATTTTTTTTTATTTGATCCTTAAGAACCCTAAAGATTTGTTAGGGATTTGTAAGTGTTTAAATAAGGAAACAAAATGTATATACACACACACACACACACACACACACACACATATATATATATATATATATATATATATATATATATATATATATATATACATACATATATATGCAACATATATATACATATATATAAAAAATATATTTTTATACATATATATACGGTTTATATAAAAAAATACTATATATAAATATATATATATATATATATATATATATATATATATATATATATATATATATATATATATATATATATATATACACGAAATATACATATATACATACCTAAACCCTAATTAAACCTAACCCTAATTATTAAACCCTAATTTACTTAACTAAACCCTAAACATTAATTAAAACCCTAATCATTACCTAATCATTACTTTACTAAGCCCTAACCCTAATACTACTTTAATACTATTAAAGCATTTATTACTTAAACCCTAATCATTAATTAATTAATAAACCCTAACTATTAATAGTACTTAACTAATAAACCTTAATACTACTTATACTATATTACTAATATTACTTAACACTTATACACTTATACTACTACTAACACTTATAATATATATACCACTTATAGTACAACATACGATTACAATAGTCATCCACGATAACGTGAGGACTACTCGAACGTCAACGCTACTTAAGGCCTAGGGTGATCCTTGGTACCACTATGGGACGCTTGTGGATTTCGAATGCCAAACTTAGATTTTGGTCGAGAAATCCTGGGCCAACCGGTAACAATTGGTCATTCTAGTGACTCGGCGGTGGCATAGATATTTGGGTATGGTGCACAATATCAACCCGACTATAGTAATCAAACACTTAGTTACTTTCACACTTAATAAGTGGTAGACTTATTAAGGACAACTTACTAGTGTTCAACACTAACTTACTATAAATGGAAACTTTCTGAACGTGGAAACTATCTAAACATGGAAACTTACTAAAAGAGGAAACTTACTAAAAGTATAAAACTTTCTAGACATGGAAACTTTCTAAATATGGAAACTTTCTAAAAATGGAAACTTACTAAGGATAGAAACTTAGCAAAACGAACTATACTTAAGTACATACATACTTAAACTTAACTTAAACTCTGGCAAAACATCTAAACTATTCTTAATGTTATTAGGTTGACATTCGGCTCACGATCATCCAACTCATTTATCTTTCTTTTCCAAGGAATAACTCTCTCATCTGCTTATTAAGGTGAATTCATAGCCCCACTCTTTATTGCTAGCAAATTTATTTAACTTATTTGGGGTGAGACACATGCTACTTTTACTATTTTCAATTTAGACACAAGTACCAACTGTTAAACTATGCTATACCCAGCTATGTCCGACTAAGTCCCTACAGTGATATTTTTAATTGCTCGTTAAATGCATTCTTAATTATTGGGGGTAGGCCTATCGGGAGTAATGTCCCCGATACATTTGACCGAGTCATTGTATTACTTAATAATAAAATTAAACCGACAAGTATAGACACAACTTGTCATTGGGGCGAACTTTGAACGTTTAGTCTAAATATCACGAATTGGCATAACTTTTTGATCCCTACGAGATCAACTTTTAAGATCTTTGTGATCTACTTTGACAACTAAAGATCTGTGTGATCTACTTTTGAAAAAAAAAATGTCGTGGTCTAAAAACAACGATAACTACTTTTGTTAAAACTATGATTTCACTCAACCTTTTTGGTTGACACTTTTGCATGTTTGTCTCAGGTACTGATTGATCAAGCTTACTTATCTTCTACTTACGTGATGCTACTTGGACATAGGATCTCAAGAACTATCGCATTTATTATTTTTGCATTTAAAACATTTACATCATTGTAATTTCAATTCTTGTAACGACATCTCATCTCTTCCGCTGCGTTATCAATGAAGTTTATTTTTATCATATAGAATTGTTCTCTTATTATAATATGTTAGTTTATTTGATATTAGTGATATTTCTTCCAGACCCTATCTGGAGGACGTCACACGTTGAATGATTATGATTGCGAACATTTATATCATCCTGGAAAGGCCAATGTTGTGGCCGATGCATTGAGTCGAAAAGAGAGGGTTGAACCTCGCAGATTTAGAGCTTTAAATAAGACAATTCGAACAAACCTCGCAAGGCAGATTCTTGAGGCACAATAAGAAGCCTTGAAGGAGGAGAATTTTGTGAACGAGAAAGTCAGAGGCATGGCTAAGAAGTTTGAGGTACAAGCAGATGGTACTAGATACTTTGCGGGATGCCTTTGGGTTTCGAAATTTGGCGGTCTGCGATAACTTGTTTTAGATGAGGCTCATAAGTCTAGGTACTCTATTCATCCTGGTTCAGGAAAGATGTATCATGATCTTAAGGAGCTGTATTGGTGGCCTAATTTGAAAACTGATGTGGCTACTTATGTGGCTAAGTGTTAGGCCTGTGCTAAGGTTAAAGCAGAACATCAGAAACCGTCTGGACTTTTGGTGCAACCTGAGATTCCTGAGTGGAAGTGGGAAGGTATTACGATGGATTTTATTACGAAGTTACCGAGAACTGTGGGTGGTTATAATACCATTTGGGTGAATGTTGACTGACTCACAAAGTCAGCTCATTTCTTGCCGATTAAGGAAACAGATTCGATGGAGAAGATTACTCGTTTGTATTTGAAGGAAATTGTTTCTAGACATGGTGTTCCTGTATCAATCATTTCAGACCGAGACACCGAGACAGTCAATTTATATCGAGGTTTTGGCAATCCTTACAGGAAGCCTTGGGAACTAAGTTGGATATGAGCACCGCTTATCACCCTCAGATGGATGGTCAGAGTGAAAGGACCATTCAAACCTTAGAAGACATGTTGCGAGCGTGTGTTATTGATTTTGGTAATGGGTGGGATAGATATTTGTCGCTAGCTGAATTTTATTATAATAACAGCTATCATGCAAGTATTAAAGCCACACCGTTTGAAGCTCTGTATGGCAGAAAGTGTAAGTCTCCCGTCTGTTGGAACGAGGTTGGGGATGCTCAACTCACAGATCCAGAAATTATTCATGAGACTACCGGGAAGATCGTACAGATTAAGGAAAGATTAAGAACCGCCAGAAGTAGGTAAAAGAGCTATGCCAATAAGAGAAGGAACGATATTGAATTTCAGGTCGGTGGCTGAGTTACGTTGAAGGTATCACCTTAGAAGGGCGCGATATGTTTTGATAAAAAGGAAAAGTTGAATCCTCATTTTGTTGGACCATTTGAGATTATTGAGAGAGTTGGACCAGTGGCTTATCGTTTGAAATTGCCACAAGAACTCAGTGCTGTTCATGACATTTTTCATGTATCGAATTTAAAGAAGTGTTTGGCCGAAGCCAATGAAACCATTCCTCTTGAGGAGCTTCATGTTGATAAACAACTCCATTTTATTGAGGAACATGTTGAGATTATGGATCGGGAAGTTAAGACACTCAAGCAGAGTAGAATCCCGAGTTTACTTGGGAGCGTGAGGACCAGATGAGGTAGAAGTACCCACATTTGTTCCTAGACGCCGAGTCAACCCCTGCACCTGCTTAAATTTCGGGACGAAATTTCCGTAACGGGAAGGTACTGTAACGACCCTACTTTTTCCGTTATCTTTTACTGTTTATTATTTAACGCCCGTTAATTGTTATTCGTGTCACGTCATTTCTATGACCTATATTATTATTTTAGTATTAATATATTAATTATTTTGTGATATGTGAATATTTGTATTCATATTTTAAATCATACGTTTATACGAATCGTGGATTTCTATCCGGCGAACCTTTTCGGTTTTCAAACCAACGGTCAAGCTTTCGGTTTTTTTAAACACTATTTATTTTAAATATGATATTTTAATGTCATATATTTATATATAGTGTTTATATTTTTCGTCGCGTATTTAATATATCTCCGAATAATTAATCGCGTAGTAGTGTTTTCGCGTTTCGGGTTTCGTTCAAGCGTTCGGGCCACAAGCATTTTATCAAGTTACAAAATTGGTCTAAGTGGGCCCACCCCACTCCCACATTCAGCCGAATCCATGGGGAGGGGGTATACCCCATTTTCCTTTCATTTTTTTTACTTCTCATTTGATTCTCTTTTTTTTTTCCTAAACCTAGCTCTCATATTTTCACCCATCTCTACCTCTTTCTCTTTTGGACGATGCCTACCACCAACCATAACATCATCACCATCAATTGATTTCAAGCTTGGATCATCAAATCATTCACATAAACGCATTCCTCTCGTCATTCTGTACGCAACCATATCTCCTGATTATCGATTAGGGTATAAACCCTAACCCTAAATTTTCAATTTTTTCTTTAATTTTTTTGTTTTTACATGTTATAAAGATAGTATGATGATTATATGTTATTGTATTGTTGATAGTATGCGTAGAAATGCTCGATTATATATGTTTTTGGTTTGATTGTTTTGGGACAACGGTTTGTTTGATCTTTTCTGTAAACATAACTGATATAAAAGTTAAATTAAAGTGTTTAAATGTGTTCCTCTCATCGAGACATTAATTTTAGACTCCGGATTCATGTTATTTCGATTCCCGGAGCTCTAGTTATGATTAAAATGGTGTTTTATTGAAATTAAAATGTGAAAACGAATTGTTTCAGGTATGGTCCAACTTTGTGACCACTTTTGGAGTCTTTATGGTGTACTAGTGTGTTAGGATTGATGATTGGATGAACTTTCATGTTCGGGTCATCGAAATCCGAGCTACGGATCACCCGTTATGACTAAAACATGTTTTTTGAACGGATTAAAGCTCCAAGTTGATTAATGGCTGTAGGTGATAATGCTAAAAACGAACATATATTTCATAGCATTATCCTTCAAGAAAGATAAGCTTTTAGTTGCTATTGTTCTATTTACAAGTGATATTCGTTTAAATAATAAAAGGTGAAGACAAAAGACAGATTCGACGATTTGAAGATGCAAACGACCAAAAAGATAAAAAGTACAAAGTACAATCCAAGTGGTTCAAATTATTTCCGAGAAACGTCTAAAAGTTATAAAAGTACGAGCCGCAAAACGCAAAGTACAAGATATTAAATTGTACGCAAGGACGTTCGAAAATCTGGAACCGGGACATGAACCAACTATCAACGCGCGACGCAACAGAGCTAAAATTACAAGTCAACAATGCACAAGAATATAATATAATATATAATTAATTATATAAAATTATATATATTATATTATATATTAAATAAATAAGCTCAGCCCACGTTTTGGAATCATGTGTGAGCAGGAAAAGGCTGCCATGCGATCGCATGGCCTGGAGGCTTTAAACCCATCCGATCGCATGATTCATTGTAGCTGGCCACATCTATAAATTGAAGCATTTTTCGGACGAAATAATTACACCATATCATATATCTTACTCTCTCTCAATATATTTATATTTATAATTTTAATTTTAATTTTAATTTTAAGTTAATAATAATAAGGTTATAGTGGCGAATGTTTTAAGTTTGTAAGTCGAAATTCTGTCCGTGTAACACTACGCGATTAATACTCATTGTAAGTTATGTTCAACCTTTTTAAATTAATTTCTCGTAGCTAAGTTATTATTATGCTTATTTCAATCGAAGTAATCGTGATGTTGGGCTAAATATTAAAGACGGGGTTATTGGGCTTTGTACCATAATTGGGGTTTGGACAAAAGATCGACACTTGTGGAAATTAGACTATGGGCTATTAATGGGCTTTATATTAACTAAACGATACCTCATTAATTTAATATAAAGATTACAATTTGACGTATCTATATACCCACATACGCTTAATCGGGTACGGTGGGCGGGATATTTATAAATACGAATTATTGTTCATTTGACCGGACACGGGGATGGAATAATAGTCACTGGACTCATTAAAACAGGGGTGGATTACATTCAAGGGTAATTGGTGTAATTGTTAACAAAGTATTAAAACCTTGGATTACACGCAGTCGATAACCTGATGTATTCATTAAACAAAGTGTTAAGACCTTGTTACAGTTCGAATCCTCAATTAGTTAGAATATTTGACTTCGGGTATAAGGTTAATTTGATGAAGACTCTCGCACTTTATAATTATGACTGATGGACTATTACGGACAAAACCAGATGGACATATCGAATAATCCAGGACAAAGGAGAATTAACCCATGGTAATAAACTAAAATCAACACGTCGAACATCATGATTACGGAAGTTTAAATAAGCATAATTCCTTTATTTCATATTTCATCGTACTTTTATTTATCGTCATTTTATTTATCGTACTTTAATTTATCGTACTTTTATTTATCGTCATTTACTTTACGCTTTAAATTAAGTCATTTGTATATTTAATATTTTACATTAGGTTTTAATTGCGACTTAAGACATAAAATCCATAAACCGGTCATTAAACAGTAAAACCCCCTTTTTATAATAATAATACTACTTATATATATATTTATATTTAAATATAGTTTAAAATATAATATAGCGTTAAATTTAGTTGTATCCCTGTGGAGCGAACCAGACTTACTAAAAACTACACTACTCTACGATTAGGTACACTGGCTATAAGTGTTGTAGCAAGGTTTAGGTATATCTCATTCAATAAATAAATAAATAACTTGTGTAAAATTGTATCGTATTTAATAGTATTTCGTAGTAAAATATAACTATTTCGTATACACCTCGCATAACATCAAGTATTTTTGGCGCCGCTGCCGGGGAACTTCAACAACGCAGAAAGAGAAACGCTATAAAAATTTTTCTATTAAGTTTTTAATCTATTTTTGTAAAAATATCGTAAGTTTTAAATATTAAAAGCAAAAATATAAAAACATAAAAAGAAAAATATATATCTATATTTTTAAGTGTTTAAAATAAAAAAGTTCATATTTATAAAAGCTAATAAGTAATATTTTTTTTATAAGTTTTATTATATTTTCTATAAATTAAAAAAGGATAAAAAATCAAGTAAAAAAGTAAAAATAAAAATAAAAATAAAAATAAACGATTGAACCTGAAAAATTTCGGCCTGCAACCTTTTTGAATCTGCACACCATGCGACCGCATGGCCCAGAAGCCCAGAACTCATGCGATCGCATGAGTGTATCTGACAGGCCAAACCTAGTACGCCATAATTACAGTTTAGGTTTTTAATTAATTATTATTATTACTACTTAACCTAATTAGGGTTTAATTTAATATAATTAGTTTTAGTTAATTTAATTTTGTATTTTAAGTTTTAATTAGTTTTATTATTTATAAAATTAATACTTTTATAAAATAATAATATAAAAATAATATTTTTATAAAATTGTAATTTTATCATTTTTTAGTATTTTTATAAATTGTATTTTTAATCATTTAATTCGTAATTTATATTTTTTTATCGTTCGTAACTAGTTTTAAACTTAGTTTTTGCCGTAGTATTTTATATTTCTAAATTTTTAGACTTTACCGTAAAATCCCTTAAGTGATTTTTCTATAGACTAAGATTTAGGTGTTTTAGAATTTTGCGACGCTGTTTTAAAATTTAAGTGCCTATTAAGTTATTGCCGTTTTAGATATAGAATTCCTTTAAGCTTTAATACCTTTGGACGCAAATTTTTAATATTTAGTTTTTAGGCTTTTAAGTTTCGACGCTGCATTTTATTATTATTATTTTTTGACTTTTATTTTTCAACGCTTATTTTTCAACGCTTATTTTTCGACCTCTTATTTTTCGACGCGCTTTTCTTTTTCATTTCAAGCTCTAGTTTTTAGGACATAGATTTTATCTTCTTTAAATTTCGACGAAATTTTAAGCAGTTAAATTGATAGACATCCAAAATTTTCTGCTTCGTAGTAATAGTTGGATTTATTAGTGGCGAGTTGTGGGCTTCCGATTTAAAGGGTCCTGGCTACCTGCTGCATCTATTGGCTATTCGAAACGTGGGCAAAAGCTGGAAAAGTCTATTAATTTGATAACTTATATAATTTTTATCTTTTATAACTAATAGGATATTCAGTGAATGCACCGAGCAAAACGTTCACCACCTTTCATACGTTCACCACCTGTAACTCGATCAAGACATCTAGCCAATATTGTCGCTGTTGATTTTTCTTTAGAATCGTCATCTAGTCAACCAAATACTCCAATTCAAATTTTCGATAATCCATTTTTTGAACCCGACCTCATAATTGAGAATCCGGAGGATATTCAGGGACAATTCAGAGATCCTGAACCACTAATCATTCCTCCTGAACCACAAATCACTCATCCAGAGATTGTCGAGGAAGAAACTATTAAATCAGAATCCTCTAGTGATTCAAATTCAACAAACTCAATTATGGAAAATCTGGAACCTCTAAGTATGGAAGACCGAATGAGGGCTAAACGCACTGGCCAAGTTCATGCCATTACTCAACCAGACATTAATGCGCCAGATTATGAAATCAAAGGACAAATCCTACACATGGTAACTAATCAATGCCAATTTAGTGGTGCGCCGAAGGAAGATTCAAACGAACGTCTTCGTACATTTAATAGGATCTGTACTCTATTCAAAATCAGAGAAGTTGAGGATGAACAGATTTATCTCATGTTATTTCCCTGAATTTAAAGGGAGAAGCCAAAGATTGGTTAGAATCGTTACCTGAAGGGACGATTGATACATGAGATGTCTTAGTTGAAAATTTTCTTAAACAATTCTTTTCGGCATCTAAAGCCGTGAGACTTCAAGAAGAAATTGTTACGTTCACATAAAAGCCAAATGAAACTTTATATGAGGCATAGACAAGATTTGGAAAGTTGTTGAGAGGATGTCCTCAACATGGTTTATACACTTATCAAATAGTACAAATATTCTATTAAGGATGCGACAATACTACACGAAAAGACATCGACATAGCAGCTGGTGTTTCCATTATGAAGAAAACCGCAACTGAAGCTTACAAAATTATTGATAACACTGTTTCCCACTCACATGAATGGCATCAAGAAAAAGACATCGTTAGATCATCTAAAGCAGCTAGAGCCGATTCTAGCCATGACTTTGATTCCATTTCCGCAAAGTTAGATGCTTTCGAAAGACGAATGGAAAAGATGACTAAAGATATTCACGCAATACGAATTAGTTGTGAGCAGTGTGGAGGACCACATTTGACAAAAGATTGTCTCAGTATTGAACAAAAAATGGAACAAAGAGAGAATGTTTCATATATAAACCAAAGGCCTGGAAATAATTATCAGAATAATTATCAACCGCCAAGACCAAACTACAATCAAAATCATAATTATAACCGAAATGTTCCATACAACAACCAACAAGGTCCTAGCAATCAACAAGTATCTAACAATACTTACAACCAGCAAAGACCTAATTTTCCAAATAAACCACCACAAAAAGATGATAAAAAGCCAAATTTAGAAGATATGATGTCGAAGCTAGTTGAATCTCAAACGCAATTTTTCACATCTCAGAAACAAACTAATGAACAAAATGCTCAAGCATTTAGAAATCAACAAGCTTCTATTCAAAATCTAGAACAAGAAGTAAGCAACCTAGCAAGGTTGATAGGTGAAAGAAAACTGGGAAGTCTACCTAGCGATACAAATGCTAACCCCCGAAATGAAACAGCTAAAGCCATTATCACGAGAAGTGGTATTACACTTAAACCACCTAAAATACCTGTAATTTCTGATGACTCTATTCCTACTACACAGGCACCACAACCTGAAAAAGAGAAGGAAACAGAACTGGTAGTTGAAAAGTTGATGAAGATAACACAGTTAAGGCTAAACCTTATGTTAAACCATACCAACCACCACTTCCTTACCCAAGTAAAATGAGAAAAGAAAGACTTGAAGTCGAGAAATCCAAATTCTTGGATATGTTTAAACAAATAAATGTCAATCTTCCTTTCATTGATGTGATTTCAGGAATGCCTAGATATGCTAAATTTCTGAAAGATCTAATCACAAATAGAAATAAAATGGAAGAACTTTCGGCTGTCACAATGAATGCTAATTGTTCTACAGTGCTGTTGAATAAACGACCAGAAAAACTCTCTGATCCAAGAAGTTTCATAATTCCATGTTTTCTGGGTAGTCTTAGTTCAATAGAAGCATTGGCAGACTTAGGTGCTAGTATAAATTTAATGCCGTATTTACTATACGCTAAACTAGACCTCGAAGAATTGAAATCAACACGAATAAGCATACAACTAGCCGATCGATCAGTAAAATATCCTAGAGGGATAATGGAAAACATGCTAGTTAAAGTGGGTACTTTAGTTTTTCCAGTAGATTTTGTTATTCTGGACATGGAAGAAGATTCTCGAGTTCCTCTCATACTAGGAAGACCATTCTTAAACACGGCCAAAGCAATAATAGACGTGTTTGGTAAGAAACTGACCCTAAGTATAGAGGATGAGAGTGTTACCTTTTTTGTTGATAGAGCCATGCAACAACCGCAATCTGCAGATGATATATGTTATTACATTCAAACTATAGATTTACATGCAGAATTGTTAGAAGAATTTCCAGAATTACAAGGAACAGGAGAATGTTCTTTAGGAGAAGGAACTGAACCAATTGATGAAGCTGAAATGTTAGCTACACTCATGGCTAATGAATACGAACCAACAACAGAAGAATTTCAAATGCTAAAAGAGGAAGACAGATAGCGATACAAATCATCGATAGAAGAACCACCGACATTAGAGTTAAATCCACTTCCAAACCATTTGGAATACGCTTATTTACATGGTGAATCTGAATTACCTGTAATAATATCGTATTCTCTTACGGAAAATGAAAATTCTCAACTCATTTCTGTGCTAAAAGCTCATAAACCAGCTATTGCATGGAAGATTCATGATATTAGAGGAATAAGTCCTTCGTATTGCACACATAAAATCCTTATGGAAGAAGGCCATAAAACCTATGTGCAACGCCAATGAAGACTAAATCCTAATATGCAAAATGTTGTTAAGAAAGAAATTATTAAACTGCTAGATGCAGATTTAATTTATCCAATCTCTGATAGTCCATGGGTAAGCCCAGTTCAATGCGTACCTAAGAAGGGTGGCATGACTGTCATCACAAATGAAAAAAATGACCTTATTCCTACTAGGACTGTAACAGGATGGCGTGTCTGTATTGATTATAGAAAATTAAATGATGCCACCAGAAAAGATCACTTTCCCTTACCTTTCATTGATCAAATGTTGGAAAGATTAGCCGGAAACAGTTACTATTGTTTTCTTGACGGTTTCTCCGGATACTTTCAAATTCCTATCGCACCCGAGGACCAAGAGAAAACCACGTTCACGTGCCCTTATGGTACTTTTGCTTACAAACGCATGCCATTTGGACTTTGCAACGCCCCTGCAACCTTTCAAAGGTGCATGATGGCGATTTTTCACGACATGATAGAAGAATGCATGGAAGTTTTCATGGACGACTTTTCAGTCTTCGGTGATACTTTTGAAACATGTCTAGTTAATCTTGAATGAATGCTTATTAGATGCGAGCAATCAAATCTAGTACTTAATTGGGAGAAATTCCATTTCATGGTTAGGGAAGGCATCGTTCTTGGTCATAAAATTTCAAAAGAAGGAATTGAAGTGGATAGAGCTAAATTAGATGTAATTGCTAAATTTCCATATCCCACCAATGTTAGAGGAGTTAGGAGTTTTCTAGGGCATGCCGGTTTTTACCGACGTTTCATAAAAGATTTTTCTAAAATTGCCACTCTTATGAATAAACTCCTAGAAAAGGATGCTCCATTCATCTTTTCGGATGAATGCATCAAATCTTTTAATATTCTTAAAGAAAAACTCACTAATGCGCCGATCATGATAACTCCAAATTGGAATCTACCATTTGAACTCATGTGCGATGCAAGTGATTTTGCAATGGGAGCCGTTTTAGGACAAATGATTGAAAAACGATATCAACCTATTTATTACGCTAGTAAGACGTTACAAAGAGCACAAACGAATTACACAACTACTGAAAAAGAACTCCTTGCTATTGTCTTTGCTTTTGACAAATTTCGTTCATATCTCGTTCTAGGTAAAACGGTGGTCTATACCGACCATTCTGCTCTTAGATACCTATTTTCAAAACAAAATGCCAAACCACAATTAATCCGTTGGATCTTACTCTTACAAGAGTTCGATATTGAAATCCGAGACAAAAAGGGAGCAGAAAATCTCGCCGCTGATCATCTTTCTCGTCTTGAAAATCCTGAATTAGAAGTTCTAAATGAATCGGCTATACAAGACAACTTTCCTGATGAATATCTTTTGAAGATCGATTATAATAAATTTTCATGGTTTGCAGACTATGCAAACTACTTAGTATGTGGATTCCTTGAAAAGTGTTGTCGTACCAAAAATGAAAGAAATTCATTAGTGATATAAAACATTTTTTTTGGGAAGATCCACATTTGTTTAAAAATTGTCCCGATGGAATAATACACCAATGAGTATTCGGGGATGAAGCTAGTCAAATCTTAAACCATTGTCACACAGGACTAACAGGAGAGCATTATGGGCCTCAACTCACAGCAAGAAAAGTCTACGACACTGGATTCTATTGGCCTACAATTTTCAAAGACGCACACCTTCTCTGTAAATCCTGTGATGCTTGTCAAAGGGCCGGAAAAATAAGTCAACGTGATGAAATGCCACAAAATGTCATTCAAGTATGTGAAGTATTTGACGTTTGGGGTATTGACTTTATGGGTCCATTTCCAAAATCTCATAATAATCTCTACATTCTCGTTGCCATTGATTATGTATCTAAATGGGTGGAAGCACAAGCTCTCCCAACTAACGATGCACGAGTTGTAGTCAATTTTTTAAAACGTCTTTTTGCAAGGTTCGGAACACCGAAAGATTTAATAAGTGATCGGGGTACTCATTTTTGTAATAATCAACTTGAGAAAGTTCTCAAAAGATATGGAGTGACTCATAAAATCTCAACCGCTTATCATCCACAAACAAGTGGACAAGTTGAAAATACCAACCGAGCTTTAAAAATTCTAGAGAAAACCGTAGGATCAAATCCGAAGGAATGGTCCATGAAATTGGAGGATGCACTCTGGGCTTTTAGAACAACCTACAAAACTCCAATTGGAACCACACCTTTTAAACTCGTTTACAGAAAAGCATGTCACTTTCCAGTAGAATTGAGCACAAAGCATTTTGGGCTTTGAAGACGTGTAATCTTGATTTACATGAAGCTGGATGTCTACGGTTAAGTCAACTAAACGAATTAGAAGAATTAAGATATGAAGCATATGAAAATTCGTTAATCTATAAAGAAAGAACGAAGAAATGGCATGATAAAAGAATCATAAGTTCAAAAGAATTTAAAGAAGGAGATAGAGTTCTTCTTTTCAATTCACGATTCAAGCTATTTCCTGGAAAATTGAAATCAAGATGGTCTGGACCATTCATAGTCAAAAGAGTTTTTCCATATGGAACAATAGAGTTGATAAATTCAAATGAGATTGAATTTAAAGTTAATGGTCACAGAGTTAAACATTACATACATGGTCCAATGTAAGTGACAATGAAGTCAATCATAATTTCACCACCCAAGAAAACCCTCGGAATGAAAACATAAATATGTTATCAACAACATATGAAAAACCAAAATTGGAAGACGGTGAAGCTTCAAATTGGAGTGATGAAGAAGAATTCCTATACAAACCTCCCATTCCAAGAAACGAAGAAAAATGTGAACAAGAAGTTCAAGTAGAAGTGAAAGAACCATGAAAAGATCACCGAAAAAGGTTAACAAACCAACTCTACTTACTAAAGTAGGAGACCCAGGTGAATTTATCATTTCTTGCTTGCTTAATGACGGTGCTATGTATAATGGACTCTCAGATTTAGGAGCAAGTATAAATGTTATGCCTCTTTCCTTATACAAAAGATTATGTGTGGGTAAATTAAGACCAACCAGCATAGGTGTTCAATTATTTGACCAAACCATTAAACACCCGGTTGGAATAACCAATAATTTACTTGTTAAAGTGGGAAGTTTGACCTTTGTTGCAAACTTCATAGTTATTAATATGGAGGAAGACCTTGATATTCCTCTAATTTTAGGTCGCCCATTTTTAGCAACCACCGAAGCATTCATTGATGTAAGAGAAGGTAGAATGACACTTAGGGATGGTGACAAATCGGTTACCTTTGTGAACCGAAAGTTTAGATCTCCACCAACCAAAACTGTTAAACCCATAAAAATGCCTATGTGTGGGGAAGATGAAGAA
Organism: Rutidosis leptorrhynchoides; assembly: GCF_046630445.1. Classification (NCBI taxonomy): domain Eukaryota; kingdom Viridiplantae; phylum Streptophyta; class Magnoliopsida; order Asterales; family Asteraceae; genus Rutidosis; species Rutidosis leptorrhynchoides. The sequence goes on from NC_092333.1 coordinate 716,705,204, forward strand.
ACACCTAATGATAACCCGATAACAAAGAACCCCGTTATTGATACGAAATTAGATGAACCCATTTTCAACAGTTCAACGAAGAAACTTTATAAACGGATTCAAGATGCTAGGATTAAGGGGAACTTTAAGTTATGTAACCGATTAGTATCCAATTTGTCGCCTAAAGAAAAGGCAATGTTAATTGAATTTGTGAATGTTACAGAAGAAATCAATCAATGGCTTGAAGCCAAAGTCAGAGATATGCAAGTTGTTGATGATCCAATTGAAGATAACAATGAAGTTAATCACAATTTCAACACCACAGCTAACTAAGTTTGGGGAGAATCAAGTCTTTTTAAGGATAATATATATATTTCTATTAGAGTTAGATTTTCTGTTTTCGTGTAGTTCTCGAAAATGGAATCCGAATGGTCTTTCCCTAGCAGACCCTAAAGAACTAGTCTTCTCCCCCATTCTGAATTTTTTTTTTTTTAGGTTTTACGAGATGAAGAATTCCTTTGATCTGAACCATGGTCTAACTACTACACGCTATGATTACTAAAATAATAACACTTTCCCGAGTGAAATGCTATCATTCATAAGAGGAAAAATGGACGAAGTGAGGAAAGAACTCAGGAAGAATCATCATAAGACACATTTCGGTAAAGGAAAATCAAAATCCGCAACAAAAAGAAGAGCACGACACCTTGAAAGATGTCATAAATGCAGAAAATGGTCACACAAAGGTAAATGTTCGAACAATCAAACATATTCAAATACCGAATTTGTTACTCTATGCAGAGAATGACCGTTCATATGTTTAGAAGAAAAGTTATTGAAGAATCGAGGTTACGCTTATGTAGCTATGGAAAACCAAATCACACGACTCTCCTATGAGTCGGCTAAAGCAAGTCTCTGAGAATTCTATCTCACAGGTAAGTATGTACAGTTTTTATTTATTGCTTTTAACCTTTTGATAATAAACGCTGAATCGTTCGCTATAAAGTATTAAATTGAAATTCAATAAAATTAGGTATGCGAAATCGAAATTATTGATATCATACAAAAATTTATTACATCACTGCAAAATTTACCGTTTATTCATAAGGTACAAATATCTTTAATCAATCAATCCAAAATATTTCAGAAATTCGTTATGAGTAAAACTAGGTAAAATAGCCGAAATTACTTTACCCAAAAGAGGGACGTATATTTTTGATAATATTTGATTGATTAAAGTGGGATAAAAGACCAAAAAGATTTTTAATTTTAATTTTTACCTTGTTTTAAAATTAATATTAAATTATTATTGTAAATTTTTAAAACCAATATATTTAAGTTTTTAAATATTTTAAAAATTAATATTTTCAATATAAGTTTGCAAAATTAATGTATAAAAATATTAATGATATTTATGTGAATTTTTAATTTTATGCATTTTAAATTTAAGTTTGGTGTGAATTTAAAAACAAAAATGTACTTTATTTCATCAAGTTAAAAATTGATTTCTAAAATTCGTCGTGAGTTGAAGACTAGGTTATGGAACCGAAATTGCTTTACCTGAGGGCGGGACAAGAAATTTTATTATCATTATTTTTAATTTTATTGATCTAAATTATGCCAAAAACATTAAAAAAAAACCCAAAATCTTTGCTTTTAAAACAATCGCTTTAAAATGACAAATTTTAAAATTTTATCGAGGGACGGACTAGGTAATCGTACCGAAACAACCTTGTCCTAAAAAGGAAAACAAAATTTTAAATTTAATTAATTGTTTTAATAGTAAAAGTTTTTAATAAAAAAAATATATTATACCCCATGCGATCGCATGGGTTTTGCCTTACATACCATGCGATCGCATGGAACATAAAAACTGGTCAGGAACAAAAGGCAGTCGCTGGTCTCTGTCTTCACACAATCACATACACTCAAACACGAACACACACACACACACACACACATAATCACCTAAAATCATCATTTTTCAATCAAATTCAACCAAATTTCTTGCTATAATCCTCTCTAATCATGCGGTTGTTCAGAAGTTTTTCAAAGAAGATAACGATTTCACCCCTAAAACTATTTAAATTCGAATTTTAGTGTTCTTGAGCTAAATTTTACCTAATTTTATTTTGATAATTTCTAGTGTAATTAGATTTAAATTGTTAATATATTATGCTTGTATAGCCTAGATTGATGCTATATGTCAGGATTTGAAGCCTTAAACTTCAAAAATTTTAGAAATCTAGAATTTGTGTTCTTGAGCAATTTGAGGCTTTTTGATATAAACAGGTTATGACCGATTTTTGTTATGGATTATTGCTAAATTAAGTAGTGTAACATGTTTAGGTAGCTAAATGATCCAAACTTTGATCCTAAACATGATTTTTGAACATCAAAGTGGATTTTTTAAGTCTAAAATTCATGAACTTGATTATTTTGATGTAATTGCCATTTGAAACTTGTTTAATTGCTAGTAATGGTTATTTTAACATGTTATTTGAGTTGAATGCTTATGAACTTTGTATACATTTTCATATATGCTTATTTGAAAAATTGTAGAATTGATAAAAATATGAAAATGAGTATAAGTTGAATATGGATTAAACATGCTATTGTAATTATTTTAATTTGTTATTTTGCTAACACTAATGCATATTTGGATGCACAAATTTTTGTGTTTAATGTGTCTTGCAGAGAAATACCGATACTGATGGTGCATCATCATCGTCTAGGCAACCTGATCTGGAACCACAGCCAGAGATGCAATATCACAAACCGGAGCAACAACAGGAACAACAACAACAACATTATGATCAACACATGCCATACTATGAGCCGGAGCCACAATTTTTTTTACCGCCTACGTAGTATTTCCCGTTCACCATGTAATAGAACACTCGAGAATTCATGAACAGGAGTTACACCCTAATCTAAGGTTTGATAGAAGTTGGAGAGATTACCCGACGTACCAAAGTAACAAATTTAAGCTTTGGACCAAAAATGTAAAGGTACCAAGGGTAATAGATTGGGAGCCTTTGGTAAGGGTCCACCTAGCTAACTCAGTTAGGCAGCATCTAATCCAAAGGTATGGCAGCTCTTCTTTTCCTGACTGGGAACATTCATTTACCACTCGTAGGCCTGTATATAAGGAGTGGTGTGTTGAGCTAATGAGTACTATAGCCTTAAATAAGGATGTAGATAGGTTAGACGATAAGACTTTTCTTAGGTTTTTACTTGGAGGTAGGATGTACAGGATGTCTATGATAGACATGGCTAGAGCTTTACAGATTTACACCCCCACTGAATTATTGTCACCTGATTGTACAGCTTTAATTTATCACAGTGAGAGGGTAGATAGAGATTTTGACGCTAACGCCGTATGGAGGCGTATGTCCAATTTTAATGTATTTACAGGGGTAGGAAGACACTCCTATTTAGATAGTAACAAAGCAGAGCTTCATATAATACATAGATTTTTAGCTAACTCGATTACACAAAGAGGTAAAAACAAGGAGAAAATGACACTAAACGATTTATTTTACCTTAAGTGCATTCGAGACACTAGAGGCTTTGTTAATATTTCCTACTGTGTTGGTTTTTATTTGTCCAAATTTGTGGAAGGAATACAGGACATGGGAATAATAGGAGGAGGCATTTTTGTTACTCTCATTGGAGAGTATTTAGGTGTGGATAGGGAACACGGGGGTCCAATGATGGTAGTTGAGGAACAAGCAGAGAGCATAGGCTTGCAGGTTTATCAGGGTGCAAAGGTACTAAAACGGAGGCACAATATGCCAATACCATATCATGGCACCCATCCACAGGTAGAGAGGGGTTCGGATGAGGAGATGGAGGAAGCAGATGACATTAGGGATGTCATTAAGGATAGTTTTACTGACGTTTTCCAGCGTATAGATGAGGTGGAAATGAGTAATGAGGATAGGCATCGTCAGTATGAGCAGTGGCAAGCCGCAAATGCTTATGAGACTTCCAGGCGACACCAACACGTTAGCTGGAAAGTTCATCAGCACCAAATCATGAGCCAGCTATTATATCAGGTACCAAATAACTACATCCCGACTCGACCTACTTACTATCTACCACATCAACCCGACATGCGACCACCCTTTGACCTGTAAGACCCCAACCAAGCCTACCAGAACACCAATCACCAACCATGGAACCCGAACGATGATATAAACTGGAATCCCTATCCAAATCAATAGTGTTCCATTGGTGATTTCTTATCTTATATTATTTTTATCTATTTATGTTAAACATTTAACATTTTGATACTTTAATGCAATGTTTAATATTTTTATTATTTTGTACTAATATTTCATTTTTGTAATTTGAAAGTGGGATATTAAGTCCCATTTCAAATTACCATGCATGTTTATATTCATATTGTATGTATTTTATCTCATGTACACAACAAGGTAAAACATCGCATTTTCAAATACTGGCATTAAGTTCAGCAAAAGCAACTTATTTTGACGACAAGATGCAAAATAAATGTGAAATAACAACTGCAGGAATGAACAAATGAAGTGCACCATTTATCATTCAAAACAAACAACAATATGTTTGGAAACTTTGGTAAAATTTAATCATTTTTCTACGCTAATCACCCTCAATAATTTAAATTGTTAATGATTTCTTGCAAATGAGGGCATTGCAAGATCTTAAGTGTGGGAAGGGATTAAATTCTTTCGGATTTTAAAAAATTGACTTCTACACTTGGTTTAATAGCCACCGTTAAACGTTACTAGTAACGCAGTAGTTGTATTAGAATCTAGTGCTCTCTGATAATAAAGAACAGCCCTAGTCTTATATACTGACTACCCACTTCTAGTAAAATTTTTAAATTTTTTTAACTAAATGAATTCAAAATCATGTTTATACATATTTATGAAAGATAAAATTAGGTGTTAACACCGAAATTATTGTTACCTCAGAAAGGACATAAATTGAGAAACAACCCAAAATGCTTGAATTCATTTAAAATGGAATAGAGGAGAATAAAAAGGAAAAGAAAGAAAAATAAAAGCCAAGTGTGGAAAAAATTTACCAAGTTATTTAAAACATATATCACAAATTTTTGTACAAATAATTGAAGATACTTTTGTTTTGGACGATATTAATCAGTTTTACCCTGTTTATTGTAATATAAATAGAATTTATAAGGAAGTACAGTCTTCCGAGAAAAGGACACGCACTTCTTGATTTAGGTCAGGAAGTTGTCGTCCATACCAGTTGTAGAGACTACGAAAAATCTTGAAACGTTTTCTCAAAAATCAGCTGAAAATCCACGGACCTCAACATCAAACAGGGTCGCCAAGTGGTAAGACTTATCCTAACCATGAGAGGATCTGTCTCGTACAATGGGGGGGCACCGTGCAAATTAGCTTATAAGACTAATGAATTAGATCCCCAGAAAGGATAATCTCCTTAAAGATCAAAAATCAGCTTTTAAGCCTGATATTACTCAATCCTTGAGATTGACCTTAAAGATTGAGAATTCAAACTCATAGAATTCGATGATATCTAAACTCGAGCTTGAACGAGAAAATATATTGATCAAATTACAAACCGATTTATTTTCTGAAAACTCATTTTCAATGCGTTCATTACCATTGAACGTAAAATCCTGAGAATTCACCGAAATTCATTAGGTCACCTGAACCAAATCGGGTGTCAACCGTAAGAACGGTGGTTGCATAGCATGGTCGAAGACAGGACCTTGTGCCAGGCCGAAAAATTATAGGGTGACCTTTACTATTGCTCCTACAAAGGATAGTAATTGCATCCGACACGATATAGACCATAATCAAAAGAATGTCATTAGACATTGCCTTAACAATTGCTTCTTCAACGCTTTCCTTTACAACCGGGCGGTAGTTTACTGAAAGGTAATATATGGAGCAAGTAAACTGGACGTGTTGCTTTCTCAATACAAGGTTAGCAAGTGGGTGACACAAAACCGCAAGTTTTGAGCTAAAATTTTCAAATCTGAAACCCACAAAACCCACAAAAACATTTTGGAAACACTAGTGAAGGGTAAAAGCGAACATATATTTCATAGCATTATTTAAACGATGTGGTTTACATTCCGGAAAACTTATCTAGGGTAAAAGCTAGATTGAATTTTCAAAAGATCAAATGTTTTTCATAAAGATCTAATTTCCTTAAAGGATCTAAATTTTTAGTCATGTGGGACTGTAAACCACATCGTTACTATCATTGTTCATACCGCCATATTAAAATCACTGATGTACAAAGTGTGAAGAATAAAGAAGTGATTCTAGTAAGGTTATATTCAAGTTCTAAATTGCTTGAGGACAAACAACGCTCAAGTGTGGGAATATTTGATAATGCTAAAAACGAACATATATTTCATAGCATTATCCTTCAAGAAAGACAAGCTTTTAGTTGCTATTGTTCTATTTACAAGTGATATTCGTTTAAATAATAAAAGGTGAAGAAAAAAGACAGATTCGACGATTTGAAGATGCAAACGACCAAAAAAATAAAAAGTACAAAGTATAATCCAAGTGGTTCAAATTATTGCTGAGAAACGTCTAAAAGTTACAAGAGTACGAGCCGCAAAATGCAAAGTACAAGATATTAAATTGTACGCAAGGACGTTCAAAAATCCAGAACCGGGACATGATACAACTATCAACGCGTGACGCAACGGAGCTAAAATTACAAGTCAACAATGCGCAAGAATATAATATAATATATAATTAATTATATAAAATTATATATATTATATTATATATTAAATAAATACACGAAGCCCACGTTTTGGAATCATGTGTGAGCAGGAAAAGGCTGCCATGCGATCGCATGACCTGGAGGCTTTAAACCCATCGATCGCATGGTTCACTGTAGATGGCCACATCTATAAATTGAAGCGTTTTTCGGACGAAATAATTACACCATATCATATATCTTACTCTCTCTCAATATATTTATATTTATAATTTTAATTTTAATTTAATAATAATAAGGTTATAGTGGCGAATGTTTTAAGTTTGTAAGTCGAAATTCTGTCCGTGTAACACTACGCGATTAATACTCATTGTAAGTTATGTTCAACCTTTTAAAATTAATGTCTCGTAGCTAAGTTATTATTATGCTTATTTAAATCGAAGTAATCGTGATGTTGGGCTAAATATTAAAGACGAGGTTATTGGGCTTTGTACCATAATTGGGGTTTGGAGAAAAGATCGACACTTGTGGAAATTAGACTATGGGCTATTAATGGGCTTTATATTAACTAAACGATACCTCGTTAATTTAATATAAAGATTACAATTTGGGGTATCTATATATAATCACATACGCTTAATCGGGTACGATGGGCGGGATATTTATAAATACGAATTATTGTTCATTTGACCGGACACGGGGATGGATTAATAGTCACTGGACTCATTAAAACAGGGGTGGATTACATTCAAGGGTAATTGGTGTAATTGTTAACAAATTATTAAAACCTTGAATTACACGCAGTCGATAACCTGGTGTATTCATTAAACAAAGTATTAAGACCTTGTTACAGTTCGAATCCCCAATTAGTTGGAATATTTGACTTCGGGTATAAGGTTAATTTGACGAAGACTCTCGCACTTTATAATTGTGAATGATGGACTATTATGGACAAAACCAGATGGACATATCGAATAATCTAGGACAAAGGACAATTAACCCATGGTAATAAACTAAAATCAACACGTCGAACATCATGATTACGGAAGTTTAAATAAGCATAATTCCTTTATTTCATATTTCATCGTACTTTTATTTATTGTCATTTTATTTATCGTACTTTAATTTATCGCACTTTTATTTATCGTCATTTACTTTACTCTTTAAATTAAGTCATTTGTATATTTAATATTTTACATTAGGTTTCCAAAAATAGAAATTTTCCTAAAATAGAAACTTTCATAAAATAGAAACTTTCCAAAAATGGAAACCTGCTAAAATAGAAACTTTCTAAAAATAGAAAGTACGTGTCCTTACGCTGTTCTGATCAAACGATGCATGTTGAGTGTTGTTCTATGTTTACTTGCAACAGGTGCAATAGCTATCATACTAAGACTTGACCTAAGTTAGTTATTTATATCGACCTGCTTTATTTATAGGTCGGCGTTGTGATCATTCCTGATCACTTTACTTCGTTCGCTGTTCGCATTTTTGTGTGGTTACTTCTTTTGCTTTAAGGTGAGTTATAGTCCCGTTTTTCATACTCTTTAAAGTATATTTTTGGGATGTGATTACATGCATTTTGTTTTACGTTTAGACACAAGTGGCAATTAAAATTTAAATTAATCATTATGAGTTGAACAAAAATATTCCCTAGTCTGGTAACTGTAATCACTGGTTTCTACTAGTGAAAGCAAATCCTACGGATAGATCTATCGGGTTTCACAACCCCATTTCGAGCTAGTCGCGCTAGCAATTTATAATCGGAATGTTTAGTACTTCGTATTTAGTTGAAGATACACTTGTTCAGTGTATATTATTTATTTTGTTTGGCAAGGGTAAATAAAGGGTTAAGTGATTACCAGGTGGCTCATTGATAATGGAATAATATTTTATGTTTTCTAACATTTAAATCTTGTGGTCTAAAGTTTATACGTTTATTTAAACCTATAATCCACTCAACATTTTTGTTGACAATTTACTCGCATGTTTTCAAAGGTACTTGAGTTTGTTTGATGCTTCCGCTGTGTTAGAAGAGTCTGCATGCATTTGGGCAGATTTTGTTAAACATCTATGAAACTTTGAACTTGCATTCTATTTTTGGATAATTTAAACTTGTGGGTATTGTTGACAATGTTTTATGTCAACTTTGGTTATTAATATGTTGGGTTGTTTAAACTACATATTTTGGTATGTTTCCTCTGGGAAACTTTTGAAATAAAAGAATGCAATGTCATTTATTAAATTCATTTAAGTTCGATTAAGCTATGAGACCAAGTGACGGAGCTGTTAAGTGTATTGACGGGGCCATCACACGTTAGGTCGCAACACGTCAGAATTAGCTACCACAAGAGAGTAATGGTTTTATCATTTATATTTAGCTGGGGTTTCCTAGCTATAACTTACCTACTTGTCTTCCTTTTAACGAGTAAGTGGTAAATATAACTCAGGTTCGTATTTTTGTATGTTTGCTCAGTAACGTGGGATAAAAGTGCCTATATAGTTAACCCTAGTGACAAGAGGTGATAGATTAAGATTAACTAAATAAAACAGTAATTGAACTTATAAAGATAGAGATAGATAGGTATGGAGAATAGAATTCTGAAGGGGAATGATATCGGGAAAAAAGTCACGTTTTTACCCCATAAATTGAGCCCCAAAACAATATAGATTAAAACTTTGTCAGCAAACTTATCGCTTTTTCAATTGATTTTGTAGATCAAGTAATTACAAAGGCGATGCAAAAAGAATCATGTAGAACGGAGCTAAAACGAAGATTCTAGAGCAAAAATGGTGAAAGACAAGAAGCAAGTTACGATCCAGTGAATCAGACTGACCAGGCACCAAAAATGGCCTGCCAAATGGCCTACCATATGGCCTGCCAGTATGTAAATGTCCTGCCAAATACAGCTCACCAAACGGGCTACCATACGGTTTGCCATAAAAACGGGCTGCCAAATACGGGCCACCAAACGGGCTGCCATACGGCCTGCCAGCCGTATTCTGGCAAAAACCAAGTCTATTTAAAGGGCCTTCTCCATCCATTCCAATATACACTCAACTTGCAATTCAATTTATATTTTCAATCTTTTAGTTAGTTTTAGTAGTTGTTAGCTTAGCTTTTATTTTCCGGAGGATATCCCGACGAGTCCCTGCGATCTCGGGCAGATTTGTTCGGCCTTTTCAGGTTTTTATCCGAAACGCTTGTCTTTTGTATTAAACATGTATTCTTACCTTTTATGTTTAATAATGCGTTCCGATATTGTCATGATAGCTTAATTTATCTGTATGTTTCCATGATAGAAGTTTGGGTTAGCGTAATTATGTTAATTTAGTACGATTACTGTTATAATACTGAACTAGGAAGTCTGGTAGATTTGTATGCTAGCATCTTAAGGATTGACCAACTTAGGTTGTGATCAAGACTTGTCCCCCTATATGAAATTAGCTACTTCAAAGGATTAAGACCCCTGGTTATACTATATCCGAAGATTCTATGAACTCGGTATGGCTGGAGTTCCCGAGAGGCATCTAATGTACTTTTAGGACACGGAACCTAGGAATTGAGACATGAATGACCTAGTATGCCTATTGACTGTTCTAAAGAGACCTCTTAGGAGATGTTAAGATCTAGTTAGTGCCTTTATTATATGACCCAAGCCTATTGCATGTTCTTGTCTGATTGTTGCCCCAGGTCTTAGTCATATCAACTGTTTAGGTATTCATTAGGTTTCTATCTGCTTTACTATCAGTATGTTAACTGTAATGCTGTATAATGCTTGATTTATTATGATCTCATTAGTATGATGGAATGGTTGTTAGTTTTCATCTAAGGTTTTGCCAACTTAAACTGACGGATTCCTTCCGTTTGTGATCAGTGTTCAATCAACACGGCACGTTGTTATTCAGTTACCTAAAATGATAATGAGGTTTAGGATTAGAGTTTAACTTACTAATTAACCTAGTACTTTACTGAGGATAACCTTCGAGGTATTGTTACACTTTAGTTATACGACCAAGTGACATACTTCTCACTGCTCAAAGAGAACTCCAAGAGTTCAGAGTTAAGTAGGTCTGTATAATTGGCTCATCCAACCAGATCTACATCATTCCAAGCATAGTCTTAACATAAGCACAATTACCTTTCCCTAACCCAACTCTGATATCTTGGTCAACATTTCCCTGATCTGCATACTCCGGATATCCTTCCACTTTACTTACTTTTCTGCATTTAGGACCTTTAGCTAAAATCAACTACTATCTTTTATCTAGGTAATTTAACTAAAAGACAGTTATCCACTTGATCTTCAATTCGTTAATCAGCATAAAAAATGACACTAGGTTAACTTACACCTTCTACACTTTAGAAAGTAAAAGTAAATTTAGGCCCCGCAAAATATAAATTAAACGAAAATCTCTGCATGCTATACCGAATCTGACGCCCTGCGACCTAACGACACCGCACGAATAAAACCGTCCGTTTTGGCTATATCAGTAAAGAGACATCTTCTTGGCGCTGCTGCCGGGGATCGAATATTTTGATCGAGAAATATTTTAAACAGACAAAGTATTGTTTGGTGGTGTCTAAGAAAGACAATTATACACGGACTTGGTTATTGGATTTTCTGAACAGTCTCCAATTATACTGGAATCAAAAGGATCCTGCCTCTCTGTAGTCGGCCTGGCCACCTCGATACGAGTAATCTGTGAGAAGTCCTATCAGTTAAGATCTCCGATCTGGTTAGTGACCGAATTTCAAGAATAATTGTTTTTATTAAATTATCGATCCTTTTAGTGAATTAATATTTTCTAAAAGTTACTTTTAAGTCTTTTTAAACAGAAAATCTAAAAAAAAGGAACAACAAGACACCCTTGCTTCTATGCATAAGTCATGCTTAAAGGAAAGAGGAGGACCAATCACCTTAGGAACCGAAGAAATTCCTGAAATCAGTTCACACATGATTAAATTAGTCAGTATGATCCGTAAATTTCAAGGATTACCGACTGACGATCCTAACTTTCATATAAACAAATTTATCAGTCTGGTTGACTCTTTTAAGAAGGAATCAAATGAGAAAAACATTTTAAAACTTCATCTTTTTCAATATTCACTTTCTGCACACGCTTCAGCATGGTTTGACACACTTAACCCGAATTCAATCCATACATGGGAGGATTTAGCCACTAAATTTCTAAACAAATTTTATCCACCCTCCCTGCAAACCTGTTTAAGGAACGACATCACTAACTTTTCTAAAAAAGAAAATGAGTCATTGTGTGTAGCATGGAATAGAGTAAAAATGATGCTTAAAAGATGTCCGAATCATTCGTTAAGCCGGGCAGACATAATCTGTACGCTTTACAATGGTTTGACCAAAGATGATAAGTCTCTCCTAGACATGGCCTCGCAAGGTAATTTCATGTCTCGAACAGCAGATGAAGCATGGGATTTCTTGGATACAATAGCTGCACAGCAGGAAGATTGGAACAATGAAGCTGCTGAGAAGGATGACGTCTTCACTCATACGGTAAAAATGCTGGAAACCAGGTTACAAGATCTCACCCTCACTCTTTAAAGTTTACCAATTCCTAAAAACCCCGATGCTACTAGAACCAATCTAAGGTACCCTTACCCTAGATGGGCACACAAATAGAAAAATAGCTCGGATCATAATATAGCATTCCCATTGCACAAACCTACTCTCCACTCTAAGGAAATTTTAGTTGAATTTATGAAAAAGCAATACATGATAAACCTTCAAGTCATAGAATGCCAGAACAAATTTGATACTTTGATAAAGACTTTTGAAGAATTAATCACTAATTTTCAGCTTACGCTTAAACGATTAACCGCTAAAATTGATATAGAGTGTAGTGAGTTTGATGCCCTAGTAATTACTAGAGGAGGGAAGGAAACAACTGTCAATATACCCATACAAGATTTTTTCGATAAGGAACCTGTGCCAATTGACTAAGTTGTCAATCCACCGAAACCTATCTCTCCTAAGGCCCCGGAAATTATTCCGCGCGCCCGCATACCTTTCCCAGGTAGGTTTAGGAAGGAAAAACAAGAAGCACAATTTTTTAAGTATTGGGATATTATTAAGAATTTGCATTTGAATGTACGTCTAGTTGATGCTTTAGTAGAGATGCCAAATTGCGCTAAATTTTTTAAAGAACTGCTTTCAAACAAAGAGAGATTAAGAGAGATAGTTAGCTTGCCCTTAAGTGAAGAATTCTCGTTAGTGTTACAGCATGGAATTCCCCTAAGTTAGGAGATACAGGAAGATTTACGGTACCTTGCTACCTGCAAGATGTCCAAATTAGCAATGCGTTAGCAGACTTAGGAGCCAGTGTAAACCTAATGCCCTATTCATTATTTAAGAAGCTAGGATTAAATGACTTAAGGCCAACCACAATGACTATCCAACTAGCGGACAGATCAGTTAATATTCCTCGGGGAATAGCTGAAGATGTCCTAGTTAGAGTGGATAAGTTCGCGTTTTCCGTCGACTTCGTCATTATGGATATTGAGGAAGACACGAAGGTCCCACTCATTCTTGGCAGACCATTCCTGAATACTGCCAAGGCCGTAATTGACATTCACGAGAAATCTCTGAAATTAAGGGTTGGAGGAGAAGAAATCACATTCAATGTTGATCGCCTCAAGAACCATCCTAAGGAAGAAGATGTGAATCTCTCTGATTCTTTTCAAGAACTCGTCAACGAATACCTAGAAGAGACTATGGCTATATGCAGTCAAGATCCAATTTCTAAGGATCTGTTCTTTACACCTCCTGAAGGAAATCTCGACAACCATTCCACCATAGACCTTAGTTAACACAAATCTCCCATCTCTGAAAAGTAACTTTCTTGGCAATACTATTCAAATAGCACCACTAGGACAAGGCATTCCTCTACCTCTATTAAGGAGAAGACCGAATGAAGAAATAGATTTCATTCCGGTATATCAGGAACCCCAGTCAAGGGAGGACTGTGAGGAATTTCCCGAACCTACCTTCGAAACTAAGGAAGACGTTTCTAAAGAGGAAGCATTAAGAAGGACAATTTACAGAAATGAAGAACAGATAGCATCAGTGACCGCTACTGAAGAATCATAATTCCAGGAGAGGTACGACTCGTTAGACCAAAAGGAAATAGCTAAGATGAAGCCATCTATCGAGGAGCCTCCGGAATTGGAATTAAAGAAGTTACCCGACAATCTGGAGTATGCATTCTTAGAAGGATAATCGCAACTCCCTGTGATCATATCAAAAGACCTCACGTCACAAGAGAAGGCGAAATTGATTCAAGTTTTGAAATCACATAAGAAGGCAATTGCTTGGAAGATCTCCGACATTAAAGGGATCAGCCCCAACTATTGCACCCACAAGATCTTCATGGAAGATGATTTCAAACCTTCAGTTCAGGGCAAAGAAGGGTCAACCCTATGATTCAAGAAGTCGTCAAGAAAGAAGTAATCAAACTTCTGGATGCCGATCTTGAAATGTCCCGTTCATATCAATTATAAACGTTTCATATTAATTCGTTTCGTTGGAGGTTTTGACCCGTATATGAGACGTTTTTCAAAGACTGCATTCGTTTTTAAAACAAACCATAACCTTTATTTTATCGATAAAGGTTTAAAACATTACGAAGATTATCAAATAATGATAATCTAAAATATAGCGTTTTCACTTGACCATTACATAATGGTTTACAATAATATTACACAATAACTTAAGTCTTCGAATACAGTTTTTAAACAATATTATACAAGCATGCTGACTCCAATTCTTGTCCTTAATTTAGCATGCAACAGCGAAAGCTCTTAATAATCACCTGAGAATAAACATGCTTAAAACGTCAACAAAATGTTGGTGAGTTATAGGTTTAATCTATATATATCAAATTGTAATAATAATAGACCACAAGATTTTATTTTATAAACATAATCCTCAAGCAGAATCCTCTCGTCTACATTAAGGTAAAATCATTCATATGATGAACACCTGGTAACCAACATTAACAAGATGCATATAGAATATCCCCAAAACAGAATCCTCTCGTCTGTATAACAGAATCCTCTCGTCTGTATAAAAATCGAAGTACTAAAGCATCTGTACCTTGGATGGGGTTTGTTAGGCCCATAGATCTATCTTTAGGATTCGCGTCAATTAGTGGTACTGTTCCCTAATTCTTAGGTTACCAAGCTAAAAAGGGCGATATTTGGTATTCATAATCCAACATAGAATGTAGTTTCAAGTACTTGTGTCTATTTTGTAAAACATTTATAAAACTGCATATATTCTCATCCTAAAAATATTAGATAGTAAAAAATGGGACTATAACTCACTTTCACAGATTTTTTCTTCGTTCGAAATAAGACTTGGCCACTGGTCGATTCACGAACCTATAACAAATGTGTACATATATATATCAAAGTACGAATGAATTATATTCACAACATTTTTTTATTACATTTTTATGATTTAAGTTTGTTAAGTTAGCAGTCCTCGTTAGTAACTTACAACTAATTGTCCACAGTTAGATGTACAGAAATAAATCAATATATATTATCTTGAATCAACCCACGACCCAGTGTATACACGTCTCAGGCTAGATCACAACTCAAAGTATATATATTTTTGGAATTATCCTCAACCCTGTATAGCGAACTCGAACATTACAGCATATAGAGTGTCTATGGTTGTTCCAAATATTATACATACATGGGTCGATATGATATGTCAAAACATTGTATACGTGTCTATGGTATCCCTAGATTACATAATATATGTTAGAATACATGTATAATACAATATAAGTTAGCTAGGATATGATTAGTGTAGATTTGTTGTAAAATTTTCGTAGCTACAACAAGTAAAATTTTCCAATTTTGTTTTACCCATAATTTCTTCGTTTTAAATCCGTTTTGAGTGATTCAAGTTCTTAAGGTTTCATAATGAACTGTAATTTATGAAACTAAATAGAAAACATATAAGTTTATAGTCGAAAATACAAGTTACAAGTCATTTACTAAAGAGGTAGTCATTTCTGTCGAAAGAACGACATCTTGATGACCATTTTGAAAAACATACTTCCACTTTGAGTTTAACCATGTTTTTTTGGATATAGTATCATGTTCATATGAAATATCATTTTTCTAGAAAACAAACTTTCAATTCAAAGATTAAGATAGTTTTTATTTTTCTAACCCAAAACAGCGCTCGGTTTCACTACGACGGCGTATGTCCGGTTTTACGGTGTTCATCGTGTTTCCAGATTTTAAATCATTAAGTTAGCATATCATATAGATATAGAACATGTGTTTAGTTGATTTTAAAAGTAAAGTTAGAGGGATTAACTTTATTTGCGAACAAGTTTAGAATTAACTAAACTATGTTCTAGTGATTACAAGTTTAAATCTTCGAATAAGATGGTTTTATATGTATGAATCGAATGATGTTATGAACATCATTACTACCTTAATTTTAGTAGGTAAACCTACTAGAAATGAGAAATATAGATCTAGCTTCAAAGGATTTTTGGATAGCTTGAAAGTTCTTGAAGCAGAATCATGACACGAAAACAAGTTCAAGTAAGATTTCCACTCAAAATAAGATTGTTATAGTTATAAAAATTGAATCAAAGTTTGAATATGAGTATTACCTTGAATTAGAAAGATATCTTACTGTAAATAAGAAAGATTTCTTGAGATTAGATGATCACTTGAAATAGATTTGCAAGATTGAAAGTAAGCTAGTAAACTTGAAAGTGTTTTTGGTGTGTTCTTGAGTAGTTGTTTTATAAGTTGATCTAGGTTAGGATTTATGAGCTAGATTGAGCTAGATTTTGATGAAGGTGATTAAAAACACTTAGAACATCAAGAGAGAATAAGAGATAGATAAGTTTGATGCATGAAAGTTGAAAAATGAAAGTGTTATGGTTGGTGAAGAAAAACGTGATCCAACCCATGAATATAAGGTTCCATTAGTTTGTATTTTTGTTATATATTTCATGCTAGTTGCCAAATGATGGTTCCCACATGTTTAGGTGACTCATTAAGGCTGCTAAGAGCTGATCATTGAAGTGTATATACCAATAGTATATATGTCTAGAGACTGGGTATTGTACGAGTATGAATACAGATTGAATAAATTGTGTTTACTTTAGCAAATAGTTTTTTATTGTAGCAAATAGTATTTTACTGTAGCAAATAGTATTTTACTATAGCAAATAGTATTTTACTGTAGCAAAGTAAAAATTTACTGTAGCAAATAGTGTTTTACAGTAGAAAATAGTGTTTTACTGTAGCAAATAGTGTTTTACTTGTACATCTTTGATTTAATTGTATTTCTTCTTATATATATATATATATATATATATATATATATATATATATATATATATATATATAACTTACATTATAAAAAAAATAAAACGATTATATAATTATCATAAGTTATGACGTTCGTGAATCATCAGGCAAACTGGGTGGTCAATTGTCTACATGAAACTCATTTCAAATAATCAAGTCTTAACAAGTTTGATTGCTTAACATGTTGGAAACATTTAATCATGTAAATATCAATTTCATTTAATATATAATCATGAAAAAGTCCGGGTCACTACAGTACCTACCCGTTAAATAAATTTCGTCCCGAAATTTTAAGTTGTTGAAGGTGTTGACGCATCTTCTGGAAATAGGTGCGGGTATTTCAGCTTTATTTGATCTTCACGCTCCCAGGTGAACTCGGGTCCTCTACGAGCATTCCATCGAACCTTAACGATTGGTATTTTATTTTGCTTAAGTCTTTTAACCTCACGATCCATTATTTCGACGGGTTCTTCAATGAATTGTAGTTTTTCGTTAATTGTAATCTCGTCTAATGGAATGGTGAGATCTTCTTTAGCAAAGCATTTCTTCAAATTCGAGACGTGAAAAGTGTTATGTACACCCACGAGTTGTTGAGGTAACTCAAGTTGGTAAGCTACTGGTCCGACACGATAAATAATCTTGAATGGTCCAATGTACCTCGGATTTAATTTTCCCCGTTTACCAAATCGAACAACGCCTTTCCAAGGTGAAACCTTAAGCATGACCATGTCACCAATTTCAAATTCTATATCCTTTCTTTTACTGTCCGCGTAGCTCTTTTGTCGACTTTGAGCGGTTTTCAACCGTTGTTGAAATTGAATGATTTTCTCGGTAGTTTCTTGGATAATTTCTGGACCCGTAATTTGTCTATCCCCCACTTCACTCCAACAAATCGGAGACCTACACTTTCTGCCATAAAAAGCCTAAAATGGTGCCATCTCAATACTCGAGTGGTAACTTTTGTTGTAGGAAAATTCTGCTAACGGTAGATGTCGATCTCAACTGTTTTCAAAATCAATAACACATGCTCGTAGCATGTCTTCAAGAGTCTGTATCGTCCTTTCACTTTGCCCATCAGTTTGTGAATGATAGGCAGTACTCTTGTCTAGACGAGTCCCCAATGCTTGTTGTAACGTTTACCAAAACCTTGAGACAAATCTGCCATCCGTATCAGAGATAATAGAGATTGGTATTCCATGTCTGGAGACAACTTCCTTCAAGTATAGTCGTGCTAACTTCTCCATTTTATCATCTTCTCTCATTGGTAGAAAGTGTGCTGACTTGGTGAGACGATCGACTATTACCCAAATAGTATCATAACCAATTGCAGTCCTTGACAATTTAGTAATGAAATCCATGGTAATGTTTTCTCATTTCCATTTCGGGATTTCAGGTTGTTGAAGTAGACCTGATGGTTTCTGATGTTCAGCTTTGACCTTTGAACACGTCAAACATTCTCCTACGTATTTAGCAATATCGACTTTCATACCCGGCCACCAAAAGTGTTTCTTGAGATCTTTGTACATCTTCCCCGCTCCGGGATGTATTGAATATCTGGATTTATGTGCTTCCTTAAGTACCAATTCTCTCACATCTCCAAACTTTGGTACCCAAATTCTTTCAGCCCTATACCGGGTTCCGTCTTCCCAAATATTAAGATGTTTTTCCGATCCTATGGATATTTCATTCTTCAAATTTCCCTCTTTTAAAACTCCCTGTTACTCCTCCTTTAAGCAAATAGTAAGGTTAGTATGAATAATTATATTCATAGCTTTTACCCGCATACGTTCTCTGTCTTTTCTATTCAAAGCGTCGGCTACCACATTCGCCTTTCCCGGGTGGTAACGAATCTCAAAATCGTAATCATTTAACAATTCAATCCACCTACGCCGCCTCATGTTTAGTTGTTTCTGATTAAATATATGTTGGAGACTTTTATGATCGATATATATAATACTTTTGACCCCATATAAGTAGTGCCTCCAAGTTTTTAATGTAAAAACAACCGCGCCTAATTCCAAATCATGCGTCGTATAATTCTTCTCGTGAATCTTCAATTTTCTAGACACATAAGCAATTACCTTTATTCGTTACATTAATAAACAATCGAGACCTTGCTTTGAGGCATCACAATATATCACAAATTCATCATTCCCTTTAGGTAATGACAATATAGGTGCCGTAGTTAACTTTTTCTTCAACAATTGAAACGTTTTCTCCTTCTCATCCTTCCGTTCAAATTTCTTCCCTTTATGCGTTAATGCAGTCAAGGGTTTTGCTATTTTGGAAAAATCTGGGATGAATCTTCTGTAGTAACCAGCCAATCCTAAAAATTGACGTATATGCTTCTGAGTTTTCGGGGTTTCCCATTTTTCAACGGTTTCAATCTTTGTCGAATCCACCTGAATACCTTCTTTGTTCACTATGTGACCGAGGAATTGAACTTCTTCCAACCAAAATGCATACTTTGAAAACTTAGCGTACAGTTTTTCTTTCCTCAGCATCTCTAGCACTTTTCTCAAATGTTCTTCGTGCTCTTGATCATTCTTTGAGTAAATGAGTATGTCATCGATGAAAACAATGACAAACTTGTCAAGGTATAGTCCACACACTCAGTTCATGAGGTCCATGAACATGGCTGGTGCGTTAGTTAAACCAAACGACATTACCATAAACTCATAATGACCATAATGTGTTCTAAATGCAGTCTTTGGGATATCATCCTCCTTCACCCGCATTTGATGATACCCAGAACGTAAATCGATCTTCGAATAAACCGATGAACCTTGCAGTTGATCGAATAAGTCATCAATTCTCGGTAGTGGATAACGGTTCTTGATGGTAACTTTGTTCAACTCTCGGTAGTCGATACACAATCTAAATGTACCATCTTTATTCTTGACAAACAAAACAGGAGCTCCCCATGGTGATGTGGTTGGTCGAATGAAACCACGTTCCAAAAGTTCTTGTAATTGGCTTGGTAATTCCTTCATTTTGCTGGGTGCGAGTCTGTATGGAGCACGAGCTATTGGTGCAGCTCCGGGTACAAGATCTATTTGAATTCAACAGATCGATGTGGAGGTAGTCCCGGTAATTCTTTCGGAAATACATCGAGAAATTCTTTTGTGACAGAAACATCACTGATGTTCTTTTCTTCGGTTTTGACTTCCTCGATGTGTGCTAAAATGACATAGCAACCTTTTCTTATTAGTTTTTGTGCCTTCAAGCTACTAATAAGATTTAACTTCGCGTTGCTCTTTTCTTCGTACACCATTATGGGTTTTCCTTTTTCGCGTACAATGCGAATCGCGTTTTTGTAACATACAACCTCTGCTCTCTCCTTTTTCAACCAATCCATGCCAATTATCACATCGAAACTCCCTAACTCTACTGGTATCAAATTAATCTTAAACGTTTCGCCAACTAATTTAATTTCTCGGTTCTGACATATTTTATCCGCTGTAATAAATTTACCGTTTGCTAATTCGAGTAAAAACTTATTATCCAAAGGCGTTAATGGACAATTCAATTTAGCACAAAAATCTCTACTCATATAGCTTCTATCCGCACCCGAATCAAATAAAGCATAAGCAAGTTTTTCATCAATAAGAAACGTACCCGTAACAAGCTCTGGGTCTTCCTATGCTTCTGCCGCATTAATATTGAAGACTCTTCCGTGGCCTTGCCCATTAGTATTCCCTTGGTTCGGGCAGTTAGTCCTGAAGTGGCCCGGTTTCCCACATCCATAACAAATAATGGCGGCATTATTTTTTTCGACATTATTTGCTACGACATTATTTGTTCTTTTAATTTTGTTGGTCATTGGTCCGTACACTTCACACTTCATCGCACTATGACCATTTCTCTTACACTTGGTGCAAAATGTCATGCAGAACCCATTCGAATGGTATCCTTCACACCTCTGGCACGATTTCTGCCTCTTGTTGTTATTGATGAGATTGTTGTTATTGTGGTTATTATTGTTGTTGGAACGGTTATTATAGTTGTTGTTGTTGAGATGGTTGTTGTTACGTTTGTTTTTGCCAAAAATGGTGCGATTGTAGTTGTGATTGTTGGGCTGATTTTTGAAGCGATAGTTACTGTTGTTGTGTTGGTGACCCTTGTCACTGTTTTCTTCCTACTTCCTCTTGACTTGTTTCATTTTGGCCTCCTCGGCCGCCTGCTCTTTAATCCTCCCCTCTATCTGATTTATAAGTTTGTGAGCCATTCGAATTGCCTTTTGCATTGAGGTAGGCGCGCTCGCACTCACATCCTCCTGAATTCTCTCTGGTAACCCTTTTACAAATGCATCGATCTGCTCTTCTTCATCTTCAAACACTCTTAGACACAATAAACACAACTCTGTGAATCGTCGTTCGTATGTGGTAATATCGAATCCTTGCGCTCATACTTCTCTAAGCTCTGTCTTGAGCTTATTGACTTCGTTTCTGGAATAATACTGCTCATTCATCAAGTGTTTAAATGCTGGCCACGGTAGTCCGTAAGTAGCATCTTGTCCCACCTGTTCGAGGTAGGTGTTCCACCATGTTAACGCAGTACCTGTGAAAGTATGCGTGGGGTACTTAACCCTATCTTCTTCAGCATATTTGCTTATAACAAACACCGATTCGACCTTCTCGGTCCACCATTTCAGTCCAACTGGTCCTTCAGTTCCATCAAATTATAGAGGTTTACAGGCAGTGAAAGCCTTGTAGGAGCATCCTACACGGTTTCCTGTGGAGTTAACTCCACTGCTAGACCCAGAGTTATTGTTGTTGTTTTGCATCGCGGCCTGCACTGCGGCTATGTTCGCGGCAAGGAATGCACGGAAATCTTCCTCGCTCATATTTAAATTCTGACGAATAGTCGGTGCTATTTCCTTCAAAAATAGGCAAAAGAATTGAGTTAATCATATAGAATTTTAAGAGTAGTCAATAGTATTTCATAGCATAATATGAACTTATTTATAAAAGCTTTTTCTTCATTTTAGCGTTTTATAATTTTTAATTCGGGTAGTACCTACCCGTTAAGTTCATACTTAGTAGCTAACATACAATTCAACTACTACAATTCTATATGAAAAATAATTATAATAATATTTCGCGTTCAAACTTTTATACAAAATTTTACAAACTTACAATACCGCTATTATACATATAGCATGAAATATAGCACATAATAACTTTGATACAAAATAGTTGTGACAACAATCCTAGTTAATACGCAAGTCGTTCAGCAAAGGCAATAAAAACACGTAATTCATAAGTCCAGAAATAAGTCATGCATTCTGGTTTTACTAAGACTACTTCCCATCCTTGGTCTTGTGGAACATAACCGTTGTAGCCGTTGACAAGACAGCATGTTGTAACGTCGTCAAAGGGACGAGGGTTTCGTAATGTCCAACAGCCCCGTAATAATCTAAAAACCTTGTTTCTCACCCCAACTACTGAATCTGTTACTTGTGGGAAGGTTTTATTTAAAAGTTTTAATCTGATGTTCTTTTTCTCACTTTGGTGAGAAGTGAACATCACTAACCTGTAAGCATAACATACTTCTTTATGTTGCATGTAAGAAGCTCTTTCTAACTCACGAAGTCCTACGTTGGGATATGTTGACTCAAAATAGGTTCTTAACCCGTAGCGTAAAATTGCATTTGGGTTCCCCGCATTTAACGCTTTAAAGAAAACACGACGTAACTTACGGTGTCCCCAATGTGATATACCCCATCTTTCAAATGAAAGCCTTTTATAAACTAAGGCATGCCTAGAACGTTCTTCAAATGTTCTAAAAACTAATTTTTCCGTAAATAATTGTACCGACGAATTCTGACCGACTTTAGACAAGATTTCATCAATCATGTCCCCGGTAGGTCTTCTAAAATATTCGGTTGTCTATCCTTAACGTCCATTGTGTGTTTTTATACTGTAAAATAGACGAGGATTAGATTAGTAAAAGATAATTAACAAACAATACAAGTAATTTTTACATATAACATGAAAATACAAGCACACTACAATACATATATTACACAACATGATTACAACTCTTTATTCCGACTCACTCGTTTCTTCCTCTTCGGAGTTGGTTCGTATCGCTAATTTCCTAGGGATATATGATGTTCCTCTAATACGAGCCGTTGTTTTCACAAATGGTTTAGAAAAACCTGGTGGCTTAGAGGTTCCTGGGTTATTGTTACAACTTAAGAAATACGGGTGTTGACGATACATATAAAATTTATCGGGGTTGGAATCAGGTTTCTCTATTTTGATGCCCTTTCCCTTATTATTTTCTTTTGCTTTTTCAAATTGGGTCGAGGTAATTTCAATAACATCATCGGAATCCTCCTCGGAATCCGATTCATCAGAAAATTGGTAATTTTCCCAATATTTTGCTTCCTTAGCGAAAACACCATTGACCATTATTAATTTTGGTCCATTAGTTGAGGATTTTCTTTTATTTATCTGTTTTTTTGTGGTTCCTAATATTTCCCCCCTCCGGAATCTCTTCTTCCGGTTCCTCCTCTTCCGGTTCCTCCTCTTCCGGTTCCTCCTCTTCCGGTTCCTCTTCGGGAATTTGTGAATCTTCCCAATATATATTCGACTCTTCATTATTATTAGGTGAGTCGATGGGATTTTGTACTAGAGGTAGACACCTATCACACAATATCAAACACGTTAAAAGATTAATATATCACATAATATTTACATGTTAACAATATATAGTTTCCAACAAAAAAATGTTAAGCAATCGTTTTTCAAGTAAACACGGTCGAACTCCAGACTCACTAATACATCCTAACGAACTCGATAAGACACACTAATGCAAATTTCTGGTTCTCTAAGACCAACGCTCGGATACCAACTGAAATGTCCCGTTCATATCAATTATAAACGTTTCATATTAATTGGTTTCGTTGCTAGGTTTTGACGTCTATATGAGACATTTTTCAAAGACTGCATTCGTTTTTAAAACAAACTATAACCTTTATTTTATTGATAAAGGTTTAAAACGTTACGAAGATTATCAAATAATGATAATCTAAAATATAGCGTTTTCACTCGACCATTACATAATGGTTTACAATAATATTACACAATAACTTAAGTCTTTGAATGCAGTTTTTAAACAATATTATACAAGCATGCTGACTCCAATTCTTATCCTTAATTTAGCATGCAACAGTGGAAGCTCTTAATAATCACCTGAGAATAAACATGCTTAAAACGTCAACAAAATGTTGGTGAGTTATAGGTTTAATCTATATATATCAAATTGTAATAATAATAGACCACAAGATTTCATTTTATAAACATAATCCTCAAGCAGAATCCTCTCGTCTGCATTAAGGTAAAATCACTTATATGATGAACACCTGGTAACCGACATTAACAAGATGCATATATAATATCCCCAAAACAGAATCCTCTCGTCTGTATAACAGAATCCTCTCGTCTGTATAAAAATCGAAGTACTAAAGCAGCCGTACCTCGGATGGGGTTTGTTAGTCCCATAGATCTATCTTTAGGATTCGCGTCAATTAGGGGTACTGTTCCCTAATTCTTAGGTTACCGAGCTAAAAAGGGCGATATTCGGTATTCATAATCCAACATAGAATGTAGTTTCAAGTACTTGTGTCTATTTTGTAAAACATTTATAAAACTGCATGTATTCTCATCCCAAAAATATTAGATAGTAAAAAATGGGACTATAACTCACTTTCACAGATTTTTCCTTCGTTGGAAATAAGACTTGGCCACTGGTCGATTCACGAACCTATAACAAATGTGTACATATATATCAAAGTATGATTGAAATATATTCACAACATTTTTTATTATGTTTTTATGATTTAAGTTTGTTAAGTTAGCAGTCCTCGTTAGTAACCTACAACTAGTTGTCCACAGTTAGATGTACAGAAATAAATCAATATATATTATCTTGAATCAACCCACGACTGTGACGACCCGAAAATTTTCGACCAAATTTAAACTTAATCTTAATATGTTTCCGACACGATAAGCAAAGTCTGTAAGGTTGAGTCTCAAAAAGTTTGAAATGTTTCATATATTCATTTGTCCTTCGACTATTTTCGACGATTCACGAACATTTATGTGTAAATAAATACGTAAATATATATATATATATATATATATATATATATATATATATATATATATAATTTTAATTTAATAATGTACACTTTAATCATTGGAATTAAAAATGTAAAACAATGTATAGAATAATTAGGTTGTTATTGAATATATATATATATATATATATATATATATATATATATATATATATATATATATATATATATATATATATATATATACATATATGTTTTCTATATATTGTAATGTTTGAATATTAGATATTCAATGTAAGTTATTATATATATTTCATAATTAATAATATGTAATAATAATATCTAATATAATAAGTTAATTATAAAATAAATTATAGTTGTTATAGTAATATTATCATCACTTCCTATATTAACATCTATATTAGTATTATTAACATTACTATATAACATATAGATAATAGATATAAAGTTTGATGCAGTTAATTTTTAATGTTATTGTTATCATTCTTAGTATCATAGTATTTAGTAAAAATTGTAATCTTAATTGATATTATGACTACTAAAAGCATTATTATTAACTTGATTACGAAAATTACCATTTTATTTAAAATTATTATTATCATTAATCTTACTAATATTATTATGATATTAATATTATCTTTATTATTATTAATAATATAATTATTATACTTATATTATTATTAGTTAAAATAGTAGGGGTACTATTATTATGATATTTGTTAAAAGAGTAATCATAATCTATAAATATAAATATATAAGAATAAGAGAAATACTAATAAATATTCAGATATACATAAATACATGTACATATATTAAATATTAAATACAGTTATTATATATATATATATATATATATATATATATATATATTTATATACAAATACTTGTGCAGATATATATATTTATATATAAAAATACGGTTCACTATATATATGTATAAATAAAGCAAACAATTTCACATCATTTTCAATCTGTAGTGAATTGATTTTCTGCTATCTTGTTCGTACCAATCAAGGAATCAAACACACGAAAGAATCCAAGTTTCTGTTAGCCATATCATTTAAGTGTTTTATTTTATTTTATTTCTGTACTGATGATTGAACATCTCGACCCACGCTCATTTTAAAACAATCAAATTAACCAATGATTAAATTAAACCACTCCTCCTGTTTTTATTAATTTTCGATAAACCCATTTGTTACTTATCAGCCAGACAAACAACCATCTTATTATCACCACCATAACCTGCAACATCCATCAAACCCATCTCTGCAGCTACTGTACACTTGTTCTTGCTTCATAACCCATCGATTTCTCGCTATTGCCACACCTCCTGTTCGATCGGGCAGTGACAAACACCAAGAAATCCACATCAAATTCTATTTCTATTCATGAGTACACCATCATCATAACTTGTAGATTTCCTGTCTTTTGCTCACTGTTTCAATCAACCCAAAATCAACATCACTTTTGATCATCATTAAACCAAAACCACCTTAACACCACCAACGCAAACATTTCACAAGGGTTACCATGATTATCGTTAATTACTACTCTATTCATGGTTACACGGTTTCTGTCTTCTTGCTTTTATATTGACTGCAACCACCATCTTCTTTCATTATTACTGCTATTTGGGTCTCCGATCAAACGCCACAAACCATTGAAACCCATTTCTCGATCTAAACTCTAAACCGTCACCATTTTTCTATCTCTCTCTCTCCACCTTCTTCATTAAAACAACCATCTTCACCATCACAAACAATCACCACAACCTTCATTGTTTCTTTGATCAACCATCACCTGCAAATCATTACGGTTGCTGTTATATTTTTTTTCTTCTCTTAGGATTCACTCACAGGTTATATGTATATTACCTTCTATCACAGCTGCGTTTCCTTTCTGCCTTCAAACAATAAAACAAAAGGGTGATTTAAATAGAAAGGATGCAATTGTAGGGAATAAGTACTAGTGGGTCAGTTCACAGCAATCGGCTCCTACCTTGTTTCTATTTCACGCTTTCTTTGTGTTTTTTTTCTTCTTATGGCCGACTTTTACTAAAACAACTATCCCCACGCAGCCTATTTAATCATATTATGCTATTAAGCTTTTGACTTCATATAACCAAACAAAAATACGTGTTAATCATGGGCTCCCTTCATCATGAGCCATTTAAGTGGGCCTGTGATGAGCCAAACATTCTGGCCGAAATTTAAGGGGTACTGGAGATGATGATTTTGGATATTGACGAGGTAATTGGTGAGAAGATGAGAACTACTAGATAGTGGTCGATTATTTAAGAAGTAGATATATTTTTCTGCTGATCAACTTGTCCCACGAACAGATTATTCTATCACCATTATATTAAACTAAACGAACTATTAATCCTACCATGGGCCACAATGATTCGGGTTAATCATTTGGATTTACAGATGGGCCGTAGATTTTTTTATAGAAGGTGAGGTGATAGTGATCCAAATGAATATATATTTAGTAGCAATATCCTTCCAATATGTAAAGTTTTCAGTTGCAATTGTTCTATTTTCAAGTAATATTCGTTTATATTAAATAAGTGCGAAGACAAAAGGCGAAAATGAAGATTCGAAGACAAAAACGTCCAAAATGCTCAAACGTACAAGATACAATCCAAGTGGTTCCATTTATTGATGAGAAACATCTAAAAATTACAAGAGTACAAGTTGCGGAAAGCAAAGTACAAGATATTAAATTATACGAAAAAGCGTTCGAAAATCCGGAACCGGCACCTGAGCCAACTATCAACCCCGACGCAACAGACCAAAAATTACAAGTCTACTATGCACAAGAATATAATATAATATTTAAATAATTAAATAAATTATTTATATATTATATATTATATTAAATAACGTCGACAAGCAAATGGCGAAAACTTGGTGAGCTGGAGTGCGTTACTTCGCGATCTCGGAGCTGGAAGGCACATTTGCTTCGCGATCTCTGAGCAGCAATTTCAGAATCTGCCTATAAAAGGCCACGAAATCCGACGAGTTTATACACAAATATATATATATATATATATATATATATATATATATATATATATATATATATATATATATATTACTCCCTCTATTTAGTATAATATATATATATATATATATATATATATATATATATATATATATATATATATATAATAGGTTAGTTTTATATTAGATTAGTTTGGGTTATGTAAAAGTTATTTTACGGGTTTTAAAGTCAAAGTTCTGTCTGTGTAAAGCTACGCGATAAATACTCAATGTAAGTTATGTTCTCCTTTTTAAATTAATGTCTCGTAACTAAGTTATTATTATGCTTATTTGAGCCGAAGTAATCGTGATGTTGGGCGAAATATTAAGATTGGGTTATTGGATTTTGTACCATAATTGGGGTTTGGACAAAAGATCGACACTTGTGGAAATTAGACTATGGGCTATTAATTGGCTTTATATTAAATAAATGATACCTCATTAATTTAATATAAAGGTTATGATTTGACGTATCTATATATAACCACATACGCTTAATCGGACACGATAGGCATGATATTTATAAGTACGAATTATTGTTCATTTGACCGAACACGGGGGTGGATTAATAGTTACTGGACTCATTAAAATAGGGGTGGATTACATTCAAGGGTAATTGGTGTAATTGTTAACAAAGTATTAAAACCTTGGATTACACACAGTCGTTAACCTGGTGTATTCATTAAACAAAGTATTAAGTCCTTGTTACAGTTCGAATCCCCAGTTAGTTGGAATATTTGACTTCGGGTATAAGGTTAAATTTGCCGAGCAGTTCATAATTATGACCGATGAACTATTATGGACAAAACCCAGATAGGTTTCAAATACATCCAGGACAAAGGATAATTAACCCAGGGTAATAAATAATCAAAACGTCAAACATCATGGTTACGGAAGTTTAAATAAGCATAATTATTATATTGTTATTTATTTTATGCACTTTAATTATCGTCATTTATATTTTGCATTAGGTTTTAATTGTGACTTAAAATATAAAATCGACAAACCGGTCATTAATCGGTAAACTCCCTTTTATATATTAGTATATATAATTATATATATTTTGTACAAATATAGTTATTTAAAATATAGTGTGAAATAAGCCATCTCCCTGTGGAATGAACCGGACTTACTAAAAACTACACTACTCTACGATTAGGTACACTGCCTATAGTGTTGTAGCAATGTTTAGGTATATCTCATCTGTAAATAAATAATTAAAACTTGTGTCATATTTTGTAGTATTTCGTAATAAATATATAACTATTTCGTACCCCCGCGCTACATCATCAAGTTTTTGGCGCCGCTGCAGGGGAATCGGCGAAACGCTATAATTTTTAATATATATTTGTATAAATATTTTTATATAATTTTTAGAAAAACAATATAAAATTAAAAAAAACGAACCTGTTTTGGCCCCCTACATATCTCCGCGATCTCGGAGAAAAATAGGCAAACCACATAGCGATCGCAGAGTCTGGTCTGACAGGCCTGACCTGATACACATTAATTATGAAGTAGGGTTTTATTTATTATTATTATTATAATATTTAATTTTTAGGGTTTTATTATTTAATATAATTAATATCTAGTTTTATTATTAATTTGTAATATCAAGTTTTATTTATTTGTATTATTATTCTTATTAATTATATAGATTAATATTTTTATATAATAATAATATAAAAATAATATTTTTATAAAATTTGTATTTTTATTATAATTTGTATTTGTATCGTTTATTTTATATTTGTCGTTCGTAATTAGTTTTCAATTTTGTTTTTGCCGTAGTTATTTTATATTTCTAGATTTTTAGGCTTTGCCGTAAAATCCCTTAAGTGCTTTTTCTTTAGACTAAGATTTAGGTGCTTTAGAATTTTGCGACGCTGTTTATAAATTTTAATACCTTTTAAGATACGACGCGCTACTTTCTTATTTTTATTTTTCGACATTTTTCGACGCGTAATCTTTTTCTTTCTTATTTCACGACACGCTAGGACATAGATTTTCTATTTCTTCTCTAAAATTTCAAACGAAAAAAATTATTTTAAGCGGTTAAATTGATAGACATCCAAAATTTTCTGGTTCGTAGTAATAGTTGGATTTGTTAGTGGCGAGTTGTGGGCTTCCAATTTAAAGGGTCCTGGCTACCTGCTGCATCTATTGGCTATTCGAAATGTGGGTAAAATCAGAAAAGTCTATTAATTTGATAACTTATATAATTTTTATATTTATAACTAATAGGATAATTAATAAATGCACCACATTGTAGCTAAAATTTGGTAATAAGTGTAGTATGTACCAAGTTATTCAATTAAGAACTATCTATCACATGTTTCTGTAAGTTATTGCAGGTGCTTTTGTTTTGGACTAAATTAACTGTTTTACCCGATGAAAGAAAAGAAAAGATGGATCTACACGATGAATCAATTCCATCATTAAAAGGAAGTAAAGTCTTCCGAAAAAGACACGCGCTTCTTGATTTAGGTCAAGAAGTTGTCGTCCAGACCAGCTGTAGGTTGACGAAAAATCTAGAAAAGTCATCTCTAAAATCAGCAGGATATCCACGGACCTCAGCATCAAACAGGGTCGCCATGTGGTCCGACTTATCCTATCCATGAGAGGATCTGTCTCGTAAAATGGGGAGGGCGCCGTGCAAATTAGCTTGATAAGACTAATGAATCAGACCCCCAGAAAGGATAATCTTCTTAAAGATTAAAAATCAGCTTTTAAGCCTGATATTACTCAATCCTTGAGATTGACCTTAAAGATTGAGAATTACAAACTCATGGAATTCGATGATATCTAAACTCGAGCTTGAACGAGAAAATATTTTGATCAAAAATAAAACCGATTTGTTTTCTGAAAACCCATTTTCAATGCGTTCATTACCATTGAACGTAAAATCCTGAGAATTCACCTAGAATTCATTAGGTCACCTGAACCAAATCGGGTGTCAACCGTAAGAACGGTGGTTGCATAGCATGGTCGAAGACAGGACCTTGTGCCAGACCGAAAAATTATAGGATGATCTTTACTATTGCTCTTACAAAGGATAGTAATAGCATCCGACACGTTTTAGACTATGAACAAATGCATGTCATTAGACATTGCCTTAACAGTTTCTTGTTGATCGCTTTCCTTTACAATCGGACGGTAGTTTGCCGAAAGGTAATATACGGGACAAGTAAACTGGACGTGTTGCTTTCCTAATACAAGGTTAGCAAGTGGGTAACAAAAAACCGCAAGTGTTGAGCTAAAATTTTCAAATCTGAAACCCACAAAACCCACAAAAATATTTTGCAACACCGGTAAAGGGTTATTCCGAAAAACTTATCTAGGGCAAAAGCTAAAATGAAATTTTCAAAAGATCAAATGTTTTCATAAAGATCCAATTTCCTTAAAGGATCTAAATTTTCATAGTCATGTGGGACTGTAAACCACACCGTTACTATCATTGTCTGTACCGCCGTATCAAAATCACTGATGTATAAAGTGTGAAGAATAAAGAAGTGATTCGTGTGATTTAATTTCAAGTTATGTATTGCTTGAGGACAAGCAACGTTCAAGTGTGGGGATATTTGATAGTGCTCCAAATGAACATATATTTAGTAGCAATATCCTTCCAATATATAAAGTTTTCAGTTGCAATTGTTCTATTTTCAAGTAATATTCGTTTATATTAAATAAGTGCGAAGACAAAAGGCGAAAACGAAGATTCGAATACAAAAACGTCCAAAATGCTCAAACGTACAAGATACAATCCAAGTGGTTCCATTTATTGATGAGAAACGTCTAAAAATTACAAGAGTACAAGTTGCGGAACGCAAAGTACAAGATATTAAATTATACGAAAAAGCGTTCGAAAATCCGGAACCGGCACCTGAGCCAACTATCAACGCCCGACGCAACGAACCAAAAATTACAAGTCTACTATGCACAAGAATATAATATAATATTTAAATAATAATATAAATTATTTATATATTATATTAAATAACGTCGACAAGCAAATGGCCAAAAGTTGGTGAGCTGGAGTGCGTTACTTCGTGATCTCGGAGCTGGAAGGCACATTTGCTTCGCGATCTCGGAGCAGCAATTTCAGAATCTGCCTATAAAAGGCCACGAAATCCGACGAGTTTATACACAAAATAAATATATATATATTACTCCCTATATTTAGTATAATATATATATATAATATATATATAATAGGTTAGTTTTATATTAGATTAGTTTGGGTTATGTAAAAGTTATTTTACGGGTTTTAAAGTCAAAGTTCTGTCTGTGTAAAGCTACGCGATAAATACTCAATGTAAGTTATGTTCTCCTTTTTAAATTAATGTCTCGTAACTAAGTTATTATTATGCTTATTTGAGCCGAAGTAATAGTGATGTTGGGCTAAATATTAAGATTGGGTTATTGGATTTTGTACCATAATTGGGGTTTGGACAAAAGATCGACACTTATGGAAATTAGACTATGGGCTATTAATGAGCTTTATATTAAATAAACGATACCTCGTTAATTTAATATAAAGGTTATGATTTGACGTATCTATATATAACCACATATGCTTAATCGGACATGATGGGCGGGATATTTATAAGTACGAATTATTGTTCATTTGACCAGACACGGGGATGGATTAATAGTTACTGGACTCATTAAAATAGGGGTGGATTACATTCAAGGGTAATTGGTGTAATTGTTAACAAAGTATTAAAACCTTAGATTACACACAGTCGTTAACCTGGTGTATTCATTAAACAAAGTATTAAGACCTTGTTACAGTTCGAATCCCCAGTTAGTTGGAATATTTGACTTCGGGTATAAGGTTAAATTTGCCGAGCAGTTTATAATTATGACCGATGAACTATTATGGACAAAAACCAGATAGGTTTCAAATACATCCAGGACAAAGGATAATTAACCCAGAATAATAAATAATCAAAACGTCAAACATCATGGTTACGGAAGTTTAAATAAGCATAATTATTATATTGTTATTTATTTTACGCACTTTAATTATCGTCATTTATATTTTGTATTAGGGTTTAATTGTGACTTAAAATATAAAATCGACAAACCGGTCATTAAACGGTAAAACCCCTTTTATATATTATTATATATAATTATATATATTTTGTACAAATATAGTTATTTAAAATATAGTGTGAAATAAGCCATCTCCATATGGAACGAACCGGACTTACTAAAAACTACACTACTCTACGATTAGGTACACTGCCTATAGTGTTGTAGCAAGGTTTAAGTATATCCCATCTGTAAATAAATAATTAAAGCTTGTGTAATTTGTATCGCTTTTCGTATCAAAAATATATAGTATTTCACATACACCTCGCATGACATCATGAGGTATTCGATATTTTTATGCAGAAGGGATAGAGAGTTACCTTTCTAGTGTTTGTGCTATTTGGTTGAATAATTCATACTCTAACATCGAGTTAGATTGGGAGAATGATGACCCAATGATGATGAATTGATAATGATACAGTTTATTAGCGATGATGATGATTCATGATGATGATGATAATAGATAAGCAGATGATTATGATGATGAGGGTTCACTAGATAATGAAAAAGAAGACGAAAAAGAAAACTGAAATAGAAACGGAGTAAATATAAATAGATTAGGAACAAATCTAGGAAATTAGAAATGGAAGAATGGTTACGGATGTTATCGGGTTAGCGGGACGTCGCGGGATCAAACTCGGACTTGGGCATTTTTTTTGACTACTCCTTTGAGGTAGATTACTTATTTATTATTATTATTATTATTTATTAATATTATTATTATTATTATTATTATTATTATTATTTATTATTATTATTATTATTATTATTATTATTATTATTATTATTATTATTATTATTATTATTATTATTATTATTATTATTATTATTACTACTACTATTATTATTATTATTATTATTACTACTATTATTATTATTATTATTATTACTACTACTATCATCTTCCTAAGTATTATTAATTACATAACTAATATTGGAATAGGTATTATTAGTATTATGACTAAGATTATTGATATTAGTAATAATATTAGTATCATTATTTTAAGAATTAGCCCTTTTATTAAAACTATCATTTTATATAAAATTATCATTTCTAGTATTATTATTATTATTATTATTATTATTATTATTATTATTATTATTATTATTATTATTATTATTATTATTATTATTATTATTATGAATACTATTAGTAATACTATTTTTACTATCATATTTCGACAATTCTAAAAACTACCATTTTTATTAAAATTATCATTTTTACTAAAACTATTTTTTTTTTAAATAACATTATTAATAAAATTAACAATTTTTTTATTATTTTGAATTGACATTATTGATATCATTATTATTAACATTATAAAGAGATTACAACTTTTTAATTACTAAGTATTAGTATTATTTTACCAAATAACAACAAGTAGATAACACTAAATTTAAAACATATAACATATAAGTTATTAAAATAACAAGTATATCACTAATAATATAAATTCATTCGTTTACAATCAAATGTGTTAATATATAAATGATATAGGTTCGTGAATCCGAGGCCAACCCTACATTGTTCGGTTCCGTCGTATGCATATTTTTACTACAAAATATCGTATGGTGAGTTCATTTGATTCCCTTTTACTCTTTACATTTTTGGGACTGAGAATACATGCGCTACTTTTACAACTGCTTTATTAAATGCTTTTGAAATACATTTTGAACTGCGAATACATGAAATGCTTTTATAAATGTTTGACGAGATAGACACAAGCAAAACATTCCTCGAATGAATTATGTGGACGTGATAATTGCCACCATTGAATTATGTGGACGTGATAATTGCCACAATTGATATGAATATTTTTCCCCTGATTATTATTGCTTGGTAACCTAAGAATTAGGGAACATCACTAATTTTGAGAATTAGTGCACGCCTAATTGACGCGAATCCTAAAGGTAGCTACCGGGTTTAACACCCCCACCAGAATGTTCACTAGACGGAAGGGCTAGTGGGCGTGGTGTTTAGTACTTCGAAGTTTATATGATTATTATACAGACGAGATGTTCTGTTTTGGGGATATTATTATGCGCATTATATGTTAAGGTCGGTTACAAGCCAAGCTATGAAAGCAAAGTGAATGTTATGTATCGAGAGAATGATTTTATACAAAGGTTATGTGTATGTTATTTTTGTGCACGAGATATGTGTACCGTTACTAAGATTTATGAAAAAGGATTTCGTACACGAGAAAGGTGTACAGTATTTAAAAGATATCGCATGTACATTACAGGTGGGTATAGGAT
Organism: Rutidosis leptorrhynchoides; assembly: GCF_046630445.1. Taxonomy (NCBI): domain Eukaryota; kingdom Viridiplantae; phylum Streptophyta; class Magnoliopsida; order Asterales; family Asteraceae; genus Rutidosis; species Rutidosis leptorrhynchoides. Next base: position 716,740,797 of record NC_092333.1, read on the forward strand.
TCGGGCCCATTTGTACCATGCAGCATTTAAATCTTGTGGTCTATCAAAATGATGAATTTTAATGTTTATGATAAACTTATAAACTCACCAACATTTTGGTTGACACTTTAAAGCATGTTTATTCTCAGGTACGAAAGAAATCTTCCGATGTGCATTTGCTCATATTACATGGAGTCGTTCATGGCATATAGAGGTCAGAACCTCGCAATGGGACAGTCTGTTGAAGACTTCATCCAGGAGGATTAGGACGGGTCACTACAACGACTCAGTGTATACACGTATCAGGCTAGATCACAACTCAAAGTATATATATTTTTGGAATCAACCTCAACCCTGTATAACGAACTCGAACATTACAGCATATAGAGTGTCTATGGTTGTTCCAAATAATATACATAGATGGGTCGATATGATATGTCAAAACATTGTATACGTGTCTATGGTATCCCAAGATTACATAATTTATGTTAGCATACATGTATAATATAATATAAGGTAGCTAGGATATGATTAGTGTACATTTGTTGTAAAATTTTTGTAGCTACAACAAGTAAAATTTTCCAATTTTGTTTTACCCATAATTTCTTCGTTTTAAATCCGTTTTGAGTGATTCAAGTTGCTAAGGTTTCAAAATGAACTGTAATTTATGAAACTAAATAGAAAAAGTATAAGTTTATAGTCAAAAATATAGGTTACAAGTCATTTACTAAAGAGGTAGTCATTTCCGTCGAAAGAACGACATCTTGATGACCATTTTGAAAAACATACTTCTACTTTGAGTTTAACCATGATTTTTGGATATAGTATCATGTTCATATGAAATATCATTTTTATAGAAAAAAAACTTCCAATTCAAAGATTAAGATAGTTTTTATTTTTCTAACCCAAAACAGCCCCCGGTTTCACTACGACGGCGTATGTCCGGTTTTACGGTGTTCATTGTGTTTCCAGGTTTTAAATCATTAAGTTAGCATATCATATAGATATAGAACATGTGTTTAGTTGATTTTAAAAGTCGAGTTAGAGGGATTAACTTTATTTGCGAACAAGTTTAAAATTAACTAAACTATGTTCTATTGATTACAAGTTTAAATCTTCGAATAAGATGGTTTTATATGTATGAATCGAATGATATTATGAACATCATTACTACCTTAATTTTAGTAGGTAAACCTACTAGAAATGAGAAATATAGATCTAGCTTCAAAGGATCCTTGGATGGCTTGAAAGTTCTTGAAGCAGAATCATGACACGAAAACAAGTTCAAGTAAGATTTCCACTCGAAATAAGATTGTTATAGTTATAGAAATTGAATCAAAGTTTGAATATAAGTATTACCTTGAATTAGAAAGATATCTTACTGTAAATAAGAAAGATTTATTGAGATTAGATGATCACTTGAAATGAATTTGCAAGATTGGAAGTAAGCTAGTAAACTTGAAAGTGTTTTGGTGTGTTCTTGAGTAGTTGTTTTGTAAGTTGATCTAGGTTAGGATTTATGAGCTAGATTGAGCTAGATTTTGATGAAGGTGATGAAGAACACTTAGAACATCAAGAGAGAACAAGAGAGAGATAAGTTTGATGCATGAAAGTTGAAAAATGAAAGTGTTATGGTTGGTGAAGAAAAACGTGATCCTACCCTTGAATATAAGGTTCCATTAGTTTGTATTTTTGTTAGATATTTTATGCTAGTTGCCAAATGATGGTTCCTACATGTTTAGGTGACTCATTAAGGCTGCTAAGAGCTGATTGTTAAAGTGTATATACCAATAGTATATACGTCTAGAGGCTGGGTATTGTACGAGTACAAATACGGATTGAATACGAGTAAATTTTGTTTACTGAAGCAAATAGTATTTTATTGTAGCAAATAGTATTTTACTGTAGCAAATAGTATTTCACTGTAGCAAATAGTATTTTACTGTAGCAAATAGTAATGTTATTCTGTAGCAAATAGTGTTTTACTGTAGCAAATAGTGTTTTACTTGTACATCTTTGATTTAATTGTATTTCTTCTTATATATATATATAATAAAAACTTACATCATAAAAAAAAAAAAAATGATTATATGATTATCACAAGTTATGACGTTCGTGAATCATCAGGCAAACTGGGTTGTCAATTGTCTACATGAAACTCATTTCAAATAATCAAGTCTTAACAAGTTTGATTGCTTAACATGTTGGAAACATTTAATCATGGAAATATCAATTTCATTTAATATATAATCATGGAAAAGTTCGGGTCACTACAGGTCTGATATATCCAATCTATGATTCACCATGGGTTAGTCCTGTTCAATTGGTACCCAAAAAGGGAGGGACGACTGTAATTCAAAATGAGAATAATGAGCTTGTTCCAACACGGGAAGTCACCGGTTAGAGGGTTTGCATAGACTATCGTAAACTAAACGATGCAACCCGGAAGGATCATTTTCCATTACCTTTTATCGATCAAATGTTGGAACGTCTATCAGGAAATGAATTCTTTTGTTTCCTTGACGGTTTTTCTGGCTACTTTCAAATTCCCCTCGATCCAAAGGACCAAGAGAAAACAACCTTCACCTGTCCTTATGGAACATTTGCCTATCGACGCATGCCCTTTGGGTTATGCAATGCACTGGCTACATTTCAGCGATGCATGGTGGCAATATTCCACGACATGATTGAGCGTTGTATGGAAGTCTTCATGGACGATTTCTCAGTCTTTGGTAGTACCTTTAATTCGTGCCTTTCAAACCTTGACAAGATGCTCACCCGGTGTGAAGGGTCAAATTTAGTTCTAAATTGGGAAAAATGTCACTTCATGGTAAAAGAAGGGATAGTTTTAGGACATAAGATTTCAAAAGCAGGAATAGAAGTTAATAAGGCTAAGATTGAGACCATTACTAAACTTCCAGAACCTACCACAGTGATGCGTTGAAACAGTACCTTTATTTTATGAACGGATTTGAGTTATTTTGTTACACGAATTGATTTATTGTATATGTGGTGTTTTAATGAATTCAGGTTGATTTCACACATATAGGCAACTAGTCCTATTCGCATAGTTTAGTTTTATAGGTAAATCCAGTTCGTTCCACAGGGAGACAGTGTTTAATGGTTTTTTAATAGTCTTTGAAGTTAAACTTATTTAAAGGGGGTTTTAGATTAGGAATTTATACTTAGCATAACATAATAATAATATATAACTTAATCCTTAATTTAATTGAACTACTTATTAATTAAAATTACAAGATTACACGATTTATAATTATTAACTTCAAAAGTGAATTAATTGAAACTATATTAATTGTGATAGAAATATTTTATTAAATGATAATAAGTATAACAATAATTTTTTTTTTTTACAACTAAATGATTAAGAATTTATTTAAAACAATAAAATAAAATACAAATTAACTTAAACAATAAAATAGAATACAAATTAACTTAAATTAGCATCTTCATGCCAATAATCTATGGTAAGACGGTTAACTAAATAATAATTTTTAATTAAATTAAAGGTGGATTAAAGATAATTATAATAATTAAACTAATTATAAATTAATTAAAATAATAATAAAAGATTTAATTAAAACTTGAATTTTGAAACTAATTCGTAACAGTACTGGTGTTATACGTACGTGTTTCGTGTAGGTATATACACGTTTCCGAAATATATGCGGTTCGTGTGAAACTATACGCGATCCGCGTATGGTTTGTTGGATGTGACAAAACAGTTCTGGTTCAACCGAAGTTCATTGATTTATATTTTCAATTTTAACTGTATAATAATACGTAAATGAATAATAATAATAATAATTATTTGCAATATATAAATGGGAGTGTTTACTTAAATGTGTCACCTCTAGATCCATGGATTGTTTTAGTTTTAAGCTCTATTAAAATGTTTAGTATAAAACTTTATATTTTTCTTTCGAATAAATAAAGTTTCAACTATCTAAATTAAATCTAATTTTCATTTAATCTTATTTAGATAGTTACTAGTCCCCAAGTATTTAAATTGAGACCCAACCCAGTTTTGACTTTCTCCAAAACCCAAATCATAACGGTTTCCCTTTTTACAATTTCACTATTATGTAACTAGTGATATTACCCAACCCACCGAACTTTATTTCTAATTTAGTGTTAGTAAATTATTCATAAGTTCTTCTAAATCACTGTTAATGTTGAAGCCTAACTTATATAAATAAAAATAACTTTCATTATTTGAATCTAATAAATTAAGTGACAAGGGTTAAATGTCCAAATACATAATAATGGTTCTTTTAATTAGGCTCAATATTAAAAATACTTAAGTTACATTTTAATTTTTACAAGTGATAACGATCCATTTCACTAGGGGCTCTACATCTAAGCAAACACTAGGGAAATTTAACTACTCATTATACTAGGATAAACATAAAAATATAAATATACAAACATACTAATAATGATAAAAATTGATAACGATAATTTTAATAGGATAAACTTACTAAAATCTTCACTTTCATTTACTTCAAACGGTAGAAAAATTACAATAACAACACCCTTTTTTTACTCGCACAATAATACTCTAAATCACGAACAATACACCCTTGATATAAAATTATCCTAAATATTGAACTTGGAACTGAAAATAATACTAGTACAGAGTATTTTGATAAAATAAAAAGACTAATATTTGTGTGGTATCTCCCCTATTTTCTCTGCGTATTTCTTAAAAATACGTGAGTGTGTATGTTGTATGGAATTTTGGAGCTGTGCACACTCTGTATATCTCTAGTACTCCGTATTATACTCTGTCCATTCAAGTAGTAGGTAGAGAATATAACACTTTTTGCTATAACACTGAAAAATGAAATAATATTTAAAGATAAAGCAACCGTCCCATTTGCTTTAGGAATCTGGATCTGGTGGCAACATTATGCGTTTCACGTAGCGGAGCACACGGTCCGCGTAAGAGCAACAATATTACACGTTTCACGTAGGACTTCACTCGATCTGCGTAAGAGTAAACGACAGTTTTCTTATTTTTATTTTTGCGTTCGTTCTTTGTTGATCCCGTGTTGACATATATTGACTTGGAACTTTCATTTGAAATCTTTTTCTTCGATCATCTTGGACTTTCATTCGGATAAACGTTATCTCGATATATATTTGGTTAAAACCCGTCGTTTATTATCATTTCTTCAAACTTCAAGCTCGCGTTTACTTTTGCCGTTTTTCTCGTGAATTATGCATTTGAATGTCTTCGTTTCGGTAAAAGCCGATGAAATATAAATGATATTGCGTCGAAATATATGTATGGTTAAAGCAATATCAAAATACCCCACACTTGAACGTTGCTTGTCCTTAAGCAATTACATCTTCTAAATAGAATCGGAACATTACATATTTTTCCATATCGAACATTAAATCACACAACACACTCCACACGAAATGAAAACACACGCTATATGGAATAAGTTGGAAACACTACACAATATTTATTGGATCATACGCACACCACACGAAATGAAATTCTAACAACAGAAACAAAGTTGAAACTCGTGATTAAGGTTTTAAAAATTTGGATCCTTAGGGAAAATTGGACCTTGTGAAAACGTTTTATGATTTTATAAAAATGTCATGCTAGTTTTTACACTAGACACGTTTTCCAGTTTTAACCTCAAATTCCGGTCGAGGGTAACTGAAAACCGTAGTCTCAGTCGGCGATTAGCAAGCTATCCGCCCCCATGATTGAAGTATCATGGAACTTGAAACCGAATGTCCTAAAAATGGTTTTACACAATATAGTTCATAAAATAGCATAAGTTTTAGAAGAAACTTATATTGTGTCCAAATATCATCGGTGAACCATGAGTTTGCACACCTCAATTTGTTATGGCATATGTATGTTGACCGTGGTCAAACATAGATGCAGTTGATCTTTACGGAGATCATCCATCTGGGGATTAGATTCATTAGTCTTAAAAGCTAATTTGCAATGTGCCCCCCATTGTACGAGACAGATCCATCTCATGGTTAGGATAAGTCTGACCACCAAAAACCCTGTTTGATGCTGAGGTGAGGTGGATTTCTAGCCGATGATAGAGATGACTTTTCAAGATTTTTTGTCAACCTACAGCTGTTCTGGACTACATCTTCTAACATAAGTTAGCAAGTGTGTCATTTTGGAAGGCTTTACTTCCTTAATGGGATATTCAGGTTTATACATTCCAAAGCAATGATATCTGCAATAAACTTAATAGAAACATGTGATAAATGATTCCTAAAATATAGGTTTATAAATTCTGTTGTACTTGGTTTTCTTTTATAGGTTTTAATCAAATAATCTTATGTATTTTTAATGTATGGAGACAATAATTTCGGTTTTTGACACCTAATCTTTAATTGCTCGTAATTACCTTAAAAATTTACTAGATATATTTGTTTAAAAATTTTCAAAATTTTTCATAAAAACCGCCAAGTTATAAGTTCTCGAGAATTTATATATTCCCACCCCACACTTAAGATTATGTAATGCCCTCATTACATAAAATCAGATTAAATGTATAAATTTGAGAGGACAAAAAGTGTAAAGTATATGGAACTTCCTTTGTTAAGTAATTGGACATTGTAAAATGCTTATCGTATGAACATATCCAATCCTTTTTATCACAATAATACTTTCGTGTTTCGTTATGTCGAATCTCATCATCGTAAATACCTGTCAATAAAATATGTTAATCACACACGAGATGGGGTTGTACTTTAGTAGTACAAAAATTTTACCCCACACTAAAATTTTGTATATATAAAATAAAAGTAAACGTAAATACTTAAAACACATCATAAAAATCATTTTTTTACAAATAATATAAAAAAATAAAAAATAACAACTAAAAACTAGAAAAATGGCCATTCAGGGCCTCCTTGATCTTCCTGTTCCCGTTGCTGTTGCTGCCGCTGTTCATTTTGGCGTTGTTCCTCGTAAAAACGCCGATAGGCATCCTGACTTGCAGCTAGATCAGCGTTGGGATCATAAGGTGGAGGTAGAGGATCACCGGGTGCTTGCCATGGGGCGTATGAAGGAAAGACTGAGGGTGCGTAATGTTGTGGGTTAGCTGTGTATAAATATGCTTGATGATGTGCCCACCCAAGTTGTGCTCCCTGGCCCCTTTGATCATATCGAATGTTTTCTAACATATTACACTGAGCTAGTTGGGTATGCCTAATGTCCCCTATTTGCTGAGATAAACTAGTGTATTGGTCTTCTGATCTCCGTCCCCAATTATCATATGAGTTCCTTAAATCTAAACTCAATGAATTAAACGAATTTTGTAACATATCGAAATCAGAGGTACCTACATTAGACGAACTAGCCTGATCTGGCTGTCTCCGTCTTATCCTAGTATCTCGCTCAGGTTCATCGTCTTCCTCCATAGGAGCGGGAGCAACAACTTCTTGTCGTCTTAAACTAATTACCCCACCCCTCACTTGTATAGCTTTTGCTGTTTTATATACATCCAATCCTAAAGTTTTAACAGCTTGATCGACCGGTATTATTGGAGGTTCTGATTCACTCGGGTTGAGTTCGAACCAGTTTCCTAAACAAGTGATATAGTGACCCCCCGACATGTCACTTGATCCTCTAGCACCCTACCCTACATGAGCTAAAAAGTAGGCAACTCCATAGGGTATACTAACAAAGGTATCCCGATCTCTGATCACATCTAAATACCAAAGGTCAATATAATTAATTTTATCTGTATTACCAAATGACCTTTGGTTTATTGTGTTCGCTATAAATTTATGAATTATTCTAAATCGAACATCAGTGATCTTTAGGTATGATTCTTGGCCGGCCTCATATCTATTTCTATTAGTAAAAGATTGCCAAACCTTCCCAGAATCATAGTTACCTGTATACCCAGCCCCAGTAAAAATATACTCCCTAAAACCGGGAGTCAACATCTCCTCGACGATGTAAATCCCCAATGCGTTAATCACGTTGCTTAGGGACATCCTTCTATCTACCCCACCCAGTCTAAACTGTAGAAAATTATCATCATCGATAGTTTCTGGGTGTATACTCATTCTAACAGTAGAATAGAATTCCAAGCACCATTCTCTATATACAGGACTATTTAAACTAAAATACCTCTCAAAATCATTAAAAACCAAAGTCATCCCAAATTCGTTTGTGAAATTTTGGTTTAAAATTTCCCTTAATTGTGTATCTAAGTTGACTGGGTATCCTAAGGGAGCCCAGTCCACAACATATACCGGAGAGGTGTTTCTATTGATCAGAGAAAGTAAGTCCTTAACCTTTTGCACTCGTTGGGGTAAATCATTAGGAAATCTCAGGTTCGGGTGTAAGGTTTGGAGGAGTTGTTCCATTTATGGTGTTACTTGTTCCTCATCTTGCTGTTGGTTTACAGCCCTCATTCGAAATAATCCCTGCATAACATTTTAAAACAAGAAATTCATCCCAACTGGGTATGTTAATATTAGCAAAGAATTCATAATCATCATACAAGCTTGTTCTCAACACCACATGAACTAATATATATCAACAACAGTTTAAGGTTTACTTCTAAAGATTAAAACAAAAAAAAATAAACAAACAAAATTCATAATCATAAATCAAGTTTCATAATCCAAGTGGAAAACATTCAATGAACTAAGCATATATAATTCAATCCAATCACATTGCGTGTATTCCAGCTTCCAAATAATCTTTATCATCATTACAATTCATTACTTGATTCATGAAAATAACAAAAATTATTAAATTTAGACTAAAATTAAAATCACAGAATCAAACAATCAAATTCATGTTCAAAGCTTCTACTACTATCAAAACAGTTAAAAACATAAAATTATAACCACAATAACTCACTTTAATAGCAATTCCTCAATTTTTCCCCAATATGTATAAACCCTAACTTTAAAATTATCAATCAAACATCAAATTCTTTGCTAATCGGGTTTAACATCACACTAACATAATAGTTATAGCAATAATCAAGCAAAATTCAACAATAACATGCATCAATTCGGATAAAAGCTATAAAAATAAATACTGAAAAATTTAAAGAACAAGTGGTAAAAACGGGCTTAGGACCCTTACCAATCATGGCATGTTGAAAGATAGATGAATTGGAGGAGATTGGTAGTGTTAATTAGATTTTTGTAAGTGATTTTGGTGATTTTTGGGGTTACCCTTCGTTCACAGCAGAGAAGAAAGAAAAAAAAATAAAAAAAATATGTGTGAAGAACATGTTGCTGGTCGACTGATATGCTTTCTGATTTTTCAACTTACGCGTTTCGCGTAGTATTACGCTGTCCGCGTAACTTTTAATTCTACGCGTTTCTCGTGGTACCTTACACGTACCGCGTAAGGTTTAAGTTATATTATTATTATTTTTTTTCAACTTATAATTAATCAAATTTTTAAAATTTCTTTTATAAATTTATATTTGTTGTTACGGAAATTTTGGTTTATTATACCTAGTCTTTATCCGTTTATAAATTTTCAAATCAATTTATAAAATTTAATTTATTAAAAGTTAAAGTTTTAAAATTTTATGAAAACAAAAATAAAACAAAACACTCTATTTATTTATTTATTTATTTCTTTTTTTTCAACTTTATAAGTACTTAAATTTCAAAATATCAATTTTAAATTTATATTTGTTGTAACGGAAATTTCGGTTGTTATACCTAGTCTTTATCCGTTTATAAATTTTCAAATTCAATTTATAAAATTTAATTCTTTAAAAGTTAAAGTTTTTAATATTTTTCAAAAACAACTTAAAAACAAAACACTCTATTTTTTTTTATTTGAAATTTTTTAATTAAAAGAAAATTAATATTTTAAAACAAGTACATGAAAAATAAAAATTAAATGAATTTAAAATATACTCTATTTTTTTTATATTTTATATATATACTTTCAAACCAACTAATTTTCAAACTTAAAACTTTGTTTCCTATCAACTAGGTAGAGATAATCTCGGTTGCTACACCTATCATTACCCACGACAAAGTTTACAAATTATATATTTTTACGGTTATTGATAAAAAGTATATTTTTAGTAGTTTTAATTTTTCTTTTTCTTTTATTTTTGTGGTTTTACTATTTAAAAGATATATTATGAATCTAACAATAAATTTCGTGCAATTTGAAGAACGACAATTCAGTTGTTACACTTAACATTATCGTTTTCAATGAAAACAGGTTAAACTCAAGGTTTATCAATTTTAAATGGTAGACCTTTTTAATAAAAACAAACAACAAACAATTACAAACTAAAACACACCAAAACATAAACACATAAAAATTCATAAACACACAAAAATGCACAAACACACAATTGGCTAGAAAAAGAATTAGATTGTGAAACCGCGTTGACTTGCCTCATAGTAGAGTCGTACCATTTCGCCTCCCATGGCTTCGTAGGCGTAACCTCGTTAGTTTAAGAGGTTTTCCTTTGAACATTTAAAAGGCCCTTCTCGGCGTAAGGTTACGTACTCATAATTAGAGTCCGTCTGGTTCTTTGGGCAATTTCCGTAATGAGCTGGTTTTCCACATTTTACACACTTGCCCAAATGACGTGCTCGACGCTTCTTAGCTGATTTTGATTTGCCTTTGGCATAATTTTTCTCGTTAAGTTCTTGTCTCATTTCTTTACTCGTCTGATCGCATCTTCTCTTTATATCTAATACTACATCTCTCGGTAAAATTTTATCGCACATCAAAAAGAAGTGGTTGTAGACATATTGATTGCGCATCTTGAAAATAAACAATAAATAAAAACGAAAAGAAAATAAAAAGGTAGAATGGAGGGAGAAGACTAGTTCTTTAGTGTCTGCTAAGGAAGGACCGAACAAACCCCACTCTTAAAGATAAAACTAAAGATCGAGAATGGAGTTGAAAACCTTAAAGTTACCCTGAATTTACTTGTCCTTAGGGTAGAATGTGATTTCGTCTCTTTCCGTAGTGTTGATTCCGTCAAAGTATAACTTGAGTCGATGACCGTTCACCTTAAAAGTTCCACCGTCTTTGCTATATCACTCTGCATATCCAGATGGAAAAACCTGTTTTATTATATATGGCCCAGTCCATCGGGATCTAAGTTTCCCAGGTGAAAACTTAAAATCTGATTGGAAAACTAATACTTTATCCCCTTGTTCGAATTCCTTTCTTTCTTTTAATCGTTTATCATGCCATCTCTTAGTTTTCTCTTTGTATGTTTTAGAGTTTTCATAAGCTTGTAGTCTTAACTCATCTAATTCATTAAGTTGTAAGAATCGGTTTTCTCCAGCTTCCACAAGGTTGGTGTTACATTCTCTTAGAGCCCAATATGCCTTGTGTTCAACTTTGACAGGTAGATGACACGCCTTACCATAAATTAATCGGAAAGGTGTAGTACCAATGGGCGTTTTGAATGCAGTTCTAAATGTCCAAAGCGCATCATCTAACTTTCGATGCCAGATTTTTAGATTATTTTTAACCGTTCTTTCTAAAATTCGTTTAAGACCTCGATTTGTGTTTTCAACTTGGCCACTCGTTTGAGGGTGATAAGAAGTTGAGAAACGATGATTAACTTCGTACTTTTTAAGTACTTTCTCGAGTAATTGATTTGTAAAATGAGTTCCACGATCACTGATTAATGCTTTTGGAATCCCAAAACATGAAAATAGGTTTTTAAGAAAGCTGACAACAACACGGGCATCATTTGTGGGTAAAGCTTTTGCTTCGGCCCATTTAGAAACGAAGTCAACTGCCACAAGAATGTATTTTCATTTATTCAATGCAGGAAATGGACCCATGAAGTCAATACCCCAAATGTCAAATACTTCACATACAAGAATGCCTTTTTGTGGCATTTCGTCCATTTTTGAGATGTTACCGGATCTTTGACATGCATCACATGTTTTAACCATGTGGTGTGCATCTTTGAAAATGGTTGGCCAATAAAAACCAGAGTCAAAGACCTTCTTAGCTGTATAGCTAGGTCCTAAATGACCACCCGCTGGACCTTGATGACAGTGCTCCAATATTTGTTGAGCTTCTTTACCATATACGCATCGACGGATAACTTGATCCGCTCCTATTCGAAAAAGATTAGGGTCTTCCCAGAAGTAAAATTTTAAATCAGCAAAGAATTTCTTCTTTTGCTGGTACGTTTGGTTTTTAATTAATACTCCTGCGGCGAGATAATTTGCAAAATCTGCAAACCATGGAACTTCAAATTCAGTTTCTATTCTCATTAGAAACTCATCGGGAAAAGTGTCATGAATAATCGATTCATCTAGTTTTTCTAGGTCGGGATTCTCAAGACGAGATAAGTGATCAATAGCGAGATTTTCAGCACCCTTTTTTATCCTTGATTTCTATATCAAATTCTTGTAAGAGAAGAATCCAACGTATCAATCTAGGTTTTGCATCTTGTTTCTTGAACAAGTACTTTAGGGCTGAATGATCGGTAAAAACAATCGTTTTGGATAGCACAAGATATGATCTAAATTTATCAAAAGCAAATACAATTGCAAGGAATTCTTTTTCGGTAGTTGTATAGTTGAATTGTGCTCCTGTTAATGTTTTACTTGCATATTATATTGGTTGAAATTTGTTATCTTGGCGTTGTCCTAAAACGGCTCCTAGTGCGAATCACTAGCATCACACATTAGTTCAAATGGTTTGGACCAATCGGGAGATACTATGATAGGTGCATTCATAAGTTTATCTTTTAGAATGGAGAAAGCTTGTAAGCATTCGTCATTGAATTCGAATGTACTGTCTTTCTCAAGAAGTTTAGTCATGGGTCGAGCGATTTTGGAAAAATCCTTGATCAATCGTCGATAAAATCCCGCATGACCTAAGAAACTACGAATTCCTTTAACGTTAGTTGGAGGAGGAAGCTTTGAGATTACATCGATCTTAGCTTTGTCTACTTCCATTCCATCTCGAGAAATCTTGTGTCCTAAAACAATGCCTTCCTTCACCATGAAGTGGCATTTTTCCCAATTTAAAACAAGATTTGATTCCACACAACGAATTAACATTCGCTTGAGGTTTGAAAGGCATGAATCGAAGGAGTCTCCAAAAACAGAGAAATCATCCATAAAGACTTCCATACTTCCTTCTATCATGTCATGAAATATTGCCATCATACACCTTTGAAAGGTGCCTGGCGCGTTGCATAATCCGAACGACATTCGTCGGTATGCGAATGTACCAAATGGACAAGTAAAAGTTGTCTTGTCTTGGTCTTTTGGATCAATGGGAATTTGAAAATAACTGGAGAACCCATCAAGGAAACAATAGTACTCTTTTCCCGCTAAACATTCTAGCATTTGGTCAATATAAGGAAGTGGAAATGGTCTTTCCTTGTGGCGTCGTTTAAACGACGGTAGTCTATACAGACTCTCCAGCCAGTGACTGTTCTTGTAAGAACGAGTTTATTCTTATCATTAAGGATGACAGTTGTACCCCCTTTCTTGGGTACTACTTGAACAGGACTAACCCATGGGCTATCGGATATAGGGTATATTAACCCGGCATCAAGTAACTTGATAACCTCCTTTTTGACAACTTCTTTCATGTTAGGGTTTAACCTTCGTTGTCTTTGTACCACAGGTTTAAAATCTTCTTCCATTAGAATCTTATGAGTACAATAAGCAGGGTTAATTCCTGGAATATCTGTTGCTTTCCAAGCAATTGCTTTCTTATGAGTTTTTAGAACGGACATTAACCTACTATTTTTGTTATCGGAGAGTTTTGATGAGATTATAACCGGTAATTGTGACGTACCTTGGAGATAAGCATACTCCAAATGTTCTGGGAGTTCTTTAAGTTCCAAGGTTGGTGGTTCTTCCAAGGAAGATTTTATTCGGAACCTGTTACCATCGATAATTTCTTCAAAGGGTTCATCTTCCTTGGGAATTTCTTCCTCACTGCAATCTTCATCGATGACTACTTTCAACAATTCGTCAAGTTCAAGCTCTACATCGAATTCATCACTTTCACTCATTGGGGTGAAGTTTGAGGTGTCTATATTTAGTAATTCTTGCAATTCTTTTTCAACACAACAATTAACAATGTATACCTTATAACATTCGTCATCGGAGGATATAGGTTGTTTCATAGCTTTATCTATGTTTAAGGTAAATCTATCTTCCCCTACACCTAGACTAAGTTTTTTATCTTTAACACGCACAATTGTGTCAGCGGTATTTAGAAAAGGTTGCCCTAGAATTAGGGGACCCTTACTATCTTCTTCCATATCAAGGACAACGAAATCGGCAGGAAAGATTAAATGATTAACTTTAACCGGTAGGTTTTCGGCAATACCAATAGGATAGTTAAAAGTTCTATCTGCTAGGCGTATACACATCCTAGTTGGTTTTAGATCTCCTAGGTTTAGTTTTAAATACAAGGAGTGTGGCATAAGATTGATACTTGCGCCTAAGTCAGCTAATGCATCGTACATTACTGAATCTCCCATCAGACACGGAATAATGAAACTACCAGGATCTCCAAGTTTCGGTGGCATCTTTTGCTTTTGCAAAATTGTTGAGCATTTCTCATTGAGGAATGTGGTTGAAACTTCTTCATATTTACCTTTATCGGCTATGAGATCCTTGATAAACCTTCCATATTTTGGCATACCCCTAAGAACTTCCGCGAGTGGCATGTTAATGCTAATTTGCTTGATCATATCTACAAATTTCTGATATTGGCTCGCGAGTTTGTCTTTCTTTAATGCCTTCGGGTATGGAATAGGTTCCTTGTGCACCTTCACTGGTGGTTCTTCAATTTTCTTTGATATGATCTCAAGTGGATCATCTGTCTCTTGTTCTTTCTCAACATGCTCATCTATATCAATGGGTACTTGTAAAATAGAAGGAGACAAAGGAACTTCTGAGGATTTACTAGTTTCTGGGTTAACAATTAAACCACTTCTAGAGTTATAGCATTTACATGTTCATTTCTTGTTTGATTGTTGTTGGGATTCACTTGAGTATTTGAGGGAAGAGCGCCTGGTGGTCCCTCTGATAGTAACTGTGAGATCCTTCCAACATCTCTTTCTAAATTCTGTATCGTAGCTTGTTGATTTCGAATTTGCTGAGTTTAAATTTCTACAAATTGCTCGTGTTTAACCATAAAATCTCTCAAGAGATCTTCTAAACCGGATTTCTTCTCGGGTTGTGGTTGTATAAGTGCTTGTGGTTGTGGTTGTGGTTGATTGTGTTAGAAATTATTTTGATAAATTCGTTGAGGTTGATTTCGGTTGTTTAGGTTATTGTAACCTGGTGGTGCATTTCTTTGATTTTGATTTGGGAAATTCTGGTTATTTTGGTAAACCGGATTTCCTTCTTGGTAATTATTGTTTAAACCTGAAGGTCCTCCTACTTGGTAGTTGTTAATTGGAGGATATTTTCGGTTATTTGCTTCTATCGCTGAAAAATCGTTGAAGTTCATTTCACCTTTTCTCAAGTAATCTAAGAAATTCGCTTGCTCTTCCATCATTGTTTTATCACAATCTCTAATAAGATGGGGACCTTGGCACAGTTCACATCCTACCCTGATAGCATGCATTTCCTTGGTTACTTTCTCAATTTTCCTTGCTTGATTTGCCATTTGAACTTTTAAAGAATCAATTTCATCATTGCTTTCGATATTAGCAACGGTTGATGATCTAGAGAATTCTATCTCTTGATGCCAATTATGAGAATGTGCTGCTATATCGGCAATGATTGTGTGAGCGTCTTCCGGTGTTTTCTTCATGATTGATCCTCCTGCTGCAACATCTATATCCTTTCGAGTAGCCACATTGACTCCTTTATAGAATATTTGGACTTTTTGGAATGTATTCAACCCGTGTTGAGGACATACCCTAAGCATTTTGATGAATCGGGTCCAAGCTTCATAAAGAGTCTCGTTAAACTTTTGCTTGAAGTGATTTATATCACTTTGCAATTTGGCTGCTTTTGAAGCAGGGAAGAATTCTGACAAAAACTTGTCCATCATATCATTCCAGTCTTCGATATAACCTTCTGGTAATGAGTCTAGCCAATCTCTTGCATCGTCCTTTAGGGACCATGGAAAGATTTTCAAACATGCGACTTCATCGGAGACATCCTTAATTTTGAATAGCTTGCAAATGCTTACAAACTTACGAAGATGCTCGTTAGCATCCTCATTTGGAGCTCCACCAAATTGGCATGTATTAGTCACCATGTGAAGGAATTGACCTTTTATTTCAAAGTCGTCATTCATCGTAGGTTGAATAATTGTGTGGCCTTGACCTGTTCTTGTCGCCTTCATTAATGCTTCCATCATTTGAATTGTAACAGCCATCTCTTCTTCTTCCTTAATAACTGGCTCTATGATTGGTTGAATATCTGGTTCAGAGTTAGAATCCAATGAAAGTGATTCTAAATCCTCAGCAAGAGATTCTACTTCTTGATCTCTTAAACGTTCGTGAAATTCTCTTTCGGGTTCAGAATATGAAGGAGTTAATTCAGTGTTGGAGGAACGTAAATTCATGCATTAATTCCTATTATGAAATCATAACACCAAAAGCTTTTCTAGGAATGAATTCCTACAAAAGGATCGAATAACCTAAAGTCTATTAAAATCTTTTAAACAAAACCGCATCCCCGGCAGCGGCGCCAAAAAGTTGATGCGTTGAAACAGTACCTTTATTTTATGAACGGATTTGAGTTATTTTGTTACACGAATTGATTTATTGTATATGTGGTGTTTTAATGAATTCAGGTTGATTTCACACATATAGGCAACTAGTCCTATTCGCATAGTTTAGTTTTATAGGTAAATCCGGTTCGTTCCACAGGGAGACAGTGTTTAATAGTTTTTTAATAGTCTTTGAAGTTAAACTTATTTAAAGGGGGTTTTGGATTAGGAATTTATATTTAGCATAACATAATAATAAAATATAACTTAATCCTTAATTTAATTGAATTACTTATTAATTAAAATTACAAGATTACATGATTTATAATTATTAACTTTAAAAGTGAATTAATTAAAACTATATTAATTGTGATAGAAATATTTTATTAAATGATAATAAGTATAACAATAATTTTTTTTTACAACTAAATGATTAATAATTTATTTAAAACAATAAAATAAAATAAAATACAAATTAACTTAAACAATAAAATAGAATACAAATTAACTTAAATTAACTAAATAATAAGTTTTAATTAAATTAAAGGTGGCTTAAAGATAATTATAATAATTAAACTAATTATAAATTAATTAAAATAATAATAAAAGATTTAATTAAAACTTGAATTTTGAAACTAATTCGTAACAGTACTGGTGTTATACGTACGTGTTTCATGTAGGTATATACGCATTTCGCGTATACTTTTAAATATACGTGGTTCGTGTGAAACTATACGCGATCCGCGTATGGTTTGTTGGATGTGACAAAACAGTTCTGGTTCAACCGAAGTTCATTGATTTATATTTTCAATTTTAACTGTATAATAATACGTAAATGAATAATAATAATTATTATTTGCAATATATAAATGGGAGTGTTTACTTAAATGTGTCACCTCTAGATCCATGGATTGTTTTAGTTTTAAGCTCTATTAAAATGTTTAGTATAAAACTTTATATTTTTCTTTCGAATAAATAAAGTTTCAACTAGCTAAATTAAATCTAATTTTCATTTGATCTTATTTAGATAGTTACTAGTCCCCAAGTATTTAAATTGAGACCCAACCCAGTTTTGACTTTCGCCAAAACCCAAATCATAACGGTATCCCTTTTTACAATTTCACTATTATGTAACTAGTGATATTACCCAACCCACCGAACTTTATTTCTAATTTAGTTTTAGTAAATTATTCATAAGTTCCTCTAAATCACTGTTAATGTTGAAGCCTAACTTATATAAATAAAAATAACTTTCGTTATTTGAATCTAATAAATTAAGTGACAAGGGTTAAATGTCCAAATACATAATAATGGTTCTTTTAATTAGGCTCAATATTAAAAATACTTAAGTTACATTTTAATTTTTACAAGTGATAACAATCCATTTCACTAGGGGGTCTACATCTAAGCAAACACTAGGGAAATTTAGCTACTCATTATACTAGGAGAAACATAAAAATATAAATATACAAACATACTAATAACGATTAAAATTGATAACGATAATTTTAATAGGATAAACTTACTAAAATCTTCACTTTCATTTACTTCAAACGATAGAAAAATTACAATAACAACACCCTTTTTTTACTCGCACAATAATACCCTTAATCACGAACAATACACCCTTGATATAAAATTATCCTAAATATTGAACTTGGAACTGAAAATAATACTAGTACAGAGTATTTTGATAAAATAAAAAGACTAATATTTGTGTGGTATCTCCCCTATTTTCTCTGCGTATTTCTTAAAAATATGTGAGTGTGTATGTTGTATGGAATTTTGGAGCTGTACACACTCTGTATATCTCTAGTACTCCGTATTATACTCTGTCCATTCAAGTAGTAGGTAGAGAATATAACACTTTTTGCTGTAACACTAAAAAAAGAAATAATATTTAAAGATAAAGCGACCGTCCCATTTGCTTTAGGAATCTAGATCTGGTGGCAACATTACGCATTTCGCGTAGGGGAGCACACAGTCCGCGTAAGAGCAACAATATTACGCGTTTAGCGTAGGACTTCACGCGATCCGCGTAAGAGTAAACGACAGTTTTCTTATTTTTATTTTTGCGTTTGTTCTTTGTTGATCCCGTGTTGACGTATATTGACTTGGAACTTTCATTTGAAATCTTTTTCTTCGATCATCTTGGACTTTCATTCGGATAAACGTTATCTCGATATATATTTGGTTAAAACCCGTCGTTTATTATCATTTCTTCAAACTTCAAGCTCGCGTTTACTTTTGCCGTTTTTCTCGTGAATTATGCATTTAAATGTCTTCGTTTCGGTAAAAGCCGATGAAATATAAATGATATTGCGTCGAAATATATGTATGTTTAAAGCAATATCACACAGTAAGAGCGGTTAGGAGTTTCCTAGGACACGCCGGTTTTTACCGACGCTTCATTAAGGAATTTTCAAAGGTCACACGACCTCTCACTCACCTCCTAGGAAAAGAAGTCCCGTTTGTCTTCGATGAAGAATTCGAAAAACATTCAACTATCTGAAAGAGCAGCTAACACATGCACCCATCATGATAGCTCCTGATTGGAGTCTACCCTTTGAGATCATGTGTGATGCGAGTGATTTCGCAGTTGGATCAGTGCTTAGACAACGGGTAGATAAACACTTTCATCCAATCTATTACGCAAGCAAAACCTTAACCGGAGCTCAAGAGAATTACACTACCACGGAAAAGGAGCTGCTAGTCGTAGTATTTGCCTTCGAAAAATTTCGTTCCTATCTCATTCTGTCCAAAACTACAGTCTATACAGATCATTCAGCCCTCAAATATCTATTCACAAAGCAAGACGCACAACCAAGACTCCTACGATGGATCGTACTCCTTCAAGAATTCGATATTGAGATTAAAGACAAGAAGGGAGCAGAGAACGTCGCAGCAGATCATCTTAGTCATTTGGAGAACCCAACGATGGAAAAACTTGCAAAACAAGATATCAGAGATAAATTTCCTGAAGAACAGCTTATGACTTTAGGACAAACTCACATAGGATCACAGTTTACTGACACTCCTTGGTATGCCGACATGGCCAACTACTTAGTTGCCAGAGTAGTACAAAAAGGAATGAGTACCTCCCGAAGAAGGAAGTTCTTCTGGGATGCCAAGTACTACTACTGGGAAGATCCCTACCTGTTTAGAATTTTTCCTGATCAGATAATCAGGAGGTGCATAGATGAAAAACAAGCAGCAGGGATTCTTTACCAATGCCACCATGGGCCAACTGGAGGTCATCATGGAGCAAATTTGACCGCGAGAAAAGTCTACGAATCAGGATTCTACTGGTCATCTATATTCTGAGATGTGCAAGAGCTTGTAAAGCGTTGCGACGCATGCCAAAGGCAAGGCATTATCTCTATGAAGAATGAGATGCCTCGGACTAATATCCAAGCTTGCGAGATCTTCGATATATGGGGATTAGACTTCATGGGCCCATTTCCAAAGTCTAATGGGAAAGAATATGTCCTCGTAGCAGTAGATTACGTCTCCAGATGGGTCGAAGCCCAAGCATTTCCGACCAATGATGCCAAAGTCGTCACAAATTTCCTGAAGAGACTCTTCTGCAGATTTGGAGCTCCCCGCGCGATAATAAGTGATAGAGGCACACACTTCTGTAACACTCAGTTTATGAAGGTGATGCAACAATACGGAGTTACCCACAAAATGTCCACTGCCTTTCATCCGCAGACCAACGGACAAGCAGAGGTCACGAACAGAGCACTCAAAAGAATCTTAGAACGAACTGTCGGCCATCATGGAAATAAATGGGTCGAGAATCTAGATGATGCTCTGTGGGCATTCCGGACTGCCTACAAGAATCGTCTAGGAACTACACCCTACCGCATGATCTATGGGAAAGCTTGCCACCTTCCGCTAGAACTTGAATACAAAGCACTCTAGGCACTGAAGACCTGCAACCTCGATCCCTCAGTTATCGGAAGACATAGTAAAATGCATATGAACGAACTCGCCGATATTAAGAGACCAAGCATATGAAACGTCATACATCTACAAGGAACGAATGAAGCTTATGCATGATGCAAAACTGATTCCTACAAAGTTCGCCCCTGGAGATAAAGTTCTTCTCTTCAATTCTCGGTTTAAGAAGTTCGCGGGAAAATTTAGATCAAGATGGAGTGGCCCATACAAAGTTGTACATGCTTTTCCTCACGGAGCCATGGAATTGGAAGGACCTACTGGTAACTTCAAGGTCAATGGTCACCGGATGAAAGCTTATCTAGAAGACCACGATAAGGAGGAGCACCTTTTCTCCTTTGATCCATTCTGAAGATCTGACAAAGAAAAGTCGAGCTGTAACGACTTGATAAACAAAGCGCTCATGGGAGGCACCCCTTGCTTATCCTCTGTGTACTAACAACTAAGCGCCATACCTGCGCTTAGTGCTTACAAGTTTTTTGAATGTGTTTAGGCGAAATACCAAGTTCAGGAGCATCAGCTTACATTCCAGTTCGTAGGAGGAGGACTCTTGTAGTTTACTCTTCCGGAAGTAGTGCTGATTAGAACAGGCCATCAACAGGGAAATTAGGCCTAAGGCGTTTGATATTAGAGAGTGTTGAGGAGGATATCGGCACAACACCACCAGCTCCTCCCGTCCGACGATCTAGACGTTTAGCCAGGAGACCAGCCGAGCACACACAGTTGCCAGATACGCATGAGCCAAAGATAGTGATACACTACGGAGCCACTTTGAATGACCCTGATGTTGCATGGGCACTACTCAGAGATCAGCAGAGACTCTACAAAGCTCTGAGAGCATACCTCCAGCACGATGGGATGCCACGCAGTACTCTGGGCCCATCTTCATTTAGGCTAGCACGCCGTGTTCAGCCAACACAACAAGCTACGCCCAGGCATTCCACACGGTCCTCAGTTCACTCAGTTCACTCAACTGCCAAGCCTGTACATGCTACTCATGTTCCCATCACACCGCCTGCTCCAGTTACCAAGCCATTTCCAGTCACTGAGTTACCAGAGGGTTGTCATCTAGTCACTATTCCTATTACAGTGGAGCCACCAATGGCCCAGGCATTTGAGATCACTGGGAGCATACCTGAAGAGGAGCCTTTCCCAGACTTATCCCACCTGGAGCTGCCATCAAACTTATGTCTGAATTTACTACTAGGCCCTGAGTTGGATATATGGCAACCTCTCGACTACATACCGAGCCTAGAGGATGATGATGATGATGATGATGAGATCTGCGGATATTTCGCAATGCCAACACAACATTGACCAGGATAGTATCCCATAGATTACTTTATCTTTATTTTATCTTTTAGTTTTTATCTTTTTAAAAGCATTGTACTGAATAATTATATATAGTGGAAATGATGCCTTTCTCTTTTTGTTCTTCATGCAGAAATATTATCAAAAGAGACTGGTCCCTAGGAGATTGATCGTAGGAAGGCCCAGCACTAAGAAAGTAACACGACTGTAGGGAAGTAATCCTTCCTTAAACCTATTTCAATTATAACACACTAAAACCTCTAAGTGTGGGTAACCCCCGCAACTAACTTAGAATTTTAGAAGTCAATGTCCTTAATTTATAAAGTATTAAATATTCCTTCTAGAGAACATTAGGGACAATGTTCTTCTAAGTGTGGGGTAATGGGTAAGGCTTTTAAAGGTCGAAAATTCTAACGACCCGTCCTAATCCATCCGGACAAAGTCCATATCGATTATAAACGATTCACAATAGTTGGTTACATCGCGAGGTACTTGACCTCTATATGATACATTTTACAAACATTGCATTCGTTTTTAAAAGACAAACTTTCATTTACATCGAATGTTGACGGCATGCATACCATTTCATAATATATCCAACTATAATTGACTTAATAATAATCTTGATGAACTCAACGACTCGAATGCAACATCTTTCAAAATATGCCATGAATGACTCCAAGTAATATCCTTAAAATGAGCTAATGCACAGCGGAAGATTTCTTTAATTCCTGAGAATAAACATGTTTTAAAGTGTCAACCAAAAGGTTGGTGAGTTCATTAGTTTATCATAAACATTCATTTTCATCATTTTAATAGACCACAAGATTTTCATTTCTCATAAATATACGTCCCATGCATAGAGACAAAAATAATCATTCATATGGTGAACACCTGGTAACCGACATTAACAAGATGCATATAAGAATATCCCCTATCATTTCGGGAAATCCTTCGGACATGATAAAAACAACATCGAAGTACTAAAGCATCCGGTACTTTGGATGTTGTTCGTTAGGCCCAATAGATCTATCTTGAGGATTCGCGTCAATTAGTAGATCGGTTTACTAATTCTTAGGTTACCAAGCAAAAAGGGCTTATTCGGCTTCGATCATTCACCCATATAATGTAGTTTCAATTACTTGTGTCTATTTCGTAAAACATTTATAAAAATTGCGCATGTATTCTCCGCCCAAAAATATAAAGGGTAAAAAGGCAAATGAAACTCACAATACTGTATTTTGTAGTAAAAATACATATGACGATATTGAACAATGCAGGGTTGGCCTCGGATTCTCTAACCTATATCATTTATATATAGTAAATCATATACTCGTAATCGAATAAACTATTTATTATTAGTAATGTATTTGTTATATTAATAATTTATAACTTTTATTATTTATTTATATATTTTCATTTTATATATATAGAAATATTAATATAGTTAAGTTATGTAATTTAAATATATTTTTATGTAATGATCATTTATTTATAGTTGTAAATATACTAATTTACAGATAATAATAATAATGATAATATTAGTAATAATAATGTTAATTTTGATGATGATAACTTTAATAAAAATAACAACTTTATTAGAAATGTTAAATCTTAAGAAAAAAAAATGGTAATTTTGTTAATCTTAATTTTAATGGTGAAAATAATGATAATACAATAATAATAATATTAACAATAATAATACAATAATAATAATACTAATAATGACCATATTAGTAATGATAATACTAATAATTTCTAAATGATAATACTAATAATGATAATATCATAAGTTATATTAACGATAATAATAATCATATAGTTGATAATCATAGTAACAATAATAATAATTAGAATAACAATAATAATACAATAAAAAATAATATTCAAAATAATAAAAAGAAAAGTGGCTACCTCAAAACAAGCTTTAAAAATAAAAAGGTCACCGGTAGGGCTCGAACTCACGACCACTCGTTAAACCATCACTCGCTCAGACCACTCTTCTGTTCTGTCATTTCTGTTTTAAATTACCCTCTAAATTTATTTAACCTTTCTATACCCTAATTCCTTATTCTTCTCCTTCCCAATTAATCGACCCAAGACCAAATCATAACTTTGAATTATTTAACTGATTTAGGACGTGAAATCAATTTATAAATACCTGAGTTGATTAATTTAGTTAAATAAAACAAATAAATAAATAAATAAAATGAACCAGCGATGTTGCTGCTGTCGGTTTAAAGAAGAGAAAAAAATTAAACTTGATTTCGAGAACGTTTTGGACTATTGTTACAACACGAAATAAGTTTCAAATCGTTCCTAGAATATATTAAAATCGTCAATTTAACTAAAAACATCGAAACGATTATGAATTTTGCGATGAACATAAACTTTGACTTTTTTGAAAATAAACTTTGACTCGATAATTCGAACTCGATATTAGAAACTAGGTTTTGAAACTTTGCAGATAGTTTGTATATGAGATTCCTAACAAAATTGCATTATTAGATTTTGAAATTTGATTCTAAATCGAGGTTTTGTTAAAAAGTTACAATAACAGAGGTATTATCTGGGTTTTATTTAATTTCTGTGTAATTCTCGAATTTGCAGGAGTGATAGGTAATATATACAGATAGAATTTGAATATCTTAAGTTAGTAAAGATGATTTAGCTGTATTGCAAGTTGATTAGGACTTGTAACAAAATTTGACTAATATTTTGGTCAGGAACAAAAGAATGGATAAATAGATACCAAATTTTCAATTGATTGGTACGATCCCTAATACAATTTGAAGTGTAGTGTGATTTTGATTCGATCTTTAAATACAAGAAACAAAATTTAACTGCAGAGTGATGTTTACATGAAACTGAATCTGATTTTATTTCCTAATTTTATAAATTATATAAATAATATTAATAATTAATAACTAATAAGTATATTAGTAATAATATTATTTAATAATAATTTATATTAATAATAACAATAATATTATTGATAAGATATTAATAATAATAAATTTAAAATAATAATGTGATATTAATAATAACAAAAATGATAATTTTCATTAGTTTCATAATGATGATAATAATATTATTAAAGATACAAATAATAATACTAATTATAATAATACTAATTATAATCATAATAACAATAATACTAATAATAATAATATATCAATTTATATATACTAACTTTCATATCTATATATTATCTATTGATAATAATAATATATCTAACACTGATTTTTAATAATGATAATAAAAATATTAATATTATTTATGGTACTAATGATATTATTAGTTGTAATAATATTAATTTTATTGATAATAATAATATTAACAATAATAATATAACAACTTATACTTATCAAATTTCATATGTATATATATATTTTATATAATAATATTAATGATACCAATATTAATATTAATGTTAATGAAAGTAATAATAATACTACTTTAACAACTATATTTTCAACTCGTAATTACATTTAATATAGTATTATTACAACTTTTTAATCATCTTTAATAATTATATAATATATAATTACATATCTTGGATATTTACTATTTATCAATTTTATATATTGCAATATATATATATATATATATATATAAAATATTTATTTATTTAATAACATCTTATTTATTTTGTACATTACACTATCTATTTAATTCAAATGATTAATTGGTATTATATTAATTCAAATTATTATATAAACTTTTGTTTATATATATACATATACATATACACATTTATTAACATTTAGTTATTTACAAACAATTGTTCGTGAATCGTCGGGAATAGTCAAAGGGTAATTACATAAAGGAAAATACTTCAAAATTTTTGAGATTCAATATTACAGACTTTGCTTATCGTGTCGAAATCATATAAAGATTAAGTTTAAATTTGGTCAGAAATTTTCGGGTCGTCACAAAAATCGCCAAGTTTTGAAAATTCTTTTGTCCAAAAGTAATTAAGCAATGGATATTGGGTAATTTTGAAAAATTCTTACTTTGTTTTTTGCCCAAAAGATCTAATAAAATTGCTAGAAATCGGTTTTCAGAACATTTATTAGAACGAAACAATTAAGCTGAAACTAATGTTTTGTGTCAAAAGATTTCTTTTAAGAAAATATGTAAAAGGCTACGCATGATCAGCACGACCCCTACTCTAAAAAGTGAGGAATATTGGACCCAAAGTATCTGTAATACCCATCAAATCTGCAGTACTTTGTTATTTCAATTGATGAGCGTGCCGGTGTACGGTTCAAGTTAGAACTTGGTTCAGTCATACGTTTCAAGACCAATGGTTAGTGACCGCCAAACGTGGTGCAGGTGCGATACTCCTTCCGAAATCATTCTGAATAGAGAAGACAAAAAGCCCTCCGTTTCCGTTTCCACTCCACGCAATTTAAACCGACCAACTCACACAAAGAGTTGATGAATCAGAAATATTCACCCCAAATTCACCCCCAAAATACACCATTTACCATTCACTTCCCTTTCCATTCATCGAAAGATCCAGAGATTAATAAAGAGATAGATCGATCAAATTCGCTTCAAAAGCACTAGTTGAAAGATTCCGAACCCCTGATTGTTTTTTATAGGTCAAAGACCTATTTTCAGTGGATTATCACTTCCTCTCTAGGCACCAAGAATGAAAGACAAAAGTTATGAAGAAAGGGTATGCCAAAAAAAAAAAAATTGATTATGAAAGAGCAAAGTCTCTAAGAACAAAGTCTCTAATAAGGCAAAAAGAAACCCGAGGAGAAGCCCTGAAGAAGAATGCTGGAAGAGCAAAAGAAAATTCTAGACAAAGCCTTAGCGAAATCCGCCTCTTCCAAAGAAACCCTTTACGGGAATTCTCAGCCATTATCTATCCAAAATGGATACTCTGAAGAATCAAAGTCTATCAATTCTCTCGAATCAAGAGATCTGGATCTCTTTCACGAAATTCATAAATTTCCAACCAAACCCTATAGCCCATCATCCTCTTGAAAGAATGCCTAGGAAGAAGATCAATGCCGTCCTTACTTAACCGGTGGAGATATCGATGCTTTACCAAGCCTATGATGAGAACTGTTACACGACTGACTTTTGAGCAATAATACAATTAGAATAGGACACCCTAAACACTTGAGTGATATGAGTGATCCGCTAGTGAGGAGCCTGATCATGTATACTCTACATCCGAGAGTTGGAAAGTACGCCTTTTCCACTATGGACGCGATTGAAATCTGGCGACCGAATCATCAAAGCTCGAAACTTTTTCTAATACTTTCGAAAGATGTGCTGACTTCTAATGAAGGCATAATAAAAAGATCTACAGGTAGGGTAGGGTAGAATCTATTAGAAAGATCCTTATATTCCCACTTTCTTGCTTGAGGACAAGCAAAGCTAAGTGTGGGGTATTTGATATCGGGCAAAAAGTCATGTTTTTACCCCCTAAATTGAGCCCCAAAACAATAAAGATTAAAACTTTTTTGGTAAAATTATCGCTTTTTCAGTTGATTTTGTAGATCAAGTAATTACAAAGCGATGCAAAAAGAATCATGTAAAACGGAGCTAAAATGAAGATTCTAGAGCGAAATCGGTGAAAGACAAGAAATCAAATTACGATCTAATGAATCAGACTGACCAGACACCAAAAACGGCTTGCCAAACGGCCTACCATACGGCCTGCCAGTATGTAAACGGCCTGCCAAATACGGCTCACCAAACGGGCTACCATACGGCTTGCCATAAAAACGGGCTGCCAAATACGGGCCACCAAACGGACTGCTATACGGCCTGCCTGCCGTATTCTGGCAAAAACCAAGTCTATTTAAAGGGCCTTCTCCATCCATTCCAAGACACACTTAACTTGCAATTCAATTTATGTTTTCAATCTTTTAGTTAGTTTTAGTAGTAGTTAGCTTAACTTTTATTTTCCGGAAGATATCCCGGCGAGTCCCTGCGATCTCGGGCAGATTTGTTCGGCCTTTTCAGGTTTTTATCCGAAACGCTTGTCTTTTGTATTAAACATGTATTCTTACTTTTTATGTTTAATAATGCGTTCCGATATTGCCATGATAGCTTAATTTTTCTGTATGTTGCCATGACAGAAGTTTGGGTTAGCGTAATTATTTTAATTTAGTATGATTACTGTTATAATACTGAACTAGGAAGTCTGATATATTTGTATGCTAGCATCTTAAGGATTGACCAACTTAGGTTGTGATCAGGACTTGTCCATAATATCGGGCAAAAAGTCACGTTTTTACCCCCTAAATTAAGCCCTAAAACAATAAAGATTAAAACTTTGTCAGCAAAATTATTGCTTTTTCATTTGATTTTGTAGATTAAGTAATTACAAAGGCGATACAAAAAGAATCGAGTAAAACGGAGCTAAAACGAAGATTCTAGAGCGAAAACGGTGAAAGACAAGAAATAAAGTTACGATCCAGTGAATCAAGGCTGACCAGCATCAAATCCGGCCTGCCATATGGCCTGCCTGTATGGGTACGGCCTGCCAAATATGCCCCACCAAGTGCCTTCACCAAACGGCATGCCAGCAAAACAGGCTGCCAAATACGCCCCACCATACGGCCTGCCAGGCGTATTTGGCAAAATTCTGGTCTATTTAAATGGCCTTCTTCATTCATTCCAAGACACACTCAACTTACAATTCAATTTACATTTTTAATTTTTAGTTAGTTTTTAGTTAGTAGTTAGCTTAGCTTTTATTTTCCGGAGGATATCCCGGCGAGTCCCTACGATCCCGGGCAGATTAGTTCGACTTTTTCAGGTTTTTATCCGAAACGCTTGTCTTTTGTATTAAACATGTATTCTTATCTTTTATGTTTAATAATGCATTCCGATATTGCCATGATAGCTTAACTTATCTGTATGTTGCCATGATAGAAGTTTGGGTTAGCGTAATTATGTTAATATAGTACGGTTACTGTTATAATGCTGAACTAGGAAGTCTGATAGATTTGTATGCTTGCATCTTAAGGATTGACCAACTTAGGTTGTGATCAGAACTTGTCCACCTATATGAAATTAGCTACTTCATAGGATTAAGACCCCTGGTTGTACTGTATCTGAAGATTCTATGAACTCGGTATGGCCGGAGTTCCCGAAAGGCATCTGATGCACTTTTAGGACACGGAACCTAGGAATTGAGACATGAATGACCTAGTATGCCTATTGACTATTCCGAAGAGACCTCTTAAGAGCTGTTAAGATCTAGTTAGTGCCTTTACTGTATGACCCAATCCTATTGCATGTTCTTGTCTGATTTTTTCCCTAGGTCTTAGTCATATCAACTGTTCAGGTACTCATTAGGTTTCTATCTGCTTTACTATCAGTATATTAACTGTGATGCTGTATAATGTTTGACTTGTTGTGATCTCACTAGTATGATGAAATGATTGTTAGTTTTCATTTAAGGTTTTGCCAACTTAAACCGATGGACTCCTTTCGTTTGTGATCAGTGTTCGATCAACACGGCGCATTGTTATTCAGTTATCTAAACTGATAACGAGGGTTAGGATTAGAGCTTAACTCACTAATAAACCTAGTACTTTACTGAGGATAACCTCCGATGTATTGTTACACTTCAGTTATAAGGCCATGTGACATACTTCTCACTGCTCGAAGAGAACTCCGAGAGTTCAGAGATAAGTAGGTCTGTGTAATTGGCTCATCCAACCAGATCTACAACAATCCAAGCATAGTCTTAACATAAGCATAATTACCTTTCCCTAACCTAATACTGATATCTTGGCCAACATTTCCTTGATCTGCATACTCCAGATATCCTCCCACTTTATTTACTTTTCTGCATTTAGGACCTTTAGATAAAATCAACTACTATCTTTTATCCAGGTAATTTAACTAAAAGACAATTATCCACTTGATCTTCAATTCGTTAATCAGCATAAAATTCTACACTAAGTTAACTTACACCTTCTACACCTTAGAAAGTAAAAGTAAATTTAGGCCCCGCATAATATAAATAAACGAAGACACTGTGTGCTACCGAATCGGACATCCTACGACCTAACGACCCCGCAAAAATAAAACCGTCCGTTAGTGGCATATCATTGCTGTTGTATCTTCTTTGGCGCCACTGTCGGGGATCGAATATTTTGATCGAGAAAGATTTTAAACAGACAAAGTATTGTTTGGTGCTGTCTAAGAAAGATAATTATACACGGACTTGGTTATTGGATTTTCCGAACAGTCTCCAATTATATTGGAACCCAAAGGATCCCGCCTCTCAGTAGGCGGCCTGGCCACCTAGATACAAGTAATCTGTGAGAAGTCCTATCAGTTAAGATATCCGATCTGGTTAGCGACCGAATTTCAAGAATAATTGTTTTTAATAAATTATCGATCCTTTTAGTAAATTAATATTTTCTAAAAGTTACTTTTAAGTCTTTTTATAAACAGAAAAACTAAAAAAAAAATGGAACAACAAGACGCCCTTGCTTCTATGCATAAGTCATGCTTAGAGGAAAGAGGAGGACCAATCACCTTAGGAACCGAAGGGATTCTTGAAATGAGTTCACACATGATTAAACTCGTCAGAATGATCTGTCAATTTCAAGGATTACCGACTGACGATCCTAACTTTCACATAAACAAATTTATCAGTCTGGTTGACTCTTTTAAGGAGGAATCAAATGAGAAAAACATTTTAAAACTTCAACTTTTTCAATATTCACTTTCTGCACACGCTTCAACATGGTTTGACGCACTTAATCCGAATTCGATTCATACATAGGAGGATTTAGCCACTAAATTTTTAAACAAATTTTATCCACTCTCCCTGCAAACCTGTTTAAGAAATGACATCACTAACTTTTCTCAAAAAGAAAATGAGTCATTGTGTCTAGCATGGAATAGAGTAAAGATGATGCTTAAAAGATGTCCGAATCATTTGTTAAGTCGGGCAGACATAGTCTGTACACTTTACAATGGTTTGACCAAGGATGATAAGTCTCTCCTAGACATGGCTTCGCAAGGCAATTTCATGTCTCGAACGGCGGATGAAGCATGGGATCTCTTGGACACGATAGCTGCACAACAGGAGGATTGGAACAATGAAGCTGCTGAGAAGGATGACGTCTTCGCTCATACGGTAAAAATGCTGGAAACCAGGTTACAAGATCTCACCCTCACTCTTCACAGTTTACAAATTCCTAATAACTCTGATGCTACTGGAACCAATCTAAGGTATCCTTACCCTAGATGGGCATACAAACAGCAAAATAGCTCGGATTATAATATAATTTTTCCATTGCACAAACCTACTCTCCACTCTAAGAAAATTTTAGCTGAATTTATGAAAAAGCAATATATGATAAACCTTCAAGTCATAGAATGCCAGAACAAGTTCGACACTTTGATAAAGACTTTTGAAGAATTAATCACTAATTTTCAGCTTACGCTTAAATGATTAACCACTAAAATTGATATAGAGTGTAGTGAGTTTAAAGCCCTAGTAATTACTAGAGGAGGAAAAGAAACAACTGTCAACATACCCATACAAGATTTTTCCGATAAGGAACCTGTGCCAATTGACCCAGTCGTCAATCCACCGGAACCTATCTCTCCTAAGGCCCCGGAAATTATTCAGCGTGCCTGTATACCTTTCCCAGGTAGGCTTAGGAAGGAAAAATAAGAAGCACAATTTGCTAAGTATTGGGATATTATTAAGAATTTGCATTTGAATGTACGTCTAGTAGATGCTTTAGTAGAGATGCCAAACTGCGCTAAATTTTTCAAAGAACTGCTTTCAAACAAAGAGAGATTAAGAGAGATAGTTAGCTTGCCCTTAAGTGAAGAATGCTCGTTAGTGTTACAGCATGGAATTCCCCCTAAGTTAGGAGATACAGGAAGATTTACGGTACCTTGCTACTTGTAAGATGTCCAATTTAGCAATGTGTTAGCAGACTTAGGAGCCAGTGTAAACCTAATGCCCTATTCATTATTCAAGAAGCTAGGATTAAATGACTTAACACCAGCCAGAATGACTATCCTACTCGCGGACAGATCAGTTAAGATTCCCAGGGGAATAGCTGAGGATGTCCTAGTTAGAGTAGATAAGTTCTCGTTTCCCGTTGATTTCGTCATTATGGATATTGAGGAAGACACGAAGGTCCCACTCATTCTTGGCAGACCATTCCTAAATACTGCCAAGGCCGTAATCGACGTTCACGAGAAATCTCTAAAGTTAAGGGTTGGAGGAGAAGAAATCACATTCAATGTTGATCGCCTCATGAACCATCCTGCAGAAGAAGATGTGAATCTCTCTGATTCTTTTCAAGAACTCGTCAACGAATACCTGGAAGAGACTATGGCTATTTGCAGTCAAGATCAAATTTTTAAGGATCTGTTCTTTACACCTCCTGAAGGAAATCTTGACAACCATTCAGCCATAGACCTTAGTCATCCCATATCTCCCCTCACTGAAAGTAACTTTCTTGGCAATACTATTCAAATAGCACCGCTAGGACAAGGCATTCCTTTACCTCTATTAAGGAGAAGACCGAATGAAGAAATAGATTTCATTCCGGTATATCAGGAACCCCAGTCAAGGGAAGACTGTGAGGAGTTTCCCGAACCTACCTTTGAAACTAAAGAAGACGTTTCTGAAGAGGAAGCATTAAGAAGGACAATTTCCAAAAATGAAGAACATATAGCATCAGTGACCGCTACTGAAGAATCAGAATTCCAGGAGAGATACGACTCGTTAGACCGAAAGGAAATAGCTAGGATGAAACCATCTATCGAGGATCCTCCGGAGTTAGAATTGAAGAGGTTACCCGACAATCTGGAGTATGCATTCTTAGAAGGAGAATCGCAACTCCCTGTGATCATATCGAAAGACCTCGCGCTATAAGAGAAGGCGAAATTGATTCAAGTTTTGGAATCACATAAGAAGGCAATTGCTTGGAAGATCTCCGACATCAAAGGAATCAGCCCAACTATTGCACCCACAAGATCTTCATGGAGGATGATTTCAAACCATCAGTTCAGAGGCAAAGAAGGGTCAACCCTATGATTCAAGAAGTCGTCAAGAAAGAAGTAATCAAACTTCTGGACGCCGTTCTGATCTATCCCATCTCCGATTCACCATGGATCAGTCCTGTTCAAGTGGTACCCAAAAAGGGAGGGACGACCGTAATTCAAAATGAGAATAATGAGCTTATTCCAACACAGGAAGTCACTGGTTGGAGGGTTTGCATAGATTATCGTAAATTAAACGATGCAACCCGGAAGGATCATTTTCCATTACCTTTCATTGATCAAATGTTGGAACGTCTATCAGGAAATGAGTACTACTGTTTCCTAGACTGTTTCCTAGACAATTTTTCCGGCTACTTTCAAATCCCCCTCGATCCAAAGGACCAAGAGAAAACAACCTTTACCTATCCTTATGGAACGTTTGCTTATCGTCGCATGCCCTTTGGGTTATGCAATGCACCAGCTACATTCTAGCGATGCATGGTAGCAATATTCCACGACATGATTGAGCGTTGTATGGAAGTCTTCATGGACGACTTCTCAGTCTTTGGTAGTACCTTTGATTCGTACCTTTCAAACCTTGACAAGATGCTCACCCGGTGTGAAGAGTCAAATCTAGTTCTAAATTGGGAAAAATGTCACTTCATGGTAAAAGAAGGGATAGTTTTAGGACATAAGATCTCTAAAGCATGAATAGAAGTTGATAAGACTAAGATTGAGACTATCACTAAACTTCCAGAACCTACCACAGTAAGATCAATAAGGAGTTTCCTAGGACACGCCAGTTTTTACCGACGTTTCATTAAGGATTTTTCAAAGGTCACACGACCTCTCACTCATCTCTTAGGAAAGGAAGTCCCGTTTATCTTCAACGGAGAATGTCGAAAAGCATTCAACTATCTGAAAGAGCAGCTAACACATGCACCGATCATGATAGCTCCTGATTGGAGTCTACCCTTTGAGATCATGTGTCATGCGAGCGATTTCGCAGTTGGGTCAGTGCTTGGACAACGGGTAGATAAACACTTTCATCCAATCTATTACGTAAGCAAAACCTTAACCGGAGCTCAAGAGAATTACACTACCATGGAGAAGGAGCTGCTAGCCGTAGTATTCGCCTTCGACAAATTCTGTTCCTATCTTATCCTGTCCAAGACTACAGTCTATACAGATCATTCAGCCCTCAAATATCTGTTCACAACGTAGGACGCAAAGCCAAGACTCCTACGATGGATCTTACTCCTTCAAGAATTCGACATTGAGATTAAAGACAAGAAAGGAGCAGAGAACATCGCAGCAGATCATCTTAGTCATTTGGAGAACCCAGCGATGGAAAAACTTGCAGAACAAGATATCAGATATAAATTTCTGGAAGAACAGCTTATGAGTTTTGGACAAACAATCAAAGGATCACAGTTTGCTGACACTCCTTGGTATGCCGACATGGCCAACTACCTAGTTGCTGGAGTCGTATAAAAGGGGATGAGTACCTCCCGAAGAAGGAAGTTCTTCAGGGATGTCAAGTACTACTACTGGGAAGATCCCTACCTGTTTAGAATTTACCCTGATCAGATAATCAGGAGATGCGTAGATGAAAAGCAAGCAGCAGGGATTCTTCACCAATGTCACCATGGACCAATTGGAGGTCATCATGGAGCAAACTTAACCGCGAGGAAAGTCTACGAATCAGGATTTTATTGGCCGTCTATATTTTGAGATGTGCAAGAGCTTGTAAAGCATTGCGACGCATGCCAAAGATAAGGCAATATCTCTATGAAGAATGAGATGCCTCGGACTAATATCCAAGCTTGCGAAATCTTCAATATATGGGGATTAGACTTCATGGTCCCATTCCCAAAGTCTAACAGGAAAGAATATGTCCTCGTAGCAGTAGATTACATCTCCAGATGGGTCGAAGCTCAAGCATTTCCAACTAATGATGCCAAAGTCGTCACAAACTTCCTGAAGAGACTATTCTACAGATTTGGAGCTCCCCGTCCAATAATAAGTGATAGAGGCACACATTTCTGTAACACTCAGTTTATGAAGGTGAAGCAACAATACGGAGTTACCCACAAGATGTCCACTGCCTATCATCCGCCGACCAACGGACAAGCAGAGGTCACGAACAGAGCACTCAAAAGAATCTTAGAACGAACTGTCGGCCATCATGGAAATAAATGGGCCGAGAAGCTAGATGATGCTTTGTGGGCATTCCGGACTGCTTACAAGAATCCTCTAGGAACTACACCCTACCGAATGATCTATGGAAAAGCTTGTCACCTTCCGCTAGAACTCGAATATAAAGCTCGCTGGGTGCTGAAGACCTGCAACCTCGATCCCTCAGTTACCAGAAGACATAGGAAAATGCATATGAACGAACTCGCCGAATTGAGAGACCAAGCATATGAAACATCATACATCTACAAGGAACGAATGAAGCATACACATGATGCAAAATTAATCCCTACAAAGTTCATCCCTGGAGATAAAGTTCTTCTCTTCAATTCTCGGTTTAAGAAGTTCGCGGGAAAATTTAGATCAAGATGGAGTGGCCCATACAAAGTTGTACACGCTTTTCCACACGGAGCCGTGGAATTGGAAGGACCTACTGGTAATTTCAAGGTCAATGGTCACCAGTTGAAAGCTTATTTAGAAGACCACCATAAGGAGGTGCACCTCTTCTCCTTTGATCCATTCTGAAGATCTGGCAAGGAAAAGTCGAGCTGTAACGACTTGATAAACAAAGCGCTCTTGGGAGGCACCCCTTTCTTATCCTTTTTATCACTTATTTTTACTTTTATTTTCAGTCTTTAGATATTATTTCTGTACTAACAACTAAGCGCCATACTTGCGCTTAGTACTTACAAGTTTGTTGAATGTGTTTAGGCGAAATGCCAAGTTCAGGAGCATCAGCTTACATTCCAGTTCGCAGGAGGAGGACTCCTGTAGTTTACTCATCCGGAAGCAGTACTGATCAGAACAGGCCATCAACAGGGCAATTAGGCCCAAGGCGATTGATATTAGAGAGTGTAGAGGAGGATATCGGCACAACACCGCCAGCTCCTTCCGTCTGATGATCTAGACGTCAAGCCAGGAGACCAGCCGAGCATACACAGTTGCCAGATACGCATGAGCCAAAGATAGTGATACATTACAGAGCTACATTGAGTGACCCTGATGTTGCATGGGCACTACTCAGAGATCAGCAGAGACTTTACAAGGCTCTGAGAGCATACCTCTAGCGTGAGGGGATGCCACACAGCACTCTGGGCCCATCTTCATTTAGGCTAGCACGCCGTGGTCATCTGACACAACGAGCTACGCCCAGGCGCTCCACACCAGCTTCAGTTCACTCCGTTTCCTCAGCAGCTATGCCTGCACATGCTACTCCTATCCCCATCACGCAGCCTGCCCCAGTCACAGTGCCAATTCCAGTCACTGAGTTACCAGAGGGTTGTCACCTAGTCACTATTCCTATTTTAGTGGAGCCGTCAACGGCCCAGGCATTTAAGATCACTGGGAGCATACCTGACGAGGAGCCTTTCCCAGACTTATCCCACCTGGAGATGCCGACAGACATATGTCTAGATTCATTACTTGGCCCTGAGTTGGATATAGGGCAGCCTCTCGAGTACCTGCCAAACTAGAGGATGACGAGATCTTCAGATACTTCGTAGAGCCGACACACATTGACCAAGATAGTATCCCATAGACTACTTTATTTTATTTTTAGTTTTTATCTTTTTGAAGCATTGTACTAAAAATTATATAGTGGAAATGCTGCCTTTATCTTTTTGTTCTTCATGCAGAAATATTATTAAAAGAGACTTGTACGTAGGAGATTGACCGTAGGAAGGACCAGCACTAGGAAAGTAACACGACCATAGGGAAGTAATCCTTCCTCAAACCTATTTCAATTATAACGCACTAAAATCTCTAAGTGTGGGGTAACCCCCGTAACTAACTTAGAATTTTAGAAGTCATGTCCTTAATCTATATAGTATCAAAATATTCATTCTAGAGAACATTAGGGACAATATTCTTCTAAGTGTGGGGTAATGGGTAAGGTTTTTAAGGGTTGAAAGTTTTAATAGTCAAGTAATCATAAAACGCCAGGATTTGAAAAATTCTTTTGTCCAAAAGTAATTAAGCAATGGATGTTGGCTAATTTTGAAGAATTCTTACTTTGTTTTCACCCAAAAGATCTAATAAAATTGCTAGAAATCGGTTTTCGGAACATTTATTAGAATGAAACGATTAAGCTCAAACTAATGTTTTGTGTCAAAAGATTTCTTTTAAGAAAATATGTTAAAGGCTACGCATGATCAAGCACGACCCCTACTCTAAAAAGTGAGGAATCTTGGACCCAAAGTATCTGTATGACCCATCAAATCTACAGTACTTTGTTATTTCAATTGATGAGCGTGCCGGTGTGCGGTTCAAATTAGAACTTGGTCCAGTCATACATTTCAAGACCAATGGTTAGTAAGCGCCATACGTGGTGCAGGTGCGATACTCCTTCCGAAATCATTCTGAATAGAGAAAACAAAAAGCCATCCATTTCCGTTTCCACTCCACGCAATTTAAACTGACCAACTCACATCAAAGAGTTGATGAATCAGAAATATTCACCCCAAATTCACTCCCAAAATACACCATTCATTCCCCTTTCCATTCATCCAAAGATCCAGAGATAAATGAAGAGATAGATCGATCAAAATTCCCTTCAAAAGCACTAGTCAAAAGATTCCAAACCCCTGATTGTTTTTGATAGGTCAAAGACCTATTTTCAGTGGATTATCACTTCCTCTCTGGGCACCAGGAACGAAAGACAAAAGTTATGAAGAAAGGGTATGCCAAAAAAAAATGTGTTTATGAAAGAGCAAAGTCTCTAAGAATAAAGTCTCTAATAAGGCAAAAAGAAACCCGAGAAGATGCCCTGAAGAAGAATGTTGGAAGAGCAAAAGAAAATTCTAGACAAAGTCTTAGCAACATCCACCTCTTCCGAAGAAAACCTTTACGGAATTCTCAGCCGTTATCTATCCAAAATGGATACTCTGAAGAATCAAAGTCTATCAATTCTCTCAAATCAAAAGATCTGGATACCTTTCACCAAATTCATAAATTTCC
This sequence comes from Rutidosis leptorrhynchoides, assembly GCF_046630445.1. Lineage (NCBI taxonomy): Eukaryota > Viridiplantae > Streptophyta > Magnoliopsida > Asterales > Asteraceae > Rutidosis > Rutidosis leptorrhynchoides. The sequence continues at coordinate 716,778,898 of NC_092333.1, forward strand.
ATCCAAACCCTATAACCCACCTTCTTCTTGAAAGAATGCTTAGGAAGAAGATCAGTGTCGTCCTTACTTAACCGGTGGAGATATCGATGCTTTACCAAGCCTATGATGAGAACTGTTACACGACTGGCTTCTGAGCGACAATACAATTAAAATAGGACACCCTAAACACTTGAGTGATATGAGTGATCCGTCAGTGAGGAGCCTGATCATGTATACTCTACATCCGAGAGTTGGAAAGTACGCGTTTTTCACTAGGGACGCAATTGAAATCTAGCGGCCAAATTATCGAAGCTCGAAACTTTTTCTAATACTTTCGAAAGATGTGCCGACTTCTGATGAAGGCATAATAAAAAGATCTACGGGTAGGGTAAGGGAGAATCTAGTAAAAATATCCTGATATTCTCGCTTTCTTGTTTGAGGACAAGCAAAGCTAAGTGTGGGGTATTTGATATCGGGCAAAAAGTCACGTTTTTACCCCCTAAATTAAGCCCTAAAACAATAAAGATTAAAAATTTGTCGGCAAAATTATCGCTTTTTCGTTTGATTTTGTAGATTAAGTAATTACAAATGCGATGCAAAAAGAATCGAGTAAAACGGAGCTAAAACGAAGATTCTAGAGCTAAAACGGTGAAAGACAAGAAATCAAGTTACCATCCAGTGAATCAAGGCTGACCAGCATCAAATCCGGCCTGCCATACGGCCTGCCTGTATGGGTACGGCCTGCCAAATATGCCCCACCAAGTGCCTTCACCAAACGGCCTGCCAGCAAAACGGGCTGCCAGATACGCCCCACCATACGGCCTGCCATACAGCCTGCCAGGCGTATTTGGCAAAATTCTGGTCTATTTAAAGGGCCTTCTCCATTCATTCCAAGACACACTAAACTTACAATTCAATTTACATTTTCAATTTTTAGTTAGTTTTTAGTTAGTATTTAGCTTAGCTTTTATTTTCTGGAGGATATCCCGGCGAGTCCCTGCGATCCCGGGCAGATTAGTTCGGCCTTTTCAGGTTTTTATCCGAAACGCTTGTCTTTTGTATTAAACATGTATTCTTATCTTTTATGTTTAATAATGCGTTCCAATATTGCCATGATAGCTTAATTTATCTGTATGTTGCCATGATAGAAGTTTGGGTTAGCGTAATTATGTTAATATAGTACGGTTACTGTTATAATGCTGAACTAAGAAGTCTGATAGATTTGTATGCTAGCATCTTAAGGATTGACCAACTTAGGTTGTGATCAGGACTTGTCCACCTATATGAAATTAGCTACTTCATAGGATTAAGACCATTGGTTGTACTGTATCTGAAGATTCTATGAACTCGGTATGGCCGAAGTTCTCGAGAGGCATCTGATGCACTTTTAGGACACGGAACCTAGGAATTGAGACATGAATGACCTAGTATACCTATTGACTGTTCCGAAGAGACCTCTTAGGAGCTGTTAAGATCTAGTTAGTGCCTTTACTGTATGACCCAAGCCTATTGCATGTTCTTGTCTGATTTTTGCCCTAGGTCTTAGTCATATCAACTGTTCAGGTACTCATTAGGTTTCTATCTGCTTTACTATCAGTATATTAACTGTGATGCTGTATAATGTTTTACTTGTTGTGATCTCACTAGTATGATGAAATGGTTGTTAGTTTTCATTTAAGGTTTTGCCAACTTAAACCGATTGACTCCTTCCGTTTGTGATCAGCGTTCGATCAACACGGCACATTGTTATTCAGTTATATAAACTAATAACGAGGGTTAGGATTAGAGCTTAACTTACTAATAAACCTAGTACTTTACTGAAGATAACCTCCGAGGTATTGTTACACTTCAGTTATAAGGCCATGTGACATACTTCTCACTGCTCGAAGAGAACTCCGAGAGTTCAGAGATAAGTAGGTCTGTGTAATTGGCTCATCCAACCAGATCTACAACAATCCAAGCATAGTCTTAACATAAGCATAATTACCTTTCCCTAACCTAATACTGATATCTTGGCCAACATTTCCTTGATCTGCATACTCCAGATATCCTCCCACTTTATTTACTTTTCTGCATTTAGGACCTTTAGCTAAAATCAACTACTATCTTCTACCCAGGTAATTTAACTAAAAGACAATTATCCACTTGATCTTCAATTCATTAATCAGCATAAAATTCGACACTACGTTAACTTACACCTTCTACACCTTAGAAAGTAAAAGTAAATTTAGGCCCCGCATAATATAAATAAACGAAGACACTGTGTGCTACCGAATCGGACATCCTGCGACCTAACGACACCGCAGAAATAAAACCGTCCGTTAGTGGCATATCATTCCACCTATATGAAATTAGCTACTTCATAGGATTAAGACCCCTGGTTATACTATATCTGAAGATTCTATGAATTCGGTATGGCCGGAGTTCCCGAGAGGCATCTAATGCACTTTTAGGTCACGGAACCTAGGAATTGAGACATGAATGACCTAGTATGCCTATTGACTATTCCGAAGAGACCTCTTAGGAGCTGTTAAGATCTAGTTAGTGCCTTTACTATATAACCCAAGCCTATTGCATGTTCTTGTCTGATTGTTGCCCTAGGTCTTAGTCATATCAATTGTTTAGGTATTCATTAGGTTTCTATCTGCTTTATTATCAGTATGTTAACTGTAATGTTGTATAATGCTTGATTTATTATGATCTCATTAGTATGATGGAATGGTTGTAGTTTTCATCTAAGGTTTTGCCAACTTAAACCGACAGATTCCTTCCGTTTGTGATCAGTGTTTAATCAACACGGCACGTTGTTATTCAGTTACCTAAACTGATAATGAGGTTTAGGATTAGAGCTTAACTCACTAATAAACCTAGTACTGTACTGAGGATAACCTCCGAGGTATTGTTACACTTCAGTTATACGACCGAGTGACATACTTCTCACTGTTCAAAGAGAACTCCGAGAGTTCAGAGTTAAGTAGGTCTGTATAATTGGCTCATCCAACCAGATCTACATCATTCCAAGCATAGTCTTAACATTAGCATAATTACCTTTCCCTAACCCAACTCTGTTATCTTGGTCAACATTTCCCTGATCTGCATACTTCGGATATCCTTCCACTTTACTTACTTTTCTGCATTTAGGACCGACAAAATTGCACCGGGGGTCCCTGTGGTTTGTTCGAAACAACAAGCGGAGTCCAAAAGAATTTTTTCACCTTGGGGGGTCACTATGGTTTGCAAAGGTTTTACAGGGGGTCCAACACCCTAACGTCTGTGAAAGTTTAACGTTTTGGGGAGACACATGACCTGCACATAAGGGTAGTTTCGTCTTTTTTAATTAACCCTCACATCTCTTTCACTTATCCATTAGTTACCTTCTCCCCCAAATTATCACCAAGCATTATACATCATCTCACATCATCATCTCTCATAAAAAAAAAAAAAAAAAAAACTCGCTGAATCCATTTTTCTTATCTTCATCGTCATTTCACTTTGGAAAATCATCACAAAACATTAATATCATCATCATTAAACACGTTTCATCATATATGAGATCCATATATCATCAACATCATCTCACCTATTTTTCTTATTCACATCCATCGATCATCAGCTCATCTTCATTTCATCATCATTCTCCTTCACCAAATTTGTCAAAACCAAAAATCTAAATTTGAGATTCAACCTTCTAATTCAGATTCTATCAATAACATCATCGATGATTAAAATTCATCATCGAAACTACTAGATCTGAGAAGTTCATATTTCCATATCTGAGATACGGTTACTTATTCGAAGGCCATTAAAGGTCCTGTAGCATTTCTGCCATTAAGAGATCAAATTGATCATTGGTCCACGTTCGTGGATACTATATGAAGCTAGTTATACCCTCAATTTTTGTTGAAATTCATGTATGAATTATAGATCTCAAAGTTAAAGGTTGTATTCATATGGTCAATGTTTTGATTTGGAATAATTTATGGAAGTTTAGGAGCTGAATTCATGTTTCGAGTACTCACATGACCACCATCTTCAGTCACAATTTTAGTTCATCACCGCAGCCGTCATTTTCAATAAGCATCTTGAAATTAAAATATATTTGATTCAAGCACTTACCAGCGAAGTTTTAGATCCGATTTTGAAAGATTCATATCTGATTTCGAAGGGGTTCAAGGGAACCGATTATTGATTTTGATTCTGGCCAATCTTCTTGATAAGTACAAGATGAAAAATGGAGGTAGCCAATCATTGACCTATTTTGATTCTGGTTAAAGTTTGATTATTGACATGTTTGTTATGAGAAAATATACTAAAAATGATATATTTTTATTTTGTGGTGTCATGATCGTGACTATGACATGAAGATATAGATGATGAAATTGTTTGGGTTTTAAGGTGAAACACATTAGGAATGATGGAAAAGATGAGAAGTAGCAGTAAAGAGAGAAAGAAATGATAAAATGACATTTTTACCCTCATGTGCATAGCATGTGAGACAATTTAACGAAAATTTTAACATCCGTTAGGCCGTTGGACCCCCCATGTAACTACTGCAAACCATAGTGACCCCCCAAGGTGAAAAAATTCTTTTGGACTCCGCTTGTTGTTTCGAACAAACCACAGGAACCCCGGTGCAATTTTGTCTTTAGGACCTTTAGCTAAAATCAATTACTATCTTTTATCTAGGTAATTTAACTAAAAGACAGTTATCCACATGATCTTCAATTCGTTAATCAGCATAAAAAATGACACTAGGTTAACTTACACCTTCTACACTTTAGAAAGTAAAAGTAAATTTAGGCCCCGTAAAATATAAATTAAACGAAAATCTCTGCATGCTATACCAAATTTGACGCCCTGCGACCTAACGACACTGCACGAATAAAACCATCCGTTTTGGCTATATCAGGGAATTATCACAAGAGTTTAACTTCCTAGGATAAACACTAAACCTCAATCAACTGGGCTATGAACCTAACTGATTTATCACTAAGAGTTTAGGCCTTGAAGATTCTGGCTAAGACGGATATCCCTACTCCCAACGTTAACCTAAAGGGTTTAAACGACCTTATGGATAGAATCCTAGGTACATGAACAAAGTGGTATACCCATAAAGAAAAGTCTCAGCTTTTCTTAATCCTAGTTAGTATAACTAAAGAAATATTCCACCACTTAACACTATGCTATGCCTTAACATTAACAGACGTGCAATCTTCGATATTCTAAGGTACTGCTAATTGGGTTAGAGGTCTCTCCTTTGCGATCACTTATTCAACCCCGGATCATCTTACAACATCTCAAGAACGATGCTTCTGACACGAATCATGCTTTTGAGTAAGCTAGTGTTCACTGAACTCTATGTTGCTAACTCTAATCACAACCTAAATGGGCAGCTCTTCTTTGAAGAATAAATGGCTATTCGTACGTAGGTACTATATCCTTATTGTGACGTTAAGCACACATAACTACTTACCTTGTATCCTAGGGTTGATCAGGTCCTAATACTAGGTTATAGCCACGTGAATAAGCGGAAAGGGTGATCCGTAAATTAAACTTCTAAACCATTAGGGTTTCAGCATAACAGTATGATAAGTCTCAGATAAAGTATTCAACATATAATAAACATTTGTAACAGATAAATAATCATGCAAGATAAAAGCAACTTAAAATAACAAGATAACTTCATTAAATTAAGGAAAGCGTTCATCGTTTACAGACGAGATTTGGACCATTACAAGTGCTGAAATTCTCTAGACCGCTCTTATTACAATCTTCGGCGTTCACCTCCGAGTACTTAATTTCCCGCTCGGAGGTGAGAAGGCCTTGAAAGCTCTAGTGAGAGAAAGTGTATTGTAGTGAGAGAGTGAAGAGAGGTATGTTGAAATTGGATGACAAAAAGCCTTTAAATAAGCACAAAATTTGCCTGCAAACGGCTGGCAGGCCGTTTGGCAGGCCGTTTGGCAAGCCGTTTGCAGGGCCCGTTTGCTAAGGCAAGCCGTTTAACGAGGCCGTTTGATCTGGGCGTTTGGCAAGCCGTTTGCCATACTGGCAGGCCATTTGGCAGCCCGTTTGGCAAGCCGTTTGGCTTGCTGGTTCCCAGGATCGTAACTTGATTTCTTGTCTTTCACCGTTTTCGCTCTAGAATCTTCGTTTTAGCTCCGTTTATCTTGATTCTTTTTGCATCGTCTTCGTAATTACTTTATCTACAAATTTAACTGAAAAAGCGATTATTTTGCCGACAAAGTTTTGAACTTTATGCTTTTGGGACTCAATATCGGGGGTAAAAACATGACTTTTTAGCTGATATCAAATATCCCACACTTAGACTTTGCTTGTCCTCAAGAAAACTTCCGAACTTTAAACAATGAGGACTTTTATTCGTAGTGATCAAGTGATCTTTGTTCCATAAGACGGAGGAGTGAAAACTTAGTTGTTAATCTTTTTGTTATTCTCAAACCTTTTTCCGCAAGCATGAGAGGAGGTTACATAACTGAGGCTATCTCATCCAGGTCACTCATTTCACTAAAGTGTTTAGGTGTCCTATAGTTCTAAGAAATGAAATCACTCTTAGCTAGTCATGTTCACATTCTTCGTCATAGGCTTGATCAAGACTCAAATCTCCATCACTTATTTGAGTGAATTTTCAGTTATCGACTCAGCTTGGATTGTGAAGAGATGGTGATTTGGAGGTTTCTACGGTGCGAAAAGTTTTGATAGATAGGAGTTTCTTTTGAAAGATCGATTTTAGTCATCCCTTCAGCTTTTTGTCAGGAATTTCACGGTGAGCATCCTTCTTTTTTATTGCCAGGAGTTTCTTTCCTCGAATCTTTTCTGGTTCTGCTCACTTTTTCAGAACCTTTATTCAACAAAAAAAAAATTTCAAGCATCTTTTGCTTTTCTCTTCGAGGTCTCCTTTCATTGGCGGTCTTCTTCGATAATTGGCTCGGATGCTCGCATTTTTCTAATGCCGTTTTGTAGAGGGTTTCCCGAAAGGAACGATTTTGTCGGGATTTATTTCTTTGTTTATGAAGCAGATAGAATAGATAAGTAGAGGTGAATAGATTTGTGGAATGAAGACGGAAACGAAGATGTGTAGTGAGGTTGTTTTTGTCTTCATGAATAGCTGAGGTTCTAACTTAGTCATCCTTGTCAAAATGTGTGATTTCGAAATGTAGATCAAGAGCAAGTTCTGATTCCGAGATGTTAACATCGGCGCAATCAATGGAAGTATAGTGAAGCACTAAAAATGAGTGCTTATAAAGCCTTATTTGGGGGGTGCCTCACAATAATTATAATGGGTCGATTTGCGCCTTTCGTTATGCAATGTTCTTTTGGAAAGTTGGTTTGATTTTCGCAAAAAGTTTATAACCTTGTTTTACCATTTTGTCTATTTTGTAGCAAAAACTTTTTGATCTTTTATAGAATTGTATAATCCTTAGTGTTTTATAATTCGGAAAGATTTAAATTTTTGTGAAAAATTTAGTTTTTCTACACTTGAGGATTTTACAAGAATCTTTATGTGCAACATTTGCTATCCCACACTTTAAAGTAACATTGTCCTCAATGTTAAGGATATGATGTATCCCACACTTTAGGTTTTAAAAGAGGCGTTATGTTATTAAAAGTTTATGTTGGTAGGGTTGCCAATCCCACACTTAGTATTTAAAGTGATATAGTAGTTTGCGTATATTCTATTTGAAAAAGTGGTGAAGACGTAGTACTCCCCTATGGTTGCAAGGCGTGAAGTTGGATGGCGTGCCAATTATGGGATCTTCAATTCTTGTGCTGGCGTCATCCTCATTCAATGCGTCCTTGCTCCAAGTCGTGCTTCCATCTCGTATAGTCTCGATCATCGTTTGTTTGTGATATTTTATTCATGCAATTGTTATTCTAAATACCATACATACTAAAAACATAAAACAGTTATGCCCGAAATCGGGCGTACACACATAAAGTATCATAAGTAATTATCCAAATATTCAAGAAATAAATACAGTCATGGCTGAGGTGGTGGGTACGGAAGGGAGTAAGATACACTGGTGCACGGCCTCGTCGGGCTTCTCAATGCGGACTGACCCTCGTCTGTGGCGAACTGTTGTGCCAATTCTGCCGTGTTCACACCTGAGGATATCCTGAACTGTGTCTCGTCCGAACGTGCAATCAACCTTGTAAGCGATGAGGTGCTTGTGTAAACCATAGGCCCTGTACGCCAACCCATACCTTCCTGTAGATCCCTACCCTACTGTGGGTTAACATCTATACCATTGATACCCTGCGCAATCCCCTCAGTCGTGTACCGGTTTGCAGCCTGATCCCATACGAATTCCTGAGCATCGGTGGATGTATCTCTGTTAGTGTGCAAATGGCAGGTTTCGAACAGGCTGTCGACAAAACCCGCAGCCCTTGTGCTATGTTCCCTAGGAGAAGGTGGAGGTGGACTGACTGTGCGCAGTGTGTAGTGATGTCGAGGTGGAGATGGTGGTCCCGTATACTGATGGCTCGGGCCTGCGCCTCTGGGGTCCCTGTGGGATACTAATACCGGATACTCATGAGGATATGGTGGGACATTGAGTTGTCTGCCCGCATAATGTGTAAAATGATCCAAATTCTGAAAGATCGCATGCTGGACAAACCAACTCTCGCGTCCTGGTAGATCCCCCATGTGGTAGTGGTATGGCGGAAATCGTGGCCTATCCCCTTCCCCAACTGATGAGTGTCGGCGGGTGTCAGTGGGCCGTCCCTGTGCGGTGGGATCATCCTCATCCCGTAGTTCCTGAGAACCTCGCCGTCTCCTACCATCTCTTGTCCTAGAATCAGGCCTGAACCTTGTTACTCTTACCCCTGGCACTGTTCGGTCTTCAGAATCAGGTATTGCCGGATTAGCTGCAATAATTAACTGTTCACCCTCGACACGAATGTATTCCCAAGTGTTCATAATCTTATACCCTATTTCTTCCAACTCAGCCCCAATCTTATACCCTATTTCTTCCAACTCAGCCCCAATCTTATACCCAAATCTCTCGGTACTCCCCAAAACATGCATCCAATGAAGGAGTTTAGTAACAACGGTTCCCAAAACTGGCACAACTGTTTTCGCTGAATTCTTTTCATTAGTAAATGCCTGGGCCAGGAAGTGTGCGACTTGCATATTTTGGTTGTGTATCATAGCGTGCATCAGGCGCATATCGTTAATGGTAACGGCACCACCATGTTGGGCTTTTGGGTGAAGGGTTTTAGTGATGAGGTGGTGAAGGATGCGGTGTACGGGATTAATGAATTTCGAAGCCTTTTTACTTGACCTCCACGGCTCATTATCGGAGGTGTATTCGCGCCAGAAAGCTTGGTAGTCTATGTTGTTCAATGTGGTGTACCCCCTCTTGAATATGGAACTGTTGAGCTGTGACGGTTTTTACAGTTCCAAATACCTTGTAAACCGTGCAAGAGATAGGTGGTACGTCTAATTTTGGTGGCGAAAGTGGATACACTCTTGATCACGGTAATCCTCTTGATCAACATTCGAGTCAAACCTCCAAGTTGCCATAAATTCTATGTATGGCTCTTCGTATGCTTTTTCATTTATCTCAAACAGGTTTTGCCAGGCTCTGTTTGTTCTCCCGTTTACTCTAATGTTCAAGATTGCCCTAAGCTCTTCGGCCCATCCACACTGTTCCATAATCGTCCAGTTAATATATTTGTTAGCCCCTTTTGGACGGTTAATCCAGGTTCTCATAAATGGCTCATTGTCTGCTGGATCATCATGCCCGAGAAGGTAATGGGGCAACTCATATTCTGCTGGTATGCGATTAGCCATCTGCAAAAGTCATGTAACATAGGTTATGCTCCAAAAGATTAAGGCTTAGAATTAAAAATGCATATATTTTTCGAAAAAAATTCGAAATGAGGGCTTTAAAAATGGCATTTTTCAAATTCGTGTTATAGTCAAATATAGCCAAAATTACCACAAACAATATCTAATCCTACTACAAACTTATTTTTAAGCAAAATTCAAAGCGTACCCGTGATTACAATAAATAATGCTAAAAAATAATAATTATTGCGAGTTAGTCGTAATAAGTAATTTTGATCAAAATGTGATGATTTTTAAGCATACAATGATTCTAAAAACCATTTTTGATTACCTTAAATATTTTTAATCACCAAACTAGAGCTATAACATTCGTAAGTCAAAGATTAAGGCCGTTTTACCGAAAAATAATCATTTTGTTAAAAACGTAGAACATAAGGAAAATCAAAGACTAAGCTACATTTTCATGAGCAAACCAATGATATCTTCATTTGGACTAGTTTTAAAGCAATCCTAAGTTTTAAAAATGTTTTAACTATAGGAAAAACCCTAATCCCAATTAAGTGTAGTTTTACCAAAATGTCAAATTTAAGTAAACAAGCATACATTGTTCCAGAATTAGTTTCTAAGCATTCTAAATGAATCATTAAGCCTAAATAAGCTAGCAAAACATCAATTTTCAAGAATTTTACCAATTTCTACCCTAAAAACTCAACTAACGAATCGAGAGCTAAAAACAATTCAAAATGCTTCAATCGAACCTAAAACCTAACACATAACAATCACATTATCTAACTAAGCAGGGAAAGGAATCCAAAATTAGGCCTAAAACATAATTTTTCTTAAAAGTCAAAATTTTAACCTTGAGTGAAAATTCGAATTTTGAACAAGAAAGACTACCTTTTACACCAAATTGATGATGGAAATGTGTTTAGGAATCACGAGAGAGTTGGATTTGAGCTTCGAATCGTCAAAAATGGTTAAGATTTGAGTTTGGTGGTGTGGTGGTGGTGCGTCGTCCGTGGGTTCCCAGGAAGAAGAAGAATAGAAAAAAGAAAGAAAGGAAAAAGAGAAGGAGAAAAGAAAAGGAGGGGAAGAAAAGAAGAAAGAAAAATGGGCCCGTGCGGCTCACGGGCTTATTCCCCCGACCCGAATTTTAAATTTTTAATTTTTATAATTTTAAAATTTAACGAGGTTAATAAAAGATAAATAAAATTTTGCTTCGTATTTTAATCCGGTTATTTTATAAACTAAAATTAAAAAGACAAATGGACGGAGTAAAATTAAAATATTTTATTTTATTTAAAACATAAATTACACAAGTTCCACAACTAAATTCCAGAAATGATGTGGGAAGAATGACAAGTTTAAAGCTTCTTTGACCATCCAGAGTAAATCAGCGGAGTGTACTAAAAATATTTCAAAATCACTTAACATCTTGCGCTCACACTTTTGTAAATCTCCGATATCGTCCATAAGTTTAACCAAAGCCCTTCTAACTTTTTTAATATTTGAAATTCCATCTCTTGGTCCAGTATCTCGATAATTAAGTTCAAAAAGAAGTTTTGACACTCTATCTTGAAATAAAAAATCTTCCGCGCAGTCAGAATCACCGATAGTAAATTTAAAATTTGTAGATATTTCCCGAATGATCTTCCTTTGCGGGGTTGTAAATGAAAATTTTGACATAGTGAGGATTTGAATGAGTTCAGAATATATTTCCTTTCTTTTTGCGAAGAAATTCTAATGTATTCTTTCCTCGATAGAATCCGGAAAAGCTTCAATTAATCTTTTAATGAGAAATGAGGCTGGATCAAAGTAAAAGAAATCTCGGTTTCCATATTTTGAAATAGGGTTAGGTTTCTTGCTTTCAACCCAAAATTCTAATTCAGAGATCATTGCGGCGACATAATGGTTTATATGAATTGGAGAAACTTCCTTATTGGTGAAATGAGGGAGAAAACTGACGAATGACTCTAAATCGAATTTGAAATCAATTTCTGAATCCCGATACTTGACAAAAATATCATCCCCACATTCTTTTAACAGTTTGTGAACAGAATGAACTTGAGAACGCAGCTCTTTTAACAGATTGATTTGAAATGTTGAGAAAGGGAAGTCTGAGGAATAGAGGTGCCTAATGAATTCTCTATAGATGTCTAACCTTCTACTAGGATTTAACAGATTTCCAGTAAACGGAGCTTTTGTTTTATCAGTGTATCGTTTCTCTTTGGGATTAAATTCAAACAAGTCTGGATAGTTGAAAATAGTTGGATATTCTTCCTGTATTTCATCTTCCATAATCAGGAGTTCTTTAAGACTAAGCCTCCCTTTTGGATCGTGAAGAGGGTTGAATCCTGGTTCATTTGAGTAAAACTTATCCAAAAGCAATGAAATCTCTAAGTCAGATTAAATTATCCGGTTTCTTGGACTACAAGGATCAAGAACTAATTCTTGATGAGATTCATCAGGGTTTAGATTTGTTTAAGTTGTGGGAGAGCAACTGCCTTTCGCACTTTCTTCGTAGTCGGTTAAGTTTGAACTGGAATCTACAGAATTTAATACCATAATTAATATTTTATTTTTATAGTTTTGAAAAGGGTTTACTGTAGTGGCGACTTTAAATCCTATACCGACAAACTCCCTGCTTGTTAAGTATGTGCGTTTCTTGTCAATTTATCTTTGAAACAAGTGGCCAGGTAGACAACGAAGAGGCAGGATCCTTTTGGTTCTAATATAATTGGAGACTGTTCGGAAAAACCAACAACCAAGTCCATGTATAATTGTCTTTCTTAGACACCACTCAAGAATCTCGGATATTTCGACAGATTCAACGATTACCTTAACAGACAGAAAATAACTCCCCGGCAGCGACGCCAAAAACTTACATCCACTTATGATATGGCCAAAATGGACGGTTTTATTTGTGCGGTGTTGTTAGGTCGCAACACGTCAGAATTAGCTACCATAAGAGAGTAATGGTTTTATCATTTATATTTAGCTGGGGTTTCCTAGCTATAACTCACCTACTTGTCTTCCTTTTAATGACTAAGTGGTAAATATAACTCAAGTTCATATTTTTGTATGTTTGCTCAGTAACGTGGGACAAACGTGCCTATATAGTTAACCCTGGTGACAAGAGGTGATAGATTAAGATTAACTAAATAAAACAGTAATTGAACTTATAAAGATAGAGATAGATAGGTATGGAGAATAGAATTCTGAAGGGGAGTTATCACAAGAGTTTAACTTCCTAGGATAAACACTAAACCTCAATCAACTGGGCTATGAACCTAACTGATTTATCACTAAGAGTTTAGGCCATGAAGATTCTGGCTAAGACGGATATCCCTACTCCCAACGTTAACCTAACGGGTTTAAACGACCTTATGGATAGAATCCTAGGTACATGAACAAAGTGCTATACCCATAAAGGAAAGTCTCAGCTTTTCTTAATCCTAGTTAGTCTAACTAAAGCAATATTCCACCACTTAACACTATGATATGCCTTAACATTAACTGACGTGCAATCTCAGATATTCTAAGGTACTGCTAATTGGGTTAGAGGTCTCTCCTTTGCGATCACTTATTCAACCCCAGATCCTCTTACAACATCTCAAGAGCGTTGCTTCTGACGCGAATCATGATTTTGAGTAAGCTAGTGTTCACTGAACTCTATCTTACTAACTCTAATCACAACCTAAATGGGCAGCTCTTCTTTGATGAATAAATGGTTATTCGTACGTAGATACTATATCCCTATTGTGACATTAAGCACACATAACTACTTACCTTGTATCCTAGGGTTAATCAGGTCCTAATACTAGGTTATAGCCACGTGAATAAGCGGAAAGGGTGATCCGTAAATTAAACTTCTAAACCGTCAGGGTTTCAGTATAACAGTATGATAAGTCTCAGATAAAGTATTCAACATATAATAAACATTTGTAACAGCTAGATAATTATGCAAGATGAAAGCAACTTAAAATAACAAGATAACTTCATTAAATTAAGGAAAGCGTTCACCGTTTACAGACGAGATCTGGACCATTACAAGTGCTGACATCCTCTAGACCGCTCCTATTACAATCTTCGGCATTCGTCTCCGGGTACTTAATTTACCGCTCGGAGGTGAGAAGGCCTTGAAAGCTCTAGTGAGAGAAAGTGTATTGTAGTTAGAGAGTGAAGAGAGGTGTGTTAAAATTGGATGACAAAAAGCCTTTAAATAAGCACAAAATTTTTCTGCAAACAGCTGGCAGGCTGTTTGGCAGGCCATTTGGCAAGCCATTTGTATGGCCCGTGATATGGCCAAAACAGACAGTTTTTATTCGTGCGATGTCGTCGGGCCGCAGCGCGCCAGGATCAGCCACCCAGGGGGAAGGTACTATTTTAAATTTATATTTAGCGGGGCCTAAATCGTACTACTCCTTAGTATGAGTAATGAAAGTATGACCTAGAGTCGTATTTTTGAGATATCAGTAGAATCGAACCTATATTTAAGCCTAAGATAGTTAGGAAGGAATACTGGTAACTTAATTTTAGAATTTTCTAATTTATAGGACAGATAAAGTAAATGCGATAAAATTCATAATTCAGATAAATTTAAAGTGAGTGCATACTATGACTTCATCAGTTATTCTGCCGAGATTATGGAATGCTGGCTCATGAATAGGAAGAGGCCTTGTATTCATTACACTGGTCCTAAACGCCCCTGTCATAAGACATGTCACTGGGTACTGCGTTAGGCTTGAAGATTCTGAATAGACGGCAACGTCCCTTACCCCCGACGCCCGTGCAGTCTGACTACAGGCATACGCGTTCAGACGGCTCATCCAATTGAGCGACTCGGTTGAGTGACGTATTAACATTCCACAATGGTCTAAACTTTCTTAAGTATAATAGAATACATGGTTTACCATATCCGAGAGACGTGATGTGTTTTAATGCTTTCGTTAATGATTGGTTTTAAAAGATAGTTAGGCCCTTAAAAAGAGTTCAATAATAAAGATCACCATGGCCAAGTCAAGCTGACTTCCATGAACACGTTCGGTTATTCTAACGGTCCAATCCTTTATGTGTCTAAACAAACAGTTCCTTAATTAACTAAGAATCCATCAAGCGGGGTGTAATTCTTGAGACCGCGTTATGGTGCAGTGTACTAATCAACACTGACCAGGTTCCATGGCCTTACTTAGCAGAGGTACAGCTTACAACAACCGTTGTGCTTTAGCATGCACGTAAGAAGTTTATATGCTTGGTGACTACACTAGCATGGTCTGGGACCGACAATGTACTAAGAGTCTAGTCATATGTTTCACTACGAAAGAGTCCTCGGTCGGAATCCAAATCCTGATCGACTTACTACAACGGGTGTGCCTCAGTCGATCTTACGTTGTATCTGATAGACTTCTCTTACCAAGGGGTGACACAGATAGTGTACTCTGAATCGGGGTTCGCAACTTCCCAATAACAGAGCCAATAACTACGTTCTATTAGTTGGAAAAGCGATTGAGTTTAAAGCATAATCGAAAAGCATTTCAACAGCATAAACAAACCATAATATTATTTCAGCATTATAACTGCTTACATCATAACATACACTAAAGATAACTACTCGCTAATCATGGCAACAATATCACACAACATAATGATAGAAGACATTATATAAAGTTAAGGGATAGAATTACCAGTAGATTAAACGAGTTCTGAATACAAAAGTGACAACTTCAAGACTCCAGACTGCTCCTAATACAATCTTTGGCGTTCTTCTCTGGGTACTAGGTGTCCCGCTTTGAGTCGAAGGCTTTGAGAGTATGACTAATATTGTACAAGAGAGAAAGAAGTCAATTGAAATGTGTGTTGGAATGAATGACAAAGACCCTTTAAATAAACAAGATTTTTGCCTGCAAACGGCTGGCAGGCCATTTGACAGGTCGTTTGGCAGGCCGTTTGGCAGGCCGTTTTTGGAGGCCGTTTGCTAAGGCAAGCCGTTTATTGAGCCCGTTTGATCTGATCGTTTGGCAGGCTGTTTGCCATACTGCCAAGCCATATGGCAGGCTGTTTGCTGGCCTGGTCAGCCTGATTTTCCTGGATCGTAACTTGTCTTCTTGTCTTTCACCGTTTTCGCTCTAGAGTCTTCGTTTTAGCTCCGATTCTCTTGATTCTTTTTGCACCGTCTTCGTAATTACTTGTTCTTCAATTCTAACCAATGAAGTAGGTATTTTGCCGAAAAGTTTGAATCTTTCTTGTTTTTGGGCCTTAATACCGGGGTGAAAACGTGACTTTTTAGCCGATATCAAATATCCCACACTTAAACTCTCATTTCCTTAAGAAGCTTTTCGGAGTTTCTTTTCTAATAGCCTAAGCGGTTTGCTTTTATTATAAGAGAAAAAAGATAAGGCGAATCATCTATGTTATGATTGAAATTATCTCTGCAAGCATGCGAGAAGGTTACATGACATAGGCTAGCTTTCACGAGTCACTCAATCACTCAAGTGTTTAGGGTTCCCTATAGATCTAAGAAATGAATACACTCATAGCCAGTCATGCTGCACCCATCATCATAGGCTTGATAAAGACTCAAATCCTTGCTGCTAATGCGAGAACGGTAGTAATCTCAGCTTGTAGGTCATTTGTCAATGATGGAGAAGGAATTTTGGAGTGGTAGTGAAGTTGCTTTTGAGGGATGAGATAAAAGGGTAATGTAGTCTTTAGACTTTTATTCGGAGTGCTGAAGTATTTTTGAGAAGCACTTTTTTTGAACTTTTCTTCATTTGATAATCATTTTCGGTCAAGTTCTCTTCGGCATTTCTCTTATTAAGTTCTGCTCCTTTTCAGAACTTTAAATATATATATATATATATATATATATATATATATATATATATATATATATATATATATATATATATATATATATATATATATATTGGAGACTTCATCTCGAGAAACTGTTTGCCGGTAAACTTTTTCAAGACCTTTGCCATGATACTTAGAGTCTTTGTGACGATCGCTCAAAATCCATATGGACGAATACGTCATTCATCGATTTCATTGCGAGGTATTTGACCTCTATATGATACGTTTTATAAACATTGCATTCTTTTGAAAAGGTATACCATAAATGAATATTTAAACCCAAGGTTTTCGACATCTGATGATTTCTACATATAGATAATCACCGTAAATAATAGTTTACATAATACTTCCGTTGACAATGTAGTCAAAATAGATACATGATGATGGTTTTGTGAATGCAACGTTTTCTTGAATAAAGCATGTATGACTCCATGCACAAAGCTTGTCTAACATATAAGCAAATAGCGGAAGACTTCTAGGAACCTGAGAATAAACATGTTAACAAGTGTCAAAACAAAGGTTGGTGAGTTCATAGTTTTAGTGTTTCGCATTATCTGTATATAAAGGTGGATCACAAGATTTTAGTTGTTTCATCCAAAAACGTTTATCAAAATATTCTACAAGATTGAGCACCCTGGTAACAAAACTTTAACGTCTATATAATAAGTACCCCTGTTTTAACATACATGCAACCAACATGTGCAATACACGCAAACCAATGTGTATTAACCTCAAATAGCATACGTCTGTTTTATAGTTCAGGCTAAAGTTTCTATACCTGGAACAGATGGCGATGTCAAGCCCTATGGATCCATATACAACTATTCGCGCCCACCAGTTCTTATAACCGGCAGTTACTAGTTACCAAATCTAAGGGATTTTCGATTCAAACTCGGTGTAGAATTTAGTATGTACTTGTATCCATTGCGTTTAAAATAAACTGCATGTATTCTCAGCCCAAAAATATATATTGCAAAAGCAATTAAAAAGGGAGCAAATGAAACTCACCTTAGCAGCATATAAAGTCGTTCACCAAAATGTGACTGAAACTCGGATTACCAAATAACCGTAGATCTCAACCTAGAGAACATATGTTGGTCAATAAATGTCTATCAAGCTAGGTTAGGTCATAGTGTATCATAATCCTAATGCTCGAGATTGACATACAAAAGTTATGGTGGAAGGAATTACATGAACTATATTCTTTAAAGATTCACATTAAGTTATATATATATATTGTTCGTGAATCTTCGAGGACAGTCAAAGAATAATTAATTACATGAATATAGTTCCAAAACTTTTGTGACTTAACATTACAGATTTTCCTTATCGTGTCGAAAACATTAAATCATTTAAAGATAAAGTTTAAATTTGGTCAAAAATTTTCGGGTTGTCACAGTACCTACCCGTTAAAGAAATTTCGTCCCGAAATTTAGTTGGGATGGTCATGGATGACAATAAGTATGTTTTCATGACTCATACGAGTTGAAAATTAGAGTTTTATCATCATTGAGTAATATGGATAAAACAAGTTATTTATGTGAAGTGTACGAGTGAAGTTATCACAAAAGAGTGAAATGAGAAAAAGTAAGTTTCGTCATATCTTTTGATGTAGATGGGTTGATTTTCGAAGTTCAAGAGATTTGGAGAAAATCTTCGTAATAAGATTTGATTCTTCAGTAATTAAGGAAATTATAATTCTTTTCGATTTAATGCGATGATCTGTCTCAATTTTCCTGTCTGATATTATACTATAAATCTACCCCCTTCGTTTCCTTATTTTCCACAGCTCATACCATTTATTCTTTCTCCCTCAATTCTTATTTTAAAGTATTCGTCAATATGCTCCATTCAGTTCTGATTCTTGATATACTTCTAACCTTCATATCCATCATTCTTCTTTTCCATCTGCCGCCAGAAGAATCTATTCACTTCTACTATACTCTTGGTTTTATAGTGTTTTTAGTCATCCCTTGTCTTTATATTGCTATATTCATCGATATATACGGTTTATAATTTCTGGGTGGTTGTTGGGTTTTATATCTTCCCTTATATTTCGATGTCTCTGCTTCTGTCTTTCCATAATCATTGACATCCACAGTTAATACTCTCTCCAATTTACTGTGATTTATATATACACCCATTGATATTTTGAAGCTTCATGCTTTTGTTTTATCTTTCCGACTTTAAATCAAGCGAATAATGGTCTAGAATTCGTGGGTATGAATTTCGGAATGAACATAATTAATGTTCTAAGAAAGAAACAGTAATAGCACAATCTGACTTGTCAAATTACCAGAATACCTCGAAAAAGACCGAATCATTAAGAAAATATTTTCATGATAGTTTAGAGGTTAAATAGAATGAAAGAGTTATGTAACATGGTTTATAATGAGGGTATGATATGTGAACCTTTATCACGTTCCATTAAAAACTCAGCATGGCTTACTGTAATATAATCACGTTGATCAAGTGTTATTATATTATACTAACTCATGTTTCAGTTCCTAACACTGCTTTAAAATATTCATAATTTAAACTCGAAGGTTTACAGAATATAGAAACTAAACAGTTTCCTTTATGATGTAATACAGATAACGCGAGGAGATAAATGATTTCAGATAAGGATAGTTATGAAAATATCTTCAGAAATATCGAGGATATTTATAATGAAATATACGATGGTATCTTAAAATTTCTAATATCGAAGGATGATGAAGAAGATTTGTCCGTAAAAGTTTAGAGTCAGGAGCAAGGTATTCGTTAATATCTTCAGCAGATACTGAATCATTTGAATTCTTTGAAGGCAGGTTTAGTCTTTGTGATTTGTCCACAGCCTCCTTCATGATTTGCTCAATCCGTTTTCTAGTTCCAAACTTTCTCTTTTTCTGAGCTTTGCCAACACACAATTCTTTATCATTAAACTTTTGGCTGTTAAAGTCCTTTACAGTTTTTGTTGCTTCATCGGCTTTTTCAACATTCAGGGTATTGATTCGTAGACTGGTTGCTTTTCAGAATTTCAGAATGAAAGCTCATAATTCTAAGAGATGAATGTTATATGTATACATATGATGTTCTAGTACAGTTTTGAATTCAAAGTATGGCATTTGAAAGATGTAAGAATCTAAGAGTGATGTTTTCTATTAAATCTGGGCTTGGATTCTGATTTTTTTTTTCAAAATCAGAATACGTAATCAAATTTGGATGCGAATGGTTGTTTTGATTTCTATGAAAGAATGTATATTGTTGTGAAAGTAGTGAATATAGTTGATGATTGCTGAATCGAATTCGAAGAATGTAACATATTATTTGTGTATTTATATATCTTTTGGGTATTACCTACCCGTTAAAAGTTTCACAAGTAATATTTTGTACAAGAGAATTTTATCACAATTTTTATGAAAATATTAGTTTGTATATTTTCTTCAAATGTAATACAGATTTAATGAGTTAATATCATATTAAGCTCATTTAATTTTCAGCTGGAACTAGAAATGAATAATCTCTAAAACTTTAGAAATTTCGTAATCTTCGTGGATTATCTCTTCAACGTAAATGAAATTATGAATCAATACTTCGTTATTCATTTTTATTGATATTTCCTCGGTGAATGATGTTAGTGCTCGTGGAATTCTTATGAACTTCATAAGATATAAATGATGTTTTCTAGAAAGTTTCGAGTACATCGAAGATAAAAGTGTAAAATCAAACATGTAGTTGATTAATACACTAAGTTCATTATGAAATGGAATTCATTGAGTTAAAACAGATATTGTAGTTAACGATGGTTAAGTCGTTAACGAAGGATGTACATCATAGCATATTAGTAATATGAATTAACCGAGTAGTACCTAATAGTTAAGATTCACACGTAATAGCTTAGTACGAAAAGATTTATTTTGATCTCAGAATTCATATATATATATAAAATATACATATAATTTCTTTAGAGGGAATGAGTTAATACTTCATAACTCGTTGATACGATATACGCGTTGTTGATTAGTGATGATGTTTGCGGTGATTATGGATCTGGCGGAGCTTGTGGTTGTTGTAGATGCTGCTGATGCTGACGATGCTAATGGTACTGACGGTGCTGCTGCTAACAGATCTAGCTTGTAAATCGTGCACCATTCCGATCAGGGTTTTATTTCATCATTTCTATTCGCTCATTCATCTGGTTTACAATTAGAACTAGAATAAGTAATCTCTAAAACTTTTTGACACTACATATTTTCTGCAGAATATTTCTTCGATGAAGTTATGAATCAATACTTCATCGTTTATTGTTGTTGGTATTCCTTGGTATCTATGGTGCGTATGACGTTGATGTTCGAGGTACAGATTGTGATGTTGAGGTGTGGGATGCAGATGTTGTTGTTGGTGGTGGTGATGGTACTGTTGGTGTTGCTGATGGTGGTACTGTTGCTGCCGGTGCGGCTGCTGGTGCTTGTAACCTTTGCACCATGTTCTCCAAAGCCACTACCCGAGCGCGAAGCTCGTTGACTTCTTCTATTACACCGGGATGATTATCGGTTCGGATGAGCGGGTGAATGAGATTCAGAATTTGAGATAGTATATTATCATGACGAGATACTCTGGAAATGTGAGAGAAAATGGTGTCTCAAACAGGTTCGCCTGTAAGTGCTTCAGGTTCTTCACCAAGAGGGAAATGTGGTGGATGGAAGGGATCACCTTCTTCTTGTCTCCAATGACTAAGCAGGCTACGAACCCATCCCCAATTCATCCAGAATAGGTGATGGCTGATTGGTTGATCCATTCCGGTTACACTGTCTTCAGAATTCAGGTGAATATCCATATCGAAATAGCTGTCGGAGTTTAAGGAATTTGAACTAGATAAGGGATCCATCTTGTATAATTAGGGAGATGATTTTTGATATGAATTAGATTATAGAATTTAGTTTGGTATTCTTCAATACATAATTTACATATGTATATATAATACCAAATTCCATAAATCACGGAGGAATTTTCGGAAGATGTCAGGAAAAGTTTATAGTAACAGATACGCTAAGATATGAATTTTTGTCGATACACTATTTATACAATAAATGCAGGAAAACGTGTCTAGACTTAAGAATGATAAGCATGTAATTTCCGACAAGAAATGATAAGCAAAACTTTTAACATGCAGACACGGTCGAGGTCCAGACATACTAATGCATCTTAACAACTATCAGTTAGACGCACTCATGCAAGACCTGGTTCGCTAGGACCAACGCTCTGATATCAACTGTGACGATCGCTCCAAATCCATATGGACGAATACATCATTCATCGATTTCATTGCGAGGTATTTAACCTCTATATGATACGTTTTATAAACATTGCATTCTTTTGAAAAGGTATACCATAAATGAATATTTAAACCCAAGGTTTTGGACATCTGATGATTTCTACATATAGACAATCACCGTAAATAATAGTTTACAATAATACTTCCATTGACAATGTAGTCAAAATAGATACATGATGATGGTTTTGTGAATGCAACGTTTTCTTGAAAAAATCATGTATGACTCCATGCACAAAGCTTGTCTAACATATAAGCAAACAGCGGAAGACTTCTAGGAACCTGAGAATAAACATGCTAACAAGTGTCAACACAAAGGTTGGTGAGTTCATAGTTTTAGTGTTTCGCATAATCTGTATATAAAGGTGGATCACAAGATTTCAGTTGTTTCATCCAGAAACGTTTATCAAAATATTCTACAAGATTGAGCACCCTGGTAACTAAACTTTAACGTCTATATAATAAGTACCCCTGTTTTAACATACATGCAACCAACATGTACAATACACACAAACCAACGTGTACTAACCTCAAATAGCATACGTCTATTTTATAGTTCAGGCTAGGGTTTCTATACCCGAAACAGACGGGGATGTCAAGCCCTATGGATCCATATACAACTATTCGCGCCCACCAGTTCTTATAACCGGCAGTTACTAGTTACCAAAGCTAAGGGGTTTTTAGTTCAAACTCGGTGAAGAATTTAGTATGTACTTGTATCCATTGCGTTTAAAATAAACTGCATGTATTCTCCGCCTAAAAATATATATTGCAAAAGCAATTAAAAAAGGAGCAAATGAAACTCACCTTAGCAGCATATAAAGTCGTTCACCAAAATGTGACTGAAACTCGGATTACCAAATAACCGTAGATCTCAACCTAGAGAACATATGTTGGTCAATAAATGTCTATCAAGCTAGGTCAGGTCATAGTGTATCATAATCCTAATGCTCGAGATTGACATACAAAAGTTATGGTGGAAGGAATACAGGACGGGAGAATAATAGGAGGGGGTATTTTTGTTACTCTCATTGAAGAGTATTTAGGCGTAGATAGGGATCAAGGGGGTCCACTGATGGTGTGTAGGGAACAGGTTGAGACTTTAGGATTGCGGGTCTATCAGGGTGCAAAGGTATTAAAGAGCAGACGCAATCAGGCAGTACCATATCAGGGCCCTCATCCACATGTAGAGAGAGGTTCAGATGAGGAAATGGAGGAAGCGGATGACATTAGGGATGTCATTAGAGAGGCTGTTACTGATGTTTACCAGCGTATAGATGAGGTAGAAATGACAAACTAGGCAACATATAGTCAGTACGAGCAGTGGCTCGCCGAGAATGTGTACGAGCATTCCAGGCAACGACAGCATGATAGATGGCACTATCATCAGCATCAGATCATGAGCCAGCTATCACCTCAGGTACCAAATAACTACATACCGACCTGACCTGCTTACTATCTACCACACCAGCCTGATATGCGACCACCATTTACTCTCTACGACCCCAACCAAGCCTATCAGTACACCTATAACCAACCGTGGAACCCGACTGACGACATGAACTGGAACCCCTATCCAGATTGATACAGTTCCCGTTGGTGATTTTTATCTTTTATTATTTTTATTTACTTATGTTTAAAACATATAATATTGTGATACTTTTATGTAATTTTTAACATTTTTTTTTATTTTGTTACTAATATTTCGTATTTATAATTTGGAAGTGGGATGTTAAGTTCCATTTCAAATTACCATGCATGTTATTATTTGTATGTATGCATATTGTCAATTGAACACAACAGGTAAAACAGCGAACTTTCAAAGACTGGCATTAAGTTCAGCAAAAGCTACTAATTTTGACGACAAAACGAAAAACAAATGTGATGTAACAACAAGACGGAATGAACAAATGATGTGCACCATTTATTATTCGACAAACAAACGCCAATATGTTTGGAAACTTTGGTAAAATTTAATCATTTTTCTACGCTACTCACCCTCAATAATTTAAATTGCTACTAATTTCTTGCAAATGAGGGCATTGCAAGATCTTAAGTGTGGGAAGGGGTTAAATTCTTTCGGATTTTTAAAATTTTTGATTTATACACTTGGTTACCATTAAAAATACTAGTAACGCAGTAGTTGTATTAGAATCTAGTGCTCTCTGATAATAAAGAACAGCCCTAGTCTTATATACTGACTACCCAATTCTAGTAAATTTTTTAAAAAAATTTCAACTAAATGAACTCAAAATCATGTTTATACATATTTATGAACGATAAAACTAGGTGTTAACATCAAAATTATTGTTACCTCGTAAAGGACATAAATTGAGAAACAACCCAAAATGTTAGAATTCATTTAAAATGGAATAGAGGAAAGTAAAAAGGCAAAGAAAGGAAAATAAAAGCCAAGTGTGGGAAAAATTTACCAAGTTATTTAGAACATATATCACATATTTTTGTATAAATAATTGAAGATACTTTTGTTTTGAACGATATTAATCAGTTTTACCCAGTTTATTGTAATATAAATGAAATTTAAAAGGAAGTAAAGTCTTCCGAGAGAAAAAGACACGCGCTTCTTGATTTAGGTCAGGAAGTTGTCGTCCAGACCAGTTGTAGAGTCTACGAAAAACCTTGAAAAGTTTTCTCGAAAATCAGTTGGATATCCACGGACCTCAGCATCAAACAGGGTCGCCAAGTGGTCAGACTTATCCTAACCATGAGAGGATCTGTCTCGTACAATATGGGGGGGCACCGTGCAAGTTAGCTTATAAGACTAATGAATCAGATCCCCAGAAAGGATAATCCCCTGAAAGATCAAAAATCAGCTTTTAAGACTGATATTACTCAATCCTTGAGATTGACCTTAAAGATTGAGAATTACAAACTCATGGAATTCGATGATATCTAAACTCGAGCTTGAATGAGAAAATATTTTGATCAAATTAAAACCGATTTGTTTTTTGAAAACCTATTTTCAATGCGTTCATTACCATTGAACGTAAAATCCTAAGAATTCACCGAAATTCATTAGGTCACCTGAACCAAATCGGGTGTCAACCGTAAGAACGGTGGTTGCATAGCATGGTCAAAGACAGGACCTTGTGCCAGACTAAAAAACTATAGGTGATCTTTACTATTGCTCCTACAAAGGATAGTAATTGCATCCGACACGATATAGACCATAATCAAAAGCATGTCACGGGACATTGCCTCAACAGTTGCTTGTTCAACGCTTTCCTTTACAACCGGACGGTAGTTTACGGAGCAAGTATACTGGACGTGTTGCTTTCCTAATACAAGGTTAGCAAGTGGGTGACACAAAACCATAAGTTTTGAGCAAAAATTTTCAAATCTGAAACCCACCAAACCCACAAAAACATTTTGCAAACACCGATTAAGGGTTATTCCGGAAAAGGGGTTGATCCGTACACCACTTCAAATTTGCCATACACCACCAAATTAATTATTTAGACATTTTTACCCTTTCTTTTACACTATCAAATTTGTCATACACCACCAAATGAAGGGTATAAATGTCCAAATAATTTATTTGGTGGTGTATGGCAAATTTGAGGTGGTGTACGAATCAATTCCCTTCCGGAAAACTTGTCTAGGTTAAAATCTAGATTGAATTTTCAAAAAGATCAAATGTTTTCATAAAGATCCAATTTCCCTAAAGGATCTAAATTTTTATAGTCATGTGGGACTGTAAACCACATCATTACTATCATTGTCCATACCGCCGTATTAAAATCACTGATGTACAAAGTGTGAAGAATAAAGAAGTGATTCAAGTATGTTTATATTCAAGTTCTATATTGCTTGAGGACAAGCAACGCTCAACTGTGGGAATATTTGATAATGCTAAAAACGAACATATATTTCATAACATTATGCTTCAAGAAAGACAAGCTTTTGGTTGCAATTGTTCTATTTACAAGTGATATTCGTTTAAATAATAAAAGGTGAAAATAAAAGATAGATTCGATGATTTGAAGACGCAAACGACCAAAAAGCTAAAAAGTACAAAGTATAATCCAAGAGGTTCAATTTATTGATGAGAAACGTCTAAAAATTGCAAGAGTACGAGCCGCAAAACACAAAGTACAAGATATTAAATAGTACGAAAAGACGTTCGAAAATCTGGAACCGGGACATGAACCAACTTTCAACGCGCGACGCAACGGAGCAAAAATTACAAGTCAACTATGCACATAAATATAATATAATATATAAATAATTCTTAAAATTATATATATATTATATATATTTAATAAAACCGTCTGCAACAAGAAAACAAAGTTATGTGAGCTGGATCAGAGGGTCATACGATCGCATGGCCTGGAAGCTTTAAATCCATGCGATCGCATGGCAGCCTGTAGCAGGCCAAGTCGTATAAATTTCGCGCGTTTTGGCCGAATTTATTACACCTTTTTCAATCTCTCTCTCACGATATATATATATATATATATATATATATATATATATATATATATATATATATATATATATATATATATATATATATATATATATATATATATATATATATATATATATATATATATATATATATTTATAATTTTAATTTTAATTTAAGATTAATAATAATAAGGTTATGTTAGCGAATGTTGTAAGTGTGTAAGTCGAAATTCTGTCCGTGTAACGCTACGCTATTATTAATCATTGTAAGTTATATTCAACCTTTTTAAATTCATGTCTCGTAGCTAAGTTATTATTATGCTTATTTAAATCGAAGTAATCGTGATGTTGGGCTAAATATTAAAGACGGGGTAATTAGTCTTTGTACCATAATTGGGGTTTGGACAAAAGAACGACACTTGTGGAAATTAGACTATGGGCTATTAATGGGCTTTATATTAACTAAACGATACCTCGTTAATTTAATATAAAGAATACAATTTGACGTATCTATATATAACCACATACGCTTAATCGGGTACGGTGGGCAGGATATCTATAAATACGAATTATCGTTCATTTTACCGGACACGGGGATAGATTAATAGTTAATGGACTCATTAAAACAGGGGTGGATTACATTCAAGGGTAATTGGTGTAATTGTTAACAAAGTAGTAAAACCTTGGATTACACGCAGTCGATAACCTGGTGTATTCATTAAACAAAGTATTAAGACCTTGTTACAATTCGAATCCCCAATTAGTTGGAATATTTGACTTCGGGTATAAGGATAATTTGACGAAGACTCTCTCACTTTATATTTATGACTGATGGACTATTATGGACAAAACCGTATGGACATATCGAATAATCCAGGACAAAGGACAATTAACCCATGGTAATAAACTAAAATTAACACGTCAAACATCATGATTATGGAAGTTTAAATAAGCATAATTTCTTTATTTCATATTTCTTTGCCCTTTTATTTACTGTCATTTTATTTATCGTACTTTTAATTATCGCAATTTTATTTACCGTCATTTTATTTATCACACTTTAATTTATCGCACTTTAATTATCGTCATTTACTTTACGCTTTAAATTAAGTTATATTTATTTTTAATATTTTACATTAGGTTTTAATTGCGACTTAAGTTTTAAAATCGACAAACCGGTCATTAAACGGTAAAAACCCCCTTTTATAATAATAATAATAATAATAATACTGCTTATATATATATATATATATATATATATATATATATATATATATATATATATATATATATATATATATATATATATATATACAAATATAGTTTTAAAAATATAGCGTTAAACTTAGCTAGCTCCCTGTGGAACGAACCGGACTTACTAAAAACTACACTACTGTACGATTAGGTACACTGCCTATAAGTGTTGTAGCAAGGTTTAGGTATATCCACTCTATAAATAAATAAATAACTTGTGTAAAATTGTATCGTATTTTATAGTATTTCGTAACAAAAATATAACTATTTCGTACCCCTCTGCTTTAACATCAGTCATACACTGGGTATGCCTTTTTTGTTTTTAATTTTTAGCAAATAAACTAAATTTCTAAAGTGATCTAAAGTAAGCTAAACTAGTCTAAGGTAGTCTAATTCTAAGGTAATCTAATGTAATCTAATTTAATCTAAGGTAGTCTAAAGTAATCTAATTTAAGGTAATCTAATTTAATTAACTAACTATCCTTATGGTTGAATATGTTTTTGGTTCTGGCTACTGATTCCCTGGTATTTCGGTAATAGAGCTCCGCACAAACTATTCAACAAACCAAGTGGCCAGGCCGACTACGGAGAGGCAGGATCCTTTTGGTCCCAATATAATTGGCGACTGTTCGGAAAATCCAACAACCAAGTCCGTGTATAATTGTCTTTCTTAGACACCACTAAATGTTTGTGAATAATTTTGATAGAGAGCTTGATACCAGTTCCCCAGCAGCGGCGCCAAAAACTTATACTCCCCCGTGATATGGCCGAAACGGACGGTTTTTATTCGTGCGGTGTCGTCGGACCGCAACGCGCCAGGATCAGCCACCCAGGGGGAAGGTACTATTTTAAATTTATATTTATCGGGGCTTAATCGTACTACTCCTTAGTATGATTAATGGAAGTATGACCTAGAGTCGTATTTTTGAGATATTAGTAGAATCGAACCTATATTTAAGCCTAAGATAGTTAGGAAGGAGTACTGGTAACTTAATTTTGGAATTTTCTAATTTATAAGACAGATAAAGTAAATGCGATAAAATTCATAATTCCAATAAATTTAAAGTGAGTGCATACTATGACTTCATCAGTTATTCTGCCAAGATTATGGAATGTTGGCTCATGAATAGGCAGAGGCCTTGTATTCATTACACTGGTCTTAAACGCCCCTGTCATAAGACATGTCACTGGGTACTGCGTTAGGCTTGAAGATTCTGAATAGACAACAACGTCCCTTACCCTCGACGCCCGTGCAGTCTGACTACAGGCATACACGTTCAGACGGCTCATCCAATTGAGCGACTCGGTTGGGTGACGTATTAACATTCCACAATGGTCTAAACTTTCTTAAATATAATAGAATACATGGTTTACCATATCCGAGAGACGTGATGTGTTTTAATGCTTTCGTTAATGATTGGTTTTAAAAGATAGTTAGGCCCTTAAAAAGAGTTCAACCATAAAGAACACCATGGCCAAGTCAAGCTGACTTCCATGAACACGTTCGGTTATCCTAACGGTCCAATCCTTTATATGTCTAAATAAACAGTTCCTTAATTAACTAAGAATCCCTCAAGTGCGGTGCAATGCTTGAGACCGCGTTATGGTACAGTGTACTAATCAACACTGACTAGGTTCCATGGCCTTACTTAGTAGAGGTACAGGTTACAACAACCGCTGTGCTTCAGTGTGCACGTACGAAGTTTATATGCTTGGTGACTACACTAGCATGGTCTGGGACCAACAATATACTAAGGGTCTAGTCAGATGTTTCACTATGAAAGAGTCGTCGGTCGGAATCCAAAGCTTGATAGACTTACTACAACCGGTGTGCCTCAATCGATCTTACGTTGTATCTGATAGACTTCTCTTACCAAGGGGTGACACAGATAGTGTACTCTGAATTGGGGTTCGCGACTTCCCAATAACTGAGCCAATAACTACGTTCTATTAGTTGGAAAAGCAATTGAGTTTAAAGCATAATCGGAAAGCATTTCAACAGCATACACAAACCATAATATTATTTCGGCATTATAACTGCTTACATCATAGCATACACTAAAGATAACTACTCGCTAATCATGGCAATAATATCACATAACATAATGATAGAAGACATTATATAAAGATAAGGGATAGAAGTACCAGTAGATTAAACGAGTTCCGAATACAAAAGTGACAACTTCAAGACTCCAGACCGCTCGTAATACAATCTTTGGCGTTCTTCTCCTGGTACTAGGTTTCCTGTACGGAGTCGAAGGCCTTGAGATTATGGCTAATATTGTACAAGAGAGAGAAAGAAGTGAATTGAAGTGTGTGTTAGAATGAAAGTCTTTTGGCCGGCCGTTTTTGGAGGCCGTTTGCTAAGGCAAGCCGTTTATTGAGCCCGTTTGATCTGACCATTTGGCAGGCTATTTGCCATACTAGCAGGC
This sequence comes from Rutidosis leptorrhynchoides, assembly GCF_046630445.1. Lineage (NCBI taxonomy): Eukaryota > Viridiplantae > Streptophyta > Magnoliopsida > Asterales > Asteraceae > Rutidosis > Rutidosis leptorrhynchoides. Next base: position 716,808,971 of record NC_092333.1, read on the forward strand.
CATTTGGCAAGCCGTATGGTAGGCCATTTACTGGCCTGGTCAGCCTGATTTTCCTGGATCATAACTTGTTTTCTTGTCTTTCACCGTTTTCGCTCTAGAGTCTTCGTTTTAGCTCCGATTCTCTTGATTCTTTTTGCACCGTCTTCGTAATTACTTATTCTTCAATTCTAACCAACGAAGTGGGTATTTTGCTAACAAAGTTTGAATCTTTCTTGTTTTTGGGCCTTAATATCGGGGTAAAAACGTGACTTTTTAGCCGATATCAGCCCGTTTGCTAAGGCAAGCCGTTTAATGAGGCCGTTTGATCTGGGCATTTGGCAGGCCGTTTTCCATACTGGCAGGCCGTTTGGCAGCCCGTTTGGCAAGCCGTTTGGCTTGCTGGTTCCCTGGATCGTAACTTTATTTCTTGTCTTTCACCGTTTTCGCTCTAGAATTTTCGTTTTAGCTCCGTTTCTCTTGATTCTTTTTGCATCTTCTTCATAATTACTTTATCTACAAATTTAACAGAAAAAGCGATTATTTTTCTGACAAAGTTTTGAAATTTATGCTTTTGGGACTCAATATCGGGGGTAAATGTAGTGACCCGAACTTTTCCATGTTCATATATATTAAATGAAATTGATATTTACATGAGTGTGATTAATTGAAATAGGTTTTATATAGACAATTGACCACCCAAGTTGACCGGTGATTCACGAACGTTAAAACTTGTAAAAACTATATGATGTCATATATATGGTTATATATACAGTTAACATGATATTATGACTCATTAAGTATTTTAACAATGGGTTATATACATAAAAATGAGACTATTGAATTAAGAAACTCGAAAACGATATATATAACGATTATCGTTATAACAACGTCTTACTAAATACATATGAATCAGATTAAGATATTGTTACATTATGTTTAATCATGTTAAATGATAAGTAAACATGTCATTAAGTGTATTAACAATGAACTACATATGTAAAAACAAGACTACTAACTTAATGATTTCGAAACGAGACATATATGTAACGATTATCGTTGTAACGACATTTAATTGTATATATATCATATTAAGATATATTAATACATCATAATATCATGATAATGTAATAATTTAACATCTCATTAGATATAATAAACAATGGGTTAACAACATTTAACAAGATCGTTAACCTAAAGGTTTCAAAACAACACTTACATGTAACGACTAACGATGACTTAACGACTCAGTTAAAATGTATATACATGTAGTGTTTTAATATGTATTCATACACTTTTGAAAGACTTCAAGACACTTATCAAAGTACTTCTACTTAACAAAAATGCTTACAATTACATCCTCGTTCATTTTCATCAACAATTCTACTCGTATGCACTCGTATTTGTACTCGTACAATACACAGCTTCTAAATGTATTTACTATTGGTATATACACTCCAATGATCAGCTCTTAGCAGCCCATGTGAGTCACCTAACCATGTGGGAACCATCATTTAACATCTAGCATGAAATATCTCACAAAATTACAAACTAATGGAGCCTATATTGCTACTCCATATTCACGTGAATGATAAGTACAACAAACACATTCACTTTGCAATTTTCTTGAATCAAATTACTCTCTCTCAAGTGTTCTTCCTTTGTTCTAAGTGTTCTTCATCATCTTCAACAAAATCTAGCTCAATCTAGTTCATAAATCCATACATAAACCAAGATACAAAACAACTACTCAAGAACACACCAACAACACTTCCAAGTTTGCTAGTTTGCTTTCAATCTTGCAAATTCATTTCAAGTGATCATCCAAACTCAAAAATCTTTCTTATTTACAGTAAGATATCTCTCTAATACAAGGTAGTACTCATATTCAAACTTTGATTCAATTTCTATAACTATAACAATCTTATTTCGAGTGGAAATCTTACTTGAACTTGTTTTCGTGTCATGATTTTGCTTCAAGAACTTTCAAGCCATCCAAGGATTCTTTGAAGCTAGATCTATTTTTCTCATTTTCAGTAGGTTTATCCACAAAACCTGAGGTAGTAATGATGTTCATAACATCATTCGATTCATATATATGAAACTGTCTTATTCGAAGGTTCAAACTTGTAATCACTAGAACATAGTTTAGTTAATTCTAAACTTGTTCGCAAACAAAAGTTAATCCTTCTAAATTGACTTTTAAAATCAACTAGACACATGTTCTATATCTATATGATATGCTAACTTAATGATTTAAAACCTGAAAACACGAAAAACACCGTAAAACAGGATATACGCCGTCGTAGTAACACCGCGGGCTGTTTTGGGTTAGTTAATTAAAAACTATGATAAACTTTGATTTAAAAGTTGTTCTTCTGGGAAAATGATTTTTCTTATGAACATGAAACTATATCCAAAAATCATGGTCAAACTCAAAGTGGAAGTATGTTTTCCAAAATGGTCATCTAGACGTCGTTCTTTCGACTGAAATGACTACCTTTACAAAAATGACTTTTAATCTGTATTTATGACTATAAACTTATACTTTTTCTGTTTAGATTCATAAACTTAAGTTCAATATGAAACCATAGCAACTTGAATCATTCAAAACGGATTTAAAATGAAGAAGTTATGGGTAAAACAAGATTGGATAATTTTGCTTGTTGTAGCTACGTGAAAATTGGTAAAAAATCTATATTAATCATATTCTAGCTAACTCATATTGTATTATACATGTATTCTAATATATTATGTAATCTTGGGATACCATAAACACGTATGCAAATGTTTTGACATATCATATTGACCCATGTATATATATTATTTGGAACAACCATAGACACTCTATATGCAGTAATGTTGGAGTTAGCTATACAGGGTTAAGGTTGATTCGAAAAATATATATACTTTGAGTTGTGATCTAGCCTGAGACGTGTATACACTGGATCGTGGATTGATTCAAGATAATATATATCAATTTATTTCTGTACATCTAACTGTGAACAACTAGTTGTAGGTTACTAACGAGGACAGCTGACTTAATAAACTCAAATCATTATAACGTAATAAAAAAAATGTTGTAAATATATTTTGAACATACTTTGATATATATGTACATATTTGTTATAGGTTCGTGAATCGACCAGTGGCCAAGTCTTACTTTCCGACGAAGTAAAAATCTGTGAAAGTGAGTTATAGTCCCACTTTTTAAATCTAACATTTTTGGGATGAGAATACATGCAGTTTTATAAATGTTTTACAAAATAGACACAAGTACGTGAAACTACATTCTATGATTGAATTATTAAACCGAATATGCCCCTTTTTAGTCTGGTAATCTAAGAATTAGGGAATAGACACCCTAATTGACGCGAATCCTAAAGATAGATCTATTGGGTTCAACAAACCCCATCCAAAGTACCGGATGCTCTAGTACATCGAATTTATCATGTCCGAAGGGAGTCCCGGAATGATAGGGGATATTCCATATGCATCTTGTTAAGGTCGGTTACCAGGTGTTCACCATATGAATGATTTTTATCTCTATGTATGGGATGTATATTGAAATATGAAATCTTGCGGTCTATTATTACGATTTGATAAATACATAGGTTATGTAGTGACCCGACCTTTTCCATGTTTATATATATTAATTGAGATTGATATTTACATGATTAAATGTTTCCAACATGTTAAGCAATCAAACTTGTTAAGACTTGATTAATTGAAATATGTTTCATATAGACAATTGACCACCCAAGTTGACCGGCGATTCACGAACGTTAAAACTTGTAAAAACGACATGACGATATATATATGGATATACATATGGTTAACATGAGATTATGATAAGTAAGTATCTCCATAAGTATATTAACAATGAGTTATATACATATAAACAAGACTACTAACTTAAGGATTTCGAAACGAGACATATATGTAACGATTATCGTTGTAACGACATTTAAATGTATATATATCATATTAAGATATATTAATATATCATAATATCATGATAATATAATAATTTAACATCTCATTAGATATAATAAACAATGGGTTAACAACATTAATTGAGATCGTTAACTTAAAGGTTTCAAAACAACACTTACATGTAACGGCTAACGATGACTTAACGACTCAGTTAAAATGTATATACATGTAGTGTATTTAGATGTATTAAAATACTTTTGGAAGACTTCAAGACATATATCAAAACACTCATACTTAACGAAAATGGTTACAGTTACTTTCCCATTCTTTTCTTTCATCAAGAATTCTAGTCGTATTCTTACCCGTATTATACACAGCTTCAAAACGTACTTACTATGAGTATATACCAATAGGAACTAGCATGGGATTCCACTCTTGATTATGTCATGTATGACTAATCAATTTTAACTTCTACCATGAGCTAGTCAACTAACTAGAACTCCTTTTAACCCCACTCACCACTCACCAATTACCACTCATCATTCACTCCATTTCACTTCCAATTCTCTTTCTAATTCTCTCTCAATACACACACACTATTATGAACGTATTTTTCCAGTAGTTAATCATCATCTTCATCAAAAATCACTTCAAGAATCAAGCTATAATCATCATAGGAAGAACACTTCAAGAACACTTCAAAAATCCCTTCAAGTTTACTAATTTACTTCCAAGCTTTCTAATCCATTCCAAGTAATCATCTAAGATCAAGAAACCTTTGTTATATACAGTAGGTTATCTTTGTTATATACAGTAGGTTATCTTTCTTATTCAAGGTAATATTCATATTCAAACTTTGATTCAATATCTATAACTATAAACTATCTTAATTCGAGTAAAAATCTTACTTGAACTTGTTTTTGTGTCATGATCATACTTCAAGAACTTTCAAGCCATCCAAGATCCTTGGAAGCTAGATCATTTCTTGTCACTTCCAGTAGGTTTACCTACTAAACTTGAGGTAGTAATGATGTTCTTAACATCATTCGATTCATATATATAAAACTATCTTATTCGAAGGTTTAAACTCGTAATCACTAGAACATAGTTTAGTTAATTCTAAACTTGTTCGCAAACAAAATTTAATCCTTCTAAATTGACTTTTAAAATTAACTAAACACATGTTCTATATCTATATGATATGCTAACTTAATGATTTAAAACCTGGAAACACGAAAAACACCGTAAAACCGGATTTACGCCGTCGTAGTAACACCGCGGGCTGTTTTGGGTTAGTTAATTAAAAACTATGATAAACTTTGATTTAAAAGTTGTTATTCTGAGAAAATGATTTTTATTATGAACATGAAACTATATCCAAAAATTATGGTTAAACTCAAAGTGGAAGTATGTTTTCTAAAATGGTCATCTAGACGTCGTTCTTTGGACTGAAATGACTACCTTTACAAAAACGACTTGTAACTTATTTTTCTGACTATAAACCTATACTTTTTCTGTTTAGATTCATAAAATAGAGTTCAATATGAAACCATAGCAATTTGATTCACTCAAAACGGATTTAAAATGAAGAAGTTATGGGTAAAACAAGATTGGATAATTTTTCTCATTTTAGCTACGTGAAAATTGGTAACAAATCTATTCCAACCATAACTTAATCAACTTGTATTGTATATTATATAATCTTGAGATACCATAGACACGTATACAATGTTTCGACCTATCATGTCGACACATCTATATATATTTCGGAACAACCATAGACACTCTATATGTGAATGTTGGAGTTAGCTATACAGGGTTGAGGTTGATTCCAAAATATATATAGTTTGAGTTGTGATCAATACTGAGATACGTATACACTGGGTCATGGATTGATTCAAGATAATATTTATCGATTTATTTCTGTACATCTAACTGTGGACAACTAGTTGTAGGTTACTAACGAGGACAGCTGACTTAATAAACTTAAAACATCAAAATATATTAAAAGTGTTGTAAATATATTTTGAACATACTTTGATATATATGTATATATTGTTATAGGTTCGTGAATCAACCAGTGGCCAAGTCTTACTTCCCGACGAAGTAAAAATCTGTGAAAGTGAGTTATAGTCCCACTTTTAAAATCTAATATTTTTGGGATGAGAATACATGCAGGTTTTATAAATGATTTACAAAATAGACACAAGTACGTGAAACTACATTCTATGGTTGAATTATTGAAATCGAATATGCCCCTTTTTATTAAGTCTGGTAATCTAAGAATTAGGGAACAGACACCCTAATTGACGCGAATCCTAAAGATAGATCTATTGGGCCTAACAAACCCCATCCAAAGTACCGGATGCTTTAGTACTTCAAAATTTATATCATATCCGAAGGGTGTCCCGGAATGATGGGGATATTCTTATATATGCATCTTGTTAATGTCGGTTACCAGGTGTTCACCATATGAATGATTTTTATCTCTATGTATGGGATGTGTATTGAAATATGAAATCTTGTGGTCTATTGTTACGATATGATATATATAGGTTAAACCTATAACTCACCAACATTTTTGTTGACGTTTAAAGCATGTTTATTCTCAGGTGAATATTAAGAGCTTCCGCTGTTGCATACTAGCTGTTGCATACTAAAATAAGGACAAGATTTGGAGTCCATGTTTGTATGATATTGTGTAAAAACTGCATTCAAGAAACTGATTTCGATGTAACATATTTGTATTGTAAACCATTATGTAATGGTCGTGTGTAAACAGGATATTTTAGATTATCAATATTTGATAATCTACGTAAAGCTTTTTAAACCTTCATTAATAAAATAAAGGTTATGGTTTGTTTTAAAAATGAATGCAGTCTTTGAAAAACGTCTCATATAGAGGTCAAAACCTCGCAACGAAATCAATTAATATGGAACGTTTTTAATCAATAAGAACGGGACATTTCAGTTGGTATCAGAGCGTTGGTCTTAGAGAACCAGAATTTTGCATTAGTGTGTCTTATCGAGTTTGTTAGGATGCATTAGTGAGTCTGGACTTCGACCGTGTTTACTTGAAAAATGATTGCTTAACAAATTTTGTTGGAAACTATATATTTTTAACATGTGAATATTATGTGATATATTAATCTCTTAACGCGTTTGATATTATGTGATAGATATCTACCTCTAGAACAAGTCCCATTGACTCACCTAATAATAATGAAGAGCAAATGTAAATTGGAATGATTCGTGGACTGATTCACAAGTTCCCAAAGAGGAACCGGAAGAAGAGTCGAAACCAGAAGAAGAATCAGAACCGGAAGAAGAATCGGAACCGGATGAAGAAATAGAACCGGTGGGGGAAATAATAAAACGGTTAAGTAAAAGAAAATCCTCAACCAACCGACCAAGGTTAATTATGGTCAATGGTGTTTCCGCTAAGGAAGCAAAATATTGGGAGGATTACCAATTCTCCGATGAATCGGATTCTGACGAGAATTCCGATGATGTTATAGAAATTACCCCAACTGAATTTAAAAAGGCAAAAGAAAATAATAAGGGAAAGGGCATAAAAATAGAGAAATCTAATTCCAACCCCGATGAACTTTATATGTATCGTCAACCCCCGAAGTCCTTAAGTTGTAACAATGACCCGGGAACCTCTAAACCACCAGGTTTTTCTAAACCAATGTGGAAAACAACGGCTCGTATTAGGGGAACATCATATATCCCTAGAAACTTGGCAAAACGAACCAAAACCGAAGAAGAAGAAACAAGCGAGTCGGAATAAGATAGTTGTATTCGTGTGGTGTAATATATGTAATATAGTGTGCTTATGCTTTATGATATATGTAAAAATTGCTTGTATTAATAAGTATTTTTTTTTTTTTATGAATCTAACTCTTGTCTATTTTACAGTTTAAAAACACAAAATGGATAGACAACCCAATATTTTAAGAGACCTACCCGGAGACATGATTGATGAAATCTTGTCTAGAGTCGGTCAGAATTCTTCGGCACAACTATTTAAGGCGAGGTCAGTTTGTAAGACATTCGAAGAACGTTCCAAGAATGCCTTGGTTTATAAAAGGCTTTCGTTCGAAAGATGGGGGATATCAGATTGGGAAATCCATAAGTTACGATGTGTTTACTTTGACGCATATATTGCGGGGAACCCAAATGCTATTTTACGCAATGGGTTAAGAAATTATTTTGACTCAATATATCCGAATATTGGACTTCGTGATTTAGAAAAAGCGGCTAACATGCAACATAAAGAAGCATGTTATGCTTACAGATTAGTAATGTTCGCTTCTCACCAAAGTGAGAACAAGAACATCGGCCTACAACTATTAAACAAAACGTTCCCACAAGTGACGGAGTCGGTAATTGGGGTAAGAAATGAGGTTTTTAGATTGTTACGGGACTGTTGGACATTACGTAACCCTCGTCCCTTTGACGACGTTACAACACGCTGTCTTATCAACGGCCATAACGGTTATGTTCCACAAGACCAAGGATGGGAAGTAATCCTAGTAAAACCAGAATGCATGACTTGTTTCTGGACGTATGAATTACGTGTCTTTATTGCCTTTGCTGAACGACTTGTGTACTAGCTAGAATTATCTTCACAACCATCTTGTATCAAATTTATTGTGTGCTATATTTCATGCTATATGTAAAATAAGCGGTATTGTAAGTTTGTAAAATATTGTGTAAAAGTTTGAACGCGAAATATTATTATAATCAGTTTTTCATATAGAATTGTAGTAGTTGAATTGTATAGTAGCTACTAAGTATGAACTTAACGGGTAGGTACTACCCGAATTTAAACTTATAAAACGCTAATATGAAGAAAAAGCTTTTATAAATGAGTTCATATTATGCTACGAAATACTATTAACTACTCTTAATAATCTGTATGATTAACTTGTTCCATTTAACTATTTTGAAGGAAATGGCACCGACTACTCGACACACCGTGAATATGAATGAAGAGGAATTCCGTACTTTTCTAGCTTCAAACATAGCCGCAGTACAGGCTGCGCTACATACCAACAATAACCTTGGATCTAGCAGTACAGGAAATCGTGTAGGATGCACCTACAAAGAATTCACTGCCTGCAAACTTTTGGAATTTGATGGAACCGAAGGACCGATCGGATTGAAACGGTGGACCGAGAAGGTCGAATCGGTGTTTGCCATAAGTAAGTGTACTGAAGAGGACAAAGTAAAGTACGCTACGTATACCTTCACAGGTTCTGCGTTAACATGGTGGAATACCTATCTAGAGTAAGTGGGACAAGACGATGCGTACGCACTACCGTGGTCAGCATTCAAGCACTTGATGAACGAGAAGTACCGTCCCAGAACCGAGGTCAATAAGCTCAAGACAGAACTTAGAGGGTTACGAACCCAAGGATTTGATATTACCACGTACGAAAGACGATTCACAGAATTATGCCTATTGTGTCCGGGAGCATTCGAAGATGAGGAAGAGAAGATCGACGCGTTTGTGAAAGGATTACCGGAAAGAATCCAAGAAGATATAAGTTCACACGAGCCCGCCTCCATACAACAGGCATGTAGAATGGCTCACAAACTAGTGAACCAGATTGAAGAAAGAATTAAAGAACAGACTGCTGAAGAGGCCAATGTGAAACAAGTCAAAAGAAAGTGGGAGGAAAACGGTGATAAGAATCACCAATACAACAACAACAGCAATTACAACAATAATCGCAACAATTATCCCAACAATCGCAACATCAATCGCAACTACAACAAACGGTCCAACAACAACAACAACAACAACAACAACAACAACAACAACAACGACAACAACAACAGCAACTACAACAATCATCCCAACAACAATAATAACCGCAACAACAACAACAATCAGAAGCAGCTATGCCAAAGGTGTGAAAAGTATCACTCGGGGTTCTGCACCAAATTTTGCAACAAGTGTAAAAGAAATGGTCATAGCGCGGTGAAGTGTGAGGTCTACGGACCAGGGGTTAATAGAACGAAAGGAACAAATGGTGTCGGAACGAGTAATGGCGGAGCAAGTAGTGTCGGAGCAAGTTATGCCAATGTAGTTTGTTATAAATGTGGAAAACCGGCCACATTATTAGAAATTGCCCGAACCAGGAGAACACGAATGGACAAGGCCGCGGAAGAGTTTTCAATATTAATGCGGCAGAGGCACAAGAAGACCCGCAGCTTGTTACGGATACGTTTCTTATTGACAATAAATCTGCTTACGTTTTATTTGATTCGGGTGCGGATAGAAGCTATATGAGTAGAGATTTTTGTGCTAAATTAAGTTGTCCATTGACGCCTTTGGATAGTAAATTTTTACTCTAATTAGCAAATGGTAAATTAATTTCAGCAGATAATATATGTCGGAATCGAGAAATTAAACTGGTTAGCGAAACATTTAAGATTGATTTGATACCAGTAGAGTTAGGGAGTTTTGATGTGATAATCGGTATGGACTGGTTGAAAGAAGTGAAAGCAGAGATCGTTTGTTACAAAAATGCAATTCGCATTATACGAGAAAAAGGAAAACCCTTAATGGTGTACGGAGAAAAGGGCAACACGAAGCTACATCTTATTAGTAATTTGAAGGCACAAAAACTAATAAGAAAAGGTTGCTATGCTGTTCTAGCACACGTCGAGAAAGTACAAACTGAAGAAAAGAGCATCAATGATGTTCCCGTCGCAAAAGAATTTCCCGATGTATTTCCGAAAGAATTACCGGGATTACCCCCACATCGATCCGTTGAATTTCAAATAGATCTTGTACCAGGAGCTGTACCAATAGCTCGTGCTCCTTACAGACTCGCACCCAGCGAGATGAAAGAACTGCAAAGCCAATTACAAGAACTTTTAGAGCATGGTTTCATTCGACCAAGCACATCACCGTGGGGAGCTCCTGTTTTGTTTGTCAAGAAGAAAGATGGTACATTCAGGTTGTGTATCGACTACCGAGAGTTGAACAAACTTACCATCAAGAACCGCTACCCACTACCGAGAATCGACGACTTATTTGATCAACTACAAGGCTCGTCTGTTTATTCAAAGATTGACTTACGTTCCGGGTATCATCAAATGCGGGTGAAAGAAGATGATATTCCAAAGACTGCTTTCAGAACACGTTACGGTCATTACGAGTTTATGGTCATGCCATTTGGTTTAACTAATGCACCAGCTGTGTTCATGGACCTTATGAACCGAGTGTGTGGACCATACCTTGACAAGTTTGTCATTGTTTTCATTGATGACATACTTATTTACTCAAAGAATGACCAAGAACACGGTGAACATTTGAGAAAGGTGTTAAAAGTATTGAGGAAGGAAGAATTGTACGCTAAGTTTTCAAAGTGTGCATTTTGGTTGGAAGAAGTTCAATTCCTCGGTCACATAGTGAACAAAGAAGGTATTAAGGTGGATCCGGCAAAGATAGAAACTGTTGAAAAGTGGGAAACCCCGAAAACTCCGAAACACATACGCCAGTTTTTAGGACTAGCTGGTTACTACAGAAGGTTCATCCAAGACTTTTCCAGAATAGCAAAACCCTTGACTGCATTAACGCATAAAGAGAAGAAATTTAAATGGAATGATGAACAAGAGAAAGCGTTTCAGTTATTGAAGAAAAAGCTAACTACGGCACCTATATTGTCATTGCCTGAAGGGAATGATGATTTTGTGATTTATTGTGACACATCAAAGCAAGGTCTCGGTTGTGTATTAATGCAACGAACGAAGGTGATTGCTTATGCGTCTAGACAATTGAAGATTCACGAACAAAATTATACGACGCATGATTTGAAATTAGGCGCGGTTGTTTTTGCATTAAAGACTTGGAGGCACTACTTATATGGGGTCAAAAGTATTATATATACCGACCACAAAAGTCTTCAACACATATTTAATCAGAAACAACTGAATATAAGGCAGCGTAGGTGGATTGAATTGTTGAATGATTACGAATTTGAGATTCGTTACCACCCGGGAAAGGCAAATGTGGTAGCCGATGCCTTGAGCAGGAAGGACAGAGAACCCATTCGAGTAAAATCTATGAATATAATGATTCATAATAACCTTACTACTCAAATAAAGGAGGCGCAACAAGGAGTTTTAAAAGAGGGAAATTTAAAGGATGAAATACCCAAGGGATCGAAGAAGCATCTTAATATTCGGGAAGACGGAACCCGGTATAGGGCTGAAAGGATTTGGGTACCAAAATTTGGAGATATGAGAGAAATGGTACTTAGAGAAGCTCATAAAACCAGATACTCAATACATCCTGGAACGGGGAAGATGTACAAGGATCTCAAGAAACATTTTTGGTGGCCGGGTATGAAAGCCGATGTTGCTAAATATGTAGGAGAATGTTTGACGTGTTCTAAGGTCAAAGCTGAGCATCAGAAACCATCAGGTCTACTTCAACAACCCGAAATCCCGGAATGGAAATGGGAAAACATTACCATGGATTTCATCACTAAATTGCCAAGGACAGCAAGTGGTTTTGATACTATTTGGGTAATAGTTGATCGTCTTACCAAATCAGCACACTTCCTGCCAATAAGAGAAGATGACAAGATGGAGAAGTTAGCACGACTGTATTTGAAGGAAGTCGTCTCCAGACATGGAATACCAATCTCTATTATCTCTGATAGGGATGGTAGATTTATTTCAAGATTCTGGCAGACATTACAGCAAGCATTAGGAACTCGTCTAGACATGAGTACTGCCTATCATCCACAAACTGATGGGCAGAGCAAAAGGACGATATAAACGCTTGAAGACATGCTACGAGCATGTGTTATTGATTTCAGAAACAGTTGGGATCGACATCTACCGTTAGCAGAATTTTCCTACAACAACAGCTACCATTCAAGCATTGAGATGGCGCCGTTTGAAGCACTTTATGGTAGAAAGTGCAGGTCTCCGATTTGTTGGAGTGAAGTGGAGGATAGACAGATTACGGGTCCGGAGATTATACAAGAAACTACCGAGAAGATCATCCAAATTCAACAACGGTTGAAAACCGCCCAAAGTCGACAAAAGAGCTACGCTGACATTAAAAGAAAAGATATAGAATTTGAAATTGGAGAGATGGTCATGCTTAAAGTTGCACCTTGGAAAGGCGTTGTTCGATTTGGTAAACGAGGGAAATTAAATCCAAGGTATATTGGACCATTCAAGATTATTGATCGTGTCGGACCAGTAGCTTACCGACTTGAGTTACCTCAACAACTCGCGGCTGTACATAACACTTTCCACATCTCGAATTTGAAGAAATGTTTTGCTAAAGAAGATCTCACTATTCCGTTAGATGAAATCCAAATCAACGAAAAACTTCAATTCATCGAAGAACCCGTCGAAATAATGGATCGTGAGGTTAAAAGACTTAAGCAAAACAAGATACCAATTGTTAAGGTTCGATGGAATGCTCGTAGAGGACCCGAGTTCACCTGGGAGTGTGAAGATCAAATGAATAAGAAATACCCGCATCTATTTCCAGAAGATTCGTCAACACCTTCAACCGCTTAAAATTTCGGGACGAAATTTATTTAACGGGTAGGTACTGTAGTGACCCGAACTTTTCCATGTTTATATATATTAATTGAGATTGATATTTACATGATTAAATGTTTCCAACATGTTAAGCAATCAAACTTGTTAAGACTTGATTAATTGAAATATGTTTCATATAGACAATTGACCACCCAAGTTGACCGGCGATTCACGAACGTTAAAACTTGTAAAAACGACATGACGATATATGTATGGGTATACATATGGTTAACATGAGATTATGATAAGTAAGTATCTCCATAAGTATATTAACAATGAGTTATATACATATAAACAAGACTACTAACTTAAGGATTTCGAAACGAGACATATATGTAACGATTATCGTTGTAACGACATTTAAATGTATATATATTATATTAAGATATATTAATATATCATAATATCATGATAATATAATAATTTAACATCTCATTAGATATAATAAATAATGGGTTAACAACATTAATTGAGATCGTTAACTTAAAGGTATCAAAACAACACTTACATGTAACGACTAACGATGACTTAACGACTCAGTTAAAATGTATATACATGTAGTGTATTTAGATGTATTAAAATACTTTTGGAAGACTTCAAGACATATATCAAAACACTCATACTTAACGAAAATGGTTACAGTTACTTTCCCATTCTTTTCTTTCATCAAGAATTCTAGTCGTATTCTTACCCGTATTATACACAGCTTCAAAACGTACTTACTATGGGTATATACCAATAGGAACTAGCATGGGATTCCACTCTTGATTATGTCATGTATGACTAATCAATTTTAACTTCTACCATGAGCTAGTCAACTAACTAGAACTCCTTTTAACCCCACTCACCACTCACCAATTACCACTCATCATTCACTCCATTTCACTTCCAATTCTCTTTCTAATTCTCTCTCAACACACACACACTATTATGAACGTATTTTTCCAGTAGTTAATCATCATCTTCATCAAAAATCACTTCAAGAATCAAGCTATAATCATCATAGGAAGAACACTTCAAAAATCCCTTCAAGTTTACTAATTTACTTCCAAGCTTTCTAATCCATTCCAAGTAATCATCTAAGATCAAGAAACCTTTGTTATATACAGTAGGTTATCTTTCTTATTCAAGGTAATATTCATATTCAAACTTTGATTCAATTTCTATAACTATAAACTATCTTAATTCGAATAAAAATCTTACTTGAACTTGGTTTTGTGTCATGATCCTACTTCAAGAACTTTCAAGCCATCCAAGATCCTTTGAAGCTAGATCATTTCTTGTCACTTCCAGTAGTTTTACCTACTAAACTTGAGGTAGTAATGATGTTCTTAACATCATTCGATTCATATATATAAAACTATCTTATTCGAAGGTTTAAACTCGTAATCACTAGAACATAGTTTAGTTAATTCTAAACTTGTTCGCAAACAAAAGTTAATCCTTCTAACTTGACTTTTAAAATTAACTAAACACATGTTCTATATCTATATGATATGCTAACTTAATGATTTAAAACCTAGAAACACGAAAAACACCGTAAAACCGGATTTACGTCGTCGTAGTAACACTGCGGGCTGTTTTGGGTTAGTTAATTAAAAACTATGATAAACTTTGATTTAAAAGTTGTTATTCTGAGAAAATGATTTTTATTATGAACATGAAACTATATCTAAAAATTATGGTTAAACTCAAAGTGGAAGTATGTTTTCTAAAATGGTCATCTAGACGTCGTTCTTTCGACTGAAATGACTACCTTTACAAAAACGACTTGTAACTTATTTTTCTGACTATAAACCTATACTTTTTCTGTTTATATTCATAAAATAGAATTCAATATGAAATCATAGCAATTTGATTCACTCAAAACGGATTTAAAATGAAGAAGTTATGGGTAAAACAAGATTGGATAATTTTTCTCATTTTAGCTACGTGAAAATTGGTAACAAATCTATTCCAACCATAACTTAATCAACTTGTATTGTATATTATATAATCTTGAGATACCATAGACACGTATACAATGTTTCGACCTATCATGTCGACACATCTATATATATTTCGGAACAACCATAGACACTCTATATGTGAATGTTGGAGTTAGCTATACTGGGTTGAGGTTGATTCCAAAATATATATAGTTTGAGTTGTGATCAATACTGAGATACGTATACACTGGGTCATGGATTGATTCAAGATAATATTTATCGATTTATTTCTGTACATCTAACTGTGGACAACTAGTTGTAGGTTACTAACGAGGACAGCTGACTTAATAAACTTAAAACATCAAAATATATTAAAAGTGTTGTAAATATATTTTGAACATACTTTGATATATATGTATATATTGTTATAGGTTCGTGAATCAACCAGTGGTCAAGTCTTACTTCCCGACGAAGTAAAAATCTGTGAAAGTGAGTTATAGTCCCACTTTTAAAATCTAATATTTTTGGGATGAGAATACATGCAGGTTTTATAAATGATTTACAAAATAGATACAAGTACGTGAAACTACATTCTATGGTTGAATTATCGAAATCGAATATGCCCCTTTTTATTAAGTCTGGTAATCTAAGAATTAGGGAACAGACACCCTAATTGACGCGAATCCTAAAGATAGATCTATTGGGCCTAACAAACCCCATCCAAAGTACCGGATGCTTTAGTACTTCAAAATTTATATCATATCCGAAGGGTGTCCCGGAATGATGGGGATATTCTTATATATGCATCTTGTTAATGTCGGTTACCAGGTGTTCACCATATGAATGATTTTTATCTCTATGTATGGGATGTGTATTGAAATATGAAATCTTGTGGTCTATTGTTACGATTTGATATATATAGGTTAAACCTATAACTCACCAACATTTTTGTTGACGTTTAAAGCATGTTTATTCTCAGGTGAATATTAAGAGCTTCCGCTGTTGCATACTAAAATAAGGACAAGATTTGGAGTCCATGTTTGTATGATATTGTGTAAAAACTGCATTCAAGAAACTGATTTCGATGTAACATATTTGTATTGTAAACCATTATGTAATGGTCGTGTGTAAACAGGATATTTTAGATTATCATTATTTGATAATCTACGTAAAGCTTTTTAAACCTTCATTTATAAAATAAAGGTTATGGTTTGTTTTAAAAATGAATGCAGTCTTTGAAAAACGTCTCATATAGAGGTCAAAACCTCGCAACGAAATCAATTAATATGGAACGTTTTTAATCAATAAGAACGGGACATTTCAGGTTAAACCTATAACTCACCAACATTTTTGTTGACGTTTAAAGCATGTTTATTCTCAGGTGATTATTAAGAGCTTCTGTTGTTGCATGCTAAAATATGGACAAGATTTGGTGTCAGCATGCTTGTATAATATTGTTTAAAACTGCATTCGAGATTTATTTTGTTGTAACATATTAATATTGTAAACCAATATGTATTGGTAGTGTGTAAGTGTGATATTTTTAGATTATCATTTCTGGATAATCTAGGTGGTGTCCTTTTAACATTGTCGATAAAATAAAGGTTATGATTTGTTTTTAAAAACGAATGCAGTCTTTGAAAAACGTCTCATATAGAGGTCAAAACCTCGCAACGAAATCAATTAATATGGAACGTTTATAATCAATATGAACGGTACATTTTAGTAAAAACATGACTTTTTAGCCGATATCAGTGATTTACATTTGGACGACTAGGAGCTCAAGCGGGAGTTGCCTTTCTTGTAACCGAGGTGAGTGAAATATTTATACGTGTATGTATATAATTTGGTTGCTTGCGTGCAACGTGGCAAGTGTTATCCGGTAGGATGCGCTTTTTGTGGGCCACAATTGGGTTGGGAAAATATAGTGAGTGATATCCGTATGGATAGCTCTTCGTTGACTATATTTGGTTTGCGTTATGTGGTGAGTGATATCCGGAAGGATTGACTCTTTGTCGATCACAATTGGGAATGGGGGCATGTGGTGAGCGGTTAACGTTTGACCTATCGCTCTTTGTCGGCCACATGTGTGTGTTGGGGTAAGTGGTGAGTGTTAATCGTGAGGATTCGCTCTTCGTTGGCCATTTATCGTAGGATGGTAAGCGGTTTCGCTTTTATTCGGCCATCCTTGTGAATGAGGTAAGTGTTAACGGTTCGGTTGCACTTTTCGTCGGCCTCATGGTGCGTAGTGGTGAGTAGTTAATGTATATTTGACCTACCGCTCTTCGTCGGCCACGTACGCGTTGCGATGGGTGGTGAGTGGTTAACGTATTTGACCTACCGCTCTTCGTCGGCCACCATCGAGTCGAACGTCGACATTGTGTATTTTTAGTTGTGTGAGTTTTATTAGCATTGTACGTTTGATTATGCGATTATTGCGATTTGCTAATGCTATGCGTTGTTTGTGTAGGTGTATGCAAGTGATCGAATTATGTATGTATGCGTATAAGTATTGCATTCACTAAGCATTAGCTTACCCTCTCGTTCTTTACATTTTTAGGTTCGGAGGTGGACGTGACAAGGGTATGCCCGGGATTTAGATGATTCCCCTTTTGTTGCTTGCTTGGATTACTTTTGGAATCGACCCAGGATCGGGTAATTTATCCCCAAACATCATGCTCATAGTTTGTTTAGAAATTAAACTCACTTGGGTCGAAATCACTACTTTAATGTATTTAACGGGTCGTTGGAGTC
The DNA here is from genome assembly GCF_046630445.1 of Rutidosis leptorrhynchoides. Taxonomy (NCBI): domain Eukaryota; kingdom Viridiplantae; phylum Streptophyta; class Magnoliopsida; order Asterales; family Asteraceae; genus Rutidosis; species Rutidosis leptorrhynchoides. The sequence continues at coordinate 716,827,153 of NC_092333.1, forward strand.
CTAAAGATTGTAATGTACTTTGTCGTTTTAAACCCGGTTGTTTAATGTTTGGAAAGTGTTGGAATTGGTTTTGGGATTTAACGGAACTTGGGTTGGACGAAAATGGCTTTGTCATGTTTAAAATGGGCTGCAGTGTTTTCGCAGCTTTAACGTGCGCCGCGCAAATGGCCGTTTGTTGGTGGTCAGGTCAGTTGCCAGCTTCTGAGTCTGTTTCACGTTATAGAGTGCGCCGTGCAACCCATATGCGCGCCGCGCATATGGTCAGACATGAAATGTTGTTGGTTTTTTTTTTAAAAAAAAAGAAGGAAATAAGTCGTGTTTTCTAGTAAATGGAATTTGGGTCGTTACAAAGTGTGGGAAGCGTTTGTGGTGTTAGTTAAAAGAAAGAAAGAAAAAGGTGAAAAGGCGAAAACGCCTTGGTACTATTTATCATTTTTGTCTAATAGATAGTATAGTAATAATATAAATTATAATTATTATATTATTAATATTCAAATATGGATTCTTTTTACGAAATTAATTACGTTACATATGTATGCGAAAATACATGTCTCTATATATTTGTAAAAACAACGACAAGTTTCTTAGTCAAATGGGTCATTAAAATAAATGTCTTTAGCATTTACATTTACTTAATACTTAAAACATGTCATTAAATTGTTTCGTTCAAATAAACCCGTAATTTCACGAGTCATTTCACTAGTTTTTATTAAATATGGGTGTGTTTGGACGAAAGTAGCTGGAGCTGGAGCTTATAGCTGGAGCTGGAGCTTATGAGCTGGAGCTGGAGCTGGAGCTTATTTTTAAAGCTGGTAGCTGGAGCTTATTATTTTTTATAAATGTTTGGTAAATTAGGTGGAGCTTATTTTTTAGTTCATAAGCTCTACTTTTTTTCATAAGCTACTACAAGTAGCTTATTTTTTCAGAGCTTATGATTTTCATAAGCTCTACTTTTTTTGTCTACCAAACAAAGCTTATGACTTGAAGCTTATTAAAATCATAAGTTCAAGCTCTCATAAATTTCCATAAGCTTCAATAAGCTACGCGCCAAACACACCCTATGTATATAAGATTCGCTAAACATCACAATTAAAAATCATTATTATAATCATAATAATAATAATAATCACAATTCATAATATAAACAATAATCTGGTTAACATTGATTTCAGTGACACAACTACACTAGTAACTTTTATAATATTTCCATTAATAAAGTTTAATATTACCGTGATTATTAAATTATTAAATTATTAATTATTATTATTATATTATTTATATTTATTTATTATTATTATAATTGTACGGATCAAGAAGTGTCCAATCGTTGACCATATGTTGACCGAATTACTATCTATAAAATCAAAGAAAATGCAATTGACACTATTCATTATCCGCCAATTTTGACTTTTAAAAACCTCCATTTTCATATTTATAGCAATAGTTATAGTATATAACGAAAATGCATGGATAGTAGGGATGGCAATGGATCGGATATGGATCGGGTGATGCCGTATTCATATCCATTTAGTTTTTGTTCATCTATATCTATATTTATATCCATTTAATTTTTATTCATCCATCCATATCCATATCTACTGGATTAAGCGGGTTAATGGATATCCAATGGATATTTAAAATTTGTTATAATATTTTCAAATATGCGATGAAAACAAAAATATTGTATAGCAAAAATAAATATAACATGCCATAATTAAAATTTATTCACTAGAACGTGTAATCTTTTTCGAATATAGAATACGATTTGTTGAATTTACTATTATACATGGACAATTAAAATTAAATATCTAATTTGTATGTTTATTTTGTTATATATACGTGTTTTATCATAATATATCATAGTTATTTTATTATAAGGTTGAGTAAAAAATGTAAATTTAACGGTAAATGCATTTGTAATGGTAAATATGTAAACATATATCTATATTTATGTATTTGTATATGTATTTCGGGTGGTAATGGATATATCCATGGATGTAACTTTTCATCCATATCCATTTCCATATCCATTTAGTTTCATCCATATCTGTATCCATATCCATTTAAGTTCATCCATATCCATTACGAAGCGGGTGGATCGGGTGGATATCCACTGGATCGGGTGGCCATTGCCATCCCTAATCGATAGTCGGATGGTTTGGTGCGCTATTTTACAAGCGAGTTCATGACACCAGTGGAGCTTTGATTTTCTATTATTTAAAAGAATACGAATTTGGGTATATGTATATTGTTAGTTCTAAGTACTCTCTCCGTCTCATATTAATAGAGCACAGACAAAAAACACACAGTTTAAAAAAATGTTATAAAAGTACTGTACTTTTTGTTTACTTTTCAGTTTTATCCTTACATTTTCTTTCTCCTTTAATTCTATCCACATACATTAAGGGCATAATAGAACTTAAACTTTTTATTTTTTTCTATTTATGGAAGTGGCTATTAATTTGGGACATCCCCAAAAAAATATTGGACTATTAATATGGAACGGACGAAGTATTTAACACAATTGAATGGTTGGTTGGGTGGTTTGGCATGCTCCTTTGCTACCAGGTGGTCGCGGGTTCAAAACTTGGAAGGGTTTAACACAAGACATGGAAGCAATCTCTTTATTCGTCGAACAGAGAGAGAAAGACTTTCTCTAGTCTTGAAGTGTTTCATTTCAGTTGAAGAAATGATTTACCTTTATTTTAGGATAGATGAAAAATTATATACATCTCATTCCCAGTACCCCACACATGTAAGATGATAGAGGAAAGATTGTATATCTCATTTTCTAATACGCCACACATATAAGATTAGGTTTTGATGTTGTTGTTTTTTTTCTAAAAAAAAAATAAGATTACACCGTTTGCAATGTGCGTCTAACTCAAAACTTGTTAAAATAATTAAGAACATCTATATTTATCTCAATTTTTCGAATATTCCGTCGAAAATAAATATATAGGATACTTTAATTTGTATATCTTGAGAATTTGTGTTTTTAGTTACGAAGTTATTATTATATTAGTAAGAAAGAAAAAAAACTTACATGTAAAGGATATAAATAAATAGGGATTTTGATTAGGGATGACAATGGCCACCCGATCCGATGGATATTCACTCGATCCACCCGCTTTGTGATGGATATAGATGAACCTAAATGGATATGGATACGGATATGGATGAACCTTAACGGATATGGATATGGATTTGGATGAAAAGTTTCATCCATGTATATATCCATTACCACCCGAAATACATATTCAAATATATAAATATAGATATATGCGTACATATTTACAATTACAAGTTTATTTAACGTTAATTACATTTTACTTTCAACCCAAAATGAAATAACTATAACTATAATATATTATAATCAAACACGTATGTCTAATAAAATAAACTTACAAATTTCATATTTAATTTTTCATAATCTATGTTTTATAGTAAAAATAAAAAAAATTTGTTATATCTTCGACAAGGATTACACATTCTTATGGATAGATTTTAATATATTTATTTTTGCTACACTACGTTTTTATTTTAATCAAATATTATAATATTTTTTTACATCCATTGGATATCCATTAACCCGCTACATCCATTGGATATGAATATGGATGGATGACCTGAAACTAAATGGATATGGGTGTGGATATGGATATGGATATGGATGAACAAAAACTAAATGGATATGGATATGGATACGGCATCACCCGGTCCATATCCGATCCATTGTCATCCCTAGTTTTGATTGAACAATGAGTGTTAATTTTTTATATGAACATACTAAATTCTAAGCCTACCATCTTTGCTTTTTTACCGGCAAATAAAATTTTATTAATAACGCTTTTTTCCAGCAGCTAGGAAGCCAAACAAAGAATACAAGGGATTGACTACGAATACAAGGGCCATACGTGTCAACAAATATTAAATCCACCTCTATTACATAGCCAATTAAACGAGGTAAGGCAGATGCTGTCGTAAATCGAATTCATTTTCAACGTGGATGCACCGAATAAAGTGTTGTTTCTTAACTTCCATAAGTACCATAACAAACTCATTGCAATGACATATACACGGTACTTTGAATCTGATGAATCCGGCCAACCATTGTCCAATCATCCCAAGATGCACAAATCGGAATATCTATGACTGTCCAAATTCGAGCCATTCTCCAAAGTTCAGACGTGATCCTACACCCGAACATCATATGGTCAATAGACTCCACGGGATGATCACACAACTCGCAACCAATGTCATGAATCTCTAGTTCTCTGCTCGAAAGATTGAGTCTTGTAGGAAGACGATTAAACCCAATCTCCATATGAAAATATTAACCTTGCGTGGAATAAATTTAAACCATCTAGTACCTGAATTTGCTTGAGGTAGAATGATGTCGTCGATATGATTACGAGTGCAACCAACTGAAATTGAACCATCAGTAGCTATGTTCCAGCTCTAAACACCCTCATTTTGCGATAGTGAAGTCTGCCCGATCTCCAGTAGCATCAAATCTAGTAGTGCCGAGTTTCTGGCACCTATATGTGATCGTAACCAGGACCACGACCAAGAATCGTTTTCCAGTCTGTCTGAAACCATGCAATCCCCATGTGAATCCCCATGTGAATCGAAATGAAAAAGTCAGTTATATCGCTCTTTTAAACACCCACTTCTAACCCAATTATCCAACCAAAACCGGGTATTGTATCCATTCCCAAGTCTTCTTCGCAACACATTTTGTTGAATCAAGTCGTTCGCGATCGACTTGCAGAAAAAGAGATGATATTAAACCATATGTCTGGGCCACGAATAACACCACCATCCAAACCTGCGCCTACGCCATTTATGGAAGTGATGATCTCGGCCCATTTAGCTTTCGGGTTCGAAACGAATCTCCATCCACTTATACATGACAGCGTGGTTAAAATAACGTAATCTACTGATACCCAAACCGCCATGTTCAAGTGATGAAAGAACTTGATCCAAATTAACCCAATGCATCTTGCAATTCGTATCCGTACTACCCAAAAAAATTCTCGAACGAATTCCTTCATATTCGTTAATAATCCGGACTGGACATTTGAACATCAAAAGACAATGTATGCAACACTCCCGAGTATCGATTTAATGAGAGTTAAATGTCCCCCAATGGATAAAAGATTCACTTTCCATCCCAACAAGCGTTTCACAAACCAATTAATTAGCACCTTTCAATTTGATTTTCTATTCATGTTGACTCCCATCGGTAACCCTAGGTAATTAAAAGTAAAATTGCCACGTACACAACCAATAACCCTCGCGTAACCCAATCCAAATAAGTTTGAATTATTAACATTAATTTTCAGTCCCGAATAACGATAGAAATTATTAAAAACCAAGATAATACTATCCAACTTCTTTTGTCCCGATCCGAAATAACAATAGCATCGTCAGTATACAAAAGACGATAGACTTTTGTAGCATTTAAACCAACAGAAGCACCCAAAATGTCCTGTCGATTTATTTGTTCCTCCAAAAGTAAGTGCAAGCCTTCCATTACCTTTAAAAAAAAGGCTTAGTGGGTCACCTTGTCTTAAGCCTTTTTGTACCTCGAACTTTCCCGTTGGGCTCCCGTTACTAAGTATAGAGGTGCGAGCCGACACCAAACACATACGCACTCAATTACGCCAAGTAGAACCGAACGTCAAAGTGACGAACATGTGGTCTAAGAATGCCCAACATACCGTGTCATATGCTTTCTCAAAATCGAATTTAAGAACCATCAACTTACATTTGTTCTTCTTGTGCCACTCCATTGTTTCGTTAAGTACTAGTGGTCCGTCTAGTATGTGCCTCCCGGCAATGAACGTCGTTTCCTCTTTACAAATCACATTACCAATAACCGTGGTGAACCGATTAATTAGCCAAACTTTTAGTAATTATTTTATATTGCACCCCAATGAGATATATCGGGCGGTAGTCTTTAAAACAAGTGTGACTTGCTAACTTTCGAATTAACGTATAATGATGATCTGTACACAAAGATTCACTACTATACATTAATTATAATATTACACATTATAACCTTCTAATTAGTTTTAGCGGTGCATGGATAGATTTTGATGGTATCCCTTTTATATATGATTAACTTAAACATGATATCGATTTTAAACTTCATTGGCCAATTCAGACATTTTATTTAGTAAATCAAACTCGTTCCATTATTCTACAATTAGTCACCATCTAAACGCCCAGGTAAGATAATTACAATATGAATGTGATTCTTGTAGCTTTTTGAGTTGGGACTACACCATAGAACATGTATACCACTCAACTTGATGGCATTGACAAAAATGAAAGATGGGTGATAGATACATCATATATTTGTTTCTTATGTATCAACATATCAATATATTAAACTTACAACATACTGTACAAAGCATTTATGCATGACCTAAACTTTTGAAAGTATATAGTCGACATAGACGAAAATAAGTATATGGACGACATCGGGACATTTGAGAAAGTATATAGCCTATTTGTACTTTAACCCTTTAATTCCATTATTTTGTTTGCTCTCTTCTAGTATTATTTACTAACTAGCCATGATGTTTTATCTTGGCGTACTTTCCATGAAAAGGAACTTTAAAGCTAGAGAAAATACAAGTAACTTTATATCAATCGAATTTGATCCGATTGTAAAAATACACACAGTCATTGAGTATACATAGAATATATTCATATGTGCACTACCACAAGTAAATATCAACATCATCTAAGAATACATTTCATATCGATGAAGACTCTCTAGGAATCAGTATTTTTTTTTTTGTTTTTATCCTTTTTTATCTAACAAAATGTCGTTATGCACATTATAATTTACTTCAAGGGTAATATTGTCATTTAATATGGAATGGAACCTAGATTAAAATTGAAAACTGCATTACAAGGGTGTTTGTGATTGTGTTTTTGTAAAATAGTTTTGGCATTTTTAAAAATGATATATTGAAAAAACATGTTTCATTGCTTTTTTCTAAATGCATTTTTTTTATTTTATTTTAGCAAATCACATTAATCACATCTACAATCACTTTATATCTGTTATAAGGAGTACTAGTGAAAAGACCCGTGAAATCACGGGTTTATATAAAAGACATTTTACAAAAAATAAAAAAAGGATAATACAAAAATATGAATATCAACGCTTCAAATTCAAATATAATATCAATTCAAAATCTATTGTAATAGATTATAACTACTATCTCAACCTTTATATTTATATAATAACGACGTACAAATGACTCTCCCAACCTTTTCATATGATTCTTCTAAAAGTGTCAACTTGCAGCTCAATAAGCTTTGAGAACAGCTTCAAAATCTATTATTGATCATGTCACAAAGATATAGTTTAATGATAAAAGCATCAGTTGAACCCCGATTGTAAAATAAAAATTTAGTAATTATTTGATAATTGGATGAATTTGAAGATCACATACCTCAAAACTCATCTTGAGAGCAATATTTGGTATCTTCTTTTCATAACCAAACTCAATTCAGACTTCAACCTCCAAATCATTAATACAATCCCTAGAAATAAAATATAAAAAACAAATCAGAAAAACACATAACTAAAATCAGTTCATAGTCTTCTGGTCATTCAGTCAATAGTCTTCTGGTATTTCAAGCATATAAAAGAAATCAGAAACCCACATAACTAAAAGGAATCTACTTTGAACATCAAATTCATCTTTGTAAATTGTATTAATTGCACAGCAAGCATGTAGTACGTTTTGATGTTTTCTAAACGTGAAACGATTTGTGTACATGAATCCTTGAAAAGCAAAACTCAAAATCAAAACCTTCACATACAAAAATAACAATAAATTGAGAAATAAGAAAAAGAAGAGATATTTGCATAAAACTAACATAATAGATGAGGAATCAAATTGATGCCAATTTCATCGTACATAACATGGTGGTGAGTTTACTTAAAATAAATTACCTGGTTGAACGTTATCAGGAGATCTGGCAAGAAGAATTTGGTGTAATGCCTCGCTCTTTAGTGCGATGATCACAAGAAACTTCAGGCACCATTTGTGATCGAGAAACTTGCAAGCCTGCACCGCTTAATGGTTATATTACATTCCAAAATCTAAGTAAGTGAAAACAATTCAAGGAAATCAAAAATAAAATAAAAAACTCAATAATCTAATCTAGCTGAATGTTTAGGACTTGATTGAATTGAGACTCACTAATATCGTCTGTAAAATTTTTGGCACAAATCAAACTGAATAAAGAGATTACAACACTTGAAAGGACACTTCAATACTAATTTTAAAAAACGTACCTGAAAATAATAATTTGATCCAGCTTTCGTTTAGTAGAGCTAACATAGAAATCAAGTAGCAACTCCCTGCCAGCATTGCATATCTTTGTTAGAACATTTCAAATGCGGTTTTTTAGCCTAGCTAATAACATACTCAAAATAAGTAATAGCTTTATTAAAAGATATATAAAAGTCCCACCTCATTATTCCTTAATCTTCGGTGTCTGAAACCTTTTTAGACAGGGAATCGATCATCTCCACTTTGGGAGACTGGGTTCTCACTAAAGCTCTGCAGCAAGATAGCAGAGGATTTTGTCTTGAACTAACCACCTAAAAAAACACACCAAAAAAACATACTACTACTAATTTCATCATATTATTATCTTATTAATAAGTAGAAAAACGAAGAAACAGTTGCATCACTAATAGACGGGACATCAGATTGTTCCGGTGAACCATGTGAAACATCCATTCCGAGGATAATAGACCTGAGGATTCTTGTCATTGTGCTCAAGATTAAACTCGTCATTCTAATATTCGAGTTGTCAATATCAATATGAATTTGAGTGAGCATCGTAAAAAAAATCTTACAACAACATACTTAAACAATTGTGAGCGTGACCAGTTATTTAAATATACTTTCATGACCTCTGGCTCCTTTATCTTGTGTATTTCAAGTTTGTGCAACTACTAACATATAACTGATTAATACTCCAAGAAAATATAATGCTTAATGCAAGATCATGAAAAGTTTTGAGATAAGGATTTGAAGCCAATGAGTAGCACATTGCCTACTATGACCAGTTTGTTTTATACTGTATTTCACCAAAAATAGCATAAACAAAATTTGGTGTTTCAAAAAACCCAATTATATTTATGGACCGGATAGGGTAATCAATAACTTTGTACACATCACTTTAGCAGAATATATAAATGATCATCATAACAACATTCAAGGTAAGATTGTTCTAGTGAAAAAACTCATGATTAAATGAAAAAATCGTTCATCAATTGATACAAAATGGATGAATAAACTAACCTTAATTTCATCAGTTTTACGATTCTTACAAGCCTCAAAACAATCTACAGATAACATGTCAGTTAACCAACAAAATTAGTACAAACCACTCACAATTTTTGTAGTTGTAACAAAAATACAAAAAAATAGACATCCATTTATAGATAAGCAAATTAAAACGCCTATCTGACAGAGGCAAGTAGACCACGAAGGTATTCGAGAACACTAAATATGATTATGAAAATTGTCAAATTACACTCAACCACAAATTAAACCTAAATTACTAAATTCAAATAAAATCTTCATAGAGTACTACCTTTACCCCAAAATGTGATTTCACCTATTCATGTTATTTACCTATACTTAAACTAAGATACAAATTGTGCAGCTATTGAAGAAGGTTTCATCTGTGTAATTCACTCTAATAACCATTGAACTATAAAAAAACTATTTTTACTTCGTGTAAAGTTCAATCTTCTCAAGTCCCAAAAGTAACTTCAAATCTGTAATTTTCCCAAAAGTAACCATACGAAATTAATTTATAGAAATAAATCGGCTTGTGACTACAAAAATTCAATTATTTTAACTTATGATAACATAAGACTTGAATACAGAGACATTAAGTATCCATTCACAAGGCGTCATAAACATGAAGAGTTTTAATTATTCCAGAATTTCTTCTGTATAAATCGAACATTTATTTATGAAAATAAAAATGAATACTATTAAAATAACTAACCCTTCGATGTAATCAGATTGGAGAAGATCAAGATACATGTCTCATTTGTTTCCAATAACCTAAAAGTACCGGTTTGTGAAGAAAAACAAAATTAGGGTTATAAAGGATTCGTATGGAGTAAAGGGGGTAGTAGTAAAGGCAAGGCAAAGTTTGCATGGAAAGTCATTTGTACTCTCAAAGACCAAGGGGGACTAGGGTTAAAATCATTGAGTGTAGGGGTGTTCATCGATTCGGTTTTCGGTTTGTTCAGTGTAATCGGTTCGGTGTATTCGGTTTTGAAATTTTTTTGGGGAAAACCGAAAATCGAACCGAAAACCGAATTCAAAGTTAAAACCGAACCAAACCGAAAACCGAATTCAAATTCAAATTCGGATTCGGTTCGGTTTTCGGTTAAAACCGAATATTATGAAAAAGTCGTGAACGATGGTAGTTTAATTGTGGCGTTACCGATGTCTTAGTTATATACAACCTAAAACAATGATGTACTATTAAATTATCAAGAATTCGATGATTTATTAATATTTACAGCTTAATTATGACGTTTATTGCTTCTGTTATTGAAAAGAATAACAATAATAATTTGAATAACATAATTATAATGTGAGCTATCAAATCGTCATATGGGTGAGAACATATTTTATTGATTGGATCCTAAATTATAGTGACATTTGAACATAAATATACAAATTAATTTTATATAAATTTTGAATTCGGTTTTGAATTCGGTTTTCGGTTAAACCGAATTCAGAATTATCAAAACCGAAAACCGAACCGAAAACCGAATTCAAATTCGGTTTCGGTTTGACTCGATCCGAAAACCATTTTTCAAATTCGGTTTAGGTTTTTTCCGGTTTGGTTTCAGTTTGGTTTTCGGGTTAAACGGTTTCAAACCAAATACTGACCACCCCTAATTGAGTGAATGGAATGATGTGTTGTTACTTAAACAACTATGGAAGATAATTGATAAAAAGGAGACTTTATGGTTTAAATGGGTTAACCTTGTAAAATTAAAAGGGAGAAGCATTTGGGAGATTAAGTATGAGCATAATGACAGTTGGGGTTGGAAGCAAATTTTGGAATTAAGAGATAAGGTTGAAAGTCATATCCACTTTAGAATTGGAAATGGGAAGCATATTTATGCTTGGTTTGACAAATGGTGTAATTTTTAACGACCCGTCCTAATTCATCTGGACGAATACATTACATTTGGCTACATCGCGAGGTACTTGACCTTTATATGATACATTTTACAAACATTGCATTCGTTTTTAAAAAACAAACTTTCATTACATCGAAAGTTGACGGCATGCATACCATTTCATAATATATCCAACTATAATTGACTTAATAATAATCTTGATGAAATCGACGACTCGAATGCAACGTCTTTTGAAATATGTCATGAATGACTCCAAGTAATATCTCTAAAATGAGCAAATGCACAGCAAAAGATTTCTTTCATACCTGAGAATAAACATGCTTTAAAATGTCAACCAAAGGTTGGTGAGTTCATAGGTTTATCGTAAACAATAAAATTCATCATTTTGATAAACCACAAGATTTAAATACAGTACACCTATCTCGTGTACAAAACCATATTTTATAATGCTTAGCAGAGTAGGTTCGTATCCTTTTCTCCCCCGTAGGTTGCCTCGCGATTTTTAATATCTTTCATAAACATAATCTCATATCAGGCATTACGGCATAGAGATAAAAGTCATTCATACGAACTACAAACACCTGGTAATTAACCTTAACAAAATGCATCTAGAATATCTCTCGCATACCGGCATTCCGCACGGTCATGCAAAAAGCATACAATCAGGCCACTCTTTTAAATATGGTGGTTGTGTACACCTCACAAATAGATCATATCTTTTAAAGCTGTCGGTTGTATACCTATTTCGAAGTACTAAAGCAGTTCAAATTCTCTGACTGGGGCTTGTTAGTGCCCATAGATCTATCTTTAGGATTCGCGTCAATTTGGGGCTCGGTTCCCAAATTCTTAGATTACCAGACTAAAAGGGGTGATATCCGGTGTACTCATAACTCATTCGTAGAATGTTTTTAGGTACTTGTGTCTATTTCGTCAAACATTTATAAAAACATTTCATGTATTCGGAGTTCAAAAATATATTTCAAAAGCATTTAATAAAGAAGTTGTAAAAACAGCGCATGTATTCTCAGTCCCAAAAATGTAAAGAGTAAAAGGGAATCAAATGAACTCACAATACTGTATTTTGTAGTAAAAATACATATGACGACATTGAACAATGCAGGGTTGGCTTTGGATTCACGAACCTATATCATTTGTATATTTATTAATATACATAGTTGTAATCGAACAATATATATATAAATTTATTAGTTGTATACTTTTTATATTAATAATATATATGTTTCATATATTCATTTTGTTATATGATAAATATTAATTTTTGTTATGTTATATGTATTAAATATATTTTAACACACACACACACACACACACACACACACACACACACACACACATATATATATATATATATATATATATATATATATATATATATATATATATCATTTGTATGTTAATAATAGTATTTATAATAAAACCAAAATAATATTAATAGTGGTAAAAATGATAGTAATTATAATACTTAATTATAATACTTAATATTACTAATGAGATAATAATATTAATAATTCTATTAATGATAATAATAATTATATTAATAATTATATTTGTAAAATATTAATTTTTCTGTTAATAATAGTTATGTTACCGATTTTAGTAATTTACATAATAATACTCGTGATAATACAAATAATAATACTTATGTTAATATTAACAATTCTATTATTTATAAAAAGATATTAATACTAATATTTATGAAAATAATAATATTTTGTATTATTTTCATAATGATAATAATCTTAACTATAATCTTAATGATGATATTAATACTAAAATGATAAGATTACTAATAATAATAATAATAATAATGTTATTAATACTTTTAATAATATTATTGATAATGATTATAATACTTGTACCTATAATAATAATAATTATTATTATAACACTAATAATAACCATAATGATAATATTACTAATTAGTTTAATGATAATGATAATTATATCAATAATAATAATGTTAATAATAATACCTATGTTATTAATTATAGTAGTAATAATAATACTAATAATTATAAGTTGTTTTTACATAATAATAACAACAATTAATGATAGCAATAATAATAATAATAATAATAATAATAATAATAATAATAATAATAATAATAATAATAATAATAATAATAATAATAATAATAATAATAATAATAATAATTGAAATAAAAATAAAGTGTATACCCTTCTCTAAAAAGAATTGCCCTCGACGGGACTCGAACCCGCGACCTCCCGTTCACCCACAACCACCCAACGCCACTTGACCATTTAAGTATTTCTGATAAAACCTCCTCCCCTATTTTATTTAACCAAAACCGAATTCTATCTTCATCTTCATCATTCTAACTACTTGAAATCCTTAATAACAATGGGATACAACGTGGAATAGTTTTAGGATACACATAAACGATTCACTTGTGTATTTGAATTTAACAGAAACGAAAGGAATAAATAAAAATAAAGGATATGCTGCTCGTCGCTGTTTTAGAAAAAAAAAATCAACTTTGATTTCTAGGACGTTTTAGATAAATGTTATAACATGAAAAAGCTTGTAATCCACTCCCAGAAACTATGGGAACCATTAATTTAACTTAAATCGAAACATAAAACTCGAATTTGGCTGATGAACATAAGTTGACTTTTTGTTTTTAAAACTTTGACTTCAAAATTCTTGCTCGTTTCTTCGAATTAGCTTCTGTAACTTTGAAGAAAGTTTCAAGCAATGAATTAGAAGGTTTTTCACTTTTCTTCAATTTGTCTCAAATTATATCAAGTGCTAAATGGTTTGGATATGGTGACAGGAAGAAAAAAAAAGATAAATAAAAAGAATCTGTTTTCTTTATAATTTCGCCGAAGTAGATTGATAATTGATATCAATGATTAAAGAATCAAATTACTGGGTGCAGAGGACATGAGGATGATCGAATGAAATTTTGTAGGGTTGAAGTGTCTGGTCACGGATGTATAGAAAGGAAGGAGAAAAATTGTAAAGTGGAAAGAGATAGCAGGTAGTTCATATCCGCGTAATTTATGTCTTTATAATTTATTTTGATTAATATTAATAATTATTTAATACATTTATAATAATAATAATACTTATACTTATTAATAATAATTATATTAATAGTAATATTAAATAATAATAATAATTATAAAATGATAATAATAATCTTACTACTGATAATAATAACAAATTGTATTTATTTTTATAATAATAATCATGATAACTATAATAATAATGATATGAATAATAAAAATAATAATAATAATATGTTAATAATAATTTTAAATAAAATTGATAATTTTTAGTAATAATAATATTAATCATAATAATACAAATTTACTATTAATTATACTAATAATGATATTAATAATGATAACAATAACATTAGTAATAATAAATTCTATATGACAAATTTTATATTATAATTTTAATGATACTGCTAATACTAATAATAACAGTTAATTTATTAACTACATTTTAACTTATAATTTAAATTATATTAATATTACAATTTATTAATTATATCATTTCTACCAATAATATAATATATTGAATCTTTAGTATTTATTTATTATTTATATTTAATATTTCTTATGTATAGAATTTATACATACATACATATATATATTTACATATTTATTTACACACAGTTGTCGTGAATCGTCTGGAATAGTCAAAGGTTATTTGAAATATATGAACATCGTTTCAAAATTTTCTAGACTCAACATTACACACTTTGCTTATCGTATCGAAATCATATAAAGATTAAGTTTAAATTTAGTCAGAAATTCCAGGGTCGTCACATAATGAGGGTCCAATTGGTGATTTTGTGAATAGAAGAGATAGATATGATGCCAGGTATTCTGATGAGATGACACTGGATATGCTTATTGAAAACAACTCTTGGATTTGGTCTAGTGATTGGTTGGTTAATTTTCCCATTCTGCAGAATGTTCAGGTTCCTGTTTTGTGTAATAGGAAAGATGAGGTTGAATGGGTTACTAATGCAGGTAGATATGTGCCTTATTCCACAATCCAAGCATGGAAAGATTTGAGGAGTAATCAGCCTAATGTTCCTTGGCATTATGTAGTTTGGTATCCACAAGCTAACCCTAAACATGCTTTCATAATGTGGTTGGCAATTCAAAACAGATTAACACTCAAGATAGGTTACAAATGTGGTATCCTAATCAGTCTTTTAAGTGTGCTTTCTGCAGTTATTGTATTGATTCAGTAGAGCATCTCATGTTTCAATGTAGTTATGCCATGAATCTTTGGAATATGATGAAGTCTATGCTTCTGTTTAGAGGGATCCCAAATAAATTTTGGGAAATTATTGACAGGTTAGTGGTGTATCCCTCATCAAGGAAAATTTGGAATGTGGTTAATAGGCTAATGGTTGATGCAGTTGTTTATTTTTTATGTCAAGAAAGAAATTGGATGTTGTTTAAGAATAGGAGAAGGAGTGAGGAGGATTTAAGCAAGGAAGTGATGGCCTATATGAAGGCAAAAGTGATGTCATTTAAAGTGAATCGTACTAAATCTGTGATTATGCTTGCTAATCTGTGGAATATAGAATGGAGAGATAACTTACTGCATTTGAAGAATAGTTTGGTGTAGTGGTCCCTGGCGTGCTATGAAAGATGGGGTAACCTCAAGTTGCTTTATCTGTTTTGCATTTGTTGGTGGTTATTTTTTGATTTGGTTGGTTTTGACTTTGTTGTATTTGTTGGGTTTTAAGAGTTAGTGATATTCCCTGCTCTTTGTATGTGTAACGACCCAACCCGTTATTCAACCAAAAACACGCCCTAAAAATTTTTTTTGATTCAGTGCATCTGGACGGCGTCCAGTTATCTGGACGGCGTCCAAAGGAACTAAGATATTCTAATCAGTTTTACAATTTTACGCGAGCGAAAAACCCGCTTCCCGAAACTTTCACACGAAAATACTTTCACAATATGTTATAATAATTAAAACTAAGAGTTTTCCACAATAAAACCGAGTTTTGCGACACCGGGCCCACATCGGCCGTTTTACGACTTTCGTATAAAATACAAGTTTCGACCACGTGAGTTTTAACACAAAATAAAGACCGAGCATGGCGATTGGGGATACGCTACCCAATTCTAATCAATCCAAAAGCACGTCTTCTAAAGCAACCTACACGAGTCCACTAGTCCCCACGCTTACCCGAGCCACCGCCTCCACACGAATCTATAAAAATGTAAACAACGAGAGGGTAAGCTACTGCTTAGTGAGTGAGAATATACTACAAACATATATATGCATAAAATGGATACGCCACACAACAATAATCAAATAGCACATACCGGAGCATCCAAGTATAAAGGCTAGCAAAACTAAGCATACCTTACGATCGCTATACAACAAGCTAGTAATGTCAACAAAGTAAGTTCACCAACAACGATATGAACAATGCCATCAAGCTACACCCGGAGGGCTAGCTACATCACAACAATACGACAATATATATATCTATATATATAACAAAGCGTAAACCGCCCAAGGTTAACCCTTTAACCCAATACCGAAACCAACTACCAAGTACCAAAATGAAGATTGGCCAAAATACACGAGCCTTAGTAAATCCGCATCCACACGAGACTACTATCTTCAATACCACAACAACATCGAGGATGGCCGAACTACACGAGCCTTAGTAAATCCGCAACCACACGAGATCACTACCTCAATAAGATGACCGAACTACACGCGTCATCGTGAATCCGCATCCATACGATTCACTTCACAAATCAAAACCCACGATCACGGGATTATAAAATCCACCACATCGGGGTTATCCACATCACAGCTCAACGCCAACCCTTCGCTATTTGGGTTATAATCCACATCACAAGCACATGTGATAACGTACACACGAAGTGTGCACGTCACCAAAGGTGGTCAACCAAAACGCACAACCGTGCCAATTAGACCTATACGCAAGTCCATCAAATCTACCTATATGTGAAGTGAGCTCTATAACCGAGAACCACTTCACCTGACCCGCACCCATCCTACACATACATATGCACATAGGATATTAACACTCACCTTATCGTCTTGATGAATGCAACCGAAATAATCCGCAACTCGCCGATGAAATGTACCTATTCCATTATCACAATACAAACAACACAATTAGGGTGGATTTACAAACCAACCCAATTGATACTTAGTGCAATTTCAACCCAAATGCACTTCCAAGCACAAACCGCGCCCAAACTAACCAATAACCACTAACACAAGTGAAAATGGTCCTAATACGCCAATTAAACCCAAACACAAGTGTTAAACACCCGTCTTGCCTAAATTGACACCAAACCCTAATTTTGACCCATTTCAAAATTAGTCAACCAAATACTCCCAAAAGGGTTCCAACACTTCCATAATCACTAACACTAGTGATTATACCCATTATCAAAGCCTAATCATGGCCAAATCATCAACCAACGCAAAACCCGCCAAGTGACATGAATAACTTCCCAATAGAATGACCGCATCTACACGTGTCATTGTGAATCCGAACTACACGAGACTCACTTCCCAATAGAATGACCACATCCACACGTGTCATTGTGAATCCAAACTACACGAGACTCACTTCCTCAATAAGATGACCGAAACTACACGTGTCATCGTGAATCCGCATCCACACGTGATCCACCTCCCAAATCTCAACACAGGAATGGTACTCCCATTCCCCATCGGTACTCGCATTTCCCGATAACGTTATACCATACCAATATAACACTTCTCCCAAGGTGAAGTTAGCGGACAAAGTCAACGGCCATAACCCACCAATCACACATGCTCTTTTGGCCTCATACAACGAGTAGTGTAACATCGCGCACTGCTACACCATAGTGAATTCTAACGGAATACACTAACCATCAACACACGCTCTTTTGGCCTCGATCACAACGAGTAGTGTAACATCGTGCACTGCTACACCATAGTGAATCCTAACGGATTACACTAACCATCCACCCCAAACAAATATCCATTAGCGTACTTAACACCGCGTAAGACTAACTCTCAGATGGTGTTTTAACACCGCGAATAACCCACCCAAGTAAATCCATCATACATATACGTGCATCATACGTACGTGTACACAGCGCCAACACAATCGAGCAAGAACCACCTATATCGCACATAGGCACACAATAATAATTCTCTATAAGAGAATCCGACACGCACATCCCTGATGTCGTAGCGTGGGGTTACGAAATATACTATATTTTTAATACGGAATGCTACAAATTATGACAAGTTTTAATTATTTATTTATCGAGTGGGATATACCAAAACCTTGCTACAACACAATAGGCAGTGTACCTAGTCGCGGAGTAGTATAGTTTTTAGTAAGTCCGGTTCGTTCCACAGGGAGACGGGCTTATGAAACACTTATTTTTATATAATTATATTTGTACAAAAATATATAAATATATATATAATAATATATAAAAGTGGGGGTTTTACCGTTTAATGACCGGTTTGTCGATTTTAAGATTTTAGTCGCAGTTAAAACCTAATGTAAAATATAAAATAAATACAAGACTTAAATTAAAGCGTAAAGTAAATAACGATAATGAAATTGCGAATAATAAAAATGCGATAAAATAAAATTGCGATAATTAAAAAGTACGATAATTAAAAGTGCGATTAAATAACAATAAATAAAAATGCGATAATTAGAAGTGCAATTAAATATAAAATAAAGGAAATTAAATATGAAATAAAAGAATTATGCTTATTTAAACTTCCGTAATCATGATGTTTGACGTGTTGATTTTAGTTTTATGCCCATGGGTTAATTGTCCTTTGTCCTGGATTATTTAATATGTCCGTCTGGTTTTCGTCCATAACAGTCTATCAGTCATAAATATAAAGTGCAAGTGTCCTCGTCAAATTATTATTATACCCGAAGTTAAATATTCCAACTAATTGGGGATTCGAATTGTAACAAGGTTTTAATACTTTGTTTAATGAATACACCAGGTTATCGACTGCGTGTAAACCAAGGTTTTACTACTTTGTTAACAATTACACCAATTACCCTTGAATGTAATTTCACCCCTGTTTTAATTATTCTAGTGGCTATTAATCCATTCCCGTGTCCGGTTAAATGAACGATTATTCGTACATATAAATACCCCGCCCATCGTGTCCGATCGAGTGTATATGGTAATTTATAGGGACGCCCAATTGTAAATCTTTATATTAACATTAACAAACTATCATTTAGTTAAACAAATATAAAGCCCATTAATAGCCCATAGTCTAATTTCCACAAGTGTCGTTCTTTTGTCCAAACCCCAATTATGGTACAAAGCCCAATTACCCAATTTTAGTAATTAGCCCAACATCATGATTACTTCGTTTTAAATAAGCATAATAATAACTTAGCTACGAGACATTAATTTAAAAAGGAGAACATAACTTACATTGAGTATTTATCGCGTAGTGTTACACGGACAGAATTTCGACTTTAAAAACCCATAAAAATAACTTTTACATAACCCATTCTAATCTAATATAACACTAATCTATACTATATATACATATATATATTTATTTATATTATACTAGGGAGTATTATTATGTATTTGTGTATGTGGTGTGTGTTAAAAACGAACGAAAACTGGCAAATTTATATACCAGGCCTGATTCTGATCCTCATGCGACTCGCATGGGTTTATGCCTATTTGCCATGCGACTCGCATGGCCACGCTGGACAGCTCACATATCTTTTGTCTTCTTGTTCATCGACATATTTATTAAATATATATAAAATATAAATAATTTTAATAATTATTTATATATTATATTATATTTATGTGCATAGTAGACTAGATATTTTTGGTCCATTGCGTCGGGCGTTTCTTCTTGGCTCGGGTCCCGGTTCCGGATTTTCGGACGTCCTTGCGTACTATTTTATATCGTGTACTTTGCGTTTCGTAACTTGTACTCTTGTTATTTTTAGACGTTCCTCATCAATAATTTGAACCATTTTAATTGTATCTTGTACATTTGAGCATTTTGGACCTTTCCGTCTTCAAATCTTCATTTTCGCCTTTTGTCTTCGCACTTATTTAATATAAACGAATATTACTTGAATATGGAACAATTGCAACTAAAATCTTGTCTTTCTTGGGGGATAATGTTATGAAATATATGTTCCTTTTTAGCCTTATCAATATCCCCACACTTGAGCGTTGCTTGTCCTCAAGCAATACAGTCTTGAAATAATATAATACATCACACAAATCACTTCTTTATTCTTCACACTTTATACATTAGTGATTTTGATATGGCGGTATAAACAATGATAGTAACGATGTGGTTTAAAGGTGGGTGTGTCATCCACAGTTGCCTCGGGTTTAGGTCAACGACACTTGCAATCAAATAGCCGATTTACTTTCGGTTTCCAAAGCAAAGTGCACATTTGAAAGGCGGTTTACAGTCCCACATGACTATAAAAATGTAGATCCTTAAGGAAATTGGATCTTTATGAAAACATTTGATCTTTTGAAAATTCAAGCTAGATTTTACCCTAGACAAGTTTTCTGATTTAACCCACCATTGGTGTTGCAAAATATATTTGTGGATCAATATTTTGGCTAAAAACATTTAGGCTCGTGTAATCCACTGCTATCCCGGTATCGGAAAGCACACATCCAGTTTACTTGTTCCGTATATTACCTTTCGATAAACTACCGTCCGGTTGTAAAGGAAAGCGATGAACAAGAAACTGTTAAGGCAATGTCTAATGACATGCATTTGTTCATGGTCTAATTACATGTCGGATGCTAGTACTATCCTTGGTAGGAGCAATAGTAAAGATCATCCTATGATTTTTCGGTCTGGCACAAGGTCCAGTCTCCGACCATGCTATGCAACCACCGTTCTTACGGTTGACACCCGATTTGGTTCAGGTGACCTAATGAATTCCAGGTGAATTCCTAGGATTTAACGTTCAATGGTAATGAACGCATTGAAAATGGATTTTCAGAAAACAAATCGGTTTGTATTTTTGATCAAAATATTTTCTCGTTCAAGCTCGAGTTTAGATATCATTGAATTCCATGAGTTTGAATTCTCAATCTTTAAGGTCAATCTCAAGGATTGAGTAATATCAGTCTTAAATGCTGATTTTTAATCTTTAAGGAGAATATCCTTTCTGGGGATCTGATTCATTAGTCTTATCAAGCTAATTTGCACGGTGCCCCCCCATTGTACGAGATAAATCCTTCTCATGGTTAGGATAAATCTGACCACTTGGCGACCCTGTTTGATGCTGAGGTCCGTGGATTTCCAGCCGATTTTAGTGATGACTTTTCTAGATTTTTCGTCAACCTACAGCTGGTCTGGACGACAACTTCATGACCTAAATCAAGAAGCGCGTGTCTTTTTCGGAAGACTTTACTTCCTTCTAATGATGGAATTGATTCATCGTGTAGATCCATCTTTCTTTCAAAAGTATCACAATAAACCGGGTAAAACTATTAATTTAGTTCAAAACAAAAGCACCTGCAATAACTTTACAGAAACATGTGATAGATAATTTTTAATTGAATAACTTGGTACATTCTCCCCACACTTAGTTTATTTCTTTGCCTTTTTATTCTCTTCTATTCCATTCTTAAATGAATTCAAGCGTTTTGGGTTGTTTCTCAATTTATGTCCTTTTTAAGGTAACGATAATTTCGGTATTAACACCTAGTTTTCATCGTTCATAAATATGTATAAACATGATTTTAAATTCATTTAGTTGAAATTTTTTTCAAATTTTCACAAAATTTGGCAAATAAACCAAGTGTAAACCCGAGAGAATTTATAACCCTTCCCCACACTTGAGATCATGCAATGCCCTCATTTGCATGAAATCAGACTCTAATTATAAATTCATGAGGGTGATTAGTGTAGAAAAGTGATTAAGAATACCTAGTTTGTACTTACAAAGCTCGACGAATGATAGATGGCGCGCCTCATCGTTCATTCCTTCTTGTATTATCACACATGTTTTTCTTCAAAAATGGTTGCTTTTCTGAACTGTTTGCTAATCTTTGAAAATGCATCTTTTACCCTAATTTATTATGCATGTTTATTAACGAGTTATGCACTAACCCGAACCCCTAATTTAACGTTAAGTGGGGTTAGACTTCCCCACACTTAGCTGACGACATGTGAAATCGGTGGAATAAGTTCCACGAATTAAAATAGTGAGCCAGTTATTTGCATCTCGGGTGGTGTATAATATATCAATGGGTTTAAAGTTTAGACTCACCCGATCGTCACTACTTAATTCTTTTTTAAGTGTAGCTTTTAGTAAATGGATATGTCTCTTTTCTGGTTCTTGGTCAAATGGATCGATATACACCGACATACTTATATCTATAGGGTGGTCAATTCCAAAAGTGTCCTTCCGTTTATTCTCGGGATTAAAGTTTTCACCTCTATTACCCAATTGGGTGAAATCCGAGGTGTCATTATCTATTACAGCTCGTAGTTCATCTTCAGTAGATGACTCGTCTATTGAGAATATTGGGTTGGAAAGTTGTGGGATGGTAAAGTTCGGTTTGGCCTCGGGGGTAAAATTTTCAACGTTATCGTTTTCCCAAGAGTACCAATTTGTCACCCTTTCTTCTTCTTCATCCTCCATTGATGGATTGATTATTTCGTCGGTAGAGGCTAATGTGTCGATATGTTGTGAATTTGGTAAGACTGAATAAAAAGTATCATCGGGATAGTTGGTGATTTCGGAGCTCCCGAATTCATCAAAATTCGATGATTTGAGATTTTCTTGCACACGACTCCTCAGATCAACAGGTGTGTAATCTGATAGAGTTTCAGCTTGCCGGTTTACAAACTCTCTCATTTGTTCCTTTTGAGCATCAAGTTCTTCGAGTTTGATTCTCATATAATCTAAAGAATTTTCGGACACGTAATTTTCCTCGTCTTCTGGTTGTTGAGTTTGGATATATTCTTGGGAATAATCCCAATTTGAATTGTGTTCTTCATAATCGTTCCATTCAGGTTCCGTGGGTGCGTAATTTTCCATAGGAACGTAATAGTAACATTCCCATGTTGAGTGATAATCTCCACAGATTTCACAACCAGTTATTGTTTCGTCGTTCGCGATCCAAGATTGACTGACCGAATTGTCATCAACACTCGTTTGAGAGTATTGATTTAATTGATTTTGGAGTTCAAAAAGAGTTTCCAAGGCCTTGTTTTCAAAATTTTCCATTTTATTGCGATGGCCAAATTTTAGCTACAGTTTTGCGCAATTCCTATTAGTTATAAAAATAGAAAAACTTAAATAAGTTGTCCAATTAATAGACTTTTCTGCTTTTGCCCACGTTTCGAATAGCCAAAAGATGCAGCAGGGAGCCAGAACCCTTTAAATCGGAAGCTCACAACTCAGCCACTAACAAATCCAACTATTACTACGAAGCAGAAAATTGTCAACGTCCATTAATTTAACCACTTAAATAATTTTTCTTTCTGTTTGAGATATTAGATAAGAAATAGAGAAAATTTCTAAGTCCTAAAAACTAAAGCGTCGAGAAATAAGAAAGAAAAAGAATGCGTGTCGAAAAACGTCGAAAAATAAAAATAAGAAAATAGCGCGTCGTAACTTAAAAAGGAATTAAAAACTAAGAATTAAAAGTTGCGTCTAAAAATATTAAAGCTTAAAAGAAAAACTATATCCCAAATGGTAATAACTTAAAAAGGTACTAAAATATAAAAACGGCGTCGCAAAATTCTAAAGCACCTAAATCTTAGTCTAAGGAATAAGTACTTAAGGGATTTTACGGCAAAGTCTAAAAATTCTAGAAATAAAAATGAAACTACGGCAAAAACTAGACTTAAAACTAAGCACGAATGATAAAAATACAAAAATTACGCTAAAAATAAATAAAAGATACAAAATATAAAGGAAAATAAAAAGTTGATAAAATTATATATTTTTATAAAAATATTATTTTTATATTTATATTATAAAAGTATTAATTTTAAATAAAATAAAACTAATTATAAGTAATAATAACTAATTAAAAACTGAAATATAATAATAATAAATAGATTAGGGTTTATAATAATAATAATAATAAAATCCGTAATAAATGCGAAATTAGGGTAGAATGGTGGCCTGTCAGAAGACCTCATGCGACTCGCATGGGGTTCAGTTGAAATATCATGCGACTCGCATGGTGTTCGGATCCAGGCCAAAAGTTGGGCTGCTACAGTACCTTGGCCCGATTACTTATTATTTTTTTTTTCTGTTTTTCTATTTTTTAATTTTTCTGTTTTAAAATTTAATATAAAATATTTATATAGTTTAAATAAAAACTTATATTTTTATAAAACTAAAAATAGAAATATTTGATAATTTTGTAAATAAAAATCTTAAAAATATATATAAGTATATTTTTTTTTTCGGTTTTAAATTTTTTTTTTTTTTTTTTTTTTTTTTTTTTTTTTTAGATTTTATATTGTTTTTCTAAAAATGTAAATAAATATTTCGCCGACTCCCCGGCAGCGGCGCCAAAAACTTGATGTCGTAGCGTGGGGTTACGAAATATACTATATTTTTAATACGGAATGCTACAAATTATGACAAGTTTTAATTATTTATTTATCGAGTGGGATATACCAAAACCTTGCTACAACACAATAGGCAGTGTACCTAGTCGCGGAGTAGTATAGTTTTTAGTAAGTCCGGTTCGTTCCACAGGGAGACTGGCTTATGAAACACTTATTTTTATATAATTATATTTGTACAAAAATATATAAATATATATATAATAATATATAAAAGTGGGGGTTTTACCGTTTAATGACCGGTTTGTCGATTTTAAGATTTTAGTCGCAGTTAAAACCTAATGTAAAATATAAAATAAATACAAGACTTAAATTAAAGCGTAAAGTAAATAACGATAATGAAATTGCGAATAATAAAAATGCGATAAAATAAAATTGCGATAATTAAAAAGTACGATAATTAAAAGTGCGATTAAATAACAATAAATAAAAATGCGATAATTAGAAGTGCAATTAAATATAAAATAAAGGAAATTAAATATGAAATAAAAGAATTATGCTTATTTAAACTTCCGTAATCATGATGTTTGACGTGTTGATTTTAGTTTTATGCCCATGGGTTAATTGTCCTTTGTCCTGGATTATTTAATATGTCCGTCTGGTTTTCGTCCATAACAGTCTATCAGTCATAAATATAAAGTGCAAGTGTCCTCGTCAAATTATTATTATACCCGAAGTTAAATATTCCAACTAATTGGGGATTCGAATTGTAACAAGGTTTTAATACTTTGTTTAATGAATACACCAGGTTATCGACTGCGTGTAAACCAAGGTTTTACTACTTTGTTAACAATTACACCAATTACCCTTGAATGTAATTTCACCCCTGTTTTAATTATTCTAGTGGCTATTAATCCATTCCCGTGTCCGGTTAAATGAACGATTATTCGTACATATAAATACCCCGCCCATCGTGTCCGATCGAGTGTATATGGTAATTTATAGGGACGCCCAATTGTAAATCTTTATATTAACATTAACAAACTATCATTTAGTTAAACAAATATAAAGCCCATTAATAGCCCATAGTCTAATTTCCACAAGTGTCGTTCTTTTGTCCAAACCCCAATTATGGTACAAAGCCCAATTACCCAATTTTAGTAATTAGCCCAACATCATGATTACTTCGTTTTAAATAAGCATAATAATAACTTAGCTACGAGACATTAATTTAAAAAGGAGAACATAACTTACATTGAGTATTTATCGCGTAGTGTTACACGGACAGAATTTCGACTTTAAAAACCCATAAAAATAACTTTTACATAACCCATTCTAATCTAATATAACACTAATCTATACTATATATACATATATATATTTATTTATATTATACTAGGGAGTATTATTATGTATTTGTGTATGTGGTGTGTGTTAAAAACGAACGAAAACTGGCAAATTTATATACCAGGCCTGATTCTGATCCTCATGCGACTCGCATGGGTTTATGCCTATTTGCCATGCGACTCGCATGGCCACGCTGGACAGCTCACATATCTTTTGTCTTCTTGTTCATCGACATATTTATTAAATATATATAAAATATAAATAATTTTAATAATTATTTATATATTATATTATATTTATGTGCATAGTAGACTAGATATTTTTGGTCCATTGCGTCGGGCGTTTCTTCTTGGCTCGGGTCCCGGTTCCGGATTTTCGGACGTCCTTGCGTACTATTTTATATCGTGTACTTTGCGTTTCGTAACTTGTACTCTTGTTATTTTTAGACGTTCCTCATCAATAATTTGAACCATTTTAATTGTATCTTGTACATTTGAGCATTTTGGACCTTTCCGTCTTCAAATCTTCATTTTCGCCTTTTGTCTTCGCACTTATTTAATATAAACGAATATTACTTGAATATGGAACAATTGCAACTAAAATCTTGTCTTTCTTGGGGGATAATGTTATGAAATATATGTTCCTTTTTAGCCTTATCAATCCCTTAACCGAGGGATCTCACCATGCTCGTCAAACATGTCCATTATCTCTCAACGAGATTCACCACATTACCACCTCGGTGATAATTTAAATCCAACCCTAAGTACAACTTATTCCAAATCGTACTCTTACCACAATCGACCAACATAGGTCTCAACGCTAGCTCCGAATCCATACGAGCATCTTATCAATACACTAGAACATCTTTGTGTGAGAGTTCAAACTGTTGGAATTCAATATAACAACATGTTCTTAATGTAAACATAATCACTAAACCAATTTAGTAAGATTTATAGCAAGCGGAAGCAAGATTTATTAAGAAAACAAGTGTATATATTTGACCAATTTATTTGAATTCCAATTAGACATCAAGTCATGAAATATGCTTGCAAATAGAAGTAGTTTAGAGGTTATACCTTCTTCAAGTTAGGAGGTTAATAAGTGATGATGAAGATGATGAACAAGTGTGTAAAACTCAATCCTTTGATGCACCAACACCACCCTTTAAATTAGTTAAGATTTAGACACTTAACTAGCTAATTAACCATGCTCAAAAACCTTTTGTTTGCACCCAATTTTCTGGACAGCAGCAACTACAAAGATGATGAGAATGCAAGCCTCAAAAGCATGAAACCTTAAGAGATTATACCCCAAACTTGATACCAACACCTAGTACTTTTGTTAGGATTAATTGACACTTGAAAAACTAGCTTGAAAAAAGGAAAATGAACCTCCTTTTGACCCCTTAAGGCCACGGCACAGCAGCAGCAGAAAAATGCTGAATGTTTTAGTTTTTCTTTGATGTTTTATGCATGTATCACCTGAGAGAATTTAATCAAACCTTGGTGGAAGTGTTAGGCATGCTTATGAGGAGTTGTGTAGTATTAAAAGTAACAAAGGAGCATGTGTTTGTCATTCTTGGAGACCCAAAATTCTGCAACACATAACCTTTTAATAATAATACTTGTAAGTTTATAAAAGTTTATAAACTTGTTATAAACTTATGTATTATTTTGTTACTTATATATTTTATAAAACCTTTTATAAAATATAACACAATATAATCATTTAAACCTATAAACAATTATATATAAATTATCCAAATAATTTATCTCAAGTGATAATATTTTAGAAACCCGATTTTCTAAAATCCAAGTGTCGCGTATTTGTTTAATGATCCAATCGTTAAGATCAAATACGTATAAGGTGTCGGTAAGTTTGTTATTGGGTATGACCCGACTTGGATCATAACATATTAGCCACATTAATTTAATACGTCTCTCGGGCATACGAAATACCTTCAATCTCCCACTTGCACGAGAAACATAATAAATTAATGCAAGTGACGGATACCACCTAACGACCGTCCATCACCCCCAATATGTTATGACTTTGTGCCATTCAATAACATCATCCCTTTCGAGTTCCCATCTCGAATATGAATAGGTGAATCTTTCATTATTTCCTTTCGTCCTAGATGTCATGTTAAATCCAAGAGATACAGAGTGATCACTCTCTTCTAGATTTAACTTTATCAGGCCTTAGACATCTGACTCTCAACGAATAAGAGGGACAAATTCCATCTTGTCTACATACGTCCTAAATATGTACCTTGCATTGTACCTGAGCTCTTCCTTATGAACTACCATATTTCAGAATAGCGAAGGAAAGAATCAAGGCACAGTACTCGGTGAATATACGAACCTAATATGTATCTCAGGTCAGAGGATACAATGATATTCGCCTTTACTCAAGATTATATGTTATCAACCACAAAGGCTCCATTTAGTAAGTCTTGAGGGCGGGTCTTCCAATATTTGTATCCCACAAATATCTATGAACCTTGGTTGTGACCTTGCACCATATTCATCCCGTGAATGTATACCAATCCGAGTTCATAATAGTCTAAACCTCACACTTGTTCCCACAAATGTGATCAACTACGGAATTTAGAATAATTACTTATTCATGGATAAAATATGCAAAATATGAACATGATTCAATATTAATAAATTAATACCATAATTATATTAATGAGTTTGAACAGATTTCGTTCCGTTAAAATACTTAAAACAGATCATGACCAATCACCAGAATATCGAAGCCCTAATGCACAAACATGTCCTGCATGTTTTGATCCATGTAAGAGCTTCGTGAAAGGATCCGCTATATTAAGATCTGTGTGAACTTTGCGAATACATATCTTTCCCTTTTTAACTTCATCCCTTATGTAGTTAAATCTCCGCTCAATGTGACGGGTCTTTTGGTGAGCACGAGGTTCCTTGATTTGAGCAATCGCACCCTCGTTGTCACAAAAGATCTCAAGAGGGTACTGAATGGAAGGGACTACTCCTAAGTCGTCGATGAATTTCTTCATCCATGCAGCTTCCTGAGCTGCCAATGATGCGGCGATGTACTCCGACTCTGTAGTGGATAAAGCAACAACATCCTGTTTTGAACTCTTCCAAGAGACTGCACCTCCATTTAACGTGAAGACATAACCGGATTGTGATCGAGAATCATCTCGATCAGTTTAGAAACTTTCATCCACGTAACCTTTTACAGTGAGTTCCTCCTCACCAGACCCGTATATAAGAAACATATCCTTAGTTCTCCTAAGGTATTTCAATATACTTTTAACAGCAATCTAATGACTGTTTCCTGGGTTATTCTGGTATCTACTTGTCAGGCTAAGAGCGCATGACACATCCGGTCTAGTGCATATCATTGCATACATGATTGACCCAATAGCAGATGCGTACGGGACATTCTTCATTCTCTCTTGTTCATCTTTCGTGGTAGGACACTGAAACGAACTGAGAGGTGTTCCTCTTTGAATAGGTACCAAACCTTTCTTAGAGTTGTCCATATTGAACCTTTTCAAGATCTTTTCAATGTATGCACTTTGATTCAAACCTATCAGTTTCTTGGATCTATTCCTGTAGATCCCAATCTCCAAAACGTATTGTGCTTCTCCAAGATCTTTAATGGAGAAGCATTTACTTAGCCAAGTTTTAACTCCTTGCATTGCCGGAATATCATTTCCAAATAACAATATATCATCCACATATAGTACAAGGAACATGATAGTGCTCCCACTAGCTTTCTTATATACACAAGCTTCATCACCATTTTTAATGAAGCCAAATTTCTCGGCTTCCTCATTAAAACGATGATTCCACATTCTAGATGCTTGTTTCAATCCGTAGATTAACTTCTTTAACTTGCATACCTTTTTAGGATATTTCGGATCAACAAAACCTTCAGGCTGAACCATATAGACATCTTCCACAAGATATCCATTTAGGAAAGCGGTCTTGACATCCATTTGCCATATTTCATAATCATAATGAGCAGCAATGGCAAATAATATCCTAATTGACTTTAGCATTGTAGTGACCCGAACTTTTCCATGTTTATATATATTAATTGAGATTGATATTTACATGATTAAATGTTTCCAACATGTTAAGCAATCAAACTTGTTAAGACTTGATTAATTGAAATATGTTTCATATAGACAATTGACCACCCAAGTTGACCGGTGATTCACGAACGTTAAAACTTGTAAAAACTATATGATGACATATATATGGATATATATATAGTTAACATGATACTATGATAAGTAAACATATCATTAAGTATATTAACAATGAACTACATATGTAAAAACAAGACTACTAACTTAATGATTTTTAAACGAGACATATATGTAACGATTATCGTTGTAAAGACATTTAATGTATATATATCATATTAAGAGATATTCATACATGATAATATCATGATAATATAATAATTTAAAATCTCATTTGATATTATAAACATTGGGTTAACAACATTTAACAAGATCGTTAACCTAAAGGTTTAAAAACAACACTTACATGTAACGACTAACGATGACTTAACGACTCAGTTAAAATGTATATACATGTAGTGTTTTAATATGTATTTATACACTTTTGAAAGACTTCAATACACTTATCAAAATACTTCTACTTAACAAAAATGCTTACAATTACATCCTCGTTCAGTTTCATCAACAATTCTACTCGTATGCACCCGTATTCGTACTCGTACAATACACAGCTTTTAGATGTATGTACTATTGGTATATACACTCCAATGATCAGCTCTTAGCAGCCCATGTGAGTCACCTAA
Source organism: Rutidosis leptorrhynchoides (assembly GCF_046630445.1). NCBI lineage: Eukaryota > Viridiplantae > Streptophyta > Magnoliopsida > Asterales > Asteraceae > Rutidosis > Rutidosis leptorrhynchoides. The sequence goes on from NC_092333.1 coordinate 716,858,142, forward strand.
CACATATGGGAACCATCATTTGGCAACTAGCATGAAATATCTCATAAAATTACAAAAATATGAGTAATCATTCATGACTTATTTACATGAAAACAAAATTACATATCCTTTATATCTAATCCATACACCAATGACCAAAAACACCTACAAACACTTTCATTCTTCAATTTTCTTCATCTAATTGATCTCTCTCAAGTTCTATCTTCAAGTTCTAAGTGTTCTTCATATATTCTACAAGTTCTAGTTACATAAAATCAAGAATACTTTCAAGTTTGCTAGCTCACTTCCAATCTTGTAAGGTGATCATCCAACCTCAAGAAATCTTTGTTTCTTACAGTAGGTTATCATTATAATACAAGGTAATAATCATATTCAAACTTTGGTTCAATTTCTATAACTATAACAATCTTATTTCAAGTGATGATCTTACTTGAACTTGTTTTCGTGTCATGATTCTGCTTCAAGAACTTCGAGCCATCCAAGGATCCGTTGAAGCTAGATCCATTTTTCTCTTTTCCAGTAGGTTTATCCAAGGAACTTAAGGTAGTAATGATGTTCATAACATCATTCGATTCATACATATAAAGCTATCTTATTCGAAGGTTTAAACTTGTAATCACTAGAACATAGTTTAGTTAATTCTAAACTTGTTCGCAAACAAAAGTTAATCCTTCTAACTTGACTTTTAAAATCAACTAAACACATGTTCTATATCTATATGATATGCTAACTTAATGATTTAAAACCTGGAGACACGAAAAACACCGTAAAACCGGATTTATGCCGTCGTAGTAACACCGCGGGCTGTTTTGGGTTAGTTAATTAAAAACTATGATAAACTTTGATTTAAAAGTTGTTATTCTGAGAAAATGATTTTTATTATGAACATGAAACTATATCCAAAAATTATGGTTAAACTCAAAGTGGAAGTATGTTTTCTAAAATGGTCATCTAGACGTCGTTCTTTCGACTGAAATGACTACCTTTACAAAAATGACTTGTAACTTATTTTTCCGACTATAAACCTATACTTTTTCTGTTTAGATTCATAAAATAGAGTTCAATATGAAACCATAGCAATTTGATTCACTCAAAACGGATTTAAAATGAAGAAGTTATGGGTAAAACAAGATTGGATAATTTTTCTCATTTTAGCTACGTGAAAATTTGTAACAAATCTATTCCAACCATAGCTTAATCAACTTGTATTGTATATTATGTAATCTTGAGATACCATAGACACGTATACAATGTTTCGACCTATCATGTCGGCACATCTATATATATTTCGGAACAACCATAGACACTCTATATGTGAATGTTGGAGTTAGCTATACAGGGTTGAGGTTGATTCCAAAATATATATAGTTTGAGTTGTGATCAATACTGAGATACGTATACACTGGGTCGTGGATTGATTCAAGATAATATTTATCGATTTATTTCTGTACATCTAACTGTGGACAACTAGTTGTAGGTTACTAACGAGGACAGCTGACTTAATAAACTTAAAACATCAAAATATATTAAAAGTGTTGTAAATATATTTTGAACATACTTTGATATATATGTATATATTATTATAGGTTCGTGAATCAACCAGTTGCCAAGTCTTACTTCCCGACGAAGTAAAAATCTGTGAAAGTGAGTTATAGTCCCACTTTTAAAATCTAATATTTTTGGGATGAGAATACATGCAGGTTTTATAAATGATTTACAAAATAGACACAAGTACGTGAAACTACATTCTATGGTTGAATTATCGAAATCGAATATGCCCCTTTTTATTAAGTCTGGTAATCTAAGAATTAGGGAACAGACACCCTAATTGACGCGAATCCTAAAGATAGATCTATTGGGCCTAACAAACCCCATCCAAAGTACCGGATGCTTTAGTACTTCGAAATTTATATCATATCCGAAGGGTGTCCCGGAATGATGGGGATATTCTTATATATGCATCTTGTTAATGTCGGTTACCAGGTGTTCACCATATGAATGATTTTTATCTCTATGTATGGGATGTGTATTGAAATATGAAATCTTGTGGTCTATTATTATGATTTGATATATATAGGTTAAACCTATAACTCACCAACATTTTTGTTGACGTTTTAAGCATGTTTATTCTCAGGCGATTATTAAGAGCTTCCGCTGTCGCATACTTATATAAGGACGAGATTTGGAGTCCATGCTTGTATGATATTGTGTAAAAACTGCATTCAAGAAACTTATTTTGTTGTAACATATTTGTATTGTAAACCATTATGTAATGGTCGTGTGTAAACAGGATATTTTAGATTATCATTATTTGATAATCTACGTAAAGCTTTTTAAACCTTTATTGATGAAATAAAGGTTATGGTTTGTTTTAAAATGAATGCAGTCTTTGAAAAACGTCTCATATAGAGGTCAAAACCTCGCAACGAAATCAATTAATATGGAACGTTTTTAATCAATAAGAACGGGACATTTCAGTTGGTATCCGAGCGTTGGTCTTAGAGAACCAGAATTTTGCATTAGTGTGTCTTATCGAGTTTGTTAGGATGCATTAGTGAGTCTGGACTTAGACCGTGTTCACTTGAAAAATGATTGCTTAACAAATTTTGTTGGAAACTATATATTTTTAACATGTGAATATTATGTGATATATTAATCTCTTAACGCGTTTGATATTATGTGATAGATTTCTACCTCTAGAACAAGTCCCATTGACTCACCTAATAATAATGAAGAGTCAAATGTAAATTGGAATGATTCGTGGACTGATTCACAAGTTCCCGAAGAGGAACCGGAAGAAGAGTCGGAACCAGAAGAAGAATCGGAACTGGAAGAAGAATCGGAACCGGATGAAGAAATAGAACCGGTGGGGGAAATAATAAAACGGTTAAGTAAAAGAAAATCCTCAACCAACCGACCAAGGTTAATTATGGTCAATGGTGTTTCCGCTAAGGAAGCAAAATATTGGGAGGATTACCAATTCTCCGATGAATCGGATTCTGACGAGAATTCCGATGATGTTATAGAAATTACCCCAACTGAATTTAAAAAGGTAAAAGAAAATAATAAGGGAAAGGGCATAAAAATAGAGAAATCTAATTCCAACCCCGATGAACTTTATATGTATCGTCAACCCCCGAAGTCCTTAAGTTGTAACAATGACCCGGGAACCTCTAAACCACCAGGTTTTTCTAAACCAATGTGGATAACGATGGCTCGTATTAGGGGAACATCATATATCCCTAGAAACTTGACAAAACGAACCAAAACTAAAGAAGAAGAAACAAGCGAGTCGGAATAAGATAGTTGTATTCGTGTGGTGTAATATATGTAATATAGTGTGCTTATGCTTTATGATATATGTAAAAATTGCTTGTATTAATAAGTATTTTTTTTATGAATCTAACTCTTGTCTATTTTACAGTATAAAAACACAAAATGGATAGACAACCCAATATTTTAAGAGACCTACCCGGAGACATGATTGATGAAATCTTGTCTAGAGTCGGTCAGAATTCTTCGGCACAACTATTTAAGGCGAGATCAGTTTGTAAGACATTCGAAGAACGTTCCAAGAATGCCTTGGTTTATAAAAGGCTTTCGTTCGAAAGATGGGGGATATCACATTGGGGAATCCATAAGTTACGATGTGTTTACTTTGACGCATATATTGCGGGGAACCCAAATGCTATTTTACGCAATGGGTTAAGAAATTATTTTGACTCAATATATCCGAATATTGGACTTCGTGATTTAGAAAAAGCGGCTAACATGCAACATAAAGAAGCATGTTATGCTTACGGATTAGTAATGTTCGCTTCTCACCAAAGTGAGAACAAGAACATCGGCCTACAACTATTAAACAAAACGTTTCCACAAGTGACGGAGTTGGTAATTGGGGTAAGAAATGAGGTTTTTAGATTGTTACGGGACTGTTGGACATTACGTAACCCTCGTCCCTTTGACGACGTTACAACACGATGTCTTATCAACGGCCATAACAGTTATGTTCCACAAGACCAAGGATGGGAAGTAATCCTAGTAAAACCAGAATGCATGACTTGTTTCTGGACGTATGAATTACGTGTCTTTAATGCCTTTGCTGAACGACTTGTGTACTAGCTAGAATTATCTTCACAACCATCTTGTATCAAATTTATTGTGTGCTATATTTCATGCTATCTGTAAAATAAGCGGTATTGTAAGTTTGTAAAATATTGTGTAAAAGTTTGAACGCGAAATATTATTATAAGCAGTTTTTCATATAGATTTGTAGTAGTTGAATTGTATATTAGCTACTAAGTATGAACTTAACGGGTAGGTACTACCCGAATTTAAACTTATAAAACGCTAATATGAAGAAAAAGCTTTTATAAATGAGTTCATATTATGCTACGAAATACTATTAACTACTCTTAATATTCTGTATGATTAACTTGTTCTATTTGATTATTTTGAAGGAAATGGCACCGACTACTCGACACACCGTGAATATGAATGAAGAGGAATTCCGTACTTTTCTAGCTTCAAACATAGCCGCAGTACAGGCTGCGCTACATACCAACAATAACCTTGGATCTAGCAGTACAGGAAATCGTGTAGGATGCACCTACAAAGAATTCACTGCCTGCAAACCTTTGGAATTTGATGGAACCGAAGGACCGATCGGATTGAAACGGTGGACCGAGAAGGTCGAATCGGTGTTTGCCATAAGTAAGTGTACTGAAGAGGACAAAGTAAAGTACGCTACGCATACCTTCACAGGTTCTGCGTTAACATGGTGGAATACCTATCTAGAGCAAGTGGGACAAGACGATGCGTACGCACTACCGTGGTCAGCATTCAAGCACTTGATGAACGAGAAGTACCGTCCCAGAACCGAGGTCAATAAGCTCAAGACAGAACTTAGAGGGTTACGAACCCAAGGATTTGATATTACCACGTACGAAAGACGATTCACAGAATTGTGCCTATTGTGTCCGGGAGCATTCGAAGATGAGGAAGAGAAGATCGACGCGTTTGTGAAAGGATTATCGGAAAGAATCCAAGAAGATATAAGTTCACACGAGCCCGCCTCCATACAACAGGCATGTAGAATGGCTCACAAACTAGTGAACCAGATTGAAGAAAGAATTAAAGAACAGACTGCTGAAGAGACCAATGTGAAGCAAGTCAAAAGAAAGTGGGAGGAAAACGGTGATAAGAATCACCAATACAACAACAACAGCAATTACAACAATAATCGCAACAATTATCCCAACAATCGCAACATCAATCGCAACTACAACAAACGGCCCAACAACAACAACAACAACAACAACAGCAACTACAACAATCATCCCAACAACAATAATAACCGCAACAACAACAACAATCAGAAGCAGCTATGCCAAAGGTGTGAAAAGTATCACTCGGGGTTCCGCACAAAATTTTGCAATAAGTGTAAAAGAAATGGTCATAGCGCGGCGAATTGTGAGGTCTACGGACCAGGGGTTAATAGAACGAAAGGAACAAATGGTGTCGGAACGAGTAATGGCGGAGCAAGTAGTGTCGGAGCAAGTTATGCCAATGTAGTTTGTTATAAATGTGGAAAACCGGGCCACATTATTAGAAATTGCCCGAACCAGGAGAACACGAATGGACAAGGCCGCGGAAGAGTTTTCAATATTAATGCGGCAGAGGCACAGGAAGACCCGGAGCTTGTTACGGGTACGTTTCTTATTGACAATAAATCTGCTTACGTTTTATTTGATTCGGGTGCGGATAGAAGCTATATGAGTAGAGATTTTTGTGCTAAATTAAGTTGTCCATTGACGCCTTTGGATAGTAAATTTTTACTCGAATTAGCAAATGGTAAATTAATTTCAGCAGATAATATATGTCGGAATCGAGAAATTAAACTGGTTAGCGAAACATTTAAGATTGACTTGATACCAGTAGAGTTAGGGAGTTTTGATGTGATAATCGGTATGGACTGGTTGAAAGAAGTGAAAGCAGAGATCGTTTGTTACAAAAATGCAATTCGCATTATACGAAAAAAAGGAAAACCCTTAATGGTGTACGGAGAAAAGGGCAACACGAAGCTACATCTTATTAGTAATTTGAAGGCACAAAAACTAATAAGAAAAGGTTTCTATGCTGTTCTAGCACACGTCGAGAAAGTACAAACTGAAGAAAAGAGCATCAATGATGTTCCCGTCGCAAAAGAATTTCCCGATGTATTTCCGAAAGAATTACCGGGATTACCCCCACATCGATCCGTTGAATTTCAAATAGATCTTGTACCAGGAGCTGCACCAATAGCTCGTGCTCCTTACAGACTCGCACCCAGCGAGATGAAAGAACTGCAAAGCCAATTACAAGAACTTTTAGAGCGTGGTTTCATTCGACCAAGCACATCACCGTGGAGAGCTCCTGTTTTGTTTGTCAAGAAGAAAGATGGTACATACAGGTTGTGTATCGACTACCGAGAGTTGAACAAACTTACCATCAGAACCGCTACCCACTACAGAGAATCGACGACTTATTTGATCAACTACAAGGCTCGTCTGTTTATTCAAAGATTGACTTACGTTCCGGGTATCATCAAATGCGGGTGAAAGAAGATGATATTCCAAAGACTTCTTTCAGAACACGTTACGGTCATTACGAGTTTATGGTCATGCCGTTTGGTTTAACTAATGCACCAGCTGTGTTCATGGACCTTATGAACCGAGTGTGTGGACCATACCTTGACAAGTTTGTTATTGTTTTCATTGATGACATACTTATTTACTCAAAGAATGACCAAGAACACGGTGAACATTTGAGAAAGGTGTTAGAAGTATTGAGGAAGGAAGAATTGTACGCTAAGTTTTCAAAGTGTGCATTTTGGTTGAAAGAAGTTCAATTCCTCGGTCACATAGTGAACAAAGAAGGTATTAAGGTGGATCCGGCAAAGATAGAAACTGTTGAAAAGTGGGAAACCCCGAAAACTCCGAAACACATACGCCAGTTTTTGGGACTAGCTGGTTACTACAGAAGGTTCATCCAAGACTTTTCCAGAATAGCAAAACCCTTGACTGCATTAACGCATAAAGGGAAGAAATTTGAATGGAATGATGAACAAGAGAAAGCGTTTCAGTTATTGAAGAAAAAGCTAACTACGGCACCTATATTGTCATTGCCTGAAGGGAATGATAATTTTATTATTTATTGTGACGCATCAAAGCAAGGTCTCGGTTGTGTATTAATGCAACGAACGAAGGTGATTGCTTATGCGTCTAGACAATTGAAGATTCACGAACAAAATTATACGACGCATGATTTGGAATTAGGCGCGGTTGTTTTTGCATTAAAGACTTGGAGGCACTACTTATATGGGGTCAAAAGTATTATATATACCGACCACAAAAGTCTTCAACACATATTTAATCAGAAACAACTGAATATGAGGCAGCGTAGGTGGATTGAATTATTGAATGATTACGACTTTGAGATTCGTTACCACCCGGGGAAGGCAAATGTGGTAGCCGATGCCTTGAGCAGGAAGGACAGAGAACCCATTCGAGTAAAATCTATGAATATAATGATTCATAATAACCTTACTACTCAAATAAAAGAGGCGCAACAAGGAGTTTTAAAAGAGGGAAATTTAAAGGATGAAATACCCAAAGGATCGGAGAAGCATCTTAATATTCGGGAAGACGGAACCCGGTATAGGGCTGAAAGGATTTGGGTACCAAAATTTGGAGATATGAGAGAAATGGTACTTAGAGAAGCTCATAAAACCAGATACTCAATACATCCTGGAACGGGGAAGATGTACAAGGATCTCAAGAAACATTTTTGGTGGCCGGGTATGAAAGCCGATGTTGCTAAATATGTAGGAGACTGTTTGACGTGTTCTAAGGTCAAAGCTGAGCATCAGAAACCATCAGGTCTACTTCAACAACCCGAAATTCCGGAATGGAAATGGGAAAACATTACCATGGATTTCATCACTAAATTGCCAAGGACTGCAAGTGGTTTTGATACTATTTGGGTAATAGTTGATCGTCTCACCAAATCAGCACACTTCCTGCCAATAACAGAAGATGACAAGATGGAGAAATTAGCACGACTGTATTTGAAGGAAGTCGTCTCCAGACATGGAATGCCAATCTCTATTATCTCTGATAGGGATGGTAGATTTATTTCAAGATTCTGGCAGACATTACAGCAAGCATTAGGAACTCGTCTAGACATGAGTACTGCCTATCATTCACAAACTGATGGGCAGAGCGAAAGGATGATACAAACGCTTGAAGACATGCTACGAGCATGTGTTATTGATTTCGGAAACAGTTGGGATCGACATCTACCGTTAGCAGAATTTTCCTACAACAACAGCTACCATTCAAGCATTGAGATGGCGCCGTTTGAAGCACTTTATGGTAGAAAGTGCAGGTCTCCGATTTGTTGGAGTGAAGTGGGGGATAGACAGATTACGGGTCCGGAGATTATACAAGAAACTACCGAGAAGATCATCCAAATTCAACAACGGTTGAAAACCGCCCAAAGTCGACAAAAGAGCTACGCTGACATTAAAAGAAAAGATATAGAATTTGAAATTGGAGAGATGGTCATGCTTAAAGTTGCACCTTGGAAAGGCGTTGTTCGATTTGGTAAACGAGGGAAATTAAATCCAAGGTATATTGGACCATTCAAGATTATTGATCGTGTCGGACCAGTAGCTTACCGACTTGAGTTACCTCAACAACTCGCGGCTGTACATAACACTTTCCACGTCTCGAATTTGAAGAAATGTTTTGCTAAAGAAGATCTCACTATGCCGTTAGATGAAATCCAAATCAACGAAAAACTTCAATTCATCGAAGAACCCGTCGAAATAATGGATCGTGAGGTTAAAAGACTTAAGCAAAACAAGATACCAATTGTTAAGGTTCGATGGAATGCTCGTAGAGGACCCGAGTTCACCTGGGAGCGTGAAGATCAGATGAAGAAGAAATACCCGCATCTATTTCTAGAAAATTCGTCAACACCTTCAACTGTTTAAAATTTCGGGACGAAATTTATTTAACGGGTAGGTACTGTAGTGACCCGAACTTTTCCATGTTTATATATATTAATTGAGATTGATATTTACATGATTAAATGTTTCCAATATGTTAAGCAATCAAACTTGTTAAGACTTGATTAATTGAAATATGTTTCATATAGACAATTGACCACCCAAGTTGACCGGTGATTCACGAACGTTAAAACTTGTAAAAACTATATGATGACATATATATGGATATATATATAGTTAACATGATACTATGATAAGTAAATATATCATTAAGTATATTAGCAATGAACTACATATGTAAAAACAAGACTACTAACTTAATGATTTTTAAACGAGACATATATGTAACGATTATCGTTGTAAAGACATTTAATGTATATATATCATATTAAGAGATATTCATACATGATAATATCATGATAATATAATAATTTAAAATCTCATTTGATATTATAAACATTGGGTTAACAACATTTAACAAGATCGTTAACCTAAAGGTTTAAAAACAACACTTACATGTAACGACTAACGATGACTTAACGACTCAGTTAAAATGTATATACATGTAGTGTTTTAATATGTATTTATACACTTTTGAAAGACTTCAATACACTTATCAAAATACTTCTACTCAACAAAAATGCTTACAATTACATCCTCGTTCAGTTTCATCAACAATTCTACTCGTATGCACCCGTATTCGTACTCGTACAATACACAGCTTTTAGATGTATGTACTATTGGTATATACACTCCAATGATCAGCTCTTAGCAGCCCATGTGAGTCACCTAACACATGTGGGAACCATCATTTGGCAACTAGTATGAAATATCTCATAAAATTACAAAAATATGAGTAATCATTCATGACTTATTTACATAAAAACAAAATTACATATCCTTTATATCTAATCCATACACCAACGACCAAAAACACCTACAAACACTTTCATTCTTCAATTTTCTTCATATAATTGATCTCTCTCAAGTTCTATCTTCAATTTCTAAGTGTTCTTCATATATTCTACAAGTTCTAGTTACATAAAATCAAGAATACTTTCAAGTTTGCTAGCTCACTTCCAATCTTGTAAGGTGATCATCCAACCTCAAGAAATCTTTGTTTCTTACAGTAGGTTATCATTATAATACAAGGTAATAATCATATTCAAACTTTGGTTCAATTTCTATAACTATAACAATCTTATTTCAAGTGATGATCTTACTTGAACTTGTTTTCGTGTCATGATTCTGCTTCAAGAACTTCGAGCCATCCAAGGATCCGTTGAAGCTAGATCCATTTTTCTCTTTTCCAGTAGGTTTATCCAAGGAACTTAAGGTAGTAATGATGTTCATAACATCATTCGATTCATACATATAAAGCTATCTTATTCGAAGGTTTAAACTTGTAATCACTAGAACATAGTTTAGTTAATTCTAAACTTGTTCGCAAACAAAAGTTAATCCTTCTAACTTGACTTTTAAAATCAACTAAACACATGTTCTATATCTATATGATATGCTAACTTAATGATTTAAAACCTGGAGACACGAAAAACACCGTAAAACCGGATTTATGCCGTCGTAGTAACACCGCGGGCTGTTTTGGGTTAGTTAATTAAAAACTATGATAAACTTTGATTTAAAAGTTGTTATTCTGAGAAAATGATTTTTATTATGAACATGAAACTATATCCAAAAATTATGGTTAAACTCAAAGTGGAAGTATGTTTTCTAAAATGGTCATCTAGACGTCGTTCTTTCGACTGAAATGACTACCTTTACAAAAATGACTTGTAACTTATTTTTCTGACTATAAACCTATACTTTTTCTGTTTAGATTCATAAAATAGAGTTCAATATGAAACCATAGCAATTTGATTCACTCAAAACGGATTTAAAATGAAGAAGTTATGGGTAAAACAAGATTGGATAATTTTTCTCATTTTAGCTACGTGAAAATTTGTAACAAATCTATTCCAACCATAGCTTAATCAACTTGTATTGTATATTATGTAATCTTAAGATACCATAGACACGTATACAATGTTTCGACCTATCATGTCGGCACATCTATATATATTTCGGAACAACCATAGACACTCTATATGTGAATGTTGGAGTTAGCTATACAGGGTTGAGGTTGATTCCAAAATATATATAGTTTGAGTTGTGATCAATACTGAGATACGTATACACTGGGTCGTGGATTGATTCAAGATAATATTTATCGATTTATTTCTGTACATCTAACTGTGGACAACTAGTTGTAGGTTACTAACGAGGACAGCTGACTTAATAAACTTAAAACATCAAAATATATTAAAAATGTTGTAAATATATTTTGAACATACTTTGATATATATGTATATATTGTTATAGGTTCGTGAATCAACCAGTGGCCAAGTCTTACTTCCCGACTAAGTAAAAATCTGTGAAAGTGAGTTATAGTCCCACTTTTAAAATCTAATATCTTTGGGATGAGAATACATGCAGGTTTTATAAATGATTTACAAAATAGACACAAGTACGTGAAACTACATTCTATGGTTGAATTATCGAAATCGAATATGCCCCTTTTTATTAAGTCTGGTAATCTAAGAATTAGGGAACAGACACCCTAATTGACGCGAATCCTAAAGATAGATCTATTGGGCCTAACAAACCCCATCCAAAGTACCGGATGCTTTAGTACTTCGAAATTTATATCATATCCGAAGGGTGTCCCGGAATGATGGGGATATTCTTATATATGCATCTTGTTAATGTCGGTTACCAGGTGTTCACCATATGAATGATTTTTATCTCTATGTATGGGATGTGTATTGAAATATGAAATCTTATGGTCTATTATTATGATTTGATATATATAGGTTAAACCTATAACTCACCAACATTTTTGTTGACGTTTTAAGCATGTTTATTCTCAGGCGATTATTAAGAGCTTCCACTGTCGCATACTTAAATAAGGACGAGATTTGGAGTCCATGCTTGTATGATATTGTGTAAAAACTGCATTCAAGAAACTTATTTTGTTGTAACATATTTGTATTGTAAACCATTATGTAATGGTCGTGTGTAAACAGGATATTTTAGATTATCATTATTTGATAATCTACGTAAAGCTTTTTAAACCTTTATTGATGAAATAAAGGTTATGGTTTGTTTTAAAATGAATGCAGTCTTTGAAAAACGTCTCATATAGAGGTCAAAACCTCGCAACGAAATCAATTAATATGGAACGTTTTTAATCAATAAGAACGGGACATTTCAAGCATTGCCACAGGCAAAAAAGTTTCATCATAGTCAACCCCTTGAGTTTGAGTGAAACCTTTTGCTACAAGTCTAGCTTTATATGTATCCAAGTTTCCATGTATGTCGGTTTTCATTTTGAAAAGCCATTTACAATCAACTAGCCTTGAGCCAGTAGGTTGTACAACCAGTTCCCAAACTTGGTTGTCATACATGGATTGCATCTCAGCGTTCATGGCTTCCTGCCATTTATCCTTATCAATCCTTGATAAAGCATCTTAGTAGTTTGTTGGTTCATCCAAATCAACCACATAGCAACCATCCATGAGAAACCCATATCTCTCAGGAGGATTACTAATCCTACCAGATTTGCTAACGTCTTGTGTATTTTGATCATCCATCTGATCACTCTCAACATTTTCATGTTGAGTGCTAGTGTCAGCCAATTGTGTATCATCTACTTGATCTTGAACCTCTTCAAGATCTATCTTCCTTTCACTATTTCCTTCCATTAGGAACTTAGTTTCAAGGAATTCAGCCTTTCAAGCAACAAATACATTTTGCTCGGTTGGATCATAGAAATAGTATCCCATATCATCCTTGGGATATCCTATGAAGATACACTTCGTGGATCGAGCATTCAACTTATTAGGGACGTAATGCTTAGGATAAGCTTCACATCCCCATACCTTTAAGTATGATAGAGATGGAGGTTTTCCAAACCACATCTCATGAGGTGTTCGTTCCACTTTCTTGGTTGGGGCCATATTTAAAATACGAGCCGCGGAGCATAGACAATAACCCCAAAATGATAGAGGTAACGAGCTTCTAGCCATCATAGATCGAACCATATCCATTAGGGTTCGGTTCCTCCTTTCGGAAACTCCATTAAGTTGTGGTGTCCCGGGTGGAGTAAGTTGCGAGATAATCCCACAACTTCTAAGATGATCTTGGAAAGCATAGCTTAGGTATTCACCTCCTCTATCGGTACGAAGTACCTTGATTAGTTGATTTTGCACTTCGTTTTGATATTCTTTGAATGCTTCAAAAGTTTCGTCCTTATGTCTTAACAGGTAGACATATCCAAAACGACTGAAGTCATCAATGAAAGTAACGAAGTATCTTTCACCATTCCTAGCTATGGGCTTAAAGGGTCCACATACATCCGAATGTATTAATCTCAATAAGTCCTTAGCCCTTTCATAAGTCCCTTTGAAAGGTGCTTTAGTCATTTTGCCTTGTAAGCAAGACTCACATACATCAAACGAGTATAGTTCATTTGATTTCAAAAGTCCATTCTTTTGAAGTGTATGCATTCGGTTCTTGTTTATGTGACCAAGGCGACAATGCCATAAGTAGGAATCACTCAAATCCCTTTTGAGTTTCTTGGTGTTTGCATGGTATATTGAGCTATTGTATGCTGTGTCATCATGAACCAATTCATAAATACCATTCGAAGGCGAAGCCTTAAAATAGAACACATTATTTAAAGAAACATGGATATCATCATTAATGAAATTAAGATTAAAACCACATTGTTTCAAACGGGATACAGAAATAATGTTTCGTGATAAATCGGGCGCATACAAAACATTTTCCAAAATAAGCTCCAAACCACTTGGAAGCTTTAAAATGAAGTCTCCTTGAGCTACTACGTGCACCTTAGCTCCATTTCCCATGTAGAGACTTGATGTTCCCGCTTCTTGCTTACTTCTTTTGAACCCCTGCATAGAATTGCAAATGTGAGTTCCACATCCTGTGTCTAATACCCATGTATTAGAAGAAGTAATACTAAGCTCAATGTATACCATATATACATTACCTAAGGTTTGCCCTGCATCCCTCTTTTCCTTCAACTCCTTAAGGTAGACCGGGCAGTTGCGTTTCCAGTGACCCATTTCACCGCAACCGAAGCATGGATCTTCCTTGGGGTTAGCTTTACCGGCAACCTTTTGCTTTTTGTTGTTGTTGGTTGGGGTAACCATCTTCCCCTTTCCCTTGCCCTTGCCTTGGTAGGCGGGTCCTTTCCTCTTAGCCGCCTTCGGCTTAGAAGTGTTATTGGTTTTGGACCCGCCTTCATTGATCATAAACATGGGTGAAGCCCTTTTACCCATGCTCGCTTCTGCCGTCTTAAGCATGGCGTGTAATTCGCCAATGCTCTTATCCCATCCATTCATGTTGTAATTCATTACAAATGTGTCAAACCTCTTTGACAGGGAATTAAGGATAAGGTCTGTGGCTAATTCATTAGACACATTGCAGTTTAGACGGTTTGCTCGATCAATTAGGCTTTTCATCTTAAGGACATAAGATGAAACGGATTGGGAGTCGTCCATCCGACATGCATGAAGCGCTCGAACCGTTTCGAAGCGCTCGACACGAGCTTGTTGAAGGAACATCTCCTTCAACTGTGTAATCATGTCGTATGCACTATGATGCTCAAAATCCTTTTGGAGTTCGGGTATCATAGTCCCAAGCATAAGGCAAGAAACTGGCACCGAATCGGTGCAATATTTCTCCCAATAAGCCATGCCTTCTGTATCATCCTCGTCCGGTTGATCAGGAATGGGGTCTTCCAACACATACGCCCTATCTTCAAGTTTGAGGACAATTCTTAGATTGCGGAACCAATCCATGAAGTTGGTATGGTTGAGTTTTTCCTTTTCGAGGATTGACCTCAACGATAAGTTGTTAAAGTTGATAGGTGCGTTTGGAATGTTGTTGTTGTTATTGGCGGCCATCTACAAAATTTAACAAAGTTGTTTAAGTATTAATTTTAATTTAACAATCAATACCCTTTAAATCCAATTGATATTTATTAAATTTTAGAATCCAACGGTAAACCAAATTTCGGCTAGGTGACCTTTATCCCGTCATTTGATTTAGCTAGGTAGTCATTGCATGACAATTGCAATCCTTTTGCAACTTCTAAGTTATGGGATCATGCAATCCTTTTGCATGGCATATTTATCCCATCAACGCCTATTTGTTTCTCATGCTTCGGTGACCCTAAGTTCATGATTCCCAAATCAAGTCGTCCTACTTGTGTAAACGTGTAAATTTAACATACAAGTGGTTAGGTGACCTTTATCCCACAAGTGTGCGAAATTCACCTTAATCATATTAGTTTGCTCATAACGGTTAGGTGACCTTTATCCCATTATGAGTTCCCTAATATTTTTAAGTGTTGCACAAAAGGATGGCGTTTAACTTGTTTACCTTGTTAATAAGGGATTTTAAGTTTTCATTAATTCTAGTTTGAGAAAACAATCATGCCATACACCAACATGCATTTAGTGTATGGTTCATTTGAAATCCATTTTCAAGTCTTGTAATTTTAGTCAATTACTTGATATAAACCATTTTATATATATGATCCTTATCATGTTCTTAATAACCGATTATTAATGTCCTTTTAGCCATTTTTAATTTAACCATTTAAATTGACGTTTTGCATGTCGTTAATAATGTTTTAATTTAACCAATTAAATTGCCATTTTCTAGTTGTTGACTTGTGTGAGTAACTTGTAGCATACAAACATACAATCCACATAATCATACAAAACAACTACGCATGCAAAATCATATGTTCACAATCAAGCCATTTTGGTGGACATTTGTTTAGCCGAAAACAAATGCCACCGGTGAAGGGGTTATAACACAAAGTAGGAGATTTTAAATCTCCCACTTAATCTTGCATCCAAATGCTTCTTCATGTGTTCTTCAAGTCTTCATCATCTTCATTATTTTACAAAATATATCCTAATACATTTTGTCTAAAAAAAATGAAAATACAACCTAATCTATTTTACATACCAAATATAAAATAAATTACATAACCAAATGAATAATTATTACAAACCAACTTGAATAAATTATTACAAACCAAATTGATGAATAAATCAACCAAACGAACATTCATTCAAATACAAGGTCGTGGCTATGATTGTAAACAATAAATATGACCAAAATGGAACAACCCAAAACTCATTTTAGGTGTCCAAGAATTCGGCCAAACCAAGCAACCCTCCAAACCCGAAAAGTTTTTGTAATCTACTTTCATGCATGTTTATAGATTACAAAATTCATGGGTTTATAAACCATATAAGAAGCATATTCCAAAGACCTCGGCTCTAGATACCATAGTTGGAATTCAATATAACAACATGTTCTTAATGTAAACATAATCACTAAACCAATTTAGTAAGATTTATAGCAAGCGGAAGCAAGATTTATTAAGAAAACAAGTGTATATATTTGACCAATTTATTTGAATTCCAATTAGACATCAAGTCATGAAATATGCTTGCAAATAGAAGTAGTTTAGAGGTTATACCTTCTCCAAGTTAGGAGGTTAATAAGTGATGATGAAGATGATGAACAAGTGTGTAAAACTCAATCCTTTGATGCACAAACACCACCCTTTAAATTAGTTTAGATTTAGACACTTAACTAGCTAATTAACCAAGCTCAAAAACCTTTTGTTTGCACCCAATTTTCTGGACAGCAGCAACTACAAAGATGATGAGAATGCAAGCCTCAAAAGCATGAAACCTCAAGAGATTATACCCCAAACTTGATACCAACACCTAGTACTTTTGTTAGGATTAATTGACACTTGAAAAACTAGCTTGCAAAAAGGAAAATGAACCTCCTTTTGACCCCTTAAGGCCACGGCACAGCAGCAGCAGAAAAATCCTGAATGTTTTAGTTTTTCTTTGATGTTTTATGCATGTATCACTTGAGAGAATTTAATCAAACCTTGGTGGAAGTGTTAGGCATGCTTATGAGGAGTTGTGTAGTATTAAAAGTAACAAAGGAGCATGTGTTTGTCATTCTTGGAGACCCAAAATTCTGCAACACATAACCTTTTAATAATAATACTTGTAAGTTTATAAAAGTTTATAAACTTGTTATAAACTTATGTATTATTTTGTTACTTATATATTTTATAAAACCTTTTATAAAATATAACACAATATAATCATTTAAACCTATAAACAATTATATATAAATTATCCAAATAATTTATCTCAAATGATAATATTTTAGAAACCCGATTTTCTAAAATCCAAGTGTCGCGTATTTGTTTAATGATCCAATCGTTAAGATCAAATACGTATAAGGTGTCGGTAAGTTTGTTATTGGGTATGACCCGACTTGGATCATAACATATTAGCCACATTAATTTAATACGTCTCTCGGGCATACGAAATACCTTCACAAACTAACCCACTTACAACTCCGTTCCGTAACCACATCATCGAGACAAAAGTATCTCACAACCACACACATCATAATACCTTGCTCCAACCTTGAGCACACGAAGTATTTTAACCTATCCTTAAACACTTCGAATGAAGAGTTTACCATAAATTACACAAACTTTGCATCTTGCAACCTTCTGATTGCTCTAGCTTGTCAAATTTCCACCTAGTCACTCATGTACCTAAGGGTTTCTCTCTGGTACCCTAAGTACAATGTAACCGCAACACCAACGGAGTCGAATACCACGCTAGTAGGTATGAAAGAGGCACCTAACATCGCGTCACGTAGACTCCATTACCAACATACATCGAGATCAACACTCGATCTTTAGGGTTCTATCCACCCGTCGAACCTCATGATTCAACAGCTTCAACACGAAAGCAAACACGCGCTTAACGACCGAACACCCAAGCCCATACCCATGGCTTGGTATAAACATTTCTCGAACACTAAGGAATGCTTGGTTGCACCAAGTCTTACGCCCTTCGCCCATCAATCAAAATGTCACCGTAGGGTAATTCCATTAGGAACGTCACCCATAACAATACAATGCACAACACAAGGCATTTAACAAACCCGAACTAAATCGGCACATAATAAATAATCAAAGGATATATTTATTAAAACAAAAAGTACCTTAACGTCTTCTCGTCACACCCGTCCCCTCTAACTCGGGACACTCCGACTTACGATGTCCTTCTTCTTGGCAATTGAAGCACACCGTGCCATCACCCTTTGGCACCGAACATTCCCAAGACTTGTGACCCCTCACGCCACAATTATAACACCTAGACGCACTAGAATCCGATATACTCGTCCGTATACCACCCGTGCTCACACTTGCACCCCTAGTTCTCTTACTTGGAGCACCATATGAAACAACCCTTCTCTCACTTGAAGGTTCACCAATCTTTGATCGCGAATACGATTCAAAACCCCTAGCCACCACGAATAACTCCGCAAACGACTTCGCTTGACCTCTGCTAATTTTGTCCTGCAAGTCATCATTCAAAGTTTGATAGAAATCTTCCATCAACATATGATCGTTCCCAATATACTCCGGGCAAAAACGAGCCTTCGCCATAAAGGTCGTCTTGAGAGTATTCAAGTCCATAGATCCTTGTCACAAATTTCGCAACTCATCACGCAATTCCACCAAGTCGGCTTGCGTCCGGAACTCCTCGAAGAATTCCTTCTTAAAATCGTTGATGTGGTAGCGGAGTGGTATATAATACTGTTAAATTTTACAACGAAACACTATTAAATACGATACAATTTTACACAAGATATTTATTTATTTATAGAATGGATATACTTAAACCTTGCTACAACACTTATAGGCAGTGTACCTAATCGTACAGTAGTGTAGTTTTTAGTAAGTCCGGTTCGTTCCACAGGGAATCTTTTTTAAACAAAGCTCAACGCTATATTAGTTTACTTTTATAAAAATACAAATATATATATAAGTAATATTATTATTATAAAGGGGGGTTTTTACCGTTTAATGACCGGTTTGTCGATTTTAAAACTTTAGTCGCAGTTAAAACCAAATGTAAAATATTAAAAATAAATACAAGACTTAAATTAAAGCATGAAGTAAATAACGATAAATGAAATTGCGAATAATAAAAGTGCGATAAAATAAACTTGCGATAATTAAAAAGTACGATAATTAAAAGTGCGATTAAATACAATAACAATAAAAATGCGATAATTAGAAGTGCAATTAAATATAAAATAAAGGAAATTTAATATGAAATAAAAGAATTATGCTTATTTAAACTTCCGTAATCATGATGTTTGACGTGTTGATTTTAGTTTTATGCCCATGGGTTAATTGTCCTTTGTCCTGGATTATTTAATATGTCCTTCTAGTTTTTGTCCATAACAGTCCATCAGTCATAAATATAAAGTGCGAGTGTCCTCGTCAAATTATCCTTATACTCGAAGTTAAATATTCCAACTAATTGGGGACTTAAACTGTAACAAGATTTTAATACTTTGTTTAATAATTACACCAGGATGTCGACTGAGTGTAACTCAAGGTTTTAATATTTTGTTATCAATTATACCAAGTGTCCTTTGTACATAATTTCACCCCTGTTTTAATTATTCTAGTGGCTATTATTCCATTCCCGTGTCCGGTTAAATGAACGATTATTCATACATATAAATACCCCGCCCATCGTGTCCGATTGAGTGTATATGGTAATTTATAGGGACGCCCAATTGTAAATTTTTATATTAACATTAACAAACTATCATTTAGTTAAACAAATATAAAGCCCATTAATAGCCCATAGTCTAATTTCCACAAGTGTCGTTCTTTTGTCCAAACCCCAATTATGGTACAAAGCACAATTACCCAATTTTAGTAATTAGCCCAACATCATGATTACTTCGTTTTAAATAAGCATAATAATAACTTAGCTACGAGACATTAATATAAAAAGGTTGAACATAACTTACAATGATTAAAAATAGCGTAGCGTTACACGGACAGAATTTCGACTTACACCCTTACAACATTCGCTAACATATCCTTATTATTAGAATTATAATTAAAATTAAAATTAAAATATAAATTATATATATATATTTTACGTATATATGAGAGAAGAAGAAAAAGATTATGAAAATGATCAGATTTCGGTTTGCTTTATAGGGAGTTTCAAAACTGGGGGCTCCGCGACTCGCGGCCCTTTTGGCCTTCAAACTCCGCGAGTCGCGGAGATTGAAAATACAGCTCACACCAATTTGGAGTCTTTCTTGCCGACGGTTTATATTATAAATATAATATATATATAATTAATATAATTAATTATATATTATATTATATTTATATACATAGTTAACTTGTAATTTTTAGTCCGTTGCGTCGAGTGTTGAGAGTTGACTCTGGTCCCGGTTCCGGATTTTCGAACGTCCTTGCGTACAATTTAATATCTTGTACTTTGCGTTTTGAATCTTGTACTCTTGTAATTTCGAGACGTTTCTTATCAATAATTGGAACTTCTTTGATTGTCTTTTGTACTTTTGAGCTTTTTGGTCGTTTGCGTCTTCAATTCGTCGAATCTGTCTTTTGTCTTCACCTTTTATTATTTAAACGAATCTCACTTGTAAATAGAACAATTGCAACTAAAAGCTTGTCTTTCTTGAGGAATAATGCTATGAAATATATGTTCGTTTTTAGCATTATCAAATATTCCCACACTTAAGCGTTGCTTGTCCTCAAGCAATATCGTCTTGAAATACTGGAATCACTTCTTTATTCTTCACACTTTGTACATCGGTGATTTCTATACGGTGATATAAACAATGGTAGTAACGATATGGTTTACAGTTCCACATGACTATAAAATTTAGATCCATTAAGGAAATTGGATCTTTATGAAAATATTTGATCTTTTGAAAATTAAATCTAGTTTTTACCCTAGATAAGTTTTCCGGAATAACCCTTTACCGGTGTTTGCAAAATATTTTTGTGGGTTTGGTGGGTTTCAGATTTGAAAATTTTAGCTCAAAACTTATGGTTTTGTGTCACCCACTTGTTAACCTTGTATTTGGAAAGCAACACGTCTAGTTTACTTGTCCCGTATATTACCTTTCGGTAAACTACCGTCTGGTTGTAAAGGAAAGCGTTGAACAAGCAACTGTTAAGGCAATGTCCCCTGACATGCTTTTAATTATGGTCTATAAAGTGTCGGACGCAATTACTATCCTTGGTAGGAGCAATAGTAAAGCTCACCCTTATAATTATGGCACAAGGTCCTGTCTTTGACCACTATGCAACCACCGTTCTTACGGTTGACACCCGTTTTAGTTTAGGTGACCTAATGAATTCCAGGTGAATTCCTAGGATTTTACGTTCAATGGTAATGAACGCATTGAAAATAGGGTTTTCAGAAAACAAATCGGTTTGTAATTTTGATCAAAATATTTTCTCGTTCAAGCTCAAGTTTAGATATCATTGAATTCCATGAGTTTGAATTCTCAATCTTTAAGGTCAATCTCTAGGATTGAGTAATATCAGTCTTAAAAGCTGATTTTTAATCTTTAAGGAGATTATCCTTTCTGGGGATCTGATTCATTAGTCTTATCCAGCTAATTTGCATGGTGCCCTCCCCATTGTACGAGATAAATCCTTCTCATGGTTAGGATAAATCTGAACACTTGGCGACCCTGTTTAATGCTGAGGTCCGTGGATTTCCTGCTGATTTTAGTGATGACTTTTCTAGATTTTTCGTCAACCTACAGCTGGTCTGGACGACAACTTCATGACCTAAATCAAGAAGCGCGTTTCTTTTTCGGAAGACTTTACTTCCTTTTAATGATGGAATTGATTCATCGTGTAGATCCATCTCTTCTTTTCTTTCATCGGGTAAAACAGTTTAGTTTAGTCCAAAGCAAAAGTATTTTCAGTTATTTGTTACAGATATATGTGACATATGTTTAAGATAACTTGGTAAATTTTCCCACACTTGGCTTTTATTTTCCTTTTTATCGTCCTCTATTCCATTTTAAATGAATTTTAACATTTTGGTTTGTTTCTCAATTTATGTCCTTTCCGAAGTAACAATAATTTCGGTGTTAAAACCTAGTTTTATCGTTCATAAATATGTATAAACATGATTTTGAATTCATTTATTTGAAAATTTTGAAAATTTTTACTAGAATTGGGTAGTCAGTATATAAGACTAGGGCTGTTCTTTATTATCAGAGAGCACTAGATTCTAATACAACTACTGCTTTACTAGTATTTTTAATGGTAACCAAGTGTATAAAGTAAAAAATTTTAAAATCTGAAAGAATTTAACCCCTTCCCACACTTAAGATCTTGCAATGCCCTCATTTGCAAGAAATCAGGAATAATTTTAAATTATTGAGGGTGATTTGTGTGAAAATGATTAAATTTTTACCAAAGTTTCCAAATATATTGGCGTTTGTTTGCTGAATGATAAATGGTGCACATCATTTGTTCATTCCGTCTTGTTGTTATTTCACATATATTTTGTATCTTGTCGTCAAAATTAGTTGCTTTTGCTGAACTTAATTGCAGTCTTTGAAAATGCGTTGTTTTACCCTGTTGTGTACATAAGATAAACTGCAAACATATATACATATTTTTGAAGTTTGGTATATTACCCCACATTCAAAAATTATTAAAATCTAAGAATAAAAGTTAGATAATTATAAAAATGATTACAATATTAACAAAAGCATTAAACGTATCAATAATTACAAATTACAAAAAAAAATAAAACTAAGTATACTAGGTATGATACTGGTACCAATAGGGGTTCCAGGCATAACCATAGGTGCTATAGAATGCTTCGGCAGGGTTATACGTAGGATACGGTGGTTGCATCTCTATAGACCAGGGAGGGAAGATGGGTTTCGGTGTAGGAATATAGTTTCTACCTATATGTTGGCAATGAGCTATGATTTGGTTCTGATGAACTTGCCAATCTTCAAATGCTCTCTGTCTAGCATTTTCGTATTCCTGAGAAGCTATAAACCTTTGCATTTCTTGCATCTCATTCCCCCCTCCTACATTACCTTGCTGTTGGTTTCTCTCCACCTGTGGATGTATACCATGGTATTGTACTGCGGCGTTATTTCGCCTCTTCAAAACTTTCGCACCATGGTATACATTTAAACCTATAGTATCGCGGGGTTCCGGTTCTTCTACTAATAATCCCCCCCGACTTATATCCACACCGAGATATTCACCAATCAAAGTAATAAAAATACCACCTCCTATTATGCTATGCGGTCGCATCCCCCGAACCATAGCTGATAAATAATAACCCACACAATATGGTATACTTACAGCGCTTTGTGGGTCTCGAATACATATATGGTAAAACAAATCCTGTTCATTTACTTTTTCCTTGTTCTTACCCCTTTGTGTAATCGAATTAGCTAAAAACCTATGAATCACTCTTAATTCGGCTCTATCTATATCCAAATAAGAGTAATTTCCCCCTTTGAAACGGTGATGGCTTGTCATTTGACTCCACACACCGTGTGTATCAAAATTTTCATCAATCTTTCTACCGTTTAGTATCAACCCTCTACAATCGGCAGATGCTAACTCCTCAGGCGTATATATACGTAAAGCCTGAGCCATGTCCAGTAAAGACATGTGACGCATCGAACCGCCTAACAAAAATCTAATAAAAGAACGATCGGTTAAACTAGCTACCTGATCATTCAACTCTATACTACACAAAAATTCTTCACACCATACTTTATATACAGGTCTACGCATGGTGAATAAACGTACCCAGTCATTAAAAGAAGAATTACCATACCTCTGTACAAGTAATTCCCTAATTAGCCCGGCCAATTCTACAGCTTCTAAGGGTCCCCATTCTATGACCCTCGGTACCTCAACAACCTTAGAATGAAGAGTATGCAAACCCCTTTGGTATTTTGGATAATCTATCCAAAGTCTGTCAAATCTCAGGTTCGGGTGCAACTCTTCCAAGTGCATATCAGAAAAGGTCATGACTGGATGAGGTATATCCTGCTTGTAGTAGTTATCCACCTCCTGTTGTTCCACATTCTCAGCAGGAGCATTGCGGGCTTGGGATGAAGATTCACCCCTTTCAGTCTGCAAAACACATCAAACACAAATTTTGTGCATCCAAATATGCATTAGTGTCAGCAAAATCATCAATCAAAATAATTACAATGACATTATCAATTTATATCAAACTTAAGCTTATTTTCATATTTTCATCAAATCTACACTTTTTCAAATAAGCATATACGAAAATGTTCGCCAAGTTCATAAGCATTCATCTCAAATAACATGTCAAAATAATCATTACTAGCAATTAAACAAGTTTCAAATGGCATTATCTCTCAAAAATCAAGTTCATGAATTTTAGACTTGAAAAAGTCCACTTTAATTCTCAAAATCATGTTTAGGTTCAAAGTTTGGATCATTTAACTACCTAAACATGTTACACTACTTAATTTAGCAACAATTCATGACAAAAATCGGCCATAACCTGTTTATATCAAAAAGCCCCAAATTTGCTCAAGAACACAAACCCTAGATTACTCTAAATTTGAAGTTTAAGGCTTCTAATCATGTTAAATAGCATCAATCTAGGTTATACAAGCATAATACATAAACAATTTAAGCATAATTACACTAAAAAGCATTAAAATCAAATTGGGGAAAAAATTGCTCAAGAACACAAAATTTCGGATTAAATGGTGTTTAGGTGTAGAAATTTACCGTTCTTCTTGAGTAATTCCTAGATAGCATCCTTCTCAACATGATTTTAGTAAAAGATTTGGTGATTAACGGTTAAAAATTGTGATTTTGGGGGGTTTTTTCGGGTTTTTCGTGGGGTTTTTCGCTGTTCTTCGCAGTATTTTTTTGGGTGGGGGAGTGAACTGATCTGTTTTTTTACGTTTTATTTTTTTCTGGGTTTTGGTCCCTCCGTGACTCGCGATGTTTGGACCCTTCAAACTCCGCGAGTCGCGGAGTTTGGTTTTTTTTTTTTTTTTTTTTTATAATCTTTAACTTATAAAACAATTAAGTAATTAATTTTAAAATTTTGTTTCCCTTGTTATTTAGGACGAGGTCGTTTCGGATCGATGTCCTAGTCCGTCCTTCGACAAAATTTTAAAATTTGTCTTTTTGTAGCGATTGTTTTAAAAGCTAAGATTTTTGGGTTTTTTCAATGTTTTTGGCATACTTTAATTCAATAAGATTAAAAATAATGATAATAAAAGTTCTCGTCCCTCCCTCGGGTAAAGCAATTTCGGTTCAAAGACCTAGTCTTCAACTTACGACGAATTTTAAAAATCATATTCTTAACTTAATGAGATAAAGTAAATTTTTGTTTTTAAATTCACACAACTTAAATATAAAATTCAAAATTAATATTAAAAATTCACACCAAACTTAAAATTTGAAATGCATAAAATTAAAAATTCATATTTTAAAAATTAAAAATTCACACCAAACTTAATTTAAAAATTCATATTATAAATTCATACCAAACTTATATTAATTTTTCAAATATTTACAATTTTAAAAATATTGTTTTTAAAAAGTTTACAATATTAATTTAAGATTTAAATATTAATTTTAAAAACATGGTAAAAATAAAATTAAAAATCTTTTTGTCTTTTTATCCCACTTTAATCAATCAAATATTATCAAAAATATGCGCCCCTCTTTTCGGTAAAGTAATTTCGGTTCCAAGACCTAGTTTAACTCATGACGAATTTTTGAAATATTTTGGGTTGATTGATTAAAGATATTTATACCTTAAGAATAAACGTTAAATTTCGCAGTGATGTAATAAATTTTTGAATGATATCAATAATTTCGGTCGCCAAACCTAATTTTATTCAATATCAATTTAATACTTTTTAGCGAACAAATTAGCGTTTATTATCAAAAGGTTAAAAATAAAAATAAAAATAAAAACTGTACAGACATACCTGTGAAATAGATTTCTTAGTTATATGATCTATCCCATTCATTAGATAGTCGGTTTAATTGGTTTTCCATGGCTACATAGGCGTAACCTCGAGCATTCAGTGTCTTTTCTTCTAAACATATGAACGGTCCGTCTCTGCATAAAGTAACAAATTCGGTATTTGAATAGGTTTGATTATTTGAACATTTACCTCCATGTGACCATTTTCCGCATTTGTGACATCGTTCTAGGTGTCGTGCTCTTCTTTTCGCTGCGGATTTTGATTTTCCTTTACCAAATTGTAACTTATTATCTTCGCATCTGGATTCTTTTCTAACTCCGTCCATTCTTTCTCTGATTACTGATACTAATTCACTCGGTAGTATGTCATTATTACGTTTAGTGATCAAAGCGTGTAGCATTAGACCATGGTTTAGTTCACAGGCAGTCTTCATTTTGTAAAAACCTAAAAAAAAATAAAAATTCAGAATGGGGGGAGAAGACTAGTTCTTTAGGGTCTGCTAGGGAAAGACCATTCGGGTTCCATTTTCGAGAACTACACGAAAACAGACAATCTAACTCTAACAGAAATACATATTATCTTTTAAAGACTTGATTCTCCCCACACTTAGTTAGCTGTGGTGTCGAAATTGTGATTAACTTCGTTGTCGACTTCCATCGGACCATGTATGTAATGTTTAACTCTGTGACCATTAACTTTAAATTCAATCCCATTTGAATTTATCAATTCTATCGTTCCGTATGGGAAAACTCTTTTGACTATGAATGGTCCAGACCATCTTGATTTCAATTTTCCAGGAAATAGCTTGAATCGTGAATTGAAAAGAAGAACTCTGTCTCCTTCTTTAAATTCTTTTGAACTTCTGATTCTTTTATCATGCCATTTCTTCGTTCTTTCTTTATAGATTAACGAATTATCGTATGCTTCATGTCTTAATTCTTCTAATTCGTTTAGTTGACTTAATCGTAGACGTCCGGCTTCATGTAAATCAAGATTACATGTCTTCAAAGCCCAAAATGCTTTGTGTTCAATTTCTACTGGAAGATGATATGCTTTTCCATAAACAAGTCTAAAAGGTGTGGTTCCAATTGGAGTTTTGTAGGCTGTTCTAAAAGCCCAGAGTGCATCCTCCAATTTAATGGACCATTCCTTCGGATTTGATCCTACGGTTTTCTCTAGAATACGTTTTAAAGCTCGGTTGGTATTTTTAACTTGTCCACTTGTTTGTGGATGATATGCGGTGGAGATTTTATGAGTTACTCCATATCTTTTAAGAACTTTCTCAAGTTGATTATTACAGAAATGAGTACCCCGATCACTTATTAAAGCTTTCGGTGTTCCAAACCTTGCAAAAAGACGTTTTAAAAAGTTGACTACAACTCGTGCATCGTTAGTTGGGAGAGCTTGTGCTTCCGCCCATTTAGATACATAATCAATGGCTACGAGTATATATAGATTATTATGAGATTTTGGAAATGGACCCATAAAGTCAATACCCCAAATGTCAAATACTTCACATACTTGGATGACATTTTGTGGCATTTCATCACGTTGACTTATTTTTCCGGCCCTTTGACATGCATCACAGGATTTGCAAAGAAGGTGTGCGTCTTTGTAAATTGTAGGCCAATAGAATCCAGCTTCATAAACTTTTCTAGCTGTTAGTTGAGGCCCATAATGCCCTCCTGTTGGTCCTGTGTGACAATGGTTTAATATTTTACTAGCTTCATCTCCAAATACACATCGGCGTATTATTCCATCGGGACAACTTTTAAACAGATGTGGATCTTTCCAGAAATAGTGTTTTATATCACTGAAGAATTTCTTTCGTCTTTGGTACGATAATCCTTTTTCAAGGAATCCACAAACCAAGTAATTTGCATAGTCTGCAAACCATGGGATTTCTTTATAATCTATCTTCAATAGATATTCATCAGGAAAATTGTCTTGTATGGCTGATTCATTTAGAACTTCTAATTCGGGATTTTCAAGACGAGAAAGATGATCAGCGGCGAGATTTTCTGCTCCTCTTTTATCTCGGATTTCAATATCAAACTCTTGTAAGAGTAAGATCCAACGAATTAATCGTGGTTTGGCATCTTGTTTCGAAAATAGGTATCTAAGAGCAGAATGATCGGTATAGACTATTGTTTTTGCTAGAACGAGATATGATCGAAATTTGTCAAAAGCAAAGACAATAGCAAGGAGTTCTTTTTCAGTAGTTGTATAGTTCGTTTGTGCTCCTTGTAACGTCTTACTAGCATAATATATAGGTTGAAATCGTTTTTCAATCCTTTGTCCTAAAACGGCTCCCATTACAAAATCACTTGCATCGCACATGAGTTCAAATGGTAGATTCCAATTTGGCGTTATCATGATCGGCGCATTAGTGAGTTTCTCTTTAAGAATATTAAAAGATTTGATACACTCATCTGAAAAGATGAATGGCGCATCCTTTTCTAGGAGTTTATTCATAGGAGTGGCAATCTTAGAAAAATCTTTTATGAAACGTCGGTAAAAACCGGCATGCCCTAAAAAACTCCTAACTCCTCTAACATTGGTGGGATGTGGAAGTTTAGCAATTACATCTACTTTAGCTCTATCCACTTCAATTCCTTCTTTTGAAATTTTATGTCCAAGAACGATGCCTTCTTTAACCATGAAATGGCATTTCTCCCAATTAAGTACTAGATTTGATTGTTCGCATCTAAGAAGCATTCGTTCAAGATTAGCTAGACATGATTCAAATGTATCACCGAAGACTGAAAAGTCATCCATGAAAACTTCCATGCATTCTTCTATCATGTCGTGAAAAATCGCCATCATGCACCTTTGAAAGGTTGCAGGGGCGTTGCAAAGTCCAAATGGCATGCGTTTGTAAGCAAAAGTACCATAAGGGCACGTGAATGTGGTTTTCTCTTGGTCCTCGGGTGCTATTGGAATTTGAAAATATCCGGAAAATCCATCTAGAAAACAATAGTAACTATTTCCGGCTAATCTTTCCAACATTTGATCAATAAAAGGTAAGGGAAAGTGATCTTTTCTGGTGGCGTCATTTAATTTTCTATAATCAATACACACACGCCATCCTGTTACAGTTCTAGTAGGAATAAGCTCATTTTTCTCATTTGTAATGACAGTCATGCCACCCTTCTTAGGCACGCATTGAACTGGGCTTACCCATGGACTATTAGAAATTGGATATATCAAACCTGCATCTAGCAGTTTAATAATCTCTTTATTAACTACATCTTGCATATTAAGATTTAGTCTTCATTGGCGTTGCACATACGTTTTATGACCTTCTTCCATAAGGATTTTATGTGTGCAATACGAAGGACTTATTCCTTTAATATCATGAATCTTCCATGCAATGGCTGATTTATGAGCTTTCAACACAGAAATGAGTTGTGATTTCTCATTTTCAGTAAGAGAAGACGATATTATTACAGGTAATTCAGATTCACCATGTAAATAAGCGTATTCCAAATGGTTTGGAAGTGGCTTTAACTCTAATTTCGGAGGTTCTTCTATCGATGATTTATATCGATATCTGTCTTCTTCTTTTAGCATTTGAATTTCTTCTGTTGTTGGTTCATATCCATTAGCTATAAGTGTAGCTAACATTTCAGCTTCATCAATTGGTTCATTACCTTCTCCTAAAGAGCATTCTCCTGTTCCTTGTAATTCTGGAAATTCTTCTAATAATTCTGCATGTGCATCTATAGTTTGAATATAATAACATGTATCATCTGCAGATTGTGGTTGTTGCATTGCTCTATCAACTGAAAAGGTAACACTCTCATCCTCTATACTTAGGGTCAGTTTCTTACCGAACATGTCTATCATTGCTTTAGCCGTGTTTAAGAATGGTCTTCCTAATATGAGAGGAACTTGAGAATCTTCTTCCATGTCCAGAACAACAAAATCTACTGGAAATACTAAAGTACCAACAAAATCTGGTTGGTTTCAATTCTCCAAGGTCTAGTTTAGTGTATAGTGAATACGGCATTAAATTTATACTAGCACCTAAGTCTGCCAATGCTTCTATTGAATTAAGACTACCCAGAAAACATGGAATTGTGAAACTTCCTGGATCAGATAGTTTTTCTGGTATCTTATTCAACAGCACTGCTGAACAATTAGCATTCATAGTAACAGCCGAGAGTTCTTCCATTTTCTTTCTATTTGAGATTAGATCTTTCAAGAATTTAGCATATCTAGGCATTCCTGAAATCACATCAATGAAAGGAAGATTTACATTTATCTGTTTAAACATATCCAAGAATTTGGATTGCTCGGCTTCAAGTTTTTCTTTCTTCATTTTACTCGGATAAGGAAGTGGTGGTTGATATGGTTTAACATAAGGTTTAGCCTTAACTTTGTTATCTTCATTAACCTTTTCAACTACCGGTTCTTTTTCCTTATCTTGATCAGGTTGTGGTTTTTGTGGAGTAGGAATGGCTTCATTAGAAGTTACAGGTATTTCAGGTGGTTTAAGTGTTGTACCACTTCTTGTGGTAATGGCTTTAGATGTTTCATTCCGGGGGTTAGCATTTGTATCACTAGGTAGACTTCCCGGTTTTCTTTCACCTATTAACCTTGCTAGGTTACTTACTTCTTGTTCCAGATTTTGAATAGAAGCTTGTTGATTTCTAAATGCTTGAGCATTTTGTTCATTGGTTTGTTTCTGAGATGTGAAAAACTGTGTTTGAGTTTCAACTAGCTTTGTCATCATATCTTCTAAATTCGGCTTTTTATCATCGGTTTGTTGTGGTGGTTTGTTTTGAAAATTCGGTCTTTGCTGATTGTAAGTATTATTGGATACTTGTTGATTGCTAGGACCTTGTTGGTTGTTGTATGGAATATTTCGGTTATAATTCTGGTTTTGATTGTAAATCGGTCTTGGCGGTTGATAATTATTCTGATAATTATTTCCAGGCCTTTGGTTTATGTATGAAATATTCTCTCTTTGTTCCATTGTTAATTCAATATTGAGACAATCTTTTGTCAAATGTGGTCCTCCACACTGCTCACAACTAATTCGTATTGAGTGAATATCCTTAGTCATCTTTTCCATTAGTCTCTCCACAGCATCTATCTTTGCGGAAATGGAATCTAAGTCATGGCTAGAATCGGCTCTAGCTGCTTTAGATGATCTAATGATATCTTTTTCTTGGTGCCACTCATGTGAGTGGGAAGCAGTGTTATCAATAATTTTGTAAGCATCAGTTTCGGTTTTCTTCATAATAGAACCACCAGCTGCTATATCTATGTCTTTTCTTGTAGTGATGTCGCATCCTTAGTAGAATATTTGTACTATTTGACAGGTGTCTAAACCATGTTGCAGACATCCTCTTAACAACTTTCCATATCTTGTCCATGCCTCATATAGAGTTTCATTCGGTTTCTGTGTGAACGTAACAATTTCTGCTTGAAGTCTTACGGCTTTAGATGCAGGAAAGAATTGTTTAAGAAATTTGTCAACTAAAACATCCCATGTATCAATCGCCCCTTCAGGTAACGATTCCAACCAATCTTTGGCTTCTCCCTTTAAAGTCCAGGGAAATAACATGAGATATATTTGTTCATCCTCCACTTCTCGAATTTTAAATAGTGTGCAGATCCTATTAAAGGTACGTAGATGTTCATTTGGATCTTCCTTCGGCGCACCACTAAATTGACATTGATTAGTCACCATGTGTAGAATTTGTCCTTTGATTTCATAATCTGGCGCATTAATGTCTGGATGAGTAATTGCGTGACCTTGGCCAGTGCGTTTAGCTCTCATTCGGTCTTCCATACTTAAAGGTTCCAGATTCTCCATAATTGAATTTGTTGAATCGGAATCACTAGAGGATTCTGATTTAATGGTTCGTTCCTCAACAATCTCTGTTTGAATGACTGGTGGCTCCGGAGGAAAGTTTAGTGGTTCAGGATCTACGAACCGTTCCTGAATATTCTCCGGATTCTCAATTGTGAGGTCGGGTTCAAAAAATGGATTATCGGAAATTTGAACTGAAGTAATTGGTCGACTGGATGACGATTCTAAAGAAAAATCAACGGCGGTTATATTTGCTAAATGTCTTGATCTAGTTACAGGTGGTGAACGTACAAAAGGTGGTGAACGTCTTGCTCGGTGCATTCACTGAATATCCTATTAGTTTTAAAAAGGAAAGAAAAATTATAATAAGTTATCCAATTAATAGACTTTTCTGATTTTGCCCACGTTTCGAATAGCCAAAAGATGCAGCAGAGGGGCAGGATTCGTTTGGTCTCAATATAATTGAGGACTGTTTGGCTCCAATAACCCGGTCCACGTACAAATCCAACTATTACTACGAACCAGAAAATTTTGATGTCTATTAATTTAACCACTTAAAATAAATTTTCGTAATTTTAAGAAATTTAGATAAGAAGTAGAATAAAAATCTATGTCCTAAAACTAGAATAGCGAGAAATAAGAAAGAAAAAGAGTTCGTCGAAAAAGGTCGAAAAAGAAAAATGGTTGAAAAATAAAAGGTGACGGAAAAATAAAAGAAACTTATAAAACTTAAAAATACTTGACTAACCTAACCTTATTACTACAACTAACTTAAAATTATTATCGCAAATTGAAATTACTAATTGGAATGATAATTGATACATAGGTAAAAAGTCGTCTAAAAATATTAAAGCTTACAAGAAAAACTAAATCCCAAATGGAAATAACTTAAAAAGAAACTAAAACTTAAAAAGGTGTCGCAAAATTCTAAAGCACCTAAATCTTAGTCCAAAGAAAAAGCACTTAAGGAATTCTACGGCAAAGCCTAAAAATCTAGGAGTAAAAATGACTATGGCAAAAACTAAGTTTAAAATTAAATATGAGCTAAAAATACAAAAGTTACGCTAAAGCGATTAAAAAGGGACAAAATATAAAAATATACAAAAAGTTGTAAAAATTACAATTTTTATAAAAATATTATTTTTATATTATTTATTTATTAAAACTATTAATTTAATATTTTAATTAAACTAATTAAACAAAATAATAATAAAAACTAAAATTAATAATTAATTAAAACCTAATTAGGGTTTTATATTAATAATTATAATATAATCCGTAATTAATGTGAAACTAGGGTTCTGTCAGCGTGTCAGAGCAGCTCCGCGACTTGCGGTATTCAAAGCTTCAAACCCCGCGACTCGCGGGGTTCAGAAATTCAGATGACAGGTTTAATCTTCGACGCGTTTTTCTTTATTTTTTTTTTTTTTTCTGTTTTAATAAAAGTATTTATATAATAAAAACTTATATCTAAAAACTAAAATAGAAATATTTTATAATTTTATAAATAAAAATCTTAAAACTAGATTTATATATATATATATATATATATTTTATATGTTTTTAAATAAAAACAAAATACTTAAATAAAACTTATATAAAAAATAAAGAAACTTTATAAAACTTAAATATTTAACAAAATCTTAAAAATACTTATATTTTTGTTTTTCTTTTTATATTTTTGAATAATTAAAACGTATTTTTACAAAAACGAATTTTAATAAAAGTTAACTAAAAATCTTTTTTTTTATATAGCGTTGCGCTTCCGGCGTTTAAGAGTTTTCCCCGGCAGCGGCGCCAAAAATACTTGATGTGGTAGCGGAGTGGTATATAATACTGTTAAATTTTACAACGAAACACTATTAAATACGATACAATTTTACACAAGATATTTATTTATTTATAGAATGGATATACTTAAACCTTGCTACAACACTTATAGGCAGTGTACCTAATCGTACAGTAGTGTAGTTTTTAGTAAGTCCGGTTCGTTCCACAGGGAATCTTTTTTAAACAAAGCTCAACGCTATATTAGTTTACTTTTATAAAAATACAAATATATATATAAGTAATATTATTATTATAAAGGGGGGTTTTTACCGTTTAATGACCGGTTTGTCGATTTTAAAACTTTAGTCGCAGTTAAAACCAAATGTAAAATATTAAAAATAAATACAAGACTTAAATTAAAGCATGAAGTAAATAACGATAAATGAAATTGCGAATAATAAAAGTGCGATAAAATAAACTTGCGATAATTAAAAAGTACGATAATTAAAAGTGCGATTAAATACAATAACAATAAAAATGCGATAATTAGAAGTGTAATTAAATATAAAATAAAGGAAATTTAATATGAAATAAAAGAATTATGCTTATTTAAACTTCCGTAATCATGATGTTTGACGTGTTGATTTTAGTTTTATGCCCATGGGTTAATTGTCCTTTGTCCTGGATTATTTAATATGTCCTTCTGGTTTTTGTCCATAACAGTCCATCAGTCATAAATATAAAGTGCGAGTGTCCTCGTCAAATTATCCTTATACCCGAAGTTAAATATTCCAACTAATTGGGGACTTAAACTGTAACAAGATTTTAATACTTTGTTTAATAATTACACCAGGATGTCGACTGAGTGTAACTCAAGGTTTTAATATTTTGTTATCAATTATACCAAGTGTCCTTTGTACATAATTTCACCCCTGTTTTAATTATTCTAGTGGCTATTATTCCATTCCCGTGTCCGGTTAAATGAACGATTATTCATACATATAAATACCCCGCCCATCGTATCCGATTGAGTGTATATGGTAATTTATAGGGACGCCCAATTGTAAATCTTTATATTAACATTAACAAACTATCATTTAGTTAAACAAATATAAAGCCCATTAATAGCCCATAGTCTAATTTCCACAAGTGTCGTTCTTTTGTCCAAACCCCAATTATGGTACAAAGCCCAATTACCCAATTTTAGTAATTAGCCCAACATCATGATTACTTCGTTTTAAATAAGCATAATAATAACTTAGCTACGAGACATTAATATAAAAAGGTTGAACATAACTTACAATGATTAAAAATAGTGTAGCGTTACACGGACAGAATTTCGACTTACACCCTTACAACATTCGCTAACATATCCTTATTATTAGAATTATAATTAAAATTAAAATTAAAATATAAATTATATATATATATTTTACGTATATATGAGAGAAGAAGAAAAGATTATGAAAATGATCAGATTTCGGTTTGCTTTATAGGGAGTTTCAAAACTGGGGGCTCCGCGACTCGCGGCCCTTTTGGCCTTCAAACTCCGCGAGTCGCGGAGATTGAAAATACAGCTCACACCAATTTGGAGTCTTTCTTGCCGACGGTTTATATTATAAATATAATATATATATAATTAATATAATTAATTATATATTATATTATATTTATATACATAGTTAACTTGTAATTTTTAGTCCGTTGCGTCGAGTGTTGAGAGTTGACTCTGGTCCCGGTTCCGGATTTTCGAACGTCCTTGCGTACAATTTAATATCTTGTACTTTGCGTTTTGAATCTTGTACTCTTGTAATTTCGAGACGTTTCTTATCAATAATTGGAACTTCTTTGATTGTATTTTGTACTTTTGAGCTTTTTGGTCGTTTGCGTCTTCAATTCGTCGAATCTGTCTTTTGTCTTCACCTTTTATTATTTAAACGAATCTCACTTGTAAATAGAACAATTGCAACTAAAAGCTTGTCTTTCTTGAGGAATAATGCTATGAAATATATGTTCATTTTTAGCATTATCAATCGTCCCACGACAACCCCATAAAAGTTTCACCACCAACGATATCAATTTTACCATCCAACCAATCCTTCGCCCTACCCCGCAACAAACTAGTAGCGAGTATTGTCTTTTTCTCGGGAGGGCATTCAATAGTGCGAAAACACCCTTCGACATCCGAGATCCATGTAGTGCTAACCAAAGGATCCGGCTTTCCATCATACATCGGGGGTTTAGTCCTCATGAAGCTCTTAAGACAACGCTCCATTTCACTACTACTCCAAAAATCGGAATACTTCCTATCCATTTCTTCTCGAAACGCACCCATTTGCTCCGCAACGGCGGTCGCAACTCTAGCGTTAAACTCATCGTCATTCGTCTCGATCTCGTTTCGTGTCGTCATTCTAAAGAATGCAAAACGATTAGTCCACGAACGTATAAGACCACACGCACAATACCGTCCCATCTTGCTCAACACTCGTCGTACATCACTTGTTAGATACGATTTGCACCCGTAATAAGGTTTGCAAGTCCTTATTACGCACACACGCCATATCAACTTGTTAGTACAACGACTATCTTGCTTGACGATATTCGCAACGTAAACAATAACAAACACAACGCAATAATATTAATAATATCTGCATATTAATATAAACGTTAGTCCACCTACAACCAAGGCCCTAACTATAACCCGTTTCGACCCGTACTCCTACAAGTCCCGCAACAAATAAGCACACACAAAAGTCTAAGTCTAGGCACCTATCTCAAGTCACCTAAATCACTTAGACCATGCTCTGATACTACTTGTAACGACCCAATCCGTTATCCAACCAAAAACATGCCCTAAAAAAATTTGATTCAGTGCATCTGGACGGCATCCAGTTATCTGGACGGCGTCCAGCTCTGAAGGACTGGATGGCGTCCAAGCATTTTGGACGGCGTCCAAATGAACTAAGATATTCTGATCAGTTTTACAATTTTACGCGAGTGGAAAACCCGCTTCCCGACACTTTCACACGAAAACACTTTCACAATATGTTATAATAATTAAAACTAAGAGTTTTCCACAATAAAACCAATTTTTACGACACCGGGCCCACATCGGCCGTTTTACGACTTTCGTACAAAATACAAGTTTCGACCACGTGAGTTTTAACACAAAATAAAGACCGAGCATGGCGATTGGGGATACGCTACCCAATCCTAATCAATTCAAAAGCACGTCTTCTAAAGCAACCTACACGAGTCCACTAGTCCTCACGCTTACCCGAGCCACCGCCTCCACGTGAATCTATAAAAATGTAAACAACGAGAGGGTAAGCTAATGCTTAGTGAGTGAGAATATACTACATACATATATATGCATAAAATGGATACGCCACACAACAATAATCAAATAGCACATACCGGAGCATCCAAGTATAAAGGCTAGCAAAACTAAGCATACCATATGATAGCTATACAACAAGCTAGTAATGTCAACAAAGTAAGTTCACCAACAACGATATGAACAATGCCATCAAACTACACCCGGAGGGCTAGCTACATCACAACAATATGACGATATATATATCTATATATATAACAAAGCGTAAACCGCCCAAGGTTAACCCTTTAACCCAATACCGAAATCAACTACCAAGTACCAAAATGAAGATTGGTCGAACTACACGAGCGTTAGTAAATCCCTATCCACACGAGACTACTATCTTCAATACCACAACATCGAGGATGGCCAAACTACACGAGCCTTAGTAAATCCGCAACCACACGAGATCACTACCTCAATAAGATGGCCGAACTTCACGCGTCATCATGAATCCGCATCCACATGATTCACTTCACAAATCAAAACCCACGGTCACGGGATTATAAAATCCACCACATCGGGGTTATGCACATCACAACTCAACGCCAACCCTTCACCATTTGGGTTATAATCCACATCACAAGCACATGTGATAACGTACACACGAAGTGTGCACCTCACTAAAGGTGGTCAACCAAAACACACAACCGTGCCAATTGGACCTATACGCAAGTCCCTCAAATCCACCTATATGTGAAGTGAGCTCTATAACCGAGAACCACTTCACCCGACCTGCACCCATCCTACACATACATATGCACATAGGATATTAACACTCACATTGTCATCTTGATGAATGCAATCGAAATAATCCGTAATTTGCCGATGGAATGTACCTATTCCATTATCACAATACAAACAACACAATTAGGGTGGATTTACAAATCAACTCAATTGATACTTAGTGCAATTTCGACCCAAATGCACTTCCAAGCACAAACCGCGTCCAAACTAACCAATAACTACTAACACAAGTGAAAATGGTCCTAATACGCCAATTAAACCCAAACACAAGTGTTAAACACTCGTCTTGCCCAAATTGACACCAAACCCTAATTTTGACCCATTTCAAAATTAGTCAACCAAATACTCCCAAAAGGATTCCGACACTTCTATAATCACTAACACTAGTGATTATACCCATTATCAAAGCCTAATCATGGCCAAATAGTCAACCAACCCAAAACTCGTCAAGTGACAAGAATAACTAGTCACCCTAAACCCACTTCATCATCAAAAGGGGTTTCACAACCAATCAAGCTCAAACCCTAACTTGAGTATCAAATCTAACAAATGAAATTCGGAGTTTGAACTTACCAATACTACCACAACGTAGCCGTGAACTAGATGAACAACTTTAAAACCCGAGCTTTGCCGAGAATCCGACTCCTTCCTCTCCAAATCAAGCTCTCTCTCTCTCTCACTAAAAGTGAGTATCTCTCACTAGGGTTTGAAGAGAGTGTTTGTGTGGGTGAATGAGATCCACAAATGGCCAATGGATCAACTTTGAAGGCTCCAAATCGACACTCAAGTGAAATTACCAATTTACCCCTTTTTAAAACAAAACCAACAGCTGGCCCATCAGCACATTTGGACGGCGTCCAGAAAGTGGGACGGCGTCCAACACCAAAGGACAGGACGGCGTCCAGTAATTGAGACGGCGTCCCATTGAACTGAAATAGGAAACAGGGTCTTACAGTATGTGATGTTTTCATGTTTAGTAAAATATTTCCTTTCTTTGCCAAAAAAAAAGGAAAAAATGAAAAAAATGAAACCGATGACGAAGAACAAATATAAGGTGGTCGAATTAGGGTTGTACCTTAAGAGAAATAGCGTACGTTTTTTTGTATTAAGGAGTTCTTTTTTAAAAATTCATTTAATTAATGTTAATGACATTATCAAGATGGCTTAGAATTTTTTCTTTTTATTTTTGATTTTTCTTAATAAATGAATTAGCCTAATAATGACATTATCATTATAGGATTTTAATAGAAACTATAGATATGTTTTGCAAATGTTAATATTCACACGGTCATCTAAAACTACAGTCTAAAACACCTCAATTCTGATATGATGTCGTATCCAATATAGTACGTAATGTATTAATCAGCTTAGTCCAATCTATAACTTTCTATAGTATGACGTGAAAATTTTAACAAAATTAATGGATTTGACATACTAAAATAACGAACCTATATGATAAACAACTAACACCATAATTGCACAAGCACATGTATTACCAAAAGACCTAGCTAACAAGTAACTCAAAAGGACAATTATATGACTAACAAATTTTTGTGTATTGTTTTAAAAGCAAAGTGCATCTATTTCATTAATTTACTTAATATAAATGGTCAACAACACTACTACTCAATCTCACTTTGAGTGGATCCTCCTCTTTCAGCTCGCGCAAATGACATTCCTTCTTGTATCGATCCTGAAAAGTTGTGAATCTTGCTAAGGTCAATGGTAAAGTAGTTAGACCGGGCACGAGAGGGAAGAAAGCTTTTATTGGCGCCAACAAGCTTGGATGCCTATGATTTGGTTTGACCGTTTCTTGTTATGGAGTGCTCATTGGTTCATTGATGATATATTTTGTTTATACTTGATTGTTAGGTATTTAGTGTAGAGGTGTGTGTCCTTCGTTTATTCTAATGTTTTTATGGTTGGTAGTTCTCGGTAGATTTTTTTTCTCCCTGCTTGACTTATTGACTACCCTGTACTGATGTGTTCTAGGTGATCCGATTGTTTAAGGTGTGAAGAATTTGATCAAAGGAACAAGTCGAAGAGAGTTTGACTTCGTGAACAAGTCGTAGGGAGCTTGACTTGGTGAACAAGTCGTAGAAAGCTTGACTTGGTGAACAAGTTGTAGGGAGCTTGACTTGGTGGACAAGTCGTAGAGATTCTGTTGTCTTAATTAAATCTTCTAATAGGAATGGAGTATGTAGCAAGTAATAGATATTTATGAAAATATCTTTTGCTTGAAGGACAAGTTTAACTCTTCCTATAAATTGTAACCAATAGTCTCATTGTAATGCGTGCACAATAATATAAGAAAATCTCTGGTTTGCGCCCGTAGAGTAAACCCTTCTCCGTATTTTGAAGTTGGGGTATAACCACGTTAAATACTCGTGTCATTTGTACTTTATTTATCGTTTTAATTCATTTGTCGTTCGTGGGTTAGTGATTGAGATCAATCGCTTGTCTTGGTTGGATCCCTAAATTCCTAACAAGTGGTATCAGAGCCAGGTTCGAAGAACGGGCACGATGGCGAATTGAAAGCATGGTGAAGAACGACGGGTATATAATGTGATGCAACATGTATCATGATCATGGGATCAGTCAATCAATGGGTCTTGTTACTGAGAGATTTTCGGGAAGATCCTGGTATCGGATCTAAGTAATCATTCTTTGCGATCGCTTTCGAGGGAATGATGAACTTTCAAAATTTGGATACTACTGTGCAGCTGGAGTAGAAAAATCATAACAGGTTCGTTAACCGTTGGATCGGTTTGCAATTTTTATCGGAGGTGCTAGATACATAGTTCTAGTGACTGTAAAAATTTGAGGATGATTGGACCGGTACAATTCAAGACATGTTTTTTAGAATGCTTCTGTTCAAAGTTTAATTAAAAAGCTGTGAGAGAAGAAAAATCACTAAGGGTTCGTTAACCGTTGGATCGCTTTGATATTTTAACTGTAGACTCTAGACTCATAGATCTGTGTGATCAAAATTTGGTGGTGATCGGACCGTTAAATTTGGAGATATGTGTTTTCGAAATTTCAGTCATTCGAGTTTAGAGCAGCTGTGAGAGAAAATTCATAGAGGGTTCGTCTACCATTGGATCGACTTGAGTTTTGGGCTGTATGTTCAAGAGATAGTGTTCTAAAGGTGGTTAATATTAGGCGATGATCGGAACCGTTGGATCTTGAGAAACATTTTTTTTTAAGTTGCAATAGTTTATGAGAGAGTTTCCGGGTTTGATGTAGCGAGTGGCGAGACGGTTTTTCGTTTTGCTAAAATTCGGGCGATATGCCTATTTTTTCAGAGATGTAGGCATGTTACGAGAGCTAAACTATATGTCAGATGTGATGGACGGCGCTGCGGACATACCTCTCAACGTGTATGAGTTCCCTTGTTAGCGTTGAGTTGATCCTGGAGCCTTATATCAAAATCTCACTGGTCCACACACAGACAGCTTGAGGGTTCCGTTTAGCAGCAGTAAAGGTTGGGTCTGAACTATCGTTGAAGTGGATGCCCATATGGACTTGAGTTTGAGAGGAGGTTTGTTATGGTGCAAACCAAAGTCATACATCGGATATGGGGAAGAAACATATTTGTGTTTAAGAGGTGGTTTCTCTCAGGTTTGGGCGGTCATGTAATAAACAATTGGGACACTCGTTTGGAAATCGACAGTGGACATTATCGTGGAAGTTTAGATACTCGCGGGTTGTAGTCTGGATGTGTGGATAGCGCAACGTGACATTTGTAGCATGTCTTCGGTTGGCGTAACCCCTAATATGGTGCACGGGTTGCGCGCTTTCAGTGGATGAGTCGATCTTGGAGCCTTGTACCGTAAGTCGACAGTGGTCCTAATCAAGTTGTGCGGAAGGTACTAAATTAGGTTAGATCTGGACTATCATTTGAGGGAAGGTCTAGTTGAACTTAGGTTTGAGGGGAGGTTTGTTGGATTGCAAACCAAAGTCCAACATCAGATTATTGAACGGGTCGATCAATGTGTTTGTTCGAATATTCCATAGTATTTGGAGTATGTGGGCAGGGTCAGAGCTTCTATCACCGAAGAAATTGGTTTGAAGTTGTCGGAAAGGACGCGTTGGACTGTGGCTCGGGTTTGGTTGACATTGGTACAACAAAGCGAGCGATTTTCTTCGGGGTGACCAATTAGGAATCTTTAGGTGATGATAGAAGTGGATAATCTTGTAAGTCCTGGAACTTGAACTTTCTAGAGGGTGTCGGGAATTCGATGGGAGTTTGGTAACCGACAGAAGTACCGAACTAGTGGGAGTTTGACGACTGATGGGAGTTAAGGAGACGGTTATGCAACGTGGGTCTCTGGTATTCACATGCTTAATGCGTATAACACTAGGGTATTTGGATGCTGCAAACATACCCTCGAATGGCAAAGAGATTTGCAACTGATCGGTGGAACGAACCAGATTCTTCTCGGATAACCGTAGTTTTATTTCTTAGTCGTATAGTGGGAGCGTGTTAAGGGGCGGAGCCAGGAAATGAAGTTGAGTGGGGCTTCGTTTTTACATGACAATACAATAACAACGATATCCAATCTTGTGTATATGTTGTTTTAAATTTCAATAATATATATTTTTTATACAAATTTCAATAAAAATTTCTACTTTTGAGAAGACTTTATGGTTTTTGAAATCTTTTAGTGATATAATCAATCAATTGATATAAGCATTTTATTCATATGTTATTAAGCTTGTATAATAATTGTATTGTTGAC
The DNA here is from genome assembly GCF_046630445.1 of Rutidosis leptorrhynchoides. Lineage (NCBI taxonomy): Eukaryota > Viridiplantae > Streptophyta > Magnoliopsida > Asterales > Asteraceae > Rutidosis > Rutidosis leptorrhynchoides. The sequence goes on from NC_092333.1 coordinate 716,900,645, forward strand.
CAACGGGAATTTATTATTCTCCACCTTAAACACTTTTTAATTGATCATTAAAAATCTACAATTATTTTGAAATATTTGAAAAACAAAGTATTCTGTAATTTTAAATATATTATAATTTTATTTATTTAGTATTTATATATTTGAAGTTCAATATCAAATGACACAATATTAATTTTGAAGGGATAAAATGATAAATGAGATATTTAATGGGGGACTAGATTAAAATAAAATTAAGGAGAAAGTCTTCTTCTCTCCCAAATTCCATTTGCAACTTACTATCCCCTAAGCCCAAATGAAAACTTAAACATCTGCAGCACAAAATTTCTCCTAAAATAAAGTAGGATATCACGTACGGAATTGTAGTTGAGGGTGACAAAGCATCCCTCGGCCACCCTACTAGCTCCGCCCCAGAGCGTGCTTGGGATGAGAAGATGAGTTTGTGAAATTCATAGCTATGAAGAGGTTAGTGTACCAGCGTGAAAGTAGAAAAATTCAAAAGTGTAGATTTCAAGGTTGTGATTGCGTTCTAATTGAAGCCTTGATGAATAGTCTACAAAGAGGTCGTCTGTTAGGTATTCTGATTGCTGGTAAAAGGAAATCATAGATAGACTTGAAATTCTGTACGAGGGTGATCATTGACATGTGCGTTCTGGATTGGACATGTCTAGAGTGATTAGTGAGGCGGTGTAGTTTCATGAAGAATCCTATAATTGAAGAGTCGCATACTTCAATTGGTCTTCTGGTGTAAGAAGGTGATATTCGTGCTAGAAGATGGTGGCGATAGAAACCGATATGATCCCAAGCAAGTAACGATGATTCGATTGTAGCTCAGTTTAAAGGTGTCGAAAGTCTTCCTTCCCATGGCGTGGAAGTGCGGCGTGTCCCAGATGTTTGATTTCGGCGGTATCAAAAGTCGTAGCTGGGAGGAGATCGGGAGTTATTATGGGTGTTTGAACAACATTGACAGTTGAGGCGGTTATTGGTTTCTAGTTCCGACAAGTAGTGTTGAAGACCTTGTATCGAAAGTCTACTCATTCGACGTATGTGATGAGTGTGTGTGTCCCAAATGGAGTTTGGCGGTATACTGGTAGTTTGACTTTCTTGGATGGAATCCCGATTGATGTTAGAGTTTGTTCAAAATCTTCAAGTGGGAGATTGTTGAGTAGTGAAGGGTTTGCTCAAAGTCTTCAAGTGGGAGATTGTTGAAGGTGTGAAGAATTTGATCAAAGGAACAAGTCGAAGAGAGCTTGACTTGGTGAACAAGTCGTAGGGAGCTTGACTTGGTGAACAAGTCGTAGAGATTCTGTTGCCTTAATTAAATCTTCTAATAGGAATGGAGTATGGAGCAAGTAATAGATATTTATGGAATGTCTTTTGCTTGAAGGACAAGTTTAACTTGGTGGACAAGTTTAACTCTTCCTATAAATTGTAACCACTAGCCTCAATGTAATGCGTGCACAATAATATAAGAAAATCTCTGGTTTGAGCCCGTGGAGTAAACCCTTCTCCGTATTTTGGAGTTGGGATATAACTGCGTTAAATACTCGTGTCGTTTGTACTTTATTTATCGCTTTAATTCGTTTGCTGTTCGTGGGTTAGTGACTGAGATCAATCGCTTGTCTTGGTTGGGTCCCTAAATTCCTGACACCGATTGGGTATAATGGTTTGACAGATGGAACACTTTAACCGACTCTAAGCAACACTTATGTGATCGTGGCTACTATGCTTCGGTGCATTTGGAGACTTCGATACAGTTTAATTTGGCCCCTCTCCGATGAATAAGAACTTTATTTTTGATATGACATGTACTGTTTCTTATATTTAATATCTACTAAAATTCTTGTTTATATAAAGCTTTGGTAATTTTTTATCGTGTGATCTCTTCTAGATGCTCACGAGGGTGCCTTCTTTAATAGTATCATTTGTCGTTGAAAAAAAAATCTATAAACTCTTGCTAGATCTAGTTTCATGTTAATTTACATGTTATACTTAATAATGAAACTAATTAAAAATAACGAATATTAACTTAATTAGCGTCTTATATACTAGCCAACAAAAAACATGGGTATGTTTACATATTGTACTTGAACAATATATAAAATATAAAAAACAAATAATAACACCCATTTATCTTTTTCTTTGTCTTTTAATACACAATCCGATCCGAAGTCATTGGTGGTAAAATCCCCTCCCCGTTATGTGCGAAACACGACCTTGAGTGAATGTCAAAGTCAGAGGATAACCTTGTGTGCAATGTTGTAATCCCCGGGAGTCGAACCCCTGAATTCAAACAAAGAATGTCAGACCACTACCACTTAAGGCAGTGGCGGAACTAAGATTTTTTTCACCGGGAGCAAAAAAAAAAAAAATTAAAACTGTAGCAATTTTTTTGGACAAAATATGGAGGTTTTGAGGCCAAAAAATTGAGGTTTTTGGGCAAATTTTGAAGTTTTTGGGCAAAAGTTGAAGGTTTGGGGGGCAAAAGTTGGAGAATTTTGAGCAAATATCAAAGGTTTTGGAGCAAAATATGTAGATTTTGGGGCCAAATATGTTGGTTCTGGGGCAAAAAAAAAAATCCACCAGAAGCAAAGTCGAAAAATCCAAAATTTTAACACTGAAAAAAAAAATCCAATGGGGATGGGCGTCCCCCGCCCCATGTATTTTCGCCAAGGCACAATACAATGTTAATAAAACTATATTATGTAATTATCTCTGACCTTTCTGATACATTTTCTACATAAGAATGTGTTAATAAGAACATGACTTATTTTGATTTTGAATAATAACTAGTCCGGACTTTCCCGCGCGTTACGGCGGGGCTTTCGGTCTGCGCATTCATATTTAACGTAGCGTTGTGTATTTATATAGGGGAACACGGCCCATGTGTTAAGCGCCGTTTTGGATGTCGTTGTATTAATCGTTTTTTAAAAAGTATCCGTTCCCAACGTAGTTAGTTTTGTATTGTTCAATAAAAAATTTCAAGTGTAAAGGTGCTGTTGGAAAAATTTAACTCGCGGCGAACAGAAAGATACGGGTTGTCGTTGTGTTTAACGTTTTTTAAAAAGTGTCCGTTTCGCGTATAGTTAGTCCCGTTGGGTTCGTAAGATTTTTCCGAGTTGAACGGTGGTCTCGGAAAAATTTAACTCGCACCGAGCGAGAAGATAGGGTCTGTTATAAATTAGGGTGGAATTAGTTTATTTTATTTTAATAAAATTATATATTTACACTTTTTACTCCTGAAAAAGTGTAAACTTCAGGGGCCGTTGTGTAAATATAGAGTGACCGTTTGTAATGTGAACGCAAACTCAAAACGACAATTCGATATAACTGAAACGACGGGAACCGCCACTACTTTTATATATATATATATATATATATATATATATATATATATATATATATATATATATATATATATAAAAGTATTATATTAATATTAATATTAATATTTAATTTTAATATTAATAATTAAATTAAAGGCTGTTTATATTTCCCCTTTTAGTAATGATTAGATATAAAACATATAAAAAGGACAATGTTTCCAAATGTAACGAAGTTTAGAGAATGGATGGTCACATGGAAAGCACGTGCAATGACAATTAAACGTGAAGTGGGCCCTCAGTTAGGATGAAGAATCCACATGAAAGTGTTCTTCACATTTTTTCATTGCATGTGGATTCTGTAAGAAGAGTTTGAATGATCAGCTGCGGGTGGGTGTAGCGTAACAAAGGAAGAGACGCAAGTCCCCCCTCTTCGTCAGGGGTTGCTTAAATCTCACGTGCTCTCCTGTCTTTCCGCTTAGCTGAGATATCACGTGCCTTTTAGTGAATATCAAAAGCAGTCCCTAAAATTATTTTCACTATCACTCAACATTAATGGTAAATATATTTTCAACGAATTGATTATTTTCAGTGGTAGAACTTGAAGTTTATGATTAGGAGGGCGAACACTAACTTTTTTAGGTACTTAACAAAATAAACATCGTCATAGTCATATAAATATGATAATAAAAATCATTACAACTCCGCTCGACGACCTTTAAGTATTATAAAATCATCGATAACTGAATTAAACTTTTTAGCAATTTCTCATTCGATATAAACCACCAAATTATCCGCTAGATAGATCAGACATCTAATTATTTGGAGAAAAAAAAAGATAACATAATGAATCTTATATCTTATATCTTATATATACGTAATAGCTTAAGTCAAATTGTTTCTCATAACACCACATGTCCCTGAATCAAACTAAGGATGAACTACAATAATATGATAATATGATAAATTAATAATGATGACAAAAAATATCTATAAACACAAGAGGCAAAATATATGCAGACAACGAGACATATTGATTTACATGAGGTTTATATGCCTATATGCAATATTTTTGGGGTTATTCATAAAATACCTTGATTTATATTGGGGTTTCTTCCACTTTACAGTAATTAGGCGAGGGGTTCTTCCACTTGACAGTAGTAGGCGACAATACTTGTTTGCTTTTTGCAAACCACTTTTTTGCTTTTGTCTTTTGCAGTAGAGAAATAATGAAAGAAAGGGTAATTTTTAAAGATGGAGAAAGGAAAAGACGCTTTAGTTATTAGAATAGAAAAAGTCAAAGCTGCAAACTTAGGATGGCTAATAAAGTACATCTATTTTTTTACCTCTAAAATATTAAAATATTACACTTATAACTCAAAACTTTAGGGAAGCGGGTGCCCTCCTTTGTCTCAACAAAGATCCGCCCATGATTATTTTGAACTTAGTGCATTTGTTACCCGGTCAAGAGCAATTAGATACTACTTACAAATAAAAGTATGACCATCCAGTTGAAGTAAATCACAAGCCAGAGTCGGCCTAAAGTCCATTTTTTTTAAAGGGCCTACATTTTATAATATGTAATGCATTTGGCTATAGTAGCAACTTGTAATGCATTTGATGAAACCCAAGTTTTATAGTAATATGTAATGAATTTCACATCATTTTTCTAAATAGCTTAAACTAGTTATCGAACCATCGCTTCGCGCCGGGGATTCGATTTTCAATGTATTTTATTGTGTTTAATTTGTAAAATTATTTCGTGGCTAACGATCATGTCGTTGAAGCGCAAATCGAGTCGAACTAAAAGGTATAACCCGTCAAAGATTTAAATGTTATTTTACATCTCCGCGTTTCGCCATGGAATTGTCGACTTTTAAAAATTTAACTCATAATCAACGTGTATGAAAAGTACCTCAAATATTTATCGTTTTTTAAAAAAGAGTTCGTTTTGCCTATAGTTAGTGACATTGTGTTCCTAAAATTATTTCGAGTTTAATGATGTTGTCGGAAAAATTTAACTCGTTGTGAGCGAGAATATATGATCCGTTGAATATTTGGGTGGAGTTTAGTTAAGATTTTTTTTATGAAAATAGTTATTTGACACTTTACCCCCCTGTTTGGGGAGTCGGTTTTATATTTTGAACAAAGTTGAGGGGCTTTATTTGGAAAAAGGAAAGAAAAAAAAGTGAAAGGACAAAAATGCCTCTGATTACTATTCATCGTTTTTGTGTAATAGTTAATATTTAGTAAGCGGCGACTCAATTTTTTTAAAGGCCCAAAGTTTATAATATGTAATGCATTTAGTTATAGCAACTTTTAATGCATTTGATGAAGCCCAAATTTTATAGTAATATATAATGCATTTCACATTGTTTTTTTAAATAGGTTAAGTTATTCATTGGAGCATGACGACATTTTTCACCTTGTTCTAGATACTTACATTTTCGAGACCGACTTTGTTACTAGCCCAATTGTCATGTCAAGATGAAATAGTGAAACTCTATTTTCTATTTCTATCACCATTATCATGTCACTAGTATACCTCACAAAAGCACTCATCACCATTCACCACCCATCTGTTCATCACCTCATCACCAGGTGGGCGTACCTAATATAAGTTGAGTGATAGCACGGAATTACTAGTGAAATACGTGATGTAATATAATTTTTTAGGGTTTTTAACCAGTAACACTAGTAGATATTGTAAACTTTTTTAGTGACATCATTTAAATACGTCATCTAATAAAAAACATTTAGCTTTTTAACAGTGACATTAATGACCACTATTCTTAGATCTGTCGACCACTAAAAGAGGTCTTAACGCAATATACAAAAATAGGGATCAAAATGTAATACGTTGATTAGTGTAGGGATGAAAGTTGTAAGTACGGAGGTCGACAGGTATTAGTAACAGTCATAGTGAAATTTTATAAGACAGGGGACACATGGAATTATCTGGACCAATGATACAAGACATCCTCTTCGTCTTATTCACTCTGCTGTCATAATATATTTAAATTTAATTTAATATGCATCACCATTCACCATCTCACCACAGGTGTTTAATCTTTCGGCCTGAAATTCTGGATTTTTTTATTTTGACCCTAACTTGAAAGCTCATAATTCAAAAGCTTACATCTCTTTTTACTCTTGAACTCTTTACTTTAAAGAAAAAAAAATTTGTTGTATTTTGTCTAAAACCCTCATATTTTACCCCCAACTCAAGAGCATATAATTCAAAAGGTTGTATTTTGTCCAAAAATCTTCATATTTTTGCCTCTAACACAAAAATTCCTGACCCAAAAAGTTGTACATTCATGAAAGAATAAAAGAAACAAAGTTACAGTTAAATGTAAACGCTTTAAAAAAATTCGTGTTAGTAAAATAAATTCATATTTTCACCATGGGTTACCATACCTATTCTTGAAAGAAGAAATAATAATAACCTCAACAAATATTCTACAAAGATTTAATGAAATTGAAGTTGATAAAGATACGATAATTAAATCGAATAATTATCTAGCAATAACTATAACATTTTTGAGCAAAAATAACGAAATCTTATATAAAAATGGAAAACATTTTCAAAAAGAAAATGTCTTTAACAAAAGATACAAGAAAGAACCCGAAAAGGCTCGTACTAGAAAACAGTGATAATACAAACTATTTATACCGAGCCCCAACATTAATTACCGAAACATCAAACTGCACATTAACTAGAGACAAATCACTAAAATGAATTAAACACTACGGGATACTTAAACGATACCTCCGAGCTCAAATATCTTTAATAAAAACACTGAACTCTTTTATTTTTGTGTCTTGAACCAGTTTTTTCTTCATCCTTTGTTGATTTTTGTTTTTGAACGGCACAATAGAGTTATCGCTAGAATTTATAGGAGTATCGTTTACCGGCTCGTTCTCCTCACCCATACTCGCCATCATAACATCGAAAGTCGCAAAAGTCTCCTAGGTCATTATCTTTTCCCACTTGCCGATGAACCGCCTTTACTACCATCTTGAGGACTCATAAAAAAGTTTTGAATTGCTTCACCTTACTCTAAATCTTCAATGTGAACTTTGAGTTTATAAGAACTTGAAGTGGAATCGTCCTTCACCTTCTTTCTCGGCCTCAAATTAACATCATCAAATTGACCTCTTGGAGCATCCCTATCCAAGACGTACCACAATTTACAAAAACTTCAAATGATAGATCCTCACAATCGCAATATATTCCTCTATTGCGCCCAAAAAAACACTAGTTTAGGTCTATCTTCGTTTGTTTCTTCCTTTTGTTTTGCCAACAAATCTTCCTTCTTTTTCTTCTCCTCATTCTTCAAACGAGCCAATCTATCCGCAAATGTGATATTATCCTCATTTGTTTTCGAACATTGATTAGAACATCCAAATGAAAGAGACAAAAGCCTAGCGTCTCGACATCCAAAACTTAATTTCCATGATCAATTCAACCTTACTGAATGTGAATTCCACCATATTACGTGTTATGAAGTTGTCGATCTGCCAATAAAGATAGTGTTGTTGGATGATTTACAAGAAACACCATGATCGGAAACGAGTATAGGAATGTGGAATAGCACCAGAAAGTGTGTTCGTCTTTGGGGCCAAATCCGAAAACTCCTTGAGGGGAAGTGTTGACATATGTTTATGTAATAGATTTGTGGCGCACGGTTTTATTATTTCTTTGTAATGTATTTACTGTATTTACCATGGTAACTTGTAACTCTTGTAACTTAGGAGGTTGTCATATATAAACAACCTCCTCACTTGTTAATAATCTAGTTATCCATTTTGCATATTGCATATCTTATCTTTACTCTCTAGTGTTCTTGATAACTAATACTTCCAACCCACTAAACATCCATCAAAACCGTAGATCTAAGCTTCATTTGGGACTAACAATTGGTATCAGAGCGGGACTTGCTATCTTGCTTGTTGATCCAAGGATTGAAGCTTCAAGAATCGTGTTTTTGGAGTGTTTGGTGTTATTCGGTTGAGGTATCACGATTTTCTCTTTTTGGTCATAAATATGGTTGTTGTATGTTAAGAATATGTTTGTGTATGCTAGTAATCTGTCAAATATTGCTTGAACATGCTCTAAAATTCGAAGATTATTCCTCAGATTCACTTGTTTCTTAGATTATCATGCACGAAAAAGTTACTTAGAACCGAATAAATACTATACTTTTGAGTGATAAAATATGTTTAACATGTTTCTGACTTGTATGTTGAAATAACATGAATTCTGTGTTATGTTCTGTTAGATTAATGCTTAGCACATGTATTTAGATCGTTATTCATGTTCCTATGTTCATGTTCCTGCTGCTATGCTTGAAAAATGATGATTTTGTCACTTTGTTCATGGGTTAATCGAAATATTCTTGTATTTTCTCACTTAATTCTTGCTTAGATTATTTAAAGGCTGTAATACTACATGATTCATTGCTGATTTGCCTTGAAACTCTGCTAAATCTACTTGAAATTACTTGAAAAATTGCTTAAGTTTTCCAGATTTTGTGCTCGAAAAACCCCATCTGGGTTTGAAACTGCTCGAAAACCTGATGTTATGCGAGGTGTATACGAAATAGTTTATATTTTACTAGGAAAAACTATTAAATACGATACAATTTTACACAAGATATTTATTTATTTATAGAATGGATATACTTAAACCTTGCTACAACACTTATAGGCAGTGTACCTAATCGTACAGTAGTGTAGTTTTTTGTAAGTCCGGTTCGTTCCACAGAGAATCTTTTTTTTTAAACAAAGCTCAACGCTATATTAGTTTACTTTTATAAAAATACAAATATATATAAGTAATATTATTATTATAAAGGGGAGTTTTTACCGTTTAATGACCGGTTTGTCGATTTTAAGACTTTAGTCGCAGTTAAAACCTAATGTAAAATATAAAATAAATACAAGACTTAAATTAAAGCGTAAAGTAAATAACGATAATGAAATTGCGAATAATAAAAGTGCGATAAAATAAACTTGCGATAATTAAAAAGTACGATAATTAAAAGTGCGATTAAATAACAATAAATAAAAGTGCGATAATTAGAAGTGCAATTAAATATAAAATAAAGGAAATTAAATATGAAATAAAAGAATTATGCTTATTTAAACTTCCGTAATCATGATGTTCGACGTGTTGATTTTAGTTTTATGCCCATGGGTTAATTGTCCTTTGTCCTGGATTATTTAATCTGTCCGTCTGGTTTTTGTCCATAACAGTCCATCAGTCATAAATATAAAGTGCGAGTGTCCTCGTCAAATTATTATTATACCCGAAGTTAAATATTCCAACTAATTGGGGATTCGAATTGTAACAAGGTTTTAATACTTTGTTTAATGAATACACCAGGTTATCGACTGCGTGTAAACCAAGGTTTTACTACTTTGTTAACAATTACACCAATTACCCTTGAATGTAATTTCACCCCTGTTTTAATTATTCTAGTGGCTATTAATCCATTTCCGTGTCCGGTTAAATGAACGATTATTCGTACATATAAATACCCCGCCCATCGTGTCCGATCGAGTGTATATGGTAATTTATAGGGACGCCCAATTGTAAATCTTTATATTAACATTAACAAACTTTCATTTAGTTAAACAAATATAAAGCTCATTAATAGCCCATAGTCTAATTTCCACAAGTGTCGTTCTTTTGTCCAAACCCCAATTATGGTACAAAGCCCAATTACCCAATTTTAGTAATTAGCCCAACATCATGATTACTTCGTTTTAAATAAGCATAATAATAACTTAGCTACGAGACATTAATATAAAAAGGTTGAACATAACTTACAATGATTAAAAATAGCGTAGCGTTACACGGACAGAATTTCGACTTACACCCTTACAACATTCGCTAACATACCCTTATTATTAGAATTAAAATTAAAATTAAAATATAAATTATAAATATATATATATATGTTTTACGTATGATAAGAAGAAGAAAAGATTATCATTTTTGATCAGAATTCGGTTTGCTTTATAGGGGGTTTTTCATTTTGGGGCTCCGCGACTCGCGGTGAAATCCTCTTCAAACTCCGCGAGTCACGGGGAATGAATTTACAGCTCACACCCTTGGAGTCTTTCTCTGCCGACGGTTTATAATATATATATAATATATATATAATTAATATAATTAATTATATATTATATTATATTTATATGCATAGTTAACTTGTAATTTTTAGTCCGTTGCGTTGAGCGTTAAGAGTTGACTCTGGTCCCGGTTCCGGATTTTCGAACGTCCTCGCGTACAATTTTATATTTTGTACTTTGCGTTTTGAATCTTGTACTCTTGTAATTTCGAGACGTTTCTTATCAATAATTGGAACCTCTTTGATTGTCTTTTGTTCTTTTGAGCTTTTTGGTCGTTTGCGTCTTCAATTCGTCGAATCTGTCTTTTGTCTTCACCTTTTATTATTTAAACGAATATCACTTGTAAATAGAACAATTGCAACTAAAAGCTTGTCTTTCTTGAGGAATAATGCTATGAAATATATGTTCGTTTTTAGCATTATCAAATATTCCCACACTTGAGCGTTGCTTGTCCTCAAGCAATATTGTCTTGAAATACTAGAATCACTTCTTTATTCTTCACACTTTGTACATCAGTGATTTCTATACGGCGGTATAAACAATGGTAGTAACGATATGGTTTACAGTCCCACATGACTATAAAAATTTAGATCCATTAAGGAAATTGGATCTTTATGAAAACATTTGATCTTTTGAAATCTAGTTTTTACCCTAGATAAGTTTTCCGGAATAACCCTTTACCGGTGTTTGCAAAATATTTTTGTGGGTTTGGTGGGTTTCAGATTTGAAAATTTTAGCTCAAAACTTGCGGTTTTGTGTCACCCACTTTCTAACCTTGTATTTGGAAAGCAACACGTCCAGTTTACTTGTCCCGTATATTACCTTTCGGTAAACTACCGTCCGGTTGAAAGGAAAGCGTTGAACAAGCAATTGTTAAGGCAATGTCCCCTGACATGCTTTTAATTATGGTCTATAACGTGTCGGACGCAATTACTATCTTTGTAGGAGCAATAGTAAAGCTCACCCTTATAATTTTTCGGTCTGGCACAAGGTCCTGTCTTCGACCATGCTATGCAACCACCGTTCTTACGGTTGACACCCGATTTAGTTCAGGTGACCTAATGAATTCCAGGTGAATTCCTAGGATTTTACGTTCAATGGTAATGAACGCATTGAAAATAGGGTTTTCAGAAAACAAATCGGTTTATAATTTTGATCAAAATATTTTCTCGTTCAAGCTCGAGTTTAGATATCATTGAATTCCATGAGTTTGAATTCTCAATCTTTAAGGTCAATCTCTAGGATTGAGTAATATCAGTCTTAAAAGCTGATTTTTAATCTTTAAGGAGATTATCCTTTCTGGGGATCTGATTCATTAGTCTTATCCAGCTAATTTGCATGGTGCCCCCTCATTGTACAAGATAAATCCTTCTCATGGTTAGGATAAATCTGACCACATGGCGACCCTGTTTAATGCTGAGGTCCGTGGATTTCCTGCTGATTTTAGTGATGACTTTTCTAGATTTTTCGTCAACCTACAGCTGGTCTGGACGACAACTTCATGACCTAAATCAAGAAGCGCGTGTCTTTTTCGGGAAGACTTTACTTCCTTTTAATGATGGAATTGATTCATCGTGTAGATCCATCTCTTCTTTTCTTTCATCGGGTAAAACAGTTTAGTTTAGTCCAAAGCAAAAGTATTTTCAGTTATTTGTTACAGATATATGTGACATATGTTTAAGATAACTTGGTAAATTTTCCCTCACTTGGCTTTTATTTTCCTTTTTATCGTCCTCTATTCCATTTTAAATGAATTTTAACATTTTAGTTTGTTTCTCAATTTATGTCCTTTCCGAGGTAACAATAATTTCGGTGTTAAAACCTAGTTTTATCGTTCATAAATATGTATAAACATGATTTTGAATTCATTTAATTGAAAATTTTGAAAATTTTTACTAGAATTGGGTAGTCAGTATATAAGACCAGGGCTGTTCTTTATTATCAGAGAGCACTAGATTCTAATACAACTACTGCTTTACTAGTATTTTTAATGGTAACCAAGTGTATAAAATAAAAATTTTAAAATCCGAAAGAATTTAACCCCTTCCCACACTTAAGATCTTGCAATGCCCTCATTTGCAAGAAATCAGTAACAATTTAAATTATTGAGGGTGATTTGTGTGAAAATGATTAAATTTTACCAAAGTTTCCAAATATATGGGCGTTTGTTTGCTGAATGATAAATGGTGCACATCATTTGTTCATTCCGTCTTGTTGTTATTTCACATATATTTTGCATCTTGTCGTCAAAATTAGTTGCTTTTGCTGAACTTAATGCCAGTCTTTGAAAATGCGTTGTTTTACCCTGTTGTGTACATAAGATAAACTGCAAACATATATACATATTTTTGAAGTTTGGTATATTACCCCACATTCAAAAATTATTAAAATCTAAGAATAAAAGTTAGATAATTATAAAAATGATTACAATATTAACAAAAGTATTAAACGTATCAATAATTACAAATTACAAAATAAAAAAAATAAAAAATAATAATAAGTAAACTAAGGATGATATTGGTACCAATAGGGGTTCCAGGCATAACCATAGGTGCTATAGAATGCTTCGGCAGGGTCATACGTAGGATATGGTGGCTGCATCTCTATAGACCAAGGATGGAAGATGGGTTTCGGTGTAGGAATATAGTTTCTACCTATATGTTGGCAATGAGCTATGATTTGGTTCTGATGAACTTGCCAATCTTCAAATGCTCTCTGTCTAGCATTTTCGTATTCCTGAGAAGCTATAAACCTATGCATTTCTTGCATCTCATTCCCCCCTCCTACATTACCTTGCTGCAGGTTTCTCTCCACCTGTGGATGTCTACCATGGTATCGTACTGCGGCGTTATTTCGCCTCTTCAAAACTTTCGCACCATGGTATACATTTAAACCTATAGTATCGCGGGGTTCCGGCTCTTCTAGTAATAATCCCCCCGACTTATATCCACACCGAGATATTCACCAATCAAAGTAATAAAAATACCACTTCCTATTATGCTATGTGGTCGCATCCCCCGAACCATAGCTGATAAATAATAACCCACACAATATGGTATACTTACAGCGCTTTGTGGGTCTCGAATACACATATGGTAAAACAAATCTTGTTCATTTACCTTTTCTTTGTTTTTACCCCTTTGTGTAATCGAATTAGCTAAAAACCTATGTATCACTCTTAATTCGGCTCTATCTATATCCAAATAAGAGTAATTTCCCCCTTTGAAACGGTGATGGCTTGTCATTTGACTCCACACACCGTGTGTATCAAAATTTTCATCTATCTTTCTACCGTTTAGTATCAATCCTCTACAATCGGCAGACGCTAACTCCTCAGGCGTATATATACGTAAAGCCTGAGCCATGTCCAGTAAAGACATGTGGCGCATCGAACCGCCTAACAAAAATCTAATAAAAGAACGATCGGTTAAACTTGCTACCCGATCATTCAACTCTATACTACATAACAATTCTTCACACCATACTTTATATACAGGTCTACGTATGGTGAATAAACATACCCAGTCATTAAAAGAAGAATTACCATACCTCTGTACAAGTAATTCTCTAATTGGCCCGGCCAATTCTACAGCTTCTAAGGGTCCCCATTCTATGACCCTTGGTACCTCAACAACCTTAGAATGAAGAGTATGCAAACCCCGTTGATATTTTGGATAATCTATCCAAAGTCTGTCAAATCTCAGGTTCGGGTGCAACTCTTCCAAGTGCATATCGGAAAAGGTCATGACTGGATGAGGTATATCCTGCTTGTAGTAGTTATCCACCTCCTGTTGTTCCAAATTCTCAGCAGGAGCATTGCGGGCTTGGGATGAAGATTCACCCCTTTCATTCTGCAAAACACATCAAACACAATTTTTGTGCATCCAAATATGCATTAGTGTCAGCAAAATCATCAATCAAAATAATTACAATGACATTATCAATTTATATCAAACTTAAGCTCATTTTCACATTTTTATTAAATCTACACTTTTTCAAATAAGCATATACGAAAATGTTCGCCAAGTTCATAAACATTCAACTCAAATAACATGTCAAAATAATCATTACTAGCAATTAAACAAGTCTCAAATGGCATTATCTTTCAAAAATCAAGTTCATGAATTTTTAGACTTGAAAAAGTCCACTTTAATTCTCAAAATCATGTTTAGGCTCAAAGTTTGGATCATTTAACTACCTAGACATGTTACACTACTCAATTTAGCAACAATTCATGACAAAAATCGGCCATAACCTGTTTATATCAAAAAGCCCCAAATTTCTCAAGAACACAAACCCTAGATTATTCAAAATTTGAAGTTTAAGGCTTCTAATCATGTTAAACAGCATCAATCTAGGTTATACAAGCATAATACATAAACAATTTAAACATAATTACACTAAAAAGCATCAAAATCAAATTGGGAAAAAAATTGCTCAAGAACATCAAATTTCGAATTAAATGGTGTTTAGGTGTAGAAATTTACCGTTTTTCTTGAGTAATTCTTAGATAGCATCCTTCTCAACATGATTTTAGCAAAAAATTTGGTGATTAACGGTTAAAAATTGGGATTTTTGGGGGTGTTTTTCGGGTTTTTTCGCAGCTATTTTCAGGTTTTTAGTTTTTGTGGGTTGGGGACTGATCTGTTCTGCAGTTATATTTTTTTTCGATTTTTAGTCTCTCCGCGACTCGCGGAGATTTAAGCTCCAAACTCCGCGAGTCGCGGAGTTTGGTATTTTTTTTTTTTTTTTTTAATAATCATTAACTTATTAAAACAATTAAGTAATTAATTTTAAAATTTTGTTTCCCTTGTTATTTAGGACGAGGTCGTTTCGGATCGATGTCCTAGTCCGTCCTTCGACAAAATTTTAAAATTTGTCTTTTTGTAGCGATTGTTTTAAAAGCTAAGATTTTTGGGTTTTTTCAATGTTTTTGGCATACTTTAATTCAATAATATTAAAAATAATGATATTAAAAGTTCTCGTCCCTTCCTTGGGTAAAGCAATTTCGGTTCAAAGACCTAGTCTTCAACTTACGACGAATTTTAAAAATCATATTTTTAACTTAATGAGATAAAGTAAATTTTTGTTTTTAAATTCACACAACTTAAATATAAAATTCAAAATTTATATTAAAAATTCACACCAAACTTAAAATTTAAAATGCATAAAATTAAAAATTTATATTTTAAAAATTAAAAATTCACACCAAACTTAATTTAAAAATTCATATTATAAATTCACACCAAACTTATATTAATTTTTCAAATATTTATAATTTTAAATATATTGTTTTTACAAAATTTACAATATTAATTTAAGATTTAAATATTAATTTTAAAAACATGGTAAAAATAAAATAAAAATCTTTTTGTCTTTTTATCCCACTTTAATCAATCAAATATTATCAAAAATATGCGCCCCTCTTTTCGGTAAAGTAATTTCGGTTCCAAGACCTAATTTAACTCATGACTAATTTTTGAAATATTTTGGGTTGATTGATTAAAGATATTTATACCTTAAGAATAAACGTTAAATTTCGCAGTGATGTAATAAATTTTTGAATGATATCAATAATTTCGGTCGCCAAACCTAATTTTATTTAATACCAATTTAATACTTTTTAGCGAACAAATTAGCGTTTATTATCAAAAGGTTAAAAATAAAAATAAAAATAAAAACTGTACAGACATACCTGTGAAATAGATTTCTTAGTTATATGATCTATCCCATTCATAAGATAGTCGGTTTAATTGGTTTTCCATGGCTACATAGGCGTAACCTCGAGCATTCAGTGTCTTTTCTTCTAAACATATGAACGGTCCGTCTCTGCATTAAGTAACAAATTCGGTATTTGAATAGGTTTGATTATTTGAACATTTACCTCCATGTGACCATTTTCCGCATTTGTGACATCGTTCTAGGTGTCGTGCTCTTCTTTTCGCTGCGGATTTTGATTTTCCTTTACCAAATTGTAACTTATTATCTTCGCATCTGGATTCTTTTCTAACTCCGTCCATTCTTTCTCTGATTACTGATACTATTTCACTCGGTAGTATGTCATTATTACGTTTAGTGATCAAAGCGTGTAGCATTAGACCATGGTTTAATTCACAGGCAGTCTTCATTTCGTAAAAACCTAAAAAAAATAAAAATTCAGAATGGGGGGAGAAGACTAGTTCTTTAGGGTCTGCTAGGGAAAGACCATTCGGGTTCCATTTTCGAGAACTACACGAAAACAGACAATCTAACTCTAACAGAAATACATATTATCCTTTAAAGACTTGATTCTCCCCACACTTAGTTAGCTGTGGTGTCGAAATTGTGATTAACTTCGTTGTCGACTTCCATCGGACCATGTATGTAATGTTTAACTCTGTGACCATTAACTTTAAATTCAATCCCATTTGAATTTATTAATTCTATCATTCCGTATGGGAAAACTCTTTTGACTATGAATGGTCCAGACCATCTTGATTTCAATTTTCCAGGAAATAGCTTGAATCGTGAATTGAAAAGAAGAACTCTGTCTCCTTCTTTAAATTCTTTTGAACTTCTGATTCTTTTATCATGCCATTTCTTCGTTCTTTCTTTATAGATTAACGAATTTTCGTATGCTTCATGTCTTAATTCTTCTAATTCGTTTAGTTGACTTAATCGTAGACGTCCGGCTTCATGTAAATCAAGATTACATGTTTTCAAAGCCCAAAATGCTTTGTGTTCAATTTCTACTGGAAGATGACATGCTTTTACATAAACAAGTCTAAAAGGTGTGGTTCCAATTGGAGTTTTGTAGGCTGTTCTAAAAGCCCATAGTGCATCCTCCAATTTAATGGACCATTCCTTCGGATTTGATCCTACGGTTTTCTCTAGAATACGTTTTAAAGCTCGGTTGGTATTTTCAACTTGTCCACTTATTTGTGGATGATATGCGGTGGAGATTTTATGAGTTACTCCATATCTTTTAAGAACTTTCTCAAATTGATTATTACAGAAATGAGTACCTCGATCACTTATTAAAGCTTTCGGTGTTCCAAACCTTGCAAAAAGACGTTTTAAAAAGTTGACTACAACTCGTGCATCGTTAGTTGGGAGAGCTTGTGCTTCCGCCCATTTAGATACATAATCAATGGCTACGAGTATATATAGATTATTATTAGATTTTGGAAATGGACCCATAAAGTCAATACCCCAAATGTCAAATACTTCACATACTTGGATGACATTTTGTGGCATTTCATCACGTTGACTTATTTTTCCGGCCCTTTGACATGCATCACAGGATTTGCAAAGAAGGTGTGCGTCTTTGTAAATTGTAGGCCAATAGAATCCAGCTTCATAAACTTTTCTTGCTGTTAGTTGAGGCCCATAATGCCCTCCTGTTGGTCCTGTGTGACAATGGTTTAAAATTTTACTAGCTTCATCTCCAAATACACATCGGCGTATTATTCCATCGGGACAACTTTTAAACAGATGTGGATCTTCCCAGAAATAGTGTTTTATATCACTGAAGAATTTCTTTCGTCTTTGGTACGATAATCCTTTTTCAAGGAATCCACAAACTAAGTAGTTTGCATAGTCTGCAAACCATGGGATTTCTTTATAATCTATCTTCAATAGATATTCATCAGGAAAGTTGTCTTGTATGGCTGATTCATTTAGAACTTCTAATTCGGGATTTTCAAGACGAGAAAGATGATCAGCGGCGAGATTTTCTGCTCCTCTTTTATCTCGGATTTCAATATCAAACTCTTGTAAGAGTAAGATCCAACGTATTAATCTTGGTTTAGCATCTTGTTTTGAAAATAGGTATCTAAGAGCAGAATGGTCGGTATAGACCACCGTTTTTGCTAGAACGAGATATGATCAAAATTTGTCAAAAGCAAAGACAATAGCAAGGAGTTCTTTTTCAGTAGTTGTATAGTTTGTTTGTGCTCCTTGTAACATCTTACTAGCATAATATATAGGTTGAAATCGTTTTTCAATCCTTTGTCCTAAAACGGCTCCCATTGCAAAATCACTTGCATCGCACATTAGTTCAAATGGTAGATTCCAATTTGGCGTTATCATGATCGGCGCATTAGTGAGTTTCTCTTTAAGAATATTAAAAGATTTGATACACTCATCTGAAAAGATGAATGGAGCATCCTTTTCTAGGAGTTTATTCATAGGAGTGGCAATTTTAGAAAAATCTTTTATGAAACGTCGGTAAAAACCGGCATGCCCTAGAAAACTCCTAACTCCTCTAACATTGGTGGGATGTAGAAGTTTAGCAATTACATCTACTTTAGCTCTATCCACTTCAATTCCTTCTTTTGAAATTTTATGTCCAAGAACGATGCCTTCTTTAACCATGAAATGCCATTTCTCCCAATTAAGTACTAGATTTGATTTTTCGCATTTAATTAGCATTCGTTCCAGATTAACTAGACATGATTTAAATGTATCACCGAAGACTGAAAAGTCATCCATGAATACTTCCATGCATTCTTCTATCATGTCGTGAAAAATCGCCATCATACACCTTTGAAAGGTTGCAGGGGCGTTGCAAAGTCCAAATGGCATGCGTTTGTAAGCAAAAGTACCATAAGGGCACGTGAATGTGGTTTTCTCTTGGTCCTCGGGTGCTATTGGAATTTGAAAATATCCGGAAAATCCATCTAGAAAACAATAGTAACTATTTCCGGCTAATCTTTCCAACATTTGATCTATGAAAGGTAAGGGAAAGTGATCTTTTCTGGTGGCGTCATTTAATTTTCTATAATCAATACATACACGCCATCCTGTTACAGTCCTAGTAGGAATAAGCTAATTTTTCTCATTTGTAATGACAGTCATGCCACCCTTCTTAGGTACGCATTGAACTGGGCTTACCCATGGACTATCAGAAATTGGATATATCAAACCTGCATCTAGCAGTTTAATAATCTCTTTCTTAACTACATCTTGCATATTAGGATTTAGTCTTCGTTGGCGTTGCACATACGTTTTATGACCTTCTTCCATAAGGATTTTATGTGTGCAATACGAAGGACTTATTCCTTTAATATCATGAATCTTCCATGCAATGGCTGTTTTATGAGCTTTCAACACAGAAATGAGTTGTGATTTCTCATTTTCAGTAAGAGAAGACGATATTATTACAGGTAATTCAGATTCACCATGTAAATAAGCGTATTCCAAATGGTTTGGAAGTGGCTTTAACTCTAATTTCGGAGGTTCTTCTATCGATGATTTATATCGATATCTGTCTTCTTCTTTTAGCATTTGAATTTCTTCTGTTGTTGGTTCATATCCATTAGCTATAAGTGTAGCTAACATTTCAGCTTCATCAATTGGTTCATTACCTTCTCCTAAAGAACATTCTCCTGTTCCTTGTAATTCTGGAAATTCTTCTAATAATTCTGCATGTGCATCTATAGTTTGAATATAATAACATGTATCATCTGCAGATTGTGGTTGTTGCATTGCTCTATCAACTGAAAAGGTAACACTCTCATCCTCTATACTTAGGGTCAGTTTCTTACCGAACACGTCTATCATTGCTTTAGCCGTGTTTAAGAATGGTCTTCCTAATATGAGAGGAACTTGAGAATCTTCTTCCATGTCCAAAACAACAAAATCTACTGGAAATACTAAAGTACCAACTTTAACTAGCATGTTCTCCATTATCCCTCTAGGATATTTTATTGATCTATCGGCTAGTTGTATGCTTATTCTGGTTGGTTTCAATTCTCCAAGGTCTAGTTTAGCGTATAGTGAATACGGCATTAGATTTATACTAGCACCTAAGTCTGCCAATGCTTCTATTGAACTAAGACTACCCAGAAAACATGGAATTGTGAAACTTCCTGGATCAGATAGTTTTTCTGGTATCTTATTCAACAGCACTGCTGAACAATTAGCATTCATAGTAACAGCCGAGAGTTCTTCCATTTTCTTTCTATTTGAAATTAGATCTTTCAAGAATTTAGCATATCTAGGCATTCCTGAAATCACATCAATGAAAGGAAGATTTACATTTATCTGTTTAAACATATCCAAGAATTTGGATTGCTCGGCTTCAAGTTTTTCTTTCTTCATTTTACTCGGGTAAGGAAGTGGTGGTTGGTATGGTTTAACATAAGGTTTATCCTTAACTGTGTTATCTTTATTAACCTTTTCAACTACCGGTTCTTTTTCCTTATCTTGATCAGGTTGTGGTTCTTGTGGAGTAGGAATGGTTTCATCAGAAGTTACAGGTATTTCAGGTGGTTTAAGTGTTGTACCACTTCTTGTGGTAATAGCTTTAGCTGTTTCATTCCGGGGGTTAGCATTTGTATCACTAGGTAGACTTCCCGGTTTTCTTTCACCTATTAATCTTGCTAGGTTACTTACTTCTTGTTCCAGATTTTGAATAGAAGCTTGTTGATTTCTAAATGCTTGAGCATTTTGTTCATTAGTTTGTTTTTGAGATGTGAAAAACTGCGTTTGAGTTTCAACTAGCTTCGTCATCATATCTTCTAAATTCGGCTTTTTATCATCGGTTTGTTGTGGTGGTTTGTTTTGAAAATTCGGTCTTTGCTGATTGTAAGTATTATTGGATACTTGTTGATTGCTAGGACCTTGTTGGTTGTTGTATGGAATATTTCGGTTATAATTCTGGTTTTGATTGTAAATCGGTCTTGGCGGTTGATAATTATTCTGATAATTATTTCCAGGCCTTTGGTTTATGTATGAAATATTCTCTCTTTGTTCCATTGTTAATTCAATACTGAGACAATCTTTTGTCAAATGTGGTCCTCCACACTGCTCACAACTAATTCGTATTGAGTGAATATCCTTAGTCATCTTTTCCATTCGTCTCTCCACAGCATCTATCTTTGCGGAAATGGAATCTAAGTCATGGCTAGAATCGGCTCTAGCTGCTTTAGATGATCTAACGATATCTTTTTCTTGGTGCCACTCATGTGAGTGGGAAGCAGTATTATCAATAATTTTGTAAGCATCAGTTTCGGTTTTCTTCATAATAGAACCACCAGCTGCTATATCTATGTCTTTCCTTGTAGTGATGTCGCATCCTTGGTAGAATATTTGTACTATTTGACAGGTGTCTAAACCATGTTGCGGACATCCTCTTAATAACTTTCCATATCTTGTCCACGCCTCATATAGAGTTTCATTTGGTTTCTGTGTGAACGTAACAATTTCTGCTTGAAGTCTTACGGCTTTAGATGCAGGAAAGAATTGTTTAAGAAATTTGTCAACTAAAACATCCCATGTATCAATTGCCCCTTCAGGTAACGATTCCAACCAATCTTTGGCTTCTCCCTTTAAAGTCCAGGGAAATAACATGAGATATATCTGTTCATCCTCCACTTCTCGGATTTTAAATAGTGTGCAGATCCTATTAAAGGTACGTAGATGTTCATTTGGATCTTCCTTCGGCGCACCACTAAATTGGCATTGATTAGTCACCATGTGTAGAATTTGTCCTTTGATTTCATAATCTGGCGCATTAATGTCTGGATGAGTAATTGCGTGACCTTGGCCAGTGCGTTTAGCTCTCATTCGGTCTTCCATACTTAAAGGTTCCAGATTCTCCATAATTGAATTTGTTGAATCGGTATCACTAGATGATTCTGATTTAATAGTTCGTTCCTCAATAATACTTGTTTGATTGATTGGTGGCTCCGGAGGAAAGTTTAATGGTTCAGGATCTACGAACCGTTCCTGAATATTCTCCGGATTCTCAATTGTGATGTTGGGTTCAAAAAATGGATTATCGGAAATTTGAACTGAAGTACTTGGTCGACTGGATGACGATTCTAAAGAAAAATCAACGGCGGTTATATTTGCTAAATGTCTTGATCTAGTTACAGGTGGTGAACGTACAAAAGGTGATGAACGTCTTGCTCGGTGCATTCACTGAATATCCTATTAGTTTTAAAAAGGAAAGAAAAATTATAATAAGTTATCCAATCAATAGACTTTTCTGATTTTGCCCACGTTTCGAATAGCCAAAAGATGCAGCAGAGGGGCAGGATTCGTTTGGTCTCAATATAATTGAGGACTGTTTGGCTCCAATAACCCGGTCCACGTACAAATCCAACTATTACTACGAAACAGAAAATTTTGATGTCTATTAATTTAACCACTTAAAATAAATTTTCGTAATTTTAAGAAATTTAGATAAGAAGTAGAAAAAATTCTAAGTCCTAAAAACTAGAATGGCGAGAAATAAGAGAGAAAAAGAGTTCGTCGAAAAAGGTCGAAAAAGAAAAAATGGTTGAAAAATAAAAGGTGACGGAAAAATAAAAGAAACTTATAAAAACTTAAAAATACTTGACTAACCTAACCTTATTACTACAACTAACTTAAAATTATAATCGCAAATTGATATTACTAATTGGAATGATAATTGATACATAGTAAAAGGTCGTCTAAAAATATTAAAGCTTACAGGAAAAACTAAATCCCAAATGGAAATAACTTAAAAAGAAACTAAAACTTAAAAAGGCGTCGCAAAATTCTAAAGCACCTAAATCTTAGTCTAAAGAAAAAGCACTTAAGGAATTCTACGGCAAAGCCTAAAAATCTAGGAGTAAAAATAACTATAGCAAAAACTAAGTTTAAAATTAAATATGAGCTAAAAATACAAAAGTTATGCTACAACGATTAAAAAGGGACAAAATATAAAAATATATAAAAAGTTATAAAAAGTACAATTTTTATAAAAATATTATTTTTATATTTTTTATTTAATAAAACTACTAATTTTACAATTTAATAAAACTAATTAATACTAAATAAAACAAATTAAATAAAAAGTAAATCTTAAAATAAAACTAATAATAATAATAATAATAATTAGGGTTAAATAATAATAATAATTAATTAATACCCGTAATTACTGCTAAATTAGGGCTTCTGTCCGTGTGTCAGGTACCCTCCGCGAGTTGCGGTATTTAATGCTTCAAACTCCGCGACTCGCGGGGTTCAGAATTTCAGATCTGGAGCAGTTTGAAATTTTACGCGTTTTTTCTTTATTTTTTTTTTTAATTTTCTGTTTTTAATTTTTTCTGTATATAAAAGATATTTAATAAAACTTATATTTTTATAAATTAAAATAAAAATAAAGAAACTTATAAAACTTAAATATTTAACAAAATCTTAAAAAAAATACTTATATTTTTGTTTTTCTTTTTATATTTTTGAATAATTAAAACGTATTTTTACAAAAACGAATTTTAATAAAAGTTAACTAAAAATCTTTTTTTTTTTTTTTATATTAGCGTTGCGCTTTCGGCTTTTAAGATAAGTCCCCGGCAGCGGCGCCAAAAATTACTTGATGTTATGCGAGGTGTATACGAAATAGTTTATATTTTACTAGGAAAAACTATTAAATACGATACAATTTTACACAAAATATTTATTTATTTATAGAATGGATATACTTAAACCTTGCTACAACACTTATAGGCAGTGTACCTAATCGTACAGTAGTGTAGTTTTTTGTAAGTCCGGTTCGTTCCACAGGGAATCTTTTTTTTTAAACAAAGCTCAACGCTATATTAGTTTACTTTTATAAAAATACAAATATATATAAGTAATATTATTATTATAAAGGGGAGTTTTTACCGTTTAATGACCGGTTTGTCGATTTTAAGACTTTAGTCGCAGTTAAAACCTAATGTAAAATATAAAATAAATACAAGACTTAAATTAAAGCGTAAAGTAAATAACGATAATGAAATTGCGAATAATAAAAGTGCGATAAAATAAACTTGCGATAATTAAAAAGTACGATAATTAAAAGTGCGATTAAATAACAATAAATAAAAGTGCGATAATTAGAAGTGCAATTAAATATAAAATAAAGAAAATTAAATATGAAATAAAAGAATTATGCTTATTTAAACTTCCGTAATCATGATGTTCGACGTGTTGATTTTAGTTTTATGCCCATGGGTTAATTGTCCTTTATCCTGGATTATTTAATCTGTCCCTCTGGTTTTTGTCCATAACAGTCCATCAGTCATAAATATAAAGTGCGAGTGTCCTCGTCAAATTATTATTATACCCGAAGTTAAATATTCCAACTAATTGGGGATTCGAATTGTAACAAGGTTTTAATACTTTGTTTAATGAATACACCAGGTTATCGACTGCGTGTAAACCAAGGTTTTACTACTTTGTTAACAATTACACCAATTACCCTTGAATGTAATTTCACCCCTGTTTTAATTATTCTAGTGGCTATTAATCCATTCCCGTGTCCGGTTAAATGAACAATTATTCGTACATATAAATACCCCGCCCATCGTGTCCGATCGAGTGTATATGGTAATTTATAGGGACGCCCAATTGTAAATCTTTATATTAACATTAACAAACTTTCATTTAGTTAAACAAATATAAAGCCCATTAATAGCCCATAGTCTAATTTCCACAAGTGTCGTTCTTTTGTCCAAACCCCAATTATGGTACAAAGCCCAATTACCCAATTTTAGTAATTAGCCCAACATCATGATTACTTCGTTTTAAATAAGCATAATAATAACTTAGCTACGAGATATTAATATAAAAAGGTTGAACATAACTTACAATGATTAAAAATAGCGTAGCGTTACACGGACAGAATTTCGACTTACACCCTTACAACATTCGCTAACATACCCTTATTATTAGAATTAAAATTAAAATTAAAATATAAATTATAAATATATATATATATATGTTTTACGTATGATAAGAAGAAGAAAAGATTATCATTTTTGATCAGAATTCGGTTTGCTTTATAGGGGGTTTTTCATTTTGGGGCTCCGCGACTCGCGGTGAAATCCTCTTCAAACTCCGCGAGTCGCGGGGAATGAATTTACAGCTCACACCCTTGGAGTCTTTCTCTGCCGACGGTTTATAATATATATATAATATATATATAATTAATATAATTAATTATATATTATATTATATTTATATGCATAGTTAACTTGTAATTTTTAGTCCGTTGCGTTGAGCGTTAAGAGTTGACTCTGGTCCCGGTTCCGGATTTTCGAACGTCCTCGCGTACAATTTTATATTTTGTACTTTGCGTTTTGAATCTTGTACTCTTGTAATTTCGAGACGTTTCTTATCAATAATTGGAACCTCTTTGATTGTCTTTTGTTCTTTTGAGCTTTTTGGTCGTTTGCGTCTTCAATTCGTCGAATCTGTCTTTTGTCTTCACCTTTTATTATTTAAACGAATATCACTTGTAAATAGAACAATTGCAACTAAAATCTTGTCTTTCTTGAGGAATAATGCTATGAAATATATGTTCGTTTTTAGCATTATCAAAACCTCCTAGGGTTACTTCACTACAGTGAAACCCTAAGGTTTTGCCCGAAAAACTCTATTGCTTTTGCCACGTGTTTAGTTGATTTAGGCTCCAAACTTTGGACCTTCGGTTAATACCCACCGAAAACGGATTTACCCATTAGTTTTTGGTACGAAAGTGACTTGTCCTTGACATATTACCTCGACTTATGTCAGAAAGGACAAAAGACGTGTCCTTGTATGCATCACCTTGTACTTAAGTGTAAGAGTTCACGTGCATGGCTTTCTCTTTCTTAAAAGTCAGACAAGTTTGAATTTTAAACTCACTGAACTAAACGTTTTTCAGTCAAAGTGCTCGAAAAACTTTGAAAAAGGTGATTTTTTGCTTGAAAACAGTAAGCAACTTGAGCATCTGCTCGAAAAAATTAAGCTTAAATCTTAAAAGATTGACTGAAAAACAGTGATTTATGGTGCCCGAAAACCTTGCACGAAAATCTCATTTTGCTCGAAAACTTTAAAGATTCTGTCCTTTTGTGCTCGAAAACCTTGTGTCCAGATAACCTGGTTTTGCTCGAAAACCACCCTGTTTTGTAGGCTTGGTTTTGCTTAAAACCCTAGTTATCTGCTCGAAATACTTTAGGTGCTCTAGAATTAAGTAGGTGCTCGAATACCTTAGTTGCTCGAATACAGTACCTGCTCGAAAACCTAACTAGTTGCTCTATTATCCTGCCTGCTCGAAAACCTAGGATTTTGATCTCAGAACTGTGCTGCTCGAAAATCTCAATTTCCCTACTTCTTTTGTGGTGCTCGAAAACATAGGTTAACTTGAAATTTGGCTTTGCTCAAAAACCATTCAGTATTCACAAGTGGTTTTACACCAAAACCCAAATTTCACTCTGTTTATACAAGTGTTATTCCACACTCAATTTCTACTCCTCTGCACCACTCAGTTCACACTTCTAAGTTAAGATGGCTACTGCAAACCGTGATGCTTTGGTTGTGGGCTCGGATACTCGTCCTCCCATGCTGTTCGAGGGACTGTTTGACGAATGGAAAGGAAGGTTTGACAACTTCATCGACGGAAAAGGAGAACAAACCAAATACCTTTGGGAATCATTTCTCAATGGACCCAAGATCTCACTTCACCCTGACACCGGCGAAGTCCTAAAACCCTATGAACTTCAAGGTGAAGAAGCTAAGAGAGCTCAAGCCGATATTGATTCCAGGTCCATCATCATGCAAGCCCTTCCTCATGACATGTACAAATCCGTCAGCTCTCTGAAATCCGGAAAAGAACTTCTAGAGGAAATCACCAATCAACAGGAAGGATACAGTCAATCCGAACAGACAAAACTCGACATAGCGCTCGCAATGTATGAGGACTACTTTCAAAAACCCGACGAACCTCTAAAAGACTGCTACAGACGTTTCTGTGAAGTCATTAATGAGCTAAAGAAGGTTGGAGTGAAAAAGGAAAATCAAGAGCTGAACATGAAATTTCTGAAGAAACTGAATGCCACCTGGACTCCATATGGAAACAACTTCCGTGCCTCCAAAAACACCAAGAAGTACAACATACATGAAGTTGTAGGAAAACTAATGAATCATCAACCTGATGTTCTAGCCGCCCAAAACCCTAAATCTAATCTCACTGAAACCAGTGATCCAATGGCCTTGTTTGTTAACAAAAGCTCCACCAAAACCCCTTCCAACCGCTCCAACTCACTCAAAACAAAACAAACCATTTCCTCTGATGAGGACACATACTCTGATGTTGATGAAGAACATCGGGATCTCGTCAAGGCTGCCACAATGTTCAGTAAGCAACTGAATCTCAGGAGATCATCTGGCGGCTTTAAGAAAAACAACAACAACAATCGAACCTCATCCAGCTCTTCTTACTACAAAAAACCCGAAACACCTACCACTCAATTCCGGGCCCCGGACAGCAAGGACCCCGATAATGTTTGTTTCAACTGTGGTAAAACAGGTCACTTTGCACGAGAATGCAGACTACCCAAACGAAAGGATGCCGAGTACTACAAGAAAAAGATGTTGCTCGCCCAAGATTCAGAAAAGGGGAAGGTCCTCAAAGCCTCAGATGACGTTTGGCTAAACTGGTCAGACAGTGAACAGGAGCCCGAACGTGCCAACATAGTGAAACTCACCAACATGAACCATGCTCCTGACAGTGTTTCTTCCGATGATGAGGAAGAGGTACAACTTTACACCGACATAATTCATGAATATTATAACTCTGTAACTAATAGTTCTGAATGTGTTTCTGATGTATTGCAAGCAACCTCTAAGAGACCCAATGACCCTTCTATCCAAATTAATGTGCCCATTAGTAGTGAACCTGCTTCTCATAATCATGATAGGAAGCTCCCTGAACTACCTGATATGTATATTGACAACTTTGCTAAAATGAGTAAGGATATTAGATCATTTGCTAGTCAAGTTAGTGAACTACAAAATGAGAACCATAGGTTAAAAGCTGAATTGAAAATCAAAGTGTCAAACAATGTATACCTAACACTTCAGAAGGATCTAGCTGATAAAGTAACACAATTAAAGGAGCTAGAATCTAGTGTGAGACCGTTACGAATAGAAAGGACAAACTTTAGGTTAAGAAATGAAGTTCTTTGTGAGAAAGTAGACAATGCTGAGAAAGAAATTAAGAAACTCACTGCTTCTAAGAAAACTCTCCTAGATACCTTAGAAGAAAAGATAAGAGAACCTCTCTTCGATCTTGCTAAGAAAACCTCTGAATGTTCTAAACTTACTGCACATAATCTAGAGCTTCAAACTTGTCTAGGAAAATTTGAAGAAAAGCTCTACAGGACCGAACAGTCTAAGGTTATTTTAGCAGGACACTTCTCGAATCAAACCCTTTTCATGAATCGTCCAAAGGACTCCTTCCGTGAGAACAAAGGCCTAGGTTTTGAAAACCCTCTCACCTTGTCCAAAATGGCCAAAGCAGAGCCCTGTTTGTATGATAGTAAATACTTGATGATTGTTCTACCTGCACGACTCACATTTGCATCCAACAGTGAGGTTGAGGAAGCATTGGCTAAAAGATCAACTAAAATGAAACGAGAAATTGCTCTAATCTATGATAAAATCAACGCTCTTTATTTGAAAAAGAAAAACTCATTTTCATATGAAAGCTTACCTGATTTGTTTAATGAAAGTGAGAATTCTGAAGGTCAAAAACGTATTGTCTATTAACCAACTCTGGTATTAGAAAAATACATCATCAGTTTGGAAAAGGAACTTTTCGAAAATAAAATGAATTCTTTTGACAATGAACGAAAATTTCTGATGATCATAAAAGCCATGCAACACCAAATCTCACTACATGTAACAATAAATGATCAACTTGCTCATGATGTGCATGAACTTCAAAAACAGATTGCTAGTCAAGCGACCACTTTCTGTGAAATGATCTCAAAGTCCAAAGCCCCTCAGGGACCGTCGCCCTGCCACCCCATCGAACCCTCAAATGTTCTTGCTGATTCTCTCGGGAAAGAAATAGTTGACTTAAAACTTGAACTAAAAGGATATAAGAAACATGTTGCCCTTATTGAAAAGGACAACATCGATTTGCAAGTAAAAGTTTTAATGAATCGTGATTTTAAAAAAGCCGAAAAGAATTTTGGTCCAACATTGTCACAAAACTATTCTCAACAAAAGGAATCAAATTCAACAAAAGAAAAATTTGTACCATGGGTACCCACCTATTCTCAACGAGTTCTCTCCCCACATCAGCAAGGCTTTCCTTACACTACGGTAGTGAATTCAAGGAAACCTGTCATTCCGGCTGTCACCATCCTAAAAAACCATATTCGTGGCTCTCGTTTGGAGATGATTGTCACTAAAAGGGGTGCTGATCCCAAACCACCACATTCCGCAACCTTGATAGGAAGGCGAAACAACCCTGTTCAAAGAATTGTCCAAGAACATGGTGTGTATGACCACTTAGCAAGAAAAGTACACAACCACCCTGCACCGTCTACTCTAGACAAGAGGGGTGGTTCAAGCAACCATCACGTTCTTCAAAATATCAACCACTCTAACTCCTTCCAGAGCAACAGTGGTAGATCATTGAAACACAACCCCAAATCCATCAAACATCCGCAACTACCAAATCTCAACCAGGCTGCAAAGCGGATATCTAATGGATTAACCAAGACTCAAAAGAGAAACCGTCGTAAAAGAGCACAAAGGGCTAGACAGTCATTACTTAAAGACATGAATCATTTTCAAACTAGGTCTAAATTTGGTGTTTTAAATTTCACAGGACCTAAACCAAAGCAAAGCATTTTGAAAGCATGGAAACCCAAGACTGAAACAGTCCAAGCATCTTCAAGCCTTGCTTCTCAGTCCGGGTCATTAATGTGTAATAGATGTAAAAGACGTCTGTATTTTGGTCATCAAAACCATGATTCGTGTGTTGTAATGAATGTTCAGACCTTGTTGAATGTTTCATCTAATGATCCTAATGATCTAAATTCTCTGAGTATATCTGCTTACAAGGAACCCGAGATAACTGGGGTCCCTAAAACTTGTGCTTAACTCTGTTTTGCAGGTTATCCCAGTATATGTTTGGTATCTGGATTCTGGTTGTTCCAGACACATGACTGGTGATAAATCAATGTTTACAAACTATGTCAACAAGTTTCTAGGTACTGTTCGCTTTGGAAATGACGAAATTGCAACAATCGAGGGGTATGGAGATTATGTGTTTAACGCTGTGACCATCAAACGTGTGTCCTATGTTCGTGGTCTTGGGTGTTGTCTCTTCAGTGTCAGTCAATTCTGTGACAGTGATCTTCGCGTAATCTTTAAAAGATCTATGTGCTGTGTTCAAACCATGGAGGGTGACAACCTACTTGAAGGAAAACGTGAATCCACTCTTTACTCTCTTGCCATGAAAAACATGTCTTCAAACTTACAACCACTCTGCCTGGTTTCCAAAGCTTCCTCTGAAACCTCATGGTTGTGGCATCACCGAATGTCACACCTACACTCTCAGAACCTCAACAAACTTGTCTCCAACAACCTTGTTGACGGTGTTCCACTCATCTCATTCGATACTTCACACATTTGCCCTTCATGTGCTATGGGAAAGATTCATAAATCCTCCCACAAATCAAAAACCGAATTCAACACCTCCAGTCCACTTCATATGCTTCACATGGACCTTTGTGGACCAATGCGTATTTCCAGTCTTGGTGGAAGAAGGTACATCCTGGTGATAGTTGATGACTATTCACGATACACATGGGTCAGATTTCTGAAAAGTAAGTCTGAAACTTTGAAGATAATCATTGATTTTCTGAAAAGAATCCAATTATCCACCAATATGCTTGTACGTACTCTCAGAACTGATAACAGCTCGGAATTTCAAAACTATATTCTTAACTCTTATCTCGATCATGCCGGCATTACCCATCAAAACTCTGCCGCTCGTACTCCATAACAAAATGGAGTTGTAGAAAGACGTAATCTCACCCTTGTTGAATCAGCAAGAACAATGCTTGTTTATTCCAAGCTACCCCCGTCTCTCTGGGCTGAAGCTGTTAACACTGCGTGCTTCACCCAAAATCGTTCCATTATTAATCGTCAGTTCGACAAAACTCCATACGAACTGCTCTTCAAACGTCGACCCAACGTGAAGTACTTTCGCATATTCGGATGCATGTGCTATGTTCTAAACGACGAGGACAACCTTGGAAAGTTTGATGTTCGTGGTGATGAAGCAATATTTATTGGCTACTCTCAAGATCGTGTGGCATATCGTGTTTATAATCGTCGAACTCGAATCATTAAAGAAAGCACCAATGTCAAGTTTGATGAGATGTCTGGAATGGTTCTTGGTCATAACGGCTCTCGCCCCGGACTCAATTCTGATCCTCACTTCCGACATGTTCCACTGGCCACCTCTGATGATCTAGATGTATTGTTTGAACCCATCATCCCTCCATTGCCATCAAACCCCACGGTACCCTCGGAACCGGCTCTCCCCGAATCAATCACAATCAGTTCCTCTACTCCAGCGGTTGTGGGCGAATCACCATTGAACGAAAGTAATTCCTCCGATTTTCTTCTTCTAGATGACCTTGATACTGGAGTGTCTTCCTCAAACAACGCTCCCATTTTCAACCCTCATCCTTCAGCTGTTGAATCATCTCCTCTCGAATCTTGTGAAGAAACTCCTTCAAATGAAACAGGTACTAGGTCTGTAGACGCTGCAACCCCTCCCATACTTTCCACCGAACAATATGCAGATACCCTTGTTCCTCTATGGGAAGAACATGCCACCTACCCCACTGACAACACTGAACGTTCTGGATCCTCATCTTCCTCGCATACCGACTCCTCCATTAATAATGAATCTACTACACCTCTCCCACATTCCACGAAATGGACTGCGGATCATCCAATTCATCAAATCATTGGTGATCTAGACGCTCCCGTTCGCACTCGCAAGGCTTCCAACAATGAATGCCTTTTCGCTGCCGTTCTGAGCACGATCGAACCTAAAACTGCCTTTGAGGCCCTCCAAGATCTCGACTGGTCTATAGCCATGCAAGAAGAAATCCAACAATTTGATCGGCTTGAAGTATGGGAACTTGTTCCTCGTCCATCTGGAAAAACCATTATTTATACCAAGTGGATCTTCAAAAATAAGAAGGATCCTCACGGTATCATCATTCGTAACAAAGCACGTCTTGTAGCAAAAGGATACAGACAACAAGAAGGAATTGACTACGATGAAACATTTGCTCCTGTGGCTCGATTAGAAGCCATCCGTCTATTTCTTTCATATGCTGCTCACAAGCGATTCACCGTTTATCAAATGGACGTAAAAACTGCCTTTCTGAACGGGGTTCTTCAAGAAGAGGTCTACGTCAGTCAACCTGAAGGTTTCATAGAATCCAAATGCCCAAATCACGTGTATCTCCTTTCCAAGGCTCTTTATGGTCTAAAACAGGCACCCAGGGCATGGTATGAAACCCTAACCGCGTTTCTTCTCAAGAACGGCTTCTCACGTGGAACCATTGACATGACTCTATTCATCAAAAAACAGAAAGAACACATCTTGTTAATTCAAGTCTATGTTGATGACATCATTTTCGGTTCCACTTCCCCCGCTCTCTGCTATGAGTTTTCTGAACTCATGAAGAACAAGTTTGAAATGAGCATGCTCGAAGAACTCCACTTCTTTCTAGGATTAGAAGTTAAACAACTTCCAACGAGGATTTTCATCGGTCAATCAAAATACATTTCTGACATGTTCAAAAAATTTAACTTTCCTGAGATGAAAACCAGCTCCACTCCAATGTCAATCAACATTTCATTACATGTTGATCTGGATGGTCAATCTTTCGATCAAACACTCTATAGGAGCCTCATTGGCTCATTGATGTATCTCACTGCTAGTAGACCCGACATCATGTTTGCTATATGTCTGTGTGCCCATTTTCAGGCCAACCCTAGATATTCTCACTACAAGGCTGTAATGAGAATCTTTAGCTATCTCAAAGGCACGCCCAATCTCGGACTCTGGTATCCCTTCGGAACCGGCTTCAATCTTACAGCATTCACGGATGATGATCATGCTGGTGACCAAGTAAATCGGAAAAGCACCTCTGGTGGTCTCCAATTCCTTGGTCACAAGTTGGTCAGCTGGTCCTCTCGCAAGCAAAATTGCATCTCTTTTTCCACTGCTGAATCCGAGTATATTGCAGCTGCAAGATGTTGCTCCCAAGTACTGTGGATGCAGTCCCAACTACTTGACTATGGATTCAGATTCCACAAAATCCCGATCTATTGCGACTCTCAGAGTGCCATTGCTATCACCAGCAACCCGGTGCACCACTCTCGAACCAAACACATTGACATTCGTTACCACTTTATCAAGGATCATGTTGAAAAAGGCAATGTCGAATTGTACTTCGTACCCACTAAAAGTCAACTTGCTGACCTTTTAACCAAGGCCTTAGATGAACCCACATTTAAATATCTAGTTGACAAAATTGGCATGATTGATTTTAACTCCATTTAGGGTCCCGGCAAGTGTCTAGGGGGAGTGATGCACTTGCCTAGGGGGAGCGTTGTATTCTTCAAAATCTGATACTTCATATTTTGAGGGGGAGATAAGACCAATGGCTCTCACATAAATTACAGCGTGAGACCCGGTTTCATAATGTTGATTCTCAAAATCTAAAATGACTTTTACACGAACATCAATGTAAAACTCGCTCTTACAAAACTAACTCTCCTGAAACTGGCAACTGTCTAGGGGGAGTTAACATCAAAATGTCAACAAATGACGGAGGATGAGTCTCTGTGATCACCTCAAGAGGATGTGTCTAAATGACTGCCTCAAAATCTCAGTCAACAAATGACGGAGGATAAGTCTTTGTGACTAACCTCAAGAGGATGTGTCTAAATGACTGCCTCAAAACTTTCAGTCAACAAATGACCGAGGATAAGTCTCTGTGACTACCTCAAGAGGATGTATCTAAATGACTGCCTCAAACTCACAATCAACAAATGACATAGGATATGTCTTTGTTACTGCCTTAAGAGGATGTGTCTATATGACTGCCTCATGGTTCCCGGTTCCAATAACTGTTAAAACCTGAGAAAATTAAATTTTGAAAAATAATTAAAGTTTAATCAATAACTTGATTATTTCACAGAATTTCTTAAAATTCTTAAAAGTTATTATAGGGTTCCAAAATCCCTTAAAATCCAAAATCTAGTGAATGTTTTCGAGCAAAGATCTAAGACTGAAGGTTTTCGAGCAAATTGTGCTTGAAATTGAAAGTCTCTTGCTATAATTTTGAACTTATCACTTTTCGAGCAGTAACCGACTGAAAAATCAATTTTTCAGACTCCCAGTGTGTATATAAGGTTAAAGGTTCACTTTTCAAACACATCACTTTCAAATATTACTTTAGCAAATCTAACTTAGCCAGGATCACGTGCTCTCACCAACACCCTGTTCATTAACACTGTTCATCACCTTCATACTTAATCTATTCGGTATTTTCCACTTCAAATTCATGTGTTGATTGTTAATATTGTTATTTTAGAAGATTCTCTGTCTCTGTAATCATTTAAAGTGTTAAAATTGCCATGATTTGAATGATTATGTGATGAATATCTGTCGTGTATATACAGGGGTGTCGAACCCTAAAATCCTAAGTTGATCGATTGCACCCATAAAACGAATCTATTGTAATGAATTAACTTAGGGTTTCAGATTGTGATAAGTAGAACATGATTCATTCCTTAAATCCATTGATTAGATGCTTGTTGCACTCTCGACGTCGATTAGGGGTAATTTTAGGGTTCAAAAATAGATCTGAGAATTTCAGATGTTTTGTCTTAATTCATGATCTTAAACAGGTTAGGTTTTCATAGATTCCATTCATTAAAACTTTATGTGGCCAGATTTATTGAGTTTTCTACAAAAAATTGAACATGAACTCAAAACAGACAGGGTGCTCGAAAAACTACTGTTTTTCGAGCGCTCGAAAAAGTTGCCCGAAAAAGTCGCTAGAAGTAGTTGTGTCTGAAAACCTTTGAATGCTCGAAAAAGTGTGATGAAATCATTTGACTGAAAAACTTCTGTGCTCGAAAACTTAAGTGTATGCAATACTCTTGTGCCTGAAAAGTTGTGTGTTCGAAAATGTTTTGTGCTTGAAAAAGCTGTGTGCTCGAAAAAGGTTGTCTGTCTTAAAAACCTGTTAATACTCAAATGGTGTGCTCGAAAATTCTGTCTGAAACCCTTTGCTAGTTGAATTGCTTGCACAAAAACCTTCCTGTTCTAAAATTGTCTAATGCTCGAAAACCAACTTTGTTCAAAACTGTTAAGTGTTAGTACTGTTTCAAATGAACTTTGACAAATCTTAAAACTGAAACAACTAATGTCTTGTCACAATTTTTCACAAAACACCAAATGAACTGTGTTTTCTCTAACCTTGCTCATGATTCCACAGCAATGTCAAACAATGTCTTTTTCAACGAGGATGTTCCCACCCCTTGCTCCTACTGGATCCCCATACTTCTAAATCACCTAGTGCATAATCTTTTCACTGAATTCGACCATGTCTCAGTACGACAACTTCGTCTAATGAGGGACATCATGACCTACCACCCTCCAGTTAACGATGCACCTAACTATTTTTCTTTTCTAGCCACTCAGAACCCTGATCGGAGAGCCACCTTCACACTAGCTGACATGAGACGATTCTTGGGAATTCCCGCCCGTGCTCAATACGATATTTTCCCTTCAGAAAATGCAATGCTTGCTGCTGTACATCAACTTGGATACGAAGGAGAGTTGACAAAGATAAGGGATTTCAAAAAGAAACGAATGGCACAACGATGGGCTGTCCTATATACTCTCATCAATCGCTGCTTCAATCCAATGCAAACTGGAACCGATCACATCACAGTATTCTTGTTAAAAATCTTCTATGGCATTGTGTTCTTGCCATCTGCTGACTTTGGTCGTGTCATCTGGGAACGCATGATAGAAATCCACTCAGCACCTCTCCTATCATACATTCAATTCCCAAGATTCTATTCCTTAATTCTTGGAGCAGTAACTGATGTCAGCAACCAGACTCCAGATCCCATACCTAGAGATCGTGATGAACCACTAGTAGAGCATCCGTTCATAGAGTTCATTCAAAAGAGAATAGGATCACAGAATGTGCCAGCTCAACCTATTCCTGTGCATTTACTAAATCTTGGACCTCGTGATGATCCAAGAATCACTACTTATATGAGACAGATAAGAGCTCCTATGGATCCTCTACAACCCAGGGATCCTGCCCCAGGAACTGATAGGACACCTGGTGAGGGGTCTAGTAAGCGAGGGTCACAGAAAAGAAAAATTGAGGGGAAAAGAAATGAGGGTGAAATTAGGTCCAAAAGAAAAGCAGAATTAAACCAGGTAACCTCTGAACAACTTCAGAAGGTTTTTCACGATATTGTTCGGAGTGATAAGGATGGAAATGAGGGCGTGGTTGAAAAATCAAGAGAGGATGTGCGGACCGGGTGTGAGATGGGGCAAAAAGAAAACGTTAGCCCCCCCCCCCCCCCAACATTAGGAAGCCACTTAGATGCTCAAACATCTGTTTCATATGAGTTAGAATCGGCATCTCTAGATGAGATTCGCCAAAAAAAATTTGAGAATGTGTCTAGTGCTCATAGGGATTTGGTGCAGTCCTATACCGAACAATCAGTGTCTATAGCTTAGACTGCAACAACAAGCGTAGAGGTTAGCAAATCCTCAGAAATTGCTTCTCTAAGATCGCTTGGAAGTCCTGTCTCCACGGGCCTCACTGCTCAGCTTTCCAGCTCAACAGTGGTGACAACTGAGTTTCATCAAGAATCTCAGGCTATTTTCACTAACACTTCATTGCAGGGCTCTATCACATCCTTACCAATTATTTCCACAGCTCCATCACCACCACAATTAACATCACCACCACCTGATCTCAATGCTTCACCACCGCCGCTGTCACCTCCAATCATGACATCATCCCTATCACCGAAACTGTCACTCATCAACCAAATCTCACGTATATTTAACGGGAAAACAAATTTCATGCTCACCTTCTCTCAGTTAACCTTTCTGAGGGTGATTACATCAGAAAAGCTATTCTCGGTCTTCTCAACTCACTTCAACTCATCCTAAATTATCCACCGGTTCTTGAACCGATCCCGTGTTGTGTTGTGTTGTGTTGAACCATCTTCCTCTCGGCGACATGATGACCTTGATTCCGGCGGCCAACATGAGGGGGAGAATATCGGAGGAAGATCCGATGTGCACATCACCCAAACTATCAGTCAAACACAATCTGTACCTAGCTCTTCCAGGAAAGGGAAAGAAATTGTTGATGACTCTGATATACCTGAAGGAATGGTCGAAGGGATCGAATACACAGTAGAAGAAGATGATACTGCCCCAGACGGACATGATGTGATCACAATCAACTCTGACGATGAAGATGATTTCGATGAAGTTATGTTTGTTGATGTCAAAGAGGAAGTAGAAACCGATATCGATATACCTAAAGAAGTGGTTACCTCTGCCGAAACTTCTCTTGCCATGGTGGTATACACAAGTTCAGACATCGAACCTATCACCTCCCAGTCTGAAACTATCATCACATCCACTTCACAGCTTATCATTCCAAAATCTGAAGAAGAAGAGGAAGAGTTCTTCAGAAACTTGAAACCCCAGCCTACCGCGGTCGTTGAAGTAGCATTCACCAAAGAAAATTACGTAAACTTAGAAGCTCCGGATGAGGAAGAACTAAATGAATTTGATCGGTTTGTCACTCAGGAATACACCGGTGAACCTGCACCAAGGTTTCCCAAACCAACAGCTCCACCACCTCCTGATCAATCCACGTCATCCGATCCTCAACATGGAGAATTCAACAAATACAGATTACTTCCAATCAATCTTGGTGAACCTCAATCTGAAGAAGTTTTACAGGGATGCTGGCTGGAGGAACAAGCTTACAGGATCTTCGTAAGTGAAGATAAACTCAAAAACATGCCAGTAGCTGAAAGGTTCAAACCAATCGGGTGCTATGATTTTCTCAATGACAAAGAAAAATTGATAATGTATCGTTACCAAAGGTGGGTTTATAAGAACTGGAATGAGTTTGATATAGATGAACAGAAAGAAAATCCAATCATCATCATAAACAGTGTGCTCTGCAGGTCATTGTCTAAGAGAGTGTATACTCCATTTTTTAGAGTGATTCGTTCAAACGACCAAGAGTACATATTCTCGGAATATGATCTAATTGAACTTAATCCGGTTGATGTGTTGTTTCTGTACAATTGGTTGAGAAACAAAATAAGAAAGACTTGGGTTATTGAAACGGCAATCGAAAGGGTGAGAAGGTTCATGAAAGATAGAATCAAACTGGCTTCTCAATATGATCTGCAGTTAGGTGTCGAGTCTATTCGAAAGAAGATTCTGCTCTCCGCACCAAATCAAACCATAGGCGATCTGGATTTGTCTTCTTTTAGGATTTGCTATTGCTTAGATGCCCCTGAAGAAGGTTTCATATTTCGCTACAAGATCAAAAAGCCAATTTTCATCCTCAAATCAGAGCTGCTAAAATACTCTGACGGGACTCTCAAGCGTGCACTAAAGTATTTCGACATATGCAAGCGAACAGAAAACATTGGGAACTATCAAAAGCTGATGACAAACGAAATGGCAAATCACATCAATGAACTTCTTGAATTCAGGCTGTATATGAGGCAGTTTGACACTTCGCTGGGAATCAACCGAAATAAAAACTACTTAACAGGGTCACAATATGTTCCAAGGTTCGAATACAAAATCACCAGCCTCAAAGAGTTCATCATTCCCAAACACTATGAAAGGAATTACACACCGAAAAGTGACATGATCAAGGCGATGAAAGCTGAGGAAGAAGCAAAGAAAAAGGCCTCAGAAGGTGCCAGTCAAAGCTGATGATTAGGTGATGATATTTTTTTGAAAACCGCACGCCAAGGGGGAGATTGTTGACATATGTTTATGTAATAGATTTGTGGCGCACGGTTTTATTATTTCTTTGTAATGTATTTACTGTATTTACCATGGTAACTTGTAACTCTTGTAACTTAGGAGGTTGTCATATATAAACAACCTCCTCACTTGTTAATAATCTAGTTATCCATTTTGCATATTACATATCTTATCTTTACTCTCTAGTTTTCTTGATAACTAATACTTCCAACCCACTAAACATCCATCAAAACCGTAGATCTAAGCTTCATTTGGGACTAACAGGAAGCTTCATCCAAAAGGAAATGATGCAACCAGGGGCGGAGCTAGTAGGGTGGCCGAGGGATGCTTTGCCACCGTCAACTACAATTTCATACGTGATATCTGAAGCGACCCATCCTAATCCATAAGGACGAATACAATAACATATGGTTACATTGCGAGGTATTTGACCTCTATATGATACATTTTACAAACATTGCATTCGTTTTTAAAAGACAAACTTTCATTACAACGAAAGTTGACAGGCATGCATACCATCTCATAATATCCAACTATAAATGACCTAATCTGTCATTTACTTAATAATAATCTTTATTGAACTCAACGA
This sequence comes from Rutidosis leptorrhynchoides, assembly GCF_046630445.1. Classification (NCBI taxonomy): domain Eukaryota; kingdom Viridiplantae; phylum Streptophyta; class Magnoliopsida; order Asterales; family Asteraceae; genus Rutidosis; species Rutidosis leptorrhynchoides. Next base: position 716,940,582 of record NC_092333.1, read on the forward strand.
CTTGAATGCAACGTCTTTTGAAATATGCCATGAATGACTCCAAGTAATATCTTTAAAATGAGCAAATGCACAGCGGAAGATTTCTTTCAATCCTGAGAATAAACATGTTTTAAAGTGTCAACCAAAAGGTTTGTGAGTTCATTAGTTTATCATCAATATTCATTTCCATCATTTTTAATAGACCACAAGATTTTCATTCCATTTCTCATAAATAAACATCCCATACATAGAGATAAAAATTATTCATATGGTGAACATCTGGTAATCGACCTTAACAAGATGCATATAGAATATCCCCATCATTTTGGGACATCCTTCGAACATGATAAATTCGAAGTACTAAAGCATCTGGTATTTTGGATGGGGCTCGTTGGGCCCGATAGATCTATCTTTAGGATTCGCGTCAATTAGGGTGTCTGTTCCCTAATTCTTAGATTACCAGACTAAAAAGGGGCATATTCGATTTCGATAATTCAACCATAGAATGTAGTTTCAATTACTTGTGTCTGTTTCATCAAACATTTATAAAAGCGCATGTATTCTCAGTCCCAAAAATATATGTTGCTAAAGCATTTAAAAAGGGAGCAAATGAAAACTCACAATACTGTATTTCGTAGTATAAATACATATGACGGCATTGAACAAGTGCAGGGTTGGCCTCGGATTCACGAACCTATATTAATTATATATATTTATATATTGGTCAATATCTGTCTAACAATTTAGGTCAAGTCGTAGTTTATCACAATCCTAATGCTCGAGATTATCATGCAGAAATTAACAAAAGTCAACTTGACCCAAAATGACTTCCAAAATCTATACATGTTTATTGTATAATTTAAATATAGTCATTTTATACATTTAAATATATTTATCAGATTTTATTAGAGTAAATAATACAAGTCATTTATTAATAAAAATTTATATTAAAAAAATATATTTTTAAATATCTCAAGTAATAAAATTTATTAAGTTCGCTTAATATCATAAAAATATAGTGGTATGCATTATTAATGTAATTATATTACGTGTGGTAAAAATATCTTTGTATCACATATTTAGTTGATAAAATAATATTAATAATAATAATGAGTAAAAGTTGTATTATTTTGTAATAATAATAATGATAATATTAATAAAGATAATGTTATTAAAAGTGTTTAATATAAATAATAATGGTAATAATAATGATGATATTAATAATACTAATAAAATTGATAATAACGATAATTTTAAATAAAATGGTAGTTTTAAATTCTATACTTTTAATAATACTTTATTCTTAATAAAAACGATAATTCTTAATTATAATAATAATTTTTAATAGAATGATAGTTTTAATAAAAATGAAAAATTTTTAAATAATAATTGATAGTATCAATACTTTAATGTTAGTAAAAAAATAATATAATTTATCTTAATAATAATATTTACTACATATAATAATAATAATTATCATAATAAGAATAGTAATAATAATATTTTATAAAAATAATTCTATCAAAAATGATAATCTAATAATAATCCTAATATGATAAAATGATATTTCTATTAGAAATGATAATTTTAATAAGAGTGATAATTTTTAATATTAATTATACTTTTAATAATAATAATAATAATAATAATAATAATAATAATAATAATAATGATAATGATAATAATAATTTATAGATAATAATAATAACGACGATAATAATAATGATGATAGTAATAATAATAATAATAATAGTCATAATATTAGAGTTAACGATAATTCAGTTGATCATATCTTTAAATTCGTTCATCCAAATCACACGACTTCTAAATGAAAAGTTAATAATTGTTCGACAGCTTTCCAACGACATGCATATCATATACCTTATATCAATATTATATGTATTAAATTCGTGATTCATCATACACTATCTAATGACGAAATAAAACATACAAGCATGCATGATCGTATATACTCGAGTACTAGTCAGGGATACACTATTAATATATAAAAGATAAGATATGAATGCTCACGTATCAATATTGTGATTCAATATTGCAGGAAAGTACGTAGATGCAACGGAAATGATAAACACTAGTTTGACCTCACGAGCTATACCCCGAACAATACCCATATCCTCCATAGCTATAACCCATAATTTCCTTAGCTTTATCCCGCTCGAAAAACTTATTTTGAAATGACTCGCACATAACATCGTCGTAGTATTTTATGTATAATACTAATTATAATAACTTTAATACCTCTGATAATACGATTAATAATAATAATATTAATCTTTAGTAATAATAATAATAATATTTATATTTATTTATATTATATAGTGAGAAATCGAGAGAGGTAAAGAGGATGAATGAATTAAAATCAGAAAACGAGCGAGATTTGTGATACCCCGTACAAAACCATCGTGTACGAATCATCAACAACAGGATCATTACAAGGTTAAGTACTATATGCGTTTTCAAAAAGAGTTTGCATTCATTAATAAAGTGATGTCTAAACCAACATCGAATGTTTTACAATCCAAAAACATGCTTCACTAAGTAGAAGCAAATAATAAGTGTATGTGACCACAATGGTCGTTACAAGTCATAGTTCAAAAGGACTAAAGTTTGAATGCAAGGTAAAGTAGTTCATGCGATGACAACTCTAAGCAGCGGGTGTCTACAGCACGACTAGTACACAGCGGAAGCTAACCTCAAGCACCTGAGAAAAACATGCTTAAAAATGTCAACACAAAGGTTGGTGAGCTATAGTTTAAGTATAACAGTATGTAAGGTAGGCCACGAGATTTCAGTGCTACAAAGAGCGTTTCAAAACAGTATGATAAAGTATATGTTAACCGTGGGCACTTGGTAACTAACTTAACGTTTATACCCCCTGAAAGTACACTTGGCAAGTGCGTATGTCTATGAAGTATTAAACACTCGTTAAATGGTAGCGCGACTAGCCCGAGTGGGGATGTCAAACCCTATGGATCCATATCTAAGATTCGCGTTCACCGGTTCAAAAACCAATGACTAAACGTTACCGAGCTAAAGGGAATGTTTCTGCCATTATATAACCCACACATATATAAGTTTAAGTACTCGTGCCTAGTATGTAAAACATAAAATCCGCATGTATTCTCAGTTCCCAAAATAAGTTAAAGTAAAAAGGGAATGCTATAACTCACAATGATAATGTAATCGTAAAGTCGGTTCGGAAAAGGTGTGCAAGTAATCGGTCCGAAGGTCCTCAACCTAAGTCAAATAGTACTAAGTCAGTAAATAGTCTTAATAGGTTTAAAAGTATGTATTTAAGGTCATAAAGGTCATCATCATTCATCATCAAACAAAAGACGTAAAGTAGGTTTCGTTTATGAAAGTAGTTTAAAACAAACACGGCCTCTACCCTTACTGAATTAAGGTGAGACCAGTGGCCATGATTCTGTATATGAGTCCTTTAAGTGTGGTAAAATTTACAGAAGCAAACTCGTCTTCGTTTGACCGTGGTGACGGTTTAAGTGCGAGTAGGTCAGAAATTTATGCACAACGTTAAAGGACATAGTGACGATCGGAGGGCCATAAATCCTAAACCGTAACTTGGATTAAGACGAGTCCTATATGAAAAGTTATCTACTCGAAAAGATCTATTTTAAAATAATAACCACAACAGCCCAGGTCTACTGGTCTGTTACAGAATCAGAAAAACAGTAGGGTTTGGACAGAAACAGTAAGTTTAAGTGAGTTCCGGTGGTCTTGGTGCTTGATGTTCATCATGGTTCTCATCCTTGATGCATATAGCTTCAAGTGTACAACTCATTGATGTGTCTACATCATCTTAACCAAGTCTTGACCATCATAACCCTAGTGCAAGTCTATGACATGAAGCACAACTCACTTAAGAGTTGCATGTAGTTTGATGAACCAAAGTTACATCAAAGTCTTAGGTTTGACACTTACATGAACTATAATAGAAATATTGAACTCTAAACTTGAAAGTAAGCTAACTAATCAAGATCTTAAAATGTAGAACATAGTTCTTAGTTAGATCTTGAAGATCCAAGACTCAAAAGTCTAGATCAAGCATAAGTATGCAAAGTTATATTTAAAGAAAACTTATTTGTGTGTTCTTGAACTTTCAAGGTTAACTTTTAGTTCAAGATTAATGAGATCAAGACTAACTTGTAGTACTTGACCATTTAAACTAATTACATGAAAGTAAAGTGCAAGAAGAAGTAAACTAAGTAAACATGTAATTTGTTCATGGTTGTTCATACTTTAAAGATTCAAATCAAAGTTTGATCTTTAGAAGGTAAACTTTAAAGTTTACTTCATGAACTTCAAGTATGAGTTTAATCAACACATGAACTTGCAATCTTTTAAGAAAGTATATGTAGAACCATAACTAGTAAGTTATGTTCTTGAGTATTCTTGATAAATACAAGATATTATGAAGAATCAAACTAGTAAGTTTGATCTTGTAACTAGGAAAGAACAACTAACAATTACATGTAACAACTAACAACAACAAGTAACAAAAGATGATGATGATTGTGGGTTGTTGGGCCACGGTTTTGGCAAGAAAAAAAGAAGGAAGAGATGCTCAAGTTACTTACCAAAACTAGAGAGAAAAGAGAGAAAAAGTTGAGAGAAATTACAAGTAATTGTGTGTGTGTGTGTGTGTGAAATGAGAGTGTTCTAGTGAATAAGATAATGGAAAATTTGAAACAAAAACACCCCTAAAGGGCCACTAAGCTGGCGGTCAGCAGCATGGGAGGGAGATGGGGAGTGTTTGTTGGTTAATAGCATGAAAAGCTTACAAAAGATGGATATTAGATGTGGTCTCATGGGGATTATAAGGTAACTAGATTCTTAATGAAGTAACTAACTAGTTTCCATGTACAAGTACTACTTACAGGTCTTATGGGCTAATTAAGTCCATTTAAAATGTAGGGTGGGCTTGGAAGCCCAATATCAAGAGTCCATTACACTAATCAAAGCCCAAGTTCAATAATTAACAAATAAAGTCCAACAAAAGCCCAAGTAATTAACCAACAACCTTAGTTAATCAAAAATGATTAATAAAACTAATCATGAATGTAAATAATATCTAAAAATATTATTCGTGAAAGTTTCAGGTGTCACAAAGACGTTTCGGGCAATTAAAGTCAAGTTCGGGCAATCATGGCAACATGTAAATGTAATAACATACATTCGTTTTATCACACGTATTAATAATAATAATTATTAATAAATAAACGTTGGAAATTCCAGGGTCGTTACATTACTCACCTGTTAAAGAAAATTTCGTCCCGAAATTTTAAGCTGAGGTAGATGAATGAGTCGGGAAAAGGTGAGGATACTTCCGCATCATTTGATCCTCTCGCTCCCAAGTAAATTCAGGTCCTCGTTTGGCATTCCATCGCACTCGGACGATCGGAATCTTGTTGCGTTTCAAAGTTTTGATCTCACGATCCATAATTTCAACAGGTTCTTCCACAAGGTGGAGTTTGTCATCAATTGTAAGTTCTTCAAGTGGTATGATGAGTTCAGGTGCAGCAAGACACTTCTTCAAGTTTGACACGTGGAAGGTAGGATGAACTGAGCTCAATTGTGCTGGTAAATCCAAACGATATGCAACGGGTCCAACATGTTCCAAGATTTCAAAAGGACCAATGTATCGTGAGTTCAACTTTCCACGTTTTCCAAAATGGATCACACCTTTCCAAGGTGCAACCTTCAACATTACACGATCACCAACGTTGAATTCAAAGTCCTTACGTTTAAGATCAGCATAACTCTTTTGACGGTCATAAGCAGTCTTTAGTCTAGCTTGAATCTGAGCAATCTTCTCCGTGGTTTCGTGGACTACCTAGGGTCCTGTGATTTGCTTTTCGCCTACTTCGGCCCAACAAATAGGAGATCGACACTTACGGCCATACAATGCTTCAAAAGGTGCGGCATTAATGCTTGAGTGATAACTGTTGTTGTACGAGAATTCGGCGAGTGGAAAATGCCTTTCCCAGGCCTTTCCAAAATCAATGACACATGCACGCAACATGTCCTCCAAGGTCTGAATCGTTCGTTCACTTTGCCCGTCAGTTTGAGGATGATAAGCAGTACTCATGTCAAGACGAGTTCCCATGGCTTCTTGCAAAGAACGCCAAAATCTAGAAGCAAAACGGGGATCGCGATCTGAGATGATCGATAAAGGTACACCATGACGAGATACAACCTCCTTGATGTATAATTGAGCAAGTCTCTCCATTGTATCCGTTTCCTTCATCGCTAGAAAGTGTGCAGATTTGGTGAGGCGGTCAACAATAACCCAAATGGTATCGTATCCGCCCACCGTCTTTGTTAGCTTGGTGATGAAATCCATTGTTATCCGTTCCCACTTCCATTGTGGGATTTCTGGTTGTTGAAGTAACCCAGAAGGTCTCTGATGCTCGGCTTTAACCTTCGAGCAAGTCAAACACTTATCAACATAAGTCGCAACGTCCTTCTTGAGATTCGGCCACCAATACTGTTCTTTAAGGTCGTGGTACATTTTGCCCGCTCCAGGATGAATCGAATATCTCAATTTGTGTGCTTCATCAAGTATAAGGTTTCGTAGATCTCCATAACAAGATACCCAAATTCTTCCGGCATAACATCGGAGTCCAGACTTCCTAACCTCGAATCGAGAGACAAGTATGTTCAAATGTTCATGAGATATATTTTCCTCCTTGAGGGCCTCTTCTTGGGCTACTCGGATCTAACTGTTGAGGTTCGAATGAATGGTGATGTTCAGAGCCCTAACACGAAGAGGTGCCGTCCTCTACTTTCGACTTAAAGCGTCAGCTACAACATTGGCCTTGCCAGGGTGATAACGGAGTTCACAATCGTAGTCATTGAGCGTCTCGATCCATTGACGCTGTCTCATATTCAGTTGCTTCTGATCGAATATATGTTGGAGACTCTTGTGATCGGTGAAGATAGTGCTCTTAGTTCCATACAAATAGTGTCTCCACAATTTGAGCGCAAAGACAACGGCTCCAAGTTCAAGATCGTGAGTAGTGTAGTTCCACTCGTGAATCTTCAATTGGCGGGAGGCATAGGCAATAACCTTTGATCGTTGCATCAGTACACAACCAAAACCACTCTTCGATGCATTACAATAAACAACAAAGTCGTTACTGCCTTCGGGAAGCGATAGGATAGGTGCGGTGGTTAACTTCTTCTTCAAAGTTTGAAATGCTGATTCGTGTGAGTGTTCCCAAATGAACTTCTTGCCCTTGTGAGTCAGCGCGGTCAAAGGACGCGCAATCAGAGAAAATCCTTCGATGAATCTTCGGTAGTAACCGGCGAGACCTAGGAATTGGCGAATATGCGTCGGAGTAGTGGGGGTCTCCCACTTGCTGATGGCTTCAATCTTGGCGGGATCAACTTTGATACCCTAGTCGATCACCACGTGACCCAGAAACTGGACTTCCTTCAACCAAAATTCGCACTTGGAGAATTTGGCGTAAAGTTGCTCTTGTCTTAAGAGTTCAAGCACTAATCGAAGGTGTTGCTCATGTTCTTCTTCGCTCTTATAGTAGATGAGGATATCATCTATGAAGACGATAACAAACTTATCCAGGTACGGCTTGCAGACACGATTCATGAGGTCCATGAACACGGCAGGTGCATTGGTCAATCCAAATGGCATCACGAGAAACTCATAATGACCATAACGAGTTCTAAATGCAGTCTTCATCACGTCACTTTCCTTCACCCTCAACTGGTGATAACCGGATCGCAAATCGATCTTTGAGTAGACACTCGATCCTTGTAGTTGATCAAAAAGGTCGTCAATTCGTGGAAGAGGATACCGATTCTTGATTGTCAATTTGTTGAGTTCACGGTAGTCGATACACATACGGAAAGATCCATCCTTCTTCTTCACAAACAGAACCGGTGCACCCCAAGGCGAGAAACTTGGTTGGATAAACCCTCGATCAAGTAGCTCTTATAGTTGACTCTGTAATTCTTGCATCTCAGAAGATGCAAGTCTATAAGGTGCGCGAGCTATAGGTGCAGCTCCTGGCACTAAATCAATCTGAAACTCTACGGCTCTCTGCGGCGGCAATCTAGGCAATTCCTCTGGGAAGACATCAGAAAATTAGTTCACGATTCGAACGTCGTTCACGCTCTTCACCTCAGTTTCTACCGCTTTCACATGTGCTAGGACAGCAAAACGTCCCTTCTTCATAATCTTTTGCGCTTTCACGCAACTAATGAGGTTCAACTTCGAGGTACATCTCTCTCCATAGATGATCAGTGGTTCGCCATCTCCTTGTGGTATGCGAATTTCTTTATCTCCACAAATAATATCGGCCCTTATCTTGCTCAACCAATCCATACTGACGATCACGTCAAAACTTCCCAGTTTGATAGGTATCAAGTCAATTTCGAAATTTGCACCGGCTATGTTGATAATAGCTCCACGACTAATATGGTCAACCTTTTCAAGTTTTCCATTGGTGACCTCGAAAAGCATACTTTCTTTTAACGGGACTAATGACCAATTAATCTTATCGCAAAAATGTCTACATACATAACTTCTATCCGCACCAGTATCAAACAAGACAGAAGCTAAAAGATTGTTGATTTTGAATATACCTGTCACCAAGTCGGGGTTATCGCGTGCATCCCTTGCATTAACATTAAAAGCTCTACCACGGGGTAGCCTGCCATCTTTTCGCTTATTGGGGCATGCGTTTCTGAAATGGACCGTCTGTCCACATTCGTAGCACTTCTTAGGTCCATTGGTGTTCGGCTTCCCATTCAAAGTGGTGACCTTGCAGTCTTTTCCGATATGCCCAGCCCGTTGACACTTCTCACAGATATCATTGCAATACCCAGTGTGGTGTTTATAACACCTCTTGCATTGAGGTAGGGTTCCTTTGTAATTCGGGTTAGAGTTGGTGTTGTTGTTGGGGTTTCCACCGTTGTTGTTTTGCCTCTTGGCGGGGGTCTGGTCATAGGTTCTCCCCCTGTTGTTGTTGTTGTTGTTATTATTATTATCCCACTTTCGATTTTCGCTACTACCAGCTTCAAACTTAGCCTTCTCCGGCTCATCAATAATGATTTGGTTCATGAGAGTATGCACCATGCGCATTGCTTCGGGAACATTCGGTGGTTTGGACGAGGTGACATTTCCTTTGATGGACTTAGGGAGTCCCCAGAAGTATCTCTCCATACGCTTGAATTCCGGGGTGACCATGGTCGGACACATAAGAGCTAGTTCCAAAAACCTCCTGTTGTAACCATCAAGGTCATTCCCAATGGCCTTTAACTGCATAAATTCGATTTCCATCTTCTGGATTTCGGTTCTCGGACAATACTCATCAATCATAGCAGCCTTGAATTCCTCCCTTGGCATAGCATACGCCTCATCAATGCCTTTCGCTTGAGCTAACGTGTTCCACCACGTTAGCGCGCCGTCAGATAGCGTACAAGATGCAAACTTGGTCTTATTATCCTCCGAACAGTTGCTGACTCGGAATACTGATTCAAGTTTCTCGAACCATCTGGTGAGACCAACCGGTCCCTCGGTTCCACTGAAGTTATGCGGTTTGCAGCTCTGAAATTCCTTGTAAGTACACCCATTTCGAACGGGTGGGATAACTGGTGGTGGTGGCGGTGGAGCCTGGAGATTTCTTTCAGCTAGGGCCGCGGCGACCCGTTCGTTGATCATGTCTTCAATCTGGGCTGCGGTAGGTGTGGTTCTTCCGTTGGCCATGATGTTCTAAACAAAAATTTTGACTCAAGTCAAAATCCAGTATTCAATATATAATAATATAGTATATATATAACAACCAACATGTAAACAGCACAACACATGTTAATTAAGTAACGCAAGTTGATACAAGTACTGCAAAACACCATACAGTAACGTAAATAGAACACTTGTGCAAAAAGTAACATCACAAAGTTTCCATTCATTAATAATAATAAGTTTCATACATCTGAATAAGTTCGTACAATACATAAGTGAAATATGAAACTACAACTATATTACATCATGAAATCTAATACAAAAGGTCCTACGGTGAAGGTGGGTGTAGGATGTCTAAAACCTGAGCCAACTGCTCCTCGAGCTCAGTAACCCGAGCTCGGAGGATTCCCACCTCCCTTGTCAATTCCTCGACAGTGGGAGTTGGTGGGGCAAGCGGTGCTGGTGGTGCAGGTGGGGCTGGTGGAGCGGATGGTGCTGGTGGAGCGGGTGGTGCTGGTGGAGCGGGTGGTGCAGACCGCACAAAGCGGGGTGCAGATGTCCCGGCTCCAGAAATAGTCAGCACGTAACGAGGTGCCTTACGTATGAGTGGGTCGGCAGGGTACGGCACAATCCGCTTACGGGCAGTAACCCTCCGATGCCGACCAAAAGCGTCAGTAAAAGCACGACCTCCATTCACCCCTGGAATGACGGTGCCATCAGGACGGTACCGCTTCTTCGGCGGGGTGGAGGGTGCCTGAATAGGTATATCAGCCGGGTCCTCGTCGTCACTGGAGTCTGATGAAGATTCATCTGATGAAGAATCGGCGGATGATGAGTCATCCGAATCATGTGGTGGTGGTACGGGTGGCTGAACTGGTAGTCCGAAGGCGGCCAACATCTCTATGTGTCTGCCTGGCGAAATCGGCACTAAACATCCGTCGGGAGTGCGTCGGCAAGGCGTGCGCATATGGTTATGAAATGGCCCTTCCCCGAACTCCGCGGGAATCTCAATCCCACCGATGCGGGGCTGTGACCCCGAGGGTCCGGGAGCAGACGGAGCTGGAATCTCCGTAGGGCCTACGTATCCATCGGAAGCAGCCACTGGGGCAGGTGTACTACTACTGGCTCCGGAAGTAGAAGCGCCGGGATCACTAATAGGTAGCGGGACCGGTGTATCAGCAGCAGCAGCAGGTGGGGCAACGGGGTCTGAGTCTGAACTGCCCAAAACGCTAGCAGGTGGAGCATCCGACATCTGAACAAGGAAAATAAATTTTCCATGTCAGTAAGTCATAAAGCAAGCACCTATTAGGCCAACAGTTTAAATCATGTATAACAATAAGTAGCATGGCAATAACAGCAAATCGTACGAAGGTAGCATGCAATCGAAAGCAAGTAATATCATACAGTAGTGAAATCATGTAGTAACATATGGCATATAGCAGTGAAAGTAAGCAGCAGCATGTAGTAAGTTCAGCGGAAACACGTAAACTAGCAAGTTGTAGATTAGTCCTATTAGTGAATCCTACTCGGGTCGGTCTTAGACTCACCAATGCAACCTAATTCCCTACAACCAATGCTCTGATACCAAATGTGATATCCCGTACAAAACCATCGTGTACGAATCATCAACAACAGGATCATTACAAGGTTAAGTACTATATGCGTTTTCGAAAAGAGTTTGCATTCATTAATAAAGTGATGTCTAAACCAACATCGAATGTTTTACAATCCAAAAAAATGCTTCACTAAGTAGAAGCAAATAATAAGTGTATGTGACCACAATGGTCGTTACAAGTCATAGTTCAAAAGTACTAAAGTTTGAATGCAAGGTAAAGTAGTTCATGCGATGACAACTCTAAGCAGCGGGTGTCTACAGCACGACTAGTACACAGCGGAAGCTAACCTCAAGCACCTGAGAAAAACATGATTAAAAACGTCAACACAAAGGTTGGTGAGCTATAGTTTAAGTATAATAGTATGTAAGGTAGGCCACAAGATTTCAGTGCTACAAAGAGCGTTTCAAAACAGTATGATAAAGTATATGTTAACCGTGGGCACTTGGTAACTAACTTAATGTTTATACCCCCTGAAAGTACACTTGGCAAGTGCGTATGTCTACGAAGTATTAAACACTCGTTAAATGCTAGCGCGACTAGCCCGAGTGGGGATGTCAAACCCTATGGATCCATATCTAAGATTCTCGTTCACCGGTTCAAAAACCAATGACTAAACGTTACCGAGCTAAAGGGAATGTTTCTGCCATTATATAACCCACACATATATAAGTTTAAGTACTCGTGCCTAGTATGTAAAACATAAAATCCGCATGTATTCTCAGTTCCCAAAATAAGTTAAAGTAAAAAGGGAATGCTATAACTCACAATGATAATGTAATCGTAAAGTCGGTTCGGAAAAGGTGTGCAAGTAATCGGTCCGAAGGTCCTCAACCTAAGTCAAATAGTACTAAGTCAGTAAATAGTCTTAATAGGTTTAAAAGTATGTATTTAAGGTCATAAAGGTCATCATCATTCATCATCAAACAAAAGACGTAAAGTAGGTTTCGTTTATGAAAGTAGTTTAAAACAAAGGCTGACTTCGATCAGTCACCACGGCCTCTACCCTTACTGAATTAAGGTGAGACCAGTGGCCATGACTCCGTATATGAGTCCTTTAAGTGTGGTAAAATTTACAGAAGCAAACTCGTCTTCATTTGACCGTGGTGACGGTTTAAGTGCGAGTAGGTCAGAAATTTATGCACAACGTTAAAGGACATAGTGACGATCGGAGGGCCATAAATCCTAAACCGTAACTCGGATTAAGACGAGTCCTATATGAAAATTTATCTACTCGAAAAGATCTATTTGAAAATAGTAACCACAACAGCCCAGGTCTACTGGTCTGTTACAGAATCAGAAAAACAGTAGGGTTTGGACAGAAACAGTAAGTTTAAGTGAGTTCCGGTGGTCTTGGTGCTTGATGTTCATCATGGTTCTCATCCTTGATGCATATAGCTTCAAGTGTACAACTCATTGATGTGTCTACATCATCTTAACCAAGTCTTGACCATCATAACCCTAGTGCAAGTCTAAGACATGAAGCACAACTCACTTAAGAGTTGCATGTAGTTTGATGAACCAAAGTTACATCAAAGTCTTAGGTTTGACACTTACATGAACTATAATAGAAATATTGAACTCTAAACTTGAAAGTAAGCTAACTAATCAAGATCTTAAAATGTAGAACATAGTTCTTAGTTAGATCTTGAAGATCCAAGACTCAAAAGTCTAGATCAAGCATAAGTATGCAAAGTTATATTTAAAGAAAACTTATTTGTGTGTTCTTGAACTTTCAAGGTTAACTTTTAGTTCAAGATTAATGAGATCAAGACTAACTTGTAGTACTTGACCATTTAAACTAATTACATGAAAGTAAAGTGCAAGAAGAAGTAAACTAAGTAAACATGTAATTTGTTCATGGTTGTTCATACTTTAAAGATTCAAATCAAAGTTTGATCTTTAGAAGGTAAACTTTAAAGTTTACTTCATGAACTTCAAGTATGAGTTTAATCAACACATGAACTTGCAATCTTTTAAGAAAGTATATGTAGAACCATAACTAGTAAGTTATGTTCTTGAGTATTCTTGATAAATACAAGATATTATGAAGAATCAAACTAGTAAGTTTGATCTTGTAACTAGGAAAGAACAACTAACAATTACATGTAACAACTAACAACAACAAGTAACAAAAGATGATGATGATTGTGGGTTGTTGGGCCACGGTTTTGGCAAGAAAAAAAGAAGGAAGAGATGCTCAAGTTACTTACCAAAACTAGAGAGAAAAGAGAGAAAAAGTTGAGAGAAATTACAAGTAATTGTGTGTGTGTGTGTGTGTGTGAAATGAGAGTGTTCTAGTGAATAAGATAATGGAAAATTTGAAACAAAAACACCCCTAAAGGGCCACTAAGCTGGCGGTCAGCAGCATGGGAGGGAGATGGGGAGTGTTTGTTGGTTAATAGCATGAAAAGCTTACAAAAGATGGATATTAGATGTGGTCTCATGGGGATTATAAGGTAACTAGATTCTTAATGAAGTAACTAACTAGTTTCCATGTACAAGTACTACTTACAGGTCTTATGGGCTAATTAAGTCCATTTAAAATGTAGGGTGGGCTTGGAAGCCCAATATCAAGAGTCCATTACACTAATCAAAGCCCAAGTTCAATAATTAACAAATAAAGTCCAACAAAAGCCCAAGTAATTAACCAACAACCTTAGTTAATCAAAAATGATTAATAAAACTAATCATGAATGTAAATAATATCTAAAAATATTATTCGTGAAAGTTTCGGGTGTCACAAAGACGTTTCGGGCAATTAAAGTCAAGTTCGGGCAATCATGGCAACATGTAAATGTAATAACATACATTCGTTTTATCACACGTATTAATAATAATAATTATTAATAAATAAACGTTGGAAATTCCAGGGTCGTTACATTACTCACCTGTTAAAGAAAATTTCGTCCCGAAATTTTAAGCTGAGGTAGATGAATGAGTCGGGAAAAGGTGAGGATACTTCCGCATCATTTGATCCTCTCGCTCCCAAGTAAATTCAGGTCCTCGTTTGGCATTCCATCGCACTCGGACGATCGGAATCTTGTTGCGTTTCAAAGTTTTGATCTCACGATCCATAATTTCAACAGGTTCTTCCACAAGGTGGAGTTTGTCATCAATTGTAAGTTCTTCAAGTGGTATGATGAGTTCAGGTGCAGCAAGACACTTCTTCAAGTTTGACACGTGGAAGGTAGGATGAACTGAGCTCAATTGTGCTGGTAAATCCAAACGATATGCAACGGGTCCAACACGTTCCAAGATTTCAAAAGGACTAATGTATCGTGAGTTCAACTTTCCACGTTTTCCAAAATGGATCACACCTTTCCAAGGTGCAACCTTCAACATTACACGATCACCAACGTTGAATTCAAAGTCCTTACGTTTAAGATCAGCATAACTCTTTTGACGGTCATAAGCAGTCTTTAGTCTAGCTTGAATCTGAGCAATCTTCTCCGTGGTTTCGTGGACTACCTCGGGTCCGGTGATTTGCTTTTCGCCTACTTCGGCCCAACAAATAGGAGATCGACACTTACGGCCATACAATGCTTCAAAAGGTGCGGCATTAATGCTTGAGTGATAACTGTTGTTGTACGAGAATTCGGCGAGTGGAAAATGCCTTTCCCAGGCCTTTCCAAAATCAATGACACATGCACGCAACATGTCCTCCAAGGTCTGAATCGTTCGTTCACTTTGCCCGTCAGTTTGAGGATGATAAGCAGTACTCATGTCAAGACGAGTTCCCATGGCTTCTTGCAAAGAACGCCAAAATCTAGAAGCAAAACGGGGATCGCGATCTGAGATGATCGATAAAGGTACACCATGACGAGATACAACCTCCTTGATGTATAATTGAGCAAGTCTCTCCATTGTATCCGTTTCCTTCATCGCTAGAAAGTGTGCAGATTTGGTGAGGCGGTCAACAATAACCCAAATGGTATCGTATCCGCCCACCGTCTTTGTTAGCTTGGTGATGAAATCCATTGTTATCCGTTCCCACTTCCATTGTGGGATTTCTGGTTGTTGAAGTAACCCAGAAGGTCTCTGATGCTCGGCTTTAACCTTCGAGCAAGTCAAACACTTATCAACATAAGTCGCAACGTCCTTCTTGAGATTCGGCCACCAATACTGTTCTTTAAGGTCGTGGTACATTTTGCCCGCTCCAGGATGAATCGAATATCTCAATTTGTGTGCTTCATCAAGTATAAGGTTTCGTAGATCTCCATAACAAGATACCCAAATTCTTCCGGCATAACATCGGAGTCCAGACTTCCTAACCTCGAATCGAGAGACAAGTATGTTCAAATGTTCATGAGATATATTTTCCTCCTTGAGGGCCTCTTCTTGGGCTACTCGGATCTAACTGTTGAGGTTCGAATGAATGGTGATGTTCAGAGCCCTAACACGAAGAGGTGCCGTCCTCTACTTTCGACTTAAAGCGTCAGCTACAACATTGGCCTTGCCAGGGTGATAACGGAGTTCACAATCGTAGTCATTGAGCGTCTCGATCCATTGACGCTGTCTCATATTCAGTTGCTTCTGATCGAATATATGTTGGAGACTCTTGTGATCGGTGAAGATAGTGCTCTTAGTTCCATACAAATAGTGTCTCCACAATTTGAGCGCAAAGACAACGGCTCCAAGTTCAAGATCGTGAGTAGTGTAGTTCCACTCGTGAATCTTCAATTGGCAGGAGGC
Source organism: Rutidosis leptorrhynchoides (assembly GCF_046630445.1). NCBI lineage: Eukaryota > Viridiplantae > Streptophyta > Magnoliopsida > Asterales > Asteraceae > Rutidosis > Rutidosis leptorrhynchoides. The sequence goes on from NC_092333.1 coordinate 716,956,614, forward strand.
ATAGGCAATAACCTTTGATCGTTGCATCAGTACACAACCAAAACCACTCTTCGATGCATTACAATAAACAACAAAGTCGTTACTGCCTTCGGGAAGCGATAGGATAGGTGCGGTGGTTAACTTCTTCTTCAAAGTTTGAAATGCTGATTCGTGTGAGTGTTCCCAAATGAACTTCTTGCCCTTGTGAGTCAGCGCGGTCAAAGGACGCGCAATCAGAGAAAATCCTTCGATAAATCTTCGGTAGTAACCGGCGAGACCTAGGAATTGGCGAATATGCGTCGGAGTAGTGGGGGTCTCCCACTTGCTGATGGCTTCAATCTTGGCGGGATCAACTTTGATACCCTGGTCGATCACCACGTGACCCAGAAACTGGACTTCCTTCAACCAAAATTCGCACTTGGAGAATTTGGCGTAAAGTTGCTCTTGTCTTAAGAGTTCAAGCACTAATCGAAGGTGTTGCTCATGTTCTTCTTCGCTCTTATAGTAGATGAGGATATCATCTATGAAGACGATAACAAACTTATCCAGGTACGGCTTGCAGACACGATTCATGAGGTCCATGAACACGGCAGGTGCATTGGTCAATCCAAATGGCATCACGAGAAACTCATAATGACCATAACGAGTTCTAAATGCAGTCTTCATCACGTCACTTTCCTTCACCCTCAACTGGTGATAACCGGATCGCAAATCGATCTTTGAGTAGACACTCGATCCTTGTAGTTGATCAAAAAAGTCGTCAATTCGTGGAAGAGGATACCGATTCTTGATTGTCAATTTGTTGAGTTCACGGTAGTCGATACACATACGGAAAGATCCATCCTTCTTCTTCACAAACAGAACCGGTGCGCCCCAAGGCGAGAAACTTGGTTGGATAAACCCTCGATCAAGTAGCTCTTATAGTTGACTCTGTAATTCTTGCATCTCAGAAGATGCAAGTCTATAAGGTGCGCGAGCTACAGGTGCAGCTCCTGGCACTAAATCAATCTGAAACTCTACGGCTCTCTGCGGCGGCAATCTAGGCAATTCCTCTGGGAAGACATCAGAAAATTCGTTCACGATTCGAACGTCGTTCACGCTCTTCACCTCAGTTTCTACCGCTTTCACATGTGCTAGGACAGCAAAACGTCCCTTCTTCATAATCTTTTGCGCTTTCACGCAACTAATGAGGTTCAACTTCGAGGTACATCTCTCTCCATAGATGATCAGTGGTTCGCCATCTCCTTGTGGTATGCGAATTTCTTTATCTCCACAAATAATATCGGCCCTTATCTTGCTCAACCAATCCATACTGACGATCACGTCAAAACTTCCCAGTTTGATAGGTATCAAGTCAATTTCGAAATCTGCACCGGCTATGTTGATAATAGCTCCACGACTAATATGGTCAACCTTTTCAAGTTTTCCATTGGTGACCTCGAAAAGCATACTTTCTTTTAACGGGACTAATGACCAATTAATCTTATCGCAAAAATGTCTACATACATAACTTCTATCCGCACCAGTATCAAACAAGACAGAAGCTAAAAGATTATTGATTTTGAATATACCTGTCACCAAGTCGGGGTTATCGCGTGCATCCCTTGCATTAACATTAAAAGCTCTACCACGGGGTAGCCTGCCATCTTTTCGCTTATTGGGGCATGCGTTTCTGAAATGGCCCGTCTGTCCACATTCGTAGCACTTCTTAGGTCCATTGGTGTTCGGCTTCCCATTCAAAGTGGTGACCTTGCAGTCTTTTCCGTCTGTCCACAATCTTTTCGGCTTCCCATAATTTATTACTAGAACTTATGTTTATCTAAAACGAAAAAGTATAACGTTATACATTTAATATTTTGTTAACGTTTTCAAGTCATATAATAATTTCATAACTTATTTTCATATCAACCAACCGTTAACTGTTTTGCTAATATCACTCAATTTAATATTCACACATATGTATATATTCATACATATCTATTTACACATAATTGTTCGTGAATCGTCGAGAACAGTCGAAAGGTAATAGAATACATGAACATAGTTCAAAGTTTTTGAGATTTCAACATTACAGACTTTGCTTATCGTGTCGGAAACATATAATGATCAAGTTTAAATTTGTTCAGAAATTTCCGGGTTGTCACAGTACCTACCCGTTAAAGAAATTTTGTCCTGAAATTTCTTTGGGATGGTCATGGCTGACAATAAGTATGTTTTTATGACGCATCCGAGCTGAAAATTAGAGTTTTATCATCATCGAGTAATATGGATAAAACAATTTGCTTAAGTGAAGCGTACGAGTGAAGTTATCACAAAAGAGTGAAATGAGTAAATACAAGTTCGTTTTAACCGATGAAGTAGTCATGGTTGATTTTTCGGAATTTAAGGGATTTAGAGAAAATCTTCGTAATAAGATTTGATTCTTCGATAATCAAGGAAATTAGGATCTGCTTTAAATGCGATCATCCGTTTTGATTGCTCTGTCGAATATTTTACTATAAATCCCCACTTTCGTTTCCTTACAACACACACATTCTATTCTTTCTCCCTCAACTCATACTTTAAAGCATTCATCAATATGCTCCATCCAGTTCTGATTCTTGATATACTCCTAACCTTCATATCTGTCGTTCTTCTTTTTCATCTACCACCGGATGAATCTATTCACTTCTATTATACTCTTAGTTTTATTGTGTTTTTAGTTCTCCCGTGTCTTTACGTTGCAATACTTATTGATATACACGGTTTGTAATTTATACACTGTCGACGACTTTATATCTTTCTTTATTTTTAGGAGTCCCTGCTCTTGTCTTTCTATAATCATTGACATCCACAGTTAATGCTTTCTCTTATTTGCTACGATTTATACCCCCATTTCTATTTCGGAGCTTCATGCTCTGTTTTCTCTTCTATCCATTAAGCACATCAAGTAATGGTCCAGAATTCGTAGGTATGGAGTTGCGAATGAATACAAGAGTAATTTTTAGAGGTTAATAGAATACAAGAGCCGTGTAACATGGCACATGATGACGGTATGGACTGTGAATCGTCATGTTCCATTAGAAACTCAGCATGACTTACTGTAATATAATCACGTTGATCAAGTGTCATTATATTATACTAACTCATACTTCAGTTCCCAACACTACTTCAATAACATTCATATTTTAAGTTCGAATTTTTCAGAATTTAGAAACTAAAATGGTTTCCTTTCTGATGTAATACAGATAGCGCGAAGAGGTAAATAATTTCGAATAACAATAGTTACGAAGATATCTTCAGAAACATCGAAGATATTTATAATGAAAGATACGATGATATCTTAGAATTTATAATATTAGAGGATGATGAAGAATATTGTCCGCAAGGGTTTAGAGTTAGGAGCAAGGTATTCGATAATAATTTCAGCAGACACTGAATCATTTGGATTCTTTGAAGGCAGGTTTAGTCTTCGTGATTTGTCCACAGCCTCCTTCATGGTTTGCTCAATCAGTTTTCCAGTTCCAAACCTTCTCTTTTTCTGAGCTTTGCCAACACACTATTTGAAACAACCCAACCCGTATTCAACCGGATAAATTTTTTTTTTTTAGTAACGAACATTAACGTGCCATTGGAATGATATAAACCATTCCATACAACCCATTAAAACGTACAACAAGTTTAATGTTTACAAAAGGCACTAAGGCCATTAATCAAATGTAATACAAGTTCGGCCCATTTGAAATGATAGTTTTAATCCAAACTACACCCGAGCATGGTTTGGGGCTAAACTACCCAAAAGCATTAGGTCATCTTCCAAAAGCTTTTACTAGCACGCATTATGGGAATCTAATGCCCAATAACCCCTTTTTCTTTCTCCGTGTTCGCACCTAAAAATGTAAACAACGAGAGGGTAAGCTAAAGCTTAGTGAGTGCAATAGTTACACATATACATATATAACCTACCTACTTGCAACCACTTACACAATATCGTATACAAACTTGTAACTCAATAGCATGTCATCATACTCGTAATACTAACAAGTTGTACAATATCACAAAACCGCATTAGCATATACTCAACACACTCTATATATATAATATGCTAAACAATCAACAAACCCCCATATGGTTAACCATAAACGCTATGGTGCTACCGGCTCGATGGTTCACACCATACGCATTTGAGTCATACTCTTTTATAGTGCTACCAGCTCGTGGTTCACACTTTGTTTTATAGTGCTACCGGCTTGATGGTTCACACTTGATGCTACCGGCTCGATGGTTCACATCATGATTTTATAGTGTTACCGGCTCTTTGGTTCACACTTCGGCGCTACCGGCTCGATGGTTCACGCCTTATTTTATAGTGCTACCGGCTCGATGCTTCACACTTTGACACTTGTCACATACATGTTATGGCACTACCGGCTCGATGGTTCATACCATAACATTCACAAATAAATACATCATATACACATACGTATAATTACTCCACTCACCTTATAGACTAGGCGATGAATTAACAACTCCGGAAGCTTCAAAGTGAAGTACCTAATACAATAAGTACAAATTTCAATACACCAAACTAGTTGGACTTGACACCAACATTTATCACTTAAGCATTTAATGACCCATGTGCATTAAATGACCTATTTAATCCAAAACCGCCCATTAATGGCCAAGACTCATCATCAATCACTAAAAACTAGTGATTATAGTCCAATAGCAATAACTACTACCTTTTAGGGTATTTTCATACTCATCTTTGCCCAACTAGGTCAACATTACCCCTTTTTACCCATTTTAACACTTAGACTCACAAATTGGTCAAACACGAACCCATTAGCAAATCTTTCATCAATTTACAAGTGTATTAGTGCTAACAACACAATTCAACACTTACAATCTCGATTTACATGACCAAACCCTAGATTATGGTTATTAGGTTTTCCTTACATCAATATAACCCAAATTCACCCATTAAATTCCCATATGGGTCTTACAAGCCTCAAATGACCCAAACCCTAGCCATAAATTAACTAAAACTTAAAACATGGGGTTAAGACTTACCAACACTATCAAGTCGTATCTAAGAACGAGGAGAACAAATTTCCTATTTGCACCAAAGATCGAATCACAAGTCTTCACCTTCGAATCTCACTTTTAATCTAAAAGGGTTTTGTGTGTTGGAAGAGAAATTGGAAAGAAAAGGGAAATGAAAATGAATTAAATGAGATAAGTGGTTGACATTTGAGCCACAAATCTGATCCAAACGCGAAAAGACAAAAATACCCTCAACTTAACCCTTTTTAACTGAATTCGGAGTCAGACTGGCAGGTCTGCCACGGCGCGGCCCCATATCGTCACGGCGCGACAATTAAAGGAAATCAGATCCTCTTTAGCCCGCCTCCTGACTTCTGATTTACGTGAGATGCCGCGGCGCAGCCCACTCCATTGCGGCGCGGCGTTGTGCTGCAACTGTCCATCTCGACTATTTTAAATCAACATTGATTTATTCGACTTGTACATCTCGTTCACGCTTCCTATATTCGTTTGAACTTCGTCTTTAAGTCTCACATGACTTAACACTATCAAAACCCATGCATATACTTATAGATGCATCCAATCTCAAACGTAATATAAAAATATATCTCGTATACATCAAGTTAACACTTCAAATCGTTCAATCACATAAACAAGCGAATTATAACGTTCTAGCGATTAAATAAGTACCTTAAGACACGTATGAAGAAAACAGGATGTTACAACTCTCCCCCACTGGAATCGGAGCACGTCCTCGCGATCCAAGCCACATGACAAGCCGAAAGATACACTAATACAAACTCTTCGGGTTCCCACGTAAACTCGAAGCCCTTACTACGACTCCATTGAACTTTAAAAGTTCTCACCTCTTTATTCCTCAACCTCTTTACCTTCTCATTGAGTATAGCAATCGGCTTCTCAACATACTATAACTTGTTGTTTAGTTCGATCTCGTCTAATGGTACCCACGAAGAATCATCCGCAAGACACTTACGGAGATGGGAAACATGAAATGTATTATGGATCCCTGCAAGCTCTTCAGGTAACTCCAAACGATACGCGACTTCACCAACACGAGCTAAAATCTTAAAAGGACCGATAAACCGAGGAGCTAACTTTCCTCGTTTTCAAAACCGAATAACACCCTTCCATGGCGAAACTTTAAGCATCACCATGTCGCCTTCTAGAAACTCAATCGGTTGCCTTTGTTTGTCGGCATACGACTTTTGTCTATCTGAGCCTTTTTCAAATGAGCCCGAATCATATCAATCTTGCTATTTGCCTCTAGAACCAAATCGGTACTCCCGATTTCTCTTTGTCCCACTTCACCCCAACATATAGGAGTTCGACACCTTTGCCCATAAAGCATCTCATACGGTGGCATTCCAATACTAGCAAGATAACTATTATTGTACGAGAATTCCACCAACGGTAAGTGTTCATCCCAACTACCACCGAAATCGATAATACACGCCCGTAACATATCCTCCAATGTTTGATTCGTACGTTCGGTTTGACCGTCCGTTTGAGGATGATATGCCGTGCTCAATTTCAATTGTGTACCCATATCTTCGTGAAACTTTTTCCAAAACCGAGATGTAAAACGGGTATCTCGATCCGAAATAATAGATATAGGAACACCGTGTCGAGAGATGACTTCCTTGATGAACAACTTAGCCAAGGTCTCCGACGATATCGCTTCCCGAATGGGAAGAAACAAAGCACTTTTTGTCAATCGATCAACTATAACCCAAATCGAATCAAATTGAGTTCTAGCCGTTTTAGGTAACTTTGTGATGAAATCCATGGTAATGTGCTCCCATTTCCATTTCGGGATTTCTAACGGTTGTAACATACCATACGGCTTTTGGTGTTTGGCTTTAACTTGCAAACACGTGACACATTGTTCAACATACTTAACAACATCACGTTTCATGCCCGGCCACCAATACTCCTTTCTTAAATCAAGATACATTTTTGTTGTGCCCGGGTGAATGGAATACTTTGACTTATGTGCTTTATCAAGTAGCACTCGTCGATGATCACTCATTTTAGGCACCCACACTCTTCCTTGAAAAGATAACAAACCATGCAGACCTAAGGTAATAAACTGCGTTTGTCCCATGATTCGTTCCTCATGCTTATTGTTAACGAAAGCTTTGATTTGAGTCTCGCCAAGCTTAACAAGAAAATCGTTAGTAATAATCATGCGTAACGATCCTACTCGTATCGCCGGATGTTGATTCTTTCGACTTAACGCACCTGCGACCACATTCGCCTTGCCCGGATGATAAAGTATTTCGCAATCGTAATCTTTTACCACATGCATCCATCTACGTTGACGATAATTCAAATCTCGTTGATCAAAAGGATGTTTTAGGCTCTTGTGATCCGAATAAATCGTACACTTGACACCATACAAGTAATGGCGCCAAATTTTTAACGCATGAACCACCGCTGCCAACTCAAGATCATGAGTCGGATATCTCGTTTCGTGTTCCTTTAATTGTCGAGAGGCGTAAGCGATGACTTTACCTCTTTGCATTAGAACACAACCGAGGCCATTTAATGAAGTCTCACAATACACCATCATGTCTTCTACACCTTCCGGCAACACTAGAGCTTGACACAACTTCTCTTTTAATAATTGAAAAGCAATTTCTTGCTCGTTTTCCCAATTAAATCTCGCATTTTTTCTCGTCAATTTCGTCAATGGAGAAGCGATCTTAGAAAAGTCTTGGATAAACCAACGATAATAACCGGCCAATCCGAGAAAACTTCGGATTTCCGTAGGCGTAGTCGGTCGTCCCCAACTCTTTACCGTCTCAATCTTCCCCGGATCTACTTGAATACCATCTTTGTTCACAATATGGCCAAGGAATTGAACTTCCCTTAGCCAAAATTCACATTTGGAGAATTTTGCATACAACTTCTCCTTCCGAAACGTCTTCAACACACCACGCAAATGATTTTCATGTTCCTTCATACTTTTCGAATAGACAAGTATGTCGTCAATGAACACAATTACTGACTTGTCCAACATAGGTTGGCACACTCGGTTCATAAGATCCATGAATGCCGCCGGTGCATTCGTAAGACCAAAAGGCATAACTACAAACTCAAAATGCCCGTAACGCGTTCAAAAGGCCGTTTTCTCAATATCTTCCTCACGGACCCGCATTTGGTGATAGCCGGACCGTAGGTCGATCTTAGAGAAATAAGTTGCACCTTGGAGTTGATCAAACAAATCGTCAATCCGAGGCAATGGATAACGATTCTTTATCGTCACTTTATTCAACTCCCGATAATCGATGCACATCCGCATACTACCGTCCTTCTTTTTCACGAATAAAACCGGAGCGCCCCATGGCGAAGCACTCGGTCGAATAAAACCCTTCTCAAGTAACTCTTGGGTTTGATTTAACAACTCTTGCATCTCCGTTAGTGCTAAACGATAAGGAGTTTTAGCAATGGGAGTAGCTCCCGAAACCAACTCAAAGCAAAATTCAACTTGTCTTTCCGCCGGAACACCCGGTAATTCATCCAGAAAAACGTCTTCGAATTCAATAACCACTGGAATTTCACGAATGGATGGTGGCTCTTCACGAGTATCAACTATATGGACAAGAAAAGCCATACCACCACTATTAAGAAAACGACGTGCCCGTGCAAGAGTGCATATCGGCACAAGTCTTCTCCGTCTCTCGCTATGAATAATTAGTTCTCCCCCACTTGGGGTCTTTACCCTAATAGACTTTTCATGGCATGCAATATCGGCTCTATAACGATCGATCCAATCCATACCAACGACAACATCAAACTCACCCAAAGTCATCGGAATGAGATCGATTTTAAACGCTTCGGAATCGAACACAATATCACAATCATTACAAATATCAACCCCTAGCACCGTCTTACCATCCGCTATTTCAACTCCTACCGGATGACGTAACTTAGCTAGCGACTTATTAAGTTTAGGCACAAATTTTGGAGAAACAAACGATAAATTAGCACCACTATCAAATAGGATCCTTGCCGGATTAGAGTTAACCATGAAAGTACCTGAGACAACTTCGTTGGATTGCTTGGCCTCATCATGGGTCATCAAATAATTTCATCCTCGAGCCGTACCCGCCGCCTTCTCCAACTTCTTAACATGATCGGTGTTCAAATCGGGACACTCCGGCCTTCGGTGCCCTTCTTTACCACAATTATAACAAGTGAGTTTGCTCGGCGCCTTGGTAAAATCATGGGCCAAGTGCCCCCTCTGATTACAATTAAAACACATGGGTCCATAACTCAAAGAACCACCCTTCTTCACGCTATTAGCACTTTCGGAACCCTTCTTGCTCTTTTTGTTCGAAAAGTTCGAATGACTCGAACCATCAAATTTTCTCTTAGAGAAAGAGAAATTGCTTTACTTTGGGACTTCCGGTTCGAAGCCCTGGGCTAACTCAAACAATTTCTCAAAAGACTTAGCCATTCCTCGACTAATTTTACGCTTTAACTCATCGCTTAGTGTACGATAAAAATCTAGCATCAACTTGTGATCATCACCAACATACTCTGGGCAAAAACGAGTCTTTGCCAAAAAGGTCGACTTGAGGGTAACCAAGTCCATTGAACCTTGTCGCAAATTGTGCAACTCGTCCCAAATTTTATCGAGGTCGGAAGGAGTTCGGTATTCTTTGAAAAATTCCTTTTTAAACTCTTCTCACGTCAAGCTCATGCATTGCTCTTCACCATAAAACTTAATTTTATCGTTCCACCACAACTTAGCCTCTTCACACAACATACTAGAACCGTATCTCGTTTTCTTCTCGGGAGGACACTCCGCGGTACGGAAAGCCCCCTCGATGTCGGAGATCCAACATGTGCTTTTCAAAGGATCTCTCACTCCATTAAACATAGGAGGTTGAGCATCCTTGAAATTTTTGTAATGGAAGTCTCACCTCCCATATCCACCATTACCATCACCCCTTTTGCCCCGAGGATGAATATTTCTAGCTTCTAATTCCTCTTTGATCGCGGCATTTATTCGCTCATTTATTAACTCGGTTACTTGCTCATCAACCGATTCTTGGAAAACCTTTCGGACATCCTCAAGGAATTCCGCTCTTTGCTTTTTAATGATGGCCTCGACCTTGGCCGTGAATTTGGAGTCCTCGCTCGGGCCTCCATTTTCAGTATCATGACCATTTCTCATCTTCATTCTACAAAACAGAAAAGGTTAAACAACGAAACGAAGGACAAGACATAAATATACCACACCACTCCATCTTGCTCAACAGTCGTCGTACATCGCTTGCTTGACACGATTTGAACCCGTAACAATGGTAGCTAATCATTGTTACGCCAGCACGTCGCATTAACTCGCTAGTACAACGTCTATCTTTCTTGATGATTTCAAAACACAACACGAAACAATTAGTACAAGGTTAGATCACATAACCTAGGCACTAACCACACCCGATCCGACCCGTCTCCTACAAGTCCCGCATACAACGCATACACAATAAAGTCTAAGTCTAGGCACCTATCTCAAGTCGTCTAAATCCCTTAGACCATGCTCTGATACCACTTGAAACAACCCAACCCGTATTCAACCGGATACATTTTTTTTTTAGTAACGAACATTAACGTGCCATTGGAATGATATAAACCATTCCATACAACCCATTAAAACGTACAACAAGTTTAATGTTTACAAAAGGCACTAAGGCCATTAATCATATGTAATACAAGTTCAACCCATTTGAAATGATAGTTTTAATTCAAACTACACCCGAGAATGGTTTGGGGCTAAACTACCCAAAAGCATTAGGTCATCTTCCAAAAGCTTTTACTAGCACGCATCATGGGAATCTAATGCCCAATAACCCCTTTTCCTTTCTCCGTGTTCGCACCTAAAAATGTATAAATGAGAGGGTAAGCTAAAGCTTAGTGAGTGCAATAGTTGCACATATACATATATAACCTACTTACTTGCAACCACTTACACAATATCGTATACAAACTCGTAACTCAATAGTATGTCATCATACTCGTAATACTAACAAGTTGTACAATATCACAAAACCACATTAGCATATACTCAACACGCTCTATATATATAATATGCTAAACAATCAACAAACCCCCATATGGTTAACCATAAACGCTATGGTGCTACCGGCTTGATGGTTCACACCATACGCATTTGAGTCATACTCTTTTATAGTGCTACCGGCTCGTGGTTCACACTTTATTTTATAGTGCTACCGGCTCGATGGTTCACACTTGATGCTACCGGCTCGATGGTTCACATCATGATTTTATAGTGCTACCTGTTCTTTGGTTCACACTTCGACGCTACCGGCTCGATGGTTCACGCCTTATTTTCTAGTGCTACTGGATCGATGGTTCACACTTTGACACTTGTCACATACATGTTATGGCACTACCGGCTTGATGGTTCATACCATAACATTCACAAATAAATACGTCATATACACATACGTATAATTACTCCACTCACCTTATAGACTAGGCGATGAATTAACAACTCCGCAAGCTTCAAAGTGAAGTACCTAATACAATAAGTACAAATTTCAATACACCAAACTAGTTGGACTTGACACCAACATTTATCACTTAAGCATTTAATGACCCATGTGCATTAAATGACCCATTTAATCCAAAACCGCCCATTAATGGCCAAGACTCATCATCAATCACTAAAAACTAGTGATTATAGTCCAATAGCAATAACTACTACCTTTTAGGGTATTTTCATACTCATCTTTGCCCAACTAGGTCAAAATTACCTCTTTTTACCCATTTTAACACTTAGACTCGCAAATTGGTCAAACACGAACCCATTAGCAAATCTTTCATCAATTTACAAGTGTATTAGTGACTAACAACACAATTCAACACTTACAATCTCGATTTACATGACCAAACCCTAGATTATGGTTATTAGGTTTTCCTTACATCAATATAACCCAAATTCACCCATTAAATTCCCATATGGGTCTTACAAGCCTCAAATGACCCAAACCCTAGCCATAAATTAACTAAAACTTAAAACATGGGGTTAAGACTTACCAACACTATCAAGTCGTAGCTAAGAACGAGGAGAACAAATTTCCTATTTGCACCAAAGATCGAATCACAAGTCTTCACCTTCGAATCTCACTTTTAATCTAAAAGGGTTTTGTGTGTTGGAAGAGAAATTGGAAAGAAAAGGGAAATGAAAATGAATTAAATGAGATAAGTGGTTAACATTTGACCCACAAATCTGATCCAAACGCGAAAAGATGAAAATACCCTCAACTTAACCCTTTTTAAAACTGAATTCGGAGTCAGACTGGCAGGTCTGCCGCGGCGCGGCCCCATATCGTCGCGGTGCTACAATTAAAGGAAATCAGATCCTCTTTAGCCCGCCTCCTGACTTCTGATTTACGTGAGATACCGCGGCGCGGCCCACTCCATCGCGGCGCGGCATTGTGCTGCAACTGACCATCTCGACAATTTTAAATCAACATTGATTTATTCAACTTGTACACCTCGTTCACGCTTCCTATATTCATTTGTACTTCGTCTTTAAGTCTCACATGACTTAACACTATCAAAACCCATGCATATACTTATACATGCATCCAATCTCAAATGTAATATAAAAATATATCTCGTATACATCAAGTTAACACTTTAAATCGTTCAATCACATAAACAAGCGAATTATAACGTTCTAACGATTAAATAAGTACCTTAAGACACGTATGAAGAAAACGGGATGTTACACTATTCTTTATCATCAAACATTTGACCGTTAAGGTCGTTTATAGTTTTTACTACTTCATCAGCATTTTTCAAAATTCGGAGAACTAGTTCGCAGTTTAGGGTATTTTTCAGAAACTTCACATTCGAAGTATGTAAGTCTTGGAGGTAGACGTTATATGTATATATTTAACTGTTGGCGTAGAATTGCTGTGAAATTCAAAATACTGATTGCTAATTCCCGGTGGTTGGTATGACAATTATTGTTACAAGATGTAGATGAGTACTTGATAGATTTTCAATGAATGTAATGATTTTTCGGAAAGTCAAAGATCAATGAGGTTGTTGATAAGTTACTGTTAATCTGGTGGGATATAAATGGTTCCCCGGTAACGATGATGAAGGACAAACTTATATTTCAAGGTTATAATAAGGCTTTTTCGAATGAAAGGTCGATGTTGATTTGCTGGAGATGTGACAAAACTGTGACGACCCTGAAAATTTCGACTAATTTTAAACCAAACTCTTGATACGATTTAATATTTTTGACACAATAAGCAAAGTCTGTAAAGTTGAGTCTCAAAAAGTTTGAACTGTTTCATATATTTAATTGACCTTCGACTGCTCTCGACGATTCACGAACAATTAATTGTAAATAGATATGTGTGTATATATATATAAATAATAATTCGAAATATAATTTGAAGTATTATATGTTGTTGTTATTAAAAATTAATAAAATAAAAATAGGATATTATAATAATAATTATTTAATATATATATATATATATATATATATATATATATATATATATATATATATATATATATATATATATATATATATATATATATATATATATATATATTATATTAAAAATAAATATTAAATGATTGTAATACTCGTTTGATGTTCCGATTGATATTAAGCAAGTTAAATTCAAACTTATGTAATTTTAAAATAAACGGTGATACGAAAATGAGTTCTATAAATTTTAGGCTTATTAAAAATGTATTTAGGAACTATTTGTTAAGTTTTAACACTTTTTATATTTTACCCAGAATCGAGAGGGACAGTTGATGTAATTATTATTTAGTAGTTAATAACCAAATTTTATACCATAATGACCAAAATAAATAAATATAATTAATTTAAAAATATGAAATTTTTCTAAAGACTTTTATCCGCCACTGATTATCAACGGAGTACGAAATAATATCCTAAAATTTGATGTCGACTGAATGATTAAAAAGTACCGGTGGCTATCCTATTTAAATTATTGTGCATTATTCATATTGATTGATTGTAAGGTTATATTAATTTATTATTGTTATTAATTATTATTAATCTAAACTAGTATTATATATGTTCATACGAGTGAGATATAGGAAACCACCCCTGCATATTATGTTTCATGTTTCTATTTTTTTTACCCTCTACCATACCCTATATCGCCACTAGACCATCTTCATCAAGATCATCACCTCCACTAAAACACCATCATCATCTCCATCGATCACATCTTCATCAAAGACAACCACTCGACTTCTCCTTTGTCTCACTTCTGTTATTCAACGATCATTCCATCACCACCCGAAGCTACATCACCTCATCACCCCTACAACCTCCGTGAACCATCGAACCACAATAACCATCACCCTCACCATCTTTTATATATATAGGTATATACATACGTACACCATACCACCACCATATTCAACCTCAAACTCACTACTACATAAAAACCGAGCACTCTTTTGTTCTGTTTCTTATTATATCGTGTAAAGACACCTCCACCATCCTCACTATTTAACTGCAACTGTTGCTGTATTACTTTCTGTTTCGGACAAAGCCATCACAACCCACCAAAACACTAACTCATTTATGTTTTACTTTCTAATATCAAAACCCATATTTTTTTTTTTACTATTGATCATCACCTTTCTCTGTTTCTTTAATCTACCACGACCACATGAACACCTCTATCGCCGCCACAGTTTCTGTTTCGAATTCAGTTACGATCATCATTTTCTATCACCATGAACTCCATAGAATTAGTGTTACCTTCGTATTCCTACTTCTTATCTCGTCCAAACAAACCCAACAAACACCCATATGTACTCCTTCGAAATCCACTGTAAACGTTTCTGTTTTACAGACCTAAACCACATCGATTTACTACTAATGATTTCTGTTTCTGATAGATTTCACTCACCATCGGAGACCACCATCAAATACCCACGTAATATTGCTGTTATATTTTTTTGTTGTTTTTCGACAGTTACAGGCAACCCACATGCTAGTACTTGTATTTCGAATGTTATGTTGCCCCTTTCAGTTTATGTTCGAGATCACACCCATAAAATCTGGTCTCAAACTATTAATGCCGCTATACCCAAAACCTGCTACCCATTCTTTTATTGTTTCTATTCGATGGAATGTGGCCAAACCGAACCACTTATTGTTGTGCTTGCGTCTTGGGCTGCAGGCCACAAACCTATTAAATAGGTTTAATTCATGGGTCTATGAAGTAACTAATTGGGCTTAGATAAATTAACTTATTGGGCCGTGTTCGTAGCATTGGAACGAGATCCAGTTTCTATTTTCGGTTGGGCTGAAAATGATGATGATGCTACGTTGATAATAATCAAAGATGATGAAAACGGAATTTACGAGTTAAAACAAAATAAGGTAGTGATTAAAACAGAAATGAACAAGCAAAGGGATGGTTGGGCTTGTGATTGAGGAACGAGAGGTCTTGGGTTCGAGCCCGGTATGGGGCATTTTTTTTTAAAAAAAAGCTTTGGAAGGTATATTTGATTACCAAAAATTATTATTATTATTATTATTATTATTATTATTATTATTATTATTATTATTATTATTATTATTATTATTATTATTATTATTATTATTATTATAATTATTATTATTATTATTATTTATCACTTATTATTATTATTATTATGATTATAGTAATTATAATTATTATTAACATTGTTATTAATAATATTACTATCATAACTAGTTATTATTATCACTTAGTATTATTTTTATTACTAATATTAATAAAAGTATTATTATTATTATCATTATGTTAATATTATTAATATGACTACTAGTATCATTAATACAATTTTTATTAATATTATCATTATTATTATAAATATGATTATTAGTGTTATTATTACTGAACTTATTATCATTAGTACTAAAGGTATTATTGTGGTTATTATTATTATCAGTATTAATACTACTATTATTATTATTACTAAAAGTATCATTTTAATTAAAATTGTCAAAATTATCATTTTATTAAAACTATCTTTTTAATTGACATTTTGATTGAAGTTATTATACTTATTTAATTCATCATTATTAGAAATTATTATTATCTTTATTATCACTATTATTACTATCATTATCATTATCATTCTTAACATTTTCAGTAATATTACAGATAGATATTTTTATATAAAAAATACATTATAATAATATTAATATTACAAATCACTATATTGTTATTATTAAAATGATATTTACTAAACTATATATATAAAATGTATCAATTAATACATAATTATATTTAGTTAAATTAATTAATGAAACATATAATTTATTAATATAACAATTATATTACTAAATAATAATATATAAATTTGTTCGATTACAATGTGTTAATATATATATATATATATATATATATATATATATATATATATATATATATATATATATATAATGATATAGGTTCGTGAATCCGAGGTCAACCATGCATTGTTCAGTTCTGTCGTATGCATACTTTTACTACAAAATATCGTATTGTGAGTTTCATTTGCTCCATTTTTAAACGCTTTTGCAATATATATTTTTGGGATTGAGAATACATGCGCTGATTTTATAAATGTTTTACGAAATAGACACAAGTATTTGAAACTACATTCTATGGTTGAATTATTATACCGGATATCACCCTTTTTAGCTTGGTAGCCTAAGAATTTGGGAACAGACCCCCAAATTGACGCGAATCCTGAAGATAGATCTATGGGCCTAAAAAACCCCATCCAGGTTATGGATGCTTTAGTACTTCAATTTTTATATACAGATGAGTGTACCTGTATATTTGGGGATATTCTAGATGCATTTGTTAATGTCGGTTACTAGGTGTTCACCATATGAATGATTTTTAATTCGCAGGTTATGCGTACTATTTTGTACTCGGGTTACGTGTACAATTAAATATCTGAAATCTCGTGGTCTATTAAAATATTGAAATGATTGTTATGATAAACCTATGAACTCACCAACCTTTTGGTTGACACTTTTAAGCATGTTTATTCTCAGGTATGATAGAAATCTTCCGCTGTACATTTGCTCATTTTAGAGATATTACTTGGAGTCATTCATGACATATTTCAAAAGACGTTGCATTCGAGTAGTTGAGTTCATCAAGATTATTATTAAGTCAATTATAGTTGGATATATTATGAAATGGTATGCATGCCGTCAACTTTCGATGTAAATAAAGTTTGTCTTTTAAAAATGAATGCAATGTTTGTAAAATATATCATATAGAGGTCAAATACCTCGCAATGAAATCAACTATTATGAATCGTTTATAATGTATATGAACGGGTCCTTTCAAAAACTGTCTACTTTGAAAAGAGATTGAAAGGTTATTTTTGCTAATAAATGCCAAAGAATCTGACACAGATATGTGTTAATCTATGAATTTGGTTTCGAGAGTTTTCTAGGTGTATCGTTATACGCGTAAATTCTTCTTTCTGTAGATAACGTGAGGTTGGTTCATCCTCTCGATTGTTCATTGATTGATATGTCTTCAAGAATTTTGAAGGGTTTAAATGCAGATTGTCTTCGTTAATACATGTATGATGAAATCATCAAGAATCTTGAATGATACAAATATCTATCTAGGTTTTATGAATAAAAGTGATGTTTTAGCACAGTTTTGAATTCAAAGTATGTCTTTGAAAGATGTAGAAATCTCAGAGTGATGTCTCCTGTTGAGTCTTGACTTGGATTCTGATCGGTCAAAATTAGAATATGAAATTGAATTTGGATGAGAACGGTTGTTTTGATTTCTATGAAAGAATATATATCGTTGTGAAAGTAGTGAGTATAGTTGATGAATTGCTGAATCAGAATCAATGAAAGTAACATATTAATTGCGAATATATATATATTTTCCAGGTATTACCTACCCGTTAAAAAAAATTCACAAATAATATTTTGTACAAAAGAATTTTATCACAGTCTTTATGGAAATATATATATATATATATATATATATATATATATATATATATATATATATATATATATATATATATATATATTTTCTTCATATGTAATATAGACTTATTGAGTTAATATCATATTAAACTCATTTGATTTTTGGCTGGAACTAGAAATGAATAATCTCTAACATTAGATTACATAATTTTCACAGAGTATATCACTACTGTGATTAATACTTCATTATTTATTCTTTTTGAATATTTTCTCAGTGAATCATGTTGATGCTCATAAAACTCTTGCTAACTTCGCAAGGTACGAATGATGTTTCTTTGAAAGTTTCGGTTATATCAAAAGTGTAAAATCAACATATAATTGAATAATACACTTAGTTTATTATGAAACAGAATTCACTGAATTTGAAACAGAGATTGTAGTTAACGATGATTAAGTTGTTAAGGAAGGATGTACATCTTAGCATATTAGTAATATGAATTTAACCGAGTAGTATATACCCTTATTTAATTAATACATAATAGCTTAGTACGAAAAGATTTTTATTTTGACCTCAAAATTCATATATATATATATATATATATATATATATATATATATATATATATATATATATATAAAATATACATATAATTTATTCAGAGGGAATGAGGAATGAGTTAATACTTCATAACTTGTTGATACAATATACGCGTTGTTGATTAGTGATGTTGTTCGCGGTGATTATAGATCTGGTGGAGCTTGTGATGTTGTAGGTGCTGCTGATGCTGGCGATGCTGACAGCACTGACAGTGCTGGTGATGCTGATGGTACTGTTGATGTTGTTGGTAAAACAAGTCTATCTTGTAAATCGTGCACCATTCCAGTTAGGGTTTTATTTCATCATTTCTATTCGTCCACTTATCTGGTTTATGATTAAGGCTGGAATAGATAATCTCTAAGACTTAAGAGATTATATAATTGCCGCAGAATGTTTTTCTAATGAAGTTATGAAGCATTACTTCATCGGTTATTGTTGCTGATACTTCTTGGTATCTATGGTGCGTATGAGGTTGATGCTCGAGGTACAGGTTATGATGTTGAGGTGTGGGATGCGGATGTTGCTGTTGGTGGTGGTGATGGTACGGTTGGTGTTGCTGATGGTGATGGTGCTGATGTTGGTGATGCTTGTGGTGCTTGTGATGCTTTGCAAGTTGTGCATCATATTCTCTAATGCCACCACTCTAGCACGAAGCTCGTTAACTTCTTCTATTACACCGGAATGATCGGTGATTCGGACGAGTGGATGAATAAGATCTAGAATTTGAAATAGTATATAATCATGACGGGATACTCTGGAAATAAGAGAGAAAATGGTGCTTCGGACAGGTTTGCCGGTAAGTGCTTCAGGTTCTTCGCCAAGAGGGCAGTGTGGTGGATGGAAGGGATCGCCTTCTTCTTGTCTCCAATGATTAAGTAGACTACGAACCCATCCCCAATTCATCCAGAATAGATGATGGCTAATTGGTTGATTCATTCCGGTCACACTGCTTTCGGAGCTCGAGTGAAACTCCATATCGGAATTCGAGGGACTTGAACTAGTGGCGAGTTCTATTTTGTACGATTGAATAAAGAATTTTTCGATATGAAATGATTTTCGGCTATCGGATGGTATTCTAATTACATAGAATATCTATATATATAGAACAAAAGATTTCGTAGATTACGGAGGAATTTATGGAATTTGTCAGGCAAAGTTTACAGTAAAAGATACGCTAAGATATGTTTTAGCAGATACGCTAAGATATGAATTTTGTCTATACACTATTCATGCAATCAATGCAGTAAGATGTGTCTAGACTAAGAATGATAAGCAGGTAATTTCCGACAAGAAATGATAAGCAAAACTTTATGTCATGCAGCTAAGGTCGAAGTCCAGACTCACTAATGCATCTTAATAACTATCAGTTAGACACACTAATGCAAGGCCTGGTTCGCTAAGACCGCCGCTCTGATACCACATGAAGCGACCCGTCCTAATCCATAAGGACGAATACAATAACATGTGGTTACATTGCGAGGTATTTGACCACTATATGATACATTTTACAAACATTGCATTCATTTTTAAAAGACAAACTTTCATTACAACGAAAGTTGACAGGCATGCATACCATCTCATAATATCCAACTATAAATGACCTAACCTGTCATTTACTTAATAATAATCTTTATTGAACTTAACGAATTGAATGCAACGTCTTTTAAAATATGCCATGAATGACTCCAATTAATATCTTTAAAATGAGCAAATGCACAGCGGAAGATTTCTTTCAATCCTGAGAATAAACATGCTTTAAAGTGTCAACCAAAAGGTTGGTGAGTTCATTAGTTTATCATCAATATTCATTTCCATCATTTTTAATAGACCACAAGATTTTCATTTCCATTTCTCATAAATAAACATCCCATACATAGAGATAAAAATCATTCATATGGTGAACACCTGGTAATCGACCTTAACAAGATGCATATAGAATATTCCCATCATTCCGGGACATCCTTCGGACATGATAAATTCGAAGTACTAAAGCATCCGGTACTTTGGATGGGGCTCGTTGGGCCCGATAGATCTATATTTAGGATTCGCATTAATTAGGGTGTCTGTTCCCTAATTCTTAGATTACCAGACTAAAAAGGGGCATATTCGATTTCGATAATTCAACCATAGAATGTAGTTTTAATTACTTGTGTCTATTTCGTCAAACATTTATAAAAGCGCATGTATTCTCAGTCCCAAAAATATATATTTCAAAAGCATTTAAAAAGGGAGCAAATGAAAACTCACAATACTGTATTTCGTAGTATAAATACATATGACGGCATTGAACAAGTGCAAGGTTGGCCTCGGATTCACGAACCTATATTAATTATATATATTTATATATTGGTCAATATCTGTCTAACAATTTAGGTCAAGTCGTAGTGTATCACAATCCTAATGCTCGAGATTATCATGCAGAAGTTAACAAAAGTCAACTTGACCCAAAATGACTTTTAAAATCTATACATGTTTATTGTATAATTTAAATATAGTCGTTTTATATATTTAAATATATTTATCAGATTTTATTAGAGTAAATAATACAAGTCATTTATTAATAAAAATTTATATTAAAAAAATATATATTTTTAAATATCTCAAGTAATAAAATTTATTAAGTTCGCTTAATATCATAAAAATATAGTGGTATGTATTATTAATGTAATTATATTACGTGTGGTAAAAATATCTTTGTATCACATATTTAGTTGATAAAATAATATTAATAGTAATAATGAGTAAAAGTTGTATTATTTTGTAATAATAATAATGATAATATTAATAAAGATAATGTTATTAAAAGTGTTTAATATAAATAACAAGGGTAATAATAATGATGATATTAATAATACTAATAAAATTGATAAAATGATAATTTTAAATAAAACGGTAGTTTTAAATTCTATACTTCTAATAATACTATATTCTTAATAAAAATGATAATTCTTAATAATAATAATAATTTTTAATAGAATGATAGTTTTAATAAAAATGATAAATTTTTAAATGATAATTGATAGTATCAATACTTTAATGTTAGTAAAAAATAATAATATAATTTATCTTAATAATAATATTTACTACATATAATAATAATAATTATCATAATAAGAATAGTAATAATAATATTTTATAAAAATAATTCTATTAAAAATGATAATCTAATAATAATCCTAATATGATAAAATGATATTTCTATTAGAAATGATAATTTTAATCAGAGTGATAATTTTTAATATTAATGATACTTTTAATAATAATAATAATAATAATAATAATAATAATAATAATAATAATAATAATAATAATAATAATAATAATAATAATAATAATAATAATAATAATAATAATGATAATAATAATTTATAGATAATAATAATAACGACGATAATAATAACGACGATAGTAATAATAATAATAATAATAATAATAATAATAATAGTCATAATATTAGAGTTAACAATAATTCAGTTGACCATATCTTTAAATCCGTTCATCGAAATCACACGACTTCTTAATGAAAAGTTAATAATTTTTCGACAGCTTTCCAACGACATGCATATCATATACCTTATATCAGTATTATATGTCTTAAATTCGTGATTCATCATACACTATCTAACGATGAAGTAAAACATACAAGCATGCATGATCGTATATACTCGAGCACTAATCAGGGATACACTATTAATATATAAAAGATAAGATATGAATGCTCGCGTATCAATATTGTGATTCAATATTGCATAAAAGTGCGTAGACGCAACGGAAATGATAAACACTAGTTTGACCTCACGAGCTATACCCCGAACAATACCCATATCCTCCATAGCTATAACCCATAATTTCCTTAGCTTTATCCCGCTCGAAAAACTTGTTTTGAAATGACTCGCACATAACATCGTCGTAGTATTCTATGTATAATACTAATTATAATAACTCTAATACCTCTGATAATACGATTAATAATAATAATATTAATCTTTAATAATAATAATAATATTTATATTTATTTATATTATATAGTGAGAGATCGAGAGAGGTAAAGAGAATGAATGAATTAAAATCAGAAAATGAGCGAGATTTATAGATGTGGCCTGACCAGAGGTGTCATGCGATCGCATGGCTTTCCTAGCCATATCCCATGCGATCGCATGGGATGGTTTGACAGCTAACATCATTTGTTTTACTTTGCCGACACACGTTTTAATTATATAATATATTTAATCTTTATAATTAATTAAATATTATATTATATTTACGTACATAGTTAACTTGTAAACTTAGTTCCAACGACTTGTATGATGACACTCGATTCACGTTCCGCTTCCGGTTTTTCAAACGACGTTTCGTACGCTTAGAAAACTAACACTTTACGTTACGCGACATGTACCTTTATCAATAATTAGACTTAATCATCGATAAACTATATCACTTAAAATATAACTTGTACGTTTGAGTGTTATGGTCATTTGCTTCTTAAAATTGACGTCTCGTTACTTACTAATATATATATAAGAATATTATTTTAAATCAAAGCGTTATATTACTAAGTTAATATTATATTTTATCACTTTGTAAAATAAATATTTTTATTTAGAAATATAAATTTATATATATATATATATATATATATATATATATATATATATGAAATAATATAATATTTATTTTCTCAAACTAATTATATTTCAATGTTTATTATTTAGTTTAAAATCCTTTTCATAATATAACACAAATTGGTATGAGTCGTTTATATACCAGCATTTACTCTGACTTCTCAAATATTCTAATTAACTTATTTAAATATCAATCGAGTCACTAATCGAATACTAATATCGTTTATTAAATAATTCGAAATATACATAAACACATTTTTAATTACACGTTGCAAGTTATTTTTAAATTTATATTTAATTAAATTACGGACTGTTATTATTTGAAATTTGTCAAAAGGTTTCTAGAAAGATTCTAAATTTTAAGATAACGTTAAAACATTTATCCTTATTAAAATGGCTCGATAACAATTTGTCAAAAGTGATTCCAGATATTTATAAAATTATATTCCTTTTTAAAGAAGACGTGACATTCAAATCATATTACATAATTTCTAAAATTCATAATAATAAAAGATAACAATATTAAACTTAATAATTACATCTTGACATGTTGTAAAATGTACTAACCTTTCGAAATATATCATAGTACGTTTTATATTTTTGAAACAATAATTATATGTACTTGTGATTTAATATATATAGCATAAAAATTTAATTAGGTTTTATAAACATTTTCAAATTACATTAAGAAACGTTTTAATAATAGACTTCTTTTAGACTGAAAATATTTTCGTACGTTTGAAATTAAATCAAATAACTATTATAGAGTTTATCCTTCTAAAACTAATTATATTCAGATCACATAATTTATTACTAGAACTTATGTTTATCTAAAACAAAAAAGTATAACGTTATACGTTTAATATTTTGTTAACGTTTTCAAGTCATATAATAATTTCATAACTTATTTTCATATCAATCAACCGTTAACTGTTTTGCTAATATCACTCAATTTAATATTCACACATATGTATATATTCATACATATCTATTTACACATAATTGTTCGTGAATCGTCGAGAACAGTCGAAAGGTAAATGAATACATGAACACAGTTCAAAGTTTTTGAGATTTCAACATTCCAGACTTTGCTTATCGTGTCAGAAATATATAAAGATCAAGTTTAAATTTATTCGGAAATTTCCCGGTTGTCACAATATCCTACTTTATTTTAGGAGAAATTTTGTGCTGCAGATGTTTAAGTTTTCAGTTGGGCTTAGGGGATAGTAAGTTGCAGATGGAATTTGGGGGAGAAGAAGACTTTCTCCTTAATTTTATTTTAATCTAGTCCCCCATCAAATATCTCATTTATCATTTTATCCCTTCAAGATTAATATTGTATCATTTGATATTGAACTTCAAATATATAAATACTAAATAAATAAACTTATAATATATTTAAAATTACAGAATACTTTGTTTTTCAAATATTTCAAAATAATTGTAGATTTTTAATGATCAATAAAAAAGTGTTTAAGGTGGAGAATAATAAATTCCCGTTGGTCAACAATACAATTATTATACAAGCTTAATAACATATGAATAAAATGCTTATATCAATTGATTGATTATATCACTAAAAGATTTCAAAAACCATAACGTCTTCTCAAAAGTAGAAAATTTTATTGAAATTTGTATAAAAAATATATATTATTGAAATTTAAAACAACATATACACAAGATTGGATATCGTTGTTATTGTATTGTCATGTAAAAACGAAGCCCCCCTCAACTTCATTTCTTGGCTCCACCCCTGGATGCAATGACGAGTTTAAAAAGTCTCTAAAAGTGTCTACAACTGGAATGGAAGTTTGTGCCGGAGATAATGAAACCGGAGAAACAGGGTTAAAGATTTTGATGGGTAACAAATGTGACGAGGAGTGATTCATTGAAAGAAGGTATATAGGTAGTAAATAGATGGAAGGAGTTAAATGAAGATGGTACTATAATAGGAGAATGAATGCGGTTATTAGTG
The DNA here is from genome assembly GCF_046630445.1 of Rutidosis leptorrhynchoides. Classification (NCBI taxonomy): domain Eukaryota; kingdom Viridiplantae; phylum Streptophyta; class Magnoliopsida; order Asterales; family Asteraceae; genus Rutidosis; species Rutidosis leptorrhynchoides. The sequence continues at coordinate 716,981,831 of NC_092333.1, forward strand.
GTGGCAATATGTGGAGGAATTAAAAAAATTATTTTCGGTGGGGTTGACACATATTTTGAGAGAGAGAGAGAGAGAGAGAGAGAGAAAGCAAAAGAGCCGTTTGTTATGAGATGAGATATAGACGCTTTTGATCATGTCCAACCTATAACATCATACATGATATAATCATATTATAATTAATTAATATAACCCAATACATGTTTTTATGCAATAGTTAGTTTCATAAGCCAACTTCCAACGAGGCTGCTAAAGCCACATTAATCACCCAGTGAATATTGGGGCCGTTGGCAGAGCCAAGCCAAAGGCTAGCCAGTCTTGGCTCGATAACATATTCGCCAATTAACAACCAATAGTGGCTCGCCGGCATGTATCGTAGGACTCTTTATAGAGTGTTAAGGATGATAATAATAATAATAATAATAATAATAATAATAATAATAATAATAATAATAATAATAATAATAATAATAATAATAATAATAATAATAATAATAATAATAATATAATAATAATAATAATAATAATAATAATAATAATAATAATAATAATAATAATAATAATAATAATAACAACAACAACAACAACAACTACATAAAGGCACGGTCGCACGTTTTCGCTGTTAAATTCTGGTCGTAAGTAGGGATTACAATAGTCACCTAATCCAATGAATATTCATTTAATCCACCCGCTTCGTAATGAATATGGATGAACCTAAGTGGATATGAATACGGATATGGATGAACCTAAATGTATATGAATATGAACATGGATGAAAAGTTTCATCCATGGATATATCCATTAAAACCCGAAATACATATAAAAATATATAAATATAGATATATGCTTACATATTTATTATTAAAAATACATTTAGCGTTAGATTTTTATTTTGCTTTCAACTTTACAATGAAATAACTATGACTATAACATATTACGAAAAAACACGTACATCTAACAAATTAAACATACAAATTACATATTTAAATTTCTAAAATCTACGTTTAATAGTAAATTGAACAAGTTGTGTTATATCTTCGAAAAATATTACACATTCTTGTGGATAAATTTTAATTATGCACGTCATGATATATTTATTCTTACTATACTACATTTTTGTTTTCATCGCATATTAGGAAATATTATAACATTTTTTACCATCCAATGGATATCTATTAACTCGCTTAATCCAGTGAATAAGGATATGGATATGGATAAAATGGAATTAAATGGATATAGATGAACAAAAAATAAATGTATATGGATATGGATACGGCATCACCCGAATCATATCCGGCTCATTGTCATCCATAGTCGTAAGTATGAAGTCTATATATATTTACTTATAATTGTAATATATTTTGCTCAATTGACAATAATTATACGTTTTTGTGTATAACTTTTATAAATTTACATTAAATTTATATTTTTCTAAAAATACTTTAATGATGTAAATTTATATTTTCCTAAAAATACTTTAATGATTTCATTTCATTAATAGAAATATTAAAAAAAAAAAAATAACATCCAACGAATACCAGTTAACCCGCTTAATCCAACAGATATGGATACGAAATCGATAGAAAAAATGGATATGAATCGATGAATTATATATAAATGCTGTTTTTATATATATATATATATATATATATATATATATATATATATATATATACACACACACACTAAATGGATATGGATTTTACATTACCATTCATAGTAGTGATATCCAGAATCGTTAGTTATCTATTTTAGAATTAATGGTCAAAAGGGATCACCGAGCGTTGCTACGAAAAATCGTTTACAATAATAGATTTCAGTATATATACATTCAACATTTAGTTTAATAGTTTACAATTACTATATACATATCAACAATTGTTACAAAGATATATATTTTTTTTATTATGCTATTTTACTCTTAGTGAACCTAAGTTAACAATAATCTGATTAAAATATTAGTATTTATAATTTGAAATATATTACAAGAAAAATAAAAATTTAAGATATATTATATGAAAAATAAAAGGATAAAAAATTATTTAATCGTATTTCTTTTTAAGATGTATCAAATTAATTATCATAAATAGTTAGCACATAACTCGTAACTAAAAATGCTAGTGAAAATAAAATATTTATCAACTGAATATTGAAAATAAGAATTTAATAAAACATTAAAAACTTGTAAGAAATTAAATTTAATATTAAATTTCATGTTATTAAATTTTATCTTGCTATGACACAAACTTGCTTGTGCTTTAGTATATGAATATAAAATATAATATAATATAATATAATATAAGTATATATATAAATAATAATAATAATAATAATTATTATTATTATTATTATTATTGTTATTATTATTATTATTATTATTGACTTTGTTTACTTAATACGTAGTAGTTTATATGCAAATGCAAAATTGATTTTGTGTATTCTTTCAAATCATTTGACTTAATGCATCCTAGTAGTACTTTTATAATAACTTTGGTTAGTTATTATGAAAATATTACCTAAACAAACACATGCTAAGTGGACCCTTAAAGAAATGAGGGACTATTCTGTAATTCTGTAATAGTTTAGGGGGTAGTAGTTAGTGGGTCTTCCCTCACTTCTGTTGGAAGTCCCTTCCCTGCAAAGAGAAGAGTCATATACATGTACATACATATACATATACATATACATACATATATATACATATATACATACACATATATAGATATAGATATATATGTGAGAGAGAGAGAGAGAGCAAAGAACAAACCAAAGGGATAAAGAAAGTTAGAAACTAGAATAAGTACAGCGTACCTCTTTATATATTCTCACAAAACCTTATTTCTCTATCTTAATTTCCCTGTGTTCTTCAGTGCTTATATTTCAAATTCATTTTATTTCTTATTAAATTAAATTATTATCATATCAAGGTCTGCTTCTTCTGAGTCTTTTAAACATGGGTTGTCTTGACTCATGAATAATAATAAACAGTATTCATTATAAGGTGAGAAATAGTAAGTTTTGAAAAATGAAAGAAAAACTTATTATGAAGAACAAAGGAGATCAACAAGCTTCAAGAAGCCTTATATCAAAAAAATGGACACTTTTTTTGTGTATTGGCAGTTTTTGTGCTGGATTACTTTTCACCAATAGGTATTACTATTTATATGATCTTATTTATTTATTTTGATTTTTTTGTATGATAGTAACTTTATGTAGAAAAATAGAAGAATTGATTATTGATGTTTCAATAGTTAAGGTAATTGTTAATCACATAAAATGGTAACTGCAACTGTACTGCTATTGATTCAATAATTTTTGTTGTTATTTGTATGATTTTATTGACTTTCCTTATTTAGATGTTTTATGATATATGCTCTTTACATGAGTCCAATTTTTTGTTACAAATTTAAAAATCTTGTTTATATTTATGATGGCTATCTCTAGTACTATGCAGTATTCATGTGAGTACTGTAAGTTTGTTTTTGAAGAGATATTATCATTGGTTTCTGCAATATAATGATCATCTTCTGTACTTTGTGATAAAAAAAAAAAAACTAACTTCTTTGATGGAAATAAATAAATAAATGGCAGTTGCTGTCCTCTTAATTGTTTTGCTGGTAGCTCTAACTTAAAAATGAAATCCTGATTAATAAGCAGTTATTAGAATTTGGTAATGAAGTTGGATTTATAAGTTATCAAAAAATTGGTTACAGAATGTGGACAGTGTCTGACTCTAAACTTATTACAAGACCCACTGTTCTAGGATCTGAAGGTTTAAAGTTAGTATCAGAAGATTGTGATCTAAGAAAGGTATGTATTTTATATAATATTTAATAATTAATAATTTACTGAAACTAATTACTTCTTTATGGTTAATTGTTACAAAATTGATTAATTTGGGGTCGTTTAGTTACAGATTAAAAATGTAAAGCGCGATCCAAAGCAGATATTTGGGGAGATATCAAAGACTCATCAAGCTGTACAGTGAGTTTTAGTTTGTCTCTATATTAAATTTTTTAGATTTTTACTAGGTGAAAATTTTTATGATTGATTATATTAAGTATGGGTTTGTTGATTTAAATGTATAGGACATTAGATAAAACAATATCGAGCTTAGAGATGGAATTAGCTGCAGCAAGATCCATCCAGGAATCGATTGTGAACGGATCACCAATTTCAGAAGAAGACACAAGGACTTCAACCGAAAGAAGAAAGTATTTAATGGTTGTTGGAGTTAATACAGCTTTTAGTAGTCGTAAAAGAAGAGATTCAGTACGGGCTACTTGGATGCCTCAAGGTTCGTAGAGTTTAATTTAGAGGTGGCAAATGGACGGGTTGGGTAACAAGTCACCAAGAGTCATTTTTTGACCGCATATAAGTGACCCAAAATCATCTGTCATAACTAATGGGTTGATATTGTCACATGTAGTCGGATCTTTTGCTTTTTTTTTTTTTTTTGGTTCACACTAACTGCTGTATATTTAACATCTGAATGTATAGGTGAAAAAAGAAAGAAGTTAGAGGAGGAGAAGGGCATCATAATGCGTTTCGTCATTGGTCATAGGTATGTTCTTTACTTTCTGACTCTGTTTACCATTGTCATTGGTAGGGGCGGACCTACAATATGTCGAGTGGTAGCACGGGACACAAGTGAAATACACAATGCAGTGGAATTTTTTTTGAACTTTTAACTAGTTACACCAGTGGATAATATAATTTTTTGAGTCACACCATTAAAATAAGCCATCTAGTAGATTTTTTTTTTTTTTTTGGTTTTTAACCAGTGATACCACGGATCCGCCAGGGGCTTTTGTTACGAAAACAAACCATAAAGGGAAAGTACTATTTGCAATAATAGTTATTAGCTGTTTAGATAAGCTCATTTTATAGCACTTTGCCAACAAACACTTTGGTAAATATTGGTCATTTTTACATATTACAACGTTTTATAATATACGATGATGATAGCTAGATTTTTGAGTCAACAACAAGCGTCGATTTATTGGCGTCTTGACTGCCGTTTAGAGCCTAAATTGAATTCCAGGGAGGATTTAAAACCCATGGAAATTTGATTCTACTATTTTCATGGCGTTTCAGTTTTATTTTTTTATTTTAATTTACTATTTTTTTTTAAAAAAAAATTTCCTACTTATTGACCGGAGGTCCACTCGGAAGCAATCTCTTTATCCGTCGAATAGAGAGAGGGATTACTTTCTCTACTTTTGAGTGTGTTTCACTCTGGGTGGAGAAATGACTTGTTTTTATTCTCGAATAGGGGAAGGATTGTCTACATCTTTACTCCCCATACACCACTCATGTGGTATTGGGTTTTGTTGTTGTTGGTGTTGTGTTGATGATGATAGCTAGAATGTGCCAATGATGATCGATGGAAAAAAACCAAGTCATTTCATACATATATCAACAAGTGAACTTTTGTACAAATAAAGCATGCTAACAACTTTTCAGAATATCATGTGCCTAGATTTTATATGTTTCTAATCATTTGAGCCTCACTTTTAAAGTTCATTTGGTTTAAAGTTATAGGTCATTACATATTATTTTTGGTATCAATGTACTTCTGTTTGTCAAATAAAGTTAAAATCTCGTGTATGATCGCTTTTGTTAGTGCTACGGTTGGGGGCATACTCGATCGAGCTATTGAAGCCGAAGATAGAAAGCATGGAGATTTTTTGAGACTGGTAAACCTTTTTGATCATTTTTTTTCTATGTTGTTTATTTTTTAGTTATTTGGTTGGTAGTTATAGTTGAAACTCCTTATAACTAATCTTGGTAACTTTATTACTAACAGGATCATGTAGAAGGATACTTAGAACTGTCTGCAAAGACAAAAACATATTTTGCAACCGCGGTTACTATGTGGGATGCAGAATTTTACATCAAAGTTGACGATGATGTTCACGTTAACATAGGTAAATTTGCTTCAGTTTGGTTACAATAATCTAAATAAATGCGAAACATGACTTTAATGGAGTAGTTTATAATCATATACCTAAACCAAAATGTTCATACTTTGACTTCTTTGTTATTTGTATGTATTTTAAGTCCTTTCACAACCTAACATGTTTGAATATTGATTGCAGCCACATTAGGTCATACATTAGTTAGACATAGGAAGAAGAAAAGGGTATATATCGGGTGTATGAAATCTGGTCCTGTTCTTGCTCAAAAGTAAGTTAAAAATTTAATTTCCGGTTTACAAAAAATTCATAAGCTTCAGTTTGTTGCAGTATTTTGATTATCATCTGATGTAACAGAGGAGTAAGGTACCATGAACCAGAATATTGGAAATTTGGTGAGTCAGGAAACAAGTATTTTCGCCATGCCACAGGACAATTATACGCCATTTCAAAAGATTTAGCTACTTACATCGCACTAAACCAGTTAAGTTCGCTTGCTCAAGAGCGAAACTTTATTTTATTTTACTTCATAATTCACTCCATTGTATTCTAATATTGTGTTACAAATAATCTCAGACATGTACTACACAAATATGCAAATGAGGATGTTTCTTTAGGATCTTGGTTTATTGGGCTTGACGTCGAGCATATTGATGACCGACGATTATGTTGTGGGACCCCGCCAGGTAAATTTTCAAACTTCAACATATTAAAGCATAATGCACAAAAATTTGTAATTTTGGCTTATGGACTTATGGTAACATCTTTGTTCATTGTAGATTGTGAATGGAAAGCACAAGCCGGAAATGCTTGTGTGGCATCATTTGATTGGACGTGCAGTGGGATTTGTCGGTCTGTTGATAGGATGAAGGAAGTCCATAGGCGATGTGGTGAGGGCGAAAACTCTGTTTGGTCATCTACATTTTAGAACATAACACAATTGTTGTATTTTCTTTCTAAAAATGGAAAGATGGTAACATGTAGAAACCGAAGGGAGATTTGTAAAGAAGATAAAATTGTATATTTTGAGATGAGTGGAGTGGAAACTGGAGAGGCCATGTAATGAGGAGATGCCCTGCTATGCAATAATTCTTCAAAATATTACATGAAGAGGAATGCAAGCAAAGCAAGAGGCTCTTTTGCACATTTGTTTCTTTCTATTTTTGGTACTAATAATTCCACCTGAGTTGTCATAAGGTATTATGGGTTCATGTTGCAAGTGACATAGTGGATTTTTTTTTTCTTCTCTCATCTTTATATAAAAAATATGTTAGCATGAGATTACTTTTGGACATTTATGTTTCAATTACATTGTATAGTTTAAATATATTTACACTATGTTTGGTTTTTTCTCAATGATGCTCAATGAAACAAATAATATATATGTGTTGAACCATTCAAAGTTGAAATTATCTCTTATACGAGTTCGAAAGATACTAGGTGTTTATCGAGATAGCCAATCGGAGCTAAGAATACTGTTCGTATCAACACGACAACACCAGACTATAACTGTAACTTTAATAACACTTGTTAGGAACGATATTTAGTTCAAACATATAAGTTCTATTGAGTTACGACACTAAAAGCAATTGGTGACAAAATGAATAGTTTTTGAACAATCTTATATACACATTGATTTATTACTTATGTTGATGTGGGAATTAACAAATATGATATAACTCCTCTGAAAGAATACTATATACTACATACTATATGATGTGAAATGAAATGATTTAACGTAACAAATACGGAGTGTATCAAAGTTACATTTTAGGTCTTTAATTACCCTTTTCTTTGTATTGTATTGTAAGGTCAATTTATTTGGCGGTAGCGAAGGGCGACCTACAACAAAAAGTACCACATACTTTAAATTTAATCTTGCAAGTCATGTGGTATTGGAGTTGGCTTTTGACTTTTTAGGTCAACTAAGATTAATTTATAATTTAAGAATTAGGTGTGGAATTTATAAGAAGGAAATTATAGTATTTATTTTTATTCATAAGGTGGGACTTGAAAGTATACTTTAAGGACCAAATGAAACTGAGTTCGGTGGCCAACAATTTCCTATGACATGTGACCTAAATTTTAGCTACCAAACGGTTAGTTGAAAACTTTGAATTAATTGAACAAATCCCAATTAAAAGGAGTATTTATTCTCAACACGAACAAATCAATATCGTACAACACATTCAGAAATCTTGTCCCATTCAAGAATAACTAAAGTTATTTATTTTATTGCAGTGAAAACAATTATTATAAATTGTCAAAACTTCAAGTTATATAATGATTTATGACAAAATTTCAATTATTTTATTGAATTCTTTAACGAAGAATTCAAACTTGATATACTAGTAAATTTAATGAGTTATGTACTGCTACAAATGATTTATGTGTTTTTTGTTATAATATATAAATATATATATATAAATGGATAGTTAATTATTGATACACAAAAGTAATATTATTGTATTACCTAAACTTGTGATATTTTTGCTATAAATAGCTATGAATGCAAGCATTAAACTTGCACCATTTCTCACACTTACAAAGTGTTTCTTTCTTTCTCTCCATTATCATCTTTGTTCTTACACTTCATTATTAGCATTCTTAATCAAGAATCAAACCACTAAAGGTAGTTATAAGCCTACTGAATTATAACATCAAGAATCAAACAACTAAAGGTAGTTATAAGCCTACTGAATTATAACACGTTATCAGCACGATAATCTTAATACTAATTATGGTTGGCTCTGCCACCTAAATGATATATGGTCGGTTATACCACCTGAATAATATATGGTCGACACTGTCGTCTAATTATCATTTATGTTACTAACATTTATATTTCAATTATCTAACATTTATATGGCCGACACTGTCGCCTAATTATCATTTATGTTACTAACATTTATATTTCTATTATCTAACATTTATATGGCCGACACTGTCGCCTAATTATCATTTATGTTTACTAATATTTATATTTATGTTATATAACATTTATTAATGATTGCTTACATATGGTCGACACTGTCACCTACTTATCATTTATGTTATATTAAATTTATGTTTAATGTTTATATACTTATGAATATAAAGTGACTATAATTTATCATGTTGTTTGTTTTAATAGAAAATGTCGAATATGGAAAAACTTAAATTTACTCCTTTAGAATCAACTGGAAACAACTACATGCCATGGGTTATAAAAGTAAAAATGCATCTTAAATCAATGGGCATTCTTGAAGCCATAAATGAAAACAACACTTGTTCTGAAAAAGAACAAGCAACGACATGTTGCTTTATTCATCAACATATTGATGAATGCTTACAAAATAATTATGTGACTGTAGAAGATCCCCATGTTTTATGGGAAGGTCTCAAAAGCAGATTCAATAATCAAAGAGAAATTTTACTTCCAGCTGCTATGGAACAATGGAGAACATTAAGGTTCCAAGACTTTAAGAAAGTAAATGAATATAGCTCAGCTCTGTATAATACATGTTCACAACTTAAATTCTGTGGACATGAAATAAGTGATGCAGACAAGATGGAGAAAACTTTCTCCACAATGAATGCTGCAAACATCACAGTGCAAAAAAATTTGAGAATGCTAAAGTTCAAAACATATCCTGAACTTAATTCATATCTCTTAGTTGCAGAGCAAAATGATGAGCTATTAATGAAAAATCAGCAATCCCGTCCTACTGGTACACTTGCAATCCCTGAAGCAAATACTGCAAATAATTATAAACAGGGACAATGACGCGGGCAAGGTCGTGGTTATAATAACCATCACCATCATCATGCCAAAAGCTATAACTATGGTAGAAACCATCCTTATGGTAATGGTAATGGGCGAGGATGTGGTCGTAGTCGTGGCCGTGGTGGTCAAAGAAATAATAATCCACGAAAATATAAATATCAACCACAAAACAAGCCCACTAAACAAGATGTTGAAGAAAATTCTTCTAAAAATTCTGAAGAATCTTGCTACAGATGTGGTAGAATAGGCCACTGGGCTAATACTTGCCGAACATCTAAACATCTTGTTAAGATGTATCAGGATTCGCTTAAAGATAAAGAAAAGGAAATAAATTTTGTGGATAATATTGATCCAACAGTCACTGAGCAACCATCTGATTTATATGAAGATTTCTTGAATTAAATTAATATGTTTCTTTTATAAATAAAACGATTTAACCTTTGTCATCATGTTTTCTCAAATGTTTCAGTTCTATATGTTTTATCAAATGTTCCAGTTCTATGTTTGATGTTTCAATTCTATATATGTCAAATGTTTCAGTTTTATCTATTTGTGTGTAATAAACATTTTGTGTAACATTTATATACTTACTGTTTGTTTCTTATATATGAAGTTTAATATGAATTCTGCTGGAACACAACATAAATCAAGTAGTGGAGATCTCTGTATAGCAGATAGTGGTACTACACACACTATACTTAAATCTGAAAAATATTTCATTGATTTGAAACCAACGAAATGAACTATACATACAATATCAGGTGCTGCTAACTTGATAGAAGGGATAGGAAAGGCAAAATTCATATTACCAAACGGTACAACATTTTTAATTAATAATGCCTTATTCTCTCCTAAGTCAAGCAGAAATTTATTGAGTTTTTCTGACATATACCTTAATGGATATGATTATCAGTCAGTAACGGCAGAAAATGAGAAATATTTAAGTATCACTAACAAGAATCACGTGATTGAAAAACTGCCAAGACTTAATTCTGGATTACATTATACACATATAAATGTACCAGAAGCACATATGGTGATTAAAGAAAAGTATATTGATCCTGGTGTATTTAATTTATGGCATAACAGATTGGGCCATCCAGGATCAACAATGATGAAAAGAATTATTGAATGTACACATGGACATCCACTGAAGGATAGAAAAATCCTTCATGATACAATGATTCCATGTATATCTTGCTCTCTTGGAAAATTGATAACTAGACCCTCACCACTTAAGGTTGAGAAAGAATCACCAATGTTTCTTGAAAGAATTCAAGGTGATATTTGTGGACCAATTCATCCACCATGTGGACCATTTAGATATTTCATGGTCCTAATAGACGCATCTAGTAGATGGTCTCATGTTTGTCTGTTATCAAGCCGTAATGTGGCATTTGCAAAATTTCTTGCCGAAATTATTAAATTGAGAGCACATTTTCCTGATTACATCATTAAAAAGGTGAGACTTGATAATGCTGGTGAGTTTACATCTCAAGCATTTAATGACTATTGCATGTCTATAGGAATTGTTGTTGAACATTCTGTTGCTCATGTGCATACACAAAATGGTTTAGCCGAGTCACTGATTAAACGTTTACAGTTAATCGCTAGACCATTGATAATGAGAACAAAACTCCCTGTATCAATATGGGGTCATGCAATTTTACATGCTGCTGCATTGATTCGCATCAGACCAAGTGCAAGTCATAAATATTCCCCCCTACAACTTGCTTTTGGTCAAGAGCCAAATATTTTCTACCTTAGAACATTTGGTTGTGCAGTATATGTTCCAATTGTGCCACCACAACGTACAAAAATGGGTCCTCAAAGGAGGTTGGGAATATATGTTGGATATGAAACATCTTCAATATTAAGGTATATTGAACCTATGACAGGTGACGTTTTTACAGCACGTTTTGCTGATTGTCATTTTAATGAAACATTGTTCCCTAGATTAGGGGGAGAAATGAAAAATAAAGAAAATGATGTTTCATGGTGTGAACCTCAATTAAAGTATCTTGATCCTCGCACAAAAGAATGCGAGACAGAAGTTCAAAAGATAATGCATATACAAGAACTTGCAAATCAATTGCCTGATGCATTTACAGATACAAAAACGGTGACAAAATCATATATACCAGCAGTAATTACTCCAGCTCGAATTGAAATTCCAAAAGCTGGCAATAACGTCACTCATGAATCTTTGCCACGTCAGAAACATGGAAGACCAATTGGTTCAAAGGATAAAAATCCTCGAAAAAGAAAATCAGCTGATAATGAAGTAAAAGAAAGTGTTCAAGAAGAACCACAAATCAGTACTCCTACTGCAGAGGAGATTGATGATGTCAATACAGAAATTGCAATCAATTATGCATATTCAAAAATATTATGGAACCGAAATGAAATGAAAAATCTTGATGAGAAATTTTCATTTAATGTTGCATATGACATCATGAATAATGATGATGATCCAGAACCAACATCTATGGTTGAATGTCAAAATAGACATGATTGGGCTCAATGGAAAGAAGCAATACGAGCTGAATTAGAATCACTCAATAAAAGAAAAGTTTTCGGATCCATCATTCTCACTCCTAAAGATGTGAAACCTGTAGGATACAGATGGATTTTTGTCCGAAAAAGAAATGAGAAAAATGAAGTTACAAGGTATAAAGCTAGACTTGTAGCTCAAGGTTTTTCTCAAAGACCGGGAATTGATTATGAAGAAACTTATTCCCCTGTTATGGATGCAATTACTTTTAGGTACTTAATCAGCCTGGCAGTTTCTAAAAATTTAGAAATGCATCTCATGGATGTTGTGACTGCTTACCTATATGGATCACTTGATAGTGATATATATATGAAGATACCTGAAGGATTTAAGGTACCAGAAGCATCAAATGCAAAACCCAAAGAAATGTATTCGATTAAATTACAAAGATCTTTATATGGGTTAAAACAATCGGGACGTATGTGGTATAACCGATTAAGTGATTACTTGATAAGCAAAGGGTATACAAATAACCTTACTTGCCCTTGTGTTTTCATTAAGAAAACAACATCTGAATATGTGATCATAGCTGTTTATGTTGATGATCTTAACATCATAGGTACAAATAAAGAGATCTATGAAGTCATTCAACTTCTAAAGAAAGAATTTGAAATGAAAGATCTCTGAAAAACCAAGTATTGCCTTGGTTTACAAATTGAGCATATGCCTAATGGTTTACTTGTACATCAAACAACATATACTGAAAAGATTTTGAAACGTTTCAATATGGACAAGGCAAAACCATTAAGTACTCCTATGGTTGTTAGATCACTCAATGTTGAAACTGATCCATTTCGTCCATGTGAAGATCATGAAGATATTCTTGGACCAGAAGTACCATATCTTAGTGCAATTGGAGCTCTTATGTATCTTACAAATTGTACAAGACCTAACATTTCTTTTGCAGTTAATTTGTTGGCAAGGTTCAGCTCTGCTCCTACCAAAAGACACTGGAATGGGATCAAACACATATTTCGATACCTTCGAGGAACTACTGATTTAGGATTATTTTATTCTAACGAATCAAAACAAGATTTGGTTGGTTATGCTGATGCAGGTTATTTATCTGATCTACATAAAGCTAAATCTCAAACTGGATATGTATTCCTAAATGGAGGTACTGCAATATCGTGGCGTTCTCAAAAACAAACACTTGTTGCTACATCATCAAATCATGCCGAAGTGATTGCATTACATGAAGCTACTTGAGAATGTTTTTGGTTGAGATCAATGACACAAATCATTACTGATTCTTGTGGACTAGAACGCGATAAAAGTCCAACAATTATCTATGAAGATAATGCAGCTTGCATAGCACAGATGAAAGAAGGGTATATCAAAAGTGACCGAACCAAACACATACCTCCTAGATTCTTCTCATACACTCAAAATCTCATTAAGGACAACGAGATTGAAATGAGATATGTTCAATCCAGCAAAAACTCTGCTGATCTTTTCACGAAAGCACTTCCAACTGCTATTTTCAGAACACACATTCATAACATTGGCATGAGACATGTTCAAAAGATGTAACAACCGAAGCGATGTCTACTTTAGAGGGAGTCAACTCCATGCTGCACTCTTTTTCCCTTAGCTAAAGTTTTTTCCCACTGGGTTTTCTTTAGTAAGGTTTTTAACGAGGCAGTAACTTACCGTTGATCTTCAACAAACAAAATTGCTATCCAAGGGGGAGTGTTATAATATATAAATATATATATATAAATGGATAGTCAATTATTGATACACAAAAGTAATATTATTGTATTACCTAAACTTGTGATATTTTTGCTATAAATAGCCATGAATGCAAGCATTAAACTTGCACCATTTCTCACACTTACAAAGTGTTTCTTTCTTTCTCTCCATTATCATCTTTGTTCTTACACTTCATTATTAGCATTCTTAATCAAGAATCAAACCACTAAAGGTAGTTATAAGCCTACTGAATTATAACATCAAGAATCAAACCACTAAAGGTAGTTATAAGCCTACTGAATTATAACATTTTTGTCATATTTTGTAATGTAACTTATGTGTCTTTGTATTATTGTATATGTGTTTGTACATAATGGTGTAAGTTTCATTTTCACCCTCATTGTCACTTAATAAATTTATAATATATCATTAAAATCCATGGAAATATTATTCACGTCATTTTTAATTGTCCAAAGGGTATTTTTGTCTTTTTACACCTTTAGATATTTGTTGATTAGGGTTTATACACCCACGTTTCTCGATCCTTCCATTCACTCTCTTTAGGGTTTTGTACCTACTTATGGCGATTTTTAGTGTCTCCATCGCCACAATCGTCCTTATCTCCACCAACCATCGTCTCCATCGCCACCACTGTCTCCATTGCTATCACCGTCGGTCGATTTACTCTTGACAGAAATACTTTGTAGGGAGACAACCCACGACGTCGATCGTCGTTGTTCCAACCACCACTGATGTCGCTTCCACTCCCGCCTTCAAGTGTTTCATTTACCATATGTATTTTTCCGTAAAATGTGTTTGGTGATTTTTTTCTCGTCGTCGGTTGTTCCAGAGTTAGGTTAAGCGGTGTTTTCTTCACCACCGCTCTAGGTTTCGTTGGTTTAATCCGGATGGTTCAATACATGCTGCCCTCTTCATTCTTTTTCATACACGTGAATGGTAAGGTACGTTGCGATTTTTGATTTCTTCAAATTTTTAGTAGCTAATTTCTTGATTGTAGTCGATTATACTAATGTTGGATAGTAAAAAAATTAGGTGTTTAAAAGTTTAATAGTTTTTGTATTTAAATGAGATTTTGCAGGTTTGCTGATTTTGGTTAATTGCCGTGAATTGAAGCTCACTTTAAGCCATCGTTATAACAGGTATATTGTTTTAATAAATTTGTACTTTTTTTTTTTTTTTGGTTCTAACTATTTTTATGTTGTTTTCGTCTTTATTTAGTTTTGTAATGTTATTGTTTTATGCAGGGTCGATCCCGAAAATTGAAGTGCCTAGACCGAGAAATAAAAAATAGGCCCTTATGTACTAACGAATAATATAGGTTATTTAAAAAAAACCGCCAACTAACGTCATACATACAAATAGATAGTCATATAGAATAGAAATAAGATTAAACAATAAAAAATATGGTATTCGAGTTCAAGGCACGATTAAACCCTATAGAAATTGTTGAGTCTCACTTCTTGATTATATTGTGATTGGCTTGGTATGCAATAATTATATAAGGTAATATTTATTTTCTATCCCACATCGGTTGCTTTATAAACCAGATGACTATAAATTTTAAAGTCCCGATTGGTAACATGTAAAAAAGAAGATATGGGCTTGATTACTTGGGCTTAACTTCTCTTTACACTCTTTTAGAAGGGCTTAACGTCTCTTTAACTTCTCTTTACACTCTTTTATGAAGATGTTTGCACCATATTGCTAATTGCCTACCTACAGTTTTTCTACGTGACTAGTCCTTGTAGGCTTGTAGCTTGACCATATTACACCGGGTGTTTCTAACTAATTTCCGTTAATTTTTTCATTAAACATATGAGAAAAAAATATATTATCTTTTAATGGATATAATTAAGGATCATTAGTTAGAAAGATTCCCAGATAACATGTACTATTCACTTAAAAAAGTTCAAAGAGATAACCCTAAAAAACAATATAAT
Organism: Rutidosis leptorrhynchoides; assembly: GCF_046630445.1. Lineage (NCBI taxonomy): Eukaryota > Viridiplantae > Streptophyta > Magnoliopsida > Asterales > Asteraceae > Rutidosis > Rutidosis leptorrhynchoides. The sequence continues at coordinate 716,997,722 of NC_092333.1, forward strand.
GAAGTTTATTGTATTATCTACAACGAAAAAAGAAATGTTATTTTCATCCTCAATGTAAACGTTTGATACAAGGCAACACGAGCATAGCCCATAAGATATAATAGGCCCAGAACTAAAATTCAATAGATACTTTAAGGCCCAAAAAACAAAATACAATTACGTTAGTAGTAATTGATTTTGAATACTTTTCTCTTTCAAAATAACGATTAGAATAAATCGGGGCACATAAAATTGTACCGTAATATTTTTATGAAATAAATTAGCACATCAAAATGGGTCCATTGTAACTTGATATAGCTCACAGCCTGTTTGCTTCGAGCTTAACGAACTTCTTGAACTATAAAAATTATTTCGATCACCAAGTTTTGTGTTTACTTGTGACTTAAAATTTAATCCCAGCTATAGGTTGAGATTAGTCCCTCTCCCAAAAATGTATGTTATTCGATTTGGTTCGATTGTATTTGTTTTCAATTGGTTAAAATAGAGGGGTAGTTTCAAATTGAAATTTATGATTGCTAAAACCGTTAATTCTTCATCTAGCTAGTTCTTGCTAGAAAGTTATGTTTTTTTATAAATTTATGTCGTTCAAAAAATAGTCCCTCACCCTAAAAAATGGTGTACTCCCCATACAACTATCCCTTTTTCAAGAGTACTCTTACCTTAACACAAGTACTAATTTTAGTTGAATCACTAGTGCAGATTTTTCACCTAGAAAGTTTTTTTTTTTTTTTTTTTAACCATTCAGGCTTGCCTGAGTGGCCACCGAGTTGCCCAATGAAGCACAGAGTAATACGACGGCTAAAGGGTTTGTGGTGTGTATCCTTACAATGAACCACAAAACCCGTATATATATATATATATCTTCAGTGACCATCGGCCGGTGGTCTGAGACCTACGACCGATGGTGAGAGTCCCTCGACCACCCCCATTTTCGAATAGTGGAAATGCTTTAGTACTTCGAAGGGTTCTTGTCATACATTTGAATAGTGGAATGTATGATGCCAGATATCTTAAGCGCTCTATGTTAAGGTCGGTTACCAGGCGACTCATCGTATGAATGATTTTTGCAGTTGTAATGATCCTGCTAATTTCCCTCCTCTTAAACCATCACATAGACTAAGGGAAAAAATCCATAATTATATACTCCCGGGTTCAATTCCTGGCTATGCCAAATTGTTCAAAAAAGGAGTGTGACTAGAGGGTGCGCATAATGCGCAATTCACCCGGTACCAGGTCTCGCGCTCGGGGGCTTGATTGCCCAAGGTTTTACCTTCTATGGGGGAGCCAATGTGCTCGTTCATAGGAGGGTTTCCTTGCTTACCAAAAAAAAAAAAAAGTTCGGCTTTTTATTTATTTATGTTTTTAACTATATTAACAACAACAACAAAACTCAATTCCATAAAAGCGAGGTATGAGGGAGGTAAGATGTAGACAATTATTTCATTATCCTATAATAAAGAGAAATTATTTCTACACCAGGGTGAAACACCCCAAAAGTAGAGAAATTTCTCTCTCTCAATGTTCTATGGATAGAGAAATTATTTCCAAAAGGTCCTCCGACATATAATGAAACGACCCGTCCATATTACTATAAACACGGTACGTTAGTCATTGGTCCCATAGCGAGGTATTTGACCTCTATATGATACGTTTTAGAAAATATTGCATTCGTTTCATAAAAAGCACACCATTATTATACATAATGCATGTTTTAAACAAGTGGGCGATTATTTAAGAAATAATCCCCAAAATACATCGGTTTCCAAATACTGCACACCAGTCGAATATAATACATGACAAAGTTTTTATTGAATGCAACACTTCATTTAAACAAAAACATGAGACTCCATGCATAGCTTGCTCAGATAATGCAATAGCGAAAGACTTTCTTAAGGACCTGAGAATAAACATGCTTAAACAGTCAACACAAAGGTTGGTGAGATATATAGGTTTAAAGTTAGCATCGATATAAATATAGACCACAAGATTTCATAGTTACAAATATTTCAATAAAGATATTCTATAAGTTGTTGAGCGCTTCGGTAACCATACTTAACCATAAATGTAGCATATTCCCTTTATTATGAAATCTCTCTACACTGTACCAAGTGTAGTAAAAATGAAGTACTATGCAAGGGGTTGTCAAGCCCGATAGATCTATCAATAGGATTCGCGCTTACATGTTCTTACAACATGTAAATATTAGTTACCAAGCTATTAGGGAAGATATGCAAGGTGGTACAACTCAACGTAGAATATATTTTAAGTACTTGTGTTCATGGCGTAAAACATAAAATGCATGTATTCTCATCCCAAAATATTTTTAGAGTTTAAAAATGGGACTATATACTCACGGTAGTAAAAGTATATTAATAATAAGTTTTCAACTTATTAAAAATATGGCCTTCGTCCTTGGATTCACGAACCTGTAACAAATATATATGTATATCAAAATGTAATACAACTATTATTCATATCATATCTTCAATCACATGTGATTGTTTAAGTTCATATTTTCAATCACGTGTGATTGTTTAAGTTTATATTTTCAATCACGTGTGATTGTTTAAGTTGTCAAGTTATCAGTCCAACGTTAGTAGAACACAATTAGTAGTCCACAGTTAGTAGTCCACTGTTAGTAGTCCATAATTAGTAGTACATAGTATACACGTGTTGTATAAGACTCAATCATGACCCACAATACCGCTATTGTAGTTACACGTATTGTGTATGTGGTGTCTTTTGATTTATCCGACGTATTGTGTAACCATGACATGTTAGAATACATGTATAATACAAGAAAAGTTAGCTAGGATATGGTTAGTATAGATTTTAATGAATTAATCTCGTAATCAAATTATCCATTTCTAACCAATATTGTTTTGCCCATAATTTCTTCGTTATAAATCCGTTTTGAGTGAATCAAATTGCTATGGCTTCATAACGAACTATAATTTGTGAAACTAAACTGAAAAAGTGGTGGTTTATAGCCGGAGTTACAAGTTATAATCCATATTTGAAAGAAGTAGTCATTTCCATCGAAAGAACGACATCTTGATGACCATTTTGAAAAACATACTTCAATTTTGAGTTTAACCATGATTTTTGGATATAGTGTCACGTTCATATGAAATATCATTTTTCCAGAAGAACAACTTTTAAATTAAATATTATGATAGTTTTTAATTGTCCAACCCAAAACAGCCCCCGGTTTTACTACGACGGCGTATGTCCGGTTTTACGGTGTTCTTCGTGTTTCCAAGTTTTAACTGTGACGACCCAGAAATTTCCGAGCAAATTTAAACTTTATCTTTATATGTTTCTGGCATGATAAGCAAAGTCCGTTATGCTGCGTCTCAAAAATTTTGAACTGTTTTCATATATGCAATTACCCTTCGACCAGTCTCGACGATTCACGAACAATTAATTGTAAATAGATATGTGTGTATGTATATATAAATAATAATTCGAAATATAATTTGAAGTATTATATGTTGTTGTTATAAAAAAAATTAATAAAATAAAAATAGAATATTATAATAATTATTATTTAAAATATATCTCTATATATAAATAAGGTATATTAAAAATAAATATTAAATGATTGTAATACTCGTTTGATGTTTCGATTGATATTAACCAAGTTAAATTCAAACTTATGTAATTTTAAAATAAATGGTAATACGAAAATGAGCTCTATAAATTTTCGGCTTATTAAAAATGTATTTAGGAACTATTTGTTAAGTTCTAACACTTTTTATATTTCACCCAGAAATGAGAAGGACAGTTGATGTAATTTTTATTTAACAAATTAAGGATTGAATTTTATACCATAATGACTGAAATAAATAAATATAGTTAATCTAAAAGTTTGGGATTTTTCTGAACACTTTTATCCGCCACTGATTAGCAAAGGAGTACGAAATCCAGCCCGTGAAAGGAATAGTAAACGACGGCTAACTTAATCGCACGTTTTAATTTTTAAATTATATTATAATTATTATTATTACTATTGAAATTGAGAAATTTAGATTTAGATTCGATTGTAAATATCTCTTTATAGATACCATTTCAACTATTTCGTTTTGGACATAATTGAATTAAGTTGTTTAGTGTCATTCTCAACTTTCTGATTTTGGATTAGTATTATGCTTTTCACTTCAATTGCCAACTTGCATAGTGATTTACACGTTAATATTCTCATTTGATTATTATTATGATATTATTATTAATATTATAATATTCACCACCACTCATTCTTTATATATACCTACATATAGATATAGAGTTATCAACCATTACTTTAAATTCTCTCTGTTAACATACCCTATCACACTTCAACTTCTATGTTGATAGATCAAGATCAAAAATACTTGATTGTTTATGTTTCTATTCGAATAAACCGAACATCATCTTTCACCACCTTCAACAATCACAAACCACCATTTTCCATCACCAAACGCCACCGTAGCTTCACCATAACAAAACCATCGCCATCATTGTTACTGTAGCTGCTTCTATTTGAAACTCACTCAAGAATCACCATAACCACCATCGAATAACACATGTGTGCTACTGCTCCCTTTTGTGTTCATTCCCAAAACAGTAGCAATAATATTATGTTAGTGATAATGAAACCATCATCTTAAAAACCACCTTATGATTCATGTCTCCTATTTCTTTGTAAACCCATAACCGAAAATCACTATCCCAGTTATACTACTATGATTTCTAGATCGACCATCACCTACAATCCGCCACTAACACCAAAAAGAACTACCTCTCTCTCTCTCTCTCTCTCATTCTTGCTTGAACTTCTTCTTCGTTTTTTTTCTGTTTTGAACCACGATTACTAACCCTTCTCTTCGACAGTCAACCACCCTCACCAGAGACACCACCACCTTTCGACTACTGCAACATTTGATTCATGTTTCCTTTTATTACTTGAGACACCCGTTCGATCTCCCATAAAAAAAAATAAACAGCTCGCCATGAATCATCGAAACTATTAACTTTTCTGTTTTACAGCCCGACAAAAACCACCATTAGTTACACTGAGTTCCTGTTTAAAACCACCATTAGAACCTCCATTAAACCATCATAGATCACCTCTACAGTCACGTGTTACAGCTATCCTTTTTCTGTTTCTATTATTCGACTAAAGTCACCTAAACCCCATCGTGAATTGTTGCTACTGTGTGTTTCTAATTCGCTGCAAACCAAAGGGCAATGATAATTATGATATGATGAATTGGTGATGAAAAATAAAGAGGAGAATGATGATGAAGATGGATGTGGAATTGGTGATAAAGTAATAACGAATGATGAGGCGTGTTGTTTTGTTTCCAGACGAACCCTACCATTTGCTTTCCTATCGACTTATTTTTATTTGCAAAACTAGACACCAAATCAATTAGGCCGATTGTTTTTTAGGAAATATCACTTGGGTCACCATTTTTCTAATCCAAGTTGGGCCGTAATATGTTATTGGGCCGACAACAAAACTACTATAAATGGGTCGACGACTGCTACTATGACGTGCTGTTAGTGATACAATCCTTTTACTGTTGTTTAACGAGATGAGAATTATGATTACATGATGATGTATGATGATTAAGTGACGATGATGATATTGGACTTTAGATTTTAGAAGAAGAAGAAGAAGAACACAGGAAACGAGTTAAAGGAATTCAAAGCGTACATCAAAACAGAAATATAGAAATAGACTAATGGTTGGGCGTGTGTTGTGTTAAACGTCAGGTCTTGGGTTTGAGCCCGGGCTATAACATTTATTTATTTTTTTAGCTTGTTTGGAAGGTAGTCTCCTTTTACAATTATTATTATTATTATTATTATTGTTATTATTATTATTATTATTATTATTATTATTATTATTATTATTATTATTATTATTATTATTATTATTATTATTATTATTATTATTAAACTAACACTAAATATTAAAATTATGATTATCATTATTATTACTATAAGTATTATTATTAGCATTATCATTTAAATTATTATTAGTATCATTAGGATTAAAACCATTATTGTTATTATTATTATCATTATTATTAGTAGTATTATTATCATTATAATTATTAATATAAATATTAGTATTATTATTATTAGTAAAATTATTATTTTTTTATGTTATTATTATTAGTATTCATTATTGTTAAAAGTATCATTTTTATAAAAATTATCATTTTTATTATTATAACTATTACTATTATCATTATAGGATGGAACAACTTTTTATTTATTATTATCAATATTATTTTTATCAAATAATAACTATTAGTTATATAAAACCATATTCACTACATATAACAAACTATAATAATATTTTATAATAAATATTAATAAATGTAAATAATTAGGTTATTAATGAAACACATAATTAAAATAACAATTAATTCACTAATAATACATAAATTTGTTCGATTACCATTATATGTGTTAATATATATTTATAAATGATATAGGTTCGTGGATCCGAGGCCAACCCTACTCTTGTTCAGTTCTGTCGTATGCATATTTTTACTACAAAATATCATATCATCGTGAGTTCATTTGCTCCCTTTTACTCTTTACATTTTTTTTTGGGACTGAGAATACATGCGCTGTTTTTATAACTATTTCGTTAAATGCTTTTGAAATATATATTGAACTGCGAATACTTGAAATGCTTTTATAAATGTTTGACGAGATAGACACAAGCAAAACATTCCTGGAATGAATTATTAGGCAGACAGAAGTTCTGTGGATTATTATTGAATTACGTGGACATGATAATTGCCACCAATTGATGTGAATATTTTTCCCCTGATTATCATTGCTTGGTAACCTAAGAATTAGAATCGGGTATGGCCCTAATTTACGCGAATCCTAAAGGTAGCTACCGGGTTTAACACCCTCACCCAGAATGTTCACTAGACGGAAGGGCTAGTGGGCGTGGTGTTTAGTACTTCGAAGTTTATATATTATACAGACGAGATGTTCTGTTTTGGGGATATTATTGATGCGCATTATATGTTAAGTTCGGTTACCATGTTGAGCAATGAAATCGAAATGAATGTTATGTATCGAGAGAATGATTTTTATACACAGGTTATGTGTATTAGTTTTGTGCACAAGATATGTGCAAGATTATTTAAAAATCGCGAGGCAACCTACGGGGGAGAAAAGGATACGAACCTACTCTGCTAAGCATTATGAAAAATGGTTTCGTACACGAGATAGGTGTACTGTATTTGAATCTTGTGGTCTATCAAAATGTTGAATTCTATTGTTTACGATAAACTTATGAACTCACCAACCTTTTGGTTGACACTTAAAAGCATGTTTATTCTCAGGTATGAAAGAAATCTTCCGCTGTGCATTTGCTCATTTTAGAGATATTACTTGGAGTCATTCTTGGCATATTTCAAAAGACGTTGCATTCGAGTCGTCGAGTTTATCAAGATTATTGTTAAGTCAATTATAGCTGGATATATTATGAAATGGTATTCATATCGTCAACTTTCGATGTAAGGAAAGTTTGTCTTTTCAAAACGAATGCAATGTTTGTAAAATGTATCATATAGAGGTCAAGTACCTCACGATGTAACCAAATGTAATGTATTCGTCCAGATGGATTAGGACGGGTCGTTAAAGTTGGTATCAGAGCGGTGGTCTTAGCGAACCAGGTCTTGCATTAGTGTTTCTAACTGATAGTTGTTAAGATGCATTAGTAAGTCTGGACTTCGACCTTAGCTGCATGTCAAAAGTTTTGCTTATCATTTCTAGTCGAAAATCATCTGCTTATCGTCCTTAGGAAATTACCTGCTTATCATTCTTAGTCAGACACATCTTACTGCATTAATTGCATGAATAGTGTATAGACAAAATTCATATCTTAGCGTATCTGCTAATTCATATCTTAGCGTATCTACTACTGTAAACTTTGCCTGACATATTCCGTAAATTCCTCCGTAAACTACGAAATCTTTTGTTCTATATATATAGATATTCTAGGTAATTAGAATATCATCCGATAGCCGAAAATTATTTCATATCGAAAAATCCTTTATTCAATCGAACGAAATGGAACTCGCCACTAGTTTAAGTTCTTCAGAATCCGACAGCTATTCCGACATGGATGTTCACCTAAGCTCCGAAAATAGCGTCACCAGAATGAATCAACCAATCAGCCATCCCCAATTCATCTGATGGGTTCGTAGCCTACTTAATCATTGGAGACAAGAAGAAGGTGATCCCTTCCATCCACCACATTCCCCTCTTGGCGAAGAACCTGAAGCACTTACCGGCGAACCTGTCCGAAACACCATTTTCTCTCTCATTTTCAGAGTATCTCGTCACGACTATATACTATCTCGAATTCTAGATCTTATTCATCCACTCGTCCGAACCGACAATCATCCCGGTGTAATATAAGAAGTTAACGAGCTTCGCGCTCGAGTAGTGGTTTTGGAAAATATGGTCCAAAGGATACAAGCACTAGCAGCATCACCAGCATCAACAGTACCATCATCAGCAACATCAACAGTACCATTACCATCCACAACAACCACATCCGCACTGCAAATCTCAACTTTATAATATGTACCTCGAGCATAATCATCGTTCTATGAATCGTTCCACATCATTTATCTTCGTTCTACGAATCGTTCTACGTCAATTATTTTCGTTCTTCATGGCGATTATGTAATCTCTAATGTTTTAGAGATTATGTATTCTAGTTTGAACGGTAAATCAAATGAGTTTAATATTATATTGACTCATTAAATCCATGATTATATCTGAAGAAAAAATATATATATATACATGTATTTTCATAAAGATTGTAATTAAAAATTCTTTCGTACAAACTGTTAATGGTGAAAATATTTTAACGGGTAGGTAATACCCGAGGAATATTTAAATTTCACATTAATAAGTTACACTGTACATTCTTCGAATATGATTCAACAGTCATTTATTATCCTACTTATATCCACAGATATACGTATCCGTTCACCGCAGAATAACCATTTTCATTCAATTTCATATTTGGATTTTGACATATCAGAATCCAACAAGTGGCATAATGAAGAAAACATTGGACAAAATAAAATTTGTTAGAAACAAACAAATTAACTATGAGAAATTCTGTTAAGAATCCATGCTAACAAAATCCTAGCTAAATGTTCATAGCTAACTGTTAATTCCTTATTACATTTAATTACCGTAATTTATTTATCGCAATTTTAATTCTCGCAATTTTATTTATCGTCATTTAATTTCTGTTATTTATTTTACGCACTTTAAATATCGGGACACGTATACAAGGTTTTGACATATCATATTGAAGTCATCTATATATATTATTTGGAATAACCATTGACACTCTATATGCGGTAATGTAACAACCCTGATTTTTCCGTTACTTTCGTTAACCTTCCGTTAGTTTATTTAACGGCGATTGTTTAACTTTTATGTGGTTACGTGTATTAAATGCGTACTTGACCTTTGGAGGGTTTCAATAATTGATATAGGTTGATATTAATTCAAATAAATATTTCGGATAATGAAATACGATAAAAACGATACGATTTTGATAATAGCTTTTTGAGCAACGAAACGCTCGGGTTTATTTTAATAATTAATTTAATTAATTATTAACTTTTTAAAATATTTAATTTATTGGGTTTTTAATAAATTAAGCGATTGGTTGCGTTTAGCGATCGGATTAGCGTTCCGGGCCTTCGGTACGACTAAACGACACTTAAAACGGACCACAAATACACGAGATTACAAAACCAGAGCCCGGGAACCCATAGTGGGCCCCATTCGGCCGAACCCCACCCCTCCCCCCTTATTTTGTTAATTTTTGGCTAGTGGAAGGGCTTATGTGCAATTTAGGATAATTAGGGCTAGTATTTAAGGTTTGTGTTAAACCTAATTAGCTTTAATAAAAATAAAACGCAGTTTTCTTCCCTCCTGTTCCCTCCCATCGTCGACCATATCATCACCACCATACCATCAATTTTTGATTTTTAGATTAAACCTTGAACACGAAAGTTGTAATTCCCGATCTCCTCTACGCGTTGGTGTATTTAATTTAGCGATCAAAGGTATAATTGCATGAACCCTAATTCTTAAAAATCTGATTTTCATGTGAGTTTCATAGTTATGTTGTCAATTGCTCATGTCTATACGCGTACGTGTTAATTGTAATCGTTATTTTGATTGTTTGATGCGCTAGGGTTTAAAAACGAATTTGTATTTGTTTGATCAGAAAAATTAAGTTTTTAAAATGTTAATTATTATCATATAATCAGATTCCTTGCGAAAAACTATTGAGTTTAGGCTTTGGATTAGCTTGATTTCGTTTCCGTATGATTAAGTTATGTCGATTTGAATTATCGTTGTGTTTTTGTTGATTGATCAGAAATCTGGTATTGATAGAAAATGAATTGGCATGTGAGACTTATACCACTGGAAATATAATTTAGAAACACTCAATTTAGACTAGGATATCATGTCGTTTGCTTATGTATAGCCCGAGATATGCTTGAATTAGTGTAAATGTAGTTTTATACAGCACTTGCATGAAAATAACCTTGTACGATAAAATGTGTTAACTTCTGTGATTTAAGCTTTGCATATTTGAAAAGTAGACAAAAATTAATTCATCTTTCATGTGGATATCATAGGCTAATTGTATCTAGATCTTCGGATAATCGTATGCGAATGTGGCTAACGAAATGGGAATCGAATCTGTAAATTGAACACGGTTTTGTACTTTGTGAATTTTGTATATTGATTTAGCATTTATGCTTCTGGAAAATGAAACTTAACATGGTATGTGACTTATTGTTAGTTTATGTCAATCTCTGAAACCTTATGCATTGGGTACAATAGAGCCATACTTTATGTGAATTCTGGTTTGAGTTGAAAACTGAATGATCAAATTGCACGAATAAACTGTACAAATTGGCTAAACAAAAGTGGCTAGATTTTTTATATGTGTTACTTTGATTTGTCCTTGAACTAAGGCCACTGGTCTTGTATCAATTGCATGTTTTTAACTCCGGTTATAGCCAAAATGAAATCAGTGCGCGGTCAGAAACTGACTGGGCAAACCCCAAATGTATTCCTTCTGATTCCTGACTTTTAATTGCCGTATGAGTCCCTGGCCAGACTTTTTGGAATCAATTTTAAGTCTAATTATGATCTATAGTTTGTCATATTTACTTGAATTTTGTACTATGAGATAATATGCTAAGTATGCTACGTGTTCATAAACTTTGTGCATGACGATAAACTGAAATTGTGGAAATGATTATTCATGACCTAAAATGTATTGTTTGACTTATTGACCAATATTTGACATGAACCTACTGATGTTGACTTTATTTGACCACATTGACCAAGTTTGACTTTCGGTTTGACTTCGGTTGACTTTGTTTGACTTGCATGATATAGTTGACTTTTACTTTAAATCGCGTCGAGTCGAGCAATAAGACAACGTACACTATGAAACCACACTTATATAAGATACATATATTGACCAACCTACATACGTATACTTAGGTTACATTACTCGGGTCTAAATCGTACAAGTCATTTGTCTTTCATTCCTAGCTTATTCAAAGGTGAGTCTACAGTCCCGCTTTTTACATGTTTTCAGGGATGAGAATACACGCTGTTATATTTACATTTTCAATTACTTTTATATTGACATGAGTACTACACATATGCATAATGAGTTTGTTCAAAAAGCCTCTAGCTTGAAAACTTTTAATACCATCGGTGTAAGCACAATTTAGATGGACGGATCCGTTAGGCTGACAACTTCACCCACTATAAAAGCAGTGGTGCATTTATTTTGAACATTAAATACATTTGAACAAGTGTATAACATTTTACGAGGTAAGGTCGGGTGTAGTGGTTTCTATACTCGGGTTAATGCTAGTATTCAGGTGCTCGGTTTATGCAAGCGATAGAATCTCGTGGTCAAGGAAACTAAACTATTTTTTTCTGATAACTGTTTTTCAGATACTGTTACATTATTTTAAACCTGTAGATTCACCAACATTATTTGTTGACCTGTTTTTGCGTGTTGTTATTTTCAGGTCCTTAAGAGATATGCTTCCGCTGTGTTTGCTGCATGTCTGGCCGTGGAGTCAGCATTTGATTTTAAAGAACATTATTTACTTTCGCATTTAAAAATTTTATACTATTTAAATACTGTTGGCTTGTGGTTACGATCACAACAGTGTTTCTATTTTGGGATTTCTGACTTTTGTTTTTGAAAGTTATTAATTTAAATAAAATTAAATGCGATTGCTTTAAACGTCTCATATAGAGGGCGTAACTGTTAACTGTGGGACCGGAATTAACACGCCGTCAGATGGTATTTTGGCGGAATGTTATAGGTAATGATCGAGTTAGCTATACAGGGTTGAGGTTGATTCTAAAATAATATATATACTTCGAGTTGTGATCGAGTCTGAGACATGTATACAATGGGTCACGATACGTATTAATTAATTCGAATATTATATATTAAACTATGTATGAATTATTGAATTCCTAACTGTGGACTACCAACATTGGACAATTAAAATGAATTAAAATGTTGATTATAACATATGAAACTAAACATTCCTTCAAGTTTTCCACTTGATTTCATCTTAAACCTCATTTGTATCTTGACGATTACAATCTGAGTTCAAACCTTTCATGATTCTTGAAAACACCTCAATCGAGAGGATGAACTAACCACACTTCAACTATGGAAGGAAAGATTTATGCATATAGTTATGCACCTGAAAACACTCGGAACCTGAGTAAACGTTTAACACGTATTTGTGCTAACTCCTTTGGCATTGTTATTACCAAAAATAACATTGCAATTCCTTTTCCAAGTAGCAAATTTTGTCACAGCTCCAGCAAGTCAACTTCGACTTTTCAGTCAGACTAGCCTTATTATAACCTCGATATATACGTTGTCATTTTGCCATCATTACCGGGGAATCTTTTATATCCCACCGCATTAGCAGTAAACTTACCAGCAACTTCATTGATCTTGACTTTTCGAAAAATCATTATATTCATTGGAACCATATTATGTGCCCATTTACATCTTGTAACAAGAATTGTCATACCAAGTACCGGGAAATCAGCAATCAGTAGTTTAAATCTCGTAGCGTTTCTACATCAACAGATATATGTGTACATATGAAATGTCCCGTTCTTATTGATTAAAAACGTTCCATATTAATTGATTTCGTTGCGAGGTTTTGACCTCTATATGAGACGTTTTTCAAAGACTGCATTCATTTTAAAACAAACCATAACCTTTATTTCATAAATAAAGGTTTAAAAAGCTTTATGTAGATTATCAAATAATGATAATCTAAAATATCCTGTTTACACACGACCATTACATAATGGTTTACAATACAAATATGTTACATCGAAATCAGTTTCTTGAATGCAGTTTTTACACAATATCATACAAACATGGACTCCAAATCTTGTCCTTATTTTAGTATGCAACAGCGGAAGCTCTTAATATTCACCTGAGAATAAACATGCTTTAAACGTCAACAAAAATGTTGGTGAGTTATAGGTTTAACCTATATATATCAAATCGTAACAATAGACCACAAGATTTCATATTTCAATACACATCCCATACATAGAGATAAAAATCATTCATATGGTGAACACCTGGTAACCGACATTAACAAGATGCATATATAAGAATATCCCCATCATTCCGGGACACCCTTCGGATATGATATAAATTTCGAAGTACTAAAGCATCCGGTACTTTGGATGGGGTTTGTTAGGCCCAATAGATCTATCTTTAGGATTCGCGTCAATTAGGGTGTCTGCTCCCTAATTCTTAGATTACCAGACTTAATAAAAAGGGGCATATTCGATTTCGATAATTCAACCATAGAATGTAGTTTCACGTACTTGTGTCTATTTTGTAAATCATTTATAAAACCTGCATGTATTCTCATCCTAAAAATATTATATTTTAAAAGTGGGACTATAACTCACTTTCACAGATTTTTACTTCGTCGGGAAGTAAGACTTGGCCACTGGTTGATTCACGAACCTATAACAATATATACATATATATCAAAGTATGTTCAAAATATATTTACAACACTTTTAATATATTTTGATGTTTTAAGTTTATTAAGTCAGCTGTCCTCGTTAATAACCTACAACTAGTTGTCCACAGTTAGATGTACAGAAATAAATCGATAAATATTATCTTAAATCAATCCACGACCCAGTGTATACGTATCTCAGTATTGATCACAACTCAAACTATATATATTTTGGAATCAACCTCAACCCTGTATAGCTAACTCCAACATTCACATATAGAGTGTCTATGGTTGTTCCGAAATATATATAGACGTGTCGACATGATAGGTCGAAACATTGTATACGTGTCTATGGTATCTCAAGATTACATAATATACAATACAAGTTGATTAAGTTATGGTTGGAATAGATTTGTTACCAATTTTCACGTAGCTAAAATGAGAAAAATTATCCAATCTTGTTTTACCCATAACTTCTTTATTTTAAATCCGTTTTGAGTGAATCAAATTGCTATGGTTTCATATTGAACTCTATTTTATGAATCTAAACAGAAAAAGTATAGGTTTATAGTCGGAAAAATAAGTTACAAGTCATTTTTGTAAAGGTAGTCATTTCAGTCGAAAGAACGACGTCTAGATGACCATTTTAGAAAACATACTTCCACTTTGAGTTTAACCATAATTTTTGGATATAGTTTCATGTTCATAATAAAAATCATTTTCTCAGAATAACAACTTTTAAATCAAAGTTTATCATAGTTTTTAATTAACTAACCCAAAACAGCCCGCGGTGTTACTACGACGGCGTAAATCCGGTTTTACGGTGTTTTTCGTGTTTCCATTTTTTAAATCATTAAGTTAGCATATCATATAGATATAGAACATGTGTTTAGTTAATTTTAAAAGTCAAGTTAGAAGGATTAACTTTTGTTTGCGAACAAGTTTAGCATTAACTAAACTATGTTCTAGTGATTACGAGTTTAAACCTTCGAATAAGATAGTTTTATATATATGAATCGAATGATGTTATGAACATCATTACTACCTCAAGTTTAGTAGGTAAACCTACTGGAAGTGACAAGAAATGATCTAGCTTCAAAGGATCTTGGATGGCTTGAAAGTTCTTGAAGTAGGATCATGACACAAAAACAAGTTCAAGTAAGATTTTTACTCGAATTAAGATAGTTTATAGTTATAGAAATTGAATCAAAGTTTGAATATGAATATTACCTTGAATAAGAAAGATAACCTACTGTATATAACAAAGGTTTCTTGATCTTAGATGATTACTTGGAATGGATTAGAAAGCTTGGAAGTAAATTAGTAAACTTGAAGGGATTTTTGAAGTGTTCTTGAAGTGTTCTTCCTATGATGATTATAGCTTGATTCTTGAAGTGATTTTTGATGAAGATGATGATTAACTACTGGAAAAATAAGTTCATAATAGTTTGGGTGTGTTGAGAGAGAATTAGAAAGAGAATTGGAAGTGAAATGGAGTGAATGATGAGTGGTAATTGGTACTGGAAAAATAAGTTCATAATAGTTTGGGTGTGTTGAGAGAGAATTAGAAAGAGAATTGGAAGTGAAATGGAGTGAATGATGAGTGGTAATTGGTGAGTGGTGAGTGGGGTTAAAAGGAGTTCTAGTTAGTTGACTAGCTCATGGTAGAAGTTAAAATTGATTAGTCATACATGACATAATCAAGAGTGGAATCCCATGCTAGTTCCTATTGGTATATACCCATAGTAAGTACGTTTTGAAGCTGTGTATAATACGGGTAAGAATACGACTAGAATTCTTGATGAAAGAAAAGAATGGGAAAGTAACTGTAACCATTTTCGTTAAGTATGAGTGTTTTGATATATGTCTTGAAGTCTTCCAAAAGTATTTTAATACATCTAAATACACTACATGTATATACATTTTAACTGAGTCGTTAAGTCATCGTTAGTCGTTACATGTAAGTGTTGTTTTGAAACCTTTAAGTTAATGATCTCAATTAATGTTGTTAACCCATTGTTTATTATATCTAATGAGATGTTAAATTATTATATTATCATGATATTATGATATATTAATATATCTTAATATGATATATATACATTTAAATGTCGTTATAACGATAATCGTTACAACGATAATCGTTACATATATGTCTCGTTTCGAAATCCTTAAGTTAGTAGTCTTATTTATATCTATATAACTCATTGTTAATATACTTATGGAGATACTTACTTATCATCATCTCATGTTAACCATATGTATATCCATATATATATCGTCATGTCGTTTTTACAAGTTTTAACGTTCGTGAATCGCCGGTCAACTTGGGTGGTCAATTGTCTATATGAAACATATTTCAATTAATCAAGTCTTAAAAAGTTTGATTGCTTAACATGTTGGAAATATTTAATCATGTAAATATCAATCTCAATTAATATATATAAACATGGAAAAGTTCGGGTCACTACAGTACCTACCCGTTAAATAAATTTCGTCCCGAAATTTTAAGCTGTTGAAGGTGTTGACGAATCTTCTGGAAATAGATGCGGGTATTTCTTCTTCATCTGATCTTCACGCTCCCAGGTGAACTCGGGTCCTCTACGAGCATTCCATCGAACCTTAACAATTGGTATCTTGTTTTGCTTAAGTCTTTTAACCTCACGATCCATTATTTCGATGGGTTCTTCGATGAATTGGAGTTTTTCGTTGATTTAGATTTCATCTAATGGAATAGTGAGATCTTCTTTAGCAAAACATTTCTTCAAATTCGAGACGTGGAAAGTGTTATGTACAGCCGTGAGTTGTTGAGGTAACTCAAGTCGGTAAGCTACTGGTCCGACACGATCAATAATCTTGAATGGTCCAATATACCTTGGATTTAATTTCCCTCGTTTACCAAATCGAACAACACCTTTCCAAGGTGCAACTTTAAGCATGACCATCTCTCCAATTTCAAATTCTATATCTTTTCTTTTAATGTCAGCGTAGCTCTTTTATCGACTTTGGGCGGTTTTCAACCGTTGTTGAATTTGGATGATCTTCTCGGTAGTTTCTTGTATAATCTCCGGACCCGTAATCTGTCTATCCCCCACTTCACTCCAACAAATCGGAGACCTGCACTTTCTACCATAAAGTGCTTCAAACGGCGCCATCTCAATGCTTGAATGGTAGCTGTTGTTGCAGGAAAATTCTGCTAACGGTAGATGTCGATCCCAACTGTTTCCGAAATCAATAACACATGCTCGTAGCATGTCTTCAAGCGTTTGTATCGTCCTTTCGCTCTGCCCATCAGTTTGTGGATGATAGGCAGTACTCATGTCTAGACGAGTTCCTAATGCTTGCTGTAATGTCTGCCAGAATCTTGAAATAAATCTGCCATCCCTATCAGAGATAATAGAGATTGGTATTCCATGTCTGGAGACGACTTCCTTCAAATACAGTCGTGCTAACTTCTCTATCTTGTCATCTTCTCTTATTGGCAGGAAGTGTGCTGATTTGATGAGACGATCAACTATTACCCAAATAGTATCAAAACCACTTGCAGTCCTTGGCAATTTAGTGATGAAATCCATGGTAATGTTTTCCCATTTCCATTCTGGGATTTCGGGTTGTTGAAGTAGACCTGATGGTTTCTGATGCTCAGCTTTGACCTTAGAACACGTCAAACATTCTCCTACATATTTAGCAACATCGGCTTTCATACCCGGCCACCAAAAATATTTCTTGAGATCCTTGTACATCTTCCCCGTTCCAGGATGTATTGAGTATCTGGTTTTATGAGCTTCTCTAAGTACCATTTCTCTCATATCTCCAAATTTTGGTACCCAAATCCTTTCAGCCCTATACCGGGTTCCGTCTTCCCGAATATTAAGATGCTGCTCCGATCCTTTGGGTATTTCATCCTTTAAATTTCCTTCTTTTAAAACTCCTTGTTGCGCCTCCTTTATTTGAGTAGTAAGGTTATTATGAATCATTATATTCATAGATTTTACTCGAATGGGTTCTCTGTCCTTCCTGCTCAAGGCATTGGCTACCACATTTGCCTTCCCCGGGTGGTAACGAATCTCAAAGTCGTAATCATTCAACAATTCAATCCACCTACGCTGCCTCATATTCAGTTGTTTCTGATTAAATATGTGTTGAAGACTTTTGTGGTCGGTATATATAATACTTTTGACCCCATATAAGTAGTGCCTCCAAGTGTTTAATGCAAAAACAACTGCGCCTAATTCCAAATCATGCGTTGTATAATTTTGTTCGTGAATCTTCAATTGTCTAGACGCATAAGCAATCACCTTCGTTCGTTGCATTAATACACAACCGAGACCTTGCTTTGATGCGTCACAATAAATCACAAAATCATCATTCCCTTCAGGCAATGACAATATAGGTGCCGTAGTTAGCTTTTTCTTCAATAACTGAAACGCTTTCTCTTGTTCATCATTCCATTCAAATTTCTTCCCTTTATGCGTTAATGCAGTCAAGGGTTTTGCTATTCTGGAAAAGTCTTGGATGAACCTTCTGTAGTAACCAGCTAGTCCTAAAAACTGGCGTATGTGTTTCGGAGTTTTCGGGGTTTCCCACTTTTCAACAGTTTCTATCTTTGCCGGATCCACCTTAATACCTTCTTTGTTCACTATGTGACCGAGGAATTGAACTTCTTCCAACCAAAATGCACACTTTGAAAACTTAGCGTACAATTCTTCCTTCCTCAATACTTCTAACACCTTTCTCAAATGTTCACCGTGTTCTTGGTCATTCTTTGAGTAAATAAGTATGTCATCAATGAAAACAATGACAAACTTGTCAAGGTATGGTCCACACACTCGGTTCATAAGGTCCATGAACACAGCTGGTGCATTAGTTAAACCAAATGGCATGACCATAAACTCGTAATGACCGTAACGTGTTCTGAAAGCAGTCTTTGGAATATCATCTTCTTTCACCCGCATTTGATGATACCCGGAACGTAAGTCAATCTTTGAATAAACAGACGAGCCTTGTAGTTGATCAAATAAGTCGTCGATTCTTGGTAGTGGGTAGCGGTTCTTGATGGTAAGTTTGTTCAACTCTCGGTAGTCGATACACAACCTGAATGTACCATCTTTCTTCTTGACAAACAAAACAGGAGCCCCCCACGGTGATGTGCTTGGTCGAATGAAACCATGCTCTAAAAGTTCTTGTAATTGGCTTTGCAGTTCTTTCATCTCGCTGGGTGCGAGTCTGTAAGGAGCACGAGCTATTGGTGCAGCTCCTGGTACAAGATCTATTTGAAATTCAACGGATCGATGTGGGGGTAATCCCGGTAATTCTTTCGGAAATACATCGGGAAATTCTTTTGCGACGGGAACATCATTGATGCTCTTTTCTTCAGTTTGTACTTTCTCGACGTGTGCTAGAACAGCATAGCAACCTTTTCTTATTAGTTTTTGTGCCTTCAAATTACTAATAAGATGTAGCTTCGTGTTGCCCTTTTCTCCGTACACCATTAAGGGTTTTCCTTTTTCTCGTATAATGCGAATTGCATTTTTGTAACAAACGATCTCTGCTTTCACTTCTTTCAACCAGTCCATACCGATTATCACATCAAAACTCCCTAACTCTACTGGTATCAAGTCAATCTTAAATGTTTCGCTAACCAGTTTAATTTCTCGATTCCGACATATATTATCTGCTGAAATTAATTTACCATTTGCTAATTCGAGTAAAAATTTACTATCCAAAGGCGTCAATGGACAACTTAATTTAGCACAAAAATCTCTACTCATATAGCTTCTATCCGCACCCGAATCAAATAAAACGTAAGCAGATTTATTGTCAATAAGAAACGTACCCGTAACAAGCTCCGGATCTTCCTGTGCCTCTGCCGCATTAATATTGAAAACTCTTCCGCGGCCTTGTCCATTCTTGTTCTCCTGGTTCGGGCAATTTCTAATAATGTGGCCCGGTTTTCCACATTTATAACAAACTACATTGGCATAACTTGCTCCGACACTACTTGCTCTGCCATTACTCGTTCCGACACCATTTGTTCCTTTTGTTCTATTAACCCCTGGTCCGTAGACCTCACACTTCGCCGCGCTATGACCATTTCTTTTACACTTGTTGCAAAATTTGGTGCAGAACCCCGAGTGATACTTTTCACACCTTTGGCATAGCTGCTTCTGATTGTTGTTGTTGTTGCGGTTATTATTGTTGTTGGGATGATTGTTGTAGTTGCTGTTGTTGTTGTTGTTGTTGTTGTTGTTGTTGTTGTTGTTGTTGTTGTTGTTGTTGTTGTTGTTGTTGTTGTTGTTGTTGTTGTTGTTGTTTTTGTTGTTGTTGTTGGTTGTAGTTGCGATTGATGTTGCGATTGTTGGGATAATTGTTGTGATTATTGTTGTAATTGCTGTTGTTGTTGTATTGGTGATTCTTATCACCGTTTTCCTCCCACTTTCTTTTGACTTGCTTCACATTGGCCTCTTCAGCAGTCTGTTCTTTAATTCTTTCTTCAATCTGGTTCACTAGTTTGTGAGCCATTCTACATGCCTGTTGTATGGAGGCGGGCTCGTGTGAACTTATATCTTCTTGGATTCTTTCCGGTAATCCTTTCACAAACGCGTCGATCTTCTCTTTCTCATCTTCGAATGCTCCCGCACACAATAGGCACAATTATGTGAATCGTCTTTCGTACGTGGTAATATCAAATCCTTGGGTTCGTAACCCTCTAAGTTCTGTCTTGAGCTTATTGACCTCGGTTCTGGGACGGTACTTCTCGTTCATCAAGTGCTTGAATGCTGACCATGGTAGTGCGTACGTATCGTCTTGTCCTACTTGCTCTAGATAGGTATTCCACCATGTTAACGCAGAACCTGTGAAGGTATGCGTAGCGTACTTCACTTTGTCCTCTTCAGTACACTTACTTATGGCAAACACCGATTCGACCTTCTCGGTCCACCGTTTCAATCTGATCGGTCCTTCGGTTCCATCAAATTCCAAAGGTTTGCAGGCAGTGAATTCTTTGTAGGTGCATCCTACACGATTTCCTGTACTGCTAGATCCAAGGTTATTGTTGGTATGTAGCGCAGCCTGTACTGCGGCTATGTTTGAAGCTAGAAAAGTACGGAATTTCTCTTCATTCATATTCACGGTGTGTCGAGTAGTCGGTGCCATTTCCTTCAAAATAGTCAAATAGAAAAAGTTAATCATACAGAATATTAAGAGTAGTTAATAGTATTTCGTAGCATAATATGAACTCATTTATAAAAGCTTTTTCTTCATATTAGCGTTTTATAAGTTTAAATTCGGGTAGTACCTACCCGTTAAGTTCATACTTAGTAGCTAATATACAATTCAACTACTACAATTCTATATGAAAAACTGATTATAATAATATTTCGCGTTCAAACTTTTATACAATATTCTACAAACTTACAATACCGCTTATTTTACATAAAGCATGAAATATAGCACACAATAACTTTGATACAAGATAGTTGTGAAGATAATTCTAGCTAGTACACAAGTCGTTCAGCAAAGGCAATAAAGACACGTAATTCATACGTCCAGAAACAAGTCATGCATTTTGGTTTTACTAGGACTACTTCCCATCCTTGGTCTTGTGGAACATAACCATTATGGCCGTTGATAAGACAGCGTGTTGTAACGTCATCAAAGGGACGAGGGTTACGTAATGTCCAACAGTCCCGTAACAATCTAAAAACCTCATTTCTTACCCCAATTACCGACTCCGTCACTTGTGGGAACGTTTTGTTTAATAGTTGTAGGTCGATGTTCTTGTTCTCACTTTGGTCAGAAGCGAACATTACTAATCCGTAAGCATAACATGCTTCTTTATGTTGCATGTTAGCCGCTTTTTCTAAATCACGAAGTCCAATATTCGGATATATTGAGTCAAAATAATTTCTTAACCCATTGCGTAAAATAGCATTTGGGTTCCCCGCAATATATGCGTCAAAGTAAACACATCGTAACTTATGGTGTGACTATCGCTCCAAATCCATATGGAGGAACACGTCATTCATTGATTTCATTGCGAGGTATTTGACCTCTATATGATACGTTTTGTAAACATTGCATTCTTTTGAAAAGGCACACCATAAATGAATATTTAAATAAAAGGTTTTCGACATTTGATGATTTCTACATATAGACAATCACCGTATATAATAGTTTACAATAGTACTTCCGTTGACAATGCAGTCAAAATAAGGTACATGTTGATGAATTGGTGAATGCAACGTTTTCTTGAAAAATATGCCATATAAGACTCCATGCACATAGCTTGTCTATCATATAAGCAAACAGCGGAAGACTTCTAGGGAACCTGAGAATAAACATGCTAACAAGTGTCAACACAAAGGTTGGTGAGTTCATAGTTTTAGTGTTTCGCATAATCTGCATATAAAAGTGGATAACAAGATTTCAGTTGTTTCATCCAGAAACGTTTATCAAAATATTCTACGAAATTGAGCACCCTGGTAACAAAACTTAACGTATATATAATTTATACCCTTTGTATAATCATCTTAATAATACACGCAAACCAACGTGTACGCTTCTCAAATAGCATACGTCCGTTAAAAGGCTAGTGCTCTAGCTCAGACGGGGATATCAAGCCCTATGGATCCATATACTACTACTCGCGCCCACCAGTTCTTATAACTGGCAGTTAACAGTTACCAAAGCTAAGGGATTTTCGGTTCAAACTCAGTGTAGAATTTAGTATGTACTTGTATCCATTGCGTTTAAAATAAAGTGCATGTATTCTCAGCCCAAAAATATATATTGCAAAAGCAATTAAAAAGGGAGCAAATGAAACTCACGCATATAAATCTAGTATTTTCAGTATTTATAAACAGTCGCATGTATTCTCAGCCCAAAAATATATTGAATAAAAGGGATCATATGAAACTCACGCATATAAATATTGTATATCGGTTAACAAAGCATTTGCATGTATTCCCAGCCCAAAAATGTAGAGAGTAAAAGGGATCTTATGAAACTCACCTTAGCAGCATATAAAGTTGTTCACCAAAATGTGATCGAAACTCGGATTACCAGATAATCGTAGATCTCAACCTAGAGAATATATGTTGGTCAATAAATGTCTATCAAGCTAGGTCAGGTCATAGTGTATCACAATCCTAATGCTCGAGATCGACATACAAAAGTTATCCAAAGTCGTTTCAAAAAGTCAATTTTGACAATAGTTTAACAAAACGAGACATACCTTATATAAGGATTCATTTACTCGGTTGGTAATATTCAAAAATCCAATTTATCAATCTTGCAAACAAGTTGTTTTAAATATTAATTGCAGATTCAAAAGCAATTCCAATTAACGTCAATCATAATTCAGTTGATCGTATCTTTTAATCCGTTCATCGAAACTATTCGATATCTAAATGAAAAGTTATTGATTTTTCGCCAGCTTTCCAAAAACATGTATATCATATACCTTTTACCAGTAATATATGTATTTAATTCGTGAATCATTATAAACTGTTTAGTGACGAAATTTAGCATACAAGCATGTATAAATATATATACTCGAGCACTAGATATGGATACACAATTAATATACAAAAGATAAAATATGAGTGCTTACGTACCAATATTGAGATTTAATATTGTAGGAAATTACGTAGACGCAACAGAGATGATAAACACTAGGTTTGATTCACAAATATACCCCCGAATATTACCCATAACCTCTTTGACAATAACCCATAATTTCCTTAGCTCTAGCTTGCTCGAAAACCCGTTTCAAAATCATTTGGACATCCCTCGGTCGTGATATTATATATATATTATTATTTTTGTATCGTAAAAATAATAATACTAATACTATTAATAATAAGATTAATAATAATAATCTTAATATTAATAATAATAATAATTATTATTATTATTATTATAATTATAATAATTATAAATAATAAATTAAATAAATAACATAAGTAATACGGAGTAATATAAATTGTGAGAAAGCTGAACCAGAATCGTGCAATTTATAGAACTTTTTCTGAAAAAGCACCCCATGCGATTGCATGGGATTTGTGCTTCAAGGCCATGCGATCGCATGGCCCTCTGATCCAGCTCACAAACTTTTGTTTTCTTGTTTGTCGACATATTATTTAAATATATATAATATATTTAATTTATATAATTAATTATATATTATATTAAATTCATGTGCATAGTTGACCTGTAATTTTCATTCCGATGACTCATACGTTGTTACTCAACTTATGTCCCGGTTTCGGTTTCTCAAATGCATTTGCGTACACTTAGAAAACTTGCATTTTACGTTTCGTGACACGTACCTTTGTCAAAATATAGCCTTAAATTATCCATAAACTATATCACTCAAAGTATATCTTAATCTTTCGAGTGTTTTGGTCATTTACTTCTATAAATCATTGTCTCGTTATTTATTAATATAATAGTATTTATCAAACGTTTCATAACCAAGTTAATATCTATTCTCAATATTTTTAAAAACGTTTTAAAATATACGTCGCAAGTTATTCATACAATTAATATTCTAACTTATCATATATATTCAAATAAATATTTAAACCAATAAGTTTAATGTACGGTACTAAACAATTAATACATTGTTACGTTTTCAAGTTATAGTATATATATATATATATATATATATATTTGTATCTATATACATATAATTGTTCGCGAATTGTCAAGAACAACCGAAAGGTATTTGAATATATGAAAGTAGTTCAAAAATTTTGAGATTCAGTTTACAGACTTTGCTTATCGTGTCGGAAATGTTAATCATACAAAGATTAAGTTTAAATTTGGTCAGAAATTTCCGGGTCATCACAGTACCTACCCGTTAAAGAAATTTCGTCCCGAAATTTGAGTGAGGTCGTCATGACTAACAATAAAAATGTTTTCATGCCGTATATGAGTCGATAAATAGAGTTTTATCACCGTTGAATAATATGGATAAAACAATCCGATTATTCGAAGCGTATGAGAGAAGTTATCGTAAAAGAGTGAAATGAAGGAATAGAGATTCGTCTTAATTTTTGACGTAGTAACGATTGATTTTCGGAATTTAAGAAATAGAAAATCTTCATATTCTAAATAAGATTTGATTCTTCGGGATTTAAGGAGATTAAGATCTTCTTTTATTAAATGCGTAATCTGCCTCGATTGCTATGTCTGATATTTCACTATAAATTGACCTTTTCCGTTTCATTTATTTTCACCACTCTTATAAGCTTCTTCCTTATTTCACACTTACAAAAGATTTGTGAAAATGCTTCATCCAGTTCTGATTCTTGATATTTTCTTGGCTATCATATCATTCATTCTTCTTTTTCATCTACCACCAGAGGAGGTTATTTTCTTCTACTATTACCTTGGGGTTATATTGTTTTTCATTCTCCCGTGTCTTTATATCGCTATACGCATTGATATACACGGTTTGTAATTTCGGGGTTGTTTTCGGGCTTTATATTTTCCATTATATTTCAGAGCTTCATGCTTTCGTTTTCTCTTCCCGACTTTAAGTCAAGCGAATAATGGTCCTAAATTCGTAGCTATACATTTCGGAATGAACATAATTAATGTTCTAAGAAAGAAATGGTAATAGTACAATCTGACTTGTCAAATTACCAGAATACCTTGAAAAAGACCGAATCATTAAGAAAATATTTTCTTGATATTTTTAGAGATTATATAGAATGAAAGAGTTATGTAACATGGTTCATGATGAGGGTATGATCTGTGAACCTTTATCACGTTCCATTAGAAACTCAGCATGACTTACTGTAATATAATCACGTTGATCAAGTGTCATTATATTATACTAACTCATGCTTCAGTTCCCAACATTACTTCAAAACATCCATTTTTTTCGAATTTTTCAGATTTTAGAAACTAAAATAGTTTCTTTTATGATGTAACACAGATAGCGCGAAGAGGTAATGATTTCAGATCAGAATGGTTTCGAAAAATATCTTCAGAAATATGGAGGATATTTATAATGGGAGATACGATGATATCTTCGAATATTTAAGATAAGATGATGATGATGAATATTGTCCGCAAAGGTTTTAGAGTAAGGAGCAAGGTATTCGCTAATGATTTCAGCAGACTCTGAATCATTTGCATTCTTTGAAGGTAGATTTAGTCTTTGTGATTTGTCCACAGCCTCCTTCATGGTCTGCTCAATCCGTTTTTCAATTCCAAACCTTCTCTTTTTCTCAGCTTTACCACCATACTATTCTTTATCATCAAACTTTTGACTGTTAAGGTCATTTATAGTTTTTGCTGCTTCATCAACAATTTTCAAAAATTTGGAGAACTAGTTTCGTAGTTTGGGGTGTTTTTCGAAAACTTCACATTCGAAGTATGTAAG
Source organism: Rutidosis leptorrhynchoides (assembly GCF_046630445.1). Classification (NCBI taxonomy): domain Eukaryota; kingdom Viridiplantae; phylum Streptophyta; class Magnoliopsida; order Asterales; family Asteraceae; genus Rutidosis; species Rutidosis leptorrhynchoides. The sequence goes on from NC_092333.1 coordinate 717,024,242, forward strand.
TCCAGGAGGTAGACGTTATATGTACACATATAACTGTTGGCGTAGACGTGCTACAAGATTTTAAAATACTGATTGCTAATTCCCGATAGTTGGTATGGCAATTGCCATTACAAGATGTGGATGAGTACATGATACGGTTTCAATGAGTATAAGGATTTTTCGGAAGGTCAAAGATCAATGAAGTTGTTGGTAAATTTACTGCTAATGTGGTGGAACATGAAAGATTCCCCGATAACAAAAACGTATATGCCAAAGTTACAAGTCTGAAAGGTCGTCGTTGACTGGTTGAACGGTTGATAATACTGGATACTTTGAAAAGAAATTGCAAGGTTATTTTCAGTAATAACAATGCTAAAGGATCTTTCACATTTTTGAAGTCAAAGTATAGCTTTGAAAGATGTAGAGATCTAAGAATGATGTTACCCGTTAAATCTTGACTTGGATTCTGATCCGTCAATATCAGAATATGTAATTGAATTTGTATGGAAACGATTGTATATCGCTGTGAGCATAGTTAATAATTTTTGAATCAAAGTTGAAGAATGTACAGTATAATATATTAATTGTGAACTTATATATTTCCCGGGAATTACCTACCCATTAAAGATTTCACAAGTAATATTTTGTACAAAAGAATTTTTATTATCGTTTTTACGAAAATATATGTATGTATATTTTCTTCAGATGTAATACAGATTTGATGAGTTAATATCATATTAAGCTCATTTGATTTTTGACTTGAATTAGAAATGAATAATCTCTAAAACATTAAAGATTTAATAATCTTTACGGAGTATTTCACTAATGTAATCAATACTCAGTTTTATTGATATTTTCTCAGTGAATCATGTTGGTGCTCATGGAAATCTTGCTAACTTCACAAGGTACGAATGATGTTTTCTAGAAAGTTTCGAATACATCGAAGATGAAAGTATAAAATCAACCATATAATTGAATAATATACTTAGTTTATTATGAAATGGAATTCATTGAGTTGGAAACAGAGATTGTAGTTAACGATGGTTAAGTCATTAACGAAGGATGTACATCATAGCATATTAGTAATATGAATTAACCGAGTAGTACCTACCAGTTAAGATTCACACGTAATAACTTGGTACAAAAAGATTTATTTTGATTTCAAAATTCATATATATTAAATATACATAAAATTTCTTCAGGGGAAATGAGTTAATACTTCATCAGTTATTGTTGCTGGTATTTCTTGGTAACTACGGTGAGTATGACGTTGATGCTCGTGGGACAGATTGTGAAGTTGAGGTTTACGATGCGGATGTTGTTGGTGGTGGTAATGGTACTATTGGCGTTGTTGTCGGTGGTACTGTTGATACCGGTGATGTTGCTGGTGCCTGTAACCTTTGCACTATATTCTCCAAAGCCACTACCCGAGCACGAAGCTCGTTGACTTCTTCTACTACACCGGGATGATTGGCGGTTCGGACGAGCGGATGAATAAGATCCAGAATTTGAGAGAGTATATGATCATGACGAGATATTCTGGAGATGAGAGAGAAAATGGTATTACGAACAGGTTCGCCGGTAAGTGCTTCAGGTTCTTCGCCCAGAGGGCAATGTGGTGGATGGAAGGGATCGCCTTCTTCTTGTCTCCAATAATTAAGTAGGCTACGAACCCATCCCCAATTCATCCAGAATAGATGATGGCTAATTGGTTGATCCATTCCAGTTACACTTTCTTCAGAGTTCAGGAGAATATCCATATCAGAATAGCTGTCGAAATTTAAGGAATTTGAACTAGATACGGGATCCATCTTGTATAATTAGAGAGATGGTTTTTGATATGAAATAGATTATAAAATTTAGATTGGTACTCTTCAATACATAATTTACATATGTATATATAATACCAAAATTCCATAAATCACGGAGGAATTTTCGAAAGATGTCAGGAAAAGTTTACAGTAACAGATACGCTAAGATATGAATTTTGTCTATACACTATCTATGCAATCAATGCAATAAGACGCGTTTAGACTTAAGATGATAAACATGTAATTTCCGACAAGAAATGATAAGCAAAACTTTTAACATGCAGACACGGTCGAAGTCCAGACTTACTAATGTATCCTAACCACTATCAGTTAGACACACTCATGCAAGACCTGGTTCGCTAGGACCAACGCTCTGATACCAACTGTGACGATCGCTCCAAATCCATATGGAGGAACACGTCATTCATTGATTTCATTGCGAGGTATTTGACCTCTATATGATACGTTTTGTAAACATTGCATTCTTTTGAAAAGGCACACCATAAATGAATATTTAAATCAAAGGTTTTCGACATTTGATGATTTCTATGTATAGACAATCACCGTATATAATAGTTTACAATAGTACTTCCGTTGACAATGCAGTCAAAATAAGGTACATGATGATGAATTGGTGAATGCAACGTTTTCTTGAAAAATATGCCATATAAGACTCCATGCACATAGCTTGTCTATCATATAAGCAAACAGCGGAAGACTTCTAGGGAACCTGAGAATAAACATGCTAACAAGTGTCAACACAAAGGTTGGTGAGTTCATAGTTTTAGTGTTTCGCATAATCTGCATATAAAAGTGGATAACAAGATTTCAGTTGTTTCATCCAGAAACGTTTATCAAAATATTCTACGAAATTGAGCACCCTGGTAACAAAACTTAACGTATATATAATTTATACCCTTTGTATAATCATCTTAATAATACACGCAAACCAACGTGTACGCTTCTCAAATAGCATACGTCCGTTAAAAGGCTAGTGCTCTAGCTCGGACGGGGATATCAAGCCCTATGGATCCATATACTACTACTCGCGCCCACCAGTTCTTATAACTGGCAGTTAACAGTTACCAAAGCTAAGGGATTTTCGGTTCAAACTCAGTGTAGAATTTAGTATGTACTTGTATCCATTGCGTTTAAAATAAAGTGCATGTATTCTCAGCCCAAAAATATATATTGCAAAAGCAATTAAAAAGGGAGCAAATGAAACTCACGCATATAAATCTAGTATTTTCAGTATTTATAAACAGTCGCATGTATTCTCAGCCCAAAAATATATTGAATAAAAGGGATCATATGAAACTCACGCATATAAATATTGTATATCGGTTAACAAAGCATTTGCATGTATTCCCAGCCCAAAAATGTAGAGAGTAAAAGGGATCTTATGAAACTCACCTTAGCAGCATATAAAGTTGTTCACCAAAATGTGATCGAAACTCGGATTACCAGATAATCGTAGATCTCAACCTAGAGAATATATGTTGGTCAATAAATGTCTATCAAGCTAGGTCAGGTCATAGTGTATCACAATCCTAATGCTCGAGATCGACATACAAAAGTTATCCAAAGTCGTTTCAAAAAGTCAATTTTGACAATAGTTTAACAAAACGAGACATACCTTATATAAGGATTCATTTACTCGGTTGGTAATATTCAAAAATCCAATTTATCAATCTTGCAAACAAGTTGTTTTAAATATTAATTGCAGATTCAAAAGCAATTCCAATTAACGTCAATCATAATTCAGTTGATCGTATCTTTTAATCCGTTCATCGAAACTATTCGATATCTAAATGAAAAGTTATTGATTTTTCGCCAGCTTTCCAAAAACATGTATATCATATACCTTTTACCAGTAATATATGTATTTAATTCGTGAATCATTATAAACTGTTTAGCGACGAAATTTAGCATACAAGCATGTATAAATATATATACTCGAGCACTAGATATGGATACACAATTAATATACAAAAGATAAAATATGAGTGCTTACGTACCAATATTGAGATTTAATATTGTAGGAAATTACGTAGACGCAACAGAGATGATAAACACTAGGTTTGATTCACAAATATACCCCCGAATATTACCCATAACCTCTTTGACAATAACCCATAATTTCCTTAGCTCTAGCTTGCTCGAAAACCCGTTTCAAAATCATTTGGACATCCCTCCGTCGTGATATTATATATATATTATTATTTTTGTATCGTAAAAATAATAATACTAATACTATTAATAATAAGATTAATAATAATAATCTTAATATTAATAATAATAATAATAATTATTATTATTATTATAATTATAATAATTATAAATAATAAATTAAATAAATAACATAAGTAATACGGAGTAATATAAATTGTGAGAAAGCTGAACCAGAATCGTGCAATTTATAGAACTTTTTCTGAAAAAGCACCCCATGCGATTGCATGGGATTTGTGCTTCAAGGCCATGTGATCGCATGGCCCTCTGATCCAGCTCACAAACTTTTGTTTTCTTGTTTGTCGACATATTATTTAAATATATATAATATATTTAATTTATATAATTAATTATATATTATATTAAATTCATGTGCATAGTTTACCTGTAATTTTCATTCCGATGACTCATACGTTGTTACTCAACTTATGTCCCGGTTTCGATTTCTCAAATGCATTTTCGTACACTTAGAAAACTTGCATTTTACGTTTCGTGACACGTACCTTTGTCAAAATATAGCCTTAAATTATCCATAAACTATATCACTCAAAGTATATCTTAATCTTTCGAGTGTTTTGGTCATTTACTTCTATAAATCATTGTCTCGTTATTTATTAATATAATAGTATTTATCAAACGTTTCATAACCAAGTTAATATCTATTCTCAATATTTTTAAACACGTTTTAAAATATACGTCGCAAGTTATTCATACAATTAATATTCTAACTTATCATATATATTCAAATAAATATTTAAACCAATAAGTTTAATGTACGGTACTAAACAATTAATACATTGTTACGTTTTCAAGTTATAGTATATATATATATATATTTGTATCTATATACATATAATTGTTCGCGAATTGTCAAGAACAACCGAAAGGTATTTGAATATATGAAAGTAGTTCAAAAATTTTGAGATTCAGTTTACAGACTTTGCTTATCGTGTCGGAAATGTTAATCATACAAAGATTAAGTTTAAATTTGGTCAGAAATTTCCGGGTCATCACATATGGATTTCCCAATGTGATATCCCCCATCTTTCGAACGAAAGCCTTTTATAAACCAAGGCATTCTTGGAACGTTCTTCGAATGTCTTACAAACTGATCTCGCCTTAAATTGTTGTGCCGAAGAATTCTAACCGACTCTAGACAAGATTTCATCAATCATGTCTCCGGGTAGGTCTCTTAAAATATTGGGTTGTCTATCCATTTTGTGTTTTTATACTGTAAAATAGACAAGAGTTAGATTCATAAAAAAATACTTATTAATACAAGCAATTTTTACATATATCATAAAGCATAAGCACACTATATTACATATATTACACCACACGAATACAACTATCTTATTCCGACTCGCTTGTTTCTTCTTCTTCGGTTTTAGTTCGTTTTGCCAAGTTTCAAGGGATATATGATGTTCCCCTAATACGAGCCGTCGTTATCCACATTGGTTTAGAAAAACCTGGTGGTTTAGAGGTTCCCGGGTCATTGTTACAACTTAAGGACTTCGGGGGTTGACGATACATATAAAGTTCATCGGGGTTGGAATTAGATTTCTCTATTTTTATGCCCTTTCCCTTATTATTTTCTTTTGCCTTTTTAAATTTAGTTGGGGTAATTTCTATAACATCATCGGAATTCTCGTCGGAATTCGATTCATCGGAGAATTGGTAATCCTCCCAATATTTTGCTTCCTTGGCGGAAACACCATTGACCATAATTAACCTTGGTCGGTTGGTTGAGGATTTTCTTTTACTTAACCGTTTTATTATTTCCCCCACCGGTTCTATTTCTTCATCCGGTTCCGATTCTTCTTCCGGTTCCGATTCTTCTTCCGGTTCCGACTCTTCTTCCGGTTCCTCTTCGAGAACTTGTGAATCAGTCCACGAATCATTCCAATTTACATTTGACTCTTCATTATTATTAGGTGAGTCAATGGGACTTGTTCTAGAGGTAGTCATCTATCACATAATATCAAACGCGTTAAGAGATTAATATATCACATAATATTCACATGTTAAAAATATATAGTTTCCAACAAAATTTGTTAAGCAATCATTTTTCAAGTAAACACGGTCGAAGTCCAGACTCACTAATGCATCCTAACAAACTCGATAAGACACACTAATGCAAAATTCTGGTTCTCTAAGACCAACGCTCTGATACCAACTGAAATGTCCCGTTCTTATTGATTAAAAACGTTCCATATTAATTGATTTCGTTGCGAGGTTTTGACCTCTATATGAGACGTTTTTCAAAGACTGCATTCATTTTAAAACAAACCATAACCTTTATTTCATAAATAAAGGTTTAAAAAGCTTTATGTAGATTATCAAATAATGATAATCTAAAATATCCCGTTTACACACGAACATTACATAATGGTTTACAATACAAATATGTTACATCGAAATCAGTTTCTTGAATGCAGTTTTTACACAATATCATACAAACATGGACTCCAAATCTTGTCCTTATTTTAGTATGCAACAGCGGAATTTCTTAATATTCACCTGAGAATAAACATGCTTTGAACGTCAACAAAAATGTTGGTGAGTTATAGGTTTAACCTATATATATCAAATCGTAACAATAGACCACAAGATTTAATATTTCAATACACATCCCATACATAGAGATAAAAATCATTCATATGGTGAACACCTGGTAACCGACATTAACAAGATGCATATATAAGAATATCCCCATCATTCCGGGACACCCTTCGGATATGATATAAATTTCGAAGTACTAAAGCATCCGGTACTTTGGATGGGGTTTGTTAGGCCCAATAGATCTATCTTTAGGATTCGCGTCAATTAGGGTGTCTGTTCCCTAATTCTTAGATTACCAGACTTAATAAAAAGGGGCATATTCGATTTCGATAATTCAACAATAGAATGTAGTTTCACGTACTTGTGTCTATTTTGTAAATCATTTATAAAACCTGCATGTATTCTCATCCCAAAAATATTAGATTTTAAAAGTGGGACTATAACTCACTTTCACAGATTTTTACTTCGTCGGGAAGTAAGACTTGGCCACTGGTTGATTCACGAACCTATAACAATATATACATATATATCAAAGTATGTTCAAAATATATTTACAACACTTTTAATATATTTTGATGTTTTAAGTTTATTAAGTCAGCTGTCCTCGTTAATAACCTACAACTAGTTGTCCACAGTTAGATGTACAGAAATAAATCGATAAATATTATCTTGAATCAATCCACGACCCAGTGTATACGTATCTCAGTATTGATCACAACTCAAACTATATATATTTTGGAATCAACCTCAACCCTGTATAGCTAACTCCAACATTCACATATAGAGTGTCTATGGTTATTCCGAAATATATATAGATGTGTCGACATGATAGGTCGAAACATTGTATACGTGTCTATGGTATCTCAAGATTACATAATATACAATACAAGTTGATTAAGTTATGGTTGGAATAGATTTGTTACCAATTTTCACGTAGCTAAAATGAGAAAAATTATCCAATCTTGTTTTACCCATAACTTCTTTATTTTAAATCCGTTTTGAGTGAATCAAATTGCTATGGTTTCATATTGAACTCTATTTTATGAATCTAAACAGAAAAAGTATAGGTTTATAGTCAGAAAAATAAGTTACAAGTCGTTTTTGTAAAGGTAGTCATTTCAGTCGAAAGAACGACGTCTAGATGACCATTTTAGAAAACATACTTCCACTTTGAGTTTAATCATAATTTTTGGATATAGTTTCATGTTCATAATAAAAATCATTTTCTCAGAATAACAATTTTTAAATCAAAGTTTATCATAGTTTTTAATTAACTAACCCAAAACAGCCCGCGGTGTTACTACGACGGCGTAAATTCGGTTTTACGGTGTTTTTCATGTTTCCATTTTTTAAATCATTAAGTTAGCATATCATATAGATATAGAACATGTGTTTAGTTAATTTTAAAAGTCAAGTTAGAAGGATTAACTTTTGTTTGCGAACAAGTTTAGAATTAACTAAACTATGTTCTAGTGATTACGAGTTTAAACCTTCGAATAAGATAGTTTTATATATATGAATCGAATGATGTTATGAACATCATTAATACCTCAAGTTTAGTAGGTAAACCTACTGGAAGTGACAAGAAATGATCTAGCTTCAAAGGATCTTGGATGGCTTGAAAGTTCTTGAAGTAGGATCATGACACAAAAACAAGTTCAAGTAAGATTTTTACTCGAATTAAGATTGTTTATAGTTATAGAAATTGAATCAAAGTTTGAATATGAATATTACCTTGAATAAGAAAGATAACCTACTGTATATAACAAAGGTTTCTTGATCTTAGATGATTACTTGGAATGGAATAGAAAGCTTGGAAGTAAATCAGTAAACTTGAAGGGATTTTTGAAGTGTTCTTGAAGTGTTCTTCCTATGATGATTATAGCTTGATTCTTGAAGTGATTTTTGATGAAGATGATGATTAACTACTGGAAAAATACGTTCATAATTGTGTGGGTGTGTTGAGAGAGAATTAGAAAGAGAATTGGAAGTGAAATTGAGTGAATGATGAGTGGTAATTGGTGAGTGGTGAGTGGGGTTAAAAGGAGTTCTAGTTAGTTGACTAGCTCATGGTAGAAGTTAAAATTGATTAGTCATACATGACATAATCAAGAGTGGAATCCCATGCTAGTTCCTATTGGTATATACCCATAGTAAGTACGTTTTGAAGCTGTGTATAATACGGGTAAGAATACGACTAGAATTCTTGATGAAAGAAAAGAATGGGAAAGTAACTGTAACCATTTTCGTTAAGTATGAGTGTTTTGATATATGTCTTGAAGTCTTCCAAAAGTATTTTAATACATCTAAATACACTACATGTATATACATTTTAACTGAGTCGTTAAGTCATCGTTAGTCGTTACATGTAAGTGTTGTTTTGAAACCTTTAAGTTAACGATCTCAATTAATGTTGTTAACCCATTGTTTATTATATCTAATGAGATGTTAAATTATTATATTATCATGATATTATGATATATTAATATATCTTAATATGATATATATACATTTAAATGTCGTTACAACGATAATCGTTACATATATGTCTCGTTTCAAAATCCTTAAGTCAGTAGTCTTGTTTATATGTATATAACTCATTGTTAATATACTTATGGAGATACTTACTTATCATCATCTCATGTTAACCATATGTATATCCATATATATATCGTCATGTCATTTTTACAAGTTTTAACGTTCGTGAATCGCCGGTCAACTTGGGTGGTCAATTGTCTATATGAAACATATTTCAGTTAATCAAGTCTTAACAAGTTTGATTGCTTAACATGTTGGAAACATTTAATCATGTAAATATCAATCTCAATTAATATATATAAACATGGAAAAGTTCGGGTCACTACAACATATAACATTTATCTCTTAGAATTATGATTTTCCATTCTGAAACTCTGAAAAGCACCTAGTTTACGAAACAGTTCTTTGAATTTTGGAAAGTGCTGATGAAGCAGCAAAAACTATAAATGACTTTAACAGTCGAAGGTTTGATGATAAAGAATAGTGTGTTGGCAAAGCTCAGAAAAGTTGAAACTGAAAAACGGATTGAACAAACCATGAAGGAGGCCGTGGACAAATCACAAAGACTAAACCTGCCTTCAAAGAATCCAAATGATTCAGTATCTGCTGAAGTCATTAATGAAAATCTTGTTCATAACTCTAAACCTTTACGGACAAATCTTCATCATCATTCGTCGATAATAGAAAATCTAAGATATCATCATATCTTTCATTATAAATATCCTCGATATTTCTGAAGATATTTTCATAACTATTCTTATTTGAAATCATTTATTTCTTCGTGATATCAATGTTACATCAGAAAGAAAACTATTTTGTTTCTAAATTCTGAAAAATTCGAATTTATAATATGAATGTTTTTGAAGAAGTGTTGGGAACTGAAGCATGAGTTAGTATAATATAATGACACTTGATCAACGTGATTATATTACAGTAAGTCATGCTGAGTTTCTAAATGGAACGTGATGATTCACAGAATATAACGTCATCATGTGCCATGTTACACGACTCTTACATTCTATCAAATCTCTAAACATATCGAGAACATATCTTCCTGATAGTTTTATCTTTTCTCTGGAATTCTGGTAATTTAACCAATCAAGATCATGCAATCACAATCTCTCTCTTAGAACATTAGTCATGTTCATTTGAAACTTCATACCTACGAATTTTGGACCATTATTCGCTTGACTTAAAGTCGGGAAGAGAAAACAAAAGGGATAGAACTCCAAAATATAAAGGAAATGAAGAGGGTGGATTTATAGTAAAATATCAGAGCAATCAAGACATATCATCGTATTTAACCAAAGAGGATTCTAATATCCTTAAGAATCAAATCTTGTTACGAAGATTTTCTCTAAATCCCTTGAACTCCGAAAATCAACCATATCTACGTCAAAGGATATGACGAAACATTATTTTCTCATTTCACTCTTTTGTGATAGCTTCACTTATACTTTTCGCGTAATCGAATTGTTTTACCCATATTACTCAATGATGATAAAACTCTAATTTATAACTCATATGTGTCATGAAAACATACTTATTGTCAACCATGACCATTCCAATCAAATTTCGGGATTAAATTTCTTTAACGGGTAGGTACTGTGACGACCTGGAAATTTTCGATCAAATTTAAACTTAATATTTATATGATTTCGATACGATAAATAAAGTATGTAATGTTGAGTCTAGAAAAATTTGAAATGATGTTCATATATTTAATTGACCTTCGACTGCTCTCGACGATTCACGAACAATTAATTATAAATAAATATGTGTGTATGTATATATAAATAATAATTCGAAATATAATTTGAAGTATTATATGTTGTTGTTATTAAAAATTAATAAAATAAAAATAGGATATTATAATAATTATTATTTAAAATATATATAAATAAAGTATATTAAAAATAAATATTAAATGATTGTAATACTCGTTTGATGTTTCGATTGATATTAAGCAAGTTAAATTTAAACTTATGTAATTTTAAAATAAATGGTAATACGAAAATGAGCTCTATAAATTTTAGGCTTATTAAAAATGTATTTAGGAACTATTTATTAAGTTTTAACACTTTTTATATTTCACCCAGAAATGAGAGGGACAGTTGATGTAATTTTTATTTAATAAATTAATGATCAAATTTTATACCATAATGACTGAAATAAATAAATATAGTTAATATTAAAATTTGGGATTTTTCTGTGTACTTTTATCCGCTACTGATTAGCAAAGGAGTACGAAATCCAGTCCGTGAAAGGAATAGTAGACGACGGCTAAGAATTCACATGTTTATTTTTTAAATTATATTATAATTATTATTATATTATTATTACTATTGAAATTGAGAAATTTAGATTTAGATTCGATTGTAAATATCTCTTTATAGATACCGTTTCAACTATTTCGTTTTGGACATAATTGAATTAAGTTGTTTAGTGTCATTCTCAACTTTCTGATTTTGGATTTAGTATTATGCTTTTCACTTCAATTGCCAACTTGCATAGTGATTTACACGTTAATATTCTCATTTGATTATTATTATGATATTATTATTAATATTATATTATTTATATTCACCACCACTCATTCTTTATATATACCTACATATAGATATAGAGTTATCAACCATTACTTTAAATTCTCTCTGTTAACATACCCTATCACACTTCAACTTCTATGTTGATCGATCAAGATCAAAAATACTTGATTGTTTATGTTTCTATTCGAATAAACCGAACATCATCTTTCACCACCTTCAACAATCACAAACCACCATTTTCTATCACCAAACGCCACCCTAGCTTCACCATAACAAAACCATCGCCATCATTGTTACTGCAGCTGCTTCTGTTTGAAACTCACTCAAGAATCACCATAACCACCATCGAATAACACATGTGTGTTGCTGCTCCCTTTTGTGTTCATTCCCAAAACAGTAGCAATAATATTACGTTAGTGATAATGAAACCATCATCTTAAAAACCACCTTATGATTCCTGTTCTCCTATTTCTTTGTAAACCCATAACCTAAAATCACTATCCTGGTTATACTACTATGATTTCTAGATCGACCATCACCTACAATCCGCCACCAACACCAAGAAGAACTACCTCTCTCTCTCATTCTTGCTCGAACTTCTTCTTCGTTTTTTTTCTGTTTTGAACCACGATTACTAACCCTTCTCTTCGACAGTCAACCACCCTCACCAAAGACACCACCACCTTTTGACTACTGCAACATTCGCTTCCTGTTTCCTTTTATTACTTGAGACACCCGTTCGATCACCCATCAAAAAAAATAAACAGCTCGCCATGAATCATCGAAACTATTAACTTTTCTGTTTTACAGCCCGACAAAAACCACCATTAATTACACTGAGTTCCTGTTTAAAACCACCATTAGAACCTCCATTAAACCATCATAGATCACCTCTACAGTCATGTGTTACAGTTATCCTTTTTCTGTTTCTATTATTCAACTAAAGTCACCTAAACCCCATCGTGAATTGTTGCTACTGTGTGTTTCTAATTCGCTGCAAACCAAAGGGCAATGATAATTATGATATGATGAATTGGTGATGAAAAACAAAGAGGAGAATGATGATGAAGATGGACGTGGAATTGGTGATAAAGTAATAACGAATGATGAGGCGTGTTGTTTTGTTTCCTGACGAACCCTACCATTTGCTTTCCTATCGACTTATTTTTATTTGCAAAACTAGACACCAAATCAATTAGGCTGATTGTTTTTAGGAAGTACCACTTGGGCTACCATTTTTCTAATCCAAGTTGGGCCGTTATATGTTATTGGGCCGAGAACAAAACTACTATAAATGGGTCGACGACTGCTACTATGACGTGTTGTTGGTGATACAATCCGTTTACTGTTGTTTAACGAGATGAGAATTATGATTACATGATGATGTATGATGATTAAGTGACGATGATGATATTAGACTTTAGATTTTAGAAGAAGAAGAAGAACACAGGAAACGAGTTAAAGGAATTCAAAGCGTAAATCAAAACAGAAATATAGAAACAGACTAATGGTTGGGAGTGTGTTGTGTTAAGCGTCAGGTCTTGGGTTCGAGCCCGGGCTATGACATTTATTTATTTTTTTGGCTTGTTTGGAAGGTAAAATCGGCTTCTTCAAATAATTAAATAATTTTTATTAGATACGATAGCAAGGCAGAAGTATGTATCAACAAATTGATTATTGAATTGATATTAATAGTGACGTCATGTGCTTGCTAGACATTGATCTAAAGAACAACATAATAAGAGAATAAAGTCGGTGATGAACAATAAGGTGCAATCTCCGATTTAAAAATTGATATATTCCGTATAAAATAGAAAACGTTATAGAACCGGAATTTAGAGTATTCAAAAAAACAGAGGAAGAAAAAAAAGTGAAGAAAATAATTTAAGAAAAGAATTAGAAGAGCAGAATAAAATTGACGAAGAAAAAGAAAAGAGTTTGTGAAGTGGTTGAGAGGACCGATTAGGCTGATACCATATTAGAAAATAATATATATACAATATTTACTCATAAACTTGCTCTCCAAGTTCATCAAGATACTTGGTCCCTAAGTTATCTCTAATACCTCTAATACATGGCAACTCATTTTTTTATCTACTTATATGTGACGACCCAGAAATTTTCGACCAAATTTAAACTTAATCTTTATATAATTACGACTTGATAAGCAATGAATTTTAATAAGTCTTGAACCTCCTGAAAGAGTTTTACACAAGCTTTTGGTCACCCTTTTATTCCGACGATTCACGAACGTCATAACTTGATTTAATTGTTTAATTGTTTAATTATTGTGTATATATATGGATTTATATATATTTAACTTGAAAATTGATAATTAAATATCTCATTAAGTATATTAACAAAGTATTATATATATATTTTCATACTACTAATTTAAAGAGTTTTTGAACAATATATATGTTACTATTTAAACGACGTAATTAACTTATGTTAAAATGTATTTACATATAATGTATTACGAGTGTAAATACATCCTTACAAGTATTGAATACACTTTATAATATACCAATACATATAAAGGATAGCTATACTCGTATTTCCATTCAATTTCCTCAAGAATTCTACTCGCATTCATACGGTATTTTTATCCGTATTATACACAGCTTCTAGAAGTATTTACTATTGGTATATACCAATAGAAATCTGCAATTATTTGTGTAATATGTCATCCATGACCTAATCAATTTAATATGTCATCCATGACTTAATACATTTTAACTTATACTAGATATTTTCACTAAAAATCAAATTTATAAGCTTATAAATAAGCACCATTTTTAACTCATTTTTACACATTCATTTTTAAAATTTTACTTCCAATTTTCACACACACTTACAAGAACTCTCTTAAGTTTTGTTCTACTACTTCTTTCCAACAACTTTACATTCTAAACTTGAGGTAAAAACTCTACTTCAACTCTTGTTCAATTCATATGTCTATAGCTATCTATATAAGAGTTTATAAACTAGAACATAGTTTAGTTAATTCTAAACTTGTTCGCAAACAAAGTTAATCCTTCTAACTTGACTTTTAAAAACAACTTAACAAATATTTTATATCTATATGATATACTAACTTAATTAGTTAAAACTTGGAAACACGAAGAACACCGTAAAACCGGACATACGCCGTCGTAGTAAAATCGGGGGATGTTTTGGGTTGGATAATTAAAAACTATCATAATCTTTAATTTAAAATTTGTTCTTCTGGGAAAATGATATTTCATATGAACGTGATACTATATCCAAAAATCATGGTTAAACTCAAAATTGAAGTATGTTTTTCAAAATGGTCATCAAGATGTCGTTCTTTCGATGGAAATGACTACCTCTTTCAAATATGGATTATAACTTGTAACTCCGACTATAAACCACCACTTTTTGGTTTAGTTTCACAAATTATAGTTCGTTATGAAACCATAGCAATTTGATTCACTCAAAACGGATTTATAACGAAAAAATTATGGGCAAAACAATATTGGTTAGAAATGGATAATTTGATTACGGGATTAATTCATTAAAATCTATACTAACCATATCCTAGCTAACTTTTCTTGTATTATACATATATTCTATCATGTCATGGTTACACAATACGTCGGATAAATCAAAAGACACCACATACACAACATGTGTAACTACAATAGCGGTATTGTGGGTCATGATTGAGTCTTATACAACACGTGTATACTATGTACTACTAATTGTGGACTACTAATTGTGGACTGCTAACTTGACAACTTAAACAATCACATGTGATTGAAAATATAAACTTAAACAATCACACGTGATTGAAAATATGAACTTAAACAATCACATGTGATTGAAGATATGATATGAATAATAGTTGTATTACATTTTGATATACATATATATTTGTTACAGGTTCGTGAATCCAAGGACGACGGCCATATTTTTAATAAGTTGAAAACTTATTATTAATATACTTTTACTACCGTGAGTATATAGTCCCATTTTTAAACTCTAAAAATATTTTGGGATGAGAATACATGCATTTTATGTTTTACGCCATGGACACAAGTACTTAAAATATATTCTACGTTGAGTTGTACCACCTTGCATATCTTCCCTAATAGCTTGGTAACTAATATTTACATGTTGTAAGAACATGTAAGCGCGAATCTTATTGATAGATCTATCGGGTTTGACAACCCCAACCGGGCTAGTCGCTCTAGTATCGTAAACGGTTGCATAGTACTTCGTTTTTACTACACTTGGTACAGTGTAGGAAGATTTCATAATAAAGGGAATATGCTACATTTATGGTTAAGTATGGTTACCGAAGCGCTCAACAACTTATAGAATATCTTTATTGAAATATTTGTAACTATGAAATCTTGTGGTCTATATTTATATCGATGCTAACCTTAAACCTATATATCTCACCAACCTTTGTGTTGACTGTTTAAGCATGTTTATTCTCAGGTCCTTAAGAAAGTCTTCCGCTGTTGCATTATCTAAGCAAGCTATGCATGGAGTCTCATGTTTTTGTTTAAATGAAGTGTTGCATTCAATAAAAACTTTGTCATGTATTATATTCGACTGGTGTGTAGTATTTGGAAACCAATGTATTTTGGGGATTATTTCTTAAATAATCGCCCACTTGTTTAAAACATGCATTATGTATAATAATGGTGTGTTTTTTATGAAACGAATGCAATATTTTCTAAAACGTATCATATAGAGGTCAAATACCTCGCTATGGGACCAATGACTAACGTACTGCATTTATAGTAATATGGATGGGTCATTTTAGTTGGCATTAGAGTGGTGGTCTTAGCGAACCAGATCTTGCATTATTGTGTCTAACTGATAGTTGTTAGAATGCATTAGTGGGTATGGACTTCGACCTTAGCTGTATGTCAAAAGTTTTGCTTATCAATTTTTTTCGAAAATTACCTGCTTATCATCTTAAGTCTAGACGCGTCTTACTGCATTCATTGCATAGATAGTGTATAGACAAATTCATATCTTTGCATATCTATTACAGTAAACTTTGTCTGACATCTTTCGAAAAATCCTCCGTAACTTATGGGATTCTGGTATTATAAATACGTATGTAAATTATGTATTGAGGAATACCAAACTAGTCCTATAATTTATTTCATTTCAAAAATCTTTTCCCTACTCTGTACGAGATGGATCCTTCAACTGGTTCAAGTTCATCGGATTCCGACAGCTATTCCGATATGGATATTCACCTGAGCTCCGAAAGCAGTGTAACCGGAATGGATCAACCGATTAGCCATCATCTATTCTGGATGGATTGGGGATGGGTTCGTAGCCGACTCAGTCAATGGAGACGAGAAGAAGGCGATCCTTTCCACCCACCAAATTTCCCTCTCGGCGAAGAACCTGAAGCACTTACCGGCGAACCAGTCCGAAACACCATTTTCACCCTCATTTCCAGAGTATCTCGCCATGATTATATCTTATCTAAACTTCTAGATCTTATTCATCCTCTCGTTCCAACCGCCAATCATCCCGGTGTATTAGAAGAAGTCAACGAGCTTCGCGCTAGAGTGGTGGCTTTAGAGAATATGATGCAGAACTTACAAGCATCACAAGTTTAACGACCCGTCCTAATCCATCTGGACGAATAAATTACATTTGGTTACATCGTGAGGTACTTGACCTCTATATGATACATTTTACAAACATTGCATTTGTTTTGAAAAGACAAACTTTCCTTACATCGAAAGTTGACGATATGCATACCATTTCATAATATATCCAACTATAATTGACTTAACAATAATCTTGATAAACTCGACGACTCGAATGCAACGTCTTTTGAAATATGCCATGAATGACTCCAAGTAATATCTCTAAAATGAGCAAATGCACAGCGAAAGATTTCTTTCATACCTGAGAATAAACATGCTTTCAAGTGTCAACCAAAAGGTTGGTGAGTTCATAAGTTTATCGTAAACAATAAAATGCAACATTTTGATAGACCACAAGATTCAAATTCAGTACACCTATCTCTTGTACGAAACTATTTTTCATAATTCTTAGCAGAGTAGGTTCGTATCCTTTTCTCCCCCGTAGGTTGCCTCGCGATTTTTAAATAATCTTGCACATATCTCGTGCACAAAACTAATACACATAACCTGTGTATAAAAATTATTTTCTCGATACATAACATTCATTTCGATTTCATTGCTCAACATGGTAACTGACCTTAACATATAATGAACATCAATAATATCCCCAAAACAGAACATCTCGTCTGTATAATATATAAACTTCTAAGTACTAAACACCACGCCTACTAGCCCTTCCGTCTAGTGAACATTCTGGGTGGGGGTGTTAAACCCGGTAGCTACCTTTAGGATTCGCGTGAATTAGAGTCATACCCGATTCTAATTCTTAGGTTACCAAGCAATGATAATCAGGGAAAAAATATTCACATCAATTGGTGGCAATTATCATGTCCACATAATTCAATAATAATCCACAGAACTTCTGTCTGCCTAATAATTCATTCGAGGAATGTTTTGCTTGTGTCTATCTCGTCAAACATTTATAAAAGCATTTCATGTATTCGCAGTTCAATATATATTTCAAAAGCATTTAACAAAACAGTTATAAAAACAATGCATGTATTCTCAGTTCCAAAAAAAATGTAAAGAGTAAAAGTGAGCAAATGAACTCACGATACGATATTTTGTAGTAAAAATATGCATACAACGGAACTGAACAAGTGTAGGGTTGGCCTCGGATTCACGAACCTATATCATTTATATATATATATATATATATATATATATATATATATATATATATATATATATATATATATATATATATATTAACACATACATATAATGGTAATCGAACAAATTTATGTATTATTAGTGAATTAATTGTTATTTTAATTATGTGTTTCATTAATAACCTAATTATTTACATTTATTAATATTTATTATAAAAGTATTATTATAGTTTGTTATATGTAGTGAATATGGTTTTATATAACTAATAGTTATTCGATAAAAATAATATTGATAATAATAAATAAAAAGTTGTTCCATCCTATAATGATAATAGTATAATAAAAATGATAATTTTTATAAAAATGATACTTTTAATAATAATGAATACTAATAATAATAACATAAAAAATAATGATTTTACTAATAATAATAATACTAATATTTATATTAATAATTATAATGATAATAATACTACTAATAATAATGATATAATAATAGCAATAATGGTTTTAATCCTAATGATATTAATAATAATTTAAATGATAATGCTAATAATAATACTTATAGTAATAATAATAATAATGATAATCATAATTTTAATATTTAGTGTTAGTTTAATAATAATAATAATAATAATAATAATAATAATAATAATAATAATAATAATAATAATAATAATAATAATAATAATAATAATAATAATGTAAAGTGGTTGATCGCAATTTAATTCCTATATATTCTTCACCCGATCATTGAGCAATCATGACCATGATCGTACACTTATTTTTGTCAAGCGAATTTTATCCAGAGATCGAGTCAGGCCCCTATGTGTGTGCCGCCATCTCTACAGCGAGTCCGAGTCAGGCCCCCCATGTGTGTGCCACCGTCGCTACATCGAGACCGAGTCAGGCTATCTCTCTGCCGCTGTCTCATTACACCGCTGACACATCTACCTTCTTTTTCTCTCTTCTTCTTTTTCTTGAATCTCAACTTTCTTCAATTTCTTTTCTAAAAAAAAAACAAAAAAAAAAACTTCTATATTCTATTTTTTTTGTCATGCTCGTTTTGTCCACCACAGTGTCGTTAGGATAACCTTGGAAGAAGCACCGTCTGAAGTGCTCGGTTAGCACATCACTCATGAAGTTAAGACATCGTTTGAAGAAGCATTATCAAGAGCATGGATTTTCCGTTGTTCAAATCTTTTTGCACCAAGCTCGAGTTAGTTTCCCACCTCTTTGCTTAAGAGGAGGGAGGGAGGGGGGGGGGGGGGGGGGGGGCTATTAGAGGTATTAGAGATAACTTAGGGACCAAGTATCTTGATGAACTTGGAGAGCAAGTTTATGAGTAAATATTGTATAGATATAGTTATCATATATTGTTGTATTTATCTTATTCTTCAAGTTATGTATGTATTATAAAATATAAATATGAATGAAATCTATCCCACAATGTGTGAAGAATTATTTTCTAATATCATGAAAATAGTAAAATCAAATATCTATGAATTTTAAAACCTGTCTGAATGTATAAGAGCACAAGGAGTCGTAACACCGAACTCGGTGTCCAAGTTCAGTTCCCTCCATACCACTGAGATTTAACACTGAAGTCAAAACAGAGGAAATCGTCCATTGTCTAATTCATTATTTAATTATTATTTTATTAACAAAAAGGGAAGAAAAAGAAGAAGAAAGAGACAAAAAAAAAAAAAAACTGGTTATGTTCAACGTTGCCCACTCGACGCCGACGCCGAGCTCCGACACCAGTTTAACGCTGCCCGGAATCGCGACCTCCACCGTTCCGGCGTTAAAATTTCAAAACGGTGGTTTTGCACCACGACTCTGTGTGCTCTAATTGAATTCTTGATTACTATATTTTTAAGGTTGATGTATAATTGAATTCTTGATTACGGAGTACTATATTTGTCAAGTTGATATCGATTTTGTTGATTGATGTATGTGAAATTTTGTTTGTAATATGTTTATTGAAAGTCTTAGAGAAATAAATTTTAGATATTCATCTCTTTTGCAATGGTAGGAGTTTAAGAGTTCGTAAATTTAGGATTTTGGTTCAAGCAAACTTAATTTGTTAAATTTGTTGTCGAGCCAATGATGAGATAACTTTGGATAAGTAGGTGATTGTTATTCTTTCTGATAGCGCATGTTAATTTTTTGATAAAATTAGATGATGAATTTGGATGCAAGATAAACTTTTTTTGAGTGTTTGAATAGCAAATATGAATGATTTTTTTATGTAATTATTATTAATAGCAAATTGTTAAATTTGTATTTGAACATTCAATCTTTTTCATGTTTTATTCATCTCTAACTTGAAATGTTTTAAGTGCGAATTTTGGCGTCTTTAATTGAAAAGTTTAAAGTTTAGTGATGTTGTTGTATTTAAAGTGTAAGGATGTCGGTGCTTCTTTTCTATTCTTCAGGGGGCCTTCCTGTAACATTGAAGAAGACGTTAAATATAATTTTTTATGGTTCCAGACATCCTGTCTCTTTTGATTTTTCTCTCATTTTCTCTCTCTAAAATTAGGGTGTATAATATGTATCATCTTGATACAGTTTTTGTTAGTATTTCAATCATATCATTCTTCTAAGTATTTGTACTAAAGTCTTTGCAACTTTGAAGATTGAATTGTATCAGATTATGTGGTTTTATGATTTGATTAAATTAATAAAAGTTAACTCCCGTGATTAGAGATTTATATGTTTTATACACAAATATGTATGAAGTGACCTTTCTCAGTGTTGAAAAATTACAATTTGTAAATTCTTTAGGTTAAAAAGTAATTTAAGGCATTCAATCAATTCAAAATTTAAACAATAATTTCGTTGTTAATTCAAAATTTTAACAATAATTTCGTTGTTATTCAAAATTTAAACAATAATTTCAATATTTTCTTCTTACTGCATATAATTATTTATTATCCATGATGCCATCCATAATAGAGACTTAGAGTCCGTTTGATAAAATTGAATGATTTAGTGCTGAATGATTCAGAATCTGAATGGTCCAGAGCCTCTGAATAAAGTTTGCTCTGAATGAAAATAAACTGTTTGATTATTATTTAGAGTGAACGATATGAACTGAATAAAACTACCTTATTAACGTGTGACATAAATAAAAAATTCAATATAATTGTTAGGTGATCAGGATATGATTTGAGGAGATTATTAAAGATAATTTAGGCTCTTAATGGTTAAGAGAGTTTTTCATCTTTGAATGGTTCAGAGGTGAATTTTGAACCATTCAGCACCATATGTCATTCAGAGGTCAGAAACAAACGCAGTAAATGCTGAATGGTTCAACATTCAGTGCTGAACCATTCCATTAAGAGGTAAAGAAACGCACCCTTAATAAAAAAGTAAAACGGCCCTTAGTGTAATTTATTACGATCGACTAAAATTTCATTTGATTGCTTCTTAATTGAATGGTTCAACGTCGAATGCTCAGCCGATCACAACCTAACATGTTCCTTAATAGAAGTTTTGATTTGGTCACCATTTCCACATTTATCTCCTACCATGCCGCTGTTTATAACCGACGTAACATCAGTGAAGGCTGAATTATGATAAAGACGGATTTTGGCTTCGCAATTCTATGGATTTGGGGTGTTAGACTAAAAATTTTGGTTAATATAATTGCAGGTTACAGATTTGGTTAAATTAGAGTTGCGGAGGTCGATATTGATGTTTGTATCTCCCGTGAATTTAGGTTTCAATTTTTGGTAAATTTATGTTTATTTTTGAACATAAAAGTCGAATGTATTTGAATTTGATTAAGAACAAAATTAGGTTTGTAGATATGGGTTTAAATTTACTCATGAAGAAAAGATGTGAGAGAAGAAGATGATGATGAACCCACAAAGCTGAAATGACGATATTTCCTCATGTGCTGGGCACGTGGCTAGCTTTAACAAAGATAGTTGGCGATCGTTAGTGATGGGGACTAACCGCACAACATTTGCAAATGTTAGGCTCATCTTGATCAAAAATAGACTTTAGGTCCACAGGTATAATTTTGAAAAAACTTTTGAGACCAAGAGCATAAATTTGTCTAATTTTTCTCTCCGAAAATTTGTTTTGTCATTAAAAGTCAAGTATTAGGGGAAAAAAATCAAAGTATTAAAACTACCCAAAGGAATAACAAAACAGGGATATGTAGTAGCGTATCTTAGCATATCTTTGTTAGATAATAGAATTAGGCCCAAGTTCAATATGTGAGTTTGGGTCCTTTAGGGTTTATTAGGTTATTAAGAGTCAGTGGCGAATCTAGAGCTTCGAAAACGAACTAGATAGTGGGGTCCTCAAGTGTGTTATGTCAAATTTGGTCCAGTTTTACACTAATTTTACACTAAATTTACATAATTAGTGGGGTCCTAGGACACCCCTAAAAGGGCCTAGATTCGCCCCTGTTAAGAGTGTTATGTACTCTATAAATAGTGCTATAAATAGTGGTTCATGTAATCATAAATATTTACGGGATTATATTGCTTAACATGGTATCAAGAGCGGGTTGATCCCGAGACCTAGTCAGCCGCCTCGAGCCGCTGCTCTATACCGCCCGTCAAACAACCCTATCTATCCTACCACTCACAACCGGCATAGTATCTTTCTAGTTTCCGTCTCTATTACCCACCTTCAATCCAAAAAAAAAAAAAAAAAAAAACATCACCGTAGATTGCTTTGCTTCATATCAGAATTGCATGTGGTGGTTGTATTATTCTTCCTGAAATCAACTAAAAGAAAAAAAAAAATACATCGAAAAAAGAGGTTGGCTCTATCTAATTACCTCCACAAACATTCGGTGTCATGTACATGTTAAAATATTTTAATTCTATTTTCTTTTCTAATTTCCTTTCGAAATTCTTTGTGTCTGTAACATCCGAAAACCACATCAACACCTATCTACCTAACATCTTTTACTTAATGTTACCCTTCAAATCTTTTATTTCTTAAATTTATTGTCATAAAATATAAGTTTATTTGCAATATTCTATTTTTTTCTTGGTAAATCTTTTCTTTTTATATCCATTCTTCGTATCACTCTCACTCCAAGTCTCCTACATCAATAATCGGCGTGGGGCTGAGCTGCCTAGTTTGACTAGGTTCCAAACCCCAAAAAAAAAGAGGAATAGAAAGAAAAAGAAAAAAAAAAACTATCTTGTTTTGCAAGATTATATCGGTGATAAAAGTTCTAAGCCCAAGTTCTGCTCAATCCTTAGGCTAAGCAAAGCAAGCCACGGCGTAACAGAAAAAAAAAAAAAAAACGCTACGGAAAAGGAAACACAGTCAAGCAATGCAACCAAATCAGCGAATATCATTTTATTCAGTGCAACAAACAAAAAAAAATTGTCACTTTTGTTTTATTGGTAGGAGGTGATAGAAAGATATGACGACTATGTTTCGGGATCAGACCTAAGCTCTGATACCATATTAAGCAATATAATCCCGTGAATATTTATGATTACATGAACCACTATTTATAGCACTATTTATAGAGTACATAACA
The DNA here is from genome assembly GCF_046630445.1 of Rutidosis leptorrhynchoides. Classification (NCBI taxonomy): domain Eukaryota; kingdom Viridiplantae; phylum Streptophyta; class Magnoliopsida; order Asterales; family Asteraceae; genus Rutidosis; species Rutidosis leptorrhynchoides. The sequence continues at coordinate 717,048,191 of NC_092333.1, forward strand.
CTCCTAATAAACCCTAAAGGACCCAAGCCCACATATTGGACTTGGGCCTAATTCTATTATCTAACAATCTTAATGTATCCGTATGGTACCAGTCCCACCTGAATTTGAAAAAAAAAAAGTACACAATTTTTTTTTTCTACTAAAAATAAGATTTTTTTAGCGTCTACCCTCCGTCATTAGTTCTACCTCTTTTGAAATAAGGTTCAAATTCCGACAGTGTCATTTTGGTTTAGATTAAAAGAATGCAAGACCTGCATTGATGATAAACAACAAAACCACAATAAAGATATAAATAACAAATTTTACAAGATTTTTCATTTTAAATAAATATTTAATATCTAATTTAAAATATATATTTGATAATATTAAAATTACGTAGTAATATTTAGGTAATTTTCTCCGATTATATTATCTCCACAAAATAGGATGCACACATTTAGCTGTCATGGCTTTCAGCTGGCATTGTAAAAAATTAATAAACAAATCGCAAAACTTGAATTCGTATCATATATCCTTAAAAAATCTTTATTTTTGACACTAAACAGAGTATTCATTATTAGTCGATGGATAATTTCAACTTATCCATCGGAAGTACAAAGAAAAGTAAGAAGCTTACTTTAATGCTACGATAGTATGTGATGAAAACCTTTTTAAAATTTGCACAAGACTCGGTTACGTAAGATGTTACTATATGTATACTTTCAATTACGGAGTACTTAGGATATATGCGATTGTCTGTCATATATATAGTGTGATCTTATAAATTTACATTTACATAATATATGGTTGTTGATGTTTATTTATAAGGAGCTTAATTACAGAAGTTATATTTTTGTATATAGAAATTATATTATATAAATTACCAAATATAATTACTTCTCGATACTTTTTTAACAAATTTCATATTTGGTATATACCCGAACCAAGAACTAAAAACCGAAAATAGGCTAAACAATGGGCCGTGCACTATACCGAAATTCTTTGATCCCGCTTCGGTCCGGTCTTCAGAATTTTTTACTTTTTCTTAGTACAAGCTCACCATTAATCTTTTATTTAGAAAAAAAAAAATACATTTTTAATTAAAAACACAAAGATTCTAACACACGAATGTCTATTAAAAAATTGACCAAATTATTTAACTAAAAAGTTTCTTTTAAATAATTATTTGGAAACATATATAGTTGACAGTCGCCGTTGACAGTTTGCCACCATCACCCCCGTAAAACCACCACCACACCATTCTCTTGCATGAATCTAAAATTCACAAACAAAAACATACTGTACTACATATATATTTACTACAAAAGTTAATTATAGACAATTAAATTACCTTTCAATGGAAATTGAATACAAGTGGTCATGAATAGAAGCAACATGCACGTGATATTGGCACGGCTCAATCAAAAAGCAACATTCGATCAACATAGAATTCAAACATCGTGTTTTTATTGAACCGAACCAATATCTCGTTCAATTGCTTCAAGCGAAATCGTATTAATAAAATGGTAAATCGAAAAACAGTGTTTGATATCAAGGTATAGATATTGTTGAGGGGTCTTATGGATGGAAATAAATAAGCAATAGAGAAAGAAGGTGGTGGTAGAGCATTAAAGGAATGGAATTAATGATTCCAACTACTCGAAAGATGAAATTAAAACAAGAAAGAAGTTGGAATCTGAAATTAATGAAGAAAAAAATGTCACGAGGACAAAAATTCAATTCAATTTGATTCCGGGACATTTATTACGGTGTGGTCACCACAGAGGATGTTTTCCATTTTATTTTTAACCGAGGTTATTTAATTTATTATTTATTACAAAGTATATCATATCATATTCATAATCATCATATTACCCTACATATCAAAATTCATTTGAGTTGGAACGGCAAAAGCAACTGAGTACCAACTGAGTAGCAACTGTTCAAAAGAAAATTTTCAATTCTACCCCTTATTTCAGGAGGTAATTTGTAACTTTTTATCTTCTTCAGAAATATAATACGTAAATTCAATTTATAATTAAAAAAATAAAAACAAAACGTATCAAAAACTTCAACGGGCCTTAACTATCTATTCGCCGCGAGAATTTTTTATCACCATCGCCATTAAACTCAAAATAATTTTACGCTTCTTTTCTACTTCTCTTATCAAATCACCGATTCCCAATATCAACACCAAGCTCTTTATACCACTTCTCAAATATATCTTCTCCACTTTCGTTTATTTTTTTTCCCCACGTTTGTTCAATTATTAATCATCCTTCAACACGTTTATTAGTTACTTTCTATACGGTATGGTATTAAGGTTATGCTATTATTAATATTTTATTTTCCTTTTCTGCTAATTCTCTTGTCCAATCTCTTTGAAGAAGCACATCAAAGCAAGTGACAAAAAGTAGTATCAAAAAAATCTTCTCCTATACTGCTTTTACGTTAGTTAACAAAAGATCAATTAATAAATAAATTGATTTGTATTTGAGGTTGTCCCTGCTATGGGCCGTGATCTTTTTATTGGCTGTGACTCTTTTGGTTAGCATTAGTTCTTCTCCAACAATTCTTTACACATTATTTTAATCTTCTGCACCTACGGATATTGAGCAAGCAATGTCATTGAATACACCGGACGACAATTGGTATATGGATACGAGGGCAACTTCTCATATGACCTCCTCTTCAGGTAAACTTATGTCTTTTTATCCGTTAAGCATTTCTAAACATATTGTTGTTGGTAATGGTAATTATATTTCAATAAAAGGCTATGGTAACACATCCTTTCTTACCTCAACCCGACCACTTATTCTACGTAATATCCTATACTCTCCTCATTTAATAAAGAATATTATCTATGTTCGTCGGTTATCTACCGATAATCATATTTCTCTTGAGTTTGATCCTTTTGGTTTTACTGTAAAGGACTTTCCGAAGGGCACATCAATAATGAGATGCAATAGTTCTAGCGACCTTTATCCGCTTTCACCATCTATCTTTTGACGTCTTAGCTTATCTTCTACATTTTTAACGGTGTCTCAAGACTTATGGCATCATCGTTTGGGACATTCGGGCAACCGCATTTTATCTTTTCTTAGCAATAAAAGTTTAATTTCTTATAATAAGAATAAAAAGACACATATTTGTCAATCTTGTGTGTTCGGTAAACAAATAAAATTGCCTTTCTTTTCTTCAAATACTTCTACTGTGTTACCTTTTGATGATTTTTCATAGTGATGTATGGACTTCACCTGTGTTAAGTACCGGAGGACACCGTTATTATGTGCTCTTTCTCGATGATTTTTCTAATTTCTTATGGACTTTCCCTTTCTCTAATAAATCTAAGTCTTTTCTACCTTTCTTGCATTTACAAAATATATACAAACACAATTTAATATGCCAATTAAATCTTTTCAATGCGATAATGGCACTGAATATAACAACACTTCCTTCCACAACTTCTGCACTTCCAATGGCATGACTTTCTGTTTTTCTTGCCCATATACTTCTTCTCAAAGCGTAAAGCCGAAAACAAGATTCGTGCAATCAATAATATTATTAGAACACTTCTCTCCCATTCTTCCGTCCTACCCAATCTTTGGCATCATGCCCTCCAAATGGCTACTTATCTATTAAATATCATTCCCAGTAAAATACTCCACAACTCCACTCCAACCGAAATTCTCTACCAACGACGCCATGCCTATGATCATCTCCGTGTTTTTGGTTGTTTGTGCTATCCTCTTCTATGAAATGTCCCGTTCTTATTGATTAAAAACGTTCCATATTAATTGATTTCGTTGCGAGGTTTTGACCTCTATATGAGACGTTTTTCAAAGACTGCATTCATTTTAAAACAAACCATAACCTTTATTTCATCAATAAAGGTTTAAAAAGCTTTACGTAGATTATCAAATAATGATAATCTAAAATATCCTGTTTACACACGACCATTACATAATGGTTTACAATACAAATATGTTACAACAAAATAAGTTTCTTGAATGCAGTTTTTACACAATATCATACAAGCATGGACTCCAAATCTCGTCCTTATTTAAGTATGCGACAGCGGAAGCTCTTAATAATCACCTGAGAATAAACATGCTTAAAACGTCAACAAAAATGTTGGTGAGTTATAGGTTTAACCTATATATATCAAATCATAATAATAGACCACAAGATTTCATATTTCAATACACATCCCATACATAGAGATAAAAATCATTCATATGGTGAACACCTGGTAACCGACATTAACAAGATGCATATATATAAGAATATCCCCATCATTCCGGGACACCCTTCGGATATGATATAAATTTCGAAGTACTAAAGCATCCGGTACTTTGGATGGGGTTTGTTAGGCCCAATAGATCTATCTTTAGGATTCGCGTCAATTAGGGTGTCTGTTCCCTGATTCTTAGATTACCAGACTTAATAAAAAGGGGCATATTCGATTTCGATAATTCAACCATAGAATGTAGTTTCACGTACTTGTGTCTATTTTGTAAATCATTTATAAAACCTGCATGTATTCTCATCCCAAAAATATTAGATTTTAAAAGTGGGACTATAACTCACTTTCACAGATTTTTACTTCGTCGGGAAGTAAGACTTGGCCACTGGTTGATTCACGAACCTATAACAATATATACATATATATCAAAGTATGTTCAAAATATATTTACAACACTTTTAATATATTTTGATGTTTTAAGTTTATTAAGTCAGCTGTCCTCGTTAGTAACCTACAACTAGTTGTCCACAGTTAGATGTACAGAAATAAATCGATAGATATTATGTTGAATCAATCCACGACCCAGTGTATATGTATCTCAGTATTGATCACAACTCAAACTATATATATTTTGGAATCAACCTCAACCCTGTATAGCTAACTCCAACATTCACATATAGAGTGTCTATGGTTGTTCCGAAATATATATAGATGTGTCGACATGATAGGTCGAAACATTGTATACGTGTCTATGGTATCTCAAGATTACATAATATACAATACAAGTTGATTAAGTTATGGTTGGAATAGATTTGTTACCAATTTTCACGTAGCTAAAATGAGAAAAATTATCCAATCTTGTTTTACCCATAACTTCTTCATTTTAAATCCGTTTTGAGTGAATCAAATTGCTATGGTTTCATATTGAACTTTATTTTATGAATCTAAACAGAAAAAGTATAGATTTATAGTCGGAAAAATAAGTTACAAGTCGTTTTTGTAAAGGTAGTCATTTCAGTCGAAAGAACGACGTCTAGATGACCATTTTAGAAAACATACTTCCACTTTGAGTTTAACCATAATTTTTGGATATAGTTTCATGTTCATAATAAAAATCATTTTCCCAGAATAACAACTTTTAAATCAAAGTTTATCATAGTTTTTAATTAACTAACCCAAAACAGCCCGCGGTGTTACTACGACGGCGTAAATCCGGTTTTACGGTGTTTTTCGTGTCTCCAGGTTTTAAATCATTAAGTTAGCATATCATATAGATATAGAACATGTGTTTAGTTGATTTTAAAAGTCAAGTTAGAAGGATTAACTTTTGTTTGCGAACAAGTTTAGAATTAACTAAACTATGTTTTAGTGATTACAAGTTTAAACCTTCGAATAAGATAGCTTTATATGTATGAACCGAATGATGTTATGAACATCATTACTACCTTAAGTTCCTTGGATAAACCTACTGGAAAATAGAAAAATGGATCTAGCTTCAACGGATCCTTGGATGGCTCGAAGTTCTTGAAGCAGAATCATGACACGAAAACAAGTTCAAGTAAGATCATCACTTGAAATAAGATTGTTATAGTTATAGAAATTGAACCAAAGTTTGAATATGATTATTACCTTGTATTTGAATGATAACCTACTGTAAGAAACAAAGATTTCTTGAGGTTGGATGATCACCTTACAAGATTGGAAGTGAGCTAGCAAACTTGAAAGTATTCTTGATTTTATGTAACTAGAACTTGTAGAATATATGAAGAACCCTTAGAACTTGAAGATAGAACTTGAGAGAGATCAATTAGATGAAGAAAATTGAAGAATGAAAGTTTTTGTAGGTATTTTTGGTCGTTGGTGTATGGATTAGATATAATGGATATGTAATTTTGTTTTCATGTAAATAAGTCATGAATGATTACTCATATTTTTGTAATTTTATGAGATATTTCATGCTAGTTGCCAAATGATGATTCCCACATGTGTTAGGTGACTCACATGGGCTGCTAAGAGCTGATCATTGGAGTGTATATACCAATAGTACATACATCTAAAAGCTGTGTATTGTACGAGTACGAATACAGGTGCATACGAGTAGAATTGTTGATGAAACTGAACGAGGATGTAATTGTAAGCATTTTTGTTAAGTAGAAGTATTTTGATAAGTGTATTGAAGTATTTCAAAAGTATATAAATACATATTAAACACTACATGTATATACATTTTAACTGAGTCGTTAAGTCATCGTTAGTCGTTACATGTAAGTGTTGTTTTGAAACCTTTAAGTTAACGATCTTGTTAAATGTTGTTAACCCAATGTTTATAATATCAAATGAGATTTTAAATTATTATATTATCATGATATTATCATGTATGAATATCTCTTAATATGATATATATACATTAAATGTCTTTACAACGATAATCGTTACATATATGTCTCGTTTAAAAATCATTAAGTTAGTAGTCTTGTTTTTACATATGTAGTTCATTGTTAATATACTTAATGATATGTTTACTTATCATAGTATAATGTTAACTATATATATATATATATCCATATATATATGTCATCATATAGTTTTTACAAGTTTTAACGTTCGTGAATCATCGGTCAACTTGGGTGGTCAATTGTCTATATGAAACATATTTCAATTAATCAAGTCTTAACAAGTTTGATTGCTTAACATGTTGGAAACATTTAATCATGTAAATATCAATCTCAATTAATATATATAAACATGGAAAAGTTCGGGTCACTACAGTACCTACCCGTTAAATAAATTTCGTCCCGAAATTTTAAGCTGTTGAAGGTGTTGACGAATCTTCTGGAAATAGATGCGGGTATTTCTTCTTCATCTGATCTTCACGCTCTCAGATGAACTCGGGTCCTCTACGAGCATTCCATCGAACCTTAACAATTGGTATCTTGTTTTGCTTAAGTCTTTTAACCTCACGATCCATTATTTCGACGGGTTCTTCGATGAATTGAAGTTTTTGGTTGATTTGGATTTCATCTAATGGAATAGTGAGATCTTCTTTAGCAAAACATTTCTTCAAATTCGAGACGTGGAAAGTGTTATGTACAGCCGCGAGTTGTTGAGGTAACTCAAGTCGGTAAGCTACTGGTCCGACACGATCAATAATCTTGAATGGTCCAATATACCTTGGATTTAATTTCCCTCGTTTACCAAATCGAACAACGCCTTTCCAAGGTGCAACTTTAAGCATGACCATCTCTCCAATTTCAAATTCTATATCTTTTCTTTTAATGTCAGCGTAGCTCTTTTGTCGACTTTGGGCGGTTTTCAACCGTTGTTGAATTTGGATGATCTTCTCGGTAGTTTCTTGTATAATCTCCGGACCCGTAATCTGTCTATCCCCCACTTCACTCCAACAAATCGGAGACCTACACTTTCTACCATATAGTGCTTCAAACGGCGCCATCTCAATGCTTGAATGTTACTGTTGTTGTAGGAAAATTCTGCTAACGGTAGATGTCGATCCCAACTGTTTCCGAAATCAATAACACATGCTCGTAGCATGTCTTCAAGCGTTTGTATCGTCCTTTCGCTCTGCCCATCAGTTTGTGGATGATAGGCAGTACTCATGTCTAGACGAGTTCCTAATGCTTGCTGTAATGTCTGCCAAAATCTTGAAATAAATCTGCCATCCCTATCAGAGATAATAAAGATTGGTATTCCATGTCTGGAGACGACTTCCTTCAAATACAGTCGTGCTAACTTATCCATCTTGTCATCTTCTCTTATTGGTAGGAAGTGTGCTGATTTGGTGAGACGATCAACTATTACCCAAATAGTATCAAAACCACTTGCAGTCCTTGGCAATTTAGTGATGAAATCCATGGTAATGTTTTCCCATTTCCATTCCGGGATTTCGGGTTGTTGAAGTAGACCTGATGGTTTCTGATGCTCAGCTTTGACCTTAGTACACGTCAAACATTCTCCTACGTATTTAGCAACATCGGCTTTCATACCCGGCCACCAAAAATGTTTCTTGAGATCCTTGTACATCTTCCCCGTTCCAGGATGTATTGAGTATCTGGTTTTATGAGCTTCTCTAAGTACCATTTCTCTCATATCTCCAAATTTTGGTACCCAAATCCTTTCAGCCCTATACCGGGTTCCGTCTTCCCGAATATTAAGATGCTTCTCCGATCCTTTGGGTATTTCATCCTTTAAATTTCCCTCTTTTAAAACTCCTTGTTGCGCCTCCTTTATTTGAGTAGTAAGGTTATTATGAATCATTATATTCATAGATTTTACTCGAATGGGTTCTCTGTCCTTCCTGCTCAAGGCATCGGCTACCACATTTGCCTTTCCCGGGTGGTAACGAATCTCAAAGTCGTAATCATTCAATAATTCAATCCACCTACGCTGCCTCATATTCAGTTGTTTCTGATTAAATATGTGTTGAAGACTTTTGTGGTCGGTATATATAATACTTTTGACCCCATATAAGTAGTGCCTCCAAGTCTTTAATGCAAAAACAACCGCGCCTAATTCCAAATCATGCGTCGTATAATTTTGTTCGTGAATCTTCAATTGTCTAGACGCATAAGCAATCACCTTCGTTCGTTGCATTAATACACAACCGAGACCTTGCTTTGATGCGTCACAATAAATCACAAAATCATCATTCCCTTCAGGCAATGACAATATAGGTGCCGTAGTTAGCTTTTTCTTCAATAACTGAAACGCTTTCTCTTGTTCATCATTCCATTCAAATTTCTTCCCTTTATGCGTTAATGCAGTCAAGGGTTTTGCTATTCTGGAAAAGTCTTGGATGAACCTTCTGTAGTAACCAGCTAGTCCTAAAAACTGGCGTATGTGTTTCGGAGTTTTCGGGGTTTCCCACTTTTCAACAGTTTCTATCTTTGCCGGATCCACCTTAATACCTTCTTTGTTCACTATGTGACCGAGGAATTGAACTTCTTCCAACCAAAATGCACACTTTGAAAACTTAGCGTACAATTCTTCCTTCCTCAATACTTCTAACACCTTTCTCAAATGTTCACCGTGTTCTTGGTCATTCTTTGAGTAAATAAGTATGTCATCAATGAAAACAATGACAAACTTGTCAAGGTATGGTCCACACACTCGGTTCATAAGGTCCATGAACACAGCTGGTGCATTAGTTAAACCAAATGGCATGACCATAAACTCGTAATGACCGTAACGTGTTCTGAAAGCAGTCTTTGGAATATCATCTTCTTTCACCCGCATTTGATGATACCCGGAACGTAAGTCAATCTTTGAATAAACAGACGAGCCTTGTAGTTGATCAAATAAGTCGTCGATTCTCGATAATGGGTAGCGGTTCTTGATGGTAAGTTTGTTCAACTCTCGGTAGTCGATACATAATCTGAATGTACCATCTTTCTTCTTGACAAACAAAACAGGAGCTCCCCACGGTGATGTGCTTGGTCGAATGAAACCACGCTCTAAAAGTTCTTGTAATTGGCTTTGCAGTTCTTTCATCTCGCTGGGTGCGAGTCTGTAAGGAGCACGAGCTATTGGTGCAGCTCCTGGTACAAGATCTATTTGAAATTCAACGGATCGATGTGGGGGTAATCCCGGTAATTCTTTCGAAAATACATCGGGAAATTCTTTTGCGACGGGAACATCATTGATGCTCTTTTCTTCAGTTTGTACTTTCTCGACGTGTGCTAGAACAGCATAGCAACCTTTTCTTATTAGTTTTTGTGCCTTCAAATTACTAATAAGATGTAGCTTCGTGTTGCCCTTTTCTCCGTACACCATTAAGGGTTTTCCTTTTTCTCGTATAATGCGAATTGCATTTTTGTAACAAACGATCTCTGCTTTCACTTCTTTCAACCAGTCCATACCGATTATCACATCAAAACTCCCTAACTCTACTGGTATCAAGTCAATCTTAAATGTTTCGCTAACCAGTTTAATTTCTCGATTCCGACATATATTATCTGCTGAAATTAATTTACCATTTGCTAATTCGAGTAAAAATTTACTATCCAAAGGCGTCAATGGACAACTTAATTTAGCACAAAAATCTCTACTCATATAGCTTCTATCCGCACCCGAATCAAATACAACGTAAGCAGATTTATTGTCAATAAGAAACGTACCCGTAACAAGCTCCGGGTCTTCCTGTGCCTCTGCCGCATTAATATTGAAAACTCTTCCGCGGCCTTGTCCATTCGTGTTCTCCTGGTTCGGGCAATTTCTAATAATGTGGCCCGGTTTTCCACATTTATAACAAACTACATTAGCATAACTTGCTCCGACACTACTTGCTCCGCCATTACTCGTTCCGACACCATTTGTTCCTTTCGTTCTATTAACCCCTGGTCCGTAGACCTCACACTTTGCCGCGCTATGACCATTTCTTTTACACTTGTTGCAAAATTTGGTGCAGAACCCCGAGTGATACTTTTCACACCTTTGGCATAGCTGCTTCTGATTGTTGTTGTTGTTGTTGCGGTTATTATTGTTGTTGGGATGATTGTTGTAGTTGCTGTTGTTGTTGTTGTTGTTGTTGTTGGGCCGTTTGTTGTAGTTGCGATTGATGTTGCGATTGTTGGGATAATTGTTGCGATTATTGTTGTAATTGCTGTTGTTGTTGTATTGGTGATTCTTATCACCGTTTTCCTCCCACTTTCTTTTGACTTGCTTCACATTGGCCTCTTCAGCAGTATGTTCTTTAATTCTTTCTTCAATCTGGTTCACTAGTTTTTGAGCCATTCTACATGCCTGTTGTATGGAGGCGGGCTCGTGTGAACTTATATCTTCTTGGATTCTTTCCGGTAATCCTTTCACAAACGCGTCGATCTTCTCTTCCTCATCTTCGAATGCTCCCGGACACAATAGGCACAATTCTGTGAATCGTCTTTCGTACGTGGTAATATCAAATCCTTGGGTTCGTAACCCTCTAAGTTCTGTCTTGAGCTTATTGACCTCGGTTCTGGGACGGTACTTCTCGTTCATCAAGTGCTTGAATGCTGACCACGGTAGTGCGTACGCATCGTCTTGTCCCACTTGCTCTAGATAGGTATTCCACCATGTTAACGCAGAACCTGTGAAGGTATGCGTAGAGTACTTTACTTTGTCCTCTTCAGTACACTTACTTATGGCAAACACCGATTCGACCTTCTAGGTCCACCGTTTCAATCCGATCGGTTCTTCGGTTCCATCAAATTCCAAAGGTTTGCAAGCAGTGAATTCTTTGTAGGTGCATCCTACACGATTTCCTGTACTGCTAGATCCAAGGTTATTGTTGGTATGTAGCGCAGCCTGTACTGCGGCTATGTTTGAAGCTAGAAAAGTACGGAATTCCTCTTCATTCATATTCACGGTGTGTCGAGTAGTCGGTGCCACTTCCTTCAAAATAGTCAAATGGAACAAGTTAATCATACAGAATATTAAGAGTAGTTAATAGTATTTCGTAGCATAATATGAACTCATTTATAAAAGCTTTTTCTTCATATTAGCGTTTTATAAGTTTAAATTCGGGTAGTACCTACCCGTTAAGTTCATACTTAGTAGCTAATATACAATTCAACTACTACAATTCTATATGAAAAACTGATTATAATAATATTTCGCGTTCAAACTTTTATACAATATTTTACAAACTTACAATACGTCTTATTTTACATAAAGCATGAAATATAGCACACAATAACTTTGATACAAGATAGTTGTGAAGATAATTCTAGCTAGTACACAAGTCGTTCAGCAAAGGCAATAAAGACACGTAATTCATACGTCCAGAAACAAGTCATGCATTCTGGTTTTACTAGGATTACTTCCCATCCTTGGTCTTGTGGAACATAACCGTTATGGCCGTTGATAAGACAGCGTGTTGTAACGTCGTCAAAGGGACGAGGGTTACGTAATGTCCAACAGTCCCGTAACAATCTAAAAACCTCATTTCTTACCCCAATTACCGACTCCGTCACTTGTGGGAACGTTTTGTTTAATAGTTGTAGCCCGATGTTCTTGTTCTCACTTTGGTGAGAAGCGAACATTACTAATCTGTAAGCATAACATGCTTCTTTATGTTGCATGTTAGCCGCTTTTTCTAAATCACGAAGTCCAATATTCGGATATATTGAGTCAAAATAATTTCTTAACCCATTGCGTAAAATAGCATTTGAGTTCCCCGCAATATATGCGTCAAAGTAAACACATCGTAACTTATGGATTTCCCAATGTGATATCCCCCATCTTTCGAACGAAAGCCTTTTATAAACCAAGGCATTCTTGGAACGTTCTTCGAATGTCTTACAAACTGATCTCGCCTTAAATAGTTGTGCCGAAGAATTCTGACCGACTCTAGACAAGATTTCATCAATCATGTCTCCGGGTAGGTCTCTTAAAATATTGGGTTGTCTATCCATTTTGTGTTTTTATACTGTAAAATAGACAAGAGTTAGATTTATAAAAAAATACTTATTAATACAAGCAATTTTTACATATATTATAAAGCATAAGCACACTATATTACTTATATTACACCACACGAATACAACTATTTTATTCCGACTCGCTTGTTTCTTCTTCTTCGGTTTTGGTTCGTTTTGCCAAGTTTCTAGGGATATATGATGTTCCCCTAATACGAGCCGTCGTTATCCACATTGGTTTAGAAAAACCTGGTGGTTTAGAGGTTCTCGGGTCATTGATACAACTTAAGGACTTCGGGGGTTGACGATACATATAAAGTTCATCGGGGTTGGAATTAGATTTCTCTATTTTTATGCCCTTTCCTTTATTATTTTCCTTTGCCTTTTTAAATTCAGTTGGGGTAATTTCTATAATATCATCGGAATTCTCGTCGGAATCCGATTCATCGGAGAATTGGTAATCCTCCCAATATTTTGCTTCCTTGGCGGAAACACCATTGACCATAATTAACCTTGGTCGGTTGGTCGAGGATTTTCTTTTACTTAACCGTTTTATTATTTCCCCCACCGGTTCTATTTCTTCATCCGGTTCCGATTCTTCTTCCGGTTCCGATTCTTCTTCCGGTTCCGACTCTTCTTCCGGTTCCTCTTCGGGAACTTGTGAATCAGTCCACGAATCATTTCAATTTACATTTGACTCTTCATTATTATTAGGCGAGTCAATGGGACTTGTTCTAGAGGTAGACATCTATCACATAATATCAAACGCGTTAAGAGATTAATATATCACATAATATTCACATGTTAAAAATATATAGTTTCCAACAAAATTTGTTAAGCAATCATTTTTCAAGTAAACACGGTCGAAGTCCAGACTCACTAATGCATCCTAACAAACTCGATAAGACACACTAATGCAAAATTCTGGTTCCCTAAGACCAACGCTCGGATACCAACTGAAATGTCCCGTTCTTATTGATTAAAAACGTTCCATATTATTTGATTTCGTTGCGAGGTTTTGACATCTATATGAGACGTTTTTCAAAGACTGCATTCATTTTAAAACAAACCATAACCTTTATTTCATCAATAAAGGCTTAAAAAGCTTTACGTAGATTATCAAATAATGATAATCTAAAATATCCTGTTTACACACGACCATTACATAATGGTTTACAATACAAATATGTTACAACAAAATAAGTTTCTTGAATGCAGTTTTTACACAATATCATACAAGCATGGACTCCAAATCTCGTCCTTATTTAAGTATCCGACAGCGGAAGCTCTTAATAATCACCTGAGAATAAACATGCTTAAAACGTCAACAAAAATGTTGGTGAGTTATAGGTTTAACCTATATATATCAAATCATAATAATAGACCACAAGATTTCATATTTCAATACACATCCCATACATAGAGATAAAAATCATTCATATGGTGAACACCTGGTAACCGACATTAACAAGATGCATATATATAAGAATATCCCCATCATTCCGGGACACCCTTCGGATATGATATAAATTTCGAAGTACTAAAGCATCCGGTACTTTGGATGGGGTTTGTTAGGACCAATAGATCTATCTTTAGGATTCGCGTCAATTAGGGTGTCTGTTCCCTAATTCTTAGATTACCAGACTTAATAAAAAGGGGCATATTCGATTTTGATAATTCAACCATAGAATGTAGTTTCACGTACTTGTGTCTATTTTGTAAATCATTTATAAAACCTGCATGTATTCTCATCCCAAAAATATTAGATTTTAAAAGTGGGACTATAACTCACTTTCACAGATTTTTACTTCGTCGGGAAGTAAGACTTGGCCACTGGTTGATTCACGAACCTATAACAATATATACATATATATCAAAGTATGTTCAAAATATATTTACAACACTTTTAATATATTTTGATGTTTTAAGTTTATTAAGTCAGCTCTCCTCGTTAGTAACCTACAACTAGTTGTCCACAGTTAGATGTACAGAAATAAATCGATAGATATTATCTTGAATCAATCCACGACCCAGTGTATACGTATCTCAGTATTGATCACAACTCAAACTATATATATTTTGGAATCAACCTCAACCCTGTATAGCTAACTCCAACATTCACATATAGAGTGTCTATGGTTGTTCCGAAATATATATAGATGTGTCGACATGATAGGTCGAAACATTGTATACGTGTCTATGGTATCTCAAGATTACATAATATACAATACAAGTTGATTAAGTTATGGTTGGAATAGATTTGTTACCAATTTTCACGTAGCTAAAATGAGAAAAATTATCCAATCTTGTTTTACCCATAACTTCTTCATTTTAAATCCGTTTTGAATGAATCAAATTGCTATGGTTTCATATTGAACTCTATTTTTTGAATCTAAACAGAAAAAGTATAGATTTATAGTCGGAAAAATAAGTTACAAGTCGTTTTTGTAAAGGTAGTCATTTCAGTCGAAAGAACGACGTCTAGATGACCATTTTAGAAAACATACTTCCACTTTGAGTTTAACCATAATTTTTGGATATAGTTTCATGTTCATAATAAAAATCATTTTCCCAGAATAACAACTTTTAAATCAAAGTTTATCATAGTTTTTAATTAACTAACCCAAAACAGCCCGCGGTGTTACTACGACGGCGTAAATCCGGTTTTACGGTGTTTTTCGTGTCTCCAGGTTTTAAATCATTAAGTTAGCATATCATATAGATATAGAACATGTGTTTAGTTGATTTTAAAAGTCAAGTTAGAAGGATTAACTTTTGTTTGCGAACAAGTTTAGAATTAACTAAACTATGTTCTAGTGATTACAAGTTTAAACCTTCGAATAAGATAGCTTTATATGTATGAACCGAATGATGTTATGAACATCATTACTACCTTAAGTTCCTTGGATAAACCTACTGGAAAAGAGAAAAATGGATCTAGCTTCAACGGATCCTTGGATGGCTCGAAGTTCTTGAAGCAGAATCATGACACGAAAACAAGTTCAAGTAAGATCATCACTTGAAATAAGATTGTTATAGTTATAGAAATTGAACCAAAGTTTGAATATGATTATTACCTTATATTTGAATGATAACCTAATGTAAGAAACAAAGATTTCTTGAGGTTGGATGATCACCTTACAAGATTGGAAGTGAGCTAGCAAACTTGAAAGTATTCTTGATTTTATGTAACTAGAACTTGTAGAATATATGAAGAACACTTAGAACTTGAAGATAGAACTTGAGAGAGATCAATTAGATGAAGAAAATTGAAGAATGAAAGTGTTTGTAGGTGTTTTTGGTCGTTGGTGTATGGATTAGATATAAAGGATATGTAATTTTGTTTTCATGTAAATAAGTCATGAATGATTACTCATATTTTTGTAATTTTATGAGATATTTCATGCTAGTTGCCAAATGATGGTTCCCACATGTGTTAGGTGACTCACATGGGCTGCTAAGAGCTGATCATTGGAGTGTATATACCAATAGTACATACATCTAAAAGCTGTGTATTGTACGAGTACGAATACGGGTGCATACGAGTAGAATTGTTGATGAAACTGAATGAGGATGTAATTGTAAGCATTTTTGTTAAGTAGAAGTATTTTGATAAGTGTATTGAAGTCTTTCAAAAGTGTATAAATACATATTAAAACACTACATGTATATACATTTTAACTGAGTCGTTAAGTCATCGTTAGTCGTTACATGTAAGTGTTGTTTTGAAACCTTTAAGTTAACGATCTTGTTAAATGTTGTTAACCCAATGTTTATAATATCAAATGAGATTTTAAATTATTATATTATCATGATATTATCATGTATGAATATCTCTTAATATGATATATATACATTAAATGTCTTTACAACGATAATCGTTACATATATGTCGTTTAAAAATCATTAAGTTAGTAGTCTTGTTTTTACATATGTAGTTCATTGTTAATATACTTAATGATATGTTTACTTATCATAGTATCATGTTAACTATATATATATATCCATATATATATGTCATCATATAGTTTTTACAAGTTTTAACGTTCGTGAATCACCGGTCAACTTGGGTGGTCAATTGTCTATATGAAACATATTTCAATTAATCAAGTCTTAACAAGTTTGATTGCTTAACATGTTGGAAACATTTAATCATGTAAATATCAATCTCAATTAATATATATAAACATGGAAAAGTTCGGGTCACTACATTCTACCCTCTCATTATATAAACAAACTCGCTTCACGCTCCAGACCTTGTGTTTTCCTAGGTTATCCTCTGCATCATCGTGGCTATAAATGTTATGAACTTACCACCAAACAAATTCATATCTCCCGACATGTTCTTTTTGACGAAACTCAATTTCCCTTAACAAAGATACGCCTCCACCAAACAATACTTATTCTATTTTCACAGATGATGTTCACCTACTGTTCTGGTCCAACATTCTCGCCACTTCTCCTTCAGCCCAACAACAAACCGCTGCGACCCTGCATCAGTTTTCCTCGTCTGGCCCATATAACGAGCCAGTCTCCAGTCCAACTGCTTCTAGTATTCCATCTTCGCATAGCCCATCACTACAACGGCCTGTTAATTCTTCCACTAGCCCATCTCCCCAAAAGCCACTCTTGGTCCATGCTTCTCCACCCCGCACAATTCACACTCGCAGTATGTCTGGAATTTTAAAACCGAAAGTTCCATTTAATCTTTCCATCTCTACCACACTTTCCCCAATTCCACGCAACCCTAAGGATGCGTTACTTGATCCTAATTGGAAAATGGCCATGACCGACGAATTTTATGCTTTAATTGATAATAAGACATGGGTTTTGGTACCACGCACCACTGATATGCATATAATTCGTTCTATGTTGGTTTTTAAGCATAAAATGAAATCTGACGGATCTTTTGAGCGTTATAAAGCTCGTTTGGTAGGTGATGGCAGGTCACAACAGGTTGGCGTGGATTGCTATGAGACATTTAGTCCAGTGGTAAAACCCACTACTATACGTACTGTGCTGAGTCTTGCTGTTTCACATTCTTGGTCTATTCATCAGTTGGACGTTAAGAATGCTTTTCTTCATGGATCTCTTCGGGAAACAGTGTATATGCATCAACCACTAGGGATTCGTGATCCAAAGTTTCCAGATCATGTATGTCTTCTACAAAAGTCTCTTTATGGTTTAAAGCAGGCACCTAGGGCATGGTACCAACGTTTTTCCGAATTTATTACTACTATTGGGTTTCAGAATAGTAAATGCTATAATTCTCTTTTTATTTATCGTAAGGGCTCCGATATGGTGTATCTTTTATTATATGTTGATGATATTATCCTTGCATCATCAGTGACTCTCTTCGCAATGTGGTCATCTCCATGCTGGCTCGTGAATTTGCAATGAAGGATCTCGGACCGTTGAGTTATTTTTTGGGTATTTCTGTAACTCGTCAGACGAATAGCCTCTTTCTACAACAGACTACTTATGCCAAGGAAATTATTAAGCGTGCCGGTATGTCTCAATGTAATTCGATTCATACTCCTGTTGACACATCGGCAAAACTTAGCGGCTCTTCTGGCCCACCAGTTGCGAATCCAACTGAGTATCGTAGTTTGGCAGGTGCGATGCAGTATTTAACTTTTACACGCCCTGATATTTCTTATGTTGTACAACAGGTTTATCTCCATATGCATGATCCGAGAGAGCCTTATCTACATGCGTTACGTCGCATCCTTCGTTATTTACAGGGCACCTTGACATATGGGTTACATTTGCACAAGTCATCTAGCCGTCGTCTTATTGCATATACGGATGTCGACTAGGCTGGCTGTCCAGACACTAGACGTTCCACTTCTGGTTACTGTGTTTATTTTGGAGATAACCTTATCTCTTAGTCCTCAAAGCGACAACACACTTTATCACGCTCTAGTGCCGAGGCCGAGTATCGTGGGGTAGCTAATGTGGTTTTTGACTCGTGTTGGATACGTAATCTACTGCTGGAATTGCATTGTCCTTTACCTAAGTGTACACTTTTGTTTTGCGATAATGTTTCTGCTATATTTTTTTCTGGCAATCCTGTTCAACATCAACAGACGAAACATATTGAGATGGATATACATTTTGTTAGGACAAAATTGCTGAAATGGTCCCTGTGGTTTGTACCAAAATGCTTATTTAGTCCCTAGGGTTTTTTTTTATGGATTTCATCCTTGTGGTATGCAAATCGAACTGACATAGTCCCTCACGCTAACGGTCGTTAAAAAATTCCGTTAAATCAGGTCACATGTTATGCACATGAGGTTATTTTAGGCATATTAATTAATTCTTTTATTTTATCCTTTAATTCATCATCTATCTTCATCTTCCTTAAATCAACACCATTAAAAACCCTAAAAATTAAAACCAAATTAAAATCACTAGATCCATCACTAAATTCAAATCATAGATCTAGGTCACAAAGTCACCACCAACCCCACCATCTCCTTTCCCATCACCACCACCACGCCACCACCAACCTCACGATCCTCATATCTAGGTCACGAAGCCTGATTTGGTCATGAAACAGATGAATAACAGCAGCAATCGAAGCTTCTTTGGTCATGAAATAGATGTATAACAGCAACCTTGAAGATCAAAGTCACGAACGCACCTTTATGATCTGAATCACGAATTAATTGCTGCTGCTGAGTTACGAATTGGTTGCTCAAGCTCAATCTCAAGAAACAGATGAATAGCAGTAATCGGAGCTTATCTGGAGTACGCAATCGAAGTACGAAATCCAAATCTGCCCAATTTGAGGTAAAAGGCTTGTAATCCGAATCTGAGAGTTTATGTTTGAGTTTTTGTTTTGCAGTAATGAATTTAAGGAGTAGAAGTAGATGTGTTTGTGCATGATTGATTGTGTTTAAAGATGAATATGAAGTAGAAGTAGATGTGTATGTTCAAATGGTTTGATGAATTTAGAATGGGTTTAGTAAAATGGATATCTCAAATACCAACACCAACAGTGACCTGCTTCGTGTTATTCGAAACAATTTGAATCACTTCAGGTTTCCTTTTAACAACTTATTTACCAATTCATCATATAAAGTCAATATTTATGCTTATAATAGTTATTGTTGTAATTTGATCGAGCGATTTATGCTCTTGAATATCTCATTTCTTTAGTATAAATTAAATACATGATGATGAAGTATCAAGATGATGGTGATGGGTGTTATCATTGTTCGGTTGTAATATTAATTCGATTTTAGTTTTTAGAGTTTTGAATGGTGTTGATTTGGGGAGGAAGATGAAGATGAAGATGAAGATAGGTGATAAAGTTTCTCAAAGGAAAGACAAACCACAGGGATCATTTAAGCAATTTTGATACAAACCACAAGGACGATTTCAGTAATTTTATCAATAAAAGAAACAAACAGACGAAAATACCCTCACATGTCTGGCACATGACTCGAGTTAACGGCCTTTTTTGACTGCCGTCGGTCAGAGGGACTAAATCAGTAACTTTTACAAACCATCGGGACCAAATCCATCAAAAAAAAGCACAGGAACGAAACCAGCATTTTAGTACAAACCACATGGACCATTTCAGCAATTTTGTCTTTTGTTAGAGAAAAAGTTGCGCGTGGCGAAGTTCGAGTCCTCCATGTTCCGTCATGGTTTCAGATTGCAGATATATTCACCAAAGGATTACCTCATTTATTATTTGATGATTCAGAGACAGTCTCGGCATCCGGCCTCCTCCTGCTGCTACTGCGGGGGTGTATTAGCGTATATATAGTTTCCTTTTATATTCATTATTGTATTTAGTCTTAAAATAGGATGTCGATATTTATGGTTATGTTTGGTGCCCAAGATATGTAATATGTATGTATTGTTATAATTCAGTAGGCTTATAACTACCATTAATGGTTTTGTTCTTGACTATAGATTACTAATAAACTTAAGAGAGAGTAAAAGGATGATGATATATGAAAATATATTTTATGTGTGTATCTTATTCAAATCACATCCTTTGGTATTTATAATACAATAATTTACTGTGCAGTTAGGTAAAATAATAATAATAATACACCCGTGATCATGAATATAGTTTGTCATCCACTTTATGTCTTTATCACAACACTCCCCCTTGGATGACAAATTATTAAAGAGCAACTTAGTACTGCCTCGTTAAAAATCTTGCTAAAGAAAATCCATTGGGAAAAAAACTTTAGCTAAGGGAAAAAGAGTGCAGCATACAGTTGACTCCCCCTCAAGTAGACATCGTTGAACTTTTACATCTTTTGAACTTGTCTCATTCCAATATTGTGAACGTGTGTTCTGAAAATAGCAGTTGGGAGTGTTTTGGTGAAAAGATCAGCAGAGTTTTTGCTGGATTGAACATATTTCATTTCAATCTGGTTGTTCTTAATGAGATCTTGAGTGTATGAGAAGAATCTAGGAGGTATGTGTTTTGTTCGGTCACTTTTGATATACTCTTCTTTCATCTGTGCTATGCAAGCTGCATTATCTTCATAGATGGTTGTTGGACTTTTATCGCGTTCTAGTCCACAAGAATCAATAATGAGTTGTGTCATTGATCTCAACCAAAAACATTCCCGAGTAGCTTCATGTAATGCAATCACTTCGGCATGATTTGATGATGTTGCAACAAGTGTTTGTTTTTGAGAACGCCATGATATTGCGGTACCTCCATTTAGGAACAAATATCCATTTTGAGATTTAGCTTTATGTGGATCAGATAAATAACCTGCATCTGCATAACCAACCAAATCTTGTTTTGATTCGTTAGAATAAAATAATCCTAAATCAGTAGTTCCTCGAAGGTATCGAAATATGTGTTTGATCCCATTCCAGTGTCTTTTGGTAGGAGCTGAACTGAACCTTGCCAACAAATTAACTGCAAAAGAAATGTCAGGTCTTGTACAATTTGTAAGATACATAAGAGCTCCAATTGCACTAAGATATGGTACTTCTGGTCCCAGGATATCTTCATGATCTTCACAGGGATGAAATGGATCAGTGTCAACATTAAGTGATCTAACAACCATAGGAGTACTTAATGGTTTTGCCTTGTCCATATTGAAACGTTTTAAAATCTTTTTCGTATAAGTTATTTGATGTACAAGTAAACCGTTAGGCATATGCTCAATCTACAAACCAAGGCAATACTTGGTTTTTCCGAGATCTTTCATTTCAAATTCTTTCTTTAGAAGTTGAATGGCTTCATGGATCTCTTTATTTGTACCTATGATGTTAAGATCATCGATGTAAACGGCTATGATCACATATCCGGATGTTGTTTTCTTAATGAATACACATGGGCAAATAAGATTATTGGTATACCCTTTGCATATCAAGTAATCACTTAATCGTTTATACCACATGCGACCCGATTGTTTCAACTCATATAAAGACCTCTGTAACTTGATTGAGTACATTTATTTGGATTTTTCATTAGTTGCTTCTGATACCTTAAATCTTTCAGGTATCTTCATATATATATCACTATCAAGTGATCCATATAGATAAGCAGTCACAACATCCATGAGATGCATTTCTAAATTTTTAGAAACTGCCAGACTGATTAAGTATCTAAAAGTAATTGCATCCATAACAGGAGAATAAGTTTCCTCATAATCAATTCCTGGTCTTTGAGAAAAACCTTGAGCTACAAGTCTAGCTTTATACCTTGTAACTTCATTTTTCTCATTTCTTTTTCGCACAAAAACCCATCTATATCCCACAGGTTTCACATCTTTAGGTGTGAGAATTATAGATCCGAAAACTTTTCTTTTATTGAGCGATTCAAATTCAGCTCGTATTGCTCCTTTCCAATGATCCCAATCATGTCTATTTTGACATTCCATGACAGATTTTGGTTCTGGATCATCATCATTCATGATGTCATATGCAACATTATATGAAAATATCTCATCAAGATTTTTCATTTCATTTCTGTTCCATAATATTTTTGAATGTGCATAATTGATTGAAAATTCCGTATTGATATCATCAATCTCCTCTGCAGAAGGAGTATTGATTTGTGGTTCTTCTTGAACACTTTCTTTTACCTCATTATCAGCTGATTTTCTTTTTCGAGGATTTTTATCTTCGAAACCAATTGGTCTCCCACGTTTCTGGCGTGGCAAAGACTCAAGAGCGACATTATTGCCAGCTTTTGGAATTTCAATTCGAGCTGGAGCATTTACTGCTGGTATATATGATTTAGTCACTCTTTTTGTATCTGTAAATGCATCAGGCAATTTATTCGCAAGTTCTTGCATATGCATTATTTTTTGAACTTCGGTCTCGCATTCTTTTGTACGAGGATCAAGATACATTAATTGAGGTTCACACCATGAAATATCATTTTCTTTATTTTTTATTTCTCCCCCAATCTAGGGAACAATATTTCATTAAAGTGACAATCAACAAAACGTGCTGTAAAAACATCACCCGTCATGGGTTCAATATATCTTATAATTGAAGATGTTTCATATCCAACATATATTCCCATCCTCCTTTGAGGACCCATTTTAGTGCATTGTGGTGGTGCGATAGGAACATAAACCGCACAACCAAATGTTCTAAGGTGGGAAATATTTGGCTGATGGCCAAAAGCAAGTTGCAAAGGAGAATATGTATGACTTGCACTTGGTCTAATGCGAATTAATGATGCAGCATGTAAAATTGCATGACCCCATACAGATACTGGGAGTTTTGTTCTCATTATCAATGGTCTAGCTATTAACTGCAATCGTTTGATTAGTGATTCGGCTAAACCATTTTGTGTATGCACATGGGCAACAGGATGTTCAACAACAATCCCCACAGACATGCAAAAATTATTAAATGCTTAAGATGTAAACTCACCAGCATTATCCAATCTCACCCTTCTAATAGTATAATCAGGGAAATGTGCTCTCAATTTAATAATTTGAGCAAGAAATTTTGCAAATGCAACATTTCGACTTGATAATAGACAAACATGAGACCATCTACTAGATGCGTCTATTAGGATCATGAAATATCTAAATGGTCCACATGATGGATGAATTGGTCCACACATATCACCTTGAATTCTTTCAAGAAACATTGGTGATTCTTTTTCAACCTTAAGAGGTGATGGTCTTATTATCAATTTTCCAAGTGAGCATGATGTACATGGGATAAGTGCATCATGAGGGATCTTTTGATCCATCAATGGATGTCCATACGTATTTTGAATTATTCTTTTCATCATTGTTGATCCTGGGTGGCCTAATCTTTCATGCCACAGATTGATCATTATAGGATCACATACCTTTTCATTAACTACCATGTGTGCTTCTGGTACATTTATATATGTATAATATAAACCAGAACTAAGTCTTGGTAGTTTTTCAATCACATGCTTCTTGTTAGTGATACTTAAGTATTTATCATTTTCTGTAGTCACTGACTGATAATCATATCCATTTTGGTATATGTCAGAGAAGCTTAACAAATTTCTCTTTGACATGGGAGAAAATAAGGCATTTTTTATCAGAAAATTTGTACCATTTGGCAACATGAATTTTGCCTTTCCCATTCCTTTTATTAAATTCGCAGGACCTGATATAGTATGTACCGTTCCTTCTGTTGCTTTAAAATCAGTGAAATATTTTTTAGATGTGAGTATAGTGTGTGTGGTACCACTATCCGCAATACAAAGATCCCCACCATTTGACTGATTTTGCACTCCAGTAGTGTACATCATGAACTTCAAAATATGAGAAATAAATAATGAGTACATAATTCATCAATATATTACATTCAAAATATGTTATAAACGAAAGTACATAATAAGAAAACATATAGTAAAGTAGATATGGTATAGATCGTAAATCTACGTCCATTTATTTGATATGGACATATAATAGAAAATTTATTCATTAAAGTAGTCACTTGTTGGCTCAGTGATTTTTGTATCAAGGTCATCGACAAGGTTTGCCTCTTTTCCTTTTCCCTTTAGGGATTCTTGATATTGATTAACATAATATTGATTTGTTCGACAGTTCTTAGACCAGTGTCCAATTTTACCACATCGATAACAAGAATCTTCAATATTCTTTGAAGATCTTCCTTCAACATTATGATTTGTGGGATTGTATGGTAGTTTAAATTTATAATTTTGTGGATTATTATTTCTTTGTCCACGACCACGACCACCGTAACCATTACGACCACCACCACCACCACGACCATTACCATAAGGATGATTTCGAACATAGTTATGATTTTTATTATTGTTATGGTAATTTCCATGATGATGGTTTTGGCTAATATGACCACGACCTTGCCCACGCCCTCGTCTGGGTGCATTTCTTTTTTTATTATTATTATTGTTAATAGCATTAGCTTCAGGGAATGCTAGCGCACCCGTAGGACGAGATTCTTGATTCTTCATCAGTAATTCTTTATTCACTTCTGCAACTAAGAGATAAGTTTGAAGTTTGGAAAAAGTTTTGTAATTCTGCAATCTTAAATTTTCTTGTATAGTAATGTTTGCAGAATGCATTGTGGAGAAAGTTTTCTCCATCATATCAGCATCACTTATTTCTTGACCACAGAATTGAAGCTTTGAACGGATCTTGAACATGGCCGAGTTGTATTCACTTACCTTTTTAAAGTCTTGGAACCTTAGATTTCTCCATTCTTCCCTCGCAGCTGGGAGTAATATTTCCTTTTGATTATCGAATCTACTCTTGATACTTTCCCATAAAACATGTGGATCTTTGATAGTGAGATACATATGTTTTAAGGTGATATCAATATGTTTGCGAATAAAAGCAATTGATTTTAATTTATCTTGATCACAACAAGTATTGTTTTCTTTTAAAGTTTCTAGAATACCCAATGATTCAAGATTTATTTCTACATCCATGACCCATGATGTGTAGTTTGTTCCCGATACGTCTAGGGCATCAAACTCAAGCTTTGATAAGTTTGACATTTTCTATTTTTAGAAAGATGAACAACATAAATTATAATCATAATCAATTTCTAACAACATGAAATTAGAATCATTTTAAATTCATAAGTAGCAAATAACAGAATAATGGTATGATTACAAATAATAAAATCACAAGGGCGGGATAGAATATAGGTTCACCCGGTGGTATATTAGCAACAATGATGATAGTTAATATGACCAATACAATAGGAAAAATCATCATTGTGTGAATCATCTTTACAAAAACTTTTTGAGAGTGGTAATCTGAGAAAATGAAGATTGATTTGTGAAAAATGTGAAAACGGAGATGTTTATTTTATATTTGAAAAATATAGTCGTTGTAACGTCGTCAGTTGACGTTAACAACCGTTATGTATATATGACTGTTGTAACGTCGTTAGTTGACGTTAACGAATGTTATGTACTCGTTATATTAATAATCATTTTAATAAAAGAATTTTATTAGTATAAATATGATTACTATAAAATACATTTAGTATAAATATGTTTAGTATAAATACGAAGATTAAGAGAATAAACATATTATGCATAAATAATAAATTTAAGAATAAACATTAGTATGCATGAAATAAATAATGATTAATTGCATAAATAATTATAAATGTTAGATAACATAAATATAAATGTTAGTGAAGTTAATAAGAGTTAGATTACAAAAATATAATTCAGGCGGTATAACCGACCATATATAACATAAATATAAATGTTAATGAAGTTAATAAAAGTTAGATTACAGAAATATAATTCAGGCGGTATAACCGACCATATATAACATAAATATAAATGTTAATGAAGTTAATAAAAGTTAGATTACAGAAATATAATTCAGGCGGTATAACCGACCATATATAACTTAAATAACATAAATATAAATGTTAGTTATGATGATAATAATATTTACCTTACTAATAAATAATAGAAGATATCGTTAAAGAATTTTTTTTATTATTACCTTGATTATACGGAGCACTTCGTGCTGATAACGTGTTATAATTCAGTAGGCTTATAACTACCTTTAATGGTTTTGTTCTTGACTATAGATTACTAATAAACTTAAGAGAGAGTAAAAGGATGATGATATATGAAAATATATTTTATGTGTGTATCTTATTAAAATCACATCCTTTGGTATTTATAATACAATAATTTACTGTGCAGTTAGGTAAAATAATAATACACCCGTGATCATGAACATAGTTTGTCATCCACTTTATGTCTTTATCACAACATATATATGGTTGTTTGGAATAAGAATGGATCATGGGAATTCTAAACACTTTCACTAATTCTTATTTTGATAGTTTAGGGTGGTAAAATTTTCAAAAATGTTCCACTAATACTCTTAAAAACATTTATTTGTTATATATATTATCGATGATCAGTTTTTTGAAAGTATAACTGTGACTTTATAGATCCATTTCTTGAATTCATCTGTTTGTTGTTAGATTAAATTTTAGCCAAAGCATACAGAGTGGTTGGGCTTCAACCATAACTATTTCGCTATGATTTTTCTTTTAAAAAAGCAAGCATTTTATTGAAACCTCGAAATTGTACAACGAAGATTACTACCGAGCCTATGGAAAAACAATACATTGAAACCTCTATAAACTAATAATGTTGGGGCCGAAATATTTTATTAATTTAGCGAGATATTATTCTATCGATAAATTAATAAATTATCAATTTAAAAAATTGGCTTATATTTGTGAGCAAGTCTCAAATTATTGCATCGGCATTTGAAATTATCATGTTCGTTCATTTTACCTATTTGAAAAAGCATAAACAAGGACCTTCAAAATTCTCATGTATGTACATTCACACATTAATGAACTTGTCAAGTTCAATGTATATTGGGATTTCAAAAAAAAAAAAATAGTAATTATTAATTTATAGTTTCGTTAGGACCAATATATTTACATTGATATTTCAAAAAAATTATTATCTTATTATTTTATCGATTGGGGTCCAAATGTACTTGTCCTAAGTTGGGACCGGACAAATTATTAATTTTATCAAGATTATTAGTTTATCAAGTATTAAATTACAGAGGTTTTACTGTACAAAGAGTAAAATAAAAAGTAGACAAGAATAAATACAATACTTAACATTTAGCATGTTTAACCAATTCCAGATCTATTGCTCGACGAAGAAACGTAGAAGTTCGAATAAATTTAATAGACAATATCGGCTTGAAACCATCAAAAACTCTACCATCTGTGATCGTGTCCGCTGGGAGGGTAACGATATTCATACGCTTTGGTGTTGGTCACGCGATATCTCAGGGAGATTGAGTGGGAACCTCACCAATCTTACTAACAGTGTCTAGTTTTGTCCCGTGTAGTTCACGTCTTGAAGAATGGGCATGGTCATGGAGTAATGATGGTTTGTTTTCGGTGAGCAGACGCACGGACATTTTGGTTCGGGCGGAACTAGTTAATCAAACTTCGGCTACTAAGACCCTCTGTAATAGTCTTGTCCCTCTCATGGTCGAGTTGTTCATATGGCGTGCTAGATTTAAACGTTTACCTACTAGGGTGGACTTGGATAAGTGTGTTTGGATTTGGGGACGGTTCGTTGTCCCGTTTGTGATAATGGATTAGAGACGGTGGAACATTCTATCATCTTATGCAACTTTGCCCTAGATATTTGGAAACGGGTTTTCGACTGGTGGAATCTGGGCCCATTTACAAACATGAGTATTGTAACGACCCGGAAAATTTTAACTAATTTTAAACCAAACTCTCGATACGATTTTGTAGTCTTGACACGATAAGAGAAATCTGTTAGGTTGAGTCTCAAAAATTTTGAATTTTTTTCATATATTCAATTGACCTTTGACTGTTCTCGACGATTCGCGAATAACTATTTGTAAATAGATATGTGTGTATATATATAAATAATAATTGGATGTATAAATTGAAATATTAAATGTTATTGTTATGAAATATGATATTATAATGGTTAATACTTAAAAAAAAACATATCTTTATATGAATAAATGTATATTAAAATAAATATTAAATAATCGTAATACTCGTTTGATGTTTCGGTTGTTATTAAGAAATTTAAATTCGAACTTATATGATTTTAAAATAAACGATGATCTGAAACTGAGTTCTATGATTTATAGACTTAAAAAAAATGTATTTAGGAACTATTTGTTAAGTTTTAAAATATTTTTATATTTTACTTGGGATCGGGAGTGGACAGTGAGTTACTTTTTGTTTCATAATTAATGATCGAATTTTATACCATAATGACTGAAATAAATAAATACATTTAATATAAAATTTTGGGATTTTTCCGAGTACTTTTATCCTCTACTAAATAACAACGAAGTACGATATAACACTTGGTGTCGGAAAAATAATCCAAGGGGACGGCTGCTATACTATTTTATATTTGAAATTTGAGATTCACTGTGCCATAATCGTTTTCAATTGATTAATTTATATTTATTATTATATTATATGTTACACGTTTTTTTAATTTTTAATATTATTATAATTATTATTATATTATTATTAATAATCTAAGTTTAATCTTTGTGAACTAAATGCCATAATACGTGTTAATGGATAGCTAATGTAGTGTTATTATTCGATTACTTTCAGTGTCACAAGCTTAACCTTTATGTATTATATATATGCATCTATAATCAACTATCTATCTATTACACTTCTATTTTTTTTTTTTTAAGAACCCCATCTCTCCTTTTTTTGATCATCTAACAACAATATCAAACCATCATCCATTTCTGTTTTCATGTTTCGAACTCAAACACCATCTAAGAACATAACACCATCAATCATCCGCAACCATCATAAACTTGCTAAACACCTTTACGAACTACTTTCTTCACCGGCAAACCAATGACCACCCTCACCACCCGCTAATACCGTCACATACCCCCATAGTTTATCATCGGCCACCTTATTATCAACCTTAAACCACCTCAAGCTCACATATCTCGGTTAATGAACAAACTCAAATCACACTTGTAACACAAATCAACGATTACGTTTATATTTTTTTTTATCGTGAACCACCAAACCCACTACTGTTCATCATCATCTTCGCAACCCAAATCGCACGTTATTGTTTTTGCTACTTCTTTTTCGTGAACCCATCAACACACACCCACCTGTTCGATTGCCAAGAACTCAAGAATATCGAAACCCATTTAAGAGATGATGAATAGTGATTACTTGATAATCTATTAATTCCTGTTCCAATATCGTGATGAGAGGATAACGGGTTAGTGATGATTGAGAAACGAAGAATAAAGATGATATATATAATGATGAAGAACCAAGTCGTAACCTGCAACTCGATTTGTTTCTGTTTTGGATCAAAACCCACCACTTCTATATATATAATTATATACACGACTATATTAGATAAACCGCCACCATTCTTTTAATCACCTTACAACCAAATACCATCAAACATCGGACCACCAACACCGCGAGCCACCTTACTGCCACCTACGTTTGATCTTAGATACTTTCTTCCACTCCTTTTTGCCATTCGATCGAACTCACCTCCACGACCATCAATCCAACCGTAAAAGATCACCATTCGTCATTTTTTTTGCTGCAATAGCCGCTGTTATAATTTTGTGTCTATCAAGCGAAAACCGAAGCCAAACATACCTGTTTATACAGCTACTATACGTTCTGTGAAGTTGATAAACCATCCATAATATACAAGGAATGGCCAAAAGAGGATTTCCCCACTGTATGCATGTGGGTCGAACTAGTTGAAGTGACAAAAAGGTGGCCAACATTTAATAGTGTTCCATAACTACTCCACTACCTTTCATGCTGTAAAAAAAAATATATAATAACAAAAAGAAGGAACCAATTTCTCTGACTACTAACAAACCGATATGTGGGGCTGTGGTGATAATTTTTAAAATGATCCGTAGTTCGTTTGGCTTGATTGGGACATTAAAAATTCTAAGTAAGCTAGTATATAAAATGGGTTTCAACGGTGGGCCGAGGTTTATTTTGATGTTGGGCCGAGAACTTGATTTAAATTATTGGGCCGTAATCTGTTGTAGTAGTGGGCCGAGACAGGGTTAACGGGATATGTATACATGGGTTGCAATTTAATACAGAAAAACTGTTGTGGTAGAATGGTTAAGGTGTTTTGAGGGTGAGCAAGAGGTCTTGGGTTCGAGTCCCGTCCGCAATAGTTTTCTTTTTAAGGCTTCTTTTGAGGTAGTTTTCATATTAAGAATTATTATTATTATTATTATTATTATTATTATTATTATTATTATTATTATTATTATTATTATTATTATTATTATTATTATTATTATTATTATTATTATTATTATTACTATTATTTTACCAAATAAATATTAGTTACATAAAAATATATTTAACACATATAACATAACTATATTAAATATTTTAAAAGTATATATAAATTAAATATATTTAATTAATTAATAAAACCTATAATTTATTAAATATAACAATTATATCACTAATATTATATAAATATGTTCGATTACCATTATATGTGTTAATATATATATATATATATATATATATATATATATATATATATATATATATATATATATATATATATATATATATATATATATATATATATATATATATATATATATATATATATATATATATATATATATATATATATATATATATATATATATATAAATGATATAGGTTCGTGAATCCGAGGCCAACCTTGCATTGTTCAGTTCCGTCGTATGCATATTTTACTACAAAATATCGTATAGTGAGTTTCATTTGCTCCCTTTTTAATTGCTTTTGCAATATATATTTTTGGGCTGAGAATACATGCGCTGTTTTATAAATGTTTTACGAAGTAGGCACAAGTACTAAAACTAATTCTATGTGGGTTTAAACAAGAAATATACCCTTAGCTTGGTAACATTAAACTACTTGTCTATGTACGGTAGGCGCGAATCCTAAAGATAGATCTATTGGGCCTGACAAACCTCATCCTGACTATGGGATGCTTTAGTACTTCGAGGTTATTTTAAACACACCTGATCTGGTGTACTTCAGAGGGTAAAACATGAACGTTAAGGCTTGTTACCGGGTGCCTACAGCTTATAGAATACTTTTATACACTTGCGAGTGTACATATATTTATAAACGGAAATCTTGTGGTCTATTAATATATTAAAATGATTGTTATGATAAACCTATGAACTCACCAACCTTTTGGTTGACACTCTTAAGCATGTTTATTCTCAGGTACAAATTAAGTCTTCCGCTGTGCATTTGCTCATTTTAAAGACATTACTTGGAGTCGATCATCGCAATGGGACCAGATGTTGATGATTTCGTCCAGGGGGATAAGGACGGGTCGTTACAAGTATAAATGAATCCTTTATGGAGAACGGTCACTCCTTTAATTCTGCAATGGGCAAACAACTATGGCAAGCCACCCAGTGGGTAACCGGATACATGATATGGAAAAGTAGGAATGCCACCACTTTTTATAAAGCAAAACTCACTAGTGCTATGGTGTTTAAAGAAATCCAAATTAAAAGCTTTAAATGGTTCTCTAATAGAATTAAAGGAATAAACATAGAATGGGATCCGTGGATAGCAAATCCGCGGGGTTATGACTCGATTGCTTTACCATCTAGGAGATCCGGCATTGGTTAATAGATATACCCTCCTTGTAGGTTTTTAGCCTCACTCCTGGAGTAGTCATTTTGGAGGAGAGAAATTAGGTTGGTTCGGGGTGCTTTGTCATTGAATTGCCAACACTGTATTTCGTTCCATCTCAGCTTGTTTTTCTCAAGTAAAATCTCCTCTTTAATTATAATGAACGGACCACGGCGTTTTCCTACGACAACAGGGGGCTTATATCTTTCGTTTAGACCTCGTTATATCGTTTTCCTAGATGTAACTTTCTCGTTTTGATTGAACATTGTGATTGTAAATGTGTATTCTTTTTCATTTATAATAAAATTTTACTTTGGCGTTAAAAAAATTAAAATAACTACCACTAACGGTCCGTTTGATAAAATTGAATGATCTAGTGCTGATTGGTTCATAATCTGAATGATCAAATGTTCTGAATTAAGTTGTTTGTTGAATGAAAATAACATGTTTAATATCATTTTGAACGAATAAATGTCAAAAAGCACATTATTAACCTTTGACATCAAAAAAACCTTCAATATCATTGATTAATAAGTGATTTTGATATATATTTTAAAGAGAATATTATATAAAATTTATGTGCTTAATGGTTAAGGAATAATTCCAGTTCTGGATAGTTCAACATTGAATGTTGAACCATTCAGCACCATCTGTCATTTAGAGGTCAGAAACAAACGCGCTGAATATTGAATGGTTCAGCATTTAACGTTGAACTATTCAACTAAGAGATAAACGAACACACCCTAAGTCAACATATGTTACTTTATACATCAATCGTTTTCTTAAAACCTTTTTAAAATTTCATTTATTATTTTCTATCATGCACCTAAATTCTCAGTAGTCCACTAACCAATATTTTAAAAAGGGAGATGATACTCACACATTAAAAATTGATCCATACACACTAATTTACTATTATACCCTTAATTTTCAATTATGAAGGTTCAACTCCCTAGATAAATTTAGGGTTATAACTGTCAATTTTGTGCTAAAAAGTGTGGATGGATCAATTGTGGTTGTGTGAGTATCACCTTCCTTTGAAACAATGCATGAAAAATGGTGCACGTGACAACCCCGGTTTTAGAAATGGTGCACGTGACAACCCGAGTTTAAGAAATTGTGCACGTGACAACCCGAATTTTAAAACGCTTTTAAAAGTGACGTTCGCACTATGAGCATAAAGATCAACGAACCTACAAAGACAAAAAAACCAACAACAAAACCAAACAACTAAACACATAACGAATATAATCACCAAACTAAACAAAAAGAAGCAACAAAAGGAATCAAAAGGGCATAACAAAACACTAAGGGTGTAAATGAGTCGGGCTACTTGTGAGCTACTCGAGCTCGACTCGTTAAACACTCAATCGGAGTCGAGACTAAACGAGCACGAGCCCGAGCTTGAACTTAATTTGAAGCTCGTTTAGTAAACGAGTCTGAGCTCGAGCTTCGTATCTCTAGCTCGAACAAGCTCACGAGCCTAAACGAGCTTTTCATTTATATACATCAAATATTATATCTTTTATTAATATTATATATAATTATATAATAATTACTATTATATATCAATAATAGCTAAAAGAATAATAGTAAATTTTATTGTATATAATAAAAATTACAAAAATAATAAAATTTAAAAATAATAGATTAAAAAATAACAACGAAAATTAATAATTATGTAATTAGCAGTCGAGCTCAAGCCGATCTCGAGCTTATAAAATATCAAACGAAGCGAGCTCGGGCTAAAATATCAGGCTCGAACCGAGCCAAGCTCGATATCAATGAAATTTAAACCAACTGAGCTCGATCCTAGCGAGCTCGGATCGGCTCATTTACACCCCCACAAAACCCTACACAAAACCAACTCAGAAAATGACCAATCTTATATGCGACAACCTAGGCTTTCTTTCCTCAAGTCCCATGTCTAGAAACCTTGCCATCAACCTTATTATAGGATTCCACTTTTTCCGTGCGTAGCGCAAATGAGTACTCCTTGAGGGATCCGAAAGAGGCAACACCCGAAGAACCTACAACTATACCCCTTTTACATAGAACTTTTTATCATAATTTAACACATCAATCTGCACCCTACCATCATCATTTTCCACTTCTTCCCTTTTTTACCATCACATTTGTCATGCCACCACTATCCATCCAATAAACATTGTAACCTTTCACGTCACCGTCGTCTTTATAAAAAGTCATAGCATTTACCATTTAGTTATATCAGTTAAATCGTAATATTAATATACCAGTTATTTAAAGTAATATGCAACTTAATATAGATTATAAATTTACTTAAAAATGCTTTACTTGTTTCAGGTGTAACTTGTCTTTTCAACTTGAAGAAACTTAATTTGTTTTTATGTAACTTCTCAATTTTCAATCTCATGATCCTTTTAGATTAACAATTCTCTTTCTACACGTTTTGGATGATTTATTTGTCTTAAATTACAATTCTAAAACTTAAAATATTTTAGTATTGGGCCATATAACCCACATGGGCTGGACATTTTAGGAAAAAGAGTAAAAAAAAAAAAAAAAAACAGAAACATAAGTTTGATTCTAATCAAGCATTCTTTTTATTATTATTTTTTTAAAAAACGTAATAACATTAAAAACGAATTCGAAAATCAAAAAGTATAGCTGATGCAGAAAAATCCAACAACGAGAGCTAGCCAAGCTGTGATGACCCGAAATTTTTTGACTTATTTAAACCAATTCTCTATACGATTTATTATTTTAACACGCTAAACAAAATCTGTTAGATTGAGTCTCAAAATTTTAGAACTGTTTCATATATACAATTACCTTTTATTACTCTCGACGATTCATGAACAATTATATGTATGTATATATATATGTACAAGTAAAAACGACTTTCCTACAGTAAAACCCTATTTGCTACAGTAAAACACTATTTGCTACAGTAAAACACTATTTGCTACAGTGAAACCGTATTTTGCTACAGTGCTACAGTGATTTGCTACAGTAAATACTATTTGCTACAGTAAACACTATTTGTTACAGTAAAACACTATTTGCTACAGTAAACACTATTTGCTACAGTACACTATTTGATGTCGACGAACTAGCAAACGAAAACAGAAAAGGCGGCCATGCGATCGCATGGCAAAAACACTGAAAACTCATGCGATCGCATGAGCTACAGTAAACGGAAAAGTAATATAAATACGCCTGTTTTGCTCGACGAATTATCACATATTTTTCTTCAGTAATAAAAATTTATATTTAAATTATAATTATAATTTTAAATTTAAGTTTAATAATAATAAGGTATATTCGAGGGTGTTTTAATTCGGGTTTTAAACCACTTTAAGCTAAGGAAATATTGGGTATTGTTCGGGGTATTGTTCTTGAATCCAAGGCCAACCATACAGTCGTCTACCATCATTACGTCTACGCAATTTGCCTACAATATTGAGTCTCAATATTGAACTGTGAGTTTATAGTCTCCCTTTTTAAATACTTTAAATATTTTTGGGCTGAGAATATATGCAATTTATTTTAAACGCGATAAGACACAAGTACATACTAAATTCTACACTGAGTTAAACCGAAAATCCCTTAACTTTGGTAACTAGTAGCTGCCAGTACATAGGATATGGACTGGTGGGCGCGAATAATTGTATATGGATCCATAGGGCTTGACATCCCCGTCCGAGCTAGAGCACTAGCCTTTTAACGGACGTATGTTATTTGAGTTTAAGACACGTTGGTTTGCGTGTATTAAAACGAATGGGGTAATTATCACTATAGCGTTAAGTTTAGTTACCAGGGTGTTCTGTTACGTAGAATCTATTGATAAACTTTTGATGAAATCTTGTGGTCTATCTTTATATATGTTTATGACTCGAGCAATTAAACCTATAACTCACCAACATTCGTGTTGACTTTTTAGCATGTTTTATTCTCAGGTCCTTAGAATGCTTCCGCTGTGATGTGCTTGTTGCCTGCATGGAGTCTCTCATGCTTTGTACAAAGTTTATTGCATTCAAAATAAAACTGCGTTGTGTAATAAATAATTGGACTGTGATGTCAACCTGTAAATTAAAGACTTATGTATTTCGGGGTTTTGCTTATACCTAAGCACTCGCCCACATGTTTATAACTTTCTATGTTTAGAAAGTCACTTATTTTAATGAATGCAATATTTTATCAAAACGTATCATATAGAGGTCAAAACCTCACTGTGGAATCAATGATTAACGTGCCGCGTCAATAGCGATTTTGACGGGTCGTTACACAAGCTAAACAAACCTAAGCAAACGGCTCACCAACATAGTGAAAAACGTGTTTACCCTAAAAACCAATTGAAGCAACACAAAAAACTATAACTAATGGAAATAGTATACCGGCTATACTAAAGTAAACCTAAAAACAACCAACACGATAAACATTGACGGGACGTTGAATGCCGACACCACAAATGAAATCTGTTTATTCATTACTTTGTAGTTGTAGTTTGATTCCAATAATGAATACAAACGCAAGTGAAAACTGTATATTCATTATTTTGTACTCCGTAGTAGTTTGTTCATTTCCTTTTTGAAAATCTTGTCAGTTTCCTTTTTTCGCTTTCTTTAAATGACAAATATAAAGCTTTATTCCGAGTTAATTTATAAAAAAGACAATATTGTCCAAATTGTCCATGTGTTTATGTATTTTTGTTCAAATAGTCCCTGTGTTCACAAAACTGCAATAATCATCCTTAAATGCCAAAATACGTCTGAAATTAGTCACTGCCTTAACTTATGTTAAATCTCACCGTTAGTCTCACTCTTGTGCTAGTCACATGAAATTAATTAACCTCATCTCCATCTTCATTCCAAATTAGAAACTCAAATCAATCTAAGTTCCTCAAAATCAAAATAAAAACCAAATTCATATAAAATGCTCTAAATTAAAACGTATAAACACACCCATTTAATTTGTTGAACTCGGATTAGATTCAAAACCTATAAACAGTCATTACCACTGTTATGAAAAGTGACACCGAATTATAGCAAACCACTAGTAATACTTAAAATAATGACAATAAAGGAACACCAAGATTTAACTTGGAAAACCTCAATAGGGTAAAAACTACGGGCAAGGAAAGAAACGTTTCACTAATATCAATAATAGGAATTAAAGGAAAGAAACGTTTCACTAATATGAATAATAGGAATTACACTTCTCTCTAATTACAAGGATAATCACTAATCTTTATATCTCTTGTAATTAGGAGATTAATCTCTCAAACTGTGATGACCCGGAAATTTCTGACCAAATTTAAACTTAATCTTTAACGTTTTCGACACGATAAGCAAAGTCTATGATTTGTAATTTCGAATCATTCCTTACAGGTTTCATCTTTGAGAAGTTGAAAATGGGCCAGTCTATCTTATTGAGTCACTTGGAGAAGCAGAGTCAAATAGAATTTACTTATTCGTGTGATGCTAGTTATTATTATTATTATTAAGAAATATAAATGACTCTGTCTCTGTACTGATTGAACCAATGACTATTCATGATTCCATATTTGAATCAATTCCATACTGGTTCCAAATTCGAGGAATGTTATGGTAAAACTTCGTTTAAAACGATGTGGTAGAAAGCAACGTGCGACTTGAAGGACGCGATCCCTTGTGGATTCTTATCCACCATTTTATATTAGGAATGAGGGTGCTCTTGGCTCGACGTCATTTGTTCTATTCTACTATAAACTCTAAACTCTTTTTTTCATTGGGTTGTAATGTAAATAGTTCATGATGGAGCTCGAGTAGAAAGTATTGATTAATTTCTCAGGGGCAACGATCTAGGGTTAATGCAATTAATAAATTGGAAAAACTTTGTAAGTATATCTTCTATATCTATAATAGAATAGATAATAGAAATCAAAAGGATCCGGTTCGAGCAAAATTGAAAAAAAAAATTGTTGGAACGGCTAAACCTTTTTCAATCCACAGTGTTTCACGCACGAATCAACCGTTGGTATGATTCTTTGATAGAAAGAAATCACAAAAGGGGTATGTTGCTACCATTTTGAAAGGATTAAGAAGCACCGAAGTAATGTCTAAACCCAATGATTTAAAACAAAGCTAAAGGATCCCAGAAAAAGGAAACACCACTTTAATTGTCTGACGGATCCGAATAAAGAATCCAAATATATTTTAAACGAGACAAAAAGGGTGGGTTAAAGATCACTAAAAATATATATATATATATATATATATATTCAAAATTAAAGAAATTAAAGAAAAATCTTTCAAAATTTTGAATTATTGAACTTGAGTTATGAGTACAAATGATTTTTTTCCAGGAAGGAAGCGAAATAAAAAAGACTATGAGTTTAATTATGGAATAATTTATTTGATGGATTCCTTTCCTATTTATTCTAATTTTATCCATAGACAAAACTTCGAATCATTTTTCTCGAGCCGTACGAGGAGAAAACTTCCTATACGGTTCTAGGGGGGTTCTTTTTCATCTACATCTATCCCGATGAGCCGTCTATCGAATCGTTGCAATTGATGTTCGATCCCGAAGAGAAGGAAGAGATCTTCGGAAAGTGGGTTTTTATGATCCGATCAAGAATCAAACTTATTTAAACGTTCCCGCAATTCTGTATTTCCTTGAAAAAGGCGCTCAGCCTACAGAAACTGTTCAGGATATTTTAAAAAAGGCAGAGGTTTTTAAGGAACTTGGCTCTAATAAAAACAAATTCAATTAAATTAAGGAAATAAAAACAAAACTAAGGGTAGGATAGTGATTTCTATATCATTTTGGATATCTTTTCTATACTTTGTTTTTTTATTTCCTTCTTTTCTTGCTCTACTCGTATCTATTTATCATATCATTGATAGTAATAATAAAAATATTTTTCTAAGGAAAACCTTATTTGAATTTGATTTATCCTCACAAAATAGCAAATTCCTGCAATTGGGCGGTTTTCACTCGAACTCTAATACCAAGTAAGAAACAAGGACTCGAGGTTATTTTATATGGATTGACTACACTATTGATTGCAGAAATCCTTTTCTACTTATTTTTTATTTTTATTTATTCTCCATCTAAACTCAAAATTTTAGTAGATATGCAGTGCCAATCCAACACAAGTCCTTTTTTTTACTATCACTTTACTATTATTTTATTATAATATAATATTATTTCAATTAAAGTTCTTGTTTTTTTTACATCATATTCTTTTCTTAACCTTTATATTGACAACATTGTATCGAACAAATATAATGCATCATGATAAGCAGCTCTATTTATTTCCGTACCATAGGTTTTATTTTTTACCTGTTGATTCAAATGATGGGTTCATTAGATTAGCTTTGACACCCGGATTTTTTATTGAAAAAAGTTGATACCATACAAATAGAGGATGGTCTAGTATTTTTTCCATTTCTTTATTTATTTTTGTGGGAAATCTTTGATTTTTCATCTGATTCAGTCATTTTTATGTTCCAAATAGATTTCTTTTTTTTTCTATTTTTTTCATAGATTCAATTGATGCTTTGATGTAAGAATTTTGGTTTATTCTGATTGTATCTACATACCCTTTTTCTATTTGGGTTGCTAACTCAACGGTAGAGTACTCGGCTTTTAAGTGCGGCTAGGATCTTTTACACATTTAGATGAAGCGAGGGATTCGTCCATACCATCAGTAAAGTTTGGAAGACCACGACTGATCCTGAAAGGGAATGAATGGAAAAAATAGCATGTCGTATCAATTAAGAGTTCTGAGAATATTTTATTCTTTCCAGCTCGGTACAAAACCTTCTTTAAATTATTCAAGGGGAGCAAATCGAAGTCAATTTTAAGTTAGGTCGAATTAATAAATGGATAGGGCCCCACAGCTTAAATTAATTTCATTTTGATTATAGGGGAAGAAAAAGAAACGAGCTTCCGTTCTTTATTTGAATGATTACCCGATCTAATTAGACGTTAAAAAAAATATTAGTGCCCAATATGGGAAGGCTTTCTCCCAAGAATGTATTCTTGATTTTTTTAATGAATCCTAAATATTACGATTCTCCATTTCATAATGGAGATGTATGTGTATAAGAAACAGTATATTGATAAAAAATTTCCAAAATCAAAAGAGCGATTGCATTGAAAAAAAAGTAAAGGATTTCTAATCATCTTATTATCCTATAATGAAAACAAACATAAATATAAATACTTAAATTTAAATGGAAAAAGAGAAGATAGAGAATCTGTTGATAAGTTTATCTGTATTCGAGGTATCTATTCGGTTTGTACGAAAATACCTTGTTTGGACTGTATCGCACTATGTATCATTTATAACCCCCAAAATCCTCTACCTTTCATTTAAATAGAAGT
The DNA here is from genome assembly GCF_046630445.1 of Rutidosis leptorrhynchoides. Lineage (NCBI taxonomy): Eukaryota > Viridiplantae > Streptophyta > Magnoliopsida > Asterales > Asteraceae > Rutidosis > Rutidosis leptorrhynchoides. Next base: position 717,088,868 of record NC_092333.1, read on the forward strand.
TCAAATGGAGAAATTCCAAAGCTATTTAGGGATAGATAGATCTCAACAACACTACTTCTTATATCCACTTATCTTTCAAGAGTATATTTATGTACTTGCGCATGATTATGGTTTAAATAGATCAATTTTGTTGGAAAATTCAGGTTATGACAATAAATCCAGCTTACTAATTGTAAAACGTTTAATCATTCGAATGTATCAATAGAATAATTTGATTCTTTCTGTTAATGATTTTAAACAGACTCCTTTTTTTGAGAACAACAAGAATTTTTATTCGCAAGTAATGTCAGAGGTTTCTTCAATTATTATGGAAATTCCATTGTCTCTGCGATTAATATCTTCCCTAGAAAGGAAAGGGGTAGTTAAATCCGATAATGTACGATCAATTCATTCAATATTTTCTTTTTTAGAGGACAAATTTTCACATTTAAATTATGTATCAGATATATTAATACCTTACCCAGCTCATCTGGAAATCTTGGTTCAGGCTCTTCGCTATTGGATAAAAGATGCTTTCTCTTTACATTTTTAAGATTCTTTCTACACGAATGTCATAATTGGGATAGTCTTATTACTTCAAATTCAAAGAAAGCCAGTTCTTCTTTTTCAAAAAGAAATCACAGATTATTCTTTTTCCTATATACTTTTCATGTACGTGAATATGAATCTGGCTTCTTCTTTCTCCGTAACCAATCTTCTCACTTACGATCAACATCATCTGGAGCCCTTATTGAACGAATCCATTTCTATGGAAAAATAGAGCATCTTGCAGAAGTCTTTGCCAGGGCTTTTCAAGCGAATTTTTGGTTGTTCAAAGATCCTTTCATGCATTATGTTAGGTATCAAGGAAAATCCATTATTGCTTCAAAAGGGACGTTTCTTTTGATGAATAAATGGAAATATTACTTTGTCAATTTCTGGAAATCCTATTTTTACCTGTGGTCTCAACCAGGAAGGATTTATATAAACGAATTATATAATCATTCCATCGACTTTCTGGGTTATCGTTCAAGTGTGCGGCTAGAGCCTTCAATGATACGCAGTCAAATGCTAGAAAATGCATTTCTAATCGATAATGCTATTAAAAATTTTGATACTCTTGTTCCAATTATACCTCTGATTAGATCATTGGCTAAATCAAAATTTTGTAACGCATTGGGGCATCCTATTGGTAAGGCGATTTGGGCTGATTTTTCAGATTATGATATTATTGAGCACTTTGGGCGTATATACAGATGGGGTATGTCAGTCAAATCGTGTCAAACGAGCGATGTACCGGTGGTTTTGTGCCCACGTGTACCGGTGGTTTTCCTTCAACGATTTTTCACAACAATAACTTCTAGAGGACGTTAGGAAGATGTTCCAAGACTCGATTAACGAGGAATTAGTCGATATAGTCAAGGAACAAGTTAAGAATGTCCTTCACGAGGATAATGTGAGGCGGCGAGACTTCAACTACAAAAATTTCAAGGATTCTCAACCTCCCACTTTTGATGGTGAACGAGACCCACTTAAGAGTGCTCGTTGGATCTCCGATATGGAGGGGGCTTTTCGTACTAGTGAGTGCCCTCTCGACAAGAAGATGAGGTATGGTAGTAGTATGCTAAGGGGTGACGCCAAGTTGTAATGGGATGCGAAAATCCAACTATATGGTGAGGAACAATGTATGGACTTCACATGGGACGAGTTTAAGATGGAATTTTTCAATGAGTATCGAACTTCGGCCGATCTTTCTAGGCTTAAGGACGAGTTGCGTGCTTTGAGGCAAGGGTCAATGTATTTAAACACTCTCAAATCCGTTTTCTCAAATCCTTTCGTTTCGTTGCTTAATTACTTCATTTTATAGAATGAAGATGAGAAATGGACACGACACCAATGATGGAAGTACGAGTGAGGACGTTGAGTTCACGGCCAAAGTTGAGGCCATCTTCAAACGTCAAAAAGCGGAGTTTCTCGAAGATGTTAAGAAGATGTTCCTAGATAAGATTGACGAGCAACTAGTCAATGTGGTAAAGGAGCAAGTTAAGGCCGTTCTTCATGAGGATAATGTGAGGAGACGAGACTTTTTCTTTAAGAATTTCAAGGATTCTCAACCTCCCACCTTTGAAGGTGAACGGGACCCACTTAAGAGTGCCCGTTGGATCTCCGATATGGAGGGGGCTTTTCGTACGTGTGAATGCCCTCTCGATAAAAAGACGAGATATGGTTGTAGCATGTTAAGAGGTGATGCTAAATTGTGGTGGGACGCGAAGATCCGACTTTATGGCGAAGAACAATGCATGGAGTTCACCTGGGATGAATTCAAGAAAGAGTTGTACGTATTTGTATTTGGCGTATATTATTGTTGAGATCTCTATGCTAATGATGTTGACTTGTTGTACGTATGATTATTCATTTATTCGAGGACGTTAGGTGTGATAAGTAGTAAGTGTTATCCGCGGTGATACACTTTTCGTCGGCTACTTATTGTTGTGCGGAGTGCATTTTTCAGTTAGGAATCGCACTTGTTTGGCCATATGCGAGGAGAGGTAAGTGTGATCCGTAAGGATGCGCTTTTCGTCGGCCTCTTGTTGCGTAGTGGTAAGTGGTTAACGTTTGATGTATCGCTTTTCGTCGGCTACGTACACGTGAGAATATGGGACAAGTGGTATCCAATCGTGAGGATTCACTTTTTGTTGGCTCCATTGTAATGTTTGTTGGCCATGTTATTGATGTGTTGTTACTTTAGCGATGTACATGAAAAGGGTACGCTAAAGGGATTGCTAACTTGGTACGGGATTTGGAATGTTAACTTGTTTATGTCATGCGGTCGAGGCATGAGTTCGTTCCGGTTTAGGAATGAAGTGAGACTTAGTGCTCGGTTTGGTAGATTTGGTAAATCAAGGATGATGATTTAAATCAGAAAGGTAACTTTGTATAAAGTCGCCTAAGGGAATTGTGTGAATCTTCAGAGTTGTGGAAATTGTTGAGGACATCGAATTTAGACGGATGTCGGAGGACCATGAATTGTGGTTCCTGTTTGTTAGAATGGCAAGGATCACGAGGACGTGATCGAGTTTAAGTGGGGGAGAGTTATAAGACCCAAATATTTATGGTACATAATGTATTTATGGTGTACGATGCGTGTATGAGGTGTACGAAGCATGTACGTGTCACTTGCTCGAACGTCGAAGGAAACTGGACGTTGTCTGAAGTAACAAGGTGTGTGCGTATCTTTTCAACCCTAAATAAAGTTTGTGTTGATGTTTCAAAGCCTTACCATTGGAAAGAAAATCTTATTACGTTTCCAATGATATTTGATTCATCAAAAACGGAGTTACGGTCGAAAAGTTATGGCCAAAACAAGTTGCTGAAACCTGTTTTGGGCTCGACCACAAATTCCAGTTGTTTGGAGCGGCCCTCCACCTTTTGGCGTGGCGCTCCGATTGCCCCTGAAGCATTTTTTAGCCTTTTTAAAAGGTTCAAATGAGGGGTACTTTGGTCTTTTCATTTAGGGTCAGTTTAGGGTCACCAAAACTGATCTAGAACTCCATTGGAGCTCATTTCTCACCCACACAAACACTCTCATCCATATCTAGAGAGAGAGGAAAAGTTCTAGAGTGAGAGAGCTTGAATTAGAGAAGAAAGAGTTGGATTTTCACCAAAGCTCGGGTTTTAAAGTTGTTCATCTCGCTCCTAGCTATGTTTTGGTAGTATTGGTAAGTTCTAACTCTGAATTTCATTTGTTAGATTTGATATTCAAGTTAGGGTTTGAGATTGTTAGTTGTAAAACCCATTTGGTTGATGAAGAGGGTTTATGGAAACTTGCTATTTTGATATTTGACGGGTTTTGGGTTGGTTAATGATTTAACCATGTTTAAGACTTGTAAATGGTGTATAATCACTAGTGTTAGTGATTATTGGTGTTTTGGAAACCATTAGGGTTCTTATAGTTGACTAATTTTGACTAGAGTCAAAATTAAGGTTTGTTGATGTTTATGACTCAATTACCGATTTAATAAGGTTTATAAACTTAAAATGGATTAAGTTGAAGCATAGAACCGAGTTAAATATGTTTTGGTATCAAAACTTGCTAATGGCGTGATATTGACTTCTTATGGGTCAAATTAGGGTTTGTCATTTTGGGCAAGATAGGTGTTTAACACCTATGATTGGGTTTGATTGGCATATTAGGACCATTTTCACTTGTGTTAGTGATTATTGGTTAGCTTGGGCGCGGCTTGTGCTTGGAAGTGCAAATGGGTCGAAATTGCACTTATTGGTGTTTTGGGCATAAGCTAGAGTGTTTAACTTATTTGTTTGTGAATTACTTAGGTAATTTTCATTTGGACGATTAGGAGCTCAAGCGGGATTGCTTTTCAAGTAATCAAGGTGAGTGGAATATTTATACGCTTATGTATATAATTTGGTTGCTTGTGTATGATGTGGTAAGTGACATCTGTTAGGATTCACTTTTCGTGGACCACGATTGAGATGGGAAAATATAGTGAGTGATATCCGTGTGGATAGCTCTTCGTTGGCTATATTCATTTTGTGTTTGTGGCGAGTGATTAACGTTTAACCTATCGCTCTTTGTCGGCCACGTGTGTATGTGTGTGTTTGGGCATGTAGCGAGTGATTAACGTATGACCTATCACTCTTCGTTGGCTACATGTGTATGTTTAGATATGTGGTGAGTGATTAATGTTTGACCTATCGCTCTTCGTCGGCCACATATGTGTGTTGGGGTATGTGGTGAGTGTTATCCGTTTGGGGATCCGCTCTTCGTTGGCCACTTATCGTGGGATGGAAGCGGTTTCACTTTTGGTCGGCCATCCTTGTGATTGAGGTAAGTGTTAACGTTTCGGTTGCACTTTTTGTCGGCCTCATGGTGCGTAGTGGTGAGTAGTTAACGATTTTGACCTACTACTCTTCGTCGGCCACGTACGCGTGCGATGGGTGGTGAGTAGTTAACGATTTTGACCTACTACTCTTTGTCAGCCACCATCGAGTCGAATGTCGACATTGGAGATATTGGGATGTGTAATTTTATTACCATTGTACGTATTTGTATTTGGCGTATATTATTGTTGAGATCTCTATGCTAATGATGTTAACTTGCTGTACGTACGATTATTCGTTTATTCGATATTGCGGTTTGCTAATGTTATTGTGTTGTTGTGTAGGTGTATGCAAGTAATTGGATTATGTATGTATGCGTATAAGTATTGCATTCACTAAGCATTAGCTTACCCTCTCGTTGTTTACATTTTTAGGTTCGGAGGCGGACGTGGCAAGGGTATGCTCGGGATTTAGATGATTTCCCTTTTTGGTTGCTTGCTTGGATTACTTGTGGATTCGGCCTAGGATTTGGGTAGTTTATCCCCAAACATCATGCTCGTAGTTTGTTTGGAAATTAAACTAATGTAGTCGAAACTCAAACTTTTGTATGAAACTCATAAAACGGCCGATGTGGGCCCCACTTTGTAAAACTTATTTTATGTTTGAATCGTGTTAGTTTTACATATTTGGAGATGTGGGTAAAAGCGTTTAGTCTAAATATGTCGGGAAGTGGCCAATCTTTTTCACGTTTAAAGACTTTTTGGACAGACCAGTTTGGCGCGCCGCGCGGCCATATGGCGTGCCGCGCCATTTGCTGAACAAACAATTTTTTTTTTATTTTTGCATATTTCGGTTGCATAAGGGTTGGGTTGTTACAAGTGGTATCAGAGCATGGTCTAAGGGATTTAGGCGACTTGAGATAGGTGCCTATACTTAGACTTTATTGTGTGTACGCTTTATGCGGGACTTGTTGGACTTTGGGTCTAATCGGGAATTGTTAGTGCTTTGATTTATATGAACTAACATTGTGCTAATTGATTTGTGTTGTGTTTAGCAATCATCAAGCGAGATGTACGTTGTACTAGCGAGTTAATGCAACGTGTTCGCGTAACAATGATTAGCTACCATTGTTACGGGTTCAAATCATGTCAAACGAGCGATGTACGATGATTGTTGAGCAAGATGGGGTAGTGTGGTGTATATGTATATACCTATGTGTTATGTCCTTTCCTTTCGTTGCTTAATTACTTCGTTTTATAGAATGAAGATGAGAAATGGACACGACACCAATGATGGAAGTACGAGTGAGGACGTTGAGTTCACGGCCAAAGTTGAGGCCATCTTTAAACGTCAAAAAGCGGAGTTTCTCGAAGATGTTAAGAAGATGTTCCTAGATACGATTGACGAGCAACTAGTCAATGTGGTAAAGGAGCAAGTTAAGGCCGTTCTTCAAGAGGATAATGTGAGGAGACGGGACTTTTTCTTTAAGAATTTCAAGGATTCTCAACCTCCCACCTTTGAAGGTGAACGGGACCCACTTAAGAGTGCCCGTTGGATCTCCGATATGGAGGGGGCTTTTCGTACGTTTGAATGCCCTCTCGATAAAAAGACGAGATATGGTTGTAGCATGTTAAGAGGTGATGCTAAATTGTGGTGGGACGCGAAGATCCGACTTTATGGCGAAGAACAATGCATGGAGTTCACCTGGGATGAATTCAAGAAAGAGTTATACGTATTTGTATTTGGCGTATATTATTGTTGAGATCTCTATGCTAATGATGTTGACTTGTTGTACGTATGATTATTCGTTTATTCGAGGACGTTAGGTGTGATAAGTAGTAAGTGTTATCCGCAGTGATACACTTTTCGTCGGCTATTTATTGTTGTGCGGAGTGCGTTTTTCAGTTAGGAATCGCACTTGTTTGGCCATATGCGAGGAGAAGTAAGTGTGATCCGTAAGGATGCGCTTTTAGTCGGCCTCTTGTTGCGTAGTGGTAAGTGGTTAATGTTTGATCTACCGCTTTTTGTTGGCCACGTACGCGTGAGAATATGGGACAAGTGGTATCCAATCGTGAGGATTCACTTTTTGTCAGCTCCATTGTAATGTTTGTTGGCCATGTTATCGATGTGTTGTTACTTTAGCGATGTACATGAAAAGGGTACGCTAAAGGGATTGCTAACTTGGTACGGGATTTGGAATGTTAACTTGTTTATGTCATGCGGTCGAGGCATGAGTTCGTTCCGGTTTAGGAATGAAGCGAGACTTAGTGCTCGGTTTGGTAGATTTGGTAAATCAAGGATGATGATTTAAATCAGAAAGGTAACTTTGTGTAAAGTCGCCTAAGGGAATTGTGTGAATCTTCGAAGTTGTGGAAATTGTTGAGGACATCGAATTTGGACGGATGTCGGAGGACCATGAATTGTGGTTCCTGTTTGTTAGAATGGCAAGGATCACGAGGACGTGATCGATTTTAAGTGGGGGAGAGTTGTAAGACCCAAATATTTATGGTACATAATGTATTTATGGTGTACGATGCGTGTATGAGGTGTACGAAGCATGTACGTGTCACTTGCTCGAACGTCGAAGGAAACTGGACGTTGTCTGAAGTAACAAGGTGTGTGCGTATCTTTTCAACCCCAAATAAAGTTTGTGTTGATGTTTCAAAGCCTTACCATTGGAAAGAAAATCTTATTACGTTTCCAACGATATTTGATTCATCGAAAACGGAGTTACGGTCGAAAAGTTATGGCCAAAACAAGTTGCTGACACCTATTTTGGGCTCGACCACAAATTCCAGTTGTTTGGAGCGGCGCTCCACCTTTTGGCGCGGCGCGCCGATTGCCCCTGAAGCATTTTTCAGCCTTTTTAAAAGGTTCAAATGAGGGGTACTTTGGTATTTTCATTTAGGGTCGGTTTAGGGTCACCAAAACTGATCTAGAACTCCATTGGAGCTCATTTCTCACCCAAACAAACACTCTCATCCATATCTAGAGAGAGAGGAAGACTTCTAGAGTGAGAGAGCTTGAATTGGAGAAGAAGGAGTTGGATTCTCACCAAAGCTCGGGTTTTAAAGTTGTTCATCTCGCTCCTAGCTATGTTTTGGTAGTATTGGTAAGTTCTAACTCCGAATTTCATTTGTTAGATTTGATATTCAAGTTAGGGTTTGAGATTGTTAGTTGTAAAACCCATTTGGTTGATGAAGAGGGTTTATGGAAACTTGCTATTTTGATATTTGGCGGGTTTTGGGTTGGTTAATGATTTAACCATGTTTAAGACTTGTAAATGGTGTATAATCACTAGTGTTAGTGATTATTGTGTTTTGGAAACCATTAGGGTTCTTATGGTTGACTAATTTTGACTAGAGTCAAAATTAGGGTTTGTTGATGATTATGACTCAATTGCCGATTTAATAAGGTTTATAAACTTAAAATGGATTAAGTTGAAGCATAGAACCGAGTTAAATATGTTTTGGTGTCAAAACTTGCTAATGGCGTGATATTGACTTCTTATGGGTCAAATTAGGGTTTAAGTGTCATTTTGGGCAAGATAGGTGTTTAACACCTATGATTGGGTTTGATTTGCATATTAGGACCATTCTCACTTGTGTTAGTGATTATTGGTTAGTTTGGGCGCGGCTTGTGCTTGGAAGTGCAAATGGGTCGAAATTGTACTTATTGGTGTTTTGGGCATAAGCTAGAGTGTTTAGCTTATTTGTTTGTGAATTACTTAGGTAATTTGCATTTGGACGATTAGGAGCTCAATCAGGATTGCTTTTCAAGTAATCAAGGTGATTGGAATATTTATACGCTTATGTATATAATTTGGTTCCTTGTGTGCGATGTGGTAAGTGACATCCTTTAAGATTCACTTTTCGTGGACCACGATTGAGATGGGAAAATATAGTGAGTGATATTCGTGTGGATAGCTCTTCGTTGGCTATATTCATTTTGTGTTTGTGGCGAGTGATTAACGTTTGACCTATCGCTCTTTGTCGGCCACGTGTGTATGTGTGTGTTTGGGCATGTAGCGAGTGATTAACGTATGACCTATCACTCTTCGTCGGCTACATGTGTATGTTTAGATATGTGGTGAGTGATTAATGTTTGACCTATCGCTCTTCGTCGGCCACATATGTGTGTTGGGGTAAGTGGTGAGTGTTATCCGTTTGGGGATCCGCTCTTCGTTGGCCACTTATCGTGGGATGGAAGCGGTTTCGCTTTTCGTCAGCCATCCTTGTGATTGAGGTAAGTGTTAACGTTTCGGTTGCACTTTTCGTCGGCCTCATGGTGCGTAGTGGTGAGTAGTTAACGATTTTGACCTTCTACTCTTCGTCGGCCACGTACGCGTGCGATGGGTGGTGAGTAGTTAACGATTTTGACCTACTACTCCACCATCGAGTCGAATGTCGACATTGGGGATATTGGGATGTGTAATTTTATTACCATTGTACATATTTGTATTTGGCGTATATTATTGTTGAGATCTCTATGCTAATGATGTTGACTTGTTGTACGTACGATTATTCGTTTATTCGATATTGTGGTTTGCTAATGTTATTGTGTTGTTGTGTAGGTGTATGCAAGTAATTGGATTATGTATGTATGCGTATAAGTATTGCATTCACTAAGCATTAGCTTACCCTCTCGTTGTTTAAAATTTAATTTCGGAGGCGGACGTGGCAAGGGTATGCTCGGGATTTAGATGATTTCCCTTTTTGGTTGCTTGCTTGGATTACTTGTGGATTCGGCCTAGGATTTGGGTAGTTTATCCCCAAACATCATGCTCGTAGTTTGTTTGGAAATTAAACTAATGTAGTGGAAACTCAAACTTTTGTATGAAACTCGTAAAACGGCCGATGTGGGCCCCACTTTGTAAAACTTATTTTATGTTTGAATCGTGTTAGTTTTACATATTTGAAGATGTGGGTAAAAGCGTTTCGTCTAAATATGTCGGGAAGTGGCCAATCTTTTTCACGTTTAAAGACTTTTTGGACAGACCAGTTTGGCGCGCCGCGCGGCCATATGGCGTGCCGCGCCATTTGCTGAACAAACAATTTTTTTTTTATTTTTGAATATTTCGGTTGCATAAGGGTTGGGTTGTTACAAGTGGTATCAGAGCATGGTCTAAGGGATTTAGGTGACTTGAGATTGGTGCCTAGACTTAGACTTTATTGTGTGTACGCTTTATGCGGGACTTGTTGGACTTTGGGTCTAATCGGGAATTGTTAGTACTTTGATTTATATGAACTAACATTGTGCTAATTGATTTGTGTTGTGTTTAGCAATCATCAAGCGAGATGTACGTTGTACTAGCGAGTTAATGCGACGTGTTCGCGTAACAATGATTAGCTACCATTGTTACGGGTTCAAATCGTGTCAAACGAGCGATGTACGACGATTGTTGAGCAAGATGGGGTAGTGTGGTGTATATGTATATACCTATGTGTTATGTCCTTTCGTTTCGTTGCTTAATTACTTCGTTTTATAGAATGAAGATGAGAAATGGACACGCCACCAATGATGGAAGTACGAGTGAGGACGTTGAGTTCACGGCCAAAGTTGAGGCCATCTTTAAACGTCAAAAAGCGGAGTTTCTCGAAGATGTTAAGAAGATGTTCCTAGATACGATTGACGAGCAACTAGTCAATGTAGTAAAGGAGCAAGTTAAGGCCGTTCTTCAAGAGGATAATGTGAGGAGACGGGACTTTTTCTTTAAGAATTTCAAGGATTCTCAACCTCCCACCTTTGAAGGTGAATGGGACCCACTTAAGAGTGCCCGTTGGATCTCCGATAAGGAGGGGGCTTTTCGTACGTGTGAATGCCCTCTCGATAAAAAGATGAGATATGGTTGTAGCATGTTAAGAGGTGATGCTAAATTGTGGTAGGACGCGAAGATCCGACTTTATGGCGAAGAACATTGCATGGAGTTCATCTGGGATGAATTCAAGAAAGAGTTATACGTATTTGTATTTGGTGTATATTATTGTTGAGATCTCTATGCTAATGATGTTGACTTGTTGCACGTATGATTATTCGTTTATTCGAGGACGTTAGGTGTGATAAGTAGTAAGTGTTATCCGCAGTGATACACTTTTCTTCGGCTACTTATTGTTGTGCGGAGTGCGTTTTTCAGTTAGTAATCGCACTTGTTTGGCCATATGCGAGGAGAAGTAAGTGTGATCCGTAAGGATGCGCTTTTCGTCGGCCTCTTGTTGCGTAGTGGTAAGTGGTTAACGTTTGATCTACCGCTTTTCGTCAGCCACGTACGCGTGAGAATATGGGACAAGTGGTATCCAATCGTGAGGATTCACTTTTTGTCGGCTCCATTGTAATGTTTGTTGGCCATGTTATCGACGTTTTGTTACTTTAGCGATGTACATGAAAAGGGTGCGCTAAAGGGATTGCTAACTTGGTACGGGATTTGGAATGTTAACTTGTTTATGTCATGCGGTCGAGGCATGAGTTCGTTCCGGTTTAGGAATGAAGCGAGACTTAGTGCTCGGTTTGGTAGATTTGGTAAATCAAGGATGATGATTTAAATCAGAAAGGTAACTTTGTGTAAAGTCGCCTAAGGGAATTGTGTGAATCTTCAAAGTTGTGGAAATTGTTGAGGACATCAAATTTGGACGGATGTCGGAGGACCATGAATTGTGGTTCCTGTTTGTTAGAATGGCAAGGATCACGAGGACGTGATCGAGTTTAAGTGGGGGAGAGTTGTAAGACCCAAATATTTATGGTACATAATGTATTTATGGTGTACGATGCGTGTATGAGGTGTACGAAGCATGTACGTGTCACTTGCTCGAACGTCGAAGGAAACTGGACGTTGTCTGAAGTAACAAGGTGTGTGTGTATCTTTTCAACCCCAAATAAAGTTTGTGTTGATGTTTCAAAGCCTTACCATTGGAAAGAAAATCTTATTACGTTTCCAACGATATTTGATTCATCGAAAACGGAATTACGGTCGAAAAGTTATGGCCAAAACAAGTTGCTGACACCTGTTTTGGGCTCGACCACAAATTCCAGTTGTTTGGAGCGGCGCTCCACCTTTTGGCGCGGCGCGCCGATTGACCCTGAAGCATTTTTCAGCCTTTTTAAAAGGTTCAAATGAGGGGTACTTTGGTCTTTTCATTTAGGGTCAGTTTAGGGTCACCAAAACTGATCTAGAATTCCATTGGAGCTCATTTCTCACCCACACAAACACTCTCATCCATATCTAGAGAGAGAGGAAGACTTCTAGAGTGAGAGAGCTTGAATTGGAGAAGAAGGAGTTGGATTCTCACCAAAGCTCGGGTTTTAAAGTTGTTCATCTCGCTCCTAGCTATGTTTTGGTAGTATTGGTAAGTTCTAACTCTGAATTTCATTTGTTGGATTTGATATTCAAGTTAGGGTTTGAGATTGTTAGTTGTAAAACCCATTTGGTTGATAAAGAGGGTTTATGGAAACTTGCTATTTTGATATTTGGCGGGTTTTGGGTTAGTTAATGATTTAACCATGTTTAAGACTTGTAAATGTTGTATAATCACTAGTGTTAGTGATTATTGTGTTTTGGAAACCATTAGGGTTCTTATGGTTGACTAATTTTGACTAGAGTCAAAATTAGGGTTTGTTGATGATTATGACTCAATTGCCGATTTAATAAGGTTTATAAACTTAAAATGGATTAAGTTGAAGCATAGAACCGAGTTAAATATGTTTTGGTGTCAAAACTTGCTAATGGCGTGATATTGACTTCTTATGGGTCAAATTAGGGTTTAAGTGTCATTTTGGGCAAGATAGGTGCTTAACACCTATGATTGGGTTTGATTGGCATATTAGGACCATTCTCACTTGTCTTAGTGATTATTGGTTAGTTTGGGCGCGGCTTGTGCTTGGAAGTGCAAATGGGTCGAAATTGCACTTATTGGTGTTTTGGGCATAAGCTAGAGTGTTTAGCTTATTTGTTTGTGAATTACTTAGGTAATTTGCATTTGGACGATTAGGAGCTCAAGCAGGATTGCTTTTCAAGTAATCAAGGTGATTGGAATATTTATACGCTTATGTATATAATTTGGTTACTTGTGTGCGATGTGGTAAGTGACATCCTTTAAGATTCACTTTTCGTGGACCACGATTGAGATGGGAAAATATAGTGAGTGATATCCGTGTGGATAGCTCTTCGTTGGCTATATTCGTTTTGTATTTGTGGCGAGTGATTAACGTTTGACCTATCGCTCTTTGTCGGCCACGTGTGTATGTGTGTGTTTGGGCATGTAGCGAGTGATTAACGTATGACCTATCACTCTTCGTCGGCTACATGTGTATGTTTAGATATGTGGTGAGTGATTAATGTTTGACCTATCGCTCTTCGTCGGCCACATATGTGTGTTGGGGTAAGTGGTGAGTGTTATCCGTTTGGGGATCCGCTCTTCGTTGGCCACTTATCGTGGGATGGAAGCGGTTTCGCTTTGTCGGCCATCCTTGTGATTGAGGTAAGTGTTAACGTTTCGGTTTCACTTTTCGTCGGCCTCATGGTGCGTAGTGGTGAGTAGTTAACGATTTTGACCTACTACTCTTCGTCGGCCACGTACGCGTGCGATGGGTGGTGAGTAGTTAACGATTTTGACCTACTACTCTTCGTCGGCCACCATCGAGTCGAATGTCGACATTGGGGATTGGGATGTGTAATTTTATTACCATTGTACGTATTTGTATTTGGCGTATATTATTGTTGAGATCTCTATGCAAATGATGTTGACTTGTTGTACGTACGATTATTCGTTTATTCGATATTGCGGTTTGCTAATGTTATTGTGTTGTTGTGTAGGTGTATGCAAGTAATTGGATTATGTATGTATGCGTATAAGTATTGCATTCACTAAGCATTAGCTTACCCTCTCGTTGTTTACATTTTTAGGTTCGGAGGCGGACGTGGCAAGGGTATGCTCGGGATTTAGATGATTTCCCTTTTTGGTTGCTTGCTTGGATTACTTGTGGATTCGGCCTCGGATTTGGGTAGTTTATCCCCAAACATCATGCTCGTAGTTTGTTTGAAAATTAAACTAATGTGGTCGAAACTCAAACTTTTGTATGAAACTCGTAAAACGGCCGATGTGGGCCCCACTTTGTAAAACTTATTTTATGTTTGAATCGTGTTAGTTTTACATATTTGAAGATGTGGGTAAAAGCGTTTAGTCTAAATATGTCAGGAAGTGGCCAATCTTTTTCACGTTTAAAGACTTTTTGAACAGACCAGTTTGGCGCGCCGCGCGGCCATATGGCGCGCCGCGCCATTTGCTGAACAAACAAATTTTTTTTTTTTTTTGCATATTTCGGTTGCATAAGGGTTGGGTTGTTACAAGTTGTAAGACCCAAATATTTATTGTACATAATGTATTCATGGTGTACGATGCGTGTATGAAGGGTACGTGTCACTTGCTCGAACGTCGAAGGAAACTGGACGTTGTCTGAAGTAACAAGGTGTGTGCGTATCTTTTCAACCCCAAATAAAGTTTGTGTTGATGTTTCAAAGCCTTACCATTGGAAAGAAAATCTTATTACGTTTCCAACGATATTTGATTCATCGAAAACGGAGTTACGGTCGAAAAGTTATGGCCAAAACAAGTTGCTGAAACCTGTTTTGGGCTCGACCACAAATTCCAGTTGTTTGGAGCGGCGCTCCACCTTTTGGCGCGGCGTGCCGATTGCCCCTGAAGCATTTTTCAGCCTTTTTAAAAGGTTCAAATGAGGGGTACTTTGGTCTTTTCATTTAGGGTCGGTTTAGGGTCACCAAAACTGATCTAGAACTCCATTGGAGCTCATTTCTCACCCACACAAGCACTCTCATCCATATCTAGAGAGAGAGGAAGAGTTCTAGAGTGAGAGAGCTTGAATTGGAGAAGAAGGAGTAGGATTCTCACCAAAGCTCGGGTTTTAAAGTTGTTCATCTCGCTCCTAGCTATGTTTTGGTAGTATTGGTAAGTTCTAACTCCGAATTTCATTTGTTAGATTTGATATTCAAGTTAGGGTTTGAGATTGTTAGTTGTAAAACCCATTTGGTTGATGAAGAGGGTTTATGGAAACTTGCTATTTTGATATTTGGCGGGTTTTGGGTTGGTTAATGATTTAACCATGTTTAAGACTTGTAAATGGTGTATAATCACTAGTGTTAGTGATTATTGGTGTTTTGGAAACCATTAGGGTTCTTATGGTTGACTAATTGATGATTATGACTCAATTGCCGATTTAATAAGGTTTATAAACTTAAAATGGATTAAGTTGAAGCATAGAACCGAGTTAAATATGTTTTGGTGTCAAAACTTGCTAATGGCGTGATATTGACTTCTTATGGGTCAAATTAGGGTTTAAGTGTCATTTTGGGCAAGATAGGTGTTTAACACATATGATTGGCTTTGATTGGCATATTAGGACCATTGTGGTCGAGCCCAAAACAGGTTTCAGCAACTTGTTTTGGCCATAACTTTTCGACCGTAACTCCGTTTTCGATGAATCAAATATCGTTGGAAACGTAATAAGATTTCCTTTCCAATAGTAAGGCTTTGAAACATCAACACAAATTTTATTTGGGGTTGAAAAGATAAATACACACCTTGTCACTTCAGACAACGTCTAGTTTCCTTCGGCGTTCGATCAAGCAACACGTACCCTGCATACACGCATCGTACACCATAAATACATTATGTACAATAAATATTTGGGTCTTACAACTCTCCCCCACTTAAACTCGATCACACCCTCGTGATCTTCTCCACTTAACCAATCCGGACCTACTCAACGGTCCTCAATCATAAGTCCCAATCCGAACTTTCCTAGACAATTCTTCCCAATGAATCACCTTTAACAACTAAATCGTCACCCGCAATTTATCAAATCCACCAACCGAGCACTAAAACCTTGCTCAATCCCTCACATCGGGAAAAACTCGACCAATCTCGAACCGGGATATCAATTCCTTAGCGTACCTTTACCAAGGACCACGCTAAAAGCGACCAAGTCTCAACCTAAAGTCAACAATCCGAACGTTGAAGATCGAACCACGTGAATCCTTACGGACCCACCATCGGTGTATAAAACAACCGATAGATCACTCAACACCGGATGAAGTCAGCGGACCCCGTCAACGGTCATGCTTCACCGATATAACACTACACCCATGATGAAGTCAGCGGACCCCGAAGGTCATGCTTCACCAATCAACAATACCATGATGAAGTCAGCGGACCCTGAAGGTCATGCTTCACCAATCAACGCCCTTTTGGCCTCGAACAACGAGTAACGTAACATCGCGCTCTACTACGCCATAGTGAATCCTAACGGATACCACTAACCATTCACACAATCGAGCAAGAACCACCTATAACGAACATAGGCACAAAACAAAAATTCTCTAAAAGAGAATCTACCACACACACATCCCTTAACCGAGGGATTTCACATTGCTCGCCAAACACGTCCTTTATCTCTCAACGAGATTTACCACATTACCACCCCGGTGATAATTCAAATCCAAAATCATAAGTACAATTTAACCGAAATTGTACTCTACCACAAATCGACCAAACTAGGTCCCAACACAAGTTTCGGATCTACCATAAGCATTATCCGAATTCTCACCCTAAGGTCCCCTCGTGCGGGAGTATAACTCCCCCACTTGGAACTACGTTCCATATCCACAACTCGTACAATGCTACCAAAAGTAGACTTTACCAACAATTGGGTTCACACGACCCATCACCATATCTTGCTCTAATCTTGAGCACCCGAAGGATTTTAATCAATCCTTAAACACTTCGAACGAAAGGTGTAACACAATTACACAAACCATACCCCCGCAATCATCCAATTGCTTTAGTTTGTCAAATTCCACCTAGTCACTCATGTACCTAAGGGTTTCTCCTTGGTACCCTAAGTACAATGTAACCACAACACAATTGGAGTCGAACACCACGCTAGTAGGTATAAAAGAGGCACCTAATGTGGCATCACGTAGACTCCTTTACCAACATAGATCGAGATCAACACTCGATTTCTCGGGTTTCATCCCACCCGTCGAACCTCATGGTTCATCAACTTCAACACAAAAGCGAACACGCTCTAACATCCGAACACCAAAACCCACCCATATGGCTTGGTATAAACATTTCCCAAATATCAAGGAATGCTTGGTGTGATGACCCGGAAATTTCCGATCAAATTTAAACTTTAATCTTTATATGTATCTGACACGATAAGCAAAGTCTGTAAGGTTGGGTCTCGAAAATTTTAAAAACTATGTTCATATGTTCAATTACCCTTTGACTATTCACGACGATTCACGAACAATTGTTGTTAATAAAAATATGTATATATATAATTTGAAATTATAAAATGTAATCTAAACATTGGAATTAAAGGTGTAAAATAAGATACAAAATAATTACGTGTAATTTAAAATGAATTTGTATATATATATATATATATATATATATATATATATATATATATATATATGATTTCTGTGTATAATTATTATTACGTATACATTGTAATACATATAAAGTTTATAAATATTAAATATTCAATAAAAGTTATTATATAATGTAGTACCTAAATATTACACGATTAATAATATAATACAAGTAAAATATAGTTATTATATTAAAATCATTACTTTCATAAATATTAACTTTAATATCAGTATTATTAATATTGTTATATATATATATATATATATATATATATATATATATATATATATATATATATATATATATATGAAAGTTGATACATTTGATTTGTTATAATATTATTATTATTAATATTATTATTATCCTTATTGATACCATTATTATTATAACTAGTAGTAAAATTATAATTTTAGTTATTATGATTAATATTAGTCTTATTATTAGATATTATCATTATTTACAATATTAGTAATAATTATCATTATACTTATTATTAAGATTGTTATTGTTAGATTTATTATTATTATTATTATTATTATTATTATTATTATTATTATTATTGAAAGTATTATTATTATTATTATTAATACATTTATACTTATAAATTATTGATCCAATCAGCTAAATTATTACAGAATCCGATATGCAATCCCTATCAATTTTAAATTTTCTCTTCTGTCTTCTTATTATGATTGAATATTCATGTCGATACATCAAAAACAAATAAATGCACCACTATTGCTAATTGAATGCTTTCTGTTTCCTGTCTATCTCAATTACTTTCTAAGATTATCACTATCTATTACATACACATACATATGCATAACTGAGAGACACAAAATCACCACCATCATCATTTTTATTTTTTATTTCTTCTCTTTCATTACCTGTTTATGTGAGACAAGCAAGACAATTAAAACCACCAACCACCTTCTTCCTCGAATGCCACCATAAATTTCTATTTCTTTTCGTGAGTACACCAACTCCACCTATCTAGTCTATACATATATACATATACATAACAAGCTCGACCATAACTGTTTCTGTTTAACAAAATCAAGGAAACACCATAATCCGCCACCATTAATTAAACCCATTTAGATTGCAAACAAATACTGCGTGACATGTTTTCTGTTTCAAATGAACGATCACCACCATGTGTTTATTTCTATTATTCAATCATCATCACAACCTCAAACGAATAACCACCACCATGGACACATAACCCTCACTCTCATTATGGACAACCGCCAAACCCTACCACGAAACCACCATGTCAGATACCCGTTAACTACTACTATTATTTTTCTGTTTCTAGGGTGCAGTCGACAACAACTCAAACCCATCCACACCACCGGTAATCACCTCCACTACCACCTTAATCACCTCACTCTACTTATTTATTTATTTTTGTCGCTGCTAAACTATTTCTATTTCTTGTTCTAATTAAACACAACCCAATAACAAAACCCAATTTCTACGCTACTGCTATTTCTTTGTTATTAAAAATCACCACCATTAACTTGCTACAACCATTATGCTCGTAAACACCAAACCAAACCCCACGTTTCTGGATTCAATTCCTGTGCAAATGAACGAGTAATGTTCCTAAAAGATTATAACCGAAACGATGATGAGTACGTTGTGATTGAAGATGATGATAAATATTGTAAAGATGATGATGGGGGTATCACGAATATAATGGGATGATGTGAAGATTATGATGATAATGCTATGTTGCTGTAAAGATGATGGTGTTTTAAATAATAAAAAGATGATGATGATTGCGATATTAATTGATGAAGATTTGGATCTACCTGTTTTCTTTCTTTTTGGCGAACCCCAGTAAACCCCACAAGTTCTTCTTTTTCCTTTTGTAATAGTTGACCTGTTGAGTCATGTAAAAAGGGATGTCCCACGTTTGTTTTAGTTTATTCAATCGGCATTTGATGAGGGAAGGAAACCGATCCCTTTAAGATTATTTTTGGGCCGTGCTATATTCTTTTGGATTTACTAGTTGGACTTGTGAAGATACTTTTGGGCCAAAGGAAGGATGGGCCAGATTATGGAAAGGATACACGAGTTAGTATTGCTATATCGTGTTTTTCTGTGGAACTGGTCGACGAGTGAAGTGATGATGATAAAATGATGGCGTGGTAATGATAACCATATAATAATCCATAAGATGATGATTAAAGAACGAAAATAATAATAATCATGATTCGGTGAGGAATATGATATTAATAATGATATAGATTAGATGATAATGAAAATGATAATTATGGAAATTAGTTATGATATGATGATGAAGTGGTGATGAAAATATAAAGGAGATGAAAGCAGAAAGAGATAAGTTAAATAAAATTAGTATGGCGATTTAATCAGAAAACAAGCAATGGAGCAATGGTTAGGGAGTATTGGTGTTTAAGCGAGAGGCCTCGGGTTCGAGCCTGGGCTCGGGCATTTTTTTTAGAAACACATAGAGTAATGGTTAAGAATGAATTCGGGTTATCGGGACGTCGCGGGTTCAAACCCGGACTTGGGCATTTTTTTTCATAAGGGATACTTCTTTGAGGTAGTTAACATATTACACATTATTACTATTATTATTATTATTATTATTATTATTATTATTATTATTATTATTATTATTATTATTATTATTATTATTATTATTATTATTATTATTATTATTATTATTATCATTATTACTTTCATATTAACAATATTATTATCACAAATAAATATTTTCTATATAAGAGTATATTATTTACAACTACCTCAATACATCTAATTATATATATTAAGGATATTTATATAAATATTTACATATAACAAATTGTTAATTTTTGATATAATAATAATCATATGTATATATAAAACTATGTAAACATTAACTATATTAAATATATATACAAGTTAAATATATAAGATATATAATTTAAGATATAATATATAAAAATTTATTCGATTACGATTATATTTATTAATATACATATAAATGATATAGGTTCGTGAATCCAAGGTCAACCCTACATTGATCAGTTGTTCAATGCCGTCATATGTATTTTTACTACAAAATGCAGTCTGGTGAGTTCATTTGAATCCCTTTTACTCTTTACATTTTTGGGCTGAGAATACATGCAAATGCTTTATTAACTGTTTTACAATATTTATATGCATGAGTTTTATTTGCCTTTTTACCCTTTATATTTTTGGGCTGAGAATACATGCGCAATTTTTATAAATGTTTTTACGAAATAGACACAAGTAATCAAAACTACATTATATGGTTGAATGATCGAAATCGAATATGCCCCTTTTTATATAGTCTGGTAATCTAAGAATTAGGGAACAAAAACCCTAATTGACACGAATCCTAAAGATAGATCTATCGGGCCCAACAAGCCCCATCCAAAGTACCGGATGCTTTAGTACTTCGAAATTTATATCATGTCCGAAGGAGGATCCTGGAATGATGGGGATATTCTTAAATACATTTTGTGAATGTCGGTTACCAGGTGTTCAATCCATATGAATGAATTTTGTCTCTATGCATGGGACGTATATTTATGAGAATTGCAAATGAAATTCTTGTGGTCTATTAAAATGATGTAAATGATGATTAATGTTAAACTAATGAACTCACCAACCTTTTGGTTGACACTTGAAAGCATGTTTATTCTCAGGTATGAAAGAAGTCTTCCGCTGTGAAATTGCTCATTTTAAAGATATTAGTTGGAGTCATTCATGACATATTTCAAAAGACGTTGCATTCGAGTCGTTGAATTCATCAAGATTATTATTAAGCCAATTGTAGTTAAATATATTATAAAATGGTATGCACGCCGTCAACTTTCGATGTAATGAAAGATTGTCTTGTCAAAACGAATGCAATGTTTGTAAAATGTATCGTATAGAGGTCAAGTACCTCGCGATGTAATCAACTGTTGGGAATCGTTTATAATCGATATGGACTTCGTCCGGATGGATTAGGACGGGTCCTTTCACTTAGTTGCACCAAGTCTTACGCCATTCGCCCTACAACCAGACCATCAACATAGGGAAATTCCACAAGGAACGCTACCCCTCATTACACTACGCACTAACACAAAACGCATTACACAACATCATAAGTACGTTTCAATAAGATAGTCGAAAAGTACCTGAACACCGTTGTCAGGTTCTCATGCATCACCAACTAGATCCGGGAACGCCGACTTTCAGTGTCCCTCCTTTCGACAATTAAAACAAGTAACCTTGTTAGACTTCACATTCGTACATTCACGCGACAAATGAACCCGTTCCCCACAATTATAACACATGGGCACAAAACCACCGGTGACACTCTTCTTCACACTTCCACTACCCTCGGAAGTGCTCTTACTTTTCTTGTTCGAATGCATCGTAGTCTCAGACTTCCGCTTACTAACATCGGGAAAACTTTTCCTAAGGACAAGCTCCTCAAAACCCTTCGCCATGTCAAACAACTAGTCAAAAGTTTTCACCACGTTTACGCTAATCTTCTCTTGATAACCATCGTTCAAGATTCGATAGAAGTCTTCCTTCAACATTTTATCATTACCGACATACTCCGGGAAAAATTTTGTCAAACGAGTGATGTACGACGATTGTTGAGCAAGATAGGGTAGTGTGGTGTATATGTATATACCTATGTGTTATGTCCTTTCATTTCGTTGCTTAATTACTTCGTTTTATAGAATGAAGATGAGAAATGGACACGACACCAATGACGGAAGTACGAGTGAGGACGTTGAGTTCACGGCCAAAGTTGAGGCCATCTTTAAACGTCAAAAAGCGGAGTTTCTCGAAGATGTTAAGAAGATGTTCCTAGATACGATTGACGAGCAACTTGTCAATGTGGTAAAGGAGCAAGTTAAGGCCGTTCTTCAAGAGGATAATGTGAGGAGACATGACTTTTTCTTTAAGAATTTCAAGGATTCTCAACCTCCCACCTTTGAAGGTAAACGGGACCCACTTAAGAGTGCCCATTGGATCTCCGATATGGAGGGGGCTTTTCGTACGTGTGAATGCCCTCTCGATAAAAAGACGAGATATGGTTGTAGCATGTTAAGAGGTGATGCTAAATTGTGGTGGGACGCGAAGATCCGACTTTATGGCGAAGAACAATGCATGGAGTTCACCTGGGATGAATTCAAGAAAGAGTTTTTCGACGAATATCGAACTTCGGCCGATCTTACAAGGCTTAAGGACGAGTTACGTTCCTTGAGGCAAGGGTCGATGGATTTGAACACTCTCAAATCCGTGTTTTTGTCAAAGACCCAATTTTGCCCGGAGTATGTCGGTAATGATAAAATGTTGAAGGAAGACTTCTATCGAATCTTGAACGATGGTTATCAAGAGAAGATTAGCGTAAACGTGGTGAAAACTTTTGACGAGTTGTTTGACATGGCGAAGGGTTTTGAGGCGCTTGTCCTTAGGAAAAGTGTTCCCGATGTTAGTAAGCGGAAGTCCGAGACTACGACGCATTCGAACAAGAAAAGTAAGAGCACTTCCGAGGGTGGCGGAAGTGTGAAGAAGAGTGGCACCGGTGGTTTTGTGCCCACATGTTATAATTGCGAGGAACGGGGTCATTTGTCGCGTGAATGTTCGAATGCGAAGTCTAACAAGGTTACTTGTTTTAATTATCGAAAGGAGGGACACCGAAAGTCGGCGTGCCCGGATCTAGTTGGTGATGCATGAGAACCTGACGATGGTGTTCAGGTACTTTTCGACTATCTTATTGAAACGTACTTATGATGGTATGTAATGCGTTTTGTGTTAGTGCGTAGTGTAATGAGGGGTAGCATTCCTTGTGGAATTACCCTATGTTGATGGTCTGGTTGTAGGGCGAAGGGCGTAAGACTTGGTGCAACCAAGCATTCCTTGATATTTGGGAAATGTTTATACCAAGCCATATGGGTGGGTTTTGGTGTTCGGATGTTAGAGCGTGTTTGCTTTTGTGTTGAAGTTGATGAACCATGAGGTTCGACGGGTGGGATGAAACCCGAAAAATCGAGTATTGATCTCGATGTATGTTGGTAAAGGAGTCTACGTGACGCGACATTAGGTGCCTCTTTTATACCTAATAGCGTGGTGTTCGACTCCGATTGTGTTGCGGTTACATTATACTTAGGGAACCAAGGAGAAAGCCTTAGGTACATGAGTGACTAGGTGGAATTTGACAAACTAAAGCAATTGGATGATTGCGGGGGTATGGTTTGTGTAATTGTGTTACACCTTTCGTTCGAAGTGTTTAAGGATTGATTGAAATCCTTCGGGTGCTCAGGATTAGAGCAAGATATGGTGATGGGTCGTGTGAACCCAATTGTTGGTAAAGTCTACTTTTGGTAGCATTGTACGAGTTGTGGATATGGAACGTAGTTCCAAGTGGGGGAGTTATACTCCCGCACGAGGGGACCTTAGGGTGAGAATTCGGATAATGCTTATGGTAGATCCGAAACTTGTGTTGGGACCTAGTTTGGTTGATTTGTGGTAGAGTACAATTTCGGTTAAATTGTACTTATGATTTTGGATTTGAATTATCACCGGGGTGGTAATGTGGTAAATCTCTTTGAGAGATAAAGAAGTGTTTGGCGAGCAAGGTGAAATCCCTCGGTTAAGGGATGTGTGTGTGGCAGATTCTCTTTTAGAGAATTTTTGTTTTGTGCCTATGTTCGTTATAGGTGGTTCTTGCTCGATTGTGTGAATGGTTAGTGGTATCCGTTAGGATTCATTATGGCGTAGCAGAGCGCGATGTTACATTACTCGTTGTTCGAGGCCAAAAGGGCGTTGATTGGTGAAGCATGACCTTCGGGGTCCGCTGACTTCATCATGGTATTGTTGATTGGTGAAGCATGACCTTCGGGGTCCGCTGACTTCATCATAGGTGTAGTGTTATATCAGTGAAGCATGACCGTTGATGGGGTCCGCTGACTTCATCCGGTGTTGAGTGATCTATCGGTTGTTTTATACACAGATGGTGGGTCCGTAAGGATTCATGTGGTTCAATCTTCAATTTTCGGATTGTTGACTTTAGGTTGAGGCTTTTAGCGTGGTCCTTGGTAAAGGTACGCTAAGGAATTGATATCTCGGTTCGAGATTGGTCGAGTTTTTCCCGATGTGAGGGATTGAGCAAGGTTTTAGTGCTCGGTTGGTGGATTTGATAAATCGTGGGTGACGATTTAGTTGTTAAAGGTGATTCATTGGGAAGAATTGTCTAGGAAAGTTCGAATTGGGACTTATGATTGAGGACCGTTGAGTAGGTCCGGATTGGTTAAGTGGAGAAGATCACGAGGGCGTGATCGAGTTTAAGTGGGGGAGAGTTGTAGGACCCAAATATTTATTGTACATAATGTATTTATGGTGTACGATGCATGTATGAAGGGTACGTGTTGCTTGCTCGAACGCTGAAGGAAACTAGACGTTGTCTGAAGTGACAAGGTGTGTACGTATCTTTTCAACCCCAAATAAAGTTTGTGTTGATGTTTCAAAGCCTTACCATTGGAAAGGAAATCTTATTACGTTTCCAATGATATTTGATTCATCGAAAACGGAGTTACGGTCGAAAAGTTATGGCCAAAACAAGTTGCTGAAACCTGTTTTTGGCTCGACCACAAATTCCAGTTGTTTGGAGTGGCGCTCCACCTTTTGGCGCGGCGCGCCGATTGCCCCTGAAGCATTTTTCAGCATTTTTAAAAGGTTCAAATGAGGGGTACTTTGGTCTTTTCATTTAGGGTCGATTTAGGGTCACCAAAACTGATCTAGAACTCCATTGGAGCTCATTTCTCACCCACACAAACACTCTCATCCATATCTAGAGAGAGAGGAAGAGTTCTAGAGTGAGAGAGCTTGAATTGGAGAAGAAGGAGTTGGATTCTCACCAAAGCTCGAGTTTTAAAGTTGTTCATCTCGCTCCTAGCTATGTTTTGGTAGTATTGGTAAGTTCTAACTCCGAATTTCATTTGTTAGATTTGATATTCAAGTTAGGGTTTGAGATTGTTAGTTGTAAAACCCATTTGGTTGATGAAGAGGGTTTATGAAAACTTGCTATTTTGATATATGGCGAATTTTGGGTTAGTTAATGATTTAACCATGTTTAAGACTTGTAAATGGTGTATAATCACTAGTGTTGGTGATTATTGGTGTTTTGGAAACCATTAGGGTTCTTATGGTTGACTAATTTTGACTAGAGTCAAAATTAGGGTTTGTTGATGATTATGACTCAATTGCCGATTTAATAAGGTTTATAAACTTAAAATGGATTAAGTTGAAGCATAGAACCGAGTTAAATATGTTTTGGTGTCAAAACTCGCTAATGGCGTGATATTGACTTCTTATGGGTCAAATTAGGGTTTAAGTGTCATTTTGGGCAAGATAGGTGTTTAACACCTATGATTGGGTGTGATTGGCATATTAGGACCATTCTCACTTGTGTTAGTGATTATTGGTTAGTTTGGGCGCGGCTTGTGCTTGGAAGTGCAAATGGGTCGAAATTGCACTTATTGGTGTTTTGGGCAAAAGCTAGAGTGTTTAGCTTATTTTCTTGTGAATTACTTAGGTAATTTGCATTTGGACGATTAGGAGCTCAAGCGGGATTGCTTTTCAAGTAATCAAGGTGAGTGGAATATTTATACGCTTATGTATATAATTTGGTTGCTTGTGTGCGATGTGGTAAGTGACATCCGTTAGGATTCACTTTTCGTGGACCACGATTGAGATGGGAAAATATAGTAAGTGATATCTGTGTGGATAGCTCTTCGTTGGCTATATTCGTTTTGTGTTTGTGGTGAGTGATTAACGTTTGACCTATCGCTCTTTGTCGGCCATGTGTGTATGTGTGTGTTTGGGCATGTAGCGAGTGATTAACGTATGACCTATCACTCTTCGTCGGCTACAGGTGTATGTTTAGATATGTGGTGAGTGATTAATGTTTGACCTATCGCTCTTCGTCGGCCACATATATGTGTTGGGGTAAGTGGTGAGTGTTATCCGTTTGGGGATCCGCTCTTCGTTGGCCACTTATCGTGGGATGGAAGCGGTTTCGCTTTTCGTCGGCCATCCTTGTGATTGAGGTAAGTGTTAACGTTTCGGTTGCACTTTTCGTCAGCCTCATGGTGCGTAGTGGTGAGTAGTTAATGATTTTGACCTACTACTCTTCGTCGGCCACGTACGCGTGCGATGGGTGGTGAGTAGTTAACGATTTTAACCTACTACTCTTCGTCGGCCACCATCAAGTCGAATGTCGACATTGGGTATATTGGGATGTGTAATTTTATTAGCATTGTACGTATTTGTATTTGGCGTATATTATTGTTGAGATCTCTATGCTAATGATGTTGACTTGTTGTACGTACGATTATTCGTTTATTCGATATTGCGGTTTGCTAATGTTATTGTGTTGTTGTGTAGGTGTATGCAAGTAATTGGATTATGTATGTATGCGTATAAGTATTGCATTCACTAAGCATTAGCTTACCCTCTCGTTGTTTACATTTTTAGGTTCGGAGGCGGACGTGGCAAGGGTATGCTCGGGATTTAGATGATTTCCGGTTTTGGTTGCTTGCTTGGATTACTTGTGGATTGGCCTAGGATTTGGGTAGTTTATCCCCAAACATCATGCTCGTAGTTTGTTTGAAAATTAAACTAATGTGGTCGAAACTCAAACTTTTGTATGAAACTCGTAAAACGGCTGATGTGGGCCCCACTTTGTAAAACTTATTTTATGTTTGAATCGTGTTAGTTTTACATATTTGAAGATGTGGGTAAAAGCCTTTCGTTTAAATATGTCGGGAAGTGGCCAATCTTTTTCACGTTTAAAGACTTTTTGGACAGACCAGTTTGGCGCGCCGCGCGGCCATATGGCGCGCCGCGCCATTTGCTGAACAAACAAATTTTTTTTTATTTTTTCATATTTCGGTTGCATAAGGGTTGGGTTGTTACAAGTTGTAAGACCCAAACATTTATTGTACATAATGTATTCATGGTGTACGATGCGTGTATGAAGGGTACGTGTTGCTTGCTCGAACGCCGAAGGAAACTAGACGTTGTCTGAAGTGATAAGGTGTGTACGTATCTTTTCAACCCCAAATAAAGTTTGTGTTGATGTTTCAAAGCCTTACCATTGGAAAGGAAATCTTATTACGTTTCCAACGATATTTGATTCATCGAAAACGGAGTTACGGTCGAAAAGTTATGGCCAAAACAAGTTGCTGAAACCTGTTTTGGGCTCGACCACAAATTCCAGTTGTTTGGAGCGGCGCTCCACCTTTTGGTGCGGCGTGCCGATTGCCCCTGAAGCATTTTCAGCTTTTTTAAAAGGTTCAAATTAGGGGTACTTTGGTCTTTTCATTTAGGGTCGGTTTAGGGTCACCAAAACTAATCTAGAACTCCATTAGAGCTCAATTCTCCCCCACACAAACACTCTCATCCATATCTAGAGAGAGAGAGGAAGAGTTCTAGAGTGAGAGAGCTTGAATTGGAGAAGGAGTTGGATTCTCACCAAAGCTCGGGTTTTAAAGTTGTTCATCTCGCTCCTAGCTATGTTTTGGTAGTATTGGTAAGTTCTAACTCCGAATTTCATTTGTTAGATTTGATATTCAAGTTAGGGTTTGAGATTGTTAGTTGTAACACCCATGTGGTTGATGAAGAGGGTTTATGGAAACTTGCTATTTTAATATTTGGCGGGTTTTGGGTTGGTTAATGATTTAACCATGTTTAAGACTTGTAAATGGTGTATAATCACTAGTGTTAGTGATTATTGGTGTTTTGGAAACCATTAGGGTTCTTATGGTTGACTAATTTTGACTAGAGTCAAAATTAGGGATTTTTGATGATTATGACTCAATTGCCGATTTAATAAGGTTTATAAACTTAAAATGGATTAAGTTGAAGCATAGAACCGAGTTAAATATGTTTTGGTGTCAAAACTTGCTAATGGCGTGATATTGACTTCTTATGGGTCAAATTAGGGTTTAAGTGTCATTTTGGGCAAGATAGGTGTTTAACACCTATGATTGGGTTTGATTGGCATATTAGGACCATTCTCACTTGTGTTAGTGATTATTGGTTAGTTTGGGCGCGACTTGTGCTTGGAAGTGCAAATGGGTCGAAATTGCACTTATTGGTGTTTTGGTCATAAGCTAGAGTGTTTAGCTTATTTTCTTGTGAATTACTTAGGTAATTTGCATTTGGACGATTAGGAGCTCAAGCGGGATTGCTTTTCAAGTAATCAAGGTGAGTGGAATATTTATATGCTTATGTATATAATTTGGTTGCTTGTGTGCGATGTGGTAATTGACATCCGTTAGGATTCACTTTTCGTGAACCACGATTGAGATGGGAAAATATAGTGAGTGATATACGTGTGGATAGCTCTTCGTTGGCTATATTCGTTTTGTGTTTGTGGCGAGTGATTAACGTTTGACTTATCGCTCTTTGTCGGCCACGTGTGTATGTGTGTGTTTGGGCTTGTAGCGAGTGATTAACGTATGACCTATCACTCTTCGTCGGCTACATGTGTATGTTTAGATATGTGGTGAGTGATTAATGTTTGACCTATCGCTCTTCGTCGGCCACATATGTGTGTTGGGGTAAGTGGTGAGTGTTATCCGTTTGGGGATCCGCTCTTCGTTGGCCACTTATCGTGGGATGGAAGCGGTTTCGCTTTTTGTCAGTCATCCTTGTGATTGAGGTAAGTGTTAACGTTTCGGTTGCACTTTTCGTCGGCCTCATGGTGCGTAGTGGTGAGTAGTTAACGATTTTAACCTACTACTCTTCGTCGGCCACGTACGCTTGCGATGGGTGGTGAGTAGTTAACGATTTTGACCTACTACTCTTCGTCGGCCACCATCGAGTCGAATGTCGACATTGGGTATATTGGGATGTGTAATTTTATTAGCATTGTACGTATTTGTATTTGGCGTATATTATTGTTGAGATCTCTATGCTAATGATGTTGACTTATTGTACGTACGATTATTCGTTTATTCTATATTGCGGTTTGCTAATGTTATTGTGTTGTTGTGTAGGTGTATGCAAGTAATTGGATTATATATGTATGTGTATAAGTATTGCATTCACTAAGCATTAGCTTACCCTCTCGTTGTTTACATTTTTAGGTTCGGAGGCGGACGTGGCAAGGGTATGCTCGGGATTTAGATGATTTCCTTTTTTGGTTGCTTGCTTGGATTACTTGTGGATTCGGCCTAGGATTTGGGTAGTTTATCCCCAAACATCATGCTCGTAGTTTGTTTGGAAATTAAACTAATGTGGTCGAAACTCAAACTTTTGTATGAAACTCGTAAAACGGCCGATGTGGGCCCCACTTTGTAAAACTTATTTTATGTTTGAATCGTGTTAGTTTTACATATTTGAAGATGTGGGTAAAAGCGTTTCGTCTAAATATGTCGGGAAGTGGCCAATCTTTTTCATGTTTAAAGAACGGAATAATAAGAACGGATTTGACTCAAAAAATTGGATCCGTAATTATCTATATCTATTTTAATATATATATCTAATATCTATATCTACTACTAATTTAATATATATATCTATATCTACTACTAATCTATATCTATATTTGTTAATATACATAATATTAATATTAGATAATAATATAAACAATTGGCAGTCCTAGACTCTTAATCTTATTCTTTTCTTATAAGATGTCTAAAATAAAAATTCTTCTATTTTCTGAAATCTAAAGAAAAAATATTGTATTTTTTTAGTATATTTTCAATCAGATTTTGGTGGTAGGGAGTCTTATTTTCCCCATCGACCTTTACACTAATGAAAATTTTTTATCTTTTTGGGGAAGGGCAGATATAAGATTTTTAGTGAAAATTAATGAATTGTTGAAATGATTTCATGTTAAAAATTTTGGATAACTTTCTTACTTCTTCATTTACATACTATATGGAATGCATTTATCATATATCTACAACTTTCAGTCCAATCAATAATCAATAAAAAAAACTTCATTGTTGAAATATTATGTAAAAGTATCAATTTGGAGTAGTCCAAAATAGACATATTTTAGATTCATTGATAAAATTTCTTTTTTTTTTATCAAATCTGATAATCTGATAAAGCAGAAATAATTAATAATAATAATGACAATCAAAGTCAAAAATGAAAAAAGTTTTTTCGCGAGAATTCTCTAGTTGCAAGAATTCTATTTTTGACTAATATAAACTACTTGAATCTTTACTAAAAAAACTTATTTAAGTGAATTGACTTATTCAATCTCGACGATTGAATATAAATAGGCTATTATGAGTTCGAGCAAGCCGCTATGGTGAAATCGGTAGACACGCTGCTCTAGGAAGCAGTGCTAGAGCATCTCGGTTCGAGTCCGAGTGGCGGCATGCCATCTTCTAAAAGAGATCCAATACATCCTATAATAAAATAAAATTAAATAAAATTAAAATTCCCTATTTATATTATATTTATTATATTATTATTTTATTAATTAAATTATTAATTTATATGGGGATTCCCTCCCCCTTTTTTCATTTTTATGATATTTTCAACTTTAGAGCATATATTAACTCATATTTCCTTTTCTATTGTTTCAATTATAATTACAATTCATTTGATAACCTTATTTGGTAATGAAATCATAACATATGATTCATCAGAAAAAGGAATGATAGCTACTTTTTTATGTCTAACAGGATTATTGATCACCCGTTGGATTTATTCGGGACATTTCCCGCTAAGTGATTTATATGAATCATTAATTTTTCTTTCATGGAGTTTCTTCCTTATTCATATAGTGCCTTATTTCAAAATAAGAAAAAATTATTTAACCACAATAACTGCTTCAAGTACTATTTTTACCCAAGGTTTTGCTACATCGGGTCTTTTAAATGAAATAAAGAAACCCACAATATTAGTACCCGCTCTACAATCTGAGTGGTTAATAATGCACGTAAGTATGATGATATTAAGCTATGCAGCTCTTCTTTGTGGATCATTATTATCAGTAGCACTTCTAATCATTACATTTAGAAAGATTTTTTATAGTTCTAAAAGTCATAATTTATTAAAATTAAATGACTCATTTTCATTTGGTGAAATCCAATACAAGAATGAAAGAAACAATATTTTTTATGCTAAGAATTATTACAAGGCTCAATTAATTCAACAATTAGATTTTTGGAGTTATCGTGTGATTAGCCTAGGATTTATCTTTTTAACCATAGGTATTCTTTCAGGAGCAGTATGGGCTAATGAAGCATGGGGATCATATTGGAGTTGGGATCCAAAGGAAACTTGGGCCTTTATTACTTGGATCGTCTTTGCAATTTATTTGCATACTCGAACGAATAAAAATTTGCAGGGGGCAAATTCTGCAATTGTGGCGACTCTAGGCTTTCTTATAATTTGGATATGCTATTTTGGGGTCAATCTATTAGGAATAGGGCTACATAGTTATGGTTCATTTAACTTAACCTCTAGTTAACTTCAAGAAAATCCGAATATAAACAGAGTGCAATGCGGTGGATATAAAACACCTTTATTATTTGCTACAGTGAAAACGACTTTGCTACAGTAAAACACTCTTTGCTACAGTAAACACTATTTGCTACAGTAAACACTATTTGCTACAGTAAACACTATTTGATGTCGACGAACTAGCAAACAAAAATGGATAAGGCGGCCATGCGATCGCATGGCAAAAACACTGAAAACTCATGCGATAGCATGAGGTACTGTAGCAGGCCACATACTATAAAAGCTCGATCTGGTCTTTACATACTATTATTATTTATTATATTATTATTATTATTATTATTATTATTATTATTATTATTATTATTATTATTATTATTATTATTATTATTATTATTAAGATTAAGATTTATATTATTATTATTATTAATCTTATTATAATATTATTATTAGTAGTATATATACATAAAATACTACGACGAGGTTATGAGCGTGTCACCTTCAAAATGGGTTTTTGAAAGGGATAGAGCTAAGAAAATTATGGGTTATTGCCAAGGAAGTTATGGGTAATGTTCGAGGGTATATTTGTGAATCAAATCTAGTGTTTTTCATCTTCGTTGCATCTACATACTTTCCTGCAGTATTGAATCACAATATTGATACGTTGAGATCTACGGTTATTTGGTATTCCAAGTTTCGGTCACATTTCGATGAACGACTTTATGTACTGCTAAGGTGAGTTTCATTGATCCCCTTTTAATTGCTTTTGCAATATATTTTTGGGCTGAGAATACATGCACTTTATTTTAAACGCAATGGATACAAGTACATACTAAATTCTACACTGAGTTTGAACCGAAAATCCCTTAGCTTTGGTAACTAGTAACTGTCAGTTATAAGAACTGGTGGGCGCAAGTAGTAGTATATGGATCCATAGGGCTTGATATCCCCGTCCGAGCTAGAGCACTAGCCTTTTAACGGACGTATGCTATTTGAGAAGCGTACACGTTGGTTTGCGTGTATTATTAAGATGATTATATAAAGGGTACAAATTATATATACGTTAAGTTTAGTTACCAGGGTGCTCAATTTCTTAGAATATTTTGATAAACGTTTCTGGATGAAACAACTGAAATCTTGTGATCCACCTTTATGTACAGATTATGCAAAACATTAAAACTATGAACTCACCAACCTTTGTGTTGACACTTGTTAGCATGTTTATTCTCAGGTTCCCTAGAAGTCTTCCGCTGTTTGCTTATATGTTAGACAAGCTATGTGCATGGAGTCTTACATGGCATATTTTTCAAGGAAACATTGCATTCACCAAATCATCACTATGTATCTTATTTTGACTGCATTGTCAACGGAAGTACTATTGTAAACTATTATTTACGGTGATTGTCTATATGTAGAAATCATCAGATGTCGAAAACCTTTGATTTAAATATTCATTTATGGTGTGCCTTTTCAAAAGAATGCAATGTTTACAAAACATATCATATAGAGGTCAAATACCTCGCAATGAAATCGATGAATGACGTGTTCGTCCATATGGATTTGGAGCGATCGTCACACAAACTCTCTATTATACTATTAGAACACAAGAAGATATGAGAAAGAAGGTTGAATGTTTTTGGGATGATTTGAATGTAGTGACCCGGACTTTTCCATGTTTATATATATTAATTGAGATTGATATTTACATGATTAAATGTTTCCAACATGTTAAGCAATCAAACTTTTTAAGACTTGATTAATTGAAATATGTTTCATATAGACAATTGACCACCCAAGTTGACCAGTGATTCACGAACGTTAAAACTTGTAAAAACTATATGATGACATATATATGGATATATATATAGTTAACATGATACTACGATAAGTAAACATATCATTAAGTATATTAACAATGAACTACATATGTAAAAAGAAGACTACTAACTTAATGATTTTTAAACGAGACATATATGTAACGATTATCGTTGTAAATACATTTAATGTATATATATCATATTAAGAGATATTTATACATGATAATATCATGATAATATAATAATTTAAAATCTCATTTGATATTATAAACATTGGGTTAACAACATTTAACAAGATCGTTAACCTAAAGGTTTCAAAACAACACTTACATGTAACGACTAACGATGACTTAACGACTCAGTTAAAATGTATATACATGTAGTGTTTTAATATGTATTTATACACTTTTTAAAGACTTCAATACACTTATCAAAATACTTCTACTTAACAAAAATGCTTACAATTACATCCTCGTTCAGTTTCATCAACAATTCTACTCGTATGCACCCGTATTCGTACTCGTACAATACACAGCTTTTAGATGTATGTACTATTGGTATATACACTCCAATGATCAGCTCTTAGCAGCCCATGTGAGTCACCTAACACATGTGGGAACCATCATTTGGCAACTAGCATGAAATATCTCATAAAATTACAAAAATATGAGTAATCATTCATGACTTATTTACATGAAAACAAAATTACATATCCTTTATATCTAATCCATACACCAACGACCAAAAACACCTACAAACACTTTCATTCTTCAATTTTCTTCATCTAATTGATCTCTCTCAAGTTCTATCTTCAAGTTCTAAGTGTTCTTCATATATTCTACAAGTTCTAGTTACAGAAAATCAAGAATACTTTCAAGTTTGCTAGCTCACTTCCAATCTTGTAAAGTGATCATCCAACCTCAAGAAATCTTTGTTTCTTACAGTAGGTTATCATTCTAATACAAGGTAATAATCATATTCAAACTTTGGTTCAATTTCTATAACTATAACAATCTTATTTCAAGTGATGATCTTACTTGAACTTGTTTTCGTGTCATGATTCTGCTTCAAGAACTTCGAGCCATCCAAGGATCCGTTGAAGCTAGATCCATTTTTCTCTTTTCCAGTAGGTTTATCCAAGGAACTTAAGGTAGTAATGATGTTCATAACATCATTCGATTCATATATATAAAGCTATCTCATTCGAAGGTTTAAACTTGTAATCACTAGAACATAGTTTAGTTAATTCTAAACTTGTTCGCAAACAAAAGTTAATCCTTCTAAATTGACTTATAAAATCAACTAAACACATGTTCTATATCTATATGATATGCTAACTTAATGATTTAAAACCTGGAAACACGACAAACACCGTAAAACCGGATTTACGCCGTCGTAGTAACACCGCTGGCTGTTTTGGGTTAGTTAATTAAAAACTATGATAAACTTTGATTTAAAAGTTGTTATTCTGAGAAAATGATTTTTATTATGAACATGAAACTATATCCAAAAATTATGGTTAAACTCAAAGTGGAAGTATGTTTTCTAAAATGGTCATCTAGACGTCGTTCTTTCGACTGAAATGACTACCTTTACAAAAATGACTTGTAACTTATTTTTCTGACTATAAAATTATAAATTTTCTGTTTAGATTCATAAAATAGAGTTCAATATGAAACCATAGCAATTTGATTCACTCAAAACGGATTTAAAATGAAGAAGTTATGGGTAAAACAAGATTGGATAATTTTTCTCATTTTAGCTACGTGAAAATTGGTAACAAATCTATTCCATCCATAACTTAATCAACTTGTATTGTATATTATGTAATCTTGAGATACCATAGACACGTATACAATGTTTCGACCTATCATGTCGACACATCTATATATATTTCGGAACAACCATAGACACTCTATATGTGAATGTTTGAGTTAGCTATACAGGGTTGAGGTTGATTCCAAAATATATATAGTTTGAGTTGTGATCAATACTGAGATACGTATACACTGGATCGTGGATTGATTCAAGATAATATTTTTCGATTTATTTCTGTACATCTAACTGTGGACAACTAGTTGTAGGTTACTAACGAGGACAGCTGACTTAATAAACTTAAAACATCAAAATATATTAAAAGTGTTGTAAATATATTTTGAACATACTTTGATATATATGTATATATTGTTATAGGTTCGTGAATCAACCAGTGGCCAAGTCTTACTTCCCGACGAAGTAAAAATCTGTGAAAGTGAGTTATAGTCCCACTTTTAAAATCTAATATTTTTGGGATGAGAATACATGCAGGTTTTATAAATGATTTACAAAATAGACACAAGTACGTGAAACTACATTCTATGGTTGAATTATCGAAATCGAATATGCCCCTTTTTATTAAGTCTGGTAATCTAAGAATTGGGGAACAGACACCCTAATTGACGCGAATCTTAAAGATAGATCTATTGGGCCTAACAAACCCCATCCAAAGTACCGGATGCTTTAGTACTTCGAAATTTATATCATATCCGAAGGGTGTCCCGGAATGATGGGGATATTCTTATATATGCATCTTGTTAATGTCGGTTACCAGGTGTTCACCATATGAATGATTTTTATCTCTATGTATGGGATGTGTATTGAAATATGAAATCTTGTGGTCTATTATTATGATTTGATATATATAGGTTAAACCTATAACTCACCAACATTTTTGTTGACGTTTTAAGCATGTTTATTCTCAGGTGATTATTAAGAGCTTCCGCTGTCGCATACTTAAATAAGGATGAGATTTGGAGTCCATGCTTGTATGATATTGTGTAAAAACTGCATTCAAGAAACTTATTTTGTTGTAACATATTTGTATTGTAAACCATTATGTAATGGTCGTGTGTAAACAGGATATTTTAGATTATCATTATTTGATAATCTACGTAAAGCTTTTTAAACCTTTATTGATGAAATAAAGGTTATGGTTTGTTTTAAAATGAATGCAGTCTTTGAAAAACGTCTCATATAGAGGTCAAAACCTCGCAACGAAATCAATTAATATGGAACGTTTTTAATCAATAAGAACGGGACATTTCAGTTGTTATCCGAGCGTTGGTCTTAGAGAACCAGAATTTTACATTAGTGTGTCTTATCGAGTTTGTTAGGATGCATTAGTGAGTCTGGACTTCGACCGTGTTTACTTGAAAAATGATTGCTTAACAAATTTTGTTGGAAACTATATATTTTTAACATGTGAATATTATGTGATATATTAATCTCTTAACGCGTTTGATATTATGTGATAGATGTCTACCTCTAGAACAAGTCCCATTGACTCACCTAATAATAATGAAGAGTCAAATGTAAATTGGAATGATTCGTGGACTGATTCACAAGTTCCCGAAGAGGATCCGGAAGAAGAGTCGGAACCGGAAGAAGAATCGGAACCGGATGAAGAAATAGAACCGGTGGGGGAAATAATAAAATGGTTAAGTAAAAGAAAATCCTCAACCAACCGACCAAGGTTAATTATGGTCAATGGTGTTTCCGACAAGGAAGCAAAATATTGGGAGGATTACCAATTCTCCGATGAATCGGATTCCGACGAGAATTCCGATGAAGTTATAGAAATTACCCCAACTGAATTTAAAAAGGCAAAAGAAAATAATAAGGGAAAGGGCATAAAAATAGAGAAATCTAATTCCAACCCCGATGAACTTTATATGTATCGTCAACCCCCGAAGTCCTTAAGTTGTAACAATGACCCGGGAACCTCTAAACCACCAGGTTTTTCTAAACCAATGTGGATAACGACGGCTCGTATTAGGGGAACATCATATATCCCGAGAAACTTGGCAAAACGAACCAAAACCGAAGAAGAAGAAACAAGCGAGTCGGAATAAGATAGTTGTGTTCGTGTGGTGTAATATAAGTAATATAGTGTGCTTATGCTTTATGATATATGTAAAAATTGCTTGTATTAATAAGTATTTTTTTTTTATG
Source organism: Rutidosis leptorrhynchoides (assembly GCF_046630445.1). Taxonomy (NCBI): domain Eukaryota; kingdom Viridiplantae; phylum Streptophyta; class Magnoliopsida; order Asterales; family Asteraceae; genus Rutidosis; species Rutidosis leptorrhynchoides. The sequence continues at coordinate 717,126,420 of NC_092333.1, forward strand.
AATCTAACTCTTGTCTATTTTACAGTATAAAAACACAAAATGGATAGACAACCCAATATTTTAAGAGACCTACCCGGAGACATGATTGATGAAATCTTGTCTAGAGTCGGTCAGAATTCTTCGGCACAATTATTTAAGGCGAGATCAGTTTGTAAGACATTCGAAGAACGTTCCAAGAATGCCTTGGTTTATAAAAGGCTTTCGTTCGAAAGATGGGGGATATCACATTGGGAAATCCATAAGTTACGATGTGTTTACTTTGACGCATATATTGCGGGGAACCCAAATGCTATTTTACGCAATGGGTTAAGAAATTATTTTGACTCAATATATCCGAATATTGGACTTCGTGATTTAGAAAAAGCGGCTAACATGCAACATAAAGAAGCATGTTATGCTTACGGATTAGTAATGTTCGCTTCTCACCAAAGTGAGAACAAGAACATCGGGCTACAACTATTAAACAAAACGTTCCCACAAGTGACGGAGTCGGTAATTGGGGTAAGAAATGAGGTTTTTAGATTGTTACGGGACTGTTGGACATTACGTAACCCTCGTCCCTTTGACGATGTTACAACACGCTGTCTTATCAACGGCCATAACGGTTATGTTCCACAAGACCAAGGATGGGAAGTAATCCTAGTAAAACCAGAATGCATGACTTGTTTCTGGACGTATGAATTACGTGTCTTTATTTCCTTTGCTGAACGACTTGTGTACTAGCTAGAATTATCTTCACAACCATCTTGTATCAAATTTATTGTGTGCTTTATTTCATGCTATATGTAAAATAAGCGGTATTGTAAGTTTGTAAAATATTGTGTAAAAGTTTGAACGCGAAATATTATTATAATCAGTTTTTCATATAGAATTGTAGTAGTTGAATTGTATATTAGCTACTAAGTATGAACTTAACGGGTAGGTACTACCCGAATTTAAACTTATAAAACGCTAATATGAAGAAAAAGCTTTTATAAATGAGTTCATATTATGCTACGAAATACTATTAACTACTCTTAATATTCTGTATGATTAACTTGTTCCATTTGACTATTTTGAAGGAAATGGCACCGACTACTCGACACACCGTGAATATGAATGAAGAGGAATTCCGTACTTTTCTAGCTTCAAACATAGCCGCAGTACAGGCTGCGCTACATACCAACAATAACCTTGGATCTAGCAGTACAGGAAATCGTGTAGGATGCACCTACAAAGAATTCACTGCCTGCAAACCTTTGGAATTTGATGGAACCGAAGGACCGATCGGATTGAAACGGTGGACCGAGAAGGTCGAATCGGTGTTTGCCATAAGTAAGTGTACTGAAGAGGACAAAGTGAAGTACGCTACGCATACCTTCACAGGTTCTGCGTTAACATGGTGGAATACCTATCTAGAGCAAGTGGGACAAGGCGATGCGTACGCACTACCGTGGTCAGCATTCAAGCACTTGATGAACGAGAAGTACCGTCCCAGAACCGAGGTCAATAAGCTTAAGACAGAACTTAGAGGGTTACGAACCCAAGGATTTGATATTACCACGTACGAAAGACGATTCACAGAATTGTGCCTATTGTGTCCGGGAGCATTCGAAGATGAGGAAGAGAAGATCGACGCATTTGTGAAAGGATTACCGGAAAGAATCCAAGAAGATATAAGTTCACACGAGCCCGCCTCCATACAACAGGCATGTAGAATGGCTCACAAACTAGTGAACCAGATTGAAGAAAGAATTAAAGAACAGACTGCTGAAGAGGCCAATGTGAAGCAAGTCAAAAGAAAGTGGGAGGAAAACAGTGATAAGAATCACCAATACAACAACAACAGCAATTACAACAATAATCGCAACAATTATCCCAACAATCGCAACATCAATCGCAACTACAACAAACGGCCCAACAACAACAACAACAACAACAACAGCAGCAACTACAACAATCATCCCAACAACAATAATAACCGCAACAACAACAACAATCAGAAGCAGCTATGCCAAAGGTGTGAAAAGTATCACTCGGGGTTCTGCACCAAATTTTGCAACAAGTGTAAAAGAAATGGTCATAGCGCGGCGAAGTGTGAGGTCTACAGACCCGGGGTTAATAGAACGAAAGGAACAAATGGTGTCGGAACGAGTAATGGCGGAGCAAGTAGTGTCGGAGCAAGTTATGCCAATGTAGTTTGTTATAAATGTGGAAAACCGGGCCACATTATTAGAAATTGCCCGAACCAGGAGAACACTAATGGACAAGGCCGCGGAAGAGTTTTCAATATTAATGCGGCAGAGGCACAGGAAGACCCGGAGCTTGTTACGGGTACGTTTCTTATTGACAATAAATCTGCTTACGTTTTATTTGATTCGGGTGCGGATAGAAGCTATATGAGTAGAGACTTTTGTGCTAAATTAAGTTGTCCATTGACGCCTTTGGATAGTAAATTTTTACTCGAATTAGCAAATGGTAAATTAATTTCAGCAGATAATATATGTCGGAATCGAGAAATTAAACTGGTTAGCGAAACATTTAAGATTGATTTGATACCAGTAGAGTTAGGGAGTTTTGATGTGATAATCGGTATGGACTGGTTGAAAGAAGTGAAAGCAGAGATCGTTTGTTACAAAAATGCAATTCGCATTATACGAGAAAAAGGAAAACCCTTAATGGTGTACGGAGAAAAGGGCAACACGAAGCTACATCTTATTAGTAATTTGAAGGCACAAAAACTAATAAGAAAAGGTTGCTATGCTGTTCTAGCACACGTCGAGAAAGTACAAACCGAAGAAAAGAGCATCAATGATGTTCCCATTGCAAAAGAATTTCCCGATGTATTTCCGAAAGAATTACCGGGATTACCCCCACATCGATCCGTTGAATTTCAAATAGATCTTGTACCAGGAGCTGCACCAATAGCTCGTGCTCCTTACAGACTCGTACCCAGCGAGATGAAAGAACTGCAAAGCCAATTACAAGAACTTTTAGAGCGTGGTTTCATTCGACCAAGCACATCACCGTGGGGAGCTCCTGTTTTGTTTGTCAAGAAGAAAGATGGTACATTCAGGTTGTGTATCGACTACCGAGAGTTGAACAAACTTACCATCAAGAACCGCTACCCACTACCGAGAATCGACGACTTATTTGATCAACTACAAGGCTCGTCTATTTATTCAAAGATTGACTTACGTTCCGGGTATCATCAAATGCGGGTGAAAGAAGATGATATTCCAAAGACTGCTTTCAGAACACGTTACGGTCATTACAAGTTTATGGTCATGCCGTTTGGTTTAACTAATGCACCAGCTGTGTTCATGGACCTTATGAACCGAGTGTGTGGACCATACCTTGACAAGTTTGTCATTGTTTTCATTGATGACATACTTATTTACTCAAAGAATGACCAAGAACACGGTGAACATTTGAGAAAGGTGTTAGAAGTATTGAGGAAGGAAGAATTGTACGCTAAGTTTTCAAAGTGTGCATTTTGGTTGCAAGAAGTTCAATTCCTCGGTCACATAGTGAACAAAGAAGGTATTAAGGTGGATCCGGCAAAGATAGAAACTGTTGAAAAGTGGGAAACCCCAAAAACTCCGAAACACATACGCCAGTTTTTAGGACTAGCTGGTTACTACAGAAGGTTCATCCGAGACTTTTCCAGAATAGCAAAACCCTTGACTGCATTAACGCATAAAGGGAAGAAATTTGAATGGAATGATGAACAAGAGAAAGCGTTTCAATTATTGAAGAAAAAGCTAACTACGGCACCTATATTGTCATTGCCTGAAGGGAATGATGATTTTGTGATTTATTGTGACGCATCAAAGCAAGGTCTCGGTTGTGTATTAATGCAACGAATGAAGGTGATTGCTTATGCGTCTAGACAATTGAAGATTCACGAACAAAATTATACGACGCATGATTTGGAATTAGGCGCGGTTGTTTTTGCATTAAAGACTTGGAGGCACTACTTATATGGGGTCAAAAGTATTATATATACCGACCACAAAAGTCTTCAACACATATTTAATCAGAAACAACTGAATATGAGGCAGCGTAGGTGGATTGAATTATTGAATGATTACGACTTTGAGATTCGTTACCACCCGGGGAAGGCAAATGTGGTAGCCGATGCCTTGAGCAGGAAGGACAGAGAACCCATTCGAGTAAAATCTATGAATATAATGATTCATAATAACCTTACTACTCAAATAAAGGAGGCGCAACAAGGAGTTTTAAAAGAGGGAAATTTAAAGGATGAAATACCCAAAGGATCGGAGAAGCATCTTAATATTCGGGAAGACGGAACCCGGTATAGGGCTGAAAGGATTTGGGTACCAAAATTTGGAAATATGAGAGAAATGGTACTTAGAGAAGCTCATAAAACCAGATACTCAATACATCCTGGAACGGGGAAGATGTACAAGGATCTCAAGAAACATTTTTGGTGGCCGGGTATGAAAGCCGATGTTGCTAAATACGTAGGAGAATGTTTGACGTGTTCTAAGGTTAAAGCTGAGCATCAGAAACCATCAGGTCTACTTCAACAACCCGAAATCCCAGAATGGAAATGGGAAAACATTACCATGGATTTCATTACTAAATTGCCAAGGACTGCAAGTGGTTTTGATACTATTTGGGTAATAGTTGATCGTCTCACCAAATCAGCACACTTCCTGCCAATAAGAGAAGATGACAAGATGGAGAAGTTAGCACGACTGTATTTGAAGGAAGTTGTCTCCAGACATGGAATACCAATCTCTATTATCTCTGATAGGGATGGCAGATTTATTTCAAGATTCTGGCGGACATTACAACAAGCATTAGGAACTCGTCTAGACATGAGTACTGCCTATCATCCACAAACTGATGGGCAGAGTGAAAGGACGATACAAACGCTTGAAGACATGCTACGAGCATGTGTTATTGATTTCGGAAACAGTTGGGATCGACATCTACCGTTAGCAGAATTTTCCTACAACAACAGCTACCATTCAAGCATTGAGATGGCGCCGTTTGAAGTACTTTATGGTAGAAAGTGCAGGTATCCGATTTGTTGGAGTGAAGTGGGGGATAGACAGATTACGAGTCCGGAGATTATACAAGAAACTACCGAGAAGATCATCCAAATTCAACAACGGTTGAAAACCGCCCAAAGTCGACAAAAGAGCTACGCTGACATTAAAAGAAAAGATGTAGAATTTGAAATTGGAGAGATGGTCATGCTTAAAGTTGCACCTTGGAAAGGCGTTGTTCGATTTGGAAAACGAGGGAAATTAAATCCAAGGTATATTGGACCATTCAAGATTATTGATCGTGTCAGACCAGTAGCTTACCGACTTGAGTTACCTCAATAACTCGCGGCTGTACATTACACTTTCCACGTCTCGAATTTGAAGAAATGTTTTGCTAAAGAAGATCTCACTATTCCATTAGATGAAATTCAAATCAACGAAAAACTCCAATTCATCGAAGAACCCGTCGAAATAATGGATCGTGAGGTTAAAAGACTTAAGCAAAACAAGATACCAATTGTTAAGGTTCGATGGAATGCTCGTAGAGGACCCGAGTTCACCTGGGAACGTGAAAATCAGATGAAGAAGAAATACCCGCATCTATTTCCAGAAGATTCGTCAACACCTTCAACAACTTAAAATTTCGGGACGAAATTTATTTAACGGGTAGGTACTGTAGTGACCCGGACTTTTCCATGTTTATATATATTAATTGAGATTGATATTTACATGATTAAATGTTTCCAACATGTTAAGCAATCAAACTTGTTAAGACTTGATTAATTGAAATATGTTTCATATAGACAATTGACCACCCAAGTTGACCGGTGATTCACGAACGTTAAAACTTGTAAAAACTATATGATGACATATATATGGATATATATATAGTTAACATGATACTACGATAAGTAAACATATCATTAATTATATTAACAATGAACTACATATGTAAAAACAAGACTACTAACTTAATGATTTTTAAACGAGACATATATGTAACGATTATCGTTGTAAAGACATTTAATGTATATATATCATATTAAGAGATATTTATACATGATAATATCATGATAATATAATAATTTAAAATCTCATTTGATATTATAAACATTGGGTTAACAACATTTAACAAGATCGTTAACCTAAAGGTTTCAAAACAACACTTACATGTAACGACTAACGATGACTTAACGACTCAGTTAAAATGTATATACATGTAGTGTTTTAATATGTATTTATACACTTTTGAAAGACTTCAATACACTTATCAAAATACTTCTACTTAACAAAAATGCTTACAATTACATCCTCGTTCAGTTTCATCAACAATTCTACTCGTATGCACCCGTATTCGTACTCGTACAATACACAGCTTTTAGATGTATGTACTATTGGTATATACACTCCAATGATCAGCTCTTAGCAGCCCATGTGAGTCACCTAACACATGTGGGAACCATCATTTGGCAACTAGCATGAAATATCTCATAAAATTCCAAAAATATGAGTAATCATTCATGACTTATTTACATGAAAACAAAATTACATATCCTTTATATCTAATCCATACACCAACGACCAAAAACACCTACAAACACTTTAATTCTTCAATTTTCTTCATCTAATTGATCTCTCTCAAGTTCTATCTTCAAGTTCTAAGTGTTCTTCATATATTCTACAAGTTCTAGTTACATAAAATCAAGAATACTTTCAAGTTTGCTAGCTCACTTCCAATCTTGTAAAGTGATCATCCAACCTCAAGAAATCTTTGTTTCTTACAGTAGGTTATCATTCTAATACAAGGTAATAATCATATTCAAACTTTGGTTCAATTTCTTTAACTATAACAATCTTATTTCAAGTGATGATCTTACTTGAACTTGTTTTCGTGTCATGATTCTGCTTCAAGAACTTCGAGCCATCCAAGGATCCGTTGAAGCTAGATCCATTTTTCTCTTTTCCAGTAGGTTTATCCAAGGAACTTAAGGTAGTAATGATGTTCATAACATCATTCGATTCATATATATAAAGCTATCTTATTCGAAGGTTTAAACTTGTAATCACTAGAACATAGTTTAGTTAATTCTAAACTTGTTCGCAAACAAAAGTTAATCCTTCTAACTTGACTTATAAAATCAACTAAACACATGTTCTATATCTACATGATATGCTAACTTAATGATTTAAAACCTGGAAACACGAAAAACACCGTAAAACCGGATTTACGCCGTCGTAGTAACACCGCGGGCTGTTTTGGGTTAGTTAATTAAAAACTATGATAAACTTTGATTTAAAAGTTGTTATTCTGAGAAAATGATTTTTATTATGAACATGAAACTATATCCAAAAATTATGGTTAAACTCAAAGTGAAAGTATGTTTTCTAAAATGGTCATTTAGACGTCGTTCTTTCGACTGAAATGACTACCTTTACAAAAACGACTTGTAACTTATTTTTCAGACTATAAACCTATAAATTTTCTATTTAGATTCATAAAATAGAGTTCAATATGAAACCATAGCAATTTGATTCACTCAAAACGGATTTAAAATGAAGAAGTTATGGGTAAAACAAGATTGGATAATTTTTCTCATTTTAGCTACGTGAAAATTGGTAACAAATCTATTCCAACCATAACTTAATCAACTTGTATTGTATATTATGTAATCTTGAGATACCATAGACACGTATACAATGTTTCGACCTATCATGTCGACACATCTATATATATTTCGGAACAACCATAGACACTCTATATGTGAATGTTGGAGTTAGCTATACAGGGTTGAGGTTGATTCCAAAATATATATAGTTTGAGTTGTGATCAATACTGAGATACGTATACACTGGGTCGTGGATTGATTCAAGATAATATTTATCGATTTATTTCTGTACATCTAACTGTGGACAACTAGTTGTAGGTTACTAACGAGGACAGCTGACTTAATAAACTTAAAACATCAAAATATATTAAAAGTGTTGTAAATATATTTTGAACATACTTTGATATATATGTATATATTGTTATAGGTTCGTGAATCAACCAGTGGCCAAGTCTTACTTCCCGACGAAGTAAAAATCTGTGAAAGTGAGTTATAGTCCCACTTTTAAAATCTAATATTTTTGGGATGAGAATACATGCAGGTTTTATAAATGATTTACAAAATAGACACAAGTACGTGAAACTACATTCTATGGTTGAATTATCGAAATCGAATATGCCCCTTTTTATTAAGTCTGGTAATCTAAGAATTAGGGAACAGACACCCTAATTGACGCGAATCCTAAAGATAGATCTATTGGGCCTAACGAACCCCATCCAAAGTACCGGATGCTTTAGTGTTTCGAATTCGTTTTTATCATGTCCTAAGGATTTCCTGAAATTATAGGGGATATTCTTATATGCATCTTGTTAATGTCGGTTACCAGGTGTTCACTATATGAATGAATTTTTATCTCTATGTATGGGATGTATATTGAAATATGAAATCTTGTGGTCTATTGTTATGATTTGATAATATATAGGTTAAACCTAAAACTCACCAACATTTTTGTTCACGTTTTAAGCATGTTTATTCTCAGGTGATTATTAAGAGCTTCCGTTGTCGCATACTTAAATAAGGACGAGATTTGGAGTCCATGCTTGTATGATATTGTGTAAAAACTGCATTCAAGAAACTTATTTTGTTGTAACATATTTGTATTGTAAACCATTATGTAATGGTCGTGTACAAACAGGATATTTTAGATTATCATTATTTGATAATCTACGTAAAGCTTTTTAAACCTTTATTGATGAAATAAAGGTTATGGTTTGTTTTAAAATGAATGCAGTCTTTGAAAAATGTCTCATATAGAGGTCAAAACCTCGCAACAAAATCAATTAATATGGAACGTTTTTAATCAATAAGAACGGGACATTTCATTGAATGTGCTTCCATTGCTCTCTATTTATACTAGAAGAGAATGAGATTATGTGTAGTTAGTGAACCATAAGTTTTCACAATATTTTGGCATCAATTGTGTTGATTTAGTTTATCAACTCCACAATTCATCTACTCCATCACAACTTTATGTGTCACCTTTTTTTATTTCAACAATCTCCCACTTGAAGATTTGATTGAAGCTCAATCAATCTTCACACGATGATCCTTCCTTGCTAATGATGTTGCTTACGTTTCTGCTAGGCCGCATGAGGAACGGCACCAAATAAACTTGTCACTGTTGATTGACTTTGTAAGAAAATCAGCCACATTATTGTCGGTATGAATTTTCTGCACATCGACGGTTCCTTCTTCCACTTTCTCACGAATGAAGTGATACTGAACTCGTATATGCTTTGTCTTTGAATGAAATGCTGGATTCCTTGCAAGATGCAAGGCACTCTGGTTGTCACAAAATAGAGTGATATTCTTTTGTTTGTGTCCGAGTTCCTCCAGCAACATCTTCAACCATACTGCCTCTTTAGTAGCTTGAGTAGCTGCTACATATTCTGCCTCTGTTGTTGACATCGCCACAACTGACTACAGTTTTGAAACCCAGCTTACTATTCCACCACAAAGTGTGAAAACATATGCAGTGGTAGATTTACTTTTATCGATATCACCTGCAATCTGAATCAACATACCCTTTGACAATAAATTCCGGTTCCCCATAACATAATGCAACATCTAAGGTTCCCTTGATGTATCTAAGGATCCTTTTTACCGCATTCCAATGCTCTTTACCAGGATTCGCCATGTACCGACTAACTACTCTCACTGCATGTGCAATGTCCGGTCTTGTACATATCATTGCGAACATTAAACTTCCCACTGCTGATGCATACGGTACGTGAGACATCTCCTTCCTCTCATAGTTACTGCTAGGACACATAATGGAGGATAACTTGAGATTAGTAGGAAGTGGGGTTGAGATTGGTTTACTATCTTGCATATTGAAACGCTCCAAGATTTTCCTCAAATAATTCTTTTGAGAAAGCCAAATCTTCCTATTATCTCTGTCTCGGTGAATTTGCATCCCTAGAATCTTGTTTACGGCACCCAAGTCTTTCATTTCAAACTCCCTAGCCAATTGAGCCTTCAGCTTATTAATACGATCTTTGTTGGGGCCTGCCGTAGTGACCCGAACTTTTCCATGTTTATATATATTAAATGAAATTGATATTTATATGATTAAGTGTTTCCAACATGTTAAGCAATCAAACTTGTTAAGACTTGATTAATTGAAATAGGTTTTATGTAGACAATTGACCACTCAAGTTGACCGGTGATTCACGAACGTTAAAACTTGTAAAAACCATATGATGTCATATATATGGATATATATATAGTTAACATGATATTATGATAATTAAACATATCATTAAGTATATTAACAATGAACTACATATGTAAAAACAAGACTACTAACTTAATGATTTCGAAACGAGACATATATGTAACAATTATCGTTGTAACAACATTTAACTGTATATATATCATACTAAGATATATTAATATATCATAATATCATTATAATGTAATAATTTAACATCTCTTTAGATATAATAAACAATGGGTTAACAACATTTAACAAGATCGTTAACTTAAAGGTTTCAAAACAACATTTACATCTAACGACATGTAGTGTTTTAATATGTATTTATACACTTTTGAAAGACTTCAAGACACTTATCAAAATACTTCTACTTAACAAAAATGCTTACAATTACATCCTCGTTCAGTTTCATCAACAATTCTACTCGTATGCACCCGTATTCGTACTCGTACAATACACAGCTTTTAGATGTATGTACTATTGGTATATACACTCCAATGATCAGCTCTTAGCAGCCCATGTGAGTCACCTAACACATGTGGGAACCATCATTTGGTAACTAGCATGAAATATCTCATAAAATTACAAAAATATTAGTAATCATTCATGACTTATTTACATGTAAACAAAATTACACATCCTTTATATCTAATCCATATACCAACAACCGAAAACACCTAAAAACACTCTCATTCTTCAGTTTTCTTCATCTAATTGATCTCTCTCAAGTTCTATATTCAAGTTCTAAGTGTTCTTCATAAATTCCATAAGTTCTAGTTTCATAAAATCAAGAATACTTCCAAGTTTGCTAGCTTACTTCCAATCTTGTAAAGTGATTATACAACCTCAAGAAATCTTTATTATTTACAGTAAGATATCTTTATAATACAAGGTAATACTCATATTCAAACTTTGATTCAATTTCTATAACTATAACAATCTTATTTCGAGTGGAAATCTTACTTGAACTTGTTTTCATGTCATGATTCTGCTTCAAGAACTTTCAAGCCATCCAAGGATCCTTTGAAGCTAGATCTATTTTTCTCATTTCCAGTAGGTTTATCCACAAAACCTGAGGTAGTAATGATATTCATAACATCATTCGATTCATATATATAAAACTACCTTATTCGAAGGTTTAAACTTGAAATCACTAGAACATAGTTTAGTTAATTCTAAACTTGTTCGCAAACAAAAGTTAATCCTTCTAACTTGACTTTTAAAATCAACTAAACACATATTCTATATCTATATGATATACTAACTTAATGATTTAAAATCGGAAAACACGAAAAACACCATAAAACCGGATATATGCCGTCGTAGTAACACCGCGGGCTGTTTTGGGTTAGTTAATTAAAAACTATGATAAACTTTGATTTAAAAGTTATTCTTCTGGGAAAATGATTTTTCTTATGAACATGAAACTATATCCAAAAATCATGGATAAACTCAAAGTGGAAGTATGTTTTCCAAAATGGTCATCTAGACGTCGTTCTTTCGACTGAAATGACTACCTTTACAAAAATGACTTGTAACCTATATTTCCGACTATAAACTTATACTTTTTATGTTTAGATTCATAAACTTAAGTTCAATATGAAACCATAGCAACTTGAAACACTCAAAACGGATTTAAAACGAAGAAGTTATGGGTAAAACAAGATTGGATATTTTTGCTTGTTGTAGCTACGTGAAAATTGGCAACAAATTTATATTAATCATATCCTAGCTAACTTATATTGTATTATACATGTATTCTAATGTAATCATGAGATACCATAGACACGTATGCAAATGTTTTGACATATCATATCGACCCATCTATATATATTATTTGGAACAACCATAGACACTCTATATGCAGTAATGTTGGAGTTAGCTATACAGGGTTGAGGTTGATTCCAAAAATATATATACTTTGAGATGTGATCTAGCCTGAGACGTGTATACACTGGGTCGTGGATTGATTCAAGATAATATATATCGATTTATTTATGTACATCTAATTGTGGACAACTAGTTGTAGGTTACTAACGAGGACAACTGACTTAATAAACTTAAAACATTAAAACGTATTAAAAATGGTGTAAATATATTTTGAACATACTTTGATATATATGTACATATTTGTTATAGGTTCGTGAATCGACCAGTGGCTAAGTCTTACTTCCCAACGAAGTAAAAATCTGTGAAAGTGAGTTATAGTCCCACTTTTAAAATCTAATATTTTGGGATGAGAATACATGCAGTTTTATAAATGTTTTACGAAATAGACACAAGTAAATGAAACTACATTATATGGGTGAATGATCGAAGCCGAATATGCCCCTTTTGCTTGGTAACCTAAGAATTAGTAAACCGATCTACTAATTGACGCGAATCCTAAAGATAGATCTATTGGGCCTAACAAACCCCATCCAAAGTACCGGATACTTTAGTGCTTCGAATTCGTTTTTATCATGTTCGAAGGATTTCCCGGAATGATAGGGGATATTCTTATATGCATCTTGTTAATGTCGGTTACCAGGTGTTCACCATATGAATGAATTTTATCTCTTTGTATGGGATGTATATTGAAATATGAAATCTTGTGGTCTATTATTATGATTTGATAATATATAGGTTAAACCTATAACTCACCAACATTTTTGTTGACATTTTAAGCATGTTTATTCTCAGGTGATTATTAAGAGCTTCCACTGTTGCATACTTAAATAAGGACAAGATTTGGAGTCCATGCTTGTATGATATTATGTAAAAACTGCATTCAAGAAACTTATTTTTGATGTAATATATTCTTATTGTAAACCATTATGTAATGGTCGTGTGTAAACGGTATATTTTAGATTATCATTATTTGATAATCTGCGTAATGCTTCTTAAACCTTTATCGATAAAATAAAGGTTATGGTTGTTTTAAAAATGAATGCAGTCTTTGAAAAACGTCTCATATAGAGGTCAAAAACTCGCGACGAAATCAATTAATATGGAACGTTTATAATCAATATGAACGGGACATTTCAGTTGGTATCCGAGCATTGGTCTTAGAGAACCATAAAATTGCATTAGTGTGTCTTACCGAGTTTGTTAGGATGCATTAGTGAGTCTGGACTTCGACCGTATTTTTCTTCAAAAACGATTGCTTAACATTTTTTTGTTGGAAACTATATATTATTAACATGTAAATACTATGTGATATATTAATCTCTTAACGTATTTGATATTGTGTGATAGATGTCTACCTCTAGTACAAATCCCATTGATTCACCTAATAATAATGAAGTGTCGAATATATTTTGGGAAAATTCACAAATTCCCGAAGAGGAACCGGAAGAGGAGGAACCGGAAGAGGAGGAACCGGAAGAAGAGGAACAAGAAGAGGAGGAATCGGAAGAGGAGGAACTAGAAGAAGAAGAGGTTCCGGAGGAAGAAATATTGTTACATATAGTAAATCGATTAAATAAAAGAAAATCCTCAACTAACGGACCAAAGTTAATAATGGTCAATGGTGTTTCCGCTGAGGAAGCAAAATATTGGGAAGATTACCAATTTTCCGATGAATCGGATCTCGATGATGTTATAGAAATTACCTCGACCTAATTTAATAAAGCGAAAGAAAATAATAAGGGAAAAGGTATAAAAATAGAGAAACCCGATTCCAACCCGATGAACTTTATATGTATCGACAACATCCGTATTTCCTAAAATGTAACAATGACCCGGGAACCTCTAAACCACTAGGTTTTTCTAAACCATTATGAAAAACGACGGCTCGTATTAGAGGAACACCATATATTCCTAAAAAATTAGGAAAACGAACCAAGTCCGAAGAAGAAGAAACCAGCAATTCAAATTAGAGGGTTGTAATCATGTTGTGTATTATATGTATTGTAGTGTGCTTGTACTTTTATATTCTATGTAAAAATTGCTTGTATTGGTTGTTAATTATCTTTTACGAATCTAATCCTTGTCTATTTTACAGTATAAAAACAAAATGGACGTTAAGGGTAGATAACCGAATATTTTAGAAGACCTACCAGAGGATATGATTGAGGAAATCTTGTCTAGAGTCGGTCAGAATTCATCAGCATATTTAGTTATGGCGAAATTAACTTGTCAAACATTTGAAAGACTTTCCAGAAATGCCTTAATTTATAAAAGGCTTTCCTTTGATAGGTGGGGTATATCACATTGGGGAGACCGTAAGTTACGCCATATTTTCTTTAAAACATTAAATGCGGGGAACCCAAATGCAATTTTACGCTACGGGTTAAGAACCTATTTTGACTCAACATATCCCAACATAGGATTTCGTGAATTAGAAAGAGCTTCTAACATGCAACATAAAGAAGCATGTTATGCTTACGGGTTAGTGATGTTCGCTTCTTACCAAAGTGAGAAAAAGAACATCGGATTGCAACTTTTAAATAAAACCTTCCCACAAGTGACGTATTCAGTAGTTGGGGTGAGAAACAAGGTTTTTAGATTATTACGGGGCTGTTGGACACTACGAAACCCTCGTCCTTTTGACGACATTACAACATGCTGCTTAGCCAATGGTCATAACGGTTATTTTCCACAAGACCAAGGATGGGAAGTCGTCCTAGTAAAACCAAAATGCATGACTTATTACTGGACTTATGAATTACGTGTCTTTATTTCCTTTGCTGAATAACTTGCGTATTAACTAGATTTATCTTCAAAACTGTCTTGTATCATAGTGTACTATGTTTCATGTTATATGTAATATAGCGAAGTTGTAAGTTTGAAGAATATTTGTATGTGATATATTTTTATAATCAGTTTTTCATATGGAATTGTAGTAGTTGAATTGTATATTAGCTACTAAGTATGAACTTAACGGGTAGGTAGTACCCGAATTTAAACTTATAAAACGCTAATATGAAGAAAAATCTTTTATAAATGAGTTCATATTATGCTACGAAATACTATTGACTACTCTTAATATTCTGTATGATTAGCTCGATTCAGTTGGCTATTTTGAAGGAAATGGCACCGACTACTCGACACACCATTAATATGAGCGAAGAGGAATTTCGTACCTTTCTTGTTGCAAACATAGCCGCAGTACAGGTTGCGCTACATACCAACAATAAATCTGAATCTAGCAATGCAGCTAACGGCGCAAGAAATCGTGTAGGATGCTCCTACAAAGAATTCACTGCCTGCAAACCTTTGGAATTTGATGGAACTGAAGGACCAATTGGATTGAAACGGTGGACCGAGAAAGTCGAATCGGTGTTTGCCATAAGTAAGTGTACTGAAGAGGACAAAGTTAAGTACGCTACGCATACCTTCACAGGTACTGCGTTAATGTGGTGGAACACCTATCTTGAACAGGTAGGACAAAATGCTGCTTGCGCACTACCGTGGTCGGCATTCAAGCAATTGATGAACGAGCAGTACCGTCCTAGAAACGAAGTCAATAAACTCAAAGCAAAACTTAGAGAGTTACGAACACAAGGGTTCAACGTTACCACATATGAACGACGATTCACAGAGTTGTGCCTATTGTGTCCGGGAGCATTCGAAGATGAAGAAGAGAAGATCGACGCGTTTGTAAAAGGGTTACCAGTAAGGATTCAAGAAGATGTGAGTTCACATGAGTCCGCTTCTATACAGAAGGCAAGTCGAATGGCTCATAAACTCATAAATCAGATTGAGGAAAGATTTAAAGAGCAGGAGGCCGAAGAAGCCAACACGAAACAACTCAAGAGAAAGTGGGAGGAAAACGGTGAAAAGAGTCACCAGTACAACAACAACAACAATTACAACCACAATCGCAACAACTATCCCAACAACCGCAACAACAATCGCAACAATAACCGCAATCCTAACAATAACTACAACAAATATCCCAACAACAACAACAACTACAACAATCGTTTCAACAATAATAACAATCCCAACAACAACCTCAATAACAACAACGGCAACAAAAACCAAAAACATCCATGTCATAGGTGAGAAGAAAATCATCAGGGTTATGCACGACATTTTTCAACAGGTGTAAAAGAAATGGTCATAGCGCGACAAAGTGTGAGGTCTACGGACCAAAGTTTAACAGAACTAAAGGAACAAATAATGTCGGAACAAGTAATGCCGAAACGAATAGTGTCGGAGCAAGTAATACCAACGCTGTTTGTTATAAATGTGGAAAACTAGGCCACATTATTAGAAATTTCCCGAATCAGGGGAATACTAATGGGCAGGGCCGTGGAAGAGTTTTCAATATTAATGCGGCAGAAGCACAGGAAGATCCGGAGCTTGTTACGGGTACGTTTCTTATTGACGATAAATCTGTTTATGTTTTATCTGATTCGGGTGCGGATAGAAGCTATATGAGTAGAGAATTTTGTGCAAAATTAAGTTGCCCATTGATGCCTTTGGATAGTAAATTTTTACTCGAATTAGCAAACGGTAAATTAATTTCAGCAGATAATATATGTCGGGAGAAAGAAATTTAACTGGGGGATGAAACGTTTAAAATTGATTTAATACCAGTCGAGTTAAGGAGTTTTGATGTAATAATTGGCATGGACTGGTTGAAAAAGGTGAGAGCAGAGGTCGTTTGTTACAAAAATGCGATTCGCATTATGCTTGAAAAAGGAAAACCTTTAATGGTGTACGGAGAAAAGAACAATGCGAAATTAAATCTTATTAGTAGTTTGAAGGCGCAAAAACTAATAAGAAAAGGTTGTTACATCATTCTAGCACACATCAAGGAAGTTAAACCTGAAGAAAAGAACATCAGTGATGTTCCCGTCGCAAAAGAATTTCCCGATGTATTTCCGAAAGAATTACCGGGATTACCCCCACATCGATTCGTTGAATTTCAAATAGACCTTGTACTAGGAGCTGCACCAATAGCTCGTGCTCCATACAGACTCGCACCCAGCGAAATGAAAGAATTACAAAGTCAATTACATGAACTTTTAGAGCGTGGTTTCATTCGACCAAGCACATCACCATGGGAAGCTCCTGTTTTGTTTGTCAAGAAGAAAGATGGTACATTCAGGTTGTGTATCGACTACAGAGAGTTGAACAAACTTACCATCAAGAACCGCTACCCACTACCGAGAATCGATGACTTATTTGATCAACTACAAGGCTCGTCTGTTAATTCGAAGATCAATTTACGTTCTGGATATCATCAAATGCGGGTGAAGGAGGATTATATTCCAAAGACTGCTTTTAGGACGCGTTACGGTCATTACGAGTTTATGGTTATGCCGTTTGGATTGACTAACGCACCAGCTGTGTTCATGGATCTCATGAACCGAGTGTGTGGGCCATATCTTGACAAGTTTGTCATTGTTTTCATCGATGACATACTTATTTACTCGAAGAATGATCAAGAGCACGAAGAACATTTGAGAAAAGTGCTAGAGTTACTGAGAAAAGAAAAACTGTACGCTAAGTTTTCAAAGTGTGCATTTTGGTTGGAAGAAGTTCAATTCCTCGGTCACATAGTGAATAAACAAGGTATTCAGGTGGATCCAGCAAAGATTGAAACCGTTGAAAAGTGGGAAACCCCGAAAACTACGAAACACATACGTCAATTTTTAGGGCTAGCTGGTTATTACAGGAGATTCATCCAAGATTTTTCCAAAATAGCAAAACCCTAGACTGCATTAACGCGTAAAGGGAGGAAATTTGAACGGGAGGATGAACAAGAAAAAGCGTTTCAATTGTTGAAGAAAAAGTTAACTACGGCACCTCTATTGTCATTACCTGAAGGGAATGATGATTTTGTGATATATTGTGATGCCTCAAAGTAAGGTCTCGGTTGTGTCTTAATGCAACGAACAAAAGTAATTGCTTATGCGTCTAGACAATTGAAGATTCACGAGCAGAATTATACGACGCATGATTTGAAATTAGGCGCGGTTGTTTTTGCATTAAAGACTTGGAGGCACTACTTATATGGGGTCAAAAGTATTATATATACCGACCACAAAAGTCTTCAACACATATTTAATCAGAAACAACTGAACATGAGGCAGCGCAGATGGATTGAATTGCTGAATGATTACGACTTTGAGATTTGTTACCACCCGGGGAAGGCAAATGTGGTAGCCGACGCTTTGAGCAGAAAGGACAGAGAACCTATTCGAGTAAAAGCTATGAATATAACGATTCACACTAACCTTACTACTCAAATAAAGGAGGCGCAACAAGGAGTTTTAAAAGAGGGAAACTTAAGGGATGAAATACCCAAAGGATCAGAGAAGCATCTTAATATTCGGGAAGACGGAACCCGGTATAGGGCTGAAAGAATTTGGGTACCAAAATTTGGAGATATGAGAGAAATGGTACTTAGAGAAGCTCATAAATCCTTGTCGGGATCCAATTCATCGGAGAATTGGTAATCCTCCCAATACTTTGCTTCCTTGGCGGAAACACCATTGACCATAATTAACTTTGGTCGGTTGATTGAGGATTTTCTTCTACTTAACCATTTTATTATTTCCCCCACTGGTTCTATTTCTTCTTCCAGTTCCGATTCTTCTTCCGGTTCCGAATATTCTTCCGGTTCCTCTTCGGGAACTTGTGAATCAGTCCACGAATCATTCCAATTTACATTTGACTCTTCATTTTTATTAGGTGAGTCAATGGGACTTGTTCTAGAGGTAGATATCTATCACATAATATCAAACACGTTAAGAGATTAATATATCACATAATATTCACATGTTAAAAATATATAGTTTCCAACAAAATTTGTTAAGCAATCATTTTTCAAGTAAATACGGTCGAAGTCCAGACTCACTAATGTATCCTAACAAACTCGATAAGACACACTAATGCAAAATTCTGGTTCTCTAAGACCAACGCTCTGATACCAACTGAAATGTCCCGTTCTTATTGATTAAAAACGTTCCATATTAATTGATTTCGTTGCGAGGTTTTGACCTCTATATGAGACATTTTTCAAAGATTGCATTCATTTTAAAACAAACCATAACCTTTATTTCATCAATAAAGGTTTAAAAAACTTTACGTAGATTATCAAATAATGATAATCTAAAATATCCTGTTTACACATGACTATTACATAATGGTTTACAATACAAATATGTTACAACGAAATAAGTTTCTTGAATGCAGTTTTTACACAATATCCTACAAGCATGGACTCCAAATCTTGTCCTTATTTAAGTATGCGACAGCGGAAGCTCTTAATAATCACCTGAGAATAAACATGCTTAAAACGTCAATAAAAATGTTGGTGAGTTATAGGTTTAACCTATATATATCAAATCGTAACAATAGACCACAAGATTTCATATTTCAATATACATCCCATACATAGAGATAAAAATCATTCATATGGTGAACACCTGGTAACCAACATTAACAAGATGCATATATAAGAATATCCCCATCATTCCGGGACACCCTTCGGATATGATATAAATTTCGAAGAACTAAAGCATCCGGTACTTTGGATGGGGTTTGTTAGGCCCAATAGATCTATCTTTTGGATTCGCGTCAATTAGGGTGTCTGTTCCCTAATTCTTAGATTACCAGACTTAATAAAAAGGGGCATATTTGATTTCGATAATTCGACCATAGAATGTAGTTTCACGTACTTGTGTCTATTTTGTAAATCGTTTATAAAACCTGAATGTATTCTCATCCTAAAAATATTAGATTTGAAAAGTGGGACTATAACTCACTTTCACAGATTTTTACTTCGTCGGGAAGTAAGACTTGGCCACTGGTTGATTCACGAACCTATAACAAATATGTACATATATATATCAAAGTATGTTCAAAATATATTTACAACACTTTTAATACATTTTGATGTTTTAAGTTTATTAAGTCAGATGTCCTCGTTAGTAACCTACAACTAGTTGTCCACAGTTAGATGTACAGAAATAAATCGATATATATTATCTTGAATCAATCCACGACCCAGTGTATACACGTCTCAGGCTAGATCACAACTCAAAGTATATATATTTTTGGAATCAACCTCAACCCTGTATAGCTAACTCCAACATTACTGCATATAGAGTGTCTATGGTTGTTCCAAATAATCTATATACATGGGTCGATATGATATGTCAAAACATTTGCATACGTGTCTATGGTATCCCAAGATTACATAATATATTAGAATACATGTATAATACAATATAAGTTAGCTAGGATATGATTTGTATAGAATTGTTAATATTTCTCGTAGCTACAAAAATAAAAAAATATCCAATCTTGTTTTACCCATAACTTCTTCATTTTAAATCCGTTTTGAGTGAATCAAATTGCTATGGTTTCATATTGAACTCTATTTTATGAATCTAAACAGAAAAAGTATAGGTTTATAGTCGGAAATATAAGTTACAAGTCGTTTTTGTAAGAGGTAGTCATTTCAGTCGAAAGAACGACGTCTTGATGACCATTTTGAAAAACATAATTCCACTTTGAGTTTAACCATGATTTTTGGATATAGTTTCATGTTCATAAGAAAAATCATTTTTCCAGAAGAACAACTTTTAAATCAAAGTTTATCATAGTTTTTAATTATCAAACCCAAAACAGCCCGCGGTGTTACTACGACGTCGTATGTCCAGTTTTACGGTGTTTTTCGTGTTTTCAGGTTTTAAATTATTAAGTTAGAATATCATATAGATATAGAACATGTGTTTAGTTGATTTTAAAAGTCAAGTTAGAAGGATTAACTTTTGTTTGTGAACAAGTTTAGAATTAACTAAACTATGTTCTAGTGATTTCAAGTTAAAACCTTCGAATAAGATAGCTTTATATGTATGAATCGAATGATTTTATGAACATCATTACTACCTCAAGTTTTGTGGATAAACCTACTGGAAAAGTGACAAATGGATCTAGCTTCAAAGGATCTTGGATGGCTTGAAAGTTCTTGAAGTAGAATCATGACACGAAAACAAGTTCAAGTAAGATTTCCACTCGAAATAAGATTGTTAGAAATTGAATCAAAGTTTGAATATGAGTATTACCTTATATTAGAAAGATATCTTACTGTAAATAAGAAAGATTTCTTGAGGTTGGATGATCACTCTACAACATTGGAAGTAAGCTAGCAAACTTGGAAGTATTCTTGATTTTATGAAACTAGAACTTGTAGAATTTATGAAGAACACTTAGAACTTGAAGATAGAACTTGAGAGAGATCAATTAGATGAAGAAAATTGAAGAATGAAAGTGTTTGTAGGTATTTTTGGTCGTTGGTGTATGGATTAGATATAAAGGATATGTAATTTTGTTTTCATGTAAATAAGTCATGAATGATTACTCATATTTTTGTAATTTTATGAGATATTTCATGCTAGTTGCCAAATGATGGTTCCCACATGTGTTAGGTGACTCACATGGGCTGCTAAGAGCTGATAATTGGAGTGTATATACCAATAGTACATACATCTAAAAGCTGTGTATTGTATGAGTACGAATACGGGTGCATACGAGTAGAATTGTTGATGAAACTGAACGATGATGTAATTGTAAGCATTTTTGTTAAGTAGAAGTACTTTGATATATGTCTTGAAGTCTTTCAAAAGTGTAAGAATACATATCAAAACACAACATGTATATACATTCTAATGAAGTCGTTAAGTCTTCGTTAGTCGTTACATGTAAGTGTTGGTTTGAAACCTTTAAGTTAACGATCTCAATTAATGTTGTTAACCCAATGTTTATTATATCAAATGAGATGTTAAATTATTATGTTTTCATGATATTATGATGTATGAATATCTCTTAATATGATATATACATTAAAATATCGTTACAACGATAATCGTTACATATAAGTCTCGTTTCGTAATTCTTGAGTTAGTAGTCTTGTTTTTACATATGTAGTTCATTGTTAACACACTTAATGATATATTTAAATATCATTTTATCATGTTAAATATAGTGTATCAATATCTTAATATGATACATAAATATTTAGTAGACGTTATCATAACGATAATCGTTATATATATCATTTCGAGTTTCTTAACTTAGTAATCTCATTTCTTATGTATATCATACATTGTTAATATACTTAGTGAGATACTTACTCATCATAATCTCATGTCAACCATATATATATGTCTATATATATCACAACATGTAGTTTTTACAATTTTTTAACGTTCGTGAATCGCCGGTCAACTTGGGTGATCAATTGTCTATATGAAACTTATTTCATTTAATCAAGTCTTAACAAGTTTGATTGCTTAACACGTTGGAAACATTTAGTCATGTAAATATCAATCTCAATTAATATATATAAACATAGAAAAGTTCGGGTCACTACATTCTAAGGTCAAAGCTTAGCATCAGAAACCATCAGGTCTACTTCAACAACCCGAAATTCCGGAATGGAAATGGGAAAACATTACCATGGATTTCATCACAAAATTTCCAAGGACTGCAAGTGGTTTTGATACTATTTGGGTAATAGTTGATCGTCTCACTAAATCAGCACACTTCCTGCCAATAAGAGAAGATGACAAGATGGAGAAGTTAGCACGACTGTATTTGAAGGAAGTCGTCTCCAGACATGGAATACCAATCTCTATTATCTCTGATATGGCAGATTTATTTCAAGATTCTGGCAGACATTACAGCAAGCATTAGGAACTCGTCTAGACATGAGTACTGCCTATCATCCACAAACTGATGGGCAGAGCGAAAGGACGATACAAACGCTTGAAGATATGCTATGAGCATGTGTTATTGATTTCGGAAACAGTTGGGATTGACATCTACCGTTAGCAGAATTTTCCTACAACAACAGCTACCATTCAAGCATTGAGATGGCACCGTTTGAAGCACTTTATGGTAGAAAGTGCAGGTCTCCGATTTGTTGGATTGAAGTGGGGGATAGACAGATTACGGGTTCGGAGATAATACAAGAAACTACCGAGAAGATCATCCAAATTCAACAACGGTTGAAAACTGCCCAAAGTCGACAAAAGAGCTACGCGGACATTAAAAGAAAAGATATAGAATTTGAAATTAGAGAGATGATCATGCTTAAAGTTGCACCTTGGAAAGGCGTTGTTCGATTTGGTAAACGGGGGAAATTAAATCCAAGGTATATTGGACCATTCAAGATTATTAATCATGTCGGACCAGTTGCTTACCGACTTGAATTATCACAACAACTCGCGTGTGTACATAACACTTTCCACGTCTTAAATTTGAAGAAATGTTTTGCTAAAGAAGATCTCACTATTCTGTTAGACGAAATTCAAATCAACGAAAAACTTCAATTCATCGAAGAAGCCGTCGAAATAATGGATCGTGAAATGTCCCGTTCTTATTGATTAAAAACGTTTCATATTAATTGATTTCGTTGCGAGGTTTTGACCTCTATATGAGACGTTTTTCAAAGACTGCATTCATTTTTAAAACAAACCATAACCTTTATTTCATAGATAAAGGTTTTAAAAAGCTTTACGTAGATTATCAAATAATGATAATCTAAAATATCCTGTTTACACACGACCATTACATAATGGTTTACAATACAAATATGTTACAACAAAATAAGTTTCTTGAATGCAGTTTTTACACAATATCATACAAGCATGGACTCCAAATCTCGTCCTTATTTAAGTATGCGATAGCGGAAGCTCTTAATAATCACCTGAGAATAAACATGCTTAAAACATCAACAAAAATGTTGGTGAGTTATAGGTTTAACCTATATATATCAAATCATAATAATAGACCACAAGATTTTATATTTCAATACACATCCCATACATAGAGATAAAAATCATTCATATGGTGAACACCTGGTAACCGACATTAACAAGATGCATATGTAAGAATATCCCCATCATTCCGGGACACCCTTCGGATATGATATAAATTTCGAAATACTAAAGCATCCGGTACTTTGGATGGGGTTTGTTAGGCCCAATAGATCTCTCTTTAGGATTCGCGTCAATTAGGGTGTCTGTTCCCTAATTCTTAGATTACCAGACTTAATAAAAAGGGGCATATTCGATTTCGATAATTCAACCATAGAATGTAGTTTCACGTACTTGTGTCTATTTTGTAAATCATTTATAAAACCTGCATGTATTCTCATCCCAAAAATATTAGATTTTAAAAGTGGGACTATAACTCACTTTCACAGATTTTTACTTCGTTGGGAAGTAAGACTTGGCCACTGGTTGATTCACGAACCTATAACAATATATACATATATATCAAAGTATGTTCAAAATATATTTACAACACTTTTAATATATTTTGATGTTTTAAGTTTATTAAGTCAGCTATCCTCGTTAGTAACCTACAACTAGTTGTCCACAGTTAGATGTACAGAAATAAATCAATAAATATTATCTTGAATCAATCCACGACCCAGTGTATACGTATCTCAGTATTGATCACAACTCAAACTATATATATTTTGGAATCAACCTCAACCCTGTATAGCTAACTCCAACATTCACATATAGAGTGTCTATGATTGTTCCGAAATATATATAGATGTGTCGACATGATAGGTCGAAACATTGTATACGTGTCTATGGTATCTCAAGATTACATAATATACAATACAAGTTGATTAAGTTATGGTTGGAATAGATTTGTTACCAATTTTCACGTAGCTAAAATGAGAAAAATTATCCAATCTTGTTTTACCCATAACTTCTTCATTTTAAATCCGTTTTGAGTGAATCAAATTGCTATGGTTTCATATTGAACTATATTTTATGAATCTAAACAGAAAAAGTATAGGTTTATAGTCAGAAAAATAAGTTATAAGTCATTTTTGTAAAGGTAGTCATTTCAGTCGAAAGAACGAAGTCTAGATGACCATTTTAGAAAACATACTTCCACTTTGAGTTTAACCACAATTTTTGGATATAGTTTCATGTTCATAATAAAAATCATTTTCTCAGAATAACAACTTTTAAATCAAAGTTTATCATAGTTTTTAATTAACTAACCCAAAACAGCCTGCGGTGTTACTACGACGGCGTAAATTCGGTTTTACGGTGTTTTTCGTGTTTCCAGGTTTTAAATCATTAAGTTAGCATATCATATAGATATAGAACATGTGTTTAGTTGATTTTAAAAGTCAAGTTAGAAGGATTAACTTTTATTTGCGAACAAGTTTAGAATTAACTAAACTATGTTCTAGTGATTACAAGTTTAAACCTTCGAATAAGATAGCTTTATATGTATGAATCGAATGATGTTATGAACATCATTACTACCTCAAGTTCCTTGGATAAACCTACTGGAAATGAAAAAAATAGATCTAGCTTCAAAGGATCCTTGGATGGCTTGAAAGTTCTTGAAGCAGAATCATGACACGAAAACAATTTCAAGTAAGATTTCCACTCGAAATAAGATTGTTATAGTTATAGAAATTGAATTAAAGTTTGAATATGATTATTACCTTGTATTAGAAAGATAACCTACTGTAAGTAACAAAGGTTTCTTAATCTTGGATGATTACTTGGAATGGATTTAGAAAACTTGGAAGTAAACTTGCAATCTTGGAAGTATTCTTGATTTTATGAAACTAGAACTTTTGGAATTTATGAAGAACACTTAAAACTTGAAGATAGAACTTGAGAGAGATCAATTAGATGAAGAAAATTGAAGAATGAAAGTGTTTGTAGGTGTTTTTGGTCGTTGGTGTATGGATTAGATATAAAGGATATGTAATTTTGTTTTCATGTAAATAAGTCATGAATGATTACTCATATTTTTGTAATTTTATGAGATATTTCATGCTAGTTGCCAAATGATGGTTCCCACATATGTTAGGTGACTCACATGGGCTGCTAAGAGCTGATCATTGGAGTGTATATATCAATAGTAC
Source organism: Rutidosis leptorrhynchoides (assembly GCF_046630445.1). Lineage (NCBI taxonomy): Eukaryota > Viridiplantae > Streptophyta > Magnoliopsida > Asterales > Asteraceae > Rutidosis > Rutidosis leptorrhynchoides. The sequence continues at coordinate 717,152,607 of NC_092333.1, forward strand.
ATACATCTAAAAGCTGTGTATTGTACGAGTACGAATACGGGTACATACGAGTAGAATTGTTGATGAAACTGAACGAGGATGTAATTGTAAGCATTTTTGTTAAGTAGAAGTATTTTGATAAGTGTCTTCAAGACTTTCAAAAGTGTATGAATACATATTAAAACACTACATGTATATACATTTTAACTGAGTCGTTAAGTCATCGTTAGTCGTTACATGTAAATGTTGTTTTGAAACCTTTAGGTTAACGATCTTGTTGAATGTTGTTAACCCATTGTTTATTATAACAAATGAGATGTTAAATTTTTATATTATCATGATATTATGATATATAATATATCTTAGTATGATGTATATACAGTTAAATGTCGTTACAACGATAATCGTTACATATATGTCTCGTTTCGAAATCATTAAGTTAGTAGTCTTATTTTTACATATGTATTTCATTGTTAATACACTTAATAATATATTTACTTATCATTTAACATAATTAACCAAGTGTATCAATATCTTAATATGATTCATATGTACCTAGTAAGACGTTGTTATAACGATAATCGTTATATATATCGTTTTCGAGTTTCTTAAATTAATAGTCTCATTTTTATGTATATAACTCATTATTAAAATACCTAATGAGATACATACTTATAATAAAATCATGTTAACTATATATATAACCATATATATGTCATCGTATAGTTTTTACAAGTTTTAACGTTCGTGAATCACCGGTCAACTTGGGTGGTCAATTGTCTATATGAAACATATTTCAATTAATCAAGTCTTAACAAGTTTGATTGCTTAATATGTTGGAAACATTTAATCATGTAAATATCAATCTCAATTAATATATATAAACATGGAAAAGTTCGGGTCACTACAGATCGTGAGGTTAAAAGACTTAAGCAAAACAAGATACCAATTGTTAAAGTTTGATGAAATGCTAGTAGAGGACCTGAGTTCACCTAGGAACGAGAAGATCAGATGAAGAAGAAATACCCGCACTTATTTTCAGAAGATACGTCAACACCTCCAACTGCTTAAAATTTCGGGACGAAATTTATTTAACGGGTAGGTACTGTAGTGACCCGAACTTTTCCATGTTTATATATATTAAATGAATTTGATATTTATATGATTAAAAATTTCTAACATGTTAAGCAATCAAACTTGTTAAGACTTGATTAATTGAAATAGGTTTTATGTAGACAATTGACCACCCAAGTTGACCGATGATTCACGAACGTTAAAACTTGTAAAAACTATATGATGTCATATATATGGATATATATATATATATATATATATATATATTTAACATGGTATTATGATAAGTAAACATATCATTAAGTATATTAACAATGAACTACATATGTAAAAACAAGACTACTAACTTAATGATTTCGAAACGAGACATATATGTAACGATTATCGTTGTAACAACATTTAACTGTATATATATATCATACTAAGATATATTAATATATCATAATATCATGATAATGTAATAATTTAACATCTCTTTAGATATAATAAACAATGGGTTAACAACATTTAACAAGATCGTTAACCTAAAGGTTTCAAAACAACATTTACATCTAACGCCTAACGATGACTTAACGACTCAGTTAAAATGTATATACATGTAGTGTTTTAATATGTATTCATACACTTTTTAAAGACTTCAAGATACTTATCAAAATACTTCTACTTAACAAAAATGCTTATAATTACATCCTCGTTCAGTTTCATCAACAATTCTACTCGTATGCACCCGTATTCGTACTCGTACAATACACAGCTTTTAGATCTATGTACTATTGGTATATACACTCCAATAATCAGCTCTTAGTAGCCCATGTGAGTCACCTAACATATGTGGGAACCATCATTTGGCAACTAACATGAAATATCTCATAAAATTACAAAAATATTAGTAATCATTCATGACTTATTTACATGTAAACAAAATTACACATCCTTTATATCTAATCCATATACCAATGACCAAAAACACCTACAAAAACTTTCATTCTTCAATTTTCTTTATCTAATTGATCTCTCTCAATTTCTATCTTCAAGTTCTAAGTGTTCTTCATAAATTCTGTAAGTTCTAGTTTCATAAAATCAAGAATACTTCCAAGTTCGCTAGCTTACTTCCAATCTTGTAAAGTGATCATCCAACCTCAAAAAATATTTCTTATTTACAGTAAGATATCTTTCTAATACAAGGTAATACTCATATTCAAACTTTGATTCAATTTCTATAACTATAACAATCTTATTTCGAGTGGAAATCTTACTTGAACTTGTTTTCGTGTCATGATTCTGCTTCAATAACTTTCAAGCCATCCAAGGATCCTTTGAAGCTAGATCTATTTTTCTCATTTCTAGTAGATTTATCCACAAAAACTAAGGTAGTAATGTTGTTCATAACATCATTCGATTCATATATATAAAACTACCTTATTCGAAGGTTTAAACTTGAAATCACTAGAACATAGTTTAGTTAATTCTAAACTTGTTCGCAAACAAAAGTTAATCCTTCTAACTTGACTTTTAAAATCAACTAAACACATGTTCTATATCTATATGATATGCTAACTTAATGATTTAAAACCGGAAAACACGAAAAACACCGTAAAACCGGATATACGCCGTCGTAGTAACACCGCGGGCTGTTTTGGGTTAGTTAATTAAAAACTATGATAAAATTTGATTCAAAAGTTGTTCTTCTGGGAAAATTATTTTTATTATGAACATGAAACTATATCCAAAAATCATGGTTAAACTCAAAGTGAAAGTATGTTTTCCAAAATGGTCATCTAGACGTCGTTCTTTCGACTGAAATGACTACCTTTACAAAAACAACTTGTAACCTATATTTCCGACTATAAACTTATACTTTTTATGTTTAGATTCATAAACTTAAGTTCAATATGAAACCATAGCAACTTGAAACACTCAAAACGGATTTAAAACGAAGAAGTTATGGATAAAACAAGATTGGATATTTTTGCTTGTTGTAGCTACGTGAAAATTGGTAACAAATTTATATTAATCATATCCTAGCTAACTTATATTGTATTATACATGTATTCTAATATATTATGTAATCTTGGGATACCATAGACACGTATGCAAATGTTTTGACATATCATATCGACCCATATATATATATTATTTGGAACAACCATAGACACTCTATATGCAGTAATGTTGGAGTTAGATATACAGGGTTGAGGTTGATTCTAAAAATATATATACTTTGAGTTGTGATCTAGCCTGAGACATGTATACACTGGGTCGTGGATTGATTCAAGATAATATATATCGATTTATTTCTGTACATCTAATTGTGGACAACTAGTTGTAGGTTACTAACGAGGACAGCTGACTTAATAAACTTAAAACATTAAAACGTATTAAAAATGGTGTAAATATATTTTGAACATACTTTGATATATATGTACATATTTGTTATAGGTTCGTGAATCGACCAGTGGCCAAGTCTTACTTCTCGACGAAGTAAAAATCTGTGAAAGTGAGTTATAATCTCAGTTTTAAAATCTAATATTTTGGGATGAGAATACATGCAGTTTTATAAATGTTTTACGAAATAGACACAAGTAAATGAAACTACATTATATGGGTGAATGATCGAAGCCGAATATGTCCATTTTGCTTGGTAACCTAAGAATTAGTAAACCGATCTACTAATTGACGCGAATCCTAAAGATAGATCTATTGGGCCTAACGAACCCCATCCAAAGTACCAGATGCTTTAGTGCTTCGAATTCGTTTTTATCATGTCCTAAGGATTTCCTGAAATGATAGGGGATATTCTTATATGCATCTTGTTAATGTCGGTTACCAGGTGTTCACTATATGAATGAATTTTTATCTCTATGTATGGGATGTATATTGAAATATGAAATCTTGTGGTCTATTGTTATGATTTGATAATATATAGTTTAAACCTATAACTCACCAACATTTTTGTTCACGTTTTAAGCATGTTTATTCTCAGGTGATTATTAAGAGTTTCCGCTGTTGCATACTAAAATAAGGACAAGATTTAGAGTCCATGCTTGTATGATATTATGTAAAAACTACATTCAAGAAACTTATTTTTGATGTAATATATTCTTATTGTAAACCATTATGTAATGGTCGTGTGTAAACGGTATATTTTAGATTATCATTATTTGATAATCTACGTAATGCTTTTTAAACCTTTAGCGATAAAATAAAGGTTATGGTTGTTTTAAAAATGAATGCAGTCTTTGAAAAATGTCTCATATAGAGGTCAAAACCTCGCTTCGAAATCAATTAATATGGAACGTTTATAATCAATATGAACGGGACATTTCACCTGCAACCAACATGTCGTCTACATATAACAACAAAATGACAAAATCATTGTCTCCAAACCTCTTGAAATATGTACAAGGGTCTGCATAAAGTCTTTTATATTCAAGGCTCATTATGAAAGAATCAAATCTCTTGTACCAGCATCTCAGCGCCTGTTTGAGACCATGCAGAGATTTCTTTAACCTGCAAACCAAGTTCTTTTTTCCTTGTAGTTCAAAACCTTCTGGTTGAAGCATATAAATTTCTTCTTCAAGATTTCCAAGAAGAAATGCAGTTTTCACATCTAGCTGCTCTAGATGCAAATCAAATGTAGCACACATCGCTAGAACTACTCGAATTGTTGTAAGTCGAACCACAGGAGAAAATATTTCATTAAAGTCTGTACCTTCTTTCTGAGCATATCCTTTAACCACCAGTCTTGCACGATACCGCTCCACTTGATTATCGCCATTTCGCTTGATCTTATACACCCATTTATTTCCAATAGGTTTTCTACCTTTCGGCAATGGCACAAGTTCCCATATTTTATTTTTATGAAGAGCTTCAATTTCTTCCTGCATAGCCGTCTTCCACTGAGATGCATCTGAATGATTTAGTGCCTCACGAAGATTTGTTGGCTCTCCTTCCTCTGTTAGAAGACAATATGCAACATTGCTTTCCATAATATAATCCAAGTGCCACCCTGGACGTTTCCTTTCCCGATTAGAAATACGAGTCGATGGAGCTTCATCAACGACTACTTGATTTTCATCGTGCTCTGGTACTGCTTCAAAAGAGTCTTTATGAAATTCATTACCCACCTGTATCGGTATAGTTTCTTTTGAAGTGCTAACATCTTCAAGATCTTTGTCTTCTGTAAAGACAACATCTCTGCTGATGACTACTTTGTGGGCAGTAGGGTCCCACAAGCGATACCCATTAACTCCATCAGCATACCCTAAGAACAAACACTTTCTGGACTTCGGATCCAACTTTGTCATTTCTTGAGAATTGTACATTGCGTACACAGGACTTCCAAATATATGAAGGTCTGAATAATCAACTGGTTTTCCAGTCTACATCTCCATTGGTGACTTCAACTCAATTGCAGTTGACGGTGACCGATTTATCACGTAATAGGCAGTACTTACTGCTTCTGCCCAGAATGATTTTCCCAAGCTTGCAGTTGCCAACATCGCCCTTGTTCTATCTAACAAGTGAAATGTCCCGTTCTTATTGATTAAAAACGTTCCATATTAATTGATTTCGTTGCGAGGTTTTGACCTCTATATGAGACGTTTTTCAAAGACTGCATTCATTTTTAAAACAAACCATAACCTTTATTTCATAAATAAAGGTTTAAAAAGCTTTACGTAGATTATCAAATAATGATAATCTAAAATATCCTGTTTACACACGACCATTACATAATGGTTTACAATACAAATATGTTACATCGAAATCAGTTTCTTGAATGCAGTTTTTACACAATATCATACAAACATGGACTCCAAATCTTGTCCTTATTTTAGTATGCAACAGCGGAAGCTCTTAATATTCACCTGAGAATAAACATGCTTTAAACGTCAACAAAAATGTTGGTGAGTTATAGGTTTAACCTATATATATCAAATCGTAACAATAGACCACAAGATTTCATATTTCAATACACATCCCATACATAGAGATAAAAATCATTCATATGGTGAACACCTGGTAACCGACAATAACAAGATGCATATATAAGAATATCCCCATCATTCCGGGACACCCTTCGGATATGATATAAATTTCGAAGTACTAAAGCATCCGGTACTTCGGATGGGGTTTGTTAGGCCCAATAGATCTATCTTTAGGATTCGCGTCAATTAGGGTGTCTGTTCCCTAATTCTTAGATTACCAGACTTAATAAAAAGGGGCATATTCGATTTCGATAATTCAACCATAGAATGTAGTTTCACGTACTTGTGTCTATTTTGTAAATCATTTATAAAACCTGCATGTATTCTCATCCCAAAAATATTAGATTTTAAAAGTGGGACTATAACTCACTTTCACAGATTTTTACTTCGTCGGGAAGTAAGACTTGGCCACTGTTGATTCACGAACCTATAACAATATATACATATATATTAAAGTATGTTCAAAATATATTTACAACACTTTTAATATATTTTGATGTTTTAAGTTTATTAAGTCAGCTGTCCTCGTTAGTAACCTATAACTAGTTGTCCACAGTTAGATGTACAGAAATAAATCGATAAATATTATCTTGAATCAATCCACGACCCAGTGTATATGTATCTCAGTATTGATCACAACTCAAACTATATATATTTTGGAATCAACCTCAACCCTGTATAGCTAACTCCAACATTCACATATAGAGTGTCTATGGTTGTTCCGAAATATATATAGATGTGTCGACATGATAGGTCGAAACATTGTATACGTGTCTATGGTATCTCAAGATTACATAATATACAATACAAGTTGATTAAGTTATGGTTGGAATAGATTTGTTACCAATTTTCACGTAGCTAAAATGAGAAAAATTATCCAATCTTGTTTTACCCATAACTTCTTCATTTTAAATCCGTTTTGAGTGAATCAAATTGCTATGGTTTCATATTGAACTATATTTTATGAATCTAAACAGAAAAAGTATAGGTTTATAGTCGGAAAAATAAGTTACAAGTCGTTTTTGTAAAGGTAGTCATTTCAGTCGAAAGAACGACGTCTAGATGACCATTTTAGAAAACATACTTCCACTTTGAGTTTAACCATAATTTTTGGATATAGTTTCATGTTCATAATAAAAATCATTTTCTCAGAATAACAACTTTTAAATCAAAGTTTATCATAGTTTTTAATTAACTAACCCAAAACAGCCCGCGGTGTTACTACGACGGCGTAAATCCGGTTTTACGGTGTTTTCGTGTTTCCAGGTTTTAAATCATTAAGTTAGCATATCATATAGATATAGAACATGTGTTTAGTTGATTTTAAAAGTCAAGTTAGAAGGATTAACTTTTGTTTGCGAACAAGTTTAGAATTAACTAAACTATGTTCTAGTGATTACAAGTTTAAACCTTCGAATAAGATAGCTTTATATGTATGAATCGAATGATGTTATGAACATCATTACTACCTTAATTTCCTTGGATAAACCTACTGGAAAGGAGAAAAATGGATCTAGCTTCAATGGATCCTTGGATGGCTCGAAGTTCTTGAAGCAGAATCATGACACGAAAACAAGTTCAAGTAAGATCATCACTTGAAATAAGATTGTTATAGTTATAGAAATTGAACCAAAGTTTGAATATGATTATTACCTTGTATTAGAATGATAACCTACTGTAAGAAACAAAGATTTCTTGAGGTTGGATGATCACCTTACAAGATTGGAAGTGAGCTAGCAAACTTGAAAGTATTCTTGATTTTATGAAACTAGAACTTTTGGAATTTATGAAGAACACTTAGAACTTGAAGATAGAACTTGAGAGAGATCAATTAGATGAAGAAAATTGAAGAATGAAAGTGTTTGTAGGTGTTTTTGGTCGTTGGTGTATGGATTAGATATAAAGGATATGTAATTTTGTTTTCATGTAAATAAGTCATGAATGATTACTCATATTTTTGTAATTTTATGAGATATTTCATGCTAGTTGCCAAATGATGGTTCCCACATGTGTTAGGTGACTCACATGGGCTGCTAAGAGCTGATAATTGGAGTGTATATACCAATAGTACATACATCTAAAAGCTGTGTATTGTACGAGTACGAATACGGGTGCATACGAGTAGAATTGTTGATGAAACTGAACGAGGATGTAATTGTAAGCATTTTTGTTAAGTAGAAGTATTTTGATAAGTGTATTGAAGTCTTTCAAAAGTGTATAAATACATATTAAAACACTACATGTATATACATTTTAACTGAGTCGTTAAGTCATCGTTAGTCGTTACATGTAAGTGTTGTTTTGAAACCTTTAGGTTAACGATCTTGTTAAATGTTGTTAACCCAATGTTTATAATATCAAATGAGATTTTAAATTATTATATTATCATGATATTATCATGTATGAATATCTCTTAATATGATATATATACATTAAATGTCTTTACAACGATAATCGTTACATATATGTCTCGTTTAAAAATCATTAAGTTAGTAGTCTTGTTTTTACATATGTAGTTCATTGTTAATATACTTTATGATATGTTTTCTTATCATAGTATCATGTTAACTATATATATATATATCCATATATATGTCATCATATAGTTTTTACAAGTTTTAACGTTCGTGAATCACCGATCAACTTGGGTGGTCAATTGTCTATATGAAACATATTTCAATTAATCAAGTCTTAAAAAGTTTGATTGCTTAACATGTTGGAAACATTTAATCATGTAAATATCAATCTCAATTAATATATATAAACATGGAAAAGTTCGGGTCACTACAGTACCTACCCGTTAAATAAATTTCGTCCCGAAATTTTAAGCTGTTGAAGGTGTTGACGAATCTTCTGGAAATAGATGCGGGTATTTCTTCTTCATCTGATCTTCATGCTCCCAGGTGAACTCGGGTCCTCTACGAGCATTCCATCGAACCTTAACAATTGGTATCTTGTTTTGCTTAAGTCTTTTAACCTCACGATCCATTATTTCGACGGGTTCTTCGATGAATTGAAGTTTTTCGTTGATTTGGATTTCATCTAACGGAATAGTGAGATCTTCTTTAGCAAAACATTTCTTTAAATTCGAGACGTGGAAAGTGTTATGTACAGCCGTGAGTTGTTGAGGTAACTCTAGTCGGTAAGCTACTGGTCCGACACGATCAATAATCTTGAATGGTCCAATATACCTTGGATTTAATTTCCCTCGTTTACCAAATCGAACAACGCCTTTCCAAGGTGCAACTTTAAGCATGACCATCTCTCCAATTTCAAATTCTATATCTTTTCTTTTAATGTCAGCGTAGCTCTTTTGTCGACTTTGGGCGGTTTTCAACCGTTGTTGAATTTGGATGATCTTCTCGGTAGTTTCTTGTATAATCTCCGGACCCGTAATCTGTCTATCCCCCACTTCACTCCAACAAATTGGAGACCTGCACTTTCTACCATAAAGTGCTTCAAACGGCGCCATCTCAATGCTTGAATGGTAGCTGTTGTTGTAGGAAAATTCTGCTAACGGTAGATGTCGATCCCAACTGTTTCCGAAATCAATAACACATGCTCGTAGCATGTCTTCAAGAGTTTGTATCGTCCTTTCGCTCTGCCCATCAGTTTGTGGATGATAGGCAGTACTCATGTCTAGACGAGTTCCTAATGCTTGCTGTAATGTCTGCCAGAATCTTGAAATAAATCTGCCATCCCTATCAGAGATAATAGAGATTGGTATTCCATGTCTGGAGACGACTTCCTTCAAATACAGTCGTGCTAACTTCTCCATCTTGTCATCTTCTCTTATTGGTAGGAAGTGTGCTGATTTGGTGAGACGATCAACTATTACCCAAATAGTATCAAAACCACTTGCAGTCCTTGGCAATTTAGTGATGAAATCCATGGTAATGTTTTCCCATTTCCATTCCAGGATTTCGGGTTGTTGAAGTAGACCTGATGGTTTCTGATGCTCAGCTTTGACCTTAGAACACGTCAAACATTCTCCTACGTATTTAGCAACATCGGCTTTCATACCCGGCCACCAAAAATGTTTCTTAAGATCCTTGTACATCTTCCCCGTTCCAGGATGTATTGAGTATCTGGTTTTATGAGCTTCTCTAAGTACCATTTCTCTCATATCTCCAAATTTTGGTACCCAAATCCTTTCAGCCCTATACCGGGTTCCGTCTTCCCGAATATTAAGATGCTTCTCCGATCCTTTGGGTATTTCATCCTTTAAATTTCCCTCTTTTAAAACTCCTTGTTGCGCCTCCTTTATTTGAGTAGTAATGTTATTATGAATCATTATATTCATAGATTTTACTCGAATGGGTTCTCTGTCCTTCCTGCTCAAGGCATCGGCTACCACATTTGCCTTCCCCGGGTGGTAACGAATCTCAAAGTCGTAATCATTCAATAATTCAATCCACCTACGCTGCCTCATATTCAGTTGTTTCTGATTAAATATGTGTTGAAGACTTTTGTGGTCGGTATATATAATACTTTTGACCCCATATAAGTAGTGCCTCCAAGTCTTTAATGCAAAAACAACCGCGCCTAATTCCAAATCATGCGTCGTATAATTTTTTTCGTGAATCTTCAATTGTCTAGACGCATAAGCAATCACCTTCGTTCGTTGCATTAATACACAACCGAGACCTTGCTTTGATGCATCACAATAACTCACAAAATCATCATTCCCTTCAGGCAATGACAATATAGGTGCCGTAGTTAGCTTTTTCTTCAATAACTGAAACGCTTTCTCTTGTTCATCATTCCATTCAAATTTCTTCCCTTTATGCGTTAATGCAGTCAAGGGTTTTGCTATTCTGGAAAAGTCTTGGATGAACCTTCTGTAGTAACCAGCTAGTCCTAAAAACTGGCGTATGTGTTTCGGAGTTTTCGGGGTTTCCCACTTTTCAACAGTTTCTATCTTTGCCGGATCCACCTTAATACCTTCTTTGTTCACTATGTGACCGAGGAATTGAACTTCTTCCAACCAAAATGCACACTTTGAAAACTTAGCGTACAATTCTTCCTTCCTCAATACTTCTAACACCTTTCTCAAATGTTCACCGTGTTCTTGGTCATTCTTTGAGTAAATAAGTATGTCATCAATGAAAACAATGACAAACTTGTCAAGGTATGGTCCACACACTCGGTTCATAAGGTCCATGAACACAGCTGGTGCATTAGTTAAACCAAACGGCATGACCATAAACTCGTAATGACCGTAACGTGTTCTGAAAGCAGTCTTTGGAATATCATCTTCTTTCACCTGCATTTGATGATACCCGGAACGTAAGTCAATCTTTGAATAAACAGACGAGCCTTGTAGTTGATCAAATAAGTCGTCGATTCTCGGTAGTGGGTAGCGGTTCTTGATGGTAAGTTTGTTCAACTCTCGGTAGTCGATACACAACCTGAATGTACCATCTTTCTTCTTGACAAACAAAACAGGAGCTCCCCACGGTGATGTGCTTGGTCGAATGAAACCACGCTCTAAAAGTTCTTGTAATTGGCTTTGCAGTTCTTTCATCTCGCTGGGTGCGAGTCTGTAAGGAGCACGAGCTATTGGTGCAGCTCCTGGTACAAGATCTATTTGAAATTCAACGGATCGATGTGGGGGTAATCCCGGTAATTCTTTCGGAAATACATCGGGAAATTCTTTTGCAATGGGAACATCATTGATGCTCTTTTCTTCAGTTTGTACTTTCTCGACGTGTGCTAGAACAGCATAGCAACCTTTTCTTATTAGTTTTTGTGCCTTCAAATTACTAATAAGATGTAGCTTCGTGTTGCCCTTTTCTCCGTACACCATTAAGGGTTTTCCTTTTTCTCGTATAATGCGAATTGCATTTTTGTAACAAACGATCTCCGCTTTCACTTCTTTCAACCAGTCCATACCGATTATCACATCAAAACTCCCTAACTCTACTGGTATCAAATCAATCTTAAATGTTTCGCTAACCAGTTTAATTTCTCGATTCCGACATATATTATCTGCTGAAATTAATTTACCATTTGCTAATTCGAGTAAAAATTTACTATCCAAAGGCGTCAATGGACAACTTAATTTAGCACAAAAATCTCTACTCATATAGCTTCTATCCGCACCCGAATCAAATAAAACGTAAGCAGATTTATTGTCAATAAGAAACGTACCCGTAACAAGCTCCGGGTCTTCCTGTGCCTCTACCGCATTAATATTGAAAACTCTTCCACGGCCTTGTCCATTCGTGTTCTCCTGGTTCGGGCAATTTCTAATAATGTGGCCTGGTTTTCCACATTTATAACAAACTACATTGGCATAACTTGCTCCGACACTACTTGCTCCGCCATTACTCGTTCCGACACCATTTGTTCCTTTCGTTCTGTTAACCCCTGGTCCGTAGACCTCACACTTCGCCGCGCTATGACCATTTCTTTTACACTTGTTGCAAAATTTGGTGCAGAACCCCGAGTGATTCTTTTCACACCTTTGGCATAGCTGCTTCTGATTGTTGTTGTTGTTGCGGTTATTATTGTTGTTGGGATGATTGTTGTAGTTGCTGTTGTTGTTGTTGTTGTTGTTGTTGGGCCGTTTGTTGTAGTTGCGATTGATGTTGCGATTGTTGGGATAATTGTTGCGATTATTGTTGTAATTGCTGTTGTTGTTGTATTGGTGATTCTTATCACCGTTTTCCTCCCACTTTCTTTTGACTTGCTTCACATTGGCCTCTTCAGCAGTCTGTTCTTTAATTCTTTCTTCAATCTGGTTCACTAGTTTGTGAGCCATTCTACATGCCTGTTGTATGGAGGCGGGCTCGTGTGAACTTATATCTTCTTGGATTCTTTCCGGTAATCCTTTCACAAATGCGTCGATCTTCTCTTCCTCATCTTCGAATGCTCCCGGACACAATAGGCACAATTCTGTGAATCGTCTTTCGTACGTGGTAATATCAAATCCTTGGGTTCGTAACCCTCTAAGTTCTGTCTTGAGCTTATTGACCTCGGTTCTGGGACGGTACTTCTCGTTCATCAAGTGCTTGAATGCTGACCACGGTAGTGCGTACGCATCATCTTGTCCCACATGTTCTAGATAGGTATTCCACCATGTTAACGCAGAACCTGTGAAGGTATGCGTAGCGTACTTCACTTTGTCCTATTCAGTACACTTACTTATGGCAAACACCGATTCAACCTTCTCGGTCCACCGTTTCAATCCGATCGGTCCTTCGGTTCCATCAAATTCCAATGGTTTGCAGGCAGTGAATTCTTTGTAGGTGCATCCTACACGATTTCCTGTACTGCTAGATCCAAGGTTATTGTTGGTATGTAGCGCAGCCTGTACTGCGGCTATGTTTGAAGCTAGAAAAGTACGGAATTCCTCTTCATTCATATTCACGGTGTGTCGAGTAGTTGGTGCCATTTCCTTCAAAATAGTTAAATGGAACAAGTTAATCATACAGAATATTAAGAGTAGTTAATAGTATTTTGTAGCATAATATGAACTCATTTATAAAAGCTTTTTCTTCATATTAGCGTTTTATAAGTTTAAATTCGGGTAGTACCTACCCGTTAAGTTCATACTTAGTAGCTAATATACAATTCAACTACTACAATTCTATATGAAAAACTGATTATAATAATATTTCGCGTTCAAACTTTTATACAATATTTTACAAACTTACAATACCGCTTATTTTACATAAAGCATGAAATATAGCACACAATAACTTTGATACAAGATAGTTGTGAAGACAATTCTAGCTAGTACACAAGTCGTTCAGCAAAGGCAATAAAGACACGTAATTCATACGTCCAGAAACAAGTCATGCATTCTGGTTTTACTAGGACTACTTCCCATCCTTGGTCTTGTGCAACATAACCGTTATGGCCGTTGATAAGACAGCGTGTTGTAACGTCATCAAAGGGACGAGGGTTACGTAATGTCCAACAGTCCCGTAATAATCTAAAAACCTCATTTCTTACCCCAGTTACCGACTCCGTCACTTGTGGAAACGTTTTGTTTAATAGTTGTAGCCCGATGTTCTTGTTCTCACTTTGGTGAGAAGCGAACATTACTAATCCGTAAGCATAACATGCTTCTTTATGTTGCATGTTAGCCGCTTTTTCTAAATCACGAAGTCCAATATTCGGATATATTGAGTCAAAATAATTTCTTAACCCGTTGCGTAAAATAGCATTTGGGTTCCCCGCAATATATGCGTCAAAGTAAACACATCGTAACTTATGGGTTTCCCAATGTGATATCCCCCATCTTTCAAACGAAAGTCTCTTATAAACCAAGACATTCTTGGAACGTTCTTCGAATGTCTTACAAACTGATCTCGCCTTAAATAGTTGTGCCGAAGAATTCTGGCCAACTCTAGACAAGATTTCATCAATCATGTCTCCGGGTAGGTCTCTTAAAATATTGGGTTGTCTATCCATTTTGTGTTTTTAAACTGTAAAATAGACAAGAGTTAGATTCATAAAAAAATACTTATTAATACAAGCAATTTTTACATATATCATAAAGCATAAGAACACTATATTACATATATTACACCACACGAATACAACTATCTTATTCCGACTCGCTCGTTTCTTCTTCTTCGGTTTTGGTTCGTTTTGCCAAGTTTCTAGGGATATATGATGTTCCCCTAATACGAGCCGTCGTTGTCCACATTGGTTTAGAAAAACCTGGTGGTTTAGAGGTTCCCGGGTCATTGTTACAACTTAAGGACTTCGGGGGTTGACGATACATATAAAGTTCATCGGGGTTGGAATTAGATTTCTCTATTTTTATGCCCTTTCCCTTATTATTTTCTTTTGCCTTTTTAAATTCAGTTGGGGTAATTTCTATAACATCATCGGAATTCTCGTCGGAATCCGATTCATCGGAGAATTGGTAATCCTCCCAATATTTTGCTTCCTTGGCGGAAACACCATTAACCATAATTAACTTTGGTCGGTTGGTTGAGGATTTTCTGTTACTTAACCGTTTTATTATTTCCCCCACCGGTTCTATTTCTTCATCCGGTTCCGATTCTTCTTCCGGTTCCGATTCTTCTTCCGGTTCCGACTCTTCTTCCGGTTCCTCTTCGGGAACTTGTGAATCAGTCCACAAATCATTCCAATTTACATTTGACTCTTCATTATTATTAGGTGAGTCAATGGGACTTGTTCTAGAGGTAGACATCTATCACATAATATCAAACACGTTAAGAGATTAATATATCACATAATATTCATATGTTAAAAATATATAGTTTCCAACAAAAATGTTAAGCAATCATTTTTAAAGAAAACACGGTCGAAGTCCAGACTCACTAATGCACCCTAACAAACTCGATAAGACACACTAATGCAAATTTTCTGGTTCTCTAAGACCAACGCTCGGATACCAACTGAAATGTCCCGTTCTTATTGATTAAAAACGTTCCATATTAATTGATTTCGTTGCGAGGTTTTGACCTCTATATGAGACGTTTTTCAAAGACTGCATTCATTTTTAAAACAAACCATAACCTTTATTTCATAAATAAAGGTTTAAAAAGCTTTACGTAGATTATCAAATAATGATAATCTAAAATATCCTGTTTACACACGACCATTACATAATGGTTTACAATACAAATATGTTACATCGAAATCAGTTTCTTGAATGCAGTTTTTACACAATATCATACAAACATGGACTCCAAATCTTGTCCTTATTTTAGTATGCAACAGCGGAAGCTCTTAATATTCACCTAAGAATAAACATGCTTTAAACGTCAACAAAAATGTTGGTGAGTTATAGGTTTAACCTATATATATCAAATCGTAACAATAGACCACAAGATTTCATATTTCAATACACATCCCATACATAGAGATAAAAATCATTCATATGGTGAACACCTGGTAACCGACAATAACAAGATGCATATATAAGAATATCCCCATCATTCCGGGACACCCTTCGGATATGATATAAATTTCGAAGTACTAAAGCATCCGGTACTTCGGATGGGGTTTGTTAGGCCCAATAGATCTATCTTTAGGATTCGCGTCAATTAGGGTGTCTGTTCCCTAATTCTTAGATTACCGGACTTAATAAAAAGGGGCATATTCGATTTCGATAATTCAACCATAGAATGTAGTTTCACGTACTTGTGTCTATTTTGTAAATCATTTATAAAACCTGCATGTATTCTCATCCCAAAAATATTAGATTTTAAAAGTGGGACTATAACTCACTTTCACAGATTTTTACTTCGTCGGGAAGTAAGACTTGGCCACTGTTGATTCACGAACCTATAACAATATATACATATATATTAAAGTATGTTCAAAATATATTTACAACACTTTTAATATATTTTGATGTTTTAAGTTTATTAAGTCAGCTGTCCTCGTTAGTAACCTATAACTAGTTGTCCACAGTTAGATGTACAGAAATAAATCGATAAATATTATCTTGAATCAATCCACGACCCAGTGTATACGTATCTCAGTATTGATCACAACTCAAACTATATATATTTTGGAATCAACCTCAACCCTGTATAGCTAACTCCAACATTCACATATAGAGTGTCTATGGTTGTTCCGAAATATATATAGATGTGTCGACATGATAGGTCGAAACATTGTATACGTGTCTATGGTATCTCAAGATTACATAATATACAATACAAGTTGATTAAGTTATGGTTGGAATAGATTTGTTACCAATTTTCACGTAGCTAAAATGAGAAAAATTATCCAATCTTGTTTTACCCATAACTTCTTCATTTTAAATCCGTTTTGAGTGAATCAAATTGCTATGGTTTCATATTGAACTATATTTTATAAATCTAAACAGAAAAAGTATAGGTTTATAGTCGGAAAAATAAGTTACAAGTCGTTTTTGTAAAGGTAGTCATTTCAGTCGAAAGAACGACGTCTAGATGACCATTTTAGAAAACATACTTCCACTTTGAGTTTAACCATAATTTTTGGATATAGTTTCATGTTCATAATAAAAATCATTTTCTCAGAATAACAACTTTTAAATCAAAGTTTATCATAGTTTTTAATTAACTAACCCAAAACAGCCCGCGGTGTTACTACGACGGCGTAAATCCGGTTTTACGGTGTTTTCGTGTTTCCAGGTTTTAAATCATTAAGTTAGCATATCATATAGATATAGAACATGTGTTTAGTTGATTTTAAAAGTCAAGTTAGAAGGATTAACTTTTGTTTGCGAACAAGTTTAGAATTAACTAAACTATGTTCTAGTGATTACAAGTTTAAACCTTCGAATAAGATAGCTTTATATGTATGAATCGAATGATGTTATGAACATCATTACTACCTTAATTTCCTTGGATAAACCTACTGGAAAGGAGAAAAATGGATCTAGCTTCAATGGATCCTTGGATGGCTCGAAGTTCTTGAAGCAGAATCATGACACGAAAACAAGTTCAAGTAAGATCATCACTTGAAATAAGATTGTTATAGTTATAGAAATTGAACCAAAGTTTGAATATGATTATTACCTTATATTAGAATGATAACCTACTGTAAGAAACAAAGATTTCTTGAGGTTGGATGATCACCTTACAAGATTGGAAGTGAGCTAGCAAACTTGAAAGTATTCTTGATTTTATGAAACTAGAACTTTTGGAATTTATGAAGAACACTTAGAACTTGAAGATAGAACTTGAGAGAGATCAATTAGATGAAGAAAATTGAAGAATGAAAGTGTTTGTAGGTGTTTTTGGTCGTTGGTGTATGGATTAGATATAAAGGATATGTAATTTTGTTTTCATGTAAATAAGTCATGAATGATTACTCATATTTTTGTAATTTTATGAGATATTTCATGCTAGTTGCCAAATGATGGTTCCCACATGTGTTAGGTGACTCACATGGGCTGCTAAGAGCTGATCATTGGAGTGTATATACCAATAGTACATACATCTAAAAGCTGTGTATTGTACGAGTACGAATACGGGTGCATACGAGTAGAATTGTTGATGAAACTGAACGAGGATGTAATTGTAAGCATTTTTGTTAAGTAGAAGTATTTTGATAAGTGTATTGAAGTCTTTCAAAAGTGTATAAATACATATTAAAACACTACATGTATATACATTTTAACTGAGTCGTTAAGTCATCGTTAGTCGTTACATGTAAGTGTTGTTTTGAAACCTTTAGGTTAACGATCTTGTTAAATGTTGTTAACCCAATGTTTATAATATCAAATGAGATTTTAAATTATTATATTATCATGATATTATCATGTATGAATATCTCTTAATATGATATATATACATTAAATGTCTTTACAACGATAATCGTTACATATATGTCTCGTTTAAAAATCATTAAGTTAGTAGTCTTGTTTTTACATATGTAGTTCATTGTTAATATACTTTATGATATGTTTTCTTATCATAGTATCATGTTAACTATATATATATATATATATCCATATATATGTCATCATATAGTTTTTACAAGTTTTAACGTTCGTGAATCACCGATCAACTTGGGTGGTCAATTGTCTATATGAAACATATTTCAATTAATCAAGTCTTAAAAAGTTTGATTGCTTAACATGTTGGAAACATTTAATCATGTAAATATCAATCTCAATTAATATATATAAACATGGAAAAGTTCGGGTCACTACAACAAGGTCCTGTTCATCCGCTCTGCCACTCCATTTTGTTGAGGAGTGTAAGCCGTCGTGAATTGTCTTTTGATACCTTCTTGTTTGCAGAACTTATCAAATTCATCACCAGTGTATTCTCGTCCATTATCTGTCCTCAAACACTTGATCTTTTTACCAAATTCAAGTTCAACCCGCACTTTGTAAACTTTAAAAACTTCAAACACATCTGCTTTCCTCTTGATTGGGTACACCTAACATCTCCTAGTGTAATCATCAATAAATGATACAAAATACTTTGCTCCTCCTAGGGATTGAACTGGTACTTGCCACACATCAGAGTGAACCAATTCTAGAACCAATTTACTTCTAGAATTTGATGTGTTAAACTTCAGGCGATGCTGCTTGCTGATTACACAATGCTCACAAAAAGGTAGCGATACCTTTGTAAGACCAGGAATAAGATTTCTTTCAACAAGAATCTTCATACCTTGTTCAGACATGTGTCCAAGCTTTTGATGCCATGTTATAACAGTTTTATCATTTGAACCATTCGAAGCAACGGATGCTTCCGCTTCCCGTACCGTCTCGCCTTTCAGAATGTATAGATTAGCACTCACCTTTTCTCCTTTCATAAGTACAACTGCACCTTTCATGATTTTCATGATCTTGTCTTGTATCTCCATCTTACAACCAAGATCATCCAATTGTCCTAAAGACAATAAGTTCTTCTTCAAACCCTCCACGTGTCTTACACCTTGAATAGTACGAACTGTACCATCTTGCATCTTCAGAATGATATCTCCGATTCCAATGATCTTTAGTTCATGATCATTGCCACTGTATACAGATCCTCCTTAGATACGTACATATTGTTTGAACCATTCTCTCCTGGGGGGTCATGTGAAAAGTAGCACCCAAGTCAAATAACCAGACATCAACAAATGTCTTTCTGCCTTCATTTGCTACCACTGCCTCACTAACCAAAGCAGTCCCATCATCTGAAGTGCTTGCAATATTTCCTTAAGGATTTGAGTTATTTATACTCCGAAAATCCTTCTTCAGGTGACCTTTCTTGCCACAATTTTAGCATGTATATGTCTTCTTCTTTTTAGACTTCGGTTTACCATGATTGTGACTCCCACTTGGGCCACATTCCGTTGATCTCCCTCCTGACACCACCAAGGCCTCCATTTGTCGTGAACCGACATGTTTGTCCTCCTTGTTATTGCGCCGATTTTCTTCTTCTAGAATAGCAGCCGCAACTTCATCATAGACTAGATACTCCGAGAGAACATTATTGGTCAAGTTAATAATGAGTTGATCATACGAGTCAGGTAGACTCTGAAATAAAAGTTCAGCACGTACTTTTGGCTCTATATTGCAACTTAATGAAGCGATTTGAGAAAATAGAGTATTCAAAGAATTAATGTGCTCATTAACTGAAGTAGATTCATTCATGCGTAGCGCATAAAGTTTCCTCTTAAGGAATATCTTGTTGTGGAGTGATTTGGTCTCGTACAATTTTACGAGGTGATCCCAAATCTCTTTCGCCGTCTTCTTTTCTTCTATGCAAGACAAAACGCCATCTGCTGGTGCCAGATGGAGATTTGCGATAGCCTGGCCGTCCATCTCTTCCCATTTTTCATCAGTAACTTCGGCGGAACGTCCACTGATGGCCACCAAACACTTATCCTTTCTCAGGATAGCTTTCACCTTTAGTTTCCATAACGAGAAGTTACTCCCGTTGAACTTTTCAATTTCAAATTTCGTAGAAATTGCTATAATTACAATCTTCTTTTCGACAATACTATTTTTCTTGAAATAACACCCAAGGACTTTTACCGAGTGAAAATAATCTTACTTATTTTCTGATGTGGACGATCCACTCCCGTGGCAACCACAGAGCATACGATAAGTAGATTAATACACACTAGATATTAGACCTTAGCTCTGATACCACTTGTTGAGAAAAGTGACACCGAATTATAGCAAACCGCTAGTAATACTTGAAATAATGACAATAAAGGAACACCAAGATTTAACGTGGAAAACCCCAATAGGGTAAAAACCACGGGCAAGAAAAGAAACGTTTCACTAATATGAATAATAGGAATTACACTTCTCTCTAATTACAAGGATAAGTACCAAGTTATATATCTCTTGTAATTAGGAGATTTATCACTTACTAATTCTCTATTAGACTACTAGAACACAAGAAGAAAGAATGTGTTGGGATGATTTGAATGTGCTTCCATTGCTCTCTATTTATACTAGAAGAGAATGAGATTATGTGTAGTTAGTGAACCATAAGTCTTCACAAGGTTTTGGCATCAATTGTGTTGATTTAGTTTATCAACTCCACAATTCATCTACTCCATCACA
This sequence comes from Rutidosis leptorrhynchoides, assembly GCF_046630445.1. NCBI lineage: Eukaryota > Viridiplantae > Streptophyta > Magnoliopsida > Asterales > Asteraceae > Rutidosis > Rutidosis leptorrhynchoides. Next base: position 717,173,652 of record NC_092333.1, read on the forward strand.
ACTTTATGTGTCACCATTTTTTATTTCAACAACCACGTGGTCCTCACACGAGTAATCAGTCCAATTAAAATTCTCTGTATCCGAAGTTTCAATAGTAACACACGACGACTTATTATCTTGTTCATCGTGTAAACTCGTATTTCAGTTGCAAAATCAGGGAATCTTTGATTATTCGTGCAGTTGAAATGAAAACTTAAATTTAAAGTGAGCGGTGAAAACTCAAAAGGAAGTGTTAATACCATGTTGCACTATAGGACAGAAGCTGGGCCGACGGGACTGGTGAAAGACGGAGAAACATCGTAGTCAACGAGGAGGATACTCACGGGTACGTAGGAAATGTTACGGACGAAATAAGAATCCTGGTCGATGTAACAGATGGGACGTTCTGTGCCGTTGTAGCTGGAGCAATTGATTCCGAAGCCTTGATAACCACAAAAGTGGTTAGAAGGTTCAGCACCTAACTTATGAAAAGGGTAGCTTATGTTGAAGTTACTGCAAGGATAAGTAGGGCAATTTGGGTAAGAATTATTAACAGCTTCAGCAGCTACATCATCCATTGATATGAAAAAGAGAATGATGAGGGGTAAAGGGAAAACAGAGGATGGAAGACTAGTTTAGACATGATTGTTTAAAACCAACAACTCCACAAATCTATTTTTATTTATATACAGCGTGTATGGATTAAATTGGTGTTTATTGACAAAAAGAATAAAAATAGAAATAGAAAAATTTAGACAAAATTGTCCCTGAGACTAACGGCGAGATTTAACAGAAGTTAAGGCAGGGACCAAATAATTTGGGACGTATTTTGGAATTTAAGGATGATTATTGCAGTTTTGTGAACACATGGACTATTTGGACAAAAATACATAAATACAGGGATGATTTGAGGAATTTTGTCTATAAAAAATAATGAAATGGGATGAAGAGAAATGAAGGGGAGGGAAGCTGAAGGAATGTTAAAAGGGAAAATTAGACCAAATTATCCATCCTTTTCTTTTTCTTACTTTCGAAACAAAAACTTGAGAACACTGTTTCATTTAAGTTTTCCTCTAGTTGCTTTCTTTTCATTTAAGAGATGATTTGTAAGGGTGGAAAGGCTAATATCTAAGTTCTAACTCGTTTTAATTTTTGATAGCTCATATAAGTTCATCTAAACTCTAATTCAGTTCGTTTTTACTTTCAATAGTTCGAATTGAGCTCATTTATAGCATAACTAGAAAAAATCCGACCGCGCGTTGCTGCGGTTGTAGTCGACGCGCGGTCCAATTTGGATATACGATGTCCGTTTCGCGTATAGTTAGTCGTGTTGTATATGTATATATATGTATGTAATATAGCCCGAAATATTTATTTTTTTTAACGATGTCCGTTTCGCGTATAGTTAGTCGCGTTGTGTTCGTAAAATTATTTCGAGTTGAACGGTGGTCTCGGAAAAATTTAACTCGCACCGAGCGTGAATATAGGGCCCGTTATTTAGTTTTTTTTAACGATGTCCGTTTTGCATATAGTTAGTCCCGTTGGGTTCGTGAGATTTTTTCGAGTTGAACGGTGGCCTCGGAAAAATTTAACTCGCACCGAGCGAGAAGATAGGGCCCGTTATAAATTCGGGTGGAGTAAGGTTTTTTTTATTTTAATTAAATTATAAATTTACGTTTTTTACCCCTGAAAAAGTGTAAAGTTGAGGGGTTGGTGTGTAATTTGTGCGAAAGTTGGAGGACTATTTATAGTGTGAACGTAAACTCAAAACGACATCTCGTTAAAACTGAAGTGACAAATTTTGGAAGGAGTTTTAATGTGTAAATATAATATAATATAATATAATATAATATAATATAATATAATATAATATCTAGGTCTTGACTTTTGGGCTCGTTTTATTTTTTATTACTTTATTTTTGTATATTATATTTATTTTATTTAATTTAGATTTTATTATTAACTACTATATTTTATTTTATTTTTATATGTTTTTAGTACTACTTCATAACTCATGACTTCAAGAAATTAATATTTGTTATAATATATAAATATATATATATAAATGGATAGTCAATTATTGATACACAAAAGTAATATTATTGTATTACCTAAACTTGTGATATTTTTGCTATAAATAGCCATGAATGCAAGCATTAAACTTGCACCATTTCTCACACTTACAAAGTGTTTCTTTCTTTCTCTCCATTATCATCTTTGTTCTTACACTTCATTATTAGTATTCTAAATCAAGAATCAAATCACTAAAGGTAGTTATAAGCCTACTGAATTATAACACGTTATCAGCACGATAATCTTAACACTAAATATGGTTGGCTCTGCCACCAAAATGATATATGGTCGGTTATACCACCAAAATGATATATGGTCGGTTATACCACCAAAATGATATATGGTCGGTTATACCACCAAAATGATATATGGTCGGTTATACCACCAGAATGATATAGGTCGGTTATACCACCTGAAAAAATATATGGTCGACACTGTCGCCAAATTATCATTTATGTTTACTAATATTTATATTTTTGTTATATAACATTTATTTATGATTGCTTACACATGGTCGACACTGTCACCTACTTATCATTTATGTTATATTAAATTTATGTTTAATGTTTATATACTTATGAATATAAATTGACTCTAATTTATCATGTTGTTTGTTTTAATTTTTGATAATAGAAAATGTCGAATCTGGAAAAGCTTAAATTTACTCCTTTAGAATCAACTGGAAACAACTACATGCCATGGGTTATAAAAGTAAAAATGCATCTTAAATCAATGGGCATTCTTGAAACCATAAATGAAAACAACACTTGTTCTGAAAAAGAACAAGCTACGGCATGTTGCTTTATTCATCAACATATTGATGAATGCTTACAAAATAATTATGTGACTGTAGAAGATCCCCATGTTTTATGGGAAGGTCTCAAAAGCAGATTCAATAATCAAAGAGAAATTTTACTTCCAGCTGCAATGGAACAATGGAGAACATTAAGGTTCCAAGACTTTAAGAAAGTAAATGAATACAGCTCAGCTCTGTATAATACATGTTCACAACTTAAATTCTGTGGACATGAAATTAGTGATGCAGACATGATGGAGAAAACTTTCTCCACAATGAATGCTGCAAACATCACAGTGCAAAGAAATTTGAGAATGCTAAAGTTCAAAACATATCCTGAACTTAATTCATATCTCTTAGTTGCAGAGCAAAATGATGAGCTATTAATGAAAAATCAGCAATCCCGCCCTACTGGTACACTTGCAATCCCTGAAGCAAATACTGCAAATAATTATAAACAGGGACAAGGACGCGGGCAAGGTCGTGGTTATAATAACCATCACCATCATCATGCCAAAAGCCATAACTATGGTAGAAACCATCCTTATGGTAATGGTAATGGGCGTGGACGTGGTCGTGGTCGTGGCCGTGGTGGTCAAAGAAATAATAATCCACGAAAATATAAATATCAACCACAAAACAAGCCCACTAAACAAGATGTTGAAGAAAATTCTTCTAAAAATTCTGAAGAATCTTGCTACAGATGTGGTAGAATGGGCCACTGGGCTAATATTTGCCGAACATCTAAACATCTTGTTAAGATGTATCAGGATTCGCTGAAAGGTAAAGAAAAGGAAGTAAATTTTGTGGATAATATTGATCCAACAGTCACTGAGAAATCATCTGATTTATATGAAGATTTCTTGAATGTTTAAGTTGTGTGTCTTTTGAAAAATAAACGATTTAATATCGTCTGTCTTTGTCATTATGTTTGCTAAATGTTTCAGTACTATCTATTTGCGTTTAAAATATTGTGTAATATTAATGTACTCACTATTTATTTCTTATATATGAAGTTCAATATGAATTTTGCTGGAATACAACATCAATCAAGTGGTGGAGATCTCTGTATAGCAGACAGTGGAACTACACACACTATACTTAAATCCGAGAAATATTTTATTGATCTAAAACCAACGGAAGGAACTATACATACAATATCAGGACCTGCTAACTTGATAAAGGGGATAGGAAAGGCAAATTTCATACTACCAAATGGTACGAAATTTTTAATAAATAATGCCTTATTTTCTCCCAAGTCAAGTAGAAATTTATTGAGTTTCTCCGACATATACCTTAATGGGTATGATTATCAGTCGGTAACAACAGAAAATGAGAAATATTTAAGTATCACTGACAAGAGTCATGTGGTTGAAAAACTGCCAAGACTTAGTTCTGGATTACATTATACACATATAAATGTACCAGAAATACATATGGTAGTTAACGAAAAATATATTGATCCTGGTGTATTCAGTTTATGGCATAACAGATTAGGCCATCCAGGATCAACAATGATGAAAAGGATTATTGAATGTACTCATGGACATCCACTAAAGGATAGAAAAATCCATCATGATACAATGGTTCCATGTACATCTTGCTCTCTTGGAAAATTGATAACTAGACCCTCACCACTTAAGGTTGAGAAAGAATCACCAATGTTTCTTGAAAGAATTCAAGGTGATATATGTGGACCAATTCATCCACCATGTGGACCATTTAGATATTTCATGGTTCTAATAGACGCATCTAGCAGATGGTCTCATGTTTGTCTGTTATCAAGCCGTAATGTGGCATTTGCAAAATTTCTTGCCCAAATTATTAAATTGAGAGCTCATTTTCCTGATTACACCATTAAAAGGGTGAGACTTGATAATGCTGGTGAATTTACATCTCAAGCATTTAATGACTATTGCATGTCTATAGGAATTGTTGTTGAACATTCTGTTGCTCATGTGCATACACAAAATGGTTTAGCCGAGTCATTGATTAAACGTTTACAGTTAATCGCTAGACCATTGATAATGAGAACAAAACTCCCTGTATCTATATGGGGTCATGCAATTTTACATGCTGCTGCATTGATTCGCATCAGACCAAGTGCAAGTCATAAATATTCTCCCCTACAACTTGCTTTTGGTCAAGAGCCAAATATTTCCCATCTTAGAACATTTGGTTGTGCAGTGTATGTTCCAATTGCGACACCACAACGTACAAAAATGGGTCCTCAAAGGAGGTTGGGAATATATGTTGGATATGAAACATCTTCAATATTAAGGTATATTGAACCTATGACAGGTGACGTTTTTACAGCACGTTTTGCTGATTGTCATTTTAATGAAACATTGTTCCCTAGATTAGGGGGAGAAATGAAAAATAAAGAAAATGATGTTTCATGGTGTGAACCTCAATTAAAGTATCTTGATCCTCGCACAAAAGAATGCGAGACAGAAGTTCAAAAGATAATGCATATACAAGAACTTGCAAATCAATTGCCTGATGCATTTACAGATACAAAAACGGTGACAAAATCATATATACCAGCAGTAAATACTCCAGCTCGAATTGAAATTCCAAAAGCTGGCAATAACGTCACTCATGAATCTTTGCCACGTCAGAAACGTGGAAGACCAATCGGTTCAAAGGATAAAAATCCTCGAAAAAGAAAATCAGCTGATAATGAAGTAAAAGAAAGTGTAAAAGAAGAACCACAAATCAGTACTCCTACTGCAGAGGAGATTGATGATGTCAATACAGAAATTGCAATCAATTATGCATATTCAAAAATATTATGGAACCGAAATGAAATGAAAAATCTTGATGAGAAATTTTCATTTAATGTTGCATATGACATCATGAATAATGATGATGATCCAGAACCAACATCTATGGTTGAATGTCAAAATAGACATGATTGGGCTCAATGGAAAGAAGCAATACGAGCTGAATTAGAATCACTCAATAAAAGAAAAGTTTTCGGATCCATCATTCTCACTCCTAAAGATGTGAAACCTGTAGGATACAGATGGATTTTTGTCCGAAAAAGAAATGAGAAAAATGAAGTTACAAGGTATAAAGCTAGACTTGTAGCTCAAGGTTTTTCTCAAAGACCGGGAATTGATTATGAAGAAACTTATTCTCCTGTTATGGATGCAATTACTTTTAGGTACTTAATCAGTCTGGCAGTTTCTAAAAATTTAGAAATGCATCTCATGGATGTTGTGACTGCTTATCTATATGGATCACTTGATAGTGATATATATATGAAGATACCTGAAGGATTTAAGGTACCAGAAGCATCAAATGCAAAACCCAAAGAAATGTATTCGATTAAATTACAAAGACCTTTATATGGGTTAAAACAATCGGGACGTATGTGGTATAACCGATTAAGTGATTACTTGATAAGCAAAGGGTATACAAATAACCTTACTTGCCCTTGTGTTTTCATTAAGAAAACAACATCCAGATATGTGATCATAGCTGTTTATGTTGATGATCTTAACATCATAGGTACAAATAAAGAGATCTATGAAGCCATTCAACTTCTAAAGAAAGAATTTGAAATGAAAGATCTCGGAAAAACCAAGTATTGCCTTGGTTTACAAATTGAGCATATGCCTAATGGTTTACTTGTACATCAAACAACATATACTGAAAAGATTTTGAAACGTTTCAATATGGACAAGGCAAAACCATTAAGTACTCCTATGGTTGTTAGATCACTCAATGTTGAAACTGATCCATTTCGTCCATGTGAAGATCATGAAGATATTCTTGGACCAGAAGTACCATATCTTAGTGCAATTGGAGCTCTTATGTATCTTACAAATTGTACAAGACCTGACATTTCTTTTGCAGTTAATTTGTTGGCAAGGTTCAGCTCTGCTCCTACCAAAAGACACTGGAATGGGATCAAACACATATTTCGATACCTTCGAGGAACTACTGATTTAGGATTATTTTATTCTAACGAATCAAAACAAGATTTGGTTGGTTATGCTGATGCAGGTTATTTATCTGATCCACATAAAGCTAAATCTCAAACTGGATATGTATTCCTAAATGGAGGTACTGCAATATCATGGCGTTCTCAAAAACAAACACTTGTTGCTACATCATCAAATCATGCCGAAGTGATTGCATTACATGAAGCTACTCGGGAATGTTTTTGGTTGAGATCAATGACACAAATCATTACTGATTCTTGTGGACTAGAACGCGATAAAAGTCCAACAATTATCTATGAAGATAATGCAGCTTGCATAGCACAGATGAAAGAAGGGTATATCAAAAGTGACCGAACCAAACACATACCTCCTAGATTCTTCTCATACACTCAAAATCTCATTAAGGACAACGAGATTGAAATGAGATATGTTCAATCCAGCAAAAACTCTGCTGATCTTTTCACGAAAGCACTTCCAATTGCTATTTTCAGAACACACGTTCATAACATTGGCATGAGACATGTTCAAAAGATGTAACAACCGAAGCGATGTCTACTTGAGGGGGAGTCAACTCCATGCTGCACTCTTTTTCCCTTAGCTAAAGTTTTTCCCACTGGGTTTTCTTTAGCAAGGTTTTTAACGAGGCAGTAACTTACAGTTGATCTTCAACAAACAAAATTGCTATCCAAGGGGGAGTGTTATAATATATAAATATATATATATAAATGGATAGTCAATTATTGATACACAAAAGTAATATTATTGTATTACCTAAACTTGTGATATTTTTGCTATAAATAGCCATGAATGCAAGCATTAAACTTGCACCATTTCTCACACTTACAAAGTGTTTCTTTCTTTCTCTCCATTATCATCTTTGTTCTTACACTTCATTATTAGTATTCTAAATCAAGAATCAAATCACTAAAGGTAGTTATAAGCCTACTGAATTATAACAATATTACTAATTAACATTTAATATTTCATAGTATTAATTTTATTATATTTCATAACAAATAAAAATACGGTCTAATTTTTGTTTGCATTACCAAATTAATTGTTAAAATTCAAATCAATTGCCAAATGCAGATCAATTGTTGAAAATATGATATAGACAAGTATGACATAATCATTTTAAATCTATGGTGGGATTATCATCATAAATATGAATCCAACGGTTAAGATTATATACGTTAGATTAGACAATAAATTACTTCGTATATTAAATTTGAAATTTCTTATGTATAATACGAAGTAGTTTTCGTGATGGCAACTACGGAGTATATACTATGTAACGCCTTTATCTATTTATCATTACATACGAATGATAAGCTTCAGTTGATATAAAAACTTTAGTTTAAGCTCGATTAAGTTTCAGAAGGCCTATCACAAATTAAAACTTGACCGTAGAAGGATCAAATTGTATCCGAAGAACAGGGGAATACAAAAAAAAATAATAAGAGAGGCACACAGACCAATCAATCGTATTGGTGGTATTCTTTACACGAAAGTACGAAATTATTGCATAAACACAACACAAATAAAGCAATCATTTGATCAAAAACTAATTTATTTAACGTGTAGCATTACTTTCCATTTACATATACCACTTTTAGTATGAAAGTTCTAAATTAGTTTGAGAGCGTGACCACTCATTTGAAAATGAAAGATCTCTATTATATGGGCTCAAGTACACTGACAGAACGAGGTGTTTGGTGGGCTCATGCATTTTTCCCACCTAGCAATTAAATAATAACATGATGTCCAAATCATGTAGAAGTTTCTGTAGGCCCAATGAAATTCATTGGGCCATAACTACTGTATCGTCCACCCGTAATAAACACTTTAATAAAGCCCAATATTTGGTTAAAGTATACGTGTTCTATATTTAAGACTTGTGTCCTTGAAGTCGAGGCTTTTTGGATTCAGAAATAAATTTGGTTATCATATAAACGTATTGTCATTCTCGCGTTATATTTCATACTAATAAAAAACAATATTATTTGTATTTTACTTCATATTAGTGTTGTCGGAAATTACCATTACCACTATATACTAAATGAAACCAAAAAATGTGTGGTTTAGTATATAATGGTTTGTAATTTTGGGTTGTGCCTAATAATTTTAGTTTTGAATGTTATGAGACTACAATTACTGCAATGACTTTTTTCTTTTAAATATAGTTATCAAATTTTTTACTAGCGTTTTCAAATGCGATTATGCTAGCTATTTATGATAATACCACTATAGCGTTTTCAAATGACTTTCAGTTATCAATTTTTGTACTAGTGTTTTCAACTGCAGGTATGCTAACTATTTATGATAATTAATTTGATAGTTGATAATGCTAAAAACGAACATATATTTCATAGCATTATTCCTCAAGAAAGACAAGCTTTTAGTTGCAATTGTTCTATTTACAAGTGATATTCGTTTAAATAATAAAAGGTGAAGACAAAAGACAGATTCGACGAATTGAAGACGCAAACGACCAAAAAGCTCAAAAGTACAAAAGACAATCAAAGAGGTTCCAATTATTGATAAGAAACGTCTCGAAATTACAAGAGTACAAGATTCAAAACGCAAAATACAAAATATAAAATTGTACGCAAGGACGTTCGAAAATCCGGAACCGGGACCAGAGTCAACTCTTAACGCTCGACGCAACGGACTAAAAATTACAAGTTAACTATGTATATAAATATAATATAATATATAATTAATTATATTAATTATATATATATTATATATATATATTATAAACCGTCGGCAGAGAAAGACTCCAAGGGTGTGAGCTGTAAATACATTCTCCGCGACTCGCGGAGTTTGAAGGCAAAATTCACCGCGAGTCGCAGAGCCCCAAAAATCAACTCTGGCTATAAAGCAAACCGAATTCTGATCATTTTTCATATTCTATTTCTCTCTTCTCTCATATATACGTAAAATATATATATATAATTTATATTTTAATTTTAATTATAATTCTAATAATAAGGGTATGTTAGCGAATATTGTAAGGGTGTAAGTCGAAATTCTGTCCGTGTAACGCTACGCTATTTTTAATCATTGTAAGTTATGTTCAACCTTTTTACATTAATGTCTCGTAGCTAAGTTATTATTATGCTTATTTAAAACGAAGTAATCATGATGTTGGGCTAATTACTAAAATTGGATAATTGGGCTTTGTACCATAATTGGGGTTTGGACAAAAGAACGACACTTGTGGAAATTAGACTATGGGCTATTAATGGGCTTTATATTTGTTTAACTAAATGAAAGTTTGTTAATGTTAATATAAAGATTTACAATTGGGCGTCCCTATAAATTACCATATACACTCAATCGGACACGATGGGCGGGGTATTTATATGTACGAATAATCGTTCATTTAACCGGACACGGGAATGGATTAATAGCCACTAGAATAATTAAAACAGGGGTGAAATTACATTCAAGGGTAATTGGTGTAATTGTTAGCAAAGTAGTAAAACCTTGGTTTACACGCAGTCGATAACCTGGTGTATTCATTAAACAAAGTATTAAAACCTTGTTACAATTCGAATCCCCAATTAGTTGGAATATTTAACTTCGGGTATAAGAATAATTTGATGAGGACACTCGCACTTTATATTTATGACTGATGGACTGTTATGGACAAAAACCAGACGGACATATTAAATAATCCAGGACAAAGGACAATTAACCCATGGGCATAAAACTAAAATCAACACGTCAAACATCATGATTACGGAAGTTTAAATAAGCATAATTCTTTTATTTCATATTTAATTTCCTTTATTTTATATTTAATTGCACTTCTAATTATCGCACTTTTATTTATTGTTATTTTATTTAATCGCACTTTTAATTATCATACTTTTTAATTATCGCAAGTTTATTTTATCGCACTTTTATTATTCGCAATTTCATTATCGTTATTTACTTTACGCTTTAATTTAAGTCTTGTATTCATTTTTAATATTTTACATTTGGTTTTAACTGCGACTAAAGTTTTAAAATCGACAAACCGGTCATTAAACGGTAAAAAAACCCCCCTTTATAATAATAATATTACTTATATATATATTTGTATTTTTATAAAAGTAAACTAATATAGCGTTGAGCTTTGTTTAAAGATTTTCCTGTGAAACGAACCGGACTTACTAAAAACTACACTACTGTACGATTAGGTACACTGCCTATAAGTGTTGTAGCAAGGTTTAAGTATATCCATTCTATAAATAAATAAATATCTTGTGTAAAATTGTATCGTATTTAATAGTATTTCCTGCAAAAATTTAATAGTATTTTATACCCCTCTACTTTGACATCAAGTATTTTTGGCGCCGCTGCCGGGGAACTATCTTAAAAGCCGGAAGCGCAACGCTAATATAAAAAAAAAAAAAAAAAAAAAATTTTTTTAGCTTACTTCTATTAAAAATTCGTTTTTGTAAAAATACGTTTTAAATATTCGAAAAATATAAAAAGAAAAATAAAAATATAAGTATTTTTAAGATTTTGTTAAATATTTAAGTTTTATAAGTTTCTTTATTTTTAGTTTAGTTTATAAAAATATAAGTTTTATTAAATATCTTTTATTTATAAAAAAAAAACAGAAAACAGAAAATAAAATAAAAAAAAAATAAATAAAGAAAAACGCGTTGAAATTATAAGCTGTCATCTGAATTTTTGAACCCCGCGACTCGCGGGGTTTTCTTTATAAATTACCGCGACTCGCGGAGCTTCTCTGACACGCGAACAGAAACCCTAATCCTGCATTAATTACGATTATTAATTATTTATTATTATTATTTAACCCTAATTATTATTATTATTATTATTAGTTTTATTTTTACTTTTACTTTTTATTTAATTTATGTATTTAGTATTAATTAGTTTTATTAAATTGTAAAATTAGTAGTTTTATTAAATAAAATAATATAAAAATAATATTTTTATAAAAATTGTACTTTTTACAACTTTTTATATATTTTTATATTTTGTCCCTTTTTAATCATTGTAGCGTAATATTTGTATTTTTAGCTCATATTTAATTTTAAACTTAGTTTTTGCTATAGTTATTTTTACTCCTAGATTTTTAGGCTTTGCCGTAGAATTCCTTAAGTGCTTTTTCTTTAGACTAAGATTTAGGTGCTTTAGAATTTTGCGACGCCTTTTTAAGTTTTAGTTTCTTTTTAAGTTATTTCCATTTGGGATTTAGTTTTTCTTGTAAGCTTTAATATTTTTAGAAACCTTTTACTATGTATCAATTATCATTCCAATTAGTAATTTCAATTTGCGATTATAATTTTAAGTTAGTTGTAGTAATAAGATTAGGTTAGTTAAGTATTTTTAAGTTTTTATAAGTTTCTTTTATTTTTCCGTCACCTTTTATTTTTCAACCATTTTTTCTTTTTCAACCTTTTTCGACGAACTCTTTTTCTCTCTTATTTCTCGCTATTCTAGTTTTAGGACATAGATTTTTATTCTACTTCTTATCTAAATTTCTTAAAATTACGAAAATTTATTTTGAGTGGTTAAATTGATAGACATCAAAATTTTCTGGTTCGTAGTAATAGTTGGATTTGTACGTGGACCGGGTTATTGGAGCCAAACAGTACTCAATTATATTGAGACCAAACGAATCCTGCCCCTCTGCTGCATCTTTTGGCTATTCGAAACGTGGGCAAAATCAGAAAAGTCTATTAATTGGATAACTTATTATAATTTTTCTTTCCTTTTAAAAACTAATAGGATATTCAGTGAATGCACCGAGCAAGACGTTCATCACCTTTTGTACGTTCACCACCTGTAACTAGATCAAGACATTTAGCAAATATTGTCGCCGTTGATTTTTCTTTAGAATCGTCATCTAGTCGAACAAGAACTCCAACTCAAATTTCCGATAATCCATCTTTTGAACCCGACTTCACAATTAAGAACCCGGAGCATATTCAAGGACAATTCCAAGATCTTGAACCACTAATTATTCCTCCTGAGCCACAAACCATTAAATCAGAATCCTCTAGTGATTCGTATTCAACAAATTCAATTATGGAAGTAACGGAACCTCTAAGTATGGAAGATCGAATGAGAGTCACACGCACGGGCCAAGGTCACGCCATTATTAAGCCAGAAGTTAATGCGCCAGATTATGAAATCAAAGGACAAATTCTACACATGGTAACTAACCAATGCCAATTCAGTGGTGCACCGAATGAAGATCCTAACGAACACCTTCGTACGTTTAAAAGAATTTGTACACTATTCAAAATCCGAGAAGTGGAAGATGAGCAGATCTATCTCATGTTGTTTCCTTGGACTTTAAAAGGAGAAGCCAAAGATTGGTTAGAATCGTTACCTGAAGGGGCGATTGACACATGGGATGTCTTAGTTGAAAAATTTCTTCAAAGATTCTTTCCGGCATCTAAAGCCGTGAGACTTCAAGGAGAAATTGTTACGTTCACACAAAAGCCAAATGAAACATTATATGAGGCGTGGACAAGATTCGGAAGGATGTTGAGAGGATGTCCTCAACACGGTTTAGACACTTATCAAATAGTACAAATATTCTACCAAGGTGTCAACGTTGCTACACGAAAAGACATCGACATAACAGCTGGTGGTTCCATTATGAAGAAAACCGCAACTGAAGCTTACAAAATTATTGATAACACAGCCTCCCACTCGCATGAGTGGCACCAAGAAAAAGATATTTTTCGTTCATCTAAAGTGGCTAGAGCCGATTCTAGCCATGACTTTGATTCCGTTTCAGCAAAAATAGATGCTTTCGAAAGACGAATGGAAAAGATGAATAAAGATATTCACGCAATACGAATCAGTTGTGAGCTATGCGGTGGACCACACTTATTGAAAGATTGTCACATTGAACCAACATTGGAACAACGAGAGAATGTTTCCTATATGAACCAAAGGCCTGGAAATAATTATCAAAATAATTATCAACCGCCAAAGCTAAACTTCAATCGAAATCAAAATATTCTTTACAATCCAAAAGGACCCGAAAATAACTGGTATAACCAACAAGGTCCGAATAACCAACCAACTCAAAACAACACTTTCAATCAACAAAGACCTGGCTTATATAAACCACAACAACAAACCGAAGAGAAAAAGTCAAATATGGAAGACGTGGTATTCAAGCTAGTTGAATCTCAAACACAATTTATTGAAACTCAAACCCAAACGAACGAGAGATTTGATCAGTCATTAAGAACTCAACAAGCTTCCATTTTGAATCTAGAAAAATACGTAGGTACTCTTGCTAGCATGATGAGTGAGAGGGAACAAGGAAAGCTACCGAGTAATACTGAAGTAAATCCTCGGAATGAGAATGTTAATATGGTTTCAACGAATTCTGAAAAACCAGCACCAGAAGATGGGAAGGTTTTAGATGAGAGTAACAATGAAGAAGTTACACCACCACCACCCGAGTATGTAAAGCCAGTGGTGGCACCATACAAACCACCCATCCCGTTTCCAAGAAAAGGAGTTGAGTATGAGCAAGTAATAAGTAATAAAGATTGTGATACTTCTGGAAAGAAGAAGAAGAAAAAGAATAAGAAAGTACAAGAAACAAAAGCCGTAGAAGTAAACCCGGTGAAGACAGTTCCACCAAAACCTCCACCTAGGGTAGGTGATCCGGGTGAATTTATTGTTCCCTGTCTACTTAGTGATTGTGTCATGTATGATGCACTAGCAGATTTAGGTGCAAGTGTAAGTGTTATGCCTCTTTCATTATATAAGAGATTAGGAGTAGGTAAGTTAAGTCCAACGGATATGAGTGTTCGACTCTTTGATCAAACCATTAAGCACCCAGTTGGAATTGCTGATAACCTACCCGTTCAAGTAGGCAATTTAACCTTTCTAGTCGAATTTATTGTCATTGACATAGAAGAGGACCCAAACATTCCTCTAATTTTAGGTCGGCCATTCTTAGCGTCCACCAAGGCGTTATTTGATGTAGGAAATGGAAGAATGACACTTAAAAGTGGTGACAAATCGATCACCTTTATGATTCGAAAGTCTAAATCTCCACCAGCCAAAACCGTTGAACCAGTAAAAACAATTGGTAAGAACCATGTGTTTTTACCAACTCCAACGGTAATACTTAGCAATAATGAAACGCCTAAGTGTGGGGAAAATGAAGTAACACCTAATGATGACATGATAACAAAGAACTCCGTTGTTGATACGAAATTAAATGATCCCGTTATTAATAGTTCAATGAAGAAACTTATTAAACGGATTCGCGATGCTAGAACCAAGGGGAACTTTAAGTTATGTAACCGGTTAGTATCCAATCTATCACCTAAAGAAAAGGAGAAACTAGTTGAAATTGTGGATATTACACAGGAATCCGACCAATGGCTTAAAGAGAAAGTCACAGATATGCAAGTTGATTATGGACCAAGAGAAATTGACGATGAAGTTAATCACAATTTTGACACCACGGCTACCTAAGTGTGGGGAGATTCAAATGTTCTAAAAAGAAAATGCTGTTTGGAGTTAGTTGTTCTGTTCTCGTGTAGTTCCGAGAATGGAATTCGATTGGTCTTTTCCACTAGCAGACACTAAAGAACTAGTTTTCTCCCTCCATTCTGAATTTTTGTTTTGTAGGTTTTATATAAAATAAATATGTTTTTTTTAATTTAAGTTTTGTGTGAATTTTAAAAACAAAATTTACTTTAATTCATTAAGTTGAAAAAAATGATTTCTAAAATTCGTCGTGAGTTGAAGACTAGGTCATTAAGCCGAAATTGCTTTACCCGAGGGCGGGGCGACAAATTTTGTTATCATTATTTTTAATTTTATTGATCTAAAGGATGCCAAAAATATTATATATTATAAATTTTTGAACGTGGGGTTATGTACCAAACTTCAAAAATATGTATATATATGTTTGTATTTTATGTTATGTACACAACAGGGTAAAACAGCGCACTTTCAAAGACTGTCATGAAGTTCAGCAAAAGCTACTGATTTTGACAAGACGCAAAAAAAAATCAAATGTGAAATAACAATATGTTTGCAAACTCGGTATTTTTAATCACTTTTCTACACTAATCACCCTCATGAATTTAAATTATAGTCTGATTTCATGCAAATGAGGGCATTGCATGATCTTAAGTGTGGGGAAGGGTTATAAATTCTCTCAGGTTTATACTTGGTTTATTTGCCAAATTTTGTGAAAATTTGAAAAATTTTCAATTAAATGAAGTCAAAATCATGTTTATACATATTTATGAACGGTGAAAACTAGGTGATAATATCGAAATTATCGTTACCTCGGAAAGGACATAAATTGAGAAACAACCTAAAATGCTTGAATTCATTTAAAATGGAATAAAGGAGAATAAAAAGGCAAAGAAAGAAACTAAGTGTGGGGAGAATGTACCAAGTTATTCAATTAAAAACTATCTATCACATATTTTTGTACAAGATTATTGCAGGTACTTTTGTTTTGGATGATACTAATCAGTTTTACCCGATTTACTATAATACTTTTGAAAGAAAGATGGATCTACACGATGAATCAATTCCATCATTTGAAGGAAGTAAAGTCTTCCGAAAAAGACACGCGCTTCTTGATTTAGGTCAAGAAGTTGTCGTCCAGACCAGCTGTAGGTTGACGAAAAATCTAGAAAAGTTATCTCTAAAATCAGCAGAAAATCCACGGACCTCAGCATCAAACAGGGTTGCCAAGTGGTCAGATTTATCCTAACCATGAGAAGGATTTATCTCGTACAATGGGGGGGCACCATGCAAATTAGCTGGATAAGACTAATGAATCAGATCCACAGAAAGGATAATCTCCTTAAAGATTAAAAATCAGCTTTTAAGACTGATATTACTCAATCCTAGAGATTGACCTTAAAGATTGAGAATTACAAACTCATGGAATTCAATGATATCTAAACTCGAGCTTGAACGAGAAAATATTTTGATCAAAATTACAAACCGATTTGTTTTCTGAAAACCCTATTTTCAATGCGTTCATTACCATTGAACGTAAAATCCTAGGAATTCACCTGGAATTCATTAGGTCACCTGAACCAAATCGGGTGTCAACCGTAAGAACGGTGGTTGCATAGTGGTCAAAGACAGGACCTTGTGCCATACCGAAATTATAAGGGTGAGCTTTACTATTGCTCCTACCAAGGATAGTAATTGCGTCCGACACGTTATAGATCATAATCAAAAGCATGTCACGGGACATTGCCTTAACAGTTGCTTGTTCAACGCTTTCCTTTACAACCGGACGGTAGTTTACCGAAAGGTAATATACGGGACAAGTAAACTGGACGTGTTGCTTTCCTAATACAAGGTTAGCAAGTGGGTGACACAAAACCGCAAGTTTTGAGCTAAAATTTTCAAATCTGAAACCCACCAAACCCACAAAAATATTTTGCAAACACCGGTAAAGGGTTATCCCGGAAAACTTATCTAGGGTAAAAACTAGATTTAATTTTCAAAAGATCAAATGTTTTCATAAAGATCCAATTTCCTTAATGGATCTAAATTTTTATAGTCATGTGGGACTGTAAACCATATCGTTACTACCATTGTTTATACCGCCGTATAGAAATCACTGATGTACAAAGAGTGAAGAACAAAGAAGTGATTCTAGTATTTCAAGACAATATTGCTTGAGGACAAGCAACGCTCAAGTGTGGGAATATTTGATAATGCTAAAAACGAACATATATTTCATAGCATTATTCCTCAAGAAAGACAAGCTTTTAGTTGCAATTGTTCTATTTACAAGTGATATTCGTTTAAATAATAAAAGGTGAAGACAAAAGACAGATTCGACGAATTGAAGACGCAAACGACCAAAAAGCTCAAAAGTACAAAAGACAATCAAAGAGGTTCCAATTATTGATAAGAAACGCCTCGAAATTACAAGAGTACAAGATTCAAAACGCAAAATACAAAATATAAAATTGTACGCAAGGACGTTCAAAAATCCGGAACCGGGACCAGAGTCAACTCTTAACGCTCGACGCAACGGACTAAAAATTACAAGTTAACTATGTATATAAATATAATATAATATATAATTAATTATATTAATTATATATATATTATATATATATATTATAAACCGTCGGCAGAGAAAGACTCCAAGGGTGTGAGCTGTAAATACATTCTCCGCGACTCGCGGAGTTTGAAGGCAAAATTCACCGCGAGTCGCGGAGCCCCAAAAATCAACTCTGGCTATAAAGCAAACCGAATTCTGATCATTTTTCATATTCTATTTCTCTCTTCTCTCATATATACGTAAAATATATATATATAATTTATATTTTAATTTTAATTATAATTCTAATAATAAGGGTATGTTAGCGAATATTGTAAGGGTGTAAGTCGAAATTCTGTCCGTGTAACGCTACGCTATTTTTAATCATTGTAAGTTATGTTCAACCTTTTTACATTAATGTCTCGTAGCTAAGTTATTATTATGCTTATTTAAAACGAAGTAATCATGATGTTGGGCTAATTACTAAAATTGGATAATTGGGCTTTGTACCATAATTGGGGTTTGGACAAAAGAACGACACTTGTGGAAATTAGACTATGGGCTATTAATGGGCTTTATATTTGTTTAACTAAATGAAAGTTTGTTAATGTTAATATAAAGATTTACAATTGGGCGTCCCTATAAATTACCATATACACTCAATCGGACACGATGGGCGGGGTATTTATATGTACGAATAATCGTTCATTTAACCGGACACGGGAATGGATTAATAGCCACTAGAATAATTAAAACAGGGGTGAAATTACATTCAAGGGTAATTGGTGTAATTGTTAGCAAAGTAGTAAAACCTTGGTTTACACGCAGTCGATAACCTGGTGTATTCATTAAACAAAGTATTAAAACCTTGTTACAATTCGAATCCCCAATTAGTTGGAATATTTAACTTCAGGTATAAGAATAATTTGATGAGGACACTCGCACTTTATATTTATGACTGATGGACTGTTATGGACAAAAACCAGACGGACATATTAAATAATCCAGGACAAAGGACAATTAACCCATGGGCATAAAACTAAAATCAACACGTCAAACATCATGATTACGGAAGTTTAAATAAGCATAATTCTTTTATTTAATATTTAATTTCCTTTATTTTATATTTAATTGCACTTCTAATTATCGCACTTTTATTTATTGTTATTTTATTTAATCGCACTTTTAATTATCATACTTTTTAATTATCGCAAGTTTATTTTATCGCACTTTTATTATTCGCAATTTCATTATCGTTATTTACTTTACGCTTTAATTTAAGTCTTGTATTCATTTTTAATATTTTACATTTGGTTTTAACTGCGACTAAAGTTTTAAAATCGACAAACCGGTCATTAAACGGTAAAAAAACCCCCCTTTATAATAATAATATTACTTATATATATATTTGTATTTTTATAAAAGTAAACTAATATAGCGTTGAGCTTTGTTTAAAGATTTCCCTGTGGAACGAACCGGACTTACTAAAAACTACACTACTGTACGATTAGGTACACTGCCTATAAGTGTTGTAGCAAGGTTTAAGTATATCCATTCTATAAATAAATAAATATCTTATGTAAAATTGTATCGTATTTAATAGTATTTCCTGCAAAAATTTAATAGTATTTTATACCCCTCTGCTTTGACATCAATAGTCTTAAAAAGAAATAATATATATAATAGAATTGAGACGATTTGAACAATTAATCTAGTATAACTCAAAAATGAATAGTAGCCACTGAAAATAACAACATGATCTTGACATATCATTTGTTCAATTTGGTCGATCTAATACTTAGTTAATTCTTTTATCTCTATGATCCCACTTATACCTAATCGATAACGAACCAGAATGACATTTTAAGCAACCCCAAGGGGTGGTCTAGTGGTTAGATGTTTGGAAATCTCCAAAGGAGACCAAGGTTCAACCCTCACTAGCACTTTCGGGGGTTTGCCTTACAAAAAAAAAAAATTTTAAAAAATAATAATAATAAATAAATAAATTGACATTTTAAGCCCAATTTCATCTATTTTTGTTGAGGCAATTTTTACTTTGAAACGGAGAGAATACAATCGTATATGTATGAGTGTTAGATAATAATTTACGTTCATACATTATTGACTATATGTACCAAATGTTGTGGATATTTTGATCGTAAAACCACAACAATCAACACAAATGTAGCCACAAGCATGTTATCTACCATACAGAAGACAACTACACTAAGAAGAAAAGAGAATAATCGAATCATAAACTAGACAAATATATGTATATATAACCTCCAAAAAGTACAACTACGTTTGAAATGTTGACTATGCAAATAGTTGTGAACACGATAACTACTATCATATTTCCCCTGTATACTAAAACACGTGGAGGATTTCGTCGTTTTGACCCCCCCACACTGTCCAAACGACAACACGAAAAAAAAACAATTTCCCCCCACAACTTCACCCAACTTTTAAGTTTAACCCCTCAATCAGGGGTGTAAAGCGTAAATTTATTATTTTAATTAAAAAACTTGATTAAACTTCACCCATATTTTCAACGGGACACATCTTCCCGCTCGCCACACATTAAATTTTTTCTAACCCACCGTTTAACTCAGAAAAATCTTACGAACTCAACGGGACTAACTATACGCGAAACGGATACTTCTAAAAAAACACTCAATACCTCGAACTATATTCAATACATATACACACCTATAATACGCTCCGTTAACTATGAATACGCAATCCAAAAGCCCCGCGGCATCGCGCGGGCCCATTTTCTAGTATTAAACATAAAAGATATTAAGTTTGTGACCATATAACAAAAATGACTATCGCCGAACCTTTCATCTCGTCTACACTAAAAGACTACAAATATAAGTGATAGAATTATTTCAAGTATTTGAGTTGACACTCTCTACATTTTCGATTTTCTATTCATTCAAAAATTCATAAATGAATCGTAATTATTACACCACTAATTTTTATCTATACACAACGAAACATGATTATGATTTATAGTGAGGAAATTAACCAAAATGCCCTTTTGTCGAACGAAATATAACAATTTACTAAATTTTTTTATTTTGTGATTTGCATGTGGCCTTTTCGATTTGCGAATGGCCTGAATTTAATCGAGAAATTTGGCGATTTCGCAAGCAAAGAAAAAAAAAGTGATTTGTAAATCTAATTTGTAATATGCGAACGGGACATGTGATAAACTTTTTACATACTTTGCAATGTTATATCTTTTGAGTCGTAGCTCCGATTTAGTCATTTGTTTTGAAAATCGTGCATTTCTTCGAGATCTAATCATTTTCAAAAATTCGAAGGCGGTTTTTCCAAACATTATTCTAAAACTCGATCTCTAAGACCTTTAAAGTCGACGTTCTACGTTGATCTTCGACCTTTAAATGCACTTTGACCGCTCTTAACTTGCTATAAAACCTTTTAATTTGTAATTCAATAAGTTTATCACCAATGCCGACTGAAAGTACACAAAACTCCCCAATAATCAATTAACCCTTATATAGTAAAGACATGAGAAATGTCGTCGTTTCAGTTATATCGGATTGTCGTTTTGAGTTTGTGTTCACATTACAAACGGTTCCTCAACTTCGGCTATATTTCCACAACGACCCCTCAAGTTTACACCTTTTTAGGGGTAAAAAGTGTAAATATATAATTTTATTAAAATAAAAAAACTAATTTGAAATGTCCCGTTCATATTGATTATAAACGTTCCATAATAATTGATTTCGTCGCGAGGTTTTGACCTCTAAATGAGACGTTTTTCAAAGACTGCATTCATTTTTAAAACAACCATAACCTTTATTTTATCGATAAAGGTTTAAAAAGCATTACATAGATTATCAAATAATGATAATCTAAAATATACCGTTTACACACGACCATTACATAATGGTTTATATTAAGAATATATTACATCAAAAATAAGTTTCTTGAATGCAGTTTTTACAAAATATCATATAAGCATAGACTCCAAATCTTGTCCTTATTTTAGTATGCAACAGCGGAAGCTCTTAATAATCACCTGAGAATAAACATGATTAAAAACGTCAACAAAAATGTTGCTGAGTTATAGGTTTAACCTATATATTATCAAATCATAATAATAGACCACAAGATTTCATATTTCAATACATCCCATACATAGAGATAAAAATCATTCATACGGTAAACACCTGGTAACCGACATTAACAAGATGCATATAGAATATCTCCATCATTCCGGAACACCCATCGGACAAGATAAAATCGAAGTACTAAAGCATTCCAGATTCCAGAATGGGGCTTGTTGGGCCCGATAGATCTATCTTTAGGATTCGCGTCAATTTGGGGGTCTGTTCCCAAATTTTTAGGCTATCAAGCTAAAAAGGGGCATATTCGGCTTCGATCATTCACCCATATAAAGTAGTTTCATTTACTTGTGTCTATTTCGTAAAATATTTATAAAATTGCATGTATTCTCATCCCAAAATATTAGATTTTAAAAGTGAGACTATAACTCACTTTCACAGATTTTTACTTCGTCGAAAAGTAAGACTTGGCCACTGGTCGATTCACGAACCTATAACAAATATGTACATATATATCAAAGTATGTTCAAAATATATTTATAACTTT
This sequence comes from Rutidosis leptorrhynchoides, assembly GCF_046630445.1. Lineage (NCBI taxonomy): Eukaryota > Viridiplantae > Streptophyta > Magnoliopsida > Asterales > Asteraceae > Rutidosis > Rutidosis leptorrhynchoides. Next base: position 717,196,141 of record NC_092333.1, read on the forward strand.
TTTTAATACGTTTTACTGTTTTAAGTTTATTAAGTCAGCTGTCCTCGTTAGTAACCTACAACTAGTTGTCCATAGTTAGATGTGCAGAAATAAATCGATATATATTATCTTGGATCAATCCACGACCCAGTGTATACACGTCTCAGGCTAGATCACAACTCAAAGTATATATATTTTTGGAATCAACCTCAACCCTGTATAGCTAACTCCAACATTACTGCATATAGAGTGTCTATGGTTGTTCCAAATAACATATATACATGGGTCGATATGATATGTCAAAACATTTGCATACGTGTCTATGGTATCCCAAGATTACATAATATATTAGAATACATGTATAATACAATATGAGTTAGCTAGGATATGATTAATATAGATTAGTTACCAATTTTCACGTAGCTACAACAAGCAAAAATATCCAATCTTGTTTTACCCATAACTTCTTCGTTTTAAATCCGTTTTGAGTGAATCCAATTGCTATGGTTTCATATTGAACTTAAGTTTATGAATCTATACAGAAAAAGTATAAGTTTATAGTCGGAAATACAGGTTACAAGTCGTTTTTGTAAAGGTAGTCATTTCAGTCGAAAGAACGACTTCTAGATGACCATTTTGAAACACATACTTTCACTTTGAGTTTAACCACGATTTTTGGATATAGTTTTATGTTCATAAGAAAAATTATTTTCTCAGAAGAACAACTTTTAAATCAAAGTTTATCATAATTTTTAATTAACTAACCCAAAACAGCCCGCGGTGTTACTACGACGGCGTATATCCGATTTTACGGTGTTTTTCGTGTTTTCAGGTTTTAAATCATTAAGTTAGCATATCATATAGATATAGAACATGTGTTTAGTTGATTTTAAAAGTCAAGTTAGAAGGATTAACTTTATTTGTGAACAAGTTTAGAATTAACTAAACTATGTTCTAGTGATTACAAGTTTAAATCTTCGAATAAGATAGTTTTATATGTATGAATCGAATGATGTTACGAACATCATTACTACCTTAATTTTAGTAGGTAAACCTACTGGAAATGAGAAAAATAGATCTAGCTTCAGAGGATCCTTGGATGGCTTGAAAGTTCATGAAGCAGAATCATGACACAAAAACAAGTTCAAGTAAGATTTTCACTCGAAATAAAATTGTTATAGTTATAGAAATTGAATCAAAGTTTGAATATGAGTATTACCTTGTATTAGAAAGATATCTTACTGTAAATAAGAAAGATTTGTTGAGGTTGGATGATCACTTTACAAGATTGGAAGTAAGCTAGCAAACTTGGAAGTATTCTTGATTTTATTAAACTAGAACTTTTAGAATTTATGAAGAACAATTAGAACTTGAAGATAGAACTTGAGAGAGATGAATTAGATGAAAAAAATTGAAGAATGAAAGTGTTTGTAGGTGTTTTTGGTCGTTGGTATATGGATTAGATATTAGGATGTGTAATTTTGTTTACATGTAAATAAGTCATGAATGATTACTAATATTTTTTGTAATTTTATGAGATATTTCATGCTAGTTGTCAAATGATGGTTCCCACATGTGTTAGGTGACTCACATGGGCTGCTAAGAGCTGATCATTGGAGTGTATATACTAATAGTACATACATCTAAAAACTGTGTATTGTACGAGTACGAATACGGGTGCATACGAGTAGAATTGTTGATGAAACTGAACGAGGATGTAATTGTAAGCATTTTTCTTAAGTAGAAGTATTTTGATAAGTGTCTTGAAGTCTTTCAAAAGAGTATGAATACATATGAAAACACTACATGTATATACATTTTAACTGAGTCGTTAAGTCATCGTTAGTCGTTACATGTAAATGTTGTTTTGAAGCCTTTAGGTTAACGATCCTGTTAAGTGTTGTTAACCCATTATACATTATATCTAAAGAGATGTTAAATTATTACATTATCATGATATTATGATGTATTAATATATCTTAATATGATATATATACAATTAAATGTCGTTACAACGATAATCGTTACATATATGCCTCGTTTCGAAATCATTAAGTTAGTCGTCTTGTTTTTACATATGTAGTTCATTGTTAATATACTTAATGATATTTTTACTTATCATAATAAATTGTTAACTATATATATATATATATATATATATATATATATATATATATATATATATATATATATATATCCATATATATGACATCATATAGTTTTTACAAGTTTTAACGTTCGTGAATCACCGGTCAACTTGGGTGGTCAATTGTCTATATGAAACATATTTCAATTAATCAAGTCTTAACAAGTTTGATTGCTTAACATGTTGGAAACACTTAATCATGTAAATAACAATTTCATTTAATATATATAAACATGGAAAAGTTCGGGTCACTACATAATTCCACCCGAATTTATAACGAGCCCAATCTTCTCGCTCGGTGCGATTTAAATTTTTCCGAGACCACCGTTCAACTCGAAAAATTCTTACGAATCCAATGGGACTAACTATACGCGAAACGGACATTTCTAAAAAAATGATAAACACAACGACAACAAGTATCTTCTCGCTCGACATGAGTTACATTTTTTCGACGGCATCGTCAGACTCGAAATAATTTTATGAACAAAACGAAACTAACCACGCTCGAAACGGACACTTTTTAAAAAACGCTAAACACAACGACAGCCCGTATCTTTCTGTTCGCCGCGAGTCAATTTTCCCGACAACACCATTACACTCGAAAAAATTTATTGAACAAAACAAAACTAACTACGTTCGAAACGGATACTTTTTAAAAAACGCTTAACACAACGACATCTAAAACGGCGCTTAAGACATGGGCCGTGTTCCCCTCTGTAAATACACAACGCTACGTTAAATATGAATACGCAGGCCGAAAGCCCCCGCCGCAATGCGCGGACCGGTCCAGACTAGTTTGAATAAATAACACAAATCACAAAATTACTTATTTGAACATGAAACACAAATCGAAACATATGTCGTTATTCAAATAAAACATGGGACTTTGACTTTAATACAAACAGATAGATCTCGAAAAATACGGTGATTAAATCGGAGTAACGAATCATAAAAATATAATTTTGCAAAGTTTACCGATCACGATCAATGTCTGCCACCCATTCACAAAAGTCCAAAAGTTATTTGCGATTTGCTAATGGGCATACGCAAATCGTAAATTCAGTTCACAAATCGCCAAAAGAAAAAAAAAATTGCGTTTTACGAGGGTATTTTGTGATAAAAAAAATTGAGGCAAAAAGTTATATGTCGTTCCAAAAAAGAGTATTTTAGTTATCCCTTTATAAGGTTATACGTAGTATTGTACAAAGATAAAACATGTTTAATGATGAATTGATAGAATCAACCTTCAAGAATACTTTACAAACATATTAAAGTGTCTTAAACCCTAAAGTAATATTTCGATCATTGATGGTTAAACATAATATTGTTATTTACAGTATGAAAAGTTCCAATCAGATATCGTATATTGGAACAAAAATGGACTTCTTGTAGGCATTGACTTACTAAAAGTTGTGATAAATGCACAACTATTTATAATGAAGTCACAAAAACTATCCACTATACTTGTTCGTATAGAACAATTTGGCACACAATGCAAGTTTAGTAAATTTATCTGTATTAGTAGTGAAAATATCACTACCAAATCACAAACCCAAAAACTTTATTCCTCTTATCATAAAAACACAATTACCTAATTTGAATATACATTTATATAATCTAATAAACCTCTAAAATAATGACATCATCATTAAGTTAAATTATCATTTACTTTTCATAATGATGATGTCATAATTATATATTAATTTAATTAAAAAAATAATACAAAATCTTTTATAAAAAGAAATATATTAATCTCTCATAAATTGTAATTTTATTTTTTTAAAAAATTAAAAAGGCATTTATTATTATTATTAATTATTATTATTTTTTAAAAATATAAATATAATTATTCAACTTTGAGCGAACTTTATGTTTGTAAAATCAACGTCAAGTTTCTTAGTCAAAATCTGTAGTTCCACGGGGCAATAAACTAAATGACTTTAACATTTACATTCACTTAATACCTAAAATATATTATTAAACTATTTCATTTAAACAAACCCGTATTTTTACGGGTCATTTCACTAGTTATACATATACATACATACATACAAAACATACACATAAAAAAAGGAGAACCGATGGCTCACTTTGGCTATACATGATGTATCGTGATAAAGGGATTGCAACATTTAAAATTTTAAATATAAGATGAAATGACCATTCATATTATAAGGTAAAGAAATGATTTTGGTACAGTATAAAAAAAAGTAATTTGGACAGTTATCAATTATAATTTTTTACTTTCCACATTCAATAATATACATAAAAATGGATTTATTCAAAAAAAAAAAAAAAAAAAAATCCAAATGGTTGCATCTAGACTTTTTGACAAAAAAAAGAACTACGGAGTAATAACACTGTATTTTACTATTTTTATTGATTGATATGTTTGTAGTTCTAACAACAAAAGCATTACATCCAACCCCACTGGGTCCCCTTTTCCACCTGCAGTTATTATCTCAGCCCATCTATATAAGCTCAACTTCTAAAACATAACCATGCCATCTCTGATCTCTCTGCTATTATACTAAAAACTGTTCTGGGGATTCATGCCTCACTAATCATCGGTCTAATGGAATCAGAAAATCGTTCGAAAAGTGAAAACAATGCGATAACGGGGGAAGATAAACACAAAGAGAAAGGTTCAAGATTCAAAAGGAGATGCTGCACATCACTGAAAGAGCAGTATTCAAGATTGTACATACTTACAAAATGTGTTGTTATATTGCTTTGTTGGCATAAGCATGCAAACTGTAGTTAAAATGCAAGATAAAGGGATGGACTTAGAATATAATCACTAAGGAGTAAAAAATAATTGTAAATTTTTTCTCTTTCTGAGGGGCAACAATTATGTCTCTATATGCCTTACAGATTTCTTCAGGGGCAGCTGCCCCCTGTTCTGTTTGTAGATCCATCCCTGCTTAGATACATAGTAAAATATGCACATGTATATATGTGTGCGTGCACTCATACAATCTGTTGATGATTACTAATATTTTTTGTAATTTTATGAGATATTTCATGCTAGTTGTCAAATGATGGTTCCCACATGTGTTAGGTGACTCACATGGGCTGTTAAGAGCTGATCATTGGATTATATATACCAATAGTACATATATCTAAAAGCTGTATATTGTACGAGTACGAATACGGGTGCATACGAGTAGAATTGTTGATGAAACTGAACGAGGATGTAATTGTAAGCATTTTTGTTAAGTAGAAGTATTTTGATAAGTGTCTTGAAGTCTTTCAAAAGTGTATGAATACATATTAAAACACTACATGTATATACATTTTAACTGAGTCGTTAAGTCATCGTTAGTCGTTACATGTAAATGTTGTTTTGAAGCCTTTAGGTTAACGATCCTGTTAAGTGTTGTTAACCCATTATACATTATATCTAAAGAGATGTTAAATTATTACATTATCATGATATTATGATGTATTAATATATCTTAATATGATATATATACAATTAAATGTCGTTACAACGATAATCGTTACATATATGTCTCGTTTCGAAATCATTAAGTTAGTAGTCTTGTTTTTACATATGTAGTTCATTGTTAATATACTTAATGATATTTTTACTTATCATAATATCATGTTAACTATATATATATATATATATATATATATATATATATATATATATATATATATATATATATATATATATATATATATATATATATATATGACATCATATAGTTTTTACAAGTTTTAACGTTCGTGAATCACCGGTCAACTTGGGTGGTCAATTGTCTATATGAAACCTATTTCAATTAATCAAGTATTAACAAGTTTAATTGTTTAACATGTTGGAAACACTTAATCATGTAAATAAAAATTTTATTTAATATATATAAACATGGAAAAGTTTGGGTCACTACAGTACCTACCCGTTAAATAAATTTCGTCCCGAAATTTTAAGCAGTTGGAGGTGTTGACGTATCTTCTGGAAATAAGTGCGGGTATTTCTTCTTCATCTGATCTTCTCGTTCCCAGGTGAACTCGGGTCCTCTACGAGCATTCCATCGAACCTTAACAATTGGTATCTTGTTTTGTTTAAGTCTTTTAACCTCACGATCCATTATTTCGACGGGTTCTTCGATGAATTGAAGTTTTTCGTTGATTTGGATTTCGTTTAACGGAATAGTGAGATCTTCTTTAGCAAAACATTTCTTCAAATTCGAGACGTGGAAAGTGTTATGTACAGCCGCGAGTTGTTGAGGTAACTCAAGTCGGTAAGCTACTGGTCCGACACGATCAATAATCTTGAATGGTCCAATATACCTTGGACTTAATTTTCCTCGTTTACCAAATCGAACAACGCCTTTCCAAGGTGCAACTTTAAGCATGACCATCTCTCCAATTTCAAATTCTATATCTTTTCTTTTAATGTCACCGTAGCTCTTTTGTCGACTTTGGGCGGTTTTCAACCGTTGTTGAATTTGGATAATCTTCTCTGTAGTTTCTTTTATTATCTCCGGACCCGTAATCTGTCTATCCCCCACTTCACTCCAACAAATCGGAGACCTGCACTTTCTACCATAAAGTGCTTCAAACGGCGCCATCTCAATGCTTGAATGGTAGCTGTTGTTGTAGGAAAATTCTGCTAACGGAAGGTGTCTATCCCAACTGTTTCTGAAATCAATAACACATGCTCGTAGCATGTCTTCAAGCGTTTGTATCGTTCTTTCGCTCTACCCATCAGTTTGTGGATGATAGGCAGTACTCATGTCTAGACGAGTTCCTAATGCTTGCTGTAATGTCTGCCAGAATCTTGAAATAAATCTACCATCCCTATCAGAGATAATAGAGATTGGTATTCCATGTCTGGAGACGACTTCCTTCAAATACAGTCGTGCTAACTTCTCCATGTTGTCATCTTCTCGTATTGGCAGGGAGTGTGCTGATTTGGTGAGACGATCAACTATTACCCAAATAGTATCAAAACCACTTGCAGTCCTTGGCAATTTAGTGATGAAATCCATGGTAATGTTTTCCCATTTCCATTCCGGGATTTCGAGTTGTTGAAGTAGACCTGATGGTTTCTGATGCTCAGCTTTGACCTTAGAACACGTCAAACATTCTCCTACGTATTTAGCAACATCGGCTTTCATACCCGGCCACCAAAAATGTTTCTTAAGATCCTTGTACATCTTTCCCGTTCCAGGATGTATTGAGTAACTGGTTTTATGAGCTTCTCTAAGTACCAGTTCTCTCATATCTTCAAATTTTGGTACCCAAATTCTTTCAGCCCTATACCGGGTTCCGTCTTCCCGAATATTAAGATGCTTCTCCGATCTTTTGGCTATTTCATCCCTTAAGTTTCCCTCTTTTAAAACTCCTTGTTGCGCCTCCTTTATTTGAGTAGTAAGGTTAGTGTGAATCATTATATTCATAGCTTTTACTTGAATAGGTTCTCTATCCTTTCTGCTCAAGGCGTCGGCTACCACATTTGCCTTCCCCGGGTGGTAACGAATCTCAAAGTCGTAATCATTCAACAATAAAACCATCTGCGATGCCTCATGTTCAGTTGTTTCTGATTAAATATGTGTTAAAGACTTTTGTGGTCGGTATATATAATACGTTTGACCCCATATAAGTAGTGCCTCCAAGTCTTTAATGCAAAAACAACCGCGCCTAATTTCAAATCATGCGTCGTATAATTCTTCTCGTGAATCTTCAATTGTCTAGATGCATAAGCAATTACCTTCGTTCGTTGCATTAATACACAACCGAGACCTTGCTTTGAGGCATCACAATATATCACAAAATCATCATTCCCTTCAGGTAATGACAATATATGTGCCATAGTTAACTTTTTCTTCAACAATTGAAACGCTTTTTCTTGTTCATCCTTCCATTCAAATTTCTTCCCTTTATGCGTTAATGCAGTCAAGGGTTTTGCTATTTTGGAAAAATCTTGGATGAACCTTCTGTAGTAACCAGCTAGCCCTAAAAATTGGCGTATGTGTTTCGGGGTTTTCGGGGTTTTCCACTTTTCAACGGTTTCAATCTTTGCTGGATCCACCTGAATACCTTCTTTATACACTATATGACCGAGGAATTGAACTTCTTCTAACCAAAATACACACTTTGAAAACTTAGCGTACAGTTTTTCTTTTCTTAGCAACTCTAGCACTTTTCTCAAATGTTCTTCGTGCTCTTGATCATTCTTCGAGTAAATAAGTATGTCATCGATGAATACAATGACAAACTTGTCAAGATATGTCCCACACACTCGGTTCATGAGGTCCATGAACACAGCTGGTGCGTTAGTCAATCCAAACGGCATAACCATAAACTTGTAATGACCGTAACGCTTCCTAAAAGTAGTCTTCGAAATGTCATCCTCCTTCACCCGCATTTGGTGATACCCAGAACGCAAATCAATCTTCAAATAAACCGACGAGCCTTGTAGTTGATCAAATAAATCGTCGATTCTCGGTAATAGGTAATGGTTCTTGATGGTAAGTTTGTTCAACTCTCGGTAGTCGATACGAATGTACCATCTTTCTTCTGGACAAACAGAACAGGAGCTCCCCATGGTGATGGACTTGGTCAAATGAAACCACGCTTTAACAATTCCTGTAATTGACTTTGTAATTCTTTCATTTCACTGGGTGCGAGTCTGTATGGAGCACGAGCTATTGGTGCAGCTCCTGGTACAAGGTCTATTTAAAATTCAACGGATCGATGTGGGGGTAATCCCGGTAATTCTTTCGAAAATACATCGGGAAATTCTTTTGCGACGGGAACATCACTGATGTTCTTTTCTTCAGGTTTAACTTCCTTGATGTGTGCTAGAATTACGTAACAACCTTTTCTTATTAGTTTTTGCGCCTTCAAACTACTAATAAGATTTAATTTTGCGTTGTTCTTTTCTCCGTACACCATTAAAGGTTTTCCTTTTTCACGCATAATGCGAATCGCATTTTTGTAACAAACGACCTCTGCTTTTACCTTTTTCAACCAGTCCATGCCAATTATTACATCAAAACTCCCTAACTCGACTGGTATTAAATCAATTTTAAACGTTTCATCCCCCAGTTTAATTTCTCTATCCCGACATATATTATCTGTTGAAATTAATTTACCGTTTGCTAATTCGAGTAAAAATTTACTATCCAAAGGCGTCAATGGGCAACTTAACTTAGCACAAAAATCTCTACTCATATAGCTTCTATCCGCACCCGAATCAAATAAAATATAAGCAGATTTATTATCAATAAGAAACGTGTAGTGATCCTAACTTTTCCATGTTTATATATATTAATTGAGATTGATATTTACATGATTAAATATTTCTAACATGTTAAGCAATCAAACTTGTTAAGACTTGATTAATTGAAAAGTAACATCACCATTAGCCCGTAGTATGATATTGTCCGCTTTGGACACAAGCCGATCACCGACAGGCCAACTTGCCCCGGATCGCACTTCAACCTCACGGATTTGCTTCTCGGGTAAACACCCTCAAAACGCGTCATACCAGAAGAGGTATCCACACCCTTATAAGGAGTGCTTTGTTTTCCTCTCCCACCGATGTGGGACGAGTCGGTTACAACTCTCCCCCCCTTCGGGACACTGCGTCCCCGCAGTGCACATCGATGCGGGCCCCAGCTCTGATACCATAAGTAACATCACCATTAGCCCGTAGTATGATATTGTCCGCTTTGGACACAAGCCGATCACCGACAGGCCAACTTGCCCCGGATCGCACTTCAACCTCACGGATTTGCTTCTCGGGTAAACACCCTCAAAACGCGTCATACCAGAAGAGGTATCCACACCCTTATAAGGAGTGCTTTGTTTTCCTCTCCCACCGATGTGGGACGAGTCTGTTACATGAAATATGTTTCATATAGACAATTGACCACCCAAGTTGACCGGTGATTCACGAACGTTAAAACTTGTAAAAACTATATGATGACATATATATGGATATATATATAGTTAACATGATACTAGGATAAGTAAACATATCATTAAGTATATTAACAATGAACTACATATGTAAAAACAAGACTACTAACTTAATGATTTTTTAAACGAGACATATATGTAACGATTATCGTTGTAAAGACATTTAATGTATATATATCATATTAAGAGATATTCATACATGATAATATCATGATAATATAATAATTTAAAATCTCATTTGATATTATAAACATTGGGTTAACAACATTTAACAAGATCGTTAACCTAAAGGTTTCAAAACAACACTTACATGTAACGACTAACGATGACTTAACGACTCAGTTAAAATGTATATACATGTAGTGTTTTAATATGTATTTATACACTTTTGAAAGACTTCAATACACTTATCAAAATACTTCTACTTAACAAAAATGCTTACAATTACATCCTCGTTCAGTTTCATCAACAATTCTACTCGTATGCACCCGTATTCGTACTCGTACAATACAAAGCTTTTAGATGTATGTACTATTGGTATATACACTCCAATAATCAGCTCTTAGCAGCCCATGTGAGTCACCTAACACATGTGGGAACCATCATTTGGCAACTAGCATGAAATATCTCATAAAATTACAAAAATATGAGTAATCATTCATGACTTATTTACATGAAAATAAAATTACATATCCTTTATATCTAATCCATACACCAACGACCAAAAACACCTACAAACACTTTTATTCTTCAATTTTCTTCATCTAATTGATCTCTCTCAAGTTCTATCTTCAAGTTCTAAGTGTTCTTCATATATTCTACAAGTTCTAGTTACATAAAATCAAGAATACTTTCAAGTTTGCTAGCTCACTTCCAATCTTGTAAGGTGATCATCCAACCTCAAGAAATCTTTGTTTCTTACAGTAGGTTATCATTCTAATACAAGGTAATAATCATATTCAAACTTTAGTTCAATTTCTATAACTATAACAATCTTATTTCAAGTGATGATCTTACTTGAACTTGTTTCCGTGTCATGATTATGCTTCAAGAACTTCGAGCCATCCAAGGATCCGTTGAAGCTAGATCCATTTTTCTATTTTCTAGTAGGTTTATCCAAGGAACTTAAGGTAGTAATGATGTTCATAACATCATTCGATTCATACATATAAAGCTATCTTATTCGAAGGTTTAAACTTGTAATCACTAGAACATAGTTTAGTTAATTCTAAACTTGTTCGCAAACAAAAGTTAATCCTTCTAACTTGAATTTTAAAATAAACTAAACACATGTTCTATATCTATATGATATGCTAACTTAGTTATTTAAAACCTGGAAACACGAAAAACACCGTAAAACCGGATTTACGCCGTCGTAGTAACACCGCGGGCTGTTTTGGGTTAGTTAATTAAAAACTATGATAAACTTTGATTTAAAAGTTGTTATTCTGAGAAAATGATTTTTATTATGAACATGAAACTATATCCAAATGACTACCTTTACAATATGACTGAAATGACTACCTTTACAAAAACGACTTGTAACTTATTTTTCCGACTATAAACCTATACTTTTTCTATTTAGATTCATAAAATAGAGTTCAATATGAAACCATAGCAATTTGATTCACTCAAAACGGATTTAAAATGAAGAAGTTATGGGTAAAACAAGATTGGATAATTTTTCTCATTTTAGCTACGTGAAAATTGGTAACAAATCTATTCCAACCATAACTTAATCAACTTGTATTGTATATTATGTAATCTTGAGATACCATAGACACATATACAATGTTTCGACCTATCATGTCGACACATCTATATATATTTCGGAACAACCATAGACACTCTATATGTGAATGTTGGAGTTAGCTATACAGGGTTGAGGTTGATTCCAAAATATATATAGTTTGAGTTGTGATCAATACTGAGATACGTATACACTGGGTCGTGGATTGATTCAAGATAATATTTATCGATTTATTTCTGTACATCTAACTGTGGACAACTAGTTGTAGGTTACTAACGAGGACAGCTGACTTAATAAACTTAAAACATCAAAATATATTAAAAGTGTTGTAAATATATTTTGAACATACTTTGATATATATGTATATATTGTTATAGGTTCGTGAATCAACCAGTGGCCAAGTCTTACTTCCCGACGAAGTAAAAATCTGTGAAAGTGAGTTATAGTCTCACTTTTAAAATCTAATATTTTTGGGATGAGAATACATGCAGGTTTTATAAATGATTTACAAAATAGACACAAGTACATGAAACTACATTCTATGGTTGAATTATCGAAATCGAATATGCCCCTTTTTATTAAGTCTGGTAATCTAAGAATTAGGGAACAGACACCCTAATTGACGCGAATCCTAAAGATAGATCTATTGGGCCTAACAAACCCCATCCAAAGTACCAGATGCTTTAGTACTTCGAAATTTATATCATATCCGAAGGGTGTCCCGGAATGATGGGGATATTCTTATATATGCATCTTGTTAATGTCGGTTACCAGGTGTTCACCATATGAATGATTTTTATCTCTATGTATGGGATGTGTATTGAAATATGAAATCTTGTGGTCTATTATTATGATTTGATATATATATATAGGTTAAACCTATAACTCACCAACATTTTTGTTGACGTTTTAAGCATGTTTATTCTCAGGTGATTATTAAGAGCTTCCGCTGTCGCATACTTAAATAAGGACGAGATTTGGAGTCCATGCTTGTATGATATTGTGTAAAAACTGCATTCAAGAAACTTATTTTGTTGTAACATATTTGTATTGTAAACCATTATGTAATGGTCGTGTGTAAACAGGATATTTTATATTATCATTATTTGATAATCTACGTAAAGCTTTTTAAACCTTTATTGATAAAATAAAGGTTATGGTTTGTTTTAAAAATGAATGCAGTCTTTGAAAAACATCTCATATAGAGGTCAAAACCTCGCAACGAAATCAATTAATATGGAACGTTTTTAATCAATAAGAACGGGACATTTCAAAACGTACCCGTAACAAGCTCCAGGTCTTCCTGCGCTTCTGCCGTATTAATATTGAAAACTCTTCCGTGGCCCTGCCCATTAGTATTCCCCTGATTCGGGCAATTACTTCTAATGTGGCCCGGCTTTCGACATCCAGAACAAACAAAGGCGGCATTACTTGTTTCGCCACTATTTGTTCCTTTAGTTTTGTTAAACTTTGGTCCATAGACCTCACACTTTTTCGCACCATGGCCAGTTCTTTTACACTTGGTGCAAAATGTCGTGCAGAACCCATTCTGGTGGTACTCTTCACACCTTTGGCATTTTTGGTTTTTGTTGCCGTTGTTGTTATTGAGGTTATTGTTGGGATTGTTATTGTTGTTGAAACGGTTGTTATAGTAGTTGTTGATGTTGGGACGTTTGTTGTAGTTATTGTCGGGATTGCGGTTATTGTTGCGATTGTTGTTGCGGTTGTGGTTGTAATTGTTGTTGTTGTTGTATTGGTGACCCTTGTCACTGGTTTCTTCCCACTTTCTCTTGAGTGTTTCGTGTTGGCTTCTTCAGCAGCCTACTCTTTAATTCTTCCCTCAATCTAATTTATGAGTTTATGAGCCATTCGACTTGCCTTTTATATGGAAGCGGGCTCGTGTGAACTCACATCTTCTTGAATCCTTACTGGTAACCCTTTTATAAACACGTCGATCTTCTCTTCTTCATCTTCGAACGTTCCTGGACATAATAGGCACAACTCTGTGAATCTTCGTTCATATGTGGTAATGTCGAACCCTTGTGTTCATAACTCTCTAAGCTCTATCTTGAGCTTATTGACTTCGTTTCTAGGACGGTACTGCTCATTCATCAATTGCTTGAATGCCGACCACGGTAGTGCGTAAGCAGCATTTTGTCCTACCTGTTCAAGATAGGTATTCCACCACGTTAACGCAGTACCTGTGAAGGTATGCGTAGCGTACTTAATTTTATCCTCTTCAGTACACTTACTTATGGCAAACACCGATTCGACTTTCTCGGTCCACCATTTCAATCCAATTGGTCCTTCAGTTCCATCAAATTCCAAAGGTTTGCAGGCAGTGAATTCTTTGTAGGAGCATCCTACATGATTTCTTGTGGAATTAGTTCCACTGCTAGATCCAGAGTTATTGTTATTTTGCATCGTAGCCTATACTGCGGCTATGTTTGCTGCAAGGAAAACACGAAAGTCTTCCTCGCTCATGTTCAAATTCTGACGAGTCGCCGGTGCCATTTCCTTCAAAAATAGCCAAAAGAATTGAGTTAATCATATATAATTTAAGAGTAGTCAATAGTATTTCGTAGCATAATATGAACTCATTTATAAAAGCTTTTTCTTCATATTAGCGTTTTATAAGTTTAAATTCGGGTACTACCTACCCGTTAAGTTCATACTTAGTAGCTAATATATAATTCAACTACTACAATTCCATATGAAAAACTGATTATAATAATATATCACATATAAATATTCTTCAAACTTACAAATCGCTATATTACATATAACATGAAATATAGTACACTTTGATACAGGACAGGTTTGAAGATAAATCTAGTTAATACGCAAGTTGTTCAGTAAAGGAAATAAAGACACGTAATTCATAAGTCCAGAAACAAGTCATGCATTCTGGTTTTACTAAGACGACTTCCCATCCTTGGTCTTGTGGAAAATAACCGTTATGACCATTGGCTAAGCAGCATGTTGTAATGTCGTCAAAAGGACGAGGGTTTCGTAATGTCCAACAGCCCCGTAATAATCTAAAAACCTTGTTTCTCACCCCAACTACTGAATCCGTCTCTTGTGGGAAGGTTTTATTTAAAAGCTCCAATCCGATGTTCTTTTTCTCACTTTGGTAAGAAGCGAACATCACTAACCCGTAAGCATAACATGCTTCTTTATGTTGCATGTTAGAAGCTCTTTCTAATTCACGAAATCCTATGTTGGGATATGTTGAGTCAAAATAGGTTCTTAACCCGTAGCGTAAAATTGCATTTGGGTTTCCTGTATTTAACGCTTTAAAGAAAACACGGCGTAACTTACGGTCTCCCCAATGTGATATACCCCACCTATCAAAGGAAAGCCTTTTATAAATTAAGGCATTTCTGGAAAGTCTTTCAAATGTTTGACAAGTTAATTTTGCTATAATTAATTGTGCTGATGAATTCTGACCGACTCTAGACAAGATTTCCTCAATCATATCCTCTGGTAGATCTTCTAAAATATTCGGTTGTCTACCCTTAACGTCCATTTTGTTTTTATACTGTAAAATAGACAAGGATTAGATTCGTAAAAGATAATTAACAAACAATACAAGCAATTTTTACATAGAACATAAAAGTACAAGAACACTACAATACATATAATACACAACATGATTACAACCCTCTAATCTGAATCACTGGTTTCTTCTTCTTCGGACTTGGTTCGTTTTCCTAATTTTCTAGGAATATATGGTGTTCCTCTAATACGAGCCGTCATTTTCCACAATGGTTTAGAAAAACCTGGTGGTTTAGAGGTTCTCGAGTCATTGTTACATTTTAGGAAATACGGATGTTGCCGATACATATAGAGTTCATCGGGGTTGGAATCGGGTTTCTCTATTTTTATACCTTTTCCCTTATTATTTTCTTTTGCTTTATTAAATTGGGTCGAGGTAATTTCTATAACATCATCGGAATCCTCATCGGGATCCGATTCATCGAAAAATTGATAATCTTCCCAATATTTTGCTTCCTCGGCGGAAACACCATTGACCATTATTAACTTTGGTTCGTTGGTTGAGGATTTTCTTTTATTTAATCGATTTACTATAGGTATCAATATTTCTTCCTCCGGAACCTCTTCTTCTTCTGGTTCCTCCTCTTCTGATTCCTCTTCTTCCGGTTCCTCTTCTTCTAGTTTCTCTTCTTCCGGTTCCTCTTCTTCCGGTTCCTCTTCTTCCGGTTCCTCTTCGAGAATTTGTGAATCTTCCTAAATTATATTCGACTCTTCATTATTATTAGGTGAGTCGATGGGATTTATACTAGTGGTAGACATCTATCACACAATATCAAACACATTAAGAAGTTAATATATCACATAATATTTACATGTTAATAATATATAGTTTCCAACAAAAGTGTTAAGCAATCATTTTTAAAGAAAACACGGTCGAAGTCCAGACTCACTAATGTATCCTAACAAACTCGATAAGACACACTAATGCAAATTTCTGGTTCTCTAAGACCAGCGCTCAGATACCAACTGAAATGTCCCGTTCATATTGATTATAAACGTTCCATATTAATTGATTTCTTCGCGAGGTTTTGACCTCTAAATGAGACGTTTTTCAAAGACTGCATTCATTTTTAAAACAACCATAACCTTTATTTTATCGATAAAGGTTTAAAAAGCATTACATAGATAATCAAATAATGATAATCTAAAATATACCGTTTACACACGACCATTACATAATGGTTTACATTAAGAATATATTACATCAAAAATAAGTTTCTTGAATGCAGTTTTTACAAAATATCATACAAGCATAGACTCCAAATCTTGTCCTTATTTTAGTATGCAACAGCGGAAGCTCTTAATAATCACCTAAGAATAAACATGTTTAAAAACGTCAACAAAAATGTTGCTGAGTTATAGGTTTAACCTATATATTATCA
Source organism: Rutidosis leptorrhynchoides (assembly GCF_046630445.1). Lineage (NCBI taxonomy): Eukaryota > Viridiplantae > Streptophyta > Magnoliopsida > Asterales > Asteraceae > Rutidosis > Rutidosis leptorrhynchoides. The sequence goes on from NC_092333.1 coordinate 717,212,894, forward strand.
AATCATAATAATAGACCACAAGATTTCATATTTCAATACATCCTATACATAGAGATAAAAATCATTCATACGGTGAACACCTGGTAACCGATATTAACAAGATGCATATAGAATATCCCCATCATACCGGAACCGGGACCAAAGTCAACTCACAACATTCACGGTGTGTCGAGTAGTCGGTGCCATTTCCTTCAAAATAGTTAAATGGAACAAGTTAATCATACAGAATATTAAGAGTAGTTAATAGTATTTCGTAGCATAATATGAACTCATTTATAAAAGCTTTTTCTTCATATTAGCGTTTTATAAGTTTAAATTCGGGTAGTACCTACCCGTTAAGTTCATACTTAGTAGCTAATATACAATTCAACTACTACAATTCTATATGAAAAACTGATTATAATAATATTTCGCGTTCAAACTTTTATACAATATTTTACAAACTTACAATACCGCTTATTTTACATAAAGCATGAAATATAGCACACAATAACTTTGATACAAGATAGTTGTGAAGACAATTCTAGCTAGTACACAAGTCGTTCAGCAAAGGCAATAAAGACACGTAATTCATACGTCCAGAAACAAGTCATGCATTCTGGTTTTACTAGGACTACTTCCCATCCTTGGTCTTGTGCAACATAACCGTTATGGCCGTTGATAAGACAGCGTGTTGTAACGTCATCAAAGGGACGAGGGTTACGTAATGTCCAACAGTCCCGTAATAATCTAAAAACCTCATTTCTTACCCCAATTACCGACTCCGTCACTTGTGGAAACGTTTTGTTTAATAGTTGTAGCCCGATGTTCTTGTTCTCACTTTGGTGAGAAGCGAACATTACTAATCCGTAAGCATAACATGCTTCTTTATGTTGCATGTTAGCCGCTTTTTCTAAATCACGAAGTCCAATATTCGGATATATTGAGTCAAAATAATTTCTTAACCCGTTGCGTAAAATAGCATTTGGGTTCCCCGCAATATATGCGTCAAAGTAAACACATCGTAACTTATGGGTTTCCCAATGTGATATCCCCCATCTTTCAAACGAAAGTCTCTTATAAACCAAGACATTCTTGGAACGTTCTTCGAATGTCTTACAAACTGATCTCGCCTTAAATAGTTGTGCCGAAGAATTCTGGCCGACTCTAGACAAGATTTCATCAATCATGTCTCCGGGTAGGTCTCTTAAAATATTGGGTTGTCTATCCATTTTGTGTTTTTAAACTGTAAAATAGACAAGAGTTAGATTCATAAAAAAATACTTATTAATACAAGCAATTTTTACATATATCATAAAGCATAAGAACACTATATTACATATATTACACCACACGAATACAACTATCTTATTCCGACTCGCTCGTTTCTTCTTCTTCGGTTTTGGTTCGTTTTTCCAAGTTTCTAGGGATATATGATGTTCCCCTAATACGAGCCATCGTTGTCCACATTGGTTTAGAAAAACCTGGTGGTTTAGAGGTTCCCGGGTCATTGTTACAACTTAAGGACTTCGGGCGTTGACGATACATATAAAGTTCATCGGGGTTGGAATTAGATTTCTCTATTTTTATGCCCTTTCCCTTATTATTTTCTTTTGCCTTTTTAAATTCAGTTGGGGTAATTTCTATAACATCATCGGAATTCTCGTCGGAATCCGATTCATCGGAGAATTGGTAATCCTCCCAATATTTTGCTTCCTTGGCGGAAACACCATTGACCATAATTAACTTTGGTCGGTTGGTTGAGGATTTTCTTTTACTTAACCGTTTTATTATTTCCCCCGCCGGTTCTATTTCTTCATCCGGTTCCGATTCTTCTTCCGGTTCCGATTCTTCTTCCGGTTCCGACTCTTCTTCCGGTTCCTCTTCGGGAACTTGTGAATCAGTCCACAAATCATTCCAATTTACATTTGACTCTTCATTATTATTAGGTGAGTCAATGGGACTTGTTCTAGAGGTAGACATCTATCACATAATATCAAACACGTTAAGAGATTAATATATCACATAATATTCATATGTTAAAAATATATAGTTTCCAACAAAAATGTTAAGCAATCATTTTTAAAGAAAACACGGTCGAAGTCCAGACTCACTAATGCATCCTAACAAACTCGATAAGACACACTAATGCAAATTTTCTGGTTCTCTAAGACCAACGCTCGGATACCAACTGAAATGTCCCGTTCTTATTGATTAAAAACGTTCCATATTAATTGGTTTCGTTGCGAGGTTTTGACCTCTATATGAGACGTTTTTCAAAGACTGCATTCATTTTTAAACAAACCATAACCTTTATTTCATCAATAAAGGTTTAAAAAGCTTTACGTAGATTATCAAATAATGATAATCTAAAATATCCTGTTTACACACGACCATTACATAATGGTTTACAATACAAATATGTTACAACAAAATAAGTTTCTTGAATGCAGTTTTTACACAATATCATACAAGCATGGACTCCAAATCTTGTCCTTATTTAAGTATGCAACAGCGGAAGCTCTTAATAATCACCTGAGAATAAACATGCTTAAAACGTCAACAAAAATGTTGGTGAGTTATAGGTTTAACCTATATATATCAAATCGTAACAATAGACCACAAGATTTCATATTTCAATACACATCCCATACATAGAGATAAAAATCATTCATATGGTGAACACCTGGTAACCGACATTAACAAGATGCATATATAAGAATATCCCCATCATTCCGGGACACCCTTCGGATATGATATAAATTTCGAAGTACTAAAGCATCCGGTACTTTGGATGGGGTTTGTTAGGCCCAATAGATCTATCTTTAGGATTCGCGTCAATTAGGGTGTCTGTTCCCTAATTCTTAGATTACCAGACTTAATAAAAAGGGGCATATTCGATTTCGATAATTCAACCATAGAATGTAGTTTCACGTACTTGTGTCTATTTTGTAAATCATTTATAAAACCTGCATGTATTCTCATCCCAAAAATATTAGATTTTAAAAGTGGGACTATAACTCACTTTCACAGATTTTTACTTCGTCGGGAAGTAAGACTTGGCCACTGGTTGATTCACGAACCTATAACAATATATACATATATATCAAAGTATGTTCAAAATATATTTACAACACTTTTAATATATTTTGATGTTTTAAGTTTATTAAGTCAGCTGTCCTCGTTAGTAACCTACAACTAGTTGTCCACAGTTAGATGTACAGAAATAAATCGATAAATATTATCTTGAATCAATCCACGACCCAGTGTATACGTATCTCAGTATTGATCACAACTCAAACTATATATATTTTGGAATCAACCTCAACCCTGTATAGCTAACTCCAACATTCACATATAGAGTGTCTATGGTTGTTCCGAAATATATATAGATGTGTCGACATGATAGGTCGAAACATTGTATACGTGTCTATGGTATCTCAAGATTACATAATATATAATACAAGTTGATTAAGTTATGGTTGGAATAGATTTGTTACCAATTTTCACGTAGCTAAAATGAGAAAAATTATCCAATCTTGTTTTACCCATAACTTCTTCATTTTAAATCCGTTTTGAGTGAATCAAATTGCTATGGTTTCATATTGAACTCTATTTTATGAATCTAAACAAAAAAGTATAGGTTTCTAGTCGGAAAAATAAGTTACAAGTCGTTTTTGTAAAGGTAGTCATTTCAGTCGAAAGAACGACGTCTAGATGACCATTTTAGAAAACATACTTCCACTTTGAGTTTAACCATAATTTTTGGATATAGTTTCATGTTCATAATAAAAATCATTTTCTCAGAATAACAACTTTTAAATCAAAGTTTATCATAGTTTTTAATTAACTAACCCAAAACAGCCCGCGGTGTTACTACGACGGCGTAAATCCGGTTTTACGGTGTTTTTCGTGTTTTCAGGTTTTAAATCATTAAGTTAGCATATCATATAGATATAGAACATGTGTTTAGTTGATTTTAAAAGTCAAGTTAGAAGGATTAACTTTTGTTTGCGAACAAGTTTAGAATTAACTAAACCATGTTCTAGTGATTACAAGTTTAAACCTTCGAATAAGATAGCTTTATATGTATGAATCGAATGATGTTATGAACATCATTACTACCTTAAGTTCCTTGGATGAACCTACTGGAAAAGAGAAAAATGGATCTAGCTTCAATGGATCCTTGGATGGCTCAAAGTTCTTGAAGCAAAATCATGACACGAAAACAAGTTCAAGTAAGATCATCACTTGAAATAAGATTGTTATAGTTATAGAAATTGAACCAAAGTTTGAATATGATTATTACCTTGTATTAGAATGATAACCTACTGTAAGAAACAAAGATTTCTTGAGGTTGGATGATCACCTTACAAGATTGGAAGTGAGCTAGCAAACTTGAAAGTATTCTTGATTTTTTTGAAACTAGAACTTTTGGAATTTATGAAGAACACTTAGAACTTGAAGATAGAACTTGAGAGAGTTCAATTAGATGAAGAAAATTGAAGAATGAAAGTGTTTGTAGGTGTTTTTGGTCGTTGGTGTATGGATTAGATATAAAGGATATGTAATTTTGTTTTCATGTAAATAAGTCATGAATGATTACTCATATTTTTGTAATCTTATGAGATATTTCATGCTAGTTGCCAAATGATGGTTCCCACATGTGTTAGGTGACTCACATGGGCTGCTAAGAGCTGATCATTGGAGTGTATATACCAATAGTACATACATCTAAAAGCTGTGTATTGTACGAGTACGAATACGGGTGCATACGAGTAGAATTGTTGATGAAACTGAACGAGAATGTAATTGTAAGCATTTTTGTTAAGTAGAAGTATTTTGATAAGTGTATTGAAGTCTTTCAAAAGTGTATAAATACATATTAAAACACTACATGTATATACATTTTAACTGAGTCGTTAAGTCATCGTTAGTCGTTACATGTAAGTGTTGTTTTGAAACCTTTAGGTTAACGATCTTGTTAAATGTTGTTAACCCAATGTTTATAATAACAAAAGAGATTTTAAATTATTATATTATCATGATATTATGATGTACGAATATCTCTTAATATGATATATATACATTAAATGTCGTTACAACGATAAACGTTACATATATGTCTCGTTTCAAAATCATTAAGTTAGTAGTCTTGTTTTTACATATGTAGTTCATTGTTAATATAATTAATGATATGTTTACTTATCATAATATCATGTTAACTATATATATAACCATATATATGTCATCATATAGTTTTTTTACAAGTTTTAACGTTCGTGAATCACCGGTCAACTTGGGTGGTCAATTGTCTATATGAAACCTATTTCAATTAATCAAGTCTTAACAAGTTTGATTGCTTAACATGTTGGAAACATTTAATCATGTAAACATCAATCTCAATTAATATATATAAACATGGAAAAGTTCGGGTCACTACAGTACCTACCCGTTAAATAAATTTCGTCCCGAAATTTTAAGCTGTTGAAGGTGTTGACGAATCTTCTGGAAATAGATGCGGGTATTTCTTCTTCATCTGATCTTCACGCTCCCAGGTGAACTCGGGTCCTCTACGAGCATTCCATCGAACCTTAACAATTGGTATCTTGTTTTGCTTAAGTCTTTTAACCTCACGATCCATTATTTCGACGGGTTCTTCGATGAATTGGAGTTTTTCGTTGATTTGGATTTCATCTAACGGAATAGTGAGATCTTCTTTAGCAAAACATTTCTTCAAATTCGAGACGTGGAAAGTGTTATGTACAGCCGCGAGTTGTTGAGGTAACTCAAGTCGGTAAGCTACTGGTCCGACACGATCAATAATCTTGAATGGTCCAATATACCTTGGATTTAATTTCCCTCGTTTACCAAATCGAACAACGCCTTTCCAAGGTGAAACTTTAAGCATGACCATCTCTCCAATTTCAAATTCTATATCTTTTCTTTTAATGTCAGCGTAGCTCTTTTGTCGACTTTGGGCGGTTTTCAACCGTTGTTGAATTTGGATGATCTTCTCGGTAGTTTCTTGTATAATCTCCGGACCCGTAATCTGTCTATCCCCCACCTCACTCCAACAAATCGGAGACCTGCACTTTCTACCATAAAGTGCTTCAAACGGCGCCATCTCAATGCTTGAATGGTAGCTGTTGTTGTAGGAAAATTCTGCTAACGGTAGATGTCGATCCCAACTGTTTCCGAAATCAATAACACATGATCGTAGCATGTCTTCAAGCGTTTGTATCGTCCTTTCGCTCTGCCCATCAGTTTGTGGATGATAGGCAGTACTCATGTCTAGACGAGTTCCTAATGCTTGCTGTAATGTCTGCCAGAATCTTGAAATAAATCTGCCATCCCTATCAGAGATAATAGAGATTGGTATTCCATGTCTGGAGACGACTTCCTTCAAATACAGTCGTGCTAACTTCTCCATCTTGTCATCTTCTCTTATTGGTAGGAAGTGTGCTGATTTGGTGAGACGATCAACTATTACCCAAATAGTATCAAAACCACTTGCAGTCCTTGGCAATTTAGTGATGAAATCCATGGTAATGTTTTCCCATTTCCATTCCGGGATTTCGGGTTGTTGAAGTAGACCTGATGGTTTCTGATGCTCAGCTTTGACCTTAGAACACGTCAAACATTCTCCTACGTATTTAGCAACATCGGCTTTCATACCCGGCCACCAAAAATGTTTCTTGAGATCCTTGTACATCTTCCCCGTTCCAGGATGTATTGAGTATCTGGTTTTATGAGCTTCTCTAAGTACCATTTCTCTCATATCTCCAAATTGTGGTACCCAAATCCTTTCAGCCCTATACCGGGTTCCGTCTTCCCGAATATTAAGATGCTTCTCCGATCCTTTGGGTATTTCATCCTTTAAATTTCCCTCTTTTAAAACTCCTTGTTGCGCCTCCTTTATTTGAGTAGTAATGTTATTATGAATCATTATATTCATAGATTTTACTCGAATGGGTTCTCTGTCCTTCCTGCTCAAGGCATCGGCTACCACATTTGCCTTCCCCGGGTGGTAACGAATCTCAAAGTCGTAATCATTCAATAATTCAATCCACCTACGCTGCCTCATATTCAGTTGTTTCTGATTAAATATGTGTTGAAGACTTTTGTGGTCGGTATATATAATACTTCTGACCCCTTATAAGTAGTGCCTCCAAGTCTTTAATGCAAAAACAACCGCGCCTAATTCCAAATCATGCGTCGTATAATTTTGTTCGTGAATCTTCAATTGTCTAGACGCATAAGCAATCACCTTCGTTCGTTGCATTAATACACAACCGAGACCTTGCTTTGATGCATCACAATAAATCACAAAATCATCATTCCCTTCAGGCAATGACAATATAGGTGCCGTAGTTAGCTTTTTCTTCAATAACTGAAACGCTTTCTCTTGTTCATCATTCCATTCAAATTTCTTCCCTTTATGCGTTAATGCAGTCAAGGGTTTTGCTATTCTGGAAAAGTCTTGGATGAACCTTCTGTAGTAACCAGCTAGTCCTAAAAACTGGCGTATGTGTTTCGGAGTTTTCGGGGTTTCCCACTTTTCAACAGTTTCTATCTTTGCCGGATCCACCTTAATACCTTCTTTGTTCACTATGTGACCGAGGAATTGAACTTCTTCCAACCAAAATGCACACTTTGAAAACTTAGCGTACAATTCTTCCTTCCTCAATACTTCTAACACCTTTCTCAAATGTTCACCGTGTTCTTGGTCATTCTTTGAGTAAATAAGTATGTCATCAATGAAAACAATGACAAGCTTGTCAAGGTATGGTCCACACACTCGGTTCATAAGGTCCATGAACACAGCTGGTGCATTAGTTAAACCAAACGGCATGACCATAAACTCGTAATGACCGTAACGTGTTCTGAAAGCAGTCTTTGGAATATCATCTTCTTTCACCCGCATTTGATGATACCCGGAACGTAAGTCAATCTTTGAATAAACAGACGAGCCTTGTAGTTGATCAAATAAGTCATCGATTCTCGGTAGTGGGTAGCGGTTCTTTATGGTAAGTTTGTTCAACTCTCGGTAGTCGATACACAACCTGAATGTACCATCTTTCTTCTTGACAAACAAAACAGGAGCTCCCCACGGTGATGTGCTTGGTCGAATGAAACCACGCTCTAAAAGTTCTTGTAATTGGCTTTGTAGTTCTTTCATCTCGCTGGGTGCGAGTCTGTAAGGAGCACGAGCTATTGGTGCAGCTCCTGGTACAAGATCTATTCGAAATTCAACGGATCGATGTGGGGGTAATCCCGGTAATTCTTTCGGAAATACATCAGGAAATTCTTTTGCGACGGGAACATCATTGATGCTCTTTTCTTCAGTTTGTACTTTCTCGACGTGTGCTAGAACAGCATAGCAACCTTTTCTTATTAGTTTTTGTGCCTTCAAATTACTAATAAGATGTAGCTTCGTGTTGCCCTTGTCTCCGTACACCATTAAGGGTTTTCCTTTTTCTCGTATAATGCGAATTGCATTTTTGTAACAAACGATCTCCGCTTTCACTTCTTTCAACCAGTCCATACCGATTATCACATCAAAACTCCCTAACTCTACTGGTATCAAATCAATCTTAAATGTTTCGCTAACCAGTTTAATTTCTCGATTCCGACATATATTATCTGCTGAAATTAATTTACCATTTGCTAATTCGAGTAAAAATTTACTATATAAAGGCGTCAATGGACAACTTAATTTAGCACAAAAATCTCTACTCATATAGCTTCTATCCGCACCCGAATCAAATAAAACCTAAGCAGATTTATTGTCAATAAGAAACGTACCCGTAACAAGCTCCGGGTCTTCCTGTGCCTCTGCCGCATTAATATTGAAAACTCTTCCACGGCCTTGTCCATTCGTGTTCTCCTGGTTCGGGCAATTTCTAATAATGTGGCCCGGTTTTCCACATTTATAACAAACTACATTGGCATAACTTGCTCCGACACTACTTGCTCCGCCATTACTCGTTCCGACACCATTTGTTCCTTTCGTTCTATTAACCCCTGGTCCGTAGACCTCACACTTCACCGCGCTATGACCATTTCTTTTACACTTGTTGCAAAATTTGGTGCAGAACCCCGAGTGATTCTTTTCACACCTTTGGCATAGCTGCTTCTGATTGTTGTTGTTGTTGCGGTTATTATTGTTGTTGGGATGATTGTTGTAGTTGCTGTTGTTGTTGTTGTTGTTGTTGTTGTTGTTGGGCCGTTTGTTGTAGTTGCGATTGATGTTGCGATTGTTGGGATAATTGTTGCGATTATTGTTGTAATTGCAGTTGTTGTTGTATTGGTGATTCTTATCACCGTTTTCCTCCCACTTTCTTTTGACTTGCTTCACATTGGCCTCTTCAGCAGTCTGTTCTTTAATTCTTTCTTCAATCTGGTTCACTAGTTTGTGACCCATTCTACATGCCTGTTGTATGGAGGCGGGCTCGTGTGAACTTATATCTTCTTGGATTCTTTCCGGTAATCCTTTCACAAACGCGTCGATCTTCTCTTCCTCATCTTCGAATGCTCCCGGACACAATAGGCACAATTCTGTGAATCGTCTTTCGTACGTGGTAATATCAAATCCTTGGGTTCGTAACCCTCTAAGTTCTGTCTTGAGCTTATTGACCTCGGTTCTGGGACGGTACTTCTCGTTCATCAAGTGCTTGAATGCTGACCACGGTAGTGCGTACGCATCATCTTGTCCCACTTGCTCTAGATAGGTATTCCACCATGTTAACGCAGAACCTGTGAAGGTATGCGTAGCGTACTTCACTTTGTCCTCTTCAGTACACTTACTTATGGCAAACACCGATTCAACCTTCTCGGTCCACCGTTTCAATCCGATCGGTCCTTCGGTTCCATCAAATTCCAAAGGTTTGCAGGCAGTGAATTCTTTGTAGGTGCATCCTACACGATTTCCTGTACTGCTAGATCCAAGGTTATTGTTGGTATGTAGCGCAGCCTGTACTGCGGCTATGTTTGAAGCTAGAAAAGTACGGAATTCCTCTTCATTCATATTCACGGTGTGTCGAGTAGTCGGTGCCATTTCCTTCAAAATAGTTAAATGGAACAAGTTAATCATACAGAATATTAAGAGTAGTTAATAGTATTTCGTAGCATAATATGAACTCATTTATAAAAGCTTTTTCTTCATATTAGCGTTTTATAAGTTTAAATTCGGGTAGTACCTACCCGTTAAGTTCATACTTAGTAGCTAATATACAATTCAACTACTACAATTCTATATGAAAAACTGATTATAATAATATTTCGCGTTCAAACTTTTATACAATATTTTACAAACTTACAATACCGCTTATTTTACATAAAGCATGAAATATAGCACACAATAACTTTGATACAAGATAGTTGTGAAGACAATTCTAGCTAGTACACAAGTCGTTCAGCAAAGGCAATAAAGACACGTAATTCATACGTCCAGAAACAAGTCATGCATTCTGGTTTTACTAGGACTACTTCCCATCCTTGGTCTTGTGCAACATAACCGTTATGGCCGTTGATAAGACAGCGTGTTGTAACGTCATCAAAGGGACGAGGGTTACGTAATGTCCAACAGTCCCGTAATAATCTAAAAACCTCATTTCTTACCCCAATTACCGACTCCGTCACTTGTGGAAACGTTTTGTTTAATAGTTGTAGCCCGATGTTCTTGTTCTCACTTTGGTGAGAAGCGAACATTACTAATCCGTAAGCATAACATGCTTCTTTATGTTGCATGTTAGCCGCTTTTTCTAAATCACGAAGTCCAATATTCGGATATATTGAGTCAAAATAATTTCTTAACCCGTTGCGTAAAATAGCATTTGGGTTCCCCGCAATATATGCGTCAAAGTAAACACATCGTAACTTATGGGTTTCCCAATGTGATATCCCCCATCTTTCAAACGAAAGTCTCTTATAAACCAAGACATTCTTGGAACGTTCTTCGAATGTCTTACAAACTGATCTCGCCTTAAATAGTTGTGCCGAAGAATTCTGGCCGACTCTAGACAAGATTTCATCAATCATGTCTCCGGGTAGGTCTCTTAAAATATTGGGTTGTCTATCCATTTTGTGTTTTTAAACTGTAAAATAGACAAGAGTTAGATTCATAAAAAAATACTTATTAATACAAGCAATTTTTACATATATCATAAAGCATAAGAACACTATATTACATATATTACACCACACGAATACAACTATCTTATTCCGACTCGCTCGTTTCTTCTTCTTCGGTTTTGGTTCGTTTTTCCAAGTTTCTAGGGATATATGATGTTCCCCTAATACGAGCCATCGTTGTCCACATTGGTTTAGAAAAACCTGGTGGTTTAGAGGTTCCCGGGTCATTGTTACAACTTAAGGACTTCGGGCGTTGACGATACATATAAAGTTCATCGGGGTTGGAATTAGATTTCTCTATTTTTATGCCCTTTCCCTTATTATTTTCTTTTGCCTTTTTAAATTCAGTTGGGGTAATTTCTATAACATCATCGGAATTCTCGTCGGAATCCGATTCATCGGAGAATTGGTAATCCTCCCAATATTTTGCTTCCTTGGCGGAAACACCATTGACCATAATTAACTTTGGTCGGTTGGTTGAGGATTTTCTTTTACTTAACCGTTTTATTATTTCCCCCGCCGGTTCTATTTCTTCATCCGGTTCCGATTCTTCTTCCGGTTCCGATTCTTCTTCCGGTTCCGACTCTTCTTCCGGTTCCTCTTCGGGAACTTGTGAATCAGTCCACAAATCATTCCAATTTACATTTGACTCTTCATTATTATTAGGTGAGTCAATGGGACTTGTTCTAGAGGTAGACATCTATCACATAATATCAAACACGTTAAGAGATTAATATATCACATAATATTCATATGTTAAAAATATATAGTTTCCAACAAAAATGTTAAGCAATCATTTTTAAAGAAAACACGGTCGAAGTCCAGACTCACTAATGCATCCTAACAAACTCGATAAGACACACTAATGCAAATTTTCTGGTTCTCTAAGACCAACGCTCGGATACCAACTGAAATGTCCCGTTCTTATTGATTAAAAACGTTCCATATTAATTGGTTTCGTTGCGAGGTTTTGACCTCTATATGAGACGTTTTTCAAAGACTGCATTCATTTTTAAACAAACCATAACCTTTATTTCATCAATAAAGGTTTAAAAAGCTTTACGTAGATTATCAAATAATGATAATCTAAAATATCCTGTTTACACACGACCATTACATAATGGTTTACAATACAAATATGTTACAACAAAATAAGTTTCTTGAATGCAGTTTTTACACAATATCATACAAGCATGGACTCCAAATCTTGTCCTTATTTAAGTATGCAACAGCGGAAGCTCTTAATAATCACCTGAGAATAAACATGCTTAAAACGTCAACAAAAATGTTGGTGAGTTATAGGTTTAACCTATATATATCAAATCGTAACAATAGACCACAAGATTTCATATTTCAATACACATCCCATACATAGAGATAAAAATCATTCATATGGTGAACACCTGGTAACCGACATTAACAAGATGCATATATAAGAATATCCCCATCATTCCGGGACACCCTTCGGATATGATATAAATTTCGAAGTACTAAAGCATCCGGTACTTTGGATGGGGTTTGTTAGGCCCAATAGATCTATCTTTAGGATTCGCGTCAATTAGGGTGTCTGTTCCCTAATTCTTAGATTACCAGACTTAATAAAAAGGGGCATATTCGATTTCGATAATTCAACCATAGAATGTAGTTTCACGTACTTGTGTCTATTTTGTAAATCATTTATAAAACCTGCATGTATTCTCATCCCAAAAATATTAGATTTTAAAAGTGGGACTATAACTCACTTTCACAGATTTTTACTTCGTCGGGAAGTAAGACTTGGCCACTGGTTGATTCACGAACCTATAACAATATATACATATATATCAAAGTATGTTCAAAATATATTTACAACACTTTTAATATATTTTGATGTTTTAAGTTTATTAAGTCAGCTGTCCTCGTTAGTAACCTACAACTAGTTGTCCACAGTTAGATGTACAGAAATAAATCGATAAATATTATCTTGAATCAATCCACGACCCAGTGTATACGTATCTCAGTATTGATCACAACTCAAACTATATATATTTTGGAATCAACCTCAACCCTGTATAGCTAACTCCAACATTCACATATAGAGTGTCTATGGTTGTTCCGAAATATATATAGATGTGTCGACATGATAGGTCGAAACATTGTATACGTGTCTATGGTATCTCAAGATTACATAATATATAATACAAGTTGATTAAGTTATGGTTGGAATAGATTTGTTACCAATTTTCACGTAGCTAAAATGAGAAAAATTATCCAATCTTGTTTTACCCATAACTTCTTCATTTTAAATCCGTTTTGAGTGAATCAAATTGCTATGGTTTCATATTGAACTCTATTTTATGAATCTAAACAAAAAAGTATAGGTTTCTAGTCGGAAAAATAAGTTACAAGTCGTTTTTGTAAAGGTAGTCATTTCAGTCGAAAGAACGACGTCTAGATGACCATTTTAGAAAACATACTTCCACTTTGAGTTTAACCATAATTTTTGGATATAGTTTCATGTTCATAATAAAAATCATTTTCTCAGAATAACAACTTTTAAATCAAAGTTTATCATAGTTTTTAATTAACTAACCCAAAACAGCCCGCGGTGTTACTACGACGGCGTAAATCCGGTTTTACGGTGTTTTTCGTGTTTTCAGGTTTTAAATCATTAAGTTAGCATATCATATAGATATAGAACATGTGTTTAGTTGATTTTAAAAGTCAAGTTAGAAGGATTAACTTTTGTTTGCGAACAAGTTTAGAATTAACTAAACCATGTTCTAGTGATTACAAGTTTAAACCTTCGAATAAGATAGCTTTATATGTATGAATCGAATGATGTTATGAACATCATTACTACCTTAAGTTCCTTGGATGAACCTACTGGAAAAGAGAAAAATGGATCTAGCTTCAATGGATCCTTGGATGGCTCAAAGTTCTTGAAGCAAAATCATGACACGAAAACAAGTTCAAGTAAGATCATCACTTGAAATAAGATTGTTATAGTTATAGAAATTGAACCAAAGTTTGAATATGATTATTACCTTGTATTAGAATGATAACCTACTGTAAGAAACAAAGATTTCTTGAGGTTGGATGATCACCTTACAAGATTGGAAGTGAGCTAGCAAACTTGAAAGTATTCTTGATTTTTTTGAAACTAGAACTTTTGGAATTTATGAAGAACACTTAGAACTTGAAGATAGAACTTGAGAGAGTTCAATTAGATGAAGAAAATTGAAGAATGAAAGTGTTTGTAGGTGTTTTTGGTCGTTGGTGTATGGATTAGATATAAAGGATATGTAATTTTGTTTTCATGTAAATAAGTCATGAATGATTACTCATATTTTTGTAATCTTATGAGATATTTCATGCTAGTTGCCAAATGATGGTTCCCACATGTGTTAGGTGACTCACATGGGCTGCTAAGAGCTGATCATTGGAGTGTATATACCAATAGTACATACATCTAAAAGCTGTGTATTGTACGAGTACGAATACGGGTGCATACGAGTAGAATTGTTGATGAAACTGAACGAGAATGTAATTGTAAGCATTTTTGTTAAGTAGAAGTATTTTGATAAGTGTATTGAAGTCTTTCAAAAGTGTATAAATACATATTAAAACACTACATGTATATACATTTTAACTGAGTCGTTAAGTCATCGTTAGTCGTTACATGTAAGTGTTGTTTTGAAACCTTTAGGTTAACGATCTTGTTAAATGTTGTTAACCCAATGTTTATAATAACAAAAGAGATTTTAAATTATTATATTATCATGATATTATGATGTACGAATATCTCTTAATATGATATATATACATTAAATGTCGTTACAACGATAAACGTTACATATATGTCTCGTTTCAAAATCATTAAGTTAGTAGTCTTGTTTTTACATATGTAGTTCATTGTTAATATAATTAATGATATGTTTACTTATCATAATATCATGTTAACTATATATATAACCATATATATGTCATCATATAGTTTTTTTACAAGTTTTAACGTTCGTGAATCACCGGTCAACTTGGGTGGTCAATTGTCTATATGAAACCTATTTCAATTAATCAAGTCTTAACAAGTTTGATTGCTTAACATGTTGGAAACATTTAATCATGTAAACATCAATCTCAATTAATATATATAAACATGGAAAAGTTCGGGTCACTACAACGGAACTGGATTAATAGTTAATAGACTTGTTGAAACAGGGGTGGATTACATTCAAGGGTAATTGGTGTAATTGTTAACAAAGTATTGAAACCTTGGTTTACACGCAGTCGATAACCTGGTGTATTCATTAAACAAAGTATTAAGACCTTGTTACAATTCGAATCCCCAATTAGTTAGAATATTTGACTTCGGGAATAAGAATAATTTGACGAAGACTTCCGCACTTTATGATTATGACTGATGGACTATTATGGACAAATCCGTATGGACATATCAAATAATCCAGGACAAAGGAAAATTAACCCATGGGAATAAACTAAAAACAACGCGTCGAACATCATGATTACGGAAGTTTAAATAAGCATAATTCCTTTATTTCATATTTAATTGCACTTTTAATTATCGTAGTTTTTTATTATCGCACTTTTATTTATCGCACTTTTATTTATCGTAATTTCATTATCGTTATTTAATTTACGCTTTAATTTAAGTTATATTTATTTTTAATATTTTACATTAGGTTTTAACTGCGATTAAAGTTTTAAAATCGACAAACCCGTCATTAAATGGTAAAAACCCCCTTTTATAATAAAAATACTACTTATATATATTTTTGTATTTTTATAATTATAAGTTAAAAAAAATATAGCGTTAGACTTGGCTAAGTCTCCCTGTGGAACGAACCGGACTTACTAAAAACTACACTACTGTACGATTAGGTACACTGCCTATAAGTGTTGTAGCAAGGTTTAGGTATATCCACTCTATAAATAAATAAATCACTTGTGTAAAATTGTATCGTATTTAATAGTATTTTCTTAGTAAAAATATAACTATTTCCTAGTACGCCTCGCACACATCAAGTATTTTTGGCGCCGCTGCCGGGGACACTCAAACGCCGGAAGCGCAACGCTATATAAAAAAAAGTATTAGAGTTTTATTAAGTTCTTTGTATAAAAAAATATACGTTTTAAATATTAAAAATTCAAAAATATAAAATGAAAATATAAAAAAAAAATCTATATATTTGTTGTTAAGAGTTGTTAAAAATTTATAAAAGTATTTTTATTTTAGTTTTTAAAATTAAATTTTTATTTAAGTTATTTATATTTTATTTAATCTAAAACAGAAAACAGAAAAAAAAAAGTAAAAACACGAGGCCCGGTACTGTAGCAGCCCAACTCTGGCCCGAAACCCTAGCCCTTGCGATCGCATGAACCCGAAGGCAAAAATCCATGCGACCGCATGAACGTTTCTGACACGCCACATTTGACTTCCTGCTGCAATAATTACGTAATTATTATTATTATTATTATATATTTAAAACCCTAATTAGGGTTATATTTAATAATAATTTGTTTTAGTTTTATTTGATTTGTATTTTTAGTTTAATTAGTTTTTATAAATTATAAAATTAATACTTTTATAAAATAAATAATATAAAAATAATATTTTTATAAAAATTGTACTTTTTACAACTTTAAGTATATTTTTATATTTTGTATCTTTTTATTTATTTTAGCGTAATTTTTGTATTTTTCGCTCGTACTTAGTTTTAAACTTAGTATTTTGCCATAGTTATTTTTATTTCTAGATTTTTAGGCTTTGCCGTAAAATCCCTTAAGTGCTTTTTCTTTAGACTAAGATTTAGGTGCTTTAGAATTTTGCGACGCCTTTTTTATATTTTAGTACCCTTTTTAAGTTATTGCCGTTTTGGATATAGAATTTATTTTAAGCTTTAATATTTTTAGACACAACTTTTAATTCTTAGTTTTTAGTTCCTTTTTAAGTTTCGACGGGTTACTTTCTTATTTTTATTTTTTGACGCCTATTATTTTTTCGACTTTTTATTTTTCGACGCTTTTCGACGCGCTCTTTTTCTTTCTTATTTTTCGACGCTCTAGTTTTTAGGACATAGAATTTTCTATTTCTTCTCTAAATTTCTTTAAATTTCAACGAAATTTTTTTTTAAGCGGTTAAATTGATAGACATCCAAATTTTCTGCTTCGTAGTAATAGTTGGATTTGTTAGTGGCTGAGTTGTGAGCTTTCGATTTAAAGGGTTCTGGCTCCCTGCTGCATCTATTGGCTATTCGAAACGTGGGCAAAAGCAGAAAAGTCTATTAATTTGATAGCTTATATAATTTTTATCTTTTATAACTAATAGGATATTCAGTGAATGCACCGAGCAAAACGTTCACCACCTTTTGTACGTTCACCACCTGTAACCAGATCAAGACATCTAGCCAATATTGTCGCCGTTGATTTTTCTTTAGAATCGTCATCCAGTCGACCAAGTACTCCAATTCAAATTTCCGATAATCAATTTTTTGAACCCGACCTCACAATTGAGAATCCGGAGAATATTCAAGGACAATTCAGAGATCCTGAACCACTAATCTTTCCTCCAGAACCACCAATCATTCAAACAGAGATTGTAGAGGAACCAACCATTAAATCAGAATCCTCTAGTGATTCAGATTCAACAAATTCAATTATGGAGAATCTGGAACCTCTAAGTATGGAAGACCGAATGCGAGCTAAACGCACTGGCCAAGGTCACGCAATTACTCAACCTGACATTAATGCGCCAGATTATGAAATCAAAGGACAAATTCTACACATGGTAACTAATCAATGCCAATTTAGTGGTGTGCCGAAGGAAGATCCAAATGAACATCTTCGTACCTTTAATAGGATCTGTACTTTATTTAAAATCCGAGAAGTTGAGGATGAACAGATATATCTCATGTTATTTCCCTGAACTTTAAAGGGAAAAGCCAAAGATTGGTTAGAATCGTTACCTGAAGGGGCGATTGATACATGAGACGTTTTAGTTGAAAAATTTCTTAAACAATTCTTTCTGGCATCTAAAGCCGTGAGACTTCAAGGAGAAATTGTTACGTTCACACAAAAACCAAATGAAACTCTATATGAGGCGTGGACCAGATTTGGAAAGTTATTAAGAGGATGTCCGCAACATGGTTTAGACACCTGTCAAATAGTACAAATATTCTACCAAGGATGCAACATCACTACAAGGAAAGACATAGATATAGCAGCTGGTGGTTCCATTATGAAGAAAACCGCAACTGACGCTTACAAAATTATTGATAACACTGCTTCCCACTCACATGAGTGGCACTAAGAAAAAGATATCGTTAGATCATCTAAAGTAGCTAGAGCCGATTCTAGCCATGACTTTGATTCCATTTCCGCAAAGATAGATGCTGTCGAGAGACGAATGGAAAAGATGACTAAAGATATCCACTCAATACGAATTAGTTGTGAGCAGTGTGGAGGACCACATTTGACAAAAGATTGTCTCAGTATTGAACTAACAATGGAACAAAGAGAGAATGTTTCATACATAAACCAAAGGCCTGAAAATAATTATCAGAATAATTATCAACCGCCAAGACCAATCTACAATCAAAACCAGAATTATAACCGAAATGTTTCATACAACAACCAACAAGGTCCAAGCAATCAACAAGTATCTAATAATACTTACAATCAGCAAAGACCTATTTTTCAAAATAAACCACCACAAACCGATGATAAAAAGCCAAATTTAGAAGATATGATGTCGAAGCTAGTTGAATCTCAAACGCAATTTTTCACATCTCAGAAACAAATCAATGAACAAAATGCTCAAGCATTTAGAAATCAACAAGCTTCTATTCAAAATCTTGAACAAGAAGTAAGCAACCTAGCAAGGTTGATAGGTGAAAGAAAACCGGGAAGTTTACCTAGTTATACAAATGCTAACCCCCGGAATGAAACAGCTAAAGCCATTACCACAAGAAGTGGTATTACACTTAAAGCACCTGAAATACCTGTAATTTTTGATGAAGCTATTCCTACTCCACAAGAACCACAACCTGAACAAGATAAGGAAAAAGAAT
The DNA here is from genome assembly GCF_046630445.1 of Rutidosis leptorrhynchoides. NCBI lineage: Eukaryota > Viridiplantae > Streptophyta > Magnoliopsida > Asterales > Asteraceae > Rutidosis > Rutidosis leptorrhynchoides. The sequence continues at coordinate 717,232,078 of NC_092333.1, forward strand.
CGGTAGTTGAAAAGGTTAATGAAGATAACACAGTTAAGGCTAAACCTTATGTTAAACCATACCAACCACCACTTCCTTACCCTAGTAAAATGAGAAAAGAGAGACTTGAAGCCGAGCAATCCAAATTCTTGGATATGTTTAAACAAATAAATGTCAATCTTCCTTTCATTGATGTGATTTCAGGAATGCCAAGATATGCTAAATTTCTGAAAGATCTAATCACAAATAGAAAGAAAATGGAAGAACTCTCGGCTGTTACTATGAATGCTAATTGTTCTGCAGTGCTTTTGAATAAGATACCAGAAAAATTATCAGATCCAGGAAGTTTCACAATTCCATGTTTTCTGGGTAGTCTTAGTTCAATAGAAGCATTGGCAGATTTAGGTGCTAGTATAAATTTAATGCCGTATTCACTATACGCTAAACTAGACCTTGGAGAATTGAAACCAACACGAATAAGCATACAACTAGCCGATCGATCAGTAAAATATCCTAGAGGGATAATGAAGAACATGCTAGTTAAAGTTGGTACTTTAGTATTTTCAGTAGATTTTGTTATTCTGGACATGGAAGAAGATTCTCGAGTTCCTCTCATATTAGGAAGACCATTCTTAAACACGGCTAAAGCAATAATAGACGTGTTTGGTAAGAAAATGACCCTAAGTATAGAGGACGAGAGTGTTAACTTTTCAGTGGATAGAGCCATGCAACAACCGCAATATGCAGATGATACATGTTATTATATTCAAACTATAAATTCACATGCAGAATTGTTAGAAGAATTTCCAGAATTACAAGGAATAGGAGAATGTTCTTTAGGAGAAGGAACTGAATAAATTGATGAAGCTGAAATGTTAGCTACACTTATGGCTAATAGATATGAACCAACAACAGAAGAAATTCAAATGCTAAAAGAGGAAGACAGATGTCGATATAAATCGTCGATAGAAGAACCACCGACATTAGAGTTAAAGCCACTTCCAAACCATTTGGAATATGCATATTTACATGGTGAATCTGAATTACCTGTAATAATATCGTCTTCTCTTACGGAAAATGAAAAATCTCAACTCATTACTGTGCTAAAAGCTCATAAACCAGCTATTACATGGAAAATTCATGATATTAAAGGAATAAGTCCTTCGTATTGCACACATAAAATCCTTATGGAAGAAGGTCATAAAATGTATGTGCAACGCCAATGAAGACTAAATCCTAATATGCAAGAAGTTGTTAAGAAAGAAATTATTAAACTGCTAGATGCAGGTTTAATTTATCCAATCTCTGATAGTCCATGGGTAAGCCCAGTTCAATGCGTACCTAAGAAGGGTGGCATGACTGTCATCACAAATGAGAAAAATGAGCTTATTCCTACTAGGACTGTAACAGGATGGCGTGTTTGTATTGATTATAGAAAATTAAATGACGCCACCAGAAAAGATCACTTTCCCTTACCTTTCATTGATCAAATGTTGGAAAGATTAGCCGGAAATAGTTACTATTGTTTTCTTGACGATTTTTTCAGATATTTTTAAATTCCAATAGCACCCGAGGACCAAGAGAAAACCACATTCACGTGCCCTTATGGTACTTTTGCTTATAAACGCATGCCATTTGGACTTTGCAACGCCCCTGCAACCTTTCAAAGGTGCATGATGGTGATTTTTCACGACATGATGGAAGAATGCATGGAAGTTTTCATGGATGACTTTTCAGTCTTCGGTGATACTTTTGAAACATGTCTAGTTAATCTTGAACGAATGCTTATTAGATGTGAACAATCAAATCTAGTACTTAATTGAGAGAAATGCCATTTCATGGTTAAAGAAGGCATCGTTCTTGGTCATAAAATTTCAAAGGAAGGAATTGAAGTGGATAGAGCTAAAGTAGATGTAATTGCTAAACTTCCACATCCCACCAATGTTAGAGGAGTTAGGAGTTTTCTAGGGCATGCCGATTTTTACCGACGTTTCATAAAAGATTTTTCTAAAATTGTCACTCCTATGAATAAACTCCTAGAAAAGGATGCTTCATTCATCTTTTCAGATGAATGTATCAAATCTTTTAATATTCTTAAAGAAAAACTCACTAATGCGCCGATCATGATAACTCCAAATTGGAATCTACCGTTTGAACTTATGTGCGATGCAAGTGATTTTGCAATGGGAGCCGTTTTAGGACAAAGGATTGAAAAACGATTTCAACCTATATATTATGCTAGTAAGACGTTACAAGGAGTACAAACGAATTACACAACTACTGAAAAAGAACTCCTTGCTATTGTCTTTGCTTTTGACAAATTTCGTTCATATCTCGTTCTAGCTAAAACGGTGGTCTATACCGACCATTCTGCTCTTAGATACCTATTTTCGAAACAAGATGCTAAACCACGATTAATCCGTTGGATCTTACTCTTACAAGAGTTCGATATTGAAATCCGAGATAAAAAGGGAGCAGAAAATCTCGCCGCTGATCATCTTTCTCGTCTTGAAAATCCTGAATTAGAAGTTCTAAATAAATCGGCCATACAAGACAACTTTCCTGATGAATATCTATTGAAGATAGATTATAATTAAATTCCATGGTTTGCAGATTATGAAAACTACTTAGTATGTGGATTCCTTGAAAAAGGATTATCGTACCAAAAACGAAAGAAATTATTTAGTGATTTAAAACACTATTTCTGGGAAGATCCACATTTGTTTAAAAGTTGTCCCGATGGAATAATACGCCGATGTGTATTCGGAGATGAAGCTAGTCAAATCTTAAACCATTGTCACACAGGACCAACAGGAGGGCATTATGGGCCTCAACTCACAGCAAGAAAAGTTTACGATGCTGGATTCTATTGGCCTACAATTTTCAAAGACGCACACCTTCTTTGCAAATCCTGTGATGCTTGTCAAAGGGCCGGAAAAATAAGTCAACGTGATGAAATGCCACAAAATGTCATTCAAGTATGTGAAGTATTTGACATTTGAGGTATTGACTTTATGGGTCCATTTCCAAAATCACATAATAATCTCTACATTCTCGTTGCCATTGATTATGTATCTAAATGGACGGAAGCACAAGCTCTCCTGACTAACGATGCACGAGTTGTAGTCAACTTCTTAAAACGTCTTTTTGCTAGGTTTGGAACACCGAAAGCTTTAATAAGTGATCGGGGTACTCATTTTTGTAATAATCAACTTGAGAAAGTTCTCAAAAGATATGGAGTAACTCATAAAATCTCTACCGCTTATCATCCACAAACAAGTGGACAAGTTGAAAATACCAACCGAGCATTAAAACGTATTCTAGAGAAAACCGTAGGATCAAATCCGAAGGAATGGTCCATGAAATTAGAGGATGCACTCTGGGCTTTTAGAACAGCCTACAAAACTCCAATTGGAACCACACTTTTTAAACTCGTTTACAGAAAAACATGTCATCTTTCAGTAGAAATTGAACACAAAGCATTTTGGGCTTTGAAGACATGTAATCTTGATTTACATGAAGCCGGACGTCTATGATTAAGTTAGCTAAATGAATTAGAAGAGTTAAGACATGAAGCATATGAAAATTCGTTAATCTATAAAGAAAAGACTAAGAAATGGCATGATAAAAGAATTCGAAGTTCAAAAGAATTTAAGGAAGGAGATAAAGTTCTTCTTTTCAATTCACGATTCAAGCTATTTCCTGGAAAATTGAAATCAAGATGGTCTGGACCATTCTTAGTCAAAAGAGTTTTTCCATATGGAACAGTAGAGTTGATAAATTCAAATGGGATTGAATTTAAAGTTAATGGTCACAGAGTTAAACATTACGTACATGATCCGATGGAAGTTGACAACGAAGTTAATCATAATTTCGACACCACAGCTAACTAAGTGTGGGGAGATTTGAATCTTTTTAAGAGTAATATGTATTTCTGTTAGAATTAGATATTCTGTTTTCGTGTAGTTCTCGAGAATGGAATCCGAATGGTCTTTCCCTAGCAGACCCTAAAGAACTAGTCTTCTCCCCCCATTCTGAATTTTTATTTTTTTTAGGTTTTACGAGATGAAGAATTCCTGTGAACTAAACCATGGTCTAATGCTACATGCTTTGATCACTAAATGTAATAATGACACACTCCAGAGTTACCTGGTGTCAGTAATAAGAGCCAAATTGGACGGAGTAAGAAAAGAACTCAGGAACGATCATAATAAGTTACATTTTGGTAAAGGAAAATCAAAATCCGCAGCGAAAAGAAGAGCACGAAACCTTCAAAGATGTCACATGTGACACCGCTGATTTTTTTTTTTTTTTTTTATAAATACGTGGCAGAAGCATTAACGTTAATTAAACCATTATAATAATATAAACATATCATAATTACATAACCAAAACAGTTGACAGCTAGCATTTAACTAATACATATGGTGTCACGTGACGTTTCAACAAAAGTTTAGTTTTATAGGAAAAGACACATCAGAGTTGGCTCCTGTCAAACATAACATCAGCATGCCCCGTCTTCTCCCCAAAAGCATCATCTCTACAAAAGCTAATAACCTGCAGGGAGGAGATGGAGGGGAATTAGCACGAAGCTAAGTGAGTACGACTAACCACAGGCAATAGTATACAGAACAGTTATACTAATCATGTCACAAAGAGCTAACACACAAACATCACCCAAGTGCCATCTACAGAGACTCTGGCGGCTCGGCCAAACCATTAACCACCAGTTGATCGGGCTGGGGCTTACCAGAAGTTCCTCCACCACCGTATGTATATACATAATCCACACGCGACGGACGCGTCATTCACATGTATATACACCACGGCTGTCTAGGCTACCACAGAGGAACCCAACCTGCAGGTTGATCTCTCCTACCGAGGCTACCACACAATAGGGACGCACTGGGCTCCAGCAGACAAGCATCAACTAACATGCAGTCATCACAATAAACTAACTAACTGTATCAATAAGTACAACTAACTAGCATGGCAGTCATAATATAACATGCCACTCTATACTAAATTCCACAGTTAGTCCCACTCACCGATTACCAGCAAACGAGAAGTTGTTCAGCTATCTAATCACTGAACCTTCTCTTTCTCCTTTTCTCCTGAGAAATACATATACACGAGTTAGTTTATGTCCATAAACACCAAATAACACAAATATAGAAATTTTGTCAGAAAATCTGTCCGCTAAAATTTTTCTGTTTAACACTTGGGCACTTTTGAAATTTTCATCAAAATCTCAAAATACAAACGGGCAGCATAACGGCTAGAAATCAACACTTAGTAAAAATTTCACTGTCTAAGACCATCGGTCGATCGTCAGAGACTATTGGCCGATCGTCACTACTCCATCGGCCGGTGGACTACACCATCGGTCGATCGTTAAATTTTCAACCGTTCGTCGAAGGACTTCCACCATCGGTCGATCGTCTAGTCCGTCGACCGATCGTCTCACTCCATCGGTCGATGGTCAGAGACCATCGGCCGAGGGTAGTTCATCTGAAGTAGCAGCTACCAAAGTGACGGGTTTCAACCAAATTCATCCAATTCTCGATCTAGAGCTCGTTTTTAACCTCAAAACTGACCAAATCTAAGACACTATACATCAAGAAACATAAACCCACAAGATTTGGACTCAAACAACATCAAATTCAACTCTTTTGACCCAAATTACCCACTTTGTAAAAACTATCACAAAAACCCAATTTTCTTGAAGATTAAATCATGAAAACTTGTGATTCTTACCTTGATAGAATCAGTAGATCATAAGGAACACGAAAATGTAAATGATTTGAGCTCAAGAACAAAAATTAGAAATTAGGGTTTGGTATGTGAAAGAGATGAAGGTACGGGAGGGTTTGGGAGTTTTCTAGAAAATGAGAAGGGAAGCCAGCACTTAGTCACTTAATTGAGTTTAATTCCCACACTGAGTGACACACGGGTATTTATCAGTTATCTGATATCTTTCGTACATCATTTGGCAAACCAAACGAAGTCCAAATTAAATAAACAAACCTGTTCTGTGACCCTTGTCACAAACTGGTCCTAACCTCATCATTAATTAATAATAAACATTAAATAAAAATAAAAGCATATAATAACACTACACTAACTTAAGGGCAATTTAGTAATCTTACGTCTAGGCCCTATTGAGGATGTTACATCACAAATGCGGAAAATGGTCACATGAAGGAAAATGCTCGACGAATCAAACATATTTCAATACCGAGTTCGTTACTTTATGCAGAGAAGGACCGTTCATATGTTTCGAAGAAAAATCGTTGAATGCTCGAGGTTATGCCTATCTAGCTATGGAAAACCAATTAGTCCGACTATCTTATGAGTGGGCTAAAGCAGGTCACTGAGAATTCTATCTCACAGGTAAGTTTGTACAGTTTTTATTTTTATTTTTATTGCTTTTAACCTTTTGATAATAAACGCTAAATTGTTCGCTATAAAGTATTAAATTGATACTCAATAAAATTAGGTTTTGCAACCGAAATTATTGATATCATACAAAAATTTATTACATCATTGCGAAATTTACCGTTTATTCTTAAGGTATAAATATCTTTAATCAATCAACCCAAAATATTTCAAAAATTCGTCAGGAGTAAAACTAGGTAATATAGCCGAAATTACTTTACCGAAAAGAGGGGCGTATATTTTTGATAATATTTGATTGATTAAAGTGGGATAAAAGACCAAAAAGATTTTTAATTTTTACTTTGTTTTTAAAATTAATATATTAATATTAAATTATTATTGTAAACTTTTTAAAATCAATATATATTTAAGTTTGTAAATATTTGAAAAATTAATATTTTTAATATAAGTTTGTATGTATAAAAACAAAAATATAATATAAGTTTGGTGTGAATTTTTAAAATTTTAATAATATGAATTTTTAATTTTATGCATTTTAAATTTAAGTTTGGTGTGAATTTAAAAACAAAAATTTACTTTTTTCACTAAGTTAAAAATTTGATTTTTAAAATTCGTCGTGAGTTGAAAACTAAGTCGTTGAACCGAAATTGCTCTACCCAAGGGAGGGACGAGAACTTTTATTATCATTATTTTTAATCTTATTGAATTAAAGTATGCCAAAAACATTTAAAAAACCCAAAAATCTTTAATTTTAAAACCGCGCTTAAAAAAAAAAGGGGGACCTCATGCGATCGCATGAGATTTACCCTGTAACCTCATGCGATCGCATGAGGCTAAAATTCAGGTCAGGAACAAAAGCTCCAGTGAGCTGTTCTCTGTATCCACACACACACATAAATACACGAACATACACCACAAAACCTCTCAAATTTCATCATTTTTTACCAAATTTCTCGCTACAATCCGCTCTAAACATGAATTTGATAAGGAGTTTATCAAGAAGGGTAACAATTACATCCCTAAACCTCTTTAAATGTGATTTTTAGTGTTCTTGAGCTATATTTTTCCTAATTTGATTTTGTTAATTTCTAGTTCAATTAGAGTTAAATTGTTAGTATTTTATGCATGTATAGCCTAGATTGATGCTATTTAACATGATTTGAAGCTAAAAACTTCAAAAAAATTTAGGAATCTAGGGTTTGTGTTCTTGAGCAATTTGGGGCTTTTTGATATAAACATGTTATGATCGATTTTTGTCATGAATTATTGCTAAATTAAGTAGTGTAACATGTTTAGGTAGCTAAATAATCCAAACTTTGATCCTAAACATGATTTTTGAGAATTAAAGTGGACTTTTTAAGTCTAAAATTCATGAACTTGATTAATTTGATGTAAATGCCATTTGAAACTTGTTTAATTGCTAGTAATGGTTGTTTTAACATGTTATTTGAGTTAAATGCTTATGAACTTTGTAAACATTTTCATATATGCTTATTTAAAAAAGTGTAGAATTGTAAAAATTGTGAAAATGTGTATAAGTTTAATTTTGATTTAACATGTTATTGTAATTGTTTCAATTTGTTATTTTGCTAACACTAATGCATATTTGGATGCACAAATTTTGTGTTTAATGTGTTTTGCAGAGATTTACAGATACTGATGGTGCAATATCATCATCCCCTTTTATAATAATAATACTACTTATATATATTTTTGTATTTTTATAATTATAAGTTAAAAAAAATATAGCGTTAGACTTGGCTAAGTCTCCCTGTGAAACGAACCGGACTTACTAAAAACTACACTACTGTACGATTAGGTACACTGCCTATAAGTGTTGTAGCAAGGTTTAGGTATATCCACTCTATAAATAAATAAATCACTCGTGTAAAATTGTATCGTATTTAATAGTATTTTCTTAGTAAAAATATAACTATTTCCTAGTACGCCTCGCACACATCAAGGTTGGAAGATCACTTTACAAGATTGGAAGTAAGCTAGCAAACTTGGAAGTATTCTTGATTTTATGAAACTAGAACTTATAGAATTTATGAAGAACACTTAGAACTTGAAGATAGAACTTGAGAGAGATGAATTAGATGAAGAAAATTGAAGAATGAAAGTGTTTGTAGGTGTTCTTAGTCGTTGGTATAGAGATTAGATATAAATGATGTGTAATTTTGTTTACATGTAAATAAGTCATGAATGATTACTAATATTTTTTGTAATTTTATGAGATATTTCATGCTAGTTGCCAAATGATGGTTCCCACATGTGTTAGGTGACTCACATGGGCTGCTAAGAGCTGATCATTGGAGTGTATATACCAATAGTACATACATCTAAAAGCTGTGTATTGAACGAGTACGAATACGGGTGCATACGAGTAGAATTGTTGATGAAACTGAACGAGGATGTAATTGTAAGCATTTTTGTTAAGTAGAAGTATTTTGATAAGTGTTTTGAAGTCTTTCAAAAGTGTATGAATACATATTAAAACACTACATGTATATACATTTTAACTGAGTCGTTAAGTCATCGTTAGTCGTTACATGTAAATGTTGTTTTGAAGCCTTTAGGTTAACGATCCTGTTAAGTGTTGTTAACCCATTATACATTATATCTAAATAGATGTTAAATTATTACATTATCATGATATTATGATGTATTAATATATCTTAATATGATATATATACAATTAAATGTCGTTACAACGATAATCGTTACATATATGCCTCGTTTCGAAATCGTTAATTAGTAGTCTTGTTTTTACATATGTAGTTCATTGTTAATATACTTAATGATATTTTTACTTATCATAATATCATGTTAACTATATATATATCCATATATATGACATCATATAGTTTTTATAAGTTTTAACGTTCGTGAATCACCGGTCAACTTGGGTGGTCAATTGTCTATATGAAACCTATTTCAATTAATCAAGTCTTAACAAGTTTGATTGATTAACATGTTGTAAACACTTAATCATGTAAATAACAATTTCATTTAATATATATAAACATGGAAAAGTTCGGGTCACTACATAATTCCACCCGAATTTATAACGAGCCCAATCTTCTCGCTCGGTGCGATTTAAATTTTTCCGAGACCACCGTTCAACTCGAAAAATTCTTACGAATCCAACGGGACTAACTATACGCGAAACGGACATTTCTAAAAAAAATTCTAAACACAACGACAACAAGTATCTTCTCGCTCGCCACGAGTTACATTTTTTCGACGGCATCGTCAGACTCGAAATAATTTTATGAACAAAACGAAACTAACCACGCTCGAAACGGACACTTTTTAAAAAAAAGCTAAACACAACGACAACCCGTATCTTTCTGTTCGCCGCGAGTCAATTTTCCCGACAACACCATTACACTCGAAAAAATTTATTGAACAAAACAAAACTAACTACGTTCGAAACGGATACTTTTTAAAAAACGGTTAACACGACGACATCTAAAACGGCGCTTAAGACATGAGCCGTGTTCCCCTCTGTAAATACACAACGCTACGTTAAATATGAATACGCAGGCCGAAAGCCCCCGCCGCAACGCGCGGGCCGGTCCGGACTAGTTTGAATAAATAACACAAATCACAAAATTACTTATTTGAACATGAAACACAAATCGAAACATATGTCGATATTCAAATAAACACATGGGACTTTGACTTTAATACAAACAGATAGATCTCGAAAAATACGGTGATTAAATCGGAGTAAAGAATCATAAAAATATAATTTTGCAAAGTTTACCGATCACGATCAATGTCTGCCACCCATTCACAAAAGTCCAAAAGTTATTTGCGATTTGCTAATGGGCATACGCAAATCGTAAATTCAGTTCGCAAATCGCCAAAAAAAAAATTGCGTTTTACGAGGGCATTTTGTAATAAAAAAAAATTGAGGCAAAATGTTATATGTCATTCCAAAAAAGAGTATTTTAGTTATCCCTTTATAAGGTTATACGTAGTATTGTACAAAGATAAAACATGTTTAATGATGAATTGATAGAATCAACCTTCAAGAATACTTTACAAACATATTAAAGTGTCGCAAACCCTAAAGTCATATTTCGATCATTGATGGTTAAACATAATATTGTTATTTACGGTATGAAAAGTTCCAATCAGATATCGTATATCTATATACCTACAAATTTTGACTCCCAAATTCATAAATGAGGCATTTGCCCTTAAGAATTTACCATCTATTACTTATTTAAATACCCCTTTAACCATGGATTAAAATAAAGTTACACCCATTTAACCACCCATTTAACCATAATACATTAATTCAATTTGTTCTTATTATTATTATTATTATTATTATTATTATTATTATTATTATTATTATTATTATTATTATTATTATTATATTATTATTATTATTATTATTATTATTATTATGTTAAGTATATTAATATTAATTATTATTATATTATTAATAATATAGTTTAAGTTTATACATTACAGATTATAGATACAGAAAAATCAGCTGCTACCTAAAATTAATTAAACCTTTTTAAGTTATTTTATTTTTTTAATTTACCCGAATTCAAAAGCTACCCCACCCCTCCATCCCTCACCCAAACCGTAAAACCTCGATTGCATGTGTATTATTCCAGATCTGGAGCAAAACAATTTAATCTCGACGGGACTTCAGCCACTACGAACCCTATCCCCACTGTTCTTCCATCGTCTTCCTCATCATGGGCTGCTATCACAGGTAATTCGCCGTGAAATTTGGTCTGTGTGTTTAGGGATTTCAAAAGTCGGCACACATTGTATTAATTGAATTCAATGATTTCATTAAATCTATTTAATTCGGGTGTCAAAGAATGTAACTGCCAATATTTAATTTATGGAGTTCGTTTACATTCTCCTTTCATATTCCTCCTTTAGTTTTCATCTTCTCTAACTGTGGCCTTCAATAATTAGGGTACCTGGTTATAAATTGTTGTGGTATATGACCGTATTATGCATTATTACCAACAACAAATATTGCAATGGCCCTAGCTAATGAAAACTCCACAGCCCAGGCCACCCCAAAAAGCTATGTGTATCTTCGTGATCTACAGGTTGGTAAGGAGGCGGAGGTTCGGATCATGAGATGCCGCATGTGGGATACCCACACATCGTATGGAAAATACCTGAGCACTGATTTCATTGCTACTGATGAGAAGGTATGTATATGTATTACAATATAGATGAGGGAAACATCTATTTCAATTATTCCATGTTTTTAATGCTATATCTGTATATATTGTTTAAATGGATATATTATATAAAATTTGGGTGATGTGTATGTATACGTATTACAACATAGATGAGGGAAACATCTATTTCAATTATACCATGTTTTTAATGCTTTGTGTGGCTACATGTTATGCTTATTGTCCTTTTTCCTACAATATACCTGATTGAATCATGTATTTCAATTGCAAACCTCTTTTTAATGTTTTATTGGACCTACAAATTCTGCGTATCAGGTTTTTTAAATATGTTTATGTTGTCTAATATTCCAAACCCCTTTGTTATACACACATATATGTATACATAAATAGATGGATATATGTGTGTGTGTGTATATATATATATATATATATATATATATATATATATATATATATATATATATATGTGTGTGTGTGTGTGTGTGTGTGTGTGTGTGTTTTTGTTTGTGTGGGTGTGTATACATATATATTTTGGTGTGTGTGTGTATACATATATATGTATCTATCTGTGTAGGTGTATATGCCTGTTGTATATATATTGTACATATTTCTTTAGTATGCATATGTTGAGCCATACTTTGAATTTCTGGGTATATTTAATATGCGTGGAATTATATATATTTGCACACGTACATTCTTTTGAATATTTGTCGATGTACGCGCATATATATATATATATATATATATATATATATATATATATACATATATATATATATATATATATATATATATATATATATATATATATATATGGTTGCATCTCCCTCTCTACATATGTTTATATTTATATTGTTTGTATTACTTTTCCCATGCCTGCATTTTGACTCATGTTTCCCTCTATATTAGAATACACATACACCTATATGTATTAATCATCCATGTCTAACGATGCTATGTATATATACTATGTTGGTCAGGGTGATGTCATTCAATTGACTGCCAGGAATACTGTTGCCCATTGTTTTATCTCAAGGTTGAAGGAAGGTTCAGTTTATTTACTCAACAAATTCGAGGTCATACCAAACAAAGACGATTATCGCATTCTGAAGGATAACAAAGTGCTAATTCAGTTGCAAGGATCCACCTTCCTCAGTTGCAACGTACTTAGATTTGTCAGATTTACCAATAATATACTCATGTGACAGTTTAATTAGGGGCTTCCTGACTGTCGCTGCCACAGCCCACAGTCTTCCATGGTCAATGCTATCGCCTAATAAAAAACAGGTCAGCATCACCATTCACCAAACCAGTAAATAATAATGTGGTTTTTTAAACATCTGTTTGTTGTTAACACCCTATATTTAACCGCAGTTTGAAATAACTTGGAATCATGGTTGATTGTCCTATTCCTTGCTTTTTGTGTATCTGTCTACCCCCAACCACTGTTCACACCAACTCCCATATTGAAAATTCCATTTATCAGATTGCCATCATGAATATCAACTATACAATTACTATATTGTATTTCTTTCCATGTGTTCTGGCTATTTCCTTTGCACAGGTCAACCCATTTTAACCACTTGACAGTTGACTTCCATATGCTATGGGTATTTCCTTTGCTTAGCTCAACCCATTTGAACCAATTGACGCTTTTCAAAAAAAAAAAAAAAAAAAAAAAAAATTGAACCAGTTGACAGTTGGCTTCCATGTGTTATGGGTATTTCCTTTGCATAGGTCAACCCATTTTAACCAGTTGACTGTTGACTGTTTTGGCATTTCTAAAACAGCTAGGGTTTTTTTTTCCATTTGTATGTGTCAAGAGATCAATAAATTGTGATGTATTATAGTTAGCAAAATATTAGGTCCCTAGCAGAATTAGAAATAATACAACTTATTTTTGTAATGATGATCTACACTTATAGAAATAATATAATTTGACTCTTCTCCATTCGCCTGCATATTCAATGTACAATGGTTATATTAGCTTTTTTTGGTTCAACTACATGTCTACGTTATGCCTAAATGCATGCCACTCTATAACAAAATAGTTGACTATTAGATTGGTTATTGCCCTACTTGCGTGCAGGTAAAGAAACTTCAAGAAAGCCATACTTTTTTTTGGTTCAACTACATGTCTACGTTATATCAGGTTTGTTACCATTTATATTATACATCAATCGTCCCGCTTTGTAAACTGCGTCAGGTTCTTTCATTTGCAATTTCTTTCTTTCAGGAAACCAAATCAGGTTACTCCACCGTTTGGAAACTACGTCCGGGTCAAAAAAAATTGGCTTAAAGCCCTACATCGATCCTGCAGTTGCAGTTTTGTAAATCATTTACTATAGCCTATGAGGCATATGAATAATTTCAACGTTGGTTCTGCATTGCGTGTAACCGTTTTCCCGAACTCTGGATATTGTAATCATCATATCCTTTATGTATGCAGGCTGTATAAGTCTTTTGTGTTACAAGTTAGTAATTAACCAATCCTTTTAACATGCAACCATTATAACTATTTTGTGTTGGAACCTGTCACATGTCCATCAAATAACCCGCCACGTGCAATGCACGGGCAATGACCACTAGTTGGAACAAAAATGGACTTCTTGTAGGCATTGACTTACTAAAAGTTGTGATAAATGCACAACTATTTATAATGAAGTCACAAAAACTATCCACTATACTTGTTCGTATAGAACAATTTGGCACACAATGCTAGTAAATTTATCTGTATTAGTAGTGAAAATATCACTACCAAATCACAAACCCAAAAACTTTATTCCTCTTCCGTATCATAAAAACACAAGTACCTAATTTGAATATACATCTATATCTATATAATCTAATAAACCTCTAAAATAATGACATCATCATTAAGTTAAATTATCAATTACTTTTCATAATAATGATGTCATAATTATATATTAATTTAATTAAAAAATAATACAAAATCTTTTATAAAAAGAAATATATTAATCTCTCATAAATTGTAATTTTATTTTTTTTTTAAAATTTAAAAGGCATTTATTATTATTATTAATTATTATTATTTTTTAAAAATATAAATATAATTATTCAACTTTGAGCGAACTTTATGTTTGTAAAATCAACGTCAAGTTTCTTAGTCAAAATCTGTAGTTCCACGGGGCAATAAACTAAATGACTTTAACATTTACATTCACTTGATACCTAAAACATATTATTAAACTATTTCGTTTAAATAAACCCGTATTTTTACAGGTCATTTCACTAGTTATACATATACATACATACAAAACATACACATAAAAAAAGGAGAACCGATGGCTCACTTTGGCTATACATGATGTATCGTGATAAAGGGATTGCAACATTTAAAATTTTAAATATAAGATGAAATGACCATTCATATTATAAGGTAAAGAAATGATTTTGGTACAGTATAAAAAAAGTAATTTGGACAGTTATCAATTATAATTTTTTACTTTCCACATTCAATAATATACATAAAAATGGATTTATTAAAAAAAAAAAAAAAAAATCCAAATGGTTGCATCTAGACTTTTTGACAAAAAAAGAACTAATAACACTGTATTTTACTATTTTTATTGATTGATATGTTTGTAGTTCTAACAACAAAAGCATTACATCCAACCCCACTGAGTCCCCTTTTCCACCTGCAGTTATTATCTCAGCCCATCTATATAAGCTCAACTTCTAAAACATAACCATGCCATCTCTGATCTCTCTGCTATTATACTAAAAACTGTTCTGGGGATTCATGCCTCACTAATCATCGGTCTAATGGAATCAGAAAATCGTTCGAAAAGTGAAAACAATGCGATAACGGGGGAAGATAAACACAAAGAGAAAGGTTCAAGATTCAAAAGGAGATGCTGCACATCACTGAAAGAGCAGTATTCAAGATTGTACATACTTACAAAATGTGTTGTTATATTGCTTTGTTGGCATAAGCATGCAAACTGTAGTTAAAATGCAACATACAGGGATGGACTTAGAATATAATCACTGGGGGGTAACAATAATAAATTTTCTATCTTTCTGAGGGGCAAAACTATCTCTTTTTATGCACCTAAAAATTTCTTGAGGGGCAGCTGCCCCCGCTCTGTTTGTAGATTCATCCCTGCTTAGATACATTAATATTTACATGTATATATGTGTGTGCGTGTGCGCGCGCTCATACAATCTGTACTAAGATATCATTAGAATATGAAATTACGCTTTCATGAATGCAAAGAATGATAAAAATAAGGTTATATGTTCAAATCAGACTAGTCATTCATTCATGTGTGTTCTGCAATGTACACTCGATAAAACTATAATCATTGTAACTGGAAAATGAAGACATTTGATATTTGATATATGAAATTAAGACATGGATAATAATTTATATTTTCACTTAGAAGATGATGAACATTTGTTCTTGATCCATTTGAAACTAGTGGAGGTACCTTTCTTCATTTTGTTAGCTCCAACAATGGCAGCAGACTTAGCTTTCACCAATCCAGTCGACGCAGCAGCCTTCACTTGATCCATCTTCTTGTTGGTGTTGTTGCTCTTATTAGTATTCTGAGTTTCATAAGGCTTTTCTTCATTGTTGAAAACGCCCGTTCCCCATTGATCAGACCATGTATCGTTCTTGCTTCCCATATCTTGACCTAAAATATGTTCCAAAGTTTTAACGTTTATCAGATACGAATATTGAAACGTTCGTAGCTATCGAACTATTGATTCTTAACTACGATAAGCAATTTTTCGGTAATTACAAATATAAAACTCAATTGTACAAATTTTGAAAAAATAAGAATGTGTGTTCAAAGTTCAAACAATCAAATTGATGTCAATCTTAACTAATAGAATCAGCAAACTACTGAAAACAATTACACATACAGATAATTGAATCTGATAATTCAAGTGTATCAACTCTAAAATAAAATTTGGGGATAATGTAAAAATTATAGCATATTTCATATAACTTTCGCAATCAAATAATTCGCATCGATGTTGCAATCAAAGATGTAACAATCTAAAGAAAACTTAAAAAAACAACGCAAATCAAGCTGTTAGAATTAAATATAATAAACTAAAGCCCTAACAAATCACAATGCAAGTTAAGCTTCTTTCTAAGTATATTTTTTTTTCTAAAACCCTAGCTGCAATTAATTCATCAGCATCATCTTAAATCAAGATAAACATCATAAGCACATACGATTAATACACAGAATATTGATCGAAACAAAACTGGCGAACACGAGCAAACGAATTTGCGTGTAGTGATTTAAACCTTAAAAAATATATAGAGATAGAGATAGAGATACAGATATAGATACAGAGACAAGTATACAACTACGGATTTAAGAAAAATAAAAGAAAAAAGCAAGGAGATAAAACCCCACCAGGAGGAGAATCGCAGTTGATAATGACTTGTGTGAGACCTGTTCAGCAATAAAAATTATTTTCAGAATTAAAGGGGCTGTTTGGCTTTGCACGACTCAATACCTTTTTTTATCACTTCTAAATTAGATAATCTTTTTCTTTTAACAAAATTGACAAAATGATCCATGTGTTTGTTCATTTTCATCCTAGATTTTAGAAACTGTAATTTTCATCTTTAATAGAGTAAATGTGTCCCAATTTAGTCCCTGCATTAACGAACGATTAAATTGTCCGTTAGTGTCGGCTCGTGTTTATCACGTGATTATAAAATGTTTCATATTCTAATGTATAATGTATTCTTCATACTAAACCTATACATGATACTCCGTTCTATTCATGTTCCTTGACAAAATTGCATGGGGGGTCCCTATGGTTTGTTCAAAACAACAAGTGGAGTCCAAAAGAATTTTTTCACCTTAGGGGGTCACTGTAGTTTGCAATAGTTTCACCAGGGGTCCAACGTCCTAACGTCTGTCAATATTTAACAGTTTTGGGCCTCACATGACTTGCACATGAGGGTAGTTCCGTCTTTTTAATTAACCCTCCAACCTTTTTTATTTTATTTTCTCTTTTCTTTTATTTCTCTTTTCTATTTCTCTCAACTCAGCAAAAATTATGAATCATGAATCCATCGAATTAAACCTGATAAAATGAAGGAGTCTAACTCGCTCAATTACTCGGTCAACCGCCAGTCAACGACGGTCAAACGGCGGTCAACGGTGGTCGGAAAACTTAGATCTAGACGGAAAAACGAAAAGATGAGGAAGGAGAACAGGAAAAGAGAAAAGAAGAGAAGAGAGGAAGGAAATAACATGAAACCCGTTATGAATTCCGGTGTCCTGAGGAGTTAAAGAAGTAGGTGGTGATTTCTTAACTTTTTAGGGTTTTTAAGTTGAGAGAAGCTCACTTTTTTTAGATCTGGAAGACTATAACAGCGTACAGCCCCTCAACTACTAAATTAATTCCTTTTTTCTTTATTTAATTACAATAGCAGTCCCTCAACATTACCAACTCTAATAAATAGAACAAACTTAATTTGCATTCTTGAATCTTTAATTAATTGACAATAACAGCCCCTGTTATTATATATTATTAGAATATATATATTTATATTAAAAGGTCAACGAAAGTCAACATCCGAGTTCTCCCCCGAGTTCTCCCCGAGTCGCGAGTTTTACAACCTTGACAGATCCAAAACGTCAAGGATTGCAAGGAAAAATGGAAGAACATGATCGGTGTTAAAGATGAACACCATAAATCAAAAACTGAGATTTATAGTGTTTTAGCCTTTGATTTCTACACGAAATATACTTCAAATCATGTATAAAACCTTTGTAAGTCATCAATTTAACCTGAATCATCATATAACTTTCGAATTCAATCAATGAAATTCTGTTGACTTTTTGAACCGAAATTTGACTTTGAGAAATCGAATCATTCAATGATGTTAAACTCAAATTGAAATATCACGAAGCACAATTGATTGATAAGAAATCTATAACTGTTCTCAGATCGACCTGAGGTGTTGTGATTCAACCAGAGCAGCTCGATGTCACTATTCGGTTAAAGATGAAGAACACGAGCCATAAATCCTCGAATCTGTTGCTATGAATCTGAATTGATGTTGAAGGAGTGTGAGATTCTCATTGTGAATCATGAATCTAAGCTTAATTCGTTGAAATAATCATCATATGTTGAAGTTGAAAATTGAGGTTGAAGATGATACATATGAACGAGTACTGTAGCTGATGGTACATGAATCTGAGCTTAATTTATTTTTTATTTTTTGATGTTTTGATGATAAATAAAAAGATGATATGAAGATGTAGAGAATGTAATGAAGAATGAGTGCAGGTATACTTAAAAGGGGTAAAAAGAGATAAAAAGACTAAAGTGCCCTCACATGCTATGCACATGTTGAAAGTTAACAGAAAAAGATAGCGGTGTTAGGCAATTGGACCCCCCATGAAACAAGTGCATACCACAGTGACCCTCAATGTCAAAAAAATTCTTTTGGACCCCGGTTGTAGTTTTGAACAAACCACAGGGACCCCCGTGCAATTTTTTCATGTTCCTTTAATTACTCTGTGATTAATCTAAGACAGAAACAGTTTCACTGCCCGAGCAACATGGTTGGATTTCGAAAAAAAAAGATTAATGAAAGCTTGCACTTCGAGTATGCACAACAATAGAACCTTCGACTTGGATTCTTTGATGTCAACGAAGTATGAATAATCAACGGACTACCACAAACACAATACACAGTCATCCTGAATTAGGATCGAAGATTTGTTTAGGGAATTTTTGTATGGGTATAGAACGAAGACAAACTATATTATGTTCTCTTCATTATACCGCGTATATATTATATAATGGTTTATAATCACGTGATATGTACAAGCCTACAGTAATGTAACATCCCAATTTTTTTCCCGGGTCTGAGCCGCACTGCGGGCCTTAGAGTCGCGCTGCGGGTTAACATGTGAGCTAATGGGAAAATCTTTAGAAACTGTTGGATTCAATTTTTAGTTTTGAGCCGCGCCGCGGGCCCTGGAGCTGCGCCGCCGGCTATAACTAGAGCTGGTGCTGAATCAGCATTTTAATGAGGGTTAAATTATGGGCATTTTGGTCTTTTCGCATTGTGAACGGTTTGGTGACCCCAAAACTGATCAAGCCCTATCTTATCCTCATTTCAACCTCATCTCTTCACTCTCATTTCTCTCAACCTTTTTAGAAAGAGAAAACCCATTTAGAGAGAGAGAACTTTGATTAGAGAAGAAGAAGCTTGAATCGGGTGAAGGTGCAACAGTTAAAGTTGTTCCTTTCGTCCCTAGCTACGTTTTGATTGTAGTGGTAAGTCTCGAACCCGAATTTTAGTCTTTGATTCTTGTTTTGTGTTAGGGTTTGAGTTAGTCTTGGGTTATAAACCCCATTTCTCATGAAATTGGGGGTTTTGTTGTATGTATTGTGTAAGTAAACCTGATTAATGTGGGTTTAGGGTTTGATGATGAATTTGATCATGGTTTTGGGTGCTAATCACTAGATTGGAAGTTTGTGTGTAAATTTGATGTTCTTAAGAACATGCTTGCTAGTCAAAATGAGTGTTGACTTTGATTTAGTGTCAAACTAAGTTTTGAGTCAAGATTTGGTGAATCAAGTGTGTAAATACTTGGTTTAGGTATTAATTGGTGTTTTGGAAATATAATCACTAGTTGTTAGTGATTTTGGGCGTTTTTGGGACTTATGTCAAAATGGGTAAGTTGATTGGGCCGAATTTGGTAATGACACTAGTTTTGGTCAAATGGATGTTTAAACACTTGTGTTAATTGTTAAATGGCGTTTATGGAAGATAAACTTTTGAGTTAAGTGTAAATTGGTGATTTTATGACATAATCACTAGTAATGGTGATTATGGGTCAAACTTGCTTTGGTGGTTAAGTGCAGTTTGGGTCAAGTTTCACTTATAGGTTGATTTTGTAAGGTCAAGTGCAATGAGTTTTAGTTTGTGCTTATTTGAATGGGTCGGAATTACCACCCATAGTGGTAACTGGTGAAGTCCATTTTAGGGGCCTAAATGGGCGGGTGGTTGTGAGTTAGACGAAAACCCTTGGTTAAGGGTGTTGGTGTAAATTCTCATTTAGAGAATGTGTGTTTATGTGTATTGTACCTATACGTGTATTATAGTTAAAGGCTTGCTCGGTTGCGTTTGGAGGCGATTTACATACATGACTTGTGCGGACATTTCAAGGTGAGTGGAATAATTATACGTGTATGTATATAGTGTATTTATTTGTGTGCTATGGTATGAACCACGGAGCCGGTAGTTCCATAGCATGTGCGCGTGTTCTATGATGTGAACCACGGAGCCGGTAGCATCATGGTACGTGTGTTCTAGTGTGAACCATGGAGCCGGTAGCACTATGGCACGAGTTGTTAAGGTGTGAACCACGGAGCCGGTAGCGCCTTAGCTGAAATGCCCCGTTCATATCGATTATAAATGTTTCATATTAATTGGTTTCATTGCGAGGTTTTGACCTCTATATGAGACGTTTTTAAAAGACTGCATTCATTTTTAAAAACACACCATAATCTTTATTTTATCGACAAAGGTTTAGAAAACATAACATAGATTATCAAGAAATGATAATCTAAAATATAACGTTTACACACGACTATTACATAATGATTTACAATAATATGATACAACAAATTGTTTCTCGAATGCAGTTTTTAAACATTATCATACAAGCATGCTGACTCCCATTTCTTGTCGTTAATTAGCATGCAACAGCGGAAGCTCTTAATAATCACCTGAGAATAAACATGCTTTAAACGTCAACAAAAATATTGGTGAATTATAAGTTTAACTTATATATATATATCAAATTATAATAATAGACCACAAGATTTCAATATTTAACTGCACACATACATCTCGTGTATAAAACATGATACACATAACCTGTGTATAAAAAATCAATCATATGGTGAACATATAATAACCCGAAACAAATTTTACTTATGACATTATAGTCTTCACTAATAACATTGATTATATCTTAGTAAACTTAATTGAGTTAAAAATTAATAAATGGATGATGAAAAAAATAATATAGAAACATAAGGTCACTAGGGAGGTCAGTTGGCAGAAACATAAATAATACATTTTATGGTCATGCATGATGTGTCAAGGTCATAAAGATAAGATTTATAGTCATTGTTATTTGTTAATTGTATATGCATGCGCACTCCTACTAAGCTTTATGAAAATAATACATGCTTTTGTATAAAGAATTGATTTAAAATCTATAATGCATGAACCAGAAACATTATAAGTGGAAGAAATTGTATTTAAGAATTAATATGAGAAGTAGGAAGTTAGGTAACTTCATATTTTAGATCAATTAGTGGGTTAGCAATTAAGTGATATATATAATATAAGAATTAATATGAGAAGTGGGAAGTTAGGTAACTTCTTTCTTTTAAGACCGATCGGTGGATTAGCAATTAAGTGATATATATATATAAACAACTCATGGTTTCAAGCTTTCATTTTACAAATAAAGAAAAAAAAAAATCACAATAACAAAAGATGGAGAATTTGTCTAAATAAGGAGGATCATTGGTTGAGGTGAACGTGAACCAAAGTCGTGATCGAGTTCGAGTTCGAGTTTCGGGTTGAATTTACGTAGTATTTTGAGGTAACTTTTCATCTTTATTTTAAACCTTTTGATTTGTTAAGATATATAAGGTTAAGTGATCAATCAAATATGAAATTTACTATCGTTAACTTTTGCTAGCGATGATGAATTAGAATTGTCATTAGAATTAATCTTGTTAGTCAGATTAAGGTAAACCCTTTGTGATAGATACTTGGTTAACGGTTAACGGTTAACGGTTAATGATGTCTTATAAGTTTATAGATGGTTCCACGATTTTTTTTGGAATGAATAATAGACACGGATACATATAGATAGTCACGTAAACGATTCAACTGGATATAAATAATTTGGTTGTTAGTCAAATAAAGAAAATAGTTTTATATAATTTGGTATAAAGTTGTTGAACATAATAAATTTGGAGGTACGTTTGTTAATTAACGATTTTAGATTAAAGGCTATATTGGGGTTGTAGACATTAAAACGCTTCACATGAATTTAGATGGAGTACCATTTTACTAGTATAATTAAATGAGTTGATGAATTCTAATAATAATAATATTTTTGTTAAGAGATCAAGTTAGTATAATTAAATTTAAAATGATATAATTAAGAAAACAAATCTAACTAGATTCGAAACATAGTATTTAAGAGAACAAAGCTAGGACAGTTAGCTACAATTTCTAAATTAAGCAAATGGTTATATGTAGACACTGTGAAGAATTCGGAAGCATCTTAACGATATTGAGAGCTTTAGCTATTTGTCCAGGTACGGGTGTCCGTACTTTCTTTCAGCGTTATCTCATTTGATTAACTCGTTATTGAATTCATTATTATTTGTTTATTATGATTCTATCTATTTGACATGAACTAATTGAGATTTGATTTATGGTGAAAACATGTATTCGAAATAAAGATGATTTTTAAAAAACTCTAACGCCTTATTTATTTCTAGCTCTCTTGATTCATTCAATTAGGTTCCATATGTACTGTGAACATAGTTTTGGTGTTGGTTGGTATGTTCACTGTACTACCATAGAACCCTAGATTGTAGACAAGAGATAGGTATACCGAGCCAACTTCCTGTGGAGGTTACCACAGGGTGGTCATTGTGGTACCAATGACTTCACACTTACTGTGGCTGTGTGATTCGTCACGGTGTCGCCACTTTATTATATTTGCTCGTAGGAGAGCGTTTGGTTTATTTGGGAGGCGTATGGATGCATCCTAGGATATGTTATGATATGATCTATGTAGAGCGGTCGTGTTGTGTAGTGCCATACACAACTTCTGATTAGGGAAATCACATGGAGTCATGACCAGTGTGTTATTGCGCGAGATACGATATTTTTGGCACCATGGGTGCATGGATTGGATACTTTGTTTAGGTGTACTCGGTATGGACTGACTCTTCTTTACTCTGGCTTTTATTTTCATACTCTGGTGTTGTGGTGATACTCGATGAAGATTTTAAAATTAAAAATATAAATTATTTTTAATCCTTTCACTCTTATATCTTAAATTATTATTACTCCTATTGTTATCATCATCCGCGCACTGAGCAATTAGCTCAGCCGCATTTTCTTTTCATGCGTCAGGTAATCGGGGTAACATGGGATGAGTGAGAGAGTTCAAGACATGATGTTGGCAGAGACCTACCTATCTATTTTATAGTTGGACTTATTTGTGGTTTGAAAAAATAATCGATTGAAGATATATTCCTGAGTGTATTTTCAGACATTCGTTATTGGTGTGACGTTATTATTATGTATTTAATTATGGATTGAAATTGTTAAAAGTAAATGTGACCTTCCGTTCCTTGTTTGGATAAGGGGTGTTACAGAACACCTGGTAACCGACCTTAACAAGATGCATATAGAATATCCTCATCATTCTGGGACTCTCATCGGATATGATAAATCGAAGTACTAAAGCATCCGTAACTCGGAAGGGGCTCGTTGGGCCCGATAGATCTATCTTTAGGATTCGCATCAATTAGGGGCCATTTCCCTAATTCTTAGGCTACCAAGCTAAAAAAGGGGCATATTCGGTTTAATAATCCAACCATAGAATGTAGTTTCGAGCATTTGTGTCTATTTTGTAAAACATTTATAAAACTGCATGTATTCTCATTCCAAAAATATTAGATAGTAAAAATGGGACTATAACCCACTTTCATAGATTTTCGATTCATCGAAAATTAGACTTGGCCACGGGTCGATTCACGAACCTATAACAAATATATACATATATATCAATGTATGATAGAAATATATTTGCATCATAATTTTATAACGTGTTGTCGATTTAAATTGTCAAGTTAGCAGTCCAACGTTAGTAGTCCACAATTAGTAGTCCAATATAGATCGATATATCATCCTGAAATAATCAAGACATATTACACTTTCCTAATGTAATCAAGACCCATAGTATGCATATTATCGAATCACTCCACGACCCATTGTATACATGTCTCAGGCTCGATCACAACCCATGGTATATATATTATTTTAGAATCAACCTCGACCCATTATATGCTAACTCGAGAATTACCGCATATAGTGTCTTACGGTTATTCTAAAATAATATATATAGATGATGTCAATATGATATGTCAAAACATTGTATACGTGTCTATAGTTTATCGATGCATATTATGATGTCGTATTGTGTAACTTGTCTTAACTAATCAAGATTAGTATGTAATAAAGGAATACATAAAACATGTTAGAATACATGTATAATACAATAAAAGTTAGCTAGGATATGGTTAGTATAGATTTGTTATAAAAATTTCCGTAGCTAAAACTAGTAATTTTATCCAATTTTGTTTTACCCATAATTTCTTCGTTACAGATCCGTTTTAAGTGAATCAAATTGCCATGGTTTCGTATCGAACCAAAATTTATTAATCTATACATAAAAAGTATAGGTTTATAGTTGGAAATACAGGTTACAAGTCATTTTTGAAAGAGATAGTCATTTTCGTCGAAAGAACGACATCTTAATGACCATTTTGAAAAACATATTTCAACTTTGTGTTTAACCATGATTTTTGGATATAGTAACATGCTCATATGAAATATCATTTTTCCAAAAAATCAACTTCAAATTCAAAGATTAAGATAGTTTTTATTTTTCCAACCCAAAACAGCCCCCGGTTTTACTACGACGGCGTATGTCCGGTTTTACGGTGTTTTTCGTGTTTCCAAATTTTAAATCATTAAGTTAGCATATAATATAGATATAAAACATGTGTTAAGTTGTTTTTAAAAGTCAAGTTAGAAGGATTAACTTTGTTTACGAACAAGTTTAGAATTAACTAAACTATGTTCTAGTGATTACAAGTTTAAATCTTCGAATAAGATAGTTATATATATATGAATCGAACAAGGTTATGAACACCATTACTACCTCAAGTATAGTAGGTAAACCTACTGGAAATAATGAAAAAATAAATTGAGCTTCAAAGGATCTTTGATGGCTTGGAAGTTCTTGAAGTAAAATCATGACACGAAAACAAGTTCAAGTAAGATTACTACTTGAATTAAGATAGTTATAGTTACATAAATCGAATCAAAGCTTGAATATGATTA
The DNA here is from genome assembly GCF_046630445.1 of Rutidosis leptorrhynchoides. Taxonomy (NCBI): domain Eukaryota; kingdom Viridiplantae; phylum Streptophyta; class Magnoliopsida; order Asterales; family Asteraceae; genus Rutidosis; species Rutidosis leptorrhynchoides. The sequence continues at coordinate 717,257,842 of NC_092333.1, forward strand.
TTACCTTGATTTAGAAAGATAACCTACTGTAAATAACAAAGGTTTCTTGATCTTGGATGATTACTTGGAATGGTTTTGAAAGCTTGTAAGTCATCTAGTAAACTTGAAATGATTCTTGAAGTGTTCTTGAAAGATTGTTATGTATGTTGATTTATGTTTGGATTTTGAGCTAGATTGAGCTAGATTTGATGAAGATGATGAAGAACACTTAGAAAACTAAGAGAGAACTTGAGAGAGATGTGTTTGATGCATGAAAGTTGGAAAATGAAAGTGTTGGTGTGAGTGATGAAAAACGTGAATGATGAGTCTCCATATAGGCTCCATTAGTTTGTTGTTTTGTTAGATATTTCATGCTAGTTGCCAAATGATGGTTCCCACATGTCTTGATGACTCACTAAGGCTGCTAAGAGCTGATCATTGAAGTGTATATTGAAAGGACCCGTTCATATACATTATAAACGATTCACAATAGTTGATTACATTGCGAGGTATTTGACCTCTATATGATACATTTTACAAACATTGCATTCGTTTTTAAAAGACAAACTTTCTTTACATCAAAAATTAACAGGCATGCATACCATTTCATAATATTCACTATCCAACTATAAATTGATTTAATAATAATCTTTGATGAACTCAATGACTCGAATGCAACGTTCTTCGAAATATGCTATGAAAGACTCCAAGTAATATCTTTAAAATGAGCAAATGCACAGCGGAAGATTTCTTTAACACCTGAGAATAAACATGCTTTAAAGTGTCAACCAAAAGGTTGGTGAGTTCATTAGTTTATCATAATCATTTATTTCCATCATTTTAATAGACCACAAGACTTTCATTTTCAGTTCTCATAAATATACGTCCCATGCATAGAGACAAAAATAATCATTCATATGGTGAACACCTGGTAACCGACATTAACTAGATACATATAAGAATATCCCCTATCATTCCGGGATCCTCCTTCGGACATGATATAAATTTCGAAGTACTAAAGCATCCGGTACTTTGGATGGGGTTTGTTAGGCCCAATAGATCTATCTTTAGGATTCGCGTCAATTAGGGTGTCTGTTCCCTAATTCTTAGATTACCAGACTTTAATAAAAAGGGGCATATTCGATTTCAATAATTCAACCATAGAATGTAGTTTCAATTACTTGTGTCTATTTCGTCAAACATTTATAAAAGCGCATGTATTCTCAGTCCCAAAAATATAAAGGGTAAAAAGGCAAATGAAACTCACCATACTGTATTTCGTAGTAAAAATATATATAACGTCATTGAACAAGTGCAAGGTTGGCCTTGGATTCACGAACCTAAATTAATTATATATATTTATGTGTTGGTCAATATTTGTCTAACAAATTTTGTCAAGTCATAGTGTACCACAATCCTAATGCTCGAGACTAATATGCAAAAGTCAACAAAAGTAAATTTGACTCAAAATAATTTCCAAAAATCTATACATGATTAATATATAGTTTAAATATCGTCGTTTTATATTTTTAAATATTTTTAAAAGATTTATTAGAGTAAATAATATAATTTATTTATTAATAAATAAAATTTTATATTAAATTTATATAATAAAATATACTTTTATATATATTAAGTAATAACATTTATAGGGTTCATTTAATATCATAAAGATAATTTGATAGGTATTATTAAAGTAAGTTATTGCACGTAGTAAAATATGTTTGTATCACATATTTATTTGATAAAATAATATCTATAATGATAGTAAGTAAAAATTGTATTATTTTGTAATAATAATTATTATTATAAAAATATCAATATTTATAATTACTAAGATGACATTATGATAAAACGATAATTCTAATTATGATAACTTTAATATTTACGATAATTTTTAATATTATCTTTAAAATAATAATTCTATTTAAAATAATAATAATAATGACATTTTATAGTAACAATGACATTTCTATTAAAATGATGATTTTTGTTAAAATGATAGTTTTAATACTAACGATACTTTTAATAATAATAGTAATGATAAAAATAATAAGAACGATAATTTTATCTAAATCAATATCTTATAATATTTTAATTTCATCATGATACTCTTACCCATTATTTCCTAATCGTTTCGTTTAATAGCTTTTAATCGTCTTTTATATCGTGTTCATAATAATGATAATAATAGTAATCAAAATAATTAGGTGTTACAAATATTTGTTTTAATTACACTAATATTAATAATGATAGTTACTATAACATTATTAACGATAATACTAATAATTATCTTAATGATAATATAGTAATAATAATAATAATAACAATAACAATAACCATTTTTAAATAATAATATATATATATATATTAATAATGATAATGATAATAATAATAATAATAATACAAATAATAATAATAATAATAATAATAATAATAATAATAATAATTGGATAATAATAATAATACTAATTATAACTTTAACGATAATAACGATAGTAATAATAAAAAAAATAACAATTTTTAATGATAAATCCCTTTTATTGATAAAGATAATAATAATGATAATAATAAGATAAAACTAGAACGACGATAAAAACGACGATAATAATAATCATTTTAATAAAAATATCGAAAATTCAATTGATTATAACTTCTAATTCGTTCATCGAAACCATTCGATATCTAAAGGAAAAGTTCTTAATTTTTCGCTAGCTTTCCAAGGACATGCATATCTTATACCTTATCTCAACCGTAAGTGTAACTAATTCAAGATTCAACCTAACCTGTCTAAGAGCAATATCAAAAGTACAAGCATGCATAATCCTAAATACTCGAGCACTAGTCAGGGATACACTATTAGTATGTAAAAGTTAAATTATGAGTACTCACGTATCAATATTGAGATTCAATATTGCAGGAAAGGTACGTAGACGAAATGGAAATGATAAACACTATATTGACCTCACGAGCATACCCATGAACCATACTCAATCACCTCCATAGCTATAACCAATAGTTTCCTTAATCCTATCCTACTCGAAAAACAATTTCGAAATCACTCGGACAGCACTCCGTCGTAATATTTTATGTATACTAATAATATCTTGAAATAATACGGAGTAAATATATATATGTAAATCGATTGAGAGAGTTTAGAGAAAAATATTTTCAAGTTTCTATGAAATAATGAAACCTATTGAATTCTATTTATAATAGATTTTTGAATTATTAAAGTGAATTATTAAAGTATGAATTATTAAAGTGAATTATTAAAGTATGAATTATTAAAGTGAATTATTAAAGTATGAATTATTAAAGTGAATTATTAAAGTATGAATTATTAAAGTGAATTATTAAAGTAAATTATTAAAGTTAAAGTAAAGTAAAAATAAAGTAAAGGTAAAGTTTAAGTATAGTAAAAGTATAAAACTATGTACGTATAATACGCGTATAAATATATATAATATTAATTTAAATCGTTATATATATTTAATAAAATAAAATATAAATATCGTTATCTTTATCATACTAGTTAATTAATGAGTTGTCAAAAGTGGTTCTAGATATTTATAAAAGTTATATACGTTTTAATAATAAAGTTCTTTTTAAACTGAAAACGTTTTTTTTGTACGTTTGAAACTAAATAGATCAATCGAGTCTTTATGAGATTCAATCTTCCACTATCCTTTGTCTAGTTCTCAATGATTGACAATTTGTTCTTATTTATAAATCACTTTACCATTTTCCGAATATTGTTAAAATGGAAAGATTTCTCAAATCAACGTGGGCCTTTCAACAGAGACTTGTAATCATAATTCAATATATCTGATAATTCAATCATTTGATCTTATCTTCTAATTCCATTGATAAACATTTTGAAACAGATACAATCATATAAAGTATTTAATCTAATATTTTGTTTACGTTTCAAGTTATAATATATATACACATATACATATATAATAATATTCGTTTAATGGTTCGTGAATCGTTGGAACTTGGTCGAGGTTGAATGAATGTATGAACATAGTTTAAAATTCTTGAAATTTAACTTAACAAATATTGCTTATCGTGTCGGAAACATATAAAGATTAAAGTTTAAATTTGGTTGGAAATTTCTGGGTTGTCACAGTACCTACCCGTTAAAGAAATTTCGTCCCGAAATTTGAGTGGAAAGGTCGTGAATGATAATAAGTATGTTTTCATGATGCATACGGGCTGAAAATTAGAGTTTTATCATCAGCGAATAATTTGGATAAACAATCCATTTATATGAAGAGTACGAATGAAGCTAACATAGAAGAGTGAAATGAGTAAGTGTAGATTCATCTTATCATTTGACGTAAATATGATTGATTCCCATATTTCAAGGGATTTGAAGAAAATCTTCTTAATAAGATTTGACTCTCCGGTAATCAAGGGAATTAGGATCCGCTTTAAATGCGATCGTCCATTTTAATTGTTCTGTCGGAGATTTTCTTATAAATTCACCTCCTTCGTTTCCTTACAACTCACACCTTCTGTTGATGCATTTTATGCAAGTCCCTAGACATCTACCCACGTTCATTGCAGGTACAACAGTTTACAGGCCACCATGATTGCTCGTTATTATCCTATCCATGTTTGTATGTGGTTACAGGAACTGCAGGAACGAGATTTAGATGTTTGACTATGTTATACTTAGTCAGACGTACGAGTGAAGCCTCACTAGTACGGCTGACATATATACCAATCGTATGTACACTTAGAAGCTGGGTATAATACGAGTATGAATACTGATTGAATACGAGTAGAATTGTTGATGAGAACGAATGGGAATGTAATTGTAACCATTTTTGTTAAGTAGAAGTATTTTGATATATGTCTTGAAGTCTTTCAAAAGTGTATTAATACATCATAACACACAACATATATATACATTTTAATGGAGTCGTTAAATCATCGTTAGTCGTTACATGCATGCGTTGTTTTGAAACCTTGAAGTTAACGATCTCGTTAAATATAATTAACCCATGGTTGTTATATCTAATGAGATGTTAAATTGTTATGTTATCATGATAACATAGTGTGTTAATATATCTTAATATGATATATAAATAGTAAGACGTTATTACAACGATAATCGTTACATATAGATATCGTTTTGAATTCCTTAAGTTAGTAGTCTTGTTTTATGTATATAGTTTGTTGTTAATATACATAATGAGATACTTAAATATCATTTCATCATGTTAAACATATATATATATATATATATATATATATATATATATATATATATATATATATATATATATATATATATATATATATATATATATATATTATCATGTCATATACAAGTTATAACGTTCGTGAATCATCGGACAAACTGGGTGGTCAAACGTTTACATAAAAACCGTTTCAATTAATCAAGTCTTGACAAGTTTGATTGCTTAACATGTTGGAAATATTTATTCATGTAAATATTAATCTCATATAATATATAATCATGGAAAAGTCCGGGTTATGACATTAGCGTGAGTATGACTCAAGTTATGATGTGAACCACGAAGCCGGTAGCATCATGACAAATGCGTATCGTGTGAACCACGGAGGCGGTAGCACCATGACGTGGGTATGGTTAACTATATGGTGTGTGTGTGGATTACTTGAGCATTATTTATATTATGCTATGGAATATGCTAGCTTGTGACGTGTTGAGGAATTAGCTTGTACTTTGAGATTGTATGCTAATTAAATTGCTAGCATGTATGCAGTATGTGAGTAAGTGTTTGCAAATAAGTATATTATATATGTATGTGTATAACGATTGCATTCACTAAGCTTTATGCTTACCCCTCTCGTTTTTTACCTTTTTATTGGTATGGTTGATGCGGAGTTACCTAGTTGCTAGATTAGGGTTGATAGATGTTGCTTAAGCTTGGAGGATTAGCTTTTGGATATTTGGACGCGGATTGGGGATTTGGTAGTCCCCAGGATTATGCTCATGGTATCGGGTTGAGTTATTGAGTCTTAACCCGGTTTGTAGTGTAAATGGGTAGTAATTACCCACTTGTTGTGTAACGGGTCAAAAGGCGTCGAATCGTACATTTTGGATTTAGTCACTTGTTAAACAGGTATTTTGTTGTATATTGAGCACGTTAAAACTATCGTTAAACGGATCTTGCATTATGATGTATTTAACTTTATCTAACTTATAAAAGAATGGGCTTCGTTTTTGGTAAACAGATTCTGATTGTTTCAAATAACGGCCAATTTAACCATTTGTTAATGCAGTGACTAAATTAGAACACATTTACGTTATTAGGGATGAAAATTATAATTTTTAAAATACAAGGATGAAAAGTGCAAAAATAAACAAACACATGGATCATTTCAACAACTTTGTCTTTTCTTACTTTATAAAGTATTGCAAATGCAAATTGCAAATTAAAAATATCAATGTAGAGTCCCTTTTCCCTCTCTAAGTTAGGTAACTTTTTTACATGTTATTGCAAATCAAAAATATTAATATGATGGGTAAATTTGGAGTCTTTTACCAACTGGCTATGTGAAGTGAAGAAATGTTTACTAGGAGAGTGAGTTTTCTTACGATTCTACAATACGTTCAATTAGCCAATTAGCGACTTCTTACAAAACTACATTCGTAGGCTGACAATTTTTTTGATAGGTTGAACGATTGGATATTTGTAGGCGGAATTGCAATAATTATTTGCAATTCGGCAAGTCAATCCCGGTCAGACCACTTTTATCCATGACACCTGTCATGGAACCACATTGCTGCCACATCAGCGCCAGCTCATCAACTTTTTCTTATCACTTAACCCATCACACTCCCTAGTATCCATGACATACCCCTTTACTATAAAATGAACCCACTTTAATTAATTATTAATACAATTTTACCACTCATGATGCATATTGTACAAGAAATAAAAGCCTCCCCTCCGTCGTCAAATATGCTGAACATCCACATTTTGAACCACGGTCTTAGAAGGAAGCTCCAAAGAAGGCTTGCTAACATCAGTGTCTTCAACGGCTTGGCAATGGCGCTCCCAAGGGCGCTGCCGATGTGAACGGTCTTACGGGCTCAATATATATCTTATTTGATTTGTTGCTGTCAATTTATTATTCACAAGTATGGTTTAAACAATGTTCAATCGGTTTGATAGGTTTAAGAAGTTTGATATAAAGGGTAAAATTGAGAGAAATAGAGAGAGACAGAGAGAGATAGAGAGAGAGAGAGCGAGAGAGGGGTATGACTCCCTTGCTTTGATATAAAGGGTATATATGCTTATCGTTTCATCTAGTGTAGCCTTCTTTGCTTTTCTTTTTTCTTGAGCTTCGTATTGCACAGGTACGTATCGATTTTTATTTTTATTTTTATTTTTATTTTATCATTGGCCGGAGGTCCTCACGAAAGCAATCTCTTTATCCTAGAGTAGAGAGAGTGAGAACTTTCTCTACTCTTGGGGTTTTTTCACTCTGTGTGGAGAAATGACTTCTCTTTATTCTAGGATAGAAGAAGAATTGTCTATATCTCACATCCCCATACCTCGCGAGAGCGAGATTGGGTATCGTTGTTGTTGTTGTTGTTAGTAAATATTTATTTTGTTGTCTTTCATTAAAAGTTTTATTTCATTATCTTGGTTGATAAGATTTTTTTTTTTTTTTTTTTTTTTTAAAGTCAAGTTGTTAATAATTTATTTTTCTATGTTACTAGTAAGATGATGGTTAAAAAGATAAATCATTACTCTAATTTTTTTAGTATTTTTAGTATAACTTTAATGTATATTTTAGTATTTACCAACAGTAAAATTAAATATACATAAGAGGCTTTCTAGCAAGCTAGAGAAGCCAAAATATATTACTCCGTGATACTATTGCATTGCATTATATATTAAACATTATCTTATAGCACGATCACAAGTCAATTAAGTTGGGGTCACCCATTACTTTCTATTCTCGTTTTAAGCACTTATCTAAATGTCAACTTTTTTTTTTTTCCCTCTCCAATACTCCAATAGTATCCATCGTTTGTTTGTTTTCCTTTCTTTCTTTGCATTTAACCAAAATAAGATAGTAATCTTAATTGATTATAAAATCGTTCCCATTTGAGTTCGATCATTATGAAATACATGTACAAGTTAATTAACAATAATCTTTACAGTTGTAAATTGTTTTTTTTTTTTTTTTTTTTTTTTAAAAGCTAGCTTTTTATTATAATCGCCAAATTACATCCCCTACAATAACCAAACAATTGTAAATTGTTGTGACTTGTGACTTAGAGTTATTTTATAAGTTTAGCCTTTTCAGACCCAGTTTGCAGTTAAGTGGATATCCTCACAGGCCCAAGCCCGTCCAACAAAAGTTTGGAATATAATTCAATAACAGTGTTAGACAGTCTGCTATCTATACCAGAGGTAGAATGATTATTGTTAATTTTTTAAAAGGGAAATTAGTCAAAAATTCCTTATTTTTAAAAGCGTTTAAAAATATGCTCTAAAAAAATTATAATTGCAAAAATGCACTATGGTCACGGATAATGCTTTTAGCTTGGTGCGTATGGGTATTGCCGAGATAGTGACCGAGACGGCCATTTTTCATCGCGAACACGCACCACGCATGGTGCGTGGTGCTTGGTGGGCAAGAACTTTGAATCACCATATCTTTTGACTCGTAGCTCCGTTTAGTCACCGTTTTTTTTAATGTGTATTTTTTCGAGATCAATGCGTTGGAACGCTTCTGAGGTAACAAAAATAATTTTGAAATTAGACCTGATATGATAATGCGAGTTTTTAGTTAACCCATAAAATGCTCGATTTGATAAAAATGTGACGTTTATTTAAACTGATTGAGGGGTTTTGTGTACATTTGTCAAAGTTCGTGATAAATCTAACGGGTCACAAATTATTTAAGGCGGTTGTTAACATTCTTTATATAATTGTAAAATTTAATAACCATCAGTTAAGATGTACTTAATTAATGACCATTATGTACAATGATATAAATTAAAGCAGTTGTTAGCCAAATTCATAAATTTATTTATCATCATGTGTATCAAAAGTAAACTTTTAGTGGATTTATTGGTATCTTCAAAAGAGGTCTTATATTCATAACAACATATATTGAGGTCTTATCTTTTCAAAATATATATATATATATATATATATATATATATATATATATATATATATATATATATATATATATATATATATATATATATATATATATATATTGAGGTCTTATATACATAACATATATTGAAGTGCGTAGAAAAATATCAAAAACAATCACAAAATATATATAGTTAGATCGTTAGAATCAAATATTATACTTGGTAGGTTATGTGAATTTTTTAAAATTTATTTACGATTTACGATATTTCTTTTATAAACAAACTATTTTTTAGATTAAGTGACAAAACAACAACAATTTATTTATTGAATTAAGAGTTATACGAAAAAAGATCATTAAGTGAAAAGTAAAAGTTCACTTCGTGTGTGCGTGTGTGCATAAGATGAGATTTTTTTTTTTTGGCGAATATATGTACTTATTTATTTATTTAATTAATGATCCGATGAGTTACATACAATAATAAAATGTATTCACATTCGTAGAATAAAAATGGTATGCTTTGTTTGGGCCCCAGAACATTTACTCAAAAGTTGCAACCTTATTGAAAAGGTAATGGCTCTTGCGCTCTTGCTATAAATAGAAATCGATAAAGCCCCACTAGTTTAATTCAAGGGTTTGTACATCTCCTTTCGCATCATGCCGTCATGATATCCTCTTACACATTTTCTTATATTGTAATATATAAATATAAATAAATAAATAAATTATATATAAATATAAATAAATAAATATAATTGTGAAATTTATATATTCTTTTAAAAACATATACTTGAAGTTGTATGGGTCAGAAGTCATGGTATGGAAGCGAGTTCAATTCACCTAGAGTTAATATCGTCACAAACCTTATCACATGTTTATGCAAATTACCATATTTTAATATGAGAATATGAATGATCATGAATGTAGCACAAAAGCATAAATTTTACTAGTTGTATTGCCGACAAGCTAGGCTACCTATTTGAATTGAAATTATACAATTCAAATATAATTATCTAAGATAACTTAGATCTTTATCCTAATAACAACTTAGTGGTTATGATCCTTATATCCTAATCAGAGTCGTCTTTGGACATAGGCAACATAGACAACCGCCTAGGGTCCAAAAATTAGAAGGGCCCAAAATTTTTAATATATATACAATTATCGAATAGTTAAGTAAATAAAATAAAATATTGTCGAATAAATATTTGATTATAAAAAAAACTGTTACGGCTGTCTTGTAAACTTCTTTCGTATTGATAAATTTTACTATAATCTTTTTATCTGTATTAAAAAAATTTAACGTGTATAAAGGCCTATTTTTATTTTCGCCTAGGGCATCTAAATTGTTGAGACGACCCTGATCCTAATAAGAGATTTCGGGTTTAAAACTCACAAGCGGCATATTTTCATGGATAATCAGGAAAAGGGTTGAACACTTTCACCAAAAGGGCCATTGCCTTGACGGTATTGAGGTGCCATTCTGACATTAAAGACATGAATTAAAGTAATCGGGTGAATATAATGTAAATATTCGTGTAATAAATCATGTTGGGTGTGTGTTTGACTTTAAAAAAAATTCACGGAATATTTCAGTTAAACCGCATCTACTCAAGTAAAAATATTTCACTCGGGCAACTTAACTAGAGAAAACATTAGCCAATAAAATAAAATACAAATATACTCTCATATTCGTATATACATTCCAACACGGAAATATAATTTGATCAAAGCGAAAAAAACAATAAAAATATAGGAAAATTCGGCTTTCGGCTAGTAGAAGTTGCGTGCGTGTATTTCTTTTCATACAAGTATAAGAAAAGTATATATGTATCCTAAAAATAACATTCTTTGACTATACTAACATAAGATACTATTTTTCAATATTTGCTAAAATCAATTTGAAATGACAATTTTGCCCTTAAGTTCATGTAACATGGGGGAAGACTAGACAAGGTACCCAATTTAGGTGAAAGAAAATGATATCATGAGGGAGGTGCTGAAGTGCATGTATGAAATGGATTTGAAATAGAAATGTAGTACTACATTTTGTAGGGGAAGATTAACTGGCATAAAATTGGGGTGCATGTACATGTAGTGAATCAATATATGACCTTAAATGCATGCACAATATACCCCCTTGCTCCATTGCTCATGCAACTTTTGTGTTTCCATTACATCAAACAAATTTTAACACTAGATTATTATAATACCATTTTCTCTACAAGTCTACATTTTAATTGGCAAGTGGTCTAATTACGTTTGTATGTGTACTGAAAAACATCAGACTTATGATATATTAGACTCATAATTTTTTATGCACGAATCAGAGAAAAACTTTTCCTATTCTCGGTTAAAAGAATGCAGTGGCGTAGGTACATGTATTGTAGTGGGGTCATATGACACCACTCAATATTTATATTTGCTTGTGTTATAAAGTCAATAATTGGATGGTAATTTTATTGCATAGTATATTTATTTTAGTATAAATATGTGGAACGTGGGTTGGCAATTTGCACCCAACAATTATGCAATTCTATTTCTTTCACAAGTATCCTACTCCCTCCCTTAAACACTCACTCATATAAAATATCTTATATTGTATACAAGTGGTTGAGTAATCAAAAGGAACCCGAATAATCTTGCACTAATAATTTAATAAAATCTACAGTCAAGAACCAGGCCACTAAAGGTAGTTATAATCCTCCTGAATTATAACACGTTATCAGCACGATTATCTCAACATTTATACTAAATATGGTTGGCTCTGCCACCTAAATGATATATGGTCGACACTGTCGCATAATTTACATTTATGTTATCTAACATTTATTTATGTATACTAACATTTACAGTTATGTTCACTAACATTTATATTTATGTTATACATGGTCGGTTATACCGCCTGAATTATAACGATAACGTGTTATAATTCAGTAGGCTATAACTACCTTTAGAAGAGAAGAAAGAAGAGAGTAAATTCTTATTGAATAATGGTGTACATACTGATTACAATCGATAACATACTTATAGTACAATAATTCACTGTGCAGTTAGGTGGAACAGTAATATCCGTGATCTACCAAATATATTGATTCACCAAATTTTACTTTATCAAAAGTGTCGGCCACTACACCATGACACTTGACTTATAACACTCCCCCTTGGACGACAATTTTGTTTCACTAGAGATCAATTACAAGTTACTGCCTCGTTAAAAACCTTGCTAAAGAAAAATCCAGTGGGATAAAAACTTTAGCTAAGGGAAAAAGAGTGCAGCATAGAGTTTACTCCCCCTCAAGTAGACATCGCTGAGTCGTCTCATCTTTTGATCTTGCCTCATGCCAATATTGTGAACGTGTGTTCTGAAAACAGTAGTTGGAAGTGCTTTGGTTAAAAGATCGGCAGAGTTTTGCTGGATTGAACATATCTCATTTCAATCTGGTTGTCCTTGATGAGATCTTGAGTGTATGAGAAAAATCTAGGAGGTATGTGTTTTGATCGGCCACTTTTGATATACCCTTCTTTCATCTGTGCTATGCAAGCTGCATTATCTTCATATATAGTTGTTGAACTTTTATCGCGTTCTAGTCCACAAGAATCAGTAATGAGTTGTGTCATTGATCTCAACCAAAAAACATTCCCGAGTGGCTTCATGTAATGCAATCACTTCGGCATGATTTGATGATGTTGCAACCAGTGTTTGTTTTTGAGCATAACAATAATAAAAATCATAACTATGTTCGAAATCACTCTTATGGTAATGGTCGTGGTGGTGGTCGTAGTCGTGGTGGTCGTGGTCGTGGACAAAGAAATAATAATCCACAAAATTATAAAATTCAAACACCATACAATCCCACAAATCACAATGTTGAAGAAGGCTCTTCAAAGAATGTTGAAGATTCTTGTTACCGATGTGGTAAAATTGGCCACTGGTCTAAAAACTGCTGAACAAATCAGCATTCTGTTAATCGGTATCAAGAATCCCTAAAGGGAAAACGAAAAGAAGCAAATCTTGTGGATGACCTTGATACAAAAATAACTGAGCCAACTTGTGACTACTTTAATGAATAAATTTCTAATATCTATATATATATATATATATATATATAGATATCCTATTATATGTTCCCATTAACTAAATGGTTGTAGATTTTCAATCTACACCATATCTAGTTTACTACATATTTCCTTATTATGTGTTATCGTTTGTAACATGTTTTGAATGTAATATATTGATGAATTATGTACTCATTATTTGTTTCTCATATTTTTGAAGTTCATGATGTATACTGCTGGAGTAAAAAATCAGTCAAATGGTGGAGATATTTGTATTGCAGACAGTGGTGCCACTCACACCATACTCAAATCAAAAAAATATTTCACAGACTTGAAAGCAACGGAAGGAACTATACATACTATATCAGGTCCTGTGGACTTAATAAAAGGAATGGGAAAGGCAAAATTCATGTTACCAAATGGTACGAATTTTCTGATAAATAATGCCTTATTTTCTCCCACGTCAAAGAGAAATTTGTTAAGTTTCTCTGACATATACCAAAATGGATATGATTATCAGTCAGTGACAACAGAAAATGAAAAATATTTAAGTATCACTGATAAGAATCGTGTAATTGAAAAACTACCAAGACTTCATTCTGGTTTACATTATACACATATAAATGTACCTGAAGTAAATGTGGTAGTTAAAGAAAAATCATGTGATCCTGTAATGATCAGTTTGTGGCATGAGAGATTAGGCCACCCGGGATCAACAATGATGAAAAGAATAATACAAAATACACATGGACATCCATTGGCGGATCAAAGGATCCCTCATGATGCACTTATCCCATGTACATCATGCTCACTTGGAAAGTTGATAATAAGACCATCACCTCTTAAGGTTGAAAAAGAATCACCAATGTTTCTTGAAAGAATTCAAGGTGATATATGTGGACCAATTCATCCACCATGTGGACCATTTAGATATTTTATGGTTCTAATAGACGCATCTAGTAGATGGTCTCATGTTTGTCTATTATCAAGTCGAAATATGGCATTTGCAAAATTTCTTGCTCAAATTATTAAATTGAGAGTACATTTCCCTGATTATATTATTAAAAGGGTGAGACTAGATAATGCTGGTGAGTTTACGTCTCAAGCATTTAATAACTTTTGCATGTCTATTGGGATTATTGTTGAACATCCTGTTGCCCATGTGCATACACAAAATGGTTTAGCTGAATCATTAATTAAACGATTGCAGCTAATAGCTAGACCATTGATAATGCGAACAAAACTCCCAGTATCTGTATGGGGCCATGCAATTTTGCATGCTGCATCATTGATTCGCGTTAGACCAAGCGCAAGTCATACATATTCTCCCTTGCAACTTGCTTTTGGCCATCAGCCAAATATTTCCCACCTTAGAACATTTGGTTGTGCGGTTTATGTCCCTATCGCACCACCACAACGCACTAAAATGGGTCCTCAAAGAAGGATGGGAATATATGTTGGATATGAAACATCTTCAATAATAAGATATATTGAACCCATGACGGGTGATGTTTTTACAGCACGTTTTGCTGATTGTCATTTTAATGAAACATTATTCCCTAGATTAGGGGGAGAAATAAAAAATAAAGAAAATGATGTTTCATGGTGTGAACCTCAATTAATGTATCTTGATCCTCGCACAAAAGAATGCGAGACCGAAGTTCAAAAAATAATGCATATGCAAGAACTTGCAAATAAATTGCCCGATGCATTTACAGATACAAAAAGAGTGACTAAATCATATATACCAGCAGCAAATGCTCCAGCTCGAATTGAAATTCCAAAAACTGGCAATAATGTCATTCTTGAATCTTTGCCACGCCAGAAACGTGGGAGACCAATTGGTTCCAAAGATAAAAATCCTCGAAAAAGAAAATCAGCTGATAATGAGGTAAAAGAAAGTGTTCAAAAAGAACTACAAATCAATACTCCTTCTGCAGAGGAGATTGATGATGTCAATACGGAATTTTCAATCAATTATGCACATTCAAAAATATTATGGAACAGAAATAAAATGAAAAATCTTGATGAGATATTTTCATATAATGTTGCATATGACATCATGAATGATGATGATGATCCAGAACCAAAATCTGTCATGGAATGTCAAAATAGACATGATTGGGATCATTGGAAAGAAGCAATACGAGCTGAATTTGAATCGCTCAATAAAAGAAAAGTTTTCGGATCTATCATTCTCACACCTAAAGATGTGAAACCTGTGGGATATAGATGGGTTTTTGTACGAAAAAGAAATGAGAAAAATGAAGTTACAAGATATAAAGCTAGACTTGTAGCTCAAGGTTTTTCTCAAAGACCAGGAATTGATTATGAGGAAACTTATTCTCCTGTTATGGATGCAATTACTTTTAGATACTTAATCAGCCTGGCAGTTTCTAAAAATTTAGAAATGCATCTCATGGATGTTGTGACTGCTTATCTTTATGGATCACTTGATAGTGATATATATATGAAGATACCTGAAGGATTTAAGGTATCAGAAGCAACCAATGCAAAACCCAAAGTAATGTACTCAATCAAGTTACAAAGGTCTTTATATGGGTTGAAACAATCGGGTCGCATGTGGTATAAACGATTAAGTGATTACTTGATAAGCAAAGGGTATACCAATAATCTTATTTGCCCGTGTGTTTTCATTAAGAAAACAACATCTGGATATGTGATCATAGCTGTTTATGTTGATGATCTTAATATCATAGGTACAAATAAAGAGATCCATGAAGCCATTCAACTTCTAAAGAAAGAATTTGAAATGAAAGATCTCGGAAAAACCAAGTATTGCCTTGGTTTACAAATTGAACATATGCCTAATGGTTTACTTGTACATCAAACAACATATACTGAAAAGATTTTAAAACGTTTTAATATGGACAAGGCAAAACCATTAAGTACTCCTATGGTTGTTAGATCACTTAATGTTGACACTGATCCATTTCGTCCCTGTGAAGATCATGAAGATATCCTAGGACCAGAAGTACCATATCTTAGTGCAATTGGAGCTCTTATGTATCTTACAAATTGTACAAGACCTGACATTTCTTTTTGCTGTTAATTTGTTGGCAAGGTTCAGCTCAGCTCCTACCAAAAGACACTGGAATGGGATCAAACACATATTTCGATACCTTCGAGGAACTACTGATTTAGGATTATTTTATTCTAACGAATCAAAACAAGATTTGATTGGTTATGCAGATGCGGGTTATTTATCTGATCCACATAAAGCTAAATCTCAAAATGGATATGTATTCCTAAATGGAGGTACCGCAATATCATGGCGTTCTCAAAAACAAACACTTGTTGCAACATCATCAAATCATGCTGAAGTGATTGCATTACATGAAGCTACTCGAGAATGTTTTTGGTTGAGATCAATGACACAACTCATTACTGATTCTTGTGGACTAGAACGTGATAAAAGTCCAACAACTATCTATGAAGATAATGTAGCTTGCATAACACAGATGAAAGAAGGGTATATCAAAAGTGACCGAACAAAACACATACCTCCTAGATTCTTCTCATACACTCAAAATCTCATTAAGGACAACCAGATTGAAATGAGATATGTTCAGTCCAGCAAAAACTCTGCTGACCTTTTCACCAAAGCACTTCCAACTACTATTTTCAGAACACACGTTCATAATATTGGCATGAGGCATGTTCAGAAGATGTAATAACTCAGGCGTTGCCTACTTGAGGGGAAGTCAACTCTATGCTGCACTCTTTTTTTTCCTTAGCTAAAGTTTTATCCCAAAGGGTTTTCTTTAGCAAAGTTTTTTTTTTTAACGAGGCAGTACTAGTTATTCTCTAATAAAATTGTCATCCAAGGGGGAGTGTTATAAAGTCAATAATTGGATGGTAATTTTATTGCATAGTATATTTATTTTAGTATAAATATGTGGAACGTGGGTTGGCAATTTGCACCCAACAATTATGCAATTCTATTTCTTTCACAAGTATCCTACTCCCTCCTTTAAACACTCACTCATATAAAATATCTTATATTGTACACAAGTGGTTGAGTAATCAAAAGGAACCCGAATAATCTTGCACTAATAATTTAATAAAATCTACAGTCAAGAACCAGGCCACTAAAGGTAGTTATAATCCTCCTGAATTATAACAGCTTGTAAATTATTATATTGTTAGTGTAAAATTTTTGACAATTTTAAAATAACCCCATTGGATTTAATAAAAACCCATTAATGCATCAGAATTTTAGGCTTTTAAGAGTGAATTATACCATATACATGGAAAATAATTGTGTAGTTCACATTTTAAGAGCCTATTTAACACATAACCTTTTAATATACAGCCATTTTGATATGATTAACGGAAAATGACCTTATTTTTATATATTTCTACTTAATCCTAGTTTGTCAATTAAAATTTAGGACTTCGACATATTCCGATATCCATTTTATGACACAACTCATCTGAAATTCTGGCTTCGCCACTGAAAGAATGAGTATATACATCTTACCTCTCTATGTACGTGAAATTAAGTATTTATTTTATTGACACTACTGGAAAAATGATTTTTCCGGACGATAGTTTCGGACGACAAGTCGCCCCAGAAAGTATTCCCGGACGGCACATCGTCCGGAATGTGTCGTCCAGAAAAGTTCGTCCCGGAAAGTTTTTCGGGACGGCTTTTTTTTCCAGACGGAGGGTGGGGCCCACATTGAGTTGCCGACTTATGGAGACGATATATCGTCCCGAAAGATTTTGGATTAAAATAATATTATATTTTTATTAATAATTATTAATTGATAACAGAAAAATAAAATAATCCTGGACGCCTTTTCTTGGACGATAAGTCGTCCGGAAAGGCCTCTGCTGTTTTCGGACGTATTTATTTTTGCTGTTTCCAGACGTATTCGACAGGACACATTTCAAATATTCAAACCTGCTACATAAATAAGATTATAGTTTCACAAAATACCACAATAACATAAAAAAAAAGTATCCAAACGCGACAAAATTATCCATACATTTTAAAATCCGGAAAAACTACCAAATCAACTAATATCGTTTACAAAACATAAACTTAACATAATGTCTTCAAACAACCGGAAAACACCCAACAAAAGCATAATTGTCTTCAAGCACACCAAACAAATTACAAATCGGCAAATCCATCATCATAAAAATCTTAATCATTGTTACGGCTCGGGCGCGGAGTATTGGAATTGAAAGTACCGGTAGTATACCCAAAATTTGGTTGAATATCGGGAGGGACTACAAGATTATTAAAACGAAAGATTTGTTCAATTTGACTTTCGTGTAGTATGGTTCCATTGGTGGTTGTCTACTCCGACCGGTAGAAGATGAAGATGCGGAATTACTTGCCGACTTTGGTAACTTTGGCCCCACTCCGCGTTGGTGTCCGGTTCGATCACCCAAAACTTCTTCCATGATATCGGTCTCGTCTCTTCCCGGTTGTTCTTTTAGCAATTCCTTCATTCTTGTCTACAAGGTTAAACAAATATTAATGTTATATATATATATATATATATATATATATACACACACACACACACACATATATATATAATATATTTATATATACACACACACATATATATATATAAATATATATTATATATATATATATGTGTGTGTGTGTGTATATATTTATATATACATATATATATACATATATATATATATATATATATATATATATATATATATATATATATATATATATATATATATATATATATATATATATATAAAGTCCCGAAACGTATATATATGTAAATCCCAAAATGTATATATATATACGTATATACTTATATATATACATTTCGGGACTTATATATATATATATATATATATATATATATATATATATATATACACACCATTTGACTTATACTGATATTTATATTTATAAGTAGTACACCAAAATCTATGAAAATTTATTACTTACGTAGTGCTATTTTGGTTTAAAATCCTTAGTCCACCCGGTTCCGTCCTTGGGTTTGTGCAAGAGCTTGTAATTTTTGATAGGACCGAAAGGTTCCGGGTGCCTTATCTTATTCTCGTTCTATAAACACACAAAAAATAACTTAAATGTATATAAATCAAATAACATATTTTCTAACATTTTATCATTTATGTAAAACATTAAAAACAAGGAGGTTTAAGTAATTTACCAAATGTTTAACTATCGATTTGCTTCCATGCAAACTGTGGTATTGGACTTTAGACCGGTTTTTTTGCATTTTGCTCACAACGCTTTTGGTATTCTTCGTTAAGCATCAAGTCAACAAAAGGATTCCAGAGTTCGGCTTCAACGTCCGGTGGTGGGTGGGAACGAACAAAATCAAAATCATTAGGATACTGGCTTCGGATTTTTTGAAATAACCTTGATGTTCACTTTTTCCTTTTTTCCATCTATCCCCCGCTATCTTGTTAACAGCAGCTCGGACTAGTTGTTCTTTATCCGATTCTAGCCAAGGTTCAATTTTAAAGAAATTCTACGAAAAAAATAATAGATATATTAGAAGATTGTATATATATATATATATATATATATATATATATATATATATATATATATATATATATATATATATATATATATATATATATATATATATATGTATAAGTACTAATTAATTAAACTTACGAGGATATCAATCCAAACTAATTCTTTTGAAGACCTTGGCACATCCGCCCAACACTCGTAATGTTTCGGGAACTTCGGGGACCTAACAACACTAGATATCAAATTAACAAACATTGAACTATTGGGGCCTATTGGATTAACGGTATTCCACGTAAAATCAAAGTCAATATCGAGTCGTCCTTGAGCATCGTACATTTTTCGTAAACCTATGTTTTTTGATTTTCCCCGTTTACCCCGTGTACTAGGTTGGGGTTCGTTATCTTGGCCACCGGCCTCCGCACCGATCATTAGGAAAATGAGAGCAAAGAAATTCATCTGCATAAATACAAATAAAGTGAATAGAACAATGATATATATATATATATATATATATATATATATATATATATATATATATATATACATACATATATGCATAAATATGTATATAAAACAATATTCATAAAACAATAAGCATAAACATAAACATAAACATAAACATAAACAATAGTACTTACACTTATACTTATACTTATACAATGTTCATAAAACAATAGGCATAAACATAAACATAAACATAAACATAAACATAAACAATAACATTTATACTTATACTTAGACTTAGACTTAGACTTATACAATGTTCATAATACAATAAGCATAAACATAAACATACAACTATTACTAAATAAATATATACTTAATTTTCTAATTTACTAACTAAACATACAACTTTCATCACCAAACCCATCAATTTACTAACTAAATATATACTTAATTTTTTAATTAAAAAAATACATAACTAAACATAATCAACATGCATAACTAAACATAACTTAATTTTCAGTTTATATTAATTAAAAAAATATTAATTTTCAACATACATAACTAAACATAATCAACATACATAAGCAAATTAACCCCATAATTTCGACATACATATGCAAATTAACAAACTAAGCATGCAATTCATGAGTCTAAACATAATCACACACAACAATCTTTAAAATATAAGCCAAAAAATTCGGATTTCATAGATATAACTCAAAACACCAAACTTTAATTTTTTTAAAATAAATGAAGAACATACCTTTGTTAGTGTTTTAGGAGTAAGATTAGGTTGGATTTGGTGTGTAATAGCTATCAATTGCTCGAAAATGCTCAAAATCGCCGGAAGTCTCTTAGATTTGGGAGTAATTTTTTTTGATAGAGTGAGTATGGACCGACTGCCATCGAACAACTTTTTGTCAAAAAAATTTCCGCACGACTCTTTCTGGACGATTAGTCTTCTGGGAAGGTGGTGGAGGGAAATGAAAACTGGCCCGCCAGTTTTTTCATGAAAGTTTTAAATAATTAATTATTTTTAATTTATTTTTATTTATTAATAAAATCTATATAATTACTTAAGTAATTAATTAAAAATTACTTAAAAATAATTTTTAATTACTTAAATATTATTTTTAATTACTTTTAAATTATAAAATTACTTAAAAATTATTTTTGATAACTTAAAAAATTACATTTAATTGCTTTTAAAATTACTTTCAATTAATTAAAAAATTACTTTTATTTAATTAAAAATTAATTTTAATCACTTAAATAATTTTTTAATTACTTATAAATTATATAAATTAAATCCTAATAAAACTCTAATTAAATCCTAATATAACCATACTTAAACCCTAATTAAATTTTAAATAAACCCTTAAACCCTAAACGATCCGGTCTGGCGGGAAACTTTAGGTGGGAAACATTGGGCGGGAAAATGGATGGTGGCTTTTGGGCGGGAAAATTCTTCTATATAATAACCCCACTAATCACAACACTTTGTGACTGCAACAATATGAATCAAGATTACCAGTTTGGCCTAAAAGAAACTATTGTTGTGAAATTTTGTCGAACTTGTGGTTCAAAGATGGTGGTCAAAACTTGCTTGATGGATGATTACCATTACGGTCGACGATATTATGGTTGTGATAGTAGGTCCGGGTTCTTGATGCATGAGCGTTGTAAAAGGCGACAAATTTGGATTGATCCGCTCTGGCCTGATAGGGCGCTTGAAGTGATACCAGAATTGTTAAGGTCCAAAAGAGCTCTAGAACGTTCACTCAAAACCGCAAAGCATCAATCAAAAATGTTGAAACTGATGTTAATTTCTAGTTTTGTAGCATTTGTCTTGGGTTTCATTTTCAAGTAACTTATGTAATTTCTTTTAGAAGTATTGTGTTGTAGTTTGAAAGTTCCATTTAATGGTAGAAATATCTAATTTATATATGTGTTTCAGTTTCTAATTAATATATGTGATTCAGTTTCTAATTCAAGCTTCAACCCTAATTAAGAGGCTGTAGACGATGTGAACTCACTTAGAAACCTCAAAACGTTAATGATGTTAATGAAATACGATCTACAAGTCATGATGTAAGAGATCAAGAAATACGAGATAGAAACATTCATGACCAACTTAGAAATAATCTCGCTTAAAGTGATACCAGAATTGTTAAGGTCCAATAGTTTATAGTTAACAATTATGTGTTATATTATACGCCATAAACACTAAACACTATTTACACTCTGTTAATTATACTCTATACCCTAAACCCTAATTAATCCCTAATTTAACCCTAATTCACATTCATCTACTACACTAACATCCGATAACGACGTTAATGATGTTAATGCATAGAGATTCTTTATTGATCAAAGCTGTGAACCAGAGATGCTTTATTTAAAGCTGTATTCAACGAAGATTCTTTATTGATCAAAGCTGTGAAACAGATATGCTTTATTTAAAGTTGTATTCAACAGAGAATCTTTATTGATTAAAGCTGTGAAACAGAGATGCTTTATTTAATGCTGTATTCCACAGAGATTCTTTATTGATCAAAGCTGTGAAACAGAGATGCTTTATTTAAAGCTGTATTCAACAGAGATTCTTTAAGTAAAGCTGTTTTCAACACCTGTATTCTTCCTCTATAAATACAACCCCTCAATTCTCAACAAATCACACCTCATACACCTATTTCTTAATTTACTAAACTTCCCACATTCAAGTTCAAAATGAGTCAAATGTCTGTTATGCTATAAGTTAACTACGGTGGTGAATTTGATCGAGAGGTCAAGAATTACTCTGGTGGTGAGCAACGGGAGTATTGTTTAAACGTCTGAAATTATCAATTGTCCGATCTGCTAGCATTTCTCAAAGAAGACATACCTGTTGACCACAAACAAGTATGGTTTTTCAAGGAGTCCGACAAGCCAGCCACTCTTCTTGAAGAGGAGGAAGACTGGAATGAGCTTGTTGGTGGAGCAGTGACCCGTAATGAAAAAATCAAGGTGTACATCAAATTCCGGGATGGCAGCGAATACGTTGTGTATTCTGATGAAGAGGACTTTGTACATTCTGGGCCACAATACGACACGGATGGCAAGTTCTATTCGGATGATTCGGATGACAAGTTCCCTTCGTATGATTCTGACGATTTCTAGATGTTTAAGATGTATTCTCGTTGTGATTGTGTTAGTCATGTTTGTGTTTAGCCATGTTTGTGTTTAGCCATATTTGTGTTTACTTTCAACAAAAATGTAACCGTGTTTGGTGTTTTAATAAAAGTGGTGTTAAAAACAATAATCTTTTATAATTAGTAATAATAATAATAATAGTAATATTAATAAATTTAATAATAACAATACACCATTACAAAACACCGACACATAACGCCGTTACAATACACCGTTACATAACAACGTTACATTACACCTTTACATAACACCGTTACGTACACCGACACATAAACACCGTTACATTAGGGCGTGAAAAATTTGGGCCGGAAACATTTGTACGGGAATTCTTGGTGGCAGTTTGTGGATCTACTTAAAGAGTAGCCATACACATTCTTTTCATCCATATCTACCCATTCAAGTCTCTCTATCTCTATCTCTACAATCACACTATAAATCAATCAACAAATAATAGACCTATTAGTGAAGGTCGACAAGTCAGACTACAAGATTTTCCAGAGATCGATCGTGAATTCAGAAGAATGGGTTGGCTTCCTTTCCTTTTGCTTAATAAGTTTTTTTTTCCTGCACTCGTGCATCAATTCTATTCCAACTTTGAATTCACTAATGAACAATTGGTGAGGTTTCAAATCTATGACAGGCAACATGAGTATACTCTTGAACAATTTATTATGCTATTGGGCGTACCATTTGAAGGTAAAAAATATATATTTTCCCAGTGAAGACCTCGAAGCTCTTCCTCAGGATATTCCAAAATATGACATGGCCATACTTGTGTGTCGTACTGCGGTTCCATTCAGAACCGTAGAACGTTCAGGCATCCTTGACGAATATCTTCGTCCGGGAAATATTGCTATAAGAAATGCAATTATTAGGAGTAACATGTACCACCGCGAACCAAACGTCACTAGATTGTCAATGACTGAAGCATGTCTTCACTGGTGCATAACTCACAACATCCAAGTA
Organism: Rutidosis leptorrhynchoides; assembly: GCF_046630445.1. Taxonomy (NCBI): domain Eukaryota; kingdom Viridiplantae; phylum Streptophyta; class Magnoliopsida; order Asterales; family Asteraceae; genus Rutidosis; species Rutidosis leptorrhynchoides. The sequence goes on from NC_092333.1 coordinate 717,282,131, forward strand.
AATATTGCTCATTTGGCCGCTTCCCGAATGAATCAACTTCGTTATGTAGAAACACGACCTCATCTTCCGTACAGAGCATTTCTGAACCGTGTATTTACTAGTATTGGTGTGGCTGAAGGTGTGGTAGGACGACGTCCGATAACCACATTACCTATCGACCGGTCCTTCGTTTCTGAAACATCAGCGACATCGAGCTCAGGTTCTGAAAGTTCGTCCACTAAATCGGATGCTCGTAGTCATCCTCGTCGTCGTTATTAGTGTGTTTCAATACCAGTAACTTTGTAGTCGTGTGCTTGAAGTGTGTTTAATTCAGTAAGTGTGTTTAAATTTAGTAAGTGTGTTTAATTTTAGTCGTGTGCTTGAAGGATATGTAGGACGACGTCTGATAAGTACTTTACCTATCGTTGAAGTGTGTTTAATTCAGTGACTTTGTATTATATTAATTTAATGTTTATCGTTTGTTGTGTTTAATTCAAAAAAATTCGTTTGTCTACTTAAATATTGCTCTTTATATATAATAATCGATTTATCTACTTAAAATCCGTTTTCTTTCAAAGCAAATGACAACATAACTAATACAAACAATACAAATACAAACGAGATACAAATACAAACGATACAAATACAAACGATACAAATACAAACGATACACAAATACAAACGATACAAATAATACCCAAGTTAACTAACTAACTTAACGGAAAGTTAAAAAAGTTTTTTCGTATTCCAAAACTAAATAAAGAGAAATGCGATTAGAACGCCAACTCAGGGTTTCTTTTATACCGTTCCACTGATCGTCGGTACGGAGATATGTGGCGGACAATTTTGGAACACAGTCATCTTCATAAAACAAGACGTCCGTGTGTTCGAACGGAACATTTTCTTTCAAAAAGGTTAAAAGCTCCTCTAAACCAACGTCGCGAACGTCAATGTTTTTGAACATAGCTTTTGAACCACACGTATAATCGTAAAGTTTCATTTCATTACGGAATTCACTTCCGTAATACACTTCGATTGAGACAATCATCGGCGAAAGGGTCACCATTTTGAGTTTGGAAGTGTGATAATGCAGTTTAAGTGAATATATGGTTATTGATATGTGTTGGATATGTGTTGAGGATGGAGTATAAGTAGGCAGATAGACTGGTCGTCCCTAAAGGCATTCCAGATGACAAGTCGTCCCTAAAGGCATTCCAGATGACTAGTCGTCCGAAAAAAAAGGCGCGAAACTTTCCTTTTTTTGGAGCCAATTTTTGCCAGTACAATAACTGGGTGTCTATTTTTTCGAATGATGTTTGGGTCGTCCGGGAAAAGCTGGTCAAACCATTCAGGAAAAAGCGAACGAAAAAGCAGAAAAATTTGTCAGTTTGTGGCTTTTTGCGGACGACTTCTGTCATCCGAAAATACCTCTGTCCGGAAAAATCATTTTTCTAGTAGTGTGATAAGTTCAACTAAGTGAAGATAACGCAAACTCAAATCAAATTGCTACAAAGTGGTAGCAATTCCAAAGTTAAAATCAATCAAGAGGTTGAAAAAGGTGTTAGCTAGTGAAAAACATGAACATCGGTCATGTTTTCTCCTCTATTTTTTTTATCTCATCTATTTTTTTTAAAACGATAAACACGCATGCCTAATTATAAATTAGTACTCCGTCATGTGTACTCAAAATCCTAGAGAGTGTAAGGCGTTTCTTATTTATTTATTATTTTTAAGGGGGGGGGGGGGGGGTGGTTCGAGATCTGCCACCAAAATAACTTGGGTAAAATGGGATATTGTTATGTAACCTTATCGGGGCGCGGAGTTAAACATCATATATCTTATTTATAAAAATATTGCGTTGCTCAATAACTGATAGTGGAGGTTCAAAACCGAATCTAACACTTTATGAGCCCGCATGATCTGCAACATATATGGGGCACATGGTGGCTTAATAACGAGCCCAAGGTCTACTAATCCAGGTGTCTGGTATAATATTATGATGGCATGCGCAAAAATTGAAGATCTAGAGATTACTTTCAAGAACTCTTTTGCTAAAAAAGATTGGCGACAGAGCTTCTACACGCTTTTGAATATAGTAACATTGGATTGGATCGGATAAGTTTTGTAATCTTTTCCCTCGGATATATAGACTTGATCAAACCAAAACTGCTTCGGTCAAAGAAAGAGTACAGATGGTTGATTCAGGTCTGCGTACAACCTGCAATTGGTTCTAAACGCCTATTAGGAGATCGAGGAATGAGCTAATCGAGATGTCGGTAATTCTTAAATTGTGCACTTTGGATGTCAACAAACAGGATTCTTGGATACGGGTTTCATCACCAAACGGGGTCTTCAGAGTTGAAAAGTTAACCAAGATCATTGATGAAAAAATTTGGTCCGGGCCAATGGAGTGCAAGAAACAATTTGTAATTATCTTGTACTAAAAAAGGTCGAAATTTTCATATGGAGAGCTCAGAGTCGAGCTAGACAAAAGAGGTATTGATTTGCATAGCGTTCGATGCCTTATCTGTGATGTCGATATATAGTCGGTGGAGCACTCACTTATATTTTGCAAATTCTCACTCGGTGTATGGTCTCGTGTTCTAAATTGGTGGAATCTAGGCAATTTCTCAACTCCTTGCTTGAATTAGTTGCTTTGAGACGATAAGGTGCAAAGTGGTTCCGAGTTTGGGATTCTAATGTGGCAAGCGGTTAGATGTACTTGCGCGTATCTTATTTGGAAGAATCGGAATAATTTGGTGTTCCATAGACAATCTTGGAGCGTTCCGGTGACTTTAAATGAGATAAAAATTAAATCTTTCGAGTGGATATCGCATAGAGCGTGCTAGAGATAGAAACTTAGACTGGAAAATTTGGAAATCTAATCCGAGTGTATATCTCACTACACCTTAAATATACTTGTTGGGTGCTAACCCCTATCTTCTTTCGTATATTCCATTCTGTGCAGTGGCGGAACTTGAACCAGATCACAGATTGGGCGAGTGTAAAAATTTATTTAATTATTCATTGAAGCTGGGGCGAACACTAAAAAAACTTTATTTTTTAGTATAATTTTTTTAGTGTAATTTTTTTTATAAAAATTCCAACTGGGGCGAATGCCCCGCCCTGTCTCCACAATGCTCCGCCCCTGATTCCGTGTATATTGTGGAGCTCACCATTGCTCAATATCTCATTGTTCTAGTTTATAATGAAATATTGAAATATATTTGGTTTAAAAATAAATTATAAATTAGTCCATCACGAAACTTAAAACTCACAATCTTAAAGTTGATGACTTACGTTCGAGGCCAAAGTCTCTGTGGTGTTTTCTCAATTAAATGCCAAAAGACAAGTCTTATGTAATATTAAAATTTCAATTCAACTTTAGCAAGTCGATAAAAATTAATTTTTAATTTAATTCTTTATTAGGGTAAGGTACAAAGAAAAATCAAACGTCAGATTACTTTAAAGTTCATCGGTAAAGTTAAGAAAAAGGATGGGCGAGCAACGTGAAGCTATCAAAGTTGCGTGTGCATTTCGGTGTAGTCAGGAGTTGTGCCTGTATTTGTTCATCATCAACTTGCTATCTATATCAATTTGTAAGATACTTAGATATATGATTGTGAAAAGTATATGGTATGTTGAAATAATTGTATGTAGCACTTGCAAATAAATGTGCTAAAAATAGAGATATACGACTTCATACATTGGATTAAAGTTGACAAGGTTTGAGTTCATTATTTAAAAGATATACCAAATACCATACCTTACAAATAATAATAAAAAGGTAGTACTCGTAAAAGATAGTAGGGGAAATGGCCTCCATATTTAGAAACTATTGCGAGATTTCGGATAAAGTACGGCTATTTATCTATTCTTATTGTTAAAAAACAAGCTTACTTTCCGTATGATCCCATATTTTCTAGATTTTATTTCTTTAAAAAACAGAAGACACTAAATATACAAATTTAAAGAGAAAAGTAATCATTTTTGTTATTTTCAATAGCCTATTTATATAAAAAAAATTGCTACAGTGTATCTCGTAACACATGTTAACAACAATTTATTAGAATGAATATATTTATAAATAGGTTGAAATGCATTTAATAAAAAATACAAATATTGATATATTATAAATTAAGTTAATTATAATTATTGATCATTGATGGATATATATATGAATTAAAGAGTAGGTAACTTTAATTATATAAGTAAAGTACATGTCAACTTGCATAGTACTCTCGTATAATTGTACATTATATCAAATTTTATAGTTTAAATTCAATTAAATGATCAACTATGCATGCAGTATGATTTTTTTTTTTTTTAAACTCAATTTAATTAATTCCCAAACACCAATCAAACAACTAGACTGGTTTAAATCATCTTACACATACTACCAAAGGCGGAGCCAGGAATTTTCATTGGGGGATGCTTCAATTTTTTTTTCCACACCAGTTCGGGATCACCCATGGGACTAAACCACCAATGTGTTCATCTGCATAACCCGCCCCCAACTGTTACGGTCCAATCCGAGGGCATGAGCAGTATAACCCCACTGCCCCCGCAAAGCGATGTGCGAAAGGCACTCTTGGGTGCAATGCTGAACCCCACGGGAGTCGAACTCCTAACCTCTCATTAAAAGAGGCAGACCACTATTACATGAGCTACAACACAAGACTATGGAGACTTCATTTACTTTTAAATATAAATATAAATATTCTATCGAACAACATTAAATAAATAAAAAGTATATCATAATTGAAAAGGCAAATATTGATTAATTAGAACTCACCTCAAAACAATTCTCCTGCCTAACTATTTTAAAACAACTAAAACCATCTCATCCATAACTTACAGCCTTATAGGATCACAGATATAGGGACTAGGGACTAATGTGCTAAAGTAATAAACTTGAGAATTTTAACTTAACTAAACTATAATAACCAGGGGTAATTAATGAAACATTTTGAAACATCTTTTCTTCTTCCAGGAACCATACTGTCGATTGAAATCTCTTCCTCAAACATAAACCCTAATTCTTAAACTATCCAAGTAACTTCGTTAAACTGAAATTAGCGATATAACTTGGTTTATATATCCAAAATATCATATTTGCCCATAAAAATTACATTACTAACTCAGAAATCCAGGATGGCCATTTTCAATAGGGGATGCTCAAAACAAATAGCATTAGAGATATGGTAATGGATTAGAAGTATATGGGCTCAATAGGAGATGCTCAGCACCCCAAAGCACCCCTATTGGCTCCGCCATTGCATACTACACTATGTTCTGTTTAACCAAATTAACTAGTGTGACTGTTAACATGAAATCAGAGAGCTAACCATTAACTCTCACCTAAATACAACCTTAATCAACCATCTAGCTAAAACCAGGCATGTTTTTCCAGCAGCATGACCCCATGGTCCATTCATGATCTTGGTCTTGGTCTGTCTCCGTGGTTGCAACCTGAGAACACGAAATCTCGACTTGGTTGTCCACTCCAACCGTGTTTGTGTTTGATTCATCAACACGTTTTTCATTCGATGCATCTTCACTTCCACCACACCACTCTTGAAGTGACCCCGATGGAAAATCGAGCCAGCACGCGAAATCATCATCCATCACATTCATATCTTCAAACGCATCGCCTCGTGATTTTTCTCCAATTTCTAAAACATATATGTAAAATATGTTACTGAATACGTTACATTCATGAGATTGAGTATTGTTGTTGCATATATGAGAATTTGGGAACTCACCTATTGATGAATGGGCCGAACTTGAGTCCTCCAAAGGTGTCTTGTTTGGATCCGTTGGTTCAAAAACCGATTCTAATGTCACATTTTCGGGTTCTTCCATTAGGAAATAATCATGTGTGACTTTTTCTTTACCTTTATCAGTTTCGGATGAATTACTTTCATTTGAGAGTATTTGAGAGCTTAATAAAGCTCGAGATTCACCTAAAACGTCCTCTAATAAACCACTATTACGACGAGGAGATACATAAGGTGAAATTGCATTATCTACATCGTTCGATTGCACGATTAAATGATCATTCACCTCGTTTGATGAACACGTTGGAGTAATTACTTGAAACGATGATTGGATTGAAGGGAGCTCATTTTCTACATTTTCAAACAACTTAACTTCTTCAATTTTCGGTATTTGAACATGATTAGATTGAACCGGGAGCCCTTGATTGAAAAATGATATAGAAGAAGGTGAGCTATTCCTATTCGCGAATTGTCCGTTTGAATTTAAAATCTTGAATTGAGATTGTGAATTTTGTAAATAAAAAGGCGTATTCATCACCGGATAACTTATAGTATCAAACATCATCGGAGATAACGAGTTAAGACCTCGATTAGATGACGAAGAACAAGATGAAAATGGAATCGTCTGATTTTGTAACGATTGTTCTTGATGTCTCCGTTGATGTTGTTGAAAATCAACAGGATAAATTGGTAAACCGGCACGTAAACGTCTTTTTAACCTTGTATTCCAGTAATTCTTGATCTCATTATCTGTTCTTCCTTGAAGCTGAAATAAGAAAAATATAAATACATAAATATAAATTTCTATATAAGAACAAATAATGATTTTTTTTTCTTCTGTTATTTCAAATGTGCAAACAATCCGAATTCTGTAAAGACAACGTTTAAGACTGTCATCAGAAAAAATCAGCTCATATACATACATGAAGAGCCATACGAGCCCATTTATTCCCAAATTTCGCATGAAGTTCGATAATTTGTCGTTCCTCTTCGGGTGTGAAGGCGCCTTTCTTCAAATTTGGACGTAAATGATTCGCCCATCGCAACCTACAACTTTTTCCACATCTCATCAACCCTGAATTTCGTTGCACTGCATTCCAATTCCCTTCACCATGTTTCTTAACATATTCCATTAAAATCGAGTCTTCAGCGGCGGTCCATGGCCCTTTTTTCAAAACTTGTCCACTAGACGTTCGTCCACCACCGCCACCACCACCACCACCACAGGCCGTGTTTCTTGATGCTGAGGTGGCACCATCTTCTGGAGCCATTTTTTTGGTAGATATATCTTTAGAAGTTCAAAATTGATCAATTGGTTTTTAATTAAGGAGCTAATTTTGTCATATGCAATTTAATGAAATGGGTTATAATTTTGTTATGATATGAATGAAAGAGTATTTAGATTGAATGGAATGGAATTGAATGAAGGATGGGAGGGGAGTAGAATGGGGGCTGAAAGTGAAAAGAGTGGTTTTATGTGCGAGTTTTTATAGGCTCCAGATTGTATTTCGGAAGTACTTTTTGTTTTTGTGATTTATATTGCTGCTTATTTTCCTTCTTTTTCGTTATTTATTTATTTAATTCGTAAAAGATATACGAAATAATTTAAAATTAATGGTGTTGTCTATTTTGAGATGAATGAAATGGAAGTTATTTTTAGTATATAAAAAGTTGAATTATTTGTGAGGTTCCAAAATAATACGCAAGAGGATGAGTATGAATTAGTTTATGAGCATGTTGTATCATTATTTTGCAAAGTTCACATTTTTTTATTAAGAAAAAAGAAAAAATTGTAAATGTTTTATTAATCTTCCAGATTTTCTTGTTTGTAAATAGACAAATGACCTGAAAAGGTGACCTATAATAACAAATTTGACAATAAAGGTAATATGACTTTTTCAAATGCCCGAAAAAATTACGTGTTTCAATTTTTGCTCGAAAAGGATTATGATTTGAAAAAAGTGTATAATTGAGGTAATATCGTCATATTTATTAACGATCAGTTAGTCAAGTACTCACATGTGTTTGACATGTGAGGGACAAAATCACACGGTTGATCCCCGAACCTTATAAAAAAAATAAAAAATTTAATAAAAAATTCAAAAACTTAAAACTTAAATTAATTTTATTTTTGATTACTTTTTATTTCTTTATTATTAACTTTTTATTTTTTTTATAAGGTTCATAGACCAACCGTGTAATTTTGTCGCACATGCCAAACACATGTGAGCACTTAACGAAATTTGACTAACGATCATTAATAAAGTTTACGATATTACCTCAATTGCACAGTTTTTAAAATCATAATCCTTTTCGGGCAAAAATTGAAACACATAATCCTTTTCGGACATCAACTAAAGTCGGTCGCCATTTAAAATTGACTAAAAACACCTCTCTTCTTTTTCTCTCCGTACGAACGACTTCTCCTTCTTTAATCAAGATCTAGGGTTTTGATCTTGGTTTGTGTAAAGACCCGTCCTAATCCATCTGGACGAATATATTACATTTGGTTACATCGCGAGGTACTTGACCTCTATATGATACATTTTACAAACATTGCATTCGTTTTTAAAAGGCAAACTTTCATTTCATCGAAAGTTGACGGCATGCATACCATTTCATAATATATCCAACTATTATTAACTTAATAATAATCTTGATGAACTCAACGACTCGAATGCAACATCTTTTAAAATATGTCATGAATGAATGACTCCAAGTGATATCTCTAAAATGAGCAAATGCACAGCGGAAGATTTCTTTCATACCTGAGAATAAACATGCTTTAAAGTGTCAACCAAAAGGTTGGTAAGTTTATTAGTTTATCATAAACAATCATTTCCATCATTTTAATAGACCACAAGATTTTCATTTCCATTTCTCATAAATATACGTCCCATACATAGAGACAAAAATCATTCATATGGATTGAACACCTGGTAATCGACATTCACAAGATGCATATAGAATATCCCCATCATTCCGGGACTCCCTTCGGACATGATAAATTTCGAAGTACTAAAGCATCCAATACTTTGGATGGGGCTTGTTAGGCCCGATAGATCTATCTTTAGGATTCGCGTCAATTAGGGTGTCTGTTCCCTAATTCTTAGATTACCAGACTAAAAAGGGGCATATTCGATTTCGATCATTCAACCATATAATGTAGTTTCAATTACTTGTGTCTATTCGTAAAACAGTTATAAAAGCAGCGCATGTATTCTCAGTCCCAAAAATATATATTTCAAAAGCATTTAAAAGGGGAGCAAATGAAACTCACACTACGATATTTTGTAGTAAAAATATGCATACGACGGAACTGAACAATGCAAGGTTGGCCTCGGATTCACGAACCTATATCAAGTATATATATTAACACATATAATCACATAATTTCTCCTACATAATATTTATATATTAAGTGTTGTAGTTATATAAATATATATATATATACTTTATTTATATTTTATATCTTCAGTTATATTTTATATATAGTTATTTTGTAAATAATCAATATTCATATATTTAGTTATATTACAATGTACATATATGTATGTATATATATATATATATATATATATATATATATATATATATATATATATATATATATATATATATATATATATATATATATATATATATATATATATATATATATATATATTTGTAGTTGGTATTATATCAAAAATAAGTAATTTGTTATATGTAATATTTATATAATAATGTTATTATGTTTGTAGTAAAAATAGTAATACTGTAATAATGATAATACTAATGATAATAATAGTGATAATAATATAATGTAAATAAATTTATATATAAAAATCATGTTAATGATAATAATACTAATGATAGTAATAATGATAATAATAATAATAGTTATAATATCAATTAAAATATTAATTTTAATGTTAATGATAATAACAATAATAATAACAATATTAATAATAATAATAATAATAATAATAATAATAATAATAATAATAATAATAATAATAATAATAATAATAATAATAATAATAATAATAATAGTAATAATAATAATAATAATAATAATGAGTAATAAGTAAACTACCTCAAAAAAGTAGTCCTAAAAAAATGCCCAAGTCCGGGTTTGAACCCGCGACGTCCCGCTAACCCGATAACAACCTAAACGTCTTCGGTTCATCAACATAAATCATAACCTCACGATCATCAATAATGATCTTCAATATCTTATTCGATCGTCATCATCATTAACTTATTATTTCGAGTAACCTTATTCATTATCATATATCATATATTATATATCATATATCATCATGTGTAACATCGTCACGACATCATCATCGTCATGATCATCATATACTGTGATCATGTGCCCATTATCATACCCATCCATAAACATCACAGCATAAACCTCTTCATAATCGCCATACATAAACATGATTAACATCATCATTATGTTACGTATATCATTATCATCTCACCATCATTATCATCAATTCTTATCACCATTTATCATCATAAAATCAACATTATCATGATCATGTAATCGTTACCCTCAACATACTATCATCATCAATATAACATCGATCATACCCACATACATATCATCTAATCTTCAACTATGATCAATACCATACTCGCCAATATCATTTTTATCATAATATTGTTATCATCGCCTCGCTATCACTTATTATTTATAACATCATCATCGAATCCATTTATCAAATTCGTAAATCCTAAGATCATCATTTGTCTAATCATCATTCTTGTATTATCATTATTTGACTTCATTTCTACCTTAACTATGTACAGCAAGAAGTCAGTCCACCACAAGCCCAATAAACAAATTGAATCGTGGCCCAATAGAAAACTGAATAATATTTCAGCCCAACTGAAATTTCAACAAATTTTACGGCCCACTAGAAGGTATCGGCCCAGGTTAAACAAAATCAGTCCAACAGATGGTTCGGCCCAATTGAAAAACAGGTTTAAATGTCCCAGGTTTAATACGTTTGTGATATGTGACAAGAACAAAAAAAAATCGGTATCTAAAATCCCTTTACAGCTCAATTTATCATCATCAAAAGTCACTCTCCAATATCTTAAACAATCAGACAGATCACGATAGATACACAATGCTTTTTATAAATAATAAATATTTAAATATATTGATAAGGCTAAAAAGGAACATATATTTCATAGCATTATCCCCCAAGAAATACAAGATTTTAGTTGCAATTGTTCCATTTTCAAGTAATATTCGTTTATATTAAATAAGTGCGAAGACAAAAGGCGAAAACGACGAATTGAAGACACAAAGGTCCAAAAAACTCAAAAGTACAAGATACAATCAAAAAGGTTCAAATTATTGATGAAGAACGTCTAAAAATGACAAGAGTACAAGTTACAAAACGCAAAGTACACAATATAAAATTGTACGAAAGGACGTTCGAAAATCCGGAACCAGGACATGAGTCAACTCTCAACGCTCGACGCAACGGTGTAAAAATTACGAGTCAACTATGCACAAGAATAAAATATAATATTTAAATAATTCATAATAAGAATAATATTAAATAATAAAAAGTTGTTAATTGAGCATAGTTCAGGGGTTGTAAATGAAAATTTCAATTCATATAAAAGGCTATGTATTACGTTCAATTAGAGATACACATTTTTTTTATCCTAAATCTATCTTTCTATTTCTATATCTTACCCCTTAATATCAAATATCAATATATATATTCTATATCTCTATCATAATGTTAACTTAATAAGATATAACAATAATCTTAATTTTAATTTTAAATTATGATAATAATAAGATTTATGATAGAGATCGTTTGAGTGTGTAAGTCGAAATTCTGTCCGTGTAACGCTACGCTATTTTTAATCATTGTAAGTTATGTTCAACCTTTTTACATTAATGTCTCGTAGCTAAGTTATTATTATGCTTATTTAAAACGAAGTAATCATGATGTTGGGCTAATTACTAAAATTGGGTAATTGGGCTTTGTACCATAATTGGGGTTTGGACAAAAGAACGACACTTGTGGAAATTAGACTATGAGCTATTAATGGGCTTTATATTTGTTTAACTAAATGATAGTTTGCTAATGTTAATATTAAGATTTACAATTGGGCGTCCCTATAAATTACCATATACACTCAATCGGACACGATGGGCGGGGTATTTATATGTACGAATAATCGTTCATTTAACCGGACACGGGAATGGATTAATAGCCACTAGAATAATTAAAACAGGTGTGAAATTATGTACAAGGACACTTGGTATAATTGATAACAAAATATTAAAACCTTGGGTTACACTCAGTCGACATCCTGGTGTAATTATTAAACAAAATATTAAAATCTTGTTACAGTTTAAGTCCCCAATTAGTTGGAATATTTAACTTCGGGTATAAGGATAATTTGACGAGGACACTCGCACTTTATATTTATGACTGATGGACTGTTATGGACAAAAACCAGACGGACATATTAAATAATCCAGGACAAAGGACAATTAACCCATGGGCATAAAACTAAAATCAACACGTCGAACATCATGATTACGGAAGTTTAAATAAGCATAATTCTTTTATTTCATATTTAATTTCCTTTATTTTATATTTAATTGCACTTCTAATTATCGCATTTTTATTGTTATTGTATTGCACTTTTAATTATCGTACTTTTTAATTATCGCAAGTTTATTTTATCGCACTTTTATTATTCACAATTTCATTATCGTTATTTTCTTTATGCTTTAATTTAAGTCTTGTATTTATTTTTAATATTTTACATTTGGTTTTAACTGCGACTAAAGTTTTAAAATCGACAAACCGGTCATTAAACGGTAAAAACCCCCATTTTATATAATAATAATACTACTACTTTATAGATATATATTTTTCTATTTTTCTATTTTGTGTGCGTTAAACTTCTCAAGCTTTCCCTGTGGAACGAACCGGACTTACTAAAAACTATACTATAATACGATTAGGTACACTGCCTATAAGTGTTGTAGCAAGGTTTAAGTATATCCACTCGATAAATAAATAAATAACTTGTGTAAAATTGTAGCATATTTAATAGTATTTCGTACTAAAAATAATACTATTTCGTACCCCATCCCTACAACATCAAGTATTTTTGGCGCCGCTGCCGGGGACACGCCGAAGCGAAACGCCACATAAAAGTTTTTTTTTATTAAGTTTTTTTTAGTTCTTGTAAAATATATATATAAAAAAAAAAAAATTTGTAAAAAAAAAACGTTTTTTTTAAGAAAAAAAAATTCGTTTAAAAAAAAAAAAAAAAAAAAGTGTTAGTGTCCCAATCACAATTTCACCCACTTGACAAACGAGAATATTTATCTCCCATTCTTCAAATTTCTTTGCCTTTTGATAATTAAAAGCATTCTCAATTAATCATTGAGCCACCCACTTCCATTTTCTTCAGCCCACAAACGGACCTCTTCAACCCAAGTGGCATAGCTACTTGTGTGGCACTGGGGTCAATTGACCCCATTCATTTCACTCGAAAGTCATTACATATGTATGTAAGTAATGTATACAGAATGTGACTATGAGCACGTGACCCCTTCCCACACTTAATTTATATTTGTAAAAAAAAAAAAAAAAAAAATTAAAAAAAAAATTATATTTTTAAGATTTTGTCTATAAAATTAAAAAAAAAAATATTTTAAGTTTTATTACCTTTAGTTTTGTTTTTAGACTATAGTCACAACTTTTAGTATTAAATTTAGTTTTTTTTGCCGTAGTTATTTTTATACTACCAGATTTTTAGGCTTTGCCGTAAAATCCCTTAAGTGCTTAATCCTTAGTCTAAGATTTAGGTGCCTTAAAATTTTGCGACGCTATTTTTCGTGATATTTTCTTATTTTTCGACGCCGTTTACCTATGTATCAATTACAATTCCAATTAGTGATCTCCATTTGTAGTTTTAATTTTAAGATAGTGATAGTTATAAGGTTGGATTAATCGCGTGTTTTTAAGTCTTACAAGCCACTCTTCGCCTTTTTCATTTTTTGACACTTTTCGACGCGCAATCTATTTCTTCCTTATTTCTCGTCATTCTAGTTATAGGACATAGAATTTTATCTACTTCTTATCTAATATTTCTTAAACGAAAAGGAAAATTATCTAAGTGGTTAAGTTAATAGACGTTGACATTTTTCTGGTTCGTAGTAATAGTTGGATTTGTACGTGGACCGGGTTATTGGAGCCAAACAGTCCTCAATTATATTGAGACCAAACGAATCCTGCCCCTCTGCTGCATCTTTTGGCTATTCGAAACGTGGAAAAAATCAGAAAAGTCTATTAATTGGATAGCTTATATAAGTTTTTCTTATTATTTTTATAACTAATAGGATATTCTGTGAATCCACCGAGCAAGACGTTCACCACCTTTTGTACGTTCACCACCTGTAACTAGATCAAGACATTTAGCAAATATAACCGCCGTTGATTTTTCTTTAGAATCGTCATCCAGTCGACCAAGTACTTCAGTTCAAATTTCCGATAATCCATTTTTTGAACCCGACCTCACAATTGAGAATCCGGAGAATATTCAGGAACGGTTCGTAGATCCTGAACCACTAAACTTTCCCCCGGAACCACCAATCATTCAAACAGAGATTGTTGAGGAACGAACCATTAAATCAGAATCCTCTAGTGATTCCGATTCAACAAATTCAATTATGGAAAATCTAGAACCTCTAAGTATGGAAGACCGAATGAGAGCTAAACGCACTGGCCAAGGTCACGCAATTACTCATCCAGACATTAATGCGCCAGATTATGAAATCAAAGGACAAATTCTACACATGGTGACTAATCAATGCCAATTTAGTGGTGCGCCGAAGGAAGATCCAAATGAACATCTACGTACCTTTAATAGGATCTGCACACTATTTAAAATCCGAGAAGTGGAGGATGAACAGATATATCTCATGTTATTTCCCTGGACTTTAAAGGGAGAAGCCAAAGATTGGTTGGAATCGTTACCTGAAGGGGCGATCGATACATGGGACGTATTAGTTGAAAAATTTCTTAAACAATTTTTTCCGGCATCTAAAGCCGTAAGACTTCAAGCAGAAATTGTTACGTTTACACAGAAACCAAATGAAACTCTATATGAGGCATGGACAAGATATGGAAAGTTGTTAAGAGGATGTCCGCAACATGGTTTAGACACCTGTCAAATAGTACAAATATTCTACCAAGGATGCGACATCACTACAAGGAAAGACATAGATATAGCAGCTGGTGGTTCTATTATGAAGAAAACCGAAACTGATGCTTACAAAATTATTGATAACACTGCTTCCCACTCACATGAGTGGCACCAAGAAAAAGATATCGTTAGATCATCTAAAGCAGCTAGAGCCGATTCTAGCCATGACTTAGATTCCATTTCCGCAAAGATAGATGCTGTGGAACGACGAATGGAAAAGATGACTAAAGATATTCACTCAATACGAATTAGTTGTGAGCAGTGTGGAGGACCACATTTGACAAAAGATTGTCTCAGTATTGAATTAACAATGGAACAAAGAGAGAATATTTCATACATAAACAAAGGCCTGGAAATAATTATCAGAATAATTATCAACCGCCAAGACCTATTTACAATCAAAACCAGAATTATAACCGAAATATTCCATACAACAACCAACAAGGTCCTAGTAATCAACAAGTATCCAACAATACTTACAATCAGCAAAGACCTAATTTTCAAAACAAACCACCACAACAAACCGATGATAAAAAGCCAAATTTAGAAGATATGATGACGAAGCTAGTTGAAACTCAAACGCAGTTTTTCACATCTCAGAAACAAACCAATGAACAAAATGCTCAAGCATTTAGAAATCAACAAGCTTCTATTCAAAATCTGGAACAAGAAGTAAGTAACCTAGCAAGGTTAATAGGTGAAAGAAAACCGGGAAGTCTACCTAGTGATACAAATGCTAATCCCCGAAATGAAACAGCTAAAGCCATTACCACAAGAAGTGGTACAACACTTAAACCACCTGAAATACCTGTAACTTCTGATGAAACTATTCCTACTCCACAAGAACCACAACCTGATCAAGATAAGAAAAAAGAACCGGTAGTTGAAAAGGTTAATGAAGATAACACAGTTAAGGATAAACCTTATGTTAAACCATACCAACCACCACTTCCTTACCCGAGTAAAATGAAGAAAGAGAAACTTGAAGCCGAGCAATCCAAATTCTTGGATATGTTTAAACAGATAAATGTAAATCTTCCTTTCATTGATGTGATTTCAGGAATGCCTAGATATGCTAAATTCTTGAAAGATCTAATCTCAAATAGAAAGAAAATGGAAGAACTCTCGGCTGTTACTATGAATGCTAATTGTTCAGCAGTGCTGTTGAATAAGATACCAGAAAAACTATCTGATCCAGGAAGTTTCACAATTCCATGTTTTCTGGGTAGTCTTAGTTCAATAGAAGCATTGGCAGACTTAGGTGCTAGTATAAATCTAATGCCGTATTCACTATACGCTAAACTAGACCTTGGAGAATTGAAACCAACCAGAATAAGCATACAACTAGCCGATAGATCAATAAAATATTCTAGAGGGATAATGGAGAACATGCTAGTTAAAGTTGGTAATTTAGTATTTCCAGTAGATTTTGTTGTTTTGGACATGGAAGAAGATTCTCAAGTTCCTCTCATATTAGGAAGACCATTCTTAAACACGGCTAAAGCAATGATAGACGTGTTCGGTAAGAAACTGACCCTAAGTATAGAGGACGAGAGTGTTACCTTTTCAGTTGATAGAGCAATGCAACAACCACAATCTGCAGATGATACATGTTATTATATTCAAACTATAGATGCACATGCAGAATTATTAGAAGAATTTCCAGAATTACAAGGAACAGGAGAATGTTCTTTAGGAGAAGGTAATGAACCAATTGATGAAGCTGAAATGTTAGCTACACTTATAGCTAATGGATATGAACCAACAACAGAAGAAATTCAAATGCTAAAAGAAGAAGACAGATATCGATACAAATCATCGATAGAAGAACCTCCGAAATTAGAGTTAAAGCCACTTCCAAACCATTTGGAATATGCTTATTTACATGGTGAATCTGAATTACCTGTAATAATATCGTCTTCTCTTACTGAAAATGAGAAATCACAACTCATTTCTGTGTTGAAAGCCCATAAACCAGCCATTGCATGGAAGATTCATGATATTAAAGGAATAAGTCCTTCATATTGCACACATAAAATCCTTATGGAAGAAGGTCATAAAACGTATGTGCAACGCCAACGAAGACTAAATCCTAATATGCAAGATATAGTTAAGAAAGAGATTATTAAACTGCTAGACGCAGGTCTAATTTATCCAATCTCTGATAGTCCATGGGTAAGCCCAGTTCAATGCGTGCCTAAGAAGGGTGGCATGACTGTCATTATAAATGAGAAAAATGAGCTTATTCCTACTAGGACTGTAACAGGATGGCGTGTATGTATTGATTATAGAAAATTAAATGACGCCACCAGAAAAGATCACTTTCCCTTACCTTTCATAGATCAAATGTTGGAAAGATTAGCCGGAAATAGTTACTATTGTTTTCTAGATGGATTTTCCGGATATTTTCAAATTCCAATAGCACCCGAGGACCAAGAGAAAACCACATTCACGTGCCCTTATGGTACTTTTGCTTACAAACGCATGCCATTTGGACTTTGTAACGCCCCTGCAACCTTTCAAAGGTGTATGATGGCGATTTTTCATGACATGATAGAAGAATGCATGGAAGTTTTCATGGATGACTTTTCAGTCTTCGGTGATACATTTGAATCATGTCTAGCTAATCTTGAACGAATGCTTCTTAGATGCGAACAATCAAATCTAGTACTTAATTGGGAGAAATGCCATTTCATGGTTAAAGAAGGCATCGTTCTTGGACATAAAATTTCAAAAGAAGGAATTGAAGTGGATAGAGCTAAAGTAGATGTAATTGTTAAACTTCCACATCCCACAAATGTTAGAGGAGTTAGGAGTTTTCTAGGACATGCCGGTTTTTACCGACGTTTCATAAAAGATTTTTCTAAAATTGCCACTCCTATGAATAAACTCCTAGAAAAGGATGCGCCATTCATCTTTTCAGATGAGTGTATCAAATCTTTTAATATTCTTAAAGAAAAACTCACTAATGCGCCGATCATGATAACACCAAATTGGAATCTACCATTTGAACTAATGTGCGATGCAAGTGATTTTGCAATGGGAGCCGTTTTAGGACAAAGGATTGAAAAACGATTTCAACCTATATATTATGCTAGTAAGACGTTACAAGGAGCACAAACAAACTATAAAACTACTGAAAAAGAACTCCTTGCTATTGTCTTTGCTTTTGACAAATTTCGATCATATCTCGTTCTAGCAAAAACGGTGGTCTATACCGACCATTCTGCTCTTAGATACCTATTTTCAAAACAAGATGCTAAACCAAGATTAATCCATTGGATCTTACTCTTACAAGAGTTCGATATTGAAATCCGAGATAAAAAAGGAGCAGAAAATCTCGCCGCTGATCATCTTTCTCGTCTTGAAAATCCTGAGTTAGAAGTTCTAAATGAATCGGCCATACAAGACAACTTTCCTGATGAATATCTATTGAAGATAGATTATAAAGAAATCCCATGGTTTGCAGACTATGCAAACTACTTAGTTTGTGGATTCCTTGAAAAAGGATTATCGTACCAAAGACGAAAGAAATTCTTCAGTGATATAAAACACTATTTTTGGGAAGATCCACATCTGTTTAAAAGTTGTCCCGATGGAATAATACGCCGATGTGTATTTGGAGATGAAGCTAGTAAAATATTAAACCATTGTCACACAGGACCAACAGGAGGGCATTATGGGCCTCAACTAACAGCAAGAAAAGTTTATGAAGCTGGATTCTATTGGCCTACAATTTACAAAGACGCACACCTTCTTTGCAAATCCTGTGATGCTTGTCAAAGGGCCGGAAAAATAAGTCAACGTGATGAAATGCCACAAAATGTCATCCAAGTATGTGAAGTATTTGACATTTGGGGTATTGACTTTATGGGTCCATTTCCAAAATCTCATAATAATCTATATATACTCGTAGCCAATGATTATGTATCTAAATGGGCGGAAGCACAAGCTCTCCCAACTAACAATGCACGAGTTGTAGTCAACTTTTTAAAACGTCTTTTTGCAAGGTTTGGAACACCGAAAGCTTTAATAAGTGATCGGGGAACTCATTTTTGTAATAATCAACTTGAGAAAGTTCTCAAACGTTATGGAGTAACTCATAAAATCTCAACCGCATATCATCCACAAACAAGTGGACAAGTTGAAAATACCAACCGAGCTTTAAAAATTATTCTAGAGAAAACCGTAGGATCAAATCCGAAGGAATGGTCCATTAAATTGGAGGATGCACTCTGGGCTTTTAGAACAGCCTACAAAACTCCTATTGGAACCACACCTTTTAGACTTGTTTATGGAAAAGCATGTCATCTTCCAGTAGAAATTGAACACAAAGCATTTTGGGCTTTGAAATCATGTAATCTTGATTTACATGAAGCTGGACGTCTACGATTAAGTCAACTAAACGAATTAGAAGAATTAAGACATGAAGCATACGAAAATTCGTTAATCTATAAAGAAAGAACGAAGAAATGGCATGATAAAAGAATCAGAAGTTCAAAAGAATTTAAAGAAGGAGACAGAGTTCTTCTTTTCAATTCACGATTCAAGCTATTTCCTGGAAAATTGAAATCAAGATGGTTTGGACCATTCATAGTCAAAAGAGTTTTCCCATACGGAACGATAGAATTAATAAATTCAAATGGGATTGAATTTAAAGTTAATGGTCACAGAGTTAAACATTACATACATGGTCCGATGGAAGTCGACAACGAAGTTAATCACAATTTTGACACCACAGCTAACTAAGTGTGGGGAGAATCAAGTCTTTAAAGGATAATATGTATTTCTGTTAGAGTTAGATTTTCTGTTTTCGTGTAGTTCTCGAAAATGGAACCCGAATGGTCTTTCCCTAGCAGACCCTAAAGAACTAGTCTTCTCCCCCCATTCTGAATTTTTATTTTTTTTAGGTTTTTACAAAATGAAGACTGCCTGTGAACTAAACCATGGTCTAATGCTACACGCTTTGATCACTAAACATAATAATGACATACTACCGAGTGAAATAGTATCAGTAATCAGAGAAAGAATGGACGGAGTTAGAAAAGAATCCAGATGCGAAGATAATAAGTTACAATTTGGTAAAGGAAAATCAAAATCCGCAGCGAAAAGAAGAGCACGACACCTAGAAAGATGTCACAAATGCGGAAAATGGTCACATGGAGGTAAATGTTCAAATAATCAAACCTATTCAAATACCGAATTTGTTACTTTATGCAGAGACGGACCGTTCATATGTTTAGAAGAAAAGACACTGAATGCTCGAGGTTACGCCTATGTAGCTATGGAAAACCAATTAAACCGACTATCTTATGAATGGGATAGATCATATAACTAAGAAATCTATTTCACAGGTAAGTCTGTACAGTTTTTATTTTTTATTTATTTTTATTTTTAACCTTTTGATAATAAACGCTAATTTGTTCGCTATAAAGTATTAAATTGGTATTAAATAAAATTAGGTTTGGCGACCGAAATTATTGATATCATTCAAAAATTTATTATATCACTGCGAAATTTAACGTTTATTCTTAAGGTATAAATATCTTTAATCAATCAACCCAAAATATTTCAAAAATTCGTCATGAGTTAAATTAGGTCTTGGAACCGAAATTACTTTACCGAAAAGAGGGGCGCATATTTTTGATAATATTTGGTTGATTAAAGTGGGATAAAAAGCCAAAAAGATTTTTAATTTTATTTTTACCATGTTTTTAAAATTAATATTTAAATCTTAAATTAATATTGTAAACTTTGTAAAAACAATATTTTTAAAATTGTAAATATTTGAAAAATTAATATAAGTTTGGTGTGAATTTATAATATGAATTTTTAAATTAAGTTTGGTGTGAATTTTTAATATGAATTTTTTAATTTTATGCATTTCAAATTTTAAGTTTGGTATGAATTTTTAATATTAATTTTGAATTTTATATTTAAATTGTGTGAATTTAAAAACAAAAATTTACTTTATCTCATTAGGTTAAAAATATGATTTTTAAAATTTGTCGTAAGTTGAAGACTAGGTCATTGAACCGAAATTGCTTTACCCGAGGGAGGGACGAGAACTTTTATTATCATTATTTTTAATCTTATTGAATTAAAGTATGCCAAAAACATTAAAAAAAAAAAAAATAGTATGTATATATTTGTTTGTAGTTTATCTTACAAGACAGGGTAAAACAACGCGTTTTCAAAGACTGGCATTAAGTTCAGCAAAAGCAAGTAATTTTGACGACAAGATGCAAAATATGTGTGAAATAACAAACAAGACGGAATAAACAAATGACGTGCACCATTTATCATTCAACAAACAAACAACAATATGTTTGAAACTTTGGTAAAATTTAATCATTTTTCTACGCTAATCACCCTCAATAATTTAAATTGTTACTGATTTCTTGCAAATGAGGGCATTGCAAGATCTTAAGTGTGGGAAGGGGTTAAATTCTTTCGGATTTTAAAATTTTTTTTACTTTATACACTTGGTTACCATTAAAAATACTAGTAAAGCAGTAGTTGTATTAGAATCTAGTGCTCTCTGATAATAAAGAACAACCCTAGTCTTATATACTGACTACCCAATTCTAGTAAAAATTTTCAAAATTTTCAATTAAATGAACTCAAAATCATGTTTATACATATTTATGAACGATAAAACTAGGTTTTAACACCGAAATTGTTGTTACCTCGGAAAGGACATAAATTGAGAAACAACCAAAATGTTGAAATTCATTTAAAATGGAATAGAGGACGATAAAAAGGAAAATAAAAGCCAAGTGTGGAAAAATTTACCAAGTTATCTTAAACATATGTCACATATTTTTGTAACAAATAACTGAAAATACTTTTGCTTTGGACTAAACTAAACTGTTTTACCCGATGAAAGAAAAGAAGAGATGGATCTACACGATGAATCAATTCCATCATTAAAAGGAAGTAAAGTCTTCCGAAAAAGACACGCGCTTCTTGATTTAGGTCAGGAAGTTGTCGTCCAGACCAGCTGTAGGTTGACGAAAAATCTAGAAAAGTCATCACTAAAATCGGCTGGAAATCCACGGACCTCAGCATCAAACAGGGTCGCCAAGTGGTCAGATTTATCCTAACCATGAGAAGGATTTATCTCGTACAATGGGGGGGGGGGGGGCACCGTGCAAATTAGCTTGATAAGACTAATGAATCAGATCCCCAGAAAAGAATAATCTCCTTAAAGATTAAAAATCAGCTTTTAAGACTGATATTACTCAATCCTTGAGATTGACCTTAAAGATTGAGAATTCAAACTCATTGAATTCAATGATATCTAAACTCGAGCTTGAACGAGAAAATATTTTGATCAAAAATACAAACCTATTTGTTTTCTGAAAACCCTATTTTCAATGCGTTCATTACCATTGAACGTAAAATCCTAGGAATTCACCTGGAATTCATTAGGTCACCTGAACCAAATCGGGTGTCAACCGTAAGAACGGTGGTTGCATAGCATGGTCGGAGACAGGACCTTGTGCCAGACCGAAAAATCATAGGTTGATCTTTACTATTGCTCCTACCAAGGATAGTACTAGCATCCGACACGTAATTAGACCATGAACAAATGCATGTCATTAGACATTGCCTTAACAGTTTCTTGTTCATCGCTTTCCTTTACAACCGGACGGTAGTTTACCGAAAGGTAATATACGGAACAAGTAAACTGGATGTGTGCTTTCCGATACCGGGATAGCAGTGGATTACACGAGCCTAAAAGTTTTAGCCAAAATAATGATCCACAAATATATTGTGCAACACCAATGATGGATCAAATCAGAAAACTTGTCTAGGGTAAAATCTAGCTTGAATTTTCAAAAGATCAAATGTTTTCATAAAGATCCAATTTCCTTAAAGGATCTAAATTTTTATAGTCATGTGGGACTGTAAACCACCTTTCAAATGTGCACTTTGCTTTGGAAACCGAAAGAAAATCGGCTATTTGATTGCCAGTGTCGTTGACCTAAACCCGAGGCAACTATAAAAGACACACCCACCTTTAACCACATCGTTACTACCATTGTTTATACCGCCGTATTGAAATCACTGATGTACAAAGTGTGAAGAATAAAGAAGTGATTCAAGTGTTTTTCAAGACTATATTGCTTGAGGACAAGCAACGCTTAAGTGTGGGAATATTGATAAGGCTAAAAAGGAACATATATTTCATAGCATTATCCCCCAAGAAATACAAGATTTTAGTTGCAATTGTTCCATTTTCAAGTAATATTCGTTTATATTAAATAAGTGCGAAGATAAAAGGCGAAAACGACGAATTGAAGACAAAGGTCCAAAAAACTCAAAAGTACAAGATACAATCAAAAAGGTTCAAATTATTGATGAAGAACGTCTAAAAATGACAAGAGTACAAGTTACAAAACGCAAAGTACACAATATAAAATTGTACGAAAGGACGTTCGAAAATCCGGAACCAGGACATGAGTCAACTCTCAACGCTCGACGCAACGGTGTAAAAATTACGAGTCAACTATGCACAAGAATAAAATATAATATTTAAATAATTCATAATAAGAATAATATTAAATAATAAAAAGTTGTTAATTGAGCATAGTTCAGGGGTTGTAAATGAAAATTTCAATTCATATAAAAGGCTATGTATTACGTTCAATTAGAGATACACATTTTTTTTATCCTAAATCTATCTTTCTATTTCTATATCTTACCCCTTAATATCAAATATCAATATATATATTCTATATCTCTATCATAATGTTAACTTAATAAGATATAACAATAATCTTAATTTTAATTTTAAATTATGATAATAATAAGATTTATGATAGAGATCGTTTGAGTGTGTAAGTCGAAATTCTGTCCGTGTAACGCTACGCTATTTTTAATCATTGTAAGTTATGTTCAACCTTTTTACATTAATGTCTCGTAGCTAAGTTATTATTATGCTTATTTAAAACGAAGTAATCATGATGTTGGGCTAATTCCTAAAATTGGGTAATTGGGCTTTGTACCATAATTGGGGTTTGGACAAAAGAACGACACTTGTGGAAATTAGACTATGAGCTATTAATGGGCTTTATATTTGTTTAACTAAATGATAGTTTGCTAATGTTAATATTAAGATTTACAATTGGGCGTCCCTATAAATTACCATATACACTCAATCGGACACGATGGGCGGGGTATTTATATGTACGAATAATCGTTCATTTAACCGGACACGGGAATGGATTAATAGCCACTAGAATAATTAAAACAGGTGTGAAATTATGTACAAGGACACTTGGTATAATTGATAACAAAATATTAAAACCTTGGGTTACACTCAGTCGACATCCTGGTGTAATTATTAAACAAAATATTAAAATCTTGTTACAGTTTAAGTCCCCAATTAGTTGGAATATTTAACTTCGGGTATAAGGATAATATGACGAGGACACTCGCACTTTATATTTATGACTGATGGACTGTTATGGACAAAAACCAGACGGACATATTAAATAATCCAGGACAAAGGACAATTAACCCATGGGCATAAAACTAAAATCAACACGTCGAACATCATGATTACAGAAGTTTAAATAAGCATAATTCTTTTATTTCATATTTAATTTCCTTTATTTTATATTTAATTGCACTTCTAATTATCGCATTTTTATTGTTATTGTATTGCACTTTTAATTATCGTACTTTTTAATTATCGCAAGTTTATTTTATCGCACTTTTATTATTCACAATTTCATTATCGTTATTTTCTTTATGCTTTAATTTAAGTCTTGTATTTATTTTTAATATTTTACATTTGGTTTTAACTGCGACTAAAGTTTTAAAATTGACAAACCGGTCATTAAACGGTAAAAACCCCCCTTTTATATAATAATAATACTACTACTTTATAGATATATATTTTTCTATTTTTCTATTTTGTGTGCGTTAAACTTCTCAAGCTTTCCCTGTGGAACGAACCGGACTTACTAAAAACTATACTATAATACGATTAGGTACACTGCCTATAAGTGTTGTAGCAAGGTTTAAGTATATCCACTCGATAAATAAATAAATAACTTGTGTAAAATTGTAGCATATTTAATAGTATTTCGTACTAAAAATAATACTATTTCGTACCCCATCCCTACAACATCATATATTAATAACGGTTCCACCACCATCATTTGTGTTTACCTCATGTCTTGTTCAAACGAAGAAAGGAAAAAGAAATATAAACACAGTAGCGATAGCAGTTAACAATCTGTGTTGGTGGTGTTTGATAACCGGAATAGAAAAACCGAAAAATCAATGCAGTAGCTTTGGCTGTAGTTCGATCAGCTGGAAAAGAAAGAAAAACAGAAATGACTTCGCTGCAGTAACAGTAATTGGGTTGAAATCACAATCGATACAAAAGAAAAATATATAGTAGACACTAGCAGGTGGCGGTTTTTGAATAGGAAAAACAGTGGTTCAAGCGGTTTTTGGTTGAGGTGATGAAAGTGTTTTAGATGGTGGTTAATTTGCAAAGAAAAAACAGATAACAAGAAGAATTAATAAAGAGATTGATGGTGATGGTGGTCTTTTTTAACGAAGGAAAATGTGGAGAGAGAGAGATAAGAGAGAGGTGGTATTGGAGATTGAGGAGAGTGTCGAGATGAATGAACCAAGGTGGTGGTTGTGTATGCTGGCGATGGTGGCCGTAGATGGTGTAGATGGGGAATATGGTTTACGGCTGCAAACAATTACACAAGTTAATGGGTTGGTCGATTATGTTTCGAGTAGTTGCAAAGAAGCAGAAAAATCAAATAGGCTTTAAAATGTTGTGTTGGTGGTGAAGATGAGGTGGTTTTGATGGTGTTGATTAAATAGGTGGTGAGTGATAAGGGTGGTGATTGATGTCCGGTGATGCTCACATGGTGGTCGTATTGTGGTGCCGGTGGGTTTTCATATGCAGTGTAGATGTATGTGTTGTAGGAGAAGATGATCGATGGTGGTTTCACAAGAAAGAAAGAGGATGGTAGTGTTTGATATGATGAAGATGTTAGTTTGAATCGTTGATGATGGTGGTTATGATGTTGCTCGATCAAAATAGAAAAACGGAATTAATTGATGGTTATAGTTTAAGTGTTTCAAGTGGTGGTTGACGGTGGTTTCCAAGGTGTTTAGTTCATAAGTATTTAGCATAATAGGAGTTGACAGATGATGATTTTTGTTTTCATAAATGGTTGTTAATGCATACTTGTGTTTATATGAATAATATGATTTAGACTGTGGGTAATCAATTCTATAATATCTTCTTAATTTCAACGATTGAAATCAGTACATTCCAAAGCCACATAATTTGATTAGTTACCCTACTTGAATTATTGATATATTCGACTAGCTTTTTCTGTATGTGGACATTATACATAGCCACAATTCAAAAAGAGAAACTGCTTTTTAAAACCTTTCCACCCAAATTACCTGTTAGCAACAAAAATATGTATAGTAACTTTTAATAAATTATTCACGTGAATGAACAATTAACTGTTTCTCGGTCGACATATTTATTTGGGTATTATTTCGTACTCTGTTGT
Organism: Rutidosis leptorrhynchoides; assembly: GCF_046630445.1. Lineage (NCBI taxonomy): Eukaryota > Viridiplantae > Streptophyta > Magnoliopsida > Asterales > Asteraceae > Rutidosis > Rutidosis leptorrhynchoides. The sequence goes on from NC_092333.1 coordinate 717,308,709, forward strand.
TAATCAGTGGCGGACAAACTTATTCAGAAAAATCCCAATTTTTTACAGTAATTATATTTATTTATTTTAGTCATTATTATAAAAGAATTTGGTCATTAATTGTTTTAAATTTATCAAATAAAAATTAAATCACTATCCGCGCTCGATCCCAGGTAAAATATAAAAAAATGTTAAAATTTAATAACTAATTTCTGAATACACTTCTAGTAAGCCTATAATTTATATCACTCATGTTCAGGTCACCTTTTACTTTAAAATCACATAAGTTCCTTTTTACTCGTGTAATATCGTTCGAATAATAACTGGTTGTTTCTATCGTTTACTAAATAGATTCGAAATCACAAAATATATATTTAATATACTTTATTTATATACATAGATATGTCTTAAATAATAATTATCATAATATCATATTTTTATTTTATTTTATATAATTAGTTTTAATAACAACAACATATAATATTTCAAATTTATATTTCAAATTTATATTTCAAATTATATATTCATATATTAAATTATTTATGTATCTATTTACAAACAGCGATTCGTGAATCGTCGAGGCCAGTCGAAGTTTAATCAATCTATGAAAATAGTTCAAAGTTTTTGAGACTCAACATAACAAACTTTTCTTATCGTGTCGAATTCATATAAAGATTAAGTTTAAATTTGGTCGAAAATTCCCAGGTCGTCACATTACTTACCCGTTAAAGAAATTTCGTCCCGAAATTTGAGTAAAGTCGTCATGGTTAACCATAAAAATGTTTTCATGACGAATATGAGTTGATAAATAGAATTTTATCATTATTGATTAATATAGATAAAACGATTCGATTCTGTGAAGCGTACAAGTGAAGCTGTCACAAAAGAGTGAAATAAGGTAATAGATATTCGTCTTTATTTTTGTCGTACTCACGTTTGAATTTCGGAATTCAAGGGATTAAAGAAAATCTTTGAAATCTATAAGATATAATTCTTCAGTAAATGAGGAAATTAGGATCTCTTTAATTAAATGCGATGATCTGCCTCGATTGTTCTGTCCGATATTTTCACTATAAATTAACCACTACCGTTTCACTATTCTAACCATTCCTATACTTTTTTCCTTAATCCATACATCTAAATATTGTAACAATGTTTAACCCAGTTCTGATCCTTGTCCTTATCCTGACTGTCGCATCGATCATTCTTTTTTTCCAACTTCCACCGGAGGATTCTGTTAACTTCTACTATTACCTTGGGGTTATAATGTTTTTCATTCTTCCGTGTATTCATGTTGCTGTACACATTGATATGCACGGTTTGTGATTTCGGTGTTGTTGTTGGGCTTTATATTTTCCCTTATATTTTGGAGCTCCATGCTCTCGTTTTCTCTTCGCGGCTTTAAGTCAAGCGAATAATGGTCCAGAATTTGTAGGTATGAAGTTTCGAATGATCATAATATACTATGCAGAAAGGAAAGTTAATAGCACGATTTGATTTGTGGAATTACCAGAATCCCTGAGGATAGAACTATCAAGAATATATTTTCTTGATTTGTTCAGTGGTTAAGTAGAATGAAAGAGTTGTGTAACATGACACATGATGATGGTATGATCTGTGAATCATTAAGTTTCATTAGAACTTCCAGCATGACTTACTGTAATATAATCACGTTGGCCGGACGTCATTATATTATATTAACTCATGCTTCAATTCGCAACACTTCTCTAGAAAATCATTCATAATTTAAAACTTGAATTTTTACAGAATAAAGAAACTAAAACAGTTTTCTTTATGATGTAATACGGACAGCACAAAGAGATAACTAATTTCGGACAAGAAGAGTTATGAAAATATCCTCAGAAATATCGAAGATATTTATGATGATATTTTCAGAATTTCTATGATCGAAGGTTGATGAAGAAAAATTTTCCACAAAGTTTAACATGAGTACGGAGCAAGATATTCTCTAAATATTTCATCGGATACAGAATTATCTGGATTCTTTGAATATAGGGTTTGGTCCTTGTATTTGTCCACACTCCACAGCCTCCTTCATAGTTTTGCATAATCCGCTTTCCAGTATTGATTTTCTATTGAGTGTTTCCAACACTCTATTCTTAAGAGAAAATGAGAGAGAAAATGGTGTTTCGAACAGGTTCGCCGGTAAGTGCTTCAGGTTCTTTGCCAAGAGGTAAATTTTGTTGGTGAAAAGGATCGCCTTCTTCGCGTCTCCATTGATTAAGCCGACTACGAACCCATCAGATGAATTGGGGATGGCTGATTGGTTGATTCATTCTGGTGACGCTGCTTCTGGTGCTTAGGTGGAAATCCATATCGGAATAGTTGTCGGAATTCAATGGACTTGAACTAGTGGTGAGTTCTATTTCGTACGATTGAATAAAGAATTTTTCGATATAAAATGATTTTCAGATATTGGATGATATTCTAATTACATAGAATACCTATATATAGTACAGAAGATCCCGTAGATGATGGAGGAATTTTCGGAATCTGTCAGGCAAAGCTTACAGTAACAGATACGCTAAGATATGAATTAGCAGATACGCTAAGATATGAATTTTGTCTGTACACTATTCATGCAATCAATGCAGTAAGATGTGTCTAGACTAAGAATGATTAGCAGGTAATTTCCTAAGGATGATAAGTAGGTAATTTTCGACACGAAATGATAAGCAAAACTTTTGACATGCAGACACGGTCGAAGTTCAAACTCATTAATGCATCTAAACAACTATCAGTTAGACACACTAATGCAAGACCTGGTTCACTAAGACCACCGCTCTGATACCGCCTGTAAAGACCCGTCCTAATCCATCTGGACGAATACATTACATTTGGTTATATCGCGAGGTACTTGACCTCTATATGATACATTTTACAAACATTTCATTCGTTTTTAAAAGGCAAACTTTCATTTCATCGAAAGTTGACGGCATGCATACCATTTCATAATATATCCAACTATTATTGACTTAATAATAATCTTGATGAACTCAACGACACGAATGCAATGTTTGTAAAATGTATCATATAGAGGTCAGAACCTCGCAATGTAACCATATGTTATTGTATTCATCTTATTGAATTAGGACGGGGTATGACAGTTTGCTGCAACCTACTTCATCCTTCTTCTGCCATCGCCATTTTGTAAGTCTTCCGTTCGATCTCCTCTCCGACCACCGTCACCTCGCCGGTGGTTCGGCTTTTTATGCTTTTTGTCTGAATAATCTTCAACCGCCGCTATCCTTTTTTGGCTCCGGCTTCCACCGTCGTTGGTCTGGTTTTTGGGGTAGTAGGCGGTGAGTTTCCTTGTGAAACTTTACTTTCTCCTTGGTCGGATTTTCATCTGGTTCGGGTTAGGGTTATGATGGTTGGCGGTGGTTGTTATGTTTTATGTTGAAACCTGTTGAACTTGGCGGTGTAACCTTCTCCGGTAGCCTTTGGGTGGTTGGCAGTTGCTGGGTACCGTGATTGGTTGCTAGCGACTTTAAACCACCTATGGCGGCTGTTGGTGGCGGACATTGGTGGTTTGAGGAGGCTGGCACTATTGACTACTGTCTGGTGGTCATTGTGGCTGCCGACGGCTGATGATGGTGCTGGTCGTATGCTGGTGGCTGTTAGTTTCTTCCAGCGGCTTCCGGCAACTCCTCGCTGCTGATTTGTCGACTACCGGGTTTTACGGGTTTGTAATTGTTCTCCGAAAATTTGGTGATGATGGTCGGGTTCTGTTTGGTTTGACTATGCATTGTGCGTTGGTTGGTTACTGCTTGACTGCTTTGTTCATACCTCTCCCGTAGTCGAGTCCATTCGGGTGGGCTCGATGTCGTTACCGACGTGTGTTGACTTAGTTGACCTCGGAAAATTGATGTTTATTATCTCGGGGTCCTTTTCTCTGCTCGAACGGGGGTTTGATCTTATTCAACGGGCTTGTGGTTCTCTGGTTTTGGAGTTCTTAGAGGTTTTTCGGGTACGAGAGGTTACTTTGATTTGCAGGCCTCGAGTTAGGTGCTGCTGGAGTGCCCGACGTTCATTTTAGTGTGCAGCTACTGAGTTGTGGTAATAGCGGCGTTAGATATAAGCCCGGTTTTATGTAGTGTTTAGATTTAGGTTTGGTGGGTTGTACGAATGTATTGTATCTTTCAATTTCATTTTCAATCATTTTCAATGTGCTCGCTCTCTTTCAATGTTACCGTCCATTGTGTAGAACGATCAGAGCGAGACCTTTCAATTGTAATCATTTGTATACTCCACCGGATCTTTATGATCTTATATATATATATATATATATATATATATATATATATATATATATATTAATATTTTCGTCGAAAAAAAATCTACTAAAGTCATATTACCTTTATTGTCAAATTTGATATTATAGGTTACCTTTTTGGACCATTGCCCTTTGTAAATACTCAATTTGTTCCGCGAACAATATTTTAATTAAATAAAAACTCATCTAATTGATTTTATTTGTAGGAAGCCCAAATAGTACATACAAACTGAAGATGAATCAATAAATTAAAAGGTAAATAATCCAAAAAGAGAAATAAAAATTATTTTTTTGAAAAATAGAATATTGCATTTACCTTTGCTCAAAAAGCTAATAATTTTAATTTGGTGCATGAAAATATCTCAGATTGAAAAAGCATCATAAGCGTTGAAATTTAGGTTAAACTAGTGAAATGACCCGTGAAACCACGGGTTTGTTTAAACGAAAAAGTTTAATGATATGTTTTAGGTATTACGTGAACGTAAATGCTAAAGTCATTTAGTTTAATGACCCGTGAAACCACAGAGTCCAACCAAGAAACTCGTCAGCTGAACATTTCATCAAACACCTAAAATGCATATTAAACAATCCACATCCAATCATAAGAGATAATATTAATTGTCATTTTATTTTAAAAGTGTAAAAATTAAAATATAAATTTAGAATTGGTTTCCTTTTACCTAGCTTTTATACCATCTAGTACTCAATGCAAAATAATTAATTAAAATAATTCAAAATATTTAATTTTAATAATTAAAATAATTATTAATAAGATTTAATAATAATAATTAATTAATAAGATTTGTTTTTATTCAAAATTATTTACATTAATGACATCACCCACCATGCTTAGATTTTTTTTATTTTATTTTTTGATTTTTATTTACAAAAGAAATTAGTCTAATAATGACATTATCATTATAGGATTTTAATTAAAACTATAGATTTAACACCATGTTTTTTTATTACTAATTTATTTCAAAGTCATTTTCATGTAAAAACTGATTATCACTTAATTGAATTTTTTTTTTTACTTTTATATTAGCTTTAAGTTATTTACATCAACAAAAACTAATTATGATGTGGGATTTACTCATAATAATAATAATAATAATAATAATAATAATAATAATAATAATAATAATAATAATAATAATAATAATAATAATAATAATAATAATAATAATAATAATAAAAGTAATATTATTGACGTCGATTTTTACCTCAATAGCAATGTTTTCTCAATAAGAGACACTTTTAGACACCAAATTAAAATCTTAATCCTTTTAGACAATAGTAAAAGTGATATTTCATCTATTGAGAAATTTCAATTTTTATGTTATCTTTTTGAACTATCTGTCTTAAAAAAAACTCTGGTACCGCATTCATTTTGGCTTGTTTAATCTTCATAGCCACAAGAGTCTCCACTTATAATAATGATTTGGTGATTAGCGTCATTATATCCTTTATAAGAGGTCACAAATTCAGTCTTCACTAGCAGCACGCTTTGTGGTGACCAGTTATGAAATAGTCAATAATAATCACTAGATAACTTGATTATGTTGCATGTATCTAAGATAAACGCCCGCCTCCTCTGACAACGACATAAGTTATTAAAAATTCGTATACTTAGCTCAGTTGTAATTGAATAACCTTCCGAGTTCTTAATTTTTGTAATGGTGTACGTTCGACTCTTTCAACCTTCAATCTTTTTATATTTTAGTTATTTGTAACCTTATATATTAGTATGTACAAAATTAGCCCCCTCATAAATAGTGTTCAAGATCCGCCAACATCTCTAGATAACTTGAATATAAACTACATCTTTGTTTGTAATTTTGTGTCAAATCATTAGTTCAATGTTGAATCATATTTGTTATAGAATTTTCTAATCATAGTTTTAAAAGCTATGTTTAAATAAAATATGTTATGAACAAACTATCGTACATAATAGTTAGTAAAGTAGTTATGAAGAAGTTAGTAAGGTGATTATTAGTAACTTACACACATCTCTTGCATGTTTTAAAAGTTTAAAAATATATTGAAAATTCCTATTTATAATATTGATAGAAGTTGACCTTCACTTTTTATCTTTGGCAAGGAGAAATATTTAGAAAACAGCTTGAAATTATCTTTTTAACTTATTCATATATTAATGAAGTCAAATTAATATCGCATACTTCTTATTCATTCATTGTATTTATGTTATTCATGTTGTTGAACATAAAATGATTCTACAAATGGTATCAGCGCTAGGTGGCATGAGTGTAATCTTTGTGACAGTGACGCTTTAAATCAGGGTGACCATGGATGTGACCAGGGGAGAGGTTGTGGGTCCGTGAAAAGTTGAGATATAAATGAACGTGTCCGGGATTAGTCACATTATATGATACAACTACATGAATAAACCGATTAAGGGGGTGATTGTTGGAGATAATCGGTTAATGGTTGTCCCACATCATATATCGAAAGAAAAAATTGTATGCATATAAGCTTAGAAGAACTCCTCTATCACTAATAACGCCAAATTTATACATATTATTTATACGTGTTATCCGTTCTTATCGTTATTATTTTGGGTACATTTTGAAGACTTAGAGCTTGTTCATGATAAAAACGAAGATTTATGTTCAATGATGGTCATTAGAACTTTGTTATAACATTTAGAAATATTTTAAAGAAAACCGACATCAAATTGAAGAAAGATGACAAGTGAACAAGAAACGAAAATCGAAGTTGCTGTTATAACCCACCTCGTGGTCGCGAGGGTGGGATTTCATTCACGAGACATTGTAACCCGAGGGTGAAAATTACATTACGATCGTGAGATTTAGATAGAACGAGATGTAATCGAAGATAGCTGGATCCCGACGGCGAAATTCAAACCCTGGTCATGAAATTTTGTTTTTATGCACTTCGCAGTCGCGAGATCTTGGGTCTCGGTCGCGAAAATCTGATGTACATTAAAAGTTTAATTTCTGATAAATTCCCCACTTAATCTTTTCATTAGGTATCACTTTATGTGCGAATTCAGTAGTAACAAAGGTCGGATTTTGGGGTTTTTATCATTTTTCTTAGAGTTTTAACACTTTGGATTCAATTTTGATCTTGTGTGATAATTAGGTAACATTTATTTTACTATTTTGATTAATACAATGATTATGATTTGTTTACCTTTGTGTTTATCAATATTTTACATGATGATGAGTAGCTAAATTATTGGTATATACTTAGATGATTAAACCTAGGTGATGGACTGCAAATTTTATAATTTTATATAATTGATTAATTGCTCTTGATAAAGTTTGATTGAAAAACCACCGTTACTTATGCGTCTTAATAAGTTTTATCGTGAGCTTATTGGTTAGGTTAACGATAGTTAATTTAATTAATGAACTTTGCTAAATTATTGATGAATCATTAAGGATTTGTTGAATTATATGCGGGAAATCAGTGTAATTAAACGTAGCGATATTAACTTTTGATTTGCTAAAGTAATTGTGAGGTTAAATAGGGACACCGAATTAACCTAAAGTCAGATTATAATCTTGAGTAGTGATAATTTATTTGATTGTGTGATTAGATACGGGACACCGGTCTAGCCTAGGGTTTACGAAAGTAAAAACCAGATTAAGCTACGTGATTATTTGACTAGTGGTGAATTAACTCGTATCTAGGATCATGACAGATTCTAGGTTAAATACTTGTTAAGAAATTGTGAAAATTGATAGATAATTGAAGTATTACCACATTATCAATTATATAACGAGTTTAACAAAAGCAACCTAGCCTAGAAAATTGATCCTAGGTGGATACATTTGTCTCCATTAAATTATTGCGTATTTACTTTACGCGTTAATTATTTATAATTAAATTCAATTGAAAATCCCCCTTTACTTACAATAATAATTAGTTTAAAGTTTTTAATCCAACTGCTCACTGTGAATTGAACTGGTTATTTTACTTACAAGCTACCTCATACTCGGGTTTAGTTGCTTGAATATATCTGCTAGTCTATAAGCGTTTTGGTTAGTATTTTATAAGTCAGATTTAGCACATCAATCGCCATTTGATTTTAGAGTACTAAGAGACTGAGCTTATATGTTGTTGATGATTGGAAATCTACTTATAAAATTAACTAGCAATATAATTAAAAAGTTATCACACGAGTCAAGAAACTAAACCCGATCGTATAGTAACTTATAAGTAAAAGACAAGTTCATTCCATAGAGAGCAGTTAATTAAGACTTTTAAAAAACTAATAATTATTCTGAGTAAATGGAGAGTTTTGATTTAAAATTAATTAACCTAAAGTAAAATGAAATTAAACTAAATGAATAATCGAATGAGAGAAACATTGTCCACTTTAATGCTCAACAAATGACTATGATTGTTCTTTTGTAAAAAAAACCCCGTTATTTAAATTTATAAGTAAATAGTTATATCAATCTCACAATATTAATAACTAAGATCTAATGAATTCAATCAATTCACATTAACATCATTCATAGATTTTACCTTGTTTAATCAATGAGACTCTTTCTTGATCAAACTCATGTAAAACCAAGCCTATTAAGATCACTCAAAATAGTTTACACAATTGTGTTGTCACAATACCATTCAATTACCAATTACACTCACATGTAGATGTCTAAATCACTAGGTGTTGAAGTATAGATTATTTATCACCAATTAACTCACATTATCTAGTCAATAACCTATATAATTGAATTAAAGCATATAAACAATCTTCTATGGAAGAACACAATCAATTAAACATAATAACTTCAACAAACCAAAACATAAAGCAAACCAAAATCATAAGTCTTATATTAAAGTGAACACGGTAAAATTTAGCCTAGCATAATTAAAGATGAAACAATCAAACACATGTACATGACATAATTCATAATTAAATCACTTAAATAATATTAACTAAAGTACCAATGATAATCTTGATCCAAACTTTAATCTTGATGATTCCCTAACTTGAATGAGGTGAAAGATAGCTAAAAACCCCTTTAATTCGACCTCTTTCTCTCCAGAATTTGTAACTATTAATGGCCAAAAACCATCCCTATTTATAAGAATTTCGTAACTTACTGGCCAATTCAGACATCAATGTGCCACATCTTTAAGGGATGCGCTGCATCCTTTAACGTGTACATCACCATGCGCCACATCTAAGGTGATGCACTGCATCATTCAGCTTCTGTTACCAAGTAGTCTCTTTCCAAAGAATGATGTGCCATATCATAGACAGATGCATCGTATCCTGAGCTGAACTTGCATTTTTCTCTCGTTTAATCAATATTGAGCTGAATGATCGACGTCGAAGTACTGATCAAAAATCAACCTAATTAACATTAACTAGTAAGGGTAAGCAGGATTCGTTTCACGGGACGTAATGGTCAAAAGCAAGCAATTGCAGGATTTGGTTGTTTGTTTAACTAAGTGATTAACAAAATGAATAACTAATTCAGCAATTAACTAAGTAGGACATAAACTTTTGCGATTAAAGCAAGGATTATAAGCAAATAAATAACAAACAAGTGTTGTAAATAATGATTAAAAAGCTTTATTCCTTCACAATTCCAATTTAGCATGCATTCATTCAAACAAGTCCTATGTTTATTAAGTATTAATCAAATCTCATAGACAATTTTTTAAGTCTATTAATTCTAACTATCTTAAGACTGAATTATATAACCTAGACACTATGTCTTTATCCTTAATCTAATTACCACTAAGTTGGATCAAGAACACAATGTTAAATCACTATAACTCAACTTGCAATAATCGAAATCATAAAACTTGCATTAATCAATACTCAATCGGTTCATAAATTTTACAATCCAAAGACATAAGTTTCATAATATCATAAACTACATAAGAACTTGAATGAAATACATGCATTAATTGTTCATGTAAGAACTAAAGAAAAAAGAACTAGCCACTCATGTTGATTATTGATGAACAGAATAATCTTGTGATGAATAGTGAAGAAAACGCCTTTGATCTTAACTTGAATCCTTGAAAGAATGATGAACTTTGCTGTTAGGGTGGTGATTTTGCTCTAAAACTGAAACAACCCGTCCATATTACTATAAACGCAGTACGTTATTCATTGTTCCCATAGCGAGGTATTTAACCTCTATATGATACGTTTTAGAAAAATATTGCATTCATTTCATAAAAAGCACACCATTATTATACATAATGCATGTTTTAAACAAGTGGGCGATTATTTAAGAAATAATCCCCATGATACATCGGTTTCAAAATACTACACACGTGACATAACAATCGAATATAATACATGACAAAGGTTTTATTGAATGCAACACTTCATTTAAACAAAAGCATGAGACTCCATGCACAGCTTGCTCAGATAATGCAACAGCGGAAGACTTTCTTAAGGACCTGAGAATAAACATGCTTAAACAGTCAACACAAAGGTTGGTGAGATATATAGGTTTAGCATCGATATAAATATAGACCACAAGATTTTCATAGTTATAAATATATGTACACTCGCAAGTGTATAAAAGTATTCTATAAGTTGTTGAGCGCTTCGATAACCATACTTAACCATTAATGTGGCATATTCCCTTTATTATGAAATCTCCCTACACTGTACCAAGTGTAGTAAAAATGAAGTACTATGCAACCGTTTACGATACTAGAGCTGTGAGGACCCGTCCTAATCCATCTGGACGAAGTCACCAATATCTGGTTCCATTGCGATGATCGACTCCAAATAATGTCTCTAAAATGAGCAAATGCACAGCGGAAGATTTCTTTCATACCTGAGAATAAACATGCTTTCAAGTGTCAACCAAAAGGTTGGTGAGTTCATTAGTTTAACTTAAATAATCATTTCCATCATTTTAATAGACCACAAGATTTTCATTTCTCATAAATAAATGTCCCATGCATAGAGACAAAAACATCATTCATATGGTGAACACCTGGTAACCGGCATTCACAATATGCATATAAGAATATCCCCATCATTCCGGGATCCTCCTTCGGACATGATATAAATTTTGAAGTAATAAAGCATCCGGTACTTTGGATGGGGCTTGTTGGGCCCGATAGATCTATCTTTAGAGTTCGCGTCAATTAGGGTGTCTGTTCCCTAATTCTTAGATTACCAGACTTAATAAAAAGGAGCATATTCGATTTCGATCATTCACCCATATAATGTAGTTTCAATTACTTGTGTCTATTTCGTAAAACATTTATAAAAATTGCTCATGTATTCTCAGCCCAAAAATATAAAGGGTAAAAAGGAAAATGAAACTCACGATACTCTATTTTGTAGTAAAAATACATATGACGACTCTGAACAATGCAGGGTTGGCCTCGGATTCACGAACCTATATCATTTGTATATTTATTAATACACATTATTGTAATCGAATAATTTTATATATATTTAATCTATTAATTATATCATTTTTTTTATATTAATATATGACTCTTATATTCTTTTTGTATATGAAATTATTGATTATGTTATTTATGTATATATATCTAAAAGGATTATTGTAGTTATATTAGTATTTATATATATTTAGTATTATACTAAAAATACCTAATTTGTTATATGTAATCATATATATAATGATAATATATTTTTCATATAGTTATATGGATTATCAATATAATTATAGTATATATATATATATAATAAGTGTGTTTTTATATACAAAATATTTATTTGTTAAAAATGATAGTTTTAATGTTATTGTTTTACTAGTGATACTAATAATAACATTATTAATAATGATAGTATTAATAGTAATAGTAATATTGTTAATAGTGATACTTATGTTAATAATAATCATAATAATCTTAACAAATATAACAATGATATTAATAATAATATTATCTAGAATACTTAATAATACTAATAATAATAATAATAACAACATCAATTTATGATAACAAAGTTAATATTAATAAAAACTAATAATAATACAAATAACACTAATAATAATAATTGGTAATAATCATAATAATAATAATAACACAATTAATAATAATAATAATGATAAAATTAATAATTATGGAAATTATACCTCAAAGGAAATGGATTTTTACAAAAAAAAAAAAATTGTCACCAGCCGGGATTGATCCTAGGACCCCTCGTTTCTACAATCAACACCCAACCATTTGTCTGCTATAGTTTTTTCTGATTTATCCCATTCTCGAATTTATTTAACCCCTCCTTTTTAATTCCCTTTTCTTCTTCATCTCTTAAAACTTAATTCGAATAAAGGCTTAAATAAATCATCACAACAAGGATCTGAATGGGTTTTAAGATTCATAATTTAACAGGAACGATTTGGAGGTTCATCATCTTAATTAAAACAAAGCAAAAAAAATATATATATAGAAACCGTACAAGTGCTGCTGCAGTCACGGTATACTTGAAAAAAAAATAATGATTTTGCAATTGAGAAAGTTTTAGACAAAATTTATAACACAAATTATGTTTCAAACTACTCCTATAAACGTTATCAATCGTCAATTTAACCAAAGATATCAACCAGATTGCGAATTTGAATTTTAAATAAAAATTAACTTTTTGTTTCAAAAACTTTGACCCGTAAATTCGACATCGATTTGAGAAATTGAAGACTAAAAACTTGCAGATAGTTTAAGCTATAGATTTCTAACGAGACTGCATTTTTAGTTCTTGAAAATTCATTCAAAATCGAATTATGGTGAAAAAGTTGTCGTGAAGAGGGTAACGAGTGTGTTCTATCTTTTCTGGTTTTTCTTTTCAACAACTAACAGGGATTATCGTGTATATTGTGCTTGTGAGTACCTAATTCAGCAACTAGAAGTGACTAAGTTGGATTGTAGCTATAATTGATCGACAATTTTGATTGAGCGACAAGAAGTAGATTGTGATCAAGAAAAAATAAGGAAAAGTTAAAATAGATAGTGTTAAAAGAAAATTCGTACATATGCTCCTTTTTTATAAATATTGATAATATTTAATAAATATATTTATATTAATAATAATCTAAATAAATAATAATAATAATAATAATAATATTAATAATAAATAATAAAAGTAATAATAATAATAATATTAATAAGACACTAATACTAATCCATTTAAAAATAATTATAACAATACTAACATGATGAATTTGATAATAACAAAAGATATTAATAATAATATTAATGATAATAATAATAACTTGTATCTTAATAAAAAAATAAATAATAACTTTTAATAATAATGATCCTAAATGATAATTGGTATTAATAATATCTTAATAATAATAATAATACTAATAATAAATAAGATATAACAAACTTACATGTTTTAAATTTTTATATCTATATATTATATATTATAGTAATATTAATAATACATATTTTAATATTAATATTTGATGATAATGGTGAAAGTAATAATAATAGTATTAGTATAGCATTTATATTTTGATATATTAATACAACATATTATGTATTATCAAATACTTATATAATAATATATATATTTTTTTAATATTTATACATTTTATCGATATACATATAATAATATTTATGTTTATACATCGTATACATACTCAATTTACTATATATAATTATGTTTTACATATCTAGTTTTATCACTTAGATGAATGTTTTAATTATATACGTTAAACAAATAACCCAAAGTATAACCTTAATCATTTACTACTTTGTTAAACGTTGACAAATTATGTATATTCAACCTTCTCTTTATATTTGAATAACCAGTTATAAATAATAAGTTTAAGTATTCTTTCTTCATCACATAATAGTTCATATATATATTTAACTTATTTATATATAATTATTTACAGATATAATTAATTATATATACATTTCTGTTTATAGTTAAAAGTTCGTGAATCGTCCGGGAGTAGTCCAAGGTCAAATGATATTATGAAAAATGGTTCAAACAATTTGAGATTCGGTTTAATAGACTTTGCTTATCGTGTTGGAAACATATAAAGATTAAGTTTAAATTTGGTCGAAAATTTCTGGGTCGTCACAAGAGCGACTAGTCCGGTTGGGGTTGTCAAACCCGATAGATCTATCAATAGGATTTGCGCTTACATGTTCTTACAAAATGTAAATATTAGTTACCAAGCTATTACGGAAGATATGCAATGTGGTACAACTCAACGTAGAATATATTTTAAGTACTTGTGTCCATGGCGTAAAACATAAAATGCATGTATTCTCATCCCAAAATATTTTTAGAGTTTAAAAATGGGACTATATACTCACGGTAGTAAAAGTATATTAATAATAAGTTTTTAACTTATTAAAAATATGGTCGTCGTCCTTGGATTCACGAACCTATAATAATAATAACGATTCAGATAATAATACATGTGAACAAAATTAATATAGCAAGTTCATATCATATATTCAATCACATGTGATTGTTTAAGTTTATATTTTCAATCACATGTGATCACATGTGATTATTTAAGTTTATATTTTCAATCACATGTGATTATTTATATTTTCAATCACATGTGATTATTTAAGTTGTCAAGTTTAGTAGTCCAAAATAGTCCAACAGTCCAACAGTCCAATAATCGGTATATATATATATATATATATATATATATATATATATATATATATATATATATATATATATATATATATATATATATATATATATATAAAATCTTAGAATTAACCCCACAGCGTATTGTGTATGTATTTTCTTGCATCAATCTAGAGACGTATTGTATACGTATTGTCTTAGAATTAACTAAGACGTATTGTGTACGTATTGTCTTAGGATTTATCAAAACGTATTGTGCACGTATTGTCATGGAACGTACCAAGATTATTATATATATACAATCTCGAAATTAATCAAGATTATAATATTTTGTTATACTAATGATAACATGTCTAAATATATATAGGATATAGGAAAATTTAACAAGGATATGGTTAATATAGTTTTTATAATATAAATATCGTCCATACCACGTTAATTTTAGCAGGTTTTATTTTGCTAGCCAAATATTCATTACAACTCCGTTTAAAGTGAATCAAATTGCTATGGATTCCTTAAGAAGTAAATTTTACAAAACCAATTCGAAAAGTTCATCCCAAGTAGTAATTTTTATAGCTTTACCCTCTTTTTGTGTCGGTGGACAGATTTGGAAAAATCCCGGCATCCACCCAATATATGATTTTTGATAAAATACTTCCACTTTGTCTAAAATCATGAAAAAAATACTGGAAGTCTTATTTACATATATTAACATATTTCCAAATTCTTAGCCTCGAACTCAAAGTGTAAGATAGGTTTTTAATTCCCAACCCAAAACAGCCCGCTTTTTACTGAATGGAGATTAAAGGATATATGTTAAGTTTCAAGGTGTTCTTCATATGTACAAGTTATAAGTACTTATATTAACTTAATATAACATCATAATACATATAAATAAGTGTTATTAGAGTTAAGTTAGAAAGATTAGATTAGTTTTTCAAACAAGTTTAGAATCAACTAAACTATGTTCTAGTTTAAGATTAGATTAGTTTTTCAAACAAGTTTGGAATCAACTAAACTATGTTCTAGTTTATAAACTCTTATATAGATAGCTATAAACATATGAATTGAACAAGAGTTGATGTAGAGTTTTTACCTCAAGTTTATGTAAAGTGGCTGGAAAGAAGTAGTAGAACAAAACTTGAGAGAGTTCTTGCAAGTGTGTGAAAATTGGAAGTAAAATTTGGAAAATGAATGTGTAAAAATGAGTTAAAATGGTGCTTATTTATAGGCTTGAAAATTTGGCTTTTAGTGAAAATATCTAAGTTAAGTTAAAATGTATTAAGTCATGGATGACATATTAAATTGATTAGGTCATAGATGACATATTACTCAAATAATTGTAGATTTCTATTGGTATATACCAATAGTAAATACTTCTAAAAGCTGTGTATAATACGGGTAAAAATACCATATGAATGCGAGTAGAATTCTTGAGAAAATTGAACAGAAATACGAGTATAGATATCCTTTATATGTATTGGTATATTATAAAGTGTATTCAATACTTGTATGGATGTATTTACACTCGTAATACATTATATGTAAATACATTTTAACATAAGTCAATTACGTCGTTTAAATAGTAACATATATATTGTTCAAAAACTCTTTAAATTAGTAGTATGAAAATATATATACAATACTTTGTTAATATACTTAATAAGATATTTAATTATCATATTTTCAAGTTAAATATATATAAATCCATATATATACACAATAATTAAATAATTAAATCAAGTTATGACGTTCGTGAATCGTCGGAATAAAAGGGTGAACAAAAGCTTGTGTAAAACTCTTTCTGGAGGTTCAAGATTTATTAAAAATTCATTGCTTATCAAGTCGGAATTATATAAAGATTAAGTTTAAATTTGGTCGGAAATTTCTGGGTCGTCACAGTACCTACCCATTAAAGAAATTTCATCCCGAAATTTGATCGAGGTCGTCATGGCTAACAATAAGAATGTTATTATGACGAATATAAGTTGATTCATAGGGTTTTATTATGATTGAGAAATATGGATAAAATAATTCGATTACTCGAAACGTATGAGTGAAGCTATCGTAAAAGAGTGAAATGAGAAAATAGGGATTCGTATTATCTTTTGACGTCATCACGGTTGATCTCCGGATTAAAGAAAATCGTTGTAATCTATATAGGATTTGATTCTTTGGTGATTAAGGAAATTATGATCCTCTTCGATTTAATGCGATGATTCATCTCGATTTTTCTGTCGGATATTTCACTATAAATCCACCTCCTTCGTTTTCTTTTAATTCACACATTCTATTCTTTCTCCCTCAATTCTTACTTTAAAATTATTCGTCAATATGCTTCATCCAGTGCTGATTCTCGATATACTCCTCACTTTCATATCTGTCGTTCTTCTTTTTCATCTACCTCCGGAAGAATCTATTTACTTCTACTATACTCTTGGTTTTATAGTGTTTTTAGTTCTCCCGTGTCTTTATATTGCTATATGCATCGATATATACGGTTTATAGTTTCTGGTTGTTGTTGGGTTTTATATCTTCCCTTATATTTCGATGTCCCTGCTTCTGTCTTCTATAATCATTGGCATCCCCAATTAATGCTCTCTTTTATTTGCTGCGATTTATACCCCAATTTCTATTTCGGAGTTTTGTCCTTTCATTTCTTCTTCTTGCGATTAAGCACCGCTTGTAATGGTCCAGAATTTGCATATATGAATTTCGGAATGAACATTGTTAATGTTCTAAGAAGGAAATTGTAATGGCACGATCTTGACTTGTCAAATTACTAGAATACCTCGGAAAAGGCCGAATCATCAAGAAATATTTTCTTGATATTTTAGAGGTTAAAGAGAATACAAGAGTCGTGTAACATAGCACATGATGACATTATGATCTGTGAATCATCTCGTTCCATTTTGAAACTCAGCATGACTTACTGTAATATAATCACGTTGATCAAGTGTCATTACATTATACTAGTTCATGCTTCAGTTCCCAACACTACTTCAAAAATATTCCTATTTTAAATTCGAAAGTTTCAGAATTTAGAAACTAAAATAGTTTCTTTTATGATGTAATACAGACAGCGCGAGGAGGAAAATGATTTCAGATAAGAATATTTATGGAAATATCTTCAGAAATATGGAGGATATTTATAATGAAAGATACGATGATATCTTAGAATTTCTAATATCAGAGGATGATGTAGAATATTGTCCGTAAGGGTTTAGAGTCAGGAGCAAGGTATTCGATAATGACTTCAGCAGACACGGAATCATTTGGATTCTTTGAAGGTAGATTTCATCCTTGTGATTTATCCACACCCTTCTTCATGGTTTTCTCAATCCGTATTTTTCAGTACCAAATCTTCTCTTTTTCTGAGCTTTGCCAACACACTACTCTTTATCATCAAACTTTTTACTGTTAAGGTCGTTTATAGTTTTTGCTGCTTCATCATCATTTCAAGAACTAGTTCGCAGTTTAGGGTGTTTTTCAGAAACTTTACATTCAAAGTATATAAGCCCAGAAGATAGACACATATAATTGTTGGCGTAGACATGCTGCGAGATTTTAAAATACTGATTGCTAATTTCTGATGATTCGTATGGCAATTCTCATTACAAGATGCAGATGAGTAAATGATGGGGTTTTGATAAATATAAAGATTTTTCGAAAAGTCAGAGATCAATGAAGTTGTTAATAAGTTTACTGCTAATGTGGCGAGATATGAAAGGTTCCCCGGTAATAATGATGAAGGGGTAATCATTATAATAAGGCTTATTCGAATGACCAATTGAAGTTGGTTTGCTGGAGCTGTGACAAAACCGTCTATTTTTAGAAGGGATTGAAAAGTTATTTTAGCTAGTAAATGCCAAAAGGTCTGACATGGATACATGTTAAATTATGACTTTGGTTTCAAGAGTTTTTTAGGTACGTAACTGTGGATAACATGTGGTTGGATCATCATCTCGATTGTTCATTATTTGAAGTGTCTTCAGGTATTTCGAAGGGCTTGAACACAGATTATAATCGTTAATATACATACGATGTTCTAACACAGTTTTGAAGTCAAAGTATAGCTTTGAAAGATGTAAGAATCTAAGAGTGATGATACTGGTTATATCTTGAATTGAATTCGGCAATTTCAAAATCAGAATATGTAATTAGATTTTTGAATGAGTATGGCTGTTTGGATTTCTATAAAAGAATGTATATTGTTGTGAAAGTAGGGAGTATAATGGATGATTTGCTGAATCAGATTCAAAGAATGTAACATATTAATTGTGAATTTATATATCTCTCGGGTATTACCTACCCGTTAAAAAAAAATGTCACAATTAATATTTTGTACAAAAGAATTTTATTACAGTCTTTATGGAAATATATGTGTATATTTCTTCAGATGTATTATAGATTTAATGAGTTAATATTAAATTAAACTCATTTGATTTATGGTTAAGGCTAGGATAGATAATTTCTAAACTTTAGAAATTACATAATCGTCGTAGAATGTTTTCCCAATGAAGTTATGAATCAATACTTCATCGTTGTGGTATTCCTTAGTATCTACAGGGTGTATGACGTCGATGCTCATGGGACAGATTGTGAAGTTGAGGTTTGCGATGCGGTTGTTGTTGGTGGTGGTAATGGTACTGTTGATGTTGTTGATGGTGGTACTGGTTATGTTGCTGGTGTTGCTGCTGGTGTTTGTAATCTTTGCACCATATTCTCCAAAGCCACTACCCGAGCGCGAAGCTAGTTGACTTCTTCTATTACACCGGGGTGATTGTCAGTTCGGACGACCGGATAAATAAGATCTAGAATTTGGTGTAGTATATAATCGTGATGAGATACTCTGGAAATGAGAGAGAAAATGGTGTTTCGGACAGGTTCGCCGGTAAGTGCTTCAGGTTCTTCGCCAAGAGGGCAATGCAGTGGATGAAAAGGATCGCTTTCTTCTTGTCTTCAATAATTAAGGAGGCTACGAACCCATCCCCAATTCATCCAGAATAGATGATGGCTGATTGGTTGATCCATTCCAGTCACACTGCTTTCGGAGCTTGAGTGGGATTCCATTTCGGAATCCGAGGAACTTGAACTGATGACGAATTTCATTTAGTACGATTTGATAAAGGATTTTTCGATACGAAATGATTTTTCGGCTATCGGTTGGTATTCTAACTACATAGAATATCTATATATATAGATCAAAAGATTTCATAGATTACGGAGGAATTTACGGAATATGTCAGGCAAAGTTTACGGTAATAGATACGATAAGATATGATTTAGCAGATACGCTAAGATATGAATTTTGTCTATACACTATTCATGCAATCAATGCAGCAAGACATTTCTAGACTAAGAATGATAAGCAGGTAATTTCCTAAGGATGATAAGTAGGTAATTTTCGACACAAATGATAAGCAAAACTTTTGACATGCAGACACGGTCGAAGTCCAGACTCACTAATGCATCCTAACGACTTATCAGTTAGACACACTAATGCAGACCTGGTTCACTAAGACCACCGCTCTGATACCAAATGAAACAATCCGTCCATATTACTATAAACGCAGTACGTTATTCATTGGTCCCATAGCAAGGTATTTGACCTCTATATGATACGTTTTAGAAAAATATTGCATTCATTTCATAAAAAGTACACCATTATTATACATAATGCATGTTTTAAACAAGTGGGTGATTATTTAAGAAATAATCCCCATGATACATCGGTTTCAAAATACTACACACGTGACATAACAATCGAATTTAATACATGACAAAGGTTTTATTGAATGCAACACTTCATTTAAACAAAAGCATGAGACTCCATGCACAGTTTGCTCAGATAATGCAACAGCGGAATACTTTCTTAAGGACCTGATAATAAACATGCTTAAACAGTCAACACAAAGGTTGGTGAGATATATAGGTTTAGCATCGATATAAATATAGACCACAAGATTTTCATAGTTATAAATATATGTACACTCGCAAGTGTATAAAAGTATTCTATAAGTTGTTGAGCGCTTCGGTAACCATACTTAACCATTAATGTGGCATATTCCCTTTATTATAAAATCTCCCTACACTGTACCAAGTGTAGTAAAAACGAAGTACTATGCAACCGTTTACGATACTAGAGCGACTAGTCCGGTAGGGGTTGTCAAACCCGATAGATCTATCAATAGGATTCGCGCTTACATGTTTTTACAATATGTAAATATTAGTTACCAAGCTATTAGGGAAGATATGCAATGTGGTACAACTCAACGTAAAATATATTTTAAGTACTTGTGTCCATGGCGTAAAACATAAAATGCATGTATTCTCATCCCAAAATACTTTTAGAGTTTAAAATTGGGACTATATAATCACGGTAGTAAAAGTATATTAATAATAAGTTTTTAACTTATTAAAAATATGGTCGTCATCCTTGGATTCACGAACCTATAATAATAATAACGATTCAGATAATAATACATGTGAAAAAAATTAATATAGCAAGTTCATATCGTATATTCAATCACATGTGATTGTTTAAGTTTATATTTTTAATCACATGTGATTATTTATATTTTCAATCACATGTGATTATTTAAGTTTATATTTTCAATCACATGTGATTATTTAAGTTGTCAAGTTTAGTAGTCCAAAATAGTCCGAAAAGTCCAACAGTCCAATAATCGGTATATATATATATATATATATATATATATATATATATATATATATATATATATATATATATATATATATATATATATATATATATATATATATATATATATATATATATATATATATATATATATATAATCTTAGAATTACCCCACGGCGTATTGTGTACGTATTGTCTTGCATCAATCCAGAGACGTATTGTATACGTATTGTCTTAGAATTAACTAAGACGTATTGTGTACATATTGTCTTAGGATTTATCAAAACGTATTGTGCACGTATTGTCATGGAACGTACCAAGATTATTATATATATACAATCTCAAAATTAATCAAGATTATAATATTTTGTTATACTAATGATAACATGTCCAAATATATATAGGATATAGGAAAATTTAACAAGGATATGGTTAATATAGTTTTTATAATATAAATATCGTCCATACCACGTTAATTTTAGCAGGTTTTGTTTTGCTCGCCAAATATTCATTACAACTCCGTTTAAAGTGAATCAAATTGCTATGGATTCCTTAAGAAGTCAATTTTAAAAACCAATTCAAAAAGTTCATCCCAAGTAGTAATTTTTAGATCTTTACCGTCTTTTTGTGTCGGTGGACAGATTTGGAAAAATTCCGGCATCCACCCAATATATGATTTTTGATAAAATACTTCCACTTTGTATAAAATCATGAAAAAAATACTGGAAGTCTTATTTACATATATTAACATATTTCCAAAGTTTTAGCCTCGAACTCAAAGTCTAAGATAGGTTTTTAATTCCCAACCCAAAACAACCCAATTTTTACTGAATGGAGATTACAGGATATATGTTAAGTTTCAAGGTGTTCTTCATATGTACAAGTTATAAGTTCTTATATTAACTTAATATAACATCATAATATATATAAATAAGTGTTATTAGAGTTAAGTTAGAAAGATTAGATTAGTTTTTCAAACAAGTTTAGAATCAACTAAACTATGTTCTAGTTTATAAACTCTTATATAGATAGCTATAAACATATGAATTGAACAATAGTTGAAGTAGAGTTTTTACCTCAAGTTTAGAATGTAAAGTTGTTGAAAAGAAGTAGTAGAACAAAACTTGAGAGAGTTCTTGCAAGTGTGTGAAAATTGGAAGTAAAATTTGGAAAATGAATGTGTAAAAATGAGTTAGAAATGGTGCTTATTTATAGGCTTGAAAATTTGGCTTTTAGTGAAAATATCTAAGATAAGTTAAAATGTATTAAGTCATGGATGACATATTAAATTGATTAGGTCATGGATGACATATTACACAAATAATTGCAGATTTCTATTGTTATATATCAATAGTAAATACTTCTAGAAGCTGTGTATAATACGGGTAAAAATACCGTATGAATGCGAGTAGAATTCTTGAGAAAATTGAACAGAAATACGAGTATAGCTATCCTTTATATGTATTGGTATATTATAAAGTGTATTCAATACTTGTAAGGATGTATTTACACTCGTAATATATTATATGTAACTACATTTTAACATAAGTTAATTACGTCGTTTAAATAGTAACATATATATTGTTCAAAAACTCTTTAAATTAGTAGTATAAAAATATATATACAATACTTTGTTAATATACATAATGAGATATTTAATTATCATATTTTCAAGTTAAATATATATAAATCCATATATATACACAATAATTAAATAATTAAACAATTAAATCAAGTTATGACATTCGTGAATCGTCGGAATAAAAGGGTGAACAAAAGCTTGTGTAAAACTCTTTCCGGAGGTTCAAGATTTATTAAAAATTCATTGCTTATCAAGTCAGAATTATATAAAGATTAAGTTTAAATTTGGTCGGAAATTTCTGGATCGTCACAAAAACCTAGAAAAACTGATGATAAATTCCTATTTTAGGGTTCCCTTTATATAGGGAAGGGTAAACTTGTTCCCTGAGCAAAAATCACAAAAAAATCGAATGCAGAAAAACTGTAGTAACGTAAATTACGCCAGGTCTGCCGTAAATTATGCCACCATGTCAAACACTGGTATAATTTTACATCACCAAGTCCCCGTTTATCCTGACCCTTTTTCCTCTTAGGCGTAAATTACGTCAAGATTGGCGTAATTTACGCCAATTATAAAATGCTGATATTTTTCTGGTTTTAATAACTTTTTGCACAAGACGTCTTCAAATGTCATTTTTCACCAAAAACTCATATCTTCTTATTTTTATTTTCAAAACGCTTCTAACTTCCGACATTTATGAACTAAAACACGCGTAAAATACGGAACAATCAACACTCCCACACTTACCTTTGTTTGTCCTCAAACAAATCCTCAACTCCAACCCTCTCTACCAAAAGATAACTCTTCAAAAGCATATGTAAAATCTAATCATCCTTAAAACTCAATATGAAACATAAAATCCAATGAAACACCAACATAACTCCCACTTGCAATTCCCCAGCTTGTAATGATCATGAAAGCAAAATTTCATCTTGAACAAAGTATCTCATACAGAGAAAGTAAAATAATCTTAAACCTTATGATGTATAGTCTTCAAACGAACCGGGAATCAAGTGGAAGTCCAACACCAAGATGAACACATGACAATAGATCCTGGTACACATTACATGTTACAATCTAGTTTTTACACTAGAGTGTTATCGTCAATTCCATCTTCGTTGTAAAGGTGGGTGTGCCAGAATATCCAAGGATATCCCTTTGGTTCTCCCGGTGTTTTAGGATGGCGTCACACTTCTCATGCCCCAACGACTACTCTGGTGACTCTAGAGCAGAATGGACAGTCGAAGGAGGGTCGTGGAATTTAATGTAGTGACCCGAACTTTTCCATGTTTATATATATTAATTGAGATTGATATTTACATGATTAAATGTTTCCAACATGTTAAGCAATCAAACTTGTTAAGACTTGATTAATTGAAATAGGTTTCATATAAACAATTGACCACCCAAGTTGACCGGTGATTCACGAACGTTAAAACTTGTAAAAAAAACTATATGATGACATATATATGGTTATATATATAGTTAACATGATATTATGATAAGTAAACATATCATTAATTATATTAACAATGAACTACATATGTAAAAACAAGACTACTAACTTAATGATTTTGAAACGAGACATATATGTAACGTTTATCGTTGTAACGACATTTAATGTATATATATCATATTAAGAGATATTCGTACATCATAATATCATGATAATATAATAATTTAAAATCTCTTTTGATATTATAAACATTGGGTTAACAACATTTAACAAGATCGTTAACCTAAAGGTTTCAAAACAACACTTGCATGTAACGACTAACGATGACTTAACGACTCAGTTAAAATGTATATACATGTAGTGTTTTAATATGTATTTATACACTTTTGAAAGACTTCAATACACTTATCAAAATACTTCTACTTAACAAAAATGCTTACAATTACATTCTCGTTCAGTTTCATCAACAATTCTACTCGTATGCACCCGTATTCGTACTCGTACAATACACAGCTTTTAGATGTATGTACTATTGGTATATACACTCCAATGATCAGCTCTTAGCAGCCCATGTGAGTCACCTAACACATGTGGGAACCATCATTTGGCAACTAGCATGAAATATCTCATAAGATTACAAAAATATGAGTAATCATTCATGACTTATTTACATGAAAACAAAATTACATATCCTTTATATCTAATCCATACACCAACGACCAAAAACACCTACAAACACTTTCATTCTTCAATTTTCTTCATCTAATTGAACTCTCTCAAGTTCTATCTTCAAGTTCTAAGTGTTCTTCATAAATTCCAAAAGTTCTAGTTTCATAAAATCAAGAATACTTTCAAGTTTGCTAGCTCACTTCCAATCTTGTAAGGTGATCATCCAACCTCAAGAAATCTTTGTTTCTTACAGTAGGTTATCATTCTAATACAAGGTAATAATCATATTCAAACTTTGGTTCAATTTCTATAACTATAACAATCTTATTTCAAGTGATGATCTTACTTGAACTTGTTTTCGTGTCATGATTTTGCTTCAAGAACTTTGAGCCATCCAAGGATCCATTGAAGCTAGATCCATTTTTCTCTTTTCCAGTAGGTTCATCCAAGGAACTTAAGGTAGTAATGATGTTCATAACATCATTCGATTCATACATATAAAGCTATCTTATTCGAAGGTTTAAACTTGTAATCACTAGAACATAGTTTAGTTAATTCTAAACTTGTTCGCAAACAAAAGTTAATCCTTCTAACTTGACTTTTAAAATCAACTAAACACATGTTCTATATCTATATGATATGCTAACTTAATGATTTAAAACCTGGAAACACGAAAAACACCGTAAAACCGGATTTACGCCGTCGTAGTAACACCGCGGGCTGTTTTGGGTTAGTTAATTAAAAACTATGATAAACTTTGATTTAAAATTTGTTATTCTGAGAAAATGATTTTTATTATGAACATGAAACTATATCCAAAAATTATGGTTAAACTCAAAGTGAAAGTATGTTTTCTAAAATGGTCATCTAGACGTCGTTCTTTCGACTGAAATGACTACCTTTACAAAAACGACTTGTAACTTATTTTTCCGACTAGAAACCTATACTTTTTTTGTTTAGATTCATAAAATAGAGTTCAATATGAAACCATAGCAATTTGATTCACTCAAAACGGATTTAAAATGAAGAAGTTATGGGTAAAACAAGATTGGATAATTTTTCTCATTTTAGCTACGTGAAAATTGGTAACAAATCTATTCCAACCATAACTTAATCAACTTGTATTTTATATTATGTAATCTTGAGATACCATAGACACGTATACAATGTTTCGACCTATCATGTCGACACATCTATATATATTTCGGAACAACCATAGACACTCTATATGTGAATGTTGGAGTTAGCTATACAGGGTTGAGGTTGATTCCAAAATATATATAGTTTGAGTTGTGATCAATACTGAGATACGTATACACTGGGTCGTGGATTGATTCAAGATAATATTTATCGATTTATTTCTGTACATCTAACTGTGGACAACTAGTTGTAGGTTACTAACGAGGACAGCTGACTTAATAAACTTAAAACATCAAAATATATTAAAAGTGTTGTAAATATATTTTGAACATACTTTGATATATATGTATATATTGATATAGGTTCGTGAATCAACCAGTGGCCAAGTCTTACTTCCCGACGAAGTAAAAATCTGTGAAAGTGAGTTATAGTCCCACTTTTAAAATCTAATATTTTTGGGATGAGAATACATGCAGGTTTTATAAATGATTTACAAAATAGACACAAGTACGTGAAACTACATTCTATGGTTGAATTATCGAAATCGAATATGCCCCTTTTTATTAAGTCTGGTAATCTAAGAATTAGGGAACAGACACCCTAATTGACGCGAATCCTAAAGATAGATCTATTGGGCCTAACAAACCCCATCCAAAGTACCGGATGCTTTAGTACTTCGAAATTTATATCATATCCGAAGGGTGTCCCGGAATGATGGGGATATTCTTATATATGCATCTTGTTATTGTCGGTTACCAGGTGTTCACCATATGAATGATTTTTATCTCTATGTATGGGATGTGTATTGAAATATGAAATCTTGTGGTCTATTGTTACGATTTGATATATATAGGTTAAACCTATAACTCACCAACATTTTTGTTGACGTTTTAAGCATGTTTATTCTCAGGTGATTATTAAGAGCTTCCGCTGTCGTATACTTAAATAAGGACAAGATTTGGAGTCCATGCTTGTATGATATTGTGTAAAAACTGCGTTCAAGAAACTTATTTTGTTGTAACATATTTGTATTGTAAACCATTATTTAATGGTCGTGTGTAAACAGGATATTTTAGATTATCATTATTTGATAATCTACGTAAAGCTTTTTAAACCTTTATTGATGAAATAAAGGTTATGGTTTGTTTAAAAATGAATGCAGTCTTTGAAAAACGTCTCATATAGAGGTCAAAACCTCGCAACGAAATCAATTAATATGGAACGTTTTTAATCAATAAGAACGGGACATTTCAGTTGGTATCAGAGCGTTGGTCTTAGAGAACCAGAAAATTTGCATTAGTGTGTCTTATCGAGTTTGTTAGGATGCATTAGTGAGTCTGGACTTCGACCGTGTTTTCTTTAAAAATGATTGCTTAACATTTTTGTTGGAAACTATATATTTTTAACATATGAATATTATGTGATATATTAATCCCTTAACGTGTTTGATATTATGTGATAGATGTCTACCTCTAGAACAAGTCCCATTGACTCACCTAATAATAATGAAGAGTCAAATGTAAATTGGAATGATTTGTGGACTGATTCACAAGTTCCCGAAGAGGAACCGGAAGAAGAATCGGAACCGGAAGAAGAATCGGAACCGGATGAAGAAATAGAACCGGTGGGGGAAATAATAAAACGGTTAAGTAAAAGAAAATCCTCAACCAACCGACCAAAGTTAATTATGGTCAAAGGTGTTTCCGCCAAGGAAGCAAAATATTGGGAGGATTACCAATTCTCCGATGAATCGGATTCCGACGAGAATTCCGATGATGCTATAGAAATTACCCCAACTGAATTTAAAAAGGCAAAAGAAAATAATAAGGGAAAGGGCATAAAAATAGAGAAATCTAATTCCAACCCCGATGAACTTTATATGTATTGTCAACCCCCGAAGTCCTTAAGTTGTAACAATGACCCGGGAACCTCTAAACCACCAGGTTTTTCTAAACCAATGTGGACAACGACGGCTCGTATTAGGGGAACATCATATATCCCTAGAAACTTGGCAAAACGAACCAAAACCGAAGAAGAAGAAACGAGCGAGTCGGAATAAGATAGTTGTATTCGTGTGGTGTAATATATGGAATATAGTGTTCTTATGCTTTATGATATATGTAAAAATTGCTTGTATTAAAAAGTATTTTTTTATGAATCTAACTCTTGTCTATTTTACAGTTTAAAAACACAAAATGGATAGACAACCCAATATTTTAAGAGACCTACCCGGAGACATGATTGATGAAATCTTGTCTAGAGTCGGCCAGAATTCTTCGGCACAACTATTTAAGGCGAGATCAGTTTGTAAGACATTCGAAGAACGTTCCAAGAATGTCTTGGTTTATAAGAGACTTTCGTTTGAAAGATGGGGGATATCACATTGGGAAACCCATAAGTTACGATGTGTTTACTTTGACGCATATATTGCGGGGAACCCAAATGCTATTTTACGCAACGGGTTAAGAAATTATTTTGACTCAATATATCCGAATATTGGACTTCGTGATTTAGAAAAAGCGGCTAACATGCAACATAAAGAAGCATGTTATGCTTACGGATTAGTAATGTTCGCTTCTCACCAAAGTGAGAACAAGAACATCGGGCTACAACTATTAAACAAAACGTTTCCACAAGTGACGGAGTCGGTAATTGGGGTAAGAAATGAGGTTTTTAGATTATTACGGGACTGTTGGACATTACGTAACCCTCGTCCCTTTGATGACGTTACAACACGCTGTCTTATCAACGGCCATAACGGTTATGTTGCACAAGACCAAGGATGGGAAGTAGTCCTAGTAAAACCAGAATGCATGACTTGTTTCTGGACGTATGAATTACGTGTCTTTATTGCCTTTGCTGAACGACTTGTGTACTAGCTAGAATTTTCTTCACAACTATCTTGTATCAAAGTTATTGTGTGCTATATTTCATGCTTTATGTAAAATAAGCGGTATTGTAAGTTTGTAAAATATTGTATAAAAGTTTGAACGCGAAATATTATTATAATCAGTTTTTCATATAGAATTGTAGTAGTTGAATTGTATATTAGCTACTAAGTATGAACTTAACGGGTAGGTACTACCCGAATTTAAACTTATAAAACGCTAATATGAAGAAAAAGCTTTTATAAATGAGTTCATATTATGCTACGAAATACTATTAACTACTCTTAATATTCTGTATGATTAACTTGTTCCATTTAACTATTTTGAAGGAAATGGCACCGACTACTCGACACACCGTGAATATGAATGAAGAGGAATTCCGTACTTTTCTAGCTTCAAACATAGCCGCAGTACAGGCTGCGCTACATACCAACAATAACCTTGGATCTAGCAGTACAGGAAATCGTGTAGGATGCACCTACAAAGAATTCACTGCCTGCAAACCTTTGGAATTTGATGGAACTGAAGGACCGATCGGATTGAAACGGTGGACCGAGAAGGTTGAATCGGTGTTTGCCATAAGTAAGTGTACTGAAGAGGACAAAGTGAAGTACGCTACGCATACCTTCACAGGTTCTGCGTTAACATGGTGGAATACCTATCTAGAGCAAGTGGGACAAGATGATGCGTACGCACTACCGTGGTCAGCATTCAAGCACTTGATGAACGAGAAGTACCGTCCCAGAACCGAGGTCAATAAGCTCAAGACAGAACTTAGAGGGTTACGAACCCAAGGATTTGATATTACCACGTACGAAAGACGATTCACAGAATTGTGCCTATTGTGTCCGGGAGCATTCGAAGATGAGGAAGAGAAGATCGACGCGTTTGTGAAAGGATTACCGGAAAGAATCCAAGAAGATATAAGTTCACACGAGCCCGCCTCCATACAACAGGCATGTAGAATGGCTCACAAACTAGTGAACCAGATTGAAGAAAGAATTAAAGAACAGACTGCTGAAGAGGCCAATGTGAAGCAAGTCAAAAGAAAGTGGGAGGAAAACGGTGATAAGAATCACCAATACAACAACAACAGCAATTACAACAATAATCGCAACAATTATCCCAACAATCGCAACATCAATCGCAACTACAACAAACGGCCCAACAACAACAACAACAACAACCACAGCAACTACAACAATCATCCCAATAACAATAATAACCGCAACAACAACAACAATCAGAAGCAACTATGCCAAAGGTGTGAAAAGAATCACTCGGGGTTCTGCACCAAATTTTGCAACAAGTGTAAAAGAAATGGTCATAGCGCGGTGAAGTGTGAGGTCTACGGACCAGGGGTTAATAGAACGAAAGGAACAAATGGTGTCGGAACGAGTAATGGCGGAGCAAGTAGTGTCGGAGCAAGTTATGCCAATGTAGTTTGTTATAAATGTAGAAAACCAGGCCACATTATTAGAAATTGCCCGAACCAGGAGAACACGAATGGACAAGGCCGTGGAAGAGTTTTCAATATTAATGCGGTAGAGGCACAGGAAGACCCGGAGCTTGTTACGGGTACGTTTCTTATTGACAATAAATCTGCTTACGTTTTATTTGATTCGGGTGCGGATAGAAGCTATATGAGTAGAGATTTTTGTGCTAAATTAAGTTGTCCATTGACGCCTTTGGATAGTAAATTTTTACTCGAATTAGCAAATGGTAAATTAATTTCAGCAGATAATATATGTCGGAATCGAGAAATTAAACTGGTTAGCGAAACATTTAAGATTGATTTGATACCAGTAGAGTTAGGGAGTTTTGATGTGATAATCGGTATGGACTGGTTGAAAGAAGTGAAAACGGAGATCGTTTGTTACAAAAATGCAATTCGCATTATACGAGAAAAAGGAAAACCCTTAATGGTGTACGGAGAAAAGGGCAACACGAAGCTACATCTTATTAGTAATTTGAAGGCACAAAAACTAATAAGAAAAGGTTGCTATGCTGTTCTAGCACACGTCGAGAAAGTACAAACTGAAGAAAAGAGCATCAATGATGTTCCCGTCGCAAAAGAATTTCCCGATGTATTTCCGAAAGAATTACCGGGATTACCCCCACATCGATCCGTTGAATTTCAAATAGATCTTGTACCAGGAGCTGCACCAATAGCTCGTGCTCCTTACAGACTCGCACCCAGCGAGATGAAAGAACTACAAAGCCAATTACAAGAACTTTTAGAGCGTGGTTTCATTCGACCAAGCACATCACCGTGGGGAGCTCCTGTTTTGTTTGTCAAGAAGAAAGATGGTACATTCAGGTTGTGTATCGACTACCGAGAGTTGAACAAACTTACCATCAAGAACCGCTACCCACTACCGAGAATCGATGACTTATTTGATCAACTACAAGGCTCGTCTGTTTATTCAAAGATTGACTTACGTTCCGGGTATCATCAAATGCTGGTGAAAGAAGATGATATTCCAAAGACTGCTTTCAGAACACGTTACGGTCATTACGAGTTTATGGTCATGCCGTTTGGTTTAACTAATGCACCAGCTGTGTTCATGGACCTTATGAACCGAGTGTGTGGACCATACCTTGACAAGTTTGTCATTGTTTTCATTGATGACATACTTATTTACTCAAAGAATGACCAAGAACACGGTGAACATTTGAGAAAGGTGTTAGAAGTATTGAGGAAGGAAGAATTGTACGCTAAGTTTTCAAAGTGTGCATTTTGGTTGGAAGAAGTTCAATTCCTCGGTCACATAGTGAACAAAGAAGGTATTAAGGTGGATCCGGCAAAGATAGAAACTGTTGAAAAGTGGGAAACCCCGAAAACTCCAAAACACATACGCCAGTTTTTAGGACTAGCTGGTTACTACAGAAGGTTCATCCAAGACTTTTCCAGAATAGCAAAACCCTTGACTGCATTAACGCATAAAGGGAAGAAATTTGAATGGAATGATGAACAAGAGAAAGCGTTTCAGTTATTGAAGAAAAAGCTAACTACGGCACCTATATTGTCATTGCCTGAAGGGAATGATGATTTTGTGATTTATTGTGACGCATCAAAGCAAGGTCTCGGTTGTGTATTAATGCAACGAACGAAGGTGATTGCTTATGCGTCTAGACAATTGAAGATTCACGAACAAAATTATACGACGCATGATTTGGAATTAGGCGCGGTTGTTTTTGCATTAAAGACTTGGAGGCACTACTTATATGGGGTCAAAAGTATTATATATACCGACCACAAAAGTCTTCAACACATATTTAATCAGAAACAACTGAATATGAGGCAGCGTAGGTGGATTGAATTATTGAATGATTACGATTTTGAGATTCGTTACCACCCGGGGAAGGCAAATGTGGTAGCCGATGCCTTGAGCAGGAAGGATAGAGAACCCATTCGAGTAAAATCTATGAATATAATGATTCATAATAACATTACAACTCAAATAAAGGAGGCGCAACAAGGAGTTTTAAAAGAGGGAAATTTAAAGGATGAAATACCCAAAGGATCGGAGAAGCATCTTAATATTCGGGAAGACGGAACCCGGTATAGGGCTGAAAGGATTTGGGTACCAAAATTTGGAGATATGAGAGAAATGGTACTTAGAGAAGCTCATAAAACCAGATACTCAATACATCCTGGAACGGGGAAGATGTACAAGGATCTCAAGAAACATTTTTGGTGGCCGGGTATGAAAGCCGATGTTGCTAAATACGTAGGAGAATGTTTGACGTGTTCTAAGGTCAAAGCTGAGCATCAGAAACCATCAGGTCTACTTCAACAACCCGAAATCCCGGAATGGAAATGGGAAAACATTACCATGGATTTCATCACTAAATTGCCAAGGACTGCAAGTGGTTTTGATACTATTTGGGTAATAGTTGATCGTCTCACCAAATCAGCACACTTCCTACCAATAAGAGAAGATGACAAGATGGAGAAGTTAGCACGACTGTATTTGAAGGAAGTCGTCTCCAGACATGGAATACCAATCTCTATTATCTCTGATAGGGATGGCAGATTTATTTCAAGATTCTGGCAGACATTACAGCAAGCATTAGGAACTCGTCTAGACATGAGTACTGCCTATCATCCACAAACTGATGGGCAGAGCGAAAGGACGATACAAACGCTTGAAGACATGCTACGAGCATGTGTTATTGATTTCGGAAACAGTTGGGATCGACATCTACCGTTAGCAGAATTTTCCTACAACAACAGCTACCATTCAAGCATTGAGATGGCGCCGTTTGAAGCACTTTATGGTAGAAAGTGCAGGTCTCCGATTTGTTGGAGTGAGGTGGGGGATAGACAGATTACGGGTCCGGAGATTATACAAGAAACTACCGAGAAGATCATCCAAATTCAACAACGGTTGAAAACCGCCCAAAGTCGACAAAAGAGCTACGCTGACATTAAAAGAAAAGATATAGAATTTGAAATTGGAGAGATGGTCATGCTTAAAGTTTCACCTTGGAAAGGCGTTGTTCGATTTGGTAAACGAGGGAAATTAAATCCAAGGTATATTGGACCATTCAAGATTATTGATCGTGTCGGACCAGTAGCTTACCGACTTGAGTTACCTCAACAACTCGCGGCTGTACATAACACTTTCCACGTCTCGAATTTGAAGAAATGTTTTGCTAAAGAAGATCTCACTATTCCGTTAGATGAAATCCAAATCAACGAAAAACTCCAATTCATCGAAGAACCCGTCGAAATAATGGATCGTGAGGTTAAAAGACTTAAGCAAAACAAGATACCAATTGTTAAGGTTCGATGGAATGCTCGTAGAGGACCCGAGTTCACCTGGGAGCGTGAAGATCAGATGAAGAAGAAATACCCGTATCTATTTCCAGAAGATTCGTCAACACCTTCAACAGCTTAAAATTTCGGGACGAAATTTATTTAACGGGTAGGTACTGTAGTGACCCGAACTTTTCCATGTTTATATATATTAATTGAGATTGATATTTACATGATTAAATGTTTCCAACATGTTAAGCAATCAAACTTGTTAAGACTTGATTAATTGAAATAGGTTTCATATAAACAATTGACCACCCAAGTTGACCGGTGATTCACGAACGTTAAAACTTGTAAAAAAAACTATATGATGACATATATATGGTTATATATATATAGTTAACATGATATTATGATAAGTAAACATATCATTAATTATATTAACAATGAACTACATATGTAAAAACAAGACTACTAACTTAATGATTTTGAAACGAGACATATATGTAACGTTTATCGTTGTAACGACATTTAATGTATATATATCATATTAAGAGATATTCGTACATAATAATATCATGATAATATAATAATTTAAAATCTCTTTTGATATTATAAACATTGGGTTAACAACATTTAACAAGATCGTTAACCTAAAGGTTTCAAAACAACACTTGCATGTAACGACTAACGATGACTTAACGACTCAGTTAAAATGTATATACATGTAGTGTTTTAATATGTATTTATACACTTTTGAAAGACTTCAATACACTTATCAAAATACTTCTACTTAACAAAAATGCTTACAATTACATTCTCGTTCAGTTTCATCAACAATTCTACTCGTATGCACCCGTATTCGTACTCGTACAATATACAGCTTTTAGATGTATGTACTATTGGTATATACACTCCAATGATCAGCTCTTAGCAGCCCATGTGAGTCACCTAACACATGTGGGAACCATCATTTGGCAACTAGCATGAAATATCTCATAAGATTACAAAAATATGAGTAATCATTCATGACTTATTTACATGAAAACAAAATTACATATCCTTTATATCTAATCCATACACCAACGACCAAAAACACCTACAAACACTTTCATTCTTCAATTTTCTTCATCTAATTGAACTCTCTCAAGTTCTATCTTCAAGTTCTAAGTGTTCTTCATAAATTCCAAAAGTTCTAGTTTCATAAAATCAAGAATACTTTCAAGTTTGCTAGCTCACTTCCAATCTTGTAAGGTGATCATCCAACCTCAAGAAATCTTTGTTTCTTACAGTAGGTTATCATTCTAATACAAGGTAATAATCATATTCAAACTTTGGTTCAATTTCTATAACTATAACAATCTTATTTCAAGTGATGATCTTACTTGAACTTGTTTTCGTGTCATGATTTTGCTTCAAGAACTTTGAGCCATCCAAGGATCCATTGAAGCTAGATCCATTTTTCTCTTTTCCAGTAGGTTCATCCAAGGAACTTAAGGTAGTAATGATGTTCATAACATCATTCGATTCATACATATAAAGCTATCTTATTCGAAGGTTTAAACTTGTAATCACTAGAACATAGTTTAGTTAATTCTAAACTTGTTCGCAAACAAAAGTTAATCCTTCTAACTTGACTTTTAAAATCAACTAAACACATGTTCTATATCTATATGATATGCTAACTTAATGATTTAAAACCTGGAAACACGAAAAACACCGTAAAACCGGATTTACGCCGTCGTAGTAACACCGCGGGCTGTTTTGGGTTAGTTAATTAAAAACTATGATAAACTTTGATTTAAAAGTTGTTATTCTGAGAAAATGATTTTTATTATGAACATGAAACTATATCCAAAAATTATGGTTAAACTCAAAGTGAAAGTATGTTTTCTAAAATGGTCATCTAGACGTCGTTCTTTCGACTGAAATGACTACCTTTACAAAAACGACTTGTAACTTATTTTTCCGACTAGAAACCTATACTTTTTTTGTTTAGATTCATAAAATAGAGTTCAATATGAAACCATAGCAATTTGATTCACTCAAAACGGATTTAAAATGAAGAAGTTATGGGTAAAACAAGATTGGATAATTTTTCTCATTTTAGCTACGTGAAAATTGGTAACAAATCTATTCCAACCATAACTTAATCAACTTGTATTTTATATTATGTAATCTTGAGATACCATAGACACGTATACAATGTTTCGACCTATCATGTCGACACATCTATATATATTTCGGAACAACCATAGACACTCTATATGTGAATGTTGGAGTTAGCTATACAGGGTTGAGGTTGATTCCAAAATATATATAGTTTGAGTTGTGATCAATACTGAGATACGTATACACTGGGTCGTGGATTGATTCAAGATAATATTTATCGATTTATTTCTGTACATCTAACTGTGGACAACTAGTTGTAGGTTACTAACGAGGACAGCTGACTTAATAAACTTAAAACATCAAAATATATTAAAAGTGTTGTAAATATATTTTGAACATACTTTGATATATATGTATATATTGATATAGGTTCGTGAATCAACCAGTGGCCAAGTCTTACTTCCCGACGAAGTAAAAATCTGTGAAAGTGAGTTATAGTCCCACTTTTAAAATCTAATATTTTTGGGATGAGAATACATGCAGGTTTTATAAATGATTTACAAAATAGACACAAGTACGTGAAACTACATTCTATGGTTGAATTATCGAAATCGAATATGCCCCTTTTTATTAAGTCTGGTAATCTAAGAATTAGGGAACAGACACCCTAATTGACGCGAATCCTAAAGATAGATCTATTGGGCCTAACAAACCCCATCCAAAGTACCGGATGCTTTAGTACTTCGAAATTTATATCATATCCGAAGGGTGTCCCGGAATGATGGGGATATTCTTATATATGCATCTTGTTATTGTCGGTTACCAGGTGTTCACCATATGAATGATTTTTATCTCTATGTATGGGATGTGTATTGAAATATGAAATCTTGTGGTCTATTGTTACGATTTGATATATATAGGTTAAACCTATAACTCACCAACATTTTTGTTGACGTTTTAAGCATGTTTATTCTCAGGTGATTATTAAGAGCTTCCGCTGTCGCATACTTAAATAAGGACAAGATTTGGAGTCCATGCTTGTATGATATTGTGTAAAAACTGCGTTCAAGAAACTTATTTTGTTGTAACATATTTGTATTGTAAACCATTATGTAATGGTCGTGTGTAAACAGGATATTTTAGATTATCATTATTTGATAATCTACGTAAAGCTTTTTAAACCTTTATTGATGAAATAAAGGTTATGGTTTGTTTAAAAATGAATGCAGTCTTTGAAAAACGTCTCATATAGAGGTCAAAACCTCGCAACGAAATCAATTAATATGGAACGTTTTTAATCAATAAGAACGGGACATTTCATTTAAGTCCCACGTGACTTATAACGAGATCTAAAAATTTGTCCCTTCAGGGAAAAATAGGACCTTATAAAACATTTTGACTTTTTTAACAGGAAAACATGTCAAGCTTTTATACTTCAACAAATTTTTCGGAATGTTAGCTTTTAAGTGAGGACGACATCTTGTACAATTTTTCAATTCATGGGTTACAACTTCAAAGACTAAGCTTCACGTGGGACAATCCCGCTCTAGCTTTACATTGTAATCAATCATACACTGGACATCGCACTGGATTTAACCTACCAGAGTTATTTTCAGTTTGAGGATTCAAGACCCACTCTTCCCACAGTACCATACATCGTAAAATAATGTTAATATGAAATGATATGGATTAGGAAGATCCCGTGCCAAGTAGAAAGAAATTCAGAAGACTTGACTTCCTTGAATGGGTGGACTTGATTCACCCTAAAGCATTAAAGTGCAAGGTTGATTTTCTTGGATTTTTTTTTTGAAATTGTGATTTAAAAATTTCCTCAAATTCAATTCAGTTCTAAATCACAATGTTTCACACATTTTTAGATTTAAACCAAAATTAATTAACCTCAAAAATTTTAGTTCCCTCTCCCCCACACATAAACCATGCTATGACCTCTTATGCATATTTAAGACTAAAACAAATGTGTGAAAACGGAAGAAAATACGAAACATATTACCAGGGTATTTTACACATTTACCATTCGATACACAATTAACGCACATTAATTTGAACCATCATCACGACTTTCATTTGATTCTTCCCGTTCCTTCCATTACAACTTAGAAAAAGAAAACGTAAAATCTAAACTAGTCCACTTTCGTAGAAAACTCTATTCCTAACATGCTTTTCATTTGGTTATACATTTAGCGGTTAGTCACTTGGTTTACTTGATTGTATGTATTTATATCCAGCTTTGTATTATTATTTGATCAAGGAAAAAAGAACTATGAATACAAACAACTCGACCAACAACATCCAACCTACAAGAGCAAAATATAAAGGATAACCATACCTACGAAAAAGCATAAAAGAACCAAAACAAATCAAAATAACCACAACCAAATGATAAATAAAAAAAATAAAAAAGTTTAGCTTACTTTTTTTTTTTTTTTTTTTGTAATTCTGTTTTTTCACTTCCACCTTTTCGGTTTCAATATATATATATATATATATATATATATATATATATATATATATATATATATATATATATATATAGTTGATATTAAAATCCTATAATGATGATGTCATTATTAGCCTAATTTATTTGTTAAGAAAAAATCAAAAAGAAAAAGAAAAAATCTAAGCATGGTGGGTGATGTCATTAATCTAAATAATTTTAAATTAAAATTAAATCTTATTAATTAATTATTATTATTATTAAATCTTATTAATAATTATTTTAACTATTAAAATTAAATTATTTTAATTAATTATTTTGAATTGAGTACGAGAATGCATGAAAGCTAGGCAGAAGGAAATCAATTCTAAATTTATATAATAATTTACACTTTTAAAATAAAATGACAACCAATATTATCTCTTATGATTGGATGCAGATTGTTTAATATGCATTTTAGGTGTTTGATGAAATGTTCAGCTGACGAGTTTCTTAGTCGGACTATGTGGTTTCACGAGTCATTAAACTAAATAATTTTAACATTTACGTTCAGTTAATACCTAAAACATATCATTAAACTGTTTCACTAGTATTTTGATGTGCGTGTTTTTGAACTGAAGGACCCGGTTCGAGACCTCGGTCCCTCCTTTTATTATTATTTTTAATCACTTTTATTATATTGTACACATTTGTTATGCTTTTTACCCTTTAACTTATTAATATTTTAATATGCATTCTAAAATTCTTTAAAAGGACACATTAAAATTTTGCTAGAAGACACATATTAAATATTTGCTACAAGACAAATATTAAATTCTACTACTTTTATAATTAGTTCGTTAACCTTTTTACAATATTTAAAAACTAATTCTAACTTTCTTTCAAAAGAAAAAGTAGGTGTGTTTGGCCTCATGAATTGACTTCCGTTTTTGAATTATGTTTGACTTATTAGCTTTAAAGTATTTTACTCGAAAATATATACTTACTTACAACAAAATGCTTCTCAAACGCCGCAAAGCGTGTGATCAAATACTTGTTAAATTCATTTGAAGGTTAAGTATATTTTGTTTACATATTTTTTTAGTTTAAATGAAACATGTTTGTTCATGATCCTTCAACCTTATGCTCGAAAAGGTAAATCACTTATTATGTAGGGTTTCAAACTTTATTAGATTCTATCTGCTTTTTCGTGTGTGTGTATTAATCTTCATTATGGTTACTCTACTAGTGAAAAACTTTGCATGGTGTTTCTTTTTCTTTTTTCTGTGTAAGTCATTATCGCAGCTCAAGCGAACACTTAAACACGGTTGTGGCTATCGAACTTGGAACATTAAGATCTTATAATGTTGAGGACGGCTGTTTGATATTTGGGTGCAAGGTGAGGCTCAAGATCTATTCTGTTTAAATTTATATTTCTAGGAATATGCTTATCTTATATTACAGGCTACTTCATCTTATTTGCACACTGTTCTTGAAATACTTAAAATATTGGGCTGACAGTGAATATTTGAGTTTAGGTGTTAACTTAATTTTTTCGATAGAATTACAAGCATGACATTTGCTACTTACGAAGCTCCTTATAATGAATGTGACGTTCTGTTATTTACAACAGAACATTCACATTATATACTATGCTTTCAATAGTAAAATATGTTGTGTTAAAGTACGGAACTTTTAAAGTTATGTGTTGTATAAATTTGACTTTTCTCTCCCCGTTTATGTGATCCAGTAGTGTAATTTAATCCGTTCATTTGTGATTTGTGTTTAGGTATTAGAAGGCTGGCGTAGTAATGTTTAATAATGATAGGTTAAACCCATATAACTAACTGATGTCGTGTTACATTTAAGAGTATTTTTTATAAGTTGCAGGTCAAGCAATGCAACAAATTGTGTATAGTCTAAGAAAATGAGCTGCTGGAATTTTAAAAGTGTGTTATTAAGAGATGCTATGTAGTCAAGAATTTCAGTTAAAAAAAGGATGTTAACTTCTTGATTTGCGGTGGCGTGGTGATGCTATAGTCTGGGAAAATAACGCTTTTGTGCCCTTTGAGAAACTCATAAAAATTAAAAAACTAGAAGACCCTGTTTCTTAAACTATTGATATATGTGAATATGGTGATTTGTATAGAAAACTCTTTTCTTTGAACAACTTACCTCCAAGTATATTCATTTGTACAAAGCATTGTTACTAATCCTGATAATTGGAATATCAGATTTTCACATTTTCTTATTCTCCAATTGTATAAATCATCTTGACACCTAATTTTATAGTCAGTTACTCATCATTGTCATTGTTAAATTAGTAACTCAGTTTTAAAAAATGCAATAATGACCCTTTTTGCAGTCTGGTTAATACATAGTTTGCAGATATTGTATTGTTGCATACAGACTGTTTATTCGTGATATATAGTGTGTATATATAACTTAGATGCTTGCATACTTCTTCACATATTCTTTGCTCGAAACAACTCCAACCTACAAGCAAAATCGAAAGAATAATTTGCTCACGCATTCTTTACTCGAAACAACTACACTCTTCGTTTCTTAAATACCCAAAACAATCTTCTTGAAACACAACTCTTTAACCCAAACTTGTTTTATCCGTTGCTTCGATCCATTTAAATCCAAATCTATCACCAACAAGTTTAGACACTTCCTTATCAATCGATATACCATGCACATCTTTGTTGACCTATTTATCATTTGCCAAAAACATCTCCCTTTTGACGAAAATGATCCCTCTCCATTCTTTTGAGGAGTCTTAAAGTTCTCAAACCAAGAGGACGACTTATATCCGACTCTCCTTGCGACTGATCTTCTACTGTCCCCCAACATCACATGATTACTGTCCAAATGATGTTCATTAACAATTGGAACTACAGTTTCCCTCTCATCCACCTTGTTTTCATACTTATCTTTTTCATCCAAATTTATATGTGACCCCAATTCAGATTCAACATCCGACTCAGAAATCGCTAGATGAGGATGAATCAATATCTACTCTAAAATTCCATGTACCCAATTCTCGAGCATTCACCTTAAATTTTAAGAACACAATACATGAGACTAAGAATTTAATAAAAAATATAGCATGCATCAGTCCACTGACCCATATATACAAAAGTTTGTAAGACTACAGTCTGGACCAAAGATTAACCAACTTCATTACACAATTTTTTTTTTTTCCTAACGGCACTTCATTACACATATTGCAGTAATCAATTTAGCATTGAACCACAAACTCATACAGTAATGATCAAGAACTATAAATCAACCTATGCTTCATCAAATTTCAAGAATTCATATCAAGAGCTGGACAAGAGTTAATTATAAAAGTTTTTTTTTTTTTTTTTTTTTTTTTTTTTTTTTTTTTAATTTATAAATAAACAATCAGTATAAACCTATATAAGCAGCAACAAACAAATGCAAATGCAAGAAAAGATGTACGCAGACAATTTGCCATTGAACATAAAAAACTTATTAACACACAAAAGTCAACACAACAGCAATCAAATTGACCATATAAGAACAACAACGACACACTATATACCAGTTGAATATAACAATCAATAGTGTTTAACAACTGGTAAGACGACTTAATCAATGAATTATATGACCATTGACCAGTGACAGGATTCCACATCAATTTGGTTGGTAGGTCAAGTATAATCACCTTACACATAATCTCATAAGACAACATGTAAAGAACAAACAAAAGAACGATCTCACCCTGTTAATCAGATTAGGTGATGAGCCCCAAAACAATAAATCAAATAATTAGGGTTTTAATCAAAACTGTAACTATCAAGAAGTTAACAGTAATAGTACATGAACTAACTCTTTACACCTGAGTGGCCACCGAGTTGCCCAATGAAGCACGCCACCCGGGTTCAATTCTTGGCTATGCCAAATTGTTCAAAAAGGGAGGTTTTACCTTCTACCGGGGAGCGTGCTAGTTCATAGCAGGGTTTCCTCGCTTACCAAAAACAAAACAAAAAAAAGAACGAGAAAAAGAACAGATTAAGCCATACCAAACCACAGTCTTTGTCGAACCCGATCAGAGATTAAAAAAAACCCCTTCAATTACAGTCTGAGATGAAGAAACCCTAGCACACGAATTGAGACGTCGAACATAAATATTGAATCAAGAAGCATAGGGCTAACATTTTACAAATAGATTGGTAATAACAACAAATTCATAAGATTACTTCAATTGACTATATCAGAAATCTTTCAAGAACATTCTAGGATGAATTGAATCAGCTTTAGCAGAATACATAATCAAATAGTAAATACAACTGAATGAACATACAAAACACGTTTAGTCACTGGACAGAAATAAAAAGAAGATTTAAGTCTACTCCGTATTTCTTTATTGTGAGATCACATCCTTATATACTTTATGAATTTATGACAAAACTGACTCTGGCCCTTCTACTTTCCATCTTGGCAACATAAACCCCTCATCAATACCAGAGTAGCATACATAGCATATACTGTATACAATATGTCCCAAATACGTATTTGGTTAGTGTAAATTGATACTCTGTATAATTTGTATACTATTTACAACTAGACAAAGACTTGGTGCATACCGTATAATACGATATAAAATACTAGATATATGGAGGCCTTTAAAGCAACAACGTTACGCACAAGCTCAATAACATTACAACAAGCATTATACTTCACGTCCTTTGATCCTTATCTAACTTAAACTAAAGTACCTCCACTCAATCACCTTAAGTTAGAACTTATAACATAATTAAACCAATTGTAATCAAACTATCACTATATTAAGTTTGGTGGCAATCTTAGAGAAAAGCATTATATAAACTCTAAACCAGATTTAAGATTGCATTAATCTTATTTATGTAACAAAACACATGGGCTAGACTCCAAATATCATGATTCATGATAAACCATTTAATTAAAATATTAAAAGAAAAAGGTCATTTACTGTGTAAATTGATAGATAAGGGTAATTATTTATAGAATGAATGAAAGGTTCATAAATAAATTTGATTAAGGGATTGCAAGATTGAAGAGTAGCAGAAAAATTACAGATAAAGCAATCAAATTTTTGGCCATTTTGAGGTGGTGAAGCTAAAAAATAATTATATCAATTTTCTGAAGAATAGCTTCAACTATATGGTCATCTATTTATTTATTTATATTTTATATGAAGATAAAAACAAAGACGGGAAATTAGAGGGAAACGTTTTGTAACAAATTTTTAGTATCATAGCTTAATTAAAGTTGGCAATGCAATCTATCAATCTATCTATCTATAGTTTCTATTAAAATCCTATAATAATGATGTCATTATTAGGCTATTTCCTTTGTTAACAAAAAATCAAAAAAAAAAAAAAAATCTAAGCAATCTTGATGATGTAATTAACATTAACAACAAATTCTTAACTTTAATAATAATATATTTACCCACTTAAATATGATTATATCATATGAGCCC
This sequence comes from Rutidosis leptorrhynchoides, assembly GCF_046630445.1. NCBI lineage: Eukaryota > Viridiplantae > Streptophyta > Magnoliopsida > Asterales > Asteraceae > Rutidosis > Rutidosis leptorrhynchoides. The sequence continues at coordinate 717,352,765 of NC_092333.1, forward strand.
ATCTTAAACATATAAACTCATCATATTTTCTCATTTATTCAACCTTAATGTGATACGTCTTTATACCCTAATTTTTTTAGCGACAATTATTCATGCTTGCTTTTTTTCTTCTTCTCCGAGCTATGTACTATGATATTGACTAGCATAATCAATACATGCTAATCATCTAATCCTCAAAGGTATAAAGCTATTATAAGGTGAGAATACATAATGTGATCACTATTAGTTATCTTTATATATCTTTAGCTGGCTGAAATTTTTTTTATTGTTTAATTGATAAACTACGGATACTATAAATCACGTTTCGTCAATATATTTGTAAAAACAATGACAAGTTTCTTAGTCGGGATATGTGGTTACACGGGTCATTAAACTAAATGACTTTAGCATTTACGTTCACTTAATACATAAAACATATCGTTAAACTGTTTTATTTAAACAAACCCGTGATTGCACGGGTCATTTCACTAGTAAAGAAATTAAATTACTTGAAACAATTCAAATCACAAAATATATATTTTTAACACGTCATTTTTTTACTACACCATTCATTTTAATAGCTGAAACATGGATACGGTAACTAAATGAGAATGGTAGATTTGAGCCTCTAATCTTTTGTGTTCGAAAATCAGTAAGTTAGGCGAATACTATTTTCTATTTTTTAACTCTAATAACTAAAAGAATACTTACCTACTCGTAAATCTGTACAAGCCATCAACTGTTAACTACTTTTCATAACTAGAAAGAGGTAGATGTATCCCACAAATTACATTACAATATAAGTTGGATAATCAGTGCGTTTCCTTTTCCTCTCGCCCATAAAAAAGCACTCAAGAATGCAGTGAAGTTGCTGATAGTACGATGTTATTAATGACATTCTCGACTTTTTTTTATGGGTGAAAAGGAAAAAAAAAATGAATTGATATAAAATTAGTTTTCATTCTCAAAATTTTTTTTCAAGTAGAAAGGAAAGGATACATAAGGATTAGGAAAAAGAATACACTAGTTTTATTCTAACAAAACTTTCGTTTATATTTGGGCGGAAATGAAAAGGAAATCTACTACTTTTTTCAACTCGAGAATACATATATAATATTTTATATTACAATCTTTTTTAACCTTATTTTCCCATTCCTTTATATGTCATTACGCTAAAAAAAATTCAAGAACAAAGCACTTTGAGTTTTTAGTGATCATTCTATAATAGGTTGAGATTAAAATCTACAATGAACATCAAGTATTATTCATTCTTTAACATATCTTTTAAGGATTAACTTAATGATAATCTTTAAGATTGTTATTAAGAAATTTAGGGCATTCACATTTTTTATATTTTTTTTAAAAGCAAAAAATATTATAAACCCGAAAAAGGGGTCAAGCAAGAAGCCCGACCCATACAACACGAACTATAGCTCCAGTTATTTGATTCTGGAGGCTAAATATGAATTATTACATGGATTCATTGCTAAGAACGCAACTATATAGATGAATTACTACATTAAATCACTCGATACAATATTTAAAAGGATTGGTTAACCACTCTAACCATTCTATTTTCTCCTTTTTAAACCGAGATACGATCCATTAAAAAAAAATTTGTTACAATCGAATAAACCATCCACCTTTTAGAAGTAACCACCAATAACCAATATAATGTAACACCTTTAGTTGCACCAATTATTTATTAAAGACAATCCTAAAACTTTTTTGTTTTCAATTAGCGAGAAACCCCTCTATGAACGAGTACATTGACTTCCTCGTAGAGGGTAAACCTCGGGTAATCAAGCCCCATGAGCGCGAGACTTGGTACCGGGTGAATTGCGCACAAGACGCACTCTCTGGACACACTCCCCTTTTAAACGAAATTGCTTTGCCAAGATTCGAACCCAAGTGGTGTGCTTCATCGTTCAACTCAGTGGCCACTCAAACAAGCCTGCATCGTTATTCTAAAACTTGTTATTAGAATTTTCCGTTTTTCTAATTAATGTCACATTTTTCACTAATTATTTTTTAACTTTATCTTTTCTATTTAATCAGAAAATATACTATATTGCTGTAATTGAACCTATCCTACATGTTTTTAGTAAAACTTTTAAACTTTTTTTTTATTATAAAAATATAGAGACACGTGGTGTAAATATCAAGTTTTGGGATGCAATATGTTTTAATCATATTGAAAGTTATCACTATTCTAAATTCAGATAATCAGCCTTATATAGATTTGTCTTTCATTTAATCGTCTTTGCTCTAATAACCATTTTATGGGACCTTCTTTCTTTCACCTATAAATACTTCCCATTGCTATCTTAATTTAATTATTCATTCATCTCACACCGAATCCAAAATGGCCAAAAGTTTAGTTGCGATCCTTTTGTTCCTTTTTGTGAATGTAGTCACAGGTGTGTGTAAATATGTATATGTATTATGTATATAATATATAATTATATAATGTATATATAATATATGTGAGTGAATCGAAACTAGTAATTGGTGCCTAGACGAAGTGAAATTGAGTCGAGGTTTTGATCAACTTATGTTTTGGCATTCTCTTTCGGTGGTAGTTTGTTTGTGTTAGATAGTATAGGTGGTGTAGTTAAGGTGCGTTTGTTTACCTCTTAACTGAATGGTTTAGCATTGAATGTTGAATCATTCAGCATTGAGCGTGTTTGTTTCTGATATCTGAATGACATATAATGTTGAATGGTTCAACATTCAGTGCTGAACCATTCAGAGTTAAAACACTTTCTTAATCATTAAACACATAAATCTTTTGTAAAATACTCCTCAAATCATATTCATAACATTTAACAAACAAGTTTATTGAAATTTTTATTCGTCTAACATATTAATAAGGTGATTTTAACCGTTTCATATCGTTCATTTAAATGATTATCAAACAATTTATTTTCATTCAAAACAAAATTTATTCAGAAACTCTGATTTATTCAAATTATGAATCATTCAACGTTAAATCATTCAGTATTATCAAACGCAGTCATAGTGTTTTTCTTACTTTTCTTTTACTTATTTTTATTAACATTATTATTTATTTTTTAAAAACTAGTAATGGGTCAGCCCATTTTGCTGGGCCCAATCTATTGCAAGTGAGGTGACTCTCATTATTGCAAGTGGGTAGGTCAAGCACAATGGTCAAAACGACAGGGATTGGAAACAAGATGGCAAGGGGGCTTTGGCTATTATTATTTTTTTTTGAACGGGAAGCTTGCATCAGTTCGGACCGAAGCCTAGTCATCATTTGCACACACACACGCGTTCGGGCAGGAAACCCGAACCACACTCAGGGGATCCAACCCTTAAACCATCCCATACGGGGCAGGCGGGCCGGACCTTAGTCCCGGAGCGGGTCGGTAAAACCTTCCCTTTGGGCCATCCTCAAGGAATTTCTTTCAAATAATATCATTTGTAGGTGACGAGGCTCGAACCTGAGACCTCTAGCCCGGGGGTGCTAGGCACCACCACATGTCCACTGAGCCAAAGCTGCGGGGACGGCTATTATTACCATCAGTAATTAATAAAATCGATAAATAAATAGATAATGCTGCCTCGTGATCCATTTAACTTGGGATAAGTAGATTAACAGAACGTTGTGACATCAAAGGAAATACTCCAACACAAATAGTACTCCGTACTTAATTATCTGGAACATGCTTTGAAAAAAGAATTTTTATAGATAATATTTTTAACTTTCCTAGCATATTAGATGATCTATTATGATGAATTGGTAGGTATAAAATTATTTTCAGTAATAAGACATACGACAATCAACTATTTTATAAGTTTATGGCATTTAACTTATCTCCGTTTTGTATATGTGAACAGAAATAAAAGCACAGGGGGCTCCAGGTCTAAAATTATGTGAAAGAACGAGCAAGACATATTCAGGGAAATGTGACAACAAGCAATGTGACAAAAAGTGCATTGACTGGGAAAAAGCGTACCATGGCGCTTGTCACAAATTTGAAAATAAGGAAAGTTGCTTTTGCTACTACAACAAGGATTGTATCAAGACACCACCTTCGGGAAAAGGTGGTGGAGCAGGTGGTGGTGGTGCCGGAGGTGGTGGTGCCGGAGGTGGTGGCGCAGGAGGCGGAGCAGGTGGTGGTGCAGGTGGAGGTGCTGGTGGAGGAGGCGCTGCAGGAGGGGGTACGGGAGGCGGCAAAGGTGGAGGTGCGGGAGGTGGAGGAAGTGGAAGTGCGGCTGGCGGTGCAAGCGGAGGTGCAGGTGGTGGTGCAGGTGGAGGTGCAGGGGACGGAAAGGGTGGAGATGCAGGAGACGGAAAGGGTGGAGGTGCTGGAGATGGCAAGGGTGGAGGTGCGGGAGGCGGAAAGGGTGGTGGCGCTGACAGTGGTGCCGGAGGTGGCGCGGGTGGCGGTGCAGGAGACGGCAAGGGTGGAGGTACCGGTGGAGGTGCAGGTGCTGGAGGTGGTGCTGATGGAGGTGCTGGAGGTGGTGCAGGAGGCGGTGCGGGAGGAGGTGCAGGAGGCGGTGCGGGTGGCGGTGCGGGTGGAGGTGCGGGAGGCGGTTCAAGTGGCAGCGGTGGTGGAGGCACTGGTGGTGGTAGTGGCGGTAGTGGCGGTAGTGGCGGAGGTGGAAGTGTCGACCCTTGTAAGCGTTTTGCCGAGTAGATTATTAAGGAAAAATTCCGAAGTACTACATCCTACAGCAACGAACAATCCCTATTTGAATACATTTAAAGAAAAAAAATGTCACAACATATTCAACATATATTGTAATATTGCATGTTGTGTGTAATTGTTGATAAATCATGATTTTTACGAATATCTCGTGTTTCATATTTTGTTGACGATAAATATTTTTTTTTATGATTAAATTTTAATAATCAAGTAAAACTAGTTAAATATAATAATGTATAATTTAGTTACTAGTTAAATATATGTATTATCGTTGACGTTATGACAATTTAGTGAGAGAGATAATTTATACTATTATTGTTCTTTCGCCTCAAGCGAAATCTCCGAGTAACGTTGCAGATTAACGTCATATCTCTTGTTGCAGTGTGCTTAATATATGCCTTAGCAAAATTATTACTAATCGTATCAAATTAGTTTGGTTGATATTCTTAATATTAACCAGTCTCCCTTTTTTCCGGGGCACCAGGATATATAATAACATGTTAGTTACTCTGCAGCTTATGAAAGATTATCATATTGCTAGGGGTCAGCCTCGTGTTTTTGAAAGTTGATAGTCAAAAAGCTTATAATACCATCCCCTCACATCACAGAATTAATAAATCATATAGCCCAACAACATATTCAACATATAAGTCCAAGAGTCCATCCTTTCTAAAACCAATTGGTGATAGAGGGACTTTCCCTTTGACTTATATGCATACATTTGTTTTTGTCCATGACCGATGTGGGATAAATTCCCAACAATAATTCTTATTCTCCTATGTGAATAAGATTATTTTAGGTGTATTGTTGTGGTCGTGGAAGAATTTAAGAATTGATTTTGCCTTTTTCCTATCTTAGCGAAGAGCACAAAGCTTCTTTGCAATGCCCGAGTGCTATGAGGACGCCTATCTTGGATATTAAACCCTTTTAGGAGGGTATTTCCTGGTCAAATATATCGATATCCCTCAGGTGTCGTCCAGGCTGTTGTATCGAGATTGAAAAGCACTTGTTGATCGGGTTAAGAGCAAGATTCGGGGCTGGAAGAATAAGTTACATTCCTTTGCGGGACGAGTGTAGTTGATAATGTCGGTTTGACTTCGATGCAACTCTATCAGCAATCCGTATTTATCTTACCTAGTTCGGTTAGTAAAGAGATTGAAGTGTTAATGTGGGGGGGTTTTGTGGTTTCAAGGCGTCTTGAAACGTAGCCGTCAATTAGTCGATTGTTTGTTTGCCTAAGGATGAAGGTGGTCTAGAGGTAAAGAGACTTAGGGAAAGGATATTACTCAAATGACATCTCTTGTATGGTGTATAATTAATCATTTGCATTCTTTATGGGTAAAATGGGTTCATACTTAGCGCCTTAAGGGAACAAAAATTTGGGATGTTTCTGTTAGAATACAACAATAATAACAGCAACAACACAAAGTTACCATATTTGGGTAACTTTGACTTTTGGGATCAGAAGTCAACTTCATCCTTTTCCTTTTAAGAAGATCACAAGACAGCAAATGGATCCAGGTTTCAACGGATACAAACAGCCTTTTTTCCTTTAGAGAAAAGTGGTTCCAAAAGTAACAATAAAGCCTTACTTCATTAGGAAATAGCTGTTAGAGGTTTTATGTATAAAACCACACTTTGCAAATGTAAAAAATTCAATATACAACCTGTAATCAATATCAAAATCAATACAGAGATCAAATTCATACATTTAGCATATCGAATTTTTAGTTTAAACATGGTATCAGAACTAACGGTATCGATTCGTTGATCAAGATACTCGTTTTTATGTCTCAATCTGTGACGATCGCTCCAAATCCATATGGACGAACACGTCATTCATCGATTTCATTGCGAGGTATTTGACCTCTATATGATACGTTTTGTAAACATTGCATTCTTTTGAAAAGGCACACCATAAATGAATATTTAAATCAAAGGTTTTCGACAGTTGATGATTTCTACATATAGACAATCACCGTAAATAATAGTTTACAATAGTACTTCCGTTGACAATGCAGTCAAAATAAGATACATGGTGATGATTTGGTGAATGCAACGTTTCCTTGAAAAATATGCCATGTAAGACTCCATGCACATAGCTTGTCTAACATATAAGCAAACAGCGGAAGACTTCTAGGGAACCTGAGAATAAACATGCTAACAAGTGTCAACACAAAGTTTGGTGAGTTCATAGTTTTAATGTTTCGTATAATCTATATATAAAGGTGGATCACAAGATTTCAGTTGTTTCATCCAGAAACGTTTATCAAAATATTCTACAAGATTGAGTACCCTGGTAACTAAGCTTTAACGTCTATATAATAATACCCCTGTTTTAACATACATGCAACCAACATGTACAATACACGCAATCCAACATGTACTAAACTCAAATAGCATACGTCTGTTTTATAGTTCAGGCTAGGGTTTCTATACCTGGAAAAGACGGGGAAGTCAAGCCCTATGGATCCATATACTACTACTCGCGCCCACAGTTCTTATAACCGGCAGTTACTAGTTACCAAAGCTAAGGAATTTTCGGTTCAAACTCAGTATAGAATTTAGTATGTACTTGTGTCCATTGTTTTTAAAATAAAGTGCATGTATTATCAGCCCAAAAATATAGATTGCAAAAGCAATTAAAAAGGGAGCAAATGAAACTCACCTTAGCAGCATATAAAGTCGTTCACCAAAATGTGACCGAAAATCGGATTACCAAATAACCGTAGATCTCAACCTAGAGAACATATGTTGGTCAATAAATGTCTATCAAGCTAGGTTAGGTCATAGTGTATCACAATCCTAATGCTCGAGATCGACATACAAAAGTTATCCAAAGTTGTTTCAAAAAGTCAATTTTGACAGTTGTTTAACAAAACGAGACGTGTCCTATATAAGGATTCGTTTACTCGGCTGGTAATATTCAAAAATCCACTTTATCAATCTTATTAACAAGTTGTTTAAATATCAATTGCAGATTCAAAAGCAATTTCAATTAACGTTAATCATAATTCAGTTGATCATAACTTTTAATTCGTTCACCGAAATTACGCGGTTTCTAAATGAAAAGTTATTGATTTTTTGCCAGCTTTCCAACGACATGCATATCATATACCTTTTAATAGTAATATATGTATTTAATTCGTGATTCATCATAAACTATCTAGCGACGAAATTTAGCATAAAAGCATGCATAAACATATATACTCGAGCACTAGACATGTATACACTATTAATATATAAAAGATAAGATATGAATGCTCGCGTATCAATATTGTGATTCAATATTGTAGGAAAGTACGTAGACGTAACAGAGATGATAAACACTAGGTTTGATTTGCAAACAATACCCACGAACATTACCCATAAACTCCATAGCTATAACCCATAGTTTCCTTAGCTCTATCCCGCTCGAAAACCCATTTTTGAAAGTGACGCGCTCATAACCTCGTCGTAGTATTTTATGTATAATACTAATTAATAATACTAATAATAATAAGATTAATAATAATAATAATAATAATAATAATAATAATAATAATAATAATAATAATAATAATAATAATAATAATAATAATAATAATAATAATAATAAAATGAATTGAATCAGAAGTAGAAATGGTCGAGCTTTTATAGTGTTGGCCTGATTTCTCCTTCCATGCGATCGCATGGTTTGGAGGTTGTTTGGCCATGCAATCGCATGGCCATCTGTCACCAGCTCACTTCGTTTAACTTTTAGTTTGTCGACATAATTTTATATAATATATATAATATATTTAATTTATATAATTATTTATATATTATATTATATTTACGTGCATAGTTAGCTTGTAACTTCTGGTCCGTTGACTCGTACGTTGTTACTCGACTTAAGTCCCGGTTCCGGTTTCTCGAATGCATTTTCGTACGCTTAGAAAACTAGTACTTTTCGTTACGCGACGTGTACCTTTATCAAAAATTAAACTTAATCATTGATAAACTATGTCACTCGAAGTGTAGCTTTAATCAATTAAGTGTTTTGGTTATTTGTTTCTATAAATCATCGTCTCGTAGTATATACATATACATACATACATTTTCATTTTAAAATAGTGTTTTTCGAAAACACTGTAGCTTTTCGGGTACTGTAGCAATTCGAAAATACTGTAGCAAATTAGTGTTTTACTAGTTCATCTTAAACGTTTTATTTAACTTATCTAAATATCAATCGAATCAATAATCGAATGTTACTATCATTTACTAAATAAATTGAAATCATATATATATATATATATATATATATATATATATATATATATATATATATATATATATATATATATATATATATATATATATATATATATATATTGTTCGTGAATCTTCGAGAACAGTCAAAGAATAATTAATTACATGAATATAGTTCCAAAACTTTCGTGAATCAACATTACAGACTTTGCTTATCGTGTCGAAAACATTAAATCATTTAAAGATAAAGTTTAAATTTGGTCAAAAATTTTCGGGTCGTCACACAATCATCTACCAAAAACTTAAATCAAGCTACCATGTCTAAAATTGACGGTAGCTCAGAATTAAATCAGGCTGCCATGTCAATTCTAGACGGTAGCTCAAACCATAAGGAAAAGAGTTACCTAGATGCTCTCTGTCAGCAATCAATTTTCATTAATCATTACAGCAAACCAGAAACCATCATCACAAACCATCATCGACCATTACAACAGCTGAGGTGTGTTTATTGTGATGTATCAAGACACACAATAATCCAATGCTTTAAGCTCATTGGTTACCCCAAATGGTGGAACAAACAAAAACATGGCAGGGTGGAGACAACGGTAGCAGAGACAACCGGCGGCCACCATGGGGTTACCGGCAACGGCATCTCAAAATCGTCTCAAAATCTTAAAAGAGGTACTTCAAACGTTAAACCCTCTTATCAATTGTACAAATCGACCAAATGGGTGAAGATTAAATCTTCAAACCCTAAATCCCCAAATCCCTTTCACAAATCAGTGAAGAAGGGAAAGTCTTGTGTAAATGAAAAACTGACCAATCGATTTCACTGTCTTGGAGAAACGATCGAAGAAGAAGGATTAAATCCATCCTCTAGATCAAAATCTCCAAATGTCGATAAAAAGGAGAGAAACATCTCGAACACGAATTGTTCCCATCACAAGACCATAAAGGGAGAGTTGAAAAACCCTAACCTTGATCTTAAATCCAATTTATGTTTAGAAGAATTAGGGAAGAAGAAGGATACGACTATCAAGAGCCATATAAACCCTAATTTTGTTACAAATGTAACTGACCATTCGAATGGTACAGATAGAAAAGGGAAATGGGTTATAAATGGTGGTATTAAAAACAAGTCAGCCCAACAATGTGTTACTCGGGCCCAACATTTGGATAAAGGGGAAAGAAAGAGATTATGGTATTAAAAACTCAGCCCAAATCCATGTTACTAAGGCCCAAAATTCTGTTTTTGTGGAAAATAAATATTTAAATGATCCTCGTTTTATCGGAAAAGCTAATATTGTGTCAAATAACACAAAAAATAACGAATGAATTTTTGATTGCGGTGCTACACACACAATGACTTTTGAAAATTCCGATTTTTATTCTGAATCAAAACCACGTGTTAATAAAATTCAAACGGCTAACGGAGGAATTGTACAAGTTGAAGAGGGTGAGAGAATTGAAGTCACTCCGACTATGAAACTATCAAATTGTTTATATATTCCAACCCTATCTCATAAACTTCTATCTGTTAGCCACGTTACGAAAGAACTGAATTGTTCTGTTTTATTACACCCTACTTTTTTGTATCCTACAAGATATCAGGACCGGGGTGATTATTGGGCGGGGCACTGAACGGGGTGGGTTATACTATGTAGACGAAGTAATCCAACAAGGTTCTGTGATGCTTGCACACGGAACACCCGATAGAGAGGCGTGGTTATGGCATAGGAGATTGGGTCATCCCTCTGCCGGATACTTGCATGCTTTATTTCCTAGCCTTTTAAAATCCAATGTTAATTTAAACTGTGAAACTTGTATTTTGACCAAAAGCCATCGAAGTACATTCAAACCTATTAATACGAGAAAAGATGTACCTTTTGCTCTAATCCACTCTGATGTGTGGGGTCCTACACCGGTTATTGGGGGGAGAAATTTCTGGTACTTTGTCCTGTTTATTGATGACCATTCACGCATGACCTGGATTTATTTTTTTGACTCACAAATCTGAAGTGTTTGTAAAGTTTTCTCATTTTTATATAATGATAAAAACCCAATTTAACAAAAATATACAAATTTTGAGATCCGATAATGGGGCTGAATTTGTCAATACTTCAATGAAACAATTTTGCGAAGAAAACGAGATTATTCACCAAACATCTTGCGCACACACTCCCGAACAAAATGGAGTAGCCGAACGAAAAAATCGTCTACTCTTAGAATTGACAAGAGTTTTATTAATTGAATCTAAAGTTCCGAAGAGTTTTTGGCCTGAAGCTCTTGCTTCCGCTACCTATCTTATCAACCGTTTACCTACTAAAGTTTTGGGCACAAAACCCCCTAAAGATACCCTTTCCCAATTCCACAACCTCCCGACTTCATTTAGCATTGAACCTCGTATATTTGGGTGCTCGGTCTTTGTCCATATTCCAAAACATGAGCGTACCAAACTTGATCCTTGTGCGAAAAAATGTGTCATGGTTGGCTATGGAATAAACCAAAAAGGATATCGGTGCTATAATCCAAAAAGGCGTCATGTCTTTACTACAATGAACTGTGACTTTGTCAAAACCGAATATTTTTATGATACCCAACTCACGAGTGAGGGGGAGAAAGAGGATAATGACACTCTCAGTTGGATAACCTGGATACCTAAACCTGGTAAAATTCAAACACCAACACCAAATTCCAATCCAGAATCATCAAATCCTGATCCAGAATCACCAAATCCTGATCCAGAATCACCAAATCCTAATCCTAATCCCGAATCATCAAATCCTGATCCAGATTAACCAAATGTTAATCCCGAATCACCAAATCCTTGTCCCGAATCACCTAACGTTGAACCAAATGAAGTCTCCTCAAGTAATGAAGTTCAAGAGGAACAAAACAGTCAAACTCAAGATGTACCACTTGACAACAATTCCACAGAAAGATATGTTCTACCACAAAGATCCAATAGAGGAGTACCACCAAAGAGATACTCTACAGAAAAAGAAGCTCAAAGATCCAGATACACAATTGTTAATATTGCACACGGGAATCTATCAAATGAAGCACATAAATTCAATTCTGCTTTATACTCTGAAGAAATTCCAGCTACAGTTGATCAAGCAATGAAATCTGACAAATAGAGAAAGGCCATGGAAGAAGAAATGGAAGCACTCAAGAAAAGTGACACATGGGAAATCGATGGGTGTTTATAATAAAATACAAACCGAATGGTACCATTGAAAGATACAAAGCCCGTCTGGTTGCCAAGGGATATACTCAAACATATAGAATAGATTATTCTGTGACTTTCTTACCAGTTGCAAAGATTGATATCATCAGGGTTCTTTTCTCAGTTGCTGCAAATAAAGAATGGTCACTTCACCAATTTGATGTGAAGAATGCCTTTCTACATGGTGAACTAAAAGAAGAAGTCTATATGGAAGCTCCTACAGGATTCTCCGAAAACTTCAAAAAAGGGGAAGCTTGTCGACTTAAGAAATCTTTATATGGGTTAAAACAATCCCCATGGACTTGGTTTGGGAGATTTACTTTATTTATGAAAAAATATGATTTCAAAAAGAGTAACTCGGATCATACTCTATTTTTTAAACGAAGAGGAAAATTAATTACATGCTTAATAATTTATGTTGATGATATGATAATAACAGGAAATGATAGAGAGGAAATTTCTAACTTAAAGACGAACTTATTTAAAGAATTTGAAATGAAAGACTTGGGCAGACTTAAATATTTTTTGGGGATTGAGGTATTACGATCCCAACAGGGAATATTTATCTGTCAAAAGAAGTATGTTCTTGATTTTCTTGCATAAACATGTATGATCGATTGCAAACCTGCGTATACTCCTATGATTTCAAATCAAAAGCTGTATATGGAAGATGAGGCTGAACTTGCTGATAAGGGGCAATATCAAAGGATGGTGGGAAAACTCATCTACCTTGCTCATACCCGACCAGATATAACACATGCAGTAGGAGTTGTGAGCCAATTTATGCATCAAACACAGGTTCACCATATGGAAGCTGTAATGAGGATCATCAGATACTTAAAGAAAACAGCAGGCAATGGAGTTATATTAAAAAAAAATGGGCACCTTGAAGCACAAGTTTATACGGATGCAAGCTGGGCTGGAGAAAAAGGAGATAGACGGTCAACTTCAGGTTTTTTTACAATAGTCGGAGGAAACTTAGTTGCGTGGAAAAGTAAGAAACAAAAGGTCGTTTTCCTATCGAGCGCTGAATCAAAATTTAGAGGAATCGCAAAGGGAGTGGTGGAAGCTTTATGGATTTGAAAACTCTTGACAGAAATAGGATTCCCTCCAAAAGAAGCTATTCAGATCCTATGCGACAATGAAGCAGCCATTGCCATTTCAGAGAACCCCGTTCAACATGACCGAACTAAATATGTTGAAATCGATCGACACTTTATCAGAGAGAAGCTAGATGGTAAAATCATTTCTCTTCCTTCAATTAGATCCGAAGATCAGCTGGCCGACATCCTCACCAAATCTGTCAATGGAAGACTCTTCAGCGAAGTTCTTGACAAGTTAAATATTGGAAACCCCACTATTCAACTTGAGGGGGAGTGTTAGAATACAGCAATAATAACAGCAACAACACAAAGTTACCATATTTGGGTAACTTTGACTTTTGGGATCAGAAGTCAACTTCATCCTTTCCCTTTTAAGAAGACCACAAGACAACAAATGGATCCAGGTTTCAACGGATACAAACAGCCTTTTTCCCTTTAGAGAAAAGTGGTTCCAAAAGTAACAATAAAGCCTTACTTCATTAGAAAATAGCTGTTAGAGGTTTTATATACAAAACCACACTTTGCAAATGTAAAAAATTCAATATACAACCTGTAATCAATATCAAAATCAATACAGAGATCAAATTCAATACATTTAGCATATCGAATTCTTAGTTTAAACAGTTTCCATTGTCGCGGGTGCTAATGTGAGATGGTGCAAGGTCATGAGCATCAAATATTTGATTTGTAACAATTGTAGGTATCCAATAGGTGATAGTAATAATGCTTCTGCTTGGTATGACTTTTGGTTTGAAGATGTCCCTAGCGCAAAAACATAATATCTTCAAAGGAAAATCATAATGTTGGGTTTTATATCAAAAATAATGTTAAGAATATCCTAGTTGTTGAAAATCTCATGTTGAAATTTTCTATCCCCTTGAATTGCTCAGTTGCCATATATACAAAATAGTTTGATCACATGCTTGTCTGATAGACGTGATGTTATTAAATGGAGAGATCATAGTGGTGTTCTATAGCATTTTTTAGTAAATGTGGTTTGAGATACCATTAAATCGTGTAGCACTCTTGTTTCATGGTGATGGATGAAACGTAAAAACACGAGATAAATTTAGGGGGTGGGAGATAAGGCCGGGTGAAAACGTAAAGACACGACCATCTCTTTTTTCCTTGCCCTTGTACTTCTAGATTATGGTCATATGTGCATCCTTTTGTGTCTGTTCAACTTGCGAGTTGTGATTGGAAGGTTATTGTTGATGGTTTTTGTTTGGTTGCTGCTCGTAAGTCGGCTAGGGTTATTGTTGTTAAGCCGTTGTTTGCAGCTTTAATGTATTACTAGTTAAAGACCCGCGATTTCGTGGGATTTTTGAAGAGTCTAATCATTTAAGCTATAAAATTAAATATATAAATTAAAAACTATTAACATGTCTAGATGAACATTAAACCAAATATTTTTTAGGGACTTGAAATTTTTAGAGTTTCAAAATATACTAAAGAATTATTATTAAGTCTATGGTGAACATTAAAACAAATGTTTTATAGGGGATTCAAATTTTTAAAGTTTCAAAATGTACTAACGAAAAAATATAAAAACAAAATTTTGATTCAAATTAAATAAATCTTCTCCGATATCGTGATGTAGTTTTAGGCGAGAAGAATTGTGGATGGTATCTCAGATCTTCGTTGTATTTGTTTACATATTCGACAATGTAGTTATTCTTGTTAGATGATCATGAATCGTAACTCTTTGTCTTGTTGTTAGTACTTTGTGCATCCCTGAAAAAGTCTTTTGTTGTAATTCGTCAGCCTATAATGAGTTGATACATTATAATTAAATGAATAATATTGTAATATTTTTTTTTTAAATTATTTAGAAGATGTATGAAGTTTATGATTTCATTCATAAAGTTGTGCATAATAGTGTGTTTTACAACTAAAAATGACATAGAATTGTGATACCTTGACATTGCCGCTTCGTCTCCTTTATTCACAAAATCTTTCCATGTTAAAATATTTGATATTGTGGCTTCTAAATTTTTAAATTTTGTAATAAGTGCAATTTCTTCGTTCGTAATTTCATATGTTAAAGATTTCATTTTTTTCAAGTTTAGGTCGAAAGACTTCAATATGATTGTTGATTAACTGTCACAATCAAGATTAAGTTAATGTATGTTAATCCCGAAATTGAAATATGAGAAAGTAGTTAATATAAAACTAATAATAATTAATAAAGTAAAGAAATAGTTTAGTATATTTGCCTATAGCATATCAGTTGGACGTAATCCACCAATCCACATTATACACCGCTGAGTATGACACATCCAAGTACCATATGTAATACTAAAGACATCAAATTTAGTACCAAATTTTTTCATATTAAATAAGCTATAGAAATGTGATAATATGTTTTCGATAATCAGTAGAATGTCGTCTACAGAGAATTCTCCAATCAATCATCTACATAGTTGTAATATGCGTTGGCGATGTTCAGCAAATCAATCACTATACTTTCAGCAAACCAATCACTATACTTTTTGCTAAAGTTAATCGGATATTCAGGAAATATTTAAACAAAAACTTATAAGGTATAGATAGTATTGTTTTAGAAAAGATCGAAGTATATAAATTATATTAAATTAAGATATACCACAATTGAGGTCTTGGTTCCTGACAATATGTAAATGTGATATAATACTTTAGCAATATAATTGTAAATGGATTGAGAATTGAAAGTCATAAATTTGTATATTTCTATTTTTTGGTGAACATATATTAAAAAAGGTACATTTTTGTAGCAGTTCGTTTTTTAGTTGTATTTCCCAGTTCAATTGTATAACGTAATCTTCCATCTTAGTGAAGTACGTCTACAATAAAAAAAATATAATTGTACGTTCATTATAACAGTTTGAAATTAACAATTACTATTGTCATTCTAACAATTGGAACCTTTTTTTTTTTTTGTGGTGTTTCATAATTGCTTTTCTATTCTGTGCTTTTTTCTTTTCTTTCTGCAAATTAAAAAATATATATATATTACTTATATTTGACTCGTGTAAATGTAGTTAGAATAAATTATTTCAATTTTTGAAATTTCATACTTTATAAGTTAGTAAAACATATTATTAATGCTTTTGTCTTTTCAGAACTTCTACCAGAGTAAATATTGTGCATATATGTGTGGCCTCCTACATATTATGCACTAATACTCCTCCTACCGATCTTAATTTTCTATCAGGAATTCAATCAACATATCTCGCTCCCTAAACATTAAACCCTAAACCTAAACCCTAAATCTAAACCTTAAACATACTAAACCCTGAAACCTATAGAATAACCCTGAAACCCCTCAACCTAAACCCTAAACTGTAAATTCTAAAAATCTAAACTCTAAACTCTAAACCCTAACCTGTAAACCATAAACCCTAAACACTAAACCCTAAACCATATACACTAAACTCTAAACCCTATATCTAAACCATAAACCCTATATCTAAACCATATACCATAAACCCTAAACTCTAAAGCAACCCTAAACCCTAAACCACCAACCCTTTACCCTACACACTAAACGCTATACCCTAAACCTTAAATTCTAAAATCTAAACCCTAAAACCTAAACTCTAAACCCAAACCATAAACCCTAAACTATATACCTTAAACCCTATACACTAAACCATAAACCATAAACCATAAATCCTATACACTAAACCATAAACCCTATATCTATACTCTAAAACATAAATTATAAAAACTAAACCCTAAGCCCTTAACCGTATACCCTAAACCCTAAACCCTAAATTTTAAAATCTAAATCTTAAACCATAAACCCTAAACACTAAACCTTAAACCCTAAACATTAAACCCTAAACCCTATATCTAAACCCTAAACCCCAAACCCTAAATCAACCCTAAACCTTAAACCACCAACCCTTAACCCGACACATTAAACCCTAAACCATATACCCTAAACTCTAAACCATAAATTCAAAAATCTAAACCATAAACCCTAAACTCTCAAACCTAAACCCTATACACTAAACCTAAACCCTAAACCGTATATCTGAACCCTAAACACTAAACCATAAACCATAAACCATAAAACCCTAAACCCTAAACTCTATACCATAAAATTTTAAATACTCATCAATTTAATGATTAAAATACAAAACCAAATTGTGAATTATCTTATGAAAACACTATCTCAAACACGTCACAAGTCTACAATTAGAAACTAATACCTACAATAATATACACAATACAAGTCTACAAATGGTAGTTATAAAGTGGTTGAAACACATGACATAATGTGAATATCAAGGAAGAGAGGACCCAATTTGTTCATGGTCAATTTAAAGTTTTAAGTATAAGTGAATAACTCTATATCGAATACATAGAACTTGTCTAAGAAGTATTAACATGAGCATTATCGGTTGTAACTGAAACTTTTTAGCCATCACTTCTTTTGATTAATAAAATACATCAGACGTAATTTGGGGTAATCTATAATCACAATTAAATTGCTAACCTTATGACATCATCATTAAGCTAATTTGCCCTTAATTAGAAAAATAACATTACACGTGTGTCAATGAAAATAAGGGGAGTGACGTCAGGGAATTGTTAATGCGAATTTAAATAATTAAGTTAAATAAAATGTGTTAGCCAAAAAAAAAAAAAAATTTAAATAAAAGCAAAAATACCGTATCAATTAATTAGGAGATATCTTCCCAAATTAATAGGACAAACAAGTTGATATAAAACCACCCCAAGCGCAGATCTCACAAGCTCATCTCAATATTTTCCTTTCAATAAAAAAATACATCTTCAATTAGTTGCAGGTATGTACTGCTTTTATGATTTTTTTCGATTTTTGCAAGTAATGAAACAACAATATTATTCACTTTCTTACTATCAAATGCAACCCAAAGTGTCCTATCGTTTTGTGTTTGTTAAATAACAAAAACTTATACAACAAATTCTGTTGCGAATATTTGAATTGAAGATGTATCGTATTGTTGAAGACTTAAAAAAGGAAAAAAAAAACTTCGGCCAATTTGCCTCAGGTATTTTCTATGATCCATATTTGGTAATTGTTTGTAGTTACATAGATGCGTATTAATCATTTATGTATCCCACATTTTTTTTACATTTGTTTACACACTATTGTTTCAGAGAAACGTGGTCTCCCTCATGCACACATGAGTGTCACGATTATGAGTATGGTGCTTCAAGAGAATAATTAAAGGACTTGATGTTCCACTATTTTAGATTTGTCTAATGTTTGTTATGAAGCCTTATGAGCTTATGAGTTTATGAGTTTATGTTTTTTCGCTTCAAAATTTATGTATTTAAGGACCTTTTTAAAATCTATCGTTGTGGTTCATTCATGATCTTCTTATGAACGATCATGATATTCAGTATTATGACCTTTAATACATAAATATGATATCGCATTTTACACGCAATTGATTACTCATTTCATAATGTTGTAATTTTAATCATTTAAATTATGGAAATTATTGCATTTACAGAATGCGTATATAGAATGCACTATATAACATATCTTTTGAAATTTATATTATAAATAAATATTTAACGATTCAAATGTATGCACGTAAATTTTTAGCTTCCCTCATCTATTGTTTATATAATCCTTTCAACTTGAAATAATCCTTTACATTTAAGTAAATTTGTTATAAATTCTTTTTTTTGACCTAATTGTATACATATTCTATTAACAAAATTAGCTAATATTATGTTGGGGTGCAAACCTATCTCACATAGGAGGGAGACAAAAACAAATGTATGTATATAAGTCTAAGGGGAAGTCCCTCTAATACCAATTGGTTTTAGAAAAGGATGGACTCTTGGGCTTATATTGCAGGATATTGTGTTTGGGCTATGCGATCTTACAAATGGCATCAGAGCTAGGCTATGGCCCGATGTGGTGAACAACGCAGTGGTGGCGCACCCCTAAGCGCACGGTGCGACATGGCACACCCCTCAGTTTGCCAACGATAATGGAGCCATGGTGCCTTATATCGAAAGTCTTCCTTCCCAAGGCGTGAAAGTGCGGCGTGTCCCGATGGTGAAAGAAAAGTGAAAGAAAGAGATCGGCGGTATAAGAGGCGTGTCCCGGTAGTGAAAGAAAAGTGAAAGAAAAGAGACCGGTGATATAAGATGGCGGGAGTATCGTTGAAGGGGAGGCTCGGTGATGTGGTCTTCGGTTTGAGGGGAGGATTGTTGGGGTGCAAACCTATCCCACATAGGAGGGAGACAAAAAACAAATGTATGTATATAAGTCTAAGGGGAAGTCCCTCTAATACCAATTGGTTTTAGAAAAGGATGGACTCTTGGGCTTATATTGCAGGACATTGTGTTTGGGCTATGCGATCTTACATATTATTCGTAACAATTCTTAAAATATATGAGGGAAGGTAGTTGCCCAATATTTAAGTTGATCCTAATAACAATACGGATGAAAAGAAAACACAACTTGTTCCATTAAACTATGCATATATATATATATATATATATATATATATATATATATATATATATATATATATATATATCTAATTTGTCGGGTATTTTGATAATTTGAATTTGGAAATAATAAATTTGTAATCAATATTTTCTATGCACGACTACAATTAGAAAATGATCACAATTACAGAGGAAATTAAATATAATACATGGATCTAAAAATAATACATTGGATAACACCTAATCTATAATCAATCCAAATGGAAACAATTTGACATTATCCTAATTTGGTTATTATTTTAAAAACGAACATAAGTATAAAATAGTAAATTTAATGCTATTTTTAAACCTATGTTTCTAACAATTAAATTCTGAGCCAATATATACAAATATAAAAGGTTTCATATTTATGTGTTTTTTTTTTTAAGATTTTTGAATATATATATATATATATATATATATATATATATATATATATATATATATATATATATATATATATATATATATATATATATATATTGGGGCTAACTTATGTTAATCATATTCAGGATTATAACATACGATATATGATCATTAATTAAATACCGAAATTTTGACACAATCTTTGTTGTTATAACCCATAATTTGAAATTCAAATTCAAGACGCATAATATTACGCTGGCATTCCAAACAGAGTATTATTTTTAAATAATACGTGTTAATGTCGTTTTTATTAACTCATTTTCAAACTTACTTAAACCATAAACATTATTTTCGCGTCATATTTTACATATTACATTAACATTGGAATATACACTAAACTAATTTTTTGTTTTATTAATAACACGCAGATGATGCACGTAGATATGAGACTTTTTGTTAACGGAATCAATAATGCACTTACCTAGCGTCTGCGTACGAAAGAAGCTGATTCACCAACATTTATAGAGTTGTTTACGGGCTTCAATTAACTATTTATAACTACATTTGAATGTGTTGATTACTACTTTTTATTCACCATAATTTATTTGTTTATTTAATTGTCAACGTACTTTATACAATACGACTTTGGCATTTACAATCGTTTAAAACCTAAAACAAAGCATTTAACTGTATCGTTTAAACTTACCCATGGTTTCACGGGTCATTCCACTAGTGTCTCTTGAAAAATCTCAAATAACAATAGAATAACAATACTTAATATGCATCAGGATCATTGAAAGCATCTACATCTCACCAAATCCACCCCTATTGAAGTTGATCTAAAATCGAAAGAAAGTGTCACAACTGGTTACCTTTTTTTTTTTTAACAGGTTACATCGGGTTACCTTAGTGACAATCCACAATAATACTTTAAGGTTATTTTGCCGTTGATATTTAGAAGTATCTTTCATTATAGTGAAGACTGATCAAAACATCAGGTTTAGGCTGTAATATCAAAGCCTATTTCAATGCATTCAACTTACTAATCAATTAGCAACCAAAGCAAGAAAAAAAATGCAAAAAACTCAAAAAAAAAAAAACAATACCAATATTAATATGACATAAAAACAATACCAAATTAAGTCGATCAATGATTGAAACAAGAGGTTGTTGTTAAGAAGGTATTGATCAATTGTTTATAGTGGTCGGGGTTGTTGTAAAACGAATATGCAGGAAGACAACGGGTGTTTTTGGCCAACTTACCTTGGCTCAATCCTGACCTATATGTCCATTTGGATCTGGTGAAAATGGTTAAGAACTTTCCCTCCGGGTGTCTTCGAATTGGAAGCCCGGAACACCCCCTCCATCACTAAAAGTAACTTCAGGGTGCACCTGCGGCAATAAACAAATGAAAACATGCTAAAACCATAAATCAATATATAACTAAAACAAAGGACGTGTTGCTCTTTTTTCCTTTTAATTGTCTTCCCATTATCTGTTACTATCTTTGGACTAAGTAACACAACTATCTTTTCATCTATTAGTTTCTGTTGAAAGACGCGATAAAGATAGTAAGCATTTTGTATTTGAATTAACAACAGAAACTTTAACCATAATCATCCATGCCATGTACACAAACTTCCATCCAACTTTCTTCCACACATCATACAAGCTGCTCCCAAAATATAATAATTTGACCTGAAATACTTACCATAAGAAAAGAAAATACATAAAGTTTCCAGCTTCCTAAAAAACCACTTGGATCCAGATAGCTACATTCAAATTAAACACATATATGCAAGTATAAAAGTTTAAAAGTTTCAAGCACATTATAAATTTACTACCATGTAAACAAACATCAACAATTTAGCACATTTTTATAATTGGTCCAAGAAGTGATCATAGACACTACGTGTATATGACTTTTTTCCCAACTTTAAAATCAGTTTCATCTACATATGAAACCTTATAAGAAGCTTTTGGTTTCTTTATTTGCACAAAGTTGTTAGTAGCGTGCAATCTAATCATAACCATCTTGTGGTGCATTGAAGAAACGATTTTGGAAGAAAACAAGAGAGATGCGTTTTTTTGTTTGTTTATGTGGAACCCTAAAAACTGAGATAACTCCTTACGGGATACCCTAAAAACTGAGATGCGTTTTTTGTTGGTAAATTTTGGGTAGGTATCCCGTATTTTTTTAAAGAATTTAATTGAAGTTATAAGGGTATTTTAGGAAGGGAGTGTATGTAAAATTGGTTTATTAGCTAATATTATTAGTGGATGATTAATGATCGTTGGATTAAGGGGTATTGTAACGTAATTTTCTAATCTAACGGTGATTAAGGGGGTTTTGAAAACATTTATTAACTAATCGAGACTCTCTTTTAATGTATAATATAGTGATATTTGACATTGAAGAAATAATTGATTATTCGAACGGAAGTCTCAATTGCCTAATCAATTGTTTTAAGTTATCTTTTCGACGGTGAGGTTGAAGACTATGACCATTAAATGGAAAAATTCAAGTAATGCAGGGTTCTTTTTGTGTCATAATGGCTTTGTTGTTGGTCGTTGGACTTGGCTTGTTGGCTAGGGCCTATTGCTCTAGTTTATATTTATATATACTCTAAATACCGTACATGGTATTACAATTTGATTGGCTCTTATGGGCGGTATCTACTCCCAAATTCATTTATATTTACTTTATTTACATGGTCGCTCCTACGACTTCTGCTGCAGACAACCAGACTATGTTTACTTTAAATTCACCGACACACATCAAAAATTCTGCTCTTGTTAATCACCAAAGGTATTGTTATTTGTTTGATTTAGGGTTTATTTGCTTATTTTGTTTTTTAACTTTTGGCAATTTTTGTTTAACTTTGCCGATTTCTTTTAATCTCCAAAGGTATTGTTATTTTGTTTGATTTGGGGTTTATGGTTTCAAGTGAGTTGTTGAATCGTTTGTTTTAGGGTTCATTGTATATAAGGACATAGAAACATAGACTCCTTCTCAAACAGAAACATATGAAAACAACATGTACTATACAATAAAAGTAAAGAACCTAAGATTTTTACGCAGTGTATGTTTATATTTATGTCGTACTTATAAGTGAATTTAAGTCGTACTTCATGAAAATCAAAGAACGAAATTTGTTTGTAGTCAATCTGGTTGATTATCAGTTCTCTTGATTTATTCGATTCAATATGTTTGCTTTTAATTTTTGAGACAATGCCTAAATCCAAAACCGAATTCAAATTCATTAACGAAACCAAACCAAAAACCTGAATTCAAATTTGTTTCGGTTTCTATTTCCCTTAAAACTGAAAAAATCAAAAAATCATAATATAACAAAATTAATCGTAACAAATCTTTTAGATTCGACTTTTAATTTTAAAATCGTTTTTTCATATATATTAATTAGGGCAAATAGCCTAAAAAGGTAACGTAAAAGATCAAATTTCCCAATAAATGGAATATGACTTTTACCATTCCCCATAAAGGTTTCTGATTTCAATTGGGTGCGTAGAAAGGATTCAAATTTAAAAAAAGTTGTAATCGAGGTAATGCTAGTCCATATGTGCAACCACATAGATTCCACCTCATCACATTTAATGAAGTGGTCCCACATCATCGTCTTCTCCAAACTTATGACCAAATTTTCCTGTAAAAATTTTGGAAATAATTTTTCCATCTAACTTCAAGAGTTATAAAGATGCTCTAATTGCAAATTTAGATGTTTAAAGAGATTATGTTATATATGTGAGACTAGTGACTCTCGACTTGTTCAAACTTCAAACTACATCTGACCATACATGTTTTTATATTAAGATACAAAGTTCCTCCTTTTACACTTCTTCTAATTTCATCTGACAATACACATTATGGTAGATACCCACAAAATCTTTTTAATAATTTTTTTCTACACATGTTTCTTCATAATGATAGTACTTGTTTTTGAAGATCATGGTGAATTAGTTGTGGCGTATATGCAGGTTGCAACCTATCATTGTACTAAATTCCGATCAAACGAACTCCGGCAAAGATTTTCCAACAAAGTGGGTTTCGTGTTTTAACCCATTTTAGGTATCGAATCTAGTCTCTTTTGATACTATGTACGAGTTGAAAAGGTGAAGGTAGAAGAATTAGGTCGGAATTTTAAACATAATTTTGGCCGGAATTTTTGAACGGAATATTTCACTGGAGAAGATGATGACGTGGAAACCACTTCATCAAATGTGCTGAGGTGGAATTCATGTGGCTGCACACATGGACCAATATTACCTTGATTGCAACTTTTTTGAAATCTGAATCCTTTCTACGCACCCAATTGAAATCAGAAACCTTTACAGGCAATGGTAAAAGTCATATTCCCTTTATTGGGAAATTGGGTCTTTTACGTTATGTTTTTGAGCTATTAAAACCAAAACAAAAATTGAATCATATTTGATTTAATTATTTTCAATTATCATTAGGTTCGAATTTCGGGTGAATCATTTTGGTTTCCAACCCATACGTTGTGTTTCGATGCATAATTATAGTAATCCATCAGTATTGTTACAAGTTTTCATTTATAGAACTTCGCATCTATCACCTACTAAAAAACTTTTCACCTCTAAAATAGTCAGCTTCACCATAACAGTGGGTGTAATTTCAGCTTAGAAATCATGGATGAGGGTGTGAACATGAGTTCTCCACACCCCATGTCGGAAGAAACTTCAAAACTTGAATCGTGTGGAAATCGAATTATCTCGTTTCTGTTTTTTAATTTTACAGAACACTGGACTCGGGTCGATTGCTGGAGACTATTCGATCAATATGGCTCGCTTAATGACATATATCTTGCTAAGAAGCGTTTATCAAGTGAAAAACGTTTTGACTTTGTGAGGTTCGAGGGGGTTTGTGAAGTGGAAAATTTTGCCAAAATATTAAACTTTATTCTAATAAACGGTATGTGTCATCATGTCTACAAAGCGAGGGAGAAGACAAGGAATATCGTTGGTCGTTTTGTTCAAGAAGAGTCAGTTAACATCTCAAATATGGGTAGGTATTTTGAGACGTCAGGTCAAGTCGAGAAGTTAGTGTTGGTGCATAATTAGTCCCCGAGTTCATTATGATCATGTTTATAAGCTTAATCGTTTAATTTTCCCTGCTGGTATGCAACCACACGGTTGCAAGATGCAACCGTACGGTTAGACAGGCAACCACACAGTTGCAAGGTGCAACCGCACGGTTGCAAGGTGCAACCGCACGGTTGCAACGTGCTGTGTATATTTAAAGGGGATTTCAGGTTCATTGTTAGGGTTACGTATCCTAACCTATCCTACACGTATAATCCGATTCCCTGGTGTTCTAGTATTCAATATAGTTGATCTTTAACATATCTAAGTCGATTTTATCATTAAGATCAAAGGTTTTCATTGAGTTTTGAGTATAAAACACAATAACGAGATTTTCCGCACTCGTTATTGAATCTAAGATCGTTTAATTCTGTTTACACGATCCTACAAGTGGTATCAGAGCTTGTGTGATTGATTAAACGATTGGTTTTTGTCAAACTTTGTTAAGAAATTGTGTTTTTAGTGTTTTTGTCAAAAACCTTTGGAATCATGACTTTTCAGAGTTAATTCGTGTTTTTTTTTTGAAGTAAACGTGTTAGTCTGGTCTAAAACTTTATTTTGGACGTCAAACATACCTGGTTTTTCTCAAGATTGAGTGCTAGATCGACCAAAACCTTAAACCCTAGTTTCTGTGCAGTTTTTCTGCCCAGATTCGACCAAGCATTCAACCGTACGGTTACACACTGTAACCGCACGGGTACTCCATCCAGATACCACAACCGTACGGATACATCTTGCATCCGTGTAATCTCCATCCATTTAAATCACAACCGCATAACATCACAACCGTACGGATACATTCTGCATCCGTCCGGTTATACCCTACACCCGTATAATCTTATCCTGTTACACTTTGCAACCGTGTATATTGCAATCGTGCCACATCACTTGCATCCGAGTGTTGCAACCGTATAAACTTTTGCAACTGTACTGTGCAACCGTACGGTTACAATGTTAGACGTGTTTGAATCTTCTGAAATGCAATCAGCTCTTGTCGGTGCATCGTCGTCAGGTCTCCATCACTTGTTGAAGACAGAAAATGAGATTGGTAGCTCATATAGGGTACCTAGGCTGGAATCTTTGGATGATTTTGCAGAATGGAAGCCTAGGTTCTTGATTTCGCTAAACGGCATAGACTCTAGGTTATATAATTTCTTAAAGGTTGATTATGTTTTTCCGACTAAGGATCATGGGGAAACCAAGACACCTATGGAATTGTTTGCAATTAAGAGCGAGGATTATAATCTTGAGTGTAAAGCATATAGCCATCTTACTCAAGCATTGTCTAAAGAGATATTCCATCAATTTGAAACGCATTTGACAACCTATGCTTTATGGAATGCTCTAGAGAGTGGTAATGAAGGGACAACTGAGTATAGAAAAACAAACGGCAAGGTTCTGAAGAAAAAATGGAAGAATTTTGCTGTTCAACCCGATGAATCTCTAAAAGATGCTGTTGCTAGATATCGTCATTTATTAACTGAACTCAAATGTGTTGATATTGTCTTTCCTACCAAGAAGCTTGTCCAATGCTTTCGTGAGGGTCTACCGATTAAGTGGGATCCAATGATTGTTGAGATTGAGAAGTCCTTTGCTATCATGGATAATTCGTTGAGTGTGTTTGTTACTAAGCTTCAGGCAAAGGAGCTAGAATTTCAAGAGAGATTGAAGAGGTTAGAGACTGTTCAGAATCCAGTGAAATATAAGGCTCCAGAAATATGTTCATCTGAAGTAAAACACGCCCAGCCACATACAGCCTTTACTTCAAATACTGAGAAAATAACGTCAAGTTATGTCACTCCTGCACCTCAAAGTGTTCTGTATCAGACAATTTCAACCAAGGGGGCAAGTACTGAGGTTTTGAGAATAAAGAATATTCGCTTGCGTACGATAACAGGAGTTGAGAAGGATATGGCGTTAGTCTCGATGGTAGTAAATTCTTACAATGATTTGTTGCATGGGAGAATTGGTAATAGTCATTTGGAACAGGAAGACTACGATCAGATAGACGAGAACGAGATGGAGAAAATGGATATTCTATGGGCTATGGGAAGTGTGATTCGCAGGGCGAAAAGATACATTGAAAAGACTGGGAAGAAACACTTGGGTGTGAGTAAGAACACCAAGTTTGGTTTTGACATGAATAAAGTAAGGTGTCATAACTGTCAAGAGTTGGGTCATTTCAAGCGAAACTGCACTAAACCAAAGCAGCAAGGATTTCAAAACCTATTTCATAATCAGAAGCGTGAATCGAAGAATACATTAAATGTTCCCATTGTGGATGAATCATCGAAGGCTTTAGCAGTTACTTATGATGATGAGTCCTATAATTGGTCCTTCGATGTGACTGATGCTTATGATCATCATGCTAATGTAGTTAGGATTCAGATGACTGAGGAAGAGGAAGCAAGAGAAAAGTTTGAGAGAGAAAAGATGGGTTGCGTTGGAAGAGGTAAACAATGCAAATGCTTAGGATGCAGAATGGAAGATAGGATTGACAGAGCATGGCACTGGGCAAATTACTTGCATCGAGGGTATGTAAATAAGAGGGTGGAAGAGAAGTTTAAGTGGGCCATTCACAGTGATGAGGACATTTGGACAGACAGTGAGTCATCCTCTTTAGATGACGACTCAAAGAAATATTATGTGTATGTTGGTTAGTCTTCCGTGTGCAACTCAGCATCTGTAAGGACGAAGACATTGAATGAGAAGGGGTTGGTCAATTTGGATCTTGGTTCAGATAGCTCGAGCTCAGAGTCGGAATCAAAATCCGAATCTGATTCTGGTGAAGTCAAAAAGGAAGCTCCACATCTCTATGAGTTCATGGCAGACTCTTCAAATAACTCTAAGGTAACGCCTGAAACTAATCCGGTTTGTAAAAATTGTGTTAGCTTAGACTTGAAATTGCATGAACTTAGGGAGTCTGTTAAAACATGCAATAGATGTGTAACTCTAGAGGATCAGGTCAAAAGGTTGTCTGATATTTGTCTAAACTGTAATAATTGTGTTGCTTTAAATCAAGAAATAGATGACCTTAAAAAGGCTTATCAAGTTCTTAAGAAGCGATATGAGGATAATCTGTATTTTAGGAATAGAGAAAAAGAGTTTAGGAACATAATTAAGACATTAGACGATCAGGTGACCGATTTGAAGTCGAATGTGTTGTTAAATACTCAGACCATAATGAGGCGGATTAAGGAGATAGATGAGCTTAAGAGAGAAAAAGAATCCTTTAAGATCAGTTTTGAAACTGAAAAGGAAAAGGCCTATATTTACAAGAGATCTGCGTTTGTCCTAGAGTATTGTCAGAATGTTGGAGGAAAAGAAACTAGTGGTGATTATAAACAGTGTCCTCATCCATTCGAGCAAGACTATAGTTTCCCACCTCCGGAGAAACAGTTCAGGGAAGATTATGTTCCCATTCAACCGACTGAACAAGATAAGGGTAACGGGATAGGTACATCTGAGACTCATAGTGCAGGAGTAGAAAAGACTGAAAATGTAAAAAAACCTAACTCTAAAACTGTTAAAATTCTAAAAAACCCGGCAAATCAGAGACCAATAAATATTAGGAACCGATCGCCAATTAAATTTGTTAAAGGTCCTAACTTTGAGGAGGACTTCTTGAAACCTGCTGGAAATTTGCAATCAAAGTATGTTCCTCCACCAAAACGGTCTCCTAATAGAACTCCTGAGCGATCTCCTGTAAACAGGAGATCTCCACCCAGATATTTTAGAAATAGATCTCCACCTGGTCGTAGACCTAGCTTCAATTCCTATTTTAGGGATGATAAAATTGAAACTGTGCGTACATGTTTGCATTGCGGGTTGGGAGGTCATAGGGCGGTTCATTGTTCTAAATGATTTGTAGCACCCAGAAGGAGGATTGAGTTGAGTCCTCCCAAAAGGTTTCAAAAATTTCGATCAGTTTCTCCTCCTAAGAATCAGATGTCGTCTAGACCTAACTCTCATGGGTCAAGTCAAAATGTGATTTATGAGAATCAATCCACGATTGAAAATAGTAAAAGGGTTAAATAGGATAATGTTTATTTTAAGAAAGTCTTACATAAGAACCAAATGTGGGTGACAAAGGAGGGTTCTAATGGGGCTTGTAGTTCAGGCACCACTTTCAGGGAAAATGAAATGGCTGTTAATGTAAATGGGAAACCCATTGCCGAAAAGGCATGGGTATCCCCCTCAAACTAATCATTTTTCTTTTTATTTGTGCAGGTCGCCTATAGTCCAAACAAAAACACTTGGATTGTTGATAGTGGGGCGTCCAGGCACATGACAGGAAACATGTCTCTGTTGAATGATGTTAAATCTGTTAAGGGTGGACCTGTTTCTTTTGCTGGTGATCAAGGAGGGTTTATAACTGCTCAAGGGATGATTTCAAATTCTTCGGTCAATTTTGACAAAGTGAGCTATGTAAAGGAAATGTCAAACAACCTGCTGTCTGTCTCTCAAGTGTGTGACAAGAGGCACAAAGTTTTATTTGATGAACAGAAGTGTTATATCATGAGAAAAGATTATAAAGTACCAGTTGATATGATTCTTATGACGACACCTAGATATCAAGACTTGTACATTCTGGATATGTCAAAGGCTTATGTGAACGCAGCTACAGGGCATCAGGCTTTTATGTCCAGAGCTTCTAAGCAAGAGTCAATGTT
The DNA here is from genome assembly GCF_046630445.1 of Rutidosis leptorrhynchoides. NCBI lineage: Eukaryota > Viridiplantae > Streptophyta > Magnoliopsida > Asterales > Asteraceae > Rutidosis > Rutidosis leptorrhynchoides. The sequence goes on from NC_092333.1 coordinate 717,382,625, forward strand.
ATGGCATAAGAGGATGGGTCACTTGAGTTTCAGGAAAATGAACCATTTAGTTCACAATTGTTTAGTCGAAGGGGTAAATGTTAAAGGGTTTCAGGCTCCTGATGGTTGCGTGCCGTGTAAGAAGGGGAAGCAAGCTAAGAAACCACATAAGGCTAAGAAACATCATTCCATTGATACTTCTCTTGAGATGCTTCATATGGACCTCTTCGGTCCAGTTAACAAGAAGAGTATTACTGGACACTCCTATTGCTTAGTGGTTACTGATGAATACTCACAGTTTACGTGGGTTGTGTTGCCGAAAAGTAAAGCTGATACTTTCGAACAAATCAAGTTGCTGATCACGAGGCTTGAAACGTTGTACAAATTGAGGGTTCGTAGGATCCGGACAGATAATGGGACAGAGTTTAAAAATAAGAAAATGGAAGAGTATTGTAATGAAAGAGGAATTCAACAAGAATTCAGTTCACCTTATACTTCGCAGATGAATGGTGTTGCTGAAAGAAAGAATCGTACTCTAATTGAGACTGCTAGGACCATGCTGGCTGACTCAGAATTACCAGTTACCTTTTGGAGTGAGGCAGTTTTAAATGCGTGCTATACGATGAATAGGGTGCTTGTTGTGAAATGTCATGGCAAGACATGTTATGAGCTGCTTCTGAAAAGAAAACCTCACATTAAACATCTTGAACCGTTTGGTTCTCTTTGTACTATAATGGTTAGAGATTCAGGTGGAAAATTCAATTCGAAATATGTTAGAGGTAGGTTCTTGGGTTATGGGAATACGTGCAAACGAGTTTACAATTTGGAATCACGGTGTGTTGAAGAATGTATCGAAATTGATGTTCAAAGAGATGCAGCAATTCCATCCGGAAAAGGGTACACATGGCAGTTTGATTATGATAAGTTGTTTGATTCATTCAAGCTTCCAGAGGATGACTCTGATGATGAAGAGATAGCTGCACAAATGATGTATAACATGCGTCTCTCTGCTGAACGTATGTCTGATGTGCGTAAGCAATCTCAAGTGCCTAAAATAACAGATAACACAGCACCGGTGACAGAGACTAATGATGATGACTCGAACTCAGGGGATTCAGTTCCAGCATTAGAGGAATCGACCTTACAGTTTGAGGGGGAGGAAGTTTATCTGGATGAAGTATACGAGGACTTGGTAGAGGAAGAACTGAATAGAACTGTGTTGGAAGAACCACTTCAAGATGAGGAACTCACACAAACAGTTACTGTGGATCCTTTACAAACTAATACAGATGACATCATTGAAACCAACGAACTAAGACGGTCTGGCATATTGGTTTCTCTCCCTAAATGTTTTGATGATTATGTAATTAACCCTGCAGGTGTTTCAGGTGCTAATACAGGTGAACCTTCTACTTCGGATGAACGTGTAACACCCTCTACAAATGTTGTTACTGCTTTTTATACTGAATTGAATCAGACCGGAAGAATCTTCAGGAATGCGTACTGTGCTTTTGTATCGCAAATTGAACCGGAAGACGTCAAAGATGCTTTGCAGTATGATGAGTGGGTTTCAGCTATGCAGGAAGAACTTCAACAGTTTAATCACTTGGGTGTTTGGAGATTGGTAATACCACCTACAGGTTGTAAGCCGTATGGCCTGAAGTGGGTATTGAAAAATAAGACAGATGATCAGGGTATCGTGATCCGGAACAAAGCAAGATTGGTTGTTCGAGGTTATCAACAAATTCCAGAAGTTGATTATGACGAGGTATATGCTCCGGTTGCCAGACTTGAGGCGATACGGATGTTTTTAGCATTTTCTTCATGGAAAGGTTTTAAAGTGTTTCAGATGGATGTTAAGAGTGCGTTTCTATATGGTACTCTCCAAGAAACTGTGTATGTAACTCAGCAACCGGGCTTTGTTGATCCACATCATCCAGAGAAGGTGTATCTCTTAGAAAAGGCGCTTTATGGTCTTCACCAAGCCCCGAGAGCTTGGTATGCTACTCAGTCAAACTATATGATAGAGAATGGTTTTAGACGATGAAATGTCCCGTTCGTATCGATTATAAACGTTTCATATTAATTGATCTCTTTACGAGATTTTGACCTCTATATGAGACGTTTTTCAAAGACTGCATTCGTTTTTAAAATTAACCATAACCTTTATTTTATCAACAAGATTAAAAAGACACCACCTAGATTATCAAGAAATGATAATATAAAAATATCACACTTACACACTATCAATACATATTGGTTTACAATATTAATATGTTACAACAAAGTAAATCTCGAATGCAGTTTTAAACAATATTATACAATCATGCTGACACCGAATCTTGTCCATATTTTAGCATGCAACAGCGGAAGCTCTTAATAATCACCTGAGAATAAACATGCTTTAAACGTCAACAAAAATGTTGGTGAGTTATAGGTTTAACCTATATATTTATCAAATCGTAATAATAGACCACAAGATTTCATATTTCAATATACATCCCATACATAGAGATAAAAATCATTCATATGGTGAGCACCTGGTAACCGAAATTAACAAGATGCATATAAGAATATCCCCTATCATTCCGAAAAATCCTTCGGACATGATAAAAACAAATTTGAAGTACTAAAGCATCCGGTACTTTGGATGGGGTTCGTTAGGCCCAATAGATCTATCTTTAGGATTCACGTCAATTAGTAGATCGGTTTACTAATTCTTAGGCTACCAAGAAAAAGGGGCATATTCGGCTTCGATCATTCACCCATATAATGTAGTTTCAATTACTTGTGTCTATTTCGTAAAATATTTATAAAACTGCATGTATTCTCATCCGAAAAATATTAGATTTTAAAAGTGGGACTATAACTCATTTTCACAGATTTTTACTTCGTCGGGAGGTAAGACTTGGCCACTGGTCGATTCACGAACCTATAACAAATATGTACATATATATCAAAGTATGTTCAAAATATATTTACAACATTTTTAATACGTTTTAATGTATTAAGTTTATTAAGTCAGCTATCCTCGTTAGTAACCTACAACTAGTTGTCCACAGTTAGATGTACAGAAATAAATTGATATATATTATCTTGAATCAATCCACGACCCAGTGTATAAACGTCTCAGGCTAGATCACAACTCAAAGCATATATATTTTTGGAATCAACCTCAACCCTGTATAGCTAACACAAACATTACTGCATATAGAGTGTCTATGGTTGTTCCAAATAATATATATACATGGGTCGATATGATATGCCAAAACATTTGCATACACATCTATGGTATCCCAAGATTACATAATATATTAGAATACATGTATAATACAATATAAGTTAGCTAGGATATGATTAATATAGATTTATTACCAATTTTCACTTAGCTACAACAAGCAAAATTATCCAATCTTGTTTTACCCATAACTTTTTCGTTTTAAATCCATTTTGAGTGATTCAAGTTGCTATGGTTTCATATTGAACTTAAGTTTATGAATATAAATAGAAAAAGTATAAGGTTATAGTCAGAAATATAGGTTACAAGTCAATATTATAAGTGGTAGTCATTTGAGTCGAAAGAACGACGTCTTGATGACTATTTTGAAAAACATACTTCCACTTTGTGTTTAACCATAATTTTTGGATATAGTTTCATGTTCATAAGAAAAATCATTTTCCCAGAAGAACAAGTTTTAAACCAAAGTTTATTATAGTTTTTAATTAACTAACCCAAAACAGCCCGCGGTGTTACTACGACGGCGTATATCCGGTTTTACGGTGTTTTTCATGTTTTCAGGTTTTAAATCATTAAGTTAGCATATCATATAGATATAGAAAATGTGTTTAGTTGATTTTAAAAGTCAAGTTATAAGGATTAACTTTTGTTTGCGAACAAGTTTAGAATTAACTAAACTATGTTCTAGTGATTACAAGTTTAAACCTTCGAATAAGGTAGTTTTATATATATGAATCGAATGATGTTATGAACAATATTACTACCTCAGATTTTGTGGATAAACCTACTAGAAATGAGAAAAATATATCTAGCTTCAAAGGATCCTTGGATGGCTTGAAAGTTCTTGAAGTAGAATCATGACACGAAAACAAGTTCAAGTAAGATTTTCACTCAAAATAAGATTGTTAAAGTTATAGAAATTGAATCAAAGTTTGAATATGAGTATTACCTTGTATTAGAAAGATATCTTACTCTAAATAAGAAATATTTCTTGAGGTTGGATGATTACTTGAAATGGATTTGCAAGATTGGAAGTAAGCTAGTAAACTTGAAAGTGTTCTTGAAGTTTTCTTGAGTAGTTGTTTTTTATGTTGATCTAGCTTAACTAGATTGAACTAGGTTGAGCTAGATTATGAATAAAAAGATGAAGAACACTTAGAACAATGGAAGAATACTTGAGAGAGTTTAGTTTGATGCATAAAAATTGAAAAATGAAAGTGTTTATGGTGATGATTGAAAATGTGATGTAGGTACTCCATATAAAGTCACATTAGTTTGTAATTTTGTGTAATCATTCATGCTAGTTGCCAAGTGATGGTTCCCACATGGTTAGGTGACTCACATGGGCTGCTAAGAGCTGGTCATTGGAGTGTATATACCAATAGTACATACATCTAGGAGCTGTGTATTGTACGAGTACGAATACGAGTGCATATGAGTAGAATTGTTGATGAAAATGAATGAGGATGTAATTGTAATCATTTTTGTTAAGTAGAAGTAATTTGATAAGTGTCTTGAAGTATTTCAAAAGTGTATGAATACATGTTAAAACACTACATGTATATACATTTTAACTGAGTCGTTAAGTCATCGTTAGTCGTTACATGTAAGTGTTGTTTTGAAACCTTTAAGTTAAGGATCTTGTTAAATATTGTTAACACATTGTTTATTATTTCTAATGAGATGTTAAATTATTACATTATCATGATATTATGATGTATTAATAGATCTTAATATAATATATATACATTTAAATGTCGTTACAACTATAATCGTTACATATATGTCTCGTTTCGAAATCCTTAAGTTAGTAGTCTTATTTTTTACATATGCAGTTCATTGTTAATACACTTAATGATATGTTTACTTATAATTTATCATGTTTATCATAGTGTATCAATATATTAATACGATTTATAGGTATTTAGTAAAACGTTGTTATAACGATAATCGTTATATATATCGGTTCGAGTTTCTTAATTCAATAAACTCATTTTTATGTATATAACTCATTGTTACCTAATGAGATACTTACTTATCATAATATCATGTTAACTCTATATATATATATATATATATATATATATATATATATCCATATATATATCATCATGTCAGTTTTAAAAGTTTTAACGTTCGTGAATCGCCGGTCAACTTGGGTGGTCAAATGTCTACATGAAACCTATTTCAATTAATCAAGTCTTAACAAGTTTGATTGCTAAACATGTTGGAAACACTTAATCATGTAAATATCAAATTCATTTAATATATATAAACATGGAAAAGTTCGGGTCAATACAGTACCTACCCGTTAAATAAATTTTGTCCCGAAATTTTAAGCAGTTGGAGGTGTTGACGTATCTTCTGGAAATAAGTGCAGGTATTTCTTCTTCATCTGATCTTCTCGTTCCCAGGTGAACTCGGGTCCTCTACAAGCATTCCATCGAACCTTAATAATTGGTATCTTGTTTTGCTTAAGTCTTTTAACCTCAAGATCCATTATTTCGACGGGTTCTTCGATGAATTGAAGTTTTTCGTTGATTTGGATTTCGTCTAACGGAATAGTGAGATCTTCTTTAGCAAAATATTTCTTCAAATTCGAGACGTGGAAAGTGTTATGTACAGCCGCGAGTTGTTGAGGTAACTTAAGTCGGTAAGCTACTGGTCCGACACGATCAATAATATTGAATGGTCCAATATACCTTGGATTTAATTTTCCTCGTTTACCAAATCGAATAACTCCTTTCCAAGGTGCAACTTTAAGAATGACCATCTCTCCAATTTCAAATTCTATATCTTTTTTTTAATGTCAGCGTAGCTCTTTTGTCGACTTTAGGCGGTTTTCAACCGTTGCTAAATTTGAATGATCTTCTCGGTAGTTTCTTGTATTATCTCCGGACTCGTAATCTGTCTATCCCCCACTTCACTTCAACAAATCGGAGACCTGCACTTTCTACCATAAAGTGCTTCAAACGGCGCCATCTCAATGCTTAAATGGTAGCTGTTGTTGTAGGAAAATTCTGCTAACGGTAGGTGTCGATCCCAACTGTTTCCAAAATCAATAACACATGCTCGTAGCATGTCTTCAAGCGTTTGTATCATCCTTTCGCTCTACCCATCAGTTTGTGGATGATAGACAGTACTCATGTCTAGACGAGTTCCTAATGCTTGCTGCAATGTCTGAAAAAATCTTGAAATAAATCTGCCATACCTATCAGAGATAATAGAGATTGGTATTCCATGTCTGGAGACGACTTCCTTCAAATACAGTCGTGCTAACTTCTCCATCTTGTCATCTTCTCTTATTGGCAGGAAGTATGCTGATTTGGTGAGACGATCAACTATTACCTAAATAGTATCAAAACCACTTGCAGTCCTTGGCAATTTAGTGATTAAATTCATGGTAATGTTTTCCCATTTCCATTCCGGGATTTCGGGTTGTTGAAGTAGACCTGATGGTTTCTGATGCTCAGCTTTGACCTTAGAACACATCAAACATTCTCCTACGTATTTTGCAACATCGACTTTCATACCCGGCCACCAAAAATATTTCTTGAGATCCTTGTACATCTTCCCCGCTCCAGGATATATTAAGTATCTGATTTTATGAGCTTCTCTAAGTACCATTTCTCTCATATCTCCAAATTTTGGTACCCAAATTCTTTCAGCCCTATACCAGGTTCCGTCTTCCCGAATATTAAGATGCTTCTCCGATCCTTTGGGTATTTCATCCTTTAAATTTCCCTCTTTTAAAACTCCTTGTTGCGCCTCCTTTATTTGAGTAGTAAGGTTAGTGTGAATCATCATATTCATAGCTTTTACTCGAATGGGTTCTTTGTCCTTTCTGCTCAAGGCGTCGGCTACCACATTTGCCTTCCCCGGGTGGTAACGAATCTCAAAGTTGTAATCATTCAACAATTCAATCCACCTACGCTGCCTCATGTTCAGTTGTTTCTGATCAAATATATGTTGGAGACTTTTATTGTCGGTATATATGATACTTTTGACCCCATATAGGTAGTGCCTATAACTGTTTAATGAAAAAACAACAGCGCCCATCTCTAAATCGTGAGTCATATAATTTTGCTCGTGAATCTTCAATTGTCTGGACGCATAAGCAATTACCTTCGTTAGTTGCATTAATACACAACCAAGACCTTGCTTCGAAGCGTCACAATAAATCACAAAATCATCATTCCCTTCAGGCAATGACAATATAGGTGCCGTAGTTAGCTTTTTCTTTAACAATTGAAACGCTTTCTCTTGTTCATCATTCCATTCAAATTTCTTCCGTTTATGCGTTAATGCAGTCAAGGGTTTTGCTATTTTGGAAAAATCTTGGATGAATCTCCTGTAATAACCAGCTAGCCCTAAAAATTGGCGTAAGTGGTTCGGAGTTTTCGGGGTTTCCCACTTTTCAACGATTTCAATCTTTGCTGGATCCACCTGAATACCTTCTTTGTTCACTATATGACCGAGAAATTGAACTTCTTCCAACCAAAATGCACACTTTGAAAACTTAGCGTACAGTTTTTCTTTCCTTAACAACTCTAGCACTTTTCTCAAATGTTCTTCATGCTCTTGGTTATTCTTTGAGTAAATAAATATGTCATCGATGAAAACAATGACAAACTTGTCAAGGTATGGTTAACACACTCGGTTCATGAGGTCCATGAACACAGCTGGTGTGTTAGTCAACCCAAACGACATAACCATAAACTCGTAATGACCGTAACGCGTCCTAAAAGCAGTCTTTGGAATATCATCCCCCTTCACCCGCATTTGATGATAACCAGAACGTAAATCAATCTTCAAATAAACCGACGAGCCTTGTAGTTGATCAAATAAGTCTTCGATTCTCGGTAGTAGGTAGCGGTTCTTGATGGTAAGTTTGTTCAACTCTCGGTAGTCGATACACAACCTGAATGTACCATCTTTCTTCTTGACAAACAAAATAGGAGCTCCCCATGGTGATGTACTTGGTCGAATGAAACCACGCTCTAAAAGTTCTTGTAACTGACTTTTTAATTCTTTCATTTCGCTGGGTGCGAGTCTGTATGGAGCACGAGCTATTGGTACAGCTCCTGGTACAAGGTCTATTTGAAATTCAACGGATCGATGTGGGGGTAATCCCGGTAATTCTTTCAGAAATGCATCGGGAAATTCTTTTGCGACGGGAACATCACTGATGTTCTTTTCTTCTGGTTTAACTTCCTCGATGTGTGCTAGAATGATGTAACAACCTTTTCTTATTAGTTTTTGCGCCTTGAAACTACTAATAAGATTTAATTTCGCGTTTTTATTTTCTCCGTACAACATTAAAGGTTTTCCTTTTTCACGCATAATGCGAATCGCATTTTTGTAATAAACGACCTCTGCTCTCACCGTTTTTAACAAGTCCATGCCAATTATTACATCAAAACTCCCTAACTCGATTGGTATTAAATCAATCTTAAACGTTTCATCACCCAGTTTAATTTCTCTATCCCGACATATATTATCTGCTGAAATTAATTTACCATTTGCTAATTCAAGTAAAAATTTACTATCCAAAGGCTTCAATAGGCAACTTAATTTAGCACAAAAATCTCTACTCATATAGCTTCTATCCGCACCCGAATCAAATAAAACATAAGCAGATTTATCGTCAATAAGAAACTTACCCGTAACAAGCTCCGGGTCTTCCTGTGCTTCTGCCGCATTAATATTGAAAACTCTTCCGCGGCCCTGCCCATTAGTATTCCCTTGTTTCAGGCAATTTCTAATAATGTGGCCTGGTTTTCCACATTTATAACAAACAGCGTTGGTATTACTTGCTCCGACACTATTCGTTCCGGCATTACTTGTTCCGACACTATTTGTTCCTTTAGTTCTGTAAAACCTTGGTCCGTAAAACTCACACTTTGTCGCGCTATGACCATTTCTTTTACACCTGTTGCAAAATGTCGTGCAAAACCCCGGGTGATTTTCTTCACACCTATGACATGGCTAATTTTGGTTTTTGTTGTCGTTGTTGTTATTGAGGTTGTTGTTGGAATTGTTATTATTGTTGAAACGGTTGTTGTAGTTGTTGTTGTTGTTGGGACGTTTGTTGTAGTTATTGTTAGGATTGCGGTTATTGTTGCGATTGTTGTTGCGGTTGTTGGGATAGTTGTTGCGATTGTGGTTGTAATTGTTATTGTTGTTGTACTGGTGACTCTTGTCATTGTTTTCCTCCCACTTCCTCTTGAGTTGTTTTGTGTTGGCTTCTTCGGCCGCCTGCTCTTTAATTCTTCCCTCAATCTGATTTATGAGTTTATGAGCCATTCGAATTGCCTTTTGTTTGGAAGCGGGCTCATGTGAACTCACATCTTCTTGAATCCTTACTGGTAACCCTTTTATAAACGCGTCGATCTTCTCTTCTTCATCTTCGAATGTTCCCGGACACAATAGGCACAACTCTGTGAATCTTCGTTCATATGTGGTAATGTCTAACCCTTATGTTCGTAACTCTCTAAGTTCTACCTTGAGCTTATTGACTTCGTTTCTAGGACGGTACTGCTCATTCTAAGCCACCAAACGTCCCGGAAGCAATGCGCATGGCGCACACCTTAATGAACCAAATTATTAGCGATGAACCGGAGAAGGAAAAATCCGAAGCGGGTAGTAGTGATAAGCGTAAGTGGGACAACAACAAGGGGAGAGCCTATGATCAAACCCCTGCAAAGAGGCACAACGATGGGAGGAACCCCAACCCGAACACTAGCTCAGACCCCAACTACAAGGGTACTCTACCACAGTGCAAGAGGTGCTACAAGCACCATACCGGGTATTGTAACGTTGTTTGTGAAAAATGCAAAAAGACCGGACATATTGGCAGAGACTGCAAGATCACCATCATGACTGGGAAGCCGAACCCCAATGGACCGAGAAAGTGTTATGAGTGCGGACAGATGGGCCACTTCAGAAATGAGTGTCCCAACAAGCGAAAGGACCGCGGTCCACTGCATGGTAGAGCTTTCAATGTAAATGCAAGGGATGCTCGTGAGAACCCCGACTTGGTCACAGGTATATTCACTATCAACAATTTATTAGCTTCTGTCCTATTTGATTCTGGTGCCGATAGAAGTTATGTATGTAGACACTTTTGCTCTAAGATAAATTGGTCATTAGTTCCTTTAAAGGAGAGTATGCTTGTAGAAGTAGCCAATGGAAAACTTGAGAAAGTGGACCAAGTTAGCCGAGGAGCTATTATCAATATAGCTGGTGTGGATTTCGAGATTGACTTGATACCCATTAAGTTGGGAAGATTTGATGTTATTGTCGGTATGGACTGGTTGACCAAGATAAGGGCTGACATTATTTGTGAAGATAAAGCTCTTCGTATACCACACGGATACGGTGAGCCACTGATTATTTACGGAGAGAGATGTAGCTCGAAACTGAATCTCATTAGTTGCATGAAAGCGCAAAAGATCATGAAGAAAGGACGTCTTACTATTCTAGCATATGTGAAAACGTTAGAACTGAGGTGAAGAGTGTGGATGACGTACGAATTGTGAACGAATTTTCTGATATCTTTCCGGAAGAATTGCCTGGATTACCGCCACTGAGAGCAGTGAAGTTTCAGATCGATTTAGTGCCAGGAGCTGCACCTGTAGCTCGCGCACCTTATCGACTCGCACCTTCTGAAATGCAAGAGTTGCAGAGTCAATTACAAGAACTGCTAGGCCGTGGATTTATTCAACCGAGTTTCTCGCCTTGGGGCGCTCCTATTTTATTTATGAAGAAGAAGGACGGATCCTTCCATATGTGTATCGACTATCGCGAACTCAACAAGTTGACGATCAAGAATCGGTATCCTCTTTCCAGAATTGACGATCTTTTTGATCAACTACAAGGATCGAGCATTTACTCTAAGATCAATTTGCGATCCGGTTATCACCAGTTGAGGGTGAAAGAGAGCGATGTGATGAAGACTGCATTCAGAACTTGTTATGGTCATTATGAGTTTCTCGTAATGCCATTCGATTTAACCAACGCACCTGCCATGTTTATAGATCTCATGAATCGTGTCTGCAAGCCATACCTGGATAAGTTCGTTATTGTCTACATAGATGATATCCTCATCTACTCTAAGAGCGAAGAAGAACATGAACAACATCTTCGTCTAGTGTTGGAACTCTTGAGACAAGAGCAACTTTATGCAAAATTCTCCAAGTGTGAGTTTTGGTTGAAGGAAGTCCAATTTCTGGGTCATGTTGTGAGCGACCAGGGTATCAAAGTTGATCCCGCCAAGATTGAAGCTATCAGCAAGTGGGAGACTCCCACTACTCCAACTCACATTCGCCAATTTTTAGGTCTCGCCGGTTATTACTGAAGGTTTATTGAAGGTTTCTCTCTGATTGCACGACCGTTAACCGCACTGACTCATAAAGGGAAGAAGTTCGTTTGGGAAACCGCACACGAATCAGCATTTCAAACCTTAAAGCAGAAGTTGACTACCGCACCTATCTTATCACTTCCTGAAGGTAGTGATGATTTTGTTGTGTATTGTGATGCATCGAAAAATGGTTTTGGTTGCATATTGATGCAAAGAACGAAGGTTATCGCTTATGCCTCCCGACAAATGAAGATTCACGAGCGAAACTACACTATTCACGACCTCGATCTTGTAGCCGTTGTCTTTGCATTAAAGCTGTAGAGACACTATCTTTATGGAACTAAGAGCACTATTTTCACCGATCATAAAAGCCTCCAACACATATTTGATCAGAAGCAAACTGAATATGAGATAGCATCGATGGATTGAGACGCTGAACGACTATGATTTTGAACTTCGTTATCACCCTGGCAAGGCCAATGTTGTAGCTGACGCTTTGAGCCAAAAGGAGAGGATGGCACCTCTTCGTGTTCGGGCACTGAACATCACCATTCATTCGAACCTCAATAGCCAGATCCGAGTAGCCCAAGATGATGCTCTCAAGGAGGAGAATATATCTCATGAATACTTGAACATTCTCGTCTCTCGATTCGAAGTTAAGGAGACTGGACTCCGATGCTATGCCGGAAGAATTTGGGTACCCCGTTATGGAGATCTACGGAACCTTATATTAGATGAAGCCCACAAGTCGAGATATTCGATTCATCCAGGAGCCGGTAAAATGTACCACGATCTCAAGGAACAGTATTGGTCGCCTAATCTTAAGAAGGACGTTGCAACTTATGTTGGGAAGTGTTTGACTTGCTTGAAAGTTAAGGCCGAGCATCAGAGGCCTTCTGGGTTACTTCAACAATCGGAAATCCCCAATGGAAGTGGAAAAGGATAACAATGGATTTCATTACGAAGTTACCAAAGACGGTGGGCGGATACGATACCATCTGGGTTATTGTTGACCGACTCACTAAATCTGCACACTTTTTAGCCATGAAGGAAATGGATACGATGGAAAGACTCGCTCAAATATACATAAAAGAGGTTGTATCTCATCATGGTGTGCCCTTATCGATCATCTCAGATCGCGCTCCCCGTTTTGCTTCCAGATTTTGGCGTTCTTTGCAAGAAGCCTTGGGAACCCGTCTCGACATGAGTACTGCGTATCACCCATAGACCGACAGACAAAGCGAACGCACGATTTAGACTTTGGAGGACATGTTGCGTGCTTGTGTCATTGATTTTGGAAAGGCTTGGGAAAGGCATTTACCGCTAGCCGAATTCTCTTACAACGACAATTATCATTCGAGTATTAATACCGCACCTTTTGAAGCGTTGTATGGCTGCAAGTGCCGATCTCCTATTTGTTGGGCCGATGTAGGCGAAATGCAAATCACCGGACCTGAGATAGTCCATGAAACAACTGAGAAGATTGTCCAAATTCAAGCAAGACTCAAGACTGCCCGTGATCCCCAAAAGAGTTATGCCGACCTTAAATGTAAAGACTTTGAATTCAACATGGGTGACCGTGTAATGTTGAAGGTTGCACCTTGGAAGGGTGTGATCCTTTTTGGAAAACGTGGGAAGTTAAACCCGCGATACATTGGTCCTTTTGAAATCTTGGAGCGTGTTGGACCCGTTGCTTACCGTTTGGATCTCCCAACTCAATTGAGCTTAGTTCATCCAACCTTTCATGTGTCGAATTTGAAGAAGTGTCTTGCTGAACCGAAACATGTCATACCATTGGAGGAACTTATGTTTGACGACAAACTCCACTTCGTGGAAGAGCCTGTCGAAATTATGGACCGTGAGGTCAAAACTTTAAAACGCAACAAGATTTCGATCGTCCGAGTATGATGGAATGCCAAACGAGGACCTGAGTTTACCTGGGAACGAGAGGATCAAATGATACAGAAGTATCCTCACCTTTTCCCGACTCCTCCATCTACCTCAGCTTAAAATTTCGGGACGAAATTTTCTTTAACAGGTGGGTAATGTAACGACCCTGGTTTTTCCAACTTTTATTAATAATATTTATTATTAATACTTGCGCATTAATAAATGTATCTTTATACGTTTACTTGTTATCGTACTTGACTTTTCATGGCCCGAATTCTCTTTGTGACACACGTACTTTTCATATTTTCGAATATTATTTACATTCATGATTAATTATTATTAGTCATTTTAATTAACTAAGGTTACTAGTTAATTACTTGAGCTTTATTTGATTAATTGCATACTTACTTGGACTTGGACTTTTATTATTGGAAATGGACTTGGAAGCCCATCCTACTCTCTTAATGGACTTGTAAGCCCATATATTAAGCTAGTATTACATTAAGTTTCAACTTGAATTAATCAACATGTTGGAGACTAGTTACATGCATACTTACACCATTTTCCAACACCATTTTACTTTATTACCACTCTAAGCTATCACCTCCTCCCCATGCTTGAAAGTGCATTTGATTCCTTCCCCTTTGAGCTTGAAAAACCGTCCATCCATGGCTAGGAGGGAGTTCACATTTTCAATTTTTTTTATTACTTATTTGCTTATACTCTTTCATTTTTACACACACTTCATTACTTACACTTCTTTTCTCTCATTTTTCTCTCAACTTTGTAAGTTACAAACTCTATTTCTCCTTTCTTTTTCTCTTCAAAAACTCCACCATCAATCATCATTACTTGTCTTTATTTGTTGATTAATTAATTGTTGTTGTTTGTTGTTGTTAAAGATCAAGTTCTCTAACTTGTATCTTCATGTAATCTTGGTTACTTTCATCTTTTGTTTGTAAAGAACCAAGAACAAGAACCTAAACTTTCTAGTTTATGGTTCTACACTTAATGTTTTAAAAGATATAAAGTTCACGAGTTTTAAAATCATACTTGTGTTCATGTTAGTAAACTTGAGGTTTACTTTCTTAAAGATCAAAGTCTTGGCATGAATCTTTCTAAGTATGAATAACCATGAACTTATTACTTGTAGATTAGTTTATTTCTTTCATTTGTAAGTACTTTAAAAGTTGAGATGTTGTTAATTTGGTCAAGTATTACTAGTTAATCTTGATCTCATATTTCTTGAAACTAAAAGTTAACTTTATAAGTTCAAGAACATGGAAGTATAACTTTCTAGTTATAACTTCATATACTTGTGTTGGATCTAAGTTTCTATAGATTATGGTCTTCTAATTTTGTTGTAAATAAGAGCTTACAAGCTCACATACATTTTTCAAGTTGAAAATCTAAGTTTCATAACTTATGGTTTCATTAAAAGTGTAGATCCAAGTTTTGTAACTTAGGATCTAACTTAAGAACACTAGATCTAGACTTTCTAGTCTAGGATCTTTAAGATCTAGCTAAGATCTAAGTTCTACAACTTATGATCTTGAATATTTAGTTTACTTTCAAGTTTATAGCTTAATATTACTTTTGTAACTCATGTATGTGTCGGATCTAAGATCTTGATGTAACTTTGGTACATCAAACTACATACAACTCTTAAGTAAGTTGTGCTATATATCTTAGACTTACACTAGTGTTATGATGGTTAAAACTTGGTAAAGATGATGCAAACCCATCAACGAGTTGTACACTTGAAGCTATACGCATCAAAGATGAGAACCGTGATGAGCATCAAGCACCAAGAACCCACCAGAACCCCTTTCTTACTGTTTTTTGGAACTGATCAGACTACCTGGGCTACTTTAAAGTTGATTTTCAGTTATTTCGGTTCGATTAGATGATTTTCCGTTTAGACCTTGTCTTAATCCGAGTTACGGTTAAGGATCTATGGCCTCCCGAAAGTCACTACACCCTATTAACGTTGTGCTGAAATTTCTGACCTACTCGCACTTAAACCATCACCACGGTCAAACGAAGACGATTTTGGTTATGGAAATTGGTCATTACCTAGGGGACTCATATACGGAGTCATGGCCACTAGTCTTACCTTATTTCAGTTTGTATAGAGGTCGTAGTGACTGAACGAAGTCAGCCCTTGTTTCAAACCCTAGTCTTGACTTAAAACTTACTTTACACTTTTTGTTTAATGATGAATGATGATGGTACTTAAGACCTAATTTACATACTTTTAAACCTTTGGGAACGATTTACTGACTTAGTAACTTTTGACTTAGGTTGAGGACTTTTCGGACCAACCACTTTGCTTACCTTTCCGCGTATCGACTTTTACTACTTTCTACTGTGAGTTATAGCATCCCTTTTTACTTTAACTATTTTGGAAACTGAGAATACATGCGCATTTTACGTTTTACATACTAGGCATGAGTACTTAAACTTTATATATGTGTGGGTTATACAACGGCATAAACTTTTCCCTTAGCTCGGTAACGTTTAGTCATTGGTCTTTGAACCGATGAACTCGAATCTTAGATATGGATCCATAGGGTTTGACATCCCCACTCGGGCTAGTAGCGCTCGCATTTAATGGGTGTTTAATACTTCGTAAACATACTACGTACTCGCCAAGTGTACTTTTAGGGGGTGATAAACGTTAAGTTAGTTACCAAGTGCCCACGGTTATACATATACTTTTCATACTATTTTGAAACGCTGTTGAAGCACTAAAATCTCGTAGCCTACCTTACATTACTGTTATACTTAAACTATAGCTCACTAACCTTTGTGTTGACGTTTTTAAGCATGTTTTTCTCAGGTGCTTAAGGTTTGCTTGCTTCTGCTGTACTAGTCATGCTTTGTAGACACCCGCTGCGCTTATTAGAGATGTCACCGCATGAAACATTTAATTTGCATTCAAACAATATTACTTTTGAAACGATGTATTTGTAACGACCTATGGGTCTCGTACTATTATTGCTTGCTATTCATAGAAGCATACTTTTGGTTGTTAAACATTTGACGTTGGTTAAAACGTCACCTTTTATCATGAATGCAAACTTATTTTGAAACAGCATATAGTATTTGACCTTGTAATGATCCTGTTGTTGATGATTCGTACACGATGGTTTTGTACGGGGTATCACATTTGGTATCAGAGCCAGGTTGTAGGGAATTAGGTTGCATTAGTGAGTCAAGACCCGACCGAGTAGGATTCACTAATAGGACTAATCTACAACTTGCTAGTTTACTTGTTTCTGCGGAACTTACTGCATGCTGCTGCTTACTTTTGATACTATATGCCATATACTGCTACATGTTTACTCTATTGCATGCTACTATATGCTTCGATTGCATGATACTTCTGTATGATTTGTTATTATTGCCATGCTACTTACTGCTATACATATAGGATGAAATATAGCACATAATAACTTACAATACTGCTATTATACATATAGGATGAATTATAGCACATAATAACTTTGCTACTCAGCAGCTATAAAGGCAATTCTAGTTAATACGCAAGTCGTTCAGCAAAAGAAATAAAGACACGTAATTCATAAGTCCAGAAACAAGTCATGCATTCTGGTTTTACTAAGACGACTTCCCATCCTTAATCTAGTGGAACATAACCGTTGTGACCGTTGACAAGACAGCATGTTGTAACGTCGTCAAAGGGACAAGGGTTTCGTAATGTCCAACAGCCCCGTAATAATCTAAAAACCTTGTTTCTCACCCCAACTACTGTATCCGTCACTTGTGGGAAGGTTTTATTTAAAAGTTGTAATCCGATATTCTTTTTCTCACTTTGGTAAGAAGCAAACATCACTAACCCGTAAGCATAACATGCTTCTTTATGTTGCATGTTAGAAGCTCTTTCTAACTCATGAAATCCTATGTTGGGATATGTTGAGTCAAAATAGGTTCTTAACCCGTAGCGTAAAATTGCATTTGGGTTCCCCGCATTTAACGCTTTAAAGAAAACACGACGTAACTTACGGTCTCCCCAATGTGATATACCCCACCTATCAAAGGAAAGCCTTTTATAAACTAAGGCATTTCTGGAAAGTCTTTCAAATGTTTGACAAGTTAATTTCGCCATAACTAATTGTGCTGATGAATTCTGACCGACTCTAGACAAGATTTCATCAATCATATACTCTGGTAGGTCTTCTAAAATATTCGGTTGTCTACCCTTAACGTCCATTTTGTATTTTTATACTGTAGAATAGACAAGGATTTGATTAGTAAAAGATAATTAACAAACAATACAAGCAATTTTTACATAGAACATAAAAGTACAAGCACACTACAATACATATAATACACAATATGATTACAACCCTCTAATCTGAATCACTGGTTTCTTCGGACTTGGTTCGTTTTCCTAATTTTTTAGGGATATATGGTGTTCCTCTAATACGAGCCGTCGTTTTCCACAATGGTTTAGAAAAACCTGGTGGTTTAGAGGTTCCCGGGTTATTGTTACAATTTAGGAAATATGGATGTTGCCGATACATATAAAGTTCATCGGGGTTGGAATCAGGTTTCACTATTTTTATACCTTTTCCCTTATTATGTTCTTTTGCTTTATTAAATTGGGTCGAGGTAATTTCTATAACATCATCGGAATCCTCGTCGGGACCCGATTCATCAGAAAATTGGTAATCTTCCCAATATTTTGCTTCCTCGGCGGAAACACCATTGACCATTATTGACTTTGGTCCATTGGTTGAGAATTTTCTTTTATTTAATCGATTTACGGTAGGTATCAATATTTCTTCCTCCGGAACCTCTTCTTCTTCTGGTTCCTCCTCTTCCGGTTCCTCCTCTTCCGGTTCCTCCTCTTCCGGTTCCTCTTCGAGAATTTGTGAATCTTCCCAAAATATATTCGACTCTTCATTATTATTAGGTGAGTCGATGGATTTATACTAGAGGTAGACATCTATCATACAATATCAAACACATTAAGAGGTTAATATATCACATAATATTTACATGTTAATAATATATAGTTTCAAACAAAAGTGTTAAGCAATCGTTTTTAAAGAAAACACGGTCGAAGTCCAGACTCATTAATGTATCCTAACAAACTCGATAAGACACACTAATGCAAATTTCTGGTTCTCTAAGACCAATGCTCGGATACCAACTGAAATGTCCCGTTCATATCGATTATAAACGTTTCATACTAATTGATCTCTTTGCGAGGTTTTGACCTCTATATGAGACGTTTTTCAAAGACTGCATTCGTTTTTAAAACAAACCATAACCTTTATTTTATCGACAAGGTTAAAAAGACACCACCTAGATTATCAAGAAACGATAATCTAAAAATATCACACTTACACACTACCAATACATATTGGTTTACAATATTAATATGTTACAACAAAGTAAATCTCGAATGCAGTTTTAAACAATATTATACAATCATGCTGACACCGAATCTTGTCCATATTTTAGCATGCAATAACGAAAGCTCTTAATAATCACCTGAGAATAAAAATGCTTTAAACGTCAACAAAAATATTGGTGAGTTATAGGTTTAACCTATATATTTATCAAATCGTAATAATAGACCACAAGATTTCATATTACCACAAGATTTCATATTTCAATATACATCCCAAACATAGAGATAAAAATCATTCATATGGTGAACACCTGGTAATCGACATTAACAAGATGCATATAAGAATATCCCCTATCATTCCGAGAAATCCTTCGGACATGATAAAAATGAATTCGAAGTACTAAAGCATCCGGTACTTTAGGATTCACGTCAATTAGTAGATCATTCACCCAAAATATTAGATTTTAAAAGTGGGACTATAACTCACTTTCACAGATTTTTGGATGGGGTTTACTAATTCTTAGGCTACCAAGCAAAAGGGGCATATTCGGCTTCGATCATTCACCCATATAATGTAGTTTCAATTACTTGTGTCTATTTCGTAAAATATTTATAAAACTGCATGTATTCTCATCCCAAAAATATTAGATTTTAAAAGTGGGACTATAACTCACTTTCACAGATTTTTACTTCGTCGGGAAGTAAGACTTGGCCACTGGTCGATTCACGAACCTATAAAAAATATGTACATATATATCAAAGTATGTTCAAAATATATTTACAACATTTTTAATACGTTTTAATGTTTTAAGTTTATTAAGTCAGCTGTCCTCGTTAGTAACCTACAACTAGTTGTACACAGTTAGATGTACAGAAATAAATTGATATATATTATCTTGAATCAATCCACAACCCAGTGTATACACGTCTCAGGCTAGATCACAACTCAAAGCATATATATTTTTGGAATCAACCTCAACCCTGTATAGCTAACTCAAACATTACTGCATATAGATTGTCTATGGTTGTTGCAAATAATATATATACATGGGTCGATATGATATGTCAAAACATTTACATACGTGTCTATGGTATCCCAAGATTACATAATATATTAGAATACATGTATAATACAATATAAGTTAGCTAGGATATGATTAATATAGATTTTTTTTTTACCAATTTTCACGTAGCTACAACAAGCAAAATTATCCAATCTTGTTTTACCCATAACTTTTTCGTTTTAAATCCGTTTTGAGTGATTCAAGTTGCTATGGGTTCATATTGAACTTAAGTTTATGAATCTAAACAGAAAAAGTATAAGTTTATAGTCAGAAATAAAGGTTACAAGTCAATATTATAAGAGGTAGTCATTTCAGTCGAAAGAACGACGTCTTGATGACTATTTTGAAAAACATACTTCCACTTTGAGTTTAACCATGATTTTTGGATAGAGTTTCATGTTCATAAGAAAAATCATTTTTCCAGAAGGAAAATTTTTAAATCAAAGTTTATCATAGTTTTTAATTAACTAACCCAAAACAGCCCGCGGTGTTACTACGACGGCGTATATCCAGTTTTACGGTATTTTTCGTGTTTTCATGTTTTAAATCATTAAGTTAGCATATCATATAGATATATAACATGTGTTTAGTTGATTTTAAAAGTCAAGTTATAAGGATTAACTTTTGTTTGCGAACAAGTTTAGAATTAACTAAACTATGTTCTAGTGATTACAAGTTTAAACCTTCGAATAAGGTAGTTTTATATATGAATCGAATGATGTTATGAACATCATTACTACCTCAGGTTTTGTAGATAAACATACTAGAAATGAGAAAATAGATCTAGCTTCAAAGGATCCTTGGATGGCTTGAAAGTTCTTGAAGTAGAATCATGACACGAAAACAAGTTCAAGTAAGATTTCCACTCAAAATAAGATTGTTAAAGTTATAGAAATTGAATCAAAGTTTGAATATGAGTATTACCTTGTATTAGAAAGATATCTCACTCTTAATAAGAAATATTTCTTGAGGTTGGATGATTACTTGAAATGGATTTGCAAGATTGGAAGTAAGCTAGTAAACTTGAAAGTTTTCTTGAAGTTTTCTTGAGTAGTTGTTATTTATGTTGATCTAGCTTAACTAGATTGAACTAGGTTGAGCTATATTATGAAGAAAAAGATGAAGAATACTTAGAACAATGGAAGAACACTTGAGGGAGTTTAGTTTGACGCATAAAAATTGAAAAATGAAAGTGTTTATGGTGATGATTGAAAATGTGATGTAGGTACTCCATATAAAGTCAAATTAGAATGTAATTTTGTGTAATCATTAATGCTAGTTGCCAAGTGATAGTTCCCACATGGTTAGGTGACTCACATGGGCTGCTAAGAGCTGATCATTGGAGTGTATATACCAATAGTACATACATCTAGGAGCTGTGTATTGTACGAGTACGAATACGGGTGCATATGAGTAGAATTGTTGATGAAAATGAATGAGGATGTAATTGTAAGCATTTTTGTTAAGTAGAAGTACTTTGATAAGTGTCTTGAAGTCTTTCAAAAGTGTATGAATACATGTTAAAACACTACATGTATATACAAACTGAGTCGTTAAGTCATCGTTAGTCGTTACATGTAAGTGTTGTTTTGAAACCTTTAAGTTAATGATCTTGTTAAATGTTGTTAACACATTGTTTATTATTTCTAATGAGATGTTAAATTATTACATTATCATGATATTATGATGTATTAATAGATCTTAATATGATATATATACATTTAAATGTCGTTACAACGATAATCGTTACATATATGTCTCGTTTCGAAATCCTTAAGTTAGTAGTCTTATTTTTTACATATGCAGTTCATTGTTAATACACTTAATGATATGTTTACTTATCATTTATCATGTTTATCATAGTGTATCAATATATTAATATGATTCATAGGTATTTAGTAAAACGTTGTTATAACGATAATCGTTATATATATCGTTTCGAGTTTCTTAATTCAATAAACTCATTTTTATGTATATAACTCATTGTTAAAATACCTAATGAGATACTTACTTATCATAATATCATGTTAACTATATATATATATCCATATATATATATATATATATATATATATATATATATATATATATATATATATATATATATATATCATGTCAGTTTTATAAGTTTTAACGTTCGTGAATCGCCGGTCAACTTGGGTGGTTAAATGTCTACATGAAACCTATTTCAATTAATCAAGTCTTAACAAGTTTGATTGCTTAACATATTGGAAACACTTAATCATGTAAATATCAAATTCATTTAATATATATAAACATGGAAAAGTTCGGGTCATTACAGACGAGGGGTCATCGATCAGACTCTTTTTATTAAGGAAAGGGGGGACGACATTATGTTGGTACAAGTGTATGTGGACGATATCATCTTTAGGTCAACCGATCAGAAAATGGTTGATGAGTTTCAGGATGTAATGCAAAAACGGTTTAAGATGAGTTCACTAGGGGCCATTAATTTCTTCTTAGGGTTGCAGGTTAATCAAACTGAAAAGGGCATTTTTCTACATCAATCAAAGTATGTAGCTGACAACTTGAGCCAGTTCAAGATGGAAGATGAAGGAATTGCCAAGAATCCTCTGTCGGTGAATCACGGGATTACACCAGAAAATACAGGGCCGAAAGTCAATCCGACTCTTTACATGGCTATTATTGGTTCCTTAATGTATCTTACAGCGTCTCGCCCAGATATCATGTTCGCTACTTGTTTGTGTGCTCGATATCAGGCACAACCGAATGTGAATCATATGTTAGCAGCAAAGAAGATCATGCGTTATCCAAAGGGAACTCCAAGTTTGGGCTTATGGTATCCTCGAAAGGATGGGTTCGATCTAACGACTTTTAGTGATTCTGATTATGAGGGTTGTAAGAGAGACTACAAATCAACCTCGGGAGGGTGTCAGTTTATAGGTAGTAGGTTGATAAGTTGGCAGTGTAAGAAACAAACGGCAGTCGCACAATCGACGTGTTAGGCTGAATATATTGCAGCGGCAAGTTGTACTTCTCAAGTTGTCTGGATTCAACAACAACTTCGGGACTACGGTTTGCAAATTTCTAACACTCCTATATATGTTGATAATACTGCTGCTATTGCTGTTACTAAGAATCCTGTTAATCATTCTAAGACCAAACACATAGGAATCAAGTACCATTTCATTAGGGACAGTTATGAAAAGAAACTAATAGATGTCCTACAAATAGATACAACAACCCAAAGGGTTGACTTGTTTATGAAAGCGTTTGATAGACCCCGTTTCCTATTCCTATTAAATGTTTTAGGTGTGAAAGATAGGGCGGAAGTTGTGTCCGACAAGGAGTTATTGAAGTAACCATCCAATCTGTATCATTTGTATATTTTGCATTTTACATCATTTTTGCATGCTATTTAGTTTATTTGTGTGTTTTGCATGATCATTTTATTTTCTGTTATGCATTGTTTTTTTAATTGAAAAACCAAAAAGACTGTGTTTATTTGTTTTCTATTGAGTAGAATAGTTGATAAAATTGCTTCATCGGAAAATACAAAAACATTGAAAAATGAAAAAGCCATAAAAATTAGAAAAATTAGAAAATGAGAAGTTGTTATGTGAAAATGGGAAATGGTTGTATTACTGAACTTGCATGTTAAGCGTTCTGCGTAAAAGCTAGTAGTACATGATTAGTTAATGAATGTTGATAAATTTTGAGGATTGAATTTTGGAATGAGAGGATCACTTGTACATAAAGTAAATAATCTTGGCAAGGAAATCGCGGAAAGGTTTACAGCGGTTGACGGTAGTCACCTACCTATCACTGAGAATGTATTGAGAAATGATTTTTCAGGAACTCAACAGACGGTTGAGGTCTCCCCTACTACGATTTATACTCTAGTGAAGGATTGCTAAGTAAGTCCACAAGGTGAGTTTACTCTGTTCAAACCTATACTAGTTTCTATTTACCTTTATTGCTTGGGCAGAAACGCGTTAGGTCAATCAGGTATCCAAAGGGGGTGTTCTCACTATGAACGGGTCGAAAAGTGCAATTCTGTATCACAGACATTTCATCGATTTGAGAAAGTTATTGAAGGAGACTGCTTCAACGCCAAAGATTAATGTTGCAGTGTGGTTCATCTCTAAGCGTGGTGCACATCATCCAAGTTGTATTTATTCTTTTATTTCGATTTGTTTTCATTTATGTTTAAGTTTGCAAAAGCAAAAGAGCAACATCAGAAAATCCAAAAAAAAAAAAAAAAACGAGTGGATTCTGTTATTAGTTATTTTTTCATGTATATATAGTTTCGAAGACTTAACGATGATGCACCACAGCAACTACAAAGAGTTCGTGCTATTAAATGGTACAGACTTCGTGTCTATCAGAAATTTAAATTCTTCTTGTGAAAGATGATCAAACGCTATGCTGATCAGAACAATTTAAGTTATCTATATCAGAGGAGGAGAAGTGCCAGAGTTTCAGATCTAGAAAACTCAAATCATTCGGTACATTTATTGTCTGTGATATGGGTTGTGCCGATTGATCTACATAGCTGGGGATATCTTCTGGAGGGTATTCTGATTTAGAATTCCATCACTCCCAAAATCATCATTTCATTCCATCATTATTAGCTTTTAGCTCAAGCATGGGGTTTATAGCGACTGGTAACTGTGTTCTTACGGAGTATGCAATAAAATTGAGATAAACAAAGCTTTCTGAATCGAAAGGTATAAGTTTAAGGTAGAAGTCCATGGCTGACAGGGTTGCTAGAAACATCGTGAGATGTTCCTGTTCAATCAAATCGAAAGTACATCGAGGTGATAGCGGACAACTTCAATTTATTGTGCTCAATTGACTACCTAAAAAATTTGTGCGATCTAAAGTGAGGACTAAGTTTAAGATTATTTATCCATGTGTGTAAGTGATTTTCAAAAAGTCTGGGAGGAAAGTCTGATAAGTTTATTGATTTTCAAAGACAAAAAGTGTAAATACTTAAAAATCTAATTGGAACATAAAGTTCTGAATGAAAAAATTGAACAAGGTTATTAATTGCAAATCATAGTTCAGTTCCGATCCCTAGAAAAATGTTGATTAATTCATCTTCTCACAAAAATATGGTAGTCTACTATGTTAGCGGTATAGTTTGTTCTTGACAGTTTAATCTGTTTTCATACTTGTGATATACACCATGCTAGTTATTGATTTAATTCATCATATGTATATGCCTGCATTTGTTTTCCATTGTTTGCTTTATAAAATGAAAAAGACAAAAAGATTTGGTGTGATTTTAATATTTTTACATGTTTCATACTGTATATTGTTGCATATTATTTGGTGGTTACTTCATAAACTCTGTATGTGTGGACCAAGGGGAGTAAGCAAGTCTGTAAGTGTTAGTGGAAGAGATCCGTAAAATGAAAAGTTTATTAAGTCGGGCATTCACTTATTTGACTTAGGTTAAAATGCTTTTGGATCTGGAAAAGATGTGTAAAGTTGAGATTTTAGGGACTAGTTTACATGAGTGAGTTGAATTGGTTGAGAATTAGTGTTAGAAGAAATGAGAATGAAAATTTAGTTTTAATGTTTTAATTGCAACCGAACGGTTACACAATGCAACCGCACGGTTACACCATGTAACCGCCCGGATAAGTGAAATTTAAGGGTTTTTGAACTTAAAATCTAACCGCACGGTTACATATTGCAACCGCACGGTTACATATTTTTGGGCCAGATACAACCCTGCAACCGCACGGTTGCAGGACGGGTATAAATACCCAGACTCAGAACCGTGGGTTGCTTGTGCTCTCATTTGGTTAAGTGTTAAATTCATCTAAAATTGCAAAGTGTTAAGGGGAGCTTTTGATCTCGTTTTTCTGAATCTACTTGTGTTTCTCATCAATTTCATCTACTACAGGTTCTATTTCATCCATTAAATCTCTTGTTTTAATTAGTTTTTATTTTTTTTAAGTTAAGATCAATACTGAGAGTGTTGATGTGTTTTAACTAAAATTGTTGTTTTAAACATGCTAATCGGAGGTATTAGATGCTATTACAATGATTTATTTGATGATCAATACTCGTTTTGGTGGATTTGGGTTTTGAAAACCCTAACTGTTCGGATGAATGCAACCGCACTGTTGCACCCTGCAACCGCACGGTTATGCGTGCAACCGAGTACTATTCTGTGCATTCGCACGGTTGCATAGCAGATTCAAAATTCAGATCGACCAATTATTCGTTGTTTTTGTTTATTGTTGTCAATTCAATGAGTTGCTTTAACCATCTTAGAGGTTATGTTTTATAGCTCATCTCTATGGCGAACAGAGTATCACGCAGGGTGTCTCAGAGTGAATTTGAGAGCGCTATCACAACTCGAAGAAATCTGATTGCTGGTCGTGCGATTCTGACCGGTTGTCATGTGAGAGCTCAACCAGGATTTACTGCTTACTGGAGGGGAATAAGTGTTGGGGCATTTATTTATCGAGACAGGGTTTACTTCCCTAAGCTTATTAGGGAGTTCTATACTGAAATGTTCCGTTCTTATTGATTAAAAACGTTCCATATTAATTGATTTCGTTGCGAGGTTTTGACCTCTGTATGAGACGTTTTTCAAAGACTGGATTCATTTTAAAACAAACCATAACCTTTATTTCATCAATAAAGGTTTAAAAAGCTTTACGTAGATTATCAAATAATGATAATCTAAAATATCCTGTTTACACGCGACCATTACATAATGGTTTACAATACAAATATGTTACAACAAAATAAGTTTCTTGAATGCAGTTTTTACACAATATCATACAAACATGGACTCCAAATCTTGTCCTTATTTTAGTATGCAACAGCGGAAGCTCTTAGTATTCACCTGAGAATAAACATGCTTTAAACGTCAACAAAAATGTTAGTGAGTTATAGGTTTAACCTATATATATCAAATCGTAACAATAGACCACAAGATTTCATATTTCAATACACATCCCATACATAGAGATAAAAATCATTCATATGGTGAACACCTGGTAACCAACATTAACAAGATGCATATATAAGAATATCCCCATCATTCCGGGACACCCTTCGGATATGATATAAATTTCGAAGTACTAAAGAATCCGGTACTTTGGATGGGGTTTGTTAGGCCCAATAGATCTATCTTTAGAGTTCGCGTCAATTAGGGTGTCTGTTCTCTAATTCTTAGATTACCAGACTTAATAAAAAGGGGCATATTCGATTTCGATAATTCAACTATAGAATGTAGTTTTACGTACTTGTGTCTATTTTGTAAATCATTTATAAACCTGCATGTATTCTCATCCCAAAAATATTAGATTTTAAAAGTGGGACTATAACTCACTTTCACAGATTTTTACTTCATCGGGAAGTAAGACTTGGCCACTGGTTGATTCACGAACCTATAACAATATATACATATATATCAAAGTATGTTCAAAATATATTTACAACACTTTTAATATATTTTGATGTTTTAAGTTTATTAAGTCAGCTGTCCTCGTTAGTAACCTACAACTAGTTGTCCACAGTTAGATGTACAGAAATAAATCGATAAATATTATCTTGAATCAATCCACGACCCAGTGTATACGTATCTCAGTATTGATCACAACTCAAACTATATATATTTTGGAATCAACCTCAACCCTGTATAGCTAACTCCAACATTCACATATAGAGTGTCTATGGTTGTTCCGAAATATATATAGATGTGCTGACATGATAGGTCGAAACATTGTATACGTGTCTATGGTATCTCAAGATTACATAATATACAATACAAGTTGATTAAGTTATGGTTAGAATAGATTTGTTACCAATTTTCACGTAGCTAAAATGAGAAAAATTATCCAATCTTGTTTTATCCATAACTTCTTCATTTTAAATCCATTTTGAGTGAATCAAATTGCTATGGTTTCATATTGAACTATATTTTATGAATCTAAACAGAAAAAGTATAGATTTATAGTCAGAAAAATAAGTTACAAGTCATTTTTGTAAAGGTAGTCATTTCAGTCGAAAGAACGACGTCTAGATGACCATTTTAGAAAACATACTTTCACTTTGAGTTTAACCATAATTTTTGGATATAGTTTCATGTTCATAATTAAAATCATTTTCCCAGAATAACAACTTTTAAATCAAATTTTATCATAGTTTTTAATTAACTAACCCAAAACAGCCCCCGGTTTTACTACGACGGCGTATATCCAGTTTTATGGTGTTTATCGTGTTTCTGGGTTTTAAATCATTAAGTTAGCATATCATATAGATATAGAACATGTATTTAGTTGATTTTAAAAGTCTAGTTAGAAGGATTAACTTTATTTGCGAACAAGTTTAGAATTAACTAAACTATGTTCTAGTGATTACAAGTTTATAACGTTGAATAAGACAGCTTTTTATGTATGAATCGAATGATGTTATGAACATCATTACTACCTCAAGTTCCTTGGATAAACCTACTGGAAATGAGAAAAATAGATCTAGCTTCAAAGGATCCTTGGATGGCTTGAAAGTTCTTGAAGCAGAATCATGACACGAAAACAATTTCAAGTAAGATTTTCACTCGAAATAAGATTGTTATAGTTATAGAAATTGAATTAAAGTTTGAATATGATTATTACCTTGTATTAGAAAGATAACCTACTGTAAGTAACAAAGGTTTCTTGATCTTGGATGATTACTTGGAATGGATTTAGAATACTTGGAAGTAAACTTGCAATCTTGGAAGTATTCTTGATTTTATGAAACTAGAACTTTTGGAATTTATGAAGAACACTTAGCACTTGAAGATAGAACTTGAGAGAGATCAATTATATGAAAAAAATTGAAGAATGAAAGTATTTTTAGGTGTTTTTGGTCATTGGTGTATGGATTAGATATAAAGGATATGTAATTTTGTTTTCATGTAAATAAGTCATGAATGATTACTCATATTTTTGTAATTTTATGAGATATTTTATGCTAGTTGCCAAATGATGGTTCCCACATGTGTTAGGTGACTCACATGGGCTGCTAAGAGCTGATCATTGGAGTGTATATACCAATAGTACATACATCTAAAAGCTGTGTATTGTACGAGTACGAATACGGGTGCATACGAGTAGAATTGTTGATGAAATTGAACGAGGATGTAATTGTAAGCATTTTTGTTAAGTAGAAGTATTTTGATAAGTGTTTTTAAGTCTTTCAAAAGTGTATGAATACATATTAAAACACTACATGTATATACATTTTAACTGAGTTGTTAAGTCATCGTTAGTCGTTACATGTAAATGTTGTTTTGAAACCTTTAGGTTAACGATCTTGTTGAATGTTGTTAACCCATTATTTATTATAACAAATGAGATGTTAAATTGTTATATTATCATGATATTATGATATATAATATATCTTAGTATATATATATACAGTTAAATGTCGTTACAACGATAATCGTTACATATATGTCTCGTTTCGAAATCATTAAGTTAGTAGTCTTATTTTTACATATGTATTTCATTGTTAATACACTTAATAATATATTTACTTATCATTTAACATAATTAACCAAGTGTATCAATATCTTAATATGATTCATATGTACCTAGTAAGACGTTGTTATAACGATAATCGTTATATATACCGTTTTCGAGTTTCTTAAATTAATAGTCTCATTTTTATGTATATAACTCATTGTTAAAATACATAATGAGATACATACTTATAATAAAATCATGTTAACTATATATATAACCATATATATGTCATCGTATAGTTTTTACAAGTTTTAACGTTCGTGAATCACCGATCAACTTGGGTGGTCAATTGTCTATATGAAACCTATTTCAATTAATCAAGTCTTAACAAGTTTGATTGCTTAACATGTTGGAAACACTTAATCATGTAAATATCAATTTCATTTAATATATATAAACATGGAAAAGTTCGGGTCACTACAGTACCTACCCGTTAAATAAATTTCATCCCGAAATTTTAAGCTGTTGAAAGTGTTGACGAATCTTCTAGAAATAGATGCGGGTATGTCTTCTTCATCTGATCTTCACGCTCCTAGGTGAACTCGGGTCCTCTATGAGCATTCCATAGAACCTTAACAATAGGTATGTTGTTTTGTTTAAGTCTCTTAACCTCATGATCCATTATTTCGACGGGTTCTTCAATGAATTGAAGTTTTTCATTGATTTGGATTTCGTCCAACAGAATAGTGAGATCTTCTTTAGCAAAACATTTCTTCAAATTTGAGACGTGGAAAGTGTTATGTACAGCTACGAGTTGTTGAGGTAGCTCCAGTTGGTAAGCTACTGGTCCGACACGATCTATAATCTTGAATGGTCCAATGTACCTTGGATTTAGTTTCCCCCGTTTACCAAATCGAACAACGCCTTTCCAAGGTGAAACCTTAAGCATGACCATTTCTCCAATTTCAAACTCTATATCTTTTCTTTTACTGTCTACGTAGCTCTTTTGTCGACTCTGGGCGGTTTTCAATCTTTGTTGAATTTGGATGATTTTCTCGGTAGTTTCTTATATTATCTCCGGACCCGTAATCTGTCTATCCCCCGCTTCATTCCAACAAATTGGAGACCTGCACTTTTTACAATAAAGTGCCTCAAACGGCGCCATCTCAATACTAGAATGATAACTGTTGTTGTAGGAAAATTCTGCTAACGGTAGGTGTCGATCCCAACTGTTTCCGAAATCAACAACACATGCTCGTAGCATGTCTTCAAGCGTTTATATCGTCCTTTCGCTCTGCCCGTCAGTTTGTGGATGATAGGCAGTACTCATGTCTAGACGAGTTCCTAATGCTTGCTGTAATGTCGGCCAGAATCTTGAAATAAATCTGCCATCCCTATCAGAGATAATAGAGATTGGTATTCCATGTCTGGATACGACTTCCTTCAAATACAGTCGTGCTAACTTATCCATCTTGTCATCTTCTCTTATTGGCAGGAAGTGTGCTGATTTGGTGAGACGATCAACTATTACCCAAATAGTATCAAAACCACTTGCAGTCCTTGGAAATTTAGTGATGAAATCCATGGTAATGTTTTCCCATTTCCATTCCGAGATTTCAGGTTGTTGAAGTAGACCTGATGGTTTCTGATGCTCAGCTTTGACCTTAGAACACATCAAACATTCTCCTACGTATTTAGCAATATCGGCTTTCATATCCGGCCACCAAAAATGTTTCTTAAGATCCTTGTACATCTTTCCCGTTCCAGGATGTATTGAGTATCTGGTTTTATGAGCTTCTCTAAGTACCATTTCTCTCATATCTCCAAATTTTGGTATCCAAATCCTTTCAGCCCTATACCGGGTTCCGTCTTCCCGAATATTAAGATGCTTCTCCGATCCTTTGGGTATTTCATCCTTTAAATTTTCCACTTTTAAAATTCCTTGTTGCGCCTCCTTTATTTGAGTAGTAAGGTTATTGTGAATCATTATATTCATAGATTTTACTCGAATGGGTTCTCTGTCCTTCCTGCTCAAGGCGTCGGCTACCACATTTGCCTTCCTCGGGTGGTAACGAATCTCAAAGTCGTAATCATTCATGTCATAACCCGTCCTTAACCATAAGAACGTGTTAGATAACGTATGATTTCATTGCGAGGTATTGACCTCTATATGCGACATTTTTAAAAAGGAAAACTGCATATATTATACATTACAAACCAAACCATTATTTTTGTTACAAGCTTTAGACAATAAAAAGATGATTATCGTTTAACGATAATCTTCGACTTACAAACTTTACAAATGATAATAACAACACGATTTCTAGCATATTTTACAACACACGTCCTCGGATATGCAGTTTTATTTTTGACACAAATATGAGTACGCATGATCCTGCTTAGATTCAACATAATGCAGCGGAAGCTTTAATTATCACCTGAGAATAAACATGTTTAAAAACGTCAACATAAAGTTGGTGAGATATAGGTTTAGTGCGCAGCAATATATATATATAGACCACAAGATTTCGTATATAAACATTTCAATAAAAATATTCTAAGTGGTTGAGCACTTGGTAACCATACTTAACATTTTCACGTCGCATATTCCCTTTAATATGAAATCTTACTACACCGTACCAAGTGTAGTCACAAAACGAAGTACTGTGCAACCGTTGAATACTGGTCGTCCAGTCCGGTTGGGGTTGTCAGGCCCGATAGATCTATCAACAGGATTCGCGTTTACAATACCGCTGTAAATATTAGTTACCAAGCTACAGGGAAGTATGCCAGTGGTACAACTCAACGTAGAACATATTTTTCAGTTACTTGTGTCCATATCGTAAAACATAAAATACATGTATTCTCATCCCGAAATATTTAGAGTTTAAAAGTGGGACTATATACTCACTCTTGTCTTGATGATATATATATTTTGACTCGGTCTTCCGGTTGATATCACAAACCTATCCATATATAATATATCAATATGTTTTCATTTTAAAACAAACGTTATATATATATATACTTGTTATACTTTTAATATTTTGAATATTTCCTTAGTCCGTAGTTAGCATTCCGATGTTAGTAATTCAATTTTTAATGGTTCATTTTTAGATGTTTAATATACCCGCAATAAACAAAACCCCCAACGAAATAAATAAAACCCCATCGTATATGTATTGGTCGAGATTAATCTTGACCCATGGTACCGGTGTTGTCAAATGACGTGTTGCGTACATAAAGTACCGGTGTTGTCAAAGGACGTGTTGCGTACAATCATGGGATCTTATGATTAATCTTCTCGTGTTGTTTACGGGTGATCCTGAACCATATAAAATTGAATTATAAGTACATATATATAAAATATCATGTTAGCTTAGAAATATGTGATTTATATCATTTTTTTCCAATTGATCCCGTAGTTGAAATGATCTAGGATAACCAATTTTGTTTCGGTCATAGTTTCTTCGTTACAAATCCGTTTTCGTTGATTCAAATTGCCATCTTCTTGGATCGAGTTCTTCTTTAAGACTATGAACTGTAAATACCTTGGTTTGTATTCAAAATCATACGGCATAAGTGAAACATTAGTGAAACATATGAAGTTAAACATTTTTGTTACAACAAAATCATTTAATGACCATTTTTCTAAAAATACTTATACTTTGAAAAACCAAGTTTTACCTTGTTAAATTAGCATATACATAAGTTATATTACAGGTCTTGAAGTATTTTAAAAGTTAAGTTAGAAGGATCTATTTAGTTTGCAAACAAGTTTGAAAACATTCAAACTATGTTCTTGTTGTTAAACTTTTGTACCACAAAATAAGATAGCTATATATATATGAATCGAATAAGGTTATGAACATAGATTCTACCTCAAGTTCCTTGGATAAGTTTGCTGTAAAAGAGGAGTAAGAAGCTAGAATCAAAAGGGTGATAGAAGTGGATGAAAGATTGGAAGTAAGTTGGTGTTCTTGGAAGGTTTTCTTGAAGTGTTTTTGTATGGTTTTCTTATGGTGTTTTAGTATGGTTTTTGAAGCTAGATCTTTATGGAACTTTGCTGGATTGTTATGGAGTTTAGAGAGTAAGAAAGAGTGTGTGTTTTTAGTTAAGAGATTGAAGTAAAAATGAATCAAAAATGATGATACATATATACTCCTAAAAATGTGATCTTTAAGGATAACATGACAAAATTTTAGTTTGTATTTTTGTAATTAGTCTTGCAATGATTCAAAAGTAATTACCTTATACATAAGGCATGAATAAGGGCTGGTTAGGTGGTGATTTGATGTGTATTTACTATTAGTAAATACGTATAGGAGCTTGGTATGATACGAGTACAAATACTCTAGGTATACGTATAGAAATTTTGTGAAAAATGGAATGAGGATTCAAATATAGCTATCTTTTGTGAATACACTTATATGGTTTTATGTATTTAAGTCTTTAAAAGTGATTAAATACATTACTTATACAATATATGTATAAACATTATATGTCTTAAGTATTTATGTCAAATAACGTTACGTATAGTTATCGTTTTGAAAACTTAAGTTAGTAGTTTCAAAATACACATATAACTTGTTGTTATTAATACAAAATGAGATATTAAAACATTTATTAATCATGTTAAATATGTATATATACATTTATATACACAAACGTATAATTATCATATATTGTATAGTTCGTGATATCATCGGTCAAACTAGACGGTCAAACGTTGTGTAAAACTCTTTTCGAAAACATAAGTCTCGACAATTTGGATTGCTTATCATGTTGGCAAGGTTTAATTTATGTAAATATTAATCTTATAAGTATAGTATGATCGAAAAAGTGCGGGTCGTTACATTACCTCCCCGTTAAATAAATTTCGTCCCGAAATTTTAAAATTGTACCTATTTTGCGTCATCGAGAAACAAGTGTGGATACTTTTGCTTCATCTGATCCTCTCGTTCCCAAGTAAACTCGGGACCTCTTCTAGCATTCCAACGAACCTTAACAATCGGTATATTGCTCTGTTTGAGCTTTTTAACTTCACGGTCCATGATTTCGATTGGTTCTTCGACGAATTGTAGTTTCTCGTCGACATGGATTTCTTCAAGAGGAATGGTAAGGTCTTCCTTTGCAAGACACTTCTTAAGGTTCGAGATGTGAAAGGTATTATGTACTCCGGCGAGTTGTTGCGGTAACTCGAGTCGATAAGCTACCGGTCCAATGCGTTCGATGATCTTGAACGGGCCTACGTACCTTGGGTTCAGTTTACCCCTTTTGCCGAAACGTATTACACCTTTCCAAGGTGACACCTTTAGCATAACCATGTCCCCAACCTGAAACTCTAATGGTTTCCTTCGAACATCGGCGTAGCTCTTTTGGCGACTACGGGATGTTTTCAATCTCTCCTTGATTTGTACTATCTTCTCGGTCGTTTCGTGTATGATCTCGGGACCAGTTAAATGTCGATCTCCTACTTCATTCCAACAGATAGGAGATCTACACTTCCTTCCGTACAATGCTTCGAATGGCGCAGCTCCAATGCTCGCATGATAACTATTATTATACGAGAATTCTGCTAACGGTAGATATTTATCCCATCCGTTTCCAAAATCGATCACACATGCCCTGAGCATGTCTTCGAGAGTCTGAATCGTTCTTTCACTCTGTCCATCGGTTTGTGGATGATATGCGGTACTCATATCCAACCGAGTTCCTAGTGCCTCCTGTAGTGATTGCCAAAACTTTGAGGTAAATCTACTATCACGATCGGATATAATGGAAATAGGTATTCCATGCCTTGAAACAACTTCCTTTATATACAATCGTAATAGTTTCTCCATTCTATCTGTTTCCTTTATAGGCAAGAAATGTGCAGACTTGGTGAGACGATCAACAATCACCCAAATGGTGTCGTATCCCCAGGCAGTCTTTGGTAACTTCGTGATGAAATCCATGGTAATACCATCCCATTTCCATTCTGGGATTTCTGGTTGTTGAAGTAACCCTGACGGCTTTTGATGTTCTGCTTTGACTTTGGAACAAGTTAAACATTCCCCAACATATGTTGCAACGTCTGTCTTTAAATTAGGCCACCAATAACGTGTCTTAAGATCTTGATACATCTTTCCGACTCCAGGATGCATCGAATATCTTGTCTTATGTGCCTCGTTCAATATCAACTTCCTTAATCCACCCAACTTCGGTACCCAAATACGATTTGCAAAATATCGAATTCCATCTTCCCGCATAACGAGTTGCTTCTCATACTTCTTCATTATTTCATTTCCTATATTTTCTTTAGTAAGTGCTTCTCGTTGAACTTCTTTGATTTGTGAGTTGAGATTCATGCGAATTTTTATGTTCATCGCTCGTACTCGAATTGGTTCTCGTTCCTTTCTGCTTAGTGCGTCAGCCACCACATTCGCTTTCCCGGGATGATAACGAATTTCACAATCATAGTCGTTTATTAACTCGACCCACCTACGTTGCCTCATGTTCAATTGTTTCTGATCAAAAATATGTTGAAGGCTTTTATGATCAGTAAACACAGTGCATTTAACCCCATACAAGTAGTGTCTCCATATCTTCAATGCAAACACGACTGCTCCCAGTTCTAAATCATGCGTCGTATAATTCCGCTCGTGAATCTTCAATTGTCGGGATGCGAATGCAATAACTTTCTTCCGTTGCATAAGAACACAACCAAAACCTTGTCGCGAAGCGTCACAATATATTTCAAAATCATCGTTCCCTTCTGGTAACGATAAAATAGGCGCCGTAGTTAACTTCTTCTTCAGTAATTGAAATGCGTTCTCCTGCTCCGAGGTCCATTCATATTTCTTCCCTTTTTGCGTTAACGCTGTCAACGGTTTAGCTATTCGGGAAAAATCTTGAATAAACCTTCTATAATAACCGGCTAAACCCAAAAATTGGCGTATCTGCATTGGTGTCTTAGGAGTCTCCCATTTTTCAATGGCTTCAATTTTTGCTGGATCAACCTGAATTCCTTCGCTATTAACAACGTGACCAAGAAATTGCACTTCTTTCAACCAGAAAGCACACTTAGAAAATTTAGCATACAGTTGTTCTTTTCTCAACAACTCCAGTATCAACCTTAAATGCTCTTCATGCTCTTGCTCACTCTTGGAATAGATAAGAATATCATCAATGAAAACGATAACAAACTTATCTAAATACGGACTACAAACTCGATTCATGAGGTCCATGAATACAGCTGGCGCATTCGTCAATCCAAACGGCATAACCAAAAATTCGTAATGACCATAACGTGTCCGAAAAGCAGTTTTCGGAATGTCCTCTTCTTTGACACGTAATTGATGATAGCCCGACCTTAGGTCGATTTTCGAATAAACACATGATCCTTGTAATTGATCAAATAAGTCATCAATTCTCGGTAGTGGATACCGATTCTTGATAGTTAACTTATTTAATTCACGATAATCTATACACATCCTAAAAGATCCATCTTTCTTTTTAACAAATAGAATCGGAGCTCCCCATGGTGATGTACTTGGTCGTATGAATCCACGGTCCAATAATTCTTTTAACTGACTTTGAAGTTCTTTTAATTCGGACGGTGCAAGTCTATATGGCGCACGAGCCACTGGTGCAGCTCCTGGTACTAAATCTATTTGAAATTCTACCGATCTAAATGGAGGTAATCCCGGCAATTCTTCCGGAAAAACTTCAGGAAAATCTCTTGCCACAGGCACGTCGTTGATGCACTTTTCTTTCTTTTCGATTTTATTAACATGTGCTAAAATAGCGTAACATCCCTTTTCTAAACACTTCTTGGCTTTCAAACAGCTAATGAGTTTTAGCTTTGAATTACCCTTCTCTCTATAAATCATCACCGGTATTTTATCCTTACCAGGAATACGAATTGCCTTCTTAGCACAAACAACTTCCGCTCCTATTTTGGACATCCAGTCCATGCCGACTATTACATCAAAACCTCCCAATTCTACGGGTATTAAGTCGATTTTAAACGTTTCTCCGGCTAAATTTATTTCACAATCACGACAAATTTTATCGGCTTCAATTAGTTTACCATTAGCTAACTCAATCAAGTACTTAGCATCTAAAGGTAATGATGAACAATTCAATTTAGTGTAAAAATTTTTACACACATAACTTCTATCGGCGCCAGTATCAAATAAAATAGATGCTGATAAGTTATTAATGGTAAACGTACCCGTAACAAGCTCCGGGTCTTCTCGTGCCTCTCTAGCATTAATAACAAACGCTCTTCCACGTGCAGGTCCGCCATTCTGATTCGGGCACTGACTCTTATAGTGACCTTGTTTTCCACAACCAAAACAAGTAATGTTAGCCAAAGCAGTTCTATTTGCGTTGGTGGCAGGAGTCTTGTTACCATTTGCATTTGTAACGAGAGCCTTACAATCTTCAGCAAGATGTCCCTGTCGATTGCACTTGGTGCATAACACACTACAGTAACCAAAGTGATGTTTGTGGCAACGGTTGCATAAAGGATTTTGTCCTTTATAACCAAAGCTTAAACCACTACCCGCACCTTGCGTGTTTTCTTGTTTCTTAAAAGATTGTTGTTGGTTACCTCGATCATAATTTCCATTCCACTTTCTTTTGTTACCTGATACCTTCACATCAGTATTGGATACTTTCTTATCCATGATGACCTGATCCATTAGCTCGTTTGCCATGGTTATAGCTTCATGAATTGTCTTAGGTTTCGATGCTGTAACATTTGCCTTGACCTTTTTGGGCAAACCAGCTTTGTACATTTCAATCTTCCGTTCTTCGGTTGGAACCAATTCAGGACATAGCAAAACTAATTCCATGAATCGCTGGTTGTAGTTGGTGATTTCAGTACCAACCACCTTCAAACTTCGTAACTCATCTTCTAACTTAATAACCTCATTCCTTGGACAATACTCGGTGATTATCATTGCTTTGAATTCTTCCCATGGAGTATCATAAGCTACATCTCCTCCTACCGCCTTCACATAATTCTTCCACCATGTGAGTGCACTATCTTGTAAAGTGCACGATGCAAACTTGGTCATGTCTTTTTCATCACAACCACTGATTTTAAACACCGTCTCCATCTTTTCTATCCATCGGGTTAAACCGATCGGCCCTTCCGTTCCACTGAATGATGAAGGCTTGCAAGCTTGAAACGTCTTGTAGGAGCATCCTACACGAGGATTTGGATTAACTGCAGCAGCTCTTGCAGCCTCAACCCATAACATTCTGTCGTTCACTCGCTGGTTGATGAGTTCCTCGAGTTCTTGTTCCGTCATTCGATTCAATCGCGCCATTTCCTAATGAAAGAAAATAATTATTCACATGGATTATTATAGATGTAGTGTGTATTTATAGTACATTATAGCTTATTAATAATATGAACTAGGTATTATTATAAAAGCCTTTTCTTCTTATTAGCGTTTTATAATTATATCTTGGGTAGTACCTACCCGTTAATGTTCATACTTAATAGCTTAGTACAGAATCAATTACTACAATCTAAATAATACTTAACCATGGAAAATTATTGCATTTCATACTTCAATATTTTACATATGCTTATCTTACATCGAACATTAAGCAAACCACACTATTAATATTATACAAAACATTATTCGGTTCCATGGTTTGACACAGCAGCGCATCGTTTGATCTATATTCTAGGACGTTTAGACACAAAGATTTGCTTAACGCTTATCCTAACTGTCTGCCTATATTTTGGCTGTGGGACTGAAGAACTGGATGCCGGGACAGAACGAATAGGAATAGCGGGGATAGGGGTGGTAGTGTTGAGTGGAATTGGTGCCACATCATTCTCATTAAACTCGGGATTTGGATTTTCTAATTCATTAGCCTTTCGTTTCTTTCCTAGTTCGAACTCGTCTTTTGTAATTTCCTGTATTTCTTCCTCGGGTTCACTTTCCTCCTCGGGTTCACTTTCCTCCTCGGGTTCACTTTCCTCCTCGGGTTCACTTTCCGGGTTCTCTATAGTTGGTTCATCCGGAATTTGTGAGTCTTCCCCAAGGATATCATTTTCGTCATCGGACAGATTAATGACTGGAACGCCATCTGAAGATTCTGATTCGGAGTCGTTGATTGTGATAACAATTTTTGAGCTCGACATCTATCACACAACAACTAACCCATTAGTACTTATATAATATTTACATATAAATTTTAACCAACAGTGATAAGCAATGGTTTTTTTTTTTTTTTAAATCAGACCCGGTCAAAGTCCAGACTTACTAATGTATCCTAACGGCTTCTCGGTTAGACACACTAATGCAGACCTGGTTCGCTAAGACCAACGCTCTGATACCACATGTCATAACCCGTCCTTAACCATAAGAACGTGTTAGATAACGTATGATTTCATTGCGAGGTATTGACCTCTATATGCGACATTTTTAAAAAGGAAAACTGCATATATTATACATTACAAACCAAACCATTATTTTTGTTACAAGCTTTAGACAATAAAAAGATGATTATCGTTTAACGATAATCTTCGACTTACAAACTTTACAAATGATAATAACAACACGATTTCTAGCATATTTTACAACACACGTCCTCGGATATGCAGTTTTATTTTTTGACACAAATATGAGTACGCATGATCCTGCTTAGATTCAACATAATGCAGCGGAAGCTTTAATTATCACCTGAGAATAAACATGTTTAAAAACGTCAACATAAAGTTGGTGAGATATAGGTTTAGTGCGCAGCAATATATATATATAGACCACAAGATTTCGTATATAAACATTTCAATAAAAATATTCTAAGTGGTTGAGCACTTGGTAACCATACTTAACATTTTCACGTCGCATATTCCCTTTAATATGAAATCTTACTACACCGTACCAAGTGTAGTCACAAAACGAAGTACTGTGCAACCGTTGAATACTGGTCGTCCAGTCCGGTTGGGGTTGTCAGGCCCGATAGATCTATCAACAGGATTCGCGTTTACAATACCGCTGTAAATATTAGTTACCAAGCTACAGGGAAGTATGCCAGTGGTACAACTCAACGTAGAACATATTTTTCAGTTACTTGTGTCCATATCGTAAAACATAAAATACATGTATTC
Source organism: Rutidosis leptorrhynchoides (assembly GCF_046630445.1). NCBI lineage: Eukaryota > Viridiplantae > Streptophyta > Magnoliopsida > Asterales > Asteraceae > Rutidosis > Rutidosis leptorrhynchoides. The sequence continues at coordinate 717,423,124 of NC_092333.1, forward strand.
TCATCCCGAAATATTTAGAGTTTAAAAGTGGGACTATATACTCACTCTTGTCTTGATGATATATATATTTTGACTCGGTCTTCCGGTTGATATCACAAACCTATCCATATATAATATATCAATATGTTTTCATTTTAAAACAAACGTTATATATATATATACTTGTTATACTTTTAATATTTTGAATATTTCCTTAGTCCGTAGTTAGCATTCCGATGTTAGTAATTCAATTTTTAATGGTTCATTTTTAGATGTTTAATATACCCGCAATAAACAAAACCCCCAACGAAATAAATAAAACCCCATCGTATATGTATTGGTCGAGATTAATCTTGACCCATGGTACCGGTGTTGTCAAATGACGTGTTGCGTACATAAAGTACCGGTGTTGTCAAAGGACGTGTTGCGTACAATCATGGGATCTTATGATTAATCTTCTCGTGTTGTTTACGGGTGATCCTGAACCATATAAAATTGAATTATAAGTACATATATATAAAATATCATGTTAGCTTAGAAATATGTGATTTATATCATTTTTTTCCAATTGATCCCGTAGTTGAAATGATCTAGGATAACCAATTTTGTTTCGGTCATAGTTTCTTCGTTACAAATCCGTTTTCGTTGATTCAAATTGCCATCTTCTTGGATCGAGTTCTTCTTTAAGACTATGAACTGTAAATACCTTGGTTTGTATTCAAAATCATACGGCATAAGTGAAACATTAGTGAAACATATGAAGTTAAACATTTTTGTTACAACAAAATCATTTAATGACCATTTTTCTAAAAATACTTATACTTTGAAAAACCAAGTTTTACCTTGTTAAATTAGCATATACATAAGTTATATTACAGGTCTTGAAGTATTTTAAAAGTTAAGTTAGAAGGATCTATTTAGTTTGCAAACAAGTTTGAAAACATTCAAACTATGTTCTTGTTGTTAAACTTTTGTACCACAAAATAAGATAGCTATATATATATGAATCGAATAAGGTTATGAACATAGATTCTACCTCAAGTTCCTTGGATAAGTTTGCTGTAAAAGAGGAGTAAGAAGCTAGAATCAAAAGGGTGATAGAAGTGGATGAAAGATTGGAAGTAAGTTGGTGTTCTTGGAAGGTTTTCTTGAAGTGTTTTTGTATGGTTTTCTTATGGTGTTTTAGTATGGTTTTTGAAGCTAGATCTTTATGGAACTTTGCTGGATTGTTATGGAGTTTAGAGAGTAAGAAAGAGTGTGTGTTTTTAGTTAAGAGATTGAAGTAAAAATGAATCAAAAATGATGATACATATATACTCCTAAAAATGTGATCTTTAAGGATAACATGACAAAATTTTAGTTTGTATTTTTGTAATTAGTCTTGCAATGATTCAAAAGTAATTACCTTATACATAAGGCATGAATAAGGGCTGGTTAGGTGGTGATTTGATGTGTATTTACTATTAGTAAATACGTATAGGAGCTTGGTATGATACGAGTACAAATACTCTAGGTATACGTATAGAAATTTTGTGAAAAATGGAATGAGGATTCAAATATAGCTATCTTTTGTGAATACACTTATATGGTTTTATGTATTTAAGTCTTTAAAAGTGATTAAATACATTACTTATACAATATATGTATAAACATTATATGTCTTAAGTATTTATGTCAAATAACGTTACGTATAGTTATCGTTTTGAAAACTTAAGTTAGTAGTTTCAAAATACACATATAACTTGTTGTTATTAATACAAAATGAGATATTAAAACATTTATTAATCATGTTAAATATGTATATATACATTTATATACACAAACGTATAATTATCATATATTGTATAGTTCGTGATATCATCGGTCAAACTAGACGGTCAAACGTTGTGTAAAACTCTTTTCGGAAACATAAGTCTCGACAATTTGGATTGCTTATCATGTTGGCAAGGTTTAATTTATGTAAATATTAATCTTATAAGTATAGTATGATCGAAAAAGTGCGGGTCGTTACAATTCAACAATTCAATCCACCTACGCTGCCTCATATTCAGTTGTTTCTGATTAAATATGTGTTGAAGACTTTTGTGGTCGGTATATATAATACTTTTGACCCCATATAAGTAGTGCCTCCAAGTCTTTAATGCAAAAACAACCGCGCCTAATTCCAAATCATGCGTCGTATAATTTTGCTCGTGAATCTTCAATTGTCTAGACGCATAAGCAATCACCTTCGTTCGTTGCATTAATACACAACCGAGACCTTGCTTTGATGTGTCACAATAAATCACAAAATCATCATTCCCTTCAGGCAATGACAATATAGGTGCCGTAGTTAGCTTTTTCTTCAATAATTGAAACGCCTTCTCTTGTTCATCCTTCCATTCAAATTTCTTCCCTTTATGCGTTAATGCAGTCAAGGGTTTTGCTATTTTGGAGAAATCTTGGATGAATCTTCTGTAGTAACCAGCCAATCCTAAAAATTGGCGTTTATGCTTCGGAGTTTTTGGGGTTTCCCACTTTTCAACGGTTTCGATCTTTGCCGGATCCACCTTAATACCTTCTTTGTTCACTATGTGACCGAGGAATTGAACTTCTTCCAACCAAAATGCACACTTTGAAAATTTAGCGTACAATTCTTCCTTTCTCAATACTTCTAACACCTTTCCCAAATGTTCACCGTGTTCTTGGTCATTCTTTGAGTAAATAAGTATGTCATCAATGAAAACAATGACAAACTTGTCAAGGTATGGTCTACACACTCGGTTCATAAGGTCCATGAACATAGCTGGTGCATTAGTTAAACCAAACGGCATGATCATAAACTCGTAATGATCGTAACGTGTTCTGAAAGCAGTCTTTGGAATATCATCTTCTTTCACCCGCATTTGATGATACCCGGAACGTAAGTCAATCTTTGAATAAACAGACGAGCCTTGTAGTTGATCAAATAAGTCGTCGATTCTCGGTAGTGGGTAGCGGTTCTTGATGGTAAGTTTGTTCAACTCTCGGTAGTCGATACACAACCTGAATGTACAATCTTTCTTCTTGACAAACAAAACAGGAGCTCCCCACGGTGATGTGCTTGGTCGAATGAAACCACGCTCTAAAAGTTCTTGTAAGTGGCTTTGCAGTTCTTTCATCTCACTGGGTGCGAGTCTGTAAGGAGCACGAGCTATTGGTGCAGCTCCTGGTACAAGATCTATTTGAAATTCAACGGATCGATGTGGGGGTAATCCCGGTAATTCTTTCGGAAATACATCGGGAAATTCTTTTGCGACGGGAACATCATTGATGCTCTTTTCTTCAGTTTGTACTTTCTCGACGTGTGCTAGAACTGCATAGCAACCTTTTCTTATTAGTTTTTGTGCCTTCAAATTACTAATAAGATGTAGCTTCGTGTTGCCCTTTTCTCCGTACACCATTAAGGGTTTTCCTTTTTCTCGTATAATGCGAATTGCATTTTTGTAACAAACGATCTCTGCTTTCACTTCTTTCAACCAGTCCATACCGATTATCACATCAAAACTCCCTAACTCTACTGGTATCAAGTCAATCTTAAATGTTTCGCTAACCAGTTTAATTTCTCGATTCCGACATATATTATCTGCTGAAATTAATTTACCATTTGCTAATTCGAGTAAAAATTTACTATCCAAAGGCGTCAATGGACAACTTAATTTAGCACAAAAATCTCAACTCATATAGCTTCTATCCGCACCCAAATCAAATAAAACGTAAGCAGATTTATTGTCAATAAGAAACGTACCCGTAACAAGCTCTGGGTCTTCCTGTGCCTCTGCCGCATTAATATTGAAAACTCTTCCGCGGCCTTGTCCATTCGTGTTCTCCTGGTTCGGGGAATTTCTAATAATGTGGCCCGGTTTTCCACATTTATAACAAACTACATTGGCATAACTTGCTCCGACACTACTTGCTCCACCATTACTCGTTCTGACACCATTTGTTCCTTTCGTTCTGTTAACCCCTGGTCCGTAGACCTCACACTTCACCGCGCTATGACCATTTCTTTTACACTTGTTGCAAAATTTGGTGCAGAACCCCGAGTGATACTTTTCACACCTTTGGCATAGATGCTTCTGATTGTTGTTGTTGTTGCGGTTGTTATTGTTGTTGGGATGATTGTTGTAGTTGCTGTTGTTGTTGTTGTTGTTGTTGTTGTTGTTGTTGTTGTTGTTGTTGTTGTTGTTGTTGTTGTTGTTGTTGTTGTTGTTGTTGTTGTTGTTGTTGTTGTTGTTGTTGGGCCGTTTGTTGTAGTTGCGATTGTTGGGATAATTGTTGCGATTATTATTGTAATTGCTGTTGTTGTTGTATTGGTGATTCTTATCACCGTTTTCCTCCCACTTTCTTTTGACTTGCTTCACATTGGCCTCTTCAGCAGTCTGTTCTTTAATTCTTTCTTCAATCTGGTTCACTAGTTTGTGAGCCATTCTACATGGCTGTTGTATGGAGGCGGGCTCATGTGAACTTATATCTTCTTGGATTCTTTCCGGTAATCCTTTCACAAACGCGTCGGTCTTCTCTTCCTCATCTTTGAATGCTCCCGGACACAATAGGCACAATTCTGTGAATCGTCTTTCGTACGTGGTAATATCAAATCCTTGGGTTCGTAACCCTCTAAGTTCTGTCTTGAGCTTATTGACCTCGGTTCTGGGACGGTACTTCTCGTTCATCAAGTGCTTGAATGCTGACCACGGTAGTGCGTACGCATCATCTTGTCCCACTTGCTCTAGATAGGTATTCCACCATGTTAACGCAGAACCTGTGAAGGTATGCGTAGCGTACTTCACTTTATCCTCTTCAGTACACTTACTTATGGCAAACACCGATTCGACCTTCTCGGTCCACCGTTTCAATCCGATCGGTCCTTCGGTTCCATCAAATTCCAAAGGTTTGCAGGCAGTGAATTCTTTGTAGGTGCATCCTACACGATTTCCTGTACTGCTAGATCCGAGATTATTGTTGGTATGTAGCGCAGCCTGTACTGCGGCTATGTTTGAAGCTAGAAAAGTACGGAATTCCTCTTCATTCATATTCACGGTGTGTCGAGTAGTCGGTGCCATTTCCTTCAAAATAGTCAAATGGAACAAGTTAATCATACAGAATATTAAGAGTAGTTAATAGTATTTCGTAGCATAATATGAACTCATTTATAAAAGCTTTTTCTTCATATTAGCATTTTATAAGTTTAAATTCGGGTAGTACCTACCCGTTAAGTTCATACTTAGTAGCTAATATACAATTCAACTACTACAATTCTATATGAAAAACTGATTATAATAATATTTTACGTTCAAACTTTTATACAATATTTTACAAACTTACAATACCGCTTATTTACATAAAGCATGAAATATAGCACACAATAACTTTGATACAAGATAGTTGTGAATATAATTCTAGCTAGTACACAAGTCGTTCAGCAAAGGCAATAAAGACACGTAATTCATACGTCCAGAAACAAGTCATGCATTCTGGTTTTACTATGACTACTTTCCATCCTTGGTCTTGTGGAACATAACCGTTATGGCCGTTGATAAGACAGCGTGTTGTAACGTCGTCAAAGGGACGAGGGTTACGTAATGACCAACAGTCTCGTAATAACCTAAAAACCTCATTTCTTACCCCAATTACCGACTCCGTCACTTGTGGGAACGTTTTGTTTAATAGTTGTAGCCCGATGTTCTTGTTCTCACTTTGGTGAGAAGCGAACATTACTAACCCGTAAGCATAACATGCTTCTTTATGTTGCATGTTAGCCGCTTTTTCTAAATCACGAAGTCCTATATTCGGATATATTGAGTCAAAATAATTTCTTAACCCGTTGCGTAAAATAGCACTTGGGTTCCCCGCAATATATGCGTTAAAGTAAACACATCGTAACTTATGGGTTTCCCAATGTGATATCCCCCATCTTTCAAACGAAAGTATCTTATAAACCAAGGCATTCTTGGAACATTCTTCGAATGTCTTACAAACTGATTTCGCCGTAAATAGTTGTGCCGAAGAATTCTGACCGACTCTAGACAAGATTTCATCAATCATGTCTCCGGGTAGGTCTCTTAAAATATTGGGTTGTCTATCCATTTTGTGTTTTTATACTGTAAAATAGACAAGAGTTAGATTCATAAAAAAAATACTTATTAATACAAGCAATTTTTACATATATCATAAAGCATAAGCACACTATATTACATATATTACACCACACGAATACAACTATCTTATTCCGACTCGCTCATTTCTTCTTCTTTGGTTTTGGTTCGTTTTGCCAAGTTTCTAGGGATATATGATGTTCCCCTAATACGAGCTGTCGTTTTCCACAACGGTTTAGAAAAACCTGGTGGTTTAGAGGTTCCCGGGTCATTGGTACAACTTAAGGACTTCGGGGGTTGACGATACATATAAAGTTCATCGGGGTTGGAATTAGATTTCTCTATTTTTGTGCCCTTTCCCTTATTATTTTCTTTTACCTTTTTAAATTCAGTTGGGGTAATTTCTATAACATCATCGGAATTCTCGTCGGAATTCGATTCATCGGAGAATCGGTAATCCTCCCAATATTTTGCTTCCTTGGCGGAAACACCATTGACCATAATTAACCTTGGTCGGTTGGTTGAGGATTTTCTTTTACTTAACCGTTTTATTATTTCCCCTACCGGTTCTATTTCTTCTTCCGGTTCCTCCTCCTCCGGTTCCTCCTCTTCCGGTTCTGATTCTTCTTCCGGTTCTGATTCTTCTTCCGGTTCCTCTTCGGGAACTTGTGAATCAGTCCAATATATATTCGACTCTTCGTTATTATTAGGTGAGTCAATGGGACTTGTTCTAGAGGTAGACATCTATCACATAATATCAAACACGTTAAGAGATTAATATATCACATAATATTCACATGTTAAAAATATATAGTTTCCAACAAAAATGTTAAGCAATCATTTTTAAAGAAAACACGGTCGAAGTCCAGACTCACTAATGCATCCTAACAAACTCGATAAGACACACTAATGCAAATTTTCTGGTTCTCTAAGACCAACGCTCGGATACCAACTGAAATGTCCCGTTCCTATTGATTAAAAACGTTCCATATTAATTGATTTCGTTGCGAGGTTTTGACCTCTATATGAGACGTTTTTCAAAGACTGCATTCATTTTAAAACAAACCATAACCTTTATTTCATCAATAAAGGTTTAAAAAGCTTTACGTAGATTATCAAATAATGATAATCTAAAATATCCTGTTTACACGCGACCATTACATAATGGTTTACAATACAAATATGTTACAACAAAATAAGTTTCTTGAATGCAGTTTTTACACAATATCATACAAACATGGACTCCAAATCTTGTCCTTATTTTAGTATGCAACAGCGGAAGCTCTTAGTATTCACCTGAAAATAAACATGCTTTAAACGTCAACAAAAATGTTGGTGAGTTATAGGTTTAACCTATATATATCAAATCGTAACAATAGACCACAAGATTTCATATTTCAATACACATCCCATACATAGAGATAAAAATCATTCATATGGTGAACACCTGGTAACCGACATTAACAAGATGCATATATAAGAATATCTCCATCATTCCGGGACACCCTTCGGATATGATATAAATTTCGAAGTACTAAAGCATCCGGTACTTTGGATGGGGTTTGTTAGGCCCAATAGATCTATCTTTAGAGTTCGCGTCAATTAGGGTGTCTGTTCCCTAATTCTTAGATTACCAGACTTAATAAAAAGGGGCATATTCGATTTCGATAATTCAACCATAGAATGTAGTTTCACGTACTTGTGTCTATTTTGTAAATCATTTATAAAACCTGCATGTATTCTCATCCTAAAAATATTAGATTTTAAAAGTGGGACTATAACTCACTTTCACAGATTTTTACTTCGTCGGGAAGTAAGACTTGGCCACTGGTTGATTCACGAACTTATAACAATATATACATATATATCAAAGTATGTTCAAAATATATTTACAACACTTTTAATATATTTTGATGTTTTAAGTTTATTAAGTCAGCTGTCCTCGTTAGTAACCTACAACTAGTTGTCCACAGTTAGATGTACATAAATAAATCGATAAATATTATCTTGAATCAATCCACGACCCAGTGTATACGTATCTCAGTATTGATCACAACTCAAACTATATAAATTTTAGAATCAACCTCAACCCTGTATAGCTAACTCCAACATTCACATATAGAGTGTCTATGGTTGTTCCGAAATATATATAGATGTGCCAACATGATAGGTCGAAATATTGTATACGTGTCTATGGTATCTCAAGATTACATAATATACAATACAAGTTGATTAAGTTATGGTTGGAATAGATTTGTTACCAATTTTCACGTAGCTAAAATGAGAAAAATTATCCAATCTTGTTTTACCCATAACTTCTTCATTTTAAATCCATTTTGAGTGAATCAAATTGCTATGGTTTCATATTGAACTCTATTTTATGAATCTAAACAGAAAAAGTATAGGTTTATATTCGGAAAAATAAGTTACAAGTCATTTTTGTAAAGGTAGTCATTTCAGTCGAAAGAACGACGTCTAGATGACCATTTTAGAAAACATACTTCCACTTTGAGTTTAACCATAATTTTTGGATATAGTTTCATGTTCATAATAAAAATCATTTTCCCAGAATAACAACTTTTAAATCAAAGTTTATCATAGTTTTTAATTAACTAACCCAAAACAGCCCCCGGTTTTACTACGACGGCGTATATCCAGTTTTATGGTGTTTATCGTGTTTCTGGGTTTTAAATCATTAAGTTAGCATATCATATAGATATAGAACATGTGTTTAGTTGATTTTAAAAGTCTAGTTAGAAGGATTAACTTTATTTGCAAACAATTTTAGAATTAACTAAACTATGTTCTAGTGATTACAAGTTTATAACGTTGAATAAGACAGCTTTTTATGTATGAATCGAATGATGTTATGAACATCATTACTACCTCAAGTTCCTTAGATAAACCTACTGGAAATGAAAAAAATAGATCTAGCTTCAAAGGATCCTTGGATGGCTTGAAAGTTCTTGAAGCAGAATCATGACACGAAAACAATTTCAAGTAAGATTTTCACTCGAAATAAGATTGTTATAGTTATAGAAATTGAATTAAAGTTTGAATATGATTATTACCTTGTATTAGAAAGATAACCTACTGTAAGTAACAAAGGTTTCTTGATCTTGGATGATTACTTGGAATGGATTTAGAATACTTGGAAGTAAACTTGCAATCTTGGAAGTATTCTTGATTTTATGAAACTAGAACTTTTGGAATTTATGAAGAACACTTAGAACTTGAAGATAGAACTTGAGAGAGATCAATTAGATGAAGAAAATTGAAGAATGAAAGTGTTTGTAGGTGTTTTTGGTCGTTGGTGTATGGATTAGATATAAAGGATATGTAATTTTGTTTTCATGTAAATAAGTCATGAATGATTACTCATATTTTTGTAATTTTATGAGATATTTTATGCTAGTTGCCAAATGATGATTCCCACATGTGTTAGGTGACTCACATGAGCTGCTAAGAGCTGATCATTGGAGTGTATATACCAATACTACATACATCTAAAAGCTGTGTATTGTACGAGTACGAATACGGGTGCATACGAGTAGAATTGTTGATGAAATTGAACGAGGATGTAATTGTAAGCATTTTTGTTAAGTAGAAGTATTTTGATAAGTGTCTTGAAGTCTTTCAAAAGTGTATGAATATATATTAAAACACTACATGTATATACATTTTAACTGAGTCGTTAAGTCATCGTTAGTCGTTACATGTAAATGTTGTTTTGAAACCTTTAGGTTAACGATCTTGTTGAATGTTGTTAACCCATTATTTATTATAACAAATGAGATGTTAAATTGTTATATTATCATTATATTATGATATATAATATATCTTAGTATGATATATATATATATATATATATATATATATATATATATATATATAGTTAAATGTCGTTGCAACGATAATCGTTACATATATGTCTCGTTTCGAAATCATTAAGTTAGTAGTCTTATTTTTACATATGTATTTCATTGTTAATACACTTAATAATATATTTACTTATCATTTAACATAATTAACCAAGTATATCAATATCTTAATATGATTCATATGTACCTAGTAAGACGTTGTTATAACGATAATCGTTATATATATCGTTTTCGAGTTTCTTAAATTAATAGTCTCATTTTTATGTATATAACTCATTGTTAAAATACATAATGAGATACATACTTATAATAAAATCATGTTAACTATATATATAACCATATATATGTCATCGTATAGTTTTTACAAGTTTTAACGTTCGTGAATCACCGATCAACTTGGGTGGTCAATTGTCTATATGAAACCTATTTCAATTAATCAAGTCTTAACAAGTTTGATTGCTTAACATGTTGGAAACACTTAATCATGTAATATCAATTTCATTTAATATATATAAACATGGAAAAGTTTGGGTCACTACATATACAAACTTTGAGTTTAATGAGAGAAAAGTGAAAAGTATTCATCTGAATATGTTTGGATATTCCTATTACTGGACTTTAGAAGAGTTTGCTGAGATACTCGATATACCTGATGGTGATTTTAAGTTCTTCAGCATGAGCAATGATATAAACACTGCTCCTAGAAGTTCTGCAACTGGAAACTTGTTTTCTTCATTTGGTTTTGTTTCTGGTTTGTGTAAATCTGGGTTTAAGTGGCCAAGAAAGGGACCGGTAATCATCAGAGAGGAGAACATCAAGGATGAATACAGGCAGATGATGAAAATCATAAAGAGAAATGTGATGTTTAGAGATGAGGATGATCTAGAGATGACTGTGACTGAGGTTCTGATGTTGATGTGTTTGATTAGTCAAATTCCTTTCAACTTTACTTATGTGGTAGCGAAAAGAATGGTGAGGCTGCCAGTGTCTGTGGATCGTGGTTTGCCTTATGGGTTCTTGTTGAACAATTTCTTTGAAAATGATGATGAGTTGGTGCATCCAACAGATGTGGAAGAGGTGGAAGCCGAGATCTTATATGCAGCTTAAGTGGTTATTTGGTGTTGGTTGTTATCTTTTGGTAATCTTTTGATGAAACTTTGTATGATATTGGTAACTTTGTCTTTTGATTATGGTTAGATGGTATGTAAATTATGAACTTGATGGACTGGAATGTTTAACTTTGTGTAATAGGTGACTAAGTTAATGTGTTATGCTTATGATATCCATGCTTAATGTTCGTACTTGTTTTAAATTTCATGAACTGTGAACTTGAACATTTTCTTTTGGATTTAGTTCGATTTGGTTGTAATAACTTGATTTTAACGTCTTAATTATCATATTATTGAATGTGTTGGCTGTGTGTTTAGTTGTTTTGCAGGAAAAGTATATGATGTGATTTTAGATAATGAACTGGGTCCTAGGGGGAGATTGTTGGTGCATAATTAGTCCCCGAGTTCATTATGATCATGTTTATAAGCTTAATCGTTTAATTTTCTCTGCTGGTATGCAACCGCACGGTTGCAGGATGCAACCGTACGGTTAGACAGGCAACCGCATGGTTGCAAGGTGCAACCGCACGGTTGCAACGTGCTGTGTATATTTAAAGGGGATTTCGGGTTCATTGTTAGGGTTACGTATCCTAGTCTATCCTACACGTACAATCCGATTTTCTGGTGTTCTAGTATTCAATATAGTCGATATTTAACATATCTAAGTCGATTTTATCATTAAGATCAAAGGTTTTCATTGATTTTTGAGTATAAAACCCAATAACGAGATTTTCCGCACTCATTATTGAATCTAAGATCGTTTAATTCTGTTTACACGATCCTACAGTTAGATTCAACAGAGGGAGCTAGATGTAATGGTAGAAGATATGTAGACGTAGCTTCAGGGATTAAAAATACTTCGTTCAGTCACGTTCGTTCTCCAGTAAGTCATCCAAATATCGGTAAATCAAAAAATATTCGTGGAGTGTCTAATTCTATCGGGATAATAGTAGAAGGCAAGGTTTTCGTTTTCAATATTCCCCATTCGGTTAGAAATCATGATTTCATATTTAGATATAACAAGGATCGATACACTTGGTCTTTGATTTGGAATGATAGCAGTTCTCCAGATGACCATAAAGATATTGGTACGAGCGAGGTTGGTGATTTGAAAAATGAACTCTAAAGGTTCATCGATGAACGATGTTGGTACTTCTCCTATTTCTTCATCCATTGCTCCTGAGTTTGGGTGTGAGGCTCCTACTAATGTTATTGGTGATGGCCATGAAGAGAATGAAATTCCATTGGAGAATGAAATGAGCATGATGTGAGATGTTTAAATTCAATTAACGATGATGAGCCAATTAGCCCAAATGCAAATAGAGATGGGTTGCCTATGGTGGAACATGGGCACGAGGTTGACGTTGTTCTTTATGATCGCAAGCTTTTAAAAGATGTATATTATATCTATATATCTAAATGACATAGTGGAAGTGAATAGTACCAAGGGGTATTTCTGACTTTTTATCTTTTTTATAATATTATTTAAATTTCATTTCACCAACAAAGACCCCTAGACTTTTTCTAAAAATTCAAATCGACCCCTCAAACAGGGGGTAAAGTGTCAAATGACTATTTTTATAAAAATTTTAAATAAACTCACCCCAAATCTTCAACGGGTCATATCTTCTCGCTCGCAACGAGTTAATTTTTTTCGACACCATCGTTAAACTCGAAATAATTTTAGGAAAACAATGTCACTAACTATACGCAAAACGGACGCTTTTTAAAAAACACTAAATATTTGGGGTACTTTTCATACACGTTGATTTTGCGTTAAATTTTTAAAAGTTTAAAATTCCATAGCGAAACGCGTAGATGTACACATATTGTTAATTTAAGATAACATTTAAATCTTTCACTAGCTATACCTTTTAGTTCGTCTCGAGTTGCGCTTCAACGACATCATCGTTAGCCACGGAATAATTTTACAAACTAAACGCAATAAAATACATTGAAAATCGAACCCCTGCCGCGAAGCGAGGGTTCGAAACCTAGTAAGTTCTATTTCTTTAAAACTAATGTAAACTTCTCTTGCATCTCAAACGATTACCCACTTACTCCAAATATATCCAGTGATGGGCCTGATTTGGGATTTAAGCCTGAGCTGGATATTGGAGATGGTGTTGGTAAATCTATTGATATCGTGGAAAATTAGGCAAAAAATCGAACGCGGTAGTTCGTTTTAGTTGAAAAGAGAAAGTCCATCCATTAATTAAAAGTTATTTCATTAAATATGTTTGGAGAAGAGAAAATTTGAAGCGTAGTAGATGTCGGGATAAACGTCGATGATATGAAAGGTATGTTACTGATGATCTGATGAAAGATTCAGAGGAGGACGATGATGAAGATGAATGCTACTCATGTTGCTCATCCTACTCATCATGAGGCTCAAAATCGTAGATTTCATTGTAACGTTTCGGGTCGTGTATGGTTTGAGATTTCCGTGTATGGTTATCCGTTTGGTTCTTTGGTAATTGGGCTAGGGGTTTGAGAGGTTTCTTAGATTGTTCTCGGGTTATTAGGTTTGTTCGAGTTTTTATTTGTTTGTGTGTGGTCTCGTGTATTGAATAACTTCTTGCTAGTTTGTTTCTTTTAATTATATATATATATATATATATATATATATATATATATATATATATATATATATATATATATATATATATATATATATATATATATATATATATATATTGCTTTTTAAAAAAAAAAAATTACAAGCTATCATTTTGAAACTGATTGAAGTTTTAGAAAGTTCTATTAACTTTACTCTCCATTAATAAAATACGAGATTCGGATCGGCTCGCGCGATGCGGCGAGGCGTTCCAGGTTGCATATTCATGTTTAACGTAACGTTATGTATTTACAGAATCAAAAACGCGTTGCTACTGGTGTGTTGTGTATGGAAAATAGCCCGAAATATTTTACGTTTTTTAAAACGTCCGTTTCGCGTATAGTCAGTTGCGTTGTGTTCGTAAAATTTTTTCTAGTTGAACGGTAGCGGTGCAAAATTTTAACTCGCGGCGAGCAGAAAGATATATCCCGTTAAAATTTGGGTGGTGTTTCTTTTTGGCTTATTAATAAAATAACAATTTGATGTTTTATACCCCTAAAAAAATGAAGATATGTACATATTTGACCCTGTATGAGGGGTGGAAAAGGAAAAATTGACGGGTGTCTGTTTTTTTTCGTTTGATAATCCCGAGGAGATCAAAACGACCAAGATCTCCGTTGCTACGGGTGTGTTGTGTAAGGAAAATAGTCCGAAATATTTTACGTTTTTTAAAACGTCCGTTTCGCGTATACTCAGTTGCGTTGTGTTCATAAAATTATTTCGAGTTGAACGATAGCGGTGCAAACTTTTAACTCGCGGCGGGCAAGAAGATATGTCCCGTTACAAATTTGGGTGGTGTTTTTTTTGGTTTATTAATAAAATAACAATTTGATGTTTGATACCCCTAAAAAATGAAGATATGTACAGCTTTGGCCCCGGGGTGGAAAAGGAAAATTGAGGGGGGTGTGTTTTTTATCGTTTGATAATCCTGAGGTGATCAAAATGATCAAGATATCCACTTACTTTAGTATTATAAGAGTTAAATCTTTTTACTAAAATCACTTTTTATTGATTGAAATGAATAACACAGAATAGAATTATAGGCATAGACACTAATCATTAAATGTAGACATTTATTATGGGAGGGGATAGTATAATAGCTAAAGGGAAAAGTATATAAAAATGCATTGAACTTTCACTAAATTCCTATTGTATGCATTCGACTTTCAAATCTCCTATTGTATGCATTTAAATTTCTAAATTGTCTTATTGTATGTATTTAACCTGCTATAATAGGTAACCTTCTATTAGATATTTACATTATTAGTCCCTCATATTTGTAAATTCTAATTTCATTGGTCCCTCATCATCTTCCATTCATCTTCATCATCTTCCATTCATCTTCATCCTCATATTTTCTCCTTTTTTTCATTTTTTTTTCTTTTCACGCTTACCCATTTTTTACAATCCAAAAATAATCAAAAACAAAATTGTGATTATAAACATAAACAAAAAGTGTTTTAATATTGTAATATCATCATCCATTTTAATTTTTGCATAAATGAATATGTAATACCACTCACATTCATCTTCATCATAAAAAAAAATAAGAACCCTAATTTACGGGATATATGCAAATTACAAAGAAACAAATAGCAATTCAAATTTGATTCTTTACCAAATCAAAAACACATGGACCATCAAACGTTTAGTCCCCTTTCCCTCTTCCATCTCCACTATACATCTCTAACCATTAAAGCCCTAAATTCGAAATCCAAATTAAATAAAACCAAAACATATGCGGAGTGTTTGAAACACGAATCTGGTGACAAACTGAAGCACGAGTCATGATTCGAACCCAGATGAAGATGGTGACGAATCCAGATGACCATGGTGACGAACCCAGATGACGGTGGTTTCGAATCCAGATGACGATGTGACGAACCCAGATGACGATGGTGACTAACTGAAGCACGAATCACGAATCTGTATATATCCAAACACCCATATGATATATGTTTGAGGATTTATGAATGATTTATGAACCTCAAAATAAATGACAAAATTATTCAAATGAATGATTTTGAAAGATAAAATGGAGAGTCAATGAATGATTTAGAAATAAATAATGACGAGTGAATGGATGGATATTTTTGTCAAATGGGCGAAAACATACTTCTATGAGAAATTCAGGGCAAGTAAATGGGGAAGATCAAGTTCCAAGTAAACACACAAATCTTTATTCTTTATTCAAAATTCAAAATGAAAAGAAAAGTAAGTGACTGATGGATATTTTTGATGGATTATATTGATGAGGATACAGCTTCGTTATAATTTCATTAGATAAATTGATGTTTCTTTTGATTTCGTTATGTTGAGGGACTAACTACGTCAAAAAATTAACTTTGGTAACTTGTTACCTGATGAATAAGTCATGGGTTGCGTACAATACGACAATTTAGAAAGTTAAATGCATACAATAGGAGATTTGAAAGTTGAATGCATACAATAGGAATTTGATGAAAGTTCAATGCATTTTGTTCCTCATTTGTTTTTTTTTGTTGTTGTTAAACCGAATGTTATTTTCTCGATTTTTTTCCACGCATCTTATATCTTATACCGTATATCGTTACAAAATATAACCAGAAGCCCTATTTTATTGGGCTAGACAAATTTGGGCAGTCTATATCCTAACAGAAGCCCTTTTTAATTTAATTTTTGAGCTGGACATATTTGGGCCGTCTATAGCCTACACTACACTATTGTCTGATACAGACGTGAAAATATGCATGGGGCTACAAGTCTAAATTTATGGGTCAATAATGCTTTTCTATGCAACCAAGACTCCAAGAGCATATCCTCTTTAGCTATTTAAGTTTAGGTTGGGTTCTGTTGGTGATAATTGATTATCACGTTTGCGTTTGATAAGCTCTAAAATGCATTTCTCTAAAAGCAGCTTTCTCTGAATGCAAAGTATCCACTTTTATCACAGAAGATGGGTTTCAATTACGTTTATTGTGTTTACCAAAATACCCATTATATTTCAGAGGCAAAGCCGGTGAGAATTTAAGAATATAGAACGATGTAAAAAAGAGATTCTTAAACCCTAACAAATAATATAAGTTATTTAAACAAATAGACCTTAACGAATAATATATTCTATTTAAAAAATGTCAGTTATAGCAGTGGACTTTTATTTTTTTCTGGGGCATTTGATTCTTGTTTTTGGGCATGTGCTTCACCTTCGGTGCTTCACTTGTGTTTTCCTAGTTTACATGTTTCTCAAATCTTTGATTCTGTTTGTATATGTATTTGCCTCTGAAAACCATGTGCCTCGAGTGGTCGGGTTGCTCCCCCTTTGGACCACTCATGATCAGAGGCGAAGTTAGGATTAATTTAAGAAAATTAAATATCACTATAGAAATTTCATTATTTCATACACTCCATATACAATTGGATAGAAAGAAATTAAAAAATGTTATATAACATTTATATTTAAGGGAGACTAGTATTCATATTTAATTTTAACACATTATAATTTGTTTATTTTAGGAGTTGAGAGTAACAAAACATCTACATACAACCTCTATCTCAGCCTCTAGTTTTGATTTCTTACTTTGACCCATATAAAAACAACCTTGCACGTACGTAGTTTAATTTTAAATTAACACAAGAACCAAATGCCAACAAATCATACTAGTTTTACAAATACATATAACTTTTTCCACCTTTTTTTTTATAATAAATATTACTCTTATCTTATTTATATTAAATAAAAATACATGTAAAAAAACATTGTTTTTACATACAACAAATCAAATGATATTATGTCTATTTTAGTCATTTTAATATTTACTATTGGATAATTTGATAAAAATTTGTAAAAAAAAAAAAAAACTAATACCTTATTGTTGAGATAAGAAACAATAGTAATCATTAACACGTTTTGACACAAATGTGATTCTAATTCGAATTGTGTATAACGTAAAATATTCAAACACCCATATAATTAAGCTATTGATTGAACGATATTGTTATTTGTTGTCCAAGCTGGGTAAAACATAACCTGATATATTTATAAAAAAATCATGTGTAAATAGCACTACCTGATCCTGTTGAAATTTGTTGTGCCAACTTTTGGATTTTAACTACTTTCGGCCTAATTTATTAGGATTACGAATTTCATTCGTTTAAGACATATTAGTTGGGTATTAATCCTAACAGTCCTTGGGTGATTTAATTCACTCGGGAATTCTTATTGGTCTTGCGTTATATCTTGATGTGCAAATTGCTTTTGTAAAGGAACATTTGATATGTGCATGTCCGAAATAATAATGATAATTTTGAATTAATTTAAAATGAAAAAAATGCTATTAAATGTTACTTTAGGTAAAATTTGATCAAAACATCTTTGAAGCGAGCAATTTTATACCAGCAAAATTCTTACTAAAATATTTACAACATATGTCCTTTATGGGTGTAGACGTTGAATCACGGATCTTAGGTCGCTTGCTAACAATCCTAGAGGCGGAATACACTAGAATCGAGTAAAACCGAGATACGGGTCGTGTTGAGATCGATTTGGTCAAACTTAGAACAAAATCTAGATTAGATCGATGTCTAAACGAATGATTTCGGTGGTATAGTAGATGGTGTTAAGGTTCTCTGGAGACGAAAACCAGTCGACTAGGGTAAATGGGGTGATCAACCTCAATCAAGAAGTCACAACCCGTATATATACTGCAGGTCAGACACACTCGGTCGAGTGTGTCTCTCAGTCGGTCGACTGAGTAACACAGTCGGTCGACTGTGTACACATACTCGGTCGACTGTGTGTGCAGTTTAACATATTGATTATTTAACAAATTAAGCACGCACAAACAAAAACGTAATCAATAGTCACAAGTAAACATTATTACATAACCGAATGTATCAAACAACTAATCAATCTACGGCTGGGGATTCATGCACCAACAATGAGTGATGTCAATATTGTCGTTTGAAAAAATGTTAGGTTGTATCTATTCACAACTCATTTTGTAAGAGAGTATTTATAAAATTTGGTGACTAGTAAATTTTCATTATAGCGAGTGATCGAGTAATTACTTAAGATCTCCAAGATCCAAATTTAAACGAGATATTCAATAATAGCTTAAAGATTTATTATTATTATTATTATTATTGTCAAAAATATTTCTCAAATAAAAAAAAAAAAAAACAGTTACATAGCTAAAAATTATAATGACTTTAGATGATACTTCGTAATACGATAAAATCATAACTCCTACTTTAAATTTATAGAAGTATGTTTGGAGATTAGTTATAGAGAAATTTCCCATTCATCTTAATCTTTCAAAGAAAGATCTCGATATCGAATCTAGAGGATCGATGTTCCATTAAGCTTATATAGACACATTATGTTCTTTTAGTTTTCTATGTGGGACACATAAACCGATTAGCATTAACAGTCACCCCTTAATCAGTTTATTCATGCACTTGTATCATATAACGTGACTTTTTATCCCCGGACCCCGTTCAACACCATCTCGATTCACCTCAGACACCTGACCTCCCCGATCATGTCCACTGTCATCTCGGTTTTACACCCGCTGCCACAATGATTACACTTGTCACCCCGCTCTGTTACCACTTGTAGCATCGTTTTTAGGTACAACAACATATACAACATATAAGCCCAAGAGTTTCCTAGTACTCTATAAAACCATATGGTTTTAGAGAACTGTGGAACTCGTGATGTTTGTGGGCCTGAAATACCTCTTGTAGGATCGTTTCAAGTCCAACAACATGTACAAAATCTAAGCCTAAGAGTTCCCTAGTATTCTAAAATTAATTGTTGATAGAATGAGGTTCCATTAGACTTATATTCACACATTATGTTCTTTCAGTTTTTTATGTGGGACACACAAATGTTGGAAGCTTCGACGAGCCCAACACACCCACTATAGAGGATCTAGACTATACTAGACTCACTACACCAACACTTTGACGTTGGTTAGCCTTTAATTTTATAAATCCTTAGTGCACAATGTACTTAGGCGACAGTGTCGACCATATATGTTTAGGCGGTATAACCGACCATGTATTACTTAGGCGGCAGAGCCGACCATATAATAAGAACAACAAAAGTGCACTAAGAACTTAAATACAAACTAAGGCTTGATCGGGAAACTTAATAAAAACACTTATATTAAATTACAATTACAATATTACTTACAAACTTTATCTTCTCTACTTTCGCTAACTCACACTCTTCTTCTCTTCTTCACAACTCACTTCTTATTTCACTCTCACAACGTCACACCTTACACAAATGAAACACCCACCTATATTTATACTACTCCATGGAAGTTTCTAGAACCTAGATATTTTCATGGATATATAAATATCTAGATATTTCTACAACCTACAAATATCTATATTTTTCTTTTACATTTCAATTTCTAGATTTTTCTCTCATATTCTAATATCTAGATATTTTCTTATACATATTAATATCTAGATATTTTACATATATACATCTACTAATTCCATATTATTTTATAATACCAAATTTGCATTGTATTTTAACACTCCCCCTCAATGCAAATTTTCTTCCAACGATGTCTTGCAGACCATTCCAAGTGCTTCTCTGAATTTTGTAAACTTCGGTTTACTTAGGCACTTGGTGAATATATCTGCAACTTGTTCATCTGTCTTTGTTGGCACCATTTTGATCTTCCCTTCAAGGACCTTCTCGCGAACATAGTGATAGTGCACTTCTATATGTTTTGTTCTCGCATGAAAGACTGGATTTTTTGCTAGACGTATAGCTGATAAGTTATCGCAGAAAAGCTTTACTTGATAATCTGTTGATTGATGAAGATCTTTCATTAGCTGCTTCAACCAAGTAATTTCTTGTGTTGCTGATGCTGCCGATCGATATTCTGCTTCGGTGCTTGATAAGGATACAGTTGGTTGTCTCTTGCTGCACCATGATATTACTCCCGATCCAAGACTAAACATGTATCCAGTTGTTGACCGTCGTGTATCATAGTCTCCAGCGTAATCGGCGTCACAATATCCAGTCACGTGACATTCTTTTGTTTTCTTGTACAAAATGCCAAAGTTAATAGTGCCTTTAACATACCTTAAGATGCGTCGTACAACATCAAGGTGAGGCTTCTTCGGATTGCTCATGTATCGACTAACCACTCCAACTGCATAAGATATGTCTGGCCGGCTTAGTGTGAGATAAATAAGACTTCCGACCATCTTTCGATACATGGTAACATCTTGAAGACTTTTTCCTTCATCTGCTCGTAGTTTTGTATTCGGATCCATCGGAGTTGAGATAGGTTTGCAATTAAGCATTCCGTACTTTTGTAAAAGATCTCGCGCATATTTCTGTTGTCCCAGAAATAATCCTTCTCTTTTCTGCTCTATTTCGAGTCCAAGAAAATGTTTGAGTTCTCCAAGCTCCTTCATATGAAATCTGATAGACAGATTCTCTCTTGTTCTTTGGATCTCCTCATAGTGATCTCCCGTGATGATTAAGTCATCCACATATACTAGCACTATGGCTAGTTTTCCTTGATCTTGTTTCACAAATAAACTAGAATCTGAAGGAGCAACTGTGAAACCACTTTGTACTAAGAACTCACCAATCTTCCCGTACCAAGCTCTTGGAGCCTGCTTCAAGCCGTATAGTGCTTTCTTTAATTTGCAGACATGCTCAGGATGGATCTTGTTCTCAAAGCCTCTTGGTTGCTCCATATAAATGTCTTTGTCAAGTTCTCCATGTAAGAAAGCGTTCTTGACATCCATCTGCCATAACTTCCAAGATTTGCTAGCAGCTAAAGCTAGTAGAGCTCGAATTGTTGTGATCTTCGCCACTGGACTAAACGTTTCTTCATAATCCAGCCCATATTGTTGAGAAAAACCTCTAGCAACAAGTCGAGCTTTATACCTTTCAATGGAGCCATCTGATCGAGTCTTCACCTTGTAAACCCATTTACAAGATATTGGTTTTACATCTTTTGGCTTTGGAACTAAACTCCATGTCTGGTTTTCTTTTAGTGCATTAATTTCTTCTTCCATCGCTTTCTGCCATTCTTGACTTTGTGCTGCTTCTTCATAAGTGGAAGGCTCAATAGGTATTGATTCATCCACATGAGCAGCATTGGCATACCTCGGATTAGGATGCCTCGGCCTTGTTGATCTCCGTAATTCTTGCACATGCTCCTCGGCATCCATTTGGCTTGGATGAACCTCTTCGGATGTAGATTGATGTACCCCAGTTTTCCATGGACTCGTTTCCTTAGAGTACGATCCATCTCCTTCTTTAATTGGATCCGATATGTGCTCTTTATGTTCTTCTTTCTCTTTTGAAACTTCTTCTAATCCATGAGATTCTGGAAGCTCTATCTTTTGAGGTGACCACCATGAAGAAGCTTCATCAAATACCACATTTCTTGAAGTATAACACTTTCCAGTATTTGGATCACAACATCTCCATCCTTTTCTTGATTCATCATAACCTACAAAAATGCATCGAATTGCCTTCTTATCAAATTTGCTTCGGAGATGATCTGGCACGAAGACGTAGCATACACATCCAAAAACTTTGAGATGGTTAACGGTTGGCTTGATCTTCCATAATCTTTCATATGGTGAAATATATCCCAACTTTGTTTGTGGGAGTCTGTTAATCACGTACGATGTCGTCCTCATACATTCGGCCCAAAATCTGCCTGGTACATTCTTACCATGAAGCATACTTCGACAAGTTTCGGCAAGGTGACGATTCTTACGTTCTACCACTCCATTCTGTTGTGGAGTATTAGGGCAAGTTAATTGCCTTCTGATCTTGTGCTTCTCAAGATAGATATTGAACTCGGTTGATAAATATTCTCCTCCATTATCTGTGCGTAAGCATCGAATCTTAGTATTGAGCTCACTTTCTACCTTGTTCTTGAACTCTTTAAACTTCAGAAAAGTCTCCGACTTCTCCTTCATGAAGTAAACCCACACATATCTTGAGAAGTCATCAATGAATGTCACCATATATTTCATACCTCCAAGTGATGTTTGTTTCACTGGGCTGAAGACATCTGAGTGTATGAGCTCTAGTGGTGTCTTGGACTGATGCGCTGACTCCTTGAATGGCAATTGGTGAGCTTTACCAAATTGACATCCAGCACATATTGTATCTGTTCGGATATCAATTTGAGGAAGCCCATTTACTATGCGTTTCACCATCATCTCCTTTAACTTATTGTATTCCACATGCCCAAGACGTTCATGCCAAAGATCAGCCGTCTCATTTTTTCGAGTCTTATCCACATATGCTGTTTCAGCAGATAGTACATAGACCGACTCTATTCTTCTTTCTTGCATAATTGGATTGCCAACCACCTTCACTCTCTTGAATACGGACACATCTTCTGGTCCAAAGAGCACATAGTTCCCTTCTGCTGTTAATTGTGGTACTGACAGTAAATTCTTCTTTAGGCCAGGGACAAGATACACCTTCTCGAGTTGGAGCTTATGAGAGCCTCCTTCATTTGGAATTATTGTCTTTCCAATGTGAGAAATAGATAACCTTGAATTGTCGGCTGTCAACACGACTCTCTTTCCTTTGTAATCCTCCATTTCTTGCAGCTTTGTCCCATCGTTGGTCATATGATTTGAGCACCCAGAATCGATGATCCAATCATCTTTGTAGTTTATTTTTGACTTTAAAGTTGTTGTAAGAGCTTGATCATCTATGTCAGCTTCAACAGAGAGTCCAGCTTCTGCATCCCATGTTTCCTCATTAATGGTTGCTTCGAATGTGACATCTTTCTTCTCATCTCTTGCAGCGGCCACATTTCCTTCGAAAGTTCGCCTTCTGGGGAATCTACAATCTCGAACAAAATGACCCTTCTTGCCACAATTGAAGCATTCACCATTCTTTCTCTTATCATTTTGCCCGTATTGTTGGCGATGATCTCTTCTTCCTTGTTGAGCTCCCCGAGCTCCCCCTGAAGTGTTGCCTTTTGACTTTGGGTGACTCTTCCATCCATATGTCTGACTTTCTTTCATCGCATCATGTCTTCGAGATGTTGCTTTCTTTTTATTGGTGAAGAGTGCATCTTCTCCGTCTTTTACGGTTACTTCATTCATCTGCTTGGCTAATGCCTCTTGATTTTCCAATAGATTCTCCAGCTCTATTAATGATGGTTGAGTAGGCCATCCTCTCACAGCGGCTATAAATCCATTATACTCGGATCTTAAGCCGTGGATGATAATTCTCTTCATCCTTGCATCACTCACTTTCTCTTCAGGAGCAAGTTGAGATATCTCACGGCAAATTGATTTCACCTTGGTGAAATACTGAGAAATAGACAGACTTCCTTGTGAGATACCCGCGAGCTCATTTTCCAAGAGCTGGAGGCGTGCTTCATTCTTCTTTGAAAATAATTTTTCAAAAGTTTCCCAAGCTGCCTTTGGTGTTTTCTCGTCACGGATGTGCTCCAATAGATCCTCCTCGATTGTAGTCTTCAATATAAATAAAGCCTTCCCGGCCTTGATGTTCCATTTTCTCAAGGCTTCAGCATTTTCTTTCGGTGGAGGCGTTGTGTCACTGCCAGCAACTATTTTCCATAAATCCTGTCCTTGTAGGTAGGATTCTATGCAAGTCCGCCAATAACCATAGTTGTGGTTATTGAGACTCTTGATTCCACTACTCGTACTTGCAAGATCTGCCATCATGACGTCCAACGTCCAATAAGCTTGGTCCCTGACCGATGAGCTTTCACAGTTCCTAACTGTGCTCCGACAGAATCTTCCTTAGAGCCTTGGTGAAAACAAGCCGATGTAAACGTCCAACGTTTACCGATTTCCTCCACTAGAAATGGTCCCGAACGACCCGCTCTGATACCAATTGTTGGAAGCTTCGACGAGCCCAACACACCCACTATAGAGGATCTAGACTATACTAGACTCACTACACCAACACTTTGACGTTGGTTAGCCTTTAATTTTATAAATCCTTAGTGCACAATGTACTTAGGCGACAGTGTCGACCATATATCTTTAGGCGGTATAACCGACCATGTATTACTTAGGCGGCAGAGCCGACCATATAATAAGAACAACCAAAGTGCACTAAGAACTTAAACACAAACTAAGGCTTGATCGGGAAACTTAACAAAAACACTTATATTAAATTACAATTACAATATTACTTACAAGCTTTATCTTCTCTACTTTCGCTAACTCACACTCTTCTTCTCTTCTTCACAACTCACTTATTATTTCACTCTCACAACTTCACACCTTACACAAATGAAACACCCACCTATATTTATACTACTCCATGGAAGTTTCTAGAACCTAGATATTTTCATGGACATATAAATATCTAGATATTTCTACAACCTACAAATATCTAGATTTTTCTTTTACATTTCAATTTCTAGATTTTTCTCTCATATTCTAATATCTAGATATTTTCTTATACATATTAATATCTAGATATTTTACATATATACATCTACTAATTCCATATTATTTTATAATACCAAATTTGCATTGTATTTTAACAACAAACCGATTAGCTCCAACAGAATCTATTTCGTACCCACTATGTGGTTCGAGCATTGAATCCTCGGAACATGTGATGTTTACATGTTCACCGTCTCCTCAAATTTGGTCCATGGTTCGTGCTTGGATTGAGTGTGATATGCAAGACTTCTCATCATAGTTTCATTGGATTTCTTGGCTTGAAGATTCATCGGAATCTAATCTAAAAAAGGCTCGTTTGGAGGTGATTGTTGCAGCTTTGCTTTGGAGTTTATGAAATCCAAGGATCGGAACAATTTACTCTTTAGTGTAAATCCTCTGAAAAAATGTTTTCTTTTCGACGATGTTCATAATTATTCTTTTTAGTTGATTAAATTTAGAGGTAAACATAAAATTAGCTTGAACGATTGGTTGTTAAGGCTCTTGTACTTGTTTGGTTGCAGGCTTTCGAGCTTCTTGCTAGCTATATAAAGTTCCCGGTTTTAATACAATTTTCGTTGTTTAAAAAAAAAAAAAAACTATCACAATGCAGGATCACATGATCGCAAATTAGACAAGCCCTTTAAGGCATGACTTTGAAGCGTCAAATGACCCGACAATTTCTTGACGAAAATGATGCCATGTGTAGCGACCCCGACAAATCGTCAAGTGACGGCGTCGGCTACGTGGGTCCCATTACCTGATTATAAGTCTTTAAGATAACGTTTGACCAAAATATGTCGCCTTCATTTCAAAATAAAGATTGTTTCAAAGTTTACAAGAATTGTTCAACCAAAAGTTAAGTTACAACGTTATGAGTACGATTGAAATCTAGGCGACACGGTTTAAAGTAAAGTCAAAAGACGCTCCATGAAAAGCATGTATACTCGACATCCAAAGCAAGTATCAAATAATGAGCGGAAGCATGTATCACATATCGTGCAAGACCTGAGAAAAACATAGAAATCTGTCAACGAAAAACGTTGGTGAAATCATAGGTTTAGTAAGTAAATTGTATTGAACCACAAGGTTCTTTAAGAATTGTTCAACCAGAATCATTCACATTCCAAAATAGTATTTGTATCACGAGCACCCAATTATCAAGGCTTAACCGAATCTTCCCTCTGAATTTTGAATTTAGTGTTAGAACTTACACTATACATTGTTGAAATTATATTTCATTCACTAACGGTAGCGAACCGTCTGAATGAGGGTTTGTTAAACCCGTATGGCCACACAACATAATTACACGCTTACACTTACACCCTGCAAGTGGAACTAATGATAATTGGATTGAGGACTTTTGTTCAAACTCGTATGCATCTTTGTATTCGTATTTGTTCACAATGTAAAAGCATGAAAAGTAAATAAGTATGAAATGTATGTGTTTCTCAGCCCACGATGTAAAGAATAAAAGTGATTGAAAAAGTGGGACTATGATCTCACCTTGAGTGCAAGAGTTAATAAAGTACTTCGACAAGTAAACGCGTGCAAAGACAAAGCTAGTCTTGACCTAAACATATAGGTTATATCAATAACGGTAAACACAAAACGGTCAAAGATGTTCAATTAGTCCTATGGCTCGTTACGACTCGATTATGAAGCATGTGAGTCAAATTGTCAAGTTTCATGCAAGATACAAGTATAGAATCATGTTAGAAAGATTGCATAATTAATTGGTTAAGTTTGACAAAAAGTCAAACTTGGTCAAAGTCAACGAAAAAGTCAACATGTTCGGGTCGGGTCCCGGACTATTTTTCTATGCTAAATATTCATATACAAGTATATTAAAACAAGTTTCATGTGAATCGGAGGTCCGTAGGTCATCAAACATTTCACGTGAAATGGGACGAGGAGGTCAGAATCTGACCAGGCACATCTGCGCGCCGCGCGGGTATGGGGCGCGCCGCGCCACCATCTGTGCAGGTCTGTTTCTGTTTTTCCACAAGTGTGCACGAGCCAAAACCTATTCTAACACAACACTTGACCCGTAAACGCTTATAACGCCTATCATACATCGTTGGAAAGGTATTTTGACGAGGAATGCAACTAAACACATATCATCAATCAAACTTTCACTTTAAACAACCAAAAACCGCAATTAAATACTCATAATCAAAGTTCAAGTTCCAAAAACGCATTTTATGATTCGGGCAACCAACTTACATGTATGTTATGCCGTTTCGAAGGTAATCAAACACACATTGCAACAAAACACTAACAATTAACATTCCATGGCATTCAAGCATCCAAAAATTCATCTCAAGAATTAGCAAACCCTAATCAAGCATCACAAAATCAATAATCATGTTTTTGGAGTTTCCTTAATCCACCTATACATCAAAACGAAACTAATGATACTAGTAACACTTTTAAAACATGCACTTTAACAATCTAACAACATTTGATCATCCAAAATCAAGGATTTAGCAAGTAATTTTCATATTGAACTAGTTACACCAAAAACAACGAATCGAGCATACAAATTACATACACGACATCACAATGAGCCATAGACACTAATTAACAACTTTATAAGTTAAAAACATCAAGAACACAAAAATCTAGTGATTTTAGAAAGTTACCCAAACGAGATGAGGTTGGTATGAAATCGAAGAGGAAGATGCAAGGATTCCAAATATGTAATTTGTTTTGTTGTAAGCCTCCTAGATCGAATTTAGATGATGATTTTATGAAGTTGGGGTTTGTGTGTGTGTTCTTGCTAGAGAGAAAGAGAGAGAGAGGGAGATGGTTGAATGGTGGTGATTGGGGTGGACTAGTTGACCTAGTCAACTAGTTTGCCCCGTGTCAATTTTAGTCCCTCGAGTTTAGAAGCGGGTGCGGGATTTAACCGATCGAATATTTTTAAAACGCAAGTTAACGAGAGATGTTATAATTAAATAACGAGAATATTATGAACGTTCGTCAACGGAGGCGACGAATTTAAATACGAAAGATATTATTTAAAAAAAAAAAGACGGTGTTAAAATAAATTTAACGGAAAAACGCGGGATGTTACATTATCCACAACTCAAAAGAAATTTCGTCCCGAAATTTAGTTGGAAGTAGTAGTCGATATCTCTTACTCGAGACTTTACGTTGTCCATGCAATGAATAAGTGAAAGTACGTCCTTGAGTGTTCTCATGAGTTGGATAGTCAGGGTTTTACGTTGTATTTGGGTTTGGTTTTACGATCCATGATTTCAACCAGTTTTCCCATGAAGAGGAGTTTGTCATCAATAGTTGGTGCATCTAAAAGGATTGCACATTCCTGTTCCGCATGACACGTTTCTAAGTTTGTTACACGAAATGTAGGATAAATGGAAACTTAATTGAGTCGGAAGTTCTAAACGGTAGGAAGCGGTCCTAATACGCCCCAAGGTTTCAAAAGGTTCAATATTGCGGTTATAACCTTCCTCGATTTCCCAAAATGGATTACACCTTTCCAAGGTGCGGGTTCTCAATATTACGCGATTACACACTGAGATTTGTGAGGTTTTCATCTAAGTTTGGTATAACTCTTCTGGCGACCATGGGTTGTCTCTAGCCCGCCTCGGACTCGAACGATCTCAATTGTTGTTTCTTGATGGAGTTCAGATTTAGCGATTTGCTTGCCGCATGCTTTGGTTAAATGAACAGGGGTATGACATTTGCGGTCATATAGGGTTTCGGAAGTGCTGCGTTAATATACGAGTGATAGCTGTCGCAGTAAGGGGAACTACTAAAGGTGACAATACCAGTCTGTAACATGTCTTTCCAAGATTGAATCGTACGTTTGCTCGGTTCGTCGGTTGTGGAAGATACGCGGTACATATGTCTAAGCGGGTTCCCAAGGTCTCTTGCAACGCTAGAGGTGAAACGAGTATTTCAATACAGGATAAATGACGAAGATACACCGTGTTGGAATAGAATTTCTTAAGATATGTTTGAACAAGTCAGTTAGGGTTCGAAAAATGTTCGTTAGGACTATTCACCCTCGTGGCGAATACTAATGTAATATGAGGATTTTCTCTATCCATGGATAAATGTTACAAGGAGTTTCCTTAACGGAAATGCGAGCGATGAGGATAGGAGTGAAATGAGGACTTTGAATAGGATGAGCTTACATCTCGAGGTTGCCATAATGTGCCTCTAGTTGTAAAAAAAAAAAATGAAGCCTGAAAGAGAAACGAGATAGTACACGTAATTGTATAGTTCGGGGTTGAATAATGGTTGGACGATTATCAGCAACGCAAGGGCGTTAAGTCAAAGAAGAGTGAAGTATCGTTGGATTGTGTGCTATCTTAAATTCCAGTAATATCAGACGGTGACGGTGAAATAACAGAGGTATGTAGTGTGGTACGTGATGACGAGAAGATTGATCGGATCCACAATTTAGTATTCGAATTCTTCGTGTAAAATAACGAATTTTAGTTATGTTGATTTTTGAGTCGAGAGAGTATGCCTTTCGGCGTCCAAGTAGAAATATTTCCATATTTGAGTCCCACCTGGCGCTATACGAATTAAGCTAGTAAGGTTGGTGTGAATAATCACGTTCAAGATTCGGGCACGTAGAGGTTTAGATTTCTACCTTAATGAGTTATCGAGGGTAAAGAACGAGCATCACGAGAAAAAGTCGAAAATGAATCTGCGGTAAGTCTGAGTCATGAGAGTTTCCTGATTACATGTGGCTTGATTTGGAGATTGATTGTAATGCCTTGACCATTAACATCATGGTCTAGAAAATTGGACTTCGTTCAACAGAAATTCTCACTCGGAGAATTTGGTATAGAGTTGCTCTTTTCTCAAAAGTTCGAGCGTAAGATGGTGATGTTGTTCGTTTTCCTTCTTTACTTAAATAAGTTAAGACGTCATCTATAAATACGATAACAGATTTGTCTAGATAAGTTTGCATACGTGGTTTAGGAGGTTTATGGATACGGACGAGCCTTGGATAAATCGAATGGTACTAAGAGAGATTTACAACTAACGTTGCGAGTTCGGAAAAGACTCAGGAGACATCGTCTCCCTTAACCCCCAATTGATGATAACCGGAACGGAGGTCGATTTGGAAACTACGGGATTCGTGCAAATAATCATGAGGTAATGGATACGAGGGAGAGGGTATCGGTTTCCAACCGAAAATTACTCAGTTCACAACAATCTATACAAGATGATGGGGAAACACATTTTTTTTTTTTTTTTTTTTTTTTTAACGAATAGGTTTCGAGCTCCCTAGTTCTATAGGTGTCAAGTCAAAAGTCTTAACGTATATCCTCCAATAAAATTTATAGGCACACAATATTTTCCGTTGGTCACTTAAATCGTCTAAGTAATATCTAGGGGAAAAAAGTGGAATGTAAAGAGCACGAGTCAAAGACTTGGTTAATAAACATCTAGCGGTAATCGAATCGAATAAGTATGAAATATACTGTTTGTTGTGAAGAAACGTACCCGTGACTAGTCCATCGTCGTCTCGGGCATCCTAGGTGTCGATGTTGAAAGTTCAACGGCGTGCGTTGGGGTTGATTTTCTTGTTTGGGCACGCACTCCTAAAATGACCCGGTTGGCCACATTCAAAACAAACACCCGTCTTGGGTGCATTGTGCTCCTTTTGGGCGACGGGAGCGGTATTCCTACAATCGTGGGCTACATGGCCACTTCTTTGACACTTCAAGCAAAATGGTTTGCCACATTCACCTAAATGATGTTTGTAGCACTCGTTACAATACGGTAGGTGTCTGGTATAACCTTTCTTGCCGTTGGGGATGAAGGGCTTCTTGGCGGGGTTGTTGTAATTGCTTGATTGGGGGGCTTCCCATTTTCTTTTGTTGTCACCCGACTTATCCTCGGCTTTACGTGCCGGCACTTCAATCTCGTCCACTGTTTCAATCAATTGGCGGGCCATATTCAAAGCCTCTTGGTGGTTAGCGGGTTTGGATGACATTACTCCTTGTTTGATGCTCTTGGGGAGACCATCCATGTAAAGTTCAACCCTTAAAGATTCGGGGTTCACAAGATTTGGGCACATCAAAGCAAGTTCGGAGAATCGTTGATTATAGGCCTTAAGGTCATTCCCGACCGCTTTCAGAGCTCTTAGTTCTTGTTCGAGCCTTCGGGTTTCTTCGCGAGGAAAATATTCGGTGATCATCTTTCCTCTTAAGTCGGCCCAAGAGAGAGCGTGGGCTTCGTGGATACCCACCGATTGTACATACGAGTTCCACCATGTGATAGCGACACCGGCGAAGGTGTGAGTGGAATATCTAACCTTGTCTTGGTCTCGACAACCGCTTATGCTAAAGACGGCTTCCGTTTGCTCAAACCATCGGGTGAGCACAACCGGTCCCCCGGTTCCATCGAAAGTGTGAGGTTTGCACCCCATGAAAGTTTTGTAGGAGCAACCCTCGTTTGAATTTCCGGCTCCATGGTTGTTGTGGTTGTGGTTGTTATTGATGTCGGAGGAGGTACTAGCCATAGCCGCACCTATGGCGGTGGCTATCATGCGTTGAAAAGCTTGTTCGGAAGTTTCATTACGTGGCCCGCGACGGGGAGGCATTGTTCCTTCAAGACACAAGAATATCTTTGATTAGTATTCTCAATAATACTAATCATGATATGGAATGATGATGTAGAGAAAATTTTCCTTGACTCGCCTTAAATTCTTTATGTCATAATGTCGGAATGTCCATATGAATCACCGTAATATAATCCCGGAAATTATATTACCCTGATTCTCATGTGCATTTAACATTACTTCATAAAGTCAAGGTGGCGCGTCAACAAAATTTATCAACGTAAGATCAAGATCGAATACGAGTTAGATATGATAGAAGAGTTCGAGTATAAATGCACAAATAGTCAAGTAATTCCTACTTCAGTCTATATGCCGGTTGTAGTCTAGATTCACCTATGTACCCTATGACTCGGGGTGGACACAAATGAACTCTAAATCCCTACAACCAAGGCTCTGATACCACTTGTAGCGACCCCGACAAATCGTCAAGTGACGGCGTCAGCTACGTGGGTCCCATTACCTGATTATAAGTCTTTAAGATAACGTTTGACCAAAATATGTCGCCTTCATTTCAAAATAAAGATTGTTTCAAAGTTTACAAGAATTGTTCAACCAAAAGTTAAGTTACAACGTTATGAGTACGATTGAAATCTAGGCGACACGGTTTAAAGTAAAGTCAAAAGACGCTCCATGAAAAGCATGTATACTCGACATCCAAAGCAAGTATCAAATAATGAGCGGAAGCATGTATCACATATCGTGCAAGACCTGAGAAAAACATAGAAATCTGTCAACGAAAAACGTTGGTGAAATCATAGGTTTAGTAAGTAAATTGTATTGAACCACAAGGTTCTTTAAGAATTGTTCAACCAGAATCATTCACATTCCAAAATAGTATTTGTATCACGAGCACCCAATTATCAAGGCTTAACCGAATCTTCCCTCTGAATTTTGAATTTAGTGTTAGAACTTACACTATACATTGTTGAAATTATATTTCATTCACTAACGGTAGCGAACCGTCTGAATGAGGGTTTGTTAAACCCGTATGGCCACACAACATAATTACACGCTTACACTTACACCCTGCAAGTGGAACTAATGATAATTGGATTGAGGACTTTTGTTCAAACTCGTATGCATCTTTGTATTCGTATTTGTTCACAATGTAAAAGCATGAAAAGTAAATAAGTATGAAATGTATGTGTTTCTCAGCCCACGATGTAAAGAATAAAAGTGATTGAAAAAGTGGGACTATGATCTCACCTTGAGTGCAAGAGTTAATAAAGTACTTCGACAAGTAAACGCGTGCAAAGACAAAGCTAGTCTTGACCTAAACATATAGGTTATATCAATAACGGTAAACACAAAACGGTCAAAGATGTTCAATTAGTCCTATGGCTCGTTACGACTCGATTATGAAGCATGTGAGTCAAATTGTCAAGTTTCATGCAAGATACAAGTATAGAATCATGTTAGAAAGATTGCATAATTAATTGGTTAAGTTTGACAAAAAGTCAAACTTGGTCAAAGTCAACGAAAAAGTCAACATGTTCGGGTCGGGTCCCGGACTATTTTTCTATGCTAAATATTCATATACAAGTATATTAAAACAAGTTTCATGTGAATCGGAGGTCCGTAGGTCATCAAACATTTCACGTGAAATGGGACGAGGAGGTCAGAATCTGACCAGGCACATCTGCGCGCCGCGCGGGTATGGGGCGCGCCGCGCCACCATCTGTGCAGGTCTGTTTCTGTTTTTCCACAAGTGTGCACGAGCCAAAACCTATTCTAACACAACACTTGACCCGTAAACGCTTATAACGCCTATCATACATCGTTGGAAAGGTATTTTGACGAGGAATGCAACTAAACACATATCATCAATCAAACTTTCACTTTAAACAACCAAAAACCGCAATTAAATACTCATAATCAAAGTTCAAGTTCCAAAAACGCATTTTATGATTCGGGCAACCAACTTACATGTATGTTATGCCGTTTCGAAGGTAATCAAACACACATTGCAACAAAACACTAACAATTAACATTCCATGGCATTCAAGCATCCAAAAATTCATCTCAAGAATTAGCAAACCCTAATCAAGCATCACAAAATCAATAATCATGTTTTTGGAGTTTCCTTAATCCACCTATACATCAAAACGAAACTAATGATACTAGTAACACTTTTAAAACATGCACTTTAACAATCTAACAACATTTGATCATCCAAAATCAAGGATTTAGCAAGTAATTTTCATATTGAACTAGTTACACCAAAAACAACGAATCGAGCATACAAATTACATACACGACATCACAATGAGCCATAGACACTAATTAACAACTTTATAAGTTAAAAACATCAAGAACACAAAAATCTAGTGATTTTAGAAAGTTACCCAAACGAGATGAGGTTGGTATGAAATCGAAGAGGAAGATGCAAGGATTCCAAATATGTAATTTGTTTTGTTGTAAGCCTCCTAGATCGAATTTAGATGATGATTTTATGAAGTTGGGGTTTGTGTGTGTGTTCTTGCTAGAGAGAAAGAGAGAGAGAGGGAGATGGTTGAATGGTGGTGATTGGGGTGGACTAGTTGACCTAGTCAACTAGTTTGCCCCGTGTCAATTTTAGTCCCTCGAGTTTAGAAGCGGGTGCGGGATTTAACCGATCGAATATTTTTAAAACGCAAGTTAACGAGAGATGTTATAATTAAATAACGAGAATATTATGAACGTTCGTCAACGGAGTCGACGAATTTAAATACGAAAGATATTATTTAAAAAAAAAAAGACGGTGTTAAAATAAATTTAACGGAAAAACGCGGGATGTTACACCATGAATGCAACGTAAGTTTTAACGAAGTCCGAACGTTAGTTGAAAAACATAACAGGAAAAAATCAAAGTGAAACCAAGTTAAAATTTAATACCTAATCTTTATAATGTTAACTTATTTCGTTTTTAAAAACTTTCAAACATAATTTTCCACATTAGCAAAATCTTCTCCTAAAAACCTGGTATTTCAATTTGTCACATCTACGACTGAATCTTGACATGTGCAAGGTGTATACTTGCACAAGGCTAATAATTCAAAAAGGCCTACAAGTTATTCTAACATACATCTAACTCTTTGTTTTAATATGTACATACCCACGTGATGGTTGTGGAGTAGTTAGGGTATAACTTTCTAAAATAGAGGTAATGAGTTTGAATCCATAAAACTGGAAATAGTAATCCCCTCATGGCCATGAAGGTTCACCCGCAATGACTTCGGGATACTATGAAAGCGGTAGCCGTCCTGAAATTAATTGGCTCCCAAAGTGGGTCAAAAATTCAGGTATTCGTAAACTATGTCAATACTTCAAATTTCGAAAGAACATTCCACTCCAATGAAATGGGCTCCAACAATATACGTACATAATTGTTTCCTAATTAGTTGAAGTGAATTCTATCTTTTAACACAAATTTCACCGTCATCACATATCTGTTATTGTCTTGACGAGGAGCATAAATTCTAATATATATGCAAAATTAAACTTCCGGTTACAAAATGATTACTTTCTACTTATCGAAAAAGACCTTAATAGAACGACATTGTTCGGAATTATTTCTCTTTAAAATGTGGAACATTTTTTATTTTTATTTTTTACAAAAACAAAGAATATTATATTCAAAGATTAAAAATTAAAAGTTGAACGAACCGAACGATACAACAGGATCATGGAAAGCTCGAAACTAAAAAACAAAAGTTTAACTGATATTTATGACCGTGCATATTGTAAAAAAAACAAAACTTTACGACCAACCAACCAAATCTAAAAATGACGCACCATGCATATTGCAAATAATTTTAAAACTTCCAAAAACATTAAATTTAATTTCACGTTATAATCACAATAACTAATGAAATTATGATATTTACAAAATTATTTGTAGTTCCATATCTTAGAAATCTAAAGAGAACACATGCATGATCAAGGTTTATCTACCCTATCAAAGTCGATTTATATAAATCAACACGTGCTGAAATACATAACTCTAACTGACAGGTGATTTAATTTAATTTCTTGAATATTAATATTAGTGATCCTCTTCTACACGTATATAATTTATAATTAAACCTTCTTCTTTCTTCTATAAATACCCCCTACCATCTTCATCTTCAACTCATCCAACTCAAAGCGAGTGTTCTATAGCTTAATCGAAATGGCAAGAAGATCATTTGTTGTCTCCGCAGTTCTTCTGATCCTATTTTTTATCGCTATCTCAGGTATATTATTAATCCAACCC
Source organism: Rutidosis leptorrhynchoides (assembly GCF_046630445.1). Taxonomy (NCBI): domain Eukaryota; kingdom Viridiplantae; phylum Streptophyta; class Magnoliopsida; order Asterales; family Asteraceae; genus Rutidosis; species Rutidosis leptorrhynchoides. Next base: position 717,459,094 of record NC_092333.1, read on the forward strand.
AAATAGAATTTAATTAGCACATTTTGTTTTCCTACAATATTCAACATGATATGCAATAAAAACCTCTTATACATGTTTATATAACGTCATAAGTTTATACAAAAATACATCTCTATTTCAAAGTGTCTTATAATATCGTTCAACAGATTAATAGTCTAGTAACTTAAATTATATATATACTAAAAAGCCAACGGGTTTTCTATGGATCACGATGGCAGTTTTGTAATTATCTCCAACTTCAGGGTAAAACGGTAAATTGCTTTTTTAAATTTGTTTTTTATTTTCTTGGAAACTTTTTTTTCAACCATTTTTCCCGCAGGAAATGCGAGTATATATTACTCGTTTTTACTATATGTGATATTACTAAGTTTCGTTTTTATTAAACCGAATGAATTGGACGTTACAGAAATAGCCGAGGCAAAGTTATGTGAAACACATAGCAAGACATATTCCGGAAAGTGTGACAACAAAGAGTGTGACAAAAAGTGTATAGAATGGGAAAAACAAGAGCATGGAGCATGCCATAAGGTTGAAGGTAAAAACACATGTTTCTGCTACAGTGAATGCAGCAAGACACCTCCAACCAAAGACAAGAAGCCAGCTCCTCCTGATGCTTTAAAGCCACCACCAACTGACGGCGGCTCTCCACCTGCTGATGGTGGCTCACCTCCTCCTCCAGCTGAAGGTGGTGATGGTGGCGGTGAAGGTGGCGGTGAAGGTGGCGGTGACGGTGGCGGCGCACCTCCAGCTCATTAGGTTGAAGCTGCTGAAGAATTAAATACTAATCATTCTCAAAAAGATTATAAACATTATAAATAAGATGAAAATGCTTAATACTTAACAAGGTTAATTAGCATTTTCCAGAGTGTAATTTGTTTATTGTATGTGTAATCAAATTACTACTTATGAATTGAATTCATGCCAAATTCTATGATATCTTTTTTCTTTTATTATAATTAATTAATACTGGGTGCCTATACGTGGCGAATCCAGGATTTAAACTCAATGGAGTTCTGAAATTATTTTTCACAACTAATTATTTTTTACGGGTACTTTAACAGTTGTTTACCTCTAAAAAACTACAGATCCTAAAAATATACGGGTTCCTGTAGTAAAATTTAGTGGTGTCATGTACGATTTGAAGAGTACTTCGTAAAAAAACTTTTAAAAACTAGTGGGGTCATGGGACCCCACTCCTCAATGCCTAGCCTCGTCACTGGTGCCTATCGAGTTTATGACAAATCCATTCCATTTAATGAACTCTATGTACGTATGATCTAAATTGTTTTAGTAAAAGAAGTGTGAGCCAAAACATTAGTGTGAATTTTTTCCAACCATATACGAATATTTTGGTTCATAGTATCCTTAATTGGAAGTTAATGTTATAAACATAACTAATGCACTGATAGTGATCATGCTGCATAAAAACTTAATTGGTTATATAAACATAAACATAACTATTAATTTGTAACGACCCGTCAAAATCGTTATTGACGCGGCACGTTAATCATTGATTCCACAGTGAGGTTTTGACCTCTATATAATACGTTTTGATAAAATATTGCATTCATTAAAATAAGTGACTTTCTAAACATAGAAAGTTATAAACATATGGACGAGTGCTTATGTATAAGCAAAACCCCAAAATACATAAGTCTTTAATTTACAGGTTGACATCACAGTCCAATTATTTATTACACAGCGCAGTTTTATTTTGAATGCAATAAACTTTGTACAAAGCATGAGAGACTCCATGCAGGCAACAAGCACATCACAGCGGAAGCATTCTAAGGACCTGAGAATAAAACATGCTAAAAAGTCAACACGAATGTTGGTGAGTTATAGGTTTAATTGCTCGAGTCATAAGTATATAAAGATAGACCACAAGATTTCATCAAAACTTTATCAATAGATTCTACGTAACAGAGCACCCTGGTAACTAAACTTAACGCTATAAGGATAATTACCCCATTCGTTTTAATACACGCAAACCAACGTGTCATAAACTCAAATAACATACGTCCGTTAAAAGGCTAGCGCTCTAGCTCGGACGGGGATGTCAAGCCCTATGGATCCATATACAATTTTTCGTGCCCACCAGTCCATATCCTATGTACTGGCAGCTACTAGTTACCAAAGCTAAGGGATTTTCGGTTTAACTCAGTGTAGAATTTAGTATGTACTTGTGTCTTATTGCGTTTAAAATAAATTGCATGTATTCCCAGCCCAAAAATATTTAAAGTATTTAAAAAGGAAGACTATAAACTCACAGTTCAATATTGAGACTCAATATTGTAGGCAAATTGCGTAGACGTAATGATGGTAGACGACTGTATGGGTGGCCTTGGATTCAAGAACAATACCCCGAACAATACCCAATATTTCCTTAGCTTAAAGCGGTTTGAAACCCGAATTAAAAACACCCTCGTATATACCTTATTATTATTAAACTTAAATTTAAAATTATAATTATAATATAAATATAAATAAATTACAGAAGAAAGAAGTGTAAGGAATTCGTCGAGGAAACTGACGTATTTATAGTACTTTTCCATTTACTGTAGCCCATGCGATCGCATGGCCGCCTTATCCGTTTTTGTTTGCTAGTTCGTCGACATCAAATGTGTGTACTGTAGCAAATAGTGTACTGTAGCAAATAGTATTTACTGTAGCAAATTGTGTTTAATGTAGCAATAGTGCTTACTGTAGCAAAGTCGTTTTCACTGTAGCTACTGTAGCAAAGTCGTTTTCACTGTAGCAAATAGTGTTTTACTGTAGCAAATACGTTTTTACTGTAGCAAATAGTGTTTTACTTGTACATCTTATAATATATATATATATATATATATATATATATATGTATATATATATATAAATATGTATATGTATATATATATATATATATATATATATATATATATATATATATATATATGTATATATATATATATATATGTATATATGTATATATGTATATATGTATATATGTATATATATATATGTATATATGTATATATATTTACATAAAATCATATAGAGAATTGGTTTTAAATTAGTTGAAATTTTCTGGGTCTTCGTCCCGAAATTTTGAGTAGTACCTGTTTTATGAGCGATATCAGTGAACAAATGTGGATAATTTTGCTTCATTTGATCCTCACGTTCTCAAGTAAACTCGGGTCCTCGTCTAGCATTCCAACGAACTCTAACTATCGGTATTTTGCTTTGTTTTAATTGTTTGACTTCACGGTCCATGATTTCAACAGGTTCTTCGATAAAATGGAGTTTATCATTGATTCGTATTTCGTCAAGAGGAATTACGACATCCTCTTCAGCTAAACATTTCTTTAAATTTGACACGTGAAATGTGCCATGAACACTACTAAGTTCTTGCGGTAGCTTTAATCGATAAGCAACTGCTCCAATTCTTTCGGTGATTTTAAAGGGTCCTACGTACCTAGGACTTAGTTTTCCTCGTTTACCGAATCGTACAACACCTTTCCAGGGTGACACTTTTAACATGACTTTGTTGTCCACTTGAAATTCTAGAGGTTTTCTTCTTACATCAGCATAACTCTTTTGGCGACTCATGGCCGTTTTCAATCGCTGTTGTATTTGAATGATCTTTTTAGTGGTTTCGTGAATAATTTCTGGTCCGGTAAGTTGTCTTTCTCCTACTTCACTCCAACAAATAGGAGATCTGCACTTTCTACCGTAAAGTGCTTCAAATGGCGATGCGTTGATGCTCGTATGATAGCTATTATTGTATGAAAATTCTGCCAATGGTAAGTGTCGATCCCAACTGGTTCCAAAGTCAATCACGCATGCCCGTAACATGTCTTCCAATGTTTGTATTGTTCTTTCACTTTGACCATCTGTCTGTGGGTGATAAGCGGTGCTCATATCTAATCGAGTTCCCAATGCTTTTTGTAATGACTGCCAAAAACGTGATGTGAATCGGGTGTCGCGATCAGATATGATGGAGATGGGTACACCATGCCTGGAAACTACTTCCTTCAAATATAGGCGTGCTAATTTCTCCATACTGTCTGTCTCCTTTATTGGTAGAAAGTGAGCTGATTTAGTTAGACGATCAACTATTACTCAAATAGTATCATGACTACTTGTAGTCCTTGGCAATTTTGTAATGAAATCCATGGTTATTCTTTCCCATTTCCACTGCGGAATTTCCGGTTGTTGCAGTAATCCTGACGGCTTTTGGTGCTCAGCTTTGACCTTTGCACACGTCAAACATTTACTTACATAAGTAGCAATTTCTGTCTTCATATTAGGCCACCAATAGAACTTCTTGAGATCGTGGTACATTTTCCCATTTCCTGGGTGAATTGAGTACCTCGTTTTGTGTGCTTCATCCAGTACTAGTTGCCTTAGATTACCATGTTTTGGTACCCATATCCTACCAGCAAAATACAGGGTTCCATCGGCTTTTACTTCAAGTTGTTTTTCTAACCCTTTGCTCATTTCGCCTTTTTCGATTTCTGCTTTTAAAGCCTCTAACTGTGCTGCTTGAATTTGCTTTGTGAGATCAGTACGAATTGTAATGTTCAAAGCTCGGACCCTAAGAGGTTTTACTCTTTCTTTCCGACTTAGGGCATCAGCTACAACATTAGCCTTTCCGGGGTGGTAACGGATTTCACAATCGTAATCGTTTAACAACTCTACCCAGCGACGTTGTCTCATATTGAGTTGTTTTTGATCAAAAATATGCTGAAGACTCTTATGGTCGGTGTACACTGTACACTTGGTGCCATATAGATAGTGTCTCCATATTTTGAGTGCAAAAACTACTGCTCCAAGTTCCAAATCGTGCGTCGTATAGTTCCTTTCGTGAATTTTTAGTTGTCGTGAGGTGTATGCAATAACTTTTGTGCGTTGCATTAATACACATCCTAAATCTTGGCGCGAAGCGTCACAATAGATCACGAAATCATCATTTCCTTCCGGTAATGACAAAATGGGTGCAGACGTTAACTTCTTCTTTAATAACTGGAATGAGAATTCTTGTTCCGTGGACCAATCATACTTCTTTCCCTTTTGAGTCAATGCAGTTAAGGGTTTGGCGATTTTAGAGAAATCTTGAATGAATCTTTGGTAGTAACCAGCAAGACCTAAGAATTGGCGGATTTGTGTTGGAGTCTTCGGTGTTTTCTATTTACTAATGGCTTCGATCTTGGCAGGGTCAACTTTAATTCCATGTTTACTGACAACATGGCCTAAAAACTGTACTTCTTGTAACCAGAAATCATACTTCGAAAATTTTGCGTACAATTCTTCTTTCTTGAGTATCTCTGGTACCAGTCTTAAGTGTTACTCATGTTCTTCCTTGTTCTTCGAGTAAATCAATATGTCATCGACAAAAATAATGACAAATTTATCTAAATACGGTCTACAGATGCGATTCATTAGATCCATGAATACTGCTGGAGCATTAGTCAATCCAAAAGACATGACTAAAAATCCATAGTGACCGTAACGGGCTTTGAACGCGGTTTTAGGAACATCTTCTTTCTTCACTCTTAGCTGATGATATCCGGAGCGTAGATCAATCTTAGAATAAACACTTGATCCTTGTAATTGATCAAACAAATCATCAATCCTCGGTAATGGGTACCGATTCTTGATCGTTAATTTGTTTAATTCTCGGTAATCTATGCACATTCTCATAGATCCATCCTTCTTCTTGACGAACAGAATAGAAGCACCCCAAGGTGAAAAACTGGGACGAATAAATCCACGGTCCGATAATTCTTGCAACTGATTTTGTAATTCTTGCATTTCTGAAGGTGCAAGTCTATATGGGGATCGGGCTACAGGTGCGGCTCCTGGTACGAGATCAATATGGAATTCTACACATCTGTGTGGAGGTAGCCCCGGTAATTCTTCTAGAAATACTCCGGGATATTCTCTTACAACCGGCATGTCATCAATGCTTCTTTCTTCAGTATCGATCTTCTTTACGTGTGCCAGAATATCATAACAACCTTTTCTTATAAGTTTCTGGGCCTTCATACAGCTGATAAGGTTCAGCTTCGAGTTGCTCTTCTCCCCATAAATCATTAATGACGTTTCATCTTTACGAGGGATGCGGATTTCTTTTTCAGCACAAACAACTTCCGCTCTTGTTTTGGACATCCAGTCCATGCCAACGATTACGTCAAAACTTCCTAATTCTACGGGTATCAAATCGATTTTGAAGGTTTCACCAGCGAGATTTATTTTGCAACCATGGCTAATTTTATCGGCTTTTATCAGTTTACCATTAGCTAATTCAATAGTATATTTATCGTCTAGAGGCAATGATGCACATTTTAGTTTAGAACTAAAGTCTTTACACATATAACTTCTATCATCACCCGTATCAAACCTAATAGAAGCTAGTTGATTATTAACGGTAAACGTACCCGTGACAAGATTAGGATCCTCACGTGCTTCACTGATACTAACATTAAATTCCCTCCCACGTGCGGGTTCTTTGTTCTTCTCCTTATCAGGGCATTGATTTATAAAGTGACCAGACTTCCCGCATCCAAAACATTTCTTGACATTGGTCGGTTTTGTCTTTACTTCAGAAACGGTGGCATAACAATCTTTCGCCACATGTCCTTTCTTGTTGCACTTTTCACAGACAACTTGGCAATAACCTGCATGATGTGTGTAACATCTTTTGCAGAACGGATGGGGTCCCTTATAGTTTGGACTTGCAGTTGCCCTATCTTGTTTACCTTTAAAAGTTTCTTGTTTCTTCAGGTGAGTACTTTTGCCCTTATCGTCTTCCCATTTCCTCTTTCCTTCAGTTGTCTTGACTTCGGTAATTGGTGCCTTAATCAAACTCTCTGTGATCTGGTCCATTAGTTGGTGTGCCATTGTCATGGCTTCCTACATCGTATTCGGTTTGGACGATGTAACATTTCCTTTGATATTGATCGATAAACCGTCAATATACATTTCTATCTTTCGTTTCTCGTTTGGCACCAATTCGGGACACAACAAGGCTAGTTCCATGAAATGCTTTTCATAGTTATTGAGATTCGCACCGAAAACCTTCAGATTACGTAACTCAGATTCCATTTTTCTGATCTCGTTTCGAGGACAGTACTCCTCGATTAGCATCTTTTTCGGTTCTTCCCAAGAGATATCATATGCCGTATCTACTCCTTCTGCTTTAGCATAATTCTTCCACCAAGTAAGTGCACCGTCTTGCAATGTGCACGAAGCATACTTTGACTTGTCTCCGTCCGCACAATTACTGATTTTGAAAACGGACTCCATCTTTTCAAACCACTGGGTTAGACCGACTGGTCCCTCGGTTCCACTAAACGTATGTGGTTTGCATCCTTGAAAAGTTTTGTATGAGCATCCGTTTTGTGAGTTTGTGTTTACGGCTGCTGCTTTGGCTGCTGCTTCGGCTGTTGCTTTTGCTGCCTCAGCTGCAGCAATTCTTTCATTCACACGTTTCTCGACTAGTTCCTCAAACTCAGCATCTGACATTTGAGACATGTTTCTTCAATAAATACAACAGAGATAATTTAATCATATAGAATATTATAGGTAAAATGAGTTGTCAATAGTTAATCGTAGCATATTAATAATATGAACCAATTATTATAAAAGCCTTTTCTTCTTATTAACGTTTTATAATTATTTCTAGGGTATTAACTACCCGTTAAAGTTCATACTTAATAGCTTAGTACAACAATTAACTATTACAATTCAAATAATATTCTATTATGAAAAATTATAGCGAGTTACTACGTTATTATTTAGTAATAATAATAAGTATTAATAATACAAATAATCATTCCATGCTTCTATTATTAATAATCATTCCATGCTTATATCATTCCATGCTTCTATTAAACCAAAATAATACAATACCATACAATTCTGAAATTTTACATATGCTTATTTTACATAACAAGATAGAGTAGCACACATAAGCAATAGAATAGCGCATGGAAGATTTATGGTTGCGAGGTCGTTTATTCAGAACTATCAGAAACTTCTTCCCATTTGGTTCTCTCTGCCAATTGTTTGTGTGTACATGGTCCGACAGACATTCTGGGAGTGTATTTAATTTTTGGTTGGGGTTTTGAGGTACCCGTTGCCTCGGTGGGTTTAATACAATAAGGGTGGTTACGGACCGAATGGTCTTGTTTTTATTTCTCCTTAGTGACTTCTTTTATTTCATTAGCGAAATCCTCTTCTTCACTGATCTCGTCTGATGACGAACTGTCTGAGTCATGTGTAGGAGAATATGATGACGTACTGTCTGAATCATGTGTACGAGAATATGTACCGGTGGTCATGAACTGAAATCTTCCAGGCGTAATCTGCACAACCCGCCCGTCGGCGGTGTATCTGGCCCAATGTCCATGTTCGTTTAGAAATGGACGATCTTCGTTTATTCCAGGGATCATAGGTCCATGCCAACGATACTGTGGCTCCGGAAAACTAGAGCTGGGTGGAGCTGAGACCTCCTCTGGGTTAACCTGAAGTTGAGATTCCCCGACTAACATAATTTCTTCTTTAATAGGTATTGGAACGCCCTTTTCAGTTGTGGATATAATAGATTCAGTGTCCGATTTCGAGTCGTACAAAATGATAGGATTAGAAGAAGTCATCTATCACATAATTGAAAAAACAATTACGTTAGCATATAAATATATCACATATAATGTTTTTGACCAAATGATAAGCAAAAATCAGTAAAAACAGATATGGTCATAGTCCAGACTCACTAATGCATCCTAACAATTACCAGTTAAACACACTAATGTAATTTCTGGTTCCCTATGACCTCAAGCTCGGATACCAACTGTAACGACCCGTCAAAATCGCTATTGACGCGGCACGTTAATCATTAATTCCACAGTGAGGTTTTGACCTCTATATGATACGTTTTGATAAAATATTGCATTCATTAAAATAAACAACTTTCTAAACATAGAAAGTTATAAACATATGGGCGAGTGCTTAGGTATAAGCAAAACCCCAAAATACATAAGTCTTTAATTTACAGGTTGACATCACAGTCCAATTATTTATTACACAACACAGTTTTATTTTGAATGCAATAAAATTGTACAAAGCATGAGAGACTCCATGCAGGCAATAAGCACATCACAGCGGAAGCATTCTAAGGACCTGAGAATAAAACATGCTAAAAAGTCAACACGAATGTTGGTGAGTTATAGGTTTAATTGCTTGAGTCATAAGTATATAAAGATAGACCACAAGATTTCATCAAAACTTTATCAATAGATTCTACGTAACAGAGGACCCTGGTTGAAGTGACCCGTCCTAATCCATCCGGACGAATTCACCAACATTTGGTCCCATTGCGATGATCGACTCCAAATAATGTCTTTAATATGAGTAAATGCACAGCGGAAGATTTCTTTCATACCTGAAAATAAACATGCTTTCAAGTGTCAACCAAAAGGTTGGTGAGTTCATAGGTTTATCATAAAACAATAAAATTCATCATTTTGATAGACCACAAGATTTAAATCCTGCATGGTACAAATGGGCCCGAATCCTATACCCACCTGTAATGCACATGCGATATCTTTTAAATACAGTACACCTTTCTCGTGTACGAAATCATTTTTCATAATTCTTAGTAACCGTACACATATCTCGTGCACAAAAACTAATACACATAACCTGTGTATAAAAATCATTCTCTCGATATATAACATTCACATCAATTGGTGGCAATTATCATGTCCACATAATTCAATGGTGGCAATTATCATGTCCACATAATTCAATGGTCGCAATTATTCGAGAAATGTTTTGCTTGTGTCTATCTCGTCAAACATTTATAAAAGCATTTCATGTATTCGCAGTTCAAAATATAATTCAAAGGCATTTAATAAAGCAGTTGTAAAAACAGCGCATGTATTCTCAGTCCCAAAAATGTAAAGAGTAAAAGGGAGCAAATGAAACTCACGCATATAAATATTTTAAAACAGTTAATAAAGCATTTGCATGTAATCCGTTCCAAAGTTTTCGAGACTCAACATTACAGATTTTGCTTATCGTGTCGGAAACATATGAAGATTAAAGTTTAAATTTGATCGGAAATTTCCGGATCATCACAGTACCTACCCGTTAAAGAAATTTCGTCCCGAAATTTGAGTGAGGTCGTCATGGCTAACTATAAGAATATTTTCATGACAAATATGAGTGGATAAATAGGGTTTTATCATCATTGAGTAATATGGATAAAACCATTTGATTTTGTGAAGAGTACAAGTGAAGTTATCACCAAAGAATGAAATGAGTAGATATAGATTCGTCATATCTTTTGACATAGATAGGATTGATTTCCCAAGTTCAAGAGATTTGGAGAAAATCTTTGTAATAGGATTTGATTCTTCGGCGATTAAGGAAATCAAGATCTTCTTTGATTAAATGCAATAATCTGTTTTGGTTTCTTTGTCGGATATTTCACTATAAATCCACCTCCCTCGTTTCCTTACAACTCACACCTTCTATTCTTTTTTTCCCAAATCATATTGCTACAACATTCGTCAATATGCTCCATCCGGTCCTAATTATGGATATATTCCTGACCTTTGTATCTGGCATTCTTCTTTTTCATTTACCACCAGAGGATTTTATTTATTTTTACTATTACCTTGGGGTTATAGTAATTTTATTTCTCCCGTGCCTTTACGTGGCAATACGTATTGATATGCACGGTTTGTAATTTATATGTTGTTGTTCGAGCTTTATATTTTTTTTTATATTCAAGAGTTCCATACTTTTGTCTCCTCTTCCCGACTTCAAGTCAAGCGAATAATGGTCCATAATTCATAGATATGAAGTTTTGGATGAACATAGTTAATGTTTTAAGAAGGAAATCGTAATGGCACGATCTTGATTTGATAAATTACCAGAATATCCGAAAAGATAGAACTATCAATAAGATATATTCTTAATATGTTTAGAGATTGGGTCGAATGTAAGAGTCATGTAAATGGCACATGGTGACGGTATATTCTGTGAATCATCACGTTCCATTAGAAACCTAGCATGAATTACTGTAATATAATCACGTTGATCAAGTGTCATTATATTATACTAACTCAGGCATCAGTTCCCAACATTACTTCAATAACATTTATATTTCAACTCGAAGGTTTCAGAATTTAGAAACTAAACAGTTTCCTTTACGATGTAATATGGATAGCACGAAGAGATAACTAATTTCGGACAAGAAGAGTTATGAAATATCGTCAGAAATATCGAAGATATTTATGATGATATTTTGGGATTTCTAAGTTCGATGGTTGATGAAGAAAGATTTTTCGCAAGATTTTAACATGAGTACGGAGCAAAATAATCGTTGAAGGTTTCATCGGATCCAGAATTACCTGGATTCTTTGAATATAGTATGGTCCTTGTATTTGTCCTTGGTCTCCTTCATGGTTAGCTCAATCCGTTTTCCTGTTCCAATTTTTCTGAGCTTTTCCAACATACTATTCTTTATCATCAAACTTCCGATGATTAAGGTCGTTTACGGTTGTCTATGGTTTCTGCTGCTTCATTCAGCTTTTTCAACATTCAGAGTATTGATTTGTGACTGAGTGCTTTTCAGAATTTCAGAATGAGAGATCATAATTCTTAGAGATAAATGTCATACATATAACTGTTGATGTAGATATGCTGTGAGTTTTCAAAGTACTGATTGCTGATTTCCGGTAGTTGGTATGGCAGTTCTCGTTACAAGATGCGGATGATTATATGATAGGGTTTCAATGAATAAATATAATGATTTGTCAGAGAGAATTAAGCCAAGAAGCAACGAGGTTGAAAGGACCCGTTCATATACATTATAAACGATTCTCAATAGTTGATTACATCGTGAGGTATTTGACCTCTATATGATACATTTTTCAGATATTGCATTCGTTTTTAAAAGTTAAACTCTCTTTACATCGAAATTTGACAGGCATGCATACTATTTCATAATATCCAACTATAAATGACCTAATCTGTCATTTACTTAATAAAAATCTCTATTGAACTCAACGACTTGAATGCAACGTCTTTTGAAATATGCCATGAATGACTCCAAGTAATATCTTTAAAATGAGCAAATGCACAACGGAAGATTTCTTTATTACCTGAGAATAAACATGCTTTAAAGTGTCAACCAAAAGGTTGGTGAGTTCATTAGTTTAACATAATCGATCATTTTCATCATTTTAATAGACCACAAGAATTTCATTTCCAGTTCTCATAAATATACGTCCCATGCATAGAGATAAAATTATCATTCATATGGATTGAACACCTGGTAACCGACATTAACAAGATGCATTTAAGAATATCCCCTATCATTCCGGGATCCTCCTTCGGACATGATATAAATTTCGAAGTACTAAAGCATCTGGTACTTTGGATGGGGCTTGTTGGGCCCAATAGATCTATCTTTAGGATTCGCGTCAATTAGGGTGTCTGTTCCCTAATTCTTAGATTACCAGACTTAATAAAAAGGGGCATATTCAATTTCGATAATTCAACCATATAATGTAGTTTCGATTACTTGTGTCTATTTCGTAAAACATTTATAAAAATTGCGCATGTATTCTCAGCCCAAAAATATAAAGGGTAAAAAGGCAAATGAAACTCACCATACTGTATTTCGTAGTAAAAATACATATAACATCATTGAACAAGTGCAAGGTTGGCATCGGATTCACGAACCTAAATTAATTATATACATTTATATGTTGGTCAATATATGTCTAACCAATTAGGTCAAGTCATAGTGTACCACAATCCTAATGCTCGAGACTAATATGCAAAAGTCAACAAAAGTCAATTTGACTCAAAATGATTTCCAAAATTTATACATGATTATTATATAATTTAAATATCGTCGTTTTATATTTTTAAATATTTTTAAAAGATTTATTAGAGTAAATAATATAATTCATTTATTAATAAATAACAAATATACTTTTATATATCTTAGATAATAAAATTTATAAAGTTCATTGAATATCATAAAATGTTATGATAGATATTATTAAGGTAATTATATTATTTGTATTATATTTTTATTTGATAAAATAACATTGATAATAATAATAAGTAAAAGTTGTATTATTTTGTATTAATATTTTATTCTACTAATAATAATAACAATATTTATATTTACGAAAATGGTATTATAACAATATGATAATTCTTATTAATAATGAAATTTTTTATTAACAATTATATTCCTATTAAAAATAATAATTTTTGTAAAGATGATATTTTTAATATTAATAATAATATCTAAATCAATATCTTTAAATTTCATCATGATACCCATACTCATTATTTCCTAATTAATTTGTTGATAGCTTTTAAATTGTCTTTTATATCGCGTTCATTTTAATGATAGCAATCATAATAATTAGGTATTACTAATAATAGTTTTATTTATAATAATAAATATTATGATAATGATAATACTAATAGCTATTTTAATGATAATAATAATAATAACACCAATTTAAATAATAAAAATAACAATTTTTAATAATAATATTTTCTTATTGATGATGATACTAATAATCAATAATAATAATAGTAATTATAATAATAATAATAATAATATTAATAATAATAATAATAATAATAATAATAATATTAATAATAATAATAATAATGATAATAATAATAATAATAATATTAATAATAATTAGATAAAACTTAGAACGACGATAATTACGACGATAATAATAATTGTTTTTACAAAACTTCAATTGACTGTAACTTCTAATCCGTTCATCGGAACCATTTGATATCTAAAGGAAAAGTTCTTAATTTTTCGCTCGCTTTCCAACGACATGCATATCTTATACCTTATCTCATCCCCAGGTGTAATTAATTTAAGATTCAACATAACCTATCTAAGGGCAATATCAAAAGTACAAGCATGCATAATCCTAAATACTCGAGCACTAGTCAATGATACACTATTATTATGTAAAAATTTAATTATGAATGCTTGCGTATCAATATTGAGATTCAATATTGCAGGAAAAGTAAGTAGACGCAACGGAGACGATAAATACTAGATTGACCTCACGAGCATACCCATGAACCATACCCATCACCTCCATAGCTATAACCCATAATTTCCTTAGCCCTATCCCACTCGAGAAACCCGTCTTAAAATAATTCGCTCATGATCTCGTCGTAGTATTTTATGTATAATACAAATAATAATAAGATTAATAATAATATTAATCTTAATATTAATAATGTAATGACCCGGAATTTTCCGACCAAATTATACTTATGAGATTAATATTTACATAAATTAAACCATACCAACTTGATAAGCAATCCAAATTGTTGAGACTTGTGTTTTTGAAAAGAGTTTTACACAACGTTTGACCGTCCAATATGACCGATGATATCACGAACTATATAACATACGATAATTATATGTTTGTGTATATATATATGTATTTATATATATTTAACATGATCTAAGGATGGTTTAACATCTCATTGTGTACTAATGACAATGAGTTATAAGTATATTTTGAAACTACTAACTTAAGTTTTCAAAACGATAACTATACGTAACATTCTTTGATATATATACTTATAATCTATAATGCTTATACATGTATCGTATATATAATGTATTTAATCACTTTTTAAGGACTTAAATACATAAAAAAAATATAAGTATATTCACAAAAGATAGCTATATGTGAATTCTCGTTCCGTTTCCTCAAGATTTCTATACGTATATCTAGGGTATATGTACCCGTATCATACCCAGCTTCTATACGTATTTACTAATGGTATATACACCTCAAATCAACATCCTAATCAACATTATTACTGCCCTGGATATGAGGTAACTAGAATTTGTCAAGTTGTATGAATTATTAGTAAGAAAACAAAATTAGGAATCCTTTTCTTTCTTTATAAACTAAAAACGTTTTTATAAATGAACACCATTTCTTCACTCTATTTTCTCATACCTACACCCTCATTTCTCTCTCAAAATACTCCTAACTTCATACTTGATCATCTCCAAGCATTTTCCCCATCATTTAGCTTCAATTACAAGCCTTAAACACCATAAGAAAACTCTTTCAAGAACATATCAAAATAACCACCCATTTGAAGAAGTTTACTTCTAAACTTTTGATCTAACTCCACCACTCTTTGATTCCAAGATTTTTTCTTATCTTTTGCAGTAACTTTGTCCAAGTAACTTGAGGTAGTAACCTTGTTCATAATCTTATTCAATTCATATTCATATAGCTATCTTATTTTGTGGTATAAAATTTTAACAACAAGAACATAGTTTGAATGATTTCAAACTTGTTCGCAAACTAAATAGATCCTTCTAACTTGACTTTTAAAACACTTCAAGACCTGTAATATATCATAATGATATGCTAACCTAACAAGATATAACTTGGTTTTACAAAGAACATCTTAAAAAAAAACTGAATCTACGTCGTCGGAGTGCAACCGGGGGCTGTTTTGGGTTGGATAATTAAAAACCATCTTGAACTTTGAATTGGAAGTTCATGTTCTGGAAAAATGATATTTCTTATGAATATGTTAACACATAAAAATTTCATGGTTTAACTCAAAGTGTAAGTATTTTTAGAAAAATGATCATTAAATGTTGTTTTTATGATGGAAAATGATCACTTTCATAAGTTTCACCAAAGTTTGACCTATAACCTATGATTTCGAATACAAACTAAGGTATTTTCAGTTCATATTCTTAAAATTTGACTCGATCCAAGGAAGTGGCAAGTTGAACCAACAAAAACGGAGTTGTAATGAAGAAACTACGACTAAAACAAGATTGAGTATCCGAAGCTAGTTTAGCTACGAAAATATTTGGAGAAAAAGTAAATTAATCATATCTTTTCTAATTAATATGATATTTTATATATAATTACTTATGATTTGATTTTATATATTTCAGGACCACCCGTAAACAACACGAGAAGATAAATCATAAGGCCTCATGATTGTACGCAACACGTCATTTGACAACACGGTACTTTATGTACGCAACACGTCATTTGACAACATGGTACCATGGGTCGAGATTAATTCTGATCAATACGAATACGATGGGGTCTCTATTTATTTTATTTAAGCAACTAATTGTGGACCACTAACATCGGACTGCTAACTACGGACTAAGAAAATATTAAAAGTATTAAAAGTATATATATATATATATATATATATATATATATATATATATATATATATATATATATATATATATATATATATATATGTAACGATTACTTAAAAAGAAAATATGTTGATATATTATATATATGGTTAGGTTCGTGATATCTATCGGAGACCAAGTCGAATTAAATACCTTCAAGGCAAAAGTGAGTTTCATTTGCTCCCTTTTTAATTGCTTTTCCAATATATATTTTTGGGCTGAGAATACATGCGCTGCTTTTATAAATATTTACAAAATAGACACAAGTACTTAAAAATATATTCTACGTTGAGTTGTACCACTGGCATATTTCCCTGTAGCTTGGTAACTACTATTTACATGGGTATTGTAAACGCGAATCCTGTTGATAGATCTATCGGGCCTGACAACCCCAACCGGACTGGACGACCAGTATTCAACGGTTGCACAGTACTTCGTTTTGGTAACTACACTTGGTACGGTGTATTGAGATTTCATAATAAAGGGAATATGCGACGTTGATTAAATGTTAAGTATGGTTACCAAGTGCTCAACCACTTAGAATGCTTTACATACACTTGCGAGTGTATTATGTTTATGATTATGAAATCTTGTGGTCTATTAAAATATTGAAATGATTGTTATGATAAACCTATGAACTCACCAACCTTTTGGTTGACACTTTAAAGCATGTTTATTCTCAGGTACGAATTAAGTCTTCCGCTGTGCATTTGCTCATTTTAAGGACATTACTTGGAGTCGATCATCGCAATGGGACCAAATGTTGATGACTTCGTCCAGGTGGATAAGGACGGGTCCTTTCAGTTGGTATCAGAACGGTGGTCGTAGCGAACCAGGTCTTGCATTAGTGTGTCTAACTAGTAGTTGTTAGGATGCATTAATGAGTCTGGACTTCGACCGTGTCTACATGTCAAAAGTTTTGCTTATCATTTCTAGTCGGAAATCATCTGCTTATCATCCTTAGGAAATTACCTGCTTATCATTCATAAGTCTAGACACGTTTTACTGCATTTACTGCATTGATAGTGTATAGACGAATTCTTATCTTAGCATATCTGTTATTGCGAACTTTGACTGATACCTTTTCAAAGATTCTCCGTAATTTACGGGATTTTGGTATTATATATACATATGTAAATTATGTATTGAAGAGTACCAAATCTAACTCCTATGATCTATTCCATACCAAAAATTCATTTTCCCCATTATACAAGATGGATTCTGCATCTAGTTCGAATTCTTCAGATTCCGACAGTTATGCCGATATGGATTTTCATTCGGGCTCCGAAAGCAGCGTCACCGGAATGGATCAACCAATTTCCCATCATCTATTCTGGATGAATTGGGGATGGGTTCGTAATATACTAAATCACTAGAGACAAGAAGAAGGTCATCCATTCCATCCACCAAATTGCCCTCTTGGCGATGAACCTGAAGCACTTACCGGCGAACCTATTCGAAACACCATTTTCTCTCTCATTTCTAGAGTATCTCGTCACGATTATATACTATCCCATATTACAAATCTTGTTCATTCGCTCGCTCCAACCGCCAATCATCCTGGTGTACTAGCAGAAGTTAACGAACTTCGCGCTCGCGTGACGGCTTTGGAGAACATGGTGTGAAGGTTGCAAACACCAGCAGCAGCACCAGCAGCATAATCAGCACCAGCATCAATAACATCAACAATACAATCATCACCACTAACAAACAACATCCGCATCACACGTATCGACATCATAATCTGTCCCACAAACATCAACATCATACGCACCATAGATACCTAGGAGTACCAACAATAATGAACGATGAAGTATTGATCCATAACTTCATTGATATTCTGCGAAGAATATGTGGTTTCAAAAAGTTTTAGAGATTTCTAATTCTAGCTCAAACCGAAAAGCAAATGAGATTAATATCATATTAACTCATTAAATTCATGATTTCATCTGAAGAAAATATATATGTATATATGTTTTCATAAAGATTGTAATTAAAAGTTTTTTTGTACAAAATATTAATGGTGAAATTTTTTTTTAACGGGTAGGTAATACCCGAGGAATAATTAGATTTCATCTTAATAAGTTACATTGTACATTCGTTGAAGCTGATTCAACAGTCAATTACTATCCTACTTACAACCACCGATATACGTATCCGTTCACCGCAGAATAACCATTTTCATTCAATTTCATATTTGGATTTTGACTTCCCAGAATCCAACAAGTGGCATATGAAGAAAACATATGACAAAATAAAATCTGTTAGAAACAAACAAATTAACTATGAAAATTTTTGTTAAGAATCCACGCTAACTGTTCCAGCTAACTGTTCCTAGCTAACTGATTACATTTTATTTATCGCAGTTTATTTATCGCAATTTAATTATCGCACTTTTATTTATCGTCATTTAATTTCTGTAATTATTTTACGCACTTTAAATATCGGGACACGTATACAATGTTTTGACATATCATATCGATGCATCTATATATATTATTTGGAATCACCATAGACACTCTATATGCAGTAATGATCGAGTTCTCTATATAGGGTTGAGGTTGATTCTACAATAATATATATAGTTTGAGTTGTGATCGAGTCTGAGACGTATACGGGTCACGACACGTATTAATTAATTCGTATATTATATATTAAACTATATATGAATTATTGGACTGTTACTGTGGACTATCGACTGTGGACTAATGACATTGGACAATTAAAATGAATTAAAATATTGATTATAACATATGAAACTAAACATTTCTTCAAGATTGCCACTTGATTTCATCTTAAACCTCATTGTATCTCGACGATTACAATCAGCATTCAAATCTATCATGATTCTTAAAAACACCTCAATCGAGAGGATAAACCAACCGCACTTCATCTACGGAAGAAAAGATTGATGCATATAGTTATGCACCTGAAAAACCCTCGGAAACTGAGTAAACGTTTGACACGTATCTGTTCTAGTTCATTTGACATTGTTATTACCAAAGATCGTTTTGCAATCCTTTTCCAAAGTAGCTAATTTTGTCACAGATCCAGCAAGTCAACTCCGACTTTTCATCCGAAACAACTTTATTATAACCGCGATATATATGCGTACTCTTTATTGTTACTGGGGAACCTTTTATATTCCACAATATTACCATCAGCGATTAATCATTCTAAAAAACACAATTCTCCTGAAACTACCTCGGTTTGATAACCGATGACCCAGATCAGTTAACTTTTGAAATGCTGACGAAGCAGCATGTTGTAGATGATCTTAATGGCTAAAAGTTTGATGATAAAGAAAGGAGTGTTAGGAACGCTCGATAGAAAATTTAGTACCGAAAAGCGGATTATGCGAAACTATGAAGAAAGCCGTGGACAAATCACAAAGAATAAGTTTGCCTTCAAAGAATCCAAATGATTCTGTGCCTGCTGAAATCATTAGCAAACATCTTATTTCTCATTCTAAACCTTCACAGACAAATCTTCTTCATCATCCATTGATATTAGAAATTCTAAGATATTCTCGTATGTTCTATTATAAATATCCTCCATATTTCTGGCGATATTTTCACAACTATTCTTATCTGAGATCATTTATCTCTTCGTAATATCTGCAACATAAAAGAAACCGTGCTAGTTTCTAAATTCTGAAACCTTCGAGTTTAAAATATGAATGTTTTGAAGTAGTGTTGGGAACTGAAGCATAGATTAGTATAATATAATGACACTTGATCAACGTCATTATATTACAGTAAGTCATGCTGAGTTTCTAATGAGGCATGATGATTCACAGTACCGTCATCATGTGCCATTTACACGACTCTTACATTCTATCTAATCTCTAAACATATCAAGAGAATATTTTTCTGGATGACTCGGTCTTCTCCAGGGTATTCTGGTAATTTAACAAATCAAAATCATTCTATTACCATTTTCTTCTTAGAGCATTAGCTATGTTCATTCTGAATTTCATATCTACGAATTCCGGACCATTACTCGCTTGACTCGAAGTCGGGAAGAGAAAACGAAAGCATGAAGCTCCGAAAAATAATGAAGAATATAAACTTCGATAATAACCCCGAAATTACAAACCGTGTATATCAATGCAGATAGCAATATAGAGACACGGGAGAATTAGAAACACTATAAACACAAGAATATAGTAGAAGTAAATAGATTCTTCTGGTGGTAGATGAAAAAGAAGAATGACAGATATAAAAGTTAGGAGTATATCAAGAATCAGGACTGGATGGAGCATATTGATGAATGCTTTAAAGTAAGAATCAAGGGAGAAAGAATAGAAGGTGTGAGTCGTGGAAAATAAGGAAACGAAGGGGTGAATTTATAGTGAAATATCTGACAGAGCAATCGAAACAGATTATTGCATATAATCAAAGAAGATCCTGATTTCCTTAATCACCAAAGGACCAAATCTTATTACGTAAGATTCTCTTTAAATCCCTTAAATCCCGGAAATCAATCATAACTACGTCATCGGTTAAGACGAATATATTTTACTCATCTCACTCTTTTACGATAGTCTCATTTATATTCTTCGCATAATCGAATCGTTTTATCTACATTACTCAATGATGATAAAACTCCATTATCACCTTATATTTGTCATGAAAACCTTCTTATTGTTATCCATAACAACCTCTATCAAATTTCGGGGACGAAATTTCTTTAACGGGTAGGTACTGTAATGACCCGGAATTTTCCGACCAAATTATACTTATGAGATTAATATTTACATAAATTAAACCATACCAACTTGATAAGCAATCCAAATTGTTGAGACTTGTGTTTTTGAAAAGAGTTTTACACAACGTTTGACCGTCCAATATGACCGATGATATCACGAACTATATAACATACGATAATTATATGTTTGTGTATATATATGTATTTATATATATTTAACATGATCTAAGGATGGTTTAACATCTCATTGTGTACTAATGACAATGAGTTATAAGTATATTTTGAAACTACTAACTTAAGTTTTCAAAACGATAACTATACGTAACATTCTTTGATATATATACTTATAATCTATAATGCTTATACATGTATCGTATATATAATGTATTTAATCACTTTTTAAGGACTTAAATACATAAAACAATATAAGTATATTCACAAAAGATAGCTATATTTGAATTCTCGTTCCGTTTCCTCAAGATTTCTATACGTATATCTAGGGTATATGTACCCGTATCATACCCAGCTTCTATACGTATTTACTATTGGTATATACACATAAAATCAACATCCTAATCAACATTATTACTGCCCTAGATATGAGGTAACTAGAATTTGTCAAGTAGTATGAATTATTAGTAAGAAAACAAAATTAGGAATCCTTTTCTTTCTTTATAAACTAAAAACATTTTTATAAATGAACACCATTTCTTCACTCCATTTTCTCATACCTACACCCTCATTTCTCTCTCAAAATACTCCTAACTTTATACTTGATCATCTCCAAGCATTTTTCCCATCATTTAGCTTCAATTACAAGCCTTAAACACCATAAGAAAACTCTTTCAAGAACATATCAAAATAACCACCCATTTGAAGAAGTTTACTTCCAACCTTTTGATCTAACTCCACCACTCTTTGATTCCAAGATTTTTTCTTATCTTTTGCAGTAACTTTGTCCAAGTAACTTGAGGTAGTAACCTTGTTCATAATCTTATTCAATTCATATTCATATAGCTATCTTATTTTGTGGTATAAAATTTTAACAACAAGAACATAGTTTGAATGATTTCAAACTTGTTCGCAAACTAAATAGATCCTTCTAACTTGAATTTTAAAACACTTCAAGACCTGTAATATATCATAATGATATGCTAACCTAACAAGATATAACTTGGTTTTACAAAGAACATCTAAAAAAAAACTGAATCTACGTCGTCGGAGGGGGCTGTTTTGGGTTGGATAATTAAAAACCATCTTGAACTTTGAATTGGAAGTTCATATTTTGGAAAAATGATATTTCTTATGAATATGTTAACACATAAAAATTTCATGGTTTAACTCAAAGTGTAAGTATTTTTAGAAAAATGATCATTAAATGTTGTTTTTATGATGGAAAATGATCACTTTCATAAGTTTCACCAAAGTTTGACCTATAAGCTATGATTTCGAATACAAACTAAGGTATTTTCAGTTCATATTCTTAAAATTTGACTCGATTCAAGGAAGTGGCAAGTTGAACCAACAAAAACGGAGTTGTAATAAAGAAAATACGACTAAAACAAGATTGGGTATCCGAAGCTAGTTTAGCTACGAAAATATTTGGAGAAAAAGTAAATTAATCATATCTTTTCTAATTAATATGATATTTTATATATAATTACTTATGATTTGATTTTATATATTTCAGGACCACCCGTAAACAACACGAGAAGATAAATCATAAGACCTCATGATTGTACGCAACACGTCATTTGACAACACGGTACTTTATGTACGCAACACGTCATTTGACAACATGGTACCATGGGTCGAGATTAATTCTGATCAATACGAATATGATGGGGTCTCTATTTATTTTATTTAAGTAACTAATTGTGGACCACTAACATCGGACTGCTAACTACGGACTAAGAAAATATTAAAAGTATTAAAAGTATATATATATATGTAACGATTACTTAAAAAGAAAATATGTTGATATATTATATATATGGTTAGATTCGTGATATCTATCGGAGACCAAGTCGAATTAAATACCTTCAAGGTAAAAGTGAGTTTCATTTGCTCCCTTTTTAATTGCTTTTGCAATATATATTTTTGGGCTGAGAATACATGCGCTGCTTTTATAAATGTTTACAAAATAGACACAAGTACTTAAAAATATATTCTACGTTGAGTTGTACCACTGACATATTTCCCTGTAGCTTGGTAACTACTATTTACATGGGTATTGTAAACGCGAATCCTGTTGATAGATCTATCGGGCCTGACAACCCCAACCGGACTGGACGACCAGTATTCAACGGTTGCACAGTACTTCATTTTGATAACTACACTTGGTACGGTGTATTGAGATTTCATAATAAAGGGAATATGCGACGTTGATTAAATGTTAAGTATGGTTACCAAGTGCTCAACCACTTAGAATGCTTTACATACACTTGCGAGTGTATTATGTTTATGATTATGAAATCTTGTGGTCTATTAACATATTGAAATGATTGTTATGATAAACCTATGAACTCACCAACCTTTTGGTTGACACTTTAAAGCATGTTTATTCTCAGGTACGAATTAAGTCTTCCGCTGTGCATTTGCTCATTTTAAGGACATTACTTGGAGTCGATCATCGCAATGGGACCAAATGTTGATGACTTCGTCCAGGTGGATAAGGACGGGTCCTTTCAAATAATAATAATAATAATAATAATAATAATAATAATAATAATAATAATAATAATAATAATAATAATAATAATAGTAATAATATTATATATGTATATATATTGAGAGAGATTGAGTTACGAGAGATATATATGTATACTGAATCCAATTCTTGCTCGCTTTATATCTTGACACATATGACTTCTTCATGAGATTGGATGATCTTAAATGACAGCTGGTGTCCATAACTCCCCTTACCGACACACACGTTTTACATATTTCATATGATACGTAACACATATATATTTATATATTATTTTATATATAATATATTTAATCTTTAGGATTAATTAAATATTATATTATATTTACGCTCATAGTAAAAATATAATTTTTACAAAAATGACACGGTCGTGGTCTCACAACTCATGTACCACTTTCGGTTTTTCGAGCGCACTTTTGTACGTTTAGAAAACTAGCCTTTTACGTTACGTGACGTGTACCTTTAATAATAATTTGACTTATTTATCAAAGATTTACTTTATGAAAAATGTAGCTTATAAAATTGAGCGTTGTGGTCATTTCCTTCTAAAAATCAAAGTCTCGTTGTTTGTCAGAATATTTTATTTTAAATTAAACGTTTTGTGACATGTACCCTTATTAATAACTAGACTTAAATTAATTAAAAACTAACTCACTCAGGGTGTAACTTAATCTTTTGAGTGTTTTGGTCATTTCCTTTTATAATTCATAATCTTGTTATTTATCAAAGCCTATTTATTAATATTAGTTTAAAAATCAAAACGTTTTATGACTAATTTAAAATATATATCTATTTAAAATTTATAATCTTATACATAATACATATTTTTTGAAATATTTATCTAATGACATACTAGTTAACTTTTCAAAACTAATTATATTTCAAAGTATAATTTAAGATCATTTACATAATCTAAAATCCTATAACGTTTATGCTTTAAAACTTAATTTGATTTAATTCCTTTATGCGTAAATGTTTAGTTTAATTTCCTTAACTTTATAAATAATATATCTTAATATCAATTGAATCAAATAAACAAATGTTACAATCGTCTACATACTAATTTAAAATAATATATATTTAATATACTTAAACACGTTGTAAATACATGTTGCAAGTTATTTATGTACTTAATTACCATTTCGACTTATTGAATATATTCAATTTTCATTACTTAAACAAAACCTTTTAAATAACGAATTCTATCCTATCGAGAAATGTTTTCGCTTAATAAAGTTAAGTCATAAGTCATAATGGCTCCCAGTTTCTAATTTATAGTTCCATCGTGTATCGTAAGGTTAAATCTAGAGGATAATCAAACGTATGTAATTATCTCAATATAACATATCAAATGGGTTTATCTAGTCAACGAATCTTATCCCAATTATTTCTTCTATATGATCAATCGAGTATTATGAAATTCAATTCTCCACTAACTTTTGTCTAACTCCCAATAAGTGATACTTTGTTCTTACTTGTAAATCACTTTACCATTTATTCCGAATACTGTTAAAAAGTAAGGGTTTCCGAATTCAAAGTGGACCTCATAACAGAGACTCGTAATCATAGTTCAATGTATCAGATAATTCAATCATATGATATTATCTTTTAATTTCGTCAATAAACTTACATCGAACAAATACGTTCATGTACAGTATTATTCATTCGATATCTTGATAGCATTTCAAGTTCATAAAATAGATCTCATAGCTTATGTTCATATCAACTAATCCGTTCAATGTTTTATTAATATATCTCAATTTAAAAATCACATATATATATATGTATATATATATATATATATATATATATATATATATATATATATATTTGTTTACACATAATTGTTCGTGAATCGTCAAGCATGGTCAAAGGGTAATTGATTACATGAATATAGTTTCAAACTTTTAGAGACTCAACATTACAGATTTTGCTTATCGTGTCGGATACATATAAAGATTAAAGTTTAAATTTGGTTGGAAATTTCCGGGTCATCATAGTACCTACCCGTTAAAGAAATTTCGTCCCTAAATTTGATCGAGGTTGTCATGGTTAACCATAAAAATGTTTTCATGACAAATATGAGTTACTAAATAGAGTTTTATCATCATCGGGTAATATGTATAAAACAATTCGTTTATGTGAAGATTACGAGTGAAGCTATCACATACGAGTGAAAACGAATAAATGCGGATTTGACTTAACCGGTGGCGTAGTCTAGATTGATTTCCGGAATTTAAGGAATTTAGAAGAAAATCTTCATAAAAAGATTTGATTCTTCGATAATTAAAGAGATTCAGATCTTCTTTGGTTAAACGCGATAATCTGCTTCGATTGCTCTGTCGGATATTTCTCTATAAATCCACCCCTTCGTTTCCTTATTCTCCACAACTCACACCTTTTACTCTTTCTCATCAATTCATACTTTAAAACATTCATTAATATGCTCCATTCCATTCTGATCCTTGATATCCTCCTAACTTTTATATCTGTCATTCTTTTCTTTCATTTACCGTCGGAAGAATCTATTTACTTCTACTCTATTCTTGGGTTTATAGTGTTTCTAGTTCTCCCATGTCTTTATATCGCTATATGCATTGACATATATGGTTTATAATTTCTGGGTGGTTGTTGGGTTTTATATCTTCCCTTATATTTCGATGCCCCTGCTTCTTCCCTCTATAATCATTGTCATCCACAGTTAATGCTCTCTTCTATTTGCTGCGATTTATACTCCAATTTCTCTTTCGGAGCTTTATTCTTTCGTTTCCTCTTCTTGCAATTAAGCATCTCTTGTAATGGTTCGGAATTCACAGATATGAATTTCAGAATGAACATTGTTAATGTTCTAAGAAGGAAATCGAAATGGCGCGATTTTGATTCTTTAAATTACTAGAATGACCTGGAAAGGACCGAATCATCAAGAAATATTTTCTTGATATATTTAGAGGTTAACTAGAATACAAGAGTCATGTAACATGGCACATGATGACGGTATGATTTGTGAATCATCATGTTTCATTTAGAAACTCAGCATGAATTACTGTAATATAATCACGTTGATCAAGTGTCATTATATTATACTAATTCATGCTTCAGTTCCCAACACTACTTCGAAACATTCTTATTTTAAACTCGAAGGTTTCAAAATTTAGAAACTAAAACAGTTTCTTTTATGATGTAATACAGATAGCGCGAAGAGGTAAATGATTTCAGATAAGACTAATTATGAAAATATCTTTAGAATTATGGAGGATATTTATAATGAAAGATACGATGATATCTTAGAATTTCTAATATCAGAGGATGATGAAGGGTATTGTTTGCAGGGGTTTAGAGTCAGGAGCAATGTATTCATTAATGACTTCAGCAGGTACTGAATCATTTGGATTCTTTGAAGTCAGGTTCAGTCTTTGTGATTTGTCCACAACCTCCTTCATACTTTGCTCAACCCGTTTTCCAGTTCCAAGACTTCTCCTTTTCTGCGCTTTGCCAGGACACTTCTTTCATTATCATCCAACTTTTACTGTTAAAGTCGTTTATAGTTTTTTTGCTGCTTCATCAGCATTTTTCCATTTTCAGAGAACCAATTCGTAGTTCGGAGTGTTTTTCAGAAACTTCACATTCAAATTAAGTCCAGAAGATAGACGTTATATATACACATATAACTGTTGGCTTAGACATGCTGCGAGATTTCAAAATACTGATTGCTAATTCCCGTTGACTTGTATGGCAATTCTCGTTACAAGATGTGAATGAGTAAATGATGGGGTTTCGGTAATTATAATGATTCTTCGGAAAAAATCTCAGATCATTACGGTTGTTGATAGGTTTACTACTAATGTGGCGAGATATGAAAGGTTCCCCAGTAACAATAAAAGAGCACGCATAGTTATCAGGGTTATAATAAGGTTGCGTCGAATGAAGAGTCGAAATTGACTTGTTGGAGCTGTGACAAAACAGACTACTTTGGAAAGGAATTGCAAAGTCATTTTTGCTAATAAATGCCAAAGGATTTGACAAAGATATGTGTTGAATTATGACTTTGGTTTCGAGAGTTTTTTAAGTACATAACTGCGGGTAATATGTGGTTGGATCACCATCTCGATTGCTCATTATTTGAAGTGTCTTCAGAAATTTTCGAAGGGTTTGAACACAGATTGTAATCGTTAATATACATTTGATGTTCTAACACAGTTTTGAAGTCAAAGTATAACTTTGAAAGATGTAGGAATCTAAAAGTGATGGTACCGGTTATATCTCGATTTGAATTCTGAGGTTTCAAAATCATAATATGTAATTGGGTTTAAATGAGTATCGTTGTTTTGATTTCTATAAAAGGATGTATATTATTGTGAAAATAGGGAGTATAGTTGATAATTTGCTTAATCAAATTCGAAGAATGTAACATATTAATTGTGAATATATATATATATATATATATATATTTCTCGGGTATTACCTACCCGTTAAAAAAAATTTCACAATTAATATTTCATACAAAAGAATTTTATTACAGTCTTTACGAAAATATATATGTATATATTCTCTTCAAATGTAACATAGATTTCAATGAGTTAATACTAAATTAAACTCATTTGATTTACGGTTGGAACCAGAATTGAATAATCCCTTGAAGGCTTTAGAGATTACATAAGTATTTCTTCAATAATATTGAAATTATGAATCAATACTTCGTTATATGTTGAGGCGTGATGTTGGTTTTTGTTAATTTCTTATGAACTTCGCAAAGTACGAATGATGGTATCTAAAAAGTTTTGGGTACATCGACGATGAAAGTGTAAAATCAAATATATACTTGATTTATTATGAATTGGAATTTGTTGAATTGAGGCAGAGATTGTAGTTAACGATGGTTAAGTTATGGCCGAAGGACGTACATTATTGCATATTTGTAATATGAATTAACATAGTAGTTAAGATTCACACACAATAGTTTAGCACGGAAAGATTTATTTTTATTTCAAATATATATATATATATATATATATATATATATATATATATATATATATATATATATATATATATATATATATATATATACATACAATTTCTTCAGAGGGAATGAGTTAATTCTTCATAACTCGTTAATACAATATACGCGTTATTGATTCGTAATGATGTCCACAGTGATTCTTGAACTGACGGATTTTGTGATATTATAGATGTTGTTGATTCTGATACTGACTGCACTGACGATGCTGGTGACGCTGACGGTACTGATGATGCTGTTGGTAAAAACAAGTTTAGCTTGTTAATCACACACCATTTTTGTCAGGGTTTCTACTCTTCCTTCTATCATTTTGGTTCGCTTAACTGATTTATGGTTAGGGCTAGATTAGATAATCTCTAAGACTTTAGAGATTACATAATTGCCGCAGAATGTTTCTCCAATGAAGTTATGAGTTAATACTTCGTCAGTTATTGTTGTTGGTACTTCTTGGTATCTATGGTGGGTATGACGTTGATGCTCGTGGGACAGATTGTGAAATTTGAGGTTTACGACGTGGTTGTGGTTGGAGGTGGTAATGGTACTGTTGGCGTTGATGATGGTGGTACTGGTTTTGCTGCTGATGCTGCTGCTGGTGTTTGTAATCTTTGCACCATATTCTCCAAAATCACTACCCGAGCGCGAAGCTCGTTGACTTCTTCAATTACAACGGGGTGATTGTCGGTTCGGACGAGTGGATAAATAAAATCTAGAATTTGATGTAGTATATAATCGTGACGAGATACTCTGGAAATGAGAGAGAAAATAGTGTTTCAGACAGGTTCGCCGGTAAGTGCTTCAGGTTCTTCGTCAAGAGGGCAATGTGGTGGATGGAAGGGATCACCTTCTTCTTGTTTCCAATGATTGAGGAGGCTACGAACCCATCTCCAATTCATCCAAAATAGATGATGGCTGATTGGTTGATCCATTCCGGTCACACTGCTTTCGAAGCTTGAATGGGATTCCATTTCGGAATCCGAGTGACTTGAACTGATGACAAATTCCATTTCGTACGATTGGATAAAGGAATTTTTTTTTTTTATGAAATGATTTTGGCTAACGGATGGTTTTCTAATTACATAGAATATCCATATATATAGAAAAAAAGATTTCGTAAATTATGGAGGAATTTACGGAATATATCAGGCAACGTTTACAGTAATAGATACAATAAGATATGATTTAGCAGATACGCTAAGATATGAATTTTTGTCTATACACTATTCATGCAATCAATGCAGCAAGACGTGTCTAGACTAAGCAGGAAATTTTCTAAGGGTGATAAGCAGATGATTTTCGGCTAGACATGATAAGCAAAACTTTTGACATGTAGACACGGTCGAAGTCCAGACTCAATAATGTATCCTAACGACTTATCAGTTAAACACACTAATGCAGACCTGGTTCGCTAAGACCACCGCTCTGATACCAATTGAAAGGACCCGTTCATATACATTATAAACGATTCTCAATAGTTGATTACATCGCGAGGTATTTGACCTCTATCTGATACATTTTTCAGATATTGCATTCGTTTTTAAAAGTTAAACTCTCTTTACATCAAAATTTGACAGGCATGCATACCATTTCATAGTATCCAACTATAAATGACCTAATCTGTCATTTACTTAATAAAAATCTCTATTGAACTCAACGACTTGAATGCAATGTCTTTTGAAATATGCCATGAATGACTCCAAGTAATATCTTTAAAATGAGCAAATGCACAACGGAAGATTTCTTTATTACCTGAGAATAAACATGCTTTAAAGTGTCAACCAAAAGGTTGGTGAGTTCATTAGTTTAACATAATCGATCATTTTCATCATTTTAATAGACCACAAGAATTTCATTTCCAGTTCTCATAAATATACGTCCCATGCATAGAGACAAAATTATCATTCATATGGATTGAACACCTGGTAACCGAAATTAACAAGATGCATTTAAGAATATCCCTTATCATTCTGGGATCCTCCTTCGGACATGATATAAATTTTGAAGTACTAAAGCATCCGGTACTTTGGATGGGGCTTGTTGGGCCCAATAGATCTATCTTTAGGATTCGCGTCAATTAGGGTGTATGTTCCCTAATTCTTAGATTACCAGACTTAATAAAAAGGGGCATATTCGATTTCGATAATTCAACCATATAATGTAGTTTCGATTACTTGTGTCTATTTTGTAAAACATTTATAAAAATTGCGCATGTATTCTCAGCCCAAAAATATAAAGGGTAAAAAGGCAAATGAAACTCACCATACTGTATTTCGTAGTAAAAATACATATAACATCTTTGAACAAGTGTAAGGTTGGCCTCGAATTCACGAACCTAAATTAATTATATACATTTATATGTTGGTCAATATTTGTCTAACCAATTAGGTCAAGTCATAGTGTACCACAATCCTAATGCTCGAGACTAATATGCAAAACTCAACAAAAGTCAATTTGACTCAAAATGATTTCCAAAATTTATACATGATTATTATATAATTTAAATATCGTTGTTTTATATTTTTAAATATTTTTAAAAGATTTATTAGAGTAAATAATATAATTCATTTATTAATAAATAACAAATATACTTTTATATATCTTAGATAATAAAATTTATAAAGTTCATTGAATATCATAAAATGTTATGATAGATATTATTAAGGTAATTATATTATTTGTATTATATTTTTATTTGATAAAATAACATTGATAATAATAATAAGTAAAAGTTGTATTATTTTGTATTAATATTTTATTCTACTAATAATAATAACAATATTTATATTTACGAAAATGGTATTATAACAATATGATAATTCTTATTAATAATGAAATTTTATATTAACAATGATATTCCTATTAAAAATAATAATTTTTGTAAAGATGATATTTTTAATATTAATAATAATATCTAAATCAATATCTTTAAATTTCATCATGATACCCATACTCATTATTTCCTAATTAATTTGTTGATAGCTTTTAAATTGTCTTTTATATCGCGTTCATTTTAATGATAGCAATCATAATAATTAGGTATTACTAATAATAGTTTTATTTATAATAATAAATATTATGATAATGATAATACTAATAGCTATTTTAATGATAATAATAATAATAACACCAATTTAAATAATAAAAATAACAATTTTTAATAATAATATTTTTTATTGATGATGATACTAATAATCAATAATAATAATAGTAATTATAATAATAATAATAATAATATTAATAATAATAATGATAATAATAATAATAATTAGATAAAACTTAGAACGACGATAATTACGACGATAATAATAATTGTTTTTACAAAACTTCAATTGACTGTAACTTCTAATCCGTTCATCGGAACCATTTGATATCTAAAGGAAAAGTTCTTAATTTTTCGCTAGCTTTCCAACGACATGCATATCTTATACCTTATCTCAACCCCAGGTGTAATTAATTTAAGATTCAACATAACCTATCTAAGGGCAATATCAAAAGTACAAGCATGCATAATCCTAAATACTCGAGCACTAGTCAAGGATACACTATTATTATGTAAAAATTTAATTATGAATGCTTACGTATCAATATTGAGATTCAATATTGCAGGAAAAGTAAGTAGACGCAACGGAGACGATAAATACTAGATTGACCTCACGAGCATACCCATGAACCATACTCATCACCTCCATAGCTATAACCCATAATTTCCTTAGCCATATCTCACTCGAGAAACCCGTCTTAAAATAATTCGCTCATGACCTCGTCGTAGTATTTTATGTATAATACAAATAATAATAAGATTAATAATAATATTAATCTTAATAATAATAATAATAATAATAATAATAATAATAATAATAATAATAATAATAATAATAATAATAATAATAATAATAATAATAATAATAATAATAATAATAATAATAATAATAATAATAATATATGTATATATATTGAGAGAGATTGAGTTACGAGAGATATATATGTATACTGAATCCAATTCTTGCTCGCTTTATATCTTGACACATATGACTTCTTCATGAGATTGGATGATCTTAAATGACAGCTGGTGTCCATAACTCCCCTTACCGACACACACGTTTTACATATTTCATATGATATGTAACACATATATATTTATATATTATTTTATATATAATATATTTAATCTTTAGGATTAATTAAATATTATATTATATTTACGCTCATGGTAAAAATATAATTTTTACAAAAATGACACGGTCGTGGTCTCACGACTCATGTACCACTTTCGGTTTTTCGAGCGCACTTTCGTACGTTTAGAAAACTAGCCTTTTACGTTACGTGACGTGTACCTTTAATAATAATTTGACTTATTTATCAAAGATTTACTTTATGAAAAATGTAGCTTATAAAATTGAGCGTTGTGGTCATTTCCTTCTATAAATCAAAGTCTCGTTGTTTGTCAGAATATTTTATTTTAAATTAAACGTTTTGTGACATGTACCCTTATTAATAACTAGACTTAAATTAATTAAAAACTA
The DNA here is from genome assembly GCF_046630445.1 of Rutidosis leptorrhynchoides. Classification (NCBI taxonomy): domain Eukaryota; kingdom Viridiplantae; phylum Streptophyta; class Magnoliopsida; order Asterales; family Asteraceae; genus Rutidosis; species Rutidosis leptorrhynchoides. Next base: position 717,492,309 of record NC_092333.1, read on the forward strand.
ACCCACTCAGGGTGTAACTTAATCTTTTGAGTGTTTTGGTCATTTCCTTTTATAATTCATAATCTTGTTATTTATCAAAGCCTATTTATTAATATTAGTTTAAAAATCAAAACGTTTTATGACTAATTTAAAATATACATCTATTTAAAATTTATAATCTTATACATAGTACATATTTTTTGAAATATTTATCTAATAACATACTAGTTAACTTTTCAAAACTAATTATATTTCAAAGTATAATTTAAGATCATTTACATAATCGAAAATCCTATAACGTTTATGCTTTAAAACTTAATTTGATTTAATTCCTTTATGCGTAAATGTTTAGTTTAATTTCCTTAACTTTCTAAATAATATATCTTAATATCAATTGAATCAAATAAACAAATGTTACAATCGTCTACATACTAATTTAAAATAATATATATTTAATATACTTAAACACGTTGTAAATACATGTTGCAAGTTATTTATGTACTTAATTACCATTTCGACTTATTGAATATATTCAACTTTCATTATTTAACAAAACCTTTTAAATAACGAATTTTATCCTATCGAGAAACGTTTTCGCTTAATAAAGTTAAGTCATAAGTCATAATGGCTCCCAGTTTCTAATTTATAGTTCCATCGTGTATCGTAAGGTTAAATCTAGAGGATAATCAAACGTATGTAATTATCTTAATATAACATATCAAATGGGTTTATCTAGTCAACGAATCTTATCCCAATTATTTCTTCTATATGATCAATCGAGTATTATGAAATTCAATTCTCCACTAACTTTTGTCTTACTCCCAATAAGTGATACTTTGTTCTTACTTGTAAATCACTTTACCATTTATTCCGAATACTGTTAAAAAGTAAGGGTTTCCTAATTCAAAGTGGACCTCATAACAGAGACTCGTAATCATAGTTCAATGTATCAGATAATTCAATCATATGATATTATCTTTTAATTTCGTCAATAAACTTACATCGAACAAATACGTTCATGTACAGTATTATTCATTCGATATCTTGATAGCATTTCAAGTTCATAAAATAGATCTCATAGCTTATGTTCATATCAACTAATCCGTTCAATGTTTTATTAATATATCTCAATTTAAAAATCACACATATGTATATGTATATATATATATATATATATATATATATATATATATATATATATATATATATATATATATATTTGTTTACACATAATTGTTCGTGAATCGTCAAGCATGGTCAAAGGGTAATTGATTACATGAATATAGTTTCAAACTTTTCGAGACTCAACATTAAAGATTTTGCTTATCGTGTCGGATACATATAAAGATTAAAGTTTAAATTTGGTTGGAAATTTTCGAGTCATCACAGAGGTTGCTGGTAAGTCTACTGGTAATATGGTGGAATATAAAAGAATTCTCCGATATCAAAAGGGTAATCGTATATATCAGGATTATAGTAAGGCTACTTCGAATGAAAAGTCGAAGTTGACTTCTGGAGCTGTGACAAAATTGGCTACTTTGAAAAGGGATCGCAAGGTTATTTTTGCTAATAAATGCCAAAGGATCTGATGCGGCTACGTGTTAAACTTTTACTCAATTGTTGAGAGTTTCTCAGGTGCATAACTACATGCATAAATTTTTCCTTCCGTAGATGAAGTTCGATTGGTTCATCCTCTCGATTGAGGTGTTTTCAAGAATCATGAAAGGTTTGAACGCAGATTGTAATCGTCAAGATACAAATGAGGTTTAAGATGAAATCAAGTGGCAAACTTGAAGAATTGTTTAGTTTCATATGTTATAGTCAATATTTTTAATTCATTTTAATTGTCCAATGTTGGTAATCCACAGTTGATAGTCCACAATTAGAAATTCAATAAGTTATATAGAGTTTAATATATAATATTCGAATTAATTAATACGTGTCGTGACCCGTATACGTCTCAGACTCGATCACAACTCAAACTATATATATTATTGTAGAATCAACCTCAACCATGTATAGAGAACTCGATCATTACTGCATATAGAGTGTCTATGGTGATTCCAAATAATATATATAGATGCGTCGATATGATATGTCAAAACCTTGTATACGTGTCCCGATATTTAAGTGCGTAAAATAAATAACAGAAATTAAATGATGATAAATTAAATGCGTAAAGTAAATAACAGAAATTAAATGACGATAAATAAAATTATGATAATTAAGTTGCGATAAATAAACTGCGATAAATAAAATGTAATCAGTTAGCTAGGAACAGTTAGCGTGGATTCTTAACAAAATTCCTCATAGTTAATTTGTTTGTTTCTAACAAATTTTATTTTGTCAAATGTTTTCTTCATTATGCCACTTGTTGGATTCTGATAAATCAAAATCCAAATATGAAATTGGATTAATATGGTTATTCTGTGGTGAACGGATTTATATATCGGTGGATGTAAGTAGGATAGTAAACAACTGTTGAATTAGCTTCGAAGAATGTACATTGTAACTTATTAATATGAAATCTGAATATTCCTCGGGTATTACCTACCCGTTAAAATATTTTCACAATTAACACTTTGTACGAAAGAATTTTTAATTACAATCTTTATGAAAACATATATACATATATATTTTCTTCAGATGCAATCATGGATTTAATGAGTCAACATGATATTAAACTCATTTGATTTTACCGTTAGAACGAGAATATATAATCTCTAAAACATTAAGGATTATATAATCGCCATGTTGAACGAAAATAAATAATGTAGAATGATACGTAAAACGATGATTATACTCGAGGTACAGAATGAGATGTTGGGGCATGGATTGTTGATGGTACGGGTGCTATTACTGATGGTACTGTTGGTGCCGGTAATGTTGCTGAAGCTGGTACATTTTGTACCATATTTTTCAAGGCTACAACTCGGATGCGAAGCTCGTTGACTTATTACTCCGGGATGATTGTCAGTAGGAACGAGCGAATGCATAAGGTTTTGAATTTAAGATAGTACATAATCATGGCGAGATATTCGGGTAATGAGGGTGAAAATGGTGTTTCGGATTGGTTCGCCGGTAAGTGTTTTAGGTTCTTCGCCAAAAGGTGAATTTGGTTGGTGGAAAAGATCGTCTTCTTCTAGTCTCCAATGATTGAGTAGACTACGAACCCATCAGATGAATTGGGGATGGCTAATTGATTGATTCATTCTGGTGACGCTGCTTTCGGAGCTGGAGTGGGACTCCATATCAGAATCCGAGGGACTTGAACTAATGGTGAGTTCCGTTGCGTACGATTGAATAAAGGATTTTTTGATATGAAATGATTTTCGGATATCAGATGATATTCTAATTACATAGAATACCTTTACATAGTACAGAAGATCACGTAGATTACGAAGGGAATTAAGGAAACGTGTCAGATAATGTCTACAGTAACAGATACGCTAAGATATGAATTTTTGTCTATACACTATTCATGCAGTCAATGCAGTAAGATGTGTTTAGACTAAGGATGGTAAGCAGGTAATTTTTGACAAGAAATGATAAGCAAAACTTTTGACATGCAGACCAGGTTCAAGTCCAGACTTAGTAATATATCCTAACAACTACTAGGTCGAAGTCCAGACTTACTAATGCATCTAAACAACTACCAGTTAGAAACACTAATGCAAGACCTGGTTCGCTAAGACCACCGCTCTGATACCAACAGAAGTGACCCGTCCTAATCCATCCGGACGAAGTCACTAACATTTGGTCCCATTGCGATGATCGACTCCAAATAATATCTTTAATATGAGCAAATGCACGGCGGAAGCTTTCTTTCATACCTGAGAATAAACATGCTTTCAAGTGTCAACCAAAAGGTTGGTGAGTTTATAGGTTTATCATAAAATAATAAAATTCATCATTTTGATAGACCACAAGATTTAAATCCTGCATTGTACAAATGGGCCCGAATCCTATACCTACCTGTAATGCACATGCGATATCTTTTAAATACAGTACACCTTTCTCGTGTACGAAATCATTTTTCATAATTCTTAGTAACCGTACACATATCTCGTGCACAAAAACTAATACACATAACCTGTGTATAAAAATCATTCTCTCGATATATAACATTCACATCAATTGGTGGCAATTATCATGTCCACATAATTCAATGGTGGCAATTATCATGTCCACATAATTCAATAATAATCCGCAGAAATTCTGTCGGCATAATAATTCATTCGAGAAATGTTTTGCTTGTGTCTATCTCGTCAAACATTTATAAAAGCATTTCATGTATTCGCAGTTCAAAATATAATTCAAAGGCATTTAATAAAGCAGTTGTAAAAACAGCGCATGTATTCTCAGTCCCAAAAATGTAAAGAGTAAAAGGGAGCAAATGAAACTCATGCATATAAATATTTTAAAACAGTTAATAAAGCATTTGCATGTAATCCGTTCCAAAGTTTTCGAGACTCAACATTACAGATTTTGCTTATCGTGTCGGAAACATATGGAGATTAAAGTTTAAATTTGATCAGAAATTTCCGGGTCATCACACTGGTAACTAAACTTAACGCTATAAGGATAATTACCCCATTCGTTTTAATACACGCAAACCAACGTGTCATAAACTCAAATAACATACGTCCGTTAAAAGGCTAGCGCTCTAGCTCAGACGGGGATGTCAAGCCCTATGGATCCATATACAATTATTTGTGCCCACCAGTCCATATCCTATGTACTGGCAGCTACTAGTTACCAAAGCTAAGGGATTTTCGGTTTAACTCAGTGTAGAATTTAGTATGTAATTGTGTCTTATTGCGTTTAAAATAAATTGCATGTATTCTCAGCCCAAAAATATTTAAAGTATTTAAAAAGGGAGACTATAAACTCACAGTTCAATATTGAGACTCAATATTGTAGGCAAATTGCGTAGACGTAATGATGGTAGACGACTGTATGGTTGGCCTTGGATTCAAGAACAATACCCCGAACAATACCCAATATTTCCTTAGCTTAAAGCGGTTTGAAACCCGAATTAAAAACACCCTCGTATATACCTTATTATTATTAAACTTAAATTTAAAATTATAATTATAATATAAATATAAATAAATTACAGAAGAAAGAAGTGTAAGGAATTCGTCGAGGAAACTGGCGTATTTATAGTACTTTTCCATTTACTGAAGCTCATGCGATCGCATGAGTTTTCAGTGTTTTTGCCATGCGATCGCATGGCCGCCTTATCCATTTTTGTTTGCTAGTGAGTCGACATCAAATAGTGTTTACTGTAGAGAAAATAGCGTACTGTAGCAATAGTGTTACTGTAGCAAATAGTGTTACTGTAGCAAATAGTGTTTATTGTAGCAAAGTCGTTTTTACTGTAGCAATTCACTGTAGCAAAGCCGTTTTCACTGTTGTTATTGTAGCAAAGTCGTTTTCACTGTAGCAAATAGTGTTTTACTGTAGCAAAGACGTTTTTACTGTAGCAAATAGTGTTTTACTTGTACATCTTATAATATATATATATATATATATATATATATATATATATATATATATATATATATATATATATATATATATGTGTGTGTGTGTGTGTGTGTGTGTGTGTGTGTGTGTGTGTGTGTATATATATATATATATATATATGTATATTTACATAATATTAAATCATATAGAGAATTGGTTTAAATTAGTTGAAATTTTTCGGGTAATCACATAATTTGTACAAGATAATTAATATATTAATAATTAATAATATAGGTCATTTTCTTCTTGTAATTTATTTAACAGAAAAACTAATTTAAAGATTATATATAATGTTAACTATTAAACAACAATAAAAGTGCATATCTATTTGATATCTATGTATTAATAGATTGTATTGTACGTACAATTAAAAAATACACTAGTTTAGTAGATTTATCAAATAATCAAGTTGAAATATTATCACCCATTTTATTATAATGACAGTGGTGAAGTTAAATATGTGCGGGTATCTTTTATATTTAGGCCACTTGCAATCATTCAGCTCTTTCACTAACATTTTCACTGCCACATCAGCGCCACATCAACACAAACCCTTTAACATTTCTTTCACATTCTTTTCACTGAACACTCACTATCATACACTTCATTCCAAACTTTAACCAATTTAAAATTATTATTTAAATACAATAAATAAATACAAATAACATTTTATTAAATAAAATAAAAACATTACATTATTAAAAATTAAAAACATTACATAATTAAAAAATAAAAGACAATACATAAATAAAAAAACGTTACATAATAAAAAAAATACGAACTTATTAATAAAAAAACGAGCTACTTGAGTGGTGTCGGGTCGTCATCCCCGTCTTCGTTTTGTTGTTCTTCTGTGTCTGCATTTTCTTCGTATTCGTCAGTTAACAAGATCGTCTTCATTATTTGTGGATACTTTTGAAGTATTTGTCGATCTTCCCTTGGCAAGTTCTGATTGACGCTTGTGTTGAAAATTCGAAAGGCGCGATTCATTACTTTCATTAAAGCCGATTGCCGTTTTGTTTTTTAGTTAAAGCAATTTTTTGTTGGGTGACCAACATTTGAGAACGAACATCTTCGGATGAACAAGACGAGGCGGCGACAGACGAAGCCTAACTCTTTCGGCCTTTTCTACCGGCTAGTCGACCCGGTGAACGCCGGATTGCGTCTTCCCCGAATAAAGTAGAGTGATCGGGGTTTGGATCAACCCTTAAAGGTTGATCGTTCCCCAAAGTGATCGGTGACTCCCGTAGTAGACGCCTACGGGATGTCATTACGCCATACGGGACACAAAACTTTGGACATCCTTTAAGTACTTGCCATACTTTGTAATGCGTAAATACAACACTGTAACGCTTCCGATATGCTTCACGTGCCGCTTCAATGACATCCGAGTCATTATGTCCACTTTGCCAATTTTTTTAATTGGTTTTAAATACCAATAAACACTTTGATATCTCTTACCATTTTCCCCCATTTTCCGGTTATTTGATCGTTGTTTCTTTTTCGATCGGCGACTTGATTATAGGTGGATACAACCATATTCCAAAACGAATCGGCCGATTGTGAAGTTCCAATTTTCGGATTTTCCGTGGCATCGAGCCAACGTTCGGCCAAAATTTCTTCTTCTTCCGGAGTCCAATGCATAAGTTGACGTTTCGGCTTTTCGCTTCCTTCGACTAATTTACTTTTTCCCTTTCTTTTAGCTTTTCTGTTATTCGGTCTCGGGTTGTGTTTCGGGTACACTTTCAAGCGTCGGTTGGGTTAAATGTTGTTGTATGTATGGAACTTGTTGTTGTTGTTGTTGTTGTTGTTGTTGTGATTGTGAAAAGAATTGTTGTTGGTTAATAGGAAATTGTTGAGGTGAATAATATGTATTCATGTTTTGATATTGTAATTGTTGTTGAAATGGTAGTGGTGGTGGTTGAACAAATTGTAATTGTTGTTGAAATGGCGGTAGTTGTTGTGATGGAAAAAAATTTTGTTGTTGAGAAAAACTAGTTTGGCTTGGAGACGAATTGCTAGCTTGGTTCGAAGATGATTGATTCGGTGACAGGATTGAATTGTTTAACATATGGTTGAAGAAATCGTTATTTGGTTGAGACATTTTTGTTTGAATTGAAAGATTGAGAGTGTTTGATATTGAATAAAAATTGAAAGTGTAGTATGAGTGTGTGATTATGTTTGTGTAGTATGTGTGTGTATATATAGAGTAAAAGTGTAAAAGAAAAAATAAAAATAAAAATAATACGCTAGCCATTGGAAAAAGAAAAAGGAAAAAACAAGTAAAATTCATATGCGCCCCACCAGTGTATCCGTTAGAGCTGTTGCAGGACCCACTGGCGGGCCCGTTAACAAAATGCTGGTGATGGTGATCAGGCGGTGGCGATGGCTGGCAGAGGCTGGTCACGATCCATTGCATCCGGCCTTATAACCTATTCACAAATTTCGGTTAATTAATCCAGAAGTACTAGTCAAACTCGTGATTATATATTCGGTATGATTTTAACCATTACTTTGGTTACGGTTCAGTTTATTCATTTGTTTTTACCCCTAGTTTCAACTCACATTCTATTTAAATGAAATGTACATATAATCAATACAATATTTTCACAATTAAGTCAAACAATTAAATTGTATACATATGTATTCATAGATGTATTTTGAAGTGTTTAGAATATTTTTCTTACAACCTAGCTAACATTCACATCACATTATAAATAAATAAAAAATAAATAAATAAAAAAAGATTCACATCACATTATATAAAAAAGAAGTGTTTGTATGTTAAACTATCACATTGTAGGATCACTCAAGTCTCAATGCAACTAATTTTTTCAAAAATGTTTGTATTTTCACATCTTAGAAACCTAGAGAACACATATTATACAGGCCTAATTAAGTTAATTCACCCTATCAAAGTCATTTATATAAAACACCACGTGCTAATATTTATAACTCTTGATAAATGATTTATTTTATTGAATATTGGTGCTCGTACGTCTTCTATAACTTATTAAACCTCCATCTTTCTTCTATAAATACTCGTATCATCTTTGATCTTTAACTCCCACAACTAGTAGTGAGTGATCTAAATCTTAATCCCAATGGCAAGAAGATCAACTGCAGTGTCTGCAGTCCTATTGATCCTTTTTTTTGTCGCTATCTCAGGTACAATCCTTACCCCAAATAGTCGGTTTTTTTAACATGTACCTTTTGTTGTCCTAAGTCATTTTTCTATAACATCACAAGTTTTATAAAAAAATCTCGTTAGAATTAAACTGATCGAATGAACTGAACCGATACAGAAATAGCCGAAGCAAAGTTATGTGAAAAACGTAGCAAGACATATTCTGGAAAGTGTGACAACAAAGAGTGTGACAAAAAGTGTATAAAATGGGAAAAGGAAGAACACGGAGCTTGCCATAAAGTTGAAGGTAAAAACACATGTTTCTGCTACAGTGAATGCAGTAAGACACCTCCAACCAAAGACAAGAAGCCAGCTCCTCCTGATGCTTTAAAACCACCACCAACTGATGGCGGCTCACCGCCTACTGATGGTGGCTCACCACCTCCTCCAGCTAATGGTGGCTCACCTCCTCCTCCAGCTGAAGGTGGCGGTGGTGGTGAAGGCGGTGGTGGTGAAGGTGGTGGTGGTGGTGACGCACCTCCCGCCGCTCACTAAGCGATAGATGATGAACTTCATCGACCCCTTTGAATGGAAAAGATTTATGAACATAAACATTATGAATAAATTGTAAATGCTTAATACTTAATTAACAAGGTTAATTAGCATTTCCGATGTGTAATTCGTTATTTACTTGCATGTGTAATACTACATATGAATTGAATCCTTAAAAAATTTAATCTATATGATATGATATTGTTAGTGTTAGCCCATATCTTTATCAGTCCATTCATTATTCTTAATGGGCTTAGCATAGCTTAGCATATTTATCATTGTTAGGGCATAGCCCATGTAATGTATTTTATATATCCATGCTATGTACTGTACGGGGGACACAATAACACAATATGCTATTCAACATGGTATCAAGAGCCAAAAATATCTAAAACCTCTAAAGTTGCAGCGCCGTTTTTTTTTTCTATCATCGATCGTAGCAGCACATGTAACAATCTTCATCCTCTATCTATTATCATTATATTCACATAAAATAGCATTCTTCAACAACCTTTTATATATTTTATATATACCAATTAAAGTAAGGTTGCATCAATCTCAAGAAATAAGACTCACAATTCTTTACCTCTATCGTGTCAACATTGGATGGCTATGTGGAATATTTAATTTAATTTGCATACAAAGGGCTATTATTTATCAACAATTATTATTGTTGGTGTGTGTTGTTCCACGTATACAAGCAAGAAGGAGAAGAACCCATCTTGGGTGTTGGGTCACGACAATCAAATAACACGAGGCAAAAAAAAAAAAACAAAAAAAAATTTAATTCATTTAGTATTTGGTGCTGGTAACATCAGACGAAAAAAAAAAAAAGGACAGACAGAGATTTTATTTTTTTGTCAATCGTGTGTTTAAAAAAAAAAAAATTAAAGATCAAAGGTACACAAGCTAGGGAATGGCTCAACAAAGGCAGCAAAAGCAACATGAGTATTCGGACTATTTACCGGAGATCATACAAGCCCAACAACACTTATTGGGCCAACAACAATATACTCAAGTCCAACAGCATGCCCAACACCAGGCTATTTCTCCTAGTGCATTCAGTGCAATGACTCTTCAAGATTACAATGGTGCCGGGTGGCACATGGATACTGGTGCGTCCACTCATCTTACCTCTAGCATTAATAATCTTAGTACTATTTTTAATAATTGCAAATACCCGTCAGTCGCCGTAGGTAACGGGAACACTATTCCCGTTACCAACACCGGTCATAGCTTGTTACCTAATGTTCACAAACCCTTACACTTACATAATGTTCTCGTTACCCCAAATATTGTAAAAAATCTCATTTCTGTCCGTCAATTCACTCGTGATAATATTGTCTCTGTTGAATTTGATCCCTTTGGATTTTCTGTGAAGGATTATCTGACGCACCGTCTTCTACTCCGATGTGACAGCACCGGGGATCTCTATCCCGTCACTTTGCCATCTCCTCAACATGCTCTCACTGTTAGTCCCGTTACCTGGCATCAGCGTCTTGGTCATCCAGGGCATGATGTTTTTCGCAAACTTCTTTCCAATAAAGATATAATCTGTAATAAAACTATGCCCTCTGTTTTGTGTCATGCGTGTCAACTTGGAAAACATGTTCGTCTTCCCTTTTCTGTTTCTAGCACAAATGTTACTGCTCCTTTTGATATTATTCATTCTGATTTATGGACCTCTCCTGTTTCTAGCATTAGCGGTTTAAAATATTATATTATTTTTCTTGATCATTACACGCATTATGTATGGGTTTTTCCGTTACGAAATAAATCTGAAGCACTAACCAAATTTATCCAATTCCGCACCTTTGTACAAACTCAGTTCAAGCAAGAGATAAAAGCATTCCAATGTGACAACGGCGGTGAATTCGATAACACCGCCTTCCATCAACTCCTACAAACCAACGGTATTCAATTTCGATTCTCTTGTCCTCATACATCTCAACAAAACGGAAAGTCTGAACGTATGCTCCGCACCAATAATAACCTCATCCGCACTCTTCTCTTTCAAGCTCATCTTCCGCCAATCTACTGGATGGAAGCTCTCCACATGGCCTCTTATCTTCTTAATATTCTCCCATCTTTCACCATTAATCATGAAATACCACATACCCGTCTCTACAAACAAAAACCCATGTACACCAATCTTCGCGTGTTTGGATGCCTTTGCTATCCCCACCTTAACACCACATATAAACTCGCGCCTCGATCCACTCCTTGCATCTTTCTAGGCTATCCATCAAACCATCGGGGCTACCAATGCCTTGACTTAACCACAAATAAAATCATTTTGTCTCACCATGTCACCTTCGATGAGACATCTTTCCCGTTCGGCTCTATGACACCGACTCAGCCTCCGTCTTACGACTTTCTTGATCCTCCTCCTAATCTCTTCTCCCGCTCCTTCCATCTCTCTGACTCCCCTCCTGTTCCGGAGACACAGCCCCCTCCAAATGAGGCTACTGATAATACACAGCCCACTACTACCTCTCTTCCGGAGACACAGCCCCCTCCAAATGAGGCTACTGATAATACACAACCCACTACTACCTCTCTTCCAGAGACACAGCCTCCTCCAAATGAGGCTACTGATAATACGCAGCCCTCTACTACCTCACAGTCTACTCACCCTATGATTACCCGTACTCGTCTTGGTACCACAAAATCCATCCAACGACTTAACCTCCACACATCTGTTATCTCTCCTGTTCCCCGTTCTTACCCTGACGCGCTTCATGACCCCAACTGGAAACAAGCTATGACTGACGAATATAATGCTTTAATTAACAATAGTACTTGGAAGCTTGTGCCTCGCCCATCGGACACGAATATAGTTCGCTCCATGTGGTTATTTAAGCATAAGTTTAATGCAGATGGTAACTTAAGCAGGTATAAGGCGCGACTTGTTGCTAATGGTCGCAGCCAGCAGATTGGTGTTGATTGTGATGAGACATTCAGTCCGGTTGTCAAACCGGCAACTACGCACAGTTCTCAGCTTAGCGATTTCTCGACACTGGCCTGTTCATCAGCTAGATGTCAAGAACGTATTTCTTCATGGTCAGCTGTCTGAGACGGTTTACATGCATCAGCCTCCGGGATTTCGGGATCCTAGGTATCCCGACCATGTGTGCTTACTGCAGAAATCTTTATATGGCCTCAAACAAGCCCCACGCGCATGGTTTCAGCGCTTTGCAGGGTATGCTCAGCGCCTTGGATTTCACCACAGTCGGTGTGACACTTCTTTATTTATTTATCGCCAGGGATCCGACATTGCTTACCTTCTCTTGTATGTGGATGACATTGTGTTGACAGCATCCTCCGCTAGCTTGCTTCAGCGGATTATTCAGTCCTTACATAAGGAATTTGCGATGACTGACTTAGGAGTCTTAAATTATTTTCTTGGCATCTCAGCATCACGTACTGCCACTGGTATGTTCTTGTCTCAGAAGCAGTATGCCATAGAGATTCTTGAGCGAGCCGGTATGACTTCTTGTCAACCGTGTAGGACCCCTGTTGAGCCAGGCGCCAAGCTCACTGCCCACGGTCCTTCTGTGCAGGACCCGACTTTATATCGTAGCCTTGCAGGTGCATTACAGTATCTCACCTTCACTCGTCCAGACATCTCCTATGCAGTTCAGCAGATTTGTCTTTTTATGCACGACCCGCGAGAGCAACACTTACATGCTCTCAAGCGGATTGTTCGTTATGTGCAGGGGACTCTTGACATGGGATTACAGTTATATGCATCGTCCCCTACCTCTTTGGTTGCTTACTCTGACACTGACTGGGCCGGGTGCCCTACCACCAGACGCTCCACTTCTGGGTATTGTGTCTTCTTTGGCAACAATCTACTCTCATGGTCTTCGAAGCGGCAACTTACTCCTTCTCGCTCCAGTGCCGAGGCAGAATATTGAGGAGTTGCTAATGCTGTTGCTGAAACATGCTGGATACGTAATCTTCTTCGTGAGCTTCACTGCCCTCTCACCTCTGCTACACTAGTTTACTGTGATAATGTTAGCTCCGTCTACCTTGCATCTAATCCAGTCCAACGTCAGCGGACCAAACACATTGAGATAGACATTCATTTTGTAAGAGATTTAGTTGCTCAGGGACAGGTCCGGGTTCTACATGTTCCGTCCAGATATCAGTTTGCAGACATCTTCACCAAAGGCCTTCCATTTTCTCTTTTCGACGAGTTCTGATCCAGTTTGAGCGTTCACCATACTCCCGCTCCTACTGCGGGGGGATGTTAGCCCATATCTTTATCAGTCCATTCATTATTCTTAATGGGCTTAGCATAGCTTAGCATATTTATCATTGTTAGGGCATAGCCCATGTAATGTATTTTATATATCCATGCTATGTACTGTACGGGGGACACAATAACACAATATGCTATTCAACATGGTATCAAGAGCCAAAAATATCTAAAACCCCTAAAGTTGCAGCGCCGTTTTTTTTTCTATCATCGATCGTAGCAGCACATGTAACAATCTTCATCCTCTATCTATTATCATTATATTCACATAAAATAGCATTCTTCAACAACCTTCCGGAGAGAATATAGAGAGAATAAGAGTGTGTGGAATGATACTTGCAATATTATGATAACTCAACCTCTACAACAAAGAGTGAGGAGGTGGCTTTATATAGAGCAACCTCCTAAATGTTACATGAGATGGTTATAAGTAAAACTTAGCTTAATACAATAAGACACACGTAAAATACAGTAAAACATAATGCCACTAAATACGACAATAAAGATGGTCAACAATCTCCCCCTTGGCGTTGGTTTTCAAAAACTATAACCTTCCCGTGATGGTTCTCTTGTAGTGACTTTTGTAGCCTTCTTGTGGGTCGTGATTTCTGCTTGATGTGTTGGAGTCACGTCTTCTTTCAGAGTGAAATTTGGTTCGTAGATTTTGAAATTATGAAGCCTTTGATGCTATTAATCTTGAACACAAACTTTGGCACATGTTAGTCTCTTTTGAACACAAACTTCGTATGTTAGTCTCTTTTGATTTGAATTATCTTCTTTTGTACATACGAAGAGGTCTTGAAATGATCTTTCATTGTTGGGTAAACCTCTTTTGCTCCCCCTCAAATAATGATTCGTTTTTTTTTTTTTTTTTTTATGTTTGCCAGAGAGAGAACGTGTACCTGCTAAGAGAAAACAAAGGGATTAAGGTAAAATTTGATCCTTAGAGAAAACAGGATCTTTCAGAAAAACGTTTTTGGTTTTGTAAAAGTCAAGCCAATTGTTACACTAGACAGGTTTAAAACAATCATGCTAGTTGTTACACTAGACAAGTTTTCTGAAACCAAAACTTTTTCCGGAATTGACCTCACCGGAATTGGGTTCTCCGGGAATTACCTCAGCGGATGACGAGGATGACTGATAACCGAAGTTTCAGTCAGCGTTAGTAAACTATCCGCCCCCATGATTAAAGTATCATGAAACTTGGTTGCGGGTTTCCCGCTCTTGGTTATACCAAGCCTTCCAACAGTATCTACCAAGGTAAGCCTAAGTATTGTCATATTGCCTCTCCGTTGAACTAGACAGATCTCCCTCATCAAGATAAGTCTGACCTCTGGACCCTATTTGAGGTCCCACCTTCTACAATAAGGTGTTGATAGAGGATTTCTGGCCGATATGCAGGGTTCCTATTCATGGTTTTTCGAAACCCTTCAGCAGTTCGAGACTCCAAACACTTAATTTGCATCAAGTTGTTGGGTCATTCCACTTTTGAGGCAGTCATCTAGACACATCCTCCTGAGGCAGTCACTAGGACACATCCTCCGTCATTTGATGACTATTTTGTTTGAGGCAGTCATCTAGACACATCCTCCTGAGGCAGTCACTAGGACACATCCTCCGTCATTTGATGACTATTTTGTTTGAGGCAGTCATCTAGACACATCCTCCTGAGGCAGTCACTAGGACACATCCTCCGTCATTACTGACATTTGAATCTTTAAACTCCCCCTTGATAGTTGCACGTTTTAGCTTTAGTTTATTGGAAGAGTTATGTGTGTAAATATGGGTTTTACACTGTTATTTGTGTAAAAGCCGTTTTGATGTTTAACACCACTTTGAAGTGTGTTTGACACCACTTTGAGATGCGGGTTCTACACAGAAGTATGTAGACGCCATCAGATTTTGCAAAAATTCGTTCTTTTTCCCCCTCAAAATATGTTTTACTTTGTGAAAACCTATTTTGAAGAATAAATTTTGCAAATTTAGTTTTTTAGAAAACCTTATTTGAAGAGCGGGTCTCACACTGTAATTTATGTGAGAGCCATTATGATTCTTATTGCTCCCCCTAGGCACATGCCATGAATCTATATGTCAGAAAAATCTACCATGCCTAGTTCACCCACTAGGTATTTGAACGTGAGTTCATCTAAGGCCTTGGTAAGTAAGTCAGCCAACTGATTTTTGGTCGGGACAAAATAAAGTTCGATGTTGCCTTTTTCCACGTGGTCCTTTATGAAGTGATAGCGGATATCAATGTGTTTAGTGCGAGAGTGTTGGACCGGATTGCTAGTGATAGCAATGGCACTCTAAGAGTCACAGTAGATCGGAATTTTGTCAATTATAAATCCATAGTCACGTAGTTGGGTTTGCATCCACAGAACTTGTGAATAACAACTTGCAGCCGCGATGTATTCAGATTCGGCTGTGGAAAGTGAGATGCAATTCTGTTTGCGAGATGACCAACTGACTAGCTTTCGACCTAGAAATTGTACACTTTCTGAGGTGCTTTTACGGTCAACTTTGTCACCACCATGATCAGCATCCGTAAATGCGGTCAGGTCGAATCCAGTTCCGAAGGGATACCATATTCCTAGATGAGTGCTACCCTTTAGATAACTAAAGATTCACATTACAGCTTTGTAGTGAGAATATCTAGGGTTAGCCTGAAATCGGGCGCACAGGCACACAGCAAACATGATGTCGGGTCTACTGGCAGTCAGATAAATCAAAGAACCTATCATGCTCCGGTAAAGGGTTTGGTCAAATGGTTGTCCGTCAAGATCAGCATGCAGAGTGTTGTTGATAGACATTGGGGTTCGGGATATTTTCATGTCGGGAAAATTAAACTTTTTAAACATATCAAAAATGTATTTAGATTTTCCGATGAAAATACCATTGGGAAGTTGTTTAACTTCTAACCCCAGAAAGAAATGAAGTTCTTCAAGCATACTCATCTCGAACTTGGTTTTCATGAGTTCAGAAAACTCATAGCACAAAGTGGGGGAAGTAGAACCAAATATGATATCATCGACATAAACTTGGATCAACAAAATGTGATCCTTTTGTTTTCTTATGAAAAGAGTAGTGTCGATGGTTCCTCGAGAAAAACCATTTTTGAGCAGATATGTAGAGAGGGTTTCGTACCAAGCCCTAGGTGCCTGTTTTAATCCATAAAGAGCCTTTGACAACAAGTACACATGGTTTTGAAATTTTCGATTTACAAAACCTTCAGGTTGACCAACATAAACTTCTTTTTGGAGCACGCCGTTTAGAAAGGCTGTTTTCACATCCATTTGATAGACTGTAAATCGCTTGTGGGCAGCATAAGACAGAAATAGCCGAATGGCTTCAATTCGTGCGACGGGTGCAAATGTTTCATCGTAGTCAATCCCTTCTTGTTCTCGATATCCTTTTGCAACCAAACATGCTTTATTGCGAATGACAATGCCGTGAGTGTCCTTCTTATTCTTGAAAATCCATTTGGTATCGATAATGGTTTTTCCGGCCGGTCGTGGGACAAGATACCAAACTTTAAGATGATTAAATTGATGAATTTCTTCTTGCATGGCGACAAACCAGTCAGGGTTTTGAAGTGCATCACAAGCCGTGCAAGGTTCCACATTACTCAGAAAGGCAGAAAATATACATTCATTGTTTGAAGCACTACGGGTTTTAACAGACGAAGCGGGATCACCGATGATTTGATTGATTGGGTGATCTTTAGTCCACTTGGATGAGTGAGGTAGAGGTTCATTATGCGCAATATCCAATGAAGTATCTACATAAGTAGAGCTAGTAGACGTAGATAATGATCCCAATGACGAAGCTTGCGGCGGTAGATTATGTGTTATTGGGGGCAACTGAATGTACAACGTGGGGTTGGCAATGGAAGTAGTCAAGGATGTCCTTCGAGAGGCTATATCATCAAGAGATGTATCAGCATGAGAGGACGAGGAAGAGCTTGATGGTTCCATGTTAACATCATAATTGGCACCATTATTAGTCAAGGGAGGTTCTGTGGTTTTAGTGATAGGAACCAAAGGTGGCTCAGGATCTGATGTTTGATTGGGGAAAGGATTGATAAACGGTTCGTGTTCATGGGATTCAGTGTCATGAGCAATAACCGTTTCGGGTGAAAGGACCCGTTCATATACATTATAAACGATTCACAATAGTTGATTACATTGCGAGGTATTTGACCTCTATATGATACATTTTACAAACATTGCATTCGTTTTTAAAAGACAATCTTTCTTTACATCGAAAATTGACAGGCATGCATACCATTTCATAATATCCACTATCCAACTATAAATTGATTTAATAATAATCTTTGATGAACTCAATGACTCGAATGCAACGTTCTTCGAAATATGCTATGAAAGACTCCAAGTAATATCTTTAAAATGAGCAAATGCACAGCGGAAGATTTCTTTAACACCTGAGAATAAACATGCTTTAAAGTGTCAACCAAAAGGTTGGTGAGTTCATTAGTTTATCATAATCATTTATTTCCATCATTTTAATAGACCACAAGAATTTCATTTCCAGTTCTCATAAATATACGTCCCATGCATAGAGACAAAAATAATCATTCATATGGTGAACACCTGGTAACCGACATTAACTAGATACATATAAGAATATCCCCTATCATTCCGGGATCCTCCTTCGGACATGATATAAATTTCGAAGTACTAAAGCATCCGGTACTTTGGATGGGGTTTGTTAGGCCCAATAGATCTATCTTTAGGATTCGCGTCAATTAGGGTGTCTGTTCCCTAATTCTTAGATTACCAGACTTTAATAAAAAGGGGCATATTCGATTTCGATAATTCAACCATAGAATGTAGTTTCAATAACTTGTGTCTATTTCGTCAAACATTTATAAAAGCGCATGTATTCTCAGTCCCAAAAATATAAAGGGTAAAAAGGAAAATGAAACTCACCATACTGTATTTCGTAGTAAAAATACATATAACGTCATTGAACAAGTGCAAGGTTGGCCTCAGATTCACGAACCTAAATTAATTATATATATTTATGTGTTGGTCAATATTTGTCTAACAAATTAGGTCAAGTCATAGTGTACCACAATCCTAATGCTCGAGACTAATATGCAAAAGTCAACAAAAGTAAATTTGACTCAAAATAATTTCCAAAAATCTATACATGATTAATATATAGTTTAAATATCGTTGTTTTATATTTTTAAATATTTTTAAAAGATTTATTAGAGTAAATAATATAATTTATTTATTAATAAATAAAATTTTATATTAAATTTATATAATAAAATATACTTTTATATATATTAAGTAATAAAATTTATAGGGTTCATTTAATATCATAAAGATAATATGATAGGTATTATTAAAGTAAGTTATTACACGTAGTAAAATATGTTTGTATCACATATTTATTTGATAAAATAATATCTATAATGATAGTAAGTAAAAGTTGTATTATTTTGTAATAATAATTATTATTATAAAAATATCAATATTTATAATTACTAAGATGACATTAGATAAAATGATAATTCTAATTATGATAACTTTAATATTTACGATAATTTTTAATATTATCTTTAAAATAATAATTCTATTTAAAATAATAATAATAATGATATTTTATAGTAACAATGACATTTCTATTAAAATGATAATTTTTGTTAAAATGATAGTTTTAATACTAACGATACTTTTACTTTTAATAATAATAGTAATGATAAAAATAATAAGAATGATAATTTTATCTAAATCAATATCTTATAATATTTCAATTTCATCATGATACTCTTACCCATTATTTCCTAATCGTTTCGTTTAATAGCTTTTAATCGTCTTTTATATCGTGTTCATAATAATGATAATAATAGTAATCAAAATAATTAGGTGTTACAAATATTTGTTTTAATTACACTAATATTAATAATGATAGTTACTATAACATTATTAACGATAATACTAATAATTATCTTAATGATTGATGTTATGCGAGGTGTATATAAAATAGCTTATATTTTACTAGGAAAAACTATTAAATACGATACAATTTTACACAAGATATTTATTTATTTATAGAATGGATATACTTAAACCTTGCTACAACACTTATAGGCAGTGTACCTAATCGTAAAGTAGTGTAGTTTTTAGTAAGTCCGGTTCGTTCCACAGGGAAATCTTTAAACAAAGCTCAACGCTATATTAGTTTACTTTTATAAAAATACAAACATATATATAAGTAATATTATTATTATAAAGGGGGGTTTTTACCGTTTAATGACCGGTTTGTCGATTTTAAAACTTTAGTCGCAGTTAAAACCAAATGTAAAATATTAAAAATAAATACAAGACTTAAATTAAAGCGTAAAGTAAATAACAATAATGAAATTGCGAATAATAAAAGTGCGATAAAATAAACTTGCGATAATTAAAGAGTACGATAATTAAAAGTGCGATAAAATAAATTAACAATAAAAATGCGATAATTAGAAGTGCAATTAAATATAAAATAAAGGAAATTAAATATGAAATAAAAGAATTATGCTTATTTAAACTTCCGTAATCATGATGTTTGACGTGTTGATTTTAGTTTTATGCCCATGGGTTAATTGTCCTTTGTCCTGGATTATTTAATATGTCCGTCTGGTTTTTGTCCATAACAGTCCATCAGTCATAAATATAAAGTGCGAGTGATAATAATAGTAATCAAAATAATTAGGTGTTACAAATATTTGTTTTAATTACACTAATATTAATAATGATAGTTACTATAACATTATTAACGATAATACTAATAATTATCTTAATGATAATATAGTAATAATAATAATAACAATAACAATAACCATTTTTAAATAATGATATATATATTAATAATGATAATAATAATAATAATAATAATAATAATACCAATAATAATAATAATAATAATAATAATAATAATTGGATAATAATAATAATACTAATTATAACTTTAACGATAATAACGATAGTAATAATAAAAAAAATAACAATTTTTAATGATAAATCCCTTTTATTGATAATGATAATAATAATGATAATAATAAGATAAAACTAGAACGACGATAAAAACGACGATAATAATAATCATTTTTAATAAAAATATCGAAAATTCAATTGATTATAACTTCTAATCCGTTCATCGAAACCATTCGATATCTAAAGGAAAAGTTCTTAATTTTTCGCTAGCTTTCCAAGGACATGCATATCTTATACCTTATCTCAACCGCAAGTGTAACTAATTCAACATTCAACCTAACCTGTCTAAGGGCAATATCAAAAGTACAAGCATGCATAATCCTAAATACTCGAGCACTAGTCAGGGATACACTATTAGTATGTAAAAGTTAAATTATGAGTACTCACGTATCAATATTGAGATTCAATATTGCAGGAAAGGTACGTAGACACAACGGAAATGATAAACACTATATTGACCTCACGAGCATACCCATGAACCATACTCAATCACCTCCATAGCTATAACCCATAATTTCCTTAATCCTATCCCACTCGAAAAACAATTTCGAAATCACTCGGACAGCACTCCGTCGTAATATTTTATGTATACTAATAATATCTTGAAATAATACGGAGTAAATATATATATGTAAATCGATTGAGAGAGTTTAGAGAAAAATATTTTCAAGTTTCTATGAAATAATGAAACCTATTGAATTATATTTATAATAGATTTTTGAATTATTAAAGTGAATTATTAAAGTATGAATTATTAAAGTGAATTATTAAGTATGAATTATTAAAGTGAATTATTAAAGTATGAATTATTAAAGTGAATTATTAAAGTTAAAGTAAAGTAAAAATAAAGTAAAGGTAAAGTTTAAGTATAGTAAAAGTATAAAACTATGTACGTATAATACGCGTATAAATATATATAATATTAATTTAAATAGTTATATATATAAAATAAAATATAAATATCGTTATCTTTATCATACTAGTTAAGTAATGAGTTGTCAAAAGTGGTTCTAGATATTTATAAAAGTTATATACGTTTTAATAATAAAGTTCTTTTTAAACTGAAAATGTTTTTGTACGTTTGAAACTAAATAGATCAATCGAGTCTTTATGAGATTCAATCTTCCACTATCCTTTGTCTAGTTCTCAATGATTGACAATTTGTTCTTATTTATAAATCACTTTACCATTTTCCGAATATTGTTAAAATGGAAAGATTTCTCAAATCAACGTGGGCCTTTCAACAGAGACTTGTAATCATAATTCAATCATTTGATCTTATCTTCTAATTCCATTGATAAACATTTTGAAACAGATACAATCATATAAAGTATTTAATCTAATATTTTGTTTACGTTTCAAGTTATAATATATATACACATATACATATATAATCATATTCGTTTAATGGTTCGTGAATCGTTGGAACTTGGTCGAGGTTGAATGAATGTATGAACATAGTTTAAAATTCTTGAAATTTAACTTAACAAATATTGCTTATCGTGTCGGAAACATATAAAGATTAAAGTTTAAATTTGGTTGGAAATTTCCGGGTTGTCACAGTACCTACCCGTTAAAGAAATTTCGTCCCGAAATTTGAGTGGAAAGGTCGTGAATGATAATAAGTATGTTTTCATGATGCATACGGGCTAAAAATTAGAGTTTTATCATCAGCGAATAATTTGGATAAACAATCCATTTATATGAAGAGTACGAATGAAGCTAACATAGAAGAGTGAAATGAGTAAGTGTAGATTCATCTTATCATTTGACGTAGATATGATTGATTCCCAGATTTCAAGGGATTTGAAGAAAATCTTCTTAATAAGATTTGACTCTCTGGTAATCAAGGGAATTAGAATCCGCTTTAAATGTGATCGTCCATTTTAATTGTTCTGTCGGAGATTTTCTTATAAATTCACCTCCTTCGTTTCCTTAAAACTCACACCTTCTGTTGATGCATTTTAGGCAAGTCCCTAGACATCTACCCACGTCCATTGCAAGTACAACAGTTTACAGGCCACCATAATTGCTCGTTATTATCCTATCCGTGTTTGTATGTGGTTACAGGAACTGCAGGAACGAGATTTAGATGTTTGACTATGTTAGACTTAGTTAGACGTACGAGTGAAGCCTCACTAGTACGGCTGACAGGCTCATACGCACGGTTGATGCTGAGCTAAGTCACAATTACAACCTAAATGAGAAGACACGAGTGAGTGATCACCCGTACGGCTGATGAAGCCAACTCATACGTGTGATGAATGAATCGTATGGGTGAGTCAACATCAGGGGTATATAAAGTCTTATGTTCTTCATTTTAGGTTAAGCCTCTCATTTGTTACACACACTCAGATCTAGTGAGCTCCTCCAATTTTCTCTCAGTCCAACTCACCCAGGTGGTGAATAATAGCTCTAGGTGTTGATCTAATCACACTTGATTTAGTTGTGGTTTTACTAATGTGACGATCGCTCCAAACCCATATGGACGAACATGTCATTCATTGATTTCATTGCGAGGTATTTGACCTCTATATGATACGTTTTGTAAACATTGCATTCTTTTGAAAAGGCACACCATAAATAAATATTTAAATCAAAGGTTTTCGACATCTGATGATTTCTACATATAGACAATTACCGTATATAATAGTTTACAATAGTACTTCCGTTGACAATGCAGTCAAAATAAGGTACATGATGATGAATCGGTGAATGCAACGTTTTCTTGAAAAATATGCCATATAAGACTCCATGCACATAGCTTGTCTATCATATAAGCAAACAGCGGAAGACTTCTAGGGAACCTGAGAATAAACATGCTAACAAGTGTCAACACAAAGGTTGGTGAGTTCATAGTTTGTATGTTTCGCATAATCTGTATATAAAGATGGATCACAAGATTTCAGTTGTTTCATCCAGAAACGTTTATCAAAATATTCTACGAAATTGAGCACCCTGGTAACTAAACTTAACGTATATATAATTTGTACCCTTTTTATAATCATCTTAATAATACACGCAAACCAACGTGTACGCTTCTCAAATAGCATACGTCCGTTAAAAGGCTAGTGCTCTAGCTCGGACGGGGATATCAAGCCCTATGGATCCATATACTACTACTCGCGCCCACCAGTTCTTATAACCGGCAGTTACTAGTTACCAAAGCTAAGGGATTTTCGGTTCAAACTCAGTATAGAATTTAGTATGTACTTGTGTCCATTGTTTAAAATAAAGTGCATGTATTCTCAGCCCAAAAATATATATTGCAAAAGCATTTAAAAAGGGAGCAAATGAAACTCACGCATATAAATATTGTATATCGGTTAATAAAGTATTTGCATGTATTCTCAGCCCAAAAATATAGAGAGTAAAAGGGATCTTATGAAACTCACCTTAGCAGCATATAAAGTTGTTCACCAAAATGAGACCGAAACTCTGATTACCAATTAATCGTAGATCTCAACCTAGAGAACATATGTTGGTCAATAAATGTCTATTAAGCTAGGTCAGGTCATAGTGTATAACAATCCTAATGCTCGAAATTGACATACAAAAGTTATTCAAAGTTGTTTCAAAAAGTCAATTTTGACAATAGTTCAACAAACGAGACGTACCTTATATAAGGATTCATTTACTCGGTTGGTAATATTCAAAAATCCATTTTATCAATCTCGTAAACAAGTTGTTTAAGTATTAATTGTAGATTCAAAAAGCAATTCCAATTAATGTCAATTATAATTCAGTTGACCATATCTTTTGATTCATTCCTTGAAACTATTCGATATCTAAATGAAAAGTTATTGATTTTTCGCCAGCTTTCCGAAAACATGTATATCATATACCTTTTACCCGTAATATATGTATTTAATTCGTGATTTATTATAAACTGTTTAACGACAAAATTTAGCATACAAGCATGTATAAATATATACACTCGAGCACTAGTATGTATACACTATTAATTTATAAAATATAAAATATAAATGCTTACGTATTAATATTGAGATTCAATATTGTAGAAAAGTACGTAGACGTAACGGAGATGATAAACACTAAGTTTGATTCACAATTATACCCCCGAACATTACCCATAACCTCCTTGGCAATAACACATAATTTCCTTAGCTTTAATTCACTCGAAAATCATTTTTGAAATCGTTTGAACATGACCTCGTCGTAGTATTTTATGTATAATACTAATAAAAATAATATTAATACTACTGATAATAATAAGATTAATATTAATATTAATCTTTAATAATAATAATTATAATAATTAAAATAATAATATTAATAATAATATTAATAATAATAATAATAATAATATAAATAATATAAATATTATGGAGTATATATCTATATATGTGTAACTGTGTGTGATTGTTCGAGAAAAACAATTGAATTTATAGTACCTTTTCTGAAAAAGCACCCCATGCGATCACATGGGATTTGTGCTTGAAGGCCATGCGATCGCATGGCCCTCTGATCCAGCTCACAAACTTTTAACTTTTTGTTTGTCGACATAATTTTATATAATATATATAATATATTTAATTTATATAATTAATTATATATTATATTAAATTCACATGCATAGTTGACTTGTAATTTTTGTTCCGATAAGTCTTACGTCATCATTCGACTTATGTCCCGGTTCCGGTTTTTCAAATGTCCTTTCGTACGCTGAGAAAACTTGTACTTTACATTTCGTGTCACGTACCTTTTTCAAAATATAGCTTTAAATTATCCCTAAACTATACCACTCAAAGTATATCTTAAACTTTCGAGTATTTTGATCATTTACTTCTATATATCATCGTCTCGCTATTTGTTAATATATATATATAATAACAATTTGTTTTTATGACCAAGTTAATATTATATTTTATCGTATTGTTAAATATATATTTTCGATATTAATAAACACGTTTTAAAATACATATCGCAAGTTATTCATATATCTAATTCCAACAGTTGATATTCCTTATTATTGTATGTGTCCAAATTACGTTTTTTAAACAAACACTTTACCATTTATTTCGAATACCGTTAAGAATGAATGATTTCCCAAATCAACGTGGACCTTACAACAGAGACCCGTAATAATATCATAATCCTTAAGGGACTCAATAATTATCTTTTAATTCAATTGTTTGGCATAATCTTTTAACTCTGTATCTAAATATATCAATCAGATAATCAAACCAATAAGTTTAATGCACAGTATCATATACTCAACACTTTGTTACGTTTTCAAGTTATGGTATATATATGTATCTATTTACCTATAATTATTCGCGAATCGTTGAGAACAATCGAAAGGTAATTGAATAGTTCAAAAATTTTGAGATTCAACTTTACAGACTTTGCTTATCGTGTCGAAAACATTAAATCATTTAAAGATAAAGTTTAAATTTGGTCAGAAATTTCTGGGTCATCACAACTAAATTAATCAAAAAAAATTAACCTATTCACTAGAGGGTTTGATTCATTTATTCCGCCATTGTGTGAGTTAAATCTGTTGATTTCTAAGTTCCTAGTCATGTTTCATCACCGTCTATTCTTTCCCCCTCAACTCATATTTTAAAGTATTCATCAATATGCTCCATCCAGTTCTGATTCTCGATATACTTCTAACTTTCATATCGGTCATTCTTCTTTTTCATCTACCGCCGGAAGAATCTATTTACTTCTACTATACTCTTGGGTTTATAGTGTTTCTAGTTCTCCCGTGTCTTTATATTGCTATATGCATCGATATATATGGTTTATAATTTCTGGTTTATCGTTGGGCTTTATATGTTCCCTTATATTTCAAAGTCTCTGCTTCTGTCTTCTATAATCATTATCATTCACAGTTAATGCTCTCTTTTATTTGCTGCAATTTATACCCCAATTTTTATTTCGGAGTTTTGTCCTTTTATTTCTTCTTCTTGCGATTAAGCACCGCTTGTAATGGTCCAGAATTCACATATATGAATTTCGGAATTAACATTGTTAATGTTCTAGGAAGGAAATTGTGATGGCACGATCTTAACTTGTCAAATTACTAGAATACCTTGGAAAAGGCCGAATCATCAAGAAATATTTTCTTGATATTTTAGAGGTTAAATAGAATACAAGAGTCGTATAACATGGCACATGATGATATTATGATCTGTGAATCATCACGTTCCATTTAGAAACTCAGCATGACTTACTGTAATATAATCACGTTGATCAAGTGTCATTATATTATACTAATTCATGCTTCAGTTCCCAACACTACTTCAAAATATTCCTATTTTAAACTTGAATGTTTCAGAATTTAGAAACTAAAATAGTTTCTTTTATGATGTAATACAGATAGTGCGAAGAGGTAAATGATTTCAAATAAGAAAAATTAAGAAAATATCTTCAGAAATATGGAGGATATTTATAATGAAAGATATGATGATATTTTAGAATTTCTAATATCAGAGGATGATGAAGAATATTGTCCGCAGGGGTTTAGAGTCAGGAGCAAGGTATTCGTTAATGACTTCAGCAGGTACTGAATCATTTGGATCCTTTGAAGTCAGGTTCAGTCTTTGTAATTTGTCCAAAGCCTCCTTCCTACTTTCCTCAATCCGTTTTCCAGTTCCAAAACTTCTCTTTTTCTGCGCTTTGCCAGCACACTTCATCATTATCATTCAGCTTTTACCGTTTAAAGTCGTTTTTAGTTTTTGCTGCTTCATCAGCATTTTTCCCATTTTCGGAGAACCAATTCTTAGTTCGGAGTGTTTTTCAGAAACTTCACATTCAAATTAAGTCCAGAAGATAGACGTTATATATACACATATAACTGTTGGCGTAGACATGCTGCGAGATTTCAAAATACTGATTGCTAATTTTTAATGATTCGTATGGCAATTCTCATTACAAGATGCGAATGAGTAAATGATGGGGTTTCAATAAATAATTATAATGACTTTTTGGAGAGGCTAAAGTCAAAGGGTAATGAAGTTGTTGGTATATCTGCTAATAATGTGGTGGAATGTAAAAGGTTCCCTGGTAACGATGGTGTATATCTCAAGGTTATAATAAGGTTAGTCTGACTGAAAAGTCGAAGTTGACTTGCTGGAGCTGTGACAAAACTGGCTACTTTGAATAGGTGTCGCAAAGTTATTTTTGCTAATAAATGCCAAATAATCTGACGCGGATACGTTGTTTAAACTTTTACTTTGGTTTCAAGAGTTTTTCGGGTACATAACTGTGGGTAACATGTGGTTGGATCATCATCTTGATTGCTCATCATTCGAAGTGTCTTCAGAAATTTTCGAAGGGTTTGAACACAGATTGTAATCGTTAACATACATTTGATATTCTAACACAGTTTTGAAGTCAAAATATAGCTTGTGAAAGATGTAAGGATCTAAGAGTGATGATTTTGGTCATATCTCGAGTTGAATTTTGAGATTTCAAAATCAGAATATGTAATTAAATTTTGAATGAGTATGGTTGTTTTGATTTCTATAAAAGAATGTATATTGTTGTAAAAGTAGGGAGTATAATGGATAATTTGCTGAATCAGATTCGAAGAATGTAATATATTATTTGTGAATTTATATATCTCTCGGGTATTACCTACCCGTTAAAAAAAAAATTCACAATTAATATTTTGTACAAAAGAATTTTATTACAGTCTTTATGAAAATATATATATGTATATTTTCTTTAGATGTAACATAGATTTAATGAGTTAATGTTAAATTAAACTCATTTGATTTACGGTTGAAACTAGAATTTAATAATCCCTAAAGGCTTTAAAAAGTATATAACTTTTACGCAGTATTTCTTTAATGACATTGAAATTATGAATCAATACTTCGTTATTTGTTGATGTATGATGTTCGGTTCGTGGAATTCTTGTGAATTTCGCAAAGTACGAATGATGTTATCTGAAAAGTTTCGGGTACATCGATGATGAAAGTGTAAAATCAAATATATACTTGATTTATTATGAATTGGAATTTGTTGAATTGCGACAGAGATTGTAGTTAACGCTGGTTAAGTTGCGGCCGAAGGACGTACATTATTGCATATTTGTAATATGAATTAACCGAGTAGTTAAGATTCACACACAATAGTTTAGCACGGAAAGATTTATTTCAAAATATATATATATATATATATATATATATATATATATATATATATATATATATATATATATATATATATATATATAATATACATATAATTTCTTGAGAGGGAATGAGTTAATTCTTCATAACTCGTTGATACAATATACACGTTATTGATTCGTAATGATGTCCACAGTGATTCTTGAACTGACGGAGTTTGTGATGTTATCGGTGTTGTTGATTCGGATGTTGACTGTACTGACGATGCTGGTAACTCTGACGGTACTGCTGATGCTGTTGGTAAAGCAAGTTTAGCTTGTTAATCACACACCATTTTTGTCAGGGTTTCTACTCTTCCTTCTATCATTTTTGGTTCGCTTAACTGATTTATGGTTAGGGCTAGATTAGATAATCTCTAAGACTTTAGAGATTACATAATCGCCGTAGAATGTTTCTCCAATGAAGTTATGAATTAATACTTCGTCAGTTATTGTTGTTGGTACTCCTTGGTATCTATGGTACGTATGACGTTGATGCTCGTGGGACAGATTGTGAAGTTGAGGTTTACGACGCGGTTGTGGTTGGAGGTGGTAATGGTACTGTTGGCATTGATGATGGTGGTACTGGTTATGCTGCTGATGCTGCTGCTGGTGTTTGTAATCTCTGCACCATATTCTCCAAAGACACTACCCGAGCGCGAAGCTCGTTGACTTCTTCTATTACACCGGGGTGATTGTCGGTTCGGACGAGCGGATAAATAAAATCTAAAATTTGATGTAATATATAATCGTGACGAGATACTCTGGAAATGAGCGAGAACATGGTGTTTCGGACAGGTTCGCCGGTAAGTGCTTCAGGTTCTTCGTCAAGAGGGCAATGTGGTGGATGGAAGGGATCACCTTCTTCTTATCTCCAATGATTGAGGAGGCTACGAACCCATCCCCAATTCATCCAGAATAGGTGATGACTGATTGGTTGATCTATTCCGGTCACACTGCTTTCGGAGCTTGAATGGGATTCCATTTCGGAATCTGAGTGACTTGAACTGATGACGAATTCCATTTCGTACTATTCGATAAAGGATTTTTTTTTTTTTTGATATGAAATGATTTTGGCTAACGGATGGTATTCTAATTACATAGAATATATATATATATATATATATATATATATATATATATATATATATATATATATATATATATATATATATATATATATATATATATATATATATATATATATATATATATATATATATATAGATCAAAAGATTTCATAGATTACGGAGGACTTTGCGGGATATGTCAGGCAAAGTTTAAAGTAACAGATACGATAAGATATGATTTAGCAGATATGCTAAGATATGAATTTTTGTCTATACACTATTCATGCAATCAATGCAGCAAGACGTGTCTTATACTAAAAATGATAAGCAGGTAATTTCCTGAGGATGATAAGTAGTTAATTTTCGACACAAAATGATAAGTAAAACTTTTGACATGCAGACACGGTCGAAGTCCAGACTCACTAATGCATCCTATCGACTTATCAGTTAGACACACTAATGCAGACCTGGTTCGCTAAGACCACCGCTCTGATACCAACTGAAAGGACCCGTTCATATACATTATAAACGATTCACAATAGTTGATTACATTGCGAGGTATTTGACCTCTATATGATACATTTTACAAACATTGCATTCATTTTTAAAAGACAATCTTTCTTTACATCGAAAATTGACAGGCATGCATACCATTTCATAATATCCACTATCCAACTATAAATTGATTTAATAATAATCTTTGATGAACTCAATGACTCGAATGCAACGTTCTTCGAAATATGCTATGAAAGACTCCAAGTAATATCTTTAAAATGAGCAAATGCACAGCCGAAGATTTCTTTAACACCTGAGAATAAACATGCTTTAAAGTGTCAACCAAAAGGTTGGTGAGTTCATTAGTTTATCATAATCATTTATTTCCATCATTTTAATAGACCACAAGAATTTCATTTCCAGTTCTCATAAATATACGTCCCATGCATAGAGACAAAAATAATCATTCATATGGTGAACACCTGGTAACCGACATTAACTAGATACATATAAGAATATCCCCTATCATTCCGGGATCCTCCTTCGGACATGATATAAATTTCGAAGTACTAAAGCATCCGGTACTTTGGATGGGGTTTGTTAGGCCCAATAGATCTATCTTTAGGATTCGCGTCAATTAGGGTGTCTGTTCCCTAATTCTTAGATTACCAGACTTTAATAAAAAGGGGCATATTCGATTTCGATAATTCAACCATAGAATGTAGTTTCAATTACTTGTGTCTATTTCATCAAACATTTATAAAAGCGCATGTATTCTCAGTCCCAAAAATATAAAGGGTAAAAAGGAAAATGAAACTCACCATACTGTATTTCGTAGTAAAAATACATATAACGTCATTGAACAAGTGCAAGGTTGGCCTCAGATTCACGAACCTAAATTAATTATATATATTTATGTGTTGGTCAATATTTGTCTAACAAATTAGGTCAAGTCATAGTGTACCACAATCCTAATGCTCGAGACTAATATGCAAAAGTCAACAAAAGTAAATTTGACTCAAAATAATTTCCAAAAATCTATACATGATTAATATATAGTTTAAATATCGTTGTTTTATATTTTTAAATATTTTTAAAAGATTTATTAGAGTAAATAATATAATTTATTTATTAATAAATAAAATTTTATATTAAATTTATATAATAAAATATACTTTTATATATATTAAGTAATAAAATTTATAGGGTTCATTTAATATCATAAAGATAATATGATAGGTATTATTAAAGTAAGTTATTACACGTAGTAAAATATGTTTGTATCACATATTTATTTGATAAAATAATATCTATAATGATAGTAAGTAAAAGTTGTATTATTTTGTAATAATAATTATTATTATAAAAATATCAATATTTATAATTACTAAGATGACATTAGATAAAATGATAATTCTAATTATGATAACTTTAATATTTACGATAATTTTTAATATTATCTTTAAAATAATAATTCTATTTAAAATAATAATAATAATGATATTTTATAGTAACAATGACATTTCTATTAAAATGATAATTTTTGTTAAAATGATAGTTTTAATACTAACGATACTTTTACTTTTAATAATAATAGTAATGATAAAAATAATAAGAACGATAATTTTATCTAAATCAATATCTTATAATATTTCAATTTCATCATGATACTCTTACCCATTATTTCCTAATCGTTTCGTTTAATAGCTTTTAATCGTCTTTTATATCGTGTTCATAATAATGATAATAATAGTAATCAAAATAATTAGGTGTTACAAATATTTGTTTTAATTACACTAATATTAATAATGATAGTTACTATAACATTATTAACGATAATACTAATAATTATCTTAATGATTGATGTTATGCGAGGTGTATATAAAATAGCTTATATTTTACTAGGAAAAACTATTAAATACGATACAATTTTACACAAGATATTTATTTATTTATAGAATGGATATACTTAAACCTTGCTACAACACTTATAGGCAGTGTACCTAATCATAAAGTAGTGTAGTTTTTAGTAAGTCCGGTTCGTTCCACAGGGAAATCTTTAAACAAAGCTCAACGCTATATTAGTTTACTTTTATAAAAATACAAACATATATATAAGTAATATTATTATTATAAAGGGGGGTTTTTACCGTTTAATGACCGGTTTGTCGATTTTAAAACTTTAGTCGCAGTTAAAACCAAATGTAAAATATTAAAAATAAATACAAGACTTAAATTAAAGCGTAAAGTAAATAACAATAATGAAATTGCGAATAATAAAAGTGCGATAAAATAAACTTGCGATAATTAAAGAGTACGATAATTAAAAGTGCGATAAAATAAATTAACAATAAAAATGCGATAATTAGAAGTGCAATTAAATATAAAATAAAGGAAATTAAATATGAAATAAAAGAATTATGCTTATTTAAACTTCCGTAATCATGATGTTTGACGTGTTGATTTTAGTTTTATGCCCATGGGTTAATTGTCCTTTGTCCTGGATTATTTAATATGTCCGTCTGGTTTTTGTCCATAACAGTCCATCAGTCATAAATATAAAGTGCGAGTGTCCTCGTCAAATTATTATTATAACCGAAGTTAAATATTCCAACTAATTGGGGATTCGAATTGTAACAAGGTTTTAATACTTTGTTTAATGAATACACCAGGTTATCGACTGCGTGTAAACCAAGGTTTTACTACTTTGTTAACAATTACACCAATTACCCTTGAATGTAATTCACCCCTGTTTCAACAAGTTTATTAACTATTAATCCATTTCCGTGTCCGGTTAAATGAACGATTATTCGTACATATAAATACCCCGCCCTTCGTGTCCGATTGAGTGTATATGGTAATTTATAGGGATGCCCAATTGTAAATCTTTATATTAACATTAACAAACTATCATTTAGTTAAACAAATATAAAGCCCATTAATAACCCATAGTCTAATTTCCACAAGTGTCGTTCTTTTGTCCAAACCCCAATTATGGTACAAAGCCCAATTACCCAATTTTAGTAATTAGCCCAACATCATGATTACTTCGTTTTAAATAAGCATAATAATAACCTAGCTACGAGACATTAATATAAAAAGGTTAAACATAACTTACAATAATTAAAAATAGCGTAGCGTTACACGGACAGAATTTCGACTTACACCCTTACAACATTCGCTAACATACCCTTATTATTAGAATTATAATTAAAATTAAAATTAAAATATAAATTATATATATATATTTTACGTATATATGAGAGAAGAGAGAAAGATGGATATATTGTTTTTTTGATCAGAATTCGGTTTGCTTTATAGGGGGTTTTTCATTTTGGGGCTCCGCGACTCGCGGTGAAATCCTCTTCAAACTCCGCGAGTCGCGGAGAATGAATTTACAGCTCACACCCTTGGAGTCTTTCTCTGCCGACGGTTTATAATATATATATAATATATATAATTAATATAATTAATTATATATTATATTATATTTATATGCA
The DNA here is from genome assembly GCF_046630445.1 of Rutidosis leptorrhynchoides. Classification (NCBI taxonomy): domain Eukaryota; kingdom Viridiplantae; phylum Streptophyta; class Magnoliopsida; order Asterales; family Asteraceae; genus Rutidosis; species Rutidosis leptorrhynchoides. The sequence goes on from NC_092333.1 coordinate 717,525,981, forward strand.
TAGTTAACTTGTAATTTTTAGTCCGTTGCGTTGAGCGTTAAGAGTTGACTCTGGTCCCGGTTCCGGATTTTCGAACGTCCTTGCGTACAATTTTATATTTTGTACTTTGCGTTTTGAATCTTGTACTTTTGTAATTTCGAGACGTTTCTTATCAATAATTGGAACCTTTTTGATTGTCTTTTGTTCTTTTGAGCTTTTTGGTCGTTTGCGTCTTCAATTCGTCGAATCTGTCTTTTGTCTTCACCTTTTATTATTTAAACGAATATCACTTGTAAATAGAACAATTGAAACTAAAAGCTTGTCTTTCTTGAGGAATAATGCTATGAAATATATGTTCGTATTTAGCATTATCAAATATTCCCACACTTGAGCGTTGCTTGTCCTCAAGCAATATCGTCTTGAAATACTAGAATCACTTCTTTATTCTTCACACTTTGTACATCAGTGATTTCTATACGGCGGTATAAACAATGGTAGTAACGATATGGTTTACAGTCCCACATGACTATAAAAATTTAGATCCATTAAGGAAATTGGATCTTTATGAAAACATTTGATCTTTTGAAAATTAAATCTAGTTTTTACCCTAGATAAGTTTTCCGGAACAACCCTTTACCGGTATTTGCAAAATATTTTTTTGTGGGTTTGGTGGGTTTCAGATTTGAAAATTTTAGCTCAACACTTATGGTTTTGTGTTACCCACTTGCTAACCTTGTATTAGGAAAGCAACACGTCCAGTTTACTTGTCCCGTATATTACCTTTCGGCAAACTACCGTCCGGTTGTAAAGGAAAGCGATGAACAAGAAACTGTTAAGGCAATGTCCCGTGACATGCAGATGATTATGGTCTTATTAACGTGTCGGATGCTAGAACTATCCTTGGTAGGAGCGATAGTAAAGATCATCCTATAATTTTTCGGTCTGGCACAAGGTCCTGTCTCCGACCATGCTATGCAACCACCGTTCTTACGGTTGACACCCGATTTGGTTCAGGTGACCTAATGAATTCAAGGTGAATTTCTTAGGATTTTACGTTCAATGGTAATGAACGCATTGAAAATGGTTTTTCAGAAAACAAATCGGTTTGTATTTTTGATCAAAATATTTTCTCGTTCATGCTCGAGTTTAGATATCATCGAATTCCATGAGTTTGAATTCTCAATCTTTAAGGTCAATCTCTAGGATTGAGTATTATCAGTCTTAAAAGCTGATTTTTAATCTTTAAGGAGATTATCCTTTTCTGGGGATCTGATTCATTAGTCTTATCAAGCTAATTTGCACGGTGCCTCCCCATTGTACGAGATAAATCCTTCTCATGGTTAGGATAAATCTGACCACTTGGCAACCCTGTTTGATGCTGAGGTCCGTGGATTTCCTGCTGATTTTAGAGATGACTTTTCTAGATTTTTCGTCAACCTACAGCTGGTCTGGACGACAACTTCATGACCTAAATCAAGAAGCGCGTTTCTTTTTCGGAAGACTTTACTTCCTTCAAATGATGGAATTGATTCATCGTGTAGATCCATCTTTCTTTCAAAAGTATTATAGTAAATCGGGTAAAAATGATTAGTATCATCCAAAACAAAAGTACCTGCAATAATCTTGTACAAAAATATGTGATAGATAGTTTTTAATTGAATAACTTGGTACATTCTCCCCACACTTAGTTTCTTTCTTTGCCTTTTTATTCTCCTTTATTCCATTTTAAATGAATTCAAGCATTTTAGGTTGTTTCTCAATTTATGTCCTCGAGGTAACAATAATTTCGGCATTAACACCTAGTTTTATCGTTCATAAATATGTATAAACATGATTTTGAATTCATTTAGTTGAAATTTTTTTCAAATTTTCACAAAATTTGGCAATTAAAACAAGTGTAAACCCGAAAGAATTTATAACCCTTCCCCACACTTGAGATCTTGCAATGCCCTCATTTGCAAGAAATCAGTAAAAATTTAAATTCATGAGGGTGATTAGTGTAGAAAAATGATTAAAAATACCGAGTTTGCAAACATATTGTTGTTATTTCACATTTGATATTTTGTTTCTTGTCGTCAAAATAAGTACCTTTTTCTGAACTTAATGACAGTCTTTGAAAGTGCGTTATTTTACCCTGTTTTGTATATAACATAAAATACAAACATACATAATTTTGAAGTTGGGTATATTACCCCACGTTCAAAAATTTATAAAATCTAATATTTTTTTTTCGGCATACTTTAAATCAATTAAATTAAAAATAATGATAACAAAATTTCTCGTCCCGCCCTCGGTTAAAGTAATTTCGGTTCAACTACCTAATCTTCAACTCATGACGAATTTTAGAAATCATTTTTTTACTTAATGAAATAAAGTAAATTTTGTTTTTAAATTCACACAAAACTTAAATTTAAAAAGCATATTAATTTCATATAAAACCTACAAAATAAAAAAAAATCAGAATGGGGGGAGAAAACTAGTTCTTTAGTGTCTGCTAGCGGAAAAGACCAATCGAATTCCATTCTCGGAACTACACGAGAACAGAACAACTAACTCCAAACAGCATTTTCTTTTTAGAATATTTGAATCTCCTCACACTTAGGTAGATGTGGTGTCGAAATTGTGATTAACTTCATCGTCAATTTCTCTTGGACCATAATCAACTTGCATATCTGTGACTTTCTCTTTAAGCCATTGGTCGGATTCCTGTGTAATATCCACAATTTCAACTAGTTTCTCCTTTTCTTTAGGTGATAGATTGGATACTAATCGGTTACATAACTTAAAGTTCCCCTTGGTTCTAGCATCGCGAATCCGTTTAATAAGTTTCTTCATTGAACTATTAATAACGGGATCATTTAATTTCGTATCAACAACGGGGTTCTTTATTATCAGGTCATCATTAGGTGTTACTTCATTTTCCCCACACTTAGGCGTTTTATTATTGTTAAGCACTGCCGTTGGAGTTGGTAAAACAACATGGTTATTACCAATCGTTTTTGTTGGTTCAACGGTTTTGGTTGGTGGAGATTTAGACTTTTGAATCATAAAGGTGATCGATTTGTCACCACTACTAAGTGTCATTCTACCGTTTCTTACATCAAAGAACGCCCCGGTGGACGCTAAGAATGGTCGACCTAAAATTAGAGGAATGTTTAGGTCCTCTTCTATGTCAATGACAATAAATTCGACTAGAAAGGTTAAATTACCTACTTGAACGGGTAGGTTGTCAGCAATTCCAACTGGGTGCTTAATGGTTTGATCAAGGAGTCGAACACTCATATCCGTTGGAGTTAACTCACCTACACCTAATCTCTTATATAATGAAAGAGGCATAACACTCACACTTGAACCTAAATCTGCTAGTGCATCATACATGACACAATCACTAAGTAGACAAGGAACAATAAATTCACCCGGATCACCTATCCTAGGTGGAGGTTTTGGTGGAACTGTCTTCACCGGGTTTATATTTACGGCTTTTGTTTCTTGCACTTTCTTATTCTTTTTCTTCTTCTTCTTTCCAGAGGTATCACAATCTTTATTACCTATCACTTGCTCATACTCAACTCCTTTTCTTGGAAACGGGATGGGTGGTTTGTATGGTGCCACCACTGGCTTTACATACTCGGGTGGTGGTGGTGTAACTTCTTCATTGTTACTCTCATCTAAAACCTTCCCATCTTCTGGTGCTGGTTTTTCAGAATTCGTTGAAACCATATTAACATTCTCATTCCGAGGATTTACTTCAGTATTACTCGGTAGCTTTCCTTGTTCCCTCTCACTCATCATGCTAGCAAGAGTACCTACGTGTTTTTCTAGATTCAAAATGGAAGCTTGTTGAGTTCTTAATGACTGATCAAATCTCTCGTTCTTTTGGGTTTGAGTTTCAATAAATTGTGTTTGAGATTCAACTAGCTTAAATACCACTTCTTCCATATTTGACTTTTTCTCTTCGGTTTGTTGTGGTGGTTTATACAAGCCAGGTCTTTGTTGATTGAAAGTGTTGTTTTGAGTTGGTTGGTTATTCGGACCTTGTTGGTTATACGAGTTATTGTCCGGTCCTTTTGGATTGTAAAGAATGTTTTGATTTCGATTGAAGTTTGGCCTTGGCGGTTGATAATTATTCTGATAACTATTTTCCAGCCTTTGGTTCATGTAGACAACATTCTCACGTTGTTCCATCGTTTGTTCAATGTGACAGTCTTTCATTAAGTGTGGTCCACCGCATTGCTCACAACTAATTCGTATTGCGTGAATATCTTTATTCATCTTTTCCATTCGTCTCTCGAAAGCATCTATTTTTGCGGAAACGGAATCAAAGTCATGGCTAGAATCGGCTCTAGCCACTTTAGATGAACGAAAAATATCTTTTTCTTGGTGCCACTCATGCGAGTGGGAGGCTGTGTTATCAATAATTTTGTAAGCTTCAGTTGCGGTTTTCTTCATAATGGAACCACCAGCTGTTATGTCGATGTCTTTTCGTGTAGCAACGTTGACACCTTGGTAGAATATTTGTACTATTTGGTAAGTGTCTAAACCGTGTTGAGGACATCCTCTCAACATCCTTCCGAATCTTGTCCACGCCTCATATAATGTTTCATTTGGCTTTTGCGCGAACGTAACAATTTCTCCTTGAAGTCTCACCGCTTTAGATGCCGGAAAGAATTGTTTAAGAAATTTTTCAACTAAAACATCCCATGTGTCAATCGCCCCTTCAGGTAACGATTCTAACCAATCTTTGGCTTCTCCCTTTAAAGTCCAGGGAAACAACATGAGATAGATCTGCTCATCTTCCACTTCTCGGATTTTGAATAGTGTACAAATTCTTTTAAACGTACGAAGGTGTTCGTTAGGATCTTCATTCGGTGCACCACTGAATTGGCATTGGTTAGTTACCATGTGTAGAATTTGTCCTTTGATTTCATAATCTGGCGCATTAATGTCTGGCTTAATAATGGCGTGACCTTGGCCCGTGCGTGTGGCTCTCATTCGATCTTCCATACTTAGAGGTTCCAGATTTTCCATAATTGAATTTGTTGAATACGAATCACTAGAGGATTCTGATTTAATGGTTTGTGGTTCAGGAGGAATGATTAGTGGTTCAAGATCTTGGAATTGTCCTTGAATATGCTCCGGGTTCTTAATTGTGAAGTCGGGTTCAAAAAATGGATTATCGGAAATTTGAACTGAAGTTCTTGGTCGACTGGATGACGATTCTAAAGAAAAATCAACGGCGGTTATATTTGCTAAATGTCTTGATCTAGTTACAGGTGGTGAACGTACAAAAGGTGGTGAACGTCTTGCTCGGTGCATTCACTGAATATCCTATTAGTTTTAAAAAGGAAAGAAAAATTATAATAAGTTATCCAATTAATAGACTTTTCTGATTTTGCCCACGTTTCGAATAGCCAAAAGATGCAGCAGAGGGGCAGGATTCGTTTGGTCTCAATATAATTGAGGACTGTTTGGCTCCAATAACCCGGTCCACGTACAAATCCAACTATTACTACGAACCAGAAAATTTTGATGTCTATTAATTTAACCACTTAAAATAAATTTTCGTAATTTTAAGAAATTTAGATAAGAAGTAGAATAAAAATCTATGTCCTAAAACTAGAATAGCGAGAAATAAGAAAGAAAAATAGTTCGTCGAAAAAGGTCGAAAAAGAAAAAATGGTTGAAAAATAAAAGGTGACGGAAAAATAAAAGAAACTTATAAAAACTTAAAAATACTTGACTAACCTAACCTTATTACTACAACTAACTTAAAATTATAATCGCAAATTGAAATTACTAATTGGAATGATAATTGATACATAGTAAAAGGTGTCTAAAAATATTAAAGCTTACAGGAAAAACTAAATCCCAAATGGAGATAACTTAAAAAGAAACTAAAACTTAAAAAGGCGTCGCAAAATTCTAAAGCACATAAATCTTAGTCTAAAGAAAAAGCACTTAAGGAATTCTACGGCAAAGCCTAAAAATCTAGGAGTAAAAATAACTATAGCAAAAACTAAGTTTAAAATTAAATATGAGCTAAAAAATACAAATATTACGCTACAACGATTAAAAAGGGACAAAATATAAAAATATACAAAAAGTTGTAAAAAGTACAATTTTTATAAAAATATTATTTTTATATTATTTATTTTTTATAAAACTACTAATTTTATAATTTAATAAAACTAATTTAAACAAAATAAAACAAATTAAATAAAAAGAAATTTTAAAATAAAACTTAATTATAATAATAATACATAATTAGGGTTTATATTAATAATAATTAATAATAATCCGTAATAAATGCTGAATTAGGGCTTCTGTCGGCGTGTCAGAAAGTCTCCGCGAGTCGCGGTAATTAATGAAGAAAACCCCGCGAGTCGCGGGGTTCAGAAATTCAATTCTGGCACAGTTTGAATCGACGCGTTTTTTTTTCTTTATTTATTTTTTTTTTATTTTCTGTTTTCTGTTTTTTTTTTTCTGTTTATAAAAAAAAAAATAATATGTGTACAAATAAAACTTATATTTAAAACTTAAATAAAAATAGAATCACTTTATAATTTTATAAATAAAAATCTTAAAACTAGATTTATATATATTTTTTATATATATTTTTTTTATGTTTTTAAATAAAAACAAAATACTTAAATAAAACTTATGTTTTTATAAACTAAAAATAAAGAAACTTTATAAAACTTAAATATTTAACAAAATCTTAAAAATACTTATATTTTTGTTTTTCTTTTTATATTTTTGAATAATTAAAACGTATTTTTACAAAAGCGACTTTTAATAGAAGTAAACTAAATTTTTTTTTTATTAGCGTTGCGCTTCCGGCGTTTAAGAGTGTCCCCGGCAGCGGCGCCAAAAATACTTGATGTTATGCGAGGTGTATATAAAATAGCTTATATTTTACTAGGAAAAACTATTAAATACGATACAATTTTACACAAGATATTTATTTATTTATAGAATGGATATACTTAAACCTTGCTACAACACTTATAGGCAGTGTACCTAATCGTAAAGTAGTGTAGTTTTTAGTAAGTCCGGTTCGTTCCACAGGGAAATCTTTAAACAAAGCTCAACGCTATATTAGTTTACTTTTATAAAAATACAAACATATATATAAGTAATATTATTATTATAAAGGGGGGTTTTTACCGTTTAATGACCGGTTTGTCGATTTTAAAACTTTAGTCGCAGTTAAAACCAAATGTAAAATATTAAAAATAAATACAAGACTTAAATTAAAGCGTAAAGTAAATAACAATAATGAAATTGCGAATAATAAAAGTGCGATAAAATAAACTTGCGATAATTAAAGAGTACGATAATTAAAAGTGCGATAAAATAAATTAACAATAAAAATGCGATAATTAGAAGTGCAATTAAATATAAAATAAAGGAAATTAAATATGAAATAAAAGAATTATGCTTATTTAAACTTCCGTAATCATGATGTTTGACGTGTTGATTTTAGTTTTATGCCCATGGGTTAATTGTCCTTTGTCCTGGATTATTTAATATGTCCGTCTGGTTTTTGTCCATAACAGTCCATCAGTCATAAATATAAAGTGCGAGTGTCCTCGTCAAATTATTATTATACCCGAAGTTAAATATTCCAACTAATTGGGGATTCGAATTGTAACAAGGTTTTAATACTTTGTTTAATGAATACACCAGGTTATCGACTGCGTGTAAACCAAGGTTTTACTACTTTGTTAACAATTACACCAATTACCCTTGAATGTAATTCACCCCTGTTTCAACAAGTTTATTAACTATTAATCCATTTCCGTGTCCGGTTAAATGAACGATTATTCGTACATATAAATACCCCGCCCTTCGTGTCCGATTGAGTGTATATGGTAATTTATAGGGACGCCCAATTGTAAATCTTTATATTAACATTAACAAACTATCATTTAGTTAAACAAATATAAAGCTCATTAATAGCCCATAGTCTAATTTCCACAAGTGTCGTTCTTTTGTCCAAACCCCAATTATGGTACAAAGCCCAATTACCCAATTTTAGTAATTAGCCCAACATCATGATTACTTCGTTTTAAATAAGCATAATAATAACTTAGCTACGAGACATTAATATAAAAAGGTTAAACATAACTTACAATGATTAAAAATAGCGTAGCGTTACACGAACAGAATTTCGACTTACACCCTTACAACATTCGCTAACATACCCTTATTATTAGAATTATAATTAAAATTAAAATTAAAATATAAATTATATATATATATTTTACGTATATATGAGAGAAGAGAGAAAGATGGATATATTGTTTTTTTGATCAGAATTCGGTTTGCTTTATAGGGGGTTTTTCATTTTGGGGCTCCGCGACTCGCGGTGAAATCCTCTTCAAACTCCGCGAGTCGCGGAGAATGAATTTACAGCTCACACCCTTGGAGTCTTTCTCTGCCGACGGTTTATAATATATATATAATATATATATAATTAATATAATTAATTATATATTATATTATATTTATATGCATAGTTAACTTGTAATTTTTAGTCCGTTGCGTTGAGCGTTAAGAGTTGACTCTGGTCCCGGTTCCGGATTTTCGAACGTCCTTGCGTACAATTTTATATTTTGTACTTTGCGTTTTGAATCTTGTACTTTTGTAATTTTGAGACGTTTCTTATCAATAATTGGAACCTTTTTGATTGTCTTTTGTTCTTTTGAGCTTTTTGGTCGTTTGCGTCTTCAATTCGTCGAATCTGTCTTTTGTCTTCACCTTTTATTATTTAAACGAATATCACTTGTAAATAGAACAATTGCAACTAAAAGCTTGTCTTTCTTGAGGAATAATGCTATGAAATATATGTTCGTATTTAGCATTATCAATGATAATATAGTAATAATAATAATAACAATAACAATAACCATTTTTAAATAATGATATATATATTAATAATGATAATAATAATAATAATAATAATAATAATAATAATACCAATAATAATAATAATAATAATAATAATTGGATAATAATAATAATACTAATTATAACTTTAACGATAATAACGATAGTAATAATAAAAAAAATAACAATTTTTAATGATAAATCCCTTTTATTGATAATGATAATAATAATGATAATAATAAGATAAAACTAGAACGACGATAAAAACGACGATAATAATAATCATTTTTAATAAAAATATCGAAAATTCAATTGATTATAACTTCTAATCCGTTCATCGAAACCATTCGATATCTAAAGGAAAAGTTCTTAATTTTTCGCTAGCTTTCCAAGGACATGCATATCTTATACCTTATCTCAACCGCAAGTGTAACTAATTCAACATTCAACCTAACCTGTCTAAGGGCAATATCAAAAGTACAAGCATGCATAATCCTAAATACTCGAGCACTAGTCAGGGATACACTATTAGTATGTAAAAGTTAAATTATGAGTACTCACGTATCAATATTGAGATTCAATATTGCAGGAAAGGTACGTAGACACAACGGAAATGATAAACACTATATTGACCTCACGAGCATACCCATGAACCATACTCAATCACCTCCATAGCTATAACCCATAATTTCCTTAATCCTATCCCACTCGAAAAACAATTTCGAAATCACTCGGACAGCACTCCGTCGTAATATTTTATGTATACTAATAATATCTTGAAATAATACGGAGTAAATATATATATGTAAATCGATTGAGAGAGTTTAGAGAAAAATATTTTCAAGTTTCTATGAAATAATGAAACCTATTGAATTCTATTTATAATAGATTTTTGAATTATTAAAGTGAATTATTAAAGTATGAATTATTAAAGTGAATTATTAAGTATGAATTATTAAAGTGAATTATTAAAGTATGAATTATTAAAGTGAATTATTAAAGTATGAATTATTAAAGTGAATTATTAAAGTTAAAGTAAAGTAAAAATAAAGTAAAGGTAAAGTTTAAGTATAGTAAAAGTATAAAACTATGTACGTATAATACGCGTATAAATATATATAATATTAATTTAAATCGTTATATATATAAAATAAAATATAAATATCGTTATCTTTATCATACTAGTTAAGTAATGAGTTGTCAAAAGTGGTTCTAGATATTTATAAAAGTTATATACGTTTTAATAATAAAGTTCTTTTTAAACTGAAAATGTTTTTGTACGTTTGAAACTAAATAGATCAATCGAGTCTTTATGAGATTCAATCTTCCACTATCCTTTGTCTAGTTCTCAATGATTGACAATTTGTTCTTATTTATAAATCACTTTACCATTTTCCGAATATTGTTAAAATGGAAAGATTTCTCAAATCAACGTGGGCCTTTCAACAGAGACTTGTAATCATAATTCAATCATTTGATCTTATCTTCTAATTCCATTGATAAACATTTTGAAACAGATACAATCATATAAAGTATTTAATCTAATATTTTGTTTACGTTTCAAGTTATAATATATATACACATATACATATATAATCATATTCGTTTAATGGTTCGTGAATCGTTGGAACTTGGTCGAGGTTGAATGAATGTATGAACATAGTTTAAAATTCTTGAAATTTAACTTAACAAATATTGCTTATCGTGTCGGAAACATATAAAGATTAAAGTTTAAATTTGGTTGGAAATTTCCGGGTTGTCACAGTACCTACCCGTTAAAGAAATTTCGTCCCGAAATTTGAGTGGAAAGGTCGTGAATGATAATAAGTATGTTTTCATGATGCATACGGGCTAAAAATTAGAGTTTTATCATCAGCGAATAATTTGGATAAACAATCCATTTATATGAAGAGTACGAATGAAGCTAACATAGAAGAGTGAAATGAGTAAGTGTAGATTCATCTTATCATTTGACGTAGATATGATTGATTCCCAGATTTCAAGGGATTTGAAGAAAATCTTCTTAATAAGATTTGACTCTCTGGTAATCAAGGGAATTAGAATCCGCTTTAAATGTGATCGTCCATTTTAATTGTTCTGTCGGAGATTTTCTTATAAATTCACCTCCTTCGTTTCCTTAAAACTCACACCTTCTGTTGATGCATTTTAGGCAAGTCCCTAGACATCTACCCACGTCCATTGCAAGTACAACAGTTTACAGGCCACCATAATTGCTCGTTATTATCCTATCCGTGTTTGTATGTGGTTACAGGAACTGCAGGAACGAGATTTAGATGTTTGACTATGTTAGACTTAGTTAGACGTACGAGTGAAGCCTCACTAGTACGGCTGACAGGCTCATACGCACGGTTGATGCTGAGCTAAGTCACAATTACAACCTAAATGAGAAGACACGAGTGAGTGATCACCCGTACGGCTGATGAAGCCAACTCATACGTGTGATGAATGAATCGTATGGGTGAGTCAACATCAGGGGTATATAAAGTCTTATGTTCTTCATTTTAGGTTAAGCCTCTCATTTGTTACACACACTCAGATCTAGTGAGCTCCTCCAATTTTCTCTCAGTCCAACTCACCCAGGTGGTGAATAATAGCTCTAGGTGTTGATCTAATCACACTTGATTTAGTTGTGGTTTTACTAATGTGACGATCGCTCCAAACCCATATGGACGAACATGTCATTCATTGATTTCATTGCGAGGTATTTGACCTCTATATGATACGTTTTGTAAACATTGCATTCTTTTGAAAAGGCACACCATAAATAAATATTTAAATCAAAGGTTTTCGACATCTGATGATTTCTACATATAGACAATTACCGTATATAATAGTTTACAATAGTACTTCCGAGGTTGCGAGTGGGACATGTCTGATTGGAGATTCAGGTGTCATTGGGTTGAGACCGAGTCGAGAACTGTTGTGTCCAAGAACCATTCCGGACAACTCATCAAACTTTACATTGGTGATTTCTTTAATGGTACGAGTTCTACGATTGTAAACGCGATAAGCTACACGATCCTGCGAGTTGCCAATAAAGATAGCTTCGTCACCACGAACATCAAACTTCCCTAGATTGTCTTGATCATTTAGTACATAACAGACGCAACCAAAAATGCGAAAGAATTTGACATTTGGTTTCCGATCAAAGAGAAGTTCGTATGGAGTTTTGTTGAAACGATGGTTGATGATTGAAAGATTTTGTGTGAAGCATGCTGTAGATACCGCTTCAGCCCAAAGAGATGGAGGCAGTTTAGAGTAGACAAGCATTGTCCTGGCTGCTTCAACGAGGGTTCGATTTCGTCTTTCAACAACGCCGTTCTGTTGGGGTGTGCGGGCGGCAGAAGTTTGGTGCGTGATACCAGTATTGGTAAGGTATGAATTAAGAGTTGAATTTTGAAATTCAGTGCCGTTATCGGTACAGAGGATTCGCACGAGTTTGTTTGAGGATAGTTGGATTCTCTTCAAGAAATCAATGATCACTTTGGGAGTTTCAGATTTGCTTTTTAGGAATTTCACCCAAGTGTAGCGAGAGAAATCATCAACTATCACCAGAATGTATTTTCTGCTGCCAAGGCTAGCGATACGCATTGGTCCACATAAGTTCATGTGTAACATGTGTAAAGGACCCGTTGTGCTGTGCTCGGTTTTTGATTTGTGAGATGATTTATGTATCTTACCCATAGCACAGGAAGGACATACGTGTGCAGAATCAAAGGATATGAGTGGAAAACCATCAACTAGATTATGAGATACCAATCTATTGAGGTTTTGAGTATGAAGGTGTGACATTCGATGATGCCATAACCAGGAGGTTTCAGAAGTTGCTTTCGAAACCAAGCAGAGTGGTTGCGGATTGGAGGACACGTTTTGCATGGTGAGGGAGTAAAGAGTAGATGTGCGTTTGCCTACGAGGAGATCTTCTCCCTCCATAGTTTGAATACAACATTTTGATCTCTCAAAGATCACACGAAGGTCGCTGTCACAGAATTGACTGACACTGAATAGGAAACAGTTAAGTCCTTTCACATAGGATACCCGTTTGATTGTGACACTGTTTGCTACGTAGTCCCCATATCCTTCAATTGCCGCAATTTCATTGTTCCTGAAACGTACTGTACCTAAAAACTTGTTGTCAAAGTTTATCAGCATTGACCTATCACCAGTCATGTGTCTGGAGCATCCAGAATCCAAGTACCATACACATGCTGGGATAATCTGCAAAACAGAATTAAGCACAGATTTTAGGTACCCAAATTTTCTTGGGTTCCTGATTAGTACGCAATTTCATAGAGTTTAGCACAGCAAGTCTCACAAGTGAATCATTTAACAAGGCTTTAACATTCATTACAACACACGAATCATGTTTTTGGTGACCAAAATACAAATGTCTATTACATTTAGAACATTTAAATGACCATGACTGAGAAGCTGGACTCGATGACGCTTGGGCTGTTTTAGTCTTGGGTTTCCACTCTTTCAAAAGGCTTTGTTTTGATTTAGGTCCTGTGAAATTTAAAATCTTAATGTTAGACTCAGTTTGAAATCGATTCATATTATGTTGCAGTGATTGTCTAGCTATTTGTGCACGCTTGCGATGATTTCGCTTTTGAGTCTTTGTTAAACCACTAGTTACCTTGTATTTAACATTATCAGCGGCAGAAACCAACTGAAGTTTGGAGTTTTGGAAATTTGATTGTTGCGGGTTTTTAGTGGTTTTAGACTCTTGATTAAATGACCTACCACTCCTGTTTTGAACAGTTTTGGAGTGGTTGGTAGTTCTTTTCTTGGAAGCGTTCAAGGAACCACCACTCCTGTTATGAGTAGACGGTGTGGGGTGGTTTCGAACCTTCTTTGCAAAGTGGACAGACTCACCCCGTTCTAGGATTATTCTTTGTACGGGGTTGTCTGGTTTCCTTAGCAATCTGGCGGAAGATGGTGGTTTAGGATGGGCAGCAGTTTGGACAACCAACTTTTCTTTTCGTGAAGATGCGTTGGGATTTTTCAAGAAGGTAACTGCTGGGGTCTTTGCAAAAGTAAACCGCTTTTTAATCGTCTTGGGTGTAGACGTTGAAGCATTAGGCAACTCGGACTTAGTAGCTTGGGTACCAACTGACACATTTGGTTTTGAAGTGTCAATGGAAGCTTGTTCAGAAAACATTCTATAAGAACCAAGCACAGAAGGATTATTTGGGACCATGCATTTTCTATCAATAATGGACACATCAGATTTAGCATAGATTGTATTGTTACACAAGTCCATAGTTTTCAAGAAATCACATTGATCATGCAAAGTAAGATTTTCCTTTTCAAGTAGTTTCAATGAACTTTTCAAATCCTTAATTTCTAGACAGAGATCTTCTATTGAAACTAAGACTTCTCCTTCTTTAAAGTTGTAGGTGGATTCCACTTTAGGAACTACATGCATTTTCTCAATCGTTGCTATAATTTTCTTATAAGTCTCACATTTAATCTGTAGATCTATGTTATCTCATTCTAGCTTATCAACAAATTGAGTTAAATCATTATCATCATCCTGAATTCCTAATGGCAGAGGTTCTTTCTCAGGTTGGCTTTCTACCTTAACTTCTGGAATCTTAGGTTGAGACTCTAAGAAGTGATCTAGTGATTTGGACCTAGATGATTCTAACCTACGTTCAACAATGTCAAACTTGGTCAAAAGAGAATCACTAAAGTCGTTGAGTTCTTGTGCTAGACCTTCACAATTGATGGAGTCATTCACGGATTTTGGGTTTGAGTCCCGTGATTCAGTGTTCTTTGAAATCAATTCACAAAAATTAACAACTTGAATTGCAATTTGATTCTCAAGTTTATGAACATTAGAGGCCAGTTTGTTGTTTTGGGATTCAATGACAGAGATTTGGTGTTGTAAAGCCGTAATGATTATTTGAAGTTTGAGTTCGTTGTTAAAATATTTGATTTTATTTTGATCAAGTTCGTCCTCCAGACTGATGATGTATCTTTCTAAAACCAAGGTTGGTAAATAGATTATACGCTTTTTAGGTCTATTTTGAGCATTCAAACTTTCAAAATCATTGAATAAATCGAGAGGGGTGTTATAATATGAACCATCTTTTCTCATTTATGTAGCATTTAATTTGTCATAAATTAACGACACCTCACGTTTCATTTTTGTTGATCGATTGGCTATTCTCTCCTCAATCTCACTTTCATTGGCAAAAGTGAGTCTCTCTGGCAAACCTATCTTAATGTATCTACCATCATATAAACTAGGTTCGGCTTTGGAGATCTTGGACTGTATTTGAGGATTTTCAAACCCTAACCCCTGGTGTTTTTGGCAGGAGTTTTTGGGTCGGTTCAGGAACAAAGCTTGTTTAGAAATGTGGCCATCTAAGACTACTTTTGCTTGGTCAGTTTTGTAAAGTTTCTCTTTAAATAAACTTAGTTGGGTTTTTAAGTTTAAGTTCTCTGTAACTAACTTAGAGCATTCAGAAGTCTTCTCGGCCAGGTCATTCAAAGGCTTTCTAGTTTTCTGTTCTACAGTCTCTAAAAAAAGTATCCTAGAATCATTAAGCTTCTTAAGTTCTTTTTCAGCGTTGTTCACTTTTTTCCGTGAGAACTGCATTCCTCAGTTTAAAATCTATCATTTCTATCCGTAGGGGTTTCACACTACTTTCTAGCTTATTAAATTCGGGTATTTTATCAGCTAGTTGTTGTTGTAACTTTATGTATGTATCATTTGATACTTTATGTATTTTATCAGCAAATGATCTAAGGTTTTTACTCATTTTAGCAAAGCTATCTACATACATATCGGGTAGTACAGGAAACACACTTTCTTCATTAATAGGCACAAATTCAGTTTCAATGGGATGTGCAATTTGGACAAGTGGGGGTGTTGTATGGTCTACTGGTCTATCTACAAAGTGTGACGACCCGGGAATTTTCGACCAAATTTAAATTTAATCTTTATATGTTTCAAATACGATAAGCAAAGTCTGTAATGTTGAGTCTAAAAAATTTTGAACTGTTTTCATATATGCAATTACCCTCGACTGCTCTCGACGATTCACGAACTACTATTTATAAATAGATACATATATATTTAAATATATGAATTTGAAATATAAATTGAAGTATTGTATGACGTAATTGTTAGAGCTAATAATGTAAAATAAAATAATATATAATAACTATTATTTAAAAGGTATCTATATATGTAAATGAAGTATATTGAATATATATATATATATATATATATATTTTCAAATTTATTTTGTAATCGACAGTAACGCTCAATTGTAATTCGACCGATATTAAACGAGTTAAAAATGAATATGTGTGATTTTAAAATAAACGGTGATTCGAAAATGAGTTCTATAAATTTTAGGCTTATTAAAAGTGTATTTAGGAACTATTGGTTAAGTTTTGACACTTTTTATATTTTACCCATAAATGAGAGGGACAGTTGATGTAATTTTTATTTAATAAGTTAATGATCGAATTTTATACCATAATGACCAAAATAAATAAATATAGTTAATTTAAAAATATGGGATTTTTCTGAATACTTTTATCCGTCACTGATTTATCAACAGAGTGCGATATTGCAGTCCATTAAAACTGGTAGAATAATCCAATTCACCCGATGGCTGCACTGTTTTTTTAATTTGATGGCCTTCCACTTACATATTAATTTAAACTTTTCATTTTTGGTTCCATTCCAACATCTTTGCTAACCACTTCTCTCTTTTACTGTTTGTGCACTCGATTAAAATTTCAATTGATTGTTGCACTGTTTTTTTACTTTTTCCATAACTAACCCATGTGCTCTTTTGACTAACATAACCTAACATTATATATATATATATATATATATATATATATATATATATATATATATATATATATATTATATATCCATCTTTGCTATATATATATACATATATATACATATATATACATATACAACACAAACTAAAGACCTTGAAACCATTCCCGCACATCAATACTACAAAACTCGGTCACTACACAACCATCGCCTTCCACCACCGGCAACCACACACACCATCAAGTAATTAACCGTCTACTTTTCATCTCTTTTGGTTACGTTTCGGTTAACAATCCATATGTCTCGTGATGGTTCAATGAACCCCAACATCATGAACGAACAACCACCAACATAAAAGCTACGGTTGAAACTAATATTCTACTTTCATTTACTATTCGCTGACCAAACAAATCCAGTTGCAGCTAACTACAAAATATACAATTGCTACTGTATGGCTTCGGCTTTAATTTAAAACCGACGAGAACCCAGTCACCATTCATCATGTGTTGCTACTACTATTATTTCCGTTTCTATTCGCTATTCAAAAACTCAAAAAACACCAAAATCCATTTGTGATGCACCTGCAACATTCATACCTGCTGCAGCTTATACCTTCTATATTTTATTCGAACAAAACACCATCAAACCCACTCATTTGATGTTGGATAGAACCATGATATTGGGTCGATGGATATAGATTGTAGTGGGTCGTGGACTTGTTTTTATTTGGGTCGAATTTATATGTAAACGATTTGATACTTATGTTGGTGTTCGATTATTTATGATGGTTAAGAATAAGTTAAAGTTGATAAAAAGAATGATGAAGAGGTTGATAATGATCGATGATGAATTGAAGAAAAATGATGATGATGAACGCATAATGGTTCCATTATGAGGCGGTATTAAATCAATTTTTTTATGGTAACTCTTAAACTGAATTTAAATATGTATATAATATTAGGCTTTATTTATCATGTAGGGTTCATATCTTAAATTAAAATAAATAGAATAATTAAGTAAGGATTAAAGAGAAGGAAAGTTATGAGAGTAGTGAACATAATTCGGGTTTGAAATATTCAAAATATTTGAAAATTTTAGGTAAACCACAAAACCCAAACTTAACAATTGTTACTAGTCAATCTTAAACAACTGTTTATTTGTATATATATATATATATATATATATATATATATATATATATATATATATATATATATATATATACACACACACACACACATACAAGTTGTAGGATCGAAATCAAGTGTTAAAGTTGGTATTCTTGATAATGATATTGGAATTAGAATTTTAAAATCGATAATTTTTATAGCGAAACAAAACTTAAATTTATTATTGACAAATACTTATTATATTTTAAGACTGGTAGTTTACTTATAACCATCGGGTTCAAGAAGAGGATGTTAAAAATAATAATAAAATTAAATTAAATTGGTGTCAGAGTGGTAATCGATTTAGGTGTTTTGTTTTAATTAGAAGTTACACTTTCGACCCCTGAATTATTTACAATGTTACATCATTAAATAATAAGAATGATATATATACATGTCTACCCCTTAACTATCTTTATCTTGTTAAAAGAATTAAAAACTTTTGTAAAATTTGACTTAAGTACAAATGTAAGTAATTCATTTCAACATGAGTCCTAAATTGTTAATTATTAACGAACAACATGACTTTAAAAATTGTAAACTTCAACTAGCATAATTATATTTGTACAGATACAACACTAAAATGTGAGGAGACTTTAATAAATTAATTCAATAATATAACTTTTTATTTATTATTATTAATATTATTTCACTAAATAAATATTAGTTATATAAAAATATATTTACTACATATAACATAACTATATTAATATTTTTATAATAAATATTAATTAATTAATTAAAATATATAAAATAAATATATTTAATTAATTTAATAATGAAACATATAATATACAATCATTATATCCCTAATGATAATATATAAATTTGTTCGATTACTATTATATGTGTTAATATATATATACCTGGTATAGGTTCGTGAATCCGAGGTCAACCCTATACTTGTTCAATGTCGTTCTATGTATTTTTACTACAAAATACATTAGGTGAGTTTCATTTGCTCCCTTTTATATATATTTTTTTGGACTGAGAATACATGCGTTGTTTTTATAAATGTTTTACGAAATAGGAACAAGTACTAAAACTAATTCTACGTGGGTTTAAACCAGAAATATACCCTTAGCTTGGTAACATTAAACTACTTGTCTATGTACGGTAGGCGCGAATCCTAAAGATAGATCTATTGGGCCTGACAAACCCCATCCTGACTATGGGATGCTTTAGTACTTCGAGGTTATTTTAAACACACCTGATCTGGTGTACTTTAGAGGGTAAAACATGAACGTTAAGGCTTGTTACCGGGTGCCTACAACTTATAGAATACTTTTATACACTTGCGAGTGTACATATATTTATAAACGGAAATCTTGTGGTCTATTAATATATTGAAATGATTGTTATGATAAACCTATGAGCTCACCAACCTTTTGGTTGACACTTTAAAGCATGTTTATTCTCAGGTACGAATTAAGTCTTCCGCTGTGCATTTGCTAATTTTAAAGACATTACTTGGAGTCCTTCATGGCGTATTTAGGACAGCACCTCGCAATGGGACCAGATGTTGATGACTTCGCCCAGGTGGATAAGGACGGGTCATCACAGGTGGTATCAGAGCGGTGGTCGTAGCGAACCAGGTCTTGCATTAGTGTGTCTAACTAGGAGTTGTTAAGATGCATTAATGAGTCTGGACTTCGACCTAGTAGTTGTTAGGTTATATTAATGAGTCTAGAATAGAACCTGGTCTGCATGTTAAAAGTGTTTGCTTACCACCAATTGTCGAAAAATATCTACTTGACATTTTCAGTCTCGACGCGTCTTATTGCAATTATTGCATAGACGGTGTACAGACAAATTCACATCTCCTCACATTAAGTCTTGTCTGACACGTTTCCTTAATTCCCTCCGTAATCTACGGGATCTCCTGTACTATATATAGGTATTCTATGTAATTAGAATATCATCCAATATTCAAAAATCACTTCATATCGAAAACCCTTTGTCTAATCGTACGAAATGGAACTCACCACTAGTTCAAGCCCTCGGATTCCGATATGGAGTTTTACCTAAGCTCCGAAAGCAGCGTCACCAGAATGAATCAACCAATCAGCCATCCCTAATTTATCTGATAGGTTCGTAGTCGACTTAACCAATGGAGACGCGAAGAAGGCGATTCTTTCCACCCACCAACCTGCAATCTGGGCGAAGAACCTGAAGCACTTACCGGCGAACCAGTCCGAAACACCATCTTCACTCTCATTTCCAGAATATCTTGCAATGATTAAATATTATCTCAAATTCTAAACCTTATTCATCCGCTTGTTCCAGCCTACAATCATCCTGGAGTAATAGAAGAAGTCAACGAATTTCGCGCTCGAGTTGTAGTTTTGGAAAAATATGGTGCAGAACCTACCAGCTTCAGCAACATCACCGGAATCAACAGTACCACCAACAACCCAAATTTCAACATCACACGCCTCAACATCTCATTCTATACCTCGAGCATAATCATCGTTCTACGTATCAGTCTATCTACTTTATCTTCGTTCTACATATCGCTCTACATCGAATATCTCCCCTCAACATGGCGATTATGTAATTTCTAAAGTCCTAGAGATTATGTAATCTAGTATTAACGATAAATCAAATGAGTTTAATATCTTATTGACTCATTAAATTCATGATTACATCTGAAGAAAATATATATGCAAGTATGTTTTCATAAAGATTGTAATTAAAAATTCTTTTGTATAAACTGATACTGGTGAAAATATTTTAACGGGTAGGTAATACCCGAGGAATATTTAAATTTCACATTAATCAGTTACACGGTACATTCTTTCAAATCTGATTCAACGGTAATTTACTATCCTACTTACAACCACCGATATACAAATCCGTTCACCATAGAATAACCATTTTCATCCAATTTCATATTTGGATTTTGATTTATCAGAATTCAACAAGTGACATAATGAAGAAAACATTGGACAAAATAAAATTTGTTAGAAACAAACAAATTAACTATGAGAAATTTTGTTAAGAATCCACGCTAACTGTTCCTAGCTAACTGATTACATTTTATTTATCGCAATTTTAATTCTCGTAATTTTACTTATCGTCATTTAATTTCTGTTATTTACTTTACGCACTTTATTTATCGTCATTTAATTTCTGTTATTTATTTTTACGCACTTTAAATATCGGGACACGTATACAAGGTTTTGACATATCATATCGACGCATCTATATATATTATTTGGAATAACCATAGACACTCTATATGCAGTAATGCGGGAGTTAGCTATACAGGGTTGAGGTTGATTCTACAATAATATATATAGTTTGAGTTGTGATCGAGTCTGAGACGTATACGGGTCACGAAACATATTGATTAATTCGAATATTATATATTAAACTATATATGAAATATTGGACTGTTAACTATGGACTATCGACTGTGGACTAATGACATTGGACAATTAAAATGAATTAAAATATGGATTATAACATATGAAACTAAACATTTCTTCAAGTTTGCCACTTGATTTCATTTTAAACCTCATTTGTATCTCGACAATTACAATCCGCGTTCAAACCTTTCATGATTCTTGAAAACACCTCAATCGAGAGGATGAATCAACCGCACTTCAGCTACAGAAGAAAAGATTGATGCATATAGTTATGCACCCGAAAACTCTCGGAAACTGAGTAAACATTTAACACGAAGTTGTGCAAATTCCTTTAGCGCTATTATTACCGAAAATAACTTTGCAAACTCTTTCCAAATTAGCCAAATTTGTCACAGCTCCAGTAAGTCAACATCGACTTTTCGTTCGAAACAACCTTATTATAACCTTGATATATATGCGTGCTCTTTTATTGTTACCAGGGAATCTTTCATATTCTACCATATTACCATCAGCGTTTAATCATCTAAAACACAATTCTCCTGAAACCACCTCGGATTGATAACCGACGATTCAGATATGGCTGCATTAAATGCAGACGAAACAGTAAAATTGTAGATGGCCTAAATGACCAAGAGGTTGATGATAAAGAATGGAGTGTTGGGAACGCTCGATAGCAAATTTGGTACTGAAAAACAGATTGAGCTAACCATGAAGGAGACCAAGGACAAATACAAGAACCATACCCTATATTCAAAGAATCCAGGTAATTCTGGATCCAATGAAATCTTTAGAAAATATCTTGCTCCGAAGTCATTTTAAAATCATGCGGAAAATTTTTCTTAATTAACCTTCGAACTTAGAAATTCCAAAATATCATCATAAATATCTTCGATATTTCTGAGGATATTTTCATAAATATTCTTGTCCGAAATTATCCACCTATACGTGTTTTCTGTATTCCATTATATTGGAAACTTCTGTAAAATCTAAGTATAAATTATAAATGAATTGTGGAGAAGTGTTGGGAATTGAAGCATGGTTTAGTATAATATAATGACGTCCGGCCAACATGATTATATTACAGTAAGTCATGCTGAGTTTCTAATAAAACGTGATGATACACAGATTATAACGTCATCATGTGCCATGTTATATAACTCTTTCATTCTACTTAATCTCTGAACGTATCAAGAAAATATATTCTTGATAGTTCTATTCTCAATGATTCTGGTAATTTGACTAATCAATTCGTGCTATCAAGTTCCTTTCTGCCTAGAACATTATAATCATTCGAAACTCTATATCTACGAATTCTGGAAAAATTATTCACTTGATTTAAAGTCGGGAAGAGAAAACAAAATTATGAAACTCCAAAATATAAGTGGGAATATACAGCTCGATAACAACACATAAATTACAAACCGTGGATATCAATGTTTATCGCAACATAAAGACACGGGAGAATTAAAAATATTATAACCCCAAGGGCGAAGTAGAAGAAAACAGATTCCTCCAATGGTAATTGGAAAAGGAGAATGATTGTTGCGATAGTGAGGATAAGAACAAGAATCAGAACTGGATTAAGCATTTTCACAATCTTTGAATTTAGGAATTGAGTATAGGAGTGATAAAAGTAATGGAACAGAAGAAGTTAATTTATAGTGGAATATCTGATAAAGAGATCGAGGCAGATAATTGCATTTAATTAAAGAAATTTTATTCACTAAAGAATCAAATCTTTCAGATCTCGGCGATTTTCTCTAAATCCCTTAAATTCCGAAAATCAACCATATCTACGTCAAAAGATTTGACGAAACATTATTTCTTCAATTCACTCTTTTGTGATAACTTCACTCATACGCTTCGGATAACCAAATCGTTTTATCTATATTATTTAATGATGATAAAACTTGATTTATCGACTCATATTCGTCATGAAAAAAATTCTTAGTGTTAGCCATGACGACCTCACTCAAATTTCGGGACGAAATTTCTTTAATGGGTAGATACTGTGACGACCCGGGAATTTTCGACCAAATTTAAATTTAATCTTTATATGTTTCAAATACGATAAGCAAAGTCTGTAATGTTGAGTCTAAAAAATTTTGAACTGTTTTCATATATGCAATTACCCTCGACTGCTCTCGACGATTCACGAACTACTATTTATAAATAGATACATATATATTTAAATATATGAATTTGAAATATAAATTGAAGTATTGTATGACGTAATTGTTAGAGCTAATAATGTAAAATAAAATAATATATAATAACTATTATTTAAAAGGTATCTATATATGTAAATGAAGTATATTGAATATATATATATATATATATATATATATATATATATATATATATATATATATATATATATATATATATATATATATATATATATATTTCGAATTTATTTTGTAATCGACAGTAACGCTCAATTGTAATTCGACCGATATTAAACGAGTTAAAAATGAATATGTGTGATTTTAAAATAAACGGTGATTCGAAAATGAGTTCTATAAATTTTAGGCTTATTAAAAGTGTATTTAGGAACTATTGGTTAAGTTTTGACACTTTTTATATTTTACCCATAAATGAGAGGGACAGTTGATGTAATTTTTATTTAATAAGTTAATGATCGAATTTTATACCATAATGACCAAAATAAATAAATATAGTTAATTTAAAAATATGGGATTTTTCTGAATACTTTTATCCGTCACTGATTTATCAACAGAGTGCGATATTGCAGTCCATTAAAACTGGTAGAATAATCCAATTCACCCGATGGCTGCACTGTTTTTTTAATTTGATGGCCTTCCACTTACATATTAATTTAAACTTTTCATTTTTGGTTCCATTCCAACATCTTTGCTAACCACTTGTCTCTTTTACTGTTTGTGCACTCGATTAAAATTTCAATTGATTGTTGCACTGTTTTTTTACTTTTTCCATAACTAACCCATGTGCTCTTTTGACTAACATAACCTAACATTATATATATATATATATATATATATATATATATATATATATATATATTATATATCCATCTTTGCTATATATATATATACATATATATACATATACAACACAAACTAAAGACCTTGAAACCATTCCCGCACATCAATACTACAAAACTCGGTCACTACACAACCATCGCCTTCCACCACCGGCAACCACACACACCATCAAGTAATTAACCGTCTACTTTTCATCTCTTTTGGTTACATTTCGGTTAACAATCCATATGTCTCGTGATGGTTCAATGAACCCCAACATCATGAACGAACAACCACCAACATAAAAGCTACGGTTGAAACTAATATTCTACTTTCATTTACTATTCGCTGACCAAACAAATCCAGTTGCAGCTAACTACAAAATATACAATTGCTACTGTATGGCTTCGGCTTTAATTTAAAACCGACGAGAACCCAGTCACCATTCATCATGTGTTGCTACTACTATTATTTCCGTTTCTATTCGCTATTCAAAAACTCAAAAACACCAAAATCCATTTGTGATGCACCTGCAACATTCATACCTGCTGCAGCTTATACCTTCTATATTTTATTCGAACAAAACACCATCAAACCCACTCATTTGATGTTGGATAGAACCATGATATTGGGTCGATGGATATAGATTGTAGTGGGTCGTGGACTTGTTTTTATTTGGGTCGAATTTATATGTAAACGATTTGATACTTATGTTGGTGTTCGATTATTTATGATGGTTAAGAATAAGTTAAAGTTGATAAAAAGAATGATGAAGAGGTTGATAATGATCGATGATGAATTGAAGAAAAATGATGATGATGAACGCATAATGGTTCCATTATGAGGCGGTATTAAATCAATTTTTTTTATGGTAACTCTTAAACTGAATTTAAATATGTATATAATATTAGGCTTTATTTATCATGTAGGGTTCATATCTTAAATTAAAATAAATAGAATAATTAAGTAAGGATTAAAGAGAAGGAAAGTTATGAGAGTAGTGAACATAATTCGGGTTTGAAATATTCAAAATATTTGAAAATTTTAGGTAAATCACAAAACCCAAACTTAACAATTGTTACTAGTCAATCTTAAACAACTGTTTATTTGTATATATATATATATATATATATATATATATATATATATATATATATATATATATATACACACACACACACATACAAGTTGTAGGATCGAAATCAAGTGTTAAAGTTGGTATTCTTGATAATGATATTGGAATTAGAATTTTAAAATCGATAATTTTTATAGCGAAACAAAACTTAAATTTATTATTGACAAATACTTATTATATTTTAAGACTGGTAGTTTACTTATAACCATCGGGTTCAAGAAGAGGATGTTAAAAATAATAATAAAATTAAATTAAATTGGTGTCAGAGTGGTAATCGATTTAGGTGTTTTGTTTTAATTAGAAGTTACACTTTCGACCCCTGAATTATTTACAATGTTACATCATTAAATAATAAGAATGATATATATACATGTCTACCCCTTAACTATCTTTATCTTGTTAAAAGAATTAAAAACTTTTGTAAAATTTGACTTAAGTACAAATATAAGTAATTCATTTCAACATGAGTCCTAAATTGTTAATTATTAACGAACAACATGACTTTAAAAATTGTAAACTTCAACTAGCATAATTATATTTGTACAGATACAACACTAAAATGTGAGGAGACTTTAATAAATTAATTCAATAATATAACTTTTTATTTATTATTATTAATATTATTTCACTAAATAAATATTAGTTATATAAAAATATATTTACTACATATAACATAACTATATTAATATTTTTATAATAAATATTAATTAATTAATTAAAATATATAAAATAAATATATTTAATTAATTTAATAATGAAACATATAATATACAATCATTATATCCCTAATGATAATATATAAATTTGTTCGATTACTATTATATGTGTTAATATATATATACCTGGTATAGGTTCGTGAATCCGAGGTCAACCCTATACTTGTTCAATGTCGTTCTATGTATTTTTACTACAAAATACATTAGGTGAGTTTCATTTGCTCCCTTTTATATATATATTTTTGGACTGAGAATACATGCGTTGTTTTTATAAATGTTTTACGAAATAGGCACAAGTACTAAAACTAATTCTACGTGGGTTTAAACCAGAAATATACCCTTAGCTTGGTAACATTAAACTACTTGTCTATGTACGGTAGGCGCGAATCCTAAAGATAGATCTATTGGGCCTGACAAACCCCATCCTAACTATGGGATGCTTTAGTACTTCGAGGTTATTTTAAACACACCTGATCTGGTGTACTTTAGAGGGTAAAACATGAACGTTAAGGCTTGTTACCGGGTGCCTACAACTTATAGAATACTTTTATACACTTGCGAGTGTACATATATTTATAAACGGAAATCTTGTGGTCTATTAATATATTGAAATGATTGTTATGATAAACCTATGAGCTCACCAACCTTTTGGTTGACACTTTAAAGCATGTTTATTCTCAGGTACGAATTAAGTCTTCCGCTGTGCATTTGCTAATTTTAAAGACATTACTTGGAGTCCTTCATGGCGTATTTAGGACAGCACCTCGCAATGGGACCAGATGTTGATGACTTCGCCCAGGTGGATAAGGACGGGTCATCACACAAAGTCATCATTATGAGCAAGAGGTGTTTCATGGCAAGTTTGCAATACATCAGATATAAGCTCAGAAGTATTATGCACAGAGTTGTAATATTCATGAGTAGTATCAGTGTATAGTTGTACCTCTTCCTCATCATCGGAAGACTGGTGATCTGTTGCTCCGGTTGATTTGGTGATGTTTGTTAGCTTGACCACATTAGCTCGATCTTGCTCTTGTTCACTGTCTGACCAATTTAACCACACATAATCCGAAGCTTTTAGAACCTTTCCTTCTTTAACATCTTGAGCCATCAACATCTTCTGTCTGTAGTATTCAGCATATTTCCTTTTTGGGAGTTTGCATTCATGTGCATAATGACCTGCTTTACCACAATTGAAACATACATTATCTGAAGCTTTGGTTTCAGGAACTCGGTACTGAGATCGTGAAGCCTCGGGCCTCTTATAGTAAGAAGAGTTGCAGGATGTTCTGTTGTTGTTGTTGCTTTTGCTAAAACTGCCAGATGATCTCCTCATGTTCAGTTATTTGCTGAACATGGCAGCAGCCTTGACAAGATCTCGATGTTCTTCATCCACATCAGAATATGTGTCTTCATCAGATGATACGACCTGTTTAGCTTTGGTGGATTTGGGACGGCTTGATTGAGCCTTTGAAGAGGTCTTGCTGACATACACTGCGAGTGGATCATCCATTGCTGTTTCAGGGCCTTTTCTAGCATACTGGACTTTTAGGACCTCAGGTTGATGATTCATCAATCTTCCAACAACTTCATGAATGTTGTACTTCTTGGTGTTCTTTGAAGCTCGGAAGTTGTTCCCATATGGTGTCCAGTCTTTGTTTAGATTTTTCAGGAAATTCATGTTCAATTCCTGATTAGTCTTTGGCAACCCCACCTTTCTTAGTTCGTTGATAACTCCACAGAACCGCTTGTAGCAATCTTTCAACAGCTCATCAGGTAACTGAGCATAGTCCTCATACAGGGCAAGAGCAATGTCGATTTTGGTTTGTTCAGATTGACTGTATCCCTCTTGCTGACGAGTGATCTCATTAAGTAGCTCTTTACCTGATTTCAAAGAACTGATTGTTTTGTACATGTCTTGAGGAAGTGCTCCTCGAGTCTATATCAGCTTGTGCTCTCTTGGCTCTGTCACCTTCTAGATCATAAGATTTTAGGACTGCTCCGGTTTCAGGGTGGAGATACACCTTTGGACCGTTGTTGAATGAGTCCCATAGATCCTTAGATTGGTCTCCTTTGCCATCGATAAAGTTGTCGAATCTCCCTTTCCATTCGTTGAATTCACCCTCGAACAACATGGGTGGACGAGTATCCGATCCCACGGTCAATGCATCACGATTTGCCATTTTAGCTGTAAGTGGATTAGTACAAACAAATATATATGGACAGGTATATATGGGCAGGCATATATGGACAGGTGTTCAACAAAGCTTTGTTTCGGATGTATTACTGAAGGTACACTCTTAATTATCACTAAACGTCAAATAATAAAAAAAGAATTATCACTTTTCTCCCCCTCAAAATATGATTCTCTTGAGTCAAGTTTTGAAAATGACGTTTCATTAGTTTCCGTTAACTCTCCGTTAAGTATCTGTTAAGTGCACGTGTTTGAATTTCCCTCCAAAAAATTTCGTCAAAAATTTGTGTCGTCAACTTTTGAGAAATGAACGTAAGAGTGTTCGGGAGGTTGAGAAAAAATTTTGAAATTTTCGAAAAATTTTCGTCAATTTTCGTTTAAAATTGCGCTTTTTTGGATGATTTATTGCTCCGAAAAACTTTCTTTCGTGAAAATTTAAAACTCGCGTAAAAACGTTCTTTTTTTAGTCCCCCTTTTTTTTTTTTTTGGAATGATCAAAGGTTTTCGGGCAGCAGGTTTTCGTGCAGGAGGTTTTCGAACAACAAGTTTTCGAACAAGAACAGTATGATTTCGTACAATAAGTTTTCGAGCACTGTTGCTGTAAAGTTTTAGAGCAAAGTTTTCGTGCACTTTTTAACGAAGTTTTCGAAACCCAAAATAAGGTAAAGTAATGTTGAAAACACTTTTCGAGCACACTGTCAAAGATTGTATTAAAATATTGAAGCCTTTGTCATATTTCAATAATCATGGACCCTTTTAATTATTAAATAATTAAAATCCTTTTCTTTCTGTTAACCACTCATGTTAGTGCCAACTTTCAATTAAGTGCATATGCCTTTCGGCTAAATTTTATAATTGAAAATTACCCACTACTTACCCACTCCTAATACTTTATTCGAAAGCCAAAAATCAAGGAAGATCCCGTGATTTATTAATCGAATGCATGCGTGACTAGTGGAGTTCTATTTTAAAAAAAAATAAGGAAATAATCAAGTTGAGCCGTGAATCATCATCTCTTTTTCCTTTTTGACTATAATTATTATAAATTGGTTATTTGCTTGTAATCTATTGGCCAACAGACAAAAGAAAAGAAAATGTCCCTATCTTCTTTTTAATTATCATTTCCATGATCTATGATCATAAGCATGTTGTAGGTCATAAATTCCAATAAGTTCCACTAGCAACTTGATAAAGTGCAAGTTGATAAAGTCTCCAATCAATTATGTGATACAACTTGTCATGTGGGTCAAGAAAGAAAACCATATAATTAAAATATTGGGAACCAAAATAACAGCAATTTCGATGGGATTGTTGGTTTGTGGTTTCACGAAGTAAAACAAAAATGAAACAGGAATGATGCAGCTGTACATGGAAGAAACTGCTCGATCAGTGGAAGAAACTGCATCAGGTTCTCCATAGTACCATCATCAAATCGTTTATACAAAGATAGAAGTAGTAAATAATTACGGCAGTAACAAGTTGCAGGTTGTCGTGGTGTGGTTGTTTAGTGGTGATGGTTTGGTCCTCGTTTAACAACACTCATATAGCAGCAACAACAATTTAGTGTAGTATTTGAGTGGGTTTGTGGTGTTGTGTTGATTCTCAACGAAACAGGAACAATAACAAGTAGTATGTGGTGGTTCATGTAACAATAGCGATAAGATGAGGTTGATTATCGAAGGTAGTTTCATTGGTGGTGATTTCATGGAGAAGGAGATGGTGATCGATTAAAGTGGGTTTGAGGTGGTGAATGTAGATGTCGACATGGTGAGGGTGAAGATGGTTAAATTGATCCTTTTAGTGTTCTAAGGTTTGTTTGTTCACAAATTTAACCAATCTAACAAGTTTAAACATATATATATATATATATATATATATATATATATATATATATATATATATATATATATATATACATACATATATATATATATATATATATATATATATATATACATACATATATATATATATATATATATATATATATATATATATATATATATATATATATATATATATATATATATATATATATATATATATATATATATATATATGAAGTTTTTAAGTTTCACAGTGAGTTTTAACTTGTATATGTATGAGATGAACACAAGATTGAGATGTTTTAACAAGTTCAAGTTTGAAACCACATGTACATGAGGTTTAAACAGACTGGTTCAAATTGAGCATAATTTCTAGTGTTTTTTTTTAAAGCATATATATGTTATGAAATATGTAACAAAAACACTGAGTATATGTATATGTATTCAGTTCAAGATCAAGTGGTTTTTAAGATAATTATGTTATGATATGCATACAAAAACGAACTAGAACAAGATGAGTTGAGTTATGCAAGTTACCTAAACCGAAGTAGAACACAAACACGTCTATGAACACGATGGAAAGCTTCGAGCCTTGGATCTTCTAAACACGATGTCTAGTCAAGCTCTGATACCAATTGTTAGTCCCCTTTGGAAGGATGATCCGATCGGTTCTTGTAGTGTTTATGGGTTTAGGAAGACTAGAAAGAATATAGAGAGAATAAGAGTGTGTGGAATGATACTTGCAATATTATGATAACTCAACCTCTACAACAAAGAGTGAGGAGGTGGCTTTATATAGAGCAACCTCCTAAATGTTACATGAGATGGTTATAAGTAAAACTTAGCTTAATACAATAAGACACACTTAAAATACAGTAAAACCTAACGCCACTAAATACGACAATAAAGATGGCCAACAGATATTCTTCCTATTATAAATTATTAGCACTGAACGCCTATCGAATGAATGACTAATCTATTCATGTTATTATAAATTATATGTATGTATGATATAAGTTGTGTTGATACACCGTTATAATTTGATCATACAAATTATTTGCATACTCAAGACAATCTGGAAAAAATATGATGCCTGTAGAATGTTAGTGATTGAATTAGGGTAGCTGTTCAATTTGTTTCGGTCATTGTTCAAAACCGAATCCTATTGATTATTTTGGACCATTTTAGACTGATCAAACAAGACCTGTAAGTCAATTTTTTTTAAGTAATTCTCTGACAATTTATATGTAGATATGTATCATTGTAAGATGTTTATAGTTTTAGTTAGATTGAGACTATATGGTTGTGAATAGAGTGTTAGATAAATTACTTACGAACTCAGATATAATTAATTGATTTTGACTATGAAAGTATTCGATATTATTATATTATACTTTTAATAACCTAATTATTATTATAATTATAATTATAATTATATATATATATATATATATATATATATATATATATATATATATATATATATATATATATATATATATATATATATATATATATATATATATATATATATATATATATATATATATAAATTGTGGTAAATGGTGTCACTCCCCCATTGGTCATGCACCTCTAAAAACACTATTAACACAAATAGTACTGTAGCATTTTTTATTTTTTTCCCCCTTGCACTTCACAACCCCAATTGTCTCCACCATCTCTCCGCCGTCCTACTTCCAGTACCAGAAATAATATAACTTTTGATCCCAAGTTTCTCCCTTCTCTCCTCTCATCTTTTTCTCTCCACTCATCTTCATATCCTTCTAAATTGCTTATCAGATTAGGTTTCTTACTTTCATTTTTCACCACCGCTCCCTTCTATGGCGATTGAATCATAGGTTTTTTTTGGGAATCGATCGTTTCATGTTGATGATTTGTTGTTCTCCATCAGATTTATTGGTAGATTTACTTACTCCTTTCTGCGGTTCGTTTTTTTATTTTTCTTTAATTCAGATTCGCGTGAAGGTTTAATCCGTAATCACTGCCCAAATCTATTCAATAGATTAAACCATCACTTGTAGCCACCATCGCCTCCTCTACTGCTATCGCCATCATTCCCAGCGCTTCATGGTATTAGCTCCGTAACATTTTTTGTTGATTGCAATTCTTTGTACGATTTATATTTTACCTGTAGTCATTTGTAGATTATTAATTACTTTTCTTCTTATAATAAGTTTTTTAAGTTTAGATTTATAATTTGGATTCTTATATATTAAATTTAGGTAATCTTACAGTTATGTACAAGTTTGATCGTTCATGATATTGTAATTTTAGTTTTTACATTTTTGTGATTGCAATGTTGTAGGTGATCAACAAGCATACACCGTCAAAGTTGTGCTATATGTGATTACAATTACGGAGTATAAATAGGCTTCATGCTTACATACTGCTCTTTTTGAGGGTTTGTGAATGAATTTCTTTTTAGATACTTGAAAGTAGTAGCACCGATGTAACAACCCGGATTTTTCAGACTACTTGATTATACTATTTACATGATTTAATTATTCCGACTTGATAAGCAATGAATTTTAATAAGTCTTGAACCTCCGGAAAGAGTTTTACACAAGCTTTTGGTCACCCTTTTATTTTGACGATTCACGAACGTCATAACTTGATTTAATTGTTTAATTATTGTGTATATATATAGATTTATATATATTTAACTTGAAAATATGATAATTAAATATCTCATTATGTATATTAGCAAAGTATTATATATATATTTTCATACTACTAATTTAAAGAGTTTTAGAACAATATATATGTTACTATTTAAACGAGAATTAACTTATGTTAAAATGTATTTACATATAGAGTATTACGAGTGTAAATACATCCTTACAAGTATTAAATAAACTTTATAATATACCAATACATATAAAGGATAGCTATACTCGTAGTTTCGTTCAATTTCCTCAAGAATTCTACTCGCATTCATATGATATTTTTACCCGTATTACACACAGCTTCTAGAAGTATTTACTATTGGTATATACCAATAGAAATCTGCAATTATTTGTGTAATATGTCATCCATGACCTAATCAATTTAATATGTCATCCATGACTTAATACATTTTAACTTATCTTAGATATTTTCACTAAAAACCAAATTTTCAAGCCTATAAATAAGCACCATTTCTAACTCATTTTTACACATTCATTTTCCAAATTTTACTTCCAATTTTCACACACACTTGTAAGAACTCTCTCAAGTTTTGTTTTACTACTTCTTTCCAGCAACTTTACATTTTAAACTTGAGGTAAATACTCTACTTCAACTCTTGTTCAATTCATATGTCTATAGCTATCTATATAAGAGTTTATAAACTAGAACATAGTTTAGTTAATTCTAAACTTGTTCGCAAACAAACTTAATCCTTCTAACTTGACTTTTAAAAACAACTTAACATGTGTTTTATATCTATATGATATACTAACTTAATGAGTTAAAACTTGGAAACACGAAGAACACCGTAAAACCGGACATACGCCGTCGTAGTAAAACCAATGGCTGTTTTGGGTTGGATAATTAAAAACTATCATAATATTTGATTTAAAAGTTGTTCTTCTGGGAAAATGATATTTCATATGAACATGATACTATATCCAAAAATCATGGTTAAACTCAAAATTAAATTATGTTTTTCAAAATGGTCATCAAGATGTCGTTCTTTCAACGGAAATGACTACCTCTTTCAAATATGGATTATAACTTGTAACTCCGACTATAAACCACCACTTTTTGAGTTTAGTTTCACAATTTAGAGTTCGTTATGAAACCATAGCAATTTGATTCACTCAAAACGGATTTATAACGAAGAAATTATGGCAAAACAATATTGGTTAGAAATGGATAATTTGATTACGGGATTGATTCATTAAAATCTATACTAACCATATCCTAGCTAACTTTTCTTGTATTATACATGTATTCTAACATGTCATGGTTACATAATACGTCGGATAAATCAAAAGACAACACATACACAATACGTGTAACTACAATAGCGGTATTGTGGGTCATGATTGAGTCTTATACAACACGTGGATACTATGTACTACTAACTGTGGACTACTAACTGTAGACTACTAATTGTGGACTACTAACGTTGGACTGCTAACTTGATAACTTAAACAATCACACGTGATTGAAAATATAAACTTAAACAATCACACGTGATTGAAAATATGAACTTAAACAATCACATGTGATTGAAGATATGATATGAATAATAGTTGTATTACATTTTGATATACATATATAAATGTTACAGGTTCGTGAATCCAAGGACGGCGGCCATATTTTTAATAAGTTGAAAACTTATTATTAATATACTTTTACTACCATGAGTATATAGTCCCATTTTTAAACTCTAAAAATATTTTGGGATGAGAATACATGCAGTTTATGTTTTACGCCATGGACACAAGTACTTAAAATATATTCTACGTTGAGTTGTACTTGTACCACTTTGCATATCTTCCCTATTAAATTGGTAACTAATATTTACATGTTGTAAGAACATGTAAGCGCAGTGGCGAAGCCAGAATTTCAGATGAGTGGTGTCATAAAATGGATATCGGAATATGTCGAAGTCCTAAATTTTAATTGACAAACTAGGATTAAGTAGAAATATATAAAAATAAGGTCATTTTCCGTTAATCATATCAAAATGGCTGTATATTAAATGGTTATGTGTTAAATAGGCTCTTAAAGTGTGAACTACACAATTATTTTCCATGTATATGGTATAATTCACTCTTAAAAGCCTAAAATTCTGATGCATTAATGGGTTTTTATTAAATCCAATGGGGTCATTTTAAAATTGTCAAAAATTTTACACTAACAATATAATAATTTACAAGCAAATATAAATATTGAGTGGTGTCATATGACCCCACTACAATACATGTACCTACGCCACTGTGTAAGCGCGAATCCTATTGATAGATCTATCGGGTTTGACAACCCCAAACGGGCTAGTCGCTCTAGTATCGTAAATGGTTGCATAGTACTTCGTTTTTACTACACTTGGTACAGTGTAGGGAGATTTCATAATAAAGGGAATATGCCACATTAATGGTTAAGTATAGTTACCGAAGCGCTCAACAACTTATAGAATATCTTTATTGAAATATTTATAACTATGAAATCTTGTGGTCTACATTTATATCGATGATAGCTTTAAACCTATATATCTCACCAACCTTTGTGTTGACTGTTTAAGCATGTTTATTCTCAGGTCCTTAAGAAAGTCTTCCGCTGTTGCATTATCTGAGCAAGCTGTGCATGGAGTCTCATGCTTTTAATTAAATAAAGTGTTGCATTCAATAAAACCTTTGTCATGTATTATATTCGACTGATATGTCACGTGTGTAGTATTTGAAAACCGATGTATTATGGGGATTATTCCTTAAATAATCGCCCAATTAATTAAAACATGCATTATGTATAATAATGGTGTGCTTTTTATGAAACGAATACAATATTTTCTAAAACGTATCATATAGAGGTCAAATACCTCGCTATGGGACCAATGAATAACGTACTGCGTTTATAGTAATATGGACGGGTCGTTTCAGTCGATGAGAAATCAACTTCGTTAATGACACATGTTTGAATATTCATTACTTCACAAGTTACTCTTGCCAAACCTTCTATAAGATGGCTTATTATTTCTACTTTACTGCTCTTTTGAAAATTGAGTTATTAGATGTAAGTTATATACATTTTTTGAGTAATAATTGATATATTTAGCTGCCATTTTGTGTGGGTACTCTCACTTAGTATAGTTCATTTATATGAATAACAACTTGACTACTTTGTAGATTACAGTTACTGTAGCTGATTTAACCTTTGCAAATGAGTTATAGATTGGCTAAAACTTTGATTGGCTGCTTTATAGTTAGGTGTTTTCTTTAAAACAATTATTTGAGGATAAGCTATTGTTGTCCACCATTTTAGAGGAAACTTGAAAGCTATCGCCAAAACTAGTAGAACAATAGCACAAAATGGAAATTGTCAATAGACTGAAATTTAATTGTTTAGTTCATAGTTATGTATTCAGTTTACTGTTAAGCCTGCGAAAATAAGTATGTATTAAACTAATCTAATTTAAGTGAGTTATATAGATCTAATATGATACAGGCATGTTGTGGAGCTGTTCATTGTCAACTTATGGATGCTTCTCTTCTGGAATGGTACCAATGCATAAGTTCAACTATGTATTTGAAAAATAGAAACGTGATTTGTCCTTATGCATATGTACCAATGCAGAATTAGGTTAATTCATGACATTACAAAGTTAATTTTGTTTCATTTATGTGCCAAACTTATAACTTGATAAATTGTTTATGGATGTTGAGTGCATAGCTATGTCCTTGAACTTAAAGGGCGCCATTGTTATCGTCCCTTGAAAGGATTCCACTATTCCAGACTGCTCAAATACAAAGAGAGCTTTGTCTACAGAACCAGGTAAAGCCTTAATGTATCTGCACTTTGCTTACAAATACTAATCACAAATTAATTCACTAGGTACATGTCTTCGCATCCAGTACAACCAGCAACCAACTCTAAAATAATCAAATGATGCAATGTCTTCAATCTTTTGTAATCAATTATCAACGTAGCTGTTTAAACTATATATGAATATGAAGGTTTGATTTACTTACATATGTTAATATCAATGCTTATGACTATGAATGTTTACACTTGATGCTTCAAATACGACACAAATATCCGCCGCGAAGCGCTGACCCTAAAACTAGTTACTTATAAATTATAATAATGATAATGAAAGAAACCTTGACTTTTCTTGACTATTCATCGGTTATTATTTTTGCTACAATTATAGACTTATAGCTAGTGAAATTGAAATATCCCGTTCATATTGATTATAAACGTTCCATATTAATTGATTTCGTTGAGAGGTTTTGACCTCTATATGAGACGTTTTTCAAAGATTGCATTCGATTTTAGAACAAAACATAACCTTTAAAATATTACGACGATTATCAAATAATGATAATCTAAAATTTAGTGTTTTTCACACGATCATTACATAATGGTTTACAATAATATTACACATCAACATAAGTCTTCGAATGCAGTTTTTAAACAATATTATACAAGCATGGACTCCAAATCTTGTCCTTAATTTAGTATGCAACAGCGGAAGCTCTTAATAATCACCTGAGAATAAACATGCTTAAAACGTCAAAATTTTTTTTGGTGAGTTATAGGTTTAACCTACATATTATCAAATCATAATAATAGACCACAAGATTTCATTTTTATAACACATCTCATATCAGGCATTTCGCAAACTGCATAGAGATAAAAATCATTCATATGTTGAACACCTAGTAACCGACCTTAATAAGATGCATATAGAATATCCCCATCATTCCGAGACTCTCATCGGATATGATAAATCGAAGTACTAAAGCATCCGTAACTCGGATGAGGCTTGTTGGGCTAAATAGATCTATCTTTAGGATTCGCGTCAATTAGGGGCCATTTCCCTAATTCTTAGGCTACCAAGCTAAAAAGGGGCATATTCGGTTCGATAATCCAACATAGAAAGTATTTTCGATTACTTGTGTCTATTTTGTAAAACATTTATAAAATCGCATGTATTCTCATCCCAAAAAAAGAAAAATAGATTTTGAAAGTGGGACTATAACTCACTTTCACATATTTTTACTTCGTCGGGAAGTAAGACTTGGCCACTGGTCGATTCACGAACCTATAACAAATATGTACATATATATCAAAATATGTTCAAAATATATTTACAACATTTTTAATACGTTTTAATGTTTTAAGTTTATTAAGTCAGCTGTCCTCGTTAGTAACCTACAACTAGTTGTCTACAGTTAGATGTACAGAAATAAATCGATATATATTATCTTGAATCAATCCACGACCCAGTGTATACAGGTCTCAGGCTAGATCACAACTCAAAGTATATATATTTTTGGAATCAACCTCAATCCTGTATAGCTAACTCCAACATTACTGCATATAGAGTGTCTATGGTTGTTCCAAATAATATATATACATGGGTCGATATGATATGTCAAAACATTTGCATACGTGTCTATGGTATCCCAAGATTACATAATATATTAGAATACATGTAATACAATATAATTTAGCTAGGATATGATTAATATAGATTTGTTACCAAATTTCACGTAGCTACAACAAGAAAAATTATCCAATCTTGTTTTACCCATAACTTCTTCGTTTTAAATCCGTTTTGAGTGTTTCAAGTTGCTATGGTTTCATATTGAACTTAAGTATATGAATCTAAACAGAAAAAGTATAAGTTTATTGTCAGAAATACAGGTTACAAGTCGTTTTTGTAAAGGTAGTCATTTCAGTTGAAAGAACGACGTCTAGATGACCATTTTGGAAAACATACTTCTACTTGGAGTTTAACCATGATTTTTGGATATAGTTTCATGTTCATACGAAAAATCATTTTCCCAGAAGAACAACTTTTAAATCAAAGTTTATCATAGTTTTTAATTAACTAACCAAAAACAGCCTGCGGTGTTACTACGACGGCGTATATCCGGTTTTACGGTGTTTTTCGTGTGTCACGGTTTTAAATCATTAAGTTAGCATATAATATAGATATAGAACATGTGTTTAGTTGATTTTAAAAGTCAAGTTAGAAGGATTAACTTTTGTTTGCGAACAAGTTTAGAATTAACTAAACTATGTTCTAGTGATTTCAAGTTTAAACCTTCGAATAAGGTAGTTTTATATATATGGATTGAATGATGTTATGAACATCATTACTACCTCAAGTTTAGTAGTTAAACTTACTGGAAGTGACAAGAAATGATCTAGCTTCAAAGGATCTTGGATGGCTTGAAAGTTCTTGAAGCAGAATCATGACACGAAAACAAGTTCAAGTAAGATTATCACTCGAATTAAGATAGTTATAGTTATAGGAATTGAATCAAAGTTTGTATATGAGTATTACCTTGATTTAGAATGATATCTTACTATAAAAAACAAGGATTTCTTGAGGTTGGATGATCACTTTACAAGATTGGAAGTGAGCTAGTAAACTTGGAAGTATTCTTGATTTTATGAAACTAGAACTTGTAGAATTTATGAAGAACACTTAGAACTTGAAGATATAACTTGAGAGAGATCACTTAGATGAAGAAAATTGAAGAATGAAAGTGTTTGTAGGTGTTTTTGGTCGTTGATATATGGATTAGATATAAAGGATGTGTAATTTTGTTTACATGTAAATAAGTCATGAATGATTACTAATATTTTTGTAATTTTATGAGAAATTTCATGCTAGTTGCCAAATTATGGTTCCCACATGTGTTAGGTGACTCACATGGGCTGCTAAGAGCTAATCATTGGAGTGTATATACTAATAGTACATACATCTAAAAGCTGTGTATTGTACGAGTACGAATACGGGTGCATACGAGTAGAATTGTTGATGAAACTAAACGAGGATGTAATTGTAAGCATTTTTGTTAAGTAGAAGTATTTTGATAAGTGTCTTGAAGTTTTTCAAAAGTGTATGAATACATATTAAAACACTACATGTATATACATTCTAACTGAGTCGTTAAGTCATCGTTAGTCGTTACATGTAAATGTTGTTTTGAAACCTTTAGGTTAACGATCTTGTTAAATGTTGTTAACCCATTGTTTATTATATCTAAAGAGATGTTAAATTATTACATTATCATGATATTATGATATATTAATATATCTTAGTATGATATATATACAGTTAAATGTTGTTACAACGATAATCGTTACATATATGCCTCGTTTCGAAATTCTTAAGTTAGTAGTCTTGTTTTACATGTGTAGTTCATTGTTAACACACATAATGATATACTTAATTATCATTTTATCATGTTAAACATAGTGTATCAATATCTTAATATGATTCATATGTATTTAGTAAGACGTTGTTATAACGATAATCGTTATATATATCGTTTCGAGTTTCTTAATTCAATAAACTCATTTTTATGTATATCACTCATTGTTAATATACTTAGTGAGATACTTACTTATCATAATCTCATGTTAACCATATATATATCCATATATATATCATCATGTAGTTTTTACAAATTTTTAACGTTCGTGAATCGCCGGTCAACTTGGGTGGTCAATTGTCTCTATGAAGCACATTTCAAATAATCAAGTCTTAACAAGTTTGATTGCTTAACATGTTGAAAACATTTAATCATATAAAAATATACCAATTTCATTTAATATATATAAACATGGAAAAGTTCGGGTCACTAAAGTACCTACCCGTTAAATAAATTTCGTCCCGAAATTTTAAGCTGTTGAAGGTGTTGACGAATCTTCTGGAAATAGGTACGGGTATTTCAGCTTCATTTGATCTTCATGCTCCCAGGTGAACTCGGGTCCCCTACGAGCATTCCATCGAACCTTGACGATCGGTATCTTATTTTGCTTGAGCCTTTTAACCTCACGATCCATTATCTCGACGGGTTCTTCAATGAATTGTAGTTTTTCATTGATTTTAATTTTATCTAAAGGAATAGTGAGATCTTCTTTGGCTAAGCACTTCTTCAGATTCGAGACGTGAAAGGTATTATGTACATTGGCGAGTTGTTGAGGTAATTCAAGTCGGTAGGCTACTGGTCCGACACGATCTAAAATCTTGAATGGTCCAATGTATCTTGGATTTAGTTTCCCCCGTTTACCAAATCGAACAACGCCTTTCCAAGGCGAAACCTTAAGCATGACCATCTCCCCAATTTCAAATTCTATATCTTTCCTTTTAAGGTCCGCGTAGCTCTTTTGTCGACTCTGAGCAGTTTTCAACCGTTGTTGAATTTGGATGATTTTCTCTGTAGTTTCTTGGATTATCTCCGGACCCGTAATCTGTCTATCCCCCAATTCATTCTAACAAATTGGAGATCTGCACTTTCTACGATAAAGTGCTTCGAACGGTGCCATTTTGATACTCGAGTGGTAACTGTTGTTGTAGGAAAATTCTGCTAATGGTAGATGTCGATCCCAACCGTTTCCAAAATCAATAACACATGCTTGTAGCATGTCTTCAAGAGTCTGTATCATCCTTTCGCTCTGCCCATCGGTTTGTGGATGATAGGAAGTACTCATGTCTAGACGAGTTCCCAATGCTTGTTGTAATGTCTGCCAAAACCTTGAAACAAATCTGTCATCTCTATCAGAGATAATAGAGATTGGTATTCCATGTCTATAGACAACTTCCTTCAAGTATAATCTCGCCAACTTCTCCATTTTATCATCTTCTCTCATTGGCAGAAAGTGTGCTGACTTGGTGAGACGATCAACTATTACCCAAATAGTATCATAACCACTTGCAGTCCTTGGCAATTTAGTAATGAAATCCATGGTAATGTTTTCCCATTTCCATTCTGGGATTTCGGGTTGTTGAAGTAGACCTGATGGTTTCTGATGTTCAGGTTTGACCTTAGAACACGTCAAACATTCTCCTACGTATCTAGCAATATCGGCTTTCATACCCGGCCACCAAAAGTGTTTCTTGAGATCTTTGTACATCTTCCCCGCTCCGGGATGTATTGAATATCTGGTTTTATGTGCTTCCTTAAGTACCTTTTCTCTCACATCTTCAAA
This sequence comes from Rutidosis leptorrhynchoides, assembly GCF_046630445.1. Lineage (NCBI taxonomy): Eukaryota > Viridiplantae > Streptophyta > Magnoliopsida > Asterales > Asteraceae > Rutidosis > Rutidosis leptorrhynchoides. The sequence continues at coordinate 717,567,781 of NC_092333.1, forward strand.
CTTTGGTACCCAAATTCTTTCAGCCCTATACCGGGTTCCGTCTTCCTGAATATTAAGATGTTTCTCCGATCCTTTGGGTATTTCATTCTTCAACTTTCCTTCTTTTACAACTCCCTATTGCGCCTCCTTTATTTGAGTAGTAAGGTTAGTACGAATAATTATATTCAAAGCTTTTACCCGCATTGGTTCTCTGTCCTTTCTACTCAAAGCGTCGGCTACCACATTTGCCTTCCCCGGGTGGTAACGAATCTCGAAATCGTAATCATTCAATAACTCAATCCACCTACGCTGCCTCATGTTCAGTTGTTTCTGATTAAATATATGTTGGAGACTTTTGTGGTCGGTATATATGATACTTTTGACCCCATATAAGTAGTGCCTCCAAGTCTTTAATGCAAAAACAACAGCGCCCAATTCCAAATCGTGAGTCGTATAATTTTGCTCGTGAATCTTCAATTGTCTGGACGCATAAGCAATTACCTTCGTTCGTTGCATTAATACACAACTGAGGCCTTGCTTTGAGGCATCACAATATATCACAAAATCATCATTCCCTTCAGGCAATGACAATATAGGTGCCGTAGTTAACTTTTTCTTCAACAATTGAAACGCTTTCTCCTGCTCATCTTTCCATTCAATTTTTTTTCCTTTATGCGTTGATGCAGTCAAGGGTTTTGCTATTTTGGAAAAATCTTGGATGAACCTTCTGTAGTAACCAGCCAGTCCTAAAAATTGGCGTATATGCTTCGGAGTTTTCGGGGTTTCCCACTTTTCAACGGTTTCAATCTTTGCCGGATCCACTTGAATACCTTCTTTGTTCACTATGTGACCGAGGAATTGAACTTCTTCCAACCAAAATGCACACTTTGAAAACTTAGCGTACAGTTTTTCTTTCCTCAACAACTCTAGCACTTTTCTCAAATGTTCTTCGTGCTCTTGATCATTCTTTGAGTAAATAAGTATGTCATCGATAAAAACAATGACAAACTTGTCAAGGTATGGTCCACACACTCGGTTCATGAGGTCCATGAACACAGCTGGTGCGTTAGTCAACCCAAACGGCATAACCATAAACTCGTAATGACCGTAACACATCCTGAAAGCAGTCTTTGGAATATCATCCTCCTTCACCCGCATTTGATGATACCCAGAACGTAAATCAATCTTCGAATAAACTGACGAGCCTTGTAGTTGATCAAATAAGTCGTTGATTCTTGGTAGTGGATAACGATTCTTGATGGTATGTTTTTTCAACTCTCGGTAGTCGATACACAACCTGAATGTACCATCATTCTTTTTGACAAACAAAACAGGAGCTCCCCATGGTGATGTACTTGGTCGTATAAAACCACGCTCTAAAAGTTCTTTTAGTTGGCTTTGGAGTTCTTTCATTTCACTGGGTGCGAGTCTGTATGGAGCACGAGCTATTGGTGCAGCTCCTGGTACGAGATCTATTTGAAATTCAACAGATCGATGTGGAGGTAGTTCCGGTAATTCTTTCGGAAATACATCGGGAAATTCTTTTGCGATGGGAACATCATTGATGTTCTTTTCTTCGGGTTTGACTTCTTCGATGTGTGCTAGAACGACATAGCAACCTTTTCTTATTAGTTTTTGCACCTTCAAATTACTAATAAGATTTATCCTGGTACGAGATCTATTTGAAATTCAACAGATCGATGTGGAGGTAGTCCCGGTAATTCTTTCGAAAATACATCGGGAAATTCTTTTGCGATGGGAACATCATTGATGTTCTTTTCTTCGGGTTTGACTTCTTCGATGTGTGCTAGAACGGCATAGAAACCTTTTCTTATTAGTTTTTGCGCCTTCAAATTACTAATAAGATTTAGCTTCGCGTTGCTCTTTTCTCCGTACACCATTATAGGTTTTCCTTTTTCTCGTACAATGCGAATTGCATTTTTGTAACATACGATTTCCGCTCTCTCCTTTTTCAACCAGTCCATGCCGATTATCACATCAAAACTCCCTAACTCTACTGGTATTAAATCGATCTTAAACGTTTCGCTAACCAGTTTAATTTCTCAATTCTGACATATTTAATCTGCCGAAATTAATTTACCGTTTGCTAATTCGAGTAAAAATTTATTATTCATAGGCGTCAATGGACCACTTAATTTAGCACAAAAACCTCTACTCATATAACTTCTATCCGCACCCGAATCAAATAAAACATAAGCAGGTTTTTCATTGATAAGAAACGTACCCGTAACAAGCTCCGGGTCTTCCTGCGCTTCTTCCGCATTAATGTTAAAAACTCTCCCGCGGCTTTGCCCATTATTATTTCCCTGGTTTGAACACGCAGTTTTGTAGTGGCCCTTCTTCCCGCATCCAAAACAAATAATGTGGGCATTACTTGTTCCTTTACCCGATGGTCCATAAATTTCACACTTCATTGTATCATGACCCTTTCTATTACATTTAGTACATGTTGCTGGACAAAAAGTAGTTGGATCGTACCCTTCACACCTCAGACACGGAATTTTATGATTTTGATTACAAGTGTTGTTATTGAGATTGTTGTTGGGATTTTTGTTGTTGCGGGTGGTATTATTGTTGGGATGATTGTTGTAGTTGTTGTTGTTGGAATGGTTTTTGTTGCGTTTGTTATTACAAAAAATGGTGCGATTGTGGTTGTGATTGTGGTGTTGATTGTTGAAATTGTGACTCTTGTCACTGGGTTCTTCCCACTTTCTCTTGACTTGTTTCATTTTGGCCTCCTCGACCGCCTGCTCTTTAATCCTTCCCTCGATCTGGTTTATAAGTTTGTGAGCCATTCGGCTTGCCTTTTGCATTCAAGTGGGCGCGCTTGAACTCACATTCTCCTGAATTCTCTCTGGTAACCCCTTTACAAATGCATCGATCTGCTCTTCTTCATCTTCGAACACTCTTGGGCACAATAAACATAACTCGGTGAATCGTCGTTCGTATGTGGTGATATCGAATCCATTCGTTCGTAATTCTCTAAGCTCTGTCTTGAGCTTATTGACTTCGTTTCTGGGACGGTACTGCTCGTTCATCAAATGTTTGAATGCTGACCACGGTAGTGTGTAAGCAGCATCTTGTCCCACTTGTTCGAGATATGTATTCCACCATGTTAACGCAGTACCTGTGAAGGTATGCGTGGCGTACTTTACCTTATCTTCCTAAGCACATTTGCTTATAGTAAACACAGATTCGACCTTTTCGGTCCATCACTTCAGTCCGACTGGTCCTCCAGTTCCATCGAATTCCAGAGGTTTACAGGCAGTGAAAGCCTTGTAGGAGCATCCTACACGGTTTCCTGTGGAGTTAACTCCACTGCTAGACCCTGAGTTATTGTTGTTTTGCATTGCAGCCTGTACTGCGGCTATATTTGCTACAAGGAAAGCACGGAAGTCTTCCTCACTCATGTTCAAGTTCTGACGAGTAGTCGGTGCCATTTCCTTCAAAAATAGCCAAAAGAATTAAGTTAATCATATAGAATATTAAGAGTAGTCAATAGTATTCCGTAGCATAATATGAACTCATTTATAAAAGCTTTTTCTTCATATTAGCGTTTTATAAGTTTTAATTCGGGTAATACCTACCCGTTAAGTTCATACTTAGTAGCTAACATACAAGTCAACTACTACAATTCTATATGAAAAACTGATTATAATAATATTTCACATTCAAACTTTTATACAATATTTTTCAAACTTACAATACCGCTATTTTACATATAGCATGAAATATAGCATATAAAAACTCTGATACAAAACAGTTGCGAAGACAATTCTAGTTAATACGCAAGTCGTTCAACAAAGGCAATAAAGACACGTAATTCATACGTCCAGAAACAAGTCATGCATTCTGGTTTTACTAAGACTACTTCCCATCCTTGGTCTTGTGGAACATAACCTTTGTGGCCGTTGATAAGACAGCATGTTGTAATGTCGTCAAAAGGACGAGGGTTTCGTAATGTCCAACAGCCCCGTAATAATCTAAAAACCTTGTTTCTCACCCCAACTACTGAATCCGTCACTTGTGAGAAGGTTTTATTTAAAAGTTGCAATCCGATGTTCTTTTTCTCACTTTGGTAAGAAGCAAACATCACTAACCCGTAAGCATAACATGCTTCTTTATGTTTCATATTAGAAGCTTCTAATTCACGAAATCCTATGTTGGGATATGTTGAGTCAAAATAGGTTCTTAACCCGTAGCATAAAATTGCATTTGGGTTCCCCGCATTTAACGCTTTAAAGAAAACACGGCGTAACTTACGGTCTCCCCAATGTGATATATCCCACCTATCAAAGGAAAGCCTTTTATAAACTAAGGCATTTCTAGAAAGTCTTTCAAATGTTTGACAAGTTAATTTCGCCATAACTAATTGTGCTGATGAATTCTGACCGACTCTAGACAAGATTTCATCAATCATATCCTCTGGTAGGTCTTCTAAAATATTCGGTTGTCTACCCTTAACGTCCATTTTGTGTTTTTATACTGTAAAAATAGACGAGGGTTAGATTCATAAAAGATAATTAACAAACAATACAAGCAATTTTTACATAGAACATAAAAGTACAAGCACACTACAATACATATAATACACAACATGATTACAACCCTCTAATCTGAATCACTGGTTTCTTCTTCTTCTGACTTGGTTCGTTTTCCTAACTTTCTAGGAATATATGGTGTTCCTCTAATACGAGCCGTCATTTTCCACAATGGTTTAGAAAAACCTGGTGGTTTAGAGGTTCCCGGGTCATTGTTACATTTTAGGAAATACGGATGTTGCCGATACATAAAAAGTTCATCGGGGTTGGAAACGGATTTCTCTATTTTTATACCTTTTCCCTTATTATTTTCTTTCGCTTTATTAAATTGGGTCGAGGTAATTTCTATAACATCATCGGAATCCTAATCGGGATCCGATTCATCGAAAAATTGGTAATCTTCCCAATATTTTGCTTCCTCGGCGGAAACACCATTGACCATTATTAACTTTGGTCCGTTGGTTGAGGATTTTCTTTTATTTAATCGATTTACTATAGGTATCAATATTTCTTCCTTTGAAACCTCTTCTTCTTCCGGTTCCTCCTCTTCCGGTTCCTCTTCTTCCGGTTCCTCTTCGAGAATTTGTGAATCTTCCCAAAATAAATTCGACTCTTCATTATTATTAGGTGAATCGATGGGATTTGTACTAGTGGTAGACATCTATCACACAATATCAAACACATTATGAGGTTAATATATCACATAATATTTACATGTTAATAATATATAGTTTCCAACAAAAGTGTTAAGCAATCGTTTTTAAAGAAAACACGGTCGAAGTCCAGACTCACTAATGTATCCTAACAAACTCGATAAGACACACTAATGCAAATTTCTGGTTCTCTAAGACCAATGCTCGGATACCAACTGAAATGTCCCGTTCATATTGATTATAAACGTTCCATATTAATTGATTTCGTTGCGAGGTTTTGACCTCTATATGAGACGTTTTTCAAAGACTGCATTCGATTTTAGAACAAACCATAACCTTTAAAATATTACGACGATTATCAAATAATGATAATCTAAAATATAGCGTTTTTCACATGACCATTACATAATGGTTTACAATAATATTACACATCAACATAAGTCTTCGAATGCAGTTTTTAAACAATATTATACAAGCATGGACTCCAAATCTTGTCCTTAATTTAGTTTGCAACTGCGAAAGCTCTTAATAATCACCTGAGAATAAACATGCTTAAAACATCAACAAAATTGTTGGTGAGTTATTGGTTTAACCTACATATTATCAAATCATAATAATAGACCACAATATTTCATTTTTATAACACATCTCATATCAGGCATTTCGCAAACTGCATAGAGATAAAATTCATTCATATGTTGTACACCTGGTAACCGACCTTAACAAGATGCATATAGAATATCCCCATCATTCCGAGACTCTCATCGGATATGATAAATCGAAGTACTGAAGCATCCGTAACTCGGATGAGGCTTGTTGGGCCAAATAGATCTATCTTTAGGATTCGCATCAATTAGGGGCCATTTCCCTAATTCTTAGGCTACCAAGCTAAAAAGGGGCATATTCGGTTCGATAATCCAACATAGAAAGTATTTTCGATTACTTGTGTCTATTTTGTAAAACATTTATAAAATCGCATGTATTCTCATCCCAAAAAAAAAATAATAGATTTTAAAAGTGGGACTATAACTCACTTTCACAGATTTTTACTTCGTCGGGAAGTAAGACTTGGCCACTGATCGATTCACGAACCTATAACAAATATGTACATATATATCAAAATATGTTCAAAATATATTTACAATGTTTTTAATACGTTTTAATGTTTTAAGTTTATTAAGTCAGTTGTCCTCGTTAGTAACCTACAACTAGTTGTCCACAGTTAGATGTACAGAAATAAATCGATATATATTATCTTGAATCAATCCACGACCCAGTGTATACACGTCTCAGGCTAGATCACAACTCAAAGTATATATATTTTTGGAATCAACCTCAACCCTGTATAGCTAACTCCAACATTACTGCATATAGAGTGTCTATGGTTGTTCCAAATAATATATATACATGGGTCGATATGATATGTCAAAACATTTGCATACGTGTCTATGGTATCCCAAGATTACATAATATATTAGAATACATGTAATACAATATAAGTTAGCTAGGATATGATTAATATAGATTTGTTACCAAATTTCACGTAGCTACAACAAGAAAAATTATCCAATCTTGTTTTACCCATAACTTCTTCGTTTTAAATCCGTTTTGAGTGTTTTAAGTTGCTATGGTTTCATATTGAACTTAAGTTTATGAATCTAAACAGAAAAAGTATAAGTTTATAGTCAGAAATACAGGTTACAAGTCGTTTTTGTAAAGGTAGTCATTTCAGTCGAAAGAACGACGTCTAGATGACCATTTTGGAAAACATACTTCTACTTTGAGTTTAACCATGATTTTTGGATATAGTTTCATGTTCATAAGAAAAATCATTTTCCCAGAAGAACAACTTTTAAATCAAATATTATCATAGTTTTTAATCAACTAACCCAAAACAGCCCGCGGTGTTACTACGACGGCGTATATCCGGTTTTACGGTGTTTTTCGTGTTTCACGGTTTTAAATCATTAAGTTAGAACATCATATAGATATAGAACATGTGTTTAGTTGATTTTAAAAGTCAAGTTAGAAGGATTAACTTTTGTTTGCGAACAAATTTAGAATTAACTAAACTATGTTCTAGTGATTTCAAGTTTAAACCTTCGAATAAGGTAGTTTTATATATATGGATCGAATGATGTTATGAACATCATTACTACCTCAAGTTTAGTAGGTAAACCTACTGGAAGTGACAAGAAATGATCTAGCTTCAAAGGATCTTGGATGGCTTGAAAGTTCTTGAAGCAGAATCATGACACGAAAACAAGTTCAAGTAAGATTATCACTCGAATTAAGATAGTTATAGTTACAGGAATTGAATCAAAGTTTGTATATGAGTATTACCTTGATTTAGAATGATATATTACTATAAACAACAAGGATTTCTTTAGGTTGGATGATCACTTTACAAGATTGGAAGTGAGCTAGTAAACTTGGAAGTATTCTTGATTTTATAAAACTAGAACTTGTAGAATTTATGAAGAACACTTAGAACTTGAAGATAGAACTTGAGAGAGATCATTTAGATGAAGAAAATTGAAGAATGAAAGTGTTTGTAGGTGTTTTTGGTCGTTGGTATATGGATTAGATATAAAGGATGTGTAATTTTGTTTACATGTAAATAAGTCATGAATGATTACTAATATTTTTGTAATTTTATGAGATATTTCATGCTAGTTGCCAAATGATGGTTCCCACATGTGTTAGGTGACTCAAATGGGCTTCTAAGAGCTGATCATTGGAGTGTATATACCAATAGTACATACATCTAAAAGCTATGTATTGTACGAGTACGAATACGGGTGCATACGAGTAGAATTGTTGATGAAACTGAACGAGGATGTAACTGTAAGCATTTTTGTTAAGTAGAAGTATTTTGATAAGTGTCTTGAAGTCTTTCAAAAGTGTATGAATACATATTAAAACACTACATGTATATACATTCTAACTGAGTCGTTAAGTCATCGTTAGTCGTTACATGTAAATGTTGTTTTGAAACCTTTAGGTTAACGATCTTGTTAAATGTTGTTAACCCATTGTTTATTATATCTAAAGAGATGTTAAATTATTAAATTATTATGATATTATGATATATTAATATATCTTAGTATGATATATATACAGTTAAATGTTGTTACAACGATAATCGTTACATATATGCCTCGTTTCGAAATTCTTAAGTTAGTAGTCTTGTTTTACATATGTAGTTCATTGTTAACACACATAATGATATACTTAATTATCATTTTATCATGTTAAACATAGTGTATCAATATCTTAATATGATTCATATGTATTTAGTAAGACGTTGTTATAACGATAATCGTTATATATATCGTTTCGAGTTTCTTAATTCAATAAACTCATTTTTATGTATATCACTCATTGTTAATATACTTAGTGAGATAATTACTTATCATAATCTCATTTTAACCATATATATATATCATCATGTAGTTTTTACAAATTTTTAACGTTCGTGAATCGCCGGTCAACTTGGGTGGTCAATTGTCTATATGAAGCACATTTCAAATAATCAAGTCTTAACAAATTTGATTGCTTAACATGTTGAAAATATTTAATCATATAAAAATATACCAATTTCATTTAATATATATAAACATGGAAAAGTTTCGGGTCACTACAGAAATGACCCGTGAAATCACAGGTTTATTTAAACGAAACAATTTAATGACATGTTTTAAATATTAAGTGAATGTAAATGATACAGTCATTTATTTTAATGACCCGTTTGGCTAAGAAATTTGTCATTGTTTTTACAAATATATAGAGACATGTATTTTCGCATAAATATGTAACGTAATTAATTTCGTAAAAAGAATCCATATTTGAATATTAATAATATAATAATGATAATTATAATTATTATATTAAAATTAAATAATAATAATAAAGTTTGCTCAAAGTTGAATATTTATATTTTTAATAATAATAATTATCATTGGTAACAATAAATGCCTTTTAATTTTTTTAGAAAATTAAAATTATAATTTAGGAGTGATTAGTATTTCCTTTTATAAAAGATTTTGTATTATTTTTTTAATTAAATTAATATATAATTATGACATCATCATTATGAAAATTAATGGATAATTAGCTTAATGATGACATCATCATTTTAGAGCTTTATATGACTATATAGATAGTGTCAAGTGTCAACAACACTATATATATATATATATATATATATATATATATATAATTTCATGAATGGTACCTGTGGTAATATTAGATTAGATATATAGTCCTTTTGCTTTTTAATCGTCAGAGGTGCTCCCTGTGGTTTGTACTTGTTTCACCAATGGTCCCTGTCAATAACGCTCGTTATTTTTCTGTGAAAATTTTACATGTGCACTCCGAGACCTGACTCTGTAAAATGTACAATCTAATTGATATACCTTATGTGTGGATCTTTAACAATAATATATACAAGCTAGATCGATCAATAACTAGACGGAAGCAATTAAACACCAAATCAATGTTAACCGACTGATTTATTGATAACTAAACATTGTCAAACAATTACAATCGATTAAATAGAGAAACAGTGGTTGACAAGGGATGATTTGAGGCATAAATCATCCCTTATACTTCCCTAGAGCCGCAACTCCAGAGAGAAGGTTTCAAAAAATGCTTAACCATAAAATATGCATAAATCGGTATATATAAGCCACGAATAGGCTTCATTCGTACCAACGGGCCTTCAATCACATATGCTCTTACAATAGACCAGTTGCATGCATATACATCAACATAGGTGTATAACATAAATATGACAATACCTAAACTATTCGTCAAGCGACAGACATCCAGAAAATGTAACAACAAATTCCCTCTTGCAATCTTCAATCAATCTCTGCAGTGATAGATCTTCTTATTCTCAAGCTTCATTAAAGTTATTCGCAAATAAACGTTATGCAGGAACTTCCCACTTCAATGATTTTTAGTCATTGAATCCGATTCGACGAATTGTCGTTTGATATTCTTGAAGAACCTTCAAATCAAATTGAATATTTCTTACCCATAGCACCCTAGCTTCAAGATTCTCCCAGTGACTGAGCATGATTGTAATCTTGATGAAATCTTCATACCCGACGACTCATTCAGAATCATCAACCGTAAATCTTCCACCTCACTGTTAGCCATATCCTAATACGTTAATAGCCGAAATCTTCCTGTCCTCGGGACATATATAGGCAAAAGATGTAGAGGAGTCCAATCCACAACCAACAAAACCAAACAAATCATCACACATTCAAATTCACCAAGAATAACGTTCTAGTATCATGTGATTGTGTATCCAAATCCATCAGTGGATTCCATCTACAAAGTGGAATCAACAATATGCCGAAGATAAAAGTTTAACTTGGTTGGTTGGCCCATAAATAGTCGTATGCTCCCGACTACACCACAATACTTCTCAAAACCCTCATGCTCTTCATATTCACTCTCTTAAATAAACTTGAGAACTAAGGAGGTTGTCCACAAGTTTTTCAACATCTAAGCTTAAAGTAAATAATAAAAATATGAAGAACAAATACCTTTAATTAACCCGAAAAATACTTCTAGAATCTGCAGAAAATTCGAAATTACATAGCTGAAAATTCAACGGTCCGATCATCACCATAATTTCACCATATCTATATCTGTATGTATTTTACCTTCATTCAAAATTCAAGTCGATTCAACAGTAGATGAAGCCGTGGTGATTTTTCTCTTTTAGCAGTGAAATCAAGCCCTTCAAGACGGCTGACAATTCGAAAACTTATATCTCCAGATTGAACGGTTCGATCGCCACGAAATTTTGACCACTGATAGATCTATATGTATAGCATCTACAGTCCAAAAATCAAGGAGATCCAACGGTTAACGAACCTATTACGAATTTTCTTCCACAGCAGCTCCAGAACCTCTGAATTTTTAACAATTCTTTAACGTCTTCAACTTTAAATGATCCAATCGATTAGCTCGGTTGTACCCGCTCTAATATCAATTTGATATACCTTATGCGTGGACCTTTAACAACAATATATATGAGCTAGATCGATCAATAACTAGATGGAAGCAATTAAACACCAAATCAATGTTAACCGAATGATTTATTAATAACTAAACACTGTCAAACAATTACAGTCGATTAAACAGAGAATGGAAAGGGATGATTTGAGGCATAAATCATCCCTTACACGTCCCTAGAGCCGCAGCCCCATAGAGAGGGTTTCAAAAAATGCTTAACCCTAAAATATGCATAAACTGGTGTGTATATATAGGCCACGAATGGGCTTCACTCGTACGAACGGACCTTCAGTCACATATGCTCCTGCAACTGACCAGTTTCATGCATATACATCAACCTAGGTGTATAACATAAATATGACAACATTCTAAACTATTCGCCAAGCGACCGACATCCAAAAAATGCATCAACGCCAACATGACTCAAAAGTTCTAAATCTGTCAAAATTTTGAAATTTCTATATAGTAATTCATTATTTTTATTTATATACCTTAGCGGAATATTATTATGACAAGAAAATTTAAATTATAATTAACTAGTTTACGGATTAATAACTTAAAAAGATTAATTTATACGTATTAAAAATTTCAACGTATAATTATAAAGGCTCATTTTTATGTATCGAACAAATATCTGTAAATTAGTCCCTCCCTATGATATTAGTTAGTTTATGCAAAGAGTTATGGGTGTTTAATATTTGACTTCAAACTGATTAATCCGATAATCAAACCGAATGAAAATCAAAAAAAAAAAAACAAACTGAATTTGAGTTTGTGGTTCAATTTTTAAATTTGAATTCGGTTATCAATTTAGTTTGACCGAAAACTGAATTCAACTAATAATATATTATATTAATAACATATATAGACAACAAACGATTCTTAAATCAAATGTTCAATTTAAAGTCGATTTGTTATTTTTATTTTAGTTAAGTTAAGAATTTTAACGTTTAACCGAATCGTACCGAATAAACTAAGTTTTTGGTTATGATTATTTTGGTCCAATTTGAATTTGGTTTCGGTTTTTCCATCAATATTCTTTTAAACCGAACCTAACAAATCGAGAAAATTGAAAACCAAACACCCTGCTAAAAGTGTTTATTGAAGTGAAAAATTCTATAAATATTTTGAAATTGTATTTAAGGTATTAACGATATATATATATATATATATATATATATATATATATATATATATATATATATATATATATATATATATATATATATATATGATAACAAAAGAGTATTAAAATTAGTGCTATGCAATAAAGATTCTAATATGCACGAACATGCAACCCTAGCGCTCCGTGTTATTCGTAGGCGATTTGATGGCGATCAAAACTTTCGGTATTGATTTTGATTTCTTTATAATTCTGTAAGTAACTAGAGGAGGGTGAATAGTTACTTAGTGTAATTTTGAAAAAAAATTCCGATTTAGAGTTTGAGATTACTATAGTGTGATTTGAATAGTTTGTCCACAAGTATAATAAATAAGAAGATAAGGGATAAGAGAACAAACAAAGAGATTTATAGTGGATCAGGAAGATGTTAACTAATCTTCCTTAATCCACTCCTCAATTCTAACGAAGTGAGAGTTAGTTTCACTATGATGCTCCAAACTCGGTAGAGTGTCCGCATACAACACTAGCTCCCTGATAAGCCGCAACTTATGAACCCTTACGTCCCATTGAAGAATTCACAATCAGCAAAAGCTCTTACCACAAGATCCTAATGCTACCACTAAGTGAAAACCTCACTTATCTTCTAGATCCCTTTAAGAAGATAATTTACAAGTAAACTCACAACTAAGTTTACAATCACTCTTGCTTGAATCACTCTAAATTGATTACAATAAGATTTGAATGATATCAGTAAATGTATGGAAATTTAAGTACAAGAGGTAAGTCTTCAAGTGCTCCAAGGTTTGACTTTTATAGGAAAGAGAAATTCAAACCCGGATGTCTGCGGCTCACCCCATAGTTGACCGTGGGTCAACCGTGCAGCTCTGATCTCTAAATTTTGTAACCGTTTGAGATCTTTAACTTTGTCTATTTCCCTTATTAGATGGCTGCAATTAGATGCCAAAAACGTCTGAAAAGACCTGCATTACCCCTTTTGTCTTAGAAGCATTCTTTGAAATTAACCTTGGCTTGAAAGAGGTAAGTTACTTTGTACTAGAGATGTGTCATTGATTTCCTTTTAAGGCAAATGCAGAATTTTGATCCCATGACAACCATAAGCTTCCAAACTTCAAGTCACAAGTCTTCAACCCTTTTGTCAACATTAGTTTTGCAAGTATGTGCTCTCATTAGCTACTTGCAAGCTTCCAAATTAGACTAACTTGTTTTTATATGAAGACTTTTGGGAGTTTACTCTAAACACTTGTTGAACACATGATTAGTGCTTAATGGTTAATCAAGTGGAGAGCATCTCTTTAATTGGGACTTAATGACTATCTTTAAGTTTTGTTACTTTTAATTTAGATTTATAAAAATACATTTTGAAAAAGAACTTTTAGCTATGCTTGAATGTTTATGAATGCTTAAAATTAGTTGAATTTGATTTGATGAATGCTTAAAATAAAATACTTTAGTGGTCTGATGATTTCGTTAAGGACAATCCTGCATTGCAGGATGGTACATCTCCTGTGCAGGCATCGATTGGTAAGAGTTTTATTCTCCTGATTCGCATGTTCCTACTGGTACAGAAGGAGTTAAATTCTTGTGAAGTTATCGAGTGGTGAAGGGTTTATCACTGGTTCTTTGCATGTTCATATTGATAAAGAACATGTTTCTCATATTCAATCCCCATTAGAAAGGGATGATATTCCTTTTCCTAAGGTGGATAATGTGAATGTTAAATCATTCTTACATGTGGTTGCTGGTTCTAATGTGCACAAACAAGTAGATTCTAGAATGATTAATCAGCCAAGTAGCTTAGATTAGGGTATTGATGTAGAATTCCACTTAATCGGTGAAAGAAATGTCGGATATATATCGCAATACTTTATATGGTTACTTTATTGGTAATCGAATGGCGTTTCATGTTGTGAAAAACTATGCGGTTAATGTATGGAGGAAATTCGGAATAGATAAAATAATGATGATTTTGAAGGGTTTCATTTTCTTCAAATTCGCAACGAAAAGTGGAACGATGAAAGTGTAGGAGTCGGGGCCGTGGATGATTCGTACTATATGCGGTTAATGTATGGAAGAGATTTGTAATATAGAAGATAATGATGATTTTTAAGGGTTTCTATTTCTTCAAATTCGCAACGAAAAGTGGAACGATGAAAGTGTTAGAGTCGGGGCCATGGATGATTCGTACTATACTGTACCAATGATCTTGAATAAATGGTCTTCGAATATATCATTGACAAAAGAAGATCATACAAGGGTGCCGGTTTGGATCAAGATGCATGATACACCGTTGGTGGGATATACTGAAGTAGGGTTGAGCGTAATTGCCTCGAAACTAGGAAAGGTAATGTTGCTTGATTTGTTTACAAGTATTATGTGTGTCGAATCATGGGGGCGTCCTAGTTTTGCTCGTGCTTTGATAGAAGTATCCGCTGAAAATAACTTAAATGAAACACTAAAAGTGTCAACTCCTAGTTTGGTAGGTGGCAATAAAACGGTGGACGAGGTTCAAGCTGAATATGAATGGAACCCTCCAAGATGTCCGAGTTGCAAATTATTTGGACACAAAGACTCTCAATGTCTAAAGAAGGTGGTAGTCAAGAAGGCACAAGAGGTGACGACTTTATAGGAAGGGTTTCAACAAGTTACGCACAAGAAAATAAAGAGTGTAAGTAAGCCAAAGCGAGAATTAGTTTACATGCCCAAAAAGAATGTGGCACAAAGTGTTACTAATAATCACGTGTCAAATGTTGCACCCGGTGATAAGAGAAATTCGGAAGTTGGGACAGATAAGGGTTCGCAAGTGAAGATGTAAAACTCGTTAGGGGCTCTAGATAAAGATGCATATAACCAAATTGATGAAGAGAGGAATGTTGAATCTGATAAGCGAAAACCGTAACTAAGGAAAGGACTACGCTTGGCATGAATTCGAGTTGGTTATGGGTTGTGTCCTTAGTCAGGAGGGTGGTTAGGTGTTTTCGGTCTTGCTAGTTCTGTGTGTCTGTAGGTTTCTAGTTTGGTTAGTGGTTGTTTGTGAGGCCGCAAGACACGTTTATGGTCCTTGTCTTTATTTGTATCTTTTATTATTTTTTAAATAATATTAATTGACCGGGTAAAACTCCTTACTCACAAAAAGAGTAATAAATGTGTACTTCAATTCATTAAAAATTTCAATGATTTTAACGGTCTATGTTCCAAGTGCATAAGTTAACCAAACTCATAATCATAATAAGAAAAATTGTAAAAATCATTCCTTTTTAAATGTTGGTTTTAGAAATACCAAATTAAATAACGTACACCAACCACATATAACTTGATACCTAAATTTTTACCAACAAAATACGACCTAAACAAATATTTACCATACAAATTGATGTTAACTATCTTTGATACGGAGTATATGTTTTTTCCGTAATAAAAGGTATCCATCAAAGCCAACACATGAAGACACGTGTAAAGGTAGATATAGCAATATTTTTGAAGAAGGTAAAAACAATTCATAATAACAACAACAATAGATATATAATTAGTGACTTCACATTTAGTTATACTAGACTCTATATAAAAAAGATTCGATCGTCGAAGTTAGTTAACCACCTACACTACTAGATAGTTTTGTATGATCGAATAATCTATATTCTTTAAATTCTATCGTCATTCTACTATAAAGAGACGCATCATATCCACCCATATAGTAACTTGTAGCCAATTTTGTTGAGCTCAAAATTTAAATGGCTAATGCTTCGATCAATTTGATTGCATTTCTAATGCTCCTCCTGATTCTTGCTATCTCAGGTGCCTTGTCGTACTTATTAACGTTTGTTTTTCGTTTTTTTATGTGAGTGTTTTAATGGCACAACTTGAAGTTACAAAAATAAAACAAAAGTATAACATATAAATAATGATCTTATTCATGTTCCTAAACCTTCTGAGAAATGTACTCTGTCACACAATCGGTTTTATACTACAAAATAACCTTTTTCAATTTTTAGCATTAGTATAAAAAATAAGAACTCTGTAAATGAATAATTGCATGTCGTATAATAAGTAAACTATGAATCTGTACGTCCAATAATAATTAATAATTGCATTTGATAAATTTGTTCGCGAGAATGACAAATAATTATCATTTGTATTCCATATCTTAACAATTCAAATGCATCGTAATTGTGCTATACTTGTTATATAACAGAAATCACAATGGTGAAGGCGAGAGTTTGTGAAAAGCCGAGTAAGACATGGTTCGGAAATTGCAAGGACACGGAGAAGTGTGACAAGCAATGCATAGATTGGGAGGGTGCAAAACATGGAGCTTGTCATCAACGTGAAGCTAAATACATGTGCTTTTGTTACATCGAATGTGATTCCAAGGGCAAGACGAAGCCATCTCTACCTAAAACGCCACCTTTGCCATCTCTTCCGGGAGTCGGAAAACCATCTCCCCCAGGAGGAGGTGGTGGAAGTAAAGGGGAAGGAAGTGGGGGTGGAGGCAGCGGGGGAGCTCATCCTGGAGATGGAAAACCATCTCCCCCAAAAGGAGGAGAGGGGGGAGGTGGTGGTGCTGGTGGAGGAGGAGAGGGGGGAGGTGGTGGTGCTGGTGGAGGAGGAGAAGGGGGAGGAGGAGGCGGCGGCAGTGGTGCTGGTGGAGGGGAAGGTAGTGGTGGAGATGGAGGTGGTGGTAGTGGTGGTGGTGGTGAAGGAGGTGGTGGTAGTGATGGTGATGGAGGTGGTGAAGGAGGTGGCGATGGTGGTGGAGGTGGTGGTGAGGGAGGTGGCGATGGAGGTGGTGGTGGTGGTGGAGGAGGAGGTGGTGATGGTGCTAGTGGAGGAGGAAATGAGGATGGAGCTAAGGGAGGTGGTGGTGGAGGAGGAGGTGGTGGTGGTGGAGGTGGTGGCGGCGGTAGTGAAGGTGGTAGTGGTGGGGAAGGTGGAAGTGGTGGTGGCGGTAGTGAAGGTGGTGGAGGTGGTGGAGGATCAGAAGGCGGCAATTCAACTCCTCCACCAGAGTGCCAAGCAGCGGATATAGAGAAGCTAATAGCCCAAGCCATTGCTAACTATAAGGCAAAAACACCACATCTTAAGCATTTGGTCAAGCCAACCCATCATTTTTAATATCAAACCTAACCTTATATGACTATAAACAAAAAGAAAAGTTTCTTAGATACCTAGCTAGCAACATTAGAAAAAACTAATGGTCTAAAATGTGTTCCATTAACTATTGGGTAATCAATTGTTTATGGCTCTCACATGATGCTCGTATCATTATATATTTATGTAATATGTAAGATTTCTCTTAGTTTAGTATATATTGAGTGAATTGTTAAAATGAGGATATGTTGATGGTTTCAATCTTGTTAGAAAGCCTTTGCTAATAAAAACCATCTGTTCGGGAAAAAAAAAAAAAAAAAAAAAAAAAAAAAAGTCTTAACTTAAGTTAGTGTTGATAACATCTGCTAATGCTAGACTTTTGTGGTTGTGATATTATTCATTCAATCATATTTTGGAGTATTTTGTTTTAATTTCTGTTATATTGTTGGAACTTGATACAACTTGTTATTTGAATTCTAAATTTGTTTATGAATTGTTTAAAAATATCTCGTGACTTAATAAGATCAATTTTAGTTTTCATTTTTTCCTTCAGAAAAACACGAAAAAAATTATAATAGATTATAAGATTTAATATTTTTATAATAATAGATTCAAATGAAACGTTTGATAAAAGACCCTTACGGTCTAATTTACTAAATTGTTACTCTAGGCCCAATTACAAACCAAATATATTACAAAAATACTCTGCTAACCTAAACATACTACTAGTATACTACGATATCACAAACTATTGTAACATCAAACAAACTGATGCGAGCCTATTAAGATCCAACACTTAAAACACACCGATCGAAGTTTCTTAAACTTCAAACAATAGCCATTCTGGGCGACCCATTTCACCCAAGTCCCAAATACAAAATCTGGGAATTCAAAGAACAAAACACTGCAAACAACACCTAAATCGATTTAGAGAAAAACTCACCTAAACTACCCTATCATCAACACATAGTCTCACATGTGATCCTATCTAATCATTAAGCAAGCAACGTTCAACCTACCTTGATATGACGCTACGAGATTTATACCTTGATCTGGACAAACTTACAACCATCTAACATACCTTGATCAAGTGTTGACTAGAAATTAATATGTCTATAACAAAGCTTTTTTCATCAAATTAAAATTTCATTAGACAAATAATATACACATATTGTTTTACAAATGAGCATAGTGTTGGAAATATGTTCTCGGGTCGGCTACGGTTCGACCGTGGTTTGACCGTGGTACATATATTCCGAAGATATGCCCATGACATTAATTAATAAAAGTCCATTTATCCTATTCGGTCACACACAAAGGCCAATCGTAAATTGTTTGATATACCTTCTAATCGGAAATTAATTTATTAATCATTAGTTAATGGTTTAATAAATTAAGTAAGTTTTTTATGTGCATACATATACTTACAAATCTAAATATGTAGAGATTTGATTAGATTTTGCAAATCATATTTTATATAAGATATAAAATTTTAATTTGATTTATAAAATATGATTTGATTTTGTAAATCTTATTTTATAAAAAGATTTGATTTTGCAAATCTTTCAAAATCTTTATTTATTATATTTGTACTAGATGTATTATTTTATCAATAATGTACTTTGTTCTATATAATACCAAGTCTTGGAAAAAATGAAGTTACGAGAGATACAAAAAAAAAACACATACAAAAATGCTATTTTTCTTTCTCATTTTCAAGTAACCAAAATACTTGAAATCTATAATTGGGTTCGGTTTTGGTGGAAATAACGAAGAAGAAAAGATCCGTTAAGTAGAAGGTATAGATCGAAGCAAGGTTGGAACTTTGGGTGTCTACCGTTTAGAGGAACTCTTCTTTGGGTTTTCAAATTCGATCTTCAAATGAGCTACAAAGGTTGTATTCTAATCTTCTCTTGTTCGGTTTCGTTAATTTGTTTTGTTTGCTAAATTTTTGTACAATGATCCGTGGAAGAGTATGATTTTGTAAAGTTTTAAAAAATGCTTCCGCTCGCTTTGAATTTGTATCATACTCCAACAGTGGTATCCGAGCCATCTTGTACAAGTTTTAGCAAACTAATGTATTCTATGATAATCGGTTTTGATGAGTGTATTGTGCATTATTCTTGGAGATGATTATCCATAACAAACATACAAAACTATTATCATGATTTGTGTTTTTATGTTTCCTAAATAACATTTGAATCTTGGGTTTTGGCAAAATATTAAATGGTTAATCTCATTTTTTGAAAAAAAAAATTTCAGCAGAACAGTCTGTTTTTCATGGACTGTTTCGAGGTTCAAAACTTAATATTATTGTATGAGACCAATTGTATTTGAAAGCTAATTGAAAGAACTTAAATTTGAAAAAAAAATTCATCAAAAACGGATTAGAAATGAGTAAGATATGACCATTTAAAGTTGCTTGTTGAATCTGTCCAAATACGAAAATTTGATAAGGTAACTTGCATGTTGACTAAATATGATTCAAAGTTTAGGAAAATAAAGTACATAAATTATATTCATGGTTTACATAAGAAAATAAAAGTAGTTAATTAATGCTTTAATTTGATGTTTTCCTTTTCTTGAGGGAAACAAATCTCCAATATGTTTTAATTCACTAAATATGTTTGTTTGGATGGTTTTGGCATGACAACCATACTTACAAAATATGAAGTGGGTTTACATACATATGTTATGTAAACAAGGATTGATTATTATTATTATTATTATTAGTGCTATTAAGTGTTGAAAATCAATCCTTATCGAAACATGTTTAATGAAAATGGATGTTCGGCACTCCATTTGTTATGTATGTAATTGTTGTTATATTCGATAGTAATTGCCTCTATAAGACCCTTGTGTGGATGTTTGGTTGTATGATTCTATTTATTATTTATTCGGGATGAATGTGATAATTTATTTAACAGCTTGCATGTCGTGATTATTATTTATTCGGGATGAATGTAATAATTCATTAAACGACTTGCATGTCGTCTTTCTATTTATATTGTATTAGTAATAGTATAGAAAATAGAATAGTTATTTTTGTAAGATAATGCAACCAAGATTGAAATCAAGATGACGATGTTCACATGGCGGCCCATCCGAGCATATAATGGAGATGGCGGTTTTAGTGGGAGACAATTCTCACACAAGGTTATGTCCCTAGTTGACCGCATAGGACTCGAGGCATACTACCGATAATTGTGTGTCATGGTTATTATTGTGTTTTATTATTTGTCTATGCCATACTAGCTAGAAAATGTTTTAAAAACAAAAGGGACAATAATCATATAAAACGGTTTGGTTAAAATTAGTTTAACAAACACAACACGCAATACATAATTAGCAAATGTTTTAAAATAGTATAAACTACTTTTGCTAAAAGAAAACAAAAACCCGTTTTAAATGTAAATTTTACGCTATCCATGAGTAATTCACGCATCCGAACCTTTTACCTGTTAGAGTTCGCGATACCCGAGAGTCTTGGGCCGGACTTTAATTTGGTGTTGGGAAAGGTGAGGTGAATTCCGCGATACCCATAGAGTCTTGGGCCGGATTTCACGTGTATCTATCATGGACGGTTTACAATCTGAACTTGTGGTTCGCGGCAAACTTGCCACGAGAAAGGATTAGCATAGAAGGGATTAAACATGCCAAGTGAAATAATTGATTATCACTAAATCCCGCAGAACTTAAAAATTTCATAATGGATGAAAATGGTAATATAGTTAACTACCTAAATAGAGTATGATTAGCGATCCGCGGCAAACTCGTCGTTACCATAAGTGAAATATGGATCTTAGCCTTGTTAATTATAATTGTTTGAATATTAAACACACTTGGGTAATTATCTTAACAAGGATTAAACATATCAAACTAACTAATACAACTTACTTTAAACAAAAATATGACAGATGTCTGCAACAAACACAAATCCTACTCCGTCATCAATCACTAATTTCTGCCTTAAAGGGCTCCTCGAAAAGGACAAGCTTACGGGCTTAAACTACATGGACTGGCTTCGCAACCTAAGAATTGCTCTTAGGATGGAAGGAAAGATCAGGGCAATTGAGGAACCTTTACCGGCAGAACCCGGATCGAGAGCTACTCAAACGGCTAGGGACGAGTTTGAAAAATGACGTTTCGAGTCTAATGAGGTAGCATGCTTGATGTTGGCGACCATGTCTCCAGAGCTCTAAAAGGGCATGGAGAGCTTAGGGTCCTACGACATGCTTAACCAACTCAAGGACATGTTCCAACAACAAGCAAAGCAAGAAAGATTTGACACCGTGAAAGCTCTCGTATCTTGCAAAATGGCAACGAGAAGTATCTTAAGTGTCCATGTACTACAAATGAAAGGGTACATAGACCGGCTAGAGCGCCTTGGTTTTTCCATAAGTCAGGAGCTTGCAACGGATTTTATCCTGAACTCGCTAACTAGTGCATATGAAGGATTCATTATGAACTATAATATGAACAATATGGAGAAAACAATCATGGAGCTCCATGGCATGTTGAAAACCGCTGAGGCTAACATGGCCAAAGCTAAACCCGTAACTACCGTCCTAGCCATTAAAGAAAGTGGGATCAAGAAGAAGAAAAACAAAGCAAAGGGCAAGGGTAAGTTTGGCACGTCCAACTTTAAACCTAAACCTAAGGGCATTGCTAACTCTTCTACTTCAAAGATCCCGCAAACCAAGTCTCCTGAAGAAGCAATATGCTTCCATTGTGGGGATAAAGGACATTGGAGGCGCAATTGTACCAAGTACTTGAAGGAACTTAATGAACTACGAGCTAAGGGTGTCACTGTACCTTCAGGTTTGTTCATGATTGAACTAAACAATACTTCTATTTCTAATTTCTGGGTATTGGACACGGGATGTGGTACTCACATTTGTATAAATGTGCAGGGACTCACAAGAAGTAGGAAGCTGAAGACCGAAGAGCTCAATCTAATTATGGGGAATAAGAACGTTGCCTCTGTTAACATGATTGGAGAATACAAGCTTTCTTTTGATTCTGGTCTATGTATTGTTTTATCTAATGTTTGCTACAGTGTCGAAATGGCAAGAAACATTATATCTTTTGATGCTTTATTTAATGATGGTTTTGATTTTAGTTTTGATAATGGATCAATACTTGTTCACAAAAATGGGATGTTTTATTTCAAGGCTAGTCCTTGTAAAGGCATCTTAAAAACCACAGCAAAGCTAAATGATAGTTCAATCTATAATGTTGATTCATCCAAAGATGTTTTGGATAAAACGTATCTATGGCATTGTCGTTTAGGCCACATAAACAAGAAACGCATAGACAAACTCCAGTCATATGGAATTCTAGAATCATTTGATATAATATCGTATGATGAATGCGAATCTTGCTTATCAGAAAAAATGACAAAGTCACCTTTCACAGGAAACTGTGAACGGGCAAAGGATCTGTTGGGGTTGGTACACACTGATGTGTGCGGTCCGTTCAGATCACCTACTAGACACAAGGAATGATACTTCGTTACATTTACTGATGACTTCAGTAGATATGGCTATGTTTATTTAATTAAACAAAAGTCTGAAACTTTGGGAGTGTTCAAGGTATACCAAAACGAAGTAGAAAATCAAGTGAACAAAAGAATTAAGATTCTCCGATCTGATAGAGGTGGTGGATATCTTAATGATGAATTTCGTGATCATCTACGGGGTTATGGGATAATCTCACAATTAGCTCCTCCTAGAACACCACAACATAATGGTGTGGCTGAAAGGAGGAATCGAACATTACTTGATATGGTTTGATCCATGATGAGCCGCACAATATTTCCAATCAGTTTTTGGGGTTATGCCCTACAAACTGCCGCAAGGATCCTTAACCTCATCCCAACCAAGAAGGTTTCAAAAACACCTTATGAGATATGGCATGGTAAAACTGTGTCTCTCTCGTATATTAGAATCTGGGGATGTGAGGCTTACATTTGTCCTGAAGCTCAAGATAAACTTGAACCCAGATCCGAAAAGTGTTTATTTGTTGGTTACCCGATCGATTCTTTTGGATATTTATTTTACAACCCTACTGAGAACAAAATATTTGTGTCTCGAAGGGGAGTCTTCCTTGAAAAGGATCTCATATTAAAAGGAACCGGTGGGAGCAAAATTGACCTTGAAGAAATTCAAGAATCAACCGACATGGAAATCGATATTGGAACCGATTCTCCTCAAGAGGTCGACGACCCTACTGTTGAGAGAGAAACTGACCTACAGCCACCACCCATACGTAGATCTGATAGAGTGCGTCAAACACCAAAGAAATATAGTTTACACATATTTGAGGGTGATGATGAAAATATAGATTCTAATGAACCTATTACCTATCAGGAAGCGATTACAGGCCCTGAGTCTATCAAATGGAAGGAGGCTATGGACAACGAGATCTAATCCATGCATGATAATCAAGTCTGGACCTTGATTGATCATATACCAGGTATTAAAACCATTGGGTGTAAGTGGGTCTTCAAGAAAAAGACCGATATGGATGGAAATGTACACACATTCAAAGCCAGACTGGTGGCTAAGGGTTACATGCAATAATATGGTGTAGACTATGATGAAACTTTTTCACCAGTAGCTATGTTGAAATCCATTAGAATACTTCTTGCCATAGCAGCATTTTATGACTATGAGATATGGCAGATGGATGTAAAAATAGCTTTCCTTAATGGTAAAGTAACAGAGGATGTGTTTATGACACAACCTGAGGGTTATGTACATCCTAAGTATCCTAATAGTGTGTGCAAGCTTCAAAGGTCCATTTATGGACTTAAACAAGCTTCTCGTACTTGGAATCTTTTCTTTAATGAGAAGATCAAAGAATTTGGTTTTATCAGAAGCGAAGATGAGCCATGTGTCTATGTTAGGTCTAGTGGGAGTGTTGTAGTCTCCCATGAGTAATATGCCGATGACATATTACTCATGGGAAATGATATTAATGATACGCATATCCGCAGGATAATGCGGATGCGCATACAAAGCCCTAAACTGCACACAAAATTATCATGTCAAAGATATGGCACGGGTATAGCCGCACTCTATGCGCCTATACCATCTGATGTGAGTTTTGTATACTTGTATAAAGGTCCAGTACATTCTAGAAGAATGTGCGGTATAATCAATTCGGATTCTTTTCCTTAAATAACGAAAGTTAGTTGGGATAAGATTGCATTTAATTAGGGAAGAGATTCTACCGAAACCCTAATTTATGAGCCTATAAATACATAGCTCATAACCCCTAATACAGATATATATTCATTCGTTTACTCATACGTAAACCACAGCATACAAATCTCCATCGTACGAATAAAGCTTCTTACGATCTTAAAGACTTTCAGGTATGTCTCGAACTAAAAAACCTTCATGTCTTCGGGCCACTCAACCTCGTATGCTTTGTTGTTGGTGGACTCTCAAATCGGCCACCCTGTCGGAATCGAAACGATGCCGATGTGGGTTATCCATGACTACGTGTCGGAGATTCGACTATGTGGATGACGGCTGTGGTGGATGAGCAAGCGCAGTAGATTTAAGCTGCAAACTGTTGAGGTCCTTGGCAAAGTTGAACAATGTAGATTATGTGTTCATATATAGTTCCTCGGTTGGAGAAAGTGTAGAAAGCTTCTGAATCAATTGCTGGGGAGCACATGATTGTAGGAAAGAAAACTGTTGGGAAAATGCTGGTAGAGAAACCTTTAGGAGTTCATCGATATTTGGAATCAGTAGAGACAAATCTTCTGGGTTTGGACACACGCGCTTTGAAGGATGAACTGCACCGCTTGGACCTGCAAAAGCAATAAACATGGTGTATAAATATCTTAACATCAAAATTCAACTGAAAGGTCGTCGGATGAAATTCATACCTTCGTCGTGTAACCTTTTTTGGTTACCTAACCCTCTTGAACCGGGAGTCTGGTACAATAAAGGTAGTAAATCAGAACGACTAGCTGGTGAACTTGAAAGTTACCAGAATCGATGGTCGGATTCGGTGTGTAACATTCCAACTTCATCTGCAAAGACAATAATCAAAACAACAAATTAGTGAAAAATAAAATTTGTAGCTAGGGTTACATCATGCAGAGCCTAAGAGTATGAGATATACCTTTTTTGAGTTTTTGGCAGAGAAGATGAAAAAGGAAGACTGATTTAAAAAAAAGGAAAAGGATTGTGAGATACGAAAAAGCCAAAAGGCTATTTATAGAGAAAATATGGGAGTCAAAAGGTAACGCGGGTATAATGATAGCCGTACACGTGTATCAATCTCAAGTTAAGCACCTTGTTAAGAGTTCTGGTGCACGTTAGCATTAACAGGCTGTTGCATAATTACAATCATTACCTTTTCGGTAAACAGTGACAGTTGTAGTGACCCGAACTTTTCCATGTTTATATATATTAATTGAGATTGATATTTACATGATTAAATGTTTCCAACATGTTAAGCAAACAAACTTGTTAAGACTTGATTAATTGAAATATGTTTCATATAGACAATTGACCACCCAAATTGACCGGTGATTCACGAACGTTAAAACTTGTAAAAACGACATGACGATATATATATGGATATACATATGGTTAACATGAGATTATGATAAGTAAGTATCTCCATAAGTATATTAACAATGAGTTATATACATATAAATAAGACTACTAACTTAAGGATTTCGAAACGAGACATATATGTAACGATTATCGTTGTAATGACATTTAAATGTATATATATCATATTAAGATATATTAATATATCATAATATCATGATAATATAATAATTTAACATCTCATTTGATATAATAAACAATGAGTTAACAACATTAATTGAGATCGTTAACTTAAAGGTTTCAAAACAACACTTACATGTAACGACTAACGATGACTTAACGACTCAGTTAAAATGTATATACATGTAGTGTATTTAGATGTATTAAAATACTTTTGGAAGACTTCAAGACATATATCAAAACACTCATACTTAACAAAAATGGTTACAGTTACTTTCCCATTCTTTTCTTTCATCAAGAATTCTAGTCGTATTCTTACCCGTATTATACACAGCTTCAAAACGTACTTACTATGGGTATATACCAATAGGAACTAGCATGGGATTACACTCTTGATTATGTCATGTATGACTAATCAATTTTAACTTCTACCATGAGCTAGTCAACTAACTAGAACTCCTTTTAACCCCACTCACCACTCACCAATTACCACCCATCATTCACTCCATTTCACTTCCAATTCTCTTTCTAATTCTCTCTCAACACACACACACTATTATGAACGTATTTTTCCAGTAGTTAATCATCATCTTCATCAAAAATCACTTCAAGAATCAAGCTATAATCATCATAGGAAGAACACTTCAAGAACACTTCAAAAATCCCTTTAAGTTTACTAATTTACTTCCAAGCTTTCTAATCCATTCCAAGTAATCATCTAAGATCAAGAAACCTTTGTTATATACAGTAGGTTATCTTTCTTATTCAAGGTAATATTCATATTCAAACTTTGATTCAATTTCTATAACTATAAACTATCTTAATTCGAGTAAAAATCTTACTTGAACTTGTTTTTGTGTCATGATCCTACTTCAAGAACTTTCAAGCCATCCAAGATCCTTTGAAGCTAGATCATTTCTTGTCACTTCCAGTAGGTTTACCTACTAAACTTGAGGTAGTAATAATGTTCATAACATCATTCGATTCATATATATAAAACTATCTTATTCGAAGGTTTAAACTCGTAATCACTAGAACATAGTTTAGTTAATTCTAAACTTGTTCGCAAACAAAAGTTAATCCTTCTAACTTGACTTTTAAAATTAACTAAACACATGTTCTATATCTATATGATATGCTAACTTAATGATTTAAAACCTGGAAACACGAAAAACACCGTAAAACCGGATTTACGCCGTCGTAGTAACACCGCGGGCTGTTTTGGGTTAGTTAATTAAAAACTATGATAAACTTTGATTTAAAAGTTGTTATTCTGAGAAAATGATTTTTATTATGAACATGAAACTATATCCAAAAATTATGGTTAAACTCAAAGTGGAAGTATGTTTTCTAAAATGGTCATCTAGACGTCGTTCTTTCGACTGAAATGACTACCTTTACAAAAACGACTTATAACTTATTTTTCCGACTATAAACCTATACCTTTTCTGTTTAGATTCATAAAATAGAGTTCAATATGAAACCATAGCAATTTGATTCACTCAAAACGGATTTAAAATGAAGAAGTTATGGGTAAAACAAGATTGGATAATTTTTCTCATTTTAGCTACGTGAAAATTGGTAACAAATCTATTCCAACCATAACTTAATCAACTTGTATTGTATATTATGTAATCTTGAGATACCATAGACACGTATACAATGTTTCGACCTATCATGTCGACACATCTATATATATTTCGGAACAACCATAGACACTCTATATGTGAATGTTGGAGTTAGCTATACAGGGTTGAGGTTGATTCCAAAATATGTATAGTTTGAGTTGTGATCAGTACTGAGATACGTATATACTGGGTCGTGGATTGATTCAAGATAATATTTATCGATTTGTTTCTGTATATCTAACTGTGGACAACTAGTTGTAGGTTACTAACGAGGACAGCTGACTTAATAAACTTAAAACATCAAAATATATTAAAAGTGTTGTAAATATATTTTGAACATACTTTGATATATATGTATATATTGTTATAGGTTCGTGAATCAACCAGTGGCCAAGTCTTACTTCCCGACGAAGTAAAAATCTGTGAAAGTGAGTTATAGTTCCACTTTTAAAATCTAATATTTTTGGGATGAGAATACATGCAGGTTTTATAAATGGTTTACAAAATAGACACAAGTACGTGAAACTACATTCTATGGTTGAATTATCGAAATCGAATATGCCCCTTTTTATTAAGTCTGGTAATCTAAGAATTAGGGAACAGACACCCTAATTGACGCGAATCCTAAAGATAGATCTATTGGGCCTAACAAACCCCATCCAAAGTACCGGATGCTTTAGTACTTCGAAATTTATATCATATCCGAAGGGTGTCCCGGAATGATGGGGATATTCTTATATATGCATCTTGTTAATGTCGGTTACCAGGTGTTCACCATATGAATGATTTTTATCTCTATGTATGGGATGTGTATTGAAATATGAAATCTTGTGGTCTATTATTATGATTTGATATATATAGGTTAAACCTATAACTCACCAACATTTTTGTTGACGTTTTAAGCATGTTTATTCTCAGGTGATTATTAAGAGCTTCCGCTATCGCATACTTAAATAAGGACGAGATTTGGAGTCCATGCTTGTATGATATTGTGTAAAAACTGCATTCAAGAAACTTATTTTGTTGTAACATATTTGTATTGTAAACCATTATGTAATGGTCGTGTGTAAACAGGATATTTTAGATTATCATTATTTGATAATCTACGTAAAGCTTTTTAAACCTTTATTTATAAAATAAAGGTTATGGTTTGTTTTAAAAATGAATGCAGTCTTTGAAAAACGTCTCATATAGAGGTCAAAACCTCGCAACGAAATCAATTAATATGGAACGTTTTTAATCAATAAGAACGGGACATTTCAGTTGGTATCCGAGCGTTGGTCTTAGAGAACCAGAAAATTTGCATTAGTGTGTCTTATCGAGTTTGTTAGGATGCATTAGTGAGTCTGGACTTCGACCGTGTTTTCTTTAAAAATGATTGCTTAACATTTTTGTTGGAAACTATATATTTTTAACATATGAATATTATGTGATATATTAATTTCTTAACGTGTTTGATATTATGTGATAGATGTCTACCTCTAGAACAAGTCCCATTGACTCACCTAATAATAATGAAGAGTCAAATGTAAATTGGAATGATTCGTGGACTGATTCACAAGTTCCCGAAGAGGAACCGGAAGAAGAGTCGGAACCGGAAGAAGAATCGGAACCGGAAGAAGAATCGGAATCGGAAGAAGAAATAGAACCGGTGGGGGAAATAATAAAACGGTTAAGTAAAAGAGAATCCTCAACCAACCGACCAAGGTTAATTATGGTCAATGGTGTTTCCGCCAAGGAAGCAAAATATTGGGAGGATTACCAATTCTCCGATGAATCGGATTCCGACGAGAATTCCGATGATGTTATAGAAATTACCCCAACTGAATTTAAAAAGGCAAAAGAAAATAATAAGGGAAAGGGCATAAAAATAGAGAAATCTAATTCCAACCCCGATGAACTTTATATGTATCGTCAACCCCCGAAGTCCTTAAGTTGTAACAATGACCTGGGAACCTCTAAACCACCAGGTTTTTCTAAACCAATGTGGATAACGACGGCTCGTATTAGGGGAACATCATATATCCCTAGAAACTTGGCAAAACGAACCAAAACCGAAGAAGAAGAAACAAGCGAGTCGGAATAAGATAGTTGTATTCGTGTGGTGTAATATAAGTAATATAGTGTGCTTATGCTTTATGATATATGTAAAAATTGCTTGTATTAATAAGTATTTTTTTTATGAATCTAACTCTTGTCTATTTTACAGTATAAAAACACAAAATGGATAGACAACCCAATATTTTAAGAGACCTACCCGGAGACATGATTGATGAAATCTTGTCTAGAGTCGGTCAGAATTCTTCGACACAACTATTTAAGGCGAGATCAGTTTGTAAGACATTCGAAGAACGTTCCAAGAATGCCTTGGTTTATAAAAGGCTTTCGTTCGAAAGATGGGGGATATCACATTGGGAAATCCATAAGTTACGATGTGTTTACTTTGACGCATATATTGCGGGGAACCCAAATGCTATTTTACGCAATGGGTTAAGAAATTATTTTGACTCAATATATCCGAATATTGGACTTCGTGATTTAGAAAAAGCGGCTAACATGCAACATAAAGAAGCATGTTATGCTTACGGATTAGTAATGTTCACTTCTCACCAAAGTGAGAACAAGAACATCGGGCTACAACTATTAAACAAAACGTTCCCACAAGTGACGGAGTCGGTAATTGGGGTAAGAAATGAGGTTTTTAGATTGTTACGGGACTGTTGGACATTACGTAACCCTCGTCCCTTTGACGACGTTACAACACGCTGTCTTATCAACGGCCATAACGGTTATGTTCCACAAGACCAAGGATGGGAAGTAATGCTAGTAAAACCAGAATGCATGACTTGTTTCTGGACGTATGAATTACGTGTCTTTATTGCCTTTGCTGAACGACTTGTGTACTAGCTAGAATTATCTTCACAACTATCTTGTATCAAAGTTATTGTGTGCTATATTTCATGCTTTATGTAAAATAAGCGGTATTGTAAGTTTGTAAAATATTGTATAAAAGTTTGAACGCGAAATATTATTATAATCAGTTTTTCATATAGAATTGTAGTAGTTGAATTGTATATTAGCTACTAAGTATGAACTTAACGGGTAGGTACTACCCGAATTTAAATTTATAAAACGCTAATATGAAGAAAAAGCTTTTATAAATGAGTTCATATTATGCTACGAAATACTATTAACTACTCTTAATATTCTATATGATTAACTTGTTCCATTTGACTATTTTGAAGGAAATGGCACCGACTACTCGACACACCGTGAATATGAATGAAGAGGAATTCCGTACTTTTCTAGCTTCAAACATAGCCGCAGTACAGGCTGCGCTACATACCAACAATAACCTTGGATCTAGCAGTACAGGAAATCGTGTAGGATGCACCTACAAAGAATTCACTGCCTGCAAACCTTTGGAATTTGATGGAACCGAAGGACCGATCGGATTAAAACGGTGGACCGAGAAGGTCGAATCGGTGTTTGCCATAAGTAAGTGTACTGAAGAGGACAAAGTGAAGTACGCTACGCATACCTTCACAGGTTCTGCGTTAACATGGTGGAATACCTATCTAGAGCAAGTGGGACAAGACGATGCGTACGCACTACCGTGGTCAGCATTCAAGCACTTGATGAACGAGAAGTACCGTCCCAGAACCGAGGTCAATAAGCTCAAGACAGAACTTAGAGGGTTACGAACCCAAGAATTTGATATTACCACGTACGAAAGACGATTCACAGAATTGTGCCTATTGTGTCCGGGAGCATTCGAAGATGAGGAAGAGAAGATCGACGCGTTTATGAAGGGATTACCGGAAAGAATCCAAGAAGATATAAGTTCACACGAGCCCGCCTCCATACAACAGGCATGTAGAATGGCTCACAAACTAGTGATCCAGATTGAAGAAAGAATTAAAGAACAGACTGCTGAAGAGGCCAATGTGAAGCAAGTCAAAAGAAAGTGGGAGGAAAAAGGTGATAAGAATCACCAATACAACAACAACAGCAATTACAACAATAATCGCAACAATTATCCCAACAATCGTAACATCAATCGCAACTACAACAAACGGCCCAACAACAACAACAACAGCAACTACAACAATCATCCCAACAACAATAATAACCGCAACAACAACAACAACAATCAGAAGCAGCTATGCCAAAGGTGTGAAAAGTATCACTCGGGGTTCTGCACCAAATTTTGCAACAAGTGTAAAAGAAACGGTCATAGCGCGGCGAAGTGTGAGGTCTACGGACCAGGGGTTAATAGAACGAAAGGAACAAATGGTGTCGGAACGAGTAATGGCGGAGCAAGTAGTGTCGGAGCAAGTTATGCCAATGTAGTTTGTTATAAATGTGGAAAACCGGGCCACATTATTAGAAATTGCCCAAACCAGGAGAACACGAAAGGACAAGGCCGCGGAAGAGTTTTCAATATTAATGCGGCAGAGGCACAGGAAGACCCGGAGCTTGTTACGGGTACGTTTCTTATTGACAATAAATCTGCTTACGTTTTATTTGATTCGGGTGTGGATAGAAGCTATATGAGTAGAGATTTTTGTGCTAAATTAAGTTGTCCATTGACGCCTTTGGATAGTAAATTTTTACTCGAATTAGCAAATGGTAAATTAATTTCAGCAGATAATATATGTCGGAATCGAGAAATTAAACTGGTTAGCGAAACATTTAAGATTGATTTGATACCAGTAGAGTTAGGGAGTTTTGATGTGATAATCGGTATGGACTGGTTGAAAGAAGTGAAAGCAGAGATCGTTTGTTACAAAAATGCAATTCGCATTATACGAGAAAAAGGAAAACCCTTAATGGTGTACGGAGAAAAGGGCAACACGAAGCTACATCTTATTAGTAATTTGAAGGCACAAAAACTAATAAGAAAAGGTTGCTATGCTGTTCTAGCACATGTCGAGAAAGTACAAACTGAAGAAAAGAGCATCAATGATGTTCCCGTCGCAAAAGAATTTCCCGATGTATTTCTGAAAGAATTACCGGGATTACCCCCACATCGATCCGTTGAATTTCAAATAGATCTTGTACCAGGAGCTGCACCAATAGCTCGTGCTCCTTACAGACTCGCACCCAGCGAGATGAAAGAACTGCAAAGCCAATTACAAGAACTTTTAGAGCATGGTTTCATTCGACCAAGCACATCATCGTGGGGAGCTCCTGTTTTGTTTGTCAAGAAGAAAGATGGTACATTCAGGTTGTGTATCGACTACCGAGAGTCGAACAAACTTACCATCAAGAACCGCTACCCACTACCGAGAATCGACGACTTATTTGATCAACTACAAGGCTCGTCTGTTTATTCAAAGATTGACTTACGTTCCGGGTATCATCAAATGCGGGTGAAAGAAGATGATATTCCAAAGACTGCTTTCAGAACACGTTACGGTCATTACGAGTTTATGGTCATGCCATTTGGTTTAACTAATGCACCAGCTGTGTTCATGGACCTTATGAACCGAGTGTGTGGACCATACCTTGACAAGTTTGTCATTGTTTTCATTGATGACATACTTATTTACTCAAAGAATGACCAAGAACACGGTGAACATTTGAGAAAGGTGTTAGAAGTATTGAGGAAGGAAGAATTGTACGCTAAGTTTTCAAAGTGTGCATTTTGGTTGGAAGAAGTTCAATTCCTCGGTCACATAGTGAACAAAGAAGGTATTAAGGTGGATCCGGCAAAGATAGAAACTGTTGAAAAGTGGGAAACCCCGAAAACTCCGAAACACATACGCCAGTTTTTAGGACTAGCTGGTTACTACAGAAGGTTCATCCAAGACTTTTCCAGAATAGCAAAACCTTTGACTGCATTAACGCATAAAGGGAAGAAATTTGAATGGAATGATGAACAAGAGAAAGCGTTTCAGTTATTGAAGAAAAAGCTAACTACGGCACCTATATTGTCATTGCCTGAAGGGAATGATGATTTTGTGATTTATTGTGACGCATCAAAGCAAGGTCTCGGTTGTGTATTAATGCAACGAACGAAGGTGATTGCTTATGCGTTTAGACAATTGAAGATTCACGAACAAAATTATACGACGCATGATTTGGAATTAGGCGCGGTTGTTTTTGCATTAAAGACTTGGAGGCACTACTTATATGGGGTCAAAAGTATTATATATACCGACCACAAAAGTCTTCAACACATATTTAATCAGAAACAACTGAATATGAGGCAGCGTAGGTGGATTGAATTGTTGAATGATTACGACTTTGAGATTCGTTACCACCCGGGGAAGGCAAATGTGGTAGCCGATGCCTTGAGCAGGAAGGACAGAGAACCCATTCGAGTAAAATCTATGAATATAATGATTCATAATAACATTACTACTCAAATAAAGGAGGCACAACAAGGAGTTTTAAAAGAGGGAAATTTACAGGATGAAATACCCAAAGGATCGGAGAAGCATCTTAATATTCAGGAAGATGGAACCCGGTATAGGGCTGAAAGGATTTGGGTACCAAAATTTGGAGATATGAGAGAAATGGTACTTAGAGAAGCTCATAAAACCAGATACTCAATACATCCTGGAACGGGGAAGATGTACAAGGATCTCAAGAAACATTTTTGGTGTCCGGGTATGAAAGCCGATGTTGTTAAATACGTAGGAGAATGTTTGACGTGTTCTAAGGTCAAAGCTGAGCATCAGAAACCATCAGGTCTACTTCAACAACCCGAAATCCCGGAATGGAAATGGGAAAACATTACCATGGATTTCATCACTAAATTGCCAAGGACTGCAAGTGGTTTTGATACTATTTGGGTAATAGTTGATCGTCTCACCAAATCAGCACACTTCCTACCAATAAGAGAAGATGACAAGATGGAGAAGTTAGCACGACTGTATTTGAATGAAGTCGTCTCCAGACATGGAATACCAATCTCTATTATCTCTGATAGGGATGGCAGATTTATTTCAAGATTCTGGCAGACATTACAGCAAGCATTAGGAACTCGTCTAGACATGAGTACTGCCTATCATCCACAAACTGATGGGCAGAGTGAAAGGACGATACAAACGCTTGAAGACATGCTACGAGCATGTGTTATTGATTTCGGAAACAGTTGGGATCGACATCTACCGTTAGCAGAATTTTCTTACAACAACAGCTACCATTCAAGCATTGAGATGGCGCCGTTTGAAGCACTTTATGGTAGAAAGTGCAGGTCTCCGATTTGTTGGAGTGAAGTGGGGGATAGACAGATTACGGGTCCGGAGATTATACAAGAAACTACCGAGAAGATCATCCAAATTCAACAACGGTTGAAAACCGCCCAAAGTCGACAAAAGAGCTACTCTGACATTAAAAGAAAAGATATAGAATTTGAAATTGGAGAGATGGTCATGCTTAAAGTTGCACCTTGGAAAGGCGTTGTTCGATTTGGTAAACGAGGGAAATTAAATCCAAGGTATATTGGACCATTCAAGATTATTGATCGTGTCGGACCAGTAGCTTACCGACTTGAGTTACCTCAACAACTCGCGGCTGTACATAACACTTTCCACGTCTCGAATTTGAAGAAATATTTTGCTAAAGAAGATCTCACTATTCCGTTAGATGAAATCCAAATCAACGAAAAACTCCAATTCATCGAAGAACCCGTCGAAATAATGGATCGTGAGGTTAAAATACTTAAGCAAAACAAGATACCAATTGTTAAGGTTTGATGGAATGCTCGTAGAGGACCCGAGTTCACCTGGGAGCGTGAAGATCAGATGAAGAAGAAATACCCGCATCTATTTCCAGAAGATTCGTCAACACCTTCAACAGCTTAAAAGTTTGGGACGAAATTTATTTAACGGGTAGGTACTGTAGTGACCCGAACTTTTCCATGTTTATATATATTAATTGAGATTGATATTTACATGATTAAATGTTTCCAACATGTTAAGCAATCAAACTTGTTAAGACTTGATTAATTGAAATATGTTTCATATAGACAATTGACCACCCAAGTTGACCGGTGATTCACGAACGTTAAAACTTGTAAAAACGACATGACGATATATATATGGATATACATATGGTTAACATGAGATTATGATAAGTAAGTATCTCCATAAGTATATTAACAATGAGTTATATACATATAAACAAGACTACTAACTTAAGAATTCCGAAACGAGACATTTATGTAACGATTATCGTTGTAACGACATTTAAATGTATATATATCATATTAAGATATATTAATATATCATAATATCATGATAATATAATAATTTAACATCTCATTTGATATAATAAACAATGAGTTAACAACATTAATTGAGATCGTTAACTTAAACGTTTCAAAACAACACTTACATGTAACGACTAACGATGACTTAACGACTCAGTTAAAATGTATATACATGTAGTGTATTTAGATGTATTAAAATACTTTTGGAAGACTTCAAGACATATATCAAAACACTCATACTTAACAAAAATGGTTACAGTTACTTTCCCATTCTTTTCTTTCATCAAGAATTCTAGTCGTATTCTTACCCGTATTATACACAGCTTCAAAACGTACTTACTATGGGTATATACCAATAGGAACTAGCATGGGATTCCACTCTTGATTATGTCATGTATGACTAATCAATTTTAACTTCTACCATGAGCTAGTTAACTAACTAGAACTCCTTTTAACCCCACTCACCACTCACCAATTACCACCCATCATTCACTCCATTTCACTTCCAATTCTCTTTCTAATTCTCTCTCAACACACACACACACTATTATGAATGTATTTTTCCAGTAGTTAGTCATCATCTTCATCAAAAATCACTTCAAGAATCAAGCTATAATCATCATAGGAAGAACACTTCAAGAACACTTCAAAAATCCCTTCAAGTTTACTAATTTACTTCCAAGCTTTCTAATCCATTCCAAGTAATCATCTAAGATCAAGAAACCTTTGTTATATATAGTAGGTTATCTTTCTTATTCAAGGTAATATTCATATTCAAACTTTGATTCAATTTCTATAACTATAAACTATCTTAATTCGAGTAAAAATCTTACTTGAACTTGTTTTTGTGTCATGATCCTACTTCAAGAACTTTCAAGCCATCCAAGATCCTTTGAAGCTAGATCATTTCTTGTCACTTCCAGTAGGTTTACCTACTAAACTTGAGGTAGTAATGATGTTCATAACATCATTCGATTCATATATATAAAACTATCTTATTCGAAGGTTTAAACTCGTAATCACTAGAACATAGTTTAGTTAATTCTAAACTTGTTCGCAAACAAAAGTTAATCCTTCTAACTTGACTTTTAAAATTAACTAAACACATGTTCTATATCTATATGATATGCTAACTTAATGATTTAAAACCTGGAAACACGAAAAACACCGTAAAACCGGATTTACGCCGTCGTAGTAACACCGCGGGCTGTTTTGGGTTAGTTAATTAAAAACTATGATAAACTTTGATTTAAAAGTTGTTATTCTGAGAAAATTATTTTTATTATGAACATGAAACTATATCCAAAAATTATGATTAAACTCAAAGTGGAAGTATGTTTTCTAAAATGGTCATCTAGACGTCGTTCTTTCGACTGAAATGACTACCTTTACAAAAACTACTTATAACTTATTTTTTCGACTATAAACCTATACTTTTTCTGTTTAGATTCATAAAATAGAGTTCAATATGAAACCATAGCAATTTGATTCACTCAAAACGGATTTAAAATGAAGAAGTTATGGGTAAAACAAGATTGGATAATTTTTCTCATTTTAGCTACGTGAAAATTGGTAACAAATCTATTCCAACCATAACTTAATCAACTAGTATTGTATATTATGTAATCTTGAGATACCATAGACACGTATACAATGTTTCGACCTATCATGTCGACACATCTATATATATTTCGAAACAACCATAGACACTCTATATGTGAATGTTGGAGTTAGCTATACAGGGTTGAGGTTGATTCCAAAATATGTATAGTTTGAGTTGTGATCAATACTGAGATACGTATACACTGGGTCGTGGATTGATTCAAGATAATAATTATCGATTTGTTTCTGTATATCTAACTGTGGACAACTAGTTGTAGGTTACTAACGAGGACAGCTGACTTAATAAACTTAAAACATCAAAATATATTAAAAGTGTTGTAAATATATTTTGAACATACTTTGATATATATGTATATATTGTTATAGGTTCGTGAATCAATCCAGTGGCCAAGTCTTACTTTCCGACGAAGTAAAAATCTGTGAAAGTGAGTTATAGTCCCACTTTTAAAATCTAATATTTTTGGGATGAGAATACATGCAGGTTTTATAAATGGTTTACAAAATAGACACAAGTACGTGAAACTACATTCTATGGTTGAATTATCGAAATCGAATATGCCCCTTTTTATTAAGTCTGGTAATCTAAGAATTAGGGAACAGACACCCTAATTGACGCGAATCCTAAAGATAGATCTATTGGGCCTAACAAACCCCATCCAAAGTACCGGATGCTTTAGTACTTCAAAATTTATATCATATCCGAAGGGTGTCCCGGAATGATGGAGATATTCTTATATATGCATCTTGTTAATGTCGGTTACCAGGTGTTCACCATATGAATGATTTTTATCTCTATGTATGGGATGTGTATTGAAATATGAAATCTTGTGGTCTATTATTATGATTTGATATATATAGGTTAAACCTATAACTCACCAACATTTTTGTTGACGTTTTAAGAATGTTTATTCTCAGGTGATTATTAAGAGCTTCCGCTGTCACATACTTAAATAAGGACGAGATTTGGAGTCCATGCTTGTATGATATTGTGTAAAAACTGCATTCAAGAAACTTATTTTGTTGTAACATATTTGTATTGTAAACCATTATGTAATGGTCGTGTGTAAACAGGATATTTTAGATTATCATTATTTGATAATCTACGTAAAGCTTTTTAAACCTTCATTTATAAAATAAAGGTTATGGTTTGTTTTAAAAATGAATGCAGTCTTTGAAAAACGTCTCATGTAGAGGTCAAAACCTCGCAACGAAATCAATTAAAATGGAACGTTTTTAATCAATAAGAACGGGACATTTCAACAGTTGTCACCTCGGGTACAGGAATTGCAGTCGAAAAGACAGTTTGGTGACTGCACGCATACATTGCATTTAATGCTAATACAGTATCCGGTTACGCATATATATATTTAAATAACCTCACAATATGCCCGGTTACATTTGAAATCCAACTAGGATTTTTTAGCAACATCATTAAGCATGCTAATTTGGATTAAAGGTGTTGTTGTGGTTCATTAAGTGTACATTTTTCTTACTAGTTCGACGTCATACACTAATTTTCAT
The DNA here is from genome assembly GCF_046630445.1 of Rutidosis leptorrhynchoides. Classification (NCBI taxonomy): domain Eukaryota; kingdom Viridiplantae; phylum Streptophyta; class Magnoliopsida; order Asterales; family Asteraceae; genus Rutidosis; species Rutidosis leptorrhynchoides. The sequence continues at coordinate 717,606,995 of NC_092333.1, forward strand.
TGTATATACCATCGAACTGGGGGGACTTAATGATACGCATATCCGCAGGACAATGCGGATGCGCATACAAAGCCCTAAACCGCACACAAAATTGTCATGTCAAAGATATGGCACGGGTATAGCCGCAGCCTATGCACCTATACCATCTGATGCGAGTTTTGTATACTTGCATAAGGGTCCAGTACATTCTAGAAGAATGTACGGTATAATCAATTCGGATTCTTTTCCTTAAATAATGAAAGTTAGTTGGGATAAGATTGCATTTGATTAGGGAAGAGATTCTACCAAATCCCTAATTCATGAGCCTATAAATACATAGCTCATAAACCCTAATACAGATATATATTCATTCGCATACTCATACGTAAACCACAGCATACAAATCTCCATCGTACGAATAAAGATTTTTACGATCTTAAAGACTTTCAAGTTTGTCTCGAACTGTAAAACCTTCATGTCTTCGGGCAACTCAACCTCGTATGCTAGGTTGTTGGTGGACTCTCAAATCGGCAACCCTGTCAGAATCGAAACGATGCCGATGTGGGTTATCCACCACTACGCGTCGGAGGTTCGAATATTGTTAGTCCTTAAACCCCTTTATGCACTCAAGCGTAGGTTCACCTTGACCTCGTGAAAATATGCTTGATCATTTGGCGCCATCCGTGGGACCTGTTATATGAAACAAAGACGATTGGAATTTATGTTGTATATGATTTATTTTACGTATCTTTTTTCCATAAAATTTTTTTGTTTAACTAATCGGTCACTTTCAGGTTTTTAATTGTTAGCAAGAATGGGTGGAGGAAGTAAGAGTGCAAAGAACCAAGGGCGATCGGACTCTCCAGTAAGTCCAGGGTTTCAAACACCTACGGCGACTGTTATGAACACCCCGTCGACGCCACCAGCACCAACCAAGGGCACATCAAAGCCTCCATCGACACCAAGTATTGAAACAGGGCCGGTTACATCAAAAACTGTCCTGAATGAATCATCTAAGGGATGGTGGCACACTCCTGATGGAAGTTTACTGGAAACAGGAACTAGCTTTAAACCATTCGAGGATCTGTCACCAAAAATTCTGAGCTTCAGTTCTCCAAGCGAAACGGTTCCACCAGGCTTTAAAGTTAAAACTACCTGTGTGGGTACAATACCAATTATCACCTCGGTTGAACCCGAAACACCGATTGAAAGGGTCACTACCGAGAAAGCTCAGGAAAGAATCAGGAAGATGGGTCTGAGAAATCCAGATGGTTCATACATCATGCTGACACCACAACAAGGGTCAACGGCGTGTGCGTCTTCACAACCAGTCCATACTAGTGCGAGCAATCAATATAATGGGGTGCACTATGCCGCAGCCCAGTCAAATAGCTTCATATCTCAATTACAGCAAGTCGCGCCACCACACTTGGCACCCGCTTTCAATGAGCCAATGCGGGTACAAGAATTTATGAGCAATTAGTTCGCGGTGATGCAAGGGTAAAAAGCTAAGCAAAGCCTTGAGTTAGCTCCCACAACAGAAAAGTTTGTGCCACGCATCGCCAATCATCCCTTCACAGTCGCACCGGTGTTGCCTCTAACACTTGGAAGTTATGATGGGTTATCAGATCCGGATGACTTTTTACAAAAATTTGAAGGAACTGCAAGAACACACAGCTGGGGTGATGCAGTAGCATGCCATATGCTACCAATAGTGCTGCAAGGAGTAGCAAGGGAATGGTTAAATAATTTGCCAGCCCAAAGCATTACAGGTTTTGCGGATTTGCGCTCAAGATTTTTATTAAAATTTCACAATTTGCGCGCACGCAAAAGAACACATGTCGAATGTCACGACATTAAGCAGAAATCAAAAGAGAGCTTGGGAGAAATAATAGACAGATATACCAAGGAGGTGGCTAAAATACAAGACTTTCCAGAAATCCAGAAGGTATCAGGTTTTATACATTGTATAGATACCGACAGACACCTGTCTTTATGGCAACGGTTACGGAGAAGAGTGCCAGAAACCTTCGCGAAAGCCGTAAAAGAAACGCATGATTACATGCGGGCACAAGAAGATATAAAGCAGAATCGCGGAAGTACCTCTTCAAATATGGACATCGAAGATGATTATTATCGAGTGCAGGGAAGAGGGTCAGAGTCTGGCAAATGTTATGGTGGTAATGGCCAACCTAGGAGTGGTAACTATCATAATGAAAAGTATCTCAAATTCAACAACAATAAAGGGGGAGGAAGTCAGAGGTTCAAAAGCAGCCACACTGAAAATGTTGCGTTAATAAAAGACCTCACAAAACACCAAAAGATATTTTGGCTACAGAGGCAGTGTGCAAAAGCTTCGACCCCCCAGTACCTTTGTCAAAGTATGGAAACAGATACAAAAGCAAATTTTGTGATTTTCACGATGATTACGGTCATGAGACCAATGAATGTTGGCACTTAATCGAAAGGGTAGTTGCTGAACTCAAAAGAGGAAGATTGCAACACTTGAAGAAAAGTGCAAGAGCACAAGTCGATAAGCCAAATGGAGAAAAAGAATATCTGTGGCAAAAGAAGAATGAGGGAAAGGAAACGGATAAAACCATAAACATGGTAACCAGCGGATGGACAAATCAGAGGCGCAAGTTAGAGGTATCTGAGGAATGGGAAAACACTCCCATCATATTCCCGGCCATAGCACAGGAACCCTCGGATGCGCCCATCACAATTAAAGGGCGTGTCAAAAGCTGCGGGTACATCATCAAGCGATTGCATGTAGACACCGGTTGCGGTGTTGATATAATGTACGAGCACTGTTTTCGCTTGCTGTCAGGGGATGTGCGAGCCAAGCTAGTAGCTCCTAACACTGCGTTATCAGGATTTTCTGGGGAGTCCGCATGGCCAATCGGGATCATCGAATTAAAGCTGGAGCTGGTGGATGATGATAATAAGGAGTTAGTGAGAAGCACGATTGTAGAATTTGCCGTCGTAAGGTTTTACTCAAAATACAACGCGCTTTTAGGGCGCACGACTTTGCAAAAATTGGCAGCCATCCCTTCCACGATACACGGCCTTATCAAGTTCCCAACACTTTTAGGAATTGCAACAATAAGGTCAGAAAAGCAAGATGCAAGCATAGCGGCCGTAGAACAAGCAGAACAACAGCCGAGTGAGGTAGAGCAAATTTGAAGCTGAATGATAATCGCAAACCCGCGACATCCAGAACAGAAAATTAAAATTGGCGGAGGATTATCTGATGAGACAAAGTTTAAGCTTCGTAATATATTAGCTTCTAATACGGACGTCTTCGCATGGAAAGAAGCGGACATGACGGGCTTACCAAGGGAAATTGCTGAGCACAAGCTTAACGCAAATCCTAGTCTGACGCCAGTGCGACAAAAGAAACGCGGCATGTCTCCTGAAAGAAGCGAATGGTTGAAGGCAGAAGTCGATAAGTTGGTCAAAGCAAACATCTTGCGAGAAGTAAGGTACCAAACGTGGGTAGCAAACCCAGTGCTGGTAAAAAAGCCCGATGGGTCTTGGCGCATGTGTGTTGACTTCACGGATATCAATAAAGCTTGCCCCAAGGACAATTATCCTCTACCAGAAATAGACTGGAAAGTTGAATCATTAGCTGGTTTTTGATACAAATTTTTTTGGATGCGTACAAAGGATACCATCAAATACAAATGGCAGCGGACGATGAGGATAAGACTGCTTTCCACACAAGCCAGGGCATATACTGCTATACCAAGATGCCATTTGGTTTAAAAAATGCTGGAGCAACATACCAACGGGTAATTGACGAAGCTTTCAAAGGTCAGATTGGGAGAAATTTGAAAGCATACGTTGACGACCTAGTTATAAAAAGCACAACAGAACAAAGTCTTTTGGAAGACATATTAGAAAGGTTCGTGTCGTTAAGAAAGATTAATATGAAACTCAACCCGTCGAAGTGCAGTTTTGGAGGAGAAGAAGGAAAGTTTCTTGGTCATATAATAACTGAGCGCGGGATACGTGCAAACCCAAAGAAAATAGAGGCAATCGAGAATATGCCGTCACCAAGAAATAAAAAAGAAGTACAAAGTTTAACGGGTAAGTTGGCAGTATTAACGAGGTTCTTATCAAAATTCGCAGAGCGATCACTCCCCTTTTTCGGGACATTGAAGAATTGCTTAAAAAAATGGATTTCAATTGGACGGAGGAAGCAGAAGTGGCATTTCAAGAAATGAAAAAGTTGCTGAAAGAGCTGCCAACAATGACTGCGCCGATTGCGGGAGAAACGTTGATACTATACTTAGCAGCATCGAAGGAAGCAATAAGTTCAGTATTAATAGCAGACAGAGGACAGGTGCACACTATAAAATTAAAAATAGCTAATTTTCAATCAATAGGCATTTAAAGTTATATAATTATTCTGTGCGAACAGGTACAAATGCCTGTATATTTTGTTAGCAAAGCTTTGACAGGAAGCGAATTAAACTATCCTGCAATCGAAAAACTGGTTTATGCACTCGTGCATATGGCTAGACGCTTGCGAAGGTATTTCCAAGCGCACCCAATAAGGGTCCTAACAGATCAGCCGATAAAGCAGGTGCTATATAAACTAGAAAATTCTGGTCGCATGGCCAAATGGGCTATTGAATTGGGAGAGCATGAAATAAGCTTTTCACCACGAAGTGCGGTAAAAAGGCAAGTCCTAGCAGATTATCTGGTTGAAACAGCCGGAGATATCGAAGTCTCGCATGAATCAAAAGAAATACCACCTCCACCCGAACGGCTGTGGGAAATGCACACAGACGGGGCTTGTGGCCCAGAAGGCGCAGGGGCAGGAATAGTCCTAAAAAGTCCAGAAGGAGAGGAATATACCTTCGCATTGCAATTCAGCTTCCCTGTCACAAATAATGAAGCTGAATATGAAGCATTTTTATCTGGGATGCGGGTAGCAAAATATTTGGAGATTAAAGAACTGTCAGTATATGTTGATTCGCAGTTAGTTGCAAACCAATTTAACGGAATATTCGAAGCACACGATGAATCAATGCAAAAATACTTAAAGCATGTGCGAGAGCTAGCAGTTGACTTCGATTTATTACAGATAACTCATGTTTCGAGGACGCTGAATAAAAAGGCGGATGCGCTAAGTAAGTTAGCCGCATTAACATTCAGTCATTTTAAGAAAGAAATTTGGGTTGAGGAAGTTAAAGTAAAATCTATTGAAGAAGACAGTGTTTCGGCTGCAGTTGAAGAAGTGGAGCAGAGTTGGATGACACCAATAATAGAATTTCTAACCAAAGGTACATTGCCGATAGATTCAAGTAAAGCAAGAAAGATTAAGATGAAAGCACCAATGTATCTGTTAAACAAGGGAATTCTATATAGAAAGTCTTTTCTGGGACCTCATTTGCGGTGCCTTAATCCAACTCAAGCGGAGTCAATCATACGGGAAGTACACGAGGGAATGTGCACTCTGCATTCGGGACACAAAACAGTTGCGTCCAAAATAATGCGGCTTGGATATTACTGGCCGTCAATGTACAGAGATGCCGCAGAGGTAATACTCAAGTGTCAATCGTGTCAACTTCATGCACCAGTAAGCAAGGCTCCGCGACAACCTATGATACCGGTCGCGTCTCCATGGCTGTTCTGCAAATGGGCAATCGACATAGTAGGGTTATTCCCCGCAGGATCAGGGGGTGTAAAATTTCTGGTAGTGGCCATTGATTATTTCATGAAATAGGTAGAGGCCAAACCACTGAAAACAATTTCGGGCAAGCAAATTCGAAATTTTGTGTGGGAAAACATCGTCTGTCGATTTGGAATACCAAATGAAATAGTAAGCGACAATGGTACACAGTTCAAAGGTAATCCATTTAGTGATTGGTGCCAAGAATTGAATATAAAACAAACATTTACATCAGTCGCACACCCTCAGGCGAATGCTCAGTGTGAGATTACGAATCGGGATATCGTTTTAAGAATCAAAGCAAGGCTGGGATTGTGTCGAAGGGGTTGGATAGATGAACTGCCTAACGTTTTGTGGGCACACCGCACAACTCTAAAGGGCGCAACTAATGAAACACCTTTTAGTTTGGTGTACGGGTCTGAGGCTGTAATACCCGCCGAAATAAATGTGCCAACAATGCGCATAGCTTCCTTCGATGAAAGTAGCAATAGCGAAGAACTGCGTGAAAACCTAAACTTAGTTGAAGAACGCAGAGAAATGGTGGCTATAAAAGAAGCAATCAACAAGCAAAGAATCGCAAGCTACTATAATAAGCGCGTACAACCATTATCTTTCCAATTGGATGACTTGGTGTGGCAAAAAAATGAAGCAAGCAGAGCAGAGGACACGGGTAAACTTGGACCTAAATGGGAAGGACCATACAAAGTTATTGGCGTAAGCGATACAGGGGCGTATCGGCTAGCAAGTTTAGATGGAAAAGCAATAAAACGCACCTGGCATGCGCAAACACTGAAACGGTGCTACATATGAAAAAACTGCAGATGGATTGATCACCCCAAATAACTGTTTTAAGTTTTTAGTATGAAAAGTTTTTATTTTACATTGTAAACATGACAGCTAAGTGTTGCTCAAGTGATATGTTTGAAATAAATTGAATTATGCAATTTAAGCCAATAACTTGTGCATTTTTACATTTGTTGATTGCATGCCCCTTAAGCTGCACAGGGACACACTCCGAGTCTCAAGTGGCATAGTTTAGTTTGGTTACAAATACTATTTTTAATGGTGACAGTAGTAAAATATTGGTTTGTTTCAAACGCTTGTACACCGCGCAAGACGGAGACTTGCACAGTCTAGACTATAAAACACAAGTTTGGTTACTTGTTTAAATAACCCGGACATTGGCGTGGCCGGAAGACTCTTGTGTATAGACATTGGTTTGTCTATAGTACGGGTAATTTGCATTGGATTGTATACGCGTACATACTTATAAAAAATTTTATAAAAGTCTTGAGTATAAACTTATAAGCATTGGTTTGCTTACTTTTGCGTACAACATTAGATTGTTAGCGCAAGAATAAAAAGATCATAAAACGATTGAATGGTCGCTCCCGTCATGAAGTCATGGAATTTATTCTACATAAGAGTTATTGAATGCATAATATTGTAACAAATCAATATAACTGCCATAGTGATTTCGTAAAAACACAATAAATGCGCCTTAACCAAAAAGGTTGTCAAAATTATATTCAATCAAAGGCTAACATATTACAGTTGGAGAATATAAAGTCAACCGCTTAGCATAAAAGCGGGACATATACAAAAATTTGACCTAATATATGCCAATATAAGCTAATATAAAAATAAAAAAGGGGGTGGCATTGGCTGGAACGTTTGCCCTACACTAAGGAGAGTATGCTACCCTCGCCCGCAGCGATCAGACGCATACTCCGCTGTCAACAGAAAAGAAAAATATAATATAGGGATGCGAAACCTCCAAGACTGCAAGACCCATCCCTCATTGGCAAAAATAAGCCACCCATGGATGGCTTAACAAACTCAATTGAGTTTGTCAGTAATTATCTCATGCGCGGAGATGGTAGGATCGTTAATGAGAAATTGAAGACGGGGGATAGAGATATGTTGAAGTTGGGAACAAGCTTCCTCACATTTTTCCTTGGCTCTATTAACGAGTAACTCAGCAATATTGGGGGGAATCACGGGGGGCACATACAGTTCTTGGCGAATAACATTCTAGAACAGGGTTCGCTCATACGCACATGCAGCAACCATGGTTGTACCAAATTGCTGCTCGACGGCTTTGCAGTCGAGAGCATGCTGGACAAGGTTCGGTAAACCCTTGCGGAGAATGTCATACTCCGCCTTTACAATGCCATGTTTCGCGCCCCATGACTCCTGTGACGCAATCCAGTCACTAAAGCTTTCGTTTAAAAAGATGACATGGTTCTCTGACTCTTTAAGCTTTGCAGACAACGATGTAATCTCCGACTCCATAAACCTTTTCTCAACAACATGCTGATCCTCCTCTTGTTGCCTTTTAAACATCATAACATTGATTCGCTCTTCAGCTTGCTTGTGCGCGGTTACTGCAACCGCAAGCTGAGCAGTGAGTTTGGAATTTTCCTGCTGCAAAGAAGTCTCTGTGGATGACGCCTATGGTGGATGAGCAAGCGCAGTAGATTTAAGCTGCAAACGGTTAAGGTCCTTGGCAAAGTTGAACAATGTAGATTGTGTGTCCATATACAGTTCCTCGGTAGGAGAAAGTGTAGAAAGCTTCTGAATCAATTGCTGGGGAGCACATGATTGTAGGAAAGAAAACTGTTGGGAAAATGCTGGTAGAGAAACCTTCAGGAGTTCATCGATATTTGGAATCAGTAGAGACAAATCTTCTGGGTTTGGGCACACGCGCTTTGAAGGATGAACTGCACCGCTTGGACCTGCAAAAGCAATAAACATGGTGTATAAATATCTTAACATAAAAATTCAACTAAAAGGTCGTCGGATGAAATTCATACCTTCGTCGTGTAACCTTTTTTGGCTACCTCACCCTCTTGAACCGGGAGTCTGGTACAATGAAGGTAGTAAATCAGAACGACTAGCTGGTGAACTTGACTGGTTACCAGAATCGATGGCCAGATTCGGTGTGTAAGATTCCAACTTCATCTGCAAAGACAATAATCAAAACAACAAATTAGTGAAAAATAAATTTTGTAGCTAGGGTTACATCATGCAGAGCGTAAGAGTATGAGATATACCTTTTTTGAGTTTTTGGCAGCGAATATGAAAAAGGAAGACTGATTTAAAAAAAAGGAAAAGGATTGTGAGATACGAAAAAGCCAAAGGCTATTTATAGAGAAAATATGGGAGTCAAAAGGTAACGCGGGTATAATGATAGCCGTACACGTGTATCAATCTCAAGTTAAGTACCTTGTTAAGAGTTCCGGTGCACGTTAGCATTAACAGGCCGTTGCATAATTACAATCATTACCTTTTCAGTAAACAGTGACAGTTGTCACCTCGGGTGCAGGAATCGCAGCCGAAAAGACAGTTTGGTGACTACACGCATACATTGCATTTAATGCTAATACAGTATCCGGTTACGCATATATATATTTAAATAACCTCACATCTGTCCGGTTACATTTGAAATCCAACTAGGATTTTTTTAGCAACATCATTAAGCATGCTAATTTGGATTAAAGCTGTTGTTGTGGTTCATTAAGTGTACATTTTTCTTACTAGTTCGACGTCATACACTAATTTTCATTGTATATAACATCGAACTGGGGGGACTTAATGATACGCATATCCGCAGGACAATACGGATGCGCATACAAAGCCCTAAACCGCACACAAAATTGTCATGTCAAAGATATGGCACGGGTATAGCCGCACTCTATGCGCCTATACCATCTTATGCGAGTTTTGTATACTTGCATAAGGGTCCAGTACATTCTAGAAGAATGTACGGTATAATCAATTCGGATTCTTTTCCTTAAATAACGAAAGTTAGTTGGGATAAGATTGCATTTAATTAGGGAAGAGATTCTGCCGAAACCCTAATTCATAAGCCTATAAATACATAGCTCATAAACCCTAATACAGATATATATTCATTCGTTTACTCATACGTAAACCACAGCATACAAATCTCCATCGTACGAATAAAGCTTCTTACAATCTTAAAGACTTTCAGGTATGTCTCGAACTATAAAACATTCATGTCTTCGGGCCACTCAACCTCGTATGCTAGGTTGTTGGTGGACTCTAAAATCGGCCACCCTATCGGAATCGAAACGATGCCGATGTGGATTATCCATGACTACGCATCGGAGGTTCGAATATTGTTAGTCCTTAAACCGCTTTATGCACTCAAGCGTAGGTTCACCTTGACCTCGTAAAAATATGCTTGATCAGATGTCAAAGCTTGGCTAGGGAAATTCTTCTCCATGAAAGACATAGGAGATGCATCATATATTTTGGGAATAAAGATCTATCGAGATAGGTCAAGGAGATTAATTGGGCTAAACCAAAGTGCATATATAGATAAGATACTATAGAAATTTGGTATGCATAACTCAAAGAAAGGGTGCGTTCCTATGAACCCTAGAATGATATTGAGCAAGTCTCAATGTCCTAATTCTAACTTGGAGTCAGCTACCATGAGTCGGACTCCATATGCTTCAGCTATAGGATCAATCATGTATGCGATGATATGCACTAGGCCTGACGTGTCGTATGCACTAAGCATGACTAGTCGTTATCAGGCTAATCCTGGTGAAGCTCATTGGATAGCAGTTAAGAACATTCTAAAGTATCTTAGGAGGACTAAAGAGATGTTCTTGGTCTATGGTGGGAATGACGAGCTGAGCGTCAAAGGATACTCTGACGCTAGTTTCCAATCAGATAGAGATGATTGCTCTTCACAATCAGGATTTGTATTTATGTTGAACGGTGGAGCCGTCACATGGAGAAGTGGCAAGCAAAGTACTATTGCTGATTCTACGACAGAAGCCGAGTATATAGCGGTAAATGAAGCTGCTAAATAGGCCATGTGGATACAGAAATTCATCGAAGATGTGGGTGTGGTTCCTACAATCCATGATCCTGTTGAGATTTTTTGTGACAATGTGAGTGCGGTTGTCTTAGCTCAAGAACCGAGGTCACAAAAGCGCACACGACACATACTCAGAAAGTACCATTACATCCGTCAACTTGTAGCAGAAAATGACATATTATTAAGTAGAGTAGACACGACTAAGAACTTGGCTGATCCTTTCACCAAGCCTTTACCACAGACTAAGCATGATGCTCATAGCATGTCTATTGGCATTCGTGTCATTGATGATAAAGTTTGATTGTATTTTTTATGTTAAGTTTGAAACTTTAAACATTGGGTAATATTATATGTTGCAATTGATCTGATGATTAATATATTGAGATTATATTATACGCACGATGCAATCATTTCAATGTATATTGCCATGTTTCATTTTGCATGTTTTAACTTTCAATGAATATTATTTCATAAACTTCCACAGTCGATCATTCTCTAAGGAAGAGAGAATTGAATTAAGGCTGCTATGAAGTGTAGTAATATAGGCTTATATGAAACTACATTCATGAGGAACTTTATAGTTGATTCAAGGTTCTGGAATGACCACACTTAGACGCTACTTCATGGTCTTAAGTCACGAGTAAGCTCTAAGATGGCAACATCATTTATCCTAGAGTGGATATGTATAAGGAATCCTGACACAAACTATATTCTACTTTGACCTGTATTTAACGCTGTGCGTAAATGCCAGTCTGGAATGTGGTGGGTGTCTATACAGTTGAAGCAATTTGTTCCTTCTTCTCATAGAAAGTTGAAGCGATATCTCTGGGCCCCTCGTTGATTTGTGCTGAATTAAATGCATGGCCATGCTACGAATGAATTGATGCAATAGCAGTCTATTTGATCACCACAAATCTTTATCGGGAATATAATCTTGAACGATAATGATTGACACTTAACCATGCCACACGTTCTTAAAGATATCTAGAACAAAAGGATGATTGATATTAATCAAAATATAGGAGTGTAACGTAGCAGACTAGTTGTTACACATGGTGTGTCTTTTAAGACAAGCCAATATTATTAATGTCAGCGCAAGTGGGAGTCTGTTGGAAATATGTTCTCGGGTTGGCTACGGTTCGACCGTGGTTTGACCGTGGTACATATATTCCGAAGATATGCCCATGACATTAAATAATAAAAGTCCATTTATCCTATTCGGTCACACACAAAGGCCAATCGTAAATTGTTTGATATACCTTCTAATCGGAAATTAATTTATTAATCATTAGTTAATGGTTTAATAAATTAAGTAAGTTTTTTATGTGCATACATATACTTACAAATCTAAATATGTAGAGATTTGATTAGATTTTGCAAATCATATTTTATATAAGATATAAGATTTGATTTGATTTATAAAATATGATTTGATTTTGTAAATCTTATTTTATAAAAAGATTTGATTTTGCAAATCTTTCAAAATCTTTATTTATTATATTTGTGCTAGATGTATTATTGTATCAATAATCAATAATGTACTTTGTTCTATATAATACCAAGTCTTGGTATTGGAAAAAATGAAGTTACGAGAGACACACAAAAAAACACACATACAAAAATGCTATTTTTCTTTCTCATTTTCAAGTAACCAAAATACTTGAAATCTATAATTGGGTTCGGTTTTGGTGAAAATAACGAAGAAAAGATCCGTTAAGTAGAAGGTATATATCGAAGCAAGGTTGAAACTTTGGGTGTCTACCGTTTAGAGGAACTCTTCTTTGGGTTTTCAAATTCGATCTTCAAAAGGGCTACAAAGGTTGTATTCTAATCTTCTCTTGTTCGGTTTCGTTAATTTGTTTTGTTTGCTAAAGTTTTGTACAATGATCCGTGAAAGAGTATGATTTTGTAAAGTTTTAAAAAATGCTTCCGCTCGCTTTGAATTTGTATCATACTCCAACACATAGAAATGCCATCGTGTTGCTGCGAGAAATGATTTCGCTCTATAACTTAAACATTGTTTAAGTAATCAATAATTAAAATACGCAAATCGACAATTGATCCAAACTTAAAATACTTTTGTTTGAGCTAAATAATATTTCATTAAATTTATACGAACGGATTCAGTTATAATGTGTTTTCTTAAGTACATATAATAGGAATTTATATGATTGGATTGAGTGTAGTTTTATATGCTCTTAATAGATTTTTCTCATAATGCATTCTATTAGGCGGCAGATTGGTAAAGGGGTTTCTACGCGCTTTTGGAAAGATTGTTCAGATCAAAAACCGAAAACACATATAAGCCCAAGATGATTAGAAAAGCCAAATTATTAATAAAAATAATCAAAGAGTAAGGATCAAAGAAATTACCTTTAGCTTCGTTATCATCCGTTCTAATTTGGGTGTACATGCATCTCTATTTATCATTCATCATAAACCAAGATTGTTAAGGGTATGATTTGTTGATTTGGATGATATCAATCATGCATGAGGTAATGATAATCCATAAAGCCCAAAGCACATCGACCATTTCTATATAGATTATTTGATCTGAACTGCAAAAGTTCAAAGTTAGAACAAATCTTTAGTTAGATTTCAATCATAACATAATTATAATCCATTTATAATAAATAAAAGCACTTGAAAGCTTAAAATAATTGCAGTAATAAGAGCTACAGTTTTGTTCAAGCTTACTAAATGAAAAAAAAAAAAAAAAAAAAAACATGTGTTTTTTAGTGTTAAACATACCATAGTCAAGGTATATGCTAAAGGTGGCAATGTTGGCCCATTTACCTGAAATTAGTCGATATGGGTTATATTCTTCTTCAAAGCAATAGTTTTGCCAACCACTAGTCACGGGACCTGTATACTACACCATACATTCGTTCCCCGATCTTTTCTACCTTCTAATACTGTTTTCGATATCAAAAATATCAAAACCAGAAAACTCCAAATTAACACAAATCATTGAAAACTTATAAGATCATAAATGTATCACTCTACCTGGTCCATAGCAGGCCTTGCTGAAACGGACTGTATATACATCAACAAACAAGCTTGAATGTATGATGAACATATCTGGCGTATAAATAAAAAAAAAAAAATCCTAAAACAACATTGCGGATGTCATTTTGTACATGTTCACATGAAATAAGCAAGTGTCTTAAAAAAGAAAAAAAAAAAACTAAAAAACCAAAAACAACATTGTGTTTATTCATAAAAGTTTCAACATCTAATAACCATAATCACATACTCCATCTTTAACAATTTAAGATATTTTAATGAAACTTCGACAAGTTTGGAAGATCGACATTCTAATACTTCTTATGTAATGTTCCAATTGAATATCATTTTGTTTGATATATTTTAGTATGATTATGATACCTGGTGCATAAATACGACATTATAGAAACAGGTCGGCGCAATCGGAACCCAACACAATTATAATGAAAATACTTGATTAACATGTTTGCATTGGTAATAACAAACGTTTTGTCAAAAAATTAACCTAACAATTATTTATAAATATTAAAGTTATTAAGATGATAAAACCCTCAGTTCGATCGAAGTCTTATCTATTAATTGCTAGCGGCAGTATCATATATGGATACAACATAATTAGGCACAAACCTACTACTCATCATAAGTAATTCAATTTGAGCAGACGAAATAGATATCCTATACATAGGGATTTAACGGCAGAAGTTGGTTGCGGTGGAGGTAAAAGAAACAAAGGTTTTTTGAGTTAGGGCTCAAATAGTTAAGATGTTAGTGACGGTGAAAATGAAGTGGGGTAAAAGGAAACGATGGTTACTCAAATTAGGGCTAAATTATTACTATAATTTTTTTCCTAAAATAATTAATAACATTAAACTGATTCGAAAATAAACGAATATAAATGATACAAAGAGAATTCAAATTATAACTACTAACATAAATCATCGATTCTATCAACAAGGCAAAACAATAACAAATCAGTAAACAATTAACATAGAGAACCCCTAAAGCACCAAAAGCACTAATATACATAAAATAAACATAACATAAACAGTGACAACAATCGATAGAATTTCGATCGCCACCGTAAAAGTGAATGACCATCAGTCACAACACCACACGAACCGTCACAGAGTTGATCCTAAACTTGCAAAAGGCCAGCTTCACCCCTAAATCTGAAACCAGCACTACTACAAAAATGGGAAATGGAAACCGGTTTTTAGGGGTTTAGGAACCGGTTTTAAAACCGGTTTCTATGGGTAGGGGTTTCTAAAGTGGAGACCGGTTTTGAAACCGGTTCCGAAACTTGACTTTTGGAACCGGTTTTTACAAAAAAACAGGTTTCGATTCTCTAGAATAGAAACCTGTTTTTTTAATAAAAACCCGTTTCTATTGTAATTTTTTTTTTTTAAATATATTATGCAAACAGGACCATATATCCTAATGCAGATACGTCCATTTCATGTCTAAAACTACATCTTCGAATTGAAGTCAGTATATGTGATGGTTTCCAGTGGTTTCCAGCCGTCATCTAGATGGCTCTGTTCCAGCCGTCATCTAGATGTTCAAAACTGCCTACTTTGACAACGCGTATGGAAGTGGCAAACTTGAACACGATGACGGCCGCCAACTTCCGCCAAGCTTCCTAGTTCACACCATTCACCGCCATAGAATTTTTGCTATAAATAGAGATGCAAACTTTCATTGTAAATCATCCCAAAAAATCACTCAGAGAAGTGTAATCACAACCTAGATAGTGTGTGTGAGTTTGAAAGTTTTTTTTTAGAGTTTTGTAATACTCGTGTAATCTATTCTTGTGAGTAATAGAGTTATTTTCTCTCAAATTTATATCTCCCAACGTCCAGGCGATCCTCTCTTCCCAACAAGTGGTATCAGAGCCAGGTTAGAGACGTTGGTTGAGTTTTTGGGTCTTCTGAAGTTTCCTCAAAATCCAATTTTGAGTGTACCATTGGATTCGTCTCGTCGAACCGATTCCAACGCAAAAAAACGGTGACTTAAACGGAGTTATAACGAGCCCAGAAAACGCGGTCAAAGTTTGGTCAACTCGCCGGAGAAGACGACCGGTGCCGGAATTTTCGCCAGAGAAGAAAGTCCTGTAGCAATTCACTGTAGCAGCTGGCGGCACTGTAGAAAGTTCTTGTAGCAGTACTGTAGCAAGTTCCTGTAGCGGTACTGTAGCAATTCTGAAATTTTACAATTTGGTCCCTGAAATTTTTAGAATTTCATTTTTGGTCCCTGAAGTTTATAACAAATTATAATTTTGCCCCGTAAGTGAGATTTGAGCCGCGAAGTATCCATTCCACCATTTTCAACCGTTCCGGACGTAACGGTGATATCTGTTTTCTAAAATTCAACCCCGTTAGTGTTGAAAAATCATTTGTAAGGTGATAATGTCCACAGAAGAGTCAACATCATCTTCCGGAGCTATGATTATGCTCACAGCCACAAACTATACGCTGTGGAAACTTCGGATGGAAGATCTCCTCTGTAACAACCCTGGATTTTCCAACGTTTAATTATTAATAATTTATTATTAATGCTTGCATTTTAATAAACGTATTCTTATACGTGTTACTTGTTACCGTATTTAACTTTACATGCCCGATTTGTCTTTGTGACACACGAACTTTACACGAATAATATTTTCAAATATTATTTACATTCATGATTAATTAATATTGATCATTTTTAATTAACTAATGTTACTAGTTAATTACTTGGGCTTTACTTGATTAATTGTTACATTTTTGGACTTGGGCCTTTTATTAATGAACATGGACTTGGAAGCCCACCCTACTTTCTTAATGGATTAATTAGCCCATTATTATCATGCAAGTATTACATTAAAATAAAACTAGATTAGTTAGTTCATGAGGAATCTTGTTACTTGCATATTTACACCTTGTTCCCATAACCATTTAACTTTATTACCACTCTAAGCTATCACCTTTCTCCCATGTTTGAAAGTTGCATTGATCCCTTCCTCTTTGATCCCTTTGACCGTTGGCCTAGGTTGAATAAAAGGGAGATCAAAACTTTTTTTTTTTGAGATACTTATTCACTAGTTTCCTTTCATTTCACACGCACACAAAGATACTTACAACTTTCACTCATCTTTTCTATCCTTTCTTTTAAGTAACATGAAATATTTCTTCTTCTTTTTCCTTTAACCAAAATCGCCACCATCATTCATCAAGTTACTTGTCTTGTTTGTTGATTACTTACTAGTTATTTGTTGTTGTTAAAGATCAAGTTTTCTAACTTGTATCTTCATGAAATCTTGTTACTTCCATCTTTATTTGATGAAGTCAAGAACAAGGAATCTAAACTTTCTAGTTTATGGTTCTACACTTAAATGTTTTCAAGATTTAAAGATCATAAGTTTCATAATCATACTTGTGTTCATGTTTTGTAGACTTAAATCCTAAGATCCAAACTTTGATTTGAATCTTCCTAAGTATGAAACAAACATGAACATAATACTTGTACTTTAGTTTATTTCTTTCTTTTGTAAGTACATTAAAGTTGTAATATTGTTATTTTGGTCAAGTATTACTAGTTAATCTTGATCTCATATTTCTTGGAACTAAAAGTTAACTTTATAAGTTCAAGAACATGGAAGTATAACTTTCTAGTTATAACTTCATACACTTATGTTGGATCTAAGTTTCTATAGATTATGGTCTTCTAATTTTGTTGTAAATAAGAGCTTACAAGCTTACATACATTTTTCAAGTTGAAAATCTAAGTTTCATAACTTATGGTTTCATTAAAGTGTAGATCCAAGTTTTGTAACTTAGGATCTAACTTAAGAACACTAGATCTAGACTTTCTAGTCTAGGATCTTTAAGATCTAGCTAAGATCTAAGTTCTACAACTTAAGATCTTGATAATTTAGTTTGCTTTCAAGTTTGTAACTTAGTATTACTTTTATAACTCATGTATGTGTCGGATCTAAGATCTTGATGTAACTTTGGTTCATCAAACTACATACAACTCTTAAGTGAGTTGTGCTACATATCTTAGACTTACATTAGTGTTATTATGTTCAAAACTTGGTAAATATGATGCAAACCCATCATCGAGTTGTACACTTGAAGCTATACGCATCAAGGATGAGAACCGTGATGAGCATCAAGCACCAAGAACCCACCGGAACACCTTTATTTACAGTTTCTGGAACTGATCACACTACCTGGGCTACTGGAAAGCTGATTTTCAGTTATTTCGGTTCAATTATATGATTTTCTGTTTAGACCTCGTCTTAATCCGAGTTACGGTTTAGGATCTATGGCCTCCCGGAAGTCACTACACCCTATTAACGTTGTGCTGAAATTTCTGAGCTACTCGCACTTAAACCGTCACCACGGTCAAACGAAGACGAGTTTGGTTCTGGAAATTGGTCAGCCTCTAGGGGACTCATATACGGAGCCATGGCCACTGGACTCACCCCATTTCAGTTTGTATAGAGGTTGTGGTGACTGAACGAAGTCAGCCTTTGTTTTAAACCCTAGTCTCGACTTAAAACTTACTTTACACTTTTTGTTTAATGATGAATGATGATGGTACTTAAGACAAAATTTACATACTTTTAAACCTTTGGAACGAATTACTGACTTAGTAACTTTTGACTTAGGTTGAGGACCTTTCGGACCAACCACTTGCTTACTATTCCCGCGTATCGACTTTTACTACTTTCCACTATGAGTTATAGCATCCCTTTTTACTTTAACTATTTTGGGAACTGAGAATACATGTGCATTTTACATTTTACATACTAGGCACGAGTACTTAAACTTTATATATGTGTGGGTTATACAACGGCATAAACTTTCCCCTTAGCTCGGTAACGTTTAGTCATTGGTCTTTGAACCGGTGAACGCGAATCTTAGATATGGATCCATAGGGTTTGACATCCCCACTCGGGCTAGTAGCGCTAGCATTTAACGGGTGTTTAATACTTCATAAACTTACGCACTCACCAAGTGTACTTTTAGGGGGGTGTTATAAACGTTAAGTTAGTTACCAAGTGCCCACGGTTGAACATATACTTTTCATACTGTTTTGAAACGCTGTTTGAAGCACCGAAATCTCGTGGCCTACCTTACATTACTGTTATACTTAAACTATAGCTCACCAACCTTTTTGTTGATGTTTTTAAGCATGTTTTTCTCAGGTGCTTAAGGTTTGATTGCTTCCGCTGTAGTTGTCATGCTTTGTAGACTCCCGCTGCGCTTATTAGAGATGTCACCGCATGAAACGTTTAATTTGCATTCAAACAATGTTATTTTTGAAACAATGTATTTGTAACGACCTATAGGTCACGTACTATTATTTTTGCTTGCTATTCGTAGAAGCATACTTTCGGATGTTAAACCTTTAACGTTGGTTAAAACGTCACCTTTTATCATGAATGCAAACTCTTTTTGAAACAGCATATAGTATTTGACCTTGTAATGATCCTGTTGTTGATGATTCATACATGATGGTTTTGTACGGGGCATCACATTTGGTATCAGCATTGGTTGTAGGGAATTAGGTTGCATTAGTGAGTCAAGACCCGACCGAGTAGGATTCACTAATAGGACTAATCTACAACTTGCTAGTTTACTTGTTTCTGCGGAATTTCTGCATGCTGCTGCTTACTTTTACTGCTATATGCCGTATGCTACTACATGATTTCACTACTGCATGTTATTATCTGCTTTCGATTGCATGATACTTGTCGTTATTGCCATGCTACTTACCGCTATACATGATCTAGACTGTCGTAGTTACTTTGCCTAATACGTGCTTGCTTTATGACTTACTGACATGGAAAAAGTTATTTTTCCTAGTTCAGATGTCGAATATTCCACCTGTTATCATTTTGGAGAGCGACTCGGACTCATCCGCCACCTCGCCTGCCATTGTTGCCTATTCTCAGATCCCGTCATCGACACCTTCCAGTGACTCCGGCGCTTCATCCTCTGGAGCCAGTAGCCATGCACCCAACCCAGTGGTCACCTCTGACGGAGCCGAGGACGTACAGGAGATTCTAGCTCCACTTGCCCCAGGACCCTAGGAGCCACAGTACCATTCCGGTGGTGCTGTGATTCCCACGGAACTTGGGGAAGGTCCGTTCCGTAATGAACATAACCATTGGTGCCGACGCCTTCCTGATGGACGTCTCGTGCTGATCCCGCCTTGCAGATACCGACTGATGATAGCCGGCTGAGCAGAGCCACCCGTGCAGCCACCCCCAGATGATTCCGACGACTCATCATCCGATGACTCATCCTCTGACGACTCCAATGACGAGGATTCCAACGAGGATCCCTAGGAAGCACCCGTGCAGCCACCCTCTACCCCGCTGAAGAAGCGGTATTGTTTTGACAGTACTGTTATTCCTGGGGTTAACGGAGGGAGATCGTCCGTTAACGCACATGGACTGAGGACTAGAGTTACCGCCTGTAAGCGGCTTGTGCCGTATCCTGCTGATCCATTCATACGTAAGGCTCCCCGATACGCAGCATCTACTTCTGGAGCCGGACCGTCTGCACCACCGGCACCATCTGCACCATCAGCACCGCCTGTCCCACCATCTCCCTCTGTCGAGGAACTGACGAGGGAGGTGGATATCCTCCGTGCTCGGGTAACTGAGCTCGAGGACCAGGTGTCCCACATGATGGACATCCTTTACCCACCGTCACCATAGAGCATTTGTATTATATTTCATTATGTAATCACATTTGTAGTTTCATGTATTACTTATGTATTGTACGAACCTATGCGGATGTATGCAACTTATTATTAATGAATGGAACTTTGTGTTGTTTAATCTTTGTATGGTGTTCTATTTACGTTACAGTGTGATGACTTTGTGGTATCTGAATCTATTTGCGTTACTTAATTAACATGTGATGTGTTGATTCCATGTTGGTTACCATATACTGTATTACTATTATTTGAATACTGGATTTTGACTTGAGTCAAAATTTTTGTTTAGAACATCAATGCCAAATGGAAGATCAACGCCAACCGAAGCACAGATCGAGGAAATGATCGCTGAACGTGTGGCCGCAGCTTTAGCGGAAAGGAACCCCCAAGCTTCACCAGTTAACCAGCCCATTCGTAATGGGTGCACATACAAATAGTTTCAAAGCTGCAAGCCCCACAACTTTAGTGGTACTGAGGGGCCGGTTGGTCTCACTAGGTGGTTTGAGAAATTAGAATCTGTGTTCCGTGTTAGTAACTGCTCAAAGACGGACAAAACCAAGTATGCCTCGTGTACGCTATCAGACGGCGCACTAACCTGGTGGAACGAACTGGCTCAAGCAAAGGGTATTGACGAGGCGTATGCTACGCCGTGGGAAGAATTCAAGGGGGCCATGATTGAAGAGTACTGTCCCCGAACAGAAATCCAAAAAATGGAGATTGAGTTTGGGCAGTTGAAGGTTGTGGGAAACGATCTCGATGGTTATAATCGTAGGTACTTGGATCTAGCCCTGATGTGTCCTACCATGGTTACCCCGGAGTTTAAGCGTATGGAAAGGTACTTGTGGGGACTTCCTAAGTCCATTAAGGGAAATGTCACCTCATCTAAGCCACCAAATGTCCTGGAAGCAATGCGCATGGCACACACCTTAATGAACCAAATTATCAGCGATGAACCGGAAAAGGCAAAATCCGAATCAGGGGTTAGCAATGAGAATGGTAAGTGGGACAACAACAAGGGGAGAGCCTATGATCAAACCCCCGCCAAGAGGCACAACGTTGGGAGGAACCCCAATCCGAACACCAACTCGAACCCCAACTACAAGGGTAGTCTACCACAGTGCAAGAGGTTCTACAAGCACCATACCAGGTACTGTAATGTTTTTTGTGAAAAATGCAAAAGGACTTTGCATATTGACAAGGACTGCAAGATCACCACCATGACTGGGAAGCCGAACCCCACGGGACCGAGAAAATGCTATGAATGCGGACAGACAGGCCACTTCAGAAATGAGTGTCTCAACAAGCGAAAGGACGGTAGACCACCGCATGGAAGAGCATTCAATGTAAACACAAGAGATGCCAGTGAGAACCCCGACTTGGTCACATGTATATTCACTATCAACAATCTATTAGCTTCTGTTCTATTTGATACTGGTGCCGATAGAAGTTATGTATGTAGACACTTTTGCTCTAAGATAAATTGGTCGTTAGTTCCTTTAAAGGAGAGTATGCTTGTAGATGTAGCCAATGGAAAACTTGAGAAAGTTGACCAAATTAGCCGAGGAGCTATTATCAACATAGCTGGTGTGGATTTCGAGATTGACTTGATACCTATTCAGTTGGGAAGCTTTGATGTTATTGTCGGTATGGACTGGTTGACCAAGATAAGGGCCGACATTATCTGTGGAGATAAAGCTCTTCGTATACCACACGGAGATGGTGAGCCACTGATTATTTACAGAGAGAGATGTAGCTCGAAACTGAATCTCATTAGTTGCATGAAAGCGCAAAAGATCATGAAGAAATGACTTCTTGCTATTTTAGCACATGTTAAAACGTTAGAACTTGAGGTGAAGAGCGTGGATGACGTACGAATTGTGAACGAATTTTTCGATGTCTTTCCGGAAGAATTGCCTGGATTACCGCCACCGAGAGCAGTAGAGTTTCAGATCGATTTAGTGCCAGGGGCTGCACCTGTAGTTTGCGCACCTTATCGACTCGCACCTTCCAAAATGCAAGAGTTGCAGAACCAATTACAAGAACTGCTAGACCGTGGATTTATCCAATCAAGTTTCTCGCCTTGGGGCGCACCTGTTTTATTTTTGAAGAAGAAGGACGGATCCTTCCGCATGTGTATCGACTACCGTAAACTCAATAAATTGACGATCAAGAACCGGTATCCTCTTCCCCGAATTGACGATCTTTTTGATCAACTACAAGGATCGAGAGTTTACTCTAAGATCAATTTGCAATCCGGTTATCACCAGTTGAGGGTGAAAGAAAGCAATGTGATGAAGACTGCATTCAGGACTCGTTATGGTCATTATGAGTTTCTCGTGATGCCATTCGGTTTAACCAACGCACCTGCCGTGTTTATGGACCTCATGAATCGTGTATGCAAGCCATACCTGGATAAGTTCGTTATCGTCTTCATAGATGATATCCTCATCTACTCTAAAAGTGAAGAAGAACATGAACAACATCTTCGTCTAGTGTTGGAACTCTTGAGACAAGAGCAACTTTATGCAAAATTCTCCAAGTGTGAGTTTTGGTTGAGAGAAGTCCAATTTCTGGGTCATGTTGTGAGCGACCAGGGTATCAAAGTTGATCCCGCAAAGATTGAAGCTATCAGCAAGTGGGAAACCCCCACTACTCCGACTCACATTCCCCAATTTTTAGGCCTAGCCGGTTACTACCGAAGATTTATTGAAGGTTTCTCTCTGATTGAGCGCCCTTTGACTGCACTGACTCACAAAGGGAAGAAGTTCGTTTGGGAACCCGAACAGGAATCAACATTTCAAACCTTGAAAAAGAAGTTAACCACCGCACCTATCTTATCATTTCCTGAAGGCGGTGACGATTTCGTCGTTTATTGCGATGCTTCGAAAAGTGGTTTTGATTGTGTACTGATGCAACGCACAAAGGTTATCGCTTACGCCTCTCGTCAACTGAAGATTCACGAATGAAATTACACTACACATTATCTCGAGCTTGGAGCCGTTGTATTTGCATTAAAGCTGTGGAGACACTATCTTTATGGAACTAAGAGCACTATTTTCACCGATCATAAAAGCCTCCAACACATCTTTGATCAGAAGCAACTGAATATGAGACAGCGTTGATGGATCGAGACACTGAACGACTATGATTGTGAACTTCGTTATCACCCTGGCAAGGCCAATGTTGTATCTGACGCTTTGAGCCGAAAGGAGAGGATGGCACCTCTTCATGTTCGGGCACTGAACATCACCATTCATTCAAACCTCAATAGCCAGATTCGAGCAGCTCAAGATGAGGCTCTCAAGGAGGAGAACATATCTCATGAACACTTAAACATTCTCGTCTCTCGATTCGAAGTTAAGGAGACTGGACTCCGATGCTATGCGGAAGAATTTGGGTACCCCGTTATGGAGATCTACAGAGCCTTATACTAGATGAAGCCCACAAGTCGAGATATTCGATTCACCCAGGAGCCGGTAAAATGTACCACGATCTTAAGGAACAGTACTGGTGGCCTAATCTTAAGAAGGACGTTGCAACTTATGTTGGAAAGTGGTTGACTTGTTTGAAAGTTAAGTCCGAACATCAGAGGCCCTCTGGGTTACTTCAACAACCGAAAATCCCGCAATGGAAGTGGGAAAGGATAACAATGGATTTCATTACGAAGTTACCAAAGACGGTGGGCGGATACGATACCATCTGGGTTATCGTTGACCGTCTTACCAAATCTGCACACTTCTTAGCCATGAAGGAAACGGATACGATGGAAAGACTCGCTCAACTATACATAAAAGAGGTTGTATCTCGTCATGGTGTACCCTTATCGATCATCTCAGATCGCGATCCCCGTTTTGCTTCCAGATTTTGGCATTCTTTGAAAGAAGCCTTGGGAACACGTCTCGACATGAGCACTGCATATCACCCACAGACCGACGGATAAAGCGAACGCACAATTCAGACTTTATAGCCGCAAGTGCCGATCCCCTATTTGTTGGGCCGATGTAGGCGAAACGCAAATCACCAGACTCAAGATAGTCCATGAAACAACTGAGAAGATCGTCCAAATTCAAGCGGGACTCAAGACGGCCCGTGATCGTCAAAAGAGTTATGCCGACCTTAAACGTAAGGACTTTGAATTCAACGTGGGTGACCGTGTAATGTTGAAGGCCGCGCCTTGGAAAGGTGTGATCCATTTTGGAAAACGCGGAAAGTTAAACCCACGATACATTGGTCCTTTTGAAATCTTGGAGCGTGTGGTCCTTTTGAAATCTTGGAGCGTGTTGGACCCGTTGCTTACCGTCTGGATCTTCCAACTCAATTAAGCTCAGTTCATCCTACCTTTCATGTATCGAATTTGAAAAAGTGTCTTGCTAAACTAGAACATGTCATACCATTGGAGGAACTTACAATTGATGACAAACTCCACTTCGTGGAAGAGCCTGTCGAAATTATGGACCGTGAGGTCAAAACTTTGAAACACAACAAGATTTCGATCGTCCGAGTACGATGGAATGCCAAACGAGGATCCGAGTTTACCTGGGAGCGAGATGATCAAATGATGCAGAAGTATCCTCACCTTTTCCCGACTCCTCCATATACCTCAGCATAAAATTTCGGGACGAAATTTTCGTTAACAGGTGGGTAATGTAACGACCCTGGATTTTCCAACGTTTAATTATTAATAATTTATTATTAATGCTTGCGTTTTAATAAACGTATTCTTATACGTGTTACTTGTTACCGTATTTAACTTTACATGCCCGATTTGTCTTTGTGACACACGTACTTTACACGAATAATATTTTTGAATATTATTTACATTCATGATTAATTAATATTGATCATTTCTAATTAACTAATGTTACTAGTTAATTACTTGAGCTTTACTTGATTAATTGTTACATTTTTGGACTTGGGCCTTTTATTAATGAACATGGACATGGAAGCCCACCCTACTTTCTTAATGGATTAATTAGCCCATTATTATCATGCAAGTATTACATTAAAACAAAACTAGAGTTGTTAGTTCATGAGGAATCTTGTTACTTGCATATTTACACCTTGTTCCCATAACCATTTAACTTTATTACCACTCTAAGCTATCACCTTTCTCCCATGTTTGAAAGTTGCATTGATCCCTTCCTCTTTGATCCCCTTGACCGTCGGCCTAGGTTGAGTAAAAGGGAGATCAAAACTTTTTTTTTTGAGATACTTATTCACTAGTTTCCTTTCATTTCACACACACACAAAGATACTTACAACTTTCACTCATCTTTTCTCTCCTTTCTTGTAAGTAACATGAAATATTTCTTCTTCTTTTTCCTTTAACCAAAACCGCCACCATCATTCATCAAGTTACTTGTCTTGTTTGTTGATTACTTACTAGTTATTTGTTGTTGTTAAAGATCAAGTTTTCTAACTTGTATCTTCATGAAATCTTGTTACTTCCATCTTTATTTGATGAAGTTAAAAACAAGGAATCTAAACTTTCTAGTTTATGGTTCTACACTTAAATGTTTTCAAGATTTAAAGATCATAAGTTTCATAATCATACTTGTGTTCATGTTTTGTAGACTTAAATCCTAAGATCCAAACTTTGATTTGAATCTTCCTAAGTATGAAACAAACATGAACATAATACTTGTACTTTAGTTTATTTCTTTCTTTTGTAAGTACATTAAAGTTGTAATATTGTTATTTTGGTCAAATATTACTAGTTAATCTTGATCTCATATCTTGGTACTAAAAGTTAACTTTATAAGTTCAAGAACATGGAAGTATAACTTTCTAGTTATAACTTCATACACTTATGTTGGATCTAAGTTTCTATAGCTTATGGTCTTCTAATTTTGTTGTAAATAAGAGCTTACAAGCTTACATACATTTTTCAAGTTGAAAATCTAAGTTTCATAACTTATGGTTTCATTAAAGTGTAGATCCAAGTTTTGTAACTTATGATCTAACTTAAGAACACTAGATCTATACTTTCTGAAATGTCCCGTCCATATTTATTATAAACGTTCCATATTAATTGATTTCATTGTGAGGTTTTAACCTCTATATGAGACGTTTTTCAAAGACTGCATTCGATTTTAGAACAAACCATAACCTTTAAAATATTACGACGATTATCAAATAATGATAATCTAAAATATAGCGTTTTTCACACGAGTATTACATAATGGTTTACAATAATATTACACATCGACATAAGTCTTCGAATGCAGTTTTTAAACAATATTATACAAGCATGGACTCCAAATCTTGTCCTTAATTTAGTATGCAACAGCGGAAGCTCTTAATAATCACCTGAGAATAAACATGCTTAAAACGTCAACAAAATTGTTGGTGAGTTATAGGTTTAACCTACATATTATCAAATCATAATAATAGACCACAAGATTTCTCATTTTTCATAAATAACATTACACTCGCAAGTGCATAAAAATCATTCATATGTTGAACACCTGGTAACCGACGTTAACTTAATGCATAAAATATCCCCAAAACAGAACCTCTCGTCTGTATAATAATCTCGAAGTACTAAACCATCCATAACCTGAATGGGGGTTGTTAAGCCCAATAGATCTATCTTTAGGATTCGCGTCAATTAGGGGCAATTTCCCTAATTCTTAGGCTACCAGACTTGAAGGGCGATATTCGGTTTAATAATCCAACCAAAGAATGTAGTTTCGGATACTTGTGTCTATTTTGTAAAACATTTATAAAACTGCATGTATTCTCATCCCAAAAATATTAGATTTTAAAAATGGGACTATAACTCACTTTCACAGATTTTTACTTCGCCGGGAAGTAAGACTTGGCCACTAGTCGATTCACGAACCTATAACAAATATGTACATATATATCAAAGTATGTTCAAAATATAATTATAATATTTTTAATACATTTTGATATTTTAAGTTTATTAAGTCAGCTGTCCTCGTTAGTAACCTACAACTAGTTGTCCAAAGTTAGATGTACAGAAATAAATTGATATATATATTATCTTGAATCAATCCACGACCCAGTGTATACACGTCTCAGGCTAGATCACAACTCAATGTATATATATTTTTGGAATCAACCTCAACCCTGTATAGCTAACTCCAACATTACTGCATATAAAGTGTCTATGGTTGTTCCAAATAATATATATACATGGGTCGATATGATATGTCAAAACATTTGCATACGTGTCTATGGTATCCCAAGATTACATAATATATTAGAATACATGTAATACAATATGAGTTAGCTAGGATATGATTAATATAGATTTGTTACCAATTTTCACGTAGCTACAACAAGAAAAATTATCCAATCTTGTTTTACCCATAACTTCTTCTTTTTAAATCCGTTTTGAGTGAATCAAATTGCTATGGTTTCATATTGAACTCTATATTATGAATCTAAACACAAAAAGTATAGGTTTATAGTCAGAAATATAAGTTACAAGTTGTTTTTGTAAGAGGTAGTCATTTCAGTCGAAAGAACGACGTCTAAATGACCATTTTGGAAAACATACTTCCACTTTGAGTTTAACCATGATTTTTGGATATAGTTTCATGTTCATAAGAAAAATCATTTTCCCAAAAGAACAACTTTTAAATCAAAGTTTATCATCGTTTTTAATTATCAAACCCAAAACAGCCCGCGGTGTTACTACGACGGCGTATGTCCGCTTTTACGGTGTTTTTCGTGTTTCCAGGTTTTAAATCATTAAGTTAGAATTTCATATAGATATAGAACATGTGTTTAGTTGATTTTAAAATTCAAGTTAGAAAAATTAACTTTTGTTTGCGAACAAGTTTAGAATTAACTAAACTATGTTCTAGTGATTTCAAGTTTAAACCTTCGAATAAGATAGCTTTATATGTATGAATCGAATGATGTTATGAACATCGTTACTACCTTAAGTTTTGTGGATAAACCTACTGGAAAAGAGACAAATGGATCTAGCTTCAAAGAATCCTTGGATGGCTAGAAAGTTCTTGAAGCAGAATCATGACACGAAAACAAGTTCAAGTAAGATTATCACTCGAAATAAGATTGTTATAGTTATAGAAATTGAACCAAAGTTTGAATATGAGTATTACCTTGTATTAAAAAGATATATTACTGTAAATAAGAAAGATTTCTTGAGGTTGGATGATCAATTTACAAGATTGGAAGTAAGCTAGCAAACTTGAAAGTATTCTTGATTTTATGAAACTAGAACTTATAGAATTTATGAAGAACACTTAGAACTTGAAGATAGAACTTGAGAGAGATCAATTAGATGAAGAAAATTGAAGAATGAAAGTGTTTGTAGGTATTTTTGGTCGTTGGTATATGGATTAGATATAAAGGATGTGTAATTTTGTTTACATGTAAATAAGTCATGAATGATTACTAATATTTTTGTAATTTTATGAGATATTTCATGCTAGTTGCCAAATGATGGTTCCCACATGTGTTAGGTGACTCACATGGGCTGCTAAGAGCTGATCATTTGAGTGTATATACCAATAGTACATACATCTAAAAGCTGTGTATTATACGAGTACGAATACGGGTGCATACGAGTAGAATTGTTGATGAAACTGAACGAGGATGTAATTGTAAGCATTTTTGTTAAGTAGAAGTATTTTGATAAGTGTCTTGAAGTCTTTCAAAAGTGTATAAATACATATTAAAACACTACATATGTATACATTTTAACTGAGTCGTTAAGTCATCGTCAGTCGTTACATGTAAATGTTGTTTTGAAGCCTTTAGGTTAAAGATCATGTTAAGTGTTGTTAACCCATTGTTTATTATATCAAATGAGATGTTAAATTATTACATTATCATGATATTATGATATATTAATATATCTTAATATGATATATATACAATTAAATGTCGTTACAACGATAATCGTTACATATATGTCTCGTTTCGAAATCATTAAGTTAGTAGTCTTGTTTTTACATATGTAGTTCATTGTTAATATACTTAATGATATGTTTACTTATCATAATACCATGTTAACTATATATATATCCATATATATGACATCATATAGTTTTTACAAGTTTTAACGCTCGTGAATCACCGGTCAACTTGGGTGGTCAATTGTCTATATAAAACCTATTTTAATTAATCAAGTCTTAACAAGTTTGATTGCTTAACATGTTGGAAACACTTAATCATATAAATATCAATTTTATTTAATATATATAAACATGGAAAAGTTCAGGTCACTACAGTACCTACCCGTTAAATAAATTTCGTCCTGAAATTTTAAGCAGTTGGAGGTGTTGACGTATCTTCTGGAAATAAGTGCAGGTATTTCTTCTTCATCTGATCTTCTCATTCCCAGGTGAACTCGGGTCCTCTACGAGCATTCCATCGAACCTTAACAATTGGTATCTTGTTTTGTTTAAGTCTTTTAACCTCACGATCCATTATTTCGACGGGTTCTTCGATGAATTGAAGTTTTTCGTTAATTTGGATTTCGTCTAACAGAATAGTGAGATCTTCTTTAGTAAAACATTTCTTCAAATTCGAGACGTGGAAAGTGTTATGTACAGCTGCCAGTTGTTGAGGTAACTCAAGTCGGTAAGCTACTGGTCCGACACGATCAATAATCTTGAATGGTCTAATATACCTTGGATTTAATTTCCCTCGTTTACCAAATCGAACAACGCCTTTCCAAGGTGCAACCTTAAGCATGACCATCTCTCCAATTTCAAATTCTATATCTTTTCTTTTAATGTCGGCGTAGCTCTTTTTTCGACTTTGGGCGGTTTTCAACCGTTGTTGAATTTGGATGATCTTCTCGGTAGTTTCTTGTATTATCTCTGGACCCGTAATCTGTCTATCCCCCACTTTACTCCAACAAATTGGAGACCTGCACTTTCTACCATAAAGTGCTTCATACGGCACCATCTCAATGCTTGAATGGTAGCTGTTGTTGTAGGAAAATTCTGCTAACCGTAGATGTCGATCCCAACTGTTTCCGAAATTAATAACACATGCTCATAGCATGTCTTCAAGCGTTTGTATCGTCCTTTCACTCTGCCCATCAGTTTGTGGATGATAGGCAGTACTCATGTCTAGATGAGTTCCTAATGCTTGCTGTAATGTCTGCCAGAATCTTGAAATAAATCTACCATCCCTATCAGAGATAATAGAGATTGGTATTCCATTTCTGGAGATGACTTCCTTCAAATACAGTCGTGCTAACTTCTCCATCTTGTCATCTTCTCTTATTGGCAGGAAGTGTACTGATTTGGTGAGACGATCAACTATTACCTAAATAGTATCAAAACCACTTGCAGTCCTTGGCAATTTAGTGATGAAATCCATGGTAATGTTTTCCCATTTCCATTCCGGGATTTCGGGTTGTTGAAGTAGACCTGATGGTTTCTGATGCTCCGCTTTAACCTTAGAACACGTCAAACATTCCCCTACGTATTTAGCAACATCGGCTTTCATACCTGGCCACCAAAAATGTTTCTTGAGATCCTTGTACATCTTCCCCGTTCTAGGATGTATTGAGTATCTGGTTTTATGAGCTTCTCTAAGTACCATTTCTCTCATATCTCCAAATTTTGGTACCCAAATCCTTTCAGCCCTATACTGGGTTCTGTCTTCCCGAATATTAAGATGCTTCTCCGATCCTTTGGGTATTTCATCCTTTAAATTTTCCTCTTTTAAAACTCCTTGTTGCGCCTCCTTTATTTGAGTAGTAAGGTTAGTGTGAATCATTATATTCATAGCTTTTACCCGTATAGGTTCTCTGTCCTTTCTACTCAAAGTGTCGGCTATCACATTTGCCTTCCCCGAGTGGTAACGAATCTCAAAGTCGTAATCATTCAACAATTCAATCCACCTGCGCTGCCTCATATTCAGTTGTTTCTGATTAAATATGTGTTGAAGACTTTTGTGGTCGGTATATATAATACTTTTGACCCCATATAAGTAGTGCCTCCAAGTCTTTAATGCAAAAAAAACCGCGCCTAATTGCAAATCATGCGTCGTATAATTCTGTTCGTGAATCTTCAATTGTCTAGACGCATAAGCAATTACTTTCGTTCGTTGCATTAATACACAACCGAGACCTTGCTTTGAGGCGTCACAATATATTACAAAATCATCATTCCCTTCAGGTAATGACAATATAAGTGCCGTAGTTAACTTTTTCTTTAACAATTGAAACGCTTTCTCTTGTTCATCTTTCCATTCAAATTTCTTCCCTTTATGCGTTAATGCAGTCAAGGATTTTGCTATTCTGGAAAAGTCTTGGATGAACCTTCTGTAGTAACCAGCTAGTCCTAAAAACTGGCGTATGTGTTTTGGAGTTTTCGGGGTTTTCCACTTTTCAACGGTTTCAATCTTTGCTGGATCCACCTGAATACCTTCTTTGTTTACTATGTGACCGAGGAATTGAACTTCTTCCAACCAAAATGCACACTTTGAAAACTTAGCGTACAGTTTTTCTTTTCTCAGCAACTCTAGCACTTTTCTCAAATGTTCTTCGTGCTCTTGATCATTCTTCGAGTAAATAAGTATGTCATCGATGAAGACAATGACAAACTTGTCAAGATATGGCCCACACACTCGATTCATGAGGTCCATGAACACAGCTGGTGCGTTAGTCAATCAAAATGGCATAACCATAAACTCGTAATGACCGTAACGCGTCCTAAAAGCAGTCTTTGGAATATCATCCTCCTTCACCCGCATTTGATGATATCCAGAACGTAAATCGATCTTCGAATAAACAAACGAGCCTTGTAGTTGATCAAATAAGTCGTCGATTCTCGGTAGTGGGTAGCGGTTCTTGATGGTAAGTTTGTTCAACTCTCGATAGTCGATACACAACCTGAATGTACCATCTTTCTCCAAATCTTGAGCGCAAAAACAATGGCCCCCAACTCTAAATCATGAGTTGTATAGTTCTGCTCGTGAATCTTCAATTGACATGATGCATACGCGATAACTTTCTTTCGTTGCATCAAAACACAACCAAAACCTTGACGTGAAGCATCACAATAAACAACAAAATCATCATTACCCTCAGGTAGTGACAATATCGGAGCGGTAGTCAACTTCTTCTTTAAAACCTGAAAAGCAGCCTCTTGTTCATCCTTCCACTCATACTTCTTCCCCTTGTGCGTTAAAGCAGTCAGAGGTTTCGCTATACGAGAGAAATCTTGAATGAACCTTCTATAGTAACCTGCTAATCCTAGAAACTGACGAATCTGAGTAGGAGTTTTCGGAGTTTCCCACTTTTCAATCGCCTCAATCTTAGCAGGATCAACTTGTATTCCCTATTTACTAATAATATGTCCAAGGAATTGAACTTCTCGTAACCAGAATGCACACTTAGAGAACTTAGCGTACAACTCTTCTTTTTTTAACAGATCGAGCACTAACTTCAAATGTTCCTCGTGCTCTTCATCACTCTTCGAATAAATAAGGATGTCGTCGATGAACACAATAACGAACTTGTCCAGATAGGGTCTACACACACGGCTCATAAGGTCCATGAACACAGCAGGTGCATTTGTCAATCCGAACGCCATAACAAGAAACTCAAAGTGACCGTAACGGGTGCGAAAAGCAGTTTTTGAAACATCAGATTCTTTAACACGCAACTGATGATAGCCGGAACGAAGATCGATTTTTGAATAAACAGATGAACCCTGGAGCTGATCGAACAGATCATCAATTCTCGGAAGGGGGTATCAATTTTTAATAGTAAGCTCGTTCAACTCACGATAATCAATGCACAAACGAAAAGAACCATCCTTCTTCTTAACAAACAGAACAGGTACTCCCCAAGGGGACGAACTAGGATGAATAAAACCTTTGTCCAACAACTCACGGAGTTGACTTGACAATTCTTGAAGTTCGGAAGGCGCAAGACGATAAGGAGCACGTGCTACAGGAGCAGCACCGGGAACAAGATCAATTTGAAATTCTACCGCGCGTTGCGGCGGAAGGCCAGGTAAATCTTTGGGAAATACCTCGGGAAAATCTTTAACAATATGAACATCACCAACGCTCTTCGTTTCTTTATCGGAATCAACAACATGGGCTAGAATAGCATGACAGCCCTTGCGAAGATGTTTAAGAACTTTCAAATAGCTAATAAGATTTAACTGTCTGCATTTCTTATCTCCAAAAACCATCAGCGGCTCTCCAACCACATTAGTTATACGAATAGCTTTATCATAACACATAATCTCAGTACGATTCACAGATAACCAATCCATACCAATAACAATGTCAAAACTACCAAGTTCAATCGGTACCAAATCTATCTCAAAATCTCTACCCGCCAGATTAATGTTACACTTTCAATACACAGTCTTAGCAGTGAGTACCTTACCATTAGCTATTTCAACAACATAAGTATTGTCTAAAGGAGTTAACGGTGTTTTGATTTTTGGACTTAATTTACTCGACACAAAACTCAAATCAGCCCCTGAATCAAATAGTACATAAACTGATAAATCGTTGACCGAGAATGTACCAGTAACAAGTTTAGGATCTTCCTCAACATCCCTAGCGTTAATGTTGAACGCTCTACCACGTGCAGTCTCTGCAGTCTTCTTGTTGGGACAGGCATCACGAAAATGCCCCGGCTTCTCACACTAGTAACAAACTCTCGGATTACCACCATTATTCGACTTTCCATTACCGTTACCATTCCCACCTCTATTACCAGCATTATTACCATTATTACCACCTGCAGTAGGAGTAGCAGAACCTGGCAGAAGCACCGTACAATCCTTAGCAATGTGTCCCTGTTTGGAACACCTCTTGCAAGTAACGGTACAGTAACCATCGTGAGCTTTGTAACATCAAGGACACACACGCGGACTGCGGTTATTCGAACCAGAAGTATCCTGCTTTTTCTGCTGACCTTGGCTTTGATTGCGGTTATTATCCCACTTTCTCTTCCCATTATCAACTTTCTTAACAGTCTCTTCACTGGGTTCGGTTACTGCAGCCTTGCTTCTTCTCAAGATCTTATCATTCAACTTATGAGCCATTGACATCGCAGCCTCAATAGTCTGGGGCTCACTAGACTCGACCCCTTGCTCGATTTTCTCAGATAACCCATCGATGTAATCTTCAATCTTAAGATTCTCATCCGCATAAACATTAGGACACAACAAAGTCAACTCAAAGAACCTTTGCTCGTAGGCATCTAATTCGGTGCCCTTAATTTTCAAGTTCTTAAGTTCAACCTCTAACTTCTTAAGCTCACCCCGGGGATGATAGCGGGTGATCATTCTTTCTTTGAAATTATTCCAAGTTAAACCATAAGCCACATCATTTCTCAAACTATTAACCAAGTTGTTCCACCAGGTCAATGCGCTATCCTTAAGAGTGCAGCTAGCAAAACTAACCTTGTCCTCCTCTCGGACTCGACTAACCCTGAAAATAGACTCGATTTTCTCGTACCAGCGGGCAAGTCCTATGGGTCCTTCCGTTCCACTGAATTCCTGTGGACAACTTGCCATGAACGTTTTGTGGGAGCACCCCACCTGATTGTTATTCGCATTAGCATTAGCATTTGCATTTGCTGCCATAGCAGCAGCTATCCCTTCGGTGATAAGACGTTGCATACGGGCTTCATTGGATTCTCTAGGAGGCATGATCTTCAAAACAGAATAACACAACCGTTAGTACTAAGAATAATACCAGCGTTATAAAGGAATAGATCGAACACGAAAAGATTAACCATTAAAATAATAGTTAGTAACCACTATGAGTAATAACATGATAGTTATGATTGTTATAGAAATAACCACCAAATGCATACATATTTTATGATAACATCATACAACATACATAGCACCTAACATACATGATCTACATTACGCATAATATAACATGCCAAGAGTCACAACATCAGAAATAAAATGTGATAATGATAATAGATGTCATAAAAATAACCATCCATACATAATGAAAAACATCCCATAACAAAACCTTAATAAAATCCTCGGCAAAACGCCGTACATAACCCAAAATGTATGTATGAAAGGACATTAAGTCTTATGAAATAAGTAATCAATCATGAATCATCATATCACATCTTCTTAGAGCGGGTGTGATAAGCTGGGCCGACATGAGTCTCGGCAGGAGGCTCATACTTCCGCAACTTTCCTTTCACTTCTTCCAACTCTGCCTTCAAACCACGAACTGTGCTCTCGAGAGCCTCGAACTTAGCATCAACTTCACGGTTACGCTTACGATTCTCGAACCCAACATTATTCTTGAAGCTAACAAACGAATCCATACTAGCTCGAATCTGGTCCATCATCTCGTTATGCGGCAAAGTACGCATACAATCACTAAGCGCGTTAATACGTGTCTTGTCGGTGTAAGCTCTGTTCATGTGAGTGAGAGTGGAAAAGTAGTAGTGAATGGGATCATCGATCAAAGGTTGATCAGCACGGCGTTCTTCAGCAGTCGAAGGAGCAGGAGCACGAACGGAGTTGTTGCTCGAAGTCGACATCTGCAAACAGTAAAACCACAAACCATATACCAAATAGAAATAAATGCTTATGATATATCTCATATGAAATGAAATGCATAATAATGCAATAGCAAAAGGGTCGGGCTGTAGACTAGACTCTAATGCACCCTAAGTGTAGTGACCCGAACTTTTCCATGTTTATATATATTAATTGAGATTGATATTTACATGATTAAATGTTTCCAACATGTTAAGCAATCAAAATTTTTAAGACTTGATTAATTGAAATATGTTTTATATAGACAATTGACCACCCAAGTTGACCGGTGATTCACGAACGTTAAAACTTGTAAAAACTATATGATGACATATATATGGATATATATATAGTTAACATGATACTATGATAAGTAAACATATCATTAAGTATATTAACAATGAACTACATATGTAAAAACAAGACTACTAACTTAATGATTTTTAAACGAGACATATATGTAACGATTATCGTTGTAAAGACATTTAATGTATATATATCATATTAAGAGATATTCATACATGATAATATCATGATAATATAATAATTTAAAATCTCATTTGATATTATAAACATTGGGTTAACAACATTTAACAAGATCGTTAACCTAAAGGTTTCAAAACAACACTTACATGTAACGACTAACGATGACTTAACGACTCAGTTAAAATGTATATACATTTAGTGTTTTAATATTTATAGATTTATTTCTGTACATCTAACTGTGGACAACTAGTTGTAGGTTACTAACGAGGACAGCTGACTTAATAAACTTAAAACATCAAAATATATTAAAAGTGTTGTAAATATATTTTTGAACATACTTTGATATATATGTATATATTGTTATAGGTTCGTGAATCAACCAGTGGCCAAGTCTTACTTCCCGACGAAGTAAAAATCTGTGAAAGTGAGTTATAGTCCCACTTTTAAAATCTAATATTTTTGGGATGAGAATACATGCAGGTTTTATAAATGATTTACAAAATAGACACAAGTACGTGAAACTACATTCTATGGTTGAATTATCGAAATCGAATATGCCCCTTTTTATTAAGTCTGGTAATCTAAGAATTAGGGAACAGACACCCTAATTGACGCGAATCCTAAAGATAGATCTATTGGGCCTAACAAACCCCATCCAAAGTACCGGATGCTTTAGTACTTCGAAATTTATATCATATCCGAAGGGTGTCCCGGAATGATGGGGATATTCTTATATATGCATCTTGTTATTGTCGGTTACCAGGTGTTCACCATATGAATGATTTTTATCTCTATGTATGGGATGTGTATTGAAATATGAAATCTTGTGGTCTATTGTTACGATTTGATATATATAGGTTAAACCTATAACTCACCAACATTTTTGTTGACGTTTAAAGCATGTTTATTCTCAGGTGAATATTAAGAGCTTCCGCTGTTGCATACTAAAATAAGGACAAGATTTGGAGTCCATGTTTGTATGATATTGTGTAAAAACTGCATTCAAGAAACTGAATTCGATGTAACATATTTGTATTGTAAACCATTATGAAATGGTCGTGTGTAAACAGGATATTTTAGATTATCATTATTTGATAATCTACGTAAAGCTTTTTAAACCTTTATTTATGAAATAAAGGTTATGGTTTGTTTTAAAAATGAATGCAGTCTTTGAAAAACGTCTCATATAGAGGTCAAAACCTCGCAACGAAATCAATTAATATGGAACGTTTTTAATCAATAAGAACGGGACATTTCAGTTGGTATCCGAGCGTTGGTCTTAGAGAACCAGAAAATTTGCATTAGTGTGTCTTATCGAGTTTGTTAGGATGCATTAGTGAGTCTGGACTTCGACCGTGTTTTCTTTAAAAATGATTGCTTAACATTTTTGTTGGAAACTATATATTTTTAACATATGAATATTATGTGATATATTAATCTCTTAACGTGTTTGATATTATGTGATAGATGTCTACCTCTAGAACAAGTCCCATTGACTCACCTAATAATAATGAAGAGTCAAATGTAAATTGGAATGATTTGTGGACTGATTCACAAGTTCCCGAAGAGGAACCGGAAGAAGAGTCGGAACCGGAAGAAGAATCGGAACCGGAAGAAGAATCGGAACCGGATGAAGAAATAGAACCGGTGGGGGAAATAATAAAACGGTTAAGTAAAAGAAAATCCTCAACCAACCGACCAAAGTTAATTATGGTCAATGGTGTTTTCGCCAAGGAAGCAAAATATTGGGAGGATTACCAATTCTCCGATGAATCGGATTCCGACGAGAATACCGATGATGTTATAGAAATTACCCCAACTGAATTTAAAAAGGCAAAAGAAAATAATAAGGGAAAGGGCATAAAAATAGAGAAATCTAATTCCAACCCCGATGAACTTTATATGTATCGTCAACCCCCGAAGTCCTTAAGTTGTAACAATGACCCGGGAACCTCTAAACCACCAGGTTTTTCTAAACCAATGTGGACAACGACGGCTCGTATTAGGGGAACATCATATATCCCTAGAAACTTGGCAAAACGAACCAAAACCGAAGAAGAAGAAACGAGCGAGTCGAAATAAGATAGTTGTATTCGTGTGGTGTAATATATGTAATATAGTGTTCTTATGTTTTATGATATATGTAAAAATTGCTTGTATTAATAAGTATTTTTTTTATGAAACTAACTCTTGTCTATTTTACAGTTTAAAAACACAAAATGGATAGACAACCCAATATTTTAAGAGACCTACCCGGAGACATGATTGATGAAATCTTGTCTAGAGTCGGCCAGAATTCTTCGGCACAACTATTTAAGGCGAGATCAGTTTGTAAGACATTCGAAGAACGTTCCAAGAATGTCTTGGTTTATAAGAGACTTTCGTTTGAAAGATGGGGGATATCACATTGGGAAACCCATAAGTTACGATGTGTTTACTTTGACGCATATATTGCGGGGAACCCAAATGCTATTTTACGCAACGGGTTAAGAAATTATTTTGACTCAATATATCCGAATATTGGACTTCGTGATTTAGAAAAAGCGGCTAACATGCAACATAAAGAAGCATGTTATGCTTACGGATTAGTAATGTTCGCTTCTCACCAAAGTGAGAACAAGAACATCGGGCTACAACTATTAAACAAAACGTTTCCACAAGTGACGGAGTCGGTAATTGGGGTAAGAAATGAGGTTTTTAGATTATTACGGGACTGTTGGACATTACGTAACCCTCGTCCCTTTGATGACGTTACAACACGCTGTCTTATCAACGGCCATAACGGTTATGTTGCACAAGACCAAGGATGGGAAGTAGTCCTAGTAAAACCAGAATGCATGACTTGTTTCTGGACGTATGAATTACGTGTCTTTATTGCCTTTGCCGAACGACTTGTGTACTAGCTAGAATTGTCTTCACAACTATCTTGTATCAAAGTTATTGTGTGCTATATTTCATGCTTTATGTAAAATAAGCGGTATTGTAAGTTTGTAAAATATTGTATAAAAGTTTGAACGCGAAATATTATTACAATCAGTTTTTCATATAGAATTGTAGTAGTTGAATTGTATATTAGCTACTAAGTATGAACTTAACGGGTAGGTACTACCCGAATTTAAACTTATAAAACGCTAATATGAAGAAAAAGCTTTTATAAATGAGTTCATATTATGCTACGAAATACTATTAACTACTCTTAATATTCTGTATGATTAACTTGTTCCATTTAACTATTTTGAAGGAAATGGCACCGACTACTCGACACACCGTGAATATGAATGAAGAGGAATTCCGTACTTTTCTAGCTTCAAACATAGCCGCAGTACAGGCTGCGCTACATACCAACAATAACCTTGGATCTAGCAGTACAGGAAATCGTGTAGGATGCACCTACAAAGAATTCACTGCCTGCAAACCTTTGGAATTTGATGGAACCGAAGGACCGATCGGATTGAAACGGTGGACCGAGAAGGTTGAATCGGTGTTTGCCATAAGTAAGTGTACTGAAGAGGACAAAGTGAAGTACGCTACGCATACCTTCACAGGTTCTGCGTTAACATGGTGGAATACCTATCTAGAGCAAGTGGGACAAGATGATGCGTACGCACTACCGTGGTCAGCATTCAAGCACTTGATGAACGAGAAGTACCGTCCCAGAACCGAGGTCAATAAGCTCAAGACAGAACTTAGAGGGTTACGAACCCAAGGATTTGATATTACCACGTACGAAAGACGATTCACAGAATTGTGCCTATTGTGTCCGGGAGCATTCGAAGATGAGGAAGAGAAGATCGACGCGTTTGTGAAAGGATTACCGGAAAGAATCCAAGAAGATATAAGTTCACACGAGCCCGCCTCCATACAACAGGCATGTAGAATGGCTCACAAACTAGTGAACCAGATTGAAGAAAGAATTAAAGAACAGACTGCTGAAGAGGCCAATGTGAAGCAAGTCAAAAGAAAGTGGGAGGAAAACGGTGATAAGAATCACCAATACAACAACAACAGCAATTACAACAATAATCGCAACAATTATCCCAACAATCGCAACATCAATCGCAACTACAACAAACGGCCCAACAACAACAACAACAACAACAACAACAACAACAACAACAACAACAACAGCAACTACAACAATCATCCCAACAACAATAATAACCGTAACAACAACAACAACAATCAGAAGCAGCTATGCCAAAGGTGTGAAAAGAATCACTCGGGGTTCTGCACCAAATTTTGCAACAAGTGTAAAAGAAATGGTCATAGCGCGGCGAAGTGTGAGGTCTACGGACCAGGGGTTAATAGAACGAAAGGAACAAATGGTGTCGGAACGAGTAATGGCGGAGCAAGTAGTGTCGGAGCAAGTTATGCCAATGTAGTTTGTTATAAATGTGGAAAACCAGGCCACATTATTAGAAATTGCCCGAACCAGGAGAACACGAATGGACAAGGCCGTGGAAGAGTTTTCAATATTAATGCGGTAGAGGCACAGGAAGACCCGGAGCTTGTTACGGGTACGTTTCTTATTGACAATAAATCTGCTTACGTTTTATTTGATTCGGGTGCGGATAGAAGCTATATGAGTAGAGATTTTTGTGCTAAATTAAGTTGTCCATTGACGCCTTTGGATAGTAAATTTTTACTCGAATTAGCAAATGGTAAATTAATTTCAGCAGATAATATATGTCGGAATCGAGAAATTAAACTGGTTAGCGAAACATTTAAGATTGATTTGATACCAGTAGAGTTAGGGAGTTTTGATGTGATAATCGGTATGGACTGGTTGAAAGAAGTGAAAGCGGAGATCGTTTGTTACAAAAATGCAATTCGCATTATACGAGAAAAAGGAAAACCCTTAATGGTGTACGGAGAAAAGGGCAACACGAAGCTACATCTTATTAGTAATTTGAAGGCACAAAAACTAATAAGAAAAGGTTGCTATGCTGTTCTAGCACACGTCGAGAAAGTACAAACTGAAGAAAAGAGCATCAATGATGTTCCCATTGCAAAAGAATTTCCCGATGTATTTCCGAAAGAATTACCGGGATTACCCCCACATCGATCAGTTGAATTTCAAATAGATCTTGTACCAGGAGCTGCACCAATAGCTCGTGCTCCTTACAGACTCGCACCCAGCGAGATGAAAGAACTGCAAAGCCAATTACAAGAACTTTTAGAGCGTGGTTTCATTCGACCAAGCACATCACCGTGGGGAGCTCCTGTTTTGTTTGTCAAGAAGAAAGATGGTACATTCAGGTTGTGTATCGACTACCGAGAGTTGAACAAACTTACCATCAAGAACCGCTACCCACTACCGAGAATCGACGACTTATTTGATCAACTACAAGGCTCGTCTATTTATTCAAAGATTGACTTACGTTCCGGGTATCATCAAATGCGGGTGAAAGAAGATGATATTCCAAAGACTGCTTTCAGAACACGTTACGGTCATTACAAGTTTATGGTCATGCCGTTTGGTTTAACTAATGCACCAGCTGTGTTCATGGACCTTATGAACCGAGTGTGTGGACCATACCTTGACAAGTTTGTCATTGTTTTCATTGATGACATACTTATTTACTCAAAGAATGACCAAGAACACGGTGAACATTTGAGAAAGGTGTTAGAAGTATTGAGGAAGGAAGAATTGTACGCTAAGTTTTCAAAGTGTGCATTTTGGTTGGAAGAAGTTCAATTCCTCGGTCACATAGTGAACAAAGAAGGTATTAAGATGGATCCGGCAAAGATAGAAACTGTTGAAAAGTGGGAAACCCCGAAAACTCCGAAACACATACGCCAGTTTTTAGGACTAGCTGGTTACTACAGAAGGTTCATCCAAGACTTTTCCAGAATAGCAAAACCCTTGACTGCATTAACGCATAAAGGGAAGAAATTTGAATGGAATGATGAACAAGAGAAAGCGTTTCAGTTATTGAAGAAAAAGCTAACTACGGCACCTATATTGTCATTGCCTGAAGGGAATGATGATTTTGTGATTTATTGTGATGCATCAAAGCAAGGTCTCGGTTGTGTATTAATGCAACGAACGAAGGTGATTGCTTATGCGTCTAGACAATTGAAGATTCACGAACAAAATTATACGACGCATGATTTGGAATTAGGCGCGGTTGTTTTTGCATTAAAGACTTGGAGGCACTACTTATATGGGGTCAAAAGTATTATATATACCGACCACAAAAGTCTTCAACACATATTTAATCAGAAACAACTGAATATGAGGCAGCGTAGGTGGATTGAATTATTGAATGATTACGACTTTGAGATTCGTTACCACCCGGGGAAGGCAAATGTGGTAGCCGATGCCTTGAGCAGGAAGGACAGAGAACCCATTCGAGTAAAATCTATGAATATAATGATTCATAATAACATTACTACTCAAATAAAGGAGGCGCAACAAGGAGTTTTAAAAGAGGGAAATTTAAAGGATGAAATACCCAAAGGATCGGAGAAGCATCTTAATATTCGGGAAGACGGAACCCGGTATAGGGCTGAAAGGATTTGGGTACCAAAATTTGGAGATATGAGAGAAATGGTACTTAGAGAAGCTCATAAAACCAGATACTCAATACATCCTGGAACGGGGAAGATGAACAAGGATCTCAAGAAACATTTTTGGTGGCCGGGTATGAAAGCCGATGTTGCTAAATACGTAGGAGAATGTTTGACGTGTTCTAAGGTCAAAGCTGAGCATCAGAAACCATCAGGTCTACTTCAACAACCCGAAATCCCGGAATGGAAATGGGAAAACATTACCATGGATTTCATCACTAAATTGCCAAGGACTGCAAGTGGTTTTGATACTATTTGGGTAATAGTTGATCGTCTCACCAAATCAGCACACTTCCTACCAATAAGAGAAGATGACAAGATGGAGAAGTTAGCACGACTGTATTTGAAGGAAGTCGTCTCCAGACATGGAATACCAATCTCTATTATCTCTGATAGGGATGGCAGATTTATTTCAAGATTCTGGCAGACATTACAGCAAGCATTAGGAACTCGTCTAGACATGAGTACTGCCTATCATCCACAAACTGATGGGCAGAGCGAAAGGACGATACAAACGCTTGAAGACATGCTACGAGCATGTGTTATTGATTTCGGAAACAGTTGGGATCGACATCTACCGTTAGCAGAATTTTCCTACAACA
Organism: Rutidosis leptorrhynchoides; assembly: GCF_046630445.1. Taxonomy (NCBI): domain Eukaryota; kingdom Viridiplantae; phylum Streptophyta; class Magnoliopsida; order Asterales; family Asteraceae; genus Rutidosis; species Rutidosis leptorrhynchoides. The sequence goes on from NC_092333.1 coordinate 717,650,402, forward strand.
ACAGCTACCATTCAAGCATTGAAATGGCGCCGTTTGAAGCACTTTATGGTAGAAAGTGCAGGTCTCCAATTTGTTGGAGTGAAGTGGGGGATAGACAGATTACGGGTCCGGAGATTATACAAGAAACTACCGAGAAGATCATCCAAATTCAACAACGGTTGAAAACCGCCCAAAGTCGACAAAAGAGCTACGCTGACATTAAAAGAAAAGATATAGAATTTGAAATTGGAGAGATGGTCATGCTTAAAGTTGCACCTTGGAAAGGCGTTGTTCGATTTGGTAAACGAGGGAAATTAAATCCAAGGTATATTGGACCATTCAAGATTATTGATCGTGTCGGACCAGTAGCTTACCGACTAGAGTTACCTCAACAACTCGCGGCTGTACATAACACTTTCCACGTCTCGAATTTAAAGAAATGTTTTGCTAAAGAAGATCTCACTATTCCGTTAGATGAAATCCAAATCAACGAAAAACTTCAATTCATCGAAGAACCCGTCGAAATAATGGATCGTGAGGTTAAAAGACTTAAGCAAAACAAGATACCAATTGTTAAGGTTCGATGGAATGCTCGTAGAGGACCCGAGTTCACCTGGGAGCGTGAAGATCAGATGAAGAAGAAATACCCGCATCTATTTCCAGAAGATTCGTCAACACCTTCAACAGCTTAAAATTTCGGGACGAAATTTATTTAACGGGTAGGTACTGTAGTGACCCGAACTTTTCCATGTTTATATATATTAATTGAGATTGATATTTACATGATTAAATGTTTCCAACATGTTAAGCAATCAAAATTGTTAAGACTTGATTAATTGAAATATGTTTTATATAGACAATTGACCACCTAAGTTGACCGGTGATTCACGAACGTTAAAACTTGTAAAAACTATATGATGACATATATATGGATATATATATAGTTAACATGATACTATGATAAGTAAACATATCATTAAGTATATTAACAATGAACTACATATGTAAAAACAAGACTACTAACTTAATGATTTTTAAACGAGACATATATGTAACGATTATCGTTGTAAAGACATTTAATGTATATATATCATATTAAGAGATATTCATACATGATAATATCATGATAATATAATAATTTAAAATCTCATTTGATATTATAAACATTGGGTTAACAACATTTAACAAGATCGTTAACCTAAAGGTTTCAAAACAACACTTACATGTAACGACTAACGATGACTTAACGACTCAGTTAAAATGTATATACATGTAGTGTTTTAATATTTATCGATTTATTTCTGTACATCTAACTGTGGACAACTAGTTGTAGGTTACTAACGAGGACAGCTGACTTAATAAACTTAAAACATCAAAATATATTAAAAGTGTTGTAAATATATTTTTGAACATACTTTGATATATATGTATATATTGTTATAGGTTCGTGAATCAACCAGTGGCCAAGTCTTACTTCCCGACGAAGTAAAAATCTGTGAAAGTGAGTTATAGTCCCACTTTTAAAATCTAATATTTTTGGGATGAGAATACATGCAGGTTTTATAAATGATTTACAAAATAGACACAAGTACGTGAAACTACATTCTATGGTTGAATTATCGAAATCGAATATGCCCCTTTTTATTAAGTCTGGTAATCTAAGAATTAGGGAACAGACACCCTAATTGACGCGAATCCTAAAGATAGATCTATTGGGCCTAACAAACCCCATCCAAAGTACCGGATGCTTTAGTACTTCGAAATTTATATCATATCCGAAGGGTGTCCCGGAATGATGGGGATATTCTTATATATGCATCTTGTTATTGTCGGTTACCAGGTGTTCACCATATGAATGATTTTTATCTCTATGTATGGGATGTGTATTGAAATATGAAATCTTGTGGTCTATTGTTACGATTTGATATATATAGGTTAAACCTATAACTCACCAACATTTTTGTTGACGTTTAAAGCATGTTTATTCTCAGGTGAATATTAAGAGCTTCCGCTGTTGCATACTAAAATAAGGACAAGATTTGGAGTCCATGTTTGTATGATATTGTGTAAAAACTGCATTCAAGAAACTGAATTCGATGTAACATATTTGTATTGTAAACCATTATGAAATGGTCGTGTGTAAACAGGATATTTTAGATTATCATTATTTGATAATCTACGTAAAGCTTTTTAAACCTTTATTTATGAAATAAAGGTTATGGTTTGTTTTAAAAATGAATGCAGTCTTTGAAAAACGTCTCATATAGAGGTCAAAACCTCGCAACGAAATCAATTAATATGGAACGTTTTTAATCAATAAGAACGGGACATTTCACTAAGAACCACGGGTTGACCACATTAAGACCGCCTAGTTCCCTACAACCAGAGCTCTTATACCAACTATGACGGCCCCGTCAAAACGCTTAACGGCTCTGTCACTTGGTCCCACAGCTTGATCGAACTTAAATGCATTTAACAAACGACATTGCATTCTTTTATTTCAAAAGTTTCCCAAAAAGGAAAGCATACCAAAATATGTAGTTTAAAAGTAACCCAACATATTAATTAACCCAAAGTTGACATAAAACATTGTCAACAAACCACAAGTTTAAATTATCCAAAAACAGAATGCAAGCTTAAGTTTCATAAATTGTTTCATTAAAATCTGCCCAAATGCATGCATGTAACGACCCAAACCAAACCACGAACAATCTCGCGTAAAAATGTGAAAAAAAAAATTAAGCTGTTCAGTTAGTGGCGCAGCGAGCCAGGTATCCGCGCGGCACGCAGAATCACCTGGACAGCCCGCTGTCTCCGGAAGTCAATTACACGAAAATGTTTGACCCTTTCCCGACATAATTAGAAAAAACGCTTTCAACCACATACTCATACATGTAAAACTAACACGTTCCATTAATAAAATTAGTTTTACGAAGCGGGGCCCACATCGGCCGTTTTACGAGTTTAATACATAACGAGAGTTTCGACCACCAAAAAGTTTAAATGCCAAACGACGCATCGAGCATGGTGTTTGGGGTTAAACTACCCAAGTCTCGATCGAACTTCCAAAAGCTATAATCCCCGAGCCACTAATCCAAGCGAATACCTTTGCCCTTATCCAAGCCGGATCCTAAAAAGGTAAACAACGAGAGGGTAAGCTAACGCTTAGTGAATGCAATAATTATACATATACATATATAATACATCTACTTGCAAGCACTTATACAAATACCTCATACACACTAGCAATTTACATAGCATACCATCGCAAGTATAACTCTAAACCCTTCAAGATCACAAGCTAGCTCAACACTATCATATATATATAACCCGAATAATATAATATACTACAATACAACGCGTAATTATGGTTAACCAATAACACAAGGGAATGGTACTTCGAATTTCCCATCGGTGTTCGTAACAACCGTTAGTGTACAACGAAATATATCACTAACCCCTAGGCGACACGGACAACGAAATATCCGTTCAAGCAATCGTTAGTGTACAACGAAATATATCACTAACTCTTGGGCAATTTGGATAACAAAATATCCATCGTTAGTGTACAACGAAATATATCACTAACTCTTGGGCAATTTGGACAACGAAATATCCATCGTTAGTGTAAAACGAAATATATCACTAACTCTTGGTGGTATAGACACGTATACCCGACCCCATCCCCCGCCCTACAAATAGATACATTATATACACATATGTATAATCATTCCACTCACCTTACGCCTTCGGTGAATCGATAAACCAAGCTTGAACTTCAAGGTAACACACCTATTACAATGTACACATAATCAACATCCATTCAAGTTGGTCAAACTCGCAACACTCACCATCACTAGGTCATTATGACCCATTTGGACACTTAACCCTAAAAGTGGGTCAACTCACACCTAAAACTCTAATATTAGCCAAGGTAGGTTTAAAACGCATTTCGACACTAGGTTTATGGATTAATCACAAACATTAACTAACTTAGGTCCTTTTTGACCCATTTGACCAATTAAAGTCAACACACCCACTTCGGGTCATCCACTAACCCACTTAACACCCATTCACATATATATAAGTGTGCTAGTAATTTCACTAACCAATTTAGGCTCACAAACATAAATTGATACTTTGAAAACCCTAGTTAGTCATTTTTGAGTCTACATGACCCAAATTCACCCTAAACCCCCAAGTCACTAGCAAAAATGGGTTTTATGTGAAACTCTAACCCAAACCCTAACCCTTAATACAATTAAAGTAAGAAATTAGGTTTTATGACTTACCAACACAATCACCACGTAGCTAGCGACTAGGTGAACAACTTTAGAACTCGCACTAAGACCCGATTCAACCTCCTTCTTCCTTTAATGGAGCTCTCTCACACTAGAAAACCCTTTCTCTCACTAAATAAATTTGGAAGAGATGAAGTAGATGGAAATGGAGTTAATGAGGCTCCAACACTGACCTAGAGCCTTTAATTTGGGCCCCCATGTGTAATTACCAAAAAGCCCTCAAAATATCTTGATTAGAACAAAGTGAGCTGTCAGCAGCAAATGGCGCGGCGCGCCAAGTGCCCGCGCGGCGCGCAACACCCCTGAGTCAGAATCTGACCCCTTTTTGTATGTACAACAAAATTCCCACTTCAAGTATCCTAAATTACGCATTTGTACAAGGAAAATTTTCGGGTCTTACAACTCTCCCCCACTTGAATCGGAGCGCGTCCTCGCGATCCAAGCTGCATGACAAGCAGGAAGATACACCAACACGAATTCTTCGAGTTCCCATGTAAACTCGGAACCTTTACTACGATGCCATTGGACCTTAAAGTTCCTCACCTCTTTGTTACGCAACATTTTCACCTTTTCATCAAGTATAGCGATCGGTTCTTCAACATACTCTAACTTGTTGTTTAACTCGATCTCATCTAGTGGCATCCATGACGAATCATCCGCAAGACACTTACGGAGATGGGAAACATGAAATGTATTATGGATCCCCGCAAGTTCTTCGGGTAGTTCCAAACGATACGCAACTTCACCAACACGAGCTAAAATCTTAAACGGCCCAATAAATCGAGGAGCTAACTTTCCCCATTTTCGAAATCGAATAATACCTTTCCATGGCGAAACCTTAAGCATTACCATGTCACCTTCTTGAAATTCGATCATTCATCTACGTTTATCGGCATACGACTTTTGCCTATCTTGAGCCTTCTTCAAGTGATCCCGAATAATATCAATCTTGTTATTCGTCTCCAAAACCAAATCGGTACTTCCGATTTCCTTTTGACCCACTTCACCCCAATAAATTGGAGTTCGACACCTTCTACCATATAACATCTCATATGGCGGCGTTCTAATACTAGTGTGAAAACTATTATTATATGAGAATTCCACCAAAGGCAAATGTTCATCCCAACTACCACCGAAATCAATAATACACGCACGTAACATATCTTCCAACGTTTGATTCGTACGTTCGGTTTGACCGTCCGTTTGAGGATGGTACGTCGTGCTCATATTCACCCTCGTACCCATATCTTCATGAAACTTCTTCCAAAATCGAGAAGTAAAACGCGTGTCCCGATCCGAAACGATAGACGCAGGAATGCCATGTCTCGATATCACCTCTTTAATGAACATCTTCGCGAGTGCCTCCGACATAATTGCTTCTTTAATCGGAAGAAATAATGCACTCTTTGTCAATCTATCAATGATCACCCAAATAGTATCAAATTGGGTTCTTGCCGTCTTTGGCAACTTAGTAATAAAATCCATGGTAATATGCTCCCACTTCCACATCGGAATTTCTAGCGGTTGCAACTTACCATAAGGCTTTTGGTGTTCGGCTTTAACTTGCAAACACGTGACGCATTGTTCAACATACTTAACAATGTCGCGTTTCATGCCCGACCACCAATAATCATTCCTCAAATCATGATACATTTTCGTCGTGCTCGGATGAATAGAATATTTTGACTTGTGCGCTTCATCAAGAAGCACCTTTCGGTAATCACCCATCTTAGGCACCCACACTCTTCCTTGAAAAGACAATAAACCACGCGAACCCATAGTAATGTATTTCGATTACCCCACAATTCGTTCCGCATGCTTGTTGTGAACGTAAGCCTCTATTTGAATCACACCAAGTTTTTCAAGAAAATCGTTAGTAATGATCCTACGTAACAATCCCAATCGTAACGTCGGATGTTGACTCTTTCGACTCAACGCATCCGCGACTACATTCACCTTGCCCGGATGGTAAAGTATCTCACAATCATAATCTTTCACCACGTCCATCCACCTACGTTGACGATAATTCAAATCCCGTTAATCAAAAAGATGTTTCAAACTCTTGTGATCCGAATAAATTGTACACTTGACACCATACAAGTAATGGCGCCAAATTTTCAAAGCATGGACCACCGCCGCTAATTCGAGATCATGAGTCGGGTATTTCTTTTCATGTTCCTTTAATTGGCGAGAGGCGTAAGTGATGACTTTACCTCATTGCATTAGAACACACCCGAGCCCATTCAAAGAAGCATCAAAATAGACCGTCATATCATCTACACCTTCCGGCAATACTAAGACCGGAGCATTACACAATTTCTCTTTCAACAATTGAAAAGCGATTTCTTGCTCGTTCTCCCAATTGAATCTCGTATTCTTCCTTGTTAACTTAGTTAATGGCGAAGCAATCTTGGAAAAGTCTTGGATAAACCAACGATAGTAACCGGCCAATCCGAGAAAACTTTGGATTTCCGTAGGCGTAGTCGGTTGTCCCCAACTCTTTACCGTCTCTATCTTCCCCGGATCTACTTGAATACCGTTTTTGTTCACAATATGGCCAAGGAATTGACTTCCCTTATCCAAAATTCACATTTCGAGAACTTAGCATACAACTTCTCCCTTCGTAGTGTCTTCAAAACTTCACTCAAATGACGTTCATGTTCGTTCATACTTTTCGAATAGACTAGTATGTCGTCAATGAACACAATTACCGAATTGTCCAACATAGGTTGGCACACTCGGTTCATAAGATCCATGAATGCCGCTGGTGCATTCGTAAGACCAAAAGGCATAACCACAAACTCGAAATGCCCGTAACACGTACGAAAAGCCGTTTTCTCAATATCTTCCTCACGGACCCGCATTTGGTGATAGCCGGACCGTGTAGAGACCCGTCCTAATCCATCCGGACGAAGTCCATATCGATTACAAATGATTCATAACAGTTGATTACATCACGAGGTAATTGACCTCTATATGATAAATTTTACAAACATTGCATTCGTTTTTAAAAGACAAACTTTCGTTACATCGACAGTTGACAGGCATGTAAAGCATTTCATAATATATCCAAATATAATTGACTTAATAATAATCTTGATGAACTCAACGACTCGAATGCAACATCTTTTGAAATATGTCATGAATGACTCCAAGTAATATCTCTAATATGAGCAAATGCACAGCGGAAGATTTCTTTCGTACCTGAGAATAAACATGCTTTAAAGTGTCAACCAAAAGGTTGGTGAGTTCATTAGTTTATCATAAAGAATCATTTCATAATTTTAATAGACCACAAGATTTCATACTTCCATTTCTCATAATCATACGTCCCATGCATAGAGACAAAAATATCATTCATATGGATTGAACACCTGGTAACCGACATTCACAATATGTATATAAGAATATCCCCATCATTCCGGGATCCTCCTTCGGACATGATATAAATTTCGAAGTACTAAAGCATCCGATACTTTGGATGGGGCTTGTTGGGCCCGATAGATCTATCTTTAGAGTTCGCGTCAATTAGGGTGTCTGTTCCCTAATTCTTAGATTACCAGACTTAATAAAAAGGGGCATATTCGATTTCGATAATTCAACCATATAATGTAGTTTCGATTACTTGTGTCTATTTCGTAAAACAGTTATAAAAACAGCGCATGTATTCTCAGTCCCAAAAATATATATATTGCAAAAGCATTTAAAAAGGGATTAATGAAACTCACACATATATTTATTGTAAAACAGTTAATAAAGCATTTGCATGTATTCTCAGTCCCAAAAATGTAAAGAGTAAAAGGGAATCAAATGAAATTCACGCTTATAAATATTGTAAAACAGTTATTAAAACAGTGCATGTATTCTCAGCCCAAAAATGTAATGCGTAAAAGGGAGCAAATGAAACTCACAATACTGTATTTTGTAGTAAAAATACATATGACGACATTGAACAATGCAGGGTTGGCCTCCGATTCACGAACCTATATCATTTATATATATTAATACATATACTTAACATGTAATAATAATCAAACCCGTTTGTATATATATTATTTAAAATAGTAATGTAATATTTATATAGTTATCATATATGTATCTGATATATTTTTATATAAATAACTTTTGGTTTGTTAAAATAATGATTGTGATAATATTAAACAGTGTTGATAATAATAATATTAATAATAATGATAAAATCATGTTTAATGATAATAATAATAATAATAATGATAAAAATAACAATAATAATGTTACTTTTAATAATATGATACCTTTGATGATACATTTAATTAAAATGATAATTTTAATCAAAATGATAAATTTAATAATAATAATAATAGTAATAATAATAATAATAATAATAATAATGATAATAATGATAATTTTGATAATAATACTAATAATCTTAATGATACTAATAATAACACTTATAATGATATTAGTAGTAATAGTAATAATAATTAACTCAACAATAATAATAATTAATAAAAAATAAATAAATGAATAACTACCTCCATAAGTAAGCCTAAAAAAAAATGCCTCAACTTGGATTTGAACCCATGACCTCTTGTTCACACATAAACACTCCTCACCATCTGACCAATTCAGTTATTCTGATAATTACTCCTCATCATCTATTTAAACTAGTGTTTCTGCCCAACTAGAACACAAAGACAGCAGGCCCAACCGAAAATGATATGGCCCAACAGACAGGAACTGTATTTTCGGCCCAACTGAAACCAAAGTCACGGTAGTCCAGTAACATAGCCCAAATAGCAGCAAAACTTGGTAGTGGTTTAGCGGATAATAATTTTTAATAAGTAGGGTTTCGTTAATTGGGTTTTATCCGAACATTTAACAGAAACAACTCACGAAGCAGCCCTCATCATCGATATACAGCATTAACAACACACGATCATACCCGTTCATCATCATAATCATATTATAACAAGAATCCTCCTCTTCGTGAGCATCATCTATTCATTATTCAGCGTTTTCTATAATAATGTAACTGTTTTAGGATTAGAAACAGAAAACAACAAAGTAGCAGCAGGTTAGTTTGATGGGTGTTCAAATGGTGGTGGATTGTTTCGATTAGGAAGGAAAAAAAACAGAAAACGAATACTCACCAAAATCGCTGTTCATCGTCTTCTTTGTTATTTCAACAGCAAACAGTAACCATGAACATCATCATAAATTCAATTGCCATCATAAAACCTCATCACCAACATCCATATCGTATATCATATACGAATCATCAACAATGAATCATAATCAAATCATTCATGTTCATCGTCTTTTTCATCCTATCATTATCTTCGCTTAACTTAATCACAGATTCATCCTTCTGTCACCATCCATCATCCTTATTTCCATCACCATTCATCATCATAAACAGAAGTAATGATGATGGTTTACGAAGATAAGAGAAGAGAGAGGGACATAGAGATGATGGAGGTTGTAGTGGTTTACGGAGGTTGTGATTGTTAATGGTTGTGGTTATGGGTCTCGATCAAAATAGGTGTGTGGTTGGGTTGAGCTTATAATTGAAACAAATACAGAAACAATATCATGTATCACTAGGTTGGTGGAAATGATTTGAAACAGAAATTAGTAACAGCAGCAGTAGTGGTTTAGTTATTTATGAACGAATGGTGGCTGTGTGGTGTTTTGCAGGTGGATGATGGTTTGATGATGCTGATGGCGGTGGTAGGGTGATGAAAGTGGTGTAGGGTTATGGTGGTGATCTAGTGAAACCATGGTGGTGGTGATTGCTAGAGAGAGGAGAGAGATAGCAAGGGATAGAGGTGTGGTAGTGGCGTTCTACAATGGTTGTGGGTGGTGGTGGAGCTCGCTAGTGTTGGTTGGCCGATGAGTGGTTGTCGGCTTATGATGATTACGGGTGATCGTTGACGGAGACTCGGTGAGGATGGTGATAGTCGATGCTATGGTGTAGTGAAGAGATGAATGTTTTTTTTTTTTGTGGTTTTTAACAACTATGCATCCTAACTATATAAATATATATATCTTATATTGATTGATTGTGGATTAGAATACAGTCAAAAAAGTGACAAGCACACTCAAACATTTCAATCACTTAGTTTACTTGATTTACGGATATAATCATAATCAAATAATTAATATAATAAACAATAATAATAATAATTAAATCCATGAATCATAATTGTGTCACTGAATGAAACTTTTAAAAATAGTACAGCCGCCCTCAGTTATTTGTTTACTATTTATTTCACGAACTGGACTTCGTACTCTATTATTAATCAGTGGTGGATAAAAGTTCTTTGAAAAAAAAATTCATATTTTTAATTTAAATAACTTTATTTATTTTGGTCATTATGGTATAAAATTCGAGCATTAGCTATTAAATAAAAATGACATTAATTATTCACTCCCAACCCCAAGCAAAATATAAAAAGTTTTAAATTCAACAACTAGTTTCTAAATATATATTTAATAAGCCTATAATTTATAGAATTCATTTTTGGATCACCGTTTATTTTAAAATCAAATAAGTTTGTTTTTAACTTGTTTACTAACAATAGAATGACAAATGAGTGCTACTATCGTTTACTAAATAGTTTCGAAATCACAATATATATTTTTAATATGTCTTATTTATGTATATAGATATGTTTTAAATAATAATTTTCATAATATCATATTTGTATTTTATTTTTGCATAATTACGTTTAATAACAACAACATATAATATTTCAAATTATATTTCCAGTTATTATTTATATATATTCACACATATCTATTTACATATAGTTGTTCGTGAATCGTCGGGAATAGTCAAAGGTCAAATGGTTTCATGTAAAATAGTTCTAACATTTTGAGACTCGGTTTAATAGACTTTGCTTATCGTGTCGAAATTATTAAAAGATTAAGTTTAAATTTGGTCAGAAATTCCCGGGTCATCACAGTACCTACCCGTTAAAGAAATTTCGTCCCGAAATTTGAGTGAGATCGTCATGGCTAACAATAAATATGTTTTTTTTTTTTTTTTGACGAATATGAGCTGATAAATAGAGTTTTCATCATTACAGAATAATACAGGTAAAATAATTCGATTATTCGAAGAGCACGAATGAAACTATCATGAGAGAGGTCCCAACAGGCATCGTCCACCTTCGCCCAAAAACTTGCCCAAATTTTTAGCCGTTAGTAAAATAAAAAAAAAATTCAACGGCTATCCCAACGGTCACTTTTACACTATAAAAACACCAACCATATATTTCATTTTTATACACTCTAAAATATATTTCTTTTATATTTCCACCTTTCTCAAATTCAAAATCAAACACTCCCAAACTGAGAAATGTTAACACTTCCCCCAATGATTGTTTCGTTCGATGTTCATTTCGGAGGTGATTTCCGTAATCAAATGAAGGAATATAAGTGGGGTGACAGTATTTCGTTTGAAGATATCGACATTCGTGATGTTGGTTTACAAGACTTGCTATCCTTTCTAAAAGAAAAAGTTCCGTGTGAATTCACGTCCGTGTTCTTTTATAGAGACGATTATGATGCGGATTGTAGGGCAAGTTTTCTGTGTACCGATGATCAATGGTACTTTATAAAAGATACCATTGAAGATCGCGGTAAACGCATTTCTTTGTATGCGGTTCTTGAAGATGAAGAGACATTGGGTTATCGTTACCTCGATGAATCAGCTGAAGCAGCAGTTAAGGCATCAAGAGAAATACCGATGTCTCCAGAGTACCTCACGGATGGTGAAATGACTGGTGAACGCTACTTTGCAGATAACAATTGACGACGACTAGTAGTTTGATTGAAATCCTTTAATTTTTAATTGTCGTGCTGTTTTAATTTTTAATTATTGTAATTTCAGTGTTGTTGTCGAGTTTTATATCTTCCTTTATGTTTCGGAGCTCTTCGCCTTTTTAATCTTCTCTCGATCTCTAATAAAACGAGTGATGGTCTAGAATTTGTAAGTATGGAGTTTCGAATGAATTTAATGTCATAATCGAGAAAGGACGTATTAGCACGATTTGATTCGTCACATTACCAGAATCATTGAGAATAGAGATATCAAGAATATACTTTATTGATATGTTCAGAAGTTAATCAGAATGAAAGAGTTATGTGATATGACACATAATGGTGGTATGATCTACTGTGAACCATCATGTCCCATTAGAACTCAGCATGACTTACTGTAATATAATCACGTTGATCAAGTGTCATTATATTATACTAACTCATGCATCAGTTCCCAACACTACTTCAAAACATTCGTATTTTAAACTCGAAAATTTACAGAATATAGAAACTAACAGTTTCTATATGATGTAAAACTGATAGCACGAAGAGATTAATGATTTCAGATATGATTAGTTATGAAAATATCTTCAGAAATATGGAGGATATTTATAATGAAGAATACGATGATATCTTGGAATTTCTAACATCGATGGATGATGAAGAAGATTTATCCATAAGGGTTTAGATTCGGAAGCAAGGTATTCGCTAAAAATTTCATCAGAAACAGAATCATTTGGATTCTTTAAAGTCAAACTTATTCTTTGTAATTTGTCCACGGCTTTCTTCATAATTTCGCATAATCTGCTTTTCGGTACTAAATTTTCTATTGAATGTTTCCAATATAATGATACACAGGAAGCACGAAAAGGTATATAATTTCGGACTAGAATATTTATGAAAATATCCTCAGAAATATCGAAGATATTGATGATGATATTTTGGAGTTTCTAAGTTCGATGGTTGATGAGGAAGATTTTCCGCAAGATTTTAACATGAGTACGGAGCAAAATATTCGTTGAAGGTTTCATCTGATCCAGAATTACCTGGATTCTTTGAATATATGGTATGGTCCTTGTATTTGTCCTTGGTCTCCTTCGTGGTTAGCTCAACCCGTTTTCCAGTTCCAACTTTTCTGAGCTTTTCCAACATACTATTCTTTATCATCAAACTTTCAATGATTAAGGTCGTTTACAGTTGTCTATGGTTTCTGCTGCTTCATTCAGCTTTTTCAACATTCAGAGTATTGATTTGTGACTGAGTGCTTTTCAAAATTTCAGAATGGAAGATCATTATTCTAAGAGATAAATGTTATACATATAACTGTTGATGTAGATATGCTGTGAGTTTTCAAAGTACTGATTGCCGATTCCTCTACATCTACTGCTACCATATCGGAATCATTGGTTATCGATCTGAGGTGATTTCAAGAGAATTGTGTTTTTAGATGATTAAACGCTGACGGTAATATGGTGGAATATAAAAGGTTCCCTGGTAACAATAAAAGAGCATACATATAAATCAAGGTGATAATAAGGTTGTTTCGAACGAAAAGTCGAAGTTGATTTGCTCACGCTGTGACAAAAGTTGCTACTTTGAAAAGGGATCGCAAAGTTATTTTTGCTAATAAATGCCAAAGGATCTGACGCGGCTACGTGTTAAACTTTTACTCAGTTGCCGAGAGTTTTCTCAGGTGCATAACTATATGCATAAATCTTCCCTTCCGTAGATGAAGTGCGGTTGATTCATCCTATCGATTGAGGTGTTTTCAAGAATCATGAAAGTTTGAACGCAGATTGGAATCGTCAAGATACAAATGAGGTTTAAGTTGAAATCAAGTGGCAAACTTGAAGAGATGTTTAGTTTCATATGTTATAATCAATATTTTAATTTATTTTAATTGTCCAATGTCATTAGTCCACAGTTCATAGTCCACAATTTGTAGTACAACAATTCATATATAGTTTAATATATAATATTCGAATTAATTAATATATATCGTGACCCGTGTACATGTCTCAGACTCGATCACAACTCAAGCTATATATATTATTGTAGAATAACCTCAACCCTATATAGCTAACTCCCGCATTACTGCATATAGAGTGTCCATGGTTATTGTAATGACCCGCACTTTTTTGATCGTTCTATACTTATAAGATTAATATTTACATAAATTAAACCTTACCAACATGATAAGCAATCCAAATTGTTGAGATTTATGTTTTCGAAAAGAGTTTTACACAACGTTTGACCGTTTAGTTTGACCGATGATATCACGAACTATATAACATATGATAATTATACGTTTGTGTGTATATATGTATATATACATATTTAACATGACCTAAGGATGTTTTAATATCTCATTTTGTATTAATAACAATAAGTTATAAGTATATTTTGAAACTACTAACTTAAGTTTTCAAAACGATAACCATACGTAACGTTATTTGACATAAATACTTATAACATATAATGTTTATACATATATCGTATAAGTAATGTATTTAATCACTTTTAAGGACTTAAATACATAAAACCATATAAGTGTATTCACAAAAGATAGCTATATTTGAATTCTCATTCCATTTTTCACAAGATTTCTATACGTATATCTACGGTATATGTACCGTATCATACCTAGATTCTATACGTATTTACTATTGGTATATACACATCAAATCACCACCTAACCAGCCCTTGTTCATGCCTTATGTATAAGGTAATTGGTATTTGGAAGTTTGTTGACTAATTACATAAAATAACAAACTTGAAAATCTTGTTTTGTCCTCCCCATTCACGTTTTTAAGTACCATGGGGATATCCTCATTTTGATTCATTTTAACTTCCATTTTCTTAGCTAAAACACACACACTTTTAAGAGCATTAACCTCCATAATCATTCAGCAAGAAACCATGAAGATCTAGCCATAGAAACAAGCTTTAATCACCATAAGAAAACCCTTACAAAAAACACTTCAAGAATCCTTCCAAGAACACAAACTTACTTCCAATCTTTCATCCAATTCCATCACCCTTTTGGTTCTAGGTCTTTACTCCTCTTTTACAGCAACCTTGTCCAAGGAACTTGAGGTAGTAACTATGTTCATAACCTTATTCGATTCATATATATATAGCTATCTTATTTTGTGGTATAAAATTTTAACAACAAGAACATAGTTTGAATGTTTTCAAACTTGTTTGCAAACTAAATAGATCCTTCTAACTTAACTTTTAAAATATTTCAAGACCTGTAATATAACTTAAATATATGCTAATTTAACAAGGTATAACTTGGTTTTTCAAAGAACACCTTAAAAACTGTTTTTACGACATCGGAGTGCAACCGGGGGCTGTTTTGGGTTGGATAATTAAAAACCATCTTGAACTTTGAATTGGAGGTTTATATTCTGGAAAAATGATATTTCTTATGAATATGATGACACATAAAAATTTTATGATTTAATTCAAAGTATAAGTATTTTTAGAAAAATGGTCATTAAATGATATTTTTGTAACAAAAATGATTAACTTCATAAGTTTCACTAAAGTTTGACCTATGACCTGTGATTTCGAATACAAACTAAGGTATTTACAGTTCATAGTCTTAAAGAGGGACTCGATCCAAGGAAGTGGCAAGTTGAACCAACGAAAACGGAGTTGTAACGAAGAAACTATGACCAAAACGAGATCGGATATCTAAGACTTGTTTAGCTACGAAAATAATTGGAGAAAATTTAATAAATCACATCTTTCTAAAATAACATGATATTTTATATATATGTACTCATAATTTAATTTTATATGGTTCAGGATCACCCGTAAACAACACGAAAAGATTAATCATAAGATTCCCATGATTGTACGCAACACGTCATTTGACAACACCGGTACTTTATGTACGCAACACGTCATTTGACAACACCGGTACCATGGGTCAAGATTAATCTCGACCAATACATATACGATGGGGGTTTTTATTTATTTCATTGGGGGTTTATTAAACACCTAAAAATGAACCATTAAAATTGAATTACTAACATCGGACTGCTAACTACGGACTAAGGAATTATTAAAAGTATTAAAAGTATTATAAGTATATATATGTGACGTTTGTTTAAAAAGAAAAGGTATTGATATATTATATATGGATAGGTTCGTGATATCAATCGGAGACCAAGTCAAAATTACATATCTTCAAGACGAAAGTGAGTATATAGTACCACTTTTAAACTCTAAGTATTTCGGGATGAGAATACATGTATTTTATGTTTTACGTTATGGACACAAGTAACTGAAAAATATATTCTACGTTGAGTTGTACCACTGGCATACTTCCCTGTAGCTTGGTAACTATTATTTACAGCGGTATTGTAAACGCGAATCCTGTTGATAGATCTATCGGGCCTGACAACCCCAACCGGACTGGACGACCAGTATTCAACGGTTGCACAGTACTTCGTTTCGTGACTACATTTGGTACGGTGTAGTAAGATTTCATAATAAAGGGAATATGCGACGTGATAAAATGTTAAGTATGGTTACCAAGTGCTCAACCACTTAGAATATTTTTATTAAAATGTTTATATATGAAATCTTGTGGTCTATATATATATTGCTGCCGGCATTAAACCTATATCTCACCAACTTTATGTTGACGTTTTAAACATGTCTATTCTCAGGTGATAACTAAAAGCTTCCGCTGCAACATGTTGAATTTAAACAAGATCTTGAGTATGCATATTTGTGTCAAAAATAAAACTGCATATCGGAGGATTTGTAATGTAAAATATGCTAGAAATCGTATTGTTATCATCACATGTAAAGTTTGTAAGTCTAAGATTATCGCTAAACGATAATCATCTTTTTATTATCTAAAGCTTGTATTAAAATAAGAGTTATGGTTTGTAATGTAAAATAAATGCAGCTGTTCTTTTAAAAATGTCGCATATAGAGGTCAATACCTCGCAATGAAATCATACGTTATCTAACTCGTTCTTATGGTTAAGGACGGGTTATGACATGTGGTATCAGAGCGGTGGTCTTAGCGAACCAGGTTTGCATTAGTGTGTCTAACTGATAAGTCGTTAGGATACATTAGTAAGTCTGGACTTTGACCGGGTCTGATTTAAAAACCATTGCTTATCATTGTTGGTTAAAATTTATATGTAAATATTATGTAGTACTAATGGGTTAGTTGTTGTGTGATAGATGTCGGGCTCAAAACTTGTCATCACATTCAGCGACTCCGAACCAGAATCTTCAGATGGTGTTCCAGTCATTAACCTATCCGATGACGAAAATAATATATTTGGGGAAGACTCACAAATTCCGGATGAACCAACTATAGAGAACCCGGAAAGTGAACCCGAGGAGGAAAGTGAACCCGAGGAGGAAAGTGAACCCGAGGAAGAAATACAGGAAATTACAAAAGACGAGTTCGAACTAGGAAAGAAACGAAAGGCTAATGAATTAGAAAATTCAAATCCCGAGTTTAGTAAGGATGATGTGGAACCAACTCCACTAGAAACTACCACCCCTATTCCCGCTATTCCTATTCGTTCTATCCCGGCATCCAGTTCTTCAGTCCCACAGCCAAAATATAGGCAGACAGCCAGGATAAGCGTTAAGCGATTCTTTGAACCTAAACGTCCTAGAAAATAGACCAAACGATGCGCTGCCGTATTAAACCATGGGATCATATAATGTTTTGTATAATATTATTAGTGTGGTTTGCTTAATGTTGGATGTAAGATAAGCATATGTAAAATAGTGAAGTGTGAAATGCAATAATTTTCCATGGTTAAGTATTATTTAGATGGTAGTAATTGATTCTGTACTAAGCTATTAAGTATGGACATTAACGGGTAGGTACTACCCTAGATATAATTATAAAACGCTAATAAGAAGAAAAGGCTTTTATAATAATACCTGGTTCATATTATTAATAAGCTATAATGTACTGTAAATATACACTACATCTATAATATTCCATGTGAATAATTATTTTCTTTTCATTCTTATAGAAGAATATGGCGCGATTGAACCGAATGACGGAACAAGAAATCCAGGAACTCATCAATCAGCGAGTGAACGACAGAATGTTATGGGTCGAGGCTGCAAGAGGTGCTGCAGTTAACCCAAATCCTCGTGTGGGGTGCACTTACAAAACTTTTCAAGCTTGCAAGCCCTCATCATTCAGTGGAATAGAAGGACCGATCGGTTTAACCCGGTGGATAGAAAAGATGGAGACTGTGTTTAAAATAAGTGGTTGTGTTGAAAAGGACATGACCAAGTATGCATCATGCACTTTACAAGATAGTGCACTCACGTGGTGGAAAAATTATGTGAAGGCTGTAGGAGGAGATGTAGCTTATGATACTCCTTGAGAAGAATTCAAAACAATGTTAATCAACGAGTATTGTCCAAGGAACGAGGTTAGGAAGTTGGAAGATGAATTACGAAGTCTGAAGGTTATTGGTACTGAAATCACCAACTACAATCAGCGATTCATGGAATTAGTTTTGCTATGTCCTGAATTGGTTCCAACCGAAGAACGGAAAATTGAAATGTACAAAGATGGTTTGCCCAAAAAGGTCAAGGCAAATGTTACAGCATCGAAACCTAAGACAATTCATGAAGCTATAACCATGGCAAACGAGCTAATGGATCAGGTCATCATGGATAAGAAAGTATCCAATACTGATGTGAAGGTATCAGGTAACAAAAGAAAGTGGAATGGAAATTATGATCGAGGTAACCAACAACAATCTTTTAAGAAACAAGAAATCACGCAAGGTGCGGGTAGTGGTTTAAGCTTTGGTTATAAAGGACAAAATCCTTTATGCAACCGATGCCACAAACATCACTCTGGTTACTGTAATGTGGTATGCAACAAATGTAATCGAAAGGGTCATCTTGCTGAAGATTGTAGGGCTCTCGTTACAAATACAAATGGTACCAAGACTCCTGCCACTAATGCAAATAGAACTGCTTTGGCTACTGTTACTTGTTATGGATGTGGGAAACAGGGTCATTATAAGAGCCAGTGCCCGAATCCAGAGAAGAATATCGGACCTGCACGAGGGAGAGCATTTGTTATTAATGCTAGAGAGGCGTGTGAAGACCCGGAGCTTGTTACGGGTACGTTTACCATTAATAACTTATCCGCATCTATTATATTTGATACTGGTGCTGATAGAAGTTACGTGTGTAGAGACTTTCACGCTAAATTGAATTGTTCATCATTACCTCTAGATGCTAAGTACATGATTGAGTTAGCTAATGGTAAACTAATTAAAGCCGATAAAATTTGCCGTGATTGTAAAATAAATTTAGCTGGAGAAACATTTAAGATTGATTTGATACCCGTAGAATTAGGAAGTTTTGATGTAATAGTCGGCATGGACTGGATGTCCAAAATAGGAGCTGAAGTTGTGTGCGCCAAGAAGGCAATTCGCATTCCTCGTAAGGATAAAACGCCAGTAATGATTTATGGAGAGAAGGGTAACTCAAAGCTAAAACTCATTAGTTATTTGAAAGCTCAAAAGTGCTTGAAGAAAGGGTGCTATGCTATCTTAGCACATGTTAATAAAGTCAAAAAGAAAGAAAAAGAGAAGTGCATCAATGACGTGCCTGTGGCAAGAGATTTTCCTGAAGTATTTCCGGAAGAGTTGCCGGGATTACCTCCATTTAGATCTGTAGAATTTCAAATAGATTTAGTACCAGGAGCTGCACCAGTTGCCCGTGCTCCATATAGACTTGCACCGTCCGAGTTAAAAGAACTTCAGAGTCAGTTAAAAGAATTACTGGATCGTGGATTCATACGACCAAGTACTTCACCGTGGGGAGCTCCAATTTTATTCGTCAAGAAGAAAGACGGATCTTTCCGAATGTGTATAGATTATCATGAATTAAATAAGTTAACTATCAAGAATCGGTATCCACTACCGAGAATTGACGACTTATTTGATCAACTCCAAGGATCATGTGTGTACTCGAAAATTGACCTAAGATCGGGCTATCATCAATTACGCGTCAAAGAAGAAGATATACCGAAAACTGCTTTTCGGACACGTTACGGTCATTACGAATTTTTGCTCATGCCGTTTGGATTGACGAATGCGCCAGCTGTATTCATGGACCTCATGAATCGAGTTTGTAGTCCATATTTAGATAAGTTTGTTATTGTTTTCATTGATGACATTCTTATCTATTCCAAAAGTGAGCAAGAGCATGAGCAGCATTTAAGGTTAATATTAGAGTTGTTGAGAAAAGAACAGCTATACGCTAAATTTTCTAAGTGTGCTTTCTGGTTGAAAGAAGTGCAATTTCTTGGTCACGTTGTTAGTAGCAAAGGAATTCAGGTTGATCCAGCTAAAATTGAGGCCATTGAAAAATGGGAGACTCCTAAAACACCAATGCAGATACGCCAATTTTTGGGTTTAGCCGGTTATTATAGAAGGTTTATTCAAGATTTTTCTCGAATAGCTAAGCCGTTGACAGCATTAACGCAAAAAGGGAAAAAATACGAATGGACCTCAGAGCAGGAGAACGCATTTCAATTACTAAAGAAGAAGTTAACTACGGCGCCTATTTTATCGTTACCAGAAGGGAACGATGATTTTGAAATATATTGTGACGCTTCGCGACAAGGTTTTGGTTGCGTTCTTATGCAACGGAAGAAAGTTATTGCATACGCATCCCGACAATTGAAGATTCACGAGCGGAATTATACGACGCATGATCTAGAATTGGGAGCAGTCGTGTTTGCATTGAAGATATGGAGACACTACTTGTATGGGGTTAAATGCACTGTGTTTACTGATCATAAAAGCCTTCAACATATTTTCGATCAAAAACAGCTGAACATGAGGCAACGTAGGTGGGTCGAGTTAATAAACGACTATGATTGTGAAATTCGTTATCATCCCGGGAAAGCGAATGTGGTGGCTGACGCATTAAGCAGAAAGGAACGAGAACCAATTCGAGTACGAGCGATGAACATAAAAATTCGCATGAATCTCAACTCACAAATCAAAGAAGTTCAACGAGAAGCACTTACTAAAGAAAATATAGGAAATGAAATAATGAAGAAGTATGAGAAGCAACTCGTTATGCGGGAAGATGGAATTCGATATTTTGCAAATCCTATTTGGGTACCAAAGTTGGGTGGATTAAGGAAGTTGATATTGAACGAGGCACATAAGACAAGATATTCGATACATCCTGGAGTTGGAAAGATGTACCAAGATCTTAAGACACATTATTGGTGGCCTAATTTAAAGACAGACGTTGCAACATATGTTGGGGAGTGTTTAACTTGTTCCAAAGTCAAAGCAGAACACCAGAAGCCGTCAGGGTTACTTCAACAACCAGAAATTCCAGAATGGAAATGGGACGGTATTACCATGGATTTCATCACGAAGTTACCAAAGACTGCCTGGGGATACGACACCATTTGGGTAATTGTTGATCGTCTTACCAAATCTGCACATTTCTTGCCTATAAAGGAAACAGATAGAATGGAGAAATTATTACGATTATATATAAAGGAAATAGTTTCAAGGCATGGAATACCTATTTCCATTATATCTGATCGTGATAGTAGATTTACCTCAAAGTTCTGGCAATCACTACAGGAGGCACTAGGAACTCGTTTGGATATGAGCACCGCATATCATCCGCAAACCGACGGGCAGAGTGAAAGAACAATTCAAACTCTTGAAGACATGCTCAGGGCATGTGTGATCGATTTTGGAAACGGATGGGATAAATATCTACCATTAGCAGAATTCTCGTATAATAATAGTTATCATGCGAGCATTAAAGCTGCGCCATTCGAAGCATTGTACGGAAGGAAGTGTAGATCTCCTATTTGTTGGAATGAAGTAGGAGATCGACAATTAACTGGTCCCGAGATCATACACGAAATGACTGAGAATATAGTACAAATCAAGGAGAGATTGAAAACAGCCCGTAGTCGCCAAAAGAGCTACGCTGATGTTCGAAGGAAACCATTAGAGTTTCAGATCGGTGACATGGTTATGTTAAAGGTGTCACCTTGGAAAGGTGTAATACGTTTTGGAAAAAGGGGTAAACTAAACCCAAGGTATGTAGGCCCGTTCAAGATCATCGAACGCATTGGACCGGTAGCTTATCGACTCGAGTTACCGCAACAACTCGCCGGAGTACATAATACTATTCACGTCTCAAACCTTAAGAAGTGTCTTGCAAAGGAAGACCTCACCATTCCTCTTGAAGAAATCCATGTCGACGAGAAACTACAATTCGTCGAAGAACCAATCGAAATCATGGACCGTGAAGTTAAACAGCTCAAGCAGAGCAACATACCGATCGTTAAGGTTCGTTGGAATGCTCGAAGGGGTCCCGAGTTTACTTGGGAACGAGAGGATCAGATGAAACAAAAGTATCCACACTTGTTTCTCGATGACGCAAAATAGGTACAATTTTAAAATTTCGGGACGAAATTTATTTAACGGGTAGGTACTGTAATGACCCGCACTTTTTCGATCGTTCTATACTTATAAGATTAATATTTACATAAATTAAACCTTACCAACATGATAAGCAATCCAAATTGTTGAGATTTATGTTTTCGAAAAGAGTTTTACACAACGTTTGACCGTTTAGTTTGACCGATGATATCACGAACTATATAACATATGATAATTATACGTTTGTGTGTATATATGTATATATACATATTTAACATGACCTAAGGATGTTTTAATATCTCATTTTGTATTAATAACAATAAGTTATAAGTATATTTTGAAACTACTAACTTAAGTTTTCAAAACGATAACCATACGTAACGTTATTTGACATAAATACTTATAACATATAATGTTTATACATATATCGTATAAGTAATGTATTTAATCACTTTTAAGGACTTAAATACATAAAACCATATAAGTGTATTCACAAAAGATAGCTATATTTGAATTCTCATTCCATTTTTCACAAGATTTCTATACGTATATCTACGGTATATGTACCGTATCATACCTAGCTTCTATACGTATTTACTATTGGTATATACACATCAAATCACCACCTAACCAGCCCTTGTTCATGCCTTATGTATAAGGTAATTGGTATTTGGAAGTTTGTTGACTAATTACATAAAATAACAAACTTGAAAATCTTGTTTTGTCCTCCCCATTCACGTTTTTAAGTACCATGGGGATATCCTCATTTTGATTCATTTTAACTTCCATTTTCTTAGCTAAAACACACACACTTTTAAGAGCATTAACCTCCATAATCATTCAGCAAGAAACCATGAAGATCTAGCCATAGAAACAAGCTTTAATCACCATAAGAAAACCCTTACAAAAAACACTTCAAGAATCCTTCCAAGAACACAAACTTACTTCCAATCTTTCATCCAATTCCATCACCCTTTTGGTTCTAGGTCTTTACTCCTCTTTTACAGCAACCTTGTCCAAGGAACTTGAGGTAGTAACTATGTTCATAACCTTATTCGATTCATATATATATAGCTATCTTATTTTGTGGTATAAAATTTTAACAACAAGAACATAGTTTGAATGTTTTCAAACTTGTTTGCAAACTAAATAGATCCTTCTAACTTAACTTTTAAAATACTTCAAGACCTGTAATATAACTTAAATATATGCTAATTTAACAAGGTATAACTTGGTTTTTCAAAGAACACCTTAAAAACTGTTTTTACGACATCGGAGTGCAACCGGGGGCTGTTTTGGGTTGGATAATTAAAAACCATCTTGAACTTTGAATTGGAGGTTTATATTCTGGAAAAATGATATTTCTTATGAATATGATGACACATAAAAATTTTATGATTTAATTCAAAGTATAAGTATTTTTAGAAAAATGGTCATTAAATGATATTTTGTAACAAAAATGATTAACTTCATAAGTTTCACTAAAGTTTGACCTATGACCTGTGATTTCGAATACAAACTAAGGTATTTACAGTTCATAGTCTTAAAGAGGGACTCGATCCAAGGAAGTGGCAAGTTGAACCAACGAAAACGGAGTTGTAACGAAGAAACTATGACCAAAACGTGATCGGATATCTAAGACTTGTTTAGCTACGAAAATAATTGGAGAAAATTTAATAAATCACATCTTTCTAAAATAACATGATATTTTATATATATGTACTCATAATTTAATTTTATATGGTTCAGGATCACCCGTAAACAACACGAGAAGATTAATCATAAGATTCCCATGATTGTACGCAACACGTCATTTGACAACACCGGTACTTTATGTACGCAACACGTCATTTGACAACACCGGTACCATGGGTCAAGATTAATCTCGACCAATACATATACGATGGGGGTTTTTATTTATTTCATTGGAGGTTTATTAAACACCTAAAAATGAACCATTAAAATTGAATTACTAACATCGGACTGCTAACTACGGACTAAGGAATTATTAAAAGTATTAAAAGTATTATAAGTATATATATGTGACGTTTGTTTAAAAAGAAAAGGTATTGATATATTATATATGGATAGGTTCGTGATATCAATCGGAGACCAAGTCAAAATTACATATCTTCAAGACGAAAGTGAGTATATAGTCCCACTTTTAAACTCTAAGTATTTCGGGATGAGAATACATGTATTTTATGTTTTACGTTATGGACACAAGTAACTGAAAAATATATTCTACGTTGAGTTGTACCACTGGCATACTTCCCTGTAGCTTGGTAACTATTATTTACAGCGGTATTGTAAACGCGAATCCTATTGATAGATCTATCGGGCCTGACAACCCCAATCGGACTGGACGACCAGTATTCAACGGTTGCACAGTACTTCGTTTCGTGACTACATTTGGTACGGTGTAGTAAGATTTCATAATAAAGGGAATATGCGACGTGATAAAATGTTAAGTATGGTTACCAAGTGCTCAACCACTTAGAATATTTTTATTAAAATGTTTATATATGAAATCTTGTGGTCTATATATATATTGCTGCAGGCATTAAACCTATATCTCACCAACTTTATGTTGACGTTTTAAACATGTCTATTCTCAGGTGATAACTAAAAGCTTCCGCTGCAACATGTTGAATTTAAACAAGATCTTGAGTATGCATATTTGTGTCAAAAATAAAACTGCATATCGGAGGATTTGTAATGTAAAATATGTTAGAAATCGTATTGTTATCATCACATGTAAAGTTTGTAAGTCTAAGATTATCGCTAAACGATAATCATCTTTTTATTGTCTAAAGCTTGTATTAAAATAAGAGTTATGGTTTGTAATGTAAAATAAATGCAGTTGTTCTTTTAAAAATGTCGCATATAGAGGTCAATACCTCGCAATGAAATCATACGTTATCTAACTCGTTCTTATGGTTAAGGACGGGTTATGACAGTTATTCCAAATAATATATATAGATGGGTCGATATGATATGTCAAAACTTTGTATACGTGTCCCGATATTTAAAGTGCGTAAAAATAAATAACAGAAATTAAATGACGATAAATAAAATTGCGAGAATGTAAATTGCGATAAATAAAAGGTAACACGGAATTAACAGTTAGCTAGGAACAGTTAGCTAGGATTTTGTTAGCGTGGAATCTTAACAGAATTTCTCATAGTTAATTTGTTTGTTTCTATCAAATTTTATTATGTCAAATGTTTTCTTCATTATGCCACTTGTTGGATTCTGGAAAGTCAAAATCCAAATATGAAATTGAATGAAAATGGTTATTCTGTGGTGAACGGATATGTATATCGGTGGATGTAAGTAGGATATTATATGACTGTTGAAACAGATTCGAAGAACGTACAATGTAACTTATTAATGTGAAATTTAAATATTCCTCGGATATAACCTACCCGTTAAAATATTTTCACCATTAACAGTTTGTACAAGAGAATTTTTAATTACAATCTTTATGAAAACATATATACATATATATTTTCTTCAGATGTATTCATGGATTTAATGAGTTAATATGATATTAAACTCATTTGCTTTTCGGTTGGAACTAGAATAAATAATCTCTAAAACTTTAGAGATTACATATTCGCCATGTCGAACGAAGATAAATGAGGTAGAACGATACGTAGAACAAAGATCATACTCAAAGTACATATGTTGATATTGAAGCATGAATTGTTGATGATACTGGTGCTGTTATTGATGGTACTTTTGGTGCCGGTGATGTTGCTGAAGCTGGTACATTTTGCACCATATTCTCCGAATTGATTATTCGAGCGCGAATTTCGTTGACTTATTACTCCAGGATGATTGTCGGTCTGAACGAGTGGATGAATAGGGTTCAGAATTGTGGATAGAATATAATCTTGTCGAGTTACCCAGGAAATGAGACTGAAAATGGTGTCTCGAACAGGTTCGCCGGTAAACGCTTCAGGTTCATTGTCAAGAGGTGAATTCGGTTGGTGGAAGGAATTGCCTTCTGTGCGTTTCCATTAATTAAGTCGACTACGAACTCATCAGATGAATTGGGGATGGATGATTGGTTGATTCATTCTGGTGACACTGCTTTCGGAGCTTAGGCGAAACTCCATATCGGAATAGCTATCGGAATCCGAGGAATTTGAACTGTTGAGGGATTCATCTCGTACGATCAGATGAATGATTTTCGATAAGAAATAGATTGTAGATTAGTATCCTGCAATATATAATTTACATATGTATATATAATATAAAATCCCATAATTTACGGAGGAATCTACGGAATCTGTCAGGCAAAGGTAACAATAACAGATACGCTAAGATATGAATTTATCTATACACTGTCTATGCAATAGAGGCAGTAAGACATGTCTAGACTAAGAATGATACGCAGGTAATTTCTGACAAGAAGTGATAAGCAAAACTTTTGACATGCAGACACGGTCGAAGTCCAGACTCACTAATGCATCTAAACAACTATCAGTTAGACACACTAATGCAAGACCCGGTTCGCTAAGACCACCGCTCTGATACCAACTGTAGAGACCCGTCCTAATCCATCCGGACGAAGTCCATATCGATTACAAATGATTCATAACAGTTGATTACATCGCGAGGTAATTGACCTCTATATGATAAATTTTACAAACATTGCATTCGTTTTTAAAAGACAAACTTTCGTTACATCGACAGTTGACAGGCATGTAAAGCATTTCATAATATATCCAAATATAATTGACTTAATAATAATCTTGATGAACTCAACGACTCGAATGCAACATCTTTTGAAATATGTCATGAATGACTCCAAGTAATATATCTAATATGAGCAAATGCACAGCGGAAGATTTCTTTCGTACCTGAGAATAAACATGCTTTAAAGTGTCAACCAAAAGGTTGGTGAGTTCATTAGTTTACCATAAAGAATCATTTCATAATTTTAATAGACCACAAGATTTCATACTTCCATTTCTCATAATCATACGTCCCATGCATAGAGACAAAAATATCATTCATATGGATTGAACACCTGGCAACCGACATTCACAATATGTATATAAGAATATCCCCATCATTCCGGGATCCTCCTTCGGACATGATATAAATTTTGAAGTACTAAAGCATCCGATACTTTGGATGGGGCTTGTTGGGCCCGATAGATCTATCTTTAGAGTTCGCGTCAATTAGGGTGTCTGTTCCCTAATTCTTAGATTACCAGACTTAATAAAAAGGGGCATATTCGATTTCGATAATTCAACCATATAATGTAGTTTCGATTACTTGTGTCTATTTCGTAAAACAGTTATAAAAACAGCGCATGTATTCTCAGTCCCAAAAATATATATATTGCAAAAGCATTTAAAAAGGGATTAATGAAACTCACACATATATTTATTGTAAAACAGTTAATAAAGCATTTGCATGTATTCTCAGTCCCAAAAATGTAAAGTGTAAAAGGGAATCAAATGAAACTCACGCTTATAAATATTGTAAAACAGTTATTAAAACAGTGCATGTATTCTCAGCCCAAAAATGTAATGCGTAAAAGGGAGCAAATGAAACTCACAATACTGTATTTTGTAGTAAAAATACATATGACTACATTGAACAATGCAGGGTTGGCCTCCGATTCACGAACCTATATCATTTATATATATTAATACATATACTTAACATGTAATAATAATCAAACCCGTTTGTATATATATTATTTAAAATAGTAATGTAATATTTATATAGTTATCATATATGTATCTGATATATTTTTATATAAATAACTTTTGGTTTGTTAAAATAATGATTGTGATAATATTAAACAGTGTTGATAATAATAATATTAATAATAATGATAAAATCATGTTTAATGATAATAATAATAATAATAATAATAATGATAAAAATAACAATAATAATGTTACTTTTAATAATATGATACCTTTGATGATACATTTAATTAAAATGATAATTTTAATCAAAATGATAACTTTAATAATAATAATAATAGTAATAATAATAATAATAATAATAATAATAATAATAATAATAATAATAATAATAATAATAATAATAATGATAATTTTGATAATAATACTAATAATCTTAATGATACTAATAATAACACTTATAATGATATTAGTAGTAATAGTAATAATAATTAACTCAACAATAATAATAATTAATAAAAAAAATAAATGAATAACTACCTCCATAAGTAAGCCTAAAAAAAAATGCCTCAACTTGGATTTGAACCCATGACCTCTTGTTCACACATAAACACTCCTCACCATCTGACCAATTCAGTTATTCTGATAATTACTCCTCATCATCTATTTAAACTAGTGTTTCGGCCCAACTAGAACACAAAGACAGCAGGCCCAACCGAAAATGATATGGCCCAACAGACAGGAACTGTATTTTCGGCCCAACTGAAACCAAAGTCACGGCAGTCCAGTAACATAGCCCAAATAGCAGCAAAACTTGGTAGCGGTTTAGCGGATAATAATTTTTAATAAGTAGGGTTTCGTTAATTGGGTTTTATCCGAACATTTAACAGAAACAACTCACGAAGCAGCCCTCATCATCGATATACAGCATTAACAACACACGATCATACCCGTTCATCATCATAATCGTATTATAACAAGAATCCTCCTCTTCGTGAGCATCATCTATTCATTATTCAGCGTTTTCTATAATAATGTAACTGTTTTAGGATTAGAAACAGAAAACAACAAAGTAGCAGCAGGTTAGTTTGATGGGTGTTCAAATGGTGGTGGATTGTTTCGATTAGGAAGGAAAAAAAAAACAGAAAATGAATACTCACCAAAATCGCTGTTCATCGTCTTCTTTGTTGTTTCAACAGCAAACAGTAACCATGAACATCATCATAAATTCAATTGTCATCATAAAACCTCATCACCAACATCCATATCGTATATCATATACGAATCATCAACAATGAATCATAATCAAATCATTCATGTTCATCGTCTTTTTCATCCTATCATTATCTTCGCTTAACTTAATCACAGATTCATCCTTCTGTCACCATCCATCATCCTTATTTCCATCACCATTCATCATCATAAACAGAAGTAATGATGATGGTTTACGAAGATAAGAGAAGAGAGAGGGACATAGAGATGATGGAGGTTGTAGTGGTTTACGGAGGTTGTGATTGTTAATGGTTGTGGTTATGGGTCTCGATCAAAATAGGTGTGTGGTTGGGTTGAGCTTATAATTGAAACAAATACAGAAACAATATCATGTATCACTAGGTTGGTGGAAATGATTTGAAACAGAAATTAGTAACAGCAGCAGTAGTGGTTTAGTTATTTATGAACGAATGGTGGCTGTGTGGTGTTTTGCAGGTGGATGATGGTTTGATGATGCTGATGGCGGTGGTAGGGTGATGAAAGTGGTGTAGGGTTATGGTGGTGATCTAGTGAAACCATGGTGGTGGTGATTGCTAGAGAGAGGAGAGAGATAGCAAGGGATAGAGGTGTGGTAGTGGCGTTCTACAATGGTTGTGGGCGGTGGTGGAGCTCGCTAGTGGTGGTTGGCCGATGAGTGGTTGTCGGCTTATGATGATTACGGGTGATCGTTGACGGAGACTCGGTGAGGATGGTGATAGTCGATGCTATGGTGTAGTGAAGAGATGAATGTTTTTTTTTTGTGGTTTTTAACAACTATGCATCCTAACTATATAAATATATATATCTTATATTCATTGATTGTGGATTAGAATACAGTCAAAAAAGTCACAAGCACACTCAAACATTTCAATCACTTAGTTTACTTGATTTACGGATATAATCATAATCAAATAATTAATATAATAAACAATAATAATAATTAAATCCATGAATCATAATTGTGTCACTGAATGAAACTTTTAAAAATAGTACAGCCGCCCTCAGTTATTTGTTTACTATTTATTTCACGGACTGGACTTCGTACTCTATTATTAATCAGTGGTGGATAAAAGGTCTTTGAAAAAAAATTTCATATTTTTAATTTAAATAACTTTATTTATTTTGGTCATTATGGTATAAAATTCGAGCATTAGCTATTAAATAAAAATGACATTAATTATTCACTCCCAACCCCAAGCAAAATATAAAAAGTTTTAAATTCAACAACTAGTTTCTAAATATATATTTAATAAGCCTATAATTTATAGAATTCATTTTTGGATCACCGTTTATTTTAAAATCAAATAAGTTTGTTTTTAACTTGTTTACTAACAATAGAATGACAAATGAGTGCTACTATCGTTTACTAAATAGTTTCGAAATCACAATATATATTTTTAATATGTCTTATTTATGTATATAGATATGTTTTAAATAATAATTTTCATAATATCATATTTGTATTTTATTTTTGCATAATTACGTTTAATAACAACAACATATAATATTTCAAATTATATTTCCAGTTATTATTTATATATATTCACACATATCTATTTACATATAGTTGTTCGTGAATCGTCGGGAATAGTCAAAGGTCAAATGGTTTCATGTAAAATAGTTCTAACATTTTGAGACTCGGTTTAATAGACTTTGCTTATCGTGTCGGAATTATTAAAAGATTAAGTTTAAATTTGGTCGGAAATTCCCGGGTCATCACAGACCGTAGGTCAATTTTAGAGAAATACGTCGCACCTTGGAGTTGATCAAATAAATCGTCAATCCTAGGCAATGGATAATGGTTCTTGATTGTCACTTTGTTCAACTCTCGATAATCAATGCACATACGCATACATCCGTCTTTCTTTTTCACTAATAAAACCGGAGCGCCCCAAGGCGAAGCACTCGGTCGAATAAAACCCTTCTCAAGTAACTATTGGGTTTGATTTAACACTTCTTGCATTTCCGTTAGCACTAAACGATAAGGAGTTTTAGCAATGGGAGTAGCTCCCGGAACCAACTAATTGCGAAATTCAACTTGTCTTTCCGCCGGAACACCCGGTAACTCGTCCGGAAAAACGTCTTCGAATTCACTAACCACCGGAATTTCACGAATGGGTGGTGGCTCATCACGAGTATCAACAACATGGGCAAGAAAAGCCATGCCACCACTAACAATAAAACGACGTGCCCGTGCAAAAGTGCATATCGGCACCGGTCTCCTTCGTTTATCACCATGAATAATTAACTCTCCCCCACTTGGGGTCTTTACACGAATAGATTTTTCATGGCACGCAATATCGGCTCTATTATGATCAAGCCAATCCATACCAACCAAAATATCAAAATCACCCAATGTCATCGGAATGAGATCAATATTAAAGGTCTCGGAACCAAACACAACATTACAATTCTTACACACATCAACCACTAGCACCGTCTTGCCATCCGCTATTTCGACTTCTACCGGACGACTTAACTTAGCTAATGGTTTATTAAGTTTAGGCAAAAATTTTGGAGACACAAACGATAAATTTGCACCGCTATCAAATAGAATCCTTGCCGGATTAGAGTTAACCATGAAAGTACCTGAAACGACTTCATTGGATTGCTTAGCTTCATCATTTGTCATCAAATAATTATGCCCCCTTGCCGACCCCGCCGCCTTCTCTATCCTCTTAACTTGATCATTTCGGAGATCGGGGCACTCTGACTTTCGGTGCCCTTCTTGTTGGCAATTAAAACACGTGATCACATTTGTACGCGGTTTTGGGCAATCACGAGAGTAGTGACCTTTTTGCCCACAATTGTAGCATGTGGTCGCGTGAACACTAGAAGCACCTTTCTTCACACTACCAACACTTTCGGATGCTCCCCTACTCTTCTTGTTCGAAAAGCTAGAAGTTTCAAACTTCCTTTTATTTGGCGCATAACTAACCGGACTCGGAGCTTGCGCTTCAAACCCCTTTGCCACCGCCAAAAGCTTAGCAAAAGTCTCAACATGACCAATACTAATTTTACCCTTCAAATCATCTCTAAGGGTCGCATGAAAGTCTTCCATTAATAATTGATCATTCCCCACATACTCGGGGCAAAAACGCGCTTTGGCGAGAAAGTTGGTTTTGAGAGTGTTTAGGTCCAAAAAACCTTGACGCATGTTCCTTATCTCGTTGCGCAATTTGGAAAGATCCGCTTGCGTACGATATTCAAGGAAAAACTCCTTCTTGCACTCCGCCCAAGATAACCCCACAAAAGCCGCATCACCCACCTTATCAATCTTGCCATCGAGCCAATCTTTAGCATGGCCCCTTAACAAACAAGTAGCAAGCCTTGTTTTCTTTTCGGGAGGGCACTCGGTTGTGCGAAAACAACCTTCAACATCGGGAATCTAAGCCGCACTCTTCATGGGGTCGGGATCCCCGTGAAAGTGAGGAGGCTTAGTCGCCAAGAAGTTCTTATAGCTAAACACCAACTCGCCCACATTTTGAGGTCTAGGAAACCTCCTTTCAACTTCTTCTTTAACGGCATTGGTCATTCGTTCTTGAATCATATCGACAATTTGTTCCGAAACCGACTCTTCGAATATTTTTTTAACCCTTCGTGAGAAAACCGAAACATAGTTTTCTAAAGCGGTCTCAATCTTGGTAGTCATCTCATCTTCCTCCACATGAGAGGGACCACCATTGCCATTCGTATTCGTTCCGTTTCTCGTCTTCATTCTAAAGATTAAAAATGAATTAGACATCACCAACAATTCAATACACATATATTCCTATGCATATGACCGCACACACACACACCACATCTAGCTCGATACTTGTCGCACATCCTTGCTTGACTTGACTTGCAACTGTAATAGTGGTCGTGACTCACTATTACGCTCACATGCCGTGCCATGCTCAAACGTGTCACAACCATCTTGCTCGATGTTCCAAAACAACAACACACGATTAGTAACATCATAACATAGCATAGTTGTCCACTTATGCATTAAAGAACTAATCAAACCCCGCACTGACCCGTAGTCCTACAAGTCCCGCATATAATTTCACAACACAAAAGTCTAAGTCTAGGCGCCTATCTCAAGTCACCTAAATCCCTTAGACCATGCTCTGATACCACTTGTAACGACCCAAACCAAACCACGAAAAATCCCGCGTAAAAATGTGAAAAAAAAATTAAGCTGTTCAGTGAGTGGCGCGGCGCGCAGAATCACCTGGACAGCCCGCTGTCTCCGGAAGTCAATTACACGAAAATGTTTGACCCTTTCCCGACATAATTAGACAAAATGCTTTCAACCACATACTCATACATGTAAAACTAACACGTTCCATTAATAAAATTAGTTTTATGAAGCGGGGCCCACATCGGCCATTTTACGAGTTTAAAACATAACGAGAGTTTCCACCACCAAAAAGTTTAAATGCCAAACGACGCATCGAGCATGGTGTTTGGGGTTAAACTACCCAAGTCTCGGTCGAACTTCCAAAAAGCTATAATCCCCGAGCCACTAATCCAAGCGAATACCTTTGCCCTTATCCAAGCCGGATCCTAAAAAGGTAAACAACGAGAGGGTAAGCTAACGCTTAGTGAATGCAATAATTATACATATACATATATAATACATCTACTTGCAAGCACTTATACAAATACCTCATACACGCTAGCAATTTACATAGCATACCATCGCAAGTATAACTCTAAACCCTTCAAGATCACAAGCTAGCTCAACACTATCATATATATATATATAACCCGAATAATATAATATACTACAATACAATGCGTAATTATGGTTAACCAATAACACAAGGGAATGGTACTTCGAATTTCCCATCGGTGTTCATAACAACCGTTAGTGTACAACGAAATATATCACTAACCCCTAGGTGACACGGACAACGAAATATCCGTTCAAGCAATCGTTAGTGTACAATGAAATATATCACTAACTCTTGGGCAATTTGGACAACGAAATATCCATTGTTAGTGTACAACGAAATATATCACTAACTCTTGGGCAATTTTGACAACGAAATATCCATCGTTAGTGTACAACGAAATATATCACTAACTCTTGGTGGTATAGACATGTATACCCGGCCCCATCCCCCGCCCTACAAATAGATACATTATATACACACATGTATAATCATTCCACTCACCTTACGCCTTCGGTGAATCGATAAACCAAGCTTGAACTTTAAGGTAACACACCTATTACAATGTACACATAATCAACATCCATTCAAGTTGGTCAAACTCGCAACACTCACCATCACTAGGTCATTTTGACCCATTTGGACACTT
Source organism: Rutidosis leptorrhynchoides (assembly GCF_046630445.1). Classification (NCBI taxonomy): domain Eukaryota; kingdom Viridiplantae; phylum Streptophyta; class Magnoliopsida; order Asterales; family Asteraceae; genus Rutidosis; species Rutidosis leptorrhynchoides. The sequence goes on from NC_092333.1 coordinate 717,685,187, forward strand.
AACCCTAAAAGTGGGTCAACTCACACCCAAAACCCTAATATTAGCCAAGGTAGGTTTAAAATGCATTTCGACACTAGGTTTATGCATTAATCACAAACATTAACTAACTTAGGTCCATTTTGACCCATTTGACCAATTAAAGTCAACACACCCATTTCGGGTCATCCACTAACCCACTTAACACCCATTCACATATATATAAGTGTGCTAGTAATTTCACTAACCAATTTAGGCTCACAAACATAAATTGATACTTTGAAAACCCTAGTTAGTCATTTTTGAGTCTACATGACCCAAATTCACCCTAAACCCCCAAGTCACTAGCAAAAATGGGTTTTATGTGAAACCCTAACCCAAACCCTAACCCTTAATACAATTAAAGTAAGAAATTAGGTTTTATAACTTACCAACACAATCACCACGTAGCTAGCGACTAGGTGAACAACTTTAGAACTCGCACTAAGACCCGATTCAACCTCCTTCTTCCTTTAATGGAGCTCTCTCACACTAGAAAACCCTTTCGCTCACTAAATAAATTTAGAAGAGATGAAGTAGATGGAAATGGAGTTAATGAGGCTCCAACACTGACCTAGAGCCTTTAATTCGGGCCCCCATGTGTAATTACCAAAAAGCCCTCAAAATATCTTGATTAAAACAAAGTGAGCTGTCAGCAGCAAATGGCGCGGCGCGAGAAGTGCCCGCGCGGCGCGCAACACCCCTGAGTCAGAATCTGACCCCTTTTTGTATGTACAACAAAATTCCCACTTCAAGTATCCTAAATTACGCATTTGTACAAGGAAAATATTCGGGTCTTACAATGCAGACTCTTATAAACACAGCGGAAGCATCACATAAACTCAAGTACCTGTGAAAACATGCGAGTAAACTGTCAACACAAAGGTTGAGTGAATTATAGGTTTAAATAAATGAATAAACTTTAGGCCACAAGATTTAAAAATGTTAGAAAACATTAAACATTATTCCATTATCAATGAGCCACCTGGTAACCACTTAACCCTTTATTTACCCTTGCCAAACACAATAATAATATACACTGGACAGTGTATCTACAACAAAATACGAAGTACTAAACATTCCGATTATAAATTGCTAGCGCGACTAGCTCGAAATGGGGTTGTCAAACCCGATAGATCTATCACAATGCCGACCTATAAATAAAGCAGGTCGATATAAATAACTAACTTAGGTCAAGTCTTAATATGATAGCTATTGTACATGTTGCAAGTAGACATAGAACAATACTCAATATGCATCGGTTTGATCGAAACAGCTTACGGAAAGTTTCTATTTTTGGAAAGTTTCTATTTTTGAAAAGTTTCCAAATTTAGAAAGTTGCTATTTTAGGAAAGTTTATAAGTTAGGAAAGTTTCCTTAATTAGAAAGTCAACAAAAGTCAACTGAAAGTCAAAGTCAACCGAAAGTCAACTCAAAAGTCAACCTTGGTCAAACATGGTCAACGTTAATTTTAAATGTGTAAGTTGTAATAATAATGTAAGTTATAATGTTTATTAAATTTAAATATGTCCAATTATGTCATAACATAAGTTTAATTAAATTAAAATGAATTATTAAAGTTAATATAAGTTTAAATGATATAATTAATATAACATAAGTATTTAATTAATTAATTAAATATTAGTCATAATATAAGTATTATTAATTAATAATAAATTTTAAATCATATCATAAGTATTATTAATTATTAATGAATTATTAATCATATCATAAGTTTCTAATTATAATTATTAAATCATAAGTATTTAATAATTAAATTATAATTAAATAATAACTAAGCCTTATAATAATTAAATAATTAATTAATATTTATTATAAGTCTTATAATAATAATCTTATAATATAAGTTTAATACTTATCATAAGTATTTTCCATTAATAATAAAAGTATTATTAATCATAAGTTTAATTAAAATGTTAATTAAATCATAAGTAATAATTAAATGATATAATAAATATATATCATAAGTCTTAAATTATAATAATTACTTTTTATATCATAAGTAATTAAATGATAATGAAATTCATTATTTATATCATAAGTTTAATAATTAATCATAAGTTTTAAATCAAAAGTTCATCGGGTCGCATCTTGAGCCCCGGGTGTCGGTTTTTGGCGAGCCTTACATATATCTCCGCCTAATCAAACCACCTGACACTTCGGTACACTCAAGAACACGAAAATAACAGCCCACAAGTCGTGGTTATCAGGCATGACACCACTTGAAACTTTAATTTAATCAAAATCGTGTTTTAGACGTAACGGGTGATTCGTGGCTCGGATTTAGATGACCCGAACATGAAAGTTCGTCCCACCATTGATCCTAACACACTAACACACCCTGAAGTCACCAAATATGGTCACAAAGTCAGACCAAACCTGGTTCATACCAAAATCACATTTCAATCTTAAGAAAATACCACTTTGATCATATCTAGGGCTCCGGGAATCGAAACGACATGAATCCGGAGTCTAAAATTAATGTCTTGATGAGAGGAACTCATCTAGATACTTTATTTTAACTTTTATAACAGTCACAATATCAGAAATACACGAAATAGATGCTGTCCCAATTTTATCAAACCGAAAACATGTGTTTATGAGTAATTCTATGCATACAAACACCATTACAACAACAAGTAATCATCATACTATTAAAATATAATCAAAATACAGAAAAATAAAGAAAAATCAAAAGTTCTAGGGTTAGGGTTTATACCCTAATCAATAATCAACAAGTATAATCGCGTAGAGAACGGAATGAGGAACGCGTTGATGTTGTTTAATCCTTGATCCAAGCTATAAAATTGATGAAGGATGATGATGATGGTGGCGGTGTGCCATCACCAAAAGGGAGAAGAAGGGAGGCGCAGAGCAAAAATAAAATCTAGGTTTTAGGGAAAAATTGGTGAAATACAAAATAATCACAAAAAAAAGAAATCAAGGGAGTATTACTCCCTCCCTCCCTCCATTCGGCCGAAATTGGGATGGGGTGGTCCCCATGGTGGGCCAACTTGCTAAATGTGTAATCCATTGTGGCCCGGAAGCCCGAACGAAACCCGAAATGCGAAAACACGATTACGCGATTAAAAATTCGGAGAGATAACAAACGCGCAACGAAAAATAAATATAAATACTACATATAATTATATGATCTTAAAATATCATATTTAAAATAATTAGGATTTAAAAATCCTAAAAACTAGACACGTAGAAATCCGCCGGATAGAAATCCGCGACACGTAGAAACGTATAATTCAAAATATGAATACAAATATTCACATAACACATAATAATTAATATATATATTATTATAAAAATAATAATGTAGGTCATAGAAATGACGTAGCACAATTAATAGTTAACGGTTGTTAAATAATTAACGGAAAAGATAACGGAAAAAGTAGGGTTGTGACAGTACCTTCCCGTTACGGAAATTTCGTCCTGAAATTTAAGCAGGTGCAGGGGTTGACTCAGCATCCGGGAACAAATACGGGTACTTCTGCTTCATCTGATCTTGACGCTCCCAAGTGAACTCGGGACCACGTCTAGCATTCCATCTAACCCGGACAATAGGAATTCGGCTCTGCTTAAGAGTCTTAACTTCTCGATCCATAATTTCAATAGGTTCCTCAATAAAGTGTAGTTGCTTATCAACATGAAGTTCTTCCAAAGGAATAGTTTTGTCGGCCTCGGTCAAACACTTCTTTAAATTCGATACATGAAAAACATCGTGAACAGCACTGAGTTCTTGTGGCAACTTCAAACGATAAGCCGCCGGTCCAACTCTCTCAATGATCTCAAACGGTCCAACAAAACGAGGACTTAACTTTCCCCTTTTACCAAAATGGATCACACCCTTCCAAGGTGAAACCTTTAACATAACACGATCACCAACTTGAAATTCCACATCTTTCCTTCCCCTATTAGCATAACTCTTTTGCCGACTTCTAGCGGTTCTCAACCTTTCCTTAATCTGTCCAATCTTCTCGGTAGTCTCGTGAATAATTTCTGGACCTGTTGTTATAAGAAAACTCAGCTAGCGGCAAATATTTATCCTACCATACAGAGCTTCAAATGGTGATGCTTGAATACTTGCGTGATAACTGTTGTTATAAGAAAACTCAGCTAGCGGCAAATATTTATCCCACCCATTACCAAAATCGATAACACACGCTCGTAACATATCTTCTAACGTCTGAATGGTCCTTTCACTCTGACCATCTGTTTGAGGATGATAAGCAGTGCTCATATCTAACCTAGTTCCCAAGGCTTCCTGTAAGGATCGCCAAAACCTCGATACAAATCGACTGTCTCAGTCTGAAATAATGGATACAGGAACACCATGTCTAGAAACAATCTCCTTCAAGTACAAACGAGTAAGCTTCTCCATTGAATCTGTTTCCCTAATCGGCAAAAAGTGAGCCGACTTAGTGAGTCGATCTATAATCACCCAAATAGTGTCATAGCCACCCGCAACTCTCGGTTACTTAGTAATAAAATCCATCGTAATTCCTTCCCACTTCCACTCGGGAATCTCATGTTGCACCAAAAGTCCAGACAATTTTTGATGTTCAGCTTTAACCTTGGCACAAGTCAAACACTTAGCCACATACGTAGCCACATCACCTTTCAAATTAGGCCACCAATACAGCTCCTTAAGATCATGATACATCTTTCCTGAACCAGGATGAATAGAGTACCTAGACTTATGAGCCTCATCAAAAACAAGTTGTCGCAGTTCGCCAAACTTCGGAACCCAAAGACGTCCTGCAAAGTATCTAGTACCATCTGCTCGTACCTCAAACTTCTTAGCCATTACGTTCTCATTCACAAAATTCTCTTCTTTTAAGGCTTCTTGTTGTGCCTCAAGAATCTGCCTTGCGTGGTTCATTCTAATTGTCATATTCAAGGCCCTAAACCTGCGAGGTTCAATCCTTTCTTTACGACTCAACGCATCCACCACAACATTGGCCTTACCCGGATGATATAAAAGTTCACAATTGTAATCATTCAACATCTCCATCCATCTTCGTTGTCTCATGTTCAACTGTTTCTGATCGAGGATATGTTGAAGACTTTTGTGATCTGTGTACACAGTACTCTTGACCCCATACAAATAATGTCTCCAAATCTTAAGCGCAAAAACAATAGCCCCCAACTCTAAATCATGAGTTGTATAGTTCTGCTCGTGAATCTTCAATTGACGTGATGCGTACGCGATAACTTTCTTTCGTTGCATCAAAACACAACCAAAACCTTGACGCGAAGCATCACAATAAACAACAAAATCATCATTACCCTCAGGTAGTGACAATATTGGAGCGATAGTCAACTTCTTCTTTAAAACCTGAAAAGCAGCCTCTTGTTCATCCTTCCACTCATACTTCTTCCCCTTGTGCATTAAAGCAGTCAGAGGTTTCGCTATACGAGAGAAATCTTGAATGAACCTTCTATAGTAACCTGCTAATCCTAGAAACTGACGAATCTGAGGAGGAGTTTTCGGAGTTTCCCACTTTTCAATTGCCTCAATCTTAGCAGGATCAACTTGTATTCCCTGTTTACTGACAATTTGTCCAAGGAATTGAACTTCTCGTAACCAGAATGCACACTTAGAGAACTTAGCGTACAACTCTTCTTTTCTTAACAGATCGAGCACTAACTTCAAATGTTCCTCGTGCTCTTCATCACTCTTCGAATAAATAAGGATGTCGTCGATGAACACAATAACGAACTTGTCCAGATAGGGTCTACACACACGGTTAATGAGGTCCATGAACACAGCAGGTGCATTTGTCAATCCGAACGGCATAACAAGAAACTCAAAGTGACCGTAACGGGTGCGAAAAGCAGTTTTCGAAACATCAGATTCTTTAACACGCAACTGATGATAGCCGAAACGAAGATCGATTTTTGAATAAACAGATGAACTCTGGAGCTGATCGAACAGATCATCAATTCTCGAAAGGGTGTATCAATTTTTAACAGTAAGCTTGTTCAACTCACGATAATCAATGCACAAACGAAAAGAACCATCCTTCTTCTTAACAAATAGAACAGGTGATCCCCAAGGGGACGAACTAGGACGAATAAAACCTTTGTCCAACAACTCACGGAGTTGACTTGACAATTCTTGAAGTTCGGAAGGCGCAAGACGATAAGGAGCATGTAGTGACCCGAACTTTTCCATGTTTATATATATATTAAATGAAATTGTTATTTACATGAATAAGTGTTTCCAACATGTTAAGCAATCAAACTTGTTAAGACTTGATTAATTGAAATAGGTTTCATATAGACAATTGACCACCCAAGTTGACCGGTGATTCACGAACGTTAAAACTTGTAAAAACTATACGATGACATATATATGGTTATATATATATAGTTAACATGATTTTATTATAAGTATGTATCTCATTAGGTATTTTAACAATGAGTTATATACATAAAAATGAGACTATTAATTTAAGAAACTCGAAAACGATATATATAACGATTATCGTTATAACAACGTCTTACTAGGTACATATGAATCATATTAAGATATTGATACACTTGGTTAATTATGTTAAATGATAAGTAAATATATTATTAGGTGTATTAACAATGAAATACATATGTAAAAATAAGACTACTAACTTAATGATTTCGAAACGAGACATATATGTAACGATTATCGTTGTAATGACATTTAACTGTATATATATATCATACTAAGATATATTATATATCATAATATCATAATAATATAACAATTTAACATCTCATTTGTTATAATAAACAATGGGTTAACAACATTCAACAAGATCGTTAACCTAAAGGTTTCAAAACAACATTTACATGTAACGACTAACGATGACTTAACGACTCAGTTAAAATGTATATGCATGTAGTGTTTTAATATGTATTCATACACTTTTGAAAGACTTCAAGACACTTATCAAAATACTTCTACTTAACAAAAATGCTTACAATTACATCCTCGTTCAGTTTCATCAACAATTCTACTCGTATGCACCCGTATTCGTACTCGTACAATACACAGCTTTTAGATGTATGTACTATTGGTATATACACTCCAATGATCAGATTTTAGCAGCCCATGTGAGTCACCTAACACATGTGGGAACCATCATTTGGCAACTAGCATGAAATATCTCATAAAATTACAAAAATATGAGTAATCATTCATGACTTATTTACATGAAAACAAAATTACATATCCTTTATATCTAATCCATACACCAACGACCAAAAACACCTACAAACACTTTCATTCTTCAATTTCCTTCATCTAATTGATCTCTCTCAAGTTCTATCTTCAAGTTCTAAGTGTTCTTCATAAATTCCAAAAGTTCTAGTTTCATAAAATCAAGAATACTTCCAAGATTGCAAGTTTACTTCCAAGTTTTCTAAATCCATTCCAAGTAATCATCCAAGATCAAGAAACCTTTGTTACTTACAGTAGGTTATCTGTCTAATACAAGGTAATAATCATATTCAAACTTTAATTCAATTTCTATAACTATAACAATCTTATTTCGAGTGGAAATCTTACTTGAAATTGTTTTCGTGTCATGATTCTGCTTCAAGAACTTTCAAGCCATACAAGGATCCTTTGAAGCTAGATCTATTTTTTTAATTTCCAGTAGGTTTATCCAAGGAACTTGAGGTAGTAATCATGTTCATAACATCATTCGATTCATACATATAAAGCTATCTTATTCGAAGGTTTAAATTTGTAATCACTAGAACATAGTTTAGTTAATTCTAAACTTGTTCGCAAATAAAAGTTAATCCTTCTAACTTGACTTTTAAAATCAACTAAACACATGTTCTATATCTATATGATATGCTAACTTAATGATTTAAAACCTGGAAACACGAAAAACACCGTAAAACCGGATTTACGCCGTCGTAGTAACACCGCGGGCTGTTTTGGGTTAGGTAATTAAAAACTATGATAAACTTTGATTTAAAAGTTGTTATTCTGGGAAAATGATTTTTATTATTAACATGAAACTATATCCAAAAATTATGGTTAAACTCAAAGAGGAAGTATGTTTTCTAAAATGGTCATCTAGACGTCGTTCTTTCGACTGAAATGACTACCTTTACAAAAACGACTTGTAACTTATTTTTCCGACTATAAACCTATACTTTTTCTGTTTAGATTCCTAAAATAGAGTTCATTATGAAACCATAGCAATTTGATTCACTCAAAACGGATTTAAAATGAAGAAGTTATGGGTAAAACAAGATTGGATAATTTTTCTCATTTTAGCTTCGTGAAAATTGGTAACAAATCTATTCCAACCATAACTTAATCAACTTGTATTGTATATTATGTAATCTTGAGATACCATAGACACGTATACAATGTTTCGACCTATCATGTCGACACATCTATATATATTTCGGAACAACCATAGACACTCTATATGTGAATGTTGGAGTTAGCTATACAGGGTTGAGGTTGATTCCAAAATATATATAGTTTGAGTTGTGATCAATACTGAGATACGTATACACTGGGTCGTGGATTGATTCAAGATAATATTTATCGATTTATTTCTGTACATCTAACTGTGGACAACTAGTTGTAGGTTACTAACGAGGACAGCTGACTTAATAAACTTAAAACATCAAAATATATTAAAAGTGTTGTAAATATATTTTGAACATACTTTAGTATATATGTATATATTGTTATAGGTTCATGAATCAACCAGTGGCCAAGTCTTACTTCCCGACGAAGTAAAACTCTGTGAAAGTGAGTTATAGTCCCACTTTTAAAATTTAATATTTTTGGGATGAGAATACATGCAGGTTTTATAAATGATTTACAAAATAGACACAAGTACGTGAAACTACATTCTATGGTTGAATTATCGAAATCGAATATGCCCCTTTTTATTAAGTCTGGTAATCTAAGAATTAGGGAACAGACACCCTAATTGACGCGAATCCTAAAGATAGATCTATTGGGCCTAACAAACCCCATCCAAAGTACCGGATGCTCTAGTACTTCGAAATTTATATCATATCCGAAGGGTGTCCCGGAATGATGGGGATATTCTTATATATGCATCTTATTAATGTCGGTTACCAGGTGTTCACCATATGAATGATTTTTATCTCTATGTATGGGATGTGTATTGAAATATGAAATCTTGTGGTCTATTGTTACGATTTGATATATATAGGTTAAACCTATAACTCACCAACATTTTTGTTAACGTTTAAAGCATGTTTATTCTCAGGTGAATACTAAGAGCTTCCTGTAACGACCCGGAAATTTCCGACCAAATTTAAACTCTAATCTTTATATGTTTCCGACACGATAAGCAAAATCTGTATTGTTGAGCCTAGAAAGTTTGAAATCTATATTCATGTAATCAATTACCCTTTGACTATGCCGAACGATTCACGAACAATTAATTGTAATTAGATATGTGTGTATGTATATATAGATAATAATTCGAAAATGAGTTTTATAAATTTTAGACTTACTAAAAATGTATTTAAGATCTAGTTATTAAATTTTATCACTTTTTATATTTTACCCATAAATGAGAGGGACAGTTGATGTAATTTTTATTTAATAATTAATGATCGAATTTTATACCATAATGACTGAAATAAATAAATATAGTTAAATTAAAATTATGGGATTTTTCTGAACACTTTTTATCCGCCACTAGTCTATCAACGGAGCACGATTTAGCAGTTAGTATGTCGGCACAATATAACAAAATATCCGAACACTGAATTATTATTAATACTGTTTCTTCCTTTTTCATTTGACACGTTTAGTTAAATATTATTATATAATTATTATTATTATTAACTATTATATTATTATTAATCTTTAGAGTAATATAAAACATATATATATATAGATATATGTATCATACACATACATAGATATATAGAACCCGGCTCCTACTTCTTCCCTCTCAATTCACAGCCTCCTTCACCATCCTATCATTGCAATCACCATTTCAACCTTCCATCACCATATTAACCACCATACACCACCACCTTTAACATCTTCGGTAACCACCATACGAGAACCATCTAACTTCCTCTTCTCTCTAACTTGCTAACTTTCGGACCACCACCTCGAATTACCATAATTTGTTAACCACCGCTACCCTACAAACCCTTAACCCATTTCACCACCTATATCTACATCAAAACCATCAACCACTACTTCAAACCTTACAAACCACCTCCATTATTTTGCTGTTACTGCAGCTATCTTCTGTTGGTTTTTGTCGAGCACCACCCCAACAACCGTCACCATAAAACACGACCTATGATTTTATGTTACCATTTTATATTTTGATCAAACACCCATATTATTGTTACCACTGTTTCTCCTCCTTTCTTATTCGTGAAAACCACCTCATACTTACCATAAATCGATCCCTACAAATGTTATCTACCACTGCATCAATAATGTTACTAGTATTTCTTTTCTGTTCTGTACCGAGACCCAAACATCACCCAAATATTTTGCTGTTGTTACGCGAATGTTTCTGTTTCATTTTACAAGATCGCCACCCCACCACCACATGAAACCATCACCTTATTGGTTATTCGAAAGCCATTTTTGTTGTTTTAATTTCTGCTTCGAACCAACCACTGTATTGCTTCGATCCATCTTTCTGTTTCTATTCTATATTTCCGTTGAGCCAAATAAAACCGAACACCACCAACTATTTTCTTTCTTGATCTTAAAATTATAATTCATGATGAGAAAGATGATGGGAAGATGATGGAGACAAGTTGATAAATGATGATAAGGATGCGAGCATTATAATATAAAAATTGATTGATGGTGATTGACAATAAACTGAAGGTCCCAGTTGTTATTTTTTTTTTTAAACCACCACCTGTAACTTCATACTTTCTAGTTCGCAATTTCAACTTGAATCCCACTTTATATAATTTATTCTCGTGCAATACACAGCAAGGTGATAACCTCACAATCATTTTCATCGTGTGATTTAAATAAGAACAAGTTGGTGGAATATTTGAGGTCATTGTAGGGTCTATATGTGAAAGTGTTGGTGGAAAGTTAAAAAAAAAAAAAGAAATGAAACGAATCCTATGTTGCTTCTGTGCGGCTTTTAGATCGAATAACTATTGGGCCATTTAAATTAACGAACGATACATAACAGGAAATAATCGAGTGGTTCATTGGTTGGGAGTATGTCTGGGAAACAGAAGGTCCTGGGTTCAAACCCAGGCAACAACTTTTTTTTAAAAAAAAAAAAAATAGAAGATGGACTGTGGGCTGGATATCCTGTTTACTTGGGCCGAGGTTTATCTTCAGTTGGGCCGTAGGAAATAGAAATATAAACGGGTTCGTATTAAATAATAAAAACTGAAATGGATGAGTGGGTTTAAGTGCTTAAGTGTTAACGAGAGGTTGTGGGTTCGAGTCTGTTGATGTAGCGTGGGGGTACGAAATAGTATTATATTTTTTATACGAAAAGCGATACAAATTACACAAGTTTTAATTATTTATTTACAAAATGGATATACCTAAACCTTGCTACAACACTATAGGCAGTGTACCTAATCGTAGAGTAGTATAGTTTTTAGTAAGTCCGGTTCGTTCCACAGGGAGCGGGCTTATTGCACACTATATTTTTAAACAACTATATTTGTACAAAATATATATAATTATATATAATAATATATAAAAGGGGGTTTACCGTTTAATGACCGATTTGTCGATTTATATTTTAAGCGAAGCGTATAGTAAATGATGATATTTAAATAACAATAAAATAAATAACAATAATTAAGATGACAATAAATAAAAGTACGAGAAAAAATGAAATAAAATATATTATGCTTATTTAAACTTCCGTAACCATGATGGTTGACGTGTTGATTTTAGTTTTATGCCCATGGGTTAATTGTCCTTTGTCCCGGATTATTTAATATGTCCGTCTGGTTTTCGTCCATAACAGTCCATCAGTCATAAATATAAAGTGCGAGTGTCCTCGTCAAATTATTATTATACCCGAAGTTAAATATTCCAACTAATTGGGGATTCGAATTGTAACAAGGTTTTAATACTTTGTTTAATGAATACACCAGGTTATCGACTGCGTGTAAACCAAGGTTTTACTACTTTGTTAACAATTACACCAATTACCCTTGAATGTAATTTCACCCCTGTTTTAATTATTCTAGTGGCTATTAATTCATTCCCGTGTCCGGTTAAATGAACGATTATTCGTACATATAAATACCCCGCCCATCGTGTCCGATCGAGTGTATATGGTAATTTATAGGGACGCCTAATTATAAATCTTTATATTAACATTAACAAACTATCATTTAGTTAAACAAATATAAAGCCCATTAATAGCCCATAGTCTCATTTCCACAAGTGTCGTTCTTTTGTCCAAACCCCAATTATGGTACAAAGCCCAATTACCCAATTTTAGTAATTAGCCCAACATCATGATTACTTCGGCTTAAATAAGCATAATAATAACTTAGCTACGAGACATTAATTTAAAAAGGAGAACATAGCTTACATTGATTATTTATCGCGTAGTGGTACACGGACAGAATTTCGACTTCGAAAACCCGTAAAATAACCTTTACATAACCCGAACTAATCTAATATAACACTAATCTATACTATATATACATATATATATTTATTTATATTATACTAGGGAGTATTATTATTATTATTTATTTTTATATATTTTACATGCAGAACTCGAGAGCTTTTATAGCCAGAACTGAAATTCACTGCTCCGCGAGTCGCGGCCATTTTGGCCTTCCAGCTCCGCAAGTCGCGGAGGTTCCAAAACCAGCCCACAAGTTCAAGATCCAAGGCTGCCGACGGTTTTTATTTAAATATATATAATATATAAATAATTTTTATAATTATTTATATATTATATTATATTTATATACATAGTAGACTCGTAATTTTTTTTTTTTTCGTTGCGTCGAGCGTTGAGAGTTGGTTCATGTACCGGTTCCGGATTTTCGAACGTCCTTGCGTACGCTGAGATATTTTGTACTTTGCGTTTCGTAACTTGTACTCTTGTCATTTTTAGACGTTCCTTATCAATAAATTGAACCTTTTTAATTGTATCTTGTACTTTTGAGCTTTTTGGACCTTTGCGTCTTCAATTCGTTGTTTTCGCCTTTTGTCTTCGCACTTATTTAATATAAATGAATATTACATGAAAATGGAACAATTGCAACTGAAATCTTTACATATCGGAGGGATATTGATACTAAATATATGTTCATTTGGAGCACTATCAAATATCCCCACACTTGAACGTTGCTTGTCCTCAAGCAATACAGAACTTGAAATAAAAACATACATGAATTACTTTTTTATTCATCACACTTTGTACATTAGTGATTTTGATATGGTGGTATAAACAATGATAGTGACGATAGAACCATGGTTAAAGGTGGGTGTGTCATCCACAGTTGCCTCGGGTTTAGGTCAACGACACTTGCAATCAAATAGCCGATTTACTTTCGGTTTCCAAAGCAAAGTGCACATTTGAAAGGCGGTTTACAGTCCCACATGACTATGAAAATGTAGATCCTTAAGGAAATTGGATCTTTATGAAAACATTTGATCTTTTGAAAATTCAATCTAGCTTTTACCCTAGACAAGTTTTCTGATTTAATCCATTCTTTGGTGTTGCAAAATATATTTGTGGATCAATATTTTGGCTAAAAACTTTTAGGCTCGTGTAATCCACTGCTATCCCGGTATCGGAAAGCACACATCCAGTTTACTTGTTCCGTATATTACCTTTCGGTAAACTACCGTCCGGTTGTAAAGGAAAGCGATGAACAAGAAACTGTTAAGGCAATGTCTAATGACATGCATTTGTTCATGGTCTAATTACGTGTCGGATGCTAGTACTATCCTTGGTAGGAGCAATAGTAAAGATCATCCTATGATTTTTCGGTCTGGCACAAGGTCCTGTCTCCGACCATGCTATGCAACCACCGTTCTTACGGTTGACACCCGATTTGGTTCAGGTGACCTAATGAATTCTGTTGAATTCCCAGGATTTTACGTTCAATGGTAATGAACGCATTGAAAATGGATTTTCAGAAAACAAATCGGTTTTAATTTTGATCAAAATATTTTCTCGTTCAAGCTCGAGTTTAGATATCATCGAATTCCATGAGTTTGAATTCTCAATCTTTAAGGTCAATCTCAAGGATTGAGTAATATCAGGCTTAAAAGCTGATTTTTAATCTTTAAGGAGATTATCCTTTCTGGGGATCTGATTCATTAGTCTTATCAAGCTAATTTGCACGGTGCCCCCCCATTGTACGAGATAAATCCTTCTCATGGTTAGGATAAATCTGACCACTTGACGACCCTGTTTGATGCTGAGGTTCGTGGATTTCCTGCTGATTTTAGAGATGACTTTTCTAGATTTTTCGTCAACCTACAGCTGGTCTGGACGACAACTTCATGACCTAAATCAAGAAGCGCGTGTCTTTTTCGGAAGACTTTACTTCCTTTTAATGATGGAATTGATTCATCGTGTAGATCCATCTTTTCTTTCAAATATATTACAATAAACCGGGTAAAACTGTTAATTAAGTCCAAAACAAAAGCACCTGCAATAACTTTACAGAAACATGTGATAGATAGTTTTTAATTGAATAACTTGGTACATTCTCCCCACACTTAGTTTCTTTCTTTGCCTTTTTATTCTTCTTTATTCCTTTTTAAATGAATTCAAGCGTTTTGGGTTGTTTCTCAATTTATGTCCTCGAGGTAACGATAATTTCGGTATTAACACCTAGTTTTCACCGTTCATAAATATATATAAACATGATTTTAAATTCATGATTTTAAAATTTTTCAAATTTTCATAAAATTTAGAAAATAAGCCAAGTATAAACCGGAGAGAATTTATAACCCTTCCCCACACTTGAGATCATGCAATGCCCTCATTTGCATGAAATCAGACTCTAATTATAAATTCATGAGGGTGATTAGTGTAGAAAAGTGATTGAAATTACTCAGTTTGTAATTATAAAGCTCGTCGAATGATAGATGGCGCGCCTCATCGTTCATTCCTTCTTGTATTATCACACATGTTTTTCTTCAAAAATGGTTGCTTTTCTGAACTGTTTGCTAATCTTTGAAAATGCATCTTTTACCCTAATTTATTATGCATGTTTATTAACGAGTTATGCACTAACCCGAACCCCTAATTTAACGTTAAGTGGGGTTAAACTTCCCCACACTTAGCTGACGACATGTGAAGTCAGTAGAATAAGTTCCACGAATTAAAATAGTGAGCCAGTTATTCACATCTCGGGTGGTATAAAATATATTAATGGGTTTAAAGTTTAGACTCACCCGATCGTCACTACTAAATTCTTTTTTAAGTGTAGCTTTTAGTAAATGGATATGTCTCTTTTCTGGTTCTTGGTCAAATGGATCGATATACACCGACATACATATTATAGGGTGGACAATTTCTAACGTTTCCTTCCTTTTATTCTCAAGATCAAAGTTTTCACCTCTATTACCCAATTGGGTGAAATCCGAGGTGTCATTATCTATTACAGCTCGTAGTTCATTTTCGGTAGATGACTCGTCTATTGAGAATATTGGGTTGGAAGGTTGTGGAATGGTGAAGTTCGGTTTGGCCTTGGGGTTAAAATTTTCAACGTTATCGTATTCCCAAGAGTACCAATTTGTCACCCTTATTTCTTCTTCATCATTCATTGATGGATTGATGATTTTGTCTGTAGAGGCTAATGTGTCGATATGTTGTGAATTTGGTAAGACTGAATAAAAAGTATCATCGGGGTAGTTGGTGATTTCGGAGCTCTCGAATTCATCAAAATTCGATGATATGGGATTTTTTTGAACATGTCTCCTCAGATCAACAGGTGTGTAATTTGATAGAGTTTCAGCTTGCCGGTTTACAAACTCTCTCATTTGTTCATTTTGAGCATCGAGTTCTTCGAGTTTGATTTTTATAATGTTTAAAGAATTTTCGGACACGTAATTTTCCTCGTCTTCTGGTTGTTGAGTTTGGATATATTCTTGGGAATAATCCCAATTTGAATTGTATTCTTCGTAATCGTTCCATTCAGGTTCCGTGGGTGCGTAATTTTCCATAGGAACGTAATAGTAACATTCCCATGTTGAGTGATAATCTCCACAAATTTCACAACCAGTTATTGTTTCGTCGTTCGTGATCCAAGATTGACCGAATGAATTTTTATCAACACTCGTTTGAGAGTATTGATTTAATTGATTTTGGATATCAAAAAGAGTTTCCATAGCCTTGTTTTCAAAATTTTCCATTTTATTGCGATGGCCAAATTTTAGCTACAATGTGGTGCATTTACTAATTATCCTATTAGTTATAAAAATAGAAAAACTTATATAAGTTGTCCAATTAATAGACTTTTCTGCTTTTGCCCACGTTTCGAATAGCCAAAAGATGCAGCAGGGAGCCAGAACCCTTTAAATCGGAAGTTCACAACTCAGCCACTAACAAATCCAACTATTACTACGAAGCAGAAAATTGTCAACGTCCATTAATTTAACCACTTAAATAATTTTTCTTTCTGTTTGAGATATTAGATAAGAAATAGAGAAGATTTCTAAGTCCTAAAAACTAAAGCGTCGAGAAATAAGAAAGAAAAAGAATGCGCGTCGAAAAACGTCAAAAAATAAAAATAAGAAAGTAGCGAGTCATGACTTAAAAGGCACTAAAATTTTAAAATCGTCGCAAAATTCTAAAGCACCTAAATCTTAGTCTAAAGAAAAAGCACTTAAGGGATTTTAAGGCAAAGCCTAAAAATCTAGAAAATAAAAATAAGCTACGGCAAAAACTATGTCTTAAAACTAAATACGAGCGAAAAACATACAAATATTACGCTAAAAACAAATAAAAAAGGGACAAAATATAAAAATATACAAAAAGTTATAAAAAATACAATTTTTATAAAAATATTATTTTTTTATAATAGTATTAATTTTTATATATAAATAAAACTAATTAAAACTTAATATTACAAATTAATTAAAAACTTAAACTAAATAATATTATATATAAAACCTAATTAGGTTTAATAATAATAATAATAAATAATTAAAACCTAAATCGTATTAATTGCTGGACCAGGTTCGTGTCAGACGGCTCCGCGAGTCGCGGTTCCCGAAGCTGCAAACCCCGCGAGTCGCGGGGTTCCAGAATTCAACTCTGGTACAGTTTGAAATTCGACTTTTTTTTTTTTTTTTTTTTATATATTTTCTGTTTTATATCAAAATATTTGTATAATAAAAACTTATATTTAAAAACTTAAATAAAAATAGAACTACTTTATAACTTTAAAAATATCTTAAAAATAGATTTATATATATTAAATTTTTTTTTTTTTTTTTTCGGTTTTTTTTTTTTTTATTTGATATTGTTTTTCTAAAAATATATTTATACAAATATATATTAAAAATATAGCGTTTCGCCAAGTTCCCCGGCAGCGGCGCCAAAAACTTGTTGATGTAGCGTGGGGGTACGAAATAGTATTATATTTTTTATACGAAAAGCGATACAAATTACACAAGTTTTAATTATTTATTTACAAAATGGATATACCTAAACCTTGCTACAACACTATAGGCAGTGTACCTAATCGTAGAGTAGTATAGTTTTTAGTAAGTCCGGTTCGTTCCACAGGGAGCGGGCTTATTGCACACTATATTTTTAAACAACTATATTTGTACAAAATATATATAATTATATATAATAATATATAAAAGGGGGTTTACCGTTTAATGACCGATTTGTCGATTTATATTTTAAGCGAAGCGTATAGTAAATGATGATATTTAAATAACAATAAAATAAATAACAATAATTAAGATGACAATAAATAAAAGTACGAGAAAAAATGAAATAAAATATATTATGCTTATTTAAACTTCCGTAACCATGATGGTTGACGTGTTGATTTTAGTTTTATGCCCATGGGTTAATTGTCCTTTGTCCCGGATTATTTAATATGTCCGTCTGGTTTTCGTCCATAACAGTCCATCAGTCATAAATATAAAGTGCGAGTGTCCTCGTCAAATTATTATTATACCCGAAGTTAAATATTCCAACTAATTGGGGATTCGAATTGTAACAAGGTTTTAATACTTTGTTTAATGAATACACCAGGTTATCGACTGCGTGTAAACCAAGGTTTTACTACTTTGTTAACAATTACACCAATTACCCTTGAATGTAATTTCACCCCTGTTTTAATTATTCTAGTGGCTATTAATTCATTCCCGTGTCCGGTTAAATGAACGATTATTCGTACATATAAATACCCCGCCCATCGTGTCCGATCGAGTGTATATGGTAATTTATAGGGACGCCTAATTATAAATCTTTATATTAACATTAACAAACTATCATTTAGTTAAACAAATATAAAGCCCATTAATAGCCCATAGTCTCATTTCCACAAGTGTCGTTCTTTTGTCCAAACCCCAATTATGGTACAAAGCCCAATTACCCAATTTTAGTAATTAGCCCAACATCATGATTACTTCGGCTTAAATAAGCATAATAATAACTTAGCTACGAGACATTAATTTAAAAAGGAGAACATAGCTTACATTGATTATTTATCGCGTAGTGGTACACGGACAGAATTTCGACTTCGAAAACCCGTAAAATAACCTTTACATAACCCGAACTAATCTAATATAACACTAATCTATACTATATATACATATATATATTTATTTATATTATACTAGGGAGTATTATTATTATTATTTATTTTTATATATTTTACATGCAGAACTCGAGAGCTTTTATAGCCAGAACTGAAATTCACTGCTCCGCGAGTCGCGGCCATTTTGGCCTTCCAGCTCCGCAAGTCGCGGAGGTTCCAAAACCAGCCCACAAGTTCAAGATCCAAGGCTGCCGACGGTTTTTATTTAAATATATTATATTATATTTATATACATAGTAGACTCGTAATTTTTTTTTTTTTCGTTGCGTCGAGCGTTGAGAGTTGGTTCATGTACCGGTTCCGGATTTTCGAACGTCCTTGCGTACGCTGAGATATTTTGTACTTTGCGTTTCGTAACTTGTACTCTTGTCATTTTTAGACGTTCCTTATCAATAAATTGAACCTTTTTAATTGTATCTTGTACTTTTGAGCTTTTTGGACCTTTGCGTCTTCAATTCGTTGTTTTCGCCTTTTGTCTTCGCACTTATTTAATATAAATGAATATTACATGAAAATGGAACAATTGCAACTGAAATCTTTACATATCGGAGGGATATTGATACTAAATATATGTTCATTTGGAGCACTATCAGAGTCCTGTATCGGGCAGTTCTACTCTTTTTAATGCTACAAAGGTAAAACCTTATAATGCTAGGACTTCTATTATTATTATTATCATTATTATTATTATTATTATTATTATCATTATTATTATTATCATAAGTATTAGTAGAATTACTAGAAAAATCATTATTTTTATAATTATTATAATTAGTATCCCTTATTACTAAACTTATCATTTTTATAAAAATTATTATTATTATTTTTGGTATTATTATTATTATTATTATTACAAATTATTGTAGTATCATTAAAATTATTATTTTTACAAACACAAGATATTTATATAGAAATATATTTATTGCATATATCATAAGTATATCTAATTTACTAATTTAATAATTACATATGTAGATATATATAACATTAGAATTAATAAATATATTAATATTGTTAACAAGTAATATATTCTTATATATATAAATATATGAACTGGATTGAATACCATTACATGCTTATTATGTGTTTTAATATATATTTTACTGAAATAGGTTCGTGAATCCGAGGCCAACCTTATACTTGATCAATGATGTTATATGTATTTTTACTACAAAATACATTAGGTGAGTATATAGTTCCCTTTTTAAACTCTAAATATTTTTGGGCTGAGAATACATTCGCTGTTTTTATAAATGATTTACGTTATGGACACAAGTGATCAAAAATAAAATCTACGTTGAGTTGTACCATGGCATATTTCTTTATACTTGGTAGCTAATATTTACGTGAGGAGCGTAAACGCGAATCCTGTTGATAGATCTATCGGGCCTGACAACCCCAACCGGGCTGGACGACCAGTTTTTAACGGTTGCACAGTACTTCGTTTCGTTACTACACTTGGTACGGTGTAGGGTTTATTTAAGAATATGCTGCTGTGATTTAAATGTTAAGTATGGTTACCAAGTGCTCAACGACTTTTCCATACACTTGCGAGTGTATTATGTATGTATATGAAATCTTGTTGTCCATAGTTATTATGCTGCTAGCATCAAACCTATATATCTCACCAACTTTATGTTGACGTTTTTAAGCATGTTATTCTCAGGTACGAATTAAGTCTTCCGCTGTGCATTAGCTCATACTAAGGATACTACTTGGAGTCAATCATCGCAATGGGACCAAATGTTGAAGATTTCGTCCAGGTGGATAAGGACGGGTCATCACAGGTGGTATCAGAGCGGTGGTCTTAGCGAACCAGGTCTTGCATTAGTGTGTCTGGCTAGTAGTTGTTAGAATACATTAATGAGTCTGGACTTTGACCGTGTCTACATGTCAAAAGTTTTGCTTATCATTTCTGGTCAGAAATCATCTGCTTATCATCCTTAGGAAATTGCCTATTTATCATTCATAAGTCTAGACACGTCTTACTGCATTTAGTGCATCGATAGTGTATAGACAAAATTCATATCTTAGCGTATCTGTTATTATTACCTTTGGCTGGCATCTTTTCAAAGATTCTCCGTAATTTATGGGATTTTGGTATTATATATACATATGTAGATTATGTATTGAAGAATACCAAATCTAACTCCTATAATCTACTCCATACCAAAAATTCATTTCCCCGACTATACAAGATGGAATCAGCATCTAGTTCGAATTCCTCCGACTCTGACAGCTACACCGATATGGATTTCCATTCGGGCTCCGAAGGTAGCATCACCGGAATGGATCAACCAATCTCCCATCATCTATTCTGGATGAATTGGGGATGGGTTCGTAATATACTAAATTATTGGAGACAAGAAGAGGGTGATCCCTTCCATCCACCAAACTGCCCTCTTGGCGATGAACCTGAAGCACTTACCGGTGAACCTGTTCGAGAAACCATTTTCTCTCTCATTTCTAGAGTATCTCGTCACGATTATATACTATCCCATATTTCAGATCTTGTTCATTCGCTAACTCCAACCACCAATCATCCCGGTGTACTAGCAGAAGTTAACGAACTTCGCGCTCGCGTGGCGGCTTTGGAGAATATGGTGCGAAGGTTACAAACACCAGCAGCAGCACCAGCAGCATAATCCGTACCACCATCATCAACGCCGACAGTACCCATATCACCCTCAACCACAACCGCATCGTAAACCTCAACGTCACAATCTGTACCTCGGATATCAACATCACACGCCTTAATATCACCATCAATACTTCGAGTATGATCTTTGTTCTATATATCGATTATCTTCGCTTTACATATCATTCTACCTCATTTATCTTCGTTCGACATGACGATTATGTAATCTTTAATGTTTTAGAGATCATGTAATCTAGTAATAACGATAAATCAAATGAGTTTGATATCTTGTTGACTCATTAAATCCATGATTACATCTGAAGAGAATATATATGTAAGTATATTTTCAGAAAGATTGTAATTAAAAATTCTTTCGTACAAACTGTTAATGATGAAAATATTTTAACGGGTAGGTAGAACCCGAGGAATATTTAGATTTCACATTAATAAGTTACACTGTACATTTTTCGAATCAGAATCAACGGTCATTTACTATCCTATCTACAACTATCGATATACGTATCCGTTTACCACAAAACAACTATTTCCATTCAAATTACATATTTGGATTTTGACCTATCATAATCCAACAAGTGGCATAACGAAGAAAACATTGGACAAAATAAAAAGTGTTAGAAACAAACAAATTAACTATGATGAATTTTGTTAAGATTCTAGGCTAACTGTTTCTAGTTAACTGTTCCTAGCTAACTGGTTACATTTTATTTATCTCAATTTACATTCTCGCAAATTTTATTTATCGTCATTTAATTTCTGTTATTTACTTTTACGCACTTTAAATAACGGGACACGTATACAAGGTTTCAACTTATCATATCGACCCATCTATATATATATTTTGGAACAACCATAGACACTCTATATGTGAATGTTGGAGTTGGCTATACAGGGTTGAGGTTGATTCCAAAATATATATATAGTTTGAGTTGTGATCAATACTGAGACCGGTACACGGGTCACGATATGTATTAGTTAATTCGAATATTATATATTAAATTATGTATGAATTTATTGGACTATTGGACTGCTAACATTGGACAATTAAAATGGATTAAAATATTGATTATAACATATGAAACTAAACAATTCTTCAAGTTTGCCACCTGATTTCATCCTAAACCTCATTTGTACCTCAACAGTTACAATCTGCGTTCAAATCTTTCATGATTTTTGAAAACACCTTGATCGAGAGGATGAATCAGCCGCACTTCATCTATGGAAGAAAAGATTCTGCATATAGTTATGCACCTGAAAACTCTCGGAAACTGAGTCAACGTTTAACACGTAGTAGTGTTAATTCCTTTAGTGTTAATTATTAACCAAAATAACTTTGAAATCCCTTTCCAAATTAGCCAATTTTGTCACAGCTCCAGCAAGTTAACTTTGACTTTTCATTAAGATTAGTCTTAGTATAATCTCGATATATATACGTTATCCTTTCGCCATCGTCACCGGAGAATTTTTTTTATATTCCACCATATTACCAACGACGTTTAATCATCTAGAAACACAATTCTTCTTAAACTACTTTGGTTTGATAACCGATTACCCAGATCCGTTAACTTTGAAAATGCTGATGAAGCAGCATATTGTAGATGGTCTTAATGGCCAAAAGTTGATGACAAAGAAGGAAGTGTTAGAAACACTCAATAGGAAATTTAGCACCGAAAAGTGGATTATGCGAAACTATGAAGGAAACCGTGAACAAATCACAAAGAATAAGTTTGACTTCAAAGAATCCAAATGATTCAGTGCCTGCTGAAACCGTTAGTAAGAACCCTACTCCTTATTCTAAACCTTTCCAGATGATATTCTTCATCATCATATTAACTTAGATATTATAAGGTATCTTCATATCTTTCGTTATAAATATCCTTAATATTTCTGGAGATATTTTCACAACTAGTCTTATCTAATATCATCTATCTCTTCGAATTATCTGCGATACAACATAAAAGAAACTGTGTTAGTTTCTAAATTTTGAAACCTTCGAGTTTGAAATAGGAATGTTTTGAAGTAGTGTTGGGAACTGATGCATGAATTAGTATAATATAATGAAACTTGATCAACTTCATTATATTACAGTAAATCATGTTGAATTTCTAATGAAGCATGATGATTCACAGTACCGTCATCATATGCCATGTTACACGGCTCTTACATTCTATCCAATCTCTCAACATATCAAGAAAAGATTCTCTTGATGATTCGGTATTATCCATGATATTCTGGTAATTTGACAAATCAAAAATTGTGCCATTACCATTTCTTTCTGAGAGCATTAGCTTTGTTGATTCCGAATTTCATATTTATGAATTCCGGGCCATTACTCGCTTGACCCAAAGTCGGGAAGAGAAAATGAAAGCATGAAGCTCCGAAAAATAATGAAGAATATAAAGCTCGAAATTACAAACCGTGTATATCGATGCAGAGAGCAATATAGAGACACGGGAGAACTAGAAACACTATAAACACAAGAGTATAGTAGAAGATGTGAATTGTGGAAAATAAGGAAAATGAAGGAGTAGATTTATAGTGAAATATCCGACAAAGAAATCGAAACAGATTTGCCGCATTAAACCAAAGAAAATCCTGATCACCGAAGAATCAAATCCTATTATGTAAGATTTTCTCTAAATCTCTTAAAAACTCGGAAATCAATCCTAACCACGTTATCGGTTAAATAATTCTATACTTACTCATTTCACTCTTTTGTGATAGCTTCACTCGTACGCTTCACATGATCGAATCGATTTATTTATATCTCTCAATAATGATAAAACTGCATTATTTCCTCATAATCGTCATGAGAACATTCCTATTGTTATTCTTGACAACCTCTATCAAATTTCGAGGACGAAATTTTTTTAACGGGTGGATACTGTAACGACCCGGAAATTTCCGACCAAATTTAAACTCTAATCTTTATATGTTTCCGACACGATAAGCAAAATCTGTATTGTTGAGCCTAGAAAGTTTGAAATCTATATTCATGTAATCAATTACCCTTTGACTATGCCGAACGATTCACGAACAATTAATTGTAATTAGATATGTGTGTATGTATATATAGATAATAATTCGAAAATGAGTTTTATAAATTTTAGACTTACTAAAAATGTATTTAAGATCTAGTTATTAAATTTTATCACTTTTTATATTTTACCCATAAATGAGAGGGACAGTTGATGTAATTTTTATTTAATAATTAATGATCGAATTTTATACCATAATGACTGAAATAAATAAATATAGTTAAATTAAAATTATGGGATTTTTCTGAACACTTTTTATCCGCCACTAGTCTATCAACGGAGCACGATTTAGCAGTTAGTATGTCGGCACAATATAACAAAATATCCGAACACTGAATTATTATTAATACTGTTTCTTCCTTTTTCATTTGACACGTTTAGTTAAATATTATTATATAATTATTATTATTATTAACTATTATATTATTATTAATCTTTAGAGTAATATAAAACATATATATATATAGATATATGTATCATACACATACATAGATATATAGAACCCGGCTCCTACTTCTTCCCTCTCAATTCACAGCCTCCTTCACCATCCTATCATTGCAATCACCATTTCAACCTTCCATCACCATATTAACCACCATACACCACCACCTTTAACATCTTCGGTAACCACCATACGAGAACCATCTAACTTCCTCTTCTCTCTAACTTGCTAACTTTCGGACCACCACCTCGAATTACCATAATTTGTTCACCACCGCTACCCTACAAACCCTTAACCCATTTCACCACCTATATCTACATCAAAACCATCAACCACTACTTCAAACCTTACAAACCACCTCCATTATTTTGCTGTTACTGCAGCTATCTTCTGTTGGTTTTTGTCGAGCACCACCCCAACAACCGTCACCATAAAACACGACCTATGATTTTATGTTACCATTTTATATTTTGATCAAACACCCATATTATTGTTACCACTGTTTCTCCTCCTTTCTTATTCGTGAAAACCACCTCATACTTACCATAAATCGATCCCTACAAATGTTATCTACCACTGCATCAATAATGTTACTAGTATTTCTTTTCTGTTCTGTACCGAGACCCAAACATCACCCAAATATTTTGCTGTTGTTACGCGAATGTTTCTGTTTCATTTTACAAGATCGCCACCCCACCACCACATGAAACCATCACCTTATTGGTTATTCGAAAGCCATTTTTGTTGTTTTAATTTCTGCTTCGAACCAACCACTGTATTGCTTCGATCCATCTTTCTGTTTCTATTCTATATTTCCGTTGAGCCAAATAAAACCGAACACCACCAACTATTTTCTTTCTTGATCTTAAAATTATAATTCATGATGAGAAAGATGATGGGAAGATGATGGAGACAAGTTGATAAATGATGATAAGGATGCGAGCATTATAATATAAAAATTGATTGATGGTGATTGACAATAAACTGAAGGTCCCAGTTGTTATTTTTTTTTTTTAAACCACCACCTGTAACTTCATACTTTCTAGTTCGCAATTTCAACTTGAATCCCACTTTATATAATTTATTCTCGTGCAATACACAGCAAGGTGATAACCTCACAATCATTTTCATCGTGTGATTTAAATAAGAACAAGTTGGTGGAATATTTGAGGTCATTGTAGGGTCTATATGTGAAAGTGTTGGTGGAAAGTTAAAAAAAAAAAAGAAATGAAACGAATCCTATGTTGCTTCTGTGCGGCTTTTAGATCGAATAACTATTGGGCCATTTAAATTAACGAACGATACATAACAGGAAATAATCGAGTGGTTCATTGGTTGGGAGTATGTCTGGGGAACAGAAGGTCCTGGGTTTAAACCCAGGCAACAACTTTTTTAAAAAAAAAAAAAAAATAGAAGAAGGACTGTGGGCTGGATATCCTGTTTACTTGGGCCGAGGTTTATCTTCAGTTGGGCCGTAGGAAATAGAAATATAAACGGGTTCGTATTAAATAATAAAAACTGAAATGGATGAGTGGGTTTAAGTGCTTAAGTGTTAACGAGAGGTTGTGGGTTCGAGTCCTGTATCGGGCAGTTCTACTCTTTTTAATGCTACAAAGGTAAAACCTTATAATGCTAGGACTTCTATTATTATTATTATCATTATTATTATTATTATTATTATCATTATTATTATTATCATAAGTATTAGTAGAATTACTAGAAAAATCATTATTTTTATAATTATTATAATTAGTATCCCTTATTACTAAACTTATCATTTTTATAAAAATTATTATTATTATTTTTGGTATTATTATTATTATTATTACAAATTATTGTAGTATCATTAAAATTATTATTTTTACAAACACAAGATATTTATATAGAAATATATTTATTTCATATATCATAAGTATATCTAATTTACTAATTTAATAATTACATATGTAGATATATATAACATTAGAATTAATAAATATATTAATATTGTTAACAAGTAATATATTCTTATATATATAAATATATGAACTGGATTGAATACCATTACATGCTTATTATGTGTTTTAATATATATTTTACTGAAATAGGTTCGTGAATCCGAGGCCAACCTTATACTTGATCAATGATGTTATATGTATTTTTACTACAAAATACATTAGGTGAGTATATAGTTCCCTTTTTAAACTCTAAATATTTTTGGGCTGAGAATACATGCGCTGTTTTTATAAATGATTTACGTTATGGACAGAAGTGATCAAAAATAAAATCTACGTTGAGTTGTACCATGGCATATTTCTTTATACTTGGTAGCTAATATTTACGTGAGGAGCGTAAACGCGAATCCTGTTGATAGATCTATCGGGCCTGACAACCCCAACCGGGCTGGACGACCAGTTTTTAACGGTTGCACAGTACTTCGTTTCGTTACTACACTTGGTACGGTGTAGGGTTTATTTAAGAATATGCTGCTGTGATTTAAATGTTAAGTATGGTTACCAAGTGCTCAACGACTTTTCCATACACTTGCGAGTGTATTATGTATGTATATGAAATCTTGTTGTCCATAGTTATTATGCTGCTAGCATCAAACCTATATATCTCACCAACTTTATGTTGACGTTTTTAAGCATGTTATTCTCAGGTATGAATTAAGTCTTCCGCTGTGCATTAGCTCATACTAAGGATACTACTTGGAGTCAATCATCGCAATGGGACCAAATGTTGAAGATTTCGTCCAGGTGGATAAGGACGGGTCATCACACTTCCGCTGTTGCATACTAAAATAAGGACAAGATTTGGAGTCCATGTTTGTATGATATTGTGTAAAAACTGCATTCAAGAAACTGATTTCGATGTAACATATTTGTATTGTAAACCATTATGTAATGGTCGTGTGTAAACAGGATATTTTAGATTATCATTATTTGATAATCTACGTAAAGCTTTTTAAACCTTTATTTATGAAATAAAGGTTATGGTTTGTTTTAAAAATGAATGCATTCTTTGAAAAACGTCTCATATAGAGGTCAAAACCTCGCAACGAAATCAATTAATATGGAACGTTTTTAATCAATAAGAACGGGACATTTCAGAGCACGTGCTACAGGAGCAGCACCGGGAACAAGATCAATTTGAAATTCTACCGCGCGTTGCGGCAGAAGGCCAGGTAAATCTTCGGGAAATATCTCGGGAAAATCTTTAACAATATGAACATCACCAACGCTCTTCGTTTCTTTATCAGAATCAACAACATGGGCTAGAATAGCATGACAGCCCTTGCGAAGATGTTTAAGAACTTTCAAACAGCTTATAAGATTTAACTGTCTGCATTTCTTATCTCCAAAAACCATCAGCGGCTCTCCAACCACATTAGTAATACGAATAGCTTTATCATAACACACAATCTCAGCACGATTCGCAGATATCCAATCCATCCCAATAACAATGTCAAAACTACCAAGTTCAATCGGTACCAAATCTATCTCAAAATCTCTACCCGCCAGATTAATGTTACACTTGCAATACACAGTCTTAGCAGTGAGTACCTTACCATTAGCTATTTCAACAACATAAGTATTGTCTAAAGGAGTTAACGGTGTTTTGATTTTTGGACTTAATTTACTCGACACAAAACTCAAATCAGCCCCTGAATCAAATAGTACATAAACTGATAAATCGTTGACCGAGAACGTACCAGTAACAAGTTTAGGATCTTCCTCAGCATCCCTAGCATTAATGTTGAACGCTCTACCACGTGCAGTCTCTGCAGTCTTCTTGTTGGGACAGGCATCACAGAAATGCCCCGGCTTCCCACACTCGTAACAAACTCTCGGATTACCACCATTATTCGACTTTCCATTACCGTTACCATTCCCACCTCTATTACCAGCATTATTACCATTATTACCACCTGCAGTAGGAGTAGAAGAACCCGGCAAAAGCACCGTACAATCCTTAGCAATGTGTCCCTGTTCGGAACACCTCTTGCAAGTAACGGTACAGTAACCATCGTGAGCTTTGTAACATCGAGGACACACACGCGGACTGCGCTTATTCGAACCAGAAGTATCCTGATTTTTCTGCTGACCTTGGCTTTGATTGCGGTTATTATCCCACTTTCTCTTCCCATTATCAGCTTTCTTAACAGTCTTTTCACTGGGTTCGGTTACAGCAGCCTTGCTTCTTCTCAAGATCTTATCATTCAACTTATGAGCCATTGACATCGCGGCCTCAATAGTCTGGGGCTCACTAGACTCGACCCCATGCTCGATTTTCTCAGATAACCCATCGATGTAATCTTCAATCTTAAGATTCTCATCCGCATAAACATTAGGACACAACAAAGTCAACTCAAAGAACCTTTGCTCGTAGGCATCTAATTCGGTGCCCTTCATTTTCAAGTTCTTAAGTTCAACCTCCAACTTCTTAAGCTCACCCCGGGGACGATAGCGGGTGATCATTCTTTCTTTAAAATTATTCCAAGTTAAACCATAAGCCACATCATTTCTCAAACTATTAACCAAGTTGTTCCACCAGGTCAATGCACTATCCTTAAGAGTGCAGCTAGCAAAACTAACCTTGTCCTCCTCTCGGACTCGACTAACCCTGAAAATAGACTCGATTTTCTCGAACCAGCGGGCAAGTCCTATGGGTCCTTCCGTTCCACTGAATTCCTGTGAATGACTTGCCATGAACGTTTTATGGGAGCACCCCACCTGATTGTTATTCGCATTAGCATTAGCATTTGCATTTGCTTCCATAGCAGCAGCTATCCCTTCGGTGATAAGACATTGCATACGGGCTTCATTGGACTGTCTAGGAGGCATGATCTTCAAAACAAAATAACACAACCGTTAGTACTAAGAATAATACCAGCGTTATAAAGGAATAGATCGAACACGAAAAGATTAACCATTAAAATAATAGTTAGTAACCACTATGAGTAATAACATGATAGTTATGATTGTTATAGAAATAACCACCACATGCATACATATTTTATGATAACATCATACAACATACATAGCACCTAACATACATGATCTACATTACGCATAATAGAACATGCCAAGAGTCACAACATCAGAAATAAAATGTGATAATGATAATAGATGTCATAAAAATAACCATCCATACATAATGAAAAACATCCCATAACAAAACCTTAATAAAATCCTCGGCAAAACGTCGTACATAACCCAAAATGTATGTATGAAAGGACATTAAGTCTTATGAAATAAGTAATCAATCATGAATCATCATATCACATCTGCTTAGAGCGGGTGTGATAAGCTGGGCCGGCATGAGTCTCGGCAGAAGGCTCATACTTCCGCAACTTTCCTTTCACTTCTTCCAACTCTGCCTTCAAACCACAAACTGTGCTCTCGAGAGCCTCGGACTTAGCGTCAACTTCACGGTTACGCTTACGATTCTCGAACCCAATATTGTTCTTGAAGCTAACAAACGAATCCATACTAGCTCGAATCCGGTCCATCATCTCGTTATGCGGAAAAGTATGCATACAATCACTAAGCGCGTTAATACGTGTCTTGTCGGTGTAAGCTCTGTTCATGTGAGTGAGGCTGGAAAAGTAGTAGTGAACGGGATCATCGATTAAAGGTTGATCAGCACGGCGTTCTTCAGCAGCCGAAGGAGCAGGAGCACGAACGGAGTTGTTGCTCGAAGTCGACATCTGCAAACAGTAAAACCACAAACCATATACCAAATAGAAATAAATGCTTATGATATATCTCATATGAAATGAAATGCATAATAATGCTATAGCAAAAGGGTCGGGCTGTAGACTAGACTCTAATGCACCCTAAGAACCACGGGTTGACCACATTAAGACCGCCTAGTTCCCTACAACCAGAGCTCTGATACCAACTATGATGGCCCCGTCAAAATGCTTAATGGCTCCGTCACTTGGTCCCACAGCTTGATCGAACTTAAATGAATTTAACAAACGACATTGCATTCTTTTATTTCAAAAGTTTCCCAAAAAGGAAAGCATACCAAAATATGTAGTTTAAAAGTAACCCAACATATTAATTAACCCAAAGTTGACATAAAACATTATCAACAAACCACAAGTTTAAATTATCCAAAAACAGAATGCAAGCTTAAGTTTCATAAATTGTTTCATTAAAATCTGCCCAAATGCATGCAGACTCTTCTAAACACAGCGGAAGCATCATATAAACTCAAGTACCTGTGAAAACATGCGAGTAAACTGTCAACACAAAGGTTGAGTGAATTATAGGTTTAAATAAATGAATAAACTTTAGACCACAAGATTTAAAAATGTTAGAAAACATTAAACATTATTCCATTATCAATGAGCCACCTGGTAACCACTTAACCCTTTATTTACCCTTGCCAAACACAATAATAATATACACTGGACAGTGTATCTACAACAAAATACGAAGTACTAAACATTCCGATTATAAATTGCTAGCGCGACTAGCTCGAAATGGGGTTGTCAAACCCGATAGATCTATCACAATGCCGACCTATAAATAAAGCAGGTCGATATAAATAACTAACTTAGGTCAAGTCTTAGTATGATAGCTATTGTACATATTGCAAGTAGACATAGAACAATACTCAATATGCATCGGTTTGATCGGAACAGCTTACGGACACACACTTTCTATTTTTAGAAAGTTTCTATTTTTAGCAGGTTTCCATTTTTGGAAAGTTTCTATTTTTGAAAAGTTTCTATTTTTGAAAAGTTTCTATTTTTGGAAAGTTTCTATTTTTGGAAAGTTTCTATTTTTGGAAAGCTTCCAAATTTAGAAAGTTGCTATTTTAGGAAAGTTTATAAGTTAGGAAAGTTTCCTAAATTAGAAAGTCAACCAAAGTCAACTAAAAGTCAAAGTCAACCGAAAGTCAACTCAAAAGTCAACCTTGGTCAAACATGGTGAACGTTAATTTTAAAAGTGTAAGTTGTAATAATAATGTAAGTTATAATGTTTATTAAATTTAAATATGTCCAATTATGTCATAACATAAGTTTAATTAAATTAAAATGAATTATTAAAGTTAATATAAATTTAAATGATATAATTAATATAACATAAGTATTTAATTAATTAATTAAATATTAGTCATAATATAAGTATTATTAATTAATAATAAATTTTAAATCATATCATAAGTATTATTAATTAATAATGAATTATTAATCATATCATAAGTTTCTAATTATAATTATTAAATCATAAGTATTTAATAATTAAATTATAATTAAATAATAACTAAGCCTTATAATAATTAAATAATTACTTAATATTTATTATAAGTCTTATAATAATAATCTTATAATATAAGTTTAATACTTATCATAAGTATTTTCCATTAATAATAAAAGTATTATTAATCATAAGTTTAATTAAAATGTTAATTAAATCATAAGTAATAATTAAAAGATATAATAAATATATATCATAAGTCTTAAATTATAATAATTACTTTTTATATCATAAGTAATTAAATGATAATGAAATTCATTATTTATATCATAAGTTTAATAATTAATCATAAGTATTAAATCAAAAGTTCATCGGGTCGCATCTTTAGCCCCGGGTGTCGGTTTTCTGCGAGCCTTACATATATCTCTGCCTAATCAAACCACTCGACACTTCGGTACACTCAAGAACACACCAAGAACAGCCCACAAGTCGTGGTTTTTTTTTAAACAGCTGTAAATTTTTATAAAAACTAGCAAGATGCTAGAAAGAAAAATACAAGGGAAACAAAGAAATAAGAATTTACAATGAAAGTAAAGGCGATTGCAACCAATGATTCCAATTACAATTTTTATTATGAGCTCTTGCTAAAATCCAATTGTAGCTTGTCACCACTATACTATCTATCACATGACATTTCCGAAAACTCTTGTCTTTGAAAATGGTACAGTTTCGCAATCTCCATATGGAACAAAGCGTTGCAAAGATAACGATGGAGGTGATGAGACGCTTATTATGAAGAATCGGGACACCATCAATCCAAGCCCACAGATTAGCCATGGAGGGCCACGAAGGAAGAGAAAGGTTCTACCACAGGGAGATTTTAGACCAAATCTGTTTACTTGTGTCACAATGAAGAAATAGATGATCTGCATCCTCAAAAGTTTCATCACAGAAGCAACATCCTGAATTATCAATATCTATTCCACATGCAACTAAGTTATCCCTTGTCGCCAGCCTATAGATTTTCAGACGCCAGATGAAAATGTTGACTTTAATGGGCACAAGTTTACACCACGTTGTAGCTACGGTGTAGGGGGCTGAATCATGGTCGTCTATGAGATTTCGGGCAGAAGAGACAGAGAATGTGTCTCCCTTCCAAATCCAACGATCTGGGTCAGAAGTGATAGAGGTAGAATGAAGAATCTGATATAATGATTCCAAGTTTTCCACCTCAATTCCGTAACATGGTTCTCTACGCCAAAAGAATGACCATGAGTTGTTAGCAAATCGTGAAGCAACCGTGCTGTAATTGCTTGAGTCTAGAGCCAGTAATCTAGGAAAATGTGTTGCAAGTGAAATACCATTAACCCAAGGGTCGAACCAGAACTCAGCATTAGTACCATTCCCGAGATGAAGATGAAGATGAGAAGCATTCATTGCATAATCTGTGTGGATCATTTCAATTGTTTTACAGATTACTGGCCAAATCCCTGAAGCATTCGCACTGCATGGAATGAAAGCACCTCTACCATTGCCGTGTATAGCCGAGATGATTTTTCTCCAACTAGAATCTTTACTCGTTACAAACCTCCATCGCCATTTATATAATAACGCCAAGTTTAGAGACTTAAGACTTTGAACTCCCAATCCTCCCTTCTCTAGTGGGTTAAGAATTAAACGCCAACTCGCCCAATGAATTTTGTGGGTGTTTTCTTTTTCGCCCCAAAAGAAGGAAGATCTCAATGATTCAAGTTTATTTAAGACATTTTTCGGTGCTCTAAATATCGACAAATAATAAGTACCTATCGATCCAAGTACAGATTTGATAAGTGTTAGCCTTCCTCCCATTGAAATTAGATTTGATTTCCAGGATGCGACTCTTTTCTTTGTTTTTTCTATAATAGGATCCCAACTCACAGCTTTGCACATATCTCAACCCACAGGTAGACCCAGATGAGTAAACGGGACCGAAGAGGGAAGACAGCCAATTCTGTTGGCAGCATTCGACACCAAAATAGAAGGAACCCCCACACCGTATAGCAAGGATTTGTGTGGGTCAATTTAAGACCCGAAACAGAGAAGAAACATGCCAGGATTAGAATTAAGTTGTCTAGATTTGTTTCGTTCCAATCGCCTACAAAGATCACATCATCTGCGTATAAACAGGACGATAAATCATAAAAATGAGGATTATTACCAATGCGAAGGGGCTGAAACAGTGCTGCATTTGTAGCATCTTGCAGAGCCGCATTTAACCCTTCCATGCCTATAATGAAGAGGAAAGGAGATAAGGGGTCTCCTTGGCGAAGACCTCTACCAATTGAAAATTCAAATGAAGGGCTTCCGTTGAGTAGTAATGAAGCTTTGGACGATGTAAGACAAGCCCTGATCCAATAAATCCATCGCACACTGAATCCCATGAAACGCATCATTGAGAAAATGTACTCCCAATGTATCGTGTCAAAAGCCTTCTCGAAATCAATTTTAAACAACAAAGCTTTCTTTTTTCTTTTTTTGCACCAAGTAATTGCTTCATTTATCATCATAGGTCCATCTAGAATTTGTCTTCCTTTGATGAAAGCGGTTTGGTTCGGACCAATAACCTCATCGATCACTAAAGCCAACCTATTAGCCAAAATATTTGCAATGATCTTGTATTGTATCCCGATCAGGCTGATTAGACGAAAATCATGAACACAAATTGAGTTTTCTTTCTTAGGAATAAGGGAGAAGAATGCAGAGTTACAACCAGTTGGTATAAATGCCTTGAGCATAAAATCGTTCACCATTTCTAAAAGCACGATCTTGATAAGATCCCAGAAATGTTTGACGAACTTGAACGTGGAACCATCTGGGCCCGGGGATTTGTCGCTTCCGCATGACCAAATTGCCTTTATAACTTCTTGCTCAGAAAAGTCAGTACTAATCAGGTTACTCAGTTCTGATGATAGAGTTCGAATGTGGTGACTCGGGAAGTCAAAAGAAGCGTGGTGATCAGCCATGACACCACTTGAAACTTTAATTCAATCAAAATCGTGTTTTAGACGTAACGGGTGATTCGTGGCTCGGATTTAGATGACCCGAACATGAAAGTTCATCCCACCATTGATCGTAACACACTAATACACCCTTAAGTCACCAAATATGGTCGCAAAGTCGGACCAAACCTGGTTCATACCAAAATCACATTTCAATCTTAACAAAATACCACTTTGATCATATCTAGGGCTCTGGGAATCGAAACGACATGAATCCGGAGTCTAAAATTAATGTCTTGATGAGAGGAACTCATCTATATACTTTATTTTAACTTTTATAACAGTCACAATATCATAAATACACGAAATAGCTGCTGTCCCAATTTTATCAAACCGAAAACATGTGTTTATGAGTAATTCTATGCATACAAACACCATTACAACAACAAGTAATCATCATACTATTAAAATATAATCAAAATACAGAAAATTAAAGAAAAATCAAAAGTTCTAGGGTTAGAATTTATACCCTAATCAATAATCAACAAGTATAATAGCGTAGAGAACGGAATGAGGAACGCGTTGATGTTGTTTAATCCTTGATCCAAGCTATAAAATTGATGAAGGATGATGATGATGGTGGTGTTGTGCCATCACCAAAAGAGAGAAGAAGGGAGGAGGAGAGCAAAAATAAAAGCTAGGTTTTAGGGAAAAATTGGTGAAATACAAAATAATCACAAAAAAAAAAAAGAAATCAAGGGAGTATTACTCCCTCCCTCCCTCCATTCGGCCGAAATTGGGATGGGGTGGGACCCATGGTGGGCCAAATTGCTAATTGTTTAATCCCTTGTGGCTCGAAAGCCCGAACGAAACCCGAAACGCGAAAACACGATTACGCGATTAAAAATTCGGAGAGATAACAAACGCGCGACGAAAAATAAATATAAATACTACATATAATTATATGATCTTAAAATATCATATTTAAAATAATTAGGATTTAAAAATCCTAAAAACTCGACCGTTGGTTTGAAAACCGAAAAGATTCGCCGGATAGAAATCCGCGACACGTAGAAATGTATAATTCAAAATATGAATACAAATATTCACATAACACATAATAATTAATATATATTATTATAAAAATAATAATATAGGTCATAGAAATGACGTAGCACAATTAATAGTTAACGGTCGTTAAATAATTAACAGAAAAGATAACGGAAAAAGTAGGGTCGTGATAAAACTCCCTAACTCGACTGGTATTAAATCAATTTTAAACGTTTCAACCCCCAGTTTAATTTCTCTCTCTCGACATATATTATCTGCTGAAATTAATTTACCGTTTGCTAATTCGAGTAAAAATTTACTATCCAAAGACGTCAATGGGCAACTTAATTTAGCATAAAATTCTCTACTCATATAGCTTCTATCCGCACCCGAATCAAATAAAACATAAGCAGAATTATCGTCAATAAGAAACGTACCCGTAACAAGCTCCGGGTCTTCCTGTGCTTCTGCCGCATTAATATTGAAAACTCTTCCACGGCCCTGTTCATTAGTATTCCCCTGATTCAGGCAATTTCTAAAAATGTGGCCCGGTTTTCCACATTTATAACAAACAGTGTTGGTATTACTTGCTCCGACACTATTTATTTCGGCATTACTTGTTCCGACATTATTTGTTCCTTTAGTTCTGTTAAACTTTGGTCCGTAGACCTCACACTTTGTCGCGCTATGACCATTTCTTTTACACCTGTTGCAAAATGTCGTGCAAAACCCCTGATGATTTTCTTCACACCTATGACATGGCTGTTTTTGGTTTTTGTTGCCGTTGTTATTGAGGTTGTTGTTGGAATTGTTATTGTTGTTGAAACGGTTGTTGTAGTTGTTGTTGTTGTTGGGATGTTTGTTGTAGTTATTGTTAGGATTGCGGTTATTGTTGCGATTGTTGTTACGGTTGTTGGGATAGTTGTTGCGATTGTGGTTGTAATTGTTGTTGTTGTTGTTGTACTGTGACTCTTGTCACCGTTTTCCTCCCACTTCATCTTGAGTTGTTTCGTGTTGGCTTCTTCGGCCGCCTGCTCTTTAATTCTACCCTCAATCTGATTTACGAGTTTATGAGCCATTCGACTTGCCTTCTGTATAGAAGCGGGCTCGTGTGAACTCACATCTTCTTGAATCCTTACTGGTAACCCTTTTACAAACGCGTCAATCTTCTCTTCTTCATCTTCGAATGCTCCCGGACACAATAAGCACAACTCTGTGAATCGTCGTTCATATGTGGTAACGTCGAACCCTTGTGTTCGTAACTCTCTAAGTTCTGCCTTGAGTTTATTGACTTCGTTTCTAGGACGGTACTGCTCGTTCATCAATTGCTTGAATGCCGACCACGGTAGTGCGTAAGCAGCATTTTGTCCTACCTGTTCAAGATAGGTGTTCCACCACATTAACGCAGTACCTGTGAAGGTATGCGTAGCGTACTTGTGATGATCGCTCCAAATCCATAAGGACGAACACGTCATTCATCGATTTCATTGCAAAGTATTTGACCTCTATATGATACGTTTTGTAAACATTGCATTCTTTTGAAAAGGCACACCATAAATGAATATTTAAATCAAAGGTTTTCGACATCTGATAATTTCTACATATAGATAATCACCGTAATATAATAGTTTACAATAGTACTTCCGTTGACAATGCAGTCAAAATATGATACATGGTGATGATTTGGTGAATGCAACGTTTCCTTGAAAAATATGCCATGTATGACTCCATGCACATAGCTTGTCTAACATATAAGCAAACAGCGGAAGACTTCTAGGAAACCTGAGAATAAACATGCTAACAAGTGTTAACACAAAGGTTGGTGAGTTCATAGTTTTATTGTTTCGTATAATCTGTATATAAAGGTGGATCACAAGATTTTAGTTGTTTCATCCAGAAACGTTTATCAAAATATTCTACAAGATTGAGCACCCTGGTAACTAAACTTTAACGTCTATATAATAAGTAACCCCTGTTTTAACATACATGCAACCAACATGTACAATATACGCAAACCAATGTGTACTAAACTCAAATAGCATACGTCTGTTTTATAGTTCAGGCTAGGGTTTCTATACCTGGAACAGACGGGGATGTCAAGCCCTATGGATTCATATACTACTATTCGCGCCCACAAGTTCTTATAATTGGAAGTTACTAGTTACCAAAGCTAAGGGATTTTCGGTTCAAACTCAGTGTAGAATTTAGTATGTACTTGTATCCATTGTGTTTAAAATAAAGTGCATGTATTCTCAGCCCAAAAATATAGATTGTAAAAGCAATTAAAAAGGGAGCAAATGAAACTCACCTTAGCAGCATATAAAGTCGTTCACCGAAATGAGACCGAAAATCGAAATATCAAATAACCGTAGATCTCAACCTAGAGAACATATGTTGGTCAATAAATGTCTATCATGCTAGGTCAGGTCATAGTGTATCACAATCCTAATGCTCGAGATCGACATACAAAAGTTATCCAAAGTCGTTTCAAAAAGTCAATTTTGATAATAGTTCAACAAAACGAGACGTGCTTTATATAAGAATTCATTTACTCGGCCGGTAATATTTAAAAAATCCATTTTATCAATCTCGTAAACAAGTTGTTTAAATCTTAATTGCAGATTCAAAAGCAATTTTAATTAACGTCAATCATAATTCAGTTGATCATATCTTTTAATCCATTCATCGAAACTATTCGATATCTAAATGAAAAGTTATTGATTTTTCGCCAGCTTTCCAAAAACATGCATATCATATACCTTTTATCAGTAATATATGTATTTAATTCGTGATTCATCATCTCTATTTTTATGCCATTTCCCTTATTGTTCTCTTTTGCCTTTTTAAATTCAGTTGGGGTAATTTCTATAACATCATCGGAATCCTCTTCGGGATCCGATTCATCGGAGAATTGGTAATCCTCCCAATATTTTGCTTCCTTGGCGGAAACACCGTTGACCATAATTAACCTTGGTCGGTTGGTTGAGGATTTTCTTTTACTTAACCGTTTTATTATTTCCCCCACCGGTTCTATTTCTTCTTCCGGTTCCTCCTCCTCCGGTTCCGATTCTTCTTCCGGTTCCGATTCTTCTTCCGGTTCCTCTTCGGGAACTTGTGAATCAGTCCACGAATCATTCCAAATTACATTTGACTCTTCATTATTATTAGATGAGTCAATGGGACTTGTATTAGAGGTAGACATCTATCACATAATATCAAACACGTTAAGAGATTAATATATCACATAATATTCACATGTTAAAAATATATAGTTTCCAACAAAATTTGTTAAGCACTCATTTTTCAAGTAAACACGGTCGAAGTCCAAACTCACTAATGCATCCTAACAAACTCGATAAGACACACTAATGCAAAATTCTGGTTCTCTAAGACCAACGCTCGGATACCAACTGAAATGTCCCGTTCTTATTGATTAAAAACGTTCCATATTAATTGATTTCGTTGCGAGGTTTTGACCTCTATATGAGACGTTTTTTCAAAGACTGCATTCATTTTTAAAACAAACCATAACCTTTATTTCATAAATAAAGGTTTAAAAAGCTTTACGTAGATTATCAAATAATGATAATCTAAAATATCATGTTTACACACGACCATTACATAATGGTTTACAATACAAATATGTTACATCGAAATTAGTTTCTTGAATGCAGTTTTACATAATATCATACAAACATGGACTCCAAATCTTGTCCTTATTTTAGTATGCAACAGCGGAAGCTCTTAGTATTTACCTGAGAATAAACATGCTTTAAACGTCAACAAAAATGTTGGTGAGTTATAGGTTTAACCTATATATATCAAATCGTAACAATAGACCACAAGATTTCATATTTCAGTACACATCCCATACATAGAGATAAAAATCATTCATATGGTGAACACCTGGTAACCGACATTAACAAGATGCATATATAAGAATATCCCCATCATTCCGGGACACCCTTCGGATATGATATAAATTTCGAAGTACTAAAGCATCCGGTACTTTG
Source organism: Rutidosis leptorrhynchoides (assembly GCF_046630445.1). NCBI lineage: Eukaryota > Viridiplantae > Streptophyta > Magnoliopsida > Asterales > Asteraceae > Rutidosis > Rutidosis leptorrhynchoides. The sequence continues at coordinate 717,725,391 of NC_092333.1, forward strand.
GATGGGGTTTGTTAGGCCCAATAGATCTATCTTTAGGATTCGCGTCAATTAGGATGTATGTTCCCTAATTCTTAGATTACCAGACTTAATAAAAAGAGGCATATTCGATTTCGATAATTCAACCATAGAATGTAATTTCACGTACTTGTGTCTATTTTGTAAATCATTTATAAACCTGCATGTATTCTCATCCCAAAAATATTAGATTTTAAAAGTGGGACTATAACTCACTTTCACAGATTTTTACTTCATCGGGAAGTAAGACTTGGCCACTGGTTGATTCACGAACCTATAATAATATATACATATATATCAAAGTATGTTCAAAAATATATTTACAATACTTTTAATACATTTTGATGTTTTAAGTTTATTAAGTCAGCTGTCCTCGTTAGTAACCTACAACTAGTTGTCCACAGTTAGATGTACAGAAATAAATCGATAAATATTATCTTGAATCAATCCACGACCCAGTGTATACGTATCTCAGTATTGATCACAACTCAAACTATATATATATATTTTGGAATCAACCTCAACCCTGTATAGCTAACTCTAACATTCACATATAGAGTGTCTATGGTTGTTCCGCAATATATATATATATATATATATATATATATATATATATATATATATATATATATATATATATATATATATATATATATATATATATATATATATATATATATATATATATATAGGTCGAGATGATAGGTCGAAACATTGTATACGTGTCTATGGTATCTCAAGATTACATAATATACAATATAAGTTGATTAGGTTATGGTTGGAATAGATTTATTACTAACTTTCACGTAGGTAAAATGAGTAGTTTTTATCAATCTTGTTTTACTCGCCATTTCTTCGTTTCTAATCCGTTTTGAGTGATTCCAGTGGCCACGGTTTCGTATTGAACTTAAATTTATGAATCTAAATAGAAAAAGTATAAGTTTATAGTCAGAAATACAAGTTACAAGTCATTTTTGAAAGAGGTAGTCATTTCTGTCGAAAGAACGACATCTTGATGACCATTTTGAAAAACATACTTTCACTTTGAGTTTAACCATGATTTTTGGATATAGTTTCATGTTCATAAGAAAAATCATTTTTCCAGAAGTATAGATTTTAAATCAAAGGTCTTCTTAGCTTTTAATTATCCCAACCAAAACAGCCCCTGGTTTTACTACGACGGCGTATATCTAGTTTTATGGTGTTTATCGTATTTCTGGGTTTTAAATCATTAAGTTAGCATATCATATAGATATAGAACATGTATTTAGTTGATTTTAAAAGTCTAGTTAGAAGGATTAACTTTATTTGAGAACAAGTTTAGAATTAACTAAACTATGTTCTAGTGATTACAAGTTTATAACGTTGAATAAGACAGCTTTTTATGTATGAATCGAATGATGTTATAAACATCATTACTACCTCAAGTTCCTTGGATAAACCTACTGGAAATGAGAAAAATGGATCTAGCTTCAAAGGATCCTTGGATGGCTTGAAAGTTCTTGAAGCAGAATCATGACACGAAAACAATTTCAAGTAAGATTTTCACTCGAAATAAGATTGTTATAGTTATAGAAATTGAATTAAAGTTTAAATAGGATTATTACCTTGTATTAGAAAGATAACCTACTGTAAGTAACAAAGGTTTCTTGATCTTGGATGATTACTTGGAATGGATTTAGAAAACTTGGAAGTAAACTTGCAATCTTGAAAGTATTCTTGATTTTATGAAACTAGAACTTTTGGAATTTATGAAGAACACTTAGAACTTGAAAATAGAACTTGAGAGAGATCAATTAGATGAAGAAAATTGAAGAATGAAAGTGTTTGTAGGTGTTTTTGGTCGTTGGTGTATGGATTAGATATAAAGGATATGTAATTTTGTTTTCATGTAAATAAGTCATGAATGATTACTCATATTTTTGTAATTTTATGAGATATTTCATGCTAGTTGCCAAATGATGGTTCCCACATGTGTTAGGTAACTCACATGGGCTGCTAAGAGCTGATCATTGGAGTGTATATACCAATAGTACATACATCTAAAAGCTGTGTATTGTACGAGTACGAATACGGGTGCATACGAGTAGATTTGTTGATGAAACTGAACGAGGATGTAATTGTAAGCATTTTTGTTAAGTAGAAGTATTTTGATAAGTTTCTTGAAGTCTTTCAAAAATGTATGAATACATATTAAAACACTACATGTATATACATTTTAACTGAGTCGTTAAGTCATCGTTAGTCGTTACATGTAAATGTTGTTTTGAAACCTTTAGGTTAACGATCTTGTTAAATGTTGTTAACACAATGTTTATAATATCAAATGAGATTTTAAATTATTATATTATCATGATATTATGATGTACGAATATCTCTTAATATGATCTATATACATTAAATTTCGTTACAACGATAATCGTTACATATATGTCTCGTTTCAAAATCATTAAGTTAGTAGTCTTATTTTTACATATGTAGTTCATTGTTAATACACTTAATGATATATTTACTTATCATTTAACATAATTAACCAAGTGTATCAATATCTTAATTTGATTCATATGTACCTAGTAAGACGTTATAACGATAATCGTTATATATATCGTTTTCGAGTTTCTTAATTTAATAGTCTCATTTTTATGTATATAACTCATTGTTAAAATACCTAATGAGATACATACTTATAATAAAATCATGTTAACTATATATATAACCATATATATGTCATCGTATAGTTTTTACAAGTTTTAACGTTCGTGAATCACCGGTCAACTTGGGTGGTCATTTGTCTATATGAAACCTATTCCAATTAATCAAGTCTTAATAAGTTTGATTGCTTAACATGTTGGAAACACTTAATCATGTAAATATCAATTTCATTTAATATATATAAACATGGAAAAGTTCGGGTTACTACAGTACCTACCCGTTAAATAAATTTCGTCCCGAAATTTTAAGCTGTTGAAAGTGTTGACGAATCTTCTAGAAATAGATGCATGTATTTTTTTTCTTCATCTGATGTTCACGCTCCCAGGTGAACTCGGGTCCTCTACGAGCATTCCATCGAACCTTAACAATCGGTATCTTGTTTTGTTTAAGTCTCTTAACCTCACGATCCATTATTTTGACGGGTTCTTCAATGAATTGAAGTTTTTCATTGATTTGGATTTCGTCCAACGGAATAGTGAGATCTTCTTTAGCAAAACATTTCTTCAAATTTGAGACGTGGAAAATGTTATGTACAGCCGCGAGTTGTTGAGGTAGCTCCAGTTGGTAAGCTACTGGTCCGACACGATCTATAATCTTGAATAGTCCAATGTACCTTGGATTTAGTTTCCCCCGTTTACCAAATCGAACAACGCCTTTCCAAGGTGAAACCTTAAGCATGACCATTTCTCCAATTTCAAACTCTATATCTTTTCTTTTACTGTCCGCGTAGCTCTTTTGTCGACTCTGGGCGGTTTTCAATCTTTGTTGAATTTGGATGATTTTCTCGGTAGTTTCTTGTATTATCTCCGGACACGTAATCTGTCTATCCCCCACTTCATTCCAACAAATCGGAGACCTGCACTTTCTACCATAAAGTGTCTCAAACGGCGCCATCTCAATACTAGAATGATAACTGTTGTTGTAGGAAAATTCTGCTAACGATAGATGTTGATCCCAACTGTTTCCGAAATCAATAACACATGCTCGTAGCATGTCTTCAAGCGTTTGTATCGTCCTTTCGCTATGCCCATCATTTTGTGGATGATAGGCAGTACTCATGTCTAGACGAGTTCCTAATGCTTGCTGTAATGTCTGCCAGAATCTTGAAATAAATCTGCCATCCCTATAAGAGATAATAGAGATTGGTATTCCATGTATGGAGACGACTTCCTTCAAATACAGTCGTGCTAACTTATCCATCTTGTCATCTTCTCTTATTAGCAGGAAGTGTGCTGATTTGGTGAGACGATCAACTATTACCCAAATAGTATCAAAACCACTTGCAGTCCTTGGCAATTTAGTGATGAAATCCATGATAATGTTTTCCCATTTCCATTCTGGGATTTCAGGTTGTTGAAGTAGACCTGATGGTTTCTGATGCTCAGCTTTGACCTTAGAACACGTCAAACATTCTCCTACGTATTTAGCAACATCATCTTTCATACCCGGCCACCAAAAATGTTTCTTGAGATCCTTGTACATCTTCCCCGTTCTAGGATGTATTGAGTATCTAGTTTTATGAGCTTCTCTAAGTACCATTTCTCTCATATCTCCAAATTTTGGTACCCAAATCCTTTCAGCCCTATACCGGGTTCCGTCTTCCCGAATATTAAGATGCTTCTCCGATCCTTTAGGTATTTCATCCTTTAAATTTCCCTCTTTTAAAACTCCTTGTTGCGCCTCCTTTATTTGAGTAGTAAGGTTATTATGAATTATTATATTCATAGATTTTACTCGAATGGGTTCTCTGTCCTTCCTGCTCAAGGCATCGGCTACCACATTTGCCTTCCCCGGGTGGTAACGAATCTCAAAGTTGTAATCATTCAACAATTCAATCCACCTACGCTGCCTCATATTCAGTTGTTTCTGATTAAATATGTGTTGAAGACTTTTGTGGTCGGTATATATAATACTTTTGACCCCATATAAGTAGTGCCTCTAAGTCTTTAATGCAAAAACAACCGCGCCTAATTCCAAATCATGCGTCGTATAATTTTGTTCGTGAATCTTCAGTTGTCTAGACGCATAAGCAATCACCTTCATCCGTTGCATTAATACACAACCGAGACCTTGCTTTGATGCGTCACAATAAATCACAAAATCATCATTCCCTTCAGGCAATGACAATATAGGTGCCGTAGTTAGCTTTTTCTTCAATAACTGAAACGCTTTCTCTTGTTCATCCTTCCATTCAAATTTCTTCCCTTTATGCGTTAATGCAGTCAAGGGTTTTGCTATTCTGGAAAAGTCTTGGATGAACCTTCTGTAGTAACCAGCTAGTCCTAAAAACTGGCGTATGTGTTTCGGAGTTTACGGGGTTTCCCAATTTTCAACAGTTTCTATCTTTGCCGGATCCACCTTAATACCTTCTTTGTTCACTATGTGACCGAGGAATTGAACTTCTTCCAACCAAAATGCACACTTTGAAAATTTAGCGTACAATTCTTCCTTCCTCAATACTTCTAACACCTTTATCAAATGTTCACCGTGTTCTTGGTCATTCTTTGAGTAAATAAGTATGTCATCAATGAAAACAATGACAAACTTGTCAAGGTATGGTCCACACACTCGGTTCATAAGGTCCATGAACACAGCTGGTGCATTAGTTAAACCAAACGGCATGACCATAAACTCGTAATGACCGTAACGTGTTCTGAAAGCAGTCTTTGGAATATCATCTTCTTTCACCCGCATTTGATGATACCCGGAACGTAAGTCAATCTTTGAATAAATAGACGATCCTTGTAGTTGATCAAATAAGTCGTCGATTCTCGGTAGTGGGTAGCGGTTCTTGATGGTAAGTTTGTTCAACTCTCGGTAGTCGATACACAACCTGAATGTACCATCTTTCTTCTTGACAAACAAAACAGGAGCTCCCCACGGTGATGTGCTTGGTCGAATGAAACCACGCTCTAAAAGTTCTTGTAATTGGCTTTGCAGTTCTTTCATCTCGCTGGCTGCGAGTCTGTAAGGAGCACGAGCTATTGGTGCAGCTCCTAGTACAAGATCTATTTGAAATTCAACGGATCGATGTGGGGGTAATCCCGGTAATTTTTTCGAAAATACATCGGGAAATTCTTTTGCGACGGGAACATCATTGATGCTCTTTTCTTCAGTTTGTACTTTCTCGACGTGTGCTAGAACAGCATAGCAACCTTTTCTTATTAGTTTTTGTGCCTTCAAATTACTAATAAGATGTAGCTTCGTGTTGCCCTTTTCTTCGTACACCATTAAGGGTTTTCTTTTTTCTCGTATAATGCGAATTGCATTTTTGTAACAAACGATCTCTGCTTTCACTTCTTTCAACCAGTCCATACCGATTATCACATCAAAACTCCCTAACTCTACTGGTATCAAGTCAATCTTAAATGTTTCGCTAACCAGTTTAATTTCTCGATTCCGACATATATTATCTGCTGAAATTAATTTACCATTTGCTAATTCGAGTAAAAATTTACTATCCAAAGGCGTCAATGGACAACTTAATTTAGCACAAAAATCTCTACTCATATAGCTTCTATCCGCACCCGAATCAAATAAAACGTAAGCAGATTTATTGTCAATAAGAAACGTACCCGTAACAAGCTCCGGGTCTTCCTGTGCCTCTGCCGCATTAATATTGAAAACTCTTCCGCGGCCTTGTCCATTCGTGTTCTCCTGGTTCGGGCAATTTCTAATAATGTGGCTCAGTTTTCCACATTTATAACAAACTACATTGGCATAACTTGCTTCGACACTACTTGCTCCGCCATTACTCGTTCCAACACCATTTGTTCCTTTCGTTCTGATAACCCCTGGTCCGTAGACCTCACACTTCGCCGCGCTATGACCATTTCTTTTACACTTGCTGCAAAATTTGGTGCAGAACCCCGAGTGATACTTTTCACACCTTTGGCATAGCTGCTTCTGATTGTTGTTGTTGTTGCAGTTATTATTGTTGTTAAGATGATTGTTGTAGTTGTTGTTGTAGTTGTTGTTGTAGTTGTTGTTGTTGTTGTTGTTGTTGTTGTTGTTGGGCCATTTGTTGTAGTTGCGATTAATGTTGCGATTGTTAGGATAGTTGTTGCGATTATTGTTGTAATTGCTGCTGTTGTTGTGTTTGTGATTCTTATCACCGTTTTCCTCCCACTTTCTTTTGACTTGCTTCACATTGGCCTCTTCAGCAGTCTGTTCTTTAATTATTTCTTCAATCTGGTTCACTAGTTTGTGAGCCATTCTACATGTCTGTTGTATGGAGGCGGGCTCGTGTGAACTTATATCTTCTTGGATTCTTTCCGGTAATCCTTTCACAAACGCGTCGATCTTCTCTTCCTCATCTTCGAACGCTCCCGGACACAATAGGCATAATTCTGTGAATCGTCTTTCGTACGTGGTAATATCAAATCCTTGGGTTCGTAAGCCTCTAAGTTCTGTCTTGAGCTTATTGACCTCGGTTTTGGGACGGTACTTCTCGTTCATCAAATGCTTGAATGCTGACCACAGTAGTGCGTAAGCATCATCTTGTCCCACTTGCTCTAGAGAGGTATTCCACCATGTTAACGCAGAACCCGTGAAGGTATGAGTAGCGTACTTCACTTTGTCCTCTTCAGTACACTTACTTATGGTAAACACCGATTCGACCTTCTCGGTCCAACGTTTCAATCCGATCGGTCCTTCGGTTCCATCAAATTCCAAAGGTTTGCAGGCAGTGAATTCTTTGTAGGTGCATCCTACACGATTTCCTGTACTGCTAGATCTAAGGTTATTATTGGTATGTAGCGCGGCATGTACTGCGGCTATGTTTGAAGCAAGAAAGGCACGAAATTCCTCTTCACTCATATTCAAGGTGTGTCGAGTAGTCGGTGCCATTTCCTTCAAAATAGTCAAATGAAACGAGTTAATCATATAGAATATCAAGAGTAGTTAATAGTATTTCGTAGCGTAATATGAACTTATTTATAAAAGCTCTTTCTTCATATTAGCATTTTATACTCTTTAATTCGGGTAGTACCTACCCGTTAAGTTCATACTTAGTAGCTAACATACCATTTCAACTACTACAATTCTATATGAAAAACTAATCACAAAAAAATATATATCATATTCAAACCTTTATACAATAACTTACAAACTTACAATACCGCTATTTTATATATAGCATGAAATATAGCACATAAAACTTTGATACAAAGTAGTTGCGAAGATAATTCTAGTTAATAAATAAGGCGTTCAGCAAAGGCAACAAAGACACGTAATTCATACGTCCAGAAACAAGTCATGCATTCTGGTTTTACTAATACCACTTCCCATCATTGGTCTTGTGGAACGTAACCGTTGTGACCGATAGTATGACAACGTGTTGTAACGTCGTCAAAAGGACGAAGGTTACGTAATGACCAACAGTCTCGTAATAACCTAAAAACCTCATTTCTTACCCCAATTACCGACTCCGTCACTTGTGGGAACGTTTTGTTTAATAGTTGTAGCCCGATGTTCTTTTTCTCACTTTGGTGAGAAGCGAACATTACTAACCCGTAAGCATAACATGCTTCTTTATGTTGCATGTTAGCCGCTTTTTCTAAATCATGAAGTCATATATTCGGATACATTGAGTCAAAATAATTTCTTAACCCGTTGCGTAAAATAGCATTTGGGTTCCCCGCAATATATGCGTCAAAGTAAAACACATCGTAACTTATGGGTTTCCCAATGTGATATCCCCCATCTTTCAAACGAAAGCCTTTTATAAACCAAGGCATTCTTGAAACGTTCTTCGAATGTCTTACAAACTGATTTTGCCATAAATAGTTGTGCCGAGGAATTCTGACTGACTCTTGACAAGATTTCATCAATCATGTCTCCGGGTAAGTCTTCTAAAATATTGGGTTGTCTATCCATTTTGTGTTTTTATACTGTAAAATAGGCAACAGTTAGATTCATAAAAGATACTTATTAATACAAGCAATTTTTACATATATCGTAAAGCATAAGCACACTATATTACATATATTACACCGCACAAATACAACTATCTTATTCCGACTCACTCGTTTCTTCTTTTTTGAACTTGGTTCTTTTTGCTAAGTTTTTAGGGATATATGATGTTCCCCTAATACGAGCCGTCGTTTTCCACATTGGTCTAGAAAAACCTGGTGGTTTAGAGGTTCCCGGGTTATTGTTACAACTTAAGAAATACGGGTGTTGACGATACATATAAAGTTCATCGTGGTTGGAATCAGATTTCTCTATTTTTATGCCCTTTCCCTTATTGTTCTCTTTTGCCTTTTTAAATTCAGTTGGGGTAATTTCTATAACATCATCGGAATCCTCGTCGGGATCCGATTCATCGGAGAATTGGTAATCCTCCCAATATTTTGCTTCCTTGGCGGAAACACCGTTGACCATAATTAACCTTGGTCGGTTAGTTGAGGATTTTCTTTTACTTAACCGTTTTATTATTTCCCCCACCGGTTCTATTTCTTCTTTCGGTTCCTCCTCCTCCGGTTCCGATTCTTCTTCCGGTTCTGATTCTTCTTCCGATTCCTCTTCGGGAACTTGTGAATCAGTCCACGAATCATTCCAAATTACATTTGACTCTTCATTATTATTAGGTGAGTCAACGGGACTTGTATTAGAGGTAGACATCTATCACATAATATCAAACACGTTAAGAGATTAATATATCACATAATATTCACATGTTAAAAATATATAGTTTCCAACAAAATTTGTTAAGCAATCATTTTTCAAGTAAACACGGTCGAAGTCCAGACTTACTAATGCATCCTAACAAACTATATAAGACAAACTAATGCAAAATTCTGGTTCTCTAAGACCAACGCTCGGATACCAACTGAAATGTCCCGTTCTTATTGATTAAAAACGTTCCATATTAATTGATTTCGTTGCGAGGTTTTGACCTCTATATGAGACATTTTTTCAAAGACTGCATTCATTTTTAAAACAAACCATAACCTTTATTTCATAAATAAAGGTTTAAAAAGTTTTACGTAGATTATCAAATAATGATAATCTAAAATATCCTGTTTACACATGACCATTACATAATGGTTTACAATACAAATATGTTACATCGAAATCAGTTTCTTGAATGCAGTTTTTACACAATATCATACAAACATGGACTCCAAATCTTGTCCTTATTTTAGTATGCAACAGCGGAAGCTCTTAGTATTCACCTGAGAATAAACATGCTTTAAACGTCAACAAAAATGTTGGTGAGTTATAGGTTTAACCTATATATATCAAATCGTAACAATAGACCACAAGATTTCATATTTCAATACACATCCCATACATAGAGATAAAAATCATTCATATGGTGAACACCTGGTAACCGACATTAACAAGATGCATATATAAGAATATCCCCATCATTCCGGGACACCCTTCGGATATGATATAAATTTCAAAGTACTAAAGCATCCGGTACTTTGGATGGGGTTTGTTAGGCCCAATAGATCTATCTTTAGGATTCGCGTCAATTAGGGTGTCTGTTCCCCAATTCTTAGATTACCAGACTTAATAAAAAGGGGCATATTCGATTTCGATAATTCAACCATAGAATGTAGTTTCACGTACTTGTGTCTATTTTGTAAATCATTTATAAAACCTGCATGTATTCTCATCCCAAAAATATTAGATTTTAAAAGTGGGACTATAACTCACTTTCACAGATTTTTTACTTCGTCGGGAAGTAAGACTTGGCCACTGGTTGATTCACGAACCTATAATAATATATACATATATATCAAAGTATGTTCAAAAATATATTTACAATACTTTTAATACATTTTGATGTTTTAAGTTTATTAAGTCAGCTGTCCTCGTTAGTAACCTACAACTAGTTGTCCACAGTTAGATGTACAGAAATAAATCGATAAATATTATCTTGAATCAATCCACGACCCAGTGTATACGTATCTCAGTATTGATCACAACTCAAACTATATATATATTTTGGAATCAACCTCAACCCTCTATAGCTAACTCCAACATTCACATATAGAGTGTCTATGGTTGTTCCGCAATATATATATATATATATATATATATATATATATATATATATATATATATATATATATATATATATATATATATATATGGGTCGACATGATAGTTCGAAACATTGTATACGTGTCTATGGTATCTCAAGATTACATAATATACAATATAAGTTAATTAGGTTATGGTTGGAATAGATTTATTACTAACTTTCACGTAGGTAAAATGAGTAATTTTTATCAATCTTGTTTTACTCGCCATTTCTTGGTTTCTAATCCGTTTTGAGTGATTTCAGTGGCCACGGTTTCGTATTGAACTTAAATTTATGAACCTAAATAGAAAAAGTATAAGTTTATAGTCGGAAATACAAGTTACAAGTCAGTTTTGAAAGAGGTAGTCATTTCCTTCGAAAGAACGACATCTTGATGACCATTTTGAAAAACATACTTTCACTTTGAGTTTAACCATGATTTTTGGATATAGTTTCATGTTCATAAGAAAAATCATTTTTCCAGAAGTATAACTTTTAAATCAAAGTTCTTCTTAGCTTTTAATTATCCCAACCAAAACAGCCCCCGGTTTTACTACGACGGCGTATATCTAGTTTTATGGTGTTTATCGTGTTTCCGGGTTTTAAATCATTAAGTTAGCATATCATATAGATATAGAACATGTGTTTAGTTGATTTTAAAAGTCTAGTTAGAAAGATTAACTTTATTTGCGAACAAGTTTAGAATTAACTAAACTATGTTCTAGTGATTACAAGTTTATAACGTTGAATAAGACAGCTTTTTATGTATGAATCCAATGATGTTATGAACATCATTACTACCTCAAGTTCCTTGAATAAATCTACTAGAAATGAGAAAAATGGATCTAGCTTCAAAGGATCCTTGGATGGCTTGAAAGTTCTTGAAGCAGAATCATGACACGAAAACAATTTCAAGTAAGATTTTCACTCGAAATAAGATTGTTATAGTTATAGAAATTGAATTAAAGTTTAAATATGATTATTACCTTGTATTAGAAAGATAACCTACTGTAAGTAACAAAGGTTTCTTGATCTTGGATGATTACTTGGAATGGATTTAGAAAACTTGGAAGTAAACTTGCAATCTTGGAAGTATTCTTGATTTTATGAAACTAGAACTTTTGGAATTTATGAAGAACACTTAGAACTTGAAAATAGAACTTGAGAGAGATCAATTAGATGAAGAAAATTGAAGAATTAAAGTGTTTGTAGGTGTTTTTGGTCGTTGGTGTATGGATTAGATATAAAGGATATGTAATTTTGTTTTCATGTAAATAAGTCATGAATGATTACTCATATTTTTGTAATTTTATGAGATATTTCATGCTAGTTGCCAAATGATGGTTCCCACATGTGTTAGGTGACTCACATGGGATACTAAGAGCTGATCATTGGAGTTTATATACCAATAGTACATACATCTAAAAGCTGTGTATTGTACGAGTACGAATACGGGTGCATACGAGTAGATTTGTTGATGAAACTGAACGAGGATGTAATTTTAAGCATTTTTGTTAAGTAGAAGTATTTTGATAAGTGTCTTGAAGTCTTTCAAAAGTGTATGAATACATATTAAAACACTACATGTATATACATTTTAACTGAGTCATTAAGTCATTGTTAGTCGTTACATGTAAATGTTGTTTTGAAACCTTTAGGTTAACGATCTTGTTAAATGTTGTTAACCCAATGTTTATAATATCAAATGAGATTTTAAATTATTATATTATCATGAGATTATGATGTACGAATATCTCTTAATATGATCTATATACATTAAATGTCGTTACAACGATAATCGTTACATATATGTCTCGTTTCAAAATCATTAAGTTAGTAGTCTTATTTTTACATATGTAGTTCATTGTTAATACACTTAATGATATATTTACTTATCATTTAACATAATTAACCAAGTGTATCAATATCTTAATATGATTCATATATACCTAGTAAGACGTTATAACGATAATCGTTATATATATCGTTTTCGAGTTTCTTAATTTAATAGTCTCATTTTTATGTATATAACTCATTGTTAAAATACCTAATGAGATAAATACTTATAATAAAATCATGTTAACTATATATATAACCATATATATGTCATCGTATAGTTTTTACAAGTTTTAACGTTCGTGAATCACCGGTCAACTTGGGTGGTCATTTGTCTATATGAAACCTATTCCAATTAATCAAGTCTTAATAAGTTTGATTGCTTAACATGTTGGAAACACTTAATCATGTAAATATCAACTTCATTTAATATATATAAACATGGAAAAGTTCGGGTCACTACAGGAAACGTTAAAGATTAAGTTTAAATTTGGTCAGAAATTTCCGGATCATCACAGTACCTCCCCGTTAAAGAAATTTCATCCCAAAATTTGAGTGAGGTCATCATGGCTAACAATAAAAATGTTTTTATGAAGAATATGAGTTGATAAATAGAATTTTTATCACCGTTGAATAATATGGATAAAACAATTCAATTACTCGAAGCGTATGAGGAAAGTTATCGTAATAGAGTGAAATGGAAATAGAGATGCGTCTTATCTCTTGACGTAGTAACAATTAATTTCCGGATTTAAGGAATAGAAAATCTTCATAAACTAAATAAGATTTGATTCTTTAGAATTTGCGGAAATTAGGATTTTCTTTGATTAAATGCGTAATCTGCCTCGATTGCTATGTCTGATATTTTGCTATAAATTAACCACTTCCGTTTCATTATTTTTACCACTCCTACATCTTCTTCCTCATTTAATACTTCCAAAAGATTGTGAAATACTTCATCCAGTTCTGATTCTTGATATACTTCTAACTTTCATATCTGTCATTCTTCTTTTTCATCTACCACCAGAGGAAGTTATTTTCTTCTATCATTACCTTGGGGTTATAGTGTTTTTCATTCTCCCGTGTCTTTATATTGCTATACGCATTGATATACACGGTTTGTAATTTCGGGGTTGTCATAGGGCTTTATATTTTCCATTATATTTCGAAGCTTCATGCTTTCGTTTTCTCTTCCCGACTTTAAGTCAAGCGAATAATGGTCCAGAATTCGTAGGTATGGAGTTTTGGATGAACATAGTTAATGTTCTAAGAAAGAAATCGTAATTGCACGATCTTGATTTGGTAAATTACCAGAATATCTGGAAAAGACCGAATCATCAAGAAATATATTTTCTTGATATATTTAAAGATTATATGGAATGAAAGAGTTATGTAACATGGTTCATGATGAGGGTGGGATCTGTGAACTTTTATCACGTTCTATTAGAAACTCAACATGACTTGCTGTAATATAATCATGTTGATCAAGTGTCATTATATTATACTAACTCAAGCTTCAATTCCCAACACTACTTCAAAAACATCCATTTTTCGAAATTTTCAGGATTTAGAAACTAAAATAGTTTCTTTTTAGATAGCGCAAAGAGATAAATGATTTCAGATAAGAATAGTTGTGAAAATATCTTCAGGAATATCGAAGATATTTATAATGAAAGATACGATGATATCTTAGAATTTCTAATATTGAAGAATGATGAAGAAGATTTGTTCGTAAAGGTTTAGAGTCGGGAGCAAGGTATTCGTTAATGACTTCAGCAGACACTGAATCATTTGGATTCTTTGAAGGCAGGTTTAGTCTTTGTGATTTGTCCACAGCCTCCTTCATGGTTTGCTCAATTCGTTTTTCAGTACCAAATTTTCTCTTTTTCTGTGCTTTTCCAACACACTACTCTTTATCATCAAACTTTCAAATGTTTAAGTCGTTTACAGTTTTTGCTGCTTCATCAGCATTTTTCAAGATTTCGAGAACTAGTTCGTAGTTTAGGGTGTTTTTCAGAAACTTCACATTCGAAGTATGTAAGTCTTGAAGGTAAACGTTATATGTATATATATATATAACTCTTGGCGAAAAATTGCTAAGAAATTTAAAATACTGATTTGCTAATTCCCAGTAGTTGGTATGACAATTGTTGTTACAAGTTGTATATGGGTACTTGATAGAGTTTCAATGAATAATTATCGTGATTTTTTGGAGAGACTTAATGATCAATGAAGTTGTTGATAAGTTTACTGCTAATGTGGTGGAATATGAAAGGTTCCCCGGTAAAAATGATGAAGGGGTAATCGTCATAATAAGGCTTATTCGAATGAACAATTGAAGGTGATTTGCTGGAGTGGTGACAAAACTGTCTATTTTGAAAAGGGATTGAAAAGTTATTTTAGCTAATAAATGCCAAAGGGTCTGACACGGATACGTGTTAAACTATGACTTTGATTTTGAGGGGTTTTTTTAGGTACAAGAATGCGGTAACATGTGGTTGGATCATCATCTCGATGATTCATTATTTGAAGTGTCTTCAGGGAATTTCAAGGGATTTGAACATAGATTGTAATCGTTAATATTCATATGATGTTCTAGGAATTTGAATGATACAAATACTTTTCTGGGTTCTATGATGTTCTAGCATAGTTTTGAAGTCAAAGTATAGTTTCGAAAGATGTAGGAATCTAAGAATGATGTCTTTTGTTAAATCTTGACTTGAATTTTGATTTGTCAAAATCAAAATATGTAATCAAATTTGGATGAGGATGGTTGCTTTAATTTTTATAAAAGAATATATATTGTTGTGAAAGTAGTGAGTATGGTTGATGATTTATTGAATCAGAATCGAAGAATGTAACATATTAATTGTGAATTTATATATCTCTCGGGTATTACTTACCCGTTAAAATATTCTCATCATTAACAGTTTGTACAAAAGAATTTTCTTAATTACAATCTTTATGAAAATATACCTACATATATATTTTCCTTAGATGTAACCATGGATTTAATGAGTTAACATAATATTAATCTCATCTGGTTTTCGACTAGGACTAGAATATATAATCTCTAAAACTTTTAGAAACTACATATTCTCTGCAAAATATTTCTTCGATGAAGTTATGAATCAATACTTTATCGTTTGTTGTTGTTGGTATTCCTTGGTATCTATGGTGCGTATGACGTTGATGTTCGAGGTACAGATTGTGATGTTGAGGTGTGGGATGCGGATGTTGTTGTTAGTGGTGGTGATGGTACTGTTGGTGTTGCTGATGGTGGTACTGTTGCTGCCGGTGCTGCTGCTGGTGCTTGTAACCTTTGCACCACATTCTCCAAAGCCACTACCCGAGCGCGAAGCTCGTTGACTTCTTCTATTACACCGGGGTGATTGTCGGTTCGAACGAGTGGACGAATAAGATCTAGAATTTGAGATAATATATAATCGTGATGAGACACTCTAGAAATGAGAGAGAAAATGGTGTCTCGAATAGGTTCACCGGTAAGTACTTCAGGTTCTTCGCCAAGAGGGCAATGTGGTAGATGGAAGGGATCACCTTCTTCTTGTCTCCAATGACTAAGCAGGCTACGAACCCATCCCCAATTCATCCAAAATAGGTGATGGATGATTGGTTGATCCATTCCGGTTACACTGTCTTCGGAATTCAGGTGAATATCCATATCGGAATAACTGTCGGAGTTTAAGGAATTTGAACTAGATACGGGATCCATCTTGTATAATTAGGGAGATGATTTTTGATATAAATTAGATTATAGAATTTAGTTTGGTATTCTTCAATACATAATTTACATATGTATATACAATCATCGTAATATAATAGTTTACAAAAGTACTTCCTTTGACAATGCAGTCAAAATAAGATACATGGTGATGATTTGGTGAATGCAATGTTTTCTTGAAAAATATGCCATGTATGACTCCATGCACATAGCTTGTCTAACATATAAGCAAACAGCGGAAGACTTCTAGGAAACCTGAGAATAAACATGCTAACAAGTGTCAACATAAAGGTTGGTGAGTTCATAGTTTTATTGTTTCGTATAATCTGTATATAAAGGTGGATCACAAGATTTCAGTTGTTTCATCCAGAAATGTTTATCAAAATATTCTACAAGATTGAGCACCCTGGTAACTAAACTTTAACGTCTATATAATAAGTAAACCATGTTTTAACATACATGCAACCAACATGTACAATACACGCAAACCAACGTGTACTAAACTCAAAAGTCATTTTGATAATAGTTCAACAAAACAAGACGTACTTTATATAAGAATTCATTTACTCGGCTGGTAATATTTACAAAATCCATTTTATCAATCTCGTAAACAAGTTGTTTAAATCTTAATTGCAGATTCAAAAGCAATTTCAATTAACGTCAATCATAATTCAGTTGATCATATCTTTTAATAGATTCATCGAAACTATTCGATATCTAAATGAAAAGTTATTGATTTTTTGCCAGCTTTTCAAAAACATGCATATCATATACCTTTTATCAGTAATATATGTATTTAATTCGTGATTCATCATAAACTGTTTAGCGAAGAAATTTAGCATACAAGCATGCATAAATATATATACTCGAGCACTAGATATGGATACACAATTAATATATAAAAGATAAGATATGAATGCTCACTTATCAATATTGTGATTCAATATTGTAGGAAAGTACATAGACGCAACGGAGATGATAAACACTAGGTTTGACTTGCGAACAATACCCATGAACATTACCCATAACTTCCATAGCTATAACCTATAATTTCCTTAGCTCTATCCCTCTCATAAAACTCGTTTTGAAATAGCTCGCTCATGACCTCGTCGTAGTATTTTATGTATAAATAATAATAATACTTACTTGTTAATTAATATTAATAATAATAATAATAAATAATAATAATAATAATAATAATAATAATAATAATAATAATAATAATAATAATAATAATAATAATAATAATATATGTTTATATATATTACAGAGAGTGAGAGAGATATTGAGAAAGGGTGTAAAACATTCGGTAGAAAAACTGGAGCATTTATAGTACTTTTACTGAAACTGAACCCCATGCGATCGCATGGGTTTTATGCCTATTTCTCATGCGATCGCATGGCCCCAAAATCCAGCTCACAATTTTTTTAACTTTTAGCTTGTCGACATATTTTTATATAATATATATAATATATTTAATTTAAATAATTAAATATATATTATATTAAATTCACGTACATAGTTGACTTGTAATTTTTGTTCCGATAAGTCGTACGTTGTCACTCGACTTATGTCCCGGTTCTGGTTTTTCGAACGTCCTTTCGTACACTAAGAAAACTGGCACTTTACCTTTCGTGACTCGTATCATTGTCAAAATATAGATTTAAATTATTCAAAAACTATACCACTTGAGATATAACTTATACAATTGAGTGTTTTAGTCATTTACTTCTATAAATCAATGGCTCGTTATCTAACAAAGTATATTTAATAATATTGTTTTAAATCAAAACGTTTTGTAACCAAGTTAATATTTAAAAACACGTTTTAAATATACGTCGCAAGTTATTCATATATTTAATTCCAACAGTTAATATTCCTTATTATTGTATGTGTCCAAATTAAGTTATTTAAACTAACACTTTACCATTTATTTCGAATATCGTTAAAAATGAACGATTTTCCAAATCAACGTGGACCTCACAACAGAGACTCGTAATAATATCATAATCTTTAAGGGACTCAATAAATATCTTTTAATTCAATCGTTTGGCATAATCTTTTAACTCCGTAGTTAAATATATCAATCAGATAATCAAACCAATAAGGTTAATGCACAGTATCGTTTTCATAACACTTTGTTACGTTTTCAAGTTATAGTATATATATGTATCTATTTACATATATTTGTTCGCGAATCGTTGAGAACAATCTAAGGGTATTTGAATAGTTCAAGAATTTTAGGATTCAAATTCATAGACTTTGCTTATCGTGTCGGAAACATTAAAGATTAAGTTTAAATTTGGTCAGAAATTTCCAGATCATCACAGTACTTAACTTTGTCCTCTTCAGTACACTTACTTATGGTAAATACTGATTCGACTTTCTCGATCCACCGTTTCAATCCAATTGGTCCTTCGGTTCCATCAAATTCCAAAGGTTTGCAGGCAGTGAATTCTTTGTAGGAGCATCCTATACGATTTCTTGCGCCGTTAGCTGCATTGCTAGATTCAGAGTTATTGTTGGTATGTAGCGCAGCCTATACTGTGGCTATGTTTGCAGCAAGAAAGGTACGAAATTCCTCTTCGCTCATATTCATGGTGTGTCGAGGAGTCGGTGCAATTTCCTTCAAAATAGCCAACTGAATCGAGTTAATCATACAGAATATTAAGAGTAGTCAATAGTATTTCGTAGCATAATATGAACTCATTTATAAAAGCTTTTTCTTCATATTAGCGTTTTATAAGTTTAAATTCGGTTACTACCTACCCGTTAAGTTCATACTTAGTAGCTAATATACAATTCAACTACTACAATTCCATATGAAAAACTGATTATAATAATATATCACATACAAATATTCTTCAAACTTACAACTTCGCTATATTACATATAACATGAAATATAGTACACTATGATACATGACAGTTTTGAAGAAAAATCTAGTTAATACGCAAGTTGTTCAGCAAAGGAAATAAAGACACGTAATTCATAAGTCCAAAAACAAGTCATGCATCCTGGTTTTACTAAGACGGCTTCCCATCCTTGGTCTTGTGGAAAATAACCGTTATGACCATTGGCTAGGCAGCATGTTGTAATGTCGTCAAAAGTACGAGGGTTTTGTAATGTCCAACAGCCCCGTAATAATCTAAAAACCTTGTTTCTCACCCCAACTACTGAACCCGTCACTTGTGGGAAGGTTTTATTTAAAAGTTGCAATCCGATGTTCTTTTTCTCACTTTGGTAAGAAGCGAACATCACTAACCCGTAAGCATAACATACTTCTTTGTGTTGCATGTTAGAAGCTCTTTCTAATTCACGAAATCTTATGTTGGGATATGTTGAGTCAAAATAGGTTCTTAACCCGTAGCGTAAAATTGCATTTGGGTTCCCCGCATTTAACGCTTTAAAGAAAACACGGCGTAACTTACGGTCTCCCCAATGTGATATACCCCACCTATCAAAGGAAAGCCTTTTATAAACTAAGGCATTTCTTGAAAATCTTTCAAATGTTTGACAAGTTAATTTCGCCATAACTAATTGTGCTGATGAATTCTAACCGACTCTAGACAAGATTTCCTCAATCATATCCTCTGGTAGATCTTCTAAAATATTCGGTTGTCTACCCTTAACGTCCATTTTGTTTTTATACTGTAAAACAGACAAGGATTAGATTCGTAAAAGATAATTAACAAACAATACAAGCAATTTTTACATAGAACATAAAAGTACAAGCACACTACAATACATATAATACACAACATGATTACAACCCTCTAATCTGAATCACTGGTTTCTTCTTCTTCGGACTTGGTTCGTTTTCCTAATTTTCTAGGAATGTATGGTGCTCCCCTAATACGAGCTGTCATTTTCCACAATGGTTTAGAAAAACCTGGTGGTTTAGAGGTTCCCGGGTTATTGTTACAATTTAGGAAATACGGATGTTGCCGATACATATAAAGTTCATCGGGGTTGGAATCAGGTTTCTCTATTTTTATACCTTTTCCCTTATTATTTTCTTTTGTTATATTAAATTGGGTCGAGGTAATTTCTATAACATCATCGGAATCCTCATCGGGATCCGATTCATCAGAAAATTGGTAATCTTCCCAATATTTTGCTTCCTCGGCGGAAACACCATTGACCATTTTTAACTTTGGTCCGTTGGTTGAGGATTTTCTTTCATTTAATCGATTTACTGTAGGTATCAATATTTCTTCCTCCGGAACCTCTTATTCTTCCGGTTCCTCCTCTTTCAATTCCTCCTCTTCTGGTTCCTCTTCTTCCGGTTCCTCTTCTTCTGGTTCCTCCTCTTCCGGTTCCTCTTCGGGAATTTGTGAATCTTCCCAAAGTATATTCGACTCTTCATTATTATTAGGTGAGTCGATGGGATTTGTACTAGTGGTAGACATCTATCACACAATATCAAACACATTAAGAAATTAATATATCACATAATAATTACATGTTAATAATATATAGTTTCCAACAAAAGTGTTAAGCAATCGTTTTTAAAGAAAACACGGTCGAAGTCCAGACTTACTAATGTATCCTAACAAACTCGATAAGACACACTAATGCAAATTTCTGGTTCTCTAAGACCAACGCTCGGATACCAACTGAAATGTCCCGTTCATATTTATTATAAACGTTCCATATTAATTGATTTCGTTGCAAGGTTTTGACCTCTATATGAGACGTTTTTCAAAGACTGCATTCGATTTTAGAACAAACCATAACCTTTAAAATATTGCAACGATTATCAAATAATGATAATCTAAAATATAGCGTTTTTCACACGAGCATTACATAATTTTTTACAATAATATTACACATCAACATAAGTCTTCGAATGCAGTTTTTAAACAATATTATACAAGCATGGACTCCAAATCTTGTCCTTAATTTAGTATGCAACAGCGGAAGCTCTTAATAATCACCTGAGAATAAACATGCTTAAAACGTCAACAAAATTGTTGGTGAGTTATAGGTTTAACCTACATATTATCAAATCATAATAATAGACCACAAGATTTCTCATTTTTCATAAATATCATTACACTCGCAAGTGCATAAAAATCATTCATATGTTGAATACCTGGTAACCGACGTTAACTTAATGCATAGAATATCCCCAAAACAGAACCTCTCGTCTGTATAATAATCTCGAAGTACTAAACCATCCATAACCTGAATGGGGGTTGTTAAGCCCAATAGATCTATCTTTAGAATTTGCGTCAATTAGGGGCCATTTCCCTAATTCTTAGGCTACCAGACTTGAAGGGCGATATTCGATTTAATAATCCAACCATAGAATGTAGTTTCGCATACTTGTGTCTATTTTGTAAAACATTTATAAAACTGCATGTATTCTCATCCCAAAAATATTAGATTTTAAAAATGGGACTATAACTCACTTTCACAGATTTTTACTTCATCGAGAAGTAAGACTTGGCCACTGGTCGATTCACGAACCTATAACAAATATGTACATATATATCAAAGTATGTTCAAAATATAATTACAACATTTTTAATACATTTTGATATTTTAAGTTTATTAAGTCAGCTGTCTTCGTTAGTAACCTACAACTAGTTGTCCAAAGTTAGATGTACAGAAATAAATTGATATATATTATCTTGAATCAATCTACGACCCAGTGTATACACGTCTCAGGCTAGATCACAACTCAAAGTATATATATTTTTGGAATCAACCTCAACCCTGTATAGCTAACTCCAACATTACTGCATATAGAGTGTCTATGGTTGTTCCAAATAATATATATACATGGGTCGATATGATATGTCAAAACATTTGCATACGTGTCTATGGTATCCCAAGATTACATAATATATTAGAATACATGTAATACAATATGAATTAGCTAGGATATGATTAATATAGATTTGTTACCAATTTTCACGTAGCTACAACAAGAAAAATTATCCAATCTTGTTTTACCCATAACTTCTTCGTTTTAAATCCGTTTTGAGTGAATCAAATTGCTATGGTTTCATATTGAACTCTATTTTATGAATATAAACAGAAAATGTATAGGTTTATAGTCGGAAATATAAGTTACATGTCATTTTTGTAAGAGGTAGTCATTTCAGTCGAAAGAACGACGTCTAGATGACCATTTTGGAAAACATACTTCCACTTTGAGTTTAACCATGATTTTTGGATTTAGTTTCATGTTCATAAGAAAAATCATTTTCCCAAAAGAACAACTTTTAAATCAAAGTTTATCATCGTTTTTAATTATCAAACCCAAAACAGCCCGCGGTGTTACTATGACGGCGTATGTCCGGTTTTACGGTGTTTTTCGTGTTTCCAGGTTTTAAATCATTAAGTTAGCATATCATATAGATATAGAACATGTGTTTAGTTGATTTTAAAAGTCAAGTTATAAGGATTAACTTTTGTTTGCGAACAAGTTTAGAATTAACTAAACTATGTTCTAGTGATTTCAAGTTTAAACCTTCGAATAAGATAGCTTTATATGTATGAATCAAATGATGTTATGAACATCATTACTACCTCAAGTTTTGTGGATAAACCTACTGGAAAAGTGACAAATGGATCTAGCTTCAAAGGATCCTTGGATGGCTTGAAAGTTCTTGAAGCAGAATCATGACACGAAAACAAGTTCAAGTAAGATCATCACTCGAAATAAGATTGTTATAGTTATAGAAATTGAACCAAAGTTTGAATATGAGTATTACCTTGTATTAGAAAGATATCTTACTGTAAATAAGAAAGATTTCTTGAGGTTGGATGATCACTTTACAAAGATATCTTACTGTTTATGGAACTGATCAGACTACCTAGGCTACTAGAAAGTTGATTTTCAGTTAGTTCGGTTCGAGTAGATGATTTTCCGGATAGACCTCGTCTTAATCCGAGTTACGGTTTAGGATCTATGGCCTCCTGGAAGTCACTACACCCTATTAACGTTGTGCTGAAATTTCTGACCTACTCGCACTTAAACCATCACCACGGTCAAAAAAAGACGAGTTTGGTTCTGGAAATTGGTCCACCTCTAGGGGACTCATATACGGAGCCATGACCACTGGTCTCATCCCATTTCAGTTTGTATAGAGGTCGTGGCGACTGAACAAAGTCAACCTTTGTTTTAAACCCTATTCTCGACTTAAAACTTACTTTACACTTTTTGTTTAATGATGAATGATGATGGTACTTAAGACCTAACTTACATACTTTTAAACCTTTGGAATGATTTACTGACTTAGTAACTTTTGATGTTAAGTGTACTTTTAGGGAGTGTTATAAACGTTAAGTTAGTTACCAAGGGCCCACGGTTGAACATATACTTTTCATACTGTTTTGAAACGCTGTTTGAAGCACTGAAATCTCGTGGTCTACCTTACATTAATGTTATACTTAAACTATAGCTCACCAACCTTTGTGTTGACATTTTTAAGCATGTTTTTCTCAGGTGCTTAAGGTTTGATTGCTTCCGTTGTACTTGTCATGCTTTGTAGACTCCCGCTGCGCTTATTAGAGATGTCACCGCATGAAACGTTTAATTTGCATTCAAACAATGTTATTTTTGAAACAATGTATTTGTAACGACCTATGAGTCACGTACTATTATTTTTGCTGGCTATTCGTAGAAGCATACTTTCGGATGTTAAACCTTTGACGTTGGTTAAAACGTCACCTTTTATCATGAATGCAAACTCTTTTTGAAACACCATATAGTATTTGACCTTGTAATGATCCTGTTGTTGATGATTCGTACACGATGGTTTTGTACGGGGCATCACATCCTCAGCTGTAAAGTTTTGTTTGATCCTATTGAATTGAAGGGTATAAACCCTGATTCCGCCAAAGAGGTAGATTGGAAGAAATCAAACCAAAAAACTATTGGTCAGATCCGTCAATGGATTGATCATAGTGTCTTCTACCATGTGGCACAAGAGACAGACGCATATGACCTCTGGAAAAAGTTGGAGGACATGTACCAGGCCAAGACTGCTCAGAATAAAGCCTTGTTGATGAGGCATTTAGTCAACATGAAGCTCAAAAGTGGAACTTCGGTTGCCGAGCATACCAGTGAGTTTCAGAGCTTGGTCAACCAGTTATCATCTGTAGAGATGCCTCTTGGCAATGAAGTTCAGGCGCTATTGCTACTTAGTTCTCTTCCCAATAGCTGGAAAATGCTGGTCGTAACACTCAGCAACTCAGCTCCGAATGGCAAACTTACCATGTCAATGGTCAAGGATGCCCTATTCAGTGAAGAGGCAAGGAGAAAGGACATGGGCACAGATCAGACCCGTGCCTTTGTCACAGAGAATCGGGGGAGACAGCGAATGAGTAGCAAAAATAAATGTAGAGGCAGAAGCAATAGCAGGGGCAGGTCAGCTGATGGCAGAAAACCAACATATAAATGTCATCATTGTGTATTAGAGGGACATATGAAGAAGAACTGCTATAGATTGAAAGAGGAACAAGGTCAAAGCAGTTCACAGTCGAAGAATAAGGGTGGAGAAACATTAGTGACTATCTCTAGTGATGTCGCTTATTGTTCAACCCATGATGAGACATGCCTTCACGTCTCACGAGAAGACACTGAATGGGTGGTAGATACTGCAGCTTCCTACCACGTGACTCCATACAAGGAATACTTCACAACATACAAAGCTGGTGACTTTGGAGATGTGAAGATGGGAAATTTCAGTTCCGCTAAAATTGTCGGAATTGGTGATGTCAAGATAAAGACAAGTTCGAGGAGCACAATCACTTTGAAGGATGTCCGCCATGTGCCAGATCTTCAGCTAAATTTACTTTCTGGGGTAGCTCTCGACAAACAGGGCTATGATAGTCATTTCAGTAAAGGCACATGGAAATTGTCAAGAGGCGCTATGATAGTCGCTCGAGGACACATTTGTGGCACACTGTACAAGACTCATGTGAAGATCTGCACAGACAGTATTAATGTTGCAGAAAAGGACGCTTCACAAAATTTATGGCACCAGAGACTCGGTCACATGAGTGAGAAAGGGATGTCTACCCTAATAAAAAAGGAGCTTATCAATGTAAACAAGGACGCTGCACTAGATCCTTGCAATCATTGTCTATTTGGTAAGTAGCATAGAGTCTCGTTTAATTCCTCTTCAACGAGAAAATCAGAGTTACTCAGTCTGGTACACTCTGATGTTTGCGGTCCCTTAGAGGTCTAATCAATTGGCGGTAATCGATATTTTCTGATGTTTATCGATGATACTTCTCGAAAGGTGTGGGTATATTTCTTGCGGACGAAGGACCAGGTTTTCGATTACTTCAAACAGTTCCATGTCATGGTAGAACGTGAGACAGGAATGAAGTTAAAGTGTCTTCGATCCGACAACGACGGTGAATACTCTTCCAGGAAGTTCAATGCCTATTGCAGATCATATGGCATCCGACATGAGAAGACAGTTCCACGTACCCCTCAACACAATGGTATAGCAGAAAGAATGAACCGAACAATCATGGAACGTGTTCGGAGCATGCTCAGTATGGCTAAGCTGCCAAAGCCATTCTGGGGAGAAGCAGTCAGAGCCGCATGTTACTTGATCAACAGATCTCCATCAGTACCACTGAAATTTGAAGTTCCGGAGAAACTTTGGTCTGGAAAGGATCCATCATACTCTCACTTAAGAGTATTTGGATGTTTGGCGTACGCACATGTATCCAAAGAGCTCAGACATAAGCTGGATGCAAGGACCACTCCATGCATATTCATAGGCTATGGGGATGAAGAATTTGGATACAGATTATGGGATCCAAAGGAGAAAAAGGTGATCAGAAGTAGGGACGTAGTGTTTCATGAAAGCCAGACAATAGAAGATATTGAAAATCCCACAATATCTCAGAAATCAAATGTTGCTGCTTAGGTGTCAGAGGCAACAACGGAATCATTCATGAGAAATGAATTTTCAGTGCAAGAAGAAATGCCAGAAGTAGAAGATAATGAGGAAAATGACGGTGCTGAGCAGGGGGAGCCACAACCCCATCTGCCAGACGTTTCAGTACCATCACAAGGTCAAGATGATGGTGGATCTCCTTACAATGTTCCAGAAATTCGTAGATCTGAACGAAGTCGGATTCCATCGAGTAGATATCCAGAATCCGAGTACCTTCTACTTACTGAAGATGGAGAACCAGAGAGTTTTCATGAAGCAGTAACTCATAAGGATAAAGAAAAATGGTTGCTCGCAATGCAGGATGAGATGGATTCTCTGCAGAAAAATCAAACTTATGAGATTGTAGAACTTCCACGCGGGAAGAAGACACTGAAAAACAAATGGATGTTCAAGCTGAAAAAGGATGGTAGTGGAAAAGTGGTGAAATACAAAGCACGGCTTGTAGTCAAAGGATTCCAACAGAAGAAATGGGTTGATTTTGACGAGATATTTTCACCAGTAGTTAAGATGACTTCAATTAGAGTCATACTTGGATTGGTCGCAAGTATGAACTTGGAGCTTGAATAGATGGATGTAAAGACAGCTTTTCTTCATGGAGATTTACATGAAGAAATTTACATGGAGCATCCGGAAGGTTTTGAGGTTTCAGGAGATAACTTCGTATGCAAGCTGAAGAAAAGTTTATATGGTTTGAAGCAGGCACCTAGGCAGTGGTATAAGAAGTTTGACTCATGCATGGTGAGTCAAGGGTACAAGAAAATTGCAGCAGATGAGTGTGTCTACATTCAGAAGTTTCCTGAAGGAAATTTTGTTGCTCTTCTACTATATGTAGACGATATTTTGATCGTATGGAAAGACGCAACGAAGATCAACCAGCCGAAGAAGGAACTCTCGAAGTCTTTTGACATGAAAGACTTAGGATAGGCTCAACAAATTTTGGGAATGCAGATAACCCAAGACATGAAGAATAAAAGGTTATGGCTATCTCAGGAGAAGTATATTGAACGAGTGCTTTTACATTTCAATATGAACAATGCCAAACTTGTTAGCATTCCATTAGCCAACCATTTCAAGTTAAGCAAGAGTTCTTGTTCCTCATCCAAGGAAGAGATCGGGGAGATGTCTTCAGTACCATATTCATCAGCAGTTAGAAGTTTGATGTATGTGATGGTGTGTACAAGGCCCGATATTGCTCATGCAGTGGGAACGGTGAGTCGTTTTCTCTCCAACCCCAGGAAAGAGCATTGGAATGCGGTAAAATAGATTCTCAGATATCTTAAAGGTACAACGGAGATATGTCTTTGTTACGGGGGAACTAATCCAATCTTGGAAGGCTATACAGATGCGGATTTGGCCGAAGATCCTGATAGTAGGAAATCTACTTCAGGATTCATTTACACTTTTGCAGGAGGAGCTGTTTCATGGCAGTCAAGACTACAAAAGTGTGTTGCATTATCCACAACTGAAGCAGAGTATATTGCTGCTGCAGAAGCTGGAAAAGAAATGTTGTGGTTAAAGCGTTATCTTCGAGAATTTGGAATCAAGCAAAAGGAGTACAAGGTATATTGTGACAGTCAGAGTGCTCTAGATTTGAGCAAGAACTCCATGTACCATTCCCGTACAAAACATATTGATATTTGCTATCATTGGATACGCGAGGTAATTGATCGACAACTGCTGAGACTGGTGAAGATCCATACAAAGGAGAATCCTGCGGATATGTTAACAAAGGTGGTGACTCGAGAGAAGTTGGAGTTATGCAGAGACATAACTGGAATGTTTGTTGATTCGGCTGGAGGGGGAGAATTGATGGTTTCCAGTGGTTTCCAGCCGTCATCTAGATGGCTCTGTTCCAGCCGTCATCTAGATGTTCAAAGCTGTCGACATTGACAACGCGTATGGAAGTTGCAAACTTGAACATGATGACGGCCTCCAACTTCCGCCAACCTTCCTCGTTCACACCATTCACTGCCATAGAATTTTTGCTATAAATAGAGATGCAAACTTTCATTGTAAATCATCCCAAAATATCACTCAGAGAAGTGTAATCACAACCTAGATAGTATGTGTGAGTTTGAGAGTTTTTTTTTTAGTTTTGTAATACTCGTGCAATCTATTCTTGTGAGTAATAGAGTTATTTTCTCTCAAATTTATATCTCCCAACGTCCAGGCGATCCTCTCTTCCCAACAATATGGTGGTTTAAAACATCCTCACAAGTTATCACAAATTTCTTTCTCATTATGTAGTCATTTAAGTCATGTGTCTTATAAGTCGTTGAATCCATTACTCCATCGACCTGTAAATTTCAAAATATAATACCATCATCTTTTGGGACAATTCTTGAGGCTTTGATACACATAAAGCAAAAATAGATTCTAAATCTTAACACTTGTATATATATTGCCATAGGATTAAACTGACCTTTTCTTCAGTGAAGATGAAGTTGTCATGAAAAATGATTGGGCAATCATCTTTTAGTCACCTAAAAAAAGAGATTTGTTGTTTACGTTTTTTGTCAAAGTTTCTTCGATCACCCAAACTTAACACTTGTATATATATATATATATATATATATATATATATATATATATATATATATATATATATATATATATATGTATATATTTTTAAGTGAAAATAAAAATGAAATTAATCACCGTAGTTGCAGCAAGAATGATGAGGCTTTTGGTTTCTAGCTTGTAAAGTGGAATAGATGAATGATAAGGCTTTAGGCTAAAATGAAGAGGCTTTAGGATAAAATGAAGATTTTGAATTTTTTAACACTTTCATCTCCCGCCCAGATCACTTCAAAAAAATTTGGAGAAACGAGACCGGTTATTTTTAAAAAACGGGTCTCTAAACATGGGACCGGTTTTTTAGGAAAACAGGTTTCTAAAGTTAGGAATAGAGACCGGTTTTTTAGAAAAACCGGTTCCTAGTTTCCTTCTTTTTTAAAACCGGTTCCCATTCACTATAGAAACCCATTTTTTCATGTTTCTCTGAAAACTGGTTTCTTTTAGGGGTTTCTATTTTCATTTGTATAGTAGTGCAGATCTCCAACTGTGAGATCTTCACCTGGTTCAAACTCGGAGGTGTTATGAAATCAAAAAGAAGAATTAAACAAGATAACTGATTGTATTTGATAAGAAGAATGCTTGTATTGGTTATCTTGATCGATTACAATGTGTCTTATTTATAGACAATACACAAACGGCTATATTCTAAATACAGAAGTAAAATCTCTATTTTTGGAAACGAAATAAGAATGATTTGCTATGAGAAAGCTGTGATGTGCTGTCATCGATGAGAATATGATGACATTATGTCTGATCCTAGAATATTTTTATTTAATTTATAACACTCCCCCGCAAGTTGATACAGTGGGATTCCCGATGTTCAACTTGTAGAGAGTATCTTTGAAAAGTCGCCCATTAACAGATTTTGTTAGGATATCTGCTAGCTGGTCTTCAGATCGAATGGATGGAAGAGTTATTATTTCTGCCTCGAGTTTTTCTTTGATAAAGTGTCTGTCAATCTCAATATGCTTTGTTCGGTCATGTTGAATTGGATTTTCTGAAATCTTAATTGCGGCTTCATTGTCACACATGATTTTGATTGAGTCTTCGGGAGGAAAGCCAATCTCTGTTAGAAGTTTTCTAATACATAAGGCTTCTGTTACTCCTTTAGCAATCCCTCTGAATTCGGCTTCTTCACTTGAGAGAGCGGCGACCTTTTGTTTCTTACTTTTCCAAGTGACAAGATTCCCTCCTACGAGGGCAAAGTATCCCGATGTTGACTTTCTATCTCCCTTTTCTCCTCCGTAACCTGCATCGGTGTATATTTGAGTGTCTAAGTAATTATTTTTCTTGAATAGAACCCCGTGCCCTGCTGTTCCTTTTAGATACTTAATAATTCTCCAGACTGCCTCCATATGATCTTGTTGTGGTTAGTGCATGAACTGACTGACAACACCTACGGCATGTGCTATGTCGGGACGGGTATGTGCAAGATATATGAGTTTTCCCACCATTCTTTGATACTGGCTTTGGTCGGCAGGTTTTGCATCTTTTTCTATGTAAAGCCTTGTATTTGGAATCATCGGAGTCTCAGCGGGCTTGCAATATATCATTCCTGTTTCAGCAAGGAGATCAAGAATATATTTTTTCTGGTAAATAAAGATCCCCTGTTTTGATCTTAAAACCTCAATTCCCAAAAAGTATTTAAGTCTCCCTAAGTCTTTCATTTCAAATTCCTTAAAAAGATTAGTTTTTAAGTTTGAAATTTCTTCATGATCATTACCTGTGATAATCATGTCATCAACATAAATGATGAGGCATGTAATAAGGTTATTTCTTCGTTTTAAAAACAATGTGTGATCGGAATTACTTTGCTTAAAACCATAATTTTTCATAACTATTGTGAAACGCCCAAACCAAGCCCGAGGGGATTGTTTTAGCCCGTAAAGAGATTTTTTAAGACGAACTACTTCCCTTTCTTTGAAGTCGGATGTAAATCCAGGAGGCCCTTTCATGTAACAACCCGGATTTTTCCGATCATTTTATACTTATGAGATTAATATTTACATAAAATAAACCTTACCAACATGATAAGCAATCCAAATTGTTGAGACTTATGTTTTTGAAAAGAGTTTCACACAACGTTTGACCGTCCAATTTGACCGATGATATCACGAACTATATAACACACGATAATTATACGATTATGTATATGTACATATCTATACATATTTAACATGATTTAAGGATGGTTTAACATTTCATTGTGAACTAACAACAATGAGTTATAAGTATACTTTGAGACCACTAACTTAAGTTATCAAAACGATAACTATATGTAACATTCTTTGACATATATACTTACAATATATAATGTGTTGGTGATCTATGTCCCCAATATGATTTAAGTGTAATGGGATTAATTTGTAACCAAAATAATCTTGATAAATATCGAACAAGTTTGGGGAAGTGTGGAGTGCACACTTGTTTGAACTTATCTTGATTATGACGGGGGTTCGGGGGCAGCGCCCCCGATAAGCGGGGTCCAAGGGGTGGCAACCCCTGGCGGGGTCCAAGGGGTAGAGCCCCTGGCTGGGGTCGAGCTGCCAGGTCAGCTTGGAAATTTTTTTTTGGGCTAACATTGCTTTATTAAAAATGTCTTAAAATTTGATTTTGGCCCGGTTTGACCCAAAAATAAAAGCCCAGTTTTGAGCCTCTTTTACAGTTATAAACCCGTCCATATTTGAATTCTCGTTCCGATTCCTCAAAATTTCTACAAGTATATCTAGGGTATATGTAACCGTATCATACCCAGCTTCTATACGTATTTATTATTGGTATATACCAACAATAAACTTCAATGATCAGCCACTAGACATGATGTTACATGTGGGAACCAGCCATTTAACCTCATGTGTGACTTTTGTGCAAGAAAACAAACTAAATCTCCTATATATCCATCCCATAATCATGCTATTTTGCACACACACACATACAATTTCATTTCCAATTTTCTTTCAAGTTAATTCACTCCCTAATCTCTCTTCATTTACCTACTCAAGAACGTATCAATATTGTCATCCGATTTCAAGGAGATTACTTCCAATCTTTCAATCCCACTCCACCACTCTTTTGATTCCAAGATTTTCTTACCTTTTCCAGTAGCTTTGTCCAAGTAACTTGAGGTAGTAACCTTATTCATAACCTTATTCGATTCATATTTATATAGCTATCTTATTTTGTGTTATAAAATTTTAACAACAAGAACATAGTTTGAGTGATTTCAAACTTGTTCGCAAACTAAATAGATCCTTCTAATTTGATTTTTAAAAACACTTCAAGACCTGTAATATATCATATTATGACAAAATCGGATTAATCATATCTTGGCTAATTAACATAATATTTAATATATATTTACTTATGATTTTATTTTATATATTTCAGGACCACCCGTAAATAACACGAGAAGATTAATCATAAGACCTCATGATTGTACGCAACACGTCATTTGACAACACGGTACTTTATGTACGCAACACGTCATTTGACAACATGGTACCATGAGTCAAGATTAATTCTGATCAACACGAATACGATGGGGTCTTTATTTATTTTATTTAAGCAACTAATTGTGGACCACTAACATCGGACTGCTAACTACGGACTAAGAAAATATTAAAAGTATTAAAAGTGTATATATATATATATATATATATATATATATATATATATATATATATATATATATGTAACGATTACTTGAAAAGAAAATATGTTGATATATTATATATATGGTTAGGTTCGTGATATCTATCGGAGACCAAGTCGAGTTAAATACCTTCAAGACAAAAGTGAGTATATAGTCCCACTTTTAAACTCTAAATATTTCGGGATGAGAATACATGCATTTTATGATTTACGTTATGGACACAAGTGATTAAAAATATATATTCTACGTTGAATTGTACCACTGGCATACTTCCCTGTAACTTGGTAACTATTATTTACATGAGGTATTGTAAACGCGAATCCTATTGATAGATCTATCGGGCCTGACAACCCCAACTGGACTGGACGACCAGTATTCAACGGTTGCACAGTACTTCGTTTCGGTGACTACACTTGGTAAGGTGTATTAAGATTTCATAATAAAGGGAATATGCGACGTTGATTAAATGTTAAGTATGGTTATCAAGTGCTCAACAACTTAGAATATTTTTATTAAAACGTTTATATATGAAATCTTGTGGTCTATATTCATAACGCTGCCGGCATTAAACCTATATCTCACCAACTTTATGTTGACGTTTTAAGCATGTTTATTCTCAGGTGATAACTAAAAGCTTCCGCTGCAACATGTTGAATTTAAGCAAGATCTTGAGTATGCATATTTGTGTCAAAAATAAAACTGCATATCGGAGGATTTGTAATGTAAAATATGTTGGAGGTCGTATTGTTATTATCACATGTAAAGTTTGTAAGTCTAAGATTATCGCTAAAAGATAATCATTATTAAGTTGTTTAAACCTTGTATTTGTAATAAAAGCTATGGTTTGTATTGTAAAAACGAATGCAGTTTTTGAAAAATGTCGCATATAGAGGTCAATACCTCGCGATGAAATCATATGTTATTGTATTCGTCCTTATGGTTAAGGTCAGGTTATGACATAAGAAGGCATTTTTCACGTCAAATTGAAGAAGTGGCCACTCTTTGTTTGCTGCAATTGAGAATAGTACCCTGATCGTATTGATTTTAGCAACAGGTGAGAAGGTCTTTGAGTAGTCAACACCATAGGTTTGAGTGTATCCTTTGCCCACTAAACGAGCTTTGTATCTCTCAATGGTGTCATCAGCCCTGTGTTTGATTGTGAATACCCACCTAGACCCAACTGTTTTTGTGATTCGGGAAGTATGCATTTCTCCCATGTATTATTTTCTTTGAGAGCTTTCATTTCGGTTTCCATTACTTTTCTCCAATTTGGTGATTTTAAGGCTTGTTCAACGATAGTCGGAATTTTCTTAGAGTATAATGCGGAAGTGAATTTTTTTGCTTCAGTAGCTAAGTTCCCAGTGGCAATGTTTGCCACCGGGTATCTGGACCTCATAGCTTCCTTGTCTGGGTCATATCTCTTGGGTGGTACTCCTCTGTTTGCTCTTGCTGGAAGTTTGTATGTTCCATGTTGCTCATTCTCGGGTTGAGATTCTGGTTGATCTGTTTGACTTGTTTCAACTTGATTGTTTTGACTGGTTTCTTCAAGATCTTCACCTGTGGTTTCAAGATCTTCACCTGTGGTTTCTTGAACATGTATATGTTCCTCATTCTCCGGTACCGACATACTTTCCTCATTTTCCTGTACTGACACACTTGCCTCATTTTCATGGTTAGCAGGATCAGTTTCGGAGAAATCTGTACTTACATGAGAGTTATCGGGAAGATCCTTGTCCTTGGTATCAACAGGTGGTACGCTATGTGGAACTCCTGAGGATGACGGTATATCAAGCCAACCCACAGTGTCACTAGCTTCAGTTTCCCCCTGACGCATGTGTTGGTTATAAAAATATTCAGTTTCTACAAAATCACAGTTCATTGTGGTGAACATGTGTTTTCTTTTAGGGCTATAACATCTATATCCTTTTTGGTTTACACCATAACCGACAAAGACACATTTCTCGGCACAGGCATCTAGTTTTGTTCGTTCGGTTTTTGGAATGTGAACAAATACTGAACACCCAAATATCCGAGGTTGAAGAGTAAGGTTTGAAGGAGGTTTAAAAAAGTTGGCTAGGACTTGGAGAGGATTTTTAAATTCAAGAGCCCTTGCTGGAAGTCGGTTAACAAGATAAGTGGCGGTAGCAAGAGCTTCAGGCCAAAAGGATTTGGGAACATTGGACTCAATCATTAAAGCCCATGTTATTTCTAATAATATTCGATTTTTGCTTTCAGCAACCCCATTTTGTTGAGGGGTATGAGGGCATGAAGTTTGATGAATAATCCCTTTTTCTTGACAAAAGGTTTTCATTTGAGAGTTCACAAACTCTCCCCCTTTATCAGATCGTAAGATCTGAATGTTACTTTTGAATTGGGTATAGACCATTGAATAAAAGTTAGTGAATTTTTCAAAAACTTCGGATTTATTTTTTAAAAAATAGGTCCATGTCATACGTGTGCAATCATCAATAAATAAAAGAAAGTACTAAAAATTATGTCCACTATTAACTTTTGCTGGACCCCATACATCAGAATAGACTAATGAAAAAGGACGTTCAGTTTTTGTATTGCTATTATGAAAAGAATTTTGATGGCTTTTGGCCAAAATACATGTTTCACATTGAAGTGTTTTATTGGATGAAAATAAACTAGGAAATAAAATACTTAAATAGTTTGTTGAAGGGTGATCAAGTCGTCTATGCCACAGCCAAGCTTGTCTATCAGGGGTACCGTGAGCTAGTAAAACACTTCCACTTTTGTAACCTCATCAACATAGTATAAACCATCCCTTTCAGTACCACGACCAATAATCTTCCCTTTTCTGACATCTTGTAATATACAGAATGTTGGGTATAATAAAACGATGCAATTGAGTTCTTTAGTGACATGACTAACCGATAAAAGTTTGTATGAGAGATCAGGAATATATAAGCAATTTTTTAATTTTAGAGTCGAAGATATTTCAATTGTTCCTCCCCCTTTAACTTGTATCTCTCCACCATTAGCAATTTTGATTTTGTTCTTACTTGCTTTTGTTTTTACACAAATGTCGGTTTCATCATATGTCATGGTGTCCGTAGCACCACAATCAATTATCCAATCATCGTTTTTAAAAGTGTTGGAAACACAATTAGCATGAGAAAGATTGTTGTCATTTAAAGTAGGTTTAGTTTTAAGATTTTTAAACATTTTTTATTTATTTTTAAAAAACATACTGAATTTGAGTTTAAGGTGTAAATTCTGAAATCCAGAGGGGTTAACCTTGACCTTTCCCTTTAAAAGAGGATTAATTTGTAATTGATTCTTATCATTAGTGGACTGATTTGTATTAATAATTTTTAGCCCACTTAAATTATTTATAGTATCTGGCCCAATTGATTTTACCTTGCCCAATCGTTTTACACAACCCAAGTATCGGGTTAAAAGTGCCCGTTCCCACCTTTGGTTCAAACGAACCGGGTTTGGGTATTAAAAACCCTAACCCTAATTTACCTTCTTCTCCATTTGAAGATGATGGAGCATCTGCTCCAATAAGGCCGAAGGCTCCCTTAACGGTGGTGCTGGAGTTGTTGGCCTCATGGTTACCTCTGGTTGCCGTCATTGTTGCTACAATAGCTTTGCCCTTTTATGACCATCGTTCCACCACTCTGGGTATCCTACGATTTGGAAGAATTGCTCTCGTGCATACCGTTTCATCCCACATTTGGTACATTTGAGATCATCTTTATCACGGGATGATGACCTAGTTTGGTCGGACCGTCGTTGATTTCGTGCAATGAGCACTGTTCCATCATTGTTTTTTGATGCAACCAGACCGGTGGTGATGCCGGAGTGGTTTTGGAGCTCTGGTTTTGTATTGAATATGGTCTGATGGGCGTTTTATTTTCGAATAGCAGCATATGCTGCTTCGACCGAAGGTAAATGATCCATCCTTAGAATTTCTCGTTTGATATTATCATGCTTTCGATCCAAAGCATTTAAAAATTGAAAAAGCTTTTGCTCATATCGAATGTTGTTGTATTTTATGATGTCAGATGCAAATTCCATAGGGTTTGGATCCCTTATTTCAATTTCACCCCAAATTCCCTGCATAATTAACCAAAGTTCTTCAACAGATTTACCTTCTTGTTGGATGCTATTGGCTTTGACATGAAGGTCAAAAGTCTGAATCTTGTCCCTTCCAGAACTGTAGGTTGTCACCAAGGCATTCTAAAGTAACTTTGCTGTTGGGAATTGGGTCAGGTTAGAAGAAATTTGAGGCTCGATGTTTTGGATGATCCATGAGAAGACAACGAAGTCTTCTTGGACCCATTTTGGATCTTGAGTTGTAGGTTCCTTTGTCAAATGATCAAGGAGGGCATTGGACTTGCCTCCAATTGCAACCTTGATTAGTTTCGACCATAAGGCAAAATTGGAATTGTTGAGACTTATGCTGATCTTTAATGAATCAGGCAGTCTTTGTGATTGAGATTCGAAATTGTTTTGTAGTAGTTTGGCCAATTGACTTGTCAATTGACTAATTTGGCTGGAACTGCTATCTTCATCCCCCACTGTGTTTTAACAGTGAATTGAAAAAAAACTGGTAAATGATTTGAGCTTCTAGAGTGTTGCTTATGATCCTGGATCAGTAACACTGCTCTGATACCATGTTATGAAATCAAAAAGAAGAATTGAACAAGATAACTGATCGTATTTGATAAGAAGAATGCTTGTATTTGTGAAGACCCGTCCTTATCCCCCTGGACGAAATCAACAACATCTGGTTCCATTGCGATGATCGACTCCAAGTTATGTCTTTAAAATGAGCAAACGCACAGCGGAAGACTTAATTCGTACCTGAGAATAACATGCTTTAAAAAGTCAACATAAAGTTGGTGAGGTATATAGGTTTGATGCTAGCAGTGTTATAACTATGGACCACAAGATTTCATATATAAAAATATAATACACTCGCAAGTGTATGAAAAGCATTCCAAGCAGTGGGCACCCGGTAACTAGCCTTAACAAGAGTGTGTACCCCTGAGTTATGATAATATGTGCACCGAATCAAATGCGTTCCGTTAACCTCGAAGTACTAAACACCCGTTCTTCTAGTTTAGTAGTGACTAGAACAACATCTGGGTGGGGGTGTAAAACCCGATAGATCTATCTTTAGGATTCGCGCCTACCAGTTCATAAACCAATAGTTAAAGTTACCAAGCTAGGGGATTTTTGATTCAAACCCCTGTAGAACGTAATTTTAGTCACTTGTGTCCATAACGTAAATCATTTATAAAAATAGCGCATGTATTCTCAGCCCAAAAATATTTAAAGTTTAAAAGGGACTATATACTCACCATACAGTATTTTGTAGTAAAAATACGTATAACATCATTTAACATATGCAAGGTTGGCCTTCGATTCACAAACCTATATCATTTGTATAATTATTAATACATGTAAACGTAATCGATCAATTATATATATTTTGCTATTAATAATATACTTATTATGTTATATGTTATATAGATAGATTTAATATATTTGGTTTATATGTTTTTATATAATAATTACTTATCATTAAAAAAATAAAACTATATATTAAGGTTTAATATATATTTATATATTAGTTGTTATAGTTTAACTAATATCTTTTAGTAATTAAAGTATAACGGAACATATTTTATATATAAAAGTACCTTTTTATGATAATATTTATAGTTTTAGTGATAACAAAATAATTATTATACAAGAATAATTATAATGATAATAAGTTTAATAATAATAATACTAATGTTTATATTAATAATAATAATGATAATAATAATAATAATAATAATAATAATAATAATAATAATAATAATAATAATAATAATATTAATAGTTATGATATTTATAATTAGGATAATATTAGTAATAATGTTAATTATAATACCAACATTAAAATAATTATAATACTTATAAATATAAATGAGATAATAATTATAATCATAATACTAATACTAGTGTTAATAATAATAATGATAATGAAAATAAAATAATAATATTAATAAAAATTTTGATATTAAAAACTACCTTAAGAGTCCCTTAAAAAAATAGTTACATCCAGCAAGGATCGAACCCGAGACCTCTCGTTCATACCACTAACCCCTTAACCATCCAACCGTGACCCTTTTTCTGGTATAATTCCATTTCTAGTTTCTTTTAACTATTAAATCGTGTTCATCTTCTTCATTCCCACTAATCCAATCGACCAACACCCTTTTCAATCTTCATTCTTACAGTGAGTTAAGAGGATAAAACTAGGATTTGTGATTTTAACAGAACGATTTTGTGAAGAACGGAATTAACAAAACAATTCAAAAACAACTTAAACTCCACAGCCCTCATGAACACGATGAACACAACTCAAACTTTGAATTTCGGACCTGTTTTAGTGATGATTATAAAATTAAAAGTGTATTAAATTTACACATAGAAACCTCAAGAACTCTCAATTTTTAACGGACATAATCTTTATAACTTTAATTAAATTGCAAAACATCCATTTGACTTTTGAATCCCGTAACCTTGAATCCTGAATTTAAACTCAATTTGATGAATTGAAAAACGAATTTTTGCATAAAGATCCCTTAATATATTCCTAACAAAACTGCTATAATAGATTTTAAAATATCAAACAGATTTAAGGTTTTCAATATTTTAAAACGTGAACACAGGAGAATTGGGTTCTTCCTTTGAAACCTGGTTTGATTCATTCGGTAGCAACAGCAATTAGTTGTGTAAAAAAAAAATAGTTATGATGATGATGATAATCGAATGATTGAAATAAAGTTCGATTATCGTTTTGTGTTGGTAGGGTTTCCAGTGTTGGTCACGGGTAAGCAGAGGGAGAAGAAACAGATAATAGCTGATAGGGAATTAAGGCACGCGTGATACTTTTATAGATAGATCAGTATTTATTTATTTATTCTATCTTATTTATTTTATCTTATTTATTTTATTGTTATTTTTTTTTAGCCAAAAATATCAGTTATAAATTGTCTATTACATATTGATATATATATCGACTATAAATGTCATCATTTATCTGTTATTCAGATCCGAAAATATTTATATCTATTATTATTTTATATATTTTTCTTTTTTTTTTTACAGTAAATAATCAATATTAATAATAAATGTATATAAGTATTACTAATAATTCTATTTAATAAGAATTATATTTATATTACCTATTATTAATTATAGAATACTAACAATAAAAATAGGAATACTTATAATAAAAGTGATAATAATATAATGAATATTAGTATTAATATAATAATACTAAAGGTAAATAAAATAATAACTATATTTTAACTTGTACATAATATTATACATTATTATTTTAGATTATATTTATTAATTAATTAATATGTTTATTTGAGTAGTTTGGTCATTTACGTTCTTAAATCAAAGTCTCGTTAACCAAATACGTTCATGTAAAGTTGTATATCTAATACACATAATTGTTCGTGAATC
This sequence comes from Rutidosis leptorrhynchoides, assembly GCF_046630445.1. NCBI lineage: Eukaryota > Viridiplantae > Streptophyta > Magnoliopsida > Asterales > Asteraceae > Rutidosis > Rutidosis leptorrhynchoides. The sequence continues at coordinate 717,765,401 of NC_092333.1, forward strand.
GCCAGGCTTGGTCAAGAGAGTAACTAATTATCCAGATCTAGATTTCAGACTTTCTAAACTCAAAATTAGGGTTTTTACTTATCGTATCGGAGACATATAAAGATTAAGATTTAAATTTGGTCGGAAATTTCCGGGTCGTTACAGTACCCACCCGTTAAATAAATTTCGTCCCCGAAATTTGGTAGAGATTGTCATAAATAACAATAGGAATGTTTTCATGACAAACATGAGGTGATAATAGAGTTTTATCTTTATCGGAAAATATGGATAAAACGATTCGATCATGTGAAGCGCACGAGTGAAGCTAACACCAAAAGAATGAAATGAGTGAATATGAAATCGTTTTAACCGATGACGTGACTAAAATTGATTTTTCCGGAATTTATGGAATTAAAGAAAATCTTACGTATTAAGATTTGGTTCTTCGGCGATTTAGAAAACAGGATCTCCTTTGATTTATTGCGGTAATCTGCTTCGATTTCTTTGTCAAATATTTCAGTATAAATCTACCCCTTATACTTCGATGTTCTTGTTTCTGTTTTCTATAATCATTGTCATCCATAATTAATACTCTCTCCTTTTTGCTGCGATCTATATTCTAATTTCTATTTTGGGGATTTGTCCCTTCGCTTCTTCTTCCCGTCTTTAAGTCAAGCAGTCAATGGTTCGGAGTTTATAGGCATGAGATTTGAATTAAACATAATTAATGCTCTTAGAAAGAAAGGGTAATGACACGATTTTGATTTGTCAATTTACTAGAATATCTTGGAAAAGACCGAATCATCAAGAGAACATTTTCTTGCTAAACTTAAAGATTGGATAGAATGTAAGAGCCGTGTAACATGACATATGATGATGGTACTGTGAATCATCACATTTCATTAGAAACTTAACATGACTTACTGTAATATAATGAAGTTGATCAAGTTTCATTATATTATACTAATTCATGTATCAGTTCCCAACACTACTTTAATGCATTCATAGTTTAAACTCGAAGGGTTCCGAATTTAGAAACTGACACAGTTTCTTTTATGTTGTAACGCAGATATCACGGAGAGATACATGATCTCAGATAAGAATAATTGTAAAAATATCTCTAGAAATTTGAAGAGCATGTATAACGGAAGATATGAAGATATCTTATAATATCTTAGATAAGATGATGATGAAGAATATCATTTGAAAAGATTTAGAATATGGAGTAGAGTTTTCACTAACAGTTTCAGCAGGCACTGAATCATTTGGATTCTTTGAAAGCAGATTCAGTTCTTGTGATTTATCTACACCTTCCTTCATACTTTGCTCAATCCGTTTTTCAGTTCCAAACCTCCTCTTTTTCTGAGCTTTACTAACACATTATACTTTATCATCAACTTTTGACTGTCAAAGTCGTTTACAGTTTTTGCTGCTTCATCAGTATTTCAAGAACTGATCCGTAGTTTAGGGTGTTTTTCAGAGACTTCACATTCGGAGTATGAAATTCTTAGAGATAGATGTTGTAGGTATAACTGGAGAAGTTCTGTGAGAATTTCAAAATACTAATTGCGGATTTTGCCAAAGAGATAACGAGCTGTTGGTATATCTGCTGATGATGTCGTGGGATAAAAGGTTCTCCGGTAACGATGGCGAAAGGACAAGGTATAAATATCGAGGATATAATAAGAGTAGTCTCGCTGAGAAGTCGAAGTGGAGCTGTGACAAAATTAGCTTTTTGAAAAGGAATCGTATGGTTGTTTTTGCTAAAGAATAATAAGGAATTCAACGCGGATATGTTTTAACTATAACTTCGGTTTCGAAAGTTTTTCAGGTGCATAACTGTATGCATGAATCTTTCTTCCATAGGCGAGGTGCGGCTGGTTCAACTTCTCGATCGAGGTGTTTTCAAGAATTATGAAAGATTTTAACGCGAATTGTAATTGTCGAGGTACATATGAGGTTTAAGAATAAAATCAAGTGGCAAGCTTGAAGAATTATTTAGTTTCATATGTTATAATCAATATTTTAATTTAATTCATTTTAATTGTCCAAAGTTAGCAGTCCAATAGTCCGATGGTTCAACGATTCATATATAATTTAATATATAATATTCGAATTAAATAATACGTATCGTGACCCGTGTACCGGTCTCGGTGTCGATCACAACTCAAAGTATATATATATTTTGGAATCAACTCCGACCCTGTATAGCCAACTCCCACCTTCACATATAGAGTGTCTACGGTTGTTCCGAAATATATATATAGATGGGTCGATATGATAAGTCGAAACCTTGCATACATGTCCCGTTATTTAAAGTGCGTAAAAGTAAATAACAGAAATTAAATGACGATAAATAAAATTGCGAGAATGTAAATTGCGATAAATTAAATGTTAATCAGTTAGCTGGGAACAGTTAGCCGGAACAGTTAGCGTGAAATCCTATCACAATTCCAATTAATTAATTCGTTTGTTTCTAACACTTTTTATTTTTGTCCAATGTTTTCTTCGTTATGCCACTTGTTGGATTCTGATAGGTCAAAATCCAAATATGAAATTTGAATAGAAATGGTTATTCTGTGGTGAACGGATACGTATATCGGTAGTTGTAAGTAGGATAGTAAATGATCGTTGAATCAGATTCGAACAATGTACAATGTAACTTATTAATGTGAAATTTAAATATTCCTCGGGTACTACCCACCCGTTAAAATATTTTCATCATTAACAGTTTGCACGAAAGAATTTTTAATTACGATCTTTATGAAAATATACTTGCATATATATTTTCTTCAGATGTAATTATGGATTTAATGAGTCAATAAGATTTTATACTCATTTGATTTATTGTTAGCACTTGGTTATATAATCTCTAAAACTTTAGAGATTACATAATTTCCATGTCGGACGATGGTAAAATGAGGTGGAATGATACGTAAAGCGAAGATAATCGATGTAGATCGATGTGTAGAACGAAGTTCATACTCGAAGTACAGATGGTGATATTGAGGCGTGAAATGTTGATATTCGAGGTACAGGTTGTGATGTTGAGAGTTACGGCGCGGTTATGGTTTAGGGATAATAAGGATACTGTCGACGTCGATAATGGTGGTACCGATTATGCTGCTGGTGCTGCTGGTGTTCGTAACCTTCGCACCAGGTTCTCCAAAGTCGTCACACGAGCGCGTAGTTCGTTAACTTCTACGGAATGTTTGACGGTTGAGACGAGCGGTTGAGTAAGATTCGAAATATAGATTAATATATAATCGTGACGGGATACTCTAGAAATGAGAGGGTAAATGGTTTCTCGAACAAGTTCGTCGGTAAGTGCTTTCAGGTTCATCGTCAAACTAGCAGTTTGGTGGATGGAAGGAATCATCGATGTGAAATGATTTTTGAATATCAGATGATATTCTAGCTATATAGAATATCTATAACACCAAAGATTTCATAGACTACAAAGGAACCTACGGCATATATCAGGCAAGTCTACAGATGCGCTAAGATAGGAATTATCAGATACACTATGATAGGAATTTCGTCTATACACTATCGATGCACTAAATGCAGTAGAACGTGTCTAGACTTGAGAATGATAGGCAGTCAATTTCCTAAGGATGATAAGCAGATGATTTCCGACTAGAAATGATAAGCAAAACTTTTGACATGTAGACACGGTCAAAGTCCAGACTCGCTAATGTATCCTAACAACTACTAATCAGACACACTAATGCAAGGCCTGGTTCACTAAGACCACCGCTCTGATACCATCTGTGAAGACCCGTCCTTATCCCCCTGGACGAAATCAACAACATCTGGTTCCATTGCGATGATCGACTCCAAGTTATGTCTTTAAAATGAGCAAACGCACAGTGGAAGACTTAATTCGTACCTGAGAATAACATGCTTTAAAAAGTCAACATAAAGTTGGTGAGGTATATAGGTTTGATGCTAGCAGTGTTATAACTATGGACCACAAGATTTCATATATAAAAATATAATACACTTGCAAGTGTATGAAAAGCATTCCAAGCAGTGGGCACCCGGTAACTAGCCTTAACAAGAGTGTGTACCCCTGAGTTATGATAATATGTGCACCGAATCAAATGCGTTCCGTTAACCTCGAAGTACTAAACATCCGTTCTTCTAGTTTAGTAGTGACTAGAACAACATCTGGGTGGGGGTGTAAAACCCGATAGATCTATCTTTAGGATTCGCGCCTACCAGTTCATAAACCAATAGTTAAAGTTACCAAGCTAGGGGATTTTTGATTCAAACCCCTGTAGAACGTAATTTTAGTCACTTGTGTCCATAACGTAAATCATTTATAAAAATAGCGCATGTATTCTCAGCCCAAAAATATTTAAAGTTTAAAAGGGACTATATACTCACCATACAGTATTTTGTAGTAAAAATACGTATAACATCATTTAACATATGCAAGGTTGGCCTTCGATTCACAAACCTATATCATTTGTATAATTATTAATACATGTAAACGTAATCGATCAATTATATATATTTTGCTATTAATAATATACTTATTATGTTATATGTTATATAGATAGATTTAATATATTTGGTTTATATGTTTTTATATAATAATTACTTATCATTAAAAAAATAAAACTATATATTAAGGTTTAATATATATTTATATATTAGTTGTTATAGTTTAACTAATATCTTTTAGTAATAAAAGTATAACGGAACATATTTTATATATAAAAGTACCTTTTTATGATAATATTTATAGTTTTAGTGATAACAAAATAATTATTATACAAGAATAATTATAATGATAATAAGTTTAATAATAATAATACTAATGTTTATATTAATAATAATAATGATAATAATAATAATAATAATAATAATAATAATAATAATATTAATAGTTATGATATTTATAATTAGGATAATATTAGTAATAATGTTAATTATAATACCAACATTAAAATAATTATAATACTTATAAATATAAATGAGATAATAATTATAATCATAATACTAATACTAGTGTTAATAATAATAATGATAATGAAAATAAAATAATAATATTAATAAAAATTTTGATATTAAAAAGTACCTTAAGAGTCCCTTAAAAAAATAGTTACATCCAGCAAGGATCGAACCCGAGACCTCTCGTTCATACCACTAACCCCTTAACCATCCAACCGTGACCCTTTTTCTGGTATAATTCCGTTTCTAGTTTCTTTTAACTATTAAATCGTGTTCATCTTCTTCATTCCCACTAATCCAATCGACCAACACCCTTTTCAATCTTCATTCTTACAGTGAGTTAAGAGGATAAAACTAGGATTTGTGATTTTAACAGAACGATTTTGTGAAGAACGGAATTAACAAAACAATTCAAAAACAACTTAAACTCCACAGCCCTCATGAACACGATGAACACAACTCAAACTTTGAATTTCGGACCTGTTTTAGTGATGATTATAAAATTAAAAGTGTATTAAATTTACACATAGAAACCTCAAGAACTCTCAATTTTTAACGGACATAATCTTTATAACTTTAATTAAATTGCAAAACATCCATTTGACTTTTGAATCTCGTAACCTTGAATCCTGAATTTAAACTCAATTTGATGAATTGAAAAACGAATTTTTGCATAAAGATCCCTTAATATATTCCTAACAAAACTGCTATAATAGATTTTAAAATATCAAACAGATTTAAGGTTTTCAATATTTTAAAACGTGAACACAGGAGAATTGGGTTCTTCCTTTGAAACCTGGTTTGATTCATTCGGTAGCAACAGCAATTAGTTGTGTAAAAAAAAAATAGTTATGATGATGATGATAATCGAATGATTGAAATAAAGGTCGATTATCGTTTTGTGTTGGTAGGGTTTCTAGTGTTGGTCACGGGTAATCAAAGGGAGAAGAAACAGATAATAGCTGATAGGGAATTAAGGCACGCGTGATACTTTTATAGATAGATCAGTATTTATTTATTTATTCTATCTTATTTATTTTATCTTATTTATTTTATTGTTATTTTTTTTTTTAGCCAAAAATATCAGTTATAAATTGTCTATTACATATTGATATATATATCGACTATAAATGTCATCATTTATCTGTTATTCAGATCCGAAAATATTTATATCTATTATTATTTTATATATTTTTCTTTTTTTTTTACAGTAAATAATCAATATTAATAATAAATGTATATAAGTATTACTAATAATTCTATTTAATAAGAATTATATTTATATTACCTATTATTAATTATAGAATACTAACAATAAAAATAGGAATACTTATAATAAAAGTGATAATAATATAATGAATATTAGTATTAATATAATAATACTAAAGGTAAATAAAATAATAACTATATTTTAACTTGTACATAATATTATACATTATTATTTTAGATTATATTTATTAATTAATTAATATGTTTATTTGAGTAGTTTGGTCATTTACGTTCTTAAATCAAAGTCTCGTTAACCAAATACGTTCATGTAAAGTTGTATATCTAATACACATAATTGTTCGTGAATCGCCAGGCTTGGTCAAGAGAGTAACTAATTATCCAGATCTAGATTTCAGACTTTCTAAACTCAAAATTAGGGTTTTTACTTATCGTATCGGAGACATATAAAGATTAAGATTTAAATTTGGTCGGAAATTTCCGGGTCGTTACAGTATTGGTTATCTTGATCGATTACAATGTGTCTTATTTATAGACAATACACAAACGACTATATTCTAAATACAGAAGTAAAATCTCTATTTTTGGAAACGAAATAAGAATGATCTGCTATGAGAAAGTTGTGATGTGATGTCATCGATGAGGATATGATGACATTATGTCTGATCCTAGAATATTTTTATTTAATTTCTAACAGGAGGCGCCACCGGAATGGAAAGAACTTGAAACACACCAGCAAACCAAGCAACTCAATCCCGCAACCAAAACCACATGCCACCTCCTCTGTCGACACCAGTAAAACAACGAGCAAACACCACCAATCGGGTAATGATTAATTCGAACAGCCCACGAAGTTTAGCTCCCTGCATTCACCAACATTTAACCGCCGTAAAATGCTACCACTAACTGGGTGTAGACCACCACAGCAACCAAAGTAAAGCAAACCTGACTCATTCGTGACTCTTCCTCTAGTGGCTACTTGCCGCCAACAAACAAGGAAGTGCCACGAGCATACCATGAAAGGAAGAAAGACAACGCTGAGCCACCCTAACACTAGGATGACCAGTGGCCACCACCAACCAGGGTGGTGGACCTCCACTCGATGCTGCTAAAGGGAACTTCGGCGGATTAGTCACTGGAATATTACATAACCGTTATGTTGCTGCTGAAAAAAGAAAGAAACAGACTAGAAGAACAAAGAGACGTCACACTGAAAAAAGAACCTCCATCAACCTAAACTCTTTCCGCCACGAGAACGGCGATGGAAAAAATTAAGCCGCTGGAAAAAGAAATCCTAACCTATTGGCATTACTACAAACCTATGGGCATCACTACAAACCTATGCAACAAGTAAAACATAATAAAAAGAGAGAAAAAAGATGGAGCACAGCGGAAAAATAGCAAAGAGGTCAGATACAGTGAGGAATAGAATCCTCCTTCTCATAGTTTGGTTTACATTAAGAGGTTGACAAACAATACTAAGACTGCTCACAACGGTTGCTTCGTTGGGCCGCCGTTCGGCCGTCCACCAACGGCGCCGTTGCTAGGCCGTCGTCCATTCTGTCGTGTTTAACCATACTTGAAGACGTTAGAACTTGATTTTTGATTAAAAAAATAATAAATGTGGCATATAGCCATTGCCAACGGTTGGTTATTTTTTTTAATTACAAATTATTTTCTATATAAACCACTACTCTATTTCACACATTCTACACCACTAAAAACTATCACTCAATATTACAAAAAATTATTGATTTTTTTAAAAACGTTCGTGTATGGATCATGACAATCAACATTATGAAGAGACCTCTGCAATTGCAAATGAATATAATACACTTCAGGCACTCGATTTTATCAATCTTTTAGAGCAAGATGAAAAAGAACAAGAAGTTGTTTCTATACTTAAAGCTCCTAGAAGACATTTTCCACGAGATCGTGAAGAAAAAGCTCAACAATTGTTCAAAGATTATTTTTCCGACACGCCCACATTTTCAGAGGATAAGTTCCGAAGACGCTTCTGTATGAGCAAGTCTTTATTTATCCGTATGTCGAGGTATAGTCAATTTTAATCAAGAACCTATTTCCGATTATATTGAATTTTCGTCAAAAGCGGGATTCAGCCGATTTATTTGGTTTTAATGTTTTTCAAAAATGTACGTCCGCTATAAGACAATTAGCATACGATGTTGCGCCCGATGCATTTGACGAATATTTACATAGGGGTGAATCAACATCTTATAAATGTTTGGAACACTTATCCAAAAGTGTGTTACATTTATATGGGACCGAATAAATGAGAAAGTCAAATGCACATGATGTTTGAATTATTACATTACATTTAAATAATAAATAATAATAATAATAATATAATAATAATAATAATAATAATAATAATAATAATAATAATAATCTTTTGAATAAAAAATAAATATTAAAAGTGCGGCGTATGTCGTAGGAAAGCATGGGTACTAGTGAATGTGATAGGTTAAGTCTTAGAAAGAAGTTGCTGAAGTGTCGCTGATATAACACATGTGTCTATTTTTGACAAGTGTCATGATTGTGAACAGTCTAATTACTACTCGTATCACTAAAAAAATCACGTCAGCATATCATATACATTATATCCTCGTATCACATGTTATTTTCTAATATTTTTCAAATTATATGTAGTTATAAAAACTAAATGATACATAACTATAGAAGAGCTTGATTAATCTCTATGAGTTTTTGTATTTTTACACTTTCACATATTAAAAGCCTAAAAAGAACACACTCTGTTGTTAAATTCATGATTAACTCTAGCTAACTGATTTTTTTTCTTGAAAATTGGTGCTCGTCTTCTACACGCATTTAACTTATTAAACCACATTTACCTCATTTTTTATTCTATAAATACTCTAAATCTTCAATTCACCCAACTAATAGCAAATTCTACAGCTTAATTAATTAATCCCAATGGCAACAAGAGCTTTTGCAGCCTTTGGAGTCCTTCTGATCCTTTATTTAATCGCTATCTCAGGTATATATAAGACCATTATCTACGCTAATTAAATTCCTGTGGTGTTGTGGGGGGATTTTTGCTTACGTAGCATTGTTGTGGGATTGAGTGAGCGTTGTGATAAAATGTTGTGTTGTAATGTTATGAATGTTGTGAGTGATGTGGTAAAATATAATTGGTATTTGAGTAAATAAAGAAACTAAAAAAAAATTAGCCAATAAAAAAAAACAGAAAAACACGATCGTGGTCACCTCCGTGGTTTCAACCCACAACGGCACCACAATCCAATGCCATAGTGAATGGTTTCTATCAGTTGTAATTGTTGTAACACAACAATTCCCTTCGTTGTAATGCATAGTGAATATTCTAATCCAACCCAAATTACAACGGTAATTAGCTCCTATATATATTGTTTTCCTAAAAAAACTCGTATTGATGCTATAAAAACCTCTTAAATCATTTTTAGATAACGTTCCAAGTTTGTATAAAATATACGCAATAATGAATATGTATCGTAAGTTGTCTACTAATTCGATCACAAGTGTTAATTAATCTATATGGTTTGCCATAGAATAAGGGGCTGTTTACTTTTTTTTCTTAAACAAATTATATTTAACTCGTGAGTTGTTGTAAGGATCGTTGTGTTCTACTATAATTAAACATATTTTTCTAATTGGTTAGTTACAACAATCTCTTGAAATTACCCGTACTAAATTGCTCTCATTTTTTTTAATTTTTTTATTCTCTAATATTGTTAGTAATCATTTATTTAATAAATTTTAATCACAATCATTGAGATTTTGACAAATGTAAGTTTACTTGTCATTAACCCCTTAAAAAATAGTTTTGTTGACAAAGAAGCAAAACAAATCTCCTTTTTATATAAGTATATAGATTACAAAGTAATTCCATTCAACAGATTAAAAAGTCATATAAGATTACATAACTTATGAAATTTATTTGATATGGAGTACATATTTCACCCGAACAGATTAGTCGTCTGATAATTAATTAAATTGAATAAATTAGTCGTCTAACTTTTCTCTTGTCTGAATGAATTGAACGTTACAGAAATAGTCGAGGCGGAGTTATGTGAATCAGAAAGCCAGACATATTCTGGAAAGTGTGAAAATAAAGAATGTGACAAAAAGTGTAGAGAATGGGAAAAGCAAGAGCATGGAGCTTGCCATGTAGTTGAAGGTAAAAACAATTGTTTCTGCTATAGTGAATGTAACAACACATCTCCTGAAAAAGACAAGAAACCAGCTCCTCCTGATGCTTTAAAGCCGCCACCAACTGATGGCGGCTCACCACCTTCTGATGGCGGCTCATCTCCTCCTTCTGGAGAAGGTGGTGGTGGCGAGGGTGGCGGTGGTGGTGGTGGTGGTGGTGGAGGAGGAGAAGGCGGTGATGGAGGACCAGAAGGTGGCAGTAATCCAAGTCCTCCACCAGGATGCCAAGGAGCGTTTGTAGAGAATCTAATAAATCAAGCCCTTGAAAATTACAAAGCCCAATTGGAGTAAACACGGCATCTAGTTAACTATTTGGTTGAACCAAATCATCATCCTTATCAAACCTAACCTTATACGATTGTAATTAACAAGAAAAGTTCCTTCCATACTTAGCTAACATCATTTAATATGTGTTCATCAATTATTGTGTAATTTATTGATCACGATTTCCACGTGAAGCTCCTACGAATATATATATTAGTAATATTTCTCTTAACTTACTATATATTAGTCGTCTTGTTAAAATGAGGATATGTTAGTGGTTTCAATCTTAGCATGTTGGGTTTAATATGGTTTTAATTTAAGTTTGTTAGTGCAGGACTTATAATGTAGAGATATTTGTTCATGTAGAGGACCTCATAGCTTGTTGATTATGTTGTTGAGTAGGTGCTTAATTGAGAATACTTGAAGTATGGTGTTGACCGTTAAGTCAATGTAGTTTATCCCGAATTTCATGTAGTGTTTATGTACTTTTTTTAATGTGAGAGGTCATCGTAGTTTGCAAAAGTTACTTGTGATCTATGACTGGCGGCAACTCACTTTTCGAGTAGCCCAAAGAACCTTCGTAGACGTAGAAGAAAAATTCCGTTTAGCAGTAAATTTACGTTTCCTAATGGTTAATTCTATCGTTATACAAAAAATGAATCTTATTCCTGTGTTTTTTTTTTTTTTCAAAATGTGAGAATATATTAATTTTCTGAACAATACAAAAGGGCAGGGAATTTCCTAACCCATACAAGAAAACAACAAACACCAAAACAAACCAATACACAAAACACTGAAACTGCAAAAAAGAACCTAACACATCTGCAGCTTGTTTCCAACTATCTTCATATCACATAGATCTGCCACTTTTTTAACATTCTTTGTGTTCTTAATGATAAGGCTTGACAATTTATCTTGAATAAACCTCTTTACCTCCTTACAGATCACATCAACAACTTTCACCTCCTTTCTAAAAATCCTTCTATTTCTTTCCATCCAAATAGAATACACAACTGCACCAATAACAATTCTATTCAAAATATTTCTGATATCTTTAGCAGCTTGATACCTTGCAATATCTTGAACAATATGCACTAAGTCATTCTGCAAACCCTTATAAACCAACATGCCTTTAATATTCTCCCAAATCTGCTTTGTAACATCACATTTGAAAAAAAGATGAGCATGTGAATCTTCTTGTTTGCCACAGAAACTACACTTAAACTCTTGATCAGGATACCATCTTTTTAATCTTATTCCTGTGTTGTTAACTGTTACATGGGCTTGTGTAGTTTTGATATCTCATTCATTTAATCATATTTTTGGGTATTTTGTTTTGTTTTTTGATTTATTGTTGAATCTTAAATCGTAATAAAATCTATTATCTATATATTATTTGAATTCTCACGTAATTTTATGACAACAATTTGATTTTCTTTTTCATCTTTCTTACTCCATTTTCTTTTTCATCTTATTTAAGGGTTAGAATTTGCTCATATAATGATCAAGCTAGCTATTTTTTATGCATAGATAAATATAAATATAAATATAAGAACTAAATATATAAATATAATAATAAATGGTGACCCTCTTTTTTTTACTCCTCACAAAAGCTATGTAACATGATCAATCATGTGAAAATTTTCCGAGGATTCTTATCCATAAAATTATGTGAAATATATCATTTCTACAAAAAAAATAAAGAAGCACTCGAATAAGTAAAGAAAAGAGAGAAAATTAAAGTTTTATCTAGTGAATCGGTGGAGCAAAATGATATGATAGGGGAAAAACATAAACGACAACAACTGCACAATTAATATATTGTGTAGTGTTAGCTACGTAGCTGGAAATTTATACCTTTACCTTGATCCGGTTAAATTAAACTCAATTCAACGTACATGTGGATCAAGTGTTAAACAAGAAATTAATATGTCCTTCACAAAGTTTTTTTTCTTCCTCCGGCTAACATATTATTATTAGACAAATAATATACACCTTTGTTACAAATACTCATTATAAACATACTCTCTAGGTCTCAAATTAATTGTCCTGTTTAACTTTTTAAATTTTTTTTTTCAAATTTTAACTTTAATTATGTTATTTTTATTATATAACATAGGAATAGAATCGATTTTAAATGTTTTCACTTTTATAACTTTTATCATATATTAACTAATACAAATAAAAATATTTAAAATCTAAGTTGTAAGTATAAAAAATTAAAAGTTAAAACGGAATAGTAACTTTAAAACGGATAGAGTATTACTATAATGTTTACTACTCCATAACAAGTATTTGAATTTATATCTATATAATGAATGAGAGCATAACTCTTTTAAAAACATCTATGGTGTGTTCATTTACCTCTTAATAAAATAGTTCAACGTTGAATAATGAACTGTTCATCATTCAGTACGTTTATTTCTGACATCTGAATGACAGATGATGTTGAATGGTTCAGATATTCAGTATTGAACCATTCAAAGCTGAAACAATCTCTTAACCATTAAACACATAAATTTTATAAATTTTATGTAATCCCCTCTTTAAATTATATTATATCAAGAATATTTATTAAACAACTATATGTTAGTATTATTCATATAAATGTTAAATAAGTTAATGTTACATTATAACATTGCTCATTCAAAATCATTATTAAACATATTAATAGACTCTGAACAAAATTTATTCAAAACCTTTCAATCATTTAAATTTAAATTATAAACTATTTAACGTTTAACTATTTAGTTGTATGAAATACACCCTTTATTTACTTTGAATAAATCTCCTTTAACATACAACGGTCCACCATTTATAGTCAAATGACGGTTATAAAGTTGTAATTATACACATACTAATAACAAGTGAGATTTTTTACCATCTGATTGGGCCACGTTTCCCCCTCCCTCTCACAAACCCTTAGTGCTCACCTTTTCCTTACTTCTCAACCACACAATTCTTTTCCTCCTCCCATACCTCCTCCCATACCTTTCACGCCTTCTTCTTCTTCATTTTCTCTTTTAAACACCGCTTCATAACCCTACATCCATTTCTCTCTTCCTGTTTGAGACGATTGAGAATGGTGATTTTGTGATTGCTTCTTCTGATTAATGGCTTTAATAATTCTTTTACCCCTATATCTAACAGCCATAGAAATCGAGGTCTTTATTGAGTTCTAAAGCTAGCGATAATGGAGCTTTGATGATAGCAATAATATGGAGGTGATTTTGAAACTCATGATGATGGTTCACAATAACGGCGATTACAGCTTCCTTTATCTGCGCTGATTACCGTAATTTTTTCCTTTTTGCTTGAATTAGGGTTTTCAATTTTTTTATTTTTTTAATGTTTTACTGAGTACCATAAACTGTTACAGTTGCAGGTGTTTAGTTCGCCTTATTCAGTTTATTCGTTATGCTTTCAGGTCACTTACTTCAGGTGGTTATATTTGTGGGCTCTGTTACCGGTGGCTCTGCGATGGCTGTCAAACCACGCAACTGTAGCTGCCATGGTTATGGTTGCCGTCATTTTCACCATCTCATTGCTCCAATTGTAAGTACTTCTTTCAATTTGTCTCAGATTTTCTTTCGTTGTATGTTGAATGCTTGCATACATTTTGTTTATGGTGTATGATTTTTAAATAGTTGCTTTCTATGGATTAATATCCTTTTAGTTGTTTGTTGTTTTGTTCATATGTATTTGCTTAATGGTATCATATTGTTTGTCCAGGTGCAATGTTGATGGTCTTGGCTTAAAGGCTGTGCGATGATATAAGATTTAAGTAATATAGAAATTTAGACATGTATCTTGGCAGGGCAACAACGAAGATGGCATACAGCGTATGCAACTTTGGGTGTTTGCAGCCATGACGGGGTTTTCAATCTTCTGGATTTGAGCCTCATTGCTGTTTTGTCTACAATGGATTGTCTCAACTATAAGTTATGACCCATATCTTATGGACAAAGAAAGGCTATGATGATCAAAGGTATTTTTTGAACACGTGTTTAGGATATTTAAGGGATGTAGAATATCAGAAATGTATCTTGGCATGGCAACACCAAAGATGGCATACAATATATGCAGCTTTGTCAGTTTGCAGCCAAGGCGTGTTTCAAAACCTCTGGATCTGAGCCTCATTGCTATTTGGTATACAAATGATTATCTCACTTATAAGCTATTGTATTATAAGTTATATCTATACTTGCGTTATATTATATCATATTTTATATATATTTTATTTAAACATATGTTTTTAACTGTTCACAACTAACAGTTTCTCACATGTGCATCTTTCCTCCTCACTGTCTACTCGGACCATTTGACCGCTGCCCGAAAAGATTTGCAATGCGCCCCGGGCAGCGTTGCCCCATCAGAACTTTTCGAATTCGCCGAATCTCATGTAAATAAAAAAAAATGAATAATAAAAAAAAACATATGATTCATAAAATAGACGTGCCCCTGTTTAAGTGTATTATACAAAATGCGACATTATTTGTTGTGGTTAACTTTAATTAAGGTGGACTATGTCTTGGAGACAACCCAAGAGCAACAACCTACATGTTTGGATATGCAAACCGCTTCTCAGAGCACACTCACATTGTGGGTCGTCCAATGTGGCGAACCTCTTAACTGGTGCCATTGTTCGTGGTCCTGATGCCTATGACGAAGGGGAAAATTATGAGCAGACTGATCCTGCAACTTACAAATGCACCACTTCTTGGTGTCTTCGCTACGCTTAATGGTAGTGGTCATAGTAGCCATAACCAACTCCTTCCAGGTAAATTTCATTGCATTTTTTAAATGTCGTGATTTTTATAACGACCCTGAATTTTTCCTTATTAAATGCCCAACTAAATAATTAAACTTAACAATTATACTTTAATTAACGATTGTTAAGAATTATATTAATTAACTTTATGTAATAATTAATAAGTTAATAAAAGATAAAAATAATAAGCTTATTAACTTTTGTGAATAAATAAATAACTTTAAAACTTGTGTACTTAAAATATTTAAATTTGGATAATTAAAGAACCATTCAAGCTAAAATAAAGTACAAGGACTTAAGTGAAAAAGTTAAACCCTAATCCCCATAAACCCTAGCCGATTTTAGGAGGGTAAAATTACCCTTTTACCTCTAAAAATTTCGGCCCCAAGCAACACTCTTTAACCCCCTCTTCAAGCTAACTTGTTCCCTAAGTAAATCTAACCCTAACCCTAATTCTAGAATTTTCCTAATACTCCTATAAATAGAGGCCTAACCTAAACATTTTCATTGTACCAAATCACAATCAAATCTCTCTCCCAAAAATCTCTACTCTCCCTCTTATTTTCGGCTCAAAGCCGAAACCATCACCATCATCACCATCGAAATCCACCACCACCTTCAAGGGATTTCCAAGTGATCTTCAAGTGTTCTTCGCGTTCTTCGTGTTCTTCAAGAATCTTCGAGGTGTTCTTCGAATCTTCAAAGGCTTTGATCTTCAATCTTCATCGTGTTCATCTTTTCTTTGTTAGTCGTCTTCGAATCTTCAAAGGTATAACATAAACCCTAACTTAGTTACATAAACTTTGAGTTTTGTTTAATTCATGTTCATGTTATAAACTTATTCATAAACATATACATAAACACACCTAGATCTATACATGAAAAATAAATATTAATATGTATGTATGTATGTCGACTAGAAAAAAAAAGGGGGGAAAGGAAAGTTTGATCTTCAAAACCCTAGACAACAATTAGGAGATTTGTTTGTGTTAATTAAAGAAACAAAATAAACTTATATATATACAAATACATATCGATACATATATATATAGATGTAAAAAATATATTATATATATATATATATATATATATATATATATATATTAAAGGTTGCAAAAGACGTGAGACGGGGTCGAGACGGTCGGGTCCTAAAAAGGTCGAGACGTTCGAGACGGGGTCGAGACGGACGTTGACCAAAGTTGACTTTTAAATATATAAGTATAAAAATGCATATATGTATACATATTTTAAAGCTAAAAAATTTAATTAATTAATTTGTATCCATAATTGCTATCATCGTTAATTTAATACAACAAATTCAAACTAAAACACGATATATTTTACCGATTTTCTGGCTTTTTTGAATTTTGACCGACTTTGACCCAATTTTTTTCAACTTTACCCGAATTTTGTGCGTTGACTGTAATATTAGACGGTTTTCTTCGAGACGGGACGGATTAGTCACCAAACCGTCGAGACGGGCGTCGAGACGGCTCGAGACGGGGTGTTTTGCAACAGTGTATATATATATATATATATATATATATATATATACATATACATATACATATACATATACATATACATATACACGAGTTACATACATATATCTATACTAAACCCTAATTACACCTAAACTATACCACTTTAATTAAAACTCTAAACCTAACCCTAATTTATTAAAACCCTAATTAATTATTAAACCCTAGACATTAATTAAACCCTAGTTATTAATTACTAAACCCTAATCATTAATTACTACTCTAATTAATTAAACCTAATTAATTAATGAAACCCTAATATTACTTATACTATTATTTAACACTTACACTTATACTATTATTAACACATATACTATACTACCTATATTATAACGCATAAAAACATTTTTTGGATATATAATGAATATATATAGATCTTCGAACTTTCTTGACGAATGGTTTCTATGAAACTCTAGGCGGAAGGGTTTGGATTTTCCGATTTAAAGGATCCTATAGCTCAAGCCCCTAGACCTGAAATGGCCATTCGAAGGGAAAGGGGTGATTGGAAGTATATATCTAATATGGCAAATATCCTAAAATGGAAACACTTTTAATATAAAAACTTTCTAAAAATAGAAACTTTCTAAAAATGGAAACTTTCTAAAAGTAGAAACATACTAAGAATGGAAACTTAGTAAAACAAACTATACTTAAACACTTACATACTTAAACCTAAACTTGGGCAAAACACTTACTACTCTTAAATGTCAATAGGTTGACTTTTCTGCTCACTCATCCAACTTTCTATTTCGAGGAATAACTAGCTCATCTCTCTACTTACTAAGGTGAATTCATAGCCCCACTCTTTATTGCTAGCAAACTTATTTACTTTTATTGGGGTGAGACACATGCTACTTTTACTATTTACAATTTAGAAACAAGTGCCAACTGTTAAAACTATGTTATACCCGACTATGTCCGACTAAGTCCCTACAGTGATATTATTAATTGCTCGTTGAATGCATGCTTAATTATTGGGGGTAGGCCTATCGGGAGTAACGTCCCCGATACATTTGACCAAGTCTTTGTATTACTTAATAATGAAATTAAACTGACAAGTATATACACAACTTGTCTTTGGGGCAAACTTGAATGTTTAGTCTAAATATCACGCATTGGCATAACTTTTTGATCCTGCGAGATCAACTTTACAAACTAAATCTTGTGGTCTAAAACAACGGTCAAACTTATTTGTTAAACCTATGAACTTCACTCAACCTTTTCGTTGACACTTTAGCATGTTTTGTCTCAGGTGCTGTTTGATTCAAGCTTTCTTACTTACTACTTATGTGATGCTACTTGGACATAGGATCAAGAGATATCGCATTTACTACTTTTGCATTTGAACATTTACTTTAATCCTTTGTAACGACATTTCATTTTTCGCTGCGTACTCAATAAAGTTTATTTTATCATTTAGTATTGTTCTCGTATATTATAATATGTTGGCTTATTTGATATTAAGTCACATTTCGCCCAGGCCCTAACTGGGGGTGTGATAGATTGGTATCAGAGCCAGGTTGTTATAGAAAACCAGGATTGCATTTTTATGTGTGCATTATTTGCTAGCTAGGGTGCCTTAGCAATCTAGGAAACTATAACCTTTCCTGCCTTAGACTTAAAGCACTTAGGATTGCTCTATAATCTTAACACTTATGCTATCATAAACTTGACTTAAAGATTCTAATCAAAGTCTCTTTCTTAATGTTAGGATGTCAAGCTCAAGCGTTAATAAACCAACTCTTTTCAAGCCAACCGAAGAAGATACTAAAGGGTCTTCCAGTGAAAGATCAGTCCAAAGTCTATCTTATGGCTTTGGTGGTCCTCGTTCCCCAAACTATAGTCCGGATACTCTACATGTATCTCCTGATTTTTACCCAACTCAAGGATCTGAAAGCGAAAGAGAAAGCCCTGCTGATCCTGCATACTCTGGCTCTTTTCACTCATTGGTACATAAACCAATGAGTACTCCCGAATGGGATGCTCTTCAAGACCTCCCTAACTACGACAGAGACTTCTCAAATTATGAGCCTGAAGAAGAGCCTATTGAAGAATCGTCTGAAAACCCAACTCTAAAGAGAAAGCAACCCGAACCCGCTACCAGTCCATTATTCTGTAATAACGAGGAGCAGGTGGAGGTGAAGTGTGATATCATCAACCTTCAGAATAGCTGTGAGAAGAATAGGGAGTATAGTAGATGCCATGTTGCTCGGATAGAAGTGCGTCTAAACAACCTAGAAAAAGAAAATAAAATCTTGAAGGAAATCATCCAAGAGTCCCTCGACTCTCAAACCGAAAGGCTAGAGAAACTTGTGAAGGATAACATGGAAAAAGTGATGAAGCATTTTGAGGACGAGAAGAAGAAATATGAAGACTACTTCAATCTTAATATTTCTTAGTTATTTTTCCATTTTCCATCGATGTAAAGGCTATGCCTTAAACTATTTTCTATTTCCGAATCGTGTATTAAAAGGCTTATTTAACGCCTCGTTCCTTAATAATATAAAGTGTTTTATTTATATCATGTGATATCAATACTTTATCTTATTCATACTTGTAATTGCTCAAACCCATAATTTGTTAACTTATCGGACTTATGTCAACTTCTATGTAGCAACATCATGGTTCGTCCAGCTGCACATACTGTTAACAATATCGTGTTGACTACCGAGCAATTCCAGCAGTTACTCACTGCCGTACAAGGCAACGCTCAAGCTAATAATGTTAATCCTCAACCAAAACCTTGTTCATACAAGGACTTTACAAACTGTCATCCTCCCGCATTCAAGGGAAATGAAGAAGTTGTCGAACTAATTCGTTGGTTCGAAAAGATGGAGTCCATTTTCCGTATTTGCAACTGTGGTGATGACGATCGAGTAAAGTATGTCACTAGCTCATTAGGTGGTAATGCTTTAACTTGGTGGTCTGCTCATGCCAAGTCCGTAGGGATTGACAATGCTAATGCAATTCCATGGGACGAACTCAAAAGCATGATGATTAATAAATTATGCCCTCGAAGTCAAGTTCAGAAACTAGGGGTGTACGTTCGGTCGGTTTATGGTTTAATTGGTTTATACGGTTTGGATATAACGGTTTTTCAAAATAATTATGAGCACCAATAACCAAACCGAATTTATCAAAACCAAACTAATCCGACCAAATACGAATTCGGTTATTTGGATCGGTTATTCAAGTAAACCAAACTAAAAACTTACGGAATAAAGTTCAAACACAATTATAGAATTCAAAAAGCACACTGAACTAACAACGTCCATATTTGAGAATTGCTAATACATAGTCAACAAAAGTTTAGTAATATTACTTCCTCCATGATAAGTATGCAAATACAAAGAATACAACATAGGTTTCAAGACAACATCAAAATGATTTTTTGAGCATCTTACTAGTTTAATTTATTTATGCACTGAACCATAACATCCCCACATGAAACAAAATTAGGATATGCATATAAATTTAAGTGTGTCGCTGACTTCAATTTCTTATGATGAAACAATAAATTAATTGATAATGAAAATTTTAAAGATAAAAATCAAATATATAAAACGTATGTTTTCATAGTTATTCGGGTTTTTGGTTAATACCCATGGTTTTATTTTTAAATCCAAAACCAATCCATAAACCATTTTTCAATTCGGGTTTTACCAAAACACCGAACCATATCCGAATTAGCCAAACCCGTTTCATCCAAAAACATTCGGTTTGGTCGGTTATTTGGTTATATTCATTTAATGAACACCCCTATCAGAAACTTGAAGCTGAGTTCTGGGAACTCAAGGTAAAAGGAACAGATATAGAAAGTTACACCAACCGTTATCTTGAACTTTCTACTCTATGTCCCGAGATGTTTCCTACCGAAGCTAGAAGGATTGAATGATATATTGAAGGTCTCCCCGAGGATGTTCAGGGGAATGTTATTGCTGTCGAGAAGGTTACTCTTGATGTTGTGATTCTCATGGCACAAAATTTGATGTTGGCCAAGAGAAGAAGACCGGCGACTAGTAAGCAGGTTGAGACCAAGGGTAATGATGGTAAGAGGAAGTTTGAGTCATCTCAAGATTCGACTCAAAATGCTAGTAAGAAGCCTACGGATAGTACAAGGTTGAATTATAAGGGTACCTATCCTTTCTGTGTTCATTGTGAGAGGCATCACCCGGGGAAGTGTACTGCTACTTGTTCGTTGTGTAATAAAGTGGGACACGTTGCTAAGACGTGTAAGACTCCTCCAAAGGATAAGGCTATTGTTCCAGCCAAAGCTCCTCCTACATGTTATACTTGTCGAGAAAAGGAACACATTAGTCCAAATTGCCCTAAGAAGAAGGATAATCCCGCTCCTGGAACTAATACTACTGCTGTGAAGGGTCGTGCATTTGTTATCACTACTGCTGAAGCTCGAGATAAGGATGAGGTCATCACGGGTACGTATCTTGTCAATAATTGTTATGCCACTATTTTATTCGATACTGGTGCCGACAGAAGTTACGTGTCTAGTGATTTTTGTACCCTGTTTACTGAAAAGCCTCAACCCTTAGAAACTAAATGATTAGTAGAAGTAGCCAATGAAAAGATCATGCAAGTCGATAAAATCTATAAAAACTGCAACCTAATCTTAGCCAATAAAGAATTTAAGATAGACCTTTTGCCGGTCGAGCTCGAAAGTTTTGACGTCGTAGTTGGAATGGATTGGTTACGTCCATTACATGCTGCCATCATGTATTACGATAAAACTGTTCATGTTCCATTGGGAAATGGAGAGACTCTCATCATCCAAGGTGAAAAGAGTGGTTCCAATCTCAATATTATCTCATGTATCAAAACCCTCAAATACCTTATGAAAGGTTATCCAGCTATTCTAGCCCACGTTAAGATGATTGAATCGAAAGAGAGGAGTATTGACGATGTACCAGTGGTTAAAGACTATCCCAATGTGTTTCCCGAAGTTCTTTCTGGTCTTTCACCTCCTCAACAAGTTGAATTTCAAATTGATTTAACTCCCGGTGCTGCACCTATTGCTAAAGCTCCATACCGATTAGCACCCTCCGAGATGAAGGAATTATCCAACCAACTCCAAGAACTATTGGATAAAGGTTTCATTTGTCCAAGCTCGTCCCCATGGGGAGCTCCTATTTTATTTGTTAAGAAGAAAGATGGTACGTTAAGGATGTGCATTGATTACCGTGAACTTAACAAGCTTACTATCAAGAACCGTTATCCGTTGCCGCGTATTGATGATTTATTCGACCAACTCCAAGGGTCAAGCGTCTATTCAAAGATTGATTTGAGATCTGGTTATCACCAACTCAGAGTCAAGGAATCCGATATTCCTAAGACTACTTTTCGCACTAGCTATGGGCACTATGAATTTTGTGTCATGCCTTTTGGTTTGTCCAACGCTCCTGCTGTGTTCATGGATCTTATGAACCGTGTTTGCAAACCTTATCTCGATAAATTCGTCATTGTTTTCATTGATGACATTTTGATCTACTCCAAGAGTGAGGAAGAACATGAGCAACATTTGTGCATGATTCTTGAACTCTTATGAAAGGAACAACTTTATGCTAAATTTTCTAAGTGCGAGTTTTGGCTCAAAACCGTACAATTCCTTGGACATGTTGTTGATGGAAACAGAATACATGTCGATCCAGCTAAGATTACTGCTATTCAGAACTGGGAGATACCAAAGACTACGAAGCATATTCGTCAATTTTTGGGACTTGCCGGTTACTATCGAAGGTTTATAAAAGATTTTTCCCTACTTGCTAAACCTCTTACAAAGCTAACTCAAAAGGGGAAGAAATTTGAGTGGTCCGATGAACAGGAATCTGCTTTCAAGATTCTGAAGGAGAAATTGACCACAGCCCCAATTCTATCCTTACCCGAAGGTACTGGCGACTTTATTATTTACTGCGATGCTTCGAAGCAAGGCTTTGGTTATGTTTTAATGCAACGAGAAAAGGTTATTGCCTACGCATCTAGGCAGTTGAAGAAAAATGAAGAGAACTATACCACACATGACCTTGAGTTAGGTGCCGTGGTATTTGCATTAAAGATATGGAGACATTATCTGTATGGTACCCATTTTACGGTGTACACTGACCATAAAAGTCTTCGACACATCTTTGATCAAAAATAGCTGAATATGAGGCAAAGCCGATGGCTCGAGACATTGAACGATTATCACTGTGAGCTGAAATATCACCCTGGCAAGGCGAATGTAGTTGCCGATGCCCTTAGTCGAAAAGACGATGTTAAACGTGTTCGTGCTCTAAACCTGAAGATCAAATCAAATCTTATCTCGCGAATCTGTGAAGCTCAATTGGAAGCTATTAAACCGACACTTATCGAAGGTGAAGGACCTATTGGTTTCGAGAACCAACTTCAAGTGAAAGCTAATGGTACACGGTACTTTGGCAACAGAATTTGGGTTCCTCGCTTCGGTAATCTCCGTGAACTAGTCTTGGATGAAGCACATAAGACTAGGTATTCTATTCATCTCGGTTCCAGTAAGATGTATCACGATGTGAAGCAATTCTACTGGTGGCCTAAAATGAAAGCCGACATTGCTACTTATGTTAGCAAATGTCTCACTTGTTTGAAAGTCAAGGCCGAACATCGAAAGCCTTCTGGTCTGTTGACACAACCCGATATTCCGAAGTGGAAGTGGGAGTGTATCACTATGGAATTCGTTACTAAGTTACCTAAGACTTCGAACGGTAACGATATTATTTGGGTCGTAGTTGATCGTCTTACTAAATCTGCGCATTTCATACCGATCATGGAAATCGATAAGATGGAGGAATTATCACAGCTTTATATTAAAGAAATTGTCTCACGTCATGGTGTTCCTATCTCGATTATTTCTGATCGCAACAGTCGATTCGTTTCCAGATTTTGGAAAACTTTACAATCTGCTCTTGGAACTCAACTCGACATGAGTACAGCCTATCATCCACAAACTGATGGTTAAAGTAAACGAACTATTCAAACCATGGAAGATATGCTACGTGCTTGCGCAATCGATTTCGGTAAAGGTTGGGATAAACATCTACCTTTGGTTGAATTTTCTTATAACAACAGTTATCACTCCAGCATTAAGGCTGCACCTTTTGAAGCTTTATATGGACGAAAATGTAGATCCCCTTTATATTAGGATGAACTCGAGGACAGACATTTAACTGGTCCTGAAATCATTCACGAAACAACCGAAAAGATCGTTCAAATTAAGCAACGATTAGAAACTGCCCGTAGCTGACAAAAGAGCTATGCCTATAGAAAGCGAAAGGATATAGAATTCCAAGTTGGAGATAAAGTCATGTTGAAAGTATCCCCTTAGAAAGGTGTTGTCCGCTTCGGTAAACGAAGTAAACTCAGTCCACGATACGTTGGACCTTTCACAGTCACTCAAAGAGTCAGTCCTGTGGCGTACCGATTAGAACTACCAACTGAACTTAGCCAAGTACATGATGTGTTTCATGTCTCAAATCTTAAACGGTGTCTTGCTGATGATACACTCGTTATTCCTTTGGATGATGTCCGCATTGAAGAGCAAATGCACTTCGTTGAAGAACCTATAGAAATCATGGAATGAGAGGTCAAACAAACGTGTAAAAGCAACATACCTATCGTTAAAGTCAGTTGGAATTCGCGTAGAGGCCCCGAATATACCTGGGAACGCAAAGACCACATGAAACGGAACTATCCCCATCTCTTCTCAACTGTTGATGCAAACGAGGAATCTACCTAAAACTTCGGGACGAAGTTTTTAATAACGGGGAGGTACTATAACGACCCTCAATTTTTCCATTCTATATTTTTCCTTATTAAATGCCCAACTAAATAATTAAACTTAACAATTATACTTTAATTAACGATTGTTAAGAATTATATTAATTAACTTTATGTAATAATTAATAAGTTAATAAAATATAAAAATAATAAGCTTATTAACTTTTGTGAATAAATAAATAACTTTAAAACTTGTGTACTTAAAATATTTAAACTTGGATAATTAAGGAACCATTTAAGCTAAAATAAAGTACAAGGACTTAAGTGAAAAAGTTAAACCCTAATCCCCATAAACCCTAGCCGATTTTAGGAGGGTAAAATTACCCTTTTACCCCTAAAAATTTCGGCCCCAAGCAACACTCTTTAACCCCCTCTTCAAGCTATCTTGTTCCCTAAGTAAATCTAACCCTAACCCTAATTCTAGAATTTTCCTAACACTCCTATAAATAGAGGCCTAACCTAAACCTTTTCATTGTACCAAATCACAATCAAATCTCTCTCCCAAAAATCTCTCCTCTCCCTCTTATTTTCGGCTCAAAGCCGAAACCATCACCATCATCACCATCGAAATCCACCACCACCTTCAAGGGATTTCCAAGTGATCTTCAAGTGTTCTTTCTTCGTGTTCTTCAAGAATCTTTGAGGTGTTCTTCGAATCTTCAAAGGCTTTGATCTTCAATCTTCATCGTGTTCATCTTTTCTTTGTTAGCCGTCTTCGAATCTTCAAAGGTATAGCATAAACCCTAACTTATTTACATAAACTTTGAGTTTTGTTTAATTCATGTTCATGTTATAAACTTATTCATAAACATATACATAAACACACCTAGACCTATACATGAAAAAAAATATTAATATGTATGTATGTATGTCGACTAGAAAAAAAAAAAGGGGAAAAGAAAGTTTGATCTTCAAAACCCTAGATAACAATTAGGAGATTTGTTTGTGTTAATTAAGGAAACAAAATAAACTTATATATATACAAATACATATCGATACATATATATATATATATATATATATATATATATATATATATATATATATATATATATATATATATATATATATATATACACACACACACATATACACGAGTTACATACATATATCTATACTAAACCCTAATTACACCTAAACTATACTACTTTAATTAAAACCCTAAACCTAACCCTAATTTATTAAAACCCTAATTAATTATTAAACGACATTAATTAAACCCTAGTTATTAATTACTAAACCCTAATTAATTAAACCTAATTAATTAATGAAACCCTAATATTACTTATACTATTATTTAACACTTACACTTATACTATTATTAACACATATACTATACTACCTATATTATAACGCATAAAAACATTTTTGGATATATATTGAATATATATAGATCTTCGAACTTTCTTGACGAATGGTTTCTACGAAACTCTGGGCGGAAGGGTTTGGATTTTTCGTTTTAAAGGATCCTATAGCTCAAGCCCCTAGACCTGAAATGGCCATTCGAATGGAAAGGGGTGATTGGAAGTATATCTAATATGGCAAATATCCTAAAATGGAAAAACTTTTAAAATAGAAACTTTCTAAAAATGGAAACTTTCTAAAAATGGAAACTTTCTAAAAGTAGAAACTTACTAAGAATGGAAACTTAGTAAAACAAACTATACTTAAACACTTACATACTTAAACTTAAGCTTGGGCAAAACACTTACTACTCTTAAATGTCAATAGGTTGACTTTTCTGCTCACTCATCCAACTTTCTATTCCGAGGAATAACTAGCTCATCTCTCTACTTACTAAGGTGAATTCATAGCCCCACTCTTTATTGCTAGCAAACTTATTTACTTTTATTGAGGTGAGACACATGCTACTTTTACTATTTACAATTTAGACACAAGTGCCAACTGTTAAAACTATGCTATACCCGGCTATGTCCGACTAAGTCCCTACAGTGATATTTTTAATTGCTCGTTGAATGCATGCTTAATTATTGGGGGTAGGCCTATCGGGAGTAACGTCCCCGATACATTTGACTAAGTCTTTGTATTACTTAATAATGAAATTAAACCGACAAGTATATACACAACTTGTCTTTGGGACAAACTTGAACGTTTAGTTTAAATATCACGCATTGGCATAACTTTTTGATCCTGCGAGATCAACTTTACAAACTAAATCTTGTGGTCTAAAACAACGGTCAAACTTATTTGTTAAACCTATGAACCTCAACCTTTTGGTTGACACTTTAGCATGTTTTGTCTCAGGTGCTGATTGATTCAAGCTTTCTTACTTACTACTTATGTGATGTTACTTGGACATAGGATCAAGAGATATCGCATTTACTACTTTTGCATTTGAACATTTACTTTATTCCTGTGTAACGACATTTCATTTTCCGCTGCGTACTCAATAAAGTTTATTTTATCATTTAGTATTGTTCTCGTATATTATAATATGTTGGTTTATTTGATATTAAGTCACATTTCGCCCAGGCTCTAACTGGGGGTGTGATAATTTTTTATATCATCCGATCTTAATAGCAATTTCAATATCTTTTTGCAGTTGAAGTTCTTCTTCATAAACCTATAAATGTTCAATCAAGTCCTACACCAAAAACATTTCCATCTCAGGTACACAATCCACCATTTCTTATATGAATCTTTTTTTTTCTATGTTAACATACATAAATTAGCTTACAGTATAGCTTTTGAACTAAATTTAACTACAAGTCCGAAATTCTCTTTTTGTATCTCCAATTGAAATGGCTCAAAAGAGAACAGATTCATGGGTATTGAATGGAAGAACATATTACAGATACTTGGTTGTAGTGACTAACAAGTCAGTCAAGACTATCAATAACTTAATCTAATTGTTTCCAATCCTTAGTGCATTAGTTTGTTTCAGATTCGGAGTACGTAAATATTTATAACATGGCATCAAAAGGAAATAATAACGCGTACCTTCGAACTTTATATTGCAGCTGTCGTTTGTCCGAAATTGGTGTCACATGGTATCTGAATTAGGTTTTTAGTTTATATTTACGTATTTGTCTCTTCTTCGTTGAATATTGCAGATTTGCAGGCACAATCGGTGAAGGTTTCATTTTTGTTATTATTGTTTTTTTAGAACGTTTTCATTCTTTAATTTACTTATAATATTAGGTTATCCGCCTTGGATTATATTATCTATACATACTATGAAAAGGCTTATTACATGACATCACTTCATAATAAAAACTATAGCTTAAAAAAATAATGAGGACACGTGTCACATTCTCACTCATTTGGATGACATCACCCTTTCCTTATTTTTTAAATTAAATAAATCATAATAATTAATTAATCTTATTAAATTAAAATTATAAATAAAATCGGTTTAGAGATTGAAAAACGGAATACGGAGTAACTTTAACAGATACGCCTGAAAAAGACACGCGTGATTTCAAATCTCAAAAACCCCAAATCTTTTAATTCCAAGAAACAACAATTCAAATTACAATTACAATCAGTTCGTCAATTCATCTGACCTCTTCACTAATTTTTTTCTCTGCTATCTTCTTCCATCTCTAAACAGCTTGGAACCCTAAAATGACAGGCACTTCTTTAAACCCTATCATTATCATTATTAAAGATGAATCCTCAGCACCTTCTTCTTCATCCTTTCAGGTTAGGGTTTCTTTTCTTCAAATAATTTAGGGTTTATGTGTTTCTCAATTATTACTTCTAATCTCTTCTTGCTGTGATTTTTTTGTTCTAAGATTGCATATGAAGAAGAAGCAGAAAATGGGAGTTGTTTCAAACCCTAAAAAACAGCCCTCAATTCACGAATTTCTCAGCAAAAAAAAATTGGTAACAACCACCCAAACGATTTTAGGGTTACACCTGCTGCATTCGGCTCTTCTTGATTAATTGTTGGAATCAGGTGTACATTTGTTTACTTCATAAATCTTGAACACAGTTAAAAATGGATCATTTGTTAATACTAATCTTCATCTGCCGCAGATAAAAATGTGGATCCGCTGTATGGTTTCGTTGATTCTTCCCTTCGTTCGTGATTTTGTATTTTTTTGTCTTAATTTAATGTTTTTGTTGCTTTCTACAGATTCGAGGCATAATTTTGTTCAGATGCAAAATCAAAAGGCGAGATTAATTGGAATGGTCTTTAGGTTCATCAGGTAAAACACTATTCAATTACCATATACTTAGGTTTGTAATATTATATGTTATTTTTAATGTAAATACATGATACATATATGTATAAGTATGATAATTATTTTTAAAAAATAGTTTGTAGAAGACCTGTTTGTGTGCTCATGTTGTTTGTAGTTGTAATAACCATATGTAAAGTTCATCAGGTAAAACGTCATTCAGTTACCATATACTTTGTGTGCTAATGTTATTTTATATAACTTTTTTGTTTCGATGCTCTTACATTACGTTTTTAATGGGTGTAAACGATATGGTAAAATGGGCAATAGTAATGTCTATCGATTTAACACACACACATATAGAAAAACTCTTGCATTCATGTGTTTTGAAAGTGCATTTCTTAGTTTTCACTATGAAAATCATAAAATAAATGCAAGATTCAAGGTGATAATTTGGGTTTTGATATGTACTGATAAAAGAATAAAAAAAACCTAAGATTTACATTTCTCTAGATTATTGGTTTGAAGTTGGTAAAACATTTGTGTATTTACCTCATATGTGTGGTTCACATTTTTTTTTACTTACATGTAATTATTAATCGTTATGACTATTGGTGTATTTGCACATTTTAGCTTTTGCAAAATAATGGTAGTTTTGATGCAGATGTAACCAGTCAAAAAGTGTATATATAACATGGACTACATTTTGATGATCTGTTATTTATTTTTTTTGAATTTTTGGATGTCTTATGACTTTGTTTTTTGTGATTGCATATTTCTAACATCAAATTCCAATGTGACCAATCTAAAATGTTTTTTTGACATTGCTGATGCTTATTGTAAGTTAGTTGACTAATGGGCAGGTTGAAGAGGATGTAATGTGAGTTGTCTTCAGATTGCAAGTTTAGAAAGTTCAAGATAAGTAGTCAATAAGAAAATGCATGAAAGGTGTTCAGTGAAATCTCTCAGACTCTCAGAGAAACGAACTTTTAAGGTACAAATTATGTTACACCTTTCATTTTAAATAGAAATTGACATGTTTAGCTTATATGGATATGCAGCTGTAAAATCTTTGATAAAGATAGAATAATTTTAAATTGAGGAAAATTGCTTTTGCCATAAAGATTAATGAATGAATGATTTGTTTATTTATTTTTTTGTATTTTGCAGTTAGTTTAGAATAAGTTTGGAAGAAGATATGCTAGGTGAAATTCTATGTTTTAGTGAAGGTTACACAAGGTATATTCTCAATACAGGTACTACTAAAATTTGTTTGTATTTTCACATTTCTATGCTTTACTTTATCGATCTGTTATTTTCGCCTTCCTATATCTTCAACAATGCTACCAAGCTTAGATAATCTTTATAGATAAGTATAGAACTATAAATCTAGACTTAATTTCTTTCGTTTCTTATTGTACGTAGAGGAGACCAAAAATACACCTCACCAAAATTGTGGCCAGTAATAGGGCCAAACAGAGCTCCCTACAAGATGTCCTTGCTATCTGTTCTCCAGGAACATGGTCAAACCCTATTAGATTTTGTTTTGTTTTTATGTGTTTTTGTAAGGTTGATCAACGAGCTAAATTTGTTTAAAAATTCTTGAAGAAATAGCTTGAGTTTGTAGCAAAGCATTCAAGAATCTTGGTAAAATGAAAAATCACAGTTTCAAACATGTTTTTTTAGAAGTGGGAGAGTGGGTAAATGGGTCAAAACAACTTTTGATGAGTAAAATGAACACATTTTGTTGCTATAAATGTTGAATGTGCTAATTATTATAGGGAAAATATTATTATTACTGTATACGTAATACCAAAGTTTATGTTATTCAATTAGGTTGGCAATGGGGCTTTGTCTTTACTTTAGTATGCTGGAAATAACAGTACTTTTGATATTGAACAATCAAAAGTGTTGGAAATAACAGACTTTTGATATTGAATAAAAGTACTCTAACTACAGGTGTCAAATTGGATAGGTTGACTAACGGGTCAAAAACGGAACTATTTTGGGTTGGGTTAAAATGTGCCATTTTAGGTCAAGATGTCTTATTAACACTTCCGGTTACATGTTGACATAAAAAGTATATTGTTACAATATTAGTTTATGCTCCTGAATAAAGTGAATCAGTAGATGGTATGATCGATTCCGATCTGTTCGAACCTTCCCTTAGACATGGTTATAACTCTAAATATCATGATTATTATTTTAATATTAGATTGATTTTACCACCATAGTTGTGAGGGTTTTCTTTTTCTTTTTTTGTCTCACGGCAATTTTGTTTTGTATTCTGTCCTGTGCTAGCTGTGTATCAGATGGAATGCATTCAATAGATGCACTGCTTACATGTAAACTTAATAGAAAAAGTGAAGATGATACAAACGTAAAGAAAAGTGAACAAATTTTTGAACCAGGTAATTATTTTATTACATACTATATTTAGTATCTAATTAATTTGCTTGATTGGTCTTTGTTGTATTTTTGTTATTAAATGATTTTGGTATTTACCTTATTAATTAAGAATAATTGTCAACTACATATATGTTTGTAAACATATACCTATATACAGATGTATGTAGATTCATACACCGTTTTAAAGAGGTTTCCTGTTATTCAGGTACAGTGGAATAACATGTGAGATGATGGATGGAGTCACAACTACTCTTAGAGATGCTCAGATTTTCCGGCTATTTATGTAATAAGTTTAAGATTTTGAGCACTTTTAGAAAGTGATTGTATTAAAACTTCTTTTTAAAAGCTATGATCTTTGTATTAATGCTAAGTAAGATATATTCACAATCATAATGTAGCAATGGCTTTTAAAGTTTTTAGATCAAGTCGGGTATAGCCTATTTGAACAAGTATGTTTTGTCGTAACGTGAACTCATTTGATAAACCACTGAATTGGTCAGCAGTTTTGATATGTCATTGTATACCTGTTTTGGTCATTGTGGCATTATATTAGATGTGCTGGTTTCTAGAGGTGTCAAAATGGATGGGTCAAGCAAGTTGGTTAATGTAGGTAATCAATAATTTATGATTTAGTTGAGCTAATTATTGTTGTTTTTGTTATTGTTTTCTTTTTTGTCATTTTCGTTTTCATGTTTCTTTAATATGTATGCTGAGGATATGGTTGCAGATGGTAAATGATTGTGAGTAGATGCGCAAAATGCTTCCGTCTATCAATACATGCAAGCACTG
This sequence comes from Rutidosis leptorrhynchoides, assembly GCF_046630445.1. NCBI lineage: Eukaryota > Viridiplantae > Streptophyta > Magnoliopsida > Asterales > Asteraceae > Rutidosis > Rutidosis leptorrhynchoides. The sequence goes on from NC_092333.1 coordinate 717,797,524, forward strand.
AATACAATTTTTGAATGGTACGTTATTGTGAATACAATTTTTTTGAATGGTACGTTATTGTGAATACTATTTTTGAATGGTACGTTATTGTGTAGTATTGTACAAGCCTTTGTGGTTTGTTGGTTGGTATTGTGTTAAATAACATTTGTCATCTATAAAATATCATTCAATAATTTTTCCTATACAATCCCGTGAAACCACGGGTCCCTTCACTAGTTCTTTTGTAATTGTGCATCGATTTTTTCTTCATCTTATTAGTTGTCTAATGTTGATGGCTCTTTTGAGAATTGTGAAGGTAATTTATGTTGTGACTTAAATAGTATGCCTTCATCTTATCACTTTTATATTATTTTGTTGTTATTATCTCTTATGTATGTTGTTGGTATTTACCTTTTTTTCTTTGCTCTTTTTAAAATTGCAGGGATATATGTTTCCAGTTTTTAATAGAATCATTGATCATTGATTGGTAATGATCATATATTCTGTTTACCTATTGACTATGATTGTGGGCCATTCATTTCTGACCATTCATTTCTAAAGGTATGGCTTGGTTGATGTTCTTTAATATACTATTTTCGTTGCATGTTTAATTTAGTTTATAATGGTTCTTTTTTGTTCTTCACCAATAACTACTGAAAGTACCCGTTCATATACATTATAAACGATTCACAATAGTTGATTACATTGCGAGGTATTTGACCTCTATATGATACATTTTACAAACATTGCACTCGTTTTTAAAAGACAAACTTTCTTTACAATGAAAATTGACGGTATGCACACCATTTCATAATACATCCAACTATAATTGACTTAATAATAATCTTGATGAACTCAATGACTTGAATGCAACGTCTTTCAAAATATGCCATGAATGACTCCAAGTAATATCCTTAAAATGAGCTAATGCACAGCGGAAGATTTCTTTAATACCTGAGAATAAACATGCTTTAAAGTGTCAACCAAAAGGTTGGTGAGTTCATAGGTTTATCATAACAATCATTTCAATATATTAATAGACCACAAGATTTCCGTTTATAAATATATGTACACTCGCAAGTGTATAAAAGTATTCTATAAGTTGTAGGCACCCGGTAACAAGCCTTAACGTTCATGTTTTACCCTCTGAAGTACACTATATCAGGTGTGTTTAAAATAACCTCGAAGTACTAAAGCATCCCATAGTCAGGATGGGGTTTGTCAGGCCCAATAGATCTATCTTTAGGATTCGCGCCTACCGTACATAGACAAGTAGTTTAATGTTACCAAGCTAAGGGTATATTTCTGGTTTAAACCCACGTAGAATTAGTTTTAGTACTTGTGCCTATTTCGTAAAACATTTATAAAAACAGCGCATGTATTCTCTGTCCCAAAAATATATATAAAAGGGAGCAAATGAAACTCACAATACTGTATTTTGTAGTAAAAATACATATGACGTCATTGATCAAGTGCAATGTTGGCCTTGGATTCACGAACGTATCAATATTGAGATTCAATATTGCAGGAAAAGTACGTAGATGCAACGGAGATGATAAACACTAGTTTGACTCACGAGCAATACTCCCGAACCATACCCATAACCTCCATAGTTTTAACCCATAATTTCCTTAGCTCTGTCCCGCTCGAAAAACAATTTCGAAATCACTCGGACAACACTCCGTCGTAATATTTTATGTATACTGATAATATCTTGAAATAATACGGAGTAAATATATATATGTAAATCGATTGAGAGAGTTTAGAGAAAATATTTTCAAGTTTCTATCAAATAATGAAACCTATTGAATTCTATTTATAATAGATTTTTGAATTATTAAAGCGAATTATTAAAGTATGAATTATTAAAGTGAATTATTAAAGTATGAATTATTAAAGTGAATTATTAAAGTATGAATTATTAAAGTGAATTATTAAAGTATGAATTATTAAAGTGAATTATTAAAGTATGAATTATTAAAGTGAATTATTAAAGTATGAATTATTAAAGTTAAGGTAAAGTAAAAATATAGCAAAGGTAAAGTTTAAGTATAGTAAAAGTATAAAACTATGTACGTATAATACGCGTATAAATATATATAATATTAATTTAAATCGTTATATATATTTAATAAAATAAAATATAAATATCGTTATCTTTATCATACTGGTTAAGTAATGAGTTGTTAGAAGTGGTTCTAGATATTTATAAAAGTTATATACGTTTTAATAATAAAGTTCTTTTTAAACTGAAAACGTTTTTGTACGTTTGAAACTAAATCAAATAAATATGATAATTTTGTTTTTCAAAACTAAATATATTTAAGAAGCATTTTGTTTAAATATTAAAATAATGGAAATCGTTATATCATAAAACGTTTTAGAAAAGTAAAATCATATATTTTCATAATAGATTTCAAGTTTTTAAATTACAGTCTGTTGGTGAAGCATGCGATAAAGTTCAAAGGTTAAATAAACGTATGAAATAATCTTAATGAAAAATGTCGAGTTACTTAACTTGTCGATATCCAACATCTAAGTTATTTACACTCCACGTTCTTACTTATAAATCACTTTACCATTTTCTGAATGTCGTCAAAAAGAATAGATTTCTTAAATCACAGTGGACCTTATAACATAGACCCGTAATCACATCACAATGTATCTGATAAATCAATCATTTGATATTATCTTCTAATTCCATCGATAAACATATTGAAACAAATACATTCATGTAAAGTATTATACGTTTAATACTTTATTAATATTTTTAAGTTATAATATATATATATATATATATATATATATACATATATATACATATTTATTTATATATAACGGTTCGTGAATCGTCTGAATTTGGTCGAGGTTTGAATGTATGAACACAATTTAAAATTCTTGAGATTTAACTTAACAAAATTTGCTTATCGTGTCGGAATAATATAAAGATAAAGTTTAAATTTGGTCAGAAATTTCCGGATCGTCACAGTACCTACCCGTTAAAGAAATTTCGTCCCGAAATTTGAGTAAGGTCATCATGGTTAACCATAAAACTGTTTTCATGACGAATATGAGTTGATAAATAGAGTTTCATCATTACTGAGTAATGTAGATAAAACGATTCGATTATGTGAAGCGTACGAGGGTAGCTGTCACAACAGTTTGAGATAGAAATTTAACTTTTAACGTAGTCACGGTGGATTTCTGGAATTCAAGGGATTTAAAGAAATCTTTAAAATCTGAATAAAATTTGATTCTTCGGAGATTAAGGAATAGGATCTTCTTTGGTTAAATGCGATAATCTGTTTTGATTGCTCTGTCGGATATTTCATTATAAATCCACCCTCTTTATTTCCTTTATATTTTGGAGTTCCATCCTTTTGTTTTCTCTTCTCGACTTTAAGTCAGCGAATAATGGTTCAGAATTCGTAAGTATGGAGTTTCGAATGAACATGACTAATGTTCTAAGGAAGAAATAATAATAGCACGATCTTGATTGGTTAAATTACCAGAATTCAAGAGAAAAGACAGAATTATCAAGAAATTATGTTCTTGATATGTTTAGAGATTAGATAGAATGTAAGAGTCGCGTAACATGACACATGATGACGTTATGGTCTGTGAATCATCATGTTTCATTAGAAACTCAGCATGACTTACTGTAATATAATCAAGTTGATCAAGTGTCATTATATTATACTAACTCATGCTTCAGTTCCCAACACTACTTCGAAAACATTCATACTTCAAACTCGAAGATTTCAGATTTTAGAAACTAAACAGTTTCCTTTATGATATAACACTGATATCGGGAAGAGATAAATGATTTTGGACAAGAATACTTATGAAAATATCCTCAGAAATATCGAAGATATTTATGATGATATTTTTGGAATTTCTAAGATCGAAGGTTGATGAAGAAAGATTTTCCGCAAGATTTTAACATGACTTCGAAGCAGGATATTCTCTAAAGATTTCATCGGATCCAGAATTACCTGGATTCTTTGAATATAGGGTTTGGTCCCTGTATTTGTCCTTGGTCTCCTTCATGGTTAGCTCAATCTATTTTTCAGTACCAAATTTTCTATCGAGCGTTCCCAACATTCCATTCTTTATTATCAAACTTTTGGCCGTTTAGACCATCTACGATTTTGCTGTTTCCTCTGCATTTAATGCTACCATATCTGGGTCATCGGTTATTAATCCGAGGTGATTTCAAGAGAATTATGTTTTTAGATGATTAAACGTTGATGGTAATATGGTGGAATATAAAAGGTTCCCCGGTAACAATAAAGAGCACGCATATATATCAAAATTATGATATGGTTGTTTCGAACGAAAAGTTGAAGTTGATTTGCTGGAGCTGTGACAAAATTTGCTACTTTGAAAAGGAATTACAAAGTGATTTTCGGTAATAACAACGCCCAGGGAGATAGCACAGATACGTGTTAAACGTTTACTCAGGTTTCGAGTGTTTTCAGGTGCATAACTATATGCATCGATCTTTTCTTCCGTAGATGAAGTGCGGTTGGTTTATCCTCTCGATTGAGGTGTTTTCAAGAATCATGAAAGATTTGAATGCAGATTGTAATCGTCAAGATACAAATGAAGTTTAGGATGAAATCAAGTGGCAAACTTGAAGAATTGTTTAGTTTCATATGTTATAATCAATATTTTAATTCATTTTAATTGTCCAATGTTATTAGTCCACAGTCGATAGTCCACAATTAACAGTCCAATAATTCATATATAGTTTAATATATAATATTGGAATTAATTAATACGTATCGTGACCCGTATACATGTCTCAGACTCAATCACAACTCAAAGTATATATATTATTGTAGAATCAACCTCAACCCTGTATAGCTAACTCCAGCATTACTGCATATAGAGTGTCTATGGTTATTCCAAATAATATATATATATATATATATATATATATATATATATATATATATATATATATATATATATATATATATATATATATATATATATATATATATATGCGTCGATATGATATGTCAAAACCTTGTATACGTGTCTCGATATTTAAAGTACGTAAAAATAAATAACAGAAATTAAATGACGATAAATAAAATTGCAAGAATATAAATTGCGATAAATAAGTTGCGATAAATAAAATGTAATCAGTTAGCTAGGAACAGTTAGCGTGGATTCTTAACAAAATTTCTCATAGTTAATTTGTTTGTTTCTAACAAATTTTATTTTGTCCAATGTTTTCTTCATTATGCCACTTGTTGGATTCTGATAGGTTAAAATCCAAATATAAAATTGGATGAAAATGATTATTCTGCCTTGAACGGATACGTATATCGGTGGTTGTAAGTAGGATAGTAAATGACTGTTGAATCAGATTCGAAGAATGTACAATGTAACTTATTAATGTGAAATCTAAATATTCCTCAAGTATTACCTACCCGTTAAAATATTTTCACCATTAACAGTTTGTACGAAAAAATTTTTAATTACAATTTTTATGAAAAAAAAAATATATATACCTATATATTTTCTTTGGATGTAATCATGGATTTAATGAGTCAATATGATATTAAACTCATTTGATTTACCGTTAGAACAAGAATATATAATCTCTAAAACATTAGAGATTACATAATCGCTATGTCGAATGAAAATAAATGATGTAGAACGTCATGTAGAACGATGATTATACTCGAAGTACAGAATGAGATGTCGAAGCTGGTGACGCGGATGTTGTTGTTGGTGGTACTGGTGCTGTTGGTGCTGAGGCTGGTGATGTTACTGGTGTTGGTGATACTGCAGGTGCTTGCAAATTGTGTACCGTGCTCTCTAAAGTTAACACTCGAGATCCGAGTTCTTTAACTTCTTCTACTAACCCTGGTTGGTTATCGGTGTGAGGTAAAGGTCGGATATCTTCTCTAGTTCCGTTAATGGTAGTCTCAAGACAAAAAAAATTCTTGCAAAAAGGGTATAAACGGTGTTGCGAACGGGTTCGCCGGTTAGCGGGTCAAGTATTCCAAGGTTAGGTGGTAGATTTGGTTCATGATATGGAGTACCTTCTTCCCTTCTCCATAGGGTGAGTATGTCGCGAACCCACCTCCATTTTCTCCAGTAATCACGATAGTTGATTGGTTGGTGTGCTCATGTCACGCTGTCTTCGGAGTCAGAGGAACTTGGTCGATTTGTAGAGGCCATCTTAAGCGATCACAGAAAAAAATTTGGTATGAAGAGTTTAGTGACAGAAATTGATAGTTGGATGGTATTCTCAATTCATAATGTGCATAGATATATATAGTACCAGGATTCCTTAAATTACGGAGAAATTTACGAGAGATATCAGGCAAGGTCTACAGTAACAGATACGCTAAGATATGAATTTTGTCTATACACTTATTCATGCAATCAATGCAGTAAAAGGTGTCTAGACTAAGAATAATGAGCATGTAATTTCCTAAAGACGATAAGCAGATGATTTCCGACAAAAATGATAAGCGAAACTTTTGACATGCAGACACGGTCGAAGTCCAGACTCACTAATGCATCCTAACGACTATCAGTTAGACACACTAATGCAGACCTGGTTCGCTAAGACCACCGCTCTGATACCAACTGAAAGGACCCGTTCATATACATTATAAATGATTCACAATAGTTGATTACATCGCGAGGTATTTGACCTATATATGATACATTTTACAAACATTGCATTCGTTTTTAAAAGACAAACTTTCTTTACAATGAAAATTGACGGTATGCACACCATATCATAATACATCTGTAATGACCCGCATTTTTCCGATCATTCTATACTTATAAGATTAATATTTACATAAATTAAACCTTACCAACATGATAAGCAATCCAAATTGTTGAGACTTATGTTTTTGAAATGAGTTTTACACAACGTTTGACCGTCTAGTTTGACCGATGATATCACGAACTATACAATATATGATAATTATACGTTTGTGTATATATATGTATATATACATATTTAACATGATCTAAGGATGTTTTAATACCTCATTTTGTATTAATAACAATAAGTTATAAGTATATTTTGAAACTACTAACTTAAGTTTTCAAAACGATAATCATACGTAACGTTATTTGACATAAATACTTATGACCTATAATGTTTATACATATATCGTATATGTAATGTATTTAATCACTTTTTAAGGACTTAAATACATAAAACAATATAAGTATATTCACAAAAGATAGCTATATTTGAATTCTCATTCCATTTTTTCACAAAATTTCTATACGTATATCTAGAGTACATGTACTCGTATCATACCTAGCTTCTATACGTATTTACTATTGGTATATACACATCAAATCACCACCAACCAGCCCTTGTTCAATGCCTTATGTATAAGGTAACTACTTTTGTTATCTAGTATGACAATTTCACATGATTAAAAGATTTTTTCACAAAATTACAAACTTATACACCTTTTACATCACCATTTATACTCCATCCATTTTCAATTTTTGATTCATTTTTACCTCAAACCTCTAGCTAAAAACACACACACTTTTAAGAGTCTTAAACTCCATAACCATTCAGCTAATATCCATGAAGATCTAGCCATAAAAACATCACTTAATCACCATAAGAAAACTCTTACAAAAACACTTCAAGAATCCTTCCAAGAACACAAACTTACTTCCAATCTTTCATCCAATTCCATCACCCTTTTGGTTCTAGGTTCTTACTCCTCTTTTACAGCAATCTTGTCCAAGTAACTTGAGGTAGTAACTTTGTTCATAACCTTATTCGATTCATATATATATAGCTATCTTATTTTGTGGTATAAAATTTTAACAACAAGAACATAGTTTGAATGTTTTCAAACTTGTTTGCAAACTAAATAGATCCTTCTAACTTAACTTTTAAAATACTTCAAGACCTGTAATATATCTTAAATATATGCTAATTTAACAAGGTTTAACTTGGTTTTTCAAAGAACACCTTAAAAACTGTTTTTACGACGTCGGAGTGTAACCGGGGGCTGTTTTGGGTTGGATAATTAAAAACCATCTTAAACTTTGAATTGGAGGTTTATTTTCTGGAAAAATGATTTTTACTATGAATATGTTAACACATAAAAATTTTATGATTTAACTCAAAGTATAAGTATTTTTAGAAAAATAATCATTTAAGGTTGTTTACATGATGGAAAATGATTAACTTCATAAGTTTCACCAAAGTTTGACCTATGACCTGTGATTTCGAATACAAACTAAGGTATTTACAGTTCATATTCTTAAATAGGGACTCGATCCAAGGAAGTGGCAAGTTGAACCAACAAAAACGGAGTTGTAACGAAGAAACTATGACCAAAACGAAATCGGATATCCAAGACTAATTTAGCTACGTGATTAATTGGAAAAAAAATTAAATAAATCACATCTTTCTAAAATAACATGATATTTTATATATATGTACTCATAATTTAATTTTATATGGTTCAGGATCACCCGTAAACAATACGAGAAGATTAATCATAAGATCCCATGATTGTACGCAACACGTCATTTGACAACACCGGTACTTTATGTACGCAACACGTCATTTGACAACACCGGTACCATGGGTCAAGATTAATCTCGACCAATACATATACGATGGGGTTTTTATTTATTTCATTGGGGGTTTATTAATCACCTAAAAATGAACCATTAAAATTGAATTACTAACATCAGACTGCTAACTACGGACTAAGGAATTATTAAAAGTATTAAAAGTATAATATGTATATATATGTGACGGTTGTTTAAAAAGAAAAAGGTATTGATATATTATATATGGATAGGTTCGTGATATCAATCGGAGACCAAGTCAAAATTACATATCTTCAAGACGAAAGTGAGTATATAGTCCCACTTTTAAACTCTAAATATTTCGGGATGAGAATACATGTATTTTATGTTTTACGTTATGGACACAAGTAACTGAAAAATATATTCTACGTTGAGTTGTACCACTGGCATACTTCCCTGTAGCTTGGTAACTGTTATTTACAGCGGTATTGTAAACGCGAATCCTGTTGATAGATCTATCGGGCCTGACAACCCCAACCGGACTGGACGACCAGTATTCAACGGTTGCACAGTACTTCGTTTTGTGACTACACTTGGTACGGTGTAGTAAGATTTCATAATAAAGGGAATATGCGACGTGATTAAATGTTAAGTATGGTTACCAAGTGCTCAACCACTTAGAATATTTTTATGAAAATGTTTACATATGAAATCTTGTGGTCTATATTTATATCGCTGCCGGCATTAAACCTATATCTCACCAACTTTATGTTGACGTTTTAAACATGTCTATTCTCAGGTGATAACTAAAAGCTTCCGCTGCAACATGTTGAATTTAAGCAAGATCTTGAGTATGCATATTTGTGTCAAAAATAAAACTGCATATCCGAGGAATTGTAATGTAAAATATGCTAGAAATCGTATTGTTATCATCACATGTAAAGTTTGTAAGTCTAAGATTATCGCTAAACGATAATCATCTTTTTATTGTCTAAAGCTTGTATTAAAATAAGAGTTATGGTTTGTAATGTAAAATAAATGCAGTTGTTCTTTTAAAAATGTCGCATATAGAGGTCAATACCTCGCAATGAAATCATACGTTATCTAACTCGTTCTTATGGTTAAGGACGGGTTATGACATGTGGTATCAGAGCGGTGGTCTTAGCGAACCAGGTTTGCATTAGTGTGTCTAACTGATAAGTCGTTAGGATACATTAGTAAGTCTGGACTTTGACCGGGTCTGATTTAAAAACCATTGCTTATCATTGTTGGTTAAAATTTATATGTAAATATTATGTAGTACTAATGGGTTAGTTGTTGTGTGATAGATGTCGGGCTCAAAACTTGTTATCACATTCAGCGACTCCGAATCAGAATCTTCAGATGGTGTTCCAGTCATTAACCTATTCGATGACGAAAATAATATCTTTGGGGAAGACTCACAAATTCCGGATGAACCGACTATAGAGAACCCGGAAAGTGAACCCGAGGAGGAAAGTGAACCCGAGTAGGAAAGTGAACCCGAGGAGGAAAGTGAACCCGAGGAAGAAATACAGGAAATTACAAAAGACAAGTTCGAACTAGGAAAGAAACGAAAGGCTAATGAATTAGAAAATTCAAATCCCGAGTTTAGTAAGGATGATGTGGCACCAACTTCACTAGACACTACCACCCCTATTCCCGCTATTCCTATTCGGTCTATCCCGGCATCCAGTTCTTCAGTCCCACAGCCAAAATATAGGCAGACAGCCAGGATAAGCGTTAAGCGATTCTTTGAACCTAAACGTCCTAGAAAATAGACCAAACGATGCGCTGCCGTATTAAACCATGGGATCATATAATGTTTTGTATAATATTATTAGTGTGGTTTGCTTAATGTTCGATGTAAGATAAGCATATGTAAAATAGTGAAGTGTGAAATGCAATAATTTTCCATGGTTAAGTATTATTTAGATGGTAGTAATTGATTCTGTACTAAGCTATTAAGTATGGACATTAACGGGTAGGTACTACCCTAGATATAATTATAAAACACTAATAAGAAGAAAAGGCTTTTATAATAATACCTGGTTCATATTATTAATAAGCTATAATGTACTGTAAATATACACTACATCTATAATATTCCATGTGAATAATTATTTTCTTTTCATTCTTACAGAAGAATATGGCGCGATTGAACCGAATGACGGAACAAGAAATCCAGGAACTCATCAATCAGCGAGTGAACGACAGAATGTTATGGGTCGAGGCTGCAAGAACTGCTGCAGTTAACCCAAATCCTCGTGTAGGATGCACCTACAAAACTTTTCAAGCTTGCAAGCCCTCATCATTCAGTGGAACAGAAGGACCGATCGGTTTAACCCGGTGGATAGAAAAGATGGAGACTGTGTTTAAAATAAGTGGTTGTGTTGAAAAGGACATGACCAAGTATGCATCGTGCACTTTACAAGATAGTGCACTCACGTAGTGGAAAAATTATGTGAAGGCTGTAGGAGGAGATGTAGCTTATGATACTCCGTGGGAAGAATTCAAAACAATGTTAATCAACGAATATTGTCCAAGGAACGAGGTTAGGAAGTTGGAAGATGAATTACGAAGCCTGAAGGTTGTTGGTACTGAAATCACCAACTACAATCAGCGATTCATGGAATTAGTTTTGCTATGTCCTGAATTGGTTCCAACCGAAGAACGAAAGATTGAAATGTACAAAGATGGTTTGCCCAAAAAGGTCAAGGCAAATGTTACAGCATCGAAACCTAAGACAATTCATGAAGCTATAACCATGGCAAACGAGCTAATGGATCAGGTCATCATGGATAAGAAAGTATCCAATACTGATGTGAAGGTATCAGGTAACAAAAGAAAGTGGAATGGAAATTATGATCGAGGTAACCAACAACAATCTTTTAAGAAACAAGAAATCACGCAAGGTGCGGGTAGTGGTTTAAGCTTTGGTTATAAAGGACAAAATCCTTTATGCAACCGATGCCACAAACATCACTCTGGTTACTGTAATGTGGTATGCAACAAATGTAATCGAAAGGGTCATCTTGCTGAAGATTGTAGGGCTCTCGTTACAAATACAAATGGTACCAAGACTCCTGCCACCAATGCAAATAGAACTGCTTTGGCTACCATTACTTGTTATGGGTGTAGAAAACAAGGTCACTATAAGAGCCAGTGTCCGAATCCAGAGAAGAATAATGGATCTGCACGTGGAAGAGCATTTGTTATTAATGCTAGAGAGGCGTGTGAAGACCCGGAGCTTGTTACGGGTACGTTTACCATTAATAACTTATCCGCATCTATTATATTTGATACTGGTGCCGATAGAAGTTACGTGAGTAGAGGCTTTTACGCTAAATTGAATTGTTCATCATTACCTCTAGATGCTAAGTACATGATTGAGTTAGCTAATGGTAAACTAATTAAAGCCGATAAAATTTGCCGTGATTGTAAAATAAATTTAGCCGGAGAAACATTTAAAATTGACTTAATACCCGTAGAATTAGGAAGTTTTGATGTAATAGTCGGCATGGACTGGATGTCCAAAGTAGGAGCTGAAGTTGTGTGTGCCAAGAAGGCAATTCGCATTCCTTGTAAGGATAAAATGCCGGTGATGATTTATGGAGAGAAGGGTAACTCAAAGTTAAAACTCATTAGCTGTTTGAAAGCCAAGAAGTGTTTAGAAAAGGGATGTTATGCTATTCTAGCACATGTTAATAAAGTCGAAAAGAAAGAAAAAGAGAAGTGCATCAACGACGTGCCTGTGGCAAGAGATTATCCTGAAGTTTTTCCGGAAGAGTTGCCAGGATTACCTCCATTTAGATCTGTAGAATTTCAAATAGATTTAGTACCAGGAGCTGCACCAGTGGCTCGTGCGCCATATAGACTTGCACCGTCCGAATTAAAAGAACTTCAAAGTCAGTTAAAAGAATTACTAGACCGTGGATTCATACGACCAAGCACTTCACCGTGGGGAGCTCCAATTTTGTTTGTTAAGAAGAAAGATGGATCTTTTAGGATGTGTATAGATTATCGTGAATTAAATAAGTTAACTATCAAGAATCGGTATCCACTACCGAGAATTGATGACTTATTTGATCAACTGCAAGGATCATGTGTTTATTCGAAAATCGACCTAAGATCGGGTTATCATCAATTACGTGTCAAAGAAGAGGACATTCTGAAAACTGCTTTTCGGACACGTTATGGTCATTACGAATTTTTGGTCATGCCGTTTGGATTGATGAATGCGCCAGCTGTATTCATGGACCTCATGAATCGAGTTTGTAGTCCATATTTAGATAAGTTTGTTATTGTTTTCATTGATGACATTCTTATCTATTCCAAGAGTGAGCAAGAGCATGAGCAGCATTTAAGGTTAATATTAGAGTTGTTGAGAAAAGAACAGCTATACGCTAAATTTTCTAAGTGTGCTTTCTGGTTGAAAGAAATGCAATTTCTTGGCCACGTTGTTAGTAGCAAAGGAATTCAGGTTGATCCAGCAAAAATTGAAGCCATTGAAAAATGGGAGACTCCTAAGACACCAACGCATATACTCCAATTTTTGGGTTTAGCCGGTTATTATAGAAGGTTTATTCAAGATTTTTCCCGAATAGCTAAGCCGTTGACAGCGTTAACGCAAAAAGGGAAGAAATATGAATGGACCTCTGAGCAGGAGAGTGCATTTCAATTACTGAAGAAGACGTTAACTACGGCGCCTATTTTATCGTTACCAGAAGGGAACGATGATTTTGAAATATATTGTGACGCTTCGCGACAAGGTTTTGGTTGCGTTCTTATGCAACGGAAGAAAGTTATTGCATACGCATCCCGACAATTGAAGATTCACGAGCGAAATTATACGACGCATGATCTAGAATTGGGAGCAGTCGTGTTTGCATTGAAGATGTGGAGACACTACTTGTATGGAGTTAAATGCACTGTGTTTACTGATCATAAAAGCCTTCAACATATTTTTGATCAGAAACAGCTGAACATGAGGCAACGTAGGTGGGTCGAGTTAATAAACGACTATGATTGTGAAATTCGTTATCATCCCGGGAAAGCGAATGTGGTGGCTGACGCATTAAGCAGAAAGGAACGAGAACCAATTCGAGTACGAGCGATGAACATAAAAATTCGCATGAATCTCAACTCACAAATCAAAGAAGTTCAACGAGAAGCACTTACTAAAGAAAACATAAGAAATGAAATAATGAAGAAGTATGAGAAGCAACTCGTTATACGGGAAGATGGAATTCGATATTTTGCAAATCGTATTTGGGTACCGAAGTTGGGTGGATTAAGGAAGTTGATATTGAACGAGACACATAAGACAAGATACTCGATACATCCTGGAGTTGGAAAGATGTACCAAGATCTTAAGACACATTATTGGTGGCCTAATTTAAAGACAGATGTTGCAACATATGTTGGGGAGTGTTTAACTTGTTCCAAAGTCAAAGCAGAACACCAGAAGCCGTCAGGGTTACTTCAACAACCAGAAATCCCAGAATGGAAATGGGATGGTATTACCATGGATTTCATCACGAAGTTACCAAAGACTACCTGGGGATACGACACCATTTGGGTAATTGTTGATCGTCTTACCAAATCTGCACATTTCTTGCCTATAAAGGAAACGGATAGAATGGAGAAATTATTACGATTATATATAAAGGAAATAGTTTCAAGGCATGGAATACCTATTTCCATTATATCCGATCGTGATAGTAGATTTACATCAAAGTTCTGGCAATCACTACAGGAGGCCCTAGGAACTCGTTTGGATATGAGTACCGCATATCATCCGCAAACTGATGGGCAGAGTGAAAGAACAATTCAGACTCTTGAAGACATGCTCAGGGCATGTGTGATCGATTTTGGAAACGGATGGGATAAATATCTACCATTAGCAGAATTCTCGTATAATAATAGTTATCATGCGAGCATTAAAGCTGCGCCATTCGAAGCATTGTACGGAAGGAAGTGTAGATCTCCTATTTGTTGGAATGAAGTAGGAGATCGACAATTAACTGGTCCCGAGATCATACACGAAACGACTGAGAAGATAGTACAAATCAAGGAGAGATTGAAAACAGCCCGTAGTCGCCAAAAGAGTTACGCCGATGTCCGAAGGAAACCATTAGAGTTTCAGATCGGTGAAATGGTTATGTTAAAGGTGTCACCTTGGAAAGGTGTAATACGTTTTGGAAAAAGGGGTAAACTAAACCCAAGATATGTAGGCCCGTTCAAGATCATCGAACGCATTGGACCGGTAGCTTATCGACTCGAGTTACCACAACAACTCGCCGGAGTACATAATACATTTCACGTCTCAAACCTTAAGAAGTGTCTTGCAAAGGAAGATCTCACCATTCCTCTTGAAGAAATCCATGTCGACAAGAAACTACAATTCATCGAAGAACCAATCGAAATCATGGATCGTGAAGTTAAACGGCTCAAGCAGAGCAACATACCGATCGTTAAGGTTCGTTGGAATGCTCGAAGGGGTCCTGAGTTTACTTGGGAACGAGAGGATTAGATGAAACAAAAGTATCCACACTTGTTTCTCGATGACGCAAAATAGGTACAATTTTAAAATTTCGGGACGAAATTTATTTAACGGGTAGGTACTGTAATGACCCGCATTTTTCCGATCATTCTATACTTATAAGATTAATATTTACATAAATTAAACCTTACCAACATGATAAGCAATCCAAATTGTTGAGACTTATGTTTTTGAAATGAGTTTTACACAACGTTTGACCGTCTAGTTTGACCGATGATATCACGAACTATACAATATATGATAATTATACGTTTGTGTATATATATGTATATATACATATTTAACATGATCTAAGGATGTTTTAATACCTCATTTTGTATTAATAACAATAAGTTATAAGTATATTTTGAAACTACTAACTTAAGTTTTCAAAACGATAATCATACGTAACGTTATTTGACATAAATACTTATGACCTATAATGTTTATACATATATCGTATATGTAATGTATTTAATCACTTTTTAAGGACTTAAATACATAAAACAATATAAGTATATTCACAAAAGATAGCTATATTTGAATTCTCATTCCATTTTTTCACAAAATTTCTATACGTATATCTAGAGTACATGTACTCGTATCATACCTAGCTTCTATACGTATTTACTATTGGTATATACACATCAAATCACCACCAACCAGCCCTTGTTCAATGCCTTATGTATAAGGTAACTACTTTTGTTATCTAGTATGACAATTTCACATGATTAAAAGATTTTTTCACAAAATTACAAACTTATACACCTTTTACATCACCATTTATACTCCATCCATTTTCAATTTTTGATTCATTTTTACCTCAAACCTCTAGCTAAAAACACACACACTTTTAAGAGTCTTAAACTCCATAACCATTCAGCTAATATCCATGAAGATCTAGCCATAAAAACATCACTTAATCACCATAAGAAAACTCTTACAAAAACACTTCAAGAATCCTTCCAAGAACACAAACTTACTTCCAATCTTTCATCCAATTCCATCACCCTTTTGGTTCTAGGTTCTTACTCCTCTTTTACAGCAATCTTGTCCAAGTAACTTGAGGTAGTAACTTTGTTCATAACCTTATTCGATTCATATATATATAGCTATCTTATTTTGTGGTATAAAATTTTAACAACAAGAACATAGTTTGAATGTTTTCAAACTTGTTTGCAAACTAAATAGATCCTTCTAACTTAACTTTTAAAATACTTCAAGACCTGTAATATATCTTAAATATATGCTAATTTAACAAGGTTTAACTTGGTTTTTCAAAGAACACCTTAAAAACTGTTTTTACGACGTCGGAGTGTAACCGGGGGCTGTTTTGGGTTGGATAATTAAAAACCATCTTAAACTTTGAATTGGAGGTTTATTTTCTGGAAAAATGATTTTTACTATGAATATGTTAACACATAAAATTTTTATGATTTAACTCAAAGTATAAGTATTTTTAGAAAAATAATCATTTAAGGTTGTTTACATGATGGAAAATGATTAACTTCATAAGTTTCACCAAAGTTTGACCTATGACCTGTGATTTTGAATACAAACTAAGGTATTTACAGTTCATATTCTTAAAGAGGGACTCGATCCAAGGAAGTGGCAAGTTGAACCAACGAAAACGGAGTTGTAACGAAGAAACTATGACCAAAACGAAATCGGATATCCAAGACTAATTTAGCTACGTGATTAATTGGAAAAAAATTAAATAAATCACATCTTTCTAAAATAACATGATATTTTATATATATGTACTCATAATTTAATTTTATATGGTTCAGGATCACCCGTAAACAATACGAGAAGATTAATCATAAGATCCCATGATTGTACGCAACACGTCATTTGACAACACCGGTACTTTATGTACGCAACACGTCATTTGACAACACCGGTACCATGGGTCAAGATTAATCTCGACCAATACATATACGATGGGGTTTTTATTTATTTCATTGGGGGTTTATTAATCACCTAAAAATGAACCATTAAAATTGAATTACTAACATCAGACTGCTAACTACGGACTAAGGAATTATTAAAAGTATTAAAAGTATAATATGTATATATATGTGACGGTTGTTTAAAAAGAAAAAGGTATTGATATATTATATATGGATAGGTTCGTGATATCAATCGGAGACCAAGTCAAAATTACATATCTTCAAGACGAAAGTGAGTATATAGTCCCACTTTTAAACTCTAAATATTTCGGGATGAGAATACATGTATTTTATGTTTTACGTTATGGACACAAGAAACTAAAAAATATATTCTACGTTGAGTTGTACCACTGGCATACTTCCCTGTAGCTTGGTAACTGTTATTTACAGCGGTATTGTAAACTCGAATCCTGTTGATAGATCTATCGGGCCTGACAACCCCAACCGGACTGGACGACCAGTATTCAACGGTTGCACAGTACTTCGTTTTGTGACTACACTTGGTACGGTGTAGTAAGATTTCATAATAAAGGGAATATGCGACGTGATTAAATGTTAAGTATGGTTACCAAGTGCTCAACCACTTAGAATATTTTTATGAAAATGTTTACATATGAAATCTTGTGGTCTATATTTATATCGCTGCCGGCATTAAACCTATATCTCACCAACTTTATGTTGACGTTTTAAACATGTCTATTCTCAGGTGATAACTAAAAGCTTCCGCTGCAACATGTTGAATTTAAGCAAGATCTTGAGTATGCATATTTGTGTCAAAAATAAAACTGCATATCCGAGGAATTGTAATGTAAAATATGCTAGAAATCGTATTGTTATCATCACATGTAAAGTTTGTAAGTCTAAGATTATCGCTAAACGATAATCATCTTTTTATTGTCTAAAGCTTGTATTAAAATAAGAGTTATGGTTTGTAATGTAAAATAAATGCAGTTGTTCTTTTAAAAATGTCGCATATAGAGGTCAATACCTCGCAATGAAATCATACGTTATCTAACTCGTTCTTATGGTTAAGGACGGGTTATGACAACATCCAACTATAATTGACTTAATAATAATCTTGATGAACTCAATGACTTGAATGCAACGTCTTTCAAAATATGCCATGAATAACTCCAAGTAATATCCTTAAAATGAGCTAATGCACAGCGGAAGATTTCTTTAATACCTGAGAATAAACATGCTTTAAAGTGTCAACCAAAAGGTTGGTGAGTTCATAGGTTTATCATAACAATTATTTCAATATATTAATAGACCACAAGATTTCCGTTTATA
This sequence comes from Rutidosis leptorrhynchoides, assembly GCF_046630445.1. NCBI lineage: Eukaryota > Viridiplantae > Streptophyta > Magnoliopsida > Asterales > Asteraceae > Rutidosis > Rutidosis leptorrhynchoides. The sequence continues at coordinate 717,815,869 of NC_092333.1, forward strand.
AATATATGTACACTCGCAAGTGTATAAAAGTATTCTATAAGTTGTAGGCACCCGGTAACAAGCCTTAACGTTCATGTTTTACCCTCTGAAGTACACTATATCAGGTGTGTTTAAAATAACCTCGAAGTACTAAAGCATCCCATAGTCAGGATGGGGTTTGTCAGGCCCAATAGATCTATCTTTAGGATTCGCGCCTACCGTACATAGACAAGTAGTTTAATGTTACCAAGCTAAGGGTATATTTCTGGTTTAAACCCACGTAGAATTAGTTTTAGTACTTGTGCCTATTTCGTAAAACATTTATAAAAACAGCGCATGTATTCTCTGTCCCAAAAATATATATAAAAGGGACCAAATGAAACTCACAATACTGTATTTTGTAGTAAAAATACATATGACGTCATTGATCAAGTGCAATGTTGGCCTTGGATTCACGAACGTATCAATATTGAGATTCAATATTGCAGGAAAAGTACGTAGACGCAACGGAGATGATAAACACTAGTTTGACTCACGAGCAATACTCCCGAACCATACCCATAACCTCCATAGTTTTAACCCATAATTTCCTTAGCTCTGTCACGCTCGAAAAAAAATTTCGAAATCACTCGAACAACACTCCGTCGTAATATTTTATGTATACTGATAATATCTTGAAATAATACGGAGTAAATATATATATGTAAATCGATTGAGAGAGTTTAGAGAAAATATTTTCAAGTTTCTATCAAATAATGAAACCTTTTGAATTCTATTTATAATAGATTTTTGAATTATTAAAGTGAATTATTAAAGTATGAATTATTAAAGTGAATTATTAAAGTATGAATTATTAAAGTGAATTATTAAAGTATGAATTATTAAAGTGAATTATTAAAGTATGAATTATTAAAGTGAATTATTAAAGTATGAATTATTAAAGTGAATTATTAAAGTATGAATTATAAAAGTGAAGGTAAAGTAAAAATATAGCAAAGGTAAAGTTTAAGTATAGTAAAAGTATAAAACTATGTACGTATAATACGCGTATAAATATATATAATATTAATTTAAATCGTTATATATATTTAATAAAATAAAATATAAATATCGTTATCTTTATCATACTGGTTAAGTAATGAGTTGTTAGAAGTGGTTCTAGATATTTATAAAAGTTATATACCTTTTAATAATAAAGTTCTTTTTAAACTGAAAACGTTTTTGTACGTTTGAAACTAAATCAAATAAATATGATAATTTTGTTTTCCAAAACTAAATATATTTAAGAAGCATTTTATTTAAATGTTAAAATAATGAAAATCGTTATATCATAAAACGTTTTAGAAAAGTAAAATCATATATTTTCATAATAGGTTTCAAGTTTTTATATTACAGTCTGTTGGTGAAGCATGCGATAAAGTTCAAAGGTTAAATAAACGTATGAAATAATCTTAATTAAAAATGTCGAGTTACTTAACTTGTCGATATCCAACATCTAAGTTATTTACACTCCACGTTCTTACTTATAAATCACTTTACCATTTTCCGAATGTCGTCAAAAAGAATAGATTTCTTAAATCACAGTGGACCTTATAACATAGACCCGTAATCATATCACAATGTATCTGATAAATCAATCATTTGATATTATCTTCTAATTCCATCGATAAACATATTGAAACAAATACATTCATGTAAAGTATTATACGTTTAATACTTTATTAATATTTTTAAGTTATAATATATATATATATATATATATATATATATATATATATATATATATATATATATATATATACATATACATATATATACATATTTATTTATATATAACGGTTCGTGAATCGTCTGAATTTGGTCGAGGTTTGAATGTATGAACACAATTTAAAATTCTTGAGATTTAACTTAACAAAATTTGCTTATCGTGTCGGAATAATATAAAGATAAAGTTTAAATTTGGTCGGAAATTTCCGGATCGTCACAACTGTCTTCCATAAGTAGTTGAATTATTAGTTTGTTAACATATTGTGCGTTTGACGATAAAAACTTTGGTTTGAATCAACAGGATGGATGGACGTACGTAGTCGGCTTATGGCAGAGTAAATTACAATTTAAGAGATGGGATTTCTCGCTCAACAGTTCAAGTACCAAAATGATAACATAACGATTGTCTAATGTGTTTATCCTTTATGTTTTTTTTTTCTTTATTTATTATTCTCTTTGATTATTTTAATTCTTCAAAACAACCATCAGATAACACCCTTCCAGCTTACTCCGATTGACTACATCCGCCTCTGCTCCGATTGACTACATCCGCCTCTGCATTGTCATCGACAACTTTGGATTTTGCATTTTTCTCGCTTCATCAGGGAGACTTAGGTGCAATTAACTCATGTGTTTTAGTCAGGAGGGTTAGGTAAGAATCATGTTTCATTTACTGATTACTATATTTAATTTTGAGTAGTTGTATAAACTGAAAATGTTTTGATTTTTATATACAGTCAAGTTATTGAAAATGCTGAAGGCACACACGGCACCATCAGTTGTGGCGTTTAACCAAAAAGGTAAGTTGGTCATTGGCACTCCTGCTAAACGTCAAGCAGTCACTAACCCACAAATACTATGTTTGGTACAAAACGTTTAATCGGTAGACAATTTGATGCTTTCTAGACACGGAAAGAAATGAGAATAGTTCCATATTAGATTGTTAAAGCTCCAAATGGAGATGTCTGCTTCATCTCCCGTCTCTTTTTTTTTTAGTGGCGATTGTTGTTCATCCTTTAGGGTTTCATTACGATGTTGTTCGTTGCTTTCGGTTTTGTCTATTTTCGTCATCTTTTTGGTTTATTTTTGACGTGTTTTATTGTTTGACCGGGTTGTTTATATTGTTGATAATGTTTGTGCTGTTTGTGGCTATGGTAATATTTCATTGATACATATTCATTGCAGGATGGCCCACCCAAGACCAATAACTGATTTGAAGCCAGGCGACGGATTTAAAGAACTGAAAGCCAAAGTTTATCGTACGTGGGTGTCATAAAATTTGAGAACAAAATAAGATGTGTACTTTAACTGCGTTCAGTTAGATCACTACGTAAGAACTCTTATTTACTTCATACCATATACCAAAATTAACTAGCCACCAAGATGTCGATATTAACAGTGTTTCTGCTTTTGTTGAGAACATCACTCTCTTCTCAATTATAACAATTCTGTCTTTCTTCATGTTTACCACTCAAGAAGACCAATAACAGCAAGTGGATGTTGGATTGGCGACAAGAGTGGTAAAAACATAAAGCCTTAGCCTTATTTGTCATTAGGTGTAATCTAACACCATATTAATTTACCTCCAGTAGATTGCTACTTTATTAGATTGTTTTTAAGATATTGTTAGGTATATTGTGGTTGGTTATATTGAATTGCATTGCTATTTGTATGTCACATATAATAAGGGAAGAAAATGTTAATTATTTTGATGGTTTGTTGTATTATATGTTCCCATTTTGTAATTAGAGATGTGTACTTTTAATCACATAAAAAGTTACCTATTTAGGGACAATTTTGTAAGGTAGTTACTAATACTGGCATTTTGTTTCTCATCCAGATTTATTGGGCAGTGAATGAAAGTGCCATGAACATCTTCTTGAATCAGCACCATAGATTCATGCAGTAAGTAGCCTAAAGCTGTTTGAGGTAACACGTGTTCATCCATCAGGTTTCGCAACTTTAAGTACATTCTCAGTCGCATTCAAGTTATTTTAATGCTCAACCATCAGGTTTAGCCTTTTGCAACGGTTTATTGACCTATTTAAGTTGTTTAAGTTTGTTTTTTGACACTTTTGGTGTTTGTTTTGCAGTTCATAACATTTGGTTTTGCGTTCAATTCGGCTGTTGGGGCTTTGTTGGTTAGCTTCACAGTTTACATTATCCCAGCTCTTGCCCATATGCTGACTTACCGAAAGGCTTCTGCTCGCCAGGTAATTTGTACCTCAGTAAATACGTTTTTAGTTTTGATATCGGTAAAGAAAGAAAGATACCTTTTAATCTTAGAGATGTCAATTTCGACCCAATTACTTATTATGTCTAATCACAAACGAAACGGGTCCCCCTAAGTTGCCAAAAAATCTTTTTCTAATCAGCATAGAACCTTGCAAACTGTTTTTAATCAATTACTCATAAGTTATATGTATTGTTTCTGTAAAAATACATTTTTTAAATCCTATTCAACACATGAACTATTTATACCGAATTTTAACTGTAGAACATATAAATGTTGTTTTGTCACTCTTAGTGTTTAATAGTATAACAATGTCATTGATTCTACATTTTTTTGAAAAATATAAATGATCATATTTTTAATGATTATACTATGTTAGTATTTTAATATGTGAACTACTAGGCATATGTTGATATTCATTAGTGCTTCGCTATATGCAAGGCCGCCAAAAAGGAAGCCGCCAAATCAGAGAAGCTCCGTCGCCCTCAAGAAGCAGCAACAGTTGCAGCCACATCGGGGGCTGCGGGCATTTCAATTGAAGGACCTGATCCACTTGGTGAGAACTACGGAAACAAACCAGAACTCACATGCAAGAAGTGTGGATTTATCAAAAGTTATTTCAGTTTAATAGGTTTCATACTTTTTGCCATTAAAATCGATAGCTAGCGTTAAAATCGCATAAACCTTAGAGCAGCAACGCGCGAACCCTCAATTATTGTATATAACATATATACCTTCGACATATCTATGTTTAGGAAAATCCCAGTAATTTGAGTATTTCGTACACAAATGGAGTCTGGACCGAGATTCAAGAGACCCCCAAATCTACTTAATTCTCGAGTCTTGTAAGCTTTATTTTTAACGATAAAATTTCAGAGAAAGAAAAGTTGGACTCGACTGTTTCTAATTATAGAAACATTTGTTTGATTATATACATATAATTACTACGTGGCAGCAGTGTATCATCCCCCTACCGCCAAATTTGAAAGTTGGATTGACTATTTGACTATATATAGTTATTTATGTGATGGCATGTTATCTTGAAGCTCATTTTTCACTCTATAAATACTCTTCATAGTCACAACCCTTTCTCAACAACAAAAAATAATCATAAATTGAAGTTATTTAGTTTCTTCGTAATTCAAAATGGTGAAAAGATCGGCTGTTTTCTCAACCTTCATTTTGATCGTTTTGTTCCTTGCAATCTCAGGTAATGAGATATTAATATAATCCATTGTTTATTCCTTTTATTAAAAGACAAATAGCTCACATACTTCACTCGAATTTATATATATTTTCATGACTATGTACATATATATTCGAGTCAAGTCGACATTGTTAGAACATAGCTCGTTAGTAATCCGTAGTTTATTCTTGATTGTATGTGATTAAATTACTCTTCAACTTATTAACAAACAATCAGACATTAACATCTTTAATGAAAGATATATTCAAGTATGTTAGCGTATATATGACGATTTCATGTGGCCTAATGAGTTTGAAACGTGACAGAAATTGCAAGTGTGAAGGGAGAATTGTGCGAGAAAGCTAGCAAGACTTGGTCCGGTAACTGCGGCAACACTGGACACTGTGATGGTCAGTGCAAATCTTGGGAAGGTGCGGCCCATGGAGCTTGTCACGTGCGCGGAGGGAAACACATGTGCTTTTGCTACTTCAATTGTCCAAAAGCCGAAAAGCTAGCCCAAGACAAACTTAAAGCCAAAATCCTCGCTCAAGACAAAATCAATGCCGAAAAGCTCGGTCGCGATGATGTCAAGAAAGTAGTGACAAATGTTGCGCGTCCATAAAATACTCATCGATTTCGTTAAATGGAATATTTAGATTACGGTATGAATAAATTAGAAAGTGCTTGCTAATAGTCATGTTTTGAGCTTCTTAAAAAAGTTTGATGTTATCAAACTAAATGAGCATTTTCTTTCCGGTAGTAGTGTGTGTAACAACGTACGTGCATGCTACCTTTCTGCTTCCATTTTCAATTAACAAAGCAATAAATACAATTATATAAATGGCGTGTGTATATCTATAGTTTCTATTAAAATTCTATAATGATGATGTCATTATTAGGTTAATTCCTTTGTTAAAAAAATCAAAAAACAAAAGAAAAAAAATCTAGGCATGATGGGTGATAGGGCTGTAAACGAGCCGAGCCGAACCCGAGCTTGGTAGTGTTCGAGCTCGGCTCGTTTATTTTTAGCAAGCTCTAGCTCGAGCTTGAGCTTGGTTCGAGCCTTTAGCTCGAGCTCGGCTCGGGTTATATATCAAAAGCTCGAGCTCGGCTCGTTATGGGCTCGATAAATTAGGTGTGCTTTTTAATTGAATACATCTCGGCTTGTTTCTTTGCCTTAAAAAAAAAAAAATCTCAACCTCGCTTTATTGGGTAAGCTGGTGAACGAGCATATTACTCATATATCCGAATAGAGTTGGGCTGAAATCAACATGAAGTTTACAAATAAATACGGAGTAATTAGTTGTGAGCTTTTTCTGATTTTTAATGATATTAGTAAATTTGGTTCCAGATGTGGGAAAAGGAAGAGATTAATACATTGGGAACTGAAAGTCTTAAGTTATACGATTATACGAGTACATAATGTTGGGAAAAAAGAATTTTTGGGAAAGGAAAAGTTGAAAAATGGTAGACACGTAAAAGAAGATTATGTATGAGAATTCATTATACCACCTCTTTGATTTATACGGAGTAATAATTATTACTAATAAAGTACACCGTAATAGATAATTAGTTATAAATTAATTAATATATTAATATTTTATATATTATTATTATATTTATATTTTATATTAATATTATATATATAAGCTCGTTTAGGCTCGCGAGCTTAAACGTCGGCATTTAAGGCTCGAGCTCGTTTATCAAACGAGCCCTAACTTAGGCTTGAACTCGGGCTCGAGCTCGTTTAGGCTCGGCTCGAATCGAGTTTTTAACGAGCCGAGCTCGAGTAGCTCGGCTCATTTACAGTCCTAGTGGGTGATGTCATTAATTTAAATAATTTTGAATTAAAATTAAATCTTATTAATTAATTATTATTATTAAATCTTATTAATAATTATTTTAATTATTAAAATTAAATAATTTTGAATTATTTTAATTAATTATTTTGAATTGAGTACGAGAAGGTATAAAAGCTAGGTAGAAGGAAATCAATTCTAAATTTATATTTTAATTTACACTTTTAAAATAAAATGACAACTAATATTATCTCTTATGATTGGATGTGGATTGTTTAATATGTATTTTAAGTGTTGGATGAAATGTTCAGCTGGCGATTTTCTTAGTCGGATTCTGTGGTTTCACGGGTCATTAAACTAAATGACTTTAGCATTTACTTTCACTTAATACCTAAAACATATCATTAAACTGTTTTATTTAAACAAACTCGTGGTTCCACGGACCATTTCACTAGTATAATAACCATAAAATATAGGCCAAACATAACCGTGCTTATTAAAACATAAATGGGCCGAACTACCTTATTTATCATGTTTGTTTTGTACTTGTGGTTTGTTTTTCTTAGACTAAATATACTAGATGCAATCAAGATTGCAAAACTTTTTATTCGTGAAGTAATAGGTTGAGACTTTAAAATGAGTAATCGATAATTCGAAGATTACACTACATAAAAAGGTCTTTAGTGATAAATGTTATTTGTCAATAATAATACTAAGTTGGTCATTAAGGCAAGTTAGTGATCAAAATAGGTTGGTCACTTCTCGTCACTGTCGATCTGTCACAAAGCATTATTAGAGACTAATATATTAAAATTGATCACTAAAGTGACCACTTGTTTGGTCACTAATATTGTATAGTGACCAAAATTTAGTGACGACTTTTTAATGGTAACTAAATAACATTATTAGTGACCAAATAACAATTTGCTACAAAAATAGCGTTACAAATGACAATTTTCTTCTAGTGTTAATCGGATTGTACTTTTTCTACGTTTAAATATTTAATTTGAAAATTATATGTGTAATTATAGAAAAAAATTATAAACATAAACATAAAATACAACATAATTGTCTAAAATCATTCATTTTGTTTTAAATAAAAAAAACTCTAAAATTTTAGTTTAAATTAGTGTTAAAACATTGGCCAGTTTTGACTTTGGCAGACTTTAATCAACAAATCCGATTTCGACCCATTAATTGACATTGACCGATTAATTAAACGGATTTTGAAAAAGCATAATGGATTGTTCTTAAAAGGAATAATCGGTGACTAATCAGGGAATCGAGTGCGTTTTTACAACAGTGGCTTCAAGTATGAATGACAATGGATTAGTTATATGAATCGAATGATGATTTATCCATATTTATATTCATCTAATATTTGTTCATCGATATTCATATAAGTATAAATGTATTTTAAGTTCATATATCCACATTCATATTCGTTGGATTAAGCGAGTTAATAAATATTTATTGAAATATACAAAAAATATTAAAATTTATTCTATTACGAAGTATATATGTTACCTCTACGTTTTTGTTTAATTACACATAATTTTAATCATAATCTATTGTTGATTGTGAATTTATTTTAAGGTTGGAGGTAAAATTTAACTATGTGAGATGAATATATACATTTCGATTTATTTTTTTAATTCATTAATAAAAAAACTCTCAATGAATATATAAGATACATATAGAATAAACGAATCCGTTAAAAATCATATTGTTATTATTATTTCACACATTTATATTTTCGATAACACCTAATTAACTTGTGATATATATTTATTTGAACATGGTGATAGTATGCATATACCTATATTTGTATATACTTATATATGTATATGTATATTTATTTCGAGTGATAATGAATATACTGATAGAACTTGTGACTATGGTGTAGTGGAATGACACATTGATGATTCGAGTGATAATGAATATACTCATAGAAAGTACATTGATTCGATTCTACCTGTCTCGGATCCAGTTACTAGGTGGTTGAAGATACTTCTGCGGAAGATTAATATATTTATTTGGAGAGTAGCTCGTCATAGATTGCCTATAAGACTTAACCTATCACGTAGAGGTTTAGAGCTAGAGAGGATCGGATGCGTGTCTTGCAGGTGCGGTGTTGAATCCTTACAACATGTGTTATTTGATTGCACGGTTGCAATGGAAGTTTGGCGAAGTGTTTCATGCTGGATCGACATTAATTTGCCGATGTTCACCGATTGGAATGCTTGGTTATCTTGGCTCGAAGGATGGCGCGCTTCAAAGTAGGTTAAAGAGAAGTTATTTGTTATCATAGCTTCCACCATTTGGCACTTATGGAGATACAGAAACGATGTTTTATTTAATTTCGAGGCATTGAAGAAAAATGCACTTTTTGATTCCATTTGTTTATTTTCCTTTAGTTGGTTAGTGTCTAGAGGAAAAAATGTTCTAAATTGGAACATTTGGCGCTTAACGCCGTTGTAAGTTTTGACGCTTTCCTAGCTGCTCGCTAGGGAGTCTTTATTTATAAGAATTTTGGTTGCTAAAAAAAAGTGGATTGACGTATTCTTCCCAAATGGGAGATGCAGGTTCGAACCTTTGAACACACAATTAATTCCCAAGTTCACCCCTGTGACACCGCTATTTTTTTTTTCTTTCTATTTTTAAATGTGGCGGAGCATTAGCATTAGTTAGCCATTACAATAACATAAACATATTTAATTACATATCCAAATTATTTGACGACTAATATTAAATAATAGTTCTAGTGTCACGTGACATTACAACCAAAATTCAGTTTTAACCGAAAAGACACATCAGAGTTTCTTCATAGTCAAACATAACAACACCATGCATGTCTTCTCCCTAAAATGCATAATCTACAAAAGCTAACAACCTGCAGGGAGGAGATGGAGGGGAATTAGCACGAAGCTAAGTGAGTACGACTAACTACAGGCAATAGTATACAGGAACCGTTATACTAATCATGTCACAAAGGCTAACACACAAACATCACCCAAGTGCCGTCTACAGAGACTCTGGCGGCTCGGCCAAACCATTAACCACCAGCTGATCGGACAGGGGCTTACCAGAAGTTCCTCCACCACCGTGTGTGTATATATAATCCACACGCGACGGACGCGTCATTCACATATATGTACACCTCGATTGTCTAGGCTACCACATGAGGAACCCAACCCGCAGGTTGATCTCTCCTACCGAGGCTACCACACAATAGGGACGCACTGGGCTCCAGCAGATAAGCATCAACTAACATGCAGTCATCACAGCATACTAACTAACTGATGAAGTGCGAGGTGTATATAAAATAGCTTATATTTTACTAGGAAAAACTATTAAATACGATACAATTTTACACAAGATATTTATTTATTTATAGAATGGATATACTTAAACCTTGCTACAACACTTATAGGCAGTGTACCTAATCGTACAGTAGTGTAGTTTTTAGTAAGTCCGGTTCGTTCCACAGGGAAATCTTTAAACAAAGCTCAACGCTATATTAGTTAACTTTTATAAAAATACAAATATATATATAGGTAATATTATTATTATAAAGGGGGGTTTTTACCGTTTAATGACCGGTTTGTCGATTTTAAAACTTTAGTCGCAGTTAAAACCTAATGTAAAATATAAAATAAATACAAGACTTAAATTAAAGCGTAAAGTAAATAACGATAGTGAAATTGCGAATAATAAAAATGCGATAAAATAAAATAACAATAAATAAAAGTGCGATAATTAGAAGTGCAATTAAATATAAAATAAAGGAAATTAAATATGAAATAAAAGAATTATGCTTATTTAAACTTCCGTAATCATGATGTTTGACGTGTTGATTTTAGTTTTATGCCCATGGGTTAATTGTCCTTTGTCCTGGATTATTCAATATGTCCGTCTGGTTTTTGTCCATAACAGTCCATCAGTCATAAATATAAATTGCAAGTGTCCTTGTCAAATTATTATTATACCCGAAGATAAATATTCCAACTAATTGGGGATTCGAATTGTAACAAGGTTTTAATACTTTGTTTAATGAATACACCAGGTTATCGACTGCGTGTAAACCAAGGTTTTACTACTTTGTTAACAATTACACCAATTACCCTTGAATGTAATTTCACCCCTGTTTTAATTATTCTAGTGGCTATTAATCCATTCCCGTGTCCGGTTAAATGAACGATTATTCGTACATATAAATACCCCGCCCATCGTGTCCGATCGAGTGTATATGGTAATTTATAGGGACGCCCAATTGTAAATCTTTATATTAACATTAACAAACTTTCATTTAGTTAAACAAATATAAAGCCCATTAATAGCCCATAGCCTAGTTTCCACAAGTGTCGTTCTTTTGTCCAAACCCCAATTATGGTACAAAGCCCAATTACCCAATTTTAGTAATTAGCCCAACATCATGATTACTTCGTTTTAAATAAGCATAATAATAACTTAGCTACGAGACATTAATGTAAAAAGGTTGAACATAACTTACAATGATTAAAAATAGCGTAGCGTTACACGGGCAGAATTTCGACTTACACCCTTACAACATTCGCTAACATACCCTTATTATTAGAATTATAATTAAAATTAAAAGATAAATTATAAATATAAATATATTTACGTTGAAGAGGAAGAGAAAAAGGATGATCATAACTCGGCACAAAACTGGCTTTATATAGGACCTGACCAGCAATCTCACACCATGCGACTCGCATGGTTTTGTGCCTCTGGCCATGCGAGTCGCATGGCCACCCTGGATTCAGCCAACTGCTTTTGTTTTCTTCTTTGTCGACGTAATATAATAATAATAATATATATAATATATAATTATATATAATTATATATATATTATATTATATTCTTGTGCATAGTAGACTAGATATTTTTGGTCCGTTGCGTCGGGCGTTTCTTCTTGGCTCAGGTCCCGGTTCCGGATTTTCGGACGTCCTCGCGTATTATTTTAAATCGCGTACTTTGTGTTCCGCAACTTGTACTCTTGTCATTTTGAGACGTTCCTCATCAATATTTTGAACCTTTTTAGTTGTATCTTGTACTTTTTAGCTCTTTGGACCTTTTTGTCTTCAATTTGTCGAATCTGTCTTTTGTCTTCACCTTTTATTATTTAAACGAATATCACTTGTAAATAGAACAATTGCAACTAAAAGCTTGTCTTTCTTGAGGAATAATGCTATGAAATATATGTTCGTTTTTAGCATTATCAAATATTTCCACACTTGAGCGTTGCTTGTCCTCAAGCAATATTGTCTTGAAATACTAGAATCACTTCTTTATTCTTCACACTTTGTACATCAGTGATTTCTATACGGCGGTATAAACAATGGTAGTAACGATATGGTTTACAATCCCACATGACTATAAAAATTTAGATCCATTAAGGAAATTGGATTTTTATGAAAACATTTGATCTTTCGAAATCTAGTTTTTACCCTAGATAAGTTTTCCGGAATAACCCTTTACCGGTGTTTGCAAAATATTTGTGGGTTTGGTGGGTTTCAGATTTGAAAATTTTAGCTCAAAACTTGCGGTTTTGTGTCACCCACTTGCTAACCTTGTATTTGGAAAGCAACACGTCCAGTTTACTTGTTCCGTATATTACCTTTCAGTAAACTACCGTCCGGTTGTAAAGGAAAGCGTTGAACAAGCAACTGTTAAGGCAATGTCCCGTGACATGCTTTTGATTATGGTCTATAACGTGTCGGACGCAATTACTATCCTTGGTAGGAGCAATAGTAAAGCTCACCCTTATAATTTGTCGGTTTGGCACAAAGTCCTGTCTTTGACCATGTTATGCAACCACCGTTCTTACGGTTGACACCCGATTTAGTTCAGGTGACCTAATGAATTCCAGGTGAATTCCTAGGATTTTACGTTCAATGGTAATGAACGTATTGAAAATAGGGTTTTCAGAAAACAAATCGGTTTGTATTTTTGATCAAAATATTTTCTCGTTCAAGCTCGAGTTTAGATATCATCGAATTCCATGAGTTTGAATTCTCAATCTTTAAGGTCAATCTCTAGGATTGAGTAATATCAGTCTTAAAAGCTGATTTTTAATCTTTAAGGAGATTATCCTTTCTGGGGATCTGATTCATTAGTCTTATCCAGCTAATTTGCATGGTGCCCCCCCATTGTACTTGATAAATCCTTCTCATGGTTAGGATAAATCTGACCACTTGGCGACCCTGTTTAATGCTGAGGTCCGTGGATTTCCTGCTGATTTTAGTGATGACTTTTCTAAATTTTTCGTCAACCTACAGCTGGTCTGGACGACAACTTCATGACCTAAATCAAGAAGCGCGTGTCTTTTTCGGAAGACTTTACTTCCTTTTAATGATGGAATTGATTCATCGTGTAGATCCATCTCTTCTTTTCTTTCATCGGGTAAAACAGTTTAGTTTAGTCCAAAGCAAAAGTATTTTCAGTTATTTGTTACAGATATATGTGACATATGTTTAAAATAACTTGGTAAATTTTCCCACACTTGGCTTTTTATTTTTCTTTTTATCGTCCTCTATTCCATTTTAAATGAATTTTAACATTTTAGTTTGTTTCTCAATTTATGTCCTTTCCGAGGTAACAATAATTTCGGTGTTAAAACCTAGTTTTATCGTTCATAAATATGTATAAACATGATTTTAAATTCATTTAATTGAAAATTTTGAAAAATTTTACTAGAATTGGGTAGTCAGTATATAAGACTAGGGCTGTTCTTTTTTTATCAGAGAGCACTAGATTCTAATACAACTACTGCTTTACTAGTATTTTTAATGGTAACCAAGTGTTTAATATAAAAATTTTAAAATCCGAAAGAATTTAATCCCTTCCCACACTTAAGATCTTGCAATGCCCTCATTTGCAAGAAATCAGTAACAATTTAAATTATTGAGGGTGATTTGTGTGAAAATGATTAAATTTTTACCAAAGTTTCCAAATATATTGGCGTTTGTTTGCTGAATGATAAATGGTGCACGTCATTTGTTCATTCCGTCTTGTTGTTATTTCACATATATTTTGCATCATTGTCGTCAAAATTACTTGCTTTTGCTGAACTTAATGCCAGTCTTTGAAAACGCGTTGTTTTACCCTGTTTTGTGCATAAAAGAGAATACATACAATACAAATATAATCATACATGCAATTTGAAATGGAACTTTGGCATCCCACTTTCAAACTATAAGAAAAATATTAGTACACAATAATAATAAAATATCAAACATTACATAAACATAATAAAATGTTAAGTGTTTAAAATAAAAATAGAAATTACCACTTATCTCTACTGATCAGGAGGTGGGTTAGGAGGAAAATTAGGATATGGATCCCAATTCATGTTCGCGTCCGGGTTCCATGGCTGATTATAGGTGTACTGGTATGCTGCGTCATAATCATATGAATCATAGGGTGGTCTCATCTCTGGCTGATGTGCGGGATAGTATGCGGGTCGGGTCGGATAATACATCTCGCCAGGCTGCAACTGGCTTATAATTTGGCGCTGATGATAATCCCATCGGCCATGCTCTCGTTGCCGGGAATGCTCGTAGTCATTCCGGCGTTGCCATGCCTCATACTGCATATGCCTATCATAGTTCGTCATGTATTCATCCTCCATACGAACGCCTAAATCAAGAGCAGTCTCCCGAACAACTCCTATAATGTTGTTCGCCTCCTCCATCTCGTCATCCGAACCTCTCTCTACCTGTCGCTGAGGTCCCTCGTATCGATGTACCCGACCACGTCTCATCAATAATACCCTTGCACCGTGATAAAGGTTTGAACTTATAGTTTCACCTCCGTCCTCTATTTCGTTCATTGGACCCCCTTGGTGCTTATGTACACCTAAATAGTCTCCAATGAGAGTAATGAAAATACCACCACCTATAATACTCCCCGATTTCATCCCCGAAACTACATTAGCGAGATAATAACCAACACAATAGGGAATGTTAACGAAACTCCTCGGGTCTCTAATACACTTGAGGTAGAACAAATCGTTTAAGGTCAATTTCTCCTTATTCCTACCCCTTTGTGTAATTGTGTTTGCTAAGAATCTATGAATCACCCGGAGTTCAGCTCTGTCTATATCTAAGTATGTATGATTTCCACTGGCGTGAAATTCATTAAAGTGGGACATACGCCTCCAGACAGCGTTAACATCAAATTCCCTATCTACCCTTTCTCCTTGGGCAATCAGGCTATTACAGTCGGGGCTCAAAAGTTCAGCAGGGGTGTAAATCTGTAAGGCCCTGGCTAAATCTATCATGGACATTCTGTACATGCGTCCACCTAACAGAAATCTAATAAAGCTTCTATCATCTATCCTCCTAACATCACTGTTTAACTTAATAGTACTAAGTAATTCTATACACCATTCCCTATATATGGTTCTACGAATGGAAAATAGACGCATCCAATCGTTAAACTGAGAATTACCATACCTTTGCACCAATAATCCCCGAATCGGTTCGGCAAGGTCAACTGTTTCCAAAGGTACCCAGTCAATTGCCCTTGGCATTTCAACAACCTTAAAGTAGAGAATGTGCATGTTCTTTTGATAATCTGGATACTCTATCCAACATCGATCAAATCTCAGATTTGGGTGTAACTGATCTTCATTAATGTCTAAGCTCAGAATCCTTTGATGTGGAGCGAATTGACGAAACTGATTCACGAATAATTGATCTTGATCGTGATATGGAATATGTTGCTCCTCCTGTTCTTCTTCTTCTTGTTGCATATGCTGTTCTTGTTCATGAAACATTTCCGGTTCGGGCTCTGGTTGCCTGGATGATGATGCTCCTGAACCTCCAGTATCGGCTTTCTGCAAAACACATTAAACACAAAATTTTTGCATCCAAATATGCATTAGTGTTAGCAAAATAATAACTTGAAACAATTATGATGACATGTTCAATTCATAACACATTTTATACACATTTTCTTAACAATAACAATTCTACACTTTTACATACGAAAATGTGTACAATGTTTTATCACATTTAAACTCTTAAATATGTCAACAATAATCATTATAGCAATTAAACACTTGTTACATGGCATTCAAATCAAACTAATGCTCATTTTCATATTTTTGTCAAGTCTACACTTTGTCAAATAAGCATATACGAAAAATGTACATCAAGTTCATAAGCATTTATCTCAATTAACATGCCAAAATAATCACTACTAGCAATGAAACAAGTTTCAAATGGCCTTTATATCAAATTATCCAAGTTCATGAATTTTTAGACTTAAAAAGTCCACTTTAATTCTCAAAAACATGTTTAGGCTCAAAGTTTGGATCAATTAACTACCTAAACATGTTACACTACTTAATTTAGCAACAATTCATGACAAAAATCGGCCATAACCTGTTTATATCAAAAAGCCCCAAATTGCTCAAGAACACAAACCCTAGATTCTTAAAAATTTGAAGTTTTTAGCTTCAAATCATGTTAAATAGCTTCTATCTAGGATATACATGCATAATATAACAACAATTTAGCTCTAATTACACCTAAATTTAACAAAATCAAAATATAAATTTTCTAGCTCAAGAACACAAAAATTCGAATTTTAAGAGATTAGGGGTGAAATCTTTACCTTTCTCCTGAAGGGGTTGAGACTACTGAATCTAGGCATGATTATTGTGAAGTTTTGCAAGAAATTTGGTGAAAATTGGTGAAAAATTGAGAGAGTTTGGGAGAGTTTTCGTGTATATGTGTGTGTTTGTGAAAGAAAGAGCAGAACTCGGCTGGATTTTGTTCCTGGCCAGTTTTTGGCCGCCATGCGACTCGCATGGTTTTACTCTTACCCCCATGCGAGTCGCATGGGGGTATTTTCCAGGATTTAATATTTTTTTTTTTTTTTTTTTTTTTTTAATAACCTTATACTTTTAAAACATAAAATTTAATAAAATTTTAAAAATTTTGTTTCTTTTTAAGACGAGGTCGTTTCGGGACGATGCCCTAGTCCGTCCCTCGACAAAATTTTAAAATTTGTCTTTTTGTAGCGATTGTTTTAAAAGCTAAGATTTTTGGGTTTTTTAATGTTTTTGGCATACTTTAAATCAATAAGATTAAAAATAATGATAATAAAAGTTCTCGTCCCTCCCTCGGGTAAAGCAATTTCGGTTCAAAGACCTAGTCTTCAACTTACGAAGAATTTTAAAAATCATATTCTTAACTTAATGAGATAAAGTAAATTTTTGTTTTTAAATTCACACAACTTAAATATAAAATTAAAAATTAATATTAAAAATTCACACCAAACTTAAAATTTGAAATGCATAAAATTAAAATTTCATATTTTAAAAATTAAAAATTCAAACCAAACTTAATTTAAAAATTCATATTATAAATTCACACCAAACTTATATTAATTTTTCAAATATTTACAATTTTAAAAATATTGTTTTTACAAAGTTTACATTATTAATTTAGGATTTAAATATTAATTTTAAAAACATGGTAAAAATAAAATTAAAAATCTTTTTGTCTTTTTATCCCACTTTAATCAATCAAATATTATCAAAAATATGCGCCCCTCTTTTCGGTAAAGTAATTTCGGTTCCAAGACCTAATTTAACTCATGACGAATTTTTGAAATATTTTGGGTTGATTGATTAAAGATATTTATACCTTAAGAATAAACGTTAAATTTCGCAGTGATGTAATAAATTTTTGAACGATATCAATAATTTCGGTCGCCAAACCTAATTTTATTTAATACCAATTTAATACTTTTTAGCGAACAAATTAGCGTTTATTATCAAAAGGTTAAAAATAAAAATAAAAATAAAAACTGTACAGACATACCTGTGAAATAGATTTCTTAGTTATATGATCTATTATATTCATAAGATAGTCGGTTTAATTGGTCTTCCATGGCTGCATAGGCGTAACCTCGAGCATTCATTGTCTTTTCTTCTAAACATATGAACGGTCCGTCTCTGCATAAAGTAACAAATTCGGTATTTGAATAGGTTTGATTATTTGAACATTTACCTCCATGTGACCATTTTCCGCATTTGTGACATCGTTCTAGGTGTCGTGCTCTTCTTTTTGCTGCGGATTTTGATTTTCCTTTACCAAATTGTAACTTATTATCTTCGCATCTGGATCCTTTTCTAACTCCGTCCATTCTTTCTCTGATTACTGATACTATTTCACTCGGGAGTATGTCATTATTACGTTTAGTGATCAAAGCGTGTAGCATTAGACCATGGTTTAGTTCACAGGCAGTCTTCATTTTGTAAAAACCTAAAAAAAATAAAAATTCAGAATGGGGGGAGAAGACTAGTTCTTTAGGGTCTGCTAGGGAAAGACCATACGTGTTCCATTTTCGAGAACTACACGAAAACAGACAATCTAACTCTAACAGAAATACATATTATCCTTTAAAGACTTGATTCTCCCCACACTTAGTTAGCTGTGGTGTCGAAATTGTGATTAACTTCGTTGTCGACTTCCATCGGACCCTGTATGTAATGTTTAACTCTGTGACCATTAACTTTAAATTCAATCCTATTTGAATTTATCAATTCTATCGTTCCGTATGGGAAAACTCTTTTGACTATGAATAGTCCAGACCATCTTGATTTCAATTTTCCAGGAAATAGCTTGAATCGTGAATTGAAAAGAAGAACTCTGTCTCCTTCTTTAAATTCTTTTGAACTTCTGATTCTTTTATCATGCCATTTCTTCGTTCTTTCTTTATAGATTAACGAATTATCGTATGCTTCATGTCTTAATTCTTCTAATTCGTTTAGTTGACTTAATCGTAGACGTCCGGCTTCATGTAAATCAAGATTACATGTCTTCAAAGCCCAAAATGCTTTGTGTTCAATTTCTACTGGAAGATGACACGCTTTTCCATAAACAAGTCTAAAAGGTGTGGTTCCAATTGGAGTTTTGTAGGCTGTTCTAAAAGCCCAGAGTGCATCCTCCAATTTAATGGACCATTCCTTCGGATTTGATCCTACGGTTTTCTCTAGAATACGTTTTAAAGCTCGGTTGGTATTTTCAACTTGTCCACTCGTTTGTGGATGATATGCGGTGGAGATTTTATGAGTTACTCCATATCTTTTAAGAACTTTCTCAAGTTGATTATTACAGAAATGAGTACCCCGATCACTTATTAAAGCTTTCGGTGTTCCAAACCTTGCAAAAAGACGTTTCAAAAAGTTGACTACAACTCGTGCATCGTTAGTTGGGAGAGCTTGTGCTTCCGCCCATTTAGATACATAATCAATGGCTACGAGTATATATAGATTATTATGAGATTTTGGAAATGGACCCATAAAGTCAATACCCCAAATGTCAAATACTTCACATACTTGGATGACATTTTGTGGCATTTCATCACGTTGACTTATTTTTCCGGCCCTTTGACATGCATCACAGGATTTGCAAAGAAGGTGTGCGTCTTTGTAAATTGTAGGCCAATAGAATCCAGCTTCATAAACTTTTCTTGCTGTTAGTTGAGGCCCATAATGCCCTCCTGTTGGTCCTGTGTGACAATGGTTTAATATTTTACTAGCTTCATCTCCAAATACACATCGGCGTATTATTCCATCGGGACAACTTTTAAACAGATGTGGATCTTCCCAGAAATAGTGTTTTATATCACTGAAGAATTTCTTTCGTCTTTGGTACGATAATCCTTTTTCAAGGAATCCACAAACTAAGTAGTTTGCATAGTCTGCAAACCATGGGATTTCTTTATAATCTATCTTCAATAGATATTCATCAGGAAAGTTGTCTTGTATGGCCGATTCATTCAGAACTTCTAATTCGGGATTTTCAAGACGAGAAAGATGATCAGCGGCGAGATTTTCTGCTCCTTTTTTATCTCGGATTTCAATATCAAACTCTTGTAAGAGTAAGATCCAACGGATTAATCTTGGTTTAGCATCTTGTTTTGAAAATAGGTATCTAAGAGCAGAATGGTCGGTATAGACCACCGTTTTTGCTAGAACGAGATATGATCGAAATTTGTCAAAAGCAAAGACAATAGCAAGGAGTTCTTTTTCAGTAGTTGTATAGTTCGTTTGTGCTCCTTGTAATGTCTTACTAGCATAATATATAGGTTGAAATCGTTTTTCAATCCTTTGTCCTAAAACGGCTCCCATTGCAAAATCACTTGCATCGCACATTAGTTCAAATGATAGATTCCAATTTGGTGTTATCATGATCGGTGCATTAGTGAGTTTCTCTTTAAGAATATTAAAAGATTTGATACATTCATCTGAAAAGATGAATGGCGCATCCTTTTCTAGGAGTTTATTCATAGGAGTGGCAATTTTAGAAAAATCTTTTATAAAACGTCGGTAAAAACCGGCATGCCCTAGAAAACTCCTAACTCCTCTAACATTGGTGGGATGTGGAAGTTTAGCAATTACATCTACTTTAGCTCTATCCACTTCAATTCCTTCTTTTGAAATTTTATGTCCAAGAACGATGCCTTCTTTAACCATGAAATGGCATTTCTCCCAATTAAGTACTAGATTTGATTTTTCGCATCTAATTAGCATTCGTTCCAGATTAACTAGACATGATTTAAATGTATCACCGAAGACTGAAAAGTCATCCATGAATACTTCCATGCATTCTTCTATCATGTCGTGAAAGATCGCCATCATACACCTTTGAAAGGTTGCAGGGGCGTTACAAAGTCCAAATGGCATGCGTTTGTAAGCAAAAGTACCATAAGGGCACGTGAATGTGGTTTTCTCTTGATCTTCGGGTGCTATTGGAATTTGAAAATATCCGGAAAATCCATCTAGAAAACAATAGTAACTATTTCCGGCTAATCTTTCCAACATTTGATCTATGAAAGGTAAGGGAAAGTGATCTTTTCTGGTGGCGTCATTTAATTTTCTATAATCAATACATACACGCCATCCTGTTACAGTCCTAGTAGGAATAAGCTCATTTTTCTCATTTGTGATGACAGTCATGCCACCCTTCTTAGGTACGCATTGAACTGGGCTTACCCATGGACTATCAGAAATTGGATATATCAAACCTGCATCTAGCAGTTTAATAATCTCTTTCTTAACTACATCTTGCATATTAGGATTTAGTCTTCGTTGGCGTTGCACATACGTTTTATGACCTTCTTCCATAAGGATTTTATGTGTGCAATACGAAGGACTTATTCCTTTAATATCATGAATCTTCCATGCAATGGCTGGTTTATGAGCTTTTAACACAGAAATGAGTTGTGATTTCTCATTTTCAGTAAGAGAAGACGATATTATTACAGGTAATTCAAATTCACCATGTAAATAAGCGTATTCCAAATGGTTTGGAAGTGGCTTTAACTCTAATTTCGGAGGTTCTTCTATCGATGATTTATATCGATATCTGTCTTCTTCTTTTAGCATTTGAATTTCTTCTGTTGTTGGTTCATATCCATTAGCTATAAGTGTAGCTAACATTTCAGCTTCATCAATTGGTTCATTACCTTCTCCTAAAGAACATTCTCCCGTTCCTTGTAATTCTGGAAATTCTTCTAATAATTCTGCATGTGCATCTATAGTTTGAATATAATAACATGTATCATCTGCAGATTGTGGTTGTTGCATTGCTCTATCAACTGAAAAGGTAACACTCTCATCCTCTATACTTAGGGTCAGTTTCTTACCGAACACGTCTATCATTGCTTTAGCCGTGTTTAAGAATGGTCTTCCTAATATGAGAGGAACTTGAGAATCTTCTTCCATGTCTAAAACAACAAAATCTACTAGAAATACTAAAGTACCAACTTTAACTAGCATGTTCTCCATTATCCCTCTAGGATATTTTATTGATCTATCGGCTAGTTGTATGCTTATTCTGGTTGGTTTCAATTCTCCAAGGTCTAGTTTAGCGTATAGTGAATACGGCATTAGATTTATACTAGCACCTAAATCTGCTAATGCTTCTATTGAACTAAGGCTACCCAGAAAACATGGAATTGTGAAACTTCCTGGATCAGATAGTTTTTCTGGTATCTTATTCAACAGCACTGCTGAACAATTAGCATTCATAGTAACAGCCGAGAGTTCTTCCATTTTCTTTCTATTCGTGATTAGATCTTTCAAGAATTTAGCATACCTTGGCATTCCTGAAATCACATCAATGAAAGGAAGATTTACATTTATCTGTTTAAACATATCCAAGAATTTGGATTGCTCGGCTTCAAGTTTTTCTTTCTTCATTTTACTCGGATAAGGAAGTGGTGGTTGGTATGGTTTAACATAAGGTTTATCCTTAACTGTGTTATCTTCATTAACCTTTTCAACTACCGGTTCTTTTTCCTTATCTTGATCAGGTTGTGGTTCTTGTGGAGTAGGAATAGTTTCATCAGAAGTTACAGGTATTTCAGGTGGTTTAAGTGTTGTACCACTTCTTGTGGTAATAGCTTTAGCTGTTTCATTCCGGGGGTTAGCGTTTGTATCGCTAGGTAGACTTCCCGGTTTTCTTTCACCTATTAACCTTGCTAGGTTACTCACTTCTTGTTCCAGATTTTGAATAGAAGCTTGTTGATTTCTAAATGCTTGAGCATTTTGTTCATTTGTTTGTTTTTGAGATGTGAAAAACTGCGTTTGAGTTTCAACTAGCTTCGTCATCATATCTTCTAAATTTGGCTTTTTATCTTCGGTTTGTTGTGGTGGTTTGTTTTGAAAATTTGGTCTTTGCTGATTGTAAGTATTATTGGATACTTGTTGATTGCTAGGACCTTGTTGGTTATTGTATGGAATATTTCGGTTATAATTCTGGTTTTGATTGTAAATCGGTCTTGGCGGTTGATAATTATTCTGATAATTATTTCCAGGCCTTTGGTTTATGTATGAAATATTCTCTCTTTGTTCCATTGTTAATTCAATACTGAGACAATCTTTTGTCAAATGTGGTCCTCCACACTGCTCACAACTAATTCGTATTGAGTGAATATCCTTAGTCATCTTTTCCATTCGTCTCTCCACAGCATCTATCTTTGCGGAAATGGAATCTAAGTCATGGCTAGAATCGACTCTAGCTGCTTTAGATGATCTAATGATATCTTTTTCTTGGTGCCACTCATGTGAGTGGGAAGCAGTATTATCAATAATTTTGTAAGCATCAGTTTCGGTTTTCTTCATAATAGAACCACCAGCTGCTATATCTATGTCTTTTCTTGTAGTGATGTCGCATCCTCGGTAAAATATTTGTACTATTTGACAGGTGTCTAAACCATGTTGCGGACATCCTCTTAGTAACTTTCCATATCTTGTCCACGCCTCATATAGAGTTTCATTTGGCTTCTGTGTGAACGTAACAATTTCTGCTTGAAGTCTTACGGCTTTTGATGCAGGAAAGAATTGTTTAAGAAATTTATCAATTAAAACGTCCCATGTATCGATCGCCCCTTCAGGTAACGATTCCAACCAATCTTTGGCTTCTCCCTTTAAAGTCCAGGGAAATAACATGAGATATATTTGTTCATCCTCCACTTCTCGTATTTTAAATAGTGTGCAGATCCTATTAAAGGTACGTAAATGTTCATTTGGATCTTCCTTCGGCGCACCACTAAATTGGCATTGATTAGTTACCATGTGTAAAATTTGTCCTTTGATTTCATAATCTGGCGCATTAATGTCTGGATGAGTAATTGCGTGACCTTGGCCAGTGCGTTTAGCTCTCATTCGGTCTTCCATACTTAAAGGTTCCAGATTCTCCATAATTGAATTTGTTGACTCGGTATCACTAGATGGTTCTGATTTAATAGTTCGTTCCTCAACAATCTCTGTTTGAATGATTGGTGGTTCCAGAGGAAAGTTTAATGGTTCAGGATCTATGAACCGTTCCTGAATATTTTCTGGATTATCAATTGTGAGATTTGTTTCAAAAACTGGATTATCGGAAATTTGAACTGAAGTACTTGGTCGACTGGATGACGATTCTAAAGAAAAATCAACGGCGGTTATATTTGTTAAACGATGTCTTGATCGAGTTACAGGTGGTGAACGTACAAAAGGTGATGAACGTCTTGCTCGGTGCATTCACTGAATATCTTATTAGTTTTTTAAAAAGGAAAGAAAAATTATAATAAGTTATCCAATCAATAGACTTTTCTGATTTTGCCCACGTTTCGAATAGCCAAAAGATGCAGCAGAGGGGCAGGATTCGTTTGGTCTCAATATAATTGAGGACTGTTTGGCTCCAATAACCCGGTCCACGTACAAATCCAACTATTACTACGAACCAGAAAATTTTGATGTCTATTAATTTAACCACTTAAAATAAATTTTCGTAATTTTAAGAAATTTAGATAAGAAGTAGAATAAAATTCTAAGTCCTAAAAACTAGAATAGCGAGAAATAAGAGAGAAAAAGAGTGCGCGTCGAAAAAGGTCGAAAAAGAAAAAAAATGGTTGAAAAATAAAAGGTGACGGAAAAATAAAAGAAACTTATAAAAACTTAAAAATACTTAACTAATTTAACCTTATTACTACAACTAACTTAAAATTATAATCGCAAATTGATATTACTAATTGGAATGATAATTGATACATAGTAAAAGGTCTAAAAATATTAAAGCTTACAAGGAAAAACTAAATCCCAAATGGAAATAACTTAAAAAGAAACTAAAACTTAAAAAGGCGTCGCAAAATTCTAAAGCACCTAAATCTTAGTCTAAAGAAAAAGCACTTAAGGAATTCTACGGCAAAGCCTAAAAATCTAGGAGTAAAAATAACTATAGCAAAAACTAAGTTTAAAATTAAAAATGAGCTAAAAATACAAATATTACGCTACAACGATTAAAAAGGGACAAAATATTAAAAGTTATAAAAAGTTATAAAAATATTAGATTTTATAAAAATATTATTTTCATATTTTATAATAAAAGTATTAAGTAAATAAATAATAAAACTAAATAAAAGTAAAAATAACTAAATAAATTAAACTTAATTATAATAATAATAATAGAATTAGGGTTTAGTTATAATAATAATATAATATACTCCGTAATAAATGCGAAATTAGGGTTGGATGTGGCCCTGTCAGACCCCTCATGCGAGTCGCATGATTTAAGCCGGGGGGTCATGCGAGTCGCATGACTGAACTGGACCGGTTCAATTGACAGGTTCAATTTGACAGGTCACGTATATTTAATATTTATTTTCTTTTTTTCTGTTTTATATTTAAAATATAAATATATATATATAATTAAAATAAAACTTAATTTTTAAAACTAAAAATAAACTTAAAATACTTTATAATTTTGTAAAAATAAAAGAAAAACTTTTAAAAAAATATATTTAAAATACTTTTTTTTTTTTTTCGATTTTAAAAGCTTTTTTTTTTTATATCTTTTTAATTTTTAAACAAAAATATAAATTTTACAAAAACTAATTATAACTTAAAAATTAAAAATATGACGTTTCGCTTCGGCGAATGTCCCCGGCAGCGGCGCCAAAAATACTTGATGAAGTGCGAGGTGTATATAAAATAGCTTATATTTTACTAGGAAAAACTATTAAATACGATACAATTTTACACAAGATATTTATTTATTTATAGAATGGATATACTTAAACCTTGCTACAACACTTATAGGCAGTGTACCTAATCGTACAGTAGTGTAGTTTTTAGTAAGTCCGGTTCGTTCCACAGGGAAATCTTTAAACAAAGCTCAACGCTATATTAGTTAACTTTTATAAAAATACAAATATATATATAGGTAATATTATTATTATAAAGGGGGGTTTTTACCGTTTAATGACCGGTTTGTCGATTTTAAAACTTTAGTCGCAGTTAAAACCTAATGTAAAATATAAAATAAATACAAGACTTAAATTAAAGCGTAAAGTAAATAACGATAGTGAAATTGCGAATAATAAAAATGCGATAAAATAAAATAACAATAAATAAAAGTGCGATAATTAGAAGTGCAATTAAATATAAAATAAAGGAAATTAAATATGAAATAAAAGAATTATGCTTATTTAAACTTCCGTAATCATGATGTTTGACGTGTTGATTTTAGTTTTATGCCCATGGGTTAATTGTCCTTTGTCCTGGATTATTCAATATGTCCGTCTGGTTTTTGTCCATAACAGTCCATCAGTCATAAATATAAATTGCAAGTGTCCTTGTCAAATTATTATTATACCCGAAGATAAATATTCCAACTAATTGGGGATTCGAATTGTAACAAGGTTTTAATACTTTGTTTAATGAATACACCAGGTTATCGACTGCGTGTAAACCAAGGTTTTACTACTTTGTTAACAATTACACCAATTACCCTTGAATGTAATTTCACCCCTGTTTTAATTATTCTAGTGGCTATTAATCCATTCCCGTGTCCGGTTAAATGAACGATTATTCGTACATATAAATACCCCGCCCATCGTGTCCGATCGAGTGTATATGGTAATTTATAGGGACGCCCAATTGTAAATCTTTATATTAACATTAACAAACTTTCATTTAGTTAAACAAATATAAAGCCCATTAATAGCCCATAGCCTAGTTTCCACAAGTGTCGTTCTTTTGTCCAAACCCCAATTATGGTACAAAGCCCAATTACCCAATTTTAGTAATTAGCCCAACATCATGATTACTTCGTTTTAAATAAGCATAATAATAACTTAGCTACGAGACATTAATGTAAAAAGGTTGAACATAACTTACAATGATTAAAAATAGCGTAGCGTTACACGGGCAGAATTTCGACTTACACCCTTACAACATTCGCTAACATACCCTTATTATTAGAATTATAATTAAAATTAAAAGATAAATTATAAATATAAATATATTTACGTTGAAGAGGAAGAGAAAAAGGATGATCATAACTCGGCACAAAACTGGCTTTATATAGGACCTGACCAGCAATCTCACACCATGCGACTCGCATGGTTTTGTGCCTCTGGCCATGCGAGTCGCATGGCCACCCTGGATTCAGCCAACTGCTTTTGTTTTCTTCTTTGTCGACGTAATATAATAATAATAATATATATAATATATAATTATATATAATTATATATATATTATATTATATTCTTGTGCATAGTAGACTAGATATTTTTGGTCCGTTGCGTCGGGCGTTTCTTCTTGGCTCAGGTCCCGGTTCCGGATTTTCGGACGTCCTCGCGTATTATTTTAAATCGCGTACTTTGTGTTCCGCAACTTGTACTCTTGTCATTTTGAGACGTTCCTCATCAATATTTTGAACCTTTTTAGTTGTATCTTGTACTTTTTAGCTCTTTGGACCTTTTTGTCTTCAATTTGTCGAATCTGTCTTTTGTCTTCACCTTTTATTATTTAAACGAATATCACTTGTAAATAGAACAATTGCAACTAAAAGCTTGTCTTTCTTGAGGAATAATGCTATGAAATATATGTTCGTTTTTAGCATTATCACTAACCATAGTAGGAAGTATAACTAACAAGCATGACAATCATAATATAACATGCTACTCTATACTATATACTCCAGTTAGTCCCACTCACCAAATACCAGCAACCAGCTCAGATAATCTACTACTGAGCGGCTTCCTAATCTTTATCACCTGAACATAAAACAAATCAAGTTAGTTGCTGTCCGTTAACACCAAACAACACAATACAGAAATTTTTGTATAAAAAAGTGCTCGCTAAAAATTTCTTCTTAACATTTATGCATTTTCAAAATTTACATCCTGATCATCAATAAACAAACGGGCAGCATAACTGCTAGGAACCAGCTAAATTTCACTATAATGCATCACTGATCTACATCTGTACGGTTGCACATGCATCTGTACGGTTGCAAGTCCATCCGTACAGTTGCACACCCACTGCCCGGTTGCACCAACACCACTGCATCCGTATGGTTGCACTTGCACCCGTACGGTTGCACAGTGTACCCGTGCTGTTGCAATCTGCAACCGTACGGTTGTGTTCATCGAGCAACATCAGCAGAAAGTGACGGGTTTCGAGCCAAAATCACCCAAATCTCGATTTTTGGACGTTTTGACACCAAAATTCGTTTAAAAACATATATAACACTTATAGAAACTTAAACCCCAAAAAATTATGCCAAAACAACACCAAAACCACAAGATTTGACCAAAAACCCCATTTTGAACCAAAACCTAATTAACAACACAAAACTCACTGATTTGAACACGAATTCAGCTGAGATATACCTTGATTAACACACTGAAATCACAAAGAACTGATTACACACAAAGATTCAACACAAAAACGAGATTTAAGAGATTAGGGTTCTTGAATTAGGTTTAAGTGTGTGTGTGTGAAAATGAAGAATCTGGAAGAAACATCACAAATGAGCTGGTACAAGCTTATATATTTAAGTTAAACACCATACCCCATCACACACGGGTATTTATCAGTTATCTGATATCTTTCGCACATCATTTGGCAACCCAAACGAAGTTTAAAATAAATAAACATGCTCTGTGACCCTTGTCACAAACTGGTCCTAACCTCATCAATAAATAATAATAAATATTAAATAAAAATAAAAGCATATAATAACACAATACTAACTTAAGGGCAATTTAAGTAATCTTACAGCTAGGCCCGATTGAGGATGTTACAAATCTACCCCCCTTAAGAAGATTTCGTCCTCGGAATCTGGTCAAGGTCAAACAACTGGGGATAGCGCGCCCTCATTAACTCCTCGGTTTTCCATGTCAAGTTAGACCCTAAACTGTGCCGCCACTCTACTAATATCATAGGAATCTGCTTCTTTCTTAACTTCGTGACTTTCTTGCCCACTATTTCAATCGGCTCTTCTACTAATTTCTTGCTTAAATCCACTTTCAAATCTTTCAATGGGAGAATCTGATTTTCATCGTCTATTTTACACTTTCTCAGATAGCACACATTGAACGTGTTGTGAATTCCTGCTAAATCTGCTGGAAGATCTAAAACAACGATTTGATCATTCAAAATTTCTCTGATCGGAAATGGCCCAATAAACCTCGGTGCTAGTTTACCACGTTTACCAAATCTGATCACCCCTTTCCACGGTGAAACTTTCAAATACACACGATCACCTATATTAAATGTTACCGGATGTCTATGCGAATCAGCATACATCTTTTGTCGGTCTCTGGCTGCTTTTAACTTCTTTCGTGCAATTTCTACCTTTTCTGCGGTTATCTGAACAATTTCAGGACCTGCAAATTGTTCCTCACCTGCTTTTAACCAACAGTGGGAGTTCTGCATTTTCAACCATACATTTCATACGGCGGCATTCCGATACTCGAATGATACGAATTGTTGTAAGCAAACTATATTAATGGAAGATGCGAATCCCAAGAACTACCATATTCTAAGACACACGCTCTCAACATATCTTCTAACATTTGAATCGTTCGTTCACTCTGGCCGTCTGTTTGTGGGTGATATGTTGTACTTAAATTCACATGCGTACCCAGATTCTGTTGTAAATTGTTCCAGAAGTTTGATACGAACCTAGTATCCCTGTCGGAAACTATTGACAACAGTACACCATGTCGACTAACGATTTCTTTCAAGTACAACTCTGCCAAATCACTTAATGAAGCGGTTTCATGAGTAGCTAAGAAGTGAGCACTCTTAGTTAGATGATCCACTATCACCAGATCATGTCGTGTTCTTTCTAAGTTCGGGGTAACTTAGTTACAAAATCCATCGTTATATGATCCCATTTCCACTGAGGAAATTCTGATTGTCGTAGAGACCCATATGGTTTATGATGTTCTGCTTTAACTTGAGCACAAATATGACATTTCTCAACGAAACCTGCAACATCTGTCTTCATTGTCGGCCACCAATACAACGTTTTCAAATCCCTGTACATCTTAGTACTACCCGGATGCACTGTCAATCTCGATTTATGCGCTTCAGTAAGGATTAATTCCCTCAAATCTCCAAGCATACGCACCCAAATTCTGTCTTTATAGGTCTTTAATCCTCTAGAATCATTGCATAGGTCAAATTTTCTTTTGGTCATTTGCTCAGTCTTTAGGTTTTCATCATTCAATGCTACTAACTGAACGGTTTTTAATCGATCGATCAAGTCTGAAACTATCTCAATTCTCATAAATCTGACATTTTCGACTGTTTTCTTACGACTCAGAGCATCTGCGACCACATTTGCTTTTCCCGGATGGTATTTAATCTCACAATCATAGTCTTTAATCAATTCTTGACATCGACGTTGACGCATATTTAATTCTTTCTGCGTAAATATGTACTGAAGACTCTTATGATCTGTATAGATTTCACAATATGTACCATACAAATAGTGTCTCCAAAGCTTCAAAGCAAACACAACTGCAGTTAACTCTAAATCATGAGTAGGGTAATTTCGTTCATGATTTTTCAACTGTCGTGAAGCATACTCTATAAATTTATTTCTTTTCATCAAAACACAACCCAGACCTGCGCGTGACGCATCGCAGTATACCACAAAATCTTTTGTTCCCTCTGGTAAAGCTAAAACCGGCACTTGACATAACAACTGTTTGAGAGTCTGAAAAGCCTTTTCTTCTTCATCAGTCCATCGAAAGGCTACATCTTTTCTGGTTAACTTATTTTACGGACCTGCTATTTTAGAAAAGTCTTTAATAAATCTGCGGTAATAACCTGCTAAACCCAGAAAACTCTTAATTTCTGTCGGCATTTTTGGCGAGTTCCAGTTCATTACAGCTTCTATCATAGACTGATCTACTTTGATACCCTGTTCACAAATCACATGACCCAGAAAATGTACTTCCCGCAACCAAAATTCACACTTGGAGAACTTAGCGTACAACTGTTCCTGTTTCAGAAGCTCTAACACCAACCTCAGATGCGTAGCATGATCTTTCTCGGTTTTCGAATATATCAAGATATCATCTATGAAGACAATCACAGACTTGTCAAGATACTGACGACACACCATGTTCATTAAATCCATAAACACTGCTGGCGCGTTTGTTAACCCAAATGGCATAACTAAAAATTCATAATGACCATATCTAGTTCTGAACGCTGTTTTCGGTATATCGTTATCTGCAACACGTACCCGATGATACCCTGAACATAAATCAATCTTTGAAAAGTAGGAAGCACTCTGTAACTGATCGAATAAATCATCTATTCTCGGTATCGGATACTTATTCTTTATTGTTCTCTTATTCAAATCACGGTAATCTATACACATGCGAAGTGACCCATCTTTCTTTTTCACAAATAAAACAGGAGCACCCCACGGTGAAGAACTTGGTCGAATAAACCCCTTATCTAACAATTCCTGAATCTGAGACATCATTTCTCGGATTTTTGATGAAGCTA
Organism: Rutidosis leptorrhynchoides; assembly: GCF_046630445.1. NCBI lineage: Eukaryota > Viridiplantae > Streptophyta > Magnoliopsida > Asterales > Asteraceae > Rutidosis > Rutidosis leptorrhynchoides. The sequence continues at coordinate 717,847,182 of NC_092333.1, forward strand.
ATCTGTAAGGAGCTTTTACAACTGGCGTAGCACCTGGAACCAAGTTAATTTTATACTCTACTTCACGTACTGGTGGTAACCCTGGTAAATCATCTGGAAACACTTCTGGAAATTCTGACACAACGAGAATATCGGTCACCTACTTCTTTTCTTTCTTAACATCGATCACATAAGCTAAGAACGAATCACACCCTTTCGATATCGCCTTCTGAGCTTTCATTAGGGAAACCATAGGAAAGTTAAATCTACTGCGCTCTCCCTTAGATATCACTCGGGACCCATTGGCCAAACAAAAAGAAATCATATTCTTATCACACTTAATATTGGCCCTATTAGCTCTTAACCAATTCATGCCTATGACTACATCAAAGCTAGGTATATGCATCAACAATCATGTTAAAGGGAAGGAATGGCCGTCGATTTCGATGGTAATTCCAGTCACAGATGATGTGCATGGAACCATTTTACCATCAGCTACTTCTATTCCCAAAGGTGTATCTAACATCCTAACAGGAAACTTCAACTTATCACAGAAGCCTAAGGACATAAAAGAACGATTCGCTCCTGAATCAAACAACACACGAGCTGGCAAGGAATTAACCAAGAACATACCGGTAATAATGTCATCGGTAGCAGTTGCAGCGTCTACCGTCATCTGAAACACCCTTGCCTCTGCTGTTGGAGGGTTCTTTCTCTTCTACCCGGCAGTAGAAGCAGAAGATCCCCCCAGAAGTTACTGACCTCGCCCCTGACCCTGCCCCAGAACTGGTTCTTGGTGCAGATGGACAATTCGTTGATCTATGTCCCTTTTGATGGCAACTCCAACAAACATTAGACTTAAAAGAACAAGCTGTTGATTCATAACCTAACACTCCACATTTCAAACACCTTCTGGTCATTGGAGAACATGGACCGACATGGGCCGATTTGCAAACATTACACCAACCAGACTGACTAGAACCCGATCCGCTCATACCAGAATTACTCTTCCATTTAAACCCGCCTGACTTTTTACCACGAAAACCGGATTGCTTACCCGACTGCTGAGTCGACTGTCCACCCGATTGACCTTCTGATTTTCCCCCAAAAGATTCACCTTTTGAACTTTCTCTTTTTGCTGCCATTACATCACCTTCAGTAACCTTGGCCATCTCATGAGCCTGCGCCAAGGTTGTTGCAAATCTTGCAACTGTTCTATACTCTGGCTTAATCACCCGCATAAAATGCTGAATTTTGTCCTTTTCAGTCGGTACCCATTATTGAACAAACCTTAGATTTGATGTGAAATCTCTGAAAACTTCATCAATCGTCATACTTTCCGTCATCATCGTATTCAAAAACTCAGTTTTCAATCTTTCCATCTCATATTCAGAACAACACTGCTCGCGAACCTTAGCAGCAAACTGTTCCCAGGTAATCTGACTGATCTGTTCTTTGGGTAGATATGTAGTAATAGAATCTCACCATTCCATTGCTTCACCCTTGAGAATCCTACTAGCAAATAATACCATAGATGCAGGTTCACAAAAGCTTGCTTCTTGATGTGTGCAGTGGGGGTATACGAATATACTATAGTTTTTATTACGAAAAATGACGAAATGTGATACAAGTTTTTATTTATTTACATAGATGGGATATACCTAAACTCTGCTACAACACTATAGGCAGTGTACCTAATCGTAGAGTAGTATAGTAATAATATATATAATTATATATAGTAATAATATATAAAAGGGAGTTTACCGTTTAATGACCGGTTTGTCGATTTTAAAACTTAAGTCACAATTTAAACCTAATGCAAAATATTATATATAACTTAATTTAAAGCGTAAAATAAATAACGATATTTAAATGATGATATATAAAATTACGATAAGAAATGAAATAAAAGTATTATGCTTATTTAAACTTCCGTAATCATGATGTTTGACGTTTTGATATTAATTTATTACCCTGGGTTAATTGTCCTTTGTCCTGGATTTATTTGATACCTATCTGGTTTTTGCTCATAATAGTCCATCGGTCATAATTATAAAATGCTCATCAAATTAACCTTATTCTCGAAGTCAAATATTACAACTAATTAGGGATTTAAACTGTAACTAGGTTTTAATACTTTGTTAATAATTACACCAGGTTATCGACTGCGTGTAATCTAAGGTTTTAATACTTTGTTAACAATTACACCAATTACCCTTGTATGTAATCCACCCCTGTTTTAATGAGTCCATTGACTATTAATCCATCCCTGTCTCCGGTCAAATGAACAATTATTAGTATTTATAAATATCCCGCTCACCGTACCCGATCGAGCCTATGTGGCTATTTATAAATATGTCAAATTATAAATCTCTATATTAATCAAATATAAAGTCCATTAATAACCCATAGTCCAATTTTCACAAGTGTCGGTCTTTTGTCCAAACCCCAATTATGGTCCAAAGTCTAATAACCCCGTCTTAATGTTTAGTCCAACATCACGATTACTTCGGCTCAAATAAGCATAATAATAACTTAAATACGAGACATTAATTTAAAAAGGGAGAACATAACTTACAATGATTATTTATGGCGTAGCTTTACATCGACATAACTTCGACTTTAAAACCTGTAAAATAACCGTTACATTACCTAAACTAGCTAATATAAAACTAAACTATATATATATATATATATATATATATATATATATATATATATATATATATATATATATATATATATATATATATATATATATATATATTAACAAAGAGTGGGAATTGAGGTGGGATGGTGTGTCGATGCTCTCTGCCTTGTTCCAGATATATAGCCAATGAAATGTACTATTTTTGTCGTGAAAGTTAGCCGAATATTATTGCCAACTTGTTTCAACTTTATTTCTTGTTTCAATATAGCCAATGATGTATACGGAGCATTAATATCATGTTGATATATTTTATTATTATATTATTATTATATATATTATTATATTTATTATTATTATAATAATAATTCAATCCATCGATGATTGAATTGAATTATTATTATTATTATATATTATTATTATTACGAATTATATGTATATTATATTATATTCTTATGCATAGTTGACTTGTAATTTTAGCTCCGTTGAGTTGTACTTTGATACTCGGTTTATGTCTCAGTTCCGAATTTTCGAACGTCTTTTTGTATGCTTTAATATCTTGTACTTTGCATTTTGTGGCTTGTACTCTTGTCAATTTTTAGACGTTATTCATCGATAAATTAAACCACTTGGAATGTAACTTGTACGTTTGAGCATTTTAGACGTTTTCATCTTCATATTTTCATTTTCATCTTTTGTCTTCGCACTTATTTATTTAAACGATTACAACTTAAAAATAGAACAACTACAACTAAAAACATTACATATTGGAAGGATATTGCGACTAAATATATGATCATTTGGAGCACTTGTTCAGTATCGTGAGTTCATTTGATTTCCTTTTACTCTTTATATTTTTGGGACTGAGAATACATGTGATGTTTTTACAACTGTTTTATTAAATGCCTTTGAAATCTATATTTTTGGACTGAGAATACATGAGATGCTTTTATAAATGTTTGACAAGATAGACACAAGCAAAACATTCCTCGAATGAATTATTATACAGACAGAAGTTCTGTTAATTATTGTTGAATTAGTTGGACATTATAATTGCCACTAATTGATGTGAATATTTCCCATTGATTATTATAGCTTAGTAACCTAAGAATTAGGAAACGGGTATGGCCCCTAATTCACACGAATCCTAAAGGTAGCTACCGGGTTTAACACCCCCACCCAGAATGTTCACTAGACGGAAGAGCTAGTGGGCGTGGTGTTTAGTACTTCGAGGTTTATATATTTATTACAGACTGAAAGTTCTGTTTATTTTGGGTATATTTATGATGCGCATTAAATGTTAAGGTCGGTTACCAAGCAAAGAAAATAAAGTGAATGTTATATATCGAGAGAATGATTTTTTATACACAGGATATGTGTATGATATTTTGTACACGAGATATGTGTACGGTTATGAAGCATTTTGAAAAATGATTTCGTACACGAGATATGTGTACTGCATTTAAAAGAAATCGCATGTACATTACATGTGGGTATAGGATTCGGGCCTATTTGTACCATGAAATATTTAAATCTTGTGGTCTATCAAAATTACTGAATTTTATTGTTTTATGATAAACTTATGAACTCACCAACCTTTTGGTTGACACTTAAAAGCATGTTTACTCTTAGGTATTAAAGAAATCTTTCGCTGTGCATTTGCTCATTTTAGAGATATTACTTGGATTCATTCACGGCATATTTCAAAAGACGTTGCATTCGAGTCGTTGAGTTCAACAAGATTACTATTAAGTCATTTATAGTTTGAATATATTATAAAATGGTATGCATGCCTATCAACTTTCGATGTAATGAAAGTTTGCCTTTTAAAAATGAATGCAATGTTTGTAAAATGTATCATTTAGAGGTCAGAACCTCGCGATGTATCCATATGTAAATGTACTCGTCCTTATGGATTAGGACGGGTCGCTTTAAGACCCACCCGATCGTCACTACTTAATTCTTTTTTAAGTGTAGTTTTTAGTAAATGGATATGTCTATTTTCTGGTTCTTGGTCAAATGAATCGTTATACACCGACATACATATTTCTTTAGGGTGAACAATTCCTAACATTTCCTTCCGTTCATTCTCGGGATCAAAGTTTTCACCTCTATTACCTAATTGGGTAAAATCTGAGGTGTCAATATCTATTACAGCTCGTAGTTCATCTATTAAGAATATTGGGTTTGAAGGTTGTGGGATGGTGAATTTCGGGATCGAAGCAAATTCTTCTTCTTTAAAGGTCCTTATCGGTCCCACCACTTTAGTCTCGGGGGTAAAATTTTCAACGTTATCATTTTCCCATGAGTACCAATTTGTCACCCTTACTTATTTTTCATCCATTGATGGATCGATGATTTCGTCAATAGAGGCTAATGTGTCGATATGTTGTGAAATTGGTAAAACTAAACAAAAAGTATCATCGAGATTTTTGATGATTTCGGATCTCTCGAATTCATCAAAATTCGATGATATGAGATTTTCGTGCACAAGACTCCTCAAATCAACAGGTGTGTAGTCTGATAGAGTTTCAGCTTGTCAATTTGCAAACTCTCTTATATGTTCATTTTGAGCATCAAATTCTTCGAGTTTGATTTTCATTTAATCTATAAAAAAAAAAATTCAGACACATAATTTTCCTCGTCCTCTGGTTGTTGAGTTTGGATATATTCTTGGGAATAATCCCAATTTAAATTGTATTCCTCATAATCATTCCATCAGGTTCCATGGGTGCATAATTTTCCATAGAAACGTAATAATAACATTCCCATGTTGAATGATAATCTCCACAGATTTCACAACCATTTATTGTTTCGTCATTCGTGATCCAACTTTGACCGAATGAATTGTCATCAACACCCGTTTGAGAGTATTGATGTAATTGATTTCGTATGTCAGAAAGAGTTTCCAAAATATTTTCGAGATTTTTCATAATACGCTTATTACTAAATTTTAAATTAATAGACTTTTCCGATTTTGCCAACGTTTCGAATAGCCAAAAGATGTAGCAGGTAGCCAGGATCCTTTAAATCAGAAAATTCACAACTCACCACTAACAAATCCAACTATTACTATGAACCAGAAAATTGGCGTCTATTAATTTAATCATTTGTACAAAAATATAATAACTTGTCGTAAAGTTAAAGTCTAAAATGTAGCGTCTAAAAACTAAAAACTAATACTAAGAAATTTAGCGTCTAAAATTTCTAGAAAATTTTAAAAGAAAGTGATAAAAATAAAATTTCAAATAAAAATATTATTGTTATATATTATTAAAATTATTATATAAAAATATTAATCTATATAATTGATAAAAATAAATAAACCTTAAAATTACAAATTATATTAAAACTATATAATAATTAAACCATAATAATAATAATAATAATAATAATAATAATAATAATAATAATAATAATAATAAACCTTAATCCCGTAATAAATGCTATGGTTCAGACCTGTCAGAAACACCCGCACGATTGCGTGGTTTTGTTCCTTCATTCTCCGCGAACGCGGAGCTATGCAGGCTCAGATTTCATTGCAGGTTCAAAACAGTTCGACAGTTCCAGTTTTTTTTTCAAAAATATATATAGAAAACTTATATAAAATAAAAATAAACTTATATTTTAAAAACTAAAAATAAAAATAAACATACTTTATAAGTTTATATATTTTAAACAAAATCTTAAAAATATATTTTTTTTTCTTTTTTTATTTTTTTTAAATAATTTTTTTTACAAATATAAATTATAAATATAGCGTTTCGCCGGTCCCCGGCAGCGGCGCTAAAAACTTGATGTGTGAAGCGGGGGTATACGAATATACTATAGTTTTTATTATGAAAAACGACGAAATATGATACAAGTTTTTATTTATTTACATAGATGGGATATACCTAAACTCTGCTACAACACTATAGGAAGTGTACCTAATCGTAGAGTAGTATAGTTTTTAGTAAGTCCGGTTCGTTCCACAGGGAGCTGGCTTATTTTACACTATATTTTTATATAACTATATTTGTACAAAATATATATAATTATATATAGTAATAATATATAAAAGAGGGTTTACCGTTTAATGACCGGTTTGTCGATTTTAAAACTTAAGTCACAATTAAAACCTAATGCAAAATATTATATATAACTTAATTTAAAGCGTAAAATAAATAACGATATTTAAATGACGATATATAAAATTGCGATAAGAAATGAAATAAAAGTATTATGCTTATTTAAACTTCCGTAATCATGATGTTTGATGTTTTGATCTTAATTTATTACCCCGGGTTAATTGTCCTTTATCTTGGATTTATTTGATACCTATCTGTTTTTTGCTCATAATAGTCCATCGGTCATAATTATAAAATGCTCGTCAAATTAACCTTATTCCCGAAGTCAAATATTCCAACTAATTAGGGATTTAAACTGTAACTAGGTTTTAATACTTTGTTAATAATTACACCAGGTTATCGACTGCGTGTAATCTAAGGTTTTAATACTTTGTTAACAATTACACCAATTACCCTTGTATGTAATCCACCCCTGTTTTAATGAGTCCATTGACTATTAATCCATCTCCGTCTCCGATCAAATGAACAATTATTAGTATTTATAAATATCCCGCTCACCGTACCCGATCGAGCGTATGTGGCTATTTATAAATATGTCAAATTGTAAATCTCTATATGTCAAATTGTAAATCTCTATATTAATCAAATATAAAGTCCATTAATAATCCATAGTCCAATTTCCACAAGTGTCGGTCTTTTGTCCAAACCCCAATTATGGTCCAAAGTCTAATAACCCCGTCTTAATATTTAGTCCAACATCACGATTACTTTGGCTCAAATAAGCATAATAATAACTTAAATACGAGACATTAATTTAAAAGGGGAGAACATAACTTACAATGATTATTTATCGCGTAGCTTTACGCGGACATAACTTCGACTTTAAAACCCGTAAAATAACCGTTACATTACCTAAACTAGCTAATATAAAACTAAACTATATATATATATATATATATATATATATATATATATATATATATATATATATATATATATATATATATATATATATATATATATATATATATATATATTAACAGAGAGTGAGAATTGAGGTGGGATGGTGTGTCGATGCTCTCTGCCTTGTTCCATATATATAGCCAATGAAATGTACTATTTTTGCCTTAAAAGTTTGCCGAATATTATTGCCAACTTGTTTCAACTTTATGTTTTGTTTCAATATAGCCAATGATGTATACGGAGCATTAATATCATGTTGATATATTTTATTATTATATTATTATTATTATATATTTTATTATATTTATTATTATTATAATAACAATTCAATCCATCGATGATTGAATTGAATTATTATTATTGTTATATATTATTATTATTATATATTATTATTATTACGAATTATATATATATTATATTATATTCTTGTGCATAGTTGCCTTGTAATTTTAGCTCCGTTGAGTTGTACATTGATACTCGGTTTATGTCTCGGTTCCGAATTTTCGAACGTCTTTTCGTATGCTTTAATATCTTGTACTTTGGTTTCGTGGCTTGTACTCTTGTCAATTTTTAGACGTTATTCATCGATAAATTAAACCACTTGGAATGTAACTTGTACGTTTGAGCGTTTTGGACGTCTTCATCTTCATATCTTCATTTTCGTCTTTCATCTTCGCACTTATTTATTTAAACGATTACAACTTAAAAATAGAACAATTACAACTAAAAACATTACATATTGGAAGGATATTGCGACTAAATATATGATCATTTGGAGCACTATCACTTCTAATGCCCTCTCCACTTCCCTTAACCAATTGAGCGTGTTGTGGGGTTTGTGTGACCGCTATACTCAGGGGGTTTGCAGTCTAGAAACTGTTTATAGGTACACTTCTTTCTCATCTCGGGAACTTGAAATGGGTATATCATCTAATTTGGAAACGACTGGTTAAACGGAAATGGCACTTGGAAGTTTTGATAGGTATTCTGTGGAAACTATGATTGGGAACTGCCACCGGCTTGAGTATAAAGGTTTGAAGGAAAAGTTGTGTTCAACGCAGTGGTATTAGGGATCCATCTTGTTCGTTCTTATTCTAATTCTTTAATTTTCTCCTGAGCTTCTAGTAATCGACTTTGAAGGTTTATTACTTCTTGAGAGGTTTCTTCCTCAGATGATAAGTGTCCATCTTCATTGGGAGCTCTGAAGATTCCAGTTCTAGGGGTGGCAGGGCCAGTAGCGTTAGCTTCGTTATCTACCATTACTGCACTACCACAACACTCACACCAAAGCTTAGTATAAATTCTGTTAGTACTAACAACTAACACATAACCTGTCCTAATACTCACTTAACCCATCCTCAGCATGTAACCATTACAATAACATAAACATATTTAATTACATATTACATATCCAAGTCATTTGACGACTAATATTAAATAATAATTCTAATGTCAAGTGACATTACAACCAAAATTCAGTTTTAACTGAAAAGACACATCAGAGTTTCTTCATAGTCAAACATAACAACACTGTAGTGACCTGAACTTTTCCATGTTTATATATATTAAATGAAATTGTTATTTACATGATTAAGTGTTTCCAACATATTAAGCAATCAAACTTATTAAGACTTGATTAATTGAACTAGGTTTCATATAGACAATTGACCACCCAAGTTGACCGGTGATTCACGAACGTTAAAACTTGTAAAAACTATATGATGACATATATATGATTATATATAGTTAACATGATATTATGATAAGCAAGTATCTCATTAGGTATTTTAACAATGAGTTATATACATAAAATTGAGTTTATTGAATTAAGAAACTCGAAACGATATATATAACGATTATCGTTATAACAACGTCTTACTAAATACAAATGAATCATATTAAGATATTGATACACTATGTTTAATCATGATAAATGATAAGTGAACATGTCATTAAGTGTATTAACAATGAACTTCATATGTAAAAACAAGACTACTAACTTAATGATTTCGAAACGAGACATATATGTAACGATTATCGTTGTAACGACATTTAACTGTATATATTTCATACTAAGATATATTATATATCATAATATCATGATAATGTAATAATTTAACATCTCTTTAGATATAATAAACAATGGGTTAACAATAATTAACAAGATCGTTAACCTAAAGGTTTCAAAACAACACTTACATGTAATGACTAATGATGACTTAACGACTCAGTTAAAATGTATTTACATGTAGTGTTTTAATATGTATTCATACACTTTTGAAAGACTTCAAGACACTTATCAAAATACTTCTACTTAACAAAAATGCTTACAATTACATCCTCGTTCAGTTTCATCAACAATTCTACTCGTATGCACCCGTATTCGTACTCGTACAATATACAGCTTTTATATGTATGTACTATTGGTATATACACTCCAATGATCAGCTCTTAGCAGCCCATGTGAGTCACCTAACACAAGTGGGAACCATCATTTGGCAACTAGCATGAAATATCTCATAAAATTACAAAAATATGAGTAATCATTCATGACTTATTTACATGTAAACAAAATTACACATCCTTTATATCTAATCCATATACCAACGACCAAAAACACCTACAAACACTTTCATTCTTCAATTTTATTCATCTAATTGATCTCTCTCAAGTTCTATCTTCAAGTTCTAAGTGTTCTTCATAAATTCTATAAGTTCTAGTTTCATAAAATCAAGAATACTTCCAAGTTTGCTAGCTTACTTCCAATCTTGTAAAGTGATCATCCAACCTCAAGAAATCTTTCTTATTTACAGTAAAATATCTTTATAATACAATGTAATACTCATATTCAAACTTTAATTCAATTTCTATAACTATAACAATCTTATTTCGAGTGGAATCTTACTTGAACTTGTTTTCGTGTCATGATTCTGCTTCAAGAACTTTCAAGCCATCAAAGGATCCTTTGAAGCTAGATCTATTTTTCTCATTTCTAGTAGGTTTACCTACTAAAATTAAGGTAGTAATGATGTTCATAACATCATTCGATTCATACATATAAAACTATCTTTTTCAAAGATTTAAACTTGTAATCACTAGGACATAGTTTAGTTAATTCTAAACTTGTTCACAAATAAAGTTAATCCTTCTAACTTGACTTTTAAAATCAACTAAACACATATTCTATATCTATATGATATGCTAACTTAATGATTTAAAACCTGGAAACACGAAAAACACCGTAAAACCGGACATACGCCGTCGTAGTAACACCGCGGGCTGTTTTGGGTTTGATAATTAAAAACTAAGATAAACTTTGATTTAAAATTTTTTCTTCTGGGAAAATAATTTTTCTTTTGAACATGAAACTATATCCAAAAATCATGGTTAAACTCAAAGTGGAAGTATGTTTTCCAAAATGGTCATCAAGACGTCGTTCTTTCGACTGAAATGACTACCTCTTACAAAAACGACTTGTAACTTATATTTACGACTATAAACTTATACTCTTTCTATTTAGATTCATAAAATAGAGTTCAATATGAAACCATAGCAATTTGATTCACTCAAAACGGATTTAAAACGAAGAAGTTATGTGTAAAACAAGATTAGATATTTTTTGATTGTTGTAGCTACGGAAAATATTGTAACAATTCTATACAAATCATATACTAGCTAACTTATATTGTATTATACATGTATTCTAATATATTATGTAATCTTGGGATACCATAGACACGTATGCAAATGTTTTGACATATCATATCGACCCATGTATATATATTATTTGGAACAACCATAGACACTCTATATGCAGTAATGTTGGAGTTAGCTATACAGGGTTGAGGTTGATTCCAAAAATATATATGCTTTGAGTTGTGATCTATCCTGAGACGTGTATACACTGGGTCGTGGATTGATTCAAGATAATATATCGATTTATTTCTGTACATCTAACTGTGGACAACTAGTTGTAGGTTACTAACAAGGACAGCTGACTTAATAAACTTACAATCATTATAACGTAATAAAAATATGTTGTAAATATATTTTGAACATACTTTGATATATATGTACATATTTGTTATAGGTTCGTGAATCGACCAGTGACCAAGTCTTACTTCCCGACGAAGTAAAAATCTGTGAAAGTGAGTTATAGTCCCACTTTTAAAATCTAATATTTTTGGGATGAGAATACATGCAGCTTTATAAATGTTTTACAAAATAGACACAAGTACATGAAACTACTTTCTATGGTTGAACGATCGAAGCCGAATATGCCCCTTTTACTTGGTAACCTAAGAATTAGTAAACCAGTCTACTATTTGACGTGAATCCTAAAGATAGATCTATTGGGCCCAACAAACCCCATCCATTGTAGCGGATGCTTTAGTACTTCGATGTTGTTTTATCATGTCCGATGGATGTCCCGGAATGATAGGGGATATTCTTATATGCATCTTGTTAATGTCGGTTGCCAGGTGTTTACCATATGAATGAATTTTATCTCTATGTATGGTATGTATATTGAAATATGAAATCTTGTGGTCTATTATTATGATTTGATAATATATAGGTTAAACCTATAACTCACCAACATTTTTTTTGACGTTTTAAGCATGTTTATTCTCAGGTGATTATTAAGAGCTTCCGCTGTTGCATACTAAAATAAGGACAAGATTTGGAGTCCATGCTTGTATGATATTGTGTAAAAACTGCATTCAAGAAACTTATTTTTGATGTAATATATTCTTATTGTAAACCATTATGTAATGGTCGTGTGTAAACGGTATATTTTAGATTATCATTATTTGATAATCTACGTAATGCTTTTTAAACCTTTATCGATAAAATAAAGGTTATGGTAATTTAAAAATGAATACAGTCTTTGAAAAACATCTCATATAGAGGTCAAAACCTCGCGACGAAATCAATTAATATGGAACGTTTATAATCAATATGAACGGGACATTTCAGTTGGTATCCGAGCGTTGGTCTTAGAGAACCAGAAAATTGCATTAGTGTGTCTTATCAAGTTTGTTAGGATACATTAGTGAGTCTAGACTTCGACCTTGTTTTTTTTTTAAAACGATTGCTTAACACTTTTGTTGAAAACTATATATTATTAACATGTAAATATTATGTGATATATTAACCTCTTAATGTGTTTGATATTGTGTGATAGATGTCTACCACTAGTACAAATCCCATCGATTCACCTAATAATAATGAAGAGTCGAATATATTTTGGGAAGATTCACAAATTCCCGAAGAGGAACCGGAAGAAGAGGATCCGGAAGAAGAGGAACCGGAAGAAGAGGAATCAGAAGAGGAGGAACTGGAAGAGGAGGAACCGGAAGAAGAAGAGGTTCCGGAGGAAGAAATATTGATACCTACAGTAAATCGATTAAATAAAAGAAAATCATCAACCAACGGCCAAAGTTAAAAATGGTCAATGGTGTTTCCGCCGAGGAAGCAAAATATTGGGAAGATTACTAATTTTTCGATGAATCGGATCCCGATGAGGATTCCGATGATGTTATACAAATTACCTCGACCCAATTTAATAAAGTAAAAGAAAATAATTAGGGAAAAGGTATAAAAGTAGAGAAACCTGATTCCAACCCCGATGAACTTCATATGTATCGGCAACGTCCGTATTTCCTAAATTGTAACAATAACCCGGGAACCTCTAAACCACCAGGTTTTTCTAAACCCTTGTGGAAAATGACGGTTCGTATTAGAGGAGCACCATATATCCCTAGAAAATTAGGAAAACGAACCAAGTCCGAAGAAGAAGAAACCAGCGATTCAGATTAGAGGGTTGTAATCATGTTGTGTATTATATGTATTGCAGTGTGCTTGTACTTTTATGTTCTATGTAAAAATTGTCTGTATTGTTTGTTAATTATCTTTTACGAATCTAATCCTTGTCTATTTTACAGTATAAAAACGAAATGGACGTTAAGGGTAGACAACCGAATATTTTAGAAGATCTACCAGAGGATATGATTGAGGAAATCTTGTCTAGAGTTGGTCAGAATTCATCAGCACATTTAGTTATGGTGAAATTAACTTGTCAAACATTTGAAAGACTTTCCAGAAATGCCTTAGTTTATAAAAGGCTTTCCTTTGATAGGTGGGGTATATCACATTGGGGAGACCGTAAGTTACGCCGTGTTTTCTTTAAAGCGTTAAATGTGGGGAACCCAAATGCAATTTTACGCTACGGGTTAAGAACCTATTTTGACTCAACATATCCCAACATAGGATTTCGTGAATTAGAAAGAGCTTCTAACATGAAACATAAAGAAGCATGTTATGCTTACGGGTTATTGATGTTCGCTTCTTACCAAAGTGAGAAAAAGAACATCGGATTGTAACTTTTAAATAAAACCTTTCCACAAGTGACGGATTCAGTAGTTGGGGTGAGAAACAAGGTTTTTTTATTATTACGGGGCTGTTGGACATTACGAAACCCTCGTCCTTTTGACGACATTACAACATGCTGCCTAGCCAATGGTCATAATGGTTATTTTCCACAAGACCAAGGATGGGAAGTCGTCTTAGTAAAACCAGAATGCATGACTTGTTTCTGGACTTATGAATTACGTGTCTTTATTTCCTTTGCTGAACAACTTGCGTATTAACTAGATTTATCTTCAAAACTGTCATGTATCAAAGTGTACAATATTTCATGTATATGTAATATAGCGATATTGTAAGTTTGAAGAATATTTGTATGTGATATATTATTATAATCAGTTTTTCATATGGAATTGTAGTAGTTGAATTGCATATTAGCTACTAAGTATGAACTTAACGGGTAGGTAGTACCCGAATTTAAACTTATAAAATGCTAATACAAAGAAAAAGCTTTTATAAATGAGTTCATATTATGCTACGAAATACGATTGACTACTCTTAAATTCTATATGATTAACTCAATTATTTTGACTATTTTTTTAAAGGAAATGGCACCTGCGACTCGTCAGAACTTGAACATGAGTGAGGAAGACTTCCGTGTTTTCCTTGCTGCGAACATAGCCACAGTGTAGGCTGCGATGCAAAATAACAATAACTCTGGATCTAGCAGTGGAACTAATTTCGCAAGAAATCGTGTAGGATGCTCTTATAAAGAATTCACTGCCTGCAAACCTTTGGAATTTGATGGAACCGAAGGACCAATTGGATTGAAACGGTGGACCGAGAAGGTCGAATCGGTGTTTGCCATAATTAAGTGTACTGAAGAGGACAAAGTTAAGTACGCTACGCATACCTTCACAGGTACAGCGTTAACATGGTGGAATACCTATCTCGAGCAGGTAGGACAAGATGCTGCTTACGCACTACCATGGTCAGCATTCAAGCAATTGATGAACGAGCAGTATCGTCCCAGAAACGAGGTCAATAAGCTCAAGGTAGAGCTTAGAGGATTACGAACGCAAGGTTTCGATATCACCACGTACGAACGACGATTCACAGAATTGTACCTATTGTGTCCCAGAACGTTCGAAGACGAAGAAGAGAAGATCGACGCATTTGTAAAAGGGTTACCGGAAAGAATTCAAGAAGATGTGAGTTCACACGAGCCCACCTCCATACAAAAGGCAAGTCGAATGGCTCACAAATTAGTGAACCAGATCGAAGGAAGGATTAAAGAGCAGGCGACCGAAGAGGCTAACATAAAACAAGTCAAGAGAAAGTGGGAAGAAACCAATGACAAGAGTCACCAATACAACAACAACAATCACAACCACAATCGCAATAACTATCCCAATAACCGCAACATCAATTGCAACAACAACTTCAACAAATGTCCCAACAACAACTACAATAACCATCCCAACAACAACAACAACAACAACAACAACAACAGCAACAACAGCAACAATAACAATTCCAACAACAATCCCAATAACAACAATGGCAACAAAAACCAAAAACAACCATGCCAAAGATGTGAAGAGCATCACCTGGGGTTCTGCACGACATTTTGCAACAGGTGTAAAAGAAATGGTCATAGCGCGAAGAAGTGCGAAATCTACGGACCAATGCATAACAAAACTAAAGGGACAAATAATGTCGGAACCAATAACACCGCCATAGTTTGTTTTGGATGTAGAAAACCGGGCCACTTTAGTAGAAATTGCCCGAATCAGGGGAATACTAATGGGCAGGGCCGCATAAGAGTTTTCAATATTAATACGGCAGAAGCGCAGGAAGACCCGGAGCTTCTTACGGGTATGTTTCTCATTGACAATAAATCTGCTTATATTTTATTTGATTTGGGTGCGGATAGAAGCTATATGAGTAGAGATTTTTGTGCTAAACTAAGTTGTTCACCGATGCCCTTGGATAATAAATTTTTACTCGAATTAGCAAACGGTAAATTAATTACAGCAGATAATATATGTCGGAATCGAGAAATTAAACTGGTTAGCGAAACATTTAAGATTGACTTGATACCAGTAGAGTTAGGGAGTTTTGATGTGATAATCGGTATGGACTGGTTGAAAGAAGTGAAAGCAGAGATCGTTTGTTACAAAAATGCAATTCGCATTATACGAGAAAAAGGAAAACCCTTAATGGTGTACGGAGAAAAGAGCAACGCGAAGTTAAATCTTATTAGTAACCTGAAGGCACAAAAACTAATAAGAAAAGGTTGCTATGCTGTGCTAGCACACGTCGAGAAAATCAATTCCGAAGAAAAGAACATCAATGATGTTCCCGTCGCAAAAGAATTTCCCGATGTATTTTTGAAAGAATTACCGGGACTACCTCCACACCGATCCGTTGAATTTCAAATAGACCTTGTACCGGGAGCTGCACCAATAGCTCGTGCTCCATACAGACTCGCACCCAGCGAAATAAAGGAACTTCAGAGCCAATTACAAGAACTTTTAGAGCGTGGTTTCATTCGACCAAGCACATCACCGTGGGGAGCTCCTGTTTTGTTTGTCAAGAAGAAGGATGGTACATTTAGGTTGTGCATCGACTATCGAGAGTTGAACAAACTTACCATCAAGAACCGCTACCCACTACCGAGAATCGACGACTTATTTGATCAACTACAAGGCTCTTCGATTTATTCGAAGATTGATTTACGTTCTGGATATCATCAAATGCGGGTGAAGGAGGATGATATTCCAAAAACTACTTTTAGGACGCGTTACGGTCATTACGAGTTTATGGTTATGCCATTTGGATTGACAAACGCACCAGCTGTGTTCATGGACCTCATGAACCGAGTGTGTGGGCCTATCTTGACAAGTTTGTCATTGTTTTCATCGATGACATACTTATTTACTTGAAGAATGATCAAGAGCACGAAGAACATTTGAGAAAAGTGCTAGAGTTGCTAAGAAAAGAAAAACTGTATGCTAAGTTTTCAAAGTGTGCATTTTGGTTGGAAGAAGTTCAATTCCTCGGTCATATAGTGAACAAAGAAGGTATTCAGGTGGATCCAGCAAAGATTGAAACCGTTGAAAAGTGGAAAACTCCGAAAACTCCGAAACACATACGCCAATTTTTAGGGCTAGCTGGTTATTACAGGAGATTCATCCAAGATTTTTTCAAAATAGCAAAACCCTTGACTGCATTAACGCATAAAGGGAGGAAATTTGAATGGAAGGATGAACAAGAAAAAGCCTTTCAATTGTTGAAGAAAAAGTTAACTACGGCACCTATATTATCATTACCTAAAGGGAATGATGATTTTGTGATATATTGTGACGCCTTAAAGCAAGGTCTCGATTGTGTATTAATGCAACGAACGAAAGTAATTGCTTATACGTCTAGACAATTGAAGATTCACGAACAGAATTATACGACGCATGATTTGGAATTAGGCGCGGTTGTTTTTGCATTAAAGACTTAGAGGCACTACTTATATGGGGTCAAAAGTATTATATATACCGACCACAAAAGTCTTCAACACATATTTAATCAGAAACAACTGAACATGAGGCAGCGCAGATGGATTGAATTGATGAATGATTACGACTTTGAGATTCGTTACCACCCGGGGAAGGCGAATGTGGTAGCCGACGCTTTGAGTAGAAAGGACAGAGAACCCATTCGAGTAAAAGCTATGAATATAATGATTCACAATAACATTACTACTCAAATAAAGGAGGCGCAACAACGAGTTTTAAAAGAGGAAAATTTAATGGATGAAATACTCAAAGGATCGGAGAAACATCTTAATATTCGGGAAGACGGAACCCGGTATAGGGCTGAAAGAATTTGGGTACCAAAATTTAGAGATATGAGAGAAATGGTACTTAGAGAAGCTCATAAAACTAGATACTCAATACATCCTGGAACAGGGAAGATGTACAAGGATCTTAAGAAACATTTTTGGTGGTCGGGTATGAAAGCCGATGTTGCTAAATACGTAGGAGAATGTTTGACGTGTTCCAAGGTCAAAGCGGAGCATCAGAAACCATCAGGTCTACTTCAACAACCCGAAATCCCGAATGGAAATGGGAAAACATTACCATGGATTTCATCACTAAATTGCCAAGGACTGCAAGTGGTTTTGATACTATTTGGGTAATAGTTGATCGTCTCACCAAATCAGCACACTTCCTGATAATAAGAGAAGATGACAAGATGGAGAAATTAGCACGATTGTATTTGAAGGAAGTCGTCTCCAGACATGGAATACCAATCTCTATTATCTCTGATAGGGATGGCAGATTTATTTCAAGATTCTGGCAGACATTACAGCAAGCATTAGGAACTCGTCTAGACATGAGTACTGCTTATCATCCACAAACTGATGGGCAGAGTGAAAGGACGATACAAATGCTTGAAGACATGCTACGAGCATGTGTTATTGATTTCGGAAACAGTTGGGATCGACACCTTCCTTTAGCAGAATTTTTCTACAACAGTAGCTACCATTCAAGTATTGAGATGGAGTCGTTTGAAGCACTCTATGGTAGAAAGTGCAGGTCTCCGATTTTTTGGAGTGAAGTGGGGGATAGACAGATTACGGGTCCAGAGATAATACAAGAAACTACCGAGAAGATCATCCAAATTCAACAACGGTTGAAAACCGCCCAAAGTCGACAAAAGAGCTACGCTGACATTAAAAGAAAAGATATAGAATTCGAAATTGGAGAGATGGTCATTCTTAAAGTTGCACCTTGGAAAGGTGTTGTTCGATTTGGTAAACGAGGGAAATTAAATCCAAGGTATATTGGACCATTCAAGATTATTGATCGTGTCGGACCAGTAGCTTACCGACTTGAGTTACCTCAACAACTTGCGGCTGTACATAACACTTTCCACGTCTCGAATTTGAAGAAATGTTTTGCTAAAGAAGAACTCACTATTCCGTTAGACGAAATCTAAATCAACGAAAAACTTCAATTCATCGAAGAACCCGTCGAAATAATGGATCGTGAGGTTAAAAGACTTAAGCAAAACAAGATACCAATTATTAAGGTTCGATGGAATGCTCGTAGAGGACCTGAGTTCACTTGGGAACGAGAATATCAGATGAAAAAGAAATACCCGCACCTATTTCCAGAAGATACGTCAACACCTGCAACTGCTTAAAATTTCGGGACGAAATTTATTTAACGGGTAGGTACTGTAGTGACCCGAACTTTTCCATATTTATATATATTAAATAAAATTGTTATTTACATGATTAAGTGTTTCTAACATGTTAAGCAATCAAACTTGTTAAGACTTGATTAATTGAAATAGGTTTTATATAGACAAGACCACCCAAGTTGACCGGTGATTCACGAACGTTAAAACTTGTAAAAAACTATATGATGACATATATATGATTATATATATAGTTAACATGATATTATGATAAGCAAGTATCTCATTAGGTATTTTAACAATGAGTTATATACATAAAATTGAGTTTATTGAATTAAGAAACTCGAAACGATATATATAACGATTATCGTTATAACAACGTCTTACTAAATACAAATGAATCATATTAAGATATTGGTACACTATGTTTAATCATGATAAATGATAAGTAAACATGTCATTAAGTGTATTAACAATGAACTTCATATGTAAAAACAAGACTACTAACTTAATGATTTCGAAACGAGACATATATGTAACGATTATCGTTGTAATGACATTTAACTGTATATATTTCATACTAAGATATAATATATATCATAATATCATGATAATGTAATAATTTAAAATCTCTTTAGATATAATAAACAATTGGTTAACAACAATTAACAAGATCGTTAACCTAAAGGTTTCAAAACAACACTTACATGTAACGACTAACGATGACTTAACGACTCAGTTAAAATGTATTTACATGTAGTGTTTTAATATGTATTCATACAATTTTGAAAGACTTCAAGACACTTATCAAAATACTTCTACTTAACAAAAATTCTTACAATTACATCCTCGTTCAGTTTCATCAATAATTCTACTCGTATGCACCCGTATTCGTAATCGTACAATACACAGCTTTTAGATGTATGTACTATTGGTATATACACTCCAATGATCAGCTTTAGCAGCCTATGTGAGTCACCTAACACATGTGGGAACCATCATTTGGCAACTAGCATGAAATATCTCATAAAATTACAAAAATATGAGTAATCATTCATGACTTATTTACATGTAAACAAAATTACACATCCTTTATATCTAATCCATATACCAACGACCAAAAACATCTACAAACACTTTCATTCTTCAATTTTCTTCATCTAATTGATCTCTCTCAAGTTCTATCTTCAAGTTCTAAGTGTTCTTCATAAATTCTATAAGTTCTAGTTTCATAAAATCAAGAATACTTCCAAGTTTGCTAGCTTACTTCCAATCTTGTAAAATGATCATCCAACCTCAAGAAATCTTTATTATTTACAGTAATATATCTTTCTAATACAAGGTAATACTCATATTCAAACTTTAATTCACTTTCTATAACTATAACAATCTTATTTCGAGTGGAATCTTACTTGAACTTGTTTTCGTGTCATGATTCTGCTTCAAGAACTTTCAAGCCATCCAAGGATCCTTTGAAGCTAGATCTATTTTTCTCATTTCCAGTAGGTTTACCTACTAAAATTAAGGTAGTAATGATGTTCATAACATCATTCAATTCATACATATAAAACTATCTTATTCGAAGATTTAAACTTGTAATCACTAGAACATAGTTTAGTTAATTCTAAACTTGTTCACAAATAAAGTTAATCCTTCTAAATTGACTTTTAAAATCAACTAAACACATGTTCTATATCTATATGATATGCTAACTTAATGATTTAAAACCTGGAAACACGAAAAACACCGTAAAACCGGACATACGCCGTCGTAGTAACACCGCGGGCTGTTTTGGGTTTGATAATTAAAAACTATGATAAACTTTGATTTAAAAGTTATTCTTCTGGGAAAATAATTTTTCTTATGAACATGAAACTATATCCAAAAATCATGGTTAAACTCAAAGTGGAAGTATGTTTTCCAAAATGGTCATCAAGACGTCGTTCTTTCGACTGAAATGACTACCTCTTACAAAAATGACTTGTAACTTATATTTCCGACTATAAACCTATACTTTTTCTGTTTAGATTCATAAAATAGAGTTTAGTATGAAACCATAGCAATTTGATTCACTCAAAACGGATTTAAAACGAAGAAGTTATGGGTAAAACAAGATTGGATATTTTTTGATTGTTGTAGCTACGGGAAATATTGTAACAATTCTATACAAATCATATCCTAGCTAACTTATATTGTATTATACATGTATTTTAATATATTATGTAATATTAGGATACCATAGACACGTATGCAAATGTTTTGACATATCATATCGACCCATGTATATATATTATTTGGAACAACCATAGACACTCTATATGCAGTAATGTTGGAGTTAGCTATACAGGGTTGAGGTTGATTCCAAAAATATATATGCTTTAAGTTGTGATCTAGCCTGAGACGTGTATACACTGGGTCATGGATTGATTCAAGATAATATATCGATTTATTTCTGTACATCTAACTGTGGACAACTAGTTGTATGTTACTAACGAGGACAGCTGACTTAATAAACTTAAAATCATTATAACGTAATAAAAATATGTTGTAAATATATTTTGAACATACTTTGATATATATGTACATATTTGTTATATGTTTGTGAATCGACCAGTGGCCAAGTCTTACTTCCCGATGAAGTAAAAATCTGTGAAAGTGAGTTATAGTCCCACTTTTAAAATCTAATATTTTTGGGATGAGAATACATGCAGCGTTATAAATGTTTTACAAAATTGACACAATTACATGAAACTACTTTCTATGGTTGAACGATCGAAGCCGAATATGCCCCTTTTACTTGGTAACCTAAGAATTAGTAAACCAGTCTACTAATTGACGCGAATCCAAAAGATAGATCTATTGGGCCCAACAAACCCCATCCATTGTAGCGGATGCTTTAGTACTTCGATGTTGTTTTATCATGTCCGATGGATGTCCCGGAATGATAGGGGATATTCTTATATGCATCTTGTTAATGTCGGTTTCCAGGTGTTCACCATATGAATGAATTTTATCTCTATGTATGGGATGTATATTGAAATATGAAATCTTATGGTCTATTATTATGATTTGATAATATATAGGTTAAACTTATAACTCACCAACATTTTTGTTGACGTTTTAAGCATGTTTATTCTCAGGTGATTATTAAGAGCTTCCGCTGTTGCATACTAAAATAAGGACAAGATTTGGAGTCCATGCTTGTATGATATTGTGTAAAAACTGCATTCAAGAAACTTATTTTTGATGTAATATATTCTTATTGTAAACCATTATGTAATGGTCGTGTGTAAACGGTATATTTTAGATTATCATTATTTGATAATCTACGTAATGCTTTTTAAACCTTTATCGATAAAATAAAGGTTATGGTTATTTTAAAAATGAATGCAGTCTTTGAAAAACGTCTCATATAGAGGTCAAAACCTCGCGACGAAATCAATTAATATGGAACGTTTATAATCAATATGAACGGGACATTTCAAACACCATGCCTGTCTTCTCCCCAAAATGCATAATCTACAAAAGCTAACAACTTGCATGGAGGAGATGGAGGGGAATTAACACGAAGCTAAGTGAGTACGACTAACTACAGGCAATAGTATACAGGAACCGTTAAACTAATCATGTCACAAAGGCTAACACACAAACATCACCCAAGTGCCTTCTACAGAGACTCTGGCGGCTCGGCCAAACCATTAACCACCAGCTGATCAGACTGGGGCTTACCAGAAGTTCCTCCACCACCGTATGTATATATATAATCCACACTCGACGGACGCGTCATTCACATATATATACACCTCGATTTTCTAGGCTACCACATGAAGAACCCAACCCGCAGGTTGATCTCTCCTACCGAGGCTACCACACAATAAGGATGCACTAGGCTCCAGCAGACAATCATCAACTAACATGAAGTCATCACAGCATACTAACTAACCATAGTAGCAAGTATAACTAACAAGCATAGCAATCATAATATAACATGCTACTCTATACTATATACTCCAGTTAGTCCCACTCACCAAATACCAGCAACCAGATCAGATAATCTACTACTGAGCGGCTTCTTTATCCTTATCACCTGAACATAAGGCAAATCAAGTTAGTTGCTGTTCGTTAACACCAAACAACACAATACAGAAATTTTTGTATAAAAAAGCGCTCGCTAAAAATTTCTTCTTAACACTTATGCATTTTCAAAATTTACATCCAGATCATCAATAAATAAACGGGCAGCATAATGGCTAGAAAACAGCTGAATTTCACTATAATGCATCACTGATCTACATCCGTACGGTTGCACATGCATCCGTACGGTTGCAAGTCCATCCGTACGGTTACATCGTGCACCCGTACGGTTGCACACCCACTGCCCAGTTTCACCAACACCACTGCATCCGTACGGTTGCACTTGCACCCGTACGGTTGCACAGTGTACCCGTGCGGTTGCAATCTGCAACCGTACGGTTGTGTTCATCGAGCAACAGCAGCAGAAAGTGACGGGTTTCGAGCCAAAATCACCCAAATCTCGATTTCTGGACGTTTTGACACCAAAATTCGTTTAGAAAACATTTATAACACTTATAGAAACTTAAACCCCAACAAATTATGCCAAAACAACACCAAAACCACAAGATTTGACCAAAAACCCCTTTTTGAACCAAAACCTAATTAACAACACAAAACTCACTGATTTGAACACGAATTCAGCTGAGATATACCTTGATTAACACACTGAAATCACAAAGAACTGATTACACACAAAGATTCAACACAAAAACGAGATTTAAGAGATTAGGGTTCTTGAATTAGGTTTAAGTGTGTGTGTGTGAAAATGAAGAATCTGGAAGAAACATCACAAATGAGCTGGTACAAGCTTATATATTTAAGTTAAACACCATACCCCATCACACACGGGTATTTATCAGTTATCTGGTATCTTTCACACATCATTTGGCAATCCAAACGAAGTCTAAAATAATTAAACAAACCTGTTCTGTGATCCTTGTCACAAACTGGTCCTAACCTCATCAATAAATAATAATAAATATTAAATAAAAATAAAAGCATATAATAACACAATACTAACTTAAGGGCAATTTAAGTAATCTTACAGCTAGGCCCGATTGAGGATGTTACAACCCCCACATTACGTGAGATGTCTGGGTTGATGTCACCAATTTAAATCTTTTCGTGAGAGAATGTGTCTCATTAAAATAAGCCTGGATGTGAGGTTTTACCGGATTCGTTCACGGACCTCTACCTAGACACTGCCCGTATGGATGTGTTTCCGACTACCGGCGATAAGGTTCGGGTTTTTGACAGAACGTGTGTATTACGTGCAAATGATGAGGGTCGGTGAGATAAATGATCCGCTGATGCAAAAATTGCTGTTAAAAATGCTCATAGATAAAAAATTTCATCCACATCTACTATCATTTTGTTTTTGTTTGTTGATATCCACATTGATTATTAATAAACAGGTAGATTAAGGTAGATTAATCAAACTTATTGGATAAACTCTCATAGACATTCCAAGTAAGAGATCTTATTAGTATTACTTCACCCGTCAAATGTTTTGTAGATATTTTGGTTGGATTTAAGATAGATATGATGAATGTTAGTTTTTGCTTTTACATTTAAATTAAGTTTGACTAAATTTATTTAAAATACGAGTTATTGATAGTAATAAATAAGGGTAAGTTGAAAAGTTTTCTTGATATTTAATAATTATTATGGATAACATGATATTTATTTTGGAACATATATAAATAGTGTGATGAAATTATTTTAAGATGAATAGAGTATCTATAGTTTTATTAAAATCCTAAAATAATGATGTTATTATTAGGTTAATTATTTTATTAAAAAAATTAAAAAAAATAGAAGAAAAAAAAGTTTAAGCATGGTGGGTGATGTATTGATATAAATAATTTTGAATTAAAATTAAATCTTATTAATTAATTATTATTATTAAATCTTATTAATATTAGTTAATTATTATTATTAAATCTTATTAATTAATTATTATTATTAAATCTTATTAATAACTATTTTAATTATTAAAGTTAAATAATTTTAAATAATTTTAATTAATTATTTTGAATTGAGTACAAGAAGGTATAAAAGCTAGATAGAAGAAAACCAATTCGAAATTTATATTTTAATTTAAACTTTTAAATAAAATGACTGCCAATACATTATACTACTGAAATGACTCGTGGAATCACGGTGTTGTTTAAACGAAATACTTTAATGATATGTTTTAGGTATTAAGTGAATGTAAATGCAAAACTCATTTAGTTTAATGACCCGTAGAATCACAAATTTTGACTAAGAAACTTGTTGTTGTTAACTTGATCAGAATAAATGAACTACATTAATTCTCTCACAATCTTCTTCCAATTTTCATTACAATTATTATTTTCTTGTCATAAATGATACTTATTTAACATTAAAGAGGGACTCAAAATACCTAATTCAACCTCGCGAATATCATGATTATTTTTTAATTCTTCTATCATACTATATACCTTTATTTTAAATAGTCATAATATGATTTAACGTATGTTATCAATTTTCATATTCTTGTTGTTTAACAAACATATAATAATAAAACATTCAAGGTGTGATAAATTTCATTATAAAAAAACACATAAAAGGGAATAATTCTTTGAAAAAATCATTAACAATGACAAGAAGATTTGTACCTGCTTTTTAGAAACAAAAGGTTGGAGTAGATAATATGATGGAGATTGAGAAAAAGATTTGTACAGATTTGTACAGATTGAGAAAAAAATCATGATAATATATGGTGGAGAAGCTCCGAGATATATATTGATAAAATAGTAACACCGTATTAAATATTAAATGATATTTTTATTAATTATTTTTACTTTTCGAATCGGCATTCATATATTATTGACATTTATTTTTTTTATTTTGTATTTTTTTAATTAGAATTAATATTAATTTAAAATAATAACATCGGCATTACAAAAATTAAAGGTTAATTAGTGAAATGATGAAATCACTATTTTAGAGCTTTATATATATATATATATATATATATATATATATATATATATATATATATATATATATATATATATATATATGGAGAGGATACAGTGAGAAGTTTTTTAGTGTGAGAATTCTAGGAACTCTAAATACACTAAAATTCGAGCAAAAAAAGTGGCGGACGAGCAAAAAACAAGGAATTTGAACAAAAAATAAGAAATTCGAGCAAAAAAAAAGAAATGAGGGCGAACAAAAATGGAGCAATTCGAGCAAAAATTTGAGATGCTGAAAATGTAGAACACAAAAATGTAGAACATGTTCGAATTCATCAATTTTTGCTCGCCCTTCAACTTTTTTGCTCGACTTTCAAATTTTTGCTCGCACTTCCTTTTTTTTTTGCTCGAATTACTCCAAAATTGTAGAACCAAAAATGTAGAACCAAGCGAAAAATGCATGTAAAAAAATTTGTTCGACTAGCTTTTTTTTTGTTCGCCCGCCAAAATTTTTTGCTCGAATTTCGAGTTCTTAGGGTTCTCACACCAAAAAGTTCTCATTTAATCCCTCTACTATATATATATATATATATATATATATATATATATATATATATATATATATATATATATATATATATATATATATATATATATACTAGGTTTTTGAGCCCGTGCATTGCACGGGTGTGTAAAAAACCGTGAAAAAATGTAATTTGCATTTCATATTGGTATGTAAATAGGGATATAAAAAAATAGAGAAAGTATAATAATTATTTAATAGCCTGTGGTGATTTTTAAAAATTCTTTTGAATTTAAGAGCCCGTGGTGTTGAAAATTTTTCAAAGTTATGTTAGTAATTTAACGTCTACAAATTTTTTTTCTCACCATTAATATCTTTTTAATTATTCTTATGAGTTTAAGAGCCCGTAGTGTTGGTTTCAGAGCCTGTGCGTTGGACATGGGTAAAATATTTTACAATTATTATATACAATTATTTTTTGAATAAAAATATAACCCGCGAGTTTAATTTTAATAAGGTTGTTAGTCATTTCAGCAATATAAGGGTACTCGGGGGAGTCGTCATGTATAAATAATATTATAATAGTTACATTTGTATGTTTGTAAATATTTTAAGGACTTAAACTGTAAATTCAAATTACTTTCATATTTATTCCAAAAAAATGCTTCGTTGGTAGTGCATCGAAGCTCCGTCTCGAATACAATTTATTTCGTTTTGCTCGTAAAATTATTTCGAGTTGAAAGGTGATGGCGGTGGAACCTAACTCGCGTCGAATCGGAAAATGAATCCGTTCAAAAATTTTGGTGGATTTTGTTTGATAGGTTTATATTAAATAGTGAATTTACTTTTTATATCCCTAGAGTTATATTTTATACCCCTGATAAATTACAATAAGTACCCAAATATGAGGGGGTAAATTATAAATTTAAAGGAAAATATATAAAAAAGGAAGTCATGTTGTATATTATTGAGCATTTGTTTACATACGGAGCATCATTTATTATTATTTATTTTATATATAATAATAAAATTATATAAACATCCTTAATTAAATAACTATAAATATAATATATAGATACAACTATCTTAAAATAACTTTCAACCACAATTAAGAATAATTTTTTCTTATATATATATATATATATATATATATATATATATATATATATATATATAGATTGCAGGTTGTTTAATTAATTGGCAATTAATATTTTACCCTAGCTAATTTATATTTTGGTGTCAATCGTACCAAACATTAATTATGAAATCCTATATATTATCGAAAATATATTAGGTTAATTATGTTAAAAGACGCTAAGCTCAATGGAAATGAATAGTACTATTCATTTCCACTTTCCTCAAACTTAATCTCTTAACTTTCATTAACATACAAATCGAACCCCCCACTTTATATGTATATTACCTATATCTAAAAATGGAAATGAATAGTACTATTCATTTTTCCACTTTCCTCAAACTTAACCCCTTAACTTTCATTAAAATACAAATTGAACCCCCCACTTTATACGTATATTTTTTCCCAAAGGTAAGGTGGAAATGAATAGTACTATTCATTTTTTCACTTTTCGCAAACTTAACCCTTAACTTTCATTAAAATACAAATCGAACCCCCCACTTTATACGTATATTTTTCCTCAAATTTCGCAAGCTTAACCCCCTAACTTTTATTAAAATACAAATCGAACCCCCACTTTACTAACTTTTTTTTTTAACTAATATTCAATTTTCACAAACTTAACCCCATAACTTTTATTAAAATACAAATCGAACCCCCACTTTATACGTAAAGTTTTTTCAAATTTCACAAACTTAACCCACTAACTTTTATTAAAATACAAATCGAACCCCCACTTTACTAACTTTTTTTTTTAAAATAAAACCCGAACGCTAAAAGAAGCAACTTTCACAAAAGGAACAACCCTTCAATGTTATGTCGAAAAAAATTCTTTTTTACAAAATAGATCAAGACTTTTTTTTTAACTCGCATTCAAAACGGAGCCCCCGGCGCGAAGCGAGGGCTCCACAGCTAGTTGGTTCTATATATAGAACTTATTGGACTTCGTTCTGCCAAATTTTGTTATCGCAACAACATTTTGGCCTACTTTTCAAGGTGTATGATCAAATATTATTCGTTAGTTTTAGTTTGGTAGTAATCTAACATTGCCAATGAAACTCTTATGGTAAATTAAAAAAATTTAAGTGAACATCATTTTATTTCGTTTTCTAGTAACTTCTGTTAACCATTCAGGCTTGCCTGAGTGACCATCGAGTTGTCCAATGAAGCACACCACTCAGGTTCAATTCCTGGCAAACTGTTTACAAAATTATTAAAAATAAATATGGTTATGTTATTATACACCTAAAAGGCTATGATTAATCAAGGTTAAAAAAGACGCTCAATGGGGTCAAAACGATCAGGATTTTGGAGCGTCACAACAGTGAAGGCGACTGTTGATCAACGTTGACTTTTTATATAAATATTTCAAACATAAACATTTTAAACCTAATATATCAACTTAAAGGCAAATACATAGTGTTTTACCAACGTTGCCTTTCAGTTTAAAAATTTATGTTTGAAATGTTTATGTTTAAAATATATATATATAAAGTTTTAAATTTAACAAATTTAAATTTAAATTTGAATGATAACATAACTTTTGAACTTTCAAGTGAGTAAAAAAAGAAAAAGGGGGTGTAGGTGTAACTATAGCATAATAGCGGTCAGAAGTGAAAAATATTACGGGCAGCCGTCACTACCCTCAAGGAGACGATACCAATCCCCGTCTGAGAAATATCAAATATCAACGACTCCATCAAAATCTCATTCCCCGGTATCTTATTACTATTAATTCTCTTTATTTCATAATTTTTTTTTTGTGTGTATGCTACTTAAGTACTAATTAATTTTATGTCCAAATCCTAGTTTTTTGTTATTATACAAACTTTAATTTTATTTATTTATTATTATTATTATTATTATTATTATTATTATTATTATTATTATTATTATTATTATTATTATTATTATTATTATTATTATTATTATTATTATTATTATTATTATTATTATTATTATTATTATTATTATTATTATTATTATTATTATTATTATTATTATTATTATTATTATTATTATTATTATTATTATTATTATTATTATTATTATTATTATTATTATCTTCACATTCATCTGCGATAATGTTTGTAAACACGTATGTATAGCTTCAGATCTGCTCATTAAATATGCAATTAATTAATGTGGAATTAGTAGGTGCAAGTTAGTTCACACTGTATGTTTTAGTGTAGCTCAAACTTGTTTTGAAACCCTAGAAAATTATAAGGGAGAGCTTTTTGTAACCCCTAATTTTAAAGCTACAATGGGATTGATTGCTTATTTACTAGGTTATTTTTTTGTGAATCTGCTTATTTTGAGTTTATATAAGCAGATAAGGGCTTCAAAATAAGTAATCTCAAACACCCTTTATATATGAATTTGTGAATTGTTTGAAAGACCATAGATATATTTATTATTATGTAGGTTTTGAATGATCATAATCGGATAATGCAACACCTGATGTCCAAAAATATTGGCTAGCCCGATAACTCCAGAATCAACTAAAAATTATGTTGGAAGTTAATCATTTATCAGTTATTAGTTGATCTGCTTATTGAGTTTGTATAAGCCGATAAGAACGTGTCACTTGTGCAACTATTTTAATTTTTTCTTGCTAGTTTAAAATGTACATAAACATAGATAATCGGTTAATCATAAGTGCATAACTGATTATTGGTTTTTGTGTTTGAATAGTGTTTAACCATTAGCTTATAATGGAGGGTATTGGAGCTGGTAATGGTGCTTCTGCTGCAACTTTGGATCAATGGAGACAATATTCGAGGCTTTTTCAGTTTTACCTTGATAAAACTACTCCGCATGCAACTTATAGGTGGATTGGGACAGCAACACTAGCATTTTTGTTCGTTCTGCGTATTGTTTATGTTCAAGGGTTCTACATTGTAACCTATGGTCTGGGGATTTATGTGCTCAATTTGTTGATTGGGTTTTTGTCGCCGTTGGTTGACCCTGAAGTTGACCCGACTGATGGTCCCATGCTACCTACTAAAGGGTCAGATGAGTTCAAGCCTTTCATTCGACGTCTGCCCGAATTTAAGTTCTGGTAATTTACTACACACTTATACATAATCTCTAACATTTCATCAGGTTGGTTGTAGAATACTAATCGCGTTCTGTTTTTTATGGTTGAATTAAAAGGTATGCGATTACAAAGGCTTTCATCATATCAATGCTGATGACCTTTTTTTCGATGTTTGATGTCCCTGTATTCTGGCCAATACTACTTTGTTATTGGATTGTGCTTTTTGCTTTGACAATGAAGCGCCAAATCATGCATATGATTAAATATAAATACATCCCATTTAGCATTGGAAAACAGGTCAGTGTGCCACTAAGCCCACTATGGAACCTTTGAATTAAAACAATTATATTCTGAAATCTTTACTAGGTTAAATTAATTCATCTGATTAACTTTTATCTGGTGATTAACAGAAATACGGAGGTAAGAAATCATCTTATTCAGCAGGTGGCAGTGGTGGTGG
Source organism: Rutidosis leptorrhynchoides (assembly GCF_046630445.1). Classification (NCBI taxonomy): domain Eukaryota; kingdom Viridiplantae; phylum Streptophyta; class Magnoliopsida; order Asterales; family Asteraceae; genus Rutidosis; species Rutidosis leptorrhynchoides. The sequence continues at coordinate 717,878,586 of NC_092333.1, forward strand.
ATCTCGAGCAGACTGAAGTATGAATAGTTGATGCATTTTGGATGTAAAACACACAGGAGTGATCATGTATTTTTTCGTTTATAAACTTCTAACTGGTAACAAGTTTCAACCGCACCTTAGATAAGCAATCGTGCGAGTTATTTCACCAATGATATTGTACATGGTCACTGGTCAGTCACATCCTCACATCATCTAGTTTTTAATTACATTATAATGATGATTTTTTATTTTTATTTATTAATAGATCCTCATATATGGATTGACTAGTGTCACTTAAATACAAGTGAAAAGTTAGGTTGCCTTTTTGAATATCGCTGACCCAATAATATAACCCAACTTGCTCCAACCCAATGTCACTTGATAGCTTATCATCTTGCAAAAATTGATTGTTAGTATCAAATTTGAATACCACCTTCGACTCTACGAGAACTGCCTCTGCATAAGAAAAATATGAAGAAAATTTTACTTTCAAGACTGGGGAAATGTCGCAGACTCGCAGGTGACAATATGGATGGGTTACGTTAGTGATTGAGACGAGTTGCCCTTTATTACAGGCTGGGTAGATCTTTTCAGCTGCACACAGTGGCGAAAACAGAAATTTTTTTCACCAGGGGTGAATTTTTTTAAAAGCGTAGCAACTTTTTGGACCAAAATATAGAGTTTTTTTTGGCAAAATATGGAGTCTTTTGGGCAAAATACGAAGGTTTTCGGGCAAAATCTGGAGGCTTTGGAGGCAAAATATGAAGATTTTTTTGGCAAAAAAATCCACCAGGGCCAAAATGAAAAAACTCAAATTTAAAATCAACTGGGGCTCAACTGGGGCAGGTGCCCCCTGCCCCCACATGTTTCCGCCACTGGCTGCACAGGGAGCTATTTTAGTGAAAATCATGTGAAGATAATGTCAAATGCTTGTCTCTTTTTAAGTAGGGTCTTACCTTAACTATACAGTTGTCCCTAAGAGAGGTTCCAATGGTGTATACTTGACCTCCGCTATACCTGGCAAACGGGTCGAGATGGGTCGCGTTGGGTCAGAGATCAAATGGGTTTGGGTCGAAACGGGTCATGGGTCAAAATGGGTCAAAATTAAAATGGGTCGAACGGGTTGGGTCGAGACCCGGGTCGGGTTGGGTCAAGACCCGGGTCGGTTGGGTCGGCCTAGTATATTGTTATTGCGTGATATTTTATTTCTTCCTAACTTTAATTGTAAAGATTAGAATTGATTAATTTCAATTGTCGTATTCATTCATTTATTTATGTTTGGCAATACAAAATTAGAAATTATAACAATACATACATCTCTACAATTAATTAGAAATTATAAATTATATTACATGCCGACAGGCACTAACATATATGCAATCCTAAACAACATTTTTTTAATTTCAAAATAAGAGACTCTACATTAGCATGTTTTTTTAAAGCAATTAAATCACATCAATCTAATATAGGTTAATTAACTAAATACCTATATTAAAGCATAATCGTATTCTCTGTTTCAACACACTAGGATGTATACTAAAGGATAGGTTTTATGCATCAGAATACCAGTCAAAATGGCAAAAGATAATCACACAAAAGAAAAAAGATTCTGCTCTAATTGAATCTCCAACACACCCCTTCTGAAGACGCAATCAAGACGCAATCAAGCCAAATTTAACGATTAATTTCCTTCTACCTTCAGTCACGTAGCCCTCTGAAACCCCCTATATTCTCCGAAGTTAGCGATTAAGATCAATTAGGGTATTTTGAGCAGGCGAAGCAATTGTGTATGGATGTGATTAAGATTTTAAGGGTTTTTTTGAGCAGCGATTGTGCGATTTGTGTAAAGTGCAAGATCGTTTAGGTTTTTTAGAGCAGCAATTGTGCGATTGTGTAGAGATGCGTAAGATCGTTCAGGGTTTTTTGAGCAGCTATCATCGATCGTGTACAGACGACAGATTCAATCCCAGATTCTATTAGACCCGTTTGGGTCCAGGTTTTGACCCAATAATCTTTTAAAATTAGTTGGGCTTTAGTAGGCCTGGAAATTTGGACCCCTTCCTTTTTATTTCTATTATTTGCTTGGACCCAATTGGGTCTTCAATTAAACCCATTGGACCTTTTTTTGAGGGTTTAGGTCTTGTTTGCCAGGCCTAACCTCCGCCCACAGCTTAGTCCAGGAGGACACCAATGGCAGCAAGGCACCCAGGGTGCCGCCCTCCTATTCGTCTCCCACTTCGTGCATGTGTAAAATATTTGTGGACGGAAGGAGTGTATATTTATGTGGTACTTTTTGCTTTTAAACTTGTACATTTAATTAATTAATGGAAGAAAGGAGTGTCATTGTTGGGAGTGTTTAGTCCTGGGTTTAGTCCTGAGAAGGAAGTGCTGATGTGGCGCTGATGTGGCGTCTAGTCCTGGAGGACTAAGACGAAACCATTGGGAGTGCTCTAATGGCTCGGTATAAACAATACAAGAAGTTTGCTGGAGTTCTGTATATAATGAATTGTCAGAGAAGATAAAAAAAAAAAAAACAATGGTTCCATCATTACAATTTCTTCCAACAGAATATGCATCTATCTGACCTGTGTATCAGATCAAATTAGTGTATACGCAGTATTAAACCTCGCACTGTTTTTCTTGGAATAGTAGACATATATTACAAAAACTCCAAAGAATCAAGGGTAAGAAAATACAACAAATTTCTGAGTAAGTGGAAAAATTATTTTGAGAATCACCAAGAAAAAAGGTAAAACTCGTTCCCCATATCAACCAAAAGAACATTTATTATATGTAAAACATGATAATATGATATGATATATATTATATATTATTATAAAGCACCTATGAAAATAATTCCATATAATATAACAATTGGTACATAGTTAAATTCTATGAATTACCATTATACGCTTTAAATTACATATTAGAGGAAAAACAACGTTATAATAGTAAAAATGTTGATCAACTAGTAATGATTTTTGATCAAATATTAATTATATACACTCAAAGACATATTTTTTCAATAAACAAACCATTTTTTTAATAAAGGCTATAATATCATGAATTTTGAATAATTTGGGGGAAAAATATTGCTATAAAAATCATTGATAATTAATACGGAGTAATTAGAAGTCGTGATGTGGTTAGAAGTCGTGATGTGGTCCAGTGGTTGATGGTCTGATTCTTTTAGGGGAGGTCAGGAGTTCGACCTACTGCTACATATTAACTCACAATTTCATCTCTGTCATGAAATACCACCCATGACACCTTTCTCACATCGCGTTGGGGGTAAAGGGATGGGGTGTTACCGTCAATGCCCCGTATGTCATTGATGCAGGTTTTCTCCTGGGCACGCAGTTAGGAGGCGGATATAGCAATTACGGGAAATGATCGCGTGGGTGATTAAGTTCCCTGGATGATCTAAACTAACTGCTGCCAAAAAAAAAATTAATACCGAGTAATTATACCTATATATTAAAACTAGCGCCAGATTTCGTCTATACCTATATACTAAAACTCGCGCCAGATTTCGTCGTTTCAGTTCTATCGGATTGTCATTTTGAGTTTGCGTTTACACTACAAACGGTCCCTCAACTTCGGCTCAATTTACACAACGGCCCCTCAACTTTACACTTTTTCAGGGATAGAAAGCGTAAATATATAATTTTATTTAAATAAAAGAAACTAATTCCACCCGAATTTTTAGCGGGCCCTATCTTCTCGCTTTGTGCGAGTTAAATTTTTCCGAGACCACCGTTCAACTCGAAAAAATCAGACGAACCCAACGGGACTAACTATACGCGAAACGGACATCGTTAAAAAACACTAGATAACGGGCCCTATATTCTCGCTCGATGCGAGTTAAATTTTTCCGAGACCACCGTTTAACTCGAAATAATTTTACGAACACAACGCGACTAACTGTACGCGAAACGGACATCGTTAAAAAAACACTAAATATTGCGGGCTATATTACATACATATACAAACACGTCCAACAAACAACCCAACCTACTAGATATATTAGGTACCAAATAACGTATATTCAAATTCGACCGCGCGTCAAATAAACCGCAGCAACGTGCGATTGAATTTTTTTTGTAGTTAATATTCGAAGTAAAGTTTTTAGGCCCAAATATTAGACGAGTGGTCGGCTAGTACCTAGTCTACAAAGCTGGCCCAAAACAAATGAGCCGTTTAGAGCCATCTAGAAGACACTACACGTTGAGGAAACGACCGACGTACCAAGTGTATACAGCGAAGATGCGAGGCATAACTTGTGCGAAAAGAAAAAGGTACCCTATATATTGTTTCTTGTTACGGTCGATTCTCGTTACTTGGAACCCTGTTTGTTAATTCGGTAAGTTAATTACCCTTCCTACAATCGATTTTGATGTGTTAATAAATTATTATTATTATTATTATAGCTGTTAATATAATATTAGTATTATTTGTTTTGTTACCTGATTAAATAAATTTTTCATGTTTACAATTTGTTTTTTCTGATATGCCTGATTTGTAAATTCGTAGTATTGTGTTTTCACCGGTAACAATCTAAGTGATTCGATATTATTGTGATTTTTCTTCATTCGTAATTTTGAACAATTATTATAATCATAATCATAATTTTCTGTAAATTTATATATGGATGGTCATTACGGGTCGGGTAATGGGTCAAATTAGTGTTTTACTTGAGGCGTTGGTCAAATCAAGTATCTGTCTATTCCATGACTAGTTAAGTGTCTTAAAGTTTTGTAATGCATAATCAATGGCTCTTTAACCAATTTTCACTGGGTGAATTTGTTTGTTAGGGTCTGATTATAGATATTCTCCAAATCTTGTACTAGAAATACAATTTCAACCCACTCGTAAGTGAATGGGTCGAAATCGCACCTTTTTGTTCAAATGGAAAATCACATGTTCCTAATACTCTCTTATGTTTTATTGCAGTAGTACCAAATATGGCAACAGAAAATATTAAGGATTCTTCGGCTACTGCTACACGCCCGGCTGTGGAATCATGTAGAAAGAAGAAGTCAGATGATGCAACTTTCTTGCAGGATGTTAAAGATCATATTGATGAGTTTATCCATGCTTCAATGGATGAACATAAAACCTGCTTTCAAAAAACCATCTCAAAGGTTTCGTTCTGTTTCCAACGTTTCATTATGCACAGTACGGAGTACTAATTATTTTTATATGTGGCTGTTCATGATTTATAATCTCGTGTGTGTGTGTGTGTGTCACAGATGTTTGGAATGTCTAAGATGGTGGCAGAGAGAGATGCTGCTGCTGAGAACAAAGGAGTGGAGAGCTTGTTACCCCTTCAAACAGCTGTTACTGATTAGAATGTAAGGATAATTGCATTATGGTCTGATACTATTAAAATGATGTTAGTTACTCCATAATATCATATTTGTGCAGAGTTCATAATAAGGGAATAATATCAGTATCAAAACTGAAATACTTGTCTTGCTGTATGAAACCATTTGGAGATGGTTTATTTGAATTTTATTTTTGGCAATTTTGTTTATGTTTTCTGCTGTAATAAGTGTTAGCTACATTATGATAGAGTGCCAAGCGATGCTATTTTCCACCAATGAGTTTTGACTTTGAATTCAAACTGGACAGTTGATTTACGTTTTTTTTTTCGTTTTTCTTTTTTCGTATGTACTTATTAGTTAGACTGTTGTATTTTGACATTGGTGTCAAATATTTTTAGTGGGGGGTGGTAAAATTTAATTAGAAGTTGGATAGAAAAAAACAAATTAAATAATACAGTATATATTAATATATGTGGTTAATTTTAATTGGATGGGAACAAAGTCATGTTCAAGTTTCAATCCGTCACGGAAATGACAAACACGAACGTTGGTTTAACCGGGGTTAGCCTCCGTCAAAACTGCCATATCATCTTACGCCCTTGATTTTACGACTGGTTAAGATCAATCTTATTATAATGTTGTAAATTCAAATATTAAGATCAATCTTATTATAATGTTGTAAATTCAAGTATTGCTTTGTAAATTGTAATAATGAAAGAATTGTTATAATATATAAATATATATATATAAATGGATAGTCAATTATTGATACACAAAAGTAATATTATTGTATTACCTAAACTTGTGATATTTTTGCTATAAATAGCCATGAATGCAAGCATTAAACTTGCACCATTTCTCACACTTACAAAGTGTTTCTTTCTTTCTCTCCATTATCATCTTTGTTCTTACACTTCATTATTAGTATTCTAAATCAAGAATCAAATCACTACAGGTAGTTATAAGCCTACTGAATTATAACATCAAGAATCAAACCACTAAAGGTAGTTATAAGCCTACTGAATTATAACACGTTATCAGCACGATAATCTTAATACTAATTATGGTTGGCTCTGCCACCTAAATGATATATGGTCGGTTATACCACCTGAATAATATATGGTCGACACTGTCGTCTAATTATCATTTATGTTACTAACATTTATATTTCAATTATCTAACATTTATATGGCCGACATTGTCGCCTAATTATCATTTATGTTACTAACATTTATATTTCAATTATCTAACATTTATATGGCCGACACTGTCGCCTAATTATCATTTATGTTACTAACATTTATATTTCTATTATCTAACATTTATATGGCCGACACTGTCGCCTAATTATCATTTATGTTTACTAATATTTATATTTATGTTATATAACATTTATTAATGATTGCTTACATATGGTCGACACTGTCACCTACTTATCATTTATGTTATATTAAATTTATGCTTAATTTTTATATACTTATGAATATAAAGTGACTATAATTTATCATGTTGTTTGTTTTAATAGAAAATGTCGAATCTGGAAAAGCTTAAATTTACTCCTTTAGAATCAACTGGAAACAACTACATGCCATGGGTTATAAAAGTAAAAATGCATCTTAAATCAATGGGTATTCTTGAAGCCATAAATGAAAACAACACTTGTTCTGAAAAAGAACAAGCAACGGCATGTTGCTTTATTCATCAACATATTGATGAATGCTTACAAAATAATTATGTGACTGTAGAAGATCCCCATGTTTTATGGGAAGGTCTCAAAAGCAGATTCAATAATCAAAGAGAAATTTTACTTCCAGCTGCTATGGAACAATGGAGAACATTAAGGTTCCCAAGACTTTAAGAAAGTAAATGAATATAGCTCAGCTCTGTATAATACATGTTCACAACTTAAATTCTGTGGACATGAAATAAGTGATGCAGACATGATGGAGAAAACTTTCTCCACAATGAATGCTGCAAACATCACAGTGCAAAGAAATTTGAGAATGCTAAAGTTCAAAACATATCCTGAACTTAATTCATATCTCTTAGTTGCAGAGCAAAATGATGAGCTATTAATGAAAAATCAGCAATCCCGTCCTACTGGTACACTTGCAATCCCTGAAGCAAATACTGCAAATAATTATAAACAGGGACAAGGACGCGGGCAAGGTCGTGGTTATAATAACCATCACCATCATCATGCCAAAAGTCATAACTATGGTAGAAACCATCCTTATGGTAATGGTAATGGGCGAGGACGTGGTCGTGGTCGTGGCCGTGGTGGTCAAAGAAATAATAATCCATGAAAATATAAATATCAACCACAAAACAAGCCCACTAAACAAGATGTTGAAGAAAATTCTTCTAAAAATTCTGAAGAATCTTGCTACAGATGTGGTAGAATGGGCCACTGGGCTAATACTTGCCGAACATCTAAACATCTTGTTAAGATGTATCAGGATTCGCTGAAAGATAAAGAAAAGTAAACTTTATGGATAACGTCGATCCAACAGTCACTGAGAAACCATCTGATTTATATGAACATTTCTTGAATGTTTAAGTTGTGTGTCTTTCGAAAAATAAACGATTTAATATCGTCTGTCTTTGTCATTATGTTTGCTAAATGTTTCAGTACTATCTATTTGCGTGTAAAATATTGTGTAATATTAATGTACTCACTATTTATTTCTTATATATGAAGTTCAATATGAATTTTGCTGGAATACAACATCAATCAAGTGGTGGAGATCTCTGTATGGCAGACAGTGGAACTACACACACTATACTTAAATCCGAGAAATATTTTATTGATCTAAAACCAACGGAAGGAACTATACATACAATATCAGGACCTGCTAACTTGATAAAAGGGATAGGAAAGGCAAATTTCATACTACCAAATGGTACAAAATTTTTAATAAATGATGTCTTATTTTCTCCCAAGTCAAGCAGAAATTTATTGAGTTTCTCCGACATATACCTTAATGGGTACGATTATCAGTCAGTGACAACAGAAAATGAGAAATATTTAAGTATCACTGACAAGAGTCATGTAGTTGAAAAACTGCCAAGACTTAGTTCTGGATTACATTATACACATATAAATGTACCAGAAATACATATGGTAGTTAACGAAAAATATATTGATCCTGGTGTATTCAGTTTATGGCATAACAGATTAGGCCATCCAGGATCAACAATGATGAAAAGGATTATTGAATGTACTCATGGACATCCACTAAAGGATAGAAAAATCCATCATGATACAATGGTTCCATGTACATCTTGCTCTCTTGGAAAATTGATAACTAGACCCTCACCACTTAATGTTGAGAAAGAATCACCAATATTTCTTGAAAGAATTCAAGGTGATATATGTGGACCAATTCATCCACCATGTGGACCATTTAGATATTTCATGGTTCTAATAGACGCATCTAGCAGATGGTCTCATGTTTGTCTGTTATCAAGCCGTAATGTGGCATTTGCAAAATTTCTTACCCAAATTATTAAATTGAGAGCTCATTTTCCTGATTACACCATTAAAAGGGTGAGACTTGATAATGCTGGTGAATTTACATCTCAAGCATTTAATGACTATTGCATGTCTATAGGAATTGTTGTTGAACATTCTGTTGCTCATGTGCATACACAAAATGGTTTAGCCGAGTCATTGATTAAACGTTTACAGTTAATCGCTAGACCATTGATAATGAGAACAAAACTCCCTGTATCTATATGGGGTCATGCAATTTTACATGCTGCTGCATTGATTCGCATCAGACCAAGTGCAAGTCATAAATATTCCCCCTTACAACTTGCTTTTGGTCAAGAGCCAAATATTTCCCATCTTAGAACATTTGGTTGTGCAGTGTATGTTCCAATTGCGACACCACAACGTACAAAAATGGGTCCTCAAAGGAGGTTGGGAATATATGTTGGATATGAAACATCTTCAATATTAAGGTATATTGAACCTATGACAGGTGACGTTTTTACAGCACGTTTTGCTGATTGTCATTTTAATGAAACATTGTTCCCTAGATTAGGGGGGGAAATGAAAAATAAAGAAAATGATGTTTCATGGTGTAAACCTCAATTAAAGTATCTTGATCCTCGCACAAAAGAATGCGAGACAGAAGTTCAAAAGATAATGCATATACAAGAACTTGCAAATCAATTGCCTGATGCATTTACAGATACAAAAACGGTGACAAAATCATATATACCAGCAGTAAATACTCCAGCTCGAATTGAAATTCCAAAAGCTGGCAATAACGTCACTCATAAATCTTTGCCACGTCAGAAACGTGGAAGACCAATTGGTTCAAAGGATAAAAATCCTCGAAAAAGAAAATCAGCTGATAATGAAGTAAAAGAAAGTGTTCAAGAAGAACCACAAATCAGTACCCCTACTGCAGAGGAGATTGATGATGTCAATACAGAAATTGCAATCAATTATGCATATTCAAAAATATTATGGAACCGAAATGAAATGAAAAATCTTGATGAGAAATTTTCATTTAATGTTGCATATGACATCATGAATAATGATGATGATCCAGAACCAACATCTATGGTTGAATGTCAAAATAGACATGATTGGGCTCAATGGAAAGAAGCAATACGAGCTGAATTAGAATCACTCAATAAAAGAAAAGTTTTCGGATCCATCATTCTCACTCCTAAAGATGTGAAACCTGTAGGATACAGATGGATTTTTGTCCGAAAAAGAAATGAGAAAAATGAAGTTACAAGGTATAAAGCTAGACTTGTAGCTCAAGGTTTTTCTCAAAGACCGGGAATTGATTATGAAGAAACTTATTCCCCTGTTATGGATGCAATTACTTTTAGGTACTTAATCAGCCTGGCAGTTTCTAAAAATTTAGAAATGCATCTCATGGATGTTGTGACTGCTTACCTATATGGATCACTTGATAGTGATATATATATGAAGATACCTGAAGGATTTAAGGTACCAGAAGCATCAAATGCAAAACCCAAAGAAATGTATTCGATTAAATTACAAAGATCTTTATATGGGTTAAAACAATCGGGACGTATGTGGTATAACCGATTAAGTGATTACTTGATAAGCAAAGGGTATACAAATAACCTTACTTGCCCTTGTGTTTTCATTAAGAAAACAACATCCGGATATGTGATCATAGCTGTTTATGTTGATGATCTTAACATCATAGGTACAAATAAAGAGATCTATGAAGCCATTCAACTTCTAAAGAAAGAATTTGAAATGAAAGATCTCGAAAAAACCAAGTATTGCCTTGGTTTACAAATTGAGCATATGCCTAATGGTTTACTTGTACATCAAACAACATATACTGAAAAGATTTTAAACCTTTCAATATGGACAAGGCAAAACCATTAAGTACTCCTATGGTTGTTAGATCACTCAATGTTGAAACTGATCCATTTCGTCCATGTGAAGATCATGAAGATATTCTTGGACCAGAAGTACCATATCTTAGTGCAATTGGAGCTCTTATGTATCTTACAAATTGTACAAGACCTGACATTTCTTTTGCAGTTAATTTGTTGGCAAGGTTCAGCTCTGCTCCTACCAAAAGACACTGGAATGGGATCAAACACATATTTCGATACCTTCGAGGAACTACTGATTTAGGATTATTTTATTCTAACTAATCAAAACAAGATTTGGTTGGTTATGCTGATGCAGGTTATTTATCTGATCCACGTAAAGCTAAATCTCAAACTGGATATGTATTCCTAAATGGAGGTACTGCAATATCATGGCGTTCTCAAAAACAAACACTTGTTGCTACATCATCAAATCATGCCGAAGTGATTGCATTACATGAAGCTACTCGGGAATGTTTTTGGTTGAGATCAATGACACAAATCATTACTGATTCTTGTGGACTAGAACGCGATAAAAGTCCAACAATTATCTATGAAGATAATGCAGCTTGCATAGCACAGATGAAAGAAGGGTATATCAAAAGTGACCGAACCAAACACATACCTCCTAGATTCTTCTCATACACTCAAAATCTCATTAAGGACAACGAGATTGAAATGAGATATGTTCAATCCAGCAAAAACTCTGCTGATCTTTTCACGAAAGCACTTCAACTGCTATTTTCAGAACACACGTTCATAACATTGGCATGAGACATGTTCAAAAGATGTAACAACCGAAGCGATGTCTACTTGAGGGGGAGTCAACTCCATGCTGCACTCTTTTTCCCTTAGCTAAAGTTTTTCCCACTGGGTTTTCTTTAGCAAGGTTTTTAACGAGGCAGTAACTTACAGTTGATCTTCAACAAACAAAATTGCTATCCAAGGGGGAGTGTTATAATATATAAATATATATATATAAATGGATAGTCAATTATTGATACACAAAAGTAATATTATTGTATTACCTAAACTTGTGATATTTTTGCTATAAATAGCCATGAATGCAAGCATTAAACTTGCACCATTTCTCACACTTACAAAGTGTTTCTTTCTTTCTCTCCATTATCATCTTTGTTCTTACACTTCATTATTAGTATTCTAAATCAAGAATCAAATCACTACAGGTAGTTATAAGCCTACTGAATTATAACATCAAGAATCAAACCACTAAAGGTAGTTATAAGCCTACTGAATTATAACAAGAATCCAATTGTCATGCATGAAAAAATGTTATTAATAAATTTCTTACAAAACTAATCTCGTAACTTTTCATTGTGTTTCCTATACCAAAATTGTCGAAATTACCATATTAACTATTAGACAAAACTTATTAATAGTTTCAGGGGTATTTTCATCTTTTCACGCTTTTCCCCCTTCTTTCTTTCAAGTAACACCACAAAAGCCCTCCACATTACCATATTAACTATTAGACAAAACTTATTAATAGTCCGGGGGTATTTCCGTCTTATCACTTTTTTTCCCCTTCTTTCTTTCAAGTAACACCACAAAAGCCCCCCACACTTTGTTCAAAAAATAAAATCGGCCCCCAACACAGGGGTTAAAGCGTCAAATCAAAATTTTCATAAAATATCTTAAATAAACTCCACTCAAATATTCAACAGGTCATATCTTCTCGCTCGCAACGAGTTAAATTTTTCCGACACCACCCTTAAACTCGAAATAATTTTATGAACACAATGTCACTAACTATACGCAAAACGGACACTTTTAAAAAAACGCTAAATATTTATGGTACTTTTCATATATATGTTGATTTTTCACTCGCATGCTCCGTAACTAAACACAATAAAATACATTAAAAATCGAACTCCCGACGCGAAGCGAGGGTTCGAAAACTAGTTGTATTCTAATAAACCATTAAGAGAGATACTGGTAATAGCATTAGGTGTAGTAAATATAAGGTACTATTCGTATCTTATTATATCTTACGTCTGCGCGCTCTTTGAATAATAAATATAAGGTATTATTCGTATCTTATACGGAGTAGTATATCTTACGTCGACAAAAACAAACAGTGTTCACTATTCAGCATGCATGCAAACTTTTTGATCACATCTTCTTTACACACATGATCTACAAATCTTCAGATAAAAACATATTAAAAAACAAACAGACGTGAAATATGTTGTGTATCTGATTTTCGCAAGATAAATATAGATGTCAAATTAAAGATTTACGGTGCATCTGATTTTCGAAATGTTTTCAATGAAATTGGCATTCCATCAAATGAATCATCATCATCATAATCAAAATAATTTGAGTGAAGGAATTTGGCGACTTTCATTCAAATTTATTCTGGAAGCAAACATTCATATTTAATGGAATTGGGATTTCATGTCCATCAAATTTCATAAAATTACAAGAAGTAAACGGAACCTTATACTTTTACTCCTTCAAAGTATAAACATAATTATTTCGAATTTAAAGTTTACTTTCATCTAACGGCATATCCTCTTGTCATATAAGTATTTTGTTTTGACTTTTGAAAATTTATAGTTTTCAATTTTGATTTTAAATATTTTTATTTATGTTAATGTACAATAATTAATAATTAATGAAAATTATTTGAATGAAATTAAATTTTAAATACGTTTTTATTGAGAAAACTTTCATTGAGTTTTATTTAACACAAAAAGAAAAATTTATAGTCAATATTCAAAAAAGTAAAATAAAATATACTAACAATTATAATCGAAAGAGGGAGTATAACATTATTATTATTATTACTCCTAAAATATTTGCAAATTTACATTAAACCAGGTTTACACAATCTATAGAACTCATGTGAAACATTGAGTTTTATATAAGTTGGTGCACCACTTAAAACAGCCAAAACTTATGTGTCAAATTTATAATTTCAATAACTTTGATACACAACATACAGTAGGGAAAACAAAATATCCCCAATCACATTTCTTCACTGAAAAACCTTAACGGCTGCCGCCACTCCGATCTCCCGTCGCCGGCGATCATCTCCGGTATTCATCACTACACACTCTCTCAAGTAATATCGTAATCATTATCTCTAATATATATTTTTCTTTGCATTCGTATTAGTCACTATAAACCCTAACCTCCTTATTCCAACCAAATTTAATTACATATATGCAATTTTTATCAAATTCATTTACATTATTAGCTTATGTCACTTCCTTAATGTTGTAGGAGTGAATATATCTACAGAAAAATGGTTTATTTACAATATGGTAAAAGTATTCTTCGTCAGAGTAAAATATTGAAGGATAAAAGTGCAAATGTGTTGCATCATCCATTGTTGTATGCTGGTCAAGGTGTTAGATACAGAAAATTGGAAGTTATACTTACAACTGTAAGCATATATATCAATCATCTTTATAAAGTTTTTCTTTATTTGTTTAATTTTTATAAAGTTTAGGCCTTTTTAATCATATGACATTGATAACAATATTTTGTAATTAATTTAGAATATAGATAAGCTGGGGAAAGCAGGAGAAACTGTTAAAGTTGCTCCGGGACATTTCCGGAACCACTTGATGCCGAAACTGCTTGCGGTTCCAAATATCGATAAATTTGCGTATCTCATCAGTGAGCAGAGAAAGGTTGTTTTACTCTTATTTACACTCTAGAGAGTTTATATCTAAATATTTGTTTGTTGTAAAGTGATTTAAACGGTTCTTGAATTTGTTAAATATATCTAAATATGGCATGCTGCTTTTTTTAACAGATTTATCAGCCAAAGGAAGTTGAAGAGGTGAAGAAAGTAGTTCCAAAGACTGAAGAAGACGTAATGAAAGAATACAGAACTGCAGCAAAACGGCTGGAAAATGCTAAGCTGGTCTGTAATTCATTTCTGTTACTTGTCAATTTCTTTTCGTCATATAAAACAAATTTCTTTACTAGCTGATATTTGTGATGTCATTGTTCCAATTTGAATGCTGCTTAAATATGAGGTTTTAGAATATTAATTGTAAATTACGTGACAATATCGGCCATTTAGTCTAACTTGTCAAATTGTTAAACTTCAACAATTAGTTAAGTAGGAAAGGGGTTGAAAATCTGAACGTTTCCCAAAATGTAATTGTCAATATGTATCTTGATTTTTATTTTATATCAAGTAAAAATTAAAACGGAAATGGACAATAAAGTGTTTTGGGTTAACGCAAGCTTTTCAACCCATAATAAAAGTTTAGCTGGTTTGACCCTGTTACATAACCACTTATCCTGTTACAAAAAAGTGTAGGTTTTGAGAAAATATATAAAGATAGATACTGAACTCCGTTCACCAGTGGAAAAAGAAGAAATTATATCTGAGGTATGATTTATTTATTCTCAACTTTTTTTTTTTTTTTTCATTATGTTTATATGGGTCAGGTTGGGGGTATGTTTTAGTGTTTTATCTGTATGAACATAAAAGGAGTAGAAAAGTAAAAGCCTCAACGGTTGACCAAACTATCACAACCAATACAGTAGTTGCAACACACACTCATAATTAAAATTCTGGATATATATAATCATCATACTTATATGCAATAGTAATAAATTTATTTATTGGAATAGAAATATTGTAGTGCTACCTACAGATCACGTAAGAATAAAGGCACTCACTTAAAAGGTTGAGGACTACACATACTTGGCTTGCAATTCTTTAGCCTGAGAAGATAAAAAAAAAAAAATAGAAGTTAACGCAAGTCCAAGAATTATATGTATGAATGTTTAGTTTCGATAGTTTCTTGAGTCAGGTAAAGTGAATATCGTTAATCCGTCTAGAATTTTGGCCAAATTTTACTGTCGGTCCCCAAAAAGCCCCTATTAAAACCCAAGTAACACAATATACCAAATCAATATCAATAATTTAGTTCAATATTATGAGTAACATAATTGACCAGAAATGAAACAAACCTTGAGTCATATTTAGTTTGATGAACTTACAATGAATTCAACTTCAACATGTTCTTAACTTCTAAAATCAGTGTTGCAAAACTCGGCCGACTCGGCTGAGTACTCGGGGAGAAATCGGAAGATCGGAGGAAACGAGAAATCGGTCACAAACTCGGTCAACCTTCGTCAACTAGTCAACGCCGGTCAAACCTGCAAAAAATTTCAATTTTTTTTTTTGTTTCTCACCTTTTTCATATTCTTGGGGGCTAGAAAATGAATTTTGATGGCTGAAATTGGAAGTTATTTGCCGGAATTTGAGTTAAGAAAGAAAAAGTTAAGGAAGAAAGAGTTTAAAATATAAATAAATGTAATGAGACTAACATATATGAGCTCTATAAGTTAATAAAATAATATTATAAACTTAAATATATATAAAATATACTAAAAAGCTAAAAAGTCAACAAAAGTCAACATCCGAATTCTCCCCGAGTCGTCGAGAACTCCTCAAAAACCTCCTGCCGAGTTCTCCCCGAGTCGCGAGTTTTACAACCTTGGGTTCGAATGGCGATTTTGAATGCATCACACCTTTTTACCATCTTAATTATTATATTTGTTTATTGTTGACATAGTAAGTATTCAGTATTAATACTCAAATCAAAGTTAAAAGTTGACTCAGTAGTTATTGTAGAAAAATGTAGTTTATCAGTGGGGGAAACAGGTCAAACCCAACCCATACTGAAATTGCTTACTTCAACCCAAAATAACTCGCTCTTCGCCTCTTTCTTTACCCCCTTTACGGGTTACTTCTCATTGAAGGCTTACCTACATAGGCATTTAGAACTTTAAAATGCTTGTAAGTGGACTATGACAATGGTTGGTAGAATGATTTTTTTTTATAAAAAATATACGACCTTGTTCAGCTCTTGATGTGTGTATCGAGCCTTAATGCTGATTATTTTTACTGATGTGCCAGGTGGCAAGACAGATTGGTGTGCGTATAGAGCCTGAAAACTTGCAATTAACACAGCCTTTGTCAACTTTAGGGGAGTTCGCAGTGCCACTGCGATTGCCTAAATCTCTTCCTTTACCAGAAGGCAAGGTTAATTGGACTCTCGATGTCAAAATCCGCAAAAAATGAACAAATTAGTTAATATGATACAGTATATGTTTGTTATACTGTGACATCTTGGTATCTGATAGTAATAATTTTCTAGTAAAACTGGTTTCATGAATACACATGGCATTCAGTTAGGTTATTCAGGTTTGCCAACATTCTGTATCTTCGCTTAATTGATAACGTTGTTGGAATTTTTTCTATTAGTTTCAAGCTGCTTTTATCTCATTTCATCTATCAAAAAATAAAGCTATATGTTACATGTACATGCTTATGTGTTTTCTTTATGCGTGTTTTCAACTATGTGATATGCACAGTTTACTTGCAAATGATAATTATATTATCTGCTATACCCCCGCATCATGTGTTTTCTGTTATAAAAAACCCAACATTTTGGTGCTTCCTTGAATGGCTAGGCGCACGAGCACCATACCAAAGTATACGGTATACAAACATACGCATACATATATTGCGCGAACTTACATATGCGTACACCGGTATGCACATAAAATGACATTTTTGGAATCTAAAATGCTTCGAACGGAGGAAAGCCTTAAGGAGGTCTTGCTCGTAGCGCCATTTTCTAGTTATCTTTTGAAAATGGGCTATATCTGAAGTTGCAAATTTTTCAGAAAATTCTCCACAAAATTTTGCATATACCTAAGCCTTATATATTTTCATTTTTATTTTTTTTTTGAGAAAAATACATATTATATTATATATAAAAGAAATAGATCCGGAGATCTAGTAGTGTTATAATTGGTACAAATTCTCAACAGAATCTGCAAATTACACAGCGCGTTCAACAAGAACCGCAATTGAGTGAAAGACCATCTAATACAACAACAAACTGTGACCTATACATTTGAGAACATACAAGATAGGATACAAACGTCAATCCGATACAACCAATAAAACTTGAAACGTAACTAACTTCCAGAAAACCTAAATCATACAAAGCTTCCAAACCCAAGTCATAGCAAACAACGCGAGCCACGCTCCACACACCCCCAGTAAACAACCCCCATCCCTGCATCGAAAACCAACTACAAATCCGCGCTTGGAAACCCAAGAACACCCAACTCGAGACCGCAACCAGAGAACCGAGAAAACCCCCGTCAGTCAGCAAACCCATAAACATTGATCGTTCCACTTGAAACCCTAGCCCGTTGAAATTCAACCTACGGAAGAAGGAAGAACAACTGAGAGAAAACCCCGACAAACCAATTTATTGGCGCTAAACAACAAGTCGCTGAGGCGGCAACAACGCGAGAAGCGGTCCGAACCGAGACCCGTGGCGAGGAAGATGGAACGAGCGGTTAAGAGTCTAAGAGGACAACACAGGAAAAGGAGAACCGTGTACAAACCAACAACCATGTTGACCGGTCATCACTCCGGCCTAACCTGCTGCCACTGTTGACCACCACACGGAACCAGGGGAATGGGGAGAGGCGGACAAAAGGAAAAAGAAGCCGGAGCAACTAACTCCTGCAAAAGTCAGCCGAAATCCTAAACGGACCGGAGGGACAGAAAGCGACCGAAGACACCGGAGTCTCCAAAACTCTGGCCATAGTGTCCCAGACCACCACCAACCTCCGACAAGGTCAAGAGATGGCCAAAAACGTCGCCGTTTTTGCAAAATGATAAAAACTAGAAATCCGGTTAACTGGAGAAAACAACCGAACACCACCCACAAATCGGAAAGTAAACAGTGAGCGTGTAAAAAGCCAAAAACAACCACCTACCGACGAGATCTCGCTACAGAGACTCGAAAACGAGACTCGCCGCCTGCATCAAGAACTCGCCCGAAAATAGGAGCTCACCACCGGGAAAAACTCAAAACGTACTTTGTACAATTAAAGAGCAAATCGAAACTAACAAACAACCGAGCACACTAGAGCACAGAAAGCCGCAGGTTTCGTCACCTCTGACCACCATCCCCGGAAGAAAGTACGCCGGAAAAGTTCGAAAAACCGTGAGAGTAACCGGATATGCGAAGGTGATGGAGGAGGAAAGGAGAAAAAAACGAAGAAAAGGACCAAGGGACCACCAGCGAGATGCCGGTGACCGGAAAAGAAGGCTCACGGTGTATACAAACCTGCAGAAGATGTGAACTAGAAGAAAAGATGACCGTGAAAGATTGTTGTTGATTATATTCTAAATCAACTCAAAAATATGCAAGTTTGCACTGCTTAACAAAAAAGAAAAGATAATGGACTTAGAGTAGGTACCAGAGAGAAAAGACAAGAAAGAATGCATATGATTATCTTTAATGTATAATATAGATATAGATACACACATAACAGATAATTTATTCAGTACGTTTTGATATTCATATATAGAAGATACACACCAATTCATGCAATGATGCACTCATGCACACTTTTATATATATTCTAAATATGCAAGTTCGTAAAAACACTTTTATAAGAAGGCTCACGGTGTATAAAATGTTCGTAAAGAATTAATATATAATGTTCGTAAAAACACTGTGTTATATATTAATTCTTCGAGCGTTTTTCCGCCAAAATAAAAACATTTATCACAGTGTCTTATTAAATGTTCATATTTTTATCCAATCTATAATGTTCGTAAACAAAGTTTTTTTTAAAAACGAAAAAAAAAAAATTGCTTCCCCCCGATTGATTATTTCCCCCTTGATCCTACTACATATAACATATACTTAATTAACATAACATCCGTCTATGTGCAAACTGTACATATTTATGATCAATTTTCTGAGTTTTAGTAATAATATCAATATCAATGCAGTGAAATTAAAGTGTCAATAACTCATTTGCGAAATTCTCATCCACCGTCACTTAATTCTGCTCACTACGTACGTCTTGATTATAAGATAATCTGTACTGTTAATTCTAACTAGGGATAATCCAGCCATATGATAAAGCACATTTAATAATTAGTTCATTTGTAACAAATGTGCTAAATAAATAAAATTTACAAATTTACAAATTATATTTCATTTGAGTTATGAAAGATGTGCGCTTTAGCTAAGACAATCGAAGAAAGATAGATATGAGATATCTGCCAACTAATTATAACGGAAATAAAATTAACAGGAATCACTGTTAAAATAATTCCTTTTTACATGCATACTAGATAGCTAGTTACACCATTGCATTAATTAATTTATTGATGAAATTAAACCATCATATATAATGGATCTTCGTTATTACTACTTCCATGGAGCGCACGATTCCTTGTCCTGCAAGGTTTATAAATAGGTAGAGTAAAACTTAGAATCTTGACATGTAAAAATGTTACTACTATCATTAGTTCGTATAAAAGATTCAGCTAGCTTATAAGTAGTTATACAAGAAATACAAAGAAATTTGACATTACATTTATTACTATAACTAACATGGCATGACCATACTTATAACACATTTGTTAAAACGTATCTAGTTGTGTAGTTACTAGAGA
Organism: Rutidosis leptorrhynchoides; assembly: GCF_046630445.1. NCBI lineage: Eukaryota > Viridiplantae > Streptophyta > Magnoliopsida > Asterales > Asteraceae > Rutidosis > Rutidosis leptorrhynchoides. The sequence goes on from NC_092333.1 coordinate 717,898,770, forward strand.
ACCCTTATGTATGGATTGAACGTCAAGTTATATAGTAGTATGTATAATAGTAATTAATAAGTAATCTTTTTTTGGGCTAACTGTATTAGGATTATGATACGATTACGAGGTTACCTTAATTAGAGGATCCATACTTAGGGGTAGGAACTTGACCACTCATTATGAAATTGAGATCCTGAACAAGGAGCTCATAATGCTGCTTGACTTCTTCAACAGTTTTCCCAGGAACGGCTTTAGCTACATTGTCCCAACGGTCAGGGGTATCCTTATCAAACTCGGCTAGTGCATTTTCGAATGCCTTGTTTTGCTCAGCAGTCCATGAATCCGACCCTTGTGAAGACGTTGTGTTACTGTTAGATGCCATACAATTACACTAATGAAACGGAAAAAGGTTATGTTTATAATGCTAGGAGAAATGTGGTGACACTTGGGAGGAAATGAAGTACTTGTGACTAATTGTAATTGGTGCTGATATGTTACAACAGATGGCAATGTGTGCCTTTTTATAGGCTCCAAGAATAGTGGGGTGAGGTGGATTTGTGCTAGGTAGTTGGACAAAATATATGCCTTTAATGATAGAATCCAATATTCCATTTTATTTTATTTTTTATAATTATTAGGGGTTCAAAATAATACTTATAATTAGCTGAAATCTAGTTGTCGTCGTTAATTTGCTGATTGAAGTCTGGAAACTCCATTGTGATAATCTTCGGTGTGGAAAATAGGTGTATTCATGTGCCATTCACACTGTTGGAGATGATCAGTTAAAAGGTGCAAATAAAAGTCACACATCGGATATGAGAATAAAATGTAAGCATATAAGTTTAGAACAACCTCCATTAATCACCAATTGATTTTAGAGTAGTAGAGAACTCACGGGCTTCCTACAAATGGTATGAGAGTGAGGTTGCAGCTTTAACTTTGATCTTGTGGTTTGTGGAAGAAACTAACCGGTGGTACAAGAAATCGGTAGAGCGTGTGTGGGCTTGGTTTTTTGGATGGTGTAAAAGCTTCTTGCAACAACATGATCAGAAAAGGTTGAAGATGATAATAGGTGGTGAGACATGGGTGTAATCATTGTGGCAGTGAAGGGTCCAACCGAGATGACTATGGATGTGGTCGGGGAAGAGTAAAGAGGTCAGGGGTCTGAAGAGTCAAGATGTTATTGAACGTGTCTCGGAAAAAGCTGCGTTAGAAATGTTACATGTGTGATGAACGAATACCAAGGACAACCCGATTAAGGGGGTGATTGTTGAAGATAATCGGTTAAAATGTGCATTTCAAAGTCCCACATCGGTCTGGGAAGAAATAAATATATGTATATAAACTTAGAAAAACCTCCTCTATTACCAATTAATTTTAGAGTAATGAAACCTCTTGAAGGAATCAACTAGTTTACTAGAGAACTCGTGGACTTGTATGTTGGACCTGTTGTTTACCTAAAAACGATCCGACACACACTTAGTTGAACTTTACTAACCAGCCTAAAATTTGACTCATCGGATTTATAAGTTAGGTTTTATCAATGTTTTTTCACGACCATATGAATCCTTTGTCTCTATTTAAATGTCTAAGAGTTACCTTAGGTAAGTCCAATAATTCTGTAACTTAAAGTATTAGCATGACCAGTTGGAAGGACCAAAATATTCTCTGAGCTTTAAAGAGTAAAATTTAGCAGACTACCTTACTAAATAAATAGGCAATTCCTTTTTTCCAGAGTTACTACTTCCCAATCCAGAGAAGGTTTCTGCAGTTACGATTAAATCATGAAATGAAATTAGATAATTGCTGTGGATTTGAAAATTTGAGCTCTGGAAAAGTGGCGTGCAGATCATGTGACCCAAACAAAATCTCTCACGAGGGAACAGAGCAAAATTCAGAGAACTAAACAATCTAAGAATGTTATCTTCAAAGTGTACTTTGTACCAAACAAAAAACCAAATTTTGTAGCTGTATACCTATTGGTTGCATGACTCTGTAATGTCCATACTACTTTCAAAGCCAAAAACAAGTTACCTGCTACTAAAAAATATTCACTTTAATACATAAAAAAAATTACTATAGAGTAGTAGTAGTAGTATTCTTGTTTCATTCTTAATGTTATCCATTATTGCATAGTAGTGTTGCTTCACAATGCTACAGAAATGCAATGTCCTTGCCTATAATATTTGTTCTTCAATATATATCTTAATTTGTGGGTGCTTATGAATTTGAAAGTTGTTTGATGCACACTAAAAAGATTGATTAGGTTTAATATTTGGTAGAACAAAAGTGATGGTTACTTGGCTTACTGCATACATATCATGTATGTATAATAGGCAAATTAAATAATCTTAAATTAAAGTATATGCGAGGTAGAGACCAAAATATTCGATCTTTTTAAACAACATTAAGGGGCCACCACTGCACTAACTAAAAAAACAAACTCAATATACGACATAAAGTTTCCACATAGGTATAAATGTTAAAAGGAAAAGGATCTCGCTCCTTGTATCTATTTATATTTAATTATATTTATCATTCATTTTTTATATTGAGAAGGTTTCCAATTTTTATAGGCTCACCATGTATTGAAACTATTCATTCATTCATTTCTTATATATAAAAACATGTTAGCTAAGATTATTTTTGGACACGTGCAAATCTTTCTATCGGGTTGGGATCACCAGTGGTGTTAATAAGTAGAAACGTGATGTGATTTTATTGATTGATTGATATCATCATACATTGGTAATATATAGTACATGAAAGATTATTCTAGAATTGGGCTAAAGCCCTTACAAAGAAATGGGCCATGAGGCCATCTAAATCTATCGGCTAACATCCCCCCGCAGTTTGAGCGCGAATGCGTCGGACGTTCGAACTGGATCTGAACTCATCAAACAAAGCATACGGGAGGCCTTTGGTGAAGATGTCGGCGAACCGATATCTGGATGGCACGTGCAGTACGCGGACCTGTCCCTGTGCAACTAAATCTCTAACAAAGTGTATGTCAATCTCGATGTGTTTGGTTCGCCGATGTTGCACCGGGTTGGATGACATGTAGATAGAGCTGACGTTATCACAATAGACAAGTGTCGCAGTGGTGAGTGGGCAGTGAAGTTCGCGAAGTAAGTTACGAAGCCAACATGTCTCTACCACGGCATCCGCTACCCCGCGGTATTCTGCTTCAACACTAGAGCGGGATGGTGTAATCTGTCGTTTAGAGGACCAGGATAGAAGATTGTTCCCAAGAAACACACAATAACTGGAGGTGGAGCGTCTGGTGGTGGGGCATTCAGCCCAGTCAGCGTCAGAATATGCAACCAGAGTGTTAGGTGAAGAAGTATATAGATGTAGACCAAGATCAGGAATCCCCTTTATATACCGACGAATCCGTCTGAGAGCATGAAGGTGTTGCTCCCGAGGATCGTGCATGAAAGGCAGACCTGCTGAAAAGCGTAGGTGATGTATGGTCGTGTGAATGTCAGATACTGCAATGCACCAGCGAGGCTGCGGTATTGTCATAACCCGTCCTTAACCGTAAGAACGTGTTAGATAACGTATGATTTCATTGCGAGGTATTGACCTCTATATGCGACATTTTTAAAAGAAAAACTGCATATATTATACATTACAAACCATGATTCTTATTTTTGATACAAGCTTTGGACGAAATAAAGATGATTATCGTTTAGCGATAATCTTCGACTTACAAACTTTACAAATGATGATAACAACACGATTTCTAGCATATTTTACAACACAAGTTCTTGGATATGCAGTCTTATTTTTGACACAAATATGCGTACGCAAGATCCTGCTCAAATTCAACATAATGCAGCGGAAACTTCTAATTATCACCTGAGAATAAACATGTTTAAAACGTCAACATAAAGTTGGTGAGATATAGGTTTAGTGCCGGCAGCAATATATATATAGACCACAAGATTTCGTATATAAACAGTTTAATAAAAATATTCTAAGTGGTTGAGCACTTGGTAACCATACTTAACAATTAATCACGTCGCATATTCCCTTTAATATGAAATCTTACTACACTGTACCAAGTGTAGTCACGAAACGAAGTACTGTGCAACCGTTGAATACTGGTCGTCCAGTCCGGTTGGGGTTGTCAAGCCCAATAGATCTATCAACAGGATTCGCGTTTACAATACCGCTGTAAATATTAGTTACCAAGCTACAGGGAAGTATGCCAGTGGTACAACTCAACGTAGAATATATTTTTCAGTTACTTGTGTCCATAACGTAAAACATAAAATACATGTATTCTCATCCCGAAATATTTAGAGTTTAAAAGTGGGACTATATACTCACTTTCGTCTTGAAGATATATATATTTTGACTTGGTCTCCCGGTTGATATCACGAACCTATCCATATATAATATATCAATACCTTTTCTTTTTAAACAACGTCACATATATATTCTTGTTATACTTTTAATACTTTTTATAATTCCTTAGTCCGTAGTTAGCAGTTCGTTGTTAGTAATTCAATTTTAATGGTTCATATTTAGATGTTTAATAAACCCCCAACGAAATAAATAAAACCCCCAACGTATATGTATTGGTCGAGATTAATCTTGACCCACGGTACCGGTGTTGTCAAATGACGTGTTGCGTACATAAAGTACCGGTGTTGTCAAATGACGTGTTGCGTACAAACATGGGATCTTATGATTAATCTTCTCGTGTTGTTTACGGGTGATCCTGAACCATATAAAATTGAATTATGAGTACATATATATAAAATATCATGTTATCTTAAAAAGATGTGATTTATTTTAATTTTCTCCAATTAATCCCGAAGTTAAACTAGTCTTGGATAGCCAATTTTGTTTCGGTCATAGTTTCTTCGTTACAACTCCGTTTTCGTTGATTCAACTTGCCATCTCCTTGGATCGAGTTCCTCTTTAAGACCATGAACTGTAAATATCTTAGTTTGTATTCAAAATCACACGGCATAGGTGAAACTTTAGTGAAACTTATGAAGTTAAACCTTTTCCTTTATGTAGGCAACCTTAAATGATTATTTTTCTAAAAATACTTATACTTTGAATTAAATCATGAAATTTTTATGTGTTACCATATTCATAGTAAAAATCATTTTTCCAGAACATAAACCTTCAATTCAAAGTTTAAGATGGTTTTTAATTATCCAACCCAAAACAGCCCCCGGTTACACTCCGACGTCGTAAAAACAGTTTTTAAGGTGTTCTTTGAAAAACCAAGTTATACCTTGTTAAATTAGCATATATTTAAGTTATATTACAGGTCTTGAAGTATTTTAAAAGTTAAGTTAGAAGGATCTATTTAGTTTGCAAACAAGTTTGAAAACATTCAAACTATGTTCTTGTTGTTAAAATTGTATACCACAAAATATGATAGCTATATATATATGAATCGAATAAGATTATGAACATAGATACTACCTCAAGTTCCTTGGACAAGGTTTCTGTAAAAGAGGAGTAAGAACCTAGAACCAAAAGGGTGATGGAATTGGATGAAAGATTGGAAGTAAGTTTGTGTTCTTGGAAGGATTTCTTGAAGTGTTTTTGTAAGGTTTTCTTATGAGATTTAAGTGTTGTTTTTGAAGCTAAATGATGGAGAAAATGCTTGGAGATGATCAAGTATGAAGTTAAGAGTATTTTGAGAGAGAAATGGAAGTGTAAGTATGAGAAAATGGGGTGAAGAAATGGTGTGCATGCATAAAAACGTTTTTAGGTTATAAAGGAAAAAAAAGATACCTAACTTTGTTTTCTTGCTAAATAATTCATGCTACTTGACAAATGGTTGGTTCCACATGTTTCTTAATCATTTAAGACTGCTAAGGAGCAGATTTTTATTGGTATATACCAATAGTAAATACATCTAGAAGCTGCGTATGATACGAGTACATATACTCTAGATATACGTATAGAAATTTTGTGAAAAATGGAATGAGGATTCAAATATAGCTATCTTTTGTGAATACACTTATATGGTTTTATGTATTTAAGTTCTTAAAAGTGATTAAATTCATTACTTATACGATATATGTATAAACATTATAGGTCATAAGTATTTAAGTCAAATAACGTTGCGTATGGTTATCGTTTTGAAAACTTAAGTTAGTAGTTTCAAAATATACATATAACTTATTGTTATTAATACAAAATGAGATATTAAAACATTCTTAGATTATGTTAAATATGTATATATACATATATATACACAAACGTATAATTATCATATGTTATATAGTTCGTGATATCATCGGTCAAACTAGACGGTCAAACGTTGTGTAAAACTCTTTTCAAAAACATAAATCTTAACAATTTGGATTGCTTATCATGTTGGTAAGGTTTAATTTATGTAAATATTAATCTTACAAGTATAGAATGATCGAAAAAGTGCGGGTCATTACAGTACCTACCCGTTAAATAAATTTCGTCCCGAAATTTTAAAATTGTACCTATTTTGCGTCATCGGGAAACAAGTGTGGATACTTTTGTTTCATTTGATCCTCTCGTTCCCAAGTAAACTCGGGACCCCTTCGAGCATTCCAACGAACCTTAACGATCGGTATGTTGCTCTGCTTGAGCCGTTTAACTTCACGATCCATGATTTCGATTGGTTCTTCGATGAATTGTAGTTTCTCGTCGACATGGATTTCTTCAAGAGGAATGGTGAGGTCTTCCTTTGCAAGACACTTCTTAAGGTTTGAGACGTGAAAGGTATTATGTACTCCGGCGAGTTGTTGCGGTAACTCGAGTCGATAAGCTACCGGTCCAATGCGTTCGATGATCTTGAACGGGCCTACATACCTTGGGTTTAGTTTACCCCTTTTTCCAAAACGTATTACATCTTTCCAAGGTGACACCTTTAACATAACCATGTCACCGATCTGAAACTCTAATGGTTTCCTTCGAACATCGGCGTAGCTCTTTTGGCGACTACGGGCTGTTTTCAATCTCTCCTTGATTTGTACTATCTTCTCAGTCGTTTCGTGTATGATCTCGGGACCAGTTAATTGTCGATCTCCTACTTCATTCCAACAAATAGGAGATCTACACTTCCTTCCGTACAATGCTTCGAATGGCGCAGCTTTAATGCTCGCATGATAACTATTATTATACGAGAATTCTGCTAATGGTAGATATTTATCCCATCCGTTTCCAAAATCGATCACACATGCCCTGAGCATGTCTTCAAGAGTCTGAATCGTTCTTTCACTCTGCCCGTCGATTTGCGGATGATACGCGGTACTCATATCCAAACGAGTTCCTAGGGCCTCCTGTAGTGATTGCCAGAACTTTGATGTAAATCTACTATCACGATCGGATATAATGGAAATAGGTATTCCATGCCTTGAAACAACTTCCTTTATATACAATCGTAATATTTTCTCCATTCTATCCGTTTCCTTTATAGGCAAGAAGTGTGCAGACTTGGTGAGACGATCAACAATCACCCAAATAGTGTCGTATCCCCAGGCAGTCTTTGGTAACTTCGTGATGAAATCCATGGTAATACCATCCCATTTCCATTCTGGGATTTCTGGTTGTTGAAGTAACCCTGACGGCTTCTGGTGTTCAGCTTTGACTTTGGAACAAGTTAAACATTCCCCAACATATGTTGCAACGTCTGTCTTTAAATTAGGCCACCAATAATGTGTCTTAAGATCTTGGTACATCTTTCCAACTCCAGGATGTATCGAGTATCTTGTCTTATGTGCCTCATTTAATATCAACTTCCTTAATCCACCCAACTTCGGTACCCAAATACGATTTGCAAAATATCAAATTCCATCTTCCCGCATAACGAGTTGCTTCTCATACTTCTTCATTATTTCATTTCCTATATTTTCTTTAGTAAGTGCTTCTCGTTGAACTTCTTTGATTTGTGAGTTGAGATTCATGCGAATTTTTATGTTCATCGCTCGTACTCGAATTGGTTCTCGTTCCTTTCTGCTTAAAGCATCGGCCACCACGTTCGCCTTCCCGGGATGATAACGAATTTCACAATCATAGTCGTTTATTAACTCGACCCACCTACGTTGTCTCATGTTCAGCTGTTTCTGATCAAAAATATGTTGAAGGCTTTTATGATCAGTAAACACAGTGCATTTAACCCCATACAAGTAGTGTCTCCATATCTTCAATGCAAACACGACTGCTCCCAGTTCTAGATCATGCGTCGTATAATTCCGCTCGTGAATCTTCAATTGTCGGGATGCGTATGCAATAACTTTCTTTCGTTGCATAAGAACGCAACCAAAACCTTGTCGCGAAGCGTCACAATATATTTCAAAATCATCGTTCCCTTCTGGTAACGATAAAATAGGCGCCGTAGTTAACTTCTTCTTTAGTAATTGAAATGCACTCTCCTGCTCAGAAGTCCATTCATATTTCTTCCCTTTTTGCGTTAACGCTGTCAACGGCTTAGCTATTCGGGAAAAATCTTGAATAAACCTTCTATAATAACCGGCTAAACCCAAAAATTGACGTATCTGCGTTGGTGTCTTAGGAGTCTCCCATTTTTCAATGGCTTCAATTTTTGCTGGATCAACCTGAATTCCTTTGCTACTAACAACGTGGCCAAGAAATTGCACTTCTTTCAACCAGAAAGCACATTTAGAAAATTTAGCATATAGCTGTTCTTTTCTCAACAACTCTAATATCAACCTTAAATGCTGCTCATGCTCTTGCTCACTCTTGGAATAGATAAGAATATCATCAATGAAAACGATAACAAACTTATCTAAATATGGACTACAAACTCGATTCATGAGGTCCATGAATACAGCTGGCGCATTTGTCAACCCAAACGGCATGACCAAAAATTCGTAATGACCATAACGTGTCCGAAAAGCAGTTTTCGGAATGTCCTCTTCTTTGACACGTAATTGATGATAGCCCGACCTTAAGTCAATTTTTGAGTACACACATGATCCTTGAAGTTGATCAAATAAGTCGTCAATTCTCGGTAGTGGATACCGATTCTTGATAGTTAACTTATTTAATTCACGATAATCTATACACATCCTAAAAGATCCATCTTTCTTTTTAACAAATAGAATCGGAGCTCCCCACGGTGAAGTACTTGGTCGTATGAATCCATGATCCAGTAATTCTTTTAACTGACTCTGAAGTTCTTTTAACTCGGACGGTGCAAGTCTATATGGAGCACGAGCCACTGGTGCAGCTCCTGGTACTAAATCTATTTGAAATTCTACAGATCTAAATGGAGGTAATCCCGGCAACTTTTCCGGAAAGACTTCAGGAAAATCTCTTGCCACAGGCACGTCATTGATGCTCTTCACTTTTTCCTTTGTTTCGACTTTATTAACATGTGCTAAGATAGCATAGAACCCTTTCTTCAAGCACTTTTGAGCTTTCAAATAACTAATGAGTTTTAGCTTTGAGTTACCCTTCTCTCCATAAATCATTACTGGCGTTTTATCCTTACGAGGAATGCGAATTGCCTTCTTGGCGCACACAACTTCAGCTCCTATTTTGGACATCCAGTCCATGCCGACTATTACATCAAAACTTCCTAATTCTACGGGTATCAAGTCAATTTTAAACGTTTCTCCGGCTAAATTTATTTTACAATCACGGCAAATTTTATCGGCTTTAATTAGTTTACCATTAGCTAACTCAATCATGTACTTAGCATCGAGAGGTAATGATGAACAATTCAATTTAGCGTGAAAGTCTCTACACACGTAACTTCTATCAGCACCAGTATCAAATATAATAGATGCGGATAAGTTATTAATGGTAAACGTACCCGTAACAAGCTCCGGGTCTTCACATGCCTCTTTAGCATTAATAACAAATGCTCTTCCACGTGCAGGTCCGATATTCTTCTCTGGATTCGGGCACTGGCTCTTATAGTGACCTTGTTTTCCACACCCAAAACAAGTAATGGTAGCCAAAGCAGTTCTATTTGCATTGGTGGCAGGAGTCTTGGTACCATTTGTATTTGTAACGAGAGCCCTACAATCTTCAGCAAGATGACCCTTTCGATTACATTTGTTGCATACCACATTACAGTAACCAGAGTGATGTTTGTGGCATCGGTTGCATAAAGGATTTTGTCCTTTATAACCAAAGCTTAAACCACTACCCGTACCTTGCGTGTTTTCTTGTTTCTTAAAAGATTGTTGTTGGTTACCTCGATCATAATTTCCATTCCACTTTCTTTTGTTACCTGATACCTTCACATCAGTATTGGATACTTTCTTATCCATGATGACCTGATCCATTAGCTCGTTTGCCATGGTTATAGCTTCATGAATTGTCTTAGGTTTCGATGCTGTAACATTTGCCTTGACCTTTTTGGGCAAACCATCTTTGTACATTTCAATCTTCCGTTCTTCGGTTGGAACCAATTCAGGACATAGCAAAACTAATTCCATGAATCGCTGATTGTAGTTGGTGATTTCAGTACCAATAACCTTCAGACTTCGTAACTCATCTTCCAACTTCCTAACCTCGTTCCTTGGACAATATTCATTGATTAACATTGTTTTGAATTCTTCCCACGGAGTATCATAAGCTACATCTCCTCCTACAGCCTTCACATAATTTTTCCACCACGTGAGTGCACTATCTTGTAAAGTGCACGATGCGTATTTGGTCATGTCCTTTTCAACACAACCACTGATTTTGAACACAGTTTCCATCTTTTCTATCCACCGGGTTAAACCGATCGGTCCTTCTGTTCCACTGAATGATGAGGGCTTGCAAGCTTGAAAAGTTTTGTAAGTGCACCCCACACGAGGATTTGGGTTAACTGCAGCACCTCTTGCAGCCTCGACCCATAACATTCTGTCGTTCACTCGTTGATTGATGAGTTCCTGGATTTCTTGTTCCGTCATTCGGTTCAATCGCGCCATATTCTTCTATAAGAATGAAAAGAAAATAATTATTCACATGGAATATTATAGATGTAGTGTATATTTACAGTACATTATAGCTTATTAATAATATGAACCAGGTATTATTATAAAAGCCTTTTCTTCTTATTAGCGTTTTATAATTATATCTAGGGTAGTACCTACCCGTTAATGTCCATACTTAATAGCTTAGTACAGAATCAATTACTACCATCTAAATAATACTTAACCATGGAAAATTATTGCATTTCACACTTCACTATTTTACATATGCTTATCTTACATCGAACATTAAGCAAACCACACTAATAATATTATACAAAACATTATATGATCCCATGGTTTAATACGGCAGCGCATCGTTTGGTCTATTTTCTAGGACGTTTAGGCTCAAAGAATCGCTTAACGCTTATCCTGGCTGTCTGCCTATATTTTGGCTGTGGGACTGAAGAACTGGATGCCGGGATAGAACGAATAGGAATAGCGGGAATAGGGGTGGTAGTGTCTAGTGGAGTTGGTGCCACATCATCCTTATTAAACTCAGGATTTGAATTTTCTAATTCATTAGCCTTTCGTTTCTTTCCTAGTTCGAACTCTTCTTTTGTAATTTCCTGTATTTCTTCCTCGGGTTCACTTTCCTCCTCGGGTTCACTTTCCTCCTCGGGTTCACTTTCCTCCTCGGGTTCACTTTCCGGGTTCTCTATAGTCGGTTCATCCGGAATTTGTGAGTCTTCCCCAAAGATATTATTTTCGTCATCGGATAGGTTAATGACTGGAACACCATCTGAAGATTCTGGTTCGGAGTCGCTGAATGTGATAACAAGTTTTGAGCCCGACATCTATCACACAACAACTAACCCATTAGTACTACATAATATTTACATATAAATTTTAACCAACAATGATAAGCAATGGTTTTTAAATCAGACCCGGTCAAAGTCCAGACTTACTAATGTATCCTAACGAATTATCAGTTAGACACACTAATGCAAACCTGGTTAGCTAAGACCACCGCTCTGATACAACATGTCATAACCCGTCCTTAACCGTAAGAACGTGTTAGATAACGTATGATTTCATTGCGAGGTATTGACCTCTATATGCGACATTTTTAAAAGAAAAACTGCATATATTATACATTACAAACCATGATTCTTATTTTTGATACAAGCTTTGGACGAAATAAAGATGATTATCGTTTAGCGATAATCTTCGACTTACAAACTTTACAAATGATGATAACAACACGATTTCTAGCATATTTTACAACACAAGTTCTTGGATATGCAGTCTTATTTTTGACACAAATATGCGTACACAAGATCCTGCTCAAATTCAACATAATGCAGCGGAAACTTCTAATTATCACCTGAGAATAAACATGTTTAAAACGTCAACATAAAGTTGGTGAGATATAGGTTTAGTGCCGGCAGCAATATATATATAGACCACAAGATTTCGTATATAAACAGTTTAATAAAAATATTCTAAGTGGTTGAGCACTTGGTAACCATACTTAACAATTAATCACGTCGCATATTCCCTTTAATATGAAATCTTACTACACTGTACCAAGTGTAGTCACGAAACGAAGTACTGTGCAACCGTTGAATACTGGTCGTCCAGTCCGGTTGGGGTTGTCAAGCCCGATAGATCTATCAACAGGATTCGCGTTTACAATACCGCTGTAAATATTAGTTACCAAGCTACAGGGAAGTATGCCAGTGGTACAACTCAACGTAGAATATATTTTTCAGTTACTTGTGTCCATAACGTAAAACATAAAATACATGTATTCTCATCCCGAAATATTTAGAGTTTAAAAGTGGGACTATATACTCACTTTCGTCGTGAAGATATATATATTTTGACTTGGTCTCCCGGTTGATATCACGAACCTATCCATATATAATATATCAATACCTTTTCTTTTTAAACAACGTCACATATATATTCTTGTTATACTTTTAATACTTTTTATAATTCCTTAGTCCGTAGTTAGCAGTTCGTTGTTAGTAATTCAATTTTAATGGTTCATATTTAGATGTTTAATAAACCCCCAACGAAATAAATAAAACCCCCAACGTATATGTATTGGTCGAGATTAATCTTGACCCACGGTACCGGTGTTGTCAAATGACGTGTTGCGTACATAAAGTACCGGTGTTGTCAAATGACGTGTTGCGTACAAACATGGGATCTTATGATTAATCTTCTCGTGTTGTTTACGGGTGATCCTGAACCATATAAAATTGAATTATGAGTACATATATATAAAATATCATGTTATCTTAAAAAGATGTGATTTATTTTAATTTTCTCCAATTAATCCCGAAGTTAAACTAGTCTTGGATAGCCAATTTTGTTTCGGTCATAGTTTCTTCGTTACAACTCCGTTTTCGTTGATTCAACTTGCCATCTCCTTGGATCGAGTTCCTCTTTAAGACTATGAACTGTAAATATCTTAGTTTGTATTCAAAATCACACGGCATAGGTGAAACTTTAGTGAAACTTATGAAGTTAAACCTTTTCCTTTATGTAGGCAACCTTAAATGATTATTTTTCTAAAAATACTTATACTTTGAATTAAATCATGAAATTTTTATGTGTTACCATATTCATAGTAAAAATCATTTTTCCAGAACATAAACCTTCAATTCAAAGTTTAAGATGGTTTTTAATTATCCAACCCAAAACAGCCCCCGGTTACACTCCGACGTCGTAAAAACAGTTTTTAAGGTGTTCTTTGAAAAACCAAGTTATACCTTGTTAAATTAGCATATATTTAAGTTATATTACAGGTCTTGAAGTATTTTAAAAGTTAAGTTAGAAGGATCTATTTAGTTTGCAAACAAGTTTGAAAACATTCAAACTATGTTCTTGTTGTTAAAATTGTATACCACAAAATATGATAGCTATATATATATGAATCGAATAAGGTTATGAACATAGATACTACCTCAAGTTCCTTGGACAAGGTTTCTGTAAAAGAGGAGTAAGAACCTAGAACCAAAAGGGTGATGGAATTGGATGAAAGATTGGAAGTAAGTTTGTGTTCTTGGAAGGATTTCTTGAAGTGTTTTTGTAAGGTTTTCTTATGAGATTTAAGTGTTGTTTTTGAAGCTAAATGATGGAGAAAATGCTTGGAGATGATCAAGTATGAAGTTAAGAGTATTTTGAGAGAGAAATGGAAGTGTAAGTATGAGAAAATGGGGTGAAGAAATGGTGTGCATGCATAAAAACGTTTTTAGGTTATAAAGGAAAAAAAAGATACCTAACTTTGTTTTCTTGCTAAATAATTCATGCTACTTGACAAATGGTTGGTTCCACATGTTTCTTAATCATTTAAGGCTGCTAAGGAGCAGATTTTTATTGGTATATACCAATAGTAAATACATCTAGAAGCTGCGTATGATACGAGTACATATACTCTAGATATACGTATAGAAATTTTGTGAAAAATGGAATGAGGATTCAAATATAGCTATCTTTTGTGAATACACTTATATGGTTTTATGTATTTAAGTTCTTAAAAGTGATTAAATTCATTACTTATACGATATATGTATAAACATTATAGGTCATAAGTATTTAAGTCAAATAACGTTGCGTATGGTTATCGTTTTGAAAACTTAAGTTAGTAGTTTCAAAATATACATATAACTTATTGTTATTAATACAAAATGAGATATTAAAACATTCTTAGATTATGTTAAATATGTATATATACATATATATACACAAACGTATAATTATCATATGTTATATAGTTCGTGATATCATCGGTCAAACTAGACGGTCAAACGTTGTGTAAAACTCTTTTCAAAAACATAAATCTTAACAATTTGGATTGCTTATCATGTTGGTAAGGTTTAATTTATGTAAATATTAATCTTACAAGTATAGAATGATCGAAAAAGTGCGGGTCATTACAGGTATAAGGTCGGATCATTTACAGGAGGCCCGTGAGCAGTGAGCTTGGCCCGTGGTTCGACTGGGTCCTGCATGGGTGACATGTGGCCATATCTGCACGATGAAGAATCTCAGATGCATACTGTTTCTGTGACAAGAATAAATCGGAGGTGGTGCGAGAGGCTGATATGCCCAAGTAGTTCAGAGGCCTAAAATCAGTCATGGCAAATTCCTAGTGAAGGGAGTGAATGATCCACTGAAGTAACGTTGTAGAGGATGCAGTTAAAATAATATCATCTAATATAGGAGAAGGTAGGCAGTGTCGGATCCCTGTCGAAAATTAAATAGGGATGTGTCGCATCGACTATGAGAGAAGCCGATCCGCTGAGCATACCCAACAAAACGCTGAAACCAAGCGTGAGGAGCCTGTTTCTGTCCATATAATGATTTCTGCAAAAGGCATACATGGTCGGGAAATCTGGCATCCCGAAAGGCGGGAGGCTGATGCATGTATACAGTGGTAGGGATAGGAGAGACAACGGAAATGTGAAGGTTTAGGCCTTGTACGAGTTTGGTAGTACCTACACGGGTGCGGGTTACCATGGGAGGGGTAGAATGGTTGGTCGTACTAGTGGTAGCCTCATTAGGAGGAGGCTGAGTCTCCGAACCATTGACGGTAGCCTCAATGGGAGGAGGCTGTGTCTCCGATGATGTGGGAGTGGTGGAGGGTTCTGAGAGGTGAAGAGTGCGGGAGAAGAGATTGGGTGGAGGGTCCAGAAACTCATAAGAAGGTGGCTGAGTGGGAGTCATGGAGCCAAATAGAAATGAAGTTTCATCAAAAGTGATGTGTCGAGATAGAATGATTTTGTTAGTGGTGAGATTAAGGCAGCGATATCCTCGGTGGTTGGATGGGTATCCGAGAAATATGCAGGGGGTAGATCGAGGAGCAAGCTTATGAATGGTTTCAAGGTGAGGGTAACAAAGACAGCCGAAGACACAGAGTGTGGAGTAATTTGGTTTTTGATTGTAGAGGCGAATGTGTGGTATCTCGTGGTTGATGGAGGAAGAGGGTAGAATGTTGAGAAGACGGGCAGCCATATGAAGGGCTTCTACCCAGTAGATTGGAGGTAGATGGGCTTGAAATAGGAGGGTGCGGATAAGGTTGTTGATAGTGCGGAGCATGCGTTCAGACTTGCCATTTTGTTGGGAGGTTTGAGGACAAGAGAATCGAAATTGTATTCCGTTAGATTGTAAGAGATGGTGAAATGCATTATTGTCAAATTCACCAAGATTGTCGCATTGAAAAGCTTTTATTTCTTGATTGAATTGAGTTTTTATATATGAACGAAATTGAATAAATGTATTAAGCACATCAGACTTGTAACGTAAAGGAAATACCCAAACATAATGAGTAAAATGATCAAGAAAAATAATGTAATATTTCAAACCACTAATACTAGCAACTGGAGAAGTCCATAAATCAGAATGAATAATATCAAAAGCAGATTCAACATTTGAACTAGAGACAGGAAAATGGAAGACGCACATGTTTACCGAGTGGACATGCATGACAAAACAAAGGTGACACGGTTTTATTACACATTATATCTTTATTGGAAATAAGTTTGCGAAGAACATCATGTCCGGGGTGACGGAGACTTTGATGCCAAGTAACGAGGCTTGTAACAAGAGCTTGTGGAGAGGAGTGAGGGGTGACAGGATATAAGTCACCCGTGCTTTCACATCGGAGAGGAAGCTGGCGTGTCAGGTAATCCTTCACAGAAAAACCAAACGGGTCAAATTCAACATATACAATATTATCACGAGTAAATTGACGGACAAAAATAAGATTTTTAACAATATAAGGTGTTACAAGGACGTTGTTTAAGTGAAGGGGTCGATGGGAAGTAGGTAACAAGCTATGGTCGGTGTTGGTGACGAGTATGGTATTGCCGTCACCAATGGCAACTGACGGATATTTGCATTTATTAAAAACAGTACTTATATTATTAATACAGGAGGTAAGATGAGTGGACGCACCAGTATCCATATTCCATCCAGAGGAACCATAATCCTGAAGTGTCATAGAGCTAAAAGCATGAGGTAAAATGGTCTCCGGAGATTGCGTATTTGGGACCACAGAAAAGATCCAAACTGAGGCCCAAGAGAGCTGGGTTGTTGGGCTGTGTAATAAGCTTGGGCAGTGGGCTGCGTTCTATGAAAACCAGGAGGATTTGGCAACATGCCTCTTTGATTCTGATTAACTAGACCAAGAGAAGGAGACCCAGCAGGCCCATAGTTATTAAATCCATGATTATTGGCTGGACTGTGGGCTGAAGTAGATTGCAATAGGGAACGGACAATAGCAGTTTGGGCTTGTAGCTGCTGCTGTTGGGCCGAAAGTAAATTAAGTAGTTGGGCCAGGTTGATGCCATTTGACCGATTGTTATTTGAGTGTATATTACGTCGACATGTTCCCGAATGTAAATACCTGCACTTGTTTTCAAATTGGCAATGGCCTTTAAGATAGTTCCGACAAACCTGAGTGGCGGGTGGCTGTTGGTTATGTGGTGGTGCTGGTGCGTGAGCCTTGAAATGCCCCGTTCATATCGATTATAAATGATTCATAATAGTTGATTACATCGCGAGGTACTTGACCTCTATATGATACATTATACAAACATTGCATTCGTTTTTAAAAGACAAACTTCCATTTCATCGACAGTTGGCAGCATGCATACCATTTCATAATATATCCAACTATAATTGACTTAGTAATAATCCTGATGAACTCGACGACTCGAATGTAACGTCTTTTGAAATATGTCATGAATGACTCCAAGTAATATCTTTAATATGAGCAAATGCACAGCTGATGTTATGCAAGGTGTATATGAAATAGTTATATATTTACTACGAAATACTATTAAATACGATACAATTTTACACAAGTTATTTATTTATTTATAAAGTGGATATACCTAAACCTTGCTACAACACTTATAGGCAGTGTACCTAATCGTACAGTAGTGTAGTTTTTAGTAAGTCCGGTTCGTTCCACAGGGATACAGTAAACAAGTTTAACGCTATAATTATCTTAACCTATAATTGTAAATATATATATATATATATATATATATATATATATATATATATATATATATATATATATATATATATATATATATATATATATATATATATATATATATATATATATATATATATATAAGTAGTATTATTATTATAAAAGGGGGTTTTTACCGTTTAATGACCGGTTTGTCGATTTTATGTCTTAAGTCGCAATTAAAACCTAATGTAAAATATTAAATATACAAATGACTTAATTTAAAGCGTAAAGTAAATAATGATAATAAAAGTGCGATAATTTAAAGTGCGATAAATAAAATGACGATAAATAAAAGTGCGAGAATTAAAAATGCGATAAATAAAATGACAGTAAATAAAAGTGCGATGAGATATAAAATAAAGGAATTATGCTTATTTAAACTTCCGTAATCATGATGTTTGACGTGTTGATTTTAATTTATTACCATGGGTTAATTGTCCTTTGTCCTGGATTATTCGATATGTCCAACCATCTGGTTTTTGTCCATAACAGTCCATCAGTCATAAATATAAAGTGCGAGTGTCCTCGTCAAATTATCCTTATATCCGAAGTCAAATATTCCAACTAATTGGGGATTTAAACTGTAACAAGGTCTTAATACTTTGTTTAATAATTACACCAGGATATCGACTGCGTGTAACCCAAGGTTTTAAAACTTTGTTAACAATTACGCCAAGTGTCCTTGTACATAATCCACCCCTGTTTTAATGAGTCCATTGACTATTAATCCATTCCCGTGTCCGGTTAAATGAACGATTAGTAGTATTTATAAATATCCCACCCATCGTGTCTGATCGAGTGTATATGGTTATTTATAGATACGTCAAATTGTAAATCTCTATATTAAATTAACGAACTATCATTCAGTTAAGCAAATATAAAGTCCATTAATAGCCCATAGTCCAATTTCCACAAGTGTCGGTCTTTTGTCCAAACCCCAATTATGGTACAAAGCCCAATTACCCTGTCTTTAATATTTAGCCCAACATCACAATTACTTCGATTTAAATAAGCATAATGATAACTTAGCTACGAGACATTAATTTAAAAAGGTTGAACATAACTTACAATGAGTATTAATAGCGTAGCGTTACACGGACAGAATTTCGACTTACAAACTTAAAACATTCGCTAACATAACCTTATTATTATTAATCTTAAATTAAAATTAAAATTAAAATTATAAATATATATATATATATATATATATATATATATATATATATATATATATATATATATATATATATATATATATATATATATTTGAGGGAGTAAGAGATAGATTAGAAAAAGGTGTGTTAGGTTCGTCCGAAAAATGCTGAATTTATAGAATGTGAACTGCTACAGTGATCCATGCGATCGCATGGCTTTTGTGCTTCCTGGCCATGCGATCGCATGGCCGCCTTTTCCTGGTCACAAAGCTTTGTTTTCTTGTTGCCGACGGTTTTATTAAATATATATAATATATATAATTTTAAGAATTATTTATATATTATATTATATTTATGTGCATAGTTGACTTGTAATTTTCGGTCCGTTGCGTCGCGCGTTGATAGTTGGTTCATGTCCCGGTTCCGGATTTTCGAATGTCCTTTCATACGCGTAGATATCTTGTACTTTGCGTTTCGCATCTCGTACTCTTGTAATTTTTAGACATTTCTCATCAATAAATTGAACCTCTTGGATTGTATCTTATACATTTGAGCTTTTTTGGTCATTTGCTTCTTCAAATCGTCGATTCTGTCTTTTGTCTTCGTGCTTATTTATTTAAACGATTAGTGGATAAAAATAGAACAATTGCAACTAAAAGCTTTACATATTGGAAGGATATTGCGCCTAAATATATGTTTATTTAGAGCACTATCAAATATCTCCACACTTAAACGTTGTTTGTCCTCAAGCAATACATAACTTGAAATTAAATCACACTTCACTCAAATCACTTTTTTTATTCTCACACTTTATACATCAGTGATTTTGATACGACGGTATAAACAATGATAGTAACGATGTGGTTTACAGTCCCACATGACTATGAAAATGTAGATCCTTTAAGGAAATTGGATCTTTATGAAAACATTTGATCTTTTGAAAATTCATTCTAGCTTTTACCCTAGATAAGTTTTCCAGAATAACCTTTCACCGGTGTTTGCAAAATGTTTTTGTGGGTTGCGTGGGTTTTAGATTTGAAAATTTTAGCTAAAAACTTATGGTTTTGTGTCACCTACTTGCTAATCCTTGTATTAGGAAAGAAACACGTCCAGTATACTTGTTTCGTATATTACCTTTCGGTAAACTACCGTCCGGTTATAAAGGAAAGCGATGAACAAGCAACTGTTAAAGCAATGTCTAATGACATGCATTTGTTCATGGTCCACAACGTGTCGGATGCAATTACTATCCTTTGTATGAGAAATAGTAAAGATCACCCTATAATTTTTCGGTCTGGCACAAGGTCCTGTCTTCGACCATGCTATGCAACCACCGTTCTTACGGTTGACACCCGATTTGGTTCAGGTGATCTAATGAATTCTGGTGAATTCTCAGAATTTTACGTTCAATGGTAATGAACGCATTGAAAATAGGTTTTTCAGAAAATAAATCGGTTTTAATTTGATCAAAATATTTTCTCGTTCAAGCTCGATTTTAGATATCATTGAATTCCATGAATTTGTAATTCTCAATCTTTAAAGTCAATCTCAAGGATTGAATAATATCAGGCTTAAATGCTGATTTTTGATCTTTAAGGAGATTATCCTTTTCTGGGGGTCTGATTCATTAGTCTTATCAAGCTAATTTGCACGGCGCCCTCCCCATTTTACGAGACAGATCCTCTCATGGTTAGGATAATTCTGACCACTTGGCGACCCTGTTTGATGCTGAGGTCCGTGGATTTCCTGCTGATTTTAGAGATGACTTTTCTAGATTTTTCGTCAACCTACAGCTGGTCTGGACGACAACTTCCTGACCTAAATCAAGAAGCGCGTGTCTTTTTTCGGAAGACTTTACTTCCTTTTAATGATGGAATTGATTCATCGTGTAGATCCATCTTTCTTTCAAATATATTACAGTAAATCGGATAAAACTGATTAGTTTAGTCCAAAGCAAAAGTACCTGCAATAATCTTGTACAAAATATGTGATATATGTTTTAAAGAACTTGGTAAATTCTTTCCATACTTAGCTTTTATTTTTCTTTGCCTTTTTATTCTCCTTTATTCCATGAATTCAAGCGTTTTGAGTTGTTTCTCCATTTATGTTCTCTCCGAGGTAACAATATGTATAAACATGATTTTGAATTCATTTAGTTGAAATTTTTTCAAATTTTCACAAAATTTGGCAATTAAACTAAGTGTAAACCCGAGAGAATTTATAACCCTTCCCCACACTTGAGATCATGCAATGCCCTTATTTGCATGAAATCAGACTATAATTATAAATTCATGAGGGTGATTAGTGTAGAAAAGTGATTAAAAATACCGAGTTTGCAAACATATTGTTTTATATCACATTTGATATTTTACGTCTTATCGTCAAAATTAATAGCTTTTGCTGAACTTAATGTTAGTTTTTGAAAGTGCGCTGTTTTACCCTGTTTTGTACATAAGATAAATTACAAACATATATATACATATATTATGAAGTTTGGTATATAACCCCACGTTCATATAATATTTTTGGCATACTTTAGATCAATAATATTAAAATAATGATAACAAAATTTTTCGCCCCGTCCTTGGGTAAAGCAATTTCGATTCCATGACCTAGTCTTTAACTTACGAAGAATTTTAGAAATCATTTTTTAAACTTAATGAAATAAAGTAATTTTTGTTTTTTTAAAATCACACAATAATTAAATTTAAAAATGCAAATTAATTTCATACAAAACCTACAAAACAAAAATTCAGAATGGGGGGAGAAAACTAGTTCTTTAGTGTCTGCTAGTGGAAAAGACCAATCGGATTCCATTCTCGAAACTACACGAGAATAGAACAACTAACTCTAGACAACGTTTTCTTTTTAGAACATTTGAATCTCCCCACACTTAGGTAGCTGTGGTGTCGAAATTGTGATTAACTTCATCGTCAATTTCTTTTGGACTATAATCAACTTGCATATCTGTGACTTTTGCTTTAAGCCATTGGTCGGATTCCTGTGTAACATCCACAAATTCAACTAGTTTCGCCTTTTCTTTAGGCGAAAGATTGGATAATAACCGGTTACATAACTTAAAGTTCCCCTTGGTTCTAGCATCGCGAATCCGTTTAATAAGTTTCTTCATTGAACTATTAATAACGGGGTCATCAACAACGGGGTTCTTTGTTATCAAATCATCATTAGGTGTTACTTCATTTTCCCCACACTTAGACGTTTTATTATTGTTAAGCACTACCGTTGGAGTTGGTAAAACAATATGCTTCTCATTGATCGTTTTTATTGGTTTAACGGTTTTGATTGGTGGAGATTTAGACTTTCGACTCACAAAGGTGATCGATTTTTCATCATTACTAAGTGTCATTCTACATTTTCTTACATCAAATAACGCCCCGGTGGACGCTAAGAATGGTCGACCTAAAATTAGAGGAATGTTTGGGTCCTCTTCTATGTCAATGACAATAAATTCGACTAGAAAGGTTAAATTACCTACTTGAACGGGTAAGTTGTCAGCAATTCCAACTGGGTGCTTAATGGTTTGATCAAAGAGTCTAACACTCATTTTCGTTGGACTTAACTCACCTACTCCTAATCTCTTATATAATGAAAGAGGCATTACACTCACACTTGACCTAAATCTGCTAGTGCATCATACATGACACAATCACTAAGTAGACAAGGAACAATAAATTCACCCGGATCACCCACCCTGGGTGGAGGTTTTGGTGAAACTGTCTTTACCGGGTTTATTTTTACGGTTTTTGTTTCTTGCACTTTCTTATTCTTCTTTTTCTTTCCATAGGTATCACAAACTTTATTACCTATTACTTGCTCATACTCAACTCCTTTTCTTGGAAACAGGATGGGTGGTCTGTATGGTGCCACCACTGGCTTTACATATTCGGGTAGTGGTGGTGGCGTAACTTCTTCATTGTTACTCACATCGAAAACCTTCCCATCTTCTGATGCTAGTTTTTCAGAATTCGTTGATACCATATTAATATTCTCATTTCGAGGATTTACTTCAGTATCACTCGGTAGCTTTCCTTGTTCCCTCTTACTCATCAAGCTAGCAAGAGTACCTACGTGTTTTTCTAGATTCAAAATGGAAGCTTGTTGAGTTCTTAATGACTGATCAAACCTCTCATTTGTTTGGGTTTGAGATGTAATAAATTGTGTTTGAGATTCCATTAGCTTTGCCATCATTTCTTCCAGATTTGGCTTTTTCTCTTCGGTTTATTGTGGTGGTTTATACAAGCTAGGTCTTTGTTGATTGAAATTGTTGTTTTGAGTTGGTTGGTTATTCGGACCTTGTTGGTTATACGAGTTATTTTTGCGTCCAATTGGATTGTAAAGAATGTTTTGATTTCGATTGAAGTTTGGCCTTGGCGGTTGATAATTATTTTGATAATTATTTCCCGGCCTTTGGTTCATGTAGGAAACATTCTCTCGTTGTTCCATCGTTTGCTCGATGTGACAATCTTTCGTTAAGTGTGGTCCACCGCATTGCTCACAACTGATTCGTATTGGTTGAATATCTTTAGTCATCTTTTCCATTCGTCTCTCGAAAGCATCTATTTTTGCGGAAATGGAATCAAAGTCATGGCTAGAATCGGCTCTAGCCACTTTAGATGAACGAAAAATATCTTTTTCCTGATGCCACTCATGTGAGTGGGAGGTTGTGTTATCAATAATTTTATAAGCTTCAGTTGCGGTTTTCTTCATAATGGAACCACCAGCTGCTATGTCGATGTCTTTTCGTGTAGTAATGTCGCATCCTTGGTAGAATATTTGTACTATTTGATAAGTGTCTAAACCGTGTTGAGGACATCCTCTCAACAACTTTCCAAATCTTGTACACGCCTCATATAGAGTTTCATTTGGCTTTTGTGTGAACGTAACAACTTCTCCTTGAAGTCTCACGGCTTTAGATGCCGGAAAGAATCTTTTAAGAAATTTCTCAACTAAAACATCCCATGTGTCAATCGCCCCTTCAGGTAACGATTCTAACCATTCTTTGGCTTCTCCCTTTAAAGTCCAGGGAAACAACATGAGATAGATCTGTTCATTCTCAACTTCTCTGATTTTAAATTGAGTACAGATCCTATTAAAGGTTTGAAGATGTTCGTTTGGATCTTCTTTTGGAGTACCACTATATTGGCATTGATTAGTTACCATGTGTAGGATTTGTCCCTTGATTTCATAAACTGGCGCATTAACATCTGGCTTAATAATGGCGTGACCTTGGCCCGTACATGTAGCTCTCATTCGGTCTTCCATACTTAGAGGTTCCGTTACTTTCATAATTGAATTTGTTGAATCTGAATCACTAGAGGATTCTGATTTAATGGTTTCTTCCTCGACAATCTCTGGATGAGTAATTTGTGGTTCCGGAGGAATGATTAGTGGTTCAGGATCTCTGAATTGTCCTTGAATATCCTCCGGTTCTCAATTGTGAGGTCGGGTTCAAAAAATGGATTATCGGAAATTTGAATTGGAGTACTTGGTCAATTTGATGATGATTCTAAAGAAAAATAAACGGCGATAATGTTGGCTAAATGTCTTGATCGAGTTACGGGTGGTGAACGTATGAAAGGTGGTGAACGTTTTGCTCGGTGCATTCACTGAATATCCTATTAGTTATAAAAGATAAAAATTATATAAGTTATCAAATTAATAGACTTTTCTGATTTTGCCCACGTTTCGAATAACCAATAGATGCAGTATGTAGCCAGGACCCTTTAAATCGGAAGCCCACAACTCGCCACTAACAAATCCAACTATTACTACGAACCAGAAAATTTTGGATGTCTATCAATTTAACAGCTTAAAATAAAATTTCTCGTCGAAATTTTGAAGAAAAAATCTATGTCCTAAAAACTAGAGCGTCGAGAAATAAGAAAGAAAAAGAGCGCGTCGAAAAACGTCGAAAAATAAAAGTCGAAAAATGAGAATAAGAAAGAATAACGTCGAAACTTAAAAGTCTAAAAACTAGAAATTAAAACTTACGTCTAAAGGTATTAAAACTTAAAAGAAATTCTATATCCAAAACGGTAATAACTTAAAAAGTACTAAAATCTATAAAATATTAAGGCGATAAGCGACGTCGTAAAATTCTAAAGCGTCTAAGTCTTAATCTAAAGAAAAAGCACTTAAGAGATTTTACGGTAAAGCCTAAAAATCTAGAAATAAAAATAACTACGGCAAAAATTAGCTTATAACTAATTACGAACGATAAAATATACAATATATGAATAAACAATTAAAAAAATACAAAATTTAAAAATAAAACTTAAAGTTATGAAAATACAATTTTTATAAAAATATTATTTTTATATTATTTATTTTATAAAAGTATTAATTTTTATAAATCATTAAAACTAAATAAAACTTAAAAAAAAAAACAAAATTAAATAAAAACTAAACTATATAATAAAATAACTAAACCTAATTAGGTTAATAATAATAATAATAATTATTAATAAACCCTAAACTGGTCGGACTAGGTACCTGGGCTGTCTTTTCAACTCATGCGATCGCATGAGTTGTATGTTATATATCCATGCGGTCGCATGACCCTCGGATCCAGTTCAGATGTTGGGCTGCTACAGTGTAGTGGCCCGATTACTTTTTTTTTCTTCTATTTTTAATTTATTTATATAAAATAAATAAAAACTTAATTTTTAAAAACTAAAATCGAAATCGAAAAACTTTATAATTTTATATATTTTAACAAACTCTTAAAAATATATATTTTTTGTTTTTGTTTTTATATTTTTGTATTTTTAATATTTAAAACGTATTTTTACAAAAAGAAATTAAAACTTAATAAAAATCTTTTTTTTTATATAGCGTTTCGCTTCGGCGTTCCCCGGCAGCGGCGCCAAAAATTACTTGATGTTATGCAAGGTGTATATGAAATACTTATATATTTACTACGAAATACTATTAAATACGATACAATTTTACACAAGTTATTTATTTATTTATAAAGTGGATATACCTAAACCTTGCTACAACACTTATAGGCAGTGTACCTAATCGTACAGTAGTGTAGTTTTTAGTAAGTCCGATTCGTTCCATAGGGATACAGTAAACAAGTTTAACGCTATAATTATTTTAACCTATAATTGTAAAAATATAAATATATATATATATATATATAAGTAGTATTATTATTATAAAAGGGGGTTTTTACCGTTTAATGACCGGTTTGTCGATTTTATGTCTTAAGTCGCAATTAAAACCTAATGTAAAATATTAAATATACAAATGACTTAATTTAAAGCGTAAAGTAAATAATGATAATAAAAGTGCAATAATTTAAAGTGCGATAAATAAAATGACGATAAATAAAAGTGCGAGAATTAAAAATGCGATAAATAAAATGACAGTAAATAAAAGTGCGATGAGATATAAAATAAAGGAATTATGCTTATTTAAACTTCCGTAATCATGATGTTTGACGTGTTGATTTTAATTTATTACCATGGGTTACTTGTCCTTTGTCCTGGATTATTCGATATGTCCAACCATCTGGTTTTTGTCCATAACAGTCCATCAGTAATAAATATAAAGTCCGAGTATCCTCGTCAAATTATCCTTATATCCGAAGTCAAATATTCCAACTAATTGGGGATTTAAACTGTAACAAGGTCATAATACTTTGTTTAATAATTACACCAGGATATCGACTGCGTGTAACCCAAGGTTTTAATACTTTGTTAACAATTACGCCAAGTGTCCTTGTACATAATCCACCCCTGTTTTAATGAGTCCATTGACTATTAATCCATTCCCGTGTCCGATTAAATGAACGATTATTAGTATTTATAAATATCCCGCCCATCGTGTCCGATCGAGTGTATATGGTTATTTATAGATACGTCAAATTGTAAATCTCTATATTAAATTAACGAACTATCATTCAGTTAAACAAATATAAAGTCCATTAATAGCCCATAGTCCAATTTCCACAAGTGTCGGTCTTTTGTCCAAACCCCAATTATGGTACAAAGCCCAATTACCCCGTCTTTAATATTTAGCCCAACATCACGATTATTTCGATTTAAATAAGCATAATAATAACTTAGCTACGAGACATTAATTTAAAAAGGTTGAACATAACTTACAATGAGTATTAATAGCGTAGCGTTACACGGACAGAATTTCGACTTACAAACTTAAAACATTCGCTAACATAACCTTATTATTATTAATCTTAAATTAAAATTAAAATTATAAATAAATATATATATATATATATATATATATATATATATATATATATATATATATATATATATATATATATATATATATATATATATATATTTGAGGGAATAAGAGATAGATTAGAAAAAGGTGTGTTAGGTTCGTCCAAAAAATGCTGAATTTATAGAATGTAAACTGCTACAGTGATCCATGCGATCACATGGCTTTTGTGCTTCCTGGCCATGCAATCGCATGGCCGCCTTTTCCTGGTCACAAAGCTTTATTTTCTTGTTGCTGACGGTTTTATTAAATATATATAATATATATATAATTTTAAGAATTATTTATATATTATATTATATTTATGTGCATAGTTGACTTGTAATTTTCGGACCGTTGCGTCGCGCGTTGATAGTTGGTTCGTGTCCCGGTTCTGGATTTTCGAACGTCCTTTCATACGCGTAGATATCTTGTACTTTGTGTTTCGCAGCTCGTACTCTTGTAATTTTTAGACGTTTATCATCAATAAATTGAACCTCTTGGATTGTATCTTGTACATTTGAGCTTTTTTGGTCATTTGCGTCTTCAAATCGTCGATTCTGTCTTTTGTCTTCGCACTTATTTATTTAAATGATTAGTGGATAAAAATAGAACAATTGCAACTAAAAGCTTTACATATTGGAAGGATATTGCGCCTAAATATATGTTCATTTGGAGCACTATCAACAGCGAAAGATTTCTTTCATACCTGAGAATAAACATGCTTTCAAGTGTCCACCAAAAGGTTGGTGAGTTCATTAATTTATCATAATCAATCATTTCCATAATTTTAATAGACCACAAGATTTCCTTTATTCAATAATCATACACTCGCAAGTGTTTAAAAATCATTCATATGGATTGAACACCTGGTAACCGACATTAACATCATGCATATAGAATATCCCCAAAACAGAAATCCATCTGTATAATATAAACTCGAAGTACTAAAGCATACCATTTTCCAGTATGGGGGGAGTTAGTGCCCGTAGATCTACCTTTAAGATTCGCATCAATTAGGGTGTCTGTTCCCTAATTCTTAGGCTACCAAGCTAAAAGGGTGATATTCGTTTTCGATAATCCAACCATAGAATGTAGTTTCGATTACTTGTGTCTATTCCGTAAAACATTTATAAAAGCAGTGCATGTATTCTCAGTCCCAAAAATATATATTGCAAAAGCATTTAAAAGGGGAGCAAATGAAACTCACCATACTGTATTTTGTAGTAAAAATACATATGACGATATTGAACAATGCAGGGTTTGGCCTCGGATTCACGAACCTATATCATTTATATGTATATTAACACATATAATGGTAATCGAACAAATTTAGGTATTATTATTAATTGTTATTTTAGTAATTTGTTTGTTTCATTAATAGCTAAATTAACTATTTTTATTTTTATATATACATTAAATAGATAATTAATATTTATTACAAACATATTGATATAGTTATGTTTTATGTAAAAAATATATTTTTATATAGAATATCTTTATTTGATATATCAATAATACTAATAATAATAATGATAAGAATAATAATATTAGTGTTAAAAATAATAAAGATGATAATAAAAATAATAATTATAAAAATAATGATAATTCTAATAGTAATAATAATGATAGTTCTAATAACAAATATGATAATTTTTATAAAAAAATTTAGTTTCAAATATAATACTACTTACCTTAAAAAATGATAATAATAATAATAATAATAATAATAATAATAATAATAATAATAATAATAATAATAATAATAATAATAATAATAATGAATAATAAGTAAACTACCTCAAAGGAGTAGCCCTTAAAAAAATGCTCAAGCCCGGGTTTGAACCTAAGACGTCCCGCTAACCCGATAACACCCTTAAACCATTCAGCTATTCCTACTTTTCTGATCATTTTATAACCGAATTTATTTAACCCGTTTTCTATATCAATCTTCTTCACTCTAAAAACCGTTCATCATCATTTTTATTCGAATCACGTTCTTTGTTTTAAACGTTTATCATCACTTCTTATTACCCAGAAATAATTCATAATTATATCGTTATCCGATCTTAATCGTGATCTTCATTATCACGAATATTCAAAGCTCCATCATCGTTGATATTATCATGTATCCTACTTTCTATTTATCCTATACCATCGTCTAACCCATAATCATTTTTGTAATCATCATCATGTTCAAGCTTATCATCATGTTCGTCAAACAGTGGCAACAACATACCATTATCATCATGTCTTTTCCTATTTCTACCATACCATTATCATCGTTTGTACTCGTCAACAGCAAAAACGGATTTATGGCCCAACTAGAATGGCAGCCCAACAGCAGATTACAGTTTCGGCCCAACTGAATAAACCAGATCACGACCTAATTAAACAAAGGAATCTGGTAGCCCAAATAATTAAATAATAATATGACACAAATAAGGATGTGGATTACAAGAAAGAAAATGAATTGCATGAAGATATATATATGTATTTAATATACATCGATTCTCAATTCTTGTTTTGCTTTTAAAAAGAAACGTACTACCCAGCAGGTTCCCAATTATATTTATTTATTTCAAATCTACTTTGATCCCTACCTTTATCTTCCACCTTTGTTTATACCAAAAATGTCAGCCCGATAATTAACTAAGTCAACGTAACAAGTAACAGCCCAACAAGTAAGTATTAAGAGCCCGTCACATAACAAATTTATACAGCTCACACCTACTGAATAGTTGACTCGTTAAACATTCATCTTAGGATTCATTTTCATCAATTTTCCCTTCCATAAACATTATGTTCCCACTAACTCTAATCATTTGATTCACTTAATTACTAAAAAAAAGGAACGTCCCTTTAATTTAATCCAATTCGATCGGCTATAAACTTTTAAACCGTCCCACTATGCTCCACTTGCAAATATGAAATTGTTGTATACTATACTATATTAACAAGTTGTCAAAACCCCATTTAAATAAATGTACTACTTCTTCCTTCTTTTGTTTCTAAAAATTTTGGTTAAAGAAACTAACAGGTTGTCTTGTGCTGCTGGAACAAAGGAAATAGAAGCATCTAACAATGGTTCATGTGGTGATGAACTTGAAAACAAAACAGTAGCAGTGGTCTTGATTTTATGTGCTTGTGATAGATAGAAGGAGCCAAGAAATAGTTTTCAAGGTGATGTTATGGAGTTTACAACGATTTAAATCAGGAAGGAAGAAAAATGGTTTGAGTGATGGCTTGGTTTGCTATGGTGGTGACAACCGGTGTTCATGTGGTTGTTATTGGATAGGAAATAGAAATATTAAACGGCAGTAGTAATCAACGATAAAAAAAAATATTTGCAGGTTTTATGATGTCTTCGGTGGTGATGTTCTCGAATAGGAAATGGATAAAGTGGCAGCAACAGTTAATATGATTCTTGTGGTGTTGGTGATGATTGATGATAGTTGTAGTTGATATTGTTAGAACGAAATAGAAAAATGGTAGAAGTGAGTATCGGTTCAAGTGGGTTTTTGTTGGGTGGTTTATGGCTGCAAATGGTGGCGTAATTGGTGACGGTTCATGGAGGTGACTCAAGGGGATAGAAGTGGCGGTTGCATATGGTGGAAAAAGGGTGGTGAAAGATTGTGGTGGCTCTCTGTAAATGATTGTGAACGGTTTTGGTTGTAGTCGAACACTAAGTATAAACATGAGAAAGAGGTCGATTGAAATGGATGCTGTGTTGATGGTAAGGGTGAAATATATCTCTATATCTAATATCTAATACATATACAAGTATATGTATATATATAAATCAGAGGATATAAAGATGGTTAAAAGAAAAGAAACAAAAATAGTATACCTATAGTTAATCACATATCTACAATTGCAAGTGGGGTGATGGTGTATGTGTGGTGATAATCAAATTAAAAAGATAGAAAGGAATTGTTGGTTTCTCTTTTCTGCACCCGTGAGTATATATATTAATATATAATACATGATAATTCAAAAGGGCACAGTAATTTGTTGATTCGACTTTTGCAATGCATGCACCTTATTCTTACCGATGGTTTATCACACATGACTATATCATGGTCCATTAATAATCCGTTGCGGATAAGAGTACGCAGAAAAATCCCAGATTTTTATAG
This sequence comes from Rutidosis leptorrhynchoides, assembly GCF_046630445.1. NCBI lineage: Eukaryota > Viridiplantae > Streptophyta > Magnoliopsida > Asterales > Asteraceae > Rutidosis > Rutidosis leptorrhynchoides. Next base: position 717,930,247 of record NC_092333.1, read on the forward strand.
TAAATCTATATAGTTGTTTTGGTCATTAAATGTTTGAAACCTGAACAAAGAGATTCGTCTATTATTTATTTCTAGTTCCAAGTAATATGTACGGAGTACTAAAATCTAAACTAAAAGGTAAATATACTTCTGCCAAACCAATAATCTTCGTAATTGATTTGCAGTTCAATTTTTATTTTAAATTTTCATAAACTCGTTTTAGATCTATATGAACCCTAATGACATGTCAACTGAGTATTACAATTAATACATTCAATAAAATTTTATATCTATGTATAGATTCATTTTAATAATAAATTTTATTATATCTTATATTGTTTATTTTACAAGATTAATCCTAACAAATAAATAATATAATACTTCAAATTATATTTCGAATTAATATATATATATATATATATATATATATATATATATATATATATATATATATATATATATATATATATATATATATATATATATATATATATATTTTCAATTAGTGGTTCGTGAATCGTCAAGAGCAGTCGAGGGTAAATGTATACATGAAACAGTTCAAAATTTTTGAGACTTAACCTAACAGACTTTACTTATCGTGTCGGAATCATATAAAGATTTGTAACGACCTGACTTTTTTGACTTGTTTTTGTGCCTTGTGTTTTTGCGGAACTGCGTATTTGTGCGTACTGTGCTACTTTATACTCTGGAATCTTTATACACATGGCTTACTTTCATTTATGTGTTAAAACGTGCCTTTAAGTACGTAGGATGCTTAACTTGATCACCGGAAGCCTTTATGACCGTTAGTGTCACTTGACGTTACGAACAAAATGCGTACTGCGTACACGTTCAACTTTTGTCGTAATAGGAATATTATGACTATGAAATCTTAATTATTATTTTATAATAATAATTACTTGGGTTTTTGGATGTTTAATTACGCGTAGTAATTTACTTATACTTACTAGTTAGTCTTGTTGGACTTTCTACCTTGTTGGGCCTTAGCCCACCCTACACTAGTTAGTGGACTATTTAATTAGCCCAATTATTAATAGCTAGTAACCCATTAATATGTAAGACAAATTCCCATTTATTAGAGGGAACATGCTAGCATTTTTGTCAAGTATTATCCTTAATGTTGCATGGGATCCTAACATAAGCACCACCTTTAGACAACCATTAACCAAAAAGCAAAAGTGTGTCCCCCTCCCACTCCAACGGCCATCACCACCACCCTCACCCTCATTCACCTATAAATACAAGCCTTATTCCATCCATTTTACACTTGCTCTCATTTACATTTCACACACACACTTACTCTCTTATTTCCTCTCTAGTCTTTCTCACTCTAAAACTTGTAAGTTTTTGAATTTCTTCTTCTTATTCTCCTATCATTTTCGAATTCATCATCATCATTAAAGGGTCTAGCTTTTTAGCTTTGATCTTGATTATATCTCGTAGATTCAAACTTGGATTTGAATCCTTCAAGAACATGGAAGATTCAAGCTTTCTAGCTTTGAATCTTCACTTACTTTATAGATCTAAATCTTTTAACTTTAGTCTTGTTATTTTGTTATAAAGATTCAAACTTGTGTTTGTAATCTTCATGTAACTTAAAGATCCAAGCTTTATGCTTCAAGATCTTCAAGAATAACCAAGATGCAAGCTTTCTAGCTTGAATCTTCATATCTTTTGTTGGATCTAAGTTTCCTAACTTATGATCTCATTATTTTGTTATAAAGATCAAAACTTGTGTTTATGGTCTTCATATAACTTAAAGATCTAAGCTTTATGCTTCAAGGTCTTCAAGAACACTAAAGGTTCAAGCTTTATAGCTTTGTGACCTTATAACTTGTGTGAAAGGATCCAAGCTCTCTAGCTTAGGGTTCCATCACTTTTTTTGACTTATATTATGTTCATACTTGCTTGATTGAAGTAAAGTTTGTAGCTTTAGTTGTAAATGTAACTTGTAATTGTGTTAAGACTAAGGATATGATGTAACCTTGGTTCATCATCCATCTAAGACTCTTAAATGAGTTGTGTTCTTACTTGGTGATGTCGAACGAGGTGTATATAAAATAGCTTATATTTTACTAGGAAAAACTATTAAATACGATACAATTTTACACAAGATATTTATTTATTTATAGAATGGATATACTTAAACCTTGCTACAACACTTATAGGCAGTGTACCTAATCGTACAGTAGTGTAGTTTTTAGTAAGTCCGGTTCGTTCCACAGGGAAATCTTTAAACAAAGCTCAACGCTATATTAGTTTACTTTTATAAAAATACAAATATATATTCAAGTAATATTATTATTATAAAGGGGGGTTTTTACCGTTTAATGACCGGTTTGTCGATTTTAAGATTTTAGTCGCAGTTAAAACCTAATGTAAAATATAAAATAAATACAAAACTTAAATTAAAGCGTAAAGTAAATAACGATAATGAAATTGCGAATAATAAAAATGCGAGAAAATAAAATTGCGATAATTAAAAAGTGCGATTAAATAACAATAAATAAAAGTGCGATAATTAGAAGTGCAATTAAATATAAAATAAAGGAAATTAAATATGAAATAAAAGAATTATGCTTATTTAAACTTCCGTAATCATGATGTTTGACGTGTTGATTTTAGTTTTATGCCCATGGGTTAATTGTCCTTTGTCCTGGATTATTCAATATGTCCGTCTGGTTTTTGTCCATAACAGTCCATCAGTCATAAATATAAATTGCAAGTGTCCTTGACAAATTATTATTATACCCGAAGATAAATATTCCAACTAATTGGGGATTCGAATTGTAACAAGGTTTTAATACTTTGTTTAATGAATACACCAGGTTATCGACTGCGTGTAAACCAAGGTTTTACCACTTTGTTAACAATTACACCAATTACCCTTGAATGTAATTTCACCCCTGTTTTAATTATTCTAGTGGCTATTAATCCATTCCCGTGTCCGGTTAAATGAACGATTATTCGTACAAATAAATACCCCGCCCATCGTGTCCGATCGAGTGTATATGGTAATTTATAGGGACGCCCAATTGTAAATCTTTATATTAACATTAACAAACTTTCATTTAGTTAAACAAATATAAAGCCCATTAATAGCCCATAGTCTAGTTTCCACAAGTGTCGTTCTTTTGTCCAAACCCCAATTATGGTACAAAGCCCAATTACCCAATTTTAGTAATTAGCCCAACATCATGATTACTTCGTTTTAAATAAGCATAATAATAACTTAGCTACGAGACATTAATATAAAAAGGTTGAACATAACTTACAATGATTAAAAATAGCGTAGCGTTACACGGACAGAATTTCGACTTACACCCTTACAACATTCGCTAACATACCCTTATTATTAGAATTATAATTAAAATTTAAATATAAATTATAAATATAAATATATTTACGTATGAAGAGGAAGAGAAAAAGGATGATTAAAACTCGGCACAAAACGGCTTTATATAGGACCTGACCAGCAATCTCACTCCATGCGACTCGCATGGATTTGTGCTTCTGGCCATGCGAGTCGCATGGCCACCCTGGATCCAGCCAAATGGATTTGTTTTCTTCTTGCCGACGTAATATAATAATAATAATATATATAATATATAATTATATATAATTATATATATATTATATTATATTCTTGTGCATAGTAGACTAGATATTTTTGGTCCGTTGCGTCGGGCGTTTCTTCTTGGCTCAGGTCCCGGTTCCGGATTTTCGGACGTCTTCGCGTATTATTTTATATCGCGTACTTTGCGTCTTGTAACTTGTACTCTTGTCATTTTGAGACGTTCCTCATCAATATTTTGAACCTTTTTAGTTGTATCTTGTACTTTTTAGCTCTTTGGACCTTTTTGTCTTCAATTTGTCGAATCTGCCTTTTGTCTTCACTTTTTAATATTTAAACGAATATTGCTTGTAAATCGAACAATTGCAACTAAAAGCTTGTCTTTCTTGAGGAATAATGCTATGAAATATATGTTCGTTTTTAGCATTATCAAATATTCCCACACTTGAGCGTTGCTTGTCCTCAAGCAATATTGTCTTGAAATACTAGAATCACTTCTTTATTCTTCACACTTTGTACATCAGTGATTTCTATACGGCGGTATAAACAATGGTAGTAACGATATGGTTTACAGTCCCACATGACTATAAAAATTTAGATCCATTAAGAAAATTGGATCTTTATGAAAACATTTGTTCTTTTGAAATCTAGTTTTTACCCTAGATAAGTTTTCCGGAATAACCCTTTACCGGTGTTTGCAAAATATTTTTGTGGGTTTGGTGGGTTTCAAATTTGAAAATTTTAGCTCAAAACTTGCGGTTTTGTGTCACCCACTTGCTAACCTTGTATTTGGAAAGCAACACGTCCAGTTTACTTGTCCCGTATATTACCTTTCGGCAAACTACTGTCCGGTTGTAAAGGAAAGCGTTGAACAAGCAACTGTTAAGGCAATGTCCCGTGACATGCTTTTGATTATGGTCTATAACGTGTCGGACGCAATTACTATCCTTGGTAGGAGCAATAGTAAAGCTCACCCTTATAATTTTTCGGTCTGGCACAAGGTCCTGTCTTTGACCATGTTATGCAACCACCGTTCTTACGGTTGACACCCGATTTAGTTCAGGTGACCTAATGAATTCCAGGTGAATTCCTAGGATTTTACGTTCAATGGTAATGAACGCATTGAAAATAGGGTTTTTAGAAAACAAATCGGTTTGTAATTTTGATCAAAATATTTTCTCGTTCAAGCTCGAGTTTAGATATCATTGAATTCCATGAGTTTGTAATTCTCAATCTTTAAGGTCAATCTCTAGGATTGAGTAATATCAGTCTTAAAAGCTGATTTTTAATCTTTAAGGAGATTATCCTTTCTGGGGATCTGATTCATTAGTCTTATCCAGCTAATTTGCACGGTGCCTCCCCATTGTACGAGATAAATCCTTCTCATGGTTAGGATAAATCTGACCACTTGGCGACCCTGTTTAATGCTGAGGTCCGTGGATTTCCAGCTGATTTTAGTGATGACTTTTCTAGATTTTTCGTCAACCTACAGCTGGTCTGAACGACAACTTCATGACCTAAATCAAGAAGCGCGTGTCTTTTTCGGAAGACTTTACTTCCTTTTAATGATGGAATTGATTCATCGTGTAGATCCATCTCTTCTTTTCTTTCATCGGGTAAAACAGTTTAGTTTAGTCCAAAGCAAAAGTATTTTTAGTTATTTGTTACAGATATATGTGACATATGTTTAAAATAACTTGGTAAATTTTCCCACACTTGGCTTTTATTTTCCTTTTTATCGTCCTCTATTCCATTTTAAATGAATTTTAACATTTTCGTTTGTTTCTCAATTTATGTCCTTTCCGAGGTAACAATAATTTCGGTGTTAAAACCTAGTTTTATCGTTCATAAATATGTATAAACATGATTTGAATTCATTTAATTAAAAATTTTGAAAAATTTTACTAGAATTGGGTAGTCAGTATATAAGACTAGGGCTGTTCTTTTTTATCAGAGAGCACTAGATTCTAATACAACTACTGCTTTACTAGTATTTTTAATAGTAACCAAGTGTTTAATATAAAAATTTTAAAATCCGAAAGAATTTAACCCCTTCCCACACTTAAGATCTTGCAATGCCCTCATTTGCAAGAAATCAGTAACAATTTAAATTATTGAGGGTGATTAGTGTGAAAATGATTAAATTTTTACCAAAGTTTCCAAATATATTGGCGTTTGTTTGCTGAATGATAAATGGTGCACGTCATTTGTTCATTCCGTCTTGTTGTTATTTCACATACATTTTGCATCATTGTCGTCAAAATTACTTGCTTTTGCTGAACTTAATGTCAGTCTTTGAAAATGCGTTGTTTTACCCTGTTTTGTGCATAAAATAGAATACATACAATACAAATATAATCATACATGCAATTTGAAATGGAACTTTGGCATCCCACTTTCAAACTATAAGAAAAATATTAGTACACAATAATAATAAGAATATCAAACATTACATAAACGTAATAAAATGTTAAGTGTTTAAAATAAAAATAATAAAAATTACCAACTTATCTCTACTGATCAGGAGGTGGGTTAGGAGGATAATTAGGATAGGGATCCCAATTCATGTTCGCGTCCGGGTTCCATGGCTGATTATAGGTGAACTGGTATGCTGCGTCATAATCATATGAATCATAGGGTGGTCTCATTTCTGGCTGATGTGCGGGATAGTATGCGGGTCGGGTCGGATAATACATCTCGCCAGGCTGCAACTGGCTTATAATTTGGCGCTGATGATAATCCCATCGGCCATGCTCTCGTTGCCGGGAATGCTCGTAGTCATTCCGACGTTGCCATGCCTCGTACTGCATATGCCTATCATAGTTCGTCATGTATTCATCCTCCATACGAACGCCTAAATCAAGAGCAGTCTCCCGAACAACTCCTATAATGTTGTTCGCCTCCTCCATCTCGTCATCCGAACCTCTCTCTACCTGTCGCTGAGGTCCCTCGTATCGATATACCCGACCACGTCTCATTAATAATACCCTTGCACCGTGATAAAGGTTTGAACTTATAGTTTCACCTCCGTCCTCTATTTCGTTCATTGGACCCCCTTGGTGCTTATCTACACCTAAATACTCTCCAATGAGAGTAATGAAAATACCACCACCTATAATACTCCCCGATTTCATCCCCGAAACTACATTAGCGAGATAATAACCAACACAATAGGGAATGTTAACGAAACTCCTCGGGTCTCTAATACACTTGAGGTAGAACAAATCGTTTACGGTCAATTTCTCCTTATTCCTACCCCTTTGTGTAATTGTGTTTGCTAAGAATCTATGAATCACCCGGAGTTCAGCTCTGTCTATATCTAAGTATGTATGATTTCCACTGGCGTGAAATTCATTAAAGTGGGACATACGCCTCCAGATGGCGTTAATATCAAATTCCCTATCTACCCTTTCTCCTTGGGCAATCAGGCTATTACAGTCGGGGCTCAAAAGTTCAGCAGGGGTGTAAATCTGTAAGGCCCTAGCTAAATCTATCATGGACATTCTGTACATTCGTCCACCTAACAGAAATCTAATAAAGCTTCTATCATCTATCCTCCTAACATCACTGTTTAACTTAATAGTACTAAGTAATTCTATACACCATTCCCTATATATGGTTCTACGAATGGAAAATAGACGCATCCAATCGTTAAACTGAGAATTACCATACCTTTGCACCAATAATTCCCGAATCGGTTCGGCAAGGTTAACTGTTTCCAAAGGTACCCAGTCAATTGCCCTTGGCATTTCAACAACCTTAAAGTAGAGAATGTGCATGTTCTTTTGATAATCTGGATACTCTATCCAACATCGATCAAATCTCAGATTTGGGTGTAACTGATCTTCATTAATGTCTAAACTCAGAATCCTTTGATGTGGAGCGAATTGACGAAACTGATTCATGAATAATTGATCTTGATCGTGATATGGAATATGTTGCTCCTCCTGTTCTTCTTCTTCTTGTTGCATATGTTGTTCTTGTTCATGAAACATTTCCGGTTCGGGCTCTGGTTGCCTGGATGATGATGCTCCTGAACCTCCAGTATCGGCTTTCTGTAAAACACATTAAACACAAAAATTGTGCATCCAAATATGCATTAGTGTTAGCAAAATAATAACTTGAAACAATTATGATGACATGTTCAATTCATAACACATTTTATACACATTTTCTTAACAATAACAATTCTACATTTTTACATACGAAAATATATACAATGTTTTATCACATTTAAACTCTTAAACATGTCAACAATAATCATTATAGCAATTAAACACTTGTTACATGGCATTCAAATCAAACTAGTGCTCATTTTCATATTTTTGTCAAGTCTACACTTTATCAAATAAGCATATACGAAAAATGTACATCAGGTTCATAAGCATTTATCTCAAATAACATGCCAAAATAATCACTACTAGCAATGAAACAAGTTTCAAATGGCCTTTATATCAATTTATCCAAGTTCATGAATTTTTGGACTTAAAAAGTCCACTTTAATTCTCAAAAACATGTTTAGGCTCAAAGTTTGGATCAATTAACTACCTAGACATGTTACACTACTCAATTTAGCAACAATTCATGACAAAAATCGGCCATAACCTGTTTATATCAAAAAGCCCCAAATTGCTCAAGAACACAAACCCTAGATTCTTAAAAATTTGAAGTTTTTAGCTTCAATTCATGCTAAATAGCTTCTATCTAGGATATACATGCATAATATAACATCAATTTAGCTCTAATTACACCTAAATTTAACAAAATCAAAATATAAATTTTCTAGCTCAAGAACACAAAAATTCGAATTTAAAGAGATTAGGGGTGAAATCTTTACCTTTCTCCTGAAGGGGTTGAGACTACTGAATCTAGGCATAATTGTTGTGAAGTTTTGCAAGAAATTTGGTGAAAAATGGCGGATTTTTGAGAGGATTTGGGAGAGTTTTCGTGTATATGTGTGTGTGTTTGTGAAAAAGAGCAGCTCGGCTGGAATTTTGTTCCTGTCCAGTTTTTAACAGCCATGCGACTCGCATGGATTTGTGCATACCCCCATGCGAGTCGCATGGGGTGAAAATCCAGGATTTAAATTTTTTTTTTTTTTTTTTTTTTTTTTATAAAACCTTATACTTTTAAAACATAGAATTAATAAAATTTTAAAAATTTTGTTTCTTTTTAAGACGAGGTCGTTTCGGGACGATGCCCTAGTCCGTCCCTCGACAAAATTTTAAAATTTTGTCATTTTCAAGCGATTGTTTTAAAAGCTTAGATTTTTGGATTTTTTTAATTTTTTTTGGCATACTTTAAATCAAAAAGATTAAAAATAATGAGAATAAAAGTTCTCGTCCCTCCCTCGGGTAAAGCAATTTCGGTTCAAAGACCTAGTCTTCAACTTACGACGAATTTTTAAAAATCATATTCTTAACTTAATGAGATAAAGTAAATTTTTGTTTTTAAATTCACACAACTTAAATATAAAATTCAAAATTAATATTAAAAATTCACACCAAACTTAAAATTTGAAATGCATAAAATTAAAAATTCATATTTTAGAAATTCACACCAGACTTAATTTAAAAATTCATATTATAAATTCACACCAAACTTATATAAATTTTTCAAATATTTACAATTTTAAATATATTGTTTTTACAAAGTTTACAATATTAACTTAAGATTTAAATATTAATTTTAAAAACATGGTAAAAATAAATTTAAAAATCTTTTTGTCTTTTTATCCCACTTTTATCAATCAGATATTATCAAAAATATGCGCCCCTCTTTTCGGTAAAGTAATTTCGGTTCCAAGACCTAATTTAACTCATGACGAATTTTTGAAATATTTTGGGTTGATTGATTAAAGATATTTATACCTTAAGAATAAACGTTAAATTTCGCAGTGATGTAATAAATTTTTGAACGATATCAATAATTTCGGTCGCCAAACCTAATTTTATTTAATACCAATTTAATACTTTTTAGCGAACAAATTAGCGTTTATTATCAAAAGGTTAAAAATAAAAATAAAAATAAAAACTGTACAGACATACCTGTGAAATAGATTTCTTAGTTATATGATCTATTATATTCATAAGATAGTTGGTTTAATTGATTTTCCATGGCTGCATAGGCGTAACCTCGAGCATTCATTGTCTTTTCTTCTAAACATATGAACGGTCCGTCTCTGCATAAAGTAACAAATTCGGTATTTGAATAGGTTTGATTATTTGAACATTTACCTCCATGTGACCATTTTCCGCATTTGTGACATCGTTCTAGGTGTCGTGCTCTTCTTTTCGCTGCGGATTTTGATTTTCCTTTACCAAATTGTAACTTATTATCTTCGCATCTGGATCCTTTTCTAACTCCGTCCATTCTTTCTCTGATTACTGATACTATTTCACTCGGGAGTATGTCATTATTACGTTTAGTGATCAAAGCGTGTAGCATTAGACCATGGTTTAGTTCACATGCAGTCTTCATTTTGTAAAAACCTAAAAAAAATAAAAATTCAGAATGGGGGGAGAAGACTAGTTCTTTAGGGTCTGCTAGGGAAAGACCATACGTGTTCCATTTTCGAGAACTACACGAAAACAGACAATCTAACTCTAACAGAAATACATATTATCCTTTAAAGACTTGATTCTCCCCACACTTAGTTAGCTGTGGTGTCGAAATTGTGATTAACTTCGTTGTCGACTTCCATCGGACCATGTATGTAATGTTTAACTCTGTGACCATTAACTTTAAATTCAATCCCATTTGAATTTATTAATTCTATCGTTCCGTATGGGAAAACTCTTTTGACTATGAATGGTCCAGACCATCTTGATTTCAATTTTCCAGGAAATAGCTTGAATCGTGAATTGAAAAGGAGAACTCTGTCTCCTTCTTTAAATTCTTTTGAACTTCTGATTCTTTTATCATGCCATTTCTTCGTTCTTTCTTTATAGATTAACGAATTTTCGTATGCTTCATGTCTTAATTCTTCTAATTCGTTTAGTTGACTTAATCGTAGACGTCCGGCTTCATGTAAATCAAGATTACATGTCTTCAAAGCCCAAAATGCTTTGTGTTCAATTTCTACTGGAAGATGACATGCTTTTCCATAAACAAGTCTAAAAGGTGTGGTTCCAATTGGAGTTTTGTAGGCTGTTCTAAAAGCCCAGAGTGCATCCTCCAATTTAATGGACCATTCCTTCGGATTTGATCCTACGGTTTTCTCTAGAATACGTTTTAAAGCTCGGTTGGTATTTTCAACTTGTCCACTTGTTTGTGGATGATATGCGGTGGAGATTTTATGAGTTACTCCATATCTTTTAAGAACTTTTTCAAGTTGATTATTACAAAAATGAGTACCCCGATCACTTATTAAAGCTTTCGGTGTTCCAAACCTTGCAAAAAGACGTTTCAAAAAGTTGACTACAACTCGTGCATCGTTAGTTGGGAGAGCTTGTGCTTCCGCCCATTTAGATACATAATCAATGGCTACGAGTATATATAAATAATTATGAGATTTTGGAAATGGACCCATAAAGTCAATACCCCAAATGTCAAATACTTCACATACTTGGATGACATTTTGTGGCATTTCATCACGTTGACTTATTTTTCCGGCCCTTTGACATGCATCACAGGATTTGCAAAGAAGGTGTGCGTCTTTGTAAATTGTAGGCCAATAGAATCCAGCTTCATAAACTTTTCTTGCTGTTAGTTGAGGCCCATAATGCCCTCCTGTTGGTCCTGTGTGACAATGGTTTAAAATTTTACTAGCTTCATCTCCAAATACGCATCGGCGTATTATTCCATCGGGACAACTTTTAAACAGATGTGGATCTTCCCAGAAATAGTGTTTTATATCACTGAAGAATTTCTTTCGTCTTTGGTACGATAATCCTTTTTCAAGGAATCCACAAACTAAGTAGTTTGCATAGTCTGCAAACCATGGGATTTCTTTATAATCTATTTTCAATAGATATTCATCAGGAAAGTTGTCTTGTATGGCCGATTCATTCAGAACTTCTAATTCGGGATTTTCAAGACGAGAAAGATGATCAGCGGCGAGATTTTCTGCTCCTTTTTTATCTCGGATTTCAATATCAAACTCTTGTAAGAGTAAGATCCAACGGATTAATCTTGGTTTAGCATCTTGTTTTGAAAATAGGTATCTAAGAGCAGAATGGTCGGTATAGACCACCGTTTTTGCTAGAACGAGATATGATCGAAATTTGTCAAAAGCAAAGACAATAGCAAGGAGTTCTTTTTCAGTAGTTGTATAGTTCGTTTGTGCTCCTTGTAACGTCTTACTAGCATAATATATAGGTTGAAATCGTTTTTCAATCCTTTGTCCTAAAACGGCTCCCATTGCAAAATCACTTGCATCGCACATTAGTTCAAATGGTAGATTCCAATTTGGTGTTATCATGATCGGCGCATTAGTGAGTTTTTCTTTAAGAATATTAAAAGATTTGATACACTCATCTAAAAAGATGAATGGCGCATCCTTTTCTAGGAGTTTATTCATAGGAGTGGCAATTTTAGAAAAATCTTTTATGAAACGTCGGTAAAAACCGGCATGCCCTAGAAAACTCCTAACTCCTCTAACATTGGTGGGATGTGGAAGTTTAGCAATTACATCTACTTTAGCTCTATCCACTTCAATTCCTTCTTTTGAAATTTTATGTCCAAGAACGATGCCTTCTTTAACCATAAAATGGCATTTTTCCCAATTAAGTACTAGATTTGATTTTTCGCATCTAATTAGCATTCGTTCCAGATTAACTAGACATGATTTAAATGTATCACCGAAGACTGAAAAGTCATCCATGAATACTTCCATGCATTCTTCTATCATGTCGTGAAAAATCGCCATCATACACCTTTGAAAGGTTGCAGGGGCGTTACAAAGTCCAAATGGCATGCGTTTGTAAGCAAAAGTACCATAAGGGCACGTGAATGTGGTTTTTTCTTGATCTTCGGGTGCTATTGGAATTTGAAAATATCCGGAAAATCCATCTAGAAAACAATAGTAACTATTTCCGGCTAATCTTTCCAACATTTGATCTATGAAAGGTAAGGGAAAGTGATCTTTTCTGGTGGCGTCATTTAATTTTCTATAATCCATACATACACGCCATCCTGTTACAGTCCTAGTAGGAATAAGCTCATTTTTCTCATTTGTGATGACAGTCATGCCACCCTTCTTAGGCACGCATTGAACTGGGCTTACCCATGGACTATCAGAAATTGGATATATCAAACCTGCATCTAGCAGTTTAATAATCTCTTTCTTAACTACATCTTGCATATTAGGATTTAGTCTTCGTTGGCGTTGCACATACGTTTTATGACCTTCTTCCATAAGGATTTTATGTGTGCAATACGAAGGACTTATTCCTTTAATATCATGAATCTTCCATGCAATGGCTGGTTTATGAGCTTTCAACACAGAAATGAGCTGTGATTTCTCATTTTCAGTAAGAGAAGACGATATTATTACAGGTAATTCAGATTCACCATGTAAATAAGCGTATTCCAAATGGTTTGGAAGTGGCTTTAACTCTAATTTCGGAGGTTCTTCTATCGATGATTTATATCGATATCTGTCTTCTTCTTTTAGCATTTGAATTTCTTCTGTTGTTGGTTCATATCCATTAGCTATAAGTGTAGCTAACATTTCAGCTTCATCAATTGGTTCATTTCCTTCTCCTAAAGAACATTCTCCTGTTCCTTGTAATTCTGGAAATTCTTCTAATAATTCTGCATGTGCATCTATAGTTTGAATATAATAACATGTATCATCTGCAGATTGTGGTTGTTGCATTGCTCTATCAACTGAAAAGGTAACACTCTCATCCTCTATACTTAGGGTCAGTTTCTTACCGAACACGTCTATCATTGCTTTAGCCGTGTTTAAGAATGGTCTTCCTAATATGAGAGGAACTTGAGAATCTTCTTCCATGTCCAAAACAACAAAATCTACTGGAAATACTAAAGTACCAACTTTAACTAGCATGTTCTCCATTATCCCTCTAGGATATTTTATTGATCTATCGGCTAGTTGTATGCTTATTCTGGTTGGTTTCAATTCTCCAAGGTCTAGTTTAGCGTATAGTGAATACGGCATTAGATTTATACTAGCACCTAAATCTGCTAATGCTTCTATTGAACTAAGACTACCCAGAAAACATGGAATTGTGAAACTTCCTGGATCAGATAATTTTTCTGGTATCTTATTCAACAGCACTGCTGAACAATTAGCATTCATAGTAACAGCCGAGAGTTCTTCCATTTTCTTTCTATTCGTGATTAGATCTTTCAGGAATTTAGCATATCTAGGCATTCCTGAAATTACATCAATGAAAGGAAGATTTACATTTATCTGTTTAAACATATCCAAGAATTTGGATTGCTCGGCTTCAAGTTTTTCCTTCTTCATTTTACTCGGGTAAGGAAGTGGTGGTTGGTATGGTTTAACATAAGGTTTATCCTTAACTGTGTTATCTTCATTAACCTTTTCAACTACCGGTTCTTTTTCCTTATCTTGATCAGGTTGTGGTTCTTGTGGAGTAGGAATAGTTTCATCAGAAGTTACAGGTATTTCAGGTGGGTTAAGTGTTGTACCACTTCTTGTGGTAATAGCTTTAGCTGTTTCATTCCGGGGGTTAGCATTTGTATCACTAGGTAAACTTCCCGGTTTTCTTTCACCTATTAACCTTGCTAGGTTACTTACTTCTTGTTCCAGATTTTGAATAGAAGCTTGTTGATTTCTAAATGCTTGAGCATTTTGTTCATTTGTTTGTTTTTGAGATGTGAAAAACTGCGTTTGAGTTTCAACTAGCTTCGTCATCATATCTTCTAAATTCGGCTTTTTATCATCGGTTTGTTGTGGTGGTTTGTTTTGAAAATTCGGTCTTTGCTGATTATAAGTATTATTGGATACTTGTTGATTGCTAGGACCTTGTTGGTTGTTGTATGGAATATTTCGGTTATAATTCTGGTTTTGATTGTAAATCGGTCTTGGCGGTTGATAATTATTCTGATAATTATTTCCAGGCCTTTGGTTTATGTATGAAATATTCTCTCTTTGTTCCATTGTTAATTCAATACTGAGACAATCTTTTGTCAAATGTGGTCCTCCACACTGCTCACAACTAATTCGTATTGAGTGAATATCTTTAGTCATCTTTTCCATTCGTCTCTCGAAAGCATCTATCTTTGCGGAAATAGAATCTAAGTCATGGCTAGAATCGGCTCTAGCTGCTTTAGATGATCTAATGATATCTTTTTCTTGGTGCCACTCATGTGAGTGGGAAGCAGTATTATCAATAATTTTGTAAGCATCAGTTTCGGTTTTCTTCATAATAGAACCACCAGCTGCTATATCTATGTCTTTCCTTGTAGTGATGTCGCATCCTTGGTAGAATATTTGTACTATTTGACAGGTGTCTAAACCATGTTGCGGACATCCTCTTAACAACTTTCCATATCTTGTCCACGCCTCATATAGAGTTTCATTTGGTTTCTGTGTGAACGTAACAATTTCTGCTTGAAGTCTTACGGCTTTAGATGCAGGAAAAAATTGTTTAAGAAATTTATCAATTAAAACGTCCCATGTATCGATCGCCCCTTCAGGTAACGATTCCAACCAATCTTTGGCTTCTCCCTTTAAAGTCCAGGGAAATAACATGAGATATATCTATTCATCCTCCACTTCTCGTATTTTAATAGTGTGCAGATCCTATTAAAGGTACGTAGATGTTCATTTGGATCTTCCTTCGGCGCACCACTAAATTGGCATTGATTAGTCACCATGTGTAGAATTTGTCCTTTGATTTCATAATCTGGTGCATTAATGTCTGGATGAGTAATTGCGTGACCTTGGCCAGTGCGTTTAGCTCTCATTCGGTCTTCCATACTTAAAGGTTCCAGATTCTCCATAATTGAATTTGTTGACTCGGTATCACTAGATGGTTCTGATTTAATAGTTCGTTCCTCAACAATCTCTGTTTGAATGATTGGTGGTTCCGGAGGAAAGTTTAATGGTTCAGGATCTACGAACCGTTCCTGAATATTCTCTGGATTCTCAATTGTGAGGTTGGGTTCAAAAAATGGATTATCGGTAATTTGAACTGAAGTACTTGGTCGACTGGATGACGATTCTAAAGAAAAATCAACGGCGGTTATATTTGTTAAACGATGTCTTGATCGAGTTACAGGTGGTGAACGTACAAAAGGTGATGAACGTCTTGCTCGGTGCATTCACTGAATATCCTATTAGTTTTAAAAAGGAAAGAAAAATTATAATAAGTTATCCAATCAATAGACTTTTCTGATTTTGCCCACGTTTCGAATAGCCAAAAGATGCAGCAGAGGGGCAGGATTCGTTTGGTCTCAATATAATTGAGGACTGTTTGGCTCCAATAACCCGGTCCACGTACAAATCCAACTATTACTACGAACCAGAAAATTTTGATGTCTATCAATTTAACCACTTAAAATAAATTTTCGTAATTTTAAGAAATTTAGATAAGAAGTAGAATAAAAATCTATGTCCTAAAAACTAGAATGGCGAGAAATAAGAGAGAAAAAGAGTTCGTCGAAAAAGGTTGAAAAAGAAAAAATGGTTGAAAAATAAAAGGTGACGGAAAAATAAAAGAAACTTATAAAAACTTAAAAATACTTTACTAACCTAACCTTATTACTACAACTAACTTAAAATTATAATCGCAAATTGAAATTACTAATTGGAATGATAATTGATACATAGTAAAAGGTCTAAAAATATTAAAGCTTACAAGGAAAAACTAAATCCCAAATGGAAATAACTTAAAAAGAAACTAAAACTTAAAAAGGCGTCGCAAAATTCTAAAGCACCTAAATCTTAGTCTAAAGAAGAAGCACTTAAGGAATTCTACGGCAAAGCCTAAAAATCTAGGAGTAAAAATAACTATAGCAAAAACTAAGTTTAAAATTAAATATGAGCTAAAAATACAAATATTACGCTACAACGATTAAAAAGGTACAAAATATAAAAATATACAAAAAGTTGTAAAAAGTACAATTTTTATAAAAATATTATTTTTATATTAATTATATTAAAGTATTAAGTGTTAAATATAATAAAACTAATTAAAAGTAATTAATTAAACTAAAAACTTAATTAATAATAATAAAATCAAATTAGGGTTTAATAATAATAATATATTATACTCCGTAATAATTGCGTTTTTAGGGTTTGGTTGTGGCCCTGTCAGACCCATCATGCGAGTCGCATGATTTAAGAGGGTGGGTCATGCGAGTCGCATGACTGAACTGGACCGGTTCAATTGACAGGTTCAATTTGACAGGTCACGTAATATTTAATATTTATTTTCTTTTTTTCTGTTTTATATTTAAAATATAAATATATATATAATTAAAATAAAACTTAATTTTAAAAACTAAAAATAAACTTAAAATACTTTATAATTTTGTAAAAATAAAAGAAAAACTTAAAAAAAAATATTTAAAATACTTTTTTTTTTCGATTTTAAAAGCTTTTTTTTTTTATATATTTTTTTAATTTTTAAAAATATAAATTTTACCAAAACTAATTATAACTTAAAAATTAAAAATATGGCGTTTCGCTTCGGCGTTCCCCGGCAGCGGCGCCAAAAATACTTGATGTCGAACGAGGTGTATATAAAATAGCTTATATTTTACTAGGAAAAACTATTAAATACGATACAATTTTACACAAGATATTTATTTATTTATAGAATGGATATACTTAAACCTTGCTACAACACTTATAGGCAGTGTACCTAATCGTACAGTAGTGTAGTTTTTAGTAAGTCCGGTTCGTTCCACAGGGAAATCTTTAAACAAAGCTCAACGCTATATTAGTTTACTTTTATAAAAATACAAATATATATTCAAGTAATATTATTATTATAAAGGGGGGTTTTTACCGTTTAATGACCGGTTTGTCGATTTTAAGATTTTAGTCGCAGTTAAAACCTAATGTAAAATATAAAATAAATACAAAACTTAAATTAAAGCGTAAAGTAAATAACGATAATGAAATTGCGAATAATAAAAATGCGAGAAAATAAAATTGCGATAATTAAAAAGTGCGATTAAATAACAATAAATAAAAGTGCGATAATTAGAAGTGCAATTAAATATAAAATAAAGGAAATTAAATATGAAATAAAAGAATTATGCTTATTTAAACTTCCGTAATCATGATGTTTGACGTGTTGATTTTAGTTTTATGCCCATGGGTTAATTGTCCTTTGTCCTGGATTATTCAATATGTCCGTCTGGTTTTTGTCCATAACAGTCCATCAGTCATAAATATAAATTGCAAGTGTCCTTGACAAATTATTATTATACCCGAAGATAAATATTCCAACTAATTGGGGATTCGAATTGTAACAAGGTTTTAATACTTTGTTTAATGAATACACCAGGTTATCGACTGCGTGTAAACCAAGGTTTTACCACTTTGTTAACAATTACACCAATTACCCTTGAATGTAATTTCACCCCTGTTTTAATTATTCTAGTGGCTATTAATCCATTCCCGTGTCCGGTTAAATGAACGATTATTCGTACAAATAAATACCCCGCCCATCGTGTCCGATCGAGTGTATATGGTAATTTATAGGGACGCCCAATTGTAAATCTTTATATTAACATTAACAAACTTTCATTTAGTTAAACAAATATAAAGCCCATTAATAGCCCATAGTCTAGTTTCCACAAGTGTCGTTCTTTTGTCCAAACCCCAATTATGGTACAAAGCCCAATTACCCAATTTTAGTAATTAGCCCAACATCATGATTACTTCGTTTTAAATAAGCATAATAATAACTTAGCTACGAGACATTAATATAAAAAGGTTGAACATAACTTACAATGATTAAAAATAGCGTAGCGTTACACGGACAGAATTTCGACTTACACCCTTACAACATTCGCTAACATACCCTTATTATTAGAATTATAATTAAAATTTAAATATAAATTATAAATATAAATATATTTACGTATGAAGAGGAAGAGAAAAAGGATGATTAAAACTCGGCACAAAACGGCTTTATATAGGACCTGACCAGCAATCTCACTCCATGCGACTCGCATGGATTTGTGCTTCTGGCCATGCGAGTCGCATGGCCACCCTGGATCCAGCCAAATGGATTTGTTTTCTTCTTGCCGACGTAATATAATAATAATAATATATATAATATATAATTATATATAATTATATATATATTATATTATATTCTTGTGCATAGTAGACTAGTTATTTTTGGTCCGTTGCGTCGGGCGTTTCTTCTTGGCTCAGGTCCCGGTTCCGGATTTTCGGACGTCTTCGCGTATTATTTTATATCGCGTACTTTGCGTCTTGTAACTTGTACTCTTGTCATTTTGAGACGTTCCTCATCAATATTTTGAACCTTTTTAGTTGTATCTTGTACTTTTTAGCTCTTTGGACCTTTTTGTCTTCAATTTGTCGAATCTGCCTTTTGTCTTCACTTTTTAATATTTAAACGAATATTGCTTGTAAATCGAACAATTGCAACTAAAAGCTTATCTTTCTTGAGGAATAATGCTATGAAATATATGTTCGTTTTTAGCATTATCACTTGGTCATAACATATTGTGTGTTAATGGTATAATCTTGGTCAAGCTGATGATAACCCATCAACGAGTTGTACACTTGAAGCTACAAGCATCAAGGATGAGAACCGTGATGAGCCTCAAGCACTAAGAACCCCACCGGAGCACCTTGTTTACTGTTTTTGGGATCTTATCAGGCTCCTGGGCTACTGAAAAAGTTGATTTTCAGATATCATGGTTCGAGTAGATGACTTTCCGTTTAAGACTCGTCTCAATCCGAGTTACGGTTTGGGATTTATGGCCTTTTCAAAATCACTACACCATTGTAACATTGTGCTGAAAATTCGGACCTTCTCGCACTTAAACCGTCGCCACGGTCAAATGAAGATGAGTTTGAGTCTAGAAATTGGTCAACAACTAGAGGACTCCCATACGGAGCCATATCCACTGATTACGTGTCTTTTCAATTTACGTAGAGGCCGTAGCAGCTGATCAAAGTCAGCCTATTGTTTTGACCTCTATACTTGTTAACCTTACTTAACTTTTACAATGATGAATGATGATGATGATGACACTTAAACTTATTTTATGCACTATTAGAACTTATAAGGACAACATACTGACCTAGTAATCGTTGATTTAGGTTGACGACCTTTCGGACCGACTTACTAGTTGCACACCTTCGTATCAACTTGTATTGCTCATTCACTGTGAGTTATAGCATCCCTTTTTACTTTAATTATTTTGGGACTGAGAATACATGCGCTTTTTACGTTTTACATACTAGGCACGAGTACTTAAACTTTATATATGTGTGGGTTATACAACAGCATAAACTTTCCCCTTAGCTCGGTAACGTTTAGTCATTGGTTTTTGAACCGGTGAACGCGAATCTTAGATATGGTTCCATAGGGTTTGACATTCCCACTCGGGCTAGTCGCGTTAGCATTTAACGGGTGTTTAATACTTCATAAACATACGCACTCACCAAGTGTACTTTTAGGGGGTTATAAACGTTAAGTTAGTTACCAAGTGCCTACGGTTAGACATATACTTTTCATACCGTTCTGAAACACTGAAATCTCGTGGCCTACCTTACATTACTGTTACAACTTAAACTATAGCTCACCAACATTATTGTTGACGTTTTTAAGCATGTTTTCTCAGGTGTTTAGAGGTTTGTTGCTTCCGCTGTTTAGACTTGCTGTCTTGGTGTTTAAACTTGCTGTTAAGGACCTGCTGTGCTAGAATTCCGCTGCATTACTTAGAGATGTCTCAATCATGGAACTTTTCTTTTGCATTCGTAATTTATGTTATTTTTAAATAATGACTTTATAACGACCTTTGTGTCACGCTATCTTTTGTAAACACTATCTTTTTATGAATGCAAAACTGATTTTCAAACAGCATATAGTGTTTGACCTTGTAATGATCTTGTTGTTGATGATCCGTACACGATGGTTTTGTACGAGGCGTCACATTTGGTATCAGGTCATTGGTTGTAGGGAATTAGGTTGCATTAGTGAGTCTAGACCGGACCAAGTAGGATTCACTAATAGGACTAATCTACAACTTGCTAGTTTACTTGTTTCCGCAAAACTTACTGCATGTTGCTGCTTACTTTTACTGCTATATGACGTATACTGCTACTCGATTTTCATTACTGCATGCTACTATCTGCTTTCGATTGCATGATACTTCTGTACGATTTGCTATTATTGCCATGCTATTTACTGCTATAGATGATCTAGACCGTCGTAGTTATTTTGCCTAATACGTGCTTACTTTATGACTTACTGACATGGAAAAATTTATTTTTCCCTGTTCAGATGTCGGATGTCCCGCCCGTTATCATTTTGGAGAGCGACTCAGACTCATCCGCCACCTCGCCTGCCATTGTTGCCGATTCACAGATCCCGTCCTCTTTACCCTCCAGCGACCCTGGCGCTTCGTCCTCTGGAGCCAGTGGCTACACACCCGACCTAGTGATCATCTCATACGGACACGAGGATCCACCGGAGATTCCAGCTCCACTCATCCCAGGACCCTCGGAGCCACAGTACCATTCCGGTGGTGCTATGATTCCTGGGGAATATGGGGACGTTCTTTTCCGGAATGAGCATGGTCATTGGGCTAGATGCCTTCCTGATGGACGTGTCGTGCCGATTCCACCCGGCCGATACCGACTGATTACTACCGGCCGAGCACACCCACCTTCCGATAGTTCAGACGACTCATCATTCGACGATTCCAGTGACGAGGATTCCGATGATGATTCCGACGAGGACCCTGAGGAGGCACCCGTACAGCCACCCTCTACCCTGCCGAAGAAGCAGTATCATTTCGATGGTACCGTTATTCCAGGGGTTAACGGAGGTAGGTCGTTCATTAACGCACATGGACTGAGGACTAGGGTCACCGCCCGTAAGCGGGTTGTGCCGTATCCTGCCGATCTATTTGTACGTAAGGCTTACTGTTATGCACCATCTACTTCTGGAGTTAGACCGTCTGCACCACCTGTACCGACTGCACAGCCTGCCCCACCATCTCCCTCCGTCGAGGAACTGACGAGAGAAGTGGAGATCCTCCGTGCTCGGGTGACTGAGCTCGAGGACTAGATGTCCCACGTAATGGACATCCTTTACCCACCGTCACCATAGGGCATTTTAGTAGAATTCATTATGTAATCTCGTTTGTAGTTTCATGTTTTACTCATGTATTATACGAACCTATGTGGATGTATGCAACTTATTATTAATGAATGGAACTTAGTGTTGTTTACTTTTTGTACGGTGTTCTAATTACGTTACTGTATGATGATTCTGTGGTATCTGTATCTAGTTGCATTACTTAGTTAACATGTGTTGCGTTGATTCCATGTTGGTTGCCATATACTATACTATTATTTATTGAATGCTGGGTTTTGCCTTGAGTCGAAACTTTTGTTCAGAGGAACAATGGCAAACGGAAGAGTCCCAAGGGAAACGCCCACAGCGGCACAGATTGAGGAAATGATTGCTGCTCGAGTAGCTGTAGCTATGGCGAATGCCAACCCCCAAGCTCCACCCGCTAACCAGAACAATCATGACGGGTGCACCTATAAGGAATTTCAGAGCTGCAAGCCCCACAATTTCAGTAGTACTGAGGGGCCAGTTGGATTGACTATGTGGTTTGAGAAACTAGAAGCTGTGTTCCGTGTAAGCAACTACTCAGAGACGAACAAAACCAAGTATGCCTCCTGTACGCTGTCGGACAGCGCCCTAACCTGGTGGAACACACTTGCTCAGGCCAAAGGTATTGACGAGGCTTATGCTACTCCTTGGGAAGAATTTAAGGGAGCCATGATCGAAGAGTACTGCCCCAGAACAGAGATACAGAAAATGGAGGCTGAGTTCTGGGAGTTGAAGGTTGTGGGAAACGATCTTGATGGTTACAACTGTAGGTATCTGGAGTTAGCGTTGATGTGTCCCACGATAGTTACCCCGGAGTTTAAGAGAATGGAACGATACTTGTGGGGACTTCCCAAGTGCATTCAGGGAAATGTCACCTCTTCTAAGCCACCCAACGTCCCGGAAGCTATGCGCATGGCGCATACCCTTATGAACCAAATTACCAGCAAAGAACCGGAAAAGGCTAAATCCGAATCAGGAGCCAGTGGTGAGAAGCATAAGTGGGACAACAACAAGGGGAGAGCCTATGATCAAACCCCCGCTAAGAGGCATAACGACGGAAGGAACCCCAACCCCAACACTAGCTCGAACCCCAACTACAAGGGTAGTCTACCGCAGTGCAAGAGGTGCTACAAGCACCATACCGGGTACTGTAATGTGGTCTGTGAAAAGTGCAAAAGGACCGGGCATATTGGTAAGGACTGTAAGATTCTCACCCCAACGGTGAAGACAAACCCTACTGGACCAAGGCAGTGCTATGAGTGCGGACAACAGGGCCACTTCAGGAATGAATGTCCCAACAAGAGAAAGGACGGCGGGCCAGCGCGTGGAAGAGCTTTCAATGTAAACGCAAGGGATGCCCGTGAGAACCCCGACTTGGTTATAGGTATATTCACTATCAACAATTTATTATTGATACTAGTGCCGATAGGAGCTATGTTTGTAGACACTTTTGTTCTAAGATAGATTGGTCGTTAGTTCCTTTAAAGGAGAGTATGCTTGTTGAGGTAGCCAATGAAAAACTTGAGAAAGTAGACCAAATTGGTCGAGGAGCTATTATCAACATAGCTGGTGTGGATTTCGAGATTGACTTGATACCCATCAAATTGGGAAGTTTTGATGTGATTGTCGGTATGGACTGGTTGACCAAAGTAAGGTCCGACATTATCTGTGGAGATAAAGCTCTTCGTATACCATACGGGGATGGTGAGCCACTGATTATTTACGGAGAGAGATGTAGTTCAAAGCTGAACCTCATTAGTTGCATGAAAGCACAAAAGATCATGAAGAAAGGATGCCTGGCTGTTTTAGCACATGTGAAAACGTTAGAAGCCGAGGTAAAGAGTGTGAATGATGTACGAATTGTGAAAGAATTTTCCGATGTCTTTCCGGAAGAATTGCCTGGATTACTGCCACCGAGAGCAGTAGAGTTCCAGATCGATCTAGTGCCGGGAGCTGCACCCGTAGCTCGCGCACCTTATCGACTAGCACCTTCCGAACTGCAAGAGTTGCAGAGTTCATCGCCTTGGGGCGCACCTATTTTATTCGTGAAGAATAAGGACAGATCTTTCCACATGTGTATCGATTATCGTGAGCTGAACAAGTTGACGATTAAGAATCGATATCCCATTCCCCGGATTGACGATCTTTTCAACCAACTGCAAGGATCAAGCGTTTACTCCAAGATTGATCTGCGATCTGGTTATCACCAATTGAGGGTGAAGGAGAGTGATGTGATGAAAACTGCGTTTAGAACCCGTTATCATCATTATGAGTTTCTCGCGATGTCATTCGGTTTAACCAACGCACCTGCCGTATTTATGGATCTCATGAATCGTGTATGCAAGCCATACCTGGATAAGTTCGTTATCGTTTTCATAGATGATATCCTCATCTATTCCCGAAGTGAAGAAGAACATGAACAACATCTTCGACTAGTGTTGGAACTCTTGAGACGAGAGCAACTTTATGCCAAATTCTCTAAGTATGAATTTTGGTTGAAGGAAGTCCAATTTCTGGGTCATATTGTGAGTGATGAAGGTATCAAAGTTGATCCCACAAAGATCGAAGCTATCAGCAAGTGGGAAACCCCCACTACCCATACTCATATCTGCTAATTTCTAGGTCTTGCTGGTTACTACCGAAGATTTATTGAAGGTTTCTCTCTGATTGCACGTCCTTTGACTGCGCTGACTCACAAAGGGAAGAAGTTCGTGTGGGAAACCGAACACGAAACACATTTCAAAACTTGAAGCAGAAATTGACCACCGCACCTATCTTATCTCTTCCTGAAGGCAGTGATGATTTCGTCGTATATTGTGATGCCTCGAAAAATGGTTTTGGTTGCGTATTGATGCAAAGATTGAAGGTTATTGCATATGCTTCTCGTCAACTAAAGATTCACGAGCGAAATTACACTACTCACGACCTCAAACTTGGAGTCGTTGTCTTTGCGCTCAAATTATGGAGACACTATCTTTATGGAACTAAAAGTACCATCTTCACCGACCACAAAAGCCTCCAGCACATATTCGATCAGAAACAATTGAACATGAGGCAGCGACGATGGATCGAGACGCTGAACGACTATGATTGTGAACTTCGTTACCATCCTGGAAAGGCAAATGTTGTAGCCGATGCCCTGAGCTGAAAGGAGGGGACGGTACCTCTTTGTGTCCGCGCCTTAAACATCACCATTCATTCAAATCTCAATAGCCAGATCCGAGTAGCCCAAGATGAGGCTCTCAAGGAGGAGAATATATCTCATGAACGCTTGAACATTCTCGTTTCACGATTTGAGGTTAAGGAGACTGGACTCCGATGCTTTGCTGGAAGGATTTGGGTACCTAGTTATGGAGATCTACGGAGCCTTATACTACATGAAGCCCACAAGTCGAGATATTTGATTCATCCAGGAGCCGATAAAATGTACCACTAACTCAAGGAACAGTATTGGTGGCCTAATCTTAAGAAGGATGTTGCAACTTACGTTGGTAAGTGTTTGACTTGCTCGAAAGTTAAGGCCAAACATCAAAGGCCATCTGGATTACTTCAACAACTGGAAATCCCACAATGGAAGTGGGAAAGGATAATGATGGACTTCATCACAAAGCTACCGAAGACGGTAGGCGGTTATGTTACCATCTGGGTTATTATTGACCGCCTTACTAAATCTGCACACTTCTTAGCCATGAAGAAAATGGATACGATGGAGAGACTCGCTCAACTATACATCAAAGAGGTTGTATCCCATCATGGTGTGCCCTTATCGATTATCTCAGATTGCGATACCCGTTTTGCTTCCAGATTTTGGCGTTCTTTGCAAGAAGCCTTGGGAACTCGTCTCGACATGAGCACCGCGTATCACCCACAGACCGACGGTCAGAGCGAACGAACGATTCAGAATTCGGAAGACATGTTGCGTGCCTGTGTCATTGACTTCGGAAAGGCTTGGGAGAGACATTTGCCGCTAGCTGAATTCTCTTGCAACAACAGCTATCATTCGAGTATTAATGCCGCACCTTTTGAAGCGTTGTATGGCCGCAAATGCCGTTCTCCTATTTGTTGGGCCGAAGTAGGTGAAAAGCAAATTAACGGACCCGAGGTAGTCCATGAAACAACCGAGAAGATTGTCCAAATTCAAGCGAGACTTAAGGCGGCCCGTGATCGCCAAAAGAGTTATGCCGACCTTAAACGTAAAGACTTCGAATTCAACGTGGGTGACCGTGTAATGTTGAAGGTCGCACCTTGGAAAGGTGTGATCCGTTTTGGAAAGCGCGGAAAGTTAAACCCGCGATATATTGGTCTTTTTGAAATCTTGGAGCATGTTGGACCAGTTGCTTACCGTTTAGATCTTTCGACTCAATTGAGATCAGTTCATCCTACCTTCCACGTATTGAATTTGAAGAAATGTCTTGCTGAACCGGAACTTGTTATACCACTGGAGGAACTTACAATTGATGAAAAACTCCACTTTGTGGAAGAACCTGTCGAAATCATGGACCGTAAGGTTAAGACTTTGAAGCACAATAAGATTCCAATTGTTCGAGTCCGATGGAATGCCAAACGTGGACCTGAGTTTACCTGGGAACGAGAGGATCAAATGATGCAGAAGTATCCTCACCTTTTCCCGACTCCATCACCTGCCTCAGCTTAAAATTTCGGGACTAAATTTCCATTAACAGGTGGGTAATGTAACGACCTGACTTTTTCAACTTGTTTTTGTGCCTTGTGTTTTTGCGAAGCTGCGTATTTGTGCGTACTGTGCTACTTTATACTCTGGAATCTTTATACACATGGCTTACTTTCATTTATGTATTAAAACGTGCCTTTAAGTACGTAGGATGCTTAACTTGATCACCGGAAGCCTTTATGACCGTTAGTGTCACTTGACATTACGAACAAAATGCGTACTGCGTACACGTTTAACTTTTGTCGTAATCGGAATATTATGACTACGAAATCTTAATTATTATTTTATAATAATAATTACTTGGGTTTTTGGATGTTTAATTACGCGTAGTAATTTACTTATGCTTACTAGTTAGTCTTGTTGGACTTTCTACCTTGTTGGAACTTATCCCACCCTACACTAGTTAGTGGACTATTTAATTAACCCAATTATTAATAGCTAGTGACCCATTAATATGTAAGACAAATTTCCATTTATTAGAGGGAACATGCTAGCATTTTTGTCAAGTATTATCCTTAATGTTGCATGTGATCCTAACATAAGCACCACCTTTAGACAACCATTAACCAAAAAGCAAAAGTGTGTCTCCCTTGTCCCCCTCCCATTCCAACGACCATCACCACCACCCTCACCCTCATTCACCTATAAATACAAGCCTTATTCCATCCATTTTACACTTGCTCTCATTTACATTTCACACACACTTACTCTCTTATTTCCTCTCTAGTCTTTCTCACTCTAAAACTTGTAAGTTTTTGAATTTCTTCTTCTTCTTCTTCTCTTATCATTTTCAAATTCATCATCATCATTAAAGGGTCTAGCTTTTTAGCTTTGATCTTGATTACATCTTGTAGATTCAAACTTGGATTTGAATCCTTCAAGAACATGGAAGATTCAAGCTTTCTTGCTTTGAATCTTCACTTACTCTGTAGATCTAAATCTTTTAACTTTAATATTGTTATTTTGTTATAAAGATTCAAACTTGTGTTTGTAATCTTCATGTAACTTAAAGATCCAAGCTTTATGCTTCAAGATCTTCGAGAACAACCAAGATGCAAGGTTTCTAGCTTGAATCTTCATATCTTTTGTTGGATCTAAGTTTCCTAACTTATGATCTCATTATTTTGTTATAAAGATCAAAACTTGTGTTTATGGTCTTCATATAACTTAAAGATCTAAGCTTTATGCTTCAAGGTCTTCAAGAACACTAAAGGTTCAAGTTTTCTAGCTTTGTGACCTTATAACTTGTGTGAAAAGGATCCAAGCTCTCTAGCTTAGGGTTCTATCACTTTATTTGACTTATATTATGTTCATACTTGCTTGATTGAAGTAAAGTTTGTAGCTTTAGTTGTAAATGTAACTTGTAATTGTGTTAAGACTAAGGATATGATGTAACCTTGGTTCATCATCCATCTAAGACTCTTAAATGAGTTGTGTTCTTACTTGGTCTTAACATATTGTATGTTGATGGTAGAATCTTGGTCAAGGTGATGCTAACCCGTCAACAAGTTGTACACTTTAAGCTACAAGCATCAAGGATGAGAACCGTGATTAGCCTCAAGCACTAAGAACCCCACCGGAGCACTTTGCTTACTGTTTTTGGAATCTGATCAGGCTCCTGGGCTACTGGAAAAGTTAATTTTCAGATAGCCTGGTTCGAGTATATGACTTCCCGTTTAAGACTCGTCTCAATCCAAGTTAGGGTTTGGGATTTATGGCCTTTTCAAAATCACTACACCCTTGTAATGTTGTGCTGAAAATTTGGACCTACTCACACTTAAACCATCGCCATGGTCAAATGAAGACAAGTTTGAGTCTAGAAGTTGGTCAGCAACTAGAGGACTCCCATACGGAGCCATAGCCACTGATTACGCGTCTTTTCGATTTACTTAGAGGCCGTAGAAGCTGATCAAATCAGCCTATTGTTTCGACCTCTATACTTGTACCCTTACTTAACTTTTACAATGATGAATGATGATGATGATGACACTTAAACTTATTTTATGCACTATTAGAACTTATAAGGACAACATACTGACCTAGTAACCTTTGATTTAGGTTGACGACCTTTCGGACCGACTTGCTACTTGCACACCTTCGTATCAACTTGTATTGCTCATTCACTGTGAGTTATAGCATCTCTTTTTACTTTAATTATTTTGGGACTGAGAAAACAGCCGCTTTTTTACGTTTTACATACTAGGCACAAGTACTTAAACTTTATATATGTGTGGGTTATACAACGGCATAAACTTTCCCCTTAGCTCAGTAACGTTTAGTCATTGGTTTTTGAACCGGTGAACGCGAATCTTAGATATGGATCCATAGGGTTTGACATCCCCACTCGGACTAGTCGCGCTAGCATTTAACGGGTGTTTAATACTTCATAAACATACGCACTTGCCAAGTGTACTTTTAGGGGGTTATAAACGTTAAGTTAGTTACCAAGTGCCCACGGTTAAACATATACTTTTCATACCGTTTTGAAACACTGAAATCTCGTGGCCTACCTTACATTACTGTTACAACTTAAACTATAGCTCACCAACATTATTGTTGACATTTTTAAGCATGTTTTCTCAGGTGTTTAGAGGTTTGTTGCTTCCGCTGTTTAGACTTGGTGTTTAAACTTGCTGTTAAGGACCTGCTGTGCTAGAATTCTGCTGCATTACTTAGAGATGTCTCATTCATGGAACTTTTCTTTTGCATTCGTAATTTATGTTATTTTCAAATAATGACTTTGTAACGACCTTTGTGTCACGCTATCTTTAGTAAACGCTATCTTTTTATGAATGCAAAACTGGTTTTCAAACAGCATATAGTGTTTGACCTTGTAATGATCCTGTTGTTGATGATCCGTACACGATGGTTTTGTACGGGGCGTCACAAGATTAAATTTAAATTTGGTCGAAAATTCCCGAATCGTCACAGTACCTACCCGTTAAAGAAATTTCGTCCCAAAATTTGAGTAAGGTCGTCATGGTTAACCATAAAAATGTTTTCATGATGAATATGAATTGATAAATAGAGTTTTATCATTAATGAGTAATGTAGATAAAACGATTCGGTTACTTGAAGAGTATAGATGAAGCAGTCTTAAGATAGTGGAATGAGAAAAATAAATTTCGTCATAACTTTTGACGTAGTCATGGTTGAATTCTGGAATTCAAGGGATTTCAAAGAAAATCTTCGAAATCTAAAAGATCTGATTCTTCGGGATTTAAGGGAATTAAGATCTCTATAATTAAATACGGTGATCTGCCTCGATTACTCTGTCTGATATTTCCATTATAAATTAAACTCTTCCGTTCCATTATTCTCACCATTCCTATACTTTCTTTCTTAGTTCATACATCCAAAAGATTGTGAAGATACTTAATCCCGTTCTAATCCTTAATATTTTTTTTTTTTTATATTTATCATTTCTTTCATCCTTCTTTTCAATCTTCCACCAGAAAAATCTGTTTACTTCTACTATTACCTTAGGGTGATACTATTCTTAATTATACTGTGTCTTTATATTACTATTCGTATTAATATCCACAGTTTGTAGCCTCCGTGTTGTTATTGGACTTTATATTTTCTCTTATATTTTGGAGCTCTTTGCCTTTTTATTCTCTTCTCGACCTCTAGTAAAGCGAGTAATGGTACAGAATTTCTAAGTATGGAGTTTAGAATGAACTTAATGTTCTAAACAAGAAAGAACGTAATAGCACGATTTGATTAGTCAAATTACCAGAATCACTGAGAATAGAACTATCAAGAATATACTTTCTTGATATGTTCAGAAGTTAAGCAGAATGAAAGAGTTATGTAACATGGCACATGATGACGTTATTATCTGAGAATAACCACGTTCCATTAGAAACTCAGCATGACTTACTGTAATATAATCACGTTGATCAAGTGTCATTATATTATACTAACTCATGCTTCATCTCCCAAAACTACTTCAAAAACATTCATATTTTAAATTCGAAAGTTTACAGAATATAGAAAGTAAAACAGTTTCCTTTTATGATATAACACAGATAGTGTGGATAGATAATTAATATCGGACAAGAATATTTATTAAAATATCTTCAGAAATATCGAGGATATTTATAAAGAAAGATACGATGATATCTTATAATTTCTAATATCGAAAGATGAGGAGGAAGATTTGTTCTTAAAGGTTTAGAATCAGGAGCAAGGTATTCGTTAATAGCTTCAGCAGATATAAAATCATTTGGATTCTTTGAAATCAAGTTTAGTCTTTGTAATTTGTCCACAGCCTCCTTCATGGTTTGCTCAATCCGTTTTTCAGTTCCAATTTTTCTGAGCTTTGCCAACATACTATTCTTTATTATCAAACTTTCGACTGTTAAGGTCGTTTACCGTTTTTGCTGCTTCATCAGCACTTTCCAAAATTCAGAGAACTAATTTGTAAACTGGGTGCTTTTCAGACTTTCAGAATAAAAGATCATAATTCTAAGAGATAAATGCTATATGTATACATATAACTGTTAATGTAGAAACGTTGCGAGATTCAAAATACTGATTGCTGATTTCTGGAAATTGGTATGGCAATTCTCGTTATAAGATGTGGATGAGATAAGGTTTTTAATGAACAAATATAATGGTTCTTCGGAGAGATTTAAGCTAATGAGTAATGAAGTTGCTGGTAAGTTTAATGCTAATGTGGTGGAGTATAAACGGTTCCCCGGTAATGATGACAAAAGACAAACTTACATATCAAGGTTATAATAGAGTTTATTCGAATGAAAAGTCGAAATTGATTTGCTGAAGCTGTGAAAAAATTGGCTACTTTGAAAAGGGATTGTAAAGTGATTTTCGGTAATAACAACGTCGAAGGAGTTAGCACAGATACGTGTTAAACGTTTACTCAATTTCTGAGAGTTTTCAGGTGTATAACTATATGCATCAATCTTTTCTTCTGTAGATGAAGTGCGGTTGGTTCATCCTCTCGATTGAGGTGTTTTCAAGAATTATGAAAGGTTTGAACGCAGATTGGAATCGTCAAGATACAAATGAGGTTTAAGATGAATTTAAGTGGCAAACTTGAAGAATTGTTTAGTTTCATATGTTATAATCAATATTTTAATTCATTTTAATTGTCCAATGTTGGTAGTCCACAGTTAGCAGTCCACAGTTACTAATTCAATAATTCATATATAGTTTATAATATTCGAATTAATTGTTACGTATCGTAACCCGTGTACATGTCTCAGACTCGATCACAACTCAAATTATATATATTATCTGAGAATCAACCTCAACCCTGTATAGCTAACTCTATCATTACTGCATATAGAGTGTCTATGGTTATTCCAAATAATATATATAGATGCGTCGATATGATATGTCAAAACCTTGTATACGTATCCCGATATTTAAAATGCGTAAATAACAGTATTTAAATGACAATAAATAAAGTGCGTAAAATAAATAACAGAATGTAAATGACAATAAATAAAATTGCGAGAATTAAATTGCGATAAAATAAATTGCGATAATTAAATGTACCATAAGGAATTAACGGTTAGCTAGGAACAGTTAGCTAGAATTTTGTTAGCGTGGATTCTTAACAAAATTTCTCATAGTTAATTTGTTTGTTTTTAACAAATTTTATTTTGTCCAATGTTTTCTTCATTATGCCACTTGTCGGATTCTGATAGGTCAAAATCCAAATATGAAATTGAATAAAAATGGTTATTCTGTGGTGAACGGATTCGTATATCTGTAGATGTAAGTAGGATAGTAAATGACTATTGAATCAAATTAGAAGAATGTACAGTGTAACTTATTAATGTGAAATCTAAATATTCCTAGGGTATTACCTACCCGTTAAAATATTTTCACCATTAACAGTCTGTACAAAAGAATTTTTAATTACAATCTTTATGAAAAAATATATTCATTTATATTTTCTTCAGATGTAACCATGGATTTAATGAGTCAATATGATATTAAACTCATTTGATTTACCGTTAGAACAAGAATATATAATCTCTAAAACATTAGAGATTACATAATCGCCATGCCGAACGAAGATAAATGATGTAGAACGATACGTAGAACGATGATTATACTCGAGGTACAGAATGAGATGTTGAGGAATGGATTGTTGATGGTACTGTTGGTGTCGGTGATGTTGCTGAAGCTGGTAAATTTTGCACCATATTCTCCGAATTTATTACTCGAGCGCGAAGCTCGTTGACTTCTTCCATTACTCCAGGATGATTGTCGGTCGGAACTAGCGGATGAATAAGGTTTAGAATTGTGAATAATATATAATAGTTATGAGATATCCTGGAAATGAGGGTGAAAATGGTGTTTCAGACTAATTCGCCGGTTAGTGTTTCAGGTTCTTCGCCAAGAGGTGAATTCGGTTGACGAAAAGGATCACCTTCTTCTTGTCTCCAATGATTAAGTAGACTATAAACTCATCTTTAATTCATCCAGAATAGATGATGGCTAATTGGTTGATCCATTCCGGTCACACTGCTTTCGGAACTCGAGTGAAACTCCATATCGGAATCTGAGGGACTTGAACTAGTGGTGAGTTCTATTTCGTATGATTGAATAAAGGATTTTTCGATATGAAGTGATTTTCAGCTTTAGGGTGGTATTCTAATTATATAGAATGTCTATATATATATATATATATATATATATATATATATATATATATATATATATATATATATATATATATATATATATATATATATATATATATATATATATATATATATATAGAACAAAAGATTTCGTAGATTACGGAGAAATTTATGGAATATATCAGGCAAAGTTTACAGTAACAGATAAGCTAAGATATGAATGTTGTCTATACACTATTCATGCAATCAATGCAGTAAGATGTGTTTAGACTAAGAATGATAAGCAGGTAATTTTTGACACGAAATGATAAGCAAAACTTTTGACATGCAGACACGGTCGAAGTCCAGACCCACTAATGCGTCTAAACATCTATCAGTTAGACACACTAATGCATGACCTGGTTCGCTAAGACCACCGCTCTGATACTAACTGAAATGCCCCGTTCATAACGATTATAAACGATTCATAATAGTTGATTACATCGCGAGGTACTTGACCTCTATATGATACATTTTACAAACATTGCATTCGTTTTTAAAAGACAAACTTCCATTTCATTGACAGTTGGCGGCATGCATACCATTTCATAATATATCCAACTATAATTGACTTAGTAATAATCTTGATGAACTCGACGACTCGAATGCAACGTCTTTTGAAATATGTCATGAATGACTCCAAGTAATATCTTTAATATGAGCAAATGCACAGCGGAAGATTTCTTTCAAAGCTGAGAATAAACATGCTTTCAAGTGTCAACCAAAAGGTTGGTGAGTTCATTAGTTTATCATAATCAATCATTTCCATAATTTTAATAGACTACAAGATTTCCTTTATTCAATAATCATACACTCGCAAGTGTTTAAAAATCATTCATATGGATTGAACACCTGGTAACCGACATTAACATCATGCATATAGAATATCCCCAAAAAAGAAATCCATCTGTATAATATAAACTCAAAGTACTAAAGCATACCATTTTCCAGTATGGGGGGAGTTAGTGCCCGTAGATCTACCTTTAGGATTCGCATCAATTAGGGTGTCTGTTCCCTAATTCTTAGGCTACCAAGCTAAAAGGGTGATATTCGATTTCAATAATCCAACCATAGAATGTAGTTTCGATTACTTGTGTCTATTCCGTAAAACATTTATAAAAGCAGTGCATGTATTCTCAGTCCCAAAAATATATATTGCAAAAGCATTTAAAAAGGGAGCAAATGAAACTCACCGTACTATATTTTGTAGTAAAAATATATATGACGATATTGAACAATGCAGGGTTTGGCCTCGAATTCACGAACCTATATCATTTATATGTATATTAACACATATAATGGTAATCGAACAAATTTAGGTATTATTATTAATTGTTATTTTAGTAATTTGTTCGTTTCATTAATAGCTAAATTAACTATTTTTATTTTTATATATACATTAAATAGATAATTAATATTTATTTCAAACATATTGATATAGTTATGTTTTATGTAAATAATATATTTTTATATAGAATATCTTTATTTGATATATCAATAATACTAATAATAATAATGATAAAAATAATAATATTAGTGTTAAAAATAATAAAGATGATAATAAAAATAATAATGATAAAAAAATGATAATTCTAATAGTAATAATAATGATAGTTCTAATAATAAATATGATAATTTTTATATAAAAATTTAGTTTCAAATATAATACTACTTACCTTAAAAAATGATAATAATAATAATAATAATAATAATAATAATAATAATAATAATAATAATAATAATAATAATAATAATAATAATAATAATAATAATAATAATAATAATAATAATAATAATAATAATAATAATAATAATAATAATGAGTAATAAGTAAACTACCTCAAAGGAGTAGCCCTTAAAAAAATGCCCAAGCCCGGGTTTGAACCCGAGACGTCCCGCTAACCCGATAACACCCTTAAACCATTCAGCTATTCCTACTTTTCTGATCATTTTATAATCGAATTTATTTAACCCATTTTCTATATCAATCTTCTTCACTCTAAAAACCATTCATCATCATTTATATTCGAATCACCTTCTTTGTTTTAAACGTTTATCATCACTTTTTATTACCCAGAAATAACTCATAATTATATCATTATCCTATCTTAATCGTGATCTTCATTATCACGAATCTTCAAAGCTCCATCATCGTTGATATTATCATGTATCCTACTTTCTATTTATCCTATACCATCATCTAACCCATAATCGTTTTTGTAATCATCATCATGTTCAAGCTTATCATCATGTTCGTCAAACAGTGGCAACAACATACCATTATCATCATGTCTTTTCCTATTTCTACCATACCATTATCATCGTTTGTACTCGTCAATAGCAAAAACTGATTTGTGGCCCAACTAGAATGGCAGCCCAACAGCAGATTACAGTTTCGGCCCAACTGAATAAACCAGATCACTGCCCAATTAAACAAAGGAATCTGGTAGCCCAATTAATTAAATAATAATACGGCGCAAATAAGGATGTGGATTACAAGAAAGAAAACGGAATGCATGAAGATATATACCTTCAATTTTTTACGGCTTTATTTAATATACATCGATTCTCAATTCTTGTTTTGCTTTTAAAAAGAAACGTACTACCCAGCAGGTTCCCAATTATATATATTTATTTCAAATCTACTTTGATCCCTACCTTTATCTTCCACCTTTGTTTATACTAAAAATGTCGGCCCGATAATTAACTAAGTCCACGTAACGGGTAACAGCCCAACAAGTAAGTATTAAGAGCCCGTCACATAACAAAGTTATACAGCTCTCACCTACTGAATAGTTGACTCGTTAAACATTCATCTTAGGATTCATTTTCATCAATTGTCCCTACCATAAACATTATGTTCCCACTAACTCTAATCATTTGATTCACTTAATTACTAAAAAAAAAGGAACGTCCCTTTAATTTAATCCAATTCGGTCGGCTATAAATATGAAATTGTTGTATACTATACTATATTAACAAGCTGTCAAAACCCCATTTAAATATATGTACTACTTCTTCCTTCTTTTGTTTCTAAAAATTTTGGTTAAAGAAACTAACAGGTTATCTTGTGCTGCTCGAACAAAGGAAACAGAAGCATCTAACAATGGTTCATGTGGTGATGAACTTGAAAACAAAACAGTAGCAGTGGTCTTGATTTTATGTGCTTGTGATAGATAGAAGGAGTCAAGAAATAGTTTTAAAGGTGATGTTATGGTGTTTACTGTAGTGACCCGAACTTTTCCATGTTTATATATATTAATTGAGATTGATATTTACATGATTAAATGTTTCCAACATGTTAAGCAATCAAACTTGTTAAGACTTGATTAATTGAAATAGGTTTCATATAGACAATTGACCACCCAAGTTGACCGGTGATTCACGAACGTTAAAACTTGTAAAAACTATATGATGACATATAATGGATATATATATATAGTTAACATGATACTATGATAAGTAAACATATCATTAAGTATATTAACAATGAACTACATATGTAAAAACAAGACTACTAACTTAATGATTTTTAAACGAGACATATATGTAACGATTATCGTTGTAAAGACATTTAATGTATATATATCATATTAAGAGATATTCATACATGATAATATCATGATAATATAATAATTTAAAATCTCATTTGATATTATAAACATTGGGTTAACAACATTTAACAAGATCGTTAACCTAAAGGTTTCAAAACAACACTTACATGTAACGACTAACGATGACTTAACGACTCAGTTAAAATGTATATACATGTAGTGTTTTAATATGTATTTATACACTTTTGAAAGACTTCAATACACTTATCAAAATACTTCTACTTAACAAAAATGCTTACAATTACATCCTCGTTCAGTTTCATCAACAATTCTACTCGTATGCACCCGTATTCGTACTCGTACAATACACAGCTTTTAGATGTATGTACTATTGGTATATACACTCCAATGATCAGCTCTTAGCAGCCCATGTGAGTCACCTAACACATGTGGGAACCATCATTTGGCAACTAGCATGAAATATCTCATAAAATTACAAAAATATGAGTAATCATTCATGACTTATTTACATGAAAACAAAATTACATATCCTTTATATCTAATCCATACACCAACGACCAAAAACACCTACAAACACTTTCATTCTTCAATTTTCTTCATCTAATTGATCTCTCTCAAGTTCTATCTTCAAGTTCTAAGTGTTCTTCATAAATTCCAAAAGTTCTAGTTTCATAAAATCAAGAATACTTTCAAGTTTGCTAGCTCACTTCCAATCTTGTAAGGTGATCATCCAACCTCAAGAAATCTTTGTTTCTTACAGTAGGTTATCATTCTAATACAAGGTAATAATCATATTCAAACTTTGGTTCAATTTCTATAACTATAACAATCTTATTTCAAGTGATGATCTTACTTGAACTTGTTTTCGTGTCATGATTTTGCTTCAAGAACTTTGAGCCATCCAAGGATCCATTGAAGCTAGATCCATTTTTCTCTTTTCCAGTAGGTTCATCCAAGGAACTTAAGGTAGTAATGATATTCATAACATCATTCGATTCATACATATAAAGCTATCTTATTCGAAGGTTTAAACTTGTAATCACTAGAACATAGTTTAGTTAATTCTAAACTTGTTCGCAAACAAAAGTTAATCCTTCTAACTTGACTTTTAAAATCAACTAAACACATGTTCTATATCTATATGATATGCTAACTTAATGATTTAAAACCTGGAAACACGAAAAACACCGTAAAACCGGATTTACGCCGTCGTAGTAACACCGCGGGCTGTTTTGGGTTAGTTAATTAAAAACTATGATAAACTTTGATTTAAAAGTTGTTATTCTGAGAAAATGATTTTTATTATGAACATGAAACTATATCCAAAAATTATGGTTAAACTCAAAGTGGAAGTATGTTTTCTAAAATGGTCATCTAGACGTCGTTCTTTCGACTGAAATGACTACCTTTACAAAAACGACTTGTAACTTATTTTTCTGACTAGAAACCTATACTTTTTTTGTTTAGATTCATAAAATAGAGTTCAATATGAAACCATAGCAATCTGATTCACTCAAAACGGATTTAAAATGAAGAAGTTATGGGTAAAACAAGATTGGATAATTTTTCTCATTTTAGCTACGTGAAAATTGGTAACAAATCTATTCCAACCATAACTTAATCAACTTGTATTGTATATTATGTAATCTTGAGATACCATAGACACGTATACAATGTTTCGACCTATCATGTCGACACATCTATATATATTTCGGAACAACCATAGACACTCTATATGTGAATGTTGGAGTTAGCTATACAGGGTTGAGGTTGATTCCAAAATATATATAGTTTGAGTTGTGATCAATACTGAGATACGTATACACTGGGTCGTGGATTGATTCAAGATAATATTTATCGATTTATTTCTGTACATCTAACTGTGGACAACTAGTTGTAGGTTACTAACGAGGACAGCTGACTTAATAAACTTAAAACATCAAAATATATTAACAGTGTTGTAAATATATTTTGAACATACTTTGATATATATGTATATATTGTTATAGGTTCGTGAATCAACCAGTGGCCAAGTCTTACTTCCCGACGAAGTAAAAATCTGTGAAAGTGAGTTATAGTCCCACTTTTAAAATCTAATATTTTTGGGATGAGAATACATGCAGGTTTTATAAATGATTTACAAAATAGACACAAGTACGTGAAACTATATTCTATGGTTGAATTATCGAAATCGAATATGCCCCTTTTTATTAAGTCTGGTAATCTAAGAATTAGGGAACAGACACCCTAATTGACGCGAATCCTAAAGATAGATCTATTGGGCCTAACAAACCCCATCCAAAGTACCGGATGCTTTAGTACTTCGAAATTTATATCATATCCGAAGGGTGTCCCGGAATGATGGGGATATTCTTATATATGCATCTTGTTATTGTCGGTTACCAGGTGTTCACCATATGAATGATTTTTATCTCTATGTATGGGATGTGTATTGAAATATGAAATCTTGTGGTCTATTGTTACGATTTGATATATATAGGTTAAACCTATAACTCACCAACATTTTTGTTGACGTTTAAAGCATGTTTATTCTCAGGTGAATATTAAGAGCTTCCGCTGTCGCATACTTAAATAAGGACAAGATTTGGAGTCCATGCTTGTATGATATTGTGTAAAAACTGCATTCAAGAAACTTATTTTGTTGTAACATATTTGTATTGTAAACCATTATGTAATGGTCGTGTGTAAACAGGATATTTTAGATTATCATTATTTGATAATCTACGTAAAGCTTTTTAAACCTTTATTGATGAAATAAAGGTTATGGTTTGTTTAAAAATGAATGCAGTCTTTGAAAAACGTCTCATATAGAGGTCAAAACCTCGCAACGAAATCAATTAATATGGAACGTTTTTAATCAATAAGAACGGGACATTTCAGTTGGTATCAGAGCGTTGGTCTTAGAGAACCAGAAAATTTGCATTAGTGTGTCTTATCGAGTTTGTTAGGATGCATTAGTGAGTCTGGACTTCGACCGTGTTTTCTTTAAAAATGATTGCTTAACATTTTTGTTGGAAACTATATATTTTTAACATATGAATATTATGTGATATATTAATCTCTTAACGTGTTTGATATTATGTGATAGATGTCTACCTCTAGAACAAGTCCCATTGACTCACCTAATAATAATGAAGAGTCAAATGTAAATTGGAATAATTTGTGGACTGATTCACAAGTTCCCGAAGAGGAACCGGAAGAAGAGTCGGAACCGGAAGAAGAATCGGAACCGGAAGAAGAATCGGAACCGGATGAAGAAATAGAACCGGTGGGGGAAATAATAAAACGGTTAAGTAAAAGAAAATCCTCAACCAACCGACCAAAGTTAATTATGGTCAATGGTGTTTCCGCCAAGGAAGCAAAATATTGGGAGGATTACCAATTCTCCGATGAATCGGATTCCGACGAGAATTCCGATGATGTTATAGAAATTACCCCAACTGAATTTAAAAAGGCAAAAGAAAATAATAAGGGAAAGGGCATAAAAATAGAGAAATCTAATTCCAACCCCGATGAACTTTATATGTATCGTCAACCCCCGAAGTCCTTAAGTTGTAACAATGACCCGGGAACCTCTAAACCACCAGGTTTTTCTAAACCAATGTGGATAACGACGGCTCGTATTAGGGGAACATCATATATCCCTAGAAACTTGGCAAAACGAACCAAAACCGAAGAAGAAGAAACGAGCGAGTCGGAATAAGATAGTTGTATTCGTGTGGTGTAATATATGGAATATAGTGTTCTTATGCTTTATGATATATGTAAAAATTGCTTGTATTAATAAGTATTTTTTTTATGAATCTAACTCTTGTCTATTTTACAGTTTAAAAACACAAAATGGATAGACAACCCAATATTTTAAGAGACCTACCCGGAGACATGATTGATGAAATCTTGTCTAGAGTCGGCCAGAATTCTTCGGCACAACTATTTAAGGCGAGATCAGTTTGTAAGACATTCGAAGAACGTTCCAAGAATGTCTTGGTTTATAAGAGACTTTCGTTTGAAAGATGGGGGATATCACATTGGGAAACCCATAAGTTACGATGTGTTTACTTTGACGCATATATTGCGGGGAACCCAAATGCTATTTTACGCAACGGGTTAAGAAATTATTTTGACTCAATATATCCGAATATTGGACTTCGTGATTTAGAAAAAGCGGCTAACATGCAACATAAAGAAGCATGTTATGCTTACGGATTAGTAATGTTCGCTTCTCACCAAAGTGAGAACAAGAACATCGGACTACAACTATTAAACAAAACGTTTCCACAAGTGACGGAGTCGGTAATTGGGGTAAGAAATGAGGTTTTTAGATTATTACGGGACTGTTGGACATTACGTAACCCTCGTCCCTTTGATGACATTACAACACGCTGTCTTATCAACGGCCATAACGGTTATGTTGCACAAGACCAAGGATGGGAAGTAGTCCTAGTAAAACCAGAATGCATGACTTGTTTCTGGACGTATGAATTACGTGTATTTATTGCCTTTGCTGAACGACTTGTGTACTAGCTAGAATTGTCTTCACAACTATCTTGTATCAAAGTTATTGTGTGCTATATTTCATGCTTTATGTAAAATAAGCGGTATTGTAAGTTTGTAAAATATTGTATAAAAGTTTGAACGCGAAATATTATTATAATCAGTTTTTCATATAGAATTGTAGTAGTTGAATTGTATATTAGCTACTAAGTATGAACTTAACGGGTAGGTACTACCCGAATTTAAACTTATAAAACGCTAATATGAAGAAAAAGCTTTTATAAATGAGTTCATATTATGCTACGAAATACTATTAACTACTCTTAATATTCTGTATGATTAACTTGTTCCATTTAACTATTTTGAAGGAAATGGCACCGACTACTCGACACACCGTGAATATGAATGAAGAGGAATTCCGTACTTTTCTAGCTTCAAACATAGCCGCAGTACAGGCTGCGCTACATACCAACAATAACCTTGGATCTAGCAGTACAGGAAATCGTGTAGGATGCACCTACAAAGAATTCACTGCCTGCAAACCTTTGGAATTTGATGGAACCGAAGGACCGATCGGATTGAAACGGTGGACCGAGAAGGTTGAATCGGTGTTTGCCATAAGTAAGTGTACTGAAGAGGACAAAGTGAAGTACGCTACGCATACCTTCACAGGTTCTGCGTTAACATGGTGGAATACCTATCTAGAGCAAGTGGGACAAGATGATGCGTACGCACTACCGTGGTCAGCATTCAAGCACTTGATGAACGAGAAGTACCGTCCCAGAACCGAGGTCAATAAGCTCAAGACAGAACTTAGAGGGTTACGAACCCAAGGATTTGATATTACCACGTACGAAAGACGATTCACAGAATTGTGCCTATTGTGTCCGGGAGCATTCGAAGATGAGGAAGAGAAGATCGACGCGTTTGTGAAAGGATTACCGGAAAGAATCCAAGAAGATATAAGTTCACACGAGCCCGCCTCCATACAACAGGCATGTAGAATGGCTCACAAACTAGTGAACCAGATTGAAGAAAGAATTAAAGAACAGACTGCTGAAGAGGCCAATGTGAAGCAAGTCAAAAGAAAGTGGGAGGAAAACGGTGATAAGAATCACCAATACAACAACAACAGCAATTACAACAATAATCGCAACAATTATCCCAACAATCGCAACATCAATCGCAACTACAACAAACGGCCCAACAACAACAACAACAACAGCAACAACAGCAACTACAACAATCATCCCAACAACAATAATAACCGCAACAACAACAACAATCAGAAGCAACTATGCCAAAGGTGTGAACAGAATCACTCGGGGTTCTGCACCAAATTTTGCAACAAGTGTAAAAGAAATGGTCATAGCGCGGCGAAGTGTGAGATCTACGGACCAGGGGTTAATAGAACGAAAGGAACAAATGGTGTCGGAACGAGTAATGGCGGAGCAAGTAGTGTCGGAGCAAGTTATGCCAATGTAGTTTGTTATAAATGTGGAAAACCAGGCCACATTATTAGAAATTGCCCGAACCAGGAGAACACGAATGGACAAGGCCGTGGAAGAGTTTTCAATATTAATGCGGTAGAGGCACAGGAAGACCCGGAGCTTGTTACGGGTACGTTTCTTATTGACAATAAATCTGCTTACGTTTTATTTGATTCGGGTGCGGATAGAAGCTATATGAGTAGAGATTTTTGTGCTAAATTAAGTTGTCCATTGACGCCTTTGGATAGTAAATTTTTACTCGAATTAGCAAATGGTAAATTAATTTCAGCAGATAATATATGTCGGAATCGAGAAATTAAACTGGTTAGCGAAACATTTAAGATTGATTTGATACCAGTAGAGTTAGGGAGTTTTGATGTGATAATCGGTATGGACTGGTTGAAAGAAGTGAAAGCGGAGATCGTTTGTTACAAAAATGCAATTCGCATTATACGAGAAAAAGGAAAACCCTTAATGGTGTACGGAGAAAAGGGCAACACGAAGCTACATCTTATTAGTAATTTGAAGGCACAAAAACTAATAAGAAAAGGTTGCTATGCTGTTCTAGCACACGTCGAGAAAGTACAAACTGAAGAAAAGAGCATCAATGATGTTCCCATTGCAAAAGAATTTCCCGATGTATTTCCGAAAGAATTACCGGGATTACCCCCACATCGATCCGTTGAATTTCAAATAGATCTTGTACCAGGAGCTGCACCAATAGCTCGTGCTCCTTACAGACTCGCACCCAGCGAGATGAAAGAACTGCAAAGCCAATTACAAGAACTTTTAGAGCGTGGTTTCATTCGACCAAGCACATCACCGTGGGGAGCTCCTGTTTTGTTTGTCAAGAAGAAAGATGGTACATTCAGGTTGTGTATCGACTACCGAGAGTTGAACAAACTTACCATCAAGAACCGCTACCCACTACCGAGAATCGACGACTTATTTGATCAACTACAAGGCTCGTCTGTTTATTCAAAGATTGACTTACGTTCCGGGTATCATCAAATGCGGGTGAAAGAAGATGATATTCCAAAGACTGCTTTCAGAACACGTTACGGTCATTACGAGTTTATGGTCATGCCGTTTGGTTTAACTAATGCACCAGCTGTGTTCATGGACCTTATGAACCGAGTGTGTGGACCATACCTTGACAAGTTTGTCATTGTTTTCATTGATGACATACTTATTTACTCAAAGAATGACCAAGAACACGGTGAACATTTGAGAAAAGTGTTAGAAGTATTGAGGAAGGAAGAATTGTACGCTAAGTTTTCAAAGTGTGCATTTTGGTTGGAAGAAGTT
This sequence comes from Rutidosis leptorrhynchoides, assembly GCF_046630445.1. Taxonomy (NCBI): domain Eukaryota; kingdom Viridiplantae; phylum Streptophyta; class Magnoliopsida; order Asterales; family Asteraceae; genus Rutidosis; species Rutidosis leptorrhynchoides. Next base: position 717,974,339 of record NC_092333.1, read on the forward strand.
CAATTCCTCGGTCACATAGTGAACAAAGAAGGTATTAAGGTGGATCCGGCAAAGATAGAAACTGTTGAAAAGTGGGAAACCCCGAAAACTCCGAAACACATACGCCAGTTTTTAGGACTAGCTGGTTACTACAGAAGGTTCATCCAAGACTTTTCCAGAATAGCAAAACCCTTGACTGCATTAACGCATAAAGGGAAGAAATTTGAATGGAATGATGAACAAGAGAAAGCGTTTCAGTTATTGAAGAAAAAGCTAACTACGGCACCTATATTGTCATTGCCTGAAGGGAATGATGATTTTGTGATTTATTGTGACGCATCAAAGCAAGGTCTCGGTTGTGTATTAATGCAACGAACGAAGGTGATTGCTTATGCGTCTAGACAATTGAAGATTCACGAACAAAATTATACGACGCATGATTTGGAATTAGGCGCGGTTGTTTTTGCATTAAAGACTTGGAGGCACTACTTATATGGGGTCAAAAGTATTATATATACCGACCACAAAAGTCTTCAACACATATTTAATCAGAAACAACTGAATATGAGGCAGCGTAGGTGGATTGAATTATTGAATGATTACGACTTTGAGATTCGTTACCACCCGGGGAAGGCAAATGTGGTAGCCGATGCCTTGAGCAGGAAGGATAGAGAACCCATTCGAGTAAAATCTATGAATATAATGATTCATAATAACATTACTACTCAAATAAAGGAGGCGCAACAAGGAGTTTTAAAAGAGGGAAATTTAAAGGATGAAATACCCAAAGGATCGGAGAAACATCTTAATATTCGGGAAGACGGAACCCGGTATAGGGCTGAAAGGATTTGGGTACCAAAATTTGGAGATATGAGAGAAATGGTACTTAGAGAAGCTCATAAAACCAGATACTCAATACATCCTGGAACGGGGAAGATGTACAAGGATCTCAAGAAACATTTTTGGTGGCCGGGTATGAAAGCCGATGTTGCTAAATACGTAGGAGAATGTTTGACGTGTTCTAAGGTCAAAGCTGAGCATCAGAAACCATCAGGTCTACTTCAACAACCCGAAATCCCGGAATGGAAATGGGAAAACATTACCATGGATTTCATCACTAAATTGCCAAGGACTGCAAGTGGTTTTGATACTATTTGGGTAATAGTTGACCGTCTCACCAAATCAGCACACTTCTTGCCAATAAGAGAAGATGACAAGATGGAGAAGTTAGCACGACTGTATTTGAAGGAAGTCATCTCCAGACATGGAATACCAATCTCTATTATCTCTGATAGGGATGGCAGATTTATCTCAAGATTCTGGCAGACATTACAGCAAGCATTAGGAACTCGTCTACACATGAGTACTGCCTATCATCCACAAACTGATGGGCAGAGCGAAAGGACGATACAAACGCTTGAAGACATGCTACGAGCATGTGTTATTGATTTCGGAAACAGTTGGGATCGACATCTACCGTTAGCAGAATTTTCCTACAACAACAGCTACCATTCAAGCATTGAGATGGCGCCGTTTGAAGCACTTTATGGTAGAAAGTGCAGGTCTCCGATTTGTTGGAGTGAAGTGGGGGATAGACAGATTACGGGTCCGGAGATTATACAAGAAACTACCGAGAAGATCATCCAAATTCAACAACGGTTGAAAACCGCCCAAAGTCGACAAAAGAGCTACGCTGACATTAAAAGAAAAGATATAGAATTTGAAATTGGAGAGATGGTCATGCTTAAAGTTGCACCTTGGAAAGGCGTTGTTCGATTTGGTAAACGAGGGAAATTAAATCCAAGGTATATTGGACCATTCAAGATTATTGATCGTGTCGGACCAGTAGCTTACCGACTAGAGTTACCTCAACAACTCGCGGCTGTACATAACACTTTCCACGTCTCGAATTTAAAGAAATGTTTTGCTAAAGAAGATCTCACTATTCCGTTAGATGAAATCCAAATCAACGAAAAACTTCAATTCATCGAAGAACCCGTCGAAATAATGGATCGTGAGGTTAAAAGACTTAAGCAAAACAAGATACCAATTGTTAAGGTTCGATGGAATGCTCGTAGAGGACCCGAGTTCACCTGGGAGCGTGAAGATCAGATGAAGAAGAAATACCCGCATCTATTTCCAGAAGATTCGTCAACACCTTCAACAGCTTAAAATTTCGGGACGAAATTTATTTAACGGGTAGGTACTGTAGTGACCCGAACTTTTCCATGTTTATATATATTAATTGAGATTGATATTTACATGATTAAATGTTTCCAACATGTTAAGCAATCAAACTTGTTAAGACTTGATTAATTGAAATAGGTTTCATATAGACAATTGACCACCCAAGTTGACCGGTGATTCACGAACGTTAAAACTTGTAAAAACTATATGATGACATATAATGGATATATATATATAGTTAACATGATACTATGATAAGTAAACATATCATTAAGTATATTAACAATGAACTACATATGTAAAAACAAGACTACTAACTTAATGATTTTTAAACGAGACATATATGTAACGATTATCGTTGTAAAGACATTTAATGTATATATATCATATTAAGAGATATTCATACATGATAATATCATGATAATATAATAATTTAAAATCTCATTTGATATTATAAACATTGGGTTAACAACATTTAACAAGATCGTTAACCTAAAGGTTTCAAAACAACACTTACATGTAACGACTAACGATGACTTAACGACTCAGTTAAAATGTATATACATGTAGTGTTTTAATATGTATTTATACACTTTTGAAAGACTTCAATACACTTATCAAAATACTTCTACTTAACAAAAATGCTTACAATTACATCCTCGTTCAGTTTCATCAACAATTCTACTCGTATGCACCCGTATTCGTACTCGTACAATACACAGCTTTTAGATGTATGTACTATTGGTATATACACTCCAATGATCAGCTCTTAGCAGCCCATGTGAGTCACCTAACACATGTGGGAACCATCATTTGGCAACTAGCATGAAATATCTCATAAAATTACAAAAATATGAGTAATCATTCATGACTTATTTACATGAAAACAAAATTACATATCCTTTATATCTAATCCATACACCAACGACCAAAAACACCTACAAACACTTTCATTCTTCAATTTTCTTCATCTAATTGATCTCTCTCAAGTTCTATCTTCAAGTTCTAAGTGTTCTTCATAAATTCCAAAAGTTCTAGTTTCATAAAATCAAGAATACTTTCAAGTTTGCTAGCTCACTTCCAATCTTGTAAGGTGATCATCCAACCTCAAGAAATCTTTGTTTCTTACAGTAGGTTATCATTCTAATACAAGGTAATAATCATATTCAAACTTTGGTTCAATTTCTATAACTATAACAATCTTATTTCAAGTGATGATCTTACTTGAACTTGTTTTCGTGTCATGATTTTGCTTCAAGAACTTTGAGCCATCCAAGGATCCATTGAAGCTAGATCCATTTTTCTCTTTTCCAGTAGGTTCATCCAAGGAACTTAAGGTAGTAATGATATTCATAACATCATTCGATTCATACATATAAAGCTATCTTATTCGAAGGTTTAAACTTGTAATCACTAGAACATAGTTTAGTTAATTCTAAACTTGTTCGCAAACAAAAGTTAATCCTTCTAACTTGACTTTTAAAATCAACTAAACACATGTTCTATATCTATATGATATGCTAACTTAATGATTTAAAACCTGGAAACACGAAAAACACCGTAAAACCGGATTTACGCCGTCGTAGTAACACCGCGGGCTGTTTTGGGTTAGTTAATTAAAAACTATGATAAACTTTGATTTAAAAGTTGTTATTCTGAGAAAATGATTTTTATTATGAACATGAAACTATATCCAAAAATTATGGTTAAACTCAAAGTGGAAGTATGTTTTCTAAAATGGTCATCTAGACGTCGTTCTTTCGACTGAAATGACTACCTTTACAAAAACGACTTGTAACTTATTTTTCTGACTAGAAACCTATACTTTTTTTGTTTAGATTCATAAAATAGAGTTCAATATGAAACCATAGCAATTTGATTCACTCAAAACGGATTTAAAATGAAGAAGTTATGGGTAAAACAAGATTGGATAATTTTTCTCATTTTAGCTACGTGAAAATTGGTAACAAATCTATTCCAACCATAACTTAATCAACTTGTATTGTATATTATGTAATCTTGAGATACCATAGACACGTATACAATGTTTCGACCTATCATGTCGACACATCTATATATATTTCGGAACAACCATAGACACTCTATATGTGAATGTTGGAGTTAGCTATACAGGGTTGAGGTTGATTCCAAAATATATATAGTTTGAGTTGTGATCAATACTGAGATACGTATACACTGGGTCGTGGATTGATTCAAGATAATATTTATCGATTTATTTCTGTACATCTAACTGTGGACAACTAGTTGTAGGTTACTAACGAGGACAGCTGACTTAATAAACTTAAAACATCAAAATATATTAACAGTGTTGTAAATATATTTTGAACATACTTTGATATATATGTATATATTGTTATAGGTTCGTGAATCAACCAGTGGCCAAGTCTTACTTCCCGACGAAGTAAAAATCTGTGAAAGTGAGTTATAGTCCCACTTTTAAAATCTAATATTTTTGGGATGAGAATACATGCAGGTTTTATAAATGATTTACAAAATAGACACAAGTACGTGAAACTATATTCTATGGTTGAATTATCGAAATCGAATATGCCCCTTTTTATTAAGTCTGGTAATCTAAGAATTAGGGAACAGACACCCTAATTGACGCGAATCCTAAAGATAGATCTATTGGGCCTAACAAACCCCATCCAAAGTACCGGATGCTTTAGTACTTCGAAATTTATATCATATCCGAAGGGTGTCCCGGAATGATGGGGATATTCTTATATATGCATCTTGTTATTGTCGGTTACCAGGTGTTCACCATATGAATGATTTTTATCTCTATGTATGGGATGTGTATTGAAATATGAAATCTTGTGGTCTATTGTTACGATTTGATATATATAGGTTAAACCTATAACTCACCAACATTTTTGTTGACGTTTAAAGCATGTTTATTCTCAGGTGAATATTAAGAGCTTCCGCTGTCGCATACTTAAATAAGGACAAGATTTGGAGTCCATGCTTGTATGATATTGTGTAAAAACTGCATTCAAGAAACTTATTTTGTTGTAACATATTTGTATTGTAAACCATTATGTAATGGTCGTGTGTAAACAGGATATTTTAGATTATCATTATTTGATAATCTACGTAAAGCTTTTTAAACCTTTATTGATGAAATAAAGGTTATGGTTTGTTTAAAAATGAATGCAGTCTTTGAAAAACGTCTCATATAGAGGTCAAAACCTCGCAACGAAATCAATTAATATGGAACGTTTTTAATCAATAAGAACGGGACATTTCATTTACAACGATTTAAATCAGGAAGGAAGAAAAATGGTTTGAGTGATGGCTTGGTTTGCTATGGTGGTGACAATTGGTTTTCATGTGGTTGTTATTGGATAGGAAATAGAAATATTAAACGGCAGTAGTAATCAACGAAAAAAATATATATATTTGCAGGTTTTATGATGTCTTCGGTGGTGATGTTCTCGAATAGGAAATGGATAAAGTGGCAGCAATAGTTAATATGATTCTTGTGGTGTTGGTGATGATTGATGAGAGTTGTAGTTGATATTGTTAGAACGAAACAGAAAAATGGTAGAAGTGAGTATTAGTTCAAGTGGGTTTTCGTTGGGTGGTTTATGGTGGCAAATGGTGGCGTAATTGGTGACGGTTCGTGGAGGTGACTCAAGGGGATAGAAGTAGCGGTTGCATATGGTGGAAAAATGGTGGTGAAAGGTTGTGTTGGCTCTCTGTAAATGATTGTGAACGGTTTTGGTTGTAGTCGAACACTAAGTATAAACATGAGAAAGAGGTCGATTGAAATGGATGCTGTGTTGATGGTAAGGGTGAAATATATCTTTATATCTAATATCTAATACATATACAAGTATATGTATATATATAAATCAGAGGATAGAAAGATAGTTAAAAGAAAAGAAACAAAAATAGTATACCTATAGTTAATCACATATCTACAATTGAAAGTCGGGTGATGGTGTATGTGTGGTCATAATCAAATTAAAAAGATAGAAAGGAATTGTTGGTTTCTCTTTTCTGCACCCGTGAGTATATATATTAATATATAATACATGATAATTCAAAAGGGCACAGTAATTTGTTGATTCGACTTTTGCAATGCATGCACCTTATTCTTACATAATATGATGTAATAATATCATATTGAATGATTAAAGAGAACATGTTGTTTAGAAACAGAAACATATATCAATCAATCTAAAATAGTAATAGAGTCTAATATTTGTCATCTAACTACCGACGGTTTATCACACATGACTATATCGTGGTCCATTAATAATCCGTTGCGGATAAGAGTACGCAGAAAAATCCCAAATATTTATAGTAAATCTATATAGTTATTTTGGTCATTAAATGTTTGAAACCTGAATAAAGAGATTCATCTATTATTTATTTCTAGTTCCAAGTAATATGTACGGAGTACTAAAATCTAAACTAAAAGGTAAATATACTTCTGCCAAACCAATAATCTTCGTAATCGATTTGCAGTTCAATTTTTATTTTAAATTTTCATAAACTCGTTTTAGATCTATATGAACCCTAACGACATGTCAACCGAGTATTACAATTAATACATTCAATAAAATTTTATATCTATGTATAGATTCATTTTAATAATAAATTTTATTATATCTTATATTGTTTTATTTTACAAGATTAATGATGTTAAAGCGAGGGGGTATAAAATAGTAGTAATTTTTGCTAGGAAATACTATTAAATACGATACAATTTTACACAAGATATTTATTTATTTATAGAATGGATATACCTAAACCTTGCTACAACACTTATAGGCAGTGTACCTAATCGTACAGTAGTGTAGTTTTTAGTAAGTCCGGTTCGTTCCACAGGGAAATCTTTAAACAAAGCTTAACGCTATATTAGTTTACTTTTATAAAAATACAAATATATATATAAGTAATATTATTATTATAAAGGGGGGTTTTTACCGTTTAATGACCGGTTTGTCGATTTTAAAACTTTAGTCGCAGTTAAAACCAAATGTAAAATATTAAAAATAAATACAAGACTTAAATTAAAGCGTAAAGTAAATAACGATAATGAAATTTTGATTAATAAAAATTCGATAAAATAAACTTGCGATAATTAAAAAGTACGATAATTAAAAGTGCAATTAAATACAATAACAATAAAAAAAATGCGATAATTAGAAGTGCAATTAAATATAAAATAAAGGAAATTAAATATGAAATAAAAGAATTATGCTTATTTAAACTTCCGTAATCATGATGTTTGACGTGTTGATTTTAGTTTTATGCCCATGAGTTAATTGTCCTTTGTCCTGGATTATTTAATATGTCCGTCTGGTTTTTGTCCATAATAGTCCATCAGTCATAAATATAAAGTGCGAGTGTCCTCGTCAAATTATCCTTATACCCGAAGTCAAATATTCCAACTAATTGGGGACCTAAACTGTAACAAGATTTTAATACTTTGTTTAATAATTACACCAGGATGTCGACTGAGTGTAACTCAAGGTTTTAATATTTTGTTATCAATTATACCAAGTGTCCTTGTACATAATTTCACCCCTGTTTTAATTATTCTAGTGGCTATTAATCCATTCCCGTGTCCGGTTAAATGAACGATTATTCGTACATATAAATACCCCGCCCATCGTGTCCGATTGAGTGTATATGGTAATTTATAGGAACGCCCAATTGTAAATCTTTATATTAACATTAACAAACTATCATTTAGTTAAACAAATATAAAGCCCATTAATAGCCCATAGTCTAATTTCCACAAGTGTCGTTCTTTTGTCCAAACCCCTATTATGGTACAAAGCCCAATTACCCAATTTTAGTAATTAGCCCAACATCATGATTACTTCGTTTTAAATAAGCATGATAATAACTTAGCTACGAGACATTAAATTAAAAAGGTTGAACATAACTTACAATGATTAAAAATAGCGTAGCGTTACACGGACAGAATTTCGACTTACACCCTTACAACATTAGCTAACATACCCTTATTATTAGGATTTAAAATTAAAATTAAAATTAAAATATAAATTATATATATATATATATATATATATTACGTATATATTGAGAGAGAGATAGATATTAGATGGTTTTTTGCGATCAGAATTCGTTTGCTTTTATAGGGAGTTTCAGAATTTGGGGCTCCGCGACTCGCGGCCCTTTTGGCCTTCAAACTCCGCTAGTCGCGGAGTTTGTAAATACAGCTCACCAGCTTTTGGCTCTTTGTTTGCCGACGATTTATTTTATAAATATAATATATATATAATTAATATAATTAATTATATATTATATTATATTTATATAAATAATTAACTTGTAATTTTTAGTCCGTTGCGTCGAGCGTTGAGAGTTGACTCTGGTCCCGGTTCTGGATTTTCGAACGTCCTTGCGTACAATTTAATATCTTGTACTTTGCGTTTTGAATCTTGCACTCTTGTAATTTCGAGACGTTTCTTATCAATAATTGGAACCTCTTTGATTGTATTTTGTACTATTGAGCTTTTTGGTCGTTTGTGTCTTCAATTCGTCGAATCTGTCTTTTGTCTTCACCTTTTATTATTTAAACGAATATCACTTTTAAATAGATCAATTGCAACTAAAAGCTTGTCTTTCTTGAGGAATTATGCTATGAAATATATGTTCGTTTTTAGCATTATCAAATATTCCCACACTTGAGCGTTGATTGTCCTCAAGCAATATCGTCTTTAAATACTAGGATCACTTCTTTATTCTTCACACTTTGTACATCAGTGATTTCTTTACGGCGGTATAAACAATGGTAGTAACGATATGGTTTACAGTCCCACATGACTATAAAAATTTAGATCCATTAAGGAAATTGGATCTTTATGAAAACATTTGATCTTTTGAAAATTAAATCTAGTTTTTACCCTAGATAAGTTTTCCGGAATAACCCTTTACCGGTGTTTGCAAAATATTTTTGTGGGCTTGGTGGGTTTCAGATTTGAAAATTTTAGCTCAAAACTTATGGTTTTGTGTCACCCACTTGCTAACCTTGTATTTGGAAAGCAACACGTCCAGTTTACTTGTCCCGTATATTACCGTTCGGTTTGTAAAGGAAAGCGTTGAACAAGCAACTGTTAAGGCAATGTCCCCTGACATGCTTTTAATTATGGTCTATAACGTGTCGGACGCAATTACTATCCTTGGTAGGAGCAATAGTAAAGCTCACCCTTATGATTTTTTGGTCTGGCACAAGGTCCTGTCCTTGACCATGCTATGCAACCACCATTCTTACGGTTGACACCCGATTTAGTTCAGGTGACCTAATGAATTCCAGGTGAATTCCTAGGATTTTACGTTCAATGGTAATGAACGCATTGAAAATAGGGTTTTCAGAAAACAAATCGGTTTGTAATTTTGATCAAAATATTTTCTCGTTCAAGCTCGAGTTTAGATATCATTGAATTCCATGAGTTTATAATTCTCAATCTTTAAGGTCAATCTCAAGGATTGAGTAATATCAGGCTTAAAAGCTGATTTTTGATCTTTTAAGGAGATTATCCTTTCTGGGGATCTGATTCATTAGTCTTATCAAGCTAATTTGCATGGTGCCCCCCCATTGTACGAGATAAATCCTTCTCATGGTTAGGATAAATCTGACCACTTGGCGACCCTGTTTAATGCTGAGGTCCGTGGATTTCCTGCTGATTTTAGTGATGACTTTTCTAGATTTTTCGTCAACCTACAGCTGGTCTGGATGACAACTTCTTGACCTAAATCAAGAAGCGCGTGTCTTTTTCGGAAGACTTTACTTCCTTTTAATGATGGAATTGATTCATCGTGTAGATCCATCTTTCTTACAGTAAATCAGGTAAAACTTTTTAGTTTAGTCCAAAGCAAAAGTATTTTCAGTTATTTGTACAAAAATATGTGATATATGTTTTGAATAACTTGGAGAATTTTCCCACACTTGGCTTTTATTTTCCTTTTTATTGTCCTCTATTCCATTTTAAATGAATTTTAACATTTTGGTTTGTTTCTCAATTTATGTCCTTTCCGAGGTTACAATAATTTTGGTGTTAAAACCTAGTTTTATCGTTCATAAATATGTATAAACATGATTTTGAGTTCATTTAATTAAAAATTTTGAAAATTTTTACTAGAATTGGGTAGTCAGTATATAAGACTAGGGCTGTTCTTTATTATCAGAGAGCACTAGATTCTAATACAACTACTGCTTTACTAGTATTTTTAATGGTAACCCAGTGTTTAAGATAAAAATTTTAAAATCCGAAAGAATTTAACCCCTTCCCACACTTAAGATCTTGCAATGCCCTCATTTGCAAGAAATCAGTAACAATTTAAATTATTGAGGGTGATTTGTGTGAAAATGATTAAATTTTATCAAAGTTTCCAAATATATTGGCGTTTGTTTGCTGAATGATAAATGGTGCACATCATTTGTTCATTCCGTCTTGTTGTTATTTCACATATATTTTGCATCTTGTCGTTAAAATTAGTTGCTTTTGCTGAACTTAATGCCAGTCTTTGAAAATGCGTTGTTTTACCCTGTTGTGTACATAAGATAAACTGCAAACATATATACATATTTTTGAAGTTTGGTATATTACCCCACATTCAAAAATTATTAAAATCTAAGAATAAAAGTTAGAAAATTATAAAAACTATTACAATATTAACATAAGTATTAAACATATCAACATTACAAATTACAAAATAAATAAAACTAAGTAGACTAGGGATGATACTGATACCAATAGGGGTTCCATGCATAACCATAGGTGCTATAAAATGCTTCGGCAGGGTTATACGTAGGATACGGTGGTTGCATCTCTATAGACCAGGGAGGGAATATGGGTTTTGGAGTAGGAATATAGTTTCTACCTATATGTTGGCAATGAGCTATGATTTGGTTTTGATGAACTTGCCAATCCTCAAATGCTCTCTGTCTAGCATTTTCGTACTCCTGTGAAGCTATAAACCTTTGCATTTCTTGCATTTCATTTCCCCCTCCTACATTACCTTGCTGTTGGTTTCTCTCAACCTGTGGATGTCTACCATGGTATTGTACTGCGGCGTTATTTAGCCTCTTCAAAACTTTCGCACCATGGTATACATTTAAACCAATAGTATCGCGGGGTTCTGGTTCTTCGACTAATAATCCCCCCGACTTATATCCACACCGAGATATTCAGCAATCAAAGTAATAAAAATACCACCTCCTATTATGCTATGCGGTCTCATCCCCCTAACCATAGCTGATAAATAATAACCCACACAATAAGGTATACTTACAGCGCTTTGTGGGCCTCCAATACACATATGGTAAAACAAATCCTGTTCATTTACCTTTTCCTTGTTCTTACCTCTTTGTGTAATCGAATTAGCTAAAAACCTGTGAATCACTCTTAATTCAGCTCTATCTATATCCAAATAAGAGTAATTTCCCCCTTTGAATCGGTGATGGCTTGTCATTTGACTCCATACACCATGTATATCAAAATTTTCATCTATCTTTCTACCATTTAGTATCAACCCTCTACAATCGGCAGATGCTAACTCCTCAGGCGTATATATACGTAAAGCCTGAGCCATGTCTAGTAAAGACATGTGGCGCATCGAACCTCCTAACAAAAATCTAATAAAAGATCGATCGGTTAAACTAGCTACCCGATCATTTAATTCTATACTACACAACAATTCTTCACACCATACTTTATATACAGGTCTACGCATGGTGAATAAACGTACCCAGTCGTTAAAAGTAGAATTACCATACCTCTGTGCAAGTAATTCCCTAATTGGCCCGGCCAATTCTACAGCTTCTAATGGTCCCCATTCTATGACCCTAGGTACCTCAACAACTTTAGAATGAAGAGTATGCAAACCCCTTTGGTATTTTGGATAATCTATCCAAAGTCTGTCAAATCTCAGGTTCGGATGCAAATCTTCCAAGTGCATATCAGAAAATGTCATGACTGAATGAGGTATATCTTGCTTGTAGTAGTTATCCACCTCCTGTTGTTCCGCATTCTCAGCAGGAGCATTGTGAGCTTGGAGTGAAGATTCACCCCTTTCAGTCTGCAAAACACATCAAACACAATTTTTGTGCATCCAAATATGCATTAGTGTCAGCAAAATCATCATTCAAAATAATTACAATGACATGATCAATTTATATCAAACTTAAGCTCATTTTCATATTTTTATCAAATCTACACTTTTTCAAATAAGCATATACGAAAATGTTCGCCAAGTTCATAAGCATTCAACTCAAATAACATGTCAAAATAATCATTACTAGCAATTAAACAAGTTTCAAATGGCATTATCTCTCAAAAATCAAGTTCATGAATTTTAGACTTGAAAAAGTCCACTTTAATTCTCAAAATCATGTTTAGGCTCAAAGTTTGGATCATTTAACTACCTAAACATGTTACACTACTTAATTTAGCAACAATTCATGACAAAAATTGGCCATAACCTGTTTATATCAAAAAGTTCCAAATTTGCTCAAGAACACAAACCCTAGATTACTCAAAATTTGAAGTTTAAGGCTTCTAATCATGTTAAATAGCATCAATCTAGGTTATACAAGCATAATACATAAACAATTTAAGCATAATTACACTAAAAAGCATCAAAATCAAATTGAGGAAAAAATTGCTCAAGAACACTAATTTTCGGATTAAATGGTGTTTAGGTGTAGAAATTTACCGTTTTTCTTGAGTAATTCCTTGATAGCATCCTTCTCAACATGATTTTAGTAAAAGATTTGATGATTAACGGTTAAAAATTGTGATTTTGGGGGTGTTTTTGCGTGTTTTTTCGAGGGTTATTTTCTGTGGGTGTTGTGTGGACTGAGCTGTTCCAGCTCTTATTTTTTTCTGTAATTCGATCCCTCCGCGAGTCGCGGGGTTTAAAGCTTCAAACTCTGCGAGTCGCGGAGTTTGTTATTTTTTTTTTATTTTTTTTATATATCTTATACTAATTAAAACAATTAAGTAATTAATTTTAAAATTTTGTTTCCCTTGTTATTTAGGACGAGGTCGTTTCGGATCGATGTCCTAGTCCGTCCCTCGACAAAATTTTAAAATTTGTCTTTTTGTAGCGATTGTTTTAAAAGCTAAGATTTTTGGGTTTTTTAATGTTTTTGGCATACTTTAATTCAATAAGTTTAAAAAATAATGATAATAAAAGTTCTCATCCCTCCCGCGGGTAAAGCAATTTCGGTTCAACGACCTAGTCTTCAACTTACGACGAATTTTAAAAATCATATTTTTAACTTAATGAGATAAAGTAAATTTTTGTTTTTAAATTCACACAATTTAAATATAAAATTCAAAATTAATATTAAAAATTCACACTAAATTTAAAATGCATAAAAATAAAATTCATATTTTTTTTAAAAATTAAAATTTTACACCAAACTTAATTTTAAAAATTCATATTATAAATTCACACCAAACTTATATTAATTTTTTCAAATATTTACAATTTTAAATATATTGTTTTTACAAAGTTTACAATATTAATTTAAGATTTAAATATTAATTTTAAAAACATGGTAAAAATAAAATTAAAAATGTTTTTGGCTTTTTATCCCACTTTAATCAATCAAATATTATCAAAAATATGCGCCCCTCTTTTCGGTAAAGTAATTTCGGTTCCAAGACCTAATTTAACTCATGACGAATTTTTGAAATATTTTGGGTTGATTGATTAAAGATATTTATACCTTAAGAATAAACGTTAAATTTCGCAGTGATGTAATAAATTTTTGTATGATATCAACAATTTCGGTCGCCAAACCTAATTTTATTCAATACCAATTTAATACTTTATAGCGAACAAATTAGCGTTTATTATCAAAAGGTTAAAAATAAAAAATAAAAATAAAAACTGTACAAACTTACCTGTGAAATAGATTTCTTAGTTATATGATCTATCCCATTCATAAGATAGTCGGTTTAATTGGTTTTCCATGGCTACATAGGCGTAACCTCGAGCATTCAGTGTCTTTTCTTCTAAACATATGAACGGTCCGTCTCTGCATAAAGTAACAAATTCGGTATTTGAATAGGTTTGATTATTTGAACATTTACCTCCATGGGACCATTTTCCGCATTTGTGACATCTTTCTAGGTGTCGTGCTCTTCTTTTCGCTGCGGATTTTGATTTTCCTTTACCAAATTGTAACTTATTATCTTCGCATCTGGATTCTTTTCTAACTCCGTCCAATCTTTCTCTGATTACTGATACTATTTCACTCGGTAGTATGTCATTATTACGTTTAGTGATCAAAGCGTGTAGCATTAGATCATGGTTTAGTTCACAGGAAGTCTTCATTTCCTAAAAAAAAATAAAAATTCAGAATGGGGGGAGAAGACTAGTTCTTTAGGGTCTGCTAGGGAAAGACCATTCGGGTTCCATTTTCGAGAACTACATGAAAACAGGCAATCTAACTCTAACAGAAATACATATTATCCTTTAAAGACTTGATTCTCCCCACACTTAGTTAGCTGTGGTGTCGAAATTGTGATTAACTTCGTTGTCAACTTCCATCGGACTATCTATGTAGTGTTTAACTCTGTGACCATTAACTTTAAATTCAATTCCATTTGAATTTATTAATTCTATCGTTCCGTATGGGAAAACTCTTTTGACTATGAATGGTCCAGACCATCTTGATTTCAATTTTCCAGGAAATAGCTTGAATCGTGAATTGAAAAGAAGAACTCTGTCTCCTTCCTTAAATTCTTTTGAACTTCTGATTCTTTTATCATGCCATTTCTTCGTTCTTTTTTTATAGATTAACTAATTTTCATATGCTTCATGTCTTAATTCTTCTAATTCGTTTAGTTGACTTAATCGTAGACGTCCGGCTTCATGTAAATCAAGATTACATGTCTTCAAAGCCCAAAATGCTTTGTGTTCAATTTCTACTGGAAGATGACATGCTTTTCCATAAACAAGTCTAAAAGGTGTGGTTCCAATTGGAGTTTTGTAGGCTGTTCTAAAAGCCCAGAGTGCATCCTCCAATTTAATGGACCATTCCTTCGAATTTGATCCTACGGTTTTCTCTAGAATACGTTTTAGAGCTCGGTTGGTATTTTCAACTTGTCCATTTGTTTGTGGATGATATGCGGTGAAGATTTTATGAGTTACTCCATATCTTTTAAGAACTTTCTCAAGTTGATTATTACAAAAATGAGTACCCCGATCACTTATTAAAGCTTTCGGTGTTCCAAACCTTGCAAAAAGACGTTTTAAAAAGTTGACTACAACTCGTGCATCGTTAGTTGAGAGAGCTTGTGCTTCCACCTATTTAGATACATAATCAATGGCTACGAGTATATATAGATTATTATGAGATTTTGGAAATGGACCCATAAAGTCAATACCCCAAATGTCAAATACTTCACATACTTGTATGACATTTTGTGGCATTTCATCACGTTGACTTATTTTTCCGACCCTTTGACAAGCATCACAGGATTTGAAAAGAAGGTGTGCGTCTTTGTAAATTGTAGGCCAATAGAATCCAGCATCATAAACTTTTCTTGCTGTTAGTTGAGGCCCATAATGCCCTCCAGTTGATCCTGTGTGACACTGGTTTAATATTTTACTAGCTTCATCTCCAAATACACATCGGCGTATTATTCCATCGGGACAACTTTTAAACAAATGTGGATCTTCCCAAAAATAGTATTTTATATCACTGAAGAATTTCTTTCGTCTTTGGTACGATAATCCTTTTTCAAGGAATCCACAAACTAAGTAGTTTGCATAGTCTGCAAACCATGGAATTTCTTTATAATCTATCTTCAATAGATATTCATCAGGAAAGTTGTCTTGTATGGCTGATTCATTTAGAACTTCTAATTCGGGATTTTCAAGACGAGAAAGATGATCAGCGGCGAGATTTTCTGCTCCTCTTTTATCTCGGATTTCAATATCAAACTCTTGTAAGAGTAAGATCTAACAGATTAATCTTGGTTTAGCATCTTGTTTTGAAAATAGGTATCTAAGAGCAGAATGGTCGGTATAGACCACCGTTTTTGCTAGAACGAGATATGATCGAAATTTGTCAAAAGCAAAGACAATAGCAAGGAGTTCTTTTTCAGTAGTTGTATAGTTCGTTTGTGCTCCTTGTAACGTCTTACTAGCATAATATATAGGTTGAAATCGTTTTTCAATCCTTTGTCCTAAAACGGCTCCCATTGCAAAATCACTTGCATCGCACATTAGTTCAAATGGTAGATTCCAATTTGGTGTTATCATGATCGGCGCATTAGTGAGTTTCTCTTTAAGAATATTAAAAGATTTGATACACTCATCTGAAAAGATGAATGGAGCATTCTTTTCTAGGAGTTTATTTATAGGAGTGGCAATTTTAGAAAAATCTTTTATGAAACGTCGGTAAAAACCGGCATGCCCTAGAAAACTCCTAACTCCTCTAACATTGGTGGGATGTGGAAGTTTAGCAATTACATCTACTTTAGCTCTATCCACTTCAATTCCTTCTTTTGAAATTTTATATCCAAGAACGATGCCTTCTTTAACCATGAAATGACATTTCTCCCAATTAAGTACTAGATTTGATTGTTCGCATCTAATAAGCATTCGTTCAAGATTAACTAGACATGTTTCAAATGTATCACCGAAGACCGAAAAGTCATCCATGAAAACTTCCATGCATTCTTCTATCATGTCATGAAAAATCGCCATCATACACCTTTGAAAGGTTGCAGGGGCGTTACAAAGTCCAAATGGCATGCGTTTGTAAGCAAAAGTACCATAAGGGCACGTGAACGTGGTTTTCTCTTGGTCCTCGGGTGCTATTGGAATTTGAAAATATTCGGAAAATCCATCTAGAAAACAATAGTAACTATTTCCGGCTAATCTTTCCAACATTTGATCAATGAAAGGTAAGGGAAAGTGATCTTTTCTGGTGGTGTCATTTAATTTTCTATAATCAATACACACACGCCATCCTGTTACAGT
The DNA here is from genome assembly GCF_046630445.1 of Rutidosis leptorrhynchoides. Classification (NCBI taxonomy): domain Eukaryota; kingdom Viridiplantae; phylum Streptophyta; class Magnoliopsida; order Asterales; family Asteraceae; genus Rutidosis; species Rutidosis leptorrhynchoides. The sequence continues at coordinate 717,991,517 of NC_092333.1, forward strand.
CCTAGTAGGAATAAGCTCATTTTTCTCATTTGTAATGACAGTCATGCCACCCTTCTTAGGTACGCATTGGACTGGGCTTACCCATGGACTATCAGAAATTGGATAAATTAAACCTGCATCTAGCAGTTTAATAATCTCTTTCTTAACTACATCTTGCATATTAGGATTTAGTCTTCGTTGGCGTTGCACATACGTTTTATGACCTTCTTCCATAAGGATTTTATGTGTGCAATACGAAGGACTTATTCCTTTAATATCATGAATCTTCCATGCAATGGCTGGTTTATGAGCTTTCAACACAGAAATGAGTTGTGATTTCTCATTTTCAGTAAGAGAAGACGATATTATTACAGGTAATTCAGATTCACCATGTAAATAACGTATTCCAAATGGTTTGGAAGTGGCTTTAACTCTAATTTCGGAGATTCTTCTATCGATGATTTGTATCGATATCTGTCTTCTTCTTTTAGCATTTGAATTTCTTCTGTTGTTGGTTCATATCCATTAGCTATAAGTGTAGCTAACATTTCAGCTTCATCAATTGGTTCATTACCTTCTCCTAAAGAACATTCTCCTGTTCCTTGTAATTCTGGAAATTCTTCTAATAATTCTGCATGTGCATCTATAGTTTGAATATAATAACATGTATCATCTACAGATTGTGGTTGTTGCATTGCTCTATCAACTGAAAAGGTAACACTCTCATCTTCTATGCTTAGGGTCAATTTCTTACCGAACACGTCTATCATTGCTTTAGCCGTGTTTAAGAATGGTCTTCCTAATATGAGAGGAACTTGAGAATCTTCTTCCATGTCCAGAACAACAAAATCTACTGGAAATACTAAAGTACCAACTTTAACTATCATGTTTTCCATTATCCCTCTAGGATATTTTATTGATCTATCGGCTAGTTGTATGCTTATTCTAGTTGGTTTCAATTCTCCAAGGTCTAGTTTAGCGTATAGTGAATACGGCATTAGATTTATACTAGCACCTAAGTCTGCCAATGCTTCTATTGAACTAAGACTACCCAGAAAACATGGAATTGTGAAACTTCCTGGATCAGATAGTTTTTCTGGTATCTTATTCAACAGCACTGCTGAACAATTAGCATTCATGGTAACAGCCGAGAGTTCTTCCATTTTCTTTCTATTTGAGATTAGATCTTTCAAGAATTTAACATATCTAGGCATTCCTGAAATCACATCAATGAAAGGAAGATTTACATTTATCCGTTTAAACATATCCAAGAATTTGGATTGCTCGGCTTCAAGTTTCTCTTTCTTCATTTTACTCGGGTAAGGAAGTGGTGGTTGGTATGGTTTAACATAAGGTTTATCCTTAGCTGTGTTATCTTCATTAACCTTTTCAACTACCGGTTCTTTTTCCTTATCTTGATTAGGTTGGGGTTCTTGTGCTTTAATGACCCGAAAATTTGCGACTAAATTTAAACTTAATCTTTAAAGGATTAATGATTTCGACACGATAAACAAAGTCTGTAAAACTGAATCTCAAAATTTTTGAACTATTCAAGTACCCTTCGATTTTCTCAACGATTCGCGAACAATTATATGTAAATAGATACATATATATACTATAACTTGAAAACGTAACAAAGTTTTAATTGCATAATACCATACATTAAACTTATTGGTTTATATATCTAATTAAATATATATGATTTCAAGTTATTTAGTAAACGATAGTAACATTCGATTATTGATTTGATTGATATTTACATAAGTTAACTAAAACGTTTAAGATGAACCAGTAAAACACTAATTTGATAAAGTATTTTCAAATTGCTACAGTACCCAAAATGCTACAGTGTTTTCGAAAATCACTATTTGCTACAGTAAAATTGACTTTGCTACAGTGAATTGCTACAGTAAAAATGTATTTTAACAAATAGTGAGACGATGATTTATAGAAGTAAATGACCAAAATACTCGAAAGTTTAAGATATACTTTGAGTGGTATAGTTTAGGAATAATTTAAGGCTATATTTTAACAAAGGTACGAGTCACGAAATGTAAAATGCAAGTTTTCTCAGCGTACGAAAGGACATTCGAGAAACCGGAACCGGGACATAAGTCAAGTAACAACGTACGACTTATCGGAACAAAAGTTACAAGTTAACTATGCACGTAAATATAATATAATATATAAATAATTATATAAATTAAATATAATATATTATATTTAAATATGTCGACAAACTAAAATACAAAACGATTGTGAGCTGGAAAAAGAGGCCATGCGATCGCATGGCCATTGTGCCTCAGACCCATGCGATCGCATGGGAAGGCTGGGCAGGCAACCTCTATAAATTCAGTCGAATTCTTCCATTTTTTTTACACATATATTACTCCGTATTTATATTATTATTATTATTATTATTATTATTATTATTATTATTATTATTAAGATTAATATTATTATTAATCTTATTATTATTATTAGTAGTATTAATATTATACATAAAATACTACGACGAGGTCTTGAGCGTGTCACTTTCAAAACGAGTTTCCGAGCGAGCTAGAGCTAAGGAAAATATGGGTTATTACCAAGGAGGTTATGGGTAATGTTCGGGGGTATTTTTGTGAAGCAAACCTCGTGTTTATCATCTCCGATGCGTCTACGTGCTTTCCTACAATATTGTATATCAATATTTAACTGTGAGTTTCATATGATCCCTTTTAACCTTTACATTTTTGGGCTGAGAATACATGCAAATGCTTTATTAACTGATTTACAATATTTATATGCGTGAGTTCATTTGATCCCTTTTTACACATATTTTTGGGCTGAGAATACATGAGCAGTTTTATAAACTGTTTTACTAAATGGATACAAATACTAAAACTGATTTTGTGTGAGTTTCATATGATCCCTTTTAACCTTTACATTTTTGGGCTGAGAATACATGCAAATGCTTTATTAACTGATTTACAATATTTATATGCGTGAGTTTCATTTGCTCCCTTTTTAATTGCTTTTGCAATATATATTTTTGGGCTGAGAATACATGCAATTTATTTTAAACGCAATGGATACAAGTACATACTAAATTCTACACTGAGTTTGAACCCAAAATCCCTTAGCTTTGGTAACTAGTAACTGCCAGTTATAAGAACTGGTGGACGCGAGTAGTAGTATATGGATCCATAGGGTTTGATATCCCCGTCCGAGCTAGAGCGCTAGCCTTTTAATGGACGTATGCTATTTGAGAAGCGTACACGTTGGTTTGCGTGTATTATTAAGATGATTATACAAAGGGTACAAATTATATAAGCATTAAAGTTTAGTTACCAGGGTGCTCAATTTTGTAGAACCGATTGATAAACGTTTCGGATGAAACAACTGAAATCTTGTGATCCACCTTTTATGTAAAACCTATTGATAAACGTTTTGAATAAAACAACTGAACTTTTGTAATCCACATTGATATACGGATTATGTGTAACATTAAAACTATGAACTCACCAACCTTTGTGTTGACACTTGAAGCATGTTTATTCTCAGGATTCTAGAAGTCTTCCGCTGTTTGCTTATACGTGATACAAGATATGTGCTTGGAGTCATACATGCTATATACAAGAAACTTGCATTCACCAAACCATTACCATGTATCTTATTTTGACTGTATTGTCAACAGATGTATTATTGTAAACCATTTAAATGGTGATTGTCTATACGTAGAAATCATCAGATGTTAAAAACCTGGAATTTATATATTCATTTATGAAATACCTTTTCAAACGAATACAATGTTACAAAATGTATCACATAGAGGTCAAATACCTCGCAATGAAATCAATGAATGACGTGTTCGTCCATATGGATTTGGAGCGATCGTCACATGTGGAGTAGGAATAGCTTCATCAGAAGTTACAGGTATTTCAGGTGGTTTAAGTGTTGTACCACTTCTTGTGGTAATGGCTTTAGCTGTTTCATTCCGGGGGTTAGCATCTGTATCACTAGGTAGACTTCCCGGTTTTCTTTCACCTATTAACCTTGCTAGGTTACTTACTTCTTGTTCCAGATTTTGAATAGAAGCTTGTTGATTTCTAAATGCTTGAGCATTTTGTTCATTGGTTTGTTTCTGAGATGTGAAAAATTGCGTTTGAGTTTCAACTAGCTTCGTCATCATATCTTCTAAATTCGGCTTTTTATCATCGGTTTGTTATGGTGGTTTGTTTTGAAAATTAGGTCTTTGCTGATTGTAATTATTATTGGATACTTGTTGATTGCTAGGACCTTGTTGGTTGTTGTATGGAATATTTCGGTTATAATTCTGGTTTTGACTGTAAATTGGTCTTGGCGGTTGATAATTATTCTGATAATTATTTCCAGGACTTTGGTTTATGTATGAAATATTCTCTCTTTGTTCCATTGTTAATTCAATACTGAGACAATCTTTTGTCAAATGTGGTCCTCCACACTGCTCACAACTAATTCGTATTGAGTGAATATCTTTAGTCATCTTTTCTATTCGTCTCTCGACAGCATCTATCTTTGCGGAAATGGAATCTAAGTCATGGCTAGAATCGGCTCTAGCTGCTTTAGATGATCTAACGATATCTTTTTCTTGGTGCCACTCATGTGAGTGGGAAGCAGTGTTATCAATAATTTTGTAAGCATCAGTTTCGGTTTTCTTCATAATAGAACCACCAGCTGCAATATCTATGTCTTTCCTTGTAGTGATGTTGCATCCTTGGTAGAATATTTGTACTATTTGACAGGTGTCTAAACCATGTTGCGGACATCCTCTTAATAACTTTCCAAATCTTGTCCACGCCTCATATAGAGTTTCATTTGGCTTCTGTGTAAACGTAACAATTTCTCCTTGAAGTCTTACGGCTTTAGATGCAGGAAAGAATTGTTTAAGAAATTTTTCAACTAAAACATCCCATGTATCAATCGCCCCTTCAGGTAACGATTCCAACCAATCTTTGGCTTCTCCCTTTAAAGTCCAGGGAAATAACATGAGATATATCTGTTCATCCTCCACTTCTCGGATTTTAAATAGTGTGCAGATCCTATTAAAGGTACATAGATGTTCATTTGGATCTTCCTTCGGCGCACCACTAAATTGGCATTGATTAGTCACCATGTGTAGAATTTGTCCTTTGATTTCATAATCTGGCGCACTAATGTCCGGATGAGTAATTGCGTGACCTTGGCCAGTGTGTTTAGCTCTCATTCGGTCTTCCATACTTAAAGGTTCCAGATTCTCCATAATTGAATTTGTTGAATCGGAATCACTAGAGGATTCTGATTTAATGGTTCATTCCTCAACAATCTCTGTTTGAATGATTGGTGGTTCCGGAGGAAAGTTTAGTGGTTCAGGATCTACGAATCGTTCCTGAATATTCTCCGGATTCTCAATTGTGAGGTCGGGTTCAAAAAATGGATTATCGGAAATTTGAACTGGAGTACTTGGTCGACTGGATGACGATTCTAAAGAAAAATCAACGGCAGTAATATTTGCTAAATGTCTTGATCTAGTTACAGGTGGTGATCGTACAAAAGGTGGTGAACGTCTTGCTCGGTGCATTCACTGAATATCCTATTAGTTTTTAAAAGGAAAGAAAAATTATAATAAGTTATCCAATCAATAGACTTTTTTGATTTTGCCCACGTTTCGAATAGCCAAAAGATGCAGCAGAGGGGCAGGATTCGTTTGGTCTCAATATAATTGAGGACTGTTTGGCTCCAATAACCCGGTCCACGTACAAATCCAACTATTACTACGAACCAGAAAATTTTGATGTCTATCAATTTAACCACTTAAAATAAATTTTCGTAATTTTAAGAAATTTAGATAAGAAGTAGAATAAAAATCTATGTCCTAAAACTAGAATAGCGAGAAATAAAAAAGAAAAAAAGTTCGTCGGAAAAAGATCGAAAAAGAAAAATGGTTGAAAAATAAAAGGTGACGGAAAAATAAAAGAAACTTATAAAACTTAAAAATACTTGACTAACCTAACCTTATTACTACAACTAACTTAAAATTATAATCGCAAATTGAGATTACTAATTGGAATGATAATTGATACATAGGTAAAAGTCGTCTAAAAATATTAAAGCTTACAGGAAAAACTAAATCCCAAATGGAAATAACTTAAAAAGAAACTAAAACTTAAAAAGGCGTCGCAAAATTCTAAAGCACCTAAATCTTAGTCTAAAGAAAAAGCACTTAAGGAATTCTACGGCAAAGCCTAAAAATCTAGAAGTAAAAATAACTATGGCAAAAACTAAGTTTAAAACTAAATATGAATGAAAAATACAAAAATTACGCTAAAACTATTAAAAAGGGACAAAATATAAAAATATACTAAAAGTTGTAAAAGTACAATTTTTATAAAAATATTATTTTTATATTATTTATTTAATAAAACTATTAATTTTATATATAATAAAACTAATTAAAATTTAAAATACAATTTAATTTAAAAACTTAAACTAATTATAATAATAATTAAGTAATTAGGGTTAATAATAATAAATAAATAATAATAACTCCGTAATTAATGCCTGATTAGGGTTTCTGTCGGCGTGTCAGAGTGTCTCCGCGAGTCGCGGTATTCCAAGCAGCAAACCCCGCGAGTCGCGGGGTTCTGAATTCAACTCAGGTACAGTTTAAATTTTAAGCGTTTTTTTTTTTTTTCTGTTTTTATATTTTCTGTTTTATAATCTAAAATTTTTATATAATAAAAAACTTATATTTTAAAAACTTAAATAAAATAGAACTACTTTATAATTTTAAAAATATCTTAAAAATAGATTTATATATATTAAAAAAAAAATTTCGGTTTTTTTATTTATAAAATATATTTATAAAATAAATTAAATAAAACTTATATTTTTACAAACTAAAGAAACTTTATAAAACTTAAATATTTATCAAACTCCTAAAAATATTTATATTTTTTTTTTCTTTTTATATTTTCGAATATTTAAAACGTATTTTTATAAAAACGAATTTTAATAAAAGTAAACTAAAATTTTTATTTTTTTTATATATATTAGCGTTGCGCTTCCGGCGTTTAAGAGATTCCCCGACAGCGGCGCCAAAAATAACTTGATGTTAAAGCGAGGGGGTATAAAATAGTAGTAATTTTTGCTAGAAAATACTATTAAATACGATACAATTTTACACAAGATATTTATTTATTTAGAGAATGGATATACCTAAACCTTGCTACAACACTTATAGGCAGTGTACCTAATCGTACAGTAGTGTAGTTTTTAGTAAGTCCGGTTCGTTCCACATGGAAATCTTTAAACAAAGCTTAACGCTATATTAGTTTACTTTTATAAAAATACAAATATATATATAAGTAATATTATTATTATAAAGGGGGGTTTTTACCGTTTAATGACCAGTTTGTCGATTTTAAAACTTTAGTCGCAGTTAAAACCAAATGTAAAATATTAAAAATAAATACAAGACTTAAATTAAAGCGTAAAGTAAATAACGATAATGAAATTTCGATTAATAAAAATTCGATAAAATAAACTTGCGATAATTAAAAAGTATGATAATTAAAAGTACAATTAAATACAATAACAATAAAAAATGCGATAATTAGAAGTGCAATTAAATATAAAATAAAGGAAATTAAATATGAAATAAAAGAATTATGCTTATTTAAACTTCCGTAATCATGATGTTTGACGTGTTGATTTTAGTTTTATGCCCATGGGTTAATTGTCCTTTGTCCTGGATTATTTAATATGTCCGTCTGATTTTTGTCCATAACAGTCCATCAGTCATAAATATAAAGTGCGAGTGTCCTCGTCAAATTATTCTTATACCCGAAGTTAAATATTCCAACTAATTGGGGACTTAAACTGTAACAAGATTTTAATACTTTGTTTAATAATTACACCAGGATGTCGACTGAGTGTAACTCAAGGTTTTAATATTTTGTTATCAATTATACCAAGTGTCCTTGTACATAATTTCACACCTGTTTTAATTATTCTAGTGGCTATTAATCCATTCCCGTGTCCGGTTAAATGAACGATTATTCGTACATATAAATACCCCGCCCATCGTGTCCGATTGAGTGTATATGGTAATTTATAGGGACGCCCAATTGTAAATCTTTATATTAACATTAACAAACTATCATTTAGTTAAACAAATATAAAGCCCATTAATAGCCCATAGTCTAATTTCCACAATTGTCGTTCTTTTGTCCAAACCCCTATTATGGTACAAAGCCCAATTACCCAATTTTAGTAATTAGCCCAACATCATGATTACTTCGTTTTAAATAAGCATAATAATAACTTAGCTACGAGACATTAAATTAAAAAGGTTGAACATAACTTACAATGATTAAAAATAGCGTAGCGTTACACGGACAGAATTTTGACTTACACCCTTACAACATTAGCTAACATACCCTTATTATTAGGATTTAAAATTAAAATTAAAATTAAAATATAAATTATATATATATATTACGTATATATTGAGAGAGAGATAGATATTAGATGGTTTTTTGCGATCAGAATTTGTTTGCTTTTATAGGGAGTTTCAGAATTTGGGGCTCCGCGACTCGCGGCCCTTTTTGCCTTCAAACTCCGCGAGTCGCGGAGTTTGTAAATACAGCTCACCAGCTTTTGGCTCTTTGTTTGCCGACGATTTATTTTATAAATATAATATATATATAATTAATATAATTAATTATATATTATATTATATTTATATATATAATTAACTTGTAATTTTTAGTCCGTTGCGTCGAGCGTTGAGAGTTGACTCTGGTCCCGGTTCCGGATTTTCGAACGTCCTGGCGTACAATTTAATATCTTGTACTTTGCGTTTTGAATCTTGCAATCTTGTAATTTCGAGACGTTTCTTATCAATAATTGGAACCTCTTTGATTGTATTTTGTACTTTTGAGCTTTTTGGTCGTTTGCTTCTTCAATTTGTCGAATCTGTCTTTTGTCTTCACCTTTTATTATTTAAACGAATATCACTTTTAAATAGATCAATTGCAACTAAAAGCTTGTCTTTCTTGAGGAATAATGCTATGAAATATATGTTCGTTTTTAGCATTATCAATTAATACTAATAAATAAATAATATAATACTTCAAATTATATTTCGAATTAATATATATATATATATATATATATATATATATATATATATATATATACATATATATATATATATATATATGTATCTATTTTCAATTAGTAGTTCGTGAATCGTCGAGAGCAGTCGAGGGTAAATGTATACATGAAACAGTTCAAACTTTTTGAGACTTAACCTAACAGACTTTGCTTATCGTGTCGGAATCATATAAAGATTAAATTTAAATTTGGTCAGAAATTCCCGGGTCGTCACAAGCCTGAGCCACTAGGGCTGACGGATTTGACGGGTTCAGCGGCGGTCAACCATGGTGCGATTCTTCCTGTTGAGAGTCATCTCCTCCATAGTTAGCATAGAACGTACCGTTTTGAGTGTTGGGAACGTCTCACGGTCTATGATAATATGCTTGGCATGTGCGTATTTATCCGGCAAGCCATTAACGGCGGACATAACAAGTTCAGTATCAAGAACGGTGTTCCCAAGGTTGCGAAGTTGAGTAGCAATATTATCGATATTACGGAAGTACTCTTCAACCGATAGATTGCCCATGTCTAACCCGCGTAATTTTGCATTTAATTCCATGGTTTTGGCATTTTTGTTATCGAGAAAAAGTTTTTCGAGAAATACCCAGGCATCTCGAGCGGTTGCAGGTTGAGAATTCAGAAGACGTTTAAGTAAAGATGGCGATATAGTGTTGTAGATCCATATTGTAACGACTGCATTTGCTTTGATCCAAACGGGATTGGCTTGTTCTTCGGTAGTGGGTGCACGACTTATGAGATCGGTAACGTCGAAACCGGTATAATGAGTTGTGAAGAGGGTCTTCCAATGAGTATAGTTTAGTTTTGTGAGATCAAGTTTGACGGGAACAAGGTGGTGGACCGAGGTAACCGTATAAATTTTATCGAATTTATTTGGTGCCATTATTGGGGTATGAGAGGTAGAAGAGAATTTGCGGTAGGCGTAAGAAGAAGAAAGGAAGAATGCAGAGAAATTTTATCGTAAAGAAAAAAGGCAGTTTGTTATCGCATATTTAGGGTTTTAGGTATAAAACACGGCTCGATACCATGTTAATAAGGGAAACGTGATATGATTTTATTGATTGATTGATATCATCATACATTGGTAATATATATTACATGAAAGATTATTCTAGAATTGGGGTAAAGCCCTTACAAAGAAATGGGCCATGAGGCCATCTAAATCTATCGGCTAACAAGTGGGATTTAACCGCTCATGCGTTCATCTCCCGTAGTTGCATAACATGCCCCAAACTACTGCCCTGGAGGAAACCTGGACCAATCCGTGGGCATGGCTGCTAAAATCCCCCTCCCCGCTGCCCCCACACTAAGCGAAAGGCAACATGGGTGGATGCTTCAGGTTATGGATAACATTGAGTGCAATGTTGCAGCCCAGCAGAGTCGAACTCTTGACCTCTCGCTAAGAGTGGCAAACTACTACCAGCTGAGCTACAACTCAAGTATATAAATTTAGACTCATATTTCTCGCGATATATGTAAGCTTTAGTTTAGTGACAACTCTTTCCATATATAGATCATAGCTAACCTTAAAGACATTTTTTTAATTAGAGGAGGATATATACTTTAAAAAAAGTACTGTATTGATGAAATATTAGCTTTAAAGATAATATATATGTCACATTGCAAAAATTAACATTAACATGATGTAAAGGGGCGTCTTCGGTGCATGTGCGAAGTGTGCAGTCGCACAGGGCCCCAAACTTTTAAGGGGCCCAAAACTTTGAAAAATCTATGTAATAATTCATTTATTCGTACATCGTAATGGAATATCTTACTTGCGGTCTATCATCTAACAATACATACTTAATAGGTTGACGTTTATAGGTATTAAAAACAATATAATGTGAGTATTGACTATAAAGAGTTGACCAATTACTTCGTTACAAAAAATGTTATGATTACGGTTTTATATAAACAATAGTGTAACTATAACGAGTTGACAACTATTTGAGAATAATACTTTGCAACGGTTGTTTTTAAAATTTTTAATTCTATTGATCACGTTATCAAGTATTTATATATTATATGTATTGAAAAATCTAACATTTATAGGGGTCCTTTATAAGTTTCGAACAGGGCCTCCGAAATTAGCGAGACGGTCCTGTAAATAGATAAATAAACATTAACATGTATTTTTATATTACATTACATCACAATTACAGACTGTATTATATTCTAAATCACTAGTATTATTACAATTACATCACAATCACAATGTATAATATATATATATATATATATATATATATATATATATATATATATATATATATATATATATATATATATATATATATATATATATATATATATATATATATATATATAAGCATGTTAAAAAGTGAAGCATATTTGCTTAAAAAGTGAAGTAAATAAGATACGTGTCCTTCTGTTGTAAGTGTTGTCTTGATCCAGTGCTTTACAGTCAGATTGATTCTTGGTCCACCCTTTAAATTTTGTTTAGGGTTCCATTGTTCTAAAACTTCATAAACAAACATTTGGATGCTGTAGTGTATGATAATGAATAATATGTCATAAATACTGAAAAAGTGCATATTTGTTTGCCTTGTAGCATGTAAATAGGATTTATTCATATATTATTCATATGTGGTAAAAGGGTAAAGTATGGATAGAGATTCTTGTTCAACCAACAAGTTTTGAACCTGCTCTGTCTCTTATAAGTTCTAGACATTCACGTTACTACTAGGATTTTTTGGAGATGATTTACATCTTAACTACTCCGTATATATATTATATTTTGTACTTATAGTATTATATGGAGTATTATTTTCCTTCCTGAAATTTTAATCAAAGAAGTTGTTTTCTCAAACCATTTTAGATAAATAGTTTTTCAAAAAAAAAAAAAATAAACAATTACAAATCTAGTATAACCGGCGTTCTCAATGCCGATTTTGTTTATATATCTAGTAAAACCGGCATTGGGAATGCCGGTTTTTCCTACGTGGATATTTTTTTTTAAATCTTACAAACTACTAGAAAGGAAAGTTACAAACTTGAGGGTAAAACTAGGGCTGTCCCTTTATCGTCATCACTATCCTTTTTTTTTTTTGGACATGAGTTTGGGATCAACCAGGGGGACTTAACTACCCCACGCGTTAATCTCCTGTAATTGCATAACCCGTCCTCAACTACTACCCTGGAGGAAACTTTGACCAATCCGAGGGCATGACCGGTAAAACTTCCCTTCCCCGCTGCCATAACACTAAGCCAAAGAAGACCCTGATGGATTCGTCATCACTATCCTAGTTGCTATCATCGTCGCTAAAGCTCCACCACTTTCCTCCTTCCTTTGCTAACGCTCCTCTCTTTGACTAAAAACACAATTTACGGTGCATGAGGGAGAGAAAGATATTGCTCTCATACCTGATGCTTTGAGCAAACTAGCCGACATGATGGTGTGCCCAAACTCTCATTTCATTCGAGGCGGGATGATGGATTAAAATCATATGTTCATAACAAAAAAAAAAAAAAAAAAGACAACAAAAACAGCCGACGTAAGTTTGTAACTTTCCCTTCTAGTATAGTGTAAGATTAAAAAACAAATCCACATAGGTAAAACCGGCGTTTCCAATGCCGGTTTTACTAGTTTCATAATAAAAATTGTCACGTAAGCAAAACCAGAGTTGAGAACGCTGGTTATACTAGATTTGTATTTTTTTTTCTTGAAAAATTGTGTAAATTGGTTTGAAAAAACAACTACTTTGATTAGAAATTCTTTCCTTCCTTCAACTTGGATAGTAGTCATTGTCACTGTTATAAATCTTCTTATTTCTCTCCGAGATCTCGTTTTTGGAAGGAAACTGAGACGAGATGTCCATCTCCCGAGATTTTTCGGTCAACGGGGTGAAACTTGGTCAAAGTCACGATTTTTCGGATTTTCCTGCTCAATTCTCGATTTTTCTTGTAAAATCTCGTAATTTCTAGGATTTTCATGCTCATTTCTCGGATTTTCTTGTAGAATTTTGTAAAAACATATTTAAATATACATATATTTATTTTTATATAAATATTTTTATTAAAAAACGATAAAGTCAATGTAGTCAACGTCCGGGATCTCTCCGAGATTATTCCGAGATGCCGAGATCTCTCCAAAAATGTTCAAACGAGATCCCCGAGATCTGAGTTCTCCAACCTTGGTCATAGTACACTTGAATATTATTTTCCTTCATCAGTCACACGTCTATTATACAAATATTCTTGAATCGGTCAGTACTCGATCATATATCACAGTAATGCCATCAAAAGCACTAAATAAGCTGCTTAACTAAGTAAAGTTCAAGCAAACTGAATAACTTTCGAGTTCTAATTAACTTTACGTGCAGGACTGTAATGAATGGAACCATATTCAGTGGGATAACATATATCTACTTTTTTTGAAATATCATAACATAAAGTCGATTACCTTTCATACTTTTGAGGTTCATGATCGTGTAACATAGATGTTTCAACAGTTTATATGGCCTAGACTACTCCTGTTTCCTTCGCCACATAGATCTTTGTTACTTTAGTATCCAAAATACAAGTGGCTCACACATATAAAGCAAGTGGCAACACGCACATTGTTAATTGATGAATCTTAATTGCTATAAAAATCTTTAGAAACTTGATGTTTTAAAGCAGTGTTAGCGTTATAACTAGAAATGACAAAAGGTTAAAAATTTGGACCTAACGACTTTTTAATTATTTTTTTTAAAAAAAAAAAAAAAAAAAAAACAAAGCTTCAAAATGTAGATAGTGGGAATTTAGACCAACGGTGCTTAATTAAGTTTGTTTTATTAAGCCGTTTAAGGAAACTCAATCATCATAATGATAAAAAGGAATTAGAACTCTCTCAATTCAATGCTTTAGAAAAACTAAACTGCCGCATTAACGTCACGTTAGCACTTCCTACAAAGACTGACGAAAAACTAAACATGCGTCACTAATGACATACGGAACGGAGTACTTCTTAAAAATATAGGGACCCGACCCACTATTCTATTTAACTTAGGAAATGGTACAAATATTTATGTAATAAGTACAAGCATTTGTTTTTTTTTTTTTTTTTTGAACGGCAGAAATATATTAACAAAACTAACAAGGAGCTAGAAATACAGGAAAACAAAAGATTACAAATAGAACAAGGGGTCTTGCAACCACTTCGTCCAATTAATTCTAGACTTTTTAACTCTAGAGTATAACCAATTAAACGCGTTGACCACTATACTATCAAAGACATGAGCTTTCTTGAAGTAGGCGTCATTGAAAACAATGCTATTCCGGAGCTTCTATATGTTCCAAAGAGAAGCAATAACAATGGATTGGAGAGCGATCTTTTGGTTTCCTTGAAGATGAGAACCCAGAAGCCATGACGAGATATGATGAGCCGATGAAGTACAAGCATTTGTTTACTCCTTCCATTCTCCGCTATTGCTTAAAAAAACGAAAGAAAGGGCGTGCGTGTGATAGGATGGCGGAAGAAAGGGGAGCCTTGCTATTGGTGTCATAGAATGGTGAAGTTATGACGTGTTAAGTAGAGGTGTGCATGGTACAGTTGCGGACCAAACTAGTATGGTTCAGTTCTGTCTAGATTCCAAATCTGTAGTAAAAATTCGGACCGAGGACCGTACCATTTATGTTCGGTTCGGTCAGGTCTTGTCCAGTTCGGTTACTTTCAGTGTTATTTTCGGGTTCGTTCCGGTTCGGTCGGGACCAAAGAGGCGAAATGTGGACCGAGGACCGGACCGAAATGGGAGGTGATACTCACACATTAGTTTTGATCCATAGACACCTAATTTACTATTATGTCCTTACTTCATAATTATAAGTTTTGTGGTAAAAAGTGTGTATGGAACAAAAACTGGTGTGTGAGTATCACCTCCCGACCGAAATAGCTCTGTCGGTTCGGGATCGGTTCAGTCCAGTACGATCTTCGGGTTTATTGGTTTTTTCCATACCATGCACACCCCTAGTGCTAAGATGCTAATTGTTGGAACTTGGAAGCCCTCTTATAGAGGCATAAAAAATGGACTTGCCATGTTTAGTAATTAAAGAGTCTGATTTATGTATACATCAAACGTTTACCTGCGTGTGTTATATTAATAGATAAGGATGCTAAACTGTAATTCTTTATCAATGTCTCATTCGTAAGGTGGATGTTAGCCTTTTTGGATTGAAATTTTCTAATTAGGCATCCAATATCCATGATCCCCAGAGGTCGTGGAACTTTAAGAACATCTCAAAAGAAACACGGGCCAATATCACCCCATATGAAAATGGTGATGTGGTGATCAAGAAACATAAATAAATAGGTGATGAATACGAAATCAGTATAACTAGAGTTGTTTGTCTAGGTCTAATATATGTCTTTTAAACTAGCAAAATGATATATAGAAGTTTTGTTTTTGCTATTATCAGCCCAGCCCAGCCCAGCCCACTGTATTGCATTGGCTTCCACTTTTATTGAAAGTCTGTTGTCATTTTTAATCTTCACTTTAGGTATGATGTGAAAAGATGTAAGTAAATATATAAAAGACAAAATTTCATTCCTCGTCCCTGAACTTTACATCGATTTTGACTCCTCGTCCCTTTTCTTTTTTTTGTGCATTCCTCGTCCCTAAACTATCAAAAGAGTACATCCCTCGTCCTCCCGTCTACTTTCTGTCTATTTTTCCGTTAACACCTATCACGTGCAGATCATGTGAGGGTAAAAAGGTCATTAAACTACAGGGACGAGGAGCGTAATTATGTATTCTTCTTCAATATTCAATTTTGTCTTGATTAAATCATTGCTTCAGTCCCTTTCTCCAAAATTTAAAACCAAACGAGCGGTGTCTTCATCTCTTTTCTCTAATCGTAAAACCAAAAAAAAAAAAAAACATTTCTGAACCAAATCGTAACACTAAACCCTGCTGAAATTGTACTCCTTCAAAAAATCTTAAATTCTATCTTTCTCTTTTGAATTAGAATTCTTCTTCTTCTTCCCAATTCGTTTTCTTTTTCACAAATTGAAGATGAACCCTAACTTTGTAAGTTGTTCGAATTAGTTCCACAAACTCTAATTAATTGTTGCAACTGTCTCAGTTCGTTGTTATGAAGAGTGGGTCTGACGAAACAAGAGTCGCCGTGCACTTGGTGACATCGGATACTTTTTGTTTGTTTTGTTTTGAAACAGTAAGTTTCTTGTTGGGTGGATGGACAACACAAGATTACATGAAACATCAATTAAAATGCATCTGGTTGTTGACTGAGATCATAATTAAATTGCAACATGAAATGTCCCGTTCTTATTGATTAAAAACGTTCCATATTAATTGATTTCGTTGCGAGGTTTTGACCTCTATATGAGACGTTTTTCAAAGACTGCATTCATTTTTAAAACAAACCATAACCTTTATTTCATAAATAAAGGTTTAAAAAGCTTTACGTAGATTATCAAATAATGATAATCTAAAATATCCTGTTTACACACGACCATTACATAATGGTTTACAATACAAATATGTTACATCGAAATCAGTTTCTTGAATGCAGTTTTTACACAATATGATACAAACATGGACTCCAAATCTTGTCCTTATTTTAGTATGCAACAGCGGAAGCTCTTAATATTTACCTGAGAATAAACATGCTTTAAACGTCAACAAAAATGTTGGTGAGTTATAGGTTTAACCTATATATATCAAATCGTAACAATAGACTACAAGATTTCATATTTCAATACACATCCCATACATAGAGATAAAAATCATTCATATGGTGAACACCTGGTAACCGACATTAACAAGATGCATATATAAGAATATCCCCATCATTCCGGGACACCCTTCGGATATGATATAAATTTCGAAGTACTAAAGCATCCGGTACTTTGGATGGGGTTTGTTAGGCCCAATAGATCTATCTTTAGGATTCGCGTCAATTAGGGTGTCTGTTCCCTAATTCTTAGATTACCGGACTTAATAAAAAGGGGCATATTCGATTTCGATAATTCAACCATAGAATGTAGTTTCACGTACTTGTGTCTATTTTGTAAATCATTTATAAAACCTGCATGTATTCTCATCCCAAAATATTAGATTTTAAAAGTGGGACTATAACTCACTTTCACAGATTTTTACTTCGTCGGGAAGTAAGACTTGGCCACTGGTTGATTCACGAACCTATAACAATATATACATATATATCAAAGTATGTTCAAAATACATTTATAACACTTTTAATATATTTTGATGTTTTAAGTTTATTAAGTCAGCTGTCCTCGTTAGTAACCTACAACTAGTTGTCCACAGTTAGATGTACAGAAATAAATCGATAAATATTATCTTGAATCAATCCACGACCCAGTGTATACGTATCTCAGTATTGATCACAACTCAAACTATATATATTTTGAAATCAACCTCAACCCTGTATAGCTAACTCCAACATTCACATATAGAGTGTCTATGGTTGTTCCGAAATATATATAGATGTGTCGACATGATAGGTCGAAACATTGTATACGTGTCTATGGTATCTCAAGATTACATAATATACAATACAAGTTGATTAAGTTATGGTTGGAATAGATTTGTTACCAATTTTCACGTAGCTAAAATGAGAAAAATTATCCAATCTTGTTTTACCCATAACTTCTTCATTTTAAATCCGTTTTGAGTGAATCAAATTGCTATGGTTTCATATTGAACTCTATTTTATGAATCTAAACAGAAAAATTATAGGTTTATAGTCGGAAAAATAAGTTACAAGTCGTTTTTGTAAAGGTAGTCATTTCAGTCGAAAGAACGACGTCTAGATGACCATTTTAGAAAACATACTTCCACTTTGAGTTTAACCATAATTTTTGGATATAGTTTCATGTTCATAATAAAAATCATTTTCTCAGAATAACAACTTTTAAATCAAAGTTTATCATAGTTTTTAATTAACTAACCCAAAACAGCCCGCGGTGTTGCTACGACGGCGTAAATCCGGTTTTACGGTGTTTTTCGTGTTTCCAGGTTTTAAATCATTAAGTTAGCATATCATATAGATATAGAACATGTGTTTAGTTAATTTTAAAAGTCAAGTTAGAAGGATTAACTTTTGTTTGTGAACAAGTTTAGAATTAACTAAACTATGTTCTAGTGATTACGAGTTTAAACCTTCGAATAAGATAGTTTTATATATATGAATCAAATGATGTTATGAACATCATTACTACCTCAAGTTTAGTAGGTAAACCTACTGAAAGTGATAAGAAATGATCTAGCTTCAAAGGATCTTGGATGGCTTGAAAGTTCTTGAAGTAGGATCATGACACAAAAACAAGTTCAAGTAAGATTTTTACTCGAATTAAGATAGTTTATAGTTATAGAAATTGAATCAAAGTTTGAATATGAATATTACCTTGAATAAGAAAGATAACCTACTGTATATAACAAAGGTTTCTTGATCTTAGATGATTACTTGGAATGGATTAGAAAGCTTGGAAGTAAATTAGTAAACTTGAAGGGATTTTTGAAGTGTTCTTGAAGTGTTCTTCCTATGATGATTATAGCTTGATTCTTGAAGTGATTTTTGATGAAGATGATGATTAACTACTGGAAAAATACGTTCATAATAGTGTGGGTGTGTTGAGAGAGAATTAGAAAGAGAATTGGAAGTGAAATGGAGTGAATGATGAGTGGTAATTGGTGAGTGGTGAGTGGGGTTAAAAGGAGTTCTAGTTAGTTGACTAGCTCATGGTAGAAGTTAAAATTGATTAGTTATACATGACATAATCAAGAGTGGAATCCCATGCTAGTTCCTATTGGTATATACCCATAGTAAGTACGTTTTGAAGCTGTGTATAATACGGGTAAAAATACGACTAGAATTCTTGATGAAAGAAAAGAATGGGAAAGTAACTGTAACCATTTTCGTTAAGTATGAATGTTTTGATATATGTCTTGAAGTCTTCCAAAAGTATTTTAATACATCTAAATACACTACATGTATATACATTTTAACTGAGTCGTTAAGTCATCGTTAGTCGTTACATGTAAGTGTTGTTTTGAAACCTTTAAGTTAACGATCTCAATTAATGTTGTTAACCCATTGTTTATTATATCTAATGAGATGTTAAATTATTATATTATCATGATATTATGATATATTAATATATCTTAATATGATATATATACATTTAAATGTCGTTACAACGATAATCGTTACATATATGTCTCGTTTCGAAATCCTTAAGTTAGTAGTCTTGTTTATATGTATATAACTCATTGTTAATATACTTATGGAGATACTTACTTATCATAATCTCATGTTAACCATATGTATATCCATATATATATCGTCATGTCGTTTTTACAAGTTTTAACGTTCGTGAATCGCCGGTCAACTTGGGTGGTCAATTGTCTATATGAAACATATTTCAATTAATCAAGTCTTAACAAGTTTGATTGCTTAACATGTTGGAAACATTTAATCATGTAAATATCAATCTCAATTAATATATATAAACATGGAAAATTTCAGGTCACTACAGTACCTACCCGTTAAATAAATTTCGTCCCGAAATTTTAAGATGTTGAAGGTGTTGACGAATCTTCTGGAAATAGATGCGGGTATTTCTTCTTCATCTGATCTTCACGCTCCCAGGTGAACTCGGGTCCTCTACGAGCATTCCATCGAACCTTAACAATTGGTATCTTGTTTTGCTTAAGTCTTTTAACCTCACGATCCATTATTTCGACGGGTTCTTCGATGAATTGGAGTTTTTCGTTGATTTGGATTTCATCTAACGGAATAGTGAGATCTTCTTTAGCAAAAAATTTCTTCAAATTCGAGACGTGGAAAGTGTTATGTACAGCCGCGAGTTGTTGAGGTAACTCAAGTCGGTAAGCTACTGGTCCGACACGATCAATAATCTTGAATGGTCCAATATACCTTGGATTTAATTTCCCTCGTTTACCAAATCGAACAACGCCTTTCCAAGGTGCAACTTTAAGCATGACCATCTCTCCAATTTCAAATTCTATATCTTTTCTTTTAATGTCAGCGTAGCTCTTTTGTCGACTTTGGGCGGTTTTCAACCGTTGTTGAATTTGGATGATCTTCTCGGTAGTTTCTTGTATAATCTCCGGACCCGTAATCTGTCTATCCCCCACTTCACTCCAACAAATCGGAGACCTGCACTTTCTACCATAAAGTGCTTCAAACGGCGCCATCTCAATGATTGAATGGTAGCTGTTGTTGTAGGAAAATTCTGCTAACGGTAGATGTCGATCCCAACTGTTTCCGAAATCAATAACACATACTCGTAGCATGTCTTCAAGCGTTTGTATCGTCCTTTCGCTCTGCCCATCAGTTTGTGGATGATAGGCAGTACTCATATCTAGACGAGTTCCTAATGCTTGCTGTAATGTCTGCCAGAATCTTGAAATAAATCTGCCATCCCTATCAGAGATAATAGAGATTGGTATTCCATGTCTGGAGATGACTTCCTTCAAATACAGTCGTGCTAACTTCTCCATCTTGTCATCTTCTCTTATTGGTAGGAAGTGTGCTGATTTGGTGAGACGATCAACTATTACCCAAATAGTATCAAAACCACTTGCAGTCCTTGGCAATTTAGTGATGAAATCCATGGTAATGTTTTCCCATTTCCATTCTGGGATTTCGGGTTGTTGAAGTAGACCTGATGGTTTCTGATGCTCAGCTTTGACCTTAGAACACGTCAAACATTCTCCTATGTATTTAGCAACATCGGCTTTCATACCCGGCCACCAAAAATGTTTCTTGAGATCCTTGTACATCTTTCCCGTTCCAGGATGTATTGAGTATCTGGTTTTATGAGCTTCTCTAAGTACCATTTCTCTCATATCTCCAAATTTTGGTACCCAAATCCTTTCAGCCCTATACCGAGTTCCGTCTTCCCGAATATTAAGATGCTGCTCCGATCCTTTGGGTATTTCATCCTTTATATTTCCTTCTTTTAAAACTCCTTGTTGCGCCTCCTTTATTTGAGTAGTAAGGTTATTATGAATCATTATATTCATAGATTTTACTCGAATGGGTTCTCTGTCCTTTCTGCTCAAGGCATCGGCTACCACATTTGCCTTCCCCGGGTGGTAACGAATCTTAAAGTCGTAATCATTCAACAGTTCAATCCACCTACGCTGCCTCATATTCAGTTGTTTCTGATTAAATATGTGTTGAAGACTTTTGTGGTCGGTATATATAATACTTTTGACCCCATATAAGTAGTGCCTCCAAGTCTTTAATGCAAAAACAACCGCGCCTAATTCCAAATCATGCGTCGTATAATTTTGCTCGTGAATCTTCAATTGTCTAGACGCATAAGCAATCACCTTCGTTCGTTGCATTAATACACAACGGAGACCTTGCTTGGATGCGTCACAATAAATAACAAAATCATCATTCCCTTCAGGCAATGACAATATAGGTGCCGTAGTTAGCTTTTTCTTCAATAACTGAAACGCTTTCTCTTGTTCATCCTTCCATTCAAATTTCTTCCCTTTATGCGTTAATGCAGTCAAGGGTTTTGCTATTCTGGAAAAGTCTTGGATGAACCTTCTGTAGTAACCAGCTAGTCCTAAAAACTGGCGTATGTGTTTCGGAGTTTTCGGGGTTTCCCACTTTTCAACAGTTTCTATCTTTGCCGGATCCACCTTAATACCTTCTTTGTTCACTATGTGACCGAGGAATTGAACTTCTTCCAACCAAAATGCACACTTTGAAAACTTAGCGTACAATTCTTCCTTCCTCAATACTTCTAACACTTTTCTCAAATGTTCACCGTGTTCTTGGTCATTCTTTGAGTAAATAAGTATGTCATCAATGAAAACAATGACAAACTTGTCAAGGTATGGTCCACACACTCGGTTCATAAGGTCCATGAACACAGCTGGTGCATTAGTTAAACCAAACGGCATGACCATAAACTCGTAATGACCGTAACGTGTTCTGAAAGCAGTCTTTGGAATATCATCTTCTTTCACCCGCATTTGATGATACCCGGAACGTAAGTCAATCTTTGAATAAACAGACGAGCCTTGTAGTTGATCAAATAAGTCATCGATTCTCGGTAGTGGGTAGCGGTTCTTGATGGTAAGTTTGTTCAACTCTCGGTAGTCGATACACAACCTGAATGTACCATCTTTCTTCTTGACAAACAAAACAGGAGCTCCCCACGGTGATGTGCTTGGTCGAATGAAACCACGCTCTAAAAGTTCTTGTAATTGGCTTTGCAGTTCTTTCATCTCGCTGGGTGCGAGTCTGTAAGGAGCACGAGCTATTGGTGCAGCTCCTGGTACAAGATCTATTTGAAATTCAACGGATCGATGTGGGGGTAATCCCGGTAATTCTTTCGGAAATACATCGGGAAATTCTTTTGCAATGGGAACATCATTGATGCTCTTTTCTTCAGTTTGTACTTTCTCGACGTGTGCTAGAACAGCATAGCAACCTTTTCTTATTAGTTTTTGTGCCTTCAAATTACTAATAAGATGTAGCTTCGTGTTGCCCTTTTCTCCGTACACCATTAAGGGTTTTCCTTTTGCTCGTATAATGCGAATTGCATTTTTGTAACAAACGATCTCTGCTTTCACTTCTTTCAACCAGTCCATACCGATTATCACATCAAAACTCCCTAACTCTACTGGTATCAAATCAATCTTAAATGTTTCGCTAACCAGTTTAATTTCTCGATTCCGACATATATTATCTGCTGAAATTAATTTACCATTTGCTAATTCGAGTAAAAATTTACTATCCAAAGGTGTCAATGGACAACTTAATTTAGCACAAAAATCTCTACTCATATAGCTTCTATCCGCACCCGAATCAAATAAAACGTAAGCAGATTTATTGTCAATAAGAAACGTACCCGTAACAAGCTCCGGGTCTTCCTGTGCCTCTGCCGCATTAATATTGAAAACTCTTCCGTGGCCTTGTCCATTCGTGTTCTCCTGGTTTGGGCAATTTCTAATAATGTGGCCCGGTTTTCCACATTTATAACAAACTACATTGGCATAACTTGCTCCGACACTACTTGCTCCGCCATTACTCGTTCCGACACCATTTGTTCCTTTCGTTCTATTAACCCCTGGTCCGTAGACCTCACACTTCGCCGCGCTATGACCATTTCTTTTACACTTGTTGCAAAATTTGGTGCAGAACCCCGAGTGATACTTTTCACACCTTTGGCATAGCTGCTTCTGATTGTTGTTGTTGTTGCGGTTATTATTGTTATTGGGATGATTGTTGTAGTTGCTATTGTTGTTGTTGTTGTTGTTGTTGTTGTTGGGCCGTTTGTTGTAGTTGCGATTGATGTTGCGATTGTTGGGATAATTGTTGCGATTATTGTTGTAATTGCTGTTGTTGTTGTATTGGTGATTCTTATCACCGTTTTCCTCCCACTTTCTTTTGACTTGCTTCACATTGGCCTCTTCAGCAGTCTGTTCTTTAATTCTTTCTTCAATTTGGTTCACTAGTTTGTGAGCCATTCTACATGCCTGTTGTATGGAGGCGGGCTCGTGTGAACTTATATCTTCTTGGATTCTTTCCGGTAATCCTTTCACAAACGCGTCGATCTTCTCTTCCTCATCTTCGAATGCTCCCGGACACAATAGGCACAATTCTGTGAATCGTCTTTCGTACGTGGTAATATCAAATCCTTGGGTCCGTAACCCTCTAAGTTCTGTCTTGAGCTTATTGACCTCGGTTCTGGGACGGTACTTCTCGTTCATCAAGTGCTTGAATGCTGACCACGGTAGTGCGTACGCATCGTCTTGTCCCACTTGCTCTAGATAGGTATTCCACCATGTTAACGCAGAACCTGTGAAGGTATGCGTAGCGTACTTTACTTTGTCCTCTTCAGTACACTTACTTATGGCAAACACCGATTTGACCTTCCCGGTCCACCGTTTCAATCCGATCGGTCCTTCGGTTCCATCAAATTCTAAAGGTTTGCAGGCAGTGAATTCTTTGTAGGTGCATCCTACACGATTTTCTGTACTGGTAGATCCAAGGTTATTGTTGGTATGTAGCGCAGCCTGTACTGCGGCTATGTTTGAAGCTAGAAAAGTACGGAATTCCTCTTCATTCATATTTACAGTGTGTCGAGTAGTCGGTGCCATTTCCTTCAAAATAGTCAAATGGAACAAGTTAATCATACAGAATATTAAGAGTAGTTAATAGTATTTCGTAGCATAATATGAACTCATTTATAAAAGTTTTTTCTTCATATTAGCGTTTTATAAATTTAAATTCGGGTAGTACCTACCCGTTAAGTTCATACTTAGTAGCTATTATACAATTCAACTACTACAATTCTATATGAAAAACTGATTATAATAATATTTCGCGTTCAAACTTTTATACAATATTTTACAAACTTACAATACCGCTTATTTTACATAAAGCATGAAATATAGCACACAATAACTTTGATACAAGATAGTTGTGAAGATAATTCTAGCTAATACACAAGTCGTTCAGCAAAGGCAATAAAGACACGTAATTCATACGTCCAGAAACAAGTCATGCATTCTGGTTTTACTAGGACTACTTCCCATCCTTGGTCTTGTGGAACATAACCGTTATGGCCGTTGATAAGACAGCGTGTTGTAACTTCGTCAAAGGGATGAGGGTTACGTAATGTCCAACAGTCCCGTAACAATCTAAAAACCTCATTTCTTACCCCAATTACCGACTCCGTCACTTGTGAGAACGTTTTGTTTAATAGTTGTAGGCCGATGTTCTTGTTCTCACTTTGGTGAGAAGCGAACATTACTAATCCGTAAGCATAACATGCTTCTTTATGTTGCATGTTAGCCGCTTTTTCTAAATCACGAAGTCCAATATTCGGATATATTGAGTCAAAATAATTTCTTAACCCATTGCGTAAAATAGCATTTGGGCTCCCCGCAATATATGCGACAAAGTAAACACATCGTAACTTATGGATTTCCCAATGTGATATCCCCCATCTTTCGAACGAAAGCCTTTTATAAACCAAGGCATTCTTGGAACATTCTTCGAATGTCTTACAAACTGATCTCGCCTTAAATAGTTGTGCCGAAGAATTCTGACCGACTCTAGACAAGATTTCATCAATCATGTCTCCGGGTAGGTCTCTTAAAATATTGGGTTGTCTATCCATTTTGTGTTTTTATACTGTAAAATAGACAAGAGTTAGATTCATAAAAAAAATACTTATTAATACAAGCAATTTTTACATATATCATAAAGCATAAGCACACTATATTACATATATTACACCACACGAATACAACTATCTTATTCCGACTCGCTTGTTTCTTCTTCTTCGGTTTTGGTTCGTTTTGCCAAGTTTCTAGGGATATATGATGTTCCCCTAATACGAGCCGTAATTTTCCACATTGGTTTAGAAAAACCTGGTGGTTTAGAGGTTCCCGGGTCATTGTTACAACTTAAGGACTTCGGGGGTTGACGATACATATAAAGTTCATCGGGGTTGGAATTAGATTTCTCTATTTTTATGCCCTTTCCCTTATTATTTTCTTTTGCCTTTTTAAATTCAGTTGGGGTAATTTCTATAACATCATCGGAATTCTCGTCGGAATCCGATTCATCGGAGAATTGGTAATCCTCCCAATATTTTGCTTCCTTGGCGGAAACACCATTGACCATAATTAACCTTGGTCGGTTGGTTGAGGATTTTCTTTTACTTAACCGTTTTATTATTTCCCCCACCGGTTCTATTTCTTCATCCGGTTCCGATTCTTCTTCCGGTTCCGATTCTTCTTCTGGTTCCGACTCTTCTTCCGGTTCCTCTTCGGGAACTTGTGAATCAGTCCACGAATCATTCCAATTTACATTTGACTCTTCATTATTATTAGGTGAGTCAATGGGACTTGTTCTAGAGGTAGACATCTATCACATAATATCAAACGCGTTAAGAGATTAATATATCACATAATATTCACATGTTAAAAATATATAGTTTCCAACAAAATTTGTTGAGCAATCATTTTCCAAGTAAACACGGTCGAAGTCCAGACTCACTAATGCATCCTAAAAAACTCGATAAGACACACTAATGCAAAATTCTGGTTCTCTAAGACCAACGCTCTGATACCAACTGAAATGTCCCGTTCTTATTGATTAAAAACGTTCCATATTAATTGATTTCGTTGCGAGGTTTTGACCTCTATATGAGACGTTTTTCAAAGACTGCATTCATTTTTAAAACAAACCATAACCTTTATTTCATAAATAAAGGTTTAAAAAGCTTTACGTAGATTATCAAATAATGATAATCTAAAATATCCTGTTTACACACGACCATTACATAATGGTTTACAATACAAATATGTTACATCGAAATCAGTTTCTTGAATGCAGTTTTTACACAATATGATACAAACATGGACTCCAAATCTTGTCCTTATTTTAGTATGCAACAGCGGAAGCTCTTAATATTCACTTGAGAATAAACATGCTTTAAACGTCAACAAAAATGTTGGTGAGTTATAGGTTTAACCTATATATATCAAATCGTAACAATAGACCACAAGATTTCATATTTCAATACACATCCCATACATAGAGATAAAAATCATTCATATGGTGAACACCTGGTAACCGACATTAACAAGATGCATATATAAGAATATCCCCATCATTTCGGGACACCCTTCGGATATGATATAAATTTCGAAGTACTAAAGCATCCGGTACTTTGGATGGGGTTTGTTATGCCCAATAGATCTATCTTTAGGATTCGCGTCAATTAGGGTGTCTGTTCCCTAATTCTTAGATTACCAGACTTAATAAAAAGGGGCATATTCGATTTCGATAATTCAACCATAGAATGTAGTTTCACGTACTTGTGTCTATTTTGTAAATCATTTATAAAACCTGCATGTATTCTCATCCCAAAATATTAGATTTTAAAAGTGGGACTATAACTCACTTTCACAGATTTTTACTTCGTCGGGAAGTAAGACTTGGCCACTGGTTGATTCACGAACCTATAACAATATATACATATATATCAAAGTATGTTCAAAATACATTTATAACACTTTTAATATATTTTGATGTTTTAAGTTTATTAAGTCAGCTGTTCTCGTTAGTAACCTACAACTAGTTGTCCACAGTTAGATGTACAGAAATAAATCGATAAATATTATCTTGAATCAATCCACGACCCAGTGTATACGTATCTCAGTATTGATCACAACTCAAACTATATATATTTTGAAATCAACCTCAACCCTGTATAGCTAACTCCAACATTCACATATAGAGTGTCTATGGTTGTTCCGAAATATATATAGATGTGTCGACATGATAGGTCGAAACATTGTATACGTGTCTATGGTATCTCAAGATTACATAATATACAATACAAGTTGATTAAGTTATGGTTGGAATAGATTTGTTACCAATTTTCACGTAGCTAAAATGAGAAAAATTATCCAATCTTGTTTTACCCATAACTTCTTCATTTTAAATCCGTTTTGAGTGAATCAAATTGCTATGGTTTCATATTGAACTATATTTTATGAATCTAAACAGAAAAAGTATAGGTTTATAGTCGGAAAAATAAGTTACAAGTCGTTTTTGTAAAGGTAGTCATTTCAGTCGAAAGAACGACGTCTAGATGACCATTTTAGAAAACATACTTCCACTTTGAGTTTAACCATAATTTTTGGATATAGTTTCATGTTCATAATAAAAATCATTTTCTCAGAATAACAACTTTTAAATCAAAGTTTATCATAGTTTTTAATTAACTAACCCAAAACAGCCCGCGGTGTTGCTACGACGGCGTAAATCCGGTTTTACGGTGTTTTTGTGTTTCCAGGTTTTAAATCATTAAGTTAGCATATCATATAGATATAGAACATGTGTTTAGTTAATTTTAAAAGTCAATTTAGAAGGATTAACTTTTGTTTGTGAACAAGTTTAGAATTAACTAAACTATGTTCTAGTGATTACGAGTTTAAACCTTCGAATAAGATAGTTTTATATATATGAATCAAATGATGTTATGAACATAATTACTACCTCAAGTTTAGTAGGTAAACCTACTGGAAGTGATAAGAAATGATCTAGCTTCAAAGGATCTTGGATGGCTTGAAAGTTCTTGAAGTAGGATCATGACACAAAAACAAGTTCAAGTAAGATTTTTACTCGAATTAAGATAGTTTATAGTTATAGAAATTGAATCAAAGTTTGAATATGAATATTACCTTGAATAAGAAAGATAACCTAATGTATATAACAAAGGTTTCTTGATCTTAGATGATTACTTGGAATGGATTAGAAAGCTTGGAAGTAAATTAGTAAACTTGAAGGGATTTTTGAAGTGTTCTTGAAGTGTTCTTCCTATGATGATTATAGCTTAATTCTTGAAGTGATTTTTGATGAAGATGATGATTAACTACTGGAAAAATACGTTCATAATAGTGTGGGTGTGTTGAGAGAGAATTAGAAAGAGAATTGGAAGTGAAATGGAGTGAATGATGAGTGGTAATTGGTGAGTGGTGAGTGGGGTTAAAAGGAGTTCTAGTTAGTTGACTAGCTCATGGTAGAAGTTAAAATTGATTAGTCATACATGACATAATCAAGAGTGGAATCCCATGCTAGTTCCTATTGTTATATACCCATAGTAAGTACGTTTTGAAGCTGTGTATAATACGGGTAAAAATACGACTAGAATTCTTGATGAAAGAAAAGAATGGGAAAGTAACTGTAACCATTTTCGTTAAGTATGAATGTTTTGATATATGTCTTGAAGTCTTCCAAAAGTATTTTAATACATCTAAATACACTACATGTATATACATTTTAACTGAGTCGTTAAGTCATCGTTAGTCGTTACATGTAAGTGTTGTTTTGAAACCTTTAAGTTAACGATCTCAATTAATGTTGTTAACCCATTGTTTATTATATCTAATGAGATGTTAAATTATTATATTATCATGATATTATGATATCTTAATATATCTTAATATGATATATATACATTTAAATGTCGTTACAACGATAATCGTTACATATATGTCTCGTTTCGAAATCCTTAAGTTAGTAGTCTTGTTTATATGTATATAACTCATTGTTAATATACTTATGGAGATACTTACTTATCATAATCTCATGTTAACCATATGTATATCCATATATATATCGTCATGTCGTTTTTACAAGTTTTAACGTTCGTGAATCGCCGGTCAACTTGGGTGGTCAATTGTCTATATGAAACATATTTCAATTAATCAAGTCTTAACAAGTTTGATTGCTTAACATGTTGAAAACATTTAATCATGTAAATATCAATCTCAATTAATATATATAAACATGGAAAAGTTCGGGTCACTACACAACAATTACATGAAACATCAATTAAAATGCATCAGGTGGTTGAAACTAGCAACCTTTGAATCATATGACCAATCACCAACCTTTGAAGCTACAAATGGGTTCTACTCAGATGAGTAAATCAGCAACCTTTGAATCCGGTTTGTGCTTGAAACCTTTGAATCTTTGAATTTGATTTCCTTTAAATCTTTGAATCTGATTTTCTTTGAATCTAAATAGCAGCCAAAAACCTTGATAATGAATACTAGCCTGAAACCTTTAAATCTGGTGGTTGTTTCCAGATCTGGTGGTGTGGAGGTTTGTTTCCAGATCTATTGGTGGTGGTTTGCGTTTGAAGGTAAAAAACGAAAGGGAAGATGACGGGTTACGGGTTATGTGACCTTCAACGGTGGTGGTGGTGGTGGTTACGGGTTATGTGACCTTCGGCGGTTGTGGTAGTGGTTACGGGTTATGTGACCTCCGGTGGTGGCGGAGGTGGCTATGGATTTTAAAGATGGTTTGGTTACTTAATTAATTGTGTTAATCGTTAATCCAAGAAGATAGCTAATTAATTTGTTGCTGTTTTTGGATGTGAGAGAGGAAAGAGATACCCCTAAATTGATATGGGTTTGGATGTGAGGATTTTAATGAAGAAGAAAAAACAATGACAAAAATACCTTCACATGACATGCACGTGATAAGGGGTAACGGCAGGTTTTGACAGAAAGTAGACGGGAGGACGAGGGATGTACTCTTTTAATAGTTTAGGGACGAGGAATGCACAAAAAAAAGAAAAGGGACGAGGAGTCAAAATCGATGTAAAGTTCAGGGACGAGGAATGAAATTTTGTCTATATAAAATTGAAAGTTGAATATTTATTTTTGAAATTTGACATTTATTTTTATTCATTTATAAAGACAAAAATAAACATTTGTCAGCGACTTCCATATACATGAAATAAATTATTGAGCCATAAGTAGGTATTCCTACTCATCCTTATATTTTCCAACTTAAAGTTGTTGAGTATTTTTTAACTGTAAGGTGTGCACTTTTATATTTCTTTCTTTGTTTATTAACATTTGATTTTTAGTTTTACTACTTACTACTTATGTGATATATATTGTGTTAATATGTTAATTTAATAAAACTAGAAGTGAAATAGAGTTTTGGTAGTTCACTCCATAATGCACACGGTTCTAATCATGTTGTCTCAGCAATATTTAATATATGTTTTGTAACATACAATCACCTCGAAGACAGAAACATCAAACATCCAGTTGTCCAAATAACAACAATATGTTTCTGATAGACCCCATAACGTCGATCAAGCAAAAGAATTAAATACTAGCTTAGTGCGGAAACGAAGAACAAAAGAACTTTCTCAAAGTTTAACATTTTATTGAATAAATGAAGAACATAAACAATGAAAAACAGAGGATAGACGATCTCAAAGTTATGAGATCGGTTCTTGCTGCAGGCAAAGACAACTAACCTCACCCCAAGACCTCTTTATTTATAGAGTCTTGGGGATAAGAATTAGAAAACTAAATCCCCTAGATAAATGCAAATCCCACTAATTAAGGGATTTATACAAACTACCGATTCTATCCAATCAATTCTAATAAATAGAAAATATTTTCCTAACAATAGGAAATCTTTTCCTAACAGTTTCTCAAATAATAAAGTACGGAGTAATAAATAAAAAGTATTGGCACTCTAGACAGATTATAACCTCAGCTTAGACATAGTTTGGTTCTATATTTTATCAAAAATAACTTGATGCATGTTACTTGCATTAAATTAAATTAATTTAATTAAATTATCTATATATCTAATAGACAAAACACTGTATCGCTATTCACCAATAGTAGTCAGGGGTATTTTCGTCATTGCACTTTTTTTTTCTTTGTGTCTCCAACGATAAAAGAAGCAACTTTCGTAAAAGAATCAACCCTTCAATGTTACCAAAAGATGTCGAAAAAAACTCTTTTTTACAAAAAAAATCAACTAACTTCTTTTTTTTCCCTTCTTTACTTCCTCAACGATAAAAGATGCAACTTTCATAAAAGGAACAACCTTTTAATGCTACCAAAAGATGTCGAAAAACATTCTTTTTTACAAAATAGATCAACTAACTTTTCTAATAAAAAAAAACGAACGCTAAAAGAAGCAACTTTCACAAAAGGAACTCTTCAATGTTAGATGTCGAAAAAAATTCTGTTTTACAAAATAGATCAAGACTTTTTTTTAAACTCGCATTGAAAACGGAGCCTCCGGCGCGAAACGAGGGTTCCACGACTAGTTTGTCATCAAAGAACAAGCATAACTTCACAGTTCACACTACCTATTATATTACCCATCTACCCTTTACAATTGTTGGCCAAGAACAAAATGGTCATTTTCAAATAGGGGTGTGATTCTATGATGCTACTCGATTAATTAAAAACTCGAACTTCAATGCATTTTGAAGATTGTTTAATTAGTAAATGAGCTCAACATTTATATATCGAGCTCAATGTTGTTACATTGAACTTGTACTAATACCAAACAAGCCGAACTTGAACTAATTAACGCCTCCCATCTTAACAATCGCGTGATAAGTCTTACTTCATCAATAAAAAGATCTAAACTACCCCTAATAAGCTAAAAAACGGCACGGAACAAATTTGCGAAATTAGAGGTTCAATCAAAAAAACCATTCATTCAATCAATCATGTATACGATTCACTCAATGAAAATCGGAAGATTCAACATCATCTGCGTTCATATCCACAAATATGCAACCGCGATGCAGATTCAATCGTATCATCATCATCAAGAAGTTAGGAGTATTTCTTTTATCTGGAGTATTTCTTTTAATCTGGCTCACATCTAATCTAGGATTCGTAGATGAGGATGATTGACGATCGAATCGTGCGGTAGCATTTATGGTTACGATTTCCATTAAATAAAACATATGCTTATTCTAGGGTTCTTGCGGTTTGACCAGATGCTCTTGTGTGATACGTCAAGAATGAAAAGGTTAGAGTTTCCATTATTGATTTTTTATCGTTTTATATTACTATATTTAAATTTAATTTAAATTGATTTATTGGGAGACTGATTAGGGTTTCACGAATTAGATTCATATCAATAATCTGAGATCTGGTGTTGAAGGAAAGGCCAAATACAATTGGGTGGGAAAACAAGTTAGTTCTTTAGAATTGTAGCCAAGCAAATGCCCAATCGTCGACGAAATCTTGTACGAATCCATCGATCAATACAATCGTCTACTCACTCGAATCCTGTACAATCGACGAATTCGATTGTAAAGTTTTAAAGTTATGTTGAGGTATAGAGTTATGTTATGAAGCTGCACATGGCTAAATATCAGTCGTGGAAGATCTAATAGATGAGGAAGCTAAATATTATTTTGAGGAGTGGAGTAATGATAATGATGAAGATAAAAAGATAACCAAAAGACAAATGTACCAAACATGAATATGGTCTAAACGGTTTTTTTTTTTTTTTTTTTTTTTTTGCACTTTATCATAAATACTAGTTAAAGACCCGCGAATTCGCGGGATGCTTTAAAAAAAATTCTAGTAAAGTAGAAACGGAGTTTTTATAACTTGGTTTTCGATTGTTATAGCAAAGAATCAAATGTTTTTTTTTTGTCAAATTCTTCGGGAGCTATAAACAGATTAGCAAAGTAATATAAATCATAAACAACTATGAACAAGAATTAAAAAAAAACAGTTTACATAACATAAATCAATCAAATTACTAAATTAAGTTTCATGTAGCATCAATATAACGTTTGAAATACTGATAAACAGAGTTCATAGATCATAATGTGACTTAAATGTACACTACAAAATAGAATAATAGAGTTCAAAGATAGCCCTCTAAGATGGTTTTAATTAAAAAATAAATGAGCATAACACTAACGTTATACAAAATTGCTGAAATCCACAGCATATGATGTACTCTACCACATTGTGTGCATAATGCCAACAATGGTTTCTGAAAACTCGCAACACACTTGTATGAAAGCTACTAAATTTGTCAGGTTTTTAACCCCATATACATCTGCACCTTGAGTACCTATTTGAGAAATGACTCAACCAGCAAAAAAGAATTATCGTTATACCCTCTTGGTAGCATACTTAAAGTCTGGCTCTGTATATTTTCAGAAAAGGCAAGCTTCTTATTATTAAGTATCCAATGAAGATATGCACAACCATACAATAGCTACACATTGTATGTACAAACTCATGAATATACATAATAAAATATTTACATTATCTTTCTACATTCAAAAGATAGCAATTTGAAACTCAAATAGGCAGCCCCAAATTAAAACCTACTCAGAAGATGAAATCTCATCTACTTGAACAAAATGGTAACAAATAATCAAACAAGATGATTCAAGAGGACATTGAAAAGTGTACCCCTAACAAATAATAAATCCACCGATGTACAAAATGATAAAGAAGCCGAAATCTTTTTTAACCTTTAGGGTTCTATCATCATTATAAAGATATATTGGGCTACTTTATAGAAATAGCTCATATTTGTACGTTATACGCACAGATAAACAACATATGCTCGGCGAGCTGGTTTAATTACATCAATTTTACCTGTGCTTCAATGATTCCTTGAATAACATATACTCCATTGATTCTTCGCTTCCAATAAAGTTCCATAATACACAGTTTTTAAACGTAAAATTAGTTTAAATAAAAATAATATCATAATTTTACTTATATAGACCTAAACCAGCCCAACCCAAACAAGATCAATTAGTGTCACTATAAGTAGTACTCCGTATAAATTTTTTGCTTTGCAGATAATCCGAGTAAAATCTATCACGAAGCTTTCAACTTTATTAACCTTGAATGGGCCAATTCTCTAAATTTACATGTTCCCCCTTTTTTAGCATGATTCTCATTATCTACTTCAATTACTGGACCTATGGATGCAACTGTCTTAAATCTAAATCCAAAACCCTAAACCTAAACTCTAAACCCTAAAATATAAACCCTAATCCCTAAATCTAAACCATAAAACCTAAACCCCAAACCTAAACTCTAAACCCTAAAAACCATAAACCCTAAATATAAACCCTAAACGCTAACATAAACCCTAACCTAAACCCTAAATCTAAACCCAAAACCCTAAACCTAAACTCTAAACCCTAAAATATAAATCCTGGACCCCAAATCAAAACCCTAACCTAAACCCTAAATCTAAACCCAAACCTAAACTCTAAACCCTAAAATCTAAACCCTAAATCTAAACTCTAAACCCCAAACCTTAAACTCTAAACCCTAAAATCTAAACCTTAAATCTAAACCCTAAACCCTAAATCTAAACCCTAAACCTAAACTTTAAACCCTAAAATCTAAACCCTAAACCCTAAATCTAAACCAACTCCACCAAACTTCTTCTAATTACTTGATATTCTAAATCTTCTGAAGCTCAAGAATCCCTTGCCAACATGACTAAAAAAAAATCCCAATTTTATGTTCTCTGCAAAGACATCGAAACATTCATTATTATTAATTGTTGTTTATGATTCTATATAAAAAAATAAATAAGGACAAATTGTAACAGTCTCAAGCATATGTTATTCCAAACTATTGCAACCTCAATTGAAACTGTATTATTTCCGAACACGTTCTCAAAGCCGCACATCATAACTATACAAATAATTATGATCCAGCACTAAAACCTACGAAGAACAATATGATTCGATCGTTGTGTCAAAAAAATTCTGTTAAATAATCAACATGATGGACGATGATAAAAGTTATAATGATTATGAAATGTACCTGTAAATTGTTATAATACAGCTAATAAAGTTGTATTAAAAAACATAAGTGAACTTCGTATATTAGTTGTAGTCAAGTGGACAGAATTGGTTAAGCAGCCCAATAAAAAGGGCTGATGTAAACAAAGGCTGGCATTTGGTTCAAGTACTTGTAGGTTGGAATAAACAGTATGATGATGAACTGGGTTTCGACCCAACGGTGCAGCATTTAGTGCCCAACCCTCATAGTTGTCATTGTCATATTATGGTAATTTGTCTATTAGAGCGGGAAATACTTTACATCAGTATATCTAAAATTTTCCTTCTACACGCAATACTTAAATTTATCACAAACTATGTTTACTTGATATGTAATATCTGTGTAGTTTTGATAATTTACTCGACCCCAGAGCAAAAAATGATGATGAATAAGTAGCTTCTCCTTCTTGCCAAAAGAAGCACACCTCGTGCTGCAAACAAACAAAAAAGGAAACAAGACGCTACAAACTCTTGAATTTTTCACCTCCAATTGTGAAAAACTGGAACTGAAGTTGAAGACATCAATCTATAAAGAAACCTGAAAATACATCAAATGTATTATGTTAGGAGTCAGTGTTAAGATACATTATTTGTACAATGAACAAAATAATTTGGAGTAAATCAACAAGTATGGGATGATTATTACTATATGAACTTGAAACAGAGAATCTTTTTAAGATGTTTCCTAATTTTGATAATGCTCACCCCTCACATGTTTTAATATAATGTAATCTTTGAAACTAATAATCTTTGATAATCGATACATGCACAACGGGAAGAAATAACAGCTACAGATGAGTAAAACTTAATTTATTCATACCAAACAAAACGAATAGACTCCCTATAAGCACAGCTTTTATAAAACCTATCTAAAACCAGGACACCCAATTTTAGTTCTTTCGAACGATAATCAAACAACACAGCAGGGTCAGAACAACAGCCTAATGCCAATCATACAACAGACCAGGATGATGATAATTAAATAAAGTAACAAACATTGCTCTTTCAATATTACATATGAATAAGTGACCCAACATAAAACTTAAATCTTCAGTAAACGTATCATTTAACTTCAGCAAATGTCTCTGAAGCCCATAATAAATTAAGAAGCTAACCTTTAGCAATATAACCCGTGATTAGTACTTAGCTTTGAAGATGCACAATTAGATTAGGCTTTGAAAGGACGAATTTCATAAGGGAATTAAGGACTTAAGGAAAATATTTTAAAACCTACCATAATTAACATGATAAACAAATTAACTCAACATACCAAACAAATACTCCCCCAAACAATAATAATAGGTTAGATTAGGCAAAATACTAAAAAGCATTGGATAAAAGACTCATTTCAATTATGTCATACCTGACATAGAAGGTTCATTCGATCACAACTATTTTGTCAAAGGTAACCTTTAACAGGGATATTTTCTTTCATGAGCTTGGCACATGTATATGTCCGCACAAAAGGAAGCACAAATTGACAAATTATGAAACAATAATGTTAATTCACCACAAGTATTAGCTGTTAAAATATAAGCAGAATAATACCTCTAAAATAAGAGAGAAAGTCACCCAAAGTGTACGAGTATCTGTACAAATGAAATCTCCATTAGTCCAAATAAGTATAAGTATAATAAATAATTAGAAGGACCCAAATTTATCCACATGAAATACTAAATACATTTTAACCCAAGCACATTTTGAACAACCCATATGC
This sequence comes from Rutidosis leptorrhynchoides, assembly GCF_046630445.1. Lineage (NCBI taxonomy): Eukaryota > Viridiplantae > Streptophyta > Magnoliopsida > Asterales > Asteraceae > Rutidosis > Rutidosis leptorrhynchoides. Next base: position 718,028,575 of record NC_092333.1, read on the forward strand.
CACGTCTACAACTAATTATAATCAATTTTATGAAATCTTCATTCAGTCTACATATACCAGGGCTAACTGCTAAATGTTCCAAAGTTAATTAAAGATAATCTAATAGAGATGACATATGCAACTATTGCATGTATTTATGTATGATTTTTCTATAGATTCTAGAATTATGTATAACTTGGTAATTAAAATGCAATGCAACAAAGGTTAAGGATCATAAAAATAACCATCATATATTTAAAGCCATCATCATTCATGTGAATAAAAGGAATTCAAGACTTAAAAAACTATAAGGAATTTGAAACTAATAATCTTTGATAATAGATAGATGCACAGTAGCAAGAAAGGTGCAACCTGAATAGTCAACCACCGACCGCTGAATTCATTCCATCACAACCACCCACACCTTCGTCGACGTCGTCACCGCCGCACGCACAACCCACGTCGTTTATCCGCCTGCAACCCATTCCGTCACACACCATTTCATCCCCGTTATCGTGTATGTCATTTCCTTTTTCCAACTACCAGGTAAGCGTAACTTTTCTTACAAATGTATACATTTAGGGTTTCGATTTTTGGTCTAAATTTGTCCGTTCACCACACTGCAAAATAAACGAAATATCATATAGTTATTAAACTGATAACTGATGAACAAAAACTGGAGGTGACAATGTCGACCCACTTAACTATTGAACGGATCAAAATGGGTTATGCTTGATTCTAACAGATCATATGGGTACAATAAAATTATACCTTCAAGAAAAACAGGTCAAATGGACTAAAACTCAACTAAAGTGTATTTCAAATCTACAGTATATTATCCATATCATTTTATTTTAAAACCAAACCCATCTAAACCTGTTGGCCAATTTACCACCACTAAGACTAACTGTTGAACTTGGAATTTATATTTCGTCACACAATTTACCTTATGACATAGTAGTAACAAAAATCGGCCAAGATGAACGTTTGAACCGCTTCTGCGAGAAAGACCATCGGCAACCAAAAGTATCCGCTTCCTAGTAAAAACAGATACGATCCAGCAGATTCATAAACCTATCATTCATCACACAATATAATGCATAAGGTACAGTTTTAGTTGTACAATCATAAATTCACATATAAGCATATATTATGTGTACATAAACAATTGGTTTTAAACCCCAAGGGGTGGCCTAGTGGTTGAGTGCTTGGAAATCTCCAAAGGAAACCAAGATTCAATCCTTACTACCTACACTTTGGGGGCTTGCCTTTCAAAAAAAAAAAATAATAATAAACAATTGGTTTTATGTTTATTTGATTATACCTGGATGATCCAGTGAGCACATCCCAAAAACCTTGCAAGGCCAAGTGCAAACACGTAACGTGCAGTAGATGGTTCGATCATCCACACTAAATAAGGAAAAAGATTAAACGAATTACTTTTCTGATTATTAGATTTTTACCAAGTAAATGTATCACTAAAATATGGTACTTTTACAATAAAAGATCCAAACCTTGGTTTTTTGCATCATCATTAGTTGAGGAAGGACTGCAATTGATTCCAAATACACACAAAATGCCCATGAAACTTTGCTCATATGAAAATGAGGAGGACTGCAATTGATTCCAAATATAATCAGCGTATTCCTACTAAATTAAGAGCAGGAAAAATTGTCATAGCTAGCAAATAATATCATAATCATAATTTAAATCAAATCAAAATACAGAGTTAAAAGGCAGTATAATAAAATTGAAGGTTAGTTATTAACAATTGCATCGTCTTAGTAAAACTTTAACATATGACCTATGCATAAATAGAATTAAAAAACCAACATAAAAGCCACCAATAATGTGTAGTACTTCTTCTGCAATCTTTTCCTTTTGTTCATCTTATACTAATAATAATAAATAAAAAATTGTCACATGCTGAATAAATAAACCCAAATAAAGCACTGATTTGGACATGAAATTTAACAAATCTTACCTTGGTAGATTCACTACAACATAAGGAACAAATTTCTTAACACAATTCATGATCAAATTGAGATTCAAGGATTTAGGGTTAGAAAGATGAGGAAGGTTAGGTACGGGCGTGTTTTGGTGATGTTTCTAGAAATGAAAATATAAGAGAACATGTATACACTTAATTGTGTATTATTACTTAATTGTGTAGTATCACAATACCCCATGACACACGGGTATTTACTAGTTATTTGAAATCTTACGTACCTCATTTGGCGGCCCTAACCGAGTCCAAATTAAATAAACAAACATGTTCTATGATCCTTGTCACAAACTAGTCTTAACCAAATAATAAAATAGCACTATTCATTTAATTAAAATAAAAGCATAAATAACCACTCAATTATGTCTAAGGGTAAAAAGGTCATCTTACATCTAGGCCCGGTCTGAGGATGTTACAGATCCACCCCCTTAAGAAGGTTCCGTCCTCAGAATCTGTTCATGGTCAAACATGCGAGGGTAACGAGCCTTCATCAACTCTTTAGTCTCCCATGTTAGGTTCGATCCTAAGCTATGTTTCCATTCAACAAGCACCATTCGGATCTCCTTCTTTCTTAACCTTGTTACCTTTCTATCGACAATTCTAACCAGTTCTTCAACTAACCTTTGATTCAGGTCCCACCCTCAAATCACTCAACAGAACTAGTTGTGTCTCATCATCGACCTTACACTTCCTAAGATAACACACGTTGAATGTGTTTTATATTCCTGCCAACTCTACTAGAAGCTCTAACACAACCGTCTGGTCATTAATCCTCTAAATAATTTTGAACGGCCCAATGTACCTTGGAGCTAACTTACCCGGCTTACCGAACCTGATAACCCCTTTTCACGGTGAAAATTTTAAGTAAACACGATCTCCCACCTCAAAGCTTACCGAATGTCTACGTGGATCGGCATGCATTTTATGTCTATCAAACGCCGCTTTCAACTTTTCATGCGCTACCCGCAAACTGTTTATCACCGGCTTCTAACCAACAAGTCGGCGTTCTACATTTACGACCATACAGCATCTCATAAGGCATCATACCAATACTCGAATGATAAGTATTATTTTAGGCGAACTCGATCAAAGGTAAATGTATATCCTACGGACCACCGTACTCTAACACGCATGACCTAAGCATATCCTTTAGTGTCTGTATTGTACGTTTGCTCTGATCGCATGTCTGCGGATGACACGCTGTACTCGAATTTACCCTTGTTCTCATAATCCTATGCAAATTGTTCTAGAAATTGGACACAAATCTAGAATCCATGTCGGATACGATAGATAATAGAACCTCATGTCGACTAACTATCTCTTTCAAGTATAACTCTGCCAGAATGCTCAGCGAGGCTGTCTCTTTTGTTGCTAAAAAGTGGGCACTCTTAGTCAGTTTGTCAACAATTACCCAGATCATGTCATTAACTCTCTAAGTTCTGATGGAATTTTCAACTATTGTAACGAACCATAGGGTTTGTGGTGTTCGGCTTTAACCTGAGCGCAAATATGACACCTTTCCACCATTTGAGCAACATCTTTCTTCATCGTTGGCCACCAATACATCGGTTTTAAGTCATTATACATCTTAGTACTACCCAGATGGACAGTCAACCTCGATTTGTGTGCTTCATTTAAGATCAATTTCCTTAAATCTCCAAGCATAGGCACCCAAATTCGGTTCTTAAACGTCTTAAGTCCACGAGAATCGTCAGTCAATTGGTCTTTTATTTAGGTCATCAGTTCAGTCATTAAGTTTTCCTCCAATAAAGCGTGGGCTTGAACTTGTCTTATATATTCAATAAGGTCTGAAACTATTTCGGTTCTCATAAATTTTATGGTCTCCACAGTCTTTTTACGAATCAAAGCATCGGCAACAACGTTTGCTTTGCCCGGATGATACTTTATTTCACAAGCGTTATCCTTATAAGTTCTATCCATCGTCTTTGCCGCATATTCAGTTCTTTCTGCGTGAAAATAAACTGGAGGCTCTTATGGTCCGTACATATTACACACTTCGTTCCGTATAAGTAGTGTCTCCATAACTTAAACACAAATACCACTGGAGCCATTTATAAATCATGAATCGGATAGTTACGCTCGTGTGTCTTTAACTGACAAGAGGCATACGCGATAACCCTATCTCTCTGTATCAATACACACCCAAATCGGCAATTGACGCATCACAGTAAACCACAAAGTCGTCTGAACCTCCTGGTAATGATAACACTGTAGCCCGACACAACAACTGTTTTAGAGTCTGAAAGGCTTGTTCGTGTTGGTCACCCCATCCAAAACTAAGAACGTAATTTGCGCTCGAATCCTAACGATTTAGAAGCCACCATCTACACCAATAATCCCGCTGGATTTTTCTGAACACAGGGATACAAATTTCTCTTGTAAGCGTCACCATTCATGCCGCCACACGCCACTTATATGGTGATGACTTCATCAACTCCGGTGCCATCGGTGGTTTCACCACCACCACCTTCATTTTTTCATCTATTTAGTTATTTAACAGTTTTAGTTTGGGTATTTCTTTTAGATCCAAATTGGTTTTTGGGTTTAGATCTAAACTAATTTAAAGTTTCAGATTCAAAGTTCGTTAACGTAAGTTACAGAGCCGCCACCATCCTTTGGTGTGTTGATTTGTAATATGCAAAACATATTTAGTAGCCATTTTTGTTCCGCCATTTTTTGACCAATTGTGAGCAATTGTGTTTAGTATGCCTTATTAGTTGGTGATGAAATGAAGGATTTAGGTTTGTTTGATGGAAACATGAAGATGAAGGTGGGTGAAGTGAAAAAAAGAAAGGAAAACTCAAATGGCAATAATAGTAATTCAGAGTGACGTTAAGTGAAAGAACACAATTTACTTTAACTTAAATAACGGTATTTTATGAAGTTAACTAAAATAATGGTGGATGTAGTATGAATAAAGGTGGAAATATCGCTTCTCATGTCTAAATTGTATATTCGTTGCAAGCTTGTAAGGTCACAAGATGATCGACGTTTTCCTGAATTGCAATGACAAAATCGAGTTTGGTTGTTAGTTTTAGAATGTTGAACAGTTTTCTTTACATAGATGTTATATATATTTTGGCGAAAAACACAATTATTTACAGTTTTATTCACATGATGATGGACGACTTAGTAACGGAGGTTTTAGTCACATTTGTATTTGTAACATAAACATATCATACAACATTTTATTGCGACTATTCTATTTATTAACTCTTTTTTTACCCACTCGTGCAACGCACGGGCTCTAAGTTCTAGTATGTATATATATATATATATATATATATATATATATATATATATATATATATATATATATATATATATATATATATATATATATATATATGCTTACTTTAGGAGATAATTATCTTAAACTATATTGTAGTTTACATATTTAACCCAAAATAAAGTAGATATATTAGTTTTTCTTTTTCTTTTTTTTAAATAAATACATAATATATAAAAGGAAATAGAGATCTGTTGATATGAGCCGTTACATGATGAATATCACATCTGTTTGAGAACTACACTAGCGTTAAACATGAAACACACTTGAATATAACTAATCAATACATTTAAACAGATCATGGAGAAAAGTAAGTCTCCCAACCAATAAATAACTAATGGAACGGTTGTCGTAACCGCTACCAAGACCACAAAACCTCAAAAAATGTCTTCAGATGAACTGAAATAAGCAAGCATGAACCTCCCCCACAGACAACTGTAACATCCCACACCATCATAAACCTGATAGAAAAATGTTCATCGGGCAACACAAGAACACCCGCCTCGAGACATCAACCAGAAGACAAGAGAGAACCCCGATAGCTAGCATATTCAAGAGAACCCCAAACGATTCACTTCGACACTATAGCCCGTCGAAGCCCTACCTACGGACAATCGAGAAACAATCGGAGGAGACACCTCAGAAACCTAATTTATTGTGGCTCAACAGCTCAAACGAAATCGCTAAGATTACAATACCAGACTATTCCGAACCAAGGATATATACTAGTTATGTATAGTTTTATACTTTTAATTAAATAGTGGTATATATAAAGTATATAATATATATTTTATAATGCTGGCAGTCTGGTAGTCCACATCTTTGATTATTCAAAGCAGATCCTTTTAACACCTTTTTATTATCTAAAAAAGTGGCTGTCATTTTTACTAATGCCACTATCACAATTCTTAAAACAACACTCTACACATGTCCATTCATTCATTCATTCATATTCATATATTCTTAGTAAAATCGTTTATTATATTTATTATAACCATATTATTATAAAGTCTTACTAAATGTGTGTATATATGTGATGATTAAATAAATTTATTGCTTTTTAACCATAAATCATACGGAGTAAGTGAATTGAGTGATACATTAATATAATAAAATAAAATAAAATAAAATTATGACCACGTAATATAAACACTTTTTTTATATGTATATAAACTCTTCGAAACATGGAGTAGGATTAGGGGTGGTCAGTATTTAGTTTGAAACCGTAGAACCCGAAAACCAAACCGAAATCAAATCTGAAAAAAAATCAAACCGAAACTAAATCGAAAAAAAAACCAAACCGAATTTGTAAAACGGTTTTCGGATCGAGTAAAACCGAAACCGAATTCAAATTCGGTTTTTGGTTCGGTTTTTGATTTTGAAAATTCCGAATTCGGTTTAACCGAAAATCGAATTCAAAACCGAATTCAAATTTTTTAAATATTTAATTTGTATATTTATGTTTTAATGTCATTATAATTTGGGATCCAATCAATAAATTATGTTTTCACCCATATGACGATTTGGTAGCTCACATTATAATTATTTTACTCAAATTATTATGTTCTTCTTCTTAATAACAGAAGTAGTAAACATCATAATTAAGCTATAAATATTAATATATCATCGAATTCTTAATAATTTAATAGTACGTCATTGTTTTAGGATATAAATAACTATGACATTAATAACGTCACAATTAAACTACCAGTTCTCGGTTTTTTCATAATATTCGGTTTTAACCGAAAACCGAATCGAATCCGAAATCGAATTCGGTTTTCGGTTTTGTCCAAAAAAAATTAAAACCGAATACACCGAACCGAATAAACCAAACAAATCAAAAACTGAACCGATGAACACCTCTAAGTAGGATGTCATATATTGGCTTTAATGGGATTGGTGATTGTTTTGGCTTAATTGACTATCCACAACTATAAATAATTCACAAACATTGGTATTAATTGATTATTTTAAATGTTTGTTTAAAAGTTACTGTATATCATTACCATTTTAAAGATTAATTCTAGATAATTAGTTGTAATGAAATGTAATTAAATTCGAAGATCTTCTGACAACTAATACCTTACACATATTTGTGATTTTTGTAAAACTATATTGAAACTTTTAATGTGTATCCTGTCTTAAAATAATTGTCATATTTAACTTTTAAGAGTATTTTTTTACAACAATGACAATAAATATTCTTATTTGTTTTGTGCAGAATATAATACTTCACGTGTTTTCATTGATATATTTTTAATTAAATATTACTCTCTCCGTTCCAATATAATTGTCCTGTTGGACTTTTCAAAGTCAAACTATTAAGTTTTAACTTTAAATATTTGTTGGTTTTATTATAGAATATTTGATGAATTTTATATATATAGATTGATTTTCGAATGTATTTTCATTTTGTATAACTTTCAATCGATATTATACACAAAGAAATATATTTAGAAATGTTTGTATGGAGGGCAACCCAAAAACGACTACCCGTTAGGATTGAACTATATAAGCGAGATATAGACTTAGACACCGTCCGTTGCCCGTTATGTGATGATGTCATCAAGACCGTTGAACATTCACTATTATTTTGCAATAAGTCTATGGATATTTGGAACCGGGTTTTTTCATGGTGGGGTTTTGGCTTAATGTCCAACCTTAGTATGAATGAAATCCTTCGTGGGAATGGGCCGATTACCATGACGGAAAATGGGAAGTGCGTGTGGCAAGCGGTCGTGTGGGTTTGTGCTTATCTTATTTGGGCAAATAGAAACAATGTTATTTTTCGAGGAAAAGGTTGGTGCATTCCGGTGGCAATAAACGAGATGCAAGTAAAGTCCTTTAAATGGATTTTTCATAGATCACGAGGTCGAAAATTCTATTGGTTAACTTGGTTATGTAATCCTAGCACGTATTTAAATTAGATTGTATTGTCGTGTATGTATTATGAGTTTTTTTAGCTTTGGTTGCTTACTTTGCAACATGTCGGGCTTGTATTCTTGTTTGGGCCGTTAGGCTCAAGAAACTTGTAAATGTTTCGTGTTTAATATAATGCTTTGCTTTTCAACAAAAAAAAAATAGAGTGAATCTTGAAGGAAAAAGACTTAAAAAGTCAAAACTAGACAATTATTTTGAGACGGAGTGATGAGTATATAATACATCACAAAATTCATATGATTGATGGTGACTTTACATGTGTTTTCATTGATATATTTATAATTAAATATTATATAATATAAACAAAAATATTTAAAAGTTAAAGTGAATTAAAGAAAATTAAAGTTAAACTATGGCATTTTTTTAACGCAGGAGTACCATATCAAAAAAGTTCAATTTTTAATTAAATATTTTACTCATTAAAAACCGATGTAGATGTATTACTGGTTTTTTTCATAAAAATATAAAGTCAACTATATCTATTGATTACACTTCAAATTAAAAACTAACAAACGTAATTTTCAGAGACTAAAAAGTACTTTTGATTTTTTTTTTCTTAATTTATATTTGACTACAAACTAAATAAATCTATCTTTTGATTTTAAATAAATAATATATATAGTTAATATGTGAACATTTAAAGTATTGAACTCAAGTTTGTCCAAAAAATGGTATTATACTATATATCTAATTGAGATAGTCCAAATAAATAGTACTATTTTGACTATCTCAATCTCACACTAAAGACCCCAAACTTTGATCAACGTACGAATCGGCCCCTCCTCAATCTTACTAAACCCCCCCCCCTCTAGAAAATACAAAAATGGTATTATAGTATATATTTAATTGAGATAGTTCAAAAGAATAGTACTATTTGGACTATCTCAATCTCACACTAAGGACCCCAAACTTTGATCAACGTACGAATCGGCCCCCTTCTCAATCTTACTAAAAAACCCCACACCCCCTAGAAAATACAAAACACCCCCCAACTCTACCCCCTTACCCCGACCCGACCCGACTTGCCTCTCCGTTATTATAACTATAATAATATTATATAATATATTTCGTCCTTTCACTTTTTTTATTTTTTTTATTTTTTTTGTTTTCACAGTTTTTTTCCTTTTTCCAAAAAATCCCCAAACTTTGTTCATAAATTAAAACCGGCCCTCCAAACAGGGGGTAAAGTGTCAAATAACCATTTTCATAAAAAAAATCTTTACTAAACTCCACCCAAATATTCAAAGGGTCATATCTTCTCGCTCCCAACGAGTTAAATTTTTCCGACACCATCGTTAAACTCGAAATAGTTTTAGGAACACAATGTCACTAACTATAAGCAAAATGGACTCTTTTTAAAAGACGCTAAATATTTGAGGTACTTTTCATACACGTTGATTTTGCGTTAAATTTTTAAAAGTCGAAAATTCCATAGCGAAACGCAGAGATGCACATATATAGTTAATTTAAAATAACATTTAAATCTTTCACGGATTATACCTTTTAGTTCGACTCGAGTTGCGCTTCAACGACATCATCTTTAGCCACGAAATAATTTTACAAACTAAACGCACTAAAATACATTGAAAACCGAACCCCCGGCGCGAAGCGAGGGTTCGTAAACTAGTTCTTTTCAATCACACTAATTAGTATATGTTTCCAAAATAATAATAATAATAATAATAATAATAATAATAATAATAATAATAATAATAATAATAATAATAATAATAATAATAATAATAATAATATAGTATAACACTAATTATTATTATTATTATTATTATTATTATTATTATTATTATTATTATTATTATTATTATTATTAGTGGTATCCATATTTTTAAACTAAATACAACTACTATAGTATAACCAATGAGTTAATAGCTCAGTAGTAACCGTTACATTAAAACTTGAGCATCGTCATGTAAACACTTTCGTCAAAATGCGCTTAGGTTTGAGTATACTCTTGACAAAGATTTATAACTTTTGATAAAGATGCTCAATTATGTCACATTGGAATATTTAGTTGAGCTATTTTATAGACATTCGATTTTTATGAGAAGATTTTGATGAGTTTACAAAGAAAACAAATGATTTGAATTGCCAAAACTAATATAGTATAGGGTATGCTAACTTGTATTATGTGATGACCCGTCCAAATCCACTTGGACGAATACATCATTCATTGATTTCATAGTGAGGTTTTGACCTCTATATGATACGTTTTGTAAACATTGCATTCTTTTGAAAAGGCATACCATAAATGAATATATAAATCCAAGATTTTCGGCGTCTGATGATTTCTACGTATAGATAATCACCGTATATAATAGTTTACAATACTACATCCGTTGACAATGCAGTCAAAATAAGATACATGGTGATGATTTTGTGAATGCAAAGTTTTCTTGAATAAAGCATGTATGACTCCATGCACATAGCTTGTATAACGTATAAGCAAACAGCGGAAGACTTCTAGGAACCTGAGAATAAACATGCTTAAAAGTGTTAACACAAAGGTTGGTGAGTTCATAGTTTTAATGTTGCGCATAATCTGTATATAAAGGTGAATCACAAGTTTTCAGTAGTTTCATCCAGAAACGTTTATCAAAATATTCTACGAAATTGAGCACCCTGGTAACTAAACTTAACGTATATATAATTTATACCCTTTGTATAATCATCTTAATAATACACGCAAACCAACGTGTACGCTTCTCAAATAGCATACGTCCGTTAAAAGGATAGCGCTCTAGCTCGGACGGGGATATCAAGCCCTATGGATCCATATATAACTACTCGCGCCCACCAATTCTTATAACCGACAGTTACTAGTTACCAAAGCTAAGGGATTTTCGGTTCAAACTCAGTGTAGAATTTAGTATGTACTTGTATCCATTGCGTTTAAAATAAAGTGCATGTATTCTTAGCCCAAAAATATAGATTGCAAAGGCAATTAAAAAGGGAGCAAATGAAACTCACCTTAGCAGCACATAAGGACATTCATCGAAATGAGACCGAAACTCGGAATGCAAAATAACCGTAGATCTCAACCTAGAGAACATATGTTGGTCAATACATGTCTAACAAGCTAAGTCAGGTCATAGTGTATCGCAATCCTAATGCTCGAGACCGACATGCAAAAGTTAACAAAAAACATCTCAACAGTCAATCTGACCCAATACGATCTTTAAATCTATACATGTTTATTATCATAGTATAAGTCTTGATAGTTGAACGAATTTATAGTTTATTAAACTCAAAATATTATTTATTGCAGGAGCTATATTATATTTGAATTATTATGGCAATAAAAAAATATTTTATTATTTCACTTAGCTTTCCAATACTTGTAAAATCAGATTATAGTGTTTATAAAGCTTTAAAACATGATAAGACAGTCAACTTTGATGATTGTTCACCAAAACGAGACGTGCCTTATATAGAAATTCATTTACTCGATTAGTAATATTTAAAAATCTAATTTATCAGTCTCATAGACATGTTGTTTAAATATTAATTTACAGTTTCAAACACAATCTCAATTAACGTCAAACATAATTTAGTGGTTCATCGAAATCACGCGATTTCTAAATGAAAAGTTAATAATTTTTCGCCAGCTTTCCAAAAACATGCATATCATATACTTTATATCAGTAGCATATGTATCAAATTCGTGATTCATCATAAACTATTAAACGACAAAATTTAGCATACAAGCATGTATAAACATATATACTCGAGCACTGGACATGGATACACTTATTAATATATAAAAGATAAGATATGAATGCTCACTTATCAATATTGTGATTCAATATTGCAGGAAAGTACGTAGACGCAACGGAAATGATAAATACTAGATTGACCTCACGAGCATACTCCCGAACTTTACCTATAACCTCCATAGCTATAACCCATAATTTCCTTAGCTCTATCCCACTCGAAACCAGTTTTGAAAACCCATTTTAGATTACTCGAGTAGCACTCCGTCGTAGTATTTTATGTAAATAATACTATAAATAATACGATTAATAATATTAATCTTAATAATAAAAATAATAGTATTAATATGTATATAGATAGAGAGTAAAGAGATTGAGAGAAAAACAGATAACTGAACTCGGCCAGAAATATTCGAGCTTTATAGGACTTGGCCTCTCCCACACTGCCATGCGATCGCATTGTTTTGTGGGCATCTTGCCATGCGATTGCATGGCTTGATGTTCCAGCTCATGTTCCTCTAATTAAAACTGCCGACACTCATTTCTCATATAACTAATATAAATAATATTATTTAATATATAATATATTTAATCTTTAGAATTAATTAAATATTATATTATATTCTCGTGAATAGTTGATTTGTAATTTTTATACCGATGTGTTGTACATTGACCCTCGACTTAAGTACCGGTTCCGGTTTTTCGAACGCATTTTCGTACGCTTGGAAAACTGGTACTTTATGTTTCGTGTAATGTACCTTTATCAATACCAAGACTCAAATCAAAGAAAAATTATCCCACTCAAAGTGTAACTTATTCATTTGAGTGTTTTGGTCATTTGCTTCTGTAAATCGACGTCTCGTTATTTACCAATATATATTATAATAATACTATTTTAAATCTAAACGTTTTATGACTAAGTTATTATTATATTTTTAACACATTATAAAATATATATACTTATATATATTTTTATTCATGTCTAGTTACAAATATTTGTTCGTGAATCGTCGGTCAAAATCATATAAATTTTAAATTTAAATTTGGTCCGAAATTTCCGGGTCGTCACAGTACCTACCCGTTAAATAAATTTCGTCCCGAAATTTGAGTGAGGTCGTCATGGCTAACAATAAAAATGTTTTTATGATGAATATGAGTTGAAAATTTGAGTTTTATCATCATTGAGTAATATGGATAAAACAAATTGTTTATGCGAAGTGTACGAGTGCACAAAAGAGTGAAATGAATAAATGTAGATTTGTTATATCTTTTGACGTAGATAGGATTGATTTTCGGAGTTCAAGGGATTTAGAGAAAATCTTCGTAATAAGATTTGATTCTTCGATAATTAAGGAAATTATGATCTTCTTTGATTAAATGCGATAACCTGTCACGATTGCTCTGTCAGATTTTTCGCTATAAATCCACTCCCTTCATTTCCTTATTTCCACAGCTCACCTTCTATTCTTCCTCCCTCAACTCATACTTTAAAGTATTCGTCAATATGCTCCATCCAGTTCTGGTTCTTGGTATACTCCTAACTTTCATATCTATCATTCTTCTTTTTCATCTGCCGCCGGAGGAATCTATTCACTTTTACTATACTCTTGGCTTTATAGTGTTTTTAGTTCTCCCATGTCTTTACGTTGCAATACTTATTGATATACACGGTTTGTAATTTATGTGTTGTCGTCAGGCTTTATATCTTTCCTTATTTTTTTCAGAGTCCCTGCTTCTGTCTTTCTATAATTATCGACATCCACAGTTAATGCTCTCTCCTATTTGCTGCGATTTATACCCCCATTTCTATTTCGGAGCTTCATGCTCTGTTTTCCCTTCTATCCATTAAGCACCGCATGTAATGGTCCAGAATTCGCAGATATGAATTTCGGAATGAACATAGTTAATGTTATAAGAAGAAAATTGTAATGACACGATCTTGATTTGTCAAATTACCAGAATACCTCGAAAAAGACCGAATCATCAAGAAAATATTATCTTAATATGTTTAGAGGTTAAATAGAATGAAAGAGTTATGTAACATGGTTCATGATGAGGGTATGATCTGTGAACCTTTATCACGTTTCATTAGAAACTCAGCATGACTTACTGTAATATAATCACGTTGATCAAGTGTCATTATATTATACTAACTCATGCTTCAATTCCCAATACTACTTCAAAAACATTCATATTTTAAATTCGAATTTTTCAGAATTTAGAAACTAAAACAGTTTCCTTTATGATATAACACAGATATCGCGAAGAGATAAATGATTTCAGATAAGAATATTTATGAAAATATCTTCAGAAATATCGAGGATATTTATAATGAAAGATACGATGATATCTTAGAATTTCTAATATCGAAAGATGATAAAGAAGATTTGTCCTTAAAGGTTTAGAGTCAGGAGCAAGGTATTCGTTAATGACTTCAACAAATACTGAATCATTTGGATTCTTTGAAGGCAGGTTTAGTCTTTGTGATTTGTCCACAGCCTCCTTCATGGTTTGCTCAATCTGTTTTTCAGTTCCAAACCTTCTCTTTTTTCGAGCTTTACCAACACACTATTCTTTATCATCAAACTTTTAGCTGTTAAGATCGTTTATAGTTTTTGCTGCTTCATCAGCATTCAAAGTTATCATAACCGAATCGTCGGTTATCAATCCGAGGTGTTTTCAAAAGTTCGAAGGATTTGAATGAAGATTGTAATTGTCAATATACATAAGATGTTTTATAGTCTTGAATGATACGAATATTTTTTTGGGCTTTATGAATAGAAGTGATGTTCTAGCACAGTTTAGAAGTCATTGTATATCTTTGAAAGGTGTAGGGATCTGAGAGTGATGATATCGGTTATATCTTGACTTGGATTCTGATATGTTAAAATCAGAATATGTAATTGAATTTGAATGAGTATGGTTATTTTGATTTCTATGAAAGAATATATCTCGTTGTGAAAGTAGTGAGTATAGTTGATGATTTGTTGAATCATAATCGAAGAATAAACATATTAATTGTGAATTTATATATCTTTCGGGTATTACCTACCCGTTAAAAGTTTCGCAATTAATATTTTGTACCCGAGAATTTTATTACAGTCTTTATGAAAATATATGTATGTATATTTTCTTCAGATGTAATACAGATTTAATGAGTTAATATCATATTAAGCTCATTTGATTTTCGGCTGGATTATAAGTGAATAATCTCTAAAACATTAAAGATTTCATAATCTTCGCGAAGTATTTTACTAATGTAATCAATACCTCGTTATTCAGTTTTATTGATATTTCCTCAGTGAATCATGTTGGTGCTTATGGAACTCTTGCTAACTTCGCAAGGTACGAATGATGTTTTCTGGAAAGTTTCAAGTACATCGAAAATGAAAGTGTAAAATCAAAAATGTATTTGAATAATACACTTGATTTATTATGAAATGGAATCTATTAAGTTGAAGCAGAGATTATAGTTAACGATTGTTAAGTCATTAACGATGGATGTACCTCATAGCATATTAATAACATGAATTAACCGAGTAGTTAAGATTCACACGTAATAGCTTAGTACGAAAAGATTTATTTTGATCTCAAAATTCATATATATATAAAATATACATATAATTTCTTCAGAGGAAATGAGTTAATACTTCATAACTCGTTGATACGATATACGCGTTGTTGATTAGTGATGATGTTTGCGGTGATTATGGATCTGGTGGAGCTTGTGATGTTGTAGATGCTGCTGATGCTGACGGTACAGACGGTGCTGGTGATGCTGACGGTACTGTTGATGCTGCTGGTAAAACAGATCTAGCTTGTAAATCGTGCACCATTCCGATCAGGGTTTTATTTCATCATTTCTATTCATTCACTCATCTGGTTTACAATTAGAACTAGAATAAGTAATCTCTAAAACTTTTAGAAACTACATATTCTCTGCAGAATATTTCTTCGATGAAGTTATGAATCAATATTTCATCGTTTGTTGTTGTTGGTATTCCTTGGTATCAATAGTGTGTATGACGTTGATGTTCGAGATACAGATTGTGATGTTGAGGTGTGGGATGCGGATGTTGTTGGTGGTGGTGGTAATGATACTGTTGGTGCTGATGATGGTGGTACTATTGATGCCAGTGATGCTGCTGGTGCTTGTAACCTTTGTACCATATTCTCCAAAGCCACTACTCGAGCGCGAAGCTCGTTGACATCTTCTATTATACCGGGGTGATTGTCAGTTCAGACGAGCGGATGAATAAGATCTAGAATTTGAGATAATATATAATCATGACGAGATACTCTGGAAATGAGAGAGAAAATGGTATTACGAACAGGTTCGCCGGTAAGTGCTTCAGGTTCTTCGCCAAGAGGGGAATGTGGTGGATGGAAGGGATCACCTTCTTCTTGTCTTCAATGATTAAGTAGATTACGAACTCATCCCCAATTCATCCAGAATAGGTGATGGCTGATTGGTTGATCCATTCCGGTTACACTGTCTTCGGAGTTCATGTGAATATCCATATCGGAATAGCTGTCGGAGGTTAAGGAATTTGAACTAGGTACGGGATCCATCTTGTATAATTAGAGAGATGATTTTTGATATGAAATATGTTATAGAATTTAGATTGGTACTCTTCAATACATAATTTACATATGTATATATAATACCAAAATTCCATAAATCACGGTGGAATTTTCGTAAGATGTCTGAAAAAGTTTACAGTAACAGATATGTTAAGATATGAATTCATCTGTATACTATCTATGCAATAAATGCAGGAAAACGTGTCTAGACTTAAGAATGATAAGCATGTAATTTCTGACAAGAAATGATAAGTAAAACTCGGTAAAAATAGATACGGTCATAGTCCGGACTCACTAATGCATCCTAACAATTACCAGTTAAACACACTAATGCAAATTCTGGTTCCCTATGACCTCAAGCTCTGATACCAACTGTGATGATCCGTCCAAATCCACTTGGACGAATACATCATTCATTGATTTCATAGTGAGGTTTTGACCTCTATATGATACGTTTTGTAAACATTGTGTGATGACCCGGAAAATTTCGACTTATTTAAACCAATTCTCTATATGATTTAATATTTTCGACATGATAAGCAACGAATTTTGACAAGTTTTAAAACTTTTGAAAATGATTTTTTTATATAACGGTTGACCACCCTGTTTGTCCAACGATTCACGAACGTCATAACATGTATTATATACATATTTTAATAAATATAAGTTTTCGATATATACGGAATCATGCGAATAATATTTATATACGAAATGATTAAAAATTTACTATTAAACGATGCTATTTCAAATTAAAATTTTTACGTATAAAGTCATTTTATTTTTATGATATAATTTTTGTATTTTTTTTAAGAAACGAAGTTAAATTAATAATGTACAATTTGTAAAGCACAACGTACAACGTGTAGCTTAAATAGTTGAATTTAAATTAATTCATTTACTATTCACATGAAAATGACATGATAGAAATTATTAATTATAAGTTACATAGAATACTCCTGAAGTATTTAATAAATACGACTTTTTAAAATTTTAAACTTGATTTACGTATCATAATATTATAATATTATGTCGACGAGGAAGAAATCAAAAAATGTGAGCTGGAAAAGGGATCCATGCGATCGCATGGAATTCCCTCACATTCCCCATGCGATCGCATGGGGTCTGATATCAGGCCACATTATAAAGCTCGATCATTTCTGCCATTTTTTTTTTCTCAATCTATCTCTCGACCTCTTCTCTCATATATATATATATTATATAAATTATTATTATTATTATTATTATTATTGAGATTAATATTATTATTAATCTTATTATTATTAATATTATTAATTAGTATTATACATAAAATACTACGACGAGGTTATGAGCGTGTCACTTTCAAAATGGTTTTCAAGCGGGATAGAGCTAAGGAAATTATGGGTTATTGCCAAGGAGGTTATGGGTAATGTTCGGGGGTATATTTGTGAATCAAACCTAGTGTTTATCATCTCTGTTGCGTCTACGTACTTTCCTACAATATTGAATCTCAATATTGATACGTAAGCACTCATATTTTATCTTTTATATATTAATTGTGTATCCATGTCTAGTGCTCGAGTATATATATTTATACATGCTTGTATGCTAAATTTCGTCGTTAAACAGTTTATGATGAATCACGAATTAAATACATATGTTACTGGTAAAAGGTATATGATATGCATGTTTTTGGAAAGCTGGCGAAAAATCAATGACTTTTCATTTAGATATCGAATAGTTTCGATGAACGGATTAAGGGAGATGGTCAACTGAATTATGATTAACGTTAATTGAAATTGCTTTTGAATCTGCAATTAAGATTTAAACAACTTGTTTACGAGATTGATAAAATGGATTTTTGAATATTACCAACCGAGTAAATGACTCCTTATATAAGATATGTCTCGTTTTGTTGAACTGTTGTCAAAATTGACTTTTTGAAACGACTTTGGATAACTTTTGTATGTCGATCTCGAGCATTAGGATTGTGATACACTATGACCAGACCTAGCTTGATAGACATTTATTGACCAACATATGTTCTCTAGGTTGAGATCTACGGTTATTTGGTAATCCGAGTTTCGGTCATATTTTGGTGAACGACTTTATATGCTGCTAAGGTGAGTTTCATTTGATCCCTTTTTAATTGCTTTTGCAATCTATATTTTTGGGCTGAGAATACATGCACTTTATTTTAAACAATGGACACAAGTACATACTAAATTCTATACTGAGTTTGAACCAAAAATCCCTTAGCTTTGGTAACTAGTAACTGCCGGTTATAAGAACTGGTGGGCGCGAGTAGTAGTATATGGATCCATAGGGCTTGATATCCCCGTCCGAGCTAGAGCACTAGCCTTTTAACGGACGTATGCTATTTGAGAAGCGTACACGTTGGTTTGCGTATGTTATTAAGATGATTATACAAAGGGTACAAATTATATATATGTTAAGTTTAGTTACCAGGGTGCTCAATTTCGTAGAATATTTTGATGAACGTTTCTGGATGAAACAACTGAAATCTTGTGATCCACCTTTATGTACAGATTATATGATACATTAAAACTATGAACTCACCAACCTTTGTGTTGACACTTGTTAGCATGTTTATTCTCAGGTTCCCTAGAAGTCTTCCGCTGTTTTCTTATATGTTAGACAAGCTATGTGCATGGAGTCTTACATGGCATATTTTTCCAAGGAAACGTTGCATTCACCAAATCATCACCAAGTATCTTATTTTGACTGCATTGTCAACGGAAGTACTGTTGTAAACTATTATTTATGGTGATTGTCTATATGAAGAAATCATCATATGTCGAAAACCTTTGATTTAAATATTCATTTATGGTGTGTCTTTTCAAAAGAATGCAATGTTTACAAAACGTATCATATAGAGGTCAAATACCTCGCAATGAAATCGATGAATGACGTGTTCGTCCATATGGATTTGGAGTGATCGTCACAGTTGGTATCAGAGCGTTGGTCCTAGCGAACCAGGTCTTGCATGAGTGTGTCTAACTGATAGTTGTTAGGATGCATTAGTAAGTCTGGATTTCGACCGTGTCTGCATGTTAAAAGTTTTGCTTAATATTTCTTGTCAGAAATTACATGCTTATCATTCTTAAAGTCTAAACACGTTTTTCTGCATTTATTGCATAAATAGTGTATAGAAAAAAATTCATATCTTATCGTATCTGTTACTGTAAACTTTTCCTGACATCTTTCGAAAATTTCTCCGTGATTTATGGAATTTGATATTATATATACATATGTAAATTATGTATTGAAGAATACCAAACTAAATTCTATAATCTAATTCATATCAAAAATCATCTCCCTAATTATACAAGATGGATCCCGTATCTAGTTCAAATTCCTTAAACTCTGACAGCTATTCCGATATGGATATTCACCTGAACTTCGAAGACAGTGTAATCGGAATGGATCAACCAATTAGCCATCATCTATTCTGGATGAAATGGGGATGGGTTAGTAGCTTACTTAGTCATTAGAGACAAGAAGAAGGCGATCCCTTCCATCCACCACATTGCCCTCTTGGCGAAGAACCTGAAGCACTTACCGGCGAACCTGTTCGTAATACCATTTTCTCTCTCATTTCCAGAGTATCTAGTCATGATTATATACTATCTCACATTCTAAATCTTATTCGTCCGCTCATCCGAACCACCGATCATCCCGGTATAATAGAAGAAGTCAACGAGCTTCGCGCTCGGGTAGTGGCTTTGGAGAATATGGTGCGAAGGTTACAAACACCAGCAGCAGCACCAGCAGCATAACCAGTACCACCATCATCAACAACAATAGTACCATTACCACCAACAACAACATCCGCATCGCAAACCTCAACTTCACAATCTGTTCCACGAGCATCAACGTCATACGCACAGTAGTTACCAAGAAATACCAGCAACAATAACCAATGAAGTATTAACTCATTTTCCCTGAAGAAATTTTATGTATATTTAGTATATATGAATTTTGAAATCAAAATAAATCTTTTTGTACTAAGCTATTACGTGTGAAACTTAACTGGTAGGTACTACTCGGTTAGTTCATATTACTAATATGCAATGATGTACATCCTTCCTTAACAACTTAACCATTGTTAACTAAAATCTCTGTTTCAATCCAAAGAATTCCGTTTCACAATAAACCAAGTGTATTATTCAATAATATGGTTGATTTTACACTTTCATCTTCGATGCACTCGAAACTTTCTAGAAAACATCATTTGCACCTTGCGAAGTTTGCAAGAATTCCACGAATATCAACACCCTTCACCAAGGAATATCAATAAGAATAAATAATGAAGTATTGATTTCATTAGCGAAATACTCCGCAAAGATTATGTAATCTTTAATATTTTAGAGATTATTCATTTCTAATTCAAGCCGAAAATCAAATGAGCTTAATATGATATTAACTCATTAAATATGTATTACATCTGAAGAAAATATACATACATATATTTTCATAAAAACGGTAATAAAAATTCTTTTGTACAAAGTATTAATTGTGAAATCTTTAACGGGTAGGTAATACTCGGGAAATATATAAGTTCACAATTAATATGTTATATTGTACATTCTTCAACTTTGATTCAAAAATTATTAACTATGCTCACAGCGATATACAATCGTTTTCATACAAATTCAATTACATATTCTGATATTAACGGATCAGAATCCAAGTCATAACTCTGAACCGGTGAAATCATTCTTAGATCTCTACATCTTTCAAAGCTATACTTTGACTTCAAAACTGTGAAAGATCCTTTAGTATTGTTTTTACCAAAAATAACCTTGCAATTCCTTTTCAAAGTATCCAGTATTATCAACCATTCAACCAGTCAATGACGACCTTTCAGACTTGTAACTTTGGCATATACGTTTTTGTTACTGGGGAACCTTTCATGTTCCACCACATTAACAGTAAATGTACCAGCAAATTCATTAATCTGTGACTTAAAGTCTCTTCGAAAAACCATTATAATTGTTCATTGAAACCCTATCATGTACTCATCCACATATTGTAACGGTAATTGCCATACCAACTACCGGAAATTAGCAATCAGTATTTTGAATCTCGCAGCATTTTCTACGACAACAGTTATATATAGATAACATCTATCTTCTAGACTTACATACTTCGAGTGAGAAGTTTCTGAAAAACACCCCAAACTACGAAACTAGTTCTACGAATTTTGGAAAAATGCTGATGAAGAAGCAAAAACTGTAAACGACTTTAACAGTCGAAAGTTTGATGATAAAGAGTAGTGTGTTGGAAAAGCACAGAAAAAGAGAAGGTTTGAAACTGGAAAACGGATTGAGCAAAGTATGAAGGAAGCTGTAGACAAATCACAAGGACGAAATCTACCTTCAAAGAATCCAAATGATTCAGTGTCTGTTGAAACCATTAGTAAGAACCTTACTTCTTATTCTAAACCTTCACAGACAGATTTTCTGCATCATCCTCTGATATTAGAAATTCTAAGATATCATCGTATCTTCCATTATAAATATCCTCCATATTCTGAAGATATTTTCATAACTATTCTTATATGAAATCATTCATCTCTTCGCGCTATCTGTGTTACATCATAAAAGAAATTATTTTAGTTTCTAAAATCTGAAAAAAATTCGAAAAATGAATGTTTTGAAGTAGTGTTGGGAACTAAAGCATGAATTAGTATAATATAATGACACTTGATCAACGTGATTATATTACAATAAGTCATGCTGAGTTTCTAATGAAACGTGATAAAGGTTCACAGATCACACCCTCATCATGAACCATGTTACATAACTCTTTTATTCTATTTAACCTCTAAACATATCAAGAAAATATTTTTCTTGATGATTCGGTCTTTTCCGGATATTCTGCTAATTTGAAAAATCAAGATCGTGCCATTACGATTACCTTCTCAGAACATTAACTATGTTCATCCAAAACTCCATACCTACGAATTCTGGACCATTATTCGCTTGACTTAAGGTCGGGAAGAGAAAACGAAAGCATGAAGCTCCGAAATATAATGGAGAATATAAAGCCCGATAACAACCCCGAAATTACAAACCGTGTATATCAATGCGTATAGCAATATAAAGACACGGGAGAATGAAAAACACTATAACCCCAAGGTAATGGTAGAAGAAAATAACTTCCTCTGGTGGTAGATGAAAAAGAAGAATGACAGATATAAAAGTTAGAAGTATATCAAGAATCAGAACCGGATTAAGCATTTCACAATCTTTTGGAAGTATGAAATAAGGAAGAAGATGTAGGAGTGGTGAAAATAATGAAACGGAAGTGGTTAATTTATAGCGAAATATCAGACATAGCAATCGAGGCAGATTACGCATTTAATCAAAGGAAATCCTAATTTCCGCAATTACCGAAGAATCAAATCTTATTTAGATTATGAATATTTTCTATTCTTTAAATTCCGAAAATCAATCGTTACTACGTCAAGAGATAAGATGCATCTCTATTCTTCATTTCACTCTTTCACGATAACTTCCCTCATACGCTTCGAGTAATTGGATTGTTTTATCCATATTATTCAACGGTGATAGAAATTCTATTTATCAACTCATATTCGTCATAAAAACATTTTTATTGTTAACCATGACGACCTCACTCAAATTTCGGGATGAAATTTCTTTAACGGGGAGGTACTGTGATGACCCGAAAAATTTCGACTTATTTAAACCAATTCTCTATATGATTTAATATTTTCGACATGATAAGCAACGAATTTTGACAAGTTTTAAAACTTTTGAAAATGATTTTTTTATATAACGGTTGACCACCCTGTTTGTCCAACGATTCACGAACGTCATAACATGTATTATATACATATTTTAATAAATATAAGTTTTCGATATATACGGAATCATGCGAATAATATTTATATACGAAATGATTAAAAATTTACTATTAAACGATGCTATTTCAAATTAAAATTTTTACGTATAAAGTCATTTTATTTTTATGATATAATTTTTGTATTTTTTTTAAGAAACGAAGTTAAATTAATAATGTACAATTTGTAAAGCACAACGTACAACGTGTAGCTTAAATATTTGAATTTAAATTAATTCATTTACTATTCACATGAAAATGACATGATAGAAATTATTAATTATAAGTTACATAGAATACCCCTGAAGTATTTAATAAATACGACTTTTTAAAATTTTAAACTTGATTTACGTATCATAATATTATAATATTATGTCGACGAGGAAGAAATCAAAAAATGTGAGCTGGAAAAGGGATCCATGCGATCGCATGGAATTCCCTCACATTCCCTATGCGATCGCATGGGGTCTGATATCAGGCCACATTATAAAGCTCGATCATTTCTGCCATTTTTTTTTCTCAATCTATCTCTCGACCTCTTCTCTCATATATATATATTATATAAATTATTATTATTATTATTATTATTGAGATTAATATTATTATTAATCTTATTATTATTAATATTATTAATTAGTATTATACATAAAATACTACGACGAGGTTATGAGCGTGTCACTTTCAAAATGGTTTTCAAGCGGGATAGAGCTAAGGAAATTATGGGTTATTGCCAAGGAGGTTATGGGTAATGTTCGGGGATATATTTGTGAATCAAACCTAGTGTTTATCATCTCTGTTGCGTCTACGTACTCTCCTACAATATTGAATCTCAATATTGATACGTAAGCACTCATATTTTATCTTTTATATATTAATTGTGTATCCATGTCTAGTGCTCGAGTATATATATTTATACATGCTTGTATGCTAAATTTCGTCGTTAAACAGTTTATGATGAATCACGAATTAAATACATATGTTACTGGTAAAAGGTATATGATATGCATGTTTTTGGAAAGCTGGCGAAAAATCAATGACTTTTCATTTAGATATCGAATAGTTTCGATGAACGGATTAAGGGAGATGGTCAACTGAATTATGATTAACGTTAATTGAAATTGCTTTTGAATCTGCAATTAAGATTTAAACAACTTGTTTACGAGATTGATAAAATAGATTTTTGAATATTACCAACCGAGTAAATGACTCCTTATATAAGATATGTCTCGTTTTGTTGAACTGTTGTCAAAATTGACTTTTTGAAACGACTTTGGATAACTTTTGTATGTCGATCTCGAGCATTAGGATTGTGATACACTATGACCAGACCTAGCTTGATAGACATTTATTGACCAACATATGTTCTCTAGGTTGAGATCTACGGTTATTTGGTAATCCGAGTTTCGGTCATATTTTGGTGAACGACTTTATATGCTGCTAAGGTGAGTTTCATTTGCTCCCTTTTTAATTGCTTTTGCAATCTATATTTTTGGGCTGAGAATACATGCACTTTATTTTAAACAATGGACACAAGTACATACTAAATTCTATACTGAGTTTGAACCAAAAATCCCTTAGCTTTGGTAACTAGTAACTGCCGGTTATAAGAACTGGTGGGCGCGAGTAGTAGTATATGGATCCATAGGGCTTGATATCCCCGTCCGAGCTAGAGCACTAGCCTTTTAACGGACGTATGCTATTTGAGAAGCGTACACGTTGGTTTGCGTGTGTTATTAAGATGATTATACAAAGGGTACAAATTATATATATGTTAAGTTTAGTTACCAGGGTGCTCAATTTCGTAGAATATTTTGATGAACGTTTCTGGATGAAACAACTGAAATCTTGTGATCCACCTTTATGTACAGATTATATGATACATTAAAACTATGAACTCACCAACCTTTGTGTTGACACTTGTTAGCATGTTTATTCTCAGGTTCCCTAGAAGTCTTCCGCTGTTTTCTTATATGTTAGACAAGCTATGTGCATGGAGTCTTACATGGCATATTTTTCCAAGGAAACGTTGCATTCACCAAATCATCACCAAGTATCTTATTTTGACTGCATTGTCAACGGAAGTACTGTTGTAAACTATTATTTATGGTGATTGTCTATATGAAGAAATCATCATATGTCGAAAACCTTTGATTTAAATATTCATTTATGGTGTGTCTTTTCAAAAGAATGCAATGTTTACAAAACGTATCATATAGAGGTTAAATACCTCGCAATGAAATCGATGAATGACGTGTTCGTCCATATGGATTTGGAGCGATCGTCACACATTGCATTCTTTTGAAAAGGCATACCATAAATGAATATATAAATCTAAGGTTTTCGACGTCTGATGATTTCTACGTTTAGACAATCACCGTATATAATAGTTTACAATACTACATCCGTTAACAATGCAGTCAAAATAAGATACATGGTGATGATTTTGTGAATGCAAAGTTTTCTTGAATAAAGCATGTATGACTCCATGCACATAGCTTGTATAACGTATAAGCAAACAGCGGAAGACTTCTAGGAACCTGAGAATAAACATGCTTAAAAGTGTTGATATCGGCTAAAAAGTCACGTTTTTACCCCGGTATTAAGGCCCAACAACAAGAAAGATTCAAACTTTATTGGCAAAATACCTACTTCATCGGTTAGAATTGAAGAACAAGTAATTACGAAGGCGGTGCAAAAAGAATCAAGAGAATTGGAGCTAAAACGAAGATTCTAGAGCGAAAACGGTGAAAGACAAGAAATCAAGTTACGATCCAGGGAATCAAGGCTGACCAGCACACCATACGGCTTGCCATACGGCCTGCCTCTATGGATACGGCCTGCCAGATACGCCCCACCAAGTGCCTTCACCATACGGCCTGCCAGCCATACGGCCTGCCAAATACGCCCCACAATACGGCCTGCCATGCGGCCTGCCAGGCGTATTTTGGCAATTTTCAAGTCTATTTAATGGGTCTTTATCATTCATTCCAACACACACTTCAATTCACTTCTTTCTCTCTCTTTTACAATATTAGTCATACTCTCAAGGCCTTCGACTCCGTGCGGGAAACCTAGTACCCGGAGAAGAACGCTGAAGATTGTATTAAGAGCGGTATGGAGTCTTGAAGTTGTCACTTTTGTATTCGGAACTCATTTAATCTTCTGGTACCTCTATCCTTTATCTTATATAATGTTTTATTATATTGTTGCCATGATTAGCGAGTAGTTATCTTTAGTGTATGCTATGATGTAAGCAGTTGTAATGCCGAAATAATATTATGGTTTGTGTATGCTGTCGAAATGCTTTCCGATCATGCTTTAAACTCAATCGCTTTTCCAACTAATAGAACGTAGTTATAGGCTCTGTTATTGGGAAGTCGCGAACCCCGATTCAGAGTACACTATCTGTGTCACCCCTTGGTAAGAGAAGTCTATCGGATACAACGTAAGATCGACTGAGGCACACCGGTTGTAGTAAGTCTATCAAGCGTTGGATTCCGACTGAGGACTCTTTCGTAATGAAACATATGACTAGACCCCTAGTACATTGTCTCGGTCTCAGACCATGCTAGTGTAGTCACCAAGCATATAAACTTCGTACGTGTACGCTGAAGCACAACGGTTGTTGTAAGCTGTACCTCTGCTAAGTAAGGCCATGGAACATGGTTAGTGTTGACCAGTACACTGCACCATAATGCGGTCTCAAACATTGCACCCCGCTTGAGGGATTCTTAGTTAATTAAGGAACTGTTTGTTTAGACACATAAAGGATTGGACCGTTAGGATAACCGAACGTGTTCATGGAAGTCATCTTAACTTGGCCATGATGTTCTTTATGGTTGAACTCTTTTTAGGGGCCTAACTATCTTTTACCAATCATTAACGAAAGCATTGGAGCACATCACGTCTCTCGGATATGGTAAACCATGTATTCTATTATGCTTAAGAAAGTTTAGACCATTTTGGAATGTTAATACGTCACCCAACCGAGTCGCTCAATTGGATGAGCCGTCTGAACGTGTATGCCTGTAGTCAGACTGCACGGACGTCGGGGGTAAGGGACGTTGCTGTCTATTCAGAATCTTCAAGCCTAACGCCGTACCCAGTGACATGTCTTATGACAGAGGCGTTTAGGACCAGTGTAATGAATACAAGGCCTCTGCCTATTCATGAGCCAGCATTCCATAATCTCGGCAGAATAACTGATGAAATCATAGTATGCACTTACTTTAACCTTATCTGAATTACAAATTTTATCGCATTTACTTTATCTGTCTTATAAACTAGAAAATCCCAAAATAAACATTCACTACTCCCTAACTATCTTAGGCTAAAATATAGGTCCGATGTTACTGATATCTTAAAAATACGACTCTAGGTCATACTTCCCTTACTTATAAGGAGTAGTAAGATTTAGGCCCCGCTAAATATAAATTTAAAACAAGTACCCTCTCCCACGAGTGGCTGATCCTGGCGAGCCGCGGCCTAACGACACCGCGCAATAAAAACCGTCCGTTTCGGCCATATCAAGAGAGATACTGTAGTTTTTGGCACCGCTGCCGGGAACTGGTATCAGGCAATACTGCTCTCTATCAAACTTATTCACAAACATTTAGTGGTGTCTAAGAAAGACAATTATACACGGACTTGATTATTGGATTTTCCGAACAGTCGTCAATTATATTGGGACCAAAAGGATCCTGCCTCTCCTTAGTCAGCCTGGCCACTTAGTTTGTTGAATAGTTTATGCGAAGCTCTGTTACCGAAATACCAGGGAATCAGTAGCCAGAACCAAAAACATAATCCACCATAGGATAGTTAGTTAATTAGATTACCTTAGATTAGATTACTTTAGATTACCTTAGACTACCTTAGATTAGATTACCTTAGACTACCTTAGATTAAAATTAGATTATCTTAGATTAGATTAGTTTAGTTTAGCTTATTATAATTTAGCTTATTTGCGAAAAATTAAAAACAAAAAGGCATACCTAGTGTATGACCCAAACCCGATCTAGACCAGGGCCGTTGTTATTCGTACCTGATCCAGACGCAATAATCTCTAAAGCACGCAAGGAAGCAAGAATCAGAAACCAAATGGCGTTATGCGTTACTTTAGCAGAAAATACCAAACCCTCGATTGAAGGTCGAGGAGGACCAATCAGATTTCCAGAGATTCAAGGACACTCGTTCGAGTTAAAACATCACATCATCCAGCTCATTCAGAATAGCTGTAAGTTTCACGGATTACCGAATGACGATCCTAATTCTCACCTTGATAAATTCATATCTCTTTTGAACTCCTACAAACAGCCAGGGATAGGACAAGATATAGTCCGGCTATACTTGTTCTCCTATTCTCTCACTCATCATGCTCAAACTTGGTTTGAAGGATTGGAAAAAGATTCCATCGCGTCATGGACAGAGATGGTTACTAAATTCCTAACCAAATATTTCCCTCATTCTAAACAAACCAAACTGAAGAATGACATCATTAACTTCAAACAAAGTTACGATGAATCTCTTTACACCGCATGGGAGCGATTCAAAACCCTGATGAAGAAATGCCCTAATCACCACCTAGAACGGTCAGCCCAAATATGTACCTTCTACAATGGTCTTATGGTAAATCTTAGGACGACGATCGATGCAGCAGCTCAAGGGAATCTGATGAACCAAATCGCAGACGAAGCATGGGAATTGCTCGAGAACATGACAATGCATCATCATGACTGGAACAGTGGTGAAACAACTTCATCATCTGCACCACTCTCCGCACTTAATAATCAAACGAAGGCCATCAAATCCCTCACGGATAAGATGGAATCTCTTGCCAAACAACTCGGAAAATTAAAGACGCAGCCGCAGCAGGTTAACCAAGCTCAGGCTTGTGTTAAATGTACCAACCCGCAACCTACTGAAGATTATCAAGTTGAGTACGAAAACCCTGACAGTTCAATCTGTTACGTCCAATACCCAGCTCGTCCACCAAATCCCGGATTCAATCAACCACCTAGGGTTAATCAATTTCAGCGAAGCAATCAACCTTTTCGCTATCGCTATCCACCTTATCCATCCCAGCAATCTCAATTGACCTATGATCAACCACTTCCACTCACTGATCCCCCAGTTGAGGAGAATTCCCCTACCACCCAGATTACAAAAGTAGCTAACCCCACTCTCGGAGCTGATGATCAGTTGACTCAGTTCATCCAAGGACAACAATAGCTAAATCATAGAACTGCAATCAGACAAGATCAGACGGAGATACTAATGAGAAATCAATTGGCTCTGCTCAAAAGTTTGGAAATGCAGCTCCGACAGTTATCACAACGTCTTGAAACCCGACCGCAGGGAAGATTGCCAAGTAATACTATCCAAAATCGCCACATAGAAGAAGCAAAGCAAATGGATTCCGTAATCCCAGAGGAAGAACCACGGAGAAGATCAGCTAGGCTCAAGAACAAATTGACATACATTCAGAAGTTGACTCCTGAAACTCCTGTTCGCGTACCTTATCCTGGAAGGCTACAAGAAGAACCATCCAAGCTTGATTCCTTCAAAGTTGACGGAAGATTCTTGGACACCATGTCCAAAGTTCCCAACCAGAAGAGATACATCCGAAGGCTTCTTTCTACAAAGGAGAGGATACCAGACTCTAACAAAATTCCACTGAGTGAAGAATGCTCTGCATTACTCAGAAACTCTCTACCACCAAAGCTAGGAGATACGGCCCGATTCGTTTTCCCGTGTTCAATCTACCAATCTGGAACCATTCATGCGCTAGCAGATTTAGGAGCAAGTATCAACCTAATCCCCTACTCTCTCTACAAGAGATTAGAGTTAAGAGACTTGTCACCAACCAAAATGACAATCCAACTTACCGATCATACAATTCGATATCCTAAGGGCATAGTTGAGAATGTCTTGGTGAAAGTCGACAAATTCTTGTATCCTACGGATTTCATAGTGATGGATATCAAGGAAGACCTACACACCCCAGTAGTGTTAGGAGGACTTTTCATGAATACGGCTAGGACTGTCATTGATGTATACAATCAAACCATGATCTTACGATAGCATGGGGAGAGCGTTACCTTCAAAATTGACCTACCAACCGACCTTTCTGGACAGGCAGAGATGTTTGCTATTTCCACTAGAAGGATCACTTCCGATGACGAGTCACCACCAGCCGATGATGTCGAAATGGGTGTCGAATCACAGTCTGCAGACGACCCAGAAATGGAAGAAGAGGATCCCAGCGAAGAAATAGAGGAAGAGAAGGAATCTGAGGAGGAAAAGGAAATGGAAGACGTAAAAGAAACTGCGACAGTACCTGTTCCAAGCACTGAGCGTCATGAAGAAATAATGAGGCTTGAGACGGAAGATCACAGTTTAATTATTCGCTTCAAGAAGAAGACCGACAAGGCTGAGGTTAAGGATATAGAAATTGATCCTGTTAGTATCAAAGTGGAGAATCAGAATACTGAAGAAACCTGTTCATCAGAGCAAGATACTGAGGATGACGAGGAATAGCATCATGAAGACATTCTGACTAACTCACACTCTCCAACTGAATCAGATCAAAGGGATCCGGACTCTTCTTCGGATCGAATTCCAGTTATATCCACACACGCAGACATGATCACCTTCATCAATGATACCGATGAATTTGAAGACATTCTCGAAGCAATTCGAAAGTCAACCATTGATTTTTCTCTACGCTTAACAGAACGAATTATGGCCATCAGAAAAGAGCACCACCTCTATCTCCGAAGAGAAGACAATGATGTTGAAATCCTAGAAGAACGCATTCAAGACTTTATCAATTCTCTTCATGATCATGTCTATCACGAAGAAAGGCAACAAGAGCATAACTCAGTAGTTCGCACTATTCTCAAAACAAGATTCTGTCGAGATCAGAAGATCATTTACTCTAGGGTTTATAACGCCTTAGCCGGATCTGCACTTCCGTTCTCACGAAACCAACGAGCACTACTGACTCTCATCCGGAAGCACATGGATCTTTCCACCGGCTGGCCGACTTATCAATCTGATTTGCAAATGATCGAGGATATTCACAGTCTTTTCGCTCTTCTGGATAGAGATAATTTTGAAAGCACACCAGACAGACTAGTGATTTACGTAACAATTGATCACCACGCTGATCTGATTATCAAAGAATTACAAGACGCTGTTATGAAGGAAGCAAGGCGAAACAATCCGTTCTCTCATCTTGAACCAGATCGAGTCAACATTGCCACCTATGTTACGAAGCAGCTAACACGTATCTTCCAAGAATCCACGGATCCTAGTCTCACATTTAAAGCTGGATGTCGGGAGATATACTCAAAGACGGTGAAATTAATACTCGGATCAGGATTGCTGTTCACTTCTTTCCAGCTTCGTCTCTTAACTAATCTGTGCAAAGCTACAGACTCCTACTGTGGAGATCACCGTTCTGAAGACTTCGAAATTCTAAAGATACAGTTTCTGACATTGTTTGAAGACCTCCGAAATGAGCATCTCATCAGAGAAATCATAAACACCAGCACTGCTTCTATGATTGACATTCATGGGTCAACCAGCTGGGCTGTGGATCATATTCTCATCGGACTTCAAGATTTGTCAAGAGCCGAAACTGCACACTACTTATCTTTCAGACGATCTTCAAGAGAAGTACCGGATTTGTTACCACTATTGGTCCGACACTTTCTCATGACTTATCCACCAAGACTCACATTCCCTCGAGAAGACCAAGATCGCAACCATCAGCGAGGAATGTTCGCTTTTTGAAGCATCACTACGGTCGAGCCAACGACCTTAAACAAAAGCGCTTCTCGGGAGGCAACCCGTGCAATAAAGTAGAGTAGAGGAATAAAGGATGACAAATGAGCCGATAAAGAAGCAAGGAAGCCAGCCGCATCTGCTAGGGGTATTTCTTTCTTTTCGCTACTAGCTCAAGATTCAAAATATGCCACATCCTAGCTTATCACTAAGTGTGGGATAACACCCAAATCAAAACACTAGACAAATACTCCCAAATCTTCAACTAAAACTCCTAAGTGTGGGATACACTAGGAACATTGAGGACAATGTTCGTCTAAGTGTGGGATGTTGGTATCTTTTTATGCTGTATTATAATAAACCATTACGAAGATTCCAAGTCCTTAAGCCAAATTTCAAAATTTTTGCAAAAGAAACCCTTTTCGAAAGAGTATTTTTGAAAACCTAAAACGTTTGTCAATAAAAATAAGGCTTAAGTAAGGTGAAATTCTTGTTAGATTGAAATATCTAATAGAGCATTGCATGACTAAGGCATTATCGACCTAAATTGATTATGGTGAGGCACCCCAAATATGACCAGCATTCATCTTTAATGCTTCACTATTTTCCGTTGAGAGTGCCGATGTCTGTGCTCAGAATCAGAACTTGCTTTAGATCTACATCTCCAAGCAGCGAAACGTGATTCGGTTGTAATCAAAATAGCTACCCATTTGTCACACATAAACCTTCCACACCTCCACTACTTCTACTCCACCACCACATCCATATCACCTTTACTATTTCTCAAAAAACCCAGAAAATGAGATTCCTTCTGAAAACCTGATGTTATAAACCTCTCAAGTATCATGGCAAAGGTCTTGAAAAAGTTTACCGGCAAAAAGTTTCTCGAGATGAAGTCTCCAAAAAAAAAAAAAAAAAATTGATGATATTTTCAAGTTCTGAAAAAAGGAGCAGAACTAAATAAGAGAAATGCCGAAGAAGAACTCGACCGAAAATGATTATCAAATGAAGAAAAAGTTCAGAAGTGCTTCTCAAAATACTTCAGCACTCCTACCTACCCGAATAAAAGTCTGTATAAAGACTACATTACTCGTTATCTCACCCTTCGAAAAACAACTTCACTACCACTCCAAAATTCCTTTCCCATCATTGACAAATGATCTATAAAGCTGAGATTACTACCGTTCTCGCATTAGCAGCAAGGATTTGAGTCTTTATCAAGCATATGATGATAGGTGCAGCATGACTGGCTATGAGCGTACTTCATTTCTTAGATCTATAGGGAACCCTAAACACCTGAGTGATTTGTGTGACCCTTGAAAGCTAGCCTATGTCATGTAACCTCCTCGCATGCTTGCAGAGATAATTTCAAATCCAAACATAGATGACTCACCTTATCTTTTTGATCTTATAATAAAAGAAAACCGCTTAGGCTATTAGAAAAGAAACACCGAAAAGATTCTTAAAAATGAGAGTTTGCTTGAGGACAAGCAAAGTCTAAGTGTGGATATTTGATATCGGCTAAAAAGTCAAGTTTTCACCCCGGTATTAAGGCTTAAAAACAAGAAAGATTCGAACTTTATCGGCAAAATACCCACTTCATCGGTTAGAATTGAAGAACAAGTAATTACGAAGGCGGTGCAAAAAGAATCAAGAGAATCGGAGCTAAAACGAAGATTCTAGAACGAAAACGGTGAAAGACAAGAAATCAAGTTACGATCCAGGGAATCAAGGCTGACCAGCACACCATACGGCTTGCCATACGGCCTGCCATACGGCCTACCTCTATGGATACGGCCTGCCAGATACGCCCCACCAAGTGCCTTCACCATATGGCCTGCCAGCCATACGGCCTGCCAAATACGCCCCACCATACGGCCTGCCATGCGGCCTGCCAGGCGTATTTTGGCAATTTTCAAGTCTATTTAATGGGTCTTTGTCATTCATTCCAACACACACTTCAATTCACTTCTTTCTCTCTCTTGTACAATATTAGTCATACTCTCAAGGCCTTCGACTCCGTGCGGGAAACCTAGTACCCGGAGAAGAACGCTGAAGATTGTATTAGGAGCAGTCTGGAGTCTTGAAGTTGTCACTTTTGTATTCGGAACTCGTTTAATCTACTGGTACCTCTATCCTTTATCTTATATAATGTTTTATTATATTGTTGCCATGATTAGCGAGTAGTTATATTTAGTGTATGCTATGATGTAAGCAGTTATAATGCCGAAATAATATTATGGTTTGTGTATACTGTTGAAATGCTTTCCAATTATGCTTTAAACTCAATCGCTTTTCCAACTAATAGAACGCAGTTATAGGCTCTGTTATTGGGAAGTCGCGAACCCCGATTCAGAGTACACTATCTGTGTCACCCCTTGGTAAGAGAAGTCTATCGGATACAACGTAAGATCGACTGAGGCACACCGGTTGTAGTAAGTCTATCAAGCTTTGGATTTCGACTGAGGACTCTTTCGTAGTGAAACATCTGACTAGACCCCTAGTACATTGTCGGTCCCAGACCATGCTAGTGTAGTCACCAAGCATATAAACTTCGTACGTGCACGCTGTAGCACAGCAGTTGTTGTAAGCTATACCTCTGCTAAGTAAGGCCATGGAACACGGTTAGTGTTAACCAGTACACTGCACCATAACGCGGTCTCAAGCATTGCACCCCGCTTGAGGGATTCTTAGTTAATTAATGAACTGTTTGTTTAGACACATAAAGGATTAGAACGTTAGGATAACCGAACGTGTTCATGGAAGTCATCTTAACTTGGCCATGGTGTTCTTTATGGTTGAACTCTTTTTAAGGGCCTAACTATCTTTTACAAATCATTAACGAAAGCATTGAAGCACATCACGTCTCTCGGATATGGTAAACCATGTATTCTATTATGCTTAAGAAAGTTTAGACCATTTTGGAATGTTAATACGTCACCCAACCGAGTCGCTCAATTGGATGAGCCGTCTGAACGTGTATGCCTGTAGTCAGACTGCACGGGCGTCGGGGGTAAGGGATGTTGCTGTCTATTCAGAATCTTCAAGCCTAACGCAGTACCCAGTGACATGTCTTATGACAGGGGCGTTTAGGACCAGTGTAATGAATACAAGGCCTCTGCCTATTCATGAGCCAGCATTCCATAATCTCGGCAGAATAACTGATGAAATCATAGTATGCACTTACTTAAACCTTATCTGAATTACAAATTTTATCGCATTTACTTTATCTATCTTATAAACTAGAAAATCCCAAAATAAATATTCACTACTCCCTAACTATCTTAGGCTAAAATATAGGTTCGATGTTACTGATATCTCAAAAATACGACTCTAGGTCATACTTCCCTTACTTATAAGGAGTAGTAAGATTTAGGCCCCGCTAAATATAAATTTAAAACAAGTACCCTCTCCCACGAGTGGCTGATCCTGGCGAGCCGCGGCCTAACGACACCGCGCAATAAAAATCGTCCGTTTCGACCATATCAAGTGTCAACACAAAGGTTGGTGAGTTCATAGTTTTAATGTTGCGCATAATCTGTATATAAAGGTGAATCACAAGTTTTCAGTTGTTTCATCCAGAAACGTTTATCAAAATATTCTACGAAATTGAGCACCCTGGTAACTAAACTTAATGTATATATAATTTATACCCTTTGTATAATCATCTTAATAATACACGCAAACCAACGTGTACGCTTCTCAAATAGCATACGTCTGTTAAAAGGCTAGCGCTCTAGCTCGGACGGGGATATCAAGCCCTATGGATCCATATATAACTACTCGCTCCCACCAATTCTTATAACCGACAGTTACTAGTTACCAAAGCTAAGGGATTTTTCGGTTCAAATTCAGTGTAGAATTTAGTATGTACTTGTATCCATTGCGTTTAAAATAAAGTGCATGTATTCTCAGCCCAAAAATATAGATTGCAAAAGCAATTAAAAAGGGAGCAAATGAAACTCATCTTAGCAGCACATAAGGTCATTCATCGAAATGAGACCGAAACTCGGAATGCAAAATAACCGTAGATCTCAACCTAGAGAACATATGTTGGTCAATACATGTCTAACAAGCTAGGTCAGGTCATAGTGTATCGCAATCCTAATGCTCGAGACCGACATGCAAAAGTTAACAAAAGTCATCTCAACAGTCAATCTGACCCAATACGATCTTTAAATCTATACATGTTTATTATCATAGTATAAGTCTTGATAATTGAACGAATTTATAGTTTATCAAACTCAAAATATTATTTATTTCAGGAGCTATATTATATTTGAATTATTATGGCAATAAAAAAATATTTTATTATTTCACATAGCTTTCCAATACTTGTAAAATCAGATTATAGTGTTTATAAAGCTTTAAAACATGATAAGACAGTCAACTTTGACAATTGTTCAACAAAACGAGACGTGCCTTATATAGAAATTTATTTACTCGATTAGTAATATTTAAAAATTCAATTCATCAATCTCATAGACAAGTTGTTTAAATATTAATTTACAGTTTCAAACACAATCTCAATTAACGTCAAACATAATTCAGTTGACCATATCTTTTAATCCGTTCATCGAAATCACACGATTTCTAAATGAAAAGTTAATAATTTTTCGCCAGCTTTCCAAAAACATGCATATCATATACTTTATATCAGTAGCATATGTATCAAATTCATGATTCATCATAAACTATCTAACGATGAAATTTAGCATACAAGCATGTATAAACATATATACTCGAGCACTAGACATGGATACACTTATTAATATATAAAAGATAAGATATGAATGTTCACGTATCAATATTGTGATTCAATATTGCAGGAAAGTACGTAGACGCAATGGAAATGATAAACACTAGATTGACCTCACGAGCATACCCCCGAACATTACCCATAACCTCCATAGCTATAACCCATAATTTCCTTAGCTCTATCCCACTCGAAACCAGTTTTGAAAACCCATTTTAGATTACTCGAGCAGCACTCCGTCGTAGTATTTTATGTAAATAATACTAATAATAATACTATTAATAATACGATTAATAAAATTAATCTTAATAATAAAAATAATAGTATTAATATGTATATAGATAGAGAGTAAAGAGATTGAGAGAAAAACAGATAACTGAACTCGGCCATAAATATTCGAGCTTTATAGGACTTGGCCTCTCCCACACTGCCATGTGATCACATGGTTTTGTGGGCATCTTACCATGCGATTGGATGGCTTGATGTTCCAGCTCATGTTCCTCCAATTAAAACTGCCGACACTCATTTCTCATATAAGTAATATAAATAATATTATTTAATATATAATATATTTAATCTTTAGAATTAATTAAATATTATATTATATTCTCGTGCATAGTTGATTTGTAATTTTTTACACCGATGTGTTGTACGTTGACCCTCGACTTAAGTACCGGTTCCGATGTTTCGAACACATTTTCGTACGCTTAGAAAACTGGTACTTTACGTTTCGTGTAATGTACCTTTATCAATAACAAGACTCAAATCAAAGAAAAATTATCCCACTCAAAGTGTAACTTATTCATTTGAGTGTTTTAGTCATTTGCTTCTATAAATCGACGTCTCGTTATTTACCAATATATATTATAATAATACTATTTTAAATCCAAATGTTTTATGACTAAGTTATTATTATATTTTGACAAAATTACATTGGGGGTCCCTGTGGTATGTTCAAAACATCAAACGGAGTCTAAAATAATTTTTTGAACTTGAGGGGTCACTGTGGTATGCATTCGTTTCACGGGGAGTCCATTATGCTAACGTCCATCTAATCCTAACGTTTTAGTGCCTCACATGCTTTGCACACGAGGGTAAAATTGTCATTTCAAAAACCTCTTCCTTTTTATTTTCCCTTTCCTTTTGAGTCTTTTCTTTCTCTTTTATACATAAATCTTTGACCTAACCTTAATTCAAGATCTTTGACCTAACCTTAATTCAAGATCTACAATATTTCTCCAGGTACTTCGTCTCTGAACTCTCTTTTCTTTTCCTTTTCTTTAGCCTATCATCTTTTCTCATTTAATACGTCCTTTAATTTATCTATCATCACCGACAAACTTTGGCGACCTCCAGCAACCTCCGTGGTGCGTCGTCGTTACGAAGACGTTGTAGATCTGAACGAAAACCAAACATCTGACATTACAATATGTGACGATTTAGCGAGTGTAGACACAATCAAAGTGTTGGTTTAGCCAGAGGACGAAGAGGTCCGGCGGTGTTTGGACAGAAATCGACTTATTACCTCGACGTACGGCGGTGGTTGGACAGATTTCGCAAGTGCAGACACAATCGAAGTGTCATTTAAAGCCACCACCAAAATTGGTCACCTAAACCGATGAATCTAAAAACGAATTGGTCAATCCAAAGGTTTGATTTTATAGATCTGTTTTTTGAACGAACAAACATAACGAAGAATTGATGTGAAGGGTTTTTTTTTTTAATTCTCGAAATCGCAAAACCTGCAACAAATTTGGGGTTAACTGTGATCGTATAAAATAACTTAGAATTAGAATGAAATAGTGTAATGGTTTGATTTAAATGATGATGATGATGATGATGATGATTAAATTGAGATAAAATTACAAGTAGAAATTTTGGCCTGTTCTTTATGTGCATTGGTTAAAGAAAGATACCGAAATTC
Organism: Rutidosis leptorrhynchoides; assembly: GCF_046630445.1. NCBI lineage: Eukaryota > Viridiplantae > Streptophyta > Magnoliopsida > Asterales > Asteraceae > Rutidosis > Rutidosis leptorrhynchoides. The sequence goes on from NC_092333.1 coordinate 718,067,455, forward strand.
TTGTAGAAGTTGTTAAATTTCCTTCTTGCTTCACAAATGGTTGTGCTAATCGCAGATAATATACTCGAGGCTTCTGAAATTACAATAAAACTAGAGAAAAGAAGGCTCAGAATGACCCCTTTCTTGTTCATCTATAAAATCGTAAAACTAACGAAGATGAATTTAGTTTTAAAATCATAACCGTAATCAGTTTCACAAGATATATTTTCATTGATTTTTTTTTAATTTGTTGAAATAATTTGGGTATTTTGATCTGGAGCTTTTAAACTGATCAAGTAATCATGTATTCATGTTTTTAATTGAGGGTACATGTGATATGTAGGTGGTACAACAGTTGCAGATGTATGCAAAAGAGAGAGGGAAAGAAGAATAGATAAATACAAAAATACCCTCTTGTGCCTTGCACATGATGTAAGTTAACAGAGTTTTTAACGGTAGTTAGTGAATTGGACTCCCCATGAAACGAATGCATACCACAGTGACCTCTCAAGTTCAAAAAATTCTTTTGGACTCCGGTTGATGTTTTGAACATACCACAGGGACCCCCATGTAATTTTGTCTTATATTTTTATCACATTATAAAATATATATACTTATATATATTTTTATTCATGTCTAGTTACAAATATTTGTTCGTGAATCGTCGGTCAAAATCATATAAATTTTAAATTTAAATTTGATCGGAAATTTCCGGGTCGTCACATATTATGACACAAAGTTAAGTATATTAAATTAAATTTAAACCTATAAATTTGTCACAAATAATAAATATAAATCTATAGTTTCTATTAAAATTCTAAAATGATGATTTCATTATTAGACTATTTTCTTTATTAAAAAAAATCAAAAAGAAAAAGAAAAATATCTAAGCCATCTTGATGATGTCATTAACATTAATTAAATATTTTATTATTCATTTAGGGTTCTTTTTTTTATCATATATACCCTTCTTAACTTTAATAATAACATATTTACCCAATTAAATATGATTATATCATATGAGCCCATTTTAAACATAAAAACTCATCATATTTACACAGTTATTCAATCTTATTGTGATACGTCTTTATGGCCTAATTTTTTTATGCCCTAATTTTTTTAGCGACAATTATTCATGCTTGCTTTTTTTCTTCTCAAAGCTATGTACTATGATATTAACTACCATAATCGATACATGCTAATCATCTAATTCTCCTCAACGGTATAAAGCTATTATAAGGTGAGAATATATAATGTGATCACTATTAGTTATCTTTATATATCTTTAGCTGACTGGAATTTTTTTATTGTTGTTAATTTCTCTTAATTGATAGGCTACAGATACTATAAATCACGTTTCGTCAAAAAATTGATATGTATATCTAACTAATTACAATTGTTTACTTCTTTTGCTCACATCACCAGTAGCACTTAAGTTATTGTTTTGATTGTGATGAGATAACAATACTGATTTACATACATATACAACGATATTACTACAATAATGAAAATGATAATGATTCACCTTTCTATTTTGGAATGTCCCATTTCAAGTATCTACTTGATATTTCAATCAATCACAAGAAGTTATTCTGGAGAGAAGATTTCTGATTGGTGGATAATGAAGTTAGTGAAATTTTCTAAAACTTTGTGCAAAAAGTAACTGGATACTTGTAGTCGGACGGAGGGAGTATTATTATTATTATTATTATTATTATTATTATTATTATTATTATTATTATTATTATTATTATTATTATTAAAATATATATTTTTTTACGGGATTAATTACGTTACATATGTATGCGAAATACATGTCTCAATAAAATGTTGTAATGTAAATTTTATGATAAGAAAAATAATAATTGTGATCAAAATTGAAAGTAAGTGGTGGGAGAATAAATGTAGTTCATTTATTCTGACTAAATAAGTATATCAATATGTTTATAAAAATAATGATAAGTTTCTTAGTCGGAATATGTGGTTCCACGAGTCATTAAACTAAAAGCTTTTAGCATTTACGTTCACTTAATACAAAAAAAACATCGTTAAACTGTTTTATTTAAACAAACTCGTGATTCTACGGGTCATTTCACTAGTATATAATATACAGAGTATAAAATACTCAGTAATAAGATTTAGAAATTTTAATATAGGATAAATAAGTAAAACTACTATACACACACACCAATCTGTATGTATGTATATGTTTAGAGTAAAAAATATTGATTAGTAAGAAGTCAGCACAGGGGCTTTAAGCTTAACTTCAGTCAACGTGTACCAGCACTACCGGATCTTTAAAACCAAGCCACCGGAAAACACCCCTTTTTCCGACGCCGGAAAATATCACACCTTTTTTTTTCTTCTTCAGTTCCCATTATTTTATTCTTAAACATTTTATATATTTTCTCTTTTTCATCACCTGCAACAAAAAGGCTAGAAAGAGAAAAAAAGCAAGATTTCAGAGGTTTTGTGAGAAATTCAAGGTATGATAGAAAAATGTGTTACATAGTGAATCTTACATTTCATTTACTCAATTTTGCATTTTCATATTTTTTAAATTATAGATAAAAAAAATATCAATTTCAATGCATATGAAGATTCAGGTTTATTGTGTTGAATGATCATAGTTATGGGGCATTATAAAGTTCAATTCTTTTTGTTGTTTTTGTTGTTCAAATGTAGCTTTGAACAACAACAACAACAACAAAGGCCAACAAATGCTGTGTCAAGATTTAGGGCAGAAAGGGCAGCTTTGTTACAATTAAGAGCATCATTAGGGTTAAGATCAAAAGAATGGCCAATTAAATTAATCCCATGTTTGAATTGGGTTGGGATTTCATGTCAAAATGGTAGTGTTATTGGGATTAATATTTCAGGGTTTAAGAGAACAAGAATTGGTAGAAAAAACCCTCAATTTGCAGTCGATTCTCTCGCGAATTTAACGAGTTTGGTTTCGTTTAATGCTTCAAGATTTAGTCTTCCTGGTTTAATTCCTGATATGTTAGGATTAAACCTTAAAACACTTCAAGTTCTTGATCTTAGGTTTTGTGAAATATCTGGTAATATTCCTTTTAGTGTTGGCAATTTGTCTAATTTAAATGAATTGTATTTATCTGATAACTCCCTCACTGGCAGTATTCCGTCTAGTTTGGGTCAGTTATCGCGTCTTTCGGTTCTTGATCTATCAAATAACACACTCACTGGACTAATCCCTTTTTCATTAGGATCATTAGTTAATCTTTCGTCGTTAGACATTTCGTTTAATTACTTATCTGGGATCATTCCTGAATCATTCGGGGGTTTATCGAATCTTCGATTCTTGAATCTGTCTGGTAACAGTCTTTCTTCTTCGTTACCTACACAATTGGGCAACATTAGTAGCTTGAGTGTTCTTGATCTGGGTTCAAATTCGTTAACGGGTCATTTATCGGGTGAATTGTTTTCTTCTCAAAGTAAGTTGCAAACTTTGGTTTTGGATCATAATAACTTCACCGTTAATCTTCCCGATTCGTTATGGTTGCTTCCTAATTTGACTTTCTTTGATGGATCTAATAACAACTTCACGGGTCCGTTACCGAATCTTGATCTGAATGGTAATGTGTCGTCCAAAGTGTTTAATCTCTCGAATAATTCGTTTTATGGAAACATAACAAATGTTTTAAGGGGGTTTAGTTCGATGGATTTGTCTTATAATTACTTACAAGGTACGGTTCCCGATTACGCACGCAAGGTTGCATCTTTAAATAGAAACTGCTTACAAAAGTCAACCGGTCAAAGGAGCATTGGGGAATGTGCAACGTTTTATTCGTTACAAGGTGTACCATTTGATAATTTTGGACTGCCAGGTGGCACTCCATCGCCGCCTCGAAAGGACCATAAAAGTAACAAAAAGTGGATCATATTGGCGGCTGTGTTAGTCGGTGTTGGACTTATAATACTTATAATAATACTTATTGTGCTTATGATTGTATGTTGTCCAAAAAACCGTACAAATAGTCCAAGAAGGACTGGGGTGGGACCAGCGCCAACAGGAGCGGTCCCACCGGTACTGGGAGTGGGGCCGGATCTTTCTAATTTGGGAGATTCGTTCACGTATCAGCAGCTTGTTGCAGCGACTGGTGACTTTAATGATGTGAATCTTATTAAAAATGGTCATTCGGGTGATCTTTTTAGGGGTGTATTAGAAGGTGGCGTGCACGTAATTATTAAGAGAATTGAGATGAGTTCGGGGATTAAGGACAGTTATATGGTGGAATTGGATTCATTTAGCAGGATTATATCTCACCCTCGATTTGTGCCTCTTTTGGGATATTGTTTAGAGGATGAGAATAGGAAATTTCTCGTATATAAATACATGCCGAATGGCGATTTGTCGAGTTCTTTGTATAGGAAAAATGAGTCAGATGATGATGATGATAGTTTGCAGTCGTTGGATTGGATTACGAGATTAAAAATCGCGTTAGGAGCTGCTGAAGGGCTTTCTTACCTTCATCACGAATGTACTCCACCCCTCGTTCACAGGTATAAATGTTATAATTTTTATTATTATTATTAATTTAAAATTCACATAAAAAGTTCTATTAATGCATCTTATCTTTATTTATAGCCTACTTTTTATGGTAATTACTGCTAAATTAAAACTTTTGTTTGTTGTTTTTATGGTTTGCTTGATGAAGAGATGTGCAAGCAAGTAGTATACTTCTTGATGATAAATATGAAGTGCGATTAGGGAGTTTAAGTGAAGTTTGTATCCAAGAAGGGGACAGCCAATCGAATCGGTTCACCAGGTTGCTCAGATTACCTCAGTAAGTACTTAAAACATAAAACCTTTTATATTATTGTTATTTCGGTATCAGAATCATGAAAAGTGTCTTTATATGCCAGAAAAATGTACGCTTAGGGTATAGTTCTACATCAAGATCTATAATTAGAAATTACTGGCCAATCATATTATAATCATGAAATGTGTCTTCATATGAAATGTGTTTTTTTGTGTCGTAATTTACTCCAGCTTCTAAGTGACGTAAATTGGAAAATAATTTGTACTTATTAGCTATAACTTTAGCTAATCATATTATAATACATATAAAGCATGCTACTAAAAAAGTACTTTCCATTCCCATTAGGTAAGATTATACCGGATACTAAATGCCAAAAAGTTTAAAGAAATAACTGAATTTTTTTTCTGTAGATTGTATATATGATAATTCTATACTGCTATACATCAATATCAAGGTTAGTATTTATAGCTACGTAGGTGAATGCAATCTAATATGGATATGCATACTGAAGAGTTCGGAAATATTGTTGAACTTGTTTTTAGTGTGGTAATAATATGAAATGAAATTGAACTTTCGTCATGATTTTAATGATGATGTGGTAGTTGCAACTTGTAAGGTGTAAAATATGGAAGCTGTTAATCTAATATGGAATTTGATCTTGAATCTCCAAATAGGACAAAATTATCATAAGAATTTATGATGCTTTTGTTGCATGTTAGATATCAATTTTGTTGTCAATTCATATATCATCAAGGTCTTCTTGAACCAGATAAACTAGTACACTTTGTACGACTGATATTTTCTTCACGAAACAAATATTCATATTATCACTCTGTATTTTTTGTATAAAATCCGAGTGTTTCCAATGTGGTTTTGGATATCCATCTTATGGCTAAAATTTATGATAAATATTCGGGTAACAAATTTTTTTTCTGCATTGCATGATTTAATTATGAACATTTGTTAGGTAATTCATTTAAATTAAAGGTTTTAACTGGAAAATTCTCTTGGTTTCATGCAGGACATCCGAACAAGGTGCTTCTGGTAAGTACATTGATCATATTTCGAGTTCTCTTTACCATAAAACTACTGATTTTTTTTTTTTTAATTTAATTTTGTTTATTTTATATTTTAAATCGATGATTGTAAATCTAATTAAATTCAACTCTAGGTGTAGCCACTGCAACATGTACTTACGATGTCTACTGTTTCGGGAAGGTATTGCTTGAGCTTGTAACGGGCAAAATGGGAATTAGTGCATCGAATGATCCAAGCACAAAAGAATTAATAGAAGGGATTATTCCATGTATAAACATATACGATAAAGAACTTGTGACAAACATTGTGGACCCGTCTTTAATCATAGATGAAGATTTATTAGAAGAAGTATGGGCCATGGCTGTTGTTGCTAGATCTTGCTTAAACCCAAAACCTGCAAGACGGCCCCTTATGAGATACGTACTTAAAGCACTCGAAAATCCATTAAAAGTTGTAAGAGAAGAAAGTGGAAGTTCAGCAAGGCTACGTACGCCTTCTTCTAGAAGTTCTTGGAATGCGGCATTGTTTAGTAGCTGGCGGCAGAGTTCGACTGACATGGCGGGAATGGCGGCGGCAGTAGGTGGTGGAGCGGGTCCAAGTAGCTTAAAGCGATCGGGGACAAGTGGGTCACAGTCGGGGAGTGGTCATAATGGTGGAGGTGATCATCCATCGTCAAATAGGAAACAATCGAAGGACGTGTTCCCTGAACCATTGGATCCACAAGATGAGGAAAGATCGAATGATGACATCCGTTGATGAACATATTGATGATTCTTTGTTAATAATGCACCCCACCCATCCTCACCCCTTTAGTTTCATGTACAATAGTAATAGTTATTGATGATGACAAAAAAGATGTTTTTTTTTTTTTTTTTTTTTTTTTTGATAGAGAGACGTAAATTGCATGTGGGTGTCGATATACAGAGATAGAAACGGCGGGTTTTAACCGCAAATTAACCTTCTTTTGAAACTTTGTTTCGGTTTCTTGGGCTTGTTCTATTGTTTATTATTGAAAGCAAGCGATTTTTCTCGTTGTAATTTTGGCGGGTGGAATTGTAAATTGTAATGGATCTTGTTTCTGTCTGATTTTGGAGAGAAAAAAATTGAGATAATTATCAGTTCTTTTGTTTTTTCATGCCAGTTTCAAGTGTTGTCTCTATAACACTATTATATACTTTACCTAGAGTCGCATATAAATATGTCCAAAAAATAAGCACGAACGATAAGGCTGCCTGGACATAGTTGAACTTGTAAGCTGTAACTGAACTCAAAAAGTAAGAATAAGAGCACTTGGAGTCGTTGCAATTGTTCACCGTTTTCCGAATTTAACGTCGGAGACGGTGGTGGTGTTGACTCCCCGCCAACGTTAAACCACCGTTAAAAGTCGGCGTTGGAGCTTACCGTCGGGTGGGCGACTAAATGCTTCTTTTCCTTTTCTTTTTCTTTCTTTCTTTCTTTCTTTTTCCATTATTTATTTCAGATGCTCTTTGCTTTTTCTTTTCTTTGTTTTCTTTGTGTGTGGTTGCAGGTGGTGATGAAGGTGAAGATGGGGTGAAGATGAAAGTGATTGCAGATTAGCGTTATAAATAAAAATTGGGCCAAGTATCATTTGAGCCATTAAAAAATGGAAAAAGGGTTGATTTTTTTTTTTATAAAAAAACTGGTCCTTTTTTTTTTTAAATTACAATAATACTTATTCTTATTTATATTATATTTTTTGTTAGTTAAATATGATAATTAGATGATAAATAAAAGTATAAAAATAAATTAAATAATAATAATAATTAAATAATGAATTTGACATTGAAAATTAACACTGAACGATTTTCCCCTATTTTGACCTCAGTGTTAAATCTCAGTGTTAAGCCGAACACTGAGATTTAACACTGAGCCCAATGTCACGACTCCTAGTGCTCTAGTATGAAGTTAAGTGAAACAGATGTTTAAGAGTTAATATCCATGACTCTAATACATATATAATATAATGTATACTACGTATATAATTAAGATAGATTGATAATAGAAATAATTATCGCGTTTGCCTTCAAACTTAGTCAACTACTTTTGTTGAATAATCTTGATGAGTTAGTTTACTAGTCTAGTTTAATAAGTCAGTTAGTATTTTAATTATTGTTTAGTATAAGTTAAGATTTCATTATTAGTTAGTCATGTTAGTAGAATTGGTATTATTGGTGACCGATTCTTTTGGAGTGTGGAGCTATTTGGTTGGTTAGTTGAGATAGTAGTGGGTAGTCCTATTTTTGTGGTACTTTGTGGCTATATAAAGCCAATTGCAGACCTGAATAAAATGCAGTAGTCTTTTATATTCCAATTCCATTAATACTTCAATTCATCATACGTTGTCAATATATATATTTCTTTCTGTTATTATTTTGGGACCACACCAACAATTGGTATCAAGAGCTTAGGCTCAATTCTATGAAAGAAAAGCAGTAGCAGTAGCAGAGTAGCAGGCTGATAATTCAGCAATTTGCAGTCAACAATAGCAGTCTAAAAGCAGTGTAAACGAGCAGAAAATAGCAGCCAGTTGCAGCAGATTTATGCAGTAAAAAAAGAAGCAGATAACAACAGTAAACTCGGCAGAAAGACGTCTAAATTAGCAGCAAATATAAGCAAAAAAGCAGTAGAAGATAGCAGGAAGTGGTACCAAGAAATATCAGCAGTTTACAACAAGGAGTAAGCAAAAAAAAAAAAGCAGTACAAAGCAGCAAAAAAAAATATTTTTAAAAGAAGTCAGCAAGTATTAAAAGGCAAAAAAAAAAAAAGATGTCATCAAGCGATGGGACTCTAACCGTTCGTGAGCAAGGAACCGTACCAATTCAATGTCCAAAATTAACCGAGACTAACTACACCACATGGTCCATTATGATTGAAACGGTTCTAAGGGCATATGGCCATTGGGATGCTATCACCCAAGATGAGGTTGATGAGAAGAAAAATTATACTACCAAAGGTATAATTTATCAAACCCTACCCGAAGATGTTCTTTTGCAAGTTTCCAAACACAAGAATGTGAAAGAAGTTTGGGAATCAATCAAAACTCGATATGTAGGGGCTGAATTGGTTCAAAAAGCAAGGTTACAAACATTGAGAAACGAATTCCAAATGTTAAAGATGAAAGAGAATGAATCAATTAATGATTTTTCGGGTAAGATAAATAGCATTGTTGCTAAATTCAAGAGTCTTGGTTCTACTCTTGAAGAGGAGGTGATTGTAAGGAAGTTTCTTAATTCGGTTCCAATGAAATACTTGCCAATTGTAGCTCCCATTGAACAATATTCGGACCTTACGAAAATGCCATTTGAAGAAGCGGTTGGAAGGGTGAAAGCTTATGAAGAAAGGCTTCTAGGTCATGAAGAAAAAGATGAAGAACAAAATAAGCTTTTGTTGGCAAGTGAACATAAGTATGGTGAAAGCAGTGGACGTGGAAGGGGACGTGGAAGGAGCTATGAAAGAGGTGGTAGAGGCCGAGGAAGAGGCTCGGGTCGAGGTGACAAAAGTGGGTTTAGGTGCTATGAATGTGGAGAGTATGGACACTTCAAAAATGAGTGCACAAAATGGAACGACAAAGAAGCCAACTTGATTGAAGAGGAACCTGCATTGCTCTAAGGAAGACACAAATCAAGATTAGGGGGTTGAATGTTGAATAATCTTGATGAGTTAGTTTACTAGTCTAGTTTAATAAGTCAGTTAGTATTTTAATTATTGTTTAGTATAAGTTAAGATTTCATTATTAGTTAGTCATGTTAGTAGAATTGGTATTATTGGTGACCGATTCTTTTGGAGTGTGGAGCTATTTGGTTGGTTAGTTGAGATAGTAGTGGGTAGTCCTATTTTTGTGGTACTTTGTGGCTATATAAAGCCAATTGCAGACCTGAATAAAATGCAGTAGTCTTTTATATTCCAATTCCATTAATACTTCAATTCATCATACGTTGTCAATATATATATTTCTTTCTGTTATTATTTTGGGACCACACCAACAACTTTAACGTGCAAGTTATTTCTTAAATATGATCACAACAGAGTTTCGGAACTATATCAAAAAGTAACATCTTTTACATAGATAAAAACAAAGCTTTATGTGAGAAAAGTACAAATGTAGACGTACAATTGTATACCAAAAAATAAGATATGGATAATACTGAAAAGTATAAATATTTACACAATAATATTCCAAAAAGTAGTCAAATTTTGTATCGAAAAGTAACTTTCGAATCGAATATACCAAAAAGTAGAAGACCAATAAACCTACGGTCCAATAATATGAATAGGTTGTTTCAAGATAGTCAAATATTAGTGAGCCCAATAACCATTTAGGCCCGACAAAACCCTTAAACTTGACTAGCCCATCAACAATTCATTCACACCACAACTTAAACCTAAACTATTGAGTCCGCTCAAAATAACATTCCTTTCATCTTTATCTTTCACCCGTATACCAAAAAGTAAGACTTCGTATCAATTTTACGGCCCAATTACTGTAACCAAATTCGTACATCACAAAATCGTAAGTGTTCATAGGTTCGGTTTCCGGTTTTTCCGATTCGGTTTCCTCGATTTTTTTTACTTTAAAAGTAAAAGTGAATCGTAACCGAATTCAAATTCTAAAATTGAAATCGATTCAAATTCCAAAATCGAAACCGAATCAAACCGAAAACCAAACAAATGGAAGCACTGTAATCACATGAAGCACAACCATTTGTTTGCTTATGAACATCAATATTATCACCACCAACTATTGTTATAACATTCAATAGCTCGCATAATCGATCATCACAATTTATAATCCGATCAGTTAATAACGACTATAATGATACAGTCGGATATATCGAACAAACACCAAACATAACATAAGCATTGAAGGAAATAAAGAATAGAATCGAGATATACCCAAAACTAGTAGCGGAAGCGAAAAGATCGTTATTTAGATCACCGGTCGGGAAAAGCAATCACAAACGGAAAGCTTTCACGGTTCATAACCTAAGATTCATAATCTAGTTTGCCTCATACACAAAGTTAACAAGAACATTGTCTTGTCTCTCTCGTTGTTTCTCTCATGTGTGTGTTTAGTGTATTTGGTTACATATTTCTGTATCTCTATCATGAAGTAAATAAAGAATAGATTCGACATATACCCGAAAAGTAGTAGCGTAAGCGAAAGGATCGTTGTTTAGATCACCGTTCGGGGAAAGCAATCACAAACGGAAAGCTTTCACGGTTCACAACCTAAGATTCACAATCTAGTTTGCCCCATACACGAACTTAACAAGAACATTGTCTTGTCTCTCTCGTAGTTTCTCTCACGTGTGTGTTTAGTGTATTTGATCACATATTTCTGTATCACTATTTCTCATGCATAAAACACATTATATAGTGAACTAATAATAATCAGAAAGGTTAGTGAAAAGGCCACCATAAATGTTACACATAATGGATACTTATATCTCATTAACAACTAATTTAATGATTATTTAGTAATACATAATTACTATCATCATGAATACACTGTATCAGCTATGAAGGTAGTTAGTGGACGGATTGGATACGGATCAAACCATATCCAAGTTCCAACATCTCCCACTCGCATACAAACTGACTTAATCACTCATTATATCTCGAGAGAGCAATCATGTAACTTGCAAACAGTTCATATTGGAAAAATAGGTCGTGCAACCGACATATTTTGATAATTATTGTGTAATTAGTTATTACATAATTATTAAGCCAAATTAATCTACAATTAACAAGGTAGCTTAAAGTGACTAAGTTTATTTAATGTTATGTTATGAAATATGATAGATTAATAGATATAGATGTATAAATATATAGATAGGTGTATATAAGATAAAAGATAGATATATAGAGACATAAGACTTAATTGGCGTGCTTGCTGTCAATCTTAGTCAACAACTTTCACATGCAAGTTATTTATAAAATGTGATCACAATAGAATTTTCGGTACTATACAAAAAAGTAACAACTTTTACACAAATAAAAAACAAAGCTTTTTAGGCGATACCGAAGTGTACAAAATTACAAATATACACCGAAATAGGATTACGATAATGTAGATAGGTACAAATGTATACCAAAAAGTAAAACAATAACACTGAAAAGTATAGATATTTACGCAAATGTATTCCAAAAGTAGTCAAAATTTGTATCGAAAATAACATTCGAGTCGAATATACCGAAAAGTAGAAGGCCAAAAGGCCTACTGTCCAGCAATATAAATTAGTTGTTCAAAGATAGTAAAATATAGGGATGGTCAAAAAACCCATACCCGATGGGAAAACACGAAATCCAATATTTTTGGGCCTGGTCCGGGTCGGTAAATGGGTCTCGGGCTGGGCATGGGTTTAAACACAAACCCGATTACGCTGCCAGTATACCCGAAAAATACCCGAGTCCAAATACCCCCGTATACCCGCTTACTCGGCCCCTATACCCGATTACCCGAACCGTATACCTAATTACCTGCCCCGTATACCAAATTAAGACTCGTATACTCGTGAGAAAACCTGTTTACCCCGATAGTTTGTAAGTAAATGGGACCTGAACACCCGTGGGGAAACCATTTACCCACTAGTTTGTAAAAAAAATAGGGAACCGGCGGATCCGAGTCTGAGATTGGGAAGGGGTTTTTTAATCGAGTTCGGATATGAGATTTCCTAAATCCGACCCGAACCCAATCCGATGACATCTCTAGTACTAAAATATTAGTGAGCTCAACAACAATTTAAGCCCCTTAAAGTTGGCTATCCCACTAACAATTCAATTCACTTCACAACTTAAACCTAAATTATTGAGTTCGCTGAAAATAAAATTCTTTTCATCTTTATCTTTTACCCGTAAAAGTAAAGACTTTGTAATAATGTTACGGCCCAATTATTCTAACCAAATTCGTATATCTATCAAATCGTAATTATGATTATTCATGGGTTTGATTTTCGGTAGGCTTTCCCATTTTTTTTTTAACTTTAAAAGTAAAATCCAAAACCAAACTAAATCGAATTCAAATTCTAATACCTAAACCGAACCAAACCAAAAACCCAATTAGAAATCGGTTAGGTTTCGGTTAAAAACCGAATTCAAATCTAATTCGTACCAACATCTTCAATCGATTGCACTAGAGGTATCGAGTTGCTTGAAGTAATAATTAATCGCAACTACTACAAGTGAGAATCAATAATTAATTACGCCTCTCGATTCTGAATCGTAGAACGATTCACAAGTAGCAGGGCTTGATTTGCAGGCGACTGAAGAAATTTACAATCGATTCAAGTATAATTTTCCTATAGTCACTCTATTTTTTTCTAATTGGTGATTTTTATATGAGGATTCGAATTTTCTGATGATTTAATTGTTATATATTGACTTGGTATATTTAATTTGTCTTTATTAAACTTCATATTCACTCTAATTGGTTTTAGTACTTGGGTTGTTGTTGATAAAGTTGTTACTTTATTTTTTTTTTAGATATACATGATTGATTGATTGATTGATTGATTGATGGTTTGTGATCATCTGGCTTATGCATTGCACATATTTCATCATCACCACATGGAACAAGCAAGCCCCATCGTCCGTTGTTGCAACAACACTAACAGAACAAGAAAAGTAAAAGAGGCAAAGTCTGGCCACAATCTCGCCCACAACCCTCCGAAAAAGATGCAAACTTCAAGTAAGAAATTTATATGTAAGTATGTTTTTTGTGCTTAAAGTTTGTGTCTTTATTTTACTAAATAGATGTGAAATGTGATGTGAATTGGGTATTATGTATGTATGAATTGTTTGATTTGATGAAACAACTCCGGTATGCAAAACGCCAAGGTTAGCTAGCTAGCTCATATTAATTAATTAATGGAGAAATCTACTATTAATCTCTTTCGATATATACACATATACATATTATATCTTGCCTTTTTCTTTTCTTCTGATCATATTATATCTTGCCTTTTTTCTTTAATGGCTAAATCTACTATCTACTATTATTAATTATACGAGGATTCGAAATTTTTGCTGATTTGATTGTTGTTGTTGATAAACCACTCTAATTGGTTTTGGTAATTGGTTGTTGATAAGATTGTTAATGTTTCTCTTATATATATGCTTGATTGATTGATAAATGATGGTGTACCCCCTCCTTTGTGATCATCTGGCGTATGCCTTGCACATATTTCTTCATCACCACATGGAACAACATAGGATTTTTGTAGTTAGTTAGTTAACTTATTTCCAAACGTTAGCTTTTTCTTTAAAATATAATTTTCAAAAAGATGATATGGTGATGAAAAAAGTATCTATGGTTGCTGCAACAGTAGCCAGTCCAGTGTGTGTGTGTGTGATGCTTCTAGCAACACCTCTACCTTATTCACCACCACCCTTGTAGTATTCAATTCAATAGATAGTATTCAATTCGTGAAGTTTTGTTTTTTGGTTGTTAAAAATTAAAATCAATTATAAATTCTGATGTATTGCACTGCATTGCATTGCAGGTGGGGGTTCTATTTATCATCATCATAAAAAACAAAAAAGATCAACCCGTGTTGTGTCGGCAAAAAATAAAATTATGGGTGATGATGAGTTGCCGGTTGACAACATATACAACATCCTGTCTAGAATGCCTCTAAAATCTTTGGCTTGTTTTCAATGTGTAAGCAAGGTATGGTGCAACTATATTAACGACCCGTACCTTGAAATCATCATGCATAATGCCAAACGAGCTGCTATGAATGATGATCCCACGATGCTCATCATGTTCAATTTAAAACTATATCCTTATGCATCTGCATCACTCACTATGTTGGTAACTAAACCAGAAGAAGAAAAATCTGCTGCAACTAGTCATGAAGAGGTGGTGATCACAACAAAGCAGGATCCACCAACACCGTATATGAAGTTTGACTGTAAAAATTGGGGTCCTAGATTTTTTACAGAATTTGACATAATTCTAGGTTCCTGCAAGGGTCTGATATTTTCATCACAAGATAACAACGTCGACGACGGCACCACCGTTTTACTTGTGATCAATCCTTTAAAGAAAGAATGTTATAAGCTGCCACCCATCAAAATTTGGTCATGTACATCATCAGCATTTCAAGAACGCGAGGCATGCGGGCTTGGTTTTGATGATTCTACCAATACATACAAAATGGTGTGTGTTGTGCTTCGAAATCAAGACAAGATTAGGTCGTATTATGACGATGATGATGTGGTGAAGGAGGATTTATGCACCATGGTACATGATGTTGTATTGGGTGGCACCGCCAACTCATTATCATCATCATCGTCATCATCATGGCGGGAGATACCCGCAGTTCCAGCGTATCCCATAAGTGGTGAAGCTGTATTTGCTAATGGATGTTTGCACTGGTTGGCTGGTTATCATCTTAAGTATTGCCCGTGTGGTGCACCAAAGAAACTAGTATGTTTTGATATGATGAAAGAGGAATTTGGGTTGATAGATCCTCCTAATACACTTGATGATCGGTATAGGGAGCATTTGGTTGATCTAGATGGTCAAGTTGGACTTGTGTATGATGATATCAGGCGCACGTGCTTCATAGAGGTGTGGTTACTGAATTATAAAACAAAATGTTGGGTCCTCCATTGCCGGTTCGATAAAAAACCGCCTCTTCCTCTTAATATGTTTATAAAGGTTATAGGATACTGGAACAACAAGGATGATGCAGGCGACTTATTAATAACAGACAATTGTCGGAGACGCTTGTTTATTTACCGTTTAAAACACGGCGTTTTGCATGAAGCAAACTTTATTTATCAGGGTTTTCCACCAGCTAGAGCAGATATTCGACTGTATCAACCTACGTTTTCTTCCATCCTCCGCCGTTGTTCAATCAACGGATGATCGCTTCTCTTGATATCATGAGTAAACTTTATTTATCATGAATGATAAGCATGTTTAATTTTCATTTATAGTGAAGATAAATACATCTTGTTCTTGATATCAGTTTTTCAAGGTTTGTAATTCATTTTGCCTTCAAATGTGTTTGCTTCACAATTCTTACAGGGCTAACCCATAACCAGAAATTTTTCTATGATTCGGCCTCTCTGTTCTTACCTTCATTTTGGATTTTCTATAGTTTTTGTTGTTTCAAGCACAAATTTAAGTTAAAATATGATGGCAGAGCGATCCAGTATGTTTTCGTTTTTGAATTCAGTGTTTTAAACTTAGATTGAAGATTTTTTCATTAGTTTGACTTTTCTGAAACCTCTGACTTTTAGTCAAAATTTGAGAATTTGTTGTTGTTACAACTAGATTAAAGATTCGATTGCTTCATTTAAGATCCTAGAATAAATCAGTCTGAATTTGATTGTTTACCAGGTACATTCTAGTCTTTCTACTAAACATTTTTTTGGTCTGCATTATATATTTGCCAGTAGCTCATTGAAAAAGTTTCAGTTAATAATGTGTGTATATATGCAATTATTGTTTAGTAGCTGGCGGCAGAGTTCGACTGACATGGCTGGTATGGCGGCGGCAGCAGGTGGTGGACCTGGTCCGATTAGCTTAAAGCATTCCGGGACAAGTAGCTTATATAATTGTTTAGTAGCTGGCCGCAGAGTTCTTTTGTTTTTTCAGGCCAGTTTCAAGGGTTTTTTCTGTTACAATAATAATAATAACTTGTGTTTGCTTATACTAATTATTTTGAATATATGTTATGTTATTTATTTTTATTATTTTGCTTTGTAATTATACAAGTGTCCACGCTTGCGTATCCAATTAGTGGACGTGATGTAACATGTTTGACCTAAAATTTAGTTTCGGAATTATGAAATTTTAAAGAAGAATTATGAATATGAATTCTGATGATATGAATGATAGTAGCTTATTATATGACACGCAGGATTATGAAGTCAGATAAGTTAGACCTGTTTTAGACCTGCTTGTATTATTGTGAGCTAGTAGTGACAATTAATGAAAAAATCAGTTGTGTTGAAATATTATAACAATTTTCTTTTTCTTTCCCTTTTTCCAGTTTCATAAGGAGTAAAATGCCGTTTTGTTATAAATTTTTAGGTTAACCTTGAATATCCTGGTAGAGTTGTTTTCAACATTTGTTGCATTACATGGCATTAGATATGTTGTTTAAGTGTTCACTATACTAGGTTTGAGATAGGTACGGGTACCCTATTGAAACCGAAAGTAGCAAAACCGAATTTGTCTAAAATCAAGAGCCGAATATTGAACCAAACTTAGAAAGTGGTAGTGGTATTTTCGGTATGGTATTTTCGGTATAGTACCGAATGGAACCTAAACTTTAGTACTTTGGAACCGAAACTAAGGTTTTCTAATTTATAACGGGTCGAAATAGACGCGGTTCATGCACAACACAAACTATAAATAAAATTTAAAACTGATTGGACATGAAAATGAAGTCAACTCCATCCATTTACGATTCCCGCAGTGGATCAACTTTCGGTTTTTTTTTTTTAATGAAACATATACTCTTTCGTCAACAGTGCTAACCAAATTATCTTCACTATTTTATGACCTTTTAATTCAGTAAGTACACGGTCTGTTAATCATTACTGTATTTAACTAGAAAGAATTCGAACCGAGCATTACGGCGGTTACATTTGAATATACGTTGCTTGTTACCTGTTTGTAGTATAGTGTTTTCTTTAACTCTCTAATGAAAACAAATATACCTAATGGCCCTAATGGCCTAAGCGTTTCGGTGCAATATTTTAACGCCTTTTATAAAATTAATTTCGAGAGAGAATTGTGTAAAAAATTGCGGCAAAAAAAAAAAAAGGGACTTGAACTAAAGTCATTTCCCTTATAATCACTAAGGTATCAGTTACTCTAACCATCCAATTGATGTAGTTACTTGGATTTATTTATTATATTTAGAAATTATTTAAAGTGTTTCTCTTTAAAAAAGATCTATTTCGAATATAATTATTTGCGTAGTTTTTTGTAAAATTATTTCGAGTTAAATGACGATGACGGAGAAACCTAACTCGACACTCGCGGCAAAAAAAAAAAAAAAAAAAAAAAAAGATAAATCCCATCAAGAAATTGGGTGAATTTTTTTAATTATTATATTAAAATTGAAAAGTTAATTTGAACGCCTAAAGTTACATTCTGTGACGACCCGGAAATTTCCGACAAAATTTAACCTTAATCTTTATATAATTCCGACTTGATAAGCAATGAATTTTAATAAATCTTGAACCTCCGAAAAGAGTTTTACACAAGCTTTTGGTCACCCTTTTATTCCGACGATTCACGAACGTCATAACTTGATTTAATTGTTTAATTGTTTAATTATTGTGTATATATATGGATTTATATATATTTAACTTGAAAATATGATAATTAAATATCTCATTAAGTATATTAACAAAGTATTATATATATATATATATATATATATATATATATATATATATATATATATATATATATATATATATATATATATATATATTCATACTACTAATTTAAAGAGTTTTCAAACAATATATATATATATATATATATATATATATATATATATATATATATATATATATATATATATATATATATTACTATTTAAATGACGTAATTAACTTATGTTAAAATGTATTTACATATAATGTATTACGAGTGTAAATACATCCTTACAAGTATTGAATACACTTTATAATATACCAATACATATAAAGGATAACTATACTCGTATTTCCGTTCAATTTCCTCAAAGAATTCTACTCGCATTCATACGGTATTTTTACCCGTATTATACACAGCTTCTAGAAGTATTTATTATTGGTATATACCAATAGAATTCTGCAATTATTTGTGTAATGTGTCATCCATGACCTAATCAATTTAATATGTCATGCAAGATATAAAGACCCGTCCTAATCCACTTGGACAAAGTCTTTAACAGATGGTCCCATTGCGAGGTTCTGACCTCTATATGCCATGAACGACTCCATGTAATATCTTTTAAAATGAGCAAATGCACATCGGAAGATTTCTTTCAGACCTGAGAATAAACATGTTTTAAAAGTGTCAACCAAAAGGTTGGTGAGTTCATAGGTTTATCATAAACAATAAAATTCATCATTTTGATAGACCACAAGATTCAAATACAGTACACCTATCTCGTGTACGAAACCATTTTTCATAATGCTTAGCAGAGTAGGTTCGTATCCTTTTCTCCCCCATAGGTTGCCTCGCGATTTTTAAATAATCGTGCACATATCTCATGCACAAAACTAATACACATAACCTGTGTATAAAAATCATTCTCTCGATACATAACATTCATTTCGATTTCATTGCTCAACATGGTAACCGACCTTAACATATAATGCGCATCAATAATATCCCCAAAAACAGAACATCTCGTCTGTATAATATATAAACTTCGAAGTACTAAACACCACGCCCACTAGCTCTTCCGTCTAGTGAACATTCTGGGTGGGAGTGTTAAACCCGGTAGCTACCTTTAGGATTCGCGTGAATTAGGGCCATACCCGATTCTAATTCTTAGGTTACCAAGCAATAATAATCAGGAGAAAATATTCACATCAATTGGTGGCAATTATCATGTCTACATAATTCAATAATAATCCACAGAACTTCTGTATGTATAACAATTCATTCGAGGAATATTTTGCTTGTGTCTATCTCGTCAAACATTTATAAAAGCATTTCATGTATTCGCAGTTAAAAATATATTTCAAAAGCATTTAATAAAGCAGTTATGAAAACAGCGTATGTATTCTCAGTCCCAAAATGTAAAGAGTAAAAGAGAATCAAATGAACTCACAATACGATATTTTGTAGTAAAAATATGCATACGACGGAACTGAACAATGCAGGGTTGGCCTCGAATTCACGAACCTATATATATATATATATATATATATATATATATATATATATATTAACACATATAATTATAATCGAACAAATTTAAATATTATTAGTGATATAATTGTTATTTTAATAAATTATATGTTTCATTAATAACTTAATTAGATATATTTAATTTTATATAGAAAATCTTTATTTGCTATATTAATATTACTAATAATAATGATAAAAATAATACTTTTACTAATAATGATAATAATAATGATATTAATAATAATAATACTTAATAATAATAATTCTACTACCAATTATAGTAATGATGATAATGATATTACTAGTAAGGATAATACTAATAATATTGTTTAATAATGATAATAATACTACTTATAATAATACTATACTAATACTTATGATAATAATAATAAAAATACTACTGATAAGAATAACAATAATAGTAATAATAACAACAATAATAATAATGGTAATAGTAATACTACCTCAAATAAGTAGTCCTTAAAAAAATGCACAAGTCCGAGTTTGAACCCTCGACCTCCCGCTAACCCAATAACATCCTTAACCACTCCTCTATTCTTGCTTTTCTGATTAAACTTCCAACCAGATTTTAATTAACCCAAAATTCTGTTTCTACCTTCTCTTTCATTAAACCCATTTCATGATCATCAACTTCCATTGGATTATCTATGTAATGTTTAACTCTGTGACCATTATCTATCATGATTATAACCTCACAACATAATCATCAAAATCGTTATCTATCCTAATATCATAATCATATCATCGTTATCATATCATATTCATTTTATATTTATCTTCGCGTATCATCACCAACAATACTATCATTGATTATCATATTATCATCATAATCTTATCATCTCATCCCGTTACACACAGAATCACACTCATCTCATCGTCACAGCATCATCGTTCATTAATACCTATATCATCTAACATTATATCTAGTATCGCCATCATACATCATTCATTATTCGTTATTTCATCATCAATGTTATTCTATGTTATCAACTCGTCCTATATCTATACCCTAGTTCAACTTTCCCTCGGTCCAACAGGAACCTCATAAACCCAACAAAGTAGTTCACTACACAAATTACAACAACCAATTTTTACGGCCAATAACTAAATCAAAGTTCGTGGCCTACTAGAAAATCAGGTATAGTATAATACGGCCCAATACATAAGACAATTCTCGGCCCAACAATGAAACGTACATTAGAACTGACCAAAAGTTTAGCAGTCCCTTAACAAAAAAATATATATCTGTTATATGTAACACGCTGGATTCCATCGAATATCACTCCATAATCATCCTTGTCTTATCTCTATCATAACATAATCATCTAGTCACCAATCACCTTTTTCACTTAATTTAATCATCACTAAATAAAAAAAATAACTGAACGTTTTTGTATCAGCTTGTCAGCCACATGTGAATTGTTTTCACTTGCATAATTTTCCTTGTATCCCACTATATTAATTAATATTACAAGTGGGGTTTTTGTTTAGGGGTGTCGGCTAAGAAAAATGAGACAGAAAAAGAATGTTTGATGATGGGTGCGTGTAGGGACTGATCGAACCAGCAGTGTAAGTTTCTAACTAGAACAAAAATAATAATAGCAGTAGTGGTGGTTGACACCGGACAGAAGTAGTCATGACAGTTTAATGGTGATGGGTTGTGATGGTGGTGATTTGGTGGTTCATGATGGTTAGTGTGGTGATCGATTAACTAAAAAGAAATAGAAACGTGAATGAAGAAAAAGAAAAATATAGTAGCGGTGGTTGTGGGTTTTTATTTAAACACTAAGACAAAACTATCAAGAGTTATTGGTTTGAGCAGGTATTTGTTACAGTAGCTGTAACAACTCGTGGTTAAACTTGGTGTTGTTCCAGCTGGTTCACGAAGAAGATACAAAGAAAAAGTAAGCAAAAAGCAGCAGTAATTCGTTGATTGTTTCTGGTTTTGAGTTCGAATGTGAAACCGAAATAGCTTAGAATAGCAGCTGCAACAGTGGGTTACAAACAGGAACGTAACAGCAGACACTTGCAGATGGATGTTGTGGTCGACTAGAATTCGATGTTGGTGGTGGTTCAATGGTTAGAAGAGAAGGACAAAGGTGGTGATTATGGCTTGAAATGTGTCACGAGGAGTAGAGAGGGAGAGAAGGAAAGAAAATGTGGTGAAGTGGGTTTGGTGTGGTGAATTGTTTTATCTATTAAGTATATATCAATCAATGTACATGAATGAAACGAAACAGAGAGTTGATTGTGGGTCTAATGCTTGATTGAGTATCATAATTCAGAGAAACAACCAAAAATATATATCTCCATGATTTGTGTGTTTGTCAAAAGAAGAATAGTAAACAGAAAAGGAAATAGTAAAGTTGGTTCCTTTATGTATACTAAATTTGTGTTTCTTAATAATTTAAGATTGAGAATTGAGATTGAGAGCTCCACGGGTAGACACACTACAAAATAGCCGTGGACCCCACGTGATGATCTGATCCCTAATTGACAGCGAAAGGCACGATTAGATCAAACAATAAGGACACATGTACATGTTATACCTCATAATTACTTTTACACATGCCACACTTGGAAAAAATAATCCATTAAAAGAAAGAATTGACATTAAACAGAAATTTTAAAAGTGACCATTAGCAGCCGGGTGTTTTAAATTCTTATGCCGACAGTTTCAATAGGATATTATTTCGTACACCCGTTGTTAATCAACGGCGGATAAAAGTCTTCGAAAAAAAATCCCAAATTCTTACATTAATCTACCCTTATTTATTTCAGTCATGTGATCAAAAGGTTCATCTAATATTTATTTTAATACACTCATAAGCTCGCATTTTATTTGTTTAATATCAACCACATAAATCTGACCGGCTATTCGAACTCAATCCTAACTAAAATATAAATATTTTTAAAATCAATCAAATAGATTCTAAATATATTTTTATTAAGGCTAAAGTTTATATAACCTATTTTCGGATCACCGTTTATTTATGAAATCATATAAGTTTGAATTTTACTTGTTTAATATCCAACAAATGATAAATGAGTGCTTCTATCATTTACTAAATAAATTCGAAACCATATCTATATATTTTTAATATAATTTATATATATATATATATATATATATATATATATATATATATATATATATATATATATATATATATATTGATAAATTTATTATATCTTATTTTACATTTATAGTTCCAAGAATTAAATCGTATCCTATTATTTCAAGGTTTATATATTCATATATTTATTTACATAAATCATATATAGATATACATATCTATTTACAAATAATTGTTCGTGAATCGTTGGAAATGATCGAAGGGTAATTGCATGTATGAAAATAGTTCAAAATTTTGAGACTTAGTTTAACAGACTTTGCTTATCGTGTCGAAATCATAAATAAATAAAGTTTAAATTTTATCGGAAATTTCTGGGTCGTCACACATGACTTAATACAATTTAACTTATCTTAGATATTTTCACTAAATGCCAAAATTATAAGCTTATAAATAAGGACCATTTTAACTCATTTTTACTCCACATTTTCTTAAACTAAAAATACACACTTGAATGCTCTCATATCATACTTTAATCTCAGCAACTTTTCTCTTCATAATCAAGGTAAAATACTTCTCAAAATCCTTGTTCAATTCCTTGTATAGTTGCTATCTTATTATACTAATAAAACTTGTAAAAACTAGAACTTGTTTTGGTGAACACCAAGCTTGTTTGAAAAACTAATATAATCTTTCTAACTTAACTCTAATAACACTTATTTATATGTATTATGATGTTATATTAAGTTAATATAAGAACTTATAACTTGTACATATGAAGAACACCTTGAAACTTAACATATATTCTTTAATCTCCATTCGGTAAAAAGCGGGCTGTTTTGGGTTGGGAATTAAAAACCTATCTTAGATTTTGAGTTTGAGGCTAAGACTTTGGAAATATGTTAATATACGTAAATAAGACTTCCAATATTTTTTTCATGATTTTATACAAAGTGGAAGTATTTTATCAAAAATCATATATTGGGTGGATACCGGGATTTTTCCAAATCTGTCCACCGACACAAAAAGAGGGTAAAGCTATAAAAATTACTACTTGGGATGACCTTTTCGAATTGGTTTTGTAAAATTTACTTCTTAATGAATCCATAGCAATTTGATTCACTTTAAACAGAGTTGTAATGAATATTTGGCGAGCAAAACAAAATCTGCTAAAATTAACGTTGTATGGACGAAATTTATATTATAAAAGCTATATTAATCATATCCTTGTTAACTTTTCCTATATCCTATATATATTTGGACATGTTATCAGTAGTATAACAAAATATTATAATCTTGGTTAATTCTGTGATTGTATATATGTATAATAATATTCTTGGTACGTCCTAACACAATAAGTATACAATACGTTTTGATAAATCCTAAGACAATACGTACACAATACGTCTTAGTTAATTCTAAGATAATACGTATACAATACTTCTCTGGGTTGATGCAAAGACAATACGTATACAATACGTCGTGGGGTAATTCTAAGATTATATATATATATATATATATATATATATATATATATATATATATATATATATATATATATATATATATATATATATATACCGATTATTGGACTGTTGGACTTTTCGGACTATTTTGGACTACTAACAAAGGACTACTAACAATGGACTACTAACATAAAATGTTAAAAATTATTATATAAGTATTCTATGAACTTGCTTTATTTTATTCATATGTCGTATTATTATCTGAATCATCATTATTGTTATAGGTTCGTGAATCCAAGGACGACGACCATATTTTTAATAAGCTGAAAACTTATTATTAATATACTTTTACTACCGTGAGTATATAGTCTCATTTTTAAACTCTACAAATATTTTGAGATGAGAATACATGCATTTTATGTTTTATGCCATAGACACAAGTACTTAAAATATATTCTACGTTGAGTTGTACCACTTTGCATATCTTCCCTAATAGCTTGGTAACTAATATTTACATGTTACAAGAACATGTATACGCGAATCCTATTGATAGATCTATCGGGTTTGACAACCCCAACCGGGCTAGTCGCTCTAGTATCGTAAACGGTTGCATAGTACTTCGTTTTTACTACACTTGGTAGAGTGTAGGGAGATTTCATAATAAAGGGAATATGCCACATTAATGGTTAAGTATGGTTACCGAAGCGCTCAACAACTTATAGAATACTTTTATACACTTGCGAGTGTACATATATTTATAACTATGAAATCTTGTGATCTATATTTATATCGTTGATAAACCTATATATCTCACCAACCTTTGTGTTGACTGTTTACGCATGTTTATTCTCAGGTCCTTAAGAAAGTCTTCTATTGTTGCATTATCTGAGCAAGCTGTGCATGGAGTCTCATACTTTTATTTAAATAAAGTGTTGCATTCAATAAAACCTTTGTCATGTATTATATTCGACTGTTACGTCACGTGTGTAGTATTTGGAAACCGATGTATTTTGGGGATTATTTCTTAAATAATCGCCCACTTGTTTAAAACATGCATTATGTATAATAATGATGTGCTTTTTGTGAAACGAATGCAATATTTTCTAAAACGTATCATATAGAGGTCAAATACCTCGCTATGGGTCCAATGAGAAGGTACTGCGTTTATAGTAATATGGACGGGTGGTTTCAGTTGGTATCAGAGCGGTGGTCTTAGCGAACCATGTCTTGAATTAGTGTGTCTAACGGATAGTTATTAAGATGCACTAGTGAGTCTGGACTTCGACCTTAACTGGATGTCAAAAGTTTTGCTTATCATTTCTAGTCGGAAATCATCTGCTTATCACCCTTAGAAAATTACCTGCTTATCATTCTTAGTCTAGACACATCTTACTGCATTGATTACATGAATAGTGTATAGACGAAATTTATATCTTAGCGTATCTGCTAATTCATATCTTAGCGTATCTGTTACTGTAAACTTTGCCTAACATATTCCGTAAATTCCTCCGTAATCTATGAAATCTTTTGCTCTATATATATAGATACTCTATGTAATTAGAATACCATCCGATAGCCGAAAATCATTTCATATCGAAAAATCCTTTATTCAATCGTAAGAAATGGAACTCTCCACTAGTTCAAGTCCCTCGAATTCCGATATGAAATTTCACTCGAGCTCCGAAAGCAGTGTGACCGGAATGGATCAACCAATTAGCCATCATCTATTTTGAATGAATTGGGGATGTGTTCGTAGTCTACTTAATCATTGGAGAAAAGAAGAAGGTGATCCCTTCCATCCACCACATTGCCCTCTTGGTGAAGAACATGATGCACTTACCAGCGAACCCGTTCGTAACATAATTTTCTCTCTCCTTTCCAGGATATGCCGCAACGAGTATAATATTACTAATATTATTGAGGCTATCCGACCTTTACTTCGTATCTTGCATGGTGAATTATTTAGTAAAAAAAAAAAATTTACTCTCATGAAAAGCAAAACTTCATTAGCAAATGCATCCTACATCATTTCATTCCCTTTATAAAGCTCTTGACCTCTCTTTTTATTCAAGAAACTTTAAACATCTTCTTTCACACTACAAAACAAAACAAATTCTCATCATCTATACTCACATCAAACCACTACCAGCACCAGCAGCAGCATTACCAACAACATCACAAGCCTCAACATCGCAATCCGCATTACGAGCATCAACATCATACGCACCGCAGGCACTGAGGGATACCAACAATAATGAGTGATGAAGTATTAATTCATTATTTCATTTACGTTGAAGAAATATTCCACGACGATTATGTAATCTCTAAAGTTTAGGGATTATTCATTTCTAGTTCCAACCGTAAACCAAATGAGATTAATATAATATTAACTCATTAAATTCATATTACATCTGAAGAAAATATACATACATATATTTTCATAAAGACTGTAATAAAAATTCTTTTGTACAAAATATTACTTGTGAAATTTTATTTTAACGGGTAGGTAATACCCGAGAAATACTTAAGTTCACATTAATATGTTACACTGTACATTTTCAATGATGTTTCGACAATCGTTAATTATACTCTCTCCTTTCATAGCAATATACATCATTTCACAAAATTCAAGACAACCATTTTCTATACCAATTCAATTACATATTCTGATTTTGACAGATCAAAATCCAAGTCAAGATTTAAGAAGTGCCATCAATCTTAAATTCCTACATCCTTCAAAATCATACTTTAAATTCAAACTATACAAGAACATCACTTTCATTCACAGAACTCATAAAGATATTCGTATCATTCAAGATTCACGACGAATTCATTATACGGATATTGACGATGACAACGTGCGTCTAAACACTTCAAAATTCTTGAAAACACCTCAACTAAGGAACAATCGAGAGAATGAACCAATCACACGATACATACGAAGAATATATGCATATAGATATGCATTCGGAGGACACTTGGAACCTATGCAAAGGTTCAACACGTATCCGTGTCAGATCCTTTAGCATTATTATTACCCAAAATAACTTCACAATCCCTTTTCAAAATAGCGAATTTTGTCACAGCTCCAACAAGACAACTTTGACTTTTCATCCGGAGTAGCCTTATTATAACCTTGATATATATGTTGTCTTTTCACCATCATTACCGGAGAACCTTTTATATTCTACCACATTAGTAGTAAGCTTACCAGTAACTTTATTGCTCTTTGACTTAAATCTCTCTGAAAGATCACTATAAAACCTTGTCATGTACCCATCTACATCTTGCCATACCAAACCCCATGAAGCATCAATAATTATTCTTGAATCTCACATCATTTTTGCATATACATATAACGTTATCTCCTGGAATTATAATTTTGAAATCCAGAATAGAACTTCAGCCTACGAATCAGTACTATGAAGTTTTGAAAAAGCTGAATGAAGCAGCAGAAACTGTAGACAACCGTAACATCAAAAGTTGATGATAAAGAATATTGTGTTAGCAAAGCACAGAAAAAGAGAAAGTCTGGAACTGGAAAACGGATTGAGCAAACCTTGAAAGAGACTGTGGACAAATCACAAGGACTAAATCTGCCTTCAAAGAATCCAAATGATTCAGTGTCTGCTGAAGTCTTTAGCGAATACCTTGCTCCTTACTCTAAACCCTCATGAATAATATTCTTCATCATCCTCTGATCTTAGATATTCTAAGATATCATCGTATCTTTCATTATAAATATCCTTCATATTTCTGAAGATATTTTCATAACCATTCTTATCTGAAATCATTTATTCCTGCGCGTTATCTGTATCACATCATAAAGAAAACTGCTTTAGTTTCTAAATATCTGAAACCTCTGAGTGTAAAGTATGAATGTTTTGAAGTAATGTTGGGAACTGAAGAATGAGTTAGTATAATATAATGGGAAGATATTTTCATAACCATTCTTATCTGAAATCATTTATTCCTGCGCGTTATCTGTATCACATCATAAAGAAAACTGCTTTAGTTTCTAAATATCTGAAACCTCTGAGTGTAAAGTATGAATGTTTTGAAGTAATGTTGGAAACTGAAGAATGAGTTAGTATAATATAATGACACTTGATCAACGTGATTATATTACAGTAAGTCATGCTGAGTTTCTAAATGGAACGTAATGATTCACATACCATAACATCATCATGTGCCATGTTACATGACTCTTACATTCAATCTAATCTCTAAACATATCAAGAACATATTCTATTGATAGTTCTATCTTTTCCTTTGGATTCTGGTAATTTCACAAGTCAAATTGTGCTATTACAATTTCTCTCTTAGAGTATTAGCTATGTTCATTCCGAATTTCATATCTATGAATTCTAGACCATTATTCGCTTGACTTGAAGTCGGGAAAAGAAGACGGAAGCATGAAACTCCAAAATATAAGGAATAATATAAGCACGAAGACAACGCAGAAGTTACAAACCGTGTATATCGATGCGTATAGCAATATAAAGACACAGGAAAACTAAGAACACTATAAACCTAAGAGCATAGTAGAAATTAACGGATTCCTCCGGTAGAAGATGAAAAAGAAGAATGACAGATGTGATAGTCAAGAATATATCAAGAATTAAAACTGGATGGAGTATATGAACAAATTTTTTGAAAGTACGAAGAAAGGAAGAAAGTATAAAAGATGGGAGATGTGGAAATAAGGAAACATAGGAGGTTGATTTATAGTAAAATATCCGACAGAGAAATCGAGACAGATTATTGCATTAAATCGAAGAGGATCATAATTTCCTTAATCGCCGAAGAATCAAATCTTATATAGATTACAAATATTTTCTTTAATCCGGAGATCAACCGTGATGACGTCAAAAGATAAGACGAATCCCTATTTTCTCATTTCACTCTTTTACGATAGCTACACTCATACGTTTCGAGTAATCAAATTATTTTATCCATATTTCTCAATCATGATAAAACCCTATGAATCAACTTATATTCATCATAATAACATTCTTATTATTAGCCATGACGACCTCGATCAAATTTCGGGACGAAATTTCTTTAACGGGTAGGTACTGTGACGACCCGGAAATTTCCGATCAAATTTAAACTTAATCTTTATATAATTCCAACTTGATAAGCAATGAATTTTAATAAATCTTGAACCTCCGGAAAGAGTTTTACACAAGCTTTTGGTCACCCTTTTATTCCGACGATTCACGAACGTCATAACTTGATTTAGTTGTTTAATTGTTTAATTATTGTGTATATATATAGATTTATATATATTTAACTTGAAAATATGATAATTAAATATCTCATTAAGTATATTAACAAAGTATTATATATATATATATATATTCATACTACTAATTTAAAGAGTTTTTAAACAATATATATATATATATATATATATATATATATTACTATTTAAACGACGTAATTAACTTATGTTAAAATGTATTTACATATAATGTATTACGAGTGTAAATACATCCTTACAAGTATTGAATACACTTTATAATATACCAATACATATAAAGGATAGCTATACTCGTATTTCCGTTCAATTTCCTCAAAGAATTCTACTCGCATTCATACGGTATTTTTACCCGTATTATACATAGCTTCTAGAAGTATTTACTATTGGAATATAACAATAGAAATCTGCAATTATTTGTGTAATATGTCATTCATGACCTAATCAATTTAATATGTCATGCATGACTTAATTCAATTTAACTTATCTTAGATATTTTCACTAAAAGCCAAAATTATAAGCTTATAAATAAGGACCATTTTAACTCATTTTTACTCCACATTTTCTTAAACTAAAAACACACACTTGAATGCTCTCATATCATACTTTAATCTCAGCAACTTTCCTCTTCATAATCAAGGTAAAATACTTCTCAAAATCCTTGTTCAATTCCTTGTATAGTTGCTATCTTATTATACTTATAAAACTTGTAAAAACTAGAACTTGTTTTGATGAACACCAAGCTTGTTTGAAAAACTAATCTAATCTTTCTAACTTAACTCTAATAACACTTATTTATATGTATTATGATGTTATATTAAGTTAATATAAGAACTTATAACTTGTACATATGAAGAACACCTTGAAACTTAACATATATCCTTTAATCTCCATTCGGTAAAAAGCGGGCTGTTTTGGGTTGGGAATTAAAAACATATCTTAGACTTTGAGTT
Source organism: Rutidosis leptorrhynchoides (assembly GCF_046630445.1). Lineage (NCBI taxonomy): Eukaryota > Viridiplantae > Streptophyta > Magnoliopsida > Asterales > Asteraceae > Rutidosis > Rutidosis leptorrhynchoides. The sequence continues at coordinate 718,097,933 of NC_092333.1, forward strand.
CGAGGCTAAGACTTTGGAAATAAGTTAATATATGTAAATAAGTCTTCCAGTATTTTTTTCATGATTTTATACAAAGTGGAAGTATTTTATCAAAAATCATATGTTGGGTGAATGCCGGGATTTTTTCAAATCTGTCCACCGACACAAAAAGAGGGTAAAGCTCTAAAAATTACTACTTGGGATGAACTTTTTGAATTGGTTTTAAAAAAATTTACTTCTTAATGAATCCATAGCAATTTGATTCACTTTAAACGGAGTTGTAATGAATATTTGGCGAGCAAAACAACATCTGCTAAAATTAATGTTGTATGGACGAAATTTATATTATAAAAACTTTATTTACCATATCTTTGTTAACTTTTCCTATATCCTATATATATTTGGACATGTTATCAGTAGTATAACAAAATATTTTAATCTTGGTTAATTCTGTGATTATATATATGTATAATAATATTCTTGGTACGTCCTAACACAATAAGTATACAATACGTTTTGATAAATCCTAAGACAATACGTACACAATACGTCTTAGTTAATTCTAAGACAATACGTATACAATACGTCTCTGGGTTGATGCAAAGACAATACGTATACAATACGTCGTGGGGTAATTCTAAGATTATATATATATATATATATATATATATATATATATATATATATATATCGATTATTGGACTGTTGGACTTTTCGGACTATTTTGGACTACTAACAAAGGACTACTAACAATAGACTACTAACATAAAATGTTAAAAATTATTATATAAGTATTCTATGAACTTGCTTTATTTTATTCATATGTCGTATTATTATCTGAATCATTATTATTGTTATAGGTTCGTGAATCCAAGGACGACGACCATATTTTTAATAAGCTGAAAACTTATTATTAATATACTTTTACTACCGTGAGTATATAGTCCCATTTTTAAACTCTAAAAATATTTTGGGATGAGAATACATGCATTTTATGTTTTACGCCATAGACACAAGTATTTACAATATATTCTACGTTGAGTTATACCACTTTGCATATCTTCCCTAATAGCTTGGTAACTAATATTTATATGTTGCAAGAACATGTATTCGCGAATCCTATTGATAGATCTATCGGGTTTGACAACCCCAACCGGGCTAGTCGCTCTAGTATCGTAAACGGTTGCATAGTACTTCGTTTTTACTACACTTGGTACAGTGTAGGGAGATTTCATAATAAAGAGAATATGCCACATTAATGGTTAAGTATGGTTACCGAAGCGCTCAACAACTTATAGAATACTTTTATACACTTGCGAGTGTACATATATTTATAACTATGAAATCTTGTGATCTATATTTATATCGATGATAAACCTATATATCTCACCAACCTTTGTGTTGACTGTTTACGCATGTTTATTCTCATGTCCTTAAGAAAGTCTTCCGCTATTGCATTATCTGAGCAAGCTGTGCATGGAGTCTCATACTTTTATTTAAATAAAGTGTTGCATTCAATAAAACCTTTGTCATGTATTATATTCGACTGTTACGTCACGTGTGTAGTATTTGGAAACCGATGTATTTTGGGGATTATTTCTTAAATAATCGCCCACTTGTTTAAAACATGCATTATGTATAATAATGATGTGCTTTTTATGAAACGAATGCAATATTTTCTAAAACGTATCATATAGAGGTCAAATACCTCGCTATGGGATCAATGAGAACGTACTGCGTTTATAGTAATATGGATGGGTCGTTTCAATCCTTGTTCAATTCCTTGTATAGTTGCTATCTTATTATACTTATAAAACTTGTAAAAACTAGAACTTGTTTTGGTGAACACCAAGCTTGTTTGAAAAAATAATATAATCTTTCTAACTTAACTTTAATAACACTTATTTATATGTATTATGATGTTATATTAAGTTAATATAAGAACTTATAACTTGTACATATGAAGAACACCTTGAAACTTAACATATATCCTTTAATCTCCATTCGGTAAAAAGCGGGCTGTTTTGGGTTGGGAATTAAAAACATATATTAGACTTTGAGTTCGAGGCTAAGACTTTGGAAATATGTTAATATACGTAAATAAGACTTCCAGTATTTTTTTCATGATTTTAGACAAAGTGGAAGTATTTTATCAAAAATCATATATTGGGTGGATACCGGGATTTTTCCAAATCTGTCCACCGACACAAAAAGAGGGTAAAGCTCTAAAAATTACTACTTGGGATGAACTTTTCGAATTGGTTTTGTAAAATTTACTTCTTAATAAATCCATAGCAATTTGATTCATTTTAAACAGAGTTGTAATGAATATTTGGCGAGCAAAACAAAATCTGCTAAAATTAACGTTGTATGGACGAAATTTATATTATAAAAGCTATATTAATCATATCCTTTTTAACTTTTTCTATATCCTATATATATTTGGACATGTTATCAGTAGTATAACAAAATATTATAATCTTGGTTAATTCTGTGATTGTATATATGTATAATAATATTCTTGGTACGTCCTAACACAATAAGTATACAATACGTTTTGATAAATTCTAAGACAATACGTACACAATATGTCTTAGTTAATTCTAAGACAATACGTATACAATACGTCTCTGGGTTGATGCAAAGACAATACGTATACAATACGTCGTGGGGTAATTCTAAGATTATATATATATATATATATATATATATATATATATATATATATATATATATATATATATATATATATATATATCGATTATTGGACTGTTGGACTTTTCGGACTATTTTGGACTACTAACGATGGACTACTAACATAAAATGTTAAAAATTGTTATATAAGTATTCTATGAACTTGCTTTATTTTATTCATATGTCGTATTATTATCTGAATCATTATTATTGTTATAGGTTCATGAATCCAAGGACGACGACCATATTTTTAATAAGCTGAAAACTTATTATTAATATACTTTTACTACCGTGAGTATATAGTCCCATTTTTAAACTCTAAAAATATTTTGGGATGAGAATACATGCATTTTATGTTTTACGCCATAGACACAAGTATTTAAAATATATTCTACGTTGAGTTATACCACTTTGCATATCTTCCCTAATAGCTTGGTAACTAATATTTATATGTTGCAAGAACATGTATTCGCGAATCCTATTGATAGATCTATCGGGTTTGACAACCCCAACCGGGCTAGTCGCTCTAGTATCGTAAACGGTTGCATAGTACTTCGTTTTTACTACACTTGGTACAGTGTAGGGAGATTTCATAATAAAGAGAATATGCCACATTAATGGTTAAGTATGGTTACCGAAGCGCTCAACAACTTATAGAATACTTTTATACACTTGCGAGTGTACATATATTTATAACTATGAAATCTTGTGATCTATATTTATATCGATGATAAACCTATATATCTCACCAACTTTTGTGTTGACTGTTTACGCATGTTTATTCTCATGTCCTTAAGAAAGTCTTCCACTGTTGCATTATCTGAGCAAGCTGTGCATGGAGTCTCATACTTTTATTTAAATAAAGTGTTACATTCAATAAAACCTTTGTCATGTATTATATTCGACTGTTACGTCACATGTGTAGTATTTGAAAACCGATGTATTTTGGGGATTATTTCTTAAATAATCGCCCACTTGTTTAAAACATGTATTATGTATAATAATGATGTGCTTTTTATGAAACGGATGCAATATTTTCTAAAACGTATCATATAGAGGTCAAATACCTCGCTATGGGACCAATGAGAACGTACTGCGTTTATAGTAATATGGACGGGTCGTTTCACATTCGAATTACAACTTTTACTCATGAAAAGTGACACCTTTTACCCCTAACTATAAGTCACAACTATAAGTCATTTGACCCTTTCCTTCCCTGTTGAAAACAACATATCCTACTTACACTCAACTCACGAAAACGATCAAAATTTTCGTTGAAAATAGTATATAAGGAATGTTTATTAAAGTTAGTGACCCGGGCGAAGCCAGAATTTTGGATGAGTGGGGTCATAATATAATACCGAAATGTAACAAGCCTTAAAAATTAAATAATAAACTATGATTACATACCAACATAAATAATCGAGTTATCTAACATAAATGTACTCTACGATCTTTTCCTCGTCGAAAACGATCCATAATCGCTTGTAGAAGGTCGTGTACTTATACCCTAATTAGTGTAAATCATAAATTAATCATATAAATAATTAGGTAACTACTCAAATTGTTATGTTGATCGAATAATATTAAATAAATGGGCTGTTTTTTTTCTAGCTCCTTGCTAGAATTTTAATAATATTTCAGCCGTTCAAAAAAAAAAAAATTAAATAAATGGGCTGTGTTTTTAAAGTACCGTATGGAAATCTAAAATTGCCTAGCCGCCGAAAACGTTAAAAAGAGATTGCATCGAGTATTTTAGTTGTTTAATGGGGTCATTTATATAAATGTGCTGGTGTCAATTCATTAAACTCCATAAGATTTACCCTATTTTTAACATATATACTACATGGCAAACTCATCGATGATCCAATTTGTAAGGAATGAGGAGCAACAACGTCATTTTGGATTTTGATTAATTAGTCCACGTTGTTACCTTCTGCAGACATCCATGGACATGTTGTATATAAATTTTTATACGATGAATATGATAAAAGTTGCTACTTTACTAGTAAAAAAAGTTCGGTATTTAAAATCGGTTTTGATCAAGCATAGAATCGATGTACTGGGTTCGGTCCATGCTTGAAAACAACTAAAGGGGGATTTATTGGTCATTTGAATTTAACTCTCCGGTCCGGTGTACCGTGAATAACCCCTTGTGAGATGAAGATCTCGACAAGGGTGGTTAAGCGTCGACCCACCATCGACGGGGTAACCGGTAGTTGATGATTCGGGAGGGATATCAGGGTTTATGCTCGTTAATTGGTTACCTGTAATCGTGAGTAAGTCGGGTGATATGCTGTAAGTTCGGTAGTGCGGGCAAGGGTTGCACTTTAAGAGTAGCGCGAGTAGTCTGTTTGGGATCCTTTGATACTAAAAGTAGTATATGTGCAAGTCCAGGTGAAATCCCCTCCTCCCCTGTATCGTGGCTTGGACCTCTTATTTATAGTGCAATCTTCCTTTCTTCCTTTCTCCACCAGTTCCACGTAATAAGGCCAAGGGATCGTGATCTGTCCTAACAGTACTACCTTGCATGAGAGGCTGACAAAAGTAAAAAGCATCCCATCGGGCCTGGTTTCTGTCTGCTATATATTCTCTGCCAACTACAGTGCCTTCTGGCAGGTCATACATTGACCAAGTGTGGTTTTTGTCATCGCGCGCTCAGTCATGTCTTGCACGCTTAGCATTGTGATGTGCTATTTATGCGGCACGTGAGGATCACGTGTGATGCGCTACATGAGCTAATTGGGTATGCGTATCATCAACTCCCCCCAATTCAATAATATGCGCAAGGATTGCGCATGGTGTTGAACTCAACCAATCAATCATCTTCTTTCATGCGTCAAGTAATTTGTTTTTAAAAATTTTTAAAAGTTTGGGGTGTGTAAGAAATAACAATGACTGATAGGGTGCATTTAATGCGTAATGATTTTGTCGGCGTCTGTCTGTTGTACAGATCAGAGAGTTGTTCCAGTCGTTATTGTCACATCATTGTTTGTTACTCCTTCTTTCTATGCACGTTGTGTGACACGTGTTTCTTTCTTGGCCATTTATCTTTTAACCACCCTGTTTTCAACTTCTTTTAGATGCTTTGATTTTTTACTCCCCTGTAAATACCTCATAAGTTCGTCCAAAGTTTTTGCCTTCTCAGCTCTCTTTGATCAAGTGCAAATTTCTTCTCCTACGTTTAGTGCTTTACGCTTCATTTTTAAGGATTAAAGTGAGCGCGTTCCTCATTCCTTTTCTTTTGTTTGTTAAATATTTTGAATGTTTTGACATAAATGGCTTCTACTTCCACCGCCGAGCTGATAATTCCGAAGATATTCGATCAATTATTAAAAGACAGGACATTAGAGAAATTCTAGATTGGTACCCTCCGTTACAGGCGCTAAATCATGTTACGCCTTTGCCTGGTCAGCGCGCTAACCATTCGATTCTAAAAAAGGGTCACCATTTATCGCGAGGTCATGCAGCAAGGGAACTTGCGCTACCCTCCTACTCCCTTTTTCATGGACGTTCTTCATCATTAGTATCAGTGTCGGACATTTGCATCTGTATAGCGCTTGCCGCATCGCGTATTTTGAGATGTGATGCAATCATTTCCAACTTGTGCCCACTTTAAATTTCTTCAAGAAAGTGTTCTCGTATCAAAAGAGACAAAGAAGTTGGTATTTGTTTAACAATAGGGTAAATTTTGTGGCGCCAGTGAAGGCTAGTGTTCGTGCGAAGTGAAAGAACACATTCTTTTATATTGATAATTCTTTTATCCCTGCCACCTGTGCTAGGATGCTCGTGTGGCATACGTGTGAGCTACTCTTTCCAGTTTGAACGATAAACCGATTCCGACTGATGTTGAGGAGCAGATGCTTGCTTGGTTTAGAAACCGCCAGCTTCGCATGCGCAACTATAGTCATAAAGTTCTTCGGTTTGCAAACATGTGCTCTTATGCAACCGCCTTGCCAGTTATCAAAGATGCTAACGATCATGGTAGGCGGTGGATATGCGCTGACTTCCTTATATAATTTTGTTGTTACTATATTTTTCACATGCTAACTCTTTATTACTTTGTTTGTTGTAGTTATGTTGCTTAAAAGAAAGGACATTGGATGATATTTCGTTGATTAAAGTAGCCGATGGGGAATACCCACTCCACGATTTTCACCTACATTCCCACGAGCTACATCGAACAAACCTTGGTATTTTTTAACTTTATGAATTTTTTTTATTTTCGTCACTTCTGTCTAAGTCACTTTCACCTTGATCTTGGATAACAAGTTTAATTTCTCACATGGAAGTCTAATTAATATACATAACTTGTTCGAGTTCGACATGTAATCATAATTACTGTGTAATTAGTTAATGACATAATTATTAAGCCAAATTAATCTACAATTAACAAGTTAGCTTAAAGGGACTAATTTTATATAATGTTATGTTATGAAATATGATAGATTCATAGATATAGATGTATAAATATATAGATAGATGTATATAAGATAAAAGATAGATAGATATATAGAGAGATAATAGACTTAACTGTTGTGTTTGCTGTCAACCTTAGTTCACAACTTTCACGCGTTATTTATAAAACTAGTGAAATGACCTGTGGAAACACGTGTTTGTTTAAACGAAACAGTTTAATGATATGTTTTACGTATTAAGTGAATGTAAATGTTAAAGTCATTTAGTTTATTGCCCCGTGGAACCACGGATTTCGACTAAGAAACTTGCCGTTGATTTTACAAACTTAAAGTTCGCTCAAAGTTGAGTATTTATATTTATATTTTTAATAATAATAATAAAATAATAAATGTCTTTTAAATTTTTTTAGAAAAATAAAATTATAATTTAGGAGAGATTAATATTTCATTTTATAAAAGATTTCGTATTATTTTTTAAATTAAATTAATATATAATTATGACATCATCATTCTGAAAGTTAAGCTTAATGATGACATCATAATTTTAGAGGTTTATTACACTATATAGATAGATATGATTACAATAGAATTTTCGGTACTATACCAAAAAGTAACATCTTTTACACAAATAAAAAACAAAGCTTTTCGGTGATACCGAAACGTACAAATATACATCGAAATAGGATTACGGTAATGTAGATAAGTACTAATGTATACCAAAAAGTAAGATATCAATAATATCGAAGAGTTTAGATATCTACGCAAAAGTATTCCAAAAGTAGTCAAAATTTGTATCGAAAATAACATTCGAGTCGAATATACCGAAAAGTAGAAGGCTGATAAACCTACGACCCAAATTCGTTATTCGAGGATGGTAAAATATAGGGATGGCCTAAAACTTCGTACCCGATGGGGAAACCCGAAACCCGATATTTTTGGGCCTGGTTCGGGCCGGTAAATGGGTCTCGAGCCGGGCATGGTTTTAGACACAAACTCGATTACCCGGCCCGTATACCAAAAAAATACCCGAGTCCATATACCCTGCCCGTATACCCGCTTACTCGGCCCGTATACCTAATTACCCGGCCCATATACCCAATTAAGACTCGTGTACCTGTGAGAAAACCCGTTTTCCCCAATAGTTCGTAAGCAGATGGGGACCCGAACACCTGTGGGGAAACCCGTTTACCCGCTAGTTTTAAGTAAATGGGGACCCGGCGAATCCGGGTCCGAATTTAGACCGGGTTTTTTAATCGAGTTCGAGTATGAGATTACGTAAATCCGACCCGATACCATCCCCAGTGCTAAAATATTAGTGAGCTCAACAATAATTTAAGCCCCTTAAAGTTGGGTATCCCACTAACAATTCAATTCACTCAACAACTTAAACCTAAATTACTGTCTGTTGAAAATATCATTCATTTCATCTTTATCTTTCACCCGTAAAATTAAAGACTTTGTAACAATTATACGGCCCAATTACTCTACCCAAATTCGTAGATCATCAAATCGTAATTATTCATCGGCCCAATTTAAGCCCCGTAAAAGTATCTTTCACCCGTAAAAGTGAGAATCGATAATTACACCTCTCGATTCTGAAACGTAGAACGATTCACAAGTAGCAGGGCTTCATTCGCAGGCGACTGAAGAAATTTACAATCGATTCTGAAACCTAGAACGATTCACAGTTACTCTATTTTTTCTAATTGGTGATTTGATTGGTGATTTTAATATGAGGATTCGAATTTTCTGATGATTTGATTGGTTATATTTTGACTTGGTAGATTTAATTTGTGTTTATGAAACTTCATAATCACTCTAATTGGTTTTAGTACTTGGTTGTTATTGATAACGCTTTTACTTTTTGTTTTTATTTATTAAATATATAATATATATACTTGATTGATTAATTGATGGTGTACCTCCTTTGTGATCATCTGGATTATGCCTTGCACAGATTTCATTATCACCACATGGAACAAGCAAGCCCCATCGTCAGTTGTTGCAACAACATCTACAGAACAAGAAGAAGAAAAGTAAAAGAGGCAAAGTCTGGCGCGGAGAATACCGATATCCACAACCCTCTAAAAAATATGCAAACTTCAGGTAAGAAATTTATATCTAAGTATTTTTTGGTGTTTAAAGTTTGTGTCTTTATTTTACTAAATAGATGTGAAATGTGATGTGAATTGGGTATTATGTATGTATGAATTGTTTGATTTGATGAAACCGCTCCAGTATCCAAAATGGGAAGGTTAGCTAGCTCATATCAATTAATTAATGGAGAAATCTACTATTAATATGTTTCGATATATACACACATACATATTATATCTTGCCTTTTTCTTTTCTTCTGATCATATTATATCTTGCCTTTTTCTTTAATGGCTAAATCTACTATTATTAATTAATTAATTAAATAATTATACCAGGATTCAAAATTTTTGCTGATTTGATTGTTACGTTTTGATTTTGTAGATTGAGTTGGTGTTTATGAAACTTCATAATCATCACTCTAATTGGTTTTAGTAATTGGTTGTTGTTGTTGTTGATAAGATTGTTACTGTTTCTCTTATATATATGCTTGATTGATTGATAAATGATGGTGTACCCCCTAATTTGTGATCATCTGGCGTATGCCTTGCACAGATTTTTTCATTACCACATGGAACGACATAGGATTTTTGTAGTTAGTTAACTTATTTCCAAACATTAGCTTTTTCTTTAAATATAATTTTTAAAAAAATGATATGGTGATGAAAAAAGTATCTATGGTTACAGTATTTTAGTATGTACCGACAACCACGAGGTTGCTGCAACAGTAGCCAGTCCAGTAGTGTGTGTGTGTGTGTGTGTGTGTGTGTGATGCTTCTTAAGCAACACCTCTACTTTATTAACAACCACCCTTGTCGTTTTATTCAATTCGTGAAGTTTTGTTTTTTTGGTTGTTAAACATTAAAATCAATTATACATTATGATGTATTGCACTGCATTGCATTGCAGGTGGGGCTTCCATTTATCATCATCATAAAAAACAAAAAAAATCAACCCGTGTTGTATCGTCAAAAATTAAAATATCGGGTGGTGATGAGTTGCTGGTTGACAACATATACAACATCCTGTCTAGAATGCCTCTAAAATCTTTGGCTCGTTTTCAATGTGTAAGCAAGGTATGGTGCAACTATATTAACGATCCGTACCTTGAAATCATGCATGCCAAACGAGCTATGAAAGAGCCCATGATGCTCATGATGTTCGAGTTAGATCTATATCCGTATGCATCTGCATCACTCACTATGTTGGTAACTAAACAAGAAGAAGAAGAAAAATCTGGTGCAACTAGTCATGAAGAGGTGGTGATCACAACAAAGAAGAATCCACCAACACCATATATGGAGTTTGTCTGTAAAGACTGGGGTCCTAGATATTACATAGGAAAAAAAATAACTATAGGTTCCTGCAAGGGTCTGATATTTTCATCACAAGACAACAACGTAGACGACGGCACCACTGTTTTACTTGTGATCAATCCTTTAAAGAAAGAATCTTATAAGCTGCCACCCATCAAAATTTGGTCATGTAATACATCAGCATATGAAGAACGCGAGGCATGCGGGCTTGGTTATGATGATTCTAGTAATACTTACAAAATGGTGTGTGTTGTGCTTCGAAATCAACAAAAGAAGATCAAGTCGTATTGGCCCGATCAAGGTGATGTGGTGAAGGAGGATTTATGCACCATGGTACATGCATTTGGGGGCACAGACTCATCATCATCATCATCATCATCATGGCGTGAGATACCCGCAATTCCAGCGTATCCCATAAGTGGTGAAGCTGTATTTGCTAATGGATGCTTGCACTGGTTGGTTTGTTATAATCTTAAGTATTTGTCATTTGATGCAGTAAGTAAAGTAATATGTTTTGACATGAAGAAAGAGGAATTTGGGTTGATAGATCCTCCTTATAATACACATATTGATCGTACGGGTAGGGAGCATTTGGTTGATCTAGATGGTCAAGTTGGACTTGTGTATGATGATATCATGACGTCCTACATAGAGGTGTGGTTACTACTCAATCATCATCATAATAATAAAACAACAAAATGTTGGAGTTGGGTCCTCCATTGCCGGTTCGATAGAAAACCGCCTCTTGCTCCTAAGATGTTTATAAAGGTTATAGGATACTGGAACAAGGATGCAGGCGACTTATTAATAACAGACGGTTGTCGGAGACGCTTGTTTATTTACCGCTTAAAACATGGCGTTTTGCATGAAGCCAACTTTATTCTTGAGGGTTATGCACCATCTGGATCAGATATTCGACTGTACCAACCTACGTTTTCTTCCATCCTCCACCATTGTTCAATCAACGGATGATCGCTTCTCTTTTCTACTAAGTAGAAAACTAGTATATGCAAATTTATAGAGTAAACTTTATTATTTATCATGAATGATAAGCATGTTTAATTTATTATATTGTGAAGATAATAAATACATCTTGTTCGTTCTTGAAAGCAGTTTTCCAAGGTTTGTAATTCATTTTGCCTTCAAATGTGTTTGCTTCACCACATTCATACAGGGATTCGGCCTACTCTGTTCTTACTTTCATTTTGGATTTTTTTTATAGTTTTATTTAGTTGTTTCAAGCACAAATTTTAGTTAAACATATGATGGCTGTACGTTCAATTCGAGTTTAAATTTAGTGTTTTAAGCCTAGATTGAAAATCTTTTTATCAGTTTAACTTTCTCTGGAAATTTGAGATTTTGTTGCTGTTACTGGTGATAGGTTTAAAGATTCGATTGCTTCGTTTAAGATCATAGAATAAATCAGTCGGAATTGCTTCGTTTAAGATCATAGATGTTCCGAATGAGTTCATGTTGTTTCTCCACTGGCTAATTTTTCATTTCACATCACAATCAGTGATTAAGCAATTGGTAGGTAAATAATGACTACAAAATTTACAATTTACGGAGATCGGAGAGAATAAGGCAACCTGATAATCGTAAAATTTGACGAGGCGAGGTTGCTTTGATCGTTGATTATAATAACCGCTCGTATCATCGCATGTGATTGCCGTTAGTTCATTTTCCGACGATATATATATGTAGCGTTGCTCTATTTTGGAACGGATACCAAGTAAAAAAAATTGTTATCAAGGGGTCGGATTTGAGCGGGCCTAAGTAATTCAAGACTCGAACCCAGTTAAAAAATCATGTCTCAAGTTCGAACTTATACCCGTCGGGTTCTTGGATTTTTTTACGAGTAAACGGAGATCCCCATTTATTTACCAACTCTGGAGTTACCGTTTTTCTCACGGATATCGAATATCCCCGTTATTAGCTAATCTCATTCACCATCCATCTATTTCAATTTTTTTTATAGCGCTATTAAATTGAATACTAAAGCTAAATAAATATATATAGAAATTGCGGGCATGACTAAACGTTTTCCCCATGTACTTTGTATCATGAGATAGGGAGAGATCATGAGTTCGATCATTAGGGATGACATGATTTTCTTTAAAACAATTGAACATCAATAATGGTGGTATATATTAACCCTATAGGGAGGTTTTACCGGATTCGTACACGGACCTCTACCCATGATCACTGCCCGAATGAATGTGTTCCCGGTTACTGTTGATCGGGTTCGGGTTTCCGCCCGAAAGAGTGTGATACGTGCAAATAATGAGGTTTCGTTGAAATAAATGATATGCCAAAAATATCGTCGTCCAAAAAAAAAAATAGATTATATATATATATATATATATATATATATATATATATATATATATATATATATATATATATATATATATATATATATATATTATTGAAAAATAGTAAAATATCACATTGTAGCTTATATTATTATTACTAAATTTTACTATTGTTATGAATGAAATTGATATCCCCTTCGAGTCGGGTATACGGGTATATGGGCCGGGAATACAGCCGAGGTATGCGGGATTTTATATCTAAACCTATACCTATACCCGAACAAGGACAAAAATTGTAAAACCATTTCATACCCCTGCCCAAGACCCGAATACCTGGACCTGCACCCGGCTCAAAAGTGTCGGGTTTCGGATTTACCCATCGAGTACGGGTCTTTTTGCCATCCTACTCTATCTAGCAGTTTAATCTTGTTTTTTTAACTTGTAAACTTCATCTTCATAAATTTTTACAAGCTTACGAGAAAAATAAGTTACTTAATAGATTATAAAAATAAGTTATCATCTTATAAAATGAGAAATCACATTTAGGTGTTTGTTGTGTGATCAAAATGCAGATTTTACTGAACATTTGTTCTTTAAATGCAGCTTCTCTAATAAGTGTGGGAGATTATGAAAGGTAAACTATTGTTTAAAGGTTTACCAAATAGTCTAAGGGATATAGTTGAGGTTATGTCAAAATACCCAGAGAAAAATCAGATTTGAAGTATTATTACAAGGCTTGTTATTGATGTTGCAGTGTACTTTGTCTGGTGTGAAAGGAATCGATGTTTTTTTTTTTTTTTTGTTGCAAAAATATTAATATATATAATAGTACAAAAAGATCCGGTGAAACAACATTGCACAGATCATGACGATCTGAAAATACTTGGTCACAAACGACCAAACTCATTGACACTCGCTCCAGTTCGTTATAAACAGTATGAACGATAACATTGAAATACCGAGCAAGCACTATTGAAATTCCAACTGAAAATGCAAACAACCAATCCACCAAACCTAAAGCATGAAACATATACATAACCCCGACTCCGTATCCGACCCTGCAACTTCGCTTCTCAGAAACCCCAAATTCAAATCATTCACCGGGCAACCCAAGAACACCTAAACCGAGGCCTATTTTCCGAAGTCAACCAAGTCAACTACGCCGACAACAACACCAAGCCCACTAAAGATTCGACGACGGGATAAATGGAATGAATGAACCAAACGAGTAGCAACCGACCTACAACTAAAGCAGGTTCAAACCGTAAAGAAACCATGCCATTTTCACCAGAATTTCTAGGACATTTACAACCCCGCAACCTCCAGCCGCCTTTTAGCGGCAAACAGCCACCACTAGTACCAACGCTAGCAGCAGCCATCAACCACCAAATGCAGCCACCTACAACTACTAAGCACCACCAGCGACCGCTAGCAACCATCTCAGGCCGCCATCAGTCGCCAACTATCCTAGGAAGTCGCTGGCAGCTGGATCAACGGGGTTCAGCACAGGCAACACCACAACCACCATCATAACAGATCCAAGGCCTACTACTACCAAAACCAAAAACCAGCCCTAAATGGGTATAGAGCTCCGTCGGAGCTCGCCACCTACACCCACCTAGGAAACAAAAATTCCGGCAAAGAGGCACCAAGTCAAAGAAATATCACGACATACCCAACCCCAACGAACGAGAAGAAAGGACCAAAGCCAAGCTCCAAATAGATATATATCCCTTTTTACGTAAACTAACATGTTTTAACTTTAGTTAATTTTGTCCAAATAGATACTATAAAAGATTAATTTCACCTGAAATTATGAGCTTCCAAATTTTGCTCAAGCTCCAATCATAAGTTTCCAGCTTCAACTTCCATCACCAGTTACAAGTAGGGATAACAATTGGCACCCGATCCAGTGAATATTCAACCGATCCACACGCTTCGTAATGGATATGATGCAGGATCTTTAGTCAGTAGTGATAAAAGAGATAAAGGGGCTCAGGTCTATCAGAGAAGAAAGAAGAAACCAATTGGATTGCTTGACTATTTTGGAGAATCGATGTTTGGGCCAATTGTTGGGCCTGCAGGAAATTCAATCATAATTGCACCTACCATGGTCACCATCATATCATCATCATCATCCAAGGCTCCCAAATAATTTAAAATCCTCAAACGAACGCATCACAGTTTTGGGTGAAGGCAGGTCCATAAAATCGATTCTAACAATATCGTTAATACCAATTATCTTTAATAGGTCAAAAGCTCCTGAAATCAATAATCAACAAAAATAATAATAAGCATTGATTCAGTTACCTATAACTATATATTTCTAAGTCATACATGAGATTTTTCAATGTTAAAAGTTAACTGATTTTTCGATATTAGCAACAAATATGATCATGATATACACTTACAGCAACAAATATAATTAAAATGATGAATGCAACAAAGAGGATTAAACTCTGAACCTGAAATTTATTGCAAAAATCCATTTGTGTATGATTCCTTAAAGCGAATTGGTTCAATTGGCAATGAGTTCAACACCCCTACACCCACAGGCGGCAATAACTATTGATTTCCAAATCGGTTTCTTGCTCCAGTTAATTTTCGTCCACCATTTAGCTAATAGAGTAAGGTTCTTTAGCCTCAATGGGACAGTACCTAGACCACTGTAATCTTCATGTTAAGATAGGTATGTTCCCCAAACGATTCATCAAATGACCCATAAAATATTTACAAAATAATAAACAAAAAATCAAATCAAATAGATTAATCGAATCGAACTACGCAACTTAGCGAGAGCATCAACATAAATATGTCTAGGCAGTCGATTACATCCATGATATATTGTTAGCCACAAATTCATACCAATTACATCCACTGAAAGTCAATACATATGTCTGGGAACGTATAATTATTAACCATTGAGACTGAATTGAATGTGATGATCATTCCCAGAAGGAGGTTTCATCATATTCATATAGGTAACTACAAAGTAGTGGTTAAAATTATCAATTCCAAGTAGCAACGAAATTATCCCAAACAATAGTTGTCCCATCGTATCCAAAAAAACAAACATATGCAAGAATTCAACATATTAAAAACTAAATCAAACATAAAGTAAAACTTTGGATTTTTCCACCTAATTAATAAGTTTCACACCTACTGTAAACTGGTTTTTCAATATATTAAATTTTCAAGATATAAAATCAAAATACTCAAGTATTTAATCCGTCAAAGTTTAGCCAGAATAAACTAAACACATAAAGCACAAAAACTAATTTCAATATATCTGATGCTATGTAGTTTCAAACATTATTCAAATACATAAAATCATGTTGATTTCATTATTCTTTGTTCAACAAAACATTACAGTATGTGTTGAAAACCAGATGTAAAAAAATACAACATTTGAATTCGGAATCTAATTTATTAAAGAAACAATCAAAACCCTAAGTCAGTTAAATACTTACCTTGATTTTCTGAATTCAAGGCTGTCTATGTCGTTAGCAAGATAAGAATCAATTTTATTAACGTATCAATTCAACAGTTAACGTACCTAAAGCTTAATTTAATTCAGATACGAGATCCAATTAATCTTCAAACAAATTTAGAGAATCGATTCAATCGGCTAATCAGTGATTCATAAACGTACAGATGATCTCAGATGATGATCTTGAACCCTTATCCCGTGTTTTTATTTTTAATTATTAGAAAAGGGTATTTTAGGGACTGTGTATATGTAAAATTGATTTATTAGATAATATTTTTAGTGTATATGATTAATGATAGTTGGATTAAGGGGGATTGTAATATAATTTTTTAATCTAACGGTGATTAAAAGGGTTTTGAAAACATTTATTAGCTAATCGAGACTCTTTTTTAATGTATACTAGTTTATAGCCCGCACATTCGCGGGTATTTTATCACAAATACTTCTAAATATATTTATGAAAAATTGATCCAAAACATGAGATTAAATATTCAATTTTGCATTACAACACATAAATAATGATGTAATGACGATGATAGCGAGTCATAATTGAGCTATCACCATATCATAGTACGTGTTTAAACATACAATTACATTGCGAAGCTAAGTTACTTCTTAAGTTTTATACATACCAGAAGAATCGGGTTGTCGAAGGGTAACGATGGAAATTACACCGTTAGTAGAAAGAATGCATATTGCACGTGGTCCTTTTGAGGAGAACGATATAACCTTCATCGTCACATCTTAATTGAACGAAACAAAATTATAAAAAGAAAAACTGAAAAATTATAATCTCTGGACGAATATATTGTAAGAATATACAAATCTGCATCACCTCAATTAATTAAAATGCTTAATTTTACCTCTCCTGTATTGACACTAATGATATGAGGCATAAATATGCACCAACAGAACTTCAAACACAATCGCCTAAGCAATGAACGTTGAAATGTATATCTCGTTATTGACTAAACTAATATAACCTGAAAACGGTCAGTAAATAAAGAATGGATGGTGTTGAGAATAACCTGTAAGGTAGCACACTGTCATTTCCTTTTCAAGGCATCCGAAATAACTAACATGTTAAATATATTCAGGAAAATAACACATTATTTCCATTTTAAAAGTATTGGTACCAATATGACCCAACCATTTTGACTTGTATTATTAAAAAAAAAAAAAAAAAAAGAGAAGAAGAAGAAGCTGTCAGGAGTAATAGTCTTGCGGTGACCCAAAAATTGGCGATGACCTTAAACAAATCTTGCCATATTACTGGATAAACACATCACTCCCTAAAGATATGATATAATCAAGTGCTGCGTACTATTACTCAATATTAACTGCATAATATTATGACTACGTTAATATATGTAAGAATAAACTAAACTATAATCATTATAAATCGTGATTTCGTAAGATGATACGTAATTTGTATCAATGTGATAAAGACATAATAATTTGATCATTTAAATATGATTTATAATTAAGGGTTATAATTGGAATATAAAATGGATTTCAAAACTCAAGTTTTCTAACTATTATTTGTTAAGTCATTAAACTGGAGTATTATTTTTTCAGGCTAGCATCTAATCTTAATTAAAACCATGCGTAATTGGGAGGTTATGAGATACGCACAGGGTAATGTAGAAGCCAATTTGAAACCAATTGGTTGTAGTAATTTGCACTGGTTGTTAATCAAATTGTCCTAGATATAGCAATAGAAGCAAAGAGGTAAAATGGGTCTAAATTTTCCCATATTGTAATTTATATGCATAGAACCTCCTATAACTTGTTTTAACTAAAAAAGTCATCTCTCTTTTAATAAATTTAAAAGTTTCGAAATCAAACTAACTACTTAAAGTGTATAAACTGACTGTTTTAGGTGGATTCATTAAAAGTTTTTACTATAAAAAATTTGACCAATTACCCAACCAACAGATATTTCTACCTTAGTGTTTGTCATGGTTTGTTAACGTAAAAGAAAAATTGCAGCCTCTAATATTGTGGAAAACAATTCACTAAAGACCTGATACAATTTAATTGTGAAATATACACCATCTATCATACATACGACATTACACGACGGGAGAGTGCATAGCCAATAATAGTGACAAGTTTAATTTGAAAATTTTTTACATTATCACGGAAGCAACAAATCGATAGATCATTATGAGAAGCAAACTTCCTATCCTTAAGAAATGACGATCGATATACATGAAGAATTCTCCAATGCATTTTGCCATCACCTTGTACCTTGCCTACATGTCGCAAACTTCCTTAGAACAAAGATGTACCTTTTCTCCTAAAGAACAAAGATAAAACACAAGCTCCCCGGTGAAGATAAATTGAACCAGCATTAGCATATCACATGGAAACACAAGCTCCACAGTGAATTGATACCAAGGATGCAATAATCGCTACTCAAGTGGCATCCTATGCAATCTATTCGACATCATTTTCCAAACACTTGTTATATAGAAAACAACCTGGTCACCCATTTTGACTCTGTATAAAAACAAAATAAATAGCCAACTATAAAATACAAAGTAAATAAACAAACCTGACTTTCAGTTGGTAGATATGTAATGTTGGACATGATTTAATTTATCATACTATTCAGTGTCCAAAAATAAATAACAATATGCTACAAAAGAGATATTTGACATGAAATACTATTATAAACATTGTTTTAGTTGATTGACATGCATGACTCACTACAAATAATGTCGTAGTTTTTAACACTTTTTAAATGAGCTTTTGACACTTAAAAATATCATGTACGTCCGCGTTTCAAGAACGTGAGGCATGCGGGCTTGGTTATGATGATTCTACCAATACTTACAAAATGGTGTGTGCTGTGCTTCGAAATCAAGACAAGAAGATTAGTCACAATGATGATGTGGTGAAGGAGGATTTATGCACCATGGTACATGATGTATTGGGTGGCACGGAAGACTCATCATCATGGCGGGAGATACTCGTAGTTCCACCCTATCCCATAAGTGGTGAAGCTGTATTTGCTAATGGATGTTTGCACTGGTTGGGTAGTGATAATCTTAACTGTTGGGCGTCTCATGCAGTAAGTAAAGTAATAAGTTTTGACATGAAGAAAGAGGAATTTGGGTTGATAGATCCTCCTTATAATACAGTTATTGATCGTACGGGTAGGGAGCATTTGGTTGATCTAGATGGTCAAGTTGGACTTGTTTATGATGATGTCAGGGGGGAAACGTCCTGCGTAGAGGTCTGGTTACTGAATCATAAAACAAAATTGTAATGACCCGGAATTTTCCGACCAAATTATACTTATGAGATTAATATTTACATAAATTAAACCATACCAACATGATAAGCAATCTAAATTGTTGAGACTTGTGTTTTTGAAAAGAGTTTTACACAACGTTTGACCGTCCAATATGACCGATGATATCACGAACTATATAACATACGATAATTATACGTTTGTGTATATATATGTATTTATATATATTTAACATGATCTAAGGATGGTTTAACATCTCATTGTGTACTAATGACAATGAGTTATAAGTATATTTTGAAACTACTAACTTAAGTTTTCAAAACGATAACTATACGTAACATTCTTTGATATATATACTTATAATCTCTAATGCTTATACATGTATCGTATATATAATGTATTTAATCACTTTTTAAGGACTTAAATACATAAAACAATATAAGTATATTCACAAAAGATAGCTATATTTGAATTCTCGTTCCGTTTTCTCAAGATTTCTATACGTATATCTAGGGTATATGTACCCGTATCATACCCAGCTTCTATACGTATTTACTATTGGTATATACACATCAAATCAACATCCTAATCAACATTATTACTGCCCTAGATATGAAGTAACTAGAATTTGTCAAGTAGTATGAATTATTAGTAAGAAAACAAAATTAGGAATCCTTTTCTTTCTTTATAAACTAAAAACGTTTTTATAAATGAACACCATTTCTTCACTCTATTTTCTCATACCTACACCCTCATTTCTCTCTTAAAATACTCCTAACTTCATACTTGATCATCTTAAGCATTTTCCCCATCATTTAGCTTCAATTACAAGCCTTAAACACCATAAGAAAACTCTTTCAAGAACATATCAAAATAACCACCCATTTGAAGAAGTTTACTTCCAACCTTTTGATCTAACTCCACCACTCTTTGATTCCAAGATTATTTCTTATCTTTTGCAGTAACTTTTTCCATGTAACTTGAGGTAGTAACCTTGTTCATAATCTTATTCAATTCATATTCATATAGCTATCTTATTTTGTGGTATAAAATTTTAACAACAAGAACATAGTTTGATTGATTTCAAACTTGTTCGCAAACTAAATAGATCCTTCTAACTTGACTTTTAAAACACTTCAAGACCTATAATATATCATAATGATATGCTAACCTAACAAGATATAACTTGGTTTTACAAAGAACATCTTAAAAACTGAATCTACGTCGTCGGAGTGCAACCGGGGGCTGTTTTGGGTTGGATAATTAAAAACCATCTTGAACTTTGAATTGGAAGTTCATGTTCTAGAAAAATGATATTTCTTATGAATATGTTAACACATAAAAATTTCATGGTTTAACTCAAAGTGTAAGTATTTTTAGAAAAATGATCATTAAATGTTGTTTTTATGATGGAAAATGATCACTTTCATAAGTTTCACCAAAGTTTGACCTATAACCTATGATTTCGAATACAAACTAAGGTATTTTCAGTTCATATTCTTAAAATTTGACTCGATCCAAGGAAGTGGCAAGTTGAACCAACAAAAACGGAGTTGTAATGAAGAAACTACGACTAAAACAAGATTGGGTATCCGAAGCTAGTTTAGCTACGAAAATATTTGGAGAAAAAGTAAATTAATCATATCTTTTCTAATTAATATGATATTTTATATATAATTACTTATGATTTGATTTTATATATTTCAGGACTACCCGTAAACAACACGAGAAGATTAATCATAAGACCTCATGATTGTACGCAACACGTCATTTGACAACACGGTACTTTATGTACGCAACACGTCATTTGACAACATGGTACCATGGGTCGAGATTAATTCTGATCAATACGAATACGATGGGGTCTTTATTTATTTTATTTAAGCAACTAATTGTGGACCACTAACATCGGACTGTTAACTACGGACTAAGAAAATATTAAAAGTATTAAAAGTATATATATATATGTAACGATTACTTAAAAAGAAAATATGTTGATATATTATATATATGGTTAGGTTAGTGATATCTATCGGAGACCAAGTCGAATTAAATACCTTCAAGGCAAATGTGAGTTTCATTTGCTCCCTTTTTAATTGCTTTTGCAATATATATTTTTGGGCTGAGAATACATGCGCTGCTTTTATAAATGTTTACAAAATAGACACAAGTACTTAAAAATATATTCTACGTTGAGTTGTACCACTGGCATATTTCCCTGTAGCTTGGTAACTACTATTTACATGGGTATTGTAAACGCGAATCCTGTTGATAGATCTATCGGGCCTGACAACCCCAACCGGACTGGACGACCAGTATTCAACGGTTGCACAGTACTTCGTTTTGGTGACTACACTTGGTACGGTGTAGTGAGATTTCATAATAAAGGGAATATGCGACGTTGATTAAATGTTAAGTATGGTTACCAAGTGCTCAACCACTTAGAATGCTTTACATACACTTGCGAGTGTATTATGTTTATGATTATGAAATCTTGTGGTCTATTAACATATTGAAATGATTGTTATGATAAACCTATGAACTCACCAACCTTTTGGTTGACACTTTAAAGCATGTTTATTCTCAGGTACGAATTAAGTCTTCCGCTGTGCATTTGCTCAATATAAGGACATTACTTGGAGCCGATCATCGCAATGGGACCAAATGTTGATGACTTCGTCCAGGTGGATTAGGACGGGTCCTTTCAGTTGGTATCAGAGCGGTGGTCGTAGAGAACCAGGTCTTGTATTAGTGTGTCTAACTAGTAGTTGTTAGGATGCATTAATGAGTCTGGACTTCGACCGTGTCTACATGTCAAAAGTTTTGCTTATCATTTCTAGTCGGAAATCATCTGCTTATCATCCTTAGGAAATTACCTGCTTATCATTCATAAGTCTAGACACATTTTACTGCATTTACTGCATTGATAGTGTATAGACGAATTCTTATCTTAGCATATCTGTTATTGCGAACTTTGGCTGATATCTTTTCAAAGATTCTCCGTAATTTACGAGATTTTGGTATTATATATACATATGTAAATTATGTATTGAAGAGTACCAAATCTAACTCCTATAATCTATTCCATACCAAAAATTCATTTTTCCCATTATACAAGATGGATTCCGCATCTAGTTCGAATTCTTCAGATTCCGACAGTTATGCCGATATGGATTTCCATTCGGGCTCCGAAAGCAGCATCACCGGAATGGATCAACCAATTTCCCATCATCTATTCTGGATGAATTGGGGATGGGTTCGTAATATACTAAATCATTGGAGACAAGAAGAAGGTGATCCATTCCATCCACCAAATTGCCCTCTTGGCGATGAACCTGAAGCACTTACCGGTGAACCTATTTGAAACATCATTTTCTCTCTCATTTCTAGAGTATCTCGTCACGATTATATACTATCCCATATTACAAATCTTGTTCATTCGCTCGCTCCAACCGCCAATCATCCCGGTGTACTAGCAGAAGTTAACAAACTTCGCGCTCGCGTGACGGCTTTGGAGAACATGGTGCGAAGGTTGCAAACACCAGCAGCAGCACCAGCAGCATAATCAGCACGACCATCAATAAAATCAACAATACCATCATCACCACTAACAAACAACATCCGCATCACATGTCTCGACATCATAATCTGTCCCACAAACATCAACATCATACGCACCGTAGATACTAAGGAGTACCAACAATAATGAACGATGAAGTATTGATCCATAACTTCATTGATATTCTGCAAAGAATATGTGGTTTCAAAAAGTTTTAGAGATTTCTTATTCTAGCTCAAACCGAAAAGCAAATGAGATTAATATCATATTAACTCATTAAATTCATGATTTCATCTGAAGAAAATATATATGTATATATGTTTTCATAAAGATTGTAATTAAAAGTTCTTTTGTACAAAATATTAATGGTGAAATTTTTTTTTTGACGGGTAGGTAATACCCGAGGAATAATTAGAGTTCATCTTAATAAGTTACATTGTACATTCGTCGAAGCTGATTCAACAGTCATTTACTATCCTACTTACAACCACCGATATACGTATACGTTCACCGCAGAATAACCATTTTCATTGAATTTCATATTTGGATTTTGACTTCCCAGAATCCAACAAGTGGCATATGAAGAAAACATATGACAAAATAAAATCTGTTAGAAACAAACAAATTAACTATGAAAAATTTTGTTAAGAATCCACGCTAACTGTTCCAGCTAACTGTTCCTAGCTAACTGATTACATTTTATTTATCGCAGTTTATTTATCGCAATTTAATTATCGCACTTTTATTTATCGTCATTTAATTTCTGTAATTATTTTACGCACTTTAAATATCGGGACACTTATACAATGTTTTGACATATCATATCGACGCATCTATATATATTATTTGGAATCACCATAGACACTCTATATGCAGTAATGATCGAGTTCTCTATACAGGGTTGAGGTTGATTCTACAATAATATATATAGTTTGAGTTGTGATCAAGTCTGAGAGGTATACGGGTCACGACACATATTAATTAATTCGTATATTATATATTAAACTATATATGAATTATTGGACTGTTACTGTGGACTATCGACTGTGGACTAATGACATTGGACAATTAAAATGAATTAAAATATTGATTATAACATATGAAACTAAACATTTCTTCAAGATTGCCACTTGATTTCATCTTAAACCTCATTGTATCTCGACGATTACAATCAGCGTTCAAATCTATCATGATTCTTAAAAACACCTCAATCGAGAGGATAAACCAACCACACTTCATCTACAGAAGAAAAGATTGATGCATATAGTGATGCACCTGAAAAACCCTCGGAAACTGAGTAAACGTTTGACACATATCTGTTCTAGTTCCTTTGACATTGTTATTACCGAAGATCATTTTGCAATCCCTTTCCAAAGTAGCTAATTTTGTCACAGCTCTAGCAAGTCAACTCCGACTTTTTATCCGAAACAACTTTATTATAACCGTGATATATATGCGTACTCTTTATTGTTACTGGGGAACCTTTTATATTCCACAATATTACCATCAGCGATTAATCATTCTAAAAACACAATTCTCCTGAAACTACCTCAGTTTGATAACCGATGACCCAGATCAGTTAACTTTGAAAATGTTGACGAAGCAGCATGTTGTAGATGATCTTAATGGCCAAAAGTTTGATAATAAAGAAAGGAGTGTTAGGAATGCTCGATAGAAAATTTAGTACCGAAAAGCGGATTATGTGAAACTATGAAGAAAGCCGTGGATAAATCACAAAGAACAAGTTTGCCTTCAAAGAATCCAAATGATTCTGTGCCTGCTGAAATCGTTAGCAAACATCTTATTTCTCATTCTAAACCTTCACAGACAAATATTCTTCATCGTCCATTGATATTAGAAATTCTAAGATATTCTCGTATGTTCTTTTATAAATATCCTCCATATTTCTGGCGATATTTTCACAACTATTCTTATCTGAGATCATTTATCTCTCCGTAATATCTGCAACATAAAAGAAACTGTGTTAGTTTCTAAATTCTGAAACCTTCGAGTTTAAAATATGAATGTTTTGAAGTAGTGTTGGGAACTGAAGCATGGATTAGTATAATATAATGACACTTGATCAACATCATTATATTACAGTAAGTCATGCTGAGTTTCTAATGAAGCATGATGATTCACAGTACCGTCATCATGTGCCATTTACACGAATCTTACATTCTATCTAATCTCTAAACATATCAAGAGAATATTTTTCTGGATGATTCGGTCTTCTCCAGGGTATTCTGGTCATTTAACAAATCAAAATCGTTCTATTACCATTTTCTTCTTAGAGCATTAGCTATGTTCATTCTGAATTTCATATCTACGAATTCCGGACCATTACTCGCTTGACTCGAAGTCGGGAAGAGAAAACGAAAGCATGAAGCTCCGAAAAATAATGAAGAATATAAACTTCGATAATAACCCCGAAATTACAAACCGTGTATATCGATGCAGATAGCAATATAGAGACACGGGAGAATTAGAAACACTATAAACACAAGAGTATAGTAGAAGTAAATAGATTCTTCTGGTGGTAGATGAAAAAGAAGAATGACAGATATAAAAGTTAGGAGTATATCAAGAATCAGGACTGGATAGAGCATATTGATGAATGCTTTAAAGTAAGAATCAAGGGAGAAAGAATAGAAGGTGTGAGTCGTGGAAAATAAGGAAACGAATGGGTGAATTTATAGTGAAATATCCGACAGAGCAATCGAAACAGATTATTGCATATAATTAAAGAAGTTCCTGATTTCCTTAATCACTAAAGAACCAAATCTTATTACGTAAGATTCTCTTTAAATCCCTTAAATCCCGGAAATCAATCATAACTACGTCATCGGTTAAGACGAATATATTTTACTCATCTCACTCTTTTACGATAGTCTCATTTATATTCTTCGCATAATCGAATAGTTTAATCTACATTACTCAATGATGATAAAACTCCATTATCACCTTATATTTGTCATGAAAACCTTCTTATTGTTATCCATAACAACCTCTATCAAATTTCGGGGACGAAATTTCTTTAACGGGTAGGTACTGTAATGACCCGGAATTTTCCGACCAAATTATACTTATGAGATTAATATTTACATAAATTAAACCATACCAACATGATAAGCAATCTAAATTGTTGAGACTTGTGTTTTTGAAAAGAGTTTTACACAACGTTTGACCGTCCAATATGACCGATGATATCACGAACTATATAACATACGATAATTATACGTTTGTGTATATATATGTATTTATATATATTTAACATGATCTAAGGATGGTTTAACATCTCATTGTGTACTAATGACAATGAGTTATAAGTATATTTTGAAACTACTAACTTAAGTTTTCAAAACGATAACTATACGTAACATTCTTTGATATATATACTTATAATCTCTAATGCTTATACATGTATCGTATATATAATGTATTTAATCACTTTTTAAGAACTTAAATACATAAAACAATATAAGTATATTCACAAAAGATAGCTATATTTGAATTCTCGTTCCGTTTTCTCAAGATTTCTATACGTATATCTAGGGTATATGTACCCGTATCATACCCAGCTTCTATACGTATTTACTATTGGTATATACACATCAAATCAACATCCTAATCAACATTATTACTGCCCTAGATATGAAGTAACTAGAATTTGTCAAGTAGTATGAATTATTAGTAAGAAAACAAAATTAGGAATCCTTTTCTTTCTTTATAAACTAAAAACGTTTTTATAAATGAACACCATTTCTTCACTCTATTTTCTCATACCTACACCCTCATTTCTCTCTTAAAATACTCCTAACTTCATACTTGATCATCTTAAGCATTTTCCCCATCATTTAGCTTCAATTACAAGCCTTAAACACCATAAGAAAACTCTTTCAAGAACATATCAAAATAACCACCCATTTGAAGAAGTTTACTTCCAACCTTTTGATCTAACTCCACCACTCTTTGATTCCAAGATTATTTCTTATCTTTTGCAGTAACTTTTTCCATGTAACTTGAGGTAGTAACCTTGTTCATAATCTTATTCAATTCATATTCATATAGCTATCTTATTTTGTGGTATAAAATTTTAACAACAAGAACATAGTTTGATTGATTTCAAACTTGTTCGCAAACTAAATAGATCCTTCTAACTTGACTTTTAAAACACTTCAAGACCTATAATATATCATAATGATATGCTAACCTAACAAGATATAACTTGGTTTTACAAAGAACATCTTAAAAACTGAATCTACGTCGTCGGAGTGCAACCGGGGGCTGTTTTGGGTTGGATAATTAAAAATCATCTTGAACTTTGAATTGGAAGTTCATGTTCTAGAAAAATGATATTTCTTATGAATATGTTAACACATAAAAATTTCATGGTTTAACTCAAAGTGTAAGTATTTTTAGAAAAATGATCATTAAATGTTGTTTTTATGATGGAGAATGATCACTTTCATAAGTTTCACCAAAGTTTGACCTATAACCTATGATTTTGAATACAAACTAAGGTATTTTCAGTTCATATTCTTAAAATTTGACTCGATCCAAGGAAGTGGCAAGTTGAACCAACAAAAACGGAGTTGTAATGAAGAAACTACGACTAAAACAAGATTGGGTATCCGAAGCTAGTTTAGCTACGAAAATATTTGGAGAAAAAGTAAATTAATCATATCTTTTCTAATTAATATGATATTTTATATATAATTACTTATGATTTGATTTTATATATTTCAGGACTACCCGTAAACAACACGAGAAGATTAATCATAAGACCTCATGATTGTACGCAACACGTCATTTGACAACACGGTACTTTATGTACGCAACACGTCATTTGACAACATGGTACCATGGGTCGAGATTAATTCTGATCAATACGAATACGATGGGGTCTTTATTTATTTTATTTAAGCAACTAATTGTGGACCACTAACATCGGACTGCTAACTACGGACTAAGAAAATATTAAAAGTATTAAAAGTATATATATATGTAACGATTACTTAAAAAGAAAATATGTTGATATATTATATATATGGTTAGGTTCGTGATATCTATCGGAGACCAAGTCGAATTAAATACCTTCAAGGCAAATGTGAGTTTCATTTGCTCCCTTTTTAATTGCTTTTGCAATATATATTTTTGGGCTGAGAATACATGCGCTGCTTTTATAAATGTTTACAAAATAGACACAAGTACTTAAAAATATATTCTACGTTGAGTTGTACCACTGGCATATTTCCCTGTAGCTTGGTAACTACTATTTACATGGGTATTGTAAACGCGAATCCTGTTGATAGATCTATCGGGCCTGACAACCCCAACCGGACTGGACGACCAGTATTCAACGGTTGCACAGCACTTCGTTTTGGTGACTACACTTGGTACGGTGTAGTGAGATTTCATAATAAAGGGAATATGCGACGTTGATTAAATGTTAAGTATGGTTACCAAGTGCTCAACCACTTAGAATGCTTTACATACACTTGCGAGTGTATTATGTTTATGATTATGAAATCTTGTGGTCTATTAACATATTGAAATGATTGTTAAGATAAACCTATGAACTCACCAACCTTTTGGTTGACACTTTAAAGCATGTTTATTCTCAGGTACGAATTAAGTCTTCCGCTGTGCATTTGCTCAATATAAGGACATTACTTGGAGCCGATCATCGCAATGGGACCAAATGTTGATGACTTCGTCCAGGTGGATTAGGACGGGTCCTTTCAAAAATGTTGGGTCTTCCATTGCTGGTTCGATAGGACACCGCATCTTCCTTGTAATATGTTTATAAAGGTTATAGGATACTGGAACAAGGATGATGCAGGAGGTGACTTATTAATAACAGAGACTTCTCATGGATACCTGTATATTTACCGTGTAAAACAGGGCGTTTTTCTTAAAGCCAACTTTATACATCAGGGTTATGCATTCAGAACAGATATTCAACTGTATCAACCTGCGTTTTCTTCGATCCTCCACCGTTTTTCAATCAACAAATGATCCTTATCTACTAAGTAGAAAACTATATGCTAATTTATACTCCATAGAGAACTTAATTTGTGATGATAAACATGTTTAATTTATTATTTTTTGAAGTTAAATACATCTTGTTAGACAGAAGTTTTTTAAGGTTTGTAATTCATTTCGCCTTCAAATATGTTTGCTTCTCCACATTCTTACAAGAAAATTTCTTATGATTCAGCATCTATCCTTACTTTTATTTTGTTTTTTTTTTATAGTTTTTCTTGTTTCACGCACAAATATTACTGTAGTTAACACATTGTAGGATCGATTTAACGAATTAAATCAATCGATATCCTTGGAATCAAGTACGGAACCCTTGATTCGAAGGTTTATGTCAAAACCTTAAAAGAGTTTGATCGATTATGTATGTAAACAAGACGTTTTGCTTAGAAATCGACAAAACAAGTTTACCTTATGACTTCAGATATTTTAATTTGTGTTATATAATATTTGATGAAATTTATGGGAATGGATTGAGTTTGTTAAACGTGTTTTCATTGGTATAACTTTCATCGAGTGTTTTATAACACAACGAAAGAAAATTATAGTCAATGTTGTTGTTGCATCAACTAGATTAAAGATTCGATTGTTTCGTTTAAGATCATAGGATAAATCATTAGGCCTAATTTGATCCCTTTCAAAGCTTAAATCGAAACTAGAGTTCGTGTATGGCTTTTTTTGTGGTTGAACTTTGAATCGAATTGATAAGATCTTTGATTCATTAGAATCGGAAAGTGAAATAGATCAAATAAGCCCGTTGATTGTATTGATTTTGTTTCTATCCGGTTTTGGAGAGAAACAAAACTTATGATTGTTTTTTGTTTTTTTGGGTAAGCGAGGAAACCCTCCTGTTAACGAGCACATTGGCTCCCCCATAGAAGGTAAAACCTCGGGTAATCAAGCCCCGAGCGCGCGACCTGGTACCGGGTGAATTGCGCATTATGCGCACCCTCTAGTCACACTACCTTTTTGAACAATTTGGCGTAGCCAGGAATTGAACCCGGGTGGTATGCTTCATTGGGCAACTCGGTGGCCACTCAGGCAAGCCTGAATGGTTAAATGATATTTGTTTTGAATGGTTGTTATTATGTTTTGCTAAATTAAATGCAGAGATGTGCAAGCTAGCAGCATACTTCTTGATTTTAGATATGAAGTGCGATTAGGGAGTCTAAGTGAAGTTTGTATCCAAGAAGGGGACAGCCATTCGAGTCGGTTCACCAGGTTGCTCAGATTACCTCAATAAGTATTTGAAACATATAACCTCATATATATACTAACTGGCCTGTTATCCTTTGTTAATCAAAGTTTTCTTCCTTTTGATAAACTTAAACAATATAAGTTGGTGCTCTATTCCATGCAGAGAAGACCAAATGTCAAGTCCTTGATTGGAGTCACCGATTCTGCATCATCAACGGAATTGCTCGGGGGCTTCTTCATCTGTATCAAGACTCCCATCTTCGTATAATACATAGAGACTTAAAAGCTGCCAATATTTTGTTGGACAACGAAATGAACCCAAAGATATCGGATTCATGCATAGAGATTTTGGCCTTGCAACAAGATTTGAAGGACATGAGACGGCAGCTAACACATAGAATGTGGTTGGAACTTAGTAAGAATGTGGTTGAAGGACATGAACCCAAAGATATCGGATTTATTGGTGACTTAACTGACTCTTAGAGCCTAAATTAAATTTCTGGCAGGATTTAAAACTCATGGAAATTAGATTTACCATTTTCATGGCGTCTCAATTTTATTTTATTTTTTTAAAAATTTTTTTCCTACTTATTGGCCGGAGGTCCACTCGGAAGCAAGCTCTCTATCCGTCGAATAGAGAGAGAGATGACTTTCTCTACTTTTGAGAGTGTTTTCACTCTGGGTGAAAAAATAACTTGTCTTTATTCTCGGATAGGGGAAGGATTGTCTACATCTCACCTCCCCCATACACCACTTATGTGGTATATATTATGTTTTGTTGTTGTTGTTATCTTTTTTTTAACGGCAAATTTTTGCATCGAATACTTTCATTAACGACCCACTCACGCTAGGTAGGAAACTCCAAGGATTGACCCGGGTTGCTTGGCAACTAATCGCGGGTTCTAGGTTGCTTGGCAACTAATCGCGAAAAATCCTAGAGAAAACCTCCCCCTTATCGGAATTGAACCCGTGTTCCTTGGCAACTAATCGCGAATCCCCCTACTAAGGCTTGGAAACCACTCGGGTAATGCCTCGGTGGTTTTATTGTTGTTATTGTAATAATTTAAATCTATCAAATTCCTCACAGTGGTTACATCCTCCAGAGTACGCTCTTCATGGGGTATTCTCTATAAAATCAGACGTGTATGCTTTACTGTTTTGGTTTTAGAAATAATAAGTGGGAAGAAGAACCAACTAATTTTCTCTCAACAACATAGCGACAACCTTCTTGGACATGTAATCAAAATTATTGAGTAATTAATTAATTACATAATTATATTAAGCCAAATTAATCTACAGTTAACAAGTTAGCTTAAGGAGATTAATTTAATATATGTTATGATAGATATATAGATAGATATAGATTTATAAATGTATAGATAAAGGTATACAAGATAGAAGATAAATAGATATATAGATAAATAATATAAATAATTGTCGTGCTTGCTATCAACCTTAGTTAACAACTTTCACGCACAAGCTATTTCTCAAATAGTCAAATATGATCACAAAAGAGTTTTCAGTACTATGCCAAAAAGTAGCATGTTTTACACAGATAAAAAAGCAAAGCTTTTTGGTGATTCCAGAAAGTACAATGTACCAGAAAGTAAGATCGCAAAAATATTTCATAAAATAGTCAAACAGATAAAAAAGCAAAGCTTTTTGGTGATTCCTGCAAGTACAATGTACCAAAAAGTAAGATCGCAAAAATATTTCATAAAATAGTCAAAATTTGTATTGAAAAATAACTTTCGAGTCAAATATACCAAGAAGTAGAATCAAATATACCAAGAAGTAGAAGGGCAATAAACTTACGGTCAAATAATACAAATAAGTTGTTTCAAGATAGCCGAGTATTAGTGAGCCCAATAACAATTTAAGCCCATCAAAACTCCTAACCTTGTCTAGCCCACCATTTTTACAGAGTCCGCTCACCTTTTCACCTTTATCTTTCCCCCGTATATCGAATTCAAACCGTAATCACCAAATATTAGGGCTCAGACAGAACCTCATTCGTACCAATTACACCAGAGGAATCGAGTTGCTTGAAGTAATAATCGAAACTACAAGTGAGAATCAATAATTACACCTCTCTATTCTGAAACCTAAAATGATTCACAAGTAGCAACGCTTGATTCACAGGTGACTGTACACTCGATTGATTGTAAGTGTAACATCGTAGTCACTCTATTTTTTCTTCTAATTGGCGATTTTATTGTTATGTTTTGATGATTTGATTGGTGATTTTTTATATGTCGATTAGAATTTTTTGCTGATGATTTGATTGTTATGTTATGATTTTGTAGATTGACTTTGTGTATAAGAAACTATCACAGTCACTATAATTTTTTCTAATTGGTTTTCATAATTGGTTGTTGGTTATAAGTTGTTACTATTTCGTTTATATATGCTTGATTGATTGATTGATGGTGTACCTCATTTGTGATCATCTTGCTTATGCCTTGCACAGATTTCTTCATTCACCACATGGAACAAGCTGTTGGAGGTTTTATTTAATTTTCGTGTAAGGTAAAATAATCGATAGCCGGATAAATCACCGAATCGTGGTATCACTTTTCGAAAGTAATTATTCGACCCTTATTGCCTGGGTTACACGAATATCACTTTGAGATAAGACAGAGATTAGTTCTTGTTATTGGCAGTAAACAAAAACTCTTTTGCAGAAGAGTATTAGATGTTCGTAACTTGTATCTTCTCTCATGCATATTGGTTAATATATTTATATACACCTTTAATCATGAAAGAGTCTTTTATTAAAATCAATTGGCCAATTGATTAATAAAAGTATCTTCTATAATATTCAAAAGTGGTTACAGGAAGAATATTTCTATAAACATATATTATCACTTCCATCATTAAAGTAAAAGTTATTACTTTTACAATAAACAAATATTATTACTTCTATCATTAAAGTAAAACTTGTTACTTTTACAATAAACGAATATTATATTTTACAACTATCAAAGCATGAGTGATTACTTTATAATAAACAAGTATTATTCATTCCACTATTAAAGTAAAAGTGAGTCCAGGAATAATTCTTCCGTAATCACTCAAAATTGTGTTAAGTGTTTTCTTGCTACTGCCTCTTAAGGATCAGCAGCGCAAAAGTCAGCAAAAGGACCAGCAGCGCAAAGGAGTCAGCATAGGGACTAGCAGCGCAAAAGTCAGCAAACAGGACCAGCAGCACAAAAGTCAGCAAACAGGACCAGCAGCGCAAAAGTCAGCAAACAGGACCAGCAGCGCAGAGGAACCAGCAAATAGGACCAGCAGCGCAGAGGAACCAGCAAACAGGACCAGCTGCGCAGAACAAGCAGCACAGGGACCAGCTGCACAGAACAACCAGTACAGGGACCAGCAATGCAGAACAACCAGCACAAAACACTTAGCCAAATTTCAGCTTACTAAGAAAACTTAGTACTGAAAACACTTAGTCAAATTTCAGGTAGACCAAGTCATGATAGTAAATAATGGAAAATCACTTTTGAGTCCGGGTAATCTATCACTTAATGGGTGTACACTCCGTACCTCCAAACCCATTTACAAGTGTAGATTAAAACCCACAATTACACTAAATTTCCAACAATCCTCCCCAATTTAGTGCAATTCGTTTCATGAGAATTAAACAAATTAAAACAAAACTCATGCATAAATGAAAATATCTTGAAGATTGAATTTTCACCTTAGTACATTACGCATTCCAAATATTCGAGAATCGGGGTGTTCTAAGAATTGAACCCTTCAACCCATTTGAATAACTGAAAATAACATACACATAAGTTTTCAAATACTCTAAAGCTATCCTGACACTTTACAAGCCATGTGTCCATATCCTTTCATGAATGTATCTAAAGCAAAAGTCCAAGCTTTGTTGAAGCGGCAAAACTTCACATTCACATAGGTAGTTCATTACAGTCATGCACCTGCTCATGCACTTTTTCAAATGAACTATTAAGAAGTCAGACTTCAACCTCTCCTTCAGCAGGTCCGAGTACATACATTACCTTGGGATGATACAAAACTTATGTACTCCAAATTTCTAAGTATAAGCCTTCCATATTGAATTCAACTTCTAATTTTTATCAGAAGGGAATTGGGTATCTTATAATTAGAAATTTATGCAGACTTTAAACCCATCCCCATAGCAGACTTGTCAACCAAGTCTCTTGCCAATCCCTTCGTCAAGTGATCAGCTAAATTCTGTTGTGACCTCACGGACACTATAGAAATCACCCCATTCATGATGAGTTCACGAATCATGCTATGTCTAACACCTAAGTGTCTAGACTTTCCATTGTACATCTGGCTATAAGCCTTTGCCAATGTCGCAGCACTATCACAATGGATAGACATGGGTGCTATAGGTTTAGGCCATAATGGTATCTCATGGATCAAGTTTCTAAGCCATTCTACTTCTTTACCAGCAGCAGCTAAAGCAACAAACTCAGATTCCATCGTTGAGTTGGTAATACATGTCTGCTTCTTAGAAGCCCATGAAATAGCACCTCCCCCAAGCAAGAACACCCAACCACTTGTTGAAGAATGATCTTCAATATTGGTTATCCAACTCGCATCAGAATATCCTTCTATTATCGAAGGAAACCCATTATAAGATAAACTATAGTCCATAGTTTTCTTCAAGTACTTCAGTACCCGCCTAATTGCTTGCCAGTGATGAGTACTAGGATTACTAGTATATCTACTCAGTTTTCCCACCGCAAAAGCAATATCCGGCCTTGTACAAGTCATGGCGTACATCAAACAGCCAATCACCTGAGAATACTCAAGTTGTGATATGAAATGTCCCGTTCTTATTGATTAAAAACGTTCCATATTAATTGATTTCGTTGCGAGGTTTTGACCTCTATATGAGACGTTTTTCAAAGACTGCATTCATTTTTAAAACAAACCATAACCTTTATTTCATAAATAAAGGTTTAAAAGCTTTACGTAGATTATCAAATAATGATAATCTAAAATATCCTGTTTACACACGACCATTACATAATGGTTTACAATACAAATATGTTACATCGAAATCAGTTTCTTGAATGCAGTTTTTACACAATATCATACAAACATGGACTCCAAATCTTGTCCTTATTTTAGTATGCAACAGCGGAAGCTCTTAATATTCACCTGAGAATAAACATGCTTTAAACGTCAACAAAAATGTTGGTGAGTTATAGGTTTAACCTATATATATCAAATCGTAACAATAGACCACAAGATTTCATATTTCAATACACATCCCATACATAGAGATAAAAATCATTCATATGGTGAACACCTGGTAACCGACATTAACAAGATGCATATATAAGAATATCCCCATCATTCCGGGACACCCTTCGGATATGATATAAATTTCGAAGTACTAAAGCATCCGGTACTTTGGATGGGGCTTGTTGGGCCCGATAGATCTATCTTTAGGATTCGCGTCAATTAGGGTGTCTGTTCCCTAATTCTTAGATTACCAGACTTAATAAAAAGGGGCATATTCGATTTCGATAATTCAACCATAGAATGTAGTTTCACGTACTTGTGTCTATTTTGTAAATCATTTATAAAACCTGCATGTATTCTCATCCCAAAAATATTAGATTTTAAAAGTGGGACTATAACTCACATTCACAGATTTTTACTTCGTCGGGAAGTAAGACTTGGCCACTGGTTGATTCACGAACCTATAACAATATATACATATATATATATCAAAGTATGTTCAAAATATATTTACAACACTTTTAATATATTTTGATGTTTTAAGTTTATTAAGTCAGCTGTCCTCGTTAGTAACCTACAACTAGTTGTCCACAGTTAGATGTACAGAAATAAATCGATAAATATTATCTTGAATCAATCCACGACCCAGTGTATACGTATCTCAGTATTGATCACAACTCAAACTATATATATTTTGGAATCAACCTCAACCCTGTATAGCTAACTCCAACATTCACATATAGAGTGTCTATGGTTGTTCCGAAATATATATAGATGTGTCGACATGATAGGTCGAAACATTGTATACGTGTCTATGGTATCTCAAGATTACATAATATACAATACAAGTTGATTAAGTTATGGTTGGAATAGATTTGTTACCAATTTTCACGTAGCTAAAATGAGAAAAATTATCCAATCTTGTTTTACCCATAACTTCTTCATTTTAAATCCGTTTTGAGTGAATCAAATTGCTATGGTTTCATATTGAACTCTATTTTATGAATCTAAACAGAAAAGTATAGGTTTATAGTCGGAAAAATAAGTTACAAGTCGTTTTTGTAAAGGTAGTCATTTCAGTCGAAAGAACGACGTCTAGATGACCATTTTAGAAAACATACTTCCACTTTGAGTTTAATCATAATTTTTGGATATAGTTTCATGTTCATAATAAAAATCATTTTCTCAGAATAACAACTTTAAAATCAAAGTTTATCATAGTTTTTAATTAACTAACCCAAAACAGCCCTCGGTGTTACTACGACGGCGTAAATCCGGTTTTACGGTGTTTTTCGTGTTTCCAGGTTTTAAATCATTAAGTTAGCATATCATATAGATATAGAACATGTGTTTAGTTGATTTTAAAAGTCAAGTTAGAAGGATTAACTTTTGTTTGCGAACAAGTTTAGAATTAACTAAACTATGTTCTAGTGATTACAAGTTTAAACCTTCGAATAAGATAGCTTTATATGTATGAATCGAATGATGTTATGAACATCATTACTACCTTAAGTTCCTTGGATAAACCTACTGGAAAAGAGAAAAATGGATCTAGCTTCAATGGATCCTTGGATGGCTCGAAGTTCTTGAAGCAGTATCATGACACGAAAACAAGTTCAAGTAAGATCATCACTTGAAATAAGATTGTTATAGTTATAGAAATTGAACCAAAGTTTGAATATGATTATTACCTTGTATTAGAATGATAACCTACTGTAAGAAACAAAGATTTCTTGAGGTTGGATGATCACCTTACAAGATTGGAAGTGAGCTAGCAAACTTGAAAGTATTCTTGATTTTATGAAACTAGAACTTTTGGAATTTATGAAGAACACTTAGAACTTGAAGATAGAACTTGAGAGAGATCAATTAGATGAAGAAAATTGAAGAATGAAAGTGTTTGTAGGTGTTTTTGGTCGTTGGTGTATGGATTAGATATAAAGGATATGTAATTTTGTTTTCATGTAAATAAGTCATGAATGATTACTCATATTTTTGTAATTTTATGAGATATTTCATGCTAGTTGCCAAATGATGGTTCCCACATGTGTTAGGTGACTCACATGGGCTGCTAAGAGCTGATCATTGGAGTGTATATACCAATAGTACATACATCTAAAAGCTGTGTATTGTACGAGTACGAATACGGGTGCATACGAGTAGAATTGTTGATGAAACTGAACGAGGATGTAATTGTAAGCATTTTTGTTAAGTAGAAGTATTTTGATAAGTGTATTGAAGTCTTTCAAAAGTGTATAAATACATATTAAAACACTACATGTATATACATTTTAACTGAGTCGTTAAGTCATCGTTAGTCGTTACATGTAAGTGTTGTTTTGAAACCTTTAGGTTAACGATCTTGTTAAATGTTGTTAACACAATGTTTATAATATCAAATGAGATTTTAAATTATTATATTATCATGATATTATCATGTATGAATATCTCTTAATATGATATATATACATTAAATGTCTTTACAACGATA
Organism: Rutidosis leptorrhynchoides; assembly: GCF_046630445.1. Lineage (NCBI taxonomy): Eukaryota > Viridiplantae > Streptophyta > Magnoliopsida > Asterales > Asteraceae > Rutidosis > Rutidosis leptorrhynchoides. The sequence continues at coordinate 718,136,040 of NC_092333.1, forward strand.
ATCGTTACATATATGTCTCGTTTAAAAATCATTAAGTTAGTAGTCTTGTTTTTACATATGTAGTTCATTGTTAATATACTTAATGATATGTTTACTTATCATAGTATCATGTTAACTATATATATATCCATATATATGTCATCATATAGTTTTTACAAGTTTTAACGTTCGTGAATCACCGGTCAACTTGGGTAGTCAATTGTCTATATGAAACATATTTCAATTAATCAAGTCTTAATAAGTTTGATTGCTTAACATGTTGGAAACATTTAATCATGTAAATATCAATCTCAATTAATATATATAAACATGGAAAAGTTCGGGTCACTACAGTACCTACCCGTTAAATAAATTTCGTCCCGAAATTTTAAGCTGTTGAAGGTGTTGACGAATCTTCTGGAAATAGATGCGGGTATTTCTTCTTCATCTGATCTTCACGCTCCCAGGTGAACTCGGGTCCTCTACGAGCATTCCATCGAACCTTAACAATTGGTATCTTGTTTTGCTTAAGTCTTTTAACCTCACGATCCATTATTTCGACGGGTTCTTCGATGAATTGAAGTTTTTCGTTGATTTGGATTTCATCTAACGGAATAGTGAGATCTTCTTTAGCAAAACATTTCTTTAAATTCGAAACGTGGAAAGTGTTATGTACAGCCGCGAGTTGTTGAGGTAACTCTAGTCAGTAAGCTACTGGTCCGATACGATCAATAATCTTGAATGGTCCAATATACCTTGGATTTAATTTCCCTCGTTTACCAAATCGAACAACGCCTTTCCAAGGTGCAACTTTAAGCATGACCATCTCTCCAATTTCAAATTCTATATCTTTTCTTTTAATGTCAGCGTAGCTCTTTTGTCGACTTTGGGCGGTTTTCAACCGTTGTTGAATTTGGATGATCTTCTCGGTAGTTTCTTGTATAATCTCCGGACCCGTAATCTGTCTATCCCCCACTTCACTCCAACAAATCGGAGACCTGCACTTTCTACCATAAAGTGCTTCAAACGGCGCCATCTCAATGCTTGAATGGTAGCTGTTGTTGTAGGAAAATTCTGCTAATGGTAGATGTCGATCCCAACTGTTTCCGAAATCAATAACACATGCTCGTAGCATGTCTTCAAGCGTTTGTATCGTCCTTTCGCTCTGCCCATCAGTTTGTGGATGATAGGCAGTACTCATGTCTAGACGAGTTCCTAATGCTTGCTGTAATGTCTGCCAGAATCTTGAAATAAATCTGCCATCCCTATCAGAGATACTAGAGATTGGTATTCCATGGCTGGAGACGACTTCCTTCAAATACAGTCGTGCTAACTTCTCCATCTTGTCATCTTCTCTTATTGGTAGGAAGTGTGCTGATTTGGAGAGACGATCAACTATTACCCAAATAGTATCAAAACCACTTGCAGTCCTTGGCAATTTAGTGATGAAATCCATGGTAATGTTTTCCCATTTCCATTCCGGGATTTCGGGTTGTTAAAGTAGACCTGATGGTTTCTAATGCTCAGCTTTGACCTTAGAACACGTCAAACATTCTCCTACGTATTTAGCAACATCGGCTTTCATACCCGGCCACCAAAAATGTTTCTTGAGATCCTTGTACATCTTCCCCGTTCCAGGATGTATTGAGTATCTGGTTTTATGAGCTTCTCTAAGTACCATTTCTCTCATATCTCCAAATTTTGGTACCCAAATCCTTTCAGCCCTATACCGGGTTCCGTCTTCCCGAATATTAAGATGCTTCTCCGATCCTTTGGGTATTTCATCCTTTAAATTTCCCTCTTTTAAAACTCCTTGTTGCGCCTCCTTTATTTGAGTAGTAATGTTATTATGAATCATTATATTCATAGATTTTACTCGAATGGGTTCTCTGTCCTTCCTGCTCAAGGCATCGGCTACCACATTTGCCTTCCCCGGGTGGTAACGAATCTCAAAGTCGTAATCATTCAATAATTCAATCCACCTACGCTGCCTCATATTCAGTTATTTCTGATTAAATATGTGTTGAAGACTTTTGTGGTCGGTATATATAATACTTTTGACCCCATATAAGTAGTGCCTCCAAGTCTTTAATGCAAAAACAACCGCGCCTAATTCCAAATCATGCGTCGTATAATTTTGTTCGTGAATCTTCAATTGTCTAGACGCATAAGCAATCACCTTCATTCGTTGCATTAATACACAACCGAGACCTTGCTTTGATGCATCACAATAAATCACAAAATCATCATTCCCTTCAGGCAATGACAATATAGGTGCCGTAGTTAGCTTTTTCTTCAATAACTGAAACGCTTTCTCTTGTTCATCATTCCATTCAAATTTCTTCCCTTTATGCGTTAATGCAGTTAAGGGTTTTGCTATTCTGGAAAAGTCTTGGATGAACCTTCTGTAGTAACCAGCTAGTCCTAAAAACTGGCGTATGTGTTTCGGAGTTTTCGGGGTTTCCCACTTTTCAACAGTTTCTATCTTTGCCGGATCCACCTTAATACCTTCTTTATTCACTATGTGACCGAGGAATTGAACTTCTTCCAACCAAAATGCACACTTTGAAAACTTAGCGTACAATTCTTCCTTCCTCAATACTTCTAACACCTTTCTCAAATGTTCACCGTGTTCTTGGTCATTCTTTGAGTAAATAAGTATGTCATCAATGAAAACAATGACAAACTTGTCAAGGTATGGTCCACACACTCGGTTCATAAGGTCCATGAACACAGCTGGTGCATTAGTTAAACCAAACGGCATGACCATAAACTCGTAATGACCGTAACGTGTTCTGAAAGCAGTCTTTGGAATATCATCTTCTTTCACCCGCATTTGATGATACCCAGAACGTAAGTCAATCTTTGAATAAACAGACGAGCCTTGTAGTTGATCAAATAAGTCGTCGATTCTCGGTAGTGGGTAGCGGTTCTTGATGGTAAGTTTGTTCAACTCTCGGTAGTCGATACACAACCTGAATGTACCATCTTTCTTCTTGACAAACAAAACAGGAGCTCCCCACGGTGATGTGCTTGGTCGAATGAAACCACGCTCTAAGAGTTCTTGTAATTGGCTTTGCAGTTCTTTCATCTCGCTGGGTGCGAGTCTGTAAGGAGCACGAGCTATTGGTGCAGCTCCTGGTACAAGATCTATTTGAAATTCAACGGATCGATGTGGGGGTAATCCCGGTAATTCTTTCGGAAATACATCGGGAAATTCTTTTGCAATGGGAACATCATTGATGCTCTTTTCTTCAGTTTGTACTTTCTCGACGTGTGCTAGAACAGCATAGCAACCTTTTCTTATTAGTTTTTGTGCCTTCAAATTACTAATAAGATGTAGCTTCGTGTTGCCCTTTTCTCCGTACACCATTAAGGGTTTTCCTTTTTCTCGTATAATGCGAATTGCATTTTTGTAACAAACGATCTCCGCTTTCACTTCTTTCAACCAGTCCATACCGATTATCACATCAAAACTCCCTAACTCTACTGGTATCAAATCAATCTTAAATGTTTCGCTAACCAGTTTAATTTCTCGATTCCGACATATATTATCTGCTGAAATTAATCTACCATTTGCTAATTCGAGTAAAAATTTACTATCCAAAGGCGTCAATGGACAACTTAATTTAGCACAAAAATCTCTACTCATATAGCTTCTATCCGCACCCGAATCAAATAAAACGTAAGCAGATTTATTGTCAATAAGAAACGTACCCGTAACAAGCTCCGGGTCTTCCTGTGCCTCTACCGCATTAATATTGAAAACTCTTCCACGGCCTTGTCCATTCGTGTTCTCCTGGTTCGGGCAATTTCTAATAATGTGGCCTGGTTTTCCACATTTATAACAAACTACATTGGCATAACTTGCTCCGACACTACTTGCTCCGCCATTACTCGTTCCGACACCATTTGTTCCTTTCGTTCTATTAACCCCTGGTCCATAGACCTCACACTTCGCCGCGCTATGACCATTTCTTTTACACTTGTTGCAAAATTTGGTGCAGAACCCCGAGTGATTCTTTTCACACCTTTGGCATAGCTGCTTCTGATTGTTGTTGTTGTTGCGGTTATTATTGTTGTTGGGATGATTGTTGTAGTTGCTGTTGTTGTTGTTGTTGTTGTTGTTGTTGGGCCGTTTGTTGTAGTTGCGATTGATGTTGCGATTGTTGGGATAATTGTTGCGATTATTGTTGTAATTGCTGTTGTTGTATTGGTGATTCTTATCACCGTTTTCCTCCCACTTTCTTTTGACTTGCTTCACATTGGCCTCTTCAGCAGTCTGTTCTTTAATTCTTTCTTCAATCTGGTTCACTAGTTTGTGAGCCATTCTACATGCCTGTTGTATGGAGGCGGGCTCGTGTGAACTTATATCTTCTTGGATTCTTTCCGGTAATCCTTTCACAAACGCGTCGATCTTCTCTTCCTCATCTTCGAATGCTCCCGGACACAATAGGCACAATTCTGTGAATCGTCTTTCGTACGTGGTAATATCAAATCCTTGGGTTCGTAACCCTCTAAGTTCTGTCTTGAGCTTATTGACCTCGGTTCTGGGACGGTACTTCTCGTTCATCAAGTGCTTGAATGCTGACCACGGTAGTGCGTACGCATCATCTTGTCCCACTTGCTCTAGATAGGTATTCCACCATGTTAACGCAGAACCTGTGAAGGTATGCGTAGCGTACTTCACTTTGTCCTCTTCAGTACACTTACTTATGGCAAACACCGATTCAACCTTCTCGGTCCACCGTTTCAATCCGATCGGTCCTTCGGTTCCATCAAATTCCAAAGGTTTGCAGGCAGTGAATTCTTTGTAGGTGCATCCTACACGATTTCCTGTACTGCTAGATCCAAGGTTATTGTTGGTATGTAGCGCAGCCTGTACTGCGGCTATGTTTGAAGCTAGAAAAGTACGGAATTCCTCTTCATTCATATTCACGGTGTGTCGAGTAGTCTGTGCCATTTCCTTCAAAATAGTTAAATGGAACAAGTTAATCATACAGAATATTAAGAGTAGTTAATAGTATTTCGTAGCATAATATGAACTCATTTATAAAAGCTTTTTCTTCATATTAGCGTTTTATAAGTTTAAATTTGGGTAGTACCTACCCGTTAAGTTCATACTTAGTAGCTAATATACAATTCAACTACTACAATTCTATATGAAAAACTGATTATAATAATATTTCGCGTTCAAACTTTTATACAATATTTTACAAACTTACAATACCGCTTATTTTACATAAAGCATGAAATATAGCACACAATAACTTTGATACAAGATAGTTGTGAAGACAATTCTAGCTAGTACACAAGTCGTTCAGCAAAGGCAATAAAGACACGTAATTCATACGTCCAGAAACAAGTCATGCATTCTGGTTTTACTAGGACTACTTCCCATCCTTGGTCTTGTGCAACATAACCGTTATGGCCGTTGATAAGACAGCGTGTTGTAACGTCATCAAAGGGACGAGGGTTACGTAATGTCCAACAGTCCCGTAATAATCTAAAAACCTCATTTCTTACCCCAATTACCGACTCCGTCACTTGTGGAAACGTTTTGTTTAATAGTTGTAGCCCGATGTTCTTGTTCTCACTTTGGTGAGAAGCGAACATTACTAATCCGTAAGCATAACATGCTTCTTTATGTTGCATGTTAGCCGCTTTTTCTAAATCACGAAGTCCAATATTCGGATATATTGAGTCAAAATAATTTCTTAACCCGTTGCGTAAAATAGCATTTGGGTTCCCCGCAATATATGCGTCAAAGTAAACACATCGTAACTTATGGGTTTCCCAATGTGATATCCCCCATCTTTCAAACGAAAGTCTCTTATAAACCAAGACATTCTTGGAACGTTCTTCGAATGTCTTACAAACTGATCTCGCCTTAAATAGTTGTGCCGAAGAATTCTGGCCGACTCTAGACAAGATTTCATCAATCATGTCTCCGGGTAGGTCTCTTAAAATATTGGGTTGTCTATCCATTTTGTGTTTTTAAACTGTAAAATAGACAAGAGTTAGATTCATAAAAAAATACTTATTAATACAAGCAATTTTTACATATATCATAAAGCATAAGAACACTATATTACATATATTACACCACACGAATACAACTATCTTATTCCGACTCGCTCGTTTCTTCTTCTTCGGTTTTGGTTCGTTTTGCCAAGTTTCTATGGATATATGATGTTCCCCTAATACGAGCCGTTGTTGTCCACATTGGTTTAGAAAAACCTGGTGGTTTAGAGGTTCCCGGGTCATTGTTACAACTTAAGGACTTCGGGCGTTGACGATACATATAAAGTTCATCGGGGTTGGAATTAGATTTCTCTATTTTTATGCCCTTTCCCTTATTATTTTCTTTTGCCTTTTTAAATTCAGTTGGGGTAATTTCTATAACATCATCGGAATTCTCGTCGGAATCCGATTCATCGGAGAATTGGTAATCCTCCCAATATTTTGCTTCCTTGGCGGAAACACCATTGACCATAGTTAACCTTGGTCGGTTGGTTGAGGATTTTCTTTTACTTAACCGTTTTATTATTTCCCCCACCGGTTCTATTTCTTCATCCGGTTCCGATTCTTCTTCCGGTTCCGATTCTTCTTCCGGTTCCGACTCTTCTTCCGGTTCCTCTTCGGGAACTTGTGAATCAGTCCACGAATCATTCCAATTTACATTTGACTCTTCATTATTATTAGGTGAGTCAATGGGACTTGTTCTAGAGGTAGACATCTATCACATAATATCAAACGCGTTAAGAGATTAATATATCACATAATATTCACATGTTTAAAATATATAGTTTCCAACAAAATTTGTTAAGCAATCATTTTTCAAGTAAACACGGTCGAAGTCCAGACTCACTAATGCATCCTAACAAACTCGATAAGACACACTAATGCAAAATACTGGTTCTCTAAGACCAACGCTCTGATACCAACTGAAATGTCCCGTTCTTATTGATTAAAAACGTTCCATATTAATTGATTTCGTTGCGAGGTTTTGACCTCTATATGAGACGTTTTTCAAAGACTGCATTCATTTTTAAAACAAACCATAACCTTTATTTCATAAATAAAGGTTTAAAAGCTTTACGTAGATTATCAAATAATGATAATCTAAAATATCCTGTTTACACACGACCATTACATAATGGTTTACAATACAAATATGTTACATCGAAATCAGTTTCTTGAATGCAGTTTTTACACAATATCATACAAACATGGACTCCAAATCTTGTCCTTATTTTAGTATGCAACAGCGGAAGCTCTTAATATTCACCTGAGAATAAACATGCTTTAAACGTCAACAAAAATGTTGGTGAGTTATAGGTTTAACCTATATATATCAAATCGTAACAATAGACCACAAGATTTCATATTTCAATACACATCCCATACATAGAGATAAAAATCATTCATATGGTGAACACCTGGTAACCGACATTAACAAGATGCATATATAAGAATATCCCCATCATTCCGGGACACCCTTCGGATATGATATAAATTTCGAAGTACTAAAGCATCCGGTACTTTGGATGGGGCTTGTTGGGCCCGATAGATCTATCTTTAGGATTCGCGTCAATTAGGGTGTCTGTTCCCTAATTCTTAGATTACCAGACTTAATAAAAAGGGGCATATTCGATTTCGATAATTCAACCATAGAATGTAGTTTCACGTACTTGTGTCTATTTTGTAAATCATTTATAAAACCTGCATGTATTCTCATCCCAAAAATATTAGATTTTAAAAGTGGGACTATAACTCACATTCACAGATTTTTACTTCGTCGGGAAGTAAGACTTGGCCACTGGTTGATTCACGAACCTATAACAATATATACATATATATATCAAAGTATGTTCAAAATATATTTACAACACTTTTAATATATTTTGATGTTTTAAGTTTATTAAGTCAGCTGTCCTCGTTAGTAACCTACAACTAGTTGTCCACAGTTAGATGTACAGAAATAAATCGATAAATATTATCTTGAATCAATCCACGACCCAGTGTATACGTATCTCAGTATTGATCACAACTCAAACTATATATATTTTGGAATCAACCTCAACCCTGTATAGCTAACTCCAACATTCACATATAGAGTGTCTATGGTTGTTCCGAAATATATATAGATGTGTCGACATGATAGGTCGAAACATTGTATACGTGTCTATGGTATCTCAAGATTACATAATATACAATACAAGTTGATTAAGTTATGGTTGGAATAGATTTGTTACCAATTTTCACGTAGCTAAAATGAGAAAAATTATCCAATCTTGTTTTACCCATAACTTCTTCATTTTAAATCCGTTTTGAGTGAATCAAATTGCTATGGTTTCATATTGAACTCTATTTTATGAATATAAACAGAAAAGTATAGGTTTATAGTCGGAAAAATAAGTTACAAGTCGTTTTTGTAAAGGTAGTCATTTCAGTCGAAAGAACGACGTCTAGATGACCATTTTAGAAAACATACTTCCACTTTGAGTTTAATCATAATTTTTGGATATAGTTTCATGTTCATAATAAAAATCATTTTCTCAGAATAACAACTTTAAAATCAAAGTTTATCATAGTTTTTAATTAACTAACCCAAAACAGCCCTCGGTGTTACTACGACGGCGTAAATCCGGTTTTACGGTGTTTTTCGTGTTTCCAGGTTTTAAATCATTAAGTTAGCATATCATATAGATATAGAACATGTGTTTAGTTGATTTTAAAAGTCAAGTTAGAAGGATTAACTTTTGTTTGCGAACAAGTTTAGAATTAACTAAACTATGTTCTAGTGATTACAAGTTTAAACCTTCGAATAAGATAGCTTTATATGTATGAATCGAATGATGTTATGAACATCATTACTACCTTAAGTTCCTTGGATAAACCTACTGGAAAAGAGAAAAATGGATCTAGCTTCAATGGATCCTTGGATGGCTCGAAGTTCTTGAAGCAGAATCATGACACGAAAACAAGTTCAAGTAAGATCATCACTTGAAATAAGATTGTTATAGTTATAGAAATTGAACCAAAGTTTGAATATGATTATTACCTTGTATTAGAATGATAACCTACTGTAAGAAACAAAGATTTCTTGAGGTTGGATGATCACCTTACAAGATTGGAAGTGAGCTAGCAAACTTGAAAGTATTCTTGATTTTATGAAACTAGAACTTTTGGAATTTATGAAGAACACTTAGAACTTGAAGATAGAACTTGAGAGAGATCAATTAGATGAAGAAAATTGAAGAATGAAAGTGTTTGTAGGTGTTTTTGGTCATTGGTGTATGGATTAGATATAAAGGATATGTAATTTTGTTTTCATGTAAATAAGTCATGAATGATTACTCATATTTTTGTAATTTTATGAGATATTTCATGCTAGTTGCCAAATGATGGTTCCCACATGTGTTAGGTGACTCACATGGGCTGCTAAGAGCTGATCATTGGAGTGTATATACCAATAGTACATACATCTAAAAGCTGTGTATTGTACGAGTACGAATACGGGTGCATACGAGTAGAATTGTTGATGAAACTGAACGAGGATGTAATTCTAAGCATTTTTGTTAAGTAGAAGTATTTTGATAAGTGTATTGAAGTCTTTCAAAAGTGTATAAATACATATTAAAACACTACATGTATATACATTTTAACTGAGTCGTTAAGTCATCGTTAGTCGTTACATGTAAGTGTTGTTTTGAAACCTTTAGGTTAACGATCTTGTTAAATGTTGTTAACACAATGTTTATAATATCAAATGAGATTTTAAATTATTATATTATCATGATATTATCATGTATGAATATCTCTTAATATGATATATATACATTAAATGTCTTTACAACGATAATCGTTACATATATGTCTCGTTTAAAAATCATTAAGTTAGTAGTCTTGTTTTTACATATGTAGTTCATTGTTAATATACTTAATGATATGTTTACTTATCATAGTATCATGTTAACTATATATATATCCATATATATGTCATCATATAGTTTTTACAAGTTTTAACGTTCGTGAATCACCGGTCAACTTGGGTAGTCAATTGTCTATATGAAACATATTTCAATTAATCAAGTCTTAATAAGTTTGATTGCTTAACATGTTGGAAACATTTAATCATGTAAATATCAATCTCAATTAATATATATAAACATGGAAAAGTTCGGGTCACTACATGATACAGCTTTACCTTGATTAGGCATAAGCTTCTCACTTGGATCCACAGGGGTACTAACAGGAGTACATTCAAAGCAATTGAACTTTTTCAACACCTTCTCAATATAATGAAATTAAGAAATTGAAATTCCTTTGCTTTCACGTTTGATCCTAATGCCAAGGATAACGTCAGCCTCCCCCATATCTTTCATTGAGAATTTTGATGACAAAAATTCTTTTGTTAAATCAACCTGACTTTGGTTAGTCCCAAAGATTAACATGTCATCAACATATAGACAAATTATAACTCCTTTACCAGAATCATCAAATTTACTATATACACATTTATCTGCTTGGTTTAATTTAAAACCACTAGATAAAACTACTTCATCAAACTTCTGATGCCATTGCTTAGGTGCTTGTTTCAAACCATATAAGGACTTCACATGTTTGCACACCTTGCCTTCATTTCCTGGCATGAAAAAGCCCTGAGGTTGGTTCATATAAACCTCCTCATCTAATTCACCATTCAAGAATGTTGTCTTCACATCCATCTGGTGAATAACCAGATTGTGAATTGTAGCTAAAGAAATCAGTAATCTAATGGTAGTGATACGTGCCACAGGAGCATAAGTATCAAAATAGTCAATTCCAGACTTTTGTCTAAAGCCTTAAATGACTAACCTTGCCTTGAACTTTTCAATAGTTCCATCTACCTTCATCTTCTTTTTGAAGATCCATTTGCAACCCAAAGGTTTGCAACCATGAGGTAAATCAGCTAACACCCAAGTGTTATTGCCCATGATGGAATCCATCTCATCATTAATTGCCTCTTTCCAGAATGCAACACCCTGAGACCCCATTGCTTCATCATATGTTTTAGGACCATCATCAACATTGAAGCAATATGAATATTGGGTAGAAACATCATCCCTGGAACCTTCAACTAAGTATAGTTTAAAATCTGGTCCAAATGATTTAGGTTTCCTTTCTCTTTTGCTTTTTCGAAGCTCGAGTGACTGATTAACAGCCTTTTCAGAGACTTCATCATTACAATCCTTATTGATTCCATTGTTACTTGGAATCATATCTTTTGGTCTAGGTATAGATGAAAATCGATTTTCATCAAAGATTGCATCCTTTGAATCAATCACAAAATTGATTGAGATAAACTCATTAGGCTCTATTACATAGAACCTATATGCCTTGGAATGTTCAACATATCCAACAAATATGCAATCTATACCTCTTTCACCTAAACTTTTCTTCTTGGGATCAGGCAGTCTTACGACCGCCCTACAACCCCATACTCGAAGATAATTCAAGTTAGGTTTCCTTTTATTCCAAAGTTCATAAGGTGTAATCTTGTTTCTTTTGTTAGGAAATCTATTAAGCAAATAACAAGCTGTTAACATAGCTTCCCCCCAAAATCCTTCACTTAAACCCGAATAGGATAACATAGAATTAACGATTTCCTTAAGGACCCTATTCTTCCTTTCAGATATACCATTTTGTTGTGGAGTATAAGGAGCTGTGGTCTCATGGATAATACCAACGGATTGGAAATACGATTGGTCACCGTATTCACCTCCCCTATCCGTTATAACTCCTTTAATCAAAGCCTTTTGTTGCAATTCTACTTCAATTTTAAATATTTTAAATTTATCTAATGCTTCATCCTTAGTATGTAACAAGTAAACATAGCAAAACCTAGAAGCATCATCAATAAAAGTAACAAAATATTTCTTATTCCCTAAAGTAGGAGTTGCATGCAAATCACACAAATCACTATGTATTAATTCCAAAATTTCAGTATCACGATGTACATTTTGAAATGGTTTCTTAGTGATTTTTGTCAACATACACGTTTTACACTTTTCATTGTTCATATCAAAGGCCGGTATTAAACCATCTTTAGACATATCTTGCATTCTTTTAAAGTGTACATGTCCTAGTCTAGCATGCCAAAGTGTAGAATTATTTATGCCAGAAGTTGAAATAAAAGCAAAATTAACATTTAAGTGATTAATGTTAAGTCTAAACATTCGATTACATAAATAACCAAAACCAACAAACATACCATGTTTTGACAAAACAAACTTATCATATTCAATCACTTGTTTATAACCACAACAATTTAACACACTACTGGAAACTAAATTTTTCCTTATTTGTGGTACATGCAAAACATCAAACAAACAAACAGTTTTTCCAGAACTAAAACATAAATCCACACTTCCACGTCCATGAACAGGAGTTGTTGACTCATTTCCCATATGAAGAATTGATCCATCAGTCACGGACTCGTAAGTCTTGAACCAAAATCTACCCTTGCATACATGGGTGGTAGCTCCCGAGTCAACCCACCATGTAACATCATCATCCTGCACAAAATAAGCTTCAGATATATATGAAACATAATTCTTATTTGAATTATTAAACATATTCTGACCTTTCGAGCTTTGGTTGTTTAAACCATTTCCCGAACCACTTGTGCTAGTTCCTTTGGCATTATTATTACCAAATATAACCTTGCAATCCATTTTCAAGTGTCCAGTTTTTCCACACTTCCAACAAGTCAATTTAGACTTCTTATTCGGATTAGCCTTGTTATAACCTTGATGTTTACGTTTGCCCTTTTTGTCATTTTTACTAGTGAACTTTTTATGTTCCACCATATTGACAACAGGCGTACCAGCAACTTCGTTGCTCTTTGGCTTGTCATTATCCTGCAACCTGAGGGATTCCTCAATACTAGGGGTGGTCAGTATTTGGTTTGAAACCGTGAAACCCGAAACCAAACCGAAAAAAACCAAACCGAATTTGAAAAATGGTTTTCGGATCGAGTCAAACCGAAACCGAATTTGAATTCGGTTTTCGGTTTTAAAAATTCTGAATTCGGTTTAACCGAAAACCGAATTCAAAATTTTTATATATTTAATTTGTATATTTATGTTTTAATGTCATTATAATTTGGGATCTAATCAATAGAATATGTTCTCACCCATATGACGATTTGGTAACTCAATTATAATTATGTTACTCAAATTATTATGTTCTTCTTCTTAATAACAGAAGCGGTAAACGTCATAATTAAGCTGTAAATATTAATAAATTATCGAATTCTTGTTAATTTAATAGGACGTCATTGTTTTGGGATATAAATAACTAAGACATCAGTAACACCACAATTTAACTACCATCGTTCTCAGTTTTTTCATAATATTCGGTTTTAACCGAAAACCGAACCGAATCCGAATTTGAATTCTGTTTTCGGTTTGGTTCGGCTTTAACTTTGAATTCGGTTTTCAGTTTGGTTTTTGGTTTTGCTCAAAAAAATTTCAAAACCGAATACACCGAACCGAATAAACTGAACAAACCGAAAACCGAACCGATGAACACCCCTACTCAATACGTAGATGACTACCTAACTCAACAAGAGTTAACTCCTCCTTCTTATATTTCAAAGAATGTTTAAATTCTTTCCAAGATGGAGGTAGTTTATCAATGATACTTGAGACTTTAATAGACTCATCCATATTCATTTTATGTTGTGTGAATTGACCAAGTATACGAATGAGCTCATTGTATTGTTCCAAGACCGGTCTAGAATCGACCATCATGTAATTATTAAAATTACTCACAAGGAACTTTTTACTAGAAGCATCCTCAGACATATACTTGGTTTCTAAATAGTCCCATAGTTCTTTAGCAGATTCAACATTTTGGTAAATATCAAAAAGAGAATCAGCCATACCATTGAGGATTAAACCTCTAGCGATGTAGTCATCGTTCTCCCACTTGCATCTTTTTCGAATTTGTTCAACAGTGGCATCATCACCATGATCTTCAGGAATTGGTGTGCTGAGTACGTACACCACACTCATGCTGCTCAGAGATAAGTGCATCTTCTTTTGTCATCTCCTAAAATCAATTCCCTCAAACTTATCAAGTTTGGAGAAATTCGCCGTCATGTGTTTCATCGTAGCCGCCATCGATTATAACAAATAATTACTTTCGATTGTTGGAGGTTTTATTTAATTTTCGTGTAGGGTAAAATAATCGATAGCCGGATAAATCACTAAATCGTGGTATCACTTTCCGAAAGTAATTATTCAACCCTTATTGCCTGGGTTACACGAATATCACTTTGGGATAAGACAGAGATTAGTTATTGTTATTGGCAGTAAACAAGAACACTTTTGCAGAAGAGTATTAGATGTTCGTAACTTGTATCTTCTCTCATGCATATTGGTTAATATATTTATATACACTCTTAATCATGAAAGAGTCTTTTATTAAAATCAATTGGCCGATTGATTAATAAAAGTATCTTCTATAATATTCAAAAGTGGTTACAGGAAGAATATTTCTATAAACATATATTATCACTTCCATCATTAAAGTAAAAGTTATTACTTTTACAATAAACAAATATTATTACTTCTATCATTAAAGTAAAACTTGTTACTTTTACAATAAACGAATATTATATTTTACAACTATCAAAGCATGAGTGATTACTTTATAATAAACAAGTATTATTCCTTCCACTATTAAAGTAAAAGTGGGTTCAGGAATAATTCTTCCGTAATCACTCAAAATTGTGTTAAGTGTTTTCTTGCTACTGCCTCTTAAGGACCAGCAGCGCAAAAGTCAGCAAAAGGACCAGCAGCGCAAAAGTCAGCAAAAGGACCAGCTACACAAAGGAGTCAGCATAGGTACCAGCAGCGCAAAAGTCAGCAAACAGGACTAGCAGCACAAAAGTCAGCAAACAGGACCAGCATCGCAAAAGTCAGCAAACAGGACCAGCAGCGCAGAGGAACCAGCAAACAGGACCAGCAGCGCAGAGGAACCAGCAAACAGGACCAGCTGCGCAGAACAAGCAGCACAGGGACCAGCTGCGCAGAACAAGCAGCACAGGGACCAGCTGCGCAGAACAACCAGCTCAGGGACCAGCAATGCAGAACAACCAGCACAAAACACTTAGCCAAATTTCAGCTTACTAAGAAAACTTAGTACTGAAAACACTTAGTCAAATTTCAGGTAGACCAAGTCATGATAGTAAATAATGGAAAACCACTTTTGGGTCCAGGTAATCTATCACTTAATGGGTGTACACTCCGTGCCTCCAAACCCATTTACAAGTGTAGATTAAAACCCACAATTACACTAAATTTGCAACACAAGCAAACCCCATCGTACCTGATACTGCCATCGTCCGTTGTTGCAACAACATTTACAAAGGAAGAAGAAAAGTAAAAGAGGTAAACCTAGAAAATATATCACCGGAAAAATTTGGCCACAATATCCACAACCCTCTGAAAAAGATGGAAACTTCAGGTAAGAAATTTATATATAAGTATGTTTTTGTGTTTAAAGTTTGTGTCTCTGTCATACTAAATATAAATAAATGTGAAACGTTATGTGAATTTTCTACTATTATATCTTGCCTTTTCTTTAATGGCTAAATATACTATTATTTAACACATGAGGATTCGAATTTTCTAATGTTTTGATTTTGTAGATTGACTTTGTGTTTATGAAACTTCATAATCACTCTAATTGGTTTTAATAATTGGTTGTTGTTGTTGATAAGAATGTTACTGTTTCTCTTATATATGCTTGCTTGGTTGATTGATGATGTACCCCTCCCTTTGTGATCATCTGGCTTATGCCTTGCACAGATTTCTTCCTCCTTACATGGAACAACATAGGATTTGTAGTTAGTTAGTTAGTTAGTTAACATATTTCCAATTTTTAGCCTAAAAAATAATAATAAAACAAAACAAAAAATTGATATGGTGGTGAGAAAAGTATGTATGTTTACAAAATTTTACTATGTACCGATCACCACTATGTTGCTGCAACAGTAGCCAGCCCAGAGTGTATATGTAACGCTTTGTAAGCAACACCTCTACTTTATTCACCACCACCCTAGTAGTATTATTCAATTCAATAGATTCATGAATTTTTTTCGGTTGTTCAAAATAAAACCAATTCTAAGTTCTAATGTATTGCATTGCAGGGGGCTTTTCTATTTATCATCATCATCATAAAAAACAAAGAAAAAACCCAACCCGTGCTATATCGATGGCAATCAAAGGTGGTGATGAGTTGCCGGTTGACATCATATACAACATCTTGTCTAGAATGCCTCTAAAATCATTGGCTCGTTTTCAATGTGTAAGCAAGGTATGGTGCAAGTATATTAACGATCCGTACCTTGAAATCATCATGCATAATGCCAAACGAGCTGATATGAATGATGATCCCACGATGCTCATGATGTTCAAGTTACATCTATATCCGTATGCATCTGCATCACTCACTATGTTGGTAACTAAAGAAGAAGAAAAATCTACTGCAACTAGTCATGAAGAAGTGGTGATCACAACAAAGAAGAATCCACCAACGCCGTATATGGAGTTTGTCTGTAAAGACTGGAGTAGTAGATTTTTTGTAGAAGGAGACATAATTCTAGGTTCCTGCAAGGGTCTTATATTTTCATCACAAGATCACCACCCTGACAACGTTGACGATGGCACCACCGTTTTACTTGTGATCAATCCTTTAAAGAAAGTATGTTATAAGCTGCCACCCATTGAAATTTGGTCATGTACATCAGCGTTTGAAGAACGCGAGGCATGTGGGCTTGGTTGTGATGATTCTACCAATACTTACAAAATGGTGTGTGTTGTGCTTCGAAATCAAAAGAAGATTAGGTCGTATAATCACGATGATTCTGATGTGGTGAAGGAGGATATATGCACCATGGTACACGTATTGGGGGGCACGGACTCATCATGGCGGGAGATACCCGCAGTTCCAGCGTATCCCATAAGTGGTGAAGCTGTATTTGCTAATGGATTTTTGCACTGGTTGGTTTGTTATAATCTTAAATACTGGCCGCTTGATGCTCTAAGGAAAATAATATGTTTGACATGATGAAAGATGAATTTGGGTTGATAGATCCTCCTCCTTATGATACACTTATTGATCGTACGGGTATGGAGCATTTGGTTGATCTAGATGGTCAAGTTGGACTTGTGTATCATGAGACCAGCAGGCACATGTCCTACATAAAGATGTGGTTACTGAATCATAAAACAAAATGCTGGGTCCTCCATTGCCGGTTCGATAGAAAATCGCCTTTCTCCTCTTAATACGTTTATAAAGGTTATAGGATACTGGAACAAGGATGCAGGAGACTTATTAATACGAGTAACAGACAGTTGTCGGCAGAGACGCTTGTTTATTTACCGCTTAAAACAGGCCGTTTTGCATGTAGCCAACTTTATTTATCAGGGTTATGCAGCTACAATAGATATTCGACTGTATCAACCTACGTTTTCTTCGATCATCCGCCGTTCAATCATTAGATGATCGCTTCTCTACTAAGTAGAAAACTGTATGATGCAAATACATTTTTAAAGTAAACTTTATTATTTATCATGATAAAGGGCATGTTTGGCAAAACTAGCTGGTAGCTAGAGCTGGAAGTAAGTTGTTGGTAGCTTTTAGCTATTAGCTGAAAGTTGGAAGCTCTTAGGTGGTAGATGAAGTTTTTTAGATATATTTAGGTGTTTGAAAAAGTAGCTGAAGCTGTTAAAAAAATAGTAAAAGACAAAAATGGACACGAGTAATAAACACTTAATGCTAGTTAATTATTATTTAATTAATATAACAGAATAAGGGAGTCATGAATTAAATATATACATGATCAGAATTAATGTATATATACACGTCGCTAAC
The DNA here is from genome assembly GCF_046630445.1 of Rutidosis leptorrhynchoides. Classification (NCBI taxonomy): domain Eukaryota; kingdom Viridiplantae; phylum Streptophyta; class Magnoliopsida; order Asterales; family Asteraceae; genus Rutidosis; species Rutidosis leptorrhynchoides. Next base: position 718,153,953 of record NC_092333.1, read on the forward strand.
ATGATTGGATTGGATATAACTTTATTGTATTATTATTTTATTATTTTGTTATTGGATGTGCATCTCGGTTGGTTAGATTTAGATATATCAAAAAGTAGAAGTAGTTGTTCCAAGATTTATTTGATTTACACTTGAGAAATATATTTTGGAAGGGTATGTGAGTCATCTATACACTAAACGCTCTATCTCCAAGCTCAAACGCTACTTGGTACAGCGTTTTCTTTAAGAGCTTTTTAATTTTATTAAAAGCTTTAAGCTTGTCAAACCAAACGAAGCTATTAATTAAATAGGAGCTTTTTCTTCAAATCAAAAAGCTAAAAGCTTCAAAAAGCTTTAAGTAGCTCCTTGCCAAACATACCTAAAGTGATAAAAATGTTTAATTTATTATATTGTGAAGATAGATACATCGTGTTCTTGATATCAATTTTGTAATTCATTTTGCCTTCTAATGTGTTTGCTTCTCCACATTCTTACCTGGCTATCCAGGAATTTTCCTGTATGATTCAGCCTCTGTTCTTACTTTCATTTTGGATTTATATAGATTTGATTGCTTCCTTTAAGATCATAGGATAAATCAGTCGTGTTCGACATTTTCTGTGGTCGAACTTTGAATAATTAGAATCAGGAAGTGAAATAGGTCAAATAAGCCGGTTGATTGTAATGGATTTTGTTTCTATCCGGTTTTGGAGAGAGAAAATTGAGATAATTCTCAGTTCTTTTATTCTTTCAGGCCAGTTTCAGTTGTTGTCTATGTTATAAACAATTATATACCTTGAGTTGCATATAAATATGTCCAAAAATAAGCACAAATGATAAGGCTGTCTGGACATAATTGACCATGTAAGCTGTAATTGAACTCAAAAATAAGAATAATATGATGTTAAGTGTAACAAATGTTTCAGAATTACATGTAGTCAATATCCATGGATGTAATAATTGCCAGCTGTAAATTATACAACATAAACCATTGGTTGCATGTTACAAAAAAGTCTATTATCGTCTCTGCCAACCAGATACTGATTTTAAAACTTGAAGGATTAAATTTTGGTTCTTCTCGAGCCTACAGATAACACAGTATTTCATATCAGATAAGTAGTTGCAGTATGCAATTTGTGTCTGTGTTTTGTGTGTGTGTGTGACGAAAGAGAGAGGAGACCAGTATATCTCGTCTACTGCTTTAACAACTTCAGAAGAACTCATTTCAACGACTTGACCTTGTTGGAAATAGGAGGCTAGGTATATTATTTGAGGAAGAGAGGATTGATGATTTAGATGTTTGATTAATCTAGAAAGCTTTGTTTATTACTTGATTTGCTTGATTACAAATGAGGGGTAAAGCCCTCTATTTATACTACTCAATGGAGTAGTCTAGATCACTCCATCATCTACTACTATCTAGATATTTCCTAGTATTTCTAGACCTAGATATTTTATAAGATCATTCTACATATTTGACTACTAGATTTTACAAGAAGTTTCTATACAATGGACTACAATCTTGATCCATAATACTTGAATACTTGCAAGCCCAAATTCAAGACATATAGCCCAAATCAAGTTTAGCTTCCAACAGCCCCCCTTAAACTTGTTTTCGTCACTCCGAGCATACTCCGTAATCTCTGAAACGTCTCGTGTTTTAGAGGCTTTGTGAAAATATCTGCAACTTGGTCAAATGACTTCGTGTACTTTATCTGCACTTCTTTATTTGTAACACACTCCCTGATGTAATGGTATTTCGTATCGATGTGCTTGCTTCTATCATGGAAGACTGGATTCTTTGCTAGAGCAATCGCAGACTTATTATCCACATATATCTCTATAGCTACCTTTTGGAAAAACTTAAGCTCATTTAATAACTTCCTCAGCCATACTGCATGACAGGTGCATGATGTTGCTGCTACAAACTCAGCTTCACACGTCGACAAAGTCACAATGGGTTGCTTCTTCGAACTCCATGTGAACGCCGTATCACCCATATAGAACACGAAACCACTCGTACTCTTACGATCATCTATGTCTCCATCCAATCACTATCACTGTATCCAACTAGCTTGAAGTGATTAGAAGTCGAATAAAATAGGCCATAGTCAATCGTACCTTTGATGTAGCGAAGTATCCTCTTGGCCGCCTTCAAGTGATTTATTGTAGGTGCTTCCATGTATCGACTTACTAGTCCAACTCCGTAGAGAATATCTGGCCTCGTGCAGGTTAGGTACCTCAGACTTCCAACCAAACTCTTGTATTGTGTTGGGTCCACCAAGTATCCTTCATCATCTTTTGACAATTTGAGATTGCAATCCACTGGTGTGTTCATTGACTTGCAGTCATTCATCTTAAACTTCTTGAGCACCTCATTCGCATATCCTTCTTGGGATATGAATATTCATTATTTCTTTTGTTTTACATCGATCCCAAGATAGTAAGCCATAAGTCCAATGTCGGTCATCTCGAATTCCTGAACCATTGCTTTCTTGAACTCCTCGAACATTTTGGGATTACTACCGGTGAATTTCAAGTCATCCACGTATAGGCACACAATCATAACATCTCCATCATTGCTAACTTTGGTGTAGAGGGCATGCTCATGGGGGCATTTCGCAAAGTAATTTTGCTAGAAATACTTGTCTATCCTGCTATTCCATGCTCGAGGCGCTTGCTTCAACCCATATAAGGCCCTTTTCAATTTCAGCACCTTATTCTCTTGGCCTTTCACGATGTATCCCAAAGGTTGTTCTATATACACTTCTTCTTCTAAGTGGCCATTAAGGAACGCGGATTTGACATCCATTTGATAAATCTTCCAATTATGTTGAGCCGCAAGTGAGATTATCAATCTTATAGTTTCTAGATGAGCGACAGGAGCAAATACCTCGTCATAGTCTATGCCGGCTCGTTGACTATATCCCTTCGCCACCAACCTTGCCTTATATCTTTCAACTTCACCTTTGGAATTCTTCTTGCCCTTGTACACCCATTTTACACCAATAGCCTTATGTCCCTTTGGTAGTGTGGCAAGATCCCACGTATTATTCTTCTCGATTGCTTGAATCTCTTCGTCCATATCACGTTTCCACTTTTGGCTTTTTGCTGCATCTTCATAACTTATTGGCTCACAATCGGCAAGAAGGCAGAACAATGATAGATCCTCCATAGGTTGGGTTACCTCGTACAACTCCCTAATGCTCCTTGTGTGATGTTGTAGCCTACTTGATTCTCCTCCTGATGTTGGTGTCACTTCATTAGGTGTAGTGGTTGGAGTACGTGGAGAGTGCGGAGATGGTGTACTAGAAGGTTCTTGAACCTCTAGATATTCTTCATTCCTTATAGTACTCTCGAACGGATATGGGAGACAATAGTAATTCTCCTCTTCGGGAACATTCCAATCCCATGCTGCTTCTTCATCGAACACCACGTCTCGACTTGAGATTACTTTACCATTCTTGGGATTGTATAGCTTGTAACCCTTCGAACTTGAGTCATAGCCCACGAATATAAGCTTCTCGCTTTTATCATCAAGCTTCGTGTGACGACTCCGTCAAAACACTTAACGGCTCTGTCACTTGGTCCCACAGCTTGATCGAAAATCTATATGAATTTAATAAAACAACCTTGCATTCTTTATTTAAAAATGATTTCCTATAAAGGAAATCTACTAAAATGTATAAGTTTAGAAAAACTATACAATAATACTTTAACCAAAAGTTGACCAAAATAAAGTCAACAAACAACCACTTTTTAATGTAACAAAATAGAATGCAAGTTAATGTTTAACAAAAGCTGCCATCATAAATATGCAGACTCTCTAAGCACAGCGGAAGCAATCAATCATGAACCTGAGAATAAAACATGCGAGTAACTGTCAACAAAAATGTTGAGTGAATTATAGGTTTAATATTGCAAACAATATTTAATTTAAACAATAAAAATTTATGTTTGAAAACATAAAAACTCCTTTTTGAACCACCAAATTATATGCTAGAAAACATATAATAAAACATTATTCCATTTTCCGTGAGCCACCTGGTAACCACTTAACCATTTATTTACCCTTGTCAAACACAATAAATAATATACACCGAACAAGTGTATCTACAACAAAATACGAAGTACTAAACATTCCAATTATAAATTGCTAGCGCGACTAGCTCGAAATGGGGTTGTCAAACCCGATAGATCTATCCATAGGATTCGCGTTCACCAGTAGAAACCAGTGATTACAGTTACCAGACTAGGGAATATTTTTGTTCAACTCACAATGAATAATTTAAACCAACTTCCACTTGTGTCCAATACGTAAAAATATAATACATGTATTCTCATCCCAAAAGATTTAAATAGAAAAATGGGACTATAACTCACCTTAATAGCAACCGAAGTAACCACACAATTATGCGAACAGCAAATGAAGTAAAGTGATCATGAATGATCACAACGCCGACCTATAAATAAAGCAGGTCGATATAAATAACTAACTTAGGTCAAGTCTTAGTATGATAGCTATTGTACATGTTGCAAGTAGACATAGAACAACACTCAACATGCATCGGTTTGATCGGAACAGCGTACGGACACACACTTTCTATTTTTAGAAAGTTTCTATTTTTAGCAGGTTTCCATTTTTGGAAAGTTTTCTATTTTTGGAAAGTTTCTATTTTTGGAAAGTTTCTATTTTTGGAAAGTTTCCAAATTTAGAAAGTTCTATTTTTAGAAAGTTTTGAAGTTAGGAAAGTTTCCTTATTTAGAAAGTCAACAGAAGTCAACTGAAAGTCAAAGTCAACCGAAAGTCAACTCAAAAGTCAACCTTGGTCAAACATAGTCAACATTAATTTTAAAAGTGTAAAGTATAATAATAACATAAGTTATAATGTTAGTTAAAGTTAAATATGTATAATTATGTCATAACATAAGTTTAATTAAATAAAAATGAATTATTAAAGTTAAGATAAGTTTAAATGATATAATTAATATAACATAAGTATTTAATTAATTAATTAAATATTAGTCATAATATAAGTATTATTAATTAAAAATAAATTTTAAATCATATCATAAGTATTATTAATTAATAATGAATTATTAATCATTTCATAAGTTTCTAATTAAAATTATTAAATCATAAGTATTTAATAATTAGATCATAATTAAATAATAATTAAGTCTTATAATAATTAAATAATTATTTAATCTTTATTATAAGTCTTAAAATAATATTCTCATAAAATAAATTTAATACTTATCATAAGTATTTTTCATTAATAATAAAAGTATTATTAATCATAAGTTTAATTAAAATGTTAATTAAATCATAAGTAATAATTAAATGATATAATAAATATATATCATAAGTCTTAAATGATAATAATTACTTCTTATATCATAAGTAATTAATCAATAATGAAAATCATTATTTTTATCATAAGTTTTAATATTTAACCATAAGTTTTAATTCAAAAGTTCATCGGGTCATAACTTGAGCCCCGGGAATCAGTTTTCGGCGAGCCTTATATATCTTCGCCTAACCAACCCACCCGACACGTTAGTGTGCTCAAGAACATCCCAAGAACAGTCACCAAGTCGTGACTTACAGCTCTTAATCAGTTTGTACCTTTAATCCGCTCAAAAACGTATTTTAGTCATAACGGGTGATCCGTGGCTCGGATTTCGATGACTCGAACATGAAAGTTCATCCCATCATCAATCCTAACACACTAGTACACCCTAAAGACTCCAGAAATGGTCACAAAATCGGACCATAACTGAACCAATTCGTTTTTACAATTTAATCTTAACAAAACACCATTTTAATCATATCTAGAGCTCCGGGAATCGAAACGACATGAATCCGGAGTCTAAAATTAATGTCTTGATGAGAGGAACTCATCTAGATACTTTAATTTCACTTTTATATCAGTTACACAACCAGAAATGAACGAATAAGCTGCTGTTCCAAATTAATCAAACCGAAAACATGTATATTCGAGCAATTCTACGCATACAATCATCAATACAACAATACACAAGTGCTATGCTATCATAATAACATCAAAATACAGTAAAATATATGAGAAATTAAAAGGCTAGGGTTAGGGTTTATACCCTAATCAAGAATCAAGTAATAAGAACGCGTAGAGATCGTTGTGTAGAATCCGAATATGTGAAAAGCCCTTTGATCCAAGCTATAATTGATGATTAATTGATGGTGATGATGGTGATAAAAATGGCGGCCAAGAAAGAAAAAAAAAGAAAGAGAGTATTAGAGAGAATTTAGGTTTAGGGAAAAAAAAAAATAATAAGTGAAATATGAAATTGAAATGGAAAATTGGAAAAATGAAAAATGGGGAGGGGGGGTCCCATTTGGCCGAAATTTTGAGGGGGTGGGCCCCTTTGTGGCCCAACTTTGATAAAATGACTAATTTCTTGTGGCCCGAACGCCCGATCGAAGCCCGAAACGCGAAAACGCTACTACGCGATTGATTTTTCGAAGAGATAATAAATACGCGACGAATAAAATATATAAACACTATATATAATCATATGACATCAAAATATCATATTTAAAATAATTAGGACTTAAAAATTCCAAAAGTTCGACCGTTGGTTTGAAGACCGAAAAGATTCGCCGGATAGAAATCCGCGACACGTAGAAACGTACAATTAAAGATATGAATACAAATATTCATATAACACATAATAATTAATATATTATTACAAAAATAATAATATAGGTCATAGAAATGACGTGGCACGAAAAATAATTAACGGTCGTTAAATAATTAACGGCAAAAGATAACGGAAAAAGTAGGGTCGTTACAGTACCTTCCCGTTACGGAAATTTCGTCCCGAAATTTAAGCAGGTGCAGGGGTTTCCTCGGCATCTGGGAACAAATGCGGTTACTTCTGCTTCATCTGACCTTCACGCTCCCAAGTGAACTCGGGACCGCGTCCGGTGTTCCATCTAACTCGAACAATAGGAATTCTACTCTGCTTAAGAGTCTTAGCCTCTCGATCCATAATCTCAACCGGTTCCTCAAAAATGGAGTTGTTTAACAACATGAAGTTCATCAAAAAGAATGGTTTCATTGGCCTCGGCCAAACACTTCTTCAAGTTCGATACATGAAAACGTTATGAAAAGCGCTACGCTCTTGTGGCTCCTTCAAACGATAAGCCACCGTCCAACTCTCTCAATAATCTCAAATGGTCCAACAAAATGAGAATTCAACTTTCCCCTTTTACCAAAACGTACTACACCTTTCCAAGGTGACTCCTTCAACATAACACGGTCGCCGACCTGAAATTCAATATCGTTCCTTCTCTTATTGGCATAACTCTTTTGCCTACTTCTGGCGGTTCTCAATCTTTCCTTAATCTGTACGATCTTCTCGGTAGTCTCATGAATAATTTCTGGACCTGTGAGATGAGCATCCCCAACCTCATTCCAACAGATAGGAGACCTACACTTTCTACCATACAGAGCTTCAAACGGTGCGGCTTTAATACTTCCATGATAACTATTATTATAAGAAAATTCAGCCAGTGGCAAGTACTTATCCCAACCATTTCCAAAATCAATGATGCATGCTCGTAACATGTCTTCCAACGTTTGAATGGTCCTTTCACTATGACCTTTCATCTGAGGATGATAAGCGGTGCTCACATCCAACTTAGTTCCCAAAGCTTCCTGTAAGGATCGCCAAAACCTCGATGTAAATCGACTGTCTCGGTCCGAAATAATAGATACGGGAACACCATGCTAGAAACAATCTCCTTCAAATACAAACGGGTAAGCTTCTCTATCGAATCTGTTTCCTTAATTGGCAAGAAATGAGTTGACTTAGCGAGTCGGTCAACAATCACCTAAATGGTATCATAACCACCCACAACTCTTGGTAACTTCGTAATGAAGTCCATCGTAATACCTTCCCACTTCCACTCGGGAATTTCAGGTCGCACCAAAAGTCCAAACGGTTTCTGATGTTCAGCTATAATCTTAGCACTGGTCAAACACTTAGCCACATACGTAGCCACATCAGCCTTCAAATGAGGCCACCAATACAGCTCCTTAAGATCATGATGCATCTTTCCTGAACCAGGATGAATAGAGTACCTAGACTTATGAGCCTTATCTAAAACAAGTTGTCGTAGGTCACCAAACTCCGGAACCCAAAGATGTCCCGCAAAATACCGAGTACCATCGGTTCGTACATCTAACTGTTTACTCAAGCCTCGGACCTTCCCGTTACAAAATTCCCATCCTTCAAGGCTTCTTGTTGAGCTGCAAGAATCTGCCTTGCGAGGTTTGTTCGAATGGTCATATTTAAGGCTCTAAACCTACGAGGTTCAGCCCTTTCTTTATGACACAAGGCATCAGCCACAACATTGGCCTTACCCGGATGATATAAAAGTTCACAATCATAATCATTCAACGTCTCAATCCATCTGTGTTGTCTCATGTTCAGCTGTTTCTGATCGAGGATATGTTGAAGACTTTTGTGATCTGTGTACACAGTACTCTTAACCCCATACAAATAGCGTCTCCAAATCTTAAGTGCAAACACAACAGCTCCTAACACTAAATCATGGGTTGTATAATTCTGTTCATGGATCTTCAACTGACATGACACATAAGCGATGACTTTCTTTCGTTGCATCAAACGCAACCAAAGCCTTGACGCGAAGCATCACAAGAAACAACAAGGTCATCATTACCCTCAGATAGTGACAATATCAGAGCGGTAGTCAACTTCTTCTTCAAAATCTGAAAAGTAGTCTCTTGTTCATCCTCCCACGCATACTTCTTACCCTTGTGCGTTAAAGCAGTCAGAGGTTCCGCTATACGAGAGAAATCTTGAATGAACCTTCTATAACAGCCTGCCAAACCTAGGAACCGGCGAATCTGAGTAGGAGTTTTCAGAATTTCCCACTTTTCAATCGCCTAAATCTTAGCAGGATCAACTTGTATTCCCTGTTTACTAACAATATGTCCGAGGAAATTGAACTTCTCTTAACCAGAAAGCACACTTAGAGAACTTAGCGTACAACTCTTCTTTCCTCAACAGATCAAGCACTAACTTCAAATGTTCTTCGCCCTTCATCACTCTTAGAATAAATAAGGATGTGGTCGATGAAAACAGTAACGAATTTGTCCAGATAGGGTCTACACACACGGTTCATGAGGTCCATGAACACAGCAGGTGCATTTGTCAATCCGAACGGCATAACAAGGAATTCGTAGCGACCATAACGGGTGCGAAAAGCGGCTTTCGGAACATCAGATTCTTTAACACGCAACTGGTGAATAGCCAGAATGAAGATCGATCTTAGAATAAACGGGCGGACCTTGAAGTTGATCGAACAGATCATCAATTCTCGGAAGAGGGTAACGATTCTTAACCGTAAGCTTGTTTAACTCGCTATAACCAATACACAAACGAAACGAACCATCTTTCTTCTTAACAAAAAGAACAGGAGCTCCCCAAGGGGACGAACTGGGACGAATAAAATATAGTTGCAACAATGAAGGGAGAACTATATGGAGTAGTCACATCGGTGACATAGATATATAAGGCAATTCTCTCAAAGGAGATAACGAGGATCATGGTCTTCAAAGTAAATTTTCATTACATTCCCGAAAGGAATGCGTACGAAAGGTGTGATATTTCATCGAGAGTGAACTTCCTTGTACAACGAGCGAGGAAATCTAGGATTCATCCATATTCTTAAATTTATGTGCGGATGAAAAGAACGCGAATCATGGGTTATAAAGAATGGCCGACTCCAGGTGAGATGAATCTCCAAAAATAATTTCGTGTACCTCAAAGTATTGAATCCTAGGATTGATGTTTACGAGGGTGTTGCGGTTGACAGTGAATATTGAGAGTAGAAACTCCTCAATCAGTCTAGTGTAATATATATCCATGATACCCGCCATAACAACAGTTGGGGTAGAAACCCACCTAGCGCCTTTTCTACAATAAGGTGACCATCGAGTGTACCCCAGAAACTTGATTTATCGGTCTGCGTTTCGGCCATGTCCAACCATAAGAGGGAAAATTCTATGAGCGCAAAGACTTTCCAACAAATTTTATAAAACCGGCATCCAAACTGGTGTAAGAATTTCTATCAATGGACTTAATGGTAAATTTTCATCCTTAAACGGAGGATGAGAAGAAATGTGATCCAAACACTCTGTAGAGTAATGCGAAAATTCTAATGTAATCAATCAAAGAAGTTTTGAAAAAGCTTTAAATGTCTGATGTAACCCCATAAATGGAACGAAGCTCTTAGTAAATTTAGAAGTATGTACAACGTGTACCATTTTACGTAAATCAATTTGAGTTAACTAGACAACTCAATAAGAGTGGTTTTAAAATAATTTTGAAGGTATAAATTAGTGTATACTAGCCAAAATAGGTAAGGGTAAATTTGTCCATTTGAATTCATACGTACATATATGATTTTATAAATAGTATACATGACAAAATATTTCATTACTTCTATTCGCCCATAAATCTCGTGAGAACCGCCCAATTACACAAATGTGTAAAATTTTTTAATGAAAAGCAGGGTATCCGCATCACAGAGGTTACGAGTTGAAGTAAGATCGTTAAAGCTCGGGTGATGGACTTGAATCGTCTTGCGACATCTCTTCAATAAATGCTACGAGGTCATGAAAACCAATGAGTTAAATATTGTTTTGACTATTATCAGGACATAAGTCCTTGGGCCAAAACTCTTCACGTGCGAAGCTGTCACTAACAAGCGAGTTATGAATGATAAAACATGGGGTAGGTAGTTCGGTTAAGATGAGTCTCTCGCATATCAACAAATAAGATAATGAGTATCTTCCTTACTCATGTAATAACGTTAGAATTTCCGAATGAGTGGTGTACAAATTTTCTTTGACTCGCTTTCTATTCCTCATGTCACAATATTGGGACTTTTTATGAATTAAAGTAATATAATCACGTTGGCCTGACGCCATTATATTTCACTAACTCATAGTTCCATTCCAATATCACTACATAAGGTCAGGACACGTGGTCAACCTCGAATTTCAACACAATTTCCCTAAAACAATTTCTTAACAATGTGCTAAGGATAGCACAAGAGACAAAGACATCGAAAGTAATGAATAGGAGTAACGATGACATAAAAGTATCTTCGAAGTACCAAGAATCTCTAAAAGTAAGAATGACGTTTTCCGTTTCAACAACCAAAGCACATAGGCACAACGGCACAAATGCACGTAATATAACAAAAATGTTATATACCTAAACATAATAGCTGACATTGAAATGCCGAGCATTTAGAAGTCAAGAATGACATCTCGCGTAATATAACTCAAACGTTATATACATAACCATAATAGATGACATAGAAATGCCGAGAATTCTAGAACACGTAATGTAACTCAAACGTTATATCAATAAAGACAAATTATGACATAGAAATGTCGAAAATTTCAGAAGTCAAGAATGACACCCCCTCGGTTTCACTAACCGAGGCGTTCCTATAAAAGATGAACTCGCATGAGTCGGAGAATACGTTTAAATCAGAATGGGAGTTCCTCCCGGATTCAGAACATAATAGAAATGTATGTATGATAACAATATACATACCAACACGACACAAATAATCACATATAATAATATATAATAGGCCGGGCTGTAGACTAGACTCACTAATGCACCCTATTGACCCGGGTAACGACATCAATGCAGCCTAATTCCCTACAACCTGAGCTCTGATACCAACTGTGACGACTCCGTCAAAACACTTAACGGCTCTGTCACTTGGTCCCACGGCTTGATCGAAAATCTATATGAATTTAATAAAACAACCTTGCATTCTTTATTTAAAAATGATTTCCTATAAAGGAAATCTACTAAAATGTATAAGTTTAGAAAAACTATACAATAATACTTTAACCAAAAGTTGACCAAAATAAAGTCAACAAACAACCACTTTTTAATGTAACAAAATAGAATGCAAGTTAATGTTTAACAAAAGCTGCCATCATAAATATGCAGACTCTCTAAGCACAGCGGAAGCAATCAATCATGAACCTGAGAATAAAACATGCGAGTAACTGTCAACAAAAATATTGAGTGAATTATAGGTTTAATATTGCAAACAATATTTAATTTAAACAATAAAAATTTATGTTTGAAAACATAAAAACTCCTTTTTGAACCACCAAATTATATGCTAGAAAACATATAATAAAACATTATTCCATTTTCCGTGAGCCACCTGGTAACCACTTAACCATTTATTTACCCTTGTCAAACACAATAAATAATATACACCGAACAAGTGTATCTACAACAAAATACGAAGTACTAAACATTCCGATTATAAATTGCTAGCGCGACTAGCTCGAAATGGGGTTGTCAAACCCGATAGATCTATCCATAGGATTCGCGTTCACCAGTAGAAACCAGTGATTACAGTTACCAGACTAGGGAATATTTTTGTTCAACTCACAATGAATAATTTAAACCAACTTCCACTTGTGTCCAATACGTAAAAATATAATACATGTATTCTCATCCCAAAAGATTTAAATAGAAAAATGGGACTATAACTCACCTTAATAGCAACCGAAGTAACCACACAATTATGCGAACAGCAAATGAAGTAAAGTGATCATGAATGATCACAACGCCGACCTATAAATAAAGCAGGTCGATATAAATAACTAACTTAGGTCAAGTCTTAGTATGATAGCTATTGTACATGTTGCAAGTAGACATAGAACAACACTCAACATGCATCGGTTTGATCGGAACAGCGTACGGACACACACTTTCTATTTTTAGAAAGTTTCTATTTTTAGCAGGTTTCCATTTTTGGAAAGTTTTCTATTTTTGGAAAGTTTCTATTTTTGGAAAGTTTCTATTTTTGGAAAGTTTCCAAATTTAGAAAGTTCTATTTTTAGAAAGTTTTGAAGTTAGGAAAGTTTCCTTATTTAGAAAGTCAACAGAAGTCAACTGAAAGTCAAAGTCAACCGAAAGTCAACTCAAAAGTCAACCTTGGTCAAACATAGTCAACATTAATTTTAAAAGTGTAAAGTATAATAATAACATAAGTTATAATGTTAGTTAAAGTTAAATATGTATAATTATGTCATAACATAAGTTTAATTAAATAAAAATGAATTATTAAAGTTAAGATAAGTTTAAATGATATAATTAATATAACATAAGTATTTAATTAATTAATTAAATATTAGTCATAATATAAGTATTATTAATTAAAAATAAATTTTAAATCATATCATAAGTATTATTAATTAATAATGAATTATTAATCATTTCATAAGTTTCTAATTAAAATTATTAAATCATAAGTATTTAATAATTAGATCATAATTAAATAATAATTAAGTCTTATAATAATTAAATAATTATTTAATCTTTATTATAAGTCTTAAAATAATATTCTCATAAAATAAATTTAATACTTATCATAAGTATTTTTCATTAATAATAAAAGTATTATTAATCATAAGTTTAATTAAAATGTTAATTAAATCATAAGTAATAATTAAATGATATAATAAATATATATCATAAGTCTTAAATGATAATAATTACTTCTTATATCATAAGTAATTAATCAATAATGAAAATCATTATTTTTATCATAAGTTTTAATATTTAACCATAAGTTTTAATTCAAAAGTTCATCGGGTCATAACTTGAGCCCCGGGAATCAGTTTTCGGCGAGCCTTATATATATCTTCGCCTAACCAACCCACCCGACACGTTAGTGTGCTCAAGAACATCCCAAGAACAGTCACCAAGTCGTGACTTACAGCTCTTAATCAGTTTGTACCTTTAATCCGCTCAAAAACGTATTTTAGTCATAACGGGTGATCCGTGGCTCGGATTTCGATGACTCGAACATGAAAGTTCATCCCATCATCAATCCTAACACACTAGTACACCCTAAAGACTCCAGAAATGGTCACAAAATCGGACCATAACTGAACCAATTCGTTTTTACAATTTAATCTTAACAAAACACCATTTTAATCATATCTAGAGCTCCGGGAATCGAAACGACATGAATCCGGAGTCTAAAATTAATGTCTTGATGAGAGGAACTCATCTAGATACTTTAATTTCACTTTTATATCAGTTACACAACCAGAAATGAACGAATAAGCTGCTGTTCCAAATTAATCAAACCGAAAACATGTATATTCGAGCAATTCTACGCATACAATCATCAATACAACAATACACAAGTGCTATGCTATCATAATAACATCAAAATACAGTAAAATATATGAGAAATTAAAAGGCTAGGGTTAGGGTTTATACCCTAATCAAGAATCAAGTAATAAGAACGCGTAGAGATCGTTGTGTAGAATCCGAATATGTGAAAAGCCCTTTGATCCAAGCTATAATTGATGATTAATTGATGGTGATGATGGTGATAAAAATGGCGGCCAAGAAAGAAAAAAAAAGAAAGAGAGTATTAGAGAGAATTTAGGTTTAGGGAAAAAAATAATAATAAGTGAAATATGAAATTGAAATGGAAAATTGGAAAAATGAAAAATGGGGAGGGGGGGTCCCATTTGGCCGAAATTTTGAGGGGGTGGGCCCCTTTGTGGCCCAACTTTGATAAAATGACTAATTTCTTGTGGCCCGAACGCCCGATCGAAGCCCGAAACGCGAAAACGCTACTACGCGATTGATTTTTCGAAGAGATAATAAATACGCGACGAATAAAATATATAAACACTGTGTATAATCATATGACATCAAAATATCATATTTAAAATAATTAGGACTTAAAAATTCCAAAAGTTCGACCGTTGGTTTGAAGACCGAAAAGATTCGCCGGATAGAAATCCGCGACACGTAGAAACGTACAATTAAAGATATGAATACAAATATTCATATAACACATAATAATTAATATATTATTACAAAAATAATAATATAGGTCATAGAAATGACGTGGCACGAAAAATAATTAACGGTCGTTAAATAATTAACGGCAAAAGATAACGGAAAAAGTAGGGTCGTTACACTTCGTCCTCTTCTGATTTGGCACATGAGCATATGCCACACTTCCGAACACTCTTAGTGTGAGATGCTAGGCTTCCTTCCACTCCAAGCTTCAATGGGCATTTTGTTCTTGACGCTTCTAGTGGGCGAGCGATTTGCAAGATAGATCACACAGTCCACTGCCTCAGCCCAAAACTCCTTAGGCATCCTTTTGCTTTTTAACATACTCCGGGCCATATCAAGAATGGTCCTATTCTTTCTTTCCGCAACACCATTTTGCTGAGGTGAATGTGGAAGAGTTAAAGGACGTCGTAAGCCATTGTTGTCGCAAAATTCCTTGAATTCCTTAGATGTGAACTCTCCTCCACGATCGGATCTCATCGCCTTTATGGTGAGACCACTTTGATTCTCCACAAAAACTTTAAACTTCTTGAACATTCCAAAAGCTTCCGACTTTTCTTTTAGAAAATAGACCCATGTCTTTCGACTAAAATCATCAATGAATAGAAGAAAATATCTATTTTTACCAAAATACGGTGGGCTTATGGGTCCACACACATCCGTGTGAATAAGTTCTAGAGGTTTCTTAGCTCTACTAGAAGCTTCTGTTGGAAAACTGTTTCGGAAGTGCTTTCCTAGAAGGCATCCCTCACATATTTGATCCGGATGATTAATTGGAGGCAAACCCCTCACCATTCCTTTACTTGATAATAATTTTAAGCCTCCAAAATTTAAGTGCCCGAATCTCATGTGCCAAAGCCAAGAATTATCTTTGAAACATGCTTTTAAACATCTTGGAATATCATGTTGAATATTTAGCAAGAACATCCTATTCGTTGACATTGACACCTTAGCAATCAAACCTCCTTTTTGATCTCTCGGATAAAGACTACGATTTATCATGTGAATATCATAGCCTTTCTCTAAGAGTTGTCCAATACTCAGTATATTTGTCTTCATATTGGGAACATAATACACGTTAGAGATAAATTGATGCCTTTCATTTTTCAAGCGGATGAGGATCTTACCTTTGCCTTTAACCTGGATTTTTGAGGAATCTCCGAAGGTGATATTTCCACTTATTACCTTGTCTAACTGGACAAACATGCTTTTGTCACCACACATATGGTTGCTTGCACCCGTGTCAAGATACCACAAATTCGATTCTCCGTTGTCATCACCTTTGCATGCTAGTAACAAAGTGTTTTTCACGGCTTCGTTATCTTCTTGTGCAAAATTTACTCTTGCTTGTACGTAATTGTTTGACTTCTCGCATTCCAAAGCATAGTGGCCAAATTTATGACAATTATAACATTTGGTTTGAGAATTGTCATACCTTGGCCTTCTACTTGTGTAGCCTCTCCCGCGACCTCTTGTCGGGTGAAAATCTTGACTTCTTTCTTCATTTTTGTAAGAACTATAACCTCCACATTTGATATATCCTTGCCCTCGTCCTCGACCACGTACTTGACCACGACCTCGTTGACTCGGTTGGTGAGTCTTTTCACTGCTCTCTTCCTTGAAAGACAGTTTTGCTTGTAAAGTTTGCTCCAAAGGCTCCTTATTTTTCTTATTGAACCTCTCTTCATGGGCTTGTAGTGAACCCATGAGTTCATCGATAGTCATTGATTCTAGATCTTTAGATTCTTCAATGGCTACGACTATATAGTCGAATTTTGAATCTAATGATCTAAGAATTTTCTCAATGACCCTCACATCACTTAAAGTTTCGCCATTCCTCTTTAATTGATTGACAACCGCCAAGACTCTTGTAAAATAATCAGAAATTGATTCTGAGTCTTTCTTATTTAAGGATTCGAACTCACCTCGTAGTGTTTGTAGTCGAACCTTTTTCACCTTTTCAACTCCCTTGTGAGAATTCTCCAAGATCTCCCATGCTTTCTTGGCGGTGGTTGCACTTGCAGTTTTCTCAAAAGCTCCATCATCTACACTTTGTTGGATGATGGAAAGAGCCTTTTGATCGTTGGTCTTCAATAGCTTTTTCTCCTTGCTGAGAGAACTTTTTTCTGTAGGTTCCTCATAGCCTTCCTCCACAATCTCTCATAGGTCTTGTCCACCTAGGAATGTCTTCATTTGGATGCTCCATCGATCATAGTTATCCTTTGTGAGGCGAGGAAACGTGATGACATTGTTGGCCATCATCTTGTCGAACCAAGCTCTGATACCAATTTGTTGGAAATAGGAGGCTAGGTATATTATTTGAGGAAGAGATGATTGATGATTTAGATGTTTGATTAATCTAGAAAGCTTTGTTTATTACTTGATTTGCTTGATTACAAATGAGGGGTAAAGCCCTCTATTTATACTACTCAATGGAGTAGTCTAGATCACTCCATCATCTACTACTATCTAGATATTTTCTAGTATTTCTAGACCTAGATATTTTATAAGATCATTCTACACATTTGACTACTAGATTTTACAAGAAGTTTCTATACAATGGACTACAATCTTGATCCATAATACTTGAATACTTGCGAGCCCAAATTCAAGACATATAGCCCAAATCAAGTTTAGCTTCCAACAGACCTCCCATTATAATCTCATCCAGGATGGTATGTACCTGCAAGGTTAATCAAACATAAGGCGGTATTCAGAGTATAAGAACATAGTATGAACTAACACCTATCAAGAACAACCCCAATTATCATTCTCAAGGTGGTACGAACAGAGGATAAGAGATTTAACCTTGTTGAAATTGAAGACGATATCAAGCTCGCACGCATTAGTGAAACACTTGTCCAATGTCTCCACAAATACTGAAAGTTATTAGATCATATACTAGGAACATTACACCGCCTGATATATCCAAGTTATCAAGTAAAACCAAATTATAATATTGAGACTTTGAGATATACCTTGCATAACATCTAGAATGGCAAGCTCATTTTCAGAATCATCAAAGATGACAATAAAGTATAGTGTAGCAAAAGTCTTGTATACAAGTCGGGTATCCTGCAGAAAGATTGACCCATATTTTTTTTACTAAAGTTTCTAGTAAACATTAAAGAACATGAAAATGGTAAGTTACATGTGTAGAACAGACCCACAAATGCCAGTATTTAAATATGTATAACCATAAAGTAAAATAAGCAAAAGAAGTATCTACAACTACAAGAGACGCATGTGGTAGACTTCATTTGTAGACCTACTTGTGCCCTTAGCAGTTTAGTAACTATATTGCAAAGAATGAGGGCTCATAACGTTTTACTATAAACATAAATCTCTCTTTTCATAGTATCAATTTATTTATTTATTATTTGAGTTTAATAGAAGTGAGTTACACGTTTTAAGATTATTTTATCAGACAATGATCAAACATCATATTACAGATTACTAAACCTGACTGCCTAAAAGTAAAATTCTAACGAGTAGATGAAATGATCAAAACCGGTAAATGCTTTTATATCTAACTATATTGCAAAGAATGAGGGCTCATAACGTTTTACTATAAACATAAATCTCTCTTTTCATAGTATCAATTTATTTATTTATTATTTGAGTTTAATAGAAGTGAGTTACACGTTTTAAGATTATTTTATCAGACAATGATCAAACATCATATTACAG
Organism: Rutidosis leptorrhynchoides; assembly: GCF_046630445.1. Lineage (NCBI taxonomy): Eukaryota > Viridiplantae > Streptophyta > Magnoliopsida > Asterales > Asteraceae > Rutidosis > Rutidosis leptorrhynchoides. The sequence continues at coordinate 718,172,568 of NC_092333.1, forward strand.
ATTACTAAACCTGACTGCCTAAAAGTAAAATTCTAACGAGTAGATGAAATGATCAACACCGGTAAATGCTTTTATATCTACTAGTAATTCACTGCTCTTAGCCTAAATCAAGGGTAGGCCCCAACAATCCTTCCCCTCAAACCGAAGACCACATCACCGAGCCTCCCCTTCAACGATACTCCCGCCATCTCAGGCCACCATCGTCCACCACATCGGGCTATAGCCTAGCTCTGATGCCATTTGTAAGATCGCATAGCCCAAACACAATGTCCTGCAATATAAGCCAAGAGTCCATCCTTTTCTAAAAACAATTGGTATTAGAGGGACTTCCCCTTAAACTTATATACATACATTTGTTTTTATCTCCCTCCTATGTGGGATATGTTTGCACCCCAACAGTTCATATGTTGCATTACTTGAACAAAACATTTTATAACAAAATTACCAAAAGAAGCACAACATACCGGACCAAAAGTCGATTCTACTTGAACAAAAGTGCTCACATTCTCCGATCTACTGCATAAAACTGTATTCAAAATATCGAAAAGTTTAACCTCAATGATAAAGTCATAGAGGTCAACCATCTATCCACAAATTCAGTAAAACAACAATCCACTAGGTGCACATTGCACAAAGTATACTGATAAATGAAATTTAACTTCATAATTACAACTATCAACCCTTGAACCAGACAGGTAAAAAAAACAGCAGCTAGGGTTTTAAAAATCACAAGACAGATTATACAGAGCATGATACTGCAACATACGAGCAATCATAATCGTTTTAGCAAAAACACGAAATAAAATCGGCCATTCAGCTAGATCATCATATTTTCCAATTCATAGCTCAAACAACACGACAAATGATAATGATTAATGAGCAGAAAGTTGAAAAGTAAATTTAACCTCCGTAGATGTTCCGGATGAGTTCATGTTGTTTCTCCACTGGCTAATTTTTCATTTCACATCACAATCAGTGATTAAGCAATTGGTAGGTAAATAATGACTACAAAATTTACAATTTACGGAGATCGGAGAGAATAAGGCAACCTGATAATCGTAAAATTTGACGAGGCGAGGATTGCTTTGATCGTTGATTATAATAACCGCTCGTATCATCGCAGGTGATTGCCGTTAGTTCACTTTCCGACTATATATATATATATATGTAGCGTAGCTCTATTTTGGAACGGATACCAAGTAAAAAAAAACTGTTATCATGGGGTCGGATTTGAGCGGCCCTAGGTAATTCAAGACTCGAACCCAGTTAAAAAATCATGTCTCAAGTTCGAACTTATACCCGTCGGGTTCTTGGATTTTTTTACGAGTAAACGGAGATCCCCATTTATTTACCAACTCTGGAGTTACCGTTTTTCTCACGGATATCGAATATCCCCGTTATTAGCTAATCTCATTCACCATCCATCTATTTCAATTTTTTTTATAACGCTATTAAATTGAACACTAAAGCTAAATAAATATATATAGAACTTGCGGGCATGACTCAACGGTTTCCCCATGTACTTTCATTACAACAAAAGTGCTATTTCTACACGCTTTTTTCTTCACGCTTGTCTCAAGCGTGTACTTTTTTCTAACTTCTTTTACGCTTTTGATTGTGATTAAAATTTTAAAAGATTTTCATTGTGTACTAACAAATCTTCACACTTGTAAGCGAATATAAATATTTACACGATAAAAAATGTGAATAAGATGAAAGTGAGGTACACATTTAAAAATGTGAGGTTTCTAAGGATAGCTAAACACACTAAAAAACGTGTAGTTTTGCTAAAAGATTGAAGAAAACACTAGAAAGAATGGGGTTTTAAAGATATTATAGCATTATTATTGTTAGTTATCTAATTTAATATCAATTCTGATCTGATTCGTATCTAATTAACATATTTTAACATATGTATAATTATATATATATATATATATATATATATATATATATATATATATATATATATATATATATATATATATATATATATATAAATATATAAATATAAATACTAAATTAGATGTAAATAAAATTCAATAGCCACATGTTGACTACTCATGGAGTCCAACAAACAGATCAATCAAGTTCTAATATCTCGAACCACGAATTGGCTAAATTAGGTTTAACGATATTCCTAATCCATAGCGTTCGTCAAATTGTTCGTCAATAAATTCGTTCGTGATGCTTTGAAGCAGATAGGGCTCGTCAAATCATTCGTCAGTTCAAGTGCTTCGTTTAAAATCGGATGATACGAGCAGGTAGACTCATTATTTCGTTTTAAGATCTGTTCATATGCTCGATTATGTTCATTTTGTTCGGTTAATTCATTTATTTACGGTTTCGATGTTAATTGATGCTGTTTGATTGAGTAATTTGTGCAATTTTCCGATTAAATGTTAGGGTTACAAAGTCAATTCTTCTTAATTTTTATGTGGAATTCTTCATACATATGTGTAATTTAGGCTCATGTGTTGTTTGTTGACTCAGATCAGGCTACATATAGGCTTTGAGGCTATGTGTTTAGTTATTATGGAATTGTATCTTTAAGTGTTTAAGCTAACACAATATTATTTATGCACTAATGAATCAGAAACTTCAAGCAGTGTGTATGAATTGAACTAATCATTCTCTATGTTAAAAGTCTTATTATGCGTATATTTAGATGATTAGTGCAAGTATTAGGGCATCAAGAGAGAATTGGAAAGGATATGGCCAGAAGGATCACTGATTTATGTAGTATGTTTGTTTTCGTATGTTAGTGGCCGGAAGGATCATTGATATCAACTAAATCGTTTGACACCAAATGCAAGAGTGAGTCACAGTTTTGATTTTTATTTTAATTTCATCTTGAAAGCTACTATGTTGTTGTTTAGTAATCGAATTACTCTGTATTATGTTTCATCTGCTTGTACAGTTGTACCGGATGGTTATGTGACCACTGATCTTTCAACAACGACAGTGAAAGATGCAAAGATAAATATCAAGTTTAAAAAAGATAAGTCTGCTATCGTTCATGTTGGTCTTGGAAAGGTATAACTACTTAATTCTCCTTCGAATTATGTTCATGTTGCGGGTGAGTAATGATTTTTTTAAATATATGAATCAGGTAAGTTTTACAAAAAAGGCTTTATGTGAAAATGTGGGTGTTTTTGTTAATTCCCTTTTGCTTGCAAAGCCTGCAGGACTAAAGAAAAGTAAGTAGCTTTCATTCATTTTCTGCTTTTTTATATATATATTTTTATTCTCATTAATTTTTATTTTTTCACTTCTCATAATACTTTTGTATTGTTGTGTAGGTTCAAAGTATGCTGGATACGTAACCACATTTCACATCTGCAGCACAGTACAATTTTGTTTAGCATTTTTTTATCAAAGATTTTGGTTAATAACGTTGAAGTAAGCTTAAATAATTAATGTTTGCAGACGGGCCTGTCTTACTCTGTTTCGATCCAGTCGTTCTCCATAGCCAGCTGATCGTTACACAATACTGCAAATGAGATGACCATGAAATCGACTAAAAACTTGTCGGTGTATTTGGCGAATTCTAACCTTTATACACTAGCGGTTCTTCTGTAGGTAATTTTTATCAAGCTTACAAAAAATCAATTTTAAATATCAGTGCTTGGTATATAAATTTGAGATAACAACAAATTTTAATACTAAATAACAACAAATTTTGTATACACTAATTCTAAAGTGTCCTGATAAGATTTAGACATGTGGGTTGATCAATGTGAGCGATAAATAGGTAATTATCTTCAAGTTAATGCGTAAACTTTATCTTATGATTCTATTAACTCAACATATATGTACTTGTTTGACACGGGTTTTCTAGCAACTACTGCCCTTACAGTGGAGCATCTTTTCAAGACTTCAATGTTTGGTTCCAACTTTCGACCAATATAATAGTGATTTTGTGTAGAAAGGTAGCGAAATGAAGGTTCAGGTGTGTAAACTCTTTTATTGCTCATTTATTGTCTTAGTGAAGATGATTATGTAAACTCTTTTATTGCTCATTTATTGTCTTAGTGAAGATGATTATGTATATTTAATCATATGCATGTTCATCTTGTAGCCAGTTTTAGGTTTCTACTATTGGATGTGTTTTATGAAGCATGAAGAAACGGCAGTGCCTATTGGCATGTGCAAGTTTTACTTATATCACTTCTATTAGTAGTATGATCTCTTTATAAAGTTTTTAGAAAATACATGAAAGATTGTTGGACTGGATTTAGTTTTTTATGCAACAGATATTCATTTTGATCCCAACACCTACCTAACTAGCCATTGTTAAAGTATCTTGATGAATTTTCATTTTGGAAAGCTAATGAATTTTTATTAATATCTTGATGAATTTGATCTCGTCATTTTGCTAATCCTTGCATAATTTGCAGATGTAAAAGTCGAAGATTAAGGGGCTATTAAAGATGGATATCAGAACAGATACCAAAACGGTTTCTCAATAGCTCATTTGTCTATCTTAGATGTTACTCCGTATTAGACTTGTAACAACATGCACTTTAACTTTACTTTGTAATAGATAGTCTTAATGAATGTGATCCATGTTCTTGTTTCTAAGCAGTAGTATGTATTGGCTAGTTGTATATAATGAAAGATAGTATTATATAAATGTACTCATATATATATATATATATATATATATATATATATATATATATATATATATATATATATATATATATATATATATATATATATATATATATATATATATATATATATATATATTATGAAAACTAAAAGTATTAAAATGAGGAAAGCCATAATTTGTTCACGTTTTTTAGCATGAACTACAAGTAATTTTTCAAACGCTTTTAAATGTGGAATTTTAAATTAAAACTTCACGCTTTAGAATGTATGAGATTGAAATGATTGGAACACACTCTTATGCGTGAGCATTCTAAGGCATATCTTAACCTGTTTAACCGTGAAGATTTGAGCAAATTTTCCACACTACTAAACGCCACTAATTAAGAAAATTTTGCTACGTTCATATTCTACACGGTTTATAGAAGCGTGTAGAACAAATAAGCACACACTTTTAAAAGTAACTAACTGATTGAATAAGCGTGCAGATTTGCATAATTTGTTGTAGTGTTTGTATCATGAGATAGGGAGAGATCATGAGTTCGATCTTTAGGGATGACATGATTTTCTTTAAAACAATTGAACACCAATAATGGTGGTATATATTGACCCTATAAGGAGGTTTTACCGGATTCGTACACGGACCTCTACCCAGGATCACTGCCCGAATGAATGTGTTCCCGGTTACCGTCGATCGGGTTCGGGTTTCCGCCCGAAAGTGTGTGATACGTACAAATAATGAGGTTCGTTGAAATAAATGATATGCCAAAAATATCGTCGTCCAAAAAAAAATAGATATATATAATTATTGAAAAATAGTAAAATATCACATTGTAGCTTATATTATTATTACTAAATTTTACTATTGTTATGAATGAAATTGATATCCCCTTCGAGTCGGGTATACGGGTATATGGGCCGGGTATATAGCCGAGGTATGCGGGATTTTATGTCTAAACCTATACCTATACCCGAACAAGGACAAAAATTGTAAAACCATTTCATACCCCTGCCCAAGACCCGAATACCTGGACCTGCACCCGGCTCAAAAGTGTCGGGTTTCGGATTTACCCATCGAGTACGGGTCTTTTTGCCATCCTACTCTATCTAGCAGTTTAATCTTGTTTTTTTAACTTGTAAACTTCATTCATTTCATAAATTTTTACAAGCTTACGAGAAAAATAAGTTACTTAATAGATTATAAAAATAAGTTATCATCTTATAAAATGAGAAATCACATTTAGGTGTTTGTTGTGTGATCAAAATGCAGATTTTACTGAACATTTGTTCTTTAAATGCAGCTTCTCTAATAAGTGTGGGAGATTATGAAAGGTAAACTATTGTTTAAAGGTTTACCAAATAGTCTAAGGGATATAGTTGAGGTTATGTCAAAATACCCAGAGAAAAATCAGATTTGAAGTATTATTACAAGGTTTGTTATTGCTGTTGCAGTGTACTTTGTCTGGTGTGAAAGGAAACGATGTTTTTTTTTTTTTTAATATATATAATAGTACAAAAAGATCCGGTGAAACAACATTGCACAGATCATGACGATCTGAAAATACTTGGTCACAAACGACCAAACTCATTGACACTCGCTCAGTTCGTTATAAACAGTATGAACGATAACATTGAAATACCGAGCGAGCACTATTGAAATTCCAACTGAAAATGCAAACAACCAATCCACCAAACCTAAAGCATGAAACATATACATAACCCTGACTTCGTATCCGACCCTGCAACTTCACTTCTCAGAAACCCCAAATTCAAATCATTCACTGGGCAACCCAAGAACACCTAAACCGAGGCCTATTTTCCGAAGTCAACCAAGTCAACTACGCCGACAACAACACCAAGCCCACTAAAGATTCGACGAAGGGATAAATGGAATGAATGAACCAAACGAGTAGCAACCGACCTACAACCAAAGCAGGTTCAAACCGTAAAGAAACCATGCCATTTTCACCAGATTTTCTAGGACATTTACAACCCCGCAACCTCCAGTCACCTTTTAGCGGCAAACAGCCACCACTAGTACCAACACTAGCAGCAACCATCAACCACCAAATGCAGCCACCTACAACTACTAGGTACCACCAGCGACCGCTAGCAACCATCTCAGGCCGCCATCAGTCGCCAACTATCCTAGGAAGTCGCCGGCAGCTGGATCAACGGGGTTCAGCACAGGCAACACCACAACCACCATCCTAACAGATCCAAGGCCTACTACTACCAAAACCGAAAACCAGCCCTAAATGGGTATAGAGCTCCGTCGGAGCTCGCCACCTACACCCACCTAGGAAACAAAATTCCGGCAAAGAGGCACTAAGTCAAAGAAATATCACGACATACCCAACCCCAACGAACGAGACGAATGGACCAAAGCTGAGCACCCCAAACCTCATCCAAGAAACAGATCCCTACTGAAACTACCCGGAATCGTCGTATGGGATGTAAAGTGGAATTGTATTATTTAATTGAAGTAATTATGTGTTTGTTTCATGCTTAATATATCTGAGGCATTTGTGATATTTTGGTGTATAAGGTGTGGAGTATCCGAGTATGTCTCTCCTTTTATATATATATATATATATATATATATATATATATATATATATATATATATATATATATATATATATATATATATATATATATATATATATATATATATCCCTTTTTATGTAAACTAACATGTTTTAACTTTAGTTAATTTTGTCCAAATAGATACTATAAAAGATTAATTTCACCTGAAATTATAAGCTTCCAAATTTTGCTCAAGCTTCAATCATAAGTTTCCAGCTTCAACTTCCATCACCAGTTACAAGTAGGGATGACAATGGGCACCCAATCCAGTGAATATTCAACCGATCCACACGCTTCGTAATGGATATGATGCAGGATCTTTAGTCGGTAGTGATAAAAGAGATAAAGGGGCTCAGGTCTATCAGAGAAGAAAGAAGAAACCAATTGGATTTCTTGACTATTTTGGAGAATCGATGTTTGGGCCAATTGTTGGGCCTGCAGGAAGCCTTGAGTAAAGCACAAGGAAAGCACGCAGCCGGGAATGCTAGAGTCCTTATATGATTCTAGTTGTTTTTTATTTTTAAATTCCTAGCTTATCCTTATCTGTTTAGTTCTTTAAAAAAGAGTTTTTTAGAGAGAAAACTCGGACTTTGTTATTTTGTTGATTCGTGTGAATAAAACAGTTGCAGCTTTATTATCAGTATTCCATTTACTGCTGATCATTCTTGTTTGGCCACGGCCGATTACATTAAGTGGTATCAAGAGTCCAAGATGACCGAACAACAAGCTCGTCGCGGTGCTTACCAATCTGTGAGGATCAGTGACCTTGATCCTTATGTGGAAATCGTACGCCTACAAAGAAGAATCGCAGAGTTGGAATTAGGCAACCAACAGAATTATGAAGATTGTAATTCTGACTGCAACAAGTTGTGCATTTGGCCATTTTATAACAAAGTGATTATGACAATAATATACGATCTAAATAGCCATCTACTTTAAATATAAAAATAAATATATCAAATATTATTGAGTTTTAAACAAAACAAGCCCAAATCTATTCAGGTGCCAGCAATTGAGTTCTATCTTTCTATGGGCCAGACAGATTGGTAGATTTGATAGGTCCAGTGACTCAGTGAGCGATCCGTTAATCACTTCCATTTTGATATTTACAGATCCAAAACCTTTATAATATTCTTTTTCTAGAAAATGTAAATATTTATTGGTTTTTACCAACAAAAAAAAAAAAAAAAAAAAAAAAAAAAAAAAAAAAAAACGAGGTGCAATGTTAGCACATGGTATCCATATCAAAAAGATGATATCTTCAAGAAAACCTTTCTAGTAATAACCGCATTGACTCTTCACTAACGCATAAAATATTTGGGTTATGAGTCCCCGAACTTACTTCAAAAGTGTGAAAAGTTCATTAAGCCACTGACAAATTAGAGAGCATCAAAATCATCCTCTATACGTGTAATAATCATGTAGAGTGATGTGGACTCTAAATTTGGATTAGTCTCAAACACATAGTTTTCCAGTTTAGTTAGTTATTTTTTCCTGTTACAATCGAGAAGTGATATTTTCAAACTCAGATTTAATCGATTCACTCTAGTTTAACATAAATTTATACAAAACATCATTTAAAGATATTTTTTGTATTTTGAGTGGATCTATCAAAAAGATAAGTGAATATATTATCACCTTTTACTAATTGTCTACTAAACAATTCACACACTTTTATAACAATACAATAATTAAAATGTTAACCAATTACATTCTCTTTTCACCCACTAAAATCAATTATAACTCATTAATACTAATATTAATATTAATATTAATAGTAATATTATATTATAAGTGAAACGTTTGGTGGGACAACCAAAAGAATAAGATACAATTGCGTAAGTTATCTGGTTTGTTTGCACAAAATTGTTACTTTTTGAAACTTTTTTCCTTAAAACATGAATATAATAAATATTAATAGAAAAGATTAGAAAGATCTAAAAATACAAAGAAACAACTTATACAAAACATCGTCTGCTTGACTAAATCCTATGGTCAGTTAAACCGAAACCCTATTACGCAAGCATAAATAGTGACTAATTACACAAACAATCTATTGAAAACAAGTGATGCAAACTAAACCCAACATTTAGCCCACAAATACAACTATTGACCAAACAAAAACACTCTAATTCGGAACTCCAAAAAGCTACCTCACCAAAACCGACTTTCATGCTTAACAAAGATTCGAAAGTAACTTCTAACTTGATGGTTTCCAGCCTACAATCTAGAAGCCGTAATCTAGATGTTTTTCTCATGAAGAAGAAGCAAACTTGAACACGATGACGGCTAGCAACTTTGTTCTCCGTTCACACCATTCCAAGGAAGTAGCAAAATTGTACTCAATTACGGCTAGCCATCATATTGCGTTCACACTGATCTGCGTTCACACCTTCCACCTCCTCAATGTTTTTCTATAAATAGGGGAGTAAGTCTCATTTGTAATGCATTCAGAAAAGTATAATCACGCCTAGTTAGTGTGTGTGAGTTAAAGTGTAATCATAACCAATAGTGAATACATCATAGATAGTGGTGAGATTCCTAGTGTGTTAATTTGAGAGTTTTTTTTGTAAGAGTTTTGTAATACTCTGTAATCTATTCTTGTGAGTAATAGAGTTACTTTCTCTCAAATTTGTGTCGACCAACGTCCAGTCGATCCCCTCTTAATCACAACAAGTGGTATCAGAGCCAGGTTAGAGGCGTTGGTCGAGTTTTTGGGTTTTCTGAAGTTTTCAACCCCGTTTGTGTTGAAAAAATATTTGTAAGGTGATAATGTCCAAAGAAGATTCAGGATCATCTTCCTGAGCCATGATTATGCTCACTGCTACCAACTACACGCTGTGGAAACCTCGGATGGAAGATCACCTCAGCTGTAAGGATTTATTTGACCCTATTGAATTAAAGGGTTCAAATCCTGACTCCGCCAAAGAAAACGAGTGGAAGAAGTTAAACCAAAAAACTATTGGTTAGATCCGTCAATGGATTGATCATAGTGTCTTCCACCATGTTGCACAAGAGACAGACGCATATGTCCTCTGGAAAAAGTTGGAGGACATGTGTAAGACCCTGTTTCTGTTTCAGCCTTTTTCAGAAGAATGGGACGCCGTCCAGAATGGAGGACGCCGTCCAGCAAAGATAGATGGGACGCCGTCCAAGAATTGGGACGCCGTCCAACATAACTGACGGGCCAGCTGTGTTAATGTTTTAAAAAGGGGCATTTTGGTCAAATCACTTGGGTGTCGGTTTGGAGCCTTCAAGGCTGATCTAGATCCCATTTGTGGATCACTTTTCACCCACACAAACACTCTCAACCATATCTAGAGAGAGTAAGAGTTTAGAGAGAGAGCTTGATTTAGAGAAGAAGGAGTCGGAGTCTCACCAAAGCTCGAGTTCTAAAGTTGTTCATCTCGTTCTTGGCTACATTGTGGTAGTATTGGTAAGTTCAAACTCCGAATTTCATTTGTTTGATTTGATATTCGAGTTAAGGTTTGAGCTTGATTTGTTGTGAAACCTTTTTAGATGATGAAGTGGGTTTATGGTGACTAGTTATTCTTGTCACTTAGCGGGTTTTGGGTTGGTTGATGTTTTGGCCATGTCTAGGCTTTGATATTGGGTTTAATCACTAGGTTTAGTTATTATGGAAGTGTTGGAACCCTTTTGGGAGTATTTGGTTGACCAATTTTGAAATGGGTCAAAATTAGGGTTTGGTGTCAATTTGGGCAAGACGGGTGTTTAACACTTGTGTTTGGGTTTAATTGGCGTATTAGGACCATTCTCACTTGTGTTAGTGATTATTGGTTAGTTTGGACACGGTTTGGTGCTTGGAAGTGCAATGGGTTGAAATTGCACTAAGTGTCGATTTGAGTTGGTTTGTAAATCCACTCTAAGTGTGTTGTTTGTAATGTGATAATGGAATAGGTAGTTTCCATTGGCGCGTTGCGGATTATTCGGTTGCATTCATCAAGGCGAAAAGGTGAGTGTTAATATCCTATATGCATATGTATGTGTAAGATGGGTGCGGGTCGGGTGAAATGGTTCTCGGTTATAGAGCTCACTTCACATATAGGTGGATTTGATGGACTTGCGTATAAGTCCAATTGGCACGGTTGTGTGTTTTGGTTGACCACCTTTGGCGGGGAGCACACTTTGTGTGTACGTTATCACATGTGCTTGTGATGTGGATTATATAACCCCAATGGCGAAGGGTTGATGTTGAGATGTGAATTGGATAACCCCGATGTGGTGAATTTTATAGTCCCGTGACCGTGGGTTTTGATGTGGAGAGTGAATCACGTGTGGATGCAGATTCACGATGACACGTGTAGTTCGGTCATCTTATTGAGGAAGTGAGTCTCGTGTAGTTCGGATTCACGATGACACGTGTAGTTCGGTCATCTTATTGAGGTAGTAATCTCGTGTGGTTGCGGATTTACTAAGGCTCGTGTAGTTCGGCCAACCTCGGTGTTTGTTGTGGTATTGAAGATAGTAGTCTCGTATGGATGCGGATTTAATAAGGCTCGTGTAGTTCTGCATATATATATGTATGTAGTATATTCTCACTCACTAAGCATTAGCTTACCCTCTCGTTGTTTACATTTTTATAGATTTGCATTGATGCGGTGGCTCGGGTAAGCGTGGGAACTAGTAGACTTGTGTAGTTGCTTTAGAAGATCTTGCTTTTGGATTGATTAGGATTGGGTAGCGTATCCCCAATCGCCATGCTCGGTCTTTAGTTTATGTTAAAACTCACGTGGTCGAAAACTCGTAATTTTGTACGAAAGTCGTAAAATGGCCGATGTGGGCTCGGTGTTGTAAAACTCGGTTTTATCGTGGAAAACTCTTAGTTTTAATTATAATAACATATTGTGAAAGTGTTTTCGTGTGAAAGTGTCGGGAAGCGGGTTTTTCGCTCGCGTGTAAAAGTAAAACAGATCAGTAACTTGCAGTGCATTTGGACGCCGTCCGGATCCTCTGGACGCCGTCCTGATGTAACATCCTCGATCGGGCCTAGCTGTAAGATTACTAAATTGTCCTTAAGTTGGTGTTGTGTTACTATATGCTTTTATTTTTATTTATTAGTTGTTATTTTTTTAATGATGTGGTTAGGACCAGTTTGTGACAAGGGTCACAGAACAGGTTTGTTTATTTAGTTTGGACTTCGTTTAGGTTGCCAAATGACGTACGAAAGATATCAGATAACTGATAAATACCCGTGTGTTGCACAGTGTGGAAAATTAACCTAAATCAAGTGACTAGTGGGCTGTGTTCTTCTTCCCATTTCTAGAAAATTCCCAAACACACCCGTTCTTCATCTTCCTCACCTACTTCAAACCCTAATCCTTGATTCTTGTTTTAGAGCTCAAATTGTTCATATATTTGTGTTCCTTGTGATTTACTGATTCTAACAAGGTAAGATTCATAGCTTTTCATGCTCTAATCTTTGAGAAATTTAAGGTTTTGTGTTAGTTTTCATAAAAGTGTAAATTTATGTCAAAACAAGTGATTTAAGTGTTGTTATGGTCAAATTGTTGTGGGTTTTGAGTCTATAACATGTAGTGAACAATTTGTGGTCGATTTTGGTGTTTAAAACGAGCTCTAGATTGATATTTGAGGATTTCATCGTGAAGTCCGTAGCCTTTGTTCAGTTTCTGATGAAGATGAACACACTCGGCCGACTGTCGGTCGACAGTCGACCGACTGAGGGTTGAACCGACCGATTGACGAAGACAACCGACCGACTGTTGAGTGAACCGACCGACTGAGATTTACCTTCGGCCGATTGATGTAATACCAAATGAATCGACCGACTGGGAAGGTCAGCCGACCGGTTGTGTCGACAGTCGACCGACTGTAAGAGTCAGTCGACCGACTGAGTGTCCAGGGCAGAATATTTTACCTAAGTGTTGATTTTTAGCCATTATGCTGCCCGTTTGTATTTTGGTGTTTAGGATGTAAATTTTGAAAGTGCATTTTGAAAGTGCATAAGTGTGAAGCAGAAAATTTTTAGCGGACAGTTTTCTGACAAAATTTTCTGTATTGTGTTATTTGGTGTTTATGGACATAAACTAACTCGTGTATATGTATTTCTCAGGAGAAAAGGAGAAAGAGAAGGTTCAGTGATTAGATAGCTGAACACCTTCTCGTTTGCTGGTATATTGTGAGTGGGACTAACTGGAGAATATAGTATATAGAAGCATGTTATATTATGATTGCCATGCTTGTTAGATATACTTATTGTTGTGGTTAGTTAGCTCTTGTGATGACTGCATGTTAGTTGATGCTTGTCTGCTGGAGCCCAGTGCGTCCCTATTGTGTGGTAGCCTCGGTAGGAGAGATCAACCTGCGGGTTGGGTTCCTCTGTGGTAGCCTAGACAACCGTGGTGTATATATATGTGAATGACGCGTCCGTCGCATGTGGATTATATATATACACACGGTGGTGGAGGAACTTCTGGTAAGCCCCAGTCTGATCAGCTGGTGGTTAATGGTTTGGCCGAGCCGCCAGAGTCTCTGTAGACGGCACTTGAGTGATGTTTGTATGTTAGATTATTGTGACATGATTAGTATAACACTTATGTATGCTATGGTCTGTAGTTAGTCGTACTCACTTAGCTTCGTGCTAATTCCCCTCCATCTCCTCCCTGCAGGTTGTTAGCTTTTGTAGATAGTGCTTTTGGGAGAAGACGGGCATGATGATGTTATGTTTGACAGGGTTAACTCTGATGTGGTCTTTTAGAATATGAACCGTGTACTTTTGAAAACAGAATGTATTTACGTCTCTTCCTGTTAATATGTAAATTATTTTAATGACACGTGACATCGGTTTGTACAAATGTCGATATCGTATTTAATTAATATTATGCTTCCGCCACGTATTTATTATATAAAAAAAAAATATAGCGGTGTCACAAGTTGGTATCAGAGCTGAGTTTGGCAGCATGTGCATTGTTATCTACATGTCATGTTCCCAAACTTAGAAGAGTCATGTCAAACATAACATGCTGGGGATGGGTTTAGTGAGTATTAGGACAGGATATGTGTTAGTTGTTAGTACTAACAGAATTTATACTAAGCTTTGGTGTGAGTGTTGTGGTAGTGCAGCAATGACAGATAATGAAGCTAACGCTACTGGCCCTACTGTCCCTGGAACTGGTACATTCAGAGCCCCTGACGAAGATGGACATGTGTCTTCAGAAGAAGAAACTTCTCAAGAAGTAATAGAACTTCAAAGTCGGTTACTAGAAGCTCAGGAGAAAATTAAGGAATTGAAACAAGAACGGGCGCAATGGAACCCTAATACCACTGCGTTAAACACAACCTTTCCTCCTAACTTTTATAATCAAGCCGGTGGCAGTTATCAGTCACAGTTTCCACAAAATACTTATCAAAACCTCCAAATGCCATTCCCGTTTAATCAGGCATTTCCAAATCAGATGATATACCCTTTTCAAGTCCCTGAGACAAGAAAGAAGTGTACGTATAAACAGTTTATTGATTGCAAACCTCCAGAATATCATGGTCACACAAACCCCACAATGACCCTTAATTGGCTAAGGGAAGTGGAGAGAGCATTAGAAGCGTGTTTTTGTGAGCCTGAATCTATGGTGTTATTTGCTAGTAGGCTTCTCAAGGGTGAAGCAATAGAATGGTGGGATTCTATTACTGCTAATTTACCCAAGGAACAGATCAGTCAAATTACCTGGGAACAATTTGCTGCTAAAGTTCGTGAGCAGTATTGTTCTAAGTATGAGATGGAAAGATTGAAAACCGAGTTTCTGAGTATGAAGATGACAGAAAGTATGACGATTGATGAGGTTTTCAGAGATTTCACATCTAAGCTAAGGTTCGTTCAACAGTGGGTACCAACTGAGAAAGATAAGATTCAGCATTTTATGCGGGTGATTAAGCCAGAATATAGAACAGTTGCGAGATTTGCAACTACATTGGCACAGGCTCATGAGATGGCTAAAGTTACAGAAGGTGATATAATGGCAGCAAAAAGAGAAAGTTCGAGAAGTGGAACTTTTGGGGGTAAACCAGAAGGTCAATCGGGTGGACAGTCAAATCAGCAGTCGAGTAAGCAATCCGGTTTTCGTGGTAAAAAGTCAGGTGGGTTTAAACAGAAAAGTAAGTCTAGTATTAGTGGATCAGGTTCAAGTCAGTCTGGGTGGTGTAATGTTTGTAAGTCAACCCATATCGGCCCGTATTCTCCAATGACCAGAAGGTGTTTGAAATGTGGAGTGTTAGGTCATGAATCAACAGCTTGTTCTTTTAAGTCTAATGTTTGTTGGAGTTGCCATCAAGAGGGACATAGATCAGCAAATTGTCCATCCGCATCAAGATCCGGTTCTGGGGCAGGGTCAGGGGCGAGGTCAGTTACTTCCGAGGGATCTTCTGCTTCTACTGCCGGGCAGAAGAGAAAGAATCCTCCAACAGCAGAGGCAAGGGCATTTCAGATTACGGTAGACGCTGCAACCGCTACCGATGACGTCATTACCGGTATGTTCTTGGTTAATTCCTTGCCAGCTTGTGTGTTGTTTGATTCAGGAGCGAATCATTCTTTTATGTCCTTAGGCTTCTTTGATAAGTTGAAGTTGCCTGTTAGGATGTTAGATGAGCCTTTGGGAATAGAGGTAGCTGATGGTAAAATGGTTCCATGCACATCATCTGTGTCTGGAATTACCATCGAAATTGACGGCCATTCTTTCCCTTTAACCTGTTTGTTGATGCCTATACCTAGCTTTGATGTAGTCATAGGTATGAATTGGTTAAGAGCTAATAGGGCTAATATTAAGTGTGATAAGAAGATTATTTCTTTCCGTTTGGCCAACGGATCCCGAGTGATAGCTAGGGGAGAGCGCAGTGGATTTAACTTTCCTATGGTTTCCCTAATGAAAGCTTAGAAGTCGATATCGAAAGGGTGTGATTCATTCTTAGCCTACGTGATCGATGTTAAGAAAGAAAAGAAACAGGTGACTGATATCCCCGTTGTGTCAGAATTTCCAGAAGTGTTTCCAGATGATCTACCAGGGTTACCTCCAGTACATGAAGTAGAGTATAAAATTGATTTGGTTCCAGGTGCTATGCCAGTTGCAAAAGCTCCTTACAGATTAGCTCCATCAGAAATTCGAGAAATGATGTCTCAAATTCAGGAACTGTTAGATAAGGGGTTTATCCGACCAAGTTCTTCACCGTGGGGTGCTCCTGTGTTGTTTGTGAAAAAGAAAGATGGGTCGCTACGTATGTGTATAGATTACCGCGACTTAAATAAGAGAACAATCAAGAATAAGTATCCGTTACCAAGAATAGATGACTTATTTGATCGGTTACAGGGTGCTTCCTACTTTTCAAAGATTGATTTACGTTCAGGGTATCATCAGGTACGTGTTGCAGAGAGTGATATACCGAAAACAACGTTCAGAACTAGATATAGTCATTATGAATTTTTAGTTATGCCATTTGGGTTGACAAACGCGCCAGCAGTGTTTATGGATCTCATGAACAGAGTGTGTCGTCAGTATCTTGACAAGTTTGTGATTGTCTTCATAGATGATATCTTGATATATTCGAAAACCGAGAAAGATCATGCTGCACATTTGAGATTGGTATTAGAACTTCTGAAACAGGAACAGTTGTTGAGATTGGTATTAGAACTTCTGAAACAAGAACAGTTGTACGCTAAGTTTTCCAAATGTGAATTTTGGCTGCGGGAGGTACAGTTTCTAGGTCATGTGATTTGTGAAAAGGGTATCAAAGTAGATCAGTCTAAGATAGAAGCTGTAATGAATTGGAACTCGCCGAAAACGCCGAAGAAATTAAGAGTTTTCTGGGTTTAGCAGGTTATTACCGCCGATTTATCAAAGACTTCTCTAAAATAGCAGGTCCGTTGAATAAGTTAACTAGAAAAGATGTAGCCTTTCGATGGACTGATGAACAAGAAAAGGCTTTTCAGACTCTCAAACAGTTGTTATGTCAAGCGCCGGTTTTAGCTTTACCAGAGGGAACAGAAGATTTTGTGGTTTACTGCGATGCGTCACGCGCAGGTCTGGGTTGTGTTTTGATGCAGAGAAATAAAGTTATAGCGTATGCTTCACGACAGTTGAAGAATCATGAACGAAACTACCCTACTCACGATTTAGAGTTAACTGCAGTTGTGTTTGCTTTGAAGCTTTGTAGACATTATTTGTATGGTACATATTGTGAAATCTATACAGATCATAAGAGTCTTCAATATATCTTTTCGCAGAAAGAATTAAATATGCGTCAACGTCGATGTTTAGACTTGATTAAAGATTACGATTGTGAGATTAAGTACCATCCGGGTAAAGCAAATGTGGTCGCAGATGCTCTGAATCGCAAGAAAACCATCGAAAATGTTAGATTTATGAGAATTGAAATAGTTTCAGACTTGATTGATCGATTGAAAACCGTTCAGTTAGTAGCTTTGAATGACGAAAACCTAAAGACTGAACAAATGACTAAAAGAAAATTTGACCTATGCAATGATTTTAGAGGATTAAAGACCATAAAGATCGAATTTGAGTGCCTATGCTTGGAGATTTGAGGGATTTAATCCTTACTGAAGCGCATAAATCGAGATTATCAGTGCATCCAGGTAGTACAAAGATGTACAGAGACTTGAAAACATTGTATTGGTGGCCTACAAAGAAGACAGATGTTGCAAATTTTGTCAAAAAATGTCATATTTGTGCACAAGTTAAGGCAGAACATCAGAAACCGTATGGATCTCTAAGACAGTTAGAAATTCCTCAGTGGAAATGGTATCATATAACGATGGATTTTGTAACCAAGTTACCCCGAACCCAGAAAGGACACGACATGATCTGGGTGATTGTGGATCGTTTAACAAAGAGTGCTCACTTTTTAGCTACTCATGAAACAGCTTCGTTAAGTGATTTGGCAGAGTTGTACTTAAAAGAGATAGTTAGTCGACATGGTATGCCGTTGTCAATAGTTTCTGATAGAGATACTAGGTTTGTATCGAACTTCTGGAACAGTTTACAACAAAATCTGGGTACGCGCGTGAATTTAAGTACAGCATATCATCCACAGACGGACGGTCAGAGTGAACGAACGATTCAAACGTTAGAAGACATGTTGAGAGCGTGTGTCTTAGAATATGGTGGTTCTTGAGATTCGCATCTTCCACTGATAGAGTTTGCTTACAACAATTCGTATCATTCGAGTATTGGAATGCCGCCATATGAAATGTTGTATGGTCGTAAGTGTAGAACTACGACATGTTGGTTAGAAGCAGGTGAGAAACAATTTGCAGGTCCCGAAATTGTTCAGATAACTGCAGAAAAGGTTGAAATTGCACGAGAGAAGTTAAAAGCAGCAAGAGACCGATAAAAGATGTATGCTGATCCGCGCAGACGTCCTATGACATTTAATGTAGGTGATCGTGTTTATCTGAAATTTTCGCCATGGAAAGGGGTGATCAGATTTGGTAAGCGTGGTAAACTAGCACCGAGATTTATTGGACCATTTCCGATCAAAGAAATTTTGAATGATCAAACTGTTGTTTTAGATCTTCCATCAAAGTTAGCAGGAATACACAACACGTTCAACGTGTGCTATCTGAGAAAGTGCAAAGTAGACGATGAAAGTCAGATTCTTCCATTGAAAGACTTGAAAGTTGATTTAACTAAGAAACTAGTAGAAGAACCGGTTAGAAAAGTGGACAGGAAAGTCACCAAGTTAAGGAAGAAACAAATTTCAATGGTGTTAGTAGAATGGCAGCACAGTTTAGGTTCTAACTTAACGTGGGAAATCGAGGAGTTAATGAGGGCGCGCTATCCTCATTTGTTTGACCTTGACCAGATTCTGAGGACGGAATCTTCTTAAGGGGGTAGATTTGTAACATCCTCGATCGGGCCTAGCTGTAAGATTACTAAATTGTCCTTAAGTTGGTGTTGTGTTACTATATGCTTTTATTTTTATTTATTATTTGTTATTTTTTAATGATGTGGTTAGGACCAGTTTGTGACAAGGGTCACAGAACAGGTTTGTTTATTTAGTTTGGACTTCGTTTGGGTTGCCAAATGACGTATGAAAGATATCAGATAACTGATAAATACCCATGTGTTGCACAGTGTGGGAAATTAACCTAAATCAAGTGACTAGTGGGCTGTGTTCTTCTTCCCATTTCTATAAAATTCCCAAACACACCCGTTCTTCATCTTCCTCACCTACTTCAAACCCTAATCCTTGATTCTTGTTTTAGAGCTCAAATTTTTCATATCTTTGTGTTCCTTGTGATTTACTAATTCTAACAAGGTAAGATTCATAGCTTTTCATGCTCTAATCTTTGAGAAATTTAAGGTTTTGTGTTAGTTTTCATAAAAGTGTAAATTTATGTCATAACAAGTGATTTAAGTGTTGTTATGGTCAAATTGTTGTGGGTTTTGAGTCTATAACATGTAGTGAACAAGTTGTGGTCGATTTTGGTGTTTAAAACTAGCTCTAGATTGAGATTTGAGGATTTCTTCGTGAAGTCCGTAGCCTTTGTTCAGTTTCTGATGAAGATGAACACACTCGGCCGACTGTCGGTCGACAGTCGACCGACTGAGGGTTGAACCGACCGATTGACGAAGACAACCGACCGACTGTTGAGTGAACCGACCGACTGAGATTTACCTTCGGCCGATTGATGTAATACCAAATGAATCGACCGACTGGGAAGGTCAGTCGACCGGTTGTGACGACAGTCGACCGACTGTAAGAGTCAGTCGACCGACTGAGTGTCCAGGGTAGAATATTTTACCTAAGTGTTTATTTTTAGCCGTTATGCTGTCCGTTTGTATTTTGGTGTTTAGGATGTAAATTTTGAAAGTGCACAAGTGTGAAGCAGAAAATTTTTAGCTGACAGTTTTCTGACAAAATTTTCTGTATTGTGTTATTTGGTGTTTATGGACATAAACTAACTCGTGTATATGTATTTCTCAGGAGAAAAGGAGAAAGAGAAGGTTCAGTGATTAGATAGCTGAACACCTTCTCGTTTGCTGGTATTTGGTGAGTGGGACTAACTGGAGAATATAGTATATAGAAGCATGTTATATTATGATTGCCATGCTTATTAGATATACTTATTGTTGTGGTTAGTTAGTTCTTGTGATGACTGCATGTTAGTTGATGCTTGTCTGCTGGAGCCCAGTGCGTCCCTATTGGGTGGTAGCCTCGGTAGGAGAGATCAACCTGCGGGTTGGGTTCCTCTGTGGTAGCCTAGACAACCGTGGTGTATATATATGTGAATGACGCGTCCATCGCGTGTGGATTATATATATACACACGGTGGTGGAGGAACTTCTGGTAAGCCCCAGTCCGATCAGCTGGTGGTTATTGGTTTGGCCGAGCCGCCAGAGTCTCTGTAGACGGTACTTGGGTGATGTTTGTATGTTAGACTATTGTGACATGATTAGTATAACACTTATGTATGCTATGGTCTGTAGTTAGTCGTACTCACTTAGCTTCGTGCTAATTCCCCTCCATCTCCTCCCTGCAGGTTGTTAGCTTTTGTAGATAGTGCTTTTGGGAGAAGACGGGCATGATGATGTTATGTTTGACAGGGTTAACTCTGATGTGGTCTTTTAGAATATGAACAGTGTACTTTTGAAAACAGAATGTATTTACGTCTCTTCCTGTTAATATGTAAATTGTTTTAATGACACGTGACATCAGTTTGTACAAATGTCGATATCGTATTTAATTAATATTATGCTTCCGCCACGTATTTATTATAAAAAAAATAGCGGTGTCACACCTGATCTTCTCTGCTGGACGCCGTCCAGATAACTGGACGCCGTCCAGATAACTGGACGCCGTCCAGATGTGTTGTTTCAGAAAAAATATTTTAGGACGTGTTTTTGGTCGGATAACGGGTTGGGTCGTTACAAGTGGTATCAGATCATGGTCTAAGGGATTTAGGTGACTTGAGATAGATGCCTAGACTTAGACTTTTGTGTGTGCTTATTTGTTGCGGGACTTGTAGGATTACGGGTCGGAATGGGAATTTGTAGGTGGACTAACGGTTATATTAATATGCGGAAATTATTAATATACTTTGCGTTGTGTTTGTATTTGTGTTTGCGTTGTGAATAACATCGAGCGAAATAGTCGTTGTACTAACGAGTTGATACGGCGTGTGTGCGTAATAAGGACTTGCAAACCTTATTACGGGTGCAAATCGTGTCTAACAAGTGATGTACGACGAGTGTTTAGCAAGATGGGGCGGTGTTGTGCCTGTGGTTTTATACGTTCGTGGACTAATCGTTTTGCATTCTTTAGAATGACGACGCGAAACGAGATCGAGACGAATGACGTTGAGTTTAACGCTAGAGTTGC
This sequence comes from Rutidosis leptorrhynchoides, assembly GCF_046630445.1. Taxonomy (NCBI): domain Eukaryota; kingdom Viridiplantae; phylum Streptophyta; class Magnoliopsida; order Asterales; family Asteraceae; genus Rutidosis; species Rutidosis leptorrhynchoides. Next base: position 718,194,135 of record NC_092333.1, read on the forward strand.
GGCCGCCGTTGCGGAGCAAATGGGTGCGTTTCGAAAAGAAATGGACAGGAAGTATTCCGAACTTCAAAGTATTGGGGAAATGGAGCGTTGTCTTAAGAGCTTCATGAGGACTAAACCCCCGATGTATAATGGGAAACCGGATCCTTTGGTTAGCACAACATGGATCTCGGATGTCGAAGGGTGTTTTCGCACTATTGAATGCCCTCCCGAGAAGAAGACAAGACTCGCTACTAGCTTGTTGTGGGGTAGGGCGAAGGATTGGTTGGTTGGTAAGATTGATCTTGTCGGTGGTGAACCGTTTATGGCGTTATTGTGGGACGAATTTAAGAAGGAATTCTTCGAGGTGTTCCGGACTTCAGCTAATTTTGTCAGAATTGTGTAATGAGTTGCGAAATTTGCAACAGGGTTCTATGGATTTGAATACTCTCAAGACGACCTTTATGGCGAAGGCTCGTTTTTACCCGGAGTATTTGGGGAATGATCGTTTGTTGATGGAGGATTTCTATCGAACTTTTAATGATGACTTGAAGAACAAAATTAGCAGAGGTTACGCGAAATCGCTTGCGGAATTGTTTGCCGTGGCTAGAGGTTTCGAGTCTTATTCGTGATCGAAGGTTGGTGAACCTTCAAGTGAGAGAAGGGTTGTTTCGTATGGTGCTCCAAGTAAGAGGACTGAGGGTCTAAGTGTGAGCACGAGTGGTACACGGACGAGTATATCGGACTCTAGTGCGTCTAGGTGTTACAATTGTGGTGTGAGGGGTCACAAGTCTTGGGAATGTTCGGTGCCAAAGGGTGATGGCACAGTGTGCTTCAATTTCCAAGAGGAAGGACATCGTAAGTCGGAGTGTCCCGAGTTAGCGGGGAAGGGTGCGGCAAGGAGACGTTAAGGTACGTTTCGTTTTAATAAATATGTCCTTTGATTATTTATTTCGTGCCAATGAGTTCGGGTTTGTTAAATGCAGTGTGTTGTGCATAATATTGTTATGGGTGACATTCCTAATGGAATTACCCTACGGTGGCCTTTTGATTGATGGGCGAAGGGCGTAAGACTTGGTGCAACCAAGCATTCCTTAGTGTTCGGGAAATGTTTCTACCAAGCCTTGGGAATGGGCTTTGGTGTTCGGTAGCTAAGAGCGTGTTTGCTTTCGTGTTGAAGTTGATGAACCATGAGGTTCGAAGGGTGAACAAAACCCTAATGATCGAGTGTTTGATCTCGATGTGTGTTGGTAATGGAGTCTACGTGACGCGATGTTAGGTGCCTCTTTCATACCTACTATCGTAGTATTCAACTCCGATGGTGTTGCGGTTACATTGTACTTAGGGTACCGAAGAGAAACCCTTAGGTACATAAGTGACTAGGTGGAAATTTGACAAGCTATGGCAATTGGAGGATTGCAATAATAAGGTTTGTGTAAATTGTGGTGAACTCTTCGTTCGAAGTGTTTAAGGATTGGTTAAAATCCTTCGTGTGCTCAAAGTTGGAGCAAGATGTGGTGATGGGTCGTGTGAACCTAAATTGTTAGTAGAGTCTACCTTTGGTAGCATTGTACGGGTGTACAAGATGCGGTTATGGAACGTAGTTCCAAGTGGGGGAGTTACACTCGGTTTTAGTGTAAGATTTCAGATGATGCTCTTAGTATATCCGGAACTTGTGACGGGACTTAGATTTGGTCAATTTGTGGTAGAGTGCAATTTCGGTTAATTTGTACTTATGATTTTGGATTTGAATTATCACCGAGGTGGTAATGTGGTGAATCTCGTTGAAAGATAATGGGCGTGTTTGATGAGCAAGGTGAAATCCCTCGGTTAAGGGATGTGCGTGTCGGATTCTCTTTTAGAGAATTATTATTTTGTGCATATGCGCGATATAGTTGGTTCTTGCTCGATGGTGTTGGCGTTGTGTACACGTACGTATGATGATAGCTAGTGTAATCCGTTAGGATTCACTATGGTGTACCAGTGCGCGATGTTACACTACTCCTTGTAATTGAGGCCAAAAGAGCGTGTGTTGATGGTTAGTGTATTCCTTTAGGATTCACTATGGTGTAGCAGTGCGCGATGTTACACTACTCGTTGTATGAGGCCTAAAGAGCGTGTGTGATTGGTGGGTTATGACCGTTGACGTGGTCCGCTAACCTCACCTTGGGAGTAGTGTTATATCGGTATGGTATAACGTTATCGGGAAATGCGAGTACCGATGGGTAATGGGAGTACCATTCCTGTGTTGAGATTTGGGAGGTGGATCACGTGTGGATACGGATTCACGATGACGCGTGTAGTTCGGTCATCTTATTGTGGAAGTGGATCAAGTGTAGTTCGGATTCACAATGACTCGTGTGGATGCGGTCATTATATTGTGGAAGTGAGTCGCGTGTAGTTCGGATTCAAAATGACTCGTGTGGATGCGGTCATTATATTGAGGAAGTGAGTCTCGTGTAGTTCGGATTCACAATGACACGTGTGGATGCGGTTATTCTTTTAGGATAGTGATTCTCGTGTAGTTCGGATTCACTAGGGCGCGTGTAGTTCGGCCAATCCCGATTGTTGTTGAGTTGGAGGTGGTGAGTCGCGTGTGGTTGCGGATTCACTAAAGCGCGTGTAGTTTTCGGCCAGCCTTCATGCTGTTGGATGTGTGAACTATTAGTTTTTTATACGCCGGTGGTGGGGTCGTAAGGACCATGTTGTGTGAACTATTGGTTGTTTTATACGCCGATGGTGGGGTCGTAAGTACCATGTTGTGTGATTAGTGATGCGATAGCCGTGTTTCGCTCACATGTTGTTACGGGTGTGACAATAGTCGATTTTGTACACCTTGGGATTAGCGTTGCCATAGTTGTTTTGGGCGTTATCGGTTTTAGCCGTTTGCTTATGATGCTACGATAGTTGCGTATTGGTCGTAATGCGCATTACGAGAGATGTTTAGTGATAAGTGTTGTCCGTAAGAATTTGTTTGGTTCGGTCATCATCGTTCGGGTTGTTGACCTTAGGTTGAGACTTGGTTGCTTTTAGCGTTGTACTTGGTAAGGGTACGCTAAGGGATCGATATCTCGGTAAGAGATTGGTTAAGTTTTTCCCGATGCGAGGGATTGAGCAAGTTTTAGTGCTCGTATTTGCGGATTTGATAAATCGCGGATGACGATTCAGTTGTTAAGGGTGATTCATTGAGAAGAATTGCCTAGGAAAGTCGGATCGGGACACATGTTGAAGGCCGTCGAGTGTGGTCTGATCGGTTAAGTGGCGCAGATCGCGAGGACACGATCATGTTTGAGTGGGGGAGAGTTGTAAGACCCTGTTTCTGTTTCAGTCTTTTTCAGAAAAATGGGACGCCTTCCAGAATGGAGGACGCCATCCAGCAAAGATAGATGGGACGCTGTCCAAGAATTGGGACGCCGTCCAACATAAATGACGGGCCAGCTGTGTTATTATTTTAAAAAGGGGCATTTTGGTCAAATCACTTGGGTGTCGGTTTGGAGCCTTCAAGGCTGATCTAGATCCCATTTGTGGATCACTTTTCACCCACACAAACACACTCAACCATATCTAGAGAGAGTAAGAGTTTAGAGAGAGAGCTTGATTTGGAGAAGAAGGAGTCGGAGTCTTACCAAAGCTCGAGTTCTAAAGTTGTTCATCTCGTTCTTGGCTACGTTGTGGTAGTGATAGTGCTCCAAATGAACATATATTTAGTAGCAATATCCTCCCAATATGTAAATTATTTAGTTGTAATTTTCCTATTGTAAGTTGTAATCGTTTATATTAAACAAGTGCGAAGACAAAAGGCGAAAACGAAGATTTAAAGACACAAACGTCCAAAAAGCTCAAATGTACAAGATACAATTCAAAAGGTTCAATTTATTGATGAGAAACGTCTAAAAATGACAAGAGTACAAGTTACAAAACGCAAAGTACACGATATAAAATAGTACGCAAGGACGTTCGAAAATCCGGAATCGGGACATGAGTCAACTATCAACGCCCGACGCAACGGACTAAAAATTACAAGTCTACTATGCACAAGAATATAATATAATATATAAATAATTATATTAATTATTTATATTTTATATTTATATATAAATTATGTCGACAAGCAAGGTTCCAAAATTATGTGAGCTGGATTTTCAAACTCCACGACTCGCGGAGTTTGCAGGCTTAAAACTCCACGACTCGCGGAGCTATCAGAAATCAAAACGCCTATAAAAGGCCATGCATTCTGCCGAGTAAAAATATAAAAAAAAATAATAATAATAATAATACTCTGTAATAAATAAATAATAAATAAATAAATAAATAAATATATATATATATATATATATATATATATATATATATATATATATATATATATAGTATAGATTAGTGTTATATTAGATTAGTTTGGGTTATGTGAAAGTTATTTTTACGGGTTTTAAAGTCGGAGCTCTGTCCGTGTACTACTACGTGATAAATAATCAATGTAAGCTATGTTCTCCTTTTTAAATTAATGTCTCGTACTTAAGTTATTATTTTGCTTATTTGAGCCGAAGTAATCATGATGTTGAGCTAAATATTAAAGACGGGGTAATTGGGTTTTGTACCATAATTGGGGTTTGGACAAAAGAATGACACTTGTGGAAATTAGACTATGGGCTATTAATGGGCTTTATATTAAATTAACGATACCTCGTTAATTTAATATAAAGGTGATAAGGCTAAAAAGGAACATATATTTCATAGCATTATCCCCCAAGAAAGACAAGATTTTAGTTGCAATTGTTCCATTTTCAAGTAATATTCGTTTATATTAAATAAGTGCGAAGACAAAAGGCGAAAACGACGAATTGAAGACACAAAGGTCCAAAAAGCTCAAAAGTACAAGATACAATCAAAAAGGTTCAAATTATTGATGAAGAACGTCTAAAAATGACAAGAGTACAAGTTACAAAACGCAAAGTACACAATATAAAATTGTACGAAAGGACGTTCGAAAATCCGGAACCGGGACATGAGTCAACTCTCAACGCTCGACGCAACGGTGTAAAAATTACAAGTCAACTATGCACAAGAATATAATATAATATTTAAATAATTCATAATAAGAATAATATTAAATAATAAAAAGTTGTTAATTGAGCATAGTTCAGGGGTCATAAGTGAACATTTTAATTTATCATTTGCCTATAAAAGGCCATCTAAATCGATGATTTAGGGAGACCTTTTCCATCCTTTTTCTACCTAAAAATATATCTATAAATCTTTATATCTCTATCATAATGTTAACTTAATAAGATATAACAATAATCTTAATTTTAATTTTAAATTATGATAATAATAAGATTTATGATAGAGATCGTTTGAGTGTGTAAGTCGAAATTCTGTCCGTGTAACGCTACGCTATTTTTAATCATTGTAAGTTATGTTCAACCTTTTTACATTAATGTCTCGTAGCTAAGTTATTATTATGCTTATTTAATCCGAAGTAATCATGATGTTGGGCTAATTACTAAAATTGGGTAATTGGGCTTTGTACCATAATTGGGGTTTGGACAAAAGAACGACAATTGTGGAAATTAGACTATGGGCTATTAATGGGCTTTATATTTGTTTAACTAAATGATAGTTTGTTAATGTTAATATAAAGATTTACAATTGGGCGTCCCTATAAATTACCATATACACTCAATCGGACACGATGGGCGGGGTATTTATATGTACGAATAATCCTTCATTTAACCGGACACGGGAATGGATTAATAGCCACTAGAATAATTAAAACAGGGGTGAAATTATGTACAAGGACACTTGGTATAATTGATAACAAAATATTAAAACCTTGGGTTACACTCAGTCGACATCCTGGTGTAATTATTAAACAAAATATTAAAATCTTGTTACAGTTTAAGTCCCCAATTAGTTGGAATATTTAACTTCGGGTATAAGAATAATTTGACGAGGACACTCGCACTTTATATTTATGACTGATGGACTGTTATGGACAAATTCCAGACGGAGATATTAAATAATCTAGGACAAAGGACAATTAATCCATGGGCATAAAACTAAAATCAACACGTCAAACATCATGATTACGGAAGTTTAAATAAGCATAATTCTTTTATTTCATATTTAATTTCCTTTATTTTATATTTAATTGCACTTCTAATTATCGCATTTTTATTGTTATTGTATTTAATTGCACTTTTAATTATCGTACTTTTTAATTATCGCAAGTTAATTTTATCGCACTTTTATTATTCGCAATTTCATTATCGTTATTTACTTTACGCTTTAATTTAAGCCTTGTATTTATTTTTTTTATATTTTACATTTGGTTTTAACTGCGACTAAAGTTTTAAAATCGACAAACCGGTCATTAAATGGTAAACCCCCCCCCCCCCCCTTTTATATAATAATACTACTAGTACATATATATATTTTTCTATTTTTCTATTTTGTGTGCGTTAAACTTCTCGAGCTTTCCCTGTGGAACGAACCGGACTTACTAAAAACTATACTATAATACGATTATGTACACTGCCTATAAGTGTTGTAGCAAGGTTTAAGTATATCCCACTCGATAAATAAATAAATAACTTGTGTAAAATGGTAGCATATTTAATAGTATTTCGTACTAAAAATAATACTATTTTGTATACACCCCCTACAACATCAAGTATTTTTGGCGCCGCTGCCGGGGACACGCCGAAGCGAAACGCCACATAAAAGTTTTTTTTTATTAAGTTTTTTTTAGTTCTTGTAAAATATATATATTTAAAAAAAAAATTGTAAAAAAAAACGTTTTTTTTAAGAAAAAAAAAATTCGTTTAAAAAAAAAAAAAAAAAAAAAAAAAGTGTTAGTGTCCCAATCACAATTTCACCCACTTGACAAACGAGAATATTTATCTCCCATTCTTCAAATTTCTTTGCCTTTTGATAATTAAAAGCATTCTCAATTAATCATTGAGCCACCCACTTCCATTTTCTTCAGCCCACAAACGGACCTCTTCAACCCAAGTGGCGTAGCTACTTGTGTGGCACTGGGGTCAATTGACCCCATTCATTTCACTCGAAAGTCATTACATATGTATGTAAGTAATGTATACAGAATGTGACTATGAGCACGTGACCCCTTCCCACACTTAATTTATATTTGTAAAAAAAAAAAATTAAAAAAAAAAATTATATTTTTAAGATTTTGTCTATAAAATTAAAAAAATATATATATTTTAAGTTTTATTACCTTTAGTTTTTTTTAGACTATAGTCACAACTTTTAGTATTAAATTTAGTTTTTTTTTGCCGTAGTTATTTTTATACTACCAGATTTTTAGGCTTTGCCGTAAAATCTCTTAAGTGCTTAATCCTTAGTCTAAGATTTAGGTGCCTTAAAATTTTGCGACGCTATTTTTCGTGCTATTTTCTTATTTTTCGACGCCGTTTACCTATGTATCAATTACAATTCCAATTAGTGATCTCCATTTGTAGTTTTAATTTTAAGATAGTGATAGTTATAAGGTTGGATTAATCGCGTGTTTTTAAGTCTTACAAGCCACTCTTCGCCTTTTTCATTTTTCGACACTTTTCGACGCGCAATCTTTTTCTCTCTTATTTCTCGCCATTCTAGTTTTTAGGACTTAGAATTTTTTTCTACTTCTTCTCTAAATTTCTTAAAATTACGAAAATTTATTTTAAGTGGTTAAATTAATAGACATCAAAATTTTCTGATTCGTAGTAATAGTTGGATTTGTACGTGGACCGGGTTATTGGAGCCAAACAGTCCTCAATTATATTGAGACCAAACGAATCCTGCCCCTCTGCTGCATCTTTTGGCTATTCGAAACGTGGGCAAAATCAGAAAAGTCTATTAATTGGATAACTTATTATAATTTTTCTTTCCTTTTTAAAAACTAATAGGATATTCAGTGAATGCACCGAGCAAGACGTTCACCACCTTTTGTACGTTCACCACCTGTAACTCGATCAAGACATTTAACAAATATAACCGCCGTTGATTTCTCTTTAGAATCGTCATCCAGTCAACCAAGTACTTCAGTTCAAATTTTCGATAATCCATTTTTTGAAACCGACCTCACAATTGAGAATCCGGAGAATATTCAGGAACGGTTCGTAGATCCTGAACCATTAAACTTTCCTCCGGAGCCACCAATCATTCAAACAGAGATTGTTGAGGAACGAACCATTAAATCAGAATCATCTAGTGATACCGATTCAACAAATTCAATTATGGAGAATCTGGAACCTTTAAGTATGGAAGACCGAATGAGAGCTAAACGCACTGGCCAAGGTCACGCAATTACTCATCCTGACATTAATGCGCCAGATTATGAAATCAAAGGACAAATTCTACACATGGTGACTAATCAATGCCAATTTAGTGGTGCGCCGAAGGAAGATCCAAATGAACATTTACGTACCTTTAATAGAATCTGCACACTATTTAAAATCCGAGAAGTTGAGGATGAACAGATATATCTCATGTTATTTCCCTGGACTTTAAAGGGAGAAGCCAAAGATTGGTTGGAATCGTTACCTGAAGGGGCGATCGATACATGGGACGTTTTAGTTGACAAATTTCTTAAACAATTCTTTCCTGCATCTAAAGCCGTAAGACTTCAAGCAGAAATTGTTACGTTCACACAGAAGCCAAATGAAACTCTATATGAGGCATGGACAAGATATGGAAAGTTGTTAAGAGGATGTCCGCAACATGGTTTAGACACCTGTCAAATAGTACAAATATTCTACCAAGGATGCGACATCACTACAAGAAAAGACATAGATATAGCAGCTGGTGGTTCTATTATGAAGAAAACCGAAACTGATGCTTACAAAATTATTGATAACACTGCTTCCCACTCACATGAGTGGCACCAAGAAAAAGATATCGTTAGATCATCTAAAGCAGCTAGAGCCGATTCTAGCCATGACTTAGATTCCATTTCCGCAAAGATAGATGCTGTGGAACGACGAATGGAAAAGATGACTAAAGATATTCACTCAATACGAATTAGTTGTGAGCAGTGTGGAGGACCACATTTGACAAAAGATTGTCTCAGTATTGAATTAACAATGGAACAAAGAGAGAATATTTCATACATAAACCAAAGGCCTGGAAATAATTATCAGAATAATTATCAACCGCCAAGACCGATTTACAATCAAAACCAGAATTATAACCGAAATATTCCATACAACAACCAACAAGGTCCTAACAATCAACAAGTATCCAATAATAATTACAATCAGCAAAGACCAAATTTTCAAAACAAACCACCACAACAAACCGATGATAAAAAGCCAAATTTAGAAGATATGATGACGAAGCTAGTTGAAACTCAAACGCAGTTTTTCACATCTCAGAAACAAACCAATGAACAAAATGCTCAAGCATTTAGAAATCAACAAGCTTCTATTCAAAATCTGGAACAAGAAGTAAGTAACCTAGCAAGGTTAATAGATGAAAGAAAATCGGGAAGTCTACCTAGTGATACAAATGCTAACCCCCGAAATGAAACAGCTAAAGCCATTACCACAAGAAGTGGTACAACACTTAAACCACCTGAAATACCTGTAACTTCTGATGAAACTATTCCTACTCCACAAGAACCACAACCTGATCAAGATAAGGAAAAAGAACCGGTAGTTGAAAAGGTTAATGAAGATAACACAGTTAAGGCTAAACCTTATGTTAAACCATACCAACCACCACTTCCTTACCCGAGTAAAATGAAGAAAGAGAAACTTGAAGCCGAGCAATCCAAATTCTTGGATATGTTTAAACAGATAAATGTAAATCTTCCTTTCATTGATGTGATTTCAGGAATGCCTAGATATGCTAAATTCTTGAAAGATCTAATCTCAAATAGAAAGAAAATGGAAGAACTCTCGGCTGTTACTATGAATGCTAATTGTTCAGCAGTACTGTTGAATAAGATACCAGAAAAACTATCTGATCCAGGAAGTTTCACAATTCCATGTTTTCTGGGTAGTTTTAGTTCAATAGAAGCATTGGCAGACTTAGGTGCTAGTATAAATCTAATGCCGTATTCACTATACGCTAAACTAGACCTTGGAGAATTGAAACCAACCAGAATAAGCATACAACTAGCCGATAGATCAATAAAATATCCTAGAGGGATAATGGAGAACATGCTAGTTAAAGTTGGTAATTTAGTATTTCCAGTAGATTTTGTTGTTTTGGACATGGAAGAAGATTCTCAAGTTCCTCTCATATTAGGAAGACCATTCTTAAACACGGCTAAAGCAATGATAGACGTGTTCGGTAAGAAACTGACACTAAGTATAGAGGACGAGAGTGTTACCTTTTCAGTTGATAAAGCAATGCAACAACCACAATCTGCAGATGATACATGTTATTATATTCAAACTATAGATGCACATGCAGAATTATTAGAAGAATTTCCAGAATTACAAGGAACAGGAGAATGTTCTTTAGGAGAAGGTAATGAACCAATTGATGAAGCTGAAATGTTAGCTACACTTATAGCTAATGGATATGAACCAACAACAGAAGAAATTCAAATGCTAAAAGAAGAAGACAGATATCGATACAAATCATCGATAGAAGAACCTCCGAAATTAGAGTTAAAGCCACTTCCAAACCATTTGGAATACGCTTATTTACATGGTGAATCTGAATTACCTGTAATAATATCGTCTTCTCTTACTGAAAATGAGAAATCACAACTCATTTCTGTGTTGAAAGCCCATAAACCAGCCATTGCATGGAAGATTCATGATATTAAAGGAATAAGTCCTTCATATTGCACACATAAAATCCTTATGGAAGAAGGTCATAAAACGTATGTGCAACGCCAACGAAGACTAAATCCTAATATGCAAGATGTAGTTAAGAAAGAGATTATTAAACTGCTAGACGCAGGTCTAATTTATCCAATCTCTGATAGTCCATGGGTAAGCCCAGTTCAATGCGTGCCTAAGAAGGGTGGCATGACTGTCATTACAAATGAGAAAAATGAGCTTATTCCTACTAGGACTGTAACAGGATGGCGTGTATGTATTGATTATAGAAAATTAAATGACGCCACCAGAAAAGATCACTTTCCCTTACCTTTCATAGATCAAATGTTGGAAAGATTAGCCGGAAATAGTTACTATTGTTTTCTAGATGGATTTTCCGGATATTTTCAAATTCCAATAGCACCCGAAGATCAAGAGAAAACCACATTCACGTGCCCTTATGGTACTTTTGCTTACAAACGCATGCCATTTGGACTTTGCAACGCCCCTGCAACCTTTCAAAGGTGTATGATGGCGATTTTTCACGACATGATAGAAGAATGCATGGAAGTTTTCATGGATGACTTTTCAGTCTTCGGTGATACATTTGAATCATGTCTAGTTAATCTGGAACGAATGCTTATTAGATGCGAACAATCAAATCTAGTACTTAATTGGGAGAAATGCCATTTCATGGTTAAAGAAGGCATCGTTCTTGGACATAAAATTTCAAAAGAAGGAATCGAAGTGGATAGAGCTAAAGTAGATGTAATTGCTAAACTTCCACATCCCACCAATGTTAGAGGAGTTAGGAGTTTTCTAGGGCATGCCAGTTTTTACCGACGTTTCATAAAAGATTTTTCTAAAATTGCCACTCCTATGAATAAACTCCTAGAAAAGGATGCTCCATTCATCTTTTCAGATGAGTGTATCAAATCTTTTAATATTCTTAAAGAGAAACTCACTAATGCGCCGATCATGATAACACCAAATTGGAATCTACCATTTGAACTAATGTGCGATGCAAGTGATTTTGCAATGGGAGCCGTTTTAGGACAAAGGATTGAAAAACGATTTCAACCTATATATTATGCTAGTAAGACGTTACAAGGAGCACAAACGAACTATACAACTACTGAAAAAGAACTCCTTGCTATTGTCTTTGCTTTTGACAAATTTCGATCATATCTCGTTCTAGCAAAAACAGTGGTCTATACCGACCATTCTGCTCTTAGATATCTATTTTCAAAACAAGATGCTAAACCAAGATTAATCCGTTGGATCTTACTCTTACAAGAGTTTGATATTGAAATCCGAGATAAAAGAGGAGCAGAAAATCTCGCCGCTGATCATCTTTCTCGTCTTGAAAATCCCGAATTAGAAGTTCTAAATGAATCAGCCATACAAGACAACTTTCCTGATGAATATCTATTGAAGATAGATTATAAAGAAATCTCATGGTTTGCAGACTATGCAAATTATTTAGTATGTGGATTCCTTGAAAAAGGATTATCATACCAAAGACGAAAGAAATTCTTCAGTGATATAAAACACTATTTTTGGGAAGATCCACATCTGTTTAAAAGTTGTCCCGATGGAATAATACGCCGATGTGTATTTGGAGATGAAGCTAGTAAAATATTAAACCGTTGTCACACAGGACCAACAGGAGGGCATTATGGACCTCAACTAACAGCTAGAAAAGTTTATGAAGCTGGATTCTATTGGCCTACAATTTACAAAGACGCACACCTTCTTTGCAAATCCTGTGATGCTTGTCAAAGGGCCGGAAAAATAAGTCAACGTGATGAAATGCCACAAAATGTCATCTAAGTATGTGAAGTATTTGACATTTGGGGTATTGACTTTATGGGTCCATTTCCAAAATCTCATAATAATCTATATATACTCGTAGCCATTGATTATGTATCTAAATGGGCGGAAGCACAAGCTCTCCCAACTAACGATGCACGAGTTGTAGTCAACTTTTTAAAACGTCTTTTTGCAAGGTTTGGAACACCGAAAGCTTTAATAAGTGATCGGGGAACTCATTTTTGTAATAATCAACTTGAGAAAGTTCTCAAACGTTATGGAGTAACTCATAAAATCTCAACCGCATATCATCCACAAACAAGTGGACAAGTTGAAAATACCAACCGAGCTTTAAAACGTATTCTAGAGAAAACCATAGGATCAAATCCGAAGGAATGGTCCATTAAATTGGAGGATGCACTCTGGGCTTTTAGAACAGCCTACAAAACTCCAATTGGAATCACACCTTTTAGACTTGTTTATGGAAAAGCATGTCATCTTCCAGTAGAAATTGAACACAAAGCATTTTGGGCTTTGAAAACATGTAATCTTGATTTACATGAAGCTGGACGTCTACGATTAAGTCAACTAAACGAATTAGAAGAATTAAGACATGAAGCATACGAAAATTCGTTAATCTATAAAGAAAGAACGAAGAAATGGCATGATAAAAGAATCAGAAGTTCAAAAGAATTTAAAGAAGGAGACAGAGTTCTTCTTTTCAATTCACGATTCAAGCTATTTCCTGGAAAATTGAAATCAAGATGGTCTGGACCATTCATAGTCAAAAGAGTTTTCCCATACGGAACGATAGAATTAATAAATTCAAATGGGATTGAATTTAAAGTTAATGGTCACAGAGTTAAACACTACATAGATAGTCCGATGGAATTCGACAATGAAGTTAATCACAATTTCGATACCACAGCTAACTAAGTGTGGGGAGAATCAAGTCTTTAAAGGATAATATGTATTTCTATTAGAGTTAGATTGTCTGTTTTCATGTAGTTCTCGAAAATGGAACCCGAATGGTCTTTCCCTAGCAGACCCTAAAGAACTAGTCTTCTCCCCCCATTCTGAATTTTTATTTTTTTTAGGAAATGAAGACTGCCTGTGAACTAAACCATGGTCTAATGCTACACGCTTTGATCACTAAACGTAATAATGACATACTCCCGAGTGAATTAGTATCAGTAATCAGAGAAAGAATGGACGGAGTTAGAAAAGAATCCAGATGTGAAGATAATAAGTTACAATTTGGTAAAGGAAAATCAAAATCCGCAGCGAAAAGAAGAGCACGACACCTAGAAAGATGTCACAAATGCGGAAAATAGTCACATGGAGGTAAATGTTCAAATAATTAAACCTATTCAAATACCGAATTTGTTACTTTATGCAGAGACGGACCGTTCATATGTTTAGAAGAAAAGACACTGAATGCTCGAGGTTACGCCTATGTAGCCATGGAAAATCAATTAAACCGACTATCTTATGAATGGGATAGATCATATAACTAAGAAATCTATTTCACAGGTATGTCTGTACAGTTTTTATTTTTATTTTTATTTTTAACCTTTTGATAATAAACGCTAATTTGTTCGCTAAAAAGTATTAAATTGGTATTGAATAAAATTAGGTTTGGCGACCGAAATTATTGATATCATTCAAAAATTTATTACATCACTGCGAAATTTAACGTTTATTTTTAAGGTATAAATATCTTTAAACAATCAACCTAAAATATTTCAAAAATTCGTCATGAGTTAAATTAGGTCTTGGAACCGAAATTACTTTACCGAAAAGAGGGGCGCATATTTTTGATAATATTTGATTGATTAAAGTGGGATAAAAAGCCAAAAAGATTTTTAATTTTATTTTTACCATGTTTTTAAAATTAATATTTAAATCTTAAATTAATATTGTAAACTTTGTAAAAACAATATTTTTAAAATTGTAAATATTTGAAAAATTAATATAAGTTTGGTGTGAATTTATAATATGAATTTTTAAATTAAGTTTGGTGTGAATTTTTAATATGAATTTTTTAATTTTATGCATTTCAAATTTTAAGTTTGGTGTGAATTTTTAATATTAATTTTGAATTTTATATTTAAATTGTGTGAATTTAAAAACAAAAATTTACTTTATCTCATTAAGTTAAAAATATGATTTTTAAAATTCGTCGTAAGTTGAAGACTAGGTCATTAAACCGAAATTGCTTTACCCGAGGGAGGGACGAGAACTTTTATTATCATTATTTTTAATCTTATTGATTTAAAGTATGCCAAAAAAATTAAAAAATCCAAAAATCTAAGCTTTTAAAACAATTGCTTGAAAATGACAAATTTTAAAATTTTGTCGAGGGACGGACTAGGGCATCGTTCCGAAACGCCCTCATTCTTAAAAGAAACAAATTTTTAAAATTAATTAATATTTGTTTTATAAGTTAAAGGTTTTATAAAAAAAAAAGTATGTATATATTTGTTTGTAGTTTATCTTATAAACAGGGTAAAACAACGCGTTTTCAAAGACTGGCATTAAGTTCAGCAAAAGTAACTAATTTTAATGACAAGATGCAAAATTATATGTGATGTAACAACAAACGGAATGAACAAATGACGTGCACCATTTATCATTCAAAACAAACGCCAATATGTTTGGAAGTTTTGGTAAAATTTAATCATTTTTCTACGCTAATCACCCTCAATAATTTAAATTGTTACTGATTTCTTGCAAATGAGGGCATTGCAAGATCTTAAGTGTGGGAAGGGGTTAAATTCTTTCGGATTTTAAAAATTTTTATTTTAAACACTTGGTTACCATTAAAAATACTAGTGCTCTCTGGTAATAAAGAACAGCCCTAGTCTTATATACTGACTACCCACTTCTAGTAAAATTTTTCAAAATTTTCAACAAAATGAATTCAAAATCATGTTTATACATATTTATGAACGATGAAAACTAGGTCATTGAGCCGAAATTATCGTTACCTCGAAAAGGACATAAATTGAGAAACAACCCAAAATGTTAGAATTCATTTAAGAATGGAATAGAGGAGAAAAAGGCAAAGAAAAACATAAATAAAAGCCAAGTGTGGGAAAACTTTACCAAGTTATTCAAAATATATCACATATTTTTGTACAAACAATTGAAAATACTTTTTTTTTGAACAATAATCAATAATCAACTGTTTTATCCGAGGAAAGAAAAGAAGAGATAGATCTACAGGATGAATCAATTCCATCATTAAAAGGAAGTAAAGTCTTCCGAAAAAGACACGCGCTTCTTGATTTAGGTCATGAAGTTGTCGTCCAAACCAGCTGTAGGTTGACGAAAAATCTAGAAAAGTCATCACTAAAATCGGCTGGAAATCCACGGACCTCAGCATCAAACAGGGTCGCCAGGTGGTCAGATTTATCCTAACCATGAGAAGGATTTATCTCGTACAATGGGGGGGCACCGTGCAAATTAGCTGGATAAGACTTATGAATCAGATCCCCAGAAAGGATAATCTCCTTAAAAGATCAAAAATCAGCTTTTAAGACTGATATTACTCAATCCTTGAGATTGACCTTAAAGATTGAGAATTCAAACTCATGGAATTCAATGATATCTAAACTCGAGCTTGAACGAGAAAATATTTTGATCAAAAATACAAACCGATTTGTTTTCTGAAAATCCATTTTCAATGCGTTCATTACCATTGAACGTAAAATCCTAGGAATTCACCTGGAATTCATTAGGTCACCTGAACAAAATCGGGTGTCAACCGTAAGAACGGTGGTTGCATAGCATGGTCGGAGACAGGACCTTGTGCCAGACCGAAAAATTATAGGATGATCTTTACTATTGCTCCTACCAAGGATAGTTCTAGCATCCGACACGTTAAAAAGACCATAATCAAATGCATGTCATTAGACATTGCCTTAACAGTTTCTTGTTCATCGCTTTCCTTTACAACCGGACGGTAGTTTACCGAAAGGTAATATACGGAACAAGTAAACTGGATGTGTGCTTTCCGATACCGGGATAGCAGTGGATTACACGAGCCTAAAAGTTTTAGCCAAAATATTGATCCACAAATATATTTTGCAACACCAATGATGGATCAAATCAGAAAACTTGTCTAGGGTAAAATCTAGCTTGAATTTTCAAAAGATCAAATATTTTCATAAAGATCCAATTTCCTTAAAGGATCTAAATTTTTATAGTCATGTGGGACTGTAAACCGCCTTTCAAATGTGCACTTTGCTTTGGAAACCGAAAGTAAATCGGCTATTTGATTGAAAGTGTCGTTGACCTAAACCCAAGGCAACTGTGAATGACACACCCACCTTTAACCACATCGTTACTATCATTGTTCATACCGCCGTATTGAAATCACTGATGTACAAAGTGTGAAGAATAAAGAAGTGATTCAAGTGTTTTTCATGACTATATTGCTTGAGGACAAGCAACGCTTAAGTGTGGGAATATTGATAAGGCTAAAAAGGAACATATATTTCATAGCATTATCCCCCAAGAAAGACAAGATTTTAGTTGCAATTGTTCCATTTTCAAGTAATATTCGTTTATATTAAATAAGTGCGAAGACTGATAGTGTTCCAAATGAACATATATTTAGTAGCAATATCGTTCCAATATGTAAAGTTTTTAAATGTAATTTCCTTATTTTTAGTTGTAATAGTTAAATAAATAAGTGCGAAGACGAAAGACGCAAATCGCTCGAAAATGAAGATTTAAAGACAAAAAACGAAGATTTGAAAGACCAAAACATCCAAAAAGCTCAAATGTACAAGATACAATTCAAAAGGTTTAATTTATTGATGAGAAACGTCTAAAAATGACAAGAGTACAAGTTACAAAACGCAAAGTACAAGATATTAAATTATACGAAAGGACGTTCGAAAATCCGAAACCAGGACATGAACCAACTCTCAACGCTCGACGCAACGGTGTAAAAATTACGAGTCAACTATGCACAAGAATAAAATATAATATTTAAATAATTCATAATAAGAATAATATTAAATAATAAAAAGTTGTTAATTGAGCATAGTTCAGGGGTCGTAAATGAAAATTCATTTTCTAATTTCTCCTATAAAAGGGATCTATGTTCGATGAATTAGGAGGAAGAATTTTTCCGATCTTTTTTTTTTTCGATCAATTATCAATATCAATTATCAATATCTATATTCTATATCTCTATCATAATGTTAATGTAATAAGATATAACAATAATCTTAATTTTAAGTTTAAATTATGATAATAATAAGATTTATGATAGAGATCGTTTGAGTGTGTAAGTCGAAATTCTGTCCGTGTAACGCTACGCTATTTTTAATCATTGTAAGTTATGTTCAACCTTTTTACATTAATGTCTCGTAGCTAAGTCGTTATTATGCTTATTTAAAATGAAGTACTCATGATGTTGGGCTAATTACTAAAATTGGGTTATTGAACTTTGGACCATAATTAAGGTTTGGGCAAAAGACCGACACTTGTGGAAATTGGATTATTGACTATTAATAGATGGGGGGTATTGTCTAATTGAGTGACAACTCATTGGAGTCTGTCGAACCTATCTTCAAATTAATTAACCTAATAATTAATAATGATTATGGTTGTCCTATTTAGTGACGTTCATATGGAATCTGTTATAATCATTTAATTAATCAATTGGGTTGGGTAATTGATTATTCATTCTGATCAAGTGGATGAATTAATATTCATAAACTAATTAAAACAGGGGTGGATTACATACAGTGATAACTGGTGTAATTGTTGACAGAAGTGATAACTGCGTCACAGTTTAAATCCTTAATCAGTTGGAATATTTGACTTCGGGTATAAGGGTAATTTGACGAGGATACTCGCACTTTATATTTATGACCGATGAACTATTATGGACAAAAACCAGATAGACGTATCAAATAAACCAGGACAAAGGACAATTAACCCATGGTAATAAATTAAAATCAACAAACATCATGATTACGGAAGTTTAAATAAGCATAATTCTTTTATTATATTTCTCATCGTATCTTTATTTACTGTCATTTTATTACTCGCAATTTTATTTTCTGTCATTTTATTTATCGCAATTTATTTTACGCACTTTAATTTTTGTCATTTATTTTTACGCTTAAAATCGACAAACCGGTCATTAAACGGTAAAACCCCCATTTTATAATAATACTACTACTTATTTATATATATATTTTTACAAATAAACTTAATAATATAGCGTTAACTTCACCAGCTCCCTGTGGAACGAACCGGACTTACTAAAAACTACACTACTCTACGATTAGGTACACTGCCTATAGTGTTGTAGCAAGGTTTAGGTATATCCCATCCGTAAATTAATAAAACTTGTGTCCTATTTTGTAGTATTTTGTATTAAAAATAATACTATTTCGTACCCTCACGCTACATCATCAAGTTTTTGGCGCCGCTGCCGGGGAGCGCTAAAACGCTATATTTTTAATTATAATAATATTGAAATAGAATATAATAATATAATAATATTGAAATAGAATATAATAATATAAAAATATTTAAGAATCAAAAGTTTACGTAAAATTTAAAAAAAAAAGTCGTATTTATTAAATACTTCAGGGGTATATTATGTAACTTATAATTAATAATTGCTATCATGTCGCTTTCATGTGAATAGTAAATTAATTAATTTATTTTCATTTACTATTCATGAATAGTAAATGAATTAAAAAAAAAGTTTTAAAAAAAAATTATAATTATAAAAAAATTATTAATTTGTAAAAAAAAAAATCGTTTTAAAAAAAAAAAAAAAAAAAAAAAAAAAAAAAAAAAAAAAAAAAAAAAATCGTTTTTTTTTAAAAAAAAAAAAAAAATTTCGTTTAAAAAAAAAAAAAAAAAAAAAAAAATTTTTGTGTAAAAAAAAAAAAATCATTTTTTTTAAAAGAAAAAAAAATTCGTTTTAAAAAAAAAAAAAAAAATTTAAAAAAAAAAAAAAAAATTTTTTTTTTTTTTAAAAAATTTAAAAAAAAAAAAAAAATTCTGTAAAAAAAAAAAAAAAAAAAACGTAAAAAAAAAAAAAAATTAAATAAACGTTTTTTATTTAAGAAAAAAAAAATTCGTTTTAAAAAAAAAAAAAAAAAAAAAAAAATTATTAAAAAAAAAATATATATATTTTTTTAAGATTTTGTCTATAAAAAAAATATTTTTTTTAGTTTTATTACCTTTAGATTTTTAGACTATATTCGCAACTTTTAGTATTAAGTTTAGTTTTGCCATAGTTATTTTTACTTCTAGAATTTTTAGACTTTGCCGTAAAATCCCTTAAGTGCTTATTCCTTAGACTAAGTTTTAGGTGCTTTAGAATTTTACGACGCCGTATTTCGCACTACTTTCTTATTTTTATTTTTCGACGCCTATTTTTTCGACCTTTTATTTTTCGACATTTTTCGACGCGCAATCTTTTTCTCTCTTATTTCTCGCCATTCTAGTTTTTAGGACTTAGATTTTTTTCTACTTCTTCTCTAAATTTCTTAAAATTACGAAAATTTATTTTAAGTGGTTAAATTGATAGACATCAAAATTTTCTGGTTCGTAGTAATAGTTGGATTTGTACGTGGACCGGGTTATTGGAGCCAAACAGTCCTCAATTATATTGAGACCAAACGAATCCTGCCCCTCTGCTGCATCTTTTGGCTATTCGAAACGTGGGCAAAATCAGAAAAGTCTATTGGTTGGATAACTTATTATAATTTTTCTTTCCTTTTTAAAACTAATAGGATATTCAGTGAATGCACCGAGCAAGACGTTCACCACCTTTTGTACGTTCACCACCTGTAACTCGATCAAGACATCGTTTAACGAATATCGCCGCCGTTGATTTTTCTTTAGAATCGTCATCAAGTCGACCAAATCATCAAACTCAAATTTCCGATAATCCAGTTTTTGAAACAAACCTCACAATTGAGAATCCGGAGAATACTCAGGGACAATTCCGAGACCCTGATCCATTAATTATTCCTCCGGAACCACCAATCATTCAAACAGAGATTGTTGAGGAAGAAACCATTAAATCAGAAACCTCTAGTGATTCAGATACAACACTTCCAATCATGGAAAATCTAGAACCTCTAAGTATGGAAGATCGAATGAGGGCTAAACGCACGGGCCAAGGTCATGCCATTATTAAACCAGAAGTTAATGCGTCAGATTATGAAATCAAAGGACAAATTCTACACATGGTAACTAACCAATGCCAATTCAGTGGTGCACCGAATGAAGATCCTAACGAACACCTTCGTACGTTTAAAAGAATTTGTACACTATTCAAAATCCGAGAAGTGGAAGATGAGCAGATCTATCTCATGTTGTTTCCCTGGACTTTAAAGGGAGAAGCCAAAGATTGGTTAGAATCGTTACCTGAAGGGGCGATTGACACATGGGATGTTTTAGTTGAAAAATTTCTTAAACGATTCTTTCCGGCATCCAAAGCCGTGAGACTTCAAGGAGAAATTGTTACGTTCGCGCAAAATCCAAATGAAACATTATATGAGGCGTGGACAAGATTCGGAAGGATGTTGAGAGGATGTCCTCAACACGGATTAGATACTTTTCAAATAGTACAAATCTTCTATAAAGGCGTAGACATCGCCACACGAAAAGACATCGACATAACCACTGGTGGATCCATTATGAAGAAAACCGCAACTGAAGCTTACAAGATCATTGATAGCACAGCCTCCCACTCACATGAGTGGCATCAAGAAAAAGATATCTTTCGATCATCTAAAGTGGCTAGAGCCGATTCTAGCCATGACTTTGATTCCGTTTCCGCAAAAATAGATGCTTTCGAAAGACGAATGGAAAAGATGAATAAAGATATTCACGCAATACGAATCAGTTGTGAGCAATGCGGTGGACCACACTTATTGAAAGATTGTCACATTGAACCAACGATGGAACAACGAGAGAATGTTTCCTATATGAACCAAAGGCCGGGAAATAATTATCAAAATAATTATCAACCGCCAAGTCTAAACTTAAATCGAAATCAAAACATTCTTTACAATCCAAAAGGACCCGAAAATAACTGGTATAACCAACAAGGTCCAAATAACCAACCAACTCAAACCAACACTTTCAATCAACAAAGACATGGCTTGTATAAACCACCACAACAAATCGAAGAGAAAAAGCCAAATCTAGAAGAAATGATGGCAAAGCTAATGGAATCTCAAACACAATTTATTACAACTCAAACCCAAACAAATGAGAGGTTTGATCAGTCATTAAGAACTCAACAAGCTTCCATTTTGAATCTAGAAAAACACGTAGGTACTCTTGCTAGCATGATGAGTGAGAGGGAACAAGGAAAGCTACCGAGTAATACTGAAGTAAATCCTCGGAAAGAGAATGTTAATATGGTTTCAACAAATTCTGAAAAACCAGCATCAGAAGATGGGAAGGTTTTAGATGTGAGTAACAATGAAGAAGTTACACCACCACCACCCGAGTATGTAAAGCCAGTGGTGGCACCATACAAACCACCCATCCCGTTTCCAAGAAAAGGAGTTGAGTATGAGCAAGTGATAGGTAATAAAGATTGTGATACCTCTGGAAAGAAGAAGAAGAAAAAGAATAAGAAAGTGCAAGAAACAAAAGCCGTAAATATAAACCCGGTAAATACAGTTCCACCAAAACCTCCACCTAGGGTAGGTGATCCGGGTGAATTTATTGTTCCTTGTCTACTTAGTGATTGTGTCATGTATGATGCACTAGCAGATTTAGGTGCAAGTGTAAGTGTTATGCCTCTTTCATTATATAAGAGATTAGGAGTAGGTAAGTTAAGTCCAACGGATATGAGTGTTCGACTCTTTGATCAAACCATTAAACACCCAGTTGGAATTGTTGACAACCTACCCGTTCAAGTAGGCAATTTAACCTTTCTAGTCGAATTCATTGTCATTAACATAGAAGAGGACCCAAACATTCCTCTAATTTTAGGTCGACCATTCTTAGCGTCCACCAAGGCGTTATTTGATGTAGGAAATGGTAGAATGACACTTAGTAGTGGTGACAAATCGATCACCTTTATGATTCGAAAGTCTAAATCTCCACCAACCAAAACCGTTGAACCAGTAAAAACGATTGGTAATAACCATGTTGTTTTACCAACTCCAACGGTAATACTTAGCAATAATGAAACGCCTAAGTGTGGGGAAAATGAAGTAACACCTAATGATGACATGATAACAAAGAACCCCGTTGTTGATACGAAATTAAATAATCCCGTTATTAATAGTTCAATGAAGAAACTTATTAAACGGATTCGCGATGCTAGAACCAAGGGGAACTTTAAGTTATGTAACCGGTTAGTATCCAATCTATCACCTAAAGAAAAGGAGAAACTAGTTGAAATTGTGGATATTACACAGGAATCCGACCAATGGCTTAAAGAAAAAGTCACGGATATGCAAGTTGATTATGGACCAAGAGAAATTGACAATGAAGTTAATCACAATTTCAACACCACAACTACCTAAGTGTGGGGAGATTCAAATGTTCTAAAAAGATAATGCTGTCTAAAGTTATTTGTTCTGTTCTCGTGTAGTTCCGAGAATGGAATTCGATTGGTCTTTTCCGCTAGCAGACACTAAAGAACTAGTTTTCTCCCCCCATTCTGAATTTTTTTTGTTTTTTAGGTTTTATATGAAATTAATATGTTTTCTTTTTAAGTTTTGTGTGAATTTAAAAACAAAAATTTACTTTATTTCATTAAGTTGAAAAAAAATGATTTCTAAAATTCGTCGTGAGTTGAAGACTAGGTCATAGAGCCGAAATTGCTTTACCCAAGGGCGGGGCGACAAATTTTGTTATCATTATCTTTAATTTTATTGATTTAAAGTATGCCAAAAAAAAAAAATACTATATTTTATAAATTTTTGAACGTGGGGTTATATACCAAACTTCAAAAATATGTATATATATGTTTGTATTTTATGTTATGTACACAACAGGGTAAAACAGCGCACTTTCAAAGACTGTCATGAAGTTCAGCAAAAGCTACTGATTTTGACAAGACGAAAAAAAATCAAATGTGAAAAAATAATATGCTTACAAACTGGGTATTTTTAATCACTTTTCTACACTAATCACCCTCATGAATTTATAATTATAGTCTGATTTCATGCAAATGAGGGCATTGCATGATCTCAAGTGTGGGGAAGGGTTATAAATTCTCTCGGGTTTGCACTTAGTTTATTTGTCAAATTTTGTGAAAATTTGAAAAATTTTCAACTAAATGAATTTAAAATCATGTTTATACATATTTATGAACGATAAAACTAGGTGTTAATGCCGAAATTATCGTTACCTCGAAAAGGACATAAATTGAGAAACACCCTAAAACGCTTGAATTCATTTAAAATGAAATAAAAGAAAATAAAAAGGCAAAGAAAGAAACTAAGTGTGGGAAGAATGTACCAAGTTATTCAATTTAAAACATATATCACATATTTTTGTACAAGATTATTGCAGGTACTTTTGCTTTGGACGATACTAATCAGTTTTACCCGGTTTACTGTAATACATTTGAAAGAAAGATGGATCTACACGATGAATCAATTCCATCATTTGAAGGAAGTAAAGTCTTCCGAAAAAGACACGCGCTTCTTGATTTAGGTCAAGAAGTTGTCGTCCAGACCAGCTGTAGGTTGACGAAAAATCTAGAAAAGTCATCTCTAAAATCAGCAGGAAATCCACGGACCTCAGCATCAAACAGGGTCGCCAAGTGGTCTGATTTATCCTAACCATGAGAAGGATTTATCTCGTACAATGGGGAGGCACCGTGCAAATTAGCTTGATAAGACTAATGAATCAGATCCCCAGAAAAGGATAATCTCCTTAAAGATTAAAAATCAGCTTTTAAGACTGATAATACTCAATCCTAGAGATTGACCTTAAAGATTGAGAATTCAAACTCATGGAATTCAATGATATCTAAACTCGAGCTTGAACGAGAAAATATTTTGATCAAAAATACAAACCGATTTGTTTTCTGAAAAACCATTTTCAATGCGTTCATTACCATTGAACGTAAAATCCTAAGAAATTCACCTGGAATTCATTAGGCCACCTGAACCAAATCGGGTGTCAACCGTAAGAACGGTGGTTGCATAGCATGGTCGGAGACAGGACCTTGTGCCAGACCGAAAAATCATAGGATGATCTTTACTATCGCTCCTACCAAGGATAGTTCTAGCATCCGACACGTTAAAAGACCATAATCATCTGCATGTCACGGGACATTGCCTTAACAGTTTCTTGTTCATCGCTTTCCTTTACAACCGGACGGTAGTTTACCGAAAGGTAATATACGGAACAAGTAAACTGGATGTGTGCTTTCCGATACCGGGATAGCAGTGGATTACACGAGCCTAAAAGTTTTAGCCAAAATATTGATCCACAAATATATTTTGCAAAACCAATGATGGATCAAATCAGAAAACTTGTCTAGGGTAAAATCTAGCTTGAATTTTTAAAAGATCAAATGTTTTCATAAAGATCCAATTTCCTAAAGGATCTACATTTTTATAGTCATGTGGGACTGTAAACCGCCTTTCAAATGTGCACTTTGCTTTGGAAACCGAAAGTAAATCGGCTATTTGATTGCAAGTGTCGTTGACCTAAACCCAAGGCAACTGTGGATGACACACCCACCTTTAACCATCATTACTGTCATTGTTTATACCGCTATATCAAAATCACTGATGTACAAAATGTGATGAATAAAAAAGTGATTCATGTATGTTTTTATTTCAAGTTCTGTATTGCTTGAGGACAAGCAACGCTCAAGTGTGGGGATATTTGATAGTGTTCCAAATGAACATATATTTAGTAGCAATATCGTTCCAATATGTAAAGTTTTTAAATGTAATTTCCTTATTTTTAGTTGTAATAGTTAAATAAATAAGTGCGAAGACGAAAGACGCAAATCGCTCGAAAATGAAGATTTAAAGACAAAAAACGAAGATTTGAAAGACCAAAACATCCAAAAAGCTCAAATGTACAAGATACAATTCAAAAGGTTT
This sequence comes from Rutidosis leptorrhynchoides, assembly GCF_046630445.1. Lineage (NCBI taxonomy): Eukaryota > Viridiplantae > Streptophyta > Magnoliopsida > Asterales > Asteraceae > Rutidosis > Rutidosis leptorrhynchoides. Next base: position 718,219,792 of record NC_092333.1, read on the forward strand.
AATTTATTGATGAGAAACGTCTAAAAATGACAAGAGTACAAGTTACAAAACGCAAAGTACAAGATATTAAATTATACGAAAGGACGTTCGAAAATCCGAAACCAGGACATGAACCAACTCTCAACGCTCGACGCAACGGTGTAAAAATTACGAGTCAACTATGCACAAGAATAAAATATAATATTTAAATAATTCATAATAAGAATAATATTAAATAATAAAAAGTTGTTAATTGAGCATAGTTCAGGGGTCGTAAATGAAAATTCATTTTCTAATTTCTCCTATAAAAGGGATCTATGTTCGATGAATTAGGAGGAAGAATTTTTCCGATCTTTTTTTTCTTCGATCAATTATCAATATCAATTATCAATATCTATATTCTATATCTCTATCATAATGTTAATGTAATAAGATATAACAATAATCTTAATTTTAAGTTTAAATTATGATAATAATAAGATTTATGATAGAGATCGTTTGAGTGTGTAAGTCGAAATTCTGTCCGTGTAACGCTACGCTATTTTTAATCATTGTAAGTTATGTTCAACCTTTTTACATTAATGTCTCGTAGCTAAGTCGTTATTATGCTTATTTAAAATGAAGTACTCATGATGTTGGGCTAATTACTAAAATTGGGTTATTGAACTTTGGACCATAATTAAGGTTTGGGCAAAAGACCGACACTTGTGGAAATTGGATTATTGACTATTAATAGATGGGGGGTATTGTCTAATTGAGTGACAACTCATTGGAGTCTGTCGAACCTATCTTCAAATTAATTAACCTAATAATTAATAATGATTATGGTTGTCCTATTTAGTGACGTTCATATGGAATCTGTTATAATCATTTAATTAATCAATTGGGTTGGGTAATTGATTATTCATTCTGATCAAGTGGATGAATTAATATTCATAAACTAATTAAAACAGGGGTGGATTACATACAGTGATAACTGGTGTAATTGTTGACAGAAGTGATAACTGCGTCACAGTTTAAATCCTTAATCAGTTGGAATATTTGACTTCGGGTATAAGGGTAATTTGACGAGGATACTCGCACTTTATATTTATGACCGATGAACTATTATGGACAAAAACCAGATAGACGTATCAAATAAACCAGGACAAAGGACAATTAACCCATGGTAATAAATTAAAATCAACAAACATCATGATTACGGAAGTTTAAATAAGCATAATTCTTTTATTATATTTCTCATCGTATCTTTATTTACTGTCATTTTATTACTCGCAATTTTATTTTCTGTCATTTTATTTATCGCAATTTATTTTACGCACTTTAATTTTTGTCATTTATTTTTACGCTTAAAATCGACAAACCGGTCATTAAACGGTAAAACCCCCATTTTATAATAATACTACTACTTATTTATATATATATTTTTACAAATAAACTTAATAATATAGCGTTAACTTCACCAGCTCCCTGTGGAACGAACCGGACTTACTAAAAACTACACTACTCTACGATTAGGTACACTGCCTATAGTGTTGTAGCAAGGTTTAGGTATATCCCATCCGTAAATTAATAAAACTTGTGTCCTATTTTGTAGTATTTTGTATTAAAAATAATACTATTTCGTACCCTCACGCTACATCATCAAAGACAAAAGGCGAAAACGACGAATTGAAGACACAAAGGTCCAAAAAGCTCAAAAGTACAAGATACAATCAAAAAGGTTCAAATTATTGATGAAGAACGTCTAAAAATGACAAGAGTACAAGTTACAAAACGCAAAGTACACAATATAAAATTGTACGAAAGGACGTTCGAAAATCCGGAACCGGGACATGAGTCAACTCTCAACGCTCGACGCAACGGTGTAAAAATTACAAGTCAACTATGCACAAGAATATAATATAATATTTAAATAATTCATAATAAGAATAATATTAAATAATAAAAAGTTGTTAATTGAGCATAGTTCAGGGGTCATAAGTGAAAATTTTAATTTATCATTTGCCTATAAAAGGCCATCTAAATCGATGATTTAGGGAGACCTTTTCCATCCTTTTTCTACCTAAAAATATATCTATAAATCTTTATATCTCTATCATAATGTTAACTTAATAAGATATAATAATAATCTTAATTTTAATTTTAAATTATGATAATAATAAGATTTATGATAGAGATCGTTTGAGTGTGTAAGTCGAAATTCTGTCCGTGTAACGCTACGCTATTTTTAATCATTGTAAGTTATGTTCAACCTTTTTACATTAATGTCTCGTAGCTAAGTTATTATTATGCTTATTTAATCCGAAGTAATCATGATGTTGGGCTAATTACTAAAATTGGGTAATTGGGCTTTGTACCATAATTGGGGTTTGGACAAAAGAACGACACTTGTGGAAATTAGACTATGGGCTATTAATGGGCTTTATATTTGTTTAACTAAATGATAGTTTGTTAATGTTAATATAAAGATTTACAATTGGGCGTCCCTATAAATTACCATATACACTCAATCGGACACGATGGGCGGGGTATTTATATGTACGAATAATCGTTCATTTAACCGGACACGGGAATGGATTAATAGCCACTAGAATAATTAAAACAGGGGTGAAATTATGTACAAGGACACTTGGTATAATTGATAACAAAATATTAAAACCTTGGGTTACACTCAGTCGACATCCTGGTGTAATTATTAAACAAAATATTAAAATCTTGTTACAGTTTAAGTCCCCAATTAGTTGGAATATTTAACTTCGGGTATAAGAATAATTTGACGAGGACACTCGCACTTTATATTTATGACTGATGGACTGTTATGGACAAATTCCAGACGGACATATTAAATAATCCAGGACAAAGGACAATTAACCCATGGGCATAAAACTAAAATCAACACGTCAAACATCATGATTACGGAAGTTTAAATAAGCATAATTCTTTTATTTCATATTTAATTTCCTTTATTTTATATTTAACTGCACTTCTAATTATCGCATTTTTATTGTTATTTTATTTAATTGCACTTTTAATTATCGTACTTTTTAATTATCGCAAGTTTATTTTATCGCACTTTTATTATTCGCAATTTCATTATCGTTATTTACTTTACGCTTTAATTTAAGTCTTGTATTTATTTTTTTTATATTTTACATTTGGTTTTAACTGCGACTAAAGTTTTAAAATCGACAAACCGGTCATTAAACGGTAAAAAAAAACCCCCCCTTTTATATAATAATACTACTAGTACATATATATATTTTTCTATTTTTCTATTTTGTGTGCGTTAAACTTCTCGAGCTTTCCCTGTGGAACGAACCGGACTTACTAAAAACTATACTATAATACGATTAGGTACACTGCATATAAGTGTTGTAGCAAGGTTTAAGTATATCCCACTCGATAAATAAATAAATAACTTGTGTAAAATTGTAGCATATTTAATAGTATTTCATACTAAAAATAATACTATTTTGTATACACCCCCTACAACATCAAAAGGTTATGATTTGACGTATCTATATATAACCACATACGCTTAATCGGACACGATGGGCGGGATATTTATAAGTACGAATTATTGTTCATTTTACCGAACACGGGGATGGATTAATAGTCAATGGACTCATTAAAATAGGGGTGGATTACATTCAAGGGTAATTGGTGTAATTGTTAACAAAGTATTAAAACTTTGGTTTACACACAGTCCATAACCTGGTGTATTCATTAAGCAAAGTATTAAGACCTTGTTACAGTTCGAATCCCCAGTTAGTTGGAATATTTGACTTCGGGTATAAGGTTAAATTTGCCGAGCAGTTTATAATTATGACCGATGAACTATTATGGACAAAAACCAGATAGGTTTCAAATACATCCAGGACAAAGGACAATTAACCCAGGACAATAAATTAAAATCAAAACGTCAAACATCATGGTTACGGAAGTTTAAATAAGCATAATATATTTTATTTCATATTTTCTCGTACTTTTATTTATTGTCATTTTAATTATTGTTATTTATTTTATATTGTTATTTAAATATCGTCATTTACTATACGCTTCGCTTAAAATATAAATCGACAAACCGGTCATTAAACGGTAAACCCCTTTTTATATATTATTATATATAATTATATATATTTTGTACAAATATAGTTGTTTAAAAATATAGTGTGCAATAAACCCGCTCCCTGTGGAACGAACCGGACTTACTAAAAACTATACTACTCTATGATTAGGTACACTGCCTATAGTGTTGTAGCAAGGTTTAGGTATATCCCATTTGTAAATAAATAATTAAAACTTGTGTAATTTTTAATAGAATTTCCTTGTAAAAAATATAACTATTTCGTGTACACCTTAGCTTTAACATCAAGTTTTTGGCGCCGCTGCCGGGGACTCGGCGAAACTCTATATATTTAATTTATTTTTGTATAAATATATTTATATATATTTTTAGAAAAACAATATAAAATTTAAAAAAAAAACACGTTTTTCATACTCCACGACTCGCGGAGTTTGCAGGCTTAAAACTCCACGACTCGCGGAGCCACCCTGACAGGCGCACCCAGAAACCCTATTTCGCATTAATTACGGAATATTATTAATTATTATTATTTATAAACCCTATTTAATTTATTATTATTAATATTTAGTTTTAGTTTTTAAATTAATTTGTATTTTGTATTTTAATTAGTTTTATTATAAATAAAAATTAATACTTTTATAAAATAATAAAGATAAAAATAATATTTTTATAAAAATTGTACTTTTTGCAACTTTAAGTTTATTTTTATTTTTTTTGTTTATTTTTATTTGTTTTTAGCATAATATTTGTATTTTTATTGTTCGTAGCTAGTTTTAAATTTAGTATTTTGCCGTAGCTTATTTTTATTTCTAGATTTTTAGGCTTTGCCGTAAAATCCCTTAAGTGCTTTTTCTTTAGATTAAGATTTAGACGCTTTAGAATTTTACGACGCCGTTTTAAATTTTAGTGCCTTTTAAGTTATTGCCGTTTTGGATATAGAATTCCTGTAAGCTTTAATACCTTTAGGCGTAACTTTTAGATATAATTTTTAGACTTTTAAGTTTCGACGTTTTTCTTTCTTATTTTTATTTTTTGACGTTTTTCGACGCGCACTCTTTTTCTTTCTTATTTCTCGCCACGCTAGTTTTAGGACTTAGAAATTTTCTCTACTTCTTCTCTAATAATTCAAAACGAAAAATTATTTTAAGCGGTTAAATTGATAGACATCCAAATTTTCTGCTTCGTAGTAATAGTTGGATTTGTTAGTGACTGAGTTGTGAGCTTCCGATTTAAAGGGTTCTGGCTCCCTGCTACATCTTTTGGCTATTCGAAACGTGGGCAAAAGCAGAAAAGTCTATTAATTTGATAACTTTAAATAATTTTTATCTTTTTATAACTAATAGGATAATTAGTGAATGCACCACATTGTAGCTAAAATTTGGCCATCGCAATAAAATGGAAAATTTTGAAAACAAGGCCTTGGAAACTCTTTATGACATCCGAAATCAATTTAATCATTACTCTCAAACGGGTGTTGATGACAATTCGTTCGGTCAATCTTGGATCACGAATGACGAAACAATAACTGGTTGTGAAATATGTGGAGATTATCACTCAACATGGGAATGTTATTATTACGTTCCTATGGAAAATTATGCACCCATGGAACCTGAATGGAACGATTATGAGGAATACAATTCTAATTGGGATTATTTCCAAGAATATATCCAAACTCAACAACCAGAAGACGAGGAAAATTATGTGCCTGAAAATTCTTTAGATTATATGAAAATCAAACTCGAAGAACTTGATGCTCAAAATGAACAAATGAGAGAGTTTGTAAATCGGCAAGCTGAAACTCTATCAGATTACACACCTGTTGATCTGAGAAGTCGTGTGCAAGAAAATCTCATATCATCGAATTTTGATGAATTCGAGAGCTCCGAAATCACCAATTATCCCGATGATACTTTTTATTCAGTCTTACCAATTTCACAACATATCAACACATTAGCCTCTACCGACGAAATCATCAATCCATCAATGGATGATGAAGAAGAAGAAAGGGTGACAAATTGGTACTATTGGAAAAACGATAACGTTGAAAAATTTACCCCCGAGACCAAACCAAACTTCTCCATTCCACAACCGTCCAACCTAATATTCTCAATAGACGATTCATCTACCGAAGATGAGCTAAGAGCTGTAATACATATTGACACCTCGGATTTCACCCAATTGGGCAATAGAGGTGAAAAATTTGATCCCGAGAATGAACGGAAGGAAATGTTAGGAATTGTCCACCCTATAATATGTATGTCGGTGTATATCGATCCATTTGACCAAGAACCAGAAAAGAGACATATCCATTTACTAAAAGCTACACTTAAAAAAGAATTAAGTAGTAACGATCGGGTGAGTCTTAACTTTAAACCCATTGATATATTATACACCACCCGAGATGTAAATAACTGGTTCACTATTTTAATTCGTGGAACTTATTCTACCAACTTCACATGTCGTCAGCTAAGTGTGGGGAAGTCTAACCCCACTTAACGTTAAATTAGGGGTTCGGGTTAGTGCATAACTCGTTAATAAAAATGCATGATTAGGGTAAAAGACGCTTTTTCAAATATTACTAAACAGTTCAGAAAAGCAGCCGTTTTTGAAAAAAAAACATGTGTGATAAAACAAGAAGGAATGAACGATGAGGCGCGCCATCTATCATTCGACGAGCTTTGTAATTACAAACTGAGTATTTTCAATCACTTTTCTACACTAATCACCCTCGTGAATTTGTAATTAGAGTCTGATTTCATGCAAATGAGGGCATTGCATGATCTCAAGTGTGGGGAAGAGTTATAAATTCTCTCGGGTTTACACTTGGTTTTATTTGCCAAATTTTGTGAAAATTTGGAAAATTTTCAACTAAATGAATTCAAAATCATGTTTATACATATTTATGAACGATGAAAACTAGGTGTTAATACCGAAATTATCGTTACCTCGAAAAGGACATAAATTGAGAAATAACTAAAACGCTTGAATTTATTTATTTAAGATATAAAAAGACGCATGAAAAAAGCCAAGTGTGGGGAGAATGTACCAAGTTATTCAACTAAAAACTATCTATCACATGTTTCTGTAAAGTTATTGCAGGTGCTTTTTTGACTAAATTAACTGTTTTACCCGATTTACTGTAAGAAAGATGGATCTACATGATGAATCAATTCCATCATTAAAAGGAAGTAAAGTCTTCCGAAAAAGAAACGCGCTTCTGTATTTAGGTCATGAAGTTGTCGTTCAGATCAGCTGTAGGTTGACGAAAAACCTAGAAAAGTCATCACTAAAATCAGCAAGAAATCCACGGACCTCAGCATCAAACAGGGTCGCCAAGTGGTCAGATTTATCCTAATCATGAGAAGGATTTATCTCGTACAATGGGGGGACACTGTGCAAATTAGCTTGATAAGACAAATGAATCAGATCCCCGGAAAGGATAATCTCCTTAAAGATTAAAAATCAGCTTTTAAGCCTGATATTACTCAATCCTTGAGATTGACCTTAAAGATTGAGAATTACAAACTCATGGAATTCAATGATATCTAAACTCGAGCTTGAACGAGAAAATATTTTGATCAAAATTAAAACCGATTTGTTTTCTGAAAATCTATTTTCAATGCGTTCATTACCATTGAACGTAAAATCCTAGGAATTCACCTGGAATTCATTAGGTCACCTGAACCAAATCGGGTGTCAACCGTAAGAACGGTGGTTGCATAGCATGGTCAAAGACATGACCTTGTGCCAGACCGGAAAATTATAAGGGTGAGCTTTACTTTGCTCTTACAAAGGATAGTAATTGCGTCCGACACGTTATAGACCATAATCAAAAGCAAGTCACGGGACATTGCCTTAACAGTTGCTTGTTCATCGCTTTCCTTTACAACCGGACGGTAGTTTACCAAAAGGTAATATACGGGACAAGTAAACTGGACGTGTTGCTTTCCTAATACAAGGTTAGCAAGTGGGTGACACAAAACCATAAGTTTTGAGCTAAAATTTTCAAATCTGAAACCCACAAAACCCACAAAAATATTTTGCAACACTGGTGAAGGGTTATTCCGGAAAACTTATCTAGGGTAAAAGCTAGATTAAATTTTCAAAAAGATCAAATGTTTCCTTAAGGATCTACATTTTCATAGTCATGTGGGACTGTAAACCACATCGTTACTATCATTGTTTATACCGCCGTATCAAAATCACTGATGTATAAAGTGTGAAGAATAAAGAAGTGATTCGTGTGATTTAATTTCAAGTTCTGTATTGCTTGAGGACAAGCAACGTTCAAGTGTGGGGATATTTAATAGTGCTCCAAATGAACATATATTTAGTAGCAATATCCCCCCAATATGTAAATTATTTAGTTGTAATTTTCCTATTGTAAGTTGTAATCGTTTATATTAAACAAGTGCGAAGACAAAAGGCGAAAACGAAGATTTGAAGACACAAACGTCCAAAAAGCTCAAATGTACAAGATACAATTCAAAAGGTTCAATTTATTGATGAGAAATTTCTAAAAATGACAAGAGTACAAGTTACAAAACGCAAAGTACACGATATAAAATAGTACGCAAGGACGTTCGAAAATCCGGAATCGGGACATGAGTCAACTATCAACGCCCGACGCAACGGACTAAAAATTACAAGTCTACTATGCACAAGAATATAATATAATATATAAATAATTATATTAATTATTTATATTTTATATTTATATATAAATTATGTCGACAAGCAAGGTTCCAAAATTATGTGAGCTGGATTTTCAAACTCCACAACTCGCGGAGTTTGCAGGCTTAAAACTCCACGACTCGCGGAGCTATCAGAAATCAAAACGCCTATAAAAGGCCATGCATTCTGCCGAGTAATAATATAAAAAATAATAATAATAATACTCTGTAATAAATAAATAATATATATATATATATATATATATATATATATATATATATATATATATATATATATAGTATAGATTAGTGTTATATTAGATTAGTTTGGGTTATGTGAAAGTTATTTTTACGGGTTTTAAAGTCGGAGCTCTGTCCGTGTACTACTACGCGATAAATAATCAATGTAAGCTATGTTCTCCTTTTTAAATTAATGTCTCGTACTTAAGTTATTATTATGCTTATTTGAGCCGAAGTAATCATGATGTTGAGCTAAATATTAAAGACGGGGTAATTGGGTTTTGTACCATAATTGGGGTTTGGACAAAAGAACGACACTTGTGGAAATTAGACTATGGGCTATTAATGGGCTTTATATTAAATTAATGATACCTCGTTAATTTAATATAAAGGTTATGATTTGACGTATCTATATATAACCACATACGCTTAATCGGACACGATGGGCGGGATATCTATAAGTACGAATTATTGTTCATTTGACCGGACACGGAGATGGATTAATAGTCAATGGACTCATTAAAACAGGGGTGGATTACATTCAAGGGTAATTGGTGTAATTGTTAACAAAGTATTAAAACCTTGGTTTACACACAGTCCATAACCTGGTGTATTCATTAAGCAAAGTATTAAGACCTTGTTACAGTTCGAATCCCCAGTTAATTGGAATATTTGACTTCGGGTATAAGGTTAAATTTGCCGAGCAGTTTATAATTATGACCGATGAACTATTATGGACAAAAACCAGATAGGTTTCAAATACATCCAGGACAAAGGACAATTAACCCAGGACAATAAATTAAAATCAAAACGTCAAACATCATGGTTACGGAAGTTTAAATAAGCATTTTATTTCATATTTTCTCGTACTTTTATTTATTGTCATTTTAATTATTGTTATTTATTTTATATATTTTTATTTAAATATCGTCATTTACTATACGCTTCGCTTAAAATATAAATCGACAAACCGGTCATTAAACGGTAAACCCCCTTTTATATATTATTATATATAATTATATATATTTTGTACAAATATAGTTGTTTAAAAATATAGTGTGCAATAAACCCGCTCCCTGTGGAACGAACCGGACTTACTAAAAACTATACTACTCTACGATTAGGTACACTGCCTATAGTGTTGTAGCAAGGTTTAGGTATATCCCATTTGTAAATAAATAATTAAAACTTGTGTAATTTTTAATAGAATTTCCTTGTAAAAAATATAACTATTTCGTATACACCTTAGCTTTAACATCAGGTAGTATTGGTAAGTTCAAACTCCGAATTTCATTTGTTAGATTTGATATTCGAGTTAAGGTTTGAGCTTGATTTGTTGTGAAACCTTTTTAGATGATGAAGTGGGTTTATGGTGACTAGTTATTCTTGTCACTTGGCGGGTTTTGGGTTGGTTGACGTTTTGGCCATGTCTAGGCTTTGATATTGGGTTTAATCACTAGGTTTAGTTATTATGGAAGTGTTGGAACCCTTTTGGGAGTATTTGGTTGACTAATTTTGAAATGGGTCAAAATTAGGGTTTGGTGTCAATTTGGGCAAGACGAGTGTTTAACACTTGTGTTCGGGTTTAATTGGCGTATTAGGACCATTCTCACTTGTGTTAGTGATTATTGGTTAGTTTGGACACGGTTTGGTGCTTGGAAGTGCAATGGGTCGAAATTGCACTAAGTGTCGATTTGAGTTGGTTTGTAAATCCACTCTAAGTGTGTTGTTTGTAATGTGATAATGGAATAGGTACTTTCCATTGGTGCGTTGCGGATTATTCGGTTGCATTCATCAAGGTGACAAGGTGAGTGTTAATATCCTATATGCATATGTATGTGTAAGATGGGTGCGGGTCGGGTGAAATGGTTCTCGGTTATAGAGCTCACTTCACATATAGGTGGATTTGATGAACTTGCGTATAAGTCCAATTAGCACGGTTGTGTGTTTTGGTTGACCACCTTTGGTGGGGTGCACACTTTGTGTGTACGTTATCACATGTGCTTGTGATGTGGATTATATAACCCCAATGGCGAAGGGTTGATGTTGAGATGTGAATTGGATAACCCCGATGTGGTGAATTTTATAGTCCCGTGACCGTGGGTTTTGATGTGGAGAGTGAATCACGTGTGGATGCGGATTCACGATGACACGTGTAGTTCGGTCATCTTATCGAGGAAGTGAGTCTCGTGTAGTTCGGATTCACGATGACGCGTGTAGTTCGGTCATCTTATTGAGGTAGTAATCTCGTGTGGTTGCGGATTTACTAAGGCTCGTGTAGTTCGGCCAGCCTCGATGTTTGTTGTGGTATTGAAGATAGTAGTCTCGTATGGATGCGGATTTAATAAGGCTCGTGTAGTTCGGCCAATCTTCATGTTGGTAATTGGTAGTCGGTTCATGTATTGGGTTAAGGGGTTAACCTTGGACGTTTGTATATTGTTTTATATTTTGTCGTATTGTTGTGATGTAGCTAACCCTCCGGGTGTAGCTTATTTTCGTTGTTCACATCGTCGTTGGTGAACTTATATTTGTTGTTACTTTAACTTGTTACTTAGTGATCGTACGGTATGCTTAGCTTAGCTTAGCTTGCCTTTATGCTTGGATGCTCCGGTATGCGTTATTTGATTGCTAATGTGGCGTGTCCATTTTATGCATATATATGTATGTAGTATATTCTCACTCACTAAGAATTAGCTTACCCTCTCGTTGTTTACATTTTTATAGATTTGCATTGATGCGGTGGCTCGGGTAAGCGTGGGAACTAGTGGACTCGCGTAGTTGCTTTAGACGATCTTGCTTTTGGATTGATTAGGATTGGGTAGCGTATCCCCAATCACCATGCTCGGTCTTTAGTTTATGTTAAAACTCACGTGGTCGAAAACTCGTAATTTTGTACGAAAGTTGTAAAACGGCCGATGTGGGCCCGGTGTCGTAAAACTCGGTTTTATCGTGGAAAACTCTTAGTTTTAATTATTATAACATATTGTGAAAGTGTTTTCATGTGAAAGTGTCGGGAAGCGGGTTTTTCGCTCGCGTGTAAAAGTAAAACGGATCCTCTGGATGCCGTCCTGATCTTCTCTGCTGGACGCCGTCCAGATAACTGGACGTCGTCCAGATGTGTTGTTTTAGAAGAAAAAAAAATTAGGACGTGTTTTTGGTTGGATAACGGGTTGGGTCGTTACAACATGTACCAGGCCAAGACTGCTCGGAATAAAGCCCTGTTGATGAGGCGTTTAGTCAACATGAATGATAGCGCTCCAAATAAACATATATTTAGTATCAATATCTTTCCAATATGTAAAGATTTTAGTTGAAATTGTTCTATTTCCAAGGAATATTCGTTTAAATAAATAAATGTGAAGACAGATGACAGAATCGATGATTTGAAGACGCAAATGACCAAAAAGCTCAAACGTACAAGTTACAATCCAAGTGGTTCAATTTATTGATGAATAACATCTAAAAATGACAAGAGTACAAGCCGCAAAACTCAAAGTACAAGATATCTAAGCGTACGAAAAGGCGTTCGAAAATCCGGAACCGAGACATAAACCAACTATCAACGTACGACTCAACGAAGCTAAAATTCCAAGTCAACTATGCACAAGAATATAATATAATATATAATTAATTATATATATATTATATTATATATTAATTCAGCAGCCCACGTTTTGTATTTATTGGATGAGCTGGATTTCGAACCTCCGCAATCGCGGAGCACCAAGGCACAAAAGTACCACGATTGCAGAGCTGCCTGGGACAGAATTGCCTATATAAGCCAACGCATTCGGACGATCAAACGCACCCCTTTTCTATCTTTCTTTCTCAGTTTATATTTATATTTATATATTATAATTATAATTTTAATTTAAGTTAATAATAATAAGGTTATTGTAAGAATGTTTTACGGGTTTTAAATTTGAAACTCTGTTCGTGTAACGCTACGCTATTAATAATCACTGTAAGCTATGTTCTTCCTTTTTAAATTAATGTCTCGTAACTAAGTTATTATTATGCTTATTTGAGCCGAAGTAATCGTGATGTTGGACTAAATATTAAGACGGGGTTATTGGATTTTGTACCATAATTAGGTGATATTGCTCCAAACGAACATATAATTAGTCGCAATATCGTTCCAATATATAAAGTTTTTAAATGTAATTTCCTTATTTTTAGTTGTAATAGTTAAATAAATAAGTGCGAAGACGAAAGACGCAAATCGCTCGAAAATGAAGATTTAAAGACGAAAACGAAGATTTGAAAGACGAAAACGTCCAAAATGCTCAAACGTACTCCAAGTGGTTTAATTTATTGATGATTAACGTCTAAAAATGACAAGAGTACAAGACGCGAAACGCAAAGTACAAGATATCTAAGCATACGAAAAGGCGTTCAAAAATCCGGAACCGAGACATGAACCAACTAACAACGTACGACTCAACGGAGCTAAAATTACAAGTCAACTATGCACAAGAATATAATATAATATATATATAATTCATAAAAATAATAATAATATAATAATAATAATATATAATAATATCTCAATTTGCAAATTGAGAAATGAAAGCCACCGGACTTTAATAATGCACAAGTTGATTTGAAAACTTTCATTCACCAAAAATTCAACTCAAGAATAGTAAATTCCATTTGCTATAAATACGAGAGGATGCAAACATCTCAAGACACACTTTCACACATCTTTTTCTCTTCTCTATCTCTCAACGTAATATATATATATATATATATATATATATATATATATATATATATATATATATATATATATATATATATATAATTTTAATTTTAATAATAATAAGGGTATGTTAGCGAATGTTGTAAGTGTGTAAGTCGAAATTCTGTCCGTGTAACTCTACGCTATTATTAATCATTGTAAGTTATGTTCAACCTTTTTAAATTAATGTCTCGTAGCTAAGTTATTATTATGCTTATTTATATTGAAGTAATCATGATGTTGGGCTAAATAATAAAGACGGGGTAATTGGGCTTTGTACCATAATTGGAGTTTGGACAAAAGAACGACACATGTGGAAATTAGACTATGGGCTATTAATGGGCTTTATATTTGTTTAATTAAATGATAGTTTGTTAATTTAATATAAAGATTTACAATTGGACGTATCTATAAATAACCATATACACTCGATCGGACACGATGGGAGGGATATTTATAAGTACTAATAATCGTTCATTTAACCAGACACGGGAATGTATTAATAGTCTATGGACTTATTAAAACAGGGGTGAATTATATACAAGGAAAATTGGTGTAATTATAGTTTAAGTCCCCAATTAGTTGGAATATTTGACTTCGGATATAATGATAATTTGACGAGGACACTCGCACTTTATATTTATGACTGATGGACTGTTATGGACAAAAACCAGATGGACATATTGAATAATCCAGGACAAAGGACAATTAACTCATGGCAATAAACTAAAATCAACACGTCAAACATCATGATTATGGAAATTTAAATAAGCATAATTCCTTTATTTCATATTTAATTGCACTTTTAATTATCGCACTTTAATTTATTGTCGTTTTAATAGTTGCACTTTTTAATTATCGCAATTTTATTTATTGTCATTTTATTTATCGCACTTTAATTATTGTCATTTACTTTACGCTTTAAATTAAGTCTTTTATATTTTTAATATTTTACATTAGGTTTTAACTGCGACTAAAGTTTTAAAATCGACAAACCGGTCATTAAACGGTAAAAACCCCCTTTTATAATAATAATACTACTTATATTTATATTTATACAAATATAGTTTTAAAAATATAGCGTTAAACTTGGCTAGCTCCCTGTGGAACGAACCGGACTTACTAAAAACTACACTACTGTACGATTAGATACACTGCCTATAAGTGTTGTAGCAAGGTTTAGGTATACCCACTCTTTAAATAAATAAATAACTTGCGTAAAATTATATCGTATTTAATAGTATTTTGTAGTAAAAATATAACTATTTCGTATACACCTCTACGCACATTAAGTTTTTGGCGCCGCTGCCGGGGACGCTAAAACGCTATATTTTTAATTTTTATTAATAATATATAAAAAAAAATAAGGGCATGCCAACAAGCCATGAGTTAAAAGGACTTGTTAAATTGCAAGTTGGACAAAAAAAAATGATTATGATGGGGTATCCACCCAATATAACGCATTATAAATTTGGGAAATATGTTATCATGTGGGACAAATTAAAAATTGGAGGGCCGATCAATAATGGACAAGTAAAAGAGACGTGTGCTTTTTCTTCTTCTTTTTGACCAACAATTACTTTAAAGATAATCCCCATTTGTGTAAAAAAAAAATTTAAAATATTAAAATCGTAAAAAAAACAAAAATATAGTATTTGGGCCAAACCAGTTTGAACAGGCAATTTCAGATTTTACACATGCAATTCCAGTTTTCAACACGCAATTTCATATTTTCAACACGCAATTTCAGTTTTTGAACAGGCAATTTCAGATTTTACACACGCAATTTCGGACTTTCAACACGCAATTTCGGTTTTTCAACACGCAATTTCAGTTTTGAACATGCAATTTCGGATTTTACACATGCAATTTCAGATTTTAAACATGCAATTTCAGATTTTACACATGCAATTCCAGTTTTAAACACGCAATTTCGGACTTTCAACACGCAATTTCAGATTTTCAACACGCAATTTCGGTTTTTACACACGCAATTTCAGTTTTGAACATGCAATTTCGGATTTTACACACGTAATTTCGGTTCTGACCATGCAATTCCAAATTAAAAAAAAATTTTAAAAAAAATATATATTTTTAAGATTTTGTCTATAAAATTAAAAAGTGTTTTTAATTTAAGTTTTATTACCTTTAGATTTTTAGACTTTAGTCGCAGCTTTTAGTTGTAAGTTTGTAGACGCTAAGCTTTAGACGTAAAACTTTAATTTGTAAGTTTATTTTGTTTTTCGACAATTATTTTTCGACCTCTTATTTTTCGACACGCTTTTTCCTTTTCATTTCTACGCTCTAGTTTTTAGGACTTAGAATTTTTTCTATTTCTTCTCTAAAATTTCAAAACGAAAAATTATTTTAAGCGGTTAAATTGATAGACATCCAAATTTTCTGGTTCGTAGTAATAGTTGGATTTGTTAGTGGTGAGTTGTGGGCTTCCGATTTAAAGGGTCCTGGCTACCTGCTGCATCTATTGGCTATTCGAAACGTGGGCAAAATCAGAAAAGTCTATTAATTTGATAACTTATATAATTTTTATTTTTATAACTAATAGGATATTCAGTGAATGCACCGAGCCAAACGTTCACCACCTTTTATACGTTCACCACCTGTAACTCGATCAAGACATCTAGCCAATATTGTCGCCGTTGATTTTTCTTTAGAATCGTCATCCAGTCGACCAAGTACTTCAATTCAAATTTTCGATAATCCATTTTTTGAACCCGACTTCACAATTGAGAACCCGGAGGATATTCAGGGACAATTCAGAGATCCTGAACCGCTAATCATTCCTCCTGAACCACAAATCACTCATCCAGAAATTGTCGAGGAAGAAACCATTAAGTCAGAATCTTCTAGCGATTCAGATTCAACAAACACAATCATGGAAAATCTGGAACCTCTAAGTATGGAAGACCGAATGAGAGCTAAACGCACTGGCCAAGGTCATGCCATTACTCAACCAGACATTAATGCGCCAGATTATGAAATGAAAGGACAAATCCTACACATGGTAACTAATCAATGCCAATTTAGTGGTGCGCCGAAGGAAGATCCAAACGAACATCTTCGAACATTTAATAGGATCTGTACTCTATTCAAAATCCGAGAAGTGGAGGATGAACAGATATATCTCATGTTATTTCCCTGGACTTTAAAAGGAGAAGCCAAAGATTGGTTACAATCGTTACCTGAAGGGGCGATTGATACATGGGATGTTTTAGTTGAAAAATTTCTTAAACAATTCTTTCCGGCATCTAAAGCCGTGAGACTTCAAGGAGAAATTGTTACGTTCACTCAAAAGCCAAATGAAACTCTATATGAAGCATGGACAAGATTTGGAAAGTTATTGAGAGGATGTCCGCAACATGGTTTAGACACTTATCAAATAGTACAACTATTCTACCAAGGATGCGACATCACTACACGAAAAGACATCGATATAGCAGCTGGTGGTTCTATTATGAAGAAAACCGCAACTGAAGCTTACAAAATTATTGATAACACTGCTTCCCACTCACATGAGTGGCACCAAGAAAACGATATCGTTAGATCATCTAAAGCAGCTAGAGCCGATTCTAGCCATGACTTTGATTCCATTTCCGCAAAGATAGATGCTGTCGAGAGACGAATGGAAAACATGACTAAAGATATTCACTCAATACGAATTAGTTGTGAGCAGTGTGGAGGACCATATTTGACAAAAGATTGTCTCAGTATTGAACAAACAATGGAACAAAGAGAGAATATTTCATACATGAACCAAAGGCCTGGAAATAATTATCAGAATAATTATCAACCGCCAAGACCAAACTACAATCAAAATCAGAATTATAACCGAAATGTTCCATACAACAACCAACAAGGTCCTAGTAATCAACAAGTATCCAACAATACTTACAATCAGCAAAGACCTATTTTTCAAAATAAACCACCACAAACCGATGATAAAAAGACAAATTTAGAAGACATGATGTCGAAGCTAGTTGAATCTCAAACTCAATTTTTCACATCTCAGAAACAAACCAATGAACAAAATGCTCAAGCATTTAGAATTCAACAAGCTTCTATTCAAAATCTAGAACAAGAAGTAAGCAACCTAGCAAGGTTGATAGGTGAAAGAAAACCAGGAAGTCTACCTAGCGATACAAATGCTAACCCCTGAAATGAAATAGCTAAAGCCATTACCACAAGAAGTGGTATTACACTTAAACCACCTGAAATACCTGTAATTTCTGAGGACTCTATTCCTACTCCACAAGAACCACAATCTGAGCAAGATAAGGAAACAGAAACGGTAGTTGAAAAGGTTAATGAAGATAACGCAGTTAAAGCAAAGCCTTATGTTAAACCATACCAACCACCACTTCCTTACCCGAGTAAAATGAGAAAAGAAAGACTTGAAGCCGAGCAATCCAAATTCTTGGATATGTTTAAACAAATAAATGTAAATCTTCCTTTCATTGATGTGATTTCAGGAATGCCTAGATATGCTAAATTTCTGAAAGATCTAATCACAAATAGAAAGAAAATGGAAGAACTTTCGGCTGTTACTATGAATGTTAATTGTTCTGCAGTGCTGTTGAATAAGATACCAGAAAAACTTTCAGATCCAGGAAGTTTCACAATTCCATGTTTTCTGGGTAGTCATAGTTCAATAGAAGCATTGGCAGACTTAGGTGCTAGTATAAATTTAATGCCGTATTCACTATACACTAAACTAGACCTTGGAGAATTGAAACCAACACGAATAAGCATACAACTAGCCGATCGATCAGTAAAATATCCTAGAGGGATAATGGAGAACATGCTATAAAGTTGGTACTTTAGTATTTCCAGTAGATTTTGTTATTTTGGACATGGAAGAAGATTCTCGAGTTCCTCTAATATTAGGAAGACCATTCTTAAACACGGCTAAAGCAATAATAGACGTGTTCGGTAAGAAACTGACCCTAAGTATAGAGGACGAGAGTGTTACCTTTTCTGTGGATAGAGCCATGTAACAACCGCAATCTACAGATGATACATGTTATTATATTCAAACTATAGATTCGCATGCATAATTGTTAGAAGAATTTCCAGAATTACAAGGAACATGAGAATGTTCTTTAGGAGAAGGAACTGGACCAATTGATGAAGCTGAAATGTTAGCCGCACTTATGGCTAATGGATATGAACCAACAATAGAAAAAATTCAAATGCTAAAAGAAGAAGACAGATATCGATATAAATAATCGATAGAAGAACCACCGACATTAGAGTTAAAGCCACTTCCAAACCATTTGGAATATGCTTATTTACATGGTGAATCTGAATTACCTGTAATAATATCGTCTTCTCTTACGGAAAATGAAAAATCTCAACTCATTTCTGTGCTAAAAGCTCATAAACCAGCTATTGCATAGAACATTCATGACATTAAAGGCATAAGTCCTTCGTATTGGACACATAAAATCCTTATGGAAGAAGGTCATAAAACGTATGTGCAACACCAACGAAGACTAAATCCTAATATGCAAGATGTTGTTAAGAAAGAAATTATTAAACTACTTGATGCAGGTTTAATTTATCCAATCTCTGATAGTCCATGGGTAAGCCCAGTTCAATGCGTACCTAAGAAGGGTGGCATGACTGTCATCACAAATGAAAAAAATGAGCTTATTCCTACTAAGACTGTAACAGGATGGCGTGTTTGTATTGATTATAGAAAATTAAATGACGCCACCAGAAAAGATCACTTTCCCTTACCTTTCATTGATCAAATGTTGAAAAGATTAGCCGGAAATAGTTACTATTGTTTTCTTGATGGTTTCTCCGGATACTTTCAAATTTCAATAGCACCCGAAGATCAAGAAAAAACCACGTTCGCGTGCCCTTATGGTACTTTTGCTTACAAACGCATGCCATTTGGACTTTGCAATGCCCCTGCAACCTTTCAAAGGTGCATGATGGCGATTTTTCATGACATGATAGAAGAATGCATGGAAGTTTTCATGGATGACTTTTCAGTCTTCAGTGATACTTTTGAAACATGTCTAGTTAATCTTGAACGAATGTTTATTAGATGCGAACAATCAAATCTAGTACTTAATTGTGAGAAATGCCATTTCATGGTTAAAGAAGGCATCGTTCTTGGTCATAAAATTTCAAAGGAAGGAAATGAAGTGGATAGAGCGAAAGTAGATTTAATTGCTAAACTTCCATATCCCACCAATGTTAGAGGAGTTAGGAGTTTTCTAGGGCATGCCGGTTTTTATCGACGTTTCATAAAATATTTTTCTAAAATTGCCACTCCTATGAATAAACTCCTAGAAAAAGATGCTCCATTCATCTTTTCAGATGAATGCATTAAATCTTTTAATATTCTTAAAGAAAAACTCACTAATGCGCCGATCATGATAACTCCAAATTGGAATCTACCATTTGAACTTATGTGCGATGCAAGTGATTTTGCAATGGGAGTCGTTTTAGGACAAAGAATTGAAAAGCGATTTCAACCTATTTATTACGCTAGTAAGACGTTACAAGGAGCACAAACGAACTACACAACTACTGAAAAAGAACTCCTTGCTATTGTCTTTGCTTTTGACAAATTTCGTTCATATCTTGTTCTAGCTAAAACGGTGGTCTATACTGACCATTCTGCTCTAAGATACCTATTTTCGAAACAAGATGCCAAACCACGATTAATCCGTTAGATCTTACTCTTACAAGAGTTCGATATTGAGATCCGAGACAAAAAGGGAGCAGAAAATCTCGCCGCTGATCATCTTTCTCATCTTGAAAATCCCGAATTAGAAGTTCTAAATGAATCGGCCATACAAGATAACTTTCCTGATGAATATCTATTGAAGATAGATTATAATGAAATTCCATGGTTTGCAGACTATGCAAACTATTTAGAATGTGGATTCCTTGAAAAAGGGTTGTCGTACCAAAAACGAAAGAAATTCTTTAGTGATATAAAACACTATTTCTGGGAAGATCCACATTTGTTTAAAAGTTGTCCCGATGGAATAATACACCGATGTGTATTCGGGAATGAAGCCAGTCAAATCTTAAACCATTGTCACACAGGACCAACAGGAGGGCATTATGGGCCTCAACTCACAGCAAGAAAAGTTTACGATGCTGGATTCTATTGGCCTACAATTTTCAAAGACGTACACCTTCTTTGCAAATCCTGTGATGCTTGTCAAAGGGCCGGAAAAATAAGTCAACGTGATGAAATGCCACAAAATGTCTTTCAAGTATGTGAAGTATTTGACGTTTGGGGTATTGACTTTATGGGTCCATTTTCAAAATCTCATAATAATCTCTACATTCTCGTTGCAATTAATTATGTATCTAAATGGGCGGAAGCACAAGCTCTCCCGACTAACGATGCACGAGTTGTAGTCAACTTTTTAAAACGTCTTTTTGCTAGGTTCGGAACACCGAAAGCTTTAATAAGTGATCGGGGTAATCATTTTTGTAATAATCAACTTGAGAAAGCTCTCAAAAGATATGGAGTAACTCATAAAATCTCAACCGCTTATCATCCACAAACAAGTGGACAAGTTGAAAATACTAATCGAGCATTAAAACGTATTCTAGAGAAAACCGTAGGATCAAATTCGAAGGAATGGTCCATGAAATTGGAGGATGCACTCTGGGCTTTTAGAACAGCCTACAAAACTCTAATTGGAACCACACCTTTCAGACTCGTTTACGAAAAAGCATGTCATCTTCCAGTAGAAATTGAACACAAAGCATTTTGGGCTTTGAAGACATGTAATCTTGATTTACATGAAGCTGGACGTCTACGGTTAAGTAGATTAAACGAATTAGAAGAATTAAGACATGAAGCATACGAAAATTCGTTAACCTGTAAGGAAAGAACGAAGAAATAGCATGATAAAAGAATCAGAAGTTCAAAAGAATTTAACGCAGGAGACAGAGTTCTTCTTTTCAATTCACGATTCAAGCTATTTCCTGGAAAATTGAAATCAAGATGGTCTGGACCATTCATAGTCAAAAGAGTTTTCCCATACGGAACAATAGAGTTAATAAATTCAAATGAGATTGAATTTAAATTTAATGGTCACAGAGTTAAATATTACATAGATAATTCAATGGAAGTTGAAGATGAAGTTAATCACAATTTCGACACCACAGCTAACTAAGTATGGGAAGTTTCGAATCTTCTTAGGGTAATATATATTTATGTTAGAGTTAGATATTCTGTTTTCATGTAGATCTCGAGAATGGAATCCGAATGATCTTTCCCTAGCAGACCCTAAAGAACTAGTCTTCTCCTCCATTCTGAATTTTTATTTTTTTAGGTTTTACGAGATGAAGAATTCCTTTGATCTGAACCATGGTCTAATGCTACACGCTATGATTACTAAACATAATAATGACACACTTCCGAGTGAACTGGTATCATTCATAAGAGGCAAAATGGACAGAGTAAGAAAAGAACTCATAAAAGATCATCATAAAATACATTTTGGTAAAGGAAAATCAAAATCCGCAACAAAAAGAAGAGCACGACACCTTGAAAGATGTTACAAATGCGGAAAATGGTCACACGAAGGTAAATGTTCAAATAATCAAACATATTCAAATACCGAATTTGTTACTCTATGCAGAGAAGGACCATTCATATGTTTAAAAGAAAAGATATTGAAGAATCGAGGTAACGCTTATGTAGCTATGGAAAACCAAATCACACGACTCTCCTATGAGTCAGCTAAAATAGGTCTCTGAGAATTCTATCTAATAGGTAAGTATGTACAGTTTTTATTTTTGTTTTTTATTTATTACTTTTAACCTTTTGATAATAAACGCTGAATCGTTCGCTATAAAGTATTAAATTGGTATTCAATAAAATTAGGTATGCGTAACCGAAATTATTGATATCATACAAAAATATATTACATCACTGCGAAATTTACCGTTTATTCTTAAGGAATAAATATCTTTAATCAATCAATCCAAAATATTTCAAAAATTCGTCACGAGTAAAACTAGGTAATATAGCCGAAATTACTTTACCGAAAAGAGGGGCGTATATTTTTGTTAATATTTGATTGATTAAAGTGGGATAAAAGACCAAAAATATTTTTCATTTTAATTTTTACCTTATTTTTAAAATTAATATATAAATATCAAATTATTAATGTAAATTTTTAAAATCAATATAATTAAGTTTTTAAATATTTTAAAAATTAATATTTTTAATATAAGTTTGTAAAATTAATGTATAAAAATATTAATGATATTTATATGAATTTTTAATTTTATGCATTTTAAATTTAAGTTTAGTGTGAATTTAAAAACAAAAATTTACTTTATTTCATTAAGTTAAAAATTTGATATCTAAAATTCGTCGTGAGTTGAATACTAGGTCGTTGAACCGAAATTGCTTTATCCAAGGGCGGGACCAGAAATTTTGTTATCATTATTTTTAATCTTATTGATCTAAAGTATGCCAAAAAAAAAAACCCGAAAATCTTTGCTTTTAAAACAATCACTTTAAAATGAAAAATTTTAAAATTTTGTCGAGGGACGGACTAGGTAAACATACCGAAACTACCTCTACCTAAAGTAAAAGGAAACAAAATGTTAAAAATTATTCATTTAAATTGTTTTAATAAATAAAGGTTTTATAAAACAAATATATTATGTATATATTTGTTTGTAGTTTATATTATGTACAAAACAGGGTAAAATAGCACACTTTCAAAAACTGGCATTATGTTCAGCAAAAGCTACTAATTTTAACGACAAGGCGTAAAATATCAAATGTGATATAAAACAATAGGTTTGCAAACTCGGTATTTTTAATCATTTTTCTACACTAATCACCCTCATGAATTTAAATTTTTACTGATTTCTTGCAAATGAGGGCATTGCAAGATCTCAAGTGTGGGGAAGGGTTATAAATTCTCTGAGGTTTACACTTGGTTTAATTGCCAAATTTTGTGAAAATTTGAAAATTTTTCAACTAAATGAATTCAAAATCATGTTTATACATATTTATGAACGATGAAAACTAGGTGTTAATACCGAAATTATAGTTACCTCGGAAAGGACATAAATTGAGAAACACCCTAAAACGCTTGAATTCATTTAAAATGGAATAAAGGAGAATAAAAAGGTAAAGAAAGAAACTAAGTGTGGGGAGAATGTACCAAGTTATTCAATAAAACTATCTATCACATGTTTCGGTAAAGTTTATTGCATGTGCTTTTGTTTTGGACTAAATTAACTGCTTTACCCGTAATATTATAATAAAGATAAAAGAAAAGAGGGATCTACACGATGAATCAATTCCATCATTAAAAGGAAGTAAAGTCTTCCTGAAAAAAAATGCGCTTCTTGATTTAGGTCAGGAAGTTGTCATCCAGACCAGTTGTAGAGTCTACGAAAAACCTTGAAAAGTTTTCTCTAAAATCAGCTGGAAATCCACGGACTTCAACATCAAACAGGGTCGCCAAGTGGTCAGACTTATCCTAACCATGAGAGGATCTGTCTCGTAAAATGGGGAGAGCACCGTGCAAATTAGCTTGATAAGACTAATGAATCAGACCCCCAGAAAGGATAATCTCCTTAAAGATTAAAAATCAGCTTTTAAGCCTGATATTACTCAATCCTAGATTGACCTTAAAGATTGAGAATTACAAACTCATGGAATTCAATGATATCTAAACTCGAGCTTGAACGAGAAAATATTGATCAAAATTAAAACCGATTTGTTTTCTGAAAACCTATTTTCAAGGTGTTCATTACCATTGAACGTAAAATCCTAAGAATTCATCAGAATTCATTAGGTCACCTGAACCAAATTGGGTGTCAACCGTAAGAACGGTGGTTGCATAGCATGGTCGAAGACAGGACCTTGTGCCAGACCGAAAAATTATAGAGTGATCTTTGCTATTTCTCCTACAAAGGATAGTAATTGCATCTGACACGTTGTGGACCATAATCAAAAGCATGTCATTTGACATTGCCTTAACAGTTGCTTGTTCAACGCTTTCCTTTACAACCAGATGGTAGTTTACCGAAAGGTAATATACGGAGCAAGTAAACAGGATGTGTGCTTTCCTAATACAAGGTTGGCAAGTGGGTGACACAAAACCGCAAGTTTTGAGCTAAAATTTTAAAATCTGAAACCCACAACACCTACAAAACAATTTGCAACACTGATAAAGGGTTAAATCGGAAAAATTATCTAGGGTAAAAACTAGATTGAATTTTCAAAAGATCAAATATTTTCATAAAGATCCAATTTCCTTAAAGGATCTAACTTTTCATAGTCATGTGGGACTGTAAACCACAAACATTACTATCATTGTTCATACCGCTGTATCAAAATCACTGATGTATAAAGTGTGAGAATAAAAAAGTGATTCGAGTGAAGTGTGATTTTATTTCAAGTTCTATATTGCTTGAGGACAAGCAACGTTTAAGTGTAGGGATATTTGATATTGCTCCAAACGAACATATAATTAGTCGCAATATCGTTCCAATATGTAAATTTTTTAAATGTAATTTCCTTATTTTTAGTTGTAATAGTTAAATAAATAAATGCGAAGACGAAAGACGCAAATCGCTCGAAAATGAAGATTTAAATATGAAAACGAAGATTTGAAAGACGAAAACGTCCAAAATGCTCAAACGTACAAGTTACACTCCAAGTGGTTTAATTTATTGATGATTAACGTCTAAAAATGACAAGAGTACAAGACGCGAAACGCAAAGTACAAGATATCTAAGCATACGAAAAGGCGTTCAAAAATCCGGAATCGAGACATGAACCAACTATCAACGTACGACTCAACGGAGCTAAAATTACAAGTTAACTATGCACAAGAATATAATATAATATATATATAATTCATAATAATAATAATAATATAATAATAATATAATAATAATAATAATATCTCAATTTGAAAATTGAGAAATGAAAGCCACCGGACTTTAATAATGCACAAGTTGATTTGAAAACTTTCATTCACCAAAAATTCAACTCAAGAATAGTGAATTCCATTTGCTATAAATACGAGAGGATGCAAACATCTCAAGACACACCTTCACACATCTTTTTCTCTTCTCTATCTCTCAACGTAATATATATATATATATATATATATATATATATATATATATATATATATTATAATTTTAATTTTAATTTTAATAATAATAAGGGTATGTTAACGAATGTTGTAAGTGTGTAAGTCAAAATTCTGTCAGTGTAACGCTACGCTATTATTAATCATTGTAAGTTATGTTTAACCTTTTTAAATTAATGTCTCGTAGCTAAGTTATTATTATGCTTATTTAAATTGAAGTAATCATGATGTTGGGCTAAATATTAAAGACGGGGTAATTGGGCTTTGTACCATAATTGGGGTTTGGACAAAAGAACGACACTTGTGGAAATTAGACTATGGGCTATTAATGGGCTTTATATTTGTTTAATTAAATGATAGTTTGTTAATTTAATATAAAGATTTACAATTGGACGTACCTATAAATAACCATATACACTCGATCGGACACGATGGGCGGGATATTTATAAGTACTAATAATCGTTTATTTAACCGGACACGGGAATGGATTAATAGTCTATGGACTTATTAAAACAGGGGTGAATTATATACAAGGAAAATTGGTGTAATTATAGTTTAAGTCCCCAATTAGTTGGAATATTTGACTTCGGATATAATGATAATTTGACGAGGACACTCGCACTTTATATTTATGACTGATGGACTGTTATGGACAAAAACCAGATGGACATATTGAATAATCCAGGATAAAGGACAATTAACCCATGGTAATAAACTATAATCAACACGTCAAACATCATGATTACGGAAATTTAAATAAGCATAATTCCTTTGTTTCATATTTAATTGCACTTTTAATTATCGCACTTTAATTTATTGTCATTTTAATAATTGCACTTTTTAATTATCGCAATTTTATTTATTGTCATTTTATTTATCGCACTTTAATTATTGTCGTTTACTTTACGCTTTAAATTAAGTCTTTTATATTTTTAATATTTTACATTAGGTTTTAACTGCGACTAAAGTTTTAAAATCGACAAACCGGTCATTAAACGGTAAAAACCCCCTTTTATAATAATAATACTACTTATATTTATATTTATACAAATATAGCTTTAAAAATATAGCGTTAAACTTGGCTAGCTCCCTGTGGAACGAACCGGACTTACTAAAAACTACACTACTGTACGATTAGGTACACTGCTTATAAGTGTTGTAGCAAAGTTTAGGTATATCCACTCTTTAAATAAATAAATAACTTGTGTAAAATTGTATCGTATTTAATAGTATTTTGTAGTAAAAATATAACTATTTCGTATACACCTCTACGTACATCATTAGGGTTTGGACAAAAGACCGACACTTGTGGACATTGGACTATGACTATTAATAGATGGGGGGTATTGTCTAATTGAGCGACAACTCATTAGAATCTGTCGAACCTATCTTCAAATTAATTACCTTAATAATTATTAAATGATTATGAATGTCCGATATTAGTGACGTTTATACGACATCCTTTACAATCATTAATTAATTATTCGGGTTGGGTAATTGATTATTCAAACTGATCAAGTGGGTAAATTAATATTCATATCTCATTAAAACAGGGGTGGATTACATACAAGGGTAATTGGTGTAATTGTTAACAAAGTATTAAAACCTTGGATTACACGCAGTCGATAACCTGGTGTAATTATTAACAAAGTATTAAAACTTGTTACAGTTCGAATCCCTAATTAGCTGGAATATTTGACTTCGGGAATAAGGTTAATTTGATGAGCATTTTATAATTATGACCGATGGACTATTATGGACAAAAACCAGATAGGTATCAAATAAATCCAGGATAAAGGACAATTAATCCAGAGAAATAAATTAAAATCAAAATGTCAAACATCATGGTTACGAAAGTTTAAATAAGCATAATTGTGTTATTTTATATCTCATCGTACTTTTATTTACTGTCATTTTATTTCTTATCGCAATTTTAATTATCGCAACTTTAAATATCGTTATTTATTTTACGCACTTTAATTTTTGTGACGCCCCGTACTAAATCATCATGTACGGACCATCATCAACAGGATCATTACAAGGTTAAGTACTATATGCGTTTTCAAAACAGGGTTTGCATTAGTTAATAAAAGTGACGTCATAACAAACGTCGAATGTTTTACAATCCAAAAGTAAGCTTCACTAAGTAGAAGCATTAAATAAGTGTACGTGACCACAAAGGTCGTTACATAACATAGTTTCAAAAGTAAATAAGTTTGAATGCAAGATAAGTAGTCATGCGATAACAACTCTAGGCAGCGGGTTCTACAGCACGACTAGTAAGATAGCGGA
The DNA here is from genome assembly GCF_046630445.1 of Rutidosis leptorrhynchoides. Classification (NCBI taxonomy): domain Eukaryota; kingdom Viridiplantae; phylum Streptophyta; class Magnoliopsida; order Asterales; family Asteraceae; genus Rutidosis; species Rutidosis leptorrhynchoides. The sequence continues at coordinate 718,247,942 of NC_092333.1, forward strand.
AGCGACTTCAAGCACCTGAGAAATACATGCTTAAAAAGGTCAACACAAAGGTTGGTGAGCTATAGTTTAAGTATAACAGTAATGTAAGTAGGCAACGAGATTTCAGTGCTACAACGAGCGTTCAAAAGTATGTAAAAGTATATGCTTAACCGTGGGCACCCGGTAACTAACTTAACGTTTAATGTACCCCCTTAAAGTGCACTTGGCAAGTGCGTATAACCTCGAAGTATTAAACACCCGTTAAATTCTAGCGCTACTAGCCCGAGTGGGGATGTCAAACCCTATGGATCCATATCTAAGATTCGCGTTCACGGTTCAAAAACCGATGATTAAACGTTACCGAGCTAAAGGGAATGTTTCTGCCGTTATATAACCCACACATATATAAAGTTTAAGTACTCGTGCCTAGTATGTAAAACATAAAATCCGTATGCATTCTCAGTTCCCAAAATAAGTTAAAGTAAAAAGGGAATGCTATAACTCACAATGATAGTAGTAGCGGTAATGTAGTAGTCGGGAAAGGTGTGCAAGTAACGGTCCGAATGTCCTCAACCTAAGTCAAATAGTACTAAGTCAGTAAGTCGTCTCAAAAGGTTTATAAGTATGTAATTAAGGTCATAAGGGTCATCATCAATCATCATTAAACAAAAGGTAACAAGTAAGGTTCGTTTATGAAAGTAGTTTAAAACAAAGGCTGACTTGGATCAGTCACCACGGCCTCTACCCTTACTGAATTAAGGTGAGACCAGTGGCCATGGCTCCGTCTATGAGTCCCTTAAGTGTGGTAAAATTTACAGAAGCAAACTCGTCTTGGTTTGACCGTGGCGACGGTCTAAGTGCGAGTAGGTCAGAAATTTCTGCACAACGTTAAAGGACATAGTGACGATCGAAGGGACATAAATCCTAAACCGTAATTCGGATTAAGACGAGTCCTATATGAAAAGTTATCTACACGAACGGAGCTATCTGAAAATCAAGGTTACAGTAGCCCAGGTGTACTGGTCTGTTACAGAAACCAGAAAAACAGAAACTGTACACAGAAATCAGAAAAGTAATTGGACATAGTGACGCTCGGAGGGCCGTAGACTCTAAACCGTAACTCGGATTAAGACGAGTCTTATATGAAAAGTTATCTACTCGAAAAGTTCTATCTAAAAATCAAGGTTAGAACAGCCCAGGTCTACTGGTCTGTTCCAGAAGCATCAGGTCAGTAGGTTTTGGACAGAACAGTGAGTTTTTAAGGGTTCCGGTGGTCTTGGTGCTTGATGTTCATCATGGCTCTCATCCTTGATGCATATAGCTTCAAGTGTACAACTCATTGATGTATCTACATCATCTTAACCAAGTCTTGACCATCATAACCCATGTGCAAGTCTAAGACATGAAGCACAACTCACTTAAGAGTTGTATGATGTTTGATGAACCAAAGTTTCATCAAGGTCTTAGATCTAACACATACATCAACTTTAAAACTAGTCATAAGCTACAAGCTTGAAAATAAACTTAAGTACACAAGATCTTAGGTTGTAGAACTTAGTTCTTAGTAGATCTTGAAGATCTTAGTTTCAAATGTATAGATCTAGTACTTAAGTTAATCAACACAAGTGTGTGAAGTTGTAACTAGCAAGTTAAACTTCTATGTCTTGAACTTACAAAGTTTCAAGTATAATAATCAAGTTTTAACTAGTAAATACTTGACCATGAACATAAATCACAAATTTAACTAAGTAAAAGTGAAACAAATAACTAGATCTACAAGTTTTATGTTTACATTTGTTTCATACTTGAGAAGATCAAACCAAAGTGTAGATCTTAATAGTTCAAGTCAACAATATAAACAATAAGAAAGTTTTGAAACTTATGAACTTGAAAAAATGAAATTAAAGTGAACATAAATAAAGTAAGTAACTAGATCTTTAAGTATTTGTTCATGTTTGTATCATGCTTGAGAAGATTCAACTAAGTTTTGAATCTTAAGAGTTCAAGTCTACAAATCATGAAAACAAAGAAAGATCTTAAGGTTTATGAACTTGAAACATGAAATTACATAATTATGGAACTACAAACTAGTGAGTTTGAGTTCTTGTTCTTGGTTCTTCAAAATCAAAAGAAGAAACCAAGATCTAAGAAGATTCAAGCTAAAGAGACTTGATCTTTACAACAAACAAGTAATAATTACAAACAACAAGTAATAAACAAAAGATGATGATGATTATTGATGTTTATAGTTTCGGTTTTTGCAAGCAAAAGGAAGAAGAAAAAAAGTCTAATACTTACAAGAGGAAGAGAGAAAATTTAGAGAGTTTGAGAGTAGTTTGAATGTGTGAGAGAAAGAAATGAAATGCAAGTAATACAAGTATCAAATAAAAGAGAAAAAAAAATGAACTCCTTTAGTCCCTAGGTGGTGGACGGTTTTGTGGTTCAAAGGGGAGGGTCAAAAATTGCTTTCTTGTGTGGGATAATGGTGAGAGCTAAAATGGGTAACAAGTTAAAAGAAGTCTTGCATGCTTGAGACAACTTTGTCTCTAAATTAGCCTAATTAAACCTTGATTATACTTAACATAAACTAGCTTACTAGAATGGGCTTACAAGTCCATTTAAGTGTAGGGTGGGCTTACTAGTCCAAGTCCATTAATTAAACGCCCAAGTTTAATTAAAGATGCAATTTAAATAATTAAAGCCCAAGTAATTAATCACTGACCTTGATTAATTAAAATGATTAATAATAAATAATCATGAATGTAAATAATATTCTAAAAATATTATTCGCGAAGTTTCGTGTGTCGCAGAGATGTTTCGGGCCCTTAAAAGTCAAGTACGGGCAATCATGGAAACATGTAAATGTAATTATATACATTCGTTTAATCACACGTATTAATAATAATAATTATTAATAAATAAATGTTGGAAAATCCAGGGTCGTTACATTATCCACCTGTTAAAGAAAATTTCGTCCCGAAATTTAAGCTGAAGTAGCTGGAGGAGTCGGAAAAAGATGAGGATATTTCCGCATCATTTGATCCTCTCGTTCCCAAGTAAACTCAGGTCCTCGTTTGGCATTCCATCATACTCGTACAATCGGAATCTTGTTGTGTTTCAAAGTTTTGATCTCACGATCCATAATCTCAACAGGTTCCTCCACAAAGTGGAGTTTGTCATCAATAGTAAGTTCTTCCAATGGTATGATGAGTTCGGGTGCAGCAAGACACTTCTTCAAGTTTGACACATGGAAGGTAGGATGAACTGAGCTCAATTGTGCTGGTAGATCCAAACGGTATGCAACTGGTCCAACACGTTCCAAGATCTCGAAAGGACCAATGTATCGTGGGTTCAACTTTCCACGTTTTCCAAAACGGATCACACCTTTCCAAGGTGCAACCTTCAACATTACACGATCACCAACATTAAATGCAAAGTCTTTCCGTTTAAGATCGGCATAACTCTTTTGGCGATCACGGGCAGTCTTAAGTCTAGCTTGGATCTGAGCAATCTTCTCCGTGGTTTCGTGGACTACCTCGGGTCCGGTGATTTGCTTTTCGCCTACTTCGGCCCAACAAATAGGAGATCGGCACTTACGACCATACAATGCTTCAAAAGGTGCAGCATTAATGCTTGAGTGATAACTGTTGTTGTACGAGAATTCGGCGAGTGGCAAATGCCTTTCCCAGGCCCTTCCAAAATCAATGACACATGCACGCAGCATGTCCTCCAAGGTCTGAATCGTTCGTTCACTTTGCCCGTCAGTCTGAGGATGATAAGCAGTACTCATGTCAAGACGAGTTCCCATGGCTTCTTGCAAAGAACGCTAAAATCTGGAAGCAAAACGGGGATCGCGATCGGAGATGATTGATAAAGGTACACCATGACGAGATACAACCTCTTTGATGTACAGCTGAGCAAGTCTTTCCATTGTATCAGTTTCCTTCATCGCTAGGAAGTGTGCAGATTTGGTGAGGCGGTCAACAATAACCCAAATAGTATCGCATCCGCCCACCGTCTTCGGCAGCTTAGTAATGAAATCCATTGTGATCTTTTCCCACTTCCATTGTGGGATTTCCGGCTGTTGAAGTAACCCAGAAGGTCTCTGATGCTCAGCTTTAACCTTCGAGCAAGTCAAACACTTACCAACATAAGTCGCAACGTCCTTCTTAAGATTCGGCCACCAATACTGTTCTTTAAGGTTGTGGTACATCTTACCCGCACCGGGGTGAATCGAATATCTCGATTTGTGTGCTTCATCAAGTATCAGGTTTCGTAGATCTCCATAATAAGGTACCCAAATTCTTCCGGCATAACATCGGAGTCCAGACTCTCTAACCTCGAATCGAGAGACAAGTATGTTCAAATGCTCGTGAGATATGTTCTCCTCCTTGAGAGCCTCAACTTGGGCTACTCTGATCTGGTTGTTGAGGTTCGAATGGATGGTGATGTTCAGAGCCCTAACACGGAGAGGTGCCGTCCTCTCCTTTCGGCTTAAAGCGTCAGCTACAACATTGGCCTTGCCAGGGTGATAACGGAGTTCACAATCGTAGTCGTTGAGCATCTCGATCCATCGACGCTGTCTCATATTCAGTTGCTTCTGATCGAAGATGTGCTGGAGACTCTTGTGATCGGTGAAGATAGTGCTCTTAGTTCCATACAAATAATGTCTCCACAATTTGAGTGCAAAGACAACGGCTCCAAGTTCAAGATCATGTGTAGTGTAGTTCCGCTCGTGAATCTTCAGTTGGCGGGAGGCATAGGCAATAACCTTTGATCGTTGCATCAGTACACAACCAAAACCACTCTTCAATGCATCGCAATAAACAACAAAGTCGTCACTACCTTCAGGAAGTGATAGGATAGGTGCGGAGGTTAACTTCTTCTTCAAAGTTTGGAATGCTGATTCGTGTGCGGGTTCCCAAATGAACTGCTTGCCCTTGTGAGTCAGTGCGGTCAAAGGACGCGCAATCAGAGAAAATCCTTCGATAATAACCGGCGAGACCTAGAAATTGGCGAATATGCGTTGGAGTAGTGGGGGTCTCCCACTTGCTGATGGCTTCAATCTTGGCGGGATCAACTTTGATACCCTGGTCGCTCACAACATGACCCAAAAATTGTACCTCCTTCAACCAAAATTCACACTTGGAGAATTTGGCGTAAAGTTGCTCTTGTCTTAAGAGTTCAAGCACTAATCGGAGGTGTTGCTCATGTTCTTCTTCGCTCTTAGAGTATATGAGGATATCATCTATGAAGACGATAACAAACTTGTCCAAGTAAGGCTTGCAGACACGATTCATGAGGTCCATGAACACGGCAGGTGCACTTGTCAAACCGAATGGCATCACGAGGAACTCATAATGACCATAACGGGTCCTGAATGCAGTTTTCATCACGTCACTTTCCTTCACCCTCAGCTGGTGATATCCGGATCGCAAATCGATCTTTGAATAAATGCTCGATCCTTGTAGTTGATCAAAAAGATCGTCAATTCGTGGAAGAGGATATCGATTCTTGATAGTCAATTTGTTGAGTTCACGGTAGTCGATACACATACGGAAGGATCCATCCTTCTTCTTCACAAACAACACCGGTGCGCCCCAAGGCGAGAAGCTTGGTTGGATAAACCCTCGATCTAATAGCTTTTGTAGTTGACTCTGTAATTCTTGCATCTCGGAAGGTGCGATTCTATAAGGTGCGCGAGCTACAGGTGCAGCTCCTGGCACTAAGTCAATCTGAAACTCTACTGCTCTCTGCGGCGGTAATCCAGGCAATTCCTCTGGGAAGACATCAGAAAATTCGTTCACAATTCGAACGTCGTTCACGTTCTTCACCTCAGTTTCTACCGCTTTCACATGTGCTAGGACAGCAAAGCGTCCCTTCTTCATAATCTTTTGCGCTTTCACGCAACTAATGAGGTTCAACTTCGAGGTACATCTCTCTCCATAGATAACCAGTGGTTCGCCATCTCCTTGTGGTATGCGAAGTGCTTTATCTCCACAGATAACATCGGCCTTTATCTTGCTCAACCAATCCATACCGACGATCACGTCAAAACTTCCCAGTTTGATAGGTATCAAATCAATTTCGAAATCTGCACCAGCTATGTTGATAATAGCTCCACGACTAATATGGTCAACCTTTTCAAGTTTTCCATTGGCGACCTCGACAAGCATACTTTCCTTCAAAGGAACTAACGACCAATCTAACTTATCACAAAAATGTCTACACACATAGCTCCTATCGGCACCAGTATCAAATAGGACAGAAGCTAAAAGATTGTTGATTTTGAATATACCTGTCACCAAGTCGGGGTTGTCGCGTGCGTCCCTTGCATTAACATTGAAGGCTCTAGCACGTGGTGGTCCGCCATCCTTACGCTTGTTTGGGCACTCTTTTCTGAAATGGCCCGTCTTTCCACACTCATAACATTTCCTAGGCCCATTGTTGTTGTGGTTTGGCTTCACGTTCAAAGTAGTAACCTTACAATCCTTACCAACATGTCCAGTCCGTTGGCATTTCTCACAGACAACATTGCAATACCCGGTGTGGTGCTTATAACACCTCTTGCATTGTGGTAAAGTTCCCTTGTAGTTCGGATTGGAGCTGTTGTTGTTGGGGTTGGTGTTGTTGTTGTTTTGCCTGAACCCTTCATGTCGCTTCGCCGGGTTTTGATCATAGTTCTTACCCCTGTTGTTGTTGTGGTTGTTGTCCCATTTCCTCTTCTCGCCACTACCAGTTTCAAACTTAGCCTTCTCCGGCTCTTCAAGGATGATTTGATTCAAGAGAGTATGCGCCATGCGCATTGCTTCGGGAATGCTTGGTGGTTTGGATGAGGTAACATTACCCTTGATGGACTTAGGAAGTCCCGAGAAGTATTTTTCCAAGCGCTTAAATTCGGGGGTGACCATGGTCGGACACATAAGAGCCAACTCCAAAAACCTACGGTTGTAACTGTTAAGGTCGTTCCCTACGGCCTTTAACTGCATAAATTCGATTTCCATCTTCTGAATTTCGGTTCTCGGACAGTATTCCTCGATCATAGCACATTTAAATTCTTCCCAAGGCGTAGCATACGCCTCATCAATTCCTTGCGCTTGGGCCATGGTATTCCACCATGTAAGCGCGCCATCAGAAAGCGTGCAAGATGCAAATTTCGTTTTGTTAGCTTCCGAACAATTGCTAACCCTGAATACCGATTCCAACTTTTCAAACCATCTGGTGAGACCAACTGGTCCCTCGGTGCCGCTGAAGTTATGCGGTTTGCAGCTCTGGAATTCCTTGTAAGTACACCCATCTCGGACTAGTGGAACGACAGGCGGTGGTACAATTGGAGGGTTCCTTTCTGCTAGAGCAGCAGCAACACGTTCGTTAATCATGTCCTCAATCTGGGCGGCGGTAGGTGTGGTTCTTCCGTTGGCCATGGTATTCTAAACAAAAATTTTGACCCAAGTCAAAATCCAGCATGCAAGTAGTAGTAATACAGTATATAGTGACTAACATGGAATCAAAACATCACATGTTATTAAATAATGCATCTAGGTACAAATACCACAGAATCCTCGTACAGCAATGTAAATAGAACATCGTGCAAGAATTAAATAATGCAAAGTTCCATTCGTTAATAATAATAAGTTTCATACATCTGAATAAGTTCGTACAATACATATGAAATACATGAAACTATGTCTAGATTACATCATGAAATCTAAATACAAGGTCCTACGGTGAAGGCGGGTGAACTGCTCCTCGAGCCAACTGCTCCTCGAGCTCAGTGACTCGAGCTCGGAGAGTCTCAATCTCCCTCATCAGTTCCTCGTTAGAGGGAGCTGGTGGGGCAGGCGGTGCAGGTGGGGCGGGTGGTGCGGGTGGTGCCGGTGGTGCTGATGTAGATGGTCCGGCTCCGGATGTAGACGGTACGTCCCTAGATGTAAGTGGTGCGTATCTGAATCTAGGTGGTACGGTTCCAGGAATAGTCAATACGTAACGGGGAACCTTACGTATCTGTGGGTCGGCAGGGTATGGCACAACTAGTTTACGAGCAGTAACCCTACGTCGATGTCCAAAAGCATCAGTAAAAACACGACCTCCATTCACCCCTGGAATGACGGTGCCATCGAAACGGTACCGCTTCTTCGGCGGGGTGGAGGGTGCCTGAATAGGTCTATCGGCAGGATCCTCATCATTGCTGGAGTCGTCAGATGAGGTGTCGTCTGAAGGAGCATCGGTGGAAGACCCGTCGTCTGAATCATGTGGTGGTGACGCGGGTGGCGGAGGTGGTAATCCGAAATGTCCGAAAGCGGCCAACATCTGTCGGTGTCGGCCTGGCGTAATCACGGCTAGGCGTCCGTCGGGAGTGCGTCGGCAAGGTGTGCGCCAGTGATTACGGAAGGGACCTTCCCCGAACTCCGCGGGGATCTCCATACCACCAATGCGAGCCAGTTGCCTCGGGGGTCTGGAAGCAGACGCTGGGGCAGGTGCGCTAGAGCTAGCTCCAGAAGTAGAAGCGCCGGGATTGCCAGTGGGTGTCGGGGCCGGAATATCGGCAGCAGCAGCAGCAGCAGGTGCAGCAGTAGGTGGAACAACGGGGTCTGAGCCTGTACTGCCCGGAATGTCAATAGGTGGAACGTCCGACATCTGAACAAGGAAAAGTAAATTTTCCCTGTCAATAAGCACGCAAATAATAGGCCAACAGTTTAAATCATGTATAACAGTAAGTAGCATGGCAATATCGGCAAATCGTATGAAAGTAGCATGCAATCGGAAGCAAGTAGCATCATGCAGTAGTGATATCATATAGTAGCATACAGCATATAGCAGTAAAAGTAAGCAGCAGCATGCAGTAAACACAGCGGAAACAAGTAAACTAGCAAGTTGTAGATTAGTCCTATTAGTGAATCCTACTCGGATCGGTCTTAGACTCACTAATGCAACCTAATTCCCTACAACCAATGCTCTGATACCAAATGTGACGCCCCGTACTAAATCATCATGTACGGACCATCATCAACAGGATCATTACAAGGTTAAGTACTATATGCGTTTTCAAAACAGGGTTTGCATTCGTTAATAAAAGTGACGTTATAACAAACGTCGAATGTTTTACAATCCAAAAGTAAGCTTCACTAAGTTGAAGCATTAAATAAGTGTACGTGACCACAAAGGTCGTTACATAACATAGTTTCAAAAGTAAATAAGTTTGAATGCAAGATAAGTAGTCATGCGATAACAACTCTAGGTAGCGGGTTCTACAGCACGACTAGTAAGATAGCGGAAGCGACTTCAAGCACCTGAGAAATACATGCTTAAAAAGGTCAACACAAAGGTTGGTGAGCTATAGTTTAAGTATAACAGTAATGTAAGTAGGCCACGAGATTTCAGTGCTACAACGAGCGTTCAAAAGTATGTAAAAGTATATGCTTAACCGTGGGCACCCGCTAACTAACTTAACGTTTAATGTACCCCCTTAAAGTGCACTTGGCAAGTGCGTATAACCTCGAAGTATTAAACACCCGTTAAATGCTAGCGCTACTAGCCCGAGTGGGGATGTCAAACCCTATGGATCCATATCTAAGATTCGCGTCCACGGTTCAAAAACCGATGATTAAACGTTACCGAGCTAAAGGGAATGTTTCTGCCGTTATATAACCCACACATATATAAAGTTTAAGTACTCATGCCTAGTATGTAACACATAAAATCCGCATGCATTCTCAGTTCCCAAAATAAGTTAAAGTAAAAAGGAAATGCTATAACTCACAATGATAGTAGTAGCGGTAATGTAGTAGTCGGGAAAGGTGTGCAAGTAACGGTCCGAATGTCCTCAACCTAAGTCAAATAGTACTAAATCAGTAAGTCGTCTCAAAAGGTTTATAAGTATGTAATTAAGGTCATAAGGGTCATCATCAATCATCATTAAACAAAAGGTAACAAGTAAGGTTCGTTTATGAAAGTAGTTTAAAACAAAGGCTGACTTGGATCAGTCACCACGGCCTCTACCCTTAGTGAATTAAGGTGAGACCAGTGGCCATGGCTCCGTATATGAGTCCCTTAAGTGTGGTAAAATTTACAGAAGCAAACTCGTCTTGGTTTGACCGTGGCGACGGTCTAAGTGCGAGTAGGTCAGAAATTTCTGCACAACGTTAAAGGACATAGTGACGATCGAAGGGCCATAAATCCTAAACCGTAATTCGGATTAAGACGAGTCCTATATGGAAAGTTATCTACACGAACGGAGATATCTGAAAATCAAGGTTACAGTAGCCCAGGTGTACTGGTCTGTTACAGAAACCAGAAAAACAGAAACTGTACACAGAAATCAGAAAAGTAATTGGACATAGTGACGCTCGGAGGGCCGTAGACTCTAAACCGTAACTCGGATTAAGACGAGTCTTATATGAAAAGTTATCTACTCGAAAAGTTCTATCTAAAAATCAAGGTTAGAACAGCCCAGGTCTACTGGTCTGTTCCAGAAGCATCAGGTCAGTAGGTTTTGGACAGAACAGTGAGTTTTTAAGGGTTCCGGTGGTCTTGGTGCTTGATGTTCATCATGGCTCTCATCCTTGATGCATATAGCTTCAAGTGTACAACTCATTGATGTATCTACATCATCTTAACCAAGTCTTGACCATCATAACCCATGTGCAAGTCTAAGACATGAAGCACAACTCACTTAAGAGTTGTATGATGTTTGATGAACCAAAGTTTCATCAAGGTCTTAGATCTAACACATACATCAACTTTAAAACTAGTCATAAGCTACAAGCTTGAAAATAAACTTAAGTACACAAGATCTTAGGTTGTAGAACTTAGTTCTTAGTAGATCTTGAAGATCTTAGTTTCAAATGTATAGATCTAGTACTTAAGTTAATCAACACAAGTGTGTGAAGTTGTAACTAGCAAGTTAAACTTCTATGTCTTGAACTTACAAAGTTTCAAGTATAATAATCAAGTTTTAACTAGTAAATACTTGACCATGAACATAAATCACAAATTTAACTAAGTAAAAGTGAAACAAATAACTAGATCTACAAGTTTTATGTTTACATTTGTTTCATACTTGAGAAGATCAAACCAAAGTGTAGATCTTAATAGTTCAAGTCAACAATATAAACAATAAGAAAGTTTTGAAACTTATGAACTTGAAAAAATGAAATTAAAGTGAACATAAATAAAGTAAGTAACTAGATCTTTAAGTATTTGTTCATGTTTGTATCATGCTTGAGAAGATTCAACTAAGTTTTGAATCTTAAGAGTTCAAGTCTACAAATCATGAAAACAAAGAAAGATCTTAAGGTTTATGAACTTGAAACATGAAATTACATAATTATGGAACTACAAACTAGTGAGTTTGAGTTCTTGTTCTTGGTTCTTCAAAATCAAAAGAAGAAACCAAGATCTAAGAAGATTCAAGCTAAAGAGACTTGATCTTTACAACAAACAAGTAATAATTACAAACAACAAGTAATAAACAAAAGATGATGATGATTATTGATGTTTATAGTTTCGGTTTTTGCAAGCAAAAGGAAGAAGAAAAAAAGTCTAATACTTACAAGAGGAAGAGAGAAAATTTAGAGAGTTTGAGAGTAGTTTGAATGTGTGAGAGAAAGAAATGAAATGCAAGTAATACAAGTATCAAATAAAAGAGAGAAAAAAATGAACTCCTTTAGTCCCTAGGTGGTGGACGGTTTTGTGGTTCAAAGGGGAGGGTCAAAAATTGCTTTCTTGTGTGGGATAATGGTGAGAGCTAAAATGGGTAACAAGTTAAAAGAAGTCTTGCATGCTTGAGACAACTTTGTCTCTAAATTAGCCTAATTAAACCTTGATTATACTTAACATAAACTAGCTTACTAGAATGGACTTACAAGTCCATTTAAGTGTAGGGTGGGCTTACTAGTCCAAGTCCATTAATTAAAGGCCCAAGTTTAATTAAAGATGCAATTTAAATAATTAAAGCCCAAGTAATTAATCACTGACCTTGATTAATTAAAATGATTAATAATAAATAATCATGAATGTAAATAATATTCTAAAAATATTATTCGCGAAGTTTCGTGTGTCGCAGAGACGTTTCGGGCCCTTAAAAGTCAAGTACGGGCAATCATGGAAACATGTAAATGTAATTATATACATTCGTTTAATCACACGTATTAATAATAATAATTATTAATAAATAAATGTTGGAAAATCCAGGGTCGTTACAATTTTCGTCATTTATATTTACGCTTGACTTAAAATCGACAAACCGATCATTAAACGGTAAATCCCCCTTTTATATATTATTATATATAATTATATATATTTTGTACAAATATAGTTATATAAAAATATAGTGTAAAATAAGCCAGCTCCCTGTGGAACGAACCGGACTTACTAAAAACTATACTACTCTACGATTAGGTACACTGCCTATAGTGTTGTAGCAGAGTTTAGGTATATCCCATTTGTAAATAAATAAATAAAACTTGTATCATATTTTGTCGTATTTCGTAATAATAATAATAGTATTTCGTACACCTCTGTTTCACACATCAATGAGGCTTAAAAGTGGAACTTTAGTTGCCGAGCATACCAGTGAGTTCCAGAGCTTGGTCAACCAGTTATCGTCTGTAGAGATGCCTCTTGGCGATGAAGTTCATGCGTTACTGCTACTTAGTTCTCTTCCTGATAGTTGGGAGACGCTGGTCGTAACACTCAACAACTCAGCCCTGAATGGCAAAATTACCATGTCAATGGTCAAGGATGCCCTATTCAGTGAAGAGGCAAGGAGAAAGGACATGGACAAAGATCAGACCCATACCTTTGTCACAGAGAATCGGGGGAGACAATGAATGAGTAGGAAAAACAAATGGAGAGGCAGAAACAAGAGCAGGGGCAGGTCCCTGATAGCAGAAAACCAATATATAAATGCTATCATTGTGGATTAGAGGGACATATGAAGAAGAACTTCTACAGACTGAAAGAATAACAAGGTCAGAGCAGTTCACAATCGAAGAATAAGGGTGGAGAAACATTAGTTACTATCACCGGTGATGTAGCTTATTGTTCAACTCATGATGAGACATGCCTTCACGTCTCACAAGAAGACACGAAATGGGTGGTAGATACTGCAACATCCTACCACGTGACTCCATACAAGGAATACTTCACAACATACAAAGCTGGTGACTTTGGAGCTGTGAAAATGGGAAATTCCAGCTCCGCTGAGATTGTCGGAATTGGTGATGTCACGATAAATACAAGTTCCGGGAGCACAATCACTCTGATGGATGTCCGCCATGTGCCAGATCTTCGGCTGAATCTACTTTCTGGAGTAGCTCTTGATAAACAGGGCTATGATTGTCATTTCAGTAGAGGCACATAGAAATTGTCAAGAGGCGCTATGATAGTCGCTCGAGAACACATTTGTGGCACACTATACAAAACTCATGTGAAGATCTGTACAGACTTCCTTAATGTTGAAGAAAAAGAGGCGTCACAAAATTTATGGCACCAGAGACTTGGTCACATGAGTGAAAAAGGGTTGTCTACCCTAATAAAGAAGGATCTTATCAATGTAGACAAGGACGCTGCACTACATCTTTGCAATCATTGTCTGTTTGGTAAGCAGTATAGAGTCTCGTTTAATTCCTCTTCAACGAGAAGATCAGAGTTACTCAGTCTGGTGCACTCTGATGTTTGCAGTCCCTTAGAGGTTGAATCAATTGGCGGCAATCGATACTTTCTAACATTTATCGATGATGCTTCTCGAAAGGTGTGGATATATTTCTTGCGGACGAAGGACCGGGTTTTCGATTACTTCAAACAGTTCCATGTCATGGTAGAACGTGAGATGGGAAAGAAGTTAAAGTATCTTCAATCTGACAACGGCAGTGAATACTCTTCCAGGCAGTTCGATGCCTATTGCAGATCATATGGCATCCGACATGAGAAGACAGTTCCACGTACCCCTCAACACAATGGTATAGCAGAAAGAATGAACCGAACAATCATGAAATGTGTTCGGAGCATGCTCAGTATGGATAAGCTGCCAAAGCCATTCTGGGGAGAAACAGTCAGAGCTGCATGTTACTTGATCAACCGATCTCCATCAGTACCATTAGATTTTGAAGTTCCGAAGAAACTTTAGTCTGGAAAGGACCCATCATACTCTCACTTAAGAGTATTTGGATGTTTGGCGTACGCACACGTATCCAAAGAGCTCAGACAGAAGGTGATCAGAAGTATGTACATGGTATTCCATGAAAGCCAGACAATAGAAGATATTGAAAAGCCCACAATATCTCAGAAGTCAAATGTTGCTGCTCAGGTGCCAGAGGCAACAACAGAATCATTTATGAGAAATGAACATACATTGCAAGATGAAATACCGAAAGTAGAAGATAATGAGGAAAATGACGATGCTGAGTAGGAGGAGCCACAACCCCATCTGCCAGACGTTCCAGGACCATCACAAGGCGAAGAAGATGGTAGATCTCCTCAGTATATTCCAGAAGTTCGTAGATCTGAACGAGGTCGGATTCCATCGAGTAGATATCCGGAATCCGAGTACCTTCTACTTACTGAAGATGGAGAACCAGAGAGTTTTCATGAAGCAGTATCTCATAAGGATAAAGAAAAATGGTTGCTCGCAATGCAGGATGAGATGGATTCTCTGCAGAAAAATCAGACTTATGAGATCGTAGAACATCCACAAGGGAAGAAGGCACTGAAAAATAAATGAGTGTTCAAGCTGAAAAAGGATGGCAGTGGAAAAGTGGTGAAATACAAAGCACGACTTGTAGTCAAAGGATTCTAACAGAAGAAAGGGATTGATTTTGATGAGATATTTTCACCAGTAGTCAAGATGACTTCAATTAGAGTCATGCTTAGTTTGGTCACAAGTATGAACTTGGAACCTGAACAGATGGATGTAAAGACAGCTTTTCTTCATGGAGATTTACATGAAGAAATTTACATGGAGCAGCCAGAAGGTTTTGAGGTTTCAGGAGATAACCTCGTATGCAAGTTGAAGAAAAGTTTGTACGGTTTAAAGCAGGCACCTAGGC
This sequence comes from Rutidosis leptorrhynchoides, assembly GCF_046630445.1. Classification (NCBI taxonomy): domain Eukaryota; kingdom Viridiplantae; phylum Streptophyta; class Magnoliopsida; order Asterales; family Asteraceae; genus Rutidosis; species Rutidosis leptorrhynchoides. The sequence continues at coordinate 718,262,968 of NC_092333.1, forward strand.
AGTGGTACAAGAAGTTTGACTCGTGTATGGTGAGTCAAGGGTACAAGAAAACTGCAGCAGATGAGTGTGTCTACATTCAGAAGTTTTCTGAAGGAGATTTCGTTGCTCTTCTACTATATGTAGACGATATTTTAATCGTAGGGAAAGATGCAACGAAGATCAACCAGCTGAAGAAGGAACTCTCTAAGTCTTTTGACATGAAAGACTTAGGACAGGCTCAACAAATTTTGGGAATGCAGAGATAGGAAGAATCGAAGGTTATGGCTATCTCAGGAGAAGTATATTGAATGAGTCCTTTCACGATTCAATATGAACAATGCCAAACCTGTTAGCATTCCATTAGCCAACCATTTCAAGTTAAGCAAGAGTTCTTGTCCCTCATCCAAGGAAGAGATCAGGGAGAAGTCGTCAGTACCATATTCTTCAGCGGTTGGAAGTTTGATGTATGCAATGGTGTGTACGAGGCCCGATATTGCTCACACAGTGGGAACAGTGAGTCGTTTTCTCTCTAACCCCGGGAAAGAGTATTGGAATGCAGTAAAATGGATTCTCAGATATCTTAAAGGTACAACGAAGATATTTCTTTGTTACGGGGGAGCTGATCCAATCTTGGAAGGCTATACAGATGCAGATATGGATGGAGATCCTGATAGTAGAAAATCTACTTCAGGATTCATTTACACTTTTGCAGGGGGAGCTGTTTTCATGACAGTCAAGACTACAGAAGTGTGTTGCATTATCCACAACTGAAGCAGAGTATATTGCTGCCATAGAAGCTGGAAAAGAAATGTTGTGGTTAAAGCGTTATCTACAAGAATTTGGAATCAATCAAAAGGAGTACAAGGTACATCGTGACAGTCAGAGTGCTCTAGATTTGAGTAAGAACTCCAAGTACCATTCCTGTACAAAACATATTGATATTCGCTATCATTGGATACACGAGGTAATTAATCGACAACTGTTGAGACTAGTCAAGATCCACACAAAGGAGAATCATACAGATATGTTGACAAAGGTGGTGACTCGAGAGAAGTTGGAGTTATGCAGAGACATAACAGGAATGTCCGTGGATTCGGCTGGAGGGGAAAATTGATGGTTTCCAGCCTACAATCTAGAAGCCGTGAAACAACCCCAAATTCGTTTACCAAAAACGGAGTACACATTTTTTTTTATATATAATAAGGTAGGTCCCAATAACATCCAAGTATACAAACCATTTCAAAATAGTTATTCATATACAATTTATCATAATAACACGTTAAACGTTTTATCTCGACTCTTGGTTTACAAATGACACCATACATCCTTACGAGAATGTATTTCACATACAAAATTTGACTCTACACAACCAAACGATGCGACCTCAAAACATTTACTCAACACCATGGTTAAGACACAATAGCCCAACCCGATACCAAGAGCATAATCCTGAGAATCTACCAAAACCCCAATCTACGTCCAATATCCAATAGCTACCCCATCGAGCCCAAGTGCTCCTACGCATCTAGTCTAATAAATAGATAGCTTCATAACACAATACATGTAAAAAGGTAAACAACGAGAGGGGTAAGCTTACGCTTAGTGAATGCAATAATTATACATATACATATATAATTTACCTACTTGCAATCACTTACACAATTACCGCTTACACGCTAGCATTTTAATTAGCATATCATCGCAAAGTATAACGCTAAAATCCCCAATACGCAAGCTAGCACAAACAATAGCATATAATCCGAACAATATAATATGCTACACTACAACACATAACACATTGATGTTCACAACATCCATTAGTAATCAAGATTTCAAGGCTAGCCCAACGAATGCTATCGTCAACATCGAACTTAATTCCCATTTGTCCTAATAAATGTGGTATCTTCAACATCGAACTTAAACCCACATATGAGGTATCGTCAACATCAAACTTAAACCCTCATCAAATGTCACTACAATAGTGGTATGACTTCGTCAACATCGAACTTTAAATCCATACATGAGGTATCGTCAACATCGAAATTTAACCCTCATCAAAACAAACAATATACTCTAGGATATGGTATCGTCAACATCGAACTTCAACCCATACCCCACAAGTAAATAAATCATATACATACATATATAATTATTCCACTCACCTTGTGAACTCGAGCATTACAAACCATACGCGAAATCTCCACCACACGCAACCGAGCAAGATTTTACCTATAATACGCATATGGGTATACACATAATCAACATACAACCTCATTTGGACTCTTGACCCACCCAAATGAACCATAAGTGAAAAATACACCCTTTTGCACTTTTAACGCTACCCGAAGGTCTAAAACTAACGAGACTAGTTCCCGCATTCTCAAAATACCCAAATACCAACTTTAACCTTTAAACGCATAATAGTTCGCATTTTACACAAAAACCTATTCCATGGTTGACCAAGTTTGACTTTATTGCCAAAACACCAAATTTCAACCCAAAATCATTTTAAACGATTAACTCACATCCAAACACGTCCTTTAACACTTAACACTAGTGTTTAAATAATCGTTTGACCAAAACTAGTGTCATCATCAAGTTTGACCCAATTCAATTTACCCATTTTGACCAAAGTCATAAAAATGCCCAAACTAACCAATAATCATTAACACAAGTGAAAATGGCCCTAATACACCAATTAAATCAAATCACAAGTGTTAAACACTTAGCTCACCCAATTTGACACATAAACCCTAATTTTGACCCATTTCAAAATTAGTCAACCCAAATACACCCAAAAGGGTTCCAACACTACCAAAATCACTAAACTAAGTGATTACACCCAAAACCAAAGCCTAATCATGGCTAAAATGTTAATCAACTCAAAACCCGCCATGTATAAAAAATAACTAGTTTCCATAAACGCACTTCATCATCTAAATAGGTTTTACAACTAAAAAGCTCAAAACCCTAACTTGAATATCAAAACATAAAGATGAATTTCGGAGTTAGAACTTACCATCACTACCACAACATAGCCATGAATGAGGAGAACAACTTTAACTCTTGAGACCCGACCCGAATCACTCTTCTTCTTCCCCGATTCGAGCTTTCTCTCTCTAAACCCTTTACTCTGTCTCTAGTGTTTGGTGTGTGAGTGGCAAGGACGGAGCATAGTAGTGTTTTGATGGGGCTGAGGCCACCCCAAGATTATTGACCAATAGTATAAAAGTAAGGGTATTTTTGAACAAATTTACTACTTTTATCTTTTTGGCCCTCCCAAGACTCAAATAGCCAAACATCTAGCGGAAAAAAATATAGTATTATCCATCTAATGGTGAACCCGTGTTTACTTTTATACTATTACGGAGTATAATCTAAATAATTATTCGTCTACCTACAGTTTTCATATAAATATAAAAGATTTTTAAGTAAATTTAATTACATTTTACTAGTATTTAACTTGACAGTAAAGTTTCATACTATTGTAAACATTTACTAATTAATAAATAATATACTGACTCTTTAACATGTGAATATTCAAGTTCGGCCTTGAAAATATACAACTTCGGCCCCCTTTGTGAAATTGTTCAAGCTCCGTCACTGGTGAGTGGGAGGGAAGAAATGAGAAGGAAATGAGGTTTGGATAAGATTGGGATCAGTTTTATGGTCAAAAACCCGTCCACATGTGAAATACCAACTTTTCCCTTCATTTAACTCATTAAAAGGCTGAACAGCATCAGATCGTGCCTATTGTCGCGCCACGGAGTAAACCCTCCGCGCCATGGCCCAAAGGGTGATTTTAGATCACATTTTCAAGCTTTCTGACCCACAAAATAGGCATTTGTCGCGCCGTGGCCATTCTGGTCGCACTGTGACAATAGCCTATTTCATTCGAACTTCAACAACTTGTTTTGGCCATAACTTTTTGACGTAACTCCGTTTTCGATGAATCAAGTATCGTTGGAAACGTAATAAGATTTCCTTTCTAATGGTAAGATTTTGAAAATATCAACTCAAACTTTATTTGGGGTCGAAAAGGTACGTACACACCTTGTAACTCAAACAACGTTCAGTTTTCTTCGACATTCGAACAAGCAACACGTACATGCTTGGTACCCTTCATACACACATCGTACAAATCCTCTTTATACAATTATACAACCAAGTATGAACATTCTAAAGATCAATCACGTACCTCGAACATGTATGATGAAAAACGGGATGTTACAAGCCGTAATCTAGATGTTTTTCTCATGAAGAAGAAGCAAACTTGAACACGATGACGGCTAGCAACTTTGTTCTCCGTTCACACCATTCCAAGGAAGTAGCAAAATTGAACTCAATTACGGCTAGCCACCATATTGTGTTCACACTGATCTGCGTTCACACCTTCCACCTCCTCAATGTTTTTCTATAAATAGGGGAGTAAGCCTCATTTGTAATGCATTCAGAAAAGTGTAATCACACCTAGTTAGTGTGTGTGAGTTAAAGTGTAATCATAACCAAGAGTGAATACATCCTAAATAGTGGTGAGATTTCTAGTGTGTTAGTTTGAGAGTTTTTTTTTGTAAGAGTTTTGTAATACTCTGTAATCTATTCTTGTGAGTAATAGAGTTATTTTTTCTCAAATTTGTGTCGACCAACGTCCAGTCGATCCCCTCTTAATCACAACATAACCCACCGTAAATCTCACCAAAATTTGAACTACACCCAAACTACATATAAGAAAACATGTATACCACAATCCTAAACTAACAAAGTAGATTTTGACCAAACCGGTCAGAAAAATACACATGTTGCCACCGAAAAATGCATCACACAAACCATCTTTGAAACCTCTAAATCGCAATATGAGTGAGAATGGTTAATATTGTTGTTGTTGTTGTTGTTGTTATTATTATTAATTACTCCATCCGTCTCATCTTAAGTGTCCACTATTGTCTTTTTAAAGTATTTCTTTGTTAACTTTGACCGTAAATATTTTTATTTATGTTATATAATACTTGATAAAAATTATATGGAATGAAAATACATATAAAACTAAATTCATTCATATAAGTTCCATCAAATATTATATAGCACAAATAGAAATATTTACAGTCAAAGTTGAAAAAGAAATATTTTGAAAAGTCAACAAACAGTGGACATTTAAGATGGGACAAAGAAACTATTAATTATTAATTATTACTCGTATTATTATTATTATTATTATTATTATTATTATTATTATTATTATTATTATTATTATTATTATTATTATTAATTGTTTATTGTTATTGTTGAATTTATGTGTGAAGAGTAGGACCCAAGGTTTTGATAGCAACCTTACCTGGCGTGGAGCGTCCACCATGATTCATACGAACAATGATGCTTCATTTATTGTCCATTAACCACAACACTATGCACGTCAAAACGATCATTTTCCCTTGATTTCATTCTACTTGTTAGAACTAAAAATGTGAAAAGATAAACAATATAACAAAATATCTTCCTATTGCTCAAAATAGTTAATGACTCAAATAACCTTACCTTGCTCGTGGTTTTAGTGCCAATTTGACAGAATATTATTGGCAGATGTTCTATCTTTTTGTATAAAAACTACGAAGTAAACTAGAACTTTAACGAAAACGCGCTAACCATTTTCGAGCAAACAAGTTATTCAGATTTATGCTATTAGAAGAGAACGGATATCTTTACTCGACGCGACAACATAATTAACCATATCATTTCGTCGCCATTTCTCAGCCATTTCTAAGACCACTTAACATACGTTACTAGCGAGATTTGAATTTTAATGATACGCTATTCGGCTAGCGTACAGAAATTCAACAGAAAAGTACATTCGAATGAAGAACCAATAACCATAAACGTGAATAAAAGGCATAAACACCATAAGTTTGAATATAGCGGATAACGGATAGAAGATACAAGACGAGCGGACATCAGTTATATCTAAAAGTCATGTTCTGTATTTTATGAAGTTGACTGGTCAATCTCCGAAATATAAGAGTTGACTCACCAATCAAAGTGTGACGCGTGTCCTTTTATAGAAAAGAACCTTTGACTTTTTGCCTATAAATAGGCTACCCGTGCTCCATTAATTGACAGATCAGGTCATTTGTCAGAGCAGAACTTTCTCTCAATACAAGAGAAAAGAACTTTCTCTCCATACAAGAGAAAATAACTTTCTCTCTAGATGTTTAATCAAGTATGACCTTGACTGGATTCGAAACAAGTATTTGAATCCGGTAATCATAGTTATTCGAAAGAGTTCGCGAAGACCACACCGCTCATTGTTAACGTGATTGTGGTCTGCGCTCGTATCCTATCTGCATTTCAGATTTGGTACTATCAAATTTCAAACCTATTTTGAGGATATAAGGACCACAACCACGTATTGAGTTTTTTTTTTTTTTTTTTTTTTTTCCGAATGATTATTATAACAATGGAAACTTCGGACGCATTTTAGGTCTATATGTTTCGAAACCTAATGCATTTGTAACAAATAAATAATAGTCTAAGAGGCTTTTTATCAAATTCCCACGTTGGTTTTACGTACAATTCTCTCCTACTTTTTGTGGTTTCTGTTATAATAATAATAATAATATAGATATGGATAGTCAATTTTGGTGTATACATATAGTCAATTTTGGTACACAAAGTATGTATTTTTATATTGAGATTTTAGGCTATAAATACTCATGAATGCAAGCATTAAACTTGCACCATTTCTCACACTTACAAAGTGTTTCTTTCTTTCTCTCCATTATCATCTTTGTTCTTACACTTCATTATTAGTATTCTAAATCAAGAATCAAATCACTAAAGGTAGTTATAAGCCTACTGAATTATAACATCAAGAATCAAACCACTAAAGGTAGTTATAAGCCTACTGAATTATAACATCAAGAATCAAACCACTAAAGGTAGTTATAAGCCTACTGAATTATAACACGTTATCAGCACGATAATCTTAATACTAAATATGGTTGGCTCTGCCACCAAAATGATATATGGTCGGTTATACCACCAAAATGATATATGGTCGGTTATACCACCAGAATGATATAGGTCGGTTATACCACCTGAAAAAATATATGGTCGACACTGTCGCCAAATTTTCATTTATGTTTACTAATATTTATATTTTTGTTATATAACATTTATTTATGATTGCTTACACATGGTCGACACTGTCACCTACTTATCATTTATGTTATATTAAATTTATGTTTAATGTTTATATACTTATGAATATAAATTGACTCTAATTTATCATGATGTTTGTTTTAATTTTTGATAATAGAAAATGTCGAATCTGGAAAAGCTTAAATTTACTCCTTTAGAATCAACTGGAAACAACTACATGCCATGGGTTATAAAAGTAAAAATGCATCTTAAATCAATGGGCATTCTTGAAACCATAAATGAAAACAACACTTGTTCTGAAAAAGAACAAGCTACGGCATGTTGCTTTATTCATCAACATATTGATGAATGCTTACAAAATAATTATGTGACTGTAGAAGATCCCCATGTTTTATGGGAAGGTCTCAAAAGCAGATTCAATAATCAAAGAGAAATTTTACTTCCAGCTGCAATGGAACAATGGAGAACATTAAGGTTCCAAGACTTTAAGAAAGTAAATGAATACAGCTCAGCTCTGTATAATACATGTTCACAACTTAAATTCTGTGGACATGAAATTAGTGATGCAGACATGATGGAGAAAACTTTCTCCACAATGAATGCTGCAAACATCACAGTGCAAAGAAATTTGAGAATGCTAAAGTTCAAAACATATCCTGAACTTAATTCATATCTCTTAGTTGCAGAGCAAAATGATGAGCTATTAATGAAAAATCAGCAATCCCGTCCTACTGGTACACTTGCAATCCCTGAAGCAAATACTGCAAATAATTATAAACAGGGACAAGGACGCGGGCAAGGTCGTGGTTATAATAACCATCACCATCATCATGCCAAAAGCCATAACTATGGTAGAAACCATCCTTATGGTAATGGTAATGGGCGTGGACGTGGTCGTGGTCGTGGCCGTGGTGGTCAAAGAAATAGTAATCCACGAAAATATAAATATCAACCACAAAACAAGCCCATTAAACAAGATGTTGAAGAAAATTCTTCTAAAAATTCTGAAGAATCTTGCTACAGATGTGGTAGAATGGGCCACTGGGCTAATACTTGCCGAACATCTAAACATCTTGTTAAGATGTATCAGGATTCGCTGAAAGGTAAAGAAAAGGAAGTAAATTTTGTGGATAATATTGATCCAACAGTCACTGAGAAACCATCTGATTTATATGAAGATTTCTTGAATGTTTAAGTTGTGTGTCTTTTGAAAAATAAACGATTTAATATCGTCTGTCTTTGTCATTATGTTTGCTAAATGTTTCAGTACTATCTATTTGCGTTTAAAATATTGTGTAATATTAATGTACTCACTATTTATTTCTTATATATGAAGTTCAATATGAATTTTGCTGGAATACAACATCAATCAAGTGGTGGAGATCTCTGTATAGCAGACAGTGGAACTACACACACTATACTTAAATCCGAGAAATATTTTATTGATCTAAAACCAACGGAAGGAACTATACATACAATATCAGGACCTGCTAACTTGATAAAAGGGATAGGAAAGGCAAATTTCATACTACCAAATGGTACAAAATTTTTAATAAATGATGCCTTATTTTCTCCCAAGTCAAGCAGAAATTTATTGAGTTTCTCCGACATATACCTTAACGGGTATGATTATCAGTCAGTGACAACAGAAAATGAGAAATATTTAAGTATCACTGACAAGAGTCATGTGGTTGAAAAACTGCCAAGACTTAGTTCTGGATTACATTATACACATATAAATGTACCAGAAATACATATGGTAGTTAACGAAAAATATATTGATCCTGGTGTATTCAGTTTATGGCATAACAGATTAGGCCATCCAGGATCAACAATGATGAAAAGGATTATTGAATGTACTCATGGACATCCACTAAAGGATAGAAAAATCCATCATGATACAATGGTTCCATGTACATCTTGCTCTCTTGGAAAATTGATAACTAGACCCTCACCACTTAAGGTTGAGAAAGAATCACCAATGTTTCTTGAAAGAATTCAAGGTGATATATGTGGACCAATTCATCCACCATGTGGACCATTTAGATATTTCATGGTTCTAATAGACGCATCTAGCAGATGGTCTCATGTTTGTCTGTTATCAAGCCGTAATGTGGCATTTGCAAAATTTCTTGCCCAAATTATTAAATTGAGAGCTCATTTTCCTGATTACACCATTAAAAGGGTGAGACTTGATAATGCTGGTGAATTTACATCTCAAGCATTTAATGACTATTGCATGTCTATAGGAATTGTTGTTGAACATTCTGTTGCTCATGTGCATACACAAAATGGTTTAGCCGAGTCATTGATTAAACGTTTACAGTTAATCGCTAGACCATTGATAATGAGAACAAAACTCCCTGTATCTATATGGGGTCATGCAATTTTACATGCTGCTGCATTGATTCGCATCAGACCAAGTGCAAGTCATAAATATTCCCCCTACAACTTGCTTTTGGTCAAGAGCCAAATATTTCCCATCTTAGAACATTTGGTTGTGCAGTGTATGTTCCAATTGCGACACCACAACGTACAAAAATGGGTCCTCAAAGGAGGTTGGGAATATATGTTGGATATGAAACATCTTCAATATTAAGGTATATTGAACCTATGACAGGTGACGTTTTTACAGCACGTTTTGCTGATTGTCATTTTAATGAAACATTGTTCCCTAGATTAGGGGGAGAAATGAAAAATAAAGAAAATGATGTTTCATGGTGTGAACCTCAATTAAAGTATCTTGATCCTCGCACAAAAGAATGCGAGACAGAAGTTCAAAAGATAATGCATATACAAGAACTTGCAAATCAATTGCCTGATGCATTTACAGATACAAAAACGGTGACAAAATCATATATACCAGCAGTAAATACTCCAGCTCGAATTGAAATTCCAAAAGCTGGCAATAACGTCACTCATGAATCTTTGCCACGTCAGAAACGTGGAAGACCAATCGGTTCAAAGGATAAAAATCCTCGAAAAAGAAAATCAGCTGATAATGAAGTAAAAGAAAGTGTTCAAGAAGAACCACAAATCAGTACTCCTACTGCAGAGGAGATTGATGATGTCAATACAGAAATTGCAATCAATTATGCATATTCAAAAATATTATGGAACCGAAATGAAATGAAAAATCTTGATGAGAAATTTTCATTTAATGTTGCATATGACATCATGAATAATGATGATGATCCAGAACCAACATCTATGGTTGAATGTCAAAATAGACATGATTGGGCTCAATGGAAAGAAGCAATACGAGCTGAATTAGAATCACTCAATAAAAGAAAAGTTTTCGGATCCATCATTCTCACTCCTAAAGATGTGAAACCTGTAGGATACAGATGGATTTTTGTCCGAAAAAGAAATGAGAAAAATGAAGTTACAAGGTATAAAGCTAGACTTGTAGCTCAAGGTTTTTCTCAAAGACCGGGAATTGATTATGAAGAAACTTATTCTCCTGTTATGGATGCAATTACTTTTAGGTACTTAATCAGTCTGGCAGTTTCTAAAAATTTAGAAATGCATCTCATGGATGTTGTGACTGCTTATCTATATGGATCACTTGATAGTGATATATATATGAAGATACCTGAAGGATTTAAGGTACCAGAAGCATCAAATGCAAAACCCAAAGAAATGTATTCGATTAAATTACAAAGATCTTTATATGGGTTAAAACAATCGGGACGTATGTGGTATAACCGATTAAGTGATTACTTGATAAGCAAAGGGTATACAAATAATCTTACTTGCCCTTGTGTTTTCATTAAGAAAACAACATCCGGATATGTGATCATAGCTGTTTATGTTGATGATCTTAACATCATAGGTACAAATAAAGAGATCCATGAAGCCATTCAACTTCTAAAGAAAGAATTTGAAATGAAAGATCTCGGAAAAACCAAGTATTGCCTTGGTTTACAAATTGAGCATATGCCTAATGGTTTACTTGTACATCAAACAACATATACTGAAAAGATTTTGAAACGTTTCAATATGGACAAGGCAAAACCATTAAGTACTCCTATGGTTGTTAGATCACTCAATGTTGAAGCTGATCCATTTCGTCCATGTGAAGATCAAGAAGACATTCTTGGACCAGAAGTACCATATCTTAGTGCAATTGGAGCTCTTATGTATCTTACAAATTGTACAAGACCTGACATTTCTTTTGCAGTTAATTTGTTGGCAAGGTTCAGCTCTGCTCCTACCAAAAGACACTGGAATGGGATCAAACACATATTTCGATACCTTCGAGGAACTACTGATTTAGGATTATTTTATTCTAACGAATCAAAACAAGATTTGGTTGGTTATGCAGATGCAGGTTATTTATCTGATCCACATAAAGCTAAATCTCAAACTGGATATGTATTCCTAAATGGAGGTACTGCAATATCATGGCGTTCTCAAAAACAAACACTTGTTGCTACATCGTCAAATCATGCCGAAGTGATTGCATTACATGAAGCTACTCGAGAATGTTTTTGGTTGAGATCAATGACACAACTCATTACTGATTCTTGTGGACTAGAACGCGATAAAAGTTCAACAACTATCTATGAAGATAATGCAGCTTGCATAGCACAGATGAAAGAAGGGTATATCAAAAGTGACCGAACAAAACACATACCACCTAGATTCTTCTCATACACTCAAAATCTCATTAAGGACAACCAGATTGAAATGAGATATGTGCAATCTAGCAAAAACTCTGCTGATCTTTTCACGAAAGCACTTCCAACTGCTATTTTCAGAACACACGTTCATAACATTGGCATGAGACATGTTCAAAAGATGTAACAGCTGAAGCGATGTCTACTTGAGGGGGAGTCAACTCCATGCTGCACTCTTTTTCCCTTAGCTAAAGTTTTTTCCCACTGGGTTTTCTTTAGCAAGGTTTTTAACGAGGCAGTAATTTATAGTTGATCTTCAACAAAATAAAATTGCTATCCAAGGGGGAGTGTTATAATAATAATAATAATATAGATATGGATAGTCAATTTTGGTGTATACATATAGTCAATTTTGGTACACAAAGTATGTATTTTTATATTGAGATTTTAGGCTATAAATACTCATGAATGCAAGCATTAAACTTGCACCATTTCTCACACTTACAAAGTGTTTCTTTCTTTCTCTCCATTATCATCTTTGTTCTTACACTTCATTATTAGTATTCTAAATCAAGAATCAAATCACTAAAGGTAGTTATAAGCCTACTGAATTATAACATCAAGAATCAAACCACTAAAGGTAGTTATAAGCCTACTGAATTATAACATCAAGAATCAAACCACTAAAGGTAGTTATAAGCCTACTGAATTATAACAGTTTCTTGTAATGAACCATTGAAAATTGAAATATAAATATGATTATCAATTATCAATGGTTTGGGACAACATATTAAAAAATGGTAAATCTCACCTGCTATTATATACTTTCACGTCATTCGATTGGAAACGTTGTATTCTTGTAAAGGTATTGAGGGCATTATGGCAATTTTGTAGGAGATTGCTCGCTTGGAAAATAGGGTGTCAAAAGAAAAGGGTTGCAAGTAAAGCTACATTGTGTAATATATTAGTGTACTAATTACGAGTATATTTTTCATGATAGAAACCATCCGAATGAGGAATTTACCAAAAATATTTGGACAAATATTATTTGGATATAAAGTGTACACTTACTGATAAACATATAAATATATACTCCGTAAGATTTTTTATGTTAATGTTAGATAAAAAAAGAAGATATAAATACTCCTATAATGTTTCGATCGTGAACCATTGCTTGGTTAAGTATTGAGATTCTCGTAGAAGATCTCATGTTCAAATCTCTCTGATATCATATTTTTAATGTGGCAACGGAAGTCACAAAAATTCACGAGATTACCCAGATACAAGGATAGATCATTACAGGGGCAGGGGGTTGTGGGTCCCAATAGAAATAAAATTTGTATCTCTTTGAATTATGAGTGTTTGAGTTTTGAATAAAATAAATCGAATTCCGTATAAAGTAGATTTGATCAAAACGGTGATAACTCACTAAATCTGTAATATCAATCAAATTCACTTTTACTTCAAACTCTCGTGCATACACTTATCCAATTACTTTCCTCCTCCGACTTCTTTAGCTACTTCCGACTTTCTCGCTTTCGCATATGTCGTATTCGGAAGAGCTTGCTTCGTGGCGGAGCGTTAGCAATTAGGGGTGTGCACCATTATATTTGATGTATTATTACATTTTTATTAAACAATAAACATGTTATATACCCTATATACTTTCCACAACCGTTATTCTTAAGTTATATGTAAGTTTATGCTGGTTAGGATTTTTATTTTTAGTGATTTTTGGTTTTAACCGACACTAAATTCGGTTTTCGGTTCGGGTTTGGTTATGGTTTTGATATTTAAATTTGGTTTCGGTTTGGTTTTTGGTTTTGATTTTATAAGTTTCAAAACCGAACGAATAAACCGAAAAATCAAAAACCGAACCGATGAACACCCCTATTAGCAATGCTAAAACCTTGTGAGGGATGAATGTCTTTAATATTTGAAGGTATGGCTTGCTTATCATGAGATTGATTAAAGGAATTGGAATGGGCTCATAAATCGTGCGGGCTTTAGGCAAATCGAAAAGAGGAATTAGCTGATGGAGGGTGCTTGTGAGCTAGAGTCAGGGTGCAGTCGCTATAGCAGTTATGGTGAGTTTCCCTCACGTATATAAAAATAAATCTCAAACAAAATTAGTATTGAAACTTCATAGATCAACCTATGTAACGATATATATATATATATATATATATATATATATATATATATATATATATATATATATATATATATATATATATATATATATATATATATATATATTGTAACACCCGCATTTTGGGCCTAGATGAAATGACCATTGTACCCTGGGGTAGGGCGTAATTAGTGATTTTTATAATTATATGTTTATAATTATTTAGTTGTTTAGTTGAGACCAGTTTGTGACAAGGGTCACAGAACAGGTTGGTTTATTTAATTTGGACTCCGTTAGGACCGCCTAAGGAGATACGAAAGATTATCAGATAAGATAACTGGTAAATACCTGTGTGATATGGGGTATGAGTTTGTAACTCATTTAAGTGTATGTATCTGGATAGTTCTATCCATTTCTCATTTCATCAAACCCACACACGAACGTATACACAAACACACACATAAACCCTAATTTGATTTTGTGAGTCTTTGGATTAATTGAAGCTAGAGATATATTCCTTGTGATTTCGTGATCAATATAAGGTATGCATATCATAGATTCATGCTTTGATTCTTGCTCTAATTGGGTTTTTGTGTTAAATGAGTTTTTGATAGAAATTAGCTCAAATTTAGTTGTTTGATGTTTGTTATGCTCAATTGATGTTAGAAATAGGTTGTATATATGTTTAGTAGCTTCCATGTGCTTAAAATTTGATCAAAATCGCTCAAAAATCGAGTTTTGGGCGAAAAATGTTCGAAATCAGCGTAAGTGTTCGAACCAGTTGCTACAGTGTTTGCTACAGTATTTTGATACAGTATTTTGCTACAGTACCCGAACTGCTACAGTATCACTATTTGCTACATTGTTACTATTTGCTACAGTGTCACTATTTGCTACAGTGTCACTATTTGCTACAGTGTTCGGTATTGCTACAGTGCCCCCGTGTTGCTACAGTACCGAGTTGCTACAGTGTTCGGAAATCACTATTTGCTACAGTGCCTTTTATGAAATTGAAACGGGCGTAACTTTCAAACCGTAACTCCGTTTTTGATGAATAAACTATCGTTAGAATCGTAATAAAGAATACTTTTCAATGGTGAACTTTTAAGAAACTAGATCAAATTGTTTTTGGGTCGGAAAAGGAGTTTTAGTGTGTATGTCGTGTTTTGCACGCACCTGTATGCCATTATTGAATGAAGTCATGATGTAGACTCATAAAATTATGAATATATGGTGTTATGACCTAGTTTATAGTATGATTTGATTATACTATTGATTGAGATATGTATATTGACTTCGTTGTGTTGTTCTCAGGTGATAAGAACAAGGAAGAAGCTCAGAAGTAAGATAACTGAGCTGTAGCTGGTAATCGGTGAGTGGGATTATCTCCGGGTGTAGTATAGAGTAGCAAGTTGTGCTACTATGTTATACTGTTATAGTTGCTATGCTTAGTAGATATGTTTTAATAATGATCATTGTAGAGTTGCCATGCTAGTCGTAGGGACAGTTGTTCGTAGTGGTAGTTGCTTAACAGTTGTGTGCACAAGTTGTAGTTGCCTGTTGGAACCTATTGTTGTTAGGTTCAGCTCAGAGAGGTCAACCTTGTTGTGGTTGGGTCCAGTTGGCTACTGTTTGTTGAGTATAGTGCTGAATGACGCATCACCTGCGTGTGGATTTACTATACTGGGGATTCAGTAGTAAGGACTTTCGGTAGACGCTAGACTGATCAGCTAGTGGTCGTGTGCTCGTACAAGCCGCCGAGTCTCTAGTTGGAGCATAGTTGCTAGTTGATTGTTGCCAGTTGATAGTTACTAGTTATTAGTTGTCAGCTGCCTGTTATTGATTGTTGTAGTTGCTGTAGTTGTACAAGTTGGTACTGTATGCTAGATCTGTTAGATGATTCTATTCACTTAGCCTCGTGCTAACCCCCCTCACCTCCTCCCTTGCAGGTTTTGGATATTAGTGCTGGTAGGGACGGGCGTCGGGTTGACGATATGTTTGACAAGACGAACTCTGATGTCTTAACTTTTATAAATATGTAACTAGTTGTTTAACGTAACACCGGTGGTTTGTAATAAGTAACTAGATAATGATTTGTGATAATCATGTTTGTAATTAACTAAGGGTATTTATGTGAATTAAGTCTTCCGCTGTGTTTTAAAAAAAAAAAATCAGGGTGTTATATATATATATATATATATATATATATATATATATATATATATATATAATTTAACTACATGATATAGTGATCTCGACCCTTCATATGATAAATTTCAAGTTTCGATACTATTCAATTAGACTACATACACTCGGGTAAAAAGTAATCACCCTTTCTAAATTATATTGAATTAATCAGTATTAAAAATAAATAATAATATTTAAAGAAACTTTGAGTTTATTAAATTAACATATGCTTCCTGATATTGACATATTTTAGTGAAACTCATATATGATACGGAGTATATGATTATTAAATGATTTTTATGATATATCATATACTCCCTTATATCCAATATACGGTATATAAGAGCACTGGGAGTGGTGGTAGTCACTTACCCCGTCCCACACAAAGTGACCAGTCCTCCCCTTGAACTTCACTTGGACAAATCACCCCTATATCAGTCGCTCATGCGACGAGGTTTACCCCTCTTTTTTTTTTTTTTGCTTTTCTTTTTCAAAGGAATAATGTATTAAATATTTTAATTATTATTTTAACACACTAACTGACATATGTTATCACTCCCCACTTTTTTTGACTCTGCAAATCACGCCTGACATGCCAAATGACATCAGTCACCACTCTCAGTGCTCTAATAATAATAATAATAATAATAATAATGATAATATAATAATAAATTAATAATTGATGATAATAATAATAATAATAATAATAATAATAATAATAATAATAATAATAATAATAATAATAATAATAATAATTAATAATAATAATAATAATAAAATGAAAAGGACGTTGGTTGAGGATTGCTGTTGTCTTTCTTGTCTTAAAATGGAGGAAATGGTTCTCTTCTCTATTTGGTACACCCGACTTTGTAAACCAATTTTTCACTGTTTGTATTTCGAGAAATTTTATAAATGTTATGGGTTGCATATATTTAAATAAAAATATCTTTTTCTAACAATCCGAAGCGTAAACTTCTCTTAATTTTTTTTTTTTTTTTCTCTTAAATTTTTACGCTACATTCTTTTTATGCATTTTTGTTTTTTTTTATTGAATTTGTTAACATATGCTCATGAATTACTATAAAGAGATAAATGTTTTATAATTAGTTTTAACTAGTTGTGGAGCCCTCGCTTCGGGCTCCGTTTTGAATGCAAGTTAAAAAAAGTCTTTCCTTTTGTGGATCTATTTTGTAAAAACGAATTTTTTTTCGACATCTAACATTGAAGGGTTGTTCCTTTTGTGAAAGTTGCTTCTTTTAGCGTTAAAGTTAGTTGATCTATTTTGTAAAAAAAATATTTTTCGACATCTTTTGGTAGCATTGAAGGGTTGTTCCTTTTAAGAAAGTTGTTTCTTTTATCGTTGGAGACAAAAAAAAATGTAGCACAGTAGTGGCCTATGTGGGTCCTACTGTTTGAGCGCAGTGTAGAAGCCGGTAAAGCGTGGTGGGTGTTTTTGGTGTTAGTGATGAGATAAATAATAATTTATAATATATGTATAAAGTAGAGAGTTCAATTTGTATTTTAATGAAAGTTATGGGGTTGGTTTGTAAAAAATGAAAAACTGAATAATACTATTTATAACAAATAAGACAAATTTTGTCTGTTAGTTATATTGGTAATATGACAAAAACCACTTTTATAATTAGTTTCTTTATTTGTTATATAATATTTTAAATTTAATCTTTATCTACTACAAACATTAAAAGGTAAATGTTAAATTGTATGAATTGAATTAAGTATTAAATACAAATCTTAATATTAACAGAAAAGTTAGACTTAATTGAAAATATCTAAACGTGTGATATATGACAAAAACCACTTTTTATATAGATAAATAAATATTTATACCCGTAGGAAAATTATATTTATATTAAGCATACATTGCAACGGTATTATTAACGTATAGTTCCATTCCACCGACTAGAAGTAAGGAAAATATTACGAAGTAAAAGATAAAATTAAATGTATATATATAAAAAAATAAAATAAATAAACGTTACACTTATTGAACCAAAAGTCTATTAGATGATGTCATGCTCAATTACTTAATTTTTCTTTTCTTTTTAAGTTCTATTCTAAATTCTAAATTCTAATACTACTGGTAGTTCAATCTCAGTTTTAATATTTGTATATCATATCATAGCTTGAATGGCTACTGAGTTGCCCTAGCTGGCAGCCCACCCAGGTTCGAATATGAGTTCCGCCTCGTTCATTCAAAAAGGGAGGTTGACCATGAGGGGTGCCTTCACAGGCAATTCACCCGGTAGCGGGTCTGGCGCTCAGCAGGCTCGTTCCCCCAGGTTTACCCTCTGCGGGGGAGTCCAAAGGATTCGTTCGTAGGGGGTTCCTGAGTCACAAAAAAAAAAAAAAAAAAAAAAAAAAATCTAGAGGTGAAGACAATGGGGGACTGAGCGGTGCTCAGCCTCCCTCGAAGCCTAAATAGAGCCCGAATCTCAATTGCGTTTTATGTTTAAATTATCATATGTCTTCCTCAAAGATGAAGTCTCAAATATATTATTATTTCTAAATAATTGTAAATTAATTTGTCTAATTGTCTAAAACCTATATAATTTACTAGCAACCCATTATTATTTCGAAAATTAGTTTGTTTTACATTGTTATTAATTAAAAATTATAAAATACAGTATATGTTTATCGAGTAAGTCACTCTTATTTTCAAATTCCGACTTTGCCTCTGATCATATCTAACTTTTACTCTCTCCGTCCAACTTAATGTGTCCACATTTTCATTTTGGGATGTCCCATTACAAGTGTCCACTTTGTAATTCAACCAATGAGATTAGGTTATTCTGGAGAGAGAAGAATTCTTATTGGTGAAGAATGAAGTTAGTGAGATTTTCTTAAAAACTATGTGTAAATAGTAAGTGAACACTTGTAATGTGACGGAGAGAGTATATCTTTATCATTAAAAAAAATACAAATATAACACCCACCACAATTTTGCATGAGTATATAATATCCACCACAGACTTGAAGCCATGACTTCAAAATCAGAAGGTCACCTCCATACCGCAAAGTCAATGACTCTTTTATCACGTATAAAATCCGTTGTTAAGCATGGTTTACTCGTTTTAATAACATGATACCTTTTAGACATACTGATAAAACAATTCTTTCTTGTTGAGATAAACGTTTATAACTTTAACTAAATTCATTAGAAACTTACAAACACATCGAGAAAAAAAACTACGGAGTATATTTCATAATAAAGCTAATGATACTTCATTAGTAGATTGTATGTAAGCTTGTAAGATTATAATTAACGAAATCCTAAAAGTAATTTATAAACAAATTAAGATTAATAAAATTTGCTAATGAAATCGGTGACCGAGTTTTAATTGGTTAACTAAGATACTCTTGCCAAACTGATAATTACATTACAAGTTTGACTTTCTAAACACGCCGACGCCAGTGGTAATTCGGTCATTTCACGTAAGCAAATTCATATCTTTACACAATTATACAAAACAGTGGCACAACGGTAATAATTTTAATCTTTAAACCCAATTTATTTAATTTCACATCATTATTATGTCCGTTTAAAGACCTCTGCTCTCATTTCTCTCTTTCTTCTTTAACTATTTTGCTCTTTTCATTAACTACTCTACTTCCCTATTCAAATTACCACTGAATTCCACCACCGATCTCGTCGGAAACAATGGCTGTTTCCGACAACACACCATCCACCACCGGCGGAGTTAGTCTAACCTCTAAAACGACTATATTCGGCCAAAAGTTGTACGTCATCATTGCAATCACCGTCTTAATTGTTACAGTTGCTCTCGTTCTGATCTTCGTTTGTATTCGGCGTAATTTAAATAGCAAACGACGTCGTAGGTACTGATCGTGATATCTTTCGATTTTGCATATTTCGTAGTCTGTTATGTTTAATTGTATTTTAATTTCGACTGTATATTTTTAATTTAAATTATAATCTATGCTATTCGTCTGTGTATATATGTTTTTGAGATTAGATGATGTGTGCATTTAGCTACTTAGCTGTACGTGCTTTGCGTATAATTTACTTTATATCATAAGTCAATAAAATTAAACGTCACTGTAAAATAATTTTGCAGTCTCATTTTTTTCTTATTTGTTTAACCCTAAGTTTTGGTTTACAAAAACTATATATATTTCTGTAAATATTTATTCATCACGCGTTTTAAAGTGAAGGTGTACTGAAGCACACAAACTCCTTTTTATTATAAATGTCCATAAATTCAATATGCACAACTCTAATTATTCTTTGTGTATACATTATCATCGAGCAGGATGCGTCTGAAGTACAGCTCAAGAATGTTACCATTGGTTTCAAACACAAGCACTGTTGAAAAGAATGAAAAGGTTGACAATGTGTCAAAAGTAAGTGTGTTTGAGAAGAAGATGAGTGAGGAGGAAGAGATCAAACCAATAATTCAAGTTGTTGAGGGTAAAATAGGAAGTGATAATACGAATTCAGGAAGTAATGAATCGGGTACGTGGCGGAGTGAAGGGGCGTCTTCGTCTTTATCTGCAGAGGGTTTGAGTAATATGGGTTGGGGGAAATGGTACGGGTTGAATGAACTTGAAATGGCGACAGGTGATTTTGCGGTTGATAATGTGATTGGAGAAGGTGGGTACGGGGTCGTGTATCGAGGTGTGTTACGTGATGGTTCAGTTGTTGCTGTCAAGAATCTGCTTAATAACAAGTTAGTTTTCTTTCCATTTCTGTTATTAATTATTAATTATGAATTCTATTTTTTTCTGATTTAGTTTGGAGTAGTAGATGATCTGAGCTTGTTAGATCTAAAAATTGATGAAGTACTGGTTGCTTTATTGAAAATTAAAAAGAGTCTAGAATCTAACTACTAACGGCGTTTATTAAATTCACTATATTACTTATTGAAGCTAGTAAGCTCAAGTTGATCTCTGTTTCGGAAAACACATAATATAAGCAGACAGCAGTACGCTGAAACCAACTTAATTACCATAATCTATGCATATAAGCAGTTCTGTGAAACCAACTTATTTACCATAAACTCTGCTTAACTTTTGTTTTATATAAAACATAAACAACTATCTTCAAAGCTCACTGAGATTGTTTTTTTTAATAAATATAAAGCAAATGGTAACTTTATCATTCCTTCTTTTTAAAAGAAAAAAAAGGAAAACCTTTGATTTGGGGGATAAATTAAGTACTGTACTATTGCACACATATCTTACTTTATAAAGTGCCATACAATTCTTCCTTTTGGTTGAAATGTAACTCATCTAACATTTAAAATTAAGTATTGTTTAATGTTTAATGTTTATTGTTTATATTGAATTGAATGATTAGAGTATCTTATTCCTTCTAATTTCCTTTAATGTTTTACAGCTTAAACTTGTCTTTTTCTTTTCGTAAAGAACAAAAGAAATGTTTGTTATATACTCGTAGATGGTGTACAGATATAGAAATAATTAAAATGGTTAGGTTTTTGAAGCTGATCCATCTTTGGACTGGAGTAACTTCTATCCTAAGCATATTGGTTCTTCCATCTTAAAAAACTGCTAAATTTGTCTCGAATCTTGATTTTAACAATGATAAAATATCCTATTCATTCTCGAAAAATGTTACTGTATAGATTTATATTAAAATCCCGGGTCAAAATCTAAGCTTGAAAACTGGCATTTTCTAGACAAGATGATTATCAGCTATCATTAGTGGTCAAACTATTAAAGTAACTATGTTAAATTGCTAACATCTGTAAGTAAATAACCAAACTAAAAAATTTCTACTGCACTTTTTATGGCATTAAACCAAAGGCCACTAAGTTGGCTAATTTGATCGGATGAACATTTTCTAACATATGATAAATTGTTTTTAGTTATAATTTTTGCAAGTAAACTGTAGAGTTTTCTCTGATTACTTGCAAGAACTGTCCCTTGATTGCTATAAAAGCCAGTTAAAACTAATAATTGAGATGAAGATTAATATTTTGTAAAATGGATCTGATTACAATCTACATTGAAATTGATCGGTTTTATTAAAATAGAAACTGGATCACATGGTCATAGTTGTAAAATGGATCTGATCACATCTTGTTTGAGAAATTTAGGTGCAGGAAAATGAATTAATGAAATATAATATATATCACGTCCATGAGTTAGGAGACAGAGTTTTGTAACATATTTTTTAATCTCTAATTTTTTAATGTTGCCTACTTGCACTGGTCTTATTTTATTCACTTGATCTGCATCAAGTAACGATACTTCATAATTTAATTATATAGTAAAGGGGCTCGAGGCGACTTTAGATGTAGATGATCTATTTACATTTATTATCTTTATGCAAGTACATTTATTTAATATATTTTGGCACTGTTCTTTCTTCTACGACCAATATAATGTATCTAGTACAGGCTTACCGCTCACTTAGCTTCGTTGATATCACGTGTTCTGTAGGGGGCAGGCAGAGAAGGAATTTAAGGTGGAGGTTGAAGCCATTGGAAAAGTAAGACATAAAAACCTTGTGGGTCTAATTGGATTTTGCGCTGATGGTGCTAAGAGGTAATTAAGGGTTCATTTTCATATAATTTACTCTCTCAACGTTCAAAACTGGCAATGAAATGGTGAATGCAATTATTATTAGTCAGTTTGTAACAGTTATAAATTTTGGTTGATGATATTTCCACCTACTTTTTTGACAAGTCCATTTTATTGTGCATTATTTATGTGTACCATACAAGTCATCAATGCAGAATGTAAGTGGATTATTTGTCCGTATTGTACAAATCCACTTTTATTGTGCATTATTTGTGTGTACTGTATTAGTCAGTTTTTAATTTTATATAAAGTGGTTAGTATGATAAATCTGATTAGGTGTATGAGTTCGATATTAGTTGTAATATTTTGAAATGAATGATTTTGGAAGTTATATGCATTAACAATACACTTTGGATGAATTCCAACCCTTTTGACCCGTTTCCTTATAAGTTACTACATTTTTTATTTATGTGCTTGAACCATTGGTGATAAAACATAGCCGGATAAATGAATCAAAAATACCACCTTTTGTGATTAAGTTATTCAATATTGAAAGATCTGATTGGGTGTATTTAAGCTAAAGTATTGCGTGATCGCTCTTGTAACTGCTAAACAAGTGACGTGAAGACAAAAACTTAAGTGATCAAAAAATTACTACTTGTACTAACTACTAAATAGTGTGGCTGTGTTTCATTGTAAATCAGGTTACTCGTATACGAGTATGTTGACAACGGGAATTTGGAACAATGGTTGCATGGGGAGGTTGGACCTATCAGCCCTTTAACTTGGGATATTCGAATGAAGATTGCAGTCGGGACTGCAAAAGGGTATGCTTTTTCTAACCATAATTGTCTATTATAATAACATTAACCGATTTGTAAGATAAAACATGCAAATAATGTTAGATGTAGGTAAATTGCTGAACCTTTAGTAGTAGGGATGACATCTTCGACCCGTACTTGAGAAAGACCCATTTCATCCCGAACTGATACCAACCCGCCTGTCTTACTAGCTGTAACTATAAGCTCATATGGTTTATGACACTCACAATGTTCATTTGCATTAGGCTAGCATATTTACATGAAGGACTGGAACCAAAAGTTGTACATCGTGATGTTAAATCAAGCAATATTCTCCTGGATAAAAAATTTAATGCTAAAGTATCTGACTTCGGACTAGCCAAGTTGTTAGGATCCGAAAAAAGTTACGTGACAACACGTGTAATGGGCACATTCGGGTTAGTAACTTCACCAATCTTGTTATATTTCAAATACTTTTTTACACATTAAACTTATAGTCTTATCTTATACGACACATTAAATATCCAGATATGTATCGCCTGATTATGCAAGCACAGGGATGTTAAACGAGTGTAGTGATGTCTACAGCTTTGGTGTTTTACTTATGGAAATAGTTACAGGAAGAAGCCCTGTTGATTATACCAAAGCCCCCGGAGAGGTAAGTACTACAATACTAAATATGCCAATTTCGATCCTTTTACTTATTACCCTGTCGATTTAATGTGCTTGTTATATCTTTAAATGGTGAAGCTGTTTTTTTTTTTTTTTTTTTTTTTCCTTTTTTTCAAGAAAAGCTAAAAAGAAAATGTAAAACAGGTTAAAAGTTACCCAAAATGTATATATTTAGATGCATAACGGTAAAGTTTCAAGCTTTTCACCAATATTTTTGTGTTGGATATATTTTAGATGAATTTGGTGGACTGGTTTAAAGGAATGGTGGCAAGTCGTCGGGGTGAAGAGTTAATAGACCCAAAGATTAGCGTACAACCTCCTTCAAGAGCATTAAAGCGCGTGTTATTGGTGTGTCTTCGTTGTATTGACATGGATGCAAATAAGCGCCCAAAGATGGGACAAATTGTGCACATGCTTGAGGCAGATGATTTCCCTTACCGCACAGTGAGTCTTCTGTATTCAGTTACAAATATTAATTTGCCAAATTCAGTTACATTTCACAAAAAAGTAATTTCCGTTAATTCAGTTACATTTATCGGGATCTGTAATATCCTTAAAATCGTGTTTGATATTTTGTATCTTGCAGGAACATCGTCCACCAAGAGACACGACCACTCTCATTACGGGTTCAGATGCTGCAAGTAAAGAGCCTTCAACAAACTAGTTTTCTCGAGTATGTATGTGCGTCTAGTTATCGCAATTTGTTTGTTCTTTGTTGCCAGTTTGACGGTATATACATATGCAAATGCTTCAAAATATTCACACCTCAAACAGCATTGTAAATATAGTGAGTAATTTTCGAGTTGTACTTGATATTGCTATATGTAAACAGATATACTTCACTGTAAACTTAGTAGAAGATCGGCAAAATTACAACTTCGGTACATTTGTTATGGTAAGATATATATAGGGTATTTGTTTCATCTGGGAAGAATATAGTACATAGTCTAGATTTATCTCAATATGGAGATTGAGATTTAGTAACCACGCAGGCTGTTGCCTGAGTGGCCACCGAGTTGCCCAATGAAGTACATCACCCGAATTCAATTCCCGGCTATGTCAAATTGTTCAAAAGAGAGTGTGACTAGAGGGTGCACAACCGTTTAACATTTAATCATTCAATTTTATCAAATGCATAATAAATATGTAAGTCTATTGTGTAGTATAATTAATGTTTAATTCTTTTACTTTGAGCACAAATTGGCCCAACAATATTATTATTATCTCTTTAATCATTTGGAAAACTTAAAAGAGAAAATAGTACTACTAACAAATGACATGTGTCACACGGACAATTGCATTCTAATCATTCCTATGAAACAACCAGTAAACTCACCTATCTACTTTAACGTTTCAAAACCAAAAAACTTGCCACCTTCACAAAACACCAGATCTATTCACAGGAAAAAACTACCTACAATAGAGAGAGATTAATACAAAGATTAGAGGCCGCTGTAACGCGGCTAGAATTGATATCAGTGGGTCGTTCACAGCCACAATCTGTGTCACTTGAGTCGGCATCGGGCTCATCAGAACCGTCCATATTTGCATTTGATGATCTGATCACACAATATGTTGGTAAAGTTTCAGCTATTGGTGACAAGATTGGTGGACAAGTTAAGGATGTTACGAATGTTCTTAGTCAGGCTTTTGCCACTCAAAAGGAGCTTCTTGTCAAAATCAAACAAACTCGGGAGCTACCGTATCGGGTCCCGCCAAAACTTTGAAACCAGGTGCTCCAAATCCTCCGTCATCATCACTTGCGAGCTCGAGTTCTTCATCAGCATCAGCATCATCATCATCTTTATCTAAACCAAAACAAGGAATGGCTGCTGTTTTTCAAGAAATTAGTTCAAAGCCTACTGCTGGTAGTTTTCCTTTCAAAAAATTAATATAATATTGTCTATAAATCCATTTTTCCATTTTGTGTTCTAGTAGAGGTGGCAAAATGGGTAAATTGGGTAACAAAAATGAGTTTCTATCAAATGGGTAGTTTTGTGCCGGTAAAAATGGGTCAGGTCGACCTTCCCTGCAAGACTTTCTTTTTAAAAGTTGTAAATTTCTATAAATAACTACTGTATCATAAAATGAATTATTTAGCAGGTTTTATCTATTGAAAACATAATCGATTTGTTCAACCTAGTTGACCCATTTATAAAGTTAAATTACTTATAAACGTCCGACCCATACATATATAATTTGATTGAAAAACAAACGTAGTATCTAGGTGCATTGAAAAGTTATTGACTTTTCAGTTTCATCTCTTCGGGATTAAGAAAAGTTACAGATGATATGAAGACCAAAAACCGCAGAGATAGAGCTGGATTTGTGAGTACTGGTGGTAAAAGAGGTCCACAAGACTGCACCAGCAACATCTGAAGTTAAACCTCCAAAACTCGAACTTGTGATGGGTCGAAAGTGAGTATATTGAATTCTTTGTAACAATGACTTATTACGTCCGGTTTATTCATGGTGCCTGCGTAACTTTTTACATGATATGCGGATGGGTTGTTGAGCATCAAACGGGCGTGAAGGATTTAATAATTGATGAGTGTGATCCAAGGCAGACAGTTTATATATTTGGATGCAAGGATTCAGGTCTTCAGATCATAGGTTAATCATTTTTTTCTAATATAATTTAATCTATGTTTTTCTTCACTAGGTTTTTTTGTATAAGAAATCTACTTACTTTGTGCAGGAAAAGTTAACATAACTGTTGACAAATGCACAAAAATGGGTGTTGTATCTATGGTCAGTAATAAATTTATAATTTTTTGTCAAAACATGACTGGTACTATAGAAGTGGGAAAATAGGCTGGTATAGGGGTCGTGTAGTGGGTGAAAATGGGTTCGGGTCGTAACTAGTAATTTTTGTACAGGTTGTGTTGACCCAACATTCTAAGTACAAAAAAGTTAATTATGTAGAAATATGATTAAATAACTTATATTATGGAGTATATTAGTACCACCTATATATATATATATGTAATGATTAATGAGGTTTTATATATTTTTAGGCTTTTATGGTTACTTTCAACCCGTTTGACCTATTCCTTTTTCACCCTTATAAATTACTTTATTTACTGGTATGACCTGCTAGAGTTGATTCCAGGACGTTGTTGCTGCTTTTGAGATTGTCAATTGTAACGGCGTTGAGGTGCAATGCCAGGTAAACATGTATCTTAAGTGTAACGGCGTTGAGGTGCAATGCCAGGTAAACATGTATCTTAAGTGTAACCTTAATGAACTTTTAGGCTGTAACAATTGTATAGACCAATAAGTGGGTTAACCACTAGTCCACAACACAATTATTGGTCATAAGCTGACCCATTTGAATGCATGTGATACACAGCAGGTTGCCAGTTATACTTGACCAAATATTCACTTGATTCTTCTATAACAACTGCTAAGGCAAGTGAAGTTAATGTCATGGTTCCTGATGAAGATTCTTATGCCGATCATGTATGTTTCCATCTTATTCTCAGATCTTTTTCAAAGTTTCACTTTTGGGTACTAAACTTAAAGGTGGGTAAATGGGCCGGCGAGATATTTAAAAGTAAACTATTTTAGAGGTTTTTTATATTGGGGATACACTTTGGACGACTTTCAACCTGTTCAACTCGTTCTCATATGCACTCTTTTATACTCATGTGACCCATTTATCCACTAATGGGTTGATATTGGCGTTTCTACCAAGTATGTCTGATGTTTTTTCCTTTTTTTTTTTTTTTTTTTTTTTTTTTTAATTTGCAGGCGGAACACGCATTGCCACAGCAGTACATTCACATGTGCCAGGATAGCCACTTTGTTACAACCCCTGTCTCCCAATCTGGAGGGTAATCGGTCATATAAGAATGCTGCAACTTCAGGCATTTCCAATATCAGAAGATATCGGAATCATGTGATTCCCATCTTATTTACATTTTTGACATTTACACTTTAAAATGATGTTGCTTTCTAGCTTTGAAGCTCGTTCTGATCGACCTTCTCAAGTCATTTAACGGGTCGTGTCTATCATACGTATCAGATCAGATCTTCTTTTCATTCTGAGACAGTGCTATGAATACAGGTACAGGTTATGCGCACCTTAAAGTTTAATGGAATTTGAGAGTAATGGCATTAGGGACAGTGGTTGTACTGTATGCTTATAGTTTTGCCAGTAGTCATTGCTTTGCTAGTAGCCCTACAAAATTACTCTCTAAACGTGCTCCCACATTATACATCTCACATTTTGAATTTTATACTAAAATTCTTTAATCCATATTTACATGTAAAGAAGTATACTTTATATTTATATTTATTACACAACAACAACAACAACAAAACCCAATACCACATAAGTGGTGTATGGGGGAGGTGAGATGTAGACAATCCTTCCCCTAACCGAGAATAAAGACAAGTCATTTCTCCACCCAGAGTGAAAAACACTCTCAAAAGTAGAGAAAGTCATCCCTCTCTCTATTCGACGGATAAAGAGATTGCTTCCGAGTGGACCTCCGGCCAATAAGTAGGCAAAAGTTTTTTATAAAATAAAATAAATTGAGACGCCATGAAAATGGTAAAATCAAATTTTCATGGGTTTTATATTTATTCTTATTCTTATTATAATTATAATTATAATTATAATTATAAATTATAAATTATATTATATTATATTATAATTATAATTATTATATTATATTATATTATATTATTATTATTATTATTATTATTATTAGTATTTTATTTTATTTAATATTCAATAGAGAGTACATTTTTTACTATTCACACCAATATTATATTCGAAAAGAGTATTTTCGTCATTTTACGATCTTAGATTTTTATTTACCCATCATATATCCATGTCTGCCTCTCCAGATGGTTCTACGGTTCGACCATTCTACCACCATCACGTTACCCGCTTCTACTCTCCCCCTCTACTACTTCTGGTAGTTTGTCCATCAAATTCCACACACAACAACCTTCTCCAGCTGATTGTTCACAAAATGAAAACCTAATCACCACCACCCTCTCCAGCCGATACCCTCCGCCACGTACATACGCGAAAAAACGAATCGTGAATCCACCGGGAAATTGATTTGGAGTTCAATCGATCGAACCATCGGCGGTGCTTACTTCGCACACCACATCTTCTGTCGTTTTTCAGTGTCTATGGATTAAGAGTCGCTGGCGACATCCGTTCATTCGATTCCGGTCACACCATCTTAAATCGATTACCTCAGGTACATAGGCTTCATATTCTAAATCCAATTTATGTAAAGTGTTTAGCAGATGATAGAGACTTATGAATCAAACAAAAGAGGTAAAAAAAATTAAACATATCAATATATCATCATACGATTTTGAGGTTTGGCGACTTCTTTCATCAAACAAAACTGATACTTTTATATTGAATGTTTTATCAAAAGGTTTAATTTTTTGGAGTATAACATATGAAATTTAATTATGTGAATTTTAATTTTAATAAACATGTTTATGTTTATGTTTATGTATTTATTTATATGCATATCGTGATTGTAATTGTGACTGTCATAGCTGTATAAACATATTATGTATTTTTTTAATTTAATCTTTCAAAATATAGCCAACCTAACTATATGATGTTTGTTCATTTCATGGTCCGCTTTTAATGCAATAATCGATAATATGTCTGTATAGGGTTTAGGTTTTTTTTCCCTCATTGTGTTGTTTTTAACGAGTACTTCTCATTACTCTTTGACGAAATCAGATAGTCATTGATAGATAGTTTTAACACTTTTATAATGCATTGAAAAGTTGTAGATGTGCGAATTAGGTATATATGCACAGATAATAGATGCACAAGTTCTGATGTTGTTGATTTTACTGCTACAAATGATATTAAACACTTCAATGGAGGCTTTAAGCTATACATTAGTCCACTATGGAGGAATTGTCCACCTATACTTTTATAATGTCCTTATCGTTTTTATTAACTGTTTTTATTTTATCCTGTTAGTCATAGCTAGCTGTTTTTGTGTACGGTATTTTTTTTTCCCTTTGTAGGTTGGAGCCAGACTTAGGATGTCTTCAATATGCGTTCCTTACAAGAAGTGGTGACGAATGGAATTGGGGTCAGCTGGAAAAGTAACTGTCTAGATTCACTTGATACCATAGATAGGTATGTAGTACTCCAACTTTTAGTTCTTTAAACGTGTTTTTAAGTACGCCACTTATATTACATATATTGATATTAATGCTACTGAACAGTTTACGTTTGACACACATTAGTAGAAGTAGGAGTTGTATTAATTACTAATACTTCTAATTGTCTATGATTTCTTCATCAAGTTGTAGGTAAACTTTGTTTTGTAGCAGCAATAATTAGAAAAGATGAACCATTTTTTATGTTGTATCTTAATTTTGAAGTTAGACATAACAATCATTTGTTATATATGCAGGTTTCAACTGTCATGGTTAACAATGATTTTGATTTTGTAAAAACATATTTTTAGTCAAAGAACACAGATTATGGTAAAAGGTAAGGTTTTTTTTTTTTTTTTATTATATATATATATATATATATATATATATATATATATATATATATATATATATATATATATATATATATATTATCTATTTTAGGTTAGATTACCGAGTTGATTATTAGTTGTGGATGCTGATACTTTGGACCATTTATAAGTAAATGGGTCAAAATTGCTCTTATCATAGCTACGATACGTCATGTTAGTATTCTTAGACCCATTTTTGTTTCCTTTTCCCTTATTATGAATTTGGTAGCTGAATTTTTACTCCAAATTGAATATACGTTCTAGATTTTTTACTATACTATTATTGGGTATTGTATATGATGAAATGAAGGGGACTGCAGATATTAAGTTCGAGTGATGGGAAGGTGTGTTGGCTACCAATAGTATGCAAATCCCCTCTAAAGGAACGCTACTTATCTCATTGCCAGTTACAGGACCAGTAGTATGCAAGACCATTCTCACATTCGAAATGTAATAGCTCTACCAATACCTTCGTAAACGATAAATGGAAACGTCGTCCGCCGCGGCAGCGCGCGGCTAACCAAACACTTGTTAAAGTTAAAATTTCAGTGAGGTCTAGAGTTCGAGTCTCACCTGAGGATTTCATAATGCAATTTGAATTGCAGTTAGTTATGGAGTCCTCTGGAGGTATCGCTGTCTGAGTCTGTCCTAGTGGCAGTTCTTCATGGGGTGTTTCTCAAGGGTGACTACACGCAAGCCTTTCCTACGACAGTTGTTCAGCGGAACATCCTTGACACGTGGAACAGATATGATCGGGAGGTGAGAATTCCTTTGGTGGTCCTCCGTATGTAACTCCAATCTCGCTGTTCATAAAATTTTTTTAGTACTTTGTAGTTACCAGAGTTGGTAATTATAGTGTTATCAATTATTATTTTGGATAATTGGTATTTACTGGAAAGCAATGGGTTATTAAATTATACTCAATAACGAGTTTCGAGAGTGCGGAGTGCACGCTCGTTCGGGATAATTCGATAATTTATTAGAAAATTTCACCTTTTGATGAAAAGGTAACAATAAATAATTACATCATTTCATGAAAAGTCGTCTCATTTTTCAAAAGGTGTAAACTAAGAGTTGCACACACGTTAAAAAGTTGCATCCTTTCATCATACACTTTCACCTTCTATATATATATACGGGGGATTTTGCTTTCATTAGAAATACTTATTCCAATTCGGATTTTGTGATAACCGAGGCTTATAAGGTCGAAATACTTAATTGAAAAAGTGATTACACGATTCAAATTATCAAATTAACCCTATTTTCTAACCACCAGTGCAGAATTGTAGGTACTTGCCAAAACATGTTAACAAACAATAATAATAATGAAATCCATCACCAACACATCAAAATACACGTAATATGTGCATCGAAATAAAAATAGAAAGTTATCAACAAGAATAATGTTCAGTGCTTTAAAATCATAGTATCAATGTAGAATATTTATACTTTTATCTCAAAACAAAATTTATACCTCTAACCTTTGTACACAAAATTACAATATACTTGAACCTATCATTAACCAATACATAAAATATAAGCATTCTTCAGTTTACTAAAGCACTAATAGACTAGCGGAAATGCGAACTTCAATCAAGAGTTAAGGGTTCAATCCCTAAATGTGACTTTTGTAATAAAAAAATAAAAAAAAAAGGTTTCATCATAAGTTTTACTTGTTCTACCATTATTATTATTATTATTATTATTATTATTATTATTATTATTATTATTATTATTATTATTATTATTATCTTTCAAAATATGTCTTAATAAATTATAACAAAAAGTTTTTAATATTTTATGCAAGTCTATCACTAAAGACATCTTAGACAATTTTGGTGTTGAACTAGTGAAATGACCCGTGGAATCACGGGTTTGTTTAAACGAAACAGTTTAATAATATGTTTTAGGTATTAAGTGAACGTAAATGTTAAAATTATTTAGTTTAATGACCCGTGGAACCACATAGTCCGACTAAGAAACTCGTCAGCTGAACATTTCATCGAACACCTAAAATGCATATTAAACAATTCTCATCCAATCATAAGAAATAATATTGGTTGTCATTTTATTTTAAAAGTGTAAATTAAAAATATAAATATAAATTTGGTTTCCTTCTGCCTAACTTTTATACCTTCTCGTACTCAATTCAAAATAATTAATTACAATAGTTTAAAATTATTTAATTTTAATAATTAAAATAATTATTAATAAGATTTAATAATAATAATAATTAATTAATAAGATTTAATTTTAATTCAAAATTATTTAGATTAATAACATCACCCACCATGCTTAGATTTTTTTCTTTTTCTTTTTGATTTTTTCTTAACAAAGGAATTAACTTAATAATGACATCATCATTTTAGCAATATAATAGAAACTATAGATTTGAAGTAGTAAGTCGTATTGCTAGGGGCAAATGGCCCGAAAGGGTAACCTATGTTGTTAAATTTGACAATCAAGGTAATCTCCAATTTGCCTAAGCCCGAAAGGGACTCTATTTTAATTTTTGCTCGCTAAAAGGACTGCGGTTTGAAAATTTTAAAATTGGGGTAATTTTCGTCAAATTCATTAACAATCGTTAATGATAAATACATAATTGATCCATGAGGTTTGTTAAAAAATTAGGTCAAAAGTCCTCTTCACCATCTTCATTATAAAATCTCAAAAATTCATGAAAATCACCTCAAAAGCCAACCTATGAGTCAATCATGTATTAATTCGAGCTAATTTGACCCAGTTAATATTTATCAAGTTCATGTTATAGTACAGAATTCTATGGCAAACAACTTGTGTTCATCATCATCACCAAACAGCTTCATCATCATCACCAAACAGCTTCATCTATGGTCTCATGATAACATCACAACAGCTTCATCATCATCACCAAACAGCTTTGTGTTCTTCGTTTTGCAGATTCCGGCGACCATTCCGGCGGCGACAGCTGGTGGTTGGTGGCTGCTAACATGGAAACCACCTCAAAACATGATATAAACGCACCAACTTGTGCAGATTGTAGCGGGTTACCATCACCAATCTTTCTCCATTCTTAGATTTCACAAAAACATAACTAAATCGTGCCCAAATGAACGAATTCGAAAACTATTTTTGAACACAAAAATGGTGAGATCTCGAGCAATACTTCGAATTAGGACCTGAGATTTAGAGGATATAATCACAAAATTATTTCCAACCTTTCCACGTTTTTAGATTTTTCAGATTCGGTCTAATTTTTTAAAACCCCAAAATGAAGCTGTGAATGTACGAATACAATTTGGGATACTGTATGTATTTTTTATTTGATTAATAATTTGAGGACTTTTGAAGCAACTTTTTAACAAACTTCAGGGACCAATCCGATAGTTTTAATAACGACCGTTAATGAATGAGGACCTATGGTACAATTTTATAACAAACATGAGGGACTAATTTTGTATGATTTTTGATGAATATTACCCCAATTTTAAAATTTTCAAACACGAAGTCCTTTTAGCGAGCAAAAATTAAAATAGAGTCCCTTTCGGGCTTAGGCAAATTGGGGGTTACCTTGATTGTCAAATTTGACAACATAGATTACCCTTTCGGGCCATTTGCCCTATTGCTAGGCATATTGGTTGTAGAGTAGGTAAATTCTCCTTTATTTACCTAGGATCTCCTATTTGTGCGAAGATGAGCAAGTTGAATAGTTAGAATCCGGTTCTTGAAAAATTCATAGCTAGACTTTCGGGTTGAAAAATGCGTTCGTTATCTTTTGGAGGAAGTTTGGTCCTAATCAAATCGGTTCTTAATAGTCTCCCATTGTACTACTTTACGTTATTTCGTGCTCCGCCGTGTGTGTTAAAAATACTTGAGAGAGTGTGGAGGGCCTTTTTTGGGGGTTTCTCGGGTTCGGGTCAAAAAATTACTTGGGTCAAATGGAAAAATGTCTTAAACACCTTCGGGAATGGGGGGCTAAATATCGGGACTTTAAATGATAAAAACTTGACTTTATTGGGTAAATGGTGGTGGAGGTTTAAAATCGAAACCGAATCTTTTTGGGTTAAAATCATTAGTAGCATTTACGGGTTCGGCGGTGACTTAATGGGTGAGGATGTAAATACACATTCTCCAACATTAAGTCTTTGGCATAACATTATAAATGCAGGTTCTTGATGAGCTACAAGTGGCGTTCGAAACTCATTCATTAAGATGATTGGTGATGGTGGCTCGACGTCCTTTTGGAACGAACATTGAATTGGTAACGATAAATTGTGAAGTCTATATCCGCGGTTATACAAGTTAGAAATGCAGCAGAATGTTTGTATTCAGGATCGAGTTAGAAAAGAAGAAGGCAACATTATCACTTCGTGGAATTGGTCTAGGATACCTTTGGGCAAAACGGGTTCTGAACTGAAGTCCTTTATTAATCTGTTACGAACGTACGAGTTTAACAACAACAGCATCGACACTTGGAAATGGGTTTTAGCTTCTAATGGACTGTACATAGTCAACAAGCTTACTTCCAATATCGACGAACAAGTCTTAGGTCCTTTCAGCTCTCAACAAAACCTTTTCCAAAAAAGGTAAAAATCTTCATTTGGAAGCTTCTCAAAAAGCGGGTACCGGTTAAAGTGGAACTTGACAATAGGGGTATCGATCTACACTCGGTGAGATGACCACTTTGTGATGACGAGTTGGAAACGGTTGATCACTCCTTCATCTTATGCAAACAAGTGGTTCAAGTGTGGTCTCGAGTTCATAAATGGTGGTGTCTTAGCAACGTGGCTTTCTCAAGTGTCTCAAATCTATGGTGTCCAAACAACTCATCTTCGAGGAC
Source organism: Rutidosis leptorrhynchoides (assembly GCF_046630445.1). Lineage (NCBI taxonomy): Eukaryota > Viridiplantae > Streptophyta > Magnoliopsida > Asterales > Asteraceae > Rutidosis > Rutidosis leptorrhynchoides. The sequence continues at coordinate 718,298,388 of NC_092333.1, forward strand.
ATCATTCGGCGATTCACTTTGGCAAGCGATCAAGTGGGTGACGGTGTATCTTATTTGGAAAAATCGAAACAATACGGTGTTTAAAGGAAAAACTTGAAACACCCCGATGGCACTAAATGAGATACAAACCAAATCTTATTTGGGGATTTCTTCTAGAGCAAAAAGGAAAAACTTGGAATGGTTATTGTGGATTTCGAACCCTAATGTATATCTCAACACCTCGTGAACTTAGTGTAACATAGTTCGGGTTTCTATTGTACATAGTTTAGTCACTTCACAACCCTCTAGTTGTAGTGATTTGTTTCGTGTTTGATGTTTATGGCATTTTCGTTGTAAGCCTTACATCCGTTTGTAAATTCTTCGTGTTTTATATAATACCTTGCTATTATATTATATTATACCTATATCTAAAAGGTAAAGAGGAAATGAATAGTACTATTCATCTTTTCACTTTTTTCGAACTTAATCCCTTAACTTTCAATAACATACAAATTGAACCCCCCACTTTATACGTAAAGTTTTTTCAAATTTCACAAACTTAAACCACTAACTTTTATTAAAATACAAATCGAACCCCCACTTTACTAACTTTTTTTTTTAAATAAAACCTGAACGCTAAAAGCAGCAACTTTCACAAAAGGAACAACCCTTCAATGTTATGTCGAAAAAAATCTTTTTTACAAAATAGACCAAGACTTTTTTTTAACTCGCATTCAAAACGGAGCCCCCGACGCGAAGCGAGTGCTCCACAACTAGTTAAAAAAAAAAAGAAGAAGGTGGTTTATACTTTTATACTTAAAAATTCAAACTAAATAAAGTAAATTAAATTTTAGTGGAACCCGCAACACACCTTGTCAGGTCACATCAACACGAATCATGTGCGCCACATCAGACACTCTGTAGGTCCAAAACTGCAAATTGATTCTCATTTTCCCACATAAACACAAACCTACCATTTCAAAAAACCCTAATTTATTCAATCCCCAATGTTCGTCCCAAAATCCGATCACATCCACCAACTTACCTGAATTCTCAACTAATTCGAACAGAACCTCATAATCGAGTTTCAATTCCATTATTTTTTAGCTCAAAATCATGTCTGTAACGGAGCTTAAAGAGCGACACATAGCTGCTACAGAAACCGTGAATTCGCTCAGAGAACGATTAAAGCAGAAACGGCTTCAACTTCTCGATACTGATGGTATAATATTTAGTTCTATTTATTTTTATTATTTTTTAGTCATTGATTACTTTAACTGAATTGTAGTTGCCGGATATGCGAAATCACAAGGGAAGACTCCGGTTGCTTTTGGTCCGACCGATCTCGTTTGTTGTCGGACATTACAAGGACACACTGGGAAGGTAACATTATATATTCATGTAAATTTCTTAAATATATGAAACATTGAAACTTGATTGATAATAGTATGTTAATCGTTAAATATATATATTTACAATAATTAGTTACTTACAAAATCATTAATTTAATTACCTAAGTAAAATATGTAGTTTGTAAAGAAAATGCACTGTAAATAAATACCTTATAGTATATAGAGACTATGCTTTAGATGAAAATGAAGATAGTTGAAGCACATGTCCTGTTCAGTTGTGAAGCTTTAGATGAAAATAAAGATGGTTAAAGTAAATTTCTTGTTTTGTTTGAAGCTTCAGATATTAGTAATTGAACACATTCACAGTGCTTGCAGTTTATGCTATGAAGTAAAATTAGCGCTCCACTTTATGGTTCTGTTTTACGTTATGTGTGATGAGTTGGACCTTTTATGATAGCTTCCATCTTCATGTTGTAATGAATATAATGATTTTTTATCTTCTTCATGTAACCTGTATGTTTCTACATCAAGTATTTCTTCTACCTTGACATGTACTTACTTATAAACATTATAAGAAAACGCTCAGGTTTATTCAATGGATTGGACTATGGAAAAGAATCGAATAGTGAGTGCATCTCAAGATGGAAGATTGATAGTTTGGAACGCTCTCACAAGTCAGAAAACACATGCAATTAAACTACCATGTGCATGGGTGATGACATGTGCGTTCTCTCCAAGTGGACAATCAGTTGCATGTGGAGGTCTTGATAGTGTATGCTCTATCTTTAATCTTAGCTCGCCAATGGATAAAGATGGTAATATACCAGTATCAAGAATGCTGAGTGGACACAAGGGTTACGTGTCGTGTTGTCAGTATGTTCCTGATGAAGATAATCATTTAATAACGAGCTCTGGTGATCAGACGTGTGTCTTATGGGATATAACTACTGGACTTAGAACTTCAGTATTTGGAGGAGAGTTTCAATCAGGACATACTGCTGACGTTTTGAGGTATTTTATTTACCCCAAATAATTATTTGATTCTTTTTTAGCAATTGGTAGAGGTTGATTCTTTTATTTACAAATATGCTTGAATGATTACCTTAAGTCTACTTTTCCAAACTTACAACATTTTTTTTCATATATATTACAGTGTTTCTATTAATGGGTCAAACTCAAGAATGTTTGTATCTGGATCTTGTGATGCAACTGCACGCCTTTGGGACACTCGTGTTGCAAGTAGAGCAGTAAGAACATTCCATGGTCACGAAGGTGATGTAAATTCTGTAAAATTCTTTCCCGATGGAAATAGATTTGGAACTGGATCAGATGATGGAACTTGCAGACTGTATGACATCAGAACTGGACACCAGTTACAAGTTTACCAGCCACATCAGCAGCCAGGTGGCACAGACGCCCCTCTTGTGACGTCTATTGCATTTTCTATATCAGGGAGGCTTCTCTTTGCTGGTTACTCCAATGGTGATTGCTTTGTATGGGATACTTTATTGGCTAAGGTGACTGTTATGCATTATTAATTAATCTGTATTTAAATTAATTTTAGCCTGATTTATGTTTGATAACACAAGTTATAATGTTTGTGGGTTTTTTATATAGCTGGTGTTAAACTTGGGGTCTCTTCAGAATTCACATGAGGCTCGTGTCAGCTGTTTGGGTTTGTCGGCTGATGGCAGTGCGTTATGCACAGGGAGTTGGGATACAAATCTCAAGGTTAGTTATAATTCTGCCATCTCTCTCTCTCTCTCTCTTTTTTTTTTGGTCTAATGTGGTTTATTATGGAAGCCTGTATGATAATGTTTAGAGGTGGTTAAACGGGTGGGTTAGTTAATGGGTCACTTCTACTTATGTTCATCCTGACCTGAATGTTTTCATATAAATAGGTAGAAGTTGCTACCTGTATTATTTTGAGACATGGTATTAGGTTTAAAATCTACTATCTTCAAAACTTAATTTTATTTAAACCAAGAAGCAAACATAAATCATTCATTTTAGCTATTCATTTTAGCTTGCTATAAGTATCTGTTTGATTAACCAATTATAAATGTACAGATTTGGGCTTTTGGAGGACATAGAAGAGTGATTTGAACGGAGAGATGATTGAATTGAATCATGCTGGTGTGTATTGTTGTAACCTTTTGTTTGTGTAGCGAACGTTGACCATTCGAGTAGTAATAGTTGTAAATATGATCCTCTAATTATTCTTACTATTCTAATATCTTCACTGAGTTTATCGCTACTATGCTCTAGGTAATCTAACGAACGTTACCTGATCAGGAGATTTTAACTAATGGCCTCAATATACAAAAAATAAAAATAAAAAAATGATTGAGATTTGAGAGTTTCTGGTTTGTAGTTCTAACTTAACCACTGTTTCAATTTAAATATCCAACTTTTGTACACATTAGTTACATTCCCAATTCGATTATACCATTTTCTGAAAAATCCTGTATCTTATAGTAATTAAATTATTTAGTTATACGAGGATAAAGAAAATCTCTAACCTGTAGAAAACAAAATTTTTGCAAAACAATATAAACGCATAAAAACAAATCCATGATAACTTTAAGTTATTTTACGTCCATATAAAGGGAAAAAATTAATTTTCCTTTATCTTCACAACGACCACACAACGTTTGGACATCTAAACTACATGCATCTTCTTCTTTTTCGTCATCCTACACTCTGTTCTTCAGCTTCATCTTCATAGACTGCAAGACCCATTCTTGATTCTTCAGCCATTTCCTTTAGAACATCGTTTTGAACAATCCAGTACCTAGTTGAGGTCAAGATGAAAACCAAACAAATTGAAATCCATGTACGAGTAAATAATTGATAATATTTCATAAAAAGAACCCTACAGTGGAACTCATAACTCACTTCCCTTGAATAAAAACACAAAAATCATTAATAATTTTTTTTTGCAAGTTAATCATCATGATAGTTAAGATTGAACAACCTAATTAGAGATGTTGGAACTCCATATTATTCTATCTCAGCTTGTAAACTTCAAAACACATACCAGTACATGTCTCAGGTTTGACCGCAGCATCATCTTTCCCATTGACCTATAACAAAAACACAATACAATCCAAATCATTAACAGAAAGTAAACCCTAACAAATACTCCACATTAACCTCACAGAAGCAACAAAATCAACAAATATTATTCAACAAATATTATTCATATCAACAAAATCAACTAAATGCTTATTGTGACGACATCCATTTAAGCCCAATAACATTTGAAATATGAGAAATTGGTCAAAATGGTCTTAAATTCCAAAATGTTTAATGATATGTCTTTCGTATTTGTCATTTTCCCCTCTATTCACGCACCACGCACAATTTGTGGTGCTCTGCGTGTAGTGCGTGTTACCGAGCATTTATCAGAGAATTTTTCCCTCTTCATTCCATATTTGTAGATTGTATATATAAATTACATATAAATATAAGTAGTGCTCTGCCCGTAGTGCGTGTTACCAAGCATTTATCATTTTCCAATAATACATATAAAATTACACGTTCATATGTATTTCTAAGTTTACTGAATAGTGTTGATGCATATTTTAGATTGTTTGTCGAATAGAGTATTAATGTTTATTTATTATGTTATACACCTAGTATGATGTTGATACGCGAAATTCGTAATTTGCAAGGGCATATGAAGACTCATCCGTACGAATGAATGCTACGTTGGAGTTCATGTTGCATTTTTCATTGCGAAGGCTCATTACGTTTGTCAACTTTTCAATATGCATTATGTACAGAAAAATTGAAATTAAAAATAATATTTTCATATATAAAATTAAATTAATCAGGACCAGTGTTTAAATTTAAATATCCTTAAACCTTTTTACAAATTCATTACATCCCAAATAAATAAGATTTCACCTTTTTTAATGAAAACACCATAGCCTGTAGAAACAACAATTAATTTTTGTATATCATAACAATAATAGCAATAGCATATAGTAGCATAGCAATATTATATAAAACACATAAAAACAAATGTTCGATATGTTATGTTATTTACATTCATATACAAGGGAAAAAAACAAAACGGAGTATGATTTTTCCTTTATCTTCTCATTGACCACACACTATGCAATCAAGATATCCAAACTAACTTTCAAACAACCATGTATCTTCTTCTCCCTCGTCATCCTACACTCTGCTCTGTCTCAACTCCATCACACCGCTACCTTCAGTTCAAAACATCTCACCGGACAAACCTCCGCTACCTCAAATCGCTCGGTATCATCTCACCAGGATTATCAACAACTCCGTCTCCGGAAACAGTCTCTCATATTCTATACACCATAGACTACTTTAAATCCAAGGGCTTTTCAGAACCAGATTTTTCAAGAATCGCCTTTCTCTCCCCACATATATTCACCCCATCATTCAATCCAACTGCTACTGAACCGGTTTTCGAGTTTTTAACCAACGAGTTAGCAGCTTCGTTGGAGGACTCATGTGGGTTGATCCTCAAATGCCCTCACATTCTTGAATCGGACCCAGAATACTGCTTGAAACCGACACTCGATTACCTTACAAAATTAGGAATTAAGCAGTTGAACACACCTACAACTTTGAATGCTCATTTATTAGATACAAGAGTGGATAAACTAAAAGAGAAAATGAGGTTCTTGCGAAGCGTTGGGTTTTCCATCGAGGAATCAAGAAGGGTTTGTGGGCGGTTTCCTGCAATATTTGGGTACGGGATAGATCATAATTTGAAACCAAAGTTTGATTATTTGGTTTGGAAAATGAAGAGGAATGGTAGAGAAGAAGTGAACAAGTTCCCACAATATTTTGGGTTCAGTTTGGGAAATAGAATAAAGCCTAGACATTTACATTTGAAGCAGAGGAATGTTGATAGTGAGGTACCATTGAATAGAATGTTGCTATGGAGTGATGTAAGATTTTACAAGAAATGGAAATGAAAAATTATTACTACAAAATCATCAATTCTTTTGTTTATTTCCCCATATAATATAACTAGGTTTTGAGCCCGTGCTTTGCACGGCTGCTCACAAACCGTCAAAAAATAATTATATATAGATACATACGGAGTAATTATTATTTCAAGACCTTACCATTTTGACCACTAAAAGTCGAACGATCATGCATATTTTTTATGCAGTATTACAGACAGTGGCGGAACTTGAACACGGATATAGATGGGCGCGAGTGTAAAAATTTAATAAATTTTTATAATTATTATTTCAAGACCTTACCATTTTGACCACTAAAAGTCAAAGGATCCTCCATATTTTTTTATGTAGTATTACACTATTACATGCATTTAATAAAGTTTTCATTGTCAACGGCGGTAAATAATAAAAAAAAAATCTAATTTTTTATTAAATTTTATTTTAGTGTAAAAAAAAATTTCCGTTAAATTCAGGTGAAGCGGATACTCCCTTTAGATAAAATTATATTCTGCCATCGATTATAGAATGATTTGGATCCATTTTTCTGCCATCGATTATAGAATGATTTGGATCCATCATAAAAATGATAAGTGACAAAAATATATCTTCAAATTAGAATTAAATTCAAATTCAATTGACTACATCCATTGCATGAAATGTTTTTATTAATTTGTCAACATGATTTATGCTATTTCTAAAACTAAAAATATAACCTGTCATTTCAGTTTGTTTGGATTTGCGTATACTAATCTGTATAATTAATCACCAATTAACTAATTTTAATATTTGTTTTATTATTTTGATAGTATATTATATATTATATTTATTTAATTAGAAATTGTGAGAATGTGAAATGTGTAAATTTCACATGGCATAATTTCCAATTAATATGGTGCTAATGACAAGTATGCTTAATTAATCTCTCTTTTATATAAGTATATAGATATAGATACAGATATAGATATAGATATAGATAGCATATAAACTTGAGGCAAACAAGTTTGTTATTTTCTAATAGCAGAAGAGAGTATAAGTTGCCTCGAGGGCAAATAACACGTTCGTTTGGCTACTAGACTACAACATATAAACGGTTACATTAGATGACTTCGACAAGCAACTTCTAAGTTGGATCGCGTCACATAAATGAAAATCGCGATAAGATAAACAAAAAATAGTATAGTAGAATGGACCAGTAAGATGGAAAGTAAAAATGGATTAGTTGGCTACTACATCATGAATTGCATCACTCACAGACTCATCCTCAGATCTAACAGCAAGTTTCATTGCCACTTCTTTGGAACTATCGATTCCAAATGACAGACGAACCAGCACCTTCCCATTACCTATGTATACTCCCGATAACAAACATGTGTGCGATCTTGAGTTAGCTGCAACCACCTCCGTGCCCTGCAAAAAAAATAATAAATAAATAAATAAATAACAATTTAGCTCTGACAAGAACGAAAAACTACTCGAATCGATATATAATACGTACCTCACAAGGTTGCATGCCAAGAAGATTGATGACGGCATTGACAGCTTCACTCAAACTTTCCCTTGGGCCAAGCCCATACTCGTCAACGCGTTCAAAATCAGGGCCCAAACTTTCCCATGCGTTTCTGAAGTTGGAGACGCCAACCTTAAGCATGTAATCGGCTGCAACTATCTCTAAATCCTCAAGTTGGTATTCATCTTCCACACCATCTTCCTCAGCCTCACCCGTCGAGGGATCAACCTGCAATGTTTTTCCCATACGACAAACCTCTTATTTTAATACATCATCATATCATACAAGTAAAGAAATTACTGCAGATGAAAAATTAATTATTATTACAGACCTCTTTAACAAGAAACTTCAACACGTTAGAAAATCTGCCAACAGCTGGGATCCCTTCTGGTTTTTCGAATGCCACAAATGTCTGAGCAGGTGTGTCATATGGTAGGGCTTTCAAGGGCTTGGTTGCCACCTCAGCAAATTCTTCTGCTTCTGAAGCATCCACAACAACAACAACCTAAAACAAAGCCACCATGATTAAATTGAGAGACCCCTTCATGAATATAGAAATTACAGTATTTTGATTACAAAATTAGCAATTATTTAATTGAAAGCTTACATTTTCCAGCAACTGCTCAGGAATTGTATTGGTACAGTTGTACTGGAACACAACATGCTTATCAAATATATGTTTCACAACGTTAACTGCGTATTCTGTTTCAGCTTCAGTGAGCTCCACTGGTGCACAAGACTGTTAACATAATTGAACCATATACAAGAATATCATCAGCCAATATGGATGAAAGGCAGCTAACATATTTGTGAAGATGGTGACATTAATGAGTCGAAAAACAAGTTGAACTGGGCTGAGTTGGGTTAACCCATAAACCCATATCGACCCTTTCCCAGTATGGGTAAGAATGGCCACCCTAGATGTTTCTATTTCAAAAAATAGCATCTAAAAGAACCTTGAAAAGCTGTCCAAAGGTAGAAAACTCCGGAATGGATGATAGTAGCTTCTCAAACGTATCAACAGTAGAAGTGGGGCCAGCTGGTGGCCCACCAAGAGCAGTGGGCTTTTTACCAGCAGATTTTTTCTCCGCAAGTGGCTGACACTTGACTTCCCTGGGCACAGAACTAATATTAAAAGGTTCTTCTGTGGGTTCCTGCAGTAACAATGGGAAACTAATATAAATAAACAGATATTTATGGCAGAAAAAGTTGTACACGAATCACAGATCTTGTGTAGCAACTTACATAGTTCTTCAAACTAGTCTCAAGGTTGACCAATGGGATATCAAAGGATCCAAAGAGAAAGTCTTTCACATCTTCATCAGTTTCAACAACTGAACCATCTCCACCAAGAGTATTTAAATATAGTGTAGCCCTATCACGAACCTGCAAAGATGTGAAAAGGCTTGAAATAATAATATTAATAGCTAGGATCTGTTTGGTTCGATGGAATGGACTGATGAAAGAATGAATTGGAAACTGAAGTGGAACGAGCCATTCATTCCATTGTCAAATGTAGATACAGTGTATAATTTTATCTTAACTTCAGACAGCACAATATTCAACATAAGTTACTAAATCTTTGTTCACATATAATGACAATAAAGCGTAAGAGCAGCTTATCATAACCCCAGATAGTATTATAAACAATTTTTATAATATATAATTAGTTTCTTAAGATATAGATATTGTTTGAAGATTGATGTGAACAGAAGATTCTATAGTCATATAGGGATATGTTGGATTGAACATCTTTAGGATAATGGTGTTAGTCAAAGATTCTATAAATTAAAACTCACTGTTACTAACACAACTGACCTCATCATCACTATCATACAGGCAGCGTCTTAAAAGAACAAATATGCGGGGCTGCAGTACAATATACAGAGGACATTAGTAGCAAATATTTCACCAGGGAGTAATGTCGTTGGAAGATATTAAAATTGAGGTACCTTCAAAGGATCAACCATAGCACCAAACTTAGCCAATGTGCTTACTGCACTGGCTCGAACAGTTGCATTTTCAAGAATGACACGGTTATATATATACCTTATGTATTTGCTGGGATCGGGTGTCTTTGGTCCCTCAACACCAAGAAAATGGAGAATCTGATGATGCATTTAACGAAATAATTTTAAGTAATATATCAATAAAGTAAACAAAATCAATGTTAGAGTTCTAGAGAAATCAACAAGATAATGAAAGTCAAACACGTGATAGAAGTAAACTTCAACCCATTTAATTATGAATGGGTAACATAATACAAATAACCTTAAAGGTAAATGGGCCAGACAGGTTTTATGAATAAGAACTTAAGAAGTCTTGATAATTCAATCATATTTAGCACAAAAATAACAAGTAAGAAGATAATTGTCGGAAGTTCTATGATTTGGACGTAAGGTGTTTTGGGGTTCCCTATCGACCCATTTTGTTACCTCTAGTTAGATATAACATGCTCACCTGTGTTGAAAGATAAGTAAATTCACAGTCCTCAATAAATTCACACAAGTGAAGAAGTCCACATTCTTTTGCATCAGGGATATCCCTTATGAGGATCACAATTGAATCAATGATTGCTTTTTTGTACTCAAATCCCCCTTCTTCCCTCAGGATATTGCTTAAGAAATTCATCCTTGATCAAACAAATAGACAACAAAGGTGTATGAGAGACAGTCATGGTAACTTTCATCTTGATTTTCGAAGAAAGCAAAAAATAATCACACTCACAGTGTTCTGTATTTCAGTGGGAACTTCAAACACAAGGATCTAATAGCATTAACCACAACAATCTTGAACTCATCAGCAATATCTGACATGAAGTTGGTAATTTGTTTCATCAAACGATCAACACCCGATTCATTACCCGTCTTCAGCAGTGTGGTAATGGCAAGGGTAGCAACACTTCTATTTTGGTCTGAAATTAAGCTCTCCATATCAATATTACAGCTAGTTACATCCATTGGATGGGTCATTGCCACCTGCATCATACGGACATCTCAACAATCAGATTATTGGAAGCTTTTCTAATCTCTATTGCTTTCAATCACATATGGATTGTCTTATAATGCACAACCAAAGTGGTTCTATAGGTTTACCAAAGAATAACTAACTCCTATGAACATTTTCATTTTCAGATTCAATAACGTTACTCAGCGTACAAAATTTTACTGATATGTGATCGGGGACCGGAATAGCAACATACCTGTCACAAAGGTGTGTATACGCTTTACAAGTAACAATAAAGAGCCATCAATGTTGAAAATTATTAGATAAAACATGGTGAAAAAGATGATAAAATAATATACGTTTATGACTGATCATCACAAGGGAAAACTCAAGCAGGTGGATAAAAATGATAACATGTAAAACTAACAAGTAATTAAAATTCTTGAAAATGCAAGGATAGTGACCTTGTTTAATGTGCGTACAGCAGCAAACCGAAGCACTGGCTTAGATGAACTTAAAAAGAGCTGTAGGACAGTAATTGCAGGAGTCAGTTCTCGACTAGTAACGCCATTAAGCTCTGTTATGGCTCTGGCTGCTTCAAGTATAACCATTTCAGATTTGTGGCGGAGGCAACCTTCCAAAAATGCATAAAAGGGGCGCTCCCCACTTTGGTCGTATGCGCTAGCCTCCCTAATAACCTAAGGAAAACAGTATCACACATGAAAACCCTACTTTTACAATGAAAAGACGTAACTGACTTCGCATAAATAAATAATACCTGACTAGTATAACGAATTAACAGACATTGAGCCAAAGGTGAACGAACTGAACCCCTTGCCAAGCTGGTAACTAATTTGCTCACAGCTAATCTGTCATTTTGTCGTATCTGCAAAACCATCCCTTTTAGCGTGCTCATGGAGAGTACTAGTATTATTTTAAACTAGTGACTTTTTGTCCGAAAATTCAAACGCTATAACGATCCCTGTCTACTCATTATTTGTTTATACTTGTTAAAGAGTTAATAATGTAATCGATGATTTGTAATTGAAAATCGCAGCAGGATGACAAGTGTATATGGAGAGCATCAAACTTATGTTCACCATACCTGATGGAGCAGAGCAAGAGCATGGAACTGTACAAGTGCGGCCTTTGACTGAACAGCTTCTTGTACCTCATTGCTCCATCGTTTCACAATCTCCGGGTTTGCCTAAGATGCAACAATCGAACTGTGTTAACAATTAGACCCGTAAACAACATAATGCAAATTCCCAAATTCATAGTTATACCTGGAACAAGTGAATACCACTGACAAGGGCTGCACTAGCAACCACAGGATTTTTGTCAACAATAGCTTGTTTTAAGTACCTCTCTAATTGAGTTAGTAGTGTCCCATCCGTTATGCGGCAAAGAACACGGATAGCATTTGCTCGATACACATCTGTCTTGCTATTCATATCCTTCATGAGGGAGCTTGTGACAATGAAAACCTTTCATGAACACGAATATGTGGCATGTCAGCCAAACAAAACCGTAATATTAATAATTAAGATTACGAGAGCATACAAATAAATAAAATCGTTCTATATAACCTCATCTGAAGAAGGAGAGAGCTCCTTTATTATCAAATAAACCATTCTTCTTAGACCAATATCCTTAGACTGGAAAAGTTTTGTCACGGAAAAGAACACTTCTGTTGCTTCAACCTACCAACAAAAAGCAACGGCGAGTTCAAAACTTAAAGTATAAGAATCAATATACAGACAATTGATTCAAAAAACAAACTTGAATAACATGATCAGCTATAAATAGTTCTTCTCGCTTGTATTTATGCATATCACCAAAAACAGCTGATAAACACTGACAAGCTACCAAAATATGAGAAGCAATGCAAGGCCAAGTGACCTTGGGAAGACGTCTATCTAGAGCACGATGGAAATATGGAAATTTCTTAAACATAAAGAATATCCCCTTACTCTCTATGTACTCACTTTCAGCTAATTCAGGAAAAAAAAAATTAGTACAACGCTATCGAGGCAAGTACAACCATCACAGATAGCCTAGTGGTTGGGTCCTGATATATCCTCTCAAGAGGTCTCAGGTTCTAACCTCACTAGCAACATATCTAGGGGTGGCGGAAAACAGGTCGGAAACGGTAACGGGATTAACCGTTAGGCGGCGTACATCTGAGTAAAAAAATTCTCCCTCCATCCATGGTAGCCTGAACAAGGAAAACATCATCCTTTTATAGAGGCAAGTACATATGAAGTATGATATTAGGTCATAATAGTAGACGTTTAGTCGAATTGCATATTCTGTGTAGCGAAAGTCATATTAAGGTAGTTCATTAGATAGAAACATATACACATGACTCTATGGACATTAAACCAAAGCAAGCGTTCTAAGTTTAATTGGTCGATTTGAATTTATGCTCCTACAGCTGCAACTTCTGGTTAATTGCCGCTTTTCTTCAACGTATGTTAGAGTATCTTTAGACGATTTAATTTCTTCGTTTTATTCAATATTGTATGTATTTTTTTCTGCTTTTTAAACCCTGTATTAAGGACTTGTTTGTGGATGCATTTCCTCCCTCAGTTAAAGGTCTGTTTCTAATTAGGGCTTAGCTTTACAAGAGAATATACAATGTTTAGACAAACTCATTTTACAATAACAGAAAAGAAAAATGAAAGAAAATACGTCTGCATACCGTATGTATGACACCATAGATAGCATGTCAAACGAAAACGTATACACAAATTGGTCTATTACTAAAAGTTGCAGGATACGAATATATAAACCTAGCCATATATCTGTATCTATATACACAAATTAATCCGATCAGTTAAGAAATCTAACCTTGGTGAACGTTTCCCCTTGATTTAGAAGATAAAGCAGCTTAGTAATGACCTAACAACATACACAAATCGCAATTCAGAAAATTAAAAATTAAAAACACAATAACACGAATCAAATAACTTAAAAAAATAACAAGCACCTGAGAACACCTCCTTGAATCCAACTGAGAATCATTAAAAACCCTAGCTTCTTGGAGCACAGCTCCTTTCTCAATTCCGAGAAACGGAGAGTACTCTGCGGTATATAATAACAATAATTAATAATTAATTTACTTTTACTTCATCATATATTTCATAACAAAAAAGTCATCGTGATACGTACACGATATACAGTTCTGTGTATGTGTGTGATACACAGTTCTATGTATGTGTGTGTGTGTGTGTGTATATATGATTATATCAATTACAGGATGTGATTTCAGTGATGAAGTTGATTGAAAATAACTGTAAGGATTAAATGAAATGAAGAGAAACGTACCGTCTTCGTCGCGATCATCGTCTTTCTTAGCGAACTGTGACATTGATGACAACTTTGAAACCTAATTTGTGAATTAATCGGAACTTCGGAAGTAGGAAGTATTTTGTGATCTGAATATTTTTAGAGTGAAATTGAAGGTTGTTTGTTTATGAACAAGGGGAATTGATTGAGGGAATAAGGGTTGTGACTTGAAAATTGGGAAATTAGCCCTCTTTTTTGTAAATGATTATGAGTAGTTTTCGAATTCTAGCTTCGCGCGGGACGTTCGATTTTCAATGTATTTTATTGTGTTTAGTTACGGAGCCTGCGAGTGAAAAATAAATATATATATGAAAAGTACCCTAAATATTTAGCGTTTTTTTAAAAGTGTCCGTTTTGCGTATAGTTAGTGACATAATGTTCATAAAATTATTTCGAGTTTAAGGATGGTGTCGGAAAAATTTAACTCGTTGCGAGCGAGAAGATATGATGTTACGATCGCTCCAAATCCATATGGACGAACACGTCATTCATCGATTTCATTGCGAGGTATTTGACCTCTAAATGATACGTTTTGTAAACATTGCATTCTTTTGAAAAGACACACCATAAATGAATATTTAAATCAAAGGTTTTCGACATCTGATGATTTCTACATATAGACAATCACCGTAAATAATAGTTTACAATAGTACTTCCGTTGACAATGCAGTTAAAATAAGATACATGGTGATGATTTGGTGAATGCAACGTTTCCTTGAAAAATATGTCATGTAAGACTCCATGCACATAGCTTGTCTAACATATAAGCAAACAGCGGAAGACTTCTAGGGAACCTGAGAATAAACATGCTAACAAGTGTCAACAAAAAGGTTGGTGAGTTCATAGTTTTAATGTTTTGCATAATCTGTACATAAAGGTGGATCACAAGATTTCAGTTGTTTCATCCAGAAACGTTTATCAAAATATTCTACGAAATTGAGCACCCTGGTAACTAAACTTAACGTATATATAATTTGTACTCTTTGTATAATCATCTTAATAATACACGCAAACCAACGTGTACGCTTCTCAAATAGCATACGTCTGTTAAAAGGCTAGTGCTCTAGCTCGGACGGGGATATCAAGCCCTATGGATCCATATACTACTACTCGCGCCCACCAGTTCTTATAACTGGCAGTTAACAGTTACCAAAGCTAATGGATTTTCGGTTCAAACTCAGTGTAGAATTTAGTATGTACTTGTATCCATTGCGTTTAAAATAAAGTGCATGTATTCTCAGCCCAAAAATATATTGCAAAAGCATTTAAAAAGGGAGCAAATGAAACTCACCTTAGCAGCATATAAAGTCGTTCACCAAAATGTGATCGAAACTCGGATTACCAAATAATCGTAGATCTCAACCTAGAGAACATATGTTGGTCAATAAATGTCTATCAAGCTACGTCAGGTCGTAGTGTATCACAATCCTAATGCTCGAGATCGACATACAAAAGTTATTCAAAGTCGTTTTAAAAAGTCAGTTTTGGACAGTTGTTTAACAAAACGAGATGTACCTTATATAAGGATTCATTTACTCGGTTGGTAATATTCAAAAATCCAATTTATCAATCTCGTAAACAAGTTGTTTAAATCTTAATTGCAGATTCAAAAGCAATTTCAATTAACGTCAATCATAATTCAGTTGATCATATCTTTTAATCCGTTTATCGAAACTATTCGATATCTAAATGAAAAGTTATTGATTTTTCGCCAGCTTTCCAAAAACATGTATATCATATACCTTTTACCAGTAATATATGTATTTAATTAGTGATTCATTATAAATTGTTAATGACGAAATTTAGTATACAAGCATGCATAAACATATATACTCGAGCACTAGACATGTATACACTATTAATATATAAAAGATAAGATATGAATGCTCACTTATCAATATTGAGATTCAATATTGTAGGAAAGTACGTAGACGTAACGGAGATGATAAACACTAGGTTTGATTCATAAATATATCCCCGAACATTACCCATAACCTCCTTGGCAATAACCCATAATTTGCTTAGCTCTAGCTTGTTTGTAAACTTGTTTTGAAATTACTCAAACAGCACTCCGTCGTAATATTTTATGTATAATACTAATAATAATAATTCTCATAACCATAAGATTAATAATAATAATAATCTTAATAATAATAATAATAATAATAATAATAATAATAATAATAATACGAAGTAATATTTGAATGATTTAAAGAAATGGAACAAGACATCGCGTTTTATAGTGTGGCCTGAATTCAGACACCATGCGATCGCATGAGTTTTCAGTGTTTTTGCCATGCGATCGCATGACCGCCTTTTCCGTTTTTGTTTGCTAGTTCGTCGACATCAAATAGTGTTTTGCTGTAGCAAATAGTGTTTACTGTAGCAAATAGTGTTTACTGTAGCAAATAGTGTCTACTATAGCAAATCATTGTAGCGAAGTCGTTTTCACTGTAGCGCTGTAGCAAAGTACGGTTTCACTGTAGCAAATCGTGTTTTACTGTAGCAAATAGTGTTTTACTGTAGCAAAGTCATTTTTACTGTAGCAAATAATGTTTTACTGTAGGAAAGTCGTTTTTACTTGTACATATATATATATATATATATATACATACATATAATTGTTCATGAATCGTCGATAGTAGTCAAAGGTAATTGTATATATGAAACAGTTCTAAAATTTTGAGACTCAATCTAACAGACTTTGCTTATATTAAATCATTTAAAGATAAAGTTTAAATTTGGTCAGAAATTTTCGGGTCATCACATATGACATGTTGAATATTTGAGTGGAGTTTATTTAAGATATTTTATGAAAATTTTGATTTGACGCTTTAACCCCCTGTGTTGGGGCCGATTTTAATTTTTGAACAAAGGGTGGGGAGCTTTTTTTGTGGTGTTACTTGAAAGAAAGAAGGGAAAAAAGTGAAAAGACGAAAATACCCCTGGTACTATTCATAAGTTTTGTCTAATAGTTAATATGGTGATTATACAAAATACACTTCGTGTACAATTTTTTATTTATTTATTATTTTTTCCTTTTTATTTTTATCAATTATCATATTGTATTAAACAAAAATGATGAATAGTACTAGGGGCAGTTTCGTCTTTTTACCTATTTTACTATAGCAACGGAATCACTGTAGCCCGTTAACACTGTAGCAACAGAATCACTGTAGCAACGGCATCATTGTATCAATGGTACTGTAGCATCTTTTTGTTTATATATTTTTTTTCTACCCGTTATAATAATTTTTTTTTTTATTTTATCCTTTTTGGTTTCCTTTATATTTTTCTCCACAAAATAACGATTTAATTGCGTTAAATTTTTAAAAGTCAATAATTTCATAGCGAAACGCGGAGATGCACGTATATTGTTAATTTAAAATAACATTTAAATCTTTGATGGGTTATACCTTTTAGTTCGACTCGAGTTGCGCTTCAACGACATCATCGTTAGCCATGAAATAATTTTACAAACTAAACGCAATAAAATACATTGAAAACCGAACCCCCGGCGCGAAGCGAGGGTTCGACAACTAGTTTACACTATTGGGTAGCTTTACGTACATGTGTCCGAACGAAATTGTACTAAAAAATTGATTAGATGACCAAGAGAGCTCCCAACGGATCTGTCTTGAAATCCGCCCAGGCCACCGCCCACCTGGGCGTCGATGGCAGCGGCTCGCCCAGGCCACCGTCTACCTTTTCGTCCCTCGTTTAGTGCTTTTATGAATTATCTCAGGACGGAAGTATGTGTATATATTGGTGTATTTGTTGATTAAATTTCTTATTTTTTAATTTTTGTTGAAGCTTCAAACCCATTTTCATGGGTTATGTGTACAAGGTTGAAGATGAAGAAACTATATCTTTTCTAGCTGTATATCGATATCCAGTACATATTTATTTTGTTTTATCTTTTTAATAATTAATCGAATTACTTATTTAGTTTTAAATTATATGTAGTTTAATGTAATTAATAATAATTAAAAATTATAATATTAATATTAATATTAATAAAAGTATTTTTAATTTAGTTAAAATAATTAAATGTGGGTCCCAATTATTGTGAAGAAATGTGTAACTGTTTGGAGTGTTTAGTACTGAGTTTAGTCCTGAGAAGAAAGTGCTGATGTGGCGTTTAGTCCTGGAGGACTAAGACGAAACCATTGGGAGCTCTCTAACATAAAGGTGCGTTCGCATCCCATGCCACCGTGTGAATCAAAGCGTGCTTTCGCTCAAACCGAGTGAATCAAATGTTGCTTTAACACAACCCTTGTATTTTATGAGAGTTTATTTATTTATTTTTTTTGAACGCCTGTTTATGAGAGTTTATTGAGTTGTTCTTCAATATTTTTTGTGAGTTTACGGGGTAGTTCTCCCCTTTTTGTGAGTTCGCGGCATCGTTCTTCCCTACATGAACTAGGTGGAGCAAAAGTTTCCTTCACACAACCCTTGTATTTTGTGAGGGTTTATTCGTTCTTTTAATATTTTATGTGAGTTCACGGGTTCGTTATCCCATTTTATATGTGAGTTAACGAGGTCGTTCTCTCCTAAATGAACTAGTGGAGTTCACATGGTCGTTTAAAGGTTGTGCGAAGGTAGCCTTAGATTCGCTCGGTTGTGCGAAAGTGTGCTTTGTTTCACACGGTGGTACGCAAACTTGAGTGAACACACCTTTATATTGGTTATCTAATCAATTTTTCAATAACTACTTCACAGACATGCACGCGAACCGATAATGTAGATTGCCATTTTTTTTTCAAAACGTGTATTTTGATATAATCATTTTTTTAAAAACTGTAAGTTAATTAACTTCCCTTGAAAATTTATTATCATAAATATAACAGTTTAATTATATTCCTGTAACGAACTTGCCGTAAAGATTGTTAATTACTAGATCGATTTAGCTTTAATTTGTTCTTTGCGTAGTAGTCAAGTTACATTTAGCATATTGATCAATAATTCTTATTCTTATAGTACAAAAAGTTAATTTCATATGGATTCACTAGATTTTAGAGCCCGTGCGTTGCACGGCAGCTCTTAATAAGAGAAATCAAAAATGTTAAAATTAATAACAAATTACCGTTTGATAAAATCACGAAATTCAAAACCTCCAATACATAGTTTTTCAATAGATAACTACATAACCATAATTTGTTATTTACATAACAACATCACCAACAGTAGCACGTTTATAAGTAACTACATAACCAAATGCCTAATAACTCGTTTTAGCGTTATCCAACATTTCATGTCGCCTTTGCAACTATAGTTTTCCATATAATGCTCTTCCCTGAAAAGATTAAAACAACCATTAATAATCCTATATCAAAAAGCTTGATCATTCATTTAAAATCATAAATGGTATGAAAGTCAATATTTTAAAAAGTTGACTTTTCACTCAAGAGTCAAGAATCATTCTTTTACTAAATAAAATCATGCTTTTTCCTACACAACAGATTAGAATTCAAGGAGTTTCTTGACTGCCCATTTGGTTAGCAAGTTAAAATTATGATAAGTATGAAAATTTAATCAACAAATTAAAAGGGTAGTAAGAAGTCAACATCCTGCAAAGTTGACTTTTTGCATAAACATCAGTTTGTCACTGCACTATAGAAGAGATTTAGGATATCTTTTTGACTATCCACTTGGTTCAACTTAAAGAAATTAAGGAAAACATAGTTAGACCTCCCAAGACTCTAATACAAAATTATAGCAATCAGACAAGATTTTACACGTTGACTTTTTACTAAACAAACAAAGAAGTAAAAGTCGTTTCCATGATTAATGATGTACCTTGTCATCAAACCATCGTCCCCGTCTTAACCATGCAGTGACCAATGCAAGTAAAAATCTTGGAGGAGTTAAGTAATTAATCGCTTTTCCACGTTCCTTTTACAACCCTCATTCGTGGAACCAGTGTTCTAGCAACCGTCTCGAGTAGTTCACAGATTATGTTAAACATTTGCTTGTTCTGAATCGTCGATCCACTGCTCAAAAGAAATTCAAAGTAAATTTTTTACTAAAAGATTTCGCATCAAAACAAAAAATATCATGGAGTGCAAGTTGCTTATATTTTGTACCTCAAGAGAGAACCATGCCGGGAGAGGCAGTATGAACTACAACTCTAGACTTTTTGTACTCTTTCAATAACGACGATTGAAGTTGTCTAAGACCACATTTGGTTAACCCATAATTGGAATAGCATAAAAAATTCATACAAAAACAACAGTCATTACAAAAGGTACAAACTTTATATGATAAGTGAAATAACTTACACGGTTGTCAAGGGTGTGCTTGATCCACCAGATCCAGCACCATCCATGTTAAAAATATGACCCACTTTATGCTGGTTACTCATCACATGCATCGCTTCACGAGTGCAAAGTATTGACCCAACCAAATTTGTAGACACAATCTATTCAAGTCATAAAAAGGAAAGAAATGTTGTATAAGCAATATGTTTGCAAAACACTTAATGTCCAACAAAAATATACTTGGAAAACGAACCGGGGTTGGGTCAAGAATAAAATGGGTTTGGGTCGAAATGGGCCATGGGTCGAAACGGGTTAGCAATTTAGCATTTTCTCAATTTAATAAAAATTTAAAATTTCACAGCATGTGTAAGTGAATCAAGATATTAAAAATGGGTTACAACATTGGAACTACAACAAAAAGGCTAACATGGGATAATTATTATTTTAATTTATTTACACTACAAAATCATGCTATACAAACTAATCTGATAGGCAAACACATACTTGTATATCTATGTCAGTGAACTCCAACAATGGTTTGAAACCTTTGTTAGTCCCAGCATTGTTTATCTGAAAAACAACAGTATGATTACAAATCAAGAACGTGATGTAGGTTCAAACTTCATTACTCATGAAGCTTTGAAAAAAACTTCGTTAACAACAAAATTTGGCCAAATTTCGAAAATCATCATGATCACAAACATCACATGAAATGCCAACCACTTTTGCCTTTTTTTTGTTTTATCTTAAATGAACTAAAAACACGTATCGTTTAATCAGGGAGCTGCATACAGTAAAAAACTAAAACAACAACAGTTAAAAATCAGACATTTGTAGCAAATCACCTTGTCAGGATCAGAAAAAACCCCGTGAGTATCCATTCTGCAGGTCAATTGTGTAACATCCCGCCTTTTTCCGTTTATTTTTCCTTTATACTATTTCAAACTCCGTTATATGTTTATAACATCTCCCGTTAATACGCGTTTCAAAATACCTTGTGTAGGTAATTTAACGCACCCGATTCAAAGTTGAGGGACTAGTTTTGCCAAGAGGCCAAAGATTTGACTAGGTCAACTAGTCAAACCTTCAACCTCATCCACTCATCATTTTCTCATTTTCTTTTCTCTTTTCTTCTCCTACTTTCACATTTTCTTTCAATTCACCACATCAAGGAATCATCATCCATTTAATTTCTAGCAAGCTTCAATTCAAACAAAATACATATTTGGAATCCTTGCAACATCCTCTTCGATTCCATACCGATTTCATCAATTTTGGGTAACTTTCTAAAATCACTAATTTTATGTGTTCTTGAGATTTTTGAGTTAAAAGGTTGTTGATTAGTGTCTATGGCTCAAGTCTAGTATGATTATGTGATTTGTATGCTTGTTCTTGTTATTTTGATGTAACTAGTTCATATTGAAAGATAACATGCTTAACCTTGAGATTTGAGTGTTTATATGTTGTTAGATGCTAAGACTTCATGTTTTAATTATGCTCCTAGTGTTACTAGCTTTATTTTGATGTAAAGTTTGATTAAGGAAACCTCCTAAACTTGATTATGAAATTTGGTGAATTTAGTTTAGGGTTTGATGAACTTGAAATGAATCTTAGATGCATTGAATGATTGCCATGTTGTTTTGTTTGCATTTAGTTGTATTGTATGCTTGATTATCTTCAAAACGGCGTATTACACATGTGCATTAATTTCCCGAATCATAATATGGCATTTATGAACTTGGAGTAATAAATGATGAGCATTAATGGTGATTTTGATATGAGTTTGTTTGGTTTTGATTGAGTAAATGCGTTTAGTTATTCTCCTTGTCAAATTACCTTTCTAATGATATATGATATGCGTTTTAAGTGTTTTCGGTGCATGAGATGTGTTAAATTGTATTTTGGTTCGTGACTTGGACCATTTTTCTGCAAACTGCATGTTTCCCAGGTATTGCGCGCCGCGCATATACCCGCGCGCCGCGCAGAATTAGAAATCCCAGATGTTTGTCTTCGTGGTTAAGTTCTGACCAGGATTTACACTTGGGTGCGCGCCGCGCAACCCATAGCGCGCCGCGCATACTGCCCAGCTCATTTGTCTTTGTTTTTCATGTCACAAAAATGTTTCCCGCTTTACTATAACCCCGTTTACCATGAAACTTGACTATTATGCTCGTATATGACTTCTCATCATGAGAAAATTGTCGGACACCCGACCCGACCCCGTTGACTTTGACTTTGACCAAGTTTGACTTTTAGTCAAACTTAACCAAACGATTATACAATCGTTCTAACATGCTTAACTACTTGTGTCGTGCATGAAACTTGACAAATTGATCCACGTGCTATATTAATCGAGTCGTAACGAGCCATAGGACTAATTGAACATCTTTGACCCTTCGTGACTATCGTTATTGATACAACCTATTTGTTTAGGTCAAGACTAGCATTGTTTCTTGCACGTTTACTTGTCGAAGTACTTTGTGGTTCGTGCATACAAGGTGAGATCATAGTCCCACTTTTACTCTTTTAAACTTACTTTTGGGATGAGAAAACATAAACGATTCTTTTGAACTAAGTGAACACAAGAACGGGAAAACAAACATTCTACATACGAGTTTAGAACGAAAATCCTCAATCCGATTATCATTAGTTACATCAGATGGTGTAAGCGAGAACTTATGTTATATGGCCATATGGGTTGACAACCCTCATCTTTGACGGTTCGCTACCGTCTACGGATGAAATATATTTTCGGGAAACAGTGTTGTTCTAGCACTAATTTATGGGGTATTCAACGGACGGAATGTTAAGCTTTGATAATTGGGTGCTCGTGAATATTAACTTTAGAATGTATTACTATTATTTCAACTTTACAAATCTTGTGGTTCGGCTTACTTTACTTTTACTCACATACTTACTTAAACCTATGATTTCACCAACGTTTTCGTTGACAGATTTCTATGTTTTTCTCAGGTCTTACACGATATGTGAAACATGCTTCCGCTCATTATTTGATACTTGCTTTGGATGTCGAGTATACATGCTTTTCATGGAGCGTCTTATGACTTTACTTTAAACCGTGTCGCCTAGATTTCCTTTGTACTTATAACCTTGTAACTTAACTTTTGGTTGAACAATTCTTGTAAACTTTGGGAACAATCTTTATTTTGAAATGAAGGCGACATATTTTGGTCAAACTTTGTCTTAAAGACTTATGACCATGCAATGGGACCTACGTAGATGACGCCGTCACTTGACGATTTGTCGGGGTCGCTACAAGTGGTATCAGAGCTTTGGTTGTAGGGATTTAGAGTTCATTTGTGTCCACCCCGAGTCATAGGGTACATAGGTGAATCTAGACTACAACCGGCATATAGACTGAAGTAGGAATTACTTGACTATTTGTGCATTTATACTCGAACTCTTCTATCATATCTAACTCGTATTCGATCTTGATCTTACGTTGATAAATTTTGTTGACGCGCCACCTTGACTTTATGAAGTAATGTTAAATGCACATGAGAATCAGGGTAATATAATTTCCGGGATTATATTACGGTGATTCACATGGACGTTCCGACATTATGACATAAAGAATTTAAGGCGAGTCAAGGAAATTTTTTTTCTCTCTATCCTTATTCCATATCATGGTTAGTATTGTTAAGAATACTAATCGACGATATTCTTGTGTCATGAAGGAACAATGGCTCCCCAAGGTCAACACAATACCCCTCTCGAAACTCTAGAACAAGCTCTTCAACGAATGATAACCACCGCCGTGGGTACGGCCGTGGCCGATCACTTTTCCAACAACACCAATCGTGGAGCCGGTAATTCAAGCGAAGGTTGCTCCTACAAGAACTTCATGAAGTACAACCCTCCCACTTTCGATGGAACCGGAGGACCGGTTGTTCTCACCCGATGGTTTGAACAAATGGAGACCGTTTTTAACACAAGCGGTTGTCGAGACCAAGATAAGGTCAAGTTTTCCACCCTCACTTTCACCGGCTTTGCTCTTTCGTGGTGGAACAAGTACGTACAATCGGCGGGTATCGATGAAGCCCACTCACTCTCTTGGACCGAATTAAGAGAAAGAATGATCACCGAATATTTTCTGCGCGACGAGACTCGAAGGCTCGAGCAGGGTCTAAGGAATTTAAAAACGGCCGGGAATGACCTCGAAGCTTATAATCAACGGTTTACCGAACTAGTCACAATGTGTCCAAATCTCATGACTCCCGAATCCCTAAGAGTCGAACTTTACATGGATGGCCTCCCTAAGAGCATTCAACACAGGGTAATGACATCTCGACCCACTAACCTACAAGAGGCTTTAACAACGGCTCGCCAAACTTTAGAAACGGCGAAGGAAATGGAAGCACCGGCACCAATGGTCGAGAACCACCCGAGTAACAACAAAAGAACATGGGAAGCCTCCCAATCAAGCAACCGCAACAATAACAACTTCACCAAAGAGCCCTTTTTCCCCGGCGACAAGAAAGGGTATGCCGGAAAACTACCTTTTTGTAACGAATGCCACAAGCATCACTTTGAAGGATGTGGCAGGTTCCGCCACCGGCGCCAAGGAAGTGGTCACATCGCCAAACATTGTGGAAGTGCCACCCCCGTCACTCAAAAGGGACCCAACCCACGAAAGTCGGTCACTTGCTACGCATGTGGCCAAACGGGTCATTTTAGGAATGAATGCCCAAATAAGAAAATCAACCCCAACGCACGCCGTTAAACTTTCAACATCAACGCCTAGGATGCCCGAGACGACGATGGACTAGTCACGGGTATGTTTCTTCTCGAAATTCTCACGTTTCATGTTTATTCGATTCGGTTACCGTTAGACGTTTTATAAACAAGGCTCTGACTCATACTCTTTGCACTTCACCTTTTTCCCCTAGACACTACTTAGGCAATTTAAGTGACCAACGGAAAATATTGTGTGCCTATAAATTTTATTGGAGGATATACGTTAAGACTTTTGACTTGACACCTATAGAACTAGGGAGCTCGGAACCTATTCGTTAAAAAGAAAATGTTTCCCCATCATCTTGTATAGATTATTGTGAACTGAGTAATTTTCGGTTGGAAACCGATACCCTCTTCCTCGTATCCATTACCTCATGATTACTTGCATGAATCCCGTGTGTATTCCAAAACGACCTCCGTTCCGGTTATCATCAATTGGGGGTTAAGGGAGACGATGTCTCCTAAGCCATTTTTCCAAACTCGCAACGTTAGTTGTAAATCTCTCTTAGTACCATTCGATTTATTTAGGACTCTGCCCGTATTCATGAACCTTCTAAACCGCGTATGCAATTTTCATAGACGAATCCGTTATCGTATTTATAGACAAATCTTAACCTATTCAAGCAAAGAAGAAAACGCGCAACATCACCATCTTACGCTCGAACTTTTGAGAAAAGAGCAACTCTATACCAAATTCTCCGAGTGGGAATTTTTGTGGAACGAAGTCCAATTTTCTAGACCATGATGTTAATGGTCGAGGCATTACAATCAATCTCCAAATCAAGCCACATGTAATCAGGAAACTCTCATGACTCAGACTTACCGCAGATTCATTTTCGACTTTTTCTCGTGATGCTCGTTCTTTACCCTCGATAACTCATTAAGGTAGAAATCTAAACCTCTACGTGCCCGAATCTTGAACGTGATTATTCACACCAACCTTGCTAGCTTAATTCGTATAGCACCAGGTGGAACTCAAATATGGAAATATTTCTACTTGAACGCCGAAAGGCATACTCTCTCGACTCAAAATCAACGTAACTAAAATTCGTTATTTTGCACGAAGAATTCGAATACTAAATTGTGGATCCGATCAATATTCTCGTCATCACGTACCACACTACATACCTCTGTTATTTCACCGTTACCGTCTGATATTACTGGAAATTAAGATAACACACAATCCAACGATACTTCACTCTTCTTTGACTTAACGCCCTTGTGTTTCTGATAATCGGCCAACTATTATTCAACCCCGAACTATACAACTACGTGTACTATCTCGTTTCTCTTTCAGACTTCAACTTTTGACAACTAGAGGCACGTTATGGCAACCTCGAAATGCAAGCTCATCCTATTCTAAGTCCTCATTTCACTCCTATCTTTATCGCTCGCATTTCCGTTTAAAGAAACTCCTTGTAACATTTCTCCATGGATAGAGAAATTCCTCATATTACATTAGTATTCGCCACGAGGGTGAATAGTCCTAACGAACGATTTACGTCTTCGAAAGACATGTTTCAAACTTGCATGGTCGCTTTTAGTAGATCCCTCTTACAACAGTAGTTACCACTCGTGTGTTCACACGCACTTTCCGAAACCCTATATGACCGCTAATGTCATACCCCTATTCGTTGGACCAAAGCATGTGGCAAACAAAACACCGAATCTTAACTCATCCAAGAAACAACAATTGAGATAATCCAAGTCCGAGAAGGGCTCGAGACGACCCGTAGTCGCCCAAAAGAGTCATACCAAACATAGATGAAAACCTCACAAATCCCAGTGTGTAACCGCATAATATTGAGAAACCGCACCTTGGAAAGGTGTAATCCATTTTGGGAAATCGAGAAAGGCTATATCCGCAATATCGAACCTTTTGAAACCTTGGGGCGTATTGGAACCGCTTCCTACCGTTTAGAACTTCCGACTCAATTAAGTTTTCGTTTACCCTACATTTCGTGTAACAAATTTAGAAACGTGTCCTGCGGAACAGGAACGTGCAATCCTTCTAGATGCACCAACTATTGATGACAAACTCCTCCTCATAGGAAAAACCGGCTGAACTTGTGGATCGTAAAACCAAGCCCTAACACAACGTAACACCCCGACTATCCAGATTCGTGGAATGTCCAAGAAAGTACCTTCAATCATTCGTAGAGTTACTACACTAGGTCTCGAGTAAGAGACATCGACTATTACTTCCAACTAAATTTCGGGACGAAATTTCTTTTAAGGTGTAGGTAATGTAACATCCCGCCTTTTTCCGTTTATTTTTCCTTTATACTATTTCAAACTCCGTTATATGTTTATAACATCTCCCGTTAATACGCGTTTCAAAATATCTTGTGTAGGTAATTTAACGCACCCGATTCAAAGTTGAGGGACTAGTTTTGCCAAGAGGCCAAAGATTTGACTAGGTCAACTAGTCAAACCTTCAACCTCATCCACTCATCATTTTCTCATTTTCTTTTCTCTTTTCTTCTCCTACTTTCACATTTTCTTTCAATTCACCACATCAAGGAATCATCATCCATTTAATTTCTAGCAAGCTTCAATTCAAACAAAATACATATTTGGAATCCTTGCAACATCCTCTTCGATTCCATACCGATTTCATCAATTTTGGGTAACTTTCTAAAATCACTAATTTTATGTGTTCTTGAGATTTTTGAGTTAAAAGGTTGTTGATTAGTGTCTATGGCTCAAGTCTAGTATGATTATGTGATTTGTATGCTTGTTCTTGTTATTTTGATGTAACTAGTTCATATTGAAAGATAACATGCTTAACCTTGAGATTTGAGTGTTTATATGTTGTTAGATGCTAAGACTTCATGTTTTAATTATGCTCCTAGTGTTACTAGCTTTATTTTGATGTAAAGTTTGATTAAGGAAACCTCCTAAACTTGATTATGAAATTTGGTGAATTTAGTTTAGGGTTTGATGAACTTGAAATGAATCTTAGATGCATTGAATGATTGCCATGTTGTTTTGTTTGCGTTTAGTTGTATTGTATGCTTGATTATCTTCAAAACGGCGTATTACACATGTGCATTAATTTCCCGAATCATAATATGGCATTTATGAACTTGGAGTAATAAATGATGAGCATTAATGGTGATTTTGATATGAGTTTGTTTGGTTTTGATTGAGTAAATGCGTTTAGTTATTCTCCTTGTCAAATTACCTTTCTAATGATATATGATATGCGTTTTAAGTGTTTTCGGTGCATGAGATGTGTTAAATTGTATTTTGGTTCGTGACTTGGACCATTTTTCTGCAAACTGCATGTTTCCCAGGTATTGCGCGCCGCACATATACCCGCGCGCCGCGCAGAATTAGAAATCCCAGATGTTTGCCTTCGTGGTTAAGTTCTGACCAGGATTTATGTAGTGACCCGAACTTTTCCATGTTTATATATATTAATTGAGATTGATATTTACATGATTAAATGTTTCCAACATGTTAAGCAATCCAACTTGTTAAGACTTGATTAATTGAAATATGTTTCATATAGACAATTGACCACCCAAGTTGACCGGTGATTCACGAACGTTAAAACTTGTAAAAATTATATGATGACATATATATGGATATATATATAGTTAACATGATACTATGATAAGTATACATATCATTAAGTATATTAACAATGAACTACATATGTAAAAACAAGACTACTAACTTAATGATTTTTAAACGAGACATATACGTAACGATTATCGTTGTAAAGACATTTAATGTATATATATCATATTAAGAGATATTCATACATGATAATATCATGATAATATAATAATTTAAAATCTCATTTGATATTATAAACATTGGGTTAACAACATTTAACAAGATCGTTAACCTAAAGGTTTCAAAACAACACTTACATGTAACGACTAACGATGACTTAACGACTCAGTTAAAATGTATATACATGTAGTGTTTTAATATGTATTTATACACTTTTGAAAGACTTCAATACACTTATCAAAATACTTCTACTTAACAAAAATGCTTACAATTACATCCTCGTTCAGTTTCATCAACAATTCTACTCGTATGCACCCGTATTCGTACTCGTACAATACACAGCTTTTAGATGTATGTACTATTGGTATATACACTCCAATGATCAGCTCTTAGCAGCCCATGTGAGTCACCTAACACATGTGGGAACCATCATTTGGCAACTAGCATGAAATATCTCATAAAATTACAAAAATATGAGTAATCATTCATGACTTATTTACATGAAAACAAAATTACATATCCTTTATATCTAATCCATACACCAACGACCAAAAACACCTACAAACACTTTCATTCTTCAATTTTCTTCATCTAATTGATCTCTCTCAAGTTCTATCTTCAAGTTCTAAGTGTTCTTCATAAATTCCAAAAGTTCTAGTTTCATAAAATCAAGAATACTTTCAAGTTTGCTAGCTCACTTCCAATCTTGTAAGGTGATCATCCAACCTCAAGAAATCTTTGTTTCTTACAGTAGGTTATCATTCTAATACAAGGTAATAATCATATTCAAACTTTGGTTCAATTTCTATAACTATAACAATCTTATTTCAAGTGATGATCTTACTTGAACTTGTTTTCGTGTCATGATTCTGCTTCAAGAACTTCGAGCCATCCAAGGATCCATTGAAGCTAGATCCATTTTTCTCTTTTCCAGTAGGTTTATCCAAGGAACTTAAGGTAGTAATGATGTTCATAACATCATTCGATTCATACATATAAAGCTATCTTATTCGAAGGTTTAAACTTGTAATCACTAGAACATAGTTTAGTTAATTCTAAACTTGTTCGCAAACAAAAGTTAATCCTTCTAACTTGACTTTTAAAATCAACTAAACACATGTTCTATATCTATATGATATGCTAACTTAATGATTTAAAACCTGGAAACACGAAAAACACCGTAAAACCGGATTTACGCCGTCGTAGTAACACCGCGGGCTGTTTTGGGTTAGTTAATTAAAAACTATGATAAACTTTGATTTAAAAGTTGTTATTCTGAGAAAATGATTTTTATTATGAACATGAAACTATATCCAAAAATTATGGTTAAACTCAAAGTGGAAGTATGTTTTCTAAAATGGTCATCTAGAAGTCGTTCTTTCGACTGAAATGACTACCTTTACAAAAACGACTTGTAACTTATTTTTCCGACTATAAACCTATACTTTTTTCTGTTTAGATTCATAAAATAGAGTTCAATATGAAACCATAGCAATTTGATTCACTCAAAAAGGATTTAAAATGAAGAAGTTATGGGTAAAACAAGATTGGATAATTTTTCTCATTTTAGCTACGTGAAAATTGGTAACAAATCTATTCCAACCATAACTTAATCAACTTGTATTGTATATTATGTAATCTTGAGATACCATAGACACGTATACAATGTTTCGACCTATCATGTCGACACATCTATATATATTTCGGAACAACCATAGACACTCTATATGTGAATGTTGGAGTTAGCTATACAGGGTTGAGGTTGATTCCAAAATATATATAGTTTGAGTTGTGATCAATACTGAGATACGTATACACTGGGTCGTGGATTGATTCAAGATAATATTTATCGATTTATTTCTGTACATCTAACTGTGGACAACTAGTTGTAGGTTACTAACGAGGACAGCTGACTTAATAAACTTAAAACATCAAAATATATTAAAAGTGTTGTAAATATATTTTGAACATACTTTAATATATATGTATATATTGTTATAGGTTCGTGAATCAACAGTGGCCAAGTCTTACTTCCCGACGAAGTAAAAATCTGTGAAAGTGAGTTATAGTCCCACTTTTAAAATCTAATATTTTTGGGATGAGAATACATGCAGGTTTTATAAATGATTTACAAAATAGACACAAGTACGTGAAACTACATTCTATGGTTGAATTATCGAAATCGAATATGCCCCTTTTTATTAAGTCTGGTAATCTAAGAATTAGGGAACAGACACCCTAATTGACGCGAATCCTAAAGATAGATCTATTGGGCCTAACAAACCCCATCCAAAGTACCGGATGCTTTAGTACTTCGAAATTTATATCATATCCGAAGGGTGTCCCGGAATGATGGGGATATTCTTATATATGCATCTTGTTATTGTCGGTTACCAGGTGTTCACCATATGAATGATTTTTATCTCTATGTATGGGATGTGTATTGAAATATGAAATCTTGTGGTCTATTGTTACGATTTGATATATATAGGTTAAACCTATAACTCACCAACATTTTTGTTGACGTTTAAAGCATGTTTATTCTCAGGTGAATATTAAGAGCTTCCGCTGTTGCATACTAAAATAAGGACAAGATTTGGAGTCCATGTTTGTATGATATTGTGTAAAAACTGCATTCAAGAAACTGATTTCGATGTAACATATTTGTATTGTAAACCATTATGTAATGGTCGTGTGTAAACAGGATATTTTAGATTATCATTATTTGATAATCTACGTAAAGCTTTTTAAACCTTTATTTATGAAATAAAGGTTATGGTTTGTTTTAAAAATGAATGCAGTCTTTGAAAAACGTCTCATATAGAGGTCAAAACCTCGCAACGAAATCAATTAATATGGAACGTTTTTAATCAATAAGAACGGGACATTTCAGTTGGTATCAGAGCGTTGGTCTTAGAGAACCAGAAAATTTGCATTAGTGTGTCTTATCGAGTTTGTTAGGATGCATTAGTGAGTCTGGACTTCGACCGTGTTTTCTTTAAAAATGATTGCTTAACATTTTTGTTGGAAACTATATATTTTTAACATATGAATATTATGTGATATATTAATCTCTTAACGTGTTTGATATTATGTGATAGATGTCTACCTCTAGAACAAGTCCCATTGACTCACCTAATAATAATGAAGAGTCAAATGTAAATTGGAATGATTTGTGGACTGATTCACAAGTTCCCGAAGAGGAACCGGAAGAAGAGTCGGAACCGGAAGAAGAATCGGAACCGGAAGAAGAGTCGGAACTGGAAGAAGAATCGGAACCGGTGGGGGAAATAATAAAACGGTTAAGTAAAAGAAAATCCTCAACCAACCGACCAAAGTTAATTATGGTCAATGGTGTTTCCGCCAAGGAAGCAAAATATTGGGAGGATTACCAATTCTCCGATGAATCGGATTCCGACGAGAATTCCGATGATGTTATAGAAATTACCCCAACTGAATTTAAAAAGGCAAAAGAAAATAATAAGGGAAAGGGCATAAAAATAGAGAAATCTAATTCCAACCCCGATGAACTTTATATGTATCGTCAACTCCCGAAGTCCTTAAGTTGTAACAATGACCCGGGAACCTCTAAACCACCAGGTTTTTCTAAACCAATGTGGATAACGACGGCTCGTATTAGGGGAACATCATATATCCCTAAAAACTTGGCAAAACGAACCAAAACCGAAGAAGAAGAAACGAGCGAGTCGGAATAAGATAGTTGTATTCATGTGGTGTAATATATGTAATATAGTGTTCTTATGCTTAATGATATATGTAAAAATTGCTTGTATTAATAAGTATTTTTTTTATGAATCTAACTCTTGTCTATTTTACAGTTTAAAAACACAAAATGGATAGACAACCCAATATTTTAAGAGACCTACCCGGAGACATGATTGATGAAATCTTGTCTAGAGTCGGCCAGAATTCTTCGGCACAACTATTTAAGGCGAGATCAGTTTGTAAGACATTCGAAGAACGTTCCAAGAATGTCTTGGTTTATAAGAGACTTTCGTTTGAAAGATGGGGGATATCACATTGGGAAACCCATAAGTTACGATGTGTTTACTTTGACGCATATATTGCGGGGAACCCAAATGCTATTTTACGCAACGGGTTAAGAAATTATTTTGACTCAATATATCCGAATATTGGACTTCGTGATTTAGAAAAAGCGGCTAACATGCAACATAAAGAAGCATGTTATGCTTACGGATTAGTAATGTTCGCTTCTCACCAAAGTGAGAACAAGAACATCGGGCTACAACTATTAAACAAAACGTTTCCACAAGTGACAGAGTCGGTAATTGGGGTAAGAAATGAGGTTTTTAGATTATTACGGGACTGTTGGACATTACGTAACCCTCGTCCCTTTGATGACGTTACAACACGCTGTCTTATCAACGGCCATAACGGTTATGTTGCACAAGACCAAGGATGGGAAGTAGTCCTAGTAAAACCAGAATGCATGACTTGTTTCTGGACGTATGAATTACGTGTCTTTATTGCCTTTGCTGAACGACTTGTGTACTAGCTAGAATTATCTTCACAACTATATTGTATCAAAGTTATTGTGTGCTATATTTCATGCTTTATGTAAAATAAGCGGTATTGTAAGTTTGTAAAATATTGTATAAAAGTTTGAACGCGAAATATTATTATAATCAGTTTTTCATATAGAATTGTAGTAGTTGAATTGTATATTAGCTACTAAGTATGAACTTAACGGGTAGGTACTACCCGAATTTAAACTTATAAAATGCTAATATGAAGAAAAAGCTTTTATAAATGAGTTCATATTATGCTACGAAATACTATTAACTACTCTTAATATTCTGTATGATTAACTTGTTCCATTTGATAATTTTGAAGGAAATGGCACCGACTACTCGACACACCGTGAATATGAATGAAGAGGAATTCCGTACTTTTCTAGCTTCAAACATAGCCGCAGTACAGGCTGCGTTACATACCAACAATAACCTTGGATCTAGCAGTACAGGAAATCGTGTAGGATGCACCTACAAAGAATTCACTGCCTGCAAACCTTTGGAATTTGATGGAACCGAAGGACCGATCGGATTGAAACGGTGGACCGAGAAGGTTGAATCGGTGTTTGCCATAAGTAAGTGTACTGAAGAGGACAAAGTGAAGTACGCTACGCATACCTTCACAGGTTCTGCGTTAACATGGTGGAATACCTATCTAGAGCAAGTGGGACAAGACGATGCGTACGCACTACCGTGGTCAGCATTTAAGCACTTGATGAACGAGAAGTACCGTCCCAGAACCGAGGTCAATAAGCTCAAGACAGAACTTAGAGGGTTACGAACCCAAGGATTTGATATTACCACGTACGAAAGACGATTCACAGAATTGTGCCTATTGTGTCCGGGAGCATTCGAAGATGAGGAAGAGAAGATCGACGCGTTTGTGAAAGGATTACCGGAAAGAATCCAAGAAGATATAAGTTCACACGAGCCCGCCTCTATACAACAGGCATGTAGAATGGCTCACAAACTAGTGAACCAGATTGAAGAAAGAATTAAAGAACAGACTGCTGAAGAGGCCAATGGGAAGCAAGTCAAAAGAAAGTGGGAGGAAAACGGTGATAAGAATCACCAATACAACAACAACAGCAATTACAACAATAATCGTAACAATTATCCCAACAATCGCAACATCAATCGCAACTACAACAAACGGCCCAACAACAACAATAACAACAACAACAACAACAGCAACTACAACAATCATCCCAACAACAATAATAACCGCAACAACAACAACAATCAGAAGCAGCTATGCCAAAGGTGTGAAAAGTACCACTCGGGGTTCTGCACCAAATTTTGCAACAAGTGTAAAAGAAATGGTCATAGCGCGGCGAAGTGTGAGGTCTACGGACCAGGGGTTAATAGAACGAAAGGAACAAATGGTGTCGGAACGAGTAATGGCGGAGCAAGTAGTGTCGGAGCAAGTTATGCCAATGTAGTTTGTTATAAATGTGGAAAACCGGGCCACATTATTAGAAATTGCCCGAACCAGGAGAACACGAATGGACAAGGCCGCGGAAGAGTTTTCAATATTAATGCGGCAGAGGCACAGGAAGACCCGGAGCTTGTTACGGGTACGTTTCTTATTGACAATAAATCTGCTTACGTTTTATTTGATTCGGGTGCGGATAGAAGCTATATGAGTAGAGATTTTTGTGCTAAATTAAGTTGTCCATTGACGCCTTTGGATAGTAAATTTTTACTCGAATTAGCAAAAGGTAAATTAATTTCAGCAGATAATATATGTCGGAATCGAGAAATTAAACTGGTTAGCGAAACATTTAAGATTGATTTGATACCAGTAGAGTTAGGGAGTTTTGATGTGATAATCGGTATGGACTGGTTGAAAGAAGTGAAAGCAAAGATCGTTTGTTACAAAAATGCAATTCGCATTATACGAGAAAAAGGAAAACCCTTAATGGTGTACGGAGAAAAGGGCAACACGAAGCTACATCTTATTAGTAATTTGAAGGCACGAAAACTAATAAGAAAAGGTTGCTATGCTGTTCTAGCACACGTCGAGAAAGTACAAACTGAAGAAAAGAGCATCAATGATGTTCCCGTCGCAAAAGAATTTCCTGATGTATTTTCGAAAGAATTACCGGGATTACCCCCACATCGATCCGTTGAATTTCAAATAGATCTTGTACCAGGAGCTGCACCAATAGCTCGTGCTCCTTACAGACTCGCACCCAGCGAGATGAAAGAACTACAAAGCCAATTACAAGAACTTTTAGAGCGTGGTTTCATTCGACCAAGCACATCACCGTGGGGAGCTCCTGTTTTGTTTGTCAAGAAGAAAGATGGTACATTCAGGTTATGTATCGACTACCGAGAGTTGAACAAACTTACCATCAAGAACCGCTACCCACTACCGAGAATCGATGACTTATTTGATCAACTACAAGGCTCGTCTGTTTATTCAAAGATTGACTTACGTTCCGGGTATCATCAAATGCGGGTGAAAGAAGATGATATTCCAAAGACTGCTTTCAGAACACGTTACGGTCATTACGAGTTTATGGTCATACCGTTTGGTTTAACTAATGCACCAGCTGTGTTCATGGACCTTATGAACCGAGTGTGTGGACCATACCTTGACAAGTTTGTCATTGTTTTCATTGATGACATACTTATTTACTCAAAGAATGACCAAGAACACGGTGAACATTTGAGAAAGGTGTTAGAAGTATTGAGGAAGGAAGAATTGTACGCTAAGTTTTCAAAGTGTGCATTTTGGTTGGAAGAAGTTCAATTCCTCGGTCACATAGTGAACAAAGAAGGTATTAAGGTGGATCCGGCAAAGATAGAAACTGTTGAAAAGTGGGAAACCCCGAAAACTCCGAAACACATACGCCAGTTTTTAGGACTAGCTGGTTACTACAGAAGGTTCATCCAAGACTTTTCCAGAATAGCAAAACCCTTGACTGCATTAACGCATAAAGGGAAGAAATTTGAATGGAATGATGAACAAGAGAAAGTGTTTCAGTTATTGAAGAAAAAGCTAACTACGGCACCTATATTGTCATTGCCTGAAGGGAATGATGATTTTGTGATTTATTGTGATGCATCAAAGCAAGGTCTCGGTTGTGTATTAATGCAACGAACGAAGGTGATTGCTTATGCGTCTAGACAATTGAAGATTCACGAACAAAATTATACGACGCATGATTTGGAATTAGGCGCGGTTGTTTTTGCATTAAAGACTTGGAGGCACTACTTATATGGGGTCAAAAGTATTATATATACCGACCACAAAAGTCTTCAACACATATTTAATCAGAAACAACTGAATATGAGGCAGCGTAGGTGGATTGAATTATTGAATGATTACGACTTTGAGATTCGTTACCACCCGGGGAAGGCAAATGTGGTAGCCGATGCCTTGAGCAGGAAGGACAGAGAACCCATTCGAGTAAAATCTATGAATATAATGATTCATAATAACATTACTACTCAAATAAAGGAGGCGCAACAAGGAGTTTTAAAAGAGGGAAATTTAAAGGATGAAATACCCAAAGGATCGGAGAAGCATCTTAATATTTGGGAAGACGGAACCCGGTATAGGGCTGAAAGGATTTGGGTACCAAAATTTGGAGATATGAAAGAAATGGTACTTAGAGAAGCTCATAAAACCAGATACTCAATACATCCTGGAACGGGGAAGATGTACAAGGATCTCAAGAAACATTTTTGGTGGCCGGGTATGAAAGCCGATGTTGCTAAATACGTAGGAGAATGTTTGACGTGTTCTAAGGTCAAAGCTGAGCTTCAGAAACCATCAGGTCTACTTCAACAACCCGAAATCCCGGAATGGAAATGGGAAAACATTACCATGGATTTCATCACTAAATTGCCAAGGACTGCAAGTGGTTTTGATACTATTTGGGTAATAGTTGATCGTCTCACCAAATCAGCACACTTCCTACCAATAAGAGAAGATGACAAGATGGAGAAGTTAGCACGACTGTATTTGAAGGAAGTCGTCTCCAGACATGGAATACCAATCTCTATTATCTCTGATAGGGATGGCAGATTTATTTCAAGATTCTGGCAGACATTACAGCAAGCATTAGGAACTCGTCTAGACATGAGTACTGCCTATCATCCACAAACTGATGGGCAGAGCGAAAGGACGATACAAACGCTTGAAGACATGCTACGAGCATGTGTTATTGATTTCGGAAACAGTTGGGATCGACATCTACCGTTAGCAGAATTTTCCTACAACAACAGCTACCATTCAAGCATTGAGATGGCGCCGTTTGAAGCACTTTATGGTAGAAAGTGCAGGTCTCCGATTTGTTGGAGTGAAGTGGGGGATAGACAGATTACGGGTCCGGAGATTATACAAGAAACTACCGAGAAGATCATCCAAATTCAACAACGGTTGAAAACCGCCCAAAGTCGACAAAAGAGCTACGCTGACATTAAAAGAAAAGATATAGAATTTGAAATTGGAGAGATGGTCATGCTTAAAGTTTCACCTTGGAAAGGCGTTGTTCGATTTGGTAAACGAGGGAAATTAAATCCAAGGTATATTGGACCATTCAAGATTATTGATCGTGTCGGACCAGTAGCTTACCGACTAGAGTTACCTCAACAAATCGCGGCTGTACATAACACTTTCCACGTCTCGAATTTAAAGAAATGTTTTGCTAAAGAAGATCTCACTATTCCGTTAGATGAAATCCAAATCAACGAAAAACTTCAATTCATCGAAGAACCCGTCGAAATAATGGATCGTGAGGTTAAAAGACTTAAGCAAAACAAGATACCAATTGTTAAGGTTCGATGGAATGCTCGTAGAGGACCCGAGTTCACCTGGGAGCGTGAAGATCAGATGAAGAAGAAATACCCGCATCTATTTCCAGAAGATTCGTCAACACCTTCAACAGCTTAAAATTTCGGGACGAAATTTATTTAACGGGTAGGTACTGTAGTGACCCGAACTTTTCCATGTTTATATATATTAATTGAGATTGATATTTACATGATTAAATGTTTCCAACATGTTAAGCAATCCAACTTGTTAAGACTTGATTAATTGAAATATGTTTCATATAGACAATTGACCACCCAAGTTGACCGGTGATTCACGAACGTTAAAACTTGTAAAAATTATATGATGACATATATATGGATATATATATAGTTAACATGATACTATGATAAGTATACATATCATTAAGTATATTAACAATGAACTACATATGTAAAAACAAGACTACTAACTTAATGATTTTTAAACGAGACATATACGTAACGATTATCGTTGTAAAGACATTTAATGTATATATATCATATTAAGAGATATTCATACATGATAATATCATGATAATATAATAATTTAAAATCTCATTTGATATTATAAACATTGGGTTAACAACATTTAACAAGATCGTTAACCTAAAGGTTTCAAAACAACACTTACATGTAACGACTAACGATGACTTAACGACTCAGTTAAAATGTATATACATGTAGTGTTTTAATATGTATTTATACACTTTTGAAAGACTTCAATACACTTATCAAAATACTTCTACTTAACAAAAATGCTTACAATTACATCCTCGTTCAGTTTCATCAACAATTCTACTCGTATGCACCCGTATTCGTACTCGTACAATACACAGCTTTTAGATGTATGTACTATTGGTATATACACTCCAATGATCAGCTCTTAGCAGCCCATGTGAGTCACCTAACACATGTGGGAACCATCATTTGGCAACTAGCATGAAATATCTCATAAAATTACAAAAATATGAGTAATCATTCATGACTTATTTACATGAAAACAAAATTACATATCCTTTATATCTAATCCATACACCAACGACCAAAAACACCTACAAACACTTTCATTCTTCAATTTTCTTCATCTAATTGATCTCTCTCAAGTTCTATCTTCAAGTTCTAAGTGTTCTTCATAAATTCCAAAAGTTCTAGTTTCATAAAATCAAGAATACTTTCAAGTTTGCTAGCTCACTTCCAATCTTGTAAGGTGATCATCCAACCTCAAGAAATCTTTGTTTCTTACAGTAGGTTATCATTCTAATACAAGGTAATAATCATATTCAAACTTTGGTTCAATTTCTATAACTATAACAATCTTATTTCAAGTGATGATCTTACTTGAACTTGTTTTCGTGTCATGATTCTGCTTCAAGAACTTCGAGCCATCCAAGGATCCATTGAAGCTAGATCCATTTTTCTCTTTTACAGTAGGTTTATCCAAGGAACTTAAGGTAGTAATGATGTTCATAACATCATTCGATTCATACATATAAAGCTATCTTATTCGAAGGTTTAAACTTGTAATCACTAGAACATAGTTTAGTTAATTCTAAACTTGTTCGCAAACAAAAGTTAATCCTTCTAACTTGACTTTTAAAATCAACTAAACACATGTTCTATATCTATATGATATGCTAACTTAATGATTTAAAACCTGGAAACACGAAAAACACCGTAAAACCGGATTTACGCCGTCGTAGTAACACCGCGGGCTGTTTTGGGTTAGTTAATTAAAAACTATGATAAACTTTGATTTAAAAGTTGTTATTCTGAGAAAATGATTTTTATTATGAACATGAAACTATATCCAAAAATTATGGTTAAACTCAAAGTGGAAGTATGTTTTCTAAAATGGTCATCTAGACGTCGTTCTTTCGACTGAAATGACTACCTTTACAAAAACGACTTGTAACTTATTTTTCCGACTATAAACCTATACTTTTTCTGTTTAGATTCATAAAATAGAGTTCAATATGAAACCATAGCAATTTGATTCACTCAAAAAGGATTTAAAATGAAGAAGTTATGGGTAAAACAAGATTGGATAATTTTTCTCATTTTAGCTACGTGAAAATTGGTAACAAATCTATTCCAACCATAACTTAATCAACTTGTATTGTATATTATGTAATCTTGAGATACCATAGACACGTATACAATGTTTCGACCTATCATGTCGACACATCTATATATATTTCGGAACAACCATAGACACTCTATATGTGAATGTTGGAGTTAGCTATACAGGGTTGAGGTTGATTCCAAAATATATATAGTTTGAGTTGTGATCAATACTGAGATACGTATACACTGGGTCGTGGATTGATTCAAGATAATATTTATCGATTTATTTCTGTACATCTAACTGTGGACAACTAGTTGTAGGTTACTAACGAGGACAGCTGACTTAATAAACTTAAAACATCAAAATATATTAAAAGTGTTGTAAATATATTTTGAACATACTTTAATATATATGTATATATTGTTATAGGTTCGTGAATCAACAGTGGCCAAGTCTTACTTCCCGACGAAGTAAAAATCTGTGAAAGTGAGTTATAGTCCCACTTTTAAAATCTAATATTTTTGGGATGAGAATACATGCAGGTTTTATAAATGATTTACAAAATAGACACAAGTACGTGAAACTACATTCTATGGTTGAATTATCGAAATCGAATATGCCCCTTTTTATTAAGTCTGGTAATCTAAGAATTAGGGAACAGACACCCTAATTGACGCGAATCCTAAAGATAGATCTATTGGGCCTAACAAACCCCATCCAAAGTACCGGATGCTTTAGTACTTCGAAATTTATATCATATCCGAAGGGTGTCCCGGAATGATGGGGATATTCTTATATATGCATCTTGTTATTGTCGGTTACCAGGTGTTCACCATATGAATGATTTTTATCTCTATGTATGGGATGTGTATTGAAATATGAAATCTTGTGGTCTATTGTTACGATTTGATATATATAGGTTAAACCTATAACTCACCAACATTTTTGTTGACGTTTAAAGCATGTTTATTCTCAGGTGAATATTAAGAGCTTCCGCTGTTGCATACTAAAATAAGGACAAGATTTGGAGTCCATGTTTGTATGATATTGTGTAAAAACTGCATTCAAGAAACTGATTTCGATGTAACATATTTGTATTGTAAACCATTATGTAATGGTCGTGTGTAAACAGGATATTTTAGATTATCATTATTTGATAATCTACGTAAAGCTTTTTAAACCTTTATTTATGAAATAAAGGTTATGGTTTGTTTTAAAAATGAATGCAGTCTTTGAAAAACGTCTCATATAGAGGTCAAAACCTCGCAACGAAATCAATTAATATGGAACGTTTTTAATCAATAAGAACGGGACATTTCAATTTACACTTGGGTGCGCGCCGCGCAACCCATAGCGCGCCGCGCATACTTCCCAGCTCATTTGTCTTTGTTTTTCATGTCACAAAAATGTTTCCCGCTTTACTATAACCCCGTTTACCATGAAACTTGACTATTATGCTCGTATATGACTTCTCATCATGAGAAAATTGTCGGACACCCGACCCGACCCCGTTGACTTTGACTTTGACCAAGTTTGACTTTTAGTCAAACTTAACCAAACGATTATACAATCGTTCTAACATGCTTAACTACTTGTGTCATGCATGAAACTTGACAAATTGATCCACGTGCTATATTAATCGAGTCGTAACGAGCCATAGGACTAATTGAACATCTTTGACCCTTCGTGACTATCGTTATTGATACAACCTATTTGTTTAGGTCAAGACTAGCATTGTTTCTTGCACGTTTACTTGTCGAAGTACTTTGTGGTTCGTGCATACAAGGTGAGATCATAGTCCCACTTTTACTCTTTTAAACTTACTTTTGGGATGAGAAAACATAAACGATTCTTTTGAACTAAGTGAACACAAGAACGGGAAAACAAACATTCTACATACGAGTTTAGAACGAAAATCCTCAATCCGATTATCATTAGTTACATCAGATGGTGTAAGCGAGAACTTATGTTATATGGCCATATGGGTTGACAACCCTCATCTTTGACGGTTCGCTACCGTCTACGGATGAAATATATTTTCGGGAAACAGTGTTGTTCTAGCACTAATTTATGGGGTATTCAACGGACGGAATGTTAAGCTTTGATAATTGGGTGCTCGTGAATATTAACTTTAGAATGTATTACTATTATTTCAACTTTACAAATCTTGTGGTTCGGCTTACTTTACTTTTACTCACATACTTACTTAAACCTATGATTTCACCAACGTTTTCGTTGACAGATTTCTATGTTTTTCTCAGGTCTTACACGATATGTGAAACATGCTTCCGCTCATTATTTGATACTTGCTTTGGATGTCGAGTATACATGCTTTTCATGGAGCGTCTTATGACTTTACTTTAAACCGTGTCGCCTAGATTTCCTTTGTACTTATAACCTTGTAACTTAACTTTTGGTTGAACAATTCTTGTAAACTTTGGGAACAATCTTTATTTTGAAATGAAGGCGACATATTTTGGTCAAACTTTGTCTTAAAGACTTATGACCATGCAATGGGACCTACGTAGACGACGCCGTCACTTGACGATTTGTCGGGGTCGCTACAAATTGAAGTGCCCACAAAGCTCTTTTAAGTCAACAAACACGAAAAGAAACAAACCGTATTCATTGATAATATGGCTCGATTGTTTGAAATGGTAAAATATGATTAATTAGCCTCTACTCTCTTGAAATGAAACAGATGAAATATGTTACTAAAATATTATACTATATGAAATCTAAGAAAACAAATATAAATGAGAAATATGGATAAACTAAGAAAACCTGGCCCAGATTTTTGGGTTCATAATGGATTAAGGCTCTGAAACAATCAGCCACAAAGATGATACCAGGTTCGTAAAGAGACCACTGTGGGACAGAGTCTATTTTCCAACTGTCATTAAAAACTAAAATATGATTTTACCACCAATAATGTTTTAGACAAAATGTTCAAAGTGAGGTACATCTTTTACCCATTTCGACACTTTGTTGCAAAACATGGCCAATGAATTTGGGCATAGAATCTGACAATAAAATGCAGTGTATGTATATATATGAAACGAAGTATTATTTTAAAAAGCAATACATAAATACCTATAATGTTATTTGTAATGTTGTATGTCGATGACACGAGATTTATCTTCCTTAGTGAACCTGTATGTGTTTGATTTCAAGGGTGTCATGTATTGCTTTGACTAATATTCGACCTTATTGATTGTCGTCTCTGCAGTCCATCATATTTTTGGTGGGTATTCTCCATGCATACTATGAAAACCTTTATAGATGAATCTGAATTAGTTAACGTCGTATAATGCATCGCGCAGATTATAAAAGGAAGCAAATTAGCTTCAGATATGAAATAATGTTGACACGACATGTCTCTACTAAAAGACATGTATCAATCAGCTTGTGAACACCAAATGTAGTCGTACTGGCGTCTTTATGAAAACGTACCGCTAACAATAATCTATTTAAAGCTTTAAACAACCCAAATAGGTAGACCACAAGCTTAATTTTTTTTTTTTTTTAAAAAGGATCAATTTACGCGGTTTGTTTTAAGCATTATAGACTAAAGAGTTATGGAAGGATTTAACTTTTTTCAAAAGGCCGGATTATTTATATGTTAAAAAACACAAAAAGTAAGCATTGAAAAAAAAACTGGAAGAGAACAAAAAATAGCCACTATGGTCATGAAGTAAATACATGAACCCTTATCGCGAAATTGACGATTTTAGGTTTAATATTCCTAATATGAATGATAGATGCTGAGAAGACATGTAAGAAACGTTTAGTAACAAAAATACAACTGAAATAGGTTGGACCACAGGTGTATTAAAAATAATAATTTTATCAAAAACCTTATATTCCTCCAACAGATCCTTCAATCTCTCCGTGGTACTTTGTGCCAGCAATAAGTCAACCTTATGATGCCAGGCTAATCCCCTGAAAATCAAGAATATTAAATATGACCTTTGAGGTTTGCAAAACATTATGATGCCAAACTTTACAAAACGAAATTAGTTCAATATGAGATAAAAGTTACAACCTTGCTAGGTTTGTCAATTTGGTACCATAATCTTCTGATCTTGGCATCTTGTTACCAGAGGTCCCACCAACAACTCCAGCACCTACAACTTATGCACTCTCACCAACAATTCTTATCACCTACTCAAAGAAGTGAAGATTGGATATAACGTACGTACGAATTTGGTACATGTAATTAAGCTTGAAGCATAAATG
Organism: Rutidosis leptorrhynchoides; assembly: GCF_046630445.1. NCBI lineage: Eukaryota > Viridiplantae > Streptophyta > Magnoliopsida > Asterales > Asteraceae > Rutidosis > Rutidosis leptorrhynchoides. Next base: position 718,342,909 of record NC_092333.1, read on the forward strand.
ATTTAAATTCATTGATATACAAATCAATAAGATATTGAAACACGTAAATAGTTTAATTCTTCTAGTCTAAATTGTTCCATATTTAATCAAATCGATAAAACAAACCAAATCAAAGAAAACAAAGAAATTTATTCGAATCAAAGAACCGAATTACTGAGTTACTAAACAAATCAAGAACCACATGAATTCAGCATCTACGTAAACCAATGAGCCCCCAAAAAAATCAAAAGCAATCAGTAGGAACAAACTGAATAAAAAACCTAACCTTAAATCATGTTCAATCGCTTCAACCGGCAGGAAAATCGCAGTAATTGGAACCAAAACAGCAGTTGGTGCTTTCAATAAACAGAAAGATGAACATAAAATCAATGATACATCAATTATCTATCAAAGTACCGACTTATAACGATAATACCTGCAAAATTAATTAGCAACTCATAACGATACTACCTACAAAAATAATGAGAAAATCATAACAACAATACCTGGACACGCAATGAACGATTGAAAAGAATTGTATGCATAATCAACTCATGATCGATCATGTGAACCCTAATTTCAGATTAAATATAAATAAATAAAAATAGCTATACCTTATGTTCATGATGAACAAATCGTCATACCTGATTCGGTATTCTCTTATGATGCCCTACTTTTTTTAGATCAATTTCAAGTATACAAACAGATTAGAAAACGAATTTCGTGTTACTGATAGTTCACCGATATCATGAGATTAAAGGCGATTATATGAATTAGATATTTTAATATCTCTTAATCGTCTCGTAATCAATTGAGGATATGATGAAGATGAATAGATGATGATGATTTTGAGTTCGTAGGAGAATAAAGATTGGGGATTTATGTAGAGCGTTTTGTGTTTGTCGATTGAAGATGCCAGCATGGATAATAGAGAGATTAATTATTGTTAATTGTGATTAATTTTGGGATTAACACGTAAGCAAAAGTGATTAAGAGGTACTGAAAGTTTGACATGTCAGATATACCTTTACGATTTATAGAATGTAATAGATTTATCATCATTAATGTAAACTATACTTCAATAAAAATCAATATCGATATTTTTAGTAAAATTTAGAGACGGAATTGTGATATAATTGTTTATGAAAACCTACTTAAAGCTCTGAACTAAACCAAACAAACAAATTAGATAATATCCGTTGGTATTTAGTAGCTTGATCAAGCTCAAAAGGTACAATAACTCTATAGTTTCTCTATACATCAGAGTAAGCTAGTACATCCCAAGGACAAATTTTACCAGAATCTATAACTTGATCGGCTAATCCAAATTCATTCACCAACATGTGTCTAATCATGTTATGTACTCCGTAATACCTAAATCAGTTATTCCTAATCACTATAAAAATCGTTAGCGTAATGTATTTCCATGCATATTCACATCCGATTCATTGAGCATTTTCAATTCGTGTATGTCCCTTGGCCTGGCTTTTAAAATTCTTGATACTTCCATTTATAAATCAATTTTCGTTTGATGGTTGCGGCTTGCATATCACGAGATTCATTTTGACCTGCTATACTCGTTGCTAGAGAATTCACCACTTGTCATATCTCCATTCTTATCGTAATCTAAGTTTCCTTTACGCACGTTTTTCCCTACATCGTTTAAGTCATCCGATGGGCCGTCACCTTCAAGCATGCGTACAATCTATTTCATAACATCACACCGTATAAGTGTTAGTTATGCTATTTGATATAGCCAAGGAATTATTATAAGAGTAGATATGTTTCGTTTATTAATAATACCTGTCTCATGGTTGGTCGCATTCTTCCTGAATGTTTAATGGCGGAAGCAGCACACGCTACCATGCGATGCATTTCATCTCGATCGTAATTGTTTTCCAGTCGCGGATCAACCAACTCTTCAAAACTTCCTCCGTTTGATGCCTGCATTAGTATCGGCCTAGCCTATACCAACAAGAATTGAACACGAGATTATCTTAGATGAGAACATATAGTTTGTTTTATGCCAAATTACCCAAAAGATTAATGAACTATTGTATAATTATCAACTCTAGAAATCAACTAGTAAAATTAATCAAAAATATGATTCGTATTTTGAAAATGTTGCAATTGAGGTAATATATGCAATGTGTCATTCATGTCATTCATGTCGGCATCCACGTGGCTCCCACCTCGTAAATCAATGAGATGACAACCACGTAATCGAAATATTGCCAGAATTTTGATCAAAAAACAACAAAATTGACAATTTATTTTATTGAGAAATATTAACTTTTATGTATATTTCTCCAGTATAATACCAACGAGTTAGGAAGCCTACATGTTTCGGCAGTGTAATGTTTTTATAAGAAAAATTAAAAAAAAAATTGAAAAAGAAAATAGGAAAAGAAAAAGATAGTTGACGTCAGCACGTACTCTTCACTTCATCTTTGTGTTTTAGTAAGGAGTATAATAATATAACTAGACAATACTGCTCATTTTGTATTTGTATTTGGGACTCGTAGTTGAACTTACCCAATCAATTAAGTTATCTTCATCATCACTATGTCTGTTTATGGGTCGTCTCCCAGTAATCAATTCCAAAAGCACAACTCCATATGAAAACACATCTGATTTTTCTGTAAGTTTACCGGTGGATGCATACTCAGGTGCCAAGTACCTTTTTTTAACAAACATTATAGTGTTACATTAATCATATAGTTCACTCTTCAAATAAAACAAACAACAAGAATAGAACACTAGAACAAGTTCAATTTCTAGGTAAATATTACTTCTTACGTACCCAAATGTTCCCATTATTCGTGTCGATACATGAGTGATTGTTTCTGATGATAGTTTTGCTAATCCAAAATCTGCCACCTAATCGGTAAAGTAGTATTTTAAATCAGCATTGATCATGTAAAATCCTTTCATAATTCGGCATATATAATTGCTATATTCAAATAATTTGATACCTTGGCCTCATAATTTTCATCAAGTAGTATATTTGCAGCTTTGATATCTCTGTGAATAATTCGAGGATTACCTGAATACTTTTATATTTGAATTATTGATATTGATATACTTACATGTATAAAAACATGTTAAACAATATACTTACAATCTTCATGTAGATAAGCAAAGCCTTTAGCTGCTCCTAAAGCAATTTGTAACCTTGTTGAACAATCAATAATACGAGCGCCTTCTCCTAATCATACATCAAAATTGCAATATTAAGCCTGCTATAAATTGTGTAAATTGATTAAAATAGGACTACTCGGCTTTGATCAAGGCTTACCATGAATGTGGTAATATAGGGTTTTATTAGGAATAAATTCATAAACCAAAATCCTTTGTTGTCCCGCAATACAATATCCAACAAGAGACACAAGATGACGATGATGTACACGACTAATGATTTCAACTTCGGCTTGAAATTCTCGCTCTCCTTGACCACTATCGATTTTAAGACTTTTAACGGCTACTTCTTTTCCATTTGATAACACTCCTTTATGAACATACCCGAATCCACCTTGTCCTAGAAGTAGAGACCGATCAAAACCTTTTGTGGCGGCTGCTAACTCATCGTAGCTAAAATTGTTTGTGTTAAGATTCACCGATATGCCTGGGTGAGGCGGAGGTAACGGGGCTTGGTAGGGCCCAGAGTAAGACGATGAGCTCATCTCACTACTGAACATTCCAGGCGGTGGCGGTGGTGGTACCGCCACCCATTGTTCTGAGTTTGGTGCAGAACTGCTAGCTGACGGTGGTGGCGGCATTTTTAGGTGAAGATCTATGTTTTGTTGATGTTGATTCGAATCATGTGGTTGTTTGTTATAGTAACCATTATTATTATTATCTACATCAACAAACAAAGTAAATTTAATAACCTTTATACTAACTTATAATCATGATAAAAGTTATAAATAATGCATAGATTATTTTGTTCAACTAAATTCAATACCTTTAGTTATACCATGATTGTTGAAAGAGTATTCTTTATTATTTTTTTGTTTTCTCTTTTTTCGTCTACAACAACATACCATGCATAATATCATGAATAAGAAGAACAATGCTGCTCCAATTGCTGCTCCAATTAGGATAATATTACTTTTATTTTCGCCTTTACGTGGAGGAGACAACGCATGACGTGCATTAGAAGGTAACCATGACAAAGGTAACGATGACGATTTGTCATCGTTATTCTTCTTGTCGTCGGATTTTTTCTTTTTCTTTGAATTTTTTTCTTTATCGGTTGATTTCCTTTTCTTTTTGTTGTTCTTTTTCTTTGATGATGATTTGAAGGAATCTTGGGTATCAGGTGAGGGCATTATGAGATTATCAAAGTTTCAAAATTTCGTCGAAATTGTACTCCGAATTGGTTTGTTTTGTGTTAAACGTATACATGCCCTTTCATCTAGATGTTGACCCTGATAATGATGATCACAAATGAAGAAACATAACTAGCAAATTCAATGGTATTCATAAGCTATATATAATGTGATATTATTTGGGTCGACCTGATTTTGAAAAATGTCTGATTTTAATAAAAATATGAACTTTTTATTGTAGATGATTGAAAGGGAACAAAATATAGAGGCACAATCAAGAGAAGATTCAGGTGATAGGTGAAAGAAAGTAGGGATGAAGAAATCTAATTGCAGAAATTTTTGAGAAAAAGAAAATGGTGATATTGTATCTAAGGCAAGACTTATGCGAAATCCATGGAGGGAATGGTATAATAGTTAATAGATAAATATTGTTTGAAAGTTAGTGACCGCTTTTAAATTTATTGAAGCTAATGTTATTTTTTTCCCGAAATATATGAATCAAATCAATAGGGAGGGACGACTTCCTCTACCTGGGGATCGATAGGTATCCGTGGGTGGAGGAATGACTTCCCTTTTACTTTAGGGTAGAGGAAATGACTGTCTACATCTGATAATGCTAAAAACGAACATATATTTCATAGCATTATTCTTCAAGAAAGACAAGCTTTTAGTTCCAATTGTTCTATTTAAAAGTGATATTCGTTTAACTAATAAAAGGTGAAGACAAAAGACAGATTCGACGAATTGAAGACGCAAACGACCAAAAAGCTTAAAAGTACAAAATACAATCAAAGAGGTTCCAATTATTGATAAGAAACGTCTCGAAATTACAAGAGTACAAGATTCAAAACGCAAAGTACAAGATATTAAATTGTACGCAAGGACGTTCGAAAATCCGGAACCAGGACCAGCGTCAACTCTCAACGCTCGACGCAACGGACTAAAAATTACAAGTTAACTATGTATATAAATATAATATAATATATAATTAATTATATTAATTATATATATATTATATTTATAAAATAAACCGTCGGTAAACAAAGAGCCAAAATGGAGTGAGCTGTAATTACAAACTCCGCGACTCGCGGAGTTTGAAGGCAAAAGTTGCCGCAAGTCGCGGAGCCCCAAAAACTGAAACTCCCTATAAAAGCAAACGAATTCTGATCGTAAAAACCACAGAATATATATCCATCCATCTATCTAAACGTATATATTTATATTTATATTTTAATTTTAATTTTAATCCTAATAATAAGGGTATGTTAGCGAATGTTGTAAGTCGAAATTCTGTCCGTGTAACGCTACGCTATTTTTAATCATTGTAAGTTATATTCAACCTTTTTAATTTAATGTCTCGTAGCTAAGTTATTATTATGCTTATTTAATCCGAAGTAATCATGATGTTGGGCTAATTACTAAAATTGGGTAATTGGGCTTTGTACCATAATTGGGGTTTGGACAAAAGAACGACATTTGTGGAAATTAGACTATGGGCTATTAATGGGCTTTATATTTGTTTAACTAAATGATAGTTTGTTAATGTTAATATAAAGATTTACAATTGGGCGTCCCTATAAATAACCATTTACACTCGATCGGACACGATGGGCGGGGTATTTATATGTACAAATAATCGTTCATTTAACCGGACACGGGAATGGATTAATAGCCACTAGAATTATTAAAACAGGGGTGAAATTATGTTCAAGAACAATTGGCATAATTGATAACAAAGTATTAAAACCTTGGGTTACACTCAGTCGACATCCTGGTGTAATTATTAAACAAAGTATTAAAATCTTGTAACAGTTTAAGTCCCCAATTAGTTGGAATATTTAAACTTCGGGTATAAGGATAATTTGACGAGGACACTCGCACTTTATATTTATGACTGATGGACTGTTATGGATAAAAACCAGACGGACATATTAAATAATCCAGGACAAAGGACAATTAACCCATGGGCATAAAACTAAAATCAATACGTCAAACATCATGGTTACGGAAGTTTAAATAAGCATAATTCTTTTATTTCATATTTAATTTCTTTTATTTTATATTTAATTGCACTTCTAATTATCGCATTTTTATTGTTATTGTATTTAATTGCACTTTTAATTATCGTACTTTTTAATTATCGCACGTTTATTTTATCGCACTTTTATTATTCGCAATTTCATTATCGTTATTTACTTTACGCTTTAAATTAAGTCTTGTATTTATTTATTATTTTACATTTGGTTTTAAATGCGACTAAAGTTTTAAAATCGACAAACCAGTCATTAAACGGTAAAAACCCCCATTTATAATAATAATATTACTTATATATATATTTGTATTTTTATAAAAGTAAACTAATATAGCGTTAAGCTTTGTTTAAAGATTTTCCCTGTGGAACGAACCGGACTTACTAAAAACTACACTACTGTACGATTAGGTACACTGCCTATAAGTGTTGTAGCAAGGTTTAAGTATATCCATTCTCTAAATAAATAAATATCTTGTGTAAAATTGTATCGTATTTAATAGTATTTCCTGCTAAAATATAAAGCTATTTTATATACACCTCGCATAACATCAAGTTATTTTTGGCGCCGCTGCCGGGGAACAATCTAGCTTAAAAGCCGGAAGCGCAACGCTACATAAAAAAAAAGATTTTTATTTTTAGTTTACTTTTATTAAAATTCGTTTTTGTAAAAAAATACGTTTTTAATTATTCAAAAATATAAAAAGAAAACAAAAATATAAATATTTTTAAGAGTTTGTTAAATATTTAAGTTTTATAAAGTTTCTTTATTTTTATTTTATAAAAATATAAGTTTTATTTAAATATTTTGTGTTTATTTAGAACATAAAAAAAACCGAAATTTTTTTTAATATATATATAAATCTATTTTTAAGATATTTTTAAAATTATAAAGTAGTTCTATTTTTATTTTAGTTTTTAAATATAAGTTTTTATTATATAAATATTTTGATTTAAACAGAAAATATAAAACAGAAAAAAAAAACGTCGAATTAAAAAACTGTACCAGAGTTGAATTTTGGAACCCCGCGACTCGCGGAGTTTGCAGCCTCGAATACCGCGACTCTCGGAGACAGTCTGACACGGGTACACAGAAGCCGTAGCAGCATTAATTACGGGTTTTTATTAATTATATTTAAACTTAAACCCTAATTAGGGTATATTTATTATAATATTTAGTTTTTATTAGTTTATTTTGTTTTAATTAGTTTAATAAAATTTAAAATTAATAGTTTTAATAAATAATTAATATAAAAATAATATTTTTATAAAAATTATACTTTTTACAACTTTTTGTATATTTTTATATTTTGTCCCTTTTTAATCGTTTTAGCGTAATATTTGTATTTTTCGCTCGTATTTAGTTTTAATTCATAGTTTTTGCCATAGTTATTTTTATTTATAGATTTTTAGGCTTTGCCATAAAATCCCTTAAGTGTTTTTCTTTAGACTAAGATTTAGGTACTTTAGAATTTTGCGACACCTTTTTAAGTTTTAGTTTCTTTTTAAGTTATTGCCATTTGGGATATAGTTTTTCTTGTAAGCTTTAATATTTTTAGACACCTTTTACTATGTATCAATTATCATTCCAATTAGTAATCTCAATTTGCGATTATAATTTTAAGTTAGTGGTAGTAATAAGGTTGGGTTAGTCTAGTGTTTTTAAGTTCTATAAGTCATTCTTTTTCTTTCTTATTTTTATTTTTCGATCTTTTTCCGACACGCTCTTTTTCTTTTTTATTTCTCGCTATTCTAGTTTTTAGGACATAGATTTTTATTCTACTTCTTATCTAAATTTCTTAAAATTACGAAAATTTATTTTAAGTGGTTAAATTGATAGACATCAAAATTTTCTGGTTCGTAGTAATAGTTGGATTTGTACGTGGACCGGGTTATTGGAGCCAAACAGTCCTCAATTATATTGAGACCAAACGAATCCTGCCCCTCTGCTGCATCTTTTGGCTATTCGAAACGTGGGCAAAATCAGAAAAGTCTATTGATTGGATAACTTATTATAATTTTTCTTTCCTTTTAAAAACTAATAGGATATTCAGTGAATGCACCGAGCAAGACGTTCACCACCTTTTGTACGTTCACCACCTGTAACTAGATCAAGACATTTAGCAAATATTACTGCCGTTGATTTTTCTTTAGAATCGTCATCCAGTCGACCAAGTACTCCAGTTCAAATTTCCGATAATCCATTTTTTGAACCCGACCTCATAATTGAGAATCCGGAGAATATTCAGGGACGATTCGTAGATCCTGAACCACTAAACTTTCCTCCGGAACCACCAATCATTCAAACAGAGATTGTTGAGGAATGAATCATTAAATCAGAATCCTCTAGTGATTCCGATTCAATAAATTCAATTATGGAAGTAACAGAACCATTAAGTATGGAAGACCGAATGAGAGCTAAACGCACTGGCCAAGGTCACGTAATTACTCATCCAGACATTAATGCGCCAGATTATGAAATTAAAGGACAAATTCTACACATGGTGACTAATCAATGCCAATTTAGTGGTGCGCCGAAAGAAGATCCAAATGAACATCTACGTACCTTTAATAGGATATGCACACTATTTAAAATCCGAGAAGTAGAGGATGAACAGATATATCTCATGTTATTTCCCTGAACTTTAAAGGGAGAAGCCAAAGATTGGTTGGAATCGTTACCTGAAGGGGCGATTGATACATGGGACGTTTTAGTTGAAAAATTTCTTAAACAATTCTTTCCTGCATCTAAAGCCGTAAGACTTCAAGGAGAAATTGTTACATTCACACAGAAGCCGAATGAAACTCTATATGAGACGTGGACTAGATTTGGAAAGTTGTTAAGAGGATGTCCGCAACATGGTTTAGACACCTGTCAAATAGTACAAATATTCTACCAAGGATGCGACATCACTACAAGGAAAGACATAGATATAGCAGCTGGTGGTTCTATTATGAAGAAAACCGAAACTGATGCTTACAAAATTATTGATAACACTGCTTCCCACTCACATGAGTGGCACCAAGAAAAAGATATCGTTAGATCATCTAAAGCAGCTAGAGCCGATTCTAGCCATGACTTAGATTCCATTTCCGCAAAGATAGATGCTGTGGAGAGACGAATGGAAAAGATGACTAAAGATATTCACTCAATACGAATTAGTTGTGAGCAGTGTGGAGGACCACATTTGACAAAAGATTGTCTCAGTATTGAATTAATAATGGAACAAAGAGAGAATATTTCATACATAAACCAAAGGCCTGGAAATAATTATCAGAATAATTATCAACCGCCAAGACCGATTTACAATCAAAACCAGAATTATAACCGAAATATTCCATACAACAACCAACAAGGTCCTAGCAATCAACAAGTATCCAATAATAATTACAATCAGCAAAGACCTAATTTTCAAAACAAACCACCACAACAAACCGATGATAAAAAGCCGAATTTAGAAGATATGATGACGAAGCTAGTTGAAACTCAAACGCAGTTTTTCACATCTCAGAAACAAACTAATGAACAAAATGCTCAAGCATTTAGAAATCAACAAGCTTCTATTCAAAATCTGGAACAAGAAGTAAGTAACCTAGCAAGATTAATAGGTGAAAGAAAACCGGGAAGTCTATCTAGTGATACAAATGCTAACCCCCGGAATGAAACAGCTAAAGCCATTACCACAAGAAGTGGTACAACACTTAAACCACCTGAAATACTTGTAACTTCTGATGAAGCTATTCCTACTCTACAAGAACCACAACCTAATCAAGATAAGGAAAAAGAACCGGTAGTTGAAAAGGTTAATGAAGATAACACAATTAAGGATAAACCTTATGTTAAACCATACCAACCACCACTTCCTTACCCGAGTAAAATGAAGAAAGAGAAACTTGAAGCCGAGCAATCCAAATTCTTGGATATGTTTAAACAGATAAATGTAAATCTTCCTTTCATTGATGTGATTTCAGGAATGCCTAGATATGCTAAATTCTTGAAAGATCTAATCTCAAATAGAAAGAAAATGGAAGAACTCTCGGCTGTTACCATGAATGCTAATTGTTCAGCAGTGCTGTTGAATAAGATACCAGAAAAATTATCTGATCCAGGAAGTTTCACAATTCCATGTTTTCTGGGTAGTCTTAGTTCAATAGAAGCATTGGCAGACTTAGGTGCTAGTATAAATCTAATGCCGTATTCACTATTCGCTAAACTAGACCTTGGAGAATTGAAACCAACCAGAATAAGCATACAACTAGCCGATAGATCAATAAAATATCCTAGAGGGATAATGGAGAACATGCTAGTTAAAGTTGGTACTTTAGTATTTTCAGTAGATTTTGTTGTTCTGGACATGGAAGAAGATTCTCAAGTTCCTCTCATATTAGGAAGACCATTCTTAAATACGGCTAAAGCAATGATAGACGTGTTCGGTAAGAAATTGACCCTAAGTATAGAGGACGAGAGTGTTACCTTTTCAGTTGATAGAGCAATGCAACAACCACAATCTGCAGATGATACATGTTATTATATTCAAACTATAGATGCACATGCAGAATTATTAGAAGAATTTCCAGAATTACAAGGAACAGGAGAATGTTCTTTAGGAGAAGGAACAGAACAAATTGATGAAGCTGAAATGTTAGCTACACTTATAGCTAATGGATATGAACCAACAACAGAAGAAATTCAAATGCTAAAAGAAGAAGACAGATATCGATATAAATCATCGATAGAAGAACCACCGAAATTAGAGTTAAAGCCACTTCCAAACCATTTAGAATACGCTTATTTACATGGTGAATCTGAATTACCTGTAATAATATCGTCTTCTCTTACTGAAAATGAGAAATCACAACTCATTTCTGTGTTGAAAGCTCATAAACCAGCCATTGCATGGAAGATTCATGATATTAAAGGAATAAGTCCTTCGTATTGCACACATAAAATTCTTATGGAAGAAGGTCATAAAACGTATGTGCAACGCCAACGAAGACTAAATCCTAATATACAATATGTAGTTAAAAAAGAAATTATTAAACTGCTAGACGCAGGTCTAATTTATCCAATTTCTGATAGTCCATGGGTAAGCCCAGTTCAATGCGTGCCTAAGAAGGGTGGCATGACTGTCATTACAAATGAGAAAAATGAGCTTATTCCTACTAGGACTATAACAGGATGGCGTGTATGTATTGATTATAGAAAATTAAATGACGCCACCAGAAAAGATCACTTTCCCCTACCTTTCATTGATCAAATGTTGGAAAGATTAGCCAGAAATAGTTACTATTGTTTTCTAGATGGATTTTCCGGATATTTTCAAATTCCAATAGCACCCGAAGATCAAGAGAAAACCACATTCACGTGCCCTTATGGTACTTTTGCTTACAAACGCATGCCATTTGGACTTTGCAACGCCCCTGCAACCTTTCAAAGGTGTATGATGGTATTTTTCATGACATGATAGAAGAATGCATGGAAGTTTTCATGGATGACTTTTCAGTCTTCGGTGATACATTTGAAACATGTCTAGCTAATCTTGAACGAATGCTTATTAGATGCGAACAATCAAATCTAGTACTTAATTGGGAGAAATGCCATTTCATGGTTAAAGAGGGCATCGTTCTTGGACATAAAATTTCAAAAGAAGGAATTGAAGTGGATAGAGCTAAAGTAGATGTAATTGCTAAACTTCCACATCCCACCAATGTTAGAGGAGTTAGGAGTTTTCTAGGGCATGCCGGTTTTTACCGACGTTTCATAAAAGATTTTTCTAAAATTGCCACTCCTATGAATAAACTCCTAGAAAAGGATGCTCCATTCATCTTTTCAGATGAGTGTATCAAATCTTTTAATATTCTTAAAGAGAAACTCACTAATGCGCCGATCATGATAACACCAAATTGGAATCTACCGTTTGAATTAATGTGCGATGCAAGTGATTTTGCAATGGGAGCCGTTTTAGGACAAAGGATTGAAAAACGATTTCAACCTATATATTATGCTAGTAAGACGTTACAAGGAGCACAAACGAACTATACAACTACTGAAAAAGAACTCCTTGCTATTGTCTTTGCTTTTGACAAATTTCGATCATATCTCGTTCTAGCAAAAACAGTGGTTTATACCGACCATTCTGCTCTTAGATACCTATTTTCGAAACAAGATGCTAAACCAAGATTAATCCGTTGGATCTTACTCTTACAAGAGTTTGATATTAAAATCCGAGATAAAAGAGGAGCAGAAAATCTCGCCGCTGATCATCTTTCTCGTCTTGAAAATCCCGAATTAGAAGTTCTAAATGAATCGGCCATACAAGACAACTTTCCTGATGAATATCTATTGAAGATAGATTATAAAAAAATTCCATGGTTTGCAGACTATGCAAACTACTTAGTTTGTGGATTCCTTGAAAAAGGATTATCGTACCAAAAACGAAAGAAATTCTTCAGTGATATAAAACACCATTTTTGGGAAGATCCACATCTGTTTAAAAGTTGTCCCGATGGAATAATACGCCGATGTGTATTTGGAGATGAAGCTAGTAAAATTTTAAACCATTGTCACACAGGACCAACAGGAGGGCATTATGGGCCTCAACTAACAGCAAGAAAAGTTTATGATGCTGGATTCTATTGGCTTACAATTTATAAAGACGCACACCTTCTTTGCAAATCCTGTGATACTTGTCAAAGGGCCGGAAAAATAAGTCAACGTGATGAAATGCCACAAAATGTCATCCAAGTATGTGAAGTATTTGACATTTGGGGTATTGACTTTATGGGTCCATTTCCAAAATCTCATAATAATCTAGATATACTCGTAGCCATTGATTATGTACGTAAATGGGCGGAAGCACAAGCTCTCCCAACTAACGATGCACGAGTTGTAGTCAACTTTTTAAAAGGTCTTTTTGCAAGGTTTGGAACACCGAAAGCTTTAATAAGTGATCGGGGTACTCATTTCTGTAATAATCAACTTGAGAAAGTTCTTAAAAGATATGGAGTAACTCATAAAATCTCCACCGCATATCATCCACAAACAAGTGGACAAGTTGAAAATACCAACCGAGATTTAAAACGTATTCTAGAGAAAACCGTAGGATCAAATCCGAAGGAATGGTCCATTAAATTGGAGGATGCACTCTGGGCTTTTAGAACAGCCTACAAAACTCCAATTGGAACCACACCTTTTAGACTTGTTTATGGAAAAGCATGTCATCTTCCAGTAGAAATTGAACACAAAGCATTTTGGGCTTTGAAGACATGTAATCTTGATTTACATGAAGCCGGACGTCTACGATTAAGTCAACTAAACGAATTAGAAGAATTAAGACATGAAGCATACGAAAATTCGTTAATCTATAAAGAAAGAACGAAGAAATGGCATGATAAAAGAATCAGAAGTTCAAAAGAATTTAAAGAAGGAGACAGAGTTCTTCTTTTCAATTCACGATTCAAGCTATTTCCTGGAAAATTGAAATCAAGATGGTCTGGACCATTCATAGTCAAAAGAGTTTTCCCATACGGAACGATAGAATTAATAAATTCAAATGGGATTGAATTTAAAGTTAATGGTCACAGAGTTAAACATTACATACATGGTCCGATGGAAGTTGACAATGAAGTTAATCACAATTTCGACACCACAGCTAACTAAGTGTGGGGAGAATCAAGTCTTTAAAGGATAATATGTATTTCTGTTAGAGTTAGATTGTCTGTTTTCGTGTAGTTCTCGAAAATGGAACCCGAACGGTCTTTCCCTAGCAGACCCTAAAGAACTAGTCTTCTCCCCCCATTCTGAATTTTTATTTTTTTAGGAAATGAAGACTGCCTGTGAACTAAACCATGGTCTAATGCTACACGCTTTGATCACTAAACGTAATAATGACACACTTCCGAGTGAAATAGTATCAGTAATCAGAGAAAGATTGAACGGAGTTAGAAAAGAATCCAGATGCGAAGATAATAAGTTACAATTTGGTAAAGGAAAATCAAAATGCCGCAGCGAAAAGAAGAGCACGACACCTAGAAAGATGTCACAAATGCGGAAAATGATCACATGGAGGTAAATGTTCAAATTATCAAACCTATTCAAACACCGAATTTGTTACTTTATGCAGAGACGGACCGTTCATATGTTTAGAAGAAAAAACACTGAATGCTCGAGGTTACGCCTATGTAGCCATGGAAAACCAATTAAACCGACTATCTTATGAATGGGATAGATCATATAACTAAGAATACTATCTCACAGGTAAGTCTGTACAGTTTATTTTTTTTATTTTTATTTTTAACCTTTTGATAATAAACGCTAATTTGTTCGCTATAAAGTATTAAATTGGTATTGAATAAAATTAGGTTTGGAGACCGAAATTATTGATATCATACAAAAATTTTTTACATCACTGCGAAATTTAACGTTTATTCTAAGGTATAAATATCTTTAATCAATCAACCCAAAATATTTCAAAAATTCGTCATGAGTTAAATTAGGTCTTGGAACCGAAATTACTTTACCGAAAAGAGGGGCGCATATTTTTGATAATATTTGATTGATTAAAGTGGGATAAAAAGCCAAAAAGATTTTTAATTTTATTTTTACCATGTTTTTAAAATTAATATATAAATCTTAAATTAATATTGTAAACTTTGTAAAATCAATATATTTAAAATTGTAAATATTTGAAAAATTAATATAAGTTTGGTGTGAATTTATAATATGAATTTTTAAATTAAGTTTGGTGTGAATTTTTAATTTTTAAAATATGAATTTTATTTTTATGCATTTTAAATTGTAAGTTTGGTGTGAATTTTTAATATTAATTTTGAATTTTATATTTAAATTGTGTGAATTTAAAAACAAAAATTTACTTTATCTCATTAAGTTAAAAATATGATTTTTAAAATTCGTTATAAGTTGAAGACTAGGTCTTTGAACCGAAATTGCTTTACCCAAGGGAGGGACGAGAACTTTTATTATCATTATTTTTAATCTTATTGAATTAAAGTATGCCAAAAACATTAAAAAACCCCAAAAATCTTAGCTTTTAAAACAATCGCTACAAAAAGACAAATTTTAAAATTTTGTCGAAGGACGGACTAGGACATCGATCCGAAACGACATCGTCCTAAATAACAAGGGAAACAAAATTTTAAAATTAAATACTTAATTGTTTTAATTAGTATAAGATGTTAAAAAAAAAAAAAATACAAACTCCGCGACTCGCGGAGTTTGAAGGTTCAAACACCGCGACTCGCGGAGGGACCGAATTACAGAAAAAAATAAAGGAGCTGGAACAGCTCAGTCCACACAACACCCACAAAACATACTGCGAAAAAACCCGAAAATATCACACAAAAATCGAATTTTTTCACCATTAATCATCAAATCTTTTACTAAAATCATGTTGAGAAGGATGCTATCAAGGAATTACTCAAGAAAAACGGTAAATTTCTACACCTAAACACCATTTAATCCGAAAATTAGTGTTCTTGGGCAATTTTATACCCAATTCGATTTTGATGCTTTTTAGTGTAATTATGCTTAAATTGCTTATGTATTATGCTTGTATAACCTAGATTGATGCTATTTAACATGATTAGAAGCCTTAAACTTCAAATTTTGAGTAATCTAGGGTTTGTGTTCTTGAGCAATTTGGGGCTTTTTGATATAAACAGGTTATGGCCGATTTTTGTCATGAATTGTTGCTAAATTAAGTAGTGTAACATGTTTAGGTAGTTAAATGATCCAAACTTGGAACCTAAACATGATTTTGAGAATTAAAGTGGACTTTTTCAAGTCTAAAATTCATGAACTTGATTTTTGAGAGATAATGTCATTTGAAACTTTTTTAATTGCTAGTGATGATTATTTTGACATGTTATTTGAGTTGAATGCTTATGAACTTGGCGAACATTTTCGTATATGCTTATTTGAAAAAGTGTAGATTTGATGAAAATATGAAAATGAGCTTAAGTTTGATATAAATTGATCATGTCATTTTAATTATTTTGATTGATGATTTTGCTGACACTAATGCATATTTGGATGCACAAAAATTGTGTTTCATGTGTTTTGCAGACTGAAAGGGGTGAATCTTCATCCCAAGCTCGCAATGCTCCTGCTGAGAATGCAGAACAACAGGAGGTGGATAACTACTACAAACAAGATATACCTCATCCAGTCATGACATTTTCTGATATGCACTTGGAAGATTTGCACCCGAACCTGAGATTTGACAGAATTTGGATAGATTATCCAAAATACCAAAGGGGTTTGCATACTCTTCATTCTAAAGTTGTTGAGGTACCTAGTGTAGTGACCCGAACTTTTCCATGTTTATATATATTAATTGAGATTGATATTTACATGATTAAATGTTTCAAACATGTTAAGCAATCAAACTTGTTAAGACTTGATTAATTGAAATATGTTTCATATAGACAATTGACCACCCAAGTTGACCGGCGATTCACGAACGTTAAAACTTGTAAAAACGACATGACGATATATATATGGATATATATATGGTTAACATGAGATTATGATAAGTAAGTATCTCCATAAGTATATTAACAATGAGTTATATACATATAAACAAGACTACTAACTTAAGGATTTCGAAACGAGACATATATGTAACGATTATCGTTGTAACGACATTTAAATGTATATATATCATATTAAGATATATTAATATATCATAATATCATGATAATATAATAATTTAACGTCTCATTAGATATAATAAACAATGGGTTAACAACATTAATTGAGATCGTTAACTTAAAGGTTTCAAAACAACACTTACATGTAACGACTAACGATGACTTAACGACTCAGTTAAAATGTATATACATGTAGTGTATTTAGATGTATTAAAATACTTTTGGAAGACTTCAAGACATATATCAAAACACTCATACTTAACGAAAATGGTTACAGTTACTTTCCCATTCTTTTCTTTCATCAAGAATTCTAGTCGTATTCTTACCCGTATTATACACAGCTTCAAAACATACTTACTATGGGTATATACCAATAGGAACTAGCATGGGATTCCACTCTTGATTATGTCATGTATGACTAATCAATTTTAACATCTACCATGAGCTAGTCAACTAACTAGAACTCCTTTTAACCCCACTCACCACTCACCAATTACCACTCATCATTCACTCCATTTCACTTCCAATTCTCTTTCTAATTCTCTCTCAACACACACACACACACACACTATTATGAACGTATTTTTCCAGTAGTTAATCATCATCTTCATCAAAAATCACTTCAAGAATCAAGCTATAATCATCATAGGAAGAACACTTCAAGAACACTTCAAAAATCCCTTCAAGTTTACTAATTTACTTCCAAGCTTTCTAATCCATTCCAAGTAATCATCTAAGATCAAGAAACCTTTGTTATATACATTAGGTTATCTTTCTTATTCAAGGTAATATTCATATTCAAACTTTGATTCAATTTCTATAACTATAAACTATCTTAATTCGAGTAAAAATCTTACTTGAACTTGTTTTTGTGTCATGATTCTACTTCAAGAACTTTCAAGCCATCCAAGATCCTTTGAAGCTAGATCATTTCTTGTCACTTCCAGTAGGTTTACCTACTAAACTTGAGGTAGTAATGATGTTCATAACATCATTCGATTCATATATATAAAACTATCTTATTCGAAGGTTTAAACTCGTAATCACTAGAACATAGTTTAGTTAATTCTAAACTTGTTCGCAAACAAAAGTTAATCCTTCTAACTTGACTTTTAAAATCAACTAAACACATGTTATATATCTATATGATATGCTAACTTAATGATTTAAAACCTGGGAACACGAAAAACACCGTAAAACCGGATTTACGCCGTCGTAGTAACACCGCGGGCTGTTTTGGGTTAGTTAATTAAAAACTATGATAAACTTTGATTTAAAAGTTGTTATTCTGAAAAAATGATTTTTATTATGAACATGAAACTATATCCAAAAATTAAGGTTAAACTCAAAGTGGAAGTATGTTTTCTAAAATGGTCATCTAGACGTCGTTCTTTCGACTGAAATGACTACCTTTACAAAAACGAATTGTAACTTATTTTTCCGACTATAAACCTATACTTTTTCTGTTTAGATTCATAAAATAGAGTTCAATATGAAACCATAGCAATTTGATTCACTCAAAACGGATTTAAAATGAAGAAGTTATGGGTAAAACAAGATTGGATAATTTTTCTCATTTTAGCTACGTGAAAATTGGTAACAAATCTATTCCAACCACAACTTAATCAACTTATATTGTATATTATGTAATCTTGAGATACCATAAACACGTATACAATGTTTCAACCTATCATGTCGACACATCTATATATATTTCGGAACAACCATAGACACTCTATATGTGAATGTTGGAGTTAGCTATACAGGGTTGAGGTTGATTCCAAAATATATATAGTTTGAGTTGTGATCAATACTGAGATACGTATACACTGGGTCGTGGATTGATTCAAGATAATATTTATCAATTTATTTTTGTACATCTAACTGTGGACAACTAGTTGTAGGTTACTAACGAGGACAGCTGACTTAATAAACTTAAAACATCAAAATATATTAAAAGTGTTGTAAATATATTTTGAACATACTTTGATATATATGTATATATTGTTATAGGTTCGTGAATCAACCAGTGGCCAAGTCTTACTTCCCGACGAAGTAAAAATCTGTGAAAGTGAGTTATAGTCCCACTTTTAAAATCTTATATTTTTGGGATGAGAATACATGCAGGTTTTATAAATGATTTACAAAATAGACACAAGTACATGAAACTACCTTCTATGGTTGAATTATCGAAATAGAATATGCCCCTTTTTATTAAGTCTGGTAATCTAAGAATTAGGGAACAGACACCCTAATTGACGCGAATCCTAAAGATAGATCTATTGGGCCTAACAAACCCCATACAAAGTACCGAATGCTTTAGTACTTCGAAATTTATATCATATCCGAAGGGTGTCCCGGAATGATGGGGATATTCTTATATATGCATCTTGTTAATGTCGGTTACCAGGTGTTCACCGTATGAATGATTTTTATCTCTATGTATGGGATGTGTATTGAAATATGAAATCTTGTGGTCTATTGTTACGATTTGATATATATAGGTTAAACCTATAACTCACCAACATTTTTGTTGACGTTTAAAGCATGTTTATTCTCAGGTGAATATTAAGAGCTTCCGCTGTTGCATACTAAAATAAGGACAAGATTTGGAGTCCATGTTTGTATGATATTGTGTAAAAACTGCATTCAAGAAACTGATTTCGATGTAACATATTTGTATTGTAAACCATTATGTAATGGTCGTGTGTAAACAGGATATTTTAGATTATCATTATTTGATAATCTACGTAAAGCTTTTTAAACCTTTATTTATGAAATAAAGGTTATGGTTTGTTTTAAAAATGAATGCAGTCTTTGAAAAACGTCTCATATAGAGGTCAAAACCTCGCAACGAAATCAATTAATATGGAACGTTTTTAATCAATAAGAACGGGACATTTCAGTTGGTATCAGAGCGTTGGTCTTAGAGAACCAGAATTTTGCATTAGTGTGTCTTATCGAGTTTTTTAGGATGCATTAGTGAGTCTGGACTTCGACCGTGTTTACTTGAAAAATGATTGCTTAACAAATTTTGTTGGAAACTATATATTTTTAACATGTGAATATTATGTGATATATTAATCTCTTAACGCGTTTGATATTATGTGATAGATGTCTACCTCTAGAACAAGTCCCATTGACTCACCTAATAATAATGAAGAGTCAAATGTAAATTGGAATGATTCGTGGACTGATTCACAAGTTCCCGAAGAGGAACCGGAAGAAGAGTCGGAACCAGAAGAAGAATCGGAACCGGAAGAAGAATCGGAACCGGATGAAGAAATAGAACCGGTGGGGGAAATAATAAAACGGTTAAGAAAAAGAAAATCCTCAACCAACCGACCAAGGTTAATTATGGTCAATGGTGTTTCCGCTAAGGAAGCAAAATATTGGGAGGATTACCAATTCTCCGATGAATCGAATTCTGAAGAGAATTCTGATGATGTTATAGAAATTACCCCAACTGAATTTAAAAAGGTAAAAGAAAATAATAAGGGAAAGGGCATAAAAATAGAGAAATCTAATTCCAACCCCGATGAACTTTATATGTATCGTCAACCCCCGAAGTCCTTAAGTTGTAACAATGACCCGGGAACCTCTAAACCACCAGGTTTTTCTAAACCAATGTGGAAAACGACGGCTCGTATTAGGGGAACATCATATATCCCTAGAAACTTGGCAAAACGAACCAAAATCGAAGAAGAAGAAACAAGCGAGTCGGAATAAGATAGTTGTATTCGTGTGGTGTAATATATGTAATATAGTGTGCTTATGCTTTATGATATATGTAAAAATTGATTGTATTAATAAGTATTTTTTTTTTATGAATCTAACTCTTGTCTATTTTACAGTATAAAAACACAAAATGGATAGACAACCCAATATTTTAAGAGACCTACCCGGAGACATGATTGATGAAATCTTGTCTAGAGTCGGTCAGAATTCTTCGGCACAATTATTTAAGGCGAGATCAGTTTGTAAGACATTCGAAGAACGTTCCAGGAATGCCTTGGTTTATAAAAGGCTTTCGTTCGAAAGATGGGGGATATCACATTGGGAAATCCATAAGTTACGATGTGTTTACTTTGACGCATATATTGCGGGGAACCCAAATGCTATTCTACGCAATGGGTTAAGAAATTATTTTGACTCAATATATCCGAATATTGGACTTCGTGATTTAGAAAAAGCGGCTAACATGCAACATAAAGAAGCATGTTATGCTTACGGATTAGTAATGTTCGCTTCTCACCAAAGTGAGAACAAGAACATCGGCCTACAACTATTAAACAAAACGTTCCCACAAGTGGTCGGTAATTGGGGTAAGAAATGAGGTTTTTAGATTGTTACGGGACTGTTGGACATTACATAACCCTCGTCCCTTTGATGACATTACAACACGCTGTCTTATCAATGGCCATAACGGTTATGTTCCACAAGACCAAGGATGGGAAGTAGTCCTAGTAAAACCAGAATGCATGACTTGTTTCTGGAAGTATGAATTACGTGTCTTTATTGCCTTTGCTGAACGACTTGTGTACTAGCTAGAATTATCTTCACAACTATCTTGTATCAAAGTTATTGTGTGCTATATTTCATGCTTTATGTAAAATAAGCGGTATTGTAAGTTTGTAAAATATTGTATAAAAGTTTGAACGCGAAATATTATTATAATCAGTTTTTCATATAGAATTGTAGTAGTTGAATTGTATATTAGCTACTAAGTATGAACTTAACGGGTAGGTACTACCCGAATTTAAACTTATAAAATGCTAATATGAAGAAAAAGCTTTTATAAATGAGTTCATATTATGCTACGAAATACTATTAACTACTCTTAATATTCTGTATGATTAACTTGTTCCATTTGACTATTTTGAAGGAAATGGCACCGACTACTCGACACACCGTGAATATGAATGAAGAGGAATTCCGTACTTTTCTAGCTTCAAACATAGCCGCAGTACAGGCTGCGCTACATACCAACAATAACTTTGGATCTAGCAGTACAGGAAATCGTGTAGGATGCACCTACAAAGAATTCACTGCCTGCAAACCTTTGGAATTTGATGGAATCGAAGGACCGATCGGATTGAAACGGTGGACCGAGAAGGTCGAATCGGTGTTTGCCATAAGTAAGTGTACTGAGGAGGACAAAGTAAAGTACGCTACGCATACCTTCACAGGTTCTGCGTTAACATGGTGGAATACCTATCTAGAGAAAGTGGGACAAGACGATGCGTACGCACTACCGTGGTCAGCATTCAAGCACTTGATGAACGAGAAGTACCGTCCCAGAACCGAGGTCAATAAGCTCAAGACAGAACTTAGAGGGTTACGAACCCAAGGATTTGATATTACCACGTACGAAAGACGATTCACAGAATTGTGCCTATTGTGTCCGGGAGCATTCGAAGATGAGGAAGAGAAGATCGACGCGTTTGTGAAAGGATTACCGGAAAGAATCCAAGAAGATATAAGTTCACACTAGTGAACCAAATTGAAGAAAGAATTAAAGAACAGACTGCTGAAGAGGCCAATGTGAAGCAAGTCAAAAGAAAGTGGGAGGAAAACGGTGATAAGAATCACCAATACAACAACAACAACAATTACAACAATAATCGCAACAATTATCCCAACAATCGCAACATCAATCGCAACTACAACAAACGGCCCAACAACAACAACAACAACAACAACAACAGCAACTACAACAATCATTCCAACAACAATAATAACCGCAACAACAACAACAATCAGAAGCAGCTATGCCAAAGGTGTGAAAAGTATCACTCGGGGTTCTGCACCAAATTTTGCAACAAGTGTAAAAGAAATGGTCATAGCGCGGCGAAGTGTGAGGTCTACGGACCAGGGGTTAATAGAACGAAAGGAACAAATGGTGTCGGAACGAGTAATGGCGGAGAAAGTAGTGTCGGAGCAAGTTATGCCAATGTAGTTTGTTATAAATGTGGAAAACCGGGCCACATTATTAGAAATTGCCCGAACCAGGAGAACACGAATGGACAAGGCCGCGGAAGAGTTTTCAATATTAATGCGGCAGAGGCACAGGAAGACCCGAAGCTTGTTACGGGTACGTTTCTTATTGACAATAAATCTGCTTACGTTTTATTTGTTTCTGGTGCGGATAGAAGCTATATGAGTAGAGATTTTTGTGCTAAATTAAGTTGTCCATTGACACCTTTGGATAGTAAATTTTTACTCGAATTAGCAAATGGTAAATTAATTTCAGCAGATAATATATGTCGGAATCGAGAAATTAAACTGGTTTGCGAAACATTTAAGATTGACTTGATACTAGTAGAGTTAGGGAGTTTTGATGTGATAATCGGTATGGACTGGTTGAAAGAAGTGAAAGCAGAGATCGTTTGTTACAAAAATGCAATTTGCATTATACGAGAAAAAGGAAAACCCTTAATGGTGTACGGAGAAAAGGGCAACACGAAGCTACATCTTATTAGTAATTTGAAGGCACAAAAACTAATAAGAAAAGGTTGCTATGCTGTTCTAGCACACGTCGAGAAAGTACAAACTGAAGAAAAGAGCATCAATGATGTTCCCGTCGCAAAAGAATTTCCCGATGTATTTCCGAAAGAATTACCGGGATTACCCCCACATCGATCCGTTGAATTTCAAATAGATCCTGTACCAGGAGCTGCACCAATAGCTCGTGCTCCTTACAGACTCGCACCCAGCGAGATGAAAGAACTGCAAAGCTAATTACAAGAACTTTTAGAGCATGGTTTCATTCGACCAAGCACATCACCGTGGGGAGCTCCTGTTTTGTTTGTCAAGAAGAAAGATGGTACATTCAGGTTGTGTATCGACTACCGAGAGTTGAACAAACTTACCATCAAGAACCGCTACCCACTACCGAGAATCGATGACTTATTTGATCAACTACAAGGCTCGTCTATTTATTCAAAGATTGACTTACGTTCCGGGTATCATCAAATGCGGGTGAAAGAAGATGATATTCCAAAGACTGCTTTCAGAACACGTTACGGTCATTACGAGTTTATGGTCATGCCATTTGGTTTAACTAATGCACCAGCTGTGTTCATGGACCTTATGAACCGAGTGTGTGGACCATACCTTGACAAGTTTGTCATTGTTTTCATTGATGACATACTTATTTACTCAAAGAATGACCAAGAACACGGTAAACATTTGAGAAAGGTGTTAGAAGTATTGAGGAAGGAAGAATTGTACGCTAAATTTTCAAAGTGTGCATTTTGGTTGGAAGAAGTTCAATTCCTCGGTCACATAGTGAACAAAAAAGGTATTAAGGTGGATCCGGCAAAGATAGAAACTGTTGAAAAGTGGAAAACCCCGAAACACATACGCCAGTTTTTAGGACTCGCTGGTTACTACAGAAGGTTCATTCAAGACTTTTCCAGAATAGCAAAACCCTTGACTGCATTAACGCATGAAGGGAAGAAATTTGAATGGAAGGATGAACAAGAGAAAGCGTTTCAGTTATTGAAGAAAAAGCTAACTACGGCACCTATATTGTCATTGCCTGAAGGGAATGATGATTTTGTGATTTATTGTGACGCATCAAAGCAAGGTCTCGGTTGTGTATTAATGCAACGAACGAAGGTGATTGCTTATGCGTCTAGACAATTGAAGATTCACGAGCAAAATTATACGACGCATGATTTGGAATTAGGCGCGGTTGTTTTTGCATTAAAGACTTGGAGGCACTACTTATATGGGGTCAAAAGTATTATATATACCGACCACAAAAGTCTTCAACACATATTTAATCAGAAACAACTGAATATGAGGCAGCGTAGGTGGATTGAATTGTTGAATGATTACGACTTTGAGATTCGTTACCACCCGGGGAAGGCAAATGTGGTAGCCGATGCCTTGAGCAGGAAGGACAGAGAACCCATTCGAGTAAAATCTATGAATATAATGATTCATAATAACCTTACTACTCAAATAAAGGAGGCGCAACAAGGAGTTTTAAAAGAAGGAAATTTAAAGGATGAAATACCCAAAGGATCAGAGCTGCATCTTAATATTCGGGAAGACGGAACCCGGTATAGGGCTGAAAGGATTTGGGTACCAAAATTTGGAGATATGAGAGAAATGGTACTTAGAGAAGCTCATAAAACCAGATACTCAATACATCCTGGAACGGGGAAGATGTACAAGGATCTCAAGAAACATTTTTGGTGGCCGGGTATGAAAGCCGATGTTGCTAAATACGTAGGAGAATGTTTGACGTGTTCTAAGGTCAAAGCTGAGCATCAAAAACCATCAGGTCTACTTCAACAACCCGAAATCCCAGAATGGAAATGGGAAAACATTACCATGGATTTCATCACTAAATTGCCAAGGACTGCAAGTGGTTTTGATACTATTTGGGTAATAGTTAATCGTCTCACCAAATCAGCACACTTCCTGCCAATAAGAGAAGATGACAAGATGGAGAAGTTAGCACGACTGTATTTGAAGGAAGTCGTCTCCAGACATGGAATACTGATCTCTATTATCTCTGATAGGGATGGCAGATTTATTTCAAGATTCTGGCAGACATTACAGCAAGCATTAGGAACTCGTCTAGACATGAGTACTACCTATCATCCACAAACTGATGGGCAGAGCGAAAGGACGATACAAACGCTTGAAGACATGCTACGAGCATGTGTTATTGATTTCGGAAACAGTTGGGATCGACATCTACCGTTTGCAGAATTTTCCTACAACAACAGCTACCATTCAAGCATTGAGATGGCGCCGTTTGAAGCACTTTATGGTAGAAAGTGCAGGTCTCCGATTTGTTGGAGTGAAGTGGGGGATAGACAGATTACGGGTCCGGAGATTATACAAGAAACTACCGAGAAGATCATCCAAATTCAACAACGGTTGAAAACCGCCCAAAGTCGACAAAAGAGCTACGCTGACATTAAAAGAAAAGATATAGAATTTGAAATTGGAGAGATGGTCATGCTTAAAGTTGCACCTTGGAAAGGCGTTGTTCGATTTGGTAAACGAGGGAAATTAAATCCAAGGTATATTGGACCATTCAAGATTATTGATCGTGTCGGACCAGTAGCTTACCGACTTGAGTTACCTCAATAACTCGCGGCTGTACATAACACTTTCCACGTCTCGAATTTGAAGAAATGTTTTGCTAAAGAAGATCTCACTATTCCGTTAGATGAAATCCAAATCAACGAAAAACTCCAATTCATCGAAGAACCCGTCGAAATAATGGATCGTGAGGTTAAAAGACTTAAGCAAAACAAGATACCAATTGTTAAGGTTCGATGGAATTCTCGTAGAGGACCCGAGTTCACCTGGGAGCGTGAAGATCAGATGAAGAAGAAATACCCGCATCTATTTCCAGAAGATTCGTCAACACCTTCAACAGCTTAAAATTTCGGGACAAAATTTATTTAACGGGTAGGTACTGTAGTGACCCGAACTTTTCCATGTTTATATATATTAATTGAGATTGATATTTACATGATTAAATGTTTCAAACATGTTAAGCAATCAAACTTGTTAAGACTTGATTAATTGAAATATGTTTCATATAGACAATTGACCACCCAAGTTGACCGGCGATTCACGAACGTTAAAACTTGTAAAAATGACATGACGATATATATATGGATATACATAAGGTTAACATGAGATTATGATAAGTAAGTATCTCCATAAGTATATTAACAATGAGTTATATACATATAAACAAGACTACTAACTTAAGGATTTCGAAACGAGACATATATGTAACGATTATCGTTGTAACGACATTTAAATGTATATATATCATATTAAGATATATTAATATATCATAATATCATGATAATATAATAATTTAACATCTCATTAGATATAATAAACAATGGGTTAACAACATTAATTGAGATCGTTAACTTAAAGGTTTCAAAACAACACTTACATGTAACGACTAACGATGACTTAACGACTCAGTTAAAATGTATATACATGTAGTGTATTTAGATGTATTAAAATACTTTTGGAAGACTTCAAGACATATATCAAAACACTCATACTTAACGAAAATGGTTACAGTTACTTTCCCATTCTTTTCTTTCATCAAGAATTCTAGTCGTATTCTTACCCGTATTATACACAGCTTCAAAACGTACTTACTATGGGCATATACCAATAGGAACTAGCATGGGATTCCACTCTTGATTATGTCATGTATGACTAATCAATTTTAACTTCTACCATGAGCTAGTCAACTAACTAGAAGTCCTTTTAACCCCACTCACCACTCACCAATTACCACTCATCATTCACTCCATTTCACTTCCAATTCTCTTTCTAATTCTCTCTCAACACACACACACACACACACACACACTATTATGAATGTATTTTTCCAGTAGTTAATCATCATCTTCATCAAAAATCACTTTAAGAATCAAGCTATAATCATCATAGGAAGAACACTTCAAGAACACTTCAAAAATCCCTTCAAGTTTACTAATTTACTTCCAAGCTTTCTAATCCATTCCAAGTAATCATCTAAGATCAAGAAACCTTTGTTATATACAGTAGGTTATCTTTCTTATTCAAGGTAATATTCATATTCAAACTTTGATTCAATTTCTATAACTATAAACTATCTTAATTCGAGTAAAAATCTTACTTGAATTTGTTTTTGTGTCATGATTCTACTTCAAGAACTTTCAAGCCATCCAAGATCCTTTGAAGCTAGATCATTTCTTGTCACTTCCATTAGGTTTACCTACTAAACTTGAGGTAGTAATGATGTTCATAACATCATTCGATTCATATATATAAAACTATCTTATTCGAAGGTTTAAACTCGTAATCACTAGAACATAGTTTAGTTAATTCTAAACTTGTTCGCAAACAAAAGTTAATCCTTCTAACTTGACTTTTAAAAGTAACTAAACACATGTTCTATATCTATATGATATGCTAACTTAATGATTTAAAACCTGGAAACACGAAAAACACCGTAAAACCGGATTTACGCCGTCGTAATAACACCTCGGGCTGTTTTGGGTTAGTTAATTAAAAACTATGATAAACTTTGATTTAAAAGTTGTTATTCTGAGAAAATGATTTTTATTATGAACATGAAACTATATCCAAAAATTATGGTTAAACTCAAAGTGGAAGTATGTTTTCTAAAATGGTCATCTAGACGTCGTTCTTTCGACTGAAATGACTACCTTTATAAAACGACTTGTAACTTATTTTTCCGACTATAAACCTATACTTTTTATGTTTAGATTCATAAAATAGAGTTCAATATGAAACCATAGCAATTTGATTCACTCAAAACGGATTTAAAATGAAGAAGTTATGGGTAAAACAAGATTGGATAATTTTTCTCATTTTAGCTACGTGAAAATTGGTAACAAATCTATTCCAACCATAACTTAATCAACTTGTATTGTATATTATGTAATCTTGAGATACCATAGACACGTATACAATGTTTCGACCTATCATGTCGACACATCTATATATATTTCGGAACAACCATAGACACTCTATATGTGAATGTTGGAGTTAGCTATACAGGGTTGAGGTTGATTCCAAAATATATATAGTTTGAGTTGTGATCAATACTGAGATACGTATACACTGGGTCGTGGATTGATTCAAGATAATATTTATCAATTTATTTCTGTACATGTAACTGTGGACAACTAGTTGTAGGTTACTAACGAGGACAGCTGACTTAATAAACTTAAAACATCAAAATATATTAAAAGTGTTGTAAATATATTTTGAACATACTTTAATATATATGTATATATTGTTATAAGTTCGTGAATCAACAGTGGCCAAGTCTTACTTCTCGACGAAGTAAAAATCTGTGAAAGTGAGTTATAGTCCCACTTTTAAAATCTAATATTTTGGGATGAGAATACATGCAGGTTTTATAAATGATTTACAAAATAGACACAAGTACGTGAAACTACATTCTATGGTTGAATTATCGAAATCGAATATGCCCCTTTTTATTAAGTCTGGTAATCTAAGAATTAGGGAACAGACACCCTAATTGACGCGAATCCTAAAGATAGATCTATTGGGCCTAACAAACCCCATCCAAAGTACCGGATGCTTTAGTACTTCGAAATTTATATCATATCCGAAGGGTGTCCCGGAATGATGGGGATATTCTTATATATGCATCTTGTTAATGTCGGTTACCAGGTGTTCACCATATGAATGATTTTTATCTCTATGTATGGGATGTGTATTGAAATATGAAATCTTGTGGTCTATTGTTACGATTTGATATATATAGGTTAAACCTATAACTCACCAACATTTTTGTTGACGTTTAAAGCATGTTTATTCTCAGGTGAATATTAAGAGCTTCCGCTGTTGCATTATAAAATAAGGACAAGATTTGGAGTCCATGTTTGTATGATATTGTGTGAAAACTGCATTCAAGAAACTGATTTCGATGTAACATATTTATATTGTAAACCATTATGTAATGGTCGTGTGTAAACAGGATATTTTAGATTATCATTATTTGATAATCTACGTAAAGCTTTTTAAACCTTTATTTATGAAATAAAGGTTATGGTTTGTTTTAAAAATGAATGCAGTCTTTGAAAAACGTCTCATATAGAGGTCAAAGCCTCGCAACGAAATCAATTAATATGGAACGTTTTTAATCAATAAGAACGGGACATTTCACCTAGGGTCATAGAATGGGGACCATTAGAAGCTGTAGAATTGGCCGGGCCAATTAGGGAATTACTTGCACAGAGGTATGGTAATTCTACTTTTAACGACTGGGTACGTTTATTCACCATGCGTAGACCTGTATATAAAGTATGGTGTGAAGAATTGTTGTGTAGTATAGAATTAAATGATCGGGTAGCTAGTTTAACCGATCGATCTTTTATTAGATTTTTGTTAGGAGGTTCGATGCGCCACATGTCTTTACTAGACATGGCTCAGGCTTTACGTATATATACGCCTGAGGAGTTAGCATCTGCCGATTGTAGAGGGTTGATACTAAATGGTAGAAAGATAGATGAAAATTTTTATACACATGGTGTATGGAGTCAAATGATAAGCCATCACCGATTCAAAGGGAGAAATTACTCTTATTTGGATATAGATAGAGCTGAATTAAGAGTAATTCATTGGTTTTTAGCTAATTCGATTACACAAAGAGGTAAGAACAAGGAAAAGGTAAATGAACAGGATTTATTTTACCATATGTGTATTCGAGACCCACAAAGCGCTGTAAGTATACCTTATTGTGTGGGTTATTATTTATCAGCTATGGTTAGGGGGATGAGACCGCATAGCATAATAGGAGGTGGTATATTTATTACTTTGATTGCTGAATATCTCGGTGTGGATATAAGTCGGGGGGGATTATTAGTCGAAGAACCAGAACCCCGCGATACAATAGGTTTAAATGTATACCATGGTGCGAAAGTTTTGAAGAGGCGAAATAACGCCGCAGTACAATACCATGGTAGACATCCACAGGTTGAGAGAAACTGTGACGACCCGGAAATTTCCGACTAAATTTAAATTTTATCTTTATATTATTCTGACACGATAAGCAATGTTTGTTAAGTTAAATCTCAAGGATTTTAAACTATGTTTATACATTCATTTAAACCTCGACCAAATTCTAATGATTCACGAACCATTAAATGAACATATATGAATATGTATGTATATGTGTATATGTTATAAATTGAAAATGTCAACAAAGTATTTAAATGTATAATGCTTTATATGAACGTATTTGTTTCAATATGATTATCGACAAAATTAAAAAAATATATATATTAAATGACTGAATTATCAGAAACATTGAATTATGATTACAAGTCTCTGTTGAGAGGTCCACTATGATTTGAGAAAATCTATTCCTCTTAACGATATTCGGAATAATTTGTAAAGCTATTTATAAATAAAAATAAAAAGTGTCATTTACGAAAGTTAGACAAAAGCTGGTGGAGAATTGGTTTCCATAATATTCTATTAATCTATTTTCAAACGTACAAAAACGTTTTCAGTTTAAAAAGAACTTTATTATTAAAATATATATAACTTTTATAAATATCTAGAATCACTTTTGATAACTCATTACTTAACCAGTATAATAAATATAACGATATTTATATTTTATTTCATTAAATATATATAACGATTTAAATTAATATTATATATATTTATACGCGTATTATACATACATAGTTTTTATACTTTTACTATACTTTAACTTTACCTTTACTTTACTTTTACTTTACTTTAACTTTAATAATTCACTTTAATAATTCATACTTTAATAATTCACTTTAATAATTTAAAAATCTATTATAAATAGAATTCAATAGGTTTCATTATTTCATAGAAACTTGAAAATATATTTCTCTAAACTCTCTCAATCGATTTACATATATATATATATATATATATATATATATATATATATATATATATATATATATTTTTGCTCTGTATTATTTCAAGATATTATTAGTATACATAAAATATTACGACGGAGTGATGTCCGAGTGATTTCAAAATAGTTTTTTGAATGAGTCGAAGCTAAGGAAATTATGGGTTATAGCTATGGAGGTGATGGGTATGGTTCATGGGTATGCTCGTGAGGTCAATCTAGTGTTTATCATCTCCGTTGCGTCTACGTACTTTCCTGCAATATTGAATCTCAATATTGATACGTGAGCACTCATAACTTAACTTTTATATATCAATAGTGTATCCCTGACTAGTGCTCGAGTATATAGGATTATGCATGCTTGTACATTCGATATTGTCCTTAGATAGGTTTGTTGAATCCTGAATTAGATACATATGCTACTGAGATAGGGTATATGATATGCATGTCATTGGAAAGCTAGCGAAAAATTAAGAACTTTTCATTTAGATATTGAATGGTTTCGATGAACGGATTATAAGTTATAGTCAACTGAATTTTAGTATTATTGTTAAAATGATTATTATTACTATCGTCGTTATTATTTTAATAGAAATATCATTGTTATTATAAAATATCATTATTACTATTATGTTAGTATTATCATTTTATCATAATACCATTTTTAGTAAATATAAATATTGTTATTTTTTTATAGAATAATAATAATTATTATTACAAAATAATACAACTTTTACTTATTATTATTATGATCAATATTATTTTATCAAATAAATAGGGGATACAAAGATATTTTCACCACGCGTAATATAATTACATTAATAATACTTACCACTATAGTTTTACGATATTAAGTGAACTTTATAAATTTTACTACTTAAGATATATAAAAGTATATTTTATCATATATAAACGTTAATATAAATTTTTATTAATAAATGACTTTTATTATTATAAAATCTAATAAATATATTTAAATATATAAAACGACTATAGTTAAGTTATATAATAAACACGTATAAATTTTAGAAGTCATTTTGGGTCAAGTTGACTTTTGTTGACTTTTGCATATTAGTCTCGAGCATTAGGATTGTGGTATACTATGACTTGACCAAAAATTGTTAGACAAATATTGACCAACATATAAATATATATAATTAATATAGGTTCGTGAATCCGAGGCCAACCTTGCACTTGTTAAATGACGTTATATGTATTTTTACTACGAAATACAGTATGGTGAGTTTCATTTGCTCCCCTTTTAATTGCTTTTGCAATATATATTTTTGGGCTGAGAATACATGCGCTGCTTTTATAAATGCTTTACGAAATAGAGACAAGTGATCAAAAATGATAATTCTGCGGATTGATGTGCTAGGTAATTTAGTTACATGTTATAAGAGCATGTGAGCGCGAATCCTAAAGATAGATCTTGGCTTAACACCCCCATCCTGTAGGCTGCACTAGACATAAGAGCTAGTGGGCGGATGTTTAGTACTTCGAGGATTATTTATACACTTGCGAGTGTACGTATCCATCTTTGCGAAGATGACTTATTATATTATTGTTAAGGTTGGTTACTGAGGCCTCAACATAAGCAGAACGGTTTTATACACTTGCGAGTGTACATATATTTATAAACGGAAATCTTGTGGTCTATTAATATATTGAAATGATTGTTATGATAAACTTATGAACTCACCAACCTTTTGGTTGACACTTTAAAGCATGTTTATTCTCAGGTATTAAAGAAATCTTCCGCTGTGCATTAGCTCATTTTAAGGATATTACTTGGAGTCATTCATGGCATATTTTGAAAGACGTTGCATTCGAGTCATTGAGTTCATCAAGATTATTATTATGTCAATTATAGTTGGATGTATTATGAAATGGTGTGCATGCCGTCAACTTTCGTTGTAAAGAAAGTTTGTCTTTTAAAAACGAATGCAATGTTTGTAAAATGTATCATATAGAGGTCAAATACCTCGCGATGTAATCAACTATTGTGAATCGTTTATAATGTATATGAACGGGTCCTTTCAGTTGGTATCAGAGCGGTGGTCTTAGCGAACCAGGTCTGCATTAGTGTGTCTAACTGATAGTCGTTAGGATGCATTAGTGAGTCTGGACTTCGACCGTGTCTGCATGTCAAATGTTTTGCTCATCATTCTTGTCAGAAATTACTTGCTTATCATTCTTAGTCTAGACACATCTTATTGCATTGATTGCATGAATAGTGTATAGACAAAATTCATATCTTAGCGTATCTGCTAATTCATATCTTAGCGTATCTGTTACTGTAAACTTTGCCTGACATATTCCGTAAATTCCTCCATAATCTACGAAATCTTTTGCGCTATATATATATAGATATTCTATGTAATTAGAATACCACCCGATAGCCGAAAAATCATTTCATATCGAA
This sequence comes from Rutidosis leptorrhynchoides, assembly GCF_046630445.1. Classification (NCBI taxonomy): domain Eukaryota; kingdom Viridiplantae; phylum Streptophyta; class Magnoliopsida; order Asterales; family Asteraceae; genus Rutidosis; species Rutidosis leptorrhynchoides. The sequence continues at coordinate 718,376,790 of NC_092333.1, forward strand.
AAATCCTTTATTCAATCGAACGAAATGGAATTCGTCATTAGTTCAAATCCCTCGAATTCCGATATGGAATCCCACTCAAGTTCCGAAAGCAGTGTGACCGGAATGGATCAACCAATTAGTCATCATCTATTCTGGATGAATTGGGGATGGGTTCGTAGCCTCCTTAATCATTGGAGACAAGAAGAAGGTGATCCCTTCCATCCACCACATTGCCCTCTTGGCGAAGAACCTGAAGCACTTACCGGCGAACCTATCCGAAACACCATTTTCTCTCTTATTTCTAGAGTATCTCGTCACGATTATATACTACACCAAATTCTAGATTTTATTTATCCGCTCGTCCGAACCGACAATCACCCCGGTGTAACAGAAGAAGTCAACGCGCTTCGCGCTCGAGTAGTGGCTTTAGAGAATATAGTGCAAAGGTTACAAACACCAACAAATAACGAAGTATTAATTCATAATTTCAATTTTATTGAATAAATACTCCGTAAAAGTTATGTAATTTCTAAAGTCTTTAGGGATTATTCAGTTCTAGTTTCAACCGTAAATCAAATGAGTTTAATTTAATATTAACTCATTAAATCTATGTTACATCTGAAGAAAATATGCACATATATATTTTCATAAAGACTGTAATAAAATTCTGTTGTACAAAATATTAATTGTGAAAAAAAAAAATTTAACGGGTAGGTAATACCCGAGAGATATATAAATTCACAATTAATATGTTACATTTTTCGAATCTGATTAAGCAAATCATCAACTATACTCCCAAAATCTCACAACCATATACATTCTTGTATAGTAATCAAAACAACCATTCTCACCCAAATTTGATTACGCATTCTGATTTTGACAAATCAAAATTCAAGTCATGATTTAACAGAAGACATCACTCTTAGATTCCTACATCTTTCAAAGCTATACTTTGACTTCAAAACTGTGTTAGAACATCATATGTATTAACGATTACAATATGTGCTCAAACCCTTCGAAATTCCCGAAGACACTTCAACTAAGGAACAATCGAGATGATGATCCAACCACATGTTACCCACAGTTATACATCTGAAAAACTCTCAAAACCCAAGTCATAGTTCGACACGTATCCGTGTTAGACCCTTTGGCATTTACTAGCTAAAATAACTTTTCAATTCCGTTTCAAAATAGACAGTTTTGTCACAGCTCCAGCAAGTCATCTTCGACTTCTCAATCAAAACAGTCTTATTATAACCTCGATAGATACATTGCCCTTTTGCCAACGTTACCGGGGAATCGTTTATATTCACCACATTAGCAATAAACTTACCAACAACTTCATTGATCTTTGACTTTCCAAAAAAAAAAAAAAGCATTATAATTATCGAAACCCTATCATATACTCATTCGTACCTTATAACAAGAATTGTCATACCAATTATTGAGAATCAGCAATCAGTATTTTGAAACCTCGCAGCATGTCTACATCAACAATTACATATACACACAACGTCTACCTCCAAGACTTACATTCTTTGAATCAGAAATTTCTGAAAAACACCCTAAACTGCGAACCAGTTCTCGAAATTTTGAAAAATGCTGATGAAGCAGCAAAAACTGTAAACGACCTTAACAGTAAAAAGTTGGATGATAAAGGATAGTATATTGGCAAAGCTCAGAAAAAGAGAAGCTTTGGAACTGGAAAACGGATTGAGCAAAGTATGAAGGAGGCTGTGGACAAATCACAAAGGCTGAACCTGCCTTCAAAGAATCCAAATGATTCAGTACTTGCTGAAGTCATTAACGAATACCTTGCTCCTAACTCTAAACCCTGCGGACAATATCCTTCATCATCCTCTGATATTAGACATTCTAAGATATCATCGTATCTTTCATTATAAATATCATCCATACTTCTGAAGATATTTTTATAATTATTCTTATCTGAAATCATTTACCTCTTCACGCTATCTGTATTATATCATAAAGGAAACTATTTTAGTTTCTAAATTCTGAAACATTCGAGTTTAAAATAGGAATATTCTTGAAGAAGTGTTGGGAGCTGAAGCATGAGTTAGTATAATATAATGACACTTGATCAACGTGATTATATTACAGTAATTCATGCTGAGTTTCTAAATGGAACATGATGATTCACAGATCATAACATCATCATGTGCTATGTTGACTCTTGTATTCTATTTAATCTCTAAAAATATCAAGAATATATTTTCTTGATGATTCGGTCTTTTCAGGGTATTTTGGTAAATTAACAAATCAAGATCGTGTCATTACAATTTCTTTCCTAGAACATTAACAATGTTCATTCCAAAATTTATATCTGCGAATTCTGGACCATTACAAGCGATGCTTAATCGCAAGAAGAAGAAACGAAAGGACAAAGCTCCGAACTAGAAATGGGAGTATAAATCATAGCAAATAGAAGAGAGCATTAACTGTGGATGACAATGATTATAGAAGAAGCAAGGACTTTGAAATATAAGGGAAGATATAAAACCCAACAACAACCCAGAAATCACAAACCGTATATATCAATGCATATAGCAATATAAAGACACGGGAGAACTAAAAACACTATAAAACCAAGAGTATAGTAGAAGTAAATAGATTCTTCTGGAGGCAGATGAAAAAGAAGAATGACAGATATGAAAGTGAGGAGTATATCGAGAATCAGTACTGGATGAAGCATATTGATAAATACTTTAAAATATGAGTTGAGGGAGAAAGAATAGAAGGTGTGAGTTGTAAGGAAACGAAGGAGGTGGATTTATAGTGAAATACCCTACAGAGAAATCAAGATGGATTATCGTATTAATTCGAAGAGAATCATAATCTCCTTAATCACCGAAGCATCAAATCCAACATAGATTACAAAGATTTTTTTTAAATTCGGAGATCAATTGTGATGACGTCAAAAGATATGACGAATCACTATAATCTTATTTCCTTCATTTACGATAACTTCTCTCATACGCTTCAAGTAATCGAATTATTTTATCCATACTTCTTAGACATGATAAAACTTCATAACGTTACGTCGTAATAATATTCTTATTGTTAGCCATAACGACCTCTATCAAATTTCGGGGACGAAATTTCTTTAACGGGTAGGTACTGTGACGACCCGAAAATTTCCGACTAAATTTAAATTTTATCTTTATATTATTCTGACACGATAAGCAATGTTTGTTAAGTTAAATCTCAAGGATTTTAAACTATGTTTATACATTCATTTAAACCTCGACCAAATTCTAATGATTCACGAACCATTAAATGAACATATATGAATATGTATGTATATGTGTATATGTTATAAATTGAAAATGTCAACAAAGTATTTAAACGTATAATGCTTTATATGAACGTATTTGTTTCAATATGATTATCGACGAAATTAAAAAAATATATATATTAAATGATTGAATTATCAGAAACATTGAATTATGATTACAAGTCTCTGTTGAGAGGTCCACTATGATTTGAGAAAATCTATTCCTCTTAACGATATTCGGAATAATTTGTAAAGCTATTTATAAATAAAAATAAAAAGTGTCATTTACGAAAGTTAGACAAAAGCTGGTGGAGAATTGGTTTCCATAATATTCTATTAATCTATTTTCAAACGTACAAAAACGTTTTCAGTTTAAAAAGAACTTTATTATTAAAATATATATAACTTTTATAAATATCTAGAATCACTTTTGACAACTCATTACTTAACCAGTATAATAAATATAACGATATTTATATTTTAATTCATTAAATATATATAACGATTTAAATTAATATTATATATATTTATACGCGTATTATACATACATAGTTTTTATACTTTTACTATACTTTAACTTTACCTTTACTTTAACTTTAATAATTCACTTTAATAATTCATACTTTAATAATTCACTTTAATAATTTAAAAATCTATTATAAATAGAATTCAATAGGTTTCATTATTTCATAGAAACTTGAAAATATATTTCTCTAAACTCTCTCAATCGATTTACATATATATATATATATATATATATATATATATATATATATATATATATATATATATATATATATATATATATATATATATATATATGTATATATATATATACATATATATATATATATATATATATATATATATATATATATATATATATATATATATATATATATATATATATATATATATTTGCTCTGTATTATTTCAAGATATTATTAGTATACATAAAATATTACGACGGAGTGATGTCCGAGTGATTTCAAAATAGTTTTTTGAATGATTCGAAGCTAAGGAAATTATGGGTTATAGCTATGGAGGTGATGGGTATGGTTCATGGGTATGCTCGTGAGGTCAATCTAGTGTTTATCATCTCCGTTGCGTCTACGTACTTTCCTGCAATATTGAATCTCAATATTGATACGTGAGCACTCATAACTTAACTTTTATATATCAATAGTGTATCCCTGACTAGTGCTCGAGTATATAGGATTATGCATGCTTGTACATTCGATATTGTCCTTAGATAGGTTTGTTGAATCCTGAATTAGATACATATGCTACTGAGATAGGGTATATGATATGCATGTCATTGGAAAGCTAGCGAAAAATTAAGAACTTTTCATTTAGATATTGAATGGTTTCGATGAACGGATTATAAGTTATAGTCAACTGAATTTTAGTATTATTGTTAAAATGATTATTATTACTATCGTCGTTATTATTTTAATAGAAATATCATTGTTATTATAAAATATCATTATTACTATTATGTTAGTATTATCATTTTATCATAATACCATTTTTAGTAAATATAAATATTGTTATTTTTTTATAGAATAATAATAATTATTATTACAAAATAATACAACTTTTACTTATTATTATTATGATCAATATTATTTTATCAAATAAATAGGGGATACAAAGATATTTTCACCACGCGTAATATAATTACATTAATAATACTTACCACTATAGTTTTACGATATTAAGTGAACTTTATAAATTTTACTACTTAAGATATATAAAAGTATATTTTATCATATATAAACGTTAATATAAATTTTTATTAATAAATGACTTTTATTATTATAAAATCTAATAAATATATTTAAATATATAAAACGACTATAGTTAAGTTATATAATAAACACGTATAAATTTTAGAAGTCATTTTGGGTCAAGTTGACTTTTGTTGACTTTTGCATATTAGTCTCGAGCATTAGGATTGTGGTACACTATGACTTGACCAAAAATTGTTAGACAAATATTGACCAACATATAAATATATATAATTAATATAGGTTCGTGAATCCGAGGCCAACCTTGCACTTGTTAAATTACGTTATATGTATTTTTACTACGAAATACAGTATGGTGAGTTTCATTTGCTCCCTTTTTAATTGCTTTTGCAATATATATTTTTGGGCTGAGAATACATGCGCTGCTTTTATAAATGCTTTACGAAATAGAGACAAGTGATCAAAAATGATAATTCTGCGGATTGATGTGCTAGGTAATTTAGTTACATGTTATAAGAGCATGTGAGCGCGAATCCTAAAGATAGATCTTGGCTTAACACCCCCATCCTGTAGGCTGCACTAGACATAAGAGCTAGTGGGCGGATGTTTAGTACTTCGAGGATTATTTATACACTTGCGAGTGTACGTATCCATCTTTGCGAAGATGACTTATTATATTATTGTTAAGGTTGGTTACTGAGGCCTCAACATAAGCAGAACGGTTTTATACACTTGCGAGTGTACATATATTTATAAACGGAAATCTTGTGGTCTATTAATATATTGAAATGATTGTTATGATAAACTTATGAACTCACCAACCTTTTGGTTGACACTTTAAAGCATGTTTATTCTCAGGTATTAAAGAAATCTTCCGCTGTGCATTAGCTCATTTTAAGGATATTACTTGGAGTCATTCATGGCATATTTTGAAAGACGTTGCATTCGAGTCATTGAGTTCATCAAGATTATTATTATGTCAATTATAGTTGGATGTATTATGAAATGGTGTGCATGCCGTCAACTTTCGTTGTAAAGAAAGTTTGTCTTTTAAAAACGAATGCAATGTTTGTAAAATGTATCATATAGAGGTCAAATACCTCACGATGTAATCAACTATTGTGAATCGTTTATAATGTATATGAACGGGTCCTTTCAGAAACCAACAGCAAGGTAATGTAGGAGGGGGAAATGAAATGCAAGAAATGCAAAGGTTTATAGCTTCACAGGAGTACGAAAATGCTAGACATAGAGCATTTGAAGATTGGCAAGTTCATCAAAATCAAATTATAGCTTATTGCCAACATATAGGTAGAAACTATATTCCTACTCCAAAGCCCATATTCCCTCCCTGGTCTATAGAGATTCAACCACCGTATCCTACGTATAACCCAGCCGAAGCATTTTATAGCACCTATGGTTATGCATGGAACCCCTACTGGTATCAGTATCATCCCTAGTCTACTTAGTTTTTTATTTTATTTTATTATTTGTAATGTTGATACGTTTAATACTTATTTAATATTGTAATAGTTTTTATAATTTTCTAACTTTTATTCTTAGATTTTAATAATTTTTGATTGTGGGGTAATATACCAAACTTCAAAAATATGTATATATGTATGCAGTTTATCTTATGTACACAACAGGGTAAAACAACGCATTTTCAAAGACTGGCATTAAGTTCAGCAAAAGCAACTAATTTTGAAGACAAGATGCAAAATATATGTGAAATAACAACAAGACGGAATGAACAAATGATGTGCACCATTTATCATTCAGCAAACAAACACAAATATGTTTGGAAACTTTGGTAAAATTTAATCATTTTCACACAAATCACCCTCAATAATTTAAATTGTTACTGATTTCTTGCAAATGAGGGCATTGCAAGATCTTAAGTGTGGGAAGGGGTTAAATTCTTTCGGATTTTAAAATTTTTACTTTATACACTTGGTTTCCATTAGAAATACTAGTAAAGTAGTAGTTGTATTAGAATCTAGTGCTCTCTGATAATAAAGAACAGCCCTAGTCTTATATACTGACTACCCAATTCTAGTAAAATTTTTCAAAATTTTCAATTAAATGAACTCAAAATCATGTTTATACATATTTATGAACGATAAAACTAGGTTTTAACACCGAAATTATTGTTACCTCGGAAAGGACATAAATTGATAAACAAACCAAAATGTTAAAATTTATTTAAAATGGAATAGAGGACAATAAAAAGGAAAATAAAAGCCAAGTGTGGGAAAATTCTCCAAGTTATTCAAAACATATGTCACATATTTTTGTACAAATAACTGAAAATACTTTTGCTTTGGACTAAACTAAACTGTTTTACCCGATGAAAGAAAAGAAGAGATGGATCTACACGATGAATCAATTCCATCATTAAAAGGAAGTAAAGTCTTCAGAAAAAGAAACGCGCTTCTTGATTTAGGTCAGGAAGTTGTCGTCCAGACCAACTATAGGTTGACGAAAAACCTAGAAAAGTCATCACTAAAATCAGCAGGAAATCCACGGACCTCAGCATTAAACAGGGTCACCAAGTGGTCAGATTTATCCTAACCATGAGAAGGATTTATCTCGTACAATGGGGGGGGGGCACCATGCAAATTAGCTGGATAAGACTAATGAATCAGATCCCCAGAAAGGATAATCTCCTTAAAAGATCAAAAATCAGCTTTTAAGCCTGATATTACTCAATCCTTGAGATTGACCTTAAAGATTGAGAATTACAAACTCATGGAATTCAATGATATCTAAACTCGAGCCTGAACGAGAAAATATTTTGATCAAAATTACAAACCGATTTGTTTTCTAAAAACCCATTTTCAATGCGTTCATTACCATTGAACGTAAAATCCTAGGAATTCACCTGGAATTCATTAGGTCACCTGAACCAAATCGGGTGTCAACCGTAAGAACGGTGGTTGCATAGTGGTCAAAGACAGGACCTTGGGCCAAACCTACAAATTATAAGGGTGAGCTTTACTATTGCTCCTACCAAGGATAGTAATTGCGTCTGACACGTTATAGACCATAATTAAAAGCATGTCAGGGGACATTGCCTTAACAGTTGCTTGTTCAACGCTTTCCTTTACAACCGGACGGTAGTTTACCGAAAGGTAATATACGGGACAAGTAAACTGGACGTGTTGCTTTCCAAATACAAGGTTAGCAAGTGGGTGACACAAAACCATAAGTTTTGAGCTAAAATTTTCAAATCTGAAACCCACCAAACCCACAAAAATATTTTGCAAACACCGGTGAAGGGTTATTCCGGAAAACTTATCTAGGGTAAAAACTAGATTTAATTTTCAAAAGATCAAATGTTTTTATAAAGATCCACTTTCCTTAATGGATCTAAATTTTTATAGTCATGTGGGACTGTAAACCATATCGTTACTACCATTGTTTATACCGCCGTATAGAAATCACTGATGTACAAAGTGTGAAGAATAAAGAAGTGATTCTAGTATTTCAAGACGATATTGCTTGAGGACAAGCAACGCTCAAGTGTGGGAATATTTGATAATGCTAAAAACGAACATATATTTCATAGCATTATTCCTCAAGAAAGACAAGCTTTTAGTTGCAATTGTTCAATTTAAAAGTGATATTCGTTTAAATAATAAAAGGTGAAGACAAAAGACAGATTCGACGAATTGAAGACGCAAACGACCAAAAAGCTTAAAAGTACAAAATACAATCAAAGAGGTTCCAATTATTGATAAGAAACGTCTCGAAATTACAAGAGTACAAGATTCAAAATGCAAAGTACAAGATATTAAATTGTACGCAAGGATGTTCGAAAATCCGGAACCAGGACCAGAGTCAACTCTCAACGCTCGACGCAACGGACTAAAAATTACAAGTTAACTATGTATATAAATATAATATAATATATAATTAATTATATTAATTATATATATATTATATTTATAAAATAAACCGTCGGTAAACAAAGAGCCAAAATGGAGTGAGCTGTAATTACAAACTCCGCGACTCACGGAGTTTGAAGGCAAAAGTTGCCGCAAGTCGCGGAGCCCAAAAACTGAAACTCCCTATAAAAGAAAACGAATTCTGATCGCAAAAACCACAGAATATATATCCATCCATCTATCTCAACGCATATATTTATATTTTAATTTTAATTTTAATTTTAATTTTAATTTTAATCCTAATAATAAGGGTATGTTAGCGAATGTTGTAAGGGTGTAAGTCAAAATTCTGTCCGTGTAACGCTACGCTATTTTTAATCATTGTAAGTTATGTTAAACCTTTTTAATTTAATGTCTCGTAGCTAAGTTATTATTATGCTTATTTAATCCAAAGTAATCATGATGTTGGGCTAATTACTAAAATTGGGTAATTGGGCTTTGTACCATAATTGGGGTTTGGACAAAAGAACGACACTTGTGGAAATTAGACTATGGGCTATTAATGGGCTTTATATTTGTTTAACTAAATGATAGTTTGTTAATGTTAATATAAAGATTTACAATTGGGCGTCCCTATAAATAACCATTTACACTCGATCGGACACGATGAGCGGGGTATTTATATGTACAAATAATCGTTCATTTAACCGGACACGGGAATGGATTAATAGCCACTAGAATTATTAAAACAGGGGTGAAATTATGTACAAGGACAATTGGCATAATTGATAACAAAGTATTAAAACCTTGGGTTACACTCAGTCGACATCCTGGTGTAATTATTAAACAAAGTATTAAAATCTTGTTACAGTTTAAGTCCCCAATTAGTTGGAATATTTAAACTTCGAGTATAAGGATAATTTGACGAGGACACTCGCACTTTATATTTATGACTGATGGACTGTTATGGACAAAAACCAGACGGACATATTAAATAATCCAGGACAAAGGACAATTAACCCATGGGCATAAAACTAAAATCAATACGTCAAACATCATGGTTACGGAAGTTTAAATAAGCATAATTCTTTTATTTCATATTTAATTTCTTTTATTTTATATTTAATTGCACTTCTAATTATCGCATTTTTATTGTTATTGTATTTAATTGCACTTTTAATTATCGTACTTTTTAATTATCCCAAGTTTATTTTATCGCACTTTTATTATTCGCAATTTCATTATCGTTATTTACTTTACGCTTTAAATTAAGTCTTGTATTTATTTATTATTTTACATTTGGTTTTAACTGCGACTAAAGTTTTAAAATCGACAAACCGGTCATTAAACGGTAAAAACCCCCCTTTATAATAATAATATTACTTATATATATATATATATATTTGTATTTTTATAAAAGTAAACTAATATAGCGTTAAGCTTTGTTTAAAGATTTTCCCTGTGGAACGAACCGGACTTATTAAAAACTACACTACTGTACGATTAGGTACACTGCCTATAAGTGTTGTAGCAAGGTTTAAGTATATCCATTCTCTAAATAAATAAATATCTTGTGTAAAATTGTATCGTATTTAATAGTATTTCCTGCTAAAATATAAAGCTATTTTATATACACCTCGCATAACATCAACATCTAACCTCCCCATACTCCACTTTAATGGAATTGGGTATTGTTGTTGTTGTTGTTGTTGTATATGAATCAAATCAAATATGGTGTATATAATCCTCGGTGACAGTGGGTCTAGCCATTTATTATACTAGTATGTTTTTTTAGCAGTCTGAGAACACATAGGGGACTAAACCACACACGCGTTCAGCTCAAAAAAATCAGACCCAATCCGAAGGCATGGGTGGTAAACCCCTCTCCCCTCACCTGCCCCGCAACGTCATGTGCAAAAGGCACATTTGGGTGAAATTCAAGGGTTAAGGGGTAACATTGTATGCAATGTTTCACCGCACGGGAGTCGAATTCCTGACCTCTCGCTAAGAGAGGCAGATCACTACCACATGAGCTACAACACAAGATTGCCATTTATTTTATGTTCAATTTACATACCTGAATTTCTCCCCATATTATTCCAGACATGCATCTGATTTACTTGATTATATATATGCCTGGCAAATCAAACTCATAGCTTAAAAAATGGGTTCATTGGGTCTTAATATTAGGGTCCAATATGGTCTCAATTTATAAAGGATAAGAAATCTTGTGGGTCCAAAATTGAACTACTTATATCACAAGGAAAAAGTGACGGGTCCAGCGGGTCCTATGTTCGGGTCCAATGGGTCCTAAGTTTTCGATGCCCATTTTCGCGGCAGAATTTCGGCACACATTTTCGCAGCGCATTTTTGGAGCAAGTTTTTAGCAGCGCATGTTTGGAAGGCGTTTTACAGCGCGCGTTTTCGGCGCGGTTTTTGCAGGGCGTTTTCGCCGGGCGTTTACAACGCCTGTTTTTGCACCGCGTTTTCGGTGCGCATTTTCATAGTGCGTTTCCGCAGGCGTTTTCGGCGTGAGTTTTTCGCAATGCGTTTTTGGCAGGCATTTTTCGGAGCGCGTTTTCAGTGCGATTTTTGCATGACGTTTTCGCCGAATGTTTCTAACGCGCGTTTTTGGCGCGCATTTTCATAGCCCGTTTTCACAGCGAGTTTGTCCAGCGAGTTTTCGTCGCGCGATTTCGCAACGCGTTTTCGACGCTCCTTTTCCGCGGCGCGCGTTTCGCATCGGGTTTTGCAGAGCTTTTTTCGCAAGTTATTGTCGCGCATTTTTGCAACACGTTTTCGGTGCACGTTTTCTAATCACAGTTTCAACACGCCTTTTCAATGTGTGTTTTCGAAGAGCTTCTTTGACGCGCATTTTCGCGGGTTTTTTGCAGCGATTTTTTCAGCACGTTTTCGCAGCTTGTTTTCGCCACGTGTTTTCGAGGCACGTTTTCGGCGTGCATTTTCGCATTGCTAATTCGAAAACTTCTATTGGGAACGCGAGTCTGAAAATGAAAACGAAAATCAGAAACGTAAGGAAAAAAATTAAAGAAAAAGGGTCTTGACCCGACCTAACCCGGGGAAAAATGGGTCTCGACCCGACCCGACTCGACCCGCTCTTGACCTGACACGTTCAAAATTTCTGACCCGTTTAGACCCGGAATCATTCAAACTCAAACTCGTTTTGACCCGACCCAACCCAACCCAATCCGATTGCCAGGTGTAATTATATATATGTTTAACAGCAAAAAGAAGTCTACTTTGACTCATACAGTGTGGTCTAATTGACTATTATTTTTTGAGTGACATAAAAATTATACGCACTTCAGTGAGTACAGGCTCATTATATGGAACGGATCAATTCTTAAATACGAGTTCTTGATTCAGAAAGACACCTACTACTAATGCCCCATTTGGCTCATGAAATTTAATGAAATTCCGGCAGAATTGAAATTGTATTAAGACACGATGCGTGTTAAAATTAGTGCAACATAATCCCTTGATTTATGGGATATTATAATCCCTTGATTTATGGGATATTTTCAATGCATACACATGCATAGATTATATTCGTATCTTATTGCTTTATTTGCTCATTTAATATTTTGTAGGATATCTTTTCATGATTTTTCATAAAGATGTTTGTCATCTAGTTTTTGTTAGTTTCTATTGTTAGGTATGCATTTAATATGCATTATGATTTTTCTTTTATTTAAGCACGTGTTGGTGTATCATTTGTAATCAATCGAATAGACATTTTATTTCCAGTTGCTTGTTTCATATATTATACTTTGTTTACTAAACTTCAATTTCTAGTAAGTCTTTAATTATTTTATGGTATCTAGAGCTTGATTTTAAAATTAATCTTTGTGTGTAAATACTCAAAGTTACAAAGGTAAATTCTTACTATCAAAAATGGAAGTCTCAAATGTAAACAACGGTGGTATGATCAACGGTATGGAAAGACTTGTAGGCAACAACTACAAGTATTGGAAGATGTGTATGGAAGCTTATCTCCAAGGTCAGGACCTATGGGAACTTGTGGACGGAAGTGATGCCATAATTCTCGTAGAAACTCTTGAGCAATGATTGTCACGAAGAAAATGAAAGATCAAGTGTGGGAAGGCTCTCTTTGCGTTGAGGACATCAATTAGCAAAGAGTTCATAGAACACGTTCGTGATCTTAACTCGCCAAAGGAGGTTTGGGATACTCTTGAGAAACTCTTTACCAAGAAGAATACCGCACGGTTGCAAATCTTGGAAAATGAGTTAGCAATCTCAAGACAATAAGGTATGCCAGTTTCTGAATATTTCTTACGGGTCAAAACTCTTTGTTCTGAAATTTCAGAGATTGATACAAACGAGAAAATTAGTGAATCTCGGTTGCGAAGATATTTAATTCGCGGTTTGAAGAAAGAGTACGTTCCGTTCATAACCTCTATTCAGGGGTGGGTGAAAGGACCCGTCCTAATCCACCTGGACGAAGTCATCAACATTTGGTCCCATTGCGATGATCGGCTCCAAGTAATGTCCTTATATTGAGCAAATGCACAGCAGAAGACTTAATTCGTACCTGAGAATAAACATGCTTTAAAGTGTCAACCAAAAGGTTGGTGAGTTCATAGGTTTATCATAACAATCATTTCAATATGTTAATAGACCACAAGATTTCATAATCATAAACATAATACACTCGCAAGTGTATGTAAAGCATTCTAAGTGGTTGAGCACTTGGTAACCATACTTAACATTTAATCAACGTCGCATATTCCCTTTATTATGAAATCTCACTACACCGTACCAAGTGTAGTCACAAAAACGAAGTACTGTGCAACCGTTGAATACTGGTCGTCCAGTCCGGTTGGGGTTGTCAGGCCCGATAGATCTATCAACAGGATTCGCGTTTACAATACCCATGTAAATAGTAGTTACCAAGCTACAGGGAAATATGCCAGTGGTACAACTCAACGTAGAATATATTTTTAAGTACTTGTGTCTATTTTGTAAACATTTATAAAAGCAGCGCATGTATTCTCAGCCCAAAAATATATATTGCAAAAGCAATTAAAAAGGGAGCAAATGAAACTCACTTTTGCCTTGAAGGTATTTAATTCGACTTGGTCTCCGATAGATATCACGAACCTAACCATATATATAATATATCAACATATTTTCTTTTTAAGTAATCGTTACACACACACACACACACACACACACACACACATATATATATATATATATATATATATATATATATATATATATATATATATATATATATATATATATATATATATATATATATATATATATACTTTTAATACTTTTAATATTTTCTTAGTCCGTAGTTAGCAGTTCGATGTTAGTGGTCCACAATTAGTTGCTTAAATAAAATAAATAAAGACCCCATCGTATTCGTATTGATCAGAATTAATCTCGACCCATGGTACCATGTTGTCAAATGACGTGTTGCGAACATAAAGTACCGTGTTGTCAAATGACGTGTTGCATACAATCATGAGGTCTTATGATTAATCTTCTCGTGTTGTTTACGGGTGGTCCTGAAATATATAAAATCAAATCATAAGTAATTATATATAAAATATCATATTAATTAGAAAAGATATGATTAATTTACTTTTTCTCCAAATATTTTCGTAGCTAAACTAGCTTCGGATACCCAATCTTGTTTTAGTCGTAGTTTCTTCATTACAACTCCGTTTTTGTTGGTTCAACTTGCCACTTCCTTGGATCGAGTCAAATTTTAAGAATATGAACTGAAAATACCTTAGTTTGTATTCGAAATCATAGGTTATAGGTCAAACTTTGGTAAAACTTATGAAAGTGATCATTTTCCATCATAAAAACAACATTTAATGATCATTTTTCTAAAAATACTTACACTTTGAGTTAAACCATGAAATTTTTATGTGTTGACATATTCATAAGAAATATCATTTTTCCAAAACATGAACTTCCAATTCAAAGTTCAAGATGGTTTTTAATTATCCAACCCAAAACAGCCCCCGGTTGCACTCCGACGACGTAGATTCAGTTTTTAAGATGTTCTTTGTAAAACCAAGTTATATCTTGTTAGGTTAGCATATCATTATGATATATTACAGGTCTTGAAGTGTTTTAAAAGTCAAGTTAGAAGGATCTATTTAGTTTGCGAACAAGTTTGAAATCATTCAAACTATGTTCTTATTGTTAAAATTTTATACCACAAAATAAGATAGCTATATGAATATGAATTGAATAAGATTATGAACAAGGTTACTACCTCAAGTTACTTGGACAAAGTTACTGCAAAAGATAAGAAATAATCTTAGAATTAAAGAGTGGTGGAGTTAGATCAAAAGGTTGGAAGTAAACTTCTTCAAATGGGTGGTTATTTTGATATGTTCTTGAAAGAGTTTTCTTATGATGTTTAAGGCTTATAATTGAAGCTAAATGATGGGGAAAATGCTTGGAGATGATTAAGTATGAAGTTAGGAGTATTTTGAGAGAGAAATGAGGGTGTAGGTATGAGAAAATGGAGTGAAGAAATGGTGTTCATTTATAAAAACGTTTTTAGTTTATAAAGAAAGAAAAGGATTCCTAATTTTGTTTTCTTAGTAATAATTCATACTACTTGACAAATCCTAGTTACCTCATATCTAGGGCAGTAATAATGTTGATTAGGATGTTGATTTGATGTGTATATACCAATAGTAAATACGTATAGAATCTGGGTATGATACGGGTACATATACCCTAGATATACGTATAGAAATCTTGAGGAAACGGAACGAGAATTCAAATATAGCTATCTTTTGTGAATATACTTATATTGTTTTATGTATTTAAGTCCTTAAAAAGTGATTAAATACATTATATATACGATACATGTATAAGCATTATAGATTATAAGTATATATATCAAAGAATGTTACGTATAGTTATCGTTTTGAAAACTTAAGTTAGTAGTTTCAAAATATACTTATAACTCATTATCATTAGTACACAATGAGATGTTAAACCATCTTTAGATCATGTTAAATATATATAAATACATATATATACATAAACGTATAATTATCGTATGTTATATAGTTCGTGATATCATCGGTCATATTGGACGGTCAAACGTTGTGTAAAACTCTTTTCAAAAACACAAGTCTCAACAATTTGGATTGCTTATCATGTTGGTATGGTTTAATTTATGTAAATATTAATCTCATAAGTATAATTTGGTCGGAAAATTCCGGGTCATTACAGTTGGCTACTCAACCTTCGGTTGAAGAATTGGAGAATTTACTCTCTAATCAAGAAGCTTTGGCCAAGCAAATGGTCAAAGGATTTGAAAATGATGCGGTATTATTTTCAAAAGGGAAGAACTTCAAGAAAGGTTCTTCTATCAAAGAAAAAGAAGAAGAGCAAACTAATTATAAAAGTAACTATGAGAAGAAACCTCCCACATGTTACAAGTGCGGGAAGGTTGGTCACATCAAGAGATATTGTCGTTCTAAAGTCACAAAAGCAAATGTGGCTTGTTCAAGCACCGATGATGATGAAGTCAAATGGGAGCAATGTTTTACCGTTGATACGGCTGTTAAAAAGAATCAATGGATTATTGATTCGGGTTGCTCTCATTATGTGACCGGTGATGGAACTCTTCTTCATGACGTTAGAGATCACAATAAAAATCGAGTTGTAATCACGACCGACAACTCAACTCATCCAGTTAAAAAGGAAGGTAATGCTATTATTGATGTTAATAATAATACTTTTACTTTGGAAGATGTTTATCTTGTTCCTAAATTGACCAAGAATCTAGTTTCGGTACCTCAAATTACCGAATCTGGAAAACATGTTCTTTTTGGTCCAACGGATGTGAAAGTCCTTGAGAATGTCAACGAGATTGTGGGTGATGTTCTTTTCACGGGAGAAAAGAAAGGTTCTTTGTTTGTGTTGTCCGCAGGTGAGGCATATGTGAAGAAAACAAGTCAAACCGACAACGGAGCTATTTGGAATGCTAGACTAGGCCATGTGGGATATCAAATGTTGCAAAAGATATTCTCACATAAGCTAGTTGATGGAATTACTCAATTAAAGAATGTTCGTGAGGAAGTAATATGCCAAGGATGTCAATATGGAAAGTCACACCGACTTTCATATAAGAAGTTAACAAATTGAAAACAAGGTTTTCTTGACTTGATTCATACGGACTTGATGGGGCCAACAAAAACACCAAGTTATAGTGGTCATTTCTATGTAATGGAGTTAATTAATGACTATTCTCGGTTTACTTGGGTGAAATGCCTAAAGGAGAAAAGTGAAGCCTTATCAAAGTTCATAGAGTTCAAAGAAGTGGTAGAATCAGAATTTGGGAGAAAGCTAAAAGCTCTTAGGAGTGATAATGGTGGAGAATTCATGTCAAATGATTTCTTTACTTATTGTAAAACAAATGGTATTTCTCGCCAAATGACTTGTCCGGATACTCCACAACAAAATGGAGTTTCAGAAAGAAAGATTGCTTACCTTGTTTCAATATGCTTAACTTGGTTACATGACAAAGGGTTGCCTAGGGAGCTATGAGCGGAAGCACTTCAATGTGCTTGTCATGTGTCTAATCGGTTACCATCTTGGCCAGGTAGACAGAAATTATCTTTTGAGCTAGCTTATGGTCAAAAGCCAAATGTAAGCTATTTTAGGGTGTTTGGTTCTATTTGTTATGTTCATGTTCCAAAAGCTAACCGAACCAAACTTGACCCAAAAGCTCGAAAATGTATTTTTGTTGGTTATGATTCTCACAGGAAAGGTTGGAGGTGTATGGATCAAGAAACAAAGAAGTTTACCACTTCAAGAGATGTGGTATTTGATGAAGTGTCTTCTCAATTCTCTGAATCAAGCAAAAATGATGAAGAAAATAGAGATTACAAATTTATGTTTTCTAGCTTCGACACTCAAGAAGAAAGTGAGAATGATGGTGTTTCTCAAACTCAAGAAGATACACCTAGTGAAGAAGTACCAACTCAAGTTAGAAGGTCAACAAGAGAAAGGAGACAACCAAGACATCTAAGTGACTATGAGGTGAACACAGTCACAACTTATTTCTTTTCAGGTGGCTTAACCGAAGAACCAACATGTTATGAAGAAGCTAAAGATTCTCCGAATTGGAGAAAAGCAATGCAAGAGGAGATTAATGCATTGGAAAAGAATGAAACTTGGGAGATTGTCAAGAAACCGGAAGCATGTAAACCGGTTACTTGCAAATGGGTCTACTATTTGAAGAAGAACTCAGATGGAACCATTAATAGGTTCAAGGCTCGGTTGGTGGCTCGTGGCTTTTGTCAAAGTTATGGGCTTGATTATGAGGAAACTTTTAGCCCCGTGGCTAAAATGGTAACGGTGAGAACAATAATCTCACTAGCGGCTTACAAAGGATGGAAATTGTGGCAACTTGATGTCAAGAATGCTTTTCTATATGGAGAGCTTGATCGTGAGGTGTTCATGGAATAAACTATTGGGTTCATTTCAAATCTATTTCCAGAATATGTGTGCCAGTTAAAGAAAGCTCTTTATGGCTTGAAACAAGCTCCGAGAGCTTGGTATGGTAAGGTTGCACAATACCTTGTCTTTTGTGGTTTTAAGATTTCTGATGCGGATTCTAGTTTGTTTGTAAAGAAAGAATCAGGTTTCCATGTTTTGGTGTTACTATATGTTGATGACATGATTATCACCGGAGGAAACGAGTCAGAAATCTCTCGTTTAAGTGATGATCCTTCGGTTCATTTTGAAATGAAGAATCTGGGGGAGATTGGATGTTTTCTTGGCTTGGAAGTTGATAAATTAGAAAACGGGTACTTTATCTCTCAAAGGGGTTATGCAAGAAGTCTCTTGGAACGTTTCAACATGGAGGAGTCAAAGCCTATGACTACTCCAATGGAACCAAACCTCAAAATGAAGAAAGATCAAGGAAAAGAGCTCAAGGATGTGAAGTTGTTCTGAAAAATGGTTGGAAGTTTGATCTATCTAACCATCACAAGGCCGGAAATTTCTTACTCGGTTGGCATTATTTCACAATTTATGCAATGTCCAACTAATGTTCATCTTGATGTAACAAAAAGGATCCTTCGTTATGTGAAAGGATCAATAGGCCACGACTTGTGGTATAAGAAGTGTGATAATATTTTGTTAAATGGTTTCGTGGATGCAGATTGGATGGGAGACGCAAATGATCGCCATTCAACTTCGGGTTACTATTTTAACATGGGTTTCGCTGTTATTTCATGGTGTAGCAAGAAGCAAGATGTTGTTGCTTTGTCAAGCACGGAAGTGGAATGCATAGCTGCAACAATGGCGGCTCAAGAATGTACTTGGTTAAGAAGATTGATTGGTGACATACTTGAAAAAGTAGATTATGTTGTGAAATTGAAATGTGACAACGAAAGTGCAATCAAGCTTGCTTCAAATCCTGTGTTTCATGCCCGTACTAAGCATATATAAATGAGATATCATTTTATTCGTGAAAAGGTTCTTAGCGGGGAGATCGAGCTAGCAAACGTAAGGACAAATGCTCAAGTAGCCGATATCTTTACTAAAGCTCTAATGAAAACCAAGTTCATGGAATTTCGAAAAGCGTTGGGGATTTTTGATCGAGAGTTTGCACTAAGGGGGAGTGTTAAAATTAGTGCAACATAATCCATTGATTTATGGGATATTATAATCCCTTGATTTATGGGATATTTTCAATGCATACACATGCATAGATTATACTCGTATCTTATTGCTTTATTTGCTCATTTAATATTTTGTAGGATATCTTTTCATGATTTTCCATAAAGATGTTTGTCATCTAGTTTTTGTTAGTTTCTATTGTTAGGTATGCATTTAATATGCATTATGATTTCTCTTGTATTTAAGCATGTGTTGGTGTATCATTTGTAATCAATCGAATACACATTTTATTTCCAGTTGCTTGTTTCATATATTATACTTTGTTTACTAAACTTCAATTTCTAGTAAGTCTTTAATTATTTTATGGTATCTAGAGCTTGATTTTAAAATTAATCTTTGTGTGCAAATACTCAAAGTTACAAAGCTAAATTCTTACTATCAAAAATGGAAGTCTCAAATGTAAACAACGGTGGTATGATCAACCGTATGGAAAGACTTGTAGGCAATAACTACAAGTATTGGAAGATGTGTATGGAAGCTTATCTCCAAGGTCAATACCTATGAGAACTTGTGGCCGGAAGTGATGCCATAATTCCCGTAGAAACTCTTGAGCAAGGCGAATCACGAAGAAAATGGAAGATCATGTGTGGGAAGGCCATTAAATTCCGTGAACCAAATGGGGTCTAAGTGTCTTTAATTCCCCTGCTGCTATAAATCCTATGTTATATATCTACACAATCTGAAACACTCACATAGCACTTGCACCTCCCAGGCTCCCGTCATACTGCTTTACCTAAGCCAATTCTCTTCCGATGCCTATCCAAGTTATACAATAAAAATGAGGTGAGTCAGCAATTATTATCAGGTCTGGTAGCAAAACCTATTTTCAGTTGACCTACAAATATGTGATTTTAGAGGTTAACATGGATATATATGATAAAATCCCTAATTTAATCTAGTGTTTATGAGAAATGTAATTCAATAATCGAAGTAAATTTATATGAAAGCACTTTACACGTGACAAATGTTATCAAAAATCGAAGTAAATTTTTACGAGAGCACTTTTGTAGTTTCTCCTAGATTCCGCACTCTCTTTTCTCCTCATACTTTTCCCATGAGAGTAGTTATAATTACAAATTTATTCTTTTCTCTCCATCATCATCTCAAGAGCATGAGTCCTTCATGAACATCATCTCCATGGATGAACTTAGTCCTTCAATTCTTGATTAAGCCTGAATTTGACTATTGTTCTCTGTTTCAATTGATGGGGAATGTAAATCAGACACCTCAATGCAGTCTACACCCTGATCAAAAACAAATTGAAGACCAACAACAACAACAACGACAATTATCATCATCATCATCATCATCAGTGTTAAAATATTGGTGCAAACAAAATTTGAAAATAAAAGCGCCACTAAAAATGAGTTAAAGTGTTGCACGAATTTTGCAGATTTCGGTATGCGTGAAACACACAAATGCGGCGCATCCCTTCACTGATGCGGCGCATCTCTTCACCAAAATGTCCCGAAGGTTTTAAATGCGGCATTTCAAAGGGATACGATGCATCACCACAAATAGATGCGGCGCATCTCTATGTGATGCGGCACATCACTAGCTGATCAGCTGACAGGCTGTTAAAGTTAACCCGATTTCTTTTGATTATTTTGGTGTATTGCTTTCTTGTTGGCATACTTTTGCCCATGTTGTGTGATCTATTTCCACATGTATGTTAGGTGTAAACATCCTTTAATGGTTGGCTTAGGTGTGTGTTTAATCATTATGTTTGTTCTTGATCTAGTATTTAAGCAAGTGTATTTGTATCATTTGATTTAAGGAAAACCATTCACAATACACAATCAGTTTCATATCTATTGTTCTATATTTTGTTTACTACATTTTCATTCATAGCATGTTATTAGTTGTCTTATGGTATCAAGAGCTTGGTTATAAACTTGGTTATAAGTTTAGTCCTAAGTTAAACTTTGTGTGCAAATTACTCAAAGTTCAAACAAAATCCTTGCAAATCAAAGATGGAAGTCTCAAATGTAAACATTGGAGGTATGGTCAATGGAATGGAGAAACTTGTAGGCAACAACTACAAGTATTGGAAGATGTGTATGGAGGCTTTTCTTCAAGGTCATGATCTATGGGAACTTGTGTCCGGAGGTGAAGCCATAATTCCCATAGAAACTCTATAGAATGTAGAGTTAAGAAGAAAATGGAAGGTACGATGTGGAAAGGCTCTCTTTGCATTGAGAACTTCAATTAGCAAAGAGTTCATTGAACATGTTCGTGATATTACTTCTCCAAAGGAAGTATGGGATACTCTTGAGAAACTCTTTTCTAAGAAAAACACCGCAAGGTTGCAATTCTTGTAAAACGAGTTAGCAATCTCAAGACAAGAAGGTATGAGTGTTTCCAAATATTTCTTATGGGTCAAAAATCTATGTTCTGAAATTTCAGAGATTGATGACAAAGAGAAAATTAGTGAAGCTCATTTGCGAAGATATCTAATTCGCGGTTTGAAGAAAGAGTATGTCCCGTTCATAACCTCTATTCAGGGGTGGGCTACTCAACCTTCGGTTGAAGAATTGGAGAATTTACTCTCTAATCAAGAAGCTTTGGCCAAGCAAATGGCTAAAGGATTTGAAAATGATGCAGTTTTGTTTTCAAAGGGAAAGAATCACAAGAAAGGTTCTTCAAGCAAAGAAAAGGAAGAAGAGCAAACTAGTTACAAAGGTAACTATGAGAAGAAACCTCCTACATGTTACAAGTGTGGGAAGGTTGGTCACATCAAGAGATATTGTCGTTCCAAAGTCACAAAAGCAAACGTGGCTTGTTCAAGTAACGATGATGATGATGTCAAATGAGAGCAATGTTTTACCGTTGATACGGTTGTCAAGAAGAATCAATGGATTGTTGATTTGGGTTGCTCTCATCATGTGACTGGTGATGGAACTCTTCTTCAAGACGTTAGAGATCACAATCAAAATCGAGTTGTAATCACGGCCGACAACTCAACTCATCCGGTGAAAAAGGAAGGTAATGCTATTATTGATGTTAATAATGATACATTTACTTTGGAAGATGTTTATCTTGTTCCTAAATTGACCAAGAACTTAGTTTCGGTACCTCAAATTACCGAATCCGAGAAGTATATTCTTTTTGGTCCAACGGATGTGAAAGTCCTTGAGAATGTCAAGGAGATTGTGGGTGATGTTCTTTTCACGGGAGAAAATAAAGGTTCTTTGTTTGTGTTGTCCGCAGGTGAAGCTTTTGTGAAGAAAACAAGCCAAACCGACAACGGAGCTATTTGGCATGCAAGACTAGGCCATGTGGGATATCAAATGTTGCAAAAGATATTCTCACATAAACTAGTTGATGGAATTCCTAAACTCAAGAATGTTCGTGAAGAGGTGATATGCCAAGGATGTCAATATGGAAAGTCGTACCGGCTTCCATATAAGAAGTCAACAAACCGAAAACAAGGTTTACTTGACTTGATTCATACGGATTTGATGGGGCCAACAAGAACACCAAGTTATAGTGGTCATTGCTATGTCATGGTGTTAATCGATGACTATTCTCGGTTCACTTGGGTGAAGTTTTTAAAGGAGAAGAGTGAAGCCTTATCAAAGTTCATAGAGTTCAAAGAAGCTGTCGAATCCGAATTTGGAAGAAAGGTAAAAGCTCTTAGGAGTGATAACGGTGGAGAATTCATGTCAAATGATTTCTTTACTTATTGCAAAGCTAATCGTATTTCTTGCCAAATGACTTATCTGGACACCCCTCAACAAAATGGTGTTGCGGAAAGAAAGATTGCTTACCTTGTTTCAATTTGCTTATCTTGGTTACATGACAAAGGGTTTCCTAGGGAGCTATGGGCAGAAGCACTTCAATGTGCTTGTCATGTGTCTAATCGGTTACCATCTTGGCCAGGTACACAAAAATCATCTTTTGAGCTAGCTTATGGTCAAAATCCAAATGTAAGCTATTTTAGGGTGTTTGGTTCTATTTGTTATGTTCATGTTCCTAAAGCTAACCGAACCAAACTTGACCCAAAAGCTCGAAAGTGTATTTTTGTTGGTTATGATTCTCACAGGAAAGGTTGGAGGTGTATGGATCAAGAAACAAAGAAGTTTACCACTTCAAGAGATGTGGTATTTGATGAAGTGTCTTCTCAATTTTCTGAATCAAGCAAAAATGGTGAAGAAAATAGAGATCACAAATTTATGTTTCCTAGTTTTGACACTCAAGAACAAAGTGAGAATGATGGTGTTTCTCAAACTCAAGAAGAGGCACCTAGTGAAGAAGTACCAACTCAAGTTAGAAGGTCAACAAGAGAAAAGAGACAACCAAAATATCTAAGTGACTATGAGGTGAACACAGTCACAACTTGTTTCTTTTCAGGTGGCTTAACCGAAGTACCAACATGTTGTGAAGAAGCTAAAGATTCTCCAGATTGGAGAAAAGCAATGCAAGAGGAGATTGATGCATTGGAAAAGAATGAAACTTGGGAGCTTGTCAAGAAACCGGAAGCATGTAAACCGGTTACTTGCAAATGGGTCTACCGTTTGAAGAAGAACTCGAATGGAACCATTAATAGGTTCAAGGCTCGGTTGGTGGCTCGTGGCTTTTGTCAAAGTTATGGGCTTGATTATGAGGAAACTTTTAGCCCCATGGCTAAAATGGTAACGGTGAGAATAATAATCTCACTAGCGGCTTACAAATGGTGGAAATTATGGCAACTTGATGTGAAGAATGCTTTTCTATATGGAGAGCTTGATCGTGAGGTGTTCATGGAATAACCTATTGGGTTCATTTCAAATCAATTTCCAGAATATGTGTGCCGGTTGAAGAAAGCTCTTTATGGCTTGAAACAAGCTCCGAGAGCTTGGTATGGTAAGGTTGCACAATACCTTGTCTTTTGTGGTTTTAAGATTTCTGATGCGGATTCTAGTTTGTTTGTAAAGAAAGAATCAGGTTTCCATGTTTTGGTGCTATTATATGTTGATGACATGATTATCACCGAAGGAAACGAGTCAGAAATCTCTCGTTTAAGTGATGATCTTTCGGTTCATTTTGAAATGAAGAATCTGGGGGAGATTGGATGTTTTCTTGGCTTGGAAGTTGATAAATTAGAAAATGGGTACTTTATCTCTCAAAGGGGTTATGCAAGAAGTCTCTTGGAACGTTTCAATATGGGGGAGTCAAAGCCTATGAGTACTCCAATGGAACCAAACCTCAAAATGAAGAAAGATCAAGGAAAAGAGCTCAAGGATGTGAAGTTGTTCCGACAAATGGTTGGAAGTTTAATCTATCTAACCATCACAAGGCTGGAAATTGCTTACTCGGTTGGCATTGTTTCACAATTTATGCAATGTCCAACTAATGTTCATCTTGATGCAGCAAAAAGGATCCTTCGTTATGTGAAAGGATCAATAGGTCACGGCTTGTGGTATAAGAAGTGTGATAATGTTTTGTTAAATGATTTTGTAGATGCAGATTGGATGGGAGACGCAAATGATCGCCATTCAACTTCGAGTTACTGTTTTAACATAGGTTCCGCGATTATTTCATGGTGTAGCAAGAAGCAAGATGTTGTTGCTTTGTCTAGCACGGAAGCGGAATACATAGCTGCAACAATGGCGGCTCAAGAATGTACTTGGTTAAGAAGATTGATTGGTGACATACTTGAAAAAGTAGATTATGTTGTCAAACTTGAAATGTCCCGTTCATATTGATTATAAACGTTCCATATTAATTGATTTCGTCGCGAGGTTTTGACCTCTATATGAGACGTTTTTCAAAGACTGCATTCATTTTTAAAATAACCATAACCTTTATTTTATCTATAAAGGTTTAAAAAGCATTACGTAGATTATCAACTAATGATAATCTAAAATATACCGTTTACACACGACCATTACATAATGGTTACAATAAGAATATATTACATCAAAAATAAGTTTCTTGAATGCAGTTTTTACATAATATCATACAAGCATTGATGTGTGCGAGGTGGTATATGAAATAGTATTATTTTTTTTACAACGAAATACTATTAAATACGATACAATTTTACACAAGATATTTATTTATTTATAGAATGGATATACCTAAACCTTGCTACAACACTTATAGGCAGTGTACCTAATCGTACAGTAGTGTAGTTTTTAGTAAGTCCGGTTCGTTCCACAGGGATCTTTTAAACAAGCTTTAACGCTATATTAGTAACTTATAATTGTAAAAATACAAAAATATATATAAGTAGTATTATTATTATAAAAGGGGGTTTTTACCGTTTAATGACCGGTTTGTCGATTTTTAAAACTTTAGTCGCAGTTAAAACCTAATGTAAAATATTAAAAATAAATATAACTTAATTTAAAGCGTAAAGTAAATAACGATAATGAAATTGCGATAAATAAAAGTGCGATAAAATAAAATTGCGATAATTAAAGAGTACGATAATTAAAAATGCAATTAAATAAAATGACAATAAATAAAAGTGCGATAATTAAAAGTGCAATTAAATATGAAATAAAAGAATTGTGCTTATTTAAACTTCCATAATCATGATGTTTGACGTGTTGATTTTTAGTTTATTCCCATGGGTTAATTGTCCTTTGTCCTGGATTATTCGATATGTCCATACGGATTTGTCCATAATAGTTCATCAGTCATAATCATAAAATGCGGAAGTCTTCATCAAATTATTCTTATTCCCGAAGTCAAATATTCCAACTAATTGGGGATTCGAATTGTAACAAGGCCTTAATACTTTGTTTAATGAATACACCAGGTTATCGACTTCGTGTAAACCAAGGTTTTACTACTTTGTTAACAATTACACCAATTACCCTTGAATGTAATCCATCTCTGTTTCAACAAGTCTATTAACTATTAATCCAGTTCCGTGTCCGGTAAAATGAACAATTATTGGTATTTATAGATATCCCGCCGACCGTGCCCAGTCAAGCGTATGTAGTTATATATAAATACGTCAAATTATAAGTCTGTATATTAAATTAACGAGATATCATTTAGTTAATATAAAGCCCATTAATAGCCCATAGTCTAATTTCTACAAGTGTCGTTCTTTTATCCAAACCTCAATTATGGTACAAAGCCCAATTACCCAATTTTAATATTTAGCCCAACATCACGATTACTTCGGCATTAAATAAGCATAATAATAACTTAGCTACGAGACATTAAATTAAAAATAACATTAACCATAACTTACAGTGATTAAAAATAGCGTAGCGTTACACGGACAGAATTTTGACTTATACCCTTACAACATTCGCTAACATACCCTTATTATTAGAATTTAAAATTAAAATTAAAATTATAATATAAATATATATATATATATATATATATATATATATATATATATATATATATATATATATATATATACGTGATAGATAGAGAGATGGATGGATATATGATATAAACTGAGCCAAAACACGCGAATTTATAGCATGTGGCCTGGATTTCAGGGCCATGCGATCGCATGGAAAATAAGCCTACAGGCCATGCGATCGCATGGAGGTAGGTATCAGCTCACACTCCTTTGTTTTCTTGTTTGCCGACGGTTTAATAAATAAATATAATATATAAATAATTTTAAGAATTATTTAAATATTATATTATATTTATGTGCATAGTTAACTTGTAATTTTTAGTCCGTTGCGTCGAGCGTTGAGAGTTGACTTTGGTCCCGGTTCCAGTTTTTCGAACGTCCTTGCGTACAATTTAATATCTTGTACTTTGCGTTTTGCGTCTTGTACTCTTGTAATTTTGAGACGTTTCTTATCAATAATTGGAACCACTTTGATTGTATTTTGTACTTTTGAGCTTTTTGGTCGTTTGCGTCTTCAATTCATTGAATCTGTCTTTTGTCTTCACCTTTTATTATTTAAACGAATATCACTTGTAAATAGGACAATTGCAACTAAAAGCTTGTCTTTCTTGAGAGATAATGCTATGAAATATATGTTCGTTTTTAGCATTATCAAATATTCCCACATTTGAGCGTTGCTTGTCGTCAAGCAATATAGTCTTGAAATAAAAATACTAGAATCACTTCTTTATTCTTCACACTTTATACATCAGTGATTTCTATACGGCGGTATGAACAATGGTAGTAACGATGTGGTTTACAATCCCACATGACTATGAAAATTTAGATCTTTAAGGAAATTGGATCTTTATGAAAACATTTGATCTTTTGAAAATACAATCTAGTTTTTACCCTAGATCAGTTTTCCGGAATAACCCTTCACCGGTGTTGCAAAATGTTTTTGTGGGTTTGGTGGGTTTCAGATTTGAAAATTTTAGCTCAAAACTTGTGGTTTTGTGTCACCCACTTGCTAACCTTGTATTGGGAAAGCAACACGTCCAGTATACTTGCTCCGTATATTACCTTTCGGTAAACTACCGTCCGGTTGTAAAGGAAAGCGTTGAACAAGCAACTGTTAAGGCAATGTCCCCTGACATGCTTTTAATTATGGTCTATAACGTGTCGGATGCAATTACTATCCTTGGTAGGAGCAATAGTAAAGCTCACCCTTATAATTTTTCTGGTCTGGCACAAGGTCCTGTCTTTGACCATGCTATGCAACCACCGTTCTTACGGTTGACACCCGATTTGGTTCAGGTGACCTAATGAATTCCAGTTAAATTCCTAGGATTTTACATTCAATGGTAATGAACGCATTGAAAATGGGTTTTTAGAAAACAAATCGGTTTTAATTTTTTATCAAAATATTTTCTCGTTCAAGCTCGAGTTTAGATATCATTGAATTCCATGAGTTTGTAATTCTCAATCTTTAAGGTCAATCTCTAGGATTGAGTAATATCAGTCTTAAAAGCTGATTTTTGATCTTTTAAGGAGATTATCCTTTCTGGGGATCTGATTCATTAGTCTTATCAAGCTAATTTGCACGGTGCCCTCCCCATTTTACGAGACAGATACTCTCATGGTTAGGATAAGTCTGACCACTTGGCGACCCTGTTTGATGCTGAGGTCCGTGGATTTCCAGCTGATTTTTGAGAAAACTTTTCAAGGTTTTTCGTAGACTCTACAACTGGTCTGGACGACAACTTCCTGACCTAAATCAAGAAGCGCGTTTCTTTTTTGGAAGACTTTACTTCCTTTTAATGATGGAATTGATTCATCGTGTAGATCCATCTTTCTTTCAAATATATTACAGTAAATCGGGTAAAACTGATTAGTTTAGTCTAAAACAAAAGCATCTTCAGTTATTTGTACAAAAATATGTGATATATGTTCAAAATAACTTGGTAAATTTTTCCCACACTTGGCTTTTATTTTCCTTTTTATTGTCCTCTATTCCATTTTAAATGTATTCTAATATTTTGGTTTGTTTCTCAATTTATGTCCTTTCCGAGGTAACAATAATTTCGGTGTTAACACCTAGTTTTATCGTTCATAAATATGTATAAACATGATTTTGAATTCATTTAATTGAAAATTTTGAAAATTTTTACTAGAATTGGGTAGTCAGTATATAAGACTAGGGCTGTTCTTTATTATCAGAGAGCACTAGATTCTAATACAACTACTGCGTTACTAGTATTTCTAATGGTAACCAAGTGTTTAAATTTAAAATTTTAAAAATCCGAAAGAATTTAACCCCTTCCCACACTTAAGATCTTGCAATGTCCTCATTTGCAAGAAATCAGTAACAATTTAAATTATTCAGGGTGATTAGCGTAGAAAAATGATTAAATTTTACCAAAGTTTCCAAACATATTGGTGTTTGTTTGTTGAATGATAAATGGTGCACATCATTTGTTCATTCCGTGTTGTTGTTACATCACATTTGTTTTTCGTTTTGTCATAAAAATTAGTAGCTTTTGCTGAACTTAATGCCAGTCTTTGAAAATGCGCTGTTTTACCCTGTTGTGTACAATTGACAATATACATACATACAAATATAAACATGCATGGTAATTTGAAATGGGACTTTAAATCCCACTTTCAAATCGAATATGAAATATTAGTATAAAATAATAAAAATATTAAACAATACATTAATGTATCATAATATCATATGTTTAAACATAAATAAATAAAAATAATAAAAAGATAAAAATCATAGAAATCACCAACTGAACTATATCAATCTGGATAGGGGTTCCAGTTCATGTCGTCGTCCGGGTTCCATGTGAAATGTCCCGTTCTTATTGATTAAAAACGTTCCATATTAATTGATTTCGTTGCGAGGTTTTGACCTCTATATGAGACGTTTTTCAAAGACTACATTCATTTTAAAACAAACCATAACCTTTATTTCATCAATAAAGGTTTAAAAAGCTTTACGTAGATTATCAAATAATGATAATCTAAAATATCCTGTTTACACACGACCATTACATAATGGTTTACAATACAAATATGTTACAACAAAATAAGTTTCTTGAATGCAGTTTTTACACAATATCATACAAGCATGGACTCCAAATCTCGTCCTTATTTAAGTATGCGACAGCGGAAGCTCTTAATAATCACCTGAGAATAAACATGCTTAAAACGTCAACAAAAATGTTGGTGAGTTATAGGTTTAACCTATATATATCAAATTATAATAATAGACCACAAGATTTCATATTTCAATACACATCCCATACATAGAGATAAAAATCATTCATATGGTGAACACCTGGTAACCGACATTAACAAGATGCATATATAAGAATATCCCCATCATTCCGGGACACCCTTCGGATATGATATAAATTTCGAAGTACTAAAGCATCCGGTACTTTGGATGGGGTTTGTTAGACCCAATAGATCTATCTTTAGGATTCGCGCCAATTAGGGTGTCTGTTCCCTAATTCTTAGATTACCAGACTTAATAAAAAGGGGCATATTTGATTTCGATAATTCAACCATAGAATGTAGTTTCACGTACTTGTGTCTATTTTGTAAATCATTTATAAAACCTGCATGTATTCTCATCCCAAAAATATTAGATTTTAAAAGTGGGACTATAACTCACTTTCACAGATTTTTACTTCGTCGGGAAGTAAGACTTGGCCACTGGTTGATTCACGAACCTATAACAATATACACATATATATCAAAGTATGTTCAAAATATATTTACAACACTTTTAATATATTTGATGTTTTAAGTTTATTAAGTCAGCTGTCCTCGTTAGTAACCTACAACTATTTGTCCACAGTTAGATGTACAGAAATAAATCGATAAATATTATCTTGAATCAATCCACGACCCAGTGTATACGTATCTCAGTATTGATCACAACTCAAACTATATATATTTTGGAATCAACCTCAACCCTGTATAGCTAACTCCAACATTCACATATAGAGTGTCTATGGTTGTTCCGAAATATATATAGATGTGTCGACATGATAGGTCGAAACATTGTATACGTGTCTATGGTATCTCAAGATTACATAATATATAATACAAGTTGATTAAGTTATGGTTGGAATAGATTTGTTACCAATTTTCACGTAGCTAAAATGAGAAAAATTATCCAATCTTGTTTTACCCATAACTTCTTCATTTTAAATCCGTTTTGAGTGAATCAAATTGCTATGGTTTCATATTGAACTCTATTTTATGAATCTAAACAGAAAAAGTATAGGTTTATAGTCGGAAAAATAAGTTACAAGTTGTTTTTGTAAAGGTAGTCATTTCAGTCGAAAGAACGACGTCTAGATGACCATTTTAGAAAACATACTTCCACTTTGAGTTTAACCATAATTTTTGGATATAGTTTCATGTTCATAATAAAAATCATTTTCTCAGAATAACAACTTTTAAATCAAAGTTTATCATAGTTTTTAATTAACTAACCCAAAACAGCCCGCGGTGTTACTACGACGGCGTAAATCCGGTTTTACGGTGTTTTTCGTGTTTTCGGGTTTTAAATCATTAAGTTAGCATATCATATAGATATATAACATGTGTTTAGTTGATTTTAAAAGTCAAGTTAGAAGGATTAACTTTTGTTTGCGAACAAGTTTAGAATTAACTAAACTAAGTTCTAGTGATTACAAGTTTAAACCTTCGAATAAGATAGCTTTATATATATGAATCGAATGATGTTATGAACATCGCTACTACCTTAAGTTCCTTGGATAAACCTACTGGAAAATAGAAAAATGGATCTAGCTTCAACGGATCCTTGGATGGCTCGAAGTTCTTGAAGCAGAATCATGACACGAAAACAAGTTCAAGTAAGATCATCACTTGAAATAAGATTGTTATAGTTATAGAAATTGAACCAAAGTTTGAATATGATTATTACCTTGTATTAGAATGATAACCTACTGTAAGAAACAAAGATTTCTTAAGGTTGGATGATCACATTACAAGATTGGAAGTGAGCTAGCAAACTTGAAAGTATTCTTGATTTTATGTAACTAGAACTTGTAGAATTTATGAAGAACACTTAGAACTTGAAGATAGAACTTGAGAGAGATCAATTAGATGAAGAAAATTGAAGAATGAAAGTGTTTGTAGGTGTTTTTGGTCATTGGTGTATGGATTAGATATAAAGGATATGTAATTTTGTTTTCATGTAAATAAGTCATGAATGATTACTCATATTTTTATAATTTTATGAGATATTTCATGCTAGTTGCCAAATGATGGTTCCCACATGTGTTAGGTGAATCACATGGTCTGCTAAGATCTGATCATTGGAGTGTATATACCAATAGTACATACATCTAAAAGCTGTGTATTGTACGAGTACGAATACGGGTGCATACGAGTAGAATTGTTGATGAAACTGAACGAGGATGTAATTGTAAGCATTTTTGTTAAGTAGAAGTATTTTGATAAGTGTATTGAAGTCTTTCAAAAGTGTATAAATACATATTAAAACACTACATGTATATGCATTTTAACTGAGTCGTTAAGTCATCGTTAGTCGTTACATGTAAGTGTTGTTTTGAAACCTTTAGGTTAACGATCTTGTTAAATGTTGTTAACCCAATGTTTATAATATCAAATGAGATTTTAAATTATTATATTATCATGATATTATCATGTATAAATATCTCTTAATATGATATATATACATTAAATGTCTTTACAACGATAATCGTTACATATATGTCTCGTTTAAAAATCATTAAGTTAGTAGTCTTGTTTTTACATATGTAGTTCATTGTTAATATATTTAATGATATGTTTACTTATCATAGTATCATGTTAACTATATATATATCCATATATATGTCATCATATAGTTTTTACAAGTTTTAACGTTCGTGAATCACCGGTCAACTTGGGTGGTCAATTGTCTATATGAAACATATTTCAATTAATCAAGTCTTAACAAGTTTGATTGCTTAACATGTTGGAAACATTTAATCATGTAAATATCAATCTCAATTAATATATATAAACATGAAAAAGTTCGGGTCACTACACCATGCTTGGTGATAGGTGTACTGGTAGGCCTGGTAAGGGTCGTAGAGAGTATATGGTGGTCTCATCTCGGGCTGGTGTGGAGGATAGTAAGCAGGTCGGATCAGAATGTAGTGATCCTGAGGTGACAGCCGGCTCATAATCTGACGCTGATGATAGTCCCATCTATCATGATGCCGTTGCCTGGAATGCTCGTAATCATTCTGGGCTTGCCACTGCTCCATCCGATGAAATCTCTCCGTGTTTGTCATATCTACCTCATCTATATGCTGGTAGACGTCAGTCATAGCCTCCTGAATGACATCCCTAATGTCATCCGCTTCCTCCATTTCCTCGTCTGAACCTCTCTGTACCTGAGGAAGATTACCTTCATAGGGTACTGGCTGATTACGTCTACTCTTTAATACCTTAGCACCCGCATAAACCTTCAATACTAAAGGCTCGACCTGTTCCCTACATTCCAAAAGTGGACCCCCTTGGTTCCTATCTACACCTAAGTACTCTCCAATGATAGTAACAAAAATACCTCCTCCTATAATCCCCCCTTCCTGTATTCCTTCCACCATTTTTGACAAATAAAAACTAACATAGTAGGGGATATTAACAAAGCTTCTTGGGTCTCGAATACACTTTAGGTAAAATAAATCATGTAAGGTCATTTTCTCCTTGTTGTGACCTCTCTGTGTAATCGAGTTAGCCAAAAATCTATGAATTATACGAAGCTCGGCTTTGTTAATATGTAAGTAGGAGTGTTTTCCTCCCAGTGTAAAAACATTATAGTTTGACATACGCCTCCAGACGGCGTTCATGTCAAAATTCCTATCTACCCTTTCACCACGATAAATCAAATTCATACAATCGGGTAGTAGCAATTCACTAGGAGTGTAAATCTGTAATGCCCTGGCCATGTCCAGCATGGACATCCTGTACATCCTACGTCCAAGTATAAACCTAAGAAAACTTCTATCATCTAACCTATCTACATCTACATTTAACGCTATAGTACTCATCAGCTCAACACACCATTCCTTATATACAGGCCTACGAATGGTGAATAGACGTTCCCAATCGGGAAAAGAAGAACTGCCATACCTTTGGATCAGATGGAGTCTAACTCGGTTAGCTAGTTGGACCCTTTCCAAAGGATCCCAATCGATTACCCTTGGCACTTCTACATTTTTCGGTAGCAGTTTGAATTTGTTACTTTGATATGATGGGTAATCTCTCCAGCTTCTATCGAATCTCAGATTCGGATGCAACGTGTGTTCAGGAATTGTTGGGTATTCTACTGGTGGATGCATCGGAAATACTGTGAAGGCATCAACAAATTGTAGTGGATCATAATAAGTTACATGTTGATCAGGCTGTTGTTGTGGTTCCTGTTGTTGCTCCGGTTCAGGTTCATATTGCATTTCTGGTTCAGGTTCTGGTTGTGGTTGTCTAGATGATGATGTTGTACCATCAGTATCTGTAAATCTCTACAAAACATATTAAACACAAAATTTGTGCATCCAAATATGAATTAGTGTTAGCAAAATAACAAATTGAAACAATTACAATAACATGTTAAATCAAAATTAAACTTATACACATTTTCACAATTTTTACAATTCTACACTTTTTCAAATAAGCCTTTATAAAAATGTATACAAAGTTCATAAGCATTTAACTCAAATAACATGTCAAAATAGTCATTACTAACAATTAAACAAGTCTCAAATGGCAATTATATCAAATTAATCAAGTTTATGAATTTTATACCTAAAAAGTCTACTTTAATTCTCAAAAATCATGTTTAGGATCAAAGTTTGGATCATTTAGCTACCTAAACATGTTACACTACTTAATTTAGCAATAATTCATGACAAAAATCGGCCATAATGTAGTGACCCGAACTTTTCCATGTTTATATATATTAATTGAGATTGATATTTACATGATTAAATGTTTCCAACATGTTAAGCAATCAAACTTGTTAAGACTTGATTAATTGAAATATGTTTCATATAGACAATTGACCACCCAAGTTGACCGGCGATTCACGAACGTTAAAACTTGTAAAAATGACATGACGATATACATATGGATATACATATGGTTAACATGAGATTATGATAAGTAAGTATCTCCATAAGTATATTAACAATGAGTTATATACATATAAACAAGACTACTAACTTAAGGATTTCGAAACGAGACATATATGTAACGATTATCGTTGTAATGACATTTAAATGTATATATATCATATTAAGATATATTAATATATCATAATATCATGATAATATAATAATTTAACATCTCATTAGATATAATAATCAATGGGTTAACAACATTAATTGAGATCGTTAACTTAAAGGTTTCAAAACAAACACTTACATGTAACGACTAACGATGACTTAACGACTCAGTTAAAATGTATATACATGTAGTGTATTTAGATGTATTAAAATACTTTTGGAAGACTTCAAGACATATATCAAAACACTCATACTTAACGAAAATGGTTACAGTTACTTTCCCATTCTTTTCTTTCATCAAGAATTCTAGTCGTATTCTTACCCGTATTATACACAGCTTCAAAACGTACTTACTATGGGTATATACCAATAGGAACTAGCATGGGATTCCACTCTTGATTATGTCATGTATGACTAATCAATTTTAACTTCTACCATGAGCTAGTCAACTAACTAGAACTCCTTTTAACCCCACTCACCACTCACCAATTACCACTCATCATTCACTCCATTTCACTTCCAATTCTTTTTCTAATTCTCTCTCAACACACACACACTATTATGAACGTATTTTTTCAGTAGTTAATCATCATCTTCATCAAAAATCACTTCAAGAATCAAGCTATAATCATCATAGGAAGAACACTTCAAGAACACTTCAAAAATCCCTTCAAGTTTACTAATTTACTTCCAAGCTTTCTAATCCATTCCAAGTAATCATCTAAGATCAAGAAACCTTTGTTATATACAGTAGGTTATCTTTCTTATTCAAGGTAATATTCATATTCAAACTTTGATTCAATTTCTATAACTATAAACTATCTTAATTCGAGTAAAAATCTTACTTGAACTTGTTTTTGTGTCATGATCCTACTTCAAGAACTTTCAAGCCATCCAAGATCCTTTGAAGCTAGATCATTTCTTGTCACTTCCAGTAGATTTACCTACTAAACTTGAGGTAGTAATGATGTTCATAACATCATTCGATTCATATATATAAAACTATCTTATTCGAAGGTTTAAACTCGTAATCACTAGAACATAGTTTAGTTAATTCTAAACTTGTTCGCAAACAAAAGTTAATCCTTCTACCTTGACTTTTAAAATTAACTAAACACATGTTCTATATCTATATGATATTCTAACTTAATGATTTAAAACCTGAAAACACGAAAAACACCGTAAAACCGGATTTACGCCGTCGTAGTAACACCGCGGGCTGTTTTGGGTTAGTTAATTAAAAACTATGATAAACTTTGATTTAAAAGTTGTTATTCTGAGAAAATGATTTTTATTATGAACATGAAACTATATCCAAAAATTATGGTTAAACTCAAAGTGGAAGTATGTTTTCTAAAATGGTCATCTAGACGTCGTTCTTTCGACTGAAATGACTACCTTTACAAAAACGACTTGTAACTTATTTTTCCGACTATAAACCTATACTTTTTATGTTTAGATTCATAAAATATAGTTCAATATGAAACCATAGCAATTTGATTCACTCAAAACGGATTTAAAATGAAGAAGTTATGGGGAAAACAAGATTGGATAATTTTTCTCATTTTAGCTACGTGAAAATTGGTAACAAATCTATTCCAACCATAACTTAATCAACTTGTATTGTATATTATGTAATCTTGAGATACCATAGACACGTATATAATGTTTCGACCTATCATGTCGACACATCTATATATATTTCGGAACAACTATAGACACTCTATATGTGAATGTTGGAGTTAGCTATACAGGGTTGAGGTTGATTCCAAAATATATATAGTTTGAGTTGTGATCAATACTGAGATACGTATACACTGGGTCATGGATTGATTCATGATAATATTTATCGATTTATTTCTGTACATCTAACTGTGGACAACTAGTTGTAGGTTACTAACGAGGACAGCTGACTTAATAAACTTAAAACATCAAAATATATTAAAAGTGTTGTAAATATATTTTGAACATACTTTAATATATATGTATATATTGTTATAGGTTCGTGAATCAACAGTGGCCAAGTCTTACTTCTAGACGAAGTAAAAATCTGTGAAAGTGAGTTATAGTCCCACTTTTAAAATCTAATATTTTTGGGATGAGAATACATGCAGGTTTTATAAATGATTTACAAAATAGACACAAGTACGTGAAACTACATTCTATGGTTGAATGATCGAAATCGAATATGCCCCTTTTTATTAAGTCTGGTAATCTAAGAATTGGGGAACAGACACCCTAATTGACGCGAATCCTAAAGATAGATCTATTGGGCCTAACAAACCCCATCCAAAGTACCGGATGCTTTAGTACTTCGAAGTTTATATCATATCCGAAGGGTGTCCCGGAATGATGGGGATATTCTTATATATGCATCTTGTTAATGTCGGTTACCAGGTGTTCACCATATGAATGATTTTTATCTCTATGTATGGGATGTGTATTGAAATATGAAATCTTGTGGTCTATTGTTACGATTTGATATATATAGGTTAAACCTATAACTCACCAACATTTTTGTTGACGTTTAAAGCATGTTTATTCTCAGGTGAATATGAAGAGCTTCCGCTGTTGCATACTAAAATAAGGACAAGATTTGGAGTCCATGTTTGTATGATATTGTGTAAAAACTGCATTCAAGAAACTGATTTCGATGTAACATATTTGTATTGTAAACCATTATGTAATGGTCGTGTGTAAACAGGATATTTTAGATTATCATTATTTGATAATCTACGTAAAGCTTTTTAAACCTTTATAAAGGTGATGGTGTTTTAAAAATGAATGCAGTCTTTGAAAAACGTCTCATATAGAGGTCAAAACCTCGCAACGAAATCAATTAATATGGAACGTTTTTAATCAATAAGAACGGGACATTTCATTTGGTATCCGAGCGTTGGTCTTAGAGAACCAGAATTTTGCATTAGTGTGTCTTATCGAGTTTGTTAGGATGCATTAGTGAGTCTGGACTTCGACCGTGTTTACTTGAAAAATGATTGCTTAACAAATTTTGTTGGAAACTATATATTTTTAACATGTGAATATTATGTGATATATTAATCTCTTAACGCGTTTGATATTATGTGATAGATGTGTACCTCTAGAACAAGTCCCATTGACTCACCTAATAATAATGAAGAGTCAAATGTAAATTGGAATGATTCGTGGACTGATTCACAAGTTCCCGAAGAGGAACCGGAAGAAGAGTCGGAACCGGAAGAAGAATCGGAACCGGAAGAAGAATCGGAACCGGATGAAGAAATAGAACCGGTGGGGGAAATAATAAAACGGTTAAGTAAAAGAAAATCCTCAACCAACCGACCAAGGTTAATTATGGTCAATGGTGTTTCCGCCAAGGAAGCAAAATATTGGGAGGATTACCAATTCTCCGATGAATCGGATTCCGACGAGAATTCCGATGATGTTATAGAAATTACCCCAACTGAATTTAAAAAGGCAAAAGAAAATAATAAGGGAAAGGGCATAAAAATAGAGAAATCTAATTCCAACCCCGATGAACTTTATATGTATCGTCAACCCCCAAAGTCCTTAAGTTGTAACAATGACCCGGGAACCTCTAAACCACCAGGTTTTTCTAAACCAATGTGGAAAACGATGGCTCGTATTAGGGGAACATCATATATCCCTAGAAACTTGGCAAAACGAACCAAAACCGAAGAAGAAGAAACAAGCGAGTCGGAATAAGATAGTTGTATTCGTGTGGTGTAATATATGTAATATAGTGTGCTTATGCTTTATGATATATGTAAAAATTGCTTGTATTAATAAGTATTTTTTTATGAATCTAACTCTTGTCTATTTTACAGTATAAAAACACAAAATGGATAGACAACCCAATATTTTAAGAGACCTACCGGGAGACATGATTGATGAAATCTTGTCTAGAGTCGGTCAGAATTCTTCGGCACAACTATTTAAGGCGAGATCAGTTTGTAAGACATTCGAAGAACGTTCCAAGAATGCCTTGGTTTATAAAAGGCTTTCGTTCGAAAGATGGGGGATATCACATTGGGAAATCCATAAGTTACGATGTGTTTACTTTGACGCATATATTGCGGGGAACCCAAATGCTATTTTACGCAATGGGTTAAGAAATTATTTTGACTCAATATATCCGAATATTGGACTTCGTGATTTAGAAAAAGCGGCTAACATGCAACATAAAGAAGCATGTTATGCTTACGGATTAGTAATGTTCGCTTCTCACCAAAGTGAGAACAAGAACATCGGCCTACAACTATTAAACAAAACATTCCCACAAGTGACGGAGTCGGTAATTGGGGTAAGAAATGAGGTTTTTAGATTGTTACGGGACTGTTGGACATTACGTAACCCTCGTCCCTTTGACGACGTTACAACACGCTGTCTTATCAACGGCCATAACGGTTATGTTCCACAAGACCAAGGATGGGAAGTAGTCCTAGTAAAACCAGAATGCATGACTTGTTTCTGGACGTATGAATTACGTGTCTTTATTGCCTTTGCTGAACGACTTGTGTACTAGCTAGAAAAATCTTCACAACTATCTTGTATCAAAGTTATTGTGTGCTATATTTCATGCTTTATGTAAAATAAGCGGTATTGTAAGTTTGTAAAATATTGTATAAAAGTTTGAACGCGAAATATTATTATAATCAGTTTTTCATATAGAATTGTAGTAGTTGAATTGTATATTAGCTACTAAGTATGAACTTAACGGGTAGGTACTACCCGAATTTAAACTTATAAAACGCTAATATGAAGAAAAAGCTTTTATAAATGAGTTCATATTATGCTACGAAATACTATTAACTACTCTTAATATTCTGTATGATTAACTTGTTCCATTTGACTATTTTGAAGGAAATGGCACCGACTACTCGACACACCGTGAATATGAATGAAGAGGAATTTCGTACTTTTCTAGCTTCAAACATAGCCGCAGTACAGGCTACGCTACATACCAACAATAACCTTGGATCTAGCAGTACAGGAAATCGTGTAGGATGCACCTACAAAGAATTCACTGCCTGCAAACCTTTGAAATTTGATGGAACCGAAGGACCGATCGGATTGAAACGGTGGACCGAGAAGGTCGAATCGGTGTTTGCCATAAGTAAGTGTACTGAAGAGGACAAAGTAAAGTACGCTACGCATACCTTCACAGGTTCTGCGTTAACATGGTGGAATACCTATCTAGAGCAAGTGGGACAAGACGATGCGTACGCACTACCGTGGTCAGCATTCAAGCACTTGATGAACGAGAAGTACCGTCCCAGAACCGAGGTCAATAAGCTCAAGACAGAACTTAGAGGGTTACGAACCCAAGGATTTGATATTACCACGTACGAAAGACGATTCACAGAATTGTGCCTATTGTGTCCGGGAGCATTCGAAGATGAGGAAGAGAAGATCGACGCGTTTGTGAAAGGATTACCGGAAAGAATCCAAGAAGATATAAGTTCACACGAGCCCGCCTCCATACAACAGGCATGTAGAATGGCTCACAAACTAGTGAACCAGATTGAAGAAAGAATTAAAGAACAGACTGCTGAAGAGGCCAATGTGAAGCAAGTCAAAAGAAAGTGGGAGGAAAACGGTGATAAGAATCACCAATACAACAACAACAGCAATTACAACAATAATCGCAACAATTATCCCAACAATCGCAACATCAATCGCAACTACAACAAACGGCCCAACAACAACAACAACAACAACAACAACAACAACAGCAACTACAACAATCATCCCAACAACAATAATAATTGCAACAACAACAACAATCAGAAGCAGCTATGCCAAAGGTGTGAAAAGTATCACTCGGGGTTCTGCACCAAATTTTGCAACAAGTGTAAAAGAAATGGTCATAGCGCGGCGAAGTGTGAGGTCTACGGACCAGGGGTTAATAGAACGAAAGGAACAAATGGTGTCGGAACGAGTAATGGCGGAGCAAGTAGTGTCGGAGCAAGTTATGCCAATGTAGTTTGTTATAAATGTGGAAAACCAGGCCACATTATTAGAAATTGCCCAAACCAGGAGAACACAAATGGACAAGGCCGCGGAAGAGTTTTCAATATTAATGCGGCAGAGGCACAAGAAGACCCGGAGCTTGTTACGGGTACGTTTCTTATTGACAATAAATCTGCTTACGTTTTATTTGATTCGGGTGCGGATAGAAGCTATATGAGTAGAGATTTTTGTGCTAAATTAAGTTGTCCATTGACGCCTTTGGATAGTAAATTTTTACTCGAATTAGCAAATGGTAAATTAATTTCAGCAGATAATATATGTCGGAATCGAGAAATTAAACTGGTTAGCGAAACATTTAAGATTGACTTGATACCAGTAGAGTTAGGGAGTTTTGATGTGATAATCGGTATGGACTGGTTGAAAGAAGTGAAAGCAGAGATCGTTTGTTACAAAAATGCAATTCGCATTATACGAGAAAAAGGAAAACCCTTAATGG
Organism: Rutidosis leptorrhynchoides; assembly: GCF_046630445.1. Classification (NCBI taxonomy): domain Eukaryota; kingdom Viridiplantae; phylum Streptophyta; class Magnoliopsida; order Asterales; family Asteraceae; genus Rutidosis; species Rutidosis leptorrhynchoides. Next base: position 718,418,532 of record NC_092333.1, read on the forward strand.
TGTACGGAGAAAAGGGCAACACGAAGCTACATCTTATTAGTAATTTGAAGGCACAAAAACTAATAAGAAAAGGTTGCTATGCTGTTCTAGCACACGTCGAGAAAGTACAAACTGAAGAAAAGAGCATCAATGATGTTCCCGTAGCAAAAGAATTTCCCGATGTATTTCCGAAAGAATTACCGGGATTACCCCCACATCGATCCGTTGAATTTCAAATAGATCTTGTACCAGGAGCTGCACCAATAGCTCGTGCTCCTTACAGACTCGCACCCAGTGAGATGAAAGAACTGCAAAGCCAATTACAAGAACTTTTAGAGCAGGGTTTCATTCGACCAAGCACATCACCGTGGGGAGCTCCTTTTTTGTTTGTCAAGAAGAAAGATGGTACATTCAGGTTGTGTATCGACTACCGAGAGTTGAACAAACTTACCATCAAGAACCGCTACCCACTACCGAGAATCGACGACTTATTTGATCAACTACAAGACTCGTCTGTTTATTCAAAGATTGACTTACGTTCCGGGTATCATCAAATGCGGGTGAAAGAAGATGATATTCCAAAGACTGCTTTCAGAACACGTTACGGTCATTACGAGTTTATGGTCATGCCATTTGGTTTAACTAATGCACTAGCTGTGTTCATGGACCTTATGAACCGAGTGTGTGGACCATACCTTGACAAGTTTGTCATTGTTTTCATTGATGACATACTTATTTACTCAAAGAATGACCAAGAACACGGTGAACATTTGAGAAAGGTGTTAGAAGTATTGAGGAAGGAAGAATTGTACGCTAAATTTTCAAAGTGTGCATTTTGGTTGGAAGAAGTTCAATTCCTCGGTCACATAGTGAACAAAAAAGGTATTAAGGTGGATCCAGCAAAGATAGAAACTGTTGAAAAGTGGGAAACCCCGAAAACTCTGAAACACATACGCCAGTTTTTAGGACTAGATGGTTACTATAGAAGGTTCATCCAAGACTTTTCCAGAATAGCAAAACCCTTGACTGCATTAACGCATAAAGATATAGAATTTGAAATTGGAGAGATGGTCATGCTTAAAGTTGCACCTTGGAAAGGCGTTGTTCGATTTGGTAAACGAGGGAAATTAAATCCAAGGTATATTGGACCATTCAAGATTATTGATCGTGTCGGACCAGTAGCTTACCGACTTGAGTTACCTCAACAACTCGCGGCTGTACATAACACTTTCCACGTCTCGAATTTGAAGAAATGTTTTGCTAAAGAAGATCTCACTATTCCGTTAGATGAAATCCAAATCAACGAAAAACTCCAATTCATCGAAGAACCCGTCGAAATAATGGATCGTGAGGTTAAAAGACTTAAGCAAAACAAGATACCAATTGTTAAGGTTCGATGGAATGCTCGTAGAGGACCCGAGTTCACCTGGGAGCGTGAAGATCAGATGAAGAAGAAATACCCGCATCTATTTCCAGAAGATTCGTCAACACCTTCAACAGCTTAAAATTTCGGGACGAAATTTATTTAACGGGTAGGTACTGTAGTGACCCGAACTTTTCCATGTTTATATATATTAATTGAGATTGATATTTACATGATTAAATGTTTCCAACATGTTAAGCAATCAAACTTGTTAAGACTTGATTAATTGAAATATGTTTCATATAGACAATTGACCACCCAAGTTGACCGGCGATTCACGAACGTTAAAACTTGTAAAAATGACATGACGATATACATATGGATATAAATATGGTTAACATGAGATTACGATAAGTAAGTATCTCCATAAGTATATTAACAATGAGTTATATACATATAAACAAGACTACTAACTTAAGGATTTCGAAACGAGACATATATGTAACGATTATCGTTGTAACGACATTTAAATGTATATATATCATATTAAGATATATTAATATATCATAATATCATGATAATATAATAATTTAACATCTCATTAGATATAATAATCAATGGGTTAACAACATTAATTGAGATCGTTAACTTAAAGGTTTCAAAACAAACACTTACATGTAACGACTAACGATGACTTAACGACTCAGTTAAAATGTATATACATGTAGTGTATTTAGATGTATTAAAATACTTTTGGAAGACTTCAAGACATATATCAAAACACTCATACTTAACGAAAATGGTTACAGTTACTTTCCCATTCTTTTCTTTCATCAAGAATTCTAGTCGTATTCTTACCCGTATTATACACAGCTTCAAAACGTACTTACTATGGGTATATACCAATAGGAACTAGCATGGGATTTCCACTCTTGATTATGTCATGTATGACTAATCAATTTTAACTTCTACCATGAGCTAGTCAACTAACTAGAACTCCTTTTAACCCCACTCACCAATTACCACTCATCATTCACTCCATTTCACTTCCAATTCTTTTTCTAATTCTCTCTCAACACACACACACTATTATGAACGTATTTTTTCAGTAGTTAATCATCATCTTCATCAAAAATTACTTCAAGAATCAAGCTATAATCATCATAGGAAGAACACTTCAAGAACACTTCAAAAATCCCTTCAAGTTTACTAATTTACTTCCAAGCTTTCTAATCCATTCCAAGTAATCATCTAAGATCAAGAAACCTTTGTTATATACAGTAGGTTATCTTTCTTATTCAAGGTAATATTCATATTCAAACTTTGATTCAATTTCTATAACTATAAACTATCTTAATTCGAGTAAAAATCTTACTTGAACTTGTTTTTGTGTCATGATCCTACTTCAAGAACTTTCAAGCCATCCAAGATCCTTTGAAGCTAGATCATTTCTTGTCACTTCCAGTAGATTTACCTACTAAACTTGAGGTAGTAATGATGTTCATAACATCATTCGATTCATATATATAAAACTATCTTATTCGAAGGTTTAAACTCGTAATCACTAGAACATAGTTTAGTTAATTCTAAACTTGTTCGCAAACAAAAGTTAATCCTTCTAACTTGACTTTTAAAATTAACTAAACACATGTTCTATATCTATATGATATGCTAACTTAATGATTTAAAACCTGAAAACACGAAAAACACCGTAAAACCGGATTTACGCCGTCGTAGTAACACCGCGGGCTGTTTTGGGTTAGTTAATTAAAAACTATGATAAACTTTGATTTAAAAGTTGTTATTCTGAGAAAATGATTTTTATTATGAACATGAAACTATATCCAAAAATTATGGTTAAACTCAAAGTGGAAGTATGTTTTCTAAAATGGTCATCTAGACGTCGTTCTTTCGACTGAAATGACTACCTTTACAAAAACGACTTGTAACTTATTTTTCCGACTATAAACCTATACTTTTTATGTTTAGATTCATAAAATATAGTTCAATATGAAACCATAGCAATTTGATTCACTCAAAACGGATTTAAAATGAAGAAGTTATGGGGAAAACAAGATTGGATAATTTTTCTCATTTTAGCTACGTGAAAATTGGTAACAAATCTATTCCAACCATAACTTAATCAACTTGTATTGTATATTATGTAATCTTGAGATACCATAGACACGTATATAATGTTTCGACCTATCATGTCGACACATCTATATATATTTCGGAACAACTATAGACACTCTATATGTGAATGTTGGAGTTAGCTATACAGGGTTGAGGTTGATTCCAAAATATATATAGTTTGAGTTGTGATCAATACTGAGATACGTATACACTGGGTCGTGGATTGATTCAAGATAATATTTATCGATTTATTTCTGTACATCTAACTGTGGACAACTAGTTGTAGGTTACTAACGAGGACAGCTGACTTAATAAACTTAAAACATCAAAATATATTAAAAGTGTTGTAAATATATTTTGAACATACTTTAATATATATGTATATATTGTTATAGGTTCGTGAATCAACAGTGGCCAAGTCTTACTTCTCGACGAAGTAAAAATCTGTGAAAGTGAGTTATAGTCCCACTTTTAAAATCTAATATTTTTGGGATGAGAATACATGCAGGTTTTATAAATGATTTACAAAATAGACACAAGTACGTGAAACTACATTCTATGGTTGAATTATCGAAATCGAATATGCCCCTTTTTATTAAGTCTGGTAATCTAAGAATTGGGGAACAGACACCCTAATTGACGCGAATCCTAAAGATAGATCTATTGGGCCTAACAAACCCCATCCAAAGTACCGGATGCTTTAGTACTTCGAAGTTTATATCATATCCGAAGGGTGTCCCGGAATGATGGGGATATTCTTATATATGCATCTTGTTAATGTCGGTTACCAGGTGTTCACCATATGAATGATTTTTATCTCTATGTATGGGATGTGTATTGAAATATGAAATCTTGTGGTCTATTGTTACGATTTGATATATATAGGTTAAACCTATAACTCACCAACATTTTTGTTGACGTTTAAAGCATGTTTATTCTCAGGTGAATATGAAGAGCTTCCGCTGTTGCATACTAAAATAAGGACAAGATTTGGAGTCCATGTTTGTATGATATTGTGTAAAAACTGCATTCAAGAAACTGATTTCGATGTAACATATTTGTATTGTAAACCATTATGTAATGGTCGTGTGTAAACAGGATATTTTAGATTATCATTATTTGATAATCTACGTAAAGCTTTTTAAACCTTTATAAAGGTGATGGTGTTTTAAAAATGAATGCAGTCTTTGAAAAACGTCTCATATAGAGGTCAAAACCTCGCAACGAAATCAATTAATATGGAACGTTTTTAATCAATAAGAACGGGACATTTCACATAACCTGTTTATATCAAAAAGCCCCAAATTGCTCAAGAACACAAACCCTAGATTTCTAAATTTTTTGAAGTTTTAGGCTTCAAATCTTGTTAAATAGCATCAATCTAGGTTATACATGCATAAAATATTAACAATTTAACTCTAATTACACTAGAAACTAACAAAATCAAATTAGGAAAAATATAGCTCAAGAACACTAAAAATCAAATTTAAAGAGGTTTAGGGATGTAATTGTTACCTTTCTTGATAAACTTCTGAACAATTTCATGTTTAGAGCGGATTGTAGCGAGAAATTTGGTGAATTTTGGTGTTAAAATGATGAATTTAGAGGTGTTTGTGTGTGTATGTTCGTGTTTTGTGTGTGTGTGTGTTATGGAGACAGAAGCAGAACTCGTGAGCTCTTGTATCTGGCCTGGATTCCAGTTCCATGCGATCGCATGGAGTTGCAATGTAAACCCCATGCGATCGTATGAGGTCCGGGTACAGTACTTTTTCCCTTTTTTTTATATAAAAACCTTATACTTATTAAAATATATAATTAAATAAAAATAAAAATTTTGTTTCTTTTTAGGATGAGGGCATTTCGGAATGATGTCCTAGTCCGTCCCTCGACAAAATTTTAAAATTTGTCATTTTTAAACGCAGTTTTAAAAGTAAAAATTTTTGGGTTTTTTTTAATGTTTTTGGCATACTTTAATTCAATAAGATTAAAAATAATGATAATAAAAGTTCTCGTTCCTCCCTTGGGTAGAGCAATTTCGGTTCAACGACCTAGTCTTCAACTCACGACGAATTTTTAGAAATCAATTATTAATTTAGCGAAATAAAGTAAATTTTTGTTTTTAAATTCACACCAAACTTAAATTTAAAATGCATAAAATTAAAAATTCATATTATTAAGATTAAAAATTCACACCAAACTTATATTATATTTTTGTTTTTATACATACAAACTTATATTAAAAATATTAATTTTTCAAATATTTAAAAACTTAAATATATTGATTTTAAAAAGTTTACAATAATAATTTAATATTAATTTTAAAAATAAAGTAAAAATAGAATTAAAAATCTTTTTGGTCTTTTATCCCACTTTAATCAATCAAATATTATCAAAAATATACGCCCCTCTTTTCGGTAAAGTAATTTCAGTTCCATAACCTAGTTTAACTCATGACAAATTTTTGGAATATTTTGGTTTAATCGATTAAAGATATTTATACCTTAAGAATAAACGGTAAATTTCGCAGTGATGTAATAAATTTTTGTATGATATCAATAATTTCGGTCGCAAAACCTAATTTTATTGAATACCAATTTAATACTTTATAGAGAACGATTTAGCTTTTATTATCAAAAGGTTAAAAGCAATAAAATAAAAATAAAAACTGTACATACTTACCTGTAAGATAGAATTCTCAGTGACCTGCTTTAGCCCACTCATAAGATAGTCGGACTAATTGGTTTTCCATAGCTACATAGGCGTAACCTCGAGCATTCAACGTTTTTTCTTCGAAACATATGAACGGTCCATCTTCGCATAAAGTAACGAATTCGGTATTGGAATATGTCTAATTCGTCGAGCATTTTCCTTCGTGTGACCATTTTTCGCATTTGTGACATCTTTCAAGGTGTCGTGCTCTTCTTTTCGCTGCGGATTTTGATTTTCCTTTACCAAAATGTAACTTATTATTTTCGTTCCTGGATTCTTTTCTTACTCCGTCCAATTTGCCTCTGATTAATGATACCAATTCACTTGGAAGGGTGTCATTATTCCGTTTAGTGATTAAAGCGTGTAGCATTAGTCCATGGTTTAGTTCACAGGAAGTCTTCATCTCGTAAAACCTAAAAAAAATAAAAATTCAGAATGGGGGGAGAAGACTAGTTCTTTAGGGTCTGCTAGGGAAAGACCATTCGGATTCTATTCTCGAGAACTACACGAAAACAGAATATCTAACTCTAACAGAAATATATATTATCCTTTAAAGACTTGATTCTCCCCACACTTAGTTAGCTGTGGTGTTGAAATTGTGATTAACTTCGTTGTCAACTTCCATCGGATCATGTATGTAATGTTTAACTCTGTGACCATTAACTTTAAATTCAATCCCATTTGAATTTATTAACTCTATTGTTCCATATGGGAAAACTCTTTTGACTATAAATGGTCCAGACCATCTTGATTTCAATTTTCCAGGAAATAGCTTGAATCGTGAATTGAAAAGAAGAACTCTGTCTCCTTCTTTAAATTCTTTTGAACTTCTAATTCTTTTATCATGCCATTTCTTCGTTCTTTCCTTATAGATTAACGAATTTTCGTATGCTTCATGTCTCAATTCTTCTAATTCGTTTAGTTGGCTTAACCGTAGACGTCCAGCTTCATGTAAATCAAGATTACATGTCTTCAAAGCCCAAAATGCTTTGTGTTCAATTTCTACTGGAAGATGACATGCTTTTCCGTAAACGAGTTTAAAAGGTGTGGTTCCAATTGGAGTTTTGTAGGCTGTTCTAAAAGCCCAGAGTGCATCCTCCAATTTCAAGGACCATTCCTTCGGATTTAATCCTACGGTTTTCTCTAAAATACGTTTTAATGCTCCGTTGGTATTTTCAACTTGTTCACTTATCTGTGGATGATAAGCAGTGGAGATTTTATGAGTTACTCCATATCTTTTGAGAACTTTCTCAAGTTGATTATTACAAAAATGAGTACCCCGATCACTTATTAAAGCTTTCGGTGTTCCAAACCTTGCAAAAAGACGTTTTAAAAAAGTTGACTACAACTCGTACATCGTTAGTTTGGAGAGCTTGTGCTTCCGCCCATTTAGATACATAATCAATGGCAACGAGAATGTAGAGATTATTATGAGATTTTGGAAATGGACCCATAAAGTCAATACCCCAAACGTCAAATACTTCACATACTTGAATGACATTTTGTGGCATTTCATCACGTTGACTTATTTTTCCGGCCCTTTGACAAGCATCACAGGATTTGCAAAGAAGGTGTGCGTCTTTGAAAATTGTAGGCCAATAGAATCCAGCATCGTAAACTTTTCTTGCTGTGAGCTGAGGCCCATAATGCCCTCCTGTTGGTCCAGTGTGACAATGGTTTAAGATTTTACTAGCTTCATCTCCGAATACACATCGGCGTATTATTCCATCGGGACAACTTTTGAACAAATGTGGATCTTCCCAGAAATAGTGTTTTATATCACTAAAGAATTTCTTTCGTTTTTGGTACGACAACCCTTTTTCAAGGAATCCACATACTAAGTAGTTTGCATAGTCTGAAAACCATGGAATTTCATTATAATCTATCCTCAATAGATATTCATCAGGAAAGTTGTCTTGTATGGCCGATTCATTTAGAACTTCTAATTCGGGATTTTCAAGACGAGAAAGATGATCAGCGGCGAGATTTTCTACTCCCTTTTTGTCTCGGATTTCAATATCAAACTCTTGTAAGAGTAAGATCCAATGGATTAATTGTGGCTTAGCATCTTGTTTTGAAAATAGGTATCTAAGAGCAGAATGGTCGGTATAGACCACCGTTTTAGCTAGAACGAGATATGAATGAAATTTGTCAAAAGCAAAGACAATAGCAAGGAGTTCTTTTTCAGTAGTTGTGTAATTCGTTTGTCCCCTTGTAACGTCTTACTAGCGTAATAAATAGGTTAAAATCGTTTTTCAATCCTTTGTCCTAAAACGGCTCCCATTGCAAAATCACTTGCATCGCACATGAGTTCAAATGGTAGATTCCAATTTGGAGTTATCATGATCGGCGCATCAGTGAGTTTTTCTTTAAGAATATTAAAAGATTTAATGCATTCATCTCAAAAGATAAATGGAGCATCTTTTTTTAGGAGTTTATTCATAGGAGTGGCAATTTTAGAAAAATCTTTTATGAAACGTCAGTAAAAACCGGCATGCCCTAGAAAACTCCTAACTCCTCTAACATTGGTGGGATGTGGAAGTTTAGCAATTACATCTACTTTAGCTCTATCCACTTCAATTCCTTCCTTTGAAATTTTATGACCAAGAACGATGCCTTCTTTAACCATGAAATGGCATTTCTCCCAATTAAGTACTAGATTTGATTGTTCGCATCTAATAAGCATTCATTCAAGATTAACTAAACATGTTTCAAAAGTATCACCGAAGACTGAAAAGTCATCCATGAAAACTTCCATGCATTCTTCTATCATGTCGTGAAAAATCACCATCATGCACCTTTGAAAGGTTGCAGGGGCGTTGGAAAGTCCAAATGGCATGCGTTTGTAAGCAAAAGTACCATAAGGGCACGTGAATGTGGTTTTTTCTTGGTCCTCGGGTGCTATTGGAATTTGAAAGTATCCGAAAAAACCATCAAGAAAACAATAGTAACTATTTCCGGCTAATCTTTCCAACATTTGATCAATGAAAGGTAAGGGAAAGTGATCTTTTCTGGTGGCATCATTTAATTTTCTATAATCAATACAAACACGCCATCCTGTTACAGTCATAGTAGGAATAGGCTCATTTTTTTCATTTGTGATGACAGTCATGCCACCCTTCTTAGGTACGCATTGAACTGGGCTTACCCATGGACTATCAGAAATTGGATAAATTAAACCTGCATCTAGCAGTTTAATAATTTCTTTCTTAACAACATCTTGCATATTAGGATTTAGTCTTCATTGGCGTTGCACATACATTTTATGACCTTCTTCCATAAGGATTTTATGTGTGCAATACGAAGGACTTATTCCTATAATATCATGAATCTTCCATGCAATAGCTGGTTTATTAGCTTTTAGCACAGAAATGAGTTGATATTTTTCATTTTCAGTAAGAGAAGACGATATTATTACAGGTAATTCAGATTCACCATGTAAATAAGCGTATACCAAATGGTTTGGAAGTGGCTTTAACTCTAATGTCGGTGGTTCTTCTATCGATGATTTATATCGATATCTGTCTTCTTCTTTTAGCATTTGAATTTCTTCTGTTGTTGGTTCATATCCATTAGCCATAAGTGTAGCTAACATTTCAGTTTCATCAATTGGTTCAGTTCCTTCTCCTAAAGAACGTTCTCCTGTTCCTTGTAATTCTGGAAATTCTTCTAACAATTCTGCATGTGAATCTATAGTTTGAATATAATAACATGTATCATCTGCAGATTGCAGTTGTTGCATGGCTCTATCAACTGAAAAGGTAACACTCTCGTCCTCTATACTTAAGGTCAGTTTCTTATCGAACACGTCTATTATTGCTTTAGCCGTGTTTAAGAATGGTCTTCCTAATATGAGAGGAACTCGAGAATCTTCTTCCATGTCCAGAATAACAAAATCTACTGAAAATACTAAAGTACCAACTTTAACTAGCATGTTCTCCATTATCCCTCTAGGATATTTTACTAATTGATCGGCTAGTTGTATGCTTATTCGTGTTGGTTTCAATTCTCCAAGGTCTAGTTTAGCGTATAGTGAATACGACATTAAATTTATACTAGCACCTAAGTCTGCCAATGCTTCTATTGAACTAAGACTACCCAGAAAACATGAAATTGTGAAACTTCCTGGATTAGATAATTTTTCTGGTATCTTATTCAATAGCACTGCAGAACAATTAGCATTCATAGTAACAGCCGAGAGTTCTTCCATTTTCTTTCTATTTGTGATAAGATCTTTCAGAAATTTAGCATATTTAGGCATTCCTGAAATTACATCAATGAAAGGAAGATTTACATTTATTTGTTTAAACATATCCAAGAATTTGGATTGCTCGACTTCAAGTCTTTCTTTTCTCATTTTACTCGGGTAAGGAAGTGGTGGTTGGTATGGTTTAACATAAGGTTTAGCCTTAACTGTGTTATCTTCATTAACCTTTTCAACTACCGGTTCTGTTTCCTTATCTTGCTCAGATTGTGGTTCTTGTGGAGTAGGAATAGTTTCATTAGAAATTACAGGTATTTCAGGTGGTTTAAGTGTAATACCACTTCTTGTGGTAATGGCTTTAGCTATTTCATTCCGGGGGTTAGCATTTGTATCACTAGGTAAACTTTCCAGTTTTCTTTCACCTATTAACCTTGCTAGGTTGCTTACTTCTTGTTCCAGATTTTGAATAGAAGCTTGTTGATTTCTAAATGCTTGAGCATTTTTTTCATTCGTTTGTTTCTGAGATGTGAAAAACTGAGTTTGAGATTCAACTAGCTACGACATCATGTCTTCTAAATTTAGCTTTTTATCATCAGTTTGTGGTGGTTTGTTTTGAAAAATAGGTCTTTGCTAATTGTAAGTATTATTGGATACTTGTTGATTGCTTGGACCTTGTTGGTTGTTGTATGGAACATTTCGGTTATAATTCTGGTTTTGATTGTAGATTGTTCTTGGCGGTTGATAATTATTCTGATAATTATTTCCAGGCCTTTGGTTTATGTATGAAACATTCTCTCTTTGTTCCATTGTTAGTTCAATACTAAGACAATCTTTTGTCAAATGTGGTCCTCCACACTGCTCACAACTAATTCGTATTGAGTGGATATCTTTAGTCATCTTTTCCATTCGTCTCTCAACAGCATCTATCTTTACGAAAATGGAATCTAAGTCATGGCTAGAATCGGCTCTAGCTGCTTTAGATGATCTAACGATATCTTTTTCTTGGTGCCACTCATGTGAGTGGGAAGCAGTGTTATCAATAATTTTGTAAGCATCAGTTGCTGTTTTCTTCATAATGGAACCACCAGCTGCTATATCGATGTCTTTCCTTGTAGTGATGTCGCATCCTTGGTAGAATATTTGTACTATTTGACAAGTGTCTAAACCATGTTGCGGACATCCTCTCAATAACTTTCCAAATCTTGTCCACGCTTCATATAAAGTTTCATTTGGCTTTTGTGTGAACGTAACAATTTCTCCTTGAAGTCTCACGGCTTTAGATGCCGGAAAGAATTGTTTAAGAAATTTTCAACTAAAACGTCCCATGTATCAATCGCCCCTTCAGGTAATGATTCTAACCAATCTTTGGCTTCTCCCTTTAAAGTCCAGGGAAATAACATGAGATATATCTATTCATCCTCCACTTCTCGAATTTTAAATAGTGTACAGATCCTATTAAAGGTACGAAGATGTTCATTTGGATCTTCCTTCGGCGCACCACTAAATTGACATTGATTAGTTACCATGTGTAGAATTTGTCCTTTGATTTCATAATCTGGCGCATTAATGTCAGGTTGAGTAATTGCATGACCTTGGCCAGTGCGTTTAGCTCTCATTTGGTCTTCCATACTTAGAGGTTCCAGATTCTCCATGATTGAATTTGTTGAATCTGAATCACTAGAGGATTCTGATTTAATGGTTCGTTCCTCAACAATCTCTGTTTGAATGATTGGTGGTTCCGGAGGAAAGATTAATTGTTCAGGATCTCTGAATTGTCCCTGAATATCCTCCGGATTCTCAATTGTGAGGTCGGGTTCAAAAAATGGATTATCGGAAATTTGAATTGGAGTACTTGGTCGATTGGATGACGATTCTAAAGAAAAATCAACGGCGACAATATTTGCTAGATGTCTTGATCGAGTTACAGGTGGTGAACGTACAAAAGGTGGTGAACGTTTTGCTCGGTGCATTCACTGAATATCCTATTAGTTATAAAAATAAGAAAAATTATATAGGTTATCAAATTAATAGACTTTTCTGATTTTGCCCACGTTTCGAATAGCCAAAAGATGCAGCAGAGGGGCAGGATTCGTTTGGTCTCAATATAATTGAGTACTGTTTGGCTCCAATAACCCGGTCCACGTACAAATCCAACTATTACTACGAACCAGAAAATGGATGTGTATCAATTTAACCACTTAAAATAATTTTTCGTTTTGAAATTTTAGAGAAGAAATAGAAAAAAATTCTATGTCCTATAAACTAGAGCGTCGAGAAATAAGAAAGAAAAAGATTGCGCGTCGAAAAATGTCGAAAAATAAAAGGTCGAAAAATAAAAAGAAAGTAGCGCGTCGAAACTTAAAAAGGAACTAAAAACTAAGAATTAAAAGTTGCGTCTAAAGATATTAAATCTTAAAAGAAAAACTATATCCCAAATGGCAATAACTTAAAAAGGTACTAAAATATAAAAACGGCGTCGCAAAATTCTAAAGCACCTAAATCTTAGTCTAAAGAAAAAGCACTTAAGGGATTTTACGGCAAAGCCTAAAAATCTAGAAATAAAAATAACTATGGCAAATACTATGTCTTAAAACTAAATACGAACGAAAAATACAAATTTTACGCTAAAAACAAATAAAAAGATACTAAATATAAAAAATAAACTTAAAGTTGTAAAAAGTACAATTTTATAAAAATATTATTTTTATATTATTTATTTTATAAAAGTATTAATTTTAAAACTAATAAATCTAATTAAAACTTAAATATACAAAATAAACTAAAACTAAACTAAATATTAAAGTACACTAACCCTAATTAATTAATTAATTAATAATAATAATTATTTAAAACCTAACCCTAATCTGATCGTCTGAGGTTTCAGACCTGTCCAGTCAACTCATGCGATCGCATGGGCCTTGGATCCGGTTCAGTGTTGGGCTGCTACAGTACTAGGCCGAATAATTTTATTACTCCCTCCGTCCCACTACAAGTGTCCACTTACTTTGTGCACACAATTTTAGGAAATCCCACTAACTTCATTCTCCACCAATCAGAAATCTTCTCTCTCCAGAATAGTCTCTTCTCATTGGTTGAAACACAAAGTGGACACTTGATATGGGACATCCTAAAATGGAAATGTGGACACTTATGGTGGGACGGAGGTAGTATTAATTTTTTTTTTCTGTTTAAATAAAAATATTTATATAAAACTTATATTTTTACAAACTAAAATAAAAATAAAGAAACTTTATAAAACTTATATATTTAACAAACTCTTTAATATATATATATTTTTTTTGTTTTTCTTTTTATATTTTTGAATATTTAAAATGTATTTTTACAAAAGCGTATTTTTATAAAAGTAAACTAAAAATTAATAAAAATCTTTTTTTTTAGATAGCGTTCCGCTTCCGGCGTTTAAGCTTGTCCCCGGCAGCGGCGCCAAAAATACTTGATGTGTGCGAGGTGGTATATCAGATAGTATTATTTTTTACAACGAAATACTATTAAATACGATACAATTTTACACAAGATATTTATTTATTTATAGAATGGATATACCTAAACCTTGCTACAACACTTATAGGCAGTGTACCTAATCGTACAGTAGTGTAGTTTTTAGTAAGTTCGGTTCGTTCCACAGGGATCTTTTAAACAAGCTTTAACGCTATATTAGTAACTTATAATTGTAAAAATACAAAAATATATATAAGTAGTATTATTATTATAAAAGGGGGTTTTTACCGTTTAATGACCGGTTTGTCGATTTTTAAAACTTTAGTCGCAGTTAAACCTAATGTAAAATATTAAAAATAAATATAACTTAATTTAAAGCGTAAAGTAAATAACGATAATGAAATTGCGATAAATAAAAGTGCGATAAAATAAAATTGCGATAATTAAAGAGTACGATAATTAAAAATGCAATTAAATAAAATGACAATAAATAAAAGTGCGATAATTAAAAGTGCAATTAAATATGAAATCAAAGAATTATGCTTATTTAAACTTCCATAATCATGATGTTTGACGTGTTGATTTTTAGTTTATTCCCATGGATTAATTGTCCTTTGTCCTGGAGTATTCGATATGTCCATACGGATTTGTCCATAATAGTCCATCAGTCATAATCTTAAAATGCGGAAGTCTTCGTCAAATTATTCTTATTCCCAAAGTCAAATATTCCAACTAATTGGGGATTCGAATTGTAACAAGGTCTTAATACTTTGTTTAATGAATACACCAGGTTATCGACTGCGTGTAAACCAAGGTTTTACTACTTTGTTAACAATTACACCAATTACCCTTGAATGTAATCCACCCCTGTTTCAACAATTCTATTAACTATTAATCCAGTTCCGTGTCCGGTAAAATGAACAATTATTGGTATTTATAGATATCCCGCCCACCGTGCCCAGTCAAGCGTATGTGGTTATATATAAATACGTCAAATTATAAGTCTATATATTAAATTAACGAGATATCATTTAGTTAATATAAAGCTCATTAATAGCCCATAGTCTAATTTCTACAAGTGTCGTTCTTTTATCCAAACCCCAATTAGTTAATATAAAGCTCATTAATAGCCCATAGTCTAATTTCGACTTATACCCTTACAACATTCGCTAACATACCCTTATTATTAGAATTTAAAATTAAAATTAAAATTAAAATATAAATATATATATATATATATATATATATATATATATATATATATATATATATATATATATATATATATATATACGTGATAGATAGAGAGATGGATGGATATATGATATAAACTGAGCCAAAACACGCGAATTTATAGCATGTGGCCTGGATTTCAGGGCCATACGATCGCATGGAAAATAAGCCTACAGGCCATGCGATCGCATGGAGGTAGGTATCAGCTCACACTCCTTTGTTTTCTTGTTTGCCGACGGTTTAATAAATAAATATAATATATAAATAATTTTAAGAATTATTTAAATATTATATTATATTTATTTGCATAGTTGACTTGTAATTTTTAGTCCGCTGCGTCGAGCGTTGAGAGTTGAATTTGGTCCCTGTTCCGGTTTTTCGAACGTCCTTGCGTACAATTTAATATCTTGTACTTTGTGTTTCGCGTCTTGTACTCTGGTAATTTTGAGACGTTTCTTATCAATAATTGGAACCACTTTGATTGTATTTTGTACTTTTAAGCTTTTTAGTTGTTTGCGTGTTCAATTCGTCGAATCTGTCTTTTGTCTTCACCTTTTATTATTTAAACGAATATCACTTGTAAATAGGACAATTGCAACTAAAATCTTGTCTTTCTTGAGGGATAATGCTATGAAATATATGTTCGTTTTTAGCATTATCAAGCATGGACTCCAAATCTTGTCCTTATTTTAGTATGCAACAGCGGAAGCTCTTAATAATCACCTGAAAATAAACATGCTTAAAATGTCAACAAAAATGTTGGTGAGTTATAGGTTTAACCTATATATTATCAAATCATAATAATAGACCACAAGATTTCATATTTCAATATACATCCCATACATAGAGATAAAAATCATTCATATGGTGAACACCTGGTAACCGACATTAACAAGATGCATATAAGAATATTCCCTATCATTCCGGGAAATCCTTCGGACATGATAAAAGCGAATTCGAAGTACTAAATCATCCGGTACTTTGGATGGGGTTCGTTAGGCCCAATAGATCTATCTTTAGGATTCGCGTCAATTAGTAGATCGGTTTACTAATTCTTAGGCTACCAAGCAAAAGGGGCATATTCGGCTTCGATCATTCACCCATATAATGTAGTTTCATTTACTTGTGTCTATTTCATAAAACATTTATAAAACTGCATGTATTCTCATCCCAAAATATTAGATTTTAAAAGTGGGACTATAACTCACTTTCACAGATTTTTACTTCGTCGGGAAGTAAGACTTGGCCACTGGTCGATTCACGAACCTATAACAAATATGTACATATATATCAAAGTTTGTTCAAAATATATTTACAACATTTTTAATACGTTTTACTGTTTTAAGTTTATTAAGTCAGATGTCCTTGTTAGTAACCTACAACTAGTTGTCCATAATTAGATGTACAGAAATAAATCGATATATATTATCTTGAATCAATCCACGACCCAGTGTATACACGTCTCAGGCTAGATCACAACTCAAACTATATATATTTTTAGAATCAACCTCAACCCTGTATAGCTAACTCCAACATTACTGCATATAGAGTGTCTATGGTTGTTCCAAATAATATATATAGATGGGTCGATATGATATGTCAAAACATTTGCATACGTGTCTATGGTATCCCAAGATTACATAATATATTAGAATACATGTATAATACAATATAAGTTAGCTAGGATATGATTTGTATAGAATTGTTGCAATATTTCCCGTAGCTACAACAACCAAAAAATATCCAATCTTGTTTTACCCATAACTTCTTCGTTTTAAATCCGTTTTGAGTGAATCAAATTGCTATGGTTTCATATTGAACTCTATTTTATGAATCTAAATAGAAAAAGTATAGGTTTATAGTCGGAATTATAGGTTACAAGTCGTTTTTGTAAAGGTAGTCATTTCAGTCGAAAGAACGACGTCTAGATGACCATTTTGGAAAACATACTTCCACTTTGAGTTTAACCATGATTTTTGGATAAAGTTTCATGTTCATAAGAAAAATCATTTTCCCAGAAGAACAACTTTTAAATCAAAGTTTATCATAGTTTTTAATTAACTAACCCAAAACAGCCCGCGGTGTTACTACAACGTCGTATATCCGGTTTTATGGTGTTTTTTGTGTTTTCCGGGTTTAAATCATTAAGTTAGCATATAATATAGATATAGAACAAGTGTTTAATTGATTTTAAAAGTCAAGTTAGAAGGATTAACTTTTGTTTGCGAACAAGTTTAGAATTAACTAAACTATGTTCTAGTGATTTCAAGTTTAAACCTTCGAATAAGATAGCTTTATATGTATGAATCGAATGATGTTAAGAACATCATTACTACCTCAAGTTTTGTGGATAAAACTACTGAAAAAGAGACAAATGGATCTAGCTTCAAAGGATCCTTGGATGGCTTGAAAGTTCTGGAAGCAGAATCATGACACGAAAACAAATTCAAGTAAGATCATCACTCGAAATAAGATTGTTATAGTTACAGAAATTGAACCAAAGTTTGAATATGAGTATTACCTTGTATTAGAAAGATATCTTACTATAAATAAGAAAGATTTCTTGAGGTTGGATGATCACTTTACAAGATTGGAAGTAAGCTAGCAAACTTGGAAGTATTCTTGATTTTATGAAACTAGAACTTATAGAATTTATGAAGAACACTTAGAACTTGAAGATAGAACTTGAGAGAGATCACTTAGATGAAGAAAACTGAAGAATGAAAGTGTTTGTAGGTGTTTTTGGTCATTGGTATATGGATTAGATATAAAGGATGTGTAATTTTATTTTCATGTAAATAAGTCATGAATGATTACTCAAATTTTTGTAATTTTATGAGATATTTCATGCTAGTTGCCAAATGATGGTTCCCACATGTGTTAGGTACTCACATGGGCTGCTAAGAGCTGATCATTGGAGTGCATATACCAATAGTACATACGTCTAAAAGCTGTGTATTGTACGAGTACGAATACGGGTGCATACGAGTAGAATTATTGATGAAACTGAACGAGGATGTAATTGTAAGCATTTTTGTTAAGTAGAAGTATTTTGATAAGTGTCTTGAAGTCTTTCAAAAGTGTATGAATACATAATAAAACACTACATGTATATACATTTTAACTGAGTCGTTAAGTCATCGTTAGTCGTTAGATGTAAATGTTGTTTTGAAACCTTTAGGTTAACGATCTTGTTAAATGTTGTTAATCCATTGTTTATTATATCTAAAGAGATGTTAAATTATTACATTATCATGATATTATGATATATTAATATATCTTAGTATGATATATATACAGTTAAATGTTGTTACAACGATAATCGTTACATATATGTCTCGTTTCGAAATCATTAAGTTACATATATGTCTACTTATCATTTATCATAATTAAACATAGTGTATCAATATCTTAATATGATTCATATGTGTATCAATATCTTAATATGATTCATATGTATTTAGTAAGACGTTATAACGATAATCGTTATATATATCGTTTCGAGTTTCTTAATTCAATAAACTCAATTTTATGTATATAACTCATTGTTAAAATACCTAATGAGATACTTACTTATCATAATATCATGTTAACTATATATATAATCATATATATGTCATCATATAGTTTTTACAAATTTTAACGTTCGTGAATCACCGATCAACTTGGGTGGTCAATTGTCTATATGAAACCTATTTCAATTAGTCAAGTCTTAACAAGTTTGATTGCTTAACATGTTGGAAACACTTGATCATGTAAATAACAATTTCATTTAATATATATAAACATGAAAAAGTTCGGGTCACTACAAAACTGAGATGTGACAACGAAAGTGCAATCAAGCTTGCTTCGAATCCAGTTTTTCATGCTCGTACTAAGCATATTGAAATGAGATATCATTTTATTCGTGAAAAGGTTCTAAGCGGGGAAATCGAGCTAGTAAATGTAAGGACAAATGCTCAAGTGACGGATATCTTTACTAAAGCTCTAATGAAGGCCAAGTTCATAGAATTTCGAGAGGCGTTAGGGATTGTTGATCGGGAGTTTGCACCAAGGGGGAGTGTTAAAATATTGGTGCAAACAAAATTTGAAAATAAAAACGTCCTAAAAGTGAGTTAAAGTGTTGCACGGATTTTGCAGATTTCGGTATGCGTGAAACACACAAATGCGGCGCATCCCTTCACTGATGCGGCGCATCTCTTCACCAAAATGTCCCGAAGGTTTTAAATGCGGTGTTTCAAAGGGATACGATGCATCACCACAAATAGATGTGGCGCATCTCTATGTGATGCGGCGCATCACTAGCTGATCAGCTGATAGGCTGTTAAAGTTAACCCGATTTCTTTCGATTATTTTGGTGTATTGCTTTCTTGTTGGCATACTTTTGCCCATGTTGTGTGATCTATTTCCACATGTATGTTAGGTGTAAACATCCTTTAATGGTTGGCTTAGGTGTGTGTTTAATCATTATGTTTGTTCTTGATCTAGTATTTAAGCAAGTGTATTTGTATCATTTGATTTAAGGAAAACCATTCACAATACACAATCAGTTTCATATCTATTGTTCTATATTTTGTTTACTACATTTTCATTCATAGCAAGTTATTAGGTGTCTTAATCAGCGTTCACATTTACTTGTGAAATTTGCATAGAACCAATGACACTACCCAACAAAAAATTCAGAAACAGTAACAAATGTGTTCACCCATTCTGCACTGATTGTATGATCAAATACATTCAAGTGAAGCTAGAAGATAACGTATATGATATCAAGTGTCCGTCCTTAACTTTTGATCACTCATTAGAACCAATATCTTGTCGACCCAAGATTGCACACCAGCTGTTTGATAAATGGTGTGATGTGTTATGTGAGTCTTTTGTGTTGGGGTTTGATAGGGTTTATTGTCCAAACAGAGATTGTTCTGCTTTGGTTGTTAATGAATGTGGTAATGCTCGTACTTTGAAACAATGTGTGTGTCTGAATTGCAAGCAACCTTTTTGTTTCAAGTGTAACGCTCCTTGGCATGTTGGTTATAGATCTGAAGAAAGTGCGGAGATGAGGGATGCAAACGATATAGCGTTTGGTGTTCTATCCGAAAGGAATCAGTGGATGAGGTGCCCTGTTTGTCGACATTGTGTTGAGCGTGTTACAGGTTGTGGCATTATTCGTTGCAGGTATACAATCATACACTTAGAGAGTTAGAGTGACAATTAGATGATTACGTTACTGAATTTGATTATAGTATATTCGTGTCCTTATCATGATTAGTTTGTTGAATTTGTTACGACATATAAAGTTTCAGATAGGAAGGTATAAGTGATGGGGAACCGATTAATTTTTTCATAAAATCTAGAATTTTAAGAGAGTGACATATTTTCTAGCTTAGTTACGATTATTGTTTAAGTAAGACGAAACTCTGCATCATATGTTGTTTCTTGATTTAAAAATCGAGTATTGGAATTTGCGTATTTAAAGTTCTTCTGTAAGTGGAAAAGTTTGTGTTTTTGGAATGCTAAGCTAATAAATCAAAGCTAAGATCGCTAATATGATACCGTATAGTTCTACATTAAAACCTACTCCTCCGTCACTCATTTATTGTCCAGTATTCCTTTTTGGGATGTCACAAATCAGTTGTTCACTTCCATAAATAAATAAGAATAAAAAAGTAAAGTTCGTTTATATCATTGTTTTATGCATGTAAGACAAAAAGGTAGTTAAAAAATAAAAGGTAAAATTGTAAAGTAAAAAAATACATGTGACAATAACTTTTTTTTAAACTGTGTGTTTTTTGTCTAGAAACATTTAATATGAGATGAAGGGAGTAATAATTTGTCAGCTTAGTTGATAGTTGATACTCCGTATACGATATAATGTAAAATATCATATCATTTTCATTTAAAGAGGATGCTTTGCTTCATATATTCATTTTCTGATTTAAACTTTTTTGATTTAAGCTTGTTACAGATGTGGAATTAAGTTTTGCTATAGGTGTGGGAAAAGGGTTGATCACCGTTTGTGCAACTGTCAAAGATTACCTACATGTTGCACGTTTGTGCTAGTGGTGATGTTACTTTTGGTTCTTAGTGCATTTGGTTATCGAATTACAAGTATGTTGAGAGGGAACCACAAATGATTGCACTGATCAGGATGAAACGAGATATAATAGTCATATTAATATCTTATTGATGTAAATTATTATAATCTTACCGTATGGCGTGATATGAGTTTGAAAGCAGTGGCGGATCCAGAAAAAAATTTCACCGGGGGCAAATTTTTTTTTAAAACATAAGGAATTTTTTTTTTGATAAAATATAGAGGTTTTGGGGCAAAATATAGAGTTTTTTAAGCAAAATTTAGAGGCTTTTGAGCAAAATACGAAGGTTTTAGGGCAAAATATGAAGGTTTTGGGCAAAATATGAAGGGTTTTGGGCAAAAAAAAAAAAATTCCACCTGGGGCAAAATCAAAAAACCGAAAAAATTTACACTAAAATTAAAAAAACGTCGGGGCGGTTCACTCCACTTGACCCCCTCCCTCCGCCCCTGTTTGGAAGGAGCTAAATACGAAACCTATTATAGCACCGTGTAAAGGATCAATTCTTAAACACGAGTTTTTGTTTTTTACCTCGTTCGTCCAAATCCATGCCAAATTATCCACATAGCAAAATGTTAAACACCATATTTTTATTTTTTTATTTATTTTCATTTTTTTACATTGGAGGCATATCTAAGAAGCAAGTGTTCGGGAGAGAATTACATCTATGAGAATTTTATAAAAACAATACGGAGTATTATCTTAATAAGGTCAACCAAGTTGTTCATAATCGTTTTTCCTTGCATTTCCTTCAAAAAAGATGAAGTAAATACGAAATCGGAGAACACAACTTTAAAGATTTACTAATATAGAAACACGTTAAGATACAACATAAAATACAATGTATTTATGTAGTCAAAAAACAGACAGCCTATGAGGCTATGATGTCCTGAGTTATATATATCTACACAATTTGAAACATTAACATAGCACTTGCACCTCTCAGGCTCCCATCAATACTGCCTTACGTAGGCCAATTCTCCGATGCCTAACCAAGTTACACAATAACATGAGGTGAGTCAGCAATTATTAACAGGTGATCAGGTAGCAAAACCTCTTTCCAGTTGACCTGCAATCTTATCGATCTTTCAACCCATCCAGACCCTTGATTTGAAAGCTTAACCAATATGACTCACCTGGTAAAAGTTGTTAGTAGTTAGGGTATATTAGGCATCGATATATTCCATATATAGATAGATATTTAGTTATTATTAGAATTATATATTGTTTAGACTTGTCTTTAGCTATATATGGTTAGTTAGTGTCTTGATCACCAAGGCATATCTTTGTATATAAATATGGATTGATGGAATAAGAATGATTCATTGAGTCTCAAACACTTTCATGGTATCAGATACCTAACGATCCTCTCTACCTTCAATCAAATTCTTCTTTCTCTTTTGATTTCTTTCTCTTTTCTTCTATTAAAAAAATAATAAAAATACCTCAAAGATACGGTGCAAATCTTCTTATTTTTTTCTTCCTTTAATTTTTCCACCCGTCACGTAACCAATAGTACAGAAGTTCGTTGTTGGTTGATGTACCTAATCAAAAGGCACCCTCTGTTTCAAACGGTGATTTGTCCAAGTATTTGTCACCCATGTGCAATATCTTTTAAGCAATATTGTTATTATCTTATTGATCATTCTGGTGCAAAGTCATTGATGTATACATCTGCTTAAATTATTAATTTTGCTATCAACTACGAATCAAATATTTTGCCAACCATCTCAGCTCAATTAATTTGTTCCTATTTAATTCATACTTCTGCTTCTTTCCTATCCTTATTATTACGTCAAAACTTACATTGACGTAATATTCTGATTCCCTTAACCTCCGTAAGTAATCTTCTAGTAAATTCATAATATTTGTTCTCTCTATCACGAGTAACCTTGAGCGAATCAAGTAAATTGAACCCAGCTACGCTTGTTGCAACTACTGTACCATGGTCATCAAAACAGTTGTCTTCTCCAAACCCTAATGCTTTCATTCGAACTTCACAGAATAATGGGTTTACGAATTTTCGTGGTCAACGAGGTAGAAGTTCGGGTAACCGTGGACGTAGAGGTCGCTGCTGCAGGAATTTCTCTACTTTTTGTAGATATCAAACGCAGAAGACTAGTCCCTGGAACAATACCTATGGTAATTGGGCTTGGCAACCTTGGGCTTCCCTACCTTGCCCTTATCCCTATACTAATTGGGCTCGGCCCACATCTAATTTTATGCAGCCGAATACCACTTGGAGTAACTCATCTATTGGTGCACAAATATTAGGGCCGAGGCACACTCAGGCCCCATCATCGAATGCCGATTCTTCTAATTATGCGCCATCAGATATAGATGTCGCTTTTCATGCATTGTCTCTTCATCCATCCGATGAAAATTGGTATATGAATACGGGTGCGACATCTCACATGGCTTCCTCTTCAGGTAAACTCATGGCTTATTATCCGTTAAGCATTCCTAAAAATATTATTGTCGGTAATGGTCACGGTATTCCAATTAAAGGCTATGGTAACGCTTCTTTTCCCACTCCTTCTCGCCCTTTACATTTAAAACACGTCTTACATTCTCCGCATTTAATTAAAAATTTAGTTTTCGTACGTCGTTTATCTAACGATAATCATGTTTCTATTGAGTTTGATCCTTTTGGTTTTACTATAAAGGACTTCCCGAATGGCACCAAAATCATGAGATGTAATAGCACTGGTGATCTTTACCCACTCCCGTCTTCGGTCTTTCATAGCCTTGGTCAACCGTCTACCTTTCTCTCTGTGTCTCAAAACTTGTGGCATCATCGTTTGGGACATCCGGGCAACCGTATTTTATCTTTTCTTAAGAATAATCATTCAATTTCCTGTACTAAGGATAAAAAGACATCTATTTGTCAATCTTGTGTTTTTGGTAAACAAATAAAATTGCCATTTCTTGATTCTGTTAATTCTACGTATTTAGCTTTTGACATCATTCATAGTGATGTTTGGACTTCCCCAATTTTAAGTTCTGCCGGACACCGGTTTTATGTCCTTTTTCTTGACGACTTCTCTAATTTTTTATGGACTTTCCCACTCTCAAATAAATCACAAGTTTTCTCTACTTTCCTTGCTTTCTCCAAATATATACAAACGCAATTTAATATGCCCATCAAGTCTTTTCTGTGCGATAATGGCAAAGAATACAATAATACCTTTTTTCATTCCTTTTGTGCCACTAATGGTATGACTTTTCGCTTTTCATGTCCATATACTTCTTCTCAAAATGGTAAAGCCGAACGCAAAATTCGTGCAATTAATAATATCATGCGCACACTTCTTGCTCACTCTTCCGTACCCCATAATTTTTGGCACCATGCATTACAAATGGCAACCTATCTATTAAACATTATTCCTAGTAAACTTCTTCACAATTCTACCCCAACACAAATTCTCTACAAACGTTTACCCGCTTATGAACATCTTCGTGTTTTCGGATGTTTATGTTATCCTTTACTACCTTCCGCTTCTATAAATAAACTTCATTCTCGTTCCACTCCTTGTGTCTTCCTTGGTTATCCTTCTAACCACCGAGGTTATACATGCTATGATCTCACAACCAAGAAAATAATAATCGCACGCCACGTTATGTTTGATTAAACACAATTTCCGTTCGCCAAAATTAATAAATCTTCACCAACGTCTTATTCTCCCTTTACTGACGACCCGCATCTATTCCTGCGGCCCAGTACTATTGTGCCATCGCTGCAGCCCAGCAATATTATTTCCACTCCATCTACTCCTTCGGCTCAACACCAAACTGAGCCCACATCTCCCACTCCCTCACCTGGCCCGTCTCCACCATCCTCGGCACAGTCTTCTCCTGTTGCCTCACCTACTTTACCAACTGGACCAACACCCCCCACAGATAGCCCGCCGAGCGTACCTCCTTCGCATCACGCTTCTCTGGTTCGACAAATTCACACTCGTAGCATGTCGGATATTTTTAAGCCCAAGATTCCTTTTAATCTTTCTACTTCTACCGACCTTTCTCCTATACCGCATAATCCCAAAGAAGCGTTACTTGACCATAATTGGAAACTTGCTATGACCGACGAGTATAATGCTTTAATTGATAATAAGACATGGGTTTTAGTTCCACGAACTAGTGATATGCATGTTATTCGTTCTATGTGGGTTTTTAAGCATAAACATAAGTCTGACGGTACTTTTGAGTGATATAAGGCTCGGTTGGTTGGTGATGGCAGGTCACAACAGGTTGGAGTTGATTGTTATGAGACGTTTAGCCCCGTGGTCAAACCTGCTACTATTCATACAGTTCTCACTCTTGCTTTATCAAAGTCCTGGGCAATTCATCAGCTCGACGTCAAGAATGCTTTTTTGCATGGAACCCTTCGAGAGACAGTTTATATGCACCAACCCCTCGGATTTCGTGATACAAAATATCCGAATCATATATGTCTCCTTCGAAAGTCAATATATGGTCTTAAGCAAGCCCCACGGGCGTGGTATCAACGGTTCGCAGATTTCGTTACTACCATTGGATTCGTGCATAGTAGGTGTGATAATTCGCTTTTTATATATCATAATGGTTCGCACACGGCTTATATTCTTTTATATGTGGACGACATTATCATCACTGCCTCTAGTGACACACTTCGAAAATCGATTATTACTTTGTTATCCCTCGAGTTTGCGATGAAAGATCTAGGGCCTTTGAGTTATTTTTTGGGCATTGCAGTTCAACGTTTTCCAAACTGACTCTTTTTACAGCAGTCCACGTATGCGAAAGATATTATAGAACGTGCGGGGATGTCTCAATGTAATCCAGTTCGCACACCTGTTGACACTAATGCCAAACTTAGTGGATCTGATGGCCCTCCTGTTGATGATCCTACTAAGTATCTTAGTTTGGCTGGGGCGTTACAGTATCTCACTTTTACTCGCCCTGATATTTCTTATGCAGTTCAACAGGTTTATCTTCATATGCATGATCCACGTGCTCCACATTTACATGCGTTGCGTCGCATCTTACGATATTTACAGGGCACTTTACATTACAGCTTGCACTTATATAACTCGTCTAATACACGTCTTGTTTCTTATACTGATGCCGATTGGGCAGGGTGTCCCGACACTAGGCGTTCTACATCCGGGTTTTGTGTGTATCTTGGTGATAACCTTATCTCATGGTCTTCTAAAAGACAACCGACATTGTCCCGCTCGAGTGTTGAAGCCGAATATCGTGGAGTTTCCAATGTCGTATATGATACTTGTTGGATACGTAATCTACTACTTGAGTTACATTGTCCATTACTGAAATGTACTCTTGTGTTTTATGATAATGTTTCTGCCGTCTTTTTGTCAAGTAATCCAGTTAAACATCAAAGAACGAAGCATATTGAGATGGATATTCACTTTGTACGTGAAAAAGTAGCTCGTGGCGAAGTTCGAGTTCTTCATGTTCCTTCCCGATTTCAGATCGCTGACATTTTCACCAAGGGATTACCAAGACTTATTTTTGATGATTTTCGAGACAGTCTCAGCATCCGGCCTCCTCCCACTGAAACTGCGGGGGTGTATTAGGCATCGATATATTCCATATATAGATATTTAGTTATTATTAGAATTATATATTGTTTAGAATTGTCTTTAGCCATATATGGTTAGTTAGTGTCTTGATCACCAAGGCATATCTTTGTATATAAATATGGATTGATGGAATGAGAATGATTCATTGAGTCTCAAACACTTTCAGGGTATTATGGTAATTATGCTAAATAACATTATGAGGCATTATTACTTCATTCCCTGGTTGTTTAAAACCTGATTAGAGTTGCCTGCAACTGTATCGGGTTCCGTTAGGTTAGAAAAAGATGGAGTCGGCCCCATCATAGGTCTTGAAAGTGGTGGCCTTTGATGAGTCATGCTCATTGGATTTGGTGGTCTTTGAACGGTATTTGGTAATATCGTTCCAGGCTTGTTTGGTTACGATTGTACCATAGGTATACCAGCAGCAGAAGAAGACATACCCAATCGGGTAGCAATTAATTGGGCCCATTCATGATAAAGTCTCTGCTTTGACCTTTCCAATTGTTCCCTGGCCCTTGATACAACACCATCCATCTCAGTAAAGGAAGCCAACTTCATCTCCAAATTGTGCAACTGCAGTATTAAAACTATGTACCTTATCACTATAATTAAAAGGGGTCTATGGTTATTAATAAATTAATAGAGGTGGCAAAATAGTCAGGTTATTGGAACCAATTACCTGTTTCTCTATCAATGATGTAGCAAGCGCTCGGGTCATCTTTAGTGTCCAGAGGCTTTTTTTTCACATTATTAGAGTCTGCTGCTTCTGTTTCGTCTACATTATTGAACATAATGAATGTGTTATACTAGACTGTAGAAGAAAATGTCAAATGAGTCTCAATATGTCAATAACCGTCAGATGGGGCCATATCATAATCAAACATGCCATTGTTGAAAGCGTTCATCACATAAGTCAAAATCTGCCTGTCTAACACAAAGTGAATCAACATACATCACACAACAGTGATGAAACACATATTGTACGCTTTCATATGTTATTTCATAACTATTTCATTATTTAATACTTGGCCTTGGTTCAATATCCAAAGCTTTCCTTTTATCTAACAGTTTGTGATACTTTCCCCTTCAAATGATGCCATTGTACATTTCTACTCCTATTGAATAATTAAGTATTTTTTTTTTTTTTTTTGGCAAAAAGGAAATATTTTATTAAACACCAAAGTTCATACAAAGAGCAGGATATACCCCAACTCTAATACAAAACAAAACATAATTAAAAAGCCAAAACAACAATGACTAATTTCTTTTCTTCAGCTGCACATTCCAAACCTTCTCTGCTTTTGACACAGCAGCAGAGTTTGACTTTAAGAGTCAAAAGTTTGACTCGAATATAACAATGAGCACATTCAATGACTTCTTGAACATTTCTCTTCTTTCATTGAAATATTCTGAGATTTCTTTACTGCTACACAAAATACACCGCAGCTGCAATGACAATTCTCGTAATAATGCTCCAAATTTGACTTTTATAAGGATAATTTGACATTGTGTCCACCACATCTTGAAGCTTATGAGATATCCCTCTGAATAAAATCTTATCCTTCATACTATCCCATATAGCTCTTGCATATGCACATTTGAAAAATAAGTGGTCAGTAGATTCAACCTCTTTTTCACATAAACAACATTTATCATCAACATTATGATTCCATCCTCTTATCCTTTCTTTAGTTGAGTCTGTCCCGTACATCAAGCCACAAAATAAATGCATGCTTAGGAATTATGTGATTGAACCATACAACATGATTCCAACTTTTAACCACCCCAGTTTCTCTCAAATCTAACCAAGCATGCTTTGTTGAATAAGGCATCACCTTATCACAATTACTGATCCAAGCCACATCATCATCTTTATTTTGCAGGACTGGGATTTAAACTTGATTTAAAATAGGGAATTTAACTAACCATTCATCTGGCCATTTATCCCCCATTGACTGTCTATATTGGGCAATTGTCCAATCATCTTTACA
Organism: Rutidosis leptorrhynchoides; assembly: GCF_046630445.1. Classification (NCBI taxonomy): domain Eukaryota; kingdom Viridiplantae; phylum Streptophyta; class Magnoliopsida; order Asterales; family Asteraceae; genus Rutidosis; species Rutidosis leptorrhynchoides. The sequence continues at coordinate 718,447,283 of NC_092333.1, forward strand.
CGTAGCATTGTACCTCTCTCTTCTTGAAATCAAGTGATCCATTGACCCAGCAGAACTCCAGTTATCATACCATATGGAAGTTTTTTCTCCATTTCTCACAACATAATGCACATGTTTTTTGATTTTATTTCTCAACCCTAATAGCTGCTTCTAATTCAAACTATCATTACTCTCTTCCTTTATATCCCAAATATTTCTGTTTTTTAACTTGACTAGATTAACCAATCTAAACCACAAAGAATCCTTTCTAGCTATTATCTTCTATAACTGCTTCATCAATAGAACCTCATTCCATTAGGGATGGCGCCCGCGGGTAACGGGCACGGGTTCTATATACCCGCGACCCGCCCGTCGGGTTTCTTTTTTACACGTTGAGACCCGTTACCCGCCCACGGGTAAAAGCTTTTCGCCCATGCCCGTGACCCGCAGATACCCATGACCCGCGGGTAATAATCATATACAACTTTTAATTTGAAAATCCAAATAATTTTATTAATTATAAAACCATATGTACAAGCTATATGTATAATGACTTGAAAATTAAGTTTTTTACTCATATATGATATTATATTTTTAATCATTATTCAAATACTACTAAGATAGCTTTTAAATTTAATAATTGTAAGTATTAATTCGTGGGTAAATCAAGAAAAGTCTCATGTATTCACGGGTCGGGTTTTACCCGTGACGGGTAGTATATACCCGCACCCCGCCCGCGACCCGTCGGCGGTATAAATTTTTACCCGTACCCGTGTCCGCGGGTAAGATTTAATGATTTTACCCACCCATCGCGGATAGGGTACCCGCGGGTCACGGGTTTTTTCTCGCCCATTGCCATCCCTACATTCCACTCCTTAATTATTGGTTTTAACCCTAAACCACCCTGCTCCTTAGGGGTACAAACTATTTTCCAGGCCATTTTAGCTTTACCTTGTACTTTGCCCCCTTGGTTCCATAGAAAACTCTTTAAGTCCTTATCAATACGGCATAACACAGCATTTGGTAGCATAAAGACAGAAGCCCGGTATACATGCATTGAACTAAGAACAGAGTTGATTAACATATTTCTGCCAGCATAGGAGAACTTCTTATTTATCCAATTTGACACCTTTTCCTTTACTTTATCAATCAAACTTCTACAGTCCCTCACACTTAACTTTTTAGCAAGTAAAGGAATACCTAAATACCTCATTGGCAACTTTCCCACATTGAATGGCATAATATCAAGAATTTTCTGTCTCATCACAATATGAACACTGCCAAAAAATATAGTACTCTTTTTGAGATTAGGGTATAATCCTGACACCTGACTAAATGAATCCAAACTATCTTTTACCACCTTCACATATGTATCATCCCCATTGCAAATAACCAATAGATCATCAGCAAAACTAACATGAGACAGCTTCATTTGTTTACACCCAAAGTGATACTTAAACTCAGGAGAATGCTCAATATTATTGCTAAGAATCAAACTGAATACTTCCATTACCAATGTAAACAAATAAGGAGATACGGGATCACCTTGTCTAAGGCCCCTTCCCCCCTTTAAAAAATCCATGAATACCACCATTGATGTAAACAGAGAATGGGGTAGTTGTGACACAAGTCATAATCCACTTTACCATCCTTTCATGAAATCCAAATTTTACTATAATACTTTCCTGAAAATTTCAATTAATAGTGTCACATGCTTTTTGAATATCTATCTTCATAGCACATCTCTTTACACCATTTTTCCAATTATACCCTTTAAGCAACTCTTGTGTGACCATAATGTTGTCTTGAATGCTCCTCCCTGGAATGAATGCACTCTGGTTGCAGTTCACAATTAAATCCAGACCATCTTTAATCCTATTAGTTAGGATTTTACTAATTCATATGTATAAAACATTACAACATGCAATAGGTCTGAAATCTAAAACCTTATTTGGTGTGTCAATTTTGGGAATTAAAGCAATAAGAGTAGCATTTACTTCTCCAAGCAATTTACCAGAACTAAAAAATTCTTTGACTGCTGCACATACATCATTTCCATAGTAGCCCAAGCTTTTTTGAAGAAACAAAAAGTATATCCATCTGGCCTGCAGCATTGTTATCATCAATGTCAAACAAATCACTCTTAATTTCAGCCTCTGTAACTTCTTCAATCATTTTATTGGCCATTTCAACAGGACACACTTTAACAAAAATATTACCCAATTCCTCAATAGGTTTGACTGGATTACTAGTCCCCAAGAAAAGCTTGAAATGTGTTGGTTGAATGTTGGTTAATGAACTAAACGACAAACTTAAGAATGATTAACCAAAGAATATGTTTTGATGATGACACATACATATACATAAGTAGTGACTGACATCTTAACATAAAACATGCAAGGTCACTAATCCATACTTTATCTTGCAAACGACCAAGTCAAACATATGTTAAAGAATGAAATTAAAAGTTCAGCTAAACACACGGTCGAGGTACGGTCGACCGTACAGCTAGCCGCAGAACCCCAAACTGAATTGCAACGCAGTTTTATGAAAACAAGTTGCACGGTCGCCACCACGGTCAACCGCAGTGGGAACGCAGTTTTCCATGTTACCGATTTTGACCAAATAAAGTTTGACTAGTTCCCGACATCTATAATTCATGAAACCTTTCTCAACATACTTAGAATAGATGCATTCTCCATACTCAATTGAGTTTTGGTCATAAAAACACTAATTGTGGTTAATTACGCCTAATGACATCTTAATGACAAATTAACCAAGATTAGGCATAATACATAAGTGTTAATCAACAACTTGTGATCTTAATTCTTATCTAGATATCCTTAGTATGATCATCAAGTACCAACACACTTAAGCCAATGTCACTAGAACAATAATTGCTATTAGAAATGACTTAGTGATTAATTAAGGCTAAGTGAGGAACAATGCTCTCAAGGTTAACTAGTAATGACTTGTAATCCTAAAACACACTTAGATATATTTAGGATGGTCACCAAGTCCCAACTAGAGATTGCTCTTCCCTTGTGCATGTGTTGGACACTAATGTGTGCTTACACATTAATCAAGCAATATGTTATATTGCAATTAAACTTGTTAAAAGCTTGAATTATAAGTTGTGCAAGTATCTATATAATTGATCCTAGAATAACTATTTCTTGCTATGAGTGAGTATTAATTGCTACTTGACAATATACTTAATACTCATAAACTTGTCAACTTGATTAATATGTTTGCTATGTGCTTACTAGTTAGGATTCAAGTAACTAACATACTCCAATAGATTAAGTGTAAGATGGTTCACAATGAAATTATAGTTAATTGTCTATTTGGTCTAGTCTAAGTAACTAAGTGTGATTGCTTATTCAAGAATGACTTAACTTTAATGTCTCTACATACTTCATGATTATCTTATAAAGACATTATTCAATTAATCTCTATCTAAACTCAAATGGAACATAACTTGTGATTAATTGAAACAAGAAAGCTAATGACATGGTGACTAGTCTTTAGAATTGAACCAAAGGCATTAATGTGACTAACTAAGTCTTGACCAAACTGAGATTTCCCTAAATATCAATCAAGACACTTCTCCAAGAATGTTGGGTTTGCCACTTTTGGAATGTTAAGTCACTTTCATGTAATAAGATCAAATCTCACACACTTAATGCATATAGTACTTGTATAGGATGTTTGAGTTCTTTTGCAGGTGCTAGAAGGAGTAAAGGTGCCAAAACGTGGTGTTCAAATTTGAGTCAAACGGCTATACAACAAATACTAAATTTGGACTGGAGCATGCACGGTCGAACCACGGTCGACCGTGATGGCAACCGTGTGTCAACGGCTACTTTTTGAATCTCACTATAAAAGGCAAACTTTAATGAGCATTTGAAGTTGACCCTCTTGCATATTTCAAAGGCTTATTTCCAGTGATCACAAGTACATAAATTACTACTCAAATGTGATCAAGCAAGAGAAGATTCTATGATCTTATAGATATAGAATTGGGTTGTTGTAAACTTACTAATCAAAATCATTTATCTTGTGAGTTTACTTAATGTAATGTATGTCCTAGTATTGTCTTAGGATCATCATTACAAAGTGTATAAGTCTTGTAACTTCAATTAGTAGAAGCATAGGCTAGCTTAGTGATCTACTTCCTTAAAGGGACTTAGGAAGTTGATTAATCTTATTAGGAGATTAATACTTGTCCAAGGTGAAGACAAGTTGATCTAGGTTGGAGTTGATCTTTCAAAGGGATAGAAAGATTAGGTTTGTTGTCTACCAAAGAAGTTGAAGACTTGTAAATCGGATCTCCACCGGGTTGGAGAAAAGTGCTTAGTGAAGTAACAAATCCCGATTAGTGTAATCGAGGAGTGAATTAAGGTGGATTAGTTAACATTCACCCGAACCACTATTAATCCTTGTGTCTATGTTCTTTACATTACTCCATTTATCATTTTGAACATATACAACTAGACACATCAAGTTTGAGTTGAATTGGTTGATCAAAGTTAATCGAATTTGGTGATCAATCGAAAAAGTGTTAAAAACGTATTAAGTAACTATTCACCCCCCTCTAGTTACTTACAATTGGTATCAGAGTGGTTGCTCAAATCATTGCTCTATAAACATTTTTGAAGGTGTCAAAATTTGTTTTGTGCAAAAACATGAGTCAACGATTCTTGTATCAACTCAAACCATGGGATACTTGGAAGAATTGGTGAAAGAAGCACCAATCTTTAATAAGATGGATATTGATGTGTGGAAATTAAGATTTGAGGCTTATCTCAAATCCAAGGATTACTACTTGTGGAGAATAATCAAAGTAGGAGACTTTGTTCCACAAGCAAGTTCAAGACTAGTGAAGTCAACATTTCATATGATGTTTTGAAACAAATTGATGCAATTTCACTACTACATAGAATTCTTCTTAATGAAGAAAGATTGAAAATAATTTCATGTGAAAGTGCAAAGGAATGTTGGGATTTACTATGTTCTCAAGAAGAAGAAAACTCTGGGAGTTTAAAGGGTAAAGGAATAGGGAAGGATTTGGAGAAGCTTGGTGATTCTCAAGGAAAAGGTTGGAATGGAAATGAAGATTTTTGCCTCATGAGTTCTTGGAATGATTTGGATCAAGATGGTCAAAGTAAAGAAGAGGTTGAATCTCCTTTCAAAGAAGATGATGTCTCAAGCATGGATTGTAATGAGGTACATGTATTCTATCCTTCTAATTATGAAGAATTGTTAGATGATTGCAAGGCTATTAAATTTGTGTATGATAGTAGTCGTGACAAAGTAAAACTTTTGGAGAAAGAATTACACAAAGTTACACAACTTAACAAAGTTTTAATTGATGAAAATAACACCTTGAAAAGAAAACTTGAAAGGATAACTATTTATGGTTCATCAAAAGATAAACTTGAAATGAATGTGTGTCACGACTCTAGCAAACACAAATTATGTAATCAAAGTCCATTGTCCATTATTAGAAGCATTGAGAACATGGAGAAAATGGATCAAGCTAACAATTCAACGGTAGGGATAAGTCAAGGATTGGGTAATCTTAAAACCAATCAAAACCAATGATCAAAATGCTAATGAGAATAACCTTCTTAAAAAGACTTTGCTTTAATGAAAGGTTTTTCTTACAAATGCAAAATTGTTTTTGAAAAATGATTTTAAAAGATTAGTGAAGGAAGCTTACTTGCATTAGGATTGTGTGCTTGTGTAAAACTATGTATTACATGCTAAATACAAGATTGATGCATTTTGTGTATACTATGTGCATATATATACATATAAATATAGTATATTACGTGTCATTGATGATTAAACATCGGGAGGATGTAATCATTCAATGTTAGGAAAAGAAAACTTGTCCTCAAGTATTCTATAGAACCTAAGAATCATCAAAACGCGCTCAAAGAAAGAAGAAATGAAGAAATTGGTGATTAGAAGAATCCACGGCAGCATCACGGCTGACCGTATACTCGACCGCAGACTCCTACCCTGTACGCGTGAAAATTCCTGCACGGCTTACACCACGGTCGACCGTGCTTCGACCGTGCTTGGTCTGATTCTGTTTTAAATTAAATAAAACCCCACTTTTCTTTCATTCCAACTCACTTCAAAGCACACACACTTCACACACGGGTGAGGAGATTTACAGCACGAAGAAGAACGCTCATTCCTTCAATCTCAATTCCTAATTTCGGTATGATTAATCCTTACTTTCTTACCATTCAATTGTGTTTGTATGATGAATTAGGGTTATGAAGAAACCCTAACTAGAATGAATCAAAACTTAAATTGATGCAAACAATCAAAATTGTTCTTGAAGAACAATTTAGAAATGATTGTAGTAGTGATTGTAGTATATCTATGCATTGATTTAACTTTGGACAATTCTAGGGTTCATTATACATCTAGGTTAGATTTTCATAGAAACATTGTTCATATGATATAAACAACATTGTTGCAAATTGAGTGTGATAATGTTAGATGTCAAAACATGTGTTGATGATGATCTCAAAAGTCTAAGAACACATATGAATTTTGTGAAAATCTTAATCTAGTTACAAACTCATTGACACTAATGAAGAGTAAAAATGTGAAGAACATTAATATCAAAACGTCTAAGTATTGATGATAATTAAAGTTTTCAAAACTTGTTGCCTACAATTGAATTATACACCTTGAATTAATTTGAAGTATCATCATGTAGAAAATGGCAAGAACAAGGGATGCACAATCAAGAGGTGGTGAGGAAAGATATAATCCTCCATCGGATGCAAGACAACGTACACTATACAATAAGAAATGGCTCAAAGCAAGAATAATAGCAGAAGGAAGAATCATAAACCTTGAAGCATTCCCTGGAATAATTTACAAGCTACTTCAATGGAATCTAGGTTCTTTCGTACTAATCAATGGACCTATATATCCTGAGCTGATAAGAGAATTCTATGCCAACTTCAGTTTTAACTCAAAAACTAAGATGGTAAGATTTCATCTTAACAAAAAATGGTGGGAATATCCTCTCAAAACCTTTGGTGAAATTCTGGGTGTACCTACTGAAGAAATGGAGTTCTACAGCAGAAGACACAAACTAGAACATCTTCCTGAATTTATTCAAGCTACCGATGTGATAATGCCAAAATCATACATGTTTATTGTCTTTATTTCGATCTAATTCTGTATCTATTTGTATGTATTTGTTGTACTTATATATTGTAATTCACGAATATTTGAAAAAGTCCATTGTGAATGAATAAGTGAAGACCAACAGCGAAAAAGGCATCAAAACGAAGATTGAACGCGTAGAATAGCCTGAAAATGCTGATACAGGTCCAAATGCAGTGCATCCCTCTTAAATGCGGTGCATCTATGCACAAATAAATCACGACAGTTTAAGATGCGGAGCATCAAGAAAATTCTGGATAAAAATGCCCCAGATGCGGCGCATCTGATCCAGATGCGGCGTATCCAAGCCAGATGCGGCGCATCTGTCCCAGATATGGCGCATCTGTCCCCCTGCCGATAGTTCTGAGTGCTAAAACGAGCTGGATTACACTAGCCTTAAAGGGATTCGGCGCATTCAAAGTAAATGCTGCGCATCTGGTCACTTTCTGGCCAAAATACCTAACTTTTAAGCCTATTTAAGGAAGGCTTTGGTTACATACTTGATACACCTTCACTATTACATTCTCTCTCAGTTCTAGTACAATTTTCAAGGCTCAAGGAAGGTTATAGGGTCAATCTTCATTCTTTCAACATCAAGATTAAGCTAGGATTATTCATCGCAATCGGTATTATCGTTTTATATCTTTTATACATGAATTCAAATTTTATTTACTGTTTCATTAGTTCTACTATGATTATGTTTGGTTAAAAGCCTTGTGTGTTTACTTTAATGTAAGATTTATGGCTTGGGATTGTTCTATATTTCGATGTTATGATAGTCACATATATGTTTGATTGATTAAATTACCTAGTCCAACCAAAAGAAACATAGTTATGATTGTTAGTTTCTCACTTCAATTACGTAAATAGTAAACCAATTAATGTAAGTTAACTTGGTGAACAATTTATTCTTCAATACACCTAGTAATATAGACGGTTAGATACATAAGCTTAAGTGATTTCGTTATGTGTTTAATCCGGTAATTGAACAAGTTTCAAAGTAACATAGTCATGAAATTACCTCAAGTGATTGTTGTAGTTTAGGTTTTACGTGAGTTCAACCGGGTTTGGTCTAGTTAGTTAAATCAATCTAAATCACTATGTTCTTTCAAGAAATCCATTGTTGTAACCATCTTTATATCCTAGTTCAATTATACAAGTTGTGACTTGATTTATGTGAGTTTATCATTGGCTATAACTTGTACTTCAACACCTAGTGATCTAGCCACCTATATGTGAGTATAGGATGATAATTGAATGATATTTAGATTTTACAATCGTGTAGTTCACTTAGAGTGATCTTAGTAAACTAGGTTTTATGTGAATTTAACCAAGAAAGAATCCTGTTGATTAAACATAGTTCTTAAGCTTATAGAAATTGTGAAATTAATATAAACTCCTCTATTGTAACTATCACATAACGGTTTTAATTATAAAAGAACAATCCTTGTCATTTATCAAGCATAGAAGTAAACACCGCATTCTCATTCTTGTTATTCATTATATTTATTTACTGTTTCGTTAAACAAAAATACAACTTCAAATACAAACCCCCCCTTTTAGAATAATTTATCGTAGTAAAGTCATTAAAACAAACTTCTCCCCGTAGATCGAACTGGTCAATTTACTTGCTAGTTACTACATGATCGGGTTTAGTTTCATGTATTATGTGTTAATTATTGAGCATATTGTCTACATTTTAAAGGTTACGTCTTGACATATCAACTTTTTGGCGCCGCTGCCGGGGAGCGGTTTTGTTAAAAGATTTTAATAAACTTTGAATTATTCGATCCTTTTGTAGGAATTCAATTCCTAGAAAAGTTACTTTTTATTGTAAGCTTGTGTTTTTGCAATTGGTTTGTTTGTGGTGTTGTAATTGCAGAATAGGTATTAATGCATGAATCTACGTTCTTCCAACTCTAATTTAATTCCTTCATATCCTGAACCTGAAAGAGAACTTTACGAATGCTTAAGAGCTCAAGAAGTAGAGTCTCTTGCTCAGGGTTTAGAATCACTTTCATTAGACTCTAACTCTGAACCAGTTATTCAACCAATCGTAGAGCCAGTTATTAAAGAAGAGGAAGAGATGGCTGCTACAAATCAAACAATGGATGCATTAATGAAGGCAACAAGAACAGGTCAAGGCCACGTAATTATTCTACCCACGATGACTGACGGCTTTGAAATAAAGGGTCAATTTCTCCACATGGTGACTAGTACATGCCAATTCGGTGGAGCTCCGAATGAGGATGCTAACGAGCATCTTCGTAAGTTTGTAAGCATTTGCAAGCTATTCAAGATCAAGGATGTCACCGATGATGTCGCATGTTTAAAAATCTTTCCATGGTCATTAAAGGATGATGCAAGAGATTGGTTAGACTCGTTACCAGAAGGTTATATCGAAGATTGGAATGATATGATGGACAAGTTTTTGTCAGAGTTCTTCCCTGCTTCAAAAGTAGCAAAGTTACAAAGTGACATAAATCACTTTAAGCAAAAGCCTAATGAGACTCTTTATGAAGCTTGGACCCGATTCAATAAAATACTTAGAGTATGTCCCGTGTTGGAGGGAATACTTACCACTATACTACAACGATAAGCACATGTACAACCATAACCCGAGAAGAAATCCGGTTTAGAAGATCTTTTGAGAGATTTTATGGTTAAACACGAGCAAAATGCGGAACTTCAAACTCAGCAAATTCGAAATCAACAAGCTACGATTCAGAATTTAGAAAGAGATGTTGGAAGGATGTCACAGTCATTAGCAGAGAGACCACCGAGCGCTCTCCCCTCAAATACTCAAGTGAATCCCAACAATAATCAAACAAGGAATGAGCATGTAAATGCTATAACTACTAGAAGTGGTTTAATTATTAACACAAATACCCGTAAGTCCCCGAAAGTTCCTTTGTCTCCTTCTGTTTTGCAGATACCCGTTGATGTAGATGAGCATGTTGAAAAAGAACAAGCGAAAGATGATCCACCAGAGGTCATATCGAAGAAAAGTGAAGAACCACCAGTGAAGGTGTACAAGGCACCTATTCCATACCCAAAAGCATTAAAGAAAGACAGACTTGCGAGCCAATATCAGAAATTTGCGGACATGATCAAGCAAATCAGCATTAACATGCCACTCGCGGAGGTAATTAAGGGTATGCCCCATTACGGAAAGTTTTTGAAAGATCTCATATCCTCGAAGGGTAAATACGACGAAGTTTCTGCCACATTCCTCCATGAGGAGTGTTTGGCCATCTTGAAAAGGCAAAATGTGTAGTGACCCGAACTTTTCCATGTTTATATATATTAATTGAGATTGATATTTACATGATTAAATGTTTCCAACATGTTAAGCAATCAAACTTGTTAAGACTTGATTAATTGAAATATGTTTCATATAGACAATTGACCACCCAAGTTGACCGGTGATTCACGAACGTTAAAACTTGTAAAAACTATATGATGACATATATATGGATATATATATAGTTAACATGATACTATGATAAGTAAACATATCATTAAGTATATTAACAATGAACTACATATGTAAAAACAAGACTACTAACTTAATGATTTTTAAACGAGACATATATGTAACGATTATCGTTGTAAAGACATTTAATGTATATATATATATATCATATTAAGAGATATTCATACATGATAATATCATGATAATATAATAATTTAAAATCTCATTTGATATTATAAACATTGGGTTAACAACATTTAACAAGATCGTTAACCTAAAGGTTTCAAAACAACACTTACATGTAACGACTAACGATGACTTAACGACTCAGTTAAAATGTATATACATGTAGTGTTTTAATATGTATTTATACACTTTTTAAAGACTTCAATACACTTATCAAAATACTTCTACTTAACAAAAATGCTTACAATTACATCCTCATTCAGTTTCATCAACAATTCTACTCGTATGCACCCGTATTCGTACTCGTACAATACACAGCTTTTAGATGTATGTACTATTGGTATATACACTCCAATGATCAGCTCTTAGCAGCCCATTTGAGTCACCTAACACATGTGGGAACCATCATTTGGCAACTAGCATGAAATATCTCATAAAATTACAAAAATATGAGTAATCATTCATGACTTATTTACATGAAAACAAAATTACATATCCTTTATATCTAATCCATACACCAACGACCAAAAACACCTACAAACACTTTCATTCTTCAATTTTCTTCATCTAATTGATCTCTCTCAAGTTCTATCTTCAAGTTCTAAGTGTTCTTCATATATTCTACAAGTTCTAGTTACATAAAATCAAGAATACTTTCAAGTTTGCTAGCTCACTTCCAATCTTGTAAGGTGATCATCCAACCTCAAGAAATCTTTGTTTCTTACAGTAGGTTATCATTCTAATACAAGGTAATAATCATATTCAAACTTTGGTTCAATTTCTATAACTATAACAATCTTATTTCAAGTGATGATCTTACTTGAACTTGTTTTCGTGTCATGATTCTGCTTCAAGAACTTCAAGCCATCCAAGGATCCGTTGAAGCTAGATCCATTTTTCACTTTTCCAGTAAGTTTATCCAAGGAACTTAAGGTAGTAATGATGTTCATAACATCATTCAATTCATACATATAAAGCTATCTTATTCGAAGGTTTAAACTTGTAATCACTAGAACATAGTTTAGTTAATTCTAAACTTGTTCGCAAACAAAAGTTAATCCTTCTAACTTGACTTTTAAAATCAACTAAACACATGTTCTATATCTATATGATATGCTAACTTAATGATTTAAAACCTGGAGACACGAAACACACCGTACAACCGGATTTACGCCGTCGTAGTAACACCGCGGGCTGTTTTGGGTTAGTTAATTAAAAACTATGATAAACTTTGAATTAAAAGTTGTTATTCTGAGAAAATGATTTTTATTATGAACATGAAACTATATCCAAAAATTATGGTTAAAGTCAAAGTGGAAGTATGTTTTCTAAAATGGTCATCTAGACGTCGTTCTTTCGACTGAAATGACTACCTTTACAAAAACGACTTGTAACTTATTTTTCTGACAATAAACCTATACTTTTTCTGTTTAGATTCATAAAATAGAGTTCAATATGAAACCATAGCAATTTGATTCACTCAAAATGGATTTAAAATGAAGAAGTTATGGGTAAAACAAGATTGGATAATTTTTCTCATTTTAGCTACGTGAAAATTTGTAACAAATCTATTCCAACCATAACTTAATCAACTTGTATTGTATATTATGTAATCTTGAGATACCATAGACACATATACAATGTTTCGACCTATCATGTCGACACATCTATATATATTTCGGAACAACCATAGACACTCTATATGTGAATGTTGGAGTTAGCTATACAGGGTTGAGGTTGATTCCAAAATATATATAGTTTGAGTTGTGATCAATACTGAGATACGTATACACTGGGTCGTGGATTGATTCAAGATAATATTTATCGATTTATTTCTGTACATCTAACTGTGGATAACTAGTTGTAGGTTACTAACGAGGACAACTGACTTAATAAACTTAAAACATCAAAATATATTAAAAGTGTTGTAAATATATTTTGAACATACTTTGATATATATGTATATATTGTTATAGGTTCGTGAATCAACCAGTGGCCAAGTCTTACTTCCCGACGAAGTAAAAATCTGTGAAAGTGAGTTATAGTCCCACTTTTAAAATCTAATATTTTGGGATGAGAATACATGCAGGTTTTATAAATGATTTACAAAATAGACACAAGTACGTGAAACTACATTCTATGGTTGAATTATCGAAATCGAATATGCCCCTTTTTATTAAGTCTGGTAATCTAAGAATTAGGGAACAGACACCCTAATTGACGCGAATCCTAAAGATAGATCTATTGGGCCCAACAAGCCCCATCCAAAGTACCGGATGCTTTAGTACTTCGAAATTTATATCATATCCGAAGGGTGTCCCGGAATGATGGGGATATTCTTATATATGCATCTTGTTAATGTCGGTTACCAGGTGTTCACCATATGAATGATTTTTATCTCTATGTATGGGGTGTGTATTGAAATATGAAATCTTGTGGTCTATTATTATGATTTGATATATATAGGTTAAACCTATAACTCACCAACATTTTTGTTGACGTTTTAAGCATGTTTATTCTCAGGTGATTATTAAGAGCTTCCGCTGTCGCATACTTAAATAAGGACGAGATTTGGAGTCCATGCTTGTATGATATTGTGTAAAAACTGCATTCAAGAAACTTATTTTGTTGTAACATATTTGTATTGTAAACCATTATGTAATGGTCGTGTGTAAACAGGATATTTTAGATTATCATTATTTGATAATCTACGTAAAGCTTTTTAAACCTTTATTGATGAAATAAAGGTTATGGTTTGTTTTAAAATGAATGCAGTCTTTGAAAAACGTCTCATATAGAGGTCAAAACCTCGTAACGAAATCAATTAATATGGAACGTTTTTAATCAATAAGAACGGGACATTTCAGTTGGTATCAGAGCGTTGGTCTTAGAGAACCAGAATTTTGCATTAGTGTGTCTTATCGAGTTTGTTAGGATGCATTAGTGAGTCTGGACTTCGACCGTGTTTACTTGAAAAATGATTGCTTAACAAATTTTGTTGGAAACTATATATTTTTAACATGTGAATATAATGTGATATATTAATCTCTTAACGCGTTTGATATTATGTGATAGATGTCTACCTCTAGAACAAGTCCCATTGACTCACCTAATAATAATGAAGAGTCAAATGTAAATTGGAATGATTCGTGGACTGATTCACAAGTTCCCTTAGAGGAACCGGAAGAAGAGTCGGAACCAGAAGAAGAATCGGAACCGGAAGAAGAATCGGAACCGGATGAAGAAATAGAACCGGTGGGGGAAATAATAAAACGGTTAAGTAAAAGAAAATCCTCAACCAACCGACCAAGGTTAATTATGGTCAATGGTGTTTCCGCCAAGGAAGCAAAATATTGGGAGGATTACCAATTCTCCGATGAATCGGATTCCGACGAGAATTCCGATGATGTTATAGAAATTACCTCAACTGAATTTAAAAAGGCAAAAGAAAATAATAAGGGAAAGGGCATAAAAATAGAGAAATCTAATTCCAACCCCGATGAACTTTATATGTATCGTCAACCCCCGAAGTCCTTAAGTTGTAACAATGACCCGGGAACCTCTAAACCACCAGGTTTTTCTAAACCAATGTGGATAACGACGGCTTGTATTAGGGGAACATCATATATCCCTAGAAACTTGCAAAACGAACCAAAACCGAAGAAGAAGAAACAAGCGAGTCGGAATAATATAGCTGTATTCGTGTGGTGTAATATATGTAATATAGTGTGCTTATGCTTTATGATATATGTAAAAATTGCTTGTATTAATAAGTATTTTTTTTATGAATCTAACTCTTGTCTATTTTACAGTATAAAAACACAAAATGGATAGACAACCCAATATTTTAAGAGACCTACCCGGAGACATGATTGATGAAATCTTGTCTAGAGTCGGTCAGAATTCTTCGGCACAACTATTTAAGGCGAGATCAGTTTGTAAGACATTCGAAGAACGTTCCAAGAATGCCTTGGTTTATAAAAGGCTTTCGTTTGAAAGATGGGGGATATCACATTGGGAAATCCATAAGTTACGATGTGTTTACTTTAACGCATATATCACGGGGAACCCAAATGCTATTTTACGCAATGGGTTAAGAAATTATTTTGACTCAATATATCCGAATATTGGACCTCGTGATTTAGAAAAAGCGGCTAACATGCAACATAAAGAAGCATGTTATGCTTACGGATTAGTAATGTTCGCTTCTCACCAAAGTGAGAACAAGAACATCGGCCTACAACTATTAAACAAAAGGTTCCCACAAGTGACGGAGTCGGTAATTGGGGTAAGAAATGAGGTTTTTAGATTGTTACGGGACTGTTGGACATTACGTAACCCTCGTCCCTTTGACGACGTTACAACACGCTGTCTTATCAACGGCCATAGCGGTTATGTTCCACAAGACCAAGGATGGGAAGTAGTCCTAGTAAAACCAGAATGCATGACTTGTTTCTGGACGTATGAATTACGTGTCTTTATTGCCTTTGCTGAACGACTTGTGTACTAGCTAGAATTATCTTCACAACTATCTTGTATCAAAGTTATTGTGTGCTATATTTCATGCTTTATGTAAAATAAGCGGTATTGTAAGTTTGTAAAATATTGTATAAAAGTTTGAACGCGAAATATTATTATAATCAGTTTTTCATATAGAATTGTAGTAGTTGAATTGTATATTAGCTACTAAGTATGAACTTAACAGGTAGGTACTACCTGAATTTAAACTTATAAAATGCTAATATGAAGAAAAAGCTTTTATAAATGAGTTCATATTATGCTACGAAATACTATTAACTACTCTTAATATTCTGTATGATTAACTTGTTCCATTTGACTATTTTGAAGGAAATGGCACCGACTACTCGACACACCGTGAATATGAATGAAGAGGAATTCCGTACTTTTCTAGCTTCAAACATAGCCGCAGTACAGGCTGCGCTACATACCAACAATAACCTTGGATCCAGCAGTACAGGAAATCGTGTAGGATGCACCTACAAAGAATTCACTGCCTGCAAACCTTTGGAATTTGATGGAACCGAAGGACCGATCGGATTGAAACGGTGGACCGAGAAGGTCGAATCGGTGTTTGCCATAAGTAAGTGTACTGAAGAGGACAAAGTGAAGTACGCTACGCATACCTTCACAGGTTCTGCGTTAACATGGTGGAATACCTATCTAGAGCAAGTGGGACAAGACGATGCGTACGCACTACCGTGGTCAGCATTCAAGCACTTGATGAACGAGAAGTACCGTCCCAGAACCGAGGTCAATAAGCTCAAGACAGAACTTAAAGGGTTACGAACCCAAGGATTTGATATTACCACGTATGAAAGACGATTCACAGAATTGTGCCTATTGTGTCCGGGAGCGTTCGAAGATGAGGAAGAGAAGATCGACGCGTTTGTGAAAGGATTACCGGAAAGAATCCAAGAAGATATAAGTTCACACGAGCCCACCTCCATACAACAGGCATGTAGAATGGCTCACAAACTAGTGAACCAGATTGAAGAAAGAATTAAAGAACAGACTGTTGAAGAGGCCAATGTGAACCAAGTCAAAAGAAAGTGGGAGGAAAACGGTGATAAGAATCACCAATATAACAACAAAAGCAATTACAACAATAATCGCAACAATTATCCCAACAATCGCAACATCAATCGCAACTACAACAAACGGCCCAACAACAACAACAACAACAACAACAACAACAACAACAGCAACTACAACAATCATCCCAACAACAATAATAACCGCAACAACAACAACAATCAGAAGCAGCTATGCCAAAGGTGTGAAAAGTATCACTCGGGGTTCTGCACCAAATTTTGCAATAAGTGTAAAAGAAATGGTCATAGCGCGGCGAAGTGTGAGGTCTACGGACCAGGGGTTAATAGAACGAAAGGAACAAATGGTGTCGGAACGAGTAATGGTGGAGCAAGTAGTGTCGGAGCAAGTTATGCCAATGTAGTTTGTTATAAATGTGGAAAACCGGGCCACATTATTAGAAATTGCCCGAACCAGGAGAACACGAATGGACAAGGCCGTGGAAGAGTTTTCAATATTAATGCGGCAGAGGCACAGGAAGACCCGGAGCTTGTTACGGGTACGTTTCTTATTGACAATAAATCTACTTACGTTTTATTTGATTCGGGTGCGGATAGAAGCTATATGAGTAGAGATTTTTGTGCTAAATTAAGTTGTCCATTGACGCCTTTGGATAGTAAATTTTTACTCGAATTAGCAAATGGTAAAATAATTTCAGCAGATAATATATGTCGGAATCGAGAAATTAAACTGGTTAGCGAAACATTTAAGATTGACTTGATACCAGTAGAGTTAGGGAGTTTTGATGTGATAATCGGTATGGACTGGTTGAAAAAAGTGAAAGCAGAGATCGTTTGTTACAAAAATGCAATTCGCATTAAACGAGAAAAAGAAAAACCCTTAATGGTGTACGGAGAAAAGGGCAACACGAAGCTACATCTTATTAGTAATTTGAAGGCACAAAAACTAATAAGAAAAGGTTGCTATGCTGTTCTAGCACACGTCGAGAAAGTACAAACTGAAGAAAAGAGCATCAATGATGTTCCCGTCGCAAAAGAATTTCCCGATGTATTTCCGAAAGAATTACCGGGATTACCCCCACATCGATCCGTTGAATTTCAAATAGATCTTGTACCAGGAGCTGCACCAATAGCTCGTGCTCCTTACAGACTCGCACCCAGCGAGATGAAAGAACTACAAAGCCAATTACAAGAACTTTTAAAGCGTGGTTTCATTCGACCAAGCACATCACCGTGGGGAGCTCCTGTTTTGTTTGTCAAGAAGAAAGATGGTACATTCAGGTTGTGTATCGACTACCGAGAGTTGAACAAACTTACCATCAAGAACCGCTACCCACTACCGAGAATCGACGACTTATTTGATCAACTACAAGGCTCGTCTGTTTATTCAAAGATTGACTTACGTTCCGGGTATCATCAAATGCGGGTGAAAGAAGATGATATTCCAAAGACTGCTTTCAGAACACGTTACGGTCATTACGAGTTTATGGTCATGCCATTTGGTTTAACTAATGCACCAGCTGTGTTCATGGACCTTATGAACCGAGTGTGTGGACCATACCTTGACAAGTTTGTCATTGTTTTCATTGATGACATACTTATTTACTCAAACAATGACCAAGAACACGGTGAACATTTGAGAAAGGTGTTAGAAGTATTGAGGAAGGAAGAATTGTACGCTAAGTTTTCAAAGTGTGCATTTTGGTTGGAAGAAGTTCAATTCCTCGGTCACATAGTGAACAAAGAAGGTATTAAGGTGGATCCGGCAAAGATAGAAACTGTTGAAAAGTGGGAAACCCCGAAAACTCCGAAACACATACGCCAGTTTTTAGGACTAGCTGGTTACTACAGAAGGTTCATCCAAGACTTTTCCAGAATAGCAAAACCCTTGACTGCATTAACGCATAAAGGGAAGAAATTTGAATGGAATGATGAACAAGAGAAAGCGTTTCAGTTATTGAAGAAAAAGCTAACTACGGCACCTATATTGTCATTGCCTGAAGGGAATGATGATTTTGTGATTTATTGTGACGCATCAAAGCAAGGTCTCGGTTGTGTATTAATGCAACGAACGAAGGTGATTGCTTATGCGTCTAGACAATTGAAGATTCACGAACAAAATTATACGACGCATGATTTGGAATTAGGCGCGGTTGTTTTTGCATTAAAGACTTGGAGGCACTACTTATATGGGGTCAAAAGTATTATATATACCGACCACAAAAGTCTTCAACACATATTTAATCAGAAACAACTGAATATGAGGCAGCGTAGGTGGATTGAATTGTTGAATGATTACGAATTTGAGATTCGTTACCACCCGGGGAAGGCAAATGTGGTAGCCGATGCCTTGAGCAAGAAGGACAGAGAACCCATTCGAGTAAAATCTATGAATATAATGATTCATAATAACCTTACTACTCAAATAAAGGAGGCGCAACAAGGAGTTTTAAAAGAGGGAAATTTAAAGGATGAAATACCCAAGGGATCGGAGAAGCATCTTAATATTCGGGAAGACGGAACCCGGTATAGGGCTGAAAGGATTTGGGTACCAAAATTTGGAGATATGAGAGAAATGGTACTTAGAGAAGCTCATAAAACCAGATACTCAATACATCCTGGAACGGGGAAGATGTACAAGGATCTCAAGAAACATTTTTGGTGGCCGGGTATGAAAGCCGATGTTGCTAAATATGTAGGAGAATGTTTGACGTGTTCTAAGGTCAAAGCTGAGCATCAGAAACCATCAGGTCTACTTCAACAACCCGAAATCCCGGAATGGAAATGGGAAAACATTTCCATGGATTTCATCACTAAATTGCCAAGGACTGCAAGTGGTTTTGATACTATTTGGGTAATAGTTGATCGTCTCACCAAATCACCACACTTCCTGCCAATAAGAGAAGATGACAAGATGGAGAAGTTAGCACGACTGTATTTGAAGGAAGTCGTCTCCAGACATGGAATACCAATCTCTATTATCTCTGATTGGGATGGTAGATTTATTTCAAGATTCTGGCAGACATTACAGCAAGCATTAGGAACTCGTCTAGACATGAGTACTGCCTATCATCCACAAACTGATGGGCAGAGCGAAAGGACGATACAAACGCTTGAAGACATGCTACGAGCATGTGTTATTGATTTCGGAAACAGTTGGGATCGACATCTACCGTTAGCAGAATTTTCCTACAACAACAGCTACCATTCAAGCATTGAGATGGCGCCGTTTGAAGCACTTTATGGTAGAAAGTGCAGGTCTCCGATTTGTTGGAGTGAAGTGGGGGATAGACAGATTACGGGTCCTGAGATTATACAAGAAACTACCGAGAAGATCATCCAAATTCAACAACGGTTGAAAACCGCCCAAAGTCGACAAAAGAGCTACGCTGACATTAAAAGAAAAGATATAGAATTTGAAATTGGAGAGATGGTCATGCTTAAAGTTGCACCTTGGAAAGGCGTTGTTCGATTTGGTAAACGAGGGAAGTTAAATCCAAGGAATATTGGACCATTCAAGATTATTGATCGTGTCGGACCAGTAGCTTACCGACTTGAGTTACCTCAACAACTCGCGGCTGTACATAACACTTTCCACGTCTCGAATTTGAAGAAATTTTTTGCTAAAGAAGATCTCACTATTCCTTTAGATGAAATCCAAATCAACGAAAAACTTCAATTCATCGAAGAACCCGTCGAAATAATGGATCGTGAGGTTAAAAGACTTAAGCAAAACAAGATACCAATTGTTAAGGTTCAATGGAATGCTCGTAGAGGACCCTAGTTCACCTGGGAGCGTGAAGATCAGATGAAGAAGAAATACCCGCATCTATTTCTAGAAGATTCGTCAACACCTTCAACTGTTTAAAATTTCGGGACGAAATTTATTTAACGGGTAGGTACTGTAGTGACCCGAACTTTTCCATGTTTATATATATTAATTGAGATTGATATTTACATGATTAAATGTTTCCAACATGTTAAGCAATCAAACTTGTTAAGACTTGATTAATTGAAATATGTTTCATATAGACAATTGACCACCCAAGTTGACCGGTGATTCACGAACGTTAAAACTTGTAAAAACTATATGATGACATATATATGGATATATATATAGTTAACATGATACTATGATAAGTAAACATATCATTAAGTATATTAACAATGAACTACATATGTAAAAACAAGACTACTAACTTAATGATTTTTAAACGAGACATATATGTAACGATTATCGTTGTAAAGACATTTAATGTATATATATATATATATATATATATATATATATATCATATTAAGAGATATTCATACATGATAATATCATGATAATATAATAATTTAAAATCTCATTTGATATTATAAACATTGGGTTAACAACATTTAACAAGATCGTTAACCTAAAGGTTTCAAAACAACACTTACATGTAACGACTAACGATGACTTAACGACTCAGTTAAAATGTATATACATGTAGTGTTTTAATATGTATTTATATACTTTTTAAAGACTTCAATACACTTATCAAAATACTTCTACTTAACAAAAATGCTTACAATTACATCCTCGTTCAGTTTCATCAACAATTCTACTCGTATGCACCCGTATTCGTACTCGTACAATACACAGCTTTTAAATGTATGTACTATTGGTATATACACTCCAATGATCAGCTCTTAGCAGCCCATGTGAGTCACCTAAAACATGTGGGAACCATCATTTGGCAACTAGCATGAAATATCTCATAAAATTACAAAAATATGAGTAATCATTCATGACTTATTTACATGAAATCAAAATTACATATCCTTTATATCTAATCCATACACCAACGACCAAAAACACCTACAAACACTTTCATTCTTCAATTTTCTTCATCTAATTGACCTCTCTCAAGTTCTATCTTCAAGTTCTAAGTGTTCTTCATATATTCTACAAGTTCTAGTTACATAAAATCAAGAATACTTTCAAGTTTGCTAGCTCACTTCCAATCTTGTAAGGTGATCATCCAACCTCAAGAAATCTTTGTTTCTTACAGTAGGTTATCATTCTAATACAAGTTAATAATCATATTCAAACTTTGGTTCAATTTCTATAACTATAACAATCTTATTTCAAGTGATGATCTTACTTGAACTTGTTTTCGTGTCATGATTCTGCTTCAAGAACTTCGAGCCATCCAAGGATCCGTTGAAGCTAGATCCATTTTTCACTTTTCCAGTAGGTTTATCCAAGGAACTTAAGGTAGTAATGATGTTCATAACATCATTCAATTCATACATATAAAGCTATCTTATTCGAAGGTTTAAACTTGTAATCACTAGAACATAGTTTAGTTAATTCTAAACTTGTTCGCAAACAAAAGTTAATCCTTCTAACTTGACTTTTAAAATCAACTAAACACATGTTCTATATCTATATGATATGCTAACTTAATGATTTAAAACCTGGAGACACGAAACACACCGTAAAACCGGATTTACGCCGTCGTAGTAACACCGCAGGCTGTTTTGGGTTAGTTAATTAAAAACTATGATAAACTTTGATTTAAAAGTTGTTATTCTGAGAAAATGATTTTTATTATGAACATGAAACTATATCCAAAAATTATGGTTAAACTCAAAGTGGAAGTATGTTTTCTAAAATGGTCATCTAGACGTCGTTCTTTCGACTGAAATGACTACCTTTATAAAAACGACTTGTAACTTATTTTTCCGACTATAAACCTATACTTTTTCTGTTTAGATTCATAAAATAGAGTTCAATATGAAACCATAGCAATTTGATTCACTCAAAACGGATTTAAAATGAAGAAGTTATGGGTAAAACAAGATTGGATAATTTTTCTCATTTTAGCTACGTGAAAATTTGTAACAAATCTATTCCAACCATAACTTAATCAACTTGTATTGTATATTATGTAATCTTGAGATACCATAGACACGTATACAATGTTTCGACCTATCATGTCGACACATCTATATATATTTCGGAACAACCATAGACACTCTATATGTGAATGTTGGAGTTAGCTATACAGGGTTGAGGTTGATTCCAAAATATATATAGTTTGAGTTGTGATCAATACTGAGATATGTATACACTGGGTCGTGGATTGATTCAAGATAATATTTATCGATTTATTTCTGTACATCTAACTGTGGACAACTAGTTGTAGGTTACTAACGAGGACAACTGACTTAATAAACTTAAAACATCAAAATATATTAAAAGTGTTGTAAATATATTTTGAACATACTTTGATATATATGTATATATTGTTATAGGTTCGTGAATCAACCAGTGGCCAAGTCTTACTTCCCGACGAAGTAAAAATCTGTGAAAGTGAGTTATAGTCCAACTTTTAAAATCTAATATTTTGGGATGAGAATACATGCAGGTTTTATAAATGATTTACAAAATAGACACAAGTACGTGAAACTACATTCTATGGTTGAATTATCGAAATCGAATATGCCCCTTTTTATTAAGTCTGGTAATCTAAGAATTAGGGAACAGACACCCTAATTGACGCGAATCCTAAAGATAGATCTATTGGGCCCAACAAGCCCCATCCAAAGTACCGGATGCTTTAGTACTTCGAAATTTATATCATATCCGAAGGGTGTCCCGGAATGATGGGGATATTCTTATATATGCATCTTGTTAATGTCGGTTACCAGGTGTTCACCATATGAATGATTTTTATCTCTATGTATGGGGTGTGTATTGAAATATGAAATCTTGTGGTCTATTATTATGATTTGATATATATAGGTTAAACCTATAACTCACCAACATTTTTGTTGACGTTTTAAGCATGTTTATTCTCAGGTGATTATTAAGAGCTTCCGCTATCGCATACTTAAATAAGGACGAGATTTGGAGTCCATGCTTGTATGATATTGTGTAAAAACTGCATTCAAGAAACTTATTTTGTTGTAACATATTTGTATTGTAAACCATTATGTAATGGTCGTGTGTAAACAGGATATTTTAGATTATCATTATTTGATAATCTACGTAAAGCTTTTTAAACCTTTATTGATGAAATAAAGGTTATGGTTTGTTTTAAAATGAATGCAGTCTTTGAAAAACGTCTCATATAGAGGTCAAAACCTCGCAACGAAATCAATTAATATGGAATGTTTTTAATCAATAAGAACGGGACATTTCAAAATGTACCTCCAAAATTGGGAGATCCGGGTAGTTTTATCGTACCATGTATGATGGGTGATTCGGTAGTGTACGATGCACTAGCCGATCTAGGTGCATGTGTTAACCTAATGCCTTACTCATTATATTTAAAACTTGACTTAGGAGACTTGAAACCAACCCAGATTGGTATTCAATTAGTAAACCAATCAGTTGATACTCCCATAGGTATAGCCGAGGATATTCTTGTAAAAGTTGGCTCACTTATCTTTCCCATCGACTTTGTAATTCTAGAAATGCAAGAGGACACAAAAGTTCCTATCATTTTAGGATGTCCTTTCCTTAACACCACAAATGCTATCACTAATTTCCAAAAAGAACAATTAAGTCTAGGTGTCGGAAACGATAGAATAATTTATCACATTGACAAAGCCATGAAACGACCCACTTCCACCGATGACTCTTGTTTTCAAATTGATGTTATAAATCTTTGTGTTAAGGATGAATTGCAGGAGCTACTTGAAATTGATACCTCGGGGTTTGCCCCAGTAAGTGAAAGTGAATACTTCAATATTAATGAAGATTTTGATGAGTTGATGAAGGTGGTCCCGGATGATGAGACCATAGAAGAAGGAATCCCCAAGGAAGAGGAATCACTTGAAGATATCGGAAATAAAGATAGATTCCGTATAAAGAATTCCTTGGAAGAACCACCCGTACTAGAGCTTAAGGAGCTACCCAAACACTTGGAGTATGCTTATCTTGAAGGTACATCTCAATTACTGGTAATAATTGCTTCACATCTTTTCGATAACGAGAAGGATAGGTTAATCTCTATTTTGAAAACCCATAAAAAGACTATAGCCTGGAAAATGACCGACATTCCAGGGATAAACCCGTCTTATTGTACACATAAAATTTTCCTTGAGAATGACTTCAAACCAGTAGTACAAAGACAATATAGGCTAAATCCTAACATGAAAGAGATTGTTAAAAAGGAGGTAGTCAAGCTTCTTGACGCCGGGTTAATCTACCCCATCTCCGATAGTCCTTGGGTTAGTCCAGTACAAGTAGTACCCAAAAAGGGGGTACAACCGTTATTGTAAATGAAAAGAACGAACTCGTTCCAACTAGAACAGTTACCGACTGGAGAGTCTGTATTGATTACAGACGTCTCAATGATGCCGCTAGAAAGGATCTATTCTCGTTGCCTTTTATTGATCAAATGATTGAACGATTAGCGGGGAAAGAATATTATTGCTTTCTGGATGGTTTCTCCGGTTACTTCCAAATTCCAATTGAACTCAACGACCAAGAAAAGACCACATTCACTTGTCCTTTCGGTACCTTTGCCTATCGCCGCATGCCATTTGGTTTATGCAATGCACCCGGAACCTTTCAAAGGTGCATGATGGCAATTTTTGATGATATGGAAGAGGATTGTATGGAAGTCTTCATGGATGACTTTTCCGTGTTTAGAGACTCCTTTAAATCGTGTCTTTTTTACCTTGAACGTATGCTTATCCGATGTGAGAAAGCAAACTTGGTCCTAAATTGGAAAAAATGCCACTTCATGGTGAAGGAGGGCATTGTACTTGGCCACAAGATATCTCGTGCGGGAATAGAGGTAGATAAAGCTAAAATTGAAGTTATTTCTAAGTTACCTATACCGTCGAATGCTAAGGCCACTAGAAGCTTTCTTGGTCACGCGGGATTCTATAGACGATTTATCAAAGATTTTTCTAAAATCGCCCGCCCAATGACCAAACTTCTTGAAAAGGATGCTCCATTTGACGTTGATTCTAATTGCGAGAACGCATTCTCCATTCTAAAGTCAAAACTCAAACAAGCTCCCATTATCGTATCTCCGGATTGGAGTATGCCATTTGAGCTAATGTGTGACGCGAGCGACTATGCCTTAGGTGCTATTTTAGGACAACGTCCCGATAATCATTTTCGCCCAATTTATTATGCGAGCAAAACTCTAACGGGAGCTGTAATTAATTATACCACCACGGAAAAGGAGCTCCTAGCGGTTGTTTATGCGTTTGATTAATTTCGGTCATATTTGGTGTTGTCCAAGACCATTGTTTACATGGACCATTCGTCCCTTAGGTACTTATTCTCGAAACTAGATGCGAAGCATCGTCTCATACGTTGGGTTCTTTTACTTCAAGAATTTGACATTGAGATACGTGACAAGAAAGGAGCCGAGAATCTAGCTGCGATCATCTATCCCGACTTGAAAACCCTGAATTAGATAAACTCGATGATACAATCATCAAGGACACATTTCCTGACGAATCTCTAATGAGGGTTGACAAGGAATCTGAAATCCCATGGTTTGCCCATTTTGCAAACTATCTTGCTTCAGGCATTCTTCAAAAAGGACTTTCGTATCAACAAAAGAAGAAATTCTTCGCGGATTTGAAGTCCTATTTCTGGGAACACCCTGACCTATTTCATGTTGGTGTGGATCAAGTGATTCACCGTTGTGTGTACGGAAAAGAGGCTCAACAAATTCTTAAGCATTGCCATCAAGGGCCCACCGGCGGTCATTTCGGACCAAACCACACAGCAAAAAAAATCCTTGACTCGGGCTTTTATTGGACCACGATCTTTAAAGATGCCCATAACTTCGTTCGGACTTGTAATTCATGCCAATGAATGGGAAACATCACGAAAAAGGATGAGATGCCTCAAACCGGCATCCAAGTTTGTGAAATCTTTAATATTTGGGGAATCGATTTTATGGGACCATTTCCAAGTTCTCATAATTGCAAGTACATCTTAGTAGCCATTGACTATGTGTCCAAATGGGCTGAAGCGAAAGCTTTGCCTACAAATGATGCTAGGGTGGTGGTAAACTTCTTGAAAAATCTCTTCTCGCGCTTTGGAATTCCAAAGGCGCTCATATCCGATCGAGGAACACATTTTGCCAACAACCTTCTTGAAAAGTTGTTGAAGAAGTATGGCGTAACTCACCGTTTCTCTACTCCGTACCACCCGCAAACGAGTGGTCAAGTGAGAACACGAATCGTGCCTTAAAACGTATACTTGAGAAGACGGTTGATAACAACCCTAAGATTTGACAACACAACTTAGATGATGCGTTGTGGGCTTTTAAGACTGCGTTTAAAACACCAATCGGTACTACACCATTCAGAATTGTATATGGTAAAGCGTGCCATATTCCGGTTGAAGTGGAACATAGAGCATACTGGGCGTTGAAGCTTTGTAATTTGGATATGGAAATGACTGGTGAAAACCGAATCATGCAAATGCATGATTTGGAAGAATTAAGATTGGAAGCATACGAGAATTCAAGCTCGTATAAGGGGAAAACAAAAAGATGGCATGATGCCCGACTAAAAGGAGTGAAAGAGTTTGAAACCGGTGACAAGGTTTTGGTTTTTAACTCACGATTTAAATTTTCTCCAGGAAAGTTGAAGTCCCGACGGACGGGACCTTATTTGGTGAAACAAGCATTCCCATCGGGATATGTTGCATTGTTTGGAAACGGGAACACTTTTAAAGTGAATGGTCATCGATTGAAACTCTATTTTGATAGAGTTGACACCACGGTTCAAGATGACATCACTTTCTTCCCCAAGGCTAATTAGCTTGGGAAGGAGTCGCGTGAACGACTCGCTAATAAACTTCACAAATTGTAAATAGTCCCATTCGTATGTCTCGTTTCTTAGAATTGATTGTTTTGAGTGATTTTTGAGACTTAGTACGAACCAAGTTGTTTACGGATCTTCCGCAATGTTTAAAACACAGAAAAACATCAAAAACTGGTGAAACAGGGCCAGATGCGCCGCATCTATGATGGATGCGACGCATCTGAAGACAAGAAAAATCCCGAAAGTTTTAAATGCGCCGAATTTGGGTCATGCGCCACTTTTGGCCTTCAGATGCGCCGCATCTGCTACAGATGCGCCGCATCTGAGCCAGATGGGCCACATCTGCTCCAAATGCGCCGCATCTATGTCTGAATATTACTGCCTTTCTATTTTTTTGCACAAATACGGGAGTTTATCAAGTATTCTCATTTTTTCACCTACAACTCCGACTCTCATCTGATTTTCTCTCAAGGATTCCATCTCTAAACACTAAATCAACCGATTAATCCCATCTTTGAGCATCTAATCCGTCTATCAACATGAGAAAGGTAAGATTAATCTTCATTTCTTCATGATTCTTGTGTTCTTCATTCTCAAATTCGGATTTAGCTTGTTCTAAGTGTGGGGATGTTTGAATCTTCATGTTTTTTGTCATTATATGCTTATATTGTTGTTACTAATCCTTATTTATGCTCGAATTTCATGATTAATTGCTTAAATCTTTACTTTAGAAATTAGGGTTCGTCATGAATTTAGGGGTTTCGAATTTTTGACCATTAATTGATTAAATTAAGATGTTTTGAAGTTTAATTACTAGCATACACTAGCAATTTGCCTTGAACCCTTGTGGAAACACATGATTTTGAATAAATTGAGAATTAGGGTTCTTGAATTGGGGATTTTGACTTTTGTTAACTAGTAAGTGTTCTAAAGAGAATTGAATCAATTCATTGATTATGCTAAACTCGTATATGCCTTAACTTAGTGTTTGTTCGAATTGAAAGTATTATTTGCGAAAGTTAAGGATTGTATGCCTAGGCTTTTTGATAAATTGTTAACTTGAGTTGGCTTTAATTTGCTAAATGAATGGAAACCATTGATTGCATATTGCTTGACATGCTTATTGATGAATGATAATGGTTCCATATATTATGTTTTTGTGAAACTAAACATGCTAGATATGAATGAACTTATGAAGTGATATAGATTATGAGTCATACTAGAAATGTTTGTTGAGAATGAAACTAGTTCATACCATGTTAGGATATTGTTTAACATAAACTTTGAGATTTGATTTGAACTTAAAATATAACATGACTACATGGTTTTCACTTATGAAAGATGTTTTGAATTTCTTTAACGCTAATCAACTTTGTTTGTTGTTTTGTTTGTTTGGTTTTGTTGTGTTTTTATGTAGACTAGAGCATCATCATCAAACCCAAGATCAAAAAAACAAAAGGGCCCGACAGTTAGAGATTCAGACACAAGTGAGGAAGAAAATGTTATTGAAGAAGAAGAAATGGACATAAACAACCAATAACTAAATGTCCGTGGATTAACCACTCCGGATCCATGGATCAATGCGGTTTTGAGGTTATCGGAATATCATGAACGGATGAAGACACTTTTGCACAAAGACGTATATCCGGGTAAATATATTGATTGGTCACCGTTGGAAGAAGCCGGTGAATTGAAAAATTTTCGTAACCTTTTTCGGGTAACATATCAAGGCCATCGAATACATGCATGGGAAAACTTGTTCCGAATGGAAGAAAAAATGTACCCACTCTTAACCAAGGAATTCATTGGTTCACTAAGGGTTGATTATTCTTCGTCAACATCAAATACCTTTATGAGATTTTGGCTTGGAGGGCAAGACCGGACATTAACACTGCTACAATTTGTAAAGGCACCGAATATCTATGAAGGTTTGCCAAACCAATTGATGCAAACTTACTTTAATCAATGTGTAGTCTATGTTTCCTCTTTTAATCATCAAGAAGCGTGGGCGAACATGAGCCATAGCGCATATAATGCCAGCAAGCAGACTTGTAGCAAGCTACTTACTTACGAGCATCGATGCGTCCAAAGATTCATTTCAAGTACGATAAACTGTCAAAAACACAGTAGCGAAAAAGTTACAAACTTGGATATCTGGTACATCCACATGATAATGAATCACACCCAGTTCATATTCCATGAATGATTCTAACATTCCTTCTCGAAGATAGGAAAAAGATTACACCAATTATGGGAGGGCAATATGTAACCAAAATTGCTGAACATTTTCGTGTAAATACAAGTGGGTTAGAAGAGAAACGCATGATTGCCTTTGATAAAGTAAGTTATACAAGGGTAAATATCTTGATGAGGGGGTCGAACGGCCTTCTAACTAGGTATGTGGATCCCGAGTATAGGCAACCGCAACAACCACAACCGCAACCAGATCCACAGCCCCAAGTTGGTAGTAGTTCGGGTCCGGGAAACGATTAGGAGGCATACATGGATCGCCAATTTTCAGCATTGAGTCTCCATCAAGATCAAAATGCTCAGAAGGTAATGGACTATTATGATGCAGGTAACCGGGATATACGACATCACATTGATGTGGGAAATGATAGAACTTGGTACACTCAAGCCGGGCAGCAAAATCAGCTTAACTAGATGCATGAACAGACCGTGTCATACACTGCAGATCCCGCTAACTACTCCCCCTCTCCTTGGCCTGCTTACGACCCATGAGTTCGAATGGGTGATCCATATCCTCCTCATTATCCTTCATCATACCCCCCTCCTAATCAAGAAACTGCTATCATCCCTGTCAATCCGACTTATCAGGAGCACCATCCCTCAGTTTTTCAGCATGAAAACTCGGCAGACCAAAACCAGGAAGAAGCTGGGCCGAGCAACTCTTTTTGGGGACTTTTCTCTGGTTGACGAGATGATTCACGAAGTTGTTAAAGGTTTGATTGATGTTGGTTTGTTTTAAAAATAATTTATTTCATGTTTGGTGTGTAATAAATTGATGATATTTTGGATGTTTGTAATTTGAATAATTTCGTTAATTAAATGTGGGGTTTTTGGTACATGGAGTACCACCCCATGTGTTTGTGTGAGATATTTGTTTGGTTTGTTACAGGTGAGCATTGTGCTAATTGCTGCAAATTTTTAAAGACTGGCAGTAAGTTCAACACATACTTGATTAATGAATGAATTGTGGTAGCAAGAAGAGGATGATGTTCTTATGCTGGCATTCAGTTCAGCGCCATCATCCCGTACACTTCGGTTTTAAACCTAGAAAGTAATAACTCTCTTATACACTATTTAACCCTCTTGAATTTAATTTTTCTGATTTCATCTAACGAGGGCGATACATGAACTCAAGTGTGGGGAGGAAGTTATAAATTCTTTCGGGTTTTGATTTTGGTTAAATTGGCTTAAAATGGTGAAAATTTTTGAACTTTTATCCTCATAAATTCAAATTTTTTTTTAAAATTTGTAGATTTTAAAACTAGGTGTATAAACCAAAATTATTATCACAAAACAAATTAAGAAACAACCAAATGATTGAGTTTATTTTGTTAAAAATCATAAAACTAGTAGTCATATAAAAGAGATAATCATCATGCTATACCACATTTTAATGAAAAGAATCATCAAGTACTTTATTGTTCTAATAATCTAATCCAATGCTCATCTATGTAATGATTGTGAAGGAAGTCAAGTCTTCCAAAATGACACACTTGCTAACTTATGTTAGAAGATGTAGTCCAGAACAGCTGTAGGTTGACGAAAAATCTTGAAAAGTCATCCCTATAATCGGCTGGAAATCCACCTAACCTCAACATCAAACAGGGTTTTTGGTGGTCAGACTAATCCTAACCATGAGATGGGATCTGTCTCGTACAATGGGGGGCACATTGCAAATTAGCTTTTAAGACTAATGAATCTAATCCCCAGATGGATGATCTCCGTAAAGATCAACTGCATCTATGTTAACCGCGGTCAACATACATATGCCATAACAAATTGAGGTGTGAAAACTCATGGCTCACCGATGATATTTGGACATGATATAGTTTCTTCTAAAACTTATACTATTTTATGAACTATATTGTGTAAAACTATTTTTAGGACATCCGGTTTCAAGGTCCATGATACTTCAATCATGGGGGCGAGTAGCTTGCTAAGTGCCAACTGAGGCTTCGGTTTTCAGTTACCCTCAACCGGACTTTGAGGTTATAACCGGAAAACTTGATTAGTGTAAAAAACTAACATGACTAATTTTCAAAACATAAAAGGTTTTCCGTAAAGATCCTAATTTCCCTAAGGATCCAAATTTTCAAGAAATGTGGACTTTAAAACCCACATTTCGACTTTGGTGTGATTTCAATTCACGTGTGTACTCCAAAGGCGTGTGTATAATCAAAACGCGTGCGTGTGTTATTTTTGTGAAATAAATAAAAAAGTGTAAGTGTGATCCAAGTGTGTGTTTCATATAGCGTGAGTTTTTGTGTGCCAAAATAACTTGTGTACAATATCGTGTGAGTGTGATTCCCATTTTTGTGTTCTCAAATAAATAAGTGTGTTTACTATAGTAAATTTCAATTTCTTGTAAGTCTTACTTGAGGACAAGCAAGGTTTAAGTGTGGGGATTTTGATAACGCCAAAATCATACATGTTTATCGTCGTTATTTCGATCTAATTCTGTATCTATTTGTATGTATTTTTTGTACTTATGTATTGTAATTCATGAATATTTGTAAAAGTCCATTGTGAATGAATAGGTGAAGACCAACAGCGAAAAAGGCATCAAAACGAAGATTGAACGCATAGAATAGCCTGAAAATGCTGATACAGGTCCAAATTCGGCGCATCCCTCTTAAATGCAGAGCATCCCTCTTAAATGCGGCGCATCTATGCACAAATAAATTAAAATGTCCCGTTCTTATTGATTAAAAACGTTCCATATTAATTGATTTCGTTGCGAGGTTTTGACCTCTATATGAGACATTTTTCAAAGACTGCATTCATTTTTAAAACAAACCATAACCTTTATTTCATAAATAAAGGTTTAAAAAGCTTTACGTAGATTATCAAATAATGATAATCTAAAATATCCTGTTTACACACGACCATTACATAATGGTTTACAATACAAATATGTTACATCGAAATCAGTTTCTTGAATGCAGTTTTCACACAATATCATACAAACATGGACTCCAAATCTTGTCCTTATTTTAGTATGCAACAGCGGAAGCTCTTAGTATTCACCTGAGAATAAACATGCTTTAAATGTCAACAAAAATGTTGGTGAGTTATAGGTTTAACCTATATATATCAAATCGTAACAATAGACCACAAGATTTCATCTTTCAATACACATCCCATACATAGAGATAAAAATCATTCATATGGTGAACACCTGGTAACCGACATTAACATGATGCATATATAAGAATATCCCCATCATTCCGGGACACCCTTCGGATATGATATAAATTTCGAAGTACTAAAGCATCCGGTACTTTGGATGGGGTTGTTAGACCCAATAGATCTATCTTTAGGATTCGCGTCAATTAGGGTGTCTGTTCCCTAATTCTTAGATTACCAGACATAATAAAAAGGGACATATTCGATTTCGATAATTCAACCATAGAATGTAGTTTCACGTATTTGTGTCTATTTTGTAAATCATTTATAAAACCTGCATGTATTCTCATCCCAAAAATATTAGATTTTAAAAGTGGGACTATAACTCACTTTCACAGATTTTTACTTCATCGGGAAGTAAGACTTAGCCACTGGTTGATTCACGAACCTATAACAATATATACATATATATCAAAGTATGTTCAAAATATATTTACAACACTTTTAATATATTTTGATGTTTTAAGTTTATTAAGTCAGCTGTCCTCGTTAGTAACCTACAACTAGTTGTCCACAGTTAGATGTACAGAAATAAATTGATAAATATTATCTTTAATCAATCCACGACCAAGTGTATACGTATCTCAGTATTGATCATAACTCAAACTATATATATTTTGGAATCAACCTCAACCCTGTATAGCTAACTCCAACATTCACATATAGAGTGTCTATGGTTGTTTCGAAATATATATAGATTTGTTGACATGATAGGTCGAAACATTGTATACATGTCTATGGTATCTCAAGATTACATAATATACAATACAAGTTGATTAAGTTATGGTTGGAATAGATTTGTTACCAATTTTCACGTATCTAAAATGAGAAAAATTATCCAATCTTGTTTTACCCATAACTTCTTCATTTTAAATCCGTTTTGAGTAAATCAAATTGATATGGTTTCATATTGAACTCTATTTTATGAATCTAAACAGAAAAAGTATAGGTTTATAGTCGGAAAAATAAGTTACAAGTCGTTTTTGTAAAGGTAGTCATTTCAGTCGAAAGAACGACGTCTAGATGACCATTTTAGAAAACATACTTCCACTTTGAGTTTAACCATAATTTTTGGATATAGTTTCATGTTCATAATAAAAATCATTTTCCCAGAATAACAACTTTTAAATCAAAGTTTATCATAGTTTTTAATTAACTAACCCAAAACAGCCCGCGGTGTTACTACGACGGCGTAAATCCGATTTTACGGTGTTTTTCGTGTTTCCAGGTTTTAAATCATTAAGTTAGCATATAATATAGATATAGAATATGTGTTTTATTGATTTTAAAAGTCAAGTTAGAAGGATTAACTTTTATTTGCGAACAAGTTTAGAATTAACTAAACTATGTTCTAGTGATTACAAGTTTAAACCTTCGAATAAGATAGCTTTATATGTATGAATCGAATGATGTTATGAATATCATTACTACCTCAAGTTCCTTGGATAAGCCTACTGGAAATGAGAAAAATAGATCTAGCTTAAAAGGATCCTTGGATGGCTTGAAAGTTCTTGAAACAGAATCATGACACGAAAACAATTTCAAGTAAGATTTCCACTCGAAATAAGATTGTTATAGTTATAGAAATTGAATTAAAGTTTGAATATGATTATTACCTTGTATTAGAAAGATAACCTACTGTAAGTAACAAAGGTTTCTTGATCTTGGATGATTACTTGGAATGGATTTAGAAAACTTGGAAGTAAACTTGTAATCTTGGAAGTATTCTTGATTTTATGAAACTAGAACTTTTGGAATTTATGAAGAACACTTAGAACTTGAAGATAGAACTTGAGAGAGATCAATTAGATGAAGAAAATTGAAGAATGAAAGTGTTTGTAGGTGTTTTTGGTCGTTGGTGTATGGATTAGATATAAAGGATATGTAATTTTGTTTTCATGTAAATAAGTCATGAATGATTACTCATATTTTTCTAATTTTATGAGATATTTCATGCTAGTTGCCAAATTATGGTTCCCACATGTGTTAGGTGACTCACATGGGCTACTAAGAGCTGATCATTGGAGTGTATATACCAATAGTACATACATCTAAAAGCTGTGTATTGTACGAGTACGAATACGGGTGCATACGAGTAGAATTGTTGATGAAACTGAACGAGAATGTAATTGTAAGCATTTTTGTTAAGTAGAAGTATTTTGATAAGTGTCTTGAAGTCTTTCAAAAGTGTATGAATACATATTAAAACACTACATGTATATACATTTTAACTGAGTCGTTAAGTCATCGTTAGTCGTTACATGTAAATGTTGTTGTGAAATCTTTAGGTTAACGATCTTGTTGAATGTTGTTAACCCATTGTTTATTATAACAAATGAGATGTTAAATTGTTATATTATCATGATATTATGATATATAATATATCTTAGTATGATATATATACAGTTAAATGTCGTTACAATGATAATCGTTACATATATGTCTCGTTTCGAAATCATTAAGTTAGTAGTCTTATTTTTACATATGTATTTCATTTTTAATACACCTAATAATATATTTACTTATCATTTAATATAATTAACCAAGTGTATCAATATCTTAATATGATTCATATGTACCTAGTAAGACGTTGTTATAACGATAATCGTTATATATATCGTTTTGAGTTTCTTAAATTAATAGTCTCATTTTTTATGTATATAACTCATTGTTAAAATACCTAATGAGATACATACTTATAATAAAATCATGTTAACTATATATATAACCATATATATGTCATCGTATAGTTTTTACAAGTTTTAACGTTCGTGAATCACCGGTCAACTTGGGTGGTCAATTGTCTATATGAAACCTATTTCAATTAATCAAGTCTTAACAAGTTTGATTGCTTAACATGTTGGAAACACTTAATCATGTAAATAACAATTTCATTTAATATATATATATATATATATATATATATATATATATATATATATATATATATATATATATATATATATATATATATATATATATATATAAACATGGAAAAGTTCGGGTCACTACAGTACCTACCCGGTAAATAAATTTCGTCCCGAAATTTTAAGAAGTTGGAGGTGTTGACGTATCTTCTGGAAATAAATGTGGGTATTTCTTCTTCATCTGATCTTCACGCTCCCAGGTGAACTCGGGTGCTCTACGAGCATTCCATCAAACCTTAACAATTGGTATCTTGTTTTGCTTAAGTCTTTTCACCTCACGATCCATTATTTCGACGGGTTCTTCGATAAATTGAAGTTTTTCGTTGATTTGGATTTCATCTAACAGAATAGTGAGATCTTCTTTAGCAAAACATTTCTTCAAATTCGAGACGTGGAAATTGTTATGTACAGCCGTGAGTTGTTGAGGTAACTCAAGTCGGTAAGCTACTGGTCCGACACGATCAATAATCTTGAATGGTCCAATGTACCTTGGATTTAGTTTCCCCCGTTTACCAAATCGAACAACGCCTTTCCAAGGTGAAACCTTAAGCATGACCATTTCTCCAATTTCAAACTCTATATCTTTTCTTTTACTGTCCGCGTAGCTCTTTTGTCGACTCTGGGCGGTTTTCAATCTTTGTTGAATTTGGATGATTTTCTCGGTAGTTTCTTGTATTATCTCCGGACCCGTAATCTGTCTATCCCCCACTTCACTCCAACAAATCGGATACCTGCACTTTCTACCATAAAGTGCTTCAAACGGCGCCATCTCAATGCTTGAATGGTAGCTGTTGTTGTAGGAAAATTCTGCTAACGGTAGATGTCGATCCCAACTGTTTCCGAAATCAATAACACAAGCTCGTAGCATGTCTTCAAGCGTTTGTATCGTCCTTTCGCTCTGCCCATTAGTTTGTGGATGATAGGCAGTACTCATGTCTAGACGATTTCCCAATGCTTGCTGTAATGTCTGCCAGAATCTTGAAATAAATCTGTCATCCCTATCCGAGATAATAGAGATTGGTATTCCATGTCTGGAGATGACTTCCTTCAAATATAGTCGTGCTAACTTCTCCATCTTGTCATCTTCTCTTATTGGCAGGAAGTGTGCTGACTTGGTGAGACGATCAACTATTACCCAAATACTATCATAACCACTTGCAGTCCTTGGCAATTTAGTAATGAAATCCATGGTAATGTTTTCCCATTTCCATTCCGGGATTTCAGGTTGTTGTAGTAGACCTGATGGTTTCTGATGTTCAGCTTTGACCTTAGAACACATCAAACATTCTCCTATATATTTAGCAATATCGGCTTTCATACCTGGCCACCAAAAATATTTCTTAAGATCCTTGTACATCTTCCCCGTTCCAGGATGTATTGAGTATCTGGTTTTATGAGCTTCTCTAAGTACCATTTCTCTCATATCTCCAAATTTTGGTACCCAAATTCTTTCAGCCCTATACCGGGTTCCGTCTTCCCGAATATTAAGATGCTTCTCCGATCCTTTGGGTATTTCATCCTTTAAATTTCCCTCTTTTAAAACTCCTTGTTGCACCTCCTTTATTTGAGTAGTAAGGTTAGTGTGAATCATTATATTCATAGATTTTACTCGAATGGGTTCTCTGTCCTTTCTGCTCAAGGCGTCAGCTACCACATTTGCCTTCCCTGGGTGGTAACGAATCTTAAAGTCGTAATCATTCAACAATTCAATCCACCTACGCTGCCTCATATTCAGTTGTTTCTGATTAAATATGTGTTGAAGACTTTTGTGGTCGGTATATATAATACTTTTGACCCCATATAAGTAGTGCCTCCAAGTCTTTAATGCAAAAACAACCGCGCCTAATTCCAAATCATGCGTCGTATAATTTTGCTCGTGAATCTTCAATTGTCTAGACGCATAAGCAATCACCTTCGTCCGTTGCATTAATACACAACCGAGACCTTGCTTTGATGCGTCACAATAAATCACAAAATCATCATTCCCTTCAGGCAATGACAATATAGGTGCCGTAGTTAGCTTTTTCTTCAATAACTGGAACGCTTTCTCTTGTTCATCCTTCCATTCAAATTTCTTCCCTTAATGCGTTAATGCAGTCAAGGGTTTTGCTATTCTGGAAAAGTCTTGGATGAACCTTCTGTAGTAACCAGCTAGTCCTAAAAACTGGCGTATGTGTTTCGGAGTTTTCGGGGTTTCCCACTTTTCAACAGTTTCTATCTTTGCTGGATCCACCTTAATACCTTCTTTGTTCACTATGTGACCTAGGAATTGAACTTCCTCCAACCAAAATGCACACTTTGAAAACTTAGCGTACAATTCTTCCTTCCTCAATACTTCTAACACCTTTCTCAAATGTTCACCGTGTTCTTGGTCATTCTTTGAGTAAATAAGTATGTCATCAATGAAAACAATGACAAACTTGTCATGGTATGGTCCACACACTCAGTTCATAAGGTCCATGAACACAGCTGGTGCATTAGTTAAACTAAACGGCATGACCATAAACTCGTAATGACCGTAACGTGTTCTGAAAACAGTCTTTGGAAAATCATCTTCTTTCACCCGCATTTGATGATACCCGGAACGTAAGTCAATCTTTGAATAAACAGACGAGCCTTGTAGTTGATCAAATAAGTCGTCGATTCTCGGTAGTGGGTAGCGGTTCTTGATGGTAAGTTTGTTCAACTCTCGGTAGTCGATAAACAACCTGAATGTACCATCTTTCTTCTTGACAAACAAAATAGGAGCTCCCCACGGTGATGTGCTTGGTCGAATGAAACCACTCTCTAAAAGTTCTTGTAATTGGCTTTGCAGTTCTTTCATCTCACTGGGTGCGAGTCTATAAGGAGCACGAGCTATTGGTGCAGCTCCTGGTACAAGATCTATTTGAAATTCAACAGATCGATGTGGAGGTAGTCCCGGTAATTCTTTCGGAAATACATCGAGAAATTCTTTTGCGACGGGAACATCATTGATGCTCTTTTCTTCAGTTTGTACTTTCTCGACGTGTGCTAGAACAGCATAGCAACCTTTTCTTATTAGTTTTTGTGCCTTCAAATTACTAATAAGATGTAGCTTCATGTTGCCCTTTTCTCCGTACACCATTAAGGGTTCTCCTTCTTCTCGTACAATGCGAATTGCATTTTTATAACATACGATCTCTGCTTTCACCTTCTTCAGCCAGTCCATGCCAACTATTACATCAAAACTCCCTAACTCTACTGGTATCAAATCAATCTTAAATATTTCGCTACCCAGTTTAATTTCTCGATTCCGGCATATATTATCTGCTGAAATTAATTTACCGTTTGCTAATTCGAGTAAAAATTTACTATCCAACGGCGTCAATGGACAACTTAATTTAGCACAAAAATCTCTACTCATATAGCTTCTATCCGCACCCGAATCAAATAAAACGTAAGCAGATTTATTGTCAATAAGAAACGTACCCGTAACAAGCTCCGGGTCTTCCTGTGCCTCTGCCGCATTAATGTTGAAAACTCTTTCGCGGCCTTGTCCATTCGTGTTCTCCTGGTTCGGGAAATTTCTAATAATGTGGCCCAATTTTCCACATTTATAACAAACTACATTGGCATAACTTGCTCCGACACTACTTGCTCCGCCATTACTCATTCCGACACCATTTGTTCCTTTCGTTCTATTAACCCCTAGTCCGTAGACCTCACACTTCGCCGCGCTATGACCATTTCTTTTATACTTGTTGCAACATTTGGTGCAGAACCCCGAGTGATACTTTTCACACCTTTGGCATAGCTGCTTCTGATTGTTGTTGTTGTTGTTGCGGTTGTTATTGTTGTTGGGATGATTGTTGTAGTTGCTGTTGTTGTTGTTGTTGTTGTTCTTATTGTTGGGCCGTTTGTTGTAGTTGCGATTGATGTTGCGATTGTTGGGATAATTGTTGCGATTATTATTGTAATTGCTGTTGTTGTTGTATTGGTGATTCTTATCACCGTTTTCATCCCACTTTCTTTTGACTTGCTTCACATTGGCCTCTTCAGCTGTCTGTTCTTTAATTCTTTCCTCAATCTGGTTCACTAGTTTGTGAGCCATTCTACATGCCTGTTGTATGGAGGCGGGCTCGTGTGAACTTATATCTTTTTGGATTCTTTCCGGTAATCCTTTTACAAACGCGTCGATCTTCTCTTCCTCATCTTCGAACGCTCCCGGACACAATAGGCACAATTCTGTGAATCGTCTTTCGTACGTGGTAATATCAAATCCTTGGGTTCGTAACCCTCTAAGTTCTGTCTTGAGCTTATTGACCTCGGTTCTGGGACGGTACTTCTCGTTCATCAAGTGCTTGAATGCTGACCACGGTAGTGCGTACGCATCATCTTGTCCCACTTGCTCTAGATAGGTATTCCACCATGTTAACGCAGAACATGTGAAGGTATACGTGGCGTACTTCACTTTGTCCTCTTCAGTACACTTACTTATGGTAAACACCGATTCGACCTTCTCGGTCCACCGTTTCAATCCGATCGGTCCTTCGGTTCCATCAAATTCCAAAGGTTTGCAGGCAGTGAATTCTTTGTAGGTGCATCCTACACGATTTCCTGTACTGCTAGATCCAAGGTTATTGTTGGTATGTAGCGCAGCCTGTACTGCGGCTATGTTTGAAGCTAGAAAAGTACGGAATTCCTCTTCATTCATATTCACGGTGTGTCGAGTAGTCGGTGCCATTTCCTTCAAAATAGTCAAATGGAACAAGTTAATCATACAGAATATTAAGAGTAGTTAATAGTATTTCGTAGCATAATATGAACTCATTTATAAAAGTTTTTTCTTCATATTAGCGTTTTATAAGTTTAAATTCGGGTAGTACCTACCCATTAAGTTCATACTTAGTAGCTAATATATACAATTCAACTACTACAATTCTATATGAAAAACTGATTATAATAATATTTCGCGTTCAAATTTTATACAATATTTTACAAACTTACAATACCGCTTATTTTACATAAAGCATGAAATATAGCACACAATAACTTTGATACAAGATATTTGTGAAGATAATTCTAGCTAGTACACAAGTCGTTCAGCAAAGGCAATAAAGACACGTAATTCATACGTCCAGAAACAAGTCATGCATTCTGGTTTTACTAGGACTACTTCCCATCCTTGGTCTTGTGGAACATAACCGTTATGGCCGTTGATAAGACAGCGTGTTGTAACGTCGTCAAAGGGACGAGGGTTACGTAATGACCAACAGTCTCGTAATAACCTAAAAACCTCATTTCTTACCCCAATTACCGACTCCGTCAGTTGTGGGAACGTTTTGTTTAATAGTTGTGTCCCGATGTTCTTTTTCTCACTTTGGTGAGAAGCGAACATTACTAATCCGTAAGCATAGCATGATTCTTTATGTTGCATGTTAGCCGCTTTTTCTAAATCATGAAGTCCTATATTCGGATACATTGAGTCAAAATAATTTCTTAACCCGT
The DNA here is from genome assembly GCF_046630445.1 of Rutidosis leptorrhynchoides. Taxonomy (NCBI): domain Eukaryota; kingdom Viridiplantae; phylum Streptophyta; class Magnoliopsida; order Asterales; family Asteraceae; genus Rutidosis; species Rutidosis leptorrhynchoides. The sequence continues at coordinate 718,488,310 of NC_092333.1, forward strand.
TGCGTAAAATAGCATTTGGGTTCCCCGCAATATATGCGTCAAAGTAAACACATCGTAACTTATGGGTTTCCCAATGTGATATCCCCCATTTTTCAAACGAAAGTCTCTTATAAACTAAGACATTCTTGGAACGTTCTTCGAATGTCTTACAAACTGATTTCGCCGTAAATAGTTGTGCCGAAGAATTCTGACCGACTCTAGACAAGATTTCATCAATCATGTCTCCGGGTAGGTCTCTTAAAATATTGGGTTGTCTATCCATTTTGTGTTTTTATACTGTAAAATAGACAAGAGTTAGATTCATAAAAAAAAATACTTATTAATACAAGCAATTTTTACATATATCATAAAGCATAAGCACACTATATTACATATATTACACCACACGAATACATCTATCTTATTCTGACTCGCTCGTTTCTTCTTCTTCGGTTTTGATTCATTTTGCCAAGTTTCTAGGGATATATGATGTTCCCCTAATACGAGCTGTCGTTTTCCACAACGGTTTAGAAAAACCTGGTGGTTTAGAGGTTCCCGGGTCATTGTAACAACTTAACGGCTTCGGGGGTTGACGATACATATAAAGTTCATCGGGGTTGGAATTAGATTTCTCTATTTTTGTGCCCTTTCCCTTATTGTTCTCTTTTGCCTTCTTAAATTGTGTTGGGGTAATTTCTATAACATCATCGGATTCCTTGTCGGGATCCGATTCATCGGAGAATTGGTAATCCTCCCAATACTTTGCTTCCTTGGCGGAAACACCATTGACCATAATTAACTTTGGTCGGTTGGTTGAGGATTTTCTTCTACTTAACCGTTTTATTATTTCCCCCACTGGTTCTATTTCTTCTTCCGGTTCCGATTCTTCTTCCGGTTCCGATTCTTCTTCCGGTTCCGACTCTTCTTCCGGTTCCTCTTCGGGAACTTGTGAATCAGTCCACGAATTATTCCAATTTACATTTGACTCTTCATTATTATTAGGTGAGTCAATGGGACTTGTTCTAGAGGTAGACATCTATCACATAATATCAAACACGTTAAGAGATTAATATATCACATAATATTTACATGTTAATAATATATAGTTTCCAACAAAAATGTTAAGCAATCATTTTTAAAAAAAAACACGGTCGAAGTCCAGACTCACTAATGCATTCTGACAAACTCGATAAGACACACTAATGCAAATTTTTTTGGTTCTCTAAGACCAACGCTCGGATACCAACTGAAATGTCCCATTCTTATTGATTAAAAAAGTTCCATATTAATTGATTTCGTTGCGAGGTTTTGACCTCTATATGAGACATTTTTCAAAGACTGCATTCATTTTTAAAACAAACCATAACCTTTATTTCATAAATAAAGGTTTAAAAAGCTTTACGTAGATTATCAAATAATGATAATCTAAAATATCCTGTTTACACACGACCATTGCATAATGGTTTACAATACAAATATGTTACATCGAAATCAGTTTCTTGAATGCAGTTTTTACACAATATCATACAAACATGGACTCCAAATCTTGTCCTTATTTTAGTATGCAACAGCGGAAGCTCTTAGTATTCACCTGAGAATAAACATGCTATAAACGTCAACAAAAATGTTGGTGAGTTATAGGTTTAACCTATATATATCAAATCGTAACAATAGACCACAAGATTTCATATTTCAATACACATCCCATACATAGAGAAAAAAATCATTCATATGGTGAACACCTGGTAACCGACATTAACAAGATGCATATATAAGAATATCCCCATCATTCCGGGACACCCTTCGGATATGATATAAATTTCGAAGTACTAAAGCATCCGGTACTTTGGTTGGGGTTTGTTAGACCCAATAGATCTATCTTTAGGATTCGCGTCAATTAGGGTGTCTGTTCCCTAATTCTTAGATTACCAGACATAATAAAAAGGGGCATATTCGATTTCGATAATTCAACCATAGAATGTAGTTTCACGTACTTGTGTCTATTTTGTAAATCATTTATAAAACCTGCATGTATTCTCATCCCAAAAATATTAGATTTTAAAAGTGGGACTATAACTCACTTTCACAGATTTTTACTTCGTCGGGAAGTAAGACTTGGCCACTGGTTGATTCACGAACCTATAACAATATATACATATATATCAAAGTATGTACAAAATATATTTACAATAATTAATATATTTTGATGTTTTAAGTTTATTAAGTCAGCTGTCCTCGTTAGTAACCTACAACTAGTTGTCCACAGTTAGATGTACAGAAATAAATCGATAAATATTATCTTGAATCAATCCATGACCCAGTGTATACGTATCTCAGTATTGATCACAACTCAAACTATATATATTTTGGAATCAACCTCAACCCTGTATAGCTAACTTCAACATTCACATATAGAGTGTCTATGGTTGTTCAGAAATATATATAGATGTGTCGACATGATAGGTCAAAACATTGTATACGTGTCTATGGTATCTCAAGATTATATAATATACAATACAAGTTGATTAAGTTATGGTTGGAATAGATTTGTTACCAATTTTCACGTAGCTAAAATGAGAAAAATTATCCAATCTTGTTTTACCCATAACTTCTTCATTTTAAATCCGTTTTGAGTGAATCAAATTGTTATGGTTTCATATTGAACTCTATTTTATGTATCTAAACAGAAAAAGTATAGGTTTATAGTCGGAAAAATAAGTTACAAGTCGTTTTTATAAAGGTAGTCATTTCAGTCGAAAGAACGACGTCTAGATGACCATTTTAGAAAACATACTTCCACTTTGAGTTTAACCATAATTTTTGGATATAGTTTCATGTTCATAATAAAAATCATTTTCCCAGAATAACAAATTTTAAATCAAAGTTTATCATAGTTTTTAATTAACTAACCCAAAACAGCCCGCGGTGTTACTACGACGGCGTAAATCCGGTTTTACGGTGTTTTTCGTGTTTCCAGGTTTTAAATCATTAAGTTAGCATATCATATAGATATAGAACATGTGTTTTGTTGATTTTAAAAGTCAAGTTAGAAGGATTAACTTTTATTTGCGAACAAGTTTAGAATTAACTAAACTATGTTCTAGTGATTACAAGTTTAAACCTTCGAATAAGATAGCTTTATATGTATGAATCGAATGATGTTATGAACATCATTACTACCTTAAGTTCCTTGGATAAACCTACTGGAAATGAGAAAAATAGATCTAGCTTAAAAGGATCCTTGGATGGCTTGAAAGTTCTTGAAGCAGAATCATGACACGAAAACAATTTCAAGTAAGATTTCCACTCGAAATAAGATTGTTATAGTTATAGAAATTGAATTAAAGTTTGAATATGATTATTACCTTGTATTAGAAAGATAACCTACTATAAGTAACAAAGGTTTCTTGATCTTGGATGATTACTTGGAATGGATTTAGAAAACTTGGAAGTAAACTTGCAATCTTGGAAGTATTCTTGATTTTATGAAACTAGAACTTTTGGAATTTATGAAGAACACTTAGAACTTGAAGATAGAACTTGAGAGAGATCAATTAGATGAAGAAAATTAAAGAATTAAAGTGTTTGTAGGTGTTTTTGGTCGTTGGTGTATGGATTAGATATAAAGGATATGTAATTTTGTTTTCATGTAAATAAGTCAAGAATGATTACTCATATTTTTGTAATTTTATGAGATATTTCATGCTAGTTGCCAAATGATGGTTACCACATGTGTTAGGTGACTCACATGGGCTGCTAAGAGCTGATCATTGGAGTGTATATACCAATAGTACATACATCTAAAAGCTGTGTATTGTACGAGTACGAATACGTGTGCATACGAGTAGAATTGTTGATGAAACTGAACGAGAATGTAATTGTAAGCATTTTTGTTAAGTAGAAGTATTTTGATAAGTGTCTTGAAGTCTTTCAAAAGTGTATGAATACATATTAAAACACTACATGTATATACATTTTAACTGAGTCGTTAAGTCATCGTTAGTCGTTACATGTAAATGTTGTTGTGAAACCTTTAGGTTAACGATCTTGTTGAATGTTGTTAACCCATTGTTTATTATAACAAATGAGATGTTAAATTGTTATATTATCATGATATTATGATATATAATATATCTTAGTATGATATATATACAGTTAAATGTCGTTACAACGATAATCGTTACATATATGTCTCGTTTCGAAATCATTAAGTTAGTAGTCTTATTTTTACATATGTATTTCATTGTTAATACACTTAATAATATATTTACTTATCATTTAACATAATTAACCAAGTGTATCAATATCTTAATATGATTCATATGTACCTAGTAAGACGTTGTTATAACGATAATCGTTATATATATCGTTTTCGAGTTTCTTAAATTAATAGTCTCATTTTTTATGTATATAACTCATTGTTAAAATACCTAATGAGATACATACTTATAATAAAATCATGTTAACTATATATATAACCATATATATGTCATCGTATAGTTTTTACAAGTTTTAACGTTCGTGAATCACCGGTCAACTTGGGTGGTCAATTGTCTATATGAAACCTATTTCAATTAATCAAGTCTTACCAAGTTTGATTGCTTAACATGTTGGAAACACTTAATCTTGTAAATAAAAATTTCATTTAATATGTATATAAACATGGAAAAGTTCGGGTCACTACATAAATCACGACAGTTTATGATGCGGAGCATCGAGCAAATTCAGGAGAAAAATGCCCCAGATGCAGCGCATCTGATCCAGATACGGCGCATCCAAGACAGATGCAGCGCATCTGTCCCAGATGCGGTGCATCTGTCCCCCTGCCGACAGTTCTGAGTGCCAAAACGAGTTGGATTACACTAGCCTTAAAGGGATGCGGCGCATCCAAAGTAAATGCGGCGCATCTGGTCACTTTCTGGCCAAAATACCTAACTTTTGAGCCTATTTAAGGAAGGCTTTGGTTACATACTTGATACACCTTCACTATTACATTCTCTCTCAGTTCTAGTACGATTTTCAAGGCTCAAGGAAGGTTATAGGGTCAATCTCCATTCTTTCAACATCAAGATTAAGCTAGGATTATTCATCGCAATCGGTATTATCGTTTTATATCTTTTATACATGAATTCAAATTGTATTTACTGTTTCATTAGTTCTACTATGATTATGTTTGGCTAAAAGACTTGTGTGTTTACTTCAATGTAAGATTTATGGCTTGGGATTGTTCTATATTTCGATGTTATGATAGTCACATATATGTTTGATTGATTAAATTACCTAGTCCAACCAAAAGAACCATAGTTATGATTGTTAGTTTCTCACTTCAATTTCGTAAATAGTAAACCAATTAATGTAAGTTAACTTGGTGAACAATTTATTCTTCAATACACCTAGTAATATAGACGGTTAGATACATAAGCTTAAGTGATTTCGTTATGTGTTTAATCCGGTAATTGAACAAGTTTCAAAGCAACATAGTCATGAAATTACCTCAAGTGATTGTTGTAGTTTAGGTTTTACGTGAGTTCAACCGGGTTGGGTCTAGTTAGTTAAATCAATCTAAATCACCATGTTCTTCCAAGAAATCCATTGTTGTAACCATCTTTATATCCTAGTTCAATTATACTTGTTGTGACTTGATTTATGTGAGTTTATCATTGGCTATAACTTGTACTTCAACACCTAGTGATATAGCCACCTATATGTGAGTATAGGATGATAATTGAATGATATTTAGATTTTACAATCGTGTAGTTCACTTAGAGTGATCTTAGTAAACTAGGTTTTATGTGAATTTAACCAAGAAAGAATCCTGTTGATTAAACATAGTTCTTAAGTTTATAGAAATTGTGAAATTAATATAAACTCCTCTATTGTAACTATCACATAACGGTTTTAATTATAAAAGAACAATCCTTGTCGTTTATCAAGCATAGAAGTAAACACCGCATTCTCATTCTTGTTATTCATTATATTTATTTACTATTTCGTTAAACAAAAATACAACTTCAAATACAAACCCCCCCTTTTAGAATAATTAATCGTAGTAAAGTCATTAAAACAAACTTCTCCATGTGGATCGAAATGGTCAATTTACTTGCTAGTTACTACATGATCGGGTTTAGTTGCTTGTATTATGTGTTAATTTTTGAGCATATTGTCTACATTTTAAAGGTTACGTTTTGACACATCACGATGCATTAACCTTGCTCTGTAAACCTAACGCCAATCACTCCGAAATCCTATCCAAGGGACTTACCGAAAAGGATCTCCGGTCAGATCTTGATATTCTGAACAAAATCATTGACCACAACATCTATTGTAGGCTGGGAAACCACTCCCACATTCATGTCACTCAAATTTATGTCATGTGGGCAATCGAATTAAATATGGAGATTAATGTGGCGTTTCTGATGTAGTGACCCGAACTTTTCCATGTTTATATATATTAATTGAGATTGATGTTTACATGATTAAATGTTTCCAACATGTTAAGCAATCAAACTTGTTAAGACTTGATTAATTGAAATAGGTTTCATATAGACAATTGACCACCCAAGTTGACCGGTGATTCACGAACGTTAAAACTTGTAAAAAAAACTATATGATGACATATATATGGTTATATATATAGTTAACATGATATTATGATAAGTAAACATATCATTAATTATATTAACAATGAACTACATATGTAAAAACAAGACTACTAACTTAATGATTTTGAAACGAGACATATATGTAACGTTTATCGTTGTAACGACATTTAATGTATATATATCATATTAAGAGATATTCGTACATCATAATATCATGATAATATAATAATTTAAAATCTCTTTTGATATTATAAACATTGGGTTAACAACATTTAACAAGATCGTTAACCTAAAGGTTTCAAAACAACACTTACATGTAACGACTAACGATGACTTAACGACTCAGTTAAAATGTATATACATGTAGTGTTTTAATATGTATTTATACACTTTTGAAAGACTTCAATACACTTATCAAAATACTTCTACTTAACAAAAATGCTTACAATTACATTCTCGTTCAGTTTCATCAACAATTCTACTCGTATGCACCGGTATTCGTACTCGTACAATACACAGCTTTTAGATGTATGTACTATTGGTATATACACTCCAATGATCAGCTCTTAGCAGCCCATGTGAGTCACCTAACACATGTGGGAACCATCATTTGGCAACTAGCATGAAATATCTCATAAGATTACAAAAATATGAGTAATCATTCATGACTTATTTACATGAAAACAAAATTACATATCCTTTATATCTAATACATACACCAACGACCAAAAACACCTACAAACACTTTCATTCTTCAATTTTCTTCATCTAATTGAACTCTCTCAAGTTCTATCTTCAAGTTCTAAGTGTTCTTCATAAATTCCAAAAGTTCTAGTTTCATAAAATCAAGAATACTTTCAAGTTTGCTAGCTCACTTCCAATCTTGTAAGGTGATCATCCAACCTCAAGAAATCTTTGTTTCTTACAGTAGGTTATCATTCTAATACAAGGTAATAATCATATTCAAACTTTGGTTCAATTTCTATAACTATAACAATCTTATTTCAAGTGATGATCTTACTTGAACTTGTTTTCGTGTCATGATTCTGCTTCAAGAACTTCGAGCCATCCAAGGATCCGTTGAAGCTAGATCTATTTTTCTCTTTTCCAGTAGGTTTATCCAAGGAACTTAAGGTAGTAATGATGTTCATAACATCATTCGATTCATACATATAAAGCTATCTTATTCGAAGGTTTAAACTTGTAATCACTAGAACATAGTTTAGTTAATTCTAAACTTGTTCGCAAACAAAAGTTAATCCTTCTAACTTGACTTTTAAAATCAACTAAACACATGTTCTATATCTATATGATATGCTAACTTAATGATTTAAAACCTGGAAACACGAAAAACACCGTAAAACCGGATTTACGCCGTCGTAGTAACACCGCGGGCTGTTTTGGGTTAGTTAATTAAAAACTATGATAAACTTTGATTTAAAAGTTTTTATTCTGAGAAAATAATTTTTATTATGAACATGAAACTATATCCAAAAATTATGGTTAAACTCAAAGTGGAAGTATGTTTTCTAAAATAGTAATCTAGACGTCGTTCTTTCGACTGAAATGACTACCTTTACAAAAACGACTTGTAACTTATTTTTCCGACTATAAACCTATACTTTTTCTGTTTAGATTCATAAAATAGAGTTCAATATGAAACCATAGCAATTTGATTCACTCAAAACGGATTTAAAATGAAGAAGTTATGGGTAAAACAAGATTGGATAATTTTTCTCATTTTAGCTACGTGAAAATTGGTAACAAATCTATTCCAACCATAACTTAATCAACTTGTATTGTATATTATGTAATCTTGAGATACCATAGACACGTATACAATGTTTCGACCTATCATGTCAACACATCTATATATATTTCGGAACAACCATAGACACTCTATATGTGAATGTTGGAGTTAGCTATACAGGGTTGAGGTTGATTCCAAAATATATATAGTTTGAGTTGTGATCAATACTGAGATACGTATACACTGGGTCGTGGATTGATTCAAGATAATATTTATCGATTTATTTCTGTACATCTAACTGTGGACAACTAGTTGTAGGTTACTAACGAGGACAGCTGACTTAATAAACTTAAAACATCAAAATATATTAAAAGTGTTGTAAATATATTTTGAACATACTTTGATATATATGTATATATTGTTATAGGTTCGTGAATCAACCAGTGGCCAAGTCTTACTTCCCGACGAAGTAAAAATCTGTGAAAGTGAGTTATAGTCCCACTTTTAAAATCTAATATTTTTGGGATGAGAATACATGCAGGTTTTATAAACGATTTACAAAATAGACACAAGTACGTGAAACTACATTCTATGGTTGAATTATCGAAATCGAATATGCCCCTTTTTATTAAAGTCTGGTAATCTAAGAATTAGGGAACAGACACCCTAATTGACGCGAATCCTAAAGATAGATCTATTGGGCCTAACAAACCCCATCCAAAGTACCGGATGCTTTAGTACTTCGAAATTTATATCATATCCGAAGGGTGTCCCGGAATGATGGGGATATTCTTATATATGCATCTTGTTATTGTCGGTTACCAGGTGTTCACCATATGAATGATTTTTGTCTCTATGTATGGGATGTGTATTGAAATATGAAATCTTGTGGTCTATTGTTACGATTTGATATATATAGGTTAAACCTATAACTCACCAACATTTTTGTTGACGTTTTAAGCATGTTTATTCTCAGGTGATTATTAAGAGCTTCCGCTGTCGCATACTTAAATAAGGACAAGATTTGGAGTCCATGCTTGTATGATATTGTGTAAAAACTGCATTCAAGAAACTTATTTTGTTGTAACATATTTGTATTGTAAACCATTATGTAATGGTCGTGTGTAAATAGGATATTTTAGATTATCATTATTTGATAATCTACGTAAAGCTTTTTAAACCTTTATTGATGAAATAAAGGTTATGGTTTGTTTAAAAATGAATGCAGTCTTTGAAAAACGTCTCATATAGAGGTCAAAACCTCGCAACGAAATCAATTAATATGGAACGTTTTTAATCAATAAGAACGGGACATTTCAGTTGGTATCAGAGCGTTGGTCTTAGAGAACCAGAATTTTGCATTAGTGTGTCTTATCGAGTTTGTTAGGATGCATTAGTGAGTCTGGACTTCGACCGTGTTTTCTTTAAAAATGATTGCTTAACATTTTTGTTGGAAACTATATATTTTTAACATATGAATATTATGTGATATATTAATCTCTTAACGTGTTTGATATTATGTGATAGATGTCTACCTCTAGAACAAGTCCCATTGACTCACCTAATAATAATGAAGAGTCAAACGTAAATTGGAATGATTTGTGGACTGATTCACAAGTTCCCGTAGAGGAACCGGAAGAAGAGTCGGAACCGGAAGAAGAATCGGAACCGGAAGAAGAATCGGAACCGGATGAAGAAATAGAACCGGTGGGGGAAATAATAAAACGGTTAAGTAAAAGAAAATCCTCAACCAACCGACCAAAGTTAATTATGGTCAATGGTGTTTCCGCCAAGGAAGCAAAATATTGGGAGGATTACCAATTCTCCGATGAATCGGATTCCGACGAGAATTCCGATGATGTTATAGAAATTACCCCAACTGAATTTAAAAAGGCAAAAGAAAATAATAAGGGAAAGGGCATAAAAATAGAGAAATCTAATTCCAACCCCGATGAACTTTATATGTATCGTCAACCCCCGAAGTCCTTAAGTTGTAACAATGACCCGGGAACCTCTAAACCACCAGGTTTTTCTAAACCAATGTGGACAACGACGGCTCGTATTAGGGGAACATCATATATCCCTAGAAACTTGGCAAAACGAACCAAAACCGAAGAAGAAGAAACGAGCGAGTCGGAATAAGATAGTTGTATTCGTGTGGTGTAATATATGGAATATAGTGTTCTTATGCTTTATGATATATGTAAAAATTGCTTGTATTAATAAGTATTTTTTTATGAATCTAACTCTTGTCTATTTTACAGTTTAAAAACACAAAATGGATAGACAACCCAATATTTTAAGAGACCTACCCGGAGACATGATTGATGAAATCTTGTCTAGAGTCGGCCAGAATTCTTCGGCACAACTATTTAAGGCGAGATCAGTTTGTAAGACATTCGAAGAACGTTCCAAGAATGTCTTGGTTTATAAGAGACTTTCGTTTGAAAGATGGGGGATATCACATTGGGAAACCCATAAGTTACGATGTGTTTACTTTGACGCATATATTGCGGGGAACCCAAATGCTATTTTACGCAACGGGTTAAGAAATTATTTTGACTCAATATATCCGAATATTGGACTTCGTGATTTAGAAAAAGCGGCTAACATGCAACATAAAGAAGCATGTTATGCTTACGGATTAGTAATGTTCGCTTCTCACCAAAGTGAGAACAAGAACATCGGGCTACAACTATTAAACAAAACGTTTCCACAAGTGACAGAGTCGGTAATTGGGGTAAGAAATGAGGTTTTTAGATTATTACGGGACTGTTGGACATTACGTAACCCTCGTCCCTTTGATGACGTTACAACACGCTGTCTTATCAACGGCCATAACGGTTATGTTGCACAAGACCAAGGATGGGAAGTAGTCCTAGTAAAACCAGAATGCATGACTTGTTTCTGGACGTATGAATTACGTGTCTTTATTGCCTTTGCTGAACGACTTGTGTACTAGCTAGAATTGTCTTCACAACTATCTTGTATCAAAGTTATTGTGTGCTATATTTCATGCTTTATGTAAAATAAGCGGTATTGTAAGTTTGTAAAATATTGTATAAAAGTTTGAACGCGAAATATTATTATAATCAGTTTTTCATATAGAATTGTAGTAGTTGAATTGTATATTAGCTACTAAGTATGAACTTAACGGGTAGGTACTACCCGAATTTAAACTTATAAAACGCTAATACGAAGAAAAAGCTTTTATAAATGAGTTCATATTATGCTACGAAATACTATTAACTACTCTTAATATTCTGTATGATTAACTTGTTCCATTTAACTATTTTGAAGGAAATGGCACCGACTACTCGACACAGCGTGAATATGAATGAAGAGGAATTCCGTACTTTTCTAGCTTCAAACATAGCCGCAGTACAGGCTGCGCTACATACCAACAATAACCTTGGATCTAGCAGTACAGGAAATCGTGTAGGATGCACCTACAAAGAATTCACTGCCTGCAAACCTTTGGAATTTGATGGAACCGAAGGACCGATCGGATTGAAACGGTGGACCGAGAAGGTTGAATCGGTGTTTGCCATAAGTAAGTGTACTGAAGAGGACAAAGTGAAGTACGCTACGCATACCTTCACAGGTTCTGCGTTAACATGGTGGAATACCTATCTAGAGCAAGTGGGACAAGATGATGCGTACGCACTACCGTGGTCAGCATTCAAGCACTTGATGAATGAGAAGTACCGTCCCAGAACCGAGGTCAATAAGCTCAAGACAGAACTTAGAGGGTTACGAACCCAAGGATTTGATATTACCACGTACGAAAGACGATTCACAGAATTGTGCCTATTGTGTCCGGGAGCATTCGAAGATGAGGAAGAGAAGATCGACGCGTTTGTGAAAGGATTACCGGAAAGAATCCAAGAAGATATAAGTTCACACGAGCCCGCCTCCATACAACAGGCATGTAGAATGGCTCACAAACTAGTGAACCAGATTGAAGAAAGAATTAAAGAACAGACTGCTGAAGAGGCCAATGTGAAGCAAGTCAAAAGAAAGTGGGAGGAAAACGGTGATAAGAATCACCAATACAACAACAACAGCAATTACAACAATAATCGCAACAATTATCCCAACAATCGCAACATCAATCGCAACCACAACAAACGGCCCAACAACAACAACAACAACAACAACAGCAACTACAACAATCATCCCAACAACAATAATAACCGCAACAACAACAACAATCAGAAGCAGCTATGCCAAAGGTGTGAAAAGAATCACTCGGGGTTCTGCACCAAATTTTGCAACAAGTGTAAAAGAAATGGTCATAGCGCGGCGAAGTGTGAGGTCTACGGACCAGGGGTTAATAGAACGAAAGGAACAAATGGTGTCGGAAGGAGTAATGGCGGAGCAAGTAGTGTCGGAGCAAGTTATGCCAATGTAGTTTGTTATAAATGTGGAAAACCGGGCCACATTATTAGAAATTGCCCGAACCAGGAGAACACGAATGGACAAGGCCGTGGAAGAGTTTTCAATATTAATGCGGTAGAGGCACAGGAAGACCCGGAGCTTGTTACGGGTACGTTTCTTATTGACAATAAATCTGCTTACGTTTTATTTGATTCGGGTGCGGATAGAAGCTATATGAGTAGAGATTTTTGTGCTAAATTAAGTTGTCCATTGACGCCTTTGGATAGTAAATTTTTACTCGAATTAGCAAATGGTAAATTAATTTCAGCAGATAATATATGCCGGAATCGAGAAATTAAACTGGTTAGCGAAACATTTAAGATTGATTTGATACCAGTAGAGTTAGGGAGTTTTGATGTGATAATCGGTATGGACTGGTTGAAAGAAGTGAAAGCGGAGATCGTTTGTTACAAAAATGCAATTCGCATTATACGAGAAAAAGGAAAACCCTTAATGGTGTACGGAGAAAAGGGCAACACGAAGCTACATCTTATTAGTAATTTGAAGGCACAAAAACTAATAAGAAAAGGTTGCTATGCTGTTCTAGCACACGTCGAGAAAGTACAAACTGAAGAGAAGAGCATCAATGATGTTCCCGTCGCAAAAGAATTTCCCGATGTATTTCCGAAAGAATTACCGGGATTACCCCCACATCGATCCGTTGAATTTCAAATAGATCTTGTACCAGGAGCTGCACCAATAGCTCGTGCTCCTTACAGACTCGCACCCAGCGAGATGAAAGAACTGCAAAGCCAATTACAAGAACTTTTAGAGCGTGGTTTCATTCGACCAAGCACATCACCGTGGGGAGCTCCTGTTTTGTTTGTCAAGAAGAAAGATGGTACATTCAGGTTGTGTATCGACTACCGAGAGTTGAACAAACTTACCATCAAGAACCGCTACCCACTACCGAGAATCGACGACTTATTTGATCAACTACAAGGCTCGTCTGTTTATTCAAAGATTGACTTACGTTCCGGGTATCATCAAATGAGGGTGAAAGAAGATGATATTCCAAAGACTGCTTTCAGAACACGTTACGGTCATTACGAGTTTATGGTCATGCCGTTTGGTTTAACTAATGCACCAGCTGTGTTCATGGACCTTATGAACCGAGTGTGTGGACCATACCTTGACAAGTTTGTCATTGTTTTCATTGATGACATACTTATTTACTCAAAGAATGACCAAGAACACGGTGAACATTTGAGAAAGGTGTTAGAAGTATTGAGGAAGGAAGAATTGTACGCTAAGTTTTCAAAGTGTGCATTTTGGTTGGAAGAAGTTCAATTCCTCGGTCACATAGTGAACAAAGAAGGTATTAAGGTGGATCCGGCAAAGATAGAAACTGTTGAAAAGTGGGAAACCCCGAAAACTCCGAAACACATACGCCAGTTTTTAGGACTAGCTGGTTACTACAGAAGGTTCATCCAAGACTTTTCCAGAATAGCAAAACCCTTGACTGCATTAACGCATAAAGGGAAGAAATTTGAATGGAATGATGAACAAGAGAAAGCGTTTCAGTTATTGAAGAATAAGCTAACTACGGCACCTATATTGTCATTGCCTGAAGGGAATGATGATTTTGTGATTTATTGTGATGCATCAAAGCAAGGTCTCGGTTGTGTATTAATGCAACGAACGAAGGTGATTGCTTATGCGTCTAGACAATTGAAGATTCACGAACAAAATTATACGACGCATGATTTGGAATTAGGCGCGGTTGTTTTTGCATTAAAGACTTGGAGGCACTACTTATATGGGGTCAAAAGTATTATATATACCGACCACAAAAGTCTTCAACACATATTTAATCAGAAACAACTGAATATGAGGCAGCGTAGGTGGATTGAATTATTGAATGATTACGATTTTGAGATTCGTTACCACCCGGGGAAGGCAAATGTGGTAGCCGATGCCTTGAGCAGGAAGGATAGAGAACCCATTCGAGTAAAATCTATGAATATAATGATTCATAATAACATTACTACTCAAATAAAGGAGGCGCAACAAGGAGTTTTAAAAGAGGGAAATTTAAAGGATGAAATACCCAAAGGATCGGAGAAGCATCTTAATATTCGGGAAGACGGAACCCGGTATAGGGCTGAAAGGATTTGGGTACCAAAATTTGGAGATATGAGAGAAATGGTACTTAGAGAAGCTCATAAAACCAGATACTCAATACATCCTGGAACGGGGAAGATGTACAAGGATCTCAAGAAACATTTTTGGTGGCCGGGTATGAAAGCCGATGTTGCTAAATACGTAGGAGAATGTTTGACGTGTTCTAAGGTCAAAGCTGAGCATCAGAAACCATCAGGTCTACTTCAACAACCCGAAATCCCGGAATGGAAATGGGAAAACATTACCATGGATTTCATCACTAAATTGCCAAGGACTGCAAGTGGTTTTGATACTATTTGGGTAATAGTTGATCGTCTCACCAAATCAGCACACTTCCTACCAATAAGAGAAGATGACAAGATGGAGAAGTTAGCACGACTGTATTTGAAGGAAGTCATCTCCAGACATGGAATACCAATCTCTATTATCTCTGATAGGGATGGCAGATTTATTTCAAGATTCTGGCAGACATTACAGCAAGCATTAGGAACTCGTCTAGACATGAGTACTGCCTATCATCCACAAACTGATGGGCAGAGCGAAAGGACGATACAAACGCTTGAAGACATGCTACGAGCATGTGTTATTGATTTCGGAAACAGTTGGGATCGACATCTACCGTTAGCAGAATTTTCCTACAACAACAGCTACCATTCAAGCATTGAGATGGCGCCGTTTGAAGCACTTTATGGCAGAAAGTGCAGGTCTCCGATTTGTTGGAGTGAGGTGGGGGATAGACAGATTACGGGTCCGGAGATTATACAAGAAACTACCGAGAAGATCATCCAAATTCAACAACGGTTGAAAACCGCCCAAAGTCGACAAAAGAGCTACGCTGACATTAAAAGAAAAGATATAGAATTTGAAATTGGAGAGATGGTCATGCTTAAAGTTTCACCTTGGAAAGGCGTTGTTCGATTTGGTAAACGAGGGAAATTAAATCCAAGGTATATTGGACCATTCAAGATTATTGATCGTGTCGGACCAGTAGCTTACCGACTTGAGTTACCTCAACAACTCGCGGCTGTACATAACACTTTCCACGTCTCGAATTTGAAGAAATGTTTTGCTAAAGAAGATCTCACTATTCCGTTAGATGAAATCCAAATCAACGAAAAACTCCAATTCATCGAAGAACCCGTCGAAATAATGGATCGTGAGGTTAAAAGACTTAAGCAAAACAAGATACCAATTGTTAAGGTTCGATGGAATGCTCGTAGAGGACCCGAGTTCACCTGGGAGCGTGAAGATCAGATGAAGAAGAAATACCCGCATCTATTTCCAGAAGATTCGTCAACACCTTCAACAGATTAAAATTTCGGGACGAAATTTATTTAACGGGTAGGTACTGTAGTGACCCGAACTTTTCCATGTTTATATATATTAATTGAGATTGATGTTTACATGATTAAATGTTTCCAACATGTTAAGCAATCAAACTTGTTAAGACTTGATTAATTGAAATAGGTTTCATATAGACAATTGACCACCCAAGTTGACCGGTGATTCACGAACGTTAAAACTTGTAAAAAAAACTATATGATGACATATATATGGTTATATATATAGTTAACATGATATTATGATAAGTAAACATATCATTAATTATATTAACAATGAACTACATATGTAAAAACAAGACTACTAACTTAATGATTTTGAAACGAGACATATATGTAACGTTTATCGTTGTAACGACATTTAATGTATATATATCATATTAAGAGATATTCGTACATCATAATATCATGATAATATAATAATTTAAAATCTCTTTTGATATTATAAACATTGGGTTAACAACATTTAACAAGATCGTTAACCTAAAGGTTTCAAAACAACACTTACATGTAACGACTAACGATGACTTAACGACTCAGTTAAAATGTATATACATGTAGTGTTTTAATATGTATTTATACACTTTTGAAAGACTTCAATACACTTATCAAAATACTTCTACTTAACAAAAATGCTTACAATTACATTCTCGTTCAGTTTCATCAACAATTCTACTCGTATGCACCGGTATTCGTACTCGTACAATACACAGCTTTTAGATGTATGTACTATTGGTATATACACTCCAATGATCAGCTCTTAGCAGCCCATGTGAGTCACCTAACACATGTGGGAACCATCATTTGGCAACTAGCATGAAATATCTCATAAGATTACAAAAATATGAGTAATCATTCATGACTTATTTACATGAAAACAAAATTACATATCCTTTATATCTAATACATACACCAACGACCAAAAACACCTACAAACACTTTCATTCTTCAATTTTCTTCATCTAATTGAACTCTCTCAAGTTCTATCTTCAAGTTCTAAGTGTTCTTCATAAATTCCAAAAGTTCTAGTTTCATAAAATCAAGAATACTTTCAAGTTTGCTAGCTCACTTCCAATCTTGTAAGGTGATCATCCAACCTCAAGAAATCTTTGTTTCTTACAGTAGGTTATCATTCTAATACAAGGTAATAATCATATTCAAACTTTGGTTCAATTTCTATAACTATAACAATCTTATTTCAAGTGATGATCTTACTTGAACTTGTTTTCGTGTCATGATTCTGCTTCAAGAACTTCGAGCCATCCAAGGATCCGTTGAAGCTAGATCTATTTTTCTCTTTTCCAGTAGGTTTATCCAAGGAACTTAAGGTAGTAATGATGTTCATAACATCATTCGATTCATACATATAAAGCTATCTTATTCGAAGGTTTAAACTTGTAATCACTAGAACATAGTTTAGTTAATTCTAAACTTGTTCGCAAACAAAAGTTAATCCTTCTAACTTGACTTTTAAAATCAACTAAACACATGTTCTATATCTATATGATATGCTAACTTAATGATTTAAAACCTGGAAACACGAAAAACACCGTAAAACCGGATTTACGCCGTCGTAGTAACACCGCGGGCTGTTTTGGGTTAGTTAATTAAAAACTATGATAAACTTTGATTTAAAAGTTTTTATTCTGAGAAAATAATTTTTATTATGAACATGAAACTATATCCAAAAATTATGGTTAAACTCAAAGTGGAAGTATGTTTTCTAAAATAGTAATCTAGACGTCGTTCTTTCGACTGAAATGACTACCTTTACAAAAACGACTTGTAACTTATTTTTCCGACTATAAACCTATACTTTTTCTGTTTAGATTCATAAAATAGAGTTCAATATGAAACCATAGCAATTTGATTCACTCAAAACGGATTTAAAATGAAGAAGTTATGGGTAAAACAAGATTGGATAATTTTTCTCATTTTAGCTACGTGAAAATTGGTAACAAATCTATTCCAACCATAACTTAATCAACTTGTATTGTATATTATGTAATCTTGAGATACCATAGACACGTATACAATGTTTCGACCTATCATGTCAACACATCTATATATATTTCGGAACAACCATAGACACTCTATATGTGAATGTTGGAGTTAGCTATACAGGGTTGAGGTTGATTCCAAAATATATATAGTTTGAGTTGTGATCAATACTGAGATACGTATACACTGGGTCGTGGATTGATTCAAGATAATATTTATCGATTTATTTCTGTACATCTAACTGTGGACAACTAGTTGTAGGTTACTAACGAGGACAGCTGACTTAATAAACTTAAAACATCAAAATATATTAAAAGTGTTGTAAATATATTTTGAACATACTTTGATATATATGTATATATTGTTATAGGTTCGTGAATCAACCAGTGGCCAAGTCTTACTTCCCGACGAAGTAAAAATCTGTGAAAGTGAGTTATAGTCCCACTTTTAAAATCTAATATTTTTGGGATGAGAATACATGCAGGTTTTATAAACGATTTACAAAATAGACACAAGTACGTGAAACTACATTCTATGGTTGAATTATCGAAATCGAATATGCCCCTTTTTATTAAAGTCTGGTAATCTAAGAATTAGGGAACAGACACCCTAATTGACGCGAATCCTAAAGATAGATCTATTGGGCCTAACAAACCCCATCCAAAGTACCGGATGCTTTAGTACTTCGAAATTTATATCATATCCGAAGGGTGTCCCGGAATGATGGGGATATTCTTATATATGCATCTTGTTATTGTCGGTTACCAGGTGTTCACCATATGAATGATTTTTATCTCTATGTATGGGATGTGTATTGAAATATGAAATCTTGTGGTCTATTGTTACGATTTGATATATATAGGTTAAACCTATAACTCACCAACATTTTTGTTGACGTTTTAAGCATGTTTATTCTCAGGTGATTATTAAGAGCTTCCGCTGTCGCATACTTAAATAAGGACAAGATTTGGAGTCCATGCTTGTATGATATTGTGTAAAAACTGCATTCAAGAAACTTATTTTGTTGTAACATATTTGTATTGTAAACCATTATGTAATGGTCGTGTGTAAATAGGATATTTTAGATTATCATTATTTGATAATCTACGTAAAGCTTTTTAAACCTTTATTGATGAAATAAAGGTTATGGTTTGTTTAAAAATGAATGCAGTCTTTGAAAAACGTCTCATATAGAGGTCAAAACCTCGCAACGAAATCAATTAATATGGAACGTTTTTAATCAATAAGAACGGGACATTTCATCTGATGGCGTCCCAAATGAGCAACCTGATGACTGAATCAACTAGATCTCTTCCTTATGGAATACATCTGAATAGTTTGTTTAGCTACCTCAAGGTAACTCACGCTATTGTTCAACAACCTTCATTCAAGCCACTAGATAAGTTGACTATCATTCGAAGTGGTCATCTATCAGAATCGCTCGAGGAAGAAGATCAAGTCTTCAAGAGGATCTCGATGAGATTGAGAACTATCAACCGGAGGAGGAATCAGATGAAGAAGGAATAGAAGACGAGGAGGCAAACTTACAGGAACATCAAGAATTAGTGAACTCGAATTTCGAAACCAAGATCGACAAGATTCTTAAGTGGGAGGAAGAGATTAGTGAGAATCACTCTAGGTTCAAGAAGGCTTTGAAAGGATTTGTGAAAACAATCTCTTGCAGTAGGTCATAACTTGTGTGTTTGGGATAATGATCTTTATTTGTGTACTTTGTGAAGTGCTTAAATGTTGGCACTAAATAATTATGTGTAAGATAATTAGTAATGTTATGTTTATTATGTGCTTAAATTGATTTTGCTTGTAAACCCATGCAAAAAGATAAATCTGTCACTGTACGACTGCTCCCACGGTCGACCGTGGTTCGACCACAGAACACCTGGTAGAATTGATTTGTCATAACACTCTTACACAAATTCAATGATCAATAGATTGCAAAAGGACAAATTGATATCTCTGTCAAAGTGCTCTCAATTTAGCTATCTACCCCATTAAAGTCTACTAGACAACATTCATCATTTGTCTATTAAAGCAAATATATTCAACAAAATTCACACCTACTTCAATTACTCCAAACATCTCTTTGCAAAATAAAAGTTCTTCACAATGAGGTCTATTGTTGAAAGGAGAGAAGTTCTTACACATCATCTTACTACCAACTCTCTTGAAAGCTTCTCAAACATCAAGTGAGATGCTTTTCTCAATCTAAGAGGTACACTTTATCCTCTTCACATCAATGAACTCTATGAGAATTTTCAATTCTCTCAAAATAATGAGAAAATCTCATTTTCTCTTTATGGAAGAAGTCATTCACTAACGCTTAAAGAATTTGGAAATATTATGGATGTTCCGAATGAAGGGCGAATATTCTTTCTAAAACCAAATTCGTTTAATGAATTTCCTGAATGGGTAAAAAGAGACAATGCACTAGACATTATGTGCAATGGAACTCTTAAAACCAAATACATCAAAAAGGATGGATTCCTTTGTCAACATCTTGCATCAACATATGATCCCTGGCAACAGATCATCACGGCAAATGTTTACGGAAAGGGGGAACTACTGGATCGACTTAATGCAAATGAAATCACCTTCGTATGGTGTCTTCTGAACTCCACCAAAGTAAATGTTGCACACTTCATGGCATCAAGAATGCAACATAGCTCAACATTCCCATATGTCACTTCCATATGGTCTCCATCTGACCAAACTATTCGCATATGTTGGAATGACATCTTCGTTTCACCACTCCATTCAAGTCTCTTCATATCCAATATGCAAAGCTTCAACCAAGCAAATTCAAGAACCTTCTCTTGAAAATCCACCCAACTTTTGTTCTCTTTCGACACAAGGACAAAATAGTGTAATTCATGGAAACATTCTAAAACTTGGTTGAAGATTGTCACGACTTGAGGACAAGGACAAGGGTCACTCCTCTCATCATGATAATTGAACTTTTCTGACTGTCATAAATTATCTATGTATGAACTATCTATGTTTAGTATGTGACTTGAATAAAATGTGTGCTTGCTATGCTTTAATAAATATGTTTTCCAAAGTGCACAATTTAAGGGGGAGCTTTGCTCTAAGGGCGAGCTTAGTTCTAGGGGGAGCTAACATTTTTGCTTCGACAAAAGGGGGAGAAAGATTTATACAAGTGATTGTTAACACTTGCATATTTATAGCAAAATGTCCTCCATCACTTGTATGTTTGTCATCATCAAAAATGGGGAGAATGTTGGTTGAATGTTGGTTAATGAACTAAACAAAAAACTTAAGAATGATTAACCAAAGAATATATTTTGATGATGACACATACAATACATAAGTAATGACTGACATCTTAACAAAAAACACGCAAGGTCACTAATCCATACTTTATCTTGCAAATCACTGTAGTGACCCGAACTTTTCCATGTTTATATATATTAATTGAGATTGATATTTACATGATTAAATGTTTCCAATATGTTAAGCAATCAAACTTGTTAAGACTTGATTAATTGAAATATGTTTCATATAGACAATTGACCACCCAAGTTGACCGGTGATTCACGAACGTTAAAACTTGTAAAAACTATATGATGACATATATATGGGTATATATATATATATAGTTAACATGATACTATGATAATTAAACATATCATTAAGTATATTAACAATGAACTACATATGTAAAAACAAGACTACTAACTTAATGATTTTTAAACGAGACATATATGTAACGATTATCGTTGTAAAGACATTTAATGTATATATATCATATTAAGAGATATTCATACATGATAATATCATGATAATATAATAATTTAAAATCTCATTTGATATTATAAACATTGGGTTAACAACATTTAACAAGATCGTTAACCTAAAGGTTTAAAAACAACACTTACATGTAACGACTAACGATGACTTAACGACTCAGTTAAAATGTATATACATGCAGTGTTTTAATATGTATTTATACACTTTTGAAAGACTTCAATACACTTATCAAAATACTTCTACTTAACAAAAATGCTTACAATTACATCCTCGTTCAGTTTCATCAACAATTCTACTCGTATGCACCCGTATTCGTACTCGTACAATACACAGCTTTTAGATGTATGTACTAAATACACTCCAATGATCAGCTCTTAGCAGCCCATGTGAGTCACCTAACACATGTGGGAACCATCATTTGGCAACTAGCATGAAATATCTCATAAAATTACAAAAATATGAGTAATCATTCATGACTTATTTACATGAAAACAAAATTACATATCCTTTATATCTAATCCATACACCAACGACCAAAAACACCTACAAACACTTTCATTCTTCAATTTTCTTCATCTAATTGATCTCTCTCAAGTTCTATCTTCAAGTTCTAAGTGTTCTTCATATATTCTACAAGTTCTAGTTACATAAAACCAAGAATACTTTCAAGTTTGCTAGCTCACTTCCAATCTTGTAAGGTGATCATCCAACCTCAAGAAATCTTTGTTTCTTACAGTAGGTTATCATTCTAATACAAGGTAATAATCATATTCAAACTTTGGTTCAATTTCTATAACTATAACAATCTTATTTCAAGTGATGATCTTACTTGAACTTGTTTTCGTGTCATGATTCTGCTTCAAGAACTTCGAGCCATCCAAGGATCCGTTGAAGCTAGATCTATTTTTCTATTTTCCAGTAGGTTTATCCAAAGGAACTTAAGGTAGTAATGATGTTCATAACATCATTCGATTCATACATATAAAGCTATCTTATTCGAAGGTTTAAACTTGTAATCACTAGAACATAGTTTAGTTAATTCTAAACTTGTTCGCAAACAAAAGTTAATCCTTCTAACTTGAATTTTAAAATCAACTAAACACATGTTCTATATCTATATGATATGCTAACTTAATGATTTAAAACCTGGAAACACGAAAAACACCGTAAAACCGGATTTACGCCGTCGTAGTAACACCGAAGGCTGTTTTGGGTTAGTTAATTAAAAACTATGATAAACTTTGATTTAAAAGTTGTTATTTTGAGAAAATGATTTTTATTATGAACATGAAACTATATCCAAAAATTATGGTTAAACTCAAAGTGGAAGTATGTTTTCTAAAATGGTCATCTAGACGTCGTTCTTTCGACTGAAATGACTACCTTTACAAAAACGACTTGTAACTTATTTTTTCGACAATAAACCTATACTTTTTCTATTTAGATTCATAAAATATAGTTCAATATGAAACCATAGCAATTTGATTCACTCAAAACGGATTTAAAATGAAGAAGTTATGGGTAAAACAAGATTGTATAATTTTTCTCATTTTAGCTACGTGAAAATTGGTAACAAATCTATTCCTACCATAACTTAATCAACTTGTATTGTATATTATGTAATCTTGAGATACCATAGACACGTATACAATGTTTCGACCTATCATGTCGACACATCTATATATATTTCGGAACAACCATAGACACTCTATATGTGAATGTTGGAGTTAGCTATACAGGGTTGAGGTTGATTCCAAAATATATATAGTTTGAGTTGTGATCAATACTGAGATACGTATACACTGGGTCGTGGATTGATTCAAGATAATATTTATCGATTTATTTCTGTACATCTAACTGTGGACAACTAGTTGTAGGTTACTAACGAGGACAGCTGACTTAATAAACTTAAAACATCAAAATATATTAAAAGTGTTGTAAATATATTTTGAACATACTTTGATATATATGTATATATTGTTATAGGTTCGTGAATCAACCAGTGGCCAAGTCTTACTTCCCGACGAAGTAAAAATCTGTGAAAGTGAGTTATAGTCCCACTTTTAAAATCTAATATTTTTGGGATGAGAATACATGCAGGTTTTATAAATGATTTACAAAATAGACACAAGTTCGTGAAACTACATTCTATGGTTGAATTATCGAAATCAAATATGCCCCTTTTTATTAAGTCTGGTAATCTAAGAATTAGGGAACAGACACCCTAATTGACGCGAATCCTAAAGATAGATCTATTGGGCCTAACAAACCCCATCCAAAGTACCGGATGCTTTAGTACTTCGAAATTTATATCATATCCGAAGGGTGTCCCGGAATGATGGGGATATTCTTATATATGCATCTTGTTAATGTCGGTTACCAGGTGTTCACCATATGAATGATTTTTATCTCTATGTATGGGATGTGTATTGAAATATGAAATCTTGTGGTCTATTATTATGATTTGATATATATAGGTTAAACCTATAACTCACCAACATTTTTGTTGACGTTTTAAGCATGTTTATTCTCAGGTGATTATTAAGAGCTTCCGCTGTCGCATACTTAAATAAGGACGAGATTTGGAGTCCATGCTTGTATGATATTGTGTAAAAACTGCATTCAAGAAACTTATTTTGTTGTAACATATTTGTATTGTAAACCATTATGTAATGGTCGTGTGTAAACAGGATATTTTAGATTATCATTATTTGATAATCTACGTAAAGCTTTTTAAACCTTTATTGATGAAATAAAGGTTATGGTTTGTTTTAAAATGAATGCAGTCTTTGAAAAACGTCTCATATAGAGGTCAAAACCTCGCAACGAAATCAATTAATATGGAACGTTTTTAATCAATAAGAACGGGACATTTCAGTTGGTATCCGAGCGTTGGTCTTAGAGAACCAGAATTTTGCATTAGTGTGTCTTATCGAGTTTGTTAGGATGCATTAGTGAGTCTGGACTTCGACCGTGTTTACTTGAAAAATGATTGCTTAACAAATTTTGTTGGAAACTATATATTTTTAACATGTGAATATTATGTGATATATTAATCTCTTAACGCGTTTGATATTATGTGATAGATGTCTACCTCTAGAACAAGTCCCATTGACTCACCTAATAATAATGAAGAGTCAAATGTAAATTGGAATGATTCGTGGACTGATTCACAAGTTCCCGAAGAGGAACCGGAAGAAGAGTCGGAACCGGAAGAAGAATCGGAACCGGAAGAAGAATCGGAACCGGATGAAGAAATAGAACCGGTGGGGGAAATAATTAAACGGTTAAGTAAAAGAAAATCCTCAACCAACTGACCAAGGTTAATTATGGTCAATGGTGTTTCCGCCAAGGAAGCAAAATATTGGGAGGATTACCAATTCTCCGATGAATCGGATTCCGACGAGAATTCCGATGATGTTATAGAAATTACCCCAACTGAATTTAAAAAGGCAAAAGAAAATAATAAGGGAAAGGGCATAAAAATAGAGAAATCTAATTCCAACCCCGATGAACTTTATATGTATCGTCAACCCCCGAAGTCCTTAAGTTGTAACAATGACCCGGGAACCTCTAAACCACCAGGTTTTTCTAAACCAATGTGGAAAATTACGGCTCGTATTAGGGGAACATCATATATCCCTAGAAACTTGACAAAACGAACCAAAACCGAAGAAGAAGAAACAAGCGAGTCGGAATAAGATAGTTGTATTCGTGTGGTGTAATATATGTAATATAGTGTGCTTATGCTTTATGATATATGTAAAAATTGCTTGTATTAATAAGTATTTTTTTTATGAATCTAACTCTTGTCTATTTTACAGTATAAAAACACAAAATGGATAGACAACCCAATATTTTAAGAGACCTACCCGGAGACATGATTGATGAAATCTTGTCTAGAGTCGGTCAGAATTCTTCGGCACAACTATTTAAGGCGAGATCAGTTTGTAAGACATTCGAAGAACGTTCCAAGAATGCCTTGGTTTATAAAAGGCTTTCGTTCGAAAGACGGGGGATATCACATTGGGAAATCCATAAGTTACGATGTGTTTACGTTGACGCATATATTGCGGGGAACCCAAATGCTATTTTACGCAATGGGTTAAGAAATTATTTTGACTCAATATATCCGAATATTGGACTTCGTGATTTAGAAAAAGCGGCTAACATGCAACATAAAGAAGCATGTTATGCTTACGGATTAGTAATGTTCGCTTCTCACCAAAGTGAGAACAAGAACATCGGGCTACAACTATTAAACAAAACGTTCCCACAAGTGACGGAGTCAGTAATTGGGGTAAGAAATGAGGTTTTTAGATTGTTACGGGACTGTTGGACATTATGTTACCCTCGTCCCTTTGACGACGTTACAACACGCTGTCTTATCAACGGCCATAACTGTTATGTTCCACAAGACCAAGGATGGGAAGTAGTCCTAGTAAAACCAGAATGCATGACTTGTTTCTGGACGTATGAATTACGTGTCTTTATTGCCTTTGTTGAACGACTTGTGTACTAGCTAGAATTATCTTCACAACTATCTTGTATCAAAGTTATTATGTGCTATATTTCATGCTTTTGTTGGGATTTAACAAGTTCATAATATACTTAAACCATTTTAAGAATTAAGAAAGCGGAAGCATGTTAATTACCAATTTTAGACTTGTTAAACTTTAACCAATTAAAGTTAAATCCCAATAAGGATCAAGTTGTGAAACATACTTACAAACTACAAGATAGATAAGAGATTATACCTTCTCCAAGCTATGTAGTTGATGATGAAGATGATGATGAAGAATAGAGCTTCAAATGGATGAAACCTCAAGTAGTTATACCCCAAACTTATGCACCAACACCTAGCCTTTGGTTAGGATTTTATTACACTTGATTATACACTTGCAAAATTGAATTTAGAACCTCCCTAATGGCACCAAAAGGCCACGGCCTACAGCTCTAATATGAGCTGAATTCTGCAGTTTTTTATGTCTATTTTTTGCATGTATCACTTGAGAGAATAAGTGCCTAACTTGGTAGAAGTGTAAGCATGCTTATATGGAGTTGTGTAGAATTGAAAGTAACAAAAAAAGAGCATGAGATGCTCTCTTGGAGACCCCAAAAACTGCCAATTATCATGGGGTTTATTTTATATATAAGTGTTTATTTTATAAAACAATTTATATACAAACCCATGAATTTATTTTGTTACTTGCATATTTTATAAAACCTTTTATAAAATATAACACAATATAATTATTTAAACTTATAAATAATTAAATCCTTATTATGTAAATTATCCAAATAATTTATCTCAAGTGATAATATTTTAGAAAACCGATTTTCTAAAATCCAAGTGTCGCGTATTTATTTAACGATCCAACCGTTAAGATTAAATACTTGTAAAGTGTTGGTAAGCTTGTTATTGGGTATGACCCGACTTGGATCATAACACATTAGCCACATTAATTTAATATGTCTCTCGGGCATACAAAATACCTTCAATCTCCCACTTTCACGTGAAACATAAGAAATTAATGCAAGTGATGGATACCACCTAACGACCGTCCATCACCCCCAACATGTTATGACTTTGTGCCATTCAATAACATCATCCCTTTCGAGTTCCCATCTCGAATATGAATAGGTGAATCTTTTCATTACATCCTTTTGTCCTAGATGTCATGTTAAATCCAAGAGATACAGAGTGATCACTCTCCTTTAGATTTAACTTTATCAGGCCTTAGACATCTGACTCTCAACGAATAAGAGGGACAAATTCCATCTTGACTACATATGTCCTAAATATATACCTTGCATTATACCTGAGCTCCTCCTTATGAACTACCATATTTCAGAATAGCGAAGGAAAGAATCAAGGCACAATACTTGGCAAATATCTGAACCCAATATGTATCTCAGGTCAGAGGATACAATGATATTCGCCTTTACTCAAGATTACATGTGATCAACCACAAAGGCTCCATTTAGTGAATCTTGAAAGCGGGTCTTCCAATATTTGTATCCCACAAATATCTATGAACCTTGGTAGCAACCTTGCCCCACATTCAGTCCGTGAATGTATACCAATCCAAGTTCATAATAGTCTAAACCTCACACTTGTTCCCACAAATGTGATCAACTACGGAATTTAGAATAATTGCTTATTCATGGATATAATATGCAAAAAAGGAACTTAACTCAAAATAAATTAAACCATAATTATATTAATGAGTTTGAACAATTTCGTTCCGTTACAATACTTAAAACAGATCATGACCAATCACTAGAATATCGAAGCCCTAATGCACAAACATGTCCTGCATGTTTTGATCCATGTAAGAGCTTCGTGAGAGGATCCGCTATATTAAGATCTGTGTGAACTTTGCGAATACATATCTTTCCCTTTTCAACTTCATCCCTTATGTAGTTGAATCTCCGCTCAATGTGACGGGTCTTTTGATGAGCACGAGGTTCCTTGATTTGTGTAATCGCACCTTCGTTGTCACAAAAGATCTCAAGAGGGTCCTGAATGGAAGGGACTACTCCTAAGTCGTCGATGAATTTCTTCATCCATGCAGCTTCCTGAGCTGCCAATGATGCGGCGATGTACTCTGACTCTGTAGTGGATAGAGCAACAACATCCTGTTTTGAACTCTTCCAAGAGACTGCACCTCCATTTAACGTGAAGACATAACCGGATTGTGATCAAGAATCATCTCGATCAGTTTGGAAACTCGCGTCCACGTAACCTTTTACAGCGAGTTCCTCCTCACCAGACCCATATATTAGAAACATATCCTTAGTCCTCCTAAGGTATTTCAATATACTTTTAACAGCAATCCAATGACTGTTTCCTGGGTTATTCTGGTATCTGCTTGTCAGGCTAAGAGCGCATGACACATCCGGTCTAGTACATATCATTGCATACATGATTGACCCAATGGCAGACGCATATGGGACTTTCTTCATTCTCTCTTGTTCATCTTTCGTGGTGGGGCACTGAGATGAACTAAGGAGTGTTCCTCTTTGAATAGGTACCAAACCTTTCTTAGAGTTCTCCATCTTGAACCTTTTCAAGATCTTTTCAATGTATGCACTTTGATTCAAACCTATCAGTTTCTTGGATCTATCCCTGTAGATCCCAATCCCCAAAACGTATTGTGCTTCTCCAAGATCCTTAATGGAGAAGCATTTACTTAGCCAAGTTTTAACTCTTTGCATTTCCGGAATATCATTTCCAAATAACAATATATCATCCACATATAGTACAAGGAACATGATAGTGCTCCCACTAGCTTTCTTATATACACAAGCTTCATCACCATTTTTAATGAAGCCAAATTTCACGGCTTCCTCATTAAAACGATGATTCCACATTCTAGATGCTTGTTTCAATCCGTAGATTGACTTCTTTAACTTGCATACCTTTTTAGGATATTTTGGATCAACAAAACCCTCAGGCTGAACCATATAGACATCTTCCTCAAGATGTCCGTTTAGGAAAGCGGTCTTGACATCCATCTGCCATATTTCATAATCATAATGAGCAGCAATGGCAAGTAATATCCTAATAGACTTTAGCATTGCCACAGGCGAAAAAGTTTCATCATAGTCAACCCCTTGAGTTTGAGTGAAACCTTTTGCTACAAGTCTAGCTTTATATGTATCCAAGTTTCCATGTATGTCGGTTTTCATTTTGAAAAGCCATTTACAATCAACTAGCCTTGAGCCAGCAGGTTGTGTAACAAGTTCCCAAACTTGGTTGTCATACATGGATTGCATCTCAGCGTTCATGGCTTCCTGCCATTTATCTTTATCAATCCTTGATAAAGCATCTTGGTAGTTTATTGGTTCATCCAAATCAACCACATAGCAACCATCCATGAGAAACCCATATCTCTCAGGAGGATTACTAATCCTACCAGATCTGCGAACGTCTTGTGTATTTTGATCATCCATTTGATCATCCTCAACATATTCATGTTGAGTGCTAGTGTCAACCAATTGTGTATCATCTACTTGATCTTGAACCTCCTCAAGATCTATTTTCCTTTCACTATTTCCTTCCATTAGGAACTTAGTTTCAAGGAATTCCGCCTTCCGAGCAACAAATACATTCTGCTCGGATGGATCATAGAAATAATATCCCATATCATTCTTGGGATATCCTATGAAGATACACTTCGTGGATCGAGCATTCAACTTATTAGGGACGTAACGCTTAGGGTAAGCTTCACATCCCCATACCTTTAAGTATGATAGAGATGGAGGTTTTCCAAACCACATCTCATGAGGTGTTCGTTCCACTTTCTTGGTTGGGGCCATATTTAAAATACGAGCCGCGGAGCATAGACAATAACCCCAAAATGATAGAGGTAACGAGCTTCTAGCCATCATAGATCGAACCATATCCATTAGGGTTCGGTTCCTCCTTTCGGAAACTCCATTTAGTTGGGGTGTTCCAGGAGGAGTGAGTTGCGAGATAATCCCACAACTTCTAAGATGATCTTGGAAAGCATCGCTTAGGTATTCACCTCCTCTATCGGTACGAAGTACCTTAATTGTCCTATTGAGTTGATTTTGTACTTCGTTTTGATATTCTTTGAATGCTTTAAATGTTTCGTCCTTGTGTTTTAATAAGTAGACATATCCGAAACGACTAAAGTCATCAATGAAAGTAACAAAGTATCTTTCACCATTCCTAGTCATGGGTTTAAAGGGTCCACATACATCCGAATGTATTAATCCCAATAAATCCTTAGCCCTTTCATAAGTCCCTTTGAAAGGTGCTTTAGTCATCTTGCCTTGTAAACAAGATTCACATACATCAAACGAATCCATTTCATTTGATTTCAAAAGTCCATTCTTTTGAAGTGTATGCATTCGGTTCTTGTTTATGTGACCAAGGCGACAATGCCATAAATAGGAATCACTCAAATCCCTTTTGAGTTTCTTGGTGCTAGTATGGTATATAGAGCTCGATGATGCGTCATCATGAACCAATTCATAAATTCCATTTGAAGGCGAAGCCTTGAAATAGAATACATTATCATTAGAAACATGAATATCATCATCAATAAAATTAACAACGTAACCACATTGTTTTAAGCGAGAAATAGAAATAATGTTTCTACACAAATCCGGAGCATACAAAACATTTTCTAAAATAAGTTCCAATCCGCTTGGAAGCTACAAAATAAAATCTCCTTGAGCTTTAACATGCACCTTTGCACCATTGCCCATATAGAGACTTGATGTTCCCGCCTTATGATCACTTCTTTTGAACCCCTGCAAAGAATTGTAAATATGAGTTCCACATCCAGTGTCTAATACCCATGTATTAGAAGAAGTAATACTAAGCTCTATATATACCATATATATATTACCTGAGGTTTGCCCTGCATCCCTCTTGTCCTTCAACTCCTTAAGGTAGACCGGACAGTTTCGTTTCCAATGACCCATCTCACCGCAACCGAAACATGGGTCTTCCTTGGGGTTTGCCTTCTCGGCTACCTTTTGCTTCTTAGCCTTGTTGATGGTTGGGGCAACCATCTTCCCCTTCCCTTTGCCTTGATGGGCGGGTCCTTTTCTCTTAGCCACCTTAGGCTTAGAGGTGTTACCTTTGGATCCACCTTGATCGATTGCTAACACGGGTAAAGCCCTTTTACCCATGCTAGTTTCCGCCGTTCTAAGTATACCGTGGAGCTCACCTATGCTCTTATCCATCCCATTCATATTGTAATTAATTACAAATTGATCAAACCTTTTTGATAGGGAGTTAAGGATAAGATCGGTGGCTAACTCATTAGATATGTTTAGGTTAAGACGGTTAGCACGATCGATAAGGCTTTTCATCTTAAGTACATAAGATGAAACCGATTGGGTATCGTCCATACGACAAGCATGTAGCGCCCGAACCGTTTCGAAGCGCTCGACACGCGCTTGTTGAAGGAACATCTCCTTCAATTGCGTTATCATGTCGTATGCACTATGGTGCTTGAAATCCTTTTGGAGTTCGGGTATCATAGTCCCAAGCATTAAGCATGAGACTTGAAGGGAGTCGTGGCAATACTTATCGTAAGAGGCCATTGCCTCCACATCATTCTCATCCGGTTGATCGGGAATGGGGTCCTCAAGTACATACGCTTTATCCTCTTGTTTGAGGACAATCCGAAGATTGCGGAACCAATCCATAAAGTTGGTATGGTTGAGTTTGTCTTTCTCGAGGAGAGACCGTAACGATAGGTTGTTCATGTTAAGTGGTGCGTTTTGCATGTTGTTGTTATTGGCGGCCATCTACAAAATTCAACAAGGTTCTTTTAAGTATCGATTTTAAATTTAATAAACAATACCCTTTTATTTTTAATTGTTTTATTAAATCTTAGAATCCAACGGTAAATCAAATTTCGGTTAGGTGACCTTTATCCCGTCATTTGATTTAGCTAGGTAGTCATTTATGTGACAATTGCAATCCTTTTGCAACTTCTAAGTTATGGGATCATGCAATCCTTTTGCATGGCATATTTATCCCATCAACGCCTATTTGTTCCTCATGCTTCGGTGACCCTAAGTTCATGATTCCTAAATCAAGTCGTCCTACTTGTGCAAACATGTAAAATTAACATACAAGTGGTTAGGTGACCTTTATCCCACAAGCATGCGAATTTTACCTTAAGCATATTAGTTAGTTCATAATGGTTAGGTGACCTTTATCCCATTATGAGTTCCCTACTATGTTCAAGTGTTCTCACAAAAGGATGACGTTAAACTTGTTTACCTTGTTTTAGTTAAGGGATTTTAAGTTTTCATTAATTCTAGTTTGAGAAAACTTTTATGCCATACACTAACATGCATTTTGTGTATGGTTCTTATGAAAATCCATTTTCATGTCTATAAACTATTTTATATATATGATCTTAATCATGATCTTAATAACCGTTTATTAATGTCCTTTTAGCCATTTTTAATTTAACCAATTAAATTATCGTTTTGCATGTTGTTAATTAATGTATAATTTAACCAATTAAATTTCATTTTGCTTGTTGTTAACTTGTGTGATTAACTTGTAGCATACAAACATACAATCCACATAATCATACAAAACAACCACGCATGCAAAATCATATGTTCACAATCAAGCCATATTGGTAGACATTTGTTTAGCCGAAAACAAATGCCACCGGATAAGGGGTAATTACACAAAGTAGGAGATTTCAAATCTCCCACTTAACCTTGCATCCAAATGCTTCTTCATGTGTTCTTCAAGTCTTCATCATTCTTCATCATTTTACAAAATATATCCTAATACATTTTGTCTAAAAAATGAAATTACAACCTAATCTATTTTACATACCAAATATAAAATAAATTACATAACCAAATGAATTATTACATGCCAAATGAATAAATATTATTACAAACCAATTGAATAAATATCAATCAACCATGCATGCAACCAAACACAAGGTCAAGGCTTATATTGTGAACATTAACTACACAAGTGATAGGCAATACAGAATCACAAGTGATTGGAAACACAGAATCACAAGTGATCTGCAACACAGAATCACAAGTGATTGGCAATACAGAATCACAAGTGATTGGAAACACAGAATCACAAGTGATCTGCAACACAGAATCACAAGTGATTGGCAATACAGAATCACAAGTGATTGGAAACACAGAATCACAAGTGATCTGCAACACAGAATCACAAGTGATTGGCAGTACAGAATCACAAGTGATTTGCAGTACAGAATCACAAGTGATTGGCAGTACAGAATGCAGAATCACAAGTGATTTTGGCCAAAAAGACAAACCACCCAAAACCGAAAATTTTACATTCTACTTCATGCATGTTCATAGAATGCAAAATTATAGTGGGTTTAATAACCATCTCGAAGCATATTTCAACAACTTCGGCTCTAGATACCATTGTTGGGATTTAACAAGTTCATAATATACTTAAACCATTTTAAGAATTAAGAAAGCGGAAGCATGTTAATTACCAATTTTAGACTTGTTAAACTTTAACCAATTAAAGTTAAATCCCAATAAGGATCAAGTTGTGAAACATACTTACAAACTACAAGATAGATAAGAGATTATACCTTCTCCAAGCTATGTAGTTGATGATGAAGATGATGATGAAGAATAGAGCTTCAAATGGATGAAACCTCAAGTAGTTATACCCCAAAATTATGCACCAACACCTAGCCTTTGGTTAGGATTTTATTACACTTGATTATAGACTTGCAAAATTGAATTTAGAACCTCCATAATGGCACCAAAAGGCCACGGCCTACAGCTCTAATATGAGCTGAATTCTGCAGTTTTTTATGTCTATTTTTTGCATGTATCACTTGAGAGAATAAGTGCCTAACATGGTAGAAGTGTAAGCATGCTTATATGGAGTTGTGTAGAATTGAAAGTAACAAAAAAAGAGCATGAGATGCTCTCTTGGAGACCCCAAAAACTGCCAATTATCATGGGGTTTATTTTATATATAAGTGTTTATTTTATAAAACAATTTATATACAAACCCATGAATTTATTTTGTTACTTGCATATTTTATGAAACCTTTTATAAAATATAACACAATATAATTATTTAAACTTATAAATAATTAAATCCTTATTATGTAAATTATCCAAATAATTTATCTCAAGTGATAATATTTTAGAAAACCGATTTTCTAAAATCCAAGTGTCGCGTATTTATTTAACGATCCAACCGTTAAGATTAAATACTTGTAAAGTGTTGGTAAGCTTGTTATTGGGTATGACCCGACTTGGATCATAACACATTAGCCACATTAATTTAATATGTCTCTCGGGCATACAAAATACCTTCAGCTTTATGTAAAATAAGCGGTATTGTAAGTTTGTAAAATATTGTATAAAAGTTTGAACGCGAAATATTATTATAATCAGTTTTTCATATAGAATTGTAGTAGTTGAATTGTATATTAGCTACTAAGTATGAACTTAACGGGTAGGTACTACCCGAATTTAAACTTATAAAACGCTAATATGAAGAAAAAGCTTTTATAAATGAGTTCATATTATGCTACGAAATACTATTAACTACTCTTAATATTCTGTATGATTAACTTGTTCCATTTGACTATTTTGAAGGAAATGGCACCGACTACTCGACACACCGTGAATATGAATGAAGAGGAATTCCGTACTTTTCTAGCTTCAAACATAGCCGCAGTACAGGCTGCGCTACATACCAACAATAACCTTGGATCTAGTAGTACAGGAAATCGTGTAGGATGCACCTACAAAGAATTCACTGCCTGCAAACCTTTGGAATTTGATGGAACCGAAGGACCGATCGGATTGAAACCGTGGACCGAGAAGGTCGAATCGGTGTTTGCCATAAGTAAGTGTACTGAAGAGGACAGAGTGAAGTACGCTACGCATACCTTCACAGGTTCTACGTTAACATGGTGGAATACCTATCTAGAGCAAGTGGGACAAGACGATGCGTACGCACTACCGTGGTCAGCATTCAAGCACTTGATGAACGAGAAGTACCGTCCCAGAACCGAGGTCAATAAGCTCAAGACAGAACTTAGAGGGTTACGAACCCAAGGATTTGATATTACCACGTATGAAAGACGATTCACATAATTGTGCCTATTGTGTCCCGGAGCGTTCGAAGATAAGGAAGAGAATATCGACGCGTTTGTGAAAGGATTACCGGAAAGAATCCAAGAAGATATAAGTTCACACGAGCCCACCTCCATACAACAGGCATGTAGAATGGCTCACAAACTAGTGAACCAGATTGAAGAAAGAATTAAAGAATAGACTGCTGAAGAGGCCAATGTGAAGCAAGTCAAAAGAAAGTGGGAGGAAAACGGTGATAAGAATCACCAATATAACAACAACAGTAATTACAACAATAATCGCAACAATTATTCCAACAATCGCAACATCAATCGCAACTACAACAAACGGCCCAACAACAACAACAACAACAACAACAGCAACTACAACAATCATCCCAACAACAATAATAACCGCAACAACAACAACAATCAGAAGCAGCTATGCCAAAGGTGTGAAAAGTATCACTCGGGGTTCTGCACCAAATTTTGCAATAAGTGTAAAAGAAATGGTCATAGCGCGGCGAAGTGTGAGGTCTACGGACCAGGGGTTAATAGAACGAAAGGAACAAATGGTGTCGGAA
Organism: Rutidosis leptorrhynchoides; assembly: GCF_046630445.1. Lineage (NCBI taxonomy): Eukaryota > Viridiplantae > Streptophyta > Magnoliopsida > Asterales > Asteraceae > Rutidosis > Rutidosis leptorrhynchoides. The sequence continues at coordinate 718,524,535 of NC_092333.1, forward strand.
CGAGTAATGGTGGAGCAAGTAGTGTCGAAGCAAGTTATGCCAATGTAGTTTGTTATAAATGTGGAAAACCGGGCCACATTATTAGAAATTGCCCGAACCAGGAGAACACGAATGGACAAGGCCGCGGAAGAGTTTTCAATATTAATGCGGCAGAGGCACAGGAAGACCCGGAGCTTGTTACAGGTACGTTTCTTATTGACAATAAATCTGCTTACGTTTTATTTGATTCGGGTGCGGATAGAAGCTATATGAGTAGAGATTTTTGTGCTAAATTAAGTTGTCCATTGACGCCTTTGGATAGTAAATTTTTACTCGAATTAGCAAATGGTAAATTAATTTCAGCAGATAATATATGTCGGAATCGAGAAATTAAACTGGTTAGCGAAACATTTAAGATTGACTTGATACCAGTAGAGTTAGGGAGTTTTGATGTGATAATCGGTATGGACTGGTTGAAAGAAGTGAAAGCAGAGATCGTTTGTTACAAAAATGCAATTCGCATTATACGAGAAAAAGGAAAACCCTTAATGGTGTACGGAGAAAAGGGCAACACGAAGCTACATCTTATTAGTAATTTGAAGGCACAAAAACTAATAAGAAAAGGTTGCTATGTTGTTCTAGCACACGTCGAGAAAGTACAAACTGAAGAAAAGAGCATCAATGATGTTCCCGTCGCAAAAGAATTTCCCGATGTATTTCCGAAAGAATTACCGGGATTACCCCCACATCGATCCGTTGAATTTCAAATAGATCTTGTACCAGGAGCTGCACCAATAGCTCGTGCTCCTTACAGACTCGCACCCAGCGAGATGAAATAACTGCAAAGCCAATTACAAGAACTTTTAGAGCGTGGTTTCATTCGACCAAGCACATCACCGTGGGGAGCTCCTGTTTTGTTTGTCAAGAAGAAAGATGGTACATTCAGGTTGTGTATCGACTACCGAGAGTTGAACAAACTTACCATCAAGAACCGCTACCCACTACCGAGAATCGACGACTTATTTGATCAACTACAAGGCTCGTCTGTTTATTCAAAGATTGACTTACGTTCCGGGTATCATCAAATGCGGGTGAAAGAAGATGATATTCCAAAGACTGCTTTCAGAACACGTTACGGTCATTACGAGTTTATGGTCATGCCATTTGGTTTAACTAATGCACCAGCTGTGTTCATGGACCTTATGAACCGAGTGTGTGGACCATACCTTGACAAGTTTGTCATTGTTTTCATTGATGACATACTTATTTACTCAAAGAATGACCAAGAACACGGTAAACATTTGAGAAAGGTGTTAGAAGTATTGAGGAAGGAAGAATTGTACGCAAAATTTTCAAAGTGTGCATTTTGGTTGGAAGAAGTTCAATTCCTCGGTCACATAGTGAACAAAGAAGGTATTAAGGTGGATCCAGCAAAGATAGAAACTGTTGAAAAGTGGGAAACCCCGAAAACTCCGAAACACATACGCCAGTTTTTAGGACTAGCTGGTTACTACAGAAGGTTCATCCAAGACTTTTCCAGAATAGTAAAACCCTTGACTGCATTAACGCATAAAGGGAAGAAATTTGAATGGAATGATGAACAAGAGAAAGCGTTTCAGTTATTGAAGAAAAAGCTAACTACGGCACCTATATTGTCATTGCCTGAAGGGAATGATGATTTTGTGATTTATTGTGACGCATCAAAGCAAGGTCTCGGTTGTGTATTAATGCAACGAACGAAGGTGATTGCTTATGCGTCTAGACAATTGAAGATTCACGAACAAAATTATACGACGCATGATTTGGAATTAGGCGCAGTTGTTTTTGCATTAAAGACTTGGAGGCACTACTTATATGGGGTCAAAAGTATTATATATACCGACCACAAAAGTCTTCAACACATATTTAATCAGAACCAACTGAATATGAGGCAGCGTAGGTGGATTGAATTATTGAATGATTACGACTTTGAGATTCGTTACCACCCGGGGAAGGCAAATGTGGTAGCCGATGCCTTGAGCAGGAAGGACAGAGAACCCATTCGAGTAAAATCTATGAATATAATGATTCATAATAACCTTACTACTCAAATAAAGGAGGCGCAACAAGGAGTTTTAAAAGAGGGAAATTTAAAGGATGAAATACCCAAAGGATCGGAGAAGCATCTTAATATTCGGGAAGACGGAACCCGGTATAGGGCTGAAAGGATTTGGGTACCAAAATTTGGAGATATGAGAGAAATGGTACTTAGAGAAGCTCATAAAACCAGATACTCAATACATCCTGGAACGGGGAAGATGTACAAGGATCTCAAGAAACATTTTTGGTGGCCGGGTATGAAAGCCGATGTTGCTAAATACGTAGGAGAATGTTTGACGTGTTCTAAGGTCAAAAGCTGAGCATCAGAAACCATCAGGTCTACTACAACAACCCGAAATCCCAGAATGAAAATGGGAAAACATTACCATGGATTTCATCACTAAATTGCCAAGGACTGCAAGTGGTTTTGATACTATTTGGGTAATAGTTGATCATCTCACCAAATCAGCACACTTCCTGCCAATAAGAGAAGATGACAAGATGGAGAAGTTAGCACGACTGTATTTGAAGGAAGTCGTCTCCAGACATGGAATACCAATCTCTATTATCTCTGATAGGGATGGCAGATTTATTTTAAGATTCCGGCAGACATTACAGCAAGCATTCGGAACTCATCTAGACATGAGTACTGCCTATCATCCACAAACTGATGGGCAGAGTGAAAGGACGATACAAACGCTTGAAGACATGCTACGAGCATGTGTTATTGATTTCGGAAACAGTTGGAATCGACATCTACCGTTAGCAGAATTTTCCTATAACAACAGCTACCATTCAAGCATTGAGATGGCGCCATTTGAAGCACTTTATGGTAGAAAGTGCAGGTCTTCCGATTTGTTGGAGTGAAGTGGGGGATAGACAGAATACGGGTCCGGAGATTATACAAGAAACTACCGAGAAGATCATCCAAATTCAACAACGGTTGAAAACCGCCCAAAGTCGACAAAAGAGCTACGCTGACATTAATAGAAAAGATATAGAATTTGAAATTGGAGAGATGGTCATGCTTAAAGTTGCACCTTGGAAAGGCGTTGTTCGATTTGGTAAACGAGGGAAATTAAATCCAAGGTATATTGGACCATTCAAGATTATTGATCGTGTCGGACCAGTAGCTTACCGACTTGAGTTACCTCAACAACTCGCGGCGGTACATAACACTTTCCACGTCTCGAATTTGAAGAAATGTTTTGCTAAAGAAGATCTCACTATTCTGTTAGATGAAATCCAAATCAATGAAAAACTCCAATTCATCGAAGAACCCGTCGAAATAATGGATCGTGAGGTTAAAAGACTTAAGCAAAACAAGATACCAATTGTTAAGGTTCGATAGAATGCTCGTAGAGGACCCGAGTTCACCTGGGAGCATGAAGATCAGATGAAGAAGAAATACCCACATCTATTTCCAGAAGATTCGTCAACACCTTCAACAGCTTAAAATTTCGGGACCAAATTTATTTAACGGGTAGGTACTGTAGTGACCCGAACTTTTCCATGTTTATATATATTAATTGAGATTGATATTTACATGATTAAATGTTTCCAACATGTTAAGCAATCAAACTTGTTAAGACTTGATTAATTGAAATATGTTTCATATAGACAATTGACCACCCAAGTTGACCGGTGATTCACGAACGTTAAAACTTGTAAAAACTATATGATGACATATATATGGATATATATATATATAGTTAACATGATACTATGATAATTAAACATATCATTAAGTATATTAACAATGAACTACATATGTAAAAACAAGACTACTAACTTAATGATTTTTAAACGAGACATATATGTAACGATTATCGTTGTAAAGACATTTAATGTATATATATCATATTAAGAGATATTCATACATGATAATATCATGATAATATAATAATTTAAAATCTCATTTGATATTATAAACATTGGGTTAACAACATTTAACAAGATCGTTAACCTAAAGGTTTAAAAACAACACTTACATGTAACGACTAACGATGACTTAACGACTCAGTTAAAATGTATATACATGTAGTGTTTTAATATGTATTTATACACTTTTGAAAGACTTCAATACACTTATCAAAATACTTCTACTTAACAAAAATGCTTACAATTACATCCTCGTTCAGTTTCATCAACAATTCTACTAGTATGCACCCGTATTCGTACTAGTACAATACACAGCTTTTAGATGTATGTACTATTGGTATATACACTCCAATGATCAGCTCTTAGCAGCCCATGTGAGTCACCTAACACATGTGGGAACCATCATTTGGTAACTAGCATGAAATATCTCATAAAATTACAAAAATATGAGTAATCATTCATGACTTATTTACATGAAAACAAAATTACATATCCTTTATATCTAATCCATACACCAACGACCAAAAACACCTACAAACACTTTCATTCTTCAATTTTCTTCATCTAATTGATCTCTCTCAAGTTCTATCTTCAAGTTCTAAGTGTTCTTCATATATTCTACAAGTTCTAGTTACATAAAATCAAGAATACTTTTAAGTTTGCTAGCTCACTTCCAATCTTGTAAGGTGATCATCCAACCTCAAGAAATCTTTGTTTCTTACAGTAGGTTATCATTATAATACAAGGTAATAATCATATTCAAACTTTGGTTCAATTTCTATAACTATAACAATCTTATTTCAAGTGATGATCTTACTTGAACTTGTTTTCGTGTCATGATTCTGCTTCAAGAACTTCGAGCCATCCAAGGATCCGTTGAAGCTAGATCTATTTTTCTCTTTTCCAGTAGGTTTATCCAAGGAACTTAAGGTAGTAATGATGTTCATAACATCATTCGATTCATACATATAAAGCTATCTTATTTGAAGGTTTAAACTTGTAATCACTAGAACATAGTTTAGTTAATTCTAAACTTGTTCGCAAACAAAAGTTAATCCTTCTAACTTGACTTTTAAAATCAACTAAACACATGTTCTATATCTATATGATATGCTAACTTAATGATTTAAAACCTGGAAACACGAAAAACACCGTAAAACCGGATTTACGCCATCGTAGTAACACCGAAGGCTGTTTTGGGTTAGTTAATTAAAAACTATGATAAACTTTGATTTAAAAGTTGTTATTCTGAGAAAATGATTTTTATTATGAACATGAAACTATATCCAAAAATTATGGTTAAACTCAAAGTGGAAGTATGTTTTCTAAAATGGTCATCTAGACGTCGTTCTTTCGACTGAAATGACTACCTTTACAAAAACGACTTGTAACTTATTTTTTCGACTATAAACCTATACTTTTTCTATTTAGATTCATAAAATATAGTTCAATATGAAACCATAGCAATTTGATTCACTCAAAACGGATTTAAAATGAAGAAGTTATGGGTAAAACAAGATTGTATAATTTTTCTCATTTTAGCTACGTGAAAATTGGTAACAAATCTATTCCTACCATAACTTAATCAACTTGTATTGTATATTATGTAATCTTGAGATACCATAGACACGTATACAATGTTTCGACCTATCATGTCGACACATCTATATATATTTCGGAACAACCATAGACACTCTATATGTGAATGTTGGAGTTAGCTATACAGGGTTGAGGTTGATTCCAAAATATATATAGTTTGAGTTGTGATCAATACTGAGATACGTATACACTGGGTCGTGGATTGATTCAAGATAATATTTATCGATTTATTTTTGTACATCTAACTGTGGACAACTAGTTGTAGGTTACTAACGAGGACAGCTGACTTAATAAACTTAAAACATCAAAATATATTAAAAGTGTTGTAAATATATTTTGAACATACTTTGATATATATGTATATATTGTTATAGGTTCGTGAATCAACCAGTGGCCAAGTCTTACTTCCCGACGAAGTAAAAATCTGTGAAAGTGAGTTATAGTCCCACTTTTAAAATCTAATATTTTTGGGATGAGAATACATGCAGGTTTTATAAATGATTTACAAAATAGACACAAGTTCGTGAAACTACATTCTATGGTTGAATTATCGAAATCAAATATGCCCCTTTTTATTAAGTCTGGTAATCTAAGAATTAGGGAACAGACACCCTAATTGACGCGAATCCTAAAGATAGATCTATTGGGCCTAACAAACCCCATCCAAAGTACCGGATGCTTTAGTACTTCGAATTTTATATCATATCCGAAGGGTGTCCCGGAATGATGGGGATATTCTTATATATGCATCTTGTTAATGTCGGTTACCAGGTGTTCACCATATGAATGATTTTTATCTCTATGTATGGGATGTGTATTGAAATATGAAATCTTGTGGTCTATTATTATGATTTGATATATATAGGTTAAACCTATAACTCACCAACATTTTTGTTGACGTTTTAAGCATGTTTATTCTCAGGTGATTATTAAGAGCTTCCGCTGTCGCATACTTAAATAAGGACGAGATTTGGAGTCCATGCTTGTATGATATTGTGTAAAAACTGCATTCAAGAAACTTATTTTGTTGTAACATATTTGTATTGTAAACCATTATGTAATGGTCGTGTGTAAACAGGATATTTTAGATTATCATTATTTGATAATCTACGTAAAGCTTTTTAAACCTTTATTGATGAAATAAAGGTTATGGTTTGTTTTAAAATGAATGCAGTCTTTGAAAAACGTCTCATATAGAGGTCAAAACCTCGCAACGAAATCAATTAATATGGAACGTTTTTAATCAATAAGAAAGGGAGATTTCAGTTGGTATCCGAGCGTTGGTCTTAGAGAACCAGAATTTTGCATTAGTGTGTCTTATCGAGTTTGTTAGGATGCATTAGTGAGTCTGGACTTCGACCGTGTTTACTTGAAAAATGATTGCTTAACAAATTTTGTTGGAAACTATATATTTTTAACATGTGAATATTATGTGATATATTAATCTCTTAACGCGTTTGATATTATGTGATACATGTCTACCTCTAGAACAAGTCCCATTGACTCACCTAATAATAATGAAGAGTCAAATGTAAATTGGAATGATTCGTGGACTGATTCACAAGTTCCCGAAGAGGAACCGGAAGAAGGGTCGGAACCGGAAGAAGAATCGGAACCGGAAGAAGAATCGGAACCGGATGAAGAAATAGAACCGGTGGGGGAAATAATTAAACGGTTAAGTAAAAGAAAATCCTCAACCAACCGACCAAGGTTAATTATGGTCAATGGTGTTTCCGCCAAGGAAGCAAAATATTGGGAGGATTACCAATTCTCCGATGAATCGGATTCCGACGAGAATTCCGATGATGTTATAGAAATTACCCCAACTGAATTTAAAAAGGCAAAAGAAAATAATAAGGGAAAGGGCATAAAAATAGAGAAATCTAATTCCAACCCCGATGAACTTTATATGTATCGTCAACCCCCGAAGTCCTTAAGTTGTAACAATGACCCGGGAACCTCTAAACCACCAGGTTTTTCTAAACCAATGTGGAAAATTACGGCTCGTATTAGGGGAACATCATATATCCCTAGAAACTTGACAAAACGAACCAAAACCGAAGAAGAAGAAACAAGCGAGTCGGAATAAGATAGTTGTATTCGTGTGGTGTAATATATGTAATATAGTGTGCTTATGCTTTATGATATATGTAAAAATTGCTTGTATTAATAAGTATTTTTTTTTATGAATCTAACTCTTGTCTATTTTACAGTATAAAAACACAAAATGGATAGACAACCCAATATTTTAAGAGACCTACCCGGAGACATGATTGATGAAATCTTGTCTAGAGTCGGTCAGAATTCTTCGGCACAACTATTTAAGGCGAGATCAGTTTGTAAGACATTCGAAGAACGTTCCAAGAATGCCTTGGTTTATAAAAGGCTTTCGTTCGAAAGATGGGGGATATCACATTGGGAAATCCATAAGTTACGATGTGTTTACTTTGACGCATATATTGCGGGGAACCCAAATGCTATTTTACGCAATGGGTTAAGAAATTATTTTGACTCAATATATCCGAATATTGGACTTCGTGATTTAGAAAAAGCGGCTAACATGCAACATAAAGAAGCATGTTATGCTTACGGATTAGTAATGTTCGCTTCTCACCAAAGTGAGAACAAGAACATCGGGCTACAACTATTAAACAAAACGTTTTTCAAGTGACGGAGTCGGTAATTGGGGTAAGAAATGAGGTTTTTAGATTGTTACAGGACTGTTGGACATTACGTAACCCTCGTCCCTTTGACGACATTACAACACGCTGTCTTATCAACGGCCATAACAGTTATGTTCCACAAGACCAAGGATGGGAAGTAGTCCTAGTAAAACCAGAATGCATGACTTGTTTCTGGACGTATGAATTACGTGTCTTTATTGCCTTTGCTGAACGACTTGTGTACTAGCTAGAATTATCTTCACAACTATCTTGTATCAAAGTTATTATGTGCTATATTTCATGCTTTATGTAAAAAAAGCGGTATTGTAAGTTTGTAAAATATTGTATAAAAGTTTGAACGCGAAATATTATTATAATCAGTTTTTCATATAGAATTGTAGTAGTTGAATTGTATATTAGCTACTAAGTATGAACTTAACGGGTAGGTACTACCCGAATTTAAACTTATAAAACGCTAATATGAAGAAAAAGCTTTTATAAATGAGTTCATATTATACTACGAAATACTATTAACTACTCTTAATATTCTGTATGATTAACTTGTTTCATTTGACTATTTTGAAGGAAATGGCACCGACTACTCGACACACCGTGAATATGAATGAAGAGGAATTCCGTACTTTTCTAGCTTCAAACATAGCCGTAGTACAGGCTGCGCTACATACCAACAATAACCTTGGATCTAGCAGTACAGGAAATCGTGTAGGATGCACCTACAAAGAATTCACTGCCTGCAAACCTTTGGAATTTGATGGAACCGAAGGACCGATCGGATTGAAACGGTGGACCGAGAAGGTCGAATCAGTGTTTGCCATAAGTAAGTGTACTGAAGAGGACAGAGTGAAGTACGCTACGCATACCTTCACAGGTTCTACGTTAACATGGTGGAATACCTATCTAGAGCAAGTGGGACAAGACGATGCATACGCACTACCGTGGTCAGCATTCAAGCACTTGATGAACGAGAAGTACCGTCCCAGAACCGAGGTCAATAAGCTCAAGACAGAACTTAGAGGGTTACGAACCCAAGGATTTGATATTACCACGTATGAAAGACGATTCACAGAATTGTGCCTATTGTGTCCCGGAGCGTTCGAAGATGAGGAAGAGAAGATCGACGCGTTTGTGAAAGGATTACCGGAAAGAATCCAAGAATATATAAGTTCACACGAGCCCACCTCCATACAACAGGCATGTAGAATGGCTCACAAACTAGTGAACCAGATTGAAGAAAGAATTAAAGAATAGACTGCTGAAGAGGCCAATGTGAAGCAAGTCAAAAGAAAGTGGGAGGAAAACGGTGATAAGAATCACCAATATAACAACAACAGCAATTACAACAATAATCGCAACAATTATCCCAACAATCGCAACATCAATCGCAACTACAACAAACGGCCCAACAACAACAACAACAACAACAGCAACTACAACAATCATCCCAACAACAATAATAACCGCAACAACAACAACAACAATCAGAAGCAGCTATGCCAAAGGTGTGAAAAGTATCACTCGGGGTTCTGCACCAAATTTTGCAATAAGTGTAAAAGAAATGGTCATAGCGCGGCGAAGTGTGAGGTCTACGGACCAGGGGTTAATAGAACGAAAGGAACAAATGGTGTCGGAACGAGTAATGGTGGAGCAAGTAGTGTCGAAGCAAGTTATGCCAATGTAGTTTATTATAAATGTGGAAAACCGGGCCACATTATTAGAAATTGCCCGAACCAGGAGAACACGAATGGACAAGGCCACGGAAGAGTTTTCAATATTAATGCGGCAGAGGCACAGGAAGACCCGGAGCTTGTTACAGGTACGTTTCTTATTGACAATAAATCTGCTTACGTTTTATTTGATTCGGGTGCGGATAGAAGCTATATGAGTAGAGATTTTTGTGCTAAATTAAGTTGTCCATTGACGCCTTTGGATAGTAAATTTTTACTCGAATTAGCAAATGGTAAATTAATTTCAGCAGATAATATATGTCGGAATCGAGAAATTAAACTGGTTAGCGAAACATTTAAGATTGACTTGATACAGTAGAGTTAGGGAGTTTTGATGTGATAATCGGTATGGACTGGTTGAAAGAAGTGAAAGCAGAGATCGTTTGTTACAAAAATGCAATTCGCATTATACGAGAAAAAGGAAAACCCTTAATGGTGTACGGAGAAAAGGGCAACACGAAGCTACATCTTATTAGTAATTTGAAGGCACAAAAACTAATAAGAAAAGGTTGCTATGTTGTTCTAGCACACGTCGAGAAAGTACAAACTGAAGAAAAGAGCATCAATGATGTTCCCGTCGCAAAAGAATTTCCCGATGTATTTCCGAAAGAATTACCGGGATTACCCCCACATCGATCCGTTGAATTTCAAATAGATCTTGTACCAGGAGCTGCACCAATAGCTCGTGCTCCTTACAGACTCGCACCCAGCGAGATGAAATAACTGCAAAGCCAATTACAAGAACTTTTAGAGCGTGGTTTCATTCGACCAAGCACATCACCGTGGGGAGCTCCTGTTTTGTTTGTCAAGAAGAAAGATGGTACATTCAGGTTGTGTATCGACTACCGAGAGTTGAACAAACTTACCATCAAGAACCGCTACCCACTACCGAGAATCGACGACTTATTTGATCAACTACAAGGCTCGTCTGTTTATTCAAAGATTGACTTACGTTCCGGGTATCATTAAATGCGGGTGAAAGAAGATGATATTCCAAAGACTGCTTTCAGAACACGTTACGGTCATTACGAGTTTATGGTCATGCCATTTGGTTTAACTAATGCACCAGCTGTGTTCATGGACCTTATGAACCGAGTGTGTGGACCATACCTTGACAAGTTTGTCATTGTTTTCATTGATGACATACTTATTTACTCAAAGAATGACCAAGAACACGGTAAACATTTGAGAAAGGTGTTAGAAGTATTGAGGAAGGAAGAATTGTACGCAAAATTTTCAAAGTGTGCATTTTGGTTGGAAGAAGTTCAATTCCTCGGTCACATAGTGAACAAAGAAGGTATTAAGGTGGATCCGGCAAAGATAGAAACTGTTGAAAAGTGGGAAACCCCGAAAACTCCGAAACACATACGCCAGTTTTTAGGACTAGCTGGTTACTACAGAAGGTTCATCCAAGACTTTTCCAGAATAGCAAAACCCTTGACTGCATTAACGCATAAAGGGAAGAAATTTGAATGGAATGATGAACAAGAGAAAGCGTTTCAGTTATTGAAGAAAAAGCTAACTACGGCACCTATATTGTCATTGCCTGAAGGGAATGATGATTTTGTGATTTATTGTGACGCATCAAAGCAAGGTCTCGGTTGTGTATTAATGCATCGAACGAAGGTGATTGCTTATGCGTCTAGACAATTGAAGATTCACGAACAAAATTATACGACGCATGATTTGGAATTAGGCGCAGTTGTTTTTGCATTAAAGACTTGGAGGCACTACTTATATGGGGTCAAAAGTATTATATATACCGACCACAAAAGTCTTCAACACATATTTAATCAGAACCAACTGAATATGAGGCAGCGTAGGTGGATTGAATTATTGAATGATTACGACTTTGAGATTCGTTACCACCCGGGGAAGGCAAATGTGGTAGCCGATGCCTTGAGCAGGAAGGACAGAGAACCCATTCGAGTAAAATCTATGAATATAATGATTCATAATAACCTTACTACTCAAATAAAGGAGGCGCAACAAGGAGTTTTAAAAGAGGGAAATTTAAAGGATGAAATACCCAAAGGATCGGAGAAGCATCTTAATATTCGGGAAGACGGAACCCGGAATAGGGCTGAAAGGATTTGGGTACCAAAATTTGGAGATATGAGAGAAATGGTACTTAGAGAAGCTCATAAAACCAGATACTCAATACATCCTGGAACGGGGAAGATGTACAAGGATCTCAAGAAACATTTTTGGTGGCCGGGTATGAAAGCCGATGTTGCTAAATACGTAGGAGAATGTTTGACGTGTTCTAAGGTCAAAAGCTGAGCATCAGAAACCATCTGGTCTACTTCAACAACCCGAAATCCCAGAATGAAAATGGGAAAACATTACCATGGATTTCATCACTAAATTGCCAAGGACTGCAAGTGGTTTTGATACTATTTGGGTAATAGTTGATCGTCTCACCAAATCAGCACACTTCCTGTCAATAAGAGAAGATGACAAGATGGAGAAGTTAGCACGACTGTATTTGAAGGAAGTCGTCTCCAGACATGGAATACCAATCTCTATTATCTCTGATAGGGATGGCAGATTTATTTTAAGATTCTGGCAGACATTACAGCAAGCATTAGGAACTCATCTAGACATGAGTACTGCCTATCATCCACAAACTGATGGGCAGAGTGAAAGGACGATACAAACGCTTGAAGACATGCTACGAGCATGTGTTATTGATTTCGGAAACAGTTGGGATCGACATCTACCGTTAGCAGAATTTTCCTACAACAACGGCTACCATTCAAGCATTGAGATGGCGCCATTTGAAGCACTTTATGGTAGAAAGTGCAGGTCTCCGATTTGTTGGAGTGAAGTGGGGGATAGACAGAATACGGGTCCGGAGATTATACAAGAAACTACCGAGAAGATCATCCAAATTCAACAACGGTTGAAAACCGCCCAAAGTCGACAAAAGAGCTACGCTGACATTAAAAGAAAAGATATAGAATTTGAAATTGGAGAGATGGTCATGCTTAAAGTTGCACCTTGGAAAGGCGTTGTTCGATTTGGTAAACGAGGGAAATTAAATCCAAGGTATATTGGACCATTCAAGATTATTGATCGTGTCGGACCAGTAGCTTACCGACTTGAGTTACCTCAACAACTCGCGGCTGTACATAACACTTTCCACGTCTCGAATTTGAAGAAATGTTTTGCTAAAGAAGATCTCACTATTCCGTTAGATGAAATCCAAATCAACGAAAAACTCCAATTCATCGAAGAACCCGTCGAAATAATGGATCGTGAGGTTAAAAGACTTAAGCAAAACAAGATACCAATTGTTAAGGTTCGATGGAATGCTCGTAGAGGACCCGAGTTCACCTGGGAGCATGAAGATCAGATGAAGAAGAAATACCCGCATCTATTTCCAGAAGATTCGTCAACACCTTCAACAGCTTAAAATTTCGGGACCAAATTTATTTAACGGGTAGGTACTGTAGTGACCCGAACTTTTCCATGTTTATATATATTAATTGAGATTGATATTTACATGATTAAATGTTTCCAACATGTTAAGCAATCAAACTTGTTAAGACTTGATTAATTGAAATATGTTTCATATAGACAATTGACCACCCAAGTTGACAGGTGATTCACGAACGTTAAAACTTGTAAAAACTATATGATGACATATATATGGATATATATATATATAGTTAACATGATACTATGATAATTAAACATATCATTAAGTATATTAACAATGAACTACATATGTAAAAACAAGACTACTAACTTAATGATTTTTAAACGAGACATATATGTAACGATTATCGTTGTAAAGACATTTAATGTATATATATCATATTAAGAGATATTCATACATGATAATATCATGATAATATAATAATTTAAAATCTCATTTGATATTATAAACATTGGGTTAACAACATTTAACAAGATCGTTAACCTAAAGGTTTAAAAACAACACTTACATGTAACGACTAATGATGACTTAACGACTCAGTTAAAATGTATATACATGTAGTGTTTTAATATGTATTTATACACTTTTGAAAGACTTCAATACACTTATCAAAATACTTCTACTTAACAAAAATGCTTACAATTACATCCTCGTTCAGTTTCATCAACAATTCTACTAGTATGCACCCGTATTCGTACTCGTACAATACACAGCTTTTAGATGTATGTACTATTGGTATATACACTCCAATGATCAGCTCTTAGCAGCCCATGTGAGTCACCTAACACATGTGGGAACCATCATTTGGCAACTAGCATGAAATATCTCATAAAATTACAAAAATATGAGTAATCATTCATGACTTATTTACATGAAAATAAAATTACATATCCTTTATATCTAATCCATACACCAACGACCAAAAACACCTACAAACACTTTCATTCTTCAATTTTCTTCATCTAATTGATCTCTCTCAAGTTCTATCTTCAAGTTCTAAGTGTTCTTCATATATTCTACAAGTTCTAGTTACATAAAATCAAGAATACTTTCAAGTTTGCTAGCTCACTTCCAATCTTGTAAGGTGATCATCCAACCTCAAGAAATCTTTGTTTCTTACAGTAGGTTATCATTCTAATACAAGGTAATAATCATATTCAAACTTTGGTTCAATTTCTATAACTATAACAATCTTATTTCAAGTGATGATCTTACTTGAACTTGTTTTCGTGTCATGATTCTGCTTCAAGAACTTCGAGCCATCCAAGGATCCGTTGAAGCTAGATCTATTTTTCTCTTTTCCAGTAGGTTTATCCAAGGAACTTAAGGTAGTAATGATGTTCATAACATCATTCGATTCATACATATAAAGCTATCTTATTCGAAGGTTTAAACTTGTAATCACTAGAACATAGTTTAGTTAATTCTAAACTTGTTCGCAAACAAAAGTTAATCCTTCTAACTTGACTTTTAAAATCAACTAAACACATGTTCTATATCTATATGATATGCTAACTTAATGATTTAAAACCTGGAAACACGAAAAACACCGTAAAACCGGATTTACGCCGTCGTAGTAACACCGAAGGCTGTTTTGGGTTAGTTAATTAAAAACTATGATAAACTTTGATTTAAAAGTTGTTATTCTGAGAAAATGATTTTTATTATGAACATGAAACTATATCCAAAAATTATGGTTAAACTCAAAGTGGAAGTATGTTTTCTAAAATGGTCATCTAGACGTCGTTCTTTCGACTGAAATGACTACCTTTACAAAAACGACTTGTAACTTATTTTTCCAACTATAAACCTATACTTTTTCTATTTAGATTCATAAAATATAGTTCAATATGAAACCATAGCAATTTGATTCACTCAAAACGGATTTAAAATGAAGAAGTTATGGATAAAACAAGATTGTATAATTTTTCTCATTTTAGCTACGTGAAAATTGGTAACAAATCTATTCCTACCATAACTTAATCAACTTGTATTGTATATTATGTAATCTTGAGATACCATAGACACGTATACAATGTTTCGACCTATCATGTCGACACATCTATATATATTTCGGAACAACCATAGACACTCTATATGTGAATGTTGGAGTTAGCTATACAGGGTTGAGGTTGATTCCAAAATATATATAGTTTGAGTTGTGATCAATACTGAGATACGTATACACTGGGTAGTGGATTGATTCAAGATAATATTTATCGATTTATTTCTGTACATCTAACTGTGGACAACTAGTTGTAGGTTACTAACGAGGACAGCTGACTTAATAAACTTAAAACATCAAAATATATTAAAAGTGTTGTAAATATATTTTGAACATACTTTGATATATATGTATATATTGTTATAAGTTCGTGAATCAACCAGTGGCCAAGTCTTACTTCCCGACGAAGTAAAAATCTGTGAAAGTGAGTTATAGTCCCACTTTTAAAATCTAATATTTTTGGGATGAGAATACATGCAGGTTTTATAAATGATTTACAAAATAGACACAAGTTCGTGAAACTACATTATATGGTTGAATTATCGAAATTGAATATGCCCCTTTTTATTAAGTCTGGTAATCTAAGAATTAGGGAACAGACACCCTAATTGACGCGAATCCTAAAGATAGATCTATTGGACCTAACAAACCCCATCCAAAGTACCGGATGCTTTAGTACTTCGAAATTTATATCATATCCGAAGGGTGTCCCGGAATGATGGGGATATTCTTATATATGCATCTTGTTAATCTCGGTTACCAGGTGTTCACCATATGAATGATTTTTATCTCTATGTATGGGATGTGTATTGAAATATGAAATCTTGTGGTCTATTATTATGATTTGATATATATAGGTTAAACCTATAACTCACCAACATTTTTGTTGACGTTTTAAGCATGTTTATTCTCAGGTGATTATTAAGAGCTTCCGCTGTCGCATACTTAAATAAGGACGAGATTTGGAGTCTATGCTTGTATGATATTGTGTAAAAACTGCATTCAAGAAACTTATTTTGTTGTAACATATTTGTATTGTAAACCATTATGTAATGGTCGTGTGTAAACATGATATTTTAGATTATCATTATTTGATAATCTACGTAAAGCTTTTTAAACCTTTATTGATGAAATAAAGGTTATGGTTTGTTTTAAAATGAATGCAGTCTTTGAAAAACGTCTCATATAGAGGTCAAAACCTCGCAACGAAATCAATTAATATGGAACGTTTTTAATCAATAAGAACGGGACATTTCAATCACCAAGTCAAACATATATTAAAGAATGAAATTAAAAGTTCAGCTAAACACACGGTCGAGGTACGGTCGACCGTACAGCTAGCCGCAGAACCCCAAACTGAATTGCAATGCAGTTTTATGAAAACAAGTTGCACGGTCGCCACCATGGTCAACCGCAGTACGACCGCAGTTTTATCTGTTACCGATTTTGATCAAATAAAGTTTGACTAGTTCTCGACATCTATTATTCATGAAACCTTTCTCAACATGCTTAGAATAGATACCTTCTCCATACTCAATTGAGTTTTGGTCATAAAAACACTTATTGTGGTTAATTATGCCTAATGACATCTTAATGACAAATTAACCAAGATTAGGCATAACACATAAGTGTTAATCAACAACTTGTGATCTTAATTCTTATCTAGATATCCTTAGTATGATCATCAAGTACCAACATACTTAAGCCAATGTCACTAGAACAATAATTGCTATTAGAAATGACTTAGTGATTAATTAAGGCTAAATGAGGAACAATGCTCTCAAGGTTAACTAGTAATGACTTGTAATTCTAAAACACACTTAGATATATTTAGGATGGTCACCAAGTCTCAACTAAAGATTGCTCTTCCCTTATGCATGTGTTGAACATTAATGTGTGCTTACACATTAATCAAGCAATATGTTATATTGCAATTAAACTTGTTAGATGCTTGAATTATAAGTTGTGCAAGTATCTATATAATTGATCCTAGAATAACTATCTCTTGCTATGTGTGAGTATTACTTGCTACTTGACAATATACTTAATAATCATAAACTTGTCAACTTGATTAATATGTTTGCTATGTGCTTACTAGTTAGGATTCAAGTAACTAACATACTCCAATAAATTAAGTGTAAGATGGTTTACAATGAAATTATAGTCAATTGTCTATTTGGTCTAGTCTACGTAACTAAGTGTGATTGCTTATTCAAGAATGACTTAACTTTAATGTCTCTACATACTTCATGATTATCTTATAAAGACATTATTCAATTAATCTCTATCTAAACTCAAATGGAACATAACTTGTGATTAATTGAAACTAGGAAGTTAATGACATGGTGACTAGTCTTTAGAATTGAACCAAAGGCTTTTATGTGACTAACTAAGTCTTGACCAAACTGAGATTTCCCTAAATATCAATCAAGATACTTCTCCAAGAATGTTGGATTTGCCACTTTTGGAATGTTAAGTCACTTTCATGCAATAAGACCAAATCTCACACACTTAATGCATATAGTACTTGTATAGGATGTTTGGGTTCTTTTGCAGGTGCTAGAAGGAGTAAAGGTGCCAAAATGTGGTGTTCAAATTTTAGTCAAACGGCTATAAAACGGATACTAAATTTGGACTGGAGCACGCACGGTCGAACCACGGTCGACCGTGATGGCAACCGTGTGTCAACGGCTACTTTTTGAATCCCACTATAAAAGGCAAACTTTAATGAGCATTTGAAGTTGACCCTCTTGCATATTTCAAAGGCTTATTTCCAGTGATCACAAGTACATCAATTACTACTCAAATTTTATCAAGCAAGAGAAGATTCTACGATCTTATAGATATAGATTTGGGTTGTTGTTAACTTACTAATCAAAATCATTTATATTGTGAGTTTACTTAATGTAATGTATGTCCTAGTATTGTCTTAGGATCATCATTACAAAGTGTATAAGTCTTGTAACTTTAATTAGTAGAAACATAGGCTAGCTTAGTGATCTACTTCCTTAAAGGGACTTAGGAAGTTGATTAATCTTATTTGGAGATTAATACTTGTCCAAGGTGAAGACAAGTTGATCTAGGTTGGAGTTGATCTTTCAAAGGGATAGAAAGATTAGGTTTATTGTCTACCAAAGAAGTTGAAGACTTGTAAATCGAATCTCCACCGGGTTTGGAGAAAAGTGCTTAGTGAAGCAACAAATCCCGATTAGTGTAATCGGGGAGTGGATTAAGGTGGATTAGTTAACATCCACACGAACCACTATAAATTCTTGTGTCTATGTTCTTTACATTACTTCATTTATCATTTTGAACATATACAACTACACACATCAAGTTTGTGTTGAATTGGTTGATCAAAGTTAATCGAATTTGGTGATCAATATAAAAAGTGTTAAAAACGTATTAAGTAACTATTCACCCCCCTCTAGTTACTTACAAAAAGCTTAACATATTATTCTATAACCTGCTCATCAAAGAACCTTTGACCATTTTCATCACATATACTTTCCACAACACTTTTTTGTTTTCTCTGCTTCAGAATACTATGAAAATAATTGGTATTTTTATCTCCTTCCATTAGCCAATCAAGTTTTGTTTTTTGCTGCAACAATCTAAACTCATCCAATTTAGCAGCTTCATATTCACCCAACAACTTAGTTTCTCTTGATCTTAATGTAACATCAAAAGGGTTATTATCAATTAGAGTTTGAGCCTCTCTCAGCTGACTTTTCAGCTTTTCAACCTTGGTATGCAAATTACCATTATTCCAATTCAGCTTCTTTAAACCTTTTTTAAACTTTTTAGCTTTCTAACAACTTTGTACATAGCATACCCTTCAAACTCCTTATTTCATTCTTCATTCACAGTTTCAATAAACCCCTCTTTATGAGCAATATAATTCATAAATCTGAATGACCTTCTAATATTATTGCTAGACAAAGTAACACCTAAAATAATAGGACTATGATCAGAAATAATATATGGTAAGAATCTCATATGCTTGAGGAAAGGAGCTGAGAAATTCTTCATTGACCAAAACCCTGTCCAGCTTTTTAAGAATTTCACAATTAGGATTTTTTTAGAGATTTAGTCCAAGTGTATTGAAATCCAATACTTCCTATATCATTCACCTCAATCTTGTCCACACAATCATTAAATTCTTGCATCTCATCAGTAATAAATGATCCCCTAACAGTATTTTCATTAAGCTTTCTAGTAACATTAAAGTCACCCAATATAAACCATGGTTGATTCTTAGCTACACTATACTGTGCCTCTAATTCTTTCCATAATTTCCTTCTTTCTCTCCCATTATTACTTGCATAAATAAAACTCCCATAATACTTAGTCTTTGAGCTCTTCCATACAAATAAGCAAAATATCACTTGTTTGTCCACCTGAATAGGAGTCACATTGACTTTATTACTATCCCACCCTAGCACTATTCTACAGCTATTAGGGATGTATTTGCTGTTAGTAATCCATTCCTAATTCTTAAAAACATACTTACAGGCTTTATCAATATTCTTATCTTTTAAATGTGTTTCAATAATATCACAAACACTTAATTTTTCTTCTTTAATACACTTCACAGCATTATCCTGTTTATTCTCTGTACACATTCCTCTAATGTTCCATCCAGCTACTTTATATTCTATCATTATACTTATGAAAAAAGAACCAACTATCTCAAAGCAATACATTTAGGTCACCTGTACCCAATTCATTATCACCTAAGTGACATACATTCTCAACATAAACATCTTCCGATTCCTCATCCATATCATTTTCAGCATTATTGTTTTTACCTTTTAAAATTTCCCATTGATTTTGAAAATACTTCACCATGTCATAACTCCATTTCTTAAGAACAGCTTCAGAAGGTTTGACCATTTGTTTCAAATATTTGTCCACCACCATCCTTGGATCCACCATAGGATGATTAAGTTCTTCATCACTATCAACTAGCACTGCATACTTATTAGAACTTTTATTAGACTGTTCTGCTTCCTTTTCCTTCAATTTCCACTGCTTGACAATTGGTTTTGAGGAGGAATCACAGATTTAAAGCTTTCTTTTTGTTGCATATTCTTATTTTTCTTCTTGTTTTTGACCTGTTCAAAACCATCATTATCAACAGTTACTTTCTTATTCTTAACCTCCAACTCCTGTATAGTTCTAGGCCCAGCTTTGCATTTCTGATGATTGTGCCCAAGCACTACACAATGACTGCACATTTTTGGTTCCAACTATACTCCACATTCACTTTTTTGGTCATAATAACAGCCTTCTCATTATTCTGATATTGCACATTCACTTCTTCTACATAACTCTTAGATGCTTCAATTTCAACAAGAACCCTAGCATACCCTGCCATACCTTTACCCTCATTACACATAGTTGCAGTCACATTATCCATCACAACAGGTTTCCCCAATCTCTAGCTATTGTACTAATGCCCTTACAACTCCATGCTTCTTGTGGCACATTAGTCAATTTCACCCAAATTGGCAGCTTACAGGGTCTGTTTTTTCAACTATCATCTCAGGGTCCCATTTATTCACTACAACAGGTTTACCATTAACCATCCAAGGTCTCTGTTCAACCACAGTATTCATTCCTTCAATACTATCAAACTTAAAATAGCATATTTGCTTACTATCCTTTATCACCTCTTTCAGCCCATACCTGTTCCACACCCTTCTCAGATTGTAATTCATGACACCATATGCCATGTTAGACCCTACAAAATAACCGCAGGCAGTAGTATTCCATTTCTTACAACCTTCATTCACTAGTTCCTCATCAAAAATCACAAATTCATTACCATCTTTATACATATAAGTTGGAACAAAATCAAGCTACCTATCCATGTTACTATTATCCTTATTAAGAGCAGCAACATATGTCACATGAATATCATTAACTTTCACATTTTGTGAAACATTATCAGTGACAGCAATATCATCAACACACACATCATTTAATTGATCAACAACACTAGGTTTAGCCGTACTTACAGTATCAGATACTTTCGCAGGCGATTCCATCTTTTCAGGAACGATTGGCTGAGTATGAGATCAATTTCCCTCCATTTCTGACTCAATTAATTGTACCATCTTCTTTGATTCTAATCCAGTAGTGTTTTTGTTTTCTGATTTACGCTTATTCAACTCGTGATCTTTAAGCTTTTCTGGTAACCTAGTTTTTCGTGTCGAAGCCCTAAGATTATCACTCATCATGAACACTAACAATCGAATGAACTACATGATTACAACATCAATTGATGTTAAGGAGATTAAGAATTGCAAGAACTTAGGTCGGATTATACCCTAGAGATCTAGATCTAGCTGGATTTAGAACAACCGTAATTTGCTCCAAAATCACCCTCAGAGGAGAGAGAGAAATTTTTATTTTGAATAATTAAGTATGCAACAGAAAGGGATAACAGAAAACTATTTATGAAACGGTTACAAGCAAACACAGGATTAAGAGAGCATATGGACATGGTTCTTGATAAAATTGTCACTAATTTGAAACGTGAAAACTTCAAGAAACAAAGTACCTATTTTTGACAATGGTAACGCTTAGGAGAGTAATCAGCTGCACAAGAATTGCCGTGATACTCAACAAATGGTCCCTCGAGCTATAGTGATTCAGCAGTTAACATGGACTTGGCTAACCATGATGGAACTGCAGGCGTTGCAAAACTACTCCTAGGAGTATCAGGTGAACACATTTGCTTCTCCTCAAACTCACACAGTTTCCGCATCAATGAATTTAGTTTTGCATCTGGGAATGGAAGATAATTAATTAATCCCTGATAGTCTAAAAACGCATCACCTCTTTCTTTGCATCCAATTCACCAACTGGTATTGGGGTTCGCATGAAGTTTTTTCATAATGAAGTTCCGTATTTCCATATAAATTTCAGGAGTCTGATTATCC
Organism: Rutidosis leptorrhynchoides; assembly: GCF_046630445.1. Lineage (NCBI taxonomy): Eukaryota > Viridiplantae > Streptophyta > Magnoliopsida > Asterales > Asteraceae > Rutidosis > Rutidosis leptorrhynchoides. The sequence continues at coordinate 718,546,881 of NC_092333.1, forward strand.
AACTTTCCATTGAAGAAATATGGCAATACATTCTCCTCCAACTGATGAACTTTTGTCCATGAAAACCAACCTACAAAATCCACCCTCTGTCACTGTAGTTTCATTTCTATATGAAGCATAAGAATTTTAAAGCATTTTCAATGGCAACCTTGAAACTATTAAACTTAGAGCAGTACTAGGGGACATATAAGATTTGGTCAGAAACCACATAAGTCCCCATAAATAGATCAAATTTTTCATTCCAGTTTAACATAAGTAACGTTAAAGCATAAAAAACTTATAAAATCCATTCTTCCAGATTTTCAACTGCATCAAGTCGCATAATTACATACTGAAATGTCCTGTTCATATGAATTATAAACGTTTCATATTAATTAATCTCGTTGCAAGGTTTTGACCTCTATATGAGACGTTTTTCAAAGACTGCATCCGATTTTAAAAACAAACCATAACCTTTATTTTGTTGATAAAGGTTTAAAGGACATAATGTATATTATCAAGTAATGATAATCTAAAATATAACGTTTTACACACGACCATTACATAATGGTTTACAATAATATTACACATTGATTTAATTCTCCGAATGCAGTTTTTAAACAATATTATACAAGCATGCAGACTCCAATTCCTATCTTTATTTAGCATGCAATAGCGGAAGCTCTTAACAATCACCTGAAAATAAACATGCTTAAAACGTCAACAAAAATGTTGGTGAGTTATACGTTTAACCTATATATTTATCAAGTCATATTAATAGACCACAAGATTTCATATTTCCATTTCTCATAAACAACATGCATGCATAATAGCAATCTGCATAAAAATCATTCATATGGTGAACACCTGGTAACTGACATTAACAAGATGCATATAGAATATCCCCATCATTCCGGGACTCCCTTCGGACATGATAAATTTCGAAATACTAAAGCATCCGGTACTTTGGATGGGGCTTGTTGGGCCCAATAGATCTATCTTTAGGATTCGCGTCAATTAGGGGCCTGTTCCCTAATTCTTAGGCTACCAAGCTAAAAGGGGCATATTCGGCTTCGATCATTCAACCATAGAATGTAGTTTCACGTACTTGTGTCTATTTTGTAAAACATTTATAAAACTGCATGTATTCTCATCCCAAAAATATTAGATTTTAAAAGTGGGACTATAACTCACTTTCACATATTTTCACTTCGTTGGAAATTAAGACTTGGCCACAGGTCGATTCACGAACCTATAATAAATATATACATATATATCAAAGTATGATCGAAATATATTCATAATATTTTTATTACGTGTTGATGATTTAAGTTGTTAAATTAACAGTCCAACGTTAGTAGTCCACAATTAGTAGTCCACAGTTAGTAGTACATAAATAAATCAATATAATTTCTCGAATCAATCCACGACCCAGTGTATATAAGTCTCAGACTCGATCACAACTGAAAGTATATATATTATTTTAGAATCAACCTCAACCCTGTATAGCTAACTCAATCATTACCGCATATAGAGTGTCTATGGTTGTTCTAAATAATATATATAGATGATGTTGATATGATATGTCAAAACATTGTATACGTGTCTATGATCTATCAAGATTACATAATATATATTAGAATACATGTATAATACAATATAAGTTAGTTAAGTTATGGTTAGTATAGATTTGTTATAAAATTTACGTAGCTAAAACTAGTAATTTTTACCAATTTTATTTTACCCATCATTTCTTCGTTTTAAATCCATTTTGAGTGAATCCAGTTGCTATGGTTTCGTATCGAACTTGAATTTATGAAACTGAACAGAAAAAGTGATGGTTTATAGTGGGAGTTACAGGCTACAAGATGTTTTTGTAAGAGGTAGTCATTTCAGTCGAAAGAACGACGTCTAGATGACCATTTTGAAAAACATACTTCCACTTTGAGTTTAACCATGATATTTGGATATAGTTTCATGTTCATAAGAAAAATCATTTTCCTAGAAGAAAAACTTTTAAATCAAAGTTTATCATAGTTTTTAATTATCTAACCCAAAACAGCCCCGATTTCACTACGACGGCGTATGTCCAGTTTTACGGTGTTCTTCGTGTTTTCAAGTTTTAAATCATTAAGTTAGTATAACATATAGATATAGAACATGTGTTTAGTTGATTTTAAAAGTTAAGTTAGAAGGATTAACTTTTTTTTGTGAACAAGTTTAGAATTAACTAAACCATGTTCTAGTGATTACAAGTTTAAATCTTCGAATAAGATAGTTATATATATATGAATCGAATGATGTTATGAACATTATTACTACCTCAAGTTTAGTAGGTAAACCTACTGGAAGTGACAAGAAATGATCTAGCTTTAAAGGATCTTGGATGGCTTGAAAGTTCTTGAAGTAGAATCATGACACGAAAACAAGTTCAAGTAAGATTTCTACTCGAATTAAGATTGTTATAGTTATAGAAATTGAATCAAAGTTTGAATATGAGTATTACCTTGAATTATAGAGATAACCTACTGTAAATAACAAAGATTTTTTGATCTTAGATGATTACTTGGAATGGATTAAAAAGCTTAGAAGTGGACTTGTAAACTTGAAAGTGTTCTTGATGTGTTCTTGAGTAGTTGTTTTGTATGTTGATCTAGGTTAACTAGATTGAGCTAGATTATGAAGAAAATGATGAAGAACACTTAGTACATGAAGAGAGAACTTTAGAGAGATGTGTTTGATGCATAAAAGTTGGAAAATGAAAGTGTTATGGTTGGTGATCAAAAACGTGAATATGGGGGTATCCATATAGTCTCCATTAGTTTGTAATTTTATGTAATCATTCATGCTAGTTGCTAAATGATGGTTCTCACATGTCTTGGTGACTCACTAAGGCTGCTAAGAGCTGATCATTAAAGTGTATATACCAAAAGTAAATACATCTAGAAGCTGGGTATTGTACGAGTACGAATACGGATGAATACAAGTAGAATTGTTGATGAAAACGAATGAGAATGTAATTGTGACCAACTTTGATAAGTATGAGTGTTTTGATATGTGTCTTGAAGTCTTCCAAAAGTGTATTAATACATCTTAATACACTACATGTATATTCATTTTAACTGAGTCGTTAAGTCATCGGTAGTCGTTACATGTAAGTGTTGTTTTGAAACCTTTAAGTTAACGATCTTGTTAAATGTAGTTAACCCATTATTTATTATATCTAATGAGATGTTAAATTGCCATATTATCATGATAACATGGTGTATGGATATATCTTAATAAGATATATATATATATATATATATATATATATATATATATATATATATATATATATATATATATATTAAAACGTCATTACAACGATAATCGTTACATATATAACTCGTTTCGAAATCCTTAAGTTAGTAGTCTTGTTTTACATATGTAGTTCATTGTTAACACACTTAATGATATATTTAATTATCATTTTATCATGTTAAACATAGTATATTAATATCTTAATATGATTCATATGTATTTAGTAAGACGTTGTTATAACGATAATCGTTATATATATCATTTCGAGTTTCTTAATTCACTTGTCTCATTTTTATGTATATAACTCATTGTTAATATACTTAGTGAGATACTTACTTATCATAATCACATGTTAACTATATATATTTCTATATATATATATATATATATATATATATATATATATATATATATATATATATATATATATATATATCATCATGTAGTTTTTACAAGTTTTTAACGTTCGTGAATCGCCGGTCAACTTGGGTGGTCAATTGTCTACATGAAACTCATTTCTAATAATCAAGTCTTAACAAGTTTGATTGCTTAACATGTTGGAAACATTTAATCATGTAAATATAGTTTTCATTTAATATATAATCATGAAAAAGTTCGGGTCACTACAGTACCTACCCGTTAAATAAATTTCGTCCCGAAAGTTTAAGCGGTTGGAGGTGTTGACGCATCATCTGGAAATAAGTGCGGGTATTTCTTCTTCATCTGATCTTCACGTTCCCAGGTGAACTCAGGTCCTCTACGAGCATTCCATCGAACCTTAACGATTGGTATTTTATTTTGCTTAAGTCTCTTAACCTCATGATCCATTATTTAAACGGGTTCTTCAATGAATTGAAGTTTTTCATTGATTTTGATTTCATCTAAAGGAATAGTGAGATCTTCTTTGGCTAAGAATTTCTTCAGATTCGAGACGTGAAAAGTATTATGTACACGTCGGCGAGTTGTTGTGGTAATTCAAGTCGGTAAGCTACTGGTCCCACACGATCTATAATCTTGAATGGTCCAATGTACCTTGGATTCAGTTTCCCCTGTTTACCAAATCGAACAACGCCTTTCCAAGGTGAAACCTTAAGCATGACCATCTCTCCAATTTCAAATTCTATCTCTTTTCTTTTACTGTCCGCGTAGCTCTTTTGTCGACTCTGGGCGGTTTTCAACCGTTGTTGAATTTGAATAATTTTCTCGGTAGTTTCTTGGATTATCTCTGGACCCATAATTTGTCTATCCCCTACCTCACTCTAACAAATCAGAGACCTGCACTTTCTACCATAAAGTACCTCGAATGGTGCTGCCTCAATACTCGAGTGGTAACAGTTGTTGTAGGAAAATTCTGCTAACGGTAGATGTCGATCCCAATTGTTCCCAAAATCAATGACACATGCTCGTAGCATGTCTTCAAGTGTCTGTATCATTCTTTCACTCTGCCCATCAGTTTGTGGATGATAGGCAGTACTCATGTCTAGACGAGTCGCCAATGCTTGCTGTAATGTCTGCCAAAACCTTGAAATAAATCTGCCATCCCTATCAGAGATAATAGAGATCGGTATTCCATGTCTGGAGACGACTTCCTTCAAGTATAATCGTGCTAACTTTTCCATTTTATCATCTTCTCTCTTTGGCAGAAAGTTTGCTGACTTGGTGAGATGATCGACTATTACCCAAATAGTATCATAACCACTTGCAGTCCTTGGTAATTTAGTAATGAAATCCATGGTAATATTTTCCCATTTCCATTCTGGAATTTCAGGTTATTGAAGTAGACCTGGTGGTTTATGATGTTCAGCTTTGATATTAGAACACGTCAAATATTCTCCTACGTATTTAGCAATATCGGCTTTCATACCCGGCCACCAAAAGTTTTTTTTGAGATCTTGATACATCTTTCCTGCTCCGGGATGTATTGAGTATCTGGTTTTATGTGCTTCCCTAAGTACCATTTCTTTCACATCTCCAAACTTTGGTACCCAAGTTCTTTCAGCCCTATAACGGGTTCCGTCTTCTCGAATATTAAGATGTTTCTCTGATCCTTTGGGTATTTCATTCTTCAAATTTCACTCTTCTAAAACTCCCTGTTGCGCCTCCTTTATTTGAGTAGTAAGGTTAGTATGAATAATTATATTCATAGCTTTTACTCGAATAGGTTTTCTGTCCTTTCTGCTCAAGGCGTCGGCTACCACATTCGCCTTCCTCGGGTGGTATCGAATCTCAAAGTCGTAATCATTCAACAACTCAATCCACCTACGCTGCCTCATGTTTAGTTGTTTCTGATCAAATATATGTTGAAGACTTTTGTGGTCGGTATATATGATACTTTTGACTCCATATAAGTAGTGCCTCCAAGTCTTTAATCCAAAAATAACAGCACCCAATTCCAAATCGTGAGTCATATAATTTTGCTCGTGAATCTTCAATTGTCTAGACACATAAGCAATTACCTTCGTTCGTTGCATTAATACACAACCGAGACCTTGCTTTGATACGTTACAATAAATCACAAAGTTATCATTCCCTTCAGGCAATGACAATATAGGTGCCGTAGTTAACTTTTTCTTCAACAATTGAAACGCTTTCTCTTGTTCATCCTTCCATTCAAATTTCTTCGCTTTATGCGTTAATGCAGTCAAGGGTTTTGCTATTTTGGAAAAATCTTGGATGAATCTTCTGTAGTAACCAGCCAATCCTAAAAATTGGCGTATATGCTTCGGAGTTTTTGGGGTTTCCCAGTTTTCAACGGTTTCAATCTTTGATGGATCAACCTGAATACCTTCTTTATTCACTACGTGACCGAGGAATTGAACTTCTTCCAATCAAAATACACACTTTGAAAACTTAGCGTACAGTTTTTCCTTCCTCAACAATTCTAGCACTTTTCTTAAATGTTCTTCATGCTCTTGATCATTCTTTGAGTAAATAAGTATGTCATCGATGAAAACAATGACAAACTTGTTAAGGTATGGTCCACACACACGGTTCATGAGGTGGTGCGTTATTCAATCCAAACGGCATAACCATAAACTCATAATGACTGTAACGCGTTCTAAAAGTAGTCTTTAGAATATCATCCTCCTTCACCCGCATTTGATGATACCCGGAACGTAAATCGATCTTCGAATAAAAGGACGAGCCTTGTAGTTGATCAAATAAGTCGTCGATTCTCGGTAGTGGATAACGGTTCTTGATGGTAAGTTTGTTCAACTCTCGGTAGTCGATACACAACCTGAATGTACCATCCTTCTTTTTGACAAACAAAACAGGAGCTCCCCACGGTGATGTGCTTGGTCGAATGAAACCACGCTCTAAAAGTTCTTGTAATTGACATTGTAATTCTTTCATTTCGCTGGGTGCGAGTCTGTATGGAGCACGAGCTATTGGTGCAGCTCCCGGTACAAGGTCTATTTGAAATTCAACGGATCGGTGTGGAGGTAGTCCCGGTAATTCTTTCGGAAATACATCGGTAAATTCTTTTGCGACGGGAACATCATTGATGTTCTTTTCTTCTGAATTGACTTTCTCGACGTGTGCTAGAACGGCATAGCAACCTTTTCTTATTAGCTTTTGTGCCTTCAGGCGACTAATAAGATTTAACTTCGCGTTGCTCTTTTCTCCGTACACCATTAAGGGTTTTCTCTTTTCGCGCATAATGCGAATCAAATTTTTGTAACAAACGATCTCTGCTTTCACTTCTTTCAACCAGTCCATGCCAATTATCACATTAAAACTCCCTAACTCTACTGGTATCAAATCAATGTTAAACGTTTCGCTAACCAGTTTAATTTCTCAATTCCGACATATATTATCTGCTGTAACTAATTTACCGTTTGCTAATTCGAGTAAAAATTTATTATCCAAAGGCGTCAATGGACAACTTAATTTAGCACAAAAATCTCTACTCATATAGCTTCTATCCGCACCCGAATCAAATAAAGCATAAGCAGATTTATTATCAATAAGAAACGTATCCATAACAAGCTCTGGGTCTTCTTGCGCTTCTGCCGCATTAATATTGAAAACTCTTCCGTGACCTTGCCCATTAGTATTCCCCTAATTCGGGCAATTTCTAATAATGTGGCCCGATTTTCCACATTTATAACAAACTACGTCGGCATTATTTGCTCCGAGATTACTTTTTCCGACATTATTTGTTCTTTTATATCTGTTATTCATCGGTCCGTAGACCTCACACTTCGTCGCACCATGACCATTTTTTTTACACTTGGTACAAAATTTCGTGCAGAACCCATTCTGGTGGTACTCTTCACACCTTTGCCATGGCTGTTTCTGATTCTTGTTGTTATAGGAATTGTTGTTATTGCAGTTGTTATTGTTACTGGGACGATTGTTGTAGTTGTTGTTGGGACGTTTGTTGTAGTTGTTGTTGGAATTGCGATTGATGTTGTGGTTGTTGGGATAGTTGTTGCGATTGATATTGTGATTGTTGTTATTGTTGTATTGGTGACTCTTGTCACTGTTTTCCTCCCACTTTCTCTTGACTTGTTTCATGTTGGCCTCTTCGACCGCCTGCTCTTTAATCCTTCCCTCAATCTGGTTCACTAGTTTATGAGCCATTCGACTTGCCTTTTATATGGAGGTGGGCTCGTTTGAACTCACATCCTCCTGAATCCTTTCAGGTAACCCTTTTACAAATGCGTCGATATTCTCTTCTTCATCTTCGAACACTTTTGGACACAATTGGTACAACACTATGAATCGTCGTTCGTACATGGTAATATCGAATCCTTGTGTTCGTAACTCTCTAAGCTCTACCTTGAGTTTATTGACCTCGTTTCTAGGATGGTAATGCTCAGTCATCATGTGTTTGAATGCTGACCACGGTAGTACATAAGCAGCATCTTGTCCCACCTACTCGAGATAGGTGTTCCACTATGTTAACGCAGTACCTGTGAAGGTATGCGTAGCGTATTTCACCCTATCTTCTTCGGTACATTTACTTATGGCAAACACCGATTCGACCTTCTCATCCACCGTTTTAATCCGATTGGACCTCGGTTCCATCAAATTCCAGAGGTTTGCAGGCAATGAATTCTTTGTAGGAGCATCCTACACGAGTTCTTGTGGCGTTAGTTCCATGGCTGGATTTAGAGTTATTGTTGTTTTGTATTGCAGCCTGTACTGCGGCTATGTTTGCTGCAAGGAAAACACGGAAGTCTTCCTCGCTCATGTTCAAGTTCTGACGAGTCGTCGGTGCCATTTTCTTCAAAAATAGCCAAAAGAATTAAGTTAATCATATAGAATATTAAGAGTAGTCAATAGTATTTCGTAGCATAATATGAACTCATTTATAAAAGCTTTTTCTTCATATTAGTGTTTTATAAGTTTTAATTCGGGTAGTACCTACCCGTTAAGTTCATACTTAGTAGCTAATATACAATTCAACTACTACAATTCTATATGAAAAATTGATTATAATAATATTTCGCGTTCAAACTTTTATACAATATTATACAAACTTACAATACCGCTATTTTACATATAGCATGAAATATAATACATAATAACTTTGATACAAGGTAGTTGCTAAAACAATTCTAGTTTAATGCAAGTCGTTCAACAAAGGCAATAAAGACACGTAATTCATAGGTCCAGAAACAAGTCATTCATTCGAGTTTTACTAATATTATTTCCCATCCTTGGTCTTGTGGAAAATAACCGTTGTGGCCATTGGTTAGGCAGCATGTTGTAATGTCGTCAAAAGGACGAGGGTTTCGTAATGCCCAACAGCCCCGTAACAATCTAAAAATCTTATTTCTCACCCCAACTATTGAATCCGTCACCTGTAGGAATATTTTATTTAGAAGTTGCAACCTAATGTTCTTTTTCTTAATTTGGTGAGAAGCCAACATTACTAATCCGTAAGCATAACATGCTTCTTTAAATTGCATGTTTGAAGCTCTTTCTAATGCACGAAGTCCTATGTTGGGATATGTGGAGTCAAAATAGGCTATCAACCCGTAGCGTAAAATTTCATTTGGGTTTTTCCCTCACTCAATGACTTAAAGAAAACACGGCGTAACTTAGGGTCTCCCCAATGTGATATACACCATCTATCGAAGGAAAGCCTTTTATAAACTAAGGCATGCTTGGAACATCTTTCAAATGTTCTACGGACTAATCTCGCCGTAAATAATTGTGCCGATGAATTCTGACCAACTTTAGACAAGATTTCATCAATCATATCCCCTGGTAGGTCTTCTAAAATATTTGGTCGTCTATTCTTAACATCCATTTTGTGTTTTTATACTGTAAAATAGATGAAGATTAGATTCGTAAAAGATAATTAACAAACAATACAAGCAATTTTTACATATAAATAAAAGTACAAGCACACTACAATACATATATTACACAACATGATTACAATTCTTTATTCCGACTCACTCGTTTCTTCCTCCTCGGACTTGGTTCATTTTGCTAACTTCCTAGGGATATATGGTGCTCCTTTAATACGAGCCATCGTTTTCACAAATGGTTTAGTAAAACCTGGTTGCCTAGATGTTCCCGGGTTATAGTTAAAATTTAAGAAATACGGGTGTTTACGATACACATAAAGTTCATCGGGGTTGGAATCAGGTTTCTCTATTTTGATGCATTTTCCCTTATTATTTTCTTTTGCTTTCTTAAATTGGGTTGTGGTAATTTCTATAACATCATCGGAATCCTCGTCGGGATCCGATTCATCAGAAAATTGGTAATTTTCCCAATATTTTTCCTTCTCATCGGAGACACCACAAACCATTTTTAATTTTGGACCATTGGTTGAAAATTTTCTTTTATTTAACCGTTTTTCTGTAGTTTTTATCATTTCCTCCCCCGGAACTTCTTCTTCTTCCGGTTCCTCTTCTTTCGGTTCCTCTTCTTCCGGTCCCTCTTCTTCCGGTTCCTCTTCTTCCAGTTCCTCTTCTTCCGGTTCCCCTTCGGGAATTTGTGAATCTTTTCAAAATATATTCGACTCTTCATTGTTATTAGGTGAGTCGATGGGATTGGTACTGGAAGTAGATATCTATCACACATTAACTAACACATTAGTAATATTCCACATTATATTTACATGTAAAAATATATAGTTTCCAACAAAGTGTTAAGCAATCGTTTTTAAAGTAAACACGTTCGAAGTCCAGACTCACTAATGCATTCTAACAAACTCGGTTAGACACACTAATGCAAATTTCTGGTTCTCTAAGACCAACGCTCGAATACCAACTGAAATGTCCCGTTCATATGAATTATAAACATTTCATATTAATTGATCTCGTTGCGAGGTTTTGACCTCTATATGAGACGTTTTTCAAAGACAGCATTCGATTTTAAAAACAAACCATAACCTTTATTTTGTCGATAAAGGTTTAAAGGACATAACGTAGATTATCAAGTAATGATAATCTAAAATATAACGTTTTACACACGACCATTACATAATGGTTTACAATAATATTACACATTGATTTAATTCTCCGAATGCAGTTTTTAAACAATATTATACAAGCATGCAGACTCCATTTCCTGTCTTTATTTAGCATGCAACATCGAAAGCTCTTAACAATCACCTGAGAATAAACATGCTTAAAATGTCAACAAAAATGTTGGTGAGTTATAGGTTTAACCTATATATTTATCAAACCATATTAATAGACCACAAGATTTCATATTTCCATTTCTCATAAACAACATGCATGCATAATAGCAATCTGCAAAAAAATCATTCATATGGTGAACACCTGGTAACCGATATTAACAAGATGCATATAGAATATCTCCATCATTCCGGGACTCCCTTCAGACATGATAAATTTCGAAGTACTAAATCATCTGATTCTTTGGATGGGGCTTGTTGGGCCCAATAGATCTATCTTTAGGATTCACGTCAATTAGGGGCCAGTTCCCTAATTCTTAGGCTATCAAGCTAAAATGGGCATATTCGGCTTCGATCATTCAACCATAGAATGTATTTTCACGTACTTGTGTCTATTTTGTAAAACATTTATAAAACTGCATGTATTCTCATCCCAAAAATATTAGATTTTAAAAGTGGGACTATAACTCACTTTCACAGATTTTCACTTCGTTGGAAATTAAGACTTGGCCACAGGTTGATTCACGAACCTATAATAAATATATACATATATATCAAAGTATGATCAAAATATATTCATAATATTTTTATTACGTGTTGATGATTTAAGTTGTTAAATTAACAGTCCAATGTTAGTAGTCCACAATTAGTAGTCCACAGTTAGTAGTACATAAATAAATCAATATAATTTCTTGAATCAATCCACGACCCAGTGTATACAAGTCTCAGACTCGATCACAACTCAAAGTATACATATTATTTTAGAATCAACCTCAACCCTGTATAGCTAACTCGATCATTACCGCATATAGAGTGTCTATGGTTGTTCCAGATAATATATATAGATGACGTCGATATGATATCTCAAAACATTGTATATGTGTCTATGGTCTATCAAGATTACATAATATATGTTAAAATACATGTATAATACAATATAAGTTAGTTAAGTTATGGTTAGTATAGATTTGTTATAAAATTTACGTAGCTAAAACTAGTAATTTTTACCAATTTTGTTTTACCCATCATTTCTTCGTTTTAAATCCGTTTTGAGTGAATCCAGTTACTATGGTTTCGTATCGAACTTGACTTTATGAAACTAAATAGAAAAAGTGATGGTTTATAGTCAGAGTTACAGGTTACAAGACGTTTTTGTAAGAGGTTGTCATTTCAGTCGAAAGAACGACGTCTAGATGACCATTTTGAAAAACATACTTCCAATTTGAGTTTAACCATGATTTTTGGATATAGTTTCATGTTCATAAGAAAAATTATTTTCCCAGAAGAACAACTTTTAAATCAAAGTTTATCATAGTTTTTAATTATCTAACCCAAAACAGCCCCCCGGTTTCACTACGACGGCGTATGTCCGGTTTTACGGTGTTCTTCGTGTTTTCAAGTTTTAAATCATTAAGTTAGCATATCATATAGATATAGAACATGTGTTTAGTTGATTTTAAAAGTTAAGTTAGAAGGATTAATTTTGTTTGCGAACAAGTTTAGAATTAACTAAACCATGTTCTAGTGATTACAAGTTTAAATCTTCGAATAAGATAGTTATATATATATATATATATATATATATATATATATATATATATATATATATATATATATATATATATATATATATATATATATATATATATATATATATATATATGAATCGAATGATGTTATGAACATCATTACTACCTCAAGTTTAGTAGATAAACCTACTGGAAGTGACAAGAAATGATCTAGTTTTAAAGGATCTTGGATGGCTTGAAAGTTCTTGAAGTAGAATCATGACACGAAAACAAGTTCAAGTAAGATTTCTACTCGAATTAAGATTGTTATAGTTATAGAAAGTGAATCAAAGTTTGAATATGAGTATTACCTTAAATTAGAGATATAACCTACTGTAAATAAAGATTTCTTGATCTTAGATGATTACTTGGAATGGATTAAAAAGTTTAGAAGTAGACTTGTAAACTTGAAAGTGTTCTTGATGTGTTCTTGAGTAGTTGTTTTGTATGTTGATCTAGGTTAACTAGATTGAGCTAGATTATGAAGAAAATGATGAAGAACACTTAGAACATGAAGAGAGAACTTGAGAGAGATGTGTTTGATGCATAAAAGTTGGAAAATGAAAGTGTTATGGTTGGTGATCAAAAACGTGAATATGGGGGTATCCATATAGTCTCCATTAGTTTGTAATTTTGTGTAATCATTCATGCTAGTTGCCAAATGATGGTTCCCACATGTCTTGGTGACTCACTAAGGCTGCTAAGAGCTGATCATTGAAGTGTATATACCAATAGTAAATACATCTAGAAGCTGGATATTGTACGAGTACGAATACAGATGAATATAAGTAGAATTGTTGATGAAAACGAATGAGAATGTAATTGTGACCAACTTTGATAAGTATGAGTGTTTCCAAATTACATTGACTTGCCACAAGAATTTGGTACAACATGTGAATTAACATCAGGTGATTCCAATTTCTCATATTCAGCTTCAATTTTTGCTTTTAATGCTTCCCAAGCTTCTCTCCTAGCAATCAATTCCTCTTTTACTTTCGCTTCTATATTCGCAACAGCATCGTCAGTTTCACCGTTAACAACTACCGTATCCCAAAACGACGTCGAGTAAAACGTAATTGTGTTGTAACCTTGCTCTGGTCAATTGACCGTTATGGATCAGAGCAAATAAGACCGGAGATGGTTTCTCTCGTGTTTAACGCTTCGATGACGGTGGCGGTGTTGATGAGCTGTTGTTGTTCCTGAAATTCGGGGCTTTTCTTTTCAGCGCTCCACCACGTCGCCGTGAGAAAGGTAGCACCGCCGTTGACAGTGGTAGTGGTGAGTTGGTTACGGTTGCCGGTGAGCTGTGTTTCTCTTCCATTGTTTAAATAAAGCATAAAAATGGTCACTGTTCACTTACTATTCCTAAACTGTGAGAATTAGTATATAGGGATAATTTCCAGGGCTAGTTTGTAACTACTGAAGACTCAAAAGAATACACAACAAACACTGCTGCTGTTATTTGTTGTTATTAATTAATTAATTAATTAATTAATTAGTTATTATTATTATTATTATTATTATTATTATTATTATTATTATTATTATTATTATTATTATTATCATTTATTATTATTATTATTATTATTATTATTATTATTATTATTATTATTATTATTATTAGGTTATAACCAGCAAAATTTGCGAGGTTAGAAAATCAATTGAATACGTCCTTATGTTATTGGTTTAGTGGTAACGACCCATACATATTTGTTAAAGGTTGAGAGTTCGATTCTTTGGCACGACAACATTGCACACAAGGATATTTCTTGATCTTGAAATCAACGCAATGTCGCCTTTGACACATCATTGCAGAGGCAGTGGGGAGGAGGGGTTTTACCGGTCATGCCCTAGGATTGGTTTGGATTTCTCGAGAGCATCATTTGGGGCGGGTTATGCATCTACGAAAAATGATCGCATTGGTGGTTTAGTCCTCGGTGATTACAAACTGTTCAATAGAATATACGGAGTAATATTTTAACAACACCTATGGACAAACGATTTTATAAAAATATTATAGCAATACATACGTGGAACATCAATCAATATCTTAAACAAAACAATATTATAATGCAAATTAATTTAACGATCGTTAAAGCAGATGGATCTCCTCGTTCAATGAATGTTTCACATGTAAAAAGTAGATTTTTTTTTGAAATGGTAATAAACCATTCAAAAGTTTGAAAAATAGAAAAACTGGAAAATATTTTGCAAACATAGTAATTCCGGAGTTTGGAACTCCGGATTTCAACATTTCATCCAAAACCGGAGTTTGGAACTCCGGATTTAACATTTTCACCCAAATTATGGTCATTAAACGTGCATCTTTTGATGAGAGAGGGCTGAAACCGGAGTTCCAAACTCCGGTTTTGGGTGAAATGGTGAAATCCGGAGTTTGGAAGTCCCAAAAATTACTATGTTTGCAATTTTTTTCCCCAAGTTTTCAATTTTTCAATTTTTCAATTTTTCAAACTTTTATTACCATTTCAAAAAAAAAAAAAAAAAAAAAAAAAAAAAAAAAAAAAAATTTCTAAAAAGTATTGACTAAATTGTTTTGCAATTTGTTCATAAAGATTTAAGCTTACTGTTGTTAGCAAGCTTAATCTGTTTAGCCAAATCGACTAAACGGTTGCTTCAAACACATCGGTAGTCACCCTTTAGCCAAATCCATTTGAAGTATCTTCATCAAATAAACAACACCAAAGTTGAATATGATAACGCAACTGACACAAAAAAAAGTGATCAGAAGTTATTAGGATCATATACAACTAAAATAAGCTTAGCTTAGAAATGAAATGAAATGAAATGATTACATAGGTATCCCCACCATGAAACAACTCTTAGCACAAATTAAGAAAACTTGGAATCTCTGTAGTAATAAAAAGTGGTAATTGAGCTACAGTAAAGAAACTTTGTTATGCACGTAAAATGTATTCGTTAAAAGCTTGCTGAAGTGGACTAATCATGCAAGCGGACCAAATCAGTTTGATACCTGTCATATTCATGGTATATTAATGTAATGGAGACCCAAAATAAAACTCAAGCAACATCCGTATTGCAATACTAATGGTACTTATAATTATTATATTTAAAAGAACAACAATTCATTAAAAAAAAATTATTATCATCACATCCACAGAATAAGTAGCATATCATCTACCAGGGGAAACATGTAAGCATGTATAGTATACTTCAAAAAACTTTCAACAGACTTGGTTTACTTTTAGCTAAAACAACTTATTTGACGCGTTATGGATAAACTATAAACCTACGTTTTAATATTCGCAAGTAAATGAATCGAAATTTCAACCTCTATCGCTCACCCTTAAGGCCGTAATACTAGGTTTGAACAATACTAACAAAAATGGTGGTTACCAGTTGAGCATCAAGATTTGAGACTGTCAGTGCTCCTACGTAGAAATTTTCGATCACCGCATCTGCAACAACCATAATGAAGTGGGATTGCATCAAGTGCAGGAACACGACACCATTAGACTGATTTTAACGCGGCGTCAGAAAGCATCGCGTCAGATGAGACGCTCTGGCCAAATCTAACGCCCCTGGCGCCTATAACGCGGCGTCAGTTGGCAATTTGACGGGTGGGCAGGGATTCGTCAGGTACGCGTGTCAGCTCGTGATTGGCTCCAAATTCAACGGATATATATCCGTTTGAATTTCAGTTTTTTTTAATTCCGAAAATTAATTATTTATCCTATTTAATATCTATATCTTCACTATTTTTTCATCTTCATCTTCTCCAACCTTCTTCAATCTTCATCATTCTTCAAAAAATAAATTTCCAAAAAAAATGTCAAACCCAAATCAAAGACCCAATACTCTCAACGATTTGTACAGTAGTTATACGGGCAGTGGTTCATCAAACCCGAACAACTATCACCAAGTTCCGTTGATTGCGCCTCAATTCGAATCATGACACCCGAACAACAACATCAACTTTACTTGGAACAACAACGTCGCTATGAAGAAGCCCAACAAAATCGGAATAATCAATTCCGTAATTTTCAATCCCCGATGATTCCGATTTATCAAGAAACGGTGTCGGAAACTCCGATCGAAACGGTTCCGGAAACACGAGATCGTTCCAAAAGAAAACACAAAAAAAGAACGTCGAGTTAGGTATAAACTTTTTCCCAAAATCAAGACACCGACGAAGAACAAACCGACAAAGACTAGTTTTATTTAATTATTTTTTTTATTTTTATGTTTTTTTTATTTTTATTTTTATGTTTTTTTATTTTTATTTCGGTGTTTTTTTTTAATAATCGTTGTACTTTTTTTTATGAATAAAATAAATTATTTTTATTAATTTTATGTTTAAATATGATATAATAAAATGAATAAAATAAATATAATAAATTAACTAGTGGACCCTAATTAGATTTGACACACTCCACTTGACATTTTGGGTTATTGAGAATCAAATCTTGACATTGTCATGTCACAGTCACCTTACACTTTTTAAGCCAAAAAGTGCACATTTGCCTGTGACGTTACAGGCAAGTTAGGAATAGTCATGCCAGTTCCTTGTATTCAATGTCTATTTCCTCTAATGTTTTAATATGTTCACTCAAAAAACTTTAATGAAGTTACAACTGAACTTATAAGAAAGAAATCTCCAAACATGATAATGTTGGTAAGATGTACAAGTACCTAATGTGTACGGTTTGGGGTATATGGCTAGCCTATATTGGAATTGGAATAAAAGTAAAAATATAAAGCATATTTCCCTTTTATTTATTATATTTTTAAAATTCTTGAATGATTAATCTTATAAAGATTAATAATAATAATAATAATAATAATAATAATAATAATAATAATAATAATAATAATAATAATAATAATAATAATAATAATAATAATAATAATAATAATAATAATAATAATAATAATGATGATGATGATGATGATGATGATGCTATTTTAATAGGTGAACACTTTCATGAACATTGTTCACACTTTAACATTGTTCGTTGTTAGTCCTTATTTTTCCACTTTTCCCATATTTTCTTATAAAGGCGATGTCACTACTATATGTGTTGTAAATAATTTTTCTCTCATAAAATGAGAATTGAACAATTTAATAACATCATTCAACTATACTTTTTTTTTTTTTTTTGAACGGCTATACCTGAATCCATCATTCAACCATACTCGTGTAACCATGTTATATATACTAAATGGGTCCGGGACCATAAACGACTGTGTTAAAAGATCATGTGATTTTGTAAAGGTAAACTGGGAAAAATTTCAAACAAGTCTGTTGCTCAATATATAATAAAAGTCGATTACATAAACAAGTGCACAATAAGTTCGATACAAAATAGCATACAAACGAAATTATGGATTGAACGAAACTTGTATCACCTAACATGAAGCCCTAAAATCGTAACATGGGTACCAATAAGTAGTGAACATAATATAGCTGCAAAAAAAAAAAAAAAAAAAAAAAAAAAAAAAACAATCAAATGCGTTATTGACATGTGAATGTGCTAATTCTACGTATTATATTTAGAATTGCTCCTTTCTTTCATTCTTTTTTATTTATTTATTTTTTTTTATTTTTTTTTTTGTGTTTGAAAGTGACTGCCACAACTACATTATTTTTTTTTTTTTTTTTTTTTTTTTTTTTTTATCAATAAATCTGATTCCGATTTAATGCAATTTATATGTAGATTGATATTGATATTTCCATAACTAAAACTGATAAATTCACCATAACTACATAAAATATTTGTACAGTACAAGTCTATAATGTATTAAATTTACCTCTTTAAATGGAAGCCTAACATCGGCTCTAGTTGGATTGTATAGAAAATAGTACAGTAAATTAGATTTTTTTTTTTTTATTAAAATTAACTTGGATATTTTAATGTAGGAATTGCTTAATGATATTTATCTAATTGTTACATACATAAAATTTTTGTACATTTTGATAAATGTTATTTTGAAATTAACTGATAACGCTATTTACACTTATTCAATGCATGTTAACAACACCTCATAAGGTTGTCGTTAGCAATATTCTTTAATGTATCGTTTTAGCTATTACCCCTAAATTATATTATGTGATATGTGATATCATATCTCTGAACAATTTTAATTTAAACTAAAAGAAATAATTTGAAATTTGATAATAAACTTTTAAAGGATCTGAGTAATTACCTTATGCATGAATTGGTAGAATGATTCAGTTGCCTCATTGCTTTCGATATCAACCATATTTGCATTTCTCCACAGTATTAATCCAAGAATGCTATGACCAATTACCTATTATTCATCACAATTACTTAAGCATATATAAAATGTCTAGTTTTCATTAAGTTAAAATTATATTAGATGTGTGTACATAATTAATACACACAAAGTTACAAAAACTTAGATTACCATAATCAATCGGACCCAAAAACGTGTTGATGACAACCCGATCAATACAGCCATACCGTACACCATTTCTAGAAGGCATATACAAATCCAAAACACCTTCAAACGTATGTAATTTTGTACTAATTAATTTCTACTATAAATAGTGATGATTTTAATTAGATCCATATATAACCAATTGGGAGGCAGTTTAGAGCTTACCGGTTTCTGCCCGATTTTTGAAGCAAGGGAGCTAATTCCGTTCATTTTATCTCCCTCAAGATCAGGAATGTCCTAAATTTGATCCAATGCTCAACAAAGCCCATTAAGTTAAGATATTGAACAAGCTAGGTAGAAGGATTATGATATTTACATTAATTATATCGATGTTTCTTATTAATTATTCCGTATTTGTAATAGGGGAATGTTTAATACAGAACCAAAAAGCTACAGAACTAACTAATGTGCACAAATATATATTTTGTTCACAATGGTGTAAATTAAAAAAGTTTTATATATGTACACAAAATTACACTTGTGTACAAAAATACACATTAAAAAAGTTATGTATTAAACTTTTGGCTGCATAATAATATGTACGTACCTTAAATAGTGCAAAAACTATGGAATAGATGCTCATGATACCAGATACAAAGATAGCATGCTTCGAAAATAAAAGTGTTCTTCCCGTTATGCATGTCTGTGTTAATAATTAGTATCATTTATTAAATGTATAGATAGTTCAATTAATAATTTTAATTTTATTTATTTTTTCGTTAAACCAAATTAAATAAATATCTCAACAAATGTTTCGGTAAATTGGAACCTGAGCGTGAAGGTGAAACAAAATAGGAACGATCAATCCATGGATCGACAAAATGGTCATTGCAGCAAGAACAGGGTTCCTCTTCCATCGTAGTAAGGGTAGCTACAAATATATATACATATTGTGCTAAGATGTACACATAAGTTAATTTATGGAGTATTAGATTAGTTGAAGTAATTAATTTTAATATTTAACTCACATGAACTGAATATGCAGTTCCAACGCCATAATATAAGAATAGACCCAACTTCAAAGGCCAAGATTTAACAGTCCATCCGACACATAAACCCTAATATATATATATATATGGTCAAGTCAAATTAAACATATATAAATAGTAATTCAATATTCAATCACTTGAAATAACTTTATGTTTTCTGTATGCTACAACTTATTATATGTTCTTCCAATTCATTTATAATCATAATTATAATGATAATGATATGTAGGTATAATTATAATTATATAGTTAATAATTACCAGAAAAGCATACAACGAAGTGAGTAGAATGGCATTTTTAATGGAAAGTTCACCGGATGCCAACACATAATATGGCTTGTTAATCTTGTCGATCTCGATATCTGTCAGTTGATTTATGGCACTAGTATACAAATTAGCTAAAGAGCCACCAAGGAGTGCCTGGAAAATAATTTGTTTACATACATATGTTGAGTTAACTAATATTCTAATTATGATATTTAAAACATACATAATTAGATGGTGCGCATGTTAAATTGTTCAAAAGTGCGCAGAATGCGCAATTTACTCGGTATCAGGTCTCGCACTTAAGGGGCTTGATTACCCGAGATTTTACCTTCTATGGAAGAGCCAATGTGCTCGTTCACATGAGGGTTTCATTGTTTAAAAAAAAAAATTAATAATAAAACCATACATATCGATAAGGTTGATAAATGGATTTCGTACAAATTAAATTCATTCTTTAAAACAATAACAGATGTATAAACCTGCAAAACTCCTAGGAAATATGATGGAGTAAATTCTGAAATGTTCTGGATGGCAAGCAAAGAAACTGAAGTGATGGCTAATGCCTACAAAAAGGATTAATTACTTTGTAAAGATATATATCTATTTAATTTCCATAAATATATAGATTTATGCACATGGGGCGCATTAATTTTAATATGTATACCGTTCCTATCTGAGTGAATACTCTTGAAAATTTGTAAAGAATCTCAAACGTAAGTACTTTGCTAGTCATTTTTGGATGACCAACTCTAGAGTCATGTTCATTTTCAGGTAATTCAAAGGCAGTGGCGCCCTTTATAAACTTTGGTTTCGGTTTTAGATGATCATATGATATCCCAAATTTGATATGCTTAGCATTCCACAGTTGATGAGCCTGTGAAACTTGTACGTGTCCATGACCTACAAATATTATTTCGGAACATCTCATTATAAAAATGTATATATTCTTAGAACTTATCACTATTAACTTATTATAGTGATAAGTTCTGAGGAAATATTCTAATTTATAATGAGATGTTCAATTTAAAAAAAAATAAGAAAAAAAGAAAAAAAATTGATCCGAGAAGAAAGACTTTTTCGGATGACGTAAAGGTATTTTCGGTGGTTTGGATTAATGGTAGAGCTAGGTTTAATTCAACATGGAAGTTTAATAACAAGAAGCTAGCTAAGAAATGTCGTCGAATGTAAAGAACTTACCAGAAGAAACCACATATGACACCAACGGAGCTTTTGAAACTGACCAAGGTCTTTGAGTCGATACAATCTTCATAGATTTCATCATCTTTATTTATTACTCTTATTATTTGTTTAATTTAAAGTAAAACTCTATATGCCAAGAGAAATGCGAAGGCCTTGAAGATATGTGCATATATAAGCAGTACACTTATATCTATTGTATTTGTAGCCCTTATTTGCTCGGTTATGGTTAATTTCATATTATAAGAAAGTTCATCATTAAAAAGTTCTAGTTAATTTTGCTAAAAAAAAATAAAATGATACATTTTTATTATTATAAAGGTAAATTAACTTTGTATACTTAAAGTACATGATAATGACATTTAATGAAGACTATGTTTTCCATGATTAACTTAAAAATAAAATTAAGCTATTGACCCTTAATGTTTGTTTAAAGTTTTATGGATAAATTTTAAGTATTTTTTGACGTGAATGGCCCCTAATGTTTGAAAATATTGCGTTGTTGGTTCCTAAATGTAACATACGTTATTTCCCTATTGTTAGTGGGCATAACGTGGGATGCAAACTAGGGTTTTTTTTAGTCATTTTATGCATCTAACTAACGTTATTTTCTCATCATTAGTGTGCATCATGTGAGTGAGCATCGATATTTCCCCATCGTTAATGACTAAAGAGCTCTCGTGTGCATCTCACGTGATGCACACTAACGATGAAGAAATGACGTTTGATACACTCAGAGACCAATGATACAACATTTTTAAACATTAGGGTCATTCACGTCTAAAATTACTTTAAAATCATTCATAAAATTTTAAGCAAACATTGTCTAATTTAAATCACAATCAATAATCGAATATAATTAAACAACAATGAGTATAACTAGTTCTAAAAAAAGAGAAAACTATAATGGGCGTTCTTGTGGTTATGTCATGTGGTGTGCTTAACCTTTTTTAACGTAAGAGGTCACTATACTTTACACTAATTTGGTAGATGGTCCATGTCACTAACGGTCATCTATTTTTTTCTCTAAGTTGTATGATCAAGCATGGAATGAATATGACGGGTTCGATCCATACCTGACAACAATATATAGGGTTTTAAGGGTCATTCGAGTTTAACTCTCCGGTCCGGTGTACTGTGAATAACCTATTGTGAGATGAAGATCTCAACATGGATGGTTAAACGTCGACCCACCATCGTCGGGATAGCCGGTAATTGATGGCTAGGGATAGGTATTAAGGTTTGTGTTCACGAAACGTTACCTGTAACCGTAAATAGATCGTGTAATCCGGTAGCACGGGTAAGAGCTGCGTTGTATGGGTAGCGCAGATGGAAGGAGTGTTGTGTTTCTATACCAGAAATAGTATATGTGTGAGTTAGGATGAATCCTTGTTGCTCTCCTTCGTATCGTGATTTGGATCTCCTATTCATAATATAATCTTCCTTTGTCAATTAGTGCCACATAATAAGACAAGGGGGATCGTAGTTTGTACTATCACTACCAATTTGCTTAAAGGGCCGACAAAAGTAAAAAGTATCATGTCGGGCCTGGTTTCTGTCTGCAATACATGCCCTACTAGCTACAGCGCCTCCTAGTAGATCGTACATCGACCAAGCGTGGTTCTATATATGTTTTTCAATGTCAAATATGGTAAATAAAATGATACTGGTAGATGGTGGATGTAACGACCCTGGTTTTTCCAACTTATACTTATTAATACTTATTATTAATACTTGAGTTTTAATAAATGTATTGTATTACATTTACTTGCTACCGTGATTGACTTTACATGTCCCGACTCGTCTTTGTGACACACGAACTTTTCACGAATAATATTTCGGATATTATTTACATTCATGATTAATTTTTATTAATCATTTTTAATTAACTAAGGTTACTAGTTAATTACTTGGGCTTTTAGTTAGTTTATTGCTTACTTGGACTTGGGCTTGTGTTAATGGACTTAGAAGTCCACCCTACTTATCTTAACGGACAATTAAGGAGCCCAACATTATGCTAATGACTTGTTAAGCTTCATACAAGATTAATTAAGTGAATGGAATCTAGTTACTTACACATTTACACCATCTTTCCCATGCCAATTTACTTTATTACCATTTTAGGCTAACATCTCCTCCCCATGCATGAGAGCAAGCTTGTGACCACCCCTCTTTTCCTCCTAAAAACCGTCGGCCAACACTTGTGAGGGAGGGAGTTTTGTTTCAATTTTTTTGGTTACTTATTACTTGTATTACTTCATTATTCTCACACACAAACTTACACTTTCTTTCTCTCATCTCATTTGCTCTCTAACTTGTAAGTATCAAGCTTATTTTTCTTTCTTTTTCCCTCATGAAAACCGAACCATATTCATCATCATTACTTGTTCTTGTTGTTGTTTAATTACTTGTAGTTGTTTGTTGTTGTTAAGAATCAAACTTTCTAGTTTGTTCTTCATATCATCTTGTTCATACAAGAACATACAAGAACCTAAACTTTCTAGTTATGGTTCTACACTTAATGTTTTAAAAGATTTAAAGTTCATGAGTTTATAATCATACTTGAGTTCATGTTGTAAACTTAAGGTTTACTTTCTTAAAGATCAAAGCCTTGGCTTGAATCTTTAAAAGTATGAACAACCATGAACTTATTACTTGTAAACTTAGTTATTTCTTCATTTTCTTGCACTTTCAATTCGTGATTCATGTTGTTGTTGGTGAAGTGTTACTAGTTAATCTTGATCTCATTTTTCTTGAACTAAAGTTAACTTGTAAGTTCAAGAACATGGAAGTATAACTTTCTAGTTATAACTTCATATACTTATGTTGGATCTAAGTTTATATAGCTTATGGTCTCCTAATTTTGTTGTAAATAAGAGCTTACAAGCTTACATACATTTTTCAAGTTGAAAATCTAAGTTTCATAACTTATGGTTTCATTAAAGTGTAGATCCAAGTTTTGTAACTTTGGATCTAACTTAAGAACACTAGAACTAGACTTTCTAGTCTATGATCTTTAAGATCTAGCTAAGATCTAAGTTCTACAACTTAAGATCTTGTTTATTTAGTTTACTTTCAAGTTTGTAGTTTAATATTACTTTTGTAACTCATGTATGTGTCGGATCTAAGATCTTGATGTAACTTTGGTTCATCAAACTACTTACAACTCTTAAGTGAGTTGTGCTACTTATCTTAGACTTACACTAGTGTTATGATGGTCACACCTTGGTTAAGATGATGCAAACCCATCAACGAGTTGTACACTTGAAGCTATACGCATCAAGGATGAGAACCGTGATGAGCATTAAGCACCAAGAACCCACCGGAACACCTTTAGCTACTGTTTCTGGAACTGATCAGACTACCTGGGCTACTGTAAAGTTTATTTTCAGTTAGTTCGGTTTGAGTAGATAATTTTCCATTTAGACCTTGTCTTAATCCGAGTTACGGTTTAGGATCTATGGCCTCCCGAAAGTCACTACACCCTATTAACGTTGTGCTGAAATTTCTGACCTACTCGCACTTAAACCGTCACCACGGTCAAAAGAAGACGAGTTTGATTCTGTAAATTGGTCAATACCTAGGGGACTCATATACGGAGCCATGGCCACTGGTCTCACCTCATTTCAGTTTGTATAGGGGTCGTGGCAACTGAACGAAGTCAGCCTTTGTTTCAAACCCGAGTCTTGACATAAAACTTACTTTACACTTTTGTTTAATGATGAATGATGATGATACTTAAGACCTAATCTACATACTTTTAAACCTTTGGGAACGATTTACTGACTTAGTAACTTTTGACTTAGGTTGAGGACCTTCCGGACCAAACTACTTTGCTTACCTTTCCGCGTATCGACTTTTACCACTTTCCACTGTGAGTTATAGCATCCCTTTTTACTTTAACTATTTTGGGAACTGAGAATACATGCGCATTTTACGTTTTACATACTAGGCATGAGTACTTAAACTTTATGTATGTGTGGGTTATACAACGGCATAAACTTTCCCCTTAGCTCGGTAACGTTTAGTCATTGGTCTTTGAACCGGTGAACACGAATCTTAGATATGGATCCATAGGGTTTGACATCCCCACTCGGGCTAGTAGCGCTAGAATTTAACGGGTGTTTAATACTTAGTAAACATACTCACTCGCCAAGTGTACTTTTAGGGGGTGATAAACATTAAGTTAGTTACCAAGTGCCCACGGTTATACATATACTTTTCATACTGTTTTAAAACGCTGTTGAAGCACTGAAATCTCGTGGCCTACCTTACATTAATTTTTCACTTAAACTATAGCTCACCAACCTTTGTGTTGACATTTTTAAGCATGTTTTTCTCAGGTGCTTAAGGTTTGCTTGCTTCCGCTGTAGTTGTCATGCTTTGTAGACTCCCGCTGCGCTTATTAGAGATGTCACCGCATGAAACGTTTATTTTGCATTCAAACAGTATTACTTTTGAAACGATGTATTTGTAACGACCTATGGGTCACGTACTATTATTGCTTGCTATTCGTAGAAGCATACTTTCGGATGTTAAACATTTGACGTTGGTTAAAACGTTACCTTTATTCATGAACGCAACTTATTTTGAAATAGCATATAGTATTTGACCTTGGAATGATCCTGTTGTAGATGATTCATACACGATAGTTTTGTACGGGGCATCACATTTGGTATCAGAGCATTGGTTGTAGGGAATTAGGTTGCATTAGTGAGTCAAGACCCGACCGAGTAGGATTCACTAATAGGACTAATCTACAACTTGCTAGTTTACTTGTTTCTGCGGAACTTGCTGCATGCTGCTGCTCACTTTTACCGCTATATGCCGTATACTGTTACTTGCTTTCACTTCTGCATGTTATTACCTGCTTTCGATTGCATGATAATTGTCATTATTGCCATACTACTTACCTCTATACATGATCTAGACTGTCGTAGTTACTTTGCCTAATACGTGCTTGCTTTATGACTTACTGACATGGAAAAAGATATTTTTCCTTGTTCAGATGTCGGATATTCCACCTGTCATCATTTTGGAGAGCAGTTCAGAATCGTCCGCCACCTCGCCTGCCATTGTTGCCGATTCTCAGATCCCGTCGTCGACACCCTCCAGTGACTCAGGTGCTTCATCCTCCGGAGCTAGTAGCCATGCACCCGGCCTAGTGATTACCTCAGACGGAGTCGAGGACCCACCGGAGATTCCAGCTCCACTTGCCCCAGGACCTCCGGAGCCACAACACCATCCCGGTGGTGCTGTAATTCCCGCGAAACTTGGGGAAGGTCCGGTCCGTAATGAGCATAACCATTGGTGCCGACGCCTTCCTGATGGACGTCTCGTGCCGATCCCGCCCTTCAGATACCGACTGATGATGGCCGCCCAAGGAGACCCACCCGTGCAGCCACCCCCATCCGATTTAGACGACCCTTCATCCGACGACTCATCCTCTGATGACTCTAGTGACAAGGATTCCGATGAGGACCCCGATGAGGCACCTGTGCAGCCACCCTCCACCCCACCAAAGAAGCGGTACCGTTTCGATGGTACCGTTATTCCAGGGATTAATAGAGGTCGACCATTCGTTAACGCACATGGATTGAGGACTAGAGTTACTGCCCGTAAGAGGCTTGTGCCGTATCCTGCTGATCCCTTCATCCGTAAGCCTTTCCGCCATGCACCATCTACTTCTGGAGCCGGACCGTCTGCACCACCTGTACTGACTGCACCGCCTGCCCCACCATCTCCCTCTGTCGAGGAACTGACAAGGGAAGTAGAAATCCTCCGTGCTCGGGTAACTGAGCTCGAGGACCAGATGTCCCACGTAATGGACATCCTACACCCACCATCACCATAGGGCATTTGTAGTAGATCTCATTATGTAATCTCATTTGTAGTTTTATGTTTTACTTATGTATTGTACGAACCTATGTGGATGTGTGCAACTTATTATTAATGAATGGAACTTTGTGTTGTTTAATTCTTGCACAGTGTTCTATTTACGTTATTGTGTGATGACTTTGTGGTATCTGAATCTATTTGCGTTATTTAATAAACATGTGATGTGTTTATTCCATGTTGGTTACCATATACTATATTATTATTTATTGAATACTGGATTGGATTTTGACTTGAGTCAAAATTTTTGTTTAGAACATCAATGGCCAACGGAAGATCAACACCCATCGCATCCCAAATCGAGGAAATGATCAATGAGCGAGTCGCCGCAGCTTTAGCGAAAATGAACCCCCAAGCTCCACCGCCACCAGTTATCCAGCCCATTCGTAATGGGTGTACATACAAAGAGTTTCAAAGCTGCAAGCCCCACAACTTTAGTAGAACTGAGGGGCCAGTTGGTCTCACTAGGTGGTTTGAGAAATTAGAATCTGGGTTTCGAGTTAGTAACTACTCAGAGGCGAACAAAACCAAGTATGCTTCATGTACGCTGTCAGACGGCGCACTAACTTGGTGGAACACTCTGGCTCAAGCAAAGGGTATTGATAAGGCGTATGCCACTCCATGGGAAGAGTTTAAGGGGGCCATGATTGAGGAATATTGCCCTAGGACAGAGATCCAGAAAATGGAGATTGAGTTTATGCAGTTGAAGGTTGTGGGAAACGATCTCGATGGTTACAACCGTAGGTATCTGGAATTAGCTCTGATGTGTCTTACCATGGTTACCCTGGAGTTTAAGCGTATGGAAAGGTATTTGTGGGGACTTCCTAAGTCCATTAAGGGAAATGTCACCTCGTCTAAGCCACCTAACGTCCCGGAAGCAATGCGCATGGCGCACACCTTAATGAACCAAATTATCAGCGATGAACCGGAGAAGGGAAAATCCGAAGCAGGTAGTAGTGATAAGCGTAAGTGGGATAACAACAAGGGGAGAGTCTATGATCAAACCCCCGTCTAAGAGGCACAAAGATAGGAGGAACCCCAACCCGAACACTGGCTCAAACCCCAACTACAAGGGTAATCTACCACAGTGCAAGAGGCGCTACAAGCACCATACCGGGTATTGTAACGTTGTTTGTGAAAAATGCAAAAAGACCGGGCATATTTGAAATGTCCCGTTCTTATTGATTAAAAACGTTCCATATTAATTGATTTCGTTGCGAGGTTTTGACCTCTATATGAGACGTTTTTCAAAGACTGCATTCATTTTAAAACAAACCATAACCTTTATTTTATCAACAAAGGTTTAAAAAGCTTTACGTAGATTATCAAATAATAATAATCTAAAATATCCTGTTTACACACGACCATTACATAATGGTTTACAATACAAATATGTTACAACAAAATAAGTTTCTTGAATGCAGTTTTTTTACACAATATCATACAAGCATGGACTCCAAATCTCGTCCTTATTTAAGTATGCGACAGCGGAAGCTCTTAAAAATCACATGAGAATAAACATGCTTAAAACGTCAACAAAAATGTTGGTGAGTTATAGGTTTAACCTATATATATCAAATCATAATAATACACCCCAAGATTTCATATTTCAATACACATCCCATACATAGAGATAAAAATCATTCATATGGTGAACACCTGGTAACCGACATTAACAAGATGCATATATAAGAATATCCCCATCATTCCGGGACACCCTTCGGATATGATATAAATTTTGAAGTACTAAAGCATCCGGTACTTTGGATGGGGTTTGTTAGGCCCAATAGATCTATCTTTAGGATTCGCGTCAATTAGGGTGTCTGTTCCCTAATTCTTAGATTACCAGACTTAATAAAAAGGGGCATATTCGATTTCGATAATTCAACCATAGAATGTAGTTTCACGTACTTGTGTCTATTTTGTAAATCATTTATAAAACCTGCATGTATTCTCATCCCAAAAATATTAGATTTTAAAAGTGGGACTATAACTTACTTTCACAGATTTTTACTTCGTCGGGAAGTAAGACTTGGCCACAGGTTGATTCACGAACCTATAACAATATATACATATATATCAAAGTATGTTCAAAATATATTTACAACACTTTTAATATATTTTGATGTTTTAAGTTTATTAAGTCAGCTGTCCTCGTTAGTAACCTACAACTAGTTGTCCACAGTTAGATGTACAGAAATAAATCGATAAATATTATCTTGAATCAATCCACGACCCAGTGTATACGTATCTCAGTATTGATCACAACTCAAACTATATATATTTTGGAATCAACCTCAACCCTGTATAGCTAACTCCAACATTCACATATAGAGTGTCTATGGTTGTATATAGATGTGTCGACATGATAGGTCGAAACATTGTATACGTGTATATGGTATCTTAAGATTACATAATATACAATACAAGTTGATTAAGTTATGGTTGGAATAGATTTGTTACCAATTTTCACGTAGCTAAAATGAGAAAAATTATCCAATCTTGTTTTACCCATAACTTCTTCATTTTAAATCCGTTTTGAGTGAATCAAATTGCTATGGTTTCATATTGAACTCTATTTTATGAATATAAATAGAAAAAGTAAAGGTTTATAGTCGGAAAAATAAGTTACAAGTCGTTTTTGTAAAGGTAGTCATTTCAGTCGAAAGAACGACGTCCAGATGACCATTTTAGAAAACATACTTCCACTTTGAGTTTAACCATAATTTTTGGATATAGTTTCATGTTCATAATAAAAATCATTTTCTCAGAATAACAACTTTTAAATCAAAGTTTATCATAGTTTTTAATTAACTAACCCAAAACAGCCCGCGGTGTTACTACGACGGCGTAAATCCGGTTTTACGGTGTTTTTCGTGTTTCCAGGTTTTAAATCATTAAGTTAGCATATCATATAGATATAGAACATGTGTTTAGTTGATTTTAAAAGTCAAGTTAGAAGGATTAACTTTTGTTTGCGAACAAGTTTAGAATTAACTAAACTATGTTCTAGTGATTACAAGTTTAAACCTTCGAATAAGATAGCTTTATATGTAGGAATCGAATGATGTTATGAACATCATTACTACCTTAAGTTCCTTGGATAAACCTACTGGAAAAGAGAAAAATGGATCTAGCTTCAACGGATCCTTGGATGGCTCGAAGTTCTTGAAGCAGAATCATGACACGAAAACAAGTTCAAGTAAGATCATCACTTGAAATAAGATTGTTATAGTTATAGAAATTGAACCAAAGTTTGAATATGATTATTACCTTGTATTAGAATGATAACCTACTGTAAGAAACAAAGATTTCTTGAGGTTGGATGATCACCTTACAAGATTGGAAGTGAGCTAGCAAACTTGAAAGTATTCTTGATTTTATGTAACTAGAACTTGTAGAATATATGAAGAACACTTAGAACTTGAAGATAGAACTTGAGAGAGATCAATTAGATGAAGAAAATTGAAGAATGAAAGTGTTTGTAGGTGTTTTTGGTCGTTGGTGTATGGATTAGATATAAAGGATATGTAATTTTGTTTTCATGTAAATAAGTCATGAATGATTACTCATATTTTTGTAATTTTATGAGATATTTCATGCTAGTTTCCAAATGATGGTTCCCACATGTGTTAGGTGACTCACATGGGCTGCTAAGAGTTGATCATTGGAGTGTATATACTAATAGTACATACATCTAAAAGTTGTGTATTGTACGAGTACGAATACGGGTGCATACGAGTAGAATTGTTGATGAAACTGAACGAGGATGTAATTGTAAGAATTTTTGTTAAGTAGAAGTATTTTGATAAGTGTATTGAAGTCTTTCAAAATTGTATAAATACATATTAAAACACTACATGTATATACATTTTAACTGAGTCGTTAAGTCATCGTTAGTCGTTACATGTAAGTGTTGTTTTGAAACCTTTAGGTTAACGATCTTGTTAAATGTTGTTAACCCAATGTTTATAATATCAAATGAGATTTTAAATTATTATATTATCATGATATTATCTTGTATGAATATCTCTTAATATGATATATATACATTAAATGTCTTTACAACGATAATCGTTACATATATGTCTCGTTTAAAAATCATTAAGTTAGTAGTCTTGTTTTTACATATGTAGTTCATTGTTAATATACTTAATTATATGTTTACTTATCATAGTATCATGTTAACTATATATATATATCCATATATATGTCATCATATAGTTTTTACAAGTTTTAACGTTCGTGAATCACCGGTCAACTTGGGTGGTCAATTGTCTATATGAAACATATTTCAATTAATCAAGTCTTAACAAGTTTGATTGCTTAACATGTTGGAAACATTTAATCATGTAAATATCAATCTAAATTAATATATATAAACATGGAAAAGTTCGGGTCACTACAGTACCTACCCGTTAAATAAATTTCGTCCCGAAATTTTAAGCTGTTGAAGGTGTTGACGAATCTTCTGGAAATAGATGCGGGTATTTCTTCTTCATCTGATCTTCACGCTCCCAGGTGAACTCGGGTCCTCTACGAGCATTCCATCAAACCTTAACAATTGGTATCTTGTTTTGCTTAAGTCTTTTAACCTCAAGATCCATTATTTCGACGGGTTCTTCGATGAATTGAAGTTTTTCGTTGATTTGGATTTCATCTAACGGAATAGTGAGATATTCTTTAGCAAAACATTTCTTCAAATTCGAGACGTGGAGAGTGTTATGTACAGCTGCGAGTTGTTGAGGTAACTCAAGTCGGTAAGCTATTGGTCCGACACGATCAATAATCTTGAATGGTCCAATATACCTTGGATTTAATTTCCCTCGTTTACCAAATCGAACAACGCCTTTCCAAGGTGCAACTTTAAGCATGACCATCTCACCAATTTCAAATTCTATATCTTTTCTTTTAATGTCAGTGTAGCTCTTTTGTCGACTTTGGGCGGTTTTCAACCGTTGTTGAATTTGGATGATCTTCTCGGTAGTTTCTTGTATAATTTCCGGACCCGTAATCTGTCTATCCCCCACTTCACTCCAACAAATCGGAGACCTGCACTTTCTACCATAAAGTGCTTCAAATGGCGCCATCTCAATGCTTGAATGGTAGCTGTTGTTGTAGGAAAATTCTGCTAACGGTAGATGTCGATCCCAACTGTTTCCGAAATCAATAACATATGCTCGTAGCATGTCTTCAAGCGTTTGTATCGTCCTTTCGCTCTGCCCATCAGTTTGTGGATGATAGGCAGTACTCATGTCTAGACGAGTTCCTAATGCTTGCTGTAATGTCTGCCAGAATCTTGAAATAAATCTGCCATCCCTATCAGAGATAATAGAGATTGGTATTCCATGTCTGGAGACGACTTCCTTCAAATACAGTCGTGCTAACTTCTCCATCTTATCATCTTCTCTTATTGGCAGGAAGTGTGCTGATTTGGTGAGACAATCAACTATTACCCAAATAGTATCAAAACCACTTGCAGTCCTTGGCAATTTAGTGATGAAATCCATGGTAATGTTTTCCCATTTCCATTCCAGGATTTCGGGTTGTTGAAGTAGACCTGATGGTTTCTGATGCTCAGCTTTGACCTTAGAACACGTCAAACATTCTCCTACGTATTTAGCAACATCGACTTTCATACCCGGCCACCAAAAATGTTTCTTGAGATCCTTGTACATCTTCCCCGTTCCAGGATGTATTGAGTATCTGGTTTTATGAGCTTCTCTAAGTACCATTTCTCTCATATCTCCAAATTTTGGTACCCAAATCCTTTCAGCCCTATACCGGGTTCCGTCTTCCCGAATATTAAGATGCTTCTCCGATCCTTTGGGTATTTCATCCTTTAAATTTCCCTCTTTTAAAACTCCTTGTTGCGCCTCCTTTATTTGAGTAGTAAGGTTATTATGAATCATTATATTCATAGATTTTACTCGAATGGGTTCTCTGTCCTTCCTGCTCAAGGCATCGGCTACCACATTTGCCTTCCCCGGGTGGTAACGAATCTCAAAGTCGTAATCATTCAATAATTCAATCCACCTACGCTGCCTCATATTCAGTTGTTTCTGATTAAATATGTGTTGAAGACTTTTGTGGTCGGTATATATAATACTTTTGACCCCATATAAGTAGTGCCTCCAAGTCTTTAATGCAAAAACAACCGCGCCTAAATCCAAATCATGCGTCGTATAATTTTGTTCGTGAATCTTCAATTGTCTAGACGCATAAGCAATCACCTTCATTCGTTGCATTAATACACAACCGAGACCTTGCTTTGATGCGTCACAATAAATCACAAAATCATCATTCCCTTCAGGCAATGACAATATAGGTGTCGTAGTTAGCTTTTTCTTCAATAACTGAAACGCTTTCTCTTGTTCATCATTCCATTCAAATTTCTTCCCTTTATGCGTTAATGCAGTTAAGGGTTTTGCTATTCTGGAAAAGTCTTGGATGAACCTTCTGTAGTAACCATCTAGTCCTAAAAACTGGCGTATGTGTTTCGGAGTTTTCGGGGTTTCCCACTTTTCAACAGTTTCTATCTTTGCCGGATCCACCTTAATACCTTCTTTGTTCACTATGTGACTGAGGAATTGAACTTCTTCCAACCAAAATGCACACTTTGAAAACTTAGCGTACAATTCTTCCTTCCTCAATACTTCTAACACCTTTCTCAAATGTTCACCGTGTTCTTGGTCATTCTTTGAGTAAATAAGTATGTCATCAATGAAAACAATGACAAACTTGTCAAGGTATGGTCCACACACTAGGTTCATAAGGTCCATGAACACAGCTGGTGCATTAGTTAAACCAAACGGCATGACCATAAACTCGTAATGACCGTAACGTGTTCTAAAAGCAGTCTTTGGAATATCATCTTCTTTCACCTGCATTTGATGATACCCGGAACGTAAGTCAATCTTTGAATAAACAGACGAGCCTTGTAGTTGATCAAATAAGTCATCGATTCTCGGTAGTGGGTAGCAGTTCTTGATGGTAAGTTTGTTCAACTCTCGGTAGTCGATACACAACCTGAATGTACCATCTTTCTTCTTGACAAACAAAACAGGAGCTCCCCACGGTGATGTGCTTGGTCGAATGAAACCACGCTCTAAAAGTTCTTGTAATTGGCTTTACAGTTCTTTCATCTCGCTGGGTGCGAGTCTGTAAGGAGCACGAGCTATTGGTGCAGCTCCTGGTACAAGATCTATTTGAAATTCAATGAATCGATGTGGGGGTAATCCCGGTAATTCTTTCGGAAATACATCGGGAAATTCTTTTGCAATGGGAACATCATTGATGCTCTTTTCTTCAGTATGTACTTTCTTGATAATGCTAAAAACGAACATATATTTCATAGCATTATTCCTCAAGAAAGACAAGCTTTTAGTTGCAATTGTTCTATTTACAAGTGATATTCGTTTAAATAATAAAAGGTGAAGACAAAAGACAGATTCGACGAATTGAAGACGCAAACGACCAAAAAGCTCAAAAGTACAAAATACAATCAAAGAGGTTCCAATTATTGATAAGAAACGTCTCGAAATTACAAGAGTACAAGATTCAAAACGCAAAGTACAAGATATTAAATTGTACGCAAGGACGTTCGAAAATCCGGAACCGGGACCAGAGTCAACTCTCAACGCTCGACGCAACGGACTAAAAATTACAAGTCAACTATGCACATAAATATAATATAATATTTAAATAATTCTTATAATTATTTATATATTATAATAAATAATAAAAACCGTCGGCAAGAAAGACTCCAAACTATTCTGAGCTGTAATTTCAATCTCCGCGACTCGCGGAGTTTGAAGGCCAAAAATGCCGCGAGTCGCGGAGCCCCAAGTTTTGAAACTCCCTATAAAGCCAACCGAATTCTGAGCATTTTTTCATCATCTTTTTCTTCTTCTCTCATAATACTACGTAAATATTTATATTTATTTTAATTTTAATTTTAATTTTAATTATAATTCTAATAATAAGGGTATGTTAGCGAATATTGTAAGGGTGTAAGTCGAAATTCTGTCCGTGTAACGCTACGCTATTTTTAATCATTGTAAGTTATGTTCAACCTTTTTACATTAATGTCTCGTAGCTAAGTTATTATTATGCTTATTTAAAACGAAGTAATCATGATGTTGGGCTAATTACTAAAATTGGGTAATTGGGCTTTGTACCATAATTGGGGTTTGGACAAAAGAACGACACTTGTGGAAATTAGACTATGAGCTATTAATGGGCTTTATATTTGTTTAACTAAATGATAGTTTGTTAATGTTAATATAAAGATTTACAATTGGGCGTCCCTATAAATTACCATATACACTCAATCGGACACGATGGGCGGGGTATTTATATGTACGAATAATCGTTCATTTAACCGGACACGGGAATGGATTAATAGCCACTAGAATAATTAAAACAGGGGTGAAATTATGTACAAGGACACTTGGTATAATTGATAACAAAATATTAAAACCTTGGGTTACACTCAGTCGACATCCTGGTGTAATTATTAAACAAAGTATTAAAATATTGTTACAGTTTAAGTCCCCAATTAGTTGGAATATTTAACTTCGGGTATAAGAATAATTTGACGAGGACACTCGCACTTTATATTTATGACTGATGGACTGTTATGGACAAAAACCAGACGGGCATATTAAATAATCCAGGACAAAGGACAATTAACCCATGGGCATAAAACTAAAATCAACACGTCAAACATCATGATTACGGAAGTTTAAATAAGCATAATTCTTTTATTTCATATTTAATTTCCTTTATTTTATATTTAATTGCACTTCTAATTATCGCATTTTTATTGTTATTGTATTTAATTGCACTTTTAATTATCGTACTTTTTAATTATCGCAAGTTTATTTTATCGCACTTTTATTATTCGCAATTTCATTATCGTTATTTACTTTATGCTTTAATTTAAGTCTGGTATTTATTTTTAATATTTTACATTTGGTTTTATCTGCGACTAAAGTTTTAAAATCGACAAACCGGTCATTAAACGGTAAAAAACCCCCCCTTTATAATAATAATATTACTTATATATATATATATATATATATATATATATATATATATATATATATATATATATATATATATATATATATATATATATATATATATATATATATATTTGTATTTTTATAAAAGTAAACTAATATAGCGTTAAGCTTTGTTTAAAAAGATTCCCCGTGGAACGAACCGGACTTACTAAAAATTACACTACTGTACGATTAGGTACACTGCCTATAAGTGTTGTAGCAAGGTTAAAGTATATCCATTCTATAAATAAATAAATATCTTGTGTAAAATTGTATCGTATTTAATAGTATTTTCTGCAAAAATATAAGCTACTTTATATACTACTCTGCTAAAACATCAAGTATTTTTGGCGCCGCTGCAGGGGAACTTCTTAAACGCCGGAAGCGCAACGCTAATAAAAAAAAAATTTATGTATTTTTAAGATTTTGTTAAATATTTAAGTTTTATAAGTTTCTTTATTTTTATTTTAGTTTATAAAGATATAAATTTTTATTTAAATATCTTTTATTTATATAGAAACAGAAAAATTAAAAACAAAAAAAAATAAAAAAATAAAAAATAAAGAAAAACGCGTCGAATTTTAAACCTGTCAGTTGAATTTCTGAACCCCGCGAGTCGCGGGGTTTGGTGCCTTGAATACCGCAACTCGCGGAGGGGACCTGCCACCAACAGGAAGCCCTAATCCTGCATTTATTACGGAGTATTATTAATTATTATTAATTAATTTGTAATTAGGGTTAAATATTTAATTAATTTAGTATTTAATTTAAGTTTTAATTAATTTGTATTATTTAGTATTAATTAGTTTAATTAATTTGTAAAATTAGTAGTTTTAATAAATAAATAATATAAAAATAATATTTTTATAAAAATTGTACTTTTTACAACTTTTTGTACATTTTTATATTTTGTCCCTTTTTAATCGTTTTAGCGTAATATTTGTATATTTAGCTCATTTTTAGTTTTGAACTCAGTTTTTGCCATAGTTATTTTTACTTCTAGATTTTTAGGCTTTGCTGTAAAATCCCTTAAGTGCTTTTTATTTAGACTAAGATTTAGGTGCTTTAGAATTTTGCGACGCCTTTTTAAGTTTTAGTTTCTTTTTAAGTTATTTCCATTTGAGATATAGTTTTTCCTGTAAGCTTTAATATTTTTAGACACCTTTTACTATGTATCAATTATCATTCCAATTAGTAATCTCAATTTGCGATTTTAATTTTAAGTTAGTTGTAGTAATAAGGTTAGGTTAGTCAAGTATTTTTAAGTTTTATAAGTTTCTTTTATTTTTCCGTCACCTTTTATTTTTCAACCATTTTTCTTTTTCGATCTTTTTCGACGAACTCTTTTTCTTTCTTATTTCTCACTATTCTAGTTTTTAGGACATAGATTTTTATTCTACTTCTTATCTAATTTTCTTAAAATTACGAAAATTTATTTTAAGTGGTTAAATTGATAGACATCAAAATTTTCTGGTTCGTAGTAATAGTTGGATTTGTACGTGGACCGGGTTATTGGAGCCAAACAGTCCTCAATTATATTGAGACCAAACGAATCCTGCCCCTCTGCTGCATCTTTTGGCTATTCAAAACGTGGGCAAAATCAGAAAAGTCTATTAATTGGATAACTTATTATAATTTTTCTTTCATTTTAAAAACTAATAGGATATTCAGTGAATGCACCGAGCAAGACGATCACCACCTTTTGTACGTTCACCACCTGTAACTAGATCAAGACATTTAGCAAATATAACTGCCATTGATTTTTCTTTAGAATCGTCATCCAGTCGACCAAGTACTTCAGTTCAAATTTTCGATAATCCATTTTTTGAACCCGACCTCACAATTGAGAATCCGGAGAATATTCAGGAACGGTTCGTAGATCCTGAACCACTAAACTTTCCTCCGGAACCACCAATCATTCAAACAGAGATTGTTGAGGAACGAACCATTAAATCAGAATCCTCTAGTGATTCCGATTCAACAAATTCAATTATGGAGAATCCGGAACCTTTAAGTATGGAAGACCGAATGAGAGCTAAACGCACCGGCCAAGGTCACGCAATTACTCATCCAGACATTAATGCGCCAGATTATGAAATCAAAGGACAAATTCTACACATGGTGACTAATCAATGCCAATTTAGTGGTGCGCCGAAGGAAGATCCAAATGAACATCTACGTACCTTTAATAGGATCTGCACACTATTTAAAATCCGAGAAGTGGAGGATGAACAGATATATCTCATGTTATTTCCCTGGACTTTAAAGGGAGAAGCCAAAGATTGGTTGGAATCGTTACCTGAAGGGGCGATCGATACATGGGATGTTTTAGTTGACAAATTTCTTAAACAATTCTTTCCTGCATCTAAAGCCGTAAGACTTCAAGCAGAAATTGTTACGTTTACACAGAAACCGAATGAAACTCTATATGAGGCATGGACTAGATATGGAAAATTGTTAAGAGGATGTCCGCAACATGGTTTAGACACCTGTCAAATAGTACAAATATTCTACCAAGGATGCGACATCACTACAAGGAAAGACATAGATATAGCAGCTGGTGGTTCTATTATGAAGAAAACCGAAACTGAAGCTTACAAAATTATTGATAACACTGCTTCCCACTCACATGAGTGGCACCAAGAAAAAGACATCGTTAGATCATCTAAAGCAGCTAGAGCCGATTCTAGTCATGACTTATATTCCATTTCCGCAAAGATAGATGCTGTGGAGAGACGAATGGAAAAGATGACTAAAGATATTCACTCAATACGAATTAGTTGTGAGCAGTGTGGAGGACCACATTTGACAAAAGATTGTCTCAGTATTGAATTAACAATGGAACAAAGAGAGAATATTTCATACATAAACCAAAGGACTGGAAATAATTATCAGAATAATTATCAACCGCCAAGACCAATTTACAATCAAAACCAGAATTATAACCGAAATATTCCATACAACAACCAACAAGGTCCTAGCAATCAACAAGTATCCAATAATACTTACAATCAGCAAAGACCTAATTTTCAAAACAAACCACCACAACAAACAGATGATAAAAAGCCGAATTTAGAAGATATGATGACGAAGCTAGTTGAAACTCAAACGCAGTTTTTCACATCTCAAAAACAAACCAATGAACAAAATGCTCAAGCATTTAGAAATCAACAAGCTTCTATTCAAAATCTAGAACAAGAAGTAAGTAACCTAGCAAGGTTAATAGGTGAAAGAAAACCGGGAAGTCTACCTAGTGATACAAATGCTAACCCCCGGAATGAAACAGCTAAAGCCATTACCACAAGAAGTGGTACAACACTTAAACCACCTGAAATACCTGTAACTTCTGATGAAGCTATTCCTACTCCACAAGAACCACAACCTGATCAAGATAAGGAAAAAGAACCGGTAGTTGAAAAGGTTAATGAAGATAACACAGCTAAGGATAAACCTTATGTTAAACCATACCAACTACCACTTCCTTACCCGAGTAAAATGAAGAAAGAGAAACTTGAAGTCGAGCAATCCAAATTCTTGGATATGTTTTAACAGATAAATGTAAATCTTCCTTTCATTGATGTGATTTCAGGAATGCCTAGATATGCTAAATTCTTGAAAGATCTAATCTCAAATAGAAAGAAAATGGAAGAACTCTCGGCTGTTACTATGAATGCTAATTGTTCAGCAGTGCTGTTGAATAAGATACCAGAAAAACTATCTGATCCAGGAAGTTTCACAATTCCATGTTTTCTGGGAAGTCTTAGTTCAATAAAAGCATTGGCAGACTTAGGTGCTAGTATAAATTTAATGCCATATTCACTATACGCTAAACTAGACCTTGGAGAATTGAAACCAACCAGAATAAGCATACAACTAGCCGATAGATCAATAAAATATCCTAGAGGGATAATGGAGAACATGCTAGTTAAAGTTGGTACTTTAGTATTTCCAGTAGATTTTGTTGTTCTGGACATGGAAGAAGATTCTCAAGTTCCTCTCATATTAGGAAGACCATTCTTAAACACGGCTAAAGCAATGATAGACGTGTTCGGTAAGAAATTGACCCTAAGTATAGAGGATGAGAGTGTTACATTTTCAGTTGATAGAGCAATGCAACAACCACAATCTGCAGATGATACATGTTATTATATTCAAACTATAGATGCACATGCAGAATTATTAGAAGAATTTCCAGAATTACAAGGAACATGAGAATGTTCTTTAGGAGAAGGTAATGAACCAATTGATGAAGCTGAAACATTAGCTACACTTATAGCTAATGGATATGAACCAACAACAGAAGAAATTCAAATGCTAAAAGAAGAAGACAGATATCGATATAAATCATCGATAGAAGAACCACCGAAATTAGAATTAAAGCCACTTCCAAACCATTTGGAATACGCTTATTTACATGGTGAATCTGAATTACCTGTAATAATATCGTCTTCTCTTACTGAAAATGAGAAATCACAACTCATTTCTGTGTTGAAAGCTCATAAACCAGCCATTGCATGGAAGATTCATGATATTAAAGGAATAAGTCCTTCGTATTGCACACATAAAATCCTTATGGAAGAAGGTCATAAAACGTATGTGCAACGCCAACGAAGACTAAATCTTAATATGCAAGATGTAGTTAAGAAAGAGATTATTAAACTGCTAGATGCAGGTTTAATTTATCCAATTTCTGATAGTCCATGGGTAAGCCCAGTTCAATGCGTGCCAAAGAAGGGTGGCATGACTGTCATTACAAATGAGAAAAATGAGCTTATTTCTACTAGGACTATAACAGGATGGCGTGTATGTATTGATTATAGAAAATTAAATGACGCCACCAGAAAAGATCACTTTCCCTTACCTTTCATTGATCAAATGTTGGAAAGATTAGCCGGAAATAGTTACTATTGTTTCCTAGATGGATTTTCCGGATATTTTCAAATTCCAATAGCACCCGAGGACCAAGAGAAAACCACATTCACGTGCCCTTATGGTACTTTTGCTTACAAACGCATGCCATTTGGACTTTGCAATGCCCCAGCAACCTTCCAAAGGTGCATGATGGCAATTTTTCACGACATGATAGAAGAATGCATGGAAGTATTCATGGATGACTTTTCAGTCTTCGGTGATACATTTAAATCATGTCTAGTTAATCTGGAGCGAATGCTAATTAGATGCGAACAATTAAATCTAGTTCTTAATTGGGAGAAATGCCATTTCATGGTTAAAGAAGGCATCGTTCTTGGTCATAAAATTTCAAAATAAGGATTTGAAGTGGATAGAGCTAAAGTAGATGTAATTGCTAAACTTCCACATCCCACCAATGTTAGAGGAGTTAGGAGTTTTCTAGGGCATGCCGGTTTTTACCGACGTTTCATAAAAGATTTTTCAAAAATTGCCACTCCTATGAATAAACTCCTAGAAAAGGATGCTCCATTCATCTTTTCCGATGAGTGTATCAAATCTTTTAATATTCTTACAGAGAAACTCACTAATGCACCGATCATGATAACACCAAATTGGAATCTACCATTTGAACTAATGTGCGATGCAAGTGATTTTGCAATGGGAGCCGTTTTAGGACAAAGGATTGAAAAACGATTTCAACCTATATATTATGCTAGTAAGACGTTACAAGGAGCACAAACGAACTATACAACTACTGAAAAAGAACTCCTTGCTATTGTCTTTGCTTTTGACAAATTTCGATCATATCTCGTTCTAGCAAAAACGGTGGTCTATACCGACCATTCTGCTCT
Organism: Rutidosis leptorrhynchoides; assembly: GCF_046630445.1. NCBI lineage: Eukaryota > Viridiplantae > Streptophyta > Magnoliopsida > Asterales > Asteraceae > Rutidosis > Rutidosis leptorrhynchoides. The sequence continues at coordinate 718,588,958 of NC_092333.1, forward strand.
TAGATACCTATTTTCGAAACAAGATGCTAAACCAAGATTAATCTGTTGGATCTTACTCTTACAAGAGTTTGATATTGAAATCCGAGATAAAAGAGGAGCAGAAAATCTCGCCGCAGATCATCTTTCTCGTCTTGAAAATCCTGAGTTAGAAGTTCTAAATGAATCGGCCATACAAGACAACTTTCCTGATGAATATCTATTGAAGATAGATTATAAAGAAATCCCATGGTTTGCAGACTATGCAAACTACTTAGTTTGTGGATTCCTTGAAAAAGGATTATCGTACCAAAGACGAAAGAAATTCTTCAGTGATATAAAACACTATTTCTGGGAAGATCCACATCTGTTTAAAAGTTGTCCCGATAGAATAATACGCCGATGTGTATTTGGAGATGAAGCTAGTAAAATATTAAACCATTGTCACACAGGACCAACAGGAGGGCATTATGGGCCTCAACTAACAGCAAGAAAAGTTTATGATGCTGGATTCTATTGGCCTACAATTTACAAAGATGCACACCTTCTTTGCAAATCCTGTGATGCTTGTCAAAGGGGCGGAAAAATAAGTCAACGTGATAAAATGCCACAAAATGTCATCCAAGTATGTGAAGTATTTGACATTTGGGGTATTGACTTTATGGGTCCATTTCCAAAATCTCATAATAATCTATATATACTCGTAGCCATTGATTATGTATCTAAATGGGTGGAAGCACAAGCTCTCCCAACTAATGATGCACGAGTTGTAGTCAACTTTTTAAAACGTCTTTTTGCAAGGTTTGGAACACCGAAAGCTTTGATAAGTGATCGGGGTACTCATTTCTGTAATAATCAACTTGAGAAAGTTCTTAAAAGATATGGAGTAACTCATAAAATCTTCACCGCATATCATCCACAAACAAGTGGACAAGTTGAAAATACCAACCGAGCCTTAAAACGTATTCTAGAGAAAACCGTAGGATCAAATCCGAAGGAATGGTCCATTAAATTGGAGGATGCACTCTGGGCTTTTAGAACAGCCTACAAAACTCTAATTGGAACCACACCTTTTAGACTTGTTTATGGAAAAGCATGTCATCTTCCAGTAGAAATTGAACACAAAGCATTTTGGGCTTTGAAGACATGTAATCTTGATTTACATGAAGCCGGACGTCTACGATTAAGTCAACTAAACGAATTAGAAGAATTAAGACATGAAGCATACGAAAATTCGTTAATCTATAAAGAAAGAACGAAGAAATGGCATGATAAAAGAATCAGAAGTTCAAAAGAATTTAAAGAAGGAGACAGAGTTCTTCTTTTCAATTCACGATTCAAGCTATTTCCTGGAAAATTGAAATCAAGATGGTCTGGACCATTCATAGTTAAAAGAGTTTTCCCATACGGAACAGTAGAATTGATAAATTCAAATGGGATAGAATTTAAAGTTAATGGTCACTGAGTTAAACACTACATACATAGTCCGATGGAAGTCGACAACGAAGTTAATCACAATTTCGACACCACAGCTAACTAAGTGTGGGGAGAATCAAGTCTTTAAAGGATAATATGTATTTCTGTTAGAGTTAGATTGTCTGTTTTCGTGTAGTTCTCGAAAATGGAACCCGAATGGTCTTTCCCTAGCAGACCCTAAAGAACTAGTCTTCTCCCCCCATTCTAAATTTTTATTTTTTTTAGGTTTTTACAAAATCAAGACTGCCTGTGAACTAAACCATGGTCTAATGCTACACGCTTTGATCACTAAACGAAATAATGACATACTACCGAGTGAATTAGTATCAGTAATCAGAGAAAGAATGGACGGAGTTAGAAAAGAATCCAGATGCGAAGATAATAAATTACAATTTGGTAAAGGAAAATCAAAATCCGCAGCGAAAAGAAGAGCACGACACCTAGAACGATGTCACAAATGCGGAAAATGGTCACATGGAGGTAAATGTTCAAATAATCAAATCTATTCAAATACCGAATTTGTTACTTTATGCAGAGACGGACCGTTCATATGTTTAGAAGAAAAGACACTGAATGCTCGAGGTTACGCCTATGTAGCTATGGAAAACCAATTAAACCGACTATCTTATGAATGAGATAGATCATATAACTAAGAAATCTCTTTCACAGGTATGTTTGTACAGTTTTTATTTTATTTATTTTTATTTTTAAACCTTTTGATGATAAACGCTAATTTGTTCGCTATAAAGTATTAAATTGGTATTAAATAAAATTAGGTTTGGCGACCGAAATTATTAATATCATTCAAAAATTTATTACATCACTGCAAAATTTAACGTTTATTCTTAAGGTATAAATATCTTTAATCAATCAACCCAAAATATTTCAAAAATTCGTCATGAGTTAAATTAGGTTTTGGAACCGAAATTACTTTACCGAAAAGAGGGGCGCATATTTTTGATAATATTTGATTGATTAAAGTGGGATAAAAAGCCAAAAAGATTTTTAATTTTATTTTTACCATGTTTTTAAAATTAATATTTAAATCTTAAATTAATATTGTAAACTTTGTAAAAACAATATATTTAAAATTGTAAATATTTGAAAAATTAATATAAGTTGGTGTGAATTTATAATATGAATTTTTAAATTAAGTTTGGTGTGAATTTTTAAAATATGAATTTTTAATTTTATGCATTTCAAATTTTAAGTTTGGTGTGAATTTTTAATATTAATTTTGAATTTTATATTTAAGTTGTGTGAATTTAAAAACAAAAATTTACTTTATCTCATTTAGTTAAAAATATGATTTTTAAAATTCGTCGTAAGTTGAAGACTAGGTCTTTGAACCGGAATTGCTTTACCCAAGGGAGGGACGAGAACTTTTATTATCATTATTTTTAATCTTATTGAATTAAAGTATGCCAAAAACATTAAAAAACCAAAAATCTTAGCTTTTAAAACAATCGCTACAAAAAGATAAATTTTAAAATTTTGTCGAGGGACAGACTAGGACATCGATCCGAAACGACCTCGTCCTCAATAATAAGGAAAACAAAATTTTAAAAATTATTTACTTAATTGTTTTATAAGTTAAAGATTATATAAAAAAAAATATACCAAACTCCGCGACTCGCGGAGTTTGAAGGTTTAAATGCCACGAGTCGCGGGAGGACCGGATTACAGAAAAAATAAAAAGAGCTGAAACAGCTCAGTTTCACTCCCCACAACAGAAAACACAGCGAAAAACTGCCGAAAAAACACCCAAAAACACCCCAAAAATCACAATTTTTAACCGTTAATCACCAAATCTTTTACTAAAATCATGTTGAGAAGGATGCTATCTAGGAATTACTCAAGAAAAACGGTAAATTTCTACACCTAAACACCATTTAATCCGAAATTAGTGTTCTTGAGCAATTTTTTCCCCAATTTGATTTTGATGCTTTTTAGTGTAATTAGGCTTAAATTGTTTATGTATTATGCTTGTATAACCTAGATTGATGCTGTTTAACATGATTAGAAGCCTTAAACTTCAAATTTTGAGTGATCTAGGGTTTGTGTTCTTGAGCAAATTTGGGGCTTTTTGATATAAATAGGTTATGGCCGATTTTTGTCATGAATTGTTGCTAAATTAAGTAGTGTAACATGTCTAGGTAGTTAAATGATCCAAACTTTGAGCCTAAACATGATTTTGAGAATTAAAGTGGACTTTTTCAAGTCTAAAATTCATGAATTTGATTTTTGAAAGATAATGCCATTTGAAACTTGTTTAATTGCTAGTAATGATTATTTTGACATGTTATTTGAGTTGAATGCTTATGAACTTGGCGAACATTTTCGTATATGCTTATTTGAAAAAGTGTAGATTTGATGAAAATATGAAAATAAGCTTAAGTTTGATATAAATTGATCATGTCATTGTAATTATTTTGATTGATGATTTTGCTGACACTAATGCATATTTGGATGCACAAAAATTGTGTTTGATGTGTTTTGCAGACTGAAAGAGGTGAATCTTCATCCCAAGCCCGCAATGCTCCTGCTGAGAATGCGGAACAACAGGAGGTGGATAACTACTACAAGCAGGATATACCTCATCCAGTCATGACCTTTTCTGATATGCACTTGGAAGAGTTGCACCCGAACCTGAGATTTGACAGACTTTGGATAGATTATCCAAAATACCAAAGGGGTTTGCATACTCTTCATTCTAAGGTTGTTGAGGTACCGAGGGTCATAGAATGGGGACCCTTAGAAGCTGTAGAATTGGCCGGGCCAATTAGTGAATTACTTGTACAGAGGTATGGTAATTCTACTTTTAATGACTGGGTACGTTTATTCACCATGCGTAGACCTGTATATAAAGTATGGTGTAAAGAATTGTTGTGTAGTATAGAGTTGAATGATCGGGTAGCTAGTTTAACCGATCGTTCTTTTATTAGATTTTTGTTAGGCGGTTCGATGCGCCACATGTCTTTACTGGACATGGCTCAGGCTTTACGTATATATACGCCTGAGGAGTTAGCATCTGCCGATTGTAGAGGGTTGATACTAAACGGTAGAAAGATATATGAAAATTTTCATACACACGGTGTGTGGAGTCAAATGACAAGCCACCACCGTTTCAAAGGGGGAAATTACTCTTATTTGGATATAGATAGAGCCGAATTAAGAGTGATTCATAGGTTTTTAGCTAATTCGATTACACAAAGGGGTAAGAACAAGGAAAAGGTAAATGAACAGGATTTGTTTTACCATATGTGTATTCGAGACCCACAAAGCGCTGTAAGTATACCGTATTGTGTGGGTTATTATTTATCAGCTATGGTTCGGGGGATGAGACCGCATAGCATAATAGGAGGTGGTATTTTTATTACTTTGATTGGTGAATATCTCGGTGTGGATATAAGTCGGGGGGATTATTAGTAGAAGAACCAGAACCCCACGATACTATAGGTTTAAATGTATACCATGGTGCGAAAGTTTTGAAAAGGCTAAATAACGCCGCAGTACCATACCATGGTAGACATCCACAGGTTGAGAGAAACCAACAGCAAGGTAATGTAGGAGGGGGAAATGAGATGCAAGAAATGCAAAGGTTTATAGCTTCACAGGAGTACGAAAATGCTAGACAAAGAGCATTTGAAGATTGGCAAGTTCACCAGAACCAAATCATAGCTCATTGCCAACATATAGGTAGAAACTATATTCCTACACCGAAACCCATCTTCCCTCCCTGGTCTATAGAGATGCAACCACCGTATCCTACGTATAACCCTGCCGAAGCATTCTATAGCATCTATGGTTATGCCTGGAACCCCTATTGGTACCAGTATCATCCCTAGTATACTTAGTTTTATTTATTTTGTAATTTGTAATGATTGATACGTTTAATACTTTTGTTAATATTGTAATAGTATTTATAATTGTCTAACTTTTATTCTTAGATTTTAATAATTTTTGAATGTGGGGTAATATACCAAACTTCAAAAATATGTATATATGTTTGCAGTTTATCTTATGTACACAACAGGGTAAAATAACGCATTTTCAAAGACTGGCATTAAGTTCAGCAAAATCAACTAATTTTGACGACAAGATGCAAAATATATGTGAAATAACAACAAGACGGAATGAACAAATGATGTGCACCATTTATCATTCAGCAAACAAACGCCAATATATTTGGAAACTTTGGTAAAAATTTAATCATTTTCACACAAATCACCCTCAATAATTTAAATTATTACTGATTTCTTGCAAATGAGGGCATTGCAAGATCTTAAGTGTGGGAAGGGGTTAAATTCTTTCGGATTTTAAAATTTTTTTACTTTATACACTTGGTTACCATTAAAAATACTAGTAAAGCAGTAGTTGTATTAGAATCTAGTGCTCTCTGATAATAAAGAACAGCCCTAGTCTTATATACTGACTACCCAATTCTAGTAAAAGTTTTCAAAATTTTCAATTAAATGAACTCAAAATCATGTTTATACATATTTATGAACGATAAAACTAGGTTTTAACACCGAAATTATTGTTACCTCGGAAAGGACATAAATTGAGAAACAAACCAAAATGTTAAAATTCATTTAAAATGGAATAGAGGACGATAAAAAGGAAAATAAAAGCCAAGTGTGGGAAAATTTACCAAGTTATCTTAAACATATGTCACATATATCTGTAACAAATAACTGAAAATACTTTTGCTTTGGACTAAACTAAACTGTTTTACCCGATGAAAGAAAAGAAGAGATGGATCTACACGATGAATCAATTCCATCATTAAAAGGAAGTAAAGTCTTCCGAAAAAGAAACGCGCTTCTTGATTTAGGTCATGAAGTTGTCGTCCAGGCCAGCTGTAGGTTGACGAAAAATCCAGAAAAGTCATCACTAAAATCAGCAGGAAATCCACAGACCTCAGCATTAAACAGGGTCGCCAAGTGGTCAGATTTATCCTAACCATGAGAAGGATTTATCTCGTACAATGGGAGGGCACCATGCAAATTAGCTGGATAAGACTAATGAATCAGATCCCCAGAAAGGATAATCTCCTTAAAGATTAAAAATCAGCTTTTAAGACTGATATTACTCAATCCTAGAGATTGACCTTAAAGATTGAGAATTACAAACTCATGGAATTCAATGATATCTAAACTCGAGCTTGAACGAGAAAATATTTTGATCAAAAATTACAAACCGATTTGTTTTCTGAAAACCCTATTTTCAATGCGTTCATTACCATTGAACGTAAAATCCTAGGAATTCACCTGGAATTCATTAGGTCACCTGAACTAAATCGGGTGTCAACCGTAAGAACGGTGGTTGCATAGTGGTCAAAGACAGGACCTTGTGCCATACCGAAAAATTATAAGGGTGAGCTTTACTATTGCTCCTACCAAGAATAGTAATTGCGTCCGACACGTTATAGACCATAATTAAAAGCATGTCAGGGGACATTGCCTTAACAGTTGCTTGTTCAACGCTTTCCTTTACAACCGGACGGTAGTTTACCGAAAGGTAATATACGGGACAAGTAAACTGGACGTGTTGCTTTCCAAATACAAGGTTAGCAAGTGGGTAACACAAAACCATAAGTTTTGAGCTAAAATTTTCAAATCTGAAACCCACCAAACCCACAAAAATATTTTGCAAACATCGGTAAAGGGTTATTCCGGAAAACTTATCTAGGGTAAAAACTAGATTTAATTTTCAAAAGATCAAATGTTTTCATAAAGATCCAGTTTCCTTAATGGATCTAAATTTTTATAGTCATGTGGGACTGTAAACCATATCGTTACTACCATTGTTTATACCGCCGTAAAGAAATCACTGATGTACAAAGTGTGAAGAATAAAGAAGTGATTCTAGTATTTCAAGACGATATTGCTTGAGGACAAGCAACGCTCAAGTGTGGGAATATTTGATAATGCTAAAAACGAACATATATTTCATAGCATTATTCCTCAAGAAAGACAAGCTTTTAGTTGCAATTGTTCTATTTACAAGTGATATTCGTTTAAATAATAAAAGGTGAAGACAAAAGACAGATTCGACGAATTGAAGACGCAAACGACCAAAAAGCTCAAAAGTACAAAATACAATCAAAGAGGTTCCAATTATTGATAAGAAACGTCTCGAAATTACAAGAGTACAAGATTCAAAACGCAAAGTACAAGATATTAAATTGTACGCAAGGACGTTCGAAAATCCGGAACCGGGACCAGAGTCAACTCTCAACGCTCGACGCAACGGACTAAAAATTACAAGTCAACTATGCACATAAATATAATATAATATTTAAATAATTCTTATAATTATTTATATATTATAATAAATAATAAAAACCGTCGGCAAGAAAGACTCCAAACTGGTCTGAGCTGTAATTTCAATTTCCGCGACTCGCGGAGTTTGAAGGCCAAAAATGCCGCGAGTCGCGGAGCCCCAAGTTTTGAAACTCCCTATAAAGCCAACCGAATTCTGAGCATTTTTTCATCATCTTTTTCTTCTTCTCTCATAATACTACGTAAATATTTATATTTATTTTAATTTTAATTTTAATTTTAATTATAATTCTAATAATAAGGGTATGTTAGCGAATATTGTAAGGGTGTAATTCGAAATTCTGTCCGTGCAACGCTACGCTATTTTTAATCATTGTAAGTTATGTTCAACCTTTTTACATTAATGTCTCGTAGCTAAGTTATTATTATGCTTATTTAAAACGAAGTAATCATGATGTTGGGCTAATTACTAAAATTGGGTAATTGGGCTTTGTACCATAATTGGGGTTTGGACAAAAGAACGACACTTGTGGAAATTAGACTATGAGCTATTAATGGGCTTTATATTTGTTTAACTAAATGATAGTTTGTTAATGTTAATATAAAGATTTACAATTGGGCGTCCCTATAAATTACCATATACACTCAATCGGACACGATGGGCGGGGTATTTATATGTACGAATAATCGTTCATTTAACCGGACACGGGAATGGATTAATAGCCACTAGAATAATTAAAACAGGGGTGAAATTATGTACAAGGACACTTGGTATAATTGATAACAAAATATTAAAACCTTGGGTTACACTCAGTCGACATCCTGGTGTAATTATTAAACAAAGTATTAAAATATTGTTACAGTTTAAGTCCCCAATTAGTTGGAATATTTAACTTCGGGTATAAGAATAATTTGACGAGGACACTCGCACTTTATATTTATGACTGATGGACTGTTATGGACAAAAACCAGACGGACATATTAAATAATCCAGGACAAAGGACAATTAACCCATGGGCATAAAACTAAAATCAACACGTCAAACATCATGATTACGGAAGTTTAAATAAGCATAATTCTTTTATTTCATATTTAATTTCCTTTATTTTATATTTAATTGCACTTCTAATTATCGCATTTTTATTGTTATTGTATTTAATTGCACTTTTAATTATCGTACTTTTTAATTTCATTATGACAAGAGTACAAGTTACAAAACGCAAAGTACAAGATATTAAATTGTACGCAAGGACGTTCGAAAAATCGGAACCGGGACATGAGTCTACTCTCAACGCGCGACGCAACGGTGCAAAAATTACAAGTCAACTATGCACATAAATAAAATATAATATTTAAATAATTCTTAAAATTATTTATATATTATATTATTATTTAATTACGTCGACAAGCTAAGATCCAAAAAATTGTGAGCTGAAAAATCAAACTCCACGACTCGCGGAGTTTGAAGGCAAAAAACTCCAAGACTCGCGGAGCAGCCAGATTCCAAAATGCCTATAAAAGGCCACGAGCTTCTGCAGTTTTAAAAATATAAATAAATAATAATAATAATACTCTGTAATAAATAAATAAATATATATATATAATATATATAGTATAGGGTAGTTTTATATTAGATTAGTTCGGGTTATGTAAAGGTTATTTTACGGGTTTTTGAAGTCGAAATTCTGTCCGTATACCACTACGCGATAAATACTCAATGTAAGTTATGTTCTCCTTTTTAAATTAATGTCTCGTACTTAAGTTATTATTATGCTTATTTAATACCGAAGTAATCATGATGTTGGGCTAAAAATATTAAAATTGGGTAATTGGGCTTTGTACCATAATTGGGGTTTGGACAAAAGAACGACACTTGTGGAAATTAGGCTATGGGCTATTAATGGGCTTTATATTAAATTAATGATACCTCGTTAATTTAATATAAAGGTTATGATTTGACGTATCTATATATAACCACATACGCTTAATCGGACACGATGGGCGGGATATTTATAAGTACGAATTATTGTTCATTTGACCGGACACGGGGATGGATTAATAGTCAATGGACTCATTAAAACAGGGGTGGATTACATTCAAGGGCAATTGGTGTAATTGTTAACAAAGTATTAAAACCTTGGTTTACACACAGTCGATAACCTGGTGTATTCATTAAGCAAAGTATTAAGACCTTGTTACAGTTCGAATCCCCAGTTAGTTGGAATATTTGACTTCGGGTATAAGGTTAAATTTGTCGAGCAGTTTATAATTATGACCGATGAACTATTATGGAAAAAAACCAGATAGGTTTCAAATACATCCAGGACAAAGGACAATTAACCCAGGACAATAAATTAAAATCAAAACGTCAAACATCATGGTTACGGAAGTTTAAATAAGCATAATATATTTTATTTCATATCTCTTCGTACTTTTATTTATTGTCATTTTAATTATAGTTATTTATTTTATATTGTTAGTTAAATATCGTCATTTACTTTACGCTTCGCTTAAAAAATAAAATCGACAAACCGGTCATTAAACGGTAAACCCCCCTTTTATATATTATTATATATAATTATATATATTTTGTACAAATATAGTTAATTAAAATATAGTGTGAAATAAGCCAGCTCCCTATGGAACGAACCGGACTTACTAAAAACTATACTACTCTGCGATTAGGTACACTGCCTATAGTGTTGTAGCAAGGTTTAGGTATATCCCATCTGTAAATAAATAATAAATATCTTGTGTAAAATTGTATCGTATTTAATAGTTTTTCCTAGTAAAATATAAGCTATTTCGTACCCCCACGCTACGACATCAAGTTTTTGGCGCCGCTGCCGGGGAATCGACGAAACGCTATATTTTTAATTTATTTTTGTATAAATATATTTATATATATTTTTAGAAAAACAATATAAAAAAAAACGTTTTTCAAACTCCACGACTCGCGGAGTTTACAGGCTTAAAACTCCACGACTCGCGGAGCCACCCTGACAGACGCACCCAGAACCCTAATTTGGCATTTATTACGAGTATAATTTAATTATTATTATTAAACCTTAATTAGGTTTATATTTAATATTAATATTTAGTTTTAGTTTTTAAATTAATTTGTATTTTAAATATTAATTAGTATTATTAAATATAAATATATAAATTAATACTTTTATAAAATAAATAATATAAAAATAATATTTTTATAAAAATAAATAATTTTTATAACTTTAAGTTTATTTTTATATTTTGTATCTTTTCATTTGTTTTAGCGTAATATTTATATATTTTTCGTTCGTAGCTAGTTTTAAGACATAGTTTTTGCCGTACCTTATTTTTATTTTCTAGATTTTTAGGGTTTGCCGTAAAATCCCTTAAGTGCTTTTTCTTTAGATTAAAATTTAGGCGCTTTGGAATTTTGCGACGCCGTTTTTCGCTTTAGTTTTAAATAGATTTTAGTGCCTTTAAGTAATTGCCGTTTTCTGAATAAAATTGCATTTACCTTTAGACCTTTAGGCGCAACTTTTTAGATATAATTTTTAGACTTTTAAGTTTCGACGTTTTTCTTTCTTATTTTTATCTTTCGACGTTTTTCGACGCGCATTCTTTTTCTTTCTTATTTCTCAACGCTTTAGTTTTTAGGACTTAGAAATTTTCTCTATTTCTTATCTAATATCTCAAACGGAGAGAAAAATTATTTAAGTGGTTAAATTAATGGACGTTGACAATTTTCTGCTTCGTAGTAATAGTTGGATTTGTTAGTGGCTGAGTTGTGAGCTTCCGATTTAAAGGGTTCTGGCTCCCTGCTGCATCTTTTGGCTATTCGAAACGTGGGCAAAAGCAGAAAAGTCTATTAATTGGACAACTTATATATGTTTTTCTATTTTTATAACTAATAGGATAATTAGTAAATGCACCACATTGTAGCTAAAATTTGGCCATCGCAATAAAATGGAAAATTTTGAAAACAAGGCTATGGAAATTTAAATTTCTTATGTGCAAGATCGTGACTATTAGAGGAAGAGTAAACGCTAATTTTCTATGTAGTCACAAGTTAGCAACACTTGGAACTTGTTACCGTCTCTATTTAGGGAAGTCTTAGTATGAATCTTGTCTAAATGTTTTTTTTTTTCTTTCAAAAATAATTAAAACAAGTATACATTGCACATAGAGCTAGCCAATCATAGGGACACAAGACTTCTTTTTAAATTGATCACGAATGACAATTCGTTCGGTCAATCTTGGATCACGAATGACGAAACAATAACTGGTTGTGAAATCTGTGGAGATTATCACTCAACATGAGAATGTTATTATTACGTTCCTATGAAAAATTACGCACCCACGGAACCCGAATGGAATGATTATGAAGAATACAATTCAAATTGGGATTATTCCCAAGAATATTTCCAAACTCAACAACCAGTAGACGAGGAAAATTACGTGTCTGAAAATTTATTAGACAGTATGAAAATCAAACTCAAAGAACTCAATGCTCAAAATGAACAAATGAGAGAGTTTGTAAACCGGCAAGCTGAAACTCTATCAGACTACTCACCTGTTGATCTGAGGAGTATTGTGCAAGAAAATCTCATATCATCGAATTTTGATGAATTCGAGAGCTCCGAAATCACCAATTATCCCGATGATACTTTTTATTCAGCTTTACCAATTTCACAACATATCGACACATTAGCCTCTACCGACAAAATCATCGATCCATCAATGAATGAAGAAGAAGTAAGGAAGACAAATTTGTACTCTTGAGAAAATGATAACGTTGAAAATTTTACCCCCAAGACCAAAGTGGTGGGATCAATAAGTACCGTTAATGAAGAAGAATCTACTTCGATCCCGAAATTCACCATTCCACAACCTTCCAACCCAACATTCTCAATAGATGAGTCATCTATCGAAGATGAACTACAAGCTGTAATAGATAATGACACCTCAGATTTCACCCAATTGGGTAATAGAGGTGAAAACTTTGATCCCGAGAATAAAAGGAAGGAAATGTTAGGAATTGTCCACCCTATAATATATATGTCGGTGTATATCGATCCATTTGACCAAGAACCAGAAAAGAGACATATCCATTTACTAAAAGCTACACTTAAAAAAGAATTAAGTAGTGACGATCGGGTGGGTCTAAACTTTAAACCCATTGATATATTATACACCACCCGAGATGTAAATAACTGGCTCACTATTTTAATTCGTGGAACTTATTCTACCGACTTCACATGTCGTCAGCTAAGTATGGGGAAGTCTAACCCCACTTAATGTTAAATTAGGGGTTCGGGTTAGTGCATAACTCGTTAATAAAAATGCATGATTAGGGTAAAAGACGCTTTTTCAAATATTAGTAAACAGTTCATAAAATCATCCGTTTTTGAAAAAAAAAGCATGTGTGATAAAACAAGAAGGAATGAACGATGAGGCGCGCCACCTATCATTCGATGAGCTTTGTAATTACAAAATGGGTATTTTTTTTTATCATTTTTCTACACTAATCACCCTCATGAGTTTATAATTATAGTTTGATTTCATGCTAATGAGGACATTGCATGATCTCAAGTGTGGGGAAGGGTTATCAATTCTCTCGGGTTTATACTTGGCTTATTTTCTAAATTTTATGAAAATTTGAAAAATTTTAAACTAAATGAATTCAAAATCATGTTTATACATATTTATGAACGATAAAACTAGGTGTTAATGCCGAAATTATCGTTACCTCGAAAAGAACATAAATTGAGAAACAACTAAAACGCTTGAATTTATTTATTAGGATATAAAAAGAAGCATGAAAAAGCCAAGTGTGGGGAGAATGTACCAAGTTATTCAATTAAAAACTATCTATCACATGTTTCCGTAAAGTTATTGCAGGTGCTTTTGTTTTGGACTAAATTAACTGTTTTACCCGATTTACTGTAATGAAAGATGGATCTACACGATGAATCAATTCTATCATTAAAAGGAAGTAAAGTCTTCCGAAAAAGACACGCGCTTCTTGATTTAGGTCAAGAAGTTGTCGTCCAGACCAGCTGTAGGTTGACCAAAAATCTAGAAAAGTCATCACTAAAATCAGCAGGAAATCCACGGACCTCAGCATCAAACAGGGTCGCAAGTGGTCAGACTTATCCTAACCATGAGAGGATCTGTCTTGTAAAATGGGGAGGACGCCGTGCAAATTAGCTTGATAAGACTAATGAATCAGATTCCCAGAAAGGATAATCTCCTTAAAGATTAAAAATCAGCTTTTAAGACTGATATTACTCAATCCTTGAGATTGACCTTAAAGATTGAGAATTCAAACTCATGGAATTCAATGATATCTAAACTCGAGCTTGAACGAGAAAATATTTTGATCAAAATTATAAACCGATTTGTTTTCTGAAAACCCATTTTCAATGCGTTCATTACCATTGAACGTAAAATCCTAGGAATTCACCTGGAATTCATTAGGTCACCTGAACTAAATCGGGTGTCAACCGTAAGAACGATGGTTGCATAGCATGGTCAAAGACAAGACATTGTGCCAGACTGAAAAACTATAGGGTGAGCTTTACTATTGCTCCTACAAAGGATAGTACTAGCATCCGACACGTTTTCGACCATGAACATCTGCATGTCATTAGACATTGCCTTAACAGTTTCTTGTTCATCGCTTTCCTTTACAACCGGACGGTAGTTTTCCGAAAGGTAATATACGGAACAAGTAAACTGGATGTGTGCTTTCCGATACAGGGATAGTAGTGGATTACACGAACCTAAATGTTTTTAGCCAAAATATTGATCCACAGATATATTTTGCAACACCGATGGTGGGTCAAATCAGAAAACTTATCTAGGGTAAAAGCTAGAATGAATTTTCAAAAGATCAAATGTTTTTATAAAGATCCAATTTCCTAAAGGATCTAAATTTTTATAGTCATGTGGGACTGTAAACCACATCGTTACTACCATTGTTCATACCGCCATCTCAAAATCACTGATGTACAAAGTGTGAAGAATAAAGAAGTGATTCGTGTGATGTATTATATTATTTCAAGTTATGTATTGCTTGAGGACAAGCAACGTTCAAGTGTGAGGATATTTGATAGTGCTCCAAATGAACATATATTTAGTAGCAATATCCTCCCAATATGTAAATTATCTAGTTGTAATTGTCCTATTTTAAATTGTAATTGTTTAAATAAATAAGTGCGAAGACAAAAAGCGAAAACGAAGATTTGAAGACACAAACGTCCAAAAAGCTCAAATGTACAAGATACAATTCAAAAGGTTCAATTTATTGATGAAAAACGTCTAAAAATGACAAGAGTACAAGTTACAAAACGCAAAGTACAAGATATTAAATTGTACGCAAGGACGTTCGAAAAATTAGAACCGGGACATGAGTCTACTCTCAACGCGCGACGCAACGGTGCAAAAATTACAAGTCAACTATGCACATAAATAAAATATAATATTTAAATAATTCTTAAAATTATTTATATATTATATTATTATTTAATTACGTCGACAAGCTAAGATCCAAAAAATTGTGAGCTGAAAAATCAAACTCCACGACTCGCGGAGTTTGAAGGAAAAAAACTCCACGACTCGCGGAGCAGCCAGATTCCAAAATGCCTATAAAAGGCCACGAGCTTCTGCAGTTTTAAAAATATAAATAAATAATAATAATAATACTCTGTAATAAATAAATAAATATATATATATATATATATATATATATATATATAATATATATAGTATAGGGTAGTTTTATATTAGATTAGTTCGGGTTATGTAAAGGTTATTTTACGGGTTTTTGAAGTCGAAATTCTATCCGTATACCACTACGCGATAAATACTCAATGTAAGTTATGTTCTCCTTTTTAAATTAATTTCTCGTACTTAAGTTATTATTATGCTTATTTAATACTGAAGTAATCATGATGTTGGGCTAAAAATATTAAAATTGGGTAATTGAGCTTTGTACCATAATTGGGGTTTGGACAAAAGAACGACACTTGTGGAAATTAGGCTATGGGCTATTAATGGGCTTTATATTAAATTAATGATACCTCGTTAATTTAATATAAAGGTTATGATTTGACGTATCTATATATAACCACATACGCTTAATCGGACACGATGGGCGGGATATTTATAAGTACGAATTATTGTTCATTTGACCGGACACGGGGATGGATTAATAGTCAATGGACTCATTAGAACAGGGGTGGATTACATTCAAGGGCAATTGGTGTAATTGTTAACAAAGTATTAAAACCTTGGTTTACACACAGTCGATAACCTGGTGTATTCATTAAGCAAAGTATTAAGAACTTGTTACAGTTCGAATCCCCAGTTAGTTGGAATATTTGACTTCGGGTATAAGGTTAAATTTGCCGAGCAGTTTATAATTATGACCGATGAACTATTATGGACAAAAACCAGATAGGTTTCAAATACATCCAGGACAAAGGACAATTAACCCAGGACAATAAATTAAAATCAAAACGTCAAACATCATGGTTACGGAAGTTTAAATAAGCATAATATATTTTATTTCATATCTCCTCGTACTTTTATTTATTGTCATTTTAATTATAGTTATTTATTTTATATTGTTAGTTAAATATCGTCATTTACTTTACGCTTCGCTTAAAAAATAAAATCGACAAACCGGTCATTAAACGGTAAACCCCCCTTTTATATATTATTATATATAATTATATATATTTTGTACAAATATAGTTAATTAAAATATAGTGTGAAATAAGCCAGCTCCCTGTGGAACGAACCGGACTTACTAAAAACTATACTACTCTGTGATTAGGTACACTGCCTATAGTGTTGTAGCAAGGTTTAGGTATATCCCATCTGTAAATAAATAATAAATATCTTGTGTAAAATTGTATCGTATTTAATAGTTTTTCCTAGTAAAATATAAGCTATTTCGTACCCCCACGCTACGACATCAAGTTTTTGGCGCCGCTGCCGGGGAATTGACGAAACGCTATATTTTTAATTTATTTTTGTATAAATATATTTATATATATTTTTAGAAAAACAATATAAAAAAAAACGTTTTTCAAACTCCACGACTTGCGGAGTTTGCAGGCTTAAAACTCCACGACTCGCGGAGCCACCCTGACAGACGCACCCAGAACCCTTATTTGGCATTTATTACGAGTATAATTTAATTATTATTATTAAACCTTAATTAGGTTTATATTTAATATTAATATTTAGTTTTAGTTTTTAAATTAATTTGTATTTTAAATATTAATTAGTATTATTAAATATAAATATATAAATTAATACTTTTATAAAATAAATAATATAAAAATAATATTTTTATAAAAATAAATAATTTTTATAACTTTAAGTTTATTTTTATATTTTATATCTTTTCATTTGTTTTAGCGTAATATTTATATATTTTTCGTTCGTAGCTAGTTTTAAGACATAGTTTTTGCCGTACCTTATTTTTATTTTCTAGATTTTTAGGCTTTGCCGTAAAATCCCTTAAGTGCTTTTTCTTTAGATTAAAATTTAGGCGCTTTGGAATTTTGCGACGCCGTTTTTCGCTTTAGTTTTAAATAGATTTTAGTGCCTTTAAGTAATTGCCGTTTTCTGAATAAAATTGCATTTACCTTTAGACCTTTAGGCGCAACTTTTTAGATATAATTTTTAGACTTTTAAGTTTCGACGTTTTTCTTTCTTATTTTTATCTTTCGACGTTTTTCGACGCGCATTCTTTTTCTTTCTTATTTCTCGACGCTTTAGTTTTTAGGACTTAGAAATTTTCTCTATTTCTTATCTAATATCTCAAATGGAAAGAAAAATTATTTAAGTGCTTAAATTAATGGACGTTGACAATTTTCTGCTTCGTAGTAATAGTTGGATTTGTTAGTGGCTGAGTTGTGAGCTTCCGATTTAAAGGGTTCTGGCTCCCTGCTGCATCTTTTGGCTATTCGAAACGTGGGCAAAAGCAGAAAAGTCTATTAATTGGACAACTTATATAAGTTTTTCTATTTTTATAACTAATAGGATAATTAGTAAATGCACCACATTGTAGCTAAAATTTGGCCATCGCAATAAAATGGAAAATTTTAAAAACAAGGCTATGGAAATTTAAATTTCTTATGTGCAAGATCGTGACTATTAGAGGAAGCGTAAACGCTAATTTTCTATGTAGTCACAAGTTAGCAACACTTGGAACTTGTTACCGTCTCTATTTAGGGAAGTCCTAGTATGAATCTTGTCTAAATGTTTTTTTTTTCTTTCTTTCAAAAATAATTAAAACAAGTATACATTGCACATAGAGCTAGCCAATCATAGGGACACAAGACTTCTTTTTAAATTGATCACGAATGACAATTCGTTCGGTCAATCTTGGATCACGAATGACGAAACAATAACTGGTTGTGAAATCTGTGGAGATTATCACTCAACATGGGAATGTTATTATTACGTTCCTATGGAAAATTACGCACCCACGGAACCCGAATGGAATGATTATGAAGAATACAATTCAAATTGGGATTATTCCCAAGAATATTTCCAAACTCAACAACCAGTAGACGAGGAAAATTACGTGTCTGAAAATTTATTAGACAGTATGAAAATCAAACTCGAAGAACTCAATGCTCAAAATGAACAAAAGAGAGAGTTTGTAAACCGGCAAGCTGAAACTTTATCAGACTACACACTTGTTGATCTGAGGAGTATTGTGCAAGAAAATCTCATATCATCGAATTTTGATGAATTCGAGAGCTCCGAAATCACCAATTATCCCGATGATACTTTTTATTCAGCTTTACCAATTTCACAACATATCGACACATTAGCCTCTACCGACAAAATCATCGATCCATCAATGAATGAAGAAGAAGTAAGGAAGACAAATTTGTACTCTTGGGAAAATGATAACGTTGAAAATTTTACCCCCAAGACCAAAGTGGTGGGACCATTAAGTACCGTTAATGAAGAAGAATCTACTTCGATCCCAAAATTCACCATTCCACAACCTTCCAACCCAACATTCTCAATAGATGAGTCATCTATCGAAGATGAACTACAAGCTGTAATAGATAATGACACCTCAGACTTCACCCAATTGGGTAATAGAGGTGAAAACTTTGATCCCGAGAATAAAAGGAAGGAAATGTTAGGAATTGTCCACCCTATAATATATATGTCGGTGTATATCGATCCATTTGACCAAGAACCAGAAAAGAGACATATCCATTTACTAAAAGCTACACTTAAAAAAGAATTAAGTAGTGACGATCGGGTGGGTCTAAACTTTAAACCCATTGATATATTATACACCACCCGAGATGTAAATAACTGGCTCACTATTTTAATTCGTGGAACTTATTCTACCGACTTCACATGTCTTCAGCTAAGTATGGGGAAGTCTAACCCCACTTAATGTTAAATTAGGGGTTCGGGTTAGTGCATAACTCGTTAATAAAAATGCATGATTAGGGTAAAAGACGCTTTTTCAAATATTAGTAAACAGTTCAGAAAATCATCCGTTTTTGAAAAAAAAGCATGTGTGATAAAACAAGAAGGAATGAACGATGAGGCGCGCCATCTATCATTCGATGAGCTTTGTAATTACAAAGTGGGTATTTTTTTTTTATCATTTTTCTACACTAATCACCCTCATGAATTTATAATTATAGTCTGATTTCATGCTAATGAGGACATTGCATGATCTCAAGTGTGGGGAAGGGTTATCAATTCTCTCGGGTTTATACTTGGCTTATTTTCTAAATTTTATGAAAATTTGAAAATTTTTAAACTAAATGAATTCAAAATCATGTTTATACGTATTTATGAACGATAAAACTAGGTGTTAATGCCGAAATTATCGTTACCTCAAAAAGAACATAAATTGAGAAACAACTAAAACGCTTGAATTTATTTATTAGGATATAAAAAGAAGCATGAAAAAGCCAAGTGTGGGAAGAATGTACCAAGTTATTCAATTAAAAACTATCTATCACATGTTTCCGTAAAGTTATTGCAGGTGCTTTTGTTTTGGACTAAATTAACTGTTTTACCCGATTTACTGTAATGAAAGATGGATCTACACGATGAATCAATTCTATCATTAAAAGGAAGTAAAGTCTTTCGAAAAAGACACGCGCTTCTTGATTTAGGTCAAGAAGTTGTCGTCCAGACCAGCTGTAGGTTGACGAAAAATCTAGAAAAGTCATCACTAAAATAAGCAGGAAATCCACGGACCTCAGCATCAAATAGGGTCGCAAGTGGTCAGACTTATCCTAACCATGAGAGGATCTGTCTTGTAAAATGGGGAGGACGCTGTGCAAATTAGCTTGATAAGACTAACGAATCAGATCCCCAGAAAGGATAATCTCCTTAAAGATTAAAAATCAGCTTTTAAGACTGATATTACTCAATCCTTGAGATTGACCTTAAAGATTGAGAATTCAAACTCATGGAATTCAATGATATCTAAACTCGAGCTTGAACGAGAAAATATTTTGATCAAAATTATAAACCGATTTGTTTTCTGAAAACCCATTTTCAATGCGTTCATTACCATTGAACGTAAAATTCTAGGAATTCACCTGGAATTCATTAGGTCACCTGAACCAAATCGGGTGTCAACCGTAAGAACGGTGGTTGTTTAGCATGGTCAAAGACAAGACATTGTGCCAGATTGAAAAACTATAGGGTGAGCTTTACTATTGCTCCTACAAAGGATAGTACTAGCATCCGACACGTTTTAGACCATGAACATCTGCATGTCATTAGACATTGCCTTAGCAGTTTCTTGTTCATCGCTTTCCTTTACAACCGGACGGTAGTTTACTGAAAGGTAATATACGGAACAAGTAAACTGAATGTGTGCTTTCCGATACAGGGATAGCAGTGGATTACACGAACCTAAATGTTTTTAGCCAAAATATTGATCCACAAATATATTTTGCAACACCGATGGTGGGTCAAATAGAAAACTTATCTAGGGTAAAAGCTAGAATGAATTTTCAAAAGATCAAATGTTTTTATAAAGATCCAATTTCCTAAAGGATCTAAATTTTTATAGTCATGTGGGACTGTAAACCACATCGTTACTACCATTGTTCATACCGCCATCTCAAAATCACTGATGTACAAAGTGTGAAGAATAAAGAAGTGATTCGTGTGATGTATTATATTATTTCAAGTTATGTATTGCTTGAGGACAAGCAACGTTCAAGTGTGAGGATATTTGATAGTGCTCCAAATGAACATATATTTAGTAGCAATATCCTCCCAATATGTAAATTATCTAGTTGTAATTGTCCTATTTTAAATTGTAATTGTTTAAATAAATAAGTGCGAAGACAAAAAGCGAAAACGAAGATTTGAAGACACAAACGTCCAAAAAGCTCAAATGTACAAGATACAATTCAAAAGGTTCAATTTATTGATGAAAAACGTCTAAAAATGACAAGAGTACAAGTTACAAAACGCAAAGTACAAGATATTAAATTGTACGCAAGGACGTTCGAAAAATCGAAACCGGGACATGAGTCTACTCTCAACGCGCGACGCAACGGTGCAAAAATTACAAGTCAACTATGCACATAAATAAAATATAATATTTAAATAATTCTTAAAATTATTTATATATTATATTATTATTTAATTACGTCGACAAGCTAAGATCCAAAAAATTGTGAGCTGAAAAATCAAACTCCACGACTCGCGGAGTTTGAAGGCAAAAAACTCCACGACTCGCGGAGCAGCCAGATTCCAAAATGCCTATAAAAGGCCACGAGCTTCTGCAGTTTTAAAAATATAAATAAATAATAATAATAATACTCTGTAATAAATAAATAAATATATATATATATAATATATATAGTATAGGGTAGTTTTATATTAGATTAGTTCGGGTTATGTAAAGGTTATTTTACGGGTTTTTGAAGTCGAAATTCTGTCCGTATACCACTACGCGATAAATACTCAATGTAAGTTATGTTCTCCTTTTTAAATTAATGTCTCGTACTTAAGTTATTATTATGCTTATTTAATACCGAAGTAATCATGATGTTGGGCTAAAAATATTAAAATTGGGTAATTGGGCTTTGTACCATAATTGGGGTTTGGACAAAAGAACGACACTTGTGGAAATTAGGCTATGGGCTATTAATGGGCTTTATATTAAATTAATGATACCTCGTTAATTTAATATAAAGGTTATGATTTGACGTATCTATATATAACCACATACGCTTAATCGAACACGATGGGCGGGATATTTATAAGTACGAATTATTGTTCATTTGACCGGACACGGGGATGGATTAATAGTCAATGGACTCATTAAAACAGGGGTGGATTACATTCAAGGGCAATTGGTGTAATTGTTAACAAAGTATTAAAACCTTGGTTTACACACAGTCGATAACCTGGTGTATTCATTAAGCAAAGTATTAAGACCCCAGTTAGTTGGAATATTTGACTTCGGGTATAAGGTTAAATTTGCCGAGCAGTTTATAATTATGACCGATGAACTATTATGGACAAAAACCAGATAGGTTTCAAATACATCCAGGACAAAGGACAATTAACCCAGGACAATAAATTAAAATCAAAACGTCAAACATCATGGTTACGGAAGTTTAAATAAGCATAATATATTTTATTTCATATCTCCTCGTACTTTTATTTATTTTCATTTTAATTATAGTTATTTATTTTATATTGTTAGTTAAATATCGTCATTTACTTTACGCTTCGCTTAAAAAATAAAATCGACAAACCGGTCATTAAACGGTAAACCCCCCTTTTATATATTATTATATATAATTATATATATTTTGTACAAATATAGTTAATTAAAATATAGTGTGAAATAAGTCAGCTCTCTTGGAACGAACCGGACTTACTAAAAACTATACTACTCTGCGATTAGGTACACTGCCTATAGTGTTGTAGCAAGGTTTAGGTATATCCCATCTGTAAATAAATAATAAATATCTTGTGTAAAATTGTATCGTATTTAATAGTTTTTCCTAGTAAAATAT
Organism: Rutidosis leptorrhynchoides; assembly: GCF_046630445.1. Lineage (NCBI taxonomy): Eukaryota > Viridiplantae > Streptophyta > Magnoliopsida > Asterales > Asteraceae > Rutidosis > Rutidosis leptorrhynchoides. The sequence continues at coordinate 718,611,747 of NC_092333.1, forward strand.
AAGCTATTTCGTACCCCCACACTACGACATCAGTTGCTGTTGTTGTTGTTGTTGTTGGGATAATTGTTGCGATTATTGTTGTAATTGCTGTTGTTGTTGTATTGGTGATTCTTATCACCGTTTTCCTCCCACTTTCTTTTGACTTGCTTCACATTGGCCTCTTCAGCAGTCTGTTCTTTAATTCTTTCTTCAATCTGGTTCACTAGTTTGTGAGCCATTCTACATGCCTGTTGTATGGAGGCGGGCTCGTGTGAACTTATATCTTCTTGGATTCTTTCCGGTAATCCTTTCACAAACGCGTCGATCTTCTCTTCCTCATCTTCGAATGCTCCCGGACACAATAGGCACAATTCTGTGAATCGTCTTTCGTACGTGGTAATATCAAATCCTTGGGTTCGTAACCCTCTAAGTTCTGTCTTAAGCTTATTGACCTCGGTTCTGGGACGGTACTTCTCGTTCATCAAGTGCTTGAATGCTGACCACAGTAGTGCGTACACATCGTCTTGTCCTACTTGCTCTAGATAGGTATTCCACCATGTTAACGAAGAACCTGTGAAGGTATGCGTAGCGTACTTCACTTTGTCCTCTTCAGTACACTTACTTATGGCAAACACCGATTCGACCTTCTCGGTCCACCGTTTCAATCCGATCGGTCCTTCGGTTCCATCAAATTCCAAAGGTTTGCAGGCAGTGAATTCTTTGTAGGTGCATCCTACACGATTTCCTGTACTGCTAGATCCAAGGTTATTATTGATATGTAGCGCAGCCTGTACTGCGGCTATGTTTGAAGCTAGAAAAGTACGGAATTCCTCTTCATTCATATTCACGGTGTGTCGAGTAGTCGGTGCCATTTCCTTCAAAACAGTCAAATGGAACAAGTTAATCATACAGAATATTAAGAGTAGTTAATAGTATTTCGTAGCATAATATGAACTCATTTATAAAAGCTTTTTCTTCATATTAGCGTTTTATAAGTTTAAATTCGGGTAGTACCTACCCGTTAAGTTCATACTTAATAGCTAATATACAATTCAACTACTACAATTCTATATGAAAAACTGATTATAATAATATTTTGCATTCAAACTTTTACACAATATTTTACAAACTTACAATACCGCTTATTTTACATATAGCATTAAATATAGCACACAATAAATTTGATACAAGATGGCTGTGAAGATAATTCTAGCTAGTACACAAGTCGTTCAGCAAAGGCAATAAAGACACGTAATTCATACGTCCAGAAACAAGTCATGCATTCTGGTTTTACTAGGATTACTTCCCATCCTTGGTCTTGTGGAACATAACCGTTATGACTGTTGATAAGACAACATGTTGTAACGTCGTCAAAGGGACGAGGGTTATGTAATGTCCAACAGTCCCGTAACAATCTAAAAACCTCATTTCTTACCCCAATTACCGACTCCGTCACTTGTGGGAACGTTTTGTTTAATAGTTGTAGCCCGATGTTCTTGTTCTCACTTTGGTGAGAAGCGAACATTACTAATCCGTAAGCATAACATGCTTCTTTATGTTGCATGTTAGCCGCTTTTTCTAAATCACGAAGTCCAATATTCGGATATATTGAGTAAAAATAATTTCTTAACCCCTTGCGTAAAATAGCATTTGGGTTCTCCGCAATATATGCGTCAAAGTAAACACATCGTAACTTATGGATTTCCCAATGTGATATCCCCCATCTTTCGAACGAAAGCCTTTTATAAACTAAGGCATTCTTGGAACGTTCTTCGAATGTCTTACAAACTGATCTCGTCTTAAATAGTTGTGCCGAAGAATTCTGACCGACTCTAGACAAGATTTCATCAATCATGTCTCCGGGTAGGTCTCTTAAAATATTGGGTTGTCTATCCATTTTGTGTTTTTATACTGTAAAATAGACAAGAGTTAGATTCATAAAAAAATACTTATTAATACAAGCAATTTTTACATATATCATAAAGCATAAGCACACTATATTACATATATTACACCACACGAATACAACTATCTTATTCCGACTCGCTTGTTTCTTCTTCTTCAGTTTTGGTTCGTTTTGCCAAGTTTCTAGGGATATATGATGTTCCCCTAATACGAGCCGTCATTTTCCACATTGGTTTAGAAAAACCTGGTGGTTTAGAGGTTCCCGGGTCATTGTTACAACTTAAGGACTTCGGGGGTTGACGATACATATAAAGTTCATCGGGGTTGGAATTAGATTTCTCTATTTTTATGCCCTTTCCCTTATTATTTTCTTTTGCCTTTTTAAATTCAGTTGGGGTAATTTCTATAACATCATCGGAATTCTCGTCGGAATCCAATTCATCGGAGAATTGGTAATCCTCCCAATATTTTGCTTCCTTGGCGGAAACACCATTGACCATAATTAACCTTGGTCGGTTGGTTGAGGATTTTCTTTTACTTAACCGTTTTATTATTTCCCCCACCGGTTCAATTTCTTCATCCGGTTCCGATTCTTCTTCCGGTTCCGATTCTTCTTTCGGTTCCTACTCTTCTTTCGGTTCCTCTTCGGGAACTTGTGAATCAGTCCACGAATCATTCCAATTTACATTTGACTCTTCATTATTATTAGGTGAGTCAATGGGACTTGTTCTAGAGGTAGACATCTATCACATAATATCAAACGCGTTAAGAGATTAATATATCACATAATATTCACATGTTAAAAATATATAGTTTCCAACAAAATTTGTTAAGCAATCATTTTTCAACTAAACACGGTCGAAGTCCAAACTCACTAATGCATCCTAACAAACTCGATAAGATACACTAATGCAAAATTCTGGTTCTCTAAGACCAACGCTCGGATACCAACTGAAATGTCCCGTTCTTATTGATTAAAAACGTTCCATATTAATTGATTTCGTTGCGAGGTTTTGACCTCTATATGAGACGTTTTTCAAAGACTGCATTCATTTTAAAACAAACCATAACCTTTATTTCATCAATAAAGGTTTAAAAAGCTTTACGCAGATTATCAAATAATGATAATCTAAAATATCCTGTTTACACACGACCATTACATAATGGTTTACAATACAAATATGTTACAACAAAATAAGTTTCTTGAATGCAGTTTTTTTACACAATATCATACAAGCATGGACTCCAAATCTTGTCCTTATTTAAGTATGCGACAGCGGAAGCTCTTAATAATCACCTGAGAATAAACATGCTTAAAACGTCAACAAAAATGTTGGTGAGTTATAGGTTTAATCTATATATATCAAATCATAATAATAGACTACAAGATTTCATATTTCAATACACATCCCATACATAGAGATAAAAATCATTCATATGGTGAACACCTGGTAACCGACATTAACAAGATGCATATATAAGAATATCCCCATCATTCCGGGACACCCTTCGGATATGATATAAATTTCGAAGTACTAAAGCATCCGGTACTTTGGATGGGGTTTGTTAGGCCCAATAGATCTATCTTTAGGATTCGCGTCAATTAGGGTGTCTGTTCCCTAATTCTTAGATTACCAGACTTAATAAAAAGGGGCATATTCGATTTCGATAATTCAACCATAGAATGTAGTTTCATGTACTTGTGTCTATTTTGTAAATCATTTATAAAACTTGCATGTATTCTCATCCCAAAAATATTAGATTTTAAAAGTGGGACTATAACTCACTTTCACAGATTTTTACTTCGTCGGGAAGTAAGACTTGGCCACTGGTTGATTCACGAACCTATAACAATATATACATATATATCAAAGTATGTTCAAAATATATTTACAACACTTTTAATATATTTTGATGTTTTAAGTTTATTAAGTCAGCTGTCCTCGTTAGTAACCTACAACTAGTTGTCCACAGTTAGATGTACAGAAATAAATCGATAAATATTATCTTGAATCAATCCACGACCCAGTGTATACGTATCTCAGTATTGATCACAACTCAAACTATATATATTTTGGAATCAACCTCAACCCTGTATAGCTAACTCCAACATTCACATATAGAGTGTCTATGGTTGTTTTGAAATATATATAGATGTGTCGACATGATAGGTCGAAACATTGTATACGTGTCTATGGTATCTCAAGATTACATAATATACAATACAAGTTGATTAAGTTATGGTTGGAATAGATTTGTTACCAATTTTCACGTAGCTAAAATGAGAAAAATTATCCAATCTTGTTTTACCCATAACTTCTTCATTTTAAATCCGTTTTGAGTGAATCAAATTGCTATGGTTTCATATTGAACTCTATTTTATGAATCTAAACAGAAAAAGTATAGGTTTATAGTCAGAAAAATAAGTTACAAGTCGTTTTTGTAAAGGTAGTCATTTCTGTTGAAAGAACGACGTCTGGATGACCATTTTAGAAAACATACTTCCACTTTGAGTTTAACCATAATTTTTGGATATAGTTTCATGTTCATAATAAAAATCATTTTCTCAGAATAACAACTTTTAAATCAAAGTTTATCATAGTTTTTAATTAACTAACCCAAAACAGCCCGCGGTGTTACTACGACGGCTTAAATCCGATTTTACGGTGTTTTTCGTGTTTCCAGGTTTTAAATCATTAAGTTAGCATATCATATAGATATAGAAAATGTGTTTAGTTGATTTTAAAAGTCAAGTTAGAAGGATTAACTTTTTTTTGCGAACAAGTTTAGAATTAACTAAACTATGTTCTAGTGATTACAAGTTTAAACCTTCGAATAAGATAGCTTTATATGTATGAATCGAATGATGTTATGAACATCATTACTACCTTAAGATTCTTGGATAAACCTACTGGAAAAGATAAAAATGGATCTAGCTTCAACGGATCCTTGGATGGCTCGAAGTTCTTGAAGCAGAATCATGACACGAAAACAAGTTCAAGTAAGATCATCACTTGAAATAAGATTGTTATAGTTATAGAAATTGAACCAAAGTTTGAATATGATTATTACCTTGTATTAGAATGATAACCTACTGTAAGAAACAAAGATTTCTTGAGGTTGGATGATCACCTTACAAGATTGGAAGTGAGCTAGCAAACTTGAAAGTATTCTTGATTTTATGTAACTAGAACTTGTAGAATATATGAAGAACACTTAGAACTTGAAGATAGAACTTGAGAGAGATCAATTAGATGAAGAAAATTGAAGAATGAAAGTGTTTGTAGGTGTTTTTGGTCGTTGGTGTATGGATTAGATATAAAGGATATGTAATTTTGTTTTCATGTAAATAAGTCATGAATGATTACTCATATTTTTGTAATTTTATGAGATATTTCATGCTAGTTGCCAAATGATGGTTCCCACATGTGTTAGGTGACTCACATGGGCTGCTAAGAGCTGATCATTGGAGTGTATATACCAATAGTACATACATCTAAAAGCTGTGTATTGTACGAGTACGAATACGGGTGCATACGAGTAGAATTGTTGATGAAACTGAACGAGGATGTAATTGTAAGCATTTTTGTTAAGTAGAAGTATTTTGATAAGTGTATTGAAGTCTTTCAAAAGTGTATAAATACATATTAAAACACTACATGTATATACATTTTAACTGAGTCGTTAAGTCATCGTTAGTCGTTACATGTAAGTGTTGTTTTGAAACCTTTAGGTTAACGATCTTGTTAAATGTTGTTAAACCAATGTTTATAATATCAAATGAGATTTTAAATTATTATATTATCATGATATTATCATGTATGAATATCTCTTAATATGATATATATACATTAAATGTCTTTACAACGATAATCGTTACATATATGTCTCGTTTAAAAATCATTAAGTTAGTAGTCTTGTTTTTACATATGTAGTTCATTGTTAATATACTTAATGATATGTTTACTTATCATAGTATCATGTTAACTATATATATATATCCATATATATGTCATCATATAGTTTTTACAAGTTTTAACGTTCGTGAATCACCGGTCAACTTGGGTGGTCAATTGTCTATATGAAACATATTTCAATTAATCAAGTCTTAACAAGTTTGATTGCTTAACATGTTGGAAACATTTAATCATGTAAATATCAATCTCAATTAATATATATAAACATGGAAAAGTTCGGGTCACTACAATATTGGCAGAGACTGCAAGATCACCACCATGACTGCGAAGCTGAACCCCAATGGACCGAGAAAGTGCTATGAATCCGGACAAATGGGCCACTTCAAAAATGAGTGTCCCAACAAGCGAAAGGACGGATGACCACCGCGTAGCAGAGCTTTCAATGTAAATGCAAGGGACGCCCGTGAGAACCCCGACTTGGTCACAGGTATATTCACTATCAACAATCTATTAGCTTCTGTTCTGTTTGATACTTGTGCCGATAGAAGTTATGTATGTAGACACTTTTTGAAATGTCTCGTTCTTATTAATTAAAAACGTTCCATATTAATTGATTTCGTTGCGAGGTTTTGACCTCTATATGAGACGTTTTTCAAAGACTGCATTCATTTTTAAAACAAACCATAACCTTTATTTCATAAATAAAGGTTTAAAAAGCTTTACGTAGATTATCAAATAATGATAATCTAAAATATCCTGTTTACACACGACCATTACATAATGGTTTACAATACAAATATGTTACATCGAAATCAGTTTCTTGAATGCAGTTTTTACACAATATCATACAAACATGGACTCCAAATCTTGTCCTTATTTTAGTATGCAACAGCGAAAGCTCTTAGTATTCACCTGAGAATAAACATGCTTTAAACGTCAACAAAAAATGTTGGTGAGTTATAGGTTTAACCTATATATATCAAATCGTAACAATAGACCACAAGATTTCATATTTCAATACACATCCCATACATAGAGATAAAAATCATTCATATGGTGAACACCTGGTAACCGACATTAACAAGATGCATATATAAGAATATCCCCATCATTCCGGGACACCCTTCGGATATGATATAAATTTCGAAGTACTAAAGCATCCGGTACTTTGGATGGGGTTTGTTAGGCCCAATAGATCTATCTTTAGGATTCGCGTCAATTAGGGTGTCTGTTCCCTAATTCTTAGATTACCAGACTTAATAAAAAGGAGCATATTCGATTTCGATAATTCAACCATAGAATGTAGTTTCACGTACTTGTGTCTATTTCATAAATCATTTATAAAACCTGCATGTATTCTCATCCCAAAAATATTAGATTTTAAAAGTGGGACTATAACTCACATTCACAGATTTTTACTTCGTCGGGAAGTAAGACTTGGCCACTGGTTGATTCACGAACCTATAACAATACATACATATATATCAAAGTATGTTCAAAATATATTTACAACACTTTTAATATATTTTGCTGTTTTAAGTTTATTAAGTCAGCTGTCCTCGTTAGTAACCTACAACTAGTTGTCCACAGTTAGATGTACAGAAATAAATCGATAAATATTATCTTGAATCAATCCACGACCCAGTGTATACGTATCTCAGTATTGATCATAACTCAAACTATATATATTTTGGAATCAACCTCAACCCTGTATAGCTAACTCCAACATTCACATATAGAGTGTCTATGGTTGTTCCAAAATATATATAGATGTGTCGACATGATAGGTCGAAACATTGTATACGTGTCTATGGTGTCTCAAGATTACATAATATACAATACAAGTTGATTAAGTTATGGTTGGAATAAATTTGTTACCAATTTTCACATAGCTAAAATGAGAAAATTTATCCAATCTTGTTTTACCCATAACTTCTTCATTTTAAATCCGTTTTGAGTGAATCAAATTGCTATGGTTTCATATTGAACTCTATTTTATTAATTTAAACAGAAAAAGTATAGGTTTATAGTCGGAAAAATAAGTTACAAGTCGTTTTTGTAAAGGTAGTCATTTTTGTCGAAAGAACGACGTCTAGATGACCATTTTAGAAAACATACTTCCACTTTGAGTTTAACCATAATTTTTGGATATAGTTTTATGTTCATAATAAAAATCATTTTCCCAGAATAGCAACTTTTAAATCAAAGTTTATCATAGTTTTTAATTAACTAACCCAAAACAGCCCGCGGTGTTACTACGACGGCGTAAATCCGGTTTTACGGTGTTTTTCGTGTTTCCAGGTTTTAAATCATTAAGTTAGCATATCATATAGATATAGAACATGTGTTTAGTTGATTTTAAAAGCCAAGTTAGAAGGATTAACTTTTATTTGCGAACAAGTTTAGAATTAACTAAACTATGTTCTAGTGATTACAAGTTTAAACCTTCGAATAAGATAGCTTTATATGTATGAATAGAATGATGTTATGAACATCATTACTACCTCAAGTTCCTTGGATAAACCTACTGGAAATGAGAAAAATAGATCTAGCTTCAAAGGATCCTTGGATGGCTTGAAAGTTCTTGAAGCAGAATCATGACACGAAAACAATTTCAAGTAAGATTTCCACTCGAAATAAGATTGTTATAGTTATAGAAATTGAATTAAAGTTTGAATATGATTATTACCTTGTATTAGAAAGATAACCTACTATAAGTAACAAAGGTTTCTTGATCTTGGATGATTACTTGGAATGGATTTAGAAAACTTGGAAGTAAACTTGCAATCTTGGAAGTATTCTTGATTTTATGAAACTAGAACTTTTGGAATTTATGAAGAACACTTAGAACTTGATGATAGAACTTGAGAGAGATCAATTAGATGAAGAAAATTGAAGAATTAAAGTGTTTGTAGGTGTTTTTGGTCGTTGGTGTATGGATTAGATATAAAGGATATGTAATTTCGTTTTCATGTAAATAAGTCATGAATGATTACTCATATTTTTGTAATTTTATGAGATATTTCATGCTAGTTGCCAAATGATGGTTCCCACATGTGTTAGGTGACTCACATGGGCTGCTAAGAGCTGATCATTGGAGTGTATATACCAATAGTACATACATCTAAAAGCTGTGTATTGTACGAGTACGAATACGGGTGCATACGAGTAGAATTGTTGATGAAACTGAACGAGGATGTAATTGTAAGCATTTTTGTTAAGTAGAAGTATTTTGATAAGTGTCTTGAAGTCTTTCAAAAGTGTATGAATACATATTAAAACACTACATGTGTATACATTTTAACTGAGTCGTTAAGTCATCGTTAGTCGTTACATGTAAGTGTTGTTTTGAAACCTTTAGGTTAACGATCTTGTTAAATGTTGTTAACCCAATGTTTATAATATCAAATGAGATTTTAAATTATTATATTATCATGATAATATGATGTATGAATATCTCTTAATATGATATATATACATTAAATGCCGTTACAACGATAATCGTTACATGTATGTCTCGTTTCAAAATCATTAAGTTAGTAGTCTTGCTTTTACATATGTAGTTCATTGTTAATATACTTAATGATATGTTTACTTATCATAATATCATGTTAACTATATATATATCCATATATATGTCATCATATAGTTTTTACAAGTTTTAACGTTCGTGAATCACCGGTCAACTTGGGTGGTCAATTGTCTATATGAAACCTATTTCAATTAATCAAGTCTTAACAAATTTGATTGCTTAACATGTTGGAAACACTTAATCATGTAAATAACAATTTCATTTAATATATATAAACATCAAAAAGTTCGGGTCACTACAGTACCTACCCGTTAAATAAATTTCGTCCCGAAATTTTAAGCAGTTGGTGGTGTTGACGTATCTTCTGGAAATAAATGCGGGTATTTCTTCTTCATCTGATCTTCACGCTCCCAGGTGAACTCGGGTCCTCTACGAGCATTCCATCGAACCTTAACAATCGGTATCTTGTTTTGTTTAAGTCTCTTAACCTCACGATCCATTATTTCGACGGGTTCTTCAATGAATTGAAGTTTTTTATTGATTTGGATTTTGTCCAACGGAATAGTGAGATCTTCTTTAGCAAAACATTTCTTCAAATTTGTGACGTGGAAAGTGTTATGTACAGCTGCGAGTTATTGAGGTAGCTCCAGTTGGTAATCTACTGGTCCGACACGATCTATAATCTTGAATGGTCCAATGTACCTTGGATTTAGTTCCCCCCGTTTACCAAATCGAACAACGCCTTTCCAAGGTGAAACCTTAAGCATGACCATTTCTCCAATTTCAAACTCTATATCTTTTCTTTTACTGTCCGCGTAGCTCTTTTGTCGACTCTGGGCGGTTTTCAATCTTTGTTGAATTTGGATGATTTTCTACGTAGTTTCTTGTATTATCTCCGGACCCGTAATCTGTCTATCCCCCACTTCATTCCAACAAATCGGAGACCTGCACTTTCTACCATAAAGTGCCTCAAACGGCGCCATCTCAATACTAGAATGATAACTGTTGTTGTAGGAAAATTCTGCTAATGGTAGGTGTCGATCCCAACTGTTTCCGAAATCAATAACACATGCTCGTAGCATGTCTTCAAGCGTTTGTATCATCCTTTCGCTCTGCCCATCAGTTTGTGGATGATAGGCAGTACTCATGTCTAGACGAGTTCCCAATGCTTGCTGTAATGTCTGCCATAATCTTGAAATAAATCTGCCATCCCTAACAGAGATAATAGAGATTGGTATTCCATGTCTGGAGACGACTTCCTTCAAATACAGTCGTGCTAACTTCTCCATCTTGTCATCTTCTCTTATTGGCAGGAAGTGTGCTGACTTGGTGAGACGATCAACTATTACCCAAATAGTATCATAACCACTTGCAGTCCTTGGCAATTTAGTAATGAAATCCATGGTAATGTTTTCCCATTTCCATTCCGGGATTTCAGGTTGTTGTAGTAGACCTGATGGTTTCTGATGCTCAGCTTTGACCTTAGAACACGTCAAACATTCTCCTACGTATTTAGCAACATCAGCTTTATACCCGGCCACCAAAAATGTTTCTTGAGATCCTTGTACATCTTCCCCGTTCCAGGATGTATTGAGTATCTGGTTTTATGAGCTTCTCTAAGTACCATTTCTCTCATATCTCCAAATTTTGGTACCCAAATTCTTTCAGCCCTATACCGGGTTCCGTCTTTCCGAATATTAAGATGCTTCTCCGATCCTTTGGGTATTTCATCCTTTACATTTCCCTCTTTTAAAACTCCTTGTTGCGCCTCCTTTATTTGAGTAGTAAGGTTAGTGTGAATCATTATATTCATAGATTTTACTCGAATGGGTTCTCTGTCCTTTCTGCTCAAGGCGTCGGCTACCACATTTGCCTTCCCCGGGTGGTAACGAATCTCAAAGTCGTAATCATTCAACAATTCAATCCACCTACGCTGCCTCATATTCAGTTGTTTCTGATTAAATATGTGTTGAAGACTTTTGTGGTCGGTATATATAATACTTTTGACCCCATATAAGTAGTGCCTCCAAGTCTTTAATGCAAAAACAACCGCGCCTAATTCCAAATCATGCGTCGTATAATTTTGTTCATGATCTTCAATTGTCTAGACGCATAAGCAATCACCTTCGTTCGTTGCATTAATACACAACCGAGACCTTACTTTGATGCGTCACAATAAATCACAAAATCATCATTCCCTTCAGGCAATGACAATATAGGTGCCGTAGTTAGCTTTTTCTTCAATAATTGAAACGCCTTTTCTTGTTCATCCTTCCATTCAAATTTCTTCCCTTTATGCGTTAATGCAGTCAAGGGTTTTGCTATTTTGGAGAAATCTTGGATGAATCTTCTGTAGTAACCAGCCAATCCTAAAAATTGACGTATATGCTTCGGAGTTTTTGGGGTTTCCCACTTTTCAACGGTTTCGATCTTTGCCGGGTCCACCTGGATACCTTCTTTGTTCACTATGTGACCGAGGAATTGAACTTCTTCCAACCAAAATGCACACTTTGAAAACTTAGCGTACAGTTTTTCTTTCCTCAATACTTCTAGCACTTTTCTCAAATGTTCTTCGTGCTCTTGATCATTCTTTGAGTAAATAAGTATGTCATCGATGAAAACAATGACAAACTTGTCAAGATATAGCCCACACACTCGGTTCATAAGGTCCATGAACACAGCTGGTGCGTTAGTCAATCCAAACGGCATAACCATAAACTCGTAATGACCATAACGCGTCCTAAAAGCAGTCTTTGGAATATCATCTTCTTTCACCCGCATTTGATGATACCCGGAACGTAAGTCAATCTTTGAATAAATAGACGAGCCTTGTAGTTGATCAAATAAGTCGTCGATTCTCGGTAGTGGGTAGCGGTTCTTGATGGTAAGTTTGTTCAACTCTCGGTAGTCGATACACAACCTAAATGTACCATCTTTCTTCTTGACAAACAAAACAGAAGCTCCCCACGGTGATGTGCTTGGTCGAATGAAACCACGCTCTAAAAGTTCTTGTAATTGGCTTTGCAGTTCTTTCATCTCGCTGGGTGCGAGTATGTAAGGAGCACGAGCTATTGGTGCAGCTCCTGGTACAAGATCTATTTGAAATTCAACGGATCGATGTGGGGGTAATCCCGGTAATTCTTTCGGAAATACATCGGGAAATTCTTTTGCGACGGGAACATCATTGATGCTCTTTTCTTCAGTTTGTACCTTTTCTTATTAGTTTTTGTGCCTTCAAATTACTAATAAGATGTAGCTTCGTGTTGCCCTTTTCTCCGTACACCATTAAGGGTTTTCCTTTTTCTCGTATAATGCGAATTGCATTTTTGTAACAAACGATCTCTGCTTTCACTTCTTTCAACCAGTCCATACCGATTATCACATCAAAACTCCCTAACTCTACTGGTATCAAGTCAATCTTAAATGTTTCGCTAACCAGTTTAATTTCTCGATTCCGACATATATTATCTGCTGAAATTAATTTACCATTTGCTAATTCGAGTAAAAATTTACTATCCAAAGGCGTCAATGGACAACTTAATTTAGCACAAAAATCTCTACTCATATAGCTTCTATCCACACCCGAATCAAATAAAACGTAAGCAGATTTATTGTCAATAAGAAACGTACCCGTAACAAGCTCCGGGTCTTCCTGTGCCTCTGCCGCATTAATATTGAAAACTCTTCTGCGGCCTTGTCCATTCGTATTCTCCTGGTTCGGGCAATTTCTAATAATGTGGCTCGGTTTTCCACATTTATAACAAACTACATTGGCATAACTTGCTCCGACACTACTTGCTCCGCCATTACTCGTTCCGACACCATTTGTTCCTTTCGTTCTGTTAACCCCTGGTTCGTAGACCTCACACTTCGCCGCGATATGACCATTTCTTTTAGACTTGTTGCAAAATTTGGTGCAGAACCCCGAGTGATACTTTTCACACCTTTGGCATAGCTGCTTCTGATTGTTGTTGTTGTTGCGATTGTTATTGTTGTTGGGATGATTGTTGTAGTTGCTGTTGTTGTTGTTGTTGTTGTTGTTGTTGTTGTTGTTGTTGTTGTTGTTGTTGTTGGGCCGTTTGTTGTAGTTGCGATTGATGTTGCGATTGTTGGGATAATTGTTGCAATTATTATTGTAATTGCTGTTGTTATTGTATTGGTGATTCTTATCACCGTTTTCCTCCCACTTTCTTTTGACTTGCTTCACATTGGCCTCTTCAGCCGTATGTTCTTTAATTCTTTCCTCAATCTGGTTCACTAATTTGTGAGCCATTCTACATGCCTGTTGTACGGAGGCGGGCTTGTGTGAACTTATATCTTCTTGGATTCTTTCCGGTAATCCTTTCACAAACGCCTTGATCTTCTCTTCCTCATCTTCGAACGCTCCCGGACACAATAGGCACAATTCTGTGAATCGTCTTTCGTACGTGGTAATATCAAATCCTTGGGTTCGTAACCCTCTAAGTTCTGTCTTGAGCTTATTGACCTCGGTTCTGGGACGGTACTTCTCGTTCATCAAGTGCTTGAATGCTGACCACGGTAGTGCGTACGCATCATCTTGTCCCACATGCTCTAGATAGGTATTCCACCATGTTAACGCAGAACCTGTGAAGGTATGCGTAGCGTACTTCACTTTGTCCTCTTCTGAAAGGACCCGTTCATATACATTATAAACGATTCACAATAGTTGATTACATCGCAAGGTATTTGACCTCTATATGATACATTTTACAAACATTGTGTTCGTTTTTAAAAGACAAACTTTCTTTACAACGAAAGTTGCCGGCATGCACACCATTTCATAATACATCCAACTATAATTGGCTTAATAATAATCTTGATGAACTCAATGACTCGAATGCAACGTCTTTCAAAATATGCCATGAATGACTCCAAGTAATATCCTTAAAATGAGCTAATGCACAGCGGAAGATTTCTTTAATACCTGAGAATAAACATGCTTTAAAGTGTCAACCAAAAGGTTGGTGAGTTCATAGGTTTATCATAACAATCATTTCAATATATTAATAGACTACAAGATTTCCGTTTATAAATATATGTACACTCGCAAGTGTATAAAAGTATTCTATAAGTTGTAGGCACCCGGTAACAAGCCTTAACGTTCATGTTTTACCCTCTGAAGTACACCAGATCAGGTGTGTTTAAAATAACCTCGAAGTACTAAAGCATCCCATAGTCAGGATGGGGTTTGTCAGGCCCAATAGATCTATCTTTAGGATTCGCGCCTACCGTACATAGACAAGTAGTTTAATGTTACCAAGCTAAGGGTATATTTCTGGTTTAAACCCACGTAGAATTAGTTTTAGTACTTGTGCCTATTTCGTAAAACATTTATAAAACAGCGCATGTATTCTCAGCTCAAAAATATATATTGCAAAAGCAATTAAAAAGGGAGCAAATGAAACTCACAATACTGTATTTCGTAGTAAAAATACATATAACGTCATTTAACAAGTGCAAGGTTGGCCTCGGATTCATCGAACGTATCAATATTGAGATTCAATATTGCAGGAAAGTACGCAGACGCAACGGAGATGATAAACACTAGATTGACCTCGCGAGCATACCCATGAACCATACCCATCACCTCCATAGCTATAACCCATAATTTCCTTAGCTTCGACTCATTCAAAAAAACTATTTTGAAATCACTCGGACAGTACTCCATCGTAATATTTTATGTATACTAATAATATCTTGAAATAATACAGAGAAAAATTATATATATATATATATATATATATATATATATATATATATATCGATTGAGAGAGTTTAGAGAAATATATTTTCAAGTTTCTATGAAATAATGAAACCTATTGAATTCTATTTATAATAGATTTTTGAATTATTAAAGTGAATTATTAAAGTATAAATTATTAAAGTGAATTATTAAAGTATGAATTATTAAAGTGAATTATTAAAGTGAATTATTAAAGTATGATTTATTAAAGTGAATTATTAAAGTGAATTATTAAAGTATGAATTATTAAAGTGAATTATTAAAGTATGAATTATTAAAGTGAATTATTAAAGTATGAATTATTAAAGTTAAAGTAAAATAAAAGTAAAGTAAAGGTAAAGTTAAAGTATAGTAAAAGTATAAAACTATATACGTATAATACGCGTATAAGTATATATAATATTAATTTAAATCGTTATATATATTTAATAAAATAAAATATAAATATCGTTATCTTTATCATACTGGTTAAGTAATGAGTTGTCAAAAGTGGTTCTAGATATTTATAAAAGATATATACGTTTTAATAATAAAGTTCTTTTTAAACTGAAAACGTTTTTTGTACTTTTGAAACTAAATTAATAGAATATTATGGAAACCAATTCTCCACTAACTTTTGTCTAACTTTCGTAAATGATACTTTTTGTTTTTATTTATAAATAGCTTTACAAATTATTCTGAATATCGTTAAGAGGAATATATTTTCTCAAATCATAGTGGACCTCTCAACAGAGACTTGTAATCATAATTCAATGTTTCTGATAATTCAATCATTTAATATATTTTTTTAATTTCATCGAAAATCATATTGAAACAAATACGTTCG
Source organism: Rutidosis leptorrhynchoides (assembly GCF_046630445.1). NCBI lineage: Eukaryota > Viridiplantae > Streptophyta > Magnoliopsida > Asterales > Asteraceae > Rutidosis > Rutidosis leptorrhynchoides. Next base: position 718,627,670 of record NC_092333.1, read on the forward strand.
TGTAAGGTATTATACGTTTAATACTTTATTAATATTCTCAAGTTATAATATATATATATACATATACATATCTATTTATATATAACGGTTCGTGAATCGTCGGAATTTGGTCGAGGTTATAATGAATGTATGAACACGGTTTAAAATTCTTGAGATTTAACTTAACAAACTTTGCTTATCATGTCGGAATAATATAAAGATTAAAGTTTAAATTTGGTCGAAAATTTCCGGGTCGTCACAGTACCTACCCGTTAAAGAAATTTCGTCCCCGAAATTTGATAGAGGTCGTCATGACTAACAATGAGAATGTTATTATAACGATTATAGAGTTTTATCATGTTCAAGAAGAATGGATAAAATAATTCAATTAATAGAAACGTGTGAGTGAAGTTATCGTAAATGAATGAAATAAGATAATATTGATTCGTCGTATCTTTTGACGTCATCACGATTGATCTCCGAAAAGAAAATCTTTGTAATCTATATTGGATTTGATTATTCGGCGATTAAGGAAATTATGATCCTCTTCGAATTAATGCGATAATCCATTTTGATTTCTCTGTCGGATATTTCACTATAAATCCACCTCATTTGTTTTCTTACAACTCACACCTTCTCAACTCATAATTTAAAGTATTTGTCAATATGCTTCATCCAGTGCTGATTCTTGATATACTCCTCACTTTCATATCTGTCGCTCTTCTTTTTCATCTGCCTCCGAAAGAATCTATTTACTTCTACTATACTCTTGGTTTTATAGTGTTTTTAGTTCTCCCGTGTCTTTATATTGCTATATGCATTGATATATACGGTTTGTGATTTCTGGGTTGTTGTTGGGTTTTATATCTTCCCTTATATTTCAAAGTCCTTGCTTCTTCTATAATCATTATCATCCCCAATTAATGCTCTCTTTTATTTGCTGCGATTTATACCCCAATTTCTATTTTGGAGTTTTATCCTTTCATTTCTTCTTCTTACGATTAAACACCGCTTGTAATGGTCCAGAATTCGCATATATGAATTTCGGAATGAACATTGTTAATGTTCTAAGAAGGAAATTGTAATGGCACGATCTTGACTTGTCAAATTACTAGAATACCTCGAAAAAGGCCGAATCATCAAGAAATATTTTCTTGATATTTTAGAGGTTAAAGAGAATACAAGAGTCGTGTAACATAGCACATGATGACGTTATGATCTGTGAATCATCACGTTCCATTTAGAAACTCAGCATGACTTACTGTAATATAATCACGTTGATCAAGTGTCATTATATTATACTAGTTCATGCTTCAGTTCACAACACTACTTCAAAAATATTCCTATTTTAAATTCGAAAGTTTCAGAATTTAGAAACTAAAATAGTTTCTTTTATGATGTAATACACACAGCATGAAGAAGTAAATGATTTCAGATAAGAATAATTATGGAAATATCTTCAGAAATATGGAGGATATTTATAATGAAAGATACGATGATATCTTAAAATTTCTAATATTAGAGGATGATGAAGAATATTGTCCGTAAGGGTTTAGAGTCATGAGCAAGGTATTCGATAATGACTTCAGCAGACACGGAATCATTTAGATTCTTTGAAGGTAGATTTCGTCCTTGTGATTTATCCACAGCCTTCTTCATGGTTTGCTCAATCCGTATTTTTCAGTACCAAATATTCTCTTTTTCTGAGCTTTGCCAACACACTACTCTTTATCATCAAAGTTTTTACTGTTAAGGTCGTTTATAGTTTTTGCTGCTTCATCAGTATTTCGAGAACTAGTTCGCAGTTTAGGGTGTTTTTCAGAAACTTCACATTCAAAGTATATAAGTCCAGAAGATAGACACATATAAAGATTTCAAAATACTGATTGCTAATTTCCGATGATTCGTATGGCAATTCTCGTTACAAGATGCAGATGAGTAAATGATGGGGTTTTGATAAATATAAAGATTTTTCGGAAAGTCAAAGATCAATGAAGTTATTAATAAGTTTACTGCTAATGTGGCGAGATATGAAAGGTTCCCCGGTAATATTGATGAAGGGGTAATCATTATAATAAGGCTTATTCGATTGAACAATTGAAGTTGGTTTGCTGGAGCTGTGACAAAACTGTCTATTTTTAGAAGGGATTGAAAAGTTATTTTAGCTAGTAAATGCCAAAAGGTCTGACATGGATACATGTTAAATTATGACTTTGGTTTAAAGAGTTTTTCAGGTACGTAACTGTGGATAACATGTGGTTGGATCATCATCTCGATTGTTCATTATTTGAAGTGTCTTCAGGTATTTCAAAGGGCTTGAACACAGATTATAATAGTTAATATACATACGATGTTCTAACACAGTTTTGAAGTTAAAGTATAGCTTTGAAAGATGTAAGCATCTAAGAGTGATGATACCGGTTATAACTTGAATTGAATTCGGCGATTTCAAAATCAGAATATGTAATTAGATTTTTAAATGAGTATGGTTGTTTTGATTTCTATAAAAGAATGTATATTGTTGTGAAAGTAGGGAGTATAATGGATGATTTGCTGAATCAGATTCGAAGAATGTAACATATTAATTGTGAATTTATATATCTCTCGGGTATTACCTACCCGTTAAAAAATTTTATCACAATTAATATTTTGTAAAAAAGAATTTTATTACAGTCTTTATGGAAATATATGTGTATATTTCTTCAGATGTAATATTGATTTAATGAGTTAATATTAAATTAAACTCACTTAATTTATGGTTAAGGCTAGGATAGATAATTTCTAAACTTTAGAAATTACATAATCGTCATAGAATGTTTTCCCAATGAAGTTATGAATCAATACTTCATCATTGTGGTATTCCTTAGTATCTACAGGGCGTATGACGTCGATGCTCATGGGACAGATTGTGAAGTTGAGGTTTGCGATGCGGTTGTTGTTGGTGGTGGTAATGGTACTGTTGATGTTGTTGATGGTGGTACTGGTTATGTTGTTGGTGCTGCTGCTGGTGTTTGTAACCTTTGCACCATATTTTCCAAAGCCACTACCCGAGCGCGAAGCTCGTTGACTTCTTCTATTACACCGGGGTGATTGTCGGTTCGGAAGAGTGGATAAATAAGATCTAGAATTTGATGTAGTATATAATCATGACGAGATACTCTGGAAATGAGAGAGAAAATGGTGTTTCGAATAGGTTCGCCGGTAAGTGCTTCAGGTTCTTCACCAAGAGGGCAATGTGATGGATGGAAGGGATCACCTTCTTCTTGTCTCCAATGATTAAGGAGGCTACGAACCCATCCCCAATTCATCCAGAATAGATGATGACTAATTAGTTGATCCATTCCGGTCACACTGCTTTCAGAACTTGAGTGGGATTCCATTTCGGAATCCGAGGGACTTGAACTAATGACGAATTCCATTTCGTATGATTGAATAAAGAATTTTTCGATATGAAATGATTTTCCGGCTATCAGGTGGTATTCTAATTATATAGAGCAAAAGGTTTCGTAGATTACGGAGGAATTTACGGAATATGTCAGGCAAAGTTTACAGTAACAGATACGCTAAGATATGAATTAGCAGATACGCTAAGATATGAATTTTGTCTATACACTATTCATGCAATCAATGCAATAAGATGTGTCTAGACTAAGAATGATAAGCAGATAATTTCCGACAAAAATGATGAGCAACACTTTTGACATGCAGACACGGTCGAAGTCCAGTCTCACTAATGCATCCTAACGACTATCAGTTAGACACACTAATGCAGACCTGGTTCGCTAAGACCACTACTCTGATACCAACTGAAAGGACCCGTTCATATACATTATAAACGATTCACAATAGTTGATTACATCGCAAGGTATTTGACCTCTATATGATACATTTTACAAACATTGCATTCATTTTTAAAAGACAAACTTTCTTTACAACGAAAGTTGACGGCATGCACACCATTTCATAATACATCCAACTATAATTGGCTTAATAATAATCTTGATGAACTCAATGACTCGAATGCAACGTCTTTCAAAATATGCCATGAATGACTACAAGTAATATCCTTAAAATGAGCTAATGCACAGCGGAATATTTCTTTAATACCTGAGAATAAACATGCTTTAAAGTGTCAACCAAAAGGTTGGTGAGTTCATAGGTTTATCATAACAATCATTTCAATATATTAATAGACCACAAGATTTCCGTTTATAAATATATGTACACTCGCAAGTGTATAAAAGTATTCTATAAGTTGTAGGCACCCGGTAACAAGCCTTCACGTTCATGTTTTACCCTCTGAAGTACACCAGATCAGGTGTGTTTAAAATAACCTCGAAGTACTAAAGCATCCCATAGTCAGGATGGGGTTTGTCAGGCCCAATAGATCTATCTTTAGGATTCGCGCCTACCGTACATAGACAAGTAGTTTAATGTTACCAAGCTAAGGGTATATTTCTGGTTTAAACCCACGTAAAATTAGTTTTAGTACTTGTGCCTATTTCGTAAAACATTTATAAAAAGGGAGCAAATGAAACTCACAATACTGTATTTCGTAGTAAAAATACATATAACGTCATTTAACAAGTGCAAGGTTGGCCTCGGATTCACCGAACATATCAATATTGAGATTCAATATTGCAGGAAAGTACGTAGATGCAACGGAGATGATAAACACTAGATTGACCTCACGAGCATACCCATGAACCATACCCATCACCTCCATAGCTATAACCCATAATTTCCTTAGCTTCGACTCATTCAAAAAAACTATTTTGAAATCACTCGGACAGTACTCCGTCGTAATATTTTATGTATACTAATAATATCTTGAAATAATACAGAGAAAATATATATATATATATATATATATATATATATATATATATATATATATATATATATATATATATATAAATCGATTGAGAGAGTTTAGAGAAATATATTTTCAAGTTTCTATGAAATAATGAAACTTATTGAATTCTATTTATAATAGATTTTTGAATTATTAAAGTGAATTATTAAAGTATGAATTATTAAAGTGAATTATTAAAGTATGAATTATTAAAGTGAATTATTAAAGTATGAATTATTAAAGTGAATTATTAAAGTATGAATTATTAAAGTGAATTATTAAAGTGAATTATTAAAGTTAAAGTAAAATAAAAGTAAAGTAAAGGTAAAGTTAAAGTATAGTAAAAGTATAAAACTATATACGTATAATACGCATATAAGTATATATAATATTAATTTAAATCGTTATATATATTTAATAAAATAAAATATAAATATCGTTATCTTTATCATACTGGTTAAGTAATGAGTTGTCAAAAGTGGTTCTAGATATTTATAAAAGATATATACGTTTTAATAATAAAGTTCTTTTTAAACTGAAAACGTTTTTTGTACTTTTGAAACTAAATTAATAGAATATTATGGAAACCAATTCTCCACTAACTTTTGTCTAACTTTCGTAAATGACACTTTTTGTTTTTATTTATAAATAGCTTTACAAATTATTCTGAATATCGTTAAGAGGAATAGATTTTCTCAAATCATAGTGGACCTCTCAACAGAGACTTGTAATCATAATTCAATCATTTAATATATTTTTTTAATTTCATCGAAAATCATATTGAAACAAATACGTTCGTGTAAGGTATTATACGTTTAATACTTTATTAATATTCTCAAGTTATAATATATATATATATACATATACATATACATATCTATTTATATATAACGGTTCGTGAATCGTCGGAATTTGGTCGAGGTTATAATGAATGTATGAACACAGTTTAAAATTCTTGAGATTTAACTTAACAAACTTTGCTTATCATGCCGGAATAATATAAAGATTAAAGTTTAAATTTGGTCGAAAATTTCCGGGTCGTCACATCTTCAGTACACTTACTTATGGCAAACACCAATTCGACCTTCTCAGTCCACCGTTTCAATCCGATCGGTCCTTCGGTTCCATCAAATTCCAAAGGTTTGCAGGCAGTGAATTCTTTGTAGGTGCATCCTACACGATTTCCTGTACTGCTAGATCCAAGGTTATTGTTGGTATGTAGCGCAGCTTGTACTGCGGCTATGTTTGAAGCTAGAAAAGTACGGAATTCCTCTTCATTCATATTCACGGTGTGTCGAGTAGTCGGTGCCATTTCCTTCAAAATAGTCAAATGGAACAAGTTAATCATACAGAATATTAAGAGTAGCTAATAGTATTTCGTAGCATAATATGAACTCATTTATAAAAGCTTTTTCTTCATATTAGCGTTTTATAAGTTTAAATTCGGGTAGTACCTACCCGTTAAGTTCATACTTAGTAGCTAATATACAATTCAACTACTACAATTCTATATGAAAAACTGATTATAATAATATTTCGCGTTCAAACTTTTATACAATATTTTACAAACTTACAATACCGCTTATTTTATATAAAGCATGAAATATAGCACACAATAACTTTGATACAAGATAGTTGTGAAGATAATTCTAGCTAGTACACAAGTCGTTCAGCAAAGGCAATAAAGACACGTAATTCATACGTCCATAAACAAGTCATGTATTCTGGTTTTACTAGGACTACTTCCCATCCTTGGTCTTGTGGAACATAACCGTTATGGCCGTTGTTAAGACAGCGTGTTGTAACGTCGTCAAAGGGACGAGGGTTATGTAATATCCAACAGTCCCGTAACAATCTAAAAACCTCATTTCTTACCCCAATTACCGACTCCGTCACTTGTGGGAACGTTTTGTTTAATAGTTGTAGCCCGATGTTCTTGTTCTCACTTTGGTGAGAAGCGGACATTACTAACCCGTAAGCATAACATGCTTCTTTATGTTGCATGTTAGCCGCTTTTTCTAAATCACGAAGTCCTATATTCGGATATATTGAGTCAAAATAATTTCTTAACCCGTTGCGTAAAATAGCATTTGGGTTCCCCGCAATATATGCGTCAAAGTAAACACATCGTAACTTATGGATTTCCCAATGTGATATCCCCCATCTTTCGAATGAAAGCCTTTTATAAACCAAGGCATTCTTGGAACATTCTTCGAATGTCTTACAAACTGATCTCGCCTTAAATAGTTGTGCCGAGGAATTCTGACCGACTCTAGACAAGATTTCATCAATCATGTCTCCGGGTAGGTCTCTTAAAATATTGGGTTGTCTATCCATTTTGTGTTTTTATACTGTAAAATAGACAAGAGTTAGATTCATAAAAAAAATACTTATTAATACAAGCAATTTTTACATATATCATAAAGCATAAGCACACTATATTACATATATTACACCACACGAATACAACTATCTTATTCCGACTCGCTCGTTTCTTCTTCTTTGGTTTTGGTTCGTTTTGACAAGTTTCTAGGGATATATGATGTTCCCCTAATACGAGCCGTCGTTTTCCACATTGGTTTAGAAAAACCTGGTGGTTTAGAGGTTCCCGGGTCATTGTTACAACTTAAGGGCTTCGGGGGTTGATGATACATATAAAGTTCATCGGGGTTGGAATTAGATTTCTCTATTTTTATGCCCTTTCCCTTATTATTTTCTTTTGCCTTTTTAAATTCAGTTGGGGTAATTTCTATAACATTATCGGAATTCTCGTCGGAATCCGATTCATCAGAGAATTGGTAATCCTCCCAATATTTTTCTTCCTTGGCGGAAACACCATTGACCATAATTAACCTTGGTCGGTTGGTTGAGGATTTTCTTTTACTTAACCGTTTTATTATTTCCCCCACCAGTTCTATTTCCTCCTTCGGTTCCTCCTCTTCCGGTTCTGATTCTTCTTCCGGTTCTGATTCTTCTTCCGGTTCTTCTTCGGGAACTTGTGAATCAGTCCAATATATATTCGACTCTTCGTTATTATTAGGTGAGTCAATGGGATTTGTGCTAGCGGTAGACATCTATCACACAATATCAAACATGTTAAGAGATTAATATATCACATAATATATACATGTTAATAATATATAGTTTCCAACAAAAATGTTAAGCAATCATTTTTAAAGAAAACACGGTCGAAGTCCAGACTCACTAATGCATCATAACAAACTCGATAAGACACACTAATACAAATTTTCTGGTTCTCTAAGACCAACGCTCGGATACCAACTGAAATGTCCCGTTCTTATTGATTAAAAACGTTCCATATTAATTGATTTCGTTGCGAGGTTTTGCCCTCTATATGAGACATTTTTCAAAGACTGCATTCATTTTTAAAACAAACCATAACCTTTATTTCATAAATAAAGGTTTAAAAAGCTTTACGTAGATTATCAAATAATGATAATCTAAAATATCCTGTTTACACACGACCATTACATAATGGTTTACAATACAAATATGTTACATCGAAATCAGTTTCTTGAATGCAGTTTTTACACAATATCATACAAACATGGACTCCATATCTTGTCCTTATTTTAGTATGCAACAGCGAAAGCTCTTAGTATTCACCTGAGAATAAACATGCTTTAAACGTCAACAAAAAATGTTGGTGAGTTATAGGTTTAACCTATATATATCAAATCGTAACAATAGACCACAAGATTTCATATTTCAATACACATCCCATACAAAGAGATAAAAATCATTCATATGGTGAACACCTGGTAACCGACATTAACAAGATGCATATATAAGAATATCCCCATCATTCCGGGACACCCTTCGGTTATGATATAAATTTCAAAGTACTAAAGCATCTGGTACTTTGGATGGGGTTTGTTAGGCCGAATAGATCTATCTTTAGGATTCGCGTCAATTAGGGTGTCTGTTCCCTAATTCTTAGATTACCAGACTTAATAAAAAGGGGCATATTCGATTTCGATAATTCAACCATAGAATGTAGTTTCACGTACTTGTGTCTATTTCGTAAATCATTTATATAACCTGCATGTATTCTCATCCCAAAAATATTAGATCTTAAAAGTGGGACTATAACTCACATTCACAGATTTTTACTTCGTCGGGAAGTAAGACTTGGCCACTGGTTGATTCACAAACCTATAACAATACATACATATATATCAAAGTATGTTCAAAATATAATTACAACACTTTTAATATATTTTGATGTTTTAAGTTTATTAAGTCAGCTGTCCTCGTTAGTAACCTACAACTAGTTGTCCACAGTTAGATGTACAGAAATAAATCGATAAATATTATCTTGAATCAATCCACGACCCAGTGTATACGTATCTCAGTATTGATCACAACTCAAACTATATATATTTTGGAATCAACCTCAACCCTGTATAGCTAACTCCAACATTCACATATAGAGTGTCTATGGTTGTTCCGAAATATATATAGATGTGTCGACATGATAGGTCGAAACATTGTATACGTGTCTATGGTATCTCAAGATTACATAATATACAATACAAGTTGATTAAGTTATGGTTGGAATAGATTTGTTACCAATTTTCACGTAGCTAAAATGAGAAAATTTATCCAATCTTGTTTTACCCATAACTTCTTGATTTTAAATCCGTTTTGAGTGAATCAAATTGCTATGGTTTCATATTGAACTCTATTTTATGAATCTAAACAGAAAAAGTATAGGTTTATAGTCGGAAAAATAAGTTACAAGTCGTTTTTGTAAAGGTAGTCATTTCAGTCGAAAGAACGACGTCTAGATGACCATTTTAGAAAACATACTTCCACTTTGAGTTTAACCATAATTTTTGGATATAGTTTCATGTTCATAATAAAAATCATTTTCCCAGAATAACTACTTTTAAATCAAAGTTTATCATAGTTTTTAATTAACTAACCCAAAACAGCCCGCGGTGTTACTACGACGGCGTAAATCCGGTTTTACGGTGTTTTTCGTGTTTCCAGGTTTTAAATCATTAAGTTAGCATATAATATAGATATAGAACATGTGTTTAGTTGATTTTAAAAGTCAAGTTAGAAGGATTAACTTTTATTTGCGAACAAGTTTAGAATTAACTAAACTATGTTCTAGAAATTACAAGTTTAAACCTTCGAATAAGATAGCTTTATATGTATGAATCGAATGATGTTATGAACATCATTACTACCTCAAGTTCCTTGGATAAACCTACTGAAAATGAAAAAAATAGATCTAGCTTCAAAGGATCCTTGGATGGCTTGATAGTTCTTGAAGCAGAATCATGACACGAAAACAATTTCAAGTAAGATTTCCACTCGAAATAAGATTGTTATAGTTATAGAAATTGAATTAAAGTTTAAATATGATTATTACCTTGTATTAAAAAGATAACCTACTGTAAGTAACAAAGGTTTCTTGATCTTGGATGATTACTTGGAATGAATTTAGAAAACTTGAAAGTAAACTTGCAATCTTGGAAGTATTCTTGATTTTATGAAACTAGAACTTTTGGATTTATGAAGAACACTTAGAACTTGAAGAGAGAACTTGAGAGAGATCAATTAGATGAAGAAAATTGAAGAATGAAAGTGTTTGTAGGTGTTTTTGGTCGTTGGTGTATGGATTAGATATAAAGGATATGTAATTTTGTTTTTATGTAAATAAGTCATGAATGATTACTCATATTTTTGTAATTTTATGAGATATTTGATGCTAGTTGCCAAATGATGGTTCCCACATGTGTTAGGTGACTCACATGGGCTGCTAAGAGCTGATCATTGGAGTGTATATACCAATAGTACATACATCTAAAAGCTGTGTATTGTACGAGTACGAATAAGGGTGCATATGAGTAGAATTGTTGATGAAACTGAACGAGGATGTAATTGTAAGCATTTTTGTTAAGTAGAAGTATTCTGATAAGTGTCTTGAAGTCTTTCAAAAGTGTATGAATACATATTAAAACACTACATGTGTATACATTTTAACTGAGTCGTTAAGTCATCGTTAGTCGTTACATGTAAGTGTTGTTTTGAAACCTTTAGGTTAACGATCTTGTTAAATGTTGTTAACCCAATGTTTATAATATCAAATGAGATTTTAAATTATTATATTATCATGATAATATGATGTATGAATATCTCTTAATATGATATATATACATTAAATGTCGTTACAACGATAATCGTTACATATATGTCTCGTTTCAAAATCATTAAGTTAGTAGTCTTGCTTTTACATATGTAGTTCATTGTTAATATACTTAATGATATGTTTACTTATCATAATATCATGTTAACTATATATATATCCATATATATGTCATCATATAGTTTTTACAAGTTTTAACGTTCGTGAATCACCGGTCAACTTGGGTGGTCAATTGTCTATATGAAACCTATTTCAATTAATCAAGTCTTAACAAATTTGATTTCTTAACATGTTGGAAACACTTAATCATGTAAATAAAAATTTCATTTAATATATATAAACATCTAAAAGTTCAGGTCACTACACTTTTGCTCTAAGATAAATTGGTCGTTAGTTCCTTTAAAGAAGAGTATGCTTGTAGAGGTAGCAAATGGAAAACTTGAGAAAGTTGACCAAGTTAGCCGAGGAGCTATTATCAATATAGCTGGTGTAGATTTTGAGATTGACTTGATACCCATTAAGTTGGGAAGCTTTGATGTTATTGTCGGTATGGACTGGTTGACCAAGATAAGGGCCGACATTATCTGTGGAGATAAAGCTCTTCGTATACCCCACGGAGACGGTGAGCCATTGATTATTTACAGAGAGAGATGTAGCTCGAAACTTAATCTCATTAGTTGCATGAAAGCGCAAAAGATCATGAAGAAAGGACGTCTTGCTGTATTGGCACATGTGAAAACATTAGAAACCGAGGTGAAGAGCGTGGATGACGTACGAATCGTGAACGAATTTTCCGATGTCTTTCCGGAAGAATTGCCTGGATTACCGCCACCGAGAGCAGTGGAGTTTCAGATCGATTTAGTGCCAGGATCTACAGTTGTAGCTCGCGCACCTTATCGACTCGCACCTTCCGAAATGCAAGAGTTGCAGAGCCAATTACAAGAACTGCTAGACCGTGGATTTATCCAACCAAGTTTCTCGCCTTGGGGCGCACCTGTTTTGTTTGTGAAGAAGAAGGATGGATCCTTCCGCATGTGTATCGACTACCGTGAACTCAACAAATTGACGATCAAGAATCGGTATCCTCTTCCCCGAATTGACGATCTTTACGATTAGGTACAAGGATCAAGCGTTTACTCTAAGATCGATTTGCGATCCGGTTATCACCAGTTGAGGGTGAAAGAGAGCGACGTGATGAAGACTGCATTCAAAACTCGTTATGGTCATTATGAGTTTCTCGTGATGCCTTTCGGTTTAACCAACGCACCTGTCGTGTTTATGAACCTCATGAATCGTGTCTGCAAGCCATACATGAATAAGTTCGTTATCGTCTTCATAGATGATATCCTCGTCTACTCTAAAAGCGAAGAAGAACATGAGCAACATCTTCGTCTAGTGTTGGAACTCTTGAGACAAGAGCAACTTTATGCAAAATTCTCCAAGTGTGAGTTTTGGTTAAAGGAAGTCCAATTTCTGGGTCACGTTGTGAGTGATCAAGGTATCAAGGTTGATCCCGCAAAGATCGAAGCTATCAGCAAGTGGGAAACCCCCACTACTCCGACTCATATCCGCCAATTTTTAGGCCTCGCCGGTTACTACCGAAGATTTATTGAAGGTTTCTCTCTGATTGCACGTCCTTTGACTGCTCTGACTCACAAAGGGAAGAAGTTCATTTGGGAACCCGAACAGGAATTTGCATTTCAAACCTTGAAGAAGAAGTTAACCACCGCACCTATCTTATCACTTCCTGAAGGCAGTGACGATTTCGTCATTTATTGCGATGCTTCGAAAAGTGGTTTTGGTTGTGTACTGATGCAACGAACAAAGGTTATCACTTACGCCTCTCGCCAACTGAAGATTCACGAGCAAAATTACACTACTCACGATCTCGAGCTTGGAGCCGTTGTCTTTGCATTAAAACTGTGGAGACACTATCTTAAACAAAGAGCACTATTTTCACCGATCATAAAAGTCTCCAACACATCTTTGATCAGAAGCAACTGAATATGAGACATCGTCGATGGATCGAGACGCTGAACGACTATGATTATGAACTTCGTTATCACCCTGGCAAGGCCAATGTTGTAGCTGACTCTTTAAGCCGAAAGGAGAGGATGGCACCTCTTCGTGTTCAGGCACTGAACATCACTATCCATTCAAATCTCAACAGCCAGATCCGAGTAGCCCAAGATGAGGCTCTCAAGGAGGAGAATATATCTCATGAATACTTGAACATTCTCGTTTCTCGATTTGAAGTTAAGGAGACTGGACTCCGATGCTATGCCGGAAGAATTTGGGTACCTCGTTATGGGGATCTACGGAACCTTATACTAGATGAAGCCCATAAGTCGAGATATTAGATTCATCCAAGAGCCAGTAAAATGTACCACGATCTTAAGGAACAGTACTGGTGGCCTAATCTTAAGAAGGACGTTGCAACTTATGTTGGTAAGTGTTTGACTTGCTCGAAAGTTAAGGCCGAACATCAGAGGCCCTCTGGGTTACTTCAACAACTAGAAATCCCGCAATGGAAGTGGGAAAGGATAACGATGGATTTCATTACCAAGCTACCAAAGACGGTGGGCGGATACGATACCATCTGGGTTATCGTTGACCGTCTTACCAAATCTGCACACTTCTTAGCCATGAAGGAAACTGATATGATGGAGAGACTCGCTCAACTATACATCAAAGAGTTTGTATCTCATCATGGTGTACCCTTATCGATCATCTCAGATCGTGATCCCCGTTTTGCTTCCAGATTTTGGCGTTCTTTACAAGAAGCCTTGGGAACTCGTCTCTACATGAGTACTGCATATCACCCACAGATCGACGGACAAAGCAAACGCACGATTCATACTTTAGAAGACATGTTGCGTGCATGTGTCATTGATTTCGGAAAGGCCTGGGAAAGGCATTTGCCGCTAGCCGAATTCTCTTACAACAACAGTTATCACTCGAGTATTAATGCCGCACCTTTTGAAGCGTTGTATGGCCGCAAGTGCCATTCTCCTATTTGTTGAGCCGAAGTAGGCGAAAAGCAAATCACCGGACCCGAGGTAGTCCACGAAACAACCGAGAAGATTGTTCAAATTCAAGCGAGACTCAAGACGGCTCGTGATCGCCAAAAGAGCTATGCCGACCTTAAACGTAAGGACTTTGAATTCAACGTGGGTGACCGTGTAATGTTGAAGGTTGCACCTTGGAAAGGTGTGATCCGTTTTGGAAAACGTGAAAAGTTAAACCCACGATACATTGGTCCTTTTAAAATCTTGGAGCGTGTTGGACCCGTTTCTTACCGTTTGGATCTTCCAACATAATTGAGCTCAGTTCATCCTACCTTTCATGTATCGAATTTGAAGAATGTCTTGCTGAACCGGAACATGTCATACCATTGGAGGAACTTACGATAGACGACAAACTCCACTTCGTGGAAGAGCCTGTTGAAATTATGGACCGTGAGGTCAAAACTTTGAAACACAACAAGATCCCGATCGTCCGAGTACGATGGAATGCCAAACGAGGACCTGAGTTTACCTGGGAACGAGAGGATCAAATGATGCAGAAGTATCCTCACCTTTTCCCGACTCCTCCATCTACCTCAGCTTAAAATTTCGGGACGAAATTTTCTTTAACAGGTGGGTAATGTAACGACCCTGGTTTTTCCAACTTATACTTATTAATATTTATTATTAATACTTGAGTTTTAATAAATGTATTGTATTACATTTACTTGCTACCGTGATTGACTTTACATGTCCCGACTCGTCTTTGTGACACACGAACTTTTCACGAATAATATTTCGGATATTATTTACATTCATGATTAATTTTTATTAATCATTTTTAATTAACTAAGGTTACTAGTTAATTACTTGGGCTTTTAGTTAGTTTATTGCTTACTTGGACTTGGGCTTGTGTTAATGGACTTAGAAGCCCACCCTACTTATCTTAATGGACTATTAAGGAGCCCAACATTATGCTAATGACTTGTTAAGCTTAATATAAGATTAATTAAGTGAATGGAATCTAGTTACTTACACATTTACACCATCTTTCCCATGCCAATTTACTTTATTACCATTTTAGGCTAACATCTCCTCCCCATGCATGAGAGCAAGCTTGTGACCACCCCTCTTTTCCTCCTAAAAACCGTCGGCCAACACTTGTGAGGGAGGGAGTTTTGTTTCAATTTTTTGGTTACTTATTACTTGTATTACTTCATTATTCTCACACACAAACTTACACTTTCTTTCTCTCATCTCATTTGCTCTCTAACTTGTAAGTATCAAGCTTATTTTTCTTTCTTTTTCCCTCATGAAAACCGAACCATATTCATCATCATTACTTGTTCTTGTTGCTGTTTAATTACTTGTAGTTGTTTGTTGTTGTTAAGAATCAAACTTTCTAGTTTGTTCTTCATATCATCTTGTTCATACAAGAACATACAAGAACCTAAACTTTCTAGTTATGGTTCTACACTTAATGTTTTAAAAGATTTAAAGTTCATGAGTTTATAATCATACTTGAGTTCATGTTGTAAACTTAAGGTTTACTTTTTTAAAGATCAAAGCCTTGGCTTGAATCTTTAAAAGTATGAACAACCATGAACTTATTACTTGTAAACTTAGTTATTTCTTCATTTTCTTGCACTTTCAATTCGTGATTCATGTTGTTGTTGGTCAAGTGTTACTAGTTAATCTTGATCTCATTTTTCTTGAACTAAAGTTAACTTATAAGTTCAAGAACATGGAAGTATAACTTTCTAGTTATAACTTCATATACTTATGTTGGATCTAAGTTTATATAGCTTATGGTCTCCTAATTTTGTTGTAAATAAGAGCTTACAAGCTTACATACATTTTTCAAGTTGAAAATCTAAGTTTCATAACTTATGGTTTCATTAAAGTGTAGATCCAAGTTTTGTAATTTAGGATCTAACTTAAGAACAATAGAACTAGACTTTCTAGTCTATGATCTTTAAGATCTAGCTAAGATCTAAGTTCTACAACTTAAGATCTTGTTTATTTAGTTTACTTTCAAGTTTGTAGTTTAATATTACTTTTGTAACTCATGTATGTGTCGGATCTAAGATCTTGATGTAACTTTGGTTCATCAAACTACTTACAACTCTTAAGTGAGTTGTGCTACTTATCTTAGACTTACACTAGTGTTATGATGGTCACACCTTGGTTAAGATGATGCAAACCCATCAACGAGTTGTACACTTGAAGCTATACGCATCAAGGATGAGAACCGTTATGAGCATCAAGCACCAAGAACCCACCGGAACACCTTTAGCTACTGTTTCTGGAACTGATCAGACTACCTGGTGAAATGTCCCGTTCTTATTGATTAAAAACGTTCCATATTAATTGATTTCGTTGCGAGGTTTTGACCTCTATATGAGACGTTTTTCAAAGACTGCATTCATTTTTAAACAAACCATAACCTTTATTTCATCAATAAAGGTTTAAAAAGCTTTACGTAGATTATCAAATAATGATAATCTAAAATATCCTGTTTACACACGACCATTACATAATGGTTTACAATACAAATATGTTACAACAAAATAAGTTTCTTGAATGCAGTTTTTACACAATATCATACAAGCATGGACTCCAAATCTTGTCCTTATTTAAGTATGCGACAGCGGAAGCTCTTAATAATCACCTGAGAATAAACATGCTTAAAACGTCAACAAAAATGTTGGTGAGTTATAGGTTTAACCTATATATATCAAATCGTAACAAAAGACCACAAGATTTCATATTTCAATACACATCCCATACATAGAGATAAAAATCATTCATATGGTGAACACCTGGTAACCGACAATAACAAGATGCATATATAAGAATATCCCCATCATTCCGGGACACCCTTCGGATATGATATAAATTTCGAAGTACTAAAGCATCCGGTACTTTGGATGGGGTTTGTTAGGCCCAATAGATCTATCTTTAGGATTCGCGTCAATTAGGGTGTCTGTTCCCTAATTCTTAGATTACCAGACTTAATAAAAAGGGGCATATTCGATTTCGATAATTCAACCATAGAATGTAGTTTCACGTACTTGTGTCTATTTTGTAAATCATTTATAAAACCTGCATGTATTCTCATCCCAAAAATATTAGATTTTAAAAGTGGGACTATAACTCACTTTCACAGATTTTTACTTCGTCGGGAAGTAAGACTTGGCCACTGGTTGATTCACGAACCTATAACAATATATACATATATATCAAAGTATGTTCAAAATATATTTACAACACTTTTAATATATTTTGATGTTTTAAGTTTATTAAGTCAGCTGTCCTCGTTAGTAACCTACAACTAGTTGTCCACAGTTAGATGTACAGAAATAAATCGATAAATATTATCTTGAATCAATCAACGACCCAGTGTATACGTATCTCAGTATTGATCACAACTCAAACTATATATATTTTGGAATCAACCTCAACCCTGTATAGCTAACTCCAACATTCACATATAGAGTGTCTATGGTTGTTCCGAAATATATATAGATGTGTCGACATGATAGGTCGAAACATTGTATACGTGTCTATGGTATCTCAAGATTACATAATATATAATACAAGTTGATTAAGTTATGGTTGGAATAGATTTGTTACCAATTTTCACGTAGCTAAAATGAGAAAAATTATCCAATCTTGTTTTACCCATAACTTCTTCATTTTAAATCCGTTTTGAGTGAATCAAATTGCTATGGTTTCATATTGAACTCTATTTTATGAATCTAAACAAAAAAAGTATAGGTTTCTAGTCGGAAAAATAAGTTACAAGTCGTTTTTGTAAAGGTAGTCATTTCAGTCGAAAGAACGACGTCTAGATGACCATTTTAGAAAACATACTTCCACTTTGAGTTTAACCATAATTTTTGGATATAGTTTCATGTTCATAATAAAAATCATTTTCTCAGAATAACAACTTTTAAATCAAAGTTTATCATAGTTTTTAATTAACTAACCCAAAACAGCCCGCGGTGTTACTACGACGGCGTAAATCCGGTTTTACGGTGTTTTTCGTGTTTCCAGGTTTTAAATCATTAAGTTAGCATATCATATAGATATAGAACATGTGTTTAGTTGATTTTAAAAGTCAAGTTAGAAGGATTAACTTTTGTTTGCGAACAAGTTTAGAATTAACTAAACTATGTTCTAGTGATTACAAGTTTAAACCTTCGAATAAGATAGCTTTATATGTATGAATCGAATGATGTTATGAACATCATTACTACCTTAAGTTCCTTGGATGAACCTACCGGAAAAGAGAAAAATGGATCTAGCTTCAATGGATCCTTGGATGGCTCAAAGTTCTTGAAGCAAAATCATGACACGAAAACAAGTTCAAGTAAGATCATCACTTGAAATAAGATTGTTATAGTTATAGAAATTGAACCAAAGTTTGAATATGATTATTACCTTGTATTAGAATGATAACCTACTGTAAGAAACAAAGATTTCTTGAGGTTGGATGATCACCTTACAAGATTGGAAGTGAGCTAGCAAACTTGAAAGTATTCTTGATTTTATGAAACTAGAACTTTTGGAATTTATGAAGAACACTTAGAACTTGAAGATAGAACTTGAGAGAGTTCAATTAGATGAAGAAAATTGAAGAATGAAAGTGTTTGTAGGTGTTTTTGGTCGTTGGTGTATGGATTAGATATAAAGGATATGTAATTTTGTTTTCATGTAAATAAGTCATGAATGATTACTCATATTTTTGTAATCTTATGAGATATTTCATGCTAGTTGCCAAATGATGGTTCCCACATGTGTTAGGTGACTCACATGGGCTGCTAAGAGCTGATCATTGGAGTATATATACCAATAGTACATACATCTAAAAGCTGTGTATTGTACGAGTACGAATACGGGTGCATACGAGTAGAATTGTTGATGAAACTGAACGAGGATGTAATTGTAAGCATTTTTGTTAAGTAGAAGTATTTTGATAAGTGTATTGAAGTCTTTAAAAAGTGTATAAATACATATTAAAACACTACATGTATATACATTTTAACTGAGTCATTAAGTCATCGTTAGTCGTTACATGTAAATGTTGTTTTGAAACCTTTAGGTTAACGATCTTGTTAAATGTTGTTAACCCAATGTTTATAATATCAAAAGAGATTTTAAATTATTATATTATCATGATATTATGATGTACGAATATCTCTTAATATGATATATATACATTAAATGTCGTTACAACGATAATCGTTACATATATGTCTCGTTTCAAAATCATTAAGTTAGTAGTCTTGTTTTTACATATGTAGTTCATTGTTAATATACTTAATGATATTTTTACTTATCATAGTATCATGTTAACTATATATATATCCATATATATGTCATCATATAGTTTTTACAAGTTTTATCGTTCGTGAATCACCGGTCAACTTGGGTGGTCAATTGTCTATATGAAACATATTTCAATTAATCAAGTCTTAACAAGTTTGATTGCTTAACATGTTGGAAACATTTAATCATGTAAAAATCAATCTCAATTAATATATATAAACATGGAAAAGTTCGGGTCACTACAGTACCTACCCGTTAAATAAATTTCGTCCCGAAATTTTAAGCTGTTGAAGGTGTTGACGAATCTTCTGGAAATAGATGCGGGTATTTCTTCTTCATCTGATCTTCATGCTCCCAGGTGAACTCGGGTCCTCTACGAGCATTCCATCGAACCTTAACAATTGGTATCTTGTTTTGCTTAAGTCTTTTAACCTCACGATCCATTATTTCGACGGGTTCTTCGATGAATTGAAGTTTTTCGTTGATTTGGATTTCATCTAACGAAATAGTGAGATCTTCTTTAGCAAAACATTTC
This sequence comes from Rutidosis leptorrhynchoides, assembly GCF_046630445.1. NCBI lineage: Eukaryota > Viridiplantae > Streptophyta > Magnoliopsida > Asterales > Asteraceae > Rutidosis > Rutidosis leptorrhynchoides. The sequence continues at coordinate 718,647,559 of NC_092333.1, forward strand.
TTTAAATTCGAGACGTGGAAAGTGTTATGTACAGCCGCGAGTTGTTGAGGTAACTCTAGTCGGTAAGCTACTGGTCCGACACGATCAATAATCTTGAATGGTCCAATATACCTTGGATTTAATTTCCCTCGTTTACCAAATCGAACAACGCCTTTCCAAGGTGCAACTTTAAGCATGACCATCTCTCCAATTTCAAATTCTATATCTTTTCTTTTAATGTCAGCGTAGCTCTTTTGTCGACTTTGGGCGGTTTTCAACCGTTGTTGAATTTGGATGATCTTCTCGGTAGTTTCTTGTATAATCTCCGGACCTGTAATCTGTCTATCCCCCACTTCACTCCAACAAATCGGAGACCTGCACTTTCTACCATAAAGTGCTTCAAACGGCGCCATCTCAATGCTTGAATGGTAGCTGTTGTTGTAGGAAAATTCTGCTAACGGTAGATGTCGATCCCAACTGTTTCCAAAATCAATAACACATGCTCGTAGCATGTCTTCAAGCGTTTGTATTGTCCTTTCGCTCTGCCCATCAGTTTGTGGATGATAGGCAGTACTCATGTCTAGACGAGTTCCTAATGCTTGCTGTAATGTCTGCCAGAATCTTGAAATAAATCTGCCATCCCTATCAGAGATAATAGAGATTGGTATTCCATGTCTGGAGACGACTTCCTTCAAATACAGTCGTGCTAACTTCTCCATCTTGTCATCTTCTCTTATTGGCAGGAAGTGTGCTGATTTGGTGAGACGATCAACTATTACCCAAATAGTATCAAAACCACTTGCAGTCCTTGGCAATTTAGTGATGAAATCCATGGTAATGTTTTCCCATTTCCATTCCGGGATTTCGGGTTGTTGAAGTAGACCTGATGGTTTCTGATGCTCAGCTTTGACCTTAGAACACGTCAAACATTCTCCTACGTATTTAGCAACATCGGCTTTCATACCCGGCCACCAAAAATGTTTCTTGAGATCCTTGTACATCTTCCCCGTTCCAGGATGTATTGAGTATCTGGTTTTATGAGCTTCTCTAAGTACCATTTCTCTCATATCTCCAAATTTTGGTACCCAAATCCTTTCAGCCCTATACCGGGTTCCGTCTTCCCGAATATTAAGATGCTTCTCCGATCCTTTGGGTATTTCATCCTTTAAATTTCCCTCTTTTAAAACTCCTTGTTGCGCCTCCTTTATTTGAGTAGTAATGTTATTATGAATCATTATATTCATAGATTTTACTCGAATGGGTTCTCTATCCTTCCTGCTCAAGGCATCGGCTACCACATTTGCCTTCCCCGGGTGGTAACGAATCTCAAAATCGTAATCATTCAATAATTCAATCCACCTACGCTGCCTCATATTCAGTTGTTTCTGATTAAATATGTGTTGAAGACTTTTGTGGTCGGTATATATAATACTTTTGACCCCATATAAGTAGTGCCTCCAAGTCTTTAATGCAAAAACAACCGCGCCTAATTCCAAATCATGCGTCGTATAATTTTGTTCGTGAATCTTCAATTGTCTAGACGCATAAGCAATCACCTTCGTTCGTTGCATTAATACACAACCGAGACCTTGCTTTGATGCGTCACAATAAATCACAAAATCATCATTCCCTTCAGGCAATGACAATATAGGTGCCGTAGTTAGCTTTTTCTTCAATAACTGAAACGCTTTCTCTTGTTCATCATTCCATTCAAATTTCTTCCCTTTATGCGTTAATGCAGTCAAGGGTTTTGCTATTCTGGAAAAGTCTTGGATGAACCTTCTGTAGTAACCAGCTAGTCCTAAAAACTGGCGTATGTGTTTCGGAGTTTTCGGGGTTTCCCACTTTTCAACAGTTTCTATCTTTGCCGGATCCACCTTAATACCTTCTTTGTTCACTATGTGACCGAGGAATTGAACTTCTTCCAACCAAAATGCACACTTTGAAAACTTAGCGTACAATTCTTCCTTCCTCAATACTTCTAACACCTTTCTCAAATGTTCACCGTGTTCTTGGTCATTCTTTGAGTAAATAAGTATGTCATCAATGAAAACAATGACAAACTTGTCAAGGTATGGTCCACACACTCGGTTCATAAGGTCCATGAACACAGCTGGTGCATTAGTTAAACCAAACGGCATGACCATAAACTCGTAATGACCGTAACGTGTTATGAAAGCAGTCTTTGGAATATCATCTTCTTTCACCCGCATTTGATGATACCCGGAACGTAAGTCAATCTTTGAATAAACAGACGAGCCTTGTAGTTGATCAAATAAGTCGTCGATTCTCGGTAGTGGGTAGCGGTTCTTGATGGTAAGTTTGTTCAACTCTCGGTAGTCGATACACAACCTGAATGTACCATCTTTCTTCTTGACAAACAAAACAGGAGCTCCCCACGGTGATGTGCTTGGTCGAATGAAACCACGCTCTAAAAGTTCTTGTAATTGGCTTTGCAGTTCTTTCATCTCGCTGGGTGCGAGTCTGTAAGGAGCACGAGCTATTGGTGCAGCTCCTGGTACAAGATCTATTTGAAATTCAACGGATCGATGTGGGGGTAATCCCGGTAATTCTTTCGGAAATACATCGGGAAATTCTTTTGCAATGGGAACATCATTGATGCTCTTTTCTTCAGTTTGTACTTTCTCGACGTGTGCTAGAACAGCATAGCAACCTTTTCTTATTAGTTTTTGTGCCTTCAAATTACTAATAAGATGTAGCTTCGTGTTGCCCTTTTCTCCGTACACCATTAAGGGTTTTCCTTTTTCTCGTATAATGCGAATTGCATTTTTGTAACAAACGATCTCCGCTTTCACTTCTTTCAACCAGTCCATACCGATTATCACATCAAAACTCCCTAACTCTACTGGTATCAAATCAATCTTAAATGTTTCGCTAACCAGTTTAATTTCTCGATTCCGACATATATTATCTGCTGAAATTAATTTACCATTTGCTAATTCGAGTAAAAATTTACTATCCAAAGGCGTCAATGGACAACTTAATTTAGCACAAAAATCTCTACTCATATAGCTTCTATCCGCACCCGAATCAAATAAAACGTAAGCAGATTTATTGTCAATAAGAAACGTACCCGTAACAAGCTCCGGGTCTTCCTGTGCCTCTACCGCATTAATATTGAAAACTCTTCCACGGCCTTGTCCATTCGTGTTCTCCTGGTTCGGGCAATTTCTAATAATGTGGCCTGGTTTTCCACATTTATAACAAACTACATTGGCATAACTTGCTCCGACACTACTTGCTCCGCCATTACTCGTTCCGACACCATTTGTTCCTTTCGTTCTATTAACCCCTGGTCCGTAGACCTCACACTTCGCCGCGCTATGACCATTTCTTTTACACTTGTTGCAAAATTTGGTGCAGAACCCCGAGTGATTCTTTTCACACCTTTGGCATAGTTGCTTCTGATTGTTGTTGTTGTTGCGGTTATTATTGTTGTTGGGATGATTGTTGTAGTTGCTGTTGTTGTTGTTGTTGTTGTTGTTGTTGTTGGGCCGTTTGTTATAGTTGCGATTGATGTTGCGATTGTTGGGATAATTGTTGCGATTATTGTTGTAATTTCTGTTGTTGTTGTATTGGTGATTCTTATCACCGTTTTCCTCCCACTTTCTTTTGACTTGCTTCACATTGGCCTCTTCAGCAGTCTATTCTTTAATTCTTTCTTCAATCTGGTTCACTAGTTTGTGAGCCATTCTACATGCCTGTTGTATGGAGGCGGGCTCGTGTGAACTTATATCTTCTTGGATTCTTTCCGGTAATCCTTTCACAAACGCGTCGATCTTCTCTTCCTCATCTTCGAATGCTCCCGGACACAATAGGCACAATTCTGTGAATCGTCTTTCGTACGTGGTAATATCAAATCCTTGGGTTCGTAACCCTCTAAGTTCTGTCTTGAGCTTATTGACCTCGGTTCTGGGACGGTACTTCTCGTTCATCAAGTGCTTGAATGCTGACCACGGTAGTGCGTACGCATCATCTTGTCCCACTTGCTCTAGATAGGTATTCCACCATGTTAACGCAGAACCTGTGAAGGTATGCGTAGCGTACTTCACTTTGTCCTCTTCAGTACACTTACTTATGGCAAACACCGATTCAACCTTCTCGGTCCACCGTTTCAATCCGATCGGTCCTTCGGTTCCATCAAATTCCAAAGGTTTGCAGGCAGTGAATTCTTTGTAGGTGCATCCTACACGATTTCCTGTACTGCTAGATCCAAGGTTATTGTTGGTATGTAGCGCAGCCTGTACTGCGGCTATGTTTGAAGCTATAAAAGTACGGAATTCCTCTTCATTCATATTCACGGTGTGTCGAGTAGTCGGTGCCATTTCCTTCAAAATAGTTAAATGGAACAAGTTAATCATACAGAATATTAAGAGTAGTTAATAGTATTTCGTAGCATAATATGAACTCATTTATAAAAGCTTTTTCTTCATATTAGCGTTTTATAAGTTTAAATTCGGGTAGTACCTACCCGTTAAGTTCATACTTAGTAGCTAATATACAATTCAACTACTACAATTCTATATGAAAAACTGATTATAATAATATTTCGCGTTCAAACTTTTATACAATATTTTACAAACTTACAATACCGCTTATTTTACATAAATCATGAAATATAGCACACAATAACTTTGATACAAGATAGTTGTGAAGACAATTCTAGCTAGTACACAAGTCGTTCAGCAAAGGCAATAAAGACACGTAATTCATACGTCCAAAAACAAGTCATGCATTCTGGTTTTACTAGGACTACTTCCCATCCTTGGTCTTGTGCAACATAACCGTTATGGCCGTTGATAAGACAGCGTGTTGTAACGTCATCAAAGGGACGAGGGTTACGTAATGTCCAACAGTCCCGTAATAATCTAAAAACCTCATTTCTTACCCCAATTACCGACTCCGTCACTTGTGGAAACGTTTTGTTTAATAGTTGTAGCCCGATGTTCTTGTTCTCACTTTGGTGAGAAGCGAACATTACTAATCCGTAAGCATAACATGCTTCTTTATATTGCATGTTAGCCGCTTTTTCTAAATCACGAAGTCCAATATTCGGATATATTGAGTCAAAATAATTTCTTAACCCGTTGCGTAAAATAGCATTTGGGTTCCCCGCAATATATGCGTCAAAGTAAACACATCGTAACTTATGGGTTTCCCAATGTGATATCCCCCATCTTTCAAACGAAAGTCTCTTATAAACCAAGACATTCTTGGAACGTTCTTCGAATGTCTTACAAACTGATCTCGCCTTAAATAGTTGTGCCGAAGAATTCTGGCCGACTCTAGACAAGATTTCATCAATCATGTCTCCGGGTAGGTCTCTTAAAATATTGGGTTGTCTATCCATTTTGTGTTTTTAAACTGTAAAATAGACAAGAGTTAGATTCATAAAAAAAATACTTATTAATACAAGCAATTTTTACATATATCATAAAGCATAAGAACACTATATTCCATATATTATACCACACGAATACAACTATCTTATTCCGACTCGCTCGTTTCTTCTTCTTCGGTTTTGGTTCGTTTTGCCAAGTTTCTAGGGATATATGATGTTCCCCTAATACGAGCCGTCGTTGTCCACATTGGTTTAGAAAAACCTGGTGGTTTAGAGGTTCCCGGGTCATTGTTACAACTTAAGGACTTCGGGGGTTGACGATACATATAAAGTTCATCGGGGTTGGAATTAGATTTCTCTATTTTTATGCCCTTTCCCTTATTATTTTCTTTTGCCTTTTTAAATTCAGTTGGGGTAATTTCTATAACATCATCGGAATTCTCGTCGGAATCCGATTCATCGGAGAATTGGTAATCCTCCCAATATTTTGCTTCCTTGGCGGAAACACCATTGACCATAATTAACTTTGGTCGGTTGGTTGAGGATTTTCTTTTACTTAACCGTTTTATTATTTCCCCCACCGGTTCTATTTCTTCATCCGGTTCCGATTCTTCTTCCGGTTCCGATTCTTCTTCCGGTTCCGACTCTTCTTCCGGTTCCTCTTCGGGAACTTGTGAATCAGTCCACAAATCATTCCAATTTACATTTGACTCTTCATTATTATTAGGTGAGTCAATGGGACTTGTTCTAGAGGTAGACATCTATCACATAATATCAAACACGTTAAGAGATTAATATATCACATAATATTCATATGTTAAAAATATATAGTTTCCAACAAAAATGTTAAGCAATCATTTTTAAAGAAAACACGGTCGAAGTCCAGACTCACTAATGCATCCTAACAACTCGATAAGACACACTAATGCAAATTTTCTGGTTCTCTAAGACCAACGCTCGGATACCAACTGAAATGTCCCGTTCTTATTGATTAAAAACGTTCCATATTAATTGATTTCGTTGCGAGGTTTTGACCTCTATATGAGACGTTTTTCAAAGACTGCATTCATTTTTAAACAAACCATAACCTTTATTTCATCAATAAAGGTTTAAAAAGCTTTACGTAGATTATCAAATAATGATAATCTAAAATATCCTGTTTACACACGACCATTACATAATGGTTTACAATACAAATATGTTACAACAAAATAAGTTTCTTGAATGCAGTTTTTACACAATATCATACAAGCATGGACTCCAAATCTTGTCCTTATTTAAGTATGCGACAGCGGAAGCTCTTAATAATCACCTGAGAATAAACATGCTTAAAACGTCAACAAAAATGTTGGTGAGTTATAGGTTTAACCTATATATATCAAATCGTAACAATAGACCACAAGATTTCATATTTCAATACACATCCCATACATAGAGATAAAAATCATTCATATGGTGAACACCTGGTAACCGACAATAACAAGATGCATATATAAGAATATCCCCATCATTCCGGGACACCCTTCGGATATGATATAAATTTCGAAGTACTAAAGCATCCGTTACTTTGGATGGGGTTTGTTAGGCCCAATAGATCTATCTTTAGGATTCGCGTCAATTAGGGTGTCTGTTCCCTAATTCTTAGATTACCAGACTTAATAAAAAGGGGCATATTCGATTTCGATAATTCAACCATAGAATGTAGTTTCACGTACTTGTGTCTATTTTGTAAATCATTTATAAAACCTGCATGTATTCTCATCCCAAAAATATTAGATTTTAAAAGTGGGACTATAACTCACTTTCACAGATTTTTACTTCGTCGGGAAGTAAGACTTGGCCACTGGTTGATTCACGAACCTATAACAATATATACATATATATCAAAGTATGTTCAAAATATATTTACAACACTTTTAATATATTTTGATGTTTTAAGTTTATTAAGTCAGCTGTCCTCGTTAGTAACCTACAACTAGTTGTCCACAGTTAGATGTACAGAAATAAATCGATAAATATTATCTTGAATCAATCCACGACCCAGTGTATACGTATCTCAGTATTGATCACAACTCAAACTATATATATTTTGGAATCAACCTCAACCCTGTATAGCTAACTCCAACATTCACATATAGAGTGTCTATGGTTGTTCCGAAATATATATAGATGTGTCGACATGATAGGTCGAAACATTGTATACGTGTCTATGGTATCTCAAGATTACATAATATATAATACAAGTTGATTAAGTTATGGTTGGAATAGATTTGTTACCAATTTTCACGTAGCTAAAATGAGAAAAATTATCCAATCTTGTTTTACCCATAACTTCTTCATTTTAAATCCGTTTTGAGTGAATCAAATTGCTATGGTTTCATATTGAACTCTATTTTATGAATCTAAACAAAAAAAGTATAGGTTTCTAGTCGGAAAAATAAGTTACAAGTCGTTTTTGTAAAGGTAGTCATTTCAGTCGAAAGAACGACGTCTAGATGACCATTTTAGAAAACATACTTCCACTTTGAGTTTAACCATAATTTTTGGATATAGTTTCATGTTCATAATAAAAATCTTTTTCTCAGAATAACAACTTTTAAATCAAAGTTTATCATAGTTTTTAATTAACTAACCCAAAACAGCCCGCGGTGTTACTACGACGGCGTAAATCCGGTTTTACGGTGTTTTTCGTGTTTCCAGGTTTTAAATCATTAAGTTAGCGTATCATATAGATATAGAACATGTGTTTAGTTGATTTTAAAAGTCAAGTTAGAAGGATTAACTTTTGTTTGCGAACAAGTTTAGAATTAACTAAACTATGTTCTAGTGATTACAAGTTTAAACCTTCGAATAAGATAGCTTTATATGTATGAATCGAATGATGTTATGAACATCATTACTACCTTAAGTTCCTTGGATGAACCTACCGGAAAAGAAAAAAATGGATCTAGCTTCAATGGATCCTTGGATGGCTCAAAGTTCTTGAAGCAAAATCATGACACGAAAACAAGTTCAAGTAAGATCATCACTTGAAATAAGATTGTTATAGTTATAGAAATTGAACCAAAGTTTGAATATGATTATTACCTTGTATTAGAATGATAACCTACTGTAAGAAACAAAGATTTCTTGAGGTTGGATGATCACCTTACAAGATTGGAAGTGAGCTAGCAAACTTGAAAGTATTCTTGATTTTATGAAACTAGAACTTTTGGAATTTATGAAGAACACTTAGAACTTGAAGATAGAACTTGAGAGAGTTCAATTAGATGAAGAAAATTTAAGAATGAAAGTGTTTGTAGGTGTTTTTGGTCGTTGGTGTATGGATTAGATATAAAGGATATGTAATTTTGTTTTCATGTAAATAAGTCATGAATGATTACTCATATTTTTGTAATCTTATGAGATATTTCATGCTAGTTGCCAAATGATGGTTCCCACATGTGTTAGGTGACTCACATGGGCTGCTAAGAGCTGATCATTGGAGTGTATATACCAATAGTACATACATCTAAAAGCTGTGTATTGTACGAGTACGAATACGGGTGCATACGAGTAGAATTGTTGATGAAACTGAACGAGGATGTAATTGTAAGCATTTTTGTTAAGTAGAAGTATTTTGATAAGTGTATTGAAGTCTTTCAAAAGTGTATAAATACATATTAAAACACTACATGTATATACATTTTAACTGAGTCGTTAAGTCATCGTTAGTCGTTACATGTAAATGTTGTTTTGAAACCTTTAGGTTAACGATCTTGTTAAATGTTGTTAACCCAATGTTTATAATATCAAAAGAGATTTTAAATTATTATATTATCATGATATTATGATGTACGAATATCTCTTAATATGATATATATACATTAAATGTCGTTACAACGATAATCGTTACATATATGTCTCGTTTCAAAATCATTAAGTTAGTAGTCTTGTTTTTACATATGTAGTTCATTGTTAATATACTTAATGATATGTTTACTTATCATAGTATCATGTTAACTATATATATATATCCATATATATGTCATCATATAGTTTTTACAAGTTTTAACGTTCGTGAATCACCGGTCAACTTGGGTGGTCAATTGTCTATATGAAACATATTTCAATTAATCAAGTCTTAACAAGTTTGATTGCTTAACATGTTGGAAACATTTAATCATGTAAAAATCAATCTCAATTAATATATATAAACATGGAAAAGTTCGGGTCACTACACCTGGGCTACTGTAAATTTTATTTTCAGTTAGTTCGGTTCGAGTAGATAATTTTCCATTTAGACCTTGTCTTAATCCGAGTTACGGTTTAGGATCTATGGCGTCCCGAAAGTCACTACACCCTATTAACGTTGTGCTGAAATTTCTGACCTACTCGCACTTAAACCGTCACCACGGTCAAACGAAGATGAGTTTGGTTTTGTAAATTGGTCAGTACCTAGGGGACTCATATACAGAGTCATGGCCACTGGTCTCACCTCATTTCAGTTTGTATAGAGGTCGTGGCGACTGAACGAAGTCAACCTTTGTTTCAAACCCGAGTCTTGACATAAAACTTACTTTACACTTTTGTTTAATGATGAATGATGATGATACTTAAGACCTAATTTACATACTTTTAAACCTTTGGGAACGATTTACTGACTTAGTAACTTTTGACTTAGGTTGAGGACCTTCCGGACCAAACTACTTTGCTTACCTTTCCGCGCATCGACTTTTCCCACTTTCCACTGTGAGTTATAGCATCCCTTTTTACTTTAACTATTTTGGGAACTGAGAATACATGCGCATTTTACGTTTTACATACTAGGCATGAGTACTTAAAATTTATGTATGTGTGGGTTATACAACGGCATAAACTTTCCCCTTAGCTCGGTAACGTTTAGTCATTGGTCTTAGAACCGGTGAACGCGAATCTTAGATATGGATCCATAAGGTTTGACATCCCCACTCGGGCTAGTAGCGCTAGCATTTAACGGGTGTTTAATACTTCGTAAACATACGCACTTGCCAAGTGTACTTTTAGGGGGTGATAAACGTTAAGTTAGTTACCAAGTGCCCACGATTATACATGTACTTTTCATACTGTTTTGAAACGCTGTTGAAGCACTGAAATCTCGTGGCCTACCTTACATTACTGTTACACTTAAACTATAGCTCACCAACCTTTGTGTTGACGTTTTTAAGCATGTTTTTCTCAGGTGCTTAAGGTTTGCTTGCTTCCGCTGTAGTTGTCATGCTTTGTAGACTCCCGCTGCGCTTATTAGAGATGTCACCGCATGAAACGTTTATTTTGCATTCAAACAATATTACTTTTGAAACGATGTATTTGTAACGACCTATGGGTCACGTACTATTATTGCTTGCTATTCGTAGAAGCATACTTTCGGATGTTAAACATTTGACGTTGGTTAAAACGTTACCTTTATTCATGAACGCAACTTATTTTGAAACAACATATAGTATTTGACCTTGGAATGATCCTGTTGTAGATGATTCGTACACGATGGTTTTGTACGGGGCATCACAGTGGATGCTACGTGTAAAAAAGAAAAAACATGTGACGTTAAAAATATATTGGTAAAATGGGACAACATTTAATGTTGAAATGATCAAATAATATATAACGTCAGTTTAGCTTTATAATTAAGTCTCGAGTAAAAAACTATCGCGTTGATTGAATAATCCACGTAAAACACTAAGTCTAATTAATACCTAATGAACCAGACCTTTAGTGTTTATGTTTATTTTGTTACATATTTAGTTTATTTACATTCATACTACACTCTTTAACTTAAATAACACTATTGTGACAACCCAGAAATTTCCGACCAAATTTTAACTTGATCTTTATATATTTCCGACACGATAAGCAAAGTCTGTAATATTGATTCTCAAAATTTTTGAACTAATGTTATATATTCAGTTAACCTTTGACTATTGACCGACGATTCACGAACATCTATTTGTAAATAGATATATATATATATATATATATATATATATATATATATATATATATATATATATATATATATATATATATATACTATAAGTTGGAATATTAATTATTAAAATTAATTATAAATAACTTGCAATGTGTATTTAAAAACTGATTTATGTATATTAAATAAAGATATATACATATATATATAATTTCAAGTTATTTAGTAAACGATAGTAACATTCGTTTATTGATTCGATTGATATTTAGATAAGTTAACTAAAACGTTTAAGATGAACAAGTAAAACACTAATTTGCTACAGTATTTTCGAATTGCTACAGTACCCGAAAAGCTACAGTGTTTTCGAAAACCACTATTTGCTACAGTAAAAATCATTTTGCTACAGTAAAACACTATTTCAAAATGAAAATATATATATATTTTACGAAGTGATAAAATATAATATTAACTTGGTCATAAAATGTTTTGATATTATTATTTATATTTTAATTGATAACGAGATGTTGATTTAAGGAAGCAAATGACCAAAACACTCAAATGATTAAGTTATACTTCAGGTAATATAGTTTATCATTGATTAAGTCTAATTATTGATAAATGTACACGTCGCAAAATGTAAAGTACAGGTTTTCTAAGTGTACGAAAGGACGTTCAAAAAACGGGAACCGGGACATAAGTCGAACGTAAACGTACAAGACATCGGAACCAAAATTACAAGTTAACTAGGCACGAGAATATAATATAATATATAATTAATTAATATAAATTATATAAATTATATATATATTTAATCATGTCGACAAGCAAAACGTTAAATGATTGTGAGCTGTCAAAGGAATCCATGCGATCGCATGGGATTTACCCCTTCAAGCCATGCGATCGCATGGCAGGCTGGTAAGTTCAGGTCCTATAAATTGATCAATTTCTGGTTCACTGAATTCACTTCTCTCAATCTATATCGATATCTCTCTATATTTATATTATTATTATTATTATTATTATTATTATTATTATTATTATTATTATTATTATTATTATTATTATTATTATTATTATTATTATTATTATTATTAAGATTAATATTATTATTATTATTAATCGTATTATTATTTGTAGTATTAGTATTATTATTATTTATACATAAAATACTACGACGAGGTTCTGCTCGCATGTTTTCAAAATGGGTTTTGCGAGCGGGATAGAGCTAATGAAATTATGGGTATGGTTCGAGGGTATTGCTCGTGAGTCAAACTAGTGTTAATCATCTCCGTTGCGTCTACGTACTCTCCTACAATATTGAATCACAATATTGATACGTGAGCATTCATATCTTATCTTTCATATATTATTTTATCGTTAAACAGTTTATGATGAATCACGAATTTGATACATATGCTACTGATATAAAGTATATGATATGCATGTTTTTGAAAAGCTGGCGAAAAATTATTAACTTTTCATTTAGAAATCGCATGATTTCGATGAACGGATTAAAATATATGGTCAACTGAATAAAGTTTGACGTTAATTGAAATTGTGTTTTAAACTGTAAATTAATATTTAAACAACTTGTCTATGAGATTGATAAATTGGATTTTTAGATATTACTAATCGAGTAAATGAATTTCTATATAAGGCACGTCTCGGTTTGTTGAACAATTGTCAAAGTTGACTGTCTTATCAGGTTTTAAAGCTTTATAAACACTATAGTCTGATTTTACAAGTATTGAAAAACTATGTGAAATAATAAAATATTTTCGATTGCCATGATAATTCAAATATAGCTCCTGAAATAAATAATATTTTGAGTTTGATAAACTATAAATTTTTTCAATTATCAAAACTTATACTATGTTAATACAATAAACATGTATAGATTTAAAGATCATATTGGGTCAGATTGACTTTTGAGATGACTTTTGTTAACTTTTGCATGTCGGTCTCGAGCATTAGGATTGTGATACACTATGACCCGACCTAGATTGTTAGACATGTATTGACCAACATATGTTCTCTAGGTTGAGATCTACGGTTATTTTACATTTCAAGTTTCGGTCACATTTCGGTGAATGACCTTATGTGCTGCTAAGGTGAGTTTCATTTGCTCCCTTTTTAATTGCTTTTGCAATCTATATTTTTGGGCTGAGAATACATGCACTTTAATTCAAACGCAATGGATACAAGTACATACTAAATTCTACATCAAGTTTGAACCGAAAATCCCTTAGCTTTGGTAACTAGTAACTGCCGGTTATAAGAACTGGTGGGCGCGAGTAGTTATATATGGATCCATAGGGCTTGACATCCCCGTCTATTCCAGGTATAGAAACCCTAGCCTGAACTATAAAACAGACGTATGCTATTTGAGTTTAGTACACGTTGGTTGGCGTGTATTGTACATGTTAGTTGCATGTATGTTAAAACAGGGGTACTTATTATATATACGTTAAAGTTTAGTTACCAGGGTGCTCAATCTTGTAGAATATTTTGATAAACGTTTCTGGATGAAACAACTAAAATCTTGTGATCCACCTTTATATACAGATTATGCGCAACATTAAAACTATGAACTCACCAACCTTTGTGTTGACACTTTTAAGCATGTTTATTCTCAGGTTCCTAGAAGTCTTCTGCTGTTTGCTTATACGTTATACAAGCTATGTGCATGGAGTCATACATACTTTATTCGAGAAAACTTTGCATTCACAAAATCATCACCATGTATCTTTTTTGACTGTATTGTCAACGGATGTATTGTTAAAAACTATTATATACGGTGATTGTCTATACGTAGAAATCATCGGATGTCGAAAACTATGAATTTATATATTCATTTATGGTGTGTCTTTTCAAAAGAATGTAATGTTTACAAAACGTATCATATAGATGTCAAAATCTCACTATGAAATCAATGAATGATGTATTCGTCCAAATGGATTTGGACGGGTTATCACAACTATTATTTTAATATAAATCATAATTAATTGTTTAATCATTTTTACTGATCGTGCATCGCACGAGCTTAATGATATAATCAATGTGATTTATCGTAACTAATCTTTTAATTGATTTTTCAACGGGCACGGACTATAAACCTAGTATGTATATATATATATATATATATAGGCAACTATGAACGATATTTAAGTTTTTTTTATTAAAATCATACAAATAATAAAGATTACCGAATTCGTTTTCTGGTTTTTTAACGTAATCAAATGAACTTTTTACTACTCCTAATTAATTTTTCTCGATCTAAGGCCCTGTTTGTTGTTTGTTTTTTATTTTATTAAGTTCTGTTGTCTGAATGAACTTATAATATTTGTTAGGAATAAGTGATGAATAAATAGTTATTGTTTGTTTTATGTGTTGAATAAGACTGAATAATTAAAATTACAAATTCAACCATGCACATATGACAGTTCTAGGCAGTTATCTTAACAGTTTTGAAAGAGTAAGGGCTAATATAAAATTCACATTTTCTTGATTTAATATATTAAGACATTCTATTTTTATTAACTCAAAAACAAACACAATACGATCTATTATTCATTCAATTTTGTATTATTAAGTCTAATTAAGTCTATTAAGTTCTAACAAAAGGGGGCTTAAAACACATATAGTCATTTTTCCGTAGCTATCAATCATGTTTTGAGTTTACATTAAACTTATGTTGTGCGTGAATAATGACTAATCGTTATTATTTTAAATTTATATTTGGTATAGTGCCAATACGTCGTATTATGCGAATGCGATGTTTCCATAATTATATTATATTTTTTCGTGTATACATTACTAATGCTTATACAAATATATATAAATAGACAATAAACAATGATGATTTCATTTAAGGGTTTTATTATTGTTAAAATATTGTTTTTGATCATTTTAGAGTGTAATTATGTTAGATACCAATTTTATTTGGTTGGGTTGGTGACTACGTTTGATTATATTATTTAAACAATACGCTACTGTTTATTAAGGGTGGTGATCCGTACACCACCTCAATTTTGCCATACACCACTAAATAAAGTATACAAACATTTTTACCCTTTATTTTTTTCACCACCAACTCCGTGTAACTTCTCAATTTTAGTTTGTATCTTTGCATATTCGTCTTTTTAGGCAATAACTGGGTCTTCAGTTTCGCAAGCGATTTGTTAAATCAAACAATTGTCACACTCGGTACAATGGTACAATTGATCAAGCATAGGCGCATAGCTATTACTCAATTCAAGGATTCAACCATGCATACACAAAGGCTCCACAATATATATAATTATATAATTCGAATTATACAAACCCATGAACGCCTGGTGGATCTTAATTGGAAAATTTTATGTACAACAGGGAACAAAAGCAACACAAACCATCAAAATTCATACATACAAAAAAAATGATATATAATGGAGTAATTAAGAACCCTAATTTCGAATTAGGAACTCAAACAAAATCACCAGAACAATTTCTATAAAATTAAAGCAATAAACTTCGATCTTTGAAATGACTCGTTTGGTTCTTTAAGTATTCAAGAAAACCCAACAGGTAGATCAAAAAAGCTTCAAATCTTCCCTAAATTAGTGCCCCAATTAGAGCAAAATAGTCACAGTAACGCAACCGACGGCACCATCGCTGCACAAATTCGTTGCAACATCCTTTAGTGAAGCCGTCAGCACCATCGTCGAGTAGAAACCCTCATGCACCACCCACATCCTTTAACACAACCATAAGTTTATTACAGAGTATCAAATCTGTAGGGCTTATACTTATACTCCGTTCTTTATTTATAAAACCAAATAATACTCCGTAATATAGATGGGTGTTGGGAGCCATCCAAGGAAATGGTCCCACAAGGACATAAGGCGGGATTATGGACCCTCCTCCGTTGTTCGAAGCATTATTGAGTGAGACGTTATTGTTGGGAACACTGTTGGTGTTTGGTGCGATTCCGCCGTTTGGTAGGTTTGGTCCCGGAACTACTGGATCTTTAGGCAAAAGTTTTCGCCTCGGTGGAGATTCCATTTCAATCTCTTCATCATATTCCTCACTATCATACGTGAGGACTCGTTTGCTCTTGAGGTGACCCTGAGAGCGTAATTTTCTGATAACTTCTTTGATGTTGTTGTAATTCTTGAGGATAAATGTTTTATCCAACAAGGGTGGTGGATCTGAGGTATTGCGGTTCGTGGTTATGGGCATTGCTGGAGTAGTGGGAGTTATAGCACTCTCTTCAGCTTGCGCATTGGATTGGAGCAAGGGGAACCCCGGCGGTGAATCAGGGTCAACCATAATGATTTAGTGTTTAAACAAGGTTTTGATTTTGCAAGAGACGTGTAGTGTTCCACGGATGGCGCCAATTGTTTGTACACTTTTTTGGGTAATCCTAATGTTGATTAAGATTAGGTTGACTCAATCATTAATGGCGGATTAGAATGTTATTAACTATGATTAAGGGAGTGGGAGGTGTTTGTTTATTTGGTGGCGGTTCCCCAAAGGTAGTGGGATTATGATCTCACTTTACGCCTTTAAGGTATTTGTTTGTCATTGGATCGAATTCCATGAGTTTGATGTGTGAGTGATTGATGAGATCCCTCGATGCTGGAATAAGCTGTAAGGATCGTATAGCCCAAACATAATGTCCTGCAATATAAGTCCAAGAGTCCATCCTTTTCTAAAACTAATTGGTGATAGAGGGACTTCCCCTTAGACTTATATACATACATTTGTTTTGTCCCATGACCGATGTGGGACTTTGGTTTGCACCCTTACAAACCTCCCCTCAAACCTAAGTCCATATAGGCCTCCCCTCCAACGATAGTCCGGATCCAACCTTTACCGCCGCCAACTCGGAACTCTCAACCTGGTGGGTAGGGCAGGGAGATTTCGATACAAGGCTTCCAGGATCAACTCATCGTGCCAGGGTCCCCTCGAACGAGAGCTGGGTCCACTCATCGCTGCTGAAGACCGAGGGGTGCGCCACGTCGCTGCGTGCGCCATCCACCACATCGGGGCTATAGCCTAGCTCTGATACCACTTGTAAGGATCGTATAGCCCAAACACAATGTCCTGCAATATAAGCCCAAGAGTCCATCCTTTTCTAAAACCAATTGGTGATAGAGGGACTTCCCCTTAGACTTATATACATACATTTGTTTTGTCCCATGACCGATGTGGGACTTTGGTTTGCACCCTTACATAAGCATCTATTTTTATAGTGTTGTTGGAGAGCTTGTTATCGGTTTCAAAGTCTTGACCAACTTCCAAGACGATTATGGAGATGTTGGTGAACTTTCCCTAAATAGGTTGATCCCGCTACAGTGCTCAAGGAAAGTCATATAGATGCCTTCCTCATTTGTCTTGGTGGCGCCGAATACTGTTTGGAAAGAATATTTTCCATATCTCTTCATTCTAGGCAGTCATGTGACATAGTTGCAGTCCTTTGGTATTGGTACCTAAGATGTCTTCGTTATCTACTGCCTTCGGACAATTGTTTTATGCCTTATGGATTTAGCTTGAGATATTGGGTACACTATCATGCAGTTTTTGTACACATTCAGCCTAATTATATTCTTATAATCATCTAATCAAGTGAATATGAATTTTTAGTATCTTATAAAAATTGACATTTGCATTTTTCTGCAGAGGTTGCTGAAGCAAGGTTCAAGAAGGTTATGACATCTTACGAGGCCATAAAGACTGAAAGAAAGAACACGAAATAGTTAGAGTAAATGTAATTTCGAAAGTTTAATAATAATAATAATAATAATAATAATAATAATAATAATAATAATAAATCAACCACATAATTTTTCACTTTATTATTGTTTAACTTTTTTTCTTATTATAAATTAACTACGTAACTCATTATATATATATATATATATATATATATATATATATATATATATATATATATATATATATATATATATATATATATATATATAGGGAGAAGATCCAGTGAGATTTTTTTAGTGTGAGAACTCTAGGAACTCCAAAAACACTCCAAAAACACTTCAAATACACTGAAATTCAAGAAAAAAAGTGCACGAATGAGCAAAAAAAGAAATTCGAACAAAAATAAAAAACACGGACGAACAAAAAATTAATAGTCGAGCAAAAAAAAAAAATTTGTTTTTTTTTCGAATCTCAAAATGTAGAACACATTTTTGTTCGAATATCAACATTTTTGTTCGAATATCAGTGTGTTCTACATTTTTTTGTTCGACTATCAAAAATGTAGAACACAAAATTGTTCGCCCACCTTTTTTTTGTTCGAATATCACTTTTTTGTTCGCCCTTCTCCCATTTTTTGCTCGAATTCCTTTTTTTTGTTCGCCCGTGTCCAATTTTTGCTCGAATTTCTCTTTTTTTTTGCTCGAATTTCCCTTTTTTGCTCGAATTTCAGTGTATTTTTGAGTTCTCCGGGTTGTCACACAAAACAAGTTCTCATTTGATCCCTATACTAACTATATATATATATATATATATATATATATATATATATATATATATATATATATATATATATATATATATATATATATATATATATATATATATATATATATATATTATTCTCTATATCTCTAAAGGACAAACGCTTTTATGCTTTAATCGTTTATACGTCGTGCAAAAAGGTTGTACCACAATGACAACACACTAAACATTGAGAACCATTTTAAACTTTAGGCCGCCAAATTTAAATTCCTAGGGTAAAAAATGTAAGCTCCATAAGGGGCTAAAGTTAAAGTTTAAGGGTCAAATCGTAACTTCTTTATTTTCCATAAAACTCTCCAACAAATCCACCTAAATTTTTAACCGCCTTTAAATTTTCGTACGACTTGGGATAAGTTTAACCGAAATAACCGTTAAACACGAAATAATTTTACGAACCTAACACAACAAATTATATCTGAAACGGAGTCCCGACGCGAAGCGAGGGCTCCTCCACTAGTTCTCAACTGTTTTATCATCATAACCTGTACTATTCATCATGGTGAGTAAAAAGGGATTTTCGAGTAATAGTTGATTTTTAACAAACGTCAATAGTTTATTTTTAATAGGATGATTAATGTTTAACCATTAGAAAGATATAACATAATTCATATTGAATGAACATTAGTATTCATTTAATTTAATTTATTTAGTTATAGTTATCAAACTAGGCTAACTTTAAAAAATAGAGTTTTTCTAATGTTAGCCCTTAGGGCTATCCTTAAGGGACTAACTTCCAACTAAATATTATAACTACCAACAAAATATTGATAGCCGCTCGTGTGAATTATATTATTTACAGTTAATATTTAACAATCAAGTCTCACCATAAAAACTGCCAACCACGTTCACATCAAATGAATTTACGTATTAATTTTCAATGCTTTTTCAAAACAAACATAGTACATTCAGTAACCGAAGGAAAATAAATTTAAAAATAGAACAATATAGACGAATGTTATACATTGAGTTTACATGGACATAAAAAATCCATATAATAATATACAATTTGATCGAATTGTGATATGTTATATACCTCTTAAAAATGAATCATGTTGGTCTTGATTTTCCTTTTTGTATCTTAAAATGATGAATGCATTTTATCCAGACAAGTGAAAGGAGAACAATTAATAAAATCAATTTGACTTGTGGCGGTTAATAAAAACGTGTGGTTTATAAAGATTTTTTTTTTTTTTATTATTTTATTTAATCAGTGGAAGTTGGAAGTTACCTTAAGGATAACCTTAAGGCTAACATTAGACAAACTCTAAAAAATAAAATAAAAACTACGCTAACTTAATGAAATGTTTTCGACCATTGGCGTCTTTCATGTGAACCTCATTATTTATTGTTGGTGGGCTTCAAAGTTAGTAGTACTAATCTTTTCTACCATTACAAATCTTTCCACCATTATAAATTTATTGTTGGTGGGTTTCAAGTTATTTATGGTTGATGGGCTAAATTTATATCAAGGAAATGATAACGAACTGGGTAAGATTACGTGGGCTATATATAATCATATCCACTTATCCAGGGGACCATAAAAGTAATTATACTTTTACAAAATTTAAATATTGAAATTAAAGGATATCGATCATTATGTCACATACTTAAGTTCAAGGTTGAAGAACTCGGATCTCGGGGAGATCTCGTTTAGACTTTTTAGGGAGATCTCGGCATCTCGGAATAATCTCGGGGGAGATCTCGGACGTTGACTTACATTGACTTTATAGTTTTTTTTTAATAAAAATATACATAAAAACATAAATATATGTATATTTATATACGTTTTTACGAGATTTTACAAAAATATTCAAGAAATGGGTGAGAAAATCTTAGAATTTACGAATTTTACAAGAAAATCTTACAAATTAACAAGAAAATCTGAGAAATCGTGACTTTGACTAAGTTTAACCCGGTTGATCGAGAAATCTCGGGAGATGAACATCTCGTCTCGGTTGCCTTCTAAAAACGAGATCTCGGGGGAGATCTCGGAAGATTTACAACACTGCTTAAGTTATTTCATGTTAATGACCTCGCATCTTAATTTAGATCACTCATAATACACAATGGAATGGAAACTATATTGCATTACCGGCCATTTAGTGCAAAATTGAGCTTCTATAACCCAACGTTTACCAATCTATCTATTTATATATTCATATAGCTTTAAATGATAATGTCATCATTTCATTAATTTTACTTTAATTTTTATAATGATGATATTATTATTCTATATTAATTTTTACATATTAACCAATAGACAAAATTTGTCTTTTCTGTTATGAATAGTACTATTTGCGCTACCGTTTTTTTTCACCGATTGAATAGTACTATTTGTGCTACAGTTTTTTCCACGATAAAAGAAGCAACTTTCGTAAAAGAACCAACCCTTCAATGTTAGAAAAAGATGTCGAAAAATTTTTTTTTACAAAAAAATCAAGTAACTTTTTTTTCCCACTTCCACAACGATAAAGGAAGAAACTTTCATAAAAGGAACAACCATTCAATGCTACCAAAAAATGTCGAAAAACAATTTTTTTTATAAAATAGATCAACTAACTTTAAAAAAAAACGAACGCAAAAAGAAGCAACTTTCACAGAAAGAACAACCCTTCAATGTTTGATGTCGAAATTTTTTCACAAAATAGATCAAGACTTTTTTTTTAACTCGCATTCAAAACGGAGCCCCCGGCGCGAAGCGAGGGCTCCACAACTAGTTAATTCTAATTAAAACAAAATTAAAATAAAAACAAATAAGTACCGATAATAAATGAATGCCGATTCGAAAAGCAAAAATAATTAATAAAAATATCATTTAATATTTAAAATATATATCTTAGAGCATCTCCACCATATATTATCATAATTCTTTTTTTCAATATGTAGAAACCTTTACAACTCTTTTTCTCAATCTTCATCATATTATCCAATAATCTTTTGTTTCTAAAAAGTAGGTGCAAACATTTATGTCATTGTTAATGGTTTTTTCAAGGAATTATTCTCTTTTATGTGTTGTTTGATGATGAAATTTATCACACCTTGAATGTTTTATTATTATATGTTTGTTAAACAACAAGAATTTGAAAATCAATAACATACTTCAAATCATATTGTGACTATTTAAAATGAATGTATATAGTATGATAGAAGAATTCAAAAATAATCATGATTTTCATGAGTTTGAACTAGGTATTTTGAGTCTTTCAGGTATTTTGAGTCTTTCTTTTAATGTTAAATAAGTACCATTTATGACAAGTAAATAGTAATTGTAATGAAAATTGTAAGAGGTTGGTGGGAGAATTAATGTAGTTCATTTATTCTGACCAAGTTAATAACGACAAATTTCTTAGTCGAAATCTGTGGTTCCACGGGTCCTTAAACTAAATGACTTTAGCATTTACATTCACTTAATACCTAAAACGTATCATTAAACTGTTTTATTTAAACAACCTCGTGGTTTCACGTGTCATTTCTCTAGTAATGTACTTATAGTAAAATCACGTAAAGTTTTAATTAATAAAAAAGGGTTCAGGAAAGACATCAAACTCACAATTTCGAGCTTAATGCTCATGTTTTTCTTTCTAAGGACATGAAAGGCGATTAAGATCATGGTTATATTTCGTGAGAAATCAGTTCTAGAGGCGCGTCTTCAGAGCATGTGTAAAATGTGTAAATCGAACATGGGTCAAAAAAATTAAAAGAGCACAAAATGTTAAAATGCCTATTCGGAATATCATTGAAGGAAAGGTTTTAAATTGTAATCAGCTAAGACCATGAGCTTAAAAAGATTACTCAACCAAATTGAACTATGGGTATACATAGTTTGTCTTGCAATATTGTTGAATGTGGCACCAACAGTCGGTCTCTATGAGCCTAGTTGACCTGGATATGCCAAAAGATGCCCGATGGTGTGCGATCCAGTGGAGTTCTAAGCTTTATATTAGCAGCTACGGCTAATCTTAAATTATTTGTTAGGTCTAAAATAAATATGAATTGTTGTTATAATGTGCTAGTATAAATACTCCCTTAATTGCTTAGATCATAACCTGAACCCTCATAACTCACACACAAAAAGTGTGTGATTACTTCTCCCTATCCCCAACTCCCTCACACACACTCACAATAATCTCGCAATCCCTAACACCTTGTAATCCCTAATACCTTGTAATCCCTAATACATTGTAATCTTGGCACAATGTATTGAATAAGATTCATATTCATCATCATCTTCATCTCATTATCCATATCACAGTCAGACATTCATATACTATACATACATATATCACTGATCATTCACTTACAAGTCCTAGAACACGAATTCAACCTAGTTTTAATCATAACAATTGGTATCAGAGCGAAAGTAGTACATCTACACGATCCAGTAGCTCGAATTCGTGACTAGTTCATCAATTACATCACCTGTTCTTCACTGTTTGACCAGAGTTGACTTCAAGAGAAAAAGTTTGATTCATCATTTAGATCAAATTGAAAGTTGTTACAGGTTCTAAAACAGTCACTGAAGTTTCGTCAATCACCAATTAAAGCTAAAACAGTCCAGATTTCGATTTCATGATTTTGAGTTCATAAATGGCGGTTCTACTGTGTTTGAGATTTCAGTAAATTAAACTGAGTTTGTTAATGTTCAAGTAGAATTAAACAAGTTCATTGGAGATGAAGGAGCGTACCTGAATCATATTTTTTTAGTTTTAGCCGGAAAACTCATAGGAATCTTTATAACTTTCGTTGGAAGCTTCATAAAGAACAAAAACCTTTTTTCACATGAGTGAACACACGGTTGAATACACAATTGCATCGACTAGGATTAAACGTACGTTTTGATATAAGTTTGACCAAAATTCCAATACGAGTGATTATACGAGTGGATATACGATCGATTACACGAGTGATTGATTTCGTACGAGATATTAAGGTGAAACGTACGAGCGGAAGTGACATGTACAACGTACAATTAATTTGATTTTGTTGAATCGTACGAGTGGTGTTTTAAGTATTAGGGTTCGTGTTTTTTTTTTCCCTCCAGATTGGGGAAGAACAAGAAGTAGCAGCAGCAGCGGATAAGACAGTTTAATCGGGCCCTATATTGCAATTTCTTTAAGTTTAACTGATTTACAAACAGATCCCTGAACCCTTTAACTTTTGAACCCACTAACCTGCTGAACCCCCAACACCCTTTGTACCCCTAATGTTCTTGAACCCAATGTTTAACATTTGAACCCCTCTTAAACCTGAACCATTTATCAAACCTAGTTCCAAATTTAACCCCCTTTATCATTTAACCCCTTTTAAAGTTATTAAACCCTTGAACCTCCCATTTTGAAACGACCCGTCAAAGTACACTTGACGACCATCTTTATCTTGGTCCCACAGCTTGATCATAACTCTATATGAATTTGATAAATAACCTTGCATTCTTTATTTAAAAATGATTTCCTATAAAGGAAACCTATCAAAATATGTAAGTTTAGAAAAATCATACATTATTACCTAACCAAAAGTTGACCAAAACAAATTCAAAAACATCCACTATTAAATGTATCAAAATAGAATGCAAGTTAATGTTTAACAAAAGCTGCCATCATAAATATGCAGACTCTCTAAGCACAGCGAAAGCAATCAATCATGAACCTGAGAACAAAACATGCGAGTAACTGTCAACAAAAATGTTGAGTGAATTATAGGTTTAATATTGCAAACAATATTTAATTTGAAAACATAAAAACTCCTTTTTGGACCACAAAATTATATGCTAGAAAACATATAAAAACATTATTCCATTTTCAGTGAGCCACCTGGTAACCATTTAACCATTTATTTACCCTTGCCAAACACAATAAATAATATACACCGAACAAGTGTATCTACAACAAAATACGAAGTACTAAACATTCCGATTATAAATTGGTCAAACATAGTCAACGTTAATTTTAAAAGTGTAAGTTATAATAATAGTATAGGTTATAGTGTTAATTAAAGTCAAATGTGAATAATTATGTAATAACATAAGTTTAATTAACTTAAATTGAATTATTAAAGTTAACATAAGTTTAAATGATATAATTAGTATAGCATAAGTATTTAATTAATTAATTAAATATTAATCATAATATAAGTATTATTAATTAATAATAAATTTTAAATCATATCATGAGTATTATTAATTAATAATGAATTATTAATCATATCATAAGTTTCTAATTATAATTATTAAATCATAAGTATTTAATAATTAATTTATAATTAAATAATAAATAAGCCTTATAATAATTAAATAATTAATTAATCCTTATTATAAGTCTTATAATAATAATCTCATAATATAAGTTTAACACTTATCACAAGTATTTTCCATTAATAATAAAAGTATTATTGATCATAAGTTTAATTAAAATGTTAATAAAATCACAAGTAATAATTAAATGATATAATAAATATATATCATAAGTCTTAAATAATAATAATTACTTCTTATATCATAAGTAATTAAATAATAATGAAAGTAATTATTTATATCATAAGTTTTAATAATTAACCATGAGTTTAAATCAAAAGTTCATCGGGTCGTATCTTGAGTCCCGGGAATCAGTTTTCGGCGAGCCTTATAAATATCTCCGCCTAAGTAAACCACCCGACACATTGATGCACTCAAGAACACACCAAGAACAGTCCACAAGTCGTGGTGATCAGCCATGACACAACTTGGAACTTCAATTCAATCAAAAACGTGTTTTATTCATAACGGGTGACTCGTGGCTCGGATTTAGGTGACCCGAACATGAAAGTTCATCCCACCTTCAATCCTAACACACTAACACACCCTAAAGACACCAAATATGGCCACAAAGTTGGACCAAACCTGTTTCATATCAATATCACATTTCAATCTTAATCAAATGCCATTTTAATCATATCTAGGGCTCCGGAAATCGAAACGACATGAATCCGGAGTCTAAAATTAATGTCTTGATGAGAGGAACTCATATAACTATTTTATTTTCACCTTTATATCAGTCACAATTCCAGAATTAAACAAAAAACTGCTGTCCCAATTAAATCAAACCGAAAACATGTGTTTTTGAGCCATTCTACGCATACATTTATTAATACAATAACAAGTAACTAACATACTATCAAAATAAACATCTAAAACAGAAAAATAATGAAAAATCAAAAGTTCTAGGGTTAGGGTTTATAGCCTAATCGAGAAATGATTAGTATGAACGCGTAGAGCACGATACGGTGAATCCGGGAACGATGAAAGCCCTAAATCTTCAAGCTTGGAATAAAATAAAAAGATGATGATGATGATGGTTGCTGAAGTGACGGCAGGGGAGAGGAGAATGAGAGATTTTTTTAGGTTTGTGGAAATTAAAATGAACTTATGAGGAAAAATGGCTAAATGACCACCACTTTGCATACTTGACAACTTACCCCCTCCCCATGGATGGGTTGGCCGAAAATTGGTAGGGTGGGCCCCTTAGTGGGCCAAATTTGAATAATAACTAGTTTCTTGTGGCCCGAATGCCCGAACGAAGCCCGAAACGCGAAAACGCTACTACGCGATTAATTATTCGGAAAGATAACGAATTCGCGGCGAATAAAATATATAAAAACTATATATAATCATATGACGTTAAAATATTATATTTAAGATAATTTGGATTTAAAAATCCCAAAAGTTTGACCGTTGGTTTGAAAACCGAAAAGATTCGCCGGATAGAAATCCGCGACACGTAGAAACGTATAACTTAAAATATGAATACAAATATTCATATAACACATAATAATTAATATATTATTACAAAAATAATAATATAGGTCATAGAAATGACGTGGCACGAGTAACAGTTAACGGTCGTTAATTAATTAACGGCAAAAGATAACGGAAAAGTAGGGTCGTGACAGTACCTTCCCGTTACGGAAATTTCGTCCCGAAATTTAAGCAGGTGCAGGGGTTGACTCGGCATCTGGGAACAAATGCGGGTACTTCTGCCTCATCTGATCTTCACGCTCCCAAGTGAACTTCACGCTCCCAAGTGAACTCGGGACCGCGTCTGGCGTTCCATCTAACTCGGTCCATAATTTCAACAGGTTCCTCAATAAAATGAAGTTGTTTATCAACATGAAGTCCTCCAGAGGAATAGTTTTATCGGCCTCGGCCAAACACTTCTTCAAATTCGATACATGAAAAACGTCATGAACAGCACTAAGTTCTTGTTGCAATTTCAAACGATAAGCCACTGGTCCAACTCGCTCAATGATCTCAAACGGTCCAACAAAACGAGGACTCAACTTTCCCCTTTTACCAAAACGTGTCACGCCCTTCCAAGGTGATACCCTTAACATAACACGATCACCAACCTGAAATTCAATATCGTTCCTTCTCTTATTAGCATAACTCTTTTGCCGACTTCTAGCTGTTCTCAATCTTTCCTTAATCTGTACGATCTTATCGGTAGTCTCATGAATAATTTCTGGACCTGTGAGTTGAGTATCCCCAGCCTCATTCCAACAGACAGGAGACCTACACTTCCTACCATACAGTGCTTCAAACAGTGCGGCTTTAATACTTGCATGATAACTGTTATTATAAGAAATTCAGCTAGCGGCAAATATTTATCCCACCCATTACCAAAATCAATAACACACGCTCGTAACATATCTTCTAACGTTTGAATGGCCCTATCACTCTGACCATCCGTTTGAGGATGATAAGCGGTGCTCATATCTAACTTAGTTCCCAAAGCTTCATGTAAGGATCGCCAAAACCTCGATATAAATCGACTGTCTCAGTCTAAAATAATAGATACAGGAACACCATGCCCTGAAACAATCTCCTTCAAATACAAACGAGTAAGCTTCTCTATCGAATCTGTTTCCTTAATCGGTAAGAACTGAGCTAATTTTGTGAGTTGGTCAACAATCACCCAAGTCATAACCACCCACAACTCTCAATAACTTCGTAATAAAATCCCTTGAAATACCTTCCCACTTCCACTCGGGAATATCAGGTTGCACCAAAAGTTCAGACGGTTTCTGATGTTCAGCTTTAACCATAGCACTGGTCAAACACTTAGCCACATACGTAGCCACATCAGCTTCAAATTAGGCCACCAATACAGCTCCTTAAGATCATGATACATCTTTCCTGAACCAGGATGAATAGAGTACCCAGACTTATGAGCTTCATCAAAAATAAGTTGTCGTAAATCACCAAATTTCGTAACCCAAAGACGTCCCGCAAAAATACCGAGTGCCATCGGTTCGTACCTCAAACTGTTTACTTAAGCCTACGACCTTCCCGTTACGAAATTATCCTCCTTCAAGGCTTCTTGCTAAGCTGCAAGAATCTGCCTTGCGAGGTTTGTTCGAATGGTCATGTTTGAGGCTCTAAACCTGCAAGGTTTAATTCTCTCTTTTCGACTTAACGCAGCGGCCACAACATTGGCCTTTCCCTGGAATGGCTAAAGGAGTTCACAATCATAATCGTTCAACAATTCAACCCATCTTCGCTACCTCATATTCCACTGTCTTTGATCAAAGATATGTTGAAGACTTTTGTTATCAGTGTACACTGTACATTTGACCCTATATAAGTAATGTCTCAAATCTTGAGTGCGAACACAACAGCTCCCAATTCTAAATCATGGGTTGTATAATTATGTTCACGAATCTTTAACCGTCGTGCCGCGTAGGCAATGACTTTCTTTCACTGCATCAAAACACAACCAAAGTCTCGATACGAAGCATCATTATAGATAACAAAATCATCATTACTCTCAGGTTGTGATAATATCGGTGCAGAAGTTAACTTCTTCTTCAGAGTTTGGAAAGCAGACTCTTGTTCACTCTTCCACTCGTTCTTCTTCCCCTTATGCGTTAAAGCAGTCAGAGATTTCGCTACTCGTGAAAAATCTTGAATGAACCTTCTATAGTAGCCTGCTAAACCTAGGAACTGACAAATCTGAGCAGGAGTTTTTGGAATTTCCCACTCTCGATTGCCTCAGTCTTGGCAGGATCCACCTGTATTCCCTGTTTACTAACAATATGTCCAAGGAATTGAACTTCTCTTAACCAGA
This sequence comes from Rutidosis leptorrhynchoides, assembly GCF_046630445.1. Taxonomy (NCBI): domain Eukaryota; kingdom Viridiplantae; phylum Streptophyta; class Magnoliopsida; order Asterales; family Asteraceae; genus Rutidosis; species Rutidosis leptorrhynchoides. The sequence goes on from NC_092333.1 coordinate 718,676,462, forward strand.
AAGCACACTTAGAGAACTTAGCGTAAAACTCTTCTTTCCTCAACAGATCAAGCACCAACTTCAAATGTTCTTCGTGCTCTTCATCATTTTTGGAATAAATAAGGATGTCGTCGATGAAAACAATAACGAATTTGTCCAGATAAGGTCTACACACACGATTCATGAGGTCCATGAACACAGCAGGTGCGTTTATCAATCCGAACGACATAACAAGGAATTCGTAGTGACCATAACGGGTGCGAAAAGCGGTTTTCGAAACATCAGATTCTTTAACACGCAACTGATGATAGCCGGAATGAAGATCGATTTTAGAATAAATAGACGAACCTTGAATCTGATCGAACAGATCATCAATTCTTGGAAGAGGGTAACGGTTTTTAACTGTAAGCTTGTTCAACTCACGATAATCAATACACAAACGGAAGGAACCATCTTTCTTCTTAACAAACAAAACAGGAGCTCCCCAAGGGAACGAACTGGGACGAATGAAATATAGTTGCAACAATGAAGGAAGAAATATATGGAGTAGTCACATTGGTGGCATAGGTATTTAAGGCAATTCTCTCAAAGGAGATAACGAGGATCATGGACTTCAAAGTAAATTTTCATTACATTTTCGAAAGAAAGACGTACGAAAGGTGTGATATTTTAAAGAGAGTGAACTTCCTTGTACAATGAGCGAGGAAATCTAGGATTCATCCATATTCTTAAATTTATGTGCGGATGAAAAGAACGCGAATCACGGGTTATAAAGAATGCTCGACCCCAGGTGAGATGAATCTCCAAAAATAATTTCGTGTACCTCAAAGTATTAAATCCTAGGATTGATGTTTACGAGGGTGTTGCGGTTGACAGCGAATATTGGGAGTAACGGTCTAGTGTAATATATATCCATGATACCCATTATAACAACAGTTGGGGTAGAAACCCACCTAGCGCCTTTTCTACAATAGGGTGACCATCGAGTGTACCCCAGAAACTTGATTTATCGGTCCGCGTTTCGGCCATGTCCAACCATAAGAGGGAAAATTTTATGAGCGCGAAGACTTTCCAACAAATTTTATAAAACCGGCATCCAAAGTGGTGTAAGAGTTTCTATCAATGAACATGATGGTAAATTTCATCCTTAAACGGAGGATGAGAAGAACTGTGATCCAAACACTCTGCAGAGTAATGCGAAAATTCTAATGTAATCAATCAAAGAAGTTTTGAAAAAGCTTTAAACGTATGATGTAACCCCATAAACGCAACGAAGCTCTTAGTAAATTTAGAAGTATGTACAACGTGTACCATTTTACGTAAAACAATTTGAGTTAACTAGACAACTCAATAAAGGAGTGGTTTTAAAATAATTTTGAAGGTATAATTTAGTGTATACTAGCCAAAATAGGTAAGGGTAAATTTATTCATTTGAATCCATACGTACATATATGATTTTATAAATTGTATACATGACAAAATATTTCATTACTTCTATTCGCCCATAAATCCGTGAGAACCACCCAATTAAACAAATGTGTAAAACTCCCGATGATAAACAGAGTATCTGTATTTCAGAGGTTACAAGTTGAAGTAAGATCGTGAAAGATCGAGTAAATGACTTGAATCGTCGTGCGACATTTGACCAACTAATGTTACTAGGTCATGAAAACCAATGAGTTAAATGTTATTTTGACTATTATCAGGACAGAAGTCCTTGGGCCAAAACTGTTCCCGAGCGAAGCTGTTGCTAACAAGCAAGTTATGAAGGATAGAGCATGAGATAGATAATCTGGTTAAAACGAGCTTCTCGTATATCAACAAATGAGATAATGAATATTTTCCCTACCCATGTAATACATCGGAATTTCTAAATGAGTAGTGTAAAATTTTCTTTGACTCGCTTTCTATTCCTCATGTCACAATATTGGGACTTCTTTATGAATTAATGTAATATAATCACGTTGGTCTGATGCCATTATATTTCACTAATTCATAGTTCCATTCCAATAGCACTACATGAGGTCAGGACACGCGATCAACCTCGAATTTCCACACAATTTCTCTAAAACGATTTCTTAAACAATGTGATAAGGATAGCGCAAGAGATAAAAACATCAAAAGTAACGAATATGAGTAATGATGACATAGAAATGTCTTCGAAGTACCAAAAATCTCTGAAAGTCATGAATGACGTTTTCCGGTTAAAAGCCAAAGCACATAGGCACAACGGCACAAAGGCACGTAATATAACAAGAATGTAATATAACAAGAATGTTATATACCTAAACATAATAGCTGACATTGAAATGCCGAGCATTTAGAAGTCAAAATGACATCTCGTGTAATATAATTCAAACGTTATATACTTATAATAGATGACATAGAAATGCCGAGAATTCCTGAACACGTAATATAGCTCAAACGTTATATCAATAAACACAATTGATGACATAGAAGTGTCGAGAATTTTAGAAGTCAAGAATGACACCCCCTCGGTCTCACTAACCGCGGTGTTCTTATAAAAGATGAATTCGCATGAGTTGGAGAATACGTTTAAATCGGAATGGGAATTCCTCCTGGAATCAAAAGATAGAAGAGATGTATGTATATTAACGATATACATACTTATAGGATACAAATAACCACATATAATAATATATTATAGGCCGGGATGTAGACTAGACTCACTAATGCACCCTATTGACTCGGGTAACGACATCAATGTAGCCTAATTCCCTACAACCAACACTCTGATACCAACTGAAACGACCCGTCAAAGTACACTTGACGACCATCGTTATCTTGGTCCCACAGCTTGATCATAACTCTATATGAATTTGATAAATAACCTTGCATTCTTTATTTAAAAATGATTTCCTATAAAGGAAACCTATCAAAATATGTAAGTTTAGAAAAATCATACATTATTACTTAATCAAAAGTTGATCAAAACAAAGTCAAAAACATCCACTATTAAATGTATCAAAATAGAATGCAAGTTAATGTTTAACAAAAGCTGCCATCATAAATATGCAGACTCTCTAAGCACAGCGAAAGCAATCAATCATGAACCTGAGAACAAAACATGCGAGTAACTGTCAACAAAAATGTTGAGTGAATTATAGGTTTAATATTGCAAACAATATTTAATTTGAAAACATAAAAACTCCTTTTTGGACCACAAAATTATATGCTAGAAAACATATAAAAACATTATTCCATTTTCCGTGAGCCACCTGGTAACCATTTAACCATTTATTTACCCTTGCCAAACACAATAAATAATATACACCGAACAAGTGTATCTACAACAAAATACGAAGTACTAAACATTCCGATTATAAATTGCTAGCGCGACTAGCTCGAAATGGGGTTGGCAAACCCGATAGATCTATCCGTAGGATTCGCGTTCACCAGTAGAAACCAGTGATTACAGTTACCAGACTAGGGAATATTTTTGTTCAACTCATAATGAATAATTTAAATCAACTTCCACTTGTGTCCAAATTATAAAATAAATTGCATGTATTCTCATCCCAAAAGAGTTAAAATAGAAAATGGGACTATAACTCACCTTAATAGCAAACGAAGTAACCACACAAATATACGAACAACAAATGAAGTAAAGTGATCAGGAATGATCACAACGCCGACCTATAAATAAAGCATGTCGATATAAATAACTAACTTAGGTCTAGTCTTAGTATGATAGCTATTGTACATGTTGCAAGTAGACATAGAACAATACTCAACATGCATTGGTTTAATCGGAACAGCGTACGGACACACACTTTCTATTTTTAGAAAGTTTCTATTTTTAGCAGGTTTCCATTTTTGGAAAGTTTCTATTTTTGGAAAGTTTCTATTTTTGAAAAGTTTCTATTTTGGAAAGTTTCTATATTTAGAAAGTTTCTATTTTTGGAAATTTTCTATTTTTGGAAAGTTTCTATATTTAGAAAGTTGCTATTTTTGAAAAGTTTATAAGTTAAGAAAGTTTTCTTAATTAGAAAGTCAACAAAAGTCAGCTGAAAGTCAAGGTCAACCGAAAGTCAACTCAAAAGTCAACCTTGGTCAAACATAGTCAACGTTAATTTTAAAAGTGTAAGTTATAATAATAGTATAGGTTATAGTGTTAATTAAAGTCAAATGTGAATAATTATGTAATAACATAAGTTTAATTAACTTAAATTGAATTATTAAAGTTAACATAAGTTTAAATGATATAATTAGTATAGCATAAGTATTTAATTAATTAATTAAATATTAATCATAATATAAGTATTATTAATTAATAATAAATTTTAAATCATATCATGAGTATTATTAATTAATAATGAATTATTAATCATATCATAAGTTTCTAATTATAATTATTAAATCATAAGTATTTAATAATTAATTTATAATTAAATAATAAATAAGCCTTATAATAATTAAATAATTAATTAATCCTTATTATAAGTCTTATAATAATAATCTCATAATATAAGTTTAACACTTATCACAAGTATTTTCCATTAATAATAAAAGTATTATTGATCATAAGTTTAATTAAAATGTTAATAAAATCACAAGTAATAATTAAATGATATAATAAATATATATCATAAGTCTTAAATAATAATAATTACTTCTTATATCATAAGTAATTAAATAATAATGAAAGTAATTATTTATATCATAAGTTTTAATAATTAACCATGAGTTTAAATCAAAAGTTCATCGGGTCGTATCTTGAGTCCCGGGAATCAGTTTTCGGCGAGCCTTATAAATATCTCCGCCTAAGCAAACCATCCGACACATTGATACACTCAAGAACACACCAAGAACAGTCCACAAGTCGTGGTGATCAGCCATGACACAACTTGGAACTTCAATTCAATCAAAAACGTGTTTTTGTCATAACGGGTGACTCGTGGCTCGGATTTAGGTGACCCGAACATGAAAGTTCATCCCACCTTCAATCCTAACACACTAACACACCCTAAAGACACCAAAGATGGCCACAAAGTCAGACCAAACCTGGTTCATATCAATATCAGATTTCAATCTTAATCAAATGCCATTTTAATCATATCTAGGGCTCCAGAAATCGAAACGACATGAATCCGGAGTCTAAAATTAATGTCTTGATGAGAGGAACTCATCTAACTATTTTATTTTCACCTTTATATCAGTCACAATTCCAGAATTAAACAAAAAGCTGCTGTCCCAATTAAATCAAACCGAAAACATGTGTTTTTGAGCCATTCTACGCATACATTTATTAATACAATAACAAGTAACTAACATACTATCAAAATAAATATCAAAAACAGAAAAATAATGAAAAATAAAAAGTTGTAGGGTTAGGGTTTATAGCCTAATCGAGAAATGATTAGTATGAACGCGTAGAGCACGATACGGTGAATCCGGGAACGATGAAAGCCCTAAATCTTCAAGCTTGAAATAAAATAAAAAGATGATGATGATGATGGTTGCTGAAGTGACGGCAAGGGAGAGGAGAATGAGAGATTTTTTTAGGTTTGTGGAAATTAAAATGAACTTATGAGGAAAAATGGCTAAATGACCACCACTTTGCATACTTGACAACTTACCCCCTCCCCATGGATGGGTTGGCCGAAAATTGGTAGGGTGGGCCCCTTAGTGGGCCAAATTTGAATAATAACTAGTTTCTTGTGGCCCGAATGCCCGAACGAAGCCCGAAACGCGAAAACGCTACTACGCGATTAATTATTCGGAGAGATAACGAATTCGCGGCGAATAAAATATATAAAAACTATATATAATCATATGACGTTAAAATATTATATTTAAGATAATTTGGATTTAAAAATCCTAAAAGTTTGACCGTTGGTTTGAAAACCGAAAAGATTCGCCGGATAGAAATCCGCGACACGTAGAAACGTATAACTTAAAATATGAATACAAATATTCATATAACACATAATAATTAATATATTATTACAAAAATAATAATATAGGTCATAGAAATGACGTGGCACGAGTAACAGTTAACGGTCGTTAATTAATTAACGGCAAAAGATAACGGAAAAGTAGGGTCGTGACAGTACCTTCCCGTTACGGAAATTTCGTCCCGAAATTTAAGCAGGTGCAGGGGTTGACTCGGCATCTGGGAACAAATGTGGGTAGTTCTGCCTCATCTGATCTTCACGCTCCCAAGTGAACTTCACGCTCCCAAGTGAACTCGGGACCGTGTCTGGCGTTCCATCTAACTCGGTCCATAATTTCAACAGGTTCCTCAATAAAATGAAGTTGTTTATCAACATGAAGTCCTCCAGAGGAATCGTTTTATCGGCCTCGGCCAAACACTTCTTCAAATTCGATACATGAAGAACGTCATGAACAGCACTAAGTTCTTGTTGCAATTTCAAACGATAAGCCACTGGTCCAACTCACTCAATGATCTCAAACGGTCCAACAAAACGAGGACTCAACTTTCCCCTTTTACCAAAACGTGTCACGCCCTTCCAAGGTGATACCCTTAACATAACACGATCACCAACCTGAAATTCAATATCGTTCCTTCTCTTATTAGCATAATTCTTTTGCCGACTTCTAGCTGTTCTCAATCTTTCCTTAATCTGTACGATCTTATCGGTAGTCTCATGAATAATTTCTGGACCTGTGAGTTGAGTATCCCCAGCCTCATTCCAACAGACAGGAGACCTACACTTCCTACCATACAGCGCTTCAAACAGTGCGGCTTTAATACTTGCATGATAACTGTTATTATAAGAAATTCAGCTAGCGGCAAATATTTATCCCACCCATTACCAAAATCAATAACACACGCTCGTAACATATCTTCTAACGTTTGAATGGCCCTTTCACTCTGACCATCCGTTTGAGGATGATAAGCGGTGCTCATATCTAACTTAGTTCCCAAAGCTTCCTGTAAGGATCGCCAAAACCTCGATATAAATCGACTGTCTCAGTCTAAAATAATAGATACAGGAACACCATGCCCTGAAACAATCTCCTTCAAATACAAACGAGTAAGCTTCTCTATCGAATCTATTTCTTTAATCGGTAAGAACTGAGCTAATTTTGTGAGTTCGTCAACAATCACCCAAGTCATAACCACCCACAACTCTCAATAACTTCGTAATAAAATCCCTTGAAATACCTTCCCACTTCCACTCGGGAATATCAGGTTGCACCAAAAGTTCAGACGGTTTCTGATGTTCAGCTTTAACCATAGCACTGGTCAAACACTTAGCCACATACGTAGCCACATCAGCTTCAAATTAGGCCACCAATACAGCTCCTTAAGATCATGATACATCTTTCCTGAACCAGGATGAATAGAGTACCCAGACTTATGAGCTTCATCAAAAATAAGTTGTCGTAAATCACCAAATTTTGTAACCCAAAGACGTCCCGCAAAAATACCGAGTGCCATCGGTTCGTACCTCAAACTGTTTACTTAAGCCTACGACCTTCCCGTTACGAAATTCTCCTCCTTCAAGGCTTCTTGCTGAGCTGCAAGAATCTGCCTTGCGAGGTTTGTTCGAATGGTCATGTTTGAGGCTCTAAACCTGCAAGGTTTAATTCTCTCTTTTCGACTTAACGCAGCGGCCACAACATTGGCCTTTCCCTGGAATGGCTAAAGGAGTTTACAATCATAATCGTTCAACAATTCAACCGATCTTCGCTACCTCATATTCCACTGTCTTTGATCAAAGATATGTTGAAGACTTTTGTGATCAGTGTACACTGTACATTTGACCCTATATAAGTAATGTCTCAAATCTTGAGTGCGAACATAACAGCTCCCAATTCTAAATCATGGGTTGTATAATTATGTTCACGAATCTTTAACCGTCGTGCCGCGTAGGCAATGACTTTCTTTCACTGCATCAAAACACAACCAAAGTCTCGGCACGAAGCATCATTATAGATAACAAAATCATCATTACTCTCAGGTTGTGATAATATCGGTGCAGAAGTTAACTTCTTCTTCAGAGTTTGGAAAGCAGACTCTTGTTCACTCTTCCACTCGTTCTTTTTCCCCTTATGCGTTAAAGCAGTCAGAGATTTCGCTACTCGTGAAAAATCTTGAATGAACCTTCTATAGTAGCCTGCTAAACCTAGGAACTGACAAATCTGAGCAGGAGTTTTTGGAATTTCCCACTCTCGATTGCCTCAGTCTTGGCAGGATCCACCTGTATTCCCTGTTTACTAACAATATGTCCAAGGAATTGAACTTCTCTTAACCAGAAAGCACACTTAGAGAACTTAGCGTTAAACTCTTCTTTCCTCAACAGATCAAGCACCAACTTCAAATGTTCTTCGTGCTCTTCATCATTCTTGGAATAAATAAGGATGTCGTCGATGAAAACAATAACGAATTTGTCCAGATAAGGTCTACACACACGGTTCATGAGGTCCATGAACACAGCAGGTGCGTTTATCAATCTGAACGACATAACAAGGAATTCGTAGTGACCATAACGGGTGCGAAAAGCGGTTTTCGAAACATCAGATTCTTTAACACGCAACTGATGATAGCCGGAACGAAGATCGATTTTAGAATAAACAGACGAACCTTGAATCTGATCGAACAGATCATCAATTCTTGGAAGAGGGTAACGGTTTTTAACTGTAAGCTTGTTCAACTCACGATAATCAATACACAAACGGAAGGAACCATCTTTCTTCTTAACAAACAAAACAGGAGCTCCCCAAGGGAACGAACTGGGACGAATGAAATATAGTTGCAACAATGAAGGAAGAAATATATGGAGTAGTCACATTGGTGGCATAGGTATTTAAGGCAATTCTCTCAAAGGAGATAACGAGGATCATGGACTTCAAAGTAAATTTTCATTACATTTTCGAAAGAAAGACGTACGAAAGGTGTGATATTTTAAAGAGAGTGAACTTCCTTGTACAATGAGCGAGGAAATCTAGGATTCATCCATATTCTTAAATTTATGTGCGGATGAAAAGAACGCGAATCACGGGTTATAAAGAATGCTCGACCCCAGGTGAGATGAATCTCCAAAAATAATTTCGTGTACCTCAAAGTATTAAATCCTAGGATTGATGTTTACGAGGGTGTTGCGGTTGACAGCGAATATTAGGAGTAACGGTCTAGTGTAATATATATCCATGATACCCATTATAACAACAGTTGGGGTAGAAACCCACCTAGCGCCTTTTCTACAATAGGGTGACCATCGAGTGTACCCCAGAAACTTGATTTATCGGTCCGCGTTTCGGCCATGTCCAACCATAAGAGGGAAAATTTTATGAGCGCGAAGACTTTCCAACAAATTTTATAAAACCGGCATCCAAAGTGGTGTAAGAGTTTCTATCAATGAACATGATGGTAAATTTCATCCTTAAACGGAGGATGAGAAGAACTGTGATCCAAACACTCTGCAGAGTAATGCGAAAATTCTAATGTAATCAATCAAAGAAGTTTTGAAAAAGCTTTAAACGTATGATGTAACCCCATAAACGGAACGAAGCTCTTAGTAAATTTAGAAGTATGTACAACGTGTACCATTTTACGTAAAACAATTTGAGTTAACTAGACAACTCAATAAAGGAGTGGTTTTAAAATAATTTTGAAGGTATAATTTAGTGTATACTAGCCAAAATAGGTAAGGGTAAATTTATTCATTTGAATCCATACGTACATATATGATTTTATAAATTGTATACATGACAAAATATTTCATTACTTCTATTCGCCCATAAATCCGTGAGAACCACCCAATTAAACAAATGTGTAAAACTCCCGATGATAAACAGAGTATCTGTATTTCAGAGGTTACAAGTTGAAGTAAGATCGTGAAAGATCGAGTAAATGACTTGAATCGTCGTGCGACATTTGACCAACTAATGTTACTAGGTCATGAAAACCAATGAGTTAAATGTTATTTTGACTATTATCAGGACAGAAGTCCTTGGGCCAAAACTGTTCCCGAGCGAAGCTGTTGCTAACAAGCAAGTTATGAAGGATAGAGCATGAGATAGATAATCTGGTTAAAACGAGCTTCTCGTATATCAACAAATGAGATAATGAATATTTTCCCTACCCATGTAATACATCGGAATTTCTAAATGAGTAGTGTAAAATTTTCTTTGACTCGCTTTCTATTCCTCATGTCACAATATTGGGACTTCTTTATGAATTAACGTAATATAATCACGTTGGTCTGACGCCATTATATTTCACTAATTCATAGTTCCATTCCAATAGCACTACATGAGGTCAGGACACGCGATCAACCTCGAATTTCCACACAATTTCTCTAAAACGATTTCTTAAACAATGTGATAAGGATAGCGCAAGAGATAAAAACATCAAAAGTAACGAATATGAGTAATGATGACATAGAAATGTCTTTGAAGTACCAAAAATCTCTGAAAGTCATGAATGACGTTTTCCGGTTAAAAGCCAAAGCACATAGGCACAACGGCACAAAGGCACGTAATATAACAAGAATGTAATATAACAAGAATGTTATATACCTAAACATAATAGCTGACATTGAAATGCCGAGCATTTAGAAGTCAAAATGACATCTCGTGTAATATAATTCAAACGTTATATACTTATAATAGATGACATAGAAATGCCGAGAATTCCTGAACACGTAATATAGCTCAAACGTTATATCAATAAACACAATTGATGACATAGAAGTGTCGAGAATTTTAGAAGTCAAGAATGACACCCCCTCGGTCTCACTAACCGAGGTGTTCTTATAAAAGATGAACTCGCATGAGTTGGAGAATACGTTTAAATCGGAATGGGAATTCCTCCTGGAATCAAAAGATAGAAGAGATGTATGTATATTAACGATATACATACTTATAGGATACAAATAACCACATATAATAATATATTATAGGCCGGGATGTAGACTAGACTCACTAATGCACCCTATTGACTCGGGTAACGACATCAATGTAGCCTAATTCCCTACAACCAACACTCTGATACCAACTGAAACGACCCGTCAAAGTACACTTGACGACCATCGTTATCTTGGTCCCACAGCTTGATCATAACTCTATATGAATTTGATAAATAACCTTGCATTCTTTATTTAAAAATGATTTCCTATAAAGGAAACCTATCAAAATATGTAAGTTTAGAAAAATCATACATTATTACTTAATCAAAAGTTGATCAAAACAAAGTCAAAAACATCCACTATTAAATGTATCAAAATAGAATGCAAGTTAATGTTTAACAAAAGCTGCCATCATAAATATGCAGACTCTCTAAGCACAGCGGAAGCAATCAATCATGAACCTGAGAACAAAACATGCGAGTAACTGTCAACAAAAATGTTGAGTGAATTATAGGTTTAATATTGCAAACAATATTTAATTTGAAAACATAAAAACTCCTTTTTGGACCACAAAATTATATGCTAGAAAACATATAAAAACATTATTCCATTTTCCGTGAGCCACCTGGTAACCATTTAACCATTTATTTACCCTTGCCAAACACAATAAATAATATACACCGAACAAGTGTATCTACAACAAAATACGAAGTACTAAACATTCCGATTATAAATTGCTAGTGCGACTAGCTCGAAATGGGGTTGGCAAACCCGATAGATCTATCCGTAGGATTCGCGTTCACCAGTAGAAACCAGTGATTACAGTTACCAGACTAGGGAATATTTTTGTTCAACTCATAATGAATAATTTAAATCAACTTCCACTTGTGTCCAAATTATAAAATAAATTGCATGTATTCTCATCCCAAAAGAGTTAAAATAGAAAATGGGACTATAACTCACCTTAATAGCAAACGAAGTAACCACACAAATATACGAACAACAAATGAAGTAAAGTGATCAGGAATGATCACAACGCCGACCTATAAATAAAGCAGGTCGATATAAATAACTAACTTAGGTCTAGTCTTAGTATGATAGCTATTGTACATGTTGCAAGTAGACATAGAACAATACTCAACATGCATTGGTTTGATCGGAACAGCGTACGGACACACACTTTCTATTTTTAGAAAGTTTCTATTTTTAGCAGGTTTCCATTTTTGGAAAGTTTCTATTTTTGGAAAGTTTCTATTTTTGAAAAGTTTCTATTTTGGAAAGTTTCTATATTTAGAAAGTTTCTATTTTTGGAAAGTTTCTATTTTTGGAAAGTTTCTATATTTAGAAAGTTGCTATTTTTGAAAAGTTTATAAGTTAAGAAAGTTTTCTTAATTAGAAAGTCAACAAAAGTCAGCTGAAAGTCAAAGTCAACCGAAAGTCAACTCAAAAGTCAACCTTGGTCAAACATAGTCAACGTTAATTTTAAAAGTGTAAGTTATAATAATAGTATAGGTTATAGTGTTAATTAAAGTCAAATGTGAATAATTATGTAATAACATAAGTTTAATTAACTTAAATTGAATTATTAAAGTTAACATAAGTTTAAATGATATAATTAGTATAGCATAAGTATTTAATTAATTAATTAAATATTAATCATAATATAAGTATTATTAATTAATAATAAATTTTAAATCATATCATGAGTATTATTAATTAATAATGAATTATTAATCATATCATAAGTTTCTAATTATAATTATTAAATCATAAGTATTTAATAATTAATTTATAATTAAATAATAAATAAGCCTTATAATAATTAAATAATTAATTAATCCTTATTATAAGTCTTATAATAATAATCTCATAATATAAGTTTAACACTTATCACAAGTATTTTCCATTAATAATAAAAGTATTATTGATCATAAGTTTAATTAAAATGTTAATAAAATCACAAGTAATAATTAAATGATATAATAAATATATATCATAAGTCTTAAATAATAATAATTACTTCTTATATCATAAGTAATTAAATAATAATGAAAGTAATTATTTATATCATAAGTTTTAATAATTAACCATGAGTTTAAATCAAAAGTTCATCGGGTCGTATCTTGAGTCCCGGGAATCAGTTTTTGGCGAGCCTTATAAATATCTCCGCCTAAGCAAACCATCCGACACATTGATACACTCAAGAACACACCAAGAACAGTCCACAAGTCGTGGTGATCAGCCATGACACAACTTGGAACTTCAATTCAATCAAAAACGTGTTTTTGTCATAACGGGTGACTCGTGGCTCGGATTTAGGTGACCCGAACATGAAAGTTCATCCCACCTTCAATCCTAACACACTAACACACCCTAAAGACACCAAAGATGGCCACAAAGTCAGACCAAACCTGGTTCATATCAATATCAGATTTCAATCTTAATCAAATGCCATTTTAATCATATCTAGGGCTCCAGAAATCGAAACGACATGAATCCGGAGTCTAAAATTAATGTCTTGATGAGAGGAACTCATCTAAATATTTTATTTTCACCTTTATATCAGTCACAATTCCAGAATTAAACAAAAAGCTGCTGTCCCAATTAAATCAAACCGAAAACATGTGTTTTTGAGCGATTCTACGCATACATTTATTAATACAATAACAAGTAACTAACATACTATCAAAATAAACATCAAAAACAGAAAAATAATAAAAAATCAAAAGTTCTAGGGTTAGGGTTTATACCCTAATCGAGAAATGATTAGTATGAACGCGTAGAGCACGATACGGTGAATCCGGGAACGATGAAAGCCCTAAATCTTCAAGCTTGAAATAAAAAAAAAGATGATGATGATGATGGTTGCTGAAGTGACGGCAAGGGAGAGGAGAATGAGAGATTTTTTTAGGTTTGTGAAATTAAAATGAACTTATGAGGAAAAATGGCTAAATGACCACCACTTTGCATACTTGACAACTTACCCCCTCCCCATGGATGGGTTGGCGGAAAATTGGTAGGGTGGGCCCCTTAGTGGGCCAAATTTGAATAATAACTAGTTTCTTGTGGCCCGAATGCCCGAACGAAGCCCGAAACGCGAAAACGCTACTACGCGATTAATTATTCGGAGAGATAACGAATTCGCGGCGAATAAAATATATAAACACTATATATAATCATATGACGTTAAAATATTATATTTAAGATAATTTTGGATTTAAAAATCCCAAAAGTTTGACCGTTGGTTTGAAAACCGAAAAGATTCGCCGGATAGAAATCCGCGACACGTAGAAACGTATAACTTAAAATATGAATACAAATATTCATATAACACATAATAATTAATATATTATTACAAAAATAATAATATAGGTCATAGAAATGACGTGGCACGAGTAACAGTTAACGGTCGTTAATTAATTAACGGCAAAAGATAACGGAAAAGTAGGGTCGTGACACATTTAGTCCCCTAAGTTTTTAAAAGTTACGAATCAGCCCTCAAATTTTCAGGATTTTACAAGGACTAACATAGTTATATATCAGTTAGTTTTCTCAGTTAGGTACCAACAAAAAGGATTAACTGATAATGAAAGTTTTTGAAGTTTACTCAATTTATTCGAAAATGTCTTTTTCACAAGACCCAAACCGTTCAACAAACAAAAAACCCCCATACCAACGTCAAATCAGGTTCAAAAACATCTAAATGGAGTGTGTACCTGTTGGATGAGAGGTTCGGATTTAGAAAGATTTAAAAACCAGATGTGCACAGTCAAGATCTATGAAGGTTATGAGCTTTTAGAGAGCAAACCACGGGAGGAGCTCTTATAAAAGAAAGTGTCTACTCTTCAGAACGACTTGGAGAGTCAAGTGCAGTCGTATAAGGAATGTAAAGCAAAGCTTCAAGCAGAACGACAAAGTCAAAAAGATTCTTTATACAAGGAACGACTCAATTTGGAAACACTGAATTATCGACTCAAACAAAAAGTTGTTCAACTCATAGAAGAAAATAAAAGAATTCAGACTCTTCAAGCAGAAAATAGTCGTCTCAAGTCGAAATGCGAGTTTTATTCAAAGACTATTCTACAACTTCGCACAACTGTGGATAATTTTCAAAGTCTTAACCGAACATCAACTCATGTCTTTGAAAAACGCATTTCTGATTTGCAACATGAGTTAGATATCAAATCGATACCAACTCCTAAACCAACAATGGCGTCGATGGGTATACAAGTTGAAATCCCAGAATGCTGAACCAAAGATTCCAGAATCAATATCCTTCTTTCCTACTGTTGAGAAGAATGTTACTTCACCAGAAATCCACAACGTTTTTAAACCTTACAAATCTGTTTCTCACGGACAACGAGTCTACTCCAATTACCAAACCAAAACCAATCGACCATTTTTGGAACCTACTTATGGGCAAAATGGAGAACTCATAGGATTTCGTGATCAATACGGATGATTTCCTCATAAACCAAAACAATCAAGTTCAGCGAATTCATCTGTCAACTCAAACAAAACATCGTTTGTTAAAACACCTTCAAAACCATTCAAGTACTCATTCAAAGAGTTACTTTTATTGAACCCAAGATATGTGATCAAACCTCAATGAAACTCAAGGTCAATCAATCAAATAGATCATGCTTACAAAATTTCCGCCAAAAACAATGACAAATCAAAACGAAAAACCCATCACTCAAACTTCCGTGCCAAATCTCCGACTCAAACTCTTCCCAACAACATGTTTAACTCCATATGCCCGGTTGAGGGGGAGAAAGATTAGTCATCGTTCAAGGGGGAGTTAAGAAAAATCATCAAACAAGCTCTTTCCTACACCCCTCTCAATTCCATAAAAACATATTTCTACAGCGCACACCAAAGGGGAGAGACAATGTCAGGATCAAAAGATGGTGTGCATTGTGATCATTCATATCCGACAATGGAGAAGCTTTCAAAAGAAGAAGATTCTTCATTTTCAGACAACAACTAAGCCTATCCCAAGGGGGGGAGTTCAAGATATCAAAGAGACCCCTAACAGTACAAGAGTACGAAGATAATCAACAACAATTCACATCTAAGGGGGAGATTGTTAGGTCTAAAATAGATATGAATTGTTGTTATAATGTGTTAGTATAAATACTCCCTTAATTGCTTAAATCATAACCTGAACCCTCACAACTCACACACAAAAAGTGTGTGATTACTTCTCCATCTCCCCAACTCCCTCTCACACACACACACACACACTCACAATACTCTCTCAAACCCTAACACCTTGTAATTCCTAATACCTTGTAATCCCTAATACCTTGTAATCTTGGCACAATGTATTGAATAAGATTCATATTCATCATCATCTTCATCTCATTATTCATATCACAGTCAGACATTCATATACTATACATACATATATCACTGATCATTCACATACAAGTCCTAGAACACGAATTCAACCTAGTTTTAATCATAACATTATTGAATAATTAAAAACACTAAGTAGCACGTTATTAGGGTCAGTAAGTGAAAAACAAAAATACTTAAGGTGTCATTCTTCAAACTTCAATGAGTACGCTTCGTTAATGTAGTCTCGTGGTGTTGTTTGAAGGCGTATACTTTAAAGTAAAAACTAAAAAAAAAATTGTAATATGCAATTACAAGATCATTATTACATATATTAATCAAGCTAGGGTTTAAGGCTTGATTCTTGCTTACATAT
This sequence comes from Rutidosis leptorrhynchoides, assembly GCF_046630445.1. NCBI lineage: Eukaryota > Viridiplantae > Streptophyta > Magnoliopsida > Asterales > Asteraceae > Rutidosis > Rutidosis leptorrhynchoides. Next base: position 718,692,998 of record NC_092333.1, read on the forward strand.
GTTTATTCAGTTGGTTTGATGATTGGAATAGTTTTTATGTGTGTTATGTGATATTAGTGAAACATTGAATCAACCAAGTAACTGTTTTAGACACAAGTGAATATCATTAGTTTATGACCGTAAAATCTTTTATAATTTCCCATCATGTCGTATAATCTCCCATCATGTCCTAAGAGCGCTCGTATCGGTACCGCGGTTCGTACCGTTCTTGAGCCCGTGCTTGATTCACCCCGATACTAGCACTCCGCCGTTAGCTCCGCGGTTGTATCCCGTACTCCACTTTTTCGTTGATCGACATTTTCAATCACGGATATATTAGTGAACGTTTGAGGTTAACGGTAACAAATTTGAACTACCATTTTCCAAGCTATATATACTTGTATATGAACACAAAACACACACACACACACACTCAACCACAAACAACACAGAAACTCTCTGGTTCACTAATATATAAACACAAACACTCTCGTTCGATAAAAAAACACACTCAAACATAAACACACAATGTCGCGTTTAACTATTTCGATGGATGTTTGGTACGTGGGACAACTAAGCGAAGATTGAAAGCTGTATCTGGACGGACAGAGCAAGTCGTTCGAGTCACTCGATATCACCTACTGGGACACAGGGCGTTTGTTCTACTACATACGCTAACACGTTGACTTCGAGGCCTCGAATTTTGCTTGGTGTGATCCAGAAACCGATAAGTTTGAGTTTATCACGATCGAAAAAGAATGGCATGAAATTGTCGGGAGAGCGTTACTTAAATGCAACCGAATCGACTTGTATTGTATTGGTATTTGGACCCGACAATTCAACACCCGACCTCATCCTCACTACCCGCACAACAATAGCAATGAGGGTTATGTGAGTGACGACACGATCGGGTCGTATTGAACTTGTTTTTTTAGGACTTTGTAATCGTTTTTTTTTTTTTTTTTTTTTTTTTTTAATTTTAGCACTTTGTAATGTTTTTTATTTTATTTTTACAGAATGTGTAATGTTTTTTATTTTTATTTTTTTAGGAATTGCAATGGTTTTATTTTTATTTTTAGGAATTTGTAATGTTTTTTTTATTAATAAAACTTTTATTTTTAGGATTTTAATTGTTATATATAAGTTAACAATATAAAAGTTTAATATAAAAAATAGAGGTGGGATCAAGTGATGGGTACGTCATGGATGTTAGCAGTTTAGTGGTTGGTTAGTGATGAGAAGTAAGTGCTGATATGGCGCTGATGTGACCGTCATGGTTAAGAGTGGTCTAATGGATATGCAAAAATAAAAATAGATAAATAATAATAGTAATAATATAAAAAAATCAACATACCAAAAAATCTGGGCCAGTTAGCTCGATCTCTTGCTATATAAAGGTGGTCTAAATCTCATTATTTTGCACATTCACATTTAAATAAATTAAGACCATAATGGCATCCATCCAAATAGAGAATTAACTCCACAATAATAGGAGAAAAAATTGAGAAAATAAACTCCAAAAAAGAAGAAGATCAAGAAGCGGCGGCTCTAGAAGAAATATGGAAATATATTCTTGGTTTCACTCCCATGGCTCTAATCAAGTGTGCCATTGAGATAGGAATACCCGATATCCTCGAAAATCGTGAGACACCAATGACACTAGCCGAGCTCACTTCAGAGCTAGGGTGTTCAAAGAATTCAGGCGTTTTGTATCGGATTATGAGGTTTTTGATGCACTATAAGATATTTCAAGAGAAACCTATATCCGAAACTAGTGTCGGGTACGTCCATACCCCATTGTCTCGCCTTCTAACGAGAAATGGAAAGTATAGGTTGGCCGATTTATTGCTTTTTGAGGCCAGCCCTGCGATGTTGGACCCGTGGCACAAGCTAAGTGGTTATGTTTTAGACAACACAAAGACACCATTTAAGGCGGCACACGATAATATTGATATATGGGGATTTTGTGCTGCAAATCCAGAGCATAGTAAACTTCTTTATAATGCAATGGCGTGTGATGCTCGGATAGCGGTAGCAGCAGTGCTTAAAGCTTGTCCAGAGGTGTTTGAGGGGGTGAGTAGTTTGGTGGATGTTGGTGGTGGCGATGGGACGGCTCTACGCTTAATTGTAGAGGCTTGTCCATGGATCAAAGGTATTAACTATGTTCTTCCTCATGTTATATCGGTAGCTCCTTCAATTACCGGTGTAGAACATGTTGCGGGCGATATGTTTGATCATGTTCCAAAAGCTGATGCTGTTTATTTGATGGTTAGTTCATTATTTTTCGATTTCTTATATCATGATATATATAATTTGTTGGAAACACTATATAAAAAAGTTTCATTTCTTGACAATTTCATTATCTGTGACACATATAACTTGACATGTTTTTAACACATATAAGTGACACAAAATTTTTGACACTTGATAGTGTTAAAATAGAAAAGACAATGACACTTAGAAGTGTCAAAAAGTTAATAGCACATAAAGGTTTTGACATTATATTTTTTTCACGCTTCAAAATTTTGACGCCTTATTTTTCCACGCTTCTGACTCATATTCACATTTTTTAGTGTGAAAAACTTATTTAAAAAGTGTTAAAAACCGCGGTGTATAAGGTTGGTTGTAGTGAATAATTAATAAATGTGTGTTTTATGATTTGATATGCTAGAAACTGCTACCGGATTCGGCAAATGAACAATGCATTAAGATTTTAAAAAAATGTAAAGAGGCTATTCCGGAAGATGGTAAGCTGATAATTGTAGATGCAATTGTGGGACGTGATGAAGATCATAAATATAAAGAAGCAGGCTTGTTGTTGGATATGGTTATGATGACCCATACAAATAATGGGGGAGAAAGAACTTTGGATGAATGGGTCTATCTGTTTAATGAGTCAGGATTCACTCGTTACACTATCAAACATTGATATTGCTTTAAACATACATATATTTCGACGCAATATCATTTATATTTCATCGGCTTTTACCGAAACGAAGACATTCAAATACATAATTCACGAGAAAAACGGCAAAAGTAAACGCGAGCTTGAAGTTTGAAGAAATAATAATAAACGACGGGTTTTAACCAAATATATATTTAGATAACGTTTATCCGAATGAAAGTCCAAGATGATCGAAGAAAAAGATTTCAAATGAAAGTTCCAAGTCAATATACGTCAACACGGGGCAAACAAAGAACAAACATAAAATTAAAAATAAGAAAATTTCGGTTTCAACTTACGCGAAACGCGTATATGTCCACGCGAAACGCGTAAGTTATGTTATAAATGCAGATTCAAAGTTACTCTTACGCGGAACGTGTACATCTCCACGCGGAACGCGTAATGTTATTACTCTTACGCGAACCGTGTGCTTCCTTACTCGAAACGCGTAATGTTGAGACCAGATTCAGATCCAAAATGCAAATGGGACGGTGACTTTATGTTTAATAATAATACTTTACAGACTTTTACAGCAAAGATATCATTACACCTACTACTCTTCTACTATAATACGGAGTATATTGTGAAGAACAAGAGGAGGATCAAGTACACATACAGAAAAATACAGAAAGAGAGAGCAGAGAGAGAGAGATATCAAGTCCAATTAATTTTACTAGTATCTTTATACTCCGTATAATTTAAGTCCAGTTCCAATTAATTTTCAAGTTCAAGTTTTAGGATAGTTTCAATATTAAGGGTGTATTGTTTGTGATTAAGGGTATTATTGTTCGAGTGCAAATGGTGTTGTTATTGTAATTTTCTACCATTTGAAGTTAATGAAAGTGAAGATTTTCGTAAGTTTATCCCATTAAAATTATCGTTATCAATTTTTATCGTTATTATTATGTTTGTATATTTATATTTTTATGTTTACCCTAGTATAATGAGTAGCTAAATTTCCCTAGTGTTTGCTTAGATGTAGAGCCTCTAGTGAAATGGATTGTTATCATTTGTAAAAAAATTAAAATGAACTTAAGTATTTTTTAACATTATGTCGAATTAAAAGAACCATTATTATGTACTTAGATATTTAACCCTTGTCACTTAATTTATTAGATTCAAATAACGAAAGTTATTTTTATTTATATAAATTAAGCTTCAACATTAAAAATGATTTAGACGAACTTATGAATAATTTATTAACACTAAATTAGAAATAAAGTTCGGTGGTTTGAGTTGTCAAAACCCGTCCTAATCCATCCGGACGAAGTCCATATCGATTATAAACGATTCACAACAGTTGATTACATTGAGAGGTACTTGACCTCTATATGATACATTTTACAAACACTGCATTCGTTTTTGAAAAGACAATCTTTCATTTCATCGAAAGTTGACATCATGCATACCATTTCATAATATATCTAACTATAATTGACTTAATAATAATCTTGATGAACGCAATGACTCGAATGCAACGTCTTTTGAAATATGCCATGAATGACTCCAAGTAATGTCTCTAATATGAGTTAATGCACAGCGGAAGATTTCTTTCATACCTGAGAATAAACATGCTTTAAAGTGTCAACCAAAAGGTTGGTGAGTTCATTAGTTTAACATAAATAATCATTTCATAATTTTAATAGACCACAAGATTTCATATTTCCATTTCTCGTAAACATACGTCCCATGCATAGAGACAAAAATATCATTCATATGGATTGAACACCTGGTAATCGACATTCACAATATGCATATAAGAATATCCTCATCATTCCGGGATCCTCCTTCGGACATGATATAAATTTCGAAATACTAAAACATCCGGTACTTTGGATGGGGCTTGTTGGGCCTGATAGATCTATCTTTAGGATTCGCGTCAATTAGGGTGTCTGTTCCCTAATTCTTAGATTACCAGACTTAATAAAAAGTGGCATATTCGATTTCGATAATTCAACCATAGAGTGTAGTTTCAATTACTTGTGTCTATTTCGTCAAACATTTATAAAAGCAACGCATGTATTCTCAGTCCCAAAAATATATATTGTAAAAGCATTTATAAAGGGAGTAATGAAACTCACCTAATGCATTTTGTAGTAAAAATACATATAACAACTTTTAACAATGCAGGGGTGGCCTCGGATTCACGAACCTATATCATTTGTTTATTTATTAATACACATAATTGTAATCGAACAAATTCATATTTTATATCTTAAGTTATATATTTTAATTTGTGTATATAAATTAAATGATTAATATTTATATAGTTATATTAATATCTATATATGGTTAGTATTATTAGAAATACCTAATTTGTTATATATGAATATTTATAAAAAAAAATGTTAATATGATTAATACATACTCATATGTAATATTACTAAAAGTATATATATATTTTTTTATACAATAATATTTATTTGTTATAATAATATAATAACAATAATGATAATGAAATTTTTAAATAAAAAAGTAGTTTTAATAATAACAATAACAATAATAATGATAATAATGATAATGATAATAATAAAACTACCTTTAAAGAGCTTTTCAAAAAAATAATGCCCTAGACAGGGCTCAAACCCGTGACCTCTCGCTCACCAACATCACCCTCTAACCATTACACCATTTACGCTTTTCTGAATTAAAACACAGACGATACATAGTTAACCCATTTACTCAGTTCCTTATTTCTTCTCCTTCAATAAATACCATTCGATGGACTACCAATCTTGGCCCAATTAGTTCATATATTTGAAGTCCAATTTGATACTCCATAATATAGCCCGATTAGGATTGTTGTTGGATTGTCTTGCACTCCTTGCCACGACAGCATCTTTAGAGAAAGGGAAAAAAAAAATTTCGCTGGATTCCACTTGTAATAACACTTGAATGGAACATACTATGTACTATATAATAATATCCTCCTATACTCCCTTTATTGCCAAACTTTAAATGTACAAAAAAAAAAAAATGACAAATATCGTTTTGTACTCCATAAATGTCGACCACCATTCCTTTTTAATTACCCAATTGTCAATCATTAAGCTACAATTTGTCCCCATAATCGACAACAATCTATCCTAGTTGTAAAGTAATAACATCATCATTCATCATTTTTGTTTATAAAATTACCACTAGTATCGACCTCATAAAATACACACAAGAAAAATAATTTAAAAGTTTCAATTATGTCGGTCATGAGCTGGAGTTTGTTCCACTAGTACCACATGCTCGACTTTCATAATTACTTTTGTAAAGATGCTTTAATACTTTCAATTTAGAAGTTGTAACCGTGTACATAAAATACATAAATCATCGACTTCCTTACAGCCGATTGGTGATCGATGTGGTTGGTGGTTTTCTTGTTGCATGAAGAGCAGAATCATAACAAGTGCAGTGTAGCAGCAGAAGTAGTTACAGCGAATTTAGAAGAAGTTGATAGCAGTTTAAATGTCGTGGTGTTTCATTAAAAGCAGAAAACAGAAGAGGGGTAGCGAGTGTTCTCTCTTCGTTGTAGTGATGTTTAAAATCAAAAAATAAAATAAAATAAAAAGTATAACTGCGTAGCAGTTTAAGGATGGTGGTGACTGTGGTTGGTCTTCGGAATAGGAATAGAGAGAAGGAGGTGATATGGTGATTTGTTTTGTACAGCCGTATATAAGTGATGATGGTGGCGTGATCAAGAAAAGAAAATAGATAGATGGTTTCTTTTCTTTCATCTTCTGATCTGTGTTGCTTGTATTCTGTTTTAAATTCAATTAAACGAAAATTTTTAAGGGTAATAGGGATTGCTAATTGATAATGTAAAGTTGATTGGTACTTCGTACTGACTGCAATTGTTTGTGTTATAGCAAGAAAGCTCGACCAGAGTATCCATTAGTACAAAAGAAATAGATAAAAAAAAATGTAAAAGTTGAGTATGATTTCTACCAAATCTGTACTAACGATTATGATGTGTAACAAATTTATAGATGGAAACAAAAATCAAAACAGTCAGCCCACGATATGAACTAAGCAGGAAAACCAAATATAGAGAATGGAAATAAAAAATTTGATTTTAATTACTAACTAATTTGTCATGTAACTGTGATGGAATCAAGATTGGAGGAAAAGTACCAATTTAATACAGTTAGATAGATACAGATAACAAACTCGTACGAATGATATGCCCTTTTATTTAATTAATAATAATTAATATGTATATTATTAATAATAATGTTATTATATAACAATAATATTAATTACATAAATTATAATGATAATATTATTAATAAAAATAACAACATTATGATAACATAAAAATTTAATAAAAATAATAAGTTCATTAATTAATTAACAATGATAATAATAAAAATGATAATTATAATGATACTAATAATAATACTAATTACATTAATATTGATGTTATTAATGATAATAATATTAATAATAATAATAATAATAATGTTATAACAAATCCAATATATCAAATTTCATATTTATGCATTATATAGTAATATTAATAATACTGATATTTATATTAATAATTAATGTATATAATTACTATCATTAATTTGTAATTACTTTTAATATATTAGCATTATCTTTTATTAATTTTGTAATATCTAATAATCATACATTTTATGAACACATCTAATGAATATTAACATTTATAACTGTTACGATATAATAATTATTACTAGGATTCATTTATATCTATTTAACTAAATAGGTTCATAATAATATTATATATTTTTATATATATACATATTAATAGTAACTCAACTATTTTGTTTAATATTTTACATTTTAAATTCCAAATTGTTTAAAGTGTATTTTATTAATTCAAAATATTATATATACATTTATATTTATATATTTTTACATATTTGTTACACACAATTGTTCATGAATCGTCGAAGTCTGGTTGAGGTTAAATGATTACATAAACACAGTTCAACATTTTTGAGATTCAATTTTTACAGACTTTGCTTATCGTGTCAAAAGTAAATAAAGATTAAGTTTAAATTTGGTTGGGAATTTCCGGGTCGTCACATGGGTAATATCACTAGCTATATAAAAGTGAAATTGTAAAAAGGGAAACCGTTATGATTTGGGTTTTGGCGAAAGTCAAAACTGGGTAAGGTCTCAATTTAAATACTTGGAGAATAGTAACTATCCAAATAAGATCAAATGAAAATTAGACTTAATTTAGCTAGTTGAAACTTTATTTATTCGAAAGAAAAATATAAGGTTTTATACTAAACATTTTAATAGAGCTTAAACTTAAAACAATTCATGGATCTAGAGGTGACATATTTAAGTAAACACTCCCATTTATATATTGCAATTTATTATTATTATTATTATTATTATTATTATTATTATTATTATTATTATTATTATTATTATTATTATTATTATTATTATTATTATTATTATTAATATTATTATTATTATTATTTATTTACGTATTATTATACAGATAAAATAAAAATATTAACTCAAATATACTTCAGTTTAAATGTACTGTTTTGTCACATTGAATATAACCTACGCGTACCGTGTACACTTTCACACGAACCTCGTAACTTCAAAAATATACGCAGAACGCGTATATACGTACGCGAAACACGTACGTGTAACACCAGTACTGTTACGAATTTATTTAAATTTCAAGGTTTTAATTAAAATCTTTATTATTAATTTTAAGTGTTTAATTATAATTAGTAAAATTATTATAATTCCCTTTAGACCATCTTTAATTTAATTAAAACTTATTGTTTATTTAATTTAAGTAAATTTGTATTTTATTTTATTGGTTAAAACAGATTCCAAATCAATTAGTTTTATTACAAGTTATTGTTTTATTAATTACCATTTAGAAATAAAAATTGTTTTAATCAAAAAATAGTATAGTTTCAATTAAGTTCACTTTTAAGTTAATAATTATAAATCATGTAATCGTGTAATTTTTAAAGTAGTTTAATTAATTTAAGATTTAGTTATATTTTAGTATTATTTTGCTAAATATAAATTCCTAATCTAAAACCCCCTTTAAATCAGTTTAACTTCAAAGACTATTAAAAACCATTAAAACACTCTATCTCCCTGTGGAACGAATCGGATTTACCTATAAAACTAAACTACGCGGATAGGACTAGTTGCCTATATATGTGTGAAATCAACCTGAATTCATTAAAACACCACATATACAATAAAACAATTCGTGTAACAAAATACTCAAATCCGTTCATAAATAAAGGTACCGTTTCACCGCATCAAACATATTCAAGATTTTCAATCCGTTATTGAAGTTTATCCTTAAATTCGATCATATATATCGATAATCATCATTAATGCTTAGTCTGCATGCATCTTCAGACTCTACCCCTGCCTCGATCGACCGGATATTGTGAAATGTTGTTGTGCTGTTGTATTAAAGTTGGTTTGATTTTACTTTGTACTATTTCATAGTATTGATTATCTATGAGTGTGTAAATTAACATTATTGTGTTATAATAAAAGTGTGATCAGTGTGTGCAAGTGTAATGTATTTTGCGTGTTTGTACAATAACCGGCGATTAGTGTTGATATGGGGATATACAAGTCACAGAGATTGAGGATTGAGTGATTATGGTTTTGGTTTCATTCGTTGGCGATTCCCCGAAGGTAACAATCAGGAGATTGTTTTACGCCACCGAAGTAAATGATATAGCATGATTGTGTTATTATGTGTGTACTTATCGAATGTGGAATGTATACTGCATTCTATTCTATTTATAAGTGGGATGGAGCGGCTTCCTATACCATCTCGCTAGTTCCCAATGATTTTGGAACACTAGTTGACTTTCCCTTTTGGTAAACCTGCAGAGGAAAGTGAGCTTGTCCCTTTCCTTTGTCGTACAGACATGCACCGAGCTAGAAATAGTTTCGCTAGCTTGACTTTGTAATTGACCGAGGTTTTATGGGCTCTAAGATCACTATTGTTGCTCTGATTTCGGGACCCCGTTCACTATAGCTAAAGTTTTCCTTCGTTCTATATATTGTGGCCAGATCCTCTGAAGCAAACCACGATCACTTTCATTGGATTCTAACTCTGAACCAGTTATTCAACCAATCATAGAGCCAGTTATTAAAGAAGAAGAAGAAGAGATGACTGCTACAAATCAAACGACGGAAGCATTAATGAAAGCGACAAAAACAGGTCAAGGCCAGACAATTATTCAACCTACGATGACTGGCTTTGAAATAAAGGGTCAATTTCTTCACATGGTGACTAATACATGCCAATTTGGTGGAGCTCCAAATGAGGATGCTAACGAGCATCTTCGTAAGTTTGTAAGCATTTGCAAGCTATTCAAAATCAAAGATGTATCCGATGAAGTCGTATGTTTAAAAATCTTTCCATGGTCACTAAAGGATGATGCAAGAGATTGGCTAGACTCATTACCGGAAGGTTATATTGAAGATTGGAATGACAAGATGGACAAGTTTTTGTCAGAATTCTTCCCTGCTTCAAAAGCAGCAAAATTGCAAAGTGATATAAATCACTTCAAGCAAAAGTCTAACGAGACTCTTTATGAAGCTTGGACCCGATTCAATAAAATGCTTAGGGTATGTCCTCAACACGGGTTGAATACATTCCAAAAAGTCCAAATATTTTATAAAGGAGTCAATGTGGCTACTCAAAAGGATATAGATATTGTAGCAGGAGGATCAATCATGAAGAAAATGCCCGAAGAAGCGCACACAATCATTGCCGATATAGCAGCACATTCTCATAATTGGCATCAAGAGAAGGAATTTTCTAGATCAACAACTGTTTCTAGTATTGAAGGCAACGATGAAATCGCTGCTTTAAAAGTTCAAATGGCAAATCAAGCAAGGCAAATTGAGAAGGTAACCAAGGAAATGCATGCTATTAGGGTAGGGTGTGAATTGTGTCAAGGTCCTCACCTTACTAGAGATTGTGATCAAACAACGATGGAAGAGCAAGCAAATTTCTTAGGTTACTTGCGAAAAGGTGAAATGAATTTCAACGATTTTTCGACGGTTGAAGTAATGAACCGGAAATATCCTCTGTAACGACCCGGATTTTTCCGATCGTTTTATACTTATGAGATTAATATTTACATAAAATAAACCTTACCAACATGATAAGCAATCCAAACTGTTGAGACTTATGTTTTTGAAAAGAGTTTCACACAACGTTTGACGGTCCAATTTGACCGATGATATCACGAACTATATAACACACGATAATTATACGATTATGTAGATGTACATATCTATACATATTTAACATGATTTAAGGATGGTTTAACATTTCATTGTGAACTAACAACAATAAGTTATAAGTATACTTTGAGACCACTAACTTAAGTTTTCAAAACGATAACTATATGTAACGTTCTTTAACATATATACTTACAATCTATAATGTGTTGGTGATCTATGTCACCAATATGATTTAAGTGTAATGGGATTAATTTGTAACCAAAATAATCTTGATAAATATCGATCAAGTTTGGGGAAGTGTGGAGTGCACACTTGTTTGAACTTATCTTGATTATGACGGGGGTTCGGGGGCAGCGCCCCCGATAAGCGGGGTCCAAGGGGTGGCAACCCCTGGCGGGGTCCAAGGGGCAGAGCCCCTGGCTGGGGTTGAGCTGCCAGGTCAGCTTGGAATTTTTTTTTTGGGCTAACATTGCTTTATTAAAAATGTCTTAAAATTTTATTTTGGCCCGGTTTGACTCAAAAATAAAAGCCCAGTTTTGAGCCTCTTTTACAGTTATAAACCCGTCCATATTTGAATTCTCGTTCCGATTCCTCAAAATTTCTACAAGTATATCTAGGGTATATGTAACCGTATCATACCCAGCTTCTATACGTATTTACTATTGGTAGATACCAACAATAAACTTCAATGATCAGCCACTATACATGATGTTACATGTGGGAACCAGCCATTTAACCTCATGTGTGACTTTTGTGCAAGAAAACAAACTAAATCTCCTATATATCCATTCCATAATCATGCTATTTTGCACACACACACATACAATTTCATTTCTAATTTTCTTTCAAGTTAATTCACTCCCTAATCTCTCTTCATTTACCTACTCAAGAACCTATCAATATAGTCATCCGATTTCAAGGAGATTACTTCCAATCTTTCAATCCCACTCCACCACTCTTTTGATTCCAAGATTTTTCTTACCTTTTCCAGTAGCTTTGTCCAAGTAGCTTGAGGTAGTAACCTTATTCATAACCTTATTCGATTCATATTTATATAGCTATCTTATTTTGTGTTGTAAAATTTTAACAACAAGAACATAGTTTGAGTGATTTCACACTTGTTCGCAAACTAAATAGATCCTTCTAATTTGATTTTTAAAAACACTTCAAGACCTGTAATATATCATATTATGACAAAATCGGATTAATCATATCTTGGCTAATTAACATAATATTTAATATATATTTACTTATGATTTGATTTTATATATTTCAGGACCACCCGTAAACAACACGAGAAGATTAATCATAAGACCTCATGATTGTACGCAACACGTCATTTGACAACACGGTACTTTATGTACGCAACACGTCACTTGACAACATGGTTCCATGGGTCGAGATTAATTCTGATCAATACGAATACGATGGGGTCTTTATTTATTTTATTTAAGCAACTAATTGTGGACCACTAACATCGGACTGCTAACTACGGACTAAGAAAATATTAAAAGTATTAAAAGTATATATATATATATATATATATATATATATATATATATATATATATATATATATATATATATATATATATATATATATATATGTAACGATTACTTGAAAAGAAAATATGTTGATATATTATATATATATGGTTAGGTTTGTGATATCAATCGGAGACCAAGTCGTGTTTATTACCTTCAAGGCAAAGGTGAGTATATAGTCCCACTTTTAAACTCTAAATATTTCGGGATGAGAATACATGCATTTTATGATTTACGTTATGGACTAAAGTGATTAAAAATATATATTCTACGTTGAGTTGTACCACTGGCATACTTCCCTGTAACTTGGTAACTATTATTTACATGAGGTATTGTAAACGCGAATCCTGTTGATAGATCTATCGGGCCTGACAACCCCAACCGGACTGGACGACCAGTATTCAACGGTTGCACAGTACTTCGTTTCGGTGACTACACTTGGTACGGTGTAGTAAGATTTCATAATAAAGGGAATATGCGACGTTGATTAAATGTTAAGTATGGTTATCAAGTGCTCAACAACTTAGAATATTTTTATTAAAACGTTTATATATGAAATCTTGTGGTCTATATTTATAACGCTGCCGGCATTAAATCTATATCTCACCAACTTTATGTTGACGTTTTAAGCATGTTTATTCTCAGGTGATAACTAAAAGCTTCCGCTGCAACATGTTGAATTTAAGCAAGATCTTGAGTATGCATATTTGTGTCAAAAATAAAACTGCATATCGGAGGATTTGTAATGTAAAATATGTTGAAGGTCGTATTGTTATAATCACATGTAAAGTTTGTAATTCTAAGATTATCGCTAAACGATAATCATTATTAAGTTGTTTAAACCTTGTATTTGTAATAAAAGCTATGGTTTGTATTGTAAAAACGAATGCAGTTTTTGAAGAATGTCGCATATAGAGGTCAATACCTCGCGATGAAATCATATGTTATTGTATTCGACCTTATGGTTAAGGTCGGGTTATGACATCCTCCAATTAAAAACTACCAAATAGGAGGACCTTCAGGTTTAAACAATAATTATCAAAGAGGAAATCCGGTTTACCAAAACAACCGGAATTTCCCAAATCAAAATCAAAGAAATGCACCACCAGGTTACAATCACCTAAACAATCGAATTTAACCTCAAAGAAATTACCAAAATAATTTCAAACACAATCAACCACAACCACAAGCAGCTATACAACCACAACCCGAGAAGAAATCCAGTTTAGAAGATCTTTTGAGAGATTTTATGATTAAGCACGAGCAAAATACGGAACTTCAAACTCAGCAAATTCGAAATCAACAAGCTACGATATAGAATTTAGAAAGAGATGTTGGAAGGATCTCATAGTTACTATCAGAGAGACCACCAGGCGCTCTCCCCTCAAATACTCAAGTGAATCCCAACAACAATCAAACAAGGAATGAGCATGTAAATGCTATAACTACTAGAAGTGGTTTAACTATTAACTCGAAAACTAGTAAGTCCTCAGAAGTTCATGTGTCTCCTTCTATTTTACAAGTACCCGTTAATATAGATGAGCATGTTGAAAAAAAACAAGAAAAAGATGATCCACCAGAGATCATATCGAAGAAAAGTGAAGAACCACCAGTGAAGGTGCACAAGGCATCTATTCCATACCCGAAGGCATTAAAGAAAGACAAAATCGCGAGCTAATATCAGAAATTTGCACATATGATCAAGCAAATTAGCATTAACATGCCACTCGCGGTAGTTCTTAGGGGTATGCCAAATTATGGAAGGTTTATCAAGGATCTCATAGCTGATAAAGGTAAATATGAAGAAGTTTCAACCACATTCCTCAATGAGGAATGCTCAGCAATTTTGCAAAAGCAAAAGATGCCACCGAAACTCGGAGATCCTGGTAGTTTCATTATTCCGTGTCTGATGGGAGATTCAGTAATGTACGATGCATTAGCTGACTTAGGCGCACGTATCAATCTTATGCCACACTCCTTGTACTTAAAACTAAACCTAGGTGATCTAAAACCAACTAGGATGTGTATACACCTGACCGATAGAACTTTTAACTATCCTATTGGTATTGCCAAAAACCTATCAGTTAAAGTTAATCATTTAATCTTTCCTGCCGATTTCGTTGTCCTTGAAATGGAAGAAGATAGTAAGGTTCCCCTAATTCTAGGGCGACCTTTTCTAAATACCGCTGACACGATTGTGTGTGTTAAAGATAAAAAACTTAGTCTAGGTGTAGGGGAAGATAGAGTTACCTTAAACATAGATAAAGCTATGAAACAACCTATCTCCTCCGATGATGAATGTTTTAAAGTAGACATCGTTGATTGTTGTGTCGAAAAAGAATTGCAAGAATTACTAAATGTAGACACCTCGAACTTCACCCCAATGAGTGAAAGTGATGAATTTGATGTAGAACTTGAACTTGACGAATTGTTGAAAGTAGTCATCGATGAATATTGCTGTGAGGAAGAAATTCCCAAGGAAGATGAACCCTTTGAAGAAATTACCGATGGTAACAGGTTCCGGATAAAATCTTCCTTGGAAGAACCACCAACCTTGGAACTTAAAGAACTCCCGAAACATTTGGAGTATGCTTATCTCCAAGGTACGTCACAATTACCTGTTATAATCTCATCAAAACTCTTCGTTAACGAAAGAGTAGGTTAATGTCCGTTCTAAAAACTCACAAGAAAGCAATTGCTTGGAAAACAACCGATATTCCAGGGATTAACCCCGCTTATTGTACTCATAAGATTCTAATGGAAGAAGATTTTAAACCCGTGGTAGAAAGACAACGAAGGTTAAACCCTAACATGAAAGAAGTTGTCAAAAAGGAGGTTATCAAGTTACTTAATGCCGGATTAATATACCCTATATCCGATAGCCTATGGGTTAGTCCTGTTCAAGTAGTACCCAAGAAAGGGTGTACAACTGTCATCCTTAATGATAAGAATGAACTCGTTCCTACAAGAACAGTCACTGGCTGGAGAGTCTGTATAGACTACCGTCGTTTAAACGACGCCACAAGGAAAGATCATTTTCCACTTCCTTATATTGATCAAATGCTAGAACGTTTAGCGGGAAAAGAGTACTATTGTTTCCTTGATGGATTCTCCGGTTATTTTCAAATTCCCATTGATCCAAAAGACCAAGACAAGACAACTTTTACTTGTCCATTTGGTACATTCGCATACCGACGAATGCAGTTCGGATTATGCAACGCGCCAGGAACCTTTCAAAGGTGTATGATGGCAATATTTCACGACATGATAGAAGGAAGTATGGAAGTCTTTATGGACGATTTCTCTGTTTTTGGAGACTCCTTCGATTCATGCCTTTCAAACCTCGAGCGAATGATAATTCGTTGTGAGGAATCAAATCTTGTTTTAAATTGGGAAAAATGCCACTTCATGGTAAAGGAAGGCATTGTTTTAGGACACAAGATTTCTCGAGATGGAATGGAAATAGATAAAGCTAAGATCGATGTAATCTCAAAGCTTCCTCCTCCAACTAACGTTAAAGGAATTCGTAGTTTCTTAGGTCATGCGGGATTCTATCGACGATTCATAAAGGACTTTTCCAAAATCGCTCGACCCATGACTAAACTTCTTGAGAAAGACAGTACATTCGACTTCAATGACGAATTCTTACAAGCTTTCTCCATTCTAAAAGATAAACTTACGAATGCACCTATCATAGTATCTCCCGATTGGTCCAAACCATTTGAACTGATGTGTGATGCTAGTGATTTCGCACTAGGAGACGTTTTAGGACAACGCCAAGATAACAAATTTCAACCAATATATTATGCAAGTAAAACACTAACAGGAGCACAATTCAACTATACAACTACCGAAAAAGAACTCCTTGCAATTGTATTTGCTTTTGATAAATTTAGATCATATCTTGTGTTTTCCAAAACGATTGTTTTTACTGATCATTCAGCCCTAAAGTACTTGTTCAAGAAACAAGATGCAAAACCTAGATTGATACGTTGGATTCTTCTCTTACAAGAATTTGATATAGAAATTAAGGATTAAAAGGGTGCTAAAAATCTCGCTGCTGATCACTTGTCTCGTCTTGAGAATCCCGACCTAGAAAAACTAGATGAGTCAGTTATTCATGACACTTTTTCTGATGAGTTTCTAATGAGAATAGAAACCGAATTTGAAGTTCCATGGTTTGCAGATTTTGCAAACTATCTAGCTGCAGGAGTATTAATTAAAAACCAAACGTACCAGCAAAAGAAGAAATTCTTTGCTGACTTAAAGTTTTACTTCTGTGAAAACCCTAATCTTTTTCGAATATGAGCGGATCAAGTTATCCACCGATGCATATATGGTAAAGAAGCTCAACAAATATTGGAGCACTGTCATCAAGGCCCAGCTGGTGTTCATTTTGGACCTAGCTATACAGCTAAGAAGGTATTTGACTCAGGTTTTTATTGGCCAATCATTTTCAAAGATGCACACCACATGGTTAAAACATGTGATGCATGTCAAAGATCCGGTAACATCTCAAAAAGGGACGAAATGCCACAAAAAGGCATTCTTGTATGTGCAGTATTTGACATTTGGGGTATTGACTTCATGGATCCATTTCCTGCATCGAATAAATGCAAATACATCCTTGTGGCAGTTGACTACATTTCTAAATGGGTCGAAGCAAAAGCTTTACCCACAAATGATGCCCGTGTTGTTGTCAGCTTTCTTAAAAACCTATTTTCACGTTTTGGGATTCCAAAAGTGTAACGACCCTGATTTTTCCAATCGTTTTATACTTATGAGATTAATATTTACATAAATTAAACCTTACCAACATGATAAGCAATCCAAATTGTTGAGACTTGTGTTTTTGAAAAGAGTTTTACACAACGTTTGACCGTCCAATTTGACCGAGGATATCACGAACTATATAACATACGATAATTATACCTTTGTGTATATATATGTATTTATATATATTTAACATGATCTAAGGATGGTTTAACATCTCATTGTGTACTAATGACAATGAGTTATAAGTATATTTTGAAACTACTAACTTAAGTTTTCAAAACGATAACTATACGTAACATTCTTTGATATATATACTTATAACCTATAATGCTTATACATGTATTGTATATATAATGTATTTAATCACTTTTTAAGGACTTAAATACATAAAACAACATAAGTATATTCACAAAAGATAGCTATATTTGAATTCTCATTCCGTTTCCTCAAGATTTCTATACGTATATCTAGGGTATATGTACCCGTATCATACCCAGCTTCTATATGTATTTACTATTGGTATATACACATCAAATCAACATCCTAATCAACATTATTACTGCCCTAGATATGAGGTAACTAGGATTTGTCAAGTAGCATGAATTATTAGTAAGAAAACAAAATTAGGAATCCTTTTCTTTCTTTATAAACTAAAAAAAGTTTTTATGAATGAACACCATTTCTTCACTCCATTTTCTCATACCTACACCCTCATTTCTCTCTCAAAATACTCCTAACTTCATACTTGATCATCTCCAAGCATTTTCCCCATCATTTAGCTTCAATTACAAGCCTTAAACACCATAAGAAAACTCTTTCAAGAACATATCAAAATAACCACCCATTTGAAGAAGTATACTTCCAACCTTTTGATCTAACTCCACCACTCTTTGATTCCAAGATTTTTTCTTATCTCTTACAGTAACTTTGTCCAAGTAACTTGAGGTAGTAACCTTGTTCATAATCTTGTTCGATTCATAATTATATAGCTATCTTATTTTATGTTATAAAATTTTAACAACAAGAACATAGTTTGAATGATTTTCAAACTTGTTTGCAAACTAAATAGATCCTTATAACTTAACTTCTAAAAAACTTCAAGACCTGTAATATATCATAATGATATGCTAACTTAACAAGATATAACTTGGTTTTACAAAGAACACCTTAAAAACTGAATCTACGTCGTCGGAGTGCAACCGGGGGCTGTTTTGGGTTGGATAATTAAAAACCATCTTGAACTTTGAATTGGAAGTTCATGTTCTGGAAAAATGATATTTCTTATGAATATGTTAACACATAAAAATTTCATGGTTTAACTCAAAGTGTAAGTATTTTTAGAAAAATGATCATTAAATGTTGTTTTTATGATGGAAAATGATCACTTTCATAAGTTTTACCAAAGTTTGACCTATAAACTGTGATTTCAAATACAAACTAAGGTATTTTCAGTTCATATTCTTAAAATTTGACTCGATCCAAGGAAGTGGCAAGTTGAACCAACAAAAACGGAGTTGTAATGAAGAAACTACGACTAAAACAAGATTGGGTATCCGAAGCTAGTTTAGCTACGAAAATATTTGGAGATAAAGTAAATTAATCATATCTTTTCTAATTAATATGATATTTTATATATAATTACTTATGATTTGATTTTATATATTTCAGGACCACCCGTAAACAACACGAGAAGATTAATCATAAGACCTCATGATTGTACGCAACACGTCATTTGACAACACGGTACTATATGTACGCAACACGTCATTTGACAACATGGTACCATGGGTCGAGATTAATTTTGATCAATATGAATACGATGGGGTCTTTATTTATTTTATTGAGCAACTAATTGTGGACCACTAACATCGGACTGCTAACTACGGACTAAGAAAATATTAAAAGTATTAGAAGTGTATATATATATATATATGTAACGATTACTTGAAAAGAAAATATGTTGATATATTATATATATATGGTTAGGTTCGTGATATCTATCGGAGACCAAGTCGAGTTAAATACCTTCAAGGCAAAAGTGAGTATATAGTCCCACTTTTAAACTCTAAATATTTCGGGATGAGAATACATGCATTTTATGATTTACGTTATGGACACAAGTGATAAAAAAAAATATATTCTACGTTGAGTTGTACCACTGGCATACTTCCCTGTAGCTTGGTAACTACTATTTACATGTGGTATTGTAAACGCGAATCCTGTTGATAGATCTATCGGGCCTGACAACCCCAACCGGACTGGACGACCAGTATTCAACGGTTGCACAGTACTTCGTTTCGGTGACTACACTTGGTACAGTGTAGTGAGATTTCATAATAAAGGGAATATACGACGTTGATTAAATGTTAAGTATGGTTATCAAGTGCTCAACCACTTAGAATATTTTTATTAAAACGTTTATGTATATGAAATCTTGTGGTCTATATTTATAACGCTGCTAGCATTAAACCTATATCTCACCAACTTTATGTTGACATTTAAAGCATGTTTATTCTCAGGTTAATAGAAGTCTTCCGCTGTTTGAATATATGTTAGAGAAACCATGTGCATGGAGTTATACATGTTTTATTCGAGGAAGCATTGCATTCACAAAATCATCACCGTGTATTTATTTTGACTGCATTGTCAACGGAAGTATTCTTGTAAACTGTTATTTACGGTGATTGTCTATATGTAGAAATCATCAGATGTCGAAAACATTGAATTTTAAATATTCATTTATGGTATATCTTTTCAAAAGAAGGCAATGTTTATAAAACGTATCATATAGAGGTCAAATGCCTCGCGATGTAATCATATGTTATTGTATTCGTCCCTATGGATTGGGTCGGGTCGTTTCATGTGGTATCAGAGCGGTGGTCTTAGCGAACCAGGTCTGCATTAGTGTGTCTAACTGATAAGTCGTTAGGTTGCATTAGTGAGTCTGGACTTCGACCGTGTCTGCATGTCAAAATTTTGCTTATCATTTTGTGTCGAAAATCATCTACTTATCATCTGTAGGAAATTACCTGCTTATCATCTTAAGTCTAAACGCGTCTTACTGCATTCATTGCATGAATGGTGAATAGACAAAATTCATATCTTAGCGTATTTGCTAATTCATATCTACGCGTATCTGTTACTGTAAACTTTGTCTGACATATTCCGTAAATCCCTCCGTAATCTATGAGATCTTTTGTTCTATATATGTGGATATTCTATATAATTAGAATACCACCCGATAGCCGGAAAATCATTTCATATCGAAAAATCCTTTATTCAATCATACGAAATGGAACTCGTCACTAGTTGAAGTCCCTCGGATTCCGATATGGAATACCACTCAAGCTCCGAAAGCAGTGTGACCGGAATGGATCAACCAATCAGTCATCATCTATTTTGGATGGATTGGGGATGGGTTCGTAGCCTCCTCAATCATTGGAGACAAGAAGAAGGTGATCCCTTCCATCCACCAAATTGCCCTCTTGGTGATGAACCTGAAACACTTACCGGTGAACCTGTTCGAGAAACCATTTTCTCTCTCATTTCCAGAGTCTCTCGTCATGATTATATACTACATCAAATTCTAGATTTTATTTATCCGTTCGTCCGAACCGACAATCACCCCGGTGTAATAGAAGAAGTCAACGAGCTTCGCACTCGGGTAGTGGCTTTGGAGAATACGGTACGAAGGTTACAAACACCATCAACAGCATCAGCAGCATAACCAGTACCGTCAATAACATCAACATCGCAAGCCTCAATACCCTAAGCACCAGCAGCATCACCAGCATCAACGTTATCACCATCATCAACATCAACAGGATCATTACCACCACCAACAATCACATCCGCATCAAACGCCTCAATATCACCATCCGTACCTCGGATATCACCGTCACACTCACCATAGATACCAAGAAGTACCAACAACAACAAACGATGAAGTATTGATTCATAACTTCATCGGAGAAACATTCTATGGTGATTATGTAATCTCTAAAGACATAGAGATTACCTATTTCTGCCTTAACCATAAATCAGATGAGTGGACAGAAATGATAAAAGGAAGAGTAGAAACCCCGACAAGAATGATGCGTAAGGTACAAGCTAGACTTGTTTTACCAACTGCATCAGCAGTACCCTTAGCCTCACCAACACAGTCAGTGCTGTCAACATCGTTAGAATTGTCAGCAATTTTGACATCACAAGCTCCACCAGTTCAAGAATCACCGTGGACATCATCAATAACGCGTATATTGCATCAACGAGTTATGAAGTATTAACTCATTCTTCTGAAGAATTTATATAAATATTTTATATATATGAATTCGGAAACCAAAATAAATCTTTTCGTACTAAGCTATTAAGTATGAATTGAAAAAGGGTAGATACTACTCGTTTAAATTCATACTACAAATATGCAATGATGTACGTCCTTCGTCAGCAACTTAATCATCGTTAACTACAATCCCTGTTTCAATTCAATGAATTTCGTTTTATAATAAACCAAGTGTATTATTCAATAATATGTTTGATTTTACACTTTCATCTTCAATGTACTCGAAGCTTACTGGGAAACAACATTCATATCTTGCGAAGTTAGCAAGAGTTCAATGAGTATCAGCATGATTCACTAAGAAAATATATATAAGAATAAATAATGAAGTATTGATCCATAACTTCATTAATATTCTGTGAAGAATATGTGGTTCCTAATAGTTTTAGAGATTACTTATTCTAGCTCAAATCAAAAATCAAATGAGTCTAATATTATATTGACTTATTAAATTCATGATTACATCTGAAGAAGATATATATGTACATATATTTTCATAAAGATTGTAATAAAATTCTCTGGTACAAAACATTACTTGTGAAATTTTTTTTAACGGGTAGGTAATACCCGAGAGATATATAAATTCACAATTAATATGATTATATTCTTCGACTCTAATTCAACAATCATCAACTATACTCACTACCTTCACAATAATATACATTCTTTCATAGAAATCAAAACAACCATTCTCATCCAAATTTGATTACGACAAAACGAAATTCAAGTCAAGACTTAACAAAAGACATCACTCTTAGGACTCTTACATCTTTCAAAACTATACTTTGACTTCAAAACTATGCTAGAACATCATTCGATTCTTGGAACCCAGAAAAATATTTGTATCATTCAAAGTCCTAAAACATCATATGTATATTAACAATTACAATCTATGATCAAACCCTTCGAAATTTCTGAAGACACTTCAAATAATGGACAATCGAGATGATGATCCAACCACACATTACCAGCAGTCTTGCACCTGAAAAGCTCTCGAAACAAAGGAAATAATTTAACACGTATCCGCGTTAAATATTTTAACATTTATTAGCAAAAATAACTTTGCGATTCCTTTTCAAAATAGCAAATTTTGTCACAGTTTCAGCAAGTCAACCTCGACTTTCCATTCGAAGTAGCCTTATTATAACCTGTAATACATACGATTACCCTTTTGTTACCAGGGAACCTTTTATATTCCACGACATTATCAGCAGATGTACCAGCAACTCGTTACCCCTTTGGCGGAATCAACAATTGGTATTTTGAAATCTCGCAGCATTTCTATTTCGGCAGATATATATATATATATATATATATATATATATATATATATATATATATATATATATATATATATATATATATATATATATATATATATATATATATATATATACAATGTCTATCCCCAAGAATTACATATTTCAAATGTGAAGTTTCTGAAAAATGCTCCAGTCTACGAATTAGTGCTATTAAGTTTTGGAAAAGACTGATAAAGTGGTAAAGACAGTAGACAACAATTACGGTCAGAAGTTTGACAATAAAGAATAATAGATTGGAAAAGCTCGAATGAAAAATTTGGTACTGGAAAACGGATTGAGCAAAGTATAAAGGAGGTCGTGGACAAATCAAAATGACGAAATCTACCTTCAAAGGATTCAAATGATTCAGTGTCTGCTGAAACCGTTAGTAAGAACCTTACTCCTTATTCTAAACATTCACAGACAGATTTTTCGCGTCATTCCCTGATCTTAGATATTTTAAGATATCATCGTATTTTTCATTATAAATATCTCCGATATTCCTGAAGATATATTCCCAACTATCCTCATCAAAAATCATTTATCTCTTCACAATATTTGCGTTACAACATAAAAGAAACTGTATTAGTTTCTAAATTCTGAAAAATTCGAGTTTAAAATATGAATGTTTTGAAGTAGTGTTGGAAACTGAAGCATGAATTAGTATAATATAATGACACTTGATCAACGTGATTATATTACAGTAATTCATGCTGAGTTTCTAAAGGGAATATAATGATTCACTGATCATAACGTCATCATGTGCCATGTTACACAACTCTTACATTCTACCCAATCTCCAAACATATTAAGAACTTATCTCCTTGATAATTCTATCTTTTCGGACATTCTGGTAACTTACCAAATCAAGATCGTGCAATTACTATTTCCTTATTAGAACATTAACTATGTTTATTTCAAAATCCATACCTACGAAATCCGGACCATTATTCGCTTGTCTCGAAGTCGGGAAGAGGAAACAGAAGTATGGAACTGTTGAATATAAAAGAAAATATAAAGCTCGACAACAACAAATAAATTACAAACCGTGTATATCAATACGTATTGCAACGTAAAGGCACGGGAGAATTAACAATACTATAATCCCAAGGTAATAGTAGAAATAAATAAAATCCTCCGGAGGTAGATGAAAAAGAAGAATGACAGAGATGAAAGTTAAGAGTATATCCGGGATCAGTACTGGATGAAGCATACTAATAAATGTTTTAAAGTATGAATTGAGGGAGGAAGAATAGAAGGTATGAGTTGTAAGAAAATGAAGGGAGGTGGATTTATAGTAAAAGATCCGACAGAGCAATCAAAATAGATGATCGCATTTAAAGCGGATTCTAATTTCCTTGATTATCGAAGAATCAAATCTCATTATGAAGATTTTACTCCAAATCTCTTGAACTTGGAAATCAATCCTATCTACGTCAAAAGATATGACGAATCTATACCTACTCATTTCACCCTTTGGTGATAGCCTCACTCGTACTCTTCACAAAAATCAAATTGCTTTATCAATATTACTTGATGATAATAAAACTCTAATTTCCAACTCGTATACATCATGAAAACATACTTATTGTCAGCCATGACCATCCCATTCAAATTTCAGGACGAAATTTATTTAACGGGTAGGTACTGTAACGACCCTGATTTTTCCAATCGTTTTATACTTATGAGATTAATATTTACATAAATTAAACCTTACCAACATGATAAGCAATCCAAATTGTTGAGACTTGTGTTTTTGAAAAGAGTTTTACACAACGTTTGACCGTCCAATTTGACCGATGATATCACGAACTATATAACATACGATAATTATACCTTTGTGTATATATATGTATTTATATATATTTAACATGATCTAAGGATGGTTTAACATCTCATTGTGTACTAATGACAATGAGTTATAAGTATATTTTGAAACTACTAACTTAAGTTTTCAAAACGATAACTATACGTAACATTCTTTGATATATATACTTATAACCTATAATGCTTATACATGTATTGTATATATAATGTATTTAATCACTTTTTAAGGACTTAAATACATAAAACAACATAAGTATATTCACAAAAGATAGCTATATTTGAATTCTCATTCCGTTTCCTCAAGATTTCTATACGTATATCTAGGGTATATGTACCCGTATCATACCCAGCTTCTATATGTATTTACTATTGGTATATACACATCAAATCAACATCCTAATCAACATTATTACTGCCCTAGATATGAGGTAACTAGGATTTGTCAAGTAGCATGAATTATTAGTAAGAAAACAAAATTAGGAATCCTTTTCTTTCTTTATAAACTAAAAAAAGTTTTTATGAATGAACACCATTTCTTCACTCCATTTTCTCATACCTACACCCTCATTTCTCTCTCAAAATACTCCTAACTTCATACTTGATCATCTCCAAGCATTTTCCCCATCATTTAGCTTCAATTACAAGCCTTAAACACCATAAGAAAACTCTTTCAAGAACATATCAAAATAACCACCCATTTGAAGAAGTATACTTCCAACCTTTTGATCTAACTCCACCACTCTTTGATTCCAAGATTTTTTCTTATCTCTTACAGTAACTTTGTCCAAGTAACTTGAGGTAGTAACCTTGTTCATAATCTTGTTCGATTCATAATTATATAGCTATCTTATTTTATGTTGTAAAATTTTAACAACAAGAACATAGTTTGAATGATTTTCAAACTTGTTTGCAAACTAAATAGATCCTTCTAACTTAACTTTTAAAACACTTCAAGACCTGTAATATATCATAATGATATGCTAACTTAACAAGATATAACTTGGTTTTACAAAGAACACCTTAAAAACTGAATCTACGTCGTCGGAGTGCAACCGGGGGCTGTTTTGGGTTGGATAATTAAAAACCATCTTGAACTTTGAATTGGAAGTTCATGTTCTGGAAAAATGATATTTCTTATGAATATGTTAACACATAAAAATTTCATGGTTTAACTCAAAGTGTAAGTATTTTTAGAAAAATGATCATTAAATGTTGTTTTTATGATGGAAAATGATCACTTTCATAAGTTTTACCAAAGTTTGACCTATAAACTGTGATTTCGAATACAAACTAAGGTATTTTCAGTTCATATTCTTAAAATTTGACTCGATCCAAGGAAGTGGCAAGTTGAACCAACAAAAACGGAGTTGTAATGAAGAAACTACGACTAAAACAAGATTGGGTATCCGAAGCTAGTTTAGCTACGAAAATATTTGGAGATAAAGTAAATTAATCATATCTTTTCTAATTAATATGATATTTTATATATAATTACTTATGATTTGATTTTATATATTTCAGGACCACCCGTAAACAACACGAGAAGATTAATCATAAGACCTCATGATTGTACGCAACACGTCATTTGACAACATGGTACTATATGTACGCAACACGTCATTTGACAACATGGTACCATGGGTCGAGATTAATTCTGATCAATATGAATACGATGGGGTCTTTATTTATTTTATTGAGCAACTAATTGTGGACCACTAACATCGGACTGCTAACTACGGGCTAAGAAAATATTAAAAGTATTAGAAGTGTATATATATATATATATATGTAACGATTACTTGAAAAGAAAATATGTTGATATATTATATATATATATATGGTTAGGTTCGTGATATCTATCGGAGACCAAGTCGAGTTAAATACCTTCAAGGCAAAAGTGAGTATATAGTCCCACTTTTAAACTCTAAATATTTCGGGATGAGAATACATGCATTTTATGATTTACGTTATGGACACAAGTGATAAAAAAAATATATTCTACGTTGAGTTGTACCACTGGCATACTTCCCTGTAGCTTGGTAACTACTATTTACATGTGGTATTGTAAACGCGAATCCTGTTGATAGATCTATCGGGCCTGACAACCCCAACCGGACTGGACGACCAGTATTCAACGGTTGCACAGTACTTCGTTTCGGTGACTACACTTGGTACAGTGTAGTGAGATTTCATAATAAAGGGAATATGCGACGTTGATTAAATGTTAAGTATGGTTATCAAGTGCTCAACCACTTAGAATATTTTTATTAAAACGTTTATGTATATGAAATCTTGTGGTCTATATTTATAACGCTGCTAGCATTAAACCTATATCTCACCAACTTTATGTTGACATTTAAAGCATGTTTATTCTCAGGTTAATAGAAGTCTTCCGCTGTTTGAATATATGTTAGAGAAACCATGTGCATGGAGTTATACATGTTTTATTCGAGGAAGCATTGCATTCACAAAATCATCACCGTGTATTTATTTTGACTGCATTGTCAACGGAAGTATTCTTGTAAACTGTTATTTACGGTGATTGTCTATATGTAGAAATCATCAGATGTCGAAAACATTGAATTTTAAATATTCATTTATGGTATATCTTTTCAAAAGAAGGCAATGTTTATAAAACGTATCATATAGAGGTCAAATGCCTCGCGATGTAATCATATGTTATTGTATTCGTCCCTATGGATTGGGTCGGGTCGTTTCAAAAAGCATTAATCAGTGATCGTGGAACCCATTTTACAAATCAATTACTCGAGAAAGTACTTAAAAAGTACGGAGTTAATCATCGTTTCTCAACTTCTTACCACCCTCAAACGAGTGGCCAAGTTGAAAACACAAATCGAGGTCTTAAACGAATTTTAGAAAAAACGGTTAAAAATAATCCTAAAATCTGGCATCGAAAGTTAGATGATGCGCTTTGGACATTTAGAACTGCATTCAAAATGCCCATTGGTACTACACCTTTCCGATTAATTTATGGTAAGGCGTGTCATCTACCTGTCGAAGTTGAACACAAGGCATATTGGGCTCTAAGAGAATGTAACACCGACCTTGTGGAAGCCGGAGAAAACCGATTCTTACAACTTAATGAGTTAGATGAGTTAAGACTACAAGCTTATGAAAACTCTAAAACATACAAAGAGAAAACTAAAAGATGGCACGATGCACGATTAAAAGAAAGGAAAGAATTCGAACAAGGGGATAAAGTATTAGTTTTCCAATCACGTTTTAAGTTTTCACCTGGGAAACTTAGATCCCGGTGGACTGGGCCATATATAATAAAACAGGTTTTTCCATCTGGATATGCAGAGCTATATAGCAAAGATGGTGGAACTTTCAAGGTGAACGGTCATCGGCTCAAGTTATACTTTGACGAAATCAACACTACGAAAAGAGACGAAATCACTTTCTACCCTAAGGACAAGTAAATTTGGGGTAACTTTAAGGTTTTCAACTCCATTCTCGATCTTTAGTTTTATCTTTAAGAGTGAGGTTTGTTCTGTCTTTCCCTAGCAGACACTAAAGAACTAGTCTTCTCCCTCCATTCTACCTTTTTATTTTCTTTCATTTTTTTATTTAGTTTATTTTCAAGATGCGCAATCAATATGTCTACAACCACTTCCTTTTGATGCGCGATAAAATTTTACCGAGGGATGTGGTATTAGATATAAAGACTAGATGCGACCAGGCGAGTAAAGAAATAAGGCAAGAACTTAATGAGAAAAATTATGCCAAAGGCAAATCAAAATCAGCTAAGAAGCGTCGAGCGCGTCATTCGGGCAAGTGTGTAAAATGTGGAAAACCGACTCATTACGGAAATTGCCCAAAGAACCAGACAGACTCTAATTACGAGTACGTAACCTTGTGCCGAAAAGGGCCTTTTAAATGTTCAAAGGAAAACCTCTTAAACTAACGAGGTTACGCCTACAAAGCCATGGGGGGCGAAATGGTACGACTCTACTATGAGGCGAGTCAACGGGGTTTCACCATCTAAATCTTTTTCTCGCCAATTGTGTGTTTGTGCATTTTTGTGTGTTTTGTGAATTTTTGTGTGTTTATGTTTTGATGTGTTTTAGTTTGTATTTGTTTGATGTGTGTTTTATTAAAAAAGGGGTCTACCATTTAAAAATGATGAACCTTGAGTTCAACCTGTTTTCATTGAAATCGATAATGTTAAGTGTAACAACTGAATTGTCGTTCTTCAAATTGCACAAAATTTATTGTTGGATTCATAATATATCTTTTAAATAGTAAACCACAAAAACAAAAGAAAAATTATTTCTACTAAAAATATACTTTTTTATCAATAACCGTAAAAATATATAACTTATAAACTATGTCGTGGGTAATGATAGGTGTAACAACCGAGATTATCTCTACCTAGTTGATAGGAAACAAAGTTTTAAGTTTGAAAATTAGTTAGTTTGAAAGTATATGTGTATATATATATATATATATATATATATATATATATAGTGTATTTTAAATTCATTTAATTTTTATTTTTCATGTACTTGATTTAAAATTTTAAAATATTAATTTTCTTTTAATTTTAAATATTTAAAAAGAAAAATATAAAGTGTTTTGTTTTGTTTCTAAATCGTTTTCGTTAAATATTAAAAATTTAACTTTTAATGAATTAAAATTTTACAAATTGAATTTAAAAATTTATAAACGGATAAAGACTAGGTATAACAACCGAAATTTCCGTAACAACAAATATAAATTTATAAAAGATATTTTAAAAATTTAATTAATTATAAGTTGAAAAAGGGGGGGGGGGGGCCAGGGAGCACAACTTGAGTGGGTACATCATCAGGCATATCTATACGCAGCTATCCCACAGACTTACGCACCCTCAGCCTTTCCTTCATACACCCCATGGCAAGCACCCGGTGATCCTATACCTCCACCTTATGATCCCAACGCTGCTCTAGCTGCAAGTCAGGATGCCTATCGGCGTTTTTACGAGGAACAACGCCAAAATGAACAGCGGCAGCAACAACAACAGGAACAGGAAGATCAAGGAGGCCCTGTATGGCCATTTTTATAGTTTTTAGTTTTTTTTTGTTTTTTTTATATTGTTTGTAAAAAAATGATTTTTATGATGTGTTTTAAGTATTTAATTTTACTTTTATATATATTATATATACAAAAACTTTTAGTGTGGGGTAAAATTTTTATACTACTAAAGTACAACCCCATCTCGTGTGTGATTAACATATTTGTTGACAGGTACTTACGCTGATGAGATTCGACATAATGAAACATGAAAGTATTATTGTGATATGAGGATTGGATATGTTTATACAATAAGCATTTTACAATGTCCAATTACTTAACAAAGGAAGTTCCATATACTTTACACTTTTTGTCCTCTCAAATTTATACATTTAATCTGATTTTATGTAATGAGGGCATTACATAATCTTAAGTGTGGGGTGGGAATATATAAATTCTAGATAACTTATAAATTGGAGGTTTTTATGATAATTTTGAACATTTTTAAACAAATATATCTAGTCAATTTTTAAGGTAATTACGAGCAATTAAAGATTTGGTGTCAAAAACCGAAATTATTGTCTCTATACATTAAAAATACATAAGTTTATTTGATTAAAACCTATAAAAGAAAACCAAGTATAACAGAATTTATAAACCTATATGTTTAAAACCATTTATCACATGTTTCTATGAAGTTATTGCAGATATCATTGCTTTGGAATGTATAAACCTGAATATCCCATTGATACGAGTAATAAAGGATGAATCAAGTCCATCCCTTAAGGAAGTAAAGTCTTCCAAAATGACACACTTGCTAACTTATGTTAGAAGATGTAGTCCAGAACAGCTCTAGGTTGACGAAAAATCTTGAAAAGTCATCTCTATCATCGGCTGGAAATCCACCTCACCTCAGCATCAAACAGGGTTTTTGGTGGCCAGACTTATCCTAACCATGAGATGGATCTGTCTCGTACAATTGGGGGGGGGGGGGCACATTGCAAATTAGCTTTTAAGTCTAATGAATCTAATCCCCAGATGGATGATCTCCGTAAAGATTAACCGCATCTATGTTTGACTGCGGTCAACATACATATGCCATAACAAATTGAGGTGTGCAAACTCATGGTTCACCGATGATATTTGGACACGATATAAGTTTCTTCTAAAACTTATGCTATTTTATGAATTATATTGTGTAAAACCATTTTTAGGACATTCGGTTTCAAGTTCCATGATACTTCAATCATGGGGGCGGATAGCTTGCTAATCGCCGACTGAGACTACGGTTTTCAGTTACCCTCGATCGAAATTTGAGGTTAAAGCCGGAAAACGTGTCTAGTGTAACAACTAGCATGCCATTTTATAAAATCATAAAATGTTTTCACAAGGTTCAATTTTCCCTAAGGATCCAAAATTTTTTTTAAACCTTAATCACGAGTTTCAACTTTGTTTCTGTTGTCAGAATTTCATTTCGTGTGGTGTGCGTGTGATCCAATAAATATTGTGTAGTGTTTCCAACTTGTTCCATATAGCGTGTGTTTTCATTTCGTGTGGAGTGTGTTGTGTGATTCAATGTTCAACATGGAAAAATATGTAATGTTCCGATTCTATTTAGAAGATGTAATTGCTTGAGGACAAGCAACATTCAAGTGTGAGGTATTTTGATATTGCTTTAAACATACATATATTTCGACGCAATATCATTTATATTTCATCGGCTTTTACCGAAACGAAGACATTCAAATGCATAATTCACGAGAAAAACGGCAAAAGTAAACGAGAGAAGAAATAATAATAAACGACGGGTTTTAACCAAATATATATTTAGATAACGTTTATCCAAATGAAAGTCCAAGATGATCGAAGAAAAAGATTTCAAATGAAAGTTCCAAGTCAATATACGTCAACACGGTGCAAACAAAGAACAAACATAAAATTAAAAATAAGAAAATTTCGGTTTCAACTTACGCGAAACACGTATAAGTCCACGCGAAACGCGTAAGTTATGTTATAAATGCAGATTCAAAGTTACTCTTATGCGGAACGTGTACATCTCCACGCGGAACGCGTAATGTTATTACTCTTACGCGAACCGTGTGCTTCCTTACGCGAAACGCGTAATGTTGAGACCAGATTCAGATCCAAAATGCAAATGGGACGGTGACTTTATGTTTAATAATAATACTTTACAGACTTTTACAGCAAAGATATCATTACACCTACTGCTCTTCTACTATAATACGGAGTATATTGTGAAGAACAAGAGGAGGATCAAGTACACATACAGAAAAATACAGAAAGAGAGTAGAACAGAGAGAGAGAGATATCAAGTCCAATTAATTTAACTAGTATCTTTATACTCCGTATAATTTAAGTCCAGTTCCAATTAATTTTCAAGTTCAAGTTTTAGGATAGTTTCAATATTAAGGGTGTATTGTTCGTGATTAAGGGTATTATTGTTCGAGTGCAAAGGGTGTTGTTATTGTAATTTTCTACCATTTGAAGTTAATGAAAGTGAAGATTTTCGTAAGTTTATCCCATTAAAATTATCGTTATCAATTTTTATCGTTATTATTATATTTGTATATTTATATTTTTATGTTTACCCTAGTATAATGAGTAGCTAAATTTCCCTAGTGTTTGCTTAGATATAGAGCCTCTAGTGAAATGGATTGTTATCATTTGTAAAAAAATTAAAATGAACTTAAGTATTTTTAACATTGTGCCGAATTAAAAGAACCATTATTATGTACTTAGATATTTAACCCTTGTCACTTAATTTATTAGATTCAAATTACGAAAGTTATTTTTATTTATATAAATTAAGCTTCAACATTAAAAATGATTTAGATGAACTTATGAATAATTTATTAACACTAAATTAGAAATAAAGTTCGGTGGTTTGGGTAATATCACTAGCTATATAAAAGTGAAATTGTAAAAAGGGAAACCGTTATGATTTGGGTTTTGGCGAAAGACAAAACTGGGTTAGGTCTCAATTTAAATACTTGGGGAATAGTAACTATCCAAATAAGATCAAATGAAAATTAGACTTAATTTAGCTAGTTGAAATTTTATTTATTCGAAACAAAAATATAAGGTTTTATACTAAACATTTTAATAGAGCTTAAACTTAAAACAATCCATGGATCTAGAGGTGACATATTTAAGTAAACACTCCCATTTATATATTGCAATTTATTATTATTATTATTATTATTATTTATTTACATATTATTATATAGATTAAATAAAAATATTAACTCAAATATACTTCAGTTTAAACGTACTGTTTTGTCACATTAAATATAACCTACGCGTACCGTGTACACTTTCACACGAACCTCGTAACTTCAAAAATATATGCGGAACGCGTATATACGTACGCGAAACGCGTACGTGTAACACCAGTACTGTTATGAATTTATTTAAATTTCAAGGTTTTAATTAAAATCTTTATTATGAATTTTAAGTGTTTAATTATAATTAGTAAAATTATTATAATTCCCTTTAGACCATCTTTAATTTAATTAAAACTTATTATTTATTTAATTTAAGTAAATCTGTATTTTATTTTATTGGTTAAAACAGATTCCAAATCAATTAGTTTTATTACAAGTTATTGTTTTATTAATTACCATTTAGAAATAAAAATTGTTTTAATCAAAAAATAGTATAGTTTCAATTAAGTTCACTTTTAAGTTAATAATTATAAATCATGTAATCGTGTAATTTTTAAATTAGTTTAATTAATTTAAGATTTAGTTATATTTTAGTATTATTTTGCTAAATATAAATTCCTAATCTAAAACCCCCTTTAAATCAGTTTAACTTAAAAGACTATTAAAAACCATTAAAATACTCCATCTACCTGTGGAACGAATCGGATTTACCTATAAAACTAAACTACGTGGATAGGACTAGTTGCCTATATATGTGTGAAATCAACCTGAATTCATTAAAACACCACATATACAATAAAACAATTCGTGTAACAAAATAACTCAAATCCGTTCATAAATAAAGGTACTGTTTCACCGCATCAAACATATTCAAGCTTTTCAATCCGTTATTGAAGTTTATCCTTAAATCCGATCATATATATATCGATAATCATCATTAATGCTTAGTATGCATGCATCTTCAGACTCTACCCCCGCCTCGATCGACCGGATATTATGAAATGTTGTTGTGCTGTTGTATTAAAGTCGGTTTGATATTACTTTGTACTATTTCATAGTATTGATTATCTATGAGTGTGTAAATTAACATTATTGTGTTATAATAAAAGTGCGATCAATGTGTGCAAGTGTAACGTATTTTGTGTGTTTGTACAATAACCGGCGATTAGTGTTGATATGGGGATATACAAGTCACAGAGATTGAGGATTGAGTGATTATGGTTTTGGTTTGATTCGTTGGCGATTCCTCGAAGGTAACAATCAGGAGATTGTTTTACGCCACCGAAGCAAATGATATAGCATGATTGTGTTATTATGTGTGTACTTATCGAATGTGGAATGTATCCTGCATTCTATTCTATTTATAAGTGGGATGGAGCGGCTTCCTATACCATCTCGCTAGTTCCCAATGATTTTGGAACACTAGTTGACTTTCCCTTTTGGTAAACCTGCAGAGGAAATTGAGCTTGTCCCTTTCCTTTGTCGTACAGGCGTGCACCGAGCTAGAAATAGTTTCGCTAGCTTGACTTTGTAATTGATCGAGGTTTAATGGGCTCTAAGATCACTATTGTTGCTCTGATTTCGGGACCCCGTTCACTATAGCTAAAGTTTTCCTTCGTTCTATATATTGTGGCCAGAACCTCCGAAGCAAACTGCGAAGCTGGTAAACGGGCCGGAGGTTATAACGACCCTCATTTTTCCATTCTATATTTTTACATTAAATGCCCAACAATATAATTAAACTTAACGATTAAACTTTAATTAACGATTGATAAGTAATAAGAATTATAAATTATGTTGATTAACTTGGTGTAATAATTGACAAGTTAATAAAAAGATAAAAATAATGAGCTTATTAATTTTTGCGAACAAAATAAATAACCATAAACCTTGTACACTTAAATAATTAAACTTGGATAATTAAGGAATCATTTAAGCTAATCTATAGTACAAGGACTAAAGTGAAAAAGCTCCAAACCCTAATTCTCCTAATCCTAGCCGAAAATTTGAAGGGAAAATTACCCTTTTGCCCCTCTAAATTTCTGCCCAAGAAACCCCCATCACCTCCTCATTTAACCTAACTTGTTCCCAAAGTAATTCCTAATTAAACCCCAATTCTAGAATTCTCTAATCACTCCTATAAATAGAGACCTAGGCTAAACCATTTTCTTGTACCAAATCATTCTCTCATTATTAAATATATACATATATACATACCTAAACCCTAATTATTAAACCCTAATTTAATAAAACCCTAATACATTAAATAAAACCCTAATCATTACCTAATCATTTACTTCACTAAACCCTAAACCTAATAATACTATTAAACATTTATCACATAAACCCTAATCATTAAATACTACTTTAATTAATTAAACCTAATTAATTAATACTACTACTTAACCCTAATACTATTTATACTACAAACTACTACTTATACTACTACTTAACACTTATACACTCATACTACTACTATCACTTAAAAAAATACTACTTATAGTATGACACACGATTACAATAGTCATTCACGATAACGTGTGATTACTCGAACGTCAACGCTACTTAAGGCCTAGGGTGATCCTTGGTACCTCTATGGGATGCTTGTGGATTACGAATGCCAAACTTAGATTTTGGTCAAGAAATCCTGGGCCAACCGGTAACAATTGGTCATTCTGGTGACTCGGCGGTGGAATAAATGTTTGGGTATGATGCACAATGTTAAACTCGATTATAGTAATCATACACTTAGTTATCTTCACACTTAATAGGTGGTAGACTTATTAAGGACAACTCACTAGTGTTCGACACTAACTTACTAAAAGTGGAAATTACTAAAAATGGAAACTTGCTAAAAGTAGAAACTTACTAGGAATGGAACTTAGTAAAATGAACTATACTTAAAACACTTGCATACTTAAACTTAAATTTGGACAAAACATATAACTACTCTTAAATGTCCTTAGGTTGACTTCCTGCTCATTCATCCAAACTTTCTATTCCGAGAAATAACTCTCTCTCCTACATACTAAGGTGAACTCATAGCCCCACTCTTTCTTGCATGCAACTTATTTAACTTTTTGGGGTGAGACACATGCTACTTTTACTATTTACAATTTAGACACAAGTACCAACTGTTAAACTATGCTATACCCGGCTATGTCCGACTAAGTCCCTACAGTGATATTTTTAATTGCTGTTAAATGCATTCTTAA
Organism: Rutidosis leptorrhynchoides; assembly: GCF_046630445.1. Classification (NCBI taxonomy): domain Eukaryota; kingdom Viridiplantae; phylum Streptophyta; class Magnoliopsida; order Asterales; family Asteraceae; genus Rutidosis; species Rutidosis leptorrhynchoides. The sequence goes on from NC_092333.1 coordinate 718,729,350, forward strand.
TTATTGGGGGTAGGCCTATCGGGAGTAACGTCCCCGATACATTTGACCAAGTCATTGTATTACTTAATAATGAAATTAAACCGACAAGTATAGACACAACTTGTCATTGGGGCAAACTTTGAACGTTTAGTCTAAATATCACGAATTGACATAACTTTTTGATCCCTGCGAGATCAACTTTATAAACTAAATCTTGTGGTCTAAAACAACGATCAAACTTATTTGTTAAACCTATGAACTTCACTCAACCTTTTTGGTTGACACTTTAGCATGTTTGTCTCAGGTGCCGATTGATCAAACTTATCTACTTACTGCTTATGTGATTGTACTTGAACTTAGGATCAAGAGATATCGCATTTATTATTCTTGCATTTGGAACAATTACTTTATTTTACTTTCCATTATTGTAACGACATTTCATTTTCCGCTGCGTACTCAATAAAGTTTGTTTTTATCATTTAGTATTGTTCTCGTATATTATAATATGTTGGTTTATTTGATATTAATGTCACATTCACCCAGGCCCTAGTTGGGGGTGTGATAGATTGGTATCAGAGCATAACCAGGCTGTTATAGAGAACCAGGATTGCATCTTTATGTGTGCCTTACTTGCTAGCTAGGGTGCCTTAGCAATCTAGGAAACTATAACCTTTCCTGCCTTAGACTTTAAAGCACTTAGGATTTCCTTATAATCTTAACAATTATGCTTTAATAAACTTGACTTAAAGATTCTAATCAAAGTCTCTTTCCTAATGTTAGGATGTCAAGCTCAAGCGTTAATCAACTAAATAAAATGACTCTCTTTAAATCTTCTAAAGAAATGGCTCGCTTTAAACCTACCAATGAAGTAGGTACTGGATACTCTTCCACCGAAAGACAAGTCCAAAGCCCACCTTATGGTCTTGGTGGTCCTCCCTCACCAAACTATAGTCCAAATACTTTACCTAAGTCTCCTGACTATTACTCAACCCCGAGAATTGAAGACAAGGGGAAACGCCCTGCTGATTTTAATGAAGATGGCCCGTCAAAGAAAAGAGCCCGATCTCCTTCTTACGGTAACCATAACGCCATGTGTGAAATCATGAATCTGCGAACAACTACAGAGAAGAACTTCGATGGTTTGCTTCGCCATGTTACAAGGATCGAGGCTCGTATGGATGAAAAAGATTTAGTAATCAAGAAACTTGTGGAGGAAAATGCGGAGTTAAAGAAAGATATAAAGTTGGTGAAGTATGAGGAAGAGCGTAACACCCGTTGGGGAAAACAATCGCTTGCTCATCTCAAGGAGGATGTTGATTTCTGGTTGGATATGGAAAGAAATCGAGTCAACAAGCAGCTTGCTCTAAAGGGGTACGATAACAACGCAGTCAACAGCCGCGTTACTAACCTCTACGATAACCTCGAGCATCTCTATGAGAAGCAAAAGGCGAGGAACGAGAAAGTTGATGAGTTTATGAAGACGATTGAGGGCGAGAAGAAGAAATATGAAGATTACTTCAATCTTAATATTTCTTAGTTATTTTTTTTCCAATTTCCTATCTATGTAAAGGCTATGCCTTAAACTATTTCTATTTCCTAATCGTGTATTAAAAAGGCTTATTAATGCCTCGTTCTAATAATATAAAGTGTTCTATTAATATCATGTGATATCAATGCTTTATTTTATTCATACTTGTAATTGCTCAAACTTATAACGTGTCTCCTTACCAAACTTATGTTCACTTCTATGTAGTGACATCATGGTTCGTCCAGCTGCACCTACTGTTAACAACATCGTGTTAACCACTGAGCAATTCCAACAGTTGCTTACTGCCACCCAAGGCAACGCTCAAGCTAATAATGTTAACACCCAACCGAAACCTTGTTCTTACAAGGACTTTACAAACTGCCATCCTCCCGCTTTCAAGGGAAATGAAGAGGCTATCGAACTAGTTCGATGGTTCGAGAAGCTAGAGTCTATCTTTCGTGTTTGCAACTGCGGGGATAACGATCGGGTCAAATATGCCACTAGCTCATTAGCCGGCAAGGTTTTGACTTGGTGGACTGCTCATGCTAAGTCCGTGGGAATTGACAATGCTAATGCAATTCCATGGGACGAACTCAAAAGCATGATGGTTAATAAATTCTGTCCCAGGAGTCAAGTTCAAAAACTTGAAGCCGAGTTCTGGGAACTCAAGGTGAAGGGTACCGATATTGAAAGCTATACCAACCGTTTTCTTGAGCTTTCTACTTTGTGTCCCGAGATGTTTCCTACCGAAGCAAGAAGAATTGAAAGGTATATTGAAGGGAGAGGATGTTCAGGGGAATGTTATTGCTGTCGAGAAGGTTACTCTTGATGCTGTGCTTCTCATGGCACAAAATCTGATGTTGGCCAAGAGAAGAAGAGCGTCGGCTAATAAGCAGGTTGATACTTAGGGTAATGAAGGTAAAAGGAAGTTTGAGCTGTCTCAAGGTTCGACTCAGAATGTTAGTAAGAAGCCTGCGGATAGCACAAGGATGAATTATAAGGGTACCTATCCTTTTTGTATTCGTTGTGAAAGACATCACCCGGGGCGGTGTACTGCTACTTTTTCGTTGTGTAAGAAAGTGGGACACGTTGCTAAGACGTGTAAGACTCCTCCAAAGGATAAAGCTATTGTTCCTGCCAAAGCTCCGCCTACTTGTTATACTTGTGGGGAAAAGGGACACATTAGTCCAAATTGTCCTAACAAGAAAGATAATCCCGCTACTGGAGCCAATACTACTGCTGCAAAGGGTCGTGCGTTTGTTCTTACTGCTGCTGAAGCCCGAGATGAAGATGAGGTCATCACGGGTACGTATCTTATCAATAATTTTTATGCAACTATTTTATTCGATACGGGTGCCGACAAAAGTTACGTGTCTAGTGAATTTTGTACCCTATTTACTGAAAAGCCTCAACCCTTAGAATCTAAACGATTAGTAGAAGTAGCCAATGGAAAGATCAGGAAAGTCGATAAAATCTATAAAAACTGAAACCTAATCTTAGCCAACAAAGAATTTAAGATAGACCTTTTGCCGGTCGAGCTCGGAAGTTTTGATGTCGTAGTTGGAATGGATTGGTTACGTCCATTACATGCTGCAATCTTGTGTTTTGATAAAACTGTTAACATTCCGTTGGGAAATGGAGAGACTCTAGTCATTCAAGGCGACAAGAGTGGTTCTAATCTCAACATTATCTCCTGTATTAAAACCCGCAAATACCTTATGAAAGGTTATCTAGATATTCTAACCCACGTTAAGATGATTGAATCGAAAGAGAAGTGTATTGAAGATGTACCAATGGTTAAAGACTTTCCCGATGTGTTTCCCGAAGATCTTCCTGGTCTTCCACCTCCTCGACAAGTTGAATTCCAAATTGATTTAGCTCCCGGTGCTGCTCCTATTGCTAAAGCACCATACTGTTTAGCATCATTAGAAATGAAGGAATTATCCAACCAACTCCAAGAACTATTGGATAAAGGTTTCATTCGTCATAGCTCCTCCCCATGGGGAGCTCCTATTCTATTCGTTAAAAAGAAGGATGGTACGTTGAGGATGCGCATTGATTACCGCAAACTCAACAAGCTTACTATCAAGAACCGTTATCCGTTGCCACGTATTGATGATCTATTCGACCAACTTCAAGGGTCAAGTATTTATTCAAAGATTGATTTGAGGTCCGGTTATCACCAATTCAAAATCAAGGAATTCGATATTCCTAAGACTTCTTTTCGCACTCGTTATGGGCACTATGAATTTTGTGTTATGCCTTTTGGCTTAACTAATGCTCCTGCCGTATTCATGGATCTTATGAATCGTGTTTGCAAGCCCTATCTTCACAAATTTGTCATTGTGTTCATTGAAGACATCTTGATCTACTCCAAGAGTGAGAAAGAACATGAGCAGCATTTGCGCATGATTCTTGAACTCTTACGGAAGGAACAACTTTACGCTAAATTTTCAAAGTGCGAGTTTTGGCTCAAAACCGTACAATTCCTTGGATATGTTGTTGATAGTAACGGAATACATGTCGATCTAGCTAAGATTACCGCTATTCAGAACTGAGAGATACCAAAGACTGCGAAACATATTCGCCAATTTTTGGGACTTGCCGGTTATTATCGAAGGCTCATAAAAGATTTTTCTGTTCTTGCTAAACCCCTTACGAAGTTAACTTACAAAGGGAAGAAGTTTGAGTGGTCTGAAGAACAGGAATCTGCTTTCAAGATTCTGAAGGAGAAATTGATCACAGCCCCGATTCTCTCTTTACCAGAAGGTACTGACGACTTTGTTGTTTACTGCGATGCCTCAAAGTAAGGCTTTGGTTGTGTTTTAATGCAACGTGAAAAGGTTATTGCCGATGCATCTAGACAGTTGAAGAAACATGAGGTGAACCATACCACACACGACCTTGAGTTAGGTGCCGTGGTATTTGCATTTAAGATATGGAGACATTATCTATATGGTACTAAGTTTACGGTGTACACTGACCATAAAAGTCTTCGACACATCTTTGATAAAAAAAAGCTGAATATGAGGCAAAGCCGATGGCTCGAGTTATTGAACGATTATGACTGTAAGATGGAATATCATCCTGGCAAGGAGAATGTGGTTGCCGATGCTCTTAGTCGAAAAGACGATGTTAAACGTGTTCGTGCTTTAAACCTAAAAATCAAGTCGAATCTCATATCAGGAATCTGTGAAGCTCAACTTGAAGCTGTCAAACCAACACTTATCGAAGGTGAAGGACCTATCGGTTTTGAGAACCAACTCCAAGTGAAAGCTAATGGTACACGGTACTTTGGCAATAGAATTTGGGTCCATCGTTTCGGTATTCTTCGTGAACTAGTCTTGGATGAAGCTCATATGACTAGGTACTCTATTCATCCCGGTTCCAGTAAGATGTATCACGATGTGAAGGAATTCTACTGGTGGCCTAACATGAAAGCCGACATTGCTACATATGTTAGTAAGTATCTCACTTGTTTGAAAATCAAGGCTGAACATCAAAAGCCTTCTGGTCTGTTGACACAATGATGTGTGAAATCTAGTATATAATTTATCTTGGAAAATGCCGGTTTAAAGATTACTACACACTAACGGGCAGTGTACCCGATCATGCAATAGTATAAAATTGGTAATTCTGAAATCGTTCCAAGGACAGTTTAAACGTGAGAATTAAGATTGCAACTAATAAAAAAAATAAACTAAATTAGTCTATGAAAATTGAAAGTACCAGATAATTTGTTTTGTGGCTATTTAACGATTAGCCAAATCAAAGATTGATTAAAAGTAAAAGACAATATTTTTGTGTTTTTAAGTTTATATAAAGTCAATGCAGACTCCACGAAAAGTAAAGGTATTTGAATTCAATAGATAAAAGAATGTTCGCCTAGATATCCTATTCGCAGTGTTGGATGATTTGTTATTAAGCACTATTTCTATTTATCAATACATGCAACTACATAGTCGGTTTACCCTGAGTTCTCTTTTAGCAAACACATCAAACTAGGATTTATTGGCTTAGGGTTCCCTTTCACCAAAGAACTCTTTCGTTTGTGACTTAGTAATTATCTAATTATAAGACTAAGATTCAATTGGTTACACGTTCGCTCCACACAATTCACCCCTATTTTGTTCAATCTATGTTACCCGGTTTACCCCCTTGGTCCAGTAAGCACCCAATTGGTTAAGACAAATCAATTGAAAATTAGATCACTAAATTGAAACAGGGTTCCATTTGTTCAAACAAGATCACTAATCAAGCCTAGTAACAATAATCAACTACCATAAGAATGGTTCTTAATCAAAACTCATAATTATTATGTATCAATTAAATCAAACATTAAAGTATCATCCAAACACATACGAATATTCAATCTAGACAAACATTAAAAGCTTAGCCAACAATCATGGCTAAAACCAAAATCACAATCAAAATAATAGAAGAATTCATTGTTCTAAACAAAGAGATAAACCTAATTAATGATTGAATCTTGAATGATGAATGAATCCAAGCGCGTTCCCGTAATGATTGAAGTGTTAGAATGATCTTGGGATTCCCCAAAAATCACCTTTTTTCGTCAAAAAGCTGCTGGAATTCGTCTGGATGCAAGAATGAATATTAGGGTAAAAATTCGGGCTTTAAATAGGAGAATTCTGAAACCGCCTGAAGATGGAGCGGCGCTCCAAATGTCGCGCGGCGCTCCGATTAATGATGAACTGATTCCTGGGCTTCTGAAAGCTCTCGACATGAAAATCCTGCCTACTGGAGCGGCGCTCCATGTTTTGGAGCGGCGCTCTAGACCCTTTTTGCTGAATCCGGACTGTAAAACTCATAAAATCACTCATTTTCGAACCAAACTCGAATCGAACCAATCTCTTTCACTCGTTTCCATAGAAAATCACTAAAACCATCAAATAACTTCAAAATTCATCCCATTGGTCTTAGACTCGAACTTTCACAATACTTATCGAAATAACACCAAATCGTATTCAAAAGAACCAAAATGTGTCCGGTATCGCTAAGGAAAACGCGTATGAAATATGCGATATCAAACAACCCCACACTAGAGTTTTTCTTGTCCTCAAGCAATCGAACTCGATAATAATCTTCTACCATATGATAACTTCTTCGAACATGTATGTAGAACCAACGAATAACCAACAAACCAACAACTAGCGTGGGCACGATTTGGAGTAAATATCAACCATACCTCCCACTTGCATTTCCCCGAAATTAACTTCTCAAACCTCAAGCAAATAATATGAACAAAGTAGCTATATATAATCTCCAATAGCGTACCAAATAAAATGAAGCAAAGTGTCTCGAACCATAATGTAAGTCTTCAAAGGAACCGAGAATCAAGTGGGATCCGAGCAACAAAAATATAACTATCAAACATGTGTGCCAAAAAGAAAGCACGAGCTACCCCGCAATTGGTCAAGCCAATGCCTGCCACAGTACCTAACATCATGAGATGTTGGTAATAAAATAATGTGCTTAGGAGGGTACACATTAAGTCCAGATATCATCGATAATCATGAGGTAATCATCTAATCTGTTAAGTCAATCATAGAGATTGAAGATCATCAGGCTTAAAAGCTGATATCTTACCTTTCTGGAGGTTATCCACTGGGAATCTGATCAATCACAGATTTGTGTATCATGGTGCGCTTCCCATTTGGCGAGACAGATCTCCCTCATCGAGATAAGTCTGACTACTAGTTTCCTTGTTTGATGTTGAGGCCTGGTAGATTTCCAGTCGATTTTAGCAATGACTTTTCAAGATTTTTCGTCACCCTACAACTGGTCTGGACTACAACTTCTGAAATTAATCAGCAAGTGTGTCGATTTGGAGACTTTACTCCTCGGGTTATATAAAGTGGTCGGGTGCAACATTGTCCTTGTTAGGAGAAACAATGAGGATCGCCCTATTAAAGTTTTCGATCTAGCGCATGGTCCGGCTTCGACCACACGACCAATCACCGTTCATACGGTTGACATCCGCCTTGGTGCAGATGACCCACGATTGAATTCCTAAAGAATTCGTAGGATTTCACATTCAATGGTAATGAACGTGGTTGGAATTAATTCCAAGTTGCCTACTTCCCACATGACAAGCTTTTCTGCTTGTTTTAAGAAAGGTATGAAGTAGATACTACCCTTCCGATAAATCCCAAAAACCATTAGGTGCCATAGCTTTTGGCTATGGGTTGTGTTGTCCAAGCAAACACAAGCACGTAGCTATTGTTCCTAAAAAGGACAACACTGGTGACGCTCAAGGCTCCTCTTCCCACGGTATCACACCATTAGATGATGTAATAATAAAATGATATAGTTTCGGAAGTCTGCTATACCAAGTAACCAAAAGTTTTTGATCTGGCACGTGATTCGATCACAATCACGCAATGCAATCACCGCTCTCTCACGGGTTACACCCGTTTGGGTACAGGTGACCTACTATTGAGTTCCCCGAACTCGTAGGATTTCATGTCCAAGAAAATGAACATGTGGAACAAAGGTTTTAACCGAATTTTCAACTGTTTTTCTACTTTTTTTTTATTTTTAAACTAACTTTTCAAATTTTTTTTTAATTTTCCCCCTAATTTTTCCATTTTTTTTTTTGAGACCAAAACCCGTGAAACGTCAAGTCTTTTAGATCAAAACTAATATGATGATGATTCCATTAATAACCAACCCGAGAGATTTTACATCCCCCACCCCACACTTGAGATCAAGTAATGTCTCCATCACTTGAGATCAAAAATAGATTAAAATCGAAAGGGTTATGTGAGAAAGAAAATATAAAAACTTATCGAGCTTAACCACTGATCGCGGAATGCCAGTAAAAGATGGCGCTGAACTGATTGCCAGCATAAGGACATCGTCCATTCCCGATCATCACACCAATATCATCAATCATGCAGTTTTGCTGAACTTAATGCCAGACTTGAAAAATTGTTTCACCAACAAACCTAAGAAAAGAAAAACAAACGAACTACATAACAAGACAAGGTGGCACCACCCGATGCCGAAACGCCTTGCCCCTCAAATAACTTTCAAAGTACACAATCAGAGAATATAATTTTTCAAGTACAGACCAAATTAAAAGTAAATAGTTTCAAACAAATACAACATGACATGCGCAACAATCAATCATTCCTCGGCCACAAATCTCAGAACGGGTCCCAATTCACACCATAAGTATCCTGGCAAGCTTGATAGGGTTCATACGATGGATCCGGCCTCGAGGGAGTAACTGATGTATAATCAGAGATCGTAGTATGCGTCGGAATATAAGCCTCCGGGTTCTGATGCATCTGTCTCTGAATTTGTCTCTGATGAACCTCCCACTGATTGTGGGCCCGAATCCCTCTCACATCATACTCTACCCTGTCAACTCGCTCACCCAAATGACCCATCTCCATTCTGAACTGTCCCAGCGCTGTGTTAATCGCACCATAAATATTCTGGTGCCAAACCTTCATATCCTCGTTATCCCTGCGCTGATCCTCTAACATCCTCTGATTATGCTCAACCTGAGCATCATACACAGACCGGCTGTCCTGACACTCCAGATGAATACCGTCTACACTGTTAACCAACGAATTCCAACTCTCTTCACCAAGTGTCCACGTACCCTGTACGTTCGCAGCACTCGAGCTACCTGCCTCATATGTGGATCGACTAACACCACGTCCACGTCCACGTCCAGCACCGTCACCAGGTTGTTGTTGCTCATCATCCACCAAAACCCAACGTGGTGGACCTCTTCTGATAAACTCAGCTTTTGAGAAAAATAGAATATTAGTGGGCATCGCCTCAATCCCCAACATACTACACCTATTTGTCGGGACTGAAAACACACGAAAACCTCGTCACCAAATGCCCACCTAACAACAGGCGTTCTGTTCGTTTATCTGTTCCAATCTCTTGAAACCATGCACCTAACATACAAGGGACGTCAATCCGCTCTCGTAATTTAATCTGCTAAAGAATCCAAAGATCTCTTCGCTGAATCTTATTCGCATTTCCTCTAGCCATAAACATGTGAGCAATCATCTTAAAAATCATCCGGTCCTCCGGAAGTCGAAGCATTGACTGAACACTCCTACTTGAACTAAAAGGACCAGCATCACCTTTCGCCACCGTTGGCCAATAATCACTTTCACTAAACGGTTCCTGCCCAAACACCTTCCCCTGTACCAAGAACCACTTTAAATCGTTGTCATTTAACTCGGGATATAAATCCAATGCCCGAGCTACCCCAATCTTACTCAAGCTGCGCTCCAACCCTCCTAACCTGAATGTCAAGAAATCTGCCTCAGTCAGAGAGGCTCGCAGTCTACAACTAGCAGTTGAAAAGAACTCTATAGTTAATGGCTCAAAGATATCTTCATTAATTTCAAATAACCATTCGTATGGCCTTAATTCTTCACCCACATATGTTACCCACAAAAAACCACGCAACCTTCTAACAATATTGCTACCCAAAGCTGTGAGTTGCGTCCAATCCAAATAATAAGTTCATTCGATTGAACGGGCGCTATTAATCGTGAATCATTCTTCCAAGTCCTCATCATTATAGATTTGAGACAACCATAGCTCCGGATTATTTGGTGGTTGTCTTGGTTGTTCGGTGTTGCCTCGCGATCTCTACACACATGAAACAAATAAAGAAAACATAACACCAAACTCAAAAGTTAGTGTTAGTCAAAATAATAAGCACCAAAGTCCCATCATAACCAAAACATGTTACATGCTAAGTCACTTTAAAGACAATCACCAAGTTAACCGAGTAACACATGTGAACATGCCAAGAGCTCAAATCTATGCATATCGAATTATCTCTTAATTCATAGCAAATAACAATCATACCAAAACATGTCAAACATGACTACTCACAATACTTTTAACTTTCTCAAATCCAATAAAGTTCATCATGTTTGCTAATTTTTTACCAATTCAAACAACTACTATCAAACTACTCATCTCATTACAAAACACAAGTTATATCTCCTCTAGCATGGCATCATAAATAATTAAACCCAATATAGCACAAGCCAATCAAACCAACATGACCCGCCATATGAACACAACCTCACAATAGTGCAAAAACATATCATCAACTCAAGAACAAGAACAATTTCAAGCAAGTAACTCCTTTATCGCATACAAATTTGGATTCTCTAACACACAAATCCTAGGTTCAAGTATAACTTCTAAAAACACAAAATTAATCATGAATTCAAAACATACAATGATAATCTAACAAAATCCATTACTAATTAGAACACAAAACCCCAATTAAACAAACCCCACTCTAATTCATCATGTAAATCAAAGATTAAGCAAGCAAATACACATAATTAGATGAAATTAGCAAGATAGAAAACAAATTCGGACCTTAGTGGTAGACATTCTTGCAAGATGAGGAAGTAATTAGACAAGAAATTGAAGTTTAAGAATTTAGGGTTTTTAGATCTAGGTGTTTGTAGGTGAAGAAAAGATAAAGAGAGTGAAATAGGAATAGTCGTTTGGGTGTAAAAAGGCTATAAACCCGTCTCCCCTTTATGTGGTTGTAAATCTTGGTTTTTTTTATATTAAAAAGCAAACAGCCCCTGCCCGACAGTCAAATGGAGCGGCGCTCCAGTAATCGCGCGGCGTGTAGTGACCCGAACTTTTCCATGTTTATATATATTAAATGAATTGGTTATTTACATGATTAAGTGTTTCCAACATGTTAAGCAATCAAACTAGTTAAGACTTGATTAATTGAAATAGGTTTCATATAGACATTTGACCACCCAAGTTGACCGGTGATTCACGAACGTTAAAACTTGTAAAAACTATATGATGACATATATATGGTTATATATATAGTTAACATGATTTTATGATAAGTAAGTATCTCATTAGGTATTTTAACAATGATTTATATACATAAAAATGAGACTATTAAATTAAGAAACTCGAAAACGATATATATAACGATTATCGTTATAACAACGTCTTACTAAGTACATATGAATCATATTAAGATATTGATACACTTGGTTAATTATGTTAAATGATAAGTAAATATATCATTAAGTGTATTAACAATGAACTACATATGTAAAAATAAGACTACTAACTTAATGATTTCGAAACGAGACATATATGTAACGATTATCGTTGTAACGACATTTAACTGTATATATATCATACTAAGATATATTATATATCATAATATCATGATAATGTAACAATTTAACATCTCTTTAGATATAATAAACAATGGGTTAATAACATTTAACAAGACCGTTAACCTAAAGGTTTCAAAACAACATATACATGTAACGACTAACGATGACTTAACGACTCAGTTAAAATGTATTTACATGTAGTGTTTTAATATGTATTCATACACTTTTGAAAGACTTCAAGACACTTATCAAAATACTTGTACTTAACAAAAATGCTTACAATTACATCCTCGTTCAGTTTCATCAACAATTCTACTCGTGTGCACCCGTATTCGTACTCGTACAATACACTGCTTTTAGATGTATGTACTATTGGTTTATACACTCCAATGATCAGCTCTTAGCATCCCATGTGAGTCACCTAACACATGTGGGAACTATCATTTGGCAACTAGCATGAATATCTCATAAAATTACAAAAATATGAGTAATCATTCATGACTTATTTACATGAAAACAAAATCACACATCCTTTATATCTAATCCATATACCAACGACCAAAAACACCTACAAACACTTTCATTCTTCAATTTTCTTCATCTAAGTGATCTCTCTCAAGTTCTATCTTCAAGTTCTAAGTGTTCTTCATAAATTCTATAAGTTATAGTTTTAAAAAATCAAGAACGCTTCCAAGTTTGCAAGTCTACTTCCAAGCTTTCTAATCCATTCCAAGTAATCATCTAAGATCAAGGAACCTTTGTTATTTACAGTAGGTTATCTTTCTAATTCAAGGTAATATTCATATTCAAACTTTGATTCAATTTCTATAACTATAACAATCTTATTTCGAGTGGAAATCTTACTTGAACTTGTTTTCGTGTCATGATTCTGCTTCAAGAACTTTCAAGCCATCCAAGGATCCTTTGAAGCTAGATCTATTTTTCTCATTTCCAGTAGCTTTATCCAGAAAACTTGAGGTAGTAATGATGTTCATAACATCATTCGATTCATACATATAAAGCTATCTTATTCGAAGGTTTAAACTTATAATCACTAGAACATAGTTTAGTTAATTCTAAACTTGTTCGCAAACAAAAGTTAATCCTTCTAACTTGACTTTTAAAATCAACTAAACACATGTTCTATATCTATATGATATGCTAACTTAATGATTTAAAATCGGAAAACACGAAAAACACCGTAAAACCGGATATACGCCGTTGTAGTAACACCGCGGGCTGTTTTGGGTTTGTTAATTAAAAACTATGATAAACTTTGATTTAAAAGTTTTTATTCTGGGAAAATTATTTTTCTTATGAACATGAAACTATATCCAAAAATCATGGTTAAACTCAAAGTGGAAGTATGTTTTCCAAAAAGGTCATCTAGACGTCGTTCTTTCGACTGAAATGACTACCTTTACAAAAATGACTTGTAACCTGTAATTCCGACTATAAACTTATACTTTTTCTGTATAGATTCATAAACTTAAGTTCAATATGAAACCATAGCAATTGGATTCACTCAAAACGGATTTAAAATGAAGAAGTTATGGGTAAAACAAGAGTGGATATTTTTTGATTATTTTATCTACGGGAAATGTTTAACAATTCTATACAAATCATATCCTAGCTAACTTATATTGTATTATACATGTATTCTAATATATTATGTAATTTTGGGATACCATAGACACGTATGCAAATGTTTTGACATATCATATGTATATATATTATTTGGAACAACCATGGACACTCTATATGCAGTAATGTTGGAGTTAGCTATACAGTGTTGAGGTTGATTCCAAAAATATATATACTTTGAGTTGTGATCTAGCCTGAGACATGTATACACTGGGTCGTGGATTGATTCAAGATAATATATATCGATTTATTTTCTGTACATCTAATTGCGGACAACTAGTTGTAGGTTACTAACGAGGACAGCTGACTTAATAAACTTAAAACATTAAAACGTATTAAAAATGTTGTAAATATATTTTGAACATACTTTGATATATATGTACATATTTGTTATAGGTTCGTGAATAGACCAGTGGCCAAGTATTACTTCTCGACGAAGTAAAAATCTGTGAAAGTGAGTTATAGTCCCACTTTTAAAATCTAATATTTTTGGGATGAGAATACATGCAGGTTTTATAAATGATTTACAAAATAGACACAAGTACGTGAAACTACATTCTATGGTTGAATTATCGAAATCGAATATGCTCCTTTTTATTAAGTCTGGTAATCTAAGAATTAGGGAACAGACACCCTAATTGACGCGAATCCTAAAGATAGATCTATTGGGCCTAACAAACCCCATCCAAAGTACCGGATGCTTTAGTACTTAGAAATTTATATCATATTCGAAGGGTGTCCCGGAATGATGGGGATATTCTTATATATGCATCTTGTTAACGTCGGTTACCAGGTGTTCAACATATGAATGGTTTTTATCTCTATGCAGTTTGCGAAATGCCTGATAAGAGATGTGTTATAAAAATGAAATCTTGTGGTCTATTATTATGATTTAATAATATGTAGGTTAAACCTATAACTCACCAACAATTTTGTTGACGTTTTAAGCATGTTTATTCTCAGGTGATTATTAAGAGCTTCTGCTGTTGCATACTAAATTAAGGACAAGATTTGGAGTCCATGCTTGTATAATATTGTTTAAAAACTGTATTCGAAGACTTATGTTGATGTGTAATATTATTGTAAACCATTATGTAATAGTCGTGTGAAAAACGCTATATTTTAGATTATCATTATTTGATAATCGTCATAATATTTTAAAGGTTATGGTTTGTTTTAAAATCGAATGCAGTCTTTGAAAAACGTCTCATATAGAGGTCAAAACCTAGCGACGAAATCAATTAATATGGAACGTTTATAATCAATGTGAACGGGACATTTCAGTTGGCATCAGAGCTGGTATAACGCCATCCATGTGTGGCGGGTTAGTCGTAAAGGAGGTTCTCACAGCGTTACCTGTGACGAAGCATTGGCTCTTACTCCTTGCGATCCCTTACGAGGGTTGGCAGTAGCCGAGAGGCAGGCCCTAAAATCAGTATCTGAGGTACACTCAGTGGTCACCAGGCGGTTAGCTGGGAAGGCACTGGGTGGGACGGTGGTTGTCCCCAACTGTATTTCAGTTGGTATCCGAGCGTTGGTCTTAGAGAACCAGAAAATTTGCATTAGTGTGTCTTATCGAGTTTGTTAGGATGCATTAGTGAGTCTGGACTTCGACCGTGTTTTCTTTAAAAATGATTGCTTAACATTTTTGTTGGAAACTATATATTATTAACATGTAAATATTATGTGATATATTAATCTCTTGACATGTTTGATATTGTGTGATAGATGTCTACCTCTAGCACAAATCCCATTGACTCACCTAATAATAACGAAGAGTCGAATATATATTGGCAAGATTCACAAGTTCCCGAAGAACCGGAAGAAGAGGAAACGGAACCGGAAGAAGAGGAACCGGAAGAAGAGGAACCAGAAGAAGAGGAACCGGAAGAAGAAGATGTTCCGGAGGCAGGAATAGTAGGAACCACAAAAAACCGGTCAAATAAAAGAAAATCCTCAACCAATGGACCAAAGTTAATAATGGTCAATGGTGTTTCCGCTAAGGAAGCAAAATATTGGGAAAATTACCAATTTTTCGATGAATCGGATCCTGATGAGGATTTCGATGATGTTATAGAAATTACCCCGACCCAATTTAATGAGGCAAAAGAAAATAATAAGGGAAAAGGCATCAAAATAGGGAAATCTGATTCCGACCCCGATGAACTTTATATGTTCTGTCAACACCCGTATTTTCAATATCGTGACAATAACCCAGGAACCTCTAAACCACCAGGTTTTTCTAAACCAATGTGGAAAATGATGACTCGTATTAGAGGAACATCATATATCCCTAGAATATTAGGAAAAAGAACGAAGTCCGAAGAAGAAGAAACCAGTGATTTAGATTAGAGGGGTGTGAGCATGTTGTGTAATAAATGTATTGTAGTGTGCTTGTACTTTTATGTTCTATGTAAAAATTGCTTGTATCGTTTGTTTTTACGAATCTAATCCTTGTCTATTTTACAGTATAAAAACAAAATAGACGTTAAGGGTAGACAACCGAATATTTTAGAAGACCTACCAGAGGATATGATTGAGGAAATCTTGTCTAGAGTCGGTCAGAATTCATCAGCACATTTAGTTATGGTGAAATTAACTTGTCAAACATTTGAAAGACTTTCCAGAAATGCCTTAGTTTATAAAAGGCTTTCCTTTGATAGGTGAGGTATATCACATTGGGGAGACCGTAAGTTACGCCGTGTTTTCTTTAAAGCATTAAATGCGGGGAACCCAAATGCAATTTTACGCTACGGGTTAAGAACCTATTTTGACTCAACATACCCCAACATAGGATTTCGTGAATTAGAAAGAGCTTCTAACATGCAACATAAAGAAGCATGTTATGCTTACGGGTTACTGATGTTCGCTTCTTACCAAAGTGAGAAAAAGAACATCGGATTTCAGCTTTTAAATAAAACTTTCCCACAAGTGACGGATTCAGTAGTTGGGGTGAGAAACAAGGTTTTTAGATTATTACGGGGCTGTTGGACATTACGAAACCCTCGTCCTTTTGACGACATTACAACATGCTACCTAGCTAATGGTCATAACGGTTATTTTCCATAAGACCAAGGATGGGAAGTCGTCTTAGTAAAACCAGAATGCATGACTTGTTTCTGGACTTATGAATTACGTGTCTTTATTTCCTTTGCTGAACAACTTGCGTATTAACTAGATTTATCTTCAAAACTGTCCTATATCATAGTGTACTATATTTCATGTTATATGTAATATAGCGAAGTTGTAAGTTTGAAGAATATTTGTATGTGATATATTATTATAATCAAGTTTTTCATATGGAATTGTAGTAGTTGAATTGTATATTAGCTACTAAGTATGAACTTAACGGGTAGGTAGTACCCGAATTTAAACTTATAAAACGCTAATATGAAGAAAAAGCTTTTATAAATGAGTTCATATTATGCTACGAGATACTATTGACTACTCTTAATATTCTATATGATTAACTTGTTTCATTTGACTATTTTGAAGGAAATGGCACCGACTACTCGACACACCTTGAATATGAGCAAAGAGGAATTTCGTGCCTTTCTTGCTTCAAACATAGCCGCAGTACAGGCCGCGCTACATTCCAACAATAACTCTGAATCTAGCAATACAGCTAACGGCGCAAGAAATCGTATAGGATGCTCCTGCAAGGAATTCACTGCCTGCAAACCTTCAGAATTTGATGGGACCGAAGGACCAATCGGATTGAAACGGTGGACCGAGAAAGTTGAATCGGTGTTTGCCATAAGTAAGTGTGCTGAAGGAGACAAAGTGAAGTACGCTACGCATACCTTCACAGGTATTGCGTTAACATGGTGGAATACCTATCTAGAGCAAGTGGGACAAGATGCTGCTTACGCGCTACCGTGGTCAGCATTCAAGCACTTGATGAACGAGAAGTACCGTCCCAGAACCGAGGTCAATAAGCTCAAGTCAGAACTTAGAGGGTTACGAACACAGGGATTCGATATTACTTTGTACGAAAGACGATTCACAGAATTGTGCTTATTGTGTCCGAGAGCATTCGAAGATGAGGAAGAGAAGATCGACGCATTTGTGAAAGGGTTACCGGAGAGAATCCAGGAAGATATAAGTTCACACGAGCCTGCCTCCATACAAAAGGCATGTAGAATGGCTCACAAACTAGTGAACCAGATTGAGGGAAGAATTAAAGAACAGGCGGCCGAAGAGGCCAACGTGAAGCTAGTCAAAAGAAAGTGGGAGAAAAACGGTGATAAGAGTCACCAAAACAACAACAACTATCCCAACAATCGCAACATCAATCGCAACTACAACAAACGGCAAAACAACAACAACAACAACAACAACTACAACAATCATCCCAACAACAATAACAACCGCAACAACAACAACAATCAGAAGCAGCTATGCCAAAGGTGTGAAAAGTATCACTCGGGGTTCTGCACCAAATTTTGCAACAAGTGTAAAAGAAATGGTCATAGCGCGGCTGTGATGACCCGGGAATTTCCGACCAAATTTAAACTTAATCTTATATGATTTCGACACGATAAGCAAAGTGTATTAAACTGAGTCTCATAATGTTTGAACTATTCCCATGAATGCATTTGACCTAGACTATTCCCGATGGTTCACGAACAATTTGATTGTAAGCAAATATGTAAATTGAATATATATATATATATATATATATATATATATATATATATATATATATATATATATATATATATATATATATATATATATATATATATATATATATATATATATATATATATATATACATGTAAATGAATACGTAAAATAATAAAAGAGAATCATTAAGTTAAAAGTGAATCTATATATGAAAATATATATATTCCATGTATAATTATTATTACATGTATATTGTAAAATATATAAAATTTACAAATAGTAAATATTCAATAAAAGTTATTATATCATATATGATATTTCATAATAAATAATATAAAAATACAAGTTAAAATATGGCTATTAACATTACTATTAGTACTTCATTATGATTAAAAATGAATATTAATAATAAATTTAATATCATTATTACTAATTATTATTAAAATTACTATGTTATTAAAATTTGCATTATTGTTATTATGAATGTTGTCATATTATTATCATTTTTATTATTAGTGTTTTTGATAATAGTATTATTATTACTTCAGTAATTAATATTATTGTTATCTAATAATATTATTATTATTAATATATATATATATTAATTATTAAATTGAATTAAATAAAAATGGCATATCATTCGTGAGTTTGTTACCAGCATCTATCCAACTGTACTAAATTGGTACTTATGTCTCCAATCTTATTTCCAGTCCAAATCAGATTACAGACACAACCAAATTCAGTTAGGGATCATTATCAACTTTATTTTTTTTTTCTATCTTTTCTTTCTACTCGAATAATACATGAATTACTTTTACATATATGAAAACCATACACTATCTTTACAAAACACCTGCATCTTCCTCCTTCTTAATTGAAGATCACCACTTGTGATTTCTATATTTATGCTTTCAGTTACCAACCCAAGAACTAAAACTATCACCATGACCCATAGCTACAACCGTCATTTCCTAAACCCACCAGAGCACCATTTCCAAACACCACGTCACCTTCTACCATAGTGAACGACCACCACCATCTTTCACCTTTGAACCGAACCAACAACCATCAACAACTCGATATAAATATGCTATTGTTATTCTTGCTCGATCATTAAAACCACCAATTTTCGTTTTCCCTCTTGTAACCGAGACCCATTTAGTAACACTCACATATATTTGAACTACTAATCGATATCCATGACCGCTATTGTTGCTTCTATTTGTTGACCGAAAATCAACCATAACAACCATCCTCCTATTCGTTCGAATCATCACCAAATCCACAATCTACACAAACGCCATAACCAATCACCACCATAACAAAGCTACCCACTATCATATATGTTTGATAATGCTACACCTGTATATTGAATGAATCAAACAAAAATCAAACCGATGTTCCTGTGTTGTTATTGAAACCCACCTCTATTTCTTTTCTTCAAAACCTTATCGAAAACCCTCTGCCAAAACAACCCATCATCGAAACCTTTTCTTGTTCCTTCATTAAAATCACCTCCATCATCCTCTCAATTTATATTTTTTTTTCTGTTTCCATCGTAATACAATCACTACGGCTGCCTTGTAATCACCTCAAACCACCACCATTAAAACCTATTTAGGCTGCTGCTTCATAGCTGTTTTCCTGTCGATGAACTAAAACCAAAACCAATACCATTAAACCTGCTACTAAACTGTTCTGATACAGCTTCCGTTTCTGTTTCAAATCGTGATATATTTAGCGATGATGATGAGGGTTCTCTGATCGTGATGTTAAATAATGATACATATGATCATATTTAAATATTTATTAATTGTATAAGCATTGTATAAGCATTGTATAGCATGAGCTGTAAAGGGATTGATGATAGCGAGTAGTTCTAGTCCAGGTGATAAATTCCAAAGCATATCAAATCTGGCCAACTCCTATTCTTAACCACTTGGGCCGTGGGTTTGATTCACCCATTGTACTGTGACAAATTTCCAGTTGGGCTGTGATTTTTGCTTGGACCGTGATCCAATTGCTTGATTGGGCCGAAATATAATAACGTGTTATATAAGTACGGGTCTGGGTTATTTACAGAAGACACAAATGGAGCCATGGTTATGGAGTGTTGTGTTTGAGCGAGAGGTCTCGGGTTCTAACCCTGCTCGAGACATTTCTTTTTAGATAAGGCTTTTAAAAGGGTAAACACTTTTATAAATTCATTTTTATTTTTATTATTATCATTATTATTATTATTATCATTATTAGATTTATTATGACTATGATTATTGTTATTATTAGCATTATTATAATTATTATTATTAATATCATAGTTATAAGAAATATATGTATTACTAATGTTATTATTATCATTATTAAATGTTATGAAGATTATGATTATTATTATTATTAGGTATTAGAATTATAATTATTATTAGTATTATAAATATCATCATTATTATTATTACTAATAAAAGTGGTTTTATAAAAGATATCATCTAATACTAATATAATGTTAGAAACAAATATGATTATTAATAAGATTGTTATGAAAGTAATAAGGATTATTATTACTTTATTTAATATTAGTATTAGTATCAATTTTGTAACTATTAGTATTGTTATTATTATTATTATTATTATTATTATTATTATTATTATTATTATTATTATTATTATTATTATTATTATTATTATTATTATTATTATTATTATTATTATTATTATTATTATTATTTAAACCAATGTATCATTATCAAAACTATTATTTTCACTATGATTATTATTAAACTTTTCATTTTACTAAAAACTACTGTTAGTATCATAAGATTTATTATTAAAACTATCATTAATATTATTATTAATAAAATCATTAATACTACTATCATTATTATTAATATTAGTATTATCATCATCATTAATTTAAGCACTACTAATGTTATTTTAGTATTATTATAATTACTATTTTAACAAACAGAAGATGTATTATATACATATAAAATATTTGATACATATAACATAACTAACGTTATATTTTTAGATAGTAACAATGAAATATATAAATTAATAATATAAAACATTATATCAATAATAAATAATATATATATAATCGTTCGAAAACATGTATATGTATTAATATATATATGAATGATATAGGTTCGTGAATCCGAGGCCAACCCTGCATTGTTCAGTTATGCAATGTCGTCATATGTATTTTTACTACAAAATACAATACTGTGAGTTCATTTGATCCCTTTTACTCTTTATATTTTTGGGCTGAGAATACATGCACTGTTTTAAAGACTGTTTTACAATATTTATATGCGTGAGTTTCATTTGCCCTTTTTACTCTTTACGTTTTTGGGCTGAGAATACATGCAAATGCTTTATTAACTGTTTTTACAATATTTATATGTGTGAGTTTCATTAATCCCTTTTTAAATGCTTTTGCAATATATATTTTTGGGACTGAGAATACATGCGCTGTTTTTATAACTGTTTTACGAAATAGACACAAGTGATCGAAACTACATTCTATTGTTAGATTATTAAACCGAATATGCCCCTTTTTAGTCTGGTAATCTAAGAATTAGGGAACAGACACCTTAATTGATGCGAATCCTAAAGATAGATCTATCGGGCCTAACAAGCCCCATCCAAAGTACCGGATGCTTTAGTACTTCGAAATTTATATCATGTCCGAAGGAGGATCCCGGAACGATAGGGGATATTCTATATGCATATTGTTAAGGTCGGTTACCAGGTGTTCAATCCATATGAATGATATTTTTGTCTCTATGCATGGGACGTATGTTTACGAGAAATGGAAATATGAAATCTTGTGGTCTATTAAAATTATGAAATGATTATTTATGTCAAACTAATGAACTCACCAACCTTTGGGTTGACACTTGAAAGCATGTTTATTCTCAGGTACGAAAGAAATCTTCCGCTGTGCATTTGCTCATTTTAAAGATATTACTGGGAGTCATTCATGACATATTTCAAAAGATGTTGCATTCGAGTCGTTGATTTCATCAAGATTATTATTAAGTCAATTATATTTGCATATATTATGAAATGGTATGCATGTCTGCTAACTGTCGATGTAAATGCAAGTTTGTCTTTTAAAAACGAATGCAATGTTTGTAAAATGTATCATATAGAGGTCAAGTACCTCGCGATGTAATCAACTGTTGGGAATAGTTTATAATCGATATGGACTTCGTTCGAATGGATTAGGACGGGTCTTCACAATTGGTATCAGAGCGGTGGTCTTAGCGAACCAGGTCTGCATTAGTGTGTCTAACTGATAAGTCGAAAGGATGCATTAGTGAGTCTGGACTTCGACCGTGTCTGCATGTCAAAAGTTTTGCTTATCATTCCGTGTCAAAAATTATTGCTTATCATCTTTAAAGTCTAGACACGTCTTACTGCCTCTATTGCATAGACAGTGTATATATAAATTCATATCTTAGCATATCTGTTACTGTAGACTTTGCCTGACAACTTCCGTAGATTCCTCCGTAAATTATGGAATTTTAGTATTATATATGCATAAGTAAATTATGTATTGTAGGGTACTCATCTACATCCTATAATCTATTTCCTATAAAAAAATCCTTCATCTGATTGTATGAGATGAATCCCTCAACCAGTTCGAGTCCCTCAGATTTCGATAGCTATTCCGCTAGTTATTCCGACAGCTATTCTGACATGGATTTTCACTCGAGCTCCGAAAGCAGTGTAACCGGAATGAGTCAACCAATTAGCCATCATTTATTCTAGATGAATTGGAGATGGGTTCGTAGTCGACTTAATCAATGGAGACGCGAAGAGGGCGATCCTTTTCACCAACCGAATTTATCTCTTGGCGATGAACCTGAAGCACTTATCAGCGAACCAGTCCGAAATGCCATATTTACCCTCAATTCCAGGATATCTCGCAATGATTGTATGATATCCCAAAATCCCCAACCTTATTCATCCGCTTGTTTCAACCGACAATCATCCCGGTGTAATAGAAGAAGTCAACGAGCTTCGCGCTTGAGTAATCAATCTAGAAAATATGGTGCAAAACGTACCAGCTTCAGCAACGTCACCGACACCAACAGTACCACCAACATCAATACCAGTACCATCAACAATCCATGCCTTAACATCTCATTCCGTACCTCGAGTATAATCATCGTTCTACGTATCGTTCTACATCAATTATCTTCGTTCTTCATGACGATTAAGTAATCTCTAATGTTTTAAAGATTATGTACTCTAATTCTAACTGAAAAGCAAATGAGCTTAATGTCATATTAACTCATTTAAATCTATGATTACATCTGAAGAAAATATATATGTAAGTATATTTTCATAAAGATTGTAATTAAAAATTCTTCCGTACAAACTGTTAATGGTAAAAATATTTTAACAGGTAGGTAATACCCGAGGAATATTTAGATTTCACACTAATAAGTTACATTGTAAATTCTTCGAATCTGATTCAACAGTCATTTACTATCCTACTTACATCCACAGATATACGTATCCATTTACAGCAGAATAACTATTTTCATTCAATTTCATATTTGGATTTTGACCTATCAGAATCCAACAAGTGGCATAATGAAGAAAACATTGGACAAAATAAAATTTGTTAGAAACAGACAAATTTAACTATGAGAAATTTTGTTAAGAATCCACACTAACTGATCCTAGCTAACTGATTACATTTTATTTATCGCAGTTTATTTATCGCAATCCAATTATCGCAATTTTATTTATCGTCATTTAATTTCTGTTATTTATTTTTACGCACTTTAAATATCGGGACACGTATACGGGTCACTACACGTATTAATTAATTCGAATATAATATATTAAACTATATATGAATTACTGGACTGTTAACTGTGGACTATCGACTGTGGACTAATAATATTGGACAATTATAATGAATTAAAATATTGATTGTAACATATGAAACTAAACATTTCTTCAAGTTTGCCACTTGATCTCATCTTAAACCTCATTGTATCTCAACGATTACAATCTGCGTTTAAACCTTTCATGATTCTTGAAAACACCTCAATCGATAGGATGAATCAACCGCACTTCATCTACGGAAGGAAAGATTTATACATATAGTTATGCACCTGAGAAACTCTCGGCAAATGAGTAAAAGTTTAACACGTAGCTGTGCTAATTCCTTTAATGTTGTTATTACCAAAAATAAATTTGCAATCTCTTTCCAAATTAGTCAATTTTGTCACAGCTCCAGCAAGTCAACTTCGACTTTCATTCGGATTAGCCTTATTATAGCCTTGATATATAAGTACGCCTTTCGTCATCGTTGTCGGGGAATTTTTTTTTATTTCCGTTACATTAGCAGTAAACTTACCAGCAACTTCATTATTCATTGGCTTAAGTCTCTTCGAAGAACCATTATATTGGTTCATTAAAACCTTATCATATATTCGTCTGCATCTTGTAACGAGTATTGTCATAATCAATTTTTTTAAATCTCGCAACAATTCTACAACAACAGTTATAGGTATACATATAACCTTTATCTCTTAGAATTATGACCTTCCATTCTGAAATTTTGAAAAGCATCCAGTCTACGAATCAATACTCAGAATGTTGAAAAAGCTGAATGAAGCAGTAAAAACTGTAAACGATCTTAAGAGCCAGAAGTTTGATCATAAAGAATAGTATGTTGGAAAAACTTAAAAAAGTTGGAACTGGAAAACGGATTGAGCTAACCACGAAGGAGGCCAAGGACAAATACAAGGACCAAACCCTATATTCAAAGAATCCAGATAATTCTGTATCCAATGAAATCTTTAGAGAAAACCCTGCTCTATACTCATATTAAATCTTGTGGAAAAATCTTTCTTCATCAACCTTCGATCTTAGAAACTCTGAAAATATCATCATAAATATCTTCGATATTTCTGAGGATATTTTCATAACTCTTCTTATCCAAAATTAGTTATCTCTTCGTGCTATCTGTGTTACATCATAAAAGGAAACTGTTTTAGTTTCTAAATTCTGAAACCCTCGAGTTTAAAGTATGAATGTTTTGAAATAGTGTTGGAAATTGATGCATGAATTAGTATAATATAATGACACTTGATCAACGTGATTATATTACAGTAAGTCATGCTGAGTTTCTAATGGAACGTGATGATTCACAGATCATAACGTCATCATGTGCCATGTTACATAACTCTTTCATTCTGCTAGACTTCTGAACATATCAAGAAAGTATATTCTTGATAGTTCTATTCTTAGTAATTCTGGTAATTTGACAAATCAAATTGTGCTATAACGTTCTTTCCTGTTTAGAACCGAAACTCCATACTTACGAGTTCTGGACCGTTACTCGCTCTGCTAAAGGTCGAGAGGATAATCAAAAGGCAAAGAGCTCCAAAATATAAGAGAAAATATAAAGCCCAAAAACAACACGGAGGTTACAAACTATGGATATTAATACGAATAGCAATATAAAGACACGGTATAATTAAGAATAGTATCACCCCAAGGTAATAGTAGAAGTAAACAGATTCTTTTGATAGAAGATTTAAAAGAAGGATGACAGAAATGGTAATTAGAAAAATATCAAGGATTAGAACTGGACTAAGAATTTTCACAATCTTTTGAATGTATGAACTAAGAAAGAAAGTATAGGAATGGTGAGAATAATGGAACGGAGGAGTTTAATTTATAATGGAAATATCAGATATAATGATCGAGGCAGATCTTCGTATTTAATTATAGAGATCTTAACTTCCTTACTCGCCGAAGAATCAAATCTTTTAGATATCGAAGATTTTCTTTAAATCCCTTGAATTTCGGAATTCAAACGTGACTACATCACCGGTTAAGTCGAATCTTTATTTACTCATTTCACTCCTTTGTGATAGATTCATTCGTACTCTTCGAATAATTGAGTTATTTTTATCTATAGTACTCAATGATGATAAAACTCAATTCATCAACTCATATTCGTCATGAAAATATTTTTATTGTTAGCCATGACCACCCCACTCAAATTTCGGGACGAAATTTCTTTAACGGGTAGGTACTGTAATGATCCGGGAATTTCCGACAAAATTTAAACTTAATCTTATATGATTTCGACACGATAAGCAAAGTGTATTAAACTGAGTCTCATAATGTTTGAACTATTCCCATGAATGCATTTGACCTAGACTATTCCCGATGGTTCACGAACAATTTGATTGTAAGCAAATATGTAAATTGAATATATATATATATATATATATATATATATATATATATATATATATATATATATATATATATATATATATATATATATATATATATATATATATATATATATATCTACATGTAAATGAATACGTAAAATAATAAAAGAGAATCATTAAGTTAAAAGTGAATCTATATATGAAAATATATATATTCCATGTATAATTATTATTACATGTATATTGTAAAATATATAAAATTTACAAATAGTAAATATTCAATAAAAGTTATTATATCATATATGATATTTCATAATAAATAATATAAAAATACAAGTTAAAATATGGCTATTAACATTACTATTAGTACTTCATTATGATTAAAAATGAATATTAATAATAAAATTAATATCATTATTACTAATTATTATTAAAATTACTATGTTATTAAAATTTGCATTATTGTTATTATGAATGTTGTCATATTATTATCATTTTTATTATTAGTGTTTTTGATAATAGTATTATTATTACTTCAGTAATTAATATTATTGTTATCTAATAATATTATTATTATTAATATATATATATATATATATATATATATATATATATATATATATATATATATATATATATATATTAATTATTAAATTAAATTAAATAAAAATGGCATATCATTCGTGAGTTTGTTACCAGCATCTATCCAATTGTACTAAATTGGTACTTATGTCTCCAATCTTATTTCCAGTCCAAATCAGATTACAGACACAGCCAAATTCAGTTAGGGATCATTATCAACTTTATTTTTTTTTCTATCTTTTCTTTCTACTCGAATAATACATGAATTACTTTTACATATATGAAAACCATACACTATCTTTACAAAACACCTGCATCTTCCTCCTTCTTAATTGAAGATCACCACTTGTGATTTCTATATTTATGCTTTCAGTTACCAACCCAAGAACTAAAACTATCACCATGACCCATAGCTACAACCGTTATTTCCTAAACCCACCAGAGCACCATTTCCAAACACCACGTCACCTTCTACCATAGTGAATGACCACCACCATCTTTCACCTTTGAACCGAACCAACAACCATCAACAACTCGATATAAATATGCTATTGTTATTCTTGCTCGATCATTAAAACCACCAATTTTCGTTTTCCCTCTTGTAACCGAGACCCATTTAGTAACACTCACATATATTTGAACTACTAATCGATATCCATGACCGCTGTTGTTGCTTCTATTTGTTGACTGAAAATCAACCATAACAACCATCCTCCTATTCATTTGAATCATCACCAAATCCACAATCTACACAAACGCCATAACCAATCACCACCATAACAAAGCTACCCACTATCATATATGTTTGATAATGCTACACCTGTATATTGAACGAATCAAACAAAAATCAAACCGATGTTCCTATGTTGTTATTGAAACCCACCTCTATTTCTTTTCTTCAAAACCTTATCGAAAACCCTCTGCCAAAACAACCCATCATCGAAACCTTTTCTTGTTCCTTCATTAAAATCACCTCCATCATCCTCTCAAGTTATATTTTTTTTCTGTTTCCATCGTAATACAATCACTACGGCTGCCTTGTAATCACCTCAAACCGCCACCATTAAAACCTGTTTAGACTGCTGCTTCGTAGCTGTTTTCCTGTCGATGAACTAAAACCAAAACCAACACCATTAAACCTACTACTAAACTGTTCTGATATAGCTTCCGTTTCTGTTTCAAATCGTGATATATTTAGCGATGATGATGAGGGTTCTCTGATCGTGATGTTAAATAATGATAATTATGATCATATTTAAATATTTATTAA
Source organism: Rutidosis leptorrhynchoides (assembly GCF_046630445.1). Classification (NCBI taxonomy): domain Eukaryota; kingdom Viridiplantae; phylum Streptophyta; class Magnoliopsida; order Asterales; family Asteraceae; genus Rutidosis; species Rutidosis leptorrhynchoides. Next base: position 718,757,382 of record NC_092333.1, read on the forward strand.
TTGTATAAGCATTGTGTATCTGTCGGTAGTCTATATAATTGTGAGGATAATGGAGAATGTCGATAGCATGAGCTGTAAAGGGATTGATGATAGCGAGTAGTTCTAGTCCAGGTGATAAATTCCAAAGCATATCAAATCTGGCCGACTCCTATTCTTAACCACTTGGGCCGTGGGTTTGATTCACCCATTGGACTGTGACAAATTTCCAGTTGGGCTGTGATTTTTGCTTGGACCGTGATCCAATTGCTTGATTGGGCCGAAATAATATAACGTGTTATATAAGTACGGGTCTGGGTTATTTACAGAAGACACAAATGGAGCCATGGTTATGGAGTGTTGTGTTTGAGCGAGAGGTCTCGGGTTCGAACCCTGCTCGAGACATTTCTTTTTAGATAAGGCTTTTAAAAGGGTAAACACTTTTATAATTTAATTTTTATTTTTATTATTATCATTATTATTATTATTATCATTATTAGATTTATTATGACTATGATTATTGTTATTATTAGCATTATTATAATTATTATTATTAATATCATAGTTATAAGAAATATATGTATTACTAATGTTATTATTATCATTATTAAATGTTATGAAGATTATGATTATTATTATTATTAGGTATTAGAATTATAATTATTATTAGTATTATAAATATCATCATTATTATTATTACTAATAAAAGTGGTTTTATAAAAGATATCATCTAATACTAATATAATGTTAGAAACAAATATGATTATTAATAAGATTGTTATGAAAGTAATAAGGATTATTATTACTTTCATTAATATTAGTATTAGTATCAATTTTGTAACTATTAGTATTGTTATTATTATAATTATTATTATTATTATTATTATTATTATTTAAACCAATGTATCATTATCAAAACTATTATTTTCACTATGATTATTATTAAACTTTTCATTTTACTAAAAACTACTGTTAGTATCATAAGATTTATTATTAAAACTATCATTAATATTATTATTAATAAAATCATTAATACTACTATCATTATTATTAATATTAGTATTATCATCATCATTATTTTAAGCACTACTAATGTTATTTTAGTATTATTATAATTACTATTTTAACAAACAGAAGATGTATTATATACATATAAAATATTTGATACATATAACATAACTAACGTTATATTTTTAGATAGTAACAATGAAATATATAAATTAATAATATAAAACATTATATCAATAATAAATAATATATATATAATCGTTCGAAAACATGTATATGTATTAATATATATATGAATGATATAGGTTCGTGAATCCGAGGCTAACCCTGCATTGTTCAGTTATGCAATGTCGTCATATGTATTTTTACTACAAAATACAATACTGTGAGTTCATTTGATCCCTTTTACTCTTTATATTTTTGGGCTGAGAATACATGCACTGTTTTAAAGACTGTTTTACAATATTTATATGCGTGAGTTTCATTTGCCCTTTTTACTCTTTACGTTTTTGGGCTGAGAATACATGCAAATGCTTTATTAACTGTTTTTACAATATTTATATGTGTGAGTTTCATTAATCCCTTTTTAAATGCTTTTGCAATATATATTTTTGGGACTGGGAATACATGCGCTGTTTTTATAACTGTTTTACGAAATAGACACAAGTGATCGAAACTACACTCTATGGTTAGATTATTAAACCGAATATGCCCCTTTTTAGTCTGGTAATCTAAGAATTAGGGAACAGACACCCTAATTGACGCGAATCCTAAAGATAGATCTATCGGGCCCAACAAGCCCCATCCAAAGTACCGGATGCTTTAGTACTTCGAAATTTATATCATGTCCGAAGGAGGATCCCGGAATGATAGGGGATATTCTATATGCATATTGTTAAGGTCGGTTACCAGGTGTTCAATCCATATGAATGATATTTTTGTCTCTATGCATGGGACGTATGTTTACGAGAAATGGAAATATGAAATCTTGTGGTCTATTAAAATTATGAAATGATTATTTATGTCAACCTAATGAACTCACCAACCTTTGGGTTGATACTTGAAAACATGTTTATTCTCAGTTACGAAAGAAATCTTCCGCTGTGCATTTGCTCATTTTAAAGATATTACTGGGAGTCATTCATGACATATTTCAAAAGATGTTGCATTCGAGTCGTTGATTTCATCAAGATTATTATTAAGTCAATTATATTTGGATATATTATGAAATGGTATGCATGTCTGCTAACTGTCGATGTAAATGCAAGTTTGTCTTTTAAAAACGAATGCAATGTTTGTAAAATATATCATATAGAGGTCAAGTACCTCGCGATGTAATCAACTGTTGGGAATCGTTTATAATCGATATGGACTTCGTCCGGATGGATTAGGACGGGTCTTCACAGCGGCGAAGTGTGAGTTCTACGGACCAGGGGTTAACAGAACGAAAGGAACAAATGGTGTCGGAACGAGTAATGGCGGAGCAAGTAGTGTCGGAGCAAGTTATGCCAATGTAGTTTGTTATAAATGTGGAGAACCGGGCCACATTATTAGAAATTGCCCGAACTAGGAGAACACGAATGGACAAGGCCGCGGAAGAGTTTTCAATATTAATGCGGCAGAGGCACAGGAAGACCCGGAGCTTGTTATGGGTACGTTTCTTATTGACAATAAATCTGCTTACGTTTTATTTGATTCGGGTGAGGATAGAAGCTATATGAGTAGAGATTTTTGTGCTAAATTAAGTTGTCCATTAACGCCGTTGGATAATAAATTTTTACTCGAATTAGCAAACGGTAAATTAATTTCAGCAGATTATATATGCCGGAATCGAGAAATTAAACTGGGTAGCGAAATATTTAAGATTGATTTGATACCAGTAGAGTTAGGGAATTTTGATGTAATAGTTGGCATGGACTGGCTGAAAGAGATGAATGCAGAGATCGTATGTTACAAAAATGCAATTCGCATTGTACGAGAAGAAGGAGAACCCTTAATGGTGTACGGAGAAAAGGGCAACACGAAGCTACATCTTATTAGTAATTTTAAGGCAGAAAAACTAATAAGAAAAGGTTGCTATGCTGTTCTAAGCACACGTCGAGAAAGTACAAATTGAAGAAAAGAGCATCAATGATGTTCCCGTCGCAAAAGAATTTCCCGATGTATTTCCGAAAGAATTACCGGGATTACCTCCACATCGATCTGTTGAATTTCAAATAGATCTTATACCAGGAGCTGCACCAATAGCTCGTGCTCCTTACAGACTCGCACCCAGCGAGATGAAAGAACTGCAAAGTCAACTGCAAGAACTATTAGAACGTGGTTTCATTTGACCTAGCACATCACCATGGGGAGCTCCTGTTTTGTTTGTCAAGAAGAAGGATGGTACATTTAGGTTGTGTATTGACTATAGAGAGTTGACTAAACTTACCATCAAAAACCGTTATCCACTCCCGAGAATTGACGACTTATTTGATCAACTACAAGGCTCATCGGTTTATTCGAAAATCGATTTACGTCCTGGATATTATCAAATGCGAGTAAAGGAGGATGATATTCCAAAAACTGCTTTTAGGACGCGTTATGGTCATTACAAGTTTATGGTTATGCCATTTGGATTGACTAACGCACCAGCTGTGTTCATGGACCTTATGAACCGAGTGTGTGGGCCATATCTTGACAAGTTTGTCATTGTTTTCATCGATGACATACTTATTTACTCAAAGAATGATCAAGAGCACGAAGAACATTTGAGAAAAGTGCTAGAAGTATTGAGGAAAGAAAAACTGTACGCTAAGTTTTCAAAGTGTGCATTTTGGTTGGAAGAAGTTCAATTCCTCGGTCATATAGTGAACAAAGAAGGTATCTAGGTGGACCCGACAAAGATCGAAACCGTTGAAAAGTGGGAAACCCCAAAAACTCCGAAGCATATACGTTAATTTTTAGGATTGGCTGGTTACTACAGAAGATTCATCCAAGATTTCTACAAAATAGCAAAACCCTTGACTGCATTAACGCATAAAGGGAAGAAATTTGAATGGAAGGATGAACAAGAGAAGGCGTTTCAGTTATTGAAGAAAAAGCTAACTACGGCACCTATATTGTCATTGCCTGAAGGGAATGATGATTTTATGATTTATTGTGACGCATCAAAGCAAGGTCTCGGTTGTGTATTAATGCAACGAACGATGGTGATTGCTTATGCGTCTAGACAATTGAAGATTCACGAGCAAAATTATACAACTCACGATTTGGAATTGGGTGCTGTTGTTTTTGCATTAAAGACTTGGAGGAATTATTTATATGGAGTCAAAAGTATTATATATACCGATCACAAAAGTCTCCAACATATATTTAATCAGAAGCAACTGAATATGAGACAATGCAGGTGGATTGAACTGTTGAATGATTATGATTTTGAGATTCAATACCACCCGAGGAAGGCGAATGTGGTAGCCGATGCTTTGAGTAGAAAGGACAGAGAACCTATACGAGTAAAAGCTATGAATATAATTATTCGTACTAACCTTACTAATCAAATAAAGGAGGCACAACAGGGGGTTGTAAAAGAAAGAAAGCTGAAGAATGAGATACCCAAAGGATCAGAGAAACATCTTAATATTCGGAAAGACGGAACCCGATATAGGGCTGATAGAATTTGGGTACCAAGGTTTGGAGATGTGAGAGAAATGGTACTTAAAGAAGCACATAAAACCAGATATTCAATACATCCCGGAGCGGGGAAGATGTATAAAGATCTCAAGAAACACTTTTGGTGGCCGGGTATGAAAGCCGATATTGCTAAATATGTAGGAGAATGTTTGACGTGTTCTAAGGTCAAAGATGAACATCAGAAATCATCAGGTCTACTACAACAACCTGAAATCCCGGAATGAAAATGGGAAAACATTACCATGGATTTCATTATTAAATTGCCAAGGACTGCAAGTGGTTATGATACTATTTGGGTAATAGTTGATCGTCTCACCAAGTCAGCACACTTCCTGCCAATGAGAGAAGATGACAAAATGGAGAAGTTGGCGCGATTGTATTTGAAGGAGGTTGTCTCCAGACATGGAATACCCTTCTCTATTATCTCTGATAGGGATGGTAGATTTGTTTCAAGGTTCTGGCAGACGTTGCAACAAGCATTGGGGACTCGTCTAGATATGAGTACTGCCTATCATCCACAAACTGATGGGCAGAGCGAAAGGAATATACAAATGCTTGAAGATATGCTACGAGCATGTGTTATTGATTTCGAAAACAGTTGGGATCGACACCTACCGTTAGCAGAATTTTCCTACAACAACAGTTATCATTCTAGTATTGATATGGCGCCGTTTGAGGTACTTTATGGTAGAAAGTGCAGGTCTCCGATTTGTTGGAATGAAGTGGGGGATAGACAGATTACGGGTCCGGAGATAATACAAGAAACTACCGAGAAAATCATCCAAATTCAACAACGATTGAAAACCGCCCAGAGTCGACAAAAGAGCTACGCGGACAGTAAAAGAAAAGATATAGAATTTGAAATTGGAGAAATGGTCATGCTTAAGGTTTCACCTTGGAAAGGCGTTGTTCGATTTGGTAAACGGGGGAAACTAAATCCAAGGTACATTGGACCATTCAAGATTATAGATCGTGTCGGACCAGTAGCTTACCAACTGGAGCTACCTCAACAACTCGCGGCTGTACATAACACTTTCCACATCTCGAATTTGAAGAAATGTTTTGCTAAAAAGATCTCACTATTCCGTTGGACGAAATCCAAATCAATGAAAAACTTCAATTTATTGAAGAACCAGTCAAAATAATGGATCATGAGGTTAAGAGACTTAAGCAAAACAAGATACCGATTGTTAAGGTTCGATGGAATGCTCATAGAGGACCTGAGTTCACCTGGGAGTGTGAAGATCAGATGAAGAAGAAATACCCGCATCTATTTCCAGAATATTCGTCAACACCTTCAACAGCTTAAAATTTCGGGACGAAATTTATTTAACGGGTAGGTACTGTAGTGACCCGAACTTTTCCATATTTATATATATTAAATGAATTGGTTATTTACATGATTAAGTGTTTCCAACATGTTAAGCAATCAAACTTGTTAAGACTTGATTAATTAAAATAGGTTTCATATAGACATTTGACCAACTAAGTTGACCGGTGATTCACGAACGTTAAAACTTGTAAAAACTATATGATAACATATATATGGTTATATATATAGTTAACACAATTTTATGATAAGTAAGTATCTCATTAGGTATTTTAACACTGATTTATATACATAAAAATGAGACTATTAAATTAAGAAACTCGAAAACGATATATATAACGATTATCGTTATAACAACGTCTTACTAAGTACATATGAATCATATTAAGATATTGATACACTTGGTTAATTATGTTAATGATAAGTAAATATATCATTAAGTGTATTAACAATGAACTACATATGTAAAAATGAGACTACTAACTTAATGATTTCGAAACGAGACATATATGTAACGATTATCGTTGTAACGACATTTAACTGTATATATATCATACTAAGATATATTATATATCATAATATCATGATAATGTAACAATTTAACATCTCTTTAGATATAATAAACAATGGGTTAATAACATTTAACAAGACCGTTAACCTAGAGGTTTCAAAACAACATATACATGTAACGACTAACGATGACTTAACGACTCAGTTAAAATATATTTACATGCAGTGTTTTAATATGTATTCATACACTTTTGAAAGACTTCAAGACACTTATCAAAATACTTCTACTTAAGAAAAATGCATACAATTACATCCTCGTTCAGTTTCATCAACAATTCTACTCGTATGCACCCGTATTCGTACTTGTACAATACACAGCTTTTAGATGTATGTACTATTGGTATATACACTCCAATGATCAGCTCTTAGCAGCCCATGTGAGTCACCTAACACATGTGAGAACCATTATTTGGCAACTAGCAGGAAATATCTCATAAAGTTACAAAAATATGAGTAATCATTCATGATATATTTACATGAAAACAAAATTACACATCCTTTATATCTAATCCATATACCAACGACCAAAAACACCTACAAACACTTTCATTCTTCAATTATCTTCATCTAAGTGATCTCTCTCAAGTTCTATCTTCAAGTTCTAAGTATTCTTCATAAATTCTATAAGTTATAGTTTTATAAAATCAAGAACGCTTCCAAGTTTGCAAGTCTACTTCCAAGCTTTCTAATCCATTCCAAGTAATCATCTAAGATCAAGGAACCTTTGTTATTTACAGTAGGTTATCTTTCTAATTCAAGGTAATATTCATATTCAAACTTTGATTCAATTTCTATAACTATAACAATCTTATTTCGAGTGAAAATCTTACTTGAACTTGTTTTCGTGTCATGATTCTGCTTCAAGAACTTTCAAGCCATCCAAGGATCCTTTAAAGCTAGATCCATTTTTCTCATTTCCAGTAGCTTTATCCAGAAAACTTGAGGTAGTAATGATGTTCATAACATCATTCGATTCGTACATATAAAGCTATCTTATTCGAAGGTTTAAACTTGTAATCACTAGAACATAGTTTAGTTAATTCTAAACTTGTTCGCAAACAAAAGTTAATCCTTCTAACTTGACTTTTAAAATCAACTAAACACATATTCTATATCTATATGATATGCTAACTTAATGATTTAAAATCGGAAAACACGAAAAACATCGTAAAACCGGATATACGCCGTTGTAGTAACACCGCGGGCTGTTTTAGGTTAGTTAATTAAAAACTTTGATAACTTTGATTTAGAAGTTTTTCTTCTAGGAAATTGATTTTTCTTATGAACATGAAACTATATCCAAAAATCATGGTTAAACTCAAAGTGGAAGTATGTTTTCCAAAATGGTCATCTAGACGTCGTTCTTTCAACTGAAATGACTACCTTTACAAAAATGACTTGTAACCTGTAATTCTGACTATAAACTTATACTTTTTCTGTATATATTCATAAATTTAAGTTCAATATGAAACATTAGCAATTGGATTCACTCAAAACGGATTTAAAATGAAGAAGTTATGGGTAAAACAAGATTGGATATTTTTTGATTATTTTAGCTACGGGAAATGTTTAACAAATCTATACAAATCATATCCTAGCTAACTTATATTGTATTATACATGTATTCTAATATATTATGTAATCTTGGGATACCATAGACACGTATGCAAATGTTTTGACATATCATATCGACCCATGTATATATATTATTTGGAACAACCATAGACACTCTATATGTAGTAATGTTGAAGTTAGCTATACAGGGTTGAGGTTGATTCCAAAAATATACATACTTTGAGTTGTGATCTACCCTGAGACGTGTATACACTGGGTCGTGGATTGATTCAAGATAATATATATCGATTTATTTTCTGTACATCTAATTGTGGACAACTATGTAACAACCCGACATCTCAAATCCCAAAAAAAAAAATTCTTTTCAGGGCCTGACCATCTGGACGGCGTCCAGGTTTTGGGACGGCGTCCAGCTTTTAAAACTGGGACGGCGTCCAAGCAGTTGGGATGACGTCCCAATGAACTGCCAGGGACTGACCTGGTGTCCCGTTTCACGTACGCGGAAAACCCGCTTCCCGACATTTTTAAACGAAAACCTTTTTACCACAAGTCAATATAAGTGAAACTAAGAGTTTGGCATAATCAAAACAAGTTTTACATCATCGGGCCCACGTCGCCTATTTTACGAGTTTCGTTCAAAAATACAAGTTTCGACCAAATACAAGTTTAAGTTCCAAACGACTCTAGAGCATGGTGTTTGGGGTTAAACTACCCAATCTCGGTCGAACTCCAAAAGCTAACACCCAAAAGCATCCCCTATAAAAACGAGCGGGAGACCACTAATCTAATTGAACGCTCTTACCCTTGTCAACGCCCGAGCCTATAAAGAGGTAAACAACGAGAGGGTAAGCAAAGCTTAGTGAATGCAATAATTATACGAATACATATATAATATACCTACTTGCAATCACTTACACAAATACCGCAAACATGCTAGCAAACACAATTAGCTTATCGTCACAAATACAAGCTATAACCTCCAATAATCAAGCTAGCATAACACAAGCGTATACAACATGAACAAAGTAATATGCTTACACTAAAACACAATGACCATGGTTAACCAATCGTACAAGGAACGGTGTTTAAAGACCGTCGGTGTTCACAACAACCATTAGTGCACTTAACACTTCGCACATTAACCCCACGGGTGGCATCTTAACACTTCGATACTTCACCCCGGGTGGCACCTTAACACTTCGACACTTCACCCCGAGTGGTGTCTTAACACTTCGACACTTCACTCTTCACCTTACTTGGAGTGGCATCTTAACACATCGATACTTCCCTCCTGAGTGGCGTCTTAACACATCGACACTTCACTCGCCATGTGGACATGGTGTCTTAGCACATCGACACTTCACATCTCACACTACACAAATAAACACATTATATATCTACGCATATAATTATTCCACTCACCTTAGAGTCTTCGTGAAAGATAACCGAACTTGCAACTTCAATATAACGTACCTATTACATTTTAGCACATAATCAATTCACAACTCAAGTCGGTCAAGCAACTCACTCAAAAATCTGGAGGCTTTTGACCCAAGGTGCAATCCCGACCCATTTTACACCCTTAACCCTAATAATGGGTTAACTTCACCAAAAACCCTAACTCTAGCCATTAAGGTCTTAACACACATTTAATCACCAAGTTGACTCGTTTTCATACATGCAAGACAACCTAGGTCATCAAAGACCCATTTGACACATTTCAAGGTCAACACACCCATTTGGGTCACCCACAACCCAAATGACACCCACTAACATTAACTATAAGTGTACTAGTGATTTGCTAGGCCTTTAAGACCCATTTACCCTTTCAAAAACCTAGGTTAGTCACCATTTGGGTCTTCATGACCCAAACTTACCCAAAACCCCCAAATTACTCACAAATGGGTTTTATGTGCAACACTAACCGAAACTCTAACCCTTAAACACATTAAACTAAGGAAATCAAGTTTAGGGCTTACAACCACAATCAAAACGAAGCTAACGAGGAGATGGACAACTTTAATGCTCGAGCCAGAACCCGAAACAAGCTTCTTCCTCTCCTCTTTGAGCTTTCTCACACTTAAATGCACTCTCACTCTAGAATTGAAGTGGATGAGGTTTGGTGGTTGGAAATGGAGTAATGAAGCTCAACAAAACTGATCTAGGGCCTTTAATTCATCCACAAAGTGAAATTACCAAAATGCCCATCTAAAATTTTTAAAAAGCAAAAAGGCTTGTCTGTCAGTCATTCTGGACGGCGTCCAAAAAGTTGGACGGCATCCAGGCCTTTAATCTGGGATGGCGTCCCGCCCATTTGGACGGCGTCCCACCTGTCTGAGAAAACCGGATCTTACAACTCTCCCCCACTTGAACCGGATTGCGACCTCGCAATCCACACCGCATGACAAGCAGGAAGATAAACCAAGACAAACTCTTCGGGCTCCCAAGTAAACTCGGAACCTATACTTCGACGCCATTGGACTTTAAAAGTCCTCACCTCTTTATTCCTCAATTTCTTAACCTTTTCATCAAGTATAGCAACCGGCTCCTCAACATACTCTAACTTATTATTTAGCTCAATCTCGTCTAACGACACCCACGAAGAATCATCTGCAAGACACTTACGGAGATGGGAAACATGAAATGTATTATGGATCCCCGCAAGCTCTTTGGGTAATTCCGATCGATATGCAACTTCACCAACACGAGCTAAAACTTTAAATGGCCCAATAAACCGAGGAGCTAACTTTCCCCGTCTTCGAAATCGAATAATACCCTTCCATGGCGAAACCTTAAGCATTACCATGTCGCCTTCTTGAAATTCGATCGTTCGTCTACGTTTATCGGCATACAACTTTTGTCTATCTTGAGCCTTCTTCAAATGATCCCGAATAATATCAATCTTATTATTCGTCTCCAAAGCCAAATCGGTACTCCCGATTTCTCTTTGACCCACTTCACCCCAACAAATTGGAGTTCGACACCTACGCCCATATAGCATCTCATAAGGCGGCATCCCGATACTAGTATGATAACTATTATTGTACGAGAATTCCACCAAAGGTAAGTGCTCGTCCCAACTTCCACCAAAATCAATAATGCACGCCCGTAACATATCTTCCAAAGTTTGATTCGTACGTTCGGTTTGACCGTCCGTTTGAGGATGATATGCCGTGCTCAACTTTAATTGCGTACCCATATCTTCATGAAACTTTTCCCAAAATCGAGATGTAAAACGAGTGTCTTGATCCGAAATATTAGATATAGGAACCCCATGTCGCGAGACCACTTCCTTGATAAACAATTTAGCCAAGGCCTCCGACGATATTGTTTCTTTAATGGGAAGAAACAAAGCACTTTTCATCAACCGGTCAACTATCACCCAAATCGTATCAAATTGAGTTCTCGCCGTCTTAGGTAACTTTGTTATGAAATCTATGGTAATGTGATCCCATTTCCATTTCGGAATTTCTAACGGTTGCAATTTACCATACGGCTTTTGGTGCTCGGCCTTTACTTGCAAACAAGTAACACATTGTTCAACATATTTTACAACATCACGCTTCATGCCCGACCACCAATAATCTTTCTTCAAGTCAAGATACATTTTCGTCGCGCCCGGGTGAATGGAATATTTTGACTTATGTGCTTCATCAAGTAGCACCCGTCGGTAATCACCCATCTTAGGCACCCACACCCTCCCTTGAAAAGACAACAAACCACGCGGGCCTATAGTAATAGACTCCGATTGCCCCACAATTTGTTCTGCATGCTTGTTGTGAACGTAAGCCTCTATTTGAGTCACACCAAGTTTTTCAAGAAAATCGTTAGTAATAATCAAACGTAGCGACCCTACTTTTATCGGCGGATGTTGACTCTTCCGACTTAATGCGTCCGCGACAACGTTCGCCTTGCCCGGATGATAAAGTATCACACAATCATAGTCCTTTACCACATCCATCCATCTACGTTGACGATAATTCAAATCTCTTTGATCAAAAAGATGTTTCAAACTCTTGTGATCCGAATAAATCGTACACTTGACACCATACAAGTAATGGCGCCAAATTTTCAATGCATGAACAACCACCGCCAACTCAAGATCATGAGTCGGATATCTCGTTTCGTGTTCCTTTAATTGTCGAGAGGCATAAGCGATGACTTTACCTCTTTGCATTAAAACGCACCCGAGCCCGTTCAAAGACGCATCACAATAAACCGTCATGTCTTCTACCCCTTCCGGTAACACTAACACCGGAGCTTGACATAATTTCTCTTTTAACAATTGAAAAGCAATTTCTTGCTCGTTCTCCCAATTAAATTTCGCGTTCTTTCTTGTCAACTTCGTCAGTGGAGAAGAAATCTTGGAAAAGTCTTGGATAAACCGACGATAATAACAGGCCAATCCGAGAAAACTCCGAATCTCCGTAGGCGTAGTCGGTCGCCCCTAACTCTTCACCGTCTCTATTTTCCCCGGATCTACTTGAATACCGTCCTTGTTAACAATATAACCAAGGAATTGAACTTCCCTTAGCCAAAATTCACATTTGGAGAACTTTGCATACAACTTCTCCTTTCGTAACGTCTTCAATACTTCATGCAAATGACGTTCATGTTCGTTCATACTTTTTGAGTAGACTAGTATGTCGTCAATGAATACAATTACCGACTTGTCCAACATAGGTTGGCACACTCGGTTCATAAGGTCCATGAATGCCGCCGGTGCATTTGTAAGACCAAAAGGCATTACCACAAATTCAAAATTCCCATAACGCGTTCAAAAAGCCGTTTTCTAGATGTCTTCCTCACGGACCCGCATTTGGTGATAGCCGGACCGTAGGTCAATTTTAGAGAAATACGTTGCACCTTGAAGTTGATCAAACAAATCGTCAATCCTAGGTAACGGATAACGATTCTTGATCGTCACTTTATTCAACTCACGGTAATCGATGCACATCCGCATACTACCATCCTTCTTCTTCACAAATAACACCGGAGCGCCCCATGGTGAAGCACTCGGTCGAATAAAACCCTTCTCAAGTAACTCTTGGGTTTGATTTAGCAATTCTTGCATTTCCGTCGGCGCTAAATGATAAGGAGTTTTAGCAATGTGGGTAGCCCCCGGAACCAACTCAATGCAAAATTCAACTTGTCTTTCCGTCGGAACGCCCGGTAACTCATTCGGAAAAACGTCTTCAAATTCACTAACAACCGAAATTTCACGAATAGGTGGTGGCTCGTCACGAGCATCAACAACATGGGCAAGAAAAGCCAAGCCACCACTAACAAGGAAACGAAGTGCCCGTGCAAAAGTGCATATCGGCACCGGTCTCCCTCGCTTATCGCCATGAATAATTAACTCTCCCCCACTTGGGGTCTTTACACGAATAAACTTATCATGGCATGCAATATCGGCTCTATAACAATCGAGCCAATCCATACCAACGACAACATCAAAATCGCCCAAGGTCATCGGAATGAGATCAATATCGAAACTTTCAGCACCAAACACAACATTACAATTTTTGCACACATCAACCACTAGCGCCATCTTGCCATCCGCTATTTCGACTTCTACCGGACGACTTAACTTTACTAGCGGTTTATTTAACTTAGGCACAAATCTTGGAGAAACAAACGATAAATTAGCACCACTATCAAATAGTATCCGCGCCGGATTAGAGTTAGCCATGAAAGTACCTGAGACAACTTCGTTCGATTGCTTGGCTTCATCATTGGACATCAAATAGTTTCGACCCCTTGCCGTACCCGCCGCCTTCTCTAACCGTTTAACATTATCATTGCGCATCTCGGGACACTCCGGCCTCTTGTACCCTTCCTTTCCACAATTAAAACAAGTGAGCTTGGTTGTGGACGATGATTTAGGGCATTCGCGAGCCATGTGCCCCTTTTGACCACAATTGTAACAAGAATAGGAAAAATCACCGGAAGTACCCTTCTTCACGCTACTAACACTCTCGGAACCCTTCTTGTACTTCTTGTTAGAAAAATTTGAATGACTAGTAGCTTCAAACTTTTTCTTGCCTAGGGTGAAGCCACTCTTTCTCAAGATGAGCTACTCGAACCCCTTGGCCATATCGAACAACTCGTCAAAACTCTTCACCACATTTACACTTATCTTATCTTGATAACAATCATTCAACTTTCGGTAAAAGTCTTCTTTCAACATCTTATCATTCCCGACATACTCCGGGCAAAATTGGGTCTTGGACAAAAACACGGTTTTGAGAGTGTTCAAATCCATCGACCCTTGCCTCAAGGAACGTAACTCGTCCTTGTAAGATCGGCTGAAGTTCGGTATTCATCGAAAAACTCTTTCTTGAATTCATCCCAGGTGAACTCCATGCATTGTTCTTCGCCATAAAGTCGGATCTTCGCGTCCCACCACAATTTAGCATCACCTCTTAACATGCTACAACCATGTCTCGTCTTTTTATCGAGAGGGCATTCACATGTACGAAAAGCCCCCTCCATATCGGAGATCCAACGGGCACTCTTAAGTGGGTCCCGTTCACCTTCAAAGGTGGGAGGTTGAGAATCCTTGAAATTCTTAAAGAAAAAGTCCCGTCTCCTCACATTATCCTCTTGAAGAACGGCCTTAACTTGCTCCTTTACCACATTGACTAGTTGTTCGTCAATCGTATCTAGGAACATCTTCTTAACATCTTCGAGAAACTCCGCTTTTTGATGTTTAAAGATGGTCTCAACTTTGGCCGTGAACTCAACGTCCTCACTCGTACTTCCATCATTGGTGTCGTGTCCATTTCTCATCTTCATTCTATAAAACGAAGTAATTAAGCAACGAAACGAGAGGTCATAACACATAGGTATATACATATACGCCACACTACCCCATCTTGCTCAACAATCGTCGTACATCGCTCGTTTGACACGATTTGAACCCGTAACAATGGTAGCTAATCATTTTTACGCGAACACGTCGCATTAACTTGCTAGTACAACGTCCATCTCGCTTGATGATTGCTAAACACAACACAAATCGATTAGCACAATGTTAGTTCACATAAAACTATGCACTAACAATTCCCGTCCCGACCCAAAGTCCTACAAGTCCCGCATAAGCGTACACACAATAAAGTCTAAGTCTAGGCACCTATCTCAAGTCGCCTAAATCCCTTAGACCATGCTCTGATACCACTTGTAACAACCCGACATCTCAAATCCCAAAAAAAAAAAAAAATTTCTGGGCCTGACCATCTGGACGGCGTCCAGGTTTTGGGACGGCGTCCAGCTTTTAAAACTGGGACAGCGTCCAAGCAGTTGGGACGGCGTCCCAATGAACTGCCAGGGACTGACCTGGTGTCCCATTTCACGTACGCGGAAAACCCGCTTCCCGACATTTTTAAACGAAAACCTTTTTACCACAAGTCAATATAAGTGAAACTAAGAGTTTTGCATAATAAAAACAAGTTTTACATCATCGGACCCATGTCGCCTATTTTACGAGTTTCGTTCAAAAAATACAAGTTTCGACCAAATACAAGTTTAAGTTCCAAACGACACTAGAGCATGGTGTTTGGGGTTAAACTACCCAATCTCGGTCGAACTCCAAAAGCTAACACCCAAAAGCATCCCCTATCAAAACGAGCGGGAGACCACTAATCCAATTGAACGCTCTTACCCTTGTCAACGCCCGAGCCTATAAAAAGGTAAACAACGAGAGGATAAGCAAAGCTTAGTGAATGCAATAATTATACGAATACATATATAATATACCTACTTACAATCACTTACACAAATACCGCAAACATGCTAGCAAACACAATTAGCTTATCGTTACAAATACAAGCTATAACCTCCAATAATCAAGCTAGTATAACACAAGCGTATACAACATGAACAAAGTAATATGCTTACACTACAACACAATGACCATGGTTAACCAATCGTACAAGGAACGGTGTTTAAAGACCGTCGGTGTTCACAACAACCATTAGTGCACTTAACACTTCACACACTAACCCCACGGGTGGCATCTTAACACTTCGATGCTTCACCCCGGGTGGCACCTTAACACTTCGGCACTTCACCCGAGTGGTGTCTTAACACTTTGACACTTCACTCTTCACCTTACTTGGAGTGGCATCTTAACACATCGATACTTCCCTCCCGAGTGGCATCTTAATGCATCGACACTTCACTCGCCATGTGGACATGGTGTCTTAGCACATCGACACTTCACATCTCACACTACACAAATAAACCCATTATATATCTACGCATATAATTATTCCACTCACCTTAGAGTCTTCATGAAAGATAACCAAACTTGCAACTTCAATGTAACGTACCTATTACATTTTAGCACATAATCAATTCACAACTCAAGTCGGTCAAGCAACTCACTCAAAAATCTGGAGTCTTTTGACCCAAGGTGCAATCCCGACCCATTTTGCACCCTTAACCCTAATAATGGTTTAACTACACTAAAAACCCTAATTCTAGCCATTAAGGTCTTAACACACATTTAATCACCAAGTTGACTCGTTTTCTTACATGCAAGACAACCTAGGTCATCAAAGACCCATTTGACCCATTTCAAGGTCAACACACCCATTTGGCTCACCCACAACCCAAATGACACCCACTAATATTAACTATATGTGTAATAGTGATTTGCTAGGCCTATAAGACCCATTTATCCTTTCAAAAACCTAGGTTAGTCACCATTTGGGTCTTCATGACCCAAACTTACCCAAAACCCCCCAAATTACTCACAAATGGGTTTTATGTGCAACACTAACCCAAACCCTAACCCTTAAACACATTAAACTAAGGAAATCAAGTTTAGGGCTTACCACCACAATCAAAACGAAGCTAACGAGGAGATGAACAACTTTAATGCTCGAGCCAGAACCCGAAACAAGCTTCTTCCTCTCCTCTTTGAGCTTTCTCACACTTAAATGCACTCTCACTCTAGAATTGAAGTGGATGAGGTTTGGTGGTTGGAAATGGAGTAATGAAGCTCAACAAAACTGATCTAGGGCCTTTAATTCGTCCACAGAGTGAAATTACTAAAATGCCCATCTAAAATTTCTAAAAAGAAAAAAGGCTTGTCTGTCAGCCATTCTGGACGGCGTCCGGAAAGTTGGACGGCGTCCAGGCCTTTAATCTGGGATGGCGTCTGGCCCATTTGGACGGCGTCCCACCTGTCTGAGAAAACTGGATCTTACAAACTAGTTGTAGGTTACTAACGAGGACAGCTGACTTAATAAACTTAAAACATTAAAACGTATTAAAAATGTTGTAAATATATTTTGAACATACTTTGATATATACGTACATATTTGTTATAGGTTCGTGAATCGACCAGTGGCCAAGTCTTACTTCCCGACGAAGTAAAAATCTGTGAAAGTGAGTTATAGTCCCACTTTTAAAATCTAATATTTTTGGGATGAGAACACATGCAGGTTTTATAAATGATTTACAAAATAGACACAAGTACGTGAAACTACATTCTATGATTGAATTATCGAAATCGAATATGCCCCTTTTTATTAAGTCTGGTAATCTAAGAATTAGGGAACAGACACCCTAATTGACGCGAATCCTAAAGATAGATCTATTGGGCCTAACAAACCTCATCCAAAGTACCGGAGGCTTTAGTACTTCGAAATTTATATCATATCCGAAGGATGTCCCGGAATGATGGGGATATTCTTATATATGCATCTTGTTAACGTCGGTTACCAGGTATTCAACATATGAATGGTTTTTATCTCTATGCAGTTTGCGAAATGCCTGATAAGAGAGGTGTTATAAAAATGAAATCTTGTGGTCTATTATTATGATTTAATAATATGTAGGTTAAACCTATAACTCACCAACAATTTTGTTGACGTTTTAAGCATGTTTATTCTCAGGTGATTATTAAGAGCTTCCGCTGTTGCATACTAAATTAAGGTTAAGATTTGGAGTCCATGCTTGTATAATATTATTTAAAAACTGCATTCGAAGACTTATGTTGATGTGTAATATTATTGTAAACCATTATGTAATAGTCGTGTGAAAAACGTTATATTTTAGATTATCATTATTTGATAATCGTCATAATATTTTAAAGGTTATGGTTTTTTTAAAATCGAATGCAGTCTTTGAAAAACATCTCATATAGAGGTCAAAACCTAGCGACGAAATCAATTAATATGGAACGTTTATAATCAATGTGAACGGGACATTTAACGGCGCTCCGATTAATTGCGCGGGGCTCCAAATACTCGCGCGGCGCTCCAGTAGGCATGAAATCCATGTCGAGGGTTTTTAAACATCTAGTACATCAGGTACGTACCATCTGAGCGGCGCTCATTGGTTTGGAGCGGCGCTCCAAATGCTGGTAATCCATAATTTCGCATTTTTAAGCCATTTTAACCCATTTACTCAACCTAAAAACCAAAAAAAACCCAAACAAAAAGCCGAGCACGATCATATTGCACATATCATCAAATAAGTACAAAAACATACAAACTCTACAACAATGTGAAGTTTCTTACCGAGTCATTCACAAGACTCGTCCCCAACTTCAAGTAGCGTTAGGATCGGGTTCAACGTGAACCCCGTCATCAATCTCCAACGGACCATCAAAATATTTCTTCACTCGATGTCCGTTAACCTTAAAGGTAGTACCACTCGCATTTTTCAACTCAATCGTACCATATGGGTACACCTTAACAACCTCAAATGGTCCCGTCCACCGGGACTTAAGTTTTCCTGGTAAAAGCTTCAATCTAGAGTTAAACAAGAGCACTCGATCACCCTCATTAAACTCTTTTGGACCCTTTAACCTTCTATCATTCCATTGCTTGGTTTTCTCCATATAAATCAACGAATTTTCATACGCATCAAGGCGTAATTCACCAAGCTCATTCAATTGCCCCTCCCTTAGGCATCCGGCTTCCTTCAAATCCAAATTGCACTTTTTAAGTGCCCACATCGCCTTATGCTCAATCTCCAATGGGAGATGGAACACTTTTCCATAAACCAACCGATAAGGAGTGGTATCAATCGGTGTTTTGTAGGCGGTTCGAAACGCCCACAAAGCTTCAACGAGCTTATTTACCCACTCCATCGGATTTGACCCCACAGTTTTCTCAAGAATTCCTTTAAGAGCTCGATTGGTATTCTCAACTTGTCCGCTCGTTTGGGGATGGTATGAAGTAGAAACTTTATGGAGAACTCCATATCGCTTCAATACCTTCTCCATTCGGGTGTTACAAAAATGAGTACCCCTATTGCTAATCAACGCTTTAGGAGTTCCAAATCGAGAGAATAAATGCTGAAGGAAAGAAATCACAACTCGTGCATCATTTGTTACCAAAGCTTGCGCTTCGGCCCATTTAGACACGTAGTCAATGGCAACGAGTATGTAACTATAATTCTGAGATTTCGAAAATGGCCCCATAAAGTCAATTCCCCAAACGTCGAATACCTCGCATACTTGGATGCTTTGTTGAGGCATCTCATCCCGTTTGGTGACTTTACCGGCTCTTTGACAAGAATCGCACGATTTACAAACCAGGTGGGCATCTTTGAAGATTGTCGGCCAAAAGAAGCCGGCATCATAGACTTTACGCCCCGTGATTTGGGGTCCAAAATGCCCACCGGTCGGCCCACTATGGCATTCGGTTAAAATTCGCCTACACTCTTCACCGGAAACACACCGGCGAATAACCCCATCGGGACAACAACGAAAAAGATAGGGATCCTCCCAGAAATAGTACTTAAGGTCACTGAAGAATTTCTTCCTCTTTTGATGTAACCACCCTTTTTCCAAGAATTTTCCCACAAGATAATTAGCAATGTCCACGTACCATGGCTCGTTCACCTTGTCCATCTTCATGAGATATTCATCGGGAAAATCATCATGGATGCTCGACTCATGAAGAACTTCGAGATTTGGATTCTCGAGTCTAGACAAGTGGTCGACCGCAAGATTCTCGGTACCCTTCTTATCCCGAATCTCGATATCGAATTCTTGCAAAAGCAAGATCCATCTAAGCAGTCAAGGTTTAGCATTCGGTTTGGCGAAAAGGTACTTAAGAGCAGAATGGTCCGTAAAGACTATAGTCTTAGATAAGACTAAGTAAGACCGAAACTTGTCGAACAAAAAGACCACCGCAATGATCTCTTTTTCAGTGGTAGTATAATTCAATTGTGCTCCTTGCAAGGTCTTGCTTGCATAATAAATGGGTCGGAAATGTTTCTCGACCCTTTGGCCCAAGACAGAGCCAACAGCGAAATCGAAAGCATCGCACATAAGCTCGAACGGAAGGGACCAATTCAGAGCAATTATGATGGGTGCATTTGAAAGGATCCGTTCTAATCCACCTGGACGAAGTCATCAACATTTGGTCCCATTGCGATGATCGGCTCCAAGTAATGTCCTTATATTGAGCAAATGCACAGCGGAAGACTTAATTCGTACCCGAGAATAAACATGCTTTAAAGTGTCAACCAAAAGGTTGGTGAGTTCATAGGTTTATCATAACAATCATTTCAATATGTTAATAGACCACAAGATTTCATAATCATAAACATAATACACTCGCAAGTGTATGTAAAGCATTCTAAGTGGTTGAGCACTTGGTAACCATACTTAACATTTAATCAACGTCGCATAATCCCTTTATTATGAAATCTCACTACACCGTACCAAGTGTAGTCACCAAAACAAAGTACTGTGCAACCGTTGAATACTGGTCGACCAGTCCGACTGGGGTTGTCAGGCCCGATAGATCTATCAACAGGATTCGCGTTTACAATACCCATGTAAATAGTAGTTACCAAGCTACAGGGAAAAATGCCAGTGGTACAACTCAACGTAGAATATATTTTTAAGTACTTGTGTCTATTTTGTAAACATTTATAAAAGCAGCGCATGTATTCTCAGCCCAAAAATATATATTGCAAAAGCAATTAAAAAGGGAGCAAATGAAACTCACTTTTGCCTTGAAGGTATTTAATTCGACTTGGTCTCCGATAGATATCACGAACCTAACCATATATATAATATATCAACATATTTTCTTTTTAAGTAATCGTTACATATATATACTTTTAATACTTTTAATATTTTCTTAGTCCGTAGTTAGCAGTCCGATGTTAGTGGTCCACAATTAGTTGCTTAAATAAATTAAATAAAGACCCCATTGTATTCATATTGATCAGAATTAATCTCGACCCATGGTACCATGTTGTCAAATGACGTGTTGTGTACATAAAGTACCGTGTTGTCAAATGACGTGTTGCGTACAATCATGAGGTCTTATGATTAATCTTCTCGTGTTGTTTACGGGTGGTCATGAAATATATAAAATCAAATCATAAGTAATTATATATAAAATATCATATTAATTAGAAAAGATATGATTAATTTACTTTTTCTCCAAATATTTTCGTAGCTAAACTAGCT
This sequence comes from Rutidosis leptorrhynchoides, assembly GCF_046630445.1. Lineage (NCBI taxonomy): Eukaryota > Viridiplantae > Streptophyta > Magnoliopsida > Asterales > Asteraceae > Rutidosis > Rutidosis leptorrhynchoides. Next base: position 718,778,963 of record NC_092333.1, read on the forward strand.
TCGGATACCCAATCTTGTTTTAGTCGTAGTTTCTTCATTACAACTTTGTTTTTGTTGGTTCAACTTGCCACTTCCTTGGATCGAGTCAAATTTTAAGAATATGAACTGAAAATACCTTAGTTTGTATTCGAATTCATAGGTTATAGGTCAAACTTTGGTGAAACTTATGAAAGTGATCATTTTCCATCATAAAAAACAACATTTAATGATCATTTTTCTAAAAATACTTACACTTTGAGTTAAACCATGAAATTTTTATGTGTTAACATATTCATAAGAAATATCATTTTTTTAAGAACATGAACTTCCAATTCAAAGTTCAAGATGGTTTTTAATTATCCAACCCAAAACAGCCCCCGATTGCACTCCGATGACGTAGATTCAGTTTTTAAGATGTTCTTTGTAAAACCAAGTTATATCTTGTTAGGTTAGCATATCATTATGATATATTACAGGTCTTGAAGTATTTTAAAAGTCAAGTTAGAAGGATCTATTTAGTTTGCGAACAAGTTTGAAATCATTCAAACTATGTTCTTGTTGTTAAAATTTTATACCACAAAATAAGATAGCTATATGAATATGAATTGAATAAGATTATGAACAAGGTTACTACCTCAAGTTACTTTGACAAAGTTACTGCAAAAGATAAGAAATAATCTTGGAATCAAAGAGTGGTGGAGTTAGATCAAAAGGTTGGAAGTAAACTTCTTCAAATGGGTGGTTATTTTGATATGTTCTTGAAAGAGTTTTCTTATGGTGTTTAAGGCTTGTAATTGAAGCTAAATGATGGGAAAAATGCTTGCAGATGATCAAGTATGAAGTTAGGAGTATTTTGAGAGAAAAATGAGGGTGTAGGTATGAGAAAATGGAGTGAAGAAATGGTGTTCATTTATAAAAACGTTTTTAGTTTATAAAGAAAGAAAAGGATTCCTAATTTTGTTTTCTTACTAATAATTCATACTACTTGACAAATCCTAGTTACCTCATATCTAGGGCAGTAATAATGTTGATTAGGATATTGATTTGATGTGTATATACCAATAGTAAATACGTATAGAAGCTGGGTATGATACGGGTACATATACCCTAGATATACGTATAGAAATCTTGAGGAAACGGAACGAGAATTCAAATATAGCTATCTTTTGTGAATATACTTATATTGTTTTATGTATTTAAGTCCTTAAAAAGTGATTAAATACATTACATATACGATACATGTATAAGCATTATAGATTATAAGTATATATATCAAAGAATATTATGTATAGTTATCGTTTTGAAAACTTAAGTTAGTAGTTTCAAAATATACTTATAACTCATTTCATTAGTACACAATGAGATGTTAAACCATCTTTAGATCATGTTAAATATATATAAATACATATATATACACAAACGTATAATTATCGTATGTTATATATTTCGTGATATCATCGTTCATATTGGACGGTCAAACGTTGTGTAAAACTCTTTTCAAAAACACAAATCTCAACAATTTGGATTGCTTATCATGTTGGTATGGTTTAATTTATGTAAATATTAATCTCATAAGTATAATTTGGTCGGAAAATTCTGGGTCATTACAGTACCTACCCGTTAAAGAAATTTCGTCCCCGAAATTTGATAGAGGTTGTTATGGATAACAATAAGAAGGTTTTCATGACAAATATAAGGTGATAATGGAGTTTTATCATCATTGAGTAATGTAGATAAAACGATTCGATTATGCGAAGAATATAAATGAGACTATCGTAAAAGAGTGAGATGAGTAAAATATATTCGTCTTAACCGATGATGTAGTTATGATTGATTTCCGGGATTTAAGGGATTTAAAGAGAATCTTACGTAATAAGATTTGGTTCTTTGGTGATTAAGGAAATCAGGATCTTCTTTGATTATATGCAATAATCTGTTTCGATTGCTCTGTCGGATATTTCACTATAAATTCACCCCTTCGTTTCCTTATTTTCCACGACTCACACCTTCTATTCTTTCTCCCTTGATTCTTACTTTAAAGCATTCATCAATATGCTCCATCCAGTCCTGATTCTTGATATACTCCTAACTTTTATATCTGTCATTCTTCTTTTTCATCTACCACCAGAAGAATCTATTTACTTCTACTATACTCTTGTGTTTATAGTGTTTCTAATTCTCCCGTGTCTCTATATTGCTATCTGCATCGAAATACACGGTTTGTAATTTCGGGGTTATTATCGGAGTTTATATTCTTCATTATTTTTCGGAGCTTCATGCTTTCGTTTTCTCTTTCCGACTTCGAGTCAAGCGAGTAATGGTCCGGAATTCGTAGATATGAAATTCAGAATGAATATAACTAATGCTCTAAGAAGAAAATGGTAATAGAATGATTTTGATTTGTTAAATTACCAGAATACCCTGGAGAAGACCGAGTCATCCAGAAAAATATTCTCTTGATATGTTTAGAGATTAGATAGAATGTAAGGGTCGTGTAAATGGCACATGATGACGGTACTGTGAATCAGCATGCTTTATTAGAAACTCAGCATGACTTATTGTAATATAATGACGTTGATCAAGTGTCATTATATTATACTAAGCCATGCTTCAGTTCCCAACACTACTTCAAAACATTCATATTTTAAACTCGAAGGTTTCAGAATTTAGAAACTAACACAGTTTCTTTTATGTTGCAGATATTACGGAGAGATAAATGATCTCAGATAAGAATAGTTGTGAAAATATCGCCAGAAATATGGAGGATATTTATAATAGAACATACGAGAATATCTTAGAATTTCTAATATCAGTGGATGATGAAGAAGATTTGTCTGTGAAGGTTTAGAATGAGAAATAAGATGTTTGCTAACGATTTCAGCAGGCACAGAATCATTTGGATTCTTTGAAGGAAAACTTATTCTTTGTGATTTGTCCACGGCTTTCTTCATAGTTTCGCATAATCCGGTACTAAATTTTCTATCGAGCGTTCCTAACACTCCTTTCTTTATCATCAAACTTTTGGCCATTAAGATCATCTACAACATGCTGCTTCGTCAGCATTTTCAAAGTTAACTGATCTGGGTCATCAGTTATCAAACCGAGGTAGTTTCAGGAGAATTGTGTTTTTTTAGAATGATTAATCGCTGATGGTAATATTGTGGAATATAAAAGGTTCCCCAGTAACAATAAAGAGTACGCATATATATCGCGGTTATAATAAAGTTGTTTCGGATGAAAAGTCGGAGTTGACTTGCTGGAGCTGTGACAAAATTAGCTACTTTGGAAAGGGATTGCAAAATGATCTTCGGTAATAACAATGTCAAAGGAACTAGAACAGATACGTGTCAAACGTTTACTCAGTTTCTGAGGGTTTTTCAGGTGCATAACTATATGCATCAATCTTTTCTTCCGTAGATGAAGTGCGGTTGGTTTATCCTCTCGATTAAGGTGTTTTTAAGAATCGTGATAGATTTGAACGCTGATTGTAATCGTCGAGATACAATGAGGTTTAAGATGAAATCAAGTGGCAATCTTGAAGAAATGTTTAGTTTCATATGTTATAATCAATATTTTAATTCATTTTAATTGTCCAATGTCATTAGTCCACAGTCGATAGTCCACAGTAACAGTCCAATAATTCATATATAGTTTAATATATAATATACGAATTAATTAATACGTGTCGTGACCCGTATACGTCTCAGACTCGATCACAACTCAAACTATATATATTATTATAGAATCAACCTCAACCCTGTATAGAGAACTCGATCATTACTGCATATAGAGTGTCTATGGTGATTCCAAATAATATATATAGATGCGTCGATATGATATGTCAAAACATTGTATAAGTGTCCCGATATTTAAAGTGCGTAAAATAATTACAGAAATTAAATGACGATAAATAAAAGTGCGATAATTAAATTGCGATAAATAAACTGCGATAAATAAAATGTAATCAGTTAGCTAGGAACAGTTAGCTGGAACAGTTAGCGTGGATTCTTAACAAAATTTTTCATAGTTAATTTGTTTGTTTCTAACAGATTTTATTTTGTCATATGTTTTCTTCATATGCCACTTGTTAGATTCTGGGAAGTCAAAATCCAAATATGAAATTGAATGAAAATGGTTATTCTGCGGTGAACGGATACGTATATTGGTGGTTGTAAGTAGGATAGTAAATGACTGTTGAATAAGCTTCGACGAATGTACAATGTAACTTATTAAGATGAAATCTAATTATTCCTCGGGTATTACCTACCCGTTAAAAAAATTTTCACCATTAATATTTTGTACAAAAGAACTTTTAATTACAATCTTTATGAAAACATATATACATATATATTTTCTTCAGATGAAATCATGAATTTAATGAGTTAATATGATATTAATCTCATTTGCTTTTCGGTTTGAGCTAGAATAAGAAATCTCTAAAACTTTTTGAAACCACATATTCTTCGCAGAATATCAATGAAGTTATGGATCAATACTTCATCGTTCATTATTGTTGGTACTCCTTGGTATCTATGGTGCGTATGATGTTGATGTTTGTGGGACAGATTATGATGTCGAGATGTGTGATGCGGATGTTGTTTGTTAGTGGTGATGATGGTATTATTGATGTTATTAATGGTGGTGCTGATTATTCTGCTGGTGCTGCTGCTGGTGTTTGCAACCTTCGCACCATGTTCTTCAAAGCCGTCACGAGCGCGAAGTTCGTTAACTTCTGCTAGTACATCGTGATGATTGGCGGTTGGAGCGAGCGAATGAACAAGATTTGTAATATGGGATAGTATATAATCGTGATGAGATACTCTAGAAATGAGAGAGAAAATGGTGTTTCGAATAGGTTCGCCGATAAGTGCTTCAGGTTCATCGCCAAGAGGGCAATTTGGTGGATGGAATGGATCACCTTCTTCTTGTCTCCAGTGATTTAGTATATTACGAACCCATCCCCAATTCATCCAGAATAGATGATGGGAAATTGGTTGATCCATTCCGGTGACGCTGCTTTCGGAGCCCGAATGGAAATCCATATCGGCATAACTGTCGGAATCTGAAGAATTCGAACTAGATGAAGAATCCATCTTGTATAATGGGGAAAATGAATTTTTGGAATGGAATAGATTATAGGAGTTAGATTTGGTACTCTTCAATACATAATTTACATATGTATATATAATACCAAAATCCCATAAATTACGGAGAATCTTTGAAAAGGTATCAGTCAAAGTTCGCAATAACAGATATGCTAAGATAAGAATTCGTCTATACACTATCAATGCAGTAAATGCAGTAAAACGTTTCTAGACTTATGAATGATAAGCAAGTAATTTCCTAAGGATGATAAGCAGATGATTTCCGACTAGAAATGATAAGCAAAACTTTTGACATGTAGACACGGTCGAAGTCCAGACTCATTAATGCATCCTAACAACTACTAGTTAGACACACTAATGCAAGACCTGGTTCGCTACGACCACCGCTCTGATACCAACTAAAAGGACCCGTCCTAATCCACCTGGACGAAGTCATCAACATTTGGTCCCATTGCGATGATCGGCTCCAAGTAATGTCCTTATATTGAGCAAATACACAGCGGAAGACTTAATTCGTACCTGAGAATAAACATGCTTTAAAGTGTCAACCAAAAGGTTGGTGAGTTCATAGGTTTATCATAACAATCATTTCAATATGTTAATAGACCACAAGATTTCATAATCATAAACATAATACACTCGCAAGTGTATGTAAAGCATTCTAAGTGGTTGAGCACTTGGTAACCATACTTAACATTTAATCAATGTCGCATATTCCCTTTATTAAGAAATCTCACTACACCGTACCAAGTGTAGTCACCAAAACGAAGTACTGTGCAATCGTTGAATACTGTTCGTCCAGTCCGGTTGGGGTTGTCAGGCTCGATAGATCTATCAACAGGATTCGCGTTTACAATACCCATGTAAATAGTAGTTACCAAGCTACAGGGAAATATGCCAGTGGTATAACTCAAAGTATAATATATTTTTAAGTACTTGTGTCTATTTTGTAAACATTTATAAAAGCAGCGCATGTATTCTCAGCCCAAAAATATATATTGCAAAAGCAATTAAAAAGGGAGCAAATGAAACTCACTTTTGCCTTGAAGGTATTTAATTCGACTTGGTCTCCGATAGATATCACGAACCTAACCATATATATAATATATCAACATATTTTCTTTTTAAGTAATCGTTACATATATATATACTTTTAATACTTTTAAGATTTTCTTAGTCCGTAGTTAGCAGTCCGATGTTAGTGGTCCACAATTAGTTGCTTAAATAAAATAAATAAAGACCCCATTGTATTCGTATTGATCAGAATTAATCTCGATCCATGGTAGCATGTTGTCAAATGACGTGTTGCGTATATAAAGTACCGTGTTGTCAAATGACGTGTTGCGTACAATCATGAGGTCTTATGATTAATCTTCTAGTGTTGTTTACGGGTGGTCCTGAAATATATAAAATCAAATCATAAGTAATTATATATAAAATATCATATTAATTAGAAAAGATATGATTAATTTACTTTTTCTCCAAATATTTTCGTAGCTAAACTAGCTTCGGATACCCAATCTTGTTTTAGTCGTAGTTTCTTCATTACAACTCCGTTTTTGTTGGTTCAACTTGCCACTTCCTTGGATCGAGTCAAATTTTAAGAATATGAACTGAAAATACCTTAGTTTATATTTGAAATCATAGGTTATAGGTCAAACTTTGGTGAAACTTATGAAAGTGATCATTTTCCATCATAAAAACAACATGTAATGATCATTTTTCTAAAAATACTTACACTTTGAGTTAAACCATGAAATTTTTATGTGTTAACATATTCATAAGAAATATCATTTTTCCAGAACATGAACTTCCAATTCAAAGTTCAAGATGGTTTTTAATTATCCAACCCAAAACAGCCCCCGGTTGCACTCCGACGACGTAGATTCAGTTTTTAAGATGTTCTTTGTAAAACCAAGTTATATCTTGTTAGGTTAGCATATCATTATGATATATTACAGGTCTTGAAGTGTTTTAAAAGTCAAGTTAGAAAGATCTATTTAGTTTGCGAACAAGTTTGAAATCATTCAAACTATGTTCTTGTTGTTAAAATTTTATACCACAAAGTAAGAGAGCTATATGAATATGAATTGAATAAGATTATGAACAAGGTTACTACCTCGAGTTACTTGGACAAAGTTACTGCAAAAGATAAGAAATAATCTTGGAATCAAAGAGTGGTGGAGTTAGATCAAAAGGTTGGAAGTAAACTTCTTCAAATGGATGGTTATTTTGATATGTTCTTGAAAGAGTTTTCTTATGGTGTTTAAGGCTTGTAATTGAAGCTAAATGATGGGGAAAATGCTTGGAGATGATCAAGTATGAAGTTAGGAGTATTTTTAGAGAGAAATGAGGGTGTAGTTATGAGAAAATGGAGTGAAGAAATGGTGTTCATTTATAAAAACGTTTTTAGTTTATAAAGAAAGAAAAGGATTCCTAATTTTGTTTTCTTACTAATAATTCATACTACTTGACAAATCCTAGTTACCTCATATCTAGGGCAGTAATAATGTTGATTAGGATGTTGATTTGATGTGTATATACCAATAGTAAATACGTATAGAAGCTGGGTATGATACGGGTACATATACCCTAGATATACGTATAGAAATCTTGAGGAAACGGAACGAGAATTCAAATATAGCTATCTTTTATGAATATACTTATATTGTTTTATGTATTTAAGTCCTTAAAAAGTGATTAAATACATTATATATACGATACATGTATAAGCATTATAGATTATAAGTATATATATCAAAGAATGTTACGTATAGTTATCGTTTTGAAAACTTAAGTTAGTAGTTTCAAAATATACTTATAACTCATTGTCATTAGTACACAATGAGATGTTAAACCATCCTTAGATCATGTTAAATATATATAAATACATATATATACACAAACGTATAATTATCGTATGTTATATAGTTCGTGATATCATCGGTCATATTGGACGGTCAAACGTTGTGTAAAACTCTTTTCAAAAACACAAATCTCAATAATTTGGATTGCTTATCATGTTAGTATGGTTAATTTATGTAAATATTAATCTCATAAGTATAATTTGGTCAAAAAATTCCGGGTCATTACAGCATTGATCAGTTTCTCCTTAAGAAGTTCGAATGCCTTTTGGCACTCTTCGGAGAAATTCCATGGTGTGTCCTTTTCGAGGAGTTTGTTCATCGGGTTAGCGATTTTGGAAAAATCCTTTATGAACCGCCAGTAAAAACCGGCGTGCCCGAGAAAACTCCGAACACCCTTAACATCGGTGGGTGGTGGAAGGCTCTTAATAGCCGTTACCTTTGCGGGATCCACCTCAATACCGTTCCTAAAAATCTTGTGCCCGAGGACGATGCCCCCTTGTAACATGAAATGACACTTTTCCCAGTTGAGCACAAGATTAGACTTCTCACACCTTTCCAACATCCGCTCTAAATTAAGAAGGCATGAATCGAAAGTGTCACCGAAGACCGAAAAGTCATCCATGAACACCTTCATGCAATCTTCTATCATATCATGGAATATGGCCATCATGCACCTTTGAAAAGTGGCCGGAGCATTACAAAGGCCAAAGGGCATGCGACAGTATGAGAATGTGCAATACGGGCACGTGAAAGTGGTCTTCTCTTGGTCCTCGGGCGAGATAGGAATTTGAAAATAGCCCGAAAAACCATCAAGAAAACAATAAAAGTTGTTTCCCGCTAACCTCTCTAGCATTTGGTCCATGAAAGGTAATGGGAAATGGTCTTTGCGTGTGGCGTCGTTCAACTTACGATAGTCTATACAAACACGCCACCCCGTGACAGTTCGAGTGGAAATTAACTCATTTTTATTATTAGTGGTAACAGTCATACCACCTTTCGTAGGTACACAGTGTACCGGGCTAATCTACGGACTGTCAGAAATCGGGTAAATCAGACCTACATCGAGGAGCTTAATGATCTCTTGCTTCACGACATCTTGCATGTGCGGGTTCAACCTCCTTTGACGTTGCACCACAGGTTTGGAGTTATCCTCCATTAGGATTTTGTGGGTGCAATAGGAGGGACTAATACCCTTGATGTCATGAATTTTCCACGCAATGGCCGGTTTATGGGCCTTTAGCATAGTCACAAGTTCAGTTTTCTGACCTGTAGTAAGATAAGAAGAAATAATTACCGGGAGCTTAGATTCCTCCTGCAAATAAGCATATTCCAAATGATCTGGAAGTGGCTTCAATTCTAACTCGGGAGGTTCTTCAATTGAAGACTTGCTCCGGTAATCCACATCACGTTCGAGTTCTTTGAACTCCTCCTCAGTCGACTCATAGCCGTTTTCCATCAAGGTGATCAAAATATCCACCTCCTCAACCTGCAACTCTTCATCAGTTTCAACCAATGAACATTCTCCTGAACCCTGTAACTCTGGGAATTACTGCAAAAACTCAGACTGAACATTCACAGTGTTAAGAAAATAACATGTATCATCAGTGTAGGCAGGGTATTTTAAAGCATGGTCGATTGAGAAAGTTTCATGCAAATCATCTATCCTAAGGGTCAACTGTTGGCCATAAACATCAATGATACATCTAGCCGTATTTAAAAATGGCCGACCCAAAATAAGTGGAATCCTTTCATCTACTTCCATATCCAAAACCACGAAATCATCCGGGAAAACCAACGACCCGGTCTTAACTAGCATATTCTCAATAATTCCACGAGGGAATTTAATAGAGCGGCCATCCAGCTGTATAGCCATATGCGTGGGTTTCAACTCCCCGGGGTCTAGCTTTAAATAAATAGAATAAGGCATTAAATTAATGCTAGGCCCCAAATCTGCCAATGCTCTCATACAATCCAAATTACCCAGTAAACAAGGGATGGTGAAACTCCCAGGATCCTCAAGCTTCTCAGAAAGCTTGTTTGCAACTACCACTGAGCACGCAACATTCAACCTGATTGAAGTCATGAAAGGACCCGTTCATATACATTATAAACGATTCACAATAGTTGATTACATTGCGAGGTATTTGACCTCTATATGATACATTTTACAAACATTGCATTTGTTTTTTTAAAAGACAAACTTTCTTTACATCGAAAATTGACAGGCATGCATACCATTTCATAATATCCACTTATCCAACTATAAATTGATTAATAATAATCTTTGATGAACTCAATGACTCGAATGCAACGTTCTTCGAAATATGCTATGAAAGACTCCAAGTAATATCTTTAAAATGAGCAAATGCACAGCGGAAGATTTCTTTAACACCTGAGAATAAACATGCTTTAAAGTGTCAACCAAAAGGTTGGTGAGTTCATTAGTTTATCATAATCATTTATTTCCATCATTTTAATAGACCACAAGAATTTCATTTCCAGTTCTCATAAATATACGTCCCATGCATAGAGACAAAAATAATCATTCATATGGTGAACACCTGGTAACCGACATTAACTAGATACATATAAGAATATCCCCTATCATTCCGGGATCCTCCTTCGGACATGATATAAATTTCGAAGTACTAAAGCATCCGGTACTTTGGATGGGGTTTGTTAGGCCCAATAGATCTATCTTTAGAGTTCGCGTCAATTAGGGTGTCTGTTCCCTAATTCTTAGATTACCAGACTTAATAAAAAGGGGCATATTCGATTTCGATCATTCAACCATATAATGTAGTTTTGATTACTTGTGTCTATTCCGTAAAACATTTATAAAAGCGCATGCATTCTCAGTCCCAAAAATATATATTGCAAAAGCATTTAAAAAGGGAATAATGAAACTCACCATACTGTATTTTGTAGTAAAAATACATATAACATCATTGAACAAGTGTAGGGTTTGCCTCGGATTCACGAACCTATAGTAATTATATATATTTATGTATTTGTCAATATTTGTCTAATAAACTAGGCCAAGTCATAGTGTTCCACAATCCCAATGCTCGAGACTAATGTGCAAAAGTCAAAGGTTAAAGTAAAAACGAGGTCGCATGCAAAAATATAATAACTTATACAAAAATGATTTTTCGGTCAAACATGACTAAACGGCCACTTCAGCGATTTTTAGAAAAATTATCGGAACTCCGATTGATAAACGGCCAAAGATAAAAGTTACACATTACCAAAAAAAGATTAAGCATAAATTTTTACAGAAGTAAACTAAACCTAGACAACTCGTAGTTGCCAACGCGGTTTCGGTGTTTCAAAGTTAATTTTTCAGCTTTAATAAATTTACAAAAGTGACCGAGTAGCCTACTTTGGAGATTTTTAGAAAATTCCTCGAAACTCGGATTGACAAACGGTCAAAGCCTTCAAATTCTCGTTACCACAAAGATATAACATGATTTTTGGCAAAAGTAAACACACATCAGGCCGACCATGACAACTGATACAAAACTGACATTTTTAATAAAAAAGTTTCAGCTCTTTTTAGAATTTTTAAAATGTGACCAAACAGTCAACTTTGACGATTTTTAGAAAAATCGTCAAGACTCGAATTGACAAACGGCCAGAGTCGTTTGTTAGACCTTACAGCAAAGAATTCAGTGGTATTTTTGTTTTAATCTAAAACAACGCAGGTCAGCGAGAATTTCAGTTTCCGTATCGACGTTTCATCAAAATTTACAAAACTTCTTTTATCCATAACTTGACAACCGTTCAACGAAACGATTTGATATCTAAATGAAAAGTTCTTAATTTTTCGCTAGCTTTCCAAAGACATGCATATTTTATACCTTATTTTATCCCTAGTATAACAACCTTTAAGATTCAACATAACTTATCTAAGGGCAATATCAAATATACAAGCATGCACAATCCTATATTCTCGAGCACTAGTCAGGGATACACTATTAGTAAATAAAAGTTAAGTTATGAGTGCTCACGTATCAATATTGAGATTCAATACTGTAGGAAAGGTACGTAGACGCGACGGAGACGATAACTACCAATTTGACCTCAAGGGCATATCCATGAACCATACCCATCACCTCCATAGCCATAACCCATAATTTCCTTAGCCCTATCCTACTCATAAAATTTGTCTTGAAATGACCCGCTCATGAGCTCGTCGTAATATTTTATGTATAAATACTACTAATAATAATACTCCTAACTATAATATTAACCTTATTAATAATAATAATAATAATAATAATAATAATAATAATAATAATAATAATAATAATAATAATAATGATGATGCAGAAGAGAATATGAGTATGTTTGTGTGTGCTTAAAAATTTGATTATTCTTCCATTTATAGAACCATTTCAAGTTGCACTAGATTATAATATTAAAATAATATAATATATTAATATATTAATATAATAATTGAATAAAATAAAAATAAAAAAAACGTGTGTACTAGTTTGGAAAAAGTGATGACCCGTGATTTAAAAAGTTACGTACCATTCAATTTTGTTTTTGTTTTTGTTTTTAATAATATTATATATAAATATATATTTAATTCATATGATTAATTATATATTATATTATATTCACGTTCATGGTAAAAATATAATTTTTACAAAAATGACACGGTCGTGGTCTCACGACTCATGTACCACTTTCGGTTTTTCGATCGCACTTTCGTACGTTTAGAAAATTAGCCTTTTACGTTATGTGACGTGTACCTTTAATAATAATTTGACTTATTCCTCAATAATTTACCTTATAAAAAATGTAACTTATAAAATTGAGCGTTGTGGTCATTTCTTTCTATAAATCAAAGTCTCGTTGTTTTGTCAAAATATTTTATTTTAAATTAAACGTTTTGTGACATGTACCTTTATTAATAACTAGACTTAAATTAATTAAAAACTATCCCACTCAGAGTGTAACTTAATCTTTTGGGTGTTTTGGCCATTTACTTTCATAACTCATACTCTCGTTAGTTATCGAAGTATATTTAATAACATTAACTTAAATCAAAACGTCTTTTGACTAAATTAAAATATATTTATAATATATAGGTTTGAAATATTTTAATAAAATATTTAGGTTTTAATTATATTTCAAAGTATATTTGAAGATCGTTTATAATATTATATCCTATAACGTTTATAAAAAAAAATATATAATTCCCTTATGCGTCAACGTTTAGTTTACATTCCTTAAACTTTCTAAATAATATAACTTAATATAACATATCAAATGGGTTTATCTAGTCAACGAATCTTATCCCAATTATTCCTTCTATATGATAAATCGAGTATTATGAAATTCGATTCTCCACTAACTTTTGTCTAACTCCCAATAAGTGATACTTTGTTCTTACTTGTAAATCACTTTACCATTTATTCCGAATACCGTTAAAAAAAAATAAGGGTTTCCTAATTCAAAGTGGACCTCAAAACAGAGACTCATAATCATAGTTCAATGTATCCGATAATTCAATCATTTGATATTATCTTTTAATCTCGTTGATAAACTTACATCGAACAAATACGTTTATGTAACGTATTATTCATTCAATACCTTGATATCATTTTCAAGTTCACTAAATAGATCTCATAGCTTATTTTCATATCAACTAATCCGTTCAATGTTTTATTAATATATCTCAATTTAATAAGCACACATGTATATGCATATATATTTATTTACACATACTTGTTCGTGAATCGTTAGGCATGGTCAAAGAGTATTTGATTAAATGAATATAGTTTCAAAACTTTTGGGACTCAACATTACAGATTTTGCTTATCGTGTCGGATATATATAAAGATTAAAGTTTAAATTTGTTCGGAAATTTCCGGGTCATCACATTACCTACCCGTTAAAAGAAATTTCGTCCCGAAATTTGATAGAGATTGTCATGGCTAACAGTAAGAGGGTTTTCATGACGTATATGAACTGATAATTAGAGTTTTATCATCATTGATTAATATAGATAAAATGATTTGTTTTTGTGAAGAGCACGAATGAAGCTATCACTTAAGAGTGAAAATGAATAAAAGTAAGTTTGACTTAACCGGTGTCGTAGTCAAGATTGATTTCCGAAATTTAAGGAATTTAAAAGAAATCTTCAATTTAGATTTGATCCTTCGGTAATTAAGGAGATTCAGATCTTCTTTGATTAAACGCAATAATCTGCTTCGATTGCTCTGTCGAAAATTTTCCTATAAATCCACCCTCTCCATTTCCTTACAACTCACACCTTCTATTCTTTCTTTCTCAATTCCTACTTTAAAGTATTCGTTAATATGCTCCATCCCATCCTGATCCTTGATATCCTCTTAACTTGCATATCTGTCATTCTTCTTTTTAATCTGCCACCAGAAGAATCTATTTACTTCTACTATACTCTTGGGTTTATAGTGTTTCTAGTCCTCCCATGTCTTTACATTGCTATATGCATCGATATATACGGGTTGTAATTTCCGGGTTGTTGTTAAATTTTACACCTTCCCTTATATTTCGATGTCCCTGCTTCTGTCTTCTATAGTCATCGTCATCCATAGTTAATGCTCTCTTTTATTTGCTGCGGTTTATACCCCGAATTTCTATTTCGGAGCTTTGTCCTTTCGTTTCTTCTTCTTGCGATTAAATAGCTCTCGTAATGGTCCGGAATTCGTATGTATGGATTACAGAAGGAATATAGTAATTGTTCTAAGAAGGAAATGGTAATGGTAAAATATTGATATGTTAAATTACCAGAATACCCTGAAAAAGACCGAATCATCAAGAAATATTTTCTTGATATATTTAGAGGTTAAATAGAATGTAAGAGTCGTGTAAATGACACATGATGACGGTATGTCCTGTGAATCATCACGTCCATTAGAAACTCAGCATGAATTACTGTGATATAATGACGTTGATCAAGTGTCATTATATTATACTAACTCATGCATCAGTTCCCAACACCACTTCAAAAACATTCATATTCAAACTTTTCAGAATTTAGAAACTAACACAGTTTCTTTTATGTTGCAGATATTACAGAGAGATAAATGATACTTGATAAGAATAGTTGTGAAAATATCTCCAAAGATATGGAGAATATGTATAATGGAAGATACGAAGATATCTTATAATATTTAAGATATGATGATGATGAAGAATATCTGTCTGTGAAGGTTTAGAATAAGAAGTAAGGTGTTTGCTAACGAGTTCAGCGGGCACTGATTTATTTGGATTCTTTGAAGGCAGATTTAGTCCTTGTGATTTGTCCACTGCTTCCTTCATACTTTGCCCAATTCGTTTTTCAGTACCAAATCTTTTCTTTTTCTGAGCTTTACCAACTTACTATCTTTTATCATCAAACTTTTGACCGTTTAGATCGTCTATCATGTTTATGTTTCCTCTGCATTTAATGCTATAATATCTGAATCACTGGTTATCAATCCGAGGTGGGTTCAGAAGAATTGTGTTTTGGATGATTAAATGCTGGTGGTAATATGATGGAATATGAAAGGTTCCCCAGTAACAACAATGAATAGCAACGTATCTATCGGGTTTCAAAATAAGACTAGTCCGACTGAAAAGTCGAAGTTGACTTGTTGGAGCTGTGATAAATTTGGCTACATTAGAAAGGAATCGTGAAGTTGTTTTTGCTAATAACTGATAAAGAATTCGACGCGGGTACGTGTCAAACGATAACTTTGGTTTCGAGAGTTTTTCAGGTACAAAACTTCAGGTAATGTGTGGTTGGATCATCATCTCGATTGTTCATTATTTGAAGTGTCTTCAGGAATTTCGAAGGGTTTTAAATGCAGATTGTCATAGTCAATATCCAAATGATGAATTCGTCCTGACTCCCGAATGATTTTCATATTCATCTGAGTGTTACGATTAAAAGTGATGTTCTATCACAGTTTTGAAGTCAAAGTATAGCTTTGAAAAAAAAAGTAAGGATCTAAGAATAATGATTTCGGTTGTATCTCGAGTTGAATTCTGAAATTCCCAAAATCAGAATATGTAATTAGATTCGAATGAGTATGGTTGTTTTGATTTCTATAGAAGAATTTATATTGGTTTAGTTGATGATTATTGAATCAGAATTGAAGAATGTAACATATTAATTGTGATTTTATATATCTCTCGGGTATTACCTACCCGTTAAAAAAAATTTCACAAATAATATTTTGAACAAGAATTCTCATTACAATCCTTATGAAAATATATGTGGGTATATTTTCTTCAGATGTAGTACAGATTCAATGAGTTAATATCATACTAAGCTCATTTGATTTTCGGATTGAATTAGAAATGAATTTTCTCTAAAACATTAGAGATTACATAATCTTTGCGAAGTATTTCACTAATCTAATCAATGCTTCAATATTTATATGTATTTCCTTAGTGAATCATGCTGATGCTCATAGAACTCTTGCTAACTTCGCAAGATACGAATATTGTTTTCCCGTAAATTTCGGGTATATCGAAGATGAAAGTGTATAATCAAACATGTTATTGAATGATACACTTGATTTATTATGAACCGGAGTTCATTAGATTGAAATAGAGATTGTGGTTAACGATGATTAAGTTGTTAATGAAGGATGTACATCATAAGATATTAGTAATATGAATTTAAACGAGTAGTATCTACTCTTTTTCAATTCATACTTAATAGCTTAGTACAAAAAGATTTATTATAATTCCAGAATTCATATATATAAAATATATAATAATTCTTCGGAAGGAATGAGTTAATACTATATAACTCGTTGATACAACATATTCGTTGTTGATTGGTAACGATTTCCACAGTGATTCTTGAACTGATGGGATTTGTGATGTCATAGGTGTTGCTGATTCTGACGATGCTGACGTTACTGACTATACTGGTGATGCTAACGGTACTGTTGCTGCTGATGATACTTCCGGTAATTGCTAGTGATGCTTGTATAACAAGTAAATCGCGCACCATCCTTGTTAGGGTTTCGATTCTTCCTTGACTCATTTTGGTTCACTCATCTGATTTAGGGTTAGGGTGGAAATAGATAATCTCTAAGACTTTAGAGATTACATAATCGCCGTAGATTATTCTTCCGATGAAGTTATGAATCAATACTTCATCGTTTGTTGTTGTTGGTACTCCTTGGTATCTATGATGCGTGTGATGTTGATATCCGAGGTATAGATTATGATGTTGAGGCGTGTGATGCGAATGTGATTGTTGATGATGGTAATGGTACTGTTGGTGTTAATGATGATGATACCGTTGATGCCGGTGATGCTGCTGATGTCTAGAGTATTGAGGTTTGCGATGTTGATGTTACTGGCGGTACTGATTATGCTGCTGGTGCTACTGATGGTGTTTGTAATCCTTGCACCATAAGCTCCAAAGCCGTCACGCGTGCGCGAAGTTCGTTAACTTCTGCTAGTACACCGGGATGATTGTCGGTTGGGACGAGCGGATAAATAAAATCTAGGATTTGATGTAGGATATAATCGTGACGAGATACTCTGGAAATGAGAGAGAAAATGGTTTCACGAACAGGTTCGCCGGTAAGTGCTTCAGGTTCATCGCCAATAGGGCAATTTGGTGGATGGAAAGGATCACCTTCTTCTTGTCTCCAATAATTGAGGAGGCTACGAACCCATCAGATGAATTGGGGATGGCTGATTGGTTGATTCATTCTGGTGACGCTGATTCCGGAGCTTAGGTGAATATCCATGTCGGAATAGCTGTCGGAATAACTATCGGAATCTGAGGGACTCGAACTGGTTGAGGGATTCATCTCGTACGATCAGATGAAGGATTTTCGATAAGAAATAGATTATAGGATGTAGATTAGTACCCTGCAATACATAGTTTACATATGCATATATAATACTAAAATCCCATAAGTTACGGAGGAATCTACGGAAGCTGTCAGGCAAAGGTAACAACAACAGATACGCTAAGATATGAATTTATCTATACACTGTCTATGCAATGGAGGCAGTAAGACGTGTCTAGACTTTAAGGATGATAAGCAAATAATTTTCGACACTAAATGATTAGCAAAACTTTTGACATGCAGACACGGTCGAAGTCCAGACTCATTAATGCATCCTAACAACTACTAGTTAGACACACTAATGCAAGACCTGGTTCGCTAAGACCACCGCTCTGATACCAACTGAAAGGACCCGTTCATATACATTATAAACGATTCACAATAGTTGATTACATTGCGAGGTATTTGACCTCTATATGATACATTTTACAAACATTGCATTTGTTTTTTTAAAAGACAAACTTTCTTTACATCGAAAATTGACAGGCATGCATACCATTTCATAATATCCACTTATCCAACTATAAATTGATTAATAATAATCTTTGATGAACTCAATGACTCGAATGCAACGTTCTTCGAAATATGCTATGAAAGACTCCAAGTAATATCTTTAAAATGAGCAAATGCACAGCGGAAGATTTCTTTAACACCTGAGAATAAACATGCTTTAAAGTGTCAACCAAAAGGTTGGTGAGTTCATTAGTTTATCATAATCATTTATTTCCATCATTTTAATAGACCACAAGAATTTCATTTCCAGTTCTCATAAATATACGTCCCATGCATAGAGACAAAAATAATCATTCATATGGTGAACACCTGGTAACCGACATTAACTAGATACATATAAGAATATCCCCTATCATTCCGGGATCCTCCTTCGGACATGATATAAATTTCGAAGTACTAAAGCATCCGGTACTTTGGATGGGGTTTGTTAGGCCCAATAGATCTATCTTTAGAGTTCGCGTCAATTAGGGTGTCTGTTCCCTAATTCTTAGATTACCAGACTTAATAAAAAGGGGCATATTCGATTTCGATCATTCAACCATATAATGTAGTTTTGATTACTTGTGTCTATTCCGTAAAACATTTATAAAAGCGCATGCATTCTCAGTCCCAAAAATATATATTGCAAAAGCATTTAAAAAGGGAATAATGAAACTCACCATACTGTATTTTGTAGTAAAAATACATATAACATCATTGAACAAGTGTAGGGTTGGCCTCGGATTCACGAACCTATAGTAATTATATATATTTATGTATTTGTCAATATTTGTCTAATAAACTAGGCCAAGTCATAGTGTTCCACAATCCCAATGCTCGAGACTAATGTGCAAAAGTCAAAGGTTAAAGTAAAAACGAGGTCGCATGCAAAAATATAATAACTTATACAAAAATGATTTTTCGGTCAAACATGACTAAATGGCCACTTCAGCGATTTTTAGAAAAATTATCGGAACTCCGATTGATAAACGGCCAAAGATAAAAGTTACACATTACCAAAAAAAGATTAAGCATAAATTTTTACAGAAGTAAACTAAACCTAGACAACTCGTAGTTGCCAACGCGGTTTCGGTGTTTCAAAGTTAATTTTTCAGCTTTAATAAATTTACAAAAGTGACCGAGTAGCCTACTTTGGAGATTTTTAGAAAATTCCTCGAAACTCGGATTGACAAACGGTCAAAGCCTTCAAATTCTCATTACCACAAAGATATAACATGATTTTTGGCAAAAGTAAACACACATCAGGCCGACCATGACAACTGATACAAAACTGACATTTTTAATAAAAAAGTTTCAGCTCTTTTTAGAATTTTTAAAATGTGACCAAACAGTCAACTTTGACGATTTTTAGAAAAATCGTCAAGACTCGAATTGACAAACGGCCAGAGTCGTTTGTTAGACCTTACAGCAAAGAATTCAGTGGTATTTTTGTTTTAATCTAAAACAACGCAGGTCAGCGAGAATTTCAGTTTCCGTATCGACGTTTCATCAAAATTTACAAAACTTCTTTTATCCATAACTTGACAACCGTTCAACGAAACGATTTGATATCTAAATGAAAAGTTCTTAATTTTTCGCTAGCTTTCCAAAGACATGCATATTTTATACCTTATTTTATCCCTAGTATAACAACCTTTAAGATTCAACATAACTTATCTAAGGGCAATATCAAATATACAAGCATGCACAATCCTATATTCTCGAGCACTAGTCAGGGATACACTATTAGTAAATAAAAGTTAAGTTATGAGTGCTCACGTATCAATATTGAGATTCAATACTGTAGAAAAGGTACGTAGACGCGACGGAGACGATAACTACCAATTTGACCTCAAGGGCATATCCATGAACCATACCCATCACCTCCATAGCCATAACCCATAATTTCCTTAGCCCTATCCTACTCATAAAATTTGTCTTGAAATGACCCGCTCATGACCTCGTCGTAATATTTTATGTATAAATACTACTAATAATAATACTCCTAACTATAATATTAACCTTATTAATAATAATAATAATAATAATAATAATAATAATAATAATAATAATAATAATAATGATGATGATGCAGAAGAGAATATGAGTATGTTTGTGTGTGCTTAAAAATTTGATTATTCTTCCATTTATAGAACCATTTCAAGTTGCACTAGATTATAATATTAAAATAATATAATATATTAATATAATAATTGAATAAAATAAAAATAAAAAAAACGTGTGTACTAGTTTGGAAAAAGTGATGACCCGTGATTTAAAAAGTTACGTACCATTCAATTTTGTTTTTGTTTTTGTTTTTAATAATATTATATATAAATATATATTTAATTCATATGATTAATTATATATTATATTATATTCACGTTCATGGTAAAAATATAATTTTTACAAAAATGACACGGTCGTGGTCTCACGACTCATGTACCACTTTCGGTTTTTCGATCGCACTTTCGTACGTTTAGAAAATTAGCCTTTTACGTTATGTGACGTGTACCTTTAATAATAATTTGACTTATTCCTCAATAATTTACCTTATAAAAAATGTAACTTATAAAATTGAGCGTTGTGGTCATTTCTTTCTATAAATCAAAGTCTCGTTGTTTTGTCAAAATATTTTATTTTAAATTAAACGTTTTGTGACATGTACCTTTATTAATAACTAGACTTAAATTAATTAAAAACTATCCCACTCAGAGTGTAACTTAATCTTTTGGGTGTTTTGGCCATTTACTTTCATAACTCATACTCTCGTTAGTTATCGAAGTATATTTAATAACATTAACTTAAATCAAAACGTCTTTTGACTAAATTAAAATATATTTATAATATATAGGTTTGAAATATTTTAATAAAATATTTAGGTTTTAATTATATTTCAAAGTATATTTGAAGATCGTTTATAATATTATATCCTATAACGTTTATAAAAAAAAAATATATAATTCCCTTATGCGTCAACGTTTAGTTTACATTCCTTAAACTTTCTAAATAATATAACTTAATATAACATATCAAATGGGTTTATCCAGTCAACGAATCTTATCCCAATTATTCCTTCTATATGATAAATCGAGTATTATGAAATTCGATTCTCCACTAACTTTTGTCTAACTCCCAATAAGTGATACTTTGTTCTTACTTGTAAATCACTTTACCATTTATTCCGAATACCGTTAAAAAAAATAAGGGTTTCCTAATTCAAAGTGGACCTCAAAACAGAGACTCATAATCATAGTTCAATGTATCCGATAATTAAATCATTTGATATTATCTTTTAATCTCGTTGATAAACTTACATCGAACAAATACGTTTATGTAACGTATTATTCATTCAATACCTTGATATCATTTTCAAGTTCACTAAATAGATCTCATAGCTTATTTTCATATCAACTAATCCGTTCAATGTTTTATTAATATATCTCAATTTAATAAGCACACATGTATATGCATATATATTTATTTACACATACTTGTTCGTGAATCGTTAGGCATGGTCAAAGAGTATTTGATTAAATGAATATAGTTTCAAAACTTTTGGGACTCAACATTACAGATTTTGCTTATCGTGTCGGATATATATAAAGATTAAAGTTTAAATTTGTTCGGAAATTTCCGGGTCATCACAAGTCACATTCTCCAGCTTCTTCCTGTTAGTTAGCAAGTCCTTAAGAAACCTTGAATACTTGGGCATACCTGCAATCACATCAATAAAAGGCAAATTTATATTAACTTTTTTAATCAAGTCCATGAACTTGGACTTTTCTGCCTCAAACTTCTCTAATCTCTGCTTCCTCGGGAATAGGAGCGGTGGTTGATACTCTTTAACTACCGGTTTTGCAGCAACGGTTTCCGGTACCCTCACAACTTTCTCAATCACGTGTTCCGGCTCCTTTTCCCCATCCGGTTCACTAACAACAACCAGTTCACTATCCTTAGCTAACGGCACTCGCAAATCATACTCATATGGCTTCCGCGGTGAATCATATGCTAAACCACTTCGGGTGGTGATAGCATTAACGTGCCCATTCTTCGGGTTAATTATCTGTTTTGCTCGGTAACTCCCCCAGTTTCCTCTCATTACTCTGATTAGCAAGCTGACCAATTTGTTTCTCCAGATTCTGAATAGCTGCTTGTTGATTTCGAAATATTTAATCATTCTTCTCATTGTTTTGAGTAACAGTAGTAACAAGCTGAGTTTGAGACATCACAAGCTTTTTGATCATAGCTTCAAGGTTGGACTTTTTCTCTTCGGCTTGGGGTTTCTGAAAATACCCGGGAGCTTACTGTTGATATCCTCTACTAGAACCTGGCTGGAACCTCGAACCTTGATTACCTTGAGGATTATAGGGATTGTTGAAATTCCTATTAAACTACGCACGTCCCTGAAACTGATTGTTGTTCTGTTGACTAATATAAGCCATCTCTTCTTTCTGGTTCATAGTCAAACATGCATCACAATCTTTTCCTAAGTGTAATCCCCCGCAAAACTCACAACCAACCTTAATACCATGCATGTCCTTCTCCAACTTCTCCAAGTGCCTACCAAATTTGTCTAACTTAGCATTAATAGACCCATAATCATCAAACGTACCAGTGGTTTCGGTTCTCTTAACTGAAGCGGAACGGGTTGAATCATGATCTTGATGCCATTCATGAGTGTAAGCATCTTGCTTTTCAATAATCTCTAGTGCCTCTTCTTCGGTCTTATCTATTAAAGTTCCACCTGTTGCTTGATCAATACTCTGACGAGTTGGTATGTCACACCCCTTATAGAAAATTTGGACCTTTTGTAAATCATTCAACCCGTGTTGCGGACACGAGCGTAACATATTAGAATAACGGTCCCAAGCATCAAACAATGTCTCACTGCTCTTTTGTCTGAATTGCGAAATATCTGCTTGAAGTCTAGCAGCTCGAGACGCAGGAAAAAACTTTGCTAAAAACTTATCCACCAAAACTTCCCAAGAGGTAATCGCTCCCTCTGGCTGCTTATCTAACCATCTCTTAGCTTCTCCCTTAAGAGTCCAGGGAAAAAGCCTTGTCTTGATCGAAGTATCGGCAACCTCATGCAGCTTCAAAAGGTTGCAAACATCATTGAAAATACGAAGATGCTCGTTAGCATCCTCACTATCCTTGCCATGAAATTGGCAGTCAGAAGAAATCAAACTCAGAATCAGACCTGTAATTTGAAAAGGCTAAGTGATGTTCGGTTGAGTAATCGAATTGCCTTGGCCAGCTCGGGTGGCCTTCAACTTTTCTGCCATAGTCTGAGGACGATTTGGTTGTTCTAGTTGTTCAGCCATCTCTTCAGTCTCGAAAAGATCTAATGAAACGTAAGATTCTTCTTCTTCTATGATTTCAGGTGGTGTATCGGGCAATACAGTCTCAGAACTACTACCCAAATTAATTATATTAGCACTCGAAAAAGAAGATGAATCCACTGTAGACTGTTGCTCTTAACTTAACGCTCTGAATAACTCTCTTTCGGGTTCGTCAAACGGTTGAAGAATCGGAGAATTAGAAGAATGCGTATGTGGCATGCACTACTTGTTATCTGCGAAATCAAAACTAACAACTGATTAAACGCATCGATTCAACTGAGAATAAATGAAAAGAAATAGTAAACTATAACTAAAACTAAACTAAGAACAATTAGATAACAATCTTAATTTTCGACACAACTATCCCCGGCAGTGGCGCCAAAAACTTGATGTGTGAAATCTAGTATATAATTTATCTTGGAAAATGCTGGTTTAAAGATTACTACACACTAACGGGCAGTGTACCCGATCGTGCAATAGTATAAAATTGGTAATTCCGAAATCGTTCCAAGGACAGTTTAAACGTGAGAATTAAGATTGCAACTAATAAAAAATAAACTAAATTAGTCTATGAAAATCGAAAGTACGAGATAATTTGTTTTGTGGCTATTTAACGATTAGCCAAATCAAAGATTGATTAAAAGTAAAAGACAATATTTTTGTGTTTTTAAGTTTATAGAAAGTAAATGCAGACTCCATGAAAAGTAAAGGTATTTGAATTCAATAGATAAAAGAATGTTCGCCTAGATCTCCTATTCGCAGTGTTGGATGATTTGTTATTAAGCACTAGTTCTATTTATCAATACATGTAACTACAGAGTCGGTTTAGCCAGAGTTCTCTTTTAGCAAACACATCAAACTAGGATTTATTGGCTTAGGGTTCCCTTTCACCAAAGACCTCTTTCGTTTGTGACTTAGTAATTAACTAATTATAAGACTAAGATTCAATTGGTTACGCGTTCGCTCCACACAATTCACCCCTATTTTGTTCAATCTATGTTACCAGATTTACCCCCTTGGTCCAGTAAGCACCCAATTGGTTAAGACAAATCAATTGAAAATTAGATCACTTAATTGAAATAGTGTTCCCTTTGTTCAAACAAGATAACTAATCAAGCCTAGTAACAATAATCAACTACCATAAGAATGGTTCTTAATCAAAACTCATAATTATCATGTATCAATTAAATCAAACATTAAAGTATCATCCTAACACATAAGAATATTCAATCTAGACAAACATTAAAAGCTTAGCCAACAATCGTGGCTAAAACCAAAATCACAATCACAATCAAAATAATAGAAGAATTCATTGTTTTAAACAAAGAAATAAACCTAATTAATGATTGAATCTTGAATGATGAATGAATCCAAGCGCATTCCCGTAATGATTGAAGCGTTAGAATGATCTTGGGATTCCCCAAAAATCACCTTTTTCGTTAAAAAGCTGCTGGAATTCGTCTAGATGCAAGAATGAATATTAGGGTAAAAATTCGGACTTTAAATAGGAGAATTCTGAAACCGCCTGAAGATGGAGAAGCGGTCCAAATGTCGCGCGGCACTCTGATTAATGATGAACTGATTCCTGGCCTTCTAAAAGCACTCGACATGAAAATCCTGCCTACTGGAGTGGCGCTCCATGTTTTGGAGCGGCGCACCAGACCCTTTTTGCTGAATCCGGACTGTAATACTCATAAAATCACTCGTTTTTGAACCAAACTCGAATCGAACCAATCTCTTTCACTCGTTTCCATAGAAAATCACTAAAATCATCAAATAACTTCAAAATTCATCCCCTTGGTCTTAGACTCGAACTTTCACAATACTTATCGAAATAACACCAAATCGTATTCAAAAGAACCAAAATGTGCCCGGTATCGCTAAGGAAAACGCGTATGAAATATGCGATATCACACAACCCGATATCCCGCAGTGGAAGTGGGAATGCATCACTATGGATTTCTTTACTAAGTTGCCTAAGACTTCAAAAGGTAACGATACTATTTGGGTCATAGTTGATCGTCTTACTAAATCTGCACATTTCATACCAATCAAGGAATCCGACAAGATGGAGAAATTATCACAACTTTATATTAAAGAAATTGTCTCACGTCATGGGGTTCCTATCTCGATTATTTCTGATCGCGACGGTCGATTCGTTTCTAGATTCTGGAAGACTTTGCAATCTGCTCTTGGAACTCAACTCGACATGAGTACAGCCTATCATCCACAAACTGATGGTCAAAGTGAATGAACTATTCAAACCTTGGAAGATATGCTATGTGCTTGTGTAATTGATTTCGGCAAAGGATGGGATAGACATCTACCTTTAGTTGAATTTTCCTACAACAACGGTTATCTCTCTAGCATTAAAGCTGCACCTTTTGAAGCTTTATATGGCCGGAAATGTAGATCCCCTTTGCGTTGGGATGAACTCGAGGACAGACATTTAACTGGTCCTGAAATTATCCATGAAACTACCGAAAAGATCGTTCAGATTAAGCAACGATTAGAAACTGCCCGTAGCCGACAAAGGAGCTATGCCGATAGAAAGCGAAAGGACATAGAATACCAAGTTGGAGATAAAGTCATGTTGAAAGTATCCCCTTGGAAAGGTGTTGTCCGTTTCGATAAACGAAGCAAACTCAGTCCACGATATGTTGGACCTTTCACAGTTACTCAAAGAGTTGGTCACGTGTCGTACCGATTAGAACTACCAACTAAACTTAGCCAAGTACATGATGTGTTTCATGTCTCGAATCTTAAAAGGTGTCTGGCTGATGACACACTTGTTATTCCTTTGGATGATATCCGCATTGATGAGCAAATGCATTTCGTTGAAGAACCTATAGAAATCATGGAAGGAGAGGTCAAAAAATACGCGTAAAAGCAACATACCTATCGTTAAAGTCCGTTGGAATTCGCGTAGAGGCCCCGAATATACCTGGGAACGCAAAGACCACATGATACGGAAATATCCCCATCTCTTCTCAACTGCTGATGCAAACGAGGAATCTACCTAAAACTTCGGGACGAAGTTTCTAATAACGGGGAGATACTATAACGACCCTCATTTTTCCATTCTATATTTTTACATTAAATGCCCAACAATATAATTAAACTTAATGATTAAACTTTAATTAATGATTGATAAGTAATTAGAATTATAAATTATGTTAATTAACTTGGTGTAATAATTGACAAGTTAATAAAAAGATAAAAATAATGAGCTTATTAATTTTTGCGAACAAAATAAATAACCATAAACCTTGTACACTTAAATAATTAAACTTGGATAATTAAGGAATCATTTAAGCTAATCTAAAGTACAAGGACTAAAGTGAAAAAGCTCCAAACCCTAATTCTCCTAACCCTAGCCAAAAATTTGAAGGGAAAATTACCCTTTTACCCCTCTAAATTTCGGCCCAAGCAACCCCCATCACCTCCTCATTTAACCTAACTTGTTCCCAAAGTAATTCCTAATTAAACCCTAATTCTAGAATTCTCTAATCACTCCTATAAATAGAGACCTAGGCTAAAACATTTTCTTGTACCAAATCATTTTCTCAATTCTCTCTCAAATCTCTCTCTCCCTCTCCTAATTTTTGGCCAAAAATCGAAAATCACCACCACCACCATCGAATTCATCATTATCATCTTCAAGGGTTTTTCAAGTGATCTTCAAGCTCGTTCTTCGTGTTCTTCATAGATCTTCAAGGTGTTCTTCGTTATTCAAGGGTTTTGATCTTCATCTTCAAGTCATCATCATCTTTTCTTGTTAATCTTTATCATTGTTCATCAAGGTAAAAACCCTAGATCCAAAACTTTTAAATCTTACTTTCAATTCATGTTTTCGTAATTACATTCATGCATGATCTTAACATCTATATTGTTTATGTAAAAAAAAAATATGCATATACATATACATACATACGGCTACATATATATAAAAAAAGTTTTGTTTAGATCTTAAAAACCTTAAGGATTCACTAAGATTGTGTTAGGGTAGTTATATTTGGAAAGTAGATACACATTACATATATATGTATTTACTAATAAAAAATATATATATATATATACATATATATACACGACTATATATATAAAAAATAAAATAAAAATACACGACTATATATATACACGAAATATACATATATACATACCTAAACCCTAATTAAACCTAAACCCTAATTATTAAACCCTAATTTAATAAAACCCTAATACATTAAATAAAACCCTAATCATTACCTAATCATTACTCCACTAAACCCTAAACCTAATAATACTATTAAACATTTATCACATAAACCCTAATCATTAAATACTACTTTAATTAATTAAACCTAATTAATTAATACTACTACTTAACCCTAATACTATTTATACTACAAACTACTACTTATACTACTACTTAACACTTATACACTCGTACTACTACTATCACTTAAAAAATACTACTTATAGTATGACACACGATTACAATAGTCATTCACGATAACGTGTGATTACTCGAACGTCAACGCTACTTAAGGCCTAGGGTGATCCTTGGTACCACTATGGGATGCTTGTGGATTACGAATGCCAAACTTAGATTTTGGTCAAGGAATCCTGGGCCAACCGGTAACAATTGGTCATTCTGGTGACTCGGCGGTGGAATAGATGTTTGGGTATGATGCACAATGTCAAACTCGACTATAGTAATCATACACTTAGTTATCTTCACACTTAATAGGTGGTAGACTTATTAAGGACAACTCACTAGTGTTCGACACTAACTTACTAAAAGTGAAAATCACTAAAAATGGAAACTTGCTAAATGTAGAAACTTACTAGGAATGGAACTTAGTAAAACGAACTATACTTAAAACACTTGAATACTTAAACTTAAATTTGGGCAAATCATATAACTACTCTTAAATGTCCTTAGGTTGACTTCCTGCTCATTCATCCAAACTTTCTATTCGAGGAATAACTCTCTCTCCTACTTACTAAGATGAACTCATAGCCCCACTCTTTATTGCATGCAACTTATTTAACTTTTTAGGGTGAGACACATGCTACTTTTACTATTTACAATTTAGACACAAGTACCAACTGTTAAACTATGCTATACCTGGCTATGTCCAACTAAGTCCCTACAATGATATTTTTAATTACTCGTTAAATGCATTCTTAATTATTGGTGGTAGGCCTATTGGGAGTAACATCTCCGATACATTTGACCAAGTCATTGTATTACTTAATAATTGAATTAAACCGAAAAGTATAGACACAACTTGTCATTGGGGCAAACTTTTAACGTTTAGTCTAAATATCACGAATTGGCATAACTTTTTAATCCCTGCGAGATCAACTTTATAAACTAAATCTTGTGGTCTAAAACAACGGTCAAACTTATTTGTTAAACCTATGAACTTTACTCAACCTTTTTGGTTGACACTTTAGCATGTTTGTCTCAGGTGCCGATTGATCAAGCTTATTTACTTACTGCTTATGTGATGCTACTTGGACTTAGGATCAAGAGATATCGCATTTATTATTCTTGCATTTGGAACAATTACTTTATTGTACTTTCCATTATTGTAACGACATTTCATTTTCCACTGCGTACTCAATAAAGTTTGTTTTTTTCATTTAGTATTGTTCTCGTATATTATAATATGTTGGTTTATTTGATATTAATGTCACATTCACCCAGGCTCTAATTGGGGGTGTGATAGAGGTGGGGTACACTATCAAGCCCCCCAGTTTAATTTTATGAGGCGTTAATATCAACATATGAGCTTCGTTAAGTTAAACTTAGTAATAATTACTTTTGCTACTGTGATTTGACAATTAACTACACCGTTTAAGGCTCTTGTCCCCAAAATTACTACTTTACCCTTAATGAGAGAATCTTTTCTGTTTTTGCTACCGTGGGTACGATCGTCCAATGGGTTACGGTTACCGAGAGTGCCGTGCAGTTAGATTTGACGGCTACCCTTCTCTTTTTCTTAAGGTTTTAACACCTCCTCTTCTCCTTCTCATTTGTGTTTATCTTCCTTTCAAACTTCACCTTCTGGAATTCTTTCTTTTTCGCATACCAAGGTACTCACAGTTTTTTCTTACGTTTTACTTTTTTGTTTATTTTTTACCATGTCTAAACGTGGTATTAAGGCCTCCTTTAGCGATTTTAATTCCTCTTTGCTGTCGTATTTGATTGAAATGCTTGGTTTGAAATTCAGCGATATGATTATTCGGGCTAGCGACAAGCACATCTTGAATCCTCCTAAGGGTTACATTGGCGTGTATACCCGATTGTTCACTGAGTGTAACATTAGGGTTCCTTTCTCTGCTTTCTTTCTCAGCGTTTTAGATTATTTTAAAGTGAATATTTCTGTTTTTCATCCCTCGCTGTGAAAAAGATTATGGCTTTTGAGGTAATGTGTAGGGCTTATGGCGGTGAGCCTTTTGTTGATCTGTTTCATCGCTTCTTTCGCACTGATGATACCGGTGATTGGATTACTGTTCAAAAGCGAAAAAGTAGGAGAGGTGCTCCTTCTCCTGTTTATTGCTTCGCTCTCCAATTTCCCGATGTTCTAAATTGGAAGTGTTCTTTTATTTTTTTGGAAAAATTCTTTTTGTTTCCGAAAGATTATCCTTATGTTTCTGATCCAGAAAGGGCATTTGTTCCTAAAGAATACAAAAATCCTATCCCTTTCATTCCTGAAGATGATTCTTTGTTTAGGAGGATTTGTAATCACCCCGTCATTCCTTCTACTTACCCAGATGCTATACTTTTTAAGTTATGGATGGCACCCGAATGGGAAGAGCGTACTGCTACTCCTGTGTTCTTGTATGGGGAGTAGGGTATGTTTCGATTGTGTTTTTGTATATAATTGGTTACCTTTCTAACTGCTTACACTTATCTATTGTGCCTTTTACAGAAATGTCTTTGTGGAATATTGTCAAAGCCCAAGGGTTGAAGGAATATACTGTTGTTGTCCAAGCTAGATCGACTGTTGTTATGGATGTTGGATCTCCTACATGCTCTAGTTTTATGGAGATATCGAGCAAGCCAAGGGCTGATCATGTCGAAGTGAGTTCGTCGAAGGTGAATACAAAGGAAAAATCGAAGGTGAGATGAGGATACCCAAGATGACCAACCTCTTGCTTCTCTGGCGACAGGTGTTGGGGCCAGGGTGGCACAACGCTACAAACTAAAGGTGTGATGAAACGAAAGGCTCATCTTGATGTTTCTTCTGTGAAAAAGTAAAAGTTTGGTCAACTTCGAGATGAAACGAGTGATGACATTGTTGCTGCTAACCCTTTGTTTGGTATATTTTGCTTCGTTTTCCACTTTGTTAGTCACTTATATTTATTTATTACTTATTGCTTTGTTTATTTGCAGATCTGCCTGTGTATTCCGAAGTTCCTGCTTCGATCAATTTCTTTGATCTCATTGACAGTCTCGTTCCTGATAACTGGGAGAATTCTTTTGCTGATGACATGAAGAGTTTCTATGATGCTTTGTCTGTTATCAATTTTCAGGCTGCTTCTATGGGTCATATCGCTTCTTCACTTTTGCAGAAGTGCAATGCAGAGCTCGAGTCTTTGAGGGATCGTCATGTTTCCATGAGTGAGAGGGTTAAGAAGCTTGAGAATGAGATTTTGATGGCTCCTAGCTATGAAGAGGAATTGAAGGCTGCTCGTGATGAGATAGCAGGTTTGCAGAAGCAGGTGAAGGTAGGCGAGGTTTAGAAGTTGGCCATTGCTGATGAGTTGAAAGACTACAAGAAGCGCTGTGAAGAGTTGAAGTCTGATTACTCCCAAGTTATTTCTCAGGTTATTCCTCATGCTTGTCACCAATTACTAAAGAGTGCAGATTTTGGGCAACTTTTTGGTGATGTGGTGTTGGCCTCGAAAGTCCAGGCTAGGGGTGATTTGATAGGGTATTTGGCATCAAAAGGGTTTGTGCAGCTTGCTGACTTTGCTGGTTATACTGATCAGGGAAAGGCAATGGTTGATTCTGCTTTTGATGAGCTCGAGCAAGCTTAATTTGATTATGTTAAGACTATCTCAGCCAAGGTGGATGCCAAGCCTTGTGAGCTTTTGAAGATGTGCGCTACCGTTGTTCCTGCTGTTCATGATGATGATGAAGAGACTCACCTGGAGGTGCCTGAAGCTATGGGAGAATCGAGAAAGGTTGATGCCCCTGTTTGTGACATCTTAAATTTTCAATGTAATAACAATGATACTTTATTATTATTGTTATCATTATCTGGCCGTATATCGATATTTAAGTGTTCATTTTTTTAAACTATATATGAGAAATCTAGAAAACTTACTAAGTGTAAGTTTGTTGAAGTTGAGGGACTAAAAGGGTTAGAAGCTGAAACACTAGGGTTTGGATTGAAAATATCAAATAATCTATAAATATATATATATATATCTGTATGTTAATATTAATTTATTTATACTTCTAAAAAATAACTACAAGCATCTCGTTCCTTCCTTGTCACATAGAGAAGAACCCATAAACCCTAGCTCAACCAAATTGAAGCCTAATTCGAGCCTTTTAATTCTAATACGACCTAGAATCATTACTACAACGCAAGGTAATCCTTTATTCTTGATATAATCGGTTGAAAAATGAGAAATTGACTAACCCTAAAATAACTAGGGTTAGGATTAATCAAAATTAAGGGAAGGTGTTGTTCCTATGTTGTTATAGAACACTTGAGAACTACTAAAATCTGAATTGAATAGTGAAACTTATCAAAATTAGTTAAAAAGAATGTTAACCCATGATTTGATGGGTTGTATAGGTTCAATTGGATGTACTAGAGCTGAACTAACACTTAATTGTGATACAAATACACTAATCAGATACACTAATCAGAGTTATTGTTATAGTTAGTGATTATTTAGTGAAGTTTGACTTTAAAAGTCAAATGATGTTTAATAGGTATAGGTTGTAAACTGGTTATAACATATTTATAAGTTGTTATTATGTTGTTGTTAGGTGCAAAGGAATAAGCAGTGACCGTGTTACAATTATAGCATTTAAGGTGAGTATATGGGACTTAAACATGTAGCCGGTCATATTGAATTAGATTACAATTGTGTAATAGATTTGATATGACTAATGTAGTTATGCAGTATTTATGTAGTTATACATATGTTATATTATTGTCGTTACTGTCGTTATTGCCGATTAACATATGTAAAGCCGATTATATGCCGTTTATATATGCTGAAAGGATCCTAAGCAGTTATGCAGTTTGCAGTATTAAATGATGTGTATAATGATTAATTGTGTACACTAACGTCGTATGTTATTTATTTAAGTCTTGTATACTCACTAAGCGTAAAGCTTATTCTTTAAGCCGTTAATATTGTAGGTACCGAAAGTTCTAAGGGAAAGAGACCTGGGAAGGAAGTAGTCAAGTCAGAACGTGGATGATCTTGACAGTAGGTTACATCTCTTTTGATCACAGTTATGTTTGATACTAATGCTAGTGTAAGCCCTTTTTAAGTTTAAACAAAAAAAGTATCGTTTTTGGTTTTGTTGTATATTTGTAATAATAGGATTTCGTGAATTAGAAAGAGCTTTTAACATGCAACATAAAGAAGCATGTTATGCTTACGGGTTAGTGATGTTAGCTTCTTACCAAAGTGAGAAAAAGAACATCGGATTGCAGCTTTTAAATAAAACTTTCCCACAAGTGACGGATTCATTAGTTGGGGTGAGAAACAAGGTTTTTAGATTATTACGGGTCTGTTGGGCGTTACGAAACCCTCGTCCTTTTGACGACATTACAACATGCTGCCTAGCCAATGGTCATAACGGTTATTTTCCACAAGACCAAGGATGGGAAGTCGTCTTAGTAAAACTGATGTGTGCGAGGTGGTGTATAAAATAGTTATAATTTTTACAAGGAAATACTATTAAGTACGATACAATTTTACACAAGTGATTTATTTATTTATAGAGTGGATATACCTAAACCTTGCTACAACACTTATAGGCAGTGTACCTAATCGTAAAGTAGTGCAGTTTTTAGTAAGTCCGGTTCGTTCCACATGGATCTTTAGCCAAGCTTAACGCTATATTTTTAACTTATAATTGTAAAAATACAAAAATATATATAAGTAGTATTATTATTATAAAAGGGAGTTTTTACCGTTTAATGACCGGTTTGTCGATTTTAAAACTTTAGTCGCAGTTAAAACCTAATGTAAAGTATTAAATATATAAAAGACTTAATTTAAAG
Organism: Rutidosis leptorrhynchoides; assembly: GCF_046630445.1. Taxonomy (NCBI): domain Eukaryota; kingdom Viridiplantae; phylum Streptophyta; class Magnoliopsida; order Asterales; family Asteraceae; genus Rutidosis; species Rutidosis leptorrhynchoides. The sequence continues at coordinate 718,812,867 of NC_092333.1, forward strand.
CATAAAGTAAATAACGATAATGAAATTGCGATAAATAAAAGTGCGATAAAATAAAATTGCGATAATTAAAGATAACGATAATTAAAAGTGCAATTAAATAAAATGATAATAAATAAAAGTGCGATAATTAAAAGTGCAATTAAATATGAAATAAAAGAATTATGCTTATTTAAACTTCCGTAATCATGACGTTCGACGTGTTGACTTTAGTTTATTCCCATAGGTTAATTGTCCTTTGTCCTGGATTATTTGATATGTCCATACGGATTTATCCATAATAGTCCATCAGTCATAATCATAAAATGCAGAAGTCTTCGTCAAATTATTCTTATTCCCGAAGTCAAATATTCCAACTAATTGGGGATTCGAATTGTAACAAGGTCTTAATACTTTGTTTAATGAATACACCAGGTTATCGACTGCGTGTAGTCCAAGGTTTTACTACTTTGTTAACAATTACACCAATTACTCTTGAATGTAATCCACCCCTGTTTCAACAAGTCTATTAACTATTAATCCAATCCCATGTCCGGTAAAATGAACAATTATTGGTATTTATAGATATCCCGTCCACCGTACCCAGTCAAGCGTATGTGGTTATATATAAATACGTCAAATTATAAGTCTAAATATTAAATTAACGAGGTATCATTTAGTTAATATAAAACCTATTAATAGCCCATAGTCTAATTTCTACAAGTATCGTTCTTTTATCCAAACCCTAATTATGTTACAAAGCCCAATTACCCAATTTTAATATTTAGCCCAACATCACGATTACTTTGGCATTAAATAAGCATAATAATAACTTAGCTACGAGACATTAAATTAAAAAGGTTGAACATAACTTACAATGATTAAAAATAGCGTAGCGTTACACGGACAGAATTTCGACTTACACCCTTACAACATTCGCTAACATACCCTTATTATTAGAATTTAAAATTAAAATTAAAATTAAAATAATATATATATATATATATATATATATATATATATATATATATATATATATATATATATATATATATATATATATATATATATATATATATATAACGTTTGATAGATAGAGAGATTGATCGATGATATTTATTCGACCAAAAACTACAAAATTTATAGATGTGGCCAATATTTCAGGGCCATGCGATCGCATGGCTTTGATGCCTGATTTCCATGCGATCGCATGGAGGTAGGTATCAGCTCACACTCATTTGTTTTCTTGTTTTCCGACGTTTATATTATATAATATAATATATATATTAATTTTAAGAATTAATTATATATTATATTATATTCATGTGCATAGTTGACTTGTAATTTTTAGTCCGTTGCGTCGAGCTTTGAGAGTTGACTTTGGTCCCGGTTCCGGATTTTCGAACGTCCTTGCGTACAATTTAATATCTTGTATTTTGCGTTTCGCGTCTTGTACTCTTCTAATTTTGAGACGTTTCTCACCAATAATTTGAACCACTTTGATTGTATTTTGTACTTTTGAGCTTTTTTGTCGTTTGCGTCTTCAATTCGTCGATTCTGTCTTTTGTCTTCACCTTTTATTATTTAAACGAATATCACTTGTAAATAGAACAATTGCAACTAAAAGTTTGTCTTGCTTGAGGGATAATTCTATGAAATATATGTTCGCTTTTAGCATTATCAAATATTCCCACACTTGAGCGTTGCTTTTCCTCAAGCAATATAGTCTTGAAATAAAAATACTAGAATCACTTCTTTATTCTTCACACTTTGTACATCAGTGATTTTTATACGGCGGTATGAACAATGGTAATAACGATGTGGTTTACAGTCCCACATGACTATAAAAATTTAGATCCTTAAGGAAATTGGATCTTTATGAAAACATTTGATCTTTTGAAAATACGATCTAGCTTTTACCTTAGATAAGTTTTCCGGAATAACCCTTCACCGGTGTTTGCAAAATGATTTTGTGGGTTTGGTGGGTTTCAGATTTGAAAATTTTAGCTTAAAACTTGCAGTTTTGTGTCACCCACTTGCTAACCTTGTATTGGGAAAGCAACACGTCCAGTATACTTGCTCCGTATATTACCTTTCGGTAAACTACCGTCCGGTTGTAAAGGAAAGCGTTGAACAAGCAACTGTTAAGGCAATGTCCCCTGACATGCTTTTAAATATGGTCTATAACGTGTCGGATGCAATTACTATCCTTTGTAGGAGCAATAGTAAAGCTCACCCTTATGGTTTTTCGGTCTGGCACAAGGTCCTGTCTTTGACCATGCTATGCAACCACCGTTCTTACGGTTGACACCCGATTTGGTTCAGGTGACCTAATGAATTCCAGGTGAATTCCTAGGATTTTACGTTCAATGGTAATGAATGCATTGAAAATGGGTTTTCATAAAACAAATCGGTTTGTAATTTTGATCAAAATATTTTCTCGTTCAAGCTCGAGTTTAGATATCATCGAATTTCATGAGTTTATAATTCTCAATCTTTAAGGTCAATCTCTAGGATTGAGTAATATCAGGCTTAAAAGCTGATTTTTAATCTTTAAGGAGATTATCCTTTCTGGGTGTCTGATTCATTAGTCTTATCAAGCTAATTGGCACGGCGCCCTCCCCATTTTACGAGACAGATCCTCTCATGGTTAGGATAAGTCTGACCATATGGCGACCCTGTTTGATGCTGAGGTCCGTGGATTTCTAGCTGATTTTAGAGATGGCTTTTCTAGATTTTTCGTCAACCTACAGCTGGTCTGGACGACAACTTCATGACCTAAATCAAGAAGCGCGTATCTTTTTCGGAAGACTTTACTTCCATTTAATGATGGAATTGATTCATCGTGTAGATCCATCTATTCTTTCAAAGGTATTACAATAATTCGGGTAAAACTGATTAGTTTAGTCCAAAGCAAAAGTTCCTGCAATAATCTTGTACAAAAATATGTGATATGTGTTTTAAATAACTTGGTAAATTCTTCCCACACTTAGCTTTTATTTATTCTTTTCTTTGCCTTTTTATTCTCTTCTATTCCATTTTAAATGAATTCAAGCATTTTGGGTTGTTTCTCCATTTATGTTCTCTTCGAGGTAACAATAATTTCAGTATTATCACCTAGTTTTATCGTTCATAAATATGTATAAACATGATTTTGAATTCATTTAGTTGGAAATTTTTCAAATTTTCACAAAATTTGGCAATTAAACTAAGTGTAAACCCGAGAGAATTTATAACCCTTCCCCACACTTGAGATCATGCAATGCCATCATTTGCATGAAATCAGACTATAATTATAAATTCATGAGGGTGATTAGTGTAGAAAAGTGATTAAAAATGCCGAGTTTTCAAACATATTATTTTATATCACATTTGATATTTTGCGTCTTGTTTTCAAAATTAGTAGCTTTTGCTGAACTTAATGTCAGTCTTTGAAAATGCATTGTTTTACCCTATTTTGTATATAACATAAACTACAAACATATATATAATATATATAAATATGTATTTTTTATATAAAACCTTTATTTATTAAAACAATTTAAATGAATAATTTTTAAAATTTTGTTTCCTTTTACTTTAGATAGTTTCGGTATGTTTTCCTAGTTCGTCCCTCGACAAAATTTAAAATTTGTCATTTTTAAAGCAATTGTTTTAAAAGCAAAGATTTTTGGGTTTTTTTAATTTTTTTGGTATACTTTAGATCAATAATATTAAAAATAATGATAACAAAATTTGTCGCCCCGCCCTCGGGTAAAGCAATTTCGGTTCCATGACCTAGTCTTCAACTTACGATGAATTTTAGAAATCATTTTTTAAACTTAATGAAATAAAGTAAATTTTTGTTTTTTTTTTAAATCACACAAAAATTAAATTTAAAAATGCATATTAATTTCATACAAAACCTACAAAACAAAATAAAATTCAGAATGGGGGGAGAAAACTAGTTCTTTAGTGTCTGCTAGTGGTAAAGACCAATCGGATTCCATTCTCGAAACTACACGAGAACAGAACAACTAACCCTAGACAGCATTATTTCTTAGAACATTTGAATCTCCCCATACTTAGGTAGCTGTGGTGTCGAAATTGTGAATAACTTCATTGTCAATTTCTCTTGGACCATAATTAACTTGCATATCTGTGACTTTTGCTTTAAGCCATTGGTCGGATTCCTGTGTAATATCCACAAATTCAACTAGTTTCGTCTTTTCTTTAGGCGATAGATTAGATACTAACCGGTTACATAACTTAAAGTTCCCCTTGGTTCTAGCATCGCGAATCCGTTTAATAAGTTTCTTCATTGAACTGTTAATAACGAAGTCATTTAATTTTGTATCAACAACGGGGTTCTTTGTTATCAGTTCATCATTAGGTGTTACTTTATCTTCCCCACACTTAGGCGTTTTATTATTATTAAGCACTACCGTTGGAGTTGGTAAAACAATATGGTTCTTACCAATCATTTTTGTTGGTTCAACGGTTTTGGTTGGTGGAGATTTAGACTTTCGACTCACAAAGGTGATTGATTTTTCAACATCACTAAGTGTCATTCTACCCTCTCTTACATCAAATAACGCCCTGGTGGATGCTAAAAATTGTCGACCTAAAATTAGAGGAATGTTTGGGTCCTCTTCTATGTCAATGACAACAAATTCCACTAAAAAGGTTAAATTACCCACTTGAACGGGTAGGTTGTCAGCAATTCCAACTGGGTGCCTAATGGTTTGATCAAAGAGTCGAACACTCATTTCCTTTGGACTTAACTCACCTACTCCTAATCTCTTATATAATGAAAGAGGCATAACACTCACACTTGCACCTAAATCTACTAGTGCATCATACATGACACAATCACTAAGTAGACAAGGAACAATAAATTCACCCGGATCACCCAACCTTGGTGGAGGTTTTGGTGGAACTGTCTTCACCGGGTTTACTTTTACGGATTTTGTTTCTTGTACTTTCTTATTCTTTTTCTTCTTTCCAGATGTATCACAAACTTTATTACCTATTACATGCTCATACTCAACTCCTTTTCTTGGAAACGGGATGGGTGGTTTGTATGGTGCTACCACTGGCTTTACATACTCGGGTGGTGGTGGTGTTGTAACTTCTTCATTGTTACTCACGTCTAAAACCTTCCCATCTTCTGATGCTGGTTTTTCAGAATTCGTTGAAACCATATTAACATTCTCATTCCGAGGATTTACTTCAGTATTACTCGATAGCTTACCTTGTTCCCTCTCACTCATCATGCTAGCAAGAGTACCTACGTGTTTTTCTAGATTCAAAATGGAAGCTTGTTGAGTTCTTAATGACTGATCAAACATCTCATTTGTTTGGGTTTGAGATGAAATAAATTGTGTTTGAGATTCCATTAACTTTGCCATCATTTCTTCCAGATTTGACTTTTTCTCTTCGGTTTGTTGTGGTGGTTTATACAAGCCAGGTCTTTGTTGATTGAAAGTGTTGTTTTGAGTTGGTTAGTTATTTGGAATTTGTTGGTTGTACGAGTTATTGTTAGGTCCATTTGGATTGTAAAGAATGTTTTGATTTCGATTGAAGTTTGGCCTTGGCGGTTGATAATTAATTTGATAATTATTTCCTGGTCTTTGGTTCATGTAGGAAACATTCTCTCGTTGTTCCATCGTTTGCTCGATGTGACAATCTTTTGTTAAGTGTGGTCCACCACATTGCTCACAACTGATTCGTATTGCGTGAATATCTTTATTAATCTTTTCCATTCGTCTCTCGAAAGCATCTATTTTTGCGGAAACGGAATCAAAGTCATGGCTAGAATCGGCTCTAGCCGCTTTAGATGAACGAAAGATAACTTTTTCCTGGTGCCACTCATGCGAGTGGGAGGCTGTGTTATCAATAATTTTGTGAGCTTCAGTTGCGGTTTTCTTCATAATGGAACCACCAACTGTTATGTCGATGTCTTTTCGTGTAGCAATGTCGCATCCTTGGTAGAATATTTGTACTATTTGATAAGTGTCTAAACCATGTTGCGGACATCCTCTCAACAACTTTCCAAATCTTGTCCATGCCTCATATAAAGTTTCATTTGGCTTTTGTGTGAACGTAACAATTTCTCCTTGAAGTCTCACGGCTTTGGATGCCGGAAAGAATTGTTTAAGAAAATTTTCAACTAAAACATCCCATGTATCAATCGCCCCTTCAGGTAACGATTCTAACCAATCTTTAGCTTCTCCCTTTAAAGTCCAGGGAAATAACATGAGATATATGAAATGTCCCGTTCTTATTGATTAAAAACGTTCCATATTAATTGTTTTCGTTGCGAGGTTTTGACCTCTATATGAGACGTTTTTCAAAGGCTACATTCATTTTTAAAACAAACCATAACCTTTATTTCATAGATAAAGGTTTTAAAAAGCTTTACGTAGATTATCAAATAATGATAATCTAAAATATCCTGTTTACACACGACCATTACATAATGGTTTACAATACAAATATGTTACAACAAAATAAGTTTCTTGAATGCAGTTTTTACACAATATCATACAAGCATGGACTCCAAATCTCGTCCTTATTTAAGTATGCGACAGCGGAAGCTCTTAATAATCACCTGAGAATAAACATGCTTAAAACGTCAACAAAAATGTTGGTGAGTTATAGGTTTAACCTATATATATATATATATATATATATATATATATATATATATATATATATATATATATATATATATATATATATATATATATATATTTATATATCAAATCATAATAATAGACCACAAGATTTCATATTTCAATACTCATCCCATACATAGAGATAAAAATCATTCATATGGTGAACACCTGGTAACCGACATTAACAAGATGCATATATAAGAATATCCACATCATTCCGGGACACCCTTCGGATATGATATAAATTTCGAAGTACTAAAGCATCCGGTACTTTAGATGGGGTTTGTTAGGCCCAATAGATCTATCTTTAGGATTCGCGTCAATTAGGGTGTCTGTTCCCTAATTCTTAGATTACCAGACTTAATAAAAAGGGGCATATTCGATTTCGATAATTCAACCATAGAATGTAGTTTCACGTACTTGTGTCTATTTTGTAAATCATTTATAAAACCTGCATGTATTCTCATCCCAAAAATATTAGATTTTAAAAGTGGGACTATAACTCACTTTCACAGATTTTTACTTCGTCGGGAAGTAAGACTTGGCCACTGGTTGATTCACGAACCTATAACAATATATACATATATATCAAAGTATGTTCAAAATATATTTACAACACTTTTAATATATTTTGATGTTTTAAGTTTATTAAGTCAGCTGTCCTCGTTAGTAACCTACAACTAGTTGTCCACAGTTAGATGTACAGAAATAAATCGATAAATATTATCTTGAATCAATCCACGACCCAGTGTATACGTATCTCAGTATTGATCACAACTCAAACAATATATATTTTGGAATCAACCTCAACCCTGTATAGCTAACTCCAACATTCACATATAGAGTGTCTATGGTTGTTCCGAAATATATATAGATGTGTCGACATGATAGGTCGAAACATTGTATACGTGTCTATGGTATCTCAAGATTACATAATATACAATAGAAGTTGATTAAGTTATGGTTGGAATAGATTTGTTACCAATTTTCACGTAGCTAAAATGAGAAAAATTATCCAATCTTGTTTTACCCATAACTTCTTCATTTTAAATCCGTTTTGAGTGAATCAAATTGCTATGGTTTCATATTGAACTCTATTTTATGAATCTAAACAGAAAAAGTATAGGTTTATAGTCGGAAAAATAAGTTACAAGTCGTTTTTGTAAAGGTAGTCATTTCAGTCGAAAGAACGACGTCTAGATGACCATTTTAGAAAACATACTTCCACTTTGAGTTTAACCATAATTTTTTGATATAGTTTCATGTTCATAATAAAAATCATTTTTTCAGAATAACAACTTTTAAATCAAAGTTTATCATAGTTTTTAATTAACTAACCCAAAACAGCCCGCGGTGTTACTACGACGGCGTAAATCCGGTTTTACGGTGTTTTTCGTGTTTCCAGGTTTTAAATCATTAAGTTAGCATATCATATAGATATAGAACACGTGTTTAGTTGATTTTAAAAGTCAAGTTAGAAGGATTAACTTTTGTTTGCGAACAAGTTTAGAATTAACTAAACTATGTTCTAGTGATTACAAGTTTAAACCTTCGAATAAGATAGCTTTATATGTATGAATCGAATGATGTTATGAACATCATTACAACCTTAAGTTCCTTGGATAAATCTACTGGAAAATAGAAAAATGGATCTAGCTTCAACGGATCCTTGGATGGCTCGAAGTTCTTGAAGCAGAATCATGACACGAAAACAAGTTCAAGTAAGATCATCACTTGAAATAAGATTGTTATAGTTATAGAAATTGAACCAAAGTTTGAATATGATTATTACCTTGTATTAGAATGATAACCTACTGTAAGAAACAAAGATTTCTTGAGGTTGGATGATCACCTTACAAGATTGGAAGTGAGCTAGCAAACTTGAAAGTATTCTTGATTTTATGTAACTAGAACTTGTAGAATATATGAAGAACACTTAGAACTTGAAGATAGAACTTGAGAGAGATCAATTAGATGAAGAAAATTGAAGAATGAAAGTGTTTGTAGGTGTTTTTGTTCGTTGGTGTATGGATTAGATATAAAGGATATGTAATTTTGTTTTCATGTAAATAAGTCATGAATGATTACTCATATTTTTGTAATTTTATGAGATATTTCATGCTAGTTGCCAAATGATGGTTCCCACATGTGTTAGGTGACTCACATGGGCTGCTAAGAGCTGATCATTGGAGTGTATATACCAATAGTACATACATCTAAAAGCTGTGTATTGTACGAGTACGAATACGGGTGCATACGAGTAGAATTGTTGATGAAACTGAACGAGGATGTAATTGTAAGCATTTTTGTTAAGTAGAAGCATTTTGATAAGTGTTTTGAAGTCTTTCAAAAGTGTATAAATACATATTAAAACACTACATGTATATACATTTTAACTGATTCGTTAAGTCATCGTTAGTCGTTACATGTAAGTGTTGTTTTGAAACCTTTAGGTTAACGATCTTGTTAAATGTTGTTAACCCAATATTTATAATATCAAATGAGATTTTAAATTATTATATTATCATGATATTATCATGTATGAATATCTCTTAATATGATATATATACATTAAATGTCTTTACAACGATAATCGTTACATATATGTCTCGTTTAAAAATCATTAAGTTAGTAGTCTTGTTTTTACATATGTAGTTCATTGTTAATATACTTAATGATATGTTTACTTATCATAGTATCATGTTAACTATATATATATCCATATATATGTCATCATATAGTTTTTACAAGTTTTAACGTTCGTGAATCACCGGTCAACTTGGGTGGTCAATTGTCTATATGAAACATATTTCAATTAATCAAGTCTTAACAAGTTTAATTGCTTAACATGTTGGAAACATTTAATCATGTAAATATCAATCTCAATTAATATATATAAACATGGAAAAGTTCGGGTCACTACAGTACCTACCCGTTAAATAAATTTCGTCCCGAAATTTTAAGCTGTTGAAGGTGTTGACGAATCTTCTGGAAATAGATGCGGTATTTCTTCTTCATCTGATCTTCACGCTCCCAGGTGAACTCGGGTCCTCTACGAGCATTCCATCGAACCTTAACAATTGGTATCTTGTTTTGCTTAAGTCTTTTAACCTCACGATCCATTATTTCGACGGGTTCTTCGATGAATTGAAGTTTTTCGTTGATTTGGATTTCATCTAACGGAATAGTGAGATCTTCTTTAGCAAAACATTTCTTTAAATTCGAGACGTGGAAAGTGTTATGTACAGCCGCGAGTTGTTGAGGTAACTCAAGTCGGTAAGCTACTGGTCCGACACGATCAATAATCTTGAATGGTCCAATATACCTTGGATTTAATTTCCCTCGTTTACCAAATCGAACAACGCCTTTCCAAGGTGCAACTTTAAGCATGACCATCTCTCCAATTTCAAATTCTATATCTTTTCTTTTAATGTCAGCGTAGCTCTTTTGTCGACTTTGGGCGGTTTTCAACCGTTGTTGAATTTGGATGATCTTCTAGGTAGTTTCTTGTATAATCTCCGGACCCGTAATCTGTCTATCCCCCACTTCACTCCAACAAATGGGAGACCTGCACTTTCTACCATAAAGTGCTTCAAACGGCGCCATCTCAATGCTTGAATGGTAGCTGTTGTTGTAGGAAAATTCTGCTAACGGTAGATGTCGATCCCAACTGTTTCCGAAATCAATAACACATGCTCGTAGCATGTCTTCAAGCGTTTGTATCGTCCTTTTGCCCTGCCCATCAGTTTGTGGATGATAGGCAGTACTCATGTCTAGACGAGTTCCTAATGCTTGCTGTAATGTCTGCCAGAATCTTGAAATAAATCTGCCATCCCTATCAGAGATAATAGAGATTGGTATTCCATGTCTGGAGACAACTTCCTTCAAATACAGTCGTGCTAACTTCTCCATCTTGTCATCTTCTCTTATTGGCAGGAAGTGTGTGATTTGGTGAGACGATCAACTATTACACAAATAGTATCAAAACCACTTGCAGTCCTTTGCAATTTAGTGATGAAATCCATGGTAATGTTTTCCCATTTCCATTCCGGGATTTCGGGTTGTTGAAGTAGACCTGATGGTTTTTGATGCTCAGCTTTGACCTTAGAACACGTCAAACATTCTCCTACGTATTTAGCAACATCGGATTTCATACCCGGCCACCAAAAATGTTTCTTGAGATCCTTGTACATCTTCCCCGTTCCAGGATGTATTGAGTATCTGGTTTTATGAGCTTCTTTAAGTACCATTTCTCTCATATCTCCAAATTTTGGTACCCAAATCCTTTCAGCCCTATACCGGGTTCCGTCTTCCCGAATATTAAGATGCTTCTCCGATCCTTTGGGTATTTCATCCTTTAAATTTCCCTTTTTTAAAACTCCTTGTTGCGCCTCCTTTATTTGAGTAGTAAGGTTATTATGAATCATTATATTCATAGATTTTACTCGAATGGGTTCTCTGTCCTTCCTGCTCAAGGCATCGGCTACCACATTTTCCTTCCCCAGGTGGTAACGAATCTCAAAGTCGTAATCATTCAATAATTCAATCCACCTACGCTGCCTCATATTCAGTTGTTTCTGATTAAATATGTGTTGAAGACTTTTGTGATCGGTATATATAATACTTTTGACCCCATATAAGTAGTGCCTCCAAGTCTTTAATGCAAAAACAACCGCGCCTAATTCCAAATCATTCATCGTATAATTTTGTTCGTGAATCTTCAATTGTCTAGACGCATAAGCAATCACCTTCGTTCGTTGCATTAATACACAACCGAGACCTTGCTTTGATGCGTCACAATAAATCACAAAATCATCATTCCCTTCAGGCAATGACAATATAGGTGCCGTAGTTAGCTTTTTCTTCAATAACTGAAACGCTTTCTCTTGTTCATCATTCCATTCAAATTTCTTCCCTTTATGCGTTAATGCAGTCAAGGGTTTTGCTATTCTGGAAAAGTCTTGGATGAACCTTCTGTAGTAACCAGCTAGTCCTAAAAACTGGCGTATGTGTTTTGGAGTTTTCGGGGTTTCCCACTTTTTAACAGTTTCTATCTTTGCCGGATCCACCTTAATACCTTCTTTGTTCACTATGTGACCGAGGAATTGAACTTCTTCCAACCAAAATGCACACTTTGAAAACTTAGCGTACAATTCTTCCTTCCTCAATACTTCTAACACCTTTCTCAAATGTTCACCGTGTTCTTGGTCATTCTTTGAGTAAATAAGTATGTCATCAATGAAAATAATGAAAAAACTTGTCAAGGTATGGTCCACACACTCGGTTCATAAGGTCCATGAACACAGCTGGTGCATTAGTTAAACCAAACGGCATGACCATAAACTTGTAATGACCGTAACGTGTTCTGAAAGCAGTCTTTGGAATATCATCTTCTTTCACCCGCATTTGATGATACCCGGAACGTAAGTCAATCTTTGAATAAACAGACGAGCCTTGTAGTTGATCAAATAAGTCATCGATTCTCGGTAGTGGGTAGCGGTTCTTGATGGTAAGTTTGTTCAACTCTCGGTAGTCAATACACAACCTGAATGTACCATCTTTCTTCTTGACAAACAAAACAGGAGCTCCCCACGGTGATGTGCTTGGTCGAATGAAACCACGCTCTAAAAGTTCTTGTAATTGGCTTTGCAGTTCTTTCATCTCGCTGGGTGCGAGTCTGTAAGGAGCACGAGCTATTGGTGCAGCTCCTGGTACAAGATCTATTTGAAATTCAACGGATCGATGTGGGGGTAATCCCGGTAATTCTTTCGGAAATACATCGGGAAATTCTTTTGCAATGGGAACATCATTGATGCTCTTTTCTTCAGTTTGTATTTTCTCGACGTGTGCTAGAACAGCATAGCAACCTTTTCTTATTAGTTTTTGTGCCTTCAAATTACTAATAAGATGTAGCTTCGTGTTGCCCTTTTCTCCGTACACCATTAAGGGTTTTCCTTTTTCTCGTATGATGCGAATTGCATTTTTGTAACAAACGATCTCTGCTTTCACTTCTTTCAACCAGTCCATACCGATTATCACATCAAAACTCCCTAACTCTACTGGTATCAAATCAATCTTAAATGTTTCGCTGACCAGTTTAATTTCTCGATTCCGACATATATTATCTGCTGAAATTAATTTACCATTTGCTAATTCGAGTAAAAATTTACTATCCAAAGGCGTCAATGGACAACTTAATTTAGCACAAAAATCTCTACTCATATAGCTTCTATCCGCACCCGAATCAAATAAAACGTAAGCAGATTTATTGTCAATAAGAAACGTACCCGTAACAAGCTCCGGGTCTTCCTGTGCCTCTGCCGCATTAATATTGAAAACTCTTTCGCGGCCTTGTCCATTCGTGTTCTCCTGGTTCGGGAAATTTCTAATAATGTGGCCCGGTTTTCCACATTTATAACAAACTACATTGGCATAACTTGCTCCGACACTACTTGCTCCGCCATTACTCGTTCTGACACCATTTGTTCCTTTCGTTCTATTAACCCCTGGTCCGTAGACCTCACACTTCGCCGCGCTATGACCATTTCTTTTACACTTGTTGCAAAATATGGTGCAGAACCCTGAGTGATACTTTTCACACCTTTGGCATAGCTGCTTCTGATTGTTGTTGTTGTTGCGATTATTATTGTTGTTGGGATGATTATTGTAGTTGATGTTGTTGTTGTTGTTGTTGTTGTTGTTGTTGTTGTTGTTGTTGTTGTTGTTGTTGTTGTTAGGCCGTTTGTTGTAGTTGCGATTGATGTTGCGATTGTTGGGATAATTGTTGCGATTATTGTTGTAATTGCTGTTGTTGTTGTATTAGTGATTCTTATCACCGTTTTCCTCCCACTTTCTTTTGACTTGCTTCTCATTGGCCTCTTCAGCACTCTGTTCTTTAATTCTTTCTTCAATCTGGTTCACTAGTTTGTGAGCCATTCTACATGCCTGTTGTATGGAGGCGGGCTCGTGTGAACTTATATCTTCTTGGATTCTTTCCGGTAATCCTTTCACAAACGCGTCGATCTTCTCTTCCTCATCTTCGAATGCTCCCGGACACAATAGGCACAATTCTGTGAATCGTCTTTCGTACGTGGTAATATCAAATCCTTGGGTTTGTAACCCTCTAAGTTCTGTCTTGAGCTTATTGACCTCGGTTCTGGGACGGTACTTCTCGTTCATCAAGTGCTTGAATGCTGACCACGGTAGTGCGTACGCATCGTCTTGTCCCACTTGCTATATATATATATATATATATATATATATATATATATATATATATATATATATATATATATATATATATATATATATATATATATATATATATATATATATATATATATATAGATAGGTATTCCACCATGTTAACGCAGAACCTGTGAAGGTATGCGTAGCGTACTTCACTTTGTCCTCTTCAGTACACTTACTTATGGCAAACACCGATTCGACCTTCTCGGTCCACCGTTTCAATCCGATCGGTCCTTCGGTTCCATCAAATTCCAAAGGTTTGCAGGCAGTGAATTCTTTGTAGGTGCATCCTACACGATTTCCTGTACTGCTAGATCCAAGGTTATTGTTGGTATGTAGCGCAGCCTGTACTGCAGCTATGTTTGAAGCTAGAAAAGTACGGAATTCCTCTTCATTCATATTCACGGTGTGTCGAGTAGTCGGTGCCATTTCCTTCAAAATAGTCAAATGGAACAAGTTAATCATACAGAATATTAAGAGTAGTTAATAGTATTTCGTAGCATAATATGAACTCATTTATAAAAGCTTTTTCTTCATATTAGCGTTTTATAAGTTTAAATTCGGGTAGTACCTACCCGTTAAGTTCATACTTAGTAGCTAATATACAATTCAACTACTACAATTCTATATGAAAAACTGATTTTAATAATATTTCGCGTTCAAACTTTTACACAATATTTTACAAACTTACAATACCGCTTATTTTACATATAGCATTAAATATAGCACACAATAAATTTGATACAAGATGGTTGTGAAGATAATTCTAGCTAGTACACAAGTCGTTCAGCAAAGGCAATAAAGACACGTAATTCATACGTCCAGAAACAAGTCATGCATTCTGGTTTTACTAGGATTACTTCCCATCCTTGGTCTTGTGGAACATAACCGTTATGGCCGTTGATAAGACAGCGTGTTGTAACGTCGTCAAAGGGACGAGGGTTACGTAATGTCCAACAGTCCCGTAACAATCTAAAAACCTCATTTCTTACCCCAATTACCGACTCCGTCACTTGTGGAAACGTTTTGTTTAATAGTTGTAGCCCGATGTTCTTGTTCTCACTTTGGTGAGAAGCGAACATTACTAATCCGTAAGCATAACACGCTTCTTTATGTTGCATGTTAGCCGCTTTTTCTAAATCACGAAGTCCAATATTCGGATATATTGAGCCAAAATAATTTCTTAACCCATTGCGTAAAATAGCATTTGGGTTCCCCGCAATATATGCGTCAAAGTAAACACATCGTAACTTATGGATTTCCCAATGTGATATCTCCCATCTTTCGAACGAAAGCCTTTTATAAACCAAGGCATTCTTGGAACGTTCTTCGAATGTCTTACAAACTGATCTCGCCTTAAATAGTTGTGCCGAAGAATTCTGACCGACTCTAGACAAGATTTCATCAATCATGTCTCCGGGTAGGTCTCTTAAAATATTGGGTTGTCTATCCATTTTGTATTTTTATACTGTAAAATAGACAAGAGTTAGATTCATAAAAAAAATACTTATTAATACAAGCAATTTTTACATATATCATAAAGCATAAGCACACTATATTACATATATTACACCACACGAATACAACTATCTTATTCCGACTCGCTTGTTTCTTCTTCTTCGGTTTTGGTTCGTTTTGCCAAGTTTCTAGGGATATATGATGTTCCCCTAATACGAGCCGTCGTTTTCCACATTGGTTTAGAAAAACCTGGTGGTTTAGAGGTTCCCGGGTCATTGTTACAACTTAAGGACTTCGGGGGTTGACGATACATATAAAGTTCATCGGGGTTGGAATTAGATTTCTCTATTTTTATGCCCTTTCCCTTATTATTTTCTTTTGCCTTTTTAAATTCAGTTGGGGTAATTTCTATAACATCATCGGAATTCTCGTCTGAATCCGATTCATCGGAGAATTGGTAATCCTCCCAATATTTTGCTTCCTTGGCGGAAACACCATTGACCATAATTAACCTTGGCCGGTTGGTTGAGGATTTTCTTTTACTTAACCGTTTTATTATTTCCCCCACCGGTTCTATTTCTTCATCCGGTTCCGATTCTTCTTCCGGTTCCGATTCTTCTTCCGGTTCCGACTCTTCTTCTGGTTCCTCTTCGGGAACTTGTGAATCAGTCCACGAATCATTCCAATTTACATTTGACTCTTCATTATTATTAGGTGAGTCAATGGGACTTGTTCTAGAGGTAGACATCTATCACATAATATCAAACGCGTTAAGAGATTAATATATCACATAATATTCACATGTTAAAAATATATAGTTTCCAACAAAATTTGTTAAGCAATCATTTTTCAAGTAAACACGGTGGAAGTCCAGACTCAATAATGCATCCTAACAAACTCGATAAGACATACTAATGCAAAATTCTGGTTCTCTAAGACCAACGCTCGGATACCAACTGAAATGTCCCGTTCTTATTGATTAAAAACGTTCCATATTAATTGATTTCGTTGCGAGGTTTTGACCTCTATATGAGACGTTTTTCAAAGACTGCATTCATTTTTAAAACAAACCATAACCTTTATTTCATAGATAAAGGTTTTAAAAAGCTTTACGTAGATTATCAAATAATGATAATCTAAAATATCCTGTTTACACACGACCATTACATAATGGTTTACAATACAAATATGTTACAACAAAATAAGTTTCTTGAATGCAGTTTTTACACAATATCATACAAGCATGGACTCCATATCTCGTCCTTATTTAAGTATGCGACAGCAGAAGCTCTTAATAATCACCTGAGAATAAACATGCTTAAAACATCAACAAAAATGTTGGTGAGTTATAGGTTTAACCTATATATATCAAATCATAATAATAGACCACAAGATTTCATATTTCAATACACATCCCATACATAGAGATAAAAATCATTCATATGGTGAACACCTGGTAACCGACATTAACAAGATGCATATATAAGAATATCCCCATCATTCCGGGACACCCTTCGGATATGATATAAATTTCGAAGTACTAAAGCATCCGGTACTTTGGATGGGGTTTGTTAGGCCCAATAGATCTATCTTTAGGATTCGCGTCAATTAGGGTGTCTGTTCCCTAATTCTTAGATTACCAGACTTAATAAAAAGGGGCATATTCGATTTCGATAATTCAACCTTAGAATGTAGTTTCACGTACTTGTGTCTATTTTGTAAATCATTTATAAAACCTGCATGTATTCTCATCCCAAAAATATTAGATTTTAAAAGTGGGACTATAACTCACTTTCACAGATTTTTACTTCGTCGGGAAGTAAGACTTGGCCACTGGTTGATTCACGAACCTATAACAATATATACATATATATCAAAGTATGTTCAAAATATATTTACAACACTTTTAATATATTTTGATGTTTTAAGTTTATTAAGTCAGCTGTCCTCGTTAGTAACCTACAACTAGTTGTCCACAGTTAGATGTACAGAAATAAATCGATAAATATTATCTTGAATCAATCCACGACCCAGTGTATACGTATCTCAGTATTGATCACAACTCAAACTATATATATTTTGGAATCAACCTCAACCCAGTATAGCTAACTCCAACATTCACATATAGAGTGTATATGGTTGTTCTGAAATATATATAGATGTGTCGACATGATAGGTTGAAACATTGTATACGTGTCTATGGTATCTCAAGATTACATAATATACAATACAAGTTGATTAAGTTATGGTTGGAATAGATTTGTTACCAATTTTCACGTAGCTAAAATGAGAAAAATTATCCAATCTTGTTTTACCCATAACTTCTTCATTTTAAATCCGGTTTGAGTGAATCAAATTGCTATGGTTTCATATTGAACTCTATTTTATGAATCAAAACAGAAAAAGTATAGGTTTATAGTTGGAAAAATAAGTTACAAGTCATTTTTGTAAAAGTAGTCATTTCAGTCGAAAGAACGACGTCTAGATGACCATTTTAGAAAACATACTTCCACTTTGAGTTTAACCATAATTTTTAGATATAGTTTCATGTTCATAATAAAAATCATTTTCTCAGAATAACAACTTTTAAATCAAAGTTTATCATAGTTTTTAATTAACTAACCCAAAACAGCCCGCGGTGTTACTACGACGGCGTAAATCCGGTTTTACGGTGTTTTTTGTGTTTCCAGGTTTTAAATCATTAAGTTAGCATATCATATAGATATAGAACATGTATTTAGTTGATTTTAAAAGTCAAGTTAGAAGGATTAACTTTTGTTTGCGAACAAGTTTAGAATTAACTAAACTATGTTCTAGTGATTACAAATTTAAACCTTCGAATAAGATAGCTTTATATGTATGAATCGAATGATGTTATGAACATCATTACTACCTTAAGTTCCTTGGATAAACCTACTGGAAAAGGGAAAAATGGATCTAGCTTCAACGGATCCTTGGATGGCTCGAAGTTCTTGAAGCGGAATCATGAAACAAGTTCAAGTAAGATCATCACTTGAAATAAGATTGTTATAGTTATAGAAATTGAAACAAAGTTTGAATATGATTATTACCTTGTATTAGAATGATAACCTACTGTAAGAAACAAATATTTCCTGAGGTTGGATGATCACCTTACAAGATTGGAAGTGAGCTAGCAAACTTGAAAGTATTCTTGATTTTATGTAACTAGAACTTGTAGAACTTGTAGAATATGAAGAACACTTAGAACTTGAAGATAGAACTTGAGAGAGATCAATTAGATGAAGAAAATTAAAGAATTAAAGTGTTTGTAGGTATTTTTGGTCGTTGGTGTATGGATTAGATATAAAGGATATGTAATTTTGTTTTCATGTAAATAAGTCATGAATGATTACTCATATTTTTGTAATTTTATGAGATATTTCATGCTAGTTGCCAAATGATGGTTCCCACATGTGTTAGGTGACTCACATGGGCTGCTAAGAGCTGATCATTGGAGTGTATATACCAATAGTACATACATCTAAAAGCTGTGTATTGTACGAGTACGAATACGGGTGCATACGAGTAGAATTGTTGATGAAACTGAACGAGGATGTAATTGTAAGCATTTTTGTTAAGTAGAAGTATTTTGATAAGTGTATTGAAGTCTTTCAAAAGTGTATAAATACATATTAAAACACTACATGTATATACATTTTAACTGATTCGTTAAGTCATCGTTAGTCGTTACATGTAAGTGTTGTTTTGAAACCTTTAGGTTAACGATCTTGTTAAATGTTGTTAACCCAATGTTTATAATATCAAATGAGATTTTAAATTATTATATTATCATGATATTATCATGTACGAATATCTCTTAATATGATATACATACATTAAATGTCTTTACAACGATAATCGTTACATATATGTCTCGTTTAAAAATCATTAAGTTAGTAGTCTTGTTTTTACATATGTAGTTCATTGTTAATATACTTAATGATATGTTTACTTATCATAGTATCATGTTAACTATATATATATCCATATATATGTCATCATATAGTTTTTACAAGTTTTAACGTTCGTGAATCACCGGTCAACTTAGGTGGTCAATTGTCTATATGAAACATATTTCAATTAATCAAGTCTTAACAAGTTTGATTGCTTAACATGTTGGAAACATTTAATCATGTAAATATCAATCTCAATTAATATATATAAACATGGAAAAGTTTGGGTCACTACAATATATCTGTTCATCCTCAACTTCTCTGATTTTAAATAGAGTACAGATCCTATTAAAGGTTCGAAGATGTTCATTTGGATCTTCTTTTGGCGTACCACTATATTGGCATTGATTAGTTACCATGTGTAGGATTTGTCCCTTGATTTCATAATCTGGTGCATTAATATCTAGCTTAATAATGGCGTGACCTTGGCCTGTGCGTGTAGCTCTCATTCGATCTTCCATACTTAGAGGTTCCGTTACTTCCATAATTGAATTTGTTGAATCTGAATCACTAGAGGATTCTGATTTAACGGTTTGTTGTTCAGGAGGAATGATTAGTGGTTCAGGATCTTGGAATTGTCCTTGAATATCCTCCGAGTTCTCGGTAGTGAGGTCGGGTTCAAAAAATGGATTATCGAAATTTGAATTGGAGTACTTGGTCGACTGGATGACGATTCTAAAGAAAAATCAACGGCAACAATATTTGCTAGATGTCTTGATCGAGTTACAGGTGGTGAACGTACAAAAGGTGGTGAACGTTTTGCTCGGTGCATTCACTGAATATCCTATTAGTTATAAAAGATAAAAATTATATAAGTTATCAAATTAATAGACTTTTCTGATTTTGCCCACGTTTCGAATAGCCAATAGATGCAGCAGGTAGCCAGGACCCTTTAAATCGGAAGCCCACAACTCGCCACTAACAAATCCCACTATTACTACGAACCAGAAAATTTTGGATGTCTATCAATTTAACCACTTAAAATAATTTTTCGTTGAAATTTAAAGAAATTTTAGAGAAGAAATAGAAAATTCTATGTCCTAAAAACTAGAGCGTCGAGAAATAAGAAAGAAAAAGAGCGCGTCGAAAAACGTCGAAAAATAAAAGGTCGAAAAAAATAATAAAAAGAAAGTAGCGCGTCGAAACTTAAAAGTCTAAAAACTAAAAATTAAAAGTTGCGTCTAAAGGTATTGAAGCTTAAAGAAATTCTATATCCCAAATGGCAATAACTTAAAAAGGTACTAAAATATAAAAACGGCGTCGCAAAATTCTAAAGCACCTAAATCTTAGTCTAAAGAAAAAGCACTTAAGGGATTTTACGGCAAGACCTAGAAAGCTAGAAATAAAAATAACTATAGCAAAAACTATGTCTTAAAACTAAATACGAGCGAAAAATACAAAAATTACGCTAAAACGAATAAAAAGATACAAAATATAAAAATAAACTTAAAGTTGTAAAAAGTACAATTTTTATAAAAATATTATTTTTATATTATTTATTTTATAAAACTATTAATTTTATATATTATTAAAACTAATTAAACTAAATAATACAAATTAAATAATAAAACTAAACTAAATAATAAATAACTAAACCCTAATTAGGGTTTTATTAATAATAATTAAATTTTACTCCGTAATTAATGCAGTACTAGGTTCATTCTGGCGTGTCAGAGCAGTTCATGCGATCGCATGGACTTTTGCCTTCGGGCTCATGCGATCGCATGAGCTAGGGTTTCGGGCTAGTATATGGGCTGCTACAGTATCAGGCCGAAACTTATATATATATATATATATATATATTTTGTTTTCTAATTCTGTTTTATAATTATATAAATTATTTATATAAAATAAATAAAAACTTAAATTTTAAAAACTAAAATAGAAAATAAAAGTACTTTATAATTTATGTATTTTAAACAATTCTTAAAAATATATACTTTATTTTGTTTTTCTTTTTATATTTTTATATTAAAACGTATTTTTACAAAAATGTATTTTTACAAAAGTAAACTAAAAATCCTTTTATATATATATATATATATATATATATATATATATATATATATATATATATATATATATATATATATATATATACATATATATATATATATATATACACACATATATATATATATATATATATATATATACATATATATATATATATATAGCGTTTCGCTTTCGGCGTTTTAGTGTCCCCAGCAGCGGCGCCAAAAACTACTTGAGGTGTGCGAGGTGGTGTATAAAATAGTTATAATTTTTACTAGGAAATACTATTAAATACGATACAATTTTATACAAGTGATTTATTTATTTATAGAGTGGATATACCTAAACCTTGCTACAACACTTATAGGCAGTGTACCTAATCGTATAGTAGTGTAGTTTTTAGTAAGTCCAGTTCGTTCCACAGGGATCTTTAGCCAAGCTTAACGCTATATTTTTAACTTATAATTGTAAAAATACAAAAATATATATAGGTAGTATTATTATTATAAAAGGGGGTTTTACCGTTTAATGACCGGTTTGTCGATTTTAAAACTTTAGTCGCACTTAAAACCTAATGTAAAGTATTAAATATATAAAAGACTTAATTTAAAGCGTAAAGTAAATAACGATAATGAAATTGCGATAAATAAAAGTGCGATAAAATAAAATTGCGATAATTAAAGATAACGATAATTAAAAGTGCAATTAAATAAAATGACAATAAATAAAAGTACGATAATTAAAAGTGCAATTAAATATGAAATAAAATAATTATGCTTATTTAAACTTCCGTAATCATGATGTTCGGCGTGTTGACTTTAGTTTATTCCCATAGGTTAATTATCCTTTGTCCTGGATTATTTGATATGTCTATATGGATTTGTCCATAATAGTCCATCAGTCATAATCATAAAATGCGGAAGTCTTCGTCAAATTATTCTTATTCCCGAAGTCAAATATTCCAACTAATTGGGGATTCGAATTGTAACAAGGTTCTAATACTTTGTTTAATGAATACACCAGGTTATCGACTGCGTGTAGTCCAAGGTTTTACTACTTTGTTAACAATTACACCAATTACCCTTGAATGTAATCCACTCCTGTTTCAACAAGTCTATTAACTATTAATCCAATCCTGTATCCGATAAAATGAACAATTATTGGTATTTATAGATATCCCGCCCACCGTACCCAGTCAAGCGTATGTGGTTATATATAAATACGTCAAATTATAAGTCTAAATATTAAATTAACGAGGTATCATTTAGTTAATATAAAACCCATTAATAGCCCATAGTCTAATTTCTACAAGTGTCGTTGTTTTATCCAAACCCTAATTATGGTACAAAGCCCAATTACCCAATTTTAATATTTAGCCCAACATCACGATTACTTCGGCATTAGATAAGCATAATAATAACTTAGCTACGAGACATTAAATTAAAAATGTTGAACATAACTTACAATGATTAAAAATAGCGTAGCATTACACGGACAGAATTTCGACTTACACCCTTACAACATTCGCTAACATACCCTTATTATTAGAATTTAAAATTAAAATTAAAATATAATATATATATATATATATATATATATATATATATATATATATATATATATATATATATATATATATATATATATATATATATATATATATATATATATATGTTTGATAGATAGATAGATGGATCGATGATATTTATTCGACCAAAAACTGCGAAATTTATAGATGTGGCCAATATTTCAGGGCCATGCGATCGCATGGCTTTGATGCATGATTTCCATGCGATCGCATGGAGATAGGTATCAACTCACACTCATTTGTTTTCTTGTTTGCTGACGTTTATATTATATAATATAATATATATATATATATATATATATATATATATATATATATATATATATATATATATATATATATATATTAATTTTAAGAATTAATTATATATTATATTATATTCATCTGCATGGTTGACTTGTAATTTTTAGTCCGTTGCGTCGAGCGTTGAGAGTTGACTTTAGTCCCGGTTCCGGATTTTCAAACGTCCTTGCGTACAATTTAATATCCTGTATTTTGCGTTTCGCGTCTTGTACTCTTGTAATTTTGAGACGTTTCTCACCAATAATTTGAACCACTTTGATTGTATTTTGTACTTTTGAGCTTTTTGGTCGTTTGCGTCTTCAATTCGTCAATTCTGTCTTTTGTCTTCACCTTTTATTATTTAAATGAATATCACTTGTAAATAGAACAATTGCAACTAAAAGCTTGTCTTTCTTGAGGGATAATGCTATGAAATATATGTTCGTTTTTAGCATTATCAAAAACCAGAATGCATGACTTGTTTCTGGACTTATGAATTACGTGTCTTTATTTCCTTTGCTGAACAACTTGCGTATTAACTAGATTTATCTTCAAAACTGTCCTATATCATAGTGTACTATATTTCATGTTATATGTAATATAGCGAAGTTGTAAGTTTGAAGAATATTTGTATGTGATATATTATTATAATCAGTTTTTCATATGGAATTGTAGTAGTTGAATTGTATATTAGCTACTAAGTATGAACTTAACGGGTAGGTAGTACCCGAATTTAAACTTATAAAACGCTAATATGAAGAAAAAGCTTTTATAAGTGAGTTCATATTATGCTACGAGATACTATTGACTACTCTTAATATTCTGTATGATTAACTTGTTTCATTTGACTATTTTGAAGGAAATGGCACCGACTACTCGACACACCTTGAATATGAGCGAAGAGGAATTTCGTGCTTTTCTTGCTTCAAACATAGCCGCAGTACAGGCCGCGTGACATACCAACAATAACTCTGAATCTAGCAATACAGCTAACGGCGCAAGAAATCGTGTAGGATGCTCCTACAAGGAATTCACTCCCTGCAA
This sequence comes from Rutidosis leptorrhynchoides, assembly GCF_046630445.1. Lineage (NCBI taxonomy): Eukaryota > Viridiplantae > Streptophyta > Magnoliopsida > Asterales > Asteraceae > Rutidosis > Rutidosis leptorrhynchoides. The sequence continues at coordinate 718,837,091 of NC_092333.1, forward strand.
ACCTTCAGAATTTGATGGGACCAAAGGACCAATCGGATTGAAACGGTGGACCGAGAAAGTTGAATCGGTGTTTTCCATAAGTAAGTGTGCTGAAGGAGACAAAGTGAAGTACGCTACGCATACCTTCACAGGTATTGCGTTAACATGGTGGAATACCTATCTAGAGCAAGTGGGACAAAATGCTGCTTACGTGCTACCGTGGTCAGCATTCAAGCACTTGATGAACGAGAAGTACCGTCCGAGAACCGAGGTCAATAAGCTCAAGTCAGAACTTAGAGGGTTACGAACACAGGGATTCGATATTACTTCGTACGAAAGACGATTCACAGAATTGTGCCTATTGTGTCCGAGAGCATTCGAAGATGAGGAAGAGAAGATCGACGCGTTTGTGAAAGGGTTACCGGAGAGAATCCAAGAAGATATAAGTTCACACGAGCCTACCTCCATACAAAATGCATGTAGAATGGCTCACAAACTAGTGAATCAGATTGAGGGAAGAATTAAAGAATAGGCGGCTGAAGAGGCCAACGTGAAGCTAGTCAAAAGAAAGTGGGAGGAAAACGGTGATAAGAGTCACCAAAATAACAACAACTATCCCAACAATCACAACATCAATCGCAACTACAACAAACGGCAAAACAACAACAACAACAACTACAATAATCATCCCAACAGTAATAACAACCGCAACAATAACAACAATCAGAAGCAGCTATGCCAAAGGTGTGAAAAGTATCACTCGGGGTTCTGCACCAAATTTTGCAACAAGTGTAAAAGAAATGGTCATAGCACGGCGAAGTGTGAGGTCTACGGACCAGGGGTTAACAGAACAAAAGGAACAAATGGTGTCGGAATGAGTAATGGCGGAGCAAGTAGTGTCAGAGCAAGTTATGCCAATGTAGTTTGTTATAAATGTGAAAAACCTGGTCACATTATTAGAAATTGCCCGAACCAGGAGAACACGAATGGACAAGGCAGCGGAAGAGTTTTCAATATTAATGCCGCAGAGGCACAGGAAGACCCAGAGCTTGTTACGGGTACGTTTCTTATTGACAATAAATCTGCTTACATTTTATTTGATTCGGGTGCGCATAGAAGCTATATGAGTAGAGATTTTTGTGCTAAATTAAGTTGTCCATTGACGCCGTTGGATAGTAAATTTTTACTCGAATTAGCAAACGGTAAATTAATTTCAGCAGATTATATATGCCGGAATCGAGAAATTAAACTGGGTAGCGAAATATTTAAGATTGATTTGATACCAGTAGAGTTAGGGAGTTTTGATGTAATAGTTGGCATGGACTGGCTGAAGGAGATGAAAGCAGAGATCGTATGTTACAAAAATGCAATTTGCATTGTACGAGAAGAAGGAGAACCCTTAATGGTGTACGGAAAAAAGGGCAACACGAAGCTACATTTTATTAGTAATTTGAAGACATAAAACTAATAAGAAAAGGTTGCTATGCTGTTCTAGCACACGTCGAGAAAGTACAAACTTAAGAAAAAGAGCATCAATGATGTTTCCGTCGCAAAAGAATTTCCCGATGTATTTCCGAAAGAATTACCGGGACTACCTCCACATCGATCTGTTGAATTTCAAATAGATCTTGTGCCAGGAGCTGCACCAATAGCTCGTGCTCCTTACAGACTCGCACCCAGCGAGATGAAAGAACTACAAAGCCAACTGTAAGAACTATTAGAACGTGGTTTCATTCGACCAAGCACATCACCATGGGGAGCTCCTGTTTTGTTTGTCAAGAAGAAGGATGGTACATTTAGGTTGTGTATTGACTACAGAGAGTTGAATAAACTTACCATCAAAAACCGTTATCCACTGCCGAGAATTGAAGACTTATTTGATCAACTACAAGGCTCGTCGGTTTATTCGAAAATTGATTTACGTTCTGGATATCATCAAATGCGAGTAAAGGAGGATGATATTCCAAAAACTACTTTTATGACGCGTTATGGTCATTACGAGTTTATGGTTATGCCGTTTGGATTGACTAACACACCAGCTGTGTTTAAGGACCTTATGAACCAAGTGTGTGGGCCATATCTTAACAAGTTTGTCATTGTTTTCATCGATGACATACTTATTTACTCAAAGAATGATCAAGAGCACGAAAAACATTTGAGAAAATTGCTAGAAGTATTGAGGAAAGAAAAACTGTACGCTAAGTTTTCAAAGTATGCATTTTGGTTGGAAGAAGTTCAATTCCTCGGTTACATAGTGAACAAAGAAGGTATCCAGGTGGACCCGGCAAAGATCAAAACCGTTGAAAAGTGGGAAACCCAAAAAACTCCGAAGCATATACGTCAATTTTTAGGATTGGCTGGTTACTACAGAAGATTCATCCAAGATTTCTCCAAAATAGCGAAACCCTTGACTGCATTAACGCATAAAGAGAAGAAATTTGAATGGAAGGATGAACAAGAGAAGGCGTTTTAGTTATTGAAGAAAAAGCAAACTACGGCACCTATATTGTCATTGCCTGAAGGGAATGATGATTTTGTGATTTATTGTGACGCATCAAAGCAAGGTCTCGGTTGTGTATTAATACAACGAACGAAGGTGATTGCTTATGCGTCTAGACAATTGAAGATTCACGAGCAAAATTATACAACTCACGATTTGGAATTGGGTGTTGTTGTTTTTGCATTAAAGACTTGGAGGCATTATTTATATGGGGTCAAAAGTATTATATATACCGACCACAAAAGTCTCCAACATATATTTAATCAGAAGCAACTGAATATGAGACAACGCAGGTGGATTGAACTGTTGAATGATTATGATTTTGAGATTCGATACCACCCGGGGAAGGTGAATGTGGTAGCCGACGCTTTGAGTAGAATGGACAGAGAACCTATACGGGTAAAAGCTATGAATATAATTATTCGTACTAACCTTACTACTCAAATAAAGGAGGCGCAACAAGGGGTTGTTAAAGAAGGAAAGTTGAAGAATGAGATACCCAAAGGATCAGAGAAACATCTTAATATTCGGGAAGACAAAACCCGATATAGGGCTGATAGAATTTGGGTACCAAGGTTTGGAGATGTGAGAGAAATGGTTCTTAAAGAAGCACATAAAACCAGATATTCAATACATCCCGGAGCAGGGAAGATGTATAAAGATCTCAAGAAACACTTTTGGTGGCCGGGTATGAAAGCCGATATTGCTAAATATGTAGGAGAATGTTAGACGTGTTCTAAGGTCAAAGCTGAACATCAGAAACCATCAGGTCTACTACAACAACCTGAAATCCCGGAATGGAAATGGGAAAACATTACTGATAATGCTAAAAACGAACATATATTTCATAGCATTATTCCTCAAGAAAGACAAGCTTTTAGTTGCAATTGTTCTATTTACAAGTGATATTCGTTTAAATAATAAAAGGTGAAGACAAAAGACAGATTCGACGAATTGAAGACGCAAACGACCAAAAAGCTCAAAAGTACAAAAGACAATCAAAAAGGTTCCAATTATTGATAAGAAACGTCTCGAAATTACAAGAGTACAAGATTAAAAATGCAAAGTACAAGATATTAAATTGTACGCAAGGACGTTCGAAAATCCGAAACCGGGACCAGAGTCAACTCTCAACACTCGACGCAACGGACTAAAAATTACAAGTTAACTATGTATATAAATATAATATAATATATAATTAATTATATTAATTATATATATATTATATTTATAAATAAAAACCGTCGGCAGAGAAAGACTCCAAAGTGTGAGCTGTATTTTCATTCTCCGCGACTCGCGGAGTTTGAAGGCCAAAAGGGCCGCGAGTCGCGGAGCCCCAATTTCAGAAACTTCCTATAAAAGCAAACGAATTCTGATCGAAAAAAAACCCACAAAACCTAATATCTATCTCTCTCTCAATATATACGATATATATATATATATACATATATATAATTTTAATTTTAATTTTAATTTTAATTTTAATTCTAATAATAAGGGTATGTTAGCGAATGTTGTAAGGGTGTAAGTCGAAATTCTGTCCGTGTAACGCTACGCTATTTTTAATCATTGTAAGTTATGTTCAACCTTTTTATATTAATGTCTCGTAGCTAAGTTATTATTATGCTTATTTAAAACGAAGTAATCATGATGTTGGGCTAATTACTAAAATTGGGTAATTGGGCTTTGTACCATAATTGGGGTTTGGACAAAAGAACGACACTTGTGGAAATTAGACTATGGGCTATTAATGGGCTTTATATTTGTTTAACTAAATGATAGTTTGTTAATGTTAATATAAAGATTTACAATTGGGCGTCCCTATAAATTACCATATACACTCAATCGGACACGATGGGCGGGGTATTTATATGTACGAATAATCGTTCATTTAACCGGACACGGGAATGGATTAATAGCCACTAGAATAATTAAAACAGGGGTGAAATTACATTCAAGGGTAATTGGTGTAATTGTTAACAAAGTAGTAAAACCTTGGTTTACACGCAGTCGATAACCTGGTGTATTCATTAAACAAAGTATTAAAACCTTGTTACAATTCGAATCCCCAATTAGTTGGAATATTTAACTTCGGGTATAATAATAATTTGACGAGGACACTCGCACTTTATATTTATGACTGATGGACTGTTATGGACAAAAACCAGACGGACATATTAAATAATCCAGGACAAAGGACAATTAACCCATGGGCATAAAACTAAAATCAACACGTCGAACATCATGATTACGGAAGTTTAAATAAGCATAATTCTTTTATTTCATATTTAATTTCCTTTATTTTATATTTAATTGCACTTCTAATTATCGCATTTTTATTGTTATTGTTATTTAATCGCACTTTTAATTATCGTACTTTTTAATTATCGCAAGTTTATTTTATCGCACTTTTATTATTCGCAATTTCATTATCGTTATTTACTTTACGCTTTAATTTAAGTCTTTTATTTATTTAATATTTTACATTAGGTTTTAACTGCGACTAAAGTTTTAAAATCGACAAACCGGTCATTAAATGGTAAAAAACCCCCCTTTATAATAATAATATTACTTATATATATATTTGTATTTTTATAAAAGTAAACTAATATAGCGTTGAGCTTTGTTTAAAGATTTCCCTGTGGAACGAACCGGACTTACTAAAAACTACACTACTGTATGATTAGGTACACTGCCTATAAGTGTTGTAGCAAGGTTTAAGTATATCCATTCTATAAATAAATAAATATCTTGTGTAAAATTGTATCGTATTTAATAGTATTTCCTAGTAAAATATAAGCTATTTTATATACACCTCGCATAACATCAAGTATTTTTGGCGCCGCTGCCGGGGAATCTTGTTAAACGCCGGAAGCGCAACGCTAATAAAAAAAAAAAAAAAAAAAAAAATTTAGCTTACTTCTATTAAAAATTCGCTTTTGTAAAAATACGTTTTAATTATTCGAAAACATAAAAAGAAAAACAAAAATATAAGTATTTTTTTTAGATTTTGTTAAATATTTAAGTTTTATAAGTTTCTTTATTTTTATTTTAGTTTATAAAAATATAAGTTTAATTTTAATATCTTTTATTTAAAAAAAAAAACAGAAAACAGAAAATAAAAATAAATAAATAAAGAAAAAACGCGTTGAAGATTAAATCTGCCAACTGAATTTCTGAACCCCGCGAGTCGCGGGGTTTGAAGCATTAAATACCGCAAGTCGCGGAGCTTCTCTGACACGCGAACAGAAACCCTAATCCTGCATTAATTACGGGTATTAATTAATTATTATTATTATTTAACCTTAATTATTATTATTATTATAATTAGTTTTAGTTTAATTTAAGTTTTATTTAATTTATATTTTAGTTTATTAAGTTTAATTAAATTAATAGTTTAATAAAATAAATAATATAAAAATAATATTTTTATAAAAATTGTACTTTTACAACTTTTTGTATATTTTTATATTTTGTCCCTTTTTAATCGTTGTAGCATAACTTTTGTATTTTTAGCTCATATTTAATTTTAAACTTAGTTTTTGCTATAGTTATTTTTACTCCTAGATTTTTAGGCTTTGCAGTAGAATTCCTTAAGTGCTTTTTCTTTAGACTAAGATTTATGTGCTTTAGAATTTTGCGACGCCTTTTTAAGTTTTAGTTTCTTTTTTTTAGTTATCTCCATTTGGGATTTAGTTTTTCCTGTAAGCTTTAATATTTTTAGACACCTTTTACTATGTATCAATTATCATTCCAATTAGTAATTTCAATTTGCGATTATAATTTTAAGTTAGTTGTAGTAATAAGGTTAGGTTAGTCAAGTATTTTTAAGTTTTTATAAGTTTCTTTTATTTTTCCGTCACCTTTTATTTTTCAACCATTTTTTCTTTTTCGACCTTTTTCGACGAATTCTTTTTCTTTCTTATTTCTCGCTATTCTAATTTTAGGACATAAATTTTTATTCTACTTCTTATCTAAATTTCTTAAAATTACGAAAATTTATTTTAAGTGGTTAAATTAATAGACATCAAAATTTTCTGGTTCGTAGTAATAGTTGGATTTGTACGTGAACCGGGTTATTGGAGCCAAACAGTCCTCAATTATATTGAGACCAAACGAATCCTGCCCCTCTGCTGCATCTTTTGGCTATTCGAAACGTGGGAAAAATCAGAAAAGTCTATTGATTGGATAACTTATTATAATTTTTCTTTCCTTTTTAAAACTAATAGGATATTCAGTGAATGCACCGAGCAAGACGTTCACCACCTTTTGTACGTTCACCACCTGTAACTAGATCAAGACATTTAGCAAATATAACCACCCTTGATTTTTCTTTAGAATCGTCATCCAGTAGACCAAGTACTTCAGTTCAAATTTCCGATAATCCATTTTTTGAACCCGACCTCACAATTGAGAATCCAGAGAATATTCAGGAACGGTTCGTAGATCCTGAACCATTAAACTTTCCTCCGGAACCACCAATCATTCAAACAGAGATTGTTGAGGAACGAACCATTAAATCAGAATCATCTAGTGATACCGATTCAACAAATTCAATTATGGAGAATCTGGAACCTTTAAGTATGGAAGACCGAATGAGAGCTAAACGCACTGGCCAAGGTCACGCAATTACTCATCCTGACATTAATGCGCCAGATTATGAAATCAAATGACAAATTCTACACATGGTGACTAATCAATGCCAATTTAGTGGTGCACCGAAGGAAGATCCAAATGAACATCTACGTACCTTTAATAGGATCTGCACACTATTTAAAATACGAGAAGTAGAGGATGAACAGATATATCTCATGTTATTTCCCTGGACTTTAAAGGGAGAAGCCAAAGATTGGTTGGAATCGTTACCTGAAGGGGCGATTGATACATGGGATGTTTTAGTTGACAAATTTCTTAAACAATTCTTTCCTGCATCTAAAGCCGTAAGACTTCAAGCAGAAATTGTTACGTTTACACAGAAACCAAATGAAACTCTATATGAGGCGTGGACAAGATATGGAAAGTTGTTAAGAGGATGTCCGCAACATGGTTTAGACACCTGTCAAATAGTAAAAATATTCTACCAAGGATGAGACATCACTACAAGGAAAGACATAGATATAGCAGCTGGTGGTTCTATTATGAAGAAAACCGAAACTGATGCTTACAAAATTATTGATAATACTGCTTCCCACTCACATGAGTGGCACCAAGAAAAAGACATCATTAGATCATCTAAAGCAGCTAGAGCCGATTCTAGCCATGACTTAGATTCCATTTCCGCAAAGATAGATGCTGTAGAGAGACGAATGGAAAAGATGACTAAAGATATTCACTCAATACGAATTAGTTGTGAGCAGTGTGGAGGACCACATTTGACAAAAGATTGTCTCAGTATTGAATTAACAATGGAACAAAGAGAGAATATTTCATACAAAAACCAAAGGCCTGGAAATAATTATCAGAATAATTATCAACCGCCAAGACCGATTTACAATCAAAACCAGAATTATAACCGAAATATTCCATACAACAACCAACAAGGTCCTAGCAATCAACAAGTATCCAATAATACTTACAATCAGCAAAGACCGAATTTTCAAAACAAACCACCACAACAAATCGATGATAAAAAGCCGAATTTAGAAGATATGATGACAAAGCTAGTTGAAACTCAAACGCAGTTTTTCACATCTCAAAAACAAACTAATGAACAAAATGCTCAAGCATTTAGAAATCAACAAGCTTCTATTCAAAATCTGGAACAAGAAGTAAGTAACCTAGCAAGGTTAATAGGTGAAAGAAAACCGGGAAGTCTACCTAGTGATACAAACGCTAACCCCCGGAATGAAACAGCTAAAGCCATTACCACAAGAAGTGGTACAACACTTAAACCACCGGAAATACCTGTAACTTCTGATGAAACCATTCCTACTCCACAAGAACCACAACCTGATCAAGATAAGGAAAAAGAACCGGTAGTTGAAAAGGTTAATGAAGATAACACAGTTAAGGATAAACCTTATGTTAAACCATATCAACCACCACTTCCTTACCCGAGTAAAATGAAGAAAGAGAAACTTGAAGCCGAGCAATCCAAATTCTTGGATATGTTTAAACAGATAAATGTAAATCTTCCTTTCATTGATGTGATTTCAGGAATGCCAAGATATGCTAAATTCTTGAAAGATCTAATCTCAAATAGAAAGAAAATGGAAGAACTCTCGGCTGTTACTATAAATGCTAATTGTTCAGCAGTGCTGTTGAATAAGATACCAGAAAAACTATCTGATCCAGGAAGTTTCACAATTCCATGTTTTCTGGGTAGTCTTAGTTCAATAGAAGCATTGGCAGACTTAGGTGCTAGTATAAATCTAATGCCGTATTCACTATACGCTAAACTAGACCTTGGAGAATTGAAACCAACCAGAATAAGCATACAACTAGCCGATAGATCAATAAAATATCCTAGAGGGATAATGGAGAACATGCTAGTTAAAGTTGGTACTTTAGTATTTCCAGTAGATTTTGTTGTTTTGGACATGGAAGAAGATTCTCAAGTTCCTCTCATATTAGGAAGACCATTCTTAAACACGGCTAAAGCAATGATAGACGTGTTCGGTAAGAAACTGACCCTAAGTATAGAGGATGAGAGTGTTACCTTTTCAGTTGATAGAGCAATGCAACAACCACAATCTGCAGATGATACATGTTATTATATTCAAACTATAGATGCACATGCAGAATTATTAGAAGAATTTCCAGAATTACAAGGAACAGGAGAATGTTCTTTAGGAGAAGGTAATGAACCAATTGATGAAGCTGAAATGTTAGCTACACTTATAGCTAATGGATATGAACCAACAATAGAAGAAATTCAAATGCTAAAAGAAGAAGACAGATATCGATATAAATCATCGATAGAAGAACCTCCGAAATTAGAGTTAAAGCCACTTCCAAACCATTTGGAATACGCTTATTTACATGGTGAATCTGAATTACCTGTAATAATATCGTCTTCTCTTACTGAAAATGAGAAATCACAACTCATTTCTGTGTTGAAAGCTCATAAACCAGCCATTGCATGGAAGATTCATGATATTAAAGGAATAAGTCCTTCGTATTGCACACATAAAATCCTCATGGAAGAAGGTCATAAAACGTATGTACAACGCCAACGAAGACTAAATCCTAATATGCAAGATGTAGTTAAGAAAGAGATTATTAAACTGCTAGATGCAGGTTTGATATATCCAATTTCTGATAGTCCATGGGTAAGCCCAGTTCAATGCGTACCTAAGAAGGGTGGCATGACTGTCATTACAAATGAGAAAAATGAGCTTATTCCTACTAGGACTGTAACAGGATGGCGTGTATGTATTGATTATAGAAAATTAAATGACGCCACCAGAAAAGATCACTTTCCCTTACCTTTCATAGATCAAATGTTGGAAAGATTAGCCGGAAATAGTTACTATTGTTTTCTAGATGGATTTTCCGGATATTTTCAAATTCCAATAGCACCCGAAGACCAAGAGAAAACCACATTCACGTGCCCTTATGGTACTTTTGCTTACAAACGCATGCCATTTGGACTTTGCAACGCCCCTGCAACCTTTCAAAGGTGCATGATGGCGATTTTTCACGACATGATAAAAGAATGCATGGAAGTATTCATGGATGACTTTTCAGTCTTCGGTGATACATTTAAATCATGTCTAGTTAATCTGGAACGAATGCTAATTAGATGCGAACAATCAAATCTAGTACTTAATTGGGAGAAATGCCATTTCATGGTTAAAGAAGGCATCGTTCTTGGACATAAAATTTCAAAAGAAGGAATTGAAGTGGATAGAGCTAAAGTAGATGTAATTGCTAAACTTCCACATCCCACAAATGTTAGAGGAGTTAGAAGTTTTCTAGGGCATGCCGGTTTTTACCGACGTTTCATAAAAGATTTTTCTAAAATTGCCACTCCTATGAATAAACTCCTAGAAAAGGATGCGCCATTCATCTTTTCAGATGAGTGTATCAAATCTTTTAATATTCTTAAAGAGAAACTCACTAATGCACCAATCATGATAACACCAAATTGGAATCTACCATTTGAACTAATGTGCGATGCAAGTGATTTTGCAATGGGAGCCGTTTTAGGATAAAGGATTGAAAAACGATTTCAACCTATATATTATGCTAGTAAGACGTTACAATGAGCACAAACGAACTATACAACTACTGAAAAAGAACTCCTTGCTATTGTCTTTGCTTTTGACAAATTTCGATCATATCTCGTTCTAGCAAAAACGGTGGTCTATACCGACCATTCTGCTCTTAGATACCTATTTTCAAAACAAGATGCTAAACCAAGATTAATCCGTTGGATCTTACTCTTACAAGAGTTTGATATTGAAATCCGAGATAAAAGAGGAGCAGAAAATCTCGCCGCTGATCATCTTTCTCGTCTTGAAAATCCCGAATTAGAAGTTCTAAATGAATCAGCCATACAAGACAACTTTCCTGATGAATATCTATTGAAGATAGATTATAAAGAAATCCCATGGTTTGCAGACTATGCAAACTACTTAGTTTGTGGATTCCTTGAAAAAGTATTATCGTACCAAAGACGAAAGAAATTCTTCAGTGATATAAAACACTATTTCTGGGAAGATCCACATTTGTTTAAAAGTTGTCCCGATGGAATAATACGCCGATGTGTATTTGGAGATGAAGCTAGTAAAATATTAAACCATTGTCACACAGGACCAACAGGAGGGCATTATGGGCCTCAACTAACAGCAAGAAAAGTTTATGAAGCTGGATTCTATTGGCCTACAATTTACAAAGACGCACACCTTCTTTGCAAATCCTGTGATGCATGTCAAAGGGCAGGAAAAATAAGTCAACGTGATGAAATGCCACAAAATGTCATCCAAGTATGTGAAGTATTTGACATTTGGGGTATTGACTTTATGGGTCCATTTCCAAAATCTCATAATAATCTATATATACTCGTAGCCATTGATTATGTATCTAAATGGGCGGAAGCACAAGCTCTCCCAACTAACGATGCACGAGTTGTAGTCAACTTTTTAAAACGTCTTTTTGCAAGGTTTGGAACACCGAAAGCTTTAATAAGTGATCGGGGTATTCATTTCTGTAATAATCAACTTGAGAAAGTTCTTAAAAGATATGGAGTAACTCATAAAATCTCCACCGCATATCATCCACAAACAAGTGGACAAGTTGAAAATACCAACCGAGCTTTAAAACGTATTCTAGAGAAAACCGTAGGATCAAATCCGAAGGAATGGTCCATTAAATTGGAGGATGCACTCTGGGCTTTTAGAACAGCCTACAAAACTCCAATTAGAACCACACCTTTTAGACTTTTTTATGGAAAAGCATGCCATCTTCCAGTAGAAATTGAACACAAAGCATTTTGGGCTTTGAAAACATGTAATCTTGATTTACATGAAGCCGGACGTCTACGATTAAGTCAACTAAACGAATTAGAAGAATTAAGACATGAAGCATACGAAAATTCGTTAATCTATAAAGAAAGAACGAAGAAATGGCATGATAAAAAAATCAGAAGTTCAAAAGAATTTAAAGAAGGAGACAGAGTTCTTCTTTTCAATTCACGATTCAAGCTATTTCCTGGAAAATTGAAATCAAGATGGTCTGGACCATTCATAATCAAAAGAGTTTTCCCATACGGAACGATAGAATTAATAAATTCACATGGGATTGAATTTAAAGTTAATGGTCACAGAGTTAAACATTACATACATGGTCCGATGGAAGTCGACAACGAAGTTAATTACAATTTCGACACCACAGCTAACTAAGTGTGGGGAGAATCAAGTCTTTAAAGGATAATATGTATTTCTGTTAGAGTTAGATTGTCTGTTTTCGTGTAGTTCTCGAAAATGGAACCCGAATGGTCTTTCCCTAGCAGACCCTAAAGAACTAGTCTTCTCCCCCCATTCTGAATTTTTATTTTTTTTAGGTTTTTACAAAATGAAGACTACCTGTGAACTAAACCATGGTCTAATGCTACACGCTTTGATCACTAAAAGAAATAATGACATACTACCGAGTGAATTAGTATCAGTAATCAGAGAAAGAATGGACGGAGTTAGAAAAGAATCTAGATGCGAAGATAATAAGTTACAATTTGGTAAAGGAAAATCAAAATCCGCAGCGAAAAGAAGAGCACGACACCTAGAACGATGTCACAAATGCGGAAAATGGTCACATGGAGGTAAATGTTCAAATAATCAAACCTATTCAAATACCGAATTTGTTACTTTATGCAGAGACGGACCGTTCATATGTTTAGAAGAAAAGACACTGAATGCTCGAGGTTACGCCTATGTAGCCATGGAAAACCAATTAAACCGACTATCTTATGAATGGGATAGATCATATAACTAAGAAATCTATTTCACAGGTTTGTCTGTACAGTTTTTATTTTTATTTTTATTTTTAACCTTTTGATAATAAACGCTAATTTGTTCGCTAAAAAGTATTAAATTGGTATTGAATAAAATTAGGTTTGGCGACCGAAATTATTGATATCATTCAAAAATTTATTACATCACTGCGAAATTTAACGTTTATTCTTAAGGTATAAATATCTTTAATCAATCAACCAAAAATATTTCAAAAATTCGTCATGAGTTAAATTAGGTCTTGGAACCGAAATTACTTTACCGAAAAGAGGGGCGTATATTTTTGATAATATTTGATTGATTAAAGTGGGATAAAAAGTCAAAAAGATTTTTAATTTTATTTTTACCATGTTTTTAAAATTAATATTTAAATCTTAAATTAATATTGTAAACTTTGTAAAAAACAATATATTTAAAATTGTAAATATTTGAAAAATTAAAATTAGTTTGATATGAATTTATGAATTTTTAAATTAAGTTTGGTGTGAATTTTTAAAATATAAATTTTTAATTTTATGCATTTCAAATTTTAAGTTTGGTGTGAATTTTTAATAATAATTTTGAATTTTATATTTAAGTTGTGTGAATTTAAAAACAAAAATTTACTTTATCTCATTAAGTTAAGAATATGATTTTTAAAATTCGTCGTAAGTTGAAGACTAGGTCTTTGAACCGAAATTGCTTTACCCGAGGGAGGGACGAGAACTTTTAATATCATTATTTTTAATCTTATTGAATTAAAGTATGCCAAAAACATTGAAAAAACCCAAAAATCTTAGCTTTTAAAACAATCGCTACAAAAAGACAAATTTTAAAATTTTGTCGAAGGACGGACTAGGACATCGATCCGAAACGACCTCGTCCTAAATAACAAAGGAAACAAAATTTTAAAATTAAGTACTTAATTGTTTTAATAAGTTAATGATTATAAAAAAAAAAAAAAAAAAAAAAAAAAAAAAAAAACTCCGCGACTCGCGGAGGGATGAAAAATCAGAAAAAAATAAAGAGCTGGAACAGATCAGTCCCAACCCCAAAACAATAAAAACCTGCGAAAAACACTCCGCAAAAACACGAAAAAAACCCCCCAAAATCACAATTTTTAACCGTTAATCACCAAATCTTTTGCTAAAATCATGTTGAGAAGGATGCTATCTAAGAATTACTCAAGAAAAACGGTAAATTTCTACACCTAAACACCATTTAATTCGAAATTTGGTGTTCTTGAGCTATTTTTTTCCAAATTTGATTTTGATGCTTTTTAGTGTAATTAGGCTTAAATTGTTTATGTATTATGCTTGTATAACCTAGATTGATGCTGTTTAACATGATTAGAAGCTTTAAACTTCAAATTTTGAATAATCTAGGGTTTGTGTTCTTGAGCAAATTTGGGGCTTTTTGATATAAACAGGTTATGGCCGATTTTTGTCATGAATTGTTGCTAAATTGAGTAGTGTAACATGTCTAGGTAGTTAAATGATCCAAACTTTGAGCCTAAACATGATTTTGAGAATTAAAGTGGACTTTTTCAAGTCTAAAATTCATGAACTTGATTTTTGAAAGATAATGCCATTTGAGACTTGTTTAATTGCTAGTAATGATTATTTTGACATGTTATTTGAGTTGAATGCTTATGAACTTGGCGAACATTTTCGTATATGCTTATTTGAAAAAGTGTAGATTTGATAAAAATGTGAAAATGAGCTTAAGTTTGATATAAATTGATAATGTCATTATAATTATTTTGATTGATGATTTTGCTGACACTAATGCATATTTGGATGCACAAAAATTGTGTTTGATGTGTTTTGCAGAATGAAAGGGGTGAATCTTCATCCCAAGCCCGCAATGCTCCTGCTGAGAATTTGGAACAACAGGAGGTGGATAACTACTACAAGCAGGAGATACCTCATCCAGTCATGACCTTTTCCGATATGCACTTGGAAGAGTTGCACCCGAACCTGAGATTTGACAGACTTTGGATAGATTATCCAAAATATCAAAGGGGTTTGCATACTCTTCATTCTAAGGTTGTTGAGGTACCGAGGGTCATAGAATGGGGACCCTTAGAAGCTGTAGAATTGGCCGGGCCAATTAGGGAATTACTTGTACAGAGGTATGGTAATTCTTCTTTTAATGACTGGGTGCATTTATTCACCATACGTAGACCTGTATATAAAGTATGGTGTAAAGAATTGTTATGTAGTATAGAGTTGAATGATCGGGTAGCTAGTTTAACCGATCGTTCTTTTATTAGATTTTTGTTAGGCGGTTCGATGCGCCACATGTCTTTACTGGACATGGCTCAGGCTTTACGTATATATACGCCTGAGGAGTTAGCGTCTGCCGATTGTAGAGGATTGATACTAAACGGTAGAAAGATAGATGAAAATTTTGATACACACGGTGTGTGGAGTCAAATGACAAGCCATCACCGTTTCAAAGGGGGAAATTACTCTTATTTGGATATAGATAGAGCCGAATTAAGAGTAATACATAGGTTTTTAGCTAATTCGATTACACAAAGGGGTAAAAACAAAGAAAAGGTAAATGAACAAGATTTGTTTTACCATATGTGTATTCGAGACCCACAAAGCGCTGTAAGTATACCATATTGTGTGGGTTATTATTTATCAGCTATGGTTCGGGGGATGCGACCACATAGCATAATAGGAGGTGGTATTTTTATTACTTTGATTGGTGAATATCTCGGTGTGGATATAAGTCGGGGGGATTATTACTAGAAGAGCCGGAACCCCGCGATACTATAGGTTTAAATGTATACCATGGTGCGAAAGTTTTGAAGAGGTGAAATAACGCCGCAGTACGATACCATGGTAGACATCCACAGGTGGAGAGAAACCAGCAGCAAGGTAATGTAGGAGGGGGGAATGAGATGCAAGAAATGCATAGGTTTATAGCTTCTCAGGAATACGAAAATGCTAGACAGAGAGCATTTGAAGATTGGCAAGTTCATCAGAACCAAATCATAGCTCATTGCCAACATATAGGTAGAAACTATATTCCTACACCGAAACCCATCTTCCCTCCTTGGTCTATAGAGATGCAGCCACCATATCCTACGTATGACCCTGCCGAAGCATTCTATAGCACTTATGGTTATGCCTGGAACCCCTATTGGTACCAATATCATCCTTAGTTTACTTATTTTTTTTTTTATTTTGTAATTTGTAATTATTGATACGTTTAATACTTTTGTTAATATTGTAATCATTTTTATATTTATCTAACTTTTATTCTTAGATTTTAATAATTTTTGAATGTGGGGTAATATACCAAACTTCAAAAATATGTATATATGTTTGCAGTTTATCTTATGTACACAACAGGGTAAAACAACGCATTTTCAAAGACTGGCATTAAGTTCAGCAAAAGCAACTAATTTTGACGACAAGATGCAAAATATATGTGAAATAACAACAAGACGGAATGAACAAATGATGTGCACCATTTATCATTCAGCAAACAAACGCCAATATATTTGGAAACTTTGGTAAAATTTAATCATTTTCACACAAATCACCCTCAATAATTTAAATTGTTACTGATTTCTTGCAAATGAGGGCATTGCAAGATCTTAAGTGTGGGAAGCGGTTAAATTCTTTCGGATTTTAAAATTTTTATTTTATACACTTGGTTACCATTAAAAATACTAGTAAAGCAGTAGTTGTATTAGAATCTAGTGCTCTCTGATAAAAAAGAACAGCCCTAGTCTTATATACTGACTACCCAATTCTAGTAAAAATTTTCAAAATTTTCAATTAAATGAATTCAAAATCATGTTTATACATATTTATGAACGATAAAACTAGGTTTTAACACCGAAATTATTGTTACCTCGGAAAGGACATAAATTAAGAAACAAACTAAAATGTTAAAATTCATTTAAAATGGAATAGAGGACGATAAAAAGGAAAATAAAAGCCAAGTGTGGGAAAATTTACCAAGTTATCTTAAACATATGTCACATGTATCTGTAACAAATAACTGAAAATACTTTTGCTTTGGACTAAACTAAACTGATTTACCCGATGAAAGAAAAGAAGAGATGGATCTACATGATGAATCAATTCCATCATTAAAAGGAAGTAAAGTCTTCCGAAAAAGACACGCGCTTCTTGATTTAGGTCAAGAAGTTGTCATCCAGACCAGCTGTAGGTTGACGAAAAATCTAGAAAAGTCATCACTAAAATCAGCAGGAAATCCACGGACCTCAGCATTAAACAGGGTCGCCAAGTGGTCGGATTTATCCTAACCATGAGAAGGATTTATCTCGTACAATGGGGGGGCACCATGCAAATTAGCTGGATAAGACTAATGAATCAGATCCCCAGAAAGGATAATCTCCTTAAAGATTAAAAATCAGCTTTTAAGACTGATATTACTCAATCCTAGAGATTGACCTTAAAGATTGAGAATTCAAACTCATGGAATTCAATGATATCTAAACTCGAGCTTGAACGAGAAAATATTTTGATCAAAATTACAAACCGATTTGTTTTCTGAAAACCCTATTTTCAATGCGTTCATTACCATTGAACGTAAAAACCTAGGAATTCACCTGGAATTCATTAGGTCACCTGAACTAAATCGGGTGTCAACCGTAAGAACGGTAGTTGCATAGCATGGTCGAAGACAGGACCTTGTGCCAGACCGAAAAATTATAAGGGTGAGCTTTACTATTGCTCCTACCAAGGATAGTAATTGCGTCCGACACGTTATAGACCATAATCAAAAGCATGTCACGGGACATTGCCTTAACAGTTGCTTGTTCAACGCTTTCCTTTACAACCGGACGGTAGTTTACCGAAAGGTAATATACGGGACAAGTAAACTGGACGTGTTGCTTTCCTAATACAAGGTTAGCAAGTGGGTAACACAAAACCATAAGTGTTGAGCTAAAATTTTCAAATCTGAAACCCACCAAACCCACAAAAATATTTTGCAAATACCGGTAAAGGGTTGTTCCGAAAAACTTATCTAGGGTAAAAACTAGATTTAATTTTCAAAAAAATCAAATGTTTTCATAAAGATCCAATTTCCTTAATGGATCTAAATTTTTATAGTCATGTGGGACTGTAAACCATATCGTTACTACCATTGTTTATACCGCCATATAAAAATCACTGATGTACAAAGTGTGAAGAATAAAGAAGTGATTCTAGTATTTCAAGACGATATTGCTTGAGGACAAGCAACGTTCAAGTGTGGGAATATTTGATAATGCTAAAAACGAACATATATTTCATAGCATTATTCCTCAAGAAAGACAAGCTTTTAGTTGCAATTGTTCTATTTACAAGTGATATTCGTTTAAATAATAAAAGGTGAAGACAAAAGACAGATTCGACGAATTGAAGACGCAAACGACCAAAAAGCTCAAAAGTACAAAAGACAATCAAAAAGGTTCCAATTATTGATAAGAAACGTCTCGAAATTACAAGAGTACAAGATTAAAAACGCAAAGTACAAGATATTAAATTGTACGCAAGGACGTTCGAAAATCCGGAACCGGGACCAGAGTCAACTCTCAACACTCGACGCAACGGACTAAAAATTACAAGTTAACTATGTATATAAATATAATATAATATATAATTAATTATATTAATTATATATATATTATATTTATAAATAAAAACCGTCGGCAGAGAAAGACTCCAAAGTGTGAGCTGTATTTTCATTCTCCGCGACTCGCGGAGTTTGAAGGCCAAAAGGGCCGCGAGTCGCGGAGCCCCAATTTCAGAAACTTCCTATAAAAGCAAACGAATTCTGATCGAAAAAAAAACCACAAAACCTAATATCTATCTCTCTCTCAATATATACGATATATATATATATATATATATATATATATATATATATAATTTATATTTTAATTTTAATTTTAATTTTAATTCTAATAATAAGGGTATGTTAGCGAATGTTGTAAGGGTGTAAGTCGAAATTCTGTCCGTGTAACGCTACGCTATTTTTAATCATTGTAAGTTATGTTCAACCTTTTTATATTAATGTCTCGTAGCTAAGTTATTATTATGCTTATTTAAAACGAAGTAATCATGATGTTTTGCTAATTACTAAAATTGGGTAATTGGGCTTTGTACCATAATTGGGGTTTGGACAAAAGAACGACACTTGTGGAAATTAGACTATGGGCTATTAATGGGCTTTATATTTGTTTAACTAAATGATAGTTTGTTAATGTTAATATAAAGATTTACAATTGGGCGTCCCTATAAATTACCATATACACTCAATCGGACACGATGGGCGGGGTATTTATATGTACGAATAATCGTTCATTTAACCGGACACGGGAATGGATTAATAGCCACTAGAATAATTAAAACAGGGGTGAAATTACATTCAAGGGTAATTGGTGTAATTGTTAACAAAGTAGTAAAACCTTGGTTTACACGCAGTCGATAACCTGGTGTATTCATTAAACAAAGTATTAAAACCTTGTTACAATTCGAATCCCCAATTAGTTGGAATATTTAACTTCGGGTATAATAATAATTTGACGAGGACACTCGCACTTTATATTTATGACTGATGGACTGTTATGGACAAAAACCAGACGGACATATTAAATAATCCAGGACAAAGGACAATTAACCCATGGGCATAAAACTAAAATCAACACGTCGAACATCATGATTACGGAAGTTTAAATAAGCATAATTCTTTTATTTCATATTTAATTTCCTTTATTTTATATTTAATTGCACTTCTAATTATCGCATTTTTATTGTTATTGTTATTTAATCGCACTTTTAATTATCGTACTTTTTAATTATCGCAAGTTTATTTTATCGCACTTTTATTATTCGCAATTTCATTATCGTTATTTACTTTACGCTTTAATTTAAGTCTTTTATTTATTTAATATTTTACATTAGGTTTTAACTGCGACTAAAGTTTTAAAATCGACAAACCGGTCATTAAACGGTAAAAAACCCCCCATTATAATAATAATATTACTTATATATATATTTGTATTTTTATAAAAGTAAACTAATATAGCGTTGAGCTTTGTTTAAAGATTTCCCTGTGGAACGAACCGGACTTACTAAAAACTACACTACTGTACGATTAGGTACACTGCCTATAAGTGTTGTAGCAAGGTTTAAGTATATCCATTCTATAAATAAATAAATATCTTGTGTAAAATTGTATCGTATTTAATAGTATTTCCTAGTAAAATATAAGCTATTTTATATACACCTCGCATAACATCAATTACCATGGATTTCATTACTAAATTGCCAAGGACTGCAAGTGGTTATGATACTATTTGGGTAATAGTTGATCGTCTCACCAAGTCAGCACACTTCCTGCCAAAGAGAGAAGATGACAAAATGGAGAAGTTGGCGCGATTGTATTTGAAGGAGGTTGTCTCCAGACATGGAATACCCATCTCTATTATCTCTGATAGGGATGGTAGATTTGTTTCAAGGTTCTGGCAGACGTTGCAACAAGCATTGGGGACTCGTCTAGACATGAGTACTGCCTATCATCCACAAACTGATGGGCAGAGTGAAAGGACGATACAAACGCTTGAAGACATGCTACGAGCATGTGTTATTGATTTCGGAAATAGTTGGGATCGACACCTACCGTTAGCAGAATTTTCCTACAACAACAGTTATCATTCTAGTATTGAGATGGCGCCGTTTGAGGCACTTTATGGTAGAAAGTACAGGTCTCCGATTTGTTGGAATGAAGTGGGGGATAGACAGATTACGGGTCCGGAGATAATACAAGAAACTACCGAGAAAATCATCCAAATTCAACAACGATTGAAAACCGCCCAGAGTCGACAAAAGAGCTACACGGACAGTAAAAGAAAAGATATAGAGTTTGAAATTGGAAAAATGGTCATACTTAAGGTTTCACCTTGGAAATGCGTTGTTCGATTTGGTAAACGGGGGAAACTAAATCCAAGGTAAATTGGACCATTCAAGATTATAGATCGTGTCGGACCAGTAGCTTACCAACTGCAGCTACATCAACAACTCGCGGCTGTACATAACACTTTCCACGTCTCAAATTTGAAGAAATGTTTCGCTAAAGAAGATCTCACTATTCCGTTGGACGAAATCCAAATCAATGAAAAACTTCAATTCATTGAAGAACCCGTCGAAATAATGGATCGTGAGGTTAAGAGACTTAAGCAAAACAAGATACCGATTGTTAAGGTTCGATGGAATGCTCGTAGAGGACCCGAGTTCACCTGGGAGTGTGAAGATCAGATGAAGAAGAAATACCTGCATCTATTTCCAGAAGTTCGTCAACACCTTCAACAGCTTAAAATTTCGGGACGAAATTTAATTAACGGGTAGGTACTGTAGTGACCCGAACTTTTCCATGTTTATATATATTAATTGAGATTGATATTTACATGACTAAATGTTTCCAACGTGTTAAGCAATCAAACTTGTTAAGACTTGATTAAATGAAATAAGTTTCATATAGACAATTGATCACCCAAGTTGACCGGCGATTCACGAACGTTACAAAATTGTGAAAACTACATGTTGTGGTATATATAGACATATATATATGGTTGACATGAGATTATGATGGGTAAGTATCTCACTAAGTATATTAACAATGTGTTATATACATAAGAAATGAGTTTACTAAGTTAAGAAACTCGAAATGATATATATAACGATTATCGTTATGATAACGTCTACTAAATACATATGTATCATATTAAGATATTAATACACTATATTTAACATGATAAAATGATATTTAAATATATCATTAAGTGTGTTAACAATGAACTGCATATGTAAAAACAAGACTACTAACTCAAGAATTACGAAACGAGACTTATATGTAACGATTATCGTTGTAACGATATTTTAATGTATGTATCATATTAAGAGATATTCATACATCATAATATCATGATAATATAATAATTTAACATCTCATTTGATATAATAAACATTGGGTTAACAACATTAATTGAGATCGTTAACTTAAAGATTTCAAAACAACACTTACATTTAACGACTAACGAAGACTTAACGACTCCATTAGAATGTATATACATGTTGTGTTTTGATATGTATTCTTAAACTTTTTAAAGACTTCAAGACACATATCAAATTACTTCTACTTAACAAAAATGCTTACAATTACATCCTCGTTCAGTTTCATCAACAATTCTACTCGTATGCACCCGTATTCGTACTCGTACAATACACAGCTTTTAGATGTATGTACTATTAGTATATAAACTCCAATGATTAGCTCTTAGCAGCCCATGTGAGTCTCCTAACACATGTAGGAACCATAATTTCGCAACTAGCATGAAATATCTCATAAAATTACAAAAATATTAGTAATCATTCATGACTTATTTACATGAAAACAAAATTACATATCCTTTATATCTAATCCATATACCAACGACCAAAAACACCTACAAACACTTTCATTCTTTAATTTTCTTCATCTAATTGATCTCTCTCAAGTTTCATCTTCAAGTTCTAAGTGTTCTTCATAAATTCCATAAGTATAGTTTCATAAAAATCAAGAATACTTCCAAGTTTGCAAGTCTACTTCCAAGCTTTATAATCCATTCCAAGTAATCATCTAAGATCAAGGAACCTTTGTTATTTATAGTAGGTTATCTTGCTAATTCAAGGTAATATTCATATTCAAACTTTGATTCAATTTCTACAACTATAACAATCTTATTTCGAGTGAAAATCTTACTTGAACTGTTTTGATATCATGATTCTGCTTCAAGAACTTTCAAGCCATCCAAGGATCCTTTGAAGATAGATCCATTTTTCTCATTTCCAGTAGTTTTATCCAGAAAACTTGAGGTAGTAATGATGTTCATAACATCATTCGATTCATACATATAAAGCTCTCTTATTCGAAGGTTTAAACTTGTAATCACTAGAACATAGTTTAGTTAATTCTAAACTTGTTCGCAAACAAAAGTTAATCCTTCTAACTTTACTTTTAAAATCAACTAAACACATGCTCTATATCTATATCATATTCTAACTTAATGATTTAAAACCTGAAAACACGATGAACACCATAAAATCGGATATACGCCGTCGTAGTGAAACCGGGGGCTGTTTTGGTTTGGATAATTAAAAACTATGATAAACTTTGATTTAAAAGTTGTTCTTCTGGGAAAATGATTTTTAATATGAACATGAAACTATATCCAAAAATCTTGGTTAAACTCAAAGTGAAAGTATGTTTTTCAAAATGGTCATCAAGATGTCGTTCTTTCGACGGAAATGACTACCTCTTTAGTAATTGACATGTAACTTAAATTTCCAACCTTAAACCTATACTTTTTCTGTTTTGATTCTTAAATTAGAGTTCAATATGAAACCATAGCAATTAGATTCACTCAAAACGGATTTAAAATGAAGAAGTTATGGTGAAACAAGATTGGATATTTTTTGATTATTTTAGCTACGGGAAATGTTTAACAAATCTATACAAATCATATCCTAGCTAACTTATATTGTATTATACATGTATTCTAATATATTATTTAATCTTGGGATACCATAGACACGTATGCAAATGTTTTAACATATCATATCGACCCATGTATATATATTATTTGGAACAACCATAGACACTCTATATGCAGTAATGTTGGAGTTAGCTATACAGGGTTGAGGTTGATTCCAAAAATATATATACTTTGAGTTGTGATCTAGCATGAGACGTGTATACACTGGGTCGTGGATTGATTCAAGATAATATATATCGATTTATTTCTGTACATCTAACTGTGGACAACTAGTTGTAG
This sequence comes from Rutidosis leptorrhynchoides, assembly GCF_046630445.1. Lineage (NCBI taxonomy): Eukaryota > Viridiplantae > Streptophyta > Magnoliopsida > Asterales > Asteraceae > Rutidosis > Rutidosis leptorrhynchoides. The sequence continues at coordinate 718,860,849 of NC_092333.1, forward strand.
GTTACTAACGAGGACAGGTGACTTAATACACTCAAATCTTTAAAAACATAATAAAAATGGTTGTAATTATATTTTGATCATACTTTGATAAATATGTACATATTTGTATAGGTTCATGAATCGATCTGTGGCCAAGTCTTATTTCCGAGGAAGGAAATATCTGTGAAAGTGAGTTATAGTCCCACTTTTAAAATCTAATATTTTTGGGATGAGAATACATGGAGGTTTTATAAATGATTTACAAAATAGACACAAGTACGTGAAACTACATTCTATGGTTGAATTATCCAAATCGAATATGCCCCTTTTTATTAAGTCTGGTAATCTAAGAATTAGGGAACATACACCCTAATAGACGCGAATCCTAAAGATAGATCTATTGGGCCTAACAAACCCCATCCAATGTACCGGATGCTTTAGTGCTTCAAAATTTATATCATATCCGAAGGGTGTCCCGGAATTATGGGGGATATTCTTATATATGCATCTTGTTAATGTCGGTTACTAGGTGTTCATCATATGAATGATTTTTATCTCTATGTATGGGATGTGTATTGAAATATGAAATCTTGTGGTCTATTGTTACGATTTGATATATATAGGTTAAACCTATAACTCACCAACATTTTTGTTGACGTTTAAAGCTTGTTTATTCTCAGATGAATACTAAGAGCTTCCACTGTTGCATACTAAAATAAGCACAAGATTTGGAGTCCATGTTTGTATGATATTGTGTAAAAACTGCATTCAAGAAACATATGTCGATGTAATATATTTTTATTGTAAACCATTATGTAATGGTCGTGTGTAAACAATATATTTTAGATTATCATTATTTGATAATCTACGTAATGTTTTTAAAACCTTTATTGATAAAATAAAGGTTATGGTTGTTTTAAAAATGAATGCAGTCTTTGAAAAACGTCTCATATAGAGGTCAAAACCTCGTAACGAAATCAATTAATATGGAACGTTTATAATCAATATGAACGGGACATTTCAGTCGGGTGCAACATTGTCCTTGTTAGGGAAAACAATGAGGATCACCCTGTTTAAGTTTTCGATCTAGCGCATGGCCCTGTTTTGACCACACGCTACTATCACCGTTCATACGGTTGACACCTGCCTTGGTGCAGATGACCTACGTATGAATTTTTATGTTCATGTAAGATTTCACATTCAAAATAATGAACATGTTTTGAAAGTTCAAGACTTTCACCTCTAACGGTACCTCATCGTGAAATGATGGGTAATGAAATGGTAAAGCTTAAGAGCATACGTACCAAGTGAAACGGTCGGAAGACTTTACTTCCTTAATGAGTGGACCTGACTCACTCGGGAATGCCAATCTATTTCAATTGACACTCGGTTTAAATCCCAAAAACCTTTGGGTGCCATAGCTTTTGGGTATGGGTTGTGTTGTCTAAGCAAACCCAAGCACATAGCTATTGTTCCTAAAAAGGACAACACTGGTGAAGCTCTAGGCTCCTCTTCCCACAGTATCACACCATTAAATGATGTAATAATAAAATGATATAGTTTCGAAAGTCTGCTATACCAAGTAACCAAAAGTTTTTGATCTGGCACGTGATTCGGTCACAATCACGCTATGCAATCACCGCTCTCTCACGGTTTTCACCCGTTTGGGTACATGTGACCTACTATTGAGTTCTCCGAACTCGTAGGATTTCATGTCCAAGATAATGAACATGTGGGACAATTTTGGCTTCTTTGAAATCCCGAAATATGCCATAAAATACCAAGCCAATTTTCATAATAAAGGTTTTGGCCGAATTTTCAATTGTTTTTCTACTTTTTTTTTTTTAAACTAACTTTTCTAAATTTTTTTTTAATTTTACCCCTAATTTTTCATTTTTTTACGACCAAAACCCGTGAAACGTCAAGTCTTTTAATATCAAAACTAATATGATGATGATTCTATTAACAACCAACCTGAGAGATTTTGCATCCCCCACCCCACACTTGAGATCAAGTAATGTCCCCATCACTTGAGATCAAAATTAGATAAAAATCGAAAGGGTTATGTGAGAAAGAAAATATAAAAACTTATCGAGCTTAACCACTTATCACGGAATGCCAGTGACAGATGGCGCTGAACTGACTGCCAGTATAAGAACATCGTCCATTCCCGATCATCACACCAATACCATCAATCATGCAGTTTTGCTGAACTTAATGCTAGACTTGAAAAATCATTTCACCAACAAACCTAACAAACAAAAAAAAAACTACATAAAACGGGACAAGGTGGCACCACCCGGTACCGAAACGCCTTGTCCCCAAATAAGTATACAGTACATAATTAAAGTAAATAATTATCCAAGTACAGAACCATATAAAATGTTTGCAAACAAATACAACATAATCAACGGGCTCGCAGGCCCTCCTCACTGAAAACCATCATACGGCCAATTGTCGTACGGATACTGCTGCTGAAACCTCTGACGCGCATCCTCCAACCTTTCCTGCTCACTGTAAATCGGGGCCTGCACTCGTGGCCGAACTGGACTGCGATAATACACGGGTGTCTGAGAAGTAGTACCATAATAATGATCTGGGTTGAAGTAGAAGACACGAGCATTGTGCCTTTGCCTCATTCCCATAAGCAATCCATTGCTGGTCATGTAAGGACTCGGTCGACCTCTCATCGACCCACTGCTGACTTTCCCACATACGGTCATTATGCGACCGTTGTTCTCCCCGAAACTCATTAAATCTATCCGACACACCGATTTGCACATTATCAACCCGCGACACCAAGTTATCCCAAATTTCTTGGGAAATACCCCAAGGCTGACCCCCTGCAGGAACATTCTAGGCAACCGGCTCCGCCTCATCACCTCCTTGATCATGATCACCACCCTCATGCGCTTGTTGCCGAACATACGCCACTAAGCCAACTCGATTTACATCCCACATTACAAAATTTGCACTAATATAAAACCTTACATTAAAAGGTTTCATAATCTGTAATGGATCGGTCAATTTCGTACACCTGCTGAAATCAATGTTGAAAAACCTAGCCATTTTTGTAACAAAATGACCACCAAGAAGTGGCCTTGATGCCCTTGTTTCTCTCGCATGATGAGATAAATAAGTAGCAATTAACATACACAAATCAACATATGCATCGACCCAAACTCGATGCATAATCCACAACTCGGTCGAATTGACTTTATCGTTCCCATTTCTTCGACCACAAAAAGTACACGAAAGCAACTTATGAAGTAACCGTAGCTGTCTGCTCTGAATATCGGACCCCTTCGACTCATTGGAAACAAAAGGAGTCAAACCCGAAATTTCATACCAAAAGTCTCGCTCGTTATAATCCTCCGGGTGTCCTATAAACTCAGTTTCCTTTTTCAAGTACCGTGTTAAAGACTTCTCATCCAATTCCTCATACAAATTTAGTGCTCGAGCCAAATCCATTCTACTCAGGGCTCGATTCTCTCCACCTAGCTAAAATGTCATAAACCCTTGATCCGTAGGATCCCTTCTTGAACGCACACTTAAAGAGGAGAAAAACTCAACCACCAACTCACGATAAAGGTCATCTCTTAAAGACACAGCACGTTCCCAAGTGCCAAGATAGACTCTGTTTCTCGACATTGCTAACATATCAGTAATTTCATCCCTGATCTCACTAGTAGTTCTATTCAACTCATCCCAACTGAAATACCAAGTTGCTTGTATACTTCGAACTGAAATAAATTCAAAGTATTGTGAGTAGTTTTCTGCAACTCTTTGCAACCAAATATCTGGGTTCATTCTTCTCTATTCATCCCTTCGTGATTGAGATGTTGAGGACGAAGGGACATCAACTCTGCTTCTCTGCACACATGAAACAAGAACCAAACCAAACACAAAACCTTGAAAAGTTAGCGTTAGGACAATTATAATAATCAAACCAACATGTTCCACATAATTGCATCAACTACCATTAATACTCGTTTCAATTTCAATTAGGCATTTAAACAAAAGCAAGTATTTAAAACATGTGTTTTTGTTCCATGGTACCAATATCAAACTAATTCTCAAAACACTATATCATGTAAGTGCCACATTAAACAATCCTCACTTAACCCAAATTCACAACTCGTCTAATTAATTCACCAACCTACGATAAATCATTCCTATAATCACAAGTAAACTTCTAAACTTGCAAGAAGATTAAACAATTCCAACAACCAAATAAACATCTCACAAATCACAAAAATCATCATGCTTTACCAATTACCAAAATCACATATGACCCGCCCAAATCACCCCACACTATCTTTAAACATGTATCTAGTAGCAAACATCTCTCTCACAAACAAAGTCCCCAAACATTCAACATCAAATTCGGATTTATCGCTACCCTAATCTCAAGAATCAATATTATGCATAACCTACACAAGAATTCATGAAGAAAACACAATAATAACATATTCATCAACAATTCATCACATAATAAGGCATAAAAGTCTCAATTAAACAAACCCCACAAAATTTCAACATGAACCCTAGAATTAATAAAATTAATCAAGAAACATGAGAGAAAAAGCAAGAGAATAGCAAAATCGGACCTTAACCGGCATGATTGAACAAGAAATTGAAAAAATTAGGCAAGAATTAGTGATAATTGAACTTAGGGTTTGAGAGGTTAGAGAGGTGAGTATAAGAATAGTGGGTGAAAACATATCCAAAAACCCCTAAAAAGGGTGGAATTCCCGTCGGGTTAATGTTGGGTCGGGTTGACCCATTTGAATTAAAACCTTGACCGTCGGGTGAGAATCTGAGCAGCAGGATTGTTGCGCCGCGACATTAGTGGCCGCGCCGCGGAGTTATGCAATACCTGATTCTATTTTCTTTAATAATACGTGTACCTCAAAACTATGAAAACTCGCGCCGCGACCACATTTGTCGCGATGCGGAAATGAACGTAGTTATGACCCACTCTAAATGGCTTCCTGACTTTGAAAACTTTGAATTCTCGCCCCGCGACAATATGTGTCGCGCCGCGGCAATGTGCGTGACCTGATACTTCGACGTAAGAATTATTCAGCAACCTTAAATCACTTTTAAGAACCAAAACAACCAACAAAAATGACAAGAAAGCTATCATAATTAATCATTTAGCATGTAAGACGCAGCAAACCCGTGATCACACCTATTAATACAAACTATACAACAATGTGAACCATATTTAACGAGTCGTTCACACAACTCTTCCCCAACTTCAAGTGGCGTTGGGATCGGGTTCAACGTGAACCCCGTCATCAATCTCCAATAGACCATTGAAATATTTCTTCACTCGATGTCCTTAACCTTAAAGGTAGTAACACTCGCATTTTTCAACTCAATCGCACCGTGTGGGTACACCTTAACAACTTCAAATGGTGCCGTCCACCGGGACTTAAGTTTTCCCAGTAAAAGCTTCAATCTAGAGTTAAACAAGAGCACTCGATCGCCCTCATTAAACTCCTTCGGATCCTTTAACCTTCTATCATGCCATTGCTTGGTTTTCTCTTTATAAATCAACGAATTTTCATACGCATCAAGGCGTAATTCACCAAGCTCATTCAATTGCCCCACCCTTAGGCATCCGGCTTCCTTCAAATCCAAATTGCACTTTTTAAGTGCCCACATCGCCTTATGCTCAATCTCCAACGGGAGATGGCACGCTTTCCCATAAACCAACCGATAAGGAGTGGTACCAATTGGTGTTTTGTAGGCGGTTCGAAACGCCCATAAAGCTCCATTGAGCTTATTCGCCCACTCCTTCGGATTCGACCCCACAGTTTTCTCAAGAATTCCTTTAAGAGCTCGATTGGTATTCTCAACTTGTCCGCTCGTCTGGGGATGGTATGAAGTAGAAACTTTATGGAGAACTATATATCGCTTCAATACCTTCTCCATTTGGGCGTTACAAAAATGAGTACCCATATCGCTAATTAAAGCTTTAGGAGTTCCAAATCGAGAGAATAAACGCTGAAGGACAGAAATCACAACTCGTGCATCGTTTATAGCCAAAGCTTGCACTTCGGCCCATTTAGACACGTAGTCAATGGCAACGAGTATGTAACTAAAATTCTGAGATTTCAGAAATGGCCCCATAAAGTCAATCCCCCAAACGTCAAATACTTCGCAAACTTGGATGCTTTGTTGAGGCATCTAGTCCCATTTGGTGACTTTATCGGCCCTTTGACAAGAATCACACGATTTGCAAATCCGGTGGGCATCCTTGAATATTGTCGGTCAAAAGAAGCCGGCATCATACACTTTATGCCCCGTGATTTGGGGTCCAAAATGCCTACCGGTAAGCCCACTATGGCACTCGGTCAAAATACGCATACACTCCTCACCGAAAACACACCGTCGGATAACCCCATCGGGACAACAACGAAAAAGATAGGGAGCCTCCCAGAAATAGTACTTAAGGTCACTGAAGAATTTCTTCCTCTTTTGATGTGACCACCCTTTTTTCAAGAATCCCCCAACGAGATAATTAGCAATGTCCACATACCATGGCTCGTGAAATGCCCCGTCCTAATCCATCTGGACGAAGTCATCAACATTTGATCCCAGAGCGATGATCGACTCTAAGTAATGTCCATAAAATGAGCAAATGCACAGCGGAAGATTTCTTTCACACCATACTGTATTTTGTAGTAAAAATACATATGACTATATTGAACAATGCAGGGTTGGCCTCGGATTCACGAACCTTAGTAGCATTAAAAAGGAATAAACTGCAGGCGATGAGACTCGAACCCGCGACCTCTCGATTACACCCAACACTTCCAAACCATCGAGCCATATCTATTTTTGATCTAATCTCGTACTCTTTATTACATAACCCGTATTTTTCTGTTCTCAACTACAGCCCAACAAAAATAAAGACTCGGCCCAATTAATAAACAAAAGGATTCGGCCCAATTATAAACCCAAAGTCTAGCAGCCCAATGGCATAACAATACCCTATACAGCAGATATATTTGGTGGGTTGTGTTTTGATAACAGAACCTTCGAACGGCAGTAAAAGGAAAGAAAAAAAATACAGTTATGAACATCCTTTTCATACCATCATCATCATACTCTATAATCTTCCCAGTCTATTATCATCATTAATCAATATCACCATCGATCATATTAGTCATCATCGTTTCATCTTTTGTGTTTCATCGTCGACATCGTCATCATCATACTTCTACTATCATCATCATCATCATCTCAATTTACGATCATCATTATAGACTCGCATCATCATCAAATCATCATTGTTATCCAGAAACAAAATGTGTGGCGTCTGTGGTTTAAACTGAACCAAGAAAGGAAACTGCAATGACATTAGTATGTGGTTTTTATGGATAGGTTTATATAGTTGCAGGTTTGATTAATATATCATCATCGTCTTTGCTCTCGTCATCATCGACATAATCACACTCATCTTTACTCAACATGATCTTTATCATTATCATAAAAAAATCATTATCACCTTCGATCTACTCGTGATTTTATGTTTTATTATTTAATTTAATCGTGTTATCATTATCCTCCACGATACACCATAATATCATTCACGTTTCATATATTATTCCATCTTCTTCGTTCATAAACCAAAAACAGGTACATACCTCTGTTGGAAGGAATGTTAATTAATTAGTTTGATATGGTTGGGTGGAAGGATACGTATGGAATAAAACACAAACACATGCCTGCCATCGACAAAACAATCACCATCAATTGCCATCGACTGGTTGAGTCCAGCTGTATACACTTCTTTCCCTTTTTAAATACAGCCGACAAACAAATGCACTTGGGACCCTCTAGTTTAACTTCCATAATATTACAAGACTACCATCGACTTAATTATCATCAATATCACTGTATGTGGGTGTGGTGAGTCATGAAATACAACAGCTACAGCAGCATTCTTGAGCAGTGACAATAATAATTAACGAAAGGTTGTGTGGTGTCGATCGATGGTGGAAGGAGAAAAAGGTGGTGATGGTTAGTTCATGATGTTGGGGTGGCGATTGTGATAAGGTGGTGAGTGTTGTTCGATTCTAGTTGCAAAAAAAAAAAAAAAAATAGTGAACTGTGGTGGAGATTTGATGGCTGTAGCAGCAGTTGTTACATACGTGGGTGTTATAGGTGACGGTTTACAGGTAGAAACATAGATAGTAAGTAGAACCGGCAGTAGCATACGGTGGTTGTGCAAGGTGGTTAATGGGTTATCTATGGTGGTGAAGTGGTTGTCCAAAGGTGATGGACGGTGATGATCATAGGTGATAGTTATGGTGTTGTGTTCACTACAACGAAATCAAAAAAAAATAAAGAAACTGAAGGTGAGTGTGGAATGTGGTGGCGTCATGGTTATCAAGGTGGCTCCGGCGATGGTTGTCGGGTTCTTAGAGGTGGTGGCCAGTGGTTCATGAGGGTGGTGAATTGGTGCACGATCCCTAGGCGATGGTGGCCGATGGCCCATGGTGATGGAAGAGGTGATCAAAATAGGGTGTGAGTGATGATTGTTTGATCATGAAAACTGGAAGAATATGATGAAAACGTTTTTAACTTTCCATCTGTATGTCTATATATCCATCCCTCCATATATTAGATATAATATGTGAGATGCAATGAAACAAAACACATACAGTGATCATATTAAAATATGATATGAATATAACTTTAAACACAGTAATAATAATTCAATTGAACACAGTGAGCAGCCGATGATTTGGAATCACTCTACCGACAGTTTTTCCCGAATGACTATATCGTGTCCATTGCTAAACAGTTACGGAATAAAAAGTGTTCCTAAAAATTCCAAATTTTTAGATTAAATATATTTAATTATTTCACTCATTATCCGTTTGAAACCTGATCAAAAATGTTCGATAAATATTTATTTTCTGTTCTAATTAATATATACGGAGTACAAGTATTTAAACTTAAAAGGGTAAAAATATTTTTATCAAACCTAAAATCTTCGTAATCAATTTACAGTTCAATTTTTATTTTCAATCTTTTTAAACATGTATTAGAACTATATGAACGCTGGCGAAATGCCAACTGAGTTTTACTGACATTTACTATTTAAGCTCGAAATAGTATTTTCAATATACTATATGTATATGTATATATAAACACATTTTAGTAACATGTTTTATTACATAATATATTATTTTTACATATTTAGTTCTAATAATTAAATCGTATATTATTTCAAATTAAAGTAAATATATATATATATATATATATATATATATATATATATATATATATATATATATATATATATATATATATATATATATATATATATATATGTATCAAATAGTTGTTCGTGAATCGTCAAAAATGGTCAAAGGTCAAATGTATGCATAAACACAGTTCAAAGTTTTTGAAACTCAACATTATAGACTTTGCTTATCGTGTCGAAATCATATAAAGTTTAAGTTTAAATTTGGTCAAAAATTCCTGGGTCGTCACAGCTCGTCCACCTTGTCCATCGCCATGAGATATTCATAGGGAAAATCATCATGGATACTCGACTCGTGAAGGACTTCGAGATTTGGATTCTCGAGTCTAGACAAGTGGTCAGCCGCTAAATTTTCAGCACCCTTCTTATCCCGGATCTCGATATCGAATTCTTGCAAAAGCAAGATCCATCTAAGCAGTCGAGGTTTTGCATCTGGTTTCGAAAATAGGTACTTAAGAGCAGAATGGTCCGTAAAGACTATAGTCTTAGACAAGACTAAGTAGGACCGGAACTTATCAAATGAAAAGACCATCGAAAGGAGCTCCTTTTCAGTGGTAGTATAATTCAATTGCGCTCCTTGCAAGGTCTTGCTTGCATAGTAAATGGGTCGGAAATGTTTCTCGACCCTTTGACCCAGAACAGAGCCAACAGCAAAATCAGAAGCATCGCACATAAGCTCGAATGGAAGGGACCAATTCGGAGCAATTATGATGGGTGCATTGATCAGTTTGTCCTTAAGAAGATCGAATGCCTTTAGGCACTCTTCGGAGAAATTCCAAGGCGTGTCCTTTTCGAGGAGTTTGTTCATCGGGTTAGCAATTTTAGAAAAATCCTTAATGAACCGCCGGTAAAAACCGGCGTGCCCGAGAAAACTCCGGACACCCTTAACATCGGTGGGAGGTGGAAGGTTCTTAATACCTGTTACCTTCGCGAGATCCACCTCAGTACCGTCCTTAGAAATCTTGTGCCCGAGAACTATGCCCCCTTGAACCATGAAATGGCACTTTTCCCAATTGAGCACAAGATTAGAGTTTTCACACCTTTCCAACATCCGTTGTAAATTAAGAAGGCATGAATCAAAAGTGTCACTGAAGACCGAAAAGTCATCCATGAACACATCCATACAATCCTCTATCATATCATGGAAAATGGCCATCATGCACCTTTGAAAAGTGGTGGGAGCATTTCAAAGGACAAAGGGCATGCGTCGGTATGAAAATGTGCCATATGGGCACGTGAAAGTAGTTTTCTCCTGGTCCTCGGGCGAGATAGGAATTTGAAAATAGCCCGAAAAACCATCAAGAAAACAATAAAAGCTGTTTCCCGCTAACCTCTCTAGCATTTGATCCATGAAAGGTAACGGGAAGTGGTCCTTGCGTGTGGCGTCGTTCAACTTACGATAGTCAATACAAACACGCCATCCCGTGACAGTCCGAGTGGAAATTAACTCATTTTTATCATTAGTGGTAACAGTCATACCACCTTTCTTAGGTACACAGTGTACCGGGCTAATCCAAGGACTGTCAAAGATCGGGTAAATCAGACCTGAATCGAGGAGCTTAATGATCTCTTTCTTCACGACATCTTGCATGTGCGGGTTCAACCTCCTTTGTCGTTGCACCACAGGTTTAGAGTTATCCTCCATTAGGATTTTTGTGGGTGCAATAGGAGGGACTAATACCCTTAATGTCGTGAATTTTCCATGCAATGGCCGGTTTATGGGCCCGCAGCATGGTTACAAACTCAGATTTCTGACCTATAGTAAGAGAAGAAGAAATAATTACCGGGAGATTAGATTCCTCCTATAAATAAGCGTATTCTAAATGATCTGGAAGTGGCTTCAATTCTAACTCGGGAGGTTCTTCAATTGAAGACTTGCTCCGGTAATCCTCATCACGTTCGAGTTCTTTGAACTCCTCCTCAGTCGGCTCATAGTCGTTTTCCATCAAGGTGGTCAAAACGTCCACCTCCTCAACCTGCAACTCTTCATCAATTTCAACCAATGAACACTCTCCTGAACCCTGTAACTCTGGGAATTCCTGTAAAAACTCAGACTGGACATTCACAGTGTTAAGAAAATAACATCTATCATCAGTGTAGGCAGGGTATTTTAAAGCATGGTCTATTGAGAAAGTTGCATGCAAATCATCTATCCTAAGGGTCAACTGTTGGCCATAAACATCAACGATACATCTAGCCGTATTTAAAAAAGGCCAACCCAAAAATCAGTGGAATCCTCTCATCCACTTCCATATCCAACACCACGAAATCGGCCGAGAAAACCAACGACCCGGTCTTAACTAGCATATTCTCAATAATTCCACGAGGGAATTTAATGGAGCGGTCAGCTAGCTGAATAGCCATGCGCGTGGGTTTCAACTCCCCGGGGTCTAGCTTTAAGTAAATAGAATAGGGCATTAAATTTATGCTAGCCCCCAAATCTACCAACGCCCTCATACAATCCAAATTACCCAGTAAACAAGGAATGGTGAAACTCCCAGGATCCTCAAGCTTCTCGGGAAGCTTGTTTGCAACTACCACTGAGCATGCGGCATTCAACCTCACTGAAGACACGTTCTCCAGCTTCTTCCTGTTAGTTAGCAAGTCCTTAAGAAACCTTGCAAAGTTGGGCATACCTGCAATCACATCAATAAAAGGCAAATTTATATTAACTTTTTAATCAAGTCCATGAACTTGGACTTTTCTGCCTCCAGCTTCTCCAATCTCTGCTTCCTTGGGAATGGGAGCGGTGGTTGATACTCTTTAACTACTGGTTTAGCAACAACAGTTTCCGGTACCCTCACAACTTTCTCAATCACCTGTTCCGGCTCCTTTTCCCGATCCGGTTCACTAACAACAACCGGCTCACTATCCTTAACCAACGGCACTCGCAAATCATACTCATCGGGCTTCCTCGGTGGATCATATGCTAAAACACTTCGGGTGGTGATAGCATTAACGTGCCCATTCTTCGGGTTATTATCTATCTTACTCGGTAACTCCCCCGGTCTCTCATTATTCTGATTAGCAAGTTGACCAATTTGTTTCTCCAAATTCTGAATAGCTGCTTGTTGATTTTGGAACATTTGATCATTCTTCTCATTGTTTTGAGTAACAGTAGTAACAAGCTGAGTTTGAGACATGACAACCTTTTTGATCATAGCTTCAAGGTTGGACTTTTTCCCTTCAGCTTGAGGTTTCTGAAAATACCCAGGAGCTTGTTGTTGATATCCTCCACTAGAACCTGGCTGGAACCTCGAACCTTGATTACCTTGAGGATTAAAGGGATTGTTGAAATTCCTATTAAACTGCGCATGTCCCTGAAACTGATTATTATTCTGTTGACTAATATAAGCGATCTATTTTCTGGTTCATAGTCAAACCCGCATCACAATCTTTTCCTAAATGTAATCCCCCGCAATACTCACAACCAACCTTAATACCATGCATGTCCTTCTCCAACTTCTCCAAGTGTCTACCAAACTTGTCTAACTTAGCATTAATAGACCCATAATCATCAAACGCACCAGTGGTTTTGGTTCTCTTAACTGACGCTGAACTAGTTGACTCATGATTTTGATGCCATTCGTGAGTGTAAGCAGCTTGCTTTTCAATAATCTCTAGTGCCTCTTCTTCGGTTTTATCCATCAAAGTTTCACCTGCTGCTTGATCAATACTCTGAGTAGTTGGTATGTCACACCCCTTATAGAAAATCTGGACTTTTTGTAAATCATTCAACCCGTGTTGCGGACACGAGCGTAACATATTAGAGTAATGGTCCCAAGCATCAAATAGTGTCTCGCTGCTCTTTTGTCTGAATTTAGAAATATCTGCTTGAAGTCTAGCAGCTCGAGACGCAGAAAAAAACTTTGATAAGAACTTATCTACCAATGTATCCCAAGAGGTAATCGCTCCTTCTGGTTGCTTATCTAACCATCTCTTAGTTTCTCCCTTAAGAGTCCAGGGAAAAAGCCTAGTCTTGATCGAAGTATCGGCAACCTCATGCAGCTTAAATAAGTTGTAAACATCATTGAAAATACGAAGATGCTCGTTAGCATCCTCACTATCCTTGCCATAAAATTGGCAGTCAGAAGAAATCAAACTCAGGATCTGCCCTGTGATTTGGAAAGGTTGAGTTATGTTTGGTTGAGTAATCGAATTGCCTTGGCCCCCTCGAGTGGCCTTCAACTTTTCTGCCATAGTCTGAGGACGATTTGGTTGATCAGCTTGGTCAGCCATATCTTCAGTCTCGAAAAGATCTAATGAAATGTAAGATTCTTCTTCTTCTCTGATTTCAGGTGGTGTATCGGGCACCACAGTCTCAGAACTACTTCCCAAATTAATTATATTAGCACTCGAAGAAAAAGATGAATCCACGGTAGACTGTTGCTCTTGACTTAACGCTCTGAATAACTCTCTTTCGGGTTCTGCAAATGGTTGAAGAATCGGAGAATTAGAAGAACGCGTATGTGGCATGCACTAGATGTTATCTACGAAATCACAACTAACAACTGATTAAACGCACCGATTCAACTGAGAATAAACGAAAAGAAATAATAAACTATAACTAAACTAAACTAAGAACAATTAGATAACAATCTTAATTTTCGACACAACTGTCCCCGGCAGCGGCGCCAAAAACTTGATGTGTAAAATCAGTTATATAATTTATCTTGAAAAATGCCGGTTTAAAGATTACTACACACTAACGGGCAGTGTACCCGATCGCGCAATAGTATGAAGTTGGTAATTCCGAAATCATTTCAAGGACAGTTTTAAACGTGAGAATTAAGATTGCAACTAATAAAATAAACTAAGTTAATCTATGAAAATTAAAAGTACGAAATAGTATGTTTTGTGGCTATTTAACGATTAGCCAAATCAAAGATTGATTAAAAGTAAAAGACAATATTATTGTGTTTTTAAGTTTATAAGAAATAAATGCAGACTCAACGAAAAGTAAAGATATTTGAATTCAATAGATAAAAGAATGTTCGCCTAGATCTCCTATTCGCAGTGTCAGATGATTTGTTATTAAGCTCTAGTTCAATTTATCAATACATGCAACTACAGAGTCGGTTTACCCAGAGTTCTCTTTTAGCAAACACGTCAAACTTGGATTTATTGGCTTAGGGTTCCCTTTCACCAAAGACCTCTTCCGTTTGTGACTTAGTAATTAACTAATTATAAGATTAAGATTTAATTGGTTACGCATTTGCTCCACACAATTCACCCCTATTTTGTTCAATCTATGTTACCCGGTTAACCCCCTTGGTCCAGTAAGCACCCAATTGGTTAAGACAAATCAATTGAAAACTAGTGTACTAAATTGAAACAGGGTTCCCTTTGTTCAAACAAGATCAGTAATCAACCTAGTAACAATAATCAACACCCACAAGAATGGTTCTTAATCAAAACTCATAATTATCATGCATTAATCAAATCAAACATTAAAGTACCATCCAAACACATACGAATATTCAATCTAGACAAACATTAAAAAGCTTAGCCATTAATCATGTCTAAAACCAAAATCACCAATAAACAATTAAGAGTATTCATTATGAAGATAAGAATTAAACCTAATGAAAATTGTGTTCTTGATTGATAAACGGATCGAGATGCGTTTCCGGAATGATTGATGCGTTAGAATGACCTTGGGATTCCCCAAAAAACACCTTGGTTCGTCAAAAAACTGCTGGAATTCGTCTGGATGCAAAAGTGATTATTTAGGGTATTTTTCGGGCCTTAAATAGCTGTCAAAAATTCCTGGACCGACCTACCGCCGCGCCGCGACCCTCTATTGTCGCGCCGCAACGACTAACTTGAAATAGAACATCTTGAAATCCTCACCTGAGATTGAAACTAGGCAAACACCGCGCCACGACCTAATTTGTCGTGCCGCAACATATAACTGATTCTGGACCCTTTTTTAAACCCCTTCCTGATAACGAAACCTTAAGATTATCGTGCCGCGACATAAGTTTCCGTGCCGCGACATAAAGCTTGTTCTAATTCTAACCTTCCTTTGCACCTTTTCAACACTAATAAAAATTTAGAACCAAAATACCCGATATGTACTTAACGTTTCCAACCCCGGAGCACCAGTATTAATAATCGATTAACAACATGCCTCAAAAACTACACAAAACGCCACTCTTTAACAATAAACTCTTCAAACTCGGAAGTTCCCAATATCATCATTATAAACGCCAAATCGTATCCGAACGGACTAAAATGTGATCGATATCGCTAAGGAAAACGTGTATAAAATATGTGATATCAATCGTTCCAAAATTTTCTAGACTCAACATTACATACTTTGCTTATCGTATCAAAATCATATAGAGATTAAGTTTAAATTTGGTCGAAAATTTCCGGGTCGTCACAGATAACACTTTGGAAACAATATATTAGTATTCTCAGAATGATCCAAATTACGAGGCTCAAATTGAAATTCAGTTTGAGGAAGTTTTTCCAACCACACAAAGTTCGGGTTTTATGGATCTTATTCAAACTTTAGAAGGTGGTCCATCAACATCTCACTACCATTCAACAGTTGTTGAAGATGAACAAGAACGAAGAGATGAAGAATAAAATGTAGTAGACTCGGATGGTGGTATGTCAACTGCAACCGATGGTACAGTTTCTGATTATAACGTTGAAGATAATGTTTCTGGTGATGAAGGTAGAGAAGGGGAAGTGGACCCAATTTCGGAGACTGCCCCAGTTTCACGTTTGGGGTTTGTTAATCAAGGTGAGGCTAGTAATAGTTTTCCATTCGATGATGACCAAGAAGCTTCATGGGTTTTTTATGATAAGGAGATCAGTATTATTTCAAAAGGAATGGTGTTCCAGAACATAGCCGAACTTATATATGTTGTTCGAAAATGGAATATACACCATAATAGAGAAATAGTTGTTATACAAAGCAAGCCGGGCAAGCACATTGTAGAACAACTAGTTCAAATTACAAGGGTCCACAAGAAAGATACCATTATTGCTGGAGTGTAAGTGGTTCGTGTCACAATCGATCGAAGGTTTGGAAAATTACAAAATGGAAAGATGAACACACGTGTTATGGACACGTATCGAAAAACAACAATCGTTGTTTAACCTCTAACTTAATTGCTAGTGAAATTGAGCATCAAATATGTTTAAACGTTGCTTTTGCTGTTAAAAACATCCAAGCCCAAATAAAAAATACATGGCATGTAGATGTCCGTTATGCTAAAGCATGGAATGCTAGGCGTATTGCAATCGAATGATTGTTTGGAACTTGGGAAAGTAATTTTATTCAACTACCAAATTATTTGAATGAATTAGTTTCTACCAATCCAGACACAATTGTTGTGTTTAAAAATGAACCTGAAATTGAAGAAGGTTTCGACACATTTAAATTTATGTTTTGGGTATTCGGTCCAGCCATCAAAGCATATAAATTGTGTATTCCGATCATTTTCATCGATGGCACCCATTTGAAAGGTAGTTATAGGGGTAAGCTGTTAACAACGGTTGGGAAAATTTTAACAATTAAATTATATCTGTTGCCTTTGCACTGGTTGATGAAGAAAGTAACGAACGTTGGGTTTGGTTTTTGAAAATGCTCCAAGAAAATGTTGTTGGAAATGAAAAGTTGTGTGTCATATCTGATCGACACTCAGGTATCCTACATGCAATGGGTGCTTAAACATACGGTTGAGAACATAAGTACTGTTTACGCCACATTCGTAGCAACTTATTGAGCAAATACACTAAAGTAAAATCGCTTAAACACTTGTGTTGGACAGTCGGTTCAACAACCAATCAAATATTGTACAAGAATTCCCTCAGATCCATCAAACAAGCTAGTATTGAGGCTTGACAATATTTACATGATGCTGATTTAGGTAAGTGGACTGTGTATAGGGACAAAGAGAGGAGTCGTTGGGGTAACACAATGACAAATATTGATGAGTCCCTCAACAATGTGTTTCGTCATGCCCGTATGATATTGATCAAAGCGTGTATTGAATATACATTTGATTACACCAGACAACACTTCTACGATCAGAGTCGAAATGTAAGGCAATGTAATTCACCACTATCCAAGAACATGTTTAACATCTTTAATGAATGGGCAAAAAGAGCTCAAAGATATAAAACAACAAGTTATAACGAACAACAAGGTATGTTCAAAGTTCAATCACCTTATCAAAGAAGTGGTGAAGGTGGCACTGATTACACAGTGGAGTTTAAACAGAAAAGGTGTTCATGTGAAATTTGGCAACACCAAAGATTACCTTGCTCTCATGCCATTTCCGTGTGTAGCCATCCAAATGAGGATATAAATAAATGCATTAGTAAAAAGTACACAACTCCTAGATGGAGAGAGCAATATAGCGATCATTTTAATCCATTAAGCAATTAAGAGATGCGAGCTACTGGGCACATATACAATGGAACATTATGGCCGATCCATCAAGATTGATTAAGCACGGGAGGAGGAAGAAATCAAAACGTATTAAGAACCAGATAAATGAACGTGAAAAGCAAAAAATCAAAGTGTGGTATATGCAGGGCTGAAGGTCACAACATGAATACCTGTCCAACTACTAGAATGTCATAGGTTTTCTGTAGTAATTTGTTGTACTATGTTTGTTGTAATCGTTAATTATGTTTATGAATAAAAAAGTGTTGTTGAAATAATGAAATTGCACGTTACCAATCTATTACAAGTAACTTTAATTTATATAAGGTCTAGGTTCATAATAGTATTCACCATGATTATCATACATCGTATCGAACTCAAGTGCGTCTTCATAAACTCCAAATAAAACATACAACTCAATATTTTCTGGAAGTATACACGCTTTTCCTACTAATGTATACTATTCTTCATCATAGCACATTACTTCGGGTTCAGCAACTCCTAGTTTGTAGTAGTATATGTCCATTGAAGTTGGATTCTTTGGTAGCTTTTCTTGAAGAAACACATTCAACTTCTCCATATTAAAGCCCCAAACATCTACGTTATCAAACGTCATTTTATGCCCTTTAGAGAGTTCCATTTTGCCATCATTCCATTCAAAATCACAACCATGATACACGTCAATCGATACGTATTTCGGATCCATTTTTGTTATGTGTTTATGAAACAATCAAAATTCATTTTTATAAGCGTACATCTACAAATAATCCAAAGTTTTAAAGTTCGGTTTCAGACCTTTCTGAAAAAGCATGCAAAACCGATGTTTGAAACTTCGGTTTGTCAGGTACTAGACTGTTACCTTTTACTGTTCGGCAGCTTTTACTGAAACCGGATTTTGAAATGCCAATTTTCAATTATAAACTACTCTATATAAACTGACATCTATTAGAAGAAACGGATGTATCACTCTCTTCTCCAAACCTCAATTTTAAATTTGTAAACATGTCACCAATTCTTGTTCAGATTAATGTCTATTGGAATGGTCAGTTTTCACCACAATTCAAGTTTTACTATGTGTACAAATATAAGAACTTTCAAAATGTGGATGTTAGTAAAATGACAATTTCAAAGGTGTTTGAGTGGCTCAAAGAAAACAATACGGTAGAACACTCGGGTGTGATGTTTTGGAATGAAGCTAAAGGAAAATTCGAGCATCTTTGCAAGGAAGATGAATGGAATTTAATAAAAAAACAAAGCAATTGTGAAAAACTAACCTCTTCCATTGCATCTAATTTAATTATGTGTTAAATTTCAATGTGTTGTTTTTAATTATGCATTTTTATTTTCAAAATAATGTAACTGTGTTTTTTATATTAATAAAAGTGTTGATCAAAAAATTTGTATTTGCATATTACTACTATTAATATTTTATTGTTTGTACTGTTATTATTGATTTTAAGGTAATAGTAGCGTATATAACTGTAAAATAACTATCAAATCTAAGCGTTATTAAGTGAATTAGGGTGTAAAATACAGCATACCTAAAACCAAAGTTTGAAACTTCGAATTTGATCAAAACCGAAGTTTCAAACTTCGATTTAGGGTTTCGACTGACACCTCACGCAAAACCGAAGTTTGAAACTTCGGATTTGGCAAAACCGAAGTCCCAAACTTCGGTTTTACCACTTGTGTAAAAAAAAAAAAAAAAAAAAAAAACTGTTTTTGCAACAATCTTGATTAAAATTACGATATAAAAAAATCGTACATTAATACTCCTATAAACAGCTGCCAATCTCATATTTCATTCACATTAATTTAACTGAAATAACAAAGGGTAACTGGTGGTGGATCGTGTTTAGACTGTTTTTTGAGAAATAAGCTTAAAAACATCAAAGTTGCTTTAAAGGCAAAAGGTACGCAAAAGTTCGGCAATTTAGAGGGTGAGATTGAGCTAATTAAGTCAATGGCCAATACGTTTGAACTTAGGCCTAAATTGGGTCTTTTAAATGATGATGAAAGGGTTGAATGGTTAAATGTTATAAAGGAATGGTTTTAAAGAGCGAAAATCAAAAGTAACAGGTTGAAGCAAAAGGCGCGGGTTCGATGAGTTCTTGAGGGTGATGAGAATACTAAATACTTTCACTCGGTAATTAAAAGAGGTTACAACAAGTGCAACATTAGAGGTTTAGCTATTAATGGTGTATGGAGTGAGGATCCCCTTGAAATTAAAGAGACGACTTTCAATCATTTTAACGATATCCATAGTGAACAACCGGTTCCTAGATTTAGCCTTGCCGATTTGAATTATCCGTCTTTGTCATCTGAGGAGGCATATGGGTTAGAGTCGTCCATAGAGGAATCTGAGATTGTTAAAGCAATTAATGATTGCTGTAGTGGAAAAGCCTCGGGTCCGGATGGTTTCAACATGAGATTCTTTATGAAGTTTTGGGATGTTATCAAAGGAGATGTGATTGATGCTATCACGTGGTTTTAGGAAAAAGGTGAGTTCTCGAAGGGTTGCAACGCCTCGTTTGTTACTTTAGTCCCTAAGAAGAATGACCCCATTACGCTTGATGATTATAGGCCTATAAGTCTAATTGGTAGTTTTTACAAAATTGTTGCCAAGATTCTCTCCAATCGGTTAAGGAAGGTAATCCCTAGACTTGTTGGCTCGGAGCAAAGTTTGTTCCTAAGGGAGAGGTATATTCTTGATGGCGTTGATATTGCTCCGTTTATACATATTTTTATTCGCAATATCGGTTAGTTTTTATTGAGTTTTTGGTTATAATTGAGAAAATGGTGAAGGAAATGATAATGTTTGAGTTAATACGTTCTTATAAAATTGTTTGAAGAGTTATATGGTTTTGGAAGTTATCTGGTCGAAAGTTCTGCTGTTTTGAAGAAGAAATCTTGAGTCGAAGTGAATTGTCAAAGCACTAAAGTTGAAGCAGAAAAATACTGTTCAAAAAGGCACTTCTCGCGACCGCGATTCCCTCTAATCTGGTCGCTTGTTTGGACTTTGCTCATGATCAAAATCTCGCATTCGCTATTTGTTAACAGAACTTCGAAAGATAGGAACAAGGAAGCCTCGTGGTCGCAATTGGTCTAATGCGGCCGCGATTTGGATAAAGGCTTGCGACCGCGATTCATCTAATGCGGTCGCGAGATTTGGCAGCAGACTCAGTTTTTTGGTTTAAGTATAAATACGCGTTTCTAACCCTTTTTAGGGTATCCAGTTTATTTTTACGAATTTTATTGTTCCAGCCACTAGGGTATGAATTTCTAAGTTTTTCATTCAGTTTTTCATTATCTTTGCAACACAACAACAATTGTGGTTAGTTTAATCTTGCTATTACTTTTATTCTTATTTATGTTATTGGATTCAATGGTTTATTTTGCTTGTTCTTTTGTTCTTTATTTTATTATGAGTAGCTAAATTAATTGTATCTACTTAGATGATTGAACTAAGGTGAAGGATTGATATCTTTATGATTTGAACAATTGGATCTTATTATTTCATGTATTGTTTGGCTAAGAACGACTGTTATTGTGATTTATCATTAGTTAAAGTTGCGGGGATTATTAACTAGTCAACAAGAGTTGAATAAGTAGTGATCTTTACTAGGTTATTGAATGTGAATAGCTTAGGCCTTTGGTTGATTGTATACGGGAGACCGGTAAAATTGATTAATTAGTAATTAAACTGTGATAGAACTTGGTAATTGTGGAATTGTTAGGGAGACTTAAGAAATTCAAGTCAAATTAATATATTGATTAATACACTGGTAACTAGATTAGAGAATTAGGATCAACGAGAGTTGGGCTAATGATTTAGTTGATAAATTGTGAGAATCGAGAGATAATCATGGTGTTACCACCAATACAATTGTTTGAAATGAACTTAACAGCAATCCTGATCCGAGGGAATTGAATCTAAGTGTATACCTTTGTCTTTATTGATTTTAATTCAATCTATTACGCGTTTAAACTCTAAACAAAATAACCTTAATTTTACTAGAATAATTACAAGTTAAAGTTTCTGATAAAACTGCTCTCTGTGGACGAACTGATCAATTTTACTTATAAATTGCTACACGATCGGGACTAGTTGCCTGTATTGTGTAATAATTATTGGGTGATATTTACTAGTTATTTTTAGAGTATAAAACACACATCAACTTTTTGGTGCCGCTGCCGGGGAGCGGTGTTCAGTTGGGAACTTAAGAGCTTTTAGTTACTCGATCCTTTTGTGAGAAGAAATTCTTACAAAAGTTACTTTTCTGTCATTTTTATATTTCAATTTTATGCCTTGGGTTTTGTTGTGGTTTGATCGCAGGTTAGGTACTAATAACTCTGGAAGCGTCTAGAGTTTACCACATACGCAGCAAAGCTAAAGAAGAACAGGAAATCGCCGAATGTTTCTTAGAGTTACCTTTTTATATTTCGGACTTTGAATATATCAAGAAGGAAGAAGATACGATGGGTGAACCAGCTAGAGGTCAGTCCATGGAAGCTTTAATGAAAGCCACGAGGGCTGGTAATGGATATTTCATTAGACAACCGGCAGTCAACACGAATTTTGAGGTCAAAGGAGAGATTCTGAATATGATAACTCATCAGTGCCAGTTCAGGGGTACAGCGAAAGTGGATGCGTTCGAACATCTTCGAAACTTTAAAAGTATCTGCAACTTGTTCAAGATTGCTCAGGTTGAAGATATCGTTATCTATTTCAGGGTTTTCCCTTGGTCATTGAAAGACGATGCAAAAGACTGGTTAGAATCATTACCTGAAGGTAAGATCGACAGTTGGACTACAATGGAGAATAAAAATCTGCAGCGTCTCTTTCCAGCTTCAAAGGCTGTGAAATTGCAAAGTGACAACAACCACTTTGTTCGGAAATCAAATGAGACACTTTATGATGCATGGACTCGGTTCCGTAAAATGTTACGTTATTATCCTCAACACGGGTTGAACAATTTTAACAAGGTCCAGATTTTCTACAAGGGTGTCAATGTGCCGACAAGGAAAGAAATTGATATTGCTGCAGGTGGTTCGTCAATGAAAAAGTCTCCGGATGAAGCTTACGAGATCATCTCTAAAACAGCTACGTATTCTTACGATTGGCTTCAAGAGATGGATGTCTCTCGCTCTTCTCACGTTGCTAGCACCAAAACTAGTGACGAACTTGCTTCAGTTAAGGCTCAAAACTTGCAACTTTTAAAAGACAGATGGAGTCAGTAACTAAAGAACTGCACGCGATAAAGGTTGGTTGTAAGTTATGTCAGGGGCCACATCTTACGAAAGATTGTGATCAAGCATCAATGGAGGAACATGCTAATTATCTGGGTTATGTGAAAAAGGGTGATTTTACACTTAGTGAATTTCCGGGTGGTAGGCAGTTTTTCAACCAAGTGGGTAACACGAGTGGTACTAATTATCAGAACGGTAATCAGGTTTATCAGGGTAATCAGAAAACATATCCATACAGGTCGCCTGGGTTTAATAACAGAAACCATCAAACACCACCGAGAAATTTTCTGAAACTTATGCAACCAGTTCAGCAGCCAGAAAATAAGATGCCTCCGTTGGAAGAATTGCTAAGGGGTTTCATTATGAAAACTAACGAGAGTATTACTGCTCTAAGACAGGATGGTGAGTCAACAAATCAGTAGGTTAGGAGTCAGCAGGCCTCGATTCAGAACTTGGAATGTGATGTGGGTCGTATTGCTCAGTCTTTATCGGAGAGACTACTGGGTACTCTCCCATCTAACACGCAGTCTAATCCGAACAACAAAGGACCGGTTAGAAATGAGCATGTGAATGCCATAACCACCCGAAGTGGTTTGGTTATTAACGAGGAGATACCGAAGTCTCCTCCTATCTTTTCTACTATTGTTTCTCCTAATGTTTTGCAGGTACCTACTAACGAGGAAGCTAAGAAGGATGAATCTAAGGTTGACGAGCCAAAAGTTCAAGAGCAAAAGAAATATGATCCACCAGAGATCATGACTAAAGCACCGCCGTTAGAAGTGTACAAAGCGCCGGTTCCGTATCCTAAAGCCTTAAAAAAGATAATCTAGCAACTCAATATCAGAGGTTCTTAGATATGATCAATCAAATTAGTGTGAACATGCAACTGGCAGAAGTGATAAAAGGAATGCCCAACTACAGGAAGTTTCTAAAAGACTCGATATCGTCGAAAGGTAAGTACCAAGAGGTATCGGCCACATTCCTCAATGAGGCGTGTTCGACCATTTTGCAGAAGCAAAACTTACCTCCTAAATTGGGAAATTCGGGTAGTTTTATCATCCCTTGTCTATTGGGTGATTCGGTAGTGTACGATGCACTAGCCGACCTAGGGGCAAGCGTTAATTTAATGCCTTGTTCATTGTATTTGAAACTTGGCCTAGGAGATTTAAAACCATTAAGGATGGGGATCCGGTTGGATAACCATTCTTTTGACACCCCTATCGGTATAGCCGAAGACTTAATAGTGAAAGTAAACAACCCTTGTCTGAATAGGGAGCTATTTGTCTTTCTGACCGATTTTGTAGTGCTTAAAATGAAAGAGGACACTAAAGTGCCAATCATTCTAGGTCGACCTTTCGTAAACACCGCAGATGCTATCATCCATGTCCAACAAAATACATTAAGTATAGGTGTGGGGGACGAAAGAGTGATTTATCTTGTAGATAAGGCCATGAAACAACCTGATCAAGCATATTTTCACGAGGTCAAGGTGAACCTACGCTTGAGTGCATAATGGGGTTAAGGACTAACAACATTTGGACATCCGACGCTTAGTCAAGGATAACCCACATCAGTATCATTTTGATTACGACAGGGTGGCCGATTTGAGAGTCCCCCAACAACCCAGCATACGGGGTTGAGTGGCCCAAAGACATGAAGGTTTTACAGTTCGAGTCATACCTGAAAGTCTTTAAGATCGTATAAAGCTTTGTTTGTACGATGTAGATATGTATGTTGTTGTTACGTATGAGTAAAACGAATATCTTTTTAGGGTTTATGAGCTATGTATTTATAGGCTCGTGAATTGGGGTTTCGATAGAATCTCTTCCCTAATTAAATGCAATCTTATCCTAACTAACTTTTGTTATTTAAGGAAAAGAAGCTGAATTGATAATACGTACATTCTTCTAGAATATACTGAACCTTATGCAAGTATACGAAACTCGCATCAGATGATATAGGCGCATAGAGTGCGGCTATACCTGTACCATATACCTTGCGTGGCAGTTTGTGTGTGGTTCAGGGCTTGGGATGCGTAGTCTGTATAGTCTTGCGGATATGCGTATCATTAAGTCCCCCGAGTTCGATGTTTTATACAATGAAAATTAGTGTATGACGTCGAACTAGTAAGAAAAATGTACACATAATGAACCACGACAATACCCTTGAACCAAATTAGCGTGCTTAATATTTCCCTTAAAAATCCCAGTTGGATTCTAAATGTAAACAGACAATGCATAAGATTATTTAAATATATATGCGTAATCGGATACTATATTAGCATTAAATGCAATGTATGCGTGCAGTCACCAAACTTTCTTTTCGGCTGCATTTCCTGCACCCGAGGGGACAACTGTCACTGTTTACTGAAAAGGTAATGATTGTAATTATGAAACCGCCTATTGATGCTAACGTGCACCAGACATCTTAACAAAGTGTTTAGCTTAAAATTGATACACGTGTACGGCTACCATTATACCATTGTTACCTTTTGACTCCCGTATTTTCCCTATAAATAGGATTTTGGCTTTTTCGTATCTCACAATCTTTTCCCTTTTAAGTCATTTAACCCTTTTCATCTTCTTTTGCTAGAACCTGTACCTGACTGTAAAAAAGGCATATTTCATACTCGTATACTTTACATTATACTATGTAACCTTAGTTACATATTTTATGTATCACTCATATGTTGTTCTGATTTTGATTTTGCAGATGAAGATGGAATATTATGCACCCATTCCCACTATCGACTCCAGTAACCATTCCAGTTCGCCAGTCAGTCACTCGGACACAATACCTTCACTATACCGAAATCCAGATGCCAGAGTCTTGGGTAACCACAAAAGGTTATATGATGAAGGTATTAATATTGACCGTCTGAAGTTTTATTCAAACTCGACTTTAAGTTTTTATACACCATTTTTATCGTATTTTGCAGGTCCAAGTGGTGTATCCCATCATTCTAAGCGCGTATGCCCGAATCCTGATGATTCATCTTTACTGATTCCGAACGTGAATGAGTTCATCAAGGTTCCCCTTTCCGGTGTTTGCAGAACAGTTCTCTTTTTTACAAACTTGTGTCCCCCAGCAGTTAGTCCAGAAATTCTCCTCACTTTCTCCTTCCGAAGAACTTTATATGGACACACAGTCGACACTTTTCAACCTTGACAAGGATCTGAATCTCTTGCAACATAAATCTGCTGCACTTGCTCAACCACCACCGCCGTCAACATTAGAAACTTCTAAAATAAGTGCCTTGCAAGAGGACATGCAAAGCTAATTGCCCAACTTGCGGTCACTGTGACCGCGCATGTACAGGCAGAAGAGCGGATATATGTCATGATATTTAAAACGCAGCAAGAGGAGGATCAGCATGTTGCTGAAAAAAGGTTTATGGAGTCTGAGATTGAGTCACTGCCTGCGAAACTGAAGGAATCAGAGAGCCATGTCGTGTTTTTAAATGAAAGCTTCAGTGACTAGATTTCATCCCAAGAATTGTGGGGTGCGAAGCATGATACTATAAAGGCGGAGTACGACATTCTCCGAAAGGGTCTTCCCACTTTAATCCAGCATGCACTTGACTGCAAAGTGGTCGAGCAGCATTTTGGCGCAGCTATGGTTTCTGTTCGCACTTATGAGCCTACCCTTTTTTGGAATGTCATTTGCCGAGAAATGTTTTTTACCCCCTGTGATTCCCCCGAGCATTGCTAAGCTGCTTACTGATGGAGCCAAAGAAAGGTGTGAAGAAGCTTGTGCCCGACTTGAGCAAATCCCGATCCCCCGTCTACAATTTCTCATCAATGATCCCACCATCTCCGCTCAGAAGATAATCAATGACAAACTCGACTGAGTTTGTTAAGTTACCCAGGACGGATATTATTTATCCATGCTTGGGTAGCTTTTTTTGCAAGTGAGGGATGGGCCTTGCACCCTTGGAGGTTTCACATCCCTATATTATATTTTTCTTTTATGTTTAAAGCAGGGTATGCGTCTGATCGATGCGTGCGAGGATGGCATATTCTCCTTAGTGTATGGAAATCATTCCAGCCAATGTCACCCCCCCCCCCCCCTTTTTTTTTACATTAGCACATATTAGGTCGAATTTTGGTACGTGTCCCGCTTTTATGCTAAGCGGTTGACTTTACATCTTTTATCTAACTGTAATTTGTTAGCTTCGACTGAATATAATTGGATATCTCTTTTGGTTAAAGTGCAATTATTGCATTTTTATGAAGTCACTATGGCGGTTATAATGATTCATTACAATATTATGCATTCAATAACTCTTATTTAGAATAAATGCCATGACTTCATGACAGGAGCGACCCCTCAATCGTTTCATGATCTTTTTATTCTTGCGCTAACAATCCAATGTTATACGCAAAAGTAAGCAAACCAATTCTTATAAATTTATACTCAAGAGTTTTATAAAAATTTTATAAGTGTGTACGCGTATACAATCCAATGTAATTTGCCCGTACTATAGACAAACCAATGTCTATACTCAAGAGTCTTCCGGCCACGCCAATGTCTGGGTTATTTAAACAAGTAAACCAAACTTGTGTTTTATAGTCTAGACTGTGCAAGTCTCCGTCTTGCGCGGTGTACGAGCGTTTGAAACAAACCAATGTTTTACTACTGTCACCATTAAAAAATAGTATTAGTAACCAAACTAAACTATGCCACTTGAGACTCAGAGTGTGTCCCTGTGCAGCTTAAAGGGCATGCAATCAACAAATATAAAAAATGCACAAGTTATTGGCTTAAATTGCATGATTCAATTTATTTCAAACATATCATTTGACCAATGGAAAATAAAAATTTATATAAAAAAACAAAAACTCTAAACAGTTATTTGGGGTGATCAATCCCTCTGTAGTTTTTTCATATGTAGCACCGTTTCAGTGTTTGCGCATGCCATGTGCATTTTATTGCTTTTCCATCTAAACTTGCTAGTCGATACGCCCCTGTATCGCTTACGCCAATAACCTTGTATGGTCCTTCTGATTTAGGTCCGAGTTTACCCCTGCTTGCTTCATTTTTTCGCCACACCAAGTCATCCAATTGGAAAGATAATGGTTGTACGCGCTTATTATAGTAGCTTGCGATTCTTTGTTTGTTGATTGCTTCTTTTATGGCCGCCATTTCCCTGCGCTCTTCAACTAAGTTTAGATTTTCACGCAGTTTTTCGCTATTGCTACTTTCATCGAAGGAAGCTATCCGCATAGTTGGCACATTTATTTCTGCTGGTATTACAGCCTCGGACCCGTACACCAAACTGAAAGGTGTTTCATTGGTCGTGCCTTTTGGAGTTGTGCGGTGTGCCCACAGTACATTCGGCAGTTCATCTATCCAACCCCTTCAGCACAATCCAAGCCTTGCTTTGATTCCTAAAACGATATCCCGATTTGTGACCTCACACTGACCATTCGCCTAGGGGTGTGCGACTGATGTGAATGTTTGCTTTATGTTCAGCTCTTGGCACCAATTGCTGAATGGATTACCTTCAAACTGTGTACCATTGTCACTTACTATTTCATTTGATATTCCAAACCGACAGACGATGTTTTTTCATACGAAATTTTGGATTTGCTTGCCCGAAATTGTTTTCAGCGGTTTGGCTTCTACCCACTTTGTAAAATAATCAATGGCCACTACCAAAAACTTTACACCTCATGGTCCTGCGAGGAATGGCCCCACTATGTCAATTGCCCATTTGTAGAATGGCCATGGAGACACAATCGGTATCATTGGATGTCGCGGAGCTTTGCTTACCGGTGCGTGCAGCTAACACGACTGACATTTGCGTATCACCTCTGCGGCATCTCTGTACATTGACGGCCAATAGTATCCAAACCGCATTATTTTGAACACAACTGTTTTGTGTCCTGAGTGCAATGCGCACATTCCCTCGCGCACTTCCCTTATGATCGACTCTGCTTGAGTTGGATTAAGACACCGTAAATGGGGTCCCAGGAAAGACTTTCTGTATAGAATTCCTTTGTCTAACAAATACATTGGAGCTTTCATCTTAATCTTTCTTGCTTCTATTGAATCTATCGGCAATGTACCTTTGTTCAGAAATTCTACTATCGGTGTCATCCAACTATGCTCTTCTTCTTCAACTGCGGCGGATACACCATCTGTCTCAATGGATTTTACTTTCACTTTCTCTACCCAAATTTCTTTCTTAAAATGGATGAATGTTAAGGCGGCTAATTTACTTAGCGCATCCGCCTTTTTATTCAATGTTCTTGAAACCTGAGTTATCTGGAACAAATCAAAGTCCACCGCGAGCTCTTGCACAAGTTTAAGATACTTTTGCATTGATTCATCATGTGCTTCGAATATCCCGTTGAATTGGTTTGCAACTAGCTATGAATCAACATATACTGACAGCTCTTTTACCTCCAAATATTTTGCTACCCGCATTCCGGATAACAATGCTTCATACTCAGCTTCATTATTTATTACAAGGAAGCTAAAGCGCAGCACGAAGGTATATTCTTCTCCTTCTGGACTTTTTAGGACTATTCCTACCCCGGAGCCTTCTGGACCACAAGCCCCATCTGTGTGCATTTCCCACAGCTGTTCGGGAGGAGGTGGTATTTCTTTTGATTCATGCTAGACTTCGATATCTCCGGCTGTTTCAGCCAGATAATCTGCTAGGACTTGCCCTTTTACCGCACATCTTGGTAAAAAGCTTATCTCATGCTCACCTAATTCAATAGCCCATTTAGCCATGCGACCAGAATTTTCTGGTTTATATAGCACCTACTCAACAAGTATCAGCGAATGTAAATTTGCTAGAATTTATCAAGCAATTTTAAGTTTTTTAACAATACGTTGATTCTTGTCATACCAGCTTTATGGGTTGATATTTTAGGACCATTATTGGATGCACTTGGAAATATCTTCTTTAGCGTCTAGCTGTATGCACGAGTGCATAAACCAGTTTTTTAATTGCAGGGTAGTTTAATTCGCTTCCTGTTAAAGCTTTACTAACAAAATATACAGGCATTTGTACCTGTCCGCATAGCATAATCACATAATTTTAAATGTCTACTGATTAAAAATTAGCTATTTTTAAGTTTATAGTGCGTACATGTCCCCTGTCCGCTATCAATACTGAACTTATCGCTTCTTTCGATGCTGCTAAGTAAAGTATCAGCGTTTCTCCCGCAATCGGCGCAGTCATTGTCAGCAATTATTTTAACAACATTTTCATTTCTTGAAACGCTACTTCTACTTCCTCTATCCATTTAAAATCCGTCTTCTTTAAGCAATTCTTTAATGTCCCGAAAAAGGGGAGCGATCGCTCTGCAGATTTTGATAAGAACCTTGTTAATGCCGCTAATCTACCCGTTAAACTTTGCACCTCTTTTTTATTTCTGGGCGACGGCATATTTTTGATTGCCTCTATTTTCTTTGGGTTTGCGCGTATCCCGCGCTCAGTTATTATATGGCCAAGAAACTTTCCTTCCTCTTCTCCAAAACTGCACTTCGACGGATTGAGTTTCATATTTATCTTTCTCAACGATGCAAACGTTTCTAATATATCTTCAAACAAACCTTGTTCTGTTGTGCTTTTTATCACCAAATCATCAACATATGCTTCTAAATTTATGCCAATCTGACCTTTGAAAGCCTCATCTATTACGCGTTGATATGTTTCCATGGCATTCTTTAAACCAAATGGCATCTTTATGTAGCAGTATATTCCTTGGCTTGTGTGAAAGGCAGTTTTATCCTCATCTTCTGCTGCCATCTGTATCTGATGATATCCTTTGTACGCATCCAGAAAACATTTATATCGAAAGCCTGCTAGTGACTCAAATTTCCAGTCTATCTCTGGTAGAGGATAATTGTCTTTGGGACAGGCTTTGTTAATGTTCGTAAAGTCAACACATATGCGCCAAGACCCATCACGCTTTTTTACCAGTATCAGGTTTGCTACCCGTGTTTGGTACCTTACTTCTCGTAATATGTTTGCTTTGACCAATGTGTCAACTTCCGCCTTCAACCATTCACTTCTTTTGGGTGCCATACCGCGTTTCTTTTGTCGCACTGGTGTCAGACTTGCATTTACATTAAGTTTATGCTCAGCAATTTCTCTTGGTACGCCAGTCATATCTGCTTCTTTCCATACAAAGACATCCGTATTAGAAGCTAATATGTTACGAAGCTTAAACTTTGTTTCCTCAGACAATCCTCTGCCGATTTTAATTTTTTGTTCTGGATATCGCGGATTTACGATAATCATGCAGCTTTGAAGCTGTTCTGCCTCACTTGGCTGTTTTTCTGCTTGTTCCACAGCTGTAACACTTGCATCTTGTTTTTCTGACCTTATCGTTGCAATTCCTAATGGTGTTTGGAATTTGATAAGGCCATGCACTGTGGAAGGGATAGCTGCTAACTTTTGCAGGGTTGTGCGTCCTAAGAGCGCATTATATTTCGAGTAAGACCTTACTACATCAAATTCTACTGTTGTACTCCTTACCAATTTCTTATTATCATCATCTACCAGCTCTAGCTCTAATTCGATGATCCCAATTGGCCATGCGGACTCTCCAGAAAATCCTGATAATGCGATACTAGGAGCTACTAGCTTGGCTCGCACCGCTCCTGGAAACAAGCGGAAACAATGTTCGTACATTATATCTACACCACAGTCGGTGTCTGTATGCAGTCGCTTTATGATGTATCTGAAGCTTTTAACGCGTCCTTTAATTGTGATGGGTGCATCCGAGGGTTCCTGTGCTATGGCCGGGAATATGATGAGAGTGTTTACCCACTCTTCAGATACTTCTAACTTCTGTCTCTGATTTGCTCGTCCGCTGGCTACCATATTAATGGTAATATCCGTTTCCCTTCCATCATTCTTCTTTTGCCACGGGTATTCTTTTTCTCCTTTCGGCTTCTCACTTGATGTTTTTACACTTTTCTTCAAGTGTTGTAATCTTCCTCTTTTAAGTTCAACAACCACCTTTATGATTAGATGCCGACATTCATTGGTTTCATGACTATAATGGTCACGAAAATCGCAGAATTTGCTTGTCTCTGTTCCCAAATTTTGACAAAGGTACTGAGGGGATGAAGCTTTTGCATACACCCTCTGTAGCTAAAATTTCCTTTGGTGTTTTTGTGAGGTCTTTTATTAATGCAGCATTATCGGTGTGGTTGATTTTGAACCTCTAACTTCCTCCCCCTTTGTTGTTATTAAACTTGCGATATTTATCACTATTGTAATTACCATTCCTGGTGGCCCACTACTACCATAGCGCTTGCCAGACTGTGATCCTCTTCCCTGCATTCGATATTAATCATCATCGATATCCATGTTTGAAGAGGTATTTCTACAATTTTACTTTATATCTTCTTGTGCTCGCATATAATCATGCATTTCTTTTATAGCTTCTGCGAAAGTTTCTGGCACTCTTTTGTGTAACCGCTGCCATAAAGATAGGTGTCTGTCCGTATCTATACAATGTATAAAGCCGAACACCTTCTGGCTTTCTGGAAAGTCTTGTATTTTGGCCACCTCCTTGGTGTACCTGTCTATTACCTTTCCCAAGCTTTCTTTCGGTTTCTGCTTAATGTCGTGGCATTCGACATGTGTTCTTTTGCGGGCGCGTAAGTTATGAAAGTTTAACAAAAATCTTGAGCGCAAATCCGCGAAACGTGTAATGCTTTGGGCTGGTAAGTTATTGAACCATTCCCTTGCTACCCCTTGTAGTACTATTGGTAGCATATGACATGCTACTGCGTCGCCCCAGCTATGTGTTTTTGCGGTTCCTTCAAATTTTTGCAAAAAATCATCTGGATCTGACAATCCGTCGTAACTTCCCAACGTTAAGGGCACCACTGGTGCTACTATAAAAGGATGATTTGCAATATGCGGTACGAACTTTTTAGTTGTAGGAGCAAGTTCAAGACTTTGCTTGGCTTTTTGTCCTTCCATTACCGCGAACCAGTTGTTTATGAACTCTTAAACTCTTGCCGATTCATTAAAAGCCGGTGCCAAATGCGGCGGTGCCACCTGCTGCAGCTGAGATATAAAACTATTTGGTTAGGTCTAGACGTATTGCGGCCCGCTATATTGGTTGCTTGCAATATTAGGGATAGGTTGCGAAGACGCATACATCGTTGACCCTTGTTGCGGTGTCAGCATGATATATGAACCATCTTGATTTCTCAGGCCCATCTGCCTGATTCTTTCCTGAGCGCTTTCGGTGGTAACCCTTTCAATAGGAGTTTCAGGTTCAACCGAAGTAATGATGTGCATGGTGCCCACATAGGTAGTTTTAACTTTAAAACCTGGTGGAATGGTCTCGCTTAGAGAACTGAAGTTCAGGTTCTTTGGAGGAAAATCCTTGAACAGTTTGAAGCTAGTTCCCGTTTCCAGTAAGCTTCCATCGGAAGAGTGCAACCAACTCTTAGATGATTCTTTCAGGACCGTTTCTGATGTAACTGGTCCTATCTCAACATTCAATGTTGATGGAGGCTTTGATGTGCCTTTGACTGGTGCAGGTGGCTTTGATGGTGTATTCGTGACAGTCGCTGTAGGTGTTTGAAACCCTGGACTTACTGGAGAATCCGATCGCCCCTAATTTTTGGAATTACTGGACTTACTGGAGAATCCGATCGCCCCTGATTTTTGGAACTCTTACTTCCTCCACCCATTCTTGCTGACAGTCTTGAAAACCTGAAAGTGACCGATTAATTAAACAAAAAAGTTTTATGGAAAGAAGATACGTATAATAAATCATACACAACATAAATTCCAATCTTATTTGTTTCGTATAACCGGTCCCACAAATGGCGCCAAATGATCAAGCATAATTTCACGAGATCAAGGTGAACCTACGCTTGAGTGCATAATGGGGTTTAAGGACAAACAACATTCGGACCTCCGACGCTTAGTCGTGGATAACCCACATCGGTATCGTTTTAATTCCGACAGGGTGGCCGATTTGAGATTCCACCAACAACCCAACATACGGGGTTGAGTGGCCCAAAGACATGAAGGTTTTACAGTTTGAGTCATACCTAAAAGTCTTTAAGATCGTATAAAGCTTTGTTCGTACGATGTAGATATGTATGATGTTGTTACGTATTAGTAAAACGAATATTTTTTTAGGGTTTATGAGCTATGTATTTATAGGCTCATGAATTAGGGTTTCCATAGAATCTCTTCCCTAATTAAATGTAATCTTATCCTAACTAACTTTCGTTATTTAAAAAAAAAAAACTGAATTGATTATACCGTACATTCTTCTAGAATATACTGAACCCTTACGCAAGTATACGAAACTCGCATCAGATGGTATAGGCACATAGAGTGCGGCTATACCCGTACCATATACCTTACATGGCAGTTTTTGTGTGGTTCAGGGCTTGGGATGCGTAGTCCGCATAGTCTTGCTGATATGTGTATCATTACAACCCAAGTCCACTGATGATGACACTTGTTTTCAACTTGATGTAATAGATTCGTGTGTTGAGCATGATTTGCAGGAACTATTGGAGGTTGATACCACAGGTTTTCTTTCCATGGATGAAAGCGATGATTTTGATTTAGGTGCTGAATTTGAAAACTTTATGAAAGTGGATACGGATGATGAATTAAAACTTCTTTGGAAGAACCACCCATGCTTGAACTTAAGAAGCTTCCGGAACATTTGGAGTATGCCTATATTCATGGGACTTTAGAATTACCGGTGATTATATCTTCTACTCTTTCTAGTGATCAAAAGGGAGAGTTAATTAATTTGTTAAAGGCTCACAAAAACGACCGACATACCTGGAATAAACCAATCCTTTTGCACTCATAAAATCCTCCTAGAGGATGAGTATAAACCTATTGTCCAAAGGCAAAGGAGGCTAAACCCGAATATGAAAGACGTTGTGAAGAAGGAGGTAGTCAAGTTACTTGACGCCGGGTTGATTTACCCAATCTCCCACAGCCCATGGGTGAGCCTTGTCCAAGTTGTGCCAAAAAAAGGGGGTACAACTGTTGTGCTTAACGAAAAGAAAGAACTTGTTCCTACGCGTACGGTTACGGGGTGGAGAGTTTGTATAGACTATCGTCGTTTAAACGACACCACTAGGAAGGATCACTTTCTGCTACCATTTATCGACCAAACGCTTGAACGATTAGCGGGTAAGGAATTCTACTGCTTCCTAGACGGATTCTCCGGGTATTTCCAAATCCCCATTGACCCCCTAGACTAGGACAAGACAATATTCACTTGCCCGTTTGGTACTTTTGCTTATCGTCGCATGCCATTCGGTCTATGCAATACACCTGGAACTTTTCAAAGATGCATGATGGCAATCTTCAATGACATGATCGAGGAGTGTATGGAAGTCTTTATGGACGACTTCTCCATCTTTGGAGACTCCTTTGACTCATGTCTTTCCAATCTTGAACGTATGTTAATTCGTTGCGAAAAAGCAAATATTGTTTTGAATTGGGAAAAATGTTACTTCATGGTAAAAGAAGGCATCGTTCTAGGCCATAAAATATCTCGTGCGAGTATTGAGGTAGATTAAGCCAAACTGGAGGTTATATCTAAACTACCCGAACCTTCGAATGTTAAGGCCATTCACAGTTTCCTTGCTCATGCGGGCTTCTATAGGCGATTCATAAAAGATTTTTCAAAAATCGCCCGCCCTATGACTAGACTTCTTGAGAAGGATGTTCCTTTCGAGTTCAATGATGATTGTAAGAAGGCCTTCTCTATTCTGAAAACCAAGCTCACACAAGCTCCTATAATGTATCACCTGATTTCAGTTTACCTTTCGAGCTAATGTGTGACACTAGCGATTATGCATTGGGAGCCGTCTTAGGGCAACGCCTTGATAATCATTTCTGTCCAATTTACTATGCGAGTAGGACACTAACGGGAGCTCAGGTTAATTATACCATAACTTAGAAAGAGCTCTTCGCGGTTGTCATTACATTCGATAAATTCCGTCCTTATTTGGTGTTGTCTAAAACCATTGTCTATACTGACAACTCAGCCCTTAAGTACCTTTTTGCTAAGCAAGATGTGAAGCAACGACTCATTCATTGGGTTCTTCTCTTACAAGAATTCGATATTGAGATTCGTGATAAAAAAAAGGGGCAGAGAACCTTGCCGCTGACCATCTTTATCGACTTGAGAATCCTAATCTGAAAAAAATTAATGAGTCGAACATTAAAGACACGTTTCGTGATGAGTTTTTGATGCGGGTTGACAAGGACCCGATAGTTCATTGGTTTGCGGATTACGCTAATTATCTAGCTTCAGGTGTTCTTCAGAAGGGGTTCTCTTATCAGCAAAAGAAGAAATTCTTTGCGGATTTGAAGTATTACTTTTGGGATCAACCCCATCTTTTTTGAGTTTATGCGGATCAAGTGATTCGGCGATGTGTGTATGGTAAAGAAGCTCAACAAATTCTTGAGCATTGTCATCAAGGTCCCACCGGTGGTCACTATGGACCAAGCCATACCGCCAAGAAAGTTTTTGACTCGGGCTTTTATTGGCCCTCGATCTTTAAAGACACTCATGTGTTTGTTCGTACTTGTGATGCATGCCAAAGAACGAGCACAATCACCAAACGGGATGAGATGCCACAAATCGGCATCCAAGAGTGTGAAGTCTTTGATGTGTGGGGAATTGATTTTACGGGTCCTTTCCCAAGTTCCCACAACTGCAAATATATCTTAGTAGCCGTCGATTATGTATCTAAATGGGCAGAGGCCAAAGCTCTACCTACAAACGATGCACGGGTCGTGGTGAATTTCTTGAAGAATCTTTTCTCTTGCTTTGGAATTCCAAAGGCACTCTGATATGCCCGAATCGGACGGTTTATTTATGCGGTGTCGTTAGGTCGAAAAATGTCAATTCAAGATATCAACGGGAGAAGCTGATTATTTAATTTATATATGTTGGGCCTAAATCTATTTTTACTTCCTATGGGTTAGCAAGGGCAAATATGACCTAGGTTCGTTCCTTGAGCAGTCGAATTTGAAGCAGAGCTTATTTAGATAATTTAGTAATTAAGATTGGGTTTGTACACAATTCAGTATCCAAGACTAGTGGCCAGGTACACCTTGTGTAGAGAGGCAGGATCCTTTTGATCTCAATAAATTGGCGACTGTTCAGAAAATCCAACAACCAAGTCCAACCTGTTTATTCTAGATACCACTTTATCCGGAATATCAAATTGTGTAAAGACAATACTTGGGTTGATTTGATTTATAATTGTATTTAAAATATTAAAGCAATATAATTAAAATAAGCTAGCTAGCACGCAACAGCTAAGGACAGAGAGGACGTGGTTCACCATGATTTAAGATCACGTAGTGTCGGGATGATTGCGAGACACTCATTGGATAGATATACCTTGGTATAAACACTAGATTCCCTACTAAGTGGTTTCCCGGTTAACATGTCATGAGGAACTAGGCATTGAAGATTCTGATCGGATGGACTATGCTCAACTCCCGACACTTTATCCGATTTAAGGATATATGTGGCCCATCTTGGATGTAATGCATACCTTGGGCACACGAATAAAGTAGCATAGCCATATAATATCCAACCTTTCTTAACACCTTAGTATATCACCCAAGTGGGTGGTTATGATTGTGTTTCAAATTCCTTTCTGTCAATGGTTTGGTAAAATATGAGGGTTTGTAGACAAATTAGAACCTCTGATGGCTCTCCGTCATCCTTAAAGATTTATAAGTTTAGTTTGTATTGTAATGCGTTAAATTCTCATTTATGATTTAAACTAGCCCCTTACTTAAATCTAACCAATAAATCCCTTAGTTAACCACCATGTACTAGACTTATAGTGGTTCCATAGCTTCTAACCTTGACCATGCCCAAGTGGTCTTATAGTACATCAACACTGTACTCTACTGTTGCAACAGTATTTCCTCGAGTCTTATACTCTTGACCAATGTCTTGATCTGGTCCTACAGTAATTCCCCATGTACTTTATAGTATTTCTGATGGGTTCATACCTTGACCTATGTATAAGCACAGATAATTAATTACCTTATAATTGTCGACTTTATAAAAAGTTTTAATCACGTTTATTGGTGGAAGGACTATAATAACGAGGTTTAATATCATAGACAGAAAGCGAGTACGAAACGATAATCATCCCTAACTAACATTATTAAATCATTGCAAACAACCAAGCAATTACTCAGACATCATGGCAACAAGCATTTCTAATATTAATAAATCACAAACATCGAACAAGAATATTATAATAAATTAATAAAAGAAAGGATAAATGTTACCGAATAATGTCGGCAGAATAATACTTGTATTTCTTCATAATATCCATAGCGTTTCAATGCTTGATAGCTTCTACTACTAACTACATACTATTCTCATATTGATCACTAGAGAGCGACAATAGAGAGATAATTATTTTCCTAATCTCTGTACTTTCCTCTCTCTAGAATCTAGAGAGTGAAAGTAGAGAGAGAACTAATCTCTTATAGATTACTAGAGAGTGACTATAGAGAGATATTTAGAGAGAGAAGTGAGAAACGTGTGTGTTGAAATGGTGGGATGAGCCACCTATTTATAGGAAATGCTTGATGGCAAAGTTGTAAATAAATGGGCTTGGTGAACAAGCAAAGCATCTTGAGAACTTGGTGGCCAAGGTGACATTGAAGAGCAAGTATAACTTGGAGAGCAAGCACATTCTAGATTATTCTAAGCATTTAATCAACATGGACTTGAATTTTTCCTGTAAACGGCTGGCAGGCCATTTGGCAAGCCGTTTGCAGGGCCCGTTTGACCAGTCAGCCCGATTACCATGCCCATTTTCTTTGGGCATGTGGCAGGCTGTAGTGATCCGAACTTTTCCATGTTTATATATATAATGAATTTGGTATATTTACATGATTAAATGTTTTCAACATGTTAAGCAATCAAACTTGTTAAGACTTGATTAATTGAAATGAGTTTCCTATAGACAATTGACCACCCAAGTTAACCTGTGATTCACGAACGTTAAAACTTGTAAAAACTATATGGTGATATATATAGACATATATATAGTTAACATGATATTATGATAATTAAGTATCTCACT
Source organism: Rutidosis leptorrhynchoides (assembly GCF_046630445.1). Lineage (NCBI taxonomy): Eukaryota > Viridiplantae > Streptophyta > Magnoliopsida > Asterales > Asteraceae > Rutidosis > Rutidosis leptorrhynchoides. The sequence goes on from NC_092333.1 coordinate 718,899,887, forward strand.
AGGTATATTAACAATGAGTTATATACATAAAATGAGACTATTGAATTAAGAAACTCAAAACGATATATGTAACGATTATCGTTGTAACGACACTTTAATGTATATATATCATATTAAGATATATTCATACATCATAATATCATGATAATGTAATAATTTAACATCTCATTAGATATATTAAACAATGGCTTAACAATATTAAATGAGATCGTTAACTTAAAGGTTTCAAAACAACACTTACATGTAACGACTAACGGTGACTTAACGACTCAGTTAAAATGTATATACATGTAGTATTTTAAGATGTATTCATACACTTTTAAAAGACTTCAAGACACATATCAAAGTACTTCTACTTAACAAAAATGCTTGCAATTGCATTCTCATTCATTTTCATCAACAATCCTACTCGTATGCACCCGTATTCGTACTCTACAATACTCAGCTCCTAGACATATATACTATTGGTATATACACATAATAATTTAGCTCTTAGCAGCCCTTGTGAGTACATATGTGGGAACCATCATTTGGCAACTAGCATGAAATATGTAACACAACAACAAAGTAATGGAGCCTATATTGACTCCATTTTCACGTCCCATATCACCTACCACAAACACATTTTGATTTCCATTTTTATGCATCAAATTACTCTCTATAAATTACTCTCTTAGTGTTCTAAGTGTTCTTCATCATTTCCTTCATAATCTAGCTCAATCTAGGTAACCAAGTTCAACATACAAAACAACTACTCAAGAAAACACCAAGAACACTTCCAAGTTAGCTAACTCACTTTCAATCTTGTAAAGTGATCATCCAACCTCAAGAAATCTTTGTTTTTTACAGTAGGTTATCATTCTAATTCAAGGTAATACTCATATTCAAACTTTGATTCAATTTCTATAACTATAACAATCTTATTTCGAGTGGAAATCTTACTTGAACTTGTTTTCGTGTCATGATTCTACTTCAAGAACTTTCGAGCCATCCAAGAATTATTTGAAGCTAGATCAAATTTTGTCACTTCCAGTAGGTTTACCTACTAAACTTGAGGTAGTAACGATGTTCATAACATCATTCGATTCATACATATAAAACTATCATATTCGAAGATTTAAACTTGTAATCACTAGAACATAGTTTAGTTAATTCTAAACTTGTTCACAAATAAAGTTAATCCTTCTAAATTGACTTTTAAAATCAACTAAACACATGTTCTATATCTATATCATATGCTAACTTAATGATTTAAAACCTGGAAACACGAAAAACACCGTAAAACTGGACATACGCCGTTGTAGTAACACCGCGGGCTGTTTTGGGTTAGTTAATTAAAAACTATGATAAACTTTGATTTAAAAGTTCTTCTTCTGAGAAAATAATTTTTCTTATGAACATGTAACTATATCCAAAAATCATGGTTAAAATCAAAGTGGAAGTATGTTTTTCAAAATGGTCATCAAGACGTTGTTCTTTCGACTGAAATGACTACCTCTTATAATATTAACTTGTAACCTGTATTTTCGACTATAAACTTATACTATTTCTGTTTTTATTCATAACCTTAAGTTCAATATGAAACCATGGCAACTTGAATCACTCAAAACGGATTTAAAACGAAGAAATTATGGGTAAAACAAGATTGGATAATTTTGCTTGTTGTAGCTACGTAAAATTTGTAATAAATCTATACAAATCATAACTTAACTAACTTATATTGTATTATATATGTATTCTAACATATATTATGTAATCTTGGGATACCATAGACACGAATACAATGTTTTGACATATCATATCGACCCATCTATATATATATATTTCGAAACAACCATAGACACTCTATATGAAGTAATGCTTGACTTAGCTATACAGGGTTGAGGTTGATTCCAAAATAATATATATACTTTGAGTTGTGATCTAGCCTGAGACATGTATACAATGGGTCATGGATTGATTTGAGATAATATATATTGATTTATTTCTGTACATCTAACTGTGGACAACTAGTTGTAGGATACTAACGAGGACTGCTGACTTAACAAACTCAAATCATTAAAACGTAATAAAAATGTTGTAAATATATTTTGATCATACTTTGATATATATGTACATATTTGTTATAGTTTCGTGAATCAACCCGTGGCTAAGTCTTACTTCTCGATGAAGTAAAAATCTGTGAAAGTGAGTTATAATCCCACTTTTAAAATCTAATATTTTTGGGATGAGAATACATGCAGTTTTATAAAAGTTTTACAAAATAGACACAAGTATGTGAAACTACTTTCTATGGTTGAATGATCGAAGCCGAATATGCCCCTTTTTACTTGGTAACCTAAGAATTAGTAAACCAGTCTACTAAGTAACGCGGATCCTAAAGATAGATCTATTGGGCCCAACAAACCCCATCCGTTGTAGCGGATGCTTTATTACTTCGATGTTTTTTATCATGTCCGATGGATGTCCTGGAATGATAGGGATATTCTTATATGCATCTTGTTAATGTCGGTTACCAGGTGTTCACCATATGAATGATTTTTATCTCTATGTATGGGATGATGTTTACGAAAAATGGAAATATGAAATCTTGTGGTCTATTATTACGATTGATAAATATATAGGTTAAACCTATAACTCACCAACATTTTTGTTGACGTTTTAGGCATGTTTATTCTCAAGTAATTATTAAGAGCTTCCGCTGTTGCATACTAAATTAAGGACAAGATTTGGAGTCCATGCTTGTATAATATTGTTTGAAAACTGCATTCGAAGACATATATTGTTGTGTAATATTATTGTAAACCATTATGTAATGGTCGTGTGAAAATGCTATATTTTTTATTATCATTATTTAATAATCGTCGTAATATTTTTAAACCTTTATCGATAAAATAAAGGTTATGGTTTGTTTTAAAATCGAATGCAGTCTTTGAAAAACGTCTCATATAGAGGTCAAAACCTCGCAACGAAATCAATTAATATGGAACGTTTATAATCAATATGAAGGGGACATTTCACAGGCCATTTACCATACTGGCAGGCCATTTGGTAGCCCGTTTGGCAGCCTGTTTGGTAGCCCATTTTGCAGCCCGTTTGGCAGGCCGTTTGGCCTGCTGATTTGCTTGATCGTAACTTGATTTCTTGTCTTTCACTGTTTTCACTCTAGAATCTTCGTTTTAGCTCCGTTTCTGACGATTCTTACGCCCACGCGTTCATAATTAAATAACCTACAACACAAGATTAAGTAAATAAACTTTTCTAAAAATTATAAAATAAGTTATTTAAACGCGAGTTAATCGCCTTAGCCGATTTTGCTCGTTTTTCCTCATCTTTCATCCGCTTTTAGTGATTCTTGAAACGTAGCCTTCGTAATGACATAATCTACCAAATGAAGCAAATAAATGCTTATTTAGATGATAAAGTCAATTACTTTATCATAAATGGGGCTAATATCGGGGGTAAAAGCATGACTTTTTAGCCGATGTCAAATATCCCACACTTAGACTTTGCTTGTCCTCAAGAAAACCTTTCTTTTATTTTGAGTTCAAGGGTGCTTCTGAGATTTTCGTTCTATTATTCAAGTGGCTTGTTATTTATTATAAGAGCAAAATCAGATAAACCGTCCCCTAAAAGGGTAGAAACTATCTCTGCAAGCATGAGGGGAGGTTACATGACATTGGCTTCCTTACACGGGTCACTCAAATCACTCAAGTGTTTGGGGTTCCCTATCAATCTATGAAATGAATTCGCTCATATCCAGTCATGTTGCAAGTATTGTCATAGGCTTGACCAAGAATCAAATCTCCACCGGTTAGATAAGGACGGCACTGATCTTCTCCCTAATCATTCTTTCAAGAGGAAGAGCGGGTTAAAAAGTTGGTTTGCGGAGAAAAGCGAAGGTTTTGATATGACGAAAAGGGTGATTTTCGAATCATTGAAATTTATAGAGATTCGATAGATTTCGGTTTCATGAGGATATAATTTTTTCTAGGAAAGATGGTACTCTATTTTTGTTGAAGAGTTCCTTTAGAGGGTGCTGATTTTTAGCGAAGACTTTGCTTCTTTTATGCAATCCTCCTGGGTCACAATCTTCATTTTCTTGGGGGATGTATGCTTTTATTTGAAGATATTCTCTTCCTTATTTTTGAGACTTTGCTCAACTTTTTTTTTTTTTTTTTTGCATTTCTCATCTTCATAACTTTGTCTATTTCTTCTTGTGCCCAGAGAGAAAGGTATTTCACCAGAAATATGTCTTTTTGACTTATCAAAAACAATATGGAATTTCAGAATTTTTCGACATGTGTTTGAAGTAAAACTTGGTCGATCTATCTCTTTGAATTTCTAGATTTTGGAAATGAGAAAGGACAGAGACTTGAAAGGGTAGCGTATTTGATAGTGATTTTGGGGGTGAGTATTTTCTGATTCATCAACTCTTTAGCATGAGTTACTCGGTTTAAATGCGTGGAGTGGAAACGCAAATGGATGGTTTTTGTCTTCTCTATTCAGAATGATTTCGAAAGGAGTATCGCACCTACACCACGTGTGGCGCTTACTGACCATTGGCCTCGAAATGTATGTCAAGGTCAAGTTCTAACTCTAAATGCTACCATCGACACTCTCAACGAAAAAGATAGTGAAGCATTAAAATTGAATGCTTATTGGGTCATTTTTGGGGTGCCTCATAACAATTATATTGGGTCAATAATTCCTAGTCATGCAATGCTCTTTTATAGAATCGGTTCATCCTTATGAAGATTTTTATGTCCTCATTTGTCTTAATTTTAGAACAAACACGCTTGATTTTTGAAAGTACTTTTTCAGAAAGTATCATTTAGTCAAAAATTTTGAAAAATTTACGTTGAGGACAAAGAATCTAAATAGTAGGTATATTCGAAAAGCTTAGTTAAATTTTAAATTAAGAACATTTTCCGAACATTCCATAGCTAATAATGGTGTACTACACCGCTATTCCACACTTAGAGGAACATTGTCCCTAATGTTCATTCTTAGATTTTAGGGACTAAAATCCCACACATAGAGTTTGAACATGTCAGAAAATGTATCTAAGCTCAATATTGGGTTGGAATCCCACACTCAGTGATAAGCTTAGGATAGGGTATAGTTTAAGGGTATAACGAAGAAAAATAAATAAACGAAGAGAAAGAAACGAATTACTCCCCTTGGGTGCGGATGTGAGCTGAGGATCTGAAGGTAGATGGAGTCGGAAGCATCTTCTGCTGGATTCAAATTGGTCTTCTTGAAGTGTACTCGAGCTTATTAGGGCATTCTCATCCTCCATACACCATCCACCAATAACTTGCAATGAAATAATCAACGAGTTTCCTTGTCGTTTCATCATTATTCAAAGAGTCTCCGCCACATGCATCAATAACTGTCTATCACTTGTAAAATGGAAAAGTTTAAACCTAGACAGGTGATTAAGCTTTAGGCCATAGACTCACTGATTTGTGTTTTGATGAAAAAGTTATTTGAAAACTTGAGGGTTTCAAAATTAGGTTTTTGAAAATTCAACAAATCAGTGTATGACTAAAAAGCATAATCCCACACTTAAAGTGTTGACTGCCTTTAATTTGAAGACTTTTGAAATAATGTAGCAAGTAATTTACTTAAGCCCTAGACAAGTAGGAGAAGTGAATTTATCCTAAGAAGCATTGAAAATTTTATTTTACATTTCACTTTCTCTTTTATTCAATTAGCCTAATTATCCTAATCTAACTACTACTAAAGCTAGAGAAAAAATAAACACACGGGTTACCTCCCGAGAAGCGCTTGTTTTTGTTCGAGTCACGAGCTTGATTCTAGCCTTATTTCTCAGGAAATCTAGGTGGCTCCCTTGCATCCATCAATAGACAAAAGAGGTAATATTGGAACATACCGATGAGATTGAAGCGGACATAGAATAAGGTATGTCCAATGAGAGGATAAGGTGGTTTGAAGTGAATGCTTTGTTTAATTTGAGGTATAACAAAGCAATCAACTTCTTTTACCTTCTTTATTGGAACGTGATGGTCAAAGGGGTCCTCATCACTCCATGATGTGTATGTTATTATGTATTTAAGTGAAGGTTTATAGGGTAGCCATGACGTAAAACCTGTATTTCTCCTAAGTGACTTTTGGTTGGTTGTAATGTTGTACTCTAAGGATGGAGGTGGGACAATGTCCATTGACGTCTCCAATACAGTTACAACATTCGCAACTACTTCGATGCTAGAATCCTCCATCTCTTTCTTCTCATCCGGGAATTCCATTTCAATTTCTTCATCTACCTCCTCATCACTCAGGTCGGGAGTTTCAAGTATAATTGGTTCAGAGAGTTCTTCTAGAACAAAATTCTCTTCAGTCATTAAAAGATCATAATAAGGTAGGAGTGAAGATTGGGTTGGTGTGGAGTGGTTATTCTTCATGTCTTCTACTTCTATCTTCTTCTCTTCATTCTCAGAATAAAAGGTGACTTTCCTAGTGGATATGGTATTTATTTCGCCGTTCCCATCAAAAGGACATACAGACTCGTCAATTGTGAAAGTGACCTCTTCTCCACGGTCTCTCAAGGTGATAGTCCATGAATAAATGTCAATAATCGCTTTGGATGTATTCATGAAAGGCCTTCCTAAGATGATAGGGGTTTTCACGTCTTCTTTAAAATCCATAACCACAAAGTCGGTCGGAAAAAGGAATTTATCGACCTTAACCATGACGTTCTCAGCTATTCCCTTAGGATATCTAGTGGATTGGTCACCTAGCTAAATGCTCATTTCGGTAGGGTTAAGGTTTCCAATTTCGAGTTTCTAGAACAGTGAGTAGGGCATGAGATTGATGCTGGCACCAAGGTCAGCGAGAGAATAGATAGTACCAGATTGGTAGATAGAACAAGAAAAGGTAAATCGTTTGGTATCCCCTAGTTTTTCAGGAAGAGTATTTAAGAGAATGGCTGAACAATCCGCGTTCAGCAGGACATTGGGTACTTCGGGTACCTTATCCTTGGTTGGTAGGAGTTTCCTAAAATACTTCTTACTATGAGGATTTTTAGACACAGTGTCCAAAAATTTACCGTCAAGCTTGAAAGATTTCATCTTGTTATGTCTTTGCTTGAGACGACCCGGGAATGGAATGGGTGTTCTCTCAGTAGGTTTAGGTGATGACTCAATGACTACTTCCGAACGGGTATTAGTTAGTTTCTTTTTCTTAGAAGAAACTAAAGGTTGGCTATGTGCCACGTTTGAGTCATTTTTAGGATAACTTAGAGAATCGAGACGTTGATTTAGCTGGCTTATTTGATTTTCAAGACTACTTAAGTGATTAGTCATGACTAAGTCAGGTACGTCTTGTCTTGCTGTGATCATAGAGATGATTCGCAGTAGGACATCGTCTGTACTTATCTCTGGTGGGGTAGTGGGTTTGGTGGGTTGGTTATGTGGATGAGCTAGGATCTTATCGGAGTAGACAACAGAGTCCTCACATTCAGCCTTGTATACCTTGGTCGGATGTGGGTTAGTACAATTCTAGCATAATTGCACTTGAGACACATGTTGAGGGAGTTTCTTTAGCTCTCCGACTTCTTTGGTGAGGTTTTCTATTTGGTCCGAAAAAAATTTGATGGTTTCATTTTCGATACGATCAGAGGCGGAAAGCGGTGTTGGTGATGAAATGTGCTCTTCCTTGTTCCAATCGTGATGGTGTATAGTCATCTCCTCGATCAATCTCCTCGCCTCATCTGCGGTGAATTTCATGAAGTTACGTAGTGAAACAGCATCAAGAGTAGACTTGTTTCCGATTCAGACCTTGGTAGAAGGTCAAAATTTGAGCAGGGCTCTCAAGACGGTGGTTCGGGCATCTTCAAAGCAAATGTTTAAATCTTTTCCATGCAGTGAAGAGTGATTCATCGTATACTTGTTGAAAGTTTACGATATCATTCCTAAGTCTGATTTGTTTGGATGGGGGAAAGTACTTGATTAAGAAAGTTGTTGCCATTTCCTCTCATGAGGTGATAGAATTGGGTTCTAACCCCTCAAACCAGGTATTTGTATGAAGAGTTAAGGAATAGGGGAATAGATACAGACGGACTACATCTTGTTCAACCCCGTTTTGTTTATATGAGTTGGATAAGGAGAGGAATCTATCTAAGTGAGAGTTAGGATCATCAATTGGTAAGTCATGAAACTGGCAATGGTTGTGAATGAGTTGTATGATGCTATGCTTAAGTACAAAAGATGCTCCGTTAAACTCTGAATAGAGTATCGGTCCTCCTCGTCCTTCTAACGAGGGTTTGGTGATGTCAGCGAGAGTGATGCGTGCGGTCATCGTCGAACTATTGGTACATAAGTGTGGATCTCGTCGGATGGGTACTATGTATGATATCGGATAGAAGAAAGGATGTGTCGGAAGAATTCTTAGCGGTCTAAGAAGGTTAAACCATCCTAAAGGTTCACTAATAAGGAAGTCCAATTTAAACTTTTTAATTAATCTAAATGCTAATATTATCTAACCTAACTACGATAAACTATTAACTTCTGACAAAGCATGTCTAGCAAAAGGGTCTCTTAAAAAACTAACTAATCTAAACAGGCCCCAAATCGTACTACCGCTCCCCGGCAGCGGCGCCAAAAATTAACTCTCTCCTGATATGCCCGAAACGGATGGTTTATTTATGCGGTGTCATTAGGTCGCAAAACTTCAATTCAAGATATCAACGGGAGAAGCTGATTATTTAATTTATATATGCGGGGCCTATATCTATTTTACTTCCTATGGGTTAGCAAGGGCAAATATGACCTAGGGTCGTTCCATAAGCGGTCGAATTTGAAGCGGAGCTTATTCAGATAATTTAGTAATTAAGATTGGGTTTGTACACAATTAAGTATTCAAGACTAGTGGCCAGGTACACCTTGTGTGGAGAGACAGGATCCTTTTGGTCCCAATAAATTGGCGATTGTTTGGAAAATCCAACGATAAGTCCAACCAGCTTATTCTAGAAGCCACTTTATCCGGAATATCAAATTGTGTAAAGACAATAGTTGGGTTGATTTAATTTATAATTGTATTTAATATATTAAAGCAATATAATTAAAATAAGCTAGCTAGCATGCAACAACTAAGGACAGAGAAGATGTGGTTAACCATGAATTAAGATAACGTAGTGTTGGGATGATTGCGAGACACTCATTGGATAGATATACCTTGGTATGAATACTAGATTCCCTACTAATGATTTTCCAGTTAGCATGTCACGAGGAACTAGGCTTTAAAGATTCTGATCGGATGGACTATGCTCAACTCCCGACACTTTATCCGATTTAAGGATATAAGCGGCTCATCTTGGATGCAATGCATACCTTGGGCGCACGAATAAAGTAGCATAGCCATATAATGTCCAACCTTTCTTAACACCTTATTGTATCACCTAAGTGGGTGGTTATGATTGTGTTTCGAATTCTTTTTTGTCAATGGTTTGGTAAAATATGAGGGTTTGTAGACAAATTAGATCCTCTGATGGCTCTCAGTCATCCTTAAAGATTTATAAGCTTAGATTGTATTGTAGTGCGTTAAATTCCTATTTATGACTTAAACCAGCCCTTACTTAAATCTACCCAATAAATTCCTTAGTTATCCACCATGTACTAGACTTATAGTGGTTCCATAGCTTCTAATGTAATACATAGTTAATTAGTTAATATTAAATTAAACTCATTTGATTTTTGGCTGAAACTAGAAATGAATAATCTCTAAAACTTTAGAAATTACGTAATCTTCGTGAATTATTTCCTGCAACGTAAATGAAATTGTGAATCAATACTTCATTATTCATTTTTATTGATATTTTCTTAGTGAATCATGTTGGTGCTTGTGGAATTCTTGTGAACTTCGTGTAACAACCTGGAAATTTCCAACCAAATTTAAACTTTATCTTTATATTATTCCGACACGATAAGCAAAGTTTGTTAAGTTAAATCTCAAGAATATTAAATTGTGTTCATACATTCATTATAACCTCGACCAAATTCCAACGATTCACGAACCGTTATATATAAATAAATATGTATATATATGAATATATATATATATATATATATATATATATATATATATATATATATATATATATATATATTATAACTTGAGAATATTAATAAAGTATTAAATGTATAATACTTTACATGAACGTATTTGTTTCAATATGTTTATCGATGGAATTTGATTGATTTATCAGATACATTGTGATATGATTACGGGTCTATGTTATGAGGTCCACTGTGATTTAAGAAATCTATTCTCTTTGACAACATTCGGAAAATGGTAAAGTGATTTATAGGTAAGAACGTGGAGTGTAAATAACTTAGATGTTGGATATCGACAAGTTAAGTAACTCGACATTTTTCATTAAGATGATTTCATACGTTTATTTAACCTTTGAACTTTATCCCATGCTTCACCAACAGAATGTAATTTAAAAACTTGAAACCTATTATGAATATATATGATTCTACTTTTCTACAACGTTTTATGATATAACGATTTTCATTATTTTAACCTTTAAACAAATTGATTCTTAAATATATTTAGTTTTGGAAAACAAAATTTTCATATTTATTTGATTTAGTTTCAAACGTACAAAAACGTTTTCAGTTTAAAAAGAACTTTCTTATTAAAACATATATAACTTTTATAAATATCTAGAACCACTTTTGACAACTCATTACTTAACCAGTATGATAAAGATAACGATATTTTATTTTATTTTATTAAATATATATAACGATTTAAATTAATATTATATATATTTATACGCGTATTATACGTACATAGTTTTATACTTTTACTATACTTAAACTTTACATTTACTTTATTTTTACTTTACTTTAACTTTAATAATTCACTTTAATAATTCATACTTTAATAATTCACTTTAATAATTCACTTTAATAATTTATACTTTAATAATTCACTTTAATAATTCAAAAATCTATTATAAATAGAATTCAATAAGTTTCATTATTTCATAGAAACTTGAAAATATTTTTCTCTAAACTCTCTCAATCGATTTACATATATATATTTACTCCGTATTATTTCAAGATATTATTAGTATACATAAAATATTACGACGGAGTGCTCTCCGAGTGATTTCAAAATTGTTTTTCGAGCGGGATAAAGCTAAGGAAATTATGGGTTATAGCTATGGAGGTTATGGGTATGGTTCGGGAGTATTGCTCGTGAGTTAAACTAGTGTTTATCATCTCTATTGCGTCTACGTACTTTTCCTGCAATATTGAATCTCAATATTGATACGTTCGTGAATCCAAGGCCAACATTGCACTTGTTCAATGACATCATATGTATTTCTACTACAAAATACAGTATTGTGAGTTTCATTTGCTCCTTTTTTAAATGCTTTTGCAATATCTATTTTTGGGACTGAGAATACATGCGCTGCTTTTATAACTGTTTTACGAAATAGACACAAGTACTTGAAACTACATTTTATGGTTGGATTATCATACCGGATATCACTCTTTTTAGCTTGGTAGCCTAAGAATTAGGGAACATACCCCCTAATTGACGCGAATCCTAAAGATAGATCTATGGGCCTAACAAACCCCATCCGGGTTACGGATGCTTTAGTACTTCGATTTTTATACAGACGAGAGGATTCTGTTATACAGACGAGAGGATTCTGTTTTGGGGATATTCTATATGCATCTTGTTAATGTCGGTTACCAGGTGTTCCCCATATGAGTAATTTTACCTTAATGCAGACGAGAGGATTCTGCTTGAGGATTATGTTTATGAAAAATGAAAATCTTGTGGTCTATTATATTATTGGAAATGATTTTACCTTTATGCAGACGAGAGGATTCTGCTATTGGAATTATGTTTAATAAAAATCTTGTAGTTTATTAAAATAATGGAAATGAATGATTATGATAAACTAATGAACTCACCAACCTTTTGGTTTGAAAGGACCCGTTCATATACATTATAAACGATTCACAATAGTTGATTACATCGCGAGGTATTTGACCTCTATATGATACATTTTACAAACATTGCATTTGTTTTTAAAAGACAAACTTTCTTTACATCGAAAATTGACAGGCATGTATACCATTTCATAATATCCACTATTCAACTATAAATTGACTTAATAATAATAATCTTTAATGAACTCAATGACTTGAATGCAACGTTCTTCGAAATATGCCATGAAAGACTCCAATTAATATCTTTAAAATGAGCAAATGCACAGCGGAAGATTTCTTTAATACCTGAGAATAAACATGCTTTAAAGTGTCAACCAAAAGGTTGGTGAGTTCATTAGTTTATCATAATCATTCATTTTCATCATTTTAATAGACCACAAGAATTTCATTTCCAGTTCTCATAAATATACGTCCCATGCATAGAGATAAAAATCATTCATATGGATTGAACACCTGGTAACCGACATTAACTAGATACATATAAGAATATCCCCTATCATTCCGGGATCCTCCTTCGGACATGATATAAATTTCGAAGTACTAAAGCATCCGGTACTTTGGATGGGGTTTGTTAGGCCCAATAGATCTATCTTTAGGATTCGCGTCAATTAGGGTGTCTGTTCCCTAATTCTTAGATTACCAGACTTTAATAAAAAGGGGTATATTCGATTTCGATAATTCAACCATAGAATGTAGTTTCAATTACTTGTGTCTATTTCGTTAAACATTTATAAAAGCGCATGTATTCTCAGTCCCAAAAATATAAAGGGTAAAAAGGCAAATGAAACTCACCATACTGTATTTTGTAGTAAAAATACATATAACATCATTGAACAAGTGTAGGGTTGGCCTCGGATTCACGAACCTATATTAATTATATATATTTATATGTCGGTCAAAATTTGTCTAACAATTTAGGCCAAGTCATAGTGTACCACAATCCTAATGCTCGAGTCTGACTCAACAGTATAGTAACATGTTATATTACCCATGCTCAGTTAAAATTCTAGTAAAAGGTGACGTGTGAAACAACGTAACACAAATGGTTTCATAATCATAAAATAGTATTTTAGTATTTAGAGAAAGTCAACACAAAAAAAATTAACTGAAAAGTTAACGGGAAAAGTCAAAGTTCAAGGTCAAAAGTCAAAGGTTAAAGTAAAAACGAGGTCGCATGCAAAAATACAATAACTTATACAACAAAATGATTTTTCGGTCAAACATGACTAAACGGCAGCTTCAGCGATTTTTAGAAAAATTATCGGAACTCCGATTGATAAACGGCCAAAGATAAAAGTTATACATTACCAAAAAGATTAAGCATACATTTTACAGAAGTAAACTAAACCTAGACAACTCGTAGTTGCCAACGCGGTTTCGGCGTTTCAAAGTTAATTTTTCAGCTTTAATAAATTTACAAAAGTGACCGAGTAGCCTACTTTGGAGATTTTTAGAAAATTCCTCGAAACTCGGATTGACAAACAGTCAAAGCCTTCAAATTCTCGTTACCACAAAGATATAACATGATTTTCGGTAAAAGTAAACACACATCAGGCCGACCATGACACGTGATACAAAACTGACATTTTTAATAAAAAAAAGTTTCAGCTCTTTTTAGAATTTTAAAATGTGACCAAACAGTCAACTTTGACGATTTTTAGAAAAATCGTCGAGACTCAAATTGACAAACAGCCAGAGTCGTTTGTTAGACCTTACAGCAAAGAATTCAGTGGTATTTTTGTTTTAATCTGAAACAACGCAGGTCAGCGAGAATTTTAGTTTCCGTATCGACGTTTCATCAAAATTTACAAAACTTCTTTTATCCATAACTTGACAACCGTTCAACGAATTCATTTGATATCTAAATGAAAAGTTCTTAATTTTTCGCTAGCTTTCCAAAGACATGCATATTTTATACCTTATTTTATCCCTAGTATAACAACCTTTAAGATTCAACATAACTTATCTAAGGGCAATATCAAATATACAAGCATGCACAATCCTATATTCTCGAGCACTAGTCAGGGATACACTATTGGTATATAAAAATTAAATTATGAGTACTCACGTATCAATATTGAGATTCAATATTGTAGGAAAGGTACGTAGACGCAACGGAGATGACAAACACTAAATTGACCTCATGAGCATACCCATGGACCATACCCATCACCTCCATAGCTATAACCCATAATTTCCTTAGCCCTATCCTACTCATAAAACTTGTCTTGAAATGACCCGCTCATGACCTCGTCGTAATATTTTATGTATAACTAATAAATATACTACTAGTAATAATAATAATAATAATAAAAATTTTAATTTTGATAATAATAATAATTAAAATAAAATAAATAATATTCGGAGTGTATATCTTATACATAGATCGAGTGAAATATGATGGATGAATGCACAATTTGAGTTTTATAGGCCCGATCTGGGACCCACACTTCCGCAATCACGGACGTTTGATGAAATAATTGTCCACATTTGTGGAATCTTTAAAACAGCTCATAAAGCACTTAACATGGCTACCGACACATTAATAAACTCTATAAACGTAAATGATACATATGTATTTATTTATATTATTTAATATATATTATATTTAATCTTTAGAATTAATTAAATATTATATTATATTTACGCTCATGGTAAAAATATAATTTTTACAAAAATGACACGGTCGTGGTCTCACGACTCATGTACCACTTTCGGTTTTTTGGGCGCACTTTCGTACGTTTAGAAAACTAGCCTTTTACGTTACGTGACGTGTACCTTTTACAAAAATTAGACTTACTCAACAATAAATTACCTTTATAAAAATATAACTTATAAAATTGAGTGTTGTGGTCATTTCCTTCTATAAATTAAAGTCTTTTTGTTTGTCAAAATATTTTATTTTAAATTAAACATTTTATGACACGTACCTTTATTAAAAACTAGACTTAAATTAATTAAAAACTAACCCACTCAAAGTGTAACTTAATCTGTTGAGTGTTTTGGTCATTTACTTTTATAATTCATAAACTTGTTATTTATCAAAGCCTATTTATTAATATTAGTTTAATATCAAAACGTTTTATGACTAATTTAAATTAAAATTTATAATCTTATACATATTTTTGAAATATTTATCTAATAACATACTAGTTATCCTTTCAAAACTAATTATATAATTTAAGTTCATTTACATAATTGAAAATCCTATAACATTTGTGCTTTAAAACTTAATTTTTGATTTCATTCTTTTATGCGTAAATGATTAGTTTAATTTTCTTAACTTTCTAAATAATATATCTTAATATAACATATCAAATGGGTTTATCTAGTCAACGAATCTTATCCCAATTATTCCTCCTATATGATAAATCGAGTATTATGAAATTCGATTCTCCACTAACTTTTGTCTAACTCCCAATAAGTGATACTTTGTTCTTACTTGTAAATCACATTACCATTTATTCCGAATACCGTTAAAAAGTAAGGGTTTCCTAATTCAAAGTGGACCTCATAACAGAGACTCATAATCATAGTTCAATGTATCCGATAATTCAATCATTTGATATTATCTTTTAATCTCGTCGATAAACTTACATCGAACAAATACATTTATACAAAGTATTATCTATTCAATACCTTAATAGCATTTCCAAGTTCATAAAATAGATCTCATATCTTATATTCATATTAACTAATCCGTTCAATGTTTCATTAATATATTTCATTTTCATAATCACACCTATGTATGAGTATTTATATTTATTTACACATAATTGCTCGTGAATCGTTAGGCATGGTCAAAGGGTATTTGATTAAATGAATATAGTTTCAACACTTTCGAGACTCAAACATTACAGATTTGCTTATCGTGTCGGATATATATAAAGGTTAAAGTTTAAATTTGTTCGGAAATCTCCGGGTCATCACAGTACCTACCCGTTAAAAGAAATTTCGTCCCGAAATTTGATCGAGGTCGTCATGGCTAACTAATAAAATATTTTCATGACGAATATGAATCGATAATAGAGTTTTATCATAATTGAGTGATATAGATAAAACGATTTGTTTTTGTGAAGAGCACGAATGAAGCTATCACTTAAGAGTGAAAATGAATAAAAGTAAGTTTGACTTAACCGGTGTCGTAGTCAAGATTGATTTCCGAAATTTAAGGAATTTAGAAGAAATCTTCATATTAAGATTTGATTCTTCGGTAATTAAGGAGATTCAGATCTTCTTTGATTAAACGCAATAATCTGCTTCGATTGCTCTGTCGAAAATTTTCCTATAAATCCACCCTCTCCATTTCCTTACAACTCACACCTTCTATTCTTTCTTTCTCAATTCCTACTTTAAAGTATTCGTTAATATGCTCCATCCCATCCTGATCCTTGATATTCTCTTAACTTGCATATCTGTCATTCTTCTTTTTAATCTGCCACCAGAAGAATCTATTTACTTCTACTATACTCTTGGGTTTATAGTGTTTCTAGTTCTCCCATGTCTTTACATTGCTATATGCATCGATATATACGGGTTGTAATTTCTGGGTTGTTGTTAGATTTTACACTTTCCCTTATATTTCGATGTCCCTGCTTCTGTCTTCTATAGTCATCGTCATCCATAGTTAATGCTCTCTTCTATTTGCTGCGGTTTATACCCCGAATTTCTATTTCGGAGCTTTGTCCTTTCGTTTCTTCTTCTTGCGATTAAATAGCTCTCGTAATGGTCCGGAATTCGTATGTATGGATTTCAGAAGGAATATAGTAATTGTTCTAAGAAGGAAAGGGCAATGGTAAATCCTGATTTGTTAAATTACCAGAATACCCTAAAAAAGACCGAATCATCAAGAAATAGTTCCTTGATATGTTTAGAGATTAAGTAGAATGTAAGAGTCGTGTAAATGGTACATGATGACGGTATATTCTGTGAATCATCACGTCCATTAGAAACTTAGCATGAATTACCGTAATATAATGACGTTGATCAAGTGTCATTATATTATACTAACCCATGCATCAGTTCCCAACACTACTTCAAAAACATTCATATTTGAATTTTTCAGAATTTAGCAGCTAACACAGTTTCTTTTATGTTGCAGATATTACAGGGAGATAAATGATCTCATATAAGAATAGTTGTGATAATATTTCTAGAAATATGGAGAATATGTATAATGGAAGATACGAAGATACCTTATGATATTTAAGGTAAGATGATGATGAAGAATATCTGTCTGTGAAGGTTTAGACTAAGGGGTAATGTGTTTGCTAACTATTCCAGCAGACACTGAATCATTTGGATCCTTTGAAGGTAGATTCAGTCCTTGTGATTTATCCACAGCTTCCTTCATACTTTGCTCAATCCGTTTTTCAGTACCAAATCCTTTCTTTTTCTGAGCTTTACCAACTCACTATCTTCTTTCATCAAACATTTGGCCGTTCAGATCATCTACCATTTTTTTTTTTTTATGTTTCCTCTGCATTTAATGCTATAATATCTGAATCACTGGTTATCAATTCGAGATGGGTTCAGAAGAATCGTGTTTTAGATGATTAAACGCTGGTGGTAATATGGTGGAATATGAAAGGTTCCCCAGTAATAATGATGAAAAGGCAACGTATCTAACAGGGTTATAATAAGACTGGTCCGACTGCAAAATCGAAGTTGACTTGCTGGAGCTGTGACAAAATTGGCTACTTTGAAAAGGAATCGAAATGTTGTTTTTGCTAGAAGAATTCGACGCAGGTACATGTTAGATTATGACTTTGGTTTCGAGAGTTTTTCAGGTACAAAACTTCGGGTAACGTGTGGTAGGATCATCATCTCAATTGTTTATTATTTGATGTGTCTTCTAGAATTTCGAAGGGATTTAATTGCAGATTGTCATAGTCAATATCCAAATGATGAAATCGTCCTAAATCCCGAATGATTTTTCATATACATCTTGTGTGTTACGATTAAAAGTGATGTTCTATCACAGTTTTGAAGTCAAAGTATAGCTTTGAAAAATGTAAAGATCTAAGAGTGATGATTTTGGTTGTATCTCGAGTTGAATTCTGAAATTCCCAAAATCAGAATATGTAATTAGATTCGAATGAGTATGGTTGTTTTGATTTCTGTAGAAGAATGTAAATTGGTTTACTTGATGATTATTGAATCAAAATTGAAGAATGTAACATATTAATTGTGATTTTATATATCTCTCGGGTATTACCTACCCGTTAAAAAATTTCACAAATAATATTTTGAACAAGAATTCTCATGAAAATATATGTGGGTATATTTTCTTCAGATGTAGTACAGATTCAATGAGTTAATATAATACTAAGCTCATTTGATTTTCGGATTGAATTAGAAATGAATTTTCTCTAAAACATTAGATATTACATAATCTTTGCGAAGTATTTCACTAATGTAATCAATGCTTCAATGTTTATATGTATTTTCTTTGTGAATCATGCTGATGTTCATAGAACTCTTGCTAATTTCGCAAGATACGAATATTGTTTTCCCGTAAATTTCGGGTATATCGTAGATTAAAGTGTATAATCAAACATGTTATTGAATGATACACTTGATTTATTATGAACCGGAGTTCATTAGATTGAAACAGAGATTGTGGTTAACAATGATTAAGTTGTTAATGAAGGATGTACATCATAAGATATTAGTAATATGAATTTAAACGAGTAGTATCTACTCTTTTTCAATTCATACTTAATAGCTTAGTACAAAAAGATTTATTATAATTCCAGAATTCATATATATAAAATATATAACAATTCTTCAGAAGGAATGAGTTAATACTATATAACTCGTTGATACAACATATTCGTTGTTGATTGGTAACGATTTCCACGGTGATTCTTGAACTGATGGGATTTGTGATGTCATAGGTGTTGCTGATTCTGACGATGCTGACGTTACTGACTATACTGGTGATGCTAACGGTACTGTTGCTGCTGATGATACTTCCGGTAATTGCTAGTGATGCTTGTATAACAAGTAAATCGCACACCATCCTTGTTAGGGTTTCGATTCTTCCTTGGCTCATTTTGGTTCACTCATCTGATTTAGGGTTAGGGTGGAAATAGATAATCTCTAAGACTTTAGAGATTACATAATCGCCGTAGAATATTCCTCCGATGAAGTTATGAATCAATACTTCATCGTTTGTTGTTGTTGGTACTCCTTAGTATCTATGATGCGTGTGATGTTGATATCCGAGGTATAGATTATGATGTTGAGGCGTGTGATGCGAATGTGATTGTTGATGATGGTAATGGTACTGTTGGTGTTAATGATGATGATACCGTTGATGCCGGTGATGCTGCTGATGTCTAGAGTATTGAGGTTTGCGATGTTGATGTTACTGGCGGTACTGATTATGCTGCTGGTGCTGCTGATGGTGTTTGTAATCCTTGCACCATAAGCTCCAAAGCCATCACGCGTGCGCGAAGTTCGTTAACTTCTGCTAGTACACCGGGATGATTGTCGGTTGGGACGAGCGGATAAATAAAATCTAGGATTTGATGTAGGATATAATCGTGACGAGATACTCTGGAAATGAGAGAGAAAATGGTTTCACGAACAGGTTCATCGGTAAGTGCTTCAGGTTCATCGCCAATAGGGCAATTTGGTGGATGGAAAGGATCACCTTCTTCTTGTCTCCAATAATTGAGGAGGCTACGAACCCATCCCCATTTCATCCAGAATAGATGATGACTGATTGGTTGATCCATTCCGGTCACACTATTTTCGGAGCTCGAATGGAAATCCATATCGACATAGCTGTCGAAATCTGAGGAGTTCGAACTAGATGCGGAATCCATCTCGTATGATCAGAGAAAGAATTTTGGTATAAAATAGATTGTAGAATTTAGATTTGGTATTCCTCAATACATATTTTACATATGTATATATAATACCAAAATCCCATAGATTTCGGAGAATCTTTGAAAGATGTTAGTCAAAGTTCACAGTAATAAATACGCTAAGATATTAATTAGCAGATATGCTAAGATGTGAATTTCGTCTATACGCTGTTATGCAATAAATGCAGGAAAACGAGTCTAGACTTAAGATGATAAGCAGATAATTTCCTAAGGATGATAAGTAGATGATTTCCGACACAAAATGATAAGCAAAGCTTTTGACATGCAGACACGGTCGAAGTCCAGACTCACTAATGCATCTTAACAACTAACAGTAAGACACACTAATGCAAGACCTGGTTCGCTAAGACCACCGCTCTGATACCAACTGAAAGGACCCGTTCATATACATTATAAACGATTCACAATAGTTGATTACATCGCGAGGTATTTGACCTCTATATGATACATTTTACAAACATTGCATTTGTTTTTAAAAGACAAACTTTCTTTACATCGAAAATTGACAGGCATGTATACCATTTCATAATATCCACTATTCAACTATAAATTGACTTAATAATAATAATCTTTAATGAACTCAATGACTTGAATGTAACGTTCTTCGAAATATGCCATGAAAGACTCCAATTAATACCTTTAAAATGAGCAAATGCACAGCGGAAGATTTCTTTAATACCTGAGAATAAACATGCTTTAAAGTGTCAACCAAAAGGTTGATGAGTTCATTAGTTTATCATAATCATTCATTTTCATCATTTTAATAGACCACAAGAATTTCATTTCCAGTTCTCATAAATATACGTCCCATGCATAGAGACAAAAATCATTCATATGGATTGAACACCTGGTAACCGACATTAACTAGATACATCGACATTAACTAGATACATATAAGAATATCCCCTATCATTCCGGGATCCTCCTTCGGACATGATATAAATTTCGAAGTACTAAAGCATCCGGTACTTTGGATGAGGTTTGTTAGGCCCAATATATCTATCTTTAGGATTCGCGTCAATTAGGGTGTCTGTTCCCTAATTCTTAGATTACCAGACTTTAATAAAAAGGGGTATATTCGATTTCGATAATTCAACCATAGAATGTAGTTTCAATTACTTGTGTCTATTTCGTTAAACATTTATAAAAGCGCATGTATTCTCAGTCCCAAAAATATAAAGGGTAAAAAGGCAAATGAAACTCACCATACTGTATTTTGTAGTAAAAATACATATAACATCATTGAACAAGTGTAGGGTTGGCCTCGGATTCACGAACCTATATTAATTATATATATTTATATGTCGGTCAAAATTTGTCTAACAATTTAGGCCAAGTCATAGTGTACCACAATCCTAATGCTCGAGTCTGACTCAACAGTATAGTAACATGTTATATTACCCGTGCTCAGTTAAAATTCTAGTAAAAGGTGACGTGTGAAACAACGTAACACAAATGGTTTCATAATCATAAAATAGTATTTTAGTATTTAGAGAAAGTCAACACAAAAAAAATTAACTGAAAAGTTAACGGGAAAAGTCAAAGTTCAAGGTCAAAAGTCAAAGGTTAAAGTAAAAACGAGGTCGCATGCAAAAATACAATAACTTATACAACAAAATGATTTTTCGGTCAAACATGACTAAACGGCAGCTTCAGCGATTTTTAGAAAAATTATCGGAACTCCGATTGATAAACGGCCAAAGATAAAAGTTATACATTACCAAAAAGATTAAGCATACATTTTACAGAAGTAAACTAAACCTAGACAACTCGTAGTTGCCAACGCAGTTTCGGCGTTTCAAAGTTAATTTTTCAGCTTTAATAAATTTACAAAAGTGACCGAGTAGCCTACTTTGGAGATTTTTAGAAAATTCCTCGAAACTCGGATTGACAAACGGTCAAAGCCTTCAAATTCTCGTTACCACAAAGATATAACATGATTTTCGGCAAAAGTAAACACACATCAGGCCGACCATGACACGTGATACAAAACTGACATTTTTAATAAAAAAGTTTCAGCTCTTTTTAGAATTTTAAAATGTGACCAAACAGTCAACTTTGACGATTTTTAGAAAAATCGTCGAGACTCAAATTGACAAACAGCCAGAGTCGTTTGTTAGACCTTACAGCAAAGAATTCAGTGGTATTTTTGTTTTAATCTGAAACAACGCAGGTCAGCGAGAATTTTAGTTTCCGTATCGACGTTTCATCAAAATTTACAAAACTTCTTTTATCCATAACTTGACAACCGTTCAACGAATTCATTTGATATCTAAATGAAAAGTTCTTAATTTTTCGCTAGCTTTCCAAAGACATGCATATTTTATACCTTATTTTATCCCTAGTATAACAACCTTTAAGATTCAACATTACTTATCTAAGGGCAATATCAAATATACAAGCATGCACAATCCTATATTCTCGAGCACTAGTCAAGGATACACTATTGGTATATAAAAATTAAATTATGAGTACTCACGTATCAATATTGAGATTCAATATTGTAGGAAAGGTACGTAGACGCAACGGAGATGACAAACACTAAATTGACCTCATGAGCATACCCATGGACCATACCCATCACCTCCATAGCTATAACCCATAATTTCCTTAGCCCTATCCTACTCATAAAACTTGTCTTGAAATGACCCGCTCATGACCTCGTCGTAATATTTTATGTATAACTAATAAATATACTACTAGTAATAATAATAATAATAATAAAAATTTTAATTTTGATAATAATAATAATTAAAATAAAATAAATAATATTCGGAGTGTATATCTTATACATAGATCGAGTGAAATATGATGGATGAATGCACAATTTGAGTTTTATAGGCCCGATCTGGGACCCACACTTCCGCAATCACGGACGTTTGATGAAATAATTGTCCACATTTGTGGAATCTTTAAAACAGCTCATAAAGCACTTAACATGGCTACCGACACATTAATAAACTCTATAAACGTAAATGATACATATGTATTTATTTATATTATTTAATATATATTATATTTAATCTTTAGAATTAATTAAATATTATATTATATTTACGCTCATGGTAAAAATATAATTTTTACAAAAATGACACGGTCGTGGTCTCACGACTCATGTACCACTTTCGGTTTTTCGGGCGCACTTTCGTACGTTTAGAAAACTAGCCTTTTACGTTACGTGACGTGTACCTTTTACAAAAATTAGACTTACTCAACAATAAATTACCTTTATAAAAATATAACTTATAAAATTGAGTGTTGTGGTCATTTCCTTCTATAAATTAAAGTCTCTTTGTTTGTCAAAATATTTTATTTTAAATTAAACATTTTATGACACGTACCTTTATTAAAAACTAGACTTAAATTAATTAAAAACTAACCCACTCAAAGTGTAACTTAATCTGTTGAGTGTTTTGGTCATTTACTTTTATAATTCATAAACTTGTTATTTATCAAAGCCTATTTATTAATATTAGTTTAATATCAAAACGTTTTATGACTAATTTAAATTAAAATTTATAATCTTATACATATTTTTGAAATATTTATCTAATAACATACTAGTTATCCTTTCAAAACTAATTATATAATTTAAGTTCATTTACATAATCGAAAATCCTATAACATTTGTGCTTTAAAACTTAATTTTTGATTTCATTCTTTTATGCGTAAATGATTAGTTTAATTTTCTTAACTTTCTAAATAATATATCTTAATATAACATATCAAATGGGTTTATCTAGTCAACGAATCTTATCCCAATTATTCCTCCTATATGATAAATCGAGTATTATGAAATTCGATTCTCCACTAACTTTTGTCTAACTCCCAATAAGTGATACTTTGTTCTTACTTGTAAATCACATTACCATTTATTCCGAATACCGTTAAAAAGTAAGGGTTTCCTAATTCAAAGTGGACCTCATAACAGAGACTCATAATCATAGTTCAATGTATCCGATAATTCAATCATTTGATATTATCTTTTAATCTCGTCGATAAACTTACATCGAACAAATACATTTATACAAAGTATTATCTATTCAATACCTTGATAGCATTTCCAAGTTCATAAAATAGATCTCATATCTTATATTCATATTAACTAATCCGTTCAATGTTTCATTAATATATTTCATTTTCATAATCACACCTATGTATAAGTATTTATATTTATTTACACATAATTGCTCGTGAATCGTTAGGCATGGTCAAAGGGTATTTGATTAAATGAATATAGTTTCAACACTTTCGAGACTCAAACATTACAGATTTGCTTATCGTGTCGGATATATATAAAGGTTAAAGTTTAAATTTGTTCGGAAATCTCCGGGTCATCACATGGTTGACACTTGAAAGCATGTTTATTCTCATGTTTGAAAGAAATCTTCCGCTGTGCATTAGCTCATTTTAAGGATATTACTTGGAGTCATTCATGGCATATTTCGAAAGACGTTGCATTCGAGTCATTGAGTTCATAAAGATTATTATTAAGTCAATTATAGTTGGATGTATTATGAAATTGTATGCATGCCTTCAACTTTAGATGTGAATAAAGTTTGTCTTTTAAAAACGAATGCAATGTTTGTAACATGTATCATATAGAGGTCAACTACCTCGCGATGTAATCAACTATTGTGAATCGTTTATGATGCATATAAACGGGTCCTTTCACTTCGCAAGATATGAATGATGTTTTCTAGAAAGTTTCGAGTACATCGAAAATGAAGGTGTAAGATCAAACATGTAATTGAATAGTACACTTAGTGATTTTGAGTAAGGAATGTGTGTATATATGTTTGGTGTGTTTCCTTGTGCTTTGATTTAGATCCAGAACCTAGAAATCGAGCTTTTGGGCATAAAATCACCAAATCGGCGAAGCTGATGGTGATACAGTGCTGCTCAAAAAATTGTGCCCAAGAAACAGTGCTCGAAAACCCTAGTGCTCGAAAACCCTAGTGCCCGAAAACAGTATATTGCTCGAGAACCTTTTGTTGCTCGAGAAGTTTATAGTGCTCGCAAATCTGGTCTGTTGTGTGAATATTTCTGTTGAATATTAAATTGTGTTTCAACACTTGGATATATTATTAACTTGGGATATTTTGTGATTCTCAGGTGATAAAGTGGAAGTGAAGACTCAGTAATATAAGACCACTGAGTTTTGTTGGTATCGGTGAGTAGGACTATCTTTATGGGCATGATTATACAGTGACAAGTGTAGTGATTAGTGCCATGCTTATGACTAGACTGTTTAGGAGTCTGTGACCAGTGCAGTGACTATATGTGATTATGTGCACACCAGTGAACGTCGATGGTGAATTTCGACGTAAGAGGTCAATGCTATTTACCTTGTGTATTTAGGGTGATAGTATTGGGTCCAAGTGTTACTGATTAGTGGTATAGTATGAATGACGAGTGCGTCACGTCTGGAAGACTATACCAGTGACTCAGTAGTGTGGACTATCGGTATATTCCAGCTTGATCAGCTATGGGTTGCCGGTCCTCTTGTGTGTGGCTTTAAGTGATTAGTGACCAGTGCCTTTAAGGTGTGATTGATGCTTGTAGTGATGTCCACTTAGATATTGACATTCACTTAGCGTTATGCTAATTCTCCCACAGTGTTTTGCCTTGCAGGTGTGTATTAGTGGCCTTTGGTGGGTATAGCCGGGCAAATGAAGATGTTTGACACAGTGTGACTCTGATGTTTTATGTAAATGATTTTATAATATGATCTGTAATTAAGTAACACCAGTAATTTCGTGAAATATAACTATAAGTGTGATTAATAGTTAATAATTGACTTCCGCTGTGTATTTAAAAAAAAATATCTAGGGTATTATAAAGGAGCAACGACATATGCTCTAAACTTTAAGAAAAAGTATTTTGTCATCGTATCTCTACTTATGATAACAATTTATATTTAACGATAGTAACTTACTAAAGTCAAATATTGCTCAACCACAAATATGAGTGACAATATTATTTATTTTTAATGAAGTACGCATCACACTCCCACTTAATTAGGGATTTATTACTTTTCTCATATTTACTTCTCAAATGCGGTAAGAGCATCTTGAACCTCTTGCTCTTCCAAACGCATTGGATATTCATGCTTCTCAATATTTAAAAAAAAAATTATATTTAACTTAAATTTATCGTTAAGTTAAACAACGTTGTTAGATGTGAAAGCCATGATAGAACTCAAAGTTCAATTAATGCGAAACTAAATAATATCCATCCATATACACAAAACACTTTGTCTATAATCATAATATGTCAAATTATAGTTCACAATAGGTCGTGAAGAAAAAGTTCACTATGTTCCCAATTATCGTCCACAAAGTCTATCACGAAACTACAATTAACATAACCAATCATGCAAAGTTATCTATTATAGCACATATGCTAATTTTATAAAGGTTCTAATTTCACTAAAAAATTACTTCACTGCAAGAAAGTTTAATTATTATACTTAATAATAATTCATATGTACAATATTTCACAAAGAAATATACAATAAATTTGGTCCTCATATAAATTTTTTCTTTCTTTTTCTCAATAATTCTATTCTATAAGAAATATAGAAAAAGAATAATATTAAATTGTATACATAACCTCACAAGATATTGTATTTACTTTGAAAAGTAAAGAAAAATTATCATAATTATTACAATAATAATTAATTGTTATGATCACAATTTATTTACACAAGTACATCTTTCAAAAGAAAGAAAGTTATAACCACTTCAAAAATGATTAACTAAGTTTTATTCTCAATACAAAACTTTCTTGAATATCAATAAGCTGTATTAAAGAAAAACAAAATTTAAAACACTTATCACCACAAAGATAATTTAATGAACCAAATAATAGTATTTGAACTATTACAAGTTCATTTAATAATTCACTATAAATACATATAAGTTATTACAAAAATAACTGTATAGTTCAAAACTCGAGAGTCACGAAACTATATTAAAGTGTATTTATTTTGATTTATTATAAAATCATGAGTTACATGATTTACTATAAAATCATGAATTACATAACCCGTTTAATTCATAATCATAACAACTTATGAAAAATTTTAACTATTTAATATGAATGGGCATGAGAGTTACATAACTCCATTAAGAGTGTATGCATAATCAAAACTTAATATCCTTGTAACTAATGCAATAAACAAAAAAAGAATGTATCCCATGGTAAATGAAAAGATTTTTGTTTTGTTTCGTTTCTTATGCGTAACTCATATTCTAGACTACTTAATGCTTGGTACAACATTATATCATCCTTCTGGGTTAGATGATGCTAATAAGTTTGTGGAAACCGCACTATCCTCAAACATACAAAATAACTTAATAATGTATTGCTCGTTCAGTTTCAGTTATATATGTACAAATACTAACAAATAGCAAAAAAATACATTTACGTTCCGTGATATGTACCGAAAGCAACAAAAATATATCAAAGCAATATGTAGTTTTAATTACTACTCAATGACCTAACACTAAAAATATAAACTTGTACTCGGATGTAAATAGGCATTTTGCAAACAAAATATATCAGTTACAAATGAAAATAGATAATCTAGTATATTGCTAATTTCTTGATTAACATGGTATACAAAACGTTTGAGAATATAAATGAGAGACATATTTCTCATTAAATATATTGCTATTCATTTGTATTATCATGTAAACACAAATATGATGTTCCATAAAAAAAGATACGAACATTATAAACAAATATGTCTAAACAATAAACTAGTTTTTATTGTAAAATTTACAGTAACATTCATATAATCCACATTAACACTATACTACGAGTTGGTTGATTTAGCATGAATAAAAAAAATTGAATCTTACAATTCGTGTAAAATTAGTATTCAACTGGGAAATAAACTTTATAGCTCTTGATACCCATGTTGTATTTAGAGAATTCGGAATGTACCCGAATACATAGCGAAAGCGGAGAGGATCGACATTGTTTATGTCACCTGTCGGGAAAAGCAATCACAAACGGAAAGCTTTCATGGTTCACAACCTAAGATTCCCTAATCTTGTTTGCCTCAAAACATAAACGAACTTGAAAAGAACATTTTCCTTGTCTTTCTCATTGTTTCTCTCATGTGTGTATTCTCTCTTTTGGTTACACATATATGTATACATTATATAGTGAGCTAATACTAACCACCAAATATGTGAAAGGTCACCATGATTATGATACTTATATCTCATTAACAAGTAATTTAATGATTATTAGTAATACATAATTACTAACATCATGAATACACTTTATTACCTTTCAAGGTAGTTAGTGGACGCATTGGATACGGGTCAAACCGGATCCAAGTTCCAACATTTCATAATTGTGTGTTATATGTGTGAAGGATATCAAAACAACAAGAAAAGTGTGTTTTAGTGTTAAGGCGCGTCATGGCTTGTAATACCCCGTCAGAATTCACTAACGGCGCATTAACTCTGGTCCCAATGTTTGGCTTGACTTCTACATGACAGCAATGTTCTACAGCGGAAGCAACTAATACCTGAGATAAAACATGCAAAACGGATCAACATAAAGTTGAGTGAATCTACAGGTTTAGTAAATCTTTTCGTAAGTTAGGCCACAAGATTTTCTTGAAAAACGTCATAGGAAAAGTATACATTATCTTGAGCACTTGATTATAAAGCTTTATGGCGCTACACCGATTAAGTGTACGAGTTTACCTTGTCATGGCACTACACTGATTAAGTGTACGTGTTTATCTTATCATGGCACTACACTGATTAAGTGTACGTGTTTATCTTATCATGGCGCTACACTGATTAAGTGTACGTGTTTATCTTATCATGGCGCTACACTGATTAAGTGTACGAGTTAATCAAGCTATGAACTCATATGTATAGTCGTTTAAGTTACTTGTGCCTAATATGTAAAACATTTGTAAACACAGTTTAAGAAATAGTTTCAAAAACAGCATGTATCTCATCCCAAAAATGTTAAAGAAAATGGGACTGTAGACTCACCTTAGCAAAAGCACTCGTAAAGATCTTAGTAAATCGTACTGTTGTCGAACACTCTCGACTGAACAACGTAACCTAGTCAAATAGGTCATCTTAAGTATACACATATAGGTCATAATGTCAACCCATAGTGTACGCAAAGTCCTAGTGCTCAGACTGACTCAATGAACAAGTAAAAGTCAACTAATCCAAGCAAGTCAACCAAAGTCAACCCTAAAGTCAACTCGGTCAATGTGGTTAACTAAAGTCAAACATCTCAGTAGGTCATACAAACATGATCAATAAGTCAAACCTAGGTCAAGTATCACTTTACAAGTCATAATTAAGCATATTGCACTTTTGCACCTTAAAGCATGCCTTAGAAATTCGTACGTCGTAGAAAGATCCAACTATAGCTCATAGCACATAAATCATTAAATCATAAAAAACTCCAGATCATAAATAGACTTAAAATCGATTCCAAAAATTCCGGCCAAAGCCTCATACGAAAAATAAAAGTCCAATATCAGAAAGGGTCTATTCATAGTTCATTACAGAAATTTCTGCCCGCGCGTCAGTTTTTAAACATTTTTCATAAAATATAAAAAATAGATTTTGACGAACGGCCAATTGGAGGCTTCTCAAAACATCTCAAAATATTATTTATAAAATAATAAAAGACATTGCTTTAGCCAATTCGTACATTTTTGCAAATCTTTACAGACTCATCAGTTTTTAATCATCAACCGGACACATCAGGTAGACGAGCATATATCTCATGGAAAATCACGTTCTCGTAAGTTCGAATACAAATGAAACATGTAAAGGAACACTTAGAATAACATATTCCAGAATATCAAAGTCTCAATAAATTCCTAGTTCACTCTAGAAATTTTTATGTAACTTTGAAAAACGATTCAGCTCACTTTAAAAATCAAATCTTCGTTTTGACATAACGGGAGCATTACATAACCTTTTGACGCAAATCTTAAGTCTAAATTGCATAAATTTTCACAAGGAATACAGTAGTGCACTTTATATGATCTAAAACACAAAGCATGCAACTCTGAAATTTCGAATATCATGCAAACCCTAATGAAAACTTCGATTAAGCATATCTTGAGCATACGATAACGAAATCAGCAAAATCGGAGTCTAAAATTAATAACTTTTCGATATCTTTCTATTTAAACATATTAAAAGATTAGATCTCATGTCAATTAAATCAGATCAACAAGAAACAAATTCGTTTTTCATGCAATCAACACCAATCGAGCAATTAAACGATAAACGATAACATAAATCACCATTAATTGAGCACTAGACTTGATTACACTATGTAATGGAACAAAAATCAGATCTAATAAGATTAGGATTTTCAATTATACCTTAGAAACACAAATTGCAAGTATGTACGCGTTGAGGATGAAGAAAGCAACAACTTTAATGCACGAGACTTGTTATAATTTTAAGTTTTGAGTGGTGTTCTTGTGGGGATGGTGATCGATGATGAAGATGATGATATGTGGCTGTAAATTTCGTGGGTTAGGGTTAAGGGAGAATAAATGAGTGTATTTCTCTAATTAGGGGTTTTAAGGGTTAGCTTTTGGGCCCTAATCAAGGTTAAATGGAAACTAGGAGAAGTAATAGCCCAAAATAGATCAAAGAAGGCCCCCTTCTTGTGGATTTCGGCCTAGAGGCTGGAAAAAGGCTCCTTGGGCTTTATTTTGTCTAGGTAGTTTAAGTATTGTGCAATCCATCGAGCGTTGTTAACCGAAAACGCGAACCGGAACGTTAAACGTCAATTTCTCGCGTTTTTAATCTATATAAATTCTAATAAATTGAAAGTATCTTTAAAACATAATAATTACATAAAATAATTATTAAAAGTGAAATACCATTCGTTTCGTTATTTTCTTGTACGCGCGTGGTCCGTTTCGGGTGCCGTTAACCGTACCGGATCTTCGGAACGTTAACTAGTCGTTAAAACGAATTCACCGGGTTTAATTTACTAAATAAATAATAAATTAAATAAGTTTTTCATAAAGTCAATAATTATTAAAAATAATTATTTTATCGTTTTTCTGAGTTCCGTAAACTGAAAAGCTTTCTAGGCGATTAACTTAATCGTGACGTTTTCTAGTTATTTCGCTATCCGTAATAAGTTCATAAATTAATATAACATATTAATTCAAGTAATCCACTAGGATCAAATATTTATTTAATTCTGTTAAACACATACGGTTCTAAGTAATCACCGTTAAATACTTAACGGACAAGTAACGATAGTAACGGAAAAAGTCGGGTTGTTACATTACCCACCTGTTATGAAGAATTTCGTCCCGAAATTTTAGTGCACGTCTGCCATAGTCGTATCCTCGGAAAACAGTTGCGGATACTTTAGTCTCATTTGATCTTCACGCTCCCACGTGAATTCTGGTCCTCTACGGGCATTCCTCCGATCTTTTACAATCGGTATGTTGCTCTGCTTTATACGTTTGACCTTACGGTCCGTTTTTTTAATAGTTTCCTCTACGAAATGAAGTCTACTATCAACTTGTATCTCATCCAAAGGAATTATCAAACTTTCGTCCGATGAGCATTTCTTCAAGTTAGAAACGTGAAAAGTGTCGTGAATCTCGCTAAGTTCTTGCGATAGTTTCAATATGTACGCTACCGGTCCAATTCTTTCGATAATCTCAAACGGTCCAATATATCTCGGACTTAGCTTGCCTCTTTTACTGAAACGTACTACACCCTTCCAGGGTGATACCTTGAGCATAACCTTTTCTCCAACCTAAAATTCTAAATCTCGCCTTCTAACGTTGGCGTAACTCTTTTGAAGACTTCGCGCCGTTTTCAGTTTCTCTTATATCTGCACGATCTTCGCGATTGTTTCGGGTATGATCTAAGGACCATTCGATTGACTATCTCCTAACTCAGTCCAATGTACAGGTGATCTGCACTTTCTGCCATACAGTGCTTCAAAAGGCGCTGCCTTTATACTTGTGTGATAACTATTGTTATAAGAAAACTCTACTAATGGTAAATGTTTATCCCATCCGATTCCAAAATCAATAACACATGCTCTTAACATGTCTTCTAATGTCTGAATGGTTCTCTCACTTTGACCTTAAGTCTGTGGATGGTATGCTGTACTCATGTCTAAACGAGTTCCCATGGCATCTTGCATAGCTTGCCAAAATCTAGATGTAAATCTACTATCTCTGTCGGAAATAATGGATAGCGGCACTCCATGTCGAGAAACCACTTCCTTTAGGTAAACCTGTGCCAACTTCTCCATCTTATCCGTTTTCCTAATCAGTAGTAAATAAGCAGACTTTGTGAGACGATCAATGATAACGCAAATCATATTATAACCTCCCACAGTCTTGGGAAACTTAGTAATTAAATCCATAGTAATACATTCCCATTTCCACTGGGAATCTCTGGCTGTGTTAGTAGTCCTGACAGTTTCTCATGCTCTGCTTTTACTTAAGCACACGTTGAGCACTCACTAACATAGGTTGCTATATCTGCTTTCATATTAGGCCACCAGTGCAGTGCCTTAAGATCTTGGTACATCTTGTCGGATCTAGGGTGAATAGAATGCCTTGTCATGTGTGCCTGATCTAGCACTAGTTCCCTTAATCTGCCAAATCTCGGTACCCAAATTCTATCTAAGAAGTATCGGATTCCATCTTCTCGAATGAAAAACTTTTTGTCCATCCCTCTGAGTGACTCAATATCAACATTCTCTTCTTTTAATGCCTCTGGCTGTGCATCGCGTGTCTGAGAAGTAAGGTTCCTTCGAATAGTCAAGTTTAATGCTCTAACTCGAATAGGCTTAAATCTCTCCTTCCTACTCAAAGCATCTGCCACTACATTAGCCTTACTAGGATGATAGCTAATGTCGCAGTCGTAGTCATTCAATAGCTCGATCCATCGTCTCTATCTCATATTAAGCTGTTCCTGATCGAAAATATGCTGCAAACTCTTGTGGTCCGTGAAAACAGTAAACTTAGTACCATACAAATAGTGTCTCCACATCTTCAACGCAAAGACTATAGCACCAAGTTCTAAATCGTGAGTCGTGTAATTCAACACATGTATCTTCAATTGTCGTGATCTATAAGCAATCACTTTCGTACGTTGCATCAACACGCAACCAAAACCCCGTCGTGAAGCATCACAGCAAACTACAAAATCCTCGGTTGCTTCGGGTAAAGACAAAATCGATTCAGTCGTTAACTTCTCTTTTAACAACTGAAATGCAGCTTCATGCAACTCGGTCCATTTATACTTCTTACCCTCGTGAGTCAATGCTGTTAACGGTCGGGCAATAGTAGAAAATCCCTTAATGAATCTTCTATAATAAACGGCAAGACCTAAGAATTGCCGAACATGAGTTGGCGACTTAGGAGTCTCTCATTTCTTGACTATTTCTATCTTCGCAGCCATAAGTCACACTTCGAAAACTTCGCATACAGCTGCTCATTCCTAAGCATCTCAAGTAGCAAACGAATATATTGCTCATGTTCCTTCTCATACTTGAAATATACCAGAATATTGCCGATAAACACAATAACAAACTTGTCTAGATATGGCTTACACACACGGTTCATGAGATCCATGAACACAGCCGGTGTGTTCGTCAATCCAAATGGCATTACGGTAAATTCGTGATGTTTGTAGCGTGTTCTAAACGATGTCTTCGGTATATCTGTCTCTTTTATTCTCATCTGATGGTAACCTGACCTCAGATCATCTTAGAGTAACATCTAGATCCTTGTAACTGATCTAACAGATCATTGATTCTCTGTGGCGGGTATCTATTCTTGATACAAGGTCTCATAGATCCATCCTTCTTCCTAACAAAGAGCACATGTGCTCTCCATGGTGAAGAGCTCGGTCGAATGAATCCTTTGTCTAAAAGCTCTCGTAACTGACTAGACAGCTCTTTCAATTCTGAAGGTGCAAGCCTATTCGGTGCACGTGCTACAGGCGTCGCTCCCGGCATTAAGTCAATCTGAAATTCTACGTCTCTATGCGGTGGAAGACTTGGTAATTCTCTCGGAAGAACCTTAAGGAAAATTTCTAACGGTTGGGACATCTTCGAGTCTCTTAACTACTGATTCAACTTTGCTCACATGTGCCAGAATTGCGAGACATCCTTATCTCATGTACTTCTAGACCTTCGAGCAATTAATGTAACACAACGGTGTACCGATCTTCTCTCCGTACACCATCATTGATTCGTCTTTGGTAAAAGAAATTCGAATGGCTTTCTGGTCGCAACAGCCTCGGTTGTGTCGTTAGATAACCAGTCCATTCCAACCACAAAGTCAAATAAAGAAATATGGTAGTCCAAGTAAAATAATTTAACTCCAAACATCACTCAAGTAGATTTCTATTGTAATGGCTCGCCAATCGTCGGAAAAAGTAATGTTCGGTACGAAAGGTTGTTATGAGCTTAACAGTATGGGTCTTAGCTTCTAATTTGCAAAGCAATCGTTGATTTAAGTTTGGGGTGAGTTTCGGGTGAGAGATGTTTACGATGGGAGTGTACGATTAAACTTCTTAAAGCAGGATCTCCTTAAACCAAAATGACATCAATCTTTATGCTTTTTCTTCCCAGTTGATAGTTCCATAGAGTTTACATTGTCTAAGGCAGATACTGGATTCTAAATGTTGAGACGGGATTCTTTAACGATTAAGCTTCTATCGGCATCGGTGTTGAGAGTATATAAACGTTATGATTGTTAAGTAGGAACGAATTCTTGACAAACTTTATTGAAGTTGATGTTGAAAGCAGGGTGAGTTATCAGACTTGCCCACATCGGTGGGGGAGAAGAACGAAATACCCTTTATGAGGGAAGGTGTGAATACCTCTTCCGGTAGACTCGTATTGGAAAGCAAAATCGTGAAGCCGCGGGTGGCTGAATGATAGGAAAGTCGGACGTTAAGTAGACAATATCTACTACTGATTTAGCAGGCTGTTACAAGGAATTCATCCTCTGAAGATAAATCTAAAATGAGTCGTGATGCATAGTAGCTAGTAGTAAATCGTGGAGGTGCTAGTAGTGTTGAGTAGTATTTATTAGTAGTAAGTAGCAATGGGTGGCATCAAGTAGTAACTAGTGATTACAATCCATGAGAAGTAGGCGATCGGTCGAGACTAGCAGTGAGAGGCGGCGTTGTGTAGTAGTAAGAAACGATAGGTAGTGGTATGAGATGATGAGTATGTTCTAGCAGTGTCTTCATAGTTCCAAGTAGTGATCGGTGGTGGCGGACAGTGTCGAGTAGTGACGAGTTGTGACGTGATTACACGCTTCTTATAGGTTATAATAGCAATTAATGTGCACAGTGAAAATTTCTACTCATATTTGAGATTATACGGTTCATGTTCTAAACGGTGTTTATTATAGTAACCTACTTGACTCGCTCCCAATTCTCTATTTTGTGATGTCAGAACTTCTATATGAGTTATTGTAATGTAATCCCGGTCATTACATTACGCTATCTAACATATCCATTCGACATCACTCCATAAGTTTAAGATAGCGTAGTCAACTTAATTCTCTTAAGTGTCGCGTTGTGTGTACGTATGTGATTCGTGACATCATATATTTTGTCCAAGTCCATATCATTATGGGTATAGATGCGTATATGCATGTGATGTCTAATATGTAGCCCTACGGGTAGCATAGTAGAGCAAACAGTGCAAGCATGGCGTATAACAGTCATTCTAAGTACACGGCTATAAACTAGACCCACTAATGCGCTCTACGGTTAGCAAACTAATGTATCCTAGTTCCTATAGTCAAAGCTCTGATACCAAATGTAATACCCCGTCAGAATCCACTAACGGCGCATTAACTCTGGTCCTAATGCTTGGCTTGACTTCTACATGACAGCAATGTTCTACAGCGGAAGCAACTAATACCTGAGATAAAACATGCAAAACGGATCAACATAAAGTTGAGTGAATCTACAGGTTTAGTAAATCTTTTCGTAAGTTAGGCCACAAGATTTTCTTGGAAAACATCATAGGAAAAGTATACATTATCATGAGCACTTGATTATAAAGCTTTATGGCGCTACACCGATTAAGTGTACGAGTTTACCTTGTCATGGAGCTACACTGATTAAGTGTACGTGTTTATCTTATCATGGCGCTACACTGATTAAGTGTACGTGTTTATCTTATCATGGCGCTACACTGATTAAGTGTACGTGTTTATCTTATCATGGCGCTACACTGATTAAGTGTACGAGTTAATCAAGCTATGAACTCATATGTATAGTCATTTAAGTTACTTGTGCCTAATATGTAAAACATTTGTAAACACAGTTTAAGAAATAGTTTCAAAAGCAGCATGTATCTCATCCCAAAAATGTTAAAGAAAATGGGACTGTAGACTCACCTTAGCAAAAGCACTCGTAAAGATCTTAGTAAATCGTACTGTTGTCGAACACTCTCGACTAAACAATGTAACCTAGTCAAATAGTTCATCTTAAGTATACATATATAGGTCATAATGTCAACCCATAGTGTACGCAAATTCCTAGTGCTCAGACTGACTCAATGAACAAGTAAAAGTCAACTAATCCAAGCAAGTCAACCAAAGTAAACCCTAAAGTCAACTCGGACAATGTGGTTAACTAAAGTCAAACATCTCAGTAGGTCATACAAACATGATCAATAAGTCAAACCTAGGTCAAGTATCACTTTACAAGTCATAATTAAGCATATTGCACTTTTGCACCTTAAAGCATGCCTTAGAAATTCGTACGTCGTAGAAAGATCCAACTATAGCTCATAGCACATAAATCATTAAATCATGAAAAACTCTAGATCATAAATATACTTAAAATCGATTCCAAAAAGTCCAGCCAAAGCCTCATACGATAAATAAAAGTCCAATATCAGAAAGGGTCTATTCATAGTTCATTACAGAAATTTCTGCCCGCGCGTCAGTTTTTAAACATTTTTCATAAAATATAGAAAATAGATTTTGATGAACGTCCAATTGGGGGCTTCTCAAAAAATCTCAAAATATTAGTGATAAAATAATAAAAGACATCGCTTTAGCCAATTCATACAGTTTTGCAAATCTTTACAGACTCATCAGTTTTTATTCATCAACCGGACACATCACGTAGACGAGCATATATCTCATGGAAAATCACGTTCTCGCAAGTTCACATACAAATTAAACATGTCAAGAAACACTTGTAATAACATATTCCATAATATCAAAGTCTCAATCAATTCCTAGTTCACTCTAGCAATTTTTATGTAACTTTGAAAAACGATTCAGCTCACTTTAAAAATCAAATCTTCGTTTTGACATAACGGGAGCATTACATAACCTTTTGACGCAAATCTTAAGTCTAAATTGCATAACTTTTCACAAGGAATACAGTAGTACACTTTATATGATCTAAAACACAAAGCATGCAACTCTGAAAATTCGAATATCATGCAAACCCTAATGAAAACTTCGATTAAGCATATCTTGAGCATACGATAACGAAATCACACAAAATCGGAGTCTAAAATTAATAACAATTTTATATATCTTTCTATTTAAACATATTACAATATCAGATCTCATGTCAATTAAATCAGATCAACAAGAAACAAATTCATTTTTCATGCAATCAACACCAATCGAGCAATTAAACGATAAACGATAACATAAATCACCATTAATTGAGCACTAGACTTGATTACACTATGTAATTGAACAAAAATCAGATCTAATAAGATTAGGGTTTTCAATTATTCCTTAGAAACACAAATTGCAAGTATGTACGCGTTGAGGATGAAGAAAGCAACAACTTTAATGCACGAGACTTGTTCTAATTTTAAGTTTTGAGTGGTGTTCTTGTGGGGATGGTGATCGATGATGAAGATGATGATATGTGGCTATAAATTTCGTGGGTTAGGGTTAAGGGAGGATAAATGAGTGTATTTCTCTAATTAGGGGTTTTAAGGGTTAGCTTTTGGGCCCTAATCAAGGTTAAATGGACACTAGGAGAAGTAATAGCCCAAAATAGATCAAAGAAGGCCCCCTTCTTGTGGATTTTGGCCTAGAGGCTGGAAAAAGGCTCCTTGGGCGTTATTTTGTCTAGGTAGTTTAAGTATTGTGCAATCCATCGAGCGTCGTTAACCGAAAACACGAACCGGAACGTTAAACGTCAATTTCTCGCATTTTTAATCTATATAAATTCTAATAAATTGAAAGTATCTTTAAAACATAATAATTACATAAAATAATTATTAAAAGTGAAATACCATTCGTTTCGTTATTTTCTTGTACGCGCGTGGTCCGTTTCGGGTGCCGTTAACCGTACCGGATCTTCGGAACGTTAACTAGTCGTTGAAACGAATTCACCGGGTTTAATTTACTAAATAAATAATAAATTAAATAAGTTTATCATAAAGTCAATAATTATTAAAAATAATTATTTTATCGTTTTTCTGAGTTCCGTAAACTGAAAAGCTTTCTAGGCGATTAACTTAATCGTGACGTTTTCTAGTTATTTCGCTATCCGTAATAAGTTCATAAATTAATATAACATATTAATTCAAGTAATCCACTAGGATCAAATATGCATTTAATTCTGTTAAACACATACGGTTCTAAGTAATCACTGTTAAATACTTAACGGACAAGTAACGATAGTAACGGAAAAAGTCGGGTTGTTACATGGCTCAACACTTGGATTGAGGTTCGAAGGTTGCAAGGATGTCAGTTTCAAAATCATGCTTTAAGCCAAGGTGCGGCTCCTCCAGCCACGGCGCGGCTTAAGCCTATCCGGGAGATGATGAGGAAAAACGAGTTTTTTTGCTCTTTATGTTGTTTTCTTGTTTAGATATGCCTATATGAACAACCTATTGTAACCCTAACAAGTGTGCACGAAATTAATAGTGAAAAATCTCTGGTTTGCGCCCGTGGACTAAACCCTTCTTAGTGTTTTGGAGTTAGGATATAACCACGTTAAATCCCATTTCGTTATACTTTATATTTATCGTTTATGCTTTTAGATTATTCGTTTGCCATTCGTGGGTTTTTTTATTGACGATACCACAATCACATGTTCTTGTTTGGGTCCTAAATCCTAAAAATTGCTATCAGAGCTCAAAGTTCGAGTATGGTCACGATGACGATTTTAAAAGCAAGGTGTTCGATATGGTTGATGACTTGGTTTTTTCATCAAGGTTAAATCAAACGACAGATTTGTGTGTCTTGCAACTTGTGTACAGATCTAGAGACTTAGTTGATCGCGGTGAACTTAAGGTATGTCTATGTATCCATGAAAGTTGATCACACCAGGGTTGGTTTGATCGTAGCGGGTTATGATGTAACGGTGCGCGCGGTTGCATTATGATGGCGATTTACTCGCGAAGGGTTACGGAGTCTAAGGGGTCGGTTCTATAGGGTTTTGTTGTAGAAGATACATGGAGAGATTTTCTGAAAGATCCGGGTGATGGATCGGGTTCTTGTTCTTCGTTATCCCGTACGAAGGAACGATTGACCAAAATTCGGATATTCATGCGCAGCTGCAGAAGGCAATTCATAGCGGGTTCGTTAACTGTTGGATCACCTTGAAAATTTTACTGTAAGTAAAAGACATATGTGTCTAGTTGCTATAATATTTTGAGGCCAATCAGACCGTTGGATTTTGAGATACAATTTTTCGAATCTGGGCAGTTTTCAAGATGAATTGTTCAGGTTAGAAGACGCGAGTGCGATACGGATTTGTCTCTTGAAACTTCAAGCGATACTAACTATATTTTTCAGAGATGTAGGTTTGTTATGGAAGCTCGGGAGGTTATTTTTTTCTCTCAGTTTAGAGCGGTTGTTGTAACGAACAAGATGCATCGAGTTGAAAGTCGATAGTGGGAGTTATCGGGGAAGTTTGGTGCTTGCGGGGTTTGGAAACGGGATGACCAATGGTGTTTGGTCAATATTCCAGGGTTTATGGAATATGCGGGATTAGAGTTCCTAGGCACTAACGAAAATTGTTTGCCGAAAGGTGTCAGATAGAACGTGTTTGACGGTTGCTCGGGTTTGGTTGATGTTTCAACAAAAGGAGCGGTTTTCTTCGAGGGTGATCAATTAGGAGTCTTTAGGTGACGAATGGGAGAGGATAATTATGTAAGTCCCAGAACTTGAGCTTTCTGGGATCGTTAAGGGTGTCGGGGGAACTTGCAGTGAGTTTGGTAACCGACAGAAGTTATCGAGCTGACTAGTGGAGTTGTGGAGATGATTATGCGATGTTGTTCTCCAATATTCTCAATATTAGTGTGATGATTCCATGTAATACTAGGGCTTCGAGTACTTGTTTTACTCTCTGATGGGAAAGAAATTTGTGACAGGCTGGTGATACGAACAAAGTTTATTCTCGAGTAGCCGGGGTTTTATTTCTTACTCGTACAGTGGGAGCGTGCTTAGGATGAGAAGATGGGTTTATGAAATTCATAGCTATGAGGAGGTCAGTGAACCAACGAGAATGAGGGAAGTTAAAAAGTTAGTAGATTTTGAGGTTGTGACTACGTTCTCACTGGAGCCTTGATGAAGAGTCTACGAGGGCGTCTGTTGGATTTTCTGATTGCTGGGAAGGAAAATCATAGATAGACAGTGAAATCCTGTACAAGGGTGATCATTGACATGTGTGTTCAGGATTGGGGATGTCTAGAGTGATTGGTCTTCTGGTGTATGAAGATGTTCTTCGTGTTAGAAGATGGTGGCGCAGAAATCGAGAGATGGCCCAAGCTAGCAACGAAGATTAGATTATTACTCAGGTGTTTGAGTGTCGAAAGTCTTCCTTCCCATGGCGTGGAAGTGTGGCATGTCCCAGGTGTTTATTCGGCGGTGTTCAAATGGAGTTCCATAATTAGATAATCTAGAATTGTTGTGGGTGTTTAACACAATTGACAGGTGAAGTTGATTACGTTTTGGCGAGTGTACTTGAAGTTCTCTTTATCGGAAGCTGCCAACTCGAGTAGTTGGAATGTGTGTATCCCAAAAGGCTTTCTTGACAGTATAGATGGGTAGGTTCAATGAAGTCGAGACAGATGATCGAGTATGGGTTGATAAAATGGGTTGTATTTAAATCATCCTTCAAGTGGGAGATTGTTGAATGTGTGAAGGATATCAAAACAACAAGAAAAGTGCTTTTTAGTGTTAAGGTGCACCGTGGCTCATTAAGGCGCATAATGGCTCAACACTTGCATTGAGGTTCGAAGTTTGCAATGCGTGTCAGTTTCAAAATCATTCTTTAAGTCACGACGCGGCTCCTCCAGCCGCGGCGCGGCTTAAGCCTATCTGGGAGTCTGATGAGGAAAAATGTGTTTTCATGCTCTTTAAGTTGTTTTCTTGTTTAGATATGCCTATATAAATACCCTATTGTAACCCTAACAAATGTGCACGAAATTAATAGTGAAAAATCTATGGTTTGCGCCCGTGGACTAAACCATTCTCCGTGTTTTGGAGTTGGGATATAACCACATTAAATCCCGTGTAGTTATGCTTTATATTTATCGTTTATGCTTTTAGATTGTTCGTTTGTCGTTCGTGGGTTTTTTTGTGATTGATGATACCACAATCACATGTTCTTGTTTGGGTCCTAAATCCTAACATGGTGAAGGTTAATTCATATTAATTTCGATTAATGTTAATTAATATTTACAATGATCTTCCCCTTAAACCTCACATCGTACTCTGAATATTTAATATTTATGGAAATATCATTTGGGCCGACAGGTTATTTCCCCGAGAAACTGAAACCATTGAAGCAAGATGATGTTTTGATTATATTTTCAGAATATAAGTGTTCTAAATATTTTATGTAAAATTGACATCAGAGTATTGTGATTGGTGATGACAGTCACCAATATTAGGGGTGGTGAGGGCAGTCATCGATAAAGGAAGTGTTGATGTGGCATCCAGGACTAAAATGGGAGGAACTACACCATTGGGAGTACTCTTAGAATAATTTATTAAAGAATTTCTTGAACGGTTAAATACTTGCTCATATGTTCATAAATAAAATATAAAATAGCCCATTATACAAACCCCTTTAATTTGAAAGCTCAAACTAAATTATTGTAGAAATAATTAAAGGAGATCGGTTAAAATGTCCCCTTCAAGCACAACGTATCACGCACCACGTATGTTGCGTGTGACTTGGTGCGTGATGCATGGTCGCCAAGCATTTAAACATAACAAGAACGTGATAACCCATCACATAGTATGCATTGTGCGTGTTGCCTATTTAATAAGGTGCCCATTCCGGTTTTAAAATTCACACACACCAATAACCGTAAAAGCACACACACATGCGATTTTAAGAAATCAATCGTTTCATCCAATTTTTGCTTCACTCACTCGATTCTGGATAAACTTCAACCTACGATTGTGATTATGCCCCCGGTTGCATGCATCATATACATAATCACACACAAAAAAACACACATTCGTCTTTAAACTTGTTGAACGAGGGAAAATTCGTCAAATCCGACTTATTAAAGTAGTTGATCAAGAAACTAGACATTGACAC
Organism: Rutidosis leptorrhynchoides; assembly: GCF_046630445.1. Taxonomy (NCBI): domain Eukaryota; kingdom Viridiplantae; phylum Streptophyta; class Magnoliopsida; order Asterales; family Asteraceae; genus Rutidosis; species Rutidosis leptorrhynchoides. The sequence goes on from NC_092333.1 coordinate 718,942,364, forward strand.
ATCACCCACAATGTCAAACAATCAGGTAAACTCGAGATTACATTGGTTTGATTCGTTATTTGTTGCATACATTTTGTCTAACACTTGGTGTACGTTTTAGTTATTTCTATATTCGAATCAATTGCGTGCGTATAAGTAATATATATTAGTCGTGGTTGCTGTTAAAATGTCTTTTATGTTGTTTATACTTAATTTAGTTCTTATGTCTTCTAAAAATCGAAAAACTCATTTCTGGGTCGTTCATGTATCAACCAGCAACAAATGAACCAGCACGCACCAAGCCTACGCACCACGCATAGCGCAGTACGCATTGTGCTTGGTGTGTGGTGTGTGCGGGCTGATGTTATGTCTTTTATCATGTTTTTTGATGGTCATCGTTGTTTGTTTTCAGGATTATAGATAAATCGGCCAAGCATACTCAGAGGAATACCACGAATATGATTAAGACCATAGGTACTTAGTTGACGCCGACACGGCGGGAACGATTCGAGAATACAATTTTTGGGTCATGGTTATATGTCCAGTCTATAGAAAAAAGTAAGTTGGTTGTGATGGTGGTATTCATGCATGTTTAAGGCAAATGTAAGTTCGTTGATGATACATTCGAGACCTCAGATTTGGCTTTTAACGTGTTGATAATCGACAATAAATCAGAAAAAGTGATATATGGGACCCAGTTTTTCCTTTTAAGATCTTGATAATCGAAAAAAATTGTCAGGAAATCTTATCCATAATATCTTTATGTTTTCCCTAGGAATACGCACTACATACGAAGTAAAACGCACGCGGTGTGTTGCGCTATGCGTGGTGCGTGTTGGTAAGTATAATAACATCAACAGCAAGTATGCCGGTCACACGCATGACACACGTACTTGTACGCATCATGCGTGGTGCATGATACGTATTTAGGAGGCATAATTTGCAATTTCAAATTTTTGAGAGCATACGTCAATCAATTTCGAAAATGAAAACATTTTGACCAGTTTCACATAATAAATACCTCACTAGAAATCCCTAGACTTACTCTCAGGGGTGGACCAAATAGGATTTTCAATTTTTAGTGCAAGTTTTTTCGGTTTTTTGATTTTGCCTCCAGTGGAATTTTTTTTGCCCCAAACCCTTCATATTTTCTGCCAAAACCTTCGTATTTTGCCCTAAAAAGCCTCCAAATTTTGCTCAAAAAACTCTATACTTTGCCTCAAAACCTCTATATTTTGCCAAAAAAAATTCGTCCTAGTGAAAAAACTTCCTGAATTCGCAACTGCTTACTTTTCTCCCTTCCTTTCCCCTAAATCTATCTCCAGCCAACCATCCGACTATAAATATAGTCAAAAAGGAAGAAATTGACAGTCAAACTATAATAAGTAGTACTTGTAGTGGAACAACATTTTTTTTTTTTTTTTTTTTTGAAAGGCACTTGGAGTGGAACATTAACATTACATAAGATTAAATATAAATAGATATAATTATAATTTAGGCCTTGTCAGTGGGAAACAATATAACTTGAGATCAGAGCCGCTAATTTCGATAGCCCTGTTCGAAACTTAAACACAAACCCTTATAAACGTTAAATTTTTCAATATGTATAAAATATAATACTATGATAGCGTAATTAATAGAATTAAAACTTTCCTGAAGAACCGTAAGAAAGTGTTATTTTCAAATAGTTGTCAACTCATTATAATTAAACTGTCCTTTATATATAACTGTCATTCTAACAATTTTTGAAGCGAAGTTATTGGTCAACTCTTTATAGTCAATACTCCATAATATATTGTTTTGAATACCTATTAATGTTAAATCATAAAGTAGTTTTTGTGATATTTTAGACCGCAAATAGGATATACTATTAGGATACATAAATAAATGAATTATTACATATGTGTTTCAAAATTTAGGGCCACTTAATAATTTAGGGCCCTCGACTGCACAATTCGCACATGTTTCGGAGACACCTCTGCTTGAGATGTATCTGAATTTAGGCCTTATCTAGCGATAATGTAAAATTGTGGATTAGAGATTTAGTGTTTTGTTTGAAATCCAACTAAAAATAAAAAAATTGCATGATACCACTAAACCAAAAACATAAACAATTTTCATATAACAATGAACAACCGATGCAATACCAACAAATATAATTAAAAGATACTAAAGATACATAAAGAAATGATATGATGTCCCTTTTCCATCTTCATGTAAGATGTAAGATTCTAAAACATGAAGCCCACTTTAAATTAATCCATGACAATATGAAACATTACCATGTGAACTTCTATGAAATGAAATGACTCCCCTTTTCAATCTTCTTGTAAACTTCTAGGAAATGAAATGGAAATACTTATTTTTATTTTACATAAACAAGCCCACTTATATAATTAATACATGACAATATTGAACATTAAACATCATGTCCTGTAACACTTCTAATTGCCTTGAAAACCTTAATGTTGACTCAAACTCTTTATTGAAACTTCTCTTGCCACTATGACAAATCTCATTATTGTAAGTTGTAAGATTTGGAATTGGGTCGAAATCACTTTCCGAAGTTTTCTTACTCTTTTGATCAATTTCGTTGTTGTAACTTGTAAGACTTGGCCTTGGTTCAAAATCACTTTCAGATTTTTTACTCTTTAGATCAATTTCATTCTTATAACTTGTAAGACTTGGCCTCGGTTCAATATCACTTTCAAAAGTTTTTTCACCTTTTATACCAACTTCGTGATTGTAACTAGTTAGACTTGGTCTCGGTTCAAAGTCACCTTCAAATTGTTTTTTAACTTTTAGACCAATTTCGTTGTTGTAACTTGTAAGACTTGGTCTCGGTTCAAAATCACCTTTAAATTTTTGTTTACCTTTTAGACCAATTTTGTTATTGTAACTTGTAAGACTTGGTCTCGGTTCAAAATCACCATTAAATGTATTTGTACCTTTTAGACCAATTTCCTTGTTATAACTTGTAAGACTTGGCCTCGGTTCAAAAGTATTTTTACCTTTTAGACCAATTTCGTTGTTGTAACTTGTGAGACTTGGCCTCGGCTCAAAATCACTTTCAAATGTTTTTTTATCCTTTAGATCAATTTCGTTATTGTAACCTGTAAGACTTGGTCTCGGTTCAAAATCACTTTCAGAAGCTTTTTTACCTTCTAGACCAATTTTATTGTTGTAACTTGTAAGACTTGGTCTCGGTTCAAAGTCTTTGTCAGAGGACGCTATGTGGTTTTTTGTGTTCGCCAACGTCTGACAATGAGTTTTCTTTGAGGCGAAAGGTGATACCGAAACCGGCCTAGCCTCTATGACCCCGACAATCTGCACAATTGTCCAAAAAAGTGTAAAAACAAGGTTAGAAAACTATGACAAAAATAAAGGCAAAATAATGTGAATTACCACTGGAATTATGTGTGTACAACATATTTTTGGATATAATTGTGTGGGTTAGTTAATCTACGTTAATGAAAAAACAAAATTACCATTACCATAATGAGGGAAAATATAGCCAAGAAAAAAAGTGAAGACTCCATATTTTGGATGTGAAGTTCTTTTAGGCTTCGTTATATCCATGAAATCATGCTCTTATTTATAGTACAACGGAGATACTTCTAGTGATTTACAATTATATTATATGAAGTTAACAAGCATGACTCCTAGCAAAGTGGATTTCGGGTTCAATCCTTGACAATGTTCCAGCGAACAAATAGTTAGCTAAGTGGTATTTGATCTTGGAATACGTGTCCCGGACACAAGGAGAGAATCGTATAACGTGACCCGGGTTCAAAGAGGTTTTACTTCCCCCGAAAAAAAATCATGGGTTCGGGTTAACGGTTTCCCATGACAGGTGTGTGGATATGAACTGGTGGTAGGTTCCTCCGTCACGTGTGGACCTCATAAAGATGATCCAGAGAGAACTAATGGTGGGAGAGAACTCAGAGAACCCAAATAAGAATGCACATGCAACAACCATATGCATCTATTCGGGAGGATCCAAAGAGAACTCAGAGAACCCACATATGACTACCACGTCCGCGCAGACCGACGTGTGTCAGTCAGTCTGCGCTGACGTGGAATTTAAAAAAAATAAATTTTTTTGTAATTTAAAAAAAAAAAATTCCCTTAAAATATTTTTCCCGAATTTTTTTTTTAGAATTAAAATTTTTTCAGTCTGTGAGCAGATTGGAAAAAAAAAATTCAAAAAAATCTTTTTTTGTTTTAATCTGCATGTGTGCAGATTGAAGGTGAATCTATGTGCAGATTGAAGGTTAATCTGTGAGTTATATGGGCTTCTATTTTCTGAATAAGATTTCAGCTTCCTAATTAATCTTTGGTATTTTTCTTTAGCATAATAACTTAATTGGCTAATACTTCTGTATTCAAGTTTTTTTTAGAATAGTACTTTTTGCATGGTTAATTAGAAAAATGGTTTTTTAAATTTGAAAATTTTAAAAATAGGGAAACCGATGTTTCAATTGTCGGTTTGGAATTTTTTAAACCAAACTAGCGTTTTAAATGCCGGTTTGAGTCCACGTTGCCCTAATTTGTTTGCTTTTCCCTAATTTCCTGACACACTCTGAAGCCGGCAATTGAAATGCCGGTTTGCACCCATGATATTTTCAGTTTTATTCAGTTTTTCAGACTATTATTGCTGCAAGACTACAACCCTATCATATCATAGTGCATTATTACAATCAATTTGAGTTTGAATTGCCAGAAAAATATTTTATTTATAGAGTTAATAGTGTTACACTAAAATCACTTAATCTCTAAACCATTATATGTTTCTTCAATCAGTAAATTTTAACCCAACAATAAAACACATTAAACTCATCACACAGAATGGTTGAATTTCGTGAATTAATGGTTCATTTTGTTTGGGGTGGTGGAATTACATTTCCAAATGTGTGGTTAACTGATGATGAAACATCACTTAGAACCACTTTAACACTGTACAAAAAAAAAAATTAAATGAAGTTAAACGAAATGGCTTATAAATATGTTGGTGCTGATCCAAGAACAAATACGTTGAAGATGATTAGGTGGAATGAGTACTTCGGCAATGCATGTCCGACTGAAATGTACGACGATAATTCTTTGAAAACAATGTATTTTTTGGCTCGTCAAAATCCACAATACATTGGTCATATTGATATTCAGTTTGAGCAAGTACTTTAGACACAACGATCCGGTTTTGTAGATCATTTACAAAGTTTAATTCAATATTCTCAAGTTACACAAACCGGGGGTGGTGGTGCATCCACATCTCAATCAAGAGGTGTATTTGTAGATGAAGATGAAGTGGTGGCTGAAGAACAAAATGAAGAAGTTGATTCCGTTGATGGTATGTCAACACCGAGTGAAGGTTTGTTATATAATTATAGTGTTGAAGGAGATATATCCGAAGACGATCAAAACGTGGTCGACAGGCCAATCCAACCTCCCGTGAGCCATCTTTTCGAGTTTCTTAATATTGAAGAGGAGTCTGATCGACCTGTGTTCGATGATGATGGGCTAGGATGAGATTGTTATAACAACGACGTCGTACTTAGAAGAGGGATGGATTTTAGAAACAAAGAAGAATTTTTATCCACTATTCGGAACTGGAATATCGATAGACACGGAGAAATTTTCGTTAAAGATGGCAGGTCAAGTTATTATAAAGAAATTTGTTACACAAACAGTCCTCATTACAATGATCCAAATCAAATTAGACGATGTGCGTAGATGGTAGCTGATGCAAAGAAATATAAAGATCCTGCGTGGAAAATTAAAAAATGGATTGATGGACACATTTGCTATGGAAACATGCAAGGTAACAACAATCGTTGCTTAACCTCCAGTTTAATTGCTACTGATATTATATCTCAAATCAGTAAAAACATTGCCTATGAAGTTAAACACATCTAAGCTCGCGTGAAACAACCTTGGAAAATGGATATCACTTATGCCAAAGCTTGGAATTCTAGGCGTATTGCAATTGAACGTTTGTTTGGAACTTGGCAAAGCAACTTAGCAGAACTTCCCAAATATGTCGATGAATTGATTTACACCAATTAGGATACAATTGTTTGATGGGTGCTGATGTGCGAGCGGAGGTGTATGAAATACTATTGTTTTTATTACAAAATACGATACAAATTACACAAGTTTTAGTTAATTTATTTACATATGGGATATACCTAAACTCTGATACAACACTACAGGCAGTGTACTTAATCGTAGAGTAGTATAGGTTTTAGTAAGTTCGGTTCGTTCCACAGGGAGATGGCTTATTTTACACTATATTTTTAAACAGTTATATTTGTACAATATATATATATATATATATATATATATATATATATATATATATATATATATATATATATATATATATATATATAATTATTTATAGTAATATATAAAAGGGGGATTTACCGTTTAATGACCGGTTTGTCGATTTTAAAACTTAAGTCACAATTAAAACCTAATGCAAAATAACGATATTTAAATGACGATATATAAAATTGCGATAAGAAATGAAATAAAATAATTATGCTTATTTAAACTTCCGTAATCATGATGTTTGAGGTTTTTATTTTAATTTTTTACCCTGGGTTAATTGTCCTTTATCCTGGATTTATTTGAAACTGAAAGAACCCGTCCTAATCCACCTGGACGAAGTCATCAACATTTGGTCCCATTGCGATGATCGGCTCCAAGTAATGTCCTTATATTGAGCAAATGCACAGCGGAAGACTTAATTCGTACCTGAGAATAAACATGCTTTAAAGTGTCAACCAAAAGGTTGGTGAGTTCATAGGTTTATCATAACAATCATTTCAATATGTTAATAGACCACAAGATTTCATAATCATAAACATAATACACTTGCAAGTGTATGTAAAGCATTCTAAGTGGTTGAGCACTTGGTAACCATACTTAACATTTGATCAACGTCGCATATTCCCTTTATTATGAAATCTCACTATACCGTACCAAGTGTAGTCACCAAAACGAAGTAGTGTGCAACCGTTGAATACTGGTCGTCCAGTCCGGTTGGGGTTGTCAGGCCCGATAGATCTATCAACAGAATTCGCGTTTACAATACCCATGTAAATAGTAGTTACCAAGCTACAGGGAAATATGCCAGTGGTACAACTCAACGTAGAATATATTTTTAAGTACTTGTGTCTATTTTGTAAACATTTATAAAAGCAGCGCATGTATTCTTAGCCCAAAAATATATATTGCAAAAGTAATTAAAAAGGGAGCAAATGAAACTCACTTTTGCCTTGAAGGTATTTAATTCGACTTGGTCTCCGATAGATATCACGAACCTAACCATATATAATATATATCAACATATTTTCTTTTTAAGTAATCTTTACATATATATATATACTTTTAATACTTTTAATATTTTCTTAGTCCGTAGTTAGCAGTCCGATGTTAGTGGTCCATAATTAGTTGCTTAAATAAAATAAATAAAGACCCCATCGTATTCGTATTGATCAGAATTAATCTCGACCCATGGTACCATGTTGTCAAATGATGTGTTGCGTACATAAAGTACCGTGTTTTCAAATGACGTGTTGCGTACAATCATGAGGTCTTATGATTAATCTTCTCGTGTTGTTTACGGGTGGTCCTGAAATATATAAAATCAAATCATAATTAATTATATATAAAATATCATATTAATTAGAAAATATATGATTAATTTACTTTTTCTCCAAATATTTTCGTAGCTAAACTAGCTTCGGATACCCAATCTTGTTTTAGTCGTAGTTTCTTCATTACAACTCCGTTTTTGTTGGTTCAACTTGCCACTTCCTTGGATCGAGTCAAATTTTAAGAATATGAACTGAAAATACCTTAGTTTGTATTCGAAATCATAGGTTATAGGTCAAACTTTGGTGAAACTTATGAAAGTGATCATTTTCCATCATAAAAACAACATTTAATGATCATTTTTCTAAAAATACTTACACTTTTGAGTTAAACCATGAAATTTTTATGTGTTAACATATTCATAAGAAATATCATTTTTTCAGAACATGAACTTCCAGTTCAAAGTTCAAGATGGTTTTTAATTATCCAACCCAAAACAGCCCCCGGTTGCACTCCGACGACGTAGATTCAGTTTTTAAGATGTTCTTTGTAAAACCAAGTTATATCTTGTTAGGTTAGCATATCATTATGATATATTACAGGTCTTGAAGTGTTTTAAAAGTCAAGTTAGAAGGATCTATTTAGTTTGCGAACAAGTTTGAAATCATTCAAACTATGTTCTTGTTGTTAAAATTTTATACCACAAAATAAGATAGCTATATGAATATGAATTGAATAAGATTATGAACAAGGTTACTACCTCAAGTTACTTGGACAAAGTTACTGCAAAAGATAAGAAATAATCTTGGAATCAAAGAGTGGTGGAGTTAGATCAAAAGGTTGGAAGTAAACTTCTTCAAATGGGTGGTTATTTTGATATGTTCTTGAAAGAGTTTTCTTATGGTGTTTAAGGCTTGTAATTGAAGCTAAATGATGGGGAAAATGCTTGGAGATGATCAAGTATGAAGTTAGGAGTATTTTGAGAGAGAAATGAGGGTGTAGGTATGAGAAAATGGAGTGAAGAAATGGTGTTCATTTATAAAAATGTTTTTAGTTTATAAAGAAAGAAAAGGATTTCTAATTTTGTTTTCTTACTAATAATTCATACTACTTGACAAATCCTAGTTACCTCATATCTAGGGCAGTAATAATGTTGATTAGGATGTTGATTTGATGTGTATATACCAATAGTAAATACGTATAGAAGCCGGGTATGATACGGGTACATATACCCTAGATATACGTATAGAAATCTTGAGGAAACGGAACGAGAATTCAAATATAGCTATCTTTTGTGAATATACTTATATTGTTTTATGTATTTAATTCCTTAAAAAGTGATTAAATACATTATATATACGATACATGTATAAGCATTATAGATTATAAGTATATATATCAAAGAATGTTACGTATAGTTATTGTTTTGAAAACTTAAGTTAGTAGTTTCAAAATATACTTATAACTCATTGTCATTAGTACACAATGAGATGTTAAACCATTCTTAGATCATGTTAAATATATATAAATACATATATATACACAAACGTATAATTATCGTATGTTATATAGTTCGTGATATCATCGGTCATATTGGACGGTCAAACGTTGTCCAAAACTCTTTTCAAAAATACAAGTCTCAACAATTTGGATTGCTTATCATGTTGGTATGGTTTAATTTATGTAAATATTAATCTCATAAGTATAATTTGGTCAGAAAATTCCGGGTCATTACAGTACCTACCCGTTAAAGAAATTTCGTCCCCGAAATTTGATAGAGGTTGTTATGGATAACAATAAGAAGGTTTTCATGACAAATATAAGGTGATAATGGAGTTTTATCATCATTAAATAATGTAGATAAAACGATTCGATTATGCGAAGAATATAAATGAGACTATCGTAAAAGAGTGAGATGAGTAAAATATATTCGTCTTAACCGATGACGTAGTTATGATTGATTTCCAGGATTTAAAGAGAATCTTACGTAATAAGATTTGGTTCTTTGGTGATTAAGGAAATCAGGATCTTCTTTGATTATATGCAATAATCTGTTTCGATTGCTCTGTCGGATATTTCACTATAAATTCACCCCTTCGTTTCCACGACTCACACCTTCTATTCTTTCTCCCTTGATTCTTACTTTAAAGCATTCATCGATATGCTCCATCCAGCCCTGATTCTTGATATACTCCTAACTTTTATATCTGTCATTCTTCTTTTTCATCTACCACCAGAAGAATCTATTTACTTCTACTATACTCATGTGTTTATAGTGTTTCTAATTCTCCCGTGTCTCTATATTGCTATCTGCATCGATATACACGGTTTGTAATTTCGGGGTTATTATCGGAGTTTATATTCTTCATTATTTTTCGGAGCTTCATGCTTTCGTTTTCTCTTCCCGACTTCGAGTCAAGCGAGTAATGGTCCGGAATTCGTAGATATGAAATTCAGAATGAACATAGCTAATGCTCTAAGAAGAAAATGGTAATAGAACGATTTTGATTTGTTAAATTACCAGAATACCCTGGAGAAGATCGAGTCATCCAGAAAAATATTCTCTTGATATGTTTAGAGATTAGATAGAATGTAAGAGTCGTGTAAATGGCACATGATGACGGTACTGTGAATCATGATGCTTCATTAGAAACTCAACATGACTTAGTGTAATATAATGACGTTGATCAAGTGTCATTATATTATACTAATCCATGCTTCAGTTCCCAACACTACTTCAAAACATTCATATTTTAAACTCGAAGGTTTCAGAATTTAGAAACTAATACAGTTTCTTTTATGTTGCAGATATTACGGAGAGATAAATGATCTCAGATAAGAATAGTTGTGAAAATATCGCCAGAAATATGGAGGATATTTATAATAGAACATACGAGAATATCTTAGAATTTCTAATATCAATGGATGATGAAGAAGATTTGTCTGTGAAGGTTTAGAATGAGAAATAAGATGTTTGCTAACGATTTCAGCAGGTACAGAATCATTTGGATTCTTTGAAGGCAAACTTATTCTTTGTGATTTGTCCACGGCTTTCTACATAGTTTCGCATAATCCGCTTTTCGGTACTAAATTTTCTATCGAGCGTTCCTAACACTCCTTTCTTTATCATCAAACTTTTGGCCATTAAGATCATCTACAACATGCTGCTTCGTCGGCATTTTCAAAGTTAACTGATCTGGGTCATCGGTTATCAAATCGAGGTAGTTTCAGGAGAATTCTGTTTTTAGAATGATTAATCGCTGATGGTAATATTGTGGAATATAAAAGGTTCCCCAGTAACAATAAAGAGTACGCATATATATCGCGGTTATAATAAAGTTGTTTCGGATGAAAAGTCGGAGTTGACTTGCTGGAGCTGTGACAAAATTAGCTACTTTGGAAAGGGATTGCAAAACGATCTTCGGTAATAACAATGTCAAAGGAACTAGAACAGATACGTGTCAAACGTTTACTCAGTTTCCGAGGGGTTTTCAGGTGCACAACTATATGCATCAATCTTTTCTTCCATAGATGAAGTGCGGTTGGTTTATCCTCTCGATTGAGGTGTTTTTAAGAATCAGGATAGATTTGAACGCTGATTGTAATCGTCGAGATACAATGAGGTTTAAGATGAAATCAAGTGGCAATCTTGAAGAAATGTTTAGTTTCATATGTTATAATCAATATTTTAATTCATTTTAATTGTCCAATGTCATTAGTCCACAGTAACAGTCCAATAATTCATATATAGTTTAATATATAATATACGAATTAATTAATACGTGTCGTGACCCGTATACGTCTCAGACTCGATCACAACTCAAACTATATATATTATTGTAGAATCAACATCAACCCTGTATAGAGAACTCGATCATTACTGCATATAGAGTGTCTATGGTGATTCCAAATAATATATATAGATGCGTCGATATGATATGTCAAAACATTCTATACGTGTCCCGATATTTAAAGTGCGTAAAATAATTACAGAAATTAAATGACGATAAATAAAAGTGCGATAATTAAATTGCGATAAATAAACTGCGATAAATAAAATGTAATCAGTTAGCTAGGAACAGTTAGCTGGAACAGTTAGCGTAGATTCTTAACAAAAATTTTCATAGTTAATTTGTTTGTTTCTAACAGATTTTATTTTGTCATATGTTTTCTTCATATGCCACTTGTTGGATTCTGGGAAGTCAAAATCCAAATATGAAATTGAATGAAAATGGTTATTCTGCGGTGAACGGATACGTATATCGATGGTTGTAAGTAGGATAGTAAATGACTGTTGAATCAGCTTCGACGAATGTACAATGTAACTTATTAACATGAAATCTAATTATTCCTCGGGTATTACCTACCCGTTAAAAAATTTTCACCATTAATATTTTGTACAAAAGAACTTTTAATTACAATCTTTATGAAAACATATATACATATATATTTTCTTCAGATGAAATCATGTATTTAATGAGTTAATATGATATTAATCTCATTTGCTTTTCAGTTTGAGCTAGAATAAGAAATCTCTAAAACTTTTTGAAACCACATATTCTTCGCAGAATATCAATGAAGTTATGGATCAATACTTCATCGTTCATTATTGTTGGTACTCCTTGGTATCTATGGTGCGTATGATGTTGATGTTTGTGGGACAGATTATGATGTCGAGACATGTGATGCGTGAAATGTCCCGTTCTTATTGATTAAAAACGTTCCATATTAATTGATTTCGTTGCGAGGTTTTGACCTCTATATGAGACGTTTTTCAAAGACTGCATTCATTTTTAAAACAAACCATAATCTTTATTTCATAGATAAAGGTTTTAAAAAGCTTTACGTAGATTATTAAATAATGATAATCTAAAATATCCTGTTTACACACGACCATTACATAATGGTTTACAATACAAATATGTTACAACAAAATAAGTTTCTTGAATGCAGTTTTTACACAATATCATACAAGCATGGACTCCAAATCTCGTCCTTATTTAAGTATGCGACAGCGGAAGCTCTTAATAATCACCTGAGAATAAACATGCTTAAAACGTCAACAAAAATATTGGTGAGTTATAGGTTTAACCTATATATATCAAATCATAATAATAGACCACAAGATTTTATATTTCAATACACATCCCATACATAGAGATAAAAATCATTCATATGGTGAACACCTGGTAACCGACATTAACAAGATCCATATATAAGAATATCCCCATCATTCCGGGACACCCTTCGGATATGATATAAATTTCGAAGTACTAAAGCATCCGGTACTTTGGATGGGGTTTGTTAAGCCCAATAGATCTATCTTTAGGATTCGCGTCAATTAGGGTGTCTGTTCCCTAATTCTTAGATTACCAGACTTAATAAAAAGGGGCATATTCGATTTCGATAATTCAACCATAGAATGTAGTTTCACGTACTTGTGTCTATTTTGTAAATCATTTATAAAACCTGCATGTATTCTCATCCCAAAAATATTAGATTTTAAAAGTGGGACTATAACTCACTTTCACAGATTTTTATTCGTCGGGAAGTAAGACTTGGCCACTGGTTGATTCACAAACCTATAACAATATATACATATATATCAAAGTATGTTCAAAATATATTTACAACACTTTTAATATATTTTGATGTTTTAAGTTTATTAAGTCAGCTGTCCTCGTTAGTAACCTACAACTAGTTGTCCACAGTTAGATGTACAGAAATAAATCGATAAATATTATCTTGAATCAATCCACGACCCAGTGTATACGTATCTCAGTATTGATCACAACTCAAACTATATATATTTTGGAATCAACCTCAACCCTGTATAGCTAACTCCAACATTCACATATAGAGTGTCTATGGTTGTTCCGAAATATATATAGATGTGTCGACATGATAGGTCGAAACATTGTATACGTGTCTATGGTATCTCAAGATTACATAATATACAATACAAGTTGATTAAGTTATGGTTGGAATAGATTTGTTACCAATTTTCACGTAGCTAAAATGAGAAAAATTATCCAATCTTGTTTTACCCATAACTTCTTCATTTTAAATCCGTTTTGAGTGAATCAAATTGCTATGGTTTCATATTGAACTCTATTTTATGAATCTAAACAGAAAAAGTATAGGTTTATAGTCGGAAAAATAAGTTACAAGTCATTTTTGTAAAGGTAGTCATTTCAGCCGAAAGAACGACGTCTAGATGACCATTTTAGAAAACATACTTCCACTTTGAGTTTAACCATAATTTTTGGATATAGTTTCATGTTCATAATAAAAATCATTTTCTCAGAATAACAACTTTTAAATCAAAGTTTATCATAGTTTTTAATTAACTAACCCAAAACAGCCCGCGGTGTTACTACGACGGCGTAAATCCGGTTTTACGGTGTTTTTCGTGTTTCCAGGTTTTAAATCATTAAGTTAGCATATCATATAGATATAGAACATGTGTTTAGCTGATTTTAAAAGTCAAGTTAGAAGGATTAACTTTTATTTGCGAACAAGTTTAGAATTAACTAAACTATGTTCTAGTGATTACAAGTTTAAACCTTCGAATAAGATAGCTTTATATGTATGAATCGAATGATGTTATGAACATCATTACTACCTTAAGTTCCTTGGATAAACCTACTGGAAAAGAGAAAAAAATAGATCTAGCTTCAACGGATCCTTGGATGGCTCGAAGTTCTTGAAGCAGAATCATGACACGAAAACAAGTTCAAGTAAGATCATCACTTGAAATAAGATTATTATAGTTATAGAAATTGAACCAAAGTTTGAATATGATTATTACCTTGTATTAGAATGATAACCTACTGTAAGAAACAAAGATTTCTTGAGGTTGGATGATCACCTTACAAGATTGGAAGTGAGCTAGCAAACTTGAAAGTATTCTTGATTTTATGTAACTAGAACTTGTAGAATATATGAAGAACACTTAGAACTTGAAGATAGAACTTGAGAGAGATCAATTAGATGAAGAAAATTGAAGAATGAAAGTGTTTGTAGGTGTTTTTGGTCGTTGGTGTATGGATTAGATATAAAGGATATGTAATTTTATTTTCATGTAAATAAGTCATGAATGATTACTCATATTTTTGTAATTTTATGAGATATTTCATGCTAGTTGCCAAATGATGGTTCCCACATGTGTTAGGTGACTCACATGGGCTGCTAAGAGCTGATCATTGGAGTGTATATACCAATAGTACATACATCTAAAAGCTGTGTATTGTACGAGTACGAATACGGGTGCATACGAGTAGAATTGTTGATGAAACTGAACGAGGATGTAATTGTAAGCATTTTTGTTAAGTAGAAGTATTTTGATAAGTGTATTGAAGTCTTTCAAAAGTGTATAAATACATATTAAAACACTACATGTATATACATTTTAACTGAGTCATTAAGTCATCGTTAGTCGTTACATGTAAGTGTTGTTTTGAAACCTTTAGGTTAACGATCTTGTTAAATGTTGTTAACCCAATGTTTATAATATCAAATGAGATTTTAAATTATTATATTATCATGATATTATCATGTATGAATATCTCTTAATATGATATATATACATTAAATGTCTTTACAACGATAATCGTTACATATATGTCTCGTTTAAAAATCATTAAGTTAGTAGTCTTATTTTTTCATATGTAGTTCATTGTTAATATACTTAATGATATGTTTACTTATCATAGTATCATGTTAACTATATATATATCCATATATATGTCATCATATAGTTTTTACAAGTTTTAACGTTCGTGAAGCACCGGTCAACTTGGGTGGTCAATTGTCTATATGAAACATATTTTAATTAATCAAGTCTTAACAAGTTTGATTGCTTAACATGTTGGAAACATTTAATCATGTAAATATCAATCTCAATTAATATATATAAACATGGAAAAGTTCGGGTCACTACAGTACCTACCCGTTAAATAAATTTCGTCCCGAAATTTTAAGCTGTTGAAGGTGTTGACGAATCTTCTAGAAATAGATGCGGGTATTTCTTCTTCATCTGATCTTCACGCTCCCAGGTGAACTCGGGTCCTCTACGAGCATTCCATCAAACCTTAACAATTGGTATCTTGTTTTGCTTAAGTCTTTTAACCTCACGATCCATTATTTCGACGGGTTCTTCGATGAATTGAAGTTTTTCGTTGATTTGGATTTCATCTAACGGAATAGTGAGATCTTCTTTAGCAAAACATTTCTTCAAATTCGAGACGTGGAAAGTGTTATGTACAGCCGCGAGTTGTTGAGGTAACTCAAGTCGGTAAGCTACTGGTCCGACACGATCAATAATCTTAAATGGTCCAATATACCTTGGATTTAATTTCCCTCGTTTACCAAATCGAACAACGCCTTTCCAAGGTGCAACTTTAAGCATGACCATCTCTCCAATTTCAAATTCTATATCTTTTCTTTTAATGTCAGCGTAGCTCTTTTGTCGACTTTGGGCGGTTTTCAACCGTTGTTGAATTTGGATGATCTTCTTGGTAGTTTCTTGTATAATCTCCAGAACCGTAATCTGTTTATCCCCCACTTCACTCCAACAAATCGGAGACCTGCACTTTCTACCATAAAGTGCTTCAAACGGCGCCATCTCAATGCTTGAATGGTAGCTGTTGTTGTAGGAAAATTCTGCTAACGGTAGATGTCGATCCCAACTGTTTCCGAAATCAATAACACATGCTCGTAGCATGTCTTCAAGCGTTTGTATCGTCCTTTCGCTCTGCCCATCAGTTTGTGGATGATAGGCAGTACTCATGTCTAGACGAGTTCCTAATGCTTGCTGTAATGTCTGCCAGAATCTTGAAATAAATCTACCGTCCCTATCAGAGATAATAGAGATTGGTATTCCATGTCTGGAGACGACTTCCTTCAAATACAGTCGTGCTAACTTCTCCATCTTGTCATCTTCTCTTATTGGCAGGAAGTGTGCTGATTTGGTGAGACGATCAACTATTACCCAAATAGTATCAAAACCACTTGCTGTCCTTGGCAATTTAGTGATGAAATCCATGGTAATGTTTTCCCATTTCCATTCCGGGATTTCGGGTTGTTGAAGTAGACCTGATGGTTTCTGATGCTCAGCTTTGACCTTAGAACACGTCAAACATTCTCCTACATATTTAGCAACATCGGCTTTCATACCCGGCCACCAAAAATGTTTCTTGAGATCCTTGTACATCTTCCCCGTTCCAGGATGTATTGAGTATCTAGTTTTATGAGCTTCTCTAAGTACCATTTCTCTCATATCTCCAAATTTTGGTACCCAAATCCTTTCAGTCCTATACCGGGTTCCGTCTTCCCGAATATTAAGATGCTTCTCCGATCCTTTGGGTATTTCATCCTTTAAATTTCCCTCTTTTAAAACTCCTTGTTGCGCCTCCTTTATTTGAGTAGTAAGGTTATTATGAATCATTATATTCATAGATTTTACTCGAATGGGTTCTCTGTCCTTCCTGCTCAAGGCATCGGCTACCACATTTGCCTTCCCCGGGTGGTAACGAATCTCAAAGTCGTAATCATTCAATAATTCAATCCACCTACGCTGCCTCATATTCAGTTGTTTCTGATTAAATATGTGTTGAAGACTTTTGTGGTCGGTATATATAATACTTTTGACCCCATATAAGTAGTGCCTCCAAGTCTTTAATGCAAAAACAACCGCGCCTAATTCCAAATCATGCATCGTATAATTTTTTTCGTGAATCTTCAATTGTCTAGACGCATAAGCAATCACCTTCGTTCGTTGCATTAATACACAACCGAGACCTTGCTTTGATGCGTCACAATAAATCACAAAATCATCATTCCCTTCAGGCAATGACAATATAGGTGCCGTAGTTAGCTTTTTATTCAATAACTGAAACGCTTTCTCTTGTTCATCATTCCATTCAAATTTCTTCCCTTTATGCGTTAATGAAGTCAAGGGTTTTGCTATTCTGGAAAAGTCTTGGATGAACCTTCTGTAGTAACCAGCTAGTCCTAAAAACTGGCGTATGTGTTTCGGAGTTTTCGGGGTTTCCCACTTTTCAACAGTTTCTATCTTTGCTGGATCCACCTTAATACCTTCTTTGTTCACTATGTGACCGAGGAATTGAACTTCTTCCAACCAAAATGCACACTTTGAAAACTTAGCGTACAATTCTTCCTTCCTCAATACTTCTAACACCTTTCTCAAATGTTCACCGTGTTCTTGGTCATTCTTTGAGTAAATAAGTATGTCATCAATGAAAACAATGACAAACTTGTCAAGGTATGGTCCACACACTCGGTTCATAAGGTCCATGAATACAGCTGGTGCATTAGTTAAACCAAACGGCATGACCATAAACTCGTAATGACCGTAACGTGTTCTGAAAGCAGTCTTTGGAATATCATCTTCTTTCACCCGAATTTGATGATACCCGGAACGTAAGTCAATCTTTGAATAAACAGACGAGCCTTGTAGTTGATCAAATAAGTCGTCGATTCTTGGTAGTGGGTAGCGGTTCTTGATGGTAAGTTTGATCAACTCTTGGTAGTCGATACACAACCTGAATGTACCATCTTTCTTCTTGACAAACAAAACAGGAGCTCCCCACGGTGATGTGCTTGGTCGAATGAAACCACGCTCTAAAAGTTCTTGTAATTGGCTTTGCAGTTCTTTCATCTCGCTGGGTGCGAGTCTGTAAGGAGCACGAGCTATTGGTGCAGCTCCTGGTACAAGATCTATTTGAAATTCAACGGATCGATGTGGGGGTAATCCCGGTAATTCTTTCGGAAATACATCGGGAAATTCTTTTGCGACGGGAACATCATTGATGCTCTTTTCTTCAGTTTGTACTTTCTCGACGTGTGCTAGAATAGCATAGCAACCTTTTCTTATTAGTTTTTGTACCTTCAAATTACTAATAAGATGTAGCTTCGTGTTGCCCTTTTCTCCGTACACCATTAAGGGTTTTCCTTTTTCTCGTATAATGCGAATTGCATTTTTGTAACAAACGATCTCTGCTTTCACTTCTTTCAACCAGTCCATACCGATTATCACATCAAAACTCCCTAACTCTACTGGTATCAAATCAATCTTAAATGTCTCGCTAACCAGTTTAATTTCTCGATTCCGACATATATTATCTGCTGAAATTAATTTACCATTTGCTAATTCGAGTAAAAATTTATTATCCAAAGGCGTCAATGGACAACTTAATTTAGCACAAAAATCTCTACTCATATAGCTTCTATCCGCACCCGAATCAAATAAAACGTAAGCAGATTTATTGTCAATAAGAAACGTACCCGTAACAAGCTCCGGGTCTTCCTGTGCCTCTGCCGCATTAATATCGAAAACTCTTCCGCGGCCTTGTCCATTCGTGTTCTCCTGGTTCGGGCAATTTCTAATAATGTGGCCCGGTTTTCCACATTTATAACAAACTACTCCGACACTACTTGCTCCGACACTACTTGCTCCGCCATTACTCGTTCCGACACCATTTGTTCCTTTCATTCTATTAACCCCTGGTCCGTAGACCTCACACTTCGCCGCGCTATGACCATTTCTTTTACACTTGTTGCAAAATTTGGTGCAGAACCCCGAGTGATACTTTTCACACCTTTAGCATAGCTGCTTCTGATTGTTGTTGTTGTTGCGGTTATTATTGTTGTTGGGATGATTGTTGTAGTTGCTGTTGTTGTTGTTGTTGTTGTTGTTGTTGTTGTTGTTGTTGTTGGGCCGTTTGTTGTAGTTGCGATTGATGTTGCGATTGTTAGGATAATTGTTGCGATTATTGTTGTAATTGCTGTTGTTGTTGTATTGGTGATTCTTATCACCGTTTTCCTCCCACTTTCTTTTGACTTGCTTCACATTGGCCTCTTCAGCAGTCTGTTCTTTAATTCTTTCTTCAATCTGGTTCACTAGTTTGTGAGCCATTCTACATGCCTGTTGTATGGAGGCGGGCTCGTGTGAACTTATATCTTCTTGGATTCTTTCCGGTAATCCTTTCACAAACTCGTCGATCTTCTCTTCCTTATCTTCGAATGCTCCCGGACACAATAGGCACAATTCTGTGAATCGTCTTTCGTACGTGGTAATATCAAATCCTTGGGTTCGTAACCCTCTAAGTTCTATCTTGAGCTTATTGACCTCGGTTCTGGGACGGTATTTCTCGTTCATCAAGTGCTTGAATGCTGACCACGGTAGTGCGTACGCATCGTCTTGTCCCACTTGCTCTAGATAGGTATTCCACCATGTTAACGCAGAACCTGTGAAGGTATGCGTAGCGTACTTCACTTTGTCCTCTCCAGTACACTTACTTATGGCAAACACCGATTCAACCTTCTCGGTCCACCGTTTCAATCCGATCGGTCCTTCGGTTCCATCAAATTCCAAAGGTTTGCAGGCAGTGAATTCTTTGTAGGTGCATCCTACACGATTTCCTGTACTGCTAGATCCAAGGTTATTGTTGGTATGTAGCGCAGCCTGTACTGCGGCTATGTTTGAAGCTAGAAAAGTACGGAATTCCTCTTCATTCATATTCACGGTGTGTCGAGTAGTCGGTGCCATTTCCTTCAAAATAGTCAAATGGAACAAGTTAATCATACAGAATATTAAGAGTAGTTAATAGTATTTCGTAGCATAATATGAACTCATTTATAAAAGCTTTTTCTTCATATTAGCATTTTATAAGTTTAAATTCGGGTAGTACCTACTCGTTAAGTTCATACTTAGTAGCTAATATACAATTCAACTACTACAATTCTATATGAAAAACTGATTATAATAATATTTCGCGTTCAAACTTTTATACAATATTTTACAAACTTACAATACCGCTTATTTTACATAAAGCATGAAATATAGCACACAATAACTTTGATACAAGATAGTTGTGAAGATAATTCTAGCTAGTACACAAGTCGTTCAGCAAAGGCAATAAAGACACGTAATTCATACGTCCAGAAACAAGTCATGCATTCTGGTTTTACTAGGACTACTTCCCATCCTTGGTCTTGTGGAACATAACCGTTATGGCCATTGATAAGACAGCGTGTTGTAACGTCGTCAAAGGGACGAGGGTTACGTAATGTCCAACAGTCCCGTAACAATCTAAAAACCTCATTTCTTACCCCAATTACCGACTCCGTCACTTGTGGGAACGTTTTGTTTAATAGTTGTAGGCCGATGTTCTTGTTCTCACTTTGGTGAGAAGCGAACATTACTAATCCGTAAGCATAACATGCTTCTTTATGTTGCATGTTAGCCGCTTTTTCTAAATCACGAAGTCTAATATTCGGATATATTGAGTCAAAATAATTTCTTAACCCATTGCGTAAAATAGCATTTGGGTTCCCCGCAATATATGCGTCAAAGTAAACACATCGTAACTTATGGATTTCCCAATGTGATATCCCCCATCTTTCGAACGAAAGCCTTTTATAAACCAAGGCATTCTTGGAACGTTCTTCGAATGTCTTACAAACTGATCTCGCCTTAAATAGTTGTGCCGAAGAATTCTGACCGACTCTAGACAAGATTTCATCAATCATGTCTCCGGGTAGGTCTCTTAAAATATTGGGTTGTCTATCCATTTTGTGTTTTTATACTGTAAAATAGACAAGAGTTAGCTTCATAAAAAAAATACTTATTTAATACAAGCAATTTTTACATATATCATAAAGCATAAGCACACTATATTACATATATTACACCACACGAATACAAATATCTTATTCCGACTCGCTTGTTTCTTCTTCTTCGGTTTTGGTTCGTTTTGCCAAGTTTCTAGGGATATATGATGTTCCCCTAATACGAGCCGTCGTTTTCCACATTGGTTTAGAAAAACCTGGTGGTTTAGAGGTTCCCGGGTCATTGTTACAACTTAAGGACTTCGGGGGTTGACGATACATATAAAGTTCATCGGGGTTGGAATTAGATTTCTCTATTTTTATGCCATTTCCCTTATTATTTTCTTTTGCCTTTTTAAATTCAGTTGGGGTAATTTCTATAACATCATCGGAATTCTCGTCGGAATCCGATTCATCGGAGAATTGGTAATCCTCCCAATATTTTGCTTCCTTGGCGGAAACACCATTGACCATAATTAACCTTGGTCGGTTGGTTGAGGATTTTCTTTTACTTAACTGTTTTATTATTTCCCCCACCGGTTCTATTTCTTCATCCGGTTCCGATTCTTCTTCCGGTTCCGATTCTTCTTCCGGTTCCGACTCTTCTTCCGGTTCCTCTTCGGGAACTTGTGAATCAGTCCACGAATCATTCCAATTTACATTTGACTCTTCATTATTATTAGGTGAGTCAATGGGACTTGTTCTAGAGGTAGACATCTATCACATAATATCAAACGCGTTAAGAGATTAATATATCACATAATATTCACATGTTAAAAATATATAGTTTCCAACAAAATTTGTTAAGCAATCATTTTTCAAGTAAACATGGTCGAAGTCCAGACTCACTAATGCATCCTAACAAACTCGATATGACACACTAATGCAAAATTCTGGTTCTCTAAGACCAACGCTCTGATACCAACTGAAATGTCCCGTTCTTATTGATTAAAAACGTTCCATATTAATTGATTTCGTTGCGAGGTTTTGACCTCTATATGAGACGTTTTTCAAAGACTGCATTCATTTTTAAAACAAACCATAATCTTTATTTCATAGATAAAGGTTTTAAAAAGATTTACGTAGATTATCAAATAATGATAATCTAAAATATCCTGTTTACACACGACCATTACATAATGGTTTACAATACAAATATGTTACAACAAAATAAGTTTCTTGAATGCAGTTTTTACACAATATCATACAAGCATGGACTCCAAATCTCGTCCTTATTTAAGTATGCGACAGCGGAAGCTCTTAATAATCACCTGAGAATAAACATGCTTAAAACGTCAACAAAAATATTGGTGAGTTATAGGTTTAACCTATATATATCAAATCATAATAATAGACCACAAGATTTTATATTTCAATACACATCCCATACATAGAGATAAAAATCATTCATATGGTGAACACCTGGTAACCGACATTAACAAGATGCATATATAAGAATATCCCCATCATTCCGGGACACCCTTCGGATATGATATAAATTTCGAAGTACTAAAGCATCCGGTACTTTGGATGGGGTTTGTTAAGCCCAATAGATCTATCTTTAGGATTCGCGTCAATTAGGGTGTCTGTTCCCTAATTCTTAGATTACCAGACTTAATAAAAAGGGGCATATTCGATTTCGATAATTCAACCATAGAATGTAGTTTCACGTACTTGTGTCTATTTTGTAAATCATTTATAAAACCTGCATGTATTCTCATCCCAAAAATATTAGATTTTAAAAGTGGGACTATAACTCACTTTCACAGATTTTTACTTCGTCGGGAAGTAAGACTTGGCCACTGGTTGATTCACAAACCTATAACAATATATACATATATATCAAAGTATGTTCAAAATATATTTACAACACTTTTAATATATTTTGATGTTTTAAGTTTATTAAGTCAGCTGTCCTCGTTAGTAACCTACAACTAGTTGTCCACAGTTAGATGTACAGAAATAAATCGATAAATATTATCTTGAATCAATCCACGACCCAGTGTATACGTATCTCAGTATTGATCACAACTCAAACTATATATATTTTGGAATCAACCTCAACCCTGTATAGCTAACTCCAACATTCACATATAGAGTGTCTATGGTTGTTCCAAAATATATATAGATGTGTCGACATGATAGGTCGAAACATTGTATACGTGTCTATGGTATCTCAAGATTACATAATATACAATACAAGTTGATTAAGTTATGGTTGGAATAGATTTGTTACCAATTTTCACGTAGCTAAAATGAGAAAAATTATCCAATCTTGTTTTACCCATAACTTCTTCATTTTAAATCCGTTTTGAGTGAATAAAATTGCTATGGTTTCATATTGAACTCTATTTTATGAATCTAAACAGAAAAAGTATACGTTTATAGTCAGAAAAATAAGTTACAAGTCGTTTTTGTAAAGGTAGTCATTTCAGCCGAAAGAACGACGTCTAGATGACCATTTTAGAAAACATACTTCCACTTTGAGTTTAACCATAATTTTTGGATATAGTTTCATGTTCATAATAAAAATCATTTTCTCAGAATAACAACTTTTAAATCAAAGTTTATCATAGTTTTTAATTAACTAACCCAAAACAGCCCAAGGTGTTACTACGATGGCGTAAATCCGGTTTTACGGTGTTTTTCGTGTTTCCAGGTTTTAAATCATTAAGTTAGCATATCATATAGATATAGAACATGTGTTTAGCTGATTTTAAAAGTCAAGTTAGAAGGATTAACTTTTATTTGCGAACAAGTTTAGAATTAACTAAACTATGTTCTAGTGATTACAAGTTTAAACCTTCGAATAAGATAGCTTTATATGTATGAATCGAATGATGTTATGAACATCATTACTACCTTAAGTTCCTTGGATAAACCTACTGGAAAAGAGAAAAAATAGATCTAGCTTCAACGGATCCTTGGATGGCTCGAAGTTCTTGAAGCAGAATCATGACACGAAAACAAGTTCAAGTAAGATCATCACTTGAAATAAGATTATTATAGTTATAGAAATTGAACCAAAGTTTGAATATGATTATTACCTTGTATTAGAATGATAACCTACTGTAAGAAACAAAGATTTCTTGAGGTTGGATGATCACCTTACAAGATTGGAAGTGAGCTAGCAAACTTGAAAGTATTCTTGATTTTATGTAACTAGAACTTGTAGAATATATGAAGAACACTTAGAACTTGAAGATAGAACTTGAGAGAGATCAATTAGATGAAGAAAATTGAAGAATGAAAGTGTTTGTAGGTGTTTTTGGTCGTTGGTGTATGGATTAGATATAAAGGATATGTAATTTTGTTTTCATGTAAATAAGTCATGAATGATTACTCATATTTTTGTAATTTTATGAGATATTTCATGCTAGTTGCCAAATGATGGTTCCCACATGTATTAGGTGACTCACATGGGCTGCTAAGAGCTGATCATTGGAGTGTATATACCAATAGTACATACATCTAAAAGCTGTGTATTGTACGAGTACGAATACGGGTGCATACGAGTAGAATTGTTGATGAAACTGAACGAGGATGTAATTGTAAGCATTTTTGTTAAGTAGAAGTATTTTGATAAGTGTATTGAAGTCTTTCAAAAGTGTATAAATACATATTAAAACACTACATGTATATACATTTTAACTGAGTCGTTAAGTCATCGTTAGTCGTTACATGTAAGTGTTGTTTTGAAACCTTTAGGTTAACGATCTTGTTAAATGTTGTTAACCCAATGTTTATAATATCAAATGAGATTTTAAATTATTATATTATCATGATATTATCATGTATGAATATCTCTTAATATGATATATATACATTAAATGTCTTTACAACGATAATCGTTACATATATGTCTCGTTTAAAAATCATTAAGTTAGTAGTCTTGTTTTTTCATATGTAGTTCATTGTTAATATACTTAATGATATGTTTACTTATCATAGTATCATGTTAACTATATATATATATATATCCATATCCATATATATGTCATCATATAGTTTTTACAAGTTTTAACGTTCGTGAATCACCGGTCAACTTGGGTGGTCAATTGTCTATATGAAACATATTTTAATTAATCAAGTCTTAACAAGTTTGATTGCTTAACATGTTGGAAACATTTAATCATGTAAATATCAATCTCAATTAATATATATAAACATGGAAAAGTTCGGGTCACTACAATGCGGATGTTGTTTGTTAGTGGTGATGATAGTAATGTTGATGTTATTGATGGTGGTGCTGATTATGCTGCTGGTGCTGCTGCTGGTGTTTGCAACCTTCGCACCATGTTCTCCAAAGCCGTCACGCGAGCGTGAACTTCGTTAACTTCTGCTAGTACACCGGGTTGATTGGCGGTTGGAGCGAGCGAATGAACAAGATTTGTAATATGGGATAGTATATAATCGTGACGAGATACTCTAGAAATGAGAGAGAAAATGGTGTTTCGAATAAGTTCGTCGGTAAGTGCTTCAGGTTCATCGCCAAGAGGGAAATTTGGTGGATGGAATGGATCACCTTCTTCTTGTCTCCAGTGATTTAGTATATAACGAACCCATTCCCAATTCATCCAGAATAGATGATGGGAAATTGGTTGATCCATTCCGGTGACGCTGCTTTCGGAGCCCGAATGGAAATCCATATCGGCATAACTGTCGGAATCTGAAGAATTCGAACTAGATGCGGAATCCATCTTGTATAATGGGGAAAATGAATTTTTGGTATGGAATAGATTATAGGAGTTAGATTTGGTACTCTTCAATACATAATTTACATATGTATATATAATACCAAAATCCCGTAAATTACAGAGAATCTTTGAAAAGATATCAGTCAAAGTTCGCAATAACAGATATGATAAGATAAGAATTCGTCTATACACTATTAATGCAGTAAATGCAGTAAAACGTGTCTAGACTTATGAATGATAAGCAGGTAATTTCCTAAGGATGATAAGCAGATGATTTCCGACTAGAAATGATAAGCAAAACTTTTGACATGTAGACACGATCGAAGTCCAGACTCATTAATGCATCCTAACAACTACTAGTTAGACACACTAATGCAAGACCTGGTTCGCTACGACCACCGCTCTGATACCAAATGAAAGGACCCGTCCTAATCCACCTGGACGAAGTCATCAACATTTGGTCCCATTGCGATGATCGGCTCCAAGTAATATCCTTATATTGAGCAAATGCACAGCGGAAGACTTAATTCGTACCTGAGAATAAACATGCTTTAAAGTGTCAACCAAAAGGTTGGTGAGTTCATAGGTTTATCATAACAATCATTTCAATATGTTAATAGACCACAAGATTTCATAATCATAAACATAATACACTTGCAAGTGTATGTAAAGCATTCTAAGTGGTTGAGCACTTGGTAACCATACTTAACATTTGATCAACGTCGCATATTCCCTTTATTATGAAATCTCACTACACCGTACCAAGTGTAGTCACCAAAACGAAGTACTGTGCAACCGTTGAATACTGGTCGTCCAGTCCGGTTGGGGTTGTCAGGCCCGATAGATCTATCGACAGAATTCGCGTTTACAATACCCATGTAAATAGTAGTTACCAAGCTACAGGGAAATATGCCAGTGGTACAACTCAATGTAGAATATATTTTTAAGTACTTGTGTCTATTTTGTAAACATTTATAAAAGCAGCGCATGTATTCTCAGTCCAAAAATATATATTGCAAAAGCAATTAAAAAGGGAGCAAATGAAACTCACTTTTGCCTTGAAGGTATTTAATTCGACTTGGTCTCCGATAGATATCACGAACCTAACCATATATAATATATAACAACATATTTTCTTTTTAAGTAATCGTTACATATATATATATACTTTTAATACTTTTAAT
Organism: Rutidosis leptorrhynchoides; assembly: GCF_046630445.1. Classification (NCBI taxonomy): domain Eukaryota; kingdom Viridiplantae; phylum Streptophyta; class Magnoliopsida; order Asterales; family Asteraceae; genus Rutidosis; species Rutidosis leptorrhynchoides. The sequence goes on from NC_092333.1 coordinate 718,969,458, forward strand.
ACTTTCTAAGTCCGTAGTTAGCAGTCCGATGTTAGTGGTCCATAATTAGTTGCTTAAATAAAATAAATAAAGACCCCATCGTATTCGTATTGATCAGAATTAATCTCGAACCATGGTACCATGTTGTCAAATGACGTGTTGCGTACATAAAGTACCGTGTTGTCAAATGACGTGTTGCGTACAATCATGAGGTCTTATGATTAATCTTCTCGTGTTGTTTACGGGTGGTCCTGAAATATATAAAATCAAATCATAATTAATTATATATAAAATATCATATTAATTAGAAAAGATATGATTAATTTACTTTTTCTCCAAATATTTTCGTAGCTAAACTAGCTTCGGATACCCAATCTTGTTTTAGTCGTAGTTTCTTCATTACAACTCCGTTTTTGTTGGTTCAACTTGCCACTTCCTAGGATCGAGTCAAATTTTAAGAATATGAACTGAAAATACCTTAGTTTGTATTCAAAATCATAGGTTATAGGTCAAACTTTGGTGAAACTTATGAAAGTGATCATTTTCCATCATAAAAACAACATTTAATGATCATTTTTCTAAAAATACTTACACTTTGAGTTAAACCATGAAATTTTTATGTGTTAACATATTCATAAGAAATATAATTTTTCCAGAACATGAACTTCCAATTCAAAGTTCAAGATGGTTTTTAATTATCCAACCCAAAACAGCCCCCGGTTGCACTCCGACGACGTAGATTCAGTTTTTAAGATGTTCTTTGTAAAACCAAGTTATATCTTGTTAGGTTAGCATATCATTATGATATATTACAGGTCTTGAAGTGTTTTAAAAGTCAAGTTAGAAGGATCTATTTAGTTTGCGAACAAGTTTGAAATCGTTCAAACTATGTTCTTGTTGTTAAAATTTTATACCACAAAATAAGATGGCTATATGAATATGAATTGAATAAGATTATGAACAAGGTTACTACCTCAAGTTACTTGGACAAAGTTACTGCAAAAGATAAGAAATAATCTTGAAATCAAAGAGTGGTGGAGTTAGATCAAAAGGTTGGAAGTAAACTTCTTCAAATGGGTGGTTATTTTGATATGTTCTTGAAAGAGTTTTCTTATGGTGTTTAAGGATTGTAATTGAAGCTAAATGATGGGAAAAATGCTTGGAGATGATCAAGTATGAAGTTAGGAGTATTTTGAGAGTGAAATGAGGGTGTAGGTATGAGAAAATGGAGTGAAGAAATGGTGTTCATTTATAAAAACGTTTTTAGTTTATAAAGAAAGAAAAGGATTCCTAATTTTGTTTTCTTACTAATAATTCATAATACTTGACAAATCCTAGTTACCTCATATCTAGGGCAGTAATAATGTTGATTAGGATGTTGATTTGATGTGTATATATCAATAGTAAATACGTATAGAAGCTGGGTATGATACGGGTACATATACCCTAGATATACGTATAGAAATCTTGAGGAAACGGAACGAGAATTCAAATATAGCTATCTTTTGTGAATATACTTATATTTTTTTATGTATTTAATTCCTTAAAAAGTGATTAAATACATTATATATACGATACATGTATAAGCATTATAGATTATAAGTATATATATCAAAGAATGTTACGTATAGTTATTGTTTTGAAAACTTAAGTTAGTAGTTTCAAAATATACTTATAACTCATTGTCATTAGTACACAATGAGATGTTAAACCATCCTTAGATCATGTTAAATATATATAAATACATATATATACACAAACGTATAATTATCGTATGTTATATAGTTCGTGATATCATCGGTCATATTGGACGGTCAAACGTTGTCTAAAACTCTTTTCAAAAACACAAGTCTCAACAATTTGGATTGCTTATCATGTTGGTATGGTTTAATTTATGTAAATATTAATCTCATAAGTATAATTTGGTCGGAAAATTCCGGGTCATTACAGAAACCTATCTAGTTTTTGCCCATAATAGTCCATCGGTCATAATTATAAAATGCTCGTCAAATTAACCTTATACCCGAAGTCAAATATTCCAACTAATTAGGGATTCAAACTGTAACAAGGTTTTAATACTTTGTTAATAATTACACCAGGTTATCGATGGCGTGTAATCCAAGGTTTTAATACTTTGTTAACAGTTACACCAATTACCCTTGAATGTAATCCACCCATGTTTTAATGAGTCCATTGACTATTAATCCATCCCCGTCTCCGGTCAAATGAACAATTATTAGTATTTATAAATATCCCGCTCATCGTACCCGATCGAGCGTATGTGGACATTTATAGTTACGTCAAATTGTAAATCTCTATATTAATCAATTATAAAGTCCATTAATAGCCCATAGTTCAATTTCCACAAGTGTCGGTCTTTTGTCCAAACCCTAATTATGGTCCAAAGCCCAATAACCCGTCTTAATATTTAGTCCAACATCACGATTACCTCAGCTCAAATAAGCATAATAATAACTTAGTTACGAGACATTAATTTAAAAAGGGAGAACATAACTTACAATGATTATTTATCGCGTAGCTTGTTCACGGATAGAACTTCGACTTTAAAACCCGTAAAATAACCTTTACATTACCCAAACTAACTAATATAAAACTAAACTATTATATTTATATATATATATATATATATATATATATATATATATATATATATATATATATATATATATATATATATATATATATATATATATGTGGAGTAGAGAGATTGATATGGTGCACTGAACTAGTCCGAAAACTGGCCAATTTATAGGAGATTTCCAAATACTGTAGCCCATGCGATCCCATGGGCTTTATGTGTTATTGACATGCGATCGCATGGCCAGGCTGGCATGCTCAGAATGAGTTTAAAACGTGGGCTGCTCGATTTAATTAATATATATAATATAATATATATAATTTTATATAATTATATATATATATTATATTATATTCTTGTGCATAGTTGACTGGTAATTTTAGGCCCGTTGAGTCGTACGTTGATAGTTGGTTCATGCCTCGGTCTCGGATTTTCGAACGTCTTTTCGTATGCTAAGATATCTTGTACTTTGCGTTCCGCGACTTGTACTTTTATCAATATTTAGATGTTAATCATCAATAAATTGAATCACTTGGAGTTTAACTTGTACGTTTAAGCTTTCTGGTCATTTGCATCTTCAAATCGTCATTTTCGTCTTCCGTCTTCGCACTTATTTAATATAAACGATTACAACTTAAAAATAGAACAATTACAACTAAAAACTTTACATATTGGAAAGATATTGATACTAAATATATGTTCATTTGGAGCACTATCAGGTGCATGGCCATCAATTGAATATAGTGTCCACACATTCAAATATGTATTTTGGGCATTTGGCCCTTCTATTATGGCATATCAAAAATGTATTCCTATCGTTTATATTGATGGGACTCATTTGAAGGGTAACTACATGGGCAAGATGCTTACCGTGGTCACAAAAAATGCTAACGGGCAAATTCTGCATGTTGCATTCGCATTAGTTGACACTGAGACGAACGAAAGTTGAGCTTGGTTTTTGGAACAGTTCTAAACACATGTTAATTGTCACAGTAGCATAGAATTGTGTGTAATATTTGGTCGTCATCAAGGTATAGTTAATATGATGGCTGATAGTGCCTATGGTTAACATCATCGTTACTGGTTGCGCCGCATTCGTAGCAACTTGATGACTGTTGGTTAAGATTCCAATCATAATATTCAAAAGTTAATCACCATGTTTTGATGATGACACAAAAGAGATAAGTGTTTAATCATATGTAAGACGACATGAGTTCATAAGCTTACACAATCTCTAGCAAAAGACCAATACATAAATAATTAACTTGATAAATTTGCTATACGGCTGAACCACGGTCGACCGTGGGTCTGTCCGTGGATGTCCTGTACCAACGGCTGCAATCCTTTTCAAATTTATGATGTGCGGTCAAGTACACGGTCGATCGCAGTTCGACCGTAGTTTTCTCTGTTACCAAAATCATACACTTTAAGTTAGACCGCCTTGAGACATCTATAATTTACAAAACCTTTTTAAACATACTTATAATAGTTGCCTTTTTTTATCTCAAAAGAGTTTTGAATCAAAAGATGTTAATTTCTACTAATCACACCTAATGACATCTTAATGACATTTTAAGCTCAATTAAGGTTAAACACGTAAATGTTTTATTTTTTTACTTGGTACAAAATGTCACTCAAATACATACTAATAATGGTCATTAAAAGTCCCAACAAAAGAGTTGCTCTCCCATAACTTTTATGTATCATTTTTATGTATGTGCAATTATGAACTAGTAAGTGGTTAATGTAATAATCTTCAAGAAAGCTCCAACTAGATTCAAACTAGTTCATTTGAAATGCAACAAGATTCCAAAGGACAAAATGCTTCCATTAGCAAAGTGACAAGTAATTAAGAAAGGTTGATGAAGTTTTAGAAGATAATGCTTTATCAAGAGACAAAATTATGCAATTACCCTATTAAGTAATCAATGACAAATGGTCAAAGCTTGAAGACTTTCTTCTTTTATGGACATGTCAACTTCCACACTTATGTCCAAAGTAAAAGGGGTAATGGGGATGATTTCAGAGACAACTGGCTTTTAGTTGAAGCTATTCAACAAAGAAAAATGACAATTTTCAAAGGACAAAAAAAGCTATAAGAATCAGATGTCAGAGGTACACGGTCAAATCACGGTCGACCGTACAGTGAGCCGTACAACTTCCAGGCAGATTTCTCTTTCTACAAAAGCCAAGGCTTGGAGCATTTGAAGACTCACCTCTTGAACTCATATTTTCTTATACTTACTGAGATCATTCTTATAATTCATTGTAATCTTTTAGAGTGATTCTAGCAAGAGTACTTGTAAGCTTAAGTTGTAAGTTTACTTGTAAACTATCTTCTTAAAGGGATCTAGAAGGTAGTCATGTTTTCACTAAGATAGTGCACTAGGATCTTGTGGTAAGATCTTTAGGTGGTTGTGAAGTCTTCAAAGGGACGTAAGGGTTCACAACTTGCGGCTTATCAAAGTACTAGTGTTGTATCCGGACACTCCACCGAGTTTGGAGTATCATAGTGAAGAAAAATCTCAATTCATAGAATTGGGGAGTGGATTAAGGAAGATTAGTTAACATCTTCCCGAACCACTATATATCGTTGTGTTTGTTCTCTCTTCCCTTATCTCTTTGATTACATATACACTTGCATATATTTTATATACGTATAGTTTGAGAAAAAAACATTTCAAATCACACTATATCAAGTTCAAGTTCAAGAAAACGTAAAGAAATTTTTTAAAATCGACTAAGTAACTATTCACCCCCCTCTAGTTACTTACAATGAAAAAGTTTAAAAGAAACAACGAACTCAAGAAGTTGTGTTGGAGTCCGGTTCCACGACGCAAAGTAATAGATATAAAAGTGCAGTGCGTGGAATTAAAAAAGTGAATGAGGAGGCTTGGAATTATTTAGAAGATGTTCAACTTGAAAAGTGGACTTTGTGGTCGTCGTCGTTGGGCTAACTTAACGACAAACATAGCCGAGTCATTGAACAATGTTTTACGTCATGCTCGTATGATGCAAATCAAAGCGTGTATTGATTACACATTTCACTACACAAGAGAACACTTCAACAACCCAGAAAGAACTGCTCACGAATGGCAAGCGCCATTATCCAAGACTATGTGGACACAATTTCAAGATCGTGATAAACTAGCTTCTACTTACACAGTAACATGCTATGACTTTTAAACAGGCGTGTACAAGGTCTAATCTACATATCAAAGAAGCGGTGATGGGGGGACAGAGTATACAGTAAATATTGTGCCAAAAAGTGCTCGTGTGGAAGATGACAACATCAAAGGATGCCTTGCTCTCATGGCATTGCAGTATGTCGCAAACGAAATAAAGATTCAAAGACCTTGATTGGTAAATACTACACTACTACTATGTAGAGAGAACAATATCATTATCACTTACATCCACTTAAAGACTTCACATACTGGGCCAATTCAGACTGGACAATTAAGGTCGATCCATCAAGACTGATCACACATAGGGTAGGAAACGACAACGACGGTTCCGTAACAAGATGAATGAAAATCAGAACAGAGAGACAGTTCTACCAAGGTGTGGTTTCTGCAGACAACCAGGTCATAACAGGAATTCATCTACTACAAGGTTTGGTTAAGAAATTAAGTAGTAAATTGTTGTACTCCATTTGTTGTAACCGTATTTATGTTTTTAAATAAAAAGATTGTTAAAAATAATGATGACAATGATAATAATGATAATGATAATAATAATAACACAACCACTACTAATCTATTACAACTAAGTTTATGCATTATAGTATTCACTGTAACTATCATATATCCTACCGAATTCAAGTACGTCTTCAAAAACTCCAAATAAAACATACAACTCAAATTTTTCATAAAGTCTACATGATTTCCCAACTAATGTCTACCATTCTTCATCAAAGCACAATTGTTCAGGTTGAGCAATTCCTTGTTTGTAATAGTATATGTCCATTGAATCTGGATTTTTCGGTAATTTTTCTCGAAGGAATTCATTCAACTTCCGCATATCAAACCCGCGAACATCAACATTATCAAATATGTTTTGTCGCCTCCTGAGAATTTTGTATCATCATTTCATACAAAATCGCAGTCGTGATATACGTCAATTGAAACGTACTTCGAATCCATGTTCGACATGTGTTTATGAACCAGTCAACATGCGCTTTTATAACCATAACATAAATCGGTCTTATAAACTCTGATTTAAGCTTTTATTGTTTGTTAGCTTACCATTACTGTTTGCCAGCTCAGCTGTTATTGTTTTTCAGCTTTTACTGTTTGACATTTTTTACTGAAACCGGCTCTCAGAATGCTGGTATATGAAACCATATATTGTTTGACAACTTTTACTAAAACCTGCTATCAGAATGCCGATTTATGAAACCATACTTGTCAGTTTTTACTGAATTTGGCTAGTAGAATGTCGGTTTATCAAACCATACTAGTCTATATAAACACATGTATATTTGTTATTTTGATTGTATCACTCTTTGACTCCACACATATCACTCTTTTACTGCACACCCATGGATCCATGGATTGATGTTTACTACAAGGGTCAGTATTCGGCCTATATGAAGCGGTACACACTAGAAATGAGAAAATCGTTCTCATGGGTTGATGTTAATGGTATGAGTATTTCGAAGTTGTTTGAGTTTATCAAAGAAAAAGTACCCTACGAACACTCGGGCGTGATGTATTTTCACAATACAAAAGAAAAATTTGTGTTTCTAAACGACGAAGATGAATGGTATGAAATAAGAATAATAGCAATTACCAGACAAGAACCTATAGGCTTACATCTGGTTTAATTATGTGTTTAGTTTACTATATGTAACGTTTATAGTTTATGTAATATTTGTATTTATGTAACTTTTAACTATCTATTTTCTTACCCCAAAAATATGTAACAGTGTTTATTTTTATTAATAAAAGTGTTGTTTAAAAATTGTTATATTAATAATAATACTGATAATATTGATAAATACATACTCATAGCTTATTAATAAACACAAACTAATACAACATTTGAAACTTAAAATCACTACCATAATTTAAAAAACAATTAACACACAACAAACTAGGCGACTAGACGATTTCTATTAGGAATACGATAGTCACCCAATGTTGATATGCCATGATGTCAGAATAACATGGTAATCATCATCCCGAATGATAACGGTGCATTTAAGCTTTCCCTAGCTTCTTGCATCTGATTAACCACGATGTATTCGACATCGAAAGATATACCATTGATGATCAAGTAAATCATAAGAGCTTCAATTAGAAGCACCTTGTTAGAGTAATCGTCCACCATACAAATGGGATGACCAGTTATGTTGCTACGGATGATAGTATATATTTTCAATTTATTGGCTCTAAGAAAACCAAAAAACATCTTTTTTAATTCAACACATTTTGATGGTCATCAACATCATGTGTCTCAAGAAGATTGCCATCAATTTGAGTGGCAGAATTGTAAAATTGCAATCTTCCTGTTGTGAGTCCCAAAACATTGTTGAATGTATCTATATCCCAGAAATATGGTATACCTTTCAACATGAACCTAAAATTTTTGTCTTCTTCAGAAAAATAAAAATTCTCATGGAACTCACGTACACAATCAGGGTAAACAGCGAAAATGTCAGTTATCATACACAACAATGATAATTCTTCAAACTGCTCGTATGTGAGTTCATGATCTTCTCTAGGCTCAGTTCCTCTTAAAAAAAAAAAAAAAAAACTCTCATCGAGGATTGTCCCGTGAGAAATTGGAATTTGACGACGAGGATCCATAGTGTGAAGAGTAAAATTGAGAAAAATCAAATATGAAAAGTTATAGTTTGAGATAAACTAAATCAATAATTTCTATTTAAATAGAACTCTTAAAGATTAAAAATATTGCATGCAAACCGGTCTTTTAAAATTCGGTTTCAGCTTTGTCAGGAAAAAGCAGACAAACCGGCATTTCAAATGCCGATTTGTGTGTTTTTAGGGCACGGGGGCCAAAACCCAAAAACCAGTTTCATGTTGGACCTCAAAACGGCATTTCAAACGCCGGTTTTCCTATTTTACAAAATTCGACTTTGAAAATCTATTTATTGTAAACTACCTCCATATTTTATTATTCTAAAAAAATATTCTCTTCTATATCGCTCTCAGTTTCTTAAATCCTCCATCCATTAATAATGGTACTTTATTTGCTTAATTTCTTCAACATATTACCCTTCACCAAGATCCATCAGTCGCATATGGTACCAGTGTCTATAACGTGAATCCGACCCTGTCATGTCGGATGTTGTATGCTTAGGAACGACTTCAACCCGGCCGTGATCACCTATTTACCAAACAATATGAGTCATTGGGTCTTAGGTCTCTATTACATAATCATATTTGTAACGTTTTTATGAGTCATTGCGCTTGCGTGTTGTGAGGGTTTTTCTTTTTTTCCTTTTTTTCCCAAATTGTTTTAATAACTTTGTAAAAGGACATTTCAACTAATAACTCTTAAAAAAGCTGTTTTATCATAAAATTATTAGTGTTTTACTCTAGCATTTAAGAACAAAATTTAGTACTACTATATCATATGTTAAATATATAAATATACAATTTTTTACTATTAGGATTTTGCTACAATGTGTGGGCATCGTACATTAGGGACGACAAAATCTGTCCATTAGGGACGACATGTCGTCCCTAACACATTATTTTATTTTTTGATTTTTATATATTATTTTATTATATAAATATTTGGAACGATCATTGGGGATGACATGTCGTCTCTAAAAATCTGATATATATTTTAAAACGAATTTATTTAATTAAAAATATAAAATTGGAAAATGAATTGGGGACGACCAGTGGGGACGACATGTCGCCCCCAATAAACTGCTATACAAATTTCAGCTTTTTTTAGCTGTTCCAGCCCAGCCGTAAAAACGGCACCATACCAACAAACAAAAAACCTGCTGTAATAACATAAGATAATTCCCAAACACAACCATAACATTAAATTAAAACATGTCTCCAAGTTACACAAACGATTATCTAACGATTACATTAATCCAAAACAAAGTTTACACATTAAACGTTAAGCATATCCGAGTAGCAAACAAACTCAAATACCATACTTACCTTAATTCTTCATCCATATTGTTCCAGTCTTCTAGTGTTGTGACTAGTGGGTTGTTATATAGAAGAATTTTCCCACCCAAAAACCACCATCCGTTTTCCCGCCAATGTTTTCCACCCAAAGTTTCCCGCCGAAAGAAAAATACATTAGTTAACAATGTTAGGGTTTGTTTATGGTTTAATTAGGGTTTAGTTAAGGTTTGTTTAGGAAAAGGCTTCTTATAGTTGCCTGCCTCCTTGACAGTTGCCCCGATAGATGGTATTATTGTGTTGGTGGGGTATCTCAACTCCAACTCCAATTCCGTTCGAACACATGGACGTCTTATTATATTCTCTTTTAGCTCCTTTTTATAATATTAGTTGCTCATTTTAAAAAATTATGATGACAATGATTTTTGACGATAATAAAAAATACAAGTAACTAAAAGATTTCAAATTAATTATATATAAAAAATTAAAAATTTCACCAAAATATATATAAAATATTTATTAAAATTATATATTCATATAAAACACGTATTACTGAATCGTCATCGTAATCATCATCATCATCAGTGTGATTTAATTTCAGTAACTTGGTATGATTTTCGTTTAATGTTCGTCGTTATAATGTAATTTAATTCAGTAACTTTGTATGATGTTTCTTGTAGTTGAAATGTTATAATTTCAGTAACTTTGTTAGAATTCGAAAATAACTGCGATTTTTCATTCATTTAATAGAAAGTACAATAAAATATTAAAACAACGACATAATTAAAGTAAAACACAATAAAATATAAAAAAAAACTACATAATTAAACCAAAACACAACAAAATATTAAAAAACAACATAATTAAACTAAAACATAATAAAGGGAAATGCGATTAGAACGTCAACTCAGTGTGATTTATTCATCTTTCAAAAGTAAATAAAGAGAAATGCGATTAGAACGCAAACTCAGGGTTTCTTTTATACCGTTCCACTGATCCTCTGTTCGAAGATATGTAGCGGACAATTCCAGAACACATTCATCTTCGTAATACAAGACGTCCGTGTGTTCGAACGGAACCATTTCTTTCAAAAAGTATAAAAGGTTATCTAAACCTACGTCGCGAATATCAATTTCTTCGAACGTAGATTTCGAACTACTCGTATAATCGTAAAGTTTCATTTCATTACGGAATTTACTTCCGTAATACACTTCCAATGAGACAATCAACGGCGGAAGGGTCAACATTTTCGGTGTGTTTGATGTTTGCAATGTTGTTGATAATGGACTCTATAAATATGAAAAAACTGTCAAAAATGTCGTCCCCAATAGGCTTTAGGTACGACACCTAAATCTGGCGCCAAATTTTTTGTTCTTTTGGAGCCAATTTTTTTCCCACCGACAAAAATAAAAAAAAAAATGTTTTTTTTTTTTTGGGAACAACATGTCGTCCCTAAAAAATTGGCGCGATTTTTTTTGTTTTTTGGAGTCAGTTTCTGACACGAGAAATAATTAAAAAATTTAAAGCTTATTTCGGGACGACATGTCGTCCCTAACAAAATGGTCAAACTTTTGGTAAAAAACAGCCAAGTTTTTTGTCCTTTAGCGTATTTTTTGAGACAACTTGGTGTCGTCCCTAATACCGTCGTCCCCAATGTTAGATTTTCTTGTAGTGACATGATTACAAACAAATACTCCGTATGAAAGTGTATATTTTCTTAAATTGCTATAGATGTATTTAATAAACTTGAAAGTTGTTAAAATGAAATATGTGTTTAATGCAATTTCGTCTTTTTAAAATTCGAAATTAATCAATATTTCTTAGCATGTGTCATAAGGCACATGTTAGCAAACCCTTTACTTATCAAATTGCACTAGCTGAATCAATGTTTCAATCAATGTTTCAACCATTTATAGTCGAAGACGTGTTTCATGTGATTATATATTATTGATGGGCTTCAAATTAATAAATATTTTTCACCCATTTCGGCGTTTATTGATGGTGGGGGCTTATATTCAATCATCAGACATAAACGAGACAATTAATAAATAACAAAGCATGGCGATTCATCATTTCGAGTTTGGGACATACCGCTAACTCATTTATGAAATGAAAAAAATATATATATCATCTAGCATAGCAGATTGTTATTCCGAATCATCATCATATATAAAAATAGAATTTACCGATTCATATAAAAAATTTAATAGTTCTGTGAATATGATGATCATTCCTCATATTCAATTCAATAGTCATAAAATGTCATAAATGTTACTTCTTCCGTGTGAAGTTGTAGACGTTCTAAGGATCTTAGATCAAACGTTATTACTAGATTAGAGGCGGAAAACATTAAACTAGGATGAATCGAATACTTAGTTCACCTTGGGATCAATCTAACCAATGATATGTTGATATGATCGATGCCTTAATGATTGTATTCGGTTGGGGTATGGTCTGGGACAATTGTAACAGCGAAATACGACGGCAATAGGGTGTAGGGTGTGTAACCTAACAATGTAACCCGACATCCCTATATATATACGATTACAGTGACCATCGACCGGTGGTCTCTGACCTTCGGCCGATGGTGTTTGTCCCTCGACCGATGGTCTCTACCATCAGTCGATGGTCTGAGCTGCCAACCAAACAGCTCTAACCATTTTATGTCATTACCTTAATCAATACAATAACAATGTATTAATGACAATATTCTTAAACGACTGAAATATCGAATATAAAACAAATAGAACATATTACAATAATAGAACTTGGGATTATGCACCAACAGAAGTCAGGGGCGGATCTATATGGTACGGACCGGTAGCACTTGCTACCAGTGAAATACGCAATCTAATGGAAAAAATTTGAGGGTTTTAACTAGTGACATCAGTGGATAGTGTACATTTTCTTGAGTGACACCATTGGAAAACTAGGGGCAGATGACCACATTAGTTTAATATTAATTCATATGTATTTTTATGCATTTTTATGGAAGAAAATTTTGATGAAAAGTTGCAGTTTGTTGTGAAGAGGAGGAGGAGAGAAATACTTCGTAATAGTGAAGATGAGAGAAGGGAGAGTAAACCCCACTTCTTTTCTATTAAATGTTTACTTTTGTTATTATTTATTTATCTATCTCTCAATTCCCAATACAAAACTGACCGAATGCTTCTGCAATTAGTTTACTTTTGTTTTTATTTATTTATTATCCCACTACTTCATTTGAATTTTTGTTTTAAACCAATACTGTTACTTTATTTTATTTAACACTACAAGAAACTAATTTAATTGAATCAATTAATTACTAGTGTATTTAATGTTTTTATTTTTTGATAAAAGAATATGATATAATAAACTTAGAGTGTTTTGGGAGATTTTAATTCAACACTTTTTTCTAATCATCGATCAAGAGAAGAAAACGACTTAATTAATATGGTTAAATTCAATGACTTTATTTCATTGGCACATCTTATCGACCAATATATCCACATGACATCTATGGTCCAATTTGAGTACCAGGGGACTTTAATTCAACTTGTTTACCTCATGAAACATTAACAGATGATATAGATAATGTTTTCTGATTGATAATAATGATGAAAACAATAAGAACAAATGTAAAAGTGTTGATCGTTTTGATTTCTATATGAATGATAAACTAGAATTGATACATTTTACATTGTGGAGCCCGCCTATTTATGCTAAAAGAATACAACGGCTCTATAGCCTATTTTAGACAAGGAGCCTAAGAATCAATGTTAAAACAGAAAGAAACGTTGGCTTTGATCTTGCCCTATAATCGTGGAAGCTATTTCGGGAAATGATGATATTTTTCTGATCCCAATCTTTTTATTTTCTAACACTCCCCCGCAAGTTAAATCGTGGGATTACCGACATTTAACTTGGAGAGGACTTCTTTGAAAAGTCTTCCATTGACGGACTTTGTTAGAATATCGGCAAGCTGGTCTTCGGATTTCACAAATGGAAGAGAGATTATTTCTGCCTCGAGTTTTTCTTTGATAAAGTGTCTGTTTATCTCAATGTGTTTGGTTCGGTCGTGTTGTACCGGATTTTCTGAGATAGCAATTGCTGCTTCATTATCGCACATGATCTGGATAGGAGCATCTGGAGGAAAGCCAATCTCTGTTAGAAGTTTCTTGATCCATAGAGCTTCAGTGACGCCTCTAGCAATTCCTCTAAATTCAGCTTCGGCACTTGATAGGGCAACAACTTTTTGTTTCTTGCTTCTCCATGTAACTAGATTTCCTCCAACAAGAGCAAAGTATCCGGAGGTAGATTTTCTATCGCCTTTTTCTCCCCCGTACCCCGCATCTGTAAATATCTGTGTTTCTAGATGATTGTTTTTCTTGAATAATACTCCATCACCTACGGTTCCCTTTAAGTATTTGATGATTCTCAAGACTGCATCCATATGGTGTTGTTGGGGTTGATGCATAAACTGACTGACAATTCCAACGGCGTGTGCTATGTCCGGTCGGGTATGAGCAAGATAGATAAGCTTTCCCACCATCCTTTGATATTGACCTCGATCAGCTAACTTTGCATTTTCTTCCATGAATAATCTCTGATTTGGGATCATTGGAGTATCTGCTGGCTTGCAATCGACCATGCCTGTTTCAGAAAGAAGATCGAGAATATACTTCTTTTGACAAATAAAGATGCCCTGTTGGGATCGTAGGACTTCAATCCCAAGAAAATACTTAAGTCCCCCTAGGTCTTTCATTTCAAAATCATTAAATAAGTTTGTTTTTAAATTTGAAATTTCTTTTTGATCATTTCCCGTTATAATCATGTCGTCAACGTAAATAATGAGGCATGTGATAAAACCTTTTCTTCGTTTTAAGAAAAGAGTGTGATCGGAGTTACTTTGTTTAAAACCATACTTTTTCATTGCTATGGTAAAACGCCCAAACCAAGCCCGAGGGGATTGTTTCAAACCATAAAGAGATTTTTTAAGGCGACAAACTTCCCTTTCTTTGAAGTTTGATGTGAAACCGGGAGGTCCTTCCATGTACACCTCTTCTTTGAGTTCACCATGTAGAAAGGCATTTTTAACATCAAATTGGTGAAGTGGCCAATCTTTGTTTGCAGCTACGGAGAAAAGAATCCTTATGGTGTCAATTTTTGCTACGGGTGAGAAGGTCTCCGAGTAATCAACGCCATAAGTTTGAGTGTATCCTTTTGCTACGAGTCTAGCTTTGTATCTTTCGATAGTTCCATCGGCTTTGTGTTTGATAGTGAAGACCCATCGACACCCAACCGGTTTTTTTGATTCCGGAAGAGTGCATTTTTCCCATGTATTATTTACCATGAGTGCCTCCATTTCTTCTTCCATTGCCTTTTTCCAATTAGCTGACTTTAGAGCTTGTTCTATTGTGGTTGGAATTTCTTCAGAGTATATTGCGGAAACAAATTTCTTTGCACTTTCGGATAGGTTCCCTCTTGCAATATTAGCCATTGGGTACCTTGATCTTGAGGTTGTTCTTTCGGGAGGATATCTTTTTGGTGGAATCCCCCGATTAACTCTTGGTGGAAGAACATATGGTTCTTGTGGTGGTTCGATTTCTTGATCACGTTGATCAG
The DNA here is from genome assembly GCF_046630445.1 of Rutidosis leptorrhynchoides. Classification (NCBI taxonomy): domain Eukaryota; kingdom Viridiplantae; phylum Streptophyta; class Magnoliopsida; order Asterales; family Asteraceae; genus Rutidosis; species Rutidosis leptorrhynchoides. The sequence continues at coordinate 718,984,758 of NC_092333.1, forward strand.
GTTGACTTTGTTGAACAGTTTGTTCTTCAACTTGACTTGTTCCATCCTGTTCTGAGGTATTAACTTCATTTTCATGATTAGTATTATTAGTTTCAAAAGTTTCATTACTAACCTCAGTACGGTTGGGAAGATCACTGTCGGTTGTACTGTCGGATGGGTTACTTTGTGGTGTGGTACTAGAAGTTATCTCTTCGGATGATGGAAAATCTAGCCAACTCACAGTGTCACTAGATTCTGACTCCCCCTGACTTGTGTGTTGGATATAGTAGTATTCGTCTTCCAAGAAATCACAGTTCATTGAGGTGAACATGTGTTTTCTTTTGGGACTATAACACCTATACCCTTTTTGGTTTACCCCATAACCGACAAAGACGCATTTTTCAGCACACGGGTCGAGTTTAGTTCTTTCCCCTTTGGGGATATGAACAAAAACAGTACACCCGAAAATCCGAGGTTTTAAGGTAAGGTTTGATGGGGGTTTATAAAACTTAGCTAAGGTTTCAAGCGGATTCTTAAGGTCTAGGGCTCTAGTGGGGAGTCTATTAACAAGGTAAGTGGCCGTTGCAAGGGCTTCGGGCCAAAAGGATTTAGGAACATTAGATTCTATCATTAAGGCCCGAGTTATTTCCAAAAGGATTCGATTTTTTCTTTCGGACACACCATTTTGTTGTGGCGTGTGAGGACACGTGGTTTGGTGAACAACACCTTTGCTTTCACAAAAACGTTTCATTTGAGTGTTGACAAATTCACCGCCATTATCGGATCTTAGAATTTGTATCTTACTTTTAAATTGTGTTTCAACCATGGCATAAAAAATTGTGAATTTATCAAATACTTCGGATTTGTTGGTCAAAAAATATGTCCACGTCATACGTGTGCAGTCATCAATAAATAATAAAAAAATATCGAATGTTATGTCCCCCATTTACCCTCGCGGGTCCCCACACATCGGAATGAACTAAAGCAAAAGGAGATTCGGTTTTAGTATTACTAGTCTTAAAAGTACTTTGATGACTTTTAGCTAAAATGCAAGTTTCACAATCAATAGTTTTATTCGAAACAAGACTCGGAAATAAAATTTTTAAATAACTAGCAGACGGATGGCCAAGTCGTCGATGCCACAACCACGCTTGTCTATTGGAAGTCCCGTGAGTTAGCATGATTGTACCATCTCTAGTAACTTCGTCCACATAATATAACCCATTTCTTTCAGTACCACGACCAACAATCTTCCCGGTTCTGATGTCCTGCAAGATGCAGAACGTTGGATGTAATATAACGGTACAATTAAGTTCCTTGGTAACATGACTAACAGATAATAATTTGTGTGAGAGAGCGGGAACGTAAAGACAATTTTTTAAATTTATTGTTGGAGATATTTGGATCGTTCCCCCTCCTTTGACTTGAACAGTCCCACCGTTAGCCGTTTTAATTTTAGTTTTATTTGGCTTTGACTCTGAATAAATATCATTTTTGTCAAACGTCATGGTGTCGGTGGCACAACAATCTATAATCCACTCGTCATTTTTATTTGAGAAAACATCGTTAGTTAAAAAGGACTGTCCTTGCAAATTTTTCTCAATTTTAGGTGTATGGGACTGATCATAAAGTTTTATATTTCTGGAAGGTCTACTAGGTAACTTTTTACCAACTGAAGGGTTGATATGATCTCTTAAGTCACCTGAGGGATTAATATGGGAACTAGCAATATCTGGGGGGTCTATGTGAAATAAATTAAATCTATTTGGGGTTAAAATACCCAACCCACCCGTTTGTTCCCAATTTACGGGTTGCAACCCTAAACCTAAGTTACCTCCACCACCCGATGAAGGTGGTCCAGCCGCCATCAACCCAAATCCGCCTTGTGCGACGGCGGTGGCGCCGGAGTTGCTGGTCTCTTGACTACCTTTGGTTGCCGCCGTCGTTGCCGTTGCAACCGCTGCCTTTCCTTTCCGGTGGCCGTCGTTCCACCACTCGGGGTACCCGACGATTCGGAAACACTGTTCTTTGGTGTGACGTTTCATGCCACACTCGGTGCACCTGAGGTGTTCCTTTGATTGATCTTGACGGCGATGATTCTTCGTGATGAGCCCTTGACCTTCGGTTTCTTTGGATTTGGATGATGACGGTGCTAATAGGCCGGATCCGATACCAGAGTTGTTTGTACCATCGGTTTTAGTGCCGAATATGGTTTGATGAGCACTCTCCTTTCGAATGGCTGCGTAAGCCGCTTCGACGGTGGGTAACGGTTCCAACCGTAATAGCTCCCGTTTGATATTGTCATGTTTCCGGTCAAGTGCATTGAGAAATTGAAACAACTTTTGTTCTGACCGGATGTTATTGTACTTCACGATGTCATTTGGGTGTTCCATAGGGTTTGGATCCCTCATTTCAATTTCACCCCAAATGCCTTGCATTTGTAACCACAGTTCTTCAATTGATCTGTTTTCTTGTCTGATATTATTAGCCTTGACGTGCAGGTCAAAGGTCTGTAATTTGTCTTTACCGGCACTGTAAGTGGTGATAAGGGCTTCCCATAGAGATTTCGTGGTGGGAAATTGAGTCAAATTGCTAGCAATTTGAGGTTCGATGTTCTGAATCAACCAGGAAAATACGATTAGATCTTCCTGATTCCATTTTTGTCGGTTTAATTCTGGAGGATCTTTAGTAAGGTGATTGAGGAGGGTCTCGGACTTGCCTCCGATGGCAACCTTGATCATTCTTGACCAAAGTGAAAAATTTGTGTTGTTAAGGCTAACACTGATCTTCAAAGAATCAGGTAACCTTTGTGTTTCATTGTTGGTTTGTAGCAGTTTAGCCAATTGGCTGGTTAACTCGGTGATAAGTTGGTTATTTTGATTTTGAACATCGTCTGTTCCAGACATGATGTTTTTCAGATAAATTGGTAAATGATTTGAGCTTGTATGTGTTTGTTATGATCCAAGATCAACAACACCGCTCTGATACCATGTTTTCTGATTGATAATAATGATGAAAACAATAAGAACAAATGTAAAAGTGTTGATCGTTTTGATTTCTATATGAATGATAAACTAGAATTGATACATTTTACATTGTGGAGCCTGCCTATTTATGCTAAAAGAATACAACGGCTCTATAGCCTATTTTAGGCAAGGAGCCTAAGAATCAATGTTAAAACAGAAAGAAACGTTGGCTTTGATCTTGCCCTATAATCGTGGAAGCTATTTCGGGAAATGATGATATTTTTCTGATCCCAATCTTTTTATTTTCTAACAGATAATGGATTGTTGCGTGGATGGGTTCGTTTTACTTGCGAGAGTTAGAAAACGTTTGGATCATAAATCTCTAAGTTGGGGCAAGAAGTTGTTACATTGGGTCCCCAATCCGTTTCCTTTTGAGGTGGGTAATTTGTTATTGGGTCTTTTCAATTTCAAAGATGGGTCGTGTTTGTGATATTGAAGCTATGCAGACATCTCAAATCTGATTCAAAGACATGGCATAAGCTTAAGGTTGCTAAACATTATCTTGAATTGACATCCTTGGAGTGTGAAATTTAATACTTAAGGAAGTTGTAAGAGACAATAGTGTTGGTTTCAATGGGTAGGAAAGTGTTATGGAGTGTAAAATGTTTGTAATCCCCTTTGCTAGTTTATATTTTTGATCTTTATATCGGTTTCGTCATATGGACATAGTGTATGTAAGTCCAGTTAATATATGTTGTATTGTTTGGTTTTTCACATTCTTGTGAAAAATCTTATTAATTTAATTTCGGTTTTTTTTCCGAAAAAATATATAAATAAACTTTGAGTAAATACATTAATGTTCATAAATAAAAATATTATAGTTTAAAGTTTAAAGACAAACAAGTATATAACATTACATTTATATATAGTTTAAAGACAAATAAGTGTATTGCATTTATATAAAGTATTTAGGTGAAAAGAACATACAAGGGGTCGAATTAACACATATACCACATGTACACAAATAGACAACAACTAGAAAAAATCCGACCGCGCGTTGCTGCGGTTGTATTCGACGCGCGGTCCAATTTGGATATACGATGTCCGTTTCGCGTATAGTTAGTCGTGTTGTATATGTATATATATGTATGTAATATAGCCCGAAATATTTATTTTTTTTAACGATGTCCGTTTCGCGTATAGTTAGTCGCGTTGTGTTCGTAAAATTATTTCGAGTTGAACGGTGGTCTCGGAAAAATTTAACTCGCACCGAGCGTGAATATAGGGCCCGTTATTTAGTGTTTTTTTAACGATGTCTGTTTTGCATATAGTTAGTCCCGTTGGGTTCGTGAGATTTTTTCGAGTTGAACGGTGGCCTCGGAAAAATTTAACTCGCACCGAGCGAGAAGATATGGCCCGTTATAAATTCGGGTGGAGTAAGGTTTTTTTATTTTAATTAAATTATAAATTTACGTTTTTTACCCCTGAAAAAGTGTAAAGTTGAGGGGTTGTTGTGTAATTTGTGCGAAAGTTGGAGGACCGTTTGTAGTGTGAACGTAAACTCAAAACGAAAATGCGTTAAAACTGAAACGACCAAAAATGGGAGGAGGTTTAGTATATAAGTATAAAGTATAATATAATATCATTTGTTGTCAAGTTTATAAAAATTAACATTTCAAATTTTGTTAAAAAAAAAAAATTAAAAGTAACTTTTAATATATGATTTGTTTAACCGCTCTGAGAATTCACGCTTAAAAGTATTGTACTCCATACAATTTTACAATTGAAAACCGTCAATTTAAAAACAATAATTAACCGCTATGCACAATATATTTTAGTGTGTTTACGACAACTTTAATGTTGTCGTTAGAAAAATACTTTATGTCGTGACCCGTCCTAATCCATCTGGACGAATACATTACATTTGGTTACATCGCGAGGTACTTGACCTCTATATGATACATTTTACAAACATTGCATTCGTTTTTAAAAGACAAACTTTCATTTCATCGAAATTTGACAGGCATGCATACCATTTCATAAAATATCTAAACTATAAATGACTTGATAATATTCTTGATGAACTCAATGACTTGAATGCAACGTCTTTTGAAATATGTCATGAATGACTCCAAGTAATATCTCTAAGATGAGCAAATGCACAGCGGAAGATTTCTTTCGTACCTGAGAATAAACATGCTTTCAAGTGTCAACCAAAAGGTTGGTGAGTTCATTAGTTTATTGTAAACATTCATTTCCATCATTTTAATAGACCACAAGATTTCTATTTTCATTTTTCATAAACATCATCTGATATCAGGCATTTCGCACAAACTGCATAGAGATAAAAATCATGCATATGGTGAACACCTGGTAATCGACATTAACAAAACGCGTCTAGAATATCCCCATCATTACGGGACTCTCATCGGACATGATAAAATCGAAGTACTAAAGCATCCGTAACCCGGATGGGGTTTGTTAGGCCCAATAGATCTATCTTTAGGATTCGCGTCAATTAGGGTTTCTGTTCCCTAATTCTTAGATTACCAGATAAAAAAGGGTGATATTCGATTCGATAATCCAACCATAGAATGTAGTTTTGATTACTTGTGTCTATTTCGTAAAACATTTATAAAAGCAGCGCATGTATTCTCAGTCCCAAAAATATATATATTGCAAAGGCTTTTAAAAATGGAGCAAATGAAACTCACTATACTGTATTTTGTAGTAAAAATACATATGACGATACTGAACAATGCATGGTTGGCCTCGGATTCACGAACCTATATCATTTGTATAAATATTAACACACATAATCGTAATCGAATAAATATATATATTATTAATAATAATATACTTGTTAAATTATTTGTTATATAGATGTAGATATATTTAATTTACATATTTTATTTAACTAGTGTTTATCTTTCATTATAACATATTAATAACAATAATTTATATTAGGTTTATATATGATAAAATATATATGTATATATTAATTGATACATTTTATATATAGCGTAGTTACTATCTTTTTAATAATAAAATTATAGTGATATGTACTATTAATATTCTTGTAAGGTATTTTTATATAAAACTATCCATTTTACAACTAATGATAATAATAATAAGTTTAATAATAACGATACTAATATTTATATTAATAATAAAGATGATATTATTAGTAATTATACTCATATCATTAGTAATAATAATATACATAATAATGATAATAATACTAAAAGGATAAGATTAATACTAATAATAATATTATTAATACTCATAATAATTATTTAATTAATAATAATGATAATAAAAATTATAATAATAGTTAAGGCTAATGCTAAAATGATACTAATATTCATGATACTTGTATTAATACTAATGACAAAGAGAGTTATAATACTTGATACAAATAATAATAGTTATAATGTTAATACTAATACTAATAATAACAATAATAATAATAATAATACTTGTAATAATAACAATTACTAATAATGATAGTAACATAACAATAATACTAATAATCATAATAATAATAACAATAATAATAATAATAAATAATAATAAAAATGTATACCCTTTAGAAGAAATCGTTCTAAAAAGATTTGCCCAACTCGAACTCGAGACCTCCCCTTTGCCCAACACACGCACAAACCACCCAGCTGCTTCTGTTTTTCCTGAAATACTCCCACCCTAAATTTATTTAACTATCATCATCATTATCTCCTTCTTCATCTTCTTCTTCCTAATTTACACGTCGACCAGAGGTAATCCTAATATCTAATTTAAATTTGGATTTATAACTTTCAAATGAAACAGAACGATTATATGTGATGAATTTGGAACTAACAGAAAAGAATTTGAAAAAAAATTATAAGATGTAGCAACTCTGAAATTACCACGACGAACACCAAACTGCTTTCAAATTTTTAGACTGTTTTAACTAATGACTTCTACACAAAAAAGTTTGTAAATCGTTTAAGGAAACTTATGAAATCATTAATTGGATTGGAATCATAACAGGTAACTTGAATTCGTTTGAAGAAAAATGTTTGACTTTTTAAAACTCAAACTTTGACTCGTAAATTCACCTTTGATTTCGCAAATTAAGATCTCAAATTTTGCAGTTAGGTCGACTTGATGATTCCTAACAAGACTGCATTGTTTGATTTTGAAATTTAATACGAATTTGAGATTTGGGTAAAAAGTTAAACGAACAGAGAAAGACATTTATGTTCGTTTTAATTTTTCTGTTTTCTCAACAATAATAACACTTGATAATATATATAACGCGTATGTGAAAGATTGATACAGTATCCAGAAGTGATTAAAGTTGTTTTTTTGCTAAGATTACTCGACAAGAAAATCAAGCTGGAAGGACGAAAGAAAAAAAATATAATAAAAAAATTGAAAAGCAGATTATTACATCACACAGATTTTGTTTGAAACTTTGATTTGATTCGTATATATTTAAATCAGATAGACAATTTAAACAAAAGGGATAACGACTTGAAACAAAAATGGGATTTAGCTGTATTTGCAACTGTATATATACATGTATTTATACATCCACATTTACGTATACGTATATATATATATATATATATATATATATATATATATATATATATATCTATATCTATTTTTGGTGTATGTATAATTATATGTATCTGATTATACTCTGCATTAATGAATATATACAGGTATTAATAACAATATTAATACTAATATTAAGTATATAAATAATGCTAATAATACAATTTAATATAATGATAATAATATCAAAAATTCTAATAATTAAATGATTTAATAATAATACTAATAATATTAACAATAATTTATTCTTAAGAATAACAATTAAATAATAATAATACTGATAATGATAATCTTAATGATAAGGTTAATAGTAATATTAATAATAACATAGATAATAATATTAATAAAATACTAATACAAATACTAACAATGATAGAATACTAATAACATTAATAATAATCATATCTAATACTAATATTTAACATAATAACTAACATTATAGTTTTACTATTAGTTATAACAACAATAATAATCATAATATTATATTATTTATATTAATTATTTATATTATTAATAATAATAATATTACTAGTAAAAATAATAACATAACAATTTATATATTTCATGTTTCATATTTGTATGTTAGATTAATTGGACTAATTTTGATATTAATATTGATATTAATAATAATATTACTATACCGATTTTTTTAACTTATAATTTCAATTTAATATAATACAATTACATATTTTTTTTAACTATGTGATATTTATTAATATATAATAACATATATTCAATAATTAATATTTATTCATTTTATATATGTATTACAATATACATATAATATTAATTATGTTTAAGAATCTTATATGTCTGTATATGTGTGTGTGTGTATATATATATATATATATATATATATATATATATATATATATATATATATATATATATATATATATATATATATATATATGTATATATTTATTTACAAACCATTGTTCGTGAATCACTGGGAATGGTCAAAGGTTAAATGGTTTCATGAAACAGTTCAAGTTTTTGAGATTTCAACGTTACAGACTTTGCTTATCGTGTCGAAATCATATAAAGATTAAGTTTAAATTTGGTCGAAAATTTCCGGGTCGTCACACTTTAGTATATAAAAGTTGCTATGTGTAATTTTTGTAGTCTAAATCCTTTAAAAAAGTTTGTGCCCCCGTACAAACAAAATTTTACATCTGTCACTTGATATAAGCCATCCAAAAAAAAAAAAAAAAAGGATTGGACCTTAACCAGTGACACCAGTGACTTGCATTCTTAGATCTGCCACTGTGTGAAGTTGTGAACCACATTCTATATGGTGGATGGCCGGGCTTCACATTAATTATTGTTGATGGGCTAAATTTATACCCAGGGAATGATAATTACTTGGGTATGATTACGTGGGCTATTATTATAACCAGGGAGCATAAAAAATAATTATAATTATATATAATAAATAAATTTAAATAATTAAAAGGATATCAATCACTATGTTAATACTTATTTAAAAATTTGTATATGCATTATCTTCCTGTAAAGTGGTGACTAAGCATTGAATTTTACTATGCAAAGTAAAAGACACCGATATCTATTATCAATTACACACGATATAATATAGATATAGATATAGATATAGATATAGATATAGATATAGATATAGATATAGATATAGATATAGATATAGATATAGATATAGATATAGATATAGATATAGATAGAGACTAGATTTATGATCCCGTACGTTATAAAGTAGTTGTAAATTTATATATTCCCAAATATAACTATCGAGCTTTGTGCATGTTGTCGAATTAAAACATCATAACATACATGATGTACACCATAATCACATCATGATAAGAATATGAAAGTAGACTTACTTGATTGTAGAACCGATCTCAAGATTGAATGATGAAGCCACAAGAGATTGTCGATTCCAATATTGATGTTCTTATTCTGATGGAAGGATTTCTTTATTAGTGTTCTTGAGAGAATACATAATGAACAACATATTGATAAATGACCACATCCATTTATTTATAGTTATGGTGGTTATTTCCATCATATAACCGCCAAAGTTAGTTAGGGTATTAGTTATCATTAAGGCAAACATTATGGTATAAATGGTAAAAGGTCACAAACATTAGGGATTATTCTAACATTCTCCCACTTGACCGAATTGCCATTTTACATAAACTGAAAGTTAGGTTGGCCAAGTTTATGTTAATCATCATAATTTCACATAGCACCAAAGTAAAAAGTTACAGCCTTACGTGTCGCGTTTGATGCGGGACCCCATCAATTATACAGATGGTGATAATATAAAATGTATGATTCATTTAAACCGAAAATCTGAAATGACAAGAGCATAATGTGGTACATAAATAAGTTTGTCTATAATGAAACATAAGTGTGCACAGTTGAAGTAATAATAGACAAACTAGACATAATAGTGAAGGATATTTACTTATAGCGCTTATTTTAAAATTAAACGTAATCATGAAATTTCACACTAACTTCAACATTACGTAAGTTCTTAAATAAAACCCCAATTTAGCGAAATGACTCATAAATCGTTTGGGTTGTAGACCTAGAGTTAGTTGATCTGCAAGCATTTCATAAGTTATAATGTTCTCGATACATATAAATTATTCCTTCACTCATTCGCGTACATATAAATACGTTGTATCGAGGTATAAATTAGTTTATGTTGAATTGTTACGTATGGTTCGAAAAGCTCATGATTGCGTTATTATCGCAGTAAATCTTTAATGGCCTTGATATGGACTTAGCAATTATGAGTCCAATGATTAAGTGTCTCAACAACATTAAATTACATGTCGATTTATACACTGAAAGTTACTCAACCATCATTGTTGAGGTCAATATTAGCACTTGATCTTTATTCTCCAATAAATGGGACCACTTGACAGCATGAAAATATATCTCACAGTTTACTTACTAGTTTCTTTGCATTTCGCAAAGTCTGAATCTGAGTATCTAATAACTACAAGGTTTCAGATCTAGTATAAGTTAATTTGTATTACTCCTTCGTTCTTATAGATATCGAAATACTTTCTTAGCAACCTTTCAGTGATATAGGCCAGGAGTAACTTTAAATCTGACCAACCTACCAGATATATATGCGATATCTTGTCGAGTACAAACTAGAGCATAAGTTAAGCTTCCTATTATGAAAGCATAAGGACTTCGCCTCATTTCCTCATGTTCAACTTCAGTTCTTGAACTTTAATGAGACTCAAAATATCAACCTTTAACCGCATGAGTGACCATGAGGGAGCAATGTTGCATATTGAACCTAGTGAATACATGTTCAATTTATGCCTTTTGGAATAACCTAACATCCCACTAGCTCAATCTTGACGAATTTCAATTTTATAACATGAGAAACTTCACAAAGATCTTACGTGTCAAAGTTCTAGATAGAAAAGTTTTCACTCATGAAACAAATCAACATTATTACTTGTTAAAAGGATATCATCAACCTAAAGCACAAGTAAAATAAAATTTCTCCCACTCATCTTGAGGTACACTTAGTGATCTACCTGATTTTTAATGAAGTTGTGTTTCTTCATTACTTCATTATCTTTGAATACACTTAGCGAGATACATTCTTAAGCCCATCAATACATTTCTCAAGTTTACAAACTAAACGTTCATGGCTTTTAAATTTAAAACCTTGTGGTTGGTCCATGAACACGACTTCGTGTAAATCTCCGTTAAGAAATGTTTTGACGTTCATTTGGTGTAAATCTAAGTCGGAATGAGCTAATCGGGCCTTAAGATCCTTAGGGAGTCTTTTCTCGACACTTTTGAGAAAAAGTTTCTTTATAATCAATACCATCATTTTGAGTATACCCTTTTGAAACCAAAAGAGTTTTAATCAACAATTTTGTTTGGTAATTTAACTTGTCCCCAAACGTCACTTTTGCTCATTGAGATCAACTCATCTTTCATTGCTTCCCCCATGAGCTGATTGGTCATGGGTAATGGCATCTTCAAATGATTCGGGGTCATTGAATTTCCCTAAGTCAAAATCAGCCTCATTCAAATATATATAATAGTCGCCATAATTCATGGGCTGCCTTTATCGTTGTGACATGCGCAACAACTGTTGAGTTTCTTGTGGTTCAACATTAGTCACGTGGTTCTATTTATTTACCTCGACATTAATTGGATGATCATGAGAAGTAATTTGAGGTGTCAAGTGGCGTGTTAATCGGATGGGCACATGAATTATTGGTGTCTCATCTCGAGACACTTGTTTAAGTTCTTTTAAATGAACCGCTCCCACTGTTATTAGCATTTTCAAGAAACTCTGCATGATGTGTCTCGACAATTCTGGTACTGTTAGACGGGAAATTAAATCGGTAACCCTTATATCGTTATGGGTACTCAATGAAGGGGAAACTAATGGTTTTTTTTTATTGAAGTCCAATTTTCGTGTTTAGTATTGTATAGCTTTATTTCGGCTAGACATCACTTAAACTCGTAAAATATTATAAACTGGGTTTTTTTCATGACCAGATTTCATATGGTGTAGTAAAATCATCAGTGTCTATACTGAATGATTTATGACCACCAATGCCCAAAGGAAAATACCCACATAATACTAATAATCCAGTACTTCGCGTGGCACCTTTCTTATTTCATTTGGTCATTTGCGCCTATATAAATTCTACACATTGTTCAAAATATGAGAAAATAAGATGAGGCAGAAATTCATCTTTCACAAATCTAGTCATTATGTCTCGTGAAATGTGGCATAAATGTTGGTGCCACAACATTGATGTGGCTTGTAGATCTCATTTTCACTTATTTCGATTTACATTCTCATTACCATTAAATGATAATACAGATTCCCTCAAGACAACCATTTCCAACAACATGAGAAACCTGTAAACTAATATATACTTTATTGTATCCAAATGTAAATACAAAGTCATCCATATTCAGTTTAGATACATATATTAAGTTTAGAGTCATTATGAGCACGTAAAGAGTTCCATAATGATTTAAACAAAAGCATTATACATATCACGCATCACCTTTGAGCAGAAACGTATTATATATGCTAATTAGGCTTATATATTTCATTGTTCAAACTATCATGCAATTAACCGTTGAATTAATTGAATAATAACTTGAACAATTTTTCATTGTAGCATTAATTGAAAAGTTATTTAAATTAATATAAAAAGTTACCATCAATCAAATATCAAATAATCTATTATAATTTGTAACATAGTGAGTTTTGTTCAGTAAGAATGCAATAACGCATAGAATGATTCCATGAAAACATAAGACGCACACCAATTAATAAGCATATTTTTCTTCATGTGAAATTGGCATGCAAATAAATTAGATGTATGTGTTCTGTGAAATCTATAGCCACTTTATATATATATATATATATATATATATATATATATATATATATATATATATATATATATATATAGTCTAATAAACCTCTAAAATGATGACATCATCATTAAGCTAAATTATCATTTACTTTGCATAATGATGATGTCATAATTATATATTAATTTAATTAAAAAAATAATACAAAATCTTTTATAAAAGGAAATATTAATCTCTCATAAATTGTAATTTTATTTTTCTAAAAAAATTTAAAAGACATTTATTATTATTAATTATTATTATTAAATATATATATATAAATATTCAACTTTGAGCGAACTTTATGTTTTTAAAATCAATGACAAGTTTCTTAGTCGGAATCTGTGATTCCACGGGACAATAAACTAAATGACTTTAACATTTACATTCACTTAATACTTAAAATATATCATTAAACTATTTCGTTTAAACAAACCCGTGTTTCCACGGGTCATTTCACTAGTGTGTGTGTATATATATATATATACATACATACATACATACATACATACATACATACATACATACATATACATATATATAAAAGAAAAGGTTTTTCTTGATTGAAAGTTATTTATGGACGTTTATATATATATATATATATATATATATATATATATATATATATATATATATATATATATATATATATATAATCAAGAAAAACTTTTTCTTTTATATATATATATATATATATACTAGGTTTTTTGAGCCCGTACGTTGCACGGGTGTGTAAAAATCTGTGCAAAAAATGTAATTTACAGTTCATATTAGTATATAAAATACGAATAGTATAAGAATTATTTAAGAGCCCATGTTGTTGACAAAATTTAAAAATTGTGCGTTGCACATTGGGTAAAATAATCGTGCAAAATTAATTGATTTTTCAAACATTTATTCTTTTGAGTTTAAAAGCCCGTGATGTTGAAAAATTTCAAAGTTCTTTTGAGTTTAAGAGCCCGTGACGTTGACAAATTTTAAAAGTAATTTTGGGTGGTATTAGTAACTTAATGTCTACAATTTTTTCTCACCACTAATATCTTTTTAATTATATATGAATTATATACTACGTAATATTTCGAGAAAATATGAGTACATTGAAAATTTATCATGGAACGTATATTGAAAAGTCCAAGTTCTCTTATTTTAGAATTAATATATAAAATTATTTTTTTTAATAAAAGTGTAAGCCGCGAGTTTAATTATGAAAAAGTTGTTAGTAATTTCAGCAAAATAACTGTACTCGGAGGAGTCGTTTTGTATATTTAATATTATAATAGTTATATTTGCATGTTCATAAATATTTGAAGGACTTAAACTGTAAATTCAAATCACCTTCATATTTATTGTTAAAAAGAAGTGCTCCGTTGGTAGTGCATCGAAACTTCGTGTAGAATACAATTTATTGCATTTAGTTCATAAAATTATTTCGCGTTGAACGATGATGGCGATGAAACCTAACTCTCGGCAAACAAAAAGATAAATCCATTCACAAAATTTGGTGAGTTTTGTTTGGTGGATTTATATTATAAATATAACTATATATAGTTATACCCCATACTATTAATATATTAATTAATATTAAGCATTATTATAATATTTATATTCTTACATATGACATATGTAATACTCCGTGATATTTATATTTATACTTTCCTATTTTATATTTATATTATAATAGTAAGTATGCCATTAATTAATTTGTAATCAATTTAATAATATATATAATATAGATATATAGATATAATATATAGATACAAACATCCTAAAATAACTTTCAACCACAATTTATATATATATATATATATATATATATATATATATATATATATATATATATATATATATATATATATATATATATATATATATATATATATATATAATAAAATCTATATATAAATACACCGTATGAAACATGTAATCAATTCTGAAAATCCCTAAACTTTAGTAACATATTTTATAGTGGTAGTACATATTCTTCTTAGAATTTAAATATTACTCTCTCCGTCCCATATTAATAGTCCACGGACAAAAAACACACAGTTTAAGAAAATGTCATAAAAGTACTGTACTTTCTGTTTACTTTTCAGTTTTACCCTTACTTTTTCTTTCTCCTTTAATCCTATCCACATACATTAAGGGCATAATAGAACTTAATGTTCTTATTCTTTTCTATTTATAAAAGTGGACTATTAATTTAAGACATCCCAAAATGGAATACTTGACTATTAATATGGGACGGAGGTAGTATTTATTATTGATAATAATAATTAAAAATTTAGTATTACTATTATTAAAATTAAAATTAAAATTATATTAAATACCCATATTTTATCCAAATATTTATATATAATTTACATATAATTAAAAAGATATTAATTTTGAGAAATAAAAAAGAAGTTGTAGACGTTAAGTTACTAACACTACTTTTAAAATTTATCAAAATCACAGGCTTTTAAAATCTAAGTAAAATTTTAAATTATGCAACACCACGGGTTCTTAAATAATTCTTATAATTTTTCTATTATCTAGTACCACTATTTACATATGAACTGCAAATTACATTTATGCACAGTTTTTTACACACACGTGCAACGCACGGGCTCTCTATACAAATATACAAACCAAAAAAAATTTCTTGATTGTGGTTAAAAGTTATTTAAGGAAGTTTATATATATATATATATATATATATATATATATATATATATATATATATATATAACCAAATTTTTTTTGTGAATTGTGGTTGAAAGTTATTTTAGGATGTTTGTTTGTATATATATATATATATATATATATATATATATATATATATATATATATTATGAGAACGTAATCAGTAAAAAGGATGTAAACATTTCACACGTATTTCTTATAGCTTCACTATATTTTCCCATTATAAATATAAACATGTATGTATGGTATGTATTTATGGGGTAAATTTTCCCATTATAGCTTCACCATATTATAAACACGTATAGTTTATTATTATTATTATTATTATTATTATTATTATTATTATTATTATTATTATTATTATTATTACTATTATTATTATTATTATTATTAATTATATTATTATTATTTGTGATGACCCAGAGATTTCTGACCAAATTTAAACCTAATCTTTAAATAGTTTCGACATGATAAGCAAAGTCTGTAATGTTGAGTCGTAAAATTTTGAAAACTGTTTAGATGAATTCATTTGACCTTTGACTATTCTCGACGATTCACGAACCATGGTTGAAAATAAAGACGTATATATATATATATATATATATATATATATATATATATATATATATATAAGTTTGAAGATAAGTATATATAAAATACAAATTAAATCACTAGAATTAAAAATGTAAAATAAGATATAGAATAGTTAAGCTGCTAAAAGAATAAATATATATATATATATATATATATATATATATATATATATATATATATATATATATATATATATATATATATATATATATATATATATATATATAAATGTATAGCTATTAGATAAGCAAATACATAGTATATATTATATAACTATCAGGTATTACATAAATAATAAGATGTAATATTAACAAAGTGAATTTGATTACAAATCAAAATCTAATTGTTGAAATAATATAATTATTATTTTCATACGAATATCAATATTTGTGTTATTACTTTTTATAGTTGTAAACATTAAAAGTCCAATAAATTTAAGGCTAGGATTCTCAAAAGAAAGGTTTTGAAAATAAATATTAGTATAAGAATAATTAAAATTGTAATTTAAATGTAATTCAAATATTATTAGTTATTATTAATACGATATTACTAATTACTATTATTACTTTTATAATTGTCTTTAACATTAAAAATCATTGTGATAATTATAAGTTATCATTATTATTATAGAAATTCATCAATTACAATACTATTATCATTTTTGATTAATATCATTATTATTATTAGTATTATTATTATTATTAACATACTTATTTATTCATTTATACTAAATATATTATGAAATTAGGTATATATATAAATATTTACATATAAATTCACTTACATATTTATATATAAAATAGATATGCAGATAAACATATATACTACAATTATTATTATTAATAAATTTAATTGTTATTAATATTAAGTTGTACAGAATACAGATGCATATATATTACGCTTTTTGTTCCAATTACCATCAACGACTTTTATCTTTCTGACCTGCTAAATGAATCTGTCCACTTCAATCAACATTCCATATCCAAAATCTGTTATACATCGATATCTAACATGGTACGAAATCTGTTTTTAATTCATTATCTGTTTTATTTTTATTTTTTCTTTTTCTTCTTCTGCTATTTATGATTTGATTCCTGTCGACAGCCTTTGGCCATAAAAAAATGTGACAACTCAGCGATGTCTACTTGAGGGGGAGTCAACTCTATACTGCACTCTTTTTTCCTTGACTAAAGTTTTTATCCCACTGGGTTTTTCTTTAGTAAAGTTTTTAACGAGACAGTACTAGTTGAACTCTAATAAAATTGATCATCCAAGGGGAAGTGTTATAATATGAAGGTACAAAAAGTCATATGGAGATATGGATGATAAATTTTATAGTCAACTTTGTATAGCTTGCATAGTAATATTTTATACTATAAATAGACATGTATGGTAGCCATTTAATAGTGTGCCATTTCTCTTGAAATAAAAATATCAATATTTCTTCTCTCTTTGTTCTTATATATTGTTACATATTTAAGTAGTTAATAGGCCACTAAAGGTAGTTATAAACTACTAAATTATAACATATCTCATCGTACTTTTATTTATCGTCATTTTAATTATCGTAATTTAAATTATCGCACTTTTTATTATTTGTCATTTAATTTACACTTTAAATTAAGTTATATTTATATTTAATATTTTGCATTAGGTTTTACTTATGACTTAAGTTTTAAAATTGACAAACCGGTCATTAAACGGTAAAACCCCCATTTATATAATAATAATAATAATACTTATATATATATATATATATATATATATATATATATATATATATATATATATATATATATATATATATATATATATATATATATATATATATATATATATATATATATACAAATATAGTTAATAAAATTATAGCGTTAAACTTAGCGTTAAAATTATAGTTTTTACAAGTTTTAACGTTCGTGAATCGCCGGTCAATTTGGGTGGTCAATTGTCTACATAAAACCTATTTCAATTAATCAAGTCTTAACAAGTTTGATTGCTTAACATGTTGGAAACATTCAATCATGCAAATATAGTTTTCATTTATTATATATAATCATGGAAAAGTTCGGGTCACTACAGTACCTACCCATTAAATAAATTTCATCACGAAATTTTTAAGTAGTTGGAGGTGTTGATGCATCTTCTGGAAATAGGTGCGGGTATTTCAGTTTCATTTGATCTTCACTCTCCCAGGTGAACTCGGGTCTTCTACGAGCATTCCATCGAACCTTAACGATTGGTATTTTATTTAGCTTAAGTCTTTTAACCTCACAATCCAATATTTCAATGGGTTCTTCGATGAATTGAAGTTTTTCATTGATTTGGATTTCGTCTAACGGCATAGTGATATCTTCTTTAGCAAAACATTTCTTCAGATTCGAGGCATGAAAATTATTATGTACTCCGGCGAGTTATTGAGGTAAGTCAAGTCGGTAAGCTACTGGTCCGACACGATCTATAATCTTGAATGGTCCAATGTACCTTGAGTTCAGTTTTCCCCATTTACCAAATCGAACAACGCCTTTCCAAGGTGAAACCTTAAGCATGACCATCTCTCTAATTTCAAATTCTATATCTTTTCTCTTAATGTCCGCGTAGTTCTTTTGTCTACTTTGGACGGTTTTCAACCGTTGTTGAATTTTAATGATTTTCTTGGTAGTTTCTTGGATTATCTCCGGACCTGTAATTTGTCTATCTCCGACTTCACTCCAACAAATCAGAGACCTGTACTTTCTATCATAAAGTGCTTCAAACAGCGCCATCCCAATACTTGAATGGTAACTGTTGTTGTAGGAAAATTCTGTTAACGGTAGATGTCGATTCCAACTGTGTCCGAAATCAATAACACATGCTCGTAGCATGTCTTCAAGGGTCTGTATCATCCTTTCACTTTGCCCATCAGTTTGTGGATGATATGCAGTACTCATGTCTAGACGAGTTCCCAATACTTGCTGTAATATCTGCCAGAATCTTGAAACAAATCTGCCATCCCTATCAGAGATAATAGAGACTGGTATTCCATGTTTGGAGACAACTTCCTTCAAGTATAAACATGCCAATTTTTCCATTTTATCATCTTCTCTTATTGGCAGAAAGTGTGCTGACTTGGTGAGACGATCGACTATTACCCAAATAGTATCATAACCACTTGCAGTCTTTGGCAATTTAGTAATGAAATCCATGGTAATGTTTTCCCATTTCCATTCTGGAATTTCGAGTTGTTGAAGTAGACCTGATGGTTTCTGATGTTCAGCTTTGACCTTAGAACACGTCAAACATTCTCCTACGTATCTAGCAATATTGGCTTTCATACCCGGCCACCAAAAGTGTTTCTTGAGATCTTTGTACATCTTTCCTGCTCCGGGATGTACTGAGTATCTGGTTTTATGTGCTTCCTTAAGTACCATTTCTCTCACATCTCCAAACTTTGGTACCCAAATTCTTTCAGCCCTATACCGGGTTCCGTCTTCCCGAATATTTAGATGTTTCTCCGATCCTTTGGGTATTTCATTCCTCAACTTTCCTTCTTTTAAAACTCCCTGCTGCGCCTCCTTTATTTGAGTACTAAGGTTAGTACGAATAACTATATTCATAGCTTTTACCCGCATAGATTCTCTGTCCTTTCTACTCAGAGCGTCGGCTACCACATTCGCCTTCCCTGGGTGGTAACGAATCTCAAAATCATAATCGTTCAACAGTTCGACCCACCTACGCTGCCTCATGTTCAGTTGTTTCTGATCAAATATGTGTTGGAGACTTTTGTGGTCGGTATATATAATACTTTTGACCCCATATAAGTAGTGCCTCCAAGTCTTTAATGCATAAACAACCGCGCCTAATTCCAAATCATGTGTCGTACAATTCTGCTCGTGAATCTTCAATTGTCTAGATGCATAAGCAATTACCTTCGTTCGTTACATTAATACACAACCGAGGCCTTGCTTTGAGGCATCACAATATATCACAAAATCATCGTTCCCTTCAGGCAATGATAATATAGGTGCCGTAGTTAACTTTTTCTTCAACAATTGAAACGCTTTCTCCTGCTCATCCTTCCATTCAAATTTCTTCCCTTTATGCGTTAATGCAGTCAAGGGTTTTGCTATTTTGGAAAAATCTTGGATGAACCTTCTATAGTAACCAGCCAGTCCTAAAAATTGGCGCATATGCTTCGGAGTTTTCGGGGTTTCCCACTTTTCAACAGTTTCAATCTTTGCTGGATCTACCTGAATACCTTCTTTGTTCACTATGTGACCGAGGAATTGAACTTCTTCCAACCAAAATGCACACTTTGAAAACTTTGCATACAGTTGTTCCTTCCTCAACAATTCTAGCACTTTTCTCAAATATTCTTCGTGCTCTTGATCATTCTTTGAGTAAATGAGTATGTCATCGATGAAAACAATGACAAACTTGTCAAGATATGGCCCACACACTCGTTTCATGAGGTCCATGAACACAGCTGGTGCGTTAGTCAATCCAAACGGCATAACCATAAACTCGTAATGACCGTAACGTGTTCTGAAAGCAGTCTTTGGAATATCATCCTCCTTCACCCACATTTGATGATACCCGGAACGTAAATCGATCTTCGAATAAACCGACGAGCTTTGTAGTTGATCAAATAAATTGTCGATTCTCGGTAGTGGATAACAGTTCTTGATGGTACGTTTGTTCAACTCTAGGTAGTCGATACACAATCTGAATGTACCATTCTTCTTTTTGACAAACAAAACATTAGCTCCCCACGGTGATGTGCTTGGTCGAATGAAACCACGTTCTAACAGTTCTTGTATTTGACTTTGTAATTCCTTCATTTCGCTGGGTGTGAGTCTGTAAGGAGCACAAGCTATTGGTGCAGCTCCCGGTACAAGATCTATTTGGAATTCAACGGATCGATGTGGGGGTAGTCCCGGTAATTCTTTCCAAAATACGTCGGGAAATTCTTTTACGACGGGAACATCACTGATGTTCTTTTCTTCAGGTTTGACTTCTTCGATGTGAGCTAGAATGACATAGTAACCTTTTCTTATTAGTTTTTGTGCCTTCAAACTACTAATAAGATTTAACTTCGCGTTGTTCTTTTCTCCGTACACCATTAAAGGTTTTTCTTTTTCGCGCATAATGCGAATCGCATTTTTGTAACAAACGACCTCTGCTCTCACCTTTTTCAACCAGTCCATGCTAATTATTAGATCAAAACTCCCTAACTTGACTGGTATTAAGTCAATCTTAAACGTTTTTTCAACCAGTTTAACTTCTCTATCCCGACATACTTTATTTGCTATGATTAGTTTACCGTTTGCTAATTCGAGTAAAAATTTATTATCCAGAGGCATTAATGGAAAATTTAATTTGGCACAAAAATCTCTACTCATATAGCTTCTATCCACACCCGAATCAAATAAAACATAAGCAGATTTATCGTAAATAAGAAACGTACCCGTAACAAGCTCCGGGTCTTCCTGCGCTTCTGTCGAATTAATGTTGAAGACTCATCCACGCCCTTGCCCATTATTATTCCCTTGATTAGGGCATGCTTTACTGAAATGGCCTGGCTTTCCGCATCCGTAACAAATAATAGAATTATTTGTTCTGTTATTTTTATATGCCTTTGGTCCATAGACATCACACTTCGTTACACTATGTTCGGTTCTGTTACACTTGGTACACACTACTACACAGAACTTATCTGGATGATACTCTCCACACCTTAGACATTTATTGTTCTGGTTGTTATTGCCATTGTTGTTACTGATTTGGTTGTTGTTGCGATTGTTATTGTTGTTAGGACGGTTATTGTGGTTGTTGTTATTGTTGTTGGGATAGTTGTTGTTGCATTTGTTTTGCGAAAAATGGGGTGATTGTAGTTGTGATTGCTGTGTTGGTTATTGAAGCGATAGTTACTGTTGTTTTGTTGGTGACTCTTGTCACTGTTTTCTTCCCACTTCCTCTTGACTTGTTTCGTGTTGGCTTCTTCGGCCGCCTGCTCTTTAATTCTTCCCTCAATCTGATTTACGAGTTTATGAGCCATTCAACTTGCCTTTTGTATGGAGGCGGGCTCATGTGAACTCACATCTTCTTGAATCCTTTCTGGTAACCCTTTTACAAATGTGTCGATTTTCTCTTCTTCATCTTCGAACGCTCCCGGACACAATAGGCACAACTCTGTGAATCGTCATTCGTACGTGGTAATATCAAATCCTTGTGTTTGTAACCCTCTAAGCTCTACCTTGAGCTTATTGACCTCGTTTCTGGGACGATACTGCTCATTCATCAAGTGCTTGAATGCTGACCACGGTAGTGTGTAAGCAGCATCTTGTCCCACATGCTCGAGGTAGGTGTTCCACCATGTTAATGCAGTACCCGTGAAGGTATGCATAGCGTACTTTACTTTATCTTCTTCAGTACATTTACTTATGGCAAACACCGATTCAACCTTCTCGGTCCACCGTTTCAATCCGATTCGTCCTTCGGTTCCATCAAAATCCAAAGGTTTACAAGCAGTGAATTCTTTGTAGGAGCATCCTACACGATTTCTTGTGGAATTAGTTCCACTGCTAGATCTGAAGTTATTGTTGTTATTTTGCATTGCGACCTGCACTGCGGCTATGTTCGTAGCAAGAAAGGTACGGAATTCTTCTTCGCTCATATTCATGGTGTGTCGAGTAGTTGGTGCCATTTCCTTCAAAAATAGCCAAAAGAATTAAGTTAATCATATAGAATATTAAGAGTAATTAATAGTATTTCGTAGCATAATATGAACTTATTTATAAAAGCTTTTTCTTCATATTAGTGTTTTATAAGTTTTCATTCGGGTACTACCTACCCGTTAAGTTCATACTTAGTAGCTAATATGCCATTCAACTACTACAATTCTATATGAAAAACTGATCATAATATTTCGCGTTCAAACTTTTATACAATTTTTACTAACTTTCAATACCGCTATTATACATATAGCATGAAATATAGTACACAATAACTTTGATACAAGGTAGTTGTGAAGACAGTTCTAGTTAATACGCAAGTTGTTCAGCAAAGGCAATAAAGACACGTAATTCATAAGTTCAGAAACAAGTCATGCATTCGGGTTTTACTAGTATTATTTCCCATCCTTGGTCTTACGGAAAATAACCGTTGTGACCGTTGGCTAGGCAGCATGGTGTAACGTCATCAAAAGGATGGGGGTTACGTAATGCCCAACAGCCCCGTAACAATCTAAAAACCTTGTTTCTCACCCCAACTACCGAATCCTTCACTTGTGGGAATGTTTTATTTAGTAGTTGTAATCCTATGTTCTTTTTCTCAATTTGGTGAGAAGTGAACATTACTAACCCGTAGACATAACATGCTTCTTTATATTGCAAGTTTGAAGCTCTTTCTAAAGAACGAAGTCCTATGTTGGGATAGGTAGAGTCAAAATAGACTCTCATCCCGTAGCATAAAATTACATCTGGGTTCCCCGTATTCAATGCTTTAAAGAAAACACGGCGTAACTTATGGTCTCCCCAATGTGATATACCCCATCTATCAAAGGAAAGCCTTATATTAACTAAGGCATTCCTGGAACGTCTTTCAAATGTTCGGCAAACTAATTTCGCCGTAAATAATTGTGCCGATGAACTCTGACCGACTCTAGACAAGATTTCATCAATCATATCCCCTGGTAGGTCTTCTAAAATTTTTGGTTGTCTATCCTTAACGACCATTGTGTGTTTTATACTGTAAAATAGACAAGGATTAGATTTATAAAAGATAATTAACAAACAATACAAGCAATTTTTACATATAACATAAAAATACAAGCACGCTACAATACATATATTGCACAACATGATTACAACTCTTTATTTCGACTTACTCGTTTCTTCCTCCTCGGACTTGGTTCATTTTGCTAACTTCCTAGGGATATATGGTGCTCCTCTAATGCGAGCCGTCATTTTCACAAATGGTTTAGAAAAACCTGGTGGCTTAGATGTTCCCGGGTTATAGTGAAAGTTTAAGAAATACAGGTGTTTACGGTATACCCCATCAGGGTATTTCATGTTAACGTAGAGTTCATCGGGGTTGGAATTAGGTTTCTCTATTTTGATGCCTTTTATCTTATTATTTTCTTTTGCTTTTTTAAATTGGGTCGAGGTAATTTCTATAACATCATCGGAATCCTCATCGGGATCCGATTCATCAGAAAATTAGTAATTTTCCCAATATTTTGCTTCCTCGGCGGAAACACCATTGACCATGTGGTCCATTGGTTGAGGATTTTCTTTTATTTAACTATTTTTCTGTAGTTATTAATATTTCTTCCTCCGGTTCCTCCTCTTCTTCCGGTTCCTCTTTTTCCGGTTCCTCCTCTTCCGGTTCCTCCTCTTCCGGTTCCTCCTCTTCCAGTTCTTCCTCGGGAATTCGTGAATCTTTCCAAAATATATTCGACTCTTCATTATTATTAGGTGAGTCGATGGAATTTGTACTAGAGGTAGACATCTATCACACAATATCAAACACGTTAAGAGATTAATATATCACATAATATTTACATGTTAATAATATATAGTTTCCAACCAAAAGTGTTAAGCAATCGTTTTTTTATTAAAACACGGTCGAAGTCCAGACTCACTAATGCATCCTAACAAACTCGGTAAGACACACTAATGCAATTTTCTGGTTCTCTAAGACCAACGCTCTGATACCAACTGAAATATCCCGTTCATATTGATTATAAACGTTTCATATTAATTGATTTCTTTGCGAGGTTTTTGACCTCTATATGAGACGTTTTTCAAAGACTGCATTCGATTTTTAAAACAAACCATAACCTCTAAAATATTACGACGATTATCAAATAATGATAATCTAAAATATAGCGTTTTCACACGACCATTACATAATGGTTTACAATCATATTACACAACAATATATGTCTTCGAATGCAGTTTTTAAACAATATTATACAAGCATGCTGACTCCAACTCTTGTCCATAAATTAGCATGCAATAGCGGAAGCTATTAATAATCACCTGAGAATAAACATGCTTTAAACGTCACCAAAAATGTTGGTGAGTTATAGGTTTAACCTATATATCAAATTGTAATAATAGACCACAAGATTTCATCTTTCAATAACATGCAATCTGCATAAAAATCATTCATATGGTTGAATACCTGGTAACCGATATTAACAAAATGCATTATAGAATATCCCCATATATAAATATCGAAGTACTAAAGCAGTTCAAATTCTCTGACTGGGACATGTGAAAGCCCATAGATCTATCTTTAGGATTCACGTCAATTGGTGGCAATTATAATAAACACCAATTCTTAGGCTACCAAGTTCAACAAGGGCGATATCCGGTATAACGATTCAACATAGAATGTAGTTTCAATACTTGTGTCTATTTTGTAAATCATGTTTAAAACTGCATGTATTCTCATCCCAAAAATATTAGATAGTAAAAATGGGACTATAACTCACTTTCACGGATTTTTCCTTCATCGGGAAAATAAGACTTGGCCACGCGTCGATTCACGAACCTATAACGAATATATACATATATATCAAAGTATGATCGAAATATATTCACAACATTTTTTATTACGTTTTAACGATTTAAGTTTGTTAAGTTAACAGTGTAGTGACCCGAACTTTTCCATGTTTATATATATTAAATGAAATTGATATTTACATAATTAAATGTTTCCAATATGTTAAGTGTTGATGCATGTTCTTTAAGTCCCTAGACATCTTGCCTATGTTTGTGATTAGTACTTCAGTTTATGGGATACCATGATCGCTCGTTATTATCCTATCTGTGTTTGTATGTGGTTACAGATACTGCAGGAATGCGATATGGATGTTTGACTATGTTAGACTTAGTCAGACGTACGAGTGAAGCATCACTCGTACGGCTGATAGGCTCATACGCACGTTTGATGCCGAGCTAAGTCATAATTATAACCTGAATGAGAAGACACGAGTGAGTGATCACCCGTACGGCTAATGAAGCCAACTCGTACGTGTGATGGATGACTCGTACGTGTCAGTCAACAGCAGGAGTATATAAAGTCTTATATTCTTCATTTTAGGTTAAGCCTCTCTCACACACAATCACTCAGATCTGGTTCACCTGATTCGATTCTCTCTCAACCCAAATCACTCCTGGTAGTGAATAATAGATCTAGACATTAATCTAATCACAGTCCTTGTTGTGGTTTGACTAATTTAATCCCAAAAAGCTACCCATATTCACTTTGATTGGTTTGATTCACTAATTCCGCCTTTGTGTGAATTAAACCTGTTGATCTCGAAGTTCCTAGTCATGTTTCATCATTGGTATTAGAGTGTTGGTTGTGATTTCAACATCATCAAGTGATTTTTGGTGATTAATAGGGTTTATTATTTGGGTTTTTGAGATAAAAGTGATTTTAATTAAAAAGGAATCATTTTTACGTGTGTAATTGTAATTAGAGAGTGTGTTTATATTTGTTTAGTGCTAATCCAGCTTTTGGACGAAGAAATTGAGGTTTAACATCAATTTTTAGGGTTTTTGGGTGATTTGAGCTTAACAGAAGTTCACACGAGTGGGTCAAATTTGTTTGCTGATGAGAAGAGTGAAGATTCTGTTGGTAAAGATAGTCTAAAAGAGGATGTGATTATCGAGTTCGAGGACGAATTTGTGACAGAATCTGATGATGAAGAAGAAGAAGAAGAAGAAGAAGAAGAAGTTTAGATTGTTATGCCTTCGCTTGAGCCATACTCGCATCCGTCACTCAACACCTTAAGTAACTTCTTCAATCTGAGTTGTGAGGAGAAAAGAAAGAACTTAATTGAGTTAGAAAAGGCGAGGAAGGTATACAAAGAACAAGTGAAAGAAGTGGATGTTATGTTAGAAAGAAACAATAAGATCCGACATGAGAAACTGCTCGTTGAGAAAGAAAGAAAAGAAACTGAATTGAAAGATAAGAAACTCCGAGCCGAACAAGCTAAAGCCGAGACATGGAATGAGATTAATGAATGGTTCAAACGTGATAGGGTTAAAGTGAATAGAAATGTTAAGGAAGACGAAGATCGTCAAAGTTGGTGGAGACAGAACGTTGTTAACCCTGATTAAGTAGATAAGCCAGTGCTCGAGCCGCAGTTTGTCAGTTTCTATAAAAAAAGGTAAAAGAACCAAGAAGTACTCCAAGGGTAAAATTTTGAGTTGGGGCTATTTCAAGGAGATAAATTGTTTTGCGATCAAGAGGGAAGGAGGAGTAGATTATATGACACGTCCAAGTCACTTCAAAACTCTACCGTACTTCGAGATCATGCAACTTGCTAAGCTGAAGATGTTGAACGCTGAAGATTGTGACCTTTCTGGGTTGTTTCAAAGAAAACTCAGATATGAGTATAAGACAGGGAAATGGGACATCTTTAAGTCAACGGCCGCTAGGTTTTCCATACACCCGACAAAGAAAAATTCTAAGGGAGGACCTATCCGTGTTGTTAAGTTCCGTCCAGCTAAGTATATGAAACAATCTCCCTTGATGCCATTACCCAAGGATATCTGTAAGAACTTCAGATGGTGGTTCTATAATGAGTTGTCGGAAGAAGCAGTGATCTTGACTGTAATTGAGAAGGATGATGGAAGCATACAGTTCGACAATGTGAGGATTCTAGATCCTATGTGGCTGAGGAACTTGTCGAGATTTGATGTGGAGACTCTTCACCGCCATCACATTACATTCAGAGACGATCGAAAGGAGGAAGCTATGAGATATCAATGTGTGATCGATGTCCTCTATGCATACCTCAATAGAGAAAGTGATGCTCAAAGCTCAAACCAAGTTCAAGCCAGCTGATGTGTGTCAAATACTGTGATGCTAATTAGTAATTTTGTTTGTTTTTGTTTTTGATGATGATGTATTCTGGAGAGAGAGAGAGAATCTGGATATGTAATTGATATTAGACTGATGCTACTTTTGGACTTATGTATATTTCACTAACGTTTACTTTATTGTAATCGATGTTCTAGGTCCTAGGGGGAGTTGTTAATGCATGTTCTGTAAGTCCCTAGACATCTTGCCTACGTTTGTGATTAGTACTTTAGTTTATGGGATACCATGATCACTCTTTATTATCCTATCTGTGTTTGTATGTGGTTACAGATACTGCAGGAACACGATACGGATGTTTAACTATGTTAGACTTAGTCAGACGTACGAGTGAAGCATCACTCGTATTGCTGACAGGCTCATACGCACGGTTGATGCTGAGCTAAGTCATAATTATAACCTGAATGAGAAGACAAGAGTGAGTGATCACCCGTACGGCTGATGAAGCCAACTCATACATGTGATGGATGAGTCGTACGGTTGAGTCAACAGCAGGGGTATATAAAGTCTTATGTTCTTCATTTTAGGTTAAGCCTCTCTCACACACAATCACTCAGATCTGGTCCACCTGATCCGATTCTCTCTCAACCCAAATCACTCCTGGTAGTGAATAATAGCTTTAGGCATTAATCTAATCACAATCCTTGTTGTGGTTTGACTAATTTAATCCCAAAAAGCTACCCATATTCACCTTGATTGGTTTGATTCACTAATTCCGCCTTTGTGTGAATTAAACCTGTTGATCTCGAAGTTCCTAGTCATGTTTCATCATTGGTATCAGAGCGTTGGTTGTGATTTCAACATCATCAAGTGATTTTTGGTGATTAATAGGGTTTATTATTTGGGTTTTTGAGATAAAAGTGATTTTAATTAAAAGGAATCATTTTTACGTGTGTAATTGTAATTAGAGAGTGTTTTATGTTTGTTTAGTGCTAATCCAGCTTTTAGACGAAGAAATTGAGGTTTAACATCAATTTTTAGGGTTTTTGGGTGATTTGAGCTGAACAGAAGTTCACACGAGTGGGTCAAATTTTTTGATCTCACGCACGGTTGACCACACGGTTAATCGTCACTCGTGAACTCACACGCACGGGTTAACATAACATTTTGAGGTTAAGTGACTCTGTATGATCACACGAGTGATCAAACAGTTGATTGTGACACGTACAAGTAATCACACGGGTGATTGTCACTCGCACGGTTGTTACTTGTGTTTGATTTTGTTGGTTAAGTAGTAACAGGTACGCTTGAGTCTATGACACGTACGGTTGATACTTTGACACATACGGTTGATACTATCACACGTACGGTTGATAACCTGAACCGGACAATTTACCCTTTGGTAAAGTTCTCAAGATGTTTAATTCAAATGATTACGCGTTGACCGCACCGTTAGTTCAGAGCATTACGAATATGACTCAATGATTACTTCTTGCTGAGAGTGAATCTGGAAGTGGTACGAAATGTCCGAGGTTACTGAATATGGATAATTATTCTACTTGGAAGTCGAGGTGTAAGTTTTGGTCTGATGGTCAGGACACGAAGCTTTGGAAGTACATTGAAACCGAATTTTAATGGCCACGTTCACCAGTTACGAATGAGTTGTATACATTACACAACATGCCTTCTGAAGAACGTGAGGAGTATAACTTGGAGAAAAAGATGTATTGTAATTTGATGAGTGCTCTTGATGGTCCGATTTTCCATCAATTTCTGTGTCATGATAATTCATTCAAGATATGGGAAGCACTTCGTACTTTCAATGAAGGAATTTCATCTTACAGAACGAGAAAAGGTTTAGAGCTGAAAGCTGAGTTTGATCATTTTCACTGGCAAGTTGGAGAGTCTATTACAGAATTGGTTGAAAGATATCGTCATTTGCTAGCTGAAATACATAAGCATGATGTAACTATTGAAGAGAAAGACAAAGTGACATGTCTAGCTGGAGCATTACCATTAGAATGGAATGGTTTTGTATTAACTATGAAAACTAGTGGAGAATTAGCTACTGCTACAGTGAACTTGTTTATCGCAAGACTTCAGGAAGAAGAACTAGAGTTGTTAAACAAAGACAAGAGGTCTAAACAAGTTCAAGACACCAAAATGTACTGTCCAAATGGTTACACACCGCCTAAGTCGGCTCATGCACCATTTCAAACAGCCTTTGCTACGAACAATCAGAATATGTATGGTTTGAATGTTAGCAGTGCACCTATTCAACAAACTTTGTATCCACCACAAGTTTCACCATGTTCACTCAACAATTAATCACAACCTACTTCGAATACTACTGAGTCATCTACATCGACTGCATCAGATGTTCTTTCTGCACTTAAGATCGAAAACATGAGGAAAGACGGGAAAGAAAGATTAGTGAAGATATAGCTTTGCTGTCAAGCCTTATTAATTCTTATGATAGTTATCTTGATGGTCGCATAGGTAATATTCATCTAACAACTGAACATTATCATCAACTTAATAAGAACGAAGCCGAGAAGATGGATATTATGTGGGGTATGGCAAATCTTGTGAGACGTGCTAGAGATTATGAAGAGCGAACTGGGAAACTGATTAGTCTGACCAAAGATACAAAACTGGGTTTTGATATGAATACTGTTACTTGCTTCAACTGTGGAGAATTAGGTCATTTTTCAAGACAGTGCACAAAACAGAAGAAGCAGGGTAATCGTAATCCGTTAAAGAATCAGAACTACAGTTCTCAGAGTCATTCAACTAAACGTGAGATCTACATTACCGATAAAGTAAATGAAGCTGATGCAGCTAAAATTCTGAACAAAGCTTTGGTTGTTATTCATGGAGACGATGATGATTGGTCTATGAAGTTAAATGTGGCTGACCAACAACCTAAAGCCAACATGGAAAAGATCACCGAAGTAGAAGAAGACTGCGTCACTAGTCAAAACATAATTGAGAAGCTGACTGCTCATGCTGAAAGAGCTGAAGAATTGTCAAGAACCATTCGAAGAGAGAAGGTTCAGAAGCAAGTTGTGAGAAAATTCAAAAAGGCACGTGATTTGGTTCCTCGTACACCTGAATCTGGAAGTGTTTCACCGACATCATCAGAGGACTACTACTTCAACAGTTGGAAGGATAAGTATGGTGATACCTCAGTGTTTGAAGACAGTCTAGAAGCAGATCATAGTGAAGAAACATTGGTTGATGCTGATAAGGAATTAGACGAATGAGGTAGAATGATTGATGTAGAATTGGAGATGTTAGTTCTTTTGGGTGAAGGTTCAGATCTCGAGAGTGTAAATTCAGAAATAGATGATTCAGACAAGACGTCAGAATCAGAGGTTGAAGATAAAGCTGATCATACTGGGGTAGATCAAACTGATTTTGAAGCATTGAACAAGCAAGCAGTAGACTTATTGAAGATGTGCTTATCAGCTAGTGATCTTGAAAAGGTTTCCGATTTGACAAGAGCTAAGGATATATGGGATAAACTTGAGCAGATTCATTTGGGTAAAGATACTGATACTTTAGAGTTTCTTACAGACTCGTCAGAATCAGAAGATGAGCTCGATGATGGGAAGAAGACAGATTTCTTTGCATTTATGGCTGAGACTTCCTCATCAAATAATGCTCAACAGGTATCTTCTGATGCATCTACTGTTATTGAATGTGTTAAATGTGCTGAATCTAAGGTGACAATAGATAATTTAACTAAGGCATATGCGGAGATGAAAGAAAAATGGCATGCTGACCATGTGACCACTAAGGTTGAAAATGAGTTGAAAGAGCAAATCTAAGTTTATAAAAAACAACTACACGATCTTAAATGTTATAACTTTGATATAAATCAAGCTTTAGTTAAACGTGTTGACACAATAAATGAATTGAAGAAAGAAAATGAATGTGTTAAATCTGATTTAGAAGCTATGTCAATTAAGATGAAATGTTGGGCAAGTGCGTCATAATGGAATGCATTGATGGTGAAATTAAATGACACCAAGGGAAAGGATATTGGATTAAAGGCCGCAACTCCACCGTTTCAGAACAAATTTGTTAATGCAAATGTTGTTGATGGACGACCAGAAGACTGTATTCCACCTAGTTATGAGGACTATGTTGAGAAGAACAAAAAGTGTTGCTCAACTGAGAATGCACCTTCTGATGATACCACTGTAGGATCTTTAGATCATGAGGAAGATAAGAAAACTGGTCTAAGAGATAAGTCGGAGAAAAGGAAGGTGATAACACCTGATGAGCCAATTCGGATTATGAAAAATCCAAAGTTTGCTAATAGAGTGGTTCCACCGGTTACACCTAAACCTGTATCTAAACCTGTTCCTTGAAAGAGTTCAAACAATTCTCCTGTGTTTGTAAAAACACAAGATCCCTCTTCCTCTAACTCTAATAATCAATATCAATCTAGAGGATATAGAGAATTTCGACAATGTTTTAGTTGTGGTGTGTTTGGACACATTGCTGCTAACTGTCCTACAAGGTATAGAACACCAAGACGTAAGATTGACCTCACATATGATGATCACCGATCACCTCATGCTCATAGAACAGGTTCACCTATTCGTGATGAAGTTCGCACTAGAAGACATACGACAAATGTTGTCTATGGAGACTATAAGAGAAAGAACTTCAATAGGTCAATTTCCCCTGTGAAGATTAACGTTCCTAAAAAGGATACCGAGGCAAGAGTTGCCGAATCAAGTGATAGAGGTAAAGCCTATGAATTTAAGGCACGATCACCTTCGCAAAAAGCTAGTCGTAGGAAATATTTTTCCCGTACCAGACCACGAGTGAATCGCTCTGAAGATGAGCAAAATGTGAAAAATCAGAAAAGCATTGTTGCTTCTTCTAAACTGTCTAAGTTTATGGTTTCAGACGATGAGGTTCCACCTGACTCAAATGGGAAATGGATGGAAGTTCAAGCTATGGGTGTTAATGGACAACCTACTACCGTCCGGGCGTGGGTTCCCATTATCAATTAATTCTTTTAATGTGATATGCAGGGAACCAGGCTACCTGCAAAAAACACCTGGATAGTGGATAGCGGTGCTTCGAGACATATGACTGGACAGCTATCTCTTCTCTCGAATGTACACCCAATTAAGGGAGGTTATGTTGCATTTGCTGGAGATAAAGGAGGTCACATTTCAGCTCAAGGTTTATTGAAGAATGATAAAGTTAGTTTCGACAAAGTAAACTACTATCAAGAGCTTGCAAACAATTTGTTATCGGTTTCACAAATCTGTGAAAAATCCTTCAAAGTAGCATTTGATGACAATTTCAGCTACATTTTGAAACCACAGTTTGTGATTCCTCCAGAAATGATTTTGATGAAGGCTCCTAGATACGCTGATTTATACATGCTAGATATGAATGTTGCTACTTCAACTGCTGAACATCATCAAGCTTTTGTTTCTAAAGCGACTGAACAAGATTCTATTACATGGCACAAATGCATGAGTCATTTAAGTTTTTGGAAGATGAACCATCTGGTTCACAACAATCTTGTAGAAGGTGTTGATCTTAGATCTTTTTAGATTCCAGGAACATGTCTTCCGTGTAAGAAGGGTAAGCAGAGCAAGAAATCTCATAAGTTGGTGAAGTACAATCCTATCTCTCCTCCACTTGAATTGTTACATATGGATCTTTTCGGTCCAATCCGTTTTGAAAGCATTTATGGAAGTAAGTATTGTCTGGTGGTAACTGATGATTATTCAAGATTCTCTTGGGTAATGTTCTTGAAAGAGAAGTGTGATACGTTTGAGAACTTGAAAGTGCTAATCAATCGATTAGAGACAGGTTTTAATTTGAAAGTCAGAAAGATTCGTTGCGACAACGGTACAGAATTCAAGAATCAGTTTCTTGCAGGTTTTTGTATTGAAAAAGGTATCAATATGCAATTCAGTTCTGCATACGCTCCACAGATGAATGGTGTTGCTGAAAGAAAGAATAGGGTTTTGATTGAGTCTGCTAGAACTATGCTAGCTGATTCATCTTTACCTGTTCGTTTTTTGGGGTGAAGCTGTTGCAAATGCTTGTTACACTATGAATCGGGTATTAACTGTTAAACAACTGGGTAAAACATGCTATGAGTTATTGCATGGGAGAAAACCATCATTGAAGCATCTAGAACCATTTGGTGCCCCGTGTACCATTTTGAAGAGAAAACCAGGAAGTAAGTTTGATTCGAAAGTGGTTACTGGAGTATTTCTCGGTTACAGTTCTCCTAACAAGCGAGTTTTCAATAATGAGACAAGATGTGTTAAAGAATGGTTTGAAGTTGACGTCCAACTGAATTACACAAAGACTGCTACCAAAAGTCATCCTTGGATCTACAACTATGATGAGCTGATTGATTCATTCAATCTTGCTCCAGATCAGACGGAGAATGAAGTAGAGTTACAAATGCTGTTTGATTTACAGAATGAGCCAGAAGTGTCTGCACCTACTCCAACTCCATTACCTACTGTCGTTGAACCAGCACAAGATTCAGATCAAGATGTTGATCCAGTGTACGATACCTGCGGATCTGATATTTCAAGTGACAATTCTGATAATCCTGAAGATGGAGATACCACGAATCTACATCGAGAAATACCTGTTCCCACATACCCAGTTCCCAGAACTACAGCTGCTCATCCTAGAGAGAACATTATTGGAGATCTGAATGCATGCGTTGTGTAGTGACCCGAACTTTTCCATGTTTATATATATTAATTGAGATTGATATTTACATGATTAAATGTTTCCAACATGTTAAGCAATCAAACTTGTTAAGACTTGATTAATTGAAATATGTTTCATATAGACAATTGACCACCCAAGTTGATCGGTGATTCACGAACGTTAAAACTTGTAAAAACTATATGATGACATATATATGGATATATATATATATAGTTAACATGATACTATGATAAGAAAACATATCATAAAGTATATTAACAATGAACTACATATGTAAAAACAAGACTACTAACTTAATGATTTTTAAACGAGACATATATGTAACGATTATCGTTGTAAAGACATTTAATGTATATATATCATATTAAGAGATATTCATACATGATAATATCATGATAATATAATAATTTAAAATCTCATTTGATATTATAAACATTGAGTTAACAACATTTAACAAGATCGTTAACCTAAAGGTTTCAAAACAACACTTACATGTAACGACTAACGATGACTTAACGACTCAGTTAAAATATATATACATGTAGTGTTTTAATATGTATTTATACACTTTTGAAAGACTTCAATACACTTATCAAAATACTTCTACTTAACAAAAATGCTTACAATTACATCCTCGTTCAGTTTCATCAACAATTCTACTCGTATGCACCCGTATTCGTACTCGTACAATACACAGCTTTTAGATGTATGTACTATTGGTATATACACTCCAATGATCAGCTCTTAGCAGCCCATGTGAGTCACCTAACACATGTGGGAACCATCATTTGGCAACTAGCATGAAATATCTCATAAAATTACAAAAATATGAGTAATCATTCATGACTTATTTACATGGAAACAAAATTACATATCCTTTATATCTAATCCATACACCAACGACCAAAAACACCTACAAACACTTTCATTCTTCAATTTTATTCATCTAATTGATCTCTCTCAAGTTCTATCTTCAAGTTCTAAGTGTTCTTCATATATTTTACAAGTTCTAGTTTCATAAAATCAAGAATACTTTCAAGTTTGCTAGCTCACTTCCAATCTTGTAAGGTGATCATCCAACCTCAAGAAATCTTTGTTTCTTATAGTAGGTTATCATTCTAATACAAGGTAATAATCATATTCAAACTTTGGTTCAATTTCTATAACTATAACAATCTTATTTCAAGTGATGATCTTACTTGAACTTGTTTTCGTGTCATGATTCTGCTTCAAGAACTTCGAGCCATCCAAGGATCCATTGAAGCTAGATCAATTTTTCTCTTTTCCAGTAGGTTTATCCAAGGAACTTAAGGTAGTAATGATGTTCATAACATCATTCGATTCATACATATAAAGCTATCTTATTCGAAGGTTTAAACTTGTAATCACTAGAACATAGTTTAGTTAATTCTAAACTTGTTCGCAAACAAAAGTTAATCCTTCTAACTTGACTTTTAAAATCAACTAAACACATGTTCTATATCTATATGATATGCTAACTTAATGATTTAAAACCTGGAAACACGAAAAACACCGTAAAACCGGATTTACGCCGTCGTAGTAACACCGCGGGCTGTTTTGGGTTAGTTAATTAAAAACTATGATAAAATTTGATTTAAAAGTTGTTATTCTGAGAAAATGATTTTTATTATGAACATGAAACTATATCCAAAAATTATGGTTAAACTCAAAGTGGAAGTATGTTTTCTAAAATGGTCATCTAGACGTCGTTCTTTCGACTGAAATGACTACCTTTACAAAAACGACTTGTAACTTATTTTTCCGACTATAAACCTATACTTTTTCTGTTTAGATTCATAAAATAGAGTTCAATATGAAATCATAGCAATTTGATTCACTCAAAACGGATTTAAAATGAAGAAGTTATGGGTAAAACAAGATTGGATAATTTTTCTCATTTTAGCTACGTGAAAATTGGTAACAAATCTATTCCAACCATAACTTAATCAACTTGTATTGTATATTATGTAATCTTGAGATACCATAGACACGTATACAATGTTTCGACCTATCATGTCGACACATCTATATATATTTCGGAACAACCATAGACACTCTATATGTGAATGTTGGAGTTAGCTATACAGGGTTGAGGTTGATTCCAAAATATATATAGTTTGAGTTGTGATCAATACTGAGATACGTATACACTGGGTCGTGGATTGATTCAAGATAATATTTATCGATTTATTTCTGTACATCTAACTGTGGACAACTAGTTATAGGTTACTAACGAGGACAGCTGACTTAATAAACTTAAAACATCAAAATATATTAAAAGTGTTGTAAATATATTTTGAACATACTTTAATATATATGTATATATTGTTATAGGTTCGTGAATCAACAGTGGCCAAGTCTTACTTCCCGACGAAGTAAAAATCTGTGAAAGTGAGTTATAGTCCCACTTTTAAAATCTAATATTTTTGGGATGAGAATACATGCAGGTTTTATAAATGATTTACAAAATAGACACAAGTACGTGAAATTACATTCTATGGTTGAATTATCAAAATCGAATATGCCCCTTTTTATTAAGTCTGGTAATCTAAGAATTAGGGAACAGACACCCTAATTGACGCGAATCCTAAAGATAGATCTATTGGGCCTAACAAACCCCATCCAAAGTACCGGATGCTTTAGTACTTCGAAATTTATATCATATCCGAAGGGTGTCCCGGAATGATGGGGATATTCTTATATATGCATCTTGTTATTGTCGGTTACCAGGTGTTCACCATATGAATGATTTTTATCTCTATGTATGGGATGTGTATTGAAATATGAAATCTTGTGGTCTATTGTTACGATTTGATATATATAGGTTAAACCTATAACTCACCAACATTTTTGTTGACGTTTAAAGCATGTTTATTCTCAGGTGAATATTAAGAGCTTCCGCTGTTGCATACTAAAA
Source organism: Rutidosis leptorrhynchoides (assembly GCF_046630445.1). NCBI lineage: Eukaryota > Viridiplantae > Streptophyta > Magnoliopsida > Asterales > Asteraceae > Rutidosis > Rutidosis leptorrhynchoides. Next base: position 719,022,480 of record NC_092333.1, read on the forward strand.
TAAGGACAAGATTTGGAGTCCATGTTTGTATGATATTGTGTAAAAACTGCATTCAAGAAACTGATTTCGATGTAACATATTTGTATTGTAAACCATTATGTAATGGTCGTGTGTAAACAGGATATTTTAGATTATCATTATTTGATAATCTACGTAAAGCTTTTTAAATCTTTATTTATGAAATAAAGGTTATGGTTTGTTTTAAAAATGAATGCAGTCTTTGAAAAACGTCTCATATAGAGGTCAAAACCTCGCAACGAAATCAATTAATATGGAACGTTTTTAATCAATAAGAACGGGACATTTCAGTTGGTATCCGAGCGTTGGTCTTAGAGAACCAGAATTTTGCATTAGTGTGTCTTATCGAGTTTGTTAGGATGCATTAGTGAGTCTGGACTTCGACCGTGTTTACTTGAAAAATGATTGCTTAATAAATTTTGTTGGAAACTATATATTTTTAACATGTGAATATTATGTGATATATTAATCTCTTAACGCGTTTGATATTATGTGATAGATGTCTACCTCTAGAACAAGTCCCATTGACTCACCTAATAATAATGAAGAGTCAAATGTAAATTGGAATGATTCGTGGACTGATTCACAAGTTCCCGAAGAGGAACCGGAAGAAGAGTCGGAACCGGAAGAAGAATCGGAACCGGAAGAAGAATCGGAACCGGATGAAGAAATAGAACCGGTGGGGGAAATAATAAAATGGTTAAGTAAAAGAAAATCCTCAACCAACCGACCAAGGTTAATTATGGTCAATGGTGTTTCCGCCAAGGAAGCAAAATATTGGGAGGATTACCAATTCTCCGATGAATCGGATTCCGACGAGAATTCCGACGATGTTATAGAAATTACCCCAACTGAATTTAAAAAGGCAAAAGAAAATAATAAGGGAAAGGGCATAAAAATAGAGAAATCTAATTCCAACCCCGATGAACTTTATATGTATCGTCAACGCCCGAAGTCCTTAAGTTGTAACAATGACCCGGGAACCTCTAAACCACCAGGTTTTTCTAAACCAATGTGGACAACGACGGCTCGTATTAGGGGAACATCATATATCCCTAGAAACTTGGCAAAACGAACCAAAACCGAAGAAGAAGAAACGAGCGAGTCGGAATAAGATAATTGTATTCGTGTGGTGTAATATATGTAATATAGTGTTCTTATGCTTTATGATATATGTAAAAATTGCTTGTATTAATAAGTATTTTTTTATGAATCTAACTCTTGTCTATTTTACAGTTTAAAAACACAAAATGGATAGACAACCCAATATTTTAAGAGACCTACCCGGAGACATGATTGATGAAATCTTGTCTAGAGTCGGCCAGAATTCCTCGGCACAACTATTTAAGGCGAGATCAGTTTGTAAGACATTCGAAGAACGTTCCAAAAATGTCTTGGTTTATAAGAGACTTTCGTTTGAAAGATGGGGGATATCACATTGGGAAACCCATAAGTTACGATGTGTTTACTTTGAATCATATATTGCGGGGAACCCAAATGCTATTTTACGCAACGGGTTAAGAAATTATTTTGACTCAATATATCCGAATATTGGACTTCGTGATTTAGAAAAAGCGGCTAACATGCAACATAAAGAAGCATGTTATGCTTACGGATTAGTAATGTTCGCTTCTCACCAAAGTGAGAACAAGAACATCGGGCTACAACTATTAAACAAAACGTTTCCACAAGTGACGGAGTCGGTAATTGGGGTAAGAAATGAGGTTTTTAGATTATTACGGGACTGTTGGACATTACGTAACCCTCATCCCTTTGACGACGTTACAACACGCTGTCTTATCAACGGCCATAACGGTTATGTTGCACAAGACCAAGGATGGGAAGTAGTCCTAGTAAAACCAGAATGCATGACTTGTTTCTGGACGTATGAATTACGTGTCTTTATTGCCTTTGCTGAACGACTTGTGTACTAGCTAGAATTATCTTCACAACTATCTTGTATCAAAGTTATTGTGTGCTATATTTCATGCTTTATGTAAAATAAGCGGTATTGTAAGTTTGTAAAATATTGTATAAAAGTTTGAACGCGAAATATTATTATAATCAGTTTTTCATATAGAATTGTAGTAGTTGAATTGTATATTAGCTACTAAGTATGAACTTAACGGGTAGGTACTACCCGAATTTAAACTTATAAAACGCTAATATGAAGAAAAAGCTTTTATAAATGAGTTCATATTATGCTACGAAATACTATTAACTACTCTTAATATTCTGTATGATTAACTTGTTCCATTTAACTATTTTGAAGGAAATGGCACCGACTACTCGACACACCGTGAATATGAATGAAGAGGAATTCCGTACTTTTCTAGCTTCAAACATAGCCGCAGTACAGGCTGCGCTACATACCAACAATAACCTTGGATCTAGCAGTACAGGAAATCGTGTAGGATGCACATACAAAGAATTCACTGCCTGCAAACCTTTGGAATTTGATGGAACCGAAGGACCGATCGGATTGAAACGGTGGACCGAGAAGGTCGAATCGGTGTTTGCCATAAGTAAGTGTACTGAAGAGGACAAAGTAAAGTACGCTACGCATACCTTCACAGGTTCTGCGTTAACATGGTGGAATACCTATCTAGAGCAAGTGGGACAAGATGATGCGTACGCACTACCGTGGGCAGCATTCAAGCACTTGATGAACGAGAAGTACCGTCCCAGAACTGAGGTCAATAAGCTCAAGACAGAACTTAGAGGGTTACGAACCCAAGGATTTGATATTACCACGTACGAAAGACGATTCACAGAATTGTGCCTATTGTGTCCGGGAGCATTCGAAGATGAGGAAGAGAAGATCGACGCGTTTGTGAAAGGATTACCGGAAAGAATCCAAGAAGATATAAGTTCACACGAGCCCGCCTCCATACAACAGGCATGTAGAATGGCTCACAAACTCGTGAACCAAATTGAAGAAAGAATTAAAGAACAGACTGCTGAAGAGGCCAATGTGAAGCAAGTCAAAAGAAAGTGGGAGGAAAACGGTGATAAGAATCACCAATACAACAACAACAGCAATTACAACAATAATCGCAACAATTATCCCAACAATCGCAACTACAACAAACGGCCCAACAACAACAACAACAACAACAACAGCAACTACAACAATCATCCCAACAACAATAATAACCGAAACAACAACAACAATCAGAAGCAGCTATGCCAAAGGTGTGAAAAGAATCACTCGGGGTTCTGCACCAAATTTTGCAACAAGTGTAAAAGAAATGGTCATAGCGCGGCGAAGTGTGAGGTCTACGGACCAGGGGTTAATAGAACGAAAGGAACAAATGGTGTCGGAACGAGTAATGGCGGAGCAAGTAGTGTCGGAGCAAGTTATGCCAATGTAGTTTGTTATAAATGTGGAAAACCGGGCCACATTATTAGAAATTGCCCGAACCAGGAGAAAACGAATGGACAAGGCCGTGGAAGAGTTTTCAATATTAATGCGGCAGAGGCACAGGAAGACCCGGAGCTTGTTACGGGTACGTTTCTTATTGACAATAAATCTGCTTACGTTTTATTTGATTCGGGTGCGGATAGAAGCTATATGAGTAGAGATTTTTGTGCTAAATTAAGTTGTCCATTGACGCCTTTGGATAGTAAATTTTTACTCGAATTAGCAAATGGTAAATTAATTTCAGCAGATAATATATGTCGGAATCGAGAAATTAAACTGGTTAGCGAAACATTTAAGATTGATTTGATACCAGTAGAGTTAGGGAGTTTTGATGTGATAATCGGTATGGACTGGTTGAAAGAAGTGAAAGCGGAGATCGTTTGTTACAAAAATGCAATTCGCATTATACGAGAAAAAGGAAAACCCTTAATGGTGTACGGAGAAAAGGGCAACACGAAGCTACATCTTATTAGTAATTTGAAGGCACAAAAACTAATAAGAAAAGGTTGCTATGCTGTTCTAGCACACGTCGAGAAAGTACAAACTGAAGAAAAGAGCATCAATGATGTTCCCGTCGCAAAAGAATTTCCTGATGTATTTCCGAAAGAATTACCGGGATTACCCCCACATCGATCCGTTGAATTTCAAATAGATCTTGTACCAGGAGCTGCACCAATAGCTCGTGCTCCTTACAGACTTGCACCCAGCGAGATGAAAGAACTGCAAAGCCAATTACAAGAACTTTTAGAGCGTGGTTTCATTCGACCAAGCACATCACCGTGGGGAGCTCCTGTTTTGTTTGTCAAGAAGAAAGATGGTACATTCAGGTTGTGTATCGACTACCGAGAGTTGAACAAACTTACCATCAAGAACCGCTACCCACTACCGAGAATCGACGACTTATTTGATCAACTACAAGGCTCGTCTGTTTATTTAAAGATTGACTTACGTTCCGGGTATCATCAAATGCGGGTGAAAGAAGATGATATTCCAAAGACTGCTTTCAGAACACGTTACGGTCATTACGAGTTTATGGTCATGCCGTTTGGTTTAACTAATGCACCAGCTGTGTTCATGGACCTTATGAACCGAGTGTGTGGACCATACCTTGACAAGTTTGTCATTGTTTTCATTGATGACATACTTATTTACTCAAAGAATGACCAAGAACACGGTGAACATTTGAGAAAGGTGTTAGAAGTATTGAGGAAGGAAGAATTGTACACTAAGTTTTCAAAGTGTGCATTTTGGTTGGAAGAAGTTCAATTCCTCGGTCACATAGTGAACAAAGAAGGTATTAAGGTGGATCCGGCAAAGATAGAAACTGTTGAAAAGTGGGAAACCCCGAAAACTCCGAAACACATACGCCAGTTTTTAGGACTAGCTGGTTACTACAGAAGGTTCATCCAAGACTTTTCCAGAATAGCAAAACCCTTGACTGCATTAACGCATAAAGGGAAGAAATTTGAATGGAATGATGAACAAGAGAAAGCGTTTCAGTTATTGAAGAAAAAGCTAACTACGGCACCTATATTGTCATTGCCTGAAGGGAATGATGATTTTGTGATTTATTGTGATGCATCAAAGCAAGGTCTCGGTTGTGTATTAATGCAACGAACGAAGGTGATTGCTTATGCGTCTAGACAATTGAAGATTCACGAACAAAATTATACGACGCATGATTTGGAATTAGGCGCGGTTGTTTTTGCATTAAAGACTTGGAGGCACTACTTATATGGGGTCAAAAGTATTATATATACCGACCACAAAAGTCTTCAACACATATTTAATCAGAAACAACTGAATATGAGGCAGCGTAGGTGGATTGAATTATTGAATGATTACGACTTTGAGATTCGTTACCACCCGGGGAAGGCAAATGTGGTAGCCGATGCCTTGAGCAGGAAGGACAGAGAACCCATTCGAGTAAAATCTATGAATATAATGATTCATAATAACATTACTACTCAAATAAAGGAGGCGCAACAAGGAGTTTTAAAAGAGGGAAATTTAAAGGATGAAATACCCAAAGGATCGGAGAAGCATCTTAATATTCGGGAAGACGGAACCCGGTATAGGGCTGAAAGGATTTGGGTACCAAAATTTGGAGATATGAGAGAAATGGTACTTAGAGAAGCTCATAAAACCAGATACTCAATACATCCTGGAACGGGGAAGATGTACAAGGATCTCAAGAAACATTTTTGGTGGCCGGGTATGAAAGCCGATGTTTCTAAATACGTAGGAGAATGTTTGACGTGTTCTAAGGTCAAAGCTGAGCATCAGAAACCATCAGGTCTACTTCAACAACCCGAAATCCCGGAATGGAAATGGGAAAACATTACCATGGATTTCATCACTAAATTGCCAAGGACTACAAGTGGTTTTGATACTATTTGGGTAATAGTTGATCGTCTCACCAAATCAGCACACTTCCTACCAATAAGAGAAGATGACAAGATGGAGAAGTTAGCACGACTGTATTTGAAGGAAGTCGTCTCCAGACATGGAATACCAATCTCTATTATCTCTGATAGGGATGGCAGATTTATTTCAAGATTCTGGCAGACATTACAGCAAGCATTAGGAACTCGTCTAGACATGAGTACTGCCTATCATCCACAAACTGATGGGCAGAGCGAAAGGACGATACAAACGCTTGAAGACATGCTACGAGCATGTGTTATTGATTTCGGAAACAGTTGGGATCGACATCTACCGTTAGCAGAATTTTCCTACAACAACAGCTACCATTCAAGCATTGAGATGGCGCCGTTTGAAGCACTTTATGGTAGAAAGTGCAGGTCTCCGATTTGTTGGAGTGAAGTGGGGGATAGACAGATTACGGGTCCGGAGATTATACAAAAAACTACCGAGAAGATCATCCAAATTCAACAACGGTTGAAAACCGCCCAAAGTCGACAAAAGAGCTACGCTGACATTAAAAGAAAAGATATAGAATTTGAAATTGGAGAGATGGTCATGCTTAAAGTTGCACCTTGGAAAGGCGTTGTTCGATTTGGTAAACGAGGGAAATTAAATCCAAGGTATATTGGACCATTCAAGATTATTGATCGTGTCGGACCAGTAGCTTACCGACTAGAGTTACCTCAACAACTCGCGGCTGTACATAACACTTTCCACGTCTCAAATTTAAAGAAATGTTTTGCTAAAGAAGATCTCACTATTCCGTTAGATGAAATCCAAATCAACGAAAAACTTCAATTCATCGAAGAACCCATCGAAATAATGGATCGTGAGGTTAAAAGACTTAAGCAAAACAAGATACCAATTGTTAAGGTTCGATGGAATGCTCGTAGAGGACCCGAGTTCACCTGGGAGCGTGAAGATCAGATGAAGAAGAAATACCCGCATCTATTTCCAGAAGATTCGTCAACACCTTCAACAGCTTAAAATTTCGGGACGAAATTTATTTAACGGGTAGGTACTGTAGTGACCCGAACTTTTCCATGTTTATATATATTAATTGAGATTGATATTTACATGATTAAATGTTTCCAACATGTTAAGCAATCAAACTTGTTAAGACTTGATTAATTGAAATATGTTTCATATAGACAATTGACCACCCAAGTTGATCGGTGATTCACGAACGTTAAAACTTGTAAAAACTATATGATGACATATATATGGATATATATATATATAGTTAACATGATACTATGATAAGAAAACATATCATAAAGTATATTAACAATGAACTACATATGTAAAAACAAGACTACTAACTTAATGATTTTTAAACGAGACATATATGTAACGATTATCGTTGTAAAGACATTTAATGTATATATATCATATTAAGAGATATTCATACATGATAATATCATGATAATATAATAATTTAAAATCTCATTTGATATTATAAACATTGAGTTAACAACATTTAACAAGATCGTTAACCTAAAGGTTTCAAAACAACACTTACATGTAACGACTAACGATGACTTAACGACTCAGTTAAAATATATATACATGTAGTGTTTTAATATGTATTTATACACTTTTGAAAGACTTCAATACACTTATCAAAATACTTCTACTTAACAAAAATGCTTACAATTACATCCTCGTTCAGTTTCATCAACAATTCTACTCGTATGCACCCGTATTCGTACTCGTACAATACACAGCTTTTAGATGTATGTACTATTGGTATATACACTCCAATGATCAGCTCTTAGCAGCCCATGTGAGTCACCTAACACATGTGGGAACCATCATTTGGCAACTAGCATGAAATATCTCATAAAATTACAAAAATATGAGTAATCATTCATGACTTATTTACATGGAAACAAAATTACATATCCTTTATATCTAATCCATACACCAACGACCAAAAACACCTACAAACACTTTCATTCTTCAATTTTATTCATCTAATTGATCTCTCTCAAGTTCTATCTTCAAGTTCTAAGTGTTCTTCATATATTTTACAAGTTCTAGTTTCATAAAATCAAGAATACTTTCAAGTTTGCTAGCTCACTTCCAATCTTGTAAGGTGATCATCCAACCTCAAGAAATCTTTGTTTCTTATAGTAGGTTATCATTCTAATACAAGGTAATAATCATATTCAAACTTTGGTTCAATTTCTATAACTATAACAATCTTATTTCAAGTGATGATCTTACTTGAACTTGTTTTCGTGTCATGATTCTGCTTCAAGAACTTCGAGCCATCCAAGGATCCATTGAAGCTAGATCAATTTTTCTCTTTTCCAGTAGGTTTATCCAAGGAACTTAAGGTAGTAATGATGTTCATAACATCATTCGATTCATACATATAAAGCTATCTTATTCGAAGGTTTAAACTTGTAATCACTAGAACATAGTTTAGTTAATTCTAAACTTGTTCGCAAACAAAAGTTAATCCTTCTAACTTGACTTTTAAAATCAACTAAACACATGTTCTATATCTATATGATATGCTAACTTAATGATTTAAAACCTGGAAACACGAAAAACACCGTAAAACCGGATTTACGCCGTCGTAGTAACACCGCGGGCTGTTTTGGGTTAGTTAATTAAAAACTATGATAAAATTTGATTTAAAAGTTGTTATTCTGAGAAAATGATTTTTATTATGAACATGAAACTATATCCAAAAATTATGGTTAAACTCAAAGTGGAAGTATGTTTTCTAAAATGGTCATCTAGACGTCGTTCTTTCGACTGAAATGACTACCTTTACAAAAATGACTTGTAACTTATTTTTCCGACTATAAACCTATACTTTTTATGTTTAGATTCATAAAATAGAGTTCAATATGAAATCATAGCAATTTGATTCACTCAAAACGGATTTAAAATGAAGAAGTTATGGGTAAAACAAGATTGGATAATTTTTCTCATTTTAGCTACGTGAAAATTGGTAACAAATCTATTCCAACCATAACTTAATCAACTTGTATTGTATATTATGTAATCTTGAGATACCATAGACACGTATACAATGTTTCGACCTATCATGTCGACACATCTATATATATTTCGGAACAACCATAGACACTCTATATGTGAATGTTGGAGTTAGCTATACAGGGTTGAGGTTGATTCCAAAATATATATAGTTTGAGTTGTGATCAATACTGAGATACGTATACACTGGGTCGTGGATTGATTCAAGATAATATTTATCGATTTATTTCTGTACATCTAACTGTGGACAACTAGTTATAGGTTACTAACGAGGACAGCTGACTTAATAAACTTAAAACATCAAAATATATTAAAAGTGTTGTAAATATATTTTGAACATACTTTAATATATATGTATATATTGTTATAGGTTCGTGAATCAACAGTGGCCAAGTCTTACTTCCCGACGAAGTAAAAATCTGTGAAAGTGAGTTATAGTCCCACTTTTAAAATCTAATATTTTTGGGATGAGAATACATGCAGGTTTTATAAATGATTTACAAAATAGACACAAGTACGTGAAATTACATTCTATGGTTGAATTATCAAAATCGAATATGCCCCTTTTTATTAAGTCTGGTAATCTAAGAATTAGGGAACAGACACCCTAATTGACGCGAATCCTAAAGATAGATCTATTGGGCCTAACAAACCCCATCCAAAGTACCGGATGCTTTAGTACTTCGAAATTTATATCATATCCGAAGGGTGTCCCGGAATGATGGGGATATTCTTATATATGCATCTTGTTATTGTCGGTTACCAGGTGTTCACCATATGAATGATTTTTATCTCTATGTATGGGATGTGTATTGAAATATGAAATCTTGTGGTCTATTGTTACGATTTGATATATATAGGTTAAACCTATAACTCACCAACATTTTTGTTGACGTTTAAAGCATGTTTATTCTCAGGTGAATATTAAGAGCTTCCGCTGTTGCATACTAAAATAAGGACAAGATTTGGAGTCCATGTTTGTATGATATTGTGTAAAAACTGCATTCAAGAAACTGATTTCGATGTAACATATTTGTATTGTAAACCATTATGTAATGGTCGTGTGTAAACAGGATATTTTAGATTATCATTATTTGATAATCTACGTAAAGCTTTTTAAATCTTTATTTATGAAATAAAGGTTATGGTTTGTTTTAAAAATGAATGCAGTCTTTGAAAAACGTCTCATATAGAGGTCAAAACCTCGCAACGAAATCAATTAATATGGAACGTTTTTAATCAATAAGAACGGGACATTTCACGTTGGGACAAGAAGACAAGTTCAGTTTGATGGTCAAGTTGATTCTCATATGACAGCCGCTGCTGCATATTACGAGTGCTTATGTCATATTTCTAGAATAGAGCCAAAGATAACAAAAGAAGCTTTGAAGCATGTTGATTGAGTAATGGCTATGCAAGAAGAGATTCAGCAATTTCATCGTCTAGATATTTGGAAGTTAGTTACTAAGCCGCATGGTGCGAAAGTAATCGACCTCAAATGGGTTTGGAAATGCAAATTCGACGAAGATGGCAATGTTACCCGTAACAAAGCAAGATTAGTTGCTAAAGGTTATCAGCAAGATCCTGAATTTGATTGCGATGAAGTTTTTGCTCCTGTTGCCAGATTGGAAGTGATTCGCATTTTCTTGACTTTCGCGTCTTTTATGAAGTTTAAAGTTTATCAAATGGATGTTAAGAGTGCATTTCTTTATGAAAAGCTAAATGAAAGAGTATATGTCAGTCAACCTACGGGTTTTGAAGATCATATTCATCCTGACAAAGTTTACCGATTACGTCGAGCCTTTTATGGTTTACATCAAGCTCCTAGAGCTTGGTACGAACGGTTATTGAGTTATCTGATTGAAAAAGGATATCAAATGGGCACGGTAGACTGTACTCTGTTCACAAAAGTTCAAGATGAAGACATTATTTTAGTCCAGATTTATTTTGACGATATTATCTTCGGTGCTACTAAGCAGGAACTCGTTAATGAGTTCGAACAGGTGATGAAGGACGAGTTCAAAATGAGTAAATTGGGCCTCTTACACTACTTTCTTGGTTTACAAGTCGAACAGACTAGTAATGGTATTTTTCTTCATCAAGCAAAGTATGTGAATGATATACTGGAACGTTTCGGTAAGACTCAAGAACGTCCTGTGTCAACTCCATTAGCTGTTAATCATGGTATTTCGCTAGAGTGCGAAGGAGAGCCTGTTGATCCTACATACTATAGAGCAATCATCGGATCGCTCATGTATCTCACTGCGTCTAGGCCAGATATTATGTTCACAACATGTCTGTGTGCTCGTTATCAAGTTAATCCAAATACAGTTCATCTTACAGCTGCCAAAAGAATTCTACGTTATCTGTTGCATTCGCCAAATCTCGGCATCTGGTATTCGAACGATGAGAAGTTTGATCTTGTAGCCTATAGCGATTCAGATTATGCTGGTTGCAAAATCAACAACAAGTCTACATCAGGAGGATGTCAATTTCTAGGTGAATGGCTGGTGACCTGGCAGTGCAAGAAACAAACTGCAGTTGCTATTTCCACGTGTGAAGCTGAATATATAGCTGCTGCTAGTTGTTGTTCGGAAGTTGTTTGGATCCAACAACAACTTCGTAATTATGGGCTAAGAATATCTTTCTCTCCTCTGTATATTGATAATACTGCTGCTATAGCGATCACTAAGAATCCTGTTCAGCATTCTAAGACTAAACACATAGGTGTTAAATATCATTTTTTTAGGGATTGCCATGAGAAAAGGATTATTGAGGTTAAGAGAATAGGTACTAAGGACCAAAGGGCTGACCTATTTACTAAGGCTTTTGATAAACCTAGGTTCTTACTCCTACTAGAGATGAATGGCATTGTTGATCGAGACAAAGTAATTTCGGATGTTGTGTGCGAGGGTTAGTCAAGCTTTTAGACTTTGCATGTAGGATGCATGACATGTAGATTTTTGGTTGATTAATTATCTGTATTGCATATTATTTTTTGCTTTCTGTCTGCATTCCTTTGCATGATTTATCTCATGTTTGCATACTAGTCTCTAGTTATTTTCTGTTTGGTTAAAATGCTAAAACACAAAAAGATTTTATATTTAAGCATTTTAGGGGGAGTATATGTTATCAGCAGAAAATACCTAAAAAGTGAAAAATTCCTCACCAGAAAATCTTAAAAAGTTGAAAAATCCAAAAATGAGCTTGTTTTGACTAATATGTTGGAGATGAAGAAATTACTGTACTGAGAATTGATATATTTGATTAGTAATGACTGATTTGAACGTTTATGTCTATCTGTTGTGTGATGTACTGATAGATGTGACTTATGAATTCTTGGCATTAGACAATCATAATAAGAATAATGATCATCTAAGATTCAGAAGTCATGGACGATCTGTAGCGTTTGAAGGTAATCACCTAATTATCTTCGAAACTTTATGAAATGATAGTTGTTGAGGAACTCAACAGTCAGTTGAGGGTATCCCCTATCATAATTGATAATCGTTAGAGAAAGTTGGTGTTGGATGTCCCCAAGCAATATTCAACGTTGCTCTACCAATTCAGCTTCACAGCTATGAATGGGACATTCAATAGATCATTTAAGGGGTTGAGGATTATCTGTTTGACTGGTGCATACCACGTTGTCACGGGCCTGAGACTTAATAATAGAAACTAAACCCTGAAAATACAGAGAAAATTAGTTTATGTCGAAAGTAAGTGTCCCTTCTCGCTTAAGGTCGAAAAGTATAATTCCTTATTGCGGACCGTTCAAGCATTTAAGGGAGAACACCTTCGAGTGATCTGAGCACACAACAAAGAAACATGAGTTCATGCATAAAAATGAAAAATCCATTCATGATGGCATTCAAAATCAATATATCAGAAGACAGTGATATGCTGAAAAATAAAATATCAAAAGAAAATGAATGTCACTATAATTGGCGTATCAAGATGGCAAAGTCCTGAAAAGTATGAAGAATGCTGACTCATGATGTGCTCATAAAGAACTCAGATCATTCTTAGTGTAACGCCTCCACGCAGCTTGAATTGTTTAATCACGATGTTCACACTGAACTATCAAGATTCTTATCGTCTGCAATATAGAGTTATATCCATTAAGACTGTAAGTTGGAAAGATACTTACCTAGATATACTGTAATTATATATATATATATATATATATATATATATATATATATATATATATATATATATATATATATATATATATATATATATATATATATATGAAAGTTTAACTTTCGATTCCGTTTTCCATGACAACTTGAACATAAAGAAGTTAAGGGCCTCGAGATTTATTTCGTGTGACGACTGGTCATCAGGAAAGTTTGCTTTAACTGTAGACTAATCCCCGCGGTAAATAGTGCGCCTATTCGGATAATCCAATATACTCTGAGATCAGCCGAGCCAACTAGATTGAAGATTGTCAACACATTGGTAGAAGCCAAAGGCTGACAGGGTTATTCAAAATGCCATGAGAACCATCCTGTTCAATTGAATGAAGTACATGAAAAGAGATAACGGAAAGTTACTTGTAATGAATTGACAACCTAATAAAAACGCACAATCATAAGTGATGGAAGAATCAAGGATTAATGAACTTAGCATGATCTTAAAAATCATTGCTTTATAGTGTTCAAGTAATTAATGCCAACATGATTGTCGAAGTGTCCGGAATGAATATGTTCATGTTTAATGAGGATTGATATCAGTAATTACATGATAATAGACATAGACTGGATAATTAGGAATGAACGACAGAAATTGATTCAATATGTCAGTTCTGATCCATTTTTAAAATAGTTAATCATCTTGCTCACAAAAAGAATGTGGATTTGTATATCTTATATATCTGTACTGTTATTTTATTTGCATTGAAAACTATAAAACAACAAAAAGATTTTGGTTTGCATGTTATTGCATTTCATGATAGAATGTCTTTAATTTGCATAATTTTAGTTGCATGACTTCTTACATCAGAAAATTCATAAAGATTTTATCATTTCCTTGTTTTTCTGATTATCCTCTGAGTGCATAACGACATCTGAAAGAACTTTATTGAGATCAAGATATTGGGCCACTAAATCCATGAAATAGATGTTCGTAGAGCTTGTGACTGTTTGAAGGACATTGATGATTTAGATTGCTAATGAACTTAAGTTGACATTACACTGTAGGATTTACTCTTGGAACAAAGAATGATTAGAGTAATAACCTTGTTTACGTTAGGATTTTATCTGCCTAAGTGTTAATGGTCATTTCTTGAAGGTTTAGTGATTTTCGACTCAAGTTGAAAGTGCTTGTTAGATCTAAGATTGCCGAACGAGTCGAAATCCTAAGGTTGTAAAATTTTGAAGTTTTGAAATTGCCTAAGTGCTCACTCGCACGCTTGATGTGTGAACCGTACGATTGACCACACGTTTGAGGTTAACCATACGGATGACCCTAATCAAACTTGTCCTAAGACAATTGGGTCACACGCACGTGTGATTTAGGTGAGACGCGCATTTGATGGTGGATCATGTGATTAACCGCACGGTTGATCATGAGAGTATAAATAGGGGTGATGAGCTCAACAGCTCACACTTGTGCACCCAACTCGTTTTCTCTCTCTAAATTCGAACATCACCGATCAAGCATTCCTTTGCAACGAACGTTAAGCATATTTAGACGAATCTACCGCCACCTATTAGGTATGATTTCATCGAGTTTTGTTACCTTAATTTGTTGTTTTAATGAGTCGAAACCCTAAGGGTTCTTAACTCAAATTTCATGAAATTAAAGGTTGTTTTGATGTGTATCTTTAATTGTTTTGTGTTTAACGGAACCTTATGATGCTATCGTGATGTAAATCGGTCCATAAAATGCACAATTATGTGATTTTGATGATTTGAAAAAGGCATTTAATACGGTTTCATCAGACATGCACGAGTGACGCCACTCGCACGCGTGAGACATGGCTCGCACGAGTCAGTGCATGATTGATAATCAATCGTGTGGACCTTTGAGCTCACTTATTTGTCTTGAATTTATTGATCACTCGTCTGCAAGAGCTGACACATGTGATTAACTGCACGAGTCACCACACGGTTGACTCACTCGCTTAAGAATTTTGCGTCAGCCGTGTACCCTGTCTGAAACCATATTACTGCTCAAACGTGTCAACAGTGACACAAGTGACTATATCACTCGCACGGTTGATCTCTCAGCTGCACGTGACACTGTCAGTCATACGGTTCATTCTGTTTAACATATTTATGACACGTTCATGCAAATGCTTTAATGCTTTATGTTGATTGATTTATATATCTAACATCTCTGTTAACGTTTCAGTTTCTGTTTAGATATCATTAGATGGTAGAACAACAAGTAAACGTTCCGGTTGTTAACATTGAAGGACAGGGGGAGCAACAAGTTAATCCACAAGCTAATCCTCAAGCTAATCCTATCAATTCACCTGCTCAACAAGAGATTCCGCTAGAAATGGGAAAACTGAATAATCAAGTCGCTCTTTATGATACTACTCTTGAAAGAGGTTCTCACTTTAAGGAGATTGTCGAGTTTCTTAAGAGATCAAGGATACACAATGCTATTTCTACTGAATGCACTGCATACTACAGTCATCAGAGAGAGTTCTGGAGAAATGCTATGTTGGATGTTGATGAAGATAAGCTTGTTAGTAAGATTCAAGGTCATGATATTACTATTTCTAAGGATGTGATTAGAAGGATTTTGGGTTTCAATGACGAGAACTGCTCCCATATGACTATCAGTAGAGAATGAATCCATGGTTGTTTCAGAAGATGTGCTTATTCTAGTTACCTTGTTGGCAAATCTGAGCTGGTGAAGACATGTCTACCACCACAATTTAGATATCTTTCTCATGTGATCATGCATTTCTTGAGTGGACGCAAACCGGACTTTGATAAGTTGAACGAGAAAGTGCAGAGTATGTTTGTGACACTTGTTCTCAAGGCTCCATACGATTTTTCGGGTTTTGTTTTCTACTATTTCAAGGCAAACCACTTCAGTTCTTCTCAGAGATACCTGATCTATGCCCGTTTTCTTCAATTAACCATTAATGACACTGCACCTGATCTACCTAAGCTTGAAGAGGATATTATCCACCTGAAGCCGATGAATCCGATTACTTTCCGCAGAATGGAAGAGATAAGGATTGCGGATTTAAAGCCTGACTTTAATAGAAAGCTCATTTGTCATCTTATCAAGGAGAACTATCGATGCCCAGCTGGTAATGCGTGGAGAAATGAGGATTCAGACTCTGACTACGAAGTTTCTGATAAAGAAGGTGAGGGTGATAATCAACGAGCTACTGGTGAAGCTCAAGGAGGAGGTAATGTTGATGATGAGATTATTGAGGGTGATGATGAAGCAACTGAGGAGGATACCAATTTGATTCAAAGGAAGAGGAAAGGAAATGATCCTAAGACCGCAGAGCAACTGAAAAAGAAGGAGAAAAGAACGAAGTATTCTTATGATTCACCTCAAAGATCATCACAAGAAGGTTCAAAACAACAAGCTCAGAGGAAACCATCCGGGTTTATGAAGGATGCAAGAGCTGCTGTTACCTCACCGAAACCTGCCACAACAACACCTCAGGTCACATCAGATGAATACAAGACACAACATAATCTACTGTTGTCATTGATCACAAAAATAACCAATCTGGAGAATCAAGCTACTGAGGAGAAGAAGATCAGTAATGCTAAGATCGATTCGTTGGTGGAAGAGAACAAGAAGTTATCTGATAGACTGGACCGTCAGAAGGAAAGAACAGATAAGTTGAAGAAGAAGTTTTTGGCGATTAAGAGTACGAACAGGGAGAAAATGAAGAAGTTGATTGAAAAGATTGAACAGCTTACCTCTAGTAAAACAAAGTTGATTAAGGAGAGAGAAGAAGAGTATTCTTCTGATTTGGGAGAAGGTGATGAGAGAGACGATGAAGAAGATGCTGGAACTAGAGGACCCTCTTTTGATATACCGTTAGTGATACCTATTCGAAGTTTTAATGAATATGGTGAGGTCTTTACTGCTGAATATTATATGAATTATTCAAATGTTTTTAATGATGCAGAAAAGGGGGACATTCCACCAAGTGAGTTTCCATTGGAACAGCTTGCTGCTCTAGCATATGACATCGAAAACGATACGGAGAATGCAGAGTCAGTTGAAGCTGAAAACAAGGCTCCACAAGAAGAGTCATTGTTAAGTATCCCTCCCGAATCAATCTAAAATATCAACTTAAGTGATTTTGATAATTTGTTTGCTGATGAGAAGAGTGAAGATTCTGTTGTTAAAGATAGTCTGAAAGAGGATGTGATTATCGAGTCCGAGGACGAATTTGAGATAGAATCTGATGAAGAAGAAGAAGAAGAAGAAGTTGAGATTGTTATGCCTTCGCTTGAGCCATACTCGCATCCGTCACTCAACACCTTAAGTAACTTCTTCAATCTGAGTTGTGACGAGAAAAGAAAGAAATTAATTGAGTTAGAAACGGAGAGGAAGGTATACAAAGAACAAGTGAAAGAAGTGGATGTTATGTTAGAAAGGAACAAGAAGATCCGACATGAGAAACTGCTCGTTGAGAAAGAAAAAAGAAACTGAATTGAAAGATAAGAAACTCTGAGCCGAACAAGCTAAAGCCGAGACATGGAATGAGATTAATGAATGGTTCAAACGTGATAGGGTTAAAGTGAATAGAAACATTAAGGAAGACGAAGATCGTCAAAGTTGGTGGAGACAGAACGTTGTTAACCCTGATCAAGTAGATAAGCCAGTGCTCGAGCCGCAGTTTGTCAGTTTCTGTGAGAAAGGTAAAAGAACCAAGAAGTACTCCAAGGGTAAAATTTTGAGTTGGGGCTATTTCAAGGAGATAAATTGTTTTGCGATCAAGAGGGAAGGAGGAGTAGATTATATGGCACGTCCAAGTTACTTCAAAACTCTACCGTACTTCGAGATCATGCAACTTGCTAAGCTGAAGATGTTGAATGCTGAAGATTGTGACCTTTCCAGGTTGTTTCAAAGAAAACTCAGATATGAGTATAAGACAGGGAAATGGGACATCTTTAAGTCAACGGCCGCTAGGTTTTCCATACACCCGACAAAGAAAAATTCTAAGAGAGGACCTATCCGTGTTGTTAAGTTCCGTCCAGCTAAGTATATGAAACAATCTCCCTTGATTCCATTACCCAAGGATATCTGTAAGAACTTCAGATGGTGGTTCTATTATGAGTTGTTGGAAGAAGCAGTGGTCTTGACTGCAATTGAGAAAGATGATGGAAGCATACAGTTCGACAATGTGAGGATTCTACATCCTTTGTGGCTGAGGAACTTGTCGAGATTTGATGTGGAGACCCTTCACTGCCATCACATTACATTCAGAGACGATCGAAAGGAGAAAGCTATGAGATATCAACGTGTGATCGATGTCCTCTATGCATACCTCAATAGAGAAAGTGATGCTCAAAGCTCAAACCAAGTTCATGCTAGCTAATGTGTGTCGAATACTGTGATGCTAGTAAGTAATTTTATTTGTTTTTGTTTTTGATGATGATGTATTTTGGAGAGAGAGAGAGAATCTGGATATGTAATTGATATTAGACTGATGCTACTTTTGGACTTATGTGTATTTCATGAACGTTTACTTTATTGTAATCGATGTTCTAGATCCTAGGGGGAGTTGTTGATGCATGTTCGGTAAGTCCCTAGACATCTTGCCTACGTTTGTGATTAGTACTTCAGTTTATAGGATACCATGATCGCTCGTTATTATCCTATCTGTATTTGTATGTGGTTACAGATACTGCAGGATTGCGATACGGATGTTTGACTATGTTAGACTTAGTCAGACGTACGAGTGAAGCATCACCCGTACGGCTGACAGGCTCATACGCACAGTTGATGCTGAGCTAAGTCATAATTATAACCTGAATGAGAAGACACGAGTGAGTGATCACCCGTACGGCTGATGAAGCCAACTCGTACGTGTGATGGATGACTCGTACGGGTGAGTCAACAGCAGGGGTATATAAAGTCTTATGTTCTTCATTTTAGGTTAAGCCTCTCACACACACAATCACTCAGATCTGGTTCATCTGATCCGATTCTCTCTCAACCCAAATCACTCCTGGTAGTGAATAATAGCTCTAAGCATTAATCTAATCACAATCCTTGTTGTGGTTTGACTAATTTAATCCCAAAAAGCTACCCATATTCACTTTGATTGGTTTGATTCACTAATTCCGCCTTTGTGTGAATTAAACCTGTTGATCTCGAAGTTCCTAGTCATGTTTCATCATTTAGCAATCAAACTTATTAAGACTTGTAAAAACTATATGATATATATATATATATATATATATATATATATATATATATATATATATATATATATATATATATATATATATATATATATATATATATATATATATATATATATATATATATATATATATATATATAGTTAACATGATATTATGATAAGTAAGTATATCACTAGGTATATTAACAATGAGTTATATACGTAAAAATGAGACTACTAAGTTAAGAAACTCGAAACGATATATATAACGATTATCGTTATAACAACGTCTAACTAAATACATATGTATCATATTAAGATATTGTTACACTATATTTAACATGATAAAATGATAATTATATATATCATTAATTATATTAACAATGAACTACATATGTAAAACAAGACTACTAACTTAAAAATTTCGAAACAATATATATACGTAACGATTATCGTTGTAATAGTATTTTAACATATATATATGATGTTAAGATATATTCATACACCATGTTATCATGTTAACATAAAAATTTAACATCTCATTTAAGTATAATAACAATGAATTAATTACATTTAACAAGATCGTTAACTTAAAGGTTTCAAAACAACACTTACATATAACGACTAATGATGACTTAACGACTCAGTTAAAATGTATATACATGTAGTGTAGTTAGATGTATTAGTACACTTTTTAAAGACTTCAAAACACATATCAAAGTACTTCTACTTAATAAAAATGCTTACAATTACATCCTCATTCATTTTCATCAACAATTCTACTCGTATGCACCCGTATTCGTACTCGTACAATACACAGCTTCTAGATGTATATACTATTGGTATATACACTTCAATGATCAGCTCCTTAGCAGCCCATGTGAGTCATTAAACATATGGGAACCATCATTTGGCAACTAGCATGAAATATCTCACAAAATTACAAAAAATATTATAAATCATTCATGAATTATTTACATGAAAACAAACTTACACATCCTTTATATCTAATCCATATACCAATGACCAAAAACACCTACAAACACTTTCATTCTTCAATTTTATTCATCTAATTGATCTCTCTCAAGTTCTGTCTTCAAGTTCTAAGTGTTCTTCATATATTCTATAAGTTCTAGTTTCATAAAATCAAGAACACTTTCAAGTTTGCAAGATTACTTCCAAGCTTTCTAATCCATTCCAAGTAATCATCAAAGATCAAGAAACCTTTGTTACTTATAGTAGGTTATCTCTCTAATTCAATGTAATACTCATATTCAAACTTTGATTCAATTTCTATAACTATAACAATCTTAATTCGAGCAGAAATCATACTTGAACTTGTTTTCGTATCATGATTCTACTTCAAGAACTTTCAAGCCATCCAAGAATATTTTGAAGCTAGATCATTTCCTGACACTTCCAGTAGGTTTACCTACTAAACTTAAGGTAGTAATGATGTTCATAACATCATTCGATTCATACATATAAAGCTATCTTATTCGAAGATTTAAACTTGTAATCACTAGAACATAGTTTAGTTAATTCTAAACTTGTTCGCAAATAAAGTTAATCCTTCTATTTTGACTTTTAAAATCAACTAAACACATGTTCTATATCTATATGATATGCTAACTTAAAAATTTAAAACCTGGAAACACGAAGAACACCGTAAAACCGGACATACGCCGTCGTAGTAACACCGCGGGCTGTTTTGGGTTTGATAATTAAAAACTATGATAAACTTTTATTTAAAAGTTGTTCTTCTGGGAAAATGATTTTTCTTATGAACATGAAACTATATCCAAAAATCATGGTTAAACTCAAAGTGAAAGTATGTTTTTCAAAATGGTCATCAAGATGTCGTAAGACGGAAATGACTACCTCTTTAGTAAATGACTTGTAACCTGTATTTCTGACTATAAACTTATACTTTTTCTATTTAGTTTCATAAATTACAGTTCATTATGAAACCATAGCAACTTGAATCACTCAAAACGGATTTAAAACGAAGAAATTATGGGTAAAACAAAATTGGAAAATTTTACTTGTTGTAGCTACGAAAATTTTATAACAAATCTACACTAATCATATCCTAACTAACTTATATTGTATTATACATGTATTCTAACATATATTATGTAATCTTGGGATACCATAGACACGTATACAATGTTTTGACATATCATATCGACCCATATATATATATTATTTGGAACAACCATAGACACTCTATATGTTGTAATGTTAGAGTTCGCTATACAGGGTTGAGGTTGATTCTAAAAATATATATACTTTGAGTTGTGATCTAGCCTGAGACGTGTATACACTAGGTCGTGGATTGATTCAAGATAATATATATTGATTTATTTCTATACATCTAACTGTGGACAACTAGTTGTAGGTTACTAACGAGGACTGCTAACTTAACAAACTTAAATCATTAAAACGTAATAAATGTGGTGAATATACTTCTATCATACTTTGATATATATGTACATATTTGATATAGGTTTGTGAATCGACCAGTGGCCAAGTCTTACTTCCGGCAAAGTAAAAATCTGTGAAAGTGAGTTATAGTCCCATTTTTAAAATCTAATATTATTGGGATGAGAATACATGCAGTTTTATAAATGTTTTACAAAATAGACACAAGTATGTGAAACTGCATTCTATGGTTGGATTATTAAAACGAATATCGCCCTTCAAGTCCGGTAACCGAAGAATTAGGGAAATGGCCCCTAATTGACGCGAATCCTAAAGATAGATCTATTGGGCTTAACAACCCCCATTCAGGTTATGGATGGTTTAGTACTTCGAGATTATTATACAGACGAGAGGTTCTGATTTGGGGATATTCTATGCATTAAGTTAACGTCGGTTACCAGGTGTTCAACATATGAATGATTTTTATCTCTATGCAGTTTGCGAAATGCCTGATATGAGATGTGTTATAAAAATGAAATCTTGTGGTCTATTATTACGATTTGATAATATATAGGTTAAACCTATAACTCACCAACATTTTTGTTGACGTTTTAAGCATGTTTATTCTCAGGTGATTATTAAGAGCTTCCACTGTTACATACTAAAATAAGGACAAGATTTGGAGTCCATGCTTGTATGATATTGTTTAAAAACTGCATTCAAGAAACTTATTTTTGATGTAATATATTCTTATTGTAAACCATTATGTAATGGTCGTGTGTAAATGGTATATTTTAAATTATCATTATTTGATAATCTACATAATGCTTTTTAAACCGTTATCGATAAAATAAAGGTTATGGTTGTTTTAAAAATGAATGCAGTCTTTAAAAACGTCTCATATAGAGGTCAAAACCTCGCGACGAAATCAATTAATATGGAACATTTATAATCAATATGAACGGGACATTTCATTTGGTATCCGAGCGTTGGTCTTAGAGAACCAGAAATTTGCATTAGTGTGTCTTATCGAGTTCGCTAGGATGCATTAGTGAGCCTGGACTTCGACCGTGTTTACTTGAAAAACGATTGCTTAACATTTTTGTTGGAAACTATATATTGTTAACATGTAAATATTATGTGATATATTAATCTCTTAACGTGTTTGATATTGTGTGTTAGATGTCTACCTCTAGTACAAATCTCATCGACTCACCTAATAATAATGAAGAGTCGAATATAGTTTGGGAAGATTCACAAATTCCCGAAGAGGAACCGGAAGAGGAGGAACTGGAAGAAGAGGAATCGGAAGAAGAGGTTCCGGAGGAGAAAATATTAGGAACCATAGAAAAACAAATAAATAAAAGAAAATCCTCAAACAATGGACCAAAGTTAAAAATGGTCAATGGTGTTTCCGCCGAGGAAGAAAAATATTGGGAAGATTACCAATTTTCTGATGAATCGGATCCCGATAAGGATTCCGATGATGTTATAGAAATTACCTCGACCGAATTTGAAAAGGCAAAAGAAAATAATAAGGGAAAGGGCATCAAAATAGAGAAACCTGATTCCAACCCCGATGAACTTTATATGTATCGTCAACACCCGTATTTCTTAAGTTGTAACAATAACCCGGGAACCTCTAAACCACCAGGTTTTTCTAAACCATTTGTGAAAACAACTGCTCATATTAGAGGAACATCATATATCCCTAAAAAATTAGCAAAACGAAACAGGTCCGAAGAGGAAGAAACTAGTGAGTCGGAATAAAGAGTTGTAATCATGAGGTGTAAAATATGTAAAATAAGTGTGCTTGTACTTTTCTTGTTGTATGTGAAAATTGCTTGTATTATTTGATAATTATCTTTTACGAATCTAACCCTCTTCTATTTTTACAATATTAAAACAAAAATGAATGTTAAGGATAGACAACCAAAAATTTTAGAAGACCTACCCGGGGACATGATTGATGAAATCTTGTCGAAAGTCGGTCAGAATTCATCGGCACAATTATTTACGGCGAAATTAGTGTGTAGAACATTTGATGAACATTTCAGGCATGCCTTAGTTTATAAAAGGCTTTCATTTGAAAGATGGGGTATATCACATTGGGGACACCATAAGTTACGCCGTGTTTTCTTTAAAGCGTTAAATGCGGGGAACCCAAATGCAATTTTACGCTACGGGTTAAGAACCTATTTTGACTCAACATATCCCAACATAGGACTTCGTGAGTTAGAAAGAGCGTCTAACATGAAACATAAAGAAGCATGTTATGCTTACGGGTTAGTGATGTTCGCTTCTCACCAAAGTGAGAAAAAGAACATCGGATTACAACTTTTAAATAAAACCTTCTCACAAGTGACAGATTCAGTAGTTGGGGTGAGAAACAAGGTTTTTAGATAATTACGAGGCTGTTGGACATTACGAAACCCTCGTCCCTTTGACGACGTTACATCATGCTGTCTTGTCAACTGCCACAACGGTTATGTTCCACAAGACCAAGGATGGGAAGTAGTCTTAGTAAAACCAGAATGCATGACTTGTTTCTGGACTTATGAATTACGTGTTTTTATTGCCTTTGCTGAACGACTTGCGTATTAACTAGGATTGTTGTCACAACTGTTTTGTATCAAAGTTATTGTGTGTTATATTTCATACTATATGTATAATAGCGGTATTGTAAGTTTGTAAAATATTGTATAAAAGTTTGAACGCGAAATATTATTATAATCAGTTTTTCATATAGAATTGTAGTAGTTGAATTGTATATTATCTACTAAGTATGAACTTAACGGGTAGGTGCTACCCGAATTAAAACTATAAAACGCTAATATGAAGAAAAAGCTTTTATAAATGAGTTCATATTATGCTACGAAATACTATTGACTACTCTTAATATTCTATATGATTAACTTAATTCTTTTGAGCTATTTTTGAAGGAAATGACACCGATGACTCGTCAGAATTTGAACATGAGCGAGGAAGACTTCCGTGTTTTCCTTGCAGCAAACATAGCCGCGGTACAGGCTGCAATGCAAAACAACAACAATAACTCTGAATCTAGCAATACAAATAACACCACAAGAAATCGTGTAGGATGCTCCTACAAAGAATTCATTGCCTGTAAACCTTTGGAATTCGATGGAACCGAGGGTCCAATCGGATTGAAACGGTGGACCGAAAAGGTTGAATAGGTGTTTGCCATAAGTAAGTGTACTGAAGAAGACAAAGTAAAGTACGCTACACATACCTTCACATGTACTGCATTAACATGGTGGAATACCTACCTAGAGCAAGTGGGACAAGATGCTGCGTACGCACTACCATGGTCAGCATTCAAATATCTGATGACTGAGCAGTATTGTCCCAAAAACGAGGTCAATAAGCTCAAAGTAGAGCTTAAAGGATTACGAACACAAGGTTTCGACATTACCACATACGAACGACGATTCACGGAGTTGTGTTTATTGTGCCCAAGAGCGTTCGAAGATGAAGAGGAGAAAATCGACGCATTTGTAAAAGGGTTACTGTGACGACCCGGAAATGTTTGATCAAATTTAAACTTAATCTTAATATGATTTCGACACGATAAGCAAAGTCTGCTAAACTAAATCTCAAAAACTTTGAACTGTGTTCATGTATACATTTTACCTTCGACTTTTCTCGACGATTCACGAACAACTATTTGTAAATAGATAAGTATATATATATAAATAAATATATTTATATAATAAATGATATTAATCTTTTATACGAAATTGTTGTTATAAATAAATATGTAAAATAATATTAAGTAATGATATATATATATATATATATATATATATATATATATATATATATATATATATATATATATATGAATATTATTTGTAAAAATATAATAATTGGAAACAATATACAACTTAATTGTTAGAAATAAATATAAGTTATAATTAAATTATTATTAAAATAGATCTATATATATATATATAGAGTATATCAAATGTAGTTATTTAATAATTGTAATACTCGTTGGACGTTTCGATTATTATCTAGAGAAGTTTAATTTGAACTTATATGATTTTAAAATAAACGGTGATCCGAAAATGAGTACTATAAATTTTAGGCTTATTAAAAATGTATTTAGGAACTATTTGTTGAATTTTAAAACTTTTTATATTTTACTTGGGGTTGGGAGTGAATAATTAATGTAATTTTTATTTAATAGTTAATGATCGAATTTTATACCATAATGACCAAAATAAATAAATATAGTTAATTTAAAGATATGAGATTTTTCTGAACACTTTTATCCACCACTGGTTTCGCACGATACACAGTCCGTGAAAATTGTCGGCACAATCAAACAATTCAATCGACTACTTTACTATTCAAAATTTGAATTTGATTCATCTACACGTTTATTTAGCAAATAATTTAATTTAATTATATATTATTATTATTTTATTAATATGGTACATATTATTATTCTAAATTGATTGATAAAGTTTGAATTGATAGATAAAGTTTAAAGCAACTACCAAAATATTTGACAATCAATTTGTTACTGTATTTTGTCTTTCACAATCAAAAATCACGGATGATGTACTGTGCTTTCTTAATCCAACTTGACAACTAAAGGTTATTAAATATATATTCCTACATCACCTAAGCATTTTCATACTTGCAATTGCTACTACCTATTCTAATTGATTTCCAGTTCATAAACAAGCCCAAAAGGGCTGATTAAATCAAGCATGTTAGCAACTCAATTGTTGTGATTGTTTGACAACCAACACCCCTTGATCATTTCCGAGCTACCTTCACTCTTCCTTCCCTTCTATGTCTAGTCTTTTGTTTCTAATCGATAACCATTAAAAACATCACCCCTCAAATAACCATTGTTGGTCGAGAACACCCACACAACTATCACTATCTTCGGTTTAACAAAAGAACGAAACCCATCACCACCAAATCACCACTTCAACACCACAAACCACCATTTAAAACAACCAAACCATCACCACCTGGGATCACACGATACACCACCTTTTATAGACATCCAATACCAATATAAACCAAAACTATAAACTGCAATACTCTCCACTGGTTACGCTTCTGTTCCTGCTACATTCGCTGCCCAAGCAACCCAAGAATCCATACCTTGTTTGACCTCTACAACCTCTTTTGTCATGGCTACAAATTGCGGTAATCTTGTTCCTGTTTTGTTATCATAAAATCATGCCACGAACGAGCTACTATATCTACTATTAGTCACTGTATTTTTTTTATTGCTCACAATGATAAACCAAGAAAATGGCTCGATACCACTGCTGCTAATATGCTTCTGTTTTCTGTTTAAACCTCATGAGCCATTACCATAATCTGGTACCCTTACAACTGCAGTCCACCCTTCATAACTATTTATGTCTTCATATTATTCGAAAATCACCCAAACAAACCTCACAAAACATGCTGCTGCTCTTCTTCCTGTGTTGATCGAATTACAATCACCTCACCTACTATATTAGTTAATGCAGCTGCTTACAACCTTCATTCATGATTTGTTACTACTATATCCTACTATTCGAGCCAAACAACTAAGAGTATTAATATGGGAATAAATCATAAAAAGTGGTTTAAGAGATTCAATCATCCGACAAAATTTAGTGGAGTGGAGCACATATAATTACAAGTCTCATGCTCATTACTTTTAGAAAGTGATTGAATCATTTTTTTTATTAAAGAGTCAAAAGGCTTTATTAATAATCAATATTAAATTGTTAGGACAAAAGGTGAGGACTAGATTCGTTGTTGTGTTTGGTTGAGGATTAGTCACGTAATAATTTTTTTATCTAATTGAGTTGGGACAATTTACAATATATAATAATGGACGATGAAGATTATTGTATATGATGATAATTGCCGATAATAATAAAGATGACGATGGGGAGTTATGATCGTGGTGATTGTTGTAGGGGATGATGAAAATAGATGATGATAACGGTTATGATTATGTTAGATGGTTATGCTTTTGATAAAACCGTATGATAATGATAATTATACGAGGATGATAATGTATCAAGAAGAAAGGGAAACATGTATATACGTTTCATATATATAATTAGAAATTGATATAATTAGAAAGGTAACAATAGGTGGATGGTTAGAGTGGGTGTTGAGTTAACGAGAGGTCTCAAGATCGAACCTAGTTGGCTGCATTTTTTTTTAATCATAAATAGAAGCTGTTGGGCTTCCAGATTTCAACTGGGCTTTTGTTAAACTAGGGTGCTAATTAGGTTTCGTATATTTAAGGAAGTTGGGCCAAGGTTTAATGGGTTAATTAAATTCAGTTGGGCCGAGAAAGTAACGGGTTAAATATAAAGGGATAGTAATAAATTACGTAATATAGTGTGTAGCTCAACGGTTAAGGGTGTTATCGGGTATGCGGGAGGAAGCGAGTTCGAGCCTGGGCTGAGGCTGTATATTTTGTTTTTGGAGCTTTTCCTCTTAAGGTAGTCTTATTATTATTATTATTATTATTATTATTATTCTTATTGTTATTCTTATTGTTATTCTTATTATTATTATTATTATTATTATTATTATTATTATTATTATAAGTATTATTATTATTATTATTATTATTATTATTATCATTATTAGTAAAAGTATTATTATTATAGATATTATAGTTATTATTATTATTACTATTATTATTATCATTCCTATTGTTAAAAGTATTAAAATTATCATTTATATTAAAATAATCATTTTTAATAAGATTACCTTTACTATTAAAATTATTATTATTTTTATCATTAATAGAATCATTAATATTATTATCATTATTTTAAAATGAGTATTATTATTATTATAACTACTGATATTATTATAAAGATATTACGACTTTTCATTTATCAGTATTATTTTAACCAAATAAATATTAGTTACATAAAAATATAGCTAATACATATAACCTAACTCCATTATTATATTTATAATAAGTAAGATATATAAAATAAATATACCTAAGTTATTAATGGAATGCACAAATCATTAAAATAACGGATATATCACTAGTAATATATATATATATATATATATATATATATATATATATATATATATATATATATATATATATATTGTTCGATTACAATTATGTGTATTAATATACATATAAATGATATAGGTTCGTGAATCCGAGGCCAACCCTGCTTTGTTCAATATCGTCATATGTATTTTTACTACAAAATACAGTATCGTGAGTTTCATTTGCTCCCTTTTTAAATGCTTTTGCAATATATATATTTTTGGGACTGAGAATACATGCGTTGTTTTATAAATGTTTGACGAAATAGACAGAAGTACTTAAAACTACATTCTATGGCTGGATTATTAAACCGAATATGCCCCTTTTTAGTCTGGTAATCTAAGAATTAGGGAACAGACACCCTAATTGACGCGAATCCTAAAGATTGATCTATTGGGCCCAACAAGCCTCATCCAAAGTACTGGATGCTTTAGTACTTCGAATTTATCATGTCCGAAGGGAGTCCCGAAATGATGGGGATATTGTATATGCATCTTGTTAAGGTCGGTTACCAGGTGTTCACCATATGAATGATTTTTGTCTCTATGCATGGGACGTATATTTATGAGAAATGGAAATGAAAATCTTGTGGTCTATTAAAATGATAAAAATGAATGATTATGATAAACTAATGAACTCACCAACCTTTTGGTTGACACTTTAAAGCATGTTTATTCTCAGGTATGAAAGAAATCTTCCGCTGTGCATTTGCTCATTTTAGAGATATTACTTGGATTCATTCATGACATATTTCAAAAGACGTTGCATTCGAGTCGTTGAGTTCATCAAGATTATTATTAAGTCAATTATAATTGGATATATTATGAAATGGTATGCATGCTGTCGACTTTCGATGTAATGAAAGTTTGTCTTTCAAAAACGAATGCAATGTTTGTAAAATGTATCATATAGAGGTCAAGTACCTCGCGATGTAACCAAATGTAATGTATTCGTCCAGATGGATTAGGACGGGTCGTTAGAGTTGGTATCAGAACGGTGGTCTTAGCGAACCAGGTCTTGCATTAGTGTGTCTAACTGATAGTTGTTTAGATGCATTAGTGGGTCTGGACTTCGACCGTGTCTGCATGTCAAAAGTTTTGCTTATCATTTAGTGTCAAAAATTATTTGCTTATCATTCTTAAAGTCTAGACACGTCTTACTGCCTCTATTGCATAGATAGTGTATAGATAAATTCATATCTTAGTGTATCTGTTATTTTTACCTTTGCCTGACAGCTTCCGTAGATTCCTCCGTAACTTATGGGATTTTAGTATTATATATGCATATGTAAATTATGTATTGCAGGGTACTAATCTACATCCTATAATCTATTTCTTATCGAAAATCCTTCATCTGATTGTACGAGATGAATCCCTCAACCAGTTCGAATTCCTCGAATTTCGACAACTATTCCGATATGGAGTTTCACCTAAGCTCTGAAAGCAATGTCACCAGAATGAATCAACCAATCATCCATCCCCAATTCATCTGATGGGTTCGTAGTCGAATTAATCAATGGAGATGCGAAGAAGGCGATCCTTTCCACCAACCAAATTGCCCTCTTAACGAAGAACCCGAAGCGCTTACTGGTGAACCAGTCCAAAACACCATTTTCAACCTCATTTCCAGGGTATCTCGACACGATTATATTCTATCCACAATTCTAAACCTTATTCATTCGCTCGTTCCTACTGACAATCATCTCGGAGTAATAAAGTCAACGAGCTTGCGCCCAAGTTGTAGCCTTGGAGAATATGGTGCAAAACCTACCAGCTTCAACAACAACATCCGCAGCACAAGCCTCAACACTACACGCTGATAGTGCTCTAAATGAACATATATTTAGTATCAATATCCTTCCAATATGTAAAGCTTTTAGTTATAATTGTTCTATTTTTATGTAATATTCGTTTAAATAAATAAGTGCGAAGACAAAAGAAGAAAATGACGATTTGAAGACGCAAATGACCAAAAAGCTCAAATGTACAAGATATAATTCAAGTGGTTCAATTTATTGATGAGAAACGTCTCAAAATTACAAGAGTACGAGCCGCAAAATGCAAAGTACAAGATATTAAATTATACGAAAGGACGTTCGAAAAACCGGAACCGGGACCTGAGCCAACTATCAACGCGCGACGCAACGGAGCTAAAATTAGAAGTTAACTATGCACAAGAATATAATATAATATTTAAATAATTATATAAATTATTTATATATTATATATTATATTAAATAACGTCGACAAACTAGCAAACAAAAAAATATGTGAGCTGGATCTGACGGCCATGCGATCGCATGGGAAATGGGCATAAAACTCATGCGAGTGCATGAGCCCATGCGAGTGCATGAGATTTGCACTAAAATCTCATGCGATCGCATGAGTTACTGTAGCAGGCCACATCCTATAAATTCGCCAGTTTTTTGTGAGTTTGAGGACATCTTTCTCTTTTCCTCATTCAATGTAATATATATTTATATTATAATTTTAATTTAAGTTAATTTTAATTATAAAGTTATGGTTTAGTTGGGTTATTGTAAGCAATGTTTTACGGGTTTTTAAGTCGAAATTCTGTCCGTGCAACGCTACGCGATTAATCACCACTGTAAGCTATGTTCTTCCTTTTTAAATTAATGTCTCGTAACTAAGTTATTATTATGCTTATTTAAGCCAAAGTAATCGTGATGTTGGACTAAAAATTAACATTGGGTTATTAGATTTTGTACCATAATTAAGGTTTGGACAAAAGACCGACACTTGTGGACATTGGACTATTGACTATTAATAGATAGGGGGTATTGTCTAATCGAATGACAACTCATTAGAATCTGTCGAACCTATCTTCAAATTAGTTAATCTAATAATTATTAAAATGATTATGTATGTTCTATTTAGTGACATTTATACGACATCTTTTACGATCATTTAATTAATTATTCGGGTTGGGTAATTGATTATTCATTCTAATCAAATGGGTAAATTAATATTCATATCTCATTAAAACAGGGGTGGATTACATACAAGGATAATTGGTGTAATTGTTAACAAAGTTTTAAAACCTTGGATTATACGCAGTCGATAACCTGGTGTAATTATTAAACAAAGTATTAAAACCTTGTTACAGTTCGAATCCCTAATTAGTCGGAATATTTGACTTCGAGAATATAAGGTTAATTTGATGAGCATTTTATAATTATGACCGATGGACTATTATGGACAAAAACCAGATAGGTATCAAATAAACCAGGACAAAGGACAATTAACGCGGGTAACAATTAATTAAAATCAAAACGTCAAACATCATGATTACGGAAGTTTAAATAAGCATAATATTTTTATTTCATATTTCATCGTACCTTTAATTTACTGTCATTTTATTTATCGTCATTTATTTTTACGCTTTATTTGTATTTTTAATTATTGTACGCACTTTAATTATTGTCATTTATCTTTACGCTTAAAATATAAAATCTACAAACCGGTCATTAATCGGTAAAAACCCCCCTTTTATATAATATTATTACTACTTATATATATATATATATATATATATATATATATATATATATATATATATATATATATATATATATATATACATACATATATATATTATATAAATGTAGTTGTTAAAAATATAGCGTTAAACTCAGCTAGCTCCCTATGGAACGAACCGGACTTACTAAAAACTACACTACTCTACGATTAGGTACACTGCCTATAAGTGTTGTAGGTATATCCCATCTATATAAATAACTTGTGTAAAATTGTATCGTATTTAATAGTATTTCGCAATAAAAATATAACTATTTCGTACACCTCTGCTTTAATATCAAGAAAGTAAAAAAAAAAAAAATATTCTTTTCTTTTTTTATTTACTTTATCTTTTTTTTATCTTTTCTTTATCTTTTCTTTTTTTTACTCTTTTTTTCTTTCTTTTCTTTTTTTTTCTTTATTTTTCCAATATTTTTTTTCTTATTTTTTTTTATAATTTTCATTTTTTTATATAAAAACCTTGTACTAATTAAAACAAAATAATTAATTAATTTTAAAAATTTGTTTCTTTTACGAATGAGGGCGTTTCGGATCGTTGTCCTAGTCCGTCCCTCGACAAAATTTTTAAAATTTGTCATTTTTAAGCGTGGTTTTAAAAGCAAAGATTTTTGGATTTTTTTAATGTTTTTGGCATACTTTAATTTAACAAGATTAAAAATAATGATAATAAAAGTTCTCGTACCTCCCTTGGATAGAGCAATTTCGGTTCAAATACCTAGTTTTCAACTCACGACGAATTTTTAGAAATCACATTTTTAACTTAATGAAATAAAGTAAATTTTTGTTTTTAAATTCACACCAAACTTAAATTTAAAATGCAGAAAATTAAAAATTCATATTATTAAAATTAAAAATTCACACTAAACTTATATTATATTTTTGTTTTTATACATACAAACTTATACTAAAAATATTAATTTTTCAACTATTTACAAACTTAAATATATTGATTTTAAAAAGTTTACAATATTAATTTAATATTTATATATTAATTTTAAAAACATAGTAAAATTAAAAATTAAAAATCTTTTTGGTCTTTTATCCCACTTTAATCAATCAAATATTATCAAAAATATACGCCCCTCTTTTCGGTAAAGTAATTTCGGTTCCATAACCTAGTTTTACTCCTGACGAATTTTTGAAATATTTTGGGTTGATTGATTAAAGATATTTATATCTTAAGAATAAACGGTAAATTTTGCAGTGATGTAATAAATTTTTGTATGATATCAATAATTTGGGTTACGCATACCTAATTTTATTGAATACCAATTTAATACTTTATAGCGAACGATTC
Organism: Rutidosis leptorrhynchoides; assembly: GCF_046630445.1. NCBI lineage: Eukaryota > Viridiplantae > Streptophyta > Magnoliopsida > Asterales > Asteraceae > Rutidosis > Rutidosis leptorrhynchoides. The sequence continues at coordinate 719,056,074 of NC_092333.1, forward strand.
AGCGTTTATTATCAAAAGGTTAAAAGCAATAAAAATAAAAATAAAAACTGTACATACTTACCTGTGAGATAGAATTCTCAGAGACCTGCTTTAGCCGACTCATAAGAGAGTCGTGTGATTTGGTTTTCCATAGCTACGTAAGCATAACCTCGATTCTTCAATATCTTTTCTTCTAAACATATGATCGGTCCTTCTCTGCATAGAGTAACAAATTCGGTATTTCAATATGTTTGATTATTTGAACATTTACCTTCGTAGGACCATTTTCCGCATTTATAACATCTTTCAAGGTGTCGTGCTCTTCTTTTTGTTGCGAATTTTAATTTTCTTTTACCAAAATGTATCTTATGATAATCTTTTCTGAGTTCTTTTCTTACTCCGTTCATTTTGCCTCTTATGAATGATACCAGTTCACTCGGAAGTTTGTCATTATTACGTTTAGTAATCATAGCGTGTAGCATTAGACCATGGTTCAGATCAAAGAAATTCTTCATCTCGTAAAACCTAAAAAAAATAAAAATTCAGAATGGGGGGAGAAGACTAGTTCTTTAGGGTGAGGAGCATGAACGAGATAAGACTGATTAAATCAGAAGATTATTTTAATGGACTTAATTAGAAGCTCTAATAACTATTCAAAATTGATGGTATTTCAACCACGATAATCTTGGTTCTGCTAGGGAAAGACCATTCGGATTCCATTTTCGGAAACTACACGAAAACAGAATATCTAACTCTAACAAAAATATATATTACCCTAAAAAGATTCGAACCTTCCCACACTTAGTTAGTTGTGGTGTCGAAATTGTGATTAACTTCATCTTCAACTTCCATTAGATTATCTATGTAATGTTTAACTCTGTGACCATTAACTTTAAATTCAGTTCCATTTGAATTTATTAACTCTACTGTTCCGTACGGGAAAACTCTTTTGACTATGAATGGTCCAGACCATCTTGATTTCAATTTTCTAGGAAATAGCTTGAATTGTGAATTGAAAAGAAGAACTATGTCTCCTTCTTTAAATTCTTTTGAACTTCTGATTCTTTTATCATGCCATTTCTTCGTTCTTTCTTTATAGATTAACGAATTTTCATATGCTTCATGTCTTAATTCTTCTAATTCGTTTAATTGACTTAACTGTAGACGTCAAGCTTCATGTAAATCAAGATTACATATCTTCAAAGCCCAAAATGCTTTGTGTTCAATTTCTACTGGAAGGTGACATGCTTTTCCGTAAACGAGTCTAAAAGGTGTGGTTCCAATTGAGTTTTGTAGGCTGTTCTAAAAACCCAGAGTGCATCCTCCAATTTCATGGACCATTCCTTCGGATTTGATCCTACGGTTTTCTCTAGAATACGTTTTAAAGCTCGGTTGGTATTTTCAACTTGTCCACTTGTTTGTGGATGATAAGCGGTTGAGATTTTATGAGTTACTCCATATCTTTTGAGAACTTTCTCAAGTTGATTATTACAAAAATGAGTACCCCGATCACTTATTAAAGCTTTCGGTGTTCCAAATCTTGCAAAAAATTTTTTTAAAAAGTTGACTACAACTCGTGCATCGTTAGTCGGGAGAGCTTGTGCTTTCACCCATTTAGATACATAATCAATGGCAACGAGAATGTAGAGATTATTATGAGATTATGGAAATGGACCCATAAAGTCAATACCCCAAATATCAAATACTTCACATACTTGAATGACATTTTGTGGCATTTCGTCACGTTGACTTATTTTTCCGGCCCTTTGACATGCATCACAGGATTTGCAAAGAAGGTGTGCGTCTTTAAAAATTGTAGGCCAATAGAATCCAGCATCGTAAACTTTTCTTGCTGTGAGTTGAGGCCCATAATGTCCTCCTGTTGGTCCTGTGTGACAATGGTTTAAGATTTGACTAGCTTCATCTCCGAATACACATCGGCGTATTATTCCATCGGGACAACTTTTAAACAAATGTGGATCTTCCCAGAAATAGTGTTTTATATCACTAAAGAATTTCTTTCGTTTTTGGTACGACAATCCATTTTCAAGGAATCCATATACTAAATAGTTTGCATAGTCTGCAAACCATAGAATTTCATTATAATCGATCTTCAAAAGATATTCATCAGGAAAGTTATCTTGTATGGCCGATTCATTTAGAACTTCTAATTCAGGATTTTCAAGACGAGAAAGATGATCAGCGGCGAGATTTTCTGCTCTCTTTTTATCTCGGATTTCAATATCGAATTCTTGTAAGAGTAAGATCCAACGGATTAATCGTGGTTTGGCATCTTGTTTAGAAAATAGGTATCTAAGAGCAGAATGGTCGGTATAGACCACCGGTTTAGCTAGAACGAGATATGAACGAAATTTGTCAAAAGCAAAGAAATAGCAAGGAGTTCTTTTTCAGTAGTTGTGTAATTCGTTTGTGCTCCTTGTAACGTCTTACTAGCATAATAAATAGGTTGAAATCGTTTTTCAATCCTTTGTCCTAAAACGGCTCCCATTGCAAAATCACTTGCATCGCACATAAGTTCAAACGGTAGATTCCAATTTGGAGTTATCATGATCGGCGCATTAGTGAGTTTTTCTTTAAGATTATTAAAAGATTTGATGCATTCATCTGAAAAGATGAATGGAGCATCCTTTTCTAGGAGTTTATTCATAGGAGTGACAATTTTAGAAAAATCTTTTATGAAACGTCGGTAAAAACCGGCATGCCCTAGAAAACTCCTAACTCCTCTAACATTGGTGGGATGTGGAAGTTTAGCAATTACATCTACTTTAGCTCTATCCACTTCAATTCCTTCCTTTGAAATTTTATGTCCAAGAACGATGCCTTCTTTAACCATGAAATGGCATTTCTCCCAATTAAGAACTAGATTTGATTGTTCGCATCTAATAAGCATTCGTTCAAGATTAACTAGACATGTTTCAAAAGTATCACCGAAGACTGAAAAGTCATCCATGAAAACTTCCATGCATTCTTCTATCATGTCAAGAAAAATCGCCATCATGCACCTTTGAAAGGTCGCAGGGGCGTTACAAAGTCCAAATAGCATGCGTTTGTAAGCAAAAGTACCATAAGGGCACATGAATGTGGTTTTCTCTTGATCTTTGGGTGCTATTGGAATTTGAAAGTATCCGAAAAAACCATCAAGAAAACAATAGTAACTATTTCCGGCTAATCTTTCCAACATTTGATCAATGAAAGGTAAGGGAAAGTGATCTTTTCTGGTGGCGTCATTTAATTTTCTATAATCAATACAAACACGCCATCCTGTTACAGTCCTAGTAGGAATAAGCTCATTTTTTTCATTTGTGATGACAGTCATGCCACCCTTCTTAGGTACGCATTGAACTGGGCTTACCCATGGACTATCAGAGATTGGATAAATTAAATCTGCATCTAGCAGTTTAATAATTTCTTTCTTAACAACATCTTGCATATTAGGATTTAGTCTTCGTTGGCGTTGCACATAGGTTTTATGACCTTCTTCCATTAGGATTTTATGTGTGCAATACGAAGGACTTATTCCTTTAATGTCATGAATCTTCCATGCAATAGCTGGTTTATGAGCTTTTAGCACATAAATGAGTTGAGATTTTTCATTTTCAGTAAGAGAAGACGATATTATTACAGGTAATTCAGATTCACCATGTAAATAAGCGTATTCCAAATGGTTTGGAAGTGGCTTTAACTCTAATGTCGGTGGTTCTTCTATCGATGATTTATATCGATATCTGTCTTCTTCTTTTTGTATTTGAATTTCTTCTGTTGTTGGTTCATATCCATTAGCCATAAGTGTAGCTAACATTTCAGTTTCATCAATTGGTTCAGTTCCTTCTCCTAAAGAGCATTCTCCTGTTCCTTGTAATTCTGGAAATTCTTCTAACAATTCTGCATGTGAATCTATAGTTTGAATATAATAACATGTATCATCTGCAGATTGCGGTTGTTGCATGGCTCTATCAACAGAAAAGGTAACACTCTCGTCCTCTATACTTAGGGTTAGTTTCTTACCGAACACGTCTATTATTGCTTTAGTCGTGTTTAAGAATGGTCTTCCTAATATGAGAGGAACTCGAGAATCTTCTTCCATGTCCAGAATAACAAAATCTACTGGGAATACTAAAGTACCAACTTTAACTAGCATGTTTTCCATTATCCCTCTAGGATATTTTACTGATCGATCGGCTAGTTGTATACTTATTCGTGTTGGTTTCAATTCTCCGAGGTCTAGTTTAGCGTATAGTGAATACGGCATTAAATTTATACTAGCACCTAAATCTGCCAATGCTTCTATTGAACTAAGACTACCCAGAAAACATGGAATTGTGAAACTTCCTAGATCAGATAATTTTTCTGGTATCTTATTCAACAGCACTGCAGAACAATTAGCATTTATAGTAACAGCCGAGAGTTCTTCCATTTTCTTTCTATTTGTGATTAGATATTTCAGAAATTTAGCATATCTAGGCATTCTTGAAATCACATCAATGAAAGGAAGATTAACATTTATTTGTTTAAACATATCCAAGAATTTGGATTGCTCGGCTTCAAGTCTCTCTTTTCTCATTTTACTCGGGTAAGGAAGTGGTGGTTGGTATGGTTTAACATATGGTTTAGCCTTAACTGTGTTATCTTCATTAACCTTTTCAACTACCGGTTCTGTTTCCTTATCTTGCTCAGGTTGTGGTTCTTGTGGAGTAGGAATAGAGTCATCAGAAATTACAGGTATTTCAGGTGGTTTAAGTGTAATACCACTTCTTGTGGTAATAGCTTTAGCTGTTTCATTCCGGGGGTTAGTATTTGTATCACTAGGTAAACTTCCCGATTTTCTTTCACCTATCAACCTTGCTAGGTTGCTTACTTCTTGTTCCAAATTTTGAATAGAAGCTTGTTGATTTCTAAATGCTTGAGCATTTTGTTCATTGGTTTGTTTCTGAGATGTGAAAAACTGCGTTTGAGATTCAACTAGCTTCGACATCATATCTTCTAAATTTGGCTTTTTATCATTGGTTTGTGGTGGTTTGTTTTGAAAAATAGGTCTTTGCTGATTATAAGTATTATTGGATACTTGTTGATTGCTAGGACCTTGTTGGTTGTTGTATGGAACATTTCAGTTATAGTTCTGATTTTGATTGTAAATTGGTCTTGGCGGTTGATAATTATTCTGATAATTATTTCCAGGCCTTTGGTTTATATATGAAACATTCTCTCTTTGTTCCATTGTTTGTTCAATACTGAGACAATCTTTTGTCAAATGTGGTCCTCCACACTTGTAACGACCCGCACTTTTTCGATCATACTATACTTATAAGATTAATATTTACATAAATTAAACCTTGCCAACATGATAAGCAATCCAAATTGTCGAGACTTATATTTCCGAAAAGAGTTTTACACAACGTTTGACCGTCTAGTTTGACCGATGATATCACGAACTATACAATATATGATAATTATACGTTTGTGTATATAAATGTATATATACATATTTAACATGATTAATAAATGTTTTAATATCTCATTTTGTATTAATAACAACAAGTTATATGTGTATTTTGAAACTACTAACTTAAGTTTTCAAAACGATAACTATACGTAACGTTATTTGACATAAATACTTAAGACATATAATGTTTATACATATATTGTATAAGTAATGTATTTAATCACTTTTAAAGACTTAAATACATAAAACCATATAAGTGTATTCACAAAAGATAGCTATATTTGAATCCTCATTCCATTTTTCACAAAATTTCTATACGTATACCTAGAGTATTTGTACTCGTATCATACCTAGCTTCTAGATGTATTTACTATTGGTATATACCAATAGGAAATACCAATGATCAGCCATGAATGATTAAGGGACATGATAACAACTTGTGGGAACCATCTTTAGTCATTTATCAAGACTTATTTGTAACAAAACAAAGTTATACATATCATGTATCTATATATCACGTTTTTATATGTGTATATATATACATGCTCATTTCCATTTTCTTCACTAGATCACTAACTCTAAAACACACACACTTATGAGCCTTAAACCCCTTAATCATCTCAGCTCACATCTATGAAAATCTAGCTTCAAAAACCATACTAAAACACCATAAGAAAACCATACAAAAACACTTCAAGAAAACCCTCCAAGAACACCAACTTACTTCCAATCTTTCATCCACTTCTATCACCCTTTTGATTCTAGCTTCTTACTTCTCTCTTACAGCAACTTCATCCAAGGAACTTGAGGTAGAATCTATGTTCATAACCTTATTCGATTCATATATATATAGCTATCTTATTTTGTGGTACAAAAGTTTAACAACAAGAACATAGTTTGAATGTTTTCAAACTTGTTTGCAAACTAAATAGATCCTTCTAACTTAACTTTTAAAATACTTCAAGACCTGTAATATAACTTATGTATATGCTAATTTAACAAGGTAAAACTTGGTTTTTCAAAGTATAAGTATTTTTAGAAAAATGGTCATTAAATGATTTTGTTGTAACAAAAATGTTTAACTTCATATGTTTCACTAATGTTTCACTTATGCCGTATGATTTTGAATACAAACCAAGGTATTTACAGTTCATAGTCTTAAAGAAGAACTCGATCCAAGAAGATGGCAATTTGAATCAACGAAAACGGATTTGTAACGAAGAAACTATGACCGAAACAAAATTGGTTATCCTAGATCATTTCAACTACGGGATCAATTGGAAAAAAATGATATAAATCACATACTTCTAAGATAACATGATATTTTATATATATGTACTCATAATTCAATTTCATATGGTTCAGGATCACCCGTAAACAACACGAGAAGATTAATCATAAGATCCCATGATTGTACGCAACACGTCATTTGACAACACCGGTACTTTATGTACGCAACACGTCATTTGACAACACCGGTACCATGGGTCAAGATTAATCTTGACCAACACATATACGATGGGGTTTTATTGATTTCGTTGGGGGTTTTATTTATTTCATTGCGGGTATATTAAACATCTAAAAATGAACCATTAAAATTGAATTACTAACATCGGACTGCTAACTACGGACTAAGGAATTATTCAAAGTATTAAAAGTATAACAAGTATATATTTATAACGTTTGTTTAAAAATGAAAACATATTGATATATTATATATGGATAGGTTCGTGATATCAACCGGAAGACCGAGTCAAATTATTTATATCATCAAGACAAGAGTGAGTATATAGTCCCACTTTTACACTCTAAATATTTCGGGATGAGAATACATGTATTTTATGTTTTACATTATGGACACAAGTAACTGAAAAATATATTCTACGTTGAGTTGTACCACTGGCATACTTCCCTGTAGCTTGGTAACTAATATTTACAGCGGTATTGTAAACGCGAATCCTGTTGATAGATCTATCGGGCCTGACAACCCCAACCAGACTGGACGACCAGTATTCAACGGTTGCACAGTACTTCGTTTTGTGACTACACTTGGTACGGTGTAGTAAGATTTCATATTAAAGGGAATATGCGACGTGAAAATGTTAAGTATGGTTACCAAGTGCTCAACCACTTAGAATACTTTTATTAAACTGTTTATATACGAAATCTTGTGGTCTATATATATATTGCTGCCGGCATTAAACCTATATCTCACCAACTTTATGTTGACCTTTTAAAAACATGTCTATTCTCAGGTGATTTCTAAAGCTTCCGCTGCATCATGTTGGATCTAACCAGGATCTTGCGTACGCATGTTTGTGTCAAAAATAAAACTGCATATCCGAGATGTTGTATTGTAAAATATGCTAGAAACCGTGTTGTTGTCATCATTTGTAAAGTTTGTAAGTCGAAGATTATCGCTAAACGATAATCTTCTTTTTATTGTCTTAAGCTTGTAACAAAAATAATGGTTATGGTTTGTAATGTATAATATATGCAGTTTTCTTTCAAAAATGTCTCATATAGAGGTCAATACCTCGCAATGAAATCATACGTTATCTAACGCGTTCTTATGGTTAAGGACAGGTTATGACATGTGGTATCAGAGCGTTGGTCTTAGCGAACCAGGTTTGCATTAGTGTGTCTAACCGAGAAGTCGTTAGGATACATTAGTAAAGTCTGGACTTTGACCGGGTCTGATTTTAAAAAAAAAAACCATTGCTTATCACTGTTGGTTAAAATTTATGTGTAAATATTATGTAAGTACTAATGGGTTAGTTGTTGTGTGATAGATGTCGGGCTCGAAACTTATTATCACATTCAGCGACTCCGAATCAGAACCTTCAGATTGTGTTTCAGTCATTAACATATCCGATGACGAAAGTGGTATTTTTGGGGAAGACTCACAATTTCCGGATGAACCAACTATAGAAATATCGGAAAGTGAACCCGAGGAGGAAAGTGAACCCGAGGAAGAAATACAGGAAATTACAAAAGACGAGTTCGAACTAGCAAAGAAACGAAAGGCTAATGAATTAGAAAATCCAAATCCCGAGTTTAATGAGAATGATGTGGCACCAATTCCACTCAACACTACCACCCCTATCCCCGCTATTCCTATTAGTGCTATCCCCGCATCTAGTTCTTCGGCACCTCAGCCAAAACGTAGGGAGACAGCTAGGATTCGCGTTGGGGGATTCCCTGGACATAAATGTTTTGGGAAATAGACCAAATGATGCGCTACCGTATTAAACCATGGAATCACATAATGTTTTGTATAATATTATTAGTGTGGTTTGTTTAAAGTTTGATGTAAGCATATGTAAAATAGCGAAGTATGAAATGCAATAATTTTCCATGGTTAAGTATTATTTAGATTGTAGTAATTGGTTCTGTACTAAGCTATTAAGTATGAACATTAACGGGTAGGTACTACCCTAGATATAATTATAAAACGCTAATAAGAAGAAAAGGCTTTTATAATAATACCTGGTTCATATTATTAACAAGCTATAATGTACTATAAATACACACTACATCTATAATAATCCATGTGAATAATTATTTTCTTTCATTAGGAAATGGCGCGATTGAATCGAATGACGGAACAAGAAGTCGAGGACTTCATCAACCAGCGAGTGAACGATAGAATGCTATGGGTCGAAGCTGCAAGAGCTGCTGCAGTTAACCCAACTCCTCGTGTAGGATGCTCCTACAAGACGTTTCAAGCTTGCAAGCCATCATCATTCAGTGGAACGGAAGGACCGATCGGTTTAACCCGATGGATAGAAAAGATGGAGACGGTGTTTAAAATCAGTGGTTGTGATGAAAAAGACATGACCAAGTTTGCATCGTGCACTTTACAAGATAGTGCACTCACATGGTGGAAGAATTATGTGAAGGCGGTAGGAGGAGATGTAGCTTATGATACTCCATGGGAAGAATTCAAAGCAATGATAATCACCGAGTATTGTCCAAGGAATGAGGTTATTAAGTTAGAAGATGAGTTACGAAGTTTGAAGGTGGTTGGTACTGAAATCACCAACTACAATCAGCGATTCATGGAATTGGTTTTACTATGTCCTGAATTGGTTCCAACCGAAGCACGGAAGATTGAAATGTACAAAGGTGGTTTGCCCAAAAAGGTCAAGGCAAACGTTACAGCATCGAAACCTAAAACAATTCATGAAGCTATAACCATGGCGAACGAGCTAATGGATCAGGTCATTTTGGACAAGAAAGCATTCAATACTGAGGTGAAGGTATTGGGGAACAAGAAAAAGTGGAATGGAGGTTATGATCGAGGTAACCAACAACAACCTTATAAGAAACAAGAAACCACGAAAGGTGCGGGTAGCGGTTCAGGCTTTGGTTACAAAGGACAAAGTCCTTTATGCAACCGTTGTCACAAACATCATTTTGGTTACTGTAGTGTGTTGTGCACTAAATGCAATAGACAGGGACATCTTGCTGAAGATTGTAAGGCTCTCGTTACAAATGCAAATGGTAACAAGACTCCTGCCACCAACGCAAATAGAACTGCTTTGGCTAACATTACTTGTTTTGGGTGTGGAAAACAAGGTCACTATAAGAGCCAGTGCCCGAATCAGAATGGCGGACCTGCACGTGGAAGAGCGTTTGTTATTAATGCTAGAGAGGCACGAGAAGACCCGGAGCTTGTTACGGGTACGTTTACCATTAATAACTTATCAGCATCTATTTTATTTGATACTGGCGCCGATAGAAGTTACGTGTGTATAAATTTTTACACTAAATTGAATTGTTCATCATTACCTCTAGATGCTAAGTACTTGATTGAGTTAGCTAATGGTAAGCTAATTAAAGCCGATAAAATTTGTCGTGATTGTGAAATAAATCTAGCCGGAGAAACGTTTAAAATCGACCTAATACCCGTAGAATTAGGAGGTTTTGATGTAATAGTCGGCATGGACTGGATGTCCAAAATAGGAGCGGAAGTTGTTTGTGCTAAGAAGGCAATTCGTATTCCTGGTAAGGATAAAATACCGGTGATGATTTATGGAGAGAAGGGTAATTCAAAGCTAAAACTCATTAGCTGTTTGAAAGCCAAGAAGTGTTTAAAAAAGGGATGTTACGCTATTTTAGCACATGTTAATAAAGTCGAAAAGAAAGAAAAGTGCATCAACGATGTGCCTGTGGCAAGAGATTTTCCTGAAGTTTTTCCGGAAGAATTGCCGGGATTACCTCCATTTAGATCGGTAGAATTTCAAATAGATTTAGTACCAGGAGCTGCACCAGTGGCTCGTGCGCCATATAGACTTGCACCGTCCGAATTAAAAGAACTTCAAAGTCAGTTAAAAGAATTATTGGACCGTGGATTCATACGACCAAGTACATCACCGTGGGGAGCTCCAATTTTGTTTGTTAAGAAGAAAGATGGATCTTTTAGGATGTGTATAGACTATCGTGAATTAAATAAGTTAACTATCAAGAATCGGTATCCACTACCGAGAATTGATGACTTATTTGATCAATTGCAAGGATCATGTGTTTATTCAAAAATCGACTTAAGATCGGGCTATCATCAACTACGCGTCAAAGAAGAGGACATTCCGAAAACTGCTTTTCGGACACGTTATGGTCATTACGAATTTTTGGTTATGCCGTTTGGATTGACGAATGCGCCAGCTGTATTCATGGACCTCATGAATCGAGTTTGTAGTCCGTATTTAGATAAGTTTGTTATCGTTTTCATTGATGATATTCTTATCTATTCCAAGAGTGAGCAAGAGCATGAAGAGCATTTAAGGTTGATACTGGAGTTGTTGAGAAAAGAACAACTTTATGCTAAATTTTCTAAGTGTGCTTTCTGGTTGAAAGAAGTGCAATTTCTTGGTCACGTTGTTAATAGCGAAGGAATTCAGGTTGATCCAGCAAAAACTGAAGCTATTGAAAAATGGGAGACTCCTAAGACACCAACGCAGATACGCCAATTTTTGGGTTTAGCCGGTTATTATAGAAGGTTTATTCAAGATTTTTCCCGAATAGCTAAGCCGTTGACAGCATTAACGCAAAAAGGGAAGAAATATGAATGGACCTCGGAGCAGGAGAACGCATTTCAAATACTGAAAAAGAAGTTAACTACGGCGCCTATTTTATCGTTACCAGAAGGGAACGATGATTTTGAAATATATTGTGACGCTTCGCGACAAGGTTTTGGTTGTGTTCTTATGCAACGAAAGAAAGTAATTGCATTTGCATCCCGACAATTGAAGATTCACGAGCGGAATTATACGACGCATGATCTAGAATTGGGAGCAGTCGTGTTTGCATTGAAGATGTGGAGACACTACTTGTATGGGGTTAAATTCACTGTGTTTACTGATCATAAAAGCCTTCAACATATTTTCGATCAAAAACAATTGAACATGAGGCAACGTAGGTGGGTCGAGTTAATAAACGACTATGATTGTGAAATTCGTTATCATCCCGGGAAGGCGAATGTGGTGGCTGATGCTTTAAGCAGAAAAGAACGAGAACCAATTCGAGTACGAGCGATGAACATAAAAATTCGCATGAATCTCAACTCACAAATCAAAGAAGTTCAACGAGAAGCACTTACTAAAGAAAATATAGGAAATGAAATAATGAAGAAGTATGCGAAGCAACTCGTTATGCGGGAAGATGGAATTCGATATTTTTCAAATCGTATTTGGGTACCGAAGTTGGGTGGATTAAGGAAGTTGATATTGAACGAGGCACATAAGACAAGATATTCGATACATCCTGGAGTTGGAAAGATGTACCAAGATCTTAAGACGCATTATTGGTGGCCTAATTTGAAGACAGACGTTGCAACATATGTTGGCGAATGTTTAACTTGTTCCAAAGTCAAGGCAGAACACCAGAAGCCGTCAGGGTTACTTCAACAACCAGAAATCCCAGAATGGAAATGGGACGGTATTACCATGGATTTCATCACGAAGTTACCAAAGACTGCCTGGGGATACGACACTATTTGGGTAATTGTTGATCGTCTTACCAAATCTGCACATTTCTTGCCTATAAAGGAAACGGATAGAATGGAGAAACTATTACGATTGTATATAAAAGAAGTTGTTTCAAGGCATGGAATACCTATTTCCATTATATCCGATCGTGATAGTAGATTTACCTCAAAGTTCTGGCAATCACTACAGGAGGCACTAGGAACTCGTTTGGATATGAGTACCGCATATCATCCGCAGACCGACGGGCAGAGTGAGAAAACAATTCAGACCCTTGAAGACATGCTCAGGGCATGTGTGATCGATTTTGGAAACGGATGGGATAAATATCTACCGTTAGCAGAATTCTCGTATAATAATAGTTATCATGCGAGCATTGGAGCTGCGCCATTCGAAGCATTGTACGGAAGGAAGTGTAGATCTCCTATCTGTTGGAATGAAGTAGGAGATCGACATTTAACTGGTCCCGAAATCATACATGAAACGACCGAGAAGATAGTACAAATCAAGGAGAGATTGAAAACAGCTCGTAGTCGCCAAAAGAGCTACGCTGATGTTCGAAGGAAACCATTAGAGTTTCAGGTCGGGGACATGGTTATGCTAAAGGTGTCACCTTGGAAAGGTGTGATACGTTTCGGCAAAAGGGGTAAACTAAACCCAAGGTACGTAGGCCCGTTCAAGATCATCGAACGCATTGGACCGGTAGCTTATCGACTCGAGTTACCGCAACAACTCGCCGGAGTACATAATACCTTTCACGTCTCAAACCTTAAGAAGTGTCTTGCAAAGGAAGACCTCACCATTCCTCTTGAAGAAATTCATGTCGACGAGAAACTACAATTCGTCGAAGAACCAATCGAAATCATGGACCGTGAAGTTAAACAGCTCAAACAGAGTAATATACCGATTGTTAAGGTTCGTTGGAATGCTAGAAGAGGTCCCGAGTTTACTTGGGAACGAGAGGATCAGATGAAGCAAAAGTATCCACACTTGTTTCTCGATGACGCAAAATAGGTACAATTTTAAAATTTCGGGACGAAATTTATTTAACGGGGAGGTAATGTAACGACCCGCACTTTTTCGATCATACTATACTTATAAGATTAATATTTACATAAATTAAACCTTGCCAACATGATAAGCAATCCAAATTGTCGAGACTTATATTTCCGAAAAGAGTTTTACACAACGTTTGACCGTCTAGTTTGACCGATGATATCACGAACTATACAATATATGATAATTATACGTTTGTGTATATAAATGTATATATACATATTTAACATGATTAATAAATGTTTTAATATCTCATTTTGTATTAATAACAACAAGTTATATGTGTATTTTGAAACTACTAACTTAAGTTTTCAAAACGATAACTATACGTAACGTTATTTGACATAAATACTTAAGACATATAATGTTTATACATATATTGTATAAGTAATGTATTTAATCACTTTTAAAGACTTAAATACATAAAACCATATAAGTGTATTCACAAAAGATAGCTATATTTGAATCCTCATTCCATTTTTCACAAAATTTCTATACGTATACCTAGAGTATTTGTACTCGTATCATACCTAGCTTCTAGATGTATTTACTATTGGTATATACCAATAGGAAATACCAATGATCAGCCATGAATGATTAAGGGACATGATAACAACTTGTGGGAACCATCTTTAGTCATTTATCAAGACTTATTTGTAACAAAACAAAGTTATACATATCATGTATCTATATATCACGTTTTTATATGTGTATATATATACATGCTCATTTCCATTTTCTTCACTAGATCACTAACTCTAAAACACACACACTTATGAGCCTTAAACCCCTTAATCATCTCAGCTCACATCTATGAAAATCTAGCTTCAAAAACCATACTAAAACACCATAAGAAAACCATACAAAAACACTTCAAGAAAACCCTCCAAGAACACCAACTTACTTCCAATCTTTCATCCACTTCTATCACCCTTTTGATTCTAGCTTCTTACTTCTCTCTTACAGCAACTTCATCCAAGGAACTTGAGGTAGAATCTATGTTCATAACCTTATTCGATTCATATATATATAGCTATCTTATTTTGTGGTACAAAAGTTTAACAACAAGAACATAGTTTGAATGTTTTCAAACTTGTTTGCAAACTAAATAGATCCTTCTAACTTAACTTTTAAAATACTTCAAGACCTGTAATATAACTTATGTATATGCTAATTTAACAAGGTAAAACTTGGTTTTTCAAAGTATAAGTATTTTTAGAAAAATGGTCATTAAATGATTTTGTTGTAACAAAAATGTTTAACTTCATATGTTTCACTAATGTTTCACTTATGCCGTATGATTTTGAATACAAACCAAGGTATTTACAGTTCATAGTCTTAAAGAAGAACTCGATCCAAGAAGATGGCAATTTGAATCAACGAAAACGGATTTGTAACGAAGAAACTATGACCGAAACAAAATTGGTTATCCTAGATCATTTCAACTACGGGATCAATTGGAAAAAAATGATATAAATCACATACTTCTAAGATAACATGATATTTTATATATATGTACTCATAATTCAATTTCATATGGTTCAGGATCACCCGTAAACAACACGAGAAGATTAATCATAAGATCCCATGATTGTACGCAACACGTCATTTGACAACACCGGTACTTTATGTACGCAACACGTCATTTGACAACACCGGTACCATGGGTCAAGATTAATCTCGACCAACACATATACGATGGGGTTTTATTGATTTCGTTGGGGGTTTTATTTATTTCATTGCGGGTATATTAAACATCTAAAAATGAACCATTAAAATTGAATTACTAACATCGGACTGCTAACTACGGACTAAGGAATTATTCAAAGTATTAAAAGTATAACAAGTATATATTTATAACGTTTGTTTAAAAATGAAAACATATTGATATATTATATATGGATAGGTTCGTGATATCAACCGGAAGACCGAGTCAAATTATTTATATCATCAAGACAAGAGTGAGTATATAGTCCCACTTTTACACTCTAAATATTTCGGGATGAGAATACATGTATTTTATGTTTTACATTATGGACACAAGTAACTGAAAAATATATTCTACGTTGAGTTGTACCACTGGCATACTTCCCTGTAGCTTGGTAACTAATATTTACAGCGGTATTGTAAACGCGAATCCTGTTGATAGATCTATCGGGCCTGACAACCCCAACCGGACTGGACGACCAGTATTCAACGGTTGCACAGTACTTCGTTTTGTGACTACACTTGGTACGGTGTAGTAAGATTTCATATTAAAGGGAATATGCGACGTGAAAATGTTAAGTATGGTTACCAAGTGCTCAACCACTTAGAATACTTTTATTAAACTGTTTATATACGAAATCTTGTGGTCTATATATATATATTGCTGCCGGCATTAAACCTATATCTCACCAACTTTATGTTGACCTTTTAAAAACATGTCTATTCTCAGGTGATTTCTAAAGCTTCCGCTGCATCATGTTGGATCTAACCAGGATCTTGCGTACGCATGTTTGTGTCAAAAATAAAACTGCATATCCGAGATGTTGTATTGTAAAATATGCTAGAAACCGTGTTGTTGTCATCATTTGTAAAGTTTGTAAGTCGAAGATTATCGCTAAACAATAATCTTCTTTTTATTGTCTTAAGCTTGTAACAAAAATAATGGTTATGGTTTGTAATGTATAATATATGCAGTTTTCTTTCAAAAATGTCTCATATAGAGGTCAATACCTCGCAATGAAATCATACGTTATCTAACGCGTTCTTATGGTTAAGGACAGGTTATGACAACACTGCTCACAACTAATTCTTATTGAGTGAATATCTTTAGTCATCTTTTCCATTATTCTCTCGACAGCATCTATCTTTGCGGAAATGGAATCAAAATCATGGCTAGAATCGGCTCTAGTCGCTTTAGATGATCTAACAATATCTTTTTCTTGGTGCCCCTCATGTGAGTGGGAAGCAGTGTTATCAATAATTTTGTAAGCTTCAGTTGCGGTTTTCTTCATAATGGAACCACCAGCTGCTATATCGATGTCTTTTCTTGTAGTGATGTCGCATCTTTGGTAGAATATTTGTACTATTTGATAAGTGTCTAAACCATGTTGCGGACATCCTCTAAATAACTTTTCAAATCTTGTCCACGCCTCATATAGAGTTTCATTTGACGTTTGTGTGAACGTACCAATTTCTCCTTGAAGTCTTACGGCTTTAGATGCCGGAAAGAATTGTTTAAGAAATTTTTCAACTAAAACGTCCCATGTATCAATAGCCCCTTCAGGTAACGATTCTAACCAATCTTTGGCTTCTCCCTTTAAAGTCCAGGGAAATAACATGAGATATATCTGTTCATCCTCCACTTCTTGGATTTTAAATAGAGTGCAGATTCTATTAAAGGTTCGAAGATGTTCATTTCGATCTTCCTTCGGCGCACCACTAAATTGGCATTGATTTGTTACCATATGTAGAATTTGTCCTTTGATTTCATAATCTGGCGCATTAATGTCTGGTTGAGTAATTGCGTGACCTTGGCCAGTGCGTTTGGCTCTCATTCGGTCTTCCATACTTAGAGGTTCTAGATTTTCCATGATTGAATTGTTAAATCTGAATCACTAGAGGATTCTGATTTAATGGTTTGTTCCTCGGCAATCTCTGTTTGAATGATTGGTGGTTCCGGAGGAAAGATTAATGGTTCAGGATCTCTGAATTGTCCCTGAATATCCTCCGGATTCTCAATTGTGAGGTCGGGTTCAAAAAATGGATTATCGGAAATTTGAATTGGAGTACTTGGTCGACTGGATGATGATTCTAAGGAAAAATCAACGGCGAAAATATTGGCTAGATGTCTTGATCGAGTTACAGGTGGTGAACGTATGAAAGGTGGTGAACGTTTTGCTCGGTGCATTCACTGAATATCCTATTAGTTATAAAAGATAAAAATTATATAAGTTATCAAATTAATAGACTTTTCTGATTTTGCCCACGTTTCGAATAGCCAATAGATGCAGCAGGTAGCCAGGACCCTTTAAATTAGAAGCCCACAACTCGCCACTAACAAATCCAACTATTACTACGAACCAGAAAATTTTGGATGTCTATCAATTTAACCACTTAAAATAATTTTTCGTTGAAATTTAAAGAAATTTTAAAGAAGAAATAGAAAATTCTATGTCCTAAAAACTAGAGCGTCGTGAAATAAGAAAGAAAAAGAGTGCGTCGGAAAACGTCGAAAAATAAAAGGTCGAAAAATAATAAAAAGAACGTAGCGCGTCGAAACTTAAAAGTCTAAAAAATAAGAATTATAAATTGCGTCTAAAGGTATTAAAGCTTAAAAGAAATTCTATATCCAAAACGGTAATAACTTAAAAAGTACTAAAATTTATAAAACGGTGTCGCAAAATTCTAAAGCACCTAAATCTTAATCTAAAGAAAAAGCACTTAAGGGATTTTACGGCAAAGCCTATAAATCTAGAAATAAAAAAAAACTACGGCAAATACTATATTAAAATTAATTACGAGCGAAAAACATACAATTTACGAATAAACGATTAAAAAGATACGAAATATAAAAAGATATAAAAAATGATAAAATTATTTATCTTTATAAAAATATTATTTTTATATTTATTTTATAAAAGTATTAATTTTTATATATTAATAAAACTAAATAAAACTTAAAATATAAATTAAAACTAAAAACTAAAATAATTAATATTATAATTAACCCTAATTAGGGTTTTTAATAATAATAATTATAATTACTCCGTAATTAATGCAGTACTAGGATCAGATGTGGCGTGTCAGAGCACTTCATGAGATCGCATGAGTTTTTGCCTTCGGATCCATGCGATTACATTGCCCAAATATTCAGGTCACAAATTGGGCTGCTACAGTGTAGCCCGATTCTTTTACTTATTATTTTTTTTTCTGTTTTTAATTTTCTGTTTTATAATTAATTAAAGTATTTATATAAAATTAAATAAAAACTTATATTTTTACAAAAAAAACTATCTATTAGTTTTTTGTAACTAAAAGAAAATACAAAATTTTTAATTTTTTATATTTTGAACAACTCTAAAAAATATATATATATATTGTTTTTTTTATATTTTTGTATTTTTAAAATGTATTTTTATAAAAGTAAATTTTTATTTTTATTTTTATTTATATAGCTTTGCGCTTTCGGTGATGTCATGTCCCCGGCAGCGGCGCCAAAAATACTTTATGTTAAAGCGAAGGGGTACAAAATAGTAGTATTTTTGCTACAAAATACTATTAAATACGATACAATTTTACACAAGTTATTTATTTATTTATAGAGTGGATATACCTAAACCTTGCTACAACACTTATAGGCAGTGTACCTAATCGTACAGTAGTGTAGTTTTTTGTAAGTCCGGTTCGTTCCACATGGAGCTAGCCAAGTGTAACGCTATATTTTTTTAAAACTATATTTGTATAAATATAAATATAAGTAGTATTGTTATTATAAAAGGGGGTTTTTACCGTTTAATGACCGGTTTGTTAATTTTAAAACTTAAGTCGCAGTTAAAACCTAATGTAAAATTTTAAATATATAAAAGACTTAATTTAAAGCGTAAAGTAAATAACAATAATTAAAGTGCGATAAATTAAAATGCGATAAATAAAATGACGATAAATAAAATTGCGATAATTAAAAAGTGCGATAATTAAAATGACAATAAATTAAAGTGCGATAATTAAAAGTGCAATTAAATATGAAATAAAGGAATTATGCTTATTTAAACTTCCGTAATCATGATGTTTGATGTGTTGATTTTAGTTTATTACCATGGGTTAATTGTCCTTTGTCCTGGATTATTCAATATGTCCGTCTGGTTTTTGTCCATAACAGTCCATCAGTCATAAATATAAAGTGCGAGTGTCCTCGTCAAATTATCCTTATATCCGAAGTCAAATATTCCAACTAATTGGGGATTTAACTATAATTACACCAATTTTCCTTGTATATAATTCACCCCTGTTTTAATAAGTCCATTGACTATTAATCCATTCCCGTGTTCGGTCAAATGAATGATTATTAGTACTTATAAATAACCCGCCCACCGTGTCCGATCGAGTGTATGTGGTTATTTATAGGTACGTCCAATTGTAAATCTTTATATTAAATTAACAAACTATCATTTAATTAAACAAATATAAAGCTCATTAATAGCCCATAGTCTAATTTTCGCAAGTGTCGTTCTTTTGTCCAAACCCCAATTATGGTACAAAGCCCAATTACCCCGTCTTAAATATTTATCCCAAATCATGATTACTTCGGCTTAAATAAGCATAATAATAACTTAGCTACGAGACATTAATTTAAAAAGGTTGAACATAACTTACAATGATTAATAATAGCGTAGCGTTACACGGACAGAATTTCGACTTACACCCTTACAACATTCGCTAACATACCCTTATTATTATTAAAATTAAAATTAAAATTATAATATATATATATATATATATATATATATATATATATATATATATATATATATATATATATATATATATATATATATATATTACGTTTGAGAGAGATAGATAAAATATATGTTAACATTCGACCAAAACTGCGAAATTTATAGGACCTGACCAGATATTTTGCTCCATGCGATCGCATGGAATTTGTTCTTCCAGGCCATGCGATCGTATGGCCCTCTTTTACAGCTCAGGAACCTTTGTTTTCTTGTTTGCCGACGGTTTTATTAAATAATATAATATATAAATAATTTTAAGAATTAATTATATATTATATTATATTCATGTGCATAGTTGACTTGTAATTTTTAGTCCGTTGCGTCGAGTGTTGAAAGTTGACTCTGGTCCCGGTTCCGGATTTTCGAACGTCCTTGCGTACAATTTAATATCTTGTACTTTGCGCTTTGCGTCTTGTACTTTTGTAATTTTGAGACGTTTCTCATCAATAATTTGAACCACTTTGATTGTACTTTGTACTTTTTATCTTTTTGGTCGTTTGCGTCTTCAAATCGTCGAATCTGTCTTTTGTCTTCACCTTTTATTATTTAAACGAATATTACTTGTAAATAGAACATTTGCAACTAAAAGCTTGTCTTTCTTGAGGGATAATGCTATGAAATATATGTTCGTTTTTAGCATTATCAAATATTCCTACACTTAAGCGTTGCTTGTCCTCAAGCAATATAGTCTTGAAATAAAACTTTACTAGAATCACTTCTTTATTCTTCACATTTTGTACATCAGTGATTTTAATACGGCGGTATGAACAATGGTAGTAACGATGTGGTTTACAGTCCCACATGACTATGAAAATTTACATCCTTTAGGAAATTGGATCTTTATGAAAACATTTGATCTTTTAAAAATTCAATCTAGCTTTTACCCTAGATAAGTTTTCTGGAATAACCCTTCACCGGTGTTTGGAAATTGTTTTTGTGGGTTTTGTGGGTTTCAGATTTGAAAATTTTAGCTCAAAACTTATGGTTTTGTGTCACCCACTTGCTAACCTTGTATTGGGAAAGCAACACGCCCAGTTTACTTGCTTCGTATATTACCTTTCAGTAAACTACTGTCCGATTGTAAAGGAAAGCATTGAACAAGTAACTGTTAAGGCAATGTCCCATGACATGCTTTCAATTATGGTCTATAACGTGTCGGATGCAATTACTATCCTTTGTAGGAGCAATAGTAAAGATCATCCTATAGTTTTTCTGTCTGGCACAAGGTCCTGTCTTTGACCATGCTATGCAACCACCGTTCTTACGGTTGACACCAGATTTGGTTCAGGTGACCTAATAAATTCCAGGTGAATTCCTAGGATTTTACGTTCAATGGTAATGAACGCATTAAAAATGGTTTTTCAGAAAACAAATCGGTTTTGTAGTTTGATCAAAATATTTTCTCGTTCAAGCTCGAGTTTAGATATCATCGAATTCCATGAGTTTGTAATTCTCAATCTTTAAAAGTCAATCTCAAGGATTGAGTAATATCAGGCTTAAAAGCTGATTTTTGATTTTTAAGGAGATTATCCTTTATGGGGATCTGATTCATTAGTCTTATCAAGCTAATTTGCACGGCGCCCTCCCCATTTTACGCGACAGATCCTCTCAAGGTTAGGATAAGTCTGACCACTTGGCGACCCTGTTTGATGCTGAGGTCCGTAGATTTTCTGCTGATTTTAGAGATGATTTTTCTAGATTTTTGGTCAACCTACAGCTGGTCTGGACGACAACTTCCTGACCTAAATCAAGAAGCGCGTGTCTTTTTCGGAAGACTTTACTTCCTTTTAATGACGGAATTGATTCATCGTGTAGATCCATCTTTCTTTCAAATATCTTGCAATTTACCGGGTAAAACGATTAATTTTGTCCAAAACAAAAGTATCTTCAATTATTTGTACAAAAATATGTGATATATGTTTTAAATAACTTGGTAAATTTTCCCACACTTGGCTTTTATTTTCCTTTCTTTGCCTTTTTATTGTCCTCTATTCCATTTTAAATGAATTCTAACATTTTGGGTTGTTTCTCAATTTATGTCCTTTCCGAGGTAACAATAATTTTGGTGTTAACACCTAGTTTTATTGTTCATAAATATGTATAAACATGATTTTGAATTCATTTATTTGAAAATTTTGAAAATTTTTACTAGAATTGGGTAGTCAGTATATAAGACTAGGACTGTTCTTTATTATCAGAGAGCACTAGATTCTAATACAACTACTGCGTTACTCGTATTTTTAATGGTAACCAAGTGTATAAGTTAAAATTTTAAAAATCCGAAAGAATTTAACCCCTTCCCACACTTAAGATCTTGCAATGCCCTCATTTGCAAGAAATCAGTAACAATTTAAATTATTGATTGTGATTAGCGTAGAAAAATGATTAAATTTTACCAAAGTTTCCCCACCCAAGTTGACCGGCGATTCATGAACGTTAAAACTTGTAAAATCTATATGATATATATATATATATATATATATATATATATATATATATATATATATATATATATAGTTAACATGATATTATGATAAGTAAGTATATCATTAGGTATATTAACAATTAGTTATATACATAAAAATGAGACTACTAAGTTAAGAAACTCGAACGATATATATAACGATTATCGTGATAACAACGTCTTACTAAATACATATATATCATATTAAGATATTGTTACACTATATTTAACATGATAAAATGATAATTATATATATCATTAAGTATATTAACAATGAACTACATATGTAAAACAAGACTACTAACTTAAAAATTTCGAAACAATATATATACGTAACGATTATCGTTGTAATAGTATTTTAACATATATATATATATATATATATATATATATATATATATATATATGATGTTAAGATATATTCATACACCATGTTATCATGTTAACATAACAATTTAACATCTCATTTAAGTATAATAACAATGAATTAATTACATTTAACAAGATCGTTAACTTAAGGGTTTCAAAACAACACTTACATGTAACGACTAACGATGACTTAACGACTCAGTTAAAATGTATATACATGTAGTGTATTTAGATGTATTAGTACAATTTTGAAAGACTTCAAGACACATATCAAAGTACTTCTACTTAACAAAAATGCTTACAATTACATCCTCATTCATTTTCATCAACAATTCTACTCGTATGCACCCGTATTCGTACTCGTACAATACACAGCTTCTAGATGTATATACTATTGGTATATACACTTTAATGATCAGCTCCTTAGCAGCCCATGTGATTCATTAAACATGTGGGAACCATCATTTGGCAACTAGCATGAAATATCTCATAAAATTACAAAAAATATTATAAATCATTCATGAATTATTTACATGAAAACAAACTTACACATCCTTTGTATCTAATCCATATACCAACGACCAAAAACACCTATAAACACTTTCATTCTTCAATTTTCTTCATCTAATTGATCTCTTTCAAGTTCTATCTTCAAGTTCTAAGTGTTCTTCATATATTCTATAAGTTCTAGTTTCATAAAATCAAGAACACTTTCAAGTTTGCAAGATTACTTTCAAGCTTTCTAATCCATTCCAAGTAATCATCCAAGATCAATAAACCTTTGTTATTTACATTAGGTTATCTCTATAATTCAAGGTAATACTCATATTCAAACTTTGATTCAATTTCTATAACTATAACAATCTTAATTCGAGCAGAAATCTTACTTGAACTTGTTTTCGTGTCATGATTCTACTTCAAGAACTTTCAAGCCATCCAAGAATCTTTTGAAGCTAGATCATTTCTTGTCACTTTCAGTTGGTTTACCTACTAAACTTAAGGTAGTAATGATGTTCATAACATCATTCGATTCATACATATAAAGCTATCTTATTCGAAGATTTAAACTTGTAATCACTAGAACATAGTTTAGTTAATTCTAAACTTCTTCGCAAATAAAGTTAATCCTTCTAACTTGACTTTTAAAATCAACTAAACACATGTTCTATATCTATATGATATGCTAACTTAATGATTTAAAACCTGGAAACACAAAGAACACCGTAAAACCGGACATACGCCATCGTAGTAACACCGCGGTCTGTTTTGGGTTTGATAATTAAAAACTATGATAAACTTTGATTTAAAAGTTGTTATTCTGGGAAAATTATTTATCTTATGAACATGAAACTATATCCAAATATCATGATTAAACTCAAAGTGGAAGTATGTTTTTCAAAATGGTCATCAAGATGTCGTTCTTACGACGGAAATGACTACCTCTTTAGTAAATGACTTGTAACCTTTATTTCCAACTATAAACTTATACTTTTTCTGTTTAGTTTCATAAATTACAGTTCATTATGAAACCATAGCAACTTGAATCACTCAAAACGGATTTAAAACGGAGAAATTATGGGTAAAACAAAATTGAAAAATTTTACTTGTTGTAGCTATGAAAATTTTATAACAAATCTACACTAATCATATCCTAGCTAACTTATATTATATTATACATGTATTCTAACATATATTATGTAATCTTGGGATACCATAGACACGTATACAATGTTTTGACATATCATATCGACCCATATATATATATATATATATATATATATATATATATATATATATATATATATATATATATATATATATATATATATATTATTTGAAACAACCATAGACACTCTATATGCTGTAATGTTCGAGTTCGCTATACAGGGTTAAGGTTGATTCCAAAAATATATATACTTTGTGTTGTGATCTAGCCTGAGACGTGTATATACTGGGTCGTGGATTGATTCAAGATAATATATATTGATTTATTTCTATACATCTAACTGTGGACAACTAGTTGTAGGTTACTAACGAGGACTGCTAACTTAACAAACTTAAATCATTAAAACGTAATAAATGTGGTGAATATAATTTTATCATACTTTGATATATATGTACATATTTGATATAGGTTCGTGAATCGACCAGTGGCCAAGTCTTACTTCCGGCAAAGTAAAAATCTGTGAAAGTGAGTTATAGTCCCATTTTTAAAATCTAATATTTTTGGGATGAGAATACATGCAGTTTTATAAATGTTTTACAAAATAGACACAAGTATGCGAAACTACATTCTATGGTTGGATTATTAAACCGAATATCACCCTTCAAGTCTGGTAACTTAAGAATTAGGGAAATGGCCCCTAATTGACGCGAATCCTAAAGATAGATCTATTGGGCTTAACAACCCCCATTCAGGTTATGGATGGTTTAGTACTTCGAGATTATTATACAGACGAGATGTTCTGTTTTGGGGATATTCTATACATTAAGTTAACGTCAGTTACCAAGTGTTCAACATATGAATGATTTTTATCTCTATGCAGTTTGCGAAATGCCTGATATGAGATGTGTTATAAAAATGAAATCTTGTGGTCTATTATTATGATTTGATAATATATAGGTTAAACCTATAACTCACCAACATTTTTGTTGACATTTTAAGCATGTTTATTCTCAGGTGATTATTAAGAGCTTCCGCTGTTGCATACTAAAATAAAGACAAGATTTGGAGTCCATGCTTGTATGATATTGTGTAAAAACTGCATTCAAGAAACTTATTTTTGATGTAATATATTCTTATTGTAAACCATTATGTAATGGTCGTGTGTAAACGGTATATTTTAGATTATCATTATTTGATAATCTACGTAATGCTTTTTAAACCTTTATCGATAAAATAAAGGTTATGGTTGTTTTAAAAATGAATGCAGTCTTTGAAAAACGTCTCATATAGAGGTCAAAACCTCGCGATGAAATCAATTAATATGGAACGTTTATAATCAATATGAACGGGACATTTCAGGTACTATTCATCATTTTTGTCTAATAGTTAATATGGTAATATTAATGAATCACTTAACTGAGTGTATTTATGATGAATCACTTAATTCATTTGAATATTCATTTATTATATCCAAACGATGATCCATATATTAATTCATTCATATTATTCCATCATCAGAATTATCCATCATCAGTAACAATTATCCTATCATTATGGAAGATACATCTTTTTCAATTTAGTTATGATTACATGATGTTATTCAACATTGCTCTTGATACCACATGTTGAATTAATACATCATAACATACATGATCTGACATAATTACATCATGATAAGAATATAAAAGTAGACTTACTTGATTGTAGAACGATCTCAAGATTGAATGATGAAGCCACAATAGATTGTCGATTCCAATATTGATGTTCTTAATCCGATGGAAGGATTTCTCTCAAGTTATTGATGTTCTTGAGAGAATACATAATGAACAACATATTGAGAAATGACCACATCCCTTTACTTATAGTTATGGTGGTTATGGCAGTTACTTCCATCATATAACCGCCAAAATTTTTTAATTAAAATAATAAGTTTCATTTTACACCCCTGATATGGGGACCTAATTTAAAATTTTGAAATAGTTTGAGGGGGTGTTTGGTTTTTTCCCCTCTTTTGCCCCCTTTTGTCGTTTTTACCCAAATTTGGGTGGGAATGGGGCCAAAACGACCAAAAGTTTGGTCCCCATTAGCATATAGTGGTAATGGTGAAGTTTGATTAAGTTTTTAAATTAAAATAATAAGCTTCATTTTACCCCTGATATGGGGACCTAATTTAAAATTTTGAAATAGTTTGAGGGGTGGTTGGTTTTTTCCCCTCTTTTGCCCCCTTTTGTCGTTTTTACCCAAATTTGGGTGGGAATGGGGCTAAAACGATCAAAAGTTTGGTCCCCATTAGTATATAGTGGTAATGGTGAAGTTTGATTAAGTTTTTAAATTAAAATAATAAGCTTCATTTTACACCCCTGATATGGGGACCTAATTTAAAATTTTGAAATAGTTTGAGGGGTGGTTGGTTTTTTCCCCTCTTTTGCCCCCTTTTGTCGTTTTTACCCAAATTTGGGTGGGAATGGGGCCAAAACGACCAAAAGTTTGGTCCCCATTAGTATATAGTGGTAATGGTAATGGTAATGGTAATATTTCCTATGACCTTTTTGGTGGCGTGTTTATTTTTTGGTAAATTTTTGTGTTTGAACATGTGTGTATCATTCATCTTTCTTACCTTCCAGAGTGTCCTGAATACACCTGGTCATTATTGACCATGAACAATTTTGTGATATACACTTAGTTGTGTATCGTGGCTAGTCTGAAGTACTTTGCTCGAGTCTGGAACTCTTCAGTCAAGCACTTAGTATGAAGTTTAAGAATAAAGACCTCCTTGTTTTCGATGTTTAATGAACTTTGGTAGTTTGAAAAAGCTCTTATATAGCATGTCTTTTTACACAAGCGAAATCATGAGATCACTCATGTCTTACTTTATTAACATAATATCAAAACCAAGTTGCACAACATAAAAAAAATAATTTAAATAAGATTGGTCGTGCAACACGCGTTTTCATTTCTACTTCATGGCCTACATTTTCTATTTTCTATTATTATTACAAATTAAACCATTTAAACCATTTTGTTTTCTTTTTTTTGAAATGCAAACTCACACATTTATACGAATATTTACAATAATCTACGAAATATGTTCACAACGGGACTTGAACCCTCAACTCATACATCCTCTGGCTCTAACTTCCTTTAGACTGTGCCTATTAAATGTTCCATACTCCCATCCATAACTATAGGGTCAATACACTGATAAGGCAAAGGTGCATACAACAAGCTATGGGTTCTAGATTTGCATCTTGGATTCTATTCATTCTTCTTCTTTCTCAGGTAAACTCTCACTGTATCTTGCACCCACATAATCGCAAGATTTACATAAGTTCGAAAATACCATACTAAACGCTTAATCATATTTATGCTATTTTGCTATTTTGTTGATGTGTATCAAGATGTTTTCAATTGTTTTGCTAGTTTTTATTATAGAATGAAACCGTGGTTATTATGTTTTATTCATCGACTATAAATAGAGATTACATAAACCCCAGACATATATTTAACCCTAACGGATACAAGCTCACATATCGGACTTGGGTCGAACCTATAATCTAACACTCTCCCATAATCCGAATGGCGAAATCGCGAAAGTTCGGACTGGAGAGAAAACAATAAATATTAAACAAAGAAAAAAAAGAAATATTTTTTTTTCATTTGTTGCACCGAATAGACTGATATTCGATGATATCGTTGCGTCTTGCTTTACTGCGTTTCTTTTTCCGTAACGTTTTTTTTTATACGTCGTGGCTTGCTTTGCCTAAGGATTGAGCAGGACTTGGGCAGAGAACTTTGTCGACGATAACAATCTTCATCAACGCCGCAAATAAGATTTTTGACAAAATATTTTTTTTTGTCGGGGTTTGGAACCTAGTCACGCTAGACGGCTCAGCCCCACGCCGATTGATTTATTTAATCTTTTGTTTTAGAATTTAGAAAAGTATACGTTTACATTTGATATTGTTTGTGACTAGCTATCACTTTGTACCCAAATAGGAAGAGAGGAAAAAAAAAAAAAAAATAGAAACATGCTAATAAGAAATAATAGATAAAAGAAGAATCGGAAAATTGTTTTGATTAGCTTTGAGTTTTGGGCGGATACAGGAACACATTCGCACAACGTCGACTTGTTGTTCGTCGGCTGTTTTTTTCTTTTTAAGTTTGTAGGGTTTTTGAGAAATAATAAAATAAAGAGAAGATGAGAATAGGGGAATGATGATTTACGTGATATTTTGAAGAAAAAAAGAAGAAGAAGAAGAAGAATAAACTATGAACAAGAAGAAAGACCTCACGGATGTGAGGGATAAGATAGGTTAGATGACGGATGGATAGAGGTAGCCCGATTAGGTCTCGGGATCAGACCTAAGCTCTGATTACCATATTATAGAATGAAACTCGTGATTATTATGTTTTATTCATCGACTATAAATAGAGATTACATAAACCCTAGACATATATCTAACCCTAACGGACCCAAGCCCACATATCGGACTTGGGCCGAACCTATAATCAAACAGTTTTAACCCCGTTCCCCATACACAAATTCTAACTCATATCTATATTTGCTTTGTAGATGCATGTGGAAGGAGATGGAGCATCACAATATAGTGTCATAAGACTCAATACCGTAGAAAATGATGGTCACGAGGTACACCATTATCAGGATCCTATGCATCAACATGGCCATCATGATCATCAATCATCATCATCCACAAATCAAATAGATCCTCAACTCATGGTCTTCTACATGTTAAAAGATCTCAAATTAGGTCAAGTTAGACCAATTCACTTCCCAGACAGACAACTTTCACCGTCACAAATGTTGTCCAAACGAGAAGCTGATAACATCCCTTTTTCGGTCGATGAATTACCAAACCTTCTTCGGTTTTTCTCATTCTCACAAGGCTCTCCACAAGCTATAGCCATGGAAAGCACGCTCATAGAATGTGAAGATAAGCCAATCAAGGGTGAGACCAAGTTTTGTGCAACTTCATTAGAATCAGTTCATGAATATGTAAATGACATATTTGGTTCAAACACTCAAGTCAACACTTTGACCACAACTCACCTTAAAAATCCACCAAGTGGACTTTTACAAAACTATGAAGTTAAACAAATTTCACACAAACCATCACAAAAATTAGTGGCTTGTCACACCAAGCCATATCCATATGCAGTGTATTATTGTCATAGTCAAGAGCACGTTAAAGTGCTTATGGTTTCATTAGAAGGTGAAGATGGTGATTTGGTAGAGGCTTTGAGTGTTTGTCACATGGATACGTCTCAATGGAACCCTAATCATATCTCATTTCGGGTGCTTGGAGTCGAGCCAGGAACCACTTCAGTTTGTCACTTCTTTCCTAGTGACCATTTCGTGTTCATATCGTATTCCGCAACAATGTAATATGTAAGTCAAATATATGTCGAATAATAGATGTCCCTTGTTCAATTATTCCTAGAGGCATGTTTTGTAATTTTGGTTTGTTACAAATGGTTAATAACTAATTAGATGTTTGCTACTTCATTAAAGTAAAATTATTTCATAATAATATCATATATGCTTAGACCATATAATATATAATGGTGATGGTGTGATGATGTGTGTTGAGGTGTTTTTGTGAGATATAGTGCTCATGTGAAAAGTGAGATGTTGTGGCATGACGTGATAGATAGTAGATCCTACTATTTCTATTTTACTTTTCATTTTTTTGTTAAGTTTTTATATTATTTAGTTTTGATTTATTAATTAATCGGAAATATTTTTTTGTTGAATTATTAAATTATTTACTTAATATTTATATTCTACTTTTTTTTTTTTATAATTTTAGGTTTAAATTGTATTTTTAGTATTTTATGTAATTGTTATGTAAACTCATACAAAATTTAGGGATATAAAGTGTAAATTCATTTCTTTTATCTCGTCCATCGCTATATCCAGATCTCATTGTCTTCATCAATTAAAATCACATTACAGCAAAAAATTGTTCTTATATACTAATTGTCATCAGATTTTTTGCCGTGATGGCTTTTAAGAAATGTAGTTTCAACTTATACTGCGTTGTTTTTTTCTTAAAATAATAATAATAAAAATTCTCTGTCCTCTATATTCCTCTCCCAACTTTCATCTTTATGAACCAAAAACAACAAAATCGACCAAACGTTTGGGCATCACATAAATCATGTATCTATGGATATTTAAAAACACCACCACTACTAATTAACACAAAATCAAGTGACGAACCAAACGCATCTAATCTTGCCGGAACCTGAACCTCCATGCGCCTCTAATATATACTAATTGTCACCGGATCTTTTGTCGTTTTGGGTTTCTATACGATTGTAGTATCCGCATAATGAATACGTGCGGTTGCAAGGTGAAACCGTGTGGTTGCGATGTGTAATCGTGGGTTACAGTTCTTGAGGTTGCAGGTCGAAAGAGTGCAGAAAAAATAGGGTTTTAACTTCTAATCGATCTAGCAATCAAAATACGACTGTTTTTGTTAATGTTTAACGTCAAGAATATTTTTATAACTAAGTTTAACACACGGACACAAACAAAAACTACCTTAACGTAAAAAATTGACTCTTTTTAATGAATTCTTATGAAAACACCAAAAACTCAAAAACCTAGAATTTGATTTTGACAAAAAATGACGCTAATGGTACCTAAAAGCTCTTATGACACTTGTAGGACCGATTAGTCAGAATTAATCGGTCAATTACTAACAATATTGAGTGCGGAGTCCTAGATATTTTGTTTTATATTAAAAACCCTAAAAACAAAGATCTTATTGATTGGAACAACTTGAATACGTTTTAGATCACTTAGAACGATTACTAGAATGACTAGAATACTCGGGATCGGCTAGGGTTGAGTTAAGGTTCGTAACCTTGACAATCAACCCGAACCATAAATTATAATCTCATTCAACTCATCTGTGCGGATGTGGCTTTAACCATACGGATGCTGATGTGACGTGTGTGGTATACATATTTTACTTTCTAAATTTATACAAGTTTCAAATATTACAAATAAGCACGCACAACTAACTAGCATTTAGGACCCGGTTATCATAGCACTTAATGTAAGTATTCTTATCAAGTTCGTCCCAAAAGAGCGGTCTAAGTCGGATATTTGAACCTATCAATTGTCCTAGACGTTGTTTGATTGAGGGTTTCGATTGATATTAATTAGCAACTAAAACTTGCACAATTAAACAAACCTAAACTTAACAAGTAAACAAGTAGCAAGAAACAAGTAGTAAAGTATTAAGACTTAAATCAAATTAACTAAGACGTGTTCACTTATCTAATCCTCTCTATGCTTGGCTTGCCCCGTTTTGCCTATTTTGTTATCCCTTTACTTGTTGAACTATTAAATGTTTAGCATCACTACTAAACATCAAATCAAAAGACACTCCGCGAATTCACATAAGCATTGTATCCTAAGATCGAGTTAAGCATGATTTGGTCATTGAGATTGAGCTTGGGTTGAAATCACTTAAAACCCCCAACTATCGAAATCACTTAAGATAATCGGCACTACTATGTTGACTAAAGGCCAATTGAAAACCAACTTAGATCAAGAACACAATCACCTGTAATTCCTAAGCTAGTTGTCT
Source organism: Rutidosis leptorrhynchoides (assembly GCF_046630445.1). Lineage (NCBI taxonomy): Eukaryota > Viridiplantae > Streptophyta > Magnoliopsida > Asterales > Asteraceae > Rutidosis > Rutidosis leptorrhynchoides. The sequence continues at coordinate 719,088,177 of NC_092333.1, forward strand.
AGATCACCTAAGTTGTTGAAGCACACATTGATTCACTTCTCAAATCACTAAGAGAGCTACTCAACATATGTAATCAAAGTAAAGCCTATAACAAGCTCATAGCAATGGATCTTTAGTCAACTCAACAAAACTTAATCATATGATTCATTCAAACAACAATATTCAATGGATTTGGGGCAAACACTAGCATTAGAGATTCATAGATAAACAAACACAAGAGATTTGGCCAATCATAGCTAAAATCACACTAATCATAAGCATAGAAATGTAAACAATCATCATCTTCAAACTATTACAAGTAATTGATGCAAAGTATGTAAAGTAAAGTTAAGATTACAACCTAAAATGTAAAAAAGATGAAGATCTAAGCTAAAACAATGATGAATCTTGAGCAAGCTTCCTTGAATCCTCCCTTAATCTCTAATGGATGATGAAATTAGGGTTTTGTGAGTGAAATTCGGACCCTAAGCAGCTGCTCTAACAAGATACCTCCAAGATTATGAAAATGACCTAATCTTGTTCCTTAAATAGTGCTGAAAATCTAGGCTGAAACAGCGTCAGGAGCGCCGCTTTTACTTCAGGAGCGGCGCTTTTGGCTGGTCACAGGAGCGGCGCTTTTAACTTTGGTGCGGCGCTTTGGGCTGACCAGGAACGATGCTTTTGACATGAAGAACGGCGCTTCTGCTCACTGATAAAAAATGGAGACAAATCGTGCATAATAGCGCCACTTTTGGAAGTGGTGCGGCGCTTTTGGGCCATCAGAAGCGGCGCTCCTTTACAGGAGCGGTGCTTTTGGAGCTGTTTCCTGCACTTGTCATTTTCTTAGCCAATTTTGCCCAAGATTTGATCAATTTTACACCAAATCAACTCCTTAGCCCCTGAATTACCAATTAGCTCAATAGCACACAAAATAGGCCCCGAGATAGTCAAAAATCGAACAAAGTGAGGTAGATATCGCGAAGTAAACTTATATAAATGGAGCGATATCAAACCCCCTACATTTGAATCTTTGCTTGTCCTCAAGCAAACAATCGACAAAACAAGCTTTGGAGATCGAGAACGAATAAGTGAACAATGCCAAAGCGCAAAAAGTTTAGGCACAACTTTATACCTCCTATGAATAGGCACTTTGTAATGACCCGACTTTTTCGACTTGCTTTTGTCCTTTGTGTTTTCACGAAACTACGTATTTGTGCGTACTGAGCTATATTATACTCTGGGGACTCCCTACATGTTGATTACTTTCATTTATATGTTAAAACGTATCATTAAGTACGTAGGATACTTAACTTAACCCTCGGAAGCCTTTATGACCGTTAGTGTCACTTGACGTTTTCAACCAGCTGCGTACTGCGTACACGTTTAACTTTTTTCGTAATCGGAATATTATGACTATGAAATACTAATTGTTATTTTGTAATAACAATTACTTGGGTTTTTGGATGCTTAATTACGCTTAGTAATTTACTAGAGCACACTAGTTAGTCTTGTTGGACTTTCAACCTTGTTGGACCTTAGCCCACCCTACACTAGTTAGTGGACTATTTAATTAGCCCATTTATAAGTAACTAGTGACCCATTAATAAGTAAGATAAATGCCCATTTATTAGAGAGAACATGCTAGCATTTTTGTCAAGTATTATCCTTAATGTTGCATGGGATCCTAACATAAGCACCAACTTTAGACAACCATTAACCAAAAAGCAAAAAGGTGTCCCCTTTGTCCCCTCCATACAACCTATGGCCTAGACCACCCACCCACACCCTCATCACCTATAAATACAAGCCTTATTCCATCCATTTTACATTTGCTTTCATTTGTAATTTACACACACTTACTCTCTAATTCTTTCTCTAGTTCTTTCTCTCTCTAAAAAGTGTAAATATTTGATTTTTCTTGTTCTTCTTCCTCTCACTCTTACAAAATCATCATCATCATCATGGGTCTAGATTTTTAGCTTTTGATCTTGATTACATCTTGTAGATTCAAACATGGATTTGAATCATTCAAGAACATGAAAGATTCAAGCCTTCTAGCTTTGAATCTTCACCTACTTTTTAGATCTAAATCTTTTAGCTTTAATCTTGTTATTTTGTTATAAAGATTCAAACTTGTGTTTGTAATCTTCATGTATCTTAAAGATCCAAGCTTTATGCTTCAAGATCTTCAAGAACACTAAAGATCCAAGCTTTTTAGCTTAAGGTCTCATTATTATGTTAAAGATCTTAGCTTTTTAGCTTATGGTCTCATTACTTTCATTATTTTGTTAAAGATCTTAGCTTTATAGCTTATGGTCTCATTAATCTTGTAAAGATTCAAGCTTTCTAGCTTTGTAATCTTATAACTTGTGTGAAAAGGATCCAAGCTCTCTAGCTTAGGGTTCCATCACTTTATTTGATTTAGATTATGCTCATATTTGTTTGATTGAAGTAAAGTTTGTAGCTTTAGTTGTAAATAGAACTTGTATTTGTGTTAAGACTAAGGATATGATGTAACCTTGGTTCATCATCCATCTAAGACTCTCAAATGAGTTGTGTTCTTACTTGGTCTAAACATATTGTGTGTTGATGGTTGAATCTTGGTCAAGGTGATGCTAACCCATCAATGAGTTGTACACTTGAAGCTTACAAGCATCAAGGATGAGAACTGTGATGAGTATCAAGCACCAAGAACCTCAACGGAGCAATTGTGTTCTGCTTTTCGAGATCTGATCAGATTCCTGGACTTCTGGAAATTAATTTTCAGATAGTTCGTTTTGAGTAGATGACTTTTCGTTTAGGCCTCGACTTAATCCGATATACGGTTTAGGATTTATAGCCTTCCGAAAGTCACTACGCCTTTGTAACGTTGTGCTGAAATTTATGACCTACTCTCACTTAAACCGTCGTCACAGTCAAACGAATATGAGTTAGGTTCTGAAAATTGGTCAGAGGTTAGAGGACTCACATACAGAGCCATATCCACTGACTAAGCGTCTTTTCGATTTATAGAGAGGTCGTAACAGCTGTCCAAAGTCAGTCTTTTGTTTCGACCTCTATTCTTGTTAAACTTACCTTAGTATTGATGAATGATGATGATAATGATGATGTCGATGATGACACTTAAACTTAATTTATTCACTTTTAACCTTTTGGGACAACATACTGACCTAGTGACCTTTGACTTAGGTTGACGACCTTTCGGACCGACTTACTACCTGCATACGTTTCGTATTTACTTTTACTGCTTATTCACTGTGAGTTATAGCTTTCCTTTTTTACTTATACTATTTTTGGGACTGAGAATACATGCGCTTTTTACGTTTTACTTACTTGACATGAGAACTTAAACTTTACATATGTGTGGGTTATATAACGGCATAAACATTCCCCTTAGCACGGTAATGTTTAATCATTTGTTTTGAACCGGTGAACGCAAATAATAGATATGGATCCATAGGGTTTGACATCCCCACTTGGGCTAGTCGCACTAGCATTTAATGGGTGTTTGATACTTCAAGGACTTATGCACTCGCCAAGTGTACTTTTAGGGGGTATTACTATTACGTTAAGTTAGTTATCGGGTGCCCACGAATAAGCATATACTTTTCATACTGATTTAAACTGCTGGTTGAAGCACTGAAATCTCGTGGTCTACATTACTTTACTTATTATAAACTATAGCTCACCAACATTCGTGTTGACTTTTAAGCGTGTATTTCTCAGGTGCTTAGATGATGTTGCTTCCGCTGTTAGACTTGCTATCTTGGTGTTTTAGACTTGCTGTTACAGACCTGCTGTGTTAGATTTCCGCTGCATTACTTAGAGATGTCTGAATCGTGAAACTTTATCTTGCATTCATAACTTATGTTATTTTCAAATAATGACTTTGTAACGACCTTTGTGTCACGTTATCTTTTGTAAACACTATCTTTTTATGAATGCAAACTGGTTTTCAAACAGCATGTAGTACTTGACCGTGTAAAGATCCTGTTGTTGACAAATCGTATACGATGGTTTTGTACGGGGCGTCACAATTGGTATCAGAGCATCGGTTGTAGGGAATTAGGTTGCATTAGTGAGTCTTGATCGAGCCGAGTAGGATTCACTGATAGGACTAATCTACAACTTGCTTGTTTAACTGTTTCTGTGGAACTTACTGCATGCTACTGCTTACTTTTACTACTATGTGTACTTGCTGTATGCTATTGCTTATCCTCGTTACTGCATGCTACCATCTGCTTTCGATTGCATGTTACTTTGTTTAGTACTGTTGTTATTGCCATGATATGTAATGCTAGGATGCTGTAGTGCCTAATTACGTGCTTGCTATATGTCTTACTGATATGGAAAAAGTTATTTTTCCTTGTTCAGATATCAGACATGCTGCCCACGACCTTTGACTTCGAGAGTGACTCAGAGACGACTTTGCCTCGGCTACCATTGTTGGTGATTCACCGCTAACCTTCGACGACTCTGGCGATTCACCTTCCAGTAGACTCGTGCTTGACCTTATGGACGTATCTAACAGAGACGAGGATCCAGAGGAGATTCCAGCACCACCCAGCCCTAGACTCCCGGGGCCACAGCACCATCCCGGTGGTACTGTAATTCCTAGGGAAAATGGAGACGGTCCTTTCCGTAATGAGCGAGGACATTGGGTCAGACGCCTTGCTGATGGACGTGTTGTGCCGATCCCACCTAGCAGATATCGACTTATGACCACCGGCCGAGCAGATCCACCTTCAGATGATTCAGATGATTCATCATCTGATGACTCCAGCGAGGAGGATTCCGAAGAGGATCCCGAGGATGATTTCGAGGAGGACCCTGAGGAGGAGCCCGTGCAGCCGCCCTCTACCCCGCTGAAAAAGTGGTATCGTTTCGATGGTACCGTTATCACAGGGATTAACGGAGGAAGACCGTTCGTGGATGCACATTGACAGTTGGTTAGGGTCACAGCCCGTAAGAGGGTCGTACCGTATCCCGCCGATCCATTCGTGCGTAAGACCACCCGCACTGTTCTGTCTACATCTGCACCACCTGCACCATCTGCACCATCTGCACCATCTGCACCGCCTGCCCCACCAACATCCCCCGTCGTCGAGGAACTGACAAGGGAAGTGCATATCCTCCATGCTCGGGTAACTGAGCTCGAGGATCAGATGTCCCACCTGATGGACATCATTTACCCTCCATCACCGTAGGATTATTGTATTAGATTTCCTTATGTAACTCTGTTAGTAGTTTCATGTTTTACTTATGTGTTGTACGAACCTTATGCGGATGTATGCGACTTTCTTATTAATGAATAGAACTTAATGTTGTTTAAATTTTGTACGGTGTTCTATTTACACTACTGTATGATGATCTTGTGATATCTTTATCTGGTTGCTTTACTTAATTGTGAGTTGTGTTCCATACTGGGTGCCTTATGCTATAATATTATTGAATGCGGAATTTTGACATAAGTCGAAACTTTTGTTCAGAGGAACAATGGCAAATGGAAGAGTCCCAAGGGAAATGCCCACAGTGGCACAGATTGAGGAAATGATAGCTGCTCGAGTAGCCGCAGCTATGGCGAATGCCAACCCTGCTCCAGCTCCACCGGCCAACCCAGCTATTCAGAGCGGGTGTACCTATAAGGAATTCCAAAGCTGCAAGCCCCATAATTTCAGTGGTACAGAAGGGCTAGTTGGACTGACGAGATGGTTTGAGAAGTTAGAAGCTGTGTTCCGTGTGAGCAACTGCTTGAAAGTGAACAAAACTAAGTACGCCTCATGTACTCTGTCGGACAGTGCTTTAACCCGGTGGAACACGCTTGCTCAGGCTAAAGGAATTGACGAGGCTTATGCTACACCATGGGAGGAGTTTAAGAATGCTATGATCGAGGAGTATTGCCCTTAACCGAAATTCAAAAAATGGAAGCTGAGTTTTGGGAGCTGAAGGTTGTGGGAACCGACCTTGATGGCTATAACCGAAGGTATTTGGAGTTAGCTTTGATGTGCCCCACAATGGTTACCCCTGAATTTGAGCGAATGGAACGATACTTGTGGGGACTTCCCAAGACCATTCAGGGAAATGTCACTTCTTCGAAACCAGCAGATGTCCCGGAAGCTATGCGCATGGCACACACCCTGATGAACTAGATCATCCGCAAGGAACCAGAGAAAGTGAAACCAAAATCAGGAGCTAGTTATGAGAAACGTAAGTGGGAAAGCAACAAAGGGAAGGTCTTTGATCAGAACCCAGCTAAGAGGCATGAGGGTTTCAAGGGAAACAACGACTGGAGGAACCTTAACCCGAAACCTAGCTCGAACCCTAACTACAAGGGTAGTCTTCCGCAGTGCAAGAGATGCTACAAGCATCATGCAGGGTACTGCAACGTGGTCTGTGAAAAGTGTAAAAGGACTGGGCACAATGGCAGGGACTGCAAGATTACCACCCCAGCTGTGAAGACAAACCCTACTGGACCAAGAAAGTGTTTTGAGTGAGGTCATCAGGGCCACTTCAAGAATGAGTGCCCGAATAAGAAGAAGGATGCTGGACCAGCACGTGGGAGAGTTTTCAAAATGAACGCCAGGGATGCCTTTGAGGATCTTGATTTGGTCACAGGTACATTCACTGTCAATAATCTACTTGCTTCTGTCTTATTTGATACTGGTGCCGATAGGAGTTATGTATGTAGACACTTTTGCTCTAAGATAGATTGGTCGTTAATACCTTTAGACGAGAGTATTCTAGTTGAAGTAGCCAATGGGAAACTTGAGAAAGTTGACCAAATTCGCCGAGGAGGCATAATAAACCTAGCCGGTGTGGACTTTGAGATTGATTTGATACCCATCAAGTTGGGAAACTTCGATGTGATAGTTGGTATGGACTGGTTGTCCAAAGTAAGAGCAGAAGTTGTTTATGGAGAGAAGATTATCCGTAAATCTCGCGAAGATGGTGTGCCATTGATCGTACATGGAGAGAAAGGTAGCCCAAAGTTGAACCTCATTAGTTGCATGAAGGCACAGAAAGTCATGAGGAAAGGGCGTTTTGCTATTCTGGCACATGTGAAGAAGTTAGAAACCGAGGAGAAGAGTGTTGATGATGTGCGGATTGTGAACGAATTTTCCGACGTCTTTCCAAAAGAATTGCCTGGATTACCACCGCCGCGATCAGTGGAATTCCAGATTGATCTAGTACCAGGAGCTGCACCTGTAGCCTGCGCACCTTATCGACTAGCACCTTCCGAACTACAAGAGTTGTAGAGTCAACTGCAGGAATTGCGAGATCGTGGATTTATCCAACCGAGTTCATCGCCTTGGGGTGCACCTGTTTTGTTTGTGAAGAAGAAGGATTGATCTTTCTGCATGTGTATCGTTTATCGTGAGCTGAACAAGTTGACGATCAAGAATCGATATCCCCTTCCAGGATTGATGATCTTTTCGATCAGCTGCAAGGATCCAGCGTTTACTCTAAGATTGATTTACGACCAGGATATCACCAGTTGAGGGTGGAGGAGAGCGATGTGATGAAGACTGTGTTCAGAACCCGTTATGGTCATTATGAGTTTCTTGTGATGCCATTCGGTTTAACCTACGCACCTGCTGTATTCATGGATCTCATGAATCGTGTATGCAAACCATACCTGGACAAGTTTGTTATCGTCTTCATAGATGATATCCTCATCTATTCCAGAAGTGAAGAAGAACATGAACAACATCTTCGACTAGTGTTGGAACTTTTGAGACAAGAGCAGCTTTATGCCAAATTCTCCAAGTGTGAGTTTTGGTTGAAGGAAGTCCAATTTTTGGGTCATATTGTGAGCGACCAGGGTATCAAAGTTGATCCCACAAAGATCGAAGCTATCAGCAAGTGGGAAACTCCCACTACTCCTACTCATATCTGCCAATTTTTAGGCCTCGCCGGTTATTACTGAAGATTCATTGAACGTTTCTCTTTGATTGCACATCCTTTGACTGCATTAACTCATAAGGGGAAGAAGTTCGTTTGGGAAGCCGAGCAAGAGTCGGCATTTTAAACCTTGAAGCAGAAGTTAACCATCGCACCTATCCTATCTCTTCCGGAAGGCAGTGATGATTTTGTTGTGTACTGTGATGCCTCAAAAAATGGTTTTGGTTGCATATTGATGCAAAGAACGAAGGTTATTGCTTACGCCTCTCGACAACTGAAGATTCACGAGCGAAATTACACAACGCACGATCTTGAGATTGGAGCCATTGTCTTCGCACTAAAACTGTGGAGACACTACCTTTATGGAACCAAGAGTACCATCTTCACCGATCACAAAAGCCTCCAACACATTTTCGATCAGAATAAACTGAATATGAGACAATGACGGTGGATCAAAACATTGAACGACTATGATTGTGAACTACGTTATCATCCCGGAAGGGCAAATGTTGTAGCTGATGCCTTGAGCCGAAAGGAGAGAATGGTACCACTTCGTGTCCGTGCCTTGAACATCACCATTCAGACGAATCTCAATAACCAGATCCGCGTAGCTCAAGATGAGGCTCTCAAAGAGGAGAATATTTCTCAAGAGCACTTGAACATTCTCGTTTCTCGATTTGAGGTCAAGGAGACTGGAATCCGATACATTGCTGGAAGAATTTGGGTGCCTAAATATGGAGATTTACGAAGCCTTATTCTAGATGAAGCTCATAAGTCAAGGTATTCGATTCATCCAGGAGCTGGTAAGATGTACCGCGACCTCAAGGTTCAATATTGGCGACCGAACCTCAAAAGGGATGTTGCAGCTTATGTTGAAAAGTGTTTGACTTGTTCCAAGATCAAAGCCGAACATCAAAAGCCGTCTGGATTACTTCAACAACTCGAAATCCTGCAATGGAAGTGGGAAGGAATAACAATGGATTTCATCATGAAGCTACCGAAGACGGTAGGAGGTTATGATACCATATGCGTTATCGTTGACCGTCTTACCAAATCTGCTCACTTCCTAGCCATGAAGGAAACCAATACGATGGAAAGACTGGCGCAGCTATACATAAAGGAAGTTGTATCTCGCCACAGTGTACCCTTATCGATTATCTCAGATCGCGATACCCGTTTTGCTTCTAGATTTTGGCGTTCTTTGCAAGAAGCCTTGGGACACGTCTCGATATGAGTACCGCATATCACCCGCAAACTGACGGATAAAGTGAACGAACGATTCAGACTTTGGAAGACATGTTGTGTGCTTGCGTTATTGATTTCGGAAAAGCTTGGGAAAAGCATTTGCCACTATCTGAATTCTCTAACAACAATAGCTATCATTCGAGTACTGATGCCGCACCTTTCGAAGCATTGTATGGTCGCAAGTGCCGTTCTCCTATCTGTTGGGCCGAAGTAGGTGAAAAGGAACTCACCGGACCCGAACTTGTCCACGAGACAACGGAGAAGATTGTTCAAATTCAAGTGAGGCTCAAGACGGCCTGTGATCATCTGAAGAGCTATGCCGACCTTAAACGTGGAGATCGCGAATTTCAAATCGGCAACCGCGTTATGTTGAGAGTCCCACCTTGGAAAGGTGTAATCCATTTCGGAAAGCGTGGGAAGTTGAATCCGCGATATATTGGTCATTTTGAAGTTTTGGAGCGTGTTGGACCTGTTGCTTACCGTTTGGATCTTCCGACTTAATTGAGCGCAGTTCATCCCACTTTCCACGTGTCGAATTTGAAGAAGTGTCTTGCTGAACCAGAACTTGTCATACCTCTCGAGGAGCTCATGATTGACGACAAACTCCATTTCGTGGAAGAACCTGTCAAAATTATGGACCGTGAGGTCAAGACCTTGAAACGCAACAAGATTCCGATCGTCCGAGTACGATGGAATGCAAAACGAGGACCGGAGTTTACTTGGGAACGAGAGGATCAAATGATGAAGAAGTATCATCACCTCTTCCCGACTCTACCGTCTATCTCAGCCTAAAATTTCGGGACGAAATTTTCATTAACAGGTGGGTAATGTAACGACCCGACTTTTTCGACTTGCTTTTGTGCTTTGTGTTTTCACAAAACTGCGTATTTGTGCGTACTGAGCTATATTATACTCTGGGGACTCCCTACATGTTGATTAAAACGTATCATTAAGTATGTAGGATACTTAACTTAACCCTCGGAAGCCTTTATGACCGTTAGTGTCACTTGACGTTTTTAACGAACTGCGTACTGCGTACACGTTTAACTTTTGTCGTAATCGGAATATTATGACTACGAAATACTAATTGTTATTTTATAATAACAATTACTTGGGTTTTGGATGCTTAATTACGCTTAGTAATTTACTAGAGCACACTAGTTAGTCTTGTTGGACTTTCTACCTTGTTGGACCTTAGCCCACCTGATAATGCTAAAAACGAACATATATTTCATAGCATTATCCTTCAAGAAAGACAAACTTTTAGTTGCAATTGTTCTATTTACAAGTGATATTCATTTAAATAATAAAAGGCGAAGACAAAAGACAGATTCGACGATTTGAAGACGCAAACGACCAAAACACTAAAAAGTACAAAGTACAATCCAAGTGGTTCAATTTATTGATGAGAAACGTCTAAAAATGACAAGAGTACAAGCCGTAAAACACAAAGTACAAGATATTAAATTGTACGAAAGGACGTTCAAAAATCCGGAACCGGGACATGAACCAACTATTAACGCGCGACTCAACGAAACTAAAAGTACAAGTCAACTATGCACAAGAATATAATATAATATATATATATATAATTATATAAAATTATATATATTATATTATATATTATAATAAAACTCAGCAGCCCACGTTTTAATCGACATGTGACCAGTGGAAGGCGGCCATGCGATCGCATGGCCATGAAGGCTTAATCCCATGCGATCGCATGGGATACTGTTGCTGGCCAGGTCTATAAATAGCAATCGAATTCGGACGAGAGGAATACACCATATCCTACTGATATCACTCTCTCTCAAATATATATATTTATTTTATAATTATAATTTTAATTTTAAGTTAATAATAATAAGGTTATAGTGGCGAATGTTTTAAGTTTGTAAGTCAAAATTCTGTCTGTGTAACACTACGCGATTAATACTCATTGTAAGTTATGTTCAACCTTTTTAAATTAATGTCTCGTAGCTAAGTTATTATTATGTTTATTTAAGCCGAAGTAATCGTGATGTTGGACTAAATATTAAGATTGGGTTATTGGGCCTTGGACCATAATTGGGGTTTGGACAAAAGACCGACACCTGTGGAAATTGGACTATGAGCTATTAATGGGTTTTATATTAATTAAATGATATCTCGTTGATTTAATATAGAGATTTATAATTTGACGTGTTTATATATAACCACATACGCTTAACTGGGTACGGTGGGCGGGATATCTATAAATACTAATAATTATTCATTTGACCGGACACGGGGATGAATTAATAGTCACTGGACTCATTAAAACAGGGGTGGATTACATTCAAGGGTAATTGGTGTAATTGTTAACAAAGTATTAAAACCTTGAATTACACGCAGTCGATAACCTGGTGTATTCATTAAACAAAGTATTAAGACCTTGTTACAGTTTAAGTCCCCAATTAGTTGAAATATTTGACTTCGGGTATAAGGTTAATTTGGCGAAGACTCTCGCACTTTATAATTATGACCGATGGACTATTATGGACAAAACCAGATGGACATATCGAATAATTCAGGACAAAGGACAATTAACCCATGGTAATAAATTAAAATCAACACGTCAAACATCATGATTACGGAAGTTTAAATAAGCATAATTCCTTTAATTTATATCTCATCGTACTTTTATTTACCGTCATTTTATTTATCTTCATTTTATTTATCGTACTTTAAATTATTGCACTTTTATTTATCGCACTTTTATTTATTGTCATTTACTTTACGCTTTAAATTAAGTTATATTTATATTTAATATTTTACATTAGGTTTTAATTGTGACTTAAGTTCTAAAATCGACAAACCGGTTACTAAACGGTTAAAACCTCCCTTTGTAATAATAATAATAATAATAATACTACTTATATATATATATATATATATATATATATATATATATATATATATATATATATATAGTTTAAAATAAATATAGCGTTAAACTTAGCGAGCTCCCTGTGGAACGAACCGGACTTATTAAAAACTACACTACTCTACGCTTAGGTACACTGCCTATAAGTGTTGTAGCAAGGTTTAGGTATATCCATTCAATAATTAAATAAATAACTTGTGTAAAATTGTATCGTATTTAATAGTATTTCGTAGTAAAATATAATCTATTTCGTACTACACCTCGCACACATCAAGTATTTTTGGCATCGCTGCCGGGGACGCCATAGAACGCTATAATAAAAAAATAGTTTTAATCTATTTTTGTAAAAATATAATAAGTTTTAATATATATATATGTATATATATATATATATATATATATATATATATATATATATAAAGTATATTTATCTATTTAAGTGTTTAAATTAAAAAGTTTATTTTTTTTAGTTACAAAAACTAATAAGTAATTTTTAAAATATAAGTTTTAATTAAATTATATTTTCTATAAAATAAAAACAGAAAATAGAAACTCAGAAAAAAATTAATTAAAAGAGTAAAAGGGCCGAGAACTGTAGCAGCCCAACAAATCAGGCCTGATATTCAACACCATGTGATCGCATGGATTTATAACACTCAACTCATGCCATCGCATTAGTTGATGTGACAGGTCTGGTACATTTGACCATCGAATTAGGGTTACGTATTATTAATTATTATTATTAATTAATAACCTAATTAGGGTTTAAGTATTTAATTAGTTATTAATATTAGTTTATAATTAGTAATATTAAGTTTTAATATTATTATTAATTATATAAATTAATACTTTTATAATAATAATAATATTTTTATAAAATTTATATTTTTATCATTTTAGCTATAATTTGTATTTTTATCGTTTATTTCGTAATATTTTTCGTTCGTAACTAGTTTTAAACTTAGTTTTTGCCGTAGTTATTTCATATTTCTAGATTTTTAGGCTTTGACGTAAAATCCCTTAAGTGCTTTTTCTTTAGATTAAGATCTAGACGCTTTAGAATTTTACGACGTCGCTTATCGCCTTAGTTTTAAATAGATTTTAGTGCTTAATTAAGTTATTGCAGTTTTGGATATAGAACTCCTTTTAAGTTTTAATACCTTTAGATGCAAGTTTTAATATTTAGTTTTTAGACTTTTAAGTTTCGACGCTCTACTTTCTTATTATTATTTTTCGACGGTTTGTTTTTCGACGTTTGTTTTTCGCCTCTTATTTTTCGACGCTCTTTTTCTTTCTCATTTCTACGCTTCAGTTTTTAGGACATAGATTTTCATCTTCTTCAAAATTTCAAAAAAAAAATTATTTTAAGTGGTTCAATTGATAGACATCCAAAATTTTCTGGTTCGTAGTAATAGTTGGATTTGTTAGTGGCGAGTTGTGGGCTTCCGATTTAAAGGGTCCTGGATACCTGCTGCATCTATTGGCTATTCGAAACGTGGCAAAATCAGAAAAGTCTATTAATTTGATAACTTATATAATTTTTTATTTTTATAACTAATAGGATATTCAGTGAATGCACCGAGCAAAACGTTCACCACCTTTCATACGTTCACCACCTGTAACTCGATCAAGACATCTAGCCAATATTGTCGCCGTTGATTTTTCTTTAGAATTATCATCTAGTCGACCAAGTACTCCAATTCAAATTTCCGATAATCCATTTTTTGAACCCGACCTCACAATTGAGAACCCGGAGGATATTCAGGGACAATTCAGAGATCCTGAACCACTAATTATTCCTCCTGAACCACAAATCATTCAACCAGAGAATGTTGAGAAAGAAACCATTAAATCAGAATCCTCTAGTGATTCAGATTAAACAAATTCAATCATGGAAAATCAGGAACCTCTAAGTATGGAAGATTGAATGAGAGCTACACGCACTGGCCAAGGTCATGCCATTACTCAACTAGACATTAATGTGCCAGATTATGAAATCAAAGGACAAATTCTACCCATGGTAACTAATCAATGCCAATTTAGTGGTACGCTAAAAGAAGATCCAAACGAACATCTTCGTACCTTTAATAGGATTTATACTCTATTCAAAATCAGAGAAGTTGAGGATGAACAGATCTATCTCATGTTATTTCCCTGGACTTTAAAGGGAGAAGCCAAAGATTAGTTAGAATCGTTACCTGAAGGGGCGATTGACACATGGGATGTCTTAGTTGAGAAATTTCTTAAAAGATTCTTTCCGGTATCTAAAGCCGTGAGACTTCAAGGAGAAATTGTTACGTTCACACAAAAGCCAAATGAAACTTTATATGAGGCGTGGACAAGATTTGGAAAGTTGTTTAGAGGATGTCCTCAACATGGTTTAGACACTTATCAAATAGTACAAATATTCTACCAAGGATGCGATATTACTACACGAAAAGACATCGACATAGCAGCTTGTGGTTCCATTATGAAGAAAACGGCAACTGAAGCATACAAAATTATTGATAACACAGCCTCCCACTCACATGAGTGGCATCAAGAAAAAGACATCGTTAGATCATCTAAAGCGGCTAGAGCCGATTCTAGCCATGACTTTGATTCCATTTCCGCAAAGTTAGACGCTTTCGAGAGACGAATGGAAAAGATGACTAAAGATATTCACGCAATACAAATTAGTTGTGAGCAGTGTGGAGGCCACATTTGACAAAAGATTGTCTCAGTATTGAACAAACAATGGAACAAAGAGAGAATGTTTCATACATGAACCAAAGTTCTGGAAATAATTATCAAAATAATTATCAACCGCCAAGACCAAACTACAATCAAAATTAGAATTATAACCGAAATGTTCCATACAACAACCAACAAGGTCCTAGCAATCAACAAGTATCTAATAATACTTACAACCAGCAAAGACCTATTTTTCGAAATAAACCACCACAAACCGATGATAAAAAGGAAAATTTAGAAGACATGATTTCGAAGCTAGTTGAATCTCAAACGCAGTTTTTCACATCTCAGAAACAAACTAATGAACAAATTGCTCAAGCATTTAGAAATCAACAAGCTTCTATTCAAAATCTGGAACAAGAAGTAAGCAACCTAGCAAGGTTGATAGGTAAAAGAAAACCGGGGAGTTTACCTAGTGATACAAATGCTAACCCCCGAAATGAAACAGTTAAAGCCATTACCACAAGAAGTGGTATTACACTTAAACCACCTGAAATACCTGTAATTATTGATGACTCTATTCCTACTACACAGCCACCACAATCTGAGCAAGATAAGAAAACAGAACCGGTAGTTGAAAAGGTTAATGAATATAACACAGTTAAGGCAAAGCCTTATGTTAAACCATATCAACCACCACTTCCTTACCCAAGTAAAATGAGAAAAGAAAGACTTGAAGCTGAGCAATCCAAATTTTTAGATATGTTTAAACAAATAAATGTCAATCTTCCTTTCATTGATGTGATTACAAGAATGCCAAGATATGCTAAATTCCTGAAAGATCTAATCACAAATAGAAAGAAAATGGAAGAACACTCGGCTGTTACAATGAATGCTAATTATTCTGCAGTGCTGTTGAATGAACTACCAGAAAAACTTTCAGATCCAGGAAGTTTCACAATTCCATGTTTTCTGGGTAGTCTTAGTTCAATAGAAGCATTGGCAGACTTAGGTGCTAGTATAAATTTAATGCCGTATTCATTATACGCTAAACTAGACCTCGGAGAATTGAAACCAACACGAATAAGCATACAACTAGCCGATCAATCAGTAAAATATCCTAGAGGGATAATGGAGAACATGCTAGTTAAAGTTGGTACTTTAGTATTTCCAGTAGATTTTGTTATTCTGGACATGGAAGAAGATTCTCGAGTTCCTCTCATATTAGGAAGACCATTCTTAAACACAGCTAAAGTAATAATAGACGTGTTCGATAAGAAACTGACCCTAAGTATAGAGGATGAGAGTGTTACCTTTTCTGTGGATAAAGCCATGCAACAACCGCAATCTGCAGATGATACATGTTATTATATTCAAACTATAGATTCACATGCAGAATTGTTAGAAGAATTTCCAGAATTACAAGGAACAGGAGAATGTTCTTTAGGAGAAGGAACTGAACCAATTGATGAAGCTGAAATATTAGCCGCACTCATGGCTAATGATTACGAACCAACAACAGAAGAACTTCAAATGTTGAAAGAGAAAGACAGATATCGATACAAATCATCGATAGAAGAACCACCGATATTAGAGTTAAAGCCACTTCCAACCCATTTGGAATACGCTTATTTACATGGTGAATCTGAATTACCTGTAATAATATCATCTTCTCTTACGGAAAATGAAAAATCTCAACTCATTTCTGTGCTAAAAGCTCATAAACCAGCTATTGCATGGAAGATTCATGACATTAAAGGTATAAGTCCTTTGTATTGCACACATAAAATCCTTATGGAAGAAGGTCATAAAACATATGTGCAATGCCAACGAAGACTAAATCCAAATATGCAAGATGTTGTTAAGAAAGAAATTATTAAACTGCTCGATGCAGGTTTAATTTATTCAATCTCTGATAGTCCATGGGTAAGCCAGTTCAATGCATACCTAAGAAGGGTGGCATGACTGTCATCACAAATGAAAAAGATGAGCTTATTCCTACTAGGACTGTAACAGGATGGCGTGTTTGTATTAATTATAGAAAATTAAATGATACCACCAGAAAAGATCACTTTCCCTTACCTTTCATTGATCAAATGTTGGAAAGGTTAGCCGGGAATAGTTACTATTGTTTTCTTGACGGTTTCTCCGGATACTTTCAAATTCCAATTGCACCCGAGGACCAAGAGAAAACTACCTTCACGTGCCCTTATGGTACTTTTGCTTACAAACGCATGCCATTTGGACTTTGCAACGCCCCTGCAACCTTTCAAAGATGCATGATGGCGATTTTTCACGACATGATAGAAGAATGCATGGAAGTTTTCATGGATGACTTTTCAGTCTTTGGTGATACTTTTGAAACATGTCTAGTTAATCTTGAACGAATGCTTATTAGATGCGAGCAATCAAATCTAGTACTTAATTGGGAGAAATGACATTTCATGGTTAAAGAATGCATCGTTCTTGGTCATAAAATTTCAAAGGAAGGAATTGAAGTGGATAGAGCTAAAGTAGATGTAATTGCTAAACTTCCACATCTCACCAATGTTAGAGGAGTTAGGAGTTTTATAGGGCATGCCGGTTTTTACCGATGTTTCATAAAAGACTTTTCTAAAATTGCCACTCCTATGAATAAACTCCTAGAAAAGGATGCTCCATTCATCTTTTCAGATGAATGCATCAAATCTTTTAATATTCTTAAAGAAAAACTCACTAATGCGCCGATCATGATAACTCCAAATTGGAATCTACCATTTGAACTCATGTGCGATGCAAGTGATTTTGCAATGGGAGCCGTTTTAGGACAAATGATTGAAAAACGATTTCAACCTATTTATTACGCTAGTAAGACGTTACAAGGAGCACAAACGAATTACACAACTACTGAAAAAGAACTCCTTGCTATTGTCTTTGCTTTTAACAAATTTCGTTCATATCTCGTTCTAGCTAAAACGGTTGTCTATACTGATCATTCTGCTCTTAGATACCTATTTTCAAAATAAGATGTCAAACCACGATTAATCCGTTGGATATTACTCTTACAAGAGTTCGATATTGAAATCCGAGACAAAAAGGGAGCTGAAAATCTCGCCGCTGATCATCTTTCTCGCCTTGAAAATCCTGAATTAGAAGTTCTAAATGAATCGGCTATACAAGACAACTTTCCTGATGAATATCTATTGAAAATCGATTATAATAAAATTCCATGGTTTGCAGACTATGCAACCTACTTAGTATGTGGATTCCTTGAAAAAGGGTTGTCATACCAAAAACGAAAGAAATTCTTTAGTGACATAAAACACTATTTTTGGGAAGATCCACATTTGTTTAAAAGTTGTCCCAATGGAATAATACGCCGATGCATATTCGGGGATGAAGCTAGTCAAATCTTAAATCATTGTCACACAGGACCAACAGGAGGGCATTATGGGCCTCAACTCACAGCAAGAAAAGTCTAAGATGCTGGATTTTATTGGCCTACAATTTTCAAAGACGCACATCTTCTTTGTAAATCCTGTGATGCTTGTCAAAGGGCCGTAAAAATAAGTCATCGTGATGAAATGCCTCAAAATGTCATTCAAGTATGTGAAGTATTTGACGTTTGGGGTATTGACTTTATGGGTCCATTTCCAAAATCTCATAATAATCTCTACATTTTCGTTGCCATTGATAATGTATCTAAATGGGCGGAAGCACAAGCTCTCCCAACTAATGATGCACGAGTTGTAGTCAACTTCTTAAAACGTCTTTTTGCTAGGTTCGGAACACCGAAAGCTTTAATAAGTGATCGGGGTACTCATTTTTGTAATAATCAACTTGAGAAAGTTCTCAAAAGATATGGAGTAACTCATAAAATCTCAACTGCTTATCATCCAAAAACAAGTGGACAAGTTGAAAATACCAACCGAGCTTTAAAACGTATTCTAGAGAAAACCGTAGGATCAAATATGAAGGAATGGTCCATGAAATTAGAGGATGCACTATGGGCTTTTAGAACAGCCTACAAATCTCCAATTGGCACCACACCTTTTAAACTCGTTTACGGAAAAGCATGTCACCTTCCAGTAGAAATTGAGCACAAAGCATTCTGGGCTTTGAAGGCATGTAATCTTGATTTGCATGAAGCTAGACATCTACGGTTAAGTCAACTAAACGAATTAGAAGAATTAATACATGATGCATATGAAAATTCGTTAATCTATAAGGAAAGAATGAAGAAATGGCATGATAAAAGAATCCGAAGTTCAAAAGAATTTAAGGAAGGAGACAGAGTTCTTCTTTTCAATTCAAGATTCAAGCTATTTCCTGGAAAATTGAAATCAAGATGGTCTGGACCATTAATAGTCAAAAGAGTTTTCCCATACGGAACAGTAGAGTTAATAAATTCAAATGGGATTGAATTTAAAGTTAATGGTCACAGAGTTAAACATTACATAGATAATCCAATGGAAGTTGAAGATGAAGTTAATCACAATTTCGACACCACAGCTAACTAAGTGTCGAAAATTTCGAATCTTTTAAGGGTAATATGAATTTCTGTTAGAGTTAGATGTTCTGTTTTCGTGTAGTTCTCGAGAATGGAATCCGAATGGTCTTTCCCTAGCAGACCCTAAAGAACTAGTCTTCTCCCTCCATTCTGAATTTTTATTTCTTTTAGGTTTTACGAGATGAAGAATTCCTTTGATCTGAACCATGGTCTACTACTACACGCTATGATTACTAAACGTAATAATAACACTTTCCCGAGTGAACTGGTATCATTCATAAGAGGCAAAATGGACGAAGTAAGGAAAGAACTCAGGAAGAATCATAATAAGATACATTTTGGTAAAGGAAAATCAAAATCCATAACAAAAAGAAGAGCACGACACCTTAAAAGATGTCATAAATGCCGAAAATGGTCACATGAAAGGAAATGTTCGAACAATCAGACACATTCCAATACTGAGTTCATTACTTTATGCAGAGAAGGACCGTGCATATGTTTAGAAGAAAAATTATTGAAAAATCGAGGTTACGCTTACGTAGCTATGGAAAACCAAATCGAACGACTTTCCTATGAGTCGGCTAAAACAGGTCTCTGAGAATTCTATCTCACAGGTAAGTTAAATGTCTCGTTCATATTGATTATAAACGTTCCATATTAATTGATTTCGTCGCGAGGTTTTGACCTCTATATGAGACGTTTTTCAAAGACTGCATTCATTTTTAAAACAACCATAACCTTTATTTTATCTATAAAGGTTTAAAAAGCATTACGTAGATTATCAAATAATGATAATCTAAAATATATCGTTTACACACGACCATTACATAATGGTTTACAATAAGAATATATTACATCAAAAATAAGTTTCTTGAATGCAGTTTTTACATAATATCATACAAGCATGGACTCCAAATCTTGTCCTTATTTTAGTATGCAACAGCGGAAGCTCTTAAAAATCACCTGAGAATAAACATGCTTAAAACGTCAACAAAAATGTTGGTGAGTTATAGGTTTAACCTATATATTATCAAATCATAATAATAGACCACAAGATTTCATATTTCAATATACATCCCATACATAGAGATAAAAATCATTCATATGGTGAATACCTGGTAACCGACATTAACAAGATGCATATAAGAAGATCCCCTATCATTCTGGGAAATCCTTCAGACAAGATAAAACAACATCGAAGTACTAAAGCATCCGGTACTTTGGATGGGGTTCGTTAGGCCCAATAGATCTATCTTTAGGATTCGCTTCAATTAGTAGATCGGTTTACTAATTCTTAGGTTACCAAGCAAAAGGGGCATATTCGGATTCGATCATTCACCCATATAATGTAGTTTCAATTACTTGTGTCTATTTCGTAAAACATTTCTAAAACTGCATGTATTCTCATCCCAAAATATTAGATTTTAAAAGTGGGACTATAACTCACTTTCACAGATTTTTACTTCGTCGGGAAGTAAGACTTGGACACTGGTCGATTCACGAACCTATAACAAATATGTACATATATATCAAAGTATGTTCAAAATATATTTACAACATTTTTAATACGTTTTAATGTTTTAAGTTTATTAAGTCAGCTGTCCTCGTTAGTAACCTACAACTAGTTGTCCACAATTAGATGTACAGAAATAAATCGATATATATATTATCTTGAATCAATCCACGACCCAGTGTATACACGTCTCAGGCTAGATCACAACTCAAACTATATATATTTTTGGAATTAACCTCAACCCTGTATAGCTAACTCCAACATTACTGCATATAGAGTGTCTATGGTTGTTCCAAATAATATATATAGATGGGTCGATATGATATGTCAAAACATTTGCATACGTGTCTATGGTATCCCAAGATTACATAATATATTAGAATACATGTATAATACAATATAAGTTAGCTAGGATATGATTTGTATAGAATTTTTACAATATTTCCCGTAGCTACAACAATAAAAAAAAAATATCCAATCTTGTTTTACCCATAACTTCTTCATTTTAAATCCGTTTTGAGTGAATCAAATTGCTATGGTTTCATATTGAACTCTATTTTATGAATCTAAACAGAAAAAGTATAGGTTTGTAGTCGGAAATATAAGTTACAAGTCATTTTTGTAAGAGGTAGTCATTTCAGTCGAAAGAACGACGTCTTGATGACCATTTTGAAAAACATACTTCCACTTTGAGTTTAACCATGATTTTTGGATATAGTTTCATGTTCATAAGAAAAATCATTTTCCCAGAATAACAACTTTTAAATCAAAGTTTATTATAGTTTTTAATTAACTAACCCAAAACAGCCCGCGGTGTTACTACGACGGCGTATATCCGGTTTTACGGTGTTTTTCGTGTTTTCAGGTTTTAAATCATTAAGTTAGCATATCATATAGATATATAACATGTGTCTAGTTGATTTTAAAAGTTAAATTAGAAGAATTAACTTTTGTTTGCGAACAAGTTTAGAATTAACTAAACTATGTTCTAGTGATTTGAAGTTTAAACCTTCGAATAAGGTAGTTATATATATATATATATATATATATATATATATATATATATATATATATATATATATATATATATATATATATATATATATATGAATCGAATGATGTTATGAACATCATTACTACGTCAGGTTTTGTGGATAAACCTACTGGAAATGAGAAAAATAGATCTAGCTTCAAAGGATCCTTGGATGGCTTGAAAGTTCTTGAAGCAGAATCATGACACGAAAACAAGTTCAAGTAAGATTTCCACTCGAAATAAGATTGTTAGAGTTATAGAAATTGAATCAAAATTTGAATATGAGTATTACATTATATTAGAAAGATATCTTACTGTAAATAATAAAGATTTCTTGAGGTTGGAAGATCACTTTACAAGATTGAAAGTAAGCTAGCAAACTTGGAAGTATTCTTGATTTTATGAAACTAAAACTTATAGAATTTATGAAGAACACTTAGAACTTGAAGATAGAACTTGAGAGAGATCACTTAGATGAAGAAAATTGAAGAATGAAAGTGTTTGTAGGTTTTTTGGTCGTTGGTATATGGATTGGATATAAAGGATGTGTAATTTTGTTTTCATGTAAATAAGTCATGAATGATTACTCATATTTTTGTAATTTTATGAGATATTTCATGCTAGTTGCCAAATGATGGTTCCCACATGTGTTAAGTGACTCACATGGGCTGCTAAGAGCTGATCATTGGAGTGTATATACTAATAGTACATACATCTAAAAGTTGTGTATTGTACGAGTACGAATACGGGTGCATACGAGTAGAATTGTTGATGAAACTGAACGAGGCTGTAATTGTAAGCATTTTTGTTAAGTAGATGTATTTTGATAAGTGTCTTGAAGTCTTTCAAAAGTGTATGAATACATATTAAAACACTACATGTATATACATTTTAACTGAGTCGTTAAGTCATCGTTAGTCGTTACATGTAAATGTTGATTTGAAACCTTTAAGTTAACGATCTTGTTAAATGTTGTTAACCCAATGTTTATTATATCTAATGAGATGTTAAATTATTATATTATCATGATATTATGATATATTACTATATCTTAATATGATATATATACATTTAAATGTCGTTACAACGATAATCGTTACATATATGTCTCTTTTCGAAATCCTTAAGTTAGTAGTCTTGTTTTTATATATGTAGTTCATTGTTAATATACATAATGACATGTTTACTTATCATTTATCATGATTAAACATAGTGTATCAATATCTTAATATGATTCATATATATTTAGTAAGACGTTGTTATAACGATAATCGTTATATATATCGTTTTGTGTTTCTTAATTCAATAAACTCAATTTTATGTATAAAACTCATTGTTAAAATACCTAATGAGATACTTACTTATCATAATATCAAGTTAACTATATATATAATCATATATATGTCATCATATAGTTTTTACAAGTTTTAACGTTCGTGAATCACCGGTCAACTTGGGTGGTTAATTGTCTATATGAAACCTATTTCAATTAATCAAGTCTTGATAAGTTTGATTGCTTAACATGTTGGAAACACTTAATCATGTAAATAACAATTTCATTTAATATATATAAACATGGAAAAGTTCGGGTCACTACAGTACCTACCCGTGAAATAAATTTCGTCCCGAAATTTTAAGCAGTTGGAGGTGTTGACGTATCTTCTGGAAATAAGTGCGGGTATTTCTTCTTCATCTGATCTTCTCATTCCCAAGTGAACTCGGGTCCTCTACGAGCATTCCATCGAACCTTAACAATAGGTATCTTGTTTTGTTTAAGTCTTTTAACCTCACGATCCATTATTTCGACGGGTTCTTCGATGAATTGAAGTTTTTCGTTGATTTGGATTTCGTCTAACAGAATAGTGAGATCTTCTTTAGCAAAACATTTCTTCAAATTCGAGACGTGGAAAGTGTTATGTACAGCCGCGAGTTGTTGAGGTAACTCAAGTCGGTAAGCTACTGGTCCGACACGATCAATAATCTTGAATGGTCCAATATACCTTGGATTTAATTTCCCTCGTTTGCCAAATCGAACAACGCCTTTCCAAGGTGCAACCTTAAGCATGACCATCTCTCCAATTTCAAATTCTATATCTTTTCTTTTAATGTCGGCGTAGCTCTTTTGTCGACTTTGGGCGGTTTTCAACCGTTGTTGAATTTGGATGATCTTCTCGGTAGTTTCTTGTATTATCTCTGGACCCGTAATATGTCTATCCCCCACTTCACTCCAACAAATCAGAGACCTGCACTTTCTACCATAAAGTGCTTCAAACGGCGCCATCTCAATGCTTGAATGGTAGCTGTTGTTGTAGGAAAATTCTGCTAATGGTTGATGTCGATCCCAACTGTTTCTGAAATCAATAACACATGCTCGTAGCATATCTTCAAGCGTTTGTATCGTCCTTTCACTCTGCCCATCAGTTTGTAGATGATAGGCAGTACTCATGTCTAGACGAGTTCCGAATGCTTGCTGTAATGTCTGCCAGAATCTTGAAATAAATCTGCCATCCCTATCAGAGATAATAGAGATTGGTATTCCATGTCTGGAGACGACTTCCTTCAAATACAGTCATGCTAACTTCTCCATCTTGTCATCTTCTCTTATTGGCAGGAAGTGTGCTGATTTGGTGAGACGATCAACTATTACCCAAATAGTATCAAAACCACTTGCAATCCTTGGCAATTTAGTGATGAAATCCATGGTAATGTTTTCCCATTTCCATTTTGGGATTTCGGGTTGTTGAAGTAGACCTGATGGTTTCTGATGCTCAGCTTTGACCTTAGAACACGTCAAACATTCCCCTACGTATTTAGCAACATCGGCTTTCATACTTGGCCACCAAAAATATTTCTTGAGATCCTTGTACATCTTCCCCGTTCCAGGATGTATTGAGTATCTGGTTTTATGAGCTTCTCTAAGTACCATTTCTCTCATATCTCTAAATTTTGGTACCCAAATTCTTTCAGCCCTATACCGGGTTCCATCTTCCCGAATATTAAGATGCTTCTCCGATCCTTTGGGTATTTCATCCTTTAAATTTCCCTCTTTTAAAACTCCTTGTTGCGCCTCCTTTATTTGAGTAGTAAGGTTAGTGTGAATCATTATATTCATAGATTTTACACGAATGGGTTCTCTGTCCTTTCTGCTCAAGGTCGGCTACCACATTTGCCTTCCCCGGGTGATAACGAATCTCAAAGTCATAATCATTCAACAATTCAATCCATCTGCGCTGCCTCATGTTCAGTTGTTTCTGATTAAATATGTGTTGAAGACTTTCGTGGTCGGTATATATAATACTTTTGACCCCATATAAGTAGTGCCTCCAAGTCTTTAATGCAAAAACAACCGCGCTTAATTCCAAATCATGCGTCGTATAATAATTCTGCTCGTGAATCTTCAATTGTCTAGACACATAAGCAATTACTTTTGTTCGTTGCATTAATACACAACCGAGACCTTGCTTTGAGGCGTCACAATATATCACAAAATCATCATTCCCTTCAGGTAATGACAATATAGGTGCCGTAGTTAACTTTTTCTTTAACAATTGAAACGCTTTCTCGTATTCATCTTTCCATTCAAATTTCTTCCCTTTATGCATTAATGCAGTCAAGGGTTTTGCTATTCTGGAAAAATCTTGGATGAACCTTCCGTAGTAACCAGCTAGTCCTAAAAACTAGCGTATGTGTTTTGGAGTTTTCGGGGTTTCCCACTTTTCAACAGTTTCAATCTTTGATGGATCCACCTGAATACCTTCTTTGTTCACTATGTGACCGAGGAATTGAACTTCTTCCAACCAAAATGCACACTTTGAAAACTTAGCGTACAGTTTTTCTTTTCTCAGCAACTCTAGCACTTTTCTCAAATGTTCTTCGTGCTCTTGATCATTCTTCGAGTAAATAAGTATGTCATCGATGAAAACAATGACAAACTTGTCAAGATATGGCCCACACACTCGGTTCATGAGGTCCATGAACACAGCTGGTATGTTAGTCAATCCAAACGGCATAACCATAAACTCGTAATGACTGTAACGCGTCCTAAAAGCAGTCTTCGGAATGTCATCCTCTTTCACCCGCATTTGGTGATATCCAGAACGTAAATCGATCTTCGAATAAACAGACGAGCCTTGTAGTTGATCAAATAACATGTTGATTCTTGGTAATGGGTAACGGTTCTTGATGGTAAGTTTGTTCAACTCTCGGTAGTCGATACACAACCTGAATGTACCATCTTTCTTCTTGACAAACAGAACAGGAGCTCCCCATGGTGATGTACTTGGTCGAATGAAACCACGCTCTAAAAGTTCCTGTAACTGACTTTGTAATTCTTTCATTTCGCTGGGTGCGAGTCTGTATGGAGCACGAGCTATTGGTGCAGCTCCTGGTACAAGGTCTATTTGAAATTCAACGGATCGATGTGGGGGTAATCCCGGTAATTCTTTCGGAAATACATCGGAAAATTCTTTTACGACGGGAACATCACTGATGTTCATTTCTTCAGGCTTAACTTCCTCGATGTGTGCTAGAATGACGTAACAACCTTTTCTTATTAGTTTTTGTGCCTTCAAACTACTAATAAGATTTAACTTCGTGTTGTTCTTTTCTCCGTACACCATTAAAGGTTTTTCTTTTTCACGCATAATGCGAATCGCATTTTTGTAACAAATGACCTATGCTCTCACCTTTTTCAACCAGTCCATGCCAATTATTATGTCAAAACTCCCTAACTCGACTGGTATTAAATCAATTTTAAACGTTTCATCCCCCAGTTTAATTTCTCTCTCCCAACATATATTATCTGCTGAAATTAATTTACCGTTTGCAAATTCGAGTAAAAATTTACTATCCAAAGGTGTCAATGGGCAACTTAATTTAGCGCAAAATTCTCTACTCATATAGCTTCTATCCGTACCCGAATCAAATAAAACATAAGCAGATTTATCGTCAATAAGAAACGTACCCGTAACAAGCCCGGGTCTTCCTGTGCTTCTGCCGCATTAATATTGAAAACTCTTCCACGGCACTGCCCATTAGTATTCCCCTGATTCGGGAAATTTCTAATAATGTGGCCCGGTTTTCCACATTTATAACAAACAGTGTTGGTATTACTTGCTCCGACACTATTTGTTTCGGCATTACTTGTTCCGACATTATTTGTTCCTTTAGTTCTGTTAAACTTTGGTCCGTAGACCTCACACTTTGTCGCGCTATGACCATTTCTTTTACACCTATTGCAAAATGTCGTGTAAAACCCCTGATGATTTTCTTCACACCTATGACATGGTTGTTTTTGGTTTTTGTTGCCGTTGTTGTTATTGAGGTTGTTATTAGGATTGTTATTGTTGTTGAAACGGTTGTTGTAGTTGTTATTGTTGTTGGGATATTTGTTGTAGTTATTGTTAGGATTGCGGTTATTGTTGCGATTGTTGGGATAGTTGTTGCGATTGTGGTTGTAATTGTTGTTGTTGTTGTTGTTGTTGTACTGGTGACTCTTGTCACCGTTTTCCTCCCACTTCATCTTGAGTTGTTTCGTGATGGCTTCTTCGGCCGCCTGCTCTTTAATTCTTCCCTCAATTTGATTTATGAGTTTATGAGCCATTCGACTTGCCTTCTGTATAGAAGCGGGCTCGTGTGAACTCACATCTTCTTGAATTCTTACTGGTAACCCTTTTACAAATGCGTTGATCTTCTCTTCTTCATCTTCTAATGCTCCCGGACACAATAGGCACAACTCTGTGAATCGTCGTTCATATGTGGTAACATCGAACCCTTGTGTTCGTAACTCTTTAAGCTCTACCTTGTGTTTATTGACTTCGTTTCTAGGACGGTACTGCTCGTTCATCAATTGCTTGAATGCCGATCACGGTAGTGCGTAAGCAGCATTTTGTCCTACCTGTTCAAGATAGGTGTTCCACCACGTTAACGCAGTACCTGTGAAGGTATGCGTAGCGTAACTTACTTTGTCCTCTTCAGTACACTTACTTATGGCAAACACCGATTCGAATTTCTCGATCCACCATTTCAATCCAATTGGTCCTTTGGTTGCATCAAATTCCAAAGGTTTGCAGGCAGTGAATTCTTTGTAGGTGCATCCTACACGATTTCTTGCGCCGTTAGCTGTATTGCTAGATTCAGAGTTATGGTTGGTATGTAGCGCAGCCTGTACTGTAGCTATGTTTGCAGCAAGAAAAGTACAAAATTCCTCTTCGCTCATATTCATGGTGTGTCGAGTAGTCGTTGCCATTTCCTTCAAAATAGCCAACTGAATCGAGTTAATCATACAGAATATTAAGAGTAGTCAATAGTATTTCGTAGCATAATATGAACTCATTTATAAAAGCTTTTTCTTCATATTAGCGTTTTATAAGTTTAAATTCGGGTACTACCTACCCGTTAAGTTCATACTTAGTAGCTAATATACAATTCAACTACTAAATTTCCATATGAAAAACTGATTATAATAATATATCACATATAAATATTCTTCAAACTTAAAACTTAGCTATATTACATATAACATGAAATATAGTACACTTTGATACCGGACAGTTTTGAAGATAAATCTAGTTAATACGCAAGTTATTCAGCAAAGGAAATAAAGACACGTAATTCATATGTCCAGAAACAAGTCATGCATTCTGGTTTTACTAAGATGACTTCCCATCCTTGGTCTTGTGGAAAATAACCGTTATGACCATTGGCTAGGCAGCATGTTGTAATGTCATCAAAAGAACGAGGGTTTCGTAATGTCCAACAGCCCCGTAATAATCTAAAAACATTGTTTCTCACCCCAACTACTGAATCCGTCACTTGTGGAAAGGTTTTATTTAAAAGTTGCAATCCGATGTTCTTTTTCTCACTTTTGTAAGAAGCGAACATCACTAACCCGTAAACATAACATGCTTCTTTATGTTGCATGTTAAAAGCTTTTTCTAATTCACGAAATCCTATGTTGAGATATGTTGAGTCAAAATAGGTTCTTAACCCGTAGCGTAAAATTGAATTTGGGTTCCCTGCATTTAATGCTTTAAAGAAAACACGGCGTAACTTACGGTCTCCCCAGTGTGATATACTCCACCTATCAAAGGAAAGCCTTTTATAAACTAAGGCATTTTTGGAAAGTCTTTCAAATGTTTGACAAGTTAATTTCGCCATAACTAAATGTGCTAATGAATTCTGACCGACTCTAGACAAGATTTCCTCAATCATATCCTCTGGTAGGTCTTCTAAAATATTCGGTTGTCTACCCTTAACATCCATTTTGTTTTTATACTGTAAAATAGACAAGGATTAGATTCGTAAAAGATAATTAACAAACAATACAAGCAATTTTTACATAGAACATAAAAGTACAAGCACACTACAATACATATAATACACAACATGATTACAACCCTCTAATCTGAATCACTGGTTTCTTCTTCTTCGGACTTGGTTCATTTTCCTAATTTTCTAGGAATATATGGTGTTCCTCTAATACGAGCCGTCGTTTTATATAATGGTTTAGAAAAACCTGGTGGTTTAGAGGTTCCTGGGTCATTGTTACATTTTAGGAAATACGGATGTTGTCGATACATATAAAGTTCATCGGGGTTGGAATCGGGTTTCTCTATTTTTATACCTTTTCCTTTATTATTTTCTCTCGCTTTATTAAATTGGGTCGAGGTAATTTCTATAACATCATCAGAATCCTCATCGGGATCCGATTCATTGGAAAATTGGTAATCTTCCCAATATTTTGCTTCCTCGGCGGAAACACCATTGACCATTATTAACTTTGGTCAGTTGGTTGAGGATTTTCTTTTATTTAATCGATTTACTATAGGTATCAATATTTCTTCTTCCGAAACCTCTTCTTCTTCTGGTTCCTCCTCTTCCGATTCCTCCTCTTCTGGTTCCTCTTCTTCCGGTTCCTCCTCTTCCGGTTCCTCCTCTTCTGGTTTCTCTTCGAGAATTTGTGAATCTTCCCAAAATATATTCGACTCTTCATTATTATTAGGTGAATCAATGGGATTTGTACTAGAGGTAGACATCTATAACATAATATCAAACATGTTAAGCGATTAATATTTCATATAATATTTACATGTTAATAATATATAGTTTCCAACAAAAAAATGTTAAGCAATCGTTTTTGAAGAAAAACACGGTCGAAGTCCAGACTCACTAATGCATCCTAACAAACTCGGTAAGACACACTAATGCAATTTTCTGGTTCTCTAAGACCAACGCTCGGATACCAACTGAAATGTCCCGTTCATATTGATTATAAACGTTCCATATTAATTGATTTCGTTGCGAGGTTTTGACCTCTATATGAGACATTTTTCAAAGACTGCATTCATTTTTAAAACAACCATAACTTTTTATTTTATCTATAAAGGTTTAAAAAGCATTACGTAGATTATCAAATAATGATAATCTAAAATATACCGTTTACACATGACCATTACATAATGGTTTACAATAAGAATATATTACATCAAAAATAAGTTTCTTGAATGCAGTTTTTACATAATATCATACAAGCATGGACTCCAAATCTTGTCCTTATTTTAGTATGCAACAACGGAAGCTCTTAATAATCACCTGAGAATAAACATGCTTAAAACGTCAACAAAAATGTTGGTGAGTTATAGGTTTAACCTATATATTATCAAATCATAATAATAGACCACAAGATTTCATATTTCAATATACATCCCATACATAGAGATAAAAATCATTCATATGGTGAACACCTGGTAACCGACATTAACAAGATGCATATAAGAATATCCCCTATCATTCCGGGAAATCCTTCGAACATGATAAAATAACATCGAAGTACTAAAGCATCCGGTACTTTGGATGGGGTTCGTTAGGCCCAATAGATCTATCTTTAGGATTCGCGTCAATTAGTAGATCAGTTTACTAATTCTTAGGTTACCAAGCAAAAGGGGCATATTCGGCTTCGATTATTCACCCATATAATGTAGTTTCAATTACTTGTGTCTATTTCATAAAATATTTCTAAAACTGCATGTATTCTCATCCCAAAATATTAGATTTTAAAAGTGGGACTATAACTCACTTTCACAGATTTTTACTTCGTCGGGAAGTAAGACTTGGCCACTGGTCGATTCACGAACCTATAACAAATATGTACATATATATCGAAGTATGTTAAAAATATATTTACCACATTTTTAATACGTTTTAATGTTTTAAGTTTATTAAGTCAGCTGTCCTCGTTAGTAACCTACAACTAGTTGTCCACAATTAGATGTACAAAAATAAATCGATATATATATTATCTTGAATCAATCCACGACCCAGTGTATACACGTCTCAGGCTAGATCACAACTCAAACTATATATATTTTTGGAATCAACCTCAACCCTGTATAGCTAACTCCAACATTACTGCATATAGAGTGTCTATGGTTGTTCCAAATAATATATATAGATGGGTCGATATGATATGTCAAAACATTTGCATAGGTGTCTATGGTATCCCAAGATTACATAATACATTAGAATACATGTATAATACAATATAAGTTAGCTAGGATATGATTTGTATAGAATTGTTACAATATTTCCCGTAGCTACAACAATAAAAAAAAATATCCAATCTTGTTTTACCCATAACTTCTTCGTTTTAAATCCGTTTTGAGTGAATCAAATTGCTATGGTTTCATATTGAACTCTATTTTATGAATATAAACAGAAAAAGTATAGGTTTATAGTCCAAAATATAAGTTACAAGTCATTTTTGTAAGAGGTAGTCATTTCAGTCGAAAGAACGACGTCTTGATGACCATTTTGAAAAACATACTTCCACTTTGAGTTTAACCATGATTTTTGGATATAGTTTCATGTTCATAAGAAAAATCATTTTCCCAGAATAACAACTTTTAAATCAAAGTTTATCATAGTTTTTAATTAACTAACCCAAAACAGCCCGCGGTGTTACTACGACGGCGTATATCCGGTTTTACGGTGTTTTTCGTGTTTTCAGGTTTTAAATCATTAAGTTAGCATATCATATAGATATAGAACATGTGTCTAGTTGATTTTAAAAGTCAAGTTAGAAGGATTAACTTTTGTTTGCGAACAAGTTTAGAATTAACTAAACTATGTTCTAGTGATTTCAAGTTTAAACCTTCGAATAAGGTAGTTATATATATATATATATATATATATATATATATATATATATATATATATGAATTGAATGATGTTATGAACATCATTACTACCTCAGGTTTTGTGGATAAACCTACTGGAAATGAGAAAAATAGATCTAGCTTCAAAGGATCCTTGGATGGCTTGAAAGTTCTTGAAGCAGAATCATGACACGAAAACAAGTTCACGTAAGATTTCCACTCGAAATAAGATTGTTATAGTTATAGAAATTGAATCAAAATTTGAATATGAGTATTACCTTATATTAGAAACATATCTTACTGTAAATAAGAAAGATTTCTCGAGGTTGGAAGATCACTTTACAAGATTGGAAGTAAGCTAGCAAACTTGGAAGTATTCTTGATTTTATGAAACTAAAACTTATAGAATTTATGAAGAACACTTAGAACTTGAAGATAGAACATGAGAGAGATCACTTAGATGAAGAAAATTGAAGAATGAAAGTGTTTGTAGGTGTTTTTGGTCGTTGGTATATGGATTGGATATAAAGGATGTGTAATTTTGTTTTCATGTAAATAAGTCATGAATGATTACTCATATTTTTGTAATTTTATGAGATATTTCATGCTAGTTGCCAAATGATGGTTCCCACATGTGTTAAGTGACTCACATGGGCTGCTAAGAGCTGATCATTAGAGTGTATATACCAATAGTACATACATCTAAAAGCTGTGTATTGTACGAGTACGAATACGGGTGCATACGAGTAGAATTGTTGATGAAAATGAACGAGGATGTAATTGTAAGCATTTTTGTTAAGTAGATGTATTTTGATAAGTGTCTTGAAGTCTTTCAAAAGTGTATGAATACATATTAAAACACTACATGTATATACATTTTAACTGAGTCGTTAAGTCATCGTTAATCGTTACATGTAAATGTTGATTTGAATCCTTTAAGTTAACGATCTTGTTAAATGTTGTTAACCCAATGTTTATTATATCTAATGAGATGTTAAATTATTATATTATCATGATATTATGATATATTACTATATCTTAATATGATATATATACATTTAAATGTCGTTACAACGATAATCGTTACATATATGTCTCTTTTCGAAATCCTTAAGTTAGTAGTCTTGTTTTTACACATGTAGTTCATTGTTAATATACATAATGACATGTTTACTTATCATTTATCATGATTAAACATAGTGTATCAATATCTTAATATGATTCATATGTATTTAGTAAGACGTTGTTATAACGATAATCGTTATATATATCGTTTCGAGTTTCTTAATTCAATAAACTCAATTTTATGTATAAAATTCAATGTTAAAATACCTAATGAGATACTTACTTATCATAATATCATGTTAACTATATATATAATCATATATATGTCATCATATAGTTTTTACAAGTTTTAACGTTCGTGAATCACCGGTCAACTTGGGTGGTCAATTGTCTATATGAAAGCTATTTCAATTAATCAAGTCTTAACAAGTTTGATTGCTTAACATGTTGGAAACACTTAATCGTGTAAATAACAATTTCATTTAATATATATAAACATGGAAAAGTTTGGGGCACTACAGTACCTACCCGTTAAATAAATTTCGTCCCGAAATTTTAAGCAGTTGGAGGTGTTGACGTATCTTCTGGAAATAAGTGCGGGTATTTCTTCTTCATCTGATCTTCTCATTCCCAAGTGAACTCGGGTCCTCTACGAGAATTCCATCGAACCTTAACAATTGGTATCTTGTTTTGTTTAAGTCTTTTAACCTCACGATCCATTATTTCGATGGGTTCTTCGATGAATTGAAGTTTTTCGTTAATTTGGATTTCGTCTAATGGAATAGTGAGATCTTCTTTAGCAAAACATTTCTTCAAATTCGAGACGTGGAAAGTATTATGTACAGCCGCGAGTTGTTGAGGTAACTCAAGTCGGTAAGCTACTGGTCCGACACGATCAATAATCTTGAATGGTCCAATATACCTTGGATTTAATTTCCCTCGTTTACCAAATCGAACAACGCCTTTCCAAGGTGCAACCTTAAGCATGACCATATCTCCAATTTCAAATTCTATATCTTTTCTTTTAATGTCGGCGTAGCTCTTTTGTCGACTTTGGGCGGTTTTCAACCGTTGTTGAATTTGGATGATCTTCTCGGTAGTTTCTTGCATTATCTCCGGACCCGTAATCTGTCTATCCCCCACTTCACTCCAACAAATCGGAGACCAAAGTGCTTCAAACGGCGCCATCTCAATGCTTGAATGGTAGCTGTTATTGTAGGAAAATTCTGCTAACGGTAGATGTCGATCCCAACTGTTTCCGAAATCAATAACACATGCTCGTAGCAAGTCTTCAAGCATTTGTATGGTCCTTTCACTCTGCCCATCAGTTTGTGGATGATAGGCAGTACTCATGTCTAGACGAGTTCCTAATGCTTGCTGTAATGTCTGCCAGAATCTTGAAATAAATCTGTCATCCCTATCAGAGATACTAGAGATTGGTATTCCATGTCTGGAGACGACTTCCTTCAAATACAGTCATGCTAACTTCTACATCTTGTCATCTTCTCTTATTGGCAGGAAGTGTGCTGATTTGGTGAGACGATCAACTATTACCCAAATAGTATCAAAACCACTTGCAGTCCTTGGCAATTTAGTGATGAAATCCATGGTAATGTTTTCCCATTTCCATTCCGGGATTTCGGGTTGTTGAAGTAGACCTGATAGTTTCTGATGCTCAGCTTTGACCTTAGAACACGTCAAACATTCTCCTACGTATTTAGCAACATCGGCTTTCATACTTGGCCACCAAAAATGTTTCTTGAGATCCTTGTACATCTTCCCCGTTCCCGGATGTATTGAGTATCTGGTTTTATGAGCTTCTCTAAGTACCATTTCTCTCATATCTCCAAATTTTGGTACCCAAATTCTTTCAGCCCTATACCGGGTTCCATCTTCCCGAATATTAAGATGCTTCTCCGATCCTTTGGGTATTTCATCCTTTAAATTTCTCTCTTTTAAAACTCCTTGTTGCGCCTCCTTTATTTGAGTAGTAAGGTTAGTGTGAATCATTATATTCATAGATTTTACACGAATGGGTTCTCTGTCCTTTCTGCTCAAGGTCGGCTACCACATTTGCCTTCCTCGGGTGATAACGAATCTGAAAGTCGTAATCATTCAACAATTCAATCCATCTGCGCTGCCTCATGTTCAGTTGTTTCTGATTAAATATGTGTTGAAGACTTTTGTGGTCGATATATATAATACTTTTGACCCCATATAAGTAGTGCCTCCAAGTCTTTAATGCAAAAACAACCGCTCCTAATTTCAAATCATGCGTCGTATAATTCTGCTCATGAATCTTTAATTGTCTAATAGCATAAGCAATTACTTTCGTTCGTTGCATTAATACACAACCGAGACCTTGCTTTGAGGCGTCACAATATATCACAAAATCATCATTCCCTTCAGGTAATGACAATATAGGTGCCGTAGTTAACTTTTTCTTTAACAATTGAAACGCTTTCTCTTGTTCATCTTTCCATTCAAATTTCTTCCCTTTATGCGTTAATGCAGTCAAGGGTTTTGCTATTCTGGAAAAATCTTGGATGAACCTTCTGTAGTAACCAGCTAGTCCTAAAAACTGGCGTATGTGTTTCGGAGTTTTCGGGGTTTCCCACTTTTCAACGGTTTCAATCTTTGCTGGATCCACCTGAATACCTTCTTTGTTCACTATGTGACCGAGGAATTGAACTTCTTCCAACCAAAATGCACACTTTGAAAACTTAGCGTACAGTTTTTCTTTTCTCAGCAACTCTAGCACTTTTCTCAAATGTTCTTCGTGCTCTTGATCATTCTTCGAGTAAATAAGTATGTAATCGATGAAAACAATGACAAACTTGTCAAGATATGGCCCACACACTCGGTTCATGAGGTCCATGAACACAGCTGGTATGTTAGTCAATCCAAACGGCATAACCATAAACTCGTAATGACCGTAACGCATCCTAAAAGCAGTCTTCGGAATGTCATCCTCTTTCACCCGCATTTGGTGATATCCAGAACGTAAATCGATCTTCGAATAAAAAGACGAGCCTTGTAGTTGATCAAATAAGTCGTCGATTCTCGGTAATGGGTAACGGTTCTTGATGGTAAGTTTGTTCAACTCTGTGTAGTCGATACACAACCTGAATGTGCCATCTTTCTTCTTGACAAACAGAACAGGAGCTCCCCATGGTGATGTACTTGGTCGAATGAAACCACGCTCTAAAAGTTCCTGTAACTGACTTTGTAATTCTTTCATTTCGCTGGGTGCGAGTCTGTATGGAGCACGAGCTATTGGTGCAGCTCCTGGTACAATGTCTATTTGAAATTCAACGGATCGATGTGGGGGTAATCCTGGTAATTCTTTCGAAAATACATCGGAAAATTCTTTTGTGACGGGAACATCACTGATGTTCTTAACATAATATATGCATTTATATTTATATATATATTTATACTGTTGGACTATTGGACTATTGGACTACGAACGTTAGACTACTAACAATGGACAATTAAAATTATCACAAGTATCATAAGTATGGAATATTAATTATATATATATATCCTGACACAAGAATATTATTATTAGGTTCGTGAATTTATCAAAAGGCCAAGTCTTATCACCATCTATTCGGAAATCATCACAAGTGAGTTATAGTCCCATTTTTACTATCTAAATTATTTTGGGATGAGAATACATGCAAAATTTATAAATGTTTTACAAAATAAGCACAAGTTCATGGAACTACATTCTACGATTGTTTTGTTATACCCGATATCTGTACTTATTATTATTATGCTTGGTAACCTAAGAATTAGTGAAAAACACTAATTGACGCGAATCCTAAAGGTAGATCTACGGGCACCAACCACCCTCATTTTCGAATAGTGGAAATGCTTTAGTACTTCGAAGGGTTCTTGTCATACGTTTGAATAGTGGAATGTATGATGCCAGATATCTTAAGCGCTCTATGTTAAGGTCGGTTACCAAGCGACTCATCGTATGAATGATTTTTGCAGTTGTAATGATCCTGCGCATTTAATTAAATGAAATCTTGTGGCTTATTAAATGTTATGATTATTATATAGAAATTAAACCTATGACTCACCAACATTTTGTTGACGTTTTAAGCATGTTTATTCTCAAGTGAATATTAAAAACTCTTCCGCTGTCGTATGCCAACCCAAGGTCAAGATTTGGAGTCGGCATAATTGTTTATATTGTTTAAACTTGCATTCGGAGTATTTGTTGTAATATATTTGATCATATTGTAATGGATTGTGTAAAAACTTATTTATTTGAGGAGATTGTCTTTGATAGACAATCTAAATTATGTCATTAAGACCTTTATTCAATAATAAAGGTTATGGTTGTTTTTTTAAAAACGAATGCAAGATTTGAAAAACGTCTCATATAGAGGTCAAAACCTCGCAAAGAAACCAATTAATATGAAACGTTTATAATTAATATGAACGGGGCATTTCAGTTGGTATCCGAGCGTTGGTCTTAGAGTATCAGAAAATTTTTCATTAGTGTGTCTAACTAATTTTTGATGCATTAGTGAGTCTGGACTTCGACCGTAATTGTTTTAAAAATGATTGCTTAATATAATTGTTGGAAACATAAGATTATTAACATATAAATATTATAGGATATATCATTCTCTTAACGTGCCTGCTATTATGTGATAGATGACTTCATCCAATCATATAAGCATCTCTAGTGATTTAGATTTCATTTACTTATCAAGTGATTCGGAGGCTGAGTCAAAGCATACGACTTATGAACCAACAGAAAAGTTAACTTTTGGTGCTACCATTAAAGTGGAAAATTGTTGGGAAAATTGGAAAGATTCACAATTGTTAGAAGAGGTTCCGGAAGAGGATCCGGAAGAAGATCCAGAGGAGGAACCCGAAGAAAAGGATCCTGAAGAAGTTGTGGAAATTACCGAACCACAACGTGATTTGGGAAAATCTTTGGCTGTTATACCCGATCCCAAACCCGATGAACCTATTATGACCCAAAATGTTTGTGATCATCCACCTGAACCACCTAAGAGACCAGTTTATAAAATGACCGCCCGTATAACGACTGGTGGTTTTGCTCCCAAACAATTAGCCGAAAGAACCAATTGGGAGGAATTGGAAAAAGAACTATCCAAACGAAAATCCAAACGTTTGGCCGAGAAAGAAACAACGTCAACATCTAAGAAATCTCGCCGTTTTTGAACCATCGGCAGCTATCCTGTATTCCATGCATTGTATAATATGTATTATATTGTGTGTTTAAGTTTGTAAGAAAATCCGCAATGTAATTTTCCTTATGATTGTATAATAATAAGAATAAGCATGGAAGGTTTATTATTATTATTACAACTTATTATTACGTAGTAACGTAATAACTTACCATAGTTTTTCATATTAGAATTTTAGTAGTTAATTTGTGTGTTAGCTGCTAAGTATGAACATTATTATAGTTATAAAATGCTAATATGAAGAAAAGGCTTTTATAAAAATAAGTTCATATTAAGCTACAAAATACTTGTTGGCTACTTCTAAAAATTCTATATGATTAACTCATTCGGATATTTTTGAAGGAAATGGCTCCTCCAGCTACTAGACAACAACAATTAAACACAGAAGAACTTCAAGCTTTTGCTGCAAATATGGCTGCAGTGGTGAATGCAATGAACAACAATAACCAATCGGGTTCCAGCAGTGGAGGAAACAATGGCAACTGGGTAGGATGTTCCTACAAAGCTTTTATAGCCTGTAAACCCAATGAGTTTGAAGGAACTGAAGGACCCGTTGGACTACAGTGGTGGACAGAGAAGGTTGAAGCCGTGTTCGCAATTAGCAACTGCGCAGAAGAGGATAAATTTAAGTATGCCACACATACTTTCAGGGGTACTGCTTTGACATGGTGGAATACCTACATGGATTACGTAGGACAGAATACCGCCTACGCACTTCCATGGTCCGCTTTCAAGCACATGATGACGGAAGAGTACCGCCCCAGAACCGAAATCAACAAGCTCAAGGAAGAGCTTAAAGCACTGACAACCCAAGGGTTAGACGTCATTACCTACGAGCAACGTTTCAACGAACTGGTTTTAATGTGTCCTGGAGTATTTGAGGATGAAGAGGCAAAAATTGAAGCGTTCATAAAAGGGTTGCCGGAACGAATCCAAGAGCATGTAGGTGCTAACGACCCTGCAATAATGCAGAAAGCGAGTCGTATAGCCCACAAATTGATAGGCCAAATTACAGGAAGGATAAAGAAAGAGGCGGCCGAGGAGGCCATAATGAAACAGGGGAAAAGAAAGTGGGAGGAAAGCGGTGATCAGGGTCACCAGTACAACAACAACAATCAAAACAACATTACAACAACAATCGCAACCACCCCAACAACAACAATAATCGCAACAACAACCGCAACAATAACTGCAACAACCATTCCAATAATAATAACAACAACAACAATCCCAATCACAACAATAACAACAACAAACGTCTCAACAACAATAACCCTAACAACAACAACGACGACAACAAAAAGCAAAGGACTATATGCCCAAGGTGTGATACGTTTCATCCAGAATGGTTTTGTAGAGAATTATGTACCAAGTGCAATAGGAATGGCCATATTGCGGCAAAGTGTGAAGTCTACAGACCAAATAGAAACAGAGGAGCAAATAATTCCGGAATAAATAATAACGGCGTTGTTTGCTATGGATGTGGAAAACCGGACCATACCATAAACCAGTGCCGGAATGGAAATAGGCAAGGCCATGGGAGAGCTTTCAACATTAATGTTGAGAAAGCACAGGAAGACTCGGAACTTGTTACGGGTACGTTTCTTATCAACAATACACCTGCTTATGTTTTATTTGATTCGGGTGCCGATAGAAGTTATATGAGTAGAGAATTTTATACCAAATTAAATTGCCCGTTAACGCCTTTGGATAAAAAGTGTATAGTTGAAGTAGTAAACGGTAAACTAATTAAGGTTGATAAAATTTTCCGAAATCGAAAAATTAGTTTAGTTAGCGAAACGTTTGCAATTTATTTAATACCGGTGGAATTGGGAAGCTTCGACGTAATTATTGGAATGGACTGGATGTCCAAGGTGAAAGCCGAAGTTGTTTGTCATGAGAAGGCGATTCGCATTCCGAGAGAAAACGGGTTACCCTTAATGGTGTACGGAGAAAAGGGTAATACCAAATTAAATCTTATTAGTAGTTTGAAGGCGCGCAAACTAATAAGAAAAGGTTGCTATGCCATACTAGCACACGTCGAGAAGGTTGAAAAAGAAGAAAAGAAAATCGATGACGTTCCTGTTGCAAGAGAATTTCCTGAAGTGTTTCCGGATGAATTACCGGGACTACCTCCACACCGATCCATTGAATTCCAAATAGATCTTGTACCAGGAGCCGTACCAATAGCTCGTGCTCCATATAGACTTGCGTCCACCAAAATGAAAGAATTACAAAGTCAGCTACAAGAATTATTAGAACGTGGTTTTATCCGACTGAGTACGTCATCATGGGGAGCTCCAATTTTGTTCGTTAAAAAGAAAGATGGGTCTTTTCGCATGTGTATCGATTACCGTGAGCTGAACAAAGTAACCATCAAAAACCGATACCCTTTACGTCGAATCGACGACCTATTTGATCAACTCCAAGGTTCGAGCGTATACTCCAAAATCGACTTAAGGTCGGGTTATCATCAACTGAGGGTTAAAGAAGCTGATATACCAAAAATAGCCTTCAGAACTCGTTATGGCCACTACGAATTCATGGTTATGCCATTCGGTTTAACCAATGCACCCGTAGTTTTCATGGATCTCATGCACCGAGTATGTAGTCCATATTTAGATAAGTTTGTTATTGTCTTTATTGATGACATTCTTATCTATTCGAAGAATAACCAAGAACACGAACACCACTTGAGACTTGTGTTAGAGTTGTTAAGAAAAGAACAAATTTATGCAAAATTCTCTAAGTGCGCTTTTTGGTTAAATGAAGTACAATTTCTTAGCCACGTAGTCAGTAGTAATGGAATCAAAGTTGATCCCGCCAAGATTGAAGCCATCAAAAATTGGGAGACCCCTAAAACTCCAACGCAAATACGTTAATTTTTGGGTCTATCCGGTTATTATAGGAGATTTATTCAAGATTTCTCCCGTGTAGCCAAACCTTTAACTGCCTTGACACATAAGGGGAAGAAGTATGAATGGACTTCCGAACAAGAGGGTGCCTTCCAATTGTTGAAAAAGAAGTTGACTACGACACCTATTTTATCGTTACCTGATGGAATGGAAGATTTTGTTATTTACTGCAACGCATCAAGAATGGGTTTTGGGTGTGTTCTTATGCAACGGAATAAGGTGATTGCATATGCTTCTCGACAACTCAAAATTCATGAACAAAACTACACCACACATGATCTGGAATTGGGCGCCGTTGTTTTTGCATTAAAGATGTGGAGACATTATTTGTATGGGGTCAAGTTTATCGTATACACCGACCACAAAAGTCTTCAACATATTTTAAATCAAAAGCAACTAAACATGAGGCAGTGTAGATGGGTTGAGCTGCTAAATGATTATGATTGTGAAATCCGTTACCACTCGGGGAAAGCGAATGTGGTAGCCGATGCCTTGAGTCGAAAGGAAAGAGAACCTATTCGAGTAAAAGCTATGAACATGATTATTCATACTAATCTTACTACTCGAATAAAAGAGGCACAACAGGATGTTTTGAAGGAAGGAATTTTTGGAAAGGAAATACCCAAAGGATTAGAAAAATAGCTTAATATTCGGGAAGACGGAACCAGGTATTTAGCTGAAAGAATTTGGGTACCAAAGAATGGGGATTTGAGGAAAGTGGTACTAGATGAAGCACATAAAACCAGATATTCAATACATCCCGGAGCGGGAAAAATGTACCAAGACCTCAAGAGAAACTTTTGGTGGCCAGGAATGAAGGCCGATATAGCCACATATGTAAGAGCATGTTTGACTTGTTCTAAAGTCAAAGCTGAACATCAGAAACTATCTGGTCTACTCCAATAACCTGAAATCCCAGAATGGAAATGGGAAAACATTACCATAGATTTCATCGCTAAGTTACCGAGAACTGCAGGTGGTTATGATATGATTTGGGTAATAGTTGATCGTCTTACTAAGTCAGAACACTTTTTGCCAATAAAAGAAGAGGATGGTATAGAGAAATTAGCACGATTATACCTGAAAGAAGTTGTTTCTAGACATGGTATACCAATCTCTATTATCTCTGATCGTGATAGCAGATTTACTTCCAGATTCTGGCAGGCATTACACGAAGCGTTGGGAACTTGTCTAGATTTAAGTACTGCCTATCACCTACAAACTGATGGGCAGAGTGAAAGGACAATTCAGACACTTGAAGACATGCTACGAGCATGTGTTATTGATTTTGGAAGCAGTTGGGATCGACATCTACCATTATCTGAGTTTTCCTACAACAACAGCTATCATTCTAGTACTGAGGCGGCACCATTCGAGGCACTTTATGGGAGGAAGTGCAGGTCTCTGATTTGTTGGAGTGATGTGGGGGATAAACAGATTAC
The DNA here is from genome assembly GCF_046630445.1 of Rutidosis leptorrhynchoides. Classification (NCBI taxonomy): domain Eukaryota; kingdom Viridiplantae; phylum Streptophyta; class Magnoliopsida; order Asterales; family Asteraceae; genus Rutidosis; species Rutidosis leptorrhynchoides. Next base: position 719,130,729 of record NC_092333.1, read on the forward strand.
AGGTCCGGAAATTATCCAAGAAACCACTGATAAAATCATTCAGATCCAGCAACGATTGAAAACAGCCCGGAGTCGACAAAAGAGCTATGCGGATGTTAGAAGAAAACCTTTAGAGTTTGAGGAAGGTGGTATGGTTATGCTTAAGGTATCACCTTGGAAAGGTGTTATTCGTTTTGGAAAGCGGGGGAAATGGAGCCCAAGATACATTGGGACATTCAAGATTGAAAAACGCATTGGGCCGGTGGCCTATCGACTTGAGCTACCTACACAATTAGAAAAGATTCACAACACCTTCCATGTTTCAAACCTGAAGAAATGCCTAGCTACTGAAGATCTAATTATTCCTTTAGACGAGATTAAAATTGACGAGAAACTAAATTTCGTCGAAGAACCCGTCGAAATTATGGATCGTGAGGTCAAACGACTCAAACAAAGTAAGATACCAATCGTTAAGGTTCGATGGAATACTCGTAGAGGACCTGAATTCACTTGGGAATGAGAAGACCAAATGAAGCTGAAGTACCCACATTTGTTTTCCGATATCGCACGTTAACTAGGTACTATTCTAAATTTTGGGACAAAATTTAATTTAACGGGTGTGTAATGTAACGACCCGGATTTTTCCGCTAATATATTGAAGATTAATATTTACATAATTAATGTTTCCAATATGTTAAGCAATCAAACTCATTAAGAATTGGTTATTTGCAATGAATTTTATACAAATGTTTGGCCACCCAGTTTGTCTGACGATTCACGAACGTCATAAATTGAAATAATTATATAATGATGTATATATGGATATATATATACTTATGATTTGTTAAAATGATATTTAAGTATCTCATTATATATAATAACAATTGGTTATATACATAAAATGAGATTACTAACTTAAAGACTTCAAGACTATATACATATATATAACGATTAACGTTGTAATAACTTCTAAATTAAAATGTATGTATATGTATTGTATTAATATGTATTAATACACTTTTGAAAGACTTAATAATATATATCAATATATTTATACTCAATAAAGATAGCTATACTCATTTTCTCATTCAATTTTATCAAGAATCATATTCGTATTCATACGATATTTATACCCGTATCATACCCAGCTTCTATACGTATTTACTATGGGTATATACATACCAAATCATTGATCTTAGCAGCCCTCAATCAGTTGTGAGACATGTATAAACATGATGTAGACTTGTGGGAACCATGGCTTGGAAACTAGTATGACTAAATGCATAAAATTACAAACCATGGAGTCATGTTGTTGCCCCCATTTTGATGCCAACATGTAGGATAAATAACCATCCATTTCATTCCAATTAACTACATCATTTTACTCTCTAAACACATACTCAAACACTCTCTCAAACCTCCATTCAATTCAGCAAGTATTGGTCTCATAATCCAAGTTATAATCATCATAACAAAGCTTGATCAAGAACACTTCAAGAATTCCAAGCCATCAAGGGTACCTTTGAACTCAAGATATTCTCCTTATTTCTCTAGCAACTTTACTCATTTGATTTGAGGTAGTAACCTTATTCATAATCTTATTCGATTCGTATTCATATAGCTATCTTATTTTGAGTTATAACTAATAACAACAAGAACATAGTTTAGATTATTTCTAAACTTGTTTGCAAATAAACTTAATCCTTCTAACTTGACTTTTAAAACACTTCAACACATGTATTATGACAGTATGTCAAGATAACATAAGGATATAAAACTTGTAAATACGAAGAACACCTTAAAATCGAATATACGCCGTCTTAGTCGAACGGGGGCTGTTTTGGGTTTGATTTTAAAAACCTATCTAAAACTTTGAATTAAAAGATTTCATTTGGTGAAAAATCTTATTTTATATGGATATGAAATATATCCAAAATCCATGGATAAACTATAATTGGAAGTATGTTTTTCAAAAGAGTCATCAAGATGTCGTTTTTACGACGGATATGACTATCTTCTTGTATTTGACACCTAAGCTATATTTTCGACTATAAACATATAATTTTTCTGTTTAGATTAATAAATAATGGTTCGATACAAAACCATGGCAAGTCGAATCACTCAAAACGGATTTGTAACGAAGAAATTATGGGTAAAACAAAATTGGATATTTTTGTTTGTTTTTAGCTACGGTTTTGATTAATAAAAATGGATGATAACCTTATCCTAGATAACTTACCTTGTATCCTACATGTATTTATACATGTCTTGTTCCCGAACTTACGGAAATACAATTTATAATAGTCGTGATTAAGTTCTACGACAATATATTACAGTCTTAATATAGATCGTAAGGCACCATATATATATATGACTTGATCACCGTGGATTCGTATACAAACTTTTGACATATCATTTTGACTTCTTCTATATATATTATTGAAACGAACTATTAGACACCATTGGCAGTAATCTCGAGTTAGCTATGGGTCGAAGTGGATTCCAAAATATTATATACTTTGAATTGTGATCGAGCTTGAGACATGTATACAATGGATCACGGATTGCTTTAGACAATATACATATTATGTGTCTTATTATATTAAGACAATATATTACAGTGTTAGTGAATTCTAACACAATATACGCATTTATATTTATATTTATTTATACTGTTGGACTATTGGACTATTGGACTATTGGACTACGAACGTTAGAGTACTAACAATGGACAATTAAAATTATCACAAGTATCATAAGTATGGAATATTAATTTTATATATATATATATATATATATATATATATATATATATATATATATATATATATATATATATATATATATATATCCTGACACAAGAATATTATTATTAGGTTCGTGAATTTTTCAAAAGGCCAAGTCTTATCACCATCTATTCGGAAATCATCACAAGTGAGTTATAGTCCCATTTTTACTATCTAAATTATTTTGGAATGAGAATACATGCAAAATTTATAAATGTTTTACAAAATAAGCACAAGTTCATGGAACTACATTCTACGATTGTTTTGTTATACCGGATATCTGTACTTACTATTATTATGCTTGGTAACCTAAGAATTAGTGAAAAACACTAATTGACGCGAATCCTAAAGGTAGATCTACGGGCACCAACCACCCCCATTTTCGAATAGTGGAAATGCTTTAGTACTTCGAAGGGTTCTTGTCATACGTTTGAATAGTGGAATGTATGATGCCAGATATCTTAAGTGCTCTATGTTAAGGTCGGTTACCAGGCGACTCATCGTATGAATGATTTTTGCAGTTTTAATGATCCTGCGCATTTAATTAAATGAAATCTTGTGGCTTGTTAAATGTTATGATTATTATATAGAAATTAAACCTATGACTCACCAACATTTTGTTGACGTTTTAAGCATGTTTATTCTCAGGTGAATATTAAAAATGCTTCCGCTGTCGTATGCCAACCCAAGGTCAAGATTTGGAGTCGGCATTATTGTTTATATTGTTTAAACTTGCATTTGAAGTATTTGTTGTAATATATGTGATCATATTGTAATGGGTTGTGTAAAAACTTATTTATTTGAGGAGATTGTCTTTGATAGACAATCTAAATTATGTCATTAAGACCTTTATTCAATAATAAAGGTTATGGTTGTTTTTTTAAAAACGAATGCAAGATTTGAAAAACGTCTCATATAGAGGTCAAAACCTCGCAAAGAAACCAATTAATATGAAACGTTTATAATTAATATGAACGGGGAATTTCAATATGATATGTCAAAACATTTGCATACATGTCTATGGTATCCCAAGATTACATAATATATTAGAATACATGTATAATACAATATAAGTTAGCTAGGATATGATTTGTATAGATTTGTTACTAATTTTCACGTAGCTACAACAAGTAAAAATATCCAAATTTTGTTTTACCCATAACTTCTTTGTTTTAAATCCGTTTTGAGTGAATCCAAATGCTATGGTTTCATATTGAACTTAAGTTTATGAATCTATACAGAAAAAGTATAAGTTTATAGTCGGAAATATAGGTTACAAGTCGTTTTTGTAAAGGTAGTCATTTCAGTCGAAAGAACGACGTCTAGATGACCATTTTGAAAAACATACTTCCATTTTGAGTTTAATCATGATTTTTGGATATAGTTTCATGTTCATAAGAAAAATCATTTTCCCAGAAGAACAACTTTTAAATCAAAGTTTATCATAGCTTTTAATTAACTAACCCAAAACAGCCTGCGGTGTTACTACGACGGCGTATATCCAGTTTTACGGTGTTTTTCGTGTTTTCAGGTTTTAAATCATTAAGTTAGCATATCATATAGATATAGAACATGTGTTTAGTTGATTTTAAAAGTCAAGTTAGAAGGATTAACTTTTGTTTGCGAACAAGTTTAGAATTAACTAAACTATGTTCTAGTGATTACAAGTTTAAACCTTCGAATAAGGTAGTTTTATATATGTGAATTGAATGATGTTATGAACATCATTACTACCTCAGGTTTTGTGAATAAACCTACTGGAAATTAGAAAAATATATCTAGCTTCAAAGTATCCTTGGATGGCTTGAAAGTTCTTGAAGCAGAATCATGACACGAAAACAAGTTCAAGTAAGATTTCCACTCGAAATAAGATTGTTATAGTTATAGAAATTGAATCAAAGTTTGAATATGAGTGTTACCTTGTATTAGAAAGATATCTTACTGTAAATAAGAAATATTTCTTGAGGTTGGATGATCACTTTACAAGATTGGAAGTAAGCTAGCAAACTTGGAAGTATTCTTGATTTTATGAAACTAGAACTTATAGAATTTATGAAGAACACTTAGAACTTGAAGATAGAACTTGAGAGAGATCAATTTGATGAAGAAAATTGATGAATGAAAGTGTTTGTAGGTGTTTTTGGTCGTTGGTATATGGATTAGATATAAAGGATGTGTAATTTTGTTTACATGTAAATAAGTCATGAATGATTACTAATATTTTTGTAATTTTATGAGATATTTTATGCTAGTTGCCAAATGATGGTTACCACATGTGTTAGTTAACTCACATGGGCTACTAAGAGCTGATAATTGGAGTGTATATACCAATAGTACATACATCTAAAAGCTGTGTATTGTACGAGTACGAATACGGGTGCAATACGAGTATAATTGTTGATGAAACTGAACGAGGATGTAATTGTAAGAATTTTTGTTAAGTAGAAGTATTTTGATAAGTGTCTTGAAGTCTTTCAAAAGTGTATAAATACATATTAAAACACTACATGTATATACATTTTAACTGAGTCGTTAAGTCATAGTTAGTCGTTACATGTAAATGTTGTTTTGAAGCCTTTAGGTTAACGATCATGTTAAGTGTTGTTAACCCATTGTTTATTATATCAAATGAGATGTTAAATTATTACATTATCATGATATTATGATATATTAATATATCTTAATATGATATATATACAATTAAATGTCGTTACAACGATAATCGTTACATATATGTCTCGTTTCGAAATCATTAAGTTAGTAGTCTTGTTTTTACATATGTAGTTCATTATTAATATACTTAATGATATGTTTATTTATCATAATATCATGTTAACTATATATATATCCATATATATTACATCATATAGTTTTTACAAGTTTTAACGTTCGTGAATCACCGGTCAACTTGGGTGGTCAATTGTCTATATAAAACCTATTTCAATTAATCAAGTCTTAACAAGTTTGATTGCTTAACATGTTGGAAACACTTAATCATATAAATATCAATTTCATTTAATATATATAAACATGGAAAAGTTCGGGTCACTACAATGACGAATTCCATTTCGTACGATTTGATAAAGGATTTTTCGATACGAAATGATTTTCTGGCTATCGGGTGGTATTCTAACTACATAGAATATCTATATATATATAGATCAAAAGATTTCATAGATTACGGAGGAATTTACGGAATATGTCAGGCAAAGTTTACGGTAATAGATACGATAAGATATGATTTAGCAGATACGCTAAGATATGAATTTTGTATATACACTATTCATGCAATCAATGCAGCAAGACGTGTCTAGACTAAGAATGATAAGCAGATAATTTCCTAAGGATGATAAGTAGGTAATTTTCGACACAAATGATAAGCAAAACTTTTAACATGCAGACACGGTCGAAGTCCAGACTCACTAATGCATCCTAACGACTTATCAGTTAGACACACTAATGCAGACCTGGTTCGCTAAGACCACCGCTCTGATACCAACTGAAACGACCCGTCCATATTACTATAAATGCAGAACGTTATTCATTGGTCTTATAGCGAGGTATTTGACCTCTATATGATACGTTTTAGAAAAATATTGCATTCATTTCATAAAAAGCACACCATTATTATACATAATGCATGTTTTAAACAAGTGGGCGAATATTTAAGAAATAATCCCTATGATACATCGGTTTCCAAATACTGCACATGTGACATAACAATCGAATATAATACATGACAAAGGTTTTATTGAATGCAACACTTCATTTAAACAAAAGCATGAGACTCCATGCACAGCTTGCTCAGATAATGCAACAGCGGAAGACTTTCTTAAGGACCTGAGAATAAACATGCTTAAACAGTCAACACAAATGTTGGTGAGATATATAGGTTTAGCATCGATACAAATATAGACCATAAGATTTTCATAGTTATAGATATATGTACACTCGCAAGTGTATAAAAGTATTCTATAAGTTATTGAGCACTTCGGTAACCATACTTAACCATTAATGTGGCATATTCCCTTTATTATGAAATCTCCCTACACTGTACCAAGTGTAGTAAAAACGAAGTACTATGCAACCGTTTACGATACTAGAGCGACTAGCCCGGTTGGGGTTGTCAAACCCAATAGATCTATCAATAGGATTCGTGCTTACATGTTCTTACAACATGTAAATATTAGTTACCAAGCTATTAGGGAAGATATGCAAGGTGGTACAACTCAACATAGAATATATTTTAAGTACTTGTGTCCATGGCGTAAAACATAAAATGCATGTATTCTCATCCCAAAATATTTGTAGAGTTTAAAAATGGGACTATATACTTACGGTAGTAAAAGTATATTAATAATAAGTTTTTAACTTATTAAAAATATGGTCGTCGTCCTTGGATTCACGAACCTATAATAATAATAACGATTCAGATAATAATACATGTGAACAAAATTAATATAGCAAGTTCATATCATATATTCAATCACATGTGATTGTTTAAGTTTATATTTTCAATCACATGTGATTATTTATATTTTCAATCACATGTGATTATTTAAGTTGTCAAATTTAGTAGTCCAAAATAGTCCGAAAAGTCCAACAGTCCAACAGTCCAATAATCGGTATATATATATATATATATATATATATATATATATATATATATATATATATATATATATATAAAATCTTAGAATTACCCCACGGCGTATTGTGTACGTATTGTCTTGCATCAATCCAGAGATGTATTGTATACGTATTGTCTTAGAATTAACTAAGACATATTGTGTACGTATTGTCTTAGGATTTATCAAAACGTATTGTGCACGTATTGTCATGGAACGTACCAAGATTATTATATATATACAATCTCGAAATTAATCAAGATTATAATATTTTGTTATACTAATGATAACATGTCCAAATATATATAGGATATAGGAAAAGTTAACAAGGATATGGTTAATATAGTTTTTATAATATAAATTTTGTCCAAACCACGTTAATTTTAGCAGATTTTGTTTTGCTCGCCAAATATTCATTACAATCCGTTTAAAGTGAATCAAATTGCTATGGATTCCTTAAGAAGTCAATTTTACAAAACCAATTCGAAAATTTCACCCCAAGTAGTAATTTTTAGAGCTTTACCCTCTTTTTGTGTCGGTGGACAGATTTGGAAAAATCCCGGCATCCACCCAATATATGATTTTTGATAAAATACTTCCACTTTGTCTAAAATCATGAAAAAAATACTGGAAGTCTTATTTACATATATTAACATATTTCCAAAGTCTTAGCCTTGAACTCAAAGTCTAAGATAGGTTTTTAATTTCCAACCCAAAACAGCCCGCTTTTTACTGAATGGAGATTAAAGGATATATGTTAAGTTTCAAGGTGTTCTTCATATGTACAAGTTATAAGTTCTTATATTAACTTAATATAACATCATAATACATATAAATAAGTGTTATTAGAGTTAAGTTAGAAAGATTAGATTAGTTTTTCAAACAAGTTTAGAATCAACTAAACTATGTTCTAGTTTATAAACTCTTATATAGATAGCTATAAACATATGAATTGAACAAGAGTTGAAGTAGAGTTTTTACCTCAAGTTTAGAATGTAAAGTTGCTGGAAAGAAGTAGTAGAACAAAACTTGAGAGAGTTCTTGCAAGTGTGTGTAAAAATGAGTTAAAAATGGTGCTTATTTATAGGCTTGAAAATTTGGTTTTTAGTGAAAATATCTAAGATAAGTTAAAATGAAAATATCTAAGATAAGTTAAAATGTATTAAGTTATGGATGACATATTAAATTGATTAGGTCATGGATGATATATTACACAAATAACTATAGATTTCTATTAGTATATACCAATAGTAAATACTTCTAGAAGTTGTGTATAATACGGGTAAAAATACCGTATGAATGCGAGTAGAATTCTTGAGAAAATTGAATAGAAATACGAGTACAGCTATCCTTTATATGTATTGGTATATTATAAAGTATATTCAATACTTGTAAGGATGTATTTACACTCGTAATACATTATATGTAAATACATTTTAACATAAGTTAATTACGTCGTTTAAATAGTAACATATATATTGTTCAAAAACTCTTTAAATTAGTAGTATGAAAATATATATACAATACTTTGTTAATATACTTAATGAGATATTTAATTATCATATTTTCAAGTTATATATATATAAATCCATATATATACACAATAATTAAACAATTAAACAATTAAATCAAGTTATGACGTTCGTGAATCATCAAAATAAAAGGGTGAACAAAAGCTTGTGTAAAACTCTTTCCGGAGGTTCAAGATTTATTAAAAATTCATTGCTTATCAAGTCGGAATTATATAAAGATTAAGTTTAAATTTGGTTGGAAATTTCCGGGCCGTCACAGTTAGCTTGACGTGACTAATCTCACTCCATGCTTGCTTGGGCTCAAAATCATTCGGATTATAGGTTTCACATTTTTCCAAGTAAGCGAAGGTTGTATCAGGATCGGGATTAGAATCAATGTAGAGTCCTAGGCATGCTATGAATTGAGCCATGCTCATTTGCCATTCTTGACCACCTAGCCTAAACATGAGGTAATTGCGGATCCATGGGGAGATGACCTTGAAATCAACCCTAAGAGTTGCTAAGAACTCACGGGTTAGTAACGGATAGACAATTTCTTTCAAGTAGAGTAGCATCTCCCATGGACGCGTAACATTGTTCCCTTGTTCAATCGTGAATGTTTCCCTAATTTGGTAACCTAACCCCGCTAATTCGAAGTCTGTCCAATTGATGTACCTAGCTGGGCACACCGATTCGTGAATCCTACCAATCACCTTGTCTTGAATGGTTTCATCCATTATAATCCCTTACAGCCACTCGTGAATGTTGGTGGATGTGAAACTCACCTCTCTTTTAGCAGTAGTTCCCTGCAATAAACTCAACAAACAATATGCGCAAAAACGTTTTCGTGACATTACTATCAATCAAACATGTCGCATGCAAACAATGGTGGGGTGACATACCCCCTACATTTATTTCTAAAACAAGGCTTCACAATATCCAAACATGAAAAGGATGACCTAATTGCAAAAAGTCAACTCTAGTCAAAGTCAAAAGTCAAATTGAGCTTAAACTAGAAGCATGCATTTTAGTATAGCAATTAGCCAAGCTTACAAGAATAATCATCAATAATTAAGGTTCAATTGCAATCACACCCTAATTGGTCAAACTTAGTCAAAATTCAAAGATTCATCTTTATTATTATTATTATTATTATTATTATTATTATTATTATTATTATTATTATTATTATTATTATTATTATTATTATTATTATTATTATTGTCATTAATTGTATTATTATTATTTTTACTATTGTTATTATTATTATTATTATTGTTATTATTATTATTATTTTTATTATTATTATTATTATTATTAGTGCTATAATTATTATTAGGATTATGATTTTTATCATGTATATGTTTATTATTATTATTGTTAGTATTATTATTATTATGATCACGATTAGTGTTATTATTATTATTAGTATTTTTATTAGTATTAGTATTATTATTATCGCTATTACTTTTAGTATTAGTTGTAGTAATTTGATATTATTAATATTACTATTATTTTTATTTACTATCTCTTATTATTATTAATTTTAGTAGTATCTGTATTATTATTATTATTATTATTATTATTATTATTATTATTATTATTATTATTATTATTATTATTATTATTATTATTATTATTATTATTATTATTATTATTATTATTATTATTATTATTATATTACTACTAGTTCTACTATAGTACTCTTATTATTATTATTATTATTATTATTATTATTATTATTATTATTACTCCTTACCGTCACTCCTTTTACTATTACTATTACTATTACTATTACTATCTACTACTACTACTACTACTACTATTTGGCTCTATTTTTGGGCCAACAACAAGCGTCGATTTATTGGCGTCTTGACTGCCGTTTATGTGATGACCCGGGAATTTCCGACTAAATTTAAACTTAATATTTATATGATTTCGACACGATAAGCAAAGTCTGTAAGGTTGAGTCTTAAAAACTTTGAACATGTGTTCATGTATACATTTAAACCCTTGACTGTTTTCCAACGATTCACGAACAATTGTATATAATTAAATATGTATACTTATATGTATAAATGTAAATATATATAAATATAAATGAAAGTGTATATATATAATAAATTGAATTAATAAAATACACTTTAATTAATTGGAATTAAGAATGTAAAATGTTAAATAAAATAATTAAGTTATTATTAAAATGAATATATACAAATATATATATAATTTATAATTAGTTGTAATATATAAAAATTAAATAAATGTTATCATACAATATAATATTGGATATTATATTAAATGTAGTTACCAGTATAGTTGTTATATATTTATATTCAATATTAATAATATTATTAAAACCCATTATATGAGATTCGATACATTTGAGTTATTATAATTACAAATAATATTGTCATCGTTGTTAACATCATTATTATTATTATAACCAGTAGTAAAGTTGTAATTTTAATTATTATGATTAATATTAGTGATATTATTAGATATAAATGTATTATTAGTAATTATATCAACATTATTATGTTAATAATTATTAATACTATTAGTATTACCATTTAATATTATTAATATTAATAAACTTATTATCATTAATCTTTATTTAAAATTCAGAAGAAAGATTTATAAAAGGATATATGTTCAAGTCTTTTTCAAATTGTAGTAGATTGGTACATCCCATATCTTGTTGTTGAAATTAAATCACTAATTGAAGGAAGCAGTTTCACGTCCCCATCTCTCTTCACTTTTTTTTTTTAATTTATTTTACTGATTTCTTTTTTTTTTTCTGGCCGAACGAATTTAATATAAATCAATGATTTCATGTAGTAATGTGTTTACTTAATTTTCCTTTCATCATCAAATATCCATTACAACTGCTAAAGCCTTAATTCCGATAATGTAAAACAGAAAAATCAATTTCCAGCCCGTTTATACCCCTGTTCTTGAATAATTTGGCCAAAAATTCGAATTTGATTTTACTGCAAAATCTATTAATGCAACTTTGTTAGTGTTCCTTTACTCAAACTACCTGCAAAACTTCAAGTGTCAATTCTCAATATCAAGTTCCAATTGCGAAGTCAAAGTTTTATTTTAAAAAGTCAAACCGGGTGTTCATCATAGAATTTGGATACGTTTTGATGTTTCAAGTCAAATTAACGAATCCATTAGTTTCTATGAGTGATTTAGAATACATTTCATGTAGAAATCGATAGCTAAAACCTTCTCAAAAATCAAATTTGAATTCGAGTTTTGTGTTATTCAGTTGCGACACCAGCAGGTTTTTTATTATTTTTTTTATTATTGTTGTTGAATTATTTAAACCGCTATATCGCTATCTGCTTCTGTATTATTTCCATATTGTAAATTAAAGAAACCATTAAATAGTTTTGGGATTTAAACTGGATCGGAATTGAAAGAGGAAGAAGAAGAATATGTTTATTAAGGTATATGGGTTAAATAAATTCGAAGGTGAATCAAAACAGAAAAGTCGAGGCAGAGAGATGGTTAGGGAGTGATTCGGGTTAGCGAGTGGTCACGAGTTCGAGCCCGGGCAGGGGCATTGTATATCTTTTTAAGCCTTTTTGAGTGAGGTATAATCTTTTTATTATTATTATTTCATTATTATTATTATTATTATTACAATTATTAATTTTTAATTATTAAGATTATTATTAATATTGTTGTTATTATTATTGGTACTATAAAAATCATAATAATTATCATTATTAACATTGTTATAAGCATTAAAACAATTATTATCATTATTATAAGTATATAAATATTATTAGTGTTATCATTATTAATTTATCATTTTAGTATTATTATCACTATTAAGACTATGGTTATTATTATTATTATTAATTTTTATCATAATTATAAGTAATATATCTATTATTATTGTTATTACTATTATAAGTATCAATTATGATATTACTATTGAATTTAAAACTTTAATATTATTATTATCATGAGTACGTTTATTATTATTATGAAAGTAATATAATTTATTATCACTTTCGTAAATATTAGTATTAATATGTTTATAAATAATAGAAGTGTTAATATTAACATATGTATCAATTTTAACCATATTGTTATTAGTATTATCGATATTAAGAAAGCTATTATTATTAGTAAATCATTATTATTGAAACTATCATTTTTGTTACAGACATATATTTTTTTTTATATACCTAAATTATACTTAATACATATATTGTAATTATATTAATGGTTTATATACCTACCTATCAAACATAATATCATTATTTATATGAATACTTATATATAACAAACTAATGATATTTTATATAATAGTAACCTTATATATATAGATATATTAATATAACTAAATAAATAGATATTAAACATTTTGAATATATATACAAACTAAATAAGTATAATATATAATTTAAAATATATAAATTTGTTCGATTACGATTATATGTGTTAATATGTATACAAATGATATAGGTTCGTGAATCCGAGGCCAACCCTGCATTGTTCAATATAGTCATATGTATTTTTACTACAAAATACATTAGGTGAGTTTCATTTGCTCCCTTTTTAAATGCTTTTGCAATATATATTTTTGGGACTGAGAATACATGCGCTACTTTTATAAATGCTTTACGAAATAGACACAAGTGATCGAAACTACATTCTATGGTTGGATTATCAAATCGAATATCACCCTATATAGTCTGGTAATCTAAGAATTAGGGAACAGAAACCCTAATTGACGCGAACTCTAAAGATAGATCTATCGGGCCCAACAAGCCCCATCCAAAGTACCGGATGCTTTAGTACTTCGAAATTTATATCATGTCCGAAGGAGGATCCCGGAATGATGGGGATATTCTTATATGCATATTGTGAATGTCGGTTACCAGGTGTTCAATCCATATGAATGATATTTTTGTCTCTATGCATGGGACGTATGATTATGAGAAATGGAAGTATGAAATCTTGTGGTCTATTAAAATTATGAAATGATTCTTTATGATAAACTAATGAACTCACCAACCTTTTGGTTGACACTTTAAAGCATGTTTATTCTCAGGTACGAAAGAAATCTTCCGCTGTGCTTTTGCTCATATTATAGATATTACTTGGAGTCATTCATGACATATTACAAAAGATGTTGCATTCGAGTCGTTGAGTTCATCAAGATTATTATTAAGTCAATTATATTTGGATATATTATGAAATGCTTTACATGCCTGTCAACTGTCGATGTAACGAAAGTTTGTCTTTTAAAAACGAATGCAATGTTTGTAAAATTTATCATATAGAGGTCAATTACCTCGTGATGTAATCAACTGTTGTGAATCGTTTGTAATCGATATGGACTTCGTCCGGATGGATTAGGACGGGTCTTCACAGTTGGTATCAGAGCGGTGGTCTTAGCGAACCGGGTCTTGCATTAGTGTGTCTAACTGATAGTCGTTAGGATGCATTAGTGAGTCTGGACTTCGACCGTGTCTGCATGTCAAAAGTTTTGCTTATCATTTTTGTCGGAAATCATCTGCTTATCATCCTTAGGAAATTACATGCTCATTATTCTTAGTCTAGACACGTTTTACTGCATTGACTGCATGAATAGTGTATAGACAAAATTCATATCTTAGTGTATCTGCTACTTCATATCTTAGCGTATCTGTTACTGTGACTTCACCTGACAACTTTCGTAGATTCCTCCGTAACTTATGGGATTTTAGTATTATATATGCATATGTAAATTATGTATTGCAGGGTACTAATCTACATCCTATAATCTATTTCTTATCGAAAATCCTTCATCTGATCGTACGAGATGAATCCTGCAACCAGTTCGAGTCCCTCAGATTCCGATAGCTATTCCGATAGTTATTCCGACAGCTATTCCGACATAGATGTTCACCTAAGCTCCGAAAATAGCGTCACCGGCATGAATCAACCAATCAGCCATTATCAATTCATCTGATGGGTTCGTAGTTGACTTAATTAATGGAAACGCGCAGAAGGCGATCCCTTCCACTAACCGAATTCACCTCTTGACAATGAACCTGAAGCATTTACCGGCGAACCTGTTCGAGACACCATTTTCAGTCTCATTTCCGGGGTAACTCGACAAGATTATATTCTATCCACAATTCTGAACCTTATTCATCCGCTCGTTCAGACCGACAATCATCCTGGAGTAATAAGTCAACGAACTTCGCGCTCGAATAATCAATTCGAAGAATATGGTACAAAATGTACCAGCTTCAGCAACATCACCGGCACCAACAGTACCATCAATAACAGCACCAGTACCATCAACAATCCATGTTTCAATATCATCATCTGTACTTTGAGTATGATCTTCGTTCTACGTACCGTTCTACCTCATTTATCTTCGTTCGACATGGCGAATATGTAATCTCTAAAGTTTTAGAGATTATTTATTCTAATTCCAACCGAAAAGCAAATGAGTTTAATATCATACTAACTCATTAAATCCATGAATACATCTGAAGAAAATATATATGTATATATATTTTCATAAAGATGGTAATTAAAAATTCTTTCGTACAAACTGTTAATGGTGAAAATATTTTTTAACGGGTAGGTAATACCCGAGGAATATTTAGATTTCACATTAATAAGTTACACTGTACATTCGACGAAGTTGATTCAACAGTCATTTACTATTCTACTTACAACCACCGATATACGTATCCGTTCACCGCAGAATAACCATTTTCATTCAATTTCATATTTAGATTTTGACCTACCAAAATCCAACAAGTGGCATAACGAAGAAAACATTGGACAAAATAAAATTTGTTAGAAACAAACAAATTAACTATGAGAAATTCTATTAAGAATCCACGCTAACAAAATCCTAGCTAACTGTTCCTAACTAACTGTTAATTCCTTATTACATTTAATTATCGCAATTTTAATTCTCGCAATTTTATTTATCGTCATTTAATTTCTGTTATTTATTTTACGCACTTTAAATATCGGGACACGTATACAAGGTTTTGACATATCATATCGACGCATCTATATATATTATTTGGAATAACCATAGACACTCTATATGCAGTAATGATCGAGTTCTCTATATAGGGTTGAGGTTGATTCTATAATAATATATATACTTTGAGTTGTGATTGAGTCTGAGACATGTGCACGGGTCACGATACGTATTAATTAATTCGAATATTATATAGTAAACTATATAAGAATTATTAGTTGTACACTGCTAACTATGGACTACCAACATTGGACAATTAAAATGAATTAAAATATTGATTATAACATATGAAACTAAACAATTCTTCAAGTTTGCCACTTGATTTCATCTTAAACCTCATTTGTATCTTGACGATTCCAATCTGCGTTCAAAACTTTCATGATTCTTGAAAATGCCTCAATCGAAAGGATGAATCAACTGCACTTCATCTACGGAAGAAAAGATCGATGCATATAGTTATGCACATGAAAACACTCGGAATCTGAGTAAACGTTTAACACATAACTGTGCTAATTTCTTTAGTGTTATTATTACCCAAAATAACTTTGCTGTTCTTCTTCAAAATAGCCAATTTTGTCACAGCTCCAGCAAGACAACTTCGACTTTTCGTACGAAACAACCTTATTATAACCTTGATTTATATGTGTACTCTTTTATTGTTACCGGGGAACCTTTTATATTCCATCATATTATCAGCAGACGTACCAGTAACCTCGTTGCTCCTTGGTTTAAATCTCTCCGACAAATCACTATATTTATCTATTGAAGTCTCATCATGTACTCATTCGCATCTTGTAACGAGAACTGCCATACCAATTATCGGGAATTAGCAATCAGTACTTTGAAAACTCACAGCATATCTACATCAACAGTTATATATATAATATTTATCTCTTAGAAATTATGGTCTTTCAATTCTGAAATTTTGAAAAGTACTCAGCCTACGAATCAATACATTAAACTTTGAAAAAGCTGAATGAAGCAGCAGAAACTGTGGGCAACTGTAAACGACCTTAATCGTCGGAAGTTTGATGATAAAGAATAGTATGTTGGAAAAACTCAGAAAAGTTGGAACTGAAAAACTGAGTGAGCAAACTACTTAGGAGTCTCTGAACAAATCACAAGGACTAAACTTGTACATTAAGAATCCTGATGATTCTGTTTCAGATGAAATCTTTAACGAATACCTTACTTCTGACTCCAAACTCTTGCGGACAAATTTACTTCACACCATCCTTCGATATTAGAAATTCCAAAATATCATCATCAATATCTTCGATATTTCTGAGGATATTTTCATAAATATTCTCGTCCGAAATTATATACCTCTTCGTGCTTCCTGTGTATCATTATATTGGAAACATACAATAGAAAATTTAGTACCGAAAAGCAGATTATGCGAAACTATGAAGAAAGCCGGGGACAAATCACAAAGAATAAGTTTGACTTCAAAGAATTCAAATGATTCAATGTCTGTTAAAGTCTTTAGTGAATATCTTGCTCCTTACTCTAAACCCTTGCAGACAATAGTTTCTATCATCCTCTGATCTTAGATATTCCGAGATATTATCGTATCTTTCATTATAAATATCCTCCATATTTCTGAAGATATTTTCATAACTATTCTTATCTGAAATCATTAATCTCTTCGTGCTATCAGTGTTACATCATATAGAAACTGTTAGTTTCTATATTATGTAAACTTTCGAGCCTAAAATATGAATGTTATTGAAGTAATGTTGGGAACTGATGCATGAGTGAGTATAATATAATGACACTTGATCAACGTGATTATATTACAGTAAGTTATGCTGAGTTTCTAATGAGACGTGATGATTCACAGATCATAACGTCATCACGTGCCATGTTACATAACTCTTTCATTCTGCGTAACTTCTGAACATATCAAGAAAGTATATTCTTGATAGTTCTATTCTCAATGATTCTGATAATTTGACAAATCAAATCGTACGATTACGTTCTTTCTTGGTTAGAACATTAAGTTCATTCGAAAACTCCGTACTTACGAATTCTGGACCGTTGCTCGCTTTACTAGAGGTCGAGAGAAAAATAAAAAGGCAAAGAGATCCAAAATATAAGAGAAAATATAAAGCCCAATAATAGCATGAAGGTTACAAACCATGGATATTAATATAAATAGTAATATAAGGACACGGTAGAATTAAGAATAGTATCACCCCAAGATAATAGTAGAAGTAAACAGATTTTTCTGGTGGAAAGATTGAAAAGAGGGATGACAGAAATGATAATTAGAAAAATATCAAGGATTAATTAAGCATTTTCACAATCTTTTGGATATATGAACTAAGAAAGAAAGTATAGGAATGTTGAGAATAATGGAACGAAAGAACTTAATTTATAGTGAAAATATCAGACAGAGTATTCGAGACAGATCACCGTATTTAATTATAGAGATCTTAATCTCCTTATTCACCGAAGAATCAAATCTTTTAGATTTCAAAGATTTTCTTTAAATCCCTTGAATTTCGGAATTCAACCAAGGCAACGTCATAAGTTAAGATACACTTTATTTTTTAAATTCAACCCTGACTCTGTCAAAAGTTAAGATGAATCTTTACTTTCCTATTTCACTCTTTGGTGATAGCTTCATTCGTATTCTTCGAATAATCGAGATATTTTTATCCATATCACTCAATGATGATAAAACTCAATTTATCAACTCATATTCGTCATGAAAACATTTTTATGGTTAGCCATGACCACCTCACTCAAATTTCGGGACGAAATTTCTTTAACGGGTAGGTACTGTGATGACCCGGGAATTTCTGACTAAATTTAAACTTAATATTTATATGATTTCGACACGATAAGCAAAGTCTGTAAGGTTGAGTCTTAAAAACTTTGAACATGTGTTCATGTATACATTTAAACCCTTGACTGTTTTCCAACGATTCACGAACAATTGTATATAATTAAATATGTATACTTATATGTATAAATGTAAATATATATAAATATAAATGAAAGTGTATATATATAATAAATTGAATTAATAAAATACACTTTAATTAATTGGAATTAAGAATGTAAAATGTTAAATAAAATAATTAAGTTACTATTAAAATGAATATATACAAATATATATATAATTTATAATTAGTTGTAATATATAAAAATTAAATAAATGTTATCATACAATATAATATTGGATATTATATTAAATGTAGTTACCAGTATAGTTGTTATATATTTATAATCAATATTAATAATATTATTAAAACCCATTATATGAGATTCGATACATTTGAGTTATTATAATTACTAATAATATTGTCATCGTTGTTAACATCATTATTATTATTATAACCAGTAGTAAAGTTTTAATTTTAATTATTATGATTAATATTAGTGATATTATTAGATATAAATGTATTATTAGTAATTATATCAACATTATTATGTTAATAATTATTAATACTATTAGTATTACCATTTAATATTATTAATATTAATAAACTTATTATCATTAATCTTTATTTAAAATTCAGAAGAAAGATTTATAAAAGGATATATGTTCAAGTCTTTTTCGAATTGTAGTAGATTGGTACATCCCATATCTTGTTGTTGAAATTAAATCACTAATTGAAGGAAGCAGTTTCACGTCCCCATCTCTCTTCACTTTTTTTTTTTAATTTATTTTACTGATTTCTTTTTTTTTTCTTCTGGCCGAACGAATTTAATATAAATCAATGATTTCATGTAGTAATGTGTTTACTTAATTTTCCTTTCATCATCAAATATCCATTACAACTGCTAAAGCCTTAATTCCGATAATGTAAAACAGAAAAATCAATTTCCAGCCCGTTTATACCCCTGTTCTTGAATAATTTGGCCAAAAATTCGAATTTGATTTTACTGCAAAATCTATTAATGCAACTTTGTTAGTGTTCCTTTACTCAAACTACCTGCAAAACTTCAAGTGTCAATTCTCAATATCAAGTTCCAATTGCGAAGTCAAAGTTTTATTTTAAAAAGTCAAACCGGGTGTTCATCAAAGAATTTGGATACGTTTTGATGTTTCAAGTCAAATTAACGAATCCATTAGTTTCTATGAGTGATTTAGAATACATTTCATGTAGAAATCGATAGCTAAAACCTTCTCAAAAATCAAATTTGAATTCGAGTTTTGTGTTATTCAGTTGCGACACCAGCAGGTTTTTTATTATTTTTATTATTATTGTTGTTGAATTATTTAAACCGCTATATCGCTATCTGCTTCTGTATTATTTCCATATTGTAAATTAAAGAAACCAAATAGTTTTGAGATTTAAACTGGATCGGAATTGAAAGAGGAAGAAGAAGAATATGTTTATTAAGGTATATGGGTTAAATAAATTCGAAGGTGAATCAAAACAGAAAAGTCGAGGCAGAGAGATGGTTAGGGAGTGATTCGGGTTAGCGAGTGGTCACGAGTTCGAGCCCGGGCAGGGGCATTGTATATCTTTTTAAGCCTTTTTGAGTGAGGTATAATCTTTTTATTATTATTATTTCATTATTATTATTATTATTATTACAATTATTAATTTTTAATTATTAAGATTATTATTAATATTGTTGTTATTATTATTGGTACTATAAGAATCATAATAATTATCATTATTAACATTGTTATAAGCATTAAAATAATTATTATCATTATTATAAGTATATAAATATTATTAGTGTTATCATTATTAATTTATCATTTTAGTATTATTATCACTATTAAGACTATGGTTATTATTATTATTAATTTTTATCATAATTATAAGTAATATATCTATTATTATTGTTATTACTATTATAAGTATCAATTATGATATTACTATTAAATTTAAAACTTTAATATTATTATTATCATGAGTACGTTTATTATTATTATGAAAGTAATATAATTTATTATCACTTTCGTAAATATTAGTATTAATATGTTTATAAATAATAGAAGTGTTAATATTAACATATATATCAATTTTAACCATATTGTTATTAGTATTATCGATATTAAGAAAGCTATTATTATTAGTAAATCATTATTATTGAAACTATCATTTTTGTTACAGACATATATTTTTTTTATATACCTAAATTATACTTAATACATATATTGTAATTATATTAATGGTTTTTATACCTACCTATCAAACATAATATCATTATTTATATGAATACTTATATATAACAAACTAATGATATTTTATATAATAGTAACCTTATACATATAGATATATTAATATAATTAAATAAATAGATATTAAACATTTTGAATATATATACAAACTAAATAAGTATAATATATAATTTAAAATATATAAATTTGTTCGATGACGATTATATGTGTTAATATGTATACAAATGATATAGGTTCGTGAATCCGAGGCCAACCCTGCATTGTTCAATATAGTCATATGTATTTTTACTACAAAATACATTAGGTGAGTTTCATTTGCTCCCTTTTTAAATGCTTTTGCAATATATATTTTTGGGTCTGAGAATACATGCGCTGCTTTTATAAATGCTTTACGAAATAGACACAAGTGATCGAAACTACATTCTATGGTTGGATTATCAAATCGAATATCACCCTATATAGTTTGGTAATCTAAGAATTAGGGAACAGAAACCCTAATTGACGCGAACTCTAAAGATAGATCTATCGGGCCCAACAAGCCCCATCCAAAGTACCGGATGCTTTAGTACTTCGAAATTTATATCATGTCCGAAGGGGGATCCCGGAATGATGGGGATATTCTTATATGCATATTGTGAATGTCGGTTACCAGGTGTTCAATCCATATGAATGATATTTTTGTCTCTATGCATGGGACGTATGATTATGAGAAATGGAAGTATGAAATCTTGTGGTCTATTAAAATTATGAAATGATTCTTTATGATAAACTAATGAACTCACCAACCTTTTGGTGGACACTTTAAAGCATGTTTATTCTCAGGTACGAAAGAAATCTTCCGCTGTGCTTTTGCTCATATTAGAGATATTACTTGGAGTCATTCATGACATATTACAAAAGATGTTGCATTCGAGTCATTGAGTTCATCAAGATTATTATTAAGTCAATTATATTTGGATATATTATGAAATGCTTTACATGCCTGTCAACTGTCGATGTAACGAAAGTTTGTCTTTTAAAAACGAATGCAATGTTTGTAAAATTTATCATATAGAGGTCAATTACCTTGCGATGTAATCAACTGTTGTGAATCATTTGTAATCGATATGGACTTCGTCCGGATGGATTAGGACGGGTCTTCACAGTTTAGAGCCTAAAGTGAATCCCAGGCTGGTTTTAAAACCCATGAAAATTTGATTCTACCATTTTCATGGCGTCTCAATTTTATTTTTATTTTTATTTTTATTTTAATTTTTTTATACTAAAAAAAAAAAAACTTTTTACTCATTGGCCGGAGGTCCACTCGGAAGCAATCTCTTTATTCGTCGAATAGAGAGAGGGATGACTTTCTCTACTTTCTGGGTAGAGAAATGACTTGTTTCTATTCTCGGATAGAGGAAGGATTGTCTACATCTCACCTCCCCCATACACCACTCTTTGTGGTATTAGGTTTTGTTGTTGTTGTTGTTGTTTGTTGTAGAATTAATAGTGTTATAAAGTTGATATGGTATTTGTTTGCTTTAGTGATCATGTTTATAATGGTATTTTGATTATTAATGCAAAATTATGGTTTGGTTTATTTTCAAGTACAGTTTATTTCGATTAAAGCTTACTGTTTATGGTGTGGTTTTGTAGTTTTTGAAGTTTATTTTGTTGAAATGGTTTGGTTTGTAGCAGGGGCGGTGCCAAGAATTTAGATCGTTGGTGGCACAAAATAGTATTGAATATAACGAGTGACAAAAAAATTAATCAACAAGTTAGGATTCAATATAATTATATAAAAAGACAAGTTATTATCTAATACAAATATCCGTTACAATATTCCATTCACTAAAAATGATCAACAACCGATTCAAGTTTTACACGAAATTGTAAATAAAAATAACAGACATAATGCATGACCTATAAACTCATGAATTATCAGGTTGTTTAATAAATATTTGGTCAATATATTAAATATTACTCGTATTGATTTGGGTCATGGGCTGGTGTCACAGCATGAAAATAAGGGTGATACTCATATAAAGTTAAAAGCTGTAGTATTATATGGCAATGGTGAGTGGGGGCACATGCACCCATAAGTTAACACATACCTCCGCCCCTGGTTTGTAGACTGTTTTAGAAGTATCATTCAGAAGCAGTTTGTTTATGACAAGGGGCGATCCTACATGTTGTCCCGTGGGGTCCTGTGACACCACTAGTTTTTTAAATTTTTTTACAAAGTAGCATTAAAAATTGTATAGGTCATCACTAAATAAAATCGTACGACCCCATATATTTTGAGAATTTGGAAGTTTATAATTTGGACCACTAAAATATTTGAAATTAGCCCACTTATATGATTTTATAGTATGGATCACTAAATATTAAATATTTAAATATTATAAAAAAACTCACACGTGATTCCAGTCCACTCCTTTTCTAATTTTTAGTCACTTTTTCAAAATTGCTTTACCTCTACTTCAGTACTTCTCCATTACTCCACTCCTTTCTAATTCCTAACCCTGTTATGAGATCTTGGCAAAGTGACAAAGAGAGTAACTCCCAATTTTACTCATCTGGCCATCCATATATATGGTACGAACATAGTATTCTTTTATTCTTCTACCAATTTTGCTTTTCCTTAAAATTGTTTTCATTTATGGTACAGACAACTAGGGCTTTTATTTATTTATTACTCATATAGTGGTAAAAGTGTTGATTAACTGATTTATATTAATTTTAATTATATTAACTTATAACTTATGACTAAGACTTACGGAGTACATTACTTGATTGTTAATTTGTTATTATTGCTTGTTACTTGATTGCTCTAATTTTAGTTGCATACTTACAGTTAGTGCTCTAATTTGTTACTTGATTGTTCTAATTTTAATCATGAAAGAATCGAAATCTGCACATTTTATTCATTGTTTTGCACACCAGTTACAGTTGGCACTCGTGTTTGTTGCAAAAAATCACTCTTCAATAAATGATTTCTTTGAGCAGATTTCTGGATTGCTGATAACTCCTAAATTATATAGTTTTTTGATAACATTTTGAGGAGTTATCTTAGTATTTTTGAGTCATTTTGATGCCAAAACACACTAAAATGGGTAAAAATGGGAAAAATATATTTCTAATGATTATGTCAAAGTTATGTATTAAACAAGATCAAAAATAAAGAAAATTGCAAAGTGGCTAGATGAAGCCGCCGGCTTTGGAGCTGAAAGTACAGAATATTCCAGAATCGATGTAAAAGTGAAAGAACTTGTTGATCAAGAAAAAGGCAAGAAAGCCGCCGGCTTCCCAATAAAGCCGCCGGCCTGGTTGACACGGTTTCTCAAACTTATCGATCAAGTTTAAGTAAAAAATGGAAACAAAATCAAGATAAAATCAGAAAGATCCGATGAATCAAGTGAAGCCGCCAGTTTCAGTATGACGGTTACAAGATTTAGCTTGCGGATAAAGTTTAACTTGCACGAGGAGTCACCGACTCAAGGCAAGCCGCCGGCTTCCCACTGAAGTCGCCGGCTTGGTCACTGCCCCAGAATTCTATAAATTAAGGCCTCTGGTCTCAGTTTTCGTAAGTTCAGAAGTAGATAGTTTTTCCAGATTTTGTTAGGTCATTTTCTAGGGGTTTTCTCTAAACCCTTAGGTTAGATTTACTTTTGTAATCAAGATTCAAGATTTAATTCAAGTCTTTTTACATCTACCTTCTTTTCAAAGTATGATTCTATCCTTATTTTATTGTTTTATCTATTTTATTTACTGTATTCGTTTCTGTTCGTCTTTTACTATGAACTAAACGTTCATAATGATTACGTGGACAAAAACTAAACTTCATCTGGGATTCAGATGAACCCGCCGGCTTCACTCTCAAGCCGCCGGCTTGGAGTGAAGGAAGCAGCCGGCTTCGTGCTTTATTCTGTGCAATTTCTGGTTCTTTTTCAGATCTGTATGGTTGAGTTTCTGTAATGATATTTGAATTGTTTTGAGTCTGTTTTGTTTGACTATACTTGTTTTCCATGCTTAATGATTAAATAACTTGATTTTAGGGTTGATTAGTCCTTGATCCGATAATCTATTATTCGATTCATGCTACTTGTTTAGATCTAGTCCACCAAACTTGTTAAATTGAATTGCATGCAACTAGGTTAAAGAACTTAATAGTGATAAACTTATTTGATTTAAGTTACGCTTATATAATAGAAGTTGATATTGTTAGGCTTAATCGAAGAACCTTCGTTTGGATTTGTTTAATTAATGATTGCATGAAAACTTAGTAGTAATTGACTTTCAGCTAGTAACTTGAGTTGATCTACTTGGTGTTTAATAGCTTATATAATTTGCCAGTCTATTTGCATATTGATCCTCATCACAAGATTGATATGTATCATGTAATTGAATTGAATATGAAGAATTAAGATGTTAGTTATGTTTAATGACCCATCCTAATCCATCTGGATGAATACATTACATTTGGTTACATCGTGAGGTACTTGACCTCTATATGATACATTTTACAAACATTGCATTCGTTTTTAAAAGACAAACTTTCATTATATCGAAAGTTGACATCATGCATACCATTTCATAATATATCCAACTATAATTGACTTAATAATAATCTTGATGAACTCAACGACTCGAATGCAACGTCTTTTGAAATATGTCATGAATGACTCCAAGTAATATCTCCAAAATGAGCAAATGCACAGCGGAAGATTTCTTTCAAACCTGAGAATAAACTTGCTTTCAAGTGTCAACCAAAAGGTTGGTGAGTTCATTAGTTTATCATAAACATTCATTTTCATCATTTTAATAGACCACAAGATTTCATATTTTTATTTGTACACGTAACCCGGGTACAAAATAATACGCGTAACTCGCGAATTAAAAATCATTCATATGGTGAACGCTTGATAACCGACTTAACTTTAATGCATAGAATGTCCCCAAACAGAACCTCTCGTCTGTATAATAATAATAATCTCGAAGTACTAAAGCATCCGTACCCCGGATGGGACTTGTCGAGGTCCATATATCTATCTTTAGGATTCGCGTCAATTAGGGGCCATACCCATTTTCTAATTATTAGGTTACCAAGCTAAAAAGGGGTGATATTCAATATTCATAATCCAGCCATAGAATGTAGTTTTTGATCACTTGTGTCTATTTCGTAAAACATTAATAAAATCAGCGCATGTATTCTCAGTCCCAAAAATATATATAAAAAGGGAGTAATGAAACTCACAATTCTGTATTTTGTAGTAAAAATACATATGACGATATTGAACAATGCAGGGTTGGCCTCGGATTCACGAACCTATATCATTTGTATATTTATTGATATTAATAGTTGTAATTGAACATATATATATATATATATATATATATATATATATATATATATATATATATATATATATATATATATATATATATATATATATATATATATATATATATATATAATGTATTAGTTATATCATTTTTATGTTAATAATATATATATGTTTTATATGTTCATTTTGTATATAAAAATATTAAATTTTGTTATGTTATATGTGTTAAATATATATATTTATGTATGTATTTCATTTGTTTATCGAAACAGTAGTTCTAATTATAATAAGTTAATATTAGTAAAGATAATGGTAATAACATTAATAATATACTTATGTTAATAATAACTCTAGTAGTAATAATAACAATGATATTAATAATAATACTTGTAAAAATATTAATTTTACTGTTTATGATAGTTATGATATTAATGATTTATTAATAATAATAATAACTTTATTAAAAATGATAATATTAATAATAATAATGATATTGTTAATAATGATGCATTTGTTTAATAATAATAATAATAATAATAATAATAATAATAATAATAATAATAATAATAATAATAATAATAATAATAATAATAATAATAATAATAATAATAGTTACAAAAGTGATACTAATACTAATATTAATGAGATTAATGATAACTTGTATTATTTTCATAATAATAATAATAATAATCCTAATCATAATCATAATAATAATAATAATAGTTCACCTATTAGTGATAAGAATAATAATTTTCATAGTTGTATTTATAATCATAATAAATGAGAATTTTATCATAATACTTATATTAGTAATAATAATGTTAATAACTATAATATTAATACTAATAACAATAATAATAATAATAATACTAATGGTGATACTAATAATAATTATGATATTCATAATACTTAATAATAATAGTACTACTAATAATAATAATAACAATAATTATAATAATAATAATAACAATTAATGATAGAATAAAAAAAAAAAAATAAGTGTATACCCCTTCAAAAGCTTTGTCTAAAAAGGAATGCTCTGGACCGGGCTCGAACCCGTGACCCCTCAAATACCCGCTAACACCTTAACCAACTGAGTTGATGCTCATTTTCTGATGATTAAAACCCACAAACAAAAATATATAACTCGTCTTCCTTGGTTCTACTTCATCTTCCTCTTCAATCCAAAATCCAAACGATTAAACTAAAATTTATCACTCGAATTCAGTTAATAGTTTTGGTTTTAAAAAAAATTTCAAACGAAATAAAAATGATTATTTGTGGTGATTGGAATTATCAGGAAAAAGAAACAATTAAAAGCAGCAGCAGCAGTAAGCTTCGCGAGGGAGGAAAAAAAATATAGTGAACTCATACATTGATTTTAAAATATTGACACAATTAAGTTATGATTACAACATGGAATATGTGTTAAACCGTTCATAGAACCTTCGAAACTCGTTAATTGATCCAGAAACAACAACAAGAAATCGAATTTCATGAAGAACAAATTGTTTGACTTTTTCAAAATTAAACTTTGACTCAGAAATTTGAATTCAAATCGAAAAATTAGAAACTGAAACTTTACAGAAAGTTTAACTAGAGTAATCCTAACACAATTGCATTATTAGTTTTTGAAAATTAATTCGAATTTGATTTTTGGATGAAAAGTTTCAAAACAGAGGTATACGGTTTAAAGAAAAATTTCTGTTTATTTAATCAGATAAAATCGGACACTTGCTGTTTATAATTGATATGGAAGATGGAGAAATCGAATATTTCCTTATCAACTCCTAACCTGATCGACTATAAAGGGAAGGTGTATATCGACCTTCAGACACAGACAAGTAGGAAAAAAATAAAAAAAAAATAAAGTGGAGAGGGATTGCTAACAGAATGTGATTGTATTGGATTTGATTCGATACACTGGTAATCATAATTGAGACAGGAAACAAACTTATTAAAGTTTGATTGAGATATCGAACAGAATTTTTAATTCATTTATATATATATATATATATATATATATATATACCTTTAATTATTTATCTTATTATTTATTAATAAAATGAATTTACTGCTTATATATATATATATATATATATATATATATATATATATATATATATATATATATATTAGTATATTTATACATATATATAAAATTTATATATGTTTTATGCATATCTATATATACGTACATAAATATTATTTTTTTAAATATATACCGTATGTATGATCTTATCCTATTATTATTAATAATTAATAATTAATAATTGTAACTATATTAATAATAATAATAATAATATTGTATTTAATTATAAAAATAATATTATTCATATTAATAATTTGTATTATTTATAATTATAATGATGACTATAATAACAATAAAGGATTCTAATGATAATGATAATAATAACTAAAATTATAATTTTTACTACTAATTTTTACTACTAATTATAGTAATAATGATATTAATATTGATAATAATAACATTAGTAATTATAACACCTTATATGTATTAACTTTCATATCTATATAATGTATATTGAAAATTAATAATTTAACAAGTAGTGATATTAATATTAATGTTAATAATAATAATGGAAGTAATAATAACGTTAGTATAACAATTATATTTTAAACCTGTAATTAATTTGATGTAATATTTAATAAGTATGTAATATATATATTACATAATATCTTTTATCAAATATAGAATATTTATAAATTATATATATATATATATATATATATATATATATATATATATATATATATATATATATATATATATATATATATATATATATATATATTACTATATATACTATTACTTTTATATATATTGGTAGCAACTTAAATATTCTGTTCATTAGTTTACATTTTTAATTTCAATTGATTAAATTGTATTTTATTATTTCAAACTATGATATATACTTTTGTTTATATTTATATCTATATATATTTATTTGTAACTAACTGTTCGTGAACCGTCGGTAATGGTCGAAGGGTAATTGAATACATGAACACCGTTCAGATTTTTGAGACTTCATCATTACAGACTTTGCTTATCATGTCGAAACCATATAAAGATTAAGTTTAAATTTAGTCAAAAATTTCCGGGTCGTCACAGTACCTACCCGTTAAAGAAATTTCGTCCCGAAATTTGATTGGGATGGTCATGGCTGACAATAAATATGTTTTCATGATGCATACGAGTTGATAAATAGAGTTTTATCATCATTGAGTAATATGGATAAAACAATTCGATCACGCGAAGAGTATAAATGAAGCTATCACAAAAGAGCTAAATGAGAAAATAAAGTCTCGCCATATCTTTTGACGTAGACATGATTGATTTCCGGAGTTCAAGGGATTTAGGGGAAATCTTCGTAATAAGATTTGGTTCTTTGGTAGAAAGGAAAATTAAGATCTCTATAATTAAATACGGTGATCTGCCTCGATTACTCTGTCTAATATTTTCATTATACATTGAACTTTTTCCGTTTCATCATCACTCTCATTTTCTATACTTTAATTCATATTTCCAAATCATCAGTCAATATGCTTCATCCAGTTTAATTCTGAATATATTCTTGACTTTCATATCAATCATTCTCCTTTTTCATCTATCACCGAAGGAATCTGTCTACTTCTACTATGCTCTTGGGTTTATAGTGTTTTTAGTTCTCCCGAGTCTTTATATTACTATACACATTGATATACACGGTTTGTAATTTCGCCGTTGTTGTTGGGCTTTATATTTTTCTTTATATTTCAAAGTCCCATCTTCTATCTTCTATAATCATTGTTATCCACAGTTCCTATTTGCTGTGATTTATACTCCAATTTCTATTTCGGAGCTTCATTCTTTTGTTTTCTTTTCTTGTCATTAAGCACCGCATGTAATGGTCTAGAATTCGTAGATATGAAGTTTCGAACGAACATAACTAATGTTCTAAGAGAGAGATTGTAATAGCACGATCTTGATTGGTTAAATTACCAGAATTCAAGAGAAAAGATAGAACTATCAAGAAATTATGTTCTTGATACGTTTATATATTAGATAGAATGTAAGAGTCGTGTAACATGACACATGATGACGGTATGGGCTGTGAATCATCATGTTTCATTAGAAACTCAGCATGACTTACTGTAATATAATCACGTTGATCAAGTGTCATTATATTATACTAACTCATGCTTCAGTTCCCAACACTACTTCAAAAACATTCATATTTTAAATTTGCATCTTTCAGAATTTAGAAACTAAAACAGTTTCCTTTCTGATGTAACACTGACATCGCGAAAAGATAAATTATTTCAGATCAGAATAGTTATAAAAATATCTTCAGAAATATCGAGGATATTTATAATGAAAGATACGATGATATTTTTGAATTTCTAATATCGATGGATGATGATGAAGATTGTCCGTAAAAGTGTAGAGTCTGGAGCAAGGTATTCGTTAATAACCTCAGCAGATACTAGATCATTTGGATTCTTTGAAGGCAGGTTTAGTCTTTGTGATTTGTCCATAGCCTCCTTCATGGTTTGTTCAATTCGTTTTTCAGTATCAAAACTTTTGAGCTTTTTCAGTATGTCGCTCTTTATTATCAAACTTTTGACTGTTTAAACAGTCTCCAGTTTTCGCTGCTTCATCAGCTTTTTCAGAACTCAGAGATCTGATTCGTAAGCTAGAGTGCTTTTCAGGAATTCAGAGATTCCGAATTGAAGTTCATCAGTCCAGAAGATATACATTATATATAGATATATAACTGTTGACGTAGGAACGCTGCGAAATTCGAGAATTAATGGTTAATGCTTCCCGGTATTTGGTATAACAACTATCGTTACAAGAGGTCGATGGGTACATGATAGGGTTTCAATGAACGAATATAATAGTTTTTCCGGAGAGACTCAAGCCAATAAGTAATGAAGTTGCTGATAAGTTTACTGCTAATATGGTGGAATATAAACGGTTTCCAGGTAACGATGACGAAAAGCAACTTATATATCAAGGTTATAATAGAGTTTATTCGAATGAAAAGCTGAAATTGATTTGCTAAAGCTCTGACAAATTTGGCTACTTTGGAAAGGGATTGCAAAGTTATTTTCGGTAATAACAACGCCAAAGGAGCTAGTACGGATACATGTTAAACGTTTACTCAAGTTTTGAGTGTTTTTCAGGTGTATAACTATATGCATCAATCTTTTCTTCCGTAGATGAAGTGCGATTGGTTCATCCTCTGGATTGAGGTGTTTTCAAGATTCGTGGAAGACTTGAACGCAGATTGGAATTGTCAAGATACAAATGAGGTTTAAGATGAAATCAAGTGGCAAACTTGAAGAATTGTTTAGTTTCATATGTTATAATCAATATTTTAATTCATTTTAATTGTCCAATGTTGGCAGTCCACAGTTAGCAGTTCACAATTAGTAATTCAATAATTCATATATAGTTTAATATATAATATTCGAATTAATTAATACGTATCGTGACCCACTGTATACATGTCTCAGACTCGATCACAACTCAAAGTATATATATTATTATAGAATCAACCTCAACCCTGTTTAGCGAACTCGAGCATTACAGCATATAGAGTGTCTATGGTTATTCCAAATAATATATATAGATGACGTCAATATGATATGTCAAAACATTGTATATGTGTCCCGATCTATACGACGATATTTAAAATGCGTAAAATAAATAACAGAAATTAAACGATGATAAATAAAATTGCGAGAATTAAAATTGCGATAAATAAATTGCGATAAATAAATGTAATAAGGAATTAACAGTTAGCTAGGATTTTGTTAGCGTGGATTCTTAATAAAATTTCTCATAGTCAATTTGTTTGTTTCTAACAAATTTTATTTTGTCCAATGTTTTCTTCATTATGCCACTTGTTGGATTCTGATAGGTCAAAATTCAAATATGAAATTAAATGAAAATGGTTATTCTGTGGTGAATGGATTCGTATATCTGTGGATGTAAGTAGGATAGTAATTGACTGTTGAATCAGATTCAAAGAATGTACATTGTAACTTATTAATGTGAAATCTAAATATTCCTCGGGTATTACCTACCCGTTAAAATATTTTCACTATTAACAGTTTGTACGAAAGAATTTTTTAATTACAATCTTTATGAAAATATACTTACATATATATTCTCTTCAGATGTAATCATGGATTTAATGAGTTAATATAATATTAATCTCATTTGATTTACCATTAGAACTAGAATACATAATCTCTAAAACATTAGAGATTACATAATCGACATGAAGAACGAAGATAATTGATGTAGAATGATACGTAGAATGATGATTATACTCGAGGTACAGAATGAGATGTTGAGGCATGGATTGTTGATGGTACTGGTGCTGTCACTGATGGTATTGTTGGTGTCGGTGATGTTGCTGAGGCTGGTAAATTTTGCACCATATTCTCCAAATTGATTACTAGAGTGCGAAGTTCGTTGACTTGTTCTATTATTCCGGGATGATTGTCGGTCGGAATGAGTGAATGAATAAGGTTTAGAATTTTAGATAGAATATAATCATGGCGAGGTATTCGGGAAATGAGGGTGAAAATGGTGTTTCGGACTGGTTTGCCGGTAAGTGCTTCGGGTTCTCCGTCAAGAAGTGAATTCGGTTGGTGGAAAGGATTGCCTTCTTCGCTTCTCCATAGGTTAAGTCGTCTACGAACCCATTCCCAATTCATCCAGAATTGACGATGACTAGTTTGGTTGATCCATTTCATTTACACTGCTTTCGGAGCTTAGGTGAATATCCATGTCGGAATAGCTGTCGGAATAACTATCGGAATAGTTATCGGAATCTGAGGGACTCGAACTGGTTGAGAGATTCATCTCGTACGATCAGATGAAGGATTTTCGATAAGAAATAGATTATAGGATGTAGATTAGTACCCTGCAATACATAATTTACATATGCATATATAATACTAAAATTCCATAAGTTACGGAGGAATCTACGGAAGCTGTCAGGCAAAGGTAACAATAACAGATATGCTAAGATATGAATTTATCTATACACTGTCTATGCAATAGAGGCAGCAAGACGTGTCTAGACTTTAAGGATGATAAGCAAATAATTTTCGACACTAAATGATAAGCAAAGCTTTTGACATGCAGACACGGTCGAAATCCAGACCCACTAATGCATCTAAACAACTATCAGTTAGACACACTAATGCAAGACCTGGTTCGCTAAGACCACCGCTCTGATACCAACTTTAATGACCCGTCCTAATCCATCTGGATGAATACATTACATTTGGTTACATCGCGAGGTACTTGACCTCTATATGATACATTTTACAAACATTGCATTCATTTTTAAAAGACAAACTTTCATTACATCAAAAGTTGACGACATGCATACCATTTCATAATATATTCAACTATAATTGACTTAATAATAATCTTGATGAACTCAACAACTCGAATTCAACATCTTTTGAAATATGTCATGAATGACTCCAAGTAATATCTCTAAAATGAGCAAATGCACAGCGAAAGATTTTTTTCAAACCTAAGAATAAACATGCTTTCAAGTGTCAACCAAAAGGTTGGTGAGTTCATTAGTTTATCATAAACATTAATTTTCATCATTTTAATAGACCACAAGATTTCATATTTTTATTTGTACACGTAACCCGGGTACAAAATAATACGCGTAACCCGTGAATTAAAAATTATTCATATGGTGAACGCTTGATAACCGACTTAACTTTAATGCATAGAATATCCCCAAACAGAACCTCTCGTCTGTATAATAATAATAATCTCGAAGTACTAAAGCATCCGTACCCCGGATGGGACTTGTCGAGGTCCATATATCTATCTTTAGGATTCGCGTCAATTAGGGGCCATACCCGTTTCCTAATTATTAGGTTACCAAGCTAAAAATGGGTGATATTCAATATTCATAATCCAGCCATAGAATGTAGTTTTTGATCACTTGTGTCTATTTCGTAAAACATTAATAAAATCAGCGCATGTATTCTCAGTCCCAAAAATATATATAAAAAGGGAGTAATGAAACTCACAATTCTGTATTTTGTAGTAAAAATACATATGACGATATTGAACAATGCAGGGTTGGCCTCGGATTCACGAACCTATATCATTTGTATATTTATTAATATTAATAGTTGTAATTGAACACATATATATATAAATGTATTAGTTATATTATTTTTATGTTAATAATATATATATGTTTTATATGTTCATTTTATATATAAAAATATTAAATTTTGTTATGTTATATGTGTTAAATATATATATTTATGTATGTATTTCATTTGTTTATCGAAACAGTAGTTCTAATTATACTAAGTTAATATTAGTAAAGATAATGGTAATAACATTAATAATATACTTATGCTAATAATAACTCTAGTAGTGATAATAACAATGATATTAATAATAATACTTGTAAAAATATTAATTTTACTGTTTATGATAGTTATGGTATTAATGATTTATTAATAATAATAATAATAACTTTATTAAAAATGATAATATTAATAATAATAATGATATTGTTAATAATGATACATTTGTTAAATAATAATAATAATAATAATAATAATAATAATAATAATAATAATAATAATAATAATAATAATAATAATAATAATAATAATAATAATAATACTAATAGTTACAAAAGTGATACTAATATTAATATTAATGAGATTAATGATAACTTGTATTATTTTCATAATAATAATAATAATAATAATAATAATAATAATAATAATAATAATAATAATAATAATAATAATAATAATAATAATAATAATAATAATAATAATAATAATAATAATAATCCTAATCATAATCATAATAATAATAATAGTTCACCTATTAGTGATAATAATAATAATTTTCATACTTATATTTATAATCATAATAAATGAGAATTTTATCATAATACTTATATTAGTAATAATAATGTTAATAACTATAATATTAATACTAATAACAATAATAATAATAATACTAATGGTGATACTAATAATAATTATGATATTCATAATACTTAATAATAATAGTACTACTAATAATAATAATAAAAATAATAATAATAATAATAATAATAATAATAATAATAATAATAATAATAATAATAATAATAATAATAATAATAATAATAATAATAATAATAATAATAATAATAATAATAATAATGATAGAATTAAAAAACAAAAAATAAGTGTATACCCCTTCAAAAGCTTTATCTAAAAAGGAATGCCCTGGACCGGGCTCGAACCCGTGACCCCTCAAATACCCACTAACACCTTAACCAACTAAGCTGATGCTCATTTTCTGATGATTAAAACCCACAAACAAAAATATATAACCCGTCTTCCTTGGTTCTACTTCATCTTCCTCTTCAATCCAAAATCCAAGCGATTAAACTAAAATTTATCACTTGAATTCAGTTAATAGTTTTGGTTTTAAAAAAAATTTCAAACGAAATAAAAATGATTATTTGTGGTGATTGGAATTATCAGAAAAAAGAAACAATTAAAAGCAGCAGCAGCAGTAAGCTTCGCGAGGAAGATAAAAATAATATAGTGAACTCATACATTGATTTTAAAATCTGAACCCAAATAAAGTTATGATTACAACATGAAATATGTGTTAAACCGTTCATAGAACCTTCGAAACTCGTTAATTGATCCAGAAACAACAACAAGAAATCGAATTTCATGAAGAACAAATTGTTTGACTTTTTCAAAATTAAACTTTGACTCAGAAATTTGAATTCAAATCGAAAAATTAGAAATCAAAACTTTATAGAAAGTTTAACTAGAGTAATCCTAACACAATTGCATTATTAGTTTTGAAAATTAATTCGAATTCGATTTTTGGATGAAAAGTTTCAAAACAGAGGTATACGGTTTAAAGAAAAATTTCTGGTTATTTAATCAGATAAAATCGGACACTTGCTGTTTATAATTGATATGGAAGATGGAGAAATCGAATATTTCCTTATCAACTCCTAACCTGATCGACTATAAAGGGAAGGTGTATATCGACCTTCAGACACAGACAAGGAGGAAAAAAATAAAAAATAAATAAAGTGGAGAGGGATTGCTAACAGAATGTGATTGTATTGGATTTGATTCGATACACTGGTAATCATAATTGAGACATGAAACAAACTTATTAAAGTTTGATTGAGATATCGAACAGAATTTTTGATTCATATATATATATATATATATATATATATATATATATATATATATATATATATATATATATATATATATATATATATATATATATATATATACACCTTTAATTATTTATCTTATTATTTATTAATAAAATGAATTTACTGCTTTTTTATATATATTAGTATATTTATACATATATATAAAATTTATATCTGTTTTATGCATATCTATATATACGCACATAGGTATTTTTTTATTATTTTTTATTTTTTATATATACTGTATGTATGATCTTATCCTATTATTATTAATAATTAATAATTAATAACTGTAATTATATTAATAATAATAATAATAATAATATTAATAATATTAATAATAATATTAATAATAATAATAATTTTTTAACTATAAAAATAATATTATTCATATTAATAATTTGTATTATTTATAATTATAATGAAGACTATAATAACAATAAAGGATTCTAATGATAATGATAATAATAACTAAAATTGT
The DNA here is from genome assembly GCF_046630445.1 of Rutidosis leptorrhynchoides. Lineage (NCBI taxonomy): Eukaryota > Viridiplantae > Streptophyta > Magnoliopsida > Asterales > Asteraceae > Rutidosis > Rutidosis leptorrhynchoides. Next base: position 719,167,885 of record NC_092333.1, read on the forward strand.
AATTTTTACTACTAATTATAGTAATAATGATATTAATATTAATAATAATAATAACATTAGTAATTATAACACCTTATATGTATTAACTTACATATCTATATAATATATATTGAAAATTAATAATTTAACAAGTAGTGATATTAATATTAATGTTAATAATAATAATGGAAGTAATAATAACGTTAGTATAACAATTATATTTTAAACCTGTAATTAATTTGATGTAATATTTAATAAGTATGTAATATATATATTACATAATATCTTTTATCAAATATTGAATATTTATAAATTATATATATATTACTATATATACTATTACTTTTATATATATTCATAGCAACTTAAATATTCTGTTCATTAGTTTACATTTTTAATTTCAATTGATTAAATTGTATTTTATTATTTCAAACTATGATATATACTTTTGTTTATATTATATCTATATATATTTATTTGTAACTAATTGTTCGTAAACCGTCGGTAATGGTTGAAGGGTAATTGAATACATGAACACCGTTCAGATTTTTGAGACTTCATCATTACAGACTTTTCTTATCATGTCGAAACCATATAAAGATTAAGTTTAAATTTGGTCAAAAATTTCCGGGTCGTCACATTATGCACATCACATATCTAGCATATGCTTTAAGTCCTACTTATTGATTGATATGCAACACTTAGTTTAACCTATTAAGGGATAATAATTGGTATATGATTATTATTCTACTTTGTGTTAATATAAGTCATGAAACTTATCTAATATGATTCCCGTATGAATTAATTGTCCATGTAATCACTTGTATCTTCACTTGTATCTTTACTTGTATTGTATTTTATTTAAAATCTTGAATTCCTTATTTTACTTTGTTTATCTTTAAAAGCAAACTCTTTCCTAAGAGATAAATCTATCCCATAAAAGACATAAAAACATATCTTAAATTCTTTAATAAGAATTAAATAATAAAACAACTCTTATCCATACCTAGCACTTCCCTTGGGACGATAACCTAATATACTACCTCTGATCGGGTTTTGTTGCTCGTTAGAGTGTAAAAAGTGTAATAATAAAGGTTATATAAATTTAAAAGTTTGAAAGTCAAATTAAGCAATACACACTTTTGCACATCAACTTTTTGGCGCCGCTGCCGGGGAAGTGTAGCGCGGTAAATATGGAAGTTCGATATACTTTGGTTATTGATATTTCTTGAAAATGGGTGATGACTGTCTTCCTTTAGGGGAGGGTTGCTGGGGTTCCGATTTAAAGGCTCCTACCCAAACCTAGACGCTGACGGGTCACTTAAGTATTGAAAGATTCAATAGGCCATGTATGTTTGATTATTCGTTGTTATGCGATAAAAGTTGTTATTTAATTTTTACATTATTAATTATGTTATTGATATTTATTATATTTATTTATTTAAAATTTAATAATATATTTAGATATTTCTTAAATATTAATATAAACATAAAACTTAAATATATATATCCTTTAAGGCTTAAAAGATTTTCTCCTAAAATATTTCTTTTCATGATTTTAGATCACATGATTACTCGGTCCAAGAAACCAGTCTTACAAAGAACGTTGTCAAATCCTGATATATTATTTAAACTTTCTAAGGATTCAAAAATTGTTAAGAAATTAGATTTCCAAAAGGGAACTACTTCTAATGATGATTCATTATCTAGCCCCCCCGTCTAGTCCTAATTCTAATTTGAGATCTATTTTTGGTTCAGAAATTAAAATGACTGATTCAATGGAAGCGTTAATGAAAGCTGGTCGGGAAGGATTAGGTCATGCTATTACTCAGCCCGAATAAAAGAAAATTTTGATATTAAGGGTCCTATTTTTCATTTACTTAAAGATAATCAATTTAGGAGTACGGAGAAGGAAGATGCTAATGCCCACATTCGGAATTTTAAAGATATTTGTAATCTGTTTAACATTAATAATGTGGAAAGTAATATTGTTTATCTTCGTCTCTTCCCATAGTCACTAAAAGATGAAGCTAGGGAATGGTTGAACTCGTTACCTGAAGGAGATATTACTAGTTGGGATATGATGGTTGAAAAGTTTCTCACTCAATTCTTTCCTGCGTCTAAAACTGTCACCCTTCAAACTGAAATTGCTAATTTTCGTCAGAAAACTAATGAGTCTCTTTATTCTGCTTGGGTTAGATTTGGTCAAATGCTTAGAGGTTGTCCACAACATAGTTTGGATAAATTTAAAAAGGTAACTACTTTCTATAAGGGTTGTGATTTTGCTATGAGAAGAGAGATTGATACATCTGCTGGAGGGAACATTATGAGTAAAACTGCCAAAGAAGCTGAAACCTTGATTAATAAGTTGGTTGCGCATTCCCATGATTGGCACCAAGACTTAGATATTTCTCGTTCGGTGAAATCTGTTAGTTTTGATTCTGAAGATATGGTTAAGGCTATGAATGTGCAATTGGGTAATTTAGGAAGGCAAATTGAAAAGCTTACTAAGGAGATGCATATGATTAAGGTAGGTTGTGAAAAATGCCAAGGTCCTCATGCTACTAAGGATTGTGTTGCTAGTCTTACTATGGAGCAAGTTGAGAATGTTTCGTATGTGAATCAATTCCAAGGAAACTCAAACTACCGTAATAATTATAATGCACCTTATCCTACTAATAATAAAAACCCACCTGGTATCTTTCCTGTTAGAGCACCTTTCATTCCAAATTCTTCTAATGATAGGAAGTCTAATCTTGAAGAAAGCATCCTCACTTTCATCAAAAATCAAAATGAAGCTAATGAAAACATAAAAGCTCAATTTTCCCAAGTACAAAATAATCATCAAGCGTCCATTCAAAACTTAGAGCGTAATGTTACTAAGTTATTCAAACTTGTCGAGGGTAAAATTCCTGTTGAATCTGAAGTTTCTAAGGAAGTTCGTTTTGAAAAGGTGAATGTTATTAGAGAAGTGGATAGGGTTGATGTTCATAGACTTGGTTTGAGGTACTTATGGGAGTTTGAAATGGGAGAAGAAAAGTATGATCAAGAAATAAAGAAGTTGACTGCTACTGAAGAAGATAAGTCAAAAGATGCTAAGGTTCGAGGTCTTGATCGTGATGAGGTAATTTTCATACATGAGTTGTTTGATGAGAAGGAAGAAGAAGTTAATGAAGAGGTGGATGAAAATAATGAAGTTAATAGTGAAAAATCTGAAAAATCGGAATGTGAAGATAAAGATGATTGGTTAGTTGATACTATGAAACAATTGGAAGAAAGGAGAAAAGAAGGTTTCCGCCCTCTTTATTTCTTCACGATTGATCCGGTAGATCCATATACGTCACCTGAAGTTCCTGTTGCTATGTGCACTGATCCGGGAGAATTTCAAATCCCTTGTTTAATTCGTGGTCCAATTCCAGTTATGGGATTAGCTGATACTGGTTCTAGCATTAATGTTATGCCGTTTTTCGCTTATAATCGTTTAGGATTGCCATCGTTGGAACCAATAAGAGAAAATGTGCGTTTTGCTGATAGTCGTTTACATGAACCGTTGGGGATTGTTAGGCAAGTTGAAGTCATTGTTGGTTATACTTTCTATAAAATTGATTTTGTTGTTATGGACATGAAAGAAGGTCCAATAATGTAACGACCCTGGATTTTCCAACGTTTATTTATTAATAATTATTATTATTAATACTTGTGATTTAACGAATGTATGTTATTACATTTACTTGTTACCATGATTGATCATACTTGACTTTAAATGCCCGAAATGTCTTTGTGACACACGTACATTATACGAATAATATTTTCAGATATTATTTACATTCATGGTTAAGTTTTATTAATCGTTTTAATTAACTAAAGTTACTAGTTAATTACTTGGGCTTTTGTTGGATTATTTGCTAACTACTTGAACTTGGGCTTTTGCTAATGTTAGTGGACTTAGAAGCCCAACCTACATCTACATGGACTAGTTAGCCCATTTTATTTATGTAAGTATACATTTAGATGGAACTAGATAGATTATGTAGCATGGAATCTAGTTACTTGCCAATTACACCATGTTCTCATGCACACACCTTGTAACCACCTTTTAAGTTAATTACATGAAAGAACTAATAGACTTTTCCCTCCCTCTTGATTCCATTTTGGCCGTCGGCCTAGTTAGTGTGCAAGGATGGTTTTTGTTTCAAATTTTTGATTACATATTCATTTGCATCCTTATTTTTCACACACACAATTCACTTGCACTTTTCTCTCATTTTTCCTCTCAACTTTTCTCTCTAAGTGTGAGTTTCTTTCAAGACTTCTTCTTCCTTTTCTCTTGTCCAAAAACCGATTACATACATATACATCATCATCATTCTTTGCTTGTTAATACTTGTTCTTGTTTGTTACTTAATTATTTATAGTTGTTAGTTGTTGTTATTTACTTACATGTTATCAAGGATCAAACTTACTAGTTTGTTCTTCTTTTATCTTGTATTTACAAGAACACTCAAGAACATAAACTTACTAGTTTATGTTCTACCTTTAAAGTTTTAAAGATTGTAAGTTCATGGTTATAAAAATCATACTTGTGAATCATGTTTGTAAACTTAAAAGTTTACTTTCTTAAAGATCAAGACTTAGGCTTGAATCTTTAAAGTATGAAACCCATGAACTTATTACTTGTTTACTTAGTTTATTTCTTTATATTATGTACTTTAATTTCATGTTTGTTGGTTTAAATGGTCAAGTATTACAAGTTAGTCTTGATCTCATACTTTCTTGAACTAAAATTAACTTTAAAAGTTCAAGAACATGTAATTAAGCTTTCTTTAATTATAACTTGGTACACTTATGTTAGATCTAGACTTTTGGGTCTAGGATCTTCAAGATCTAACTAAGAACTATGTTCTACAACTTAAGATCTTGATTTTATAAGTTTATTTTCAAGTTGTAACTTAATATTAGTTTTAAAGTTCATGTATGTGTTAGATCTAAGACCTTGATGTAACTTTGGTTCATCAAACTTCATACAACTCTTAAGTGAGTTGTTCTACATGTCTTAGACCTACACATGTGTCATAATAGTCAAAACTTGGTTAATATTACTTTTATATTTCATGTATGTGTTAAATCTAAAACTTTGATGTAACTTTGGTTCATCAAAACACTTACAACACTTAAATGAGTTGTGCTACATGTCTTGGACTTACACAAGTGTTATGATGGTGAAAACTTGGTTAAGATGATGCAAACACATCAACGAGTTGTACACTTGAAGCTATATGCATCAAGGATGAGAACCGTGATAAGCATCGAGTACCAAGAACCACCGGAACCTACTGTTTTACTGTTTATGGGTCTGACCCGTACAACCTCGGCTACTGTAAACATGATTTTCAGATATCTCTGTTCGAGTAGATAAATTTTCATTTAGGACTCGTCTTAATCCGAGTTACGGTTTAGGATTTATGGCCCTCCGATCGTCACTATGTCTTTTAACGTTGTGCTGAAAATTCTGACCTACTCGCACTTAGACCGTCGCCACGGTCAAACAAAGACGATTTTGCTTCTGGGATTTTTACCACAACTAAAGGACTCATATATGGAGCCATGACCACTGGTCTCACCTTATTTCCGTAGGTATAGGGGCCGTGGTGACTGACCGAACTCAGCCTTTGTTTTAAACTCTTTTCATGAACGAAACTTACTTTACACCTTTTGTTTGATGATGAATGATGATGACCCTTAAGACCTTATTTACATACATTTAAACCTATTGGGATGATTTACTGACTTAGTACTATTTGACTTAGGTTGAGGACTTTCCGGACCTACACACTTGCTTATTTCCCGAGTCATACTTTACCGCTACTTTATCATTGTGAGTTATAGCATCCCTTTTTACTTTAACTATTTTGGGAACTGAGAATACATGCGCATTTTACGTTTTACATACTAAGCACGAGTACTTAAACTTTATATATGTGTGGGTTATACAATGGCATAAACATTCCCTTTAGCTAGGTAACGTTTAGTCATTGGTTTTTGAACCGGTGAACGCGAATCTTAGATATGGATCCATAGGGTTTGACATCCCCACTCGGGCTAGTCGCGCTAGCATTTAACGAGTATTTAATACTTCGTAATCATACGCACTTGCCAAGTGTACTTTCAGGGGATATAAACGTTAAGTTAGTTACCAAGTGCCCACGGTTAAGCATATACTTTAACATACTGTTTTGAAACGCTCTTTGTAGCACCGAAATCTCGTGGCCTACCTTACATACTGTTATACTTAAACTATAGCTCACCAACCTTTGTGTTGACGTTTTTAAGCATGTTTTTCTCAGGTGCTTAAGGTAGCTTCCGCTGTGTACTAGTCTTGCTGTAGACACCCGCTACTCTAGATTTATCACCGCATGAACTGTTTATCTTGCATTCATAACTTTAATACTTTTGAACTACGATTTGTAACGACCTAAGGGTCACGCACTATTATATTTGCTTCTGTTCATTGAAGCATACTTTGGTTGTAAAACATTTGGCGTTGGTTATGACGTCAGCTTTTATCATGAATGCAAACTTGTTTTGAAAACGCATATAGTATTTGACCTTGTAATGATCCTGTTGTTGATGATTCGTACACGATGGTTTTGTACGGGACATCACAAATAACTCCTTTAATTCTAGGATCTCCGTTTCTAACTACCGCTCGTGCTACCATTAACTATGCTGATAATTCGTTAACTATTCATTATGGTGCAATATTTTAATCTATTCTGTTAGTTCCAAGATCCAAAGTTCCTCACTCTAATGTGAAAATGGTTAAAGTTGATAAAAGATGATGATGACTTTATCGTGGATAGAATTGTAACTGAATTTATAAAAGAGCAATATAAGCTTAGCACCGAAGTGAGAAAACATACCCATGAGTTGAGTGTTTCATTTGAAATGTCTTTTCGTAGGGGTCTTGACATCACATTGAATTTCTTGCAACAAATTAAAGCGTTAAATGAGTATGAAAAGAGTAAGTGTGAAGAGAATAAGCCTAAGGAGTAATTTCGTAAGAAGAAAAGAGACACACAAACGACTCTATAATCAAAACTACCTATCCCTTTATATATGTTTATTAGGACTATATTATATCTAAATGTTTCTTTGTTTTATTATTTAAATATGATTGTAAGAGCAATATAGCTCCTAAGTGTTTAAATGATTAATTGAGGAAAAGTTATTAATAAAATATTATGTTTGTATTATGCTTTTTGTTATTTAATATTTTGTCAAGTTACTTATTCAATTCAAAGGAAGTTCGCAAAAGTGCTCACAAATCGTTCTATGATCCTACAAATTGAGTAACATCACTCTTTTCCTTATTTTTAATTATATCCTTTGTTTATTTATTTATTTCATTCTTTATTATAATTGCAATGAGGACATTGCATAATCTAAGTGTGGGGAGGGAAGTGATTAATCACTTAAAAGATTATAAAAGATACTATCAAATTTTCCTGAAAAGGTTGAAAAATGGGTACAATTTTAAATTTTTCGAAAATATAAATTCTTAGTCAAACTTATGTCTTTTTAATAACTTAATCTTAAAGATAATAATAAAACTACTCTCAATTTCTAGATCGGATTACTTGTTTAAGATAAGAAGTTAAAAGCCAAAAATTGTGAAACGAGTGCAAACTTGTAGCCACTACCATATGGCATAATAAGCATGGACCACTGAGGCAGCAAAAGAGTCCCAAATAAGGGTCAATTTATATTTATTTGCCAAATGTAAAGCTAAAAGCTAAACATGAAAGCAAAAAGAAATGAAAAGGAAAAAGAGCCCAATGAAGGCCAACAAAAGAAAAGAGTTCCAATGAGAACCATACACTTCTTAAAGTTAAAAAATAAAAGAGTCCAATGATGACCAAACTGTATAAATTTGACTTAATAACCATTAGGACTACTTATAATCCTTGATCTGGTTCAGACTAGTTCTTGCGAATAACAAATACTAACTTCGAATTAAGACATACTTTTGACTTTGCAATTTTACTTATAATACCCATGATATAATTTATAAGGTTTACTTGAGGACAAGTAAAGATTTAAGTGTGGAGAATTTGATAACTCCTAAATTATACAGTTTTTTAATAACATTTTGAGGAGTTATCTTAGTATTTTTGAGTCATTTTGATGCCAAAACACACTAAAATGGGTAAAAATGGGAAAAAGATATTTCTAATGATTATGTCAAAGTTATGTATTAAACATGATCAAAAATGAAGAAAATTGCAAAGTGGCTAGATGAAGCCGCCGGCTTTGGAGCTGAAAGTACAGAATATTCCAGAATCGATGTAAAAGTGAAAGAACTTGTTGATCAAGAAAAAGGAAAGGAAGCCGCCGGCTTCTCAATGAAGCCGCCGGCCTGGTTGACACGGTTTCTCAAACTTATCGACCAAGTTCAAGTAAAAATGGAAACAAAATCAAGATAAAATCAGAAAGATCCGGCTAATCAAGTGAAGCCGCCGGTATGACGGTTACAAGATTTAGCTTGCGGATAAAGTTTAACTTGCACGAGGAGTCACCGACTCAAGGCAAGCCGCCGGCTTCCCACTGAAGTTGCCGGCTTGGTCACTGCCCCAGAATTCTATAAATTAAGGCCTCTGGTCTCAGTTTTCGTAAGTTCAGAAGTAGATAGTTTTTCCAGATTTTGTTAGGTCATTTTCTAAGGGTTTTCTCTAAACCCTTAGGTTAGATTTACTTTTGTAATCAAGATTCAAGATTTAATTCAAGTCTTTTTACATCTACCTTCTTTTCAAGGTATGATTCTATCCTTATTTTATTATTTTATCTATTTTATTTACTGTATTCGTTTCTGTTCGTCTTTTACTATGAACTAAACGTTCATAGTGATTACGTGGACAAAAACTAAACTTCATCTGGGATTCAGATGAACCCGCCGGCTTCACTCTCAAGCCGCCGGCTTGGAGTGAAGGAAGCAGCCGGCTTCGTGCTTTATTCTGTGCAATTTCTGGTTCTTTTCCAGATCTGTATGGTTGAGTTTCTGTAATGATATTTGAATTGTTTTGAGTCTGTTTTGTTTGACTATACTTGTTTTCCATGCTTAATGATTAAATAACATGATTTTAGGGTTGATTAGTCCTTGATCCGATAATCTATTATTCGATTCATGCTACTTGTTTAGATCTAGTCCACCAAACTTGTTAAATTGAATTGCATGCAACTAGGTTAAAGAACTTAATAGTGATAAACTTATTTGATTTAAGTTACGCTTATATAATAGAAGTTGATATTGTTAGGCTTAATCGAAGAACCTTCGTTTAGATTTGTTTAATTAATGATTGTATGAAAACTTAGAAGTAATTGACTTTCAGCTAGTAACTTGAGTTGATCAACTTGGTGTTTAATAGCTTATATAATTTATCAGTCTATTTGCATATTGATCCTCATCACAAGATTGGTATGTATCATGTAATTGAATTGAATATGAAGAATTAAGATGTTATTTATGCACATCACATATCTAGCATATGCTTTAAGTCCTACTTATTGATTGATATGCAACACTTAGTTTAACATATTAAGGGATAATAATTGGTATATGATTGTTATTCTACTTTGTGTTAATATAAGTCATGAAACTTATCTAATATGATTCCCGTATGAATTAATTGTCCATGTAATCACTTGTATCTTTACTTGTATTGTATTTTATTTTGAATCTTTAATTCCTTATTTTACTTTGTTTATCTTTAAAAGCAAACTCTTTCCTAAGAGATAAATCTATCCCATAAAAGACATAAAAATATATCTTTAATTCTTTAATAAGAATTAAATAATAAAACAACTCTTATCCATACCTAGCACTTCCCTTGGAATGATAACCTAAAATACTACCTCTGATCGGGTTTTGTTGCTCGTTAGAGTGTAAAAAGTGTAATAATAAAGGTTATATAAATTTAAAAGTTTGAAAGGCAAATTAAGTACTACACACTTTTGCACATCAATTGCTTAACATGATTGGCTCCTCTTATAAGCGTCGAGACTTACTTAGAAAAAAAACAAACAACATATATAGTGGAGGCATTGGCTACAGGTATTTTTTGACATTATTCAGTTTGTTATATCTTATCTTATAGTTAACTTTCTTGTAACTTAATATAATAACTTTAATGGAAATAATTTTTAATTGTGAATTGTTAATCTGATGGTACATATATATAGCTTTCTTGTAACTTAATTATAGAATAACTTGTTATATCATTGAACTGATGATACATATATATTTACAACAGTGAGCATGAGTTCTTATATTGACACAAAAGACTTTTTACCATTATAGGTGAAGTTGAAAGTGGTACGGGTTAGAATCAAGAAGTTGGAATTAAACGACCGTGTGATACTCGTTGGGGTTCTCACTATGGTTCACTTTTAAACATTTTGACTCTATATTCTTCAATTTGTGAAGTACTTGAAGACATCGGTGAAGATGGTAATTGTCAAGATCAAAGAGAAAAAGCATGTCGTCTTTTGAGATCATTACTAAAGTTCGATTTTGTTTTTTGTCTACACTTAATGGTTGATGTCTTAGAGATCACAAATGATTTGAACACAACACTTTAAAGAAAAGACCAAGATATTGTAAACGCAATGCATCAAGTGAGGGGTTGTGAGACAAGACTTCAATCTATGAGAGACATAGGATGGGAAGCACTTTTAGAGAAGGTTAGTTCATTTTGCGAAAAAAATGATATCGATATTTTGAATATGGATGACCCATATTATGATTGCATAAGTCGTCGTAGAGGTTCACATGTTAGTTCATTACACCACTACAAAGTGGATGTATTTTATTCGGTCATTGATATGCAACTTCGAGAGCTTAACAATCGTTTCAATGAGGTGAACACTCCGTTACTTATTTCTATGGCTTCTTTAAACCCAAGTAAGTCTTTTAAAGCATTTCAAGTGGAAGAGCTTATGAAAATGGCAGAATTCTATCCTTTTGAGTTTCCAAATCATGAGCTTGGAGTTCTTAGAGGACAACTCAATAATTACATTCATGATGTACGTGGTGATGAAAGGTTTAGTCATTTGAAAGGAATTGGAAACCTTGCAAAGATGATGGTTGAAACAAACAAGAGTATAATATATCCGAAGGTCTATCTTCTTTTGAAACTTGCATTAATCTTTCCCGTTGCAACATCGACAGTGGATCGTGCCTTTTCAGCAATGAAGTTGATAAAGAACGACTTGCGAAACAAAATGGGAGATCAATTTATGAATGATTGTCTACTTTCATATATTGAGAAAGATTTGTTAGATTGTATAAGTACTGAAGCAATTATGGATGAATTTTATCGAATGAAACCACGTAGACAAAAGTAAAAAGTTGAAGTTAGTCTTTTGTAGATTGAAATATATGATAATTTTGTACAAACTTTGATTTCAAATAATATTACATAACTTTTGTTTTATGTTTGTCTTTTGTCGATAAAACCCGACCCGACCCGAACACAGTTAATTTTCGTTCAAGTAAGTTCTCGAATAAATTTTTTAGGGACCCCATTGGATTCGAATCCTAGATTCGCCACTGTTTATGACCAAAACAATGATCAAGTTATACAAATTATATCAATTACCATAAAACTGTGCAGAGATATTGTGTAGATTTCGAAAATGGTCTAGTTTATAATGGTCAAGTTATAAAAGTTATAATGCTAGTACCAAATCTACAAATCTGGTGCAGTTTTTACCCAAATGCACATCTGGTAGAGTTTTTGACCCAAATGCCACAGATTCCACTTCAAAACACGTTGTTGGGTTTCAGAAAGAGATACATAGTAATGGGCTTTATATACAATGGGGTCATATATATAAATTCAAATATTGTACACTAGATGGACTACAAGACTTCTGGGCTAGTGGGCTACTGAGTAGTGTCATTTGCACCCACTAGCTTTAACGTGGCTACGCCCTTGATATAAGGTGATGATCGAGATCCAACGATTCCATACACTTTTAAAATTAATGATTTGTTAGAATTTCCATACACCTTTTTTTTTTTTTTTAACGGCAAGCTTGCATCAGTCCGGACCGAAGCCTAGTCATCATTTGCAGATACACACGCGTTCGGGCAGGAAACCCGAACCATATTACAGGGATCCGAACCTTAAACCATCCCGAGGGGCAGGCGGGTCGGATCTGGGTCCTGAATAGGTCGGTAAAACCTTCCCTGGGGCGACCCGGCTTATGGTAAGTAAGCCTACCACGGGTATTTTTAAAGAGTGGGATTCGAACTTGAATCCACTACTACCCCTTGCCCTGGCCCCACCGAAGTGAAACCAAGGATACCACTCAGCCACCGCTGGAATGGTATTTCCATACACTTTTTGAATGGGAGATGATTCTCACACACCACTTTTTGATACATGTACACCTAATTACTTATTTTACCCTTAATTATACTTATAATAATAATATAAGTTCAACTCTTTAGATTAATTAAGGGGCATAACCGTAAATTTATAAGACAAAAGTATACATGAATCAAAAAGTGGTGTGTGAGAATCACATTTCTTTTAAAATTATTGATTCGTTAGAACTTAGAAGTATAATTAATTAATTTATTAGAAAAGAAAATTACCAAGTACTGCTAATTTTTTTTTTCTTAGATTTGTCAAGTTGGAACCATTTATAACTCAAGTAAGAAACATGCATGATTAAAAAGATCAACGAAAAGGATTGATCTTTCCGTACAAATAATAACAATGACAAATAATTATATTATAATTAAATACCTTGTACCAATAAAATGGAGATTGAACAAAATGACTTTCATATCCATTACCGAATGAAAGATTTAAGATTCCAACACACCGAGTCAAACTCTCTTATTCTTGCTTCAAATTAAAAGACACACATACTACTATCGATAGACATTAACAGTACAATTTTATATTCTTGATATATTAACTTATTCCTCGTAGGCTGAAATATGTTCAAACTCACTATTAAGTGTCTTCTTTCCTTTTAAGCTTGATTCATTATCATAGACTGATATATTAGGTCTTGGTTCAAAGTCACTTTTCAACTTTTTATATTTTGAACCAGCTGCACCATTATCATAAACAGAGATGTTTGGCCTTGGCTCAAACTCATCCTCGGACGTCTTCTTGCCTTTTAAATCCGCACCATTATCATAAACAGAGATGTTTGGCCTTGGCTCAAACTCGTCCACAGACGTCTTCTTGTCTTTTAAGTCCGCACCGTTATCATAAACAGATATGTTTGGCCTTGGCTCAAACTCATCCTCGGACGTCTTCTTATCTTTTAAGCCTGCACCATTATCATAAACAGAAATGTTTGGCCTTGGCTCAAACTCATCCTCTGACGTCTTCTTATCTTTTAAGCCTGCACCATTATCGTAAACAGAAATGTTTGGCCTTGGCTCAAACTCATCCTCGGACGTCTTCTTATCTTTTAGGCCCGCACCATTATCATAAATGGAGATGTTTGGCCTTGGCTCAAACTCTTCTTCGGGCGTCTTCTTACCTTTCAAACCTACACCATTATCGTACACAGAAATGTTTGGTCTTGGCTCAAACTCGTCCTCGGAAATATCCTTCTTACCTTTTAAACCTACACCATTATTGTACACAGAAATGTTTGGTCGTGGTTCAAACTCTCCGCTAGACGACGTTTTCTTACCTTTTAAATATGAATCGTTATCATAAATTGAAATATTTGGTCGTGGTTCAAAATCTTTGTCAGACGTCCTCTTATCTTTTAAAGTCATACCATTATCAGAAATAGATATATTTGGTCTCGGTTCAAACTCATCTTCCTTACCTTTTAGACCTGTACCGTTATCATAAGACGAGATATTGGGCCTTGGCTCAAATTCATCGCCGAATGACTTTCTATGGTTGGTTGTGTCTTCGTGCAAGTTGTGACAATGAGTTTTTTTGGTGGGGAGAGGGGGCACTGACACTGAAGTACCTCCTCTAACAAACGAGTCTCGCCAATACTCTCCTGGATTTGGCCTTGCATCTATGGTGATGGCAATCTGTTCAGCAACGTACACGTATATTATTAAGATAACAATAATATATATATATATAAATATATATATATATATATATATATATATATATATATATATATATATATATATATATATATATATATTATGAGGATCCAGAGAGAACTAAGAATAGAAGAGAACTCAAACACTAAACTCAATCTGTGGTGCAGATTGACTCAATATGTGTGCAGATTGAGCTCAACATGTGAGTTCTATAGGTTCTATACCACTCTTAGAATTCTCTGGATCCCTTCACTATATCTATATATTAGAGTGATCCTAGTTGAAAAAAAAAGGGAATGAGGAGGAAATAACATAATATCATTCATCACATAATGATATATATTAGTTATTATTCATTATGATCACGTTGCTTTTCCCTATTCTCATTTTTCTGTTTTTCGTAGATCACGTCAATATATATATATATATATATATATATATATATATATATATATATATATATATATATATATATTAGCTCCTTGTTGAACAATATATGTTACTAATAAAACAATGCTTTTTACCATAATGAGTGAAATGATAGCAAGAAAAGTAAGTGAAAGCTCCATCTGATTGGATACAGGTGTTTTAGAACTCTTTTTTTGTTGGATGTATGCAATATGCAATGTAATGATAGTCTCTATTTATAATGCAATTGAGTTACGAGTATTATGTATATTGATATTTTAATACATATACATATATTATATTATATTATATTATATTATATTATATTATATTATATATATTATTAATTATTAATAAAAGAACATAGTTATACATCATTCTTGGCAAAATTTACATTTACAATTAGACCATCTCTAACGCACCCGTGCTCGATCAAATGTGCACCTAACACGCCGTTAGCATGCGTCTAACGCATCGTGCTGGGAAGTGGGCTGGCGTGCTGGAACCAGGCACGGTGAAAGTTTGAGCGTGTTCGAGCTGTTTTGACGACATGGCCACATTTTATTGGTTCGTCAGTGGGAGGTTTGAACTCAAACGGATAATTTTTGCAACAGATATTTTTACTTTGTCTATATATACACATACATATACATTCATATCTTCAAATATACATATACATTCACATCTTCAACACATTCTCTAACTTTATACATATTATCAAACACAATACTTTCATACCATGAATTCGAATAAAGTTTTCGTTGATGTGCATTATGGGGGTAGAGCTGAGTATGACTGGAAGTCATACGTTTACGGGGATAAAAAATCTTTTGAAGATGTCGACGTTTTTGACTTTGATTGGTCAAAGTTGAAAAAGTTTCTCGAAAAAGAAACACCATACGTATTTAAGGAAATTGTGTATTTCGACAAAGAGAAGCAACTGTTGATGTTTCGTTTACGGATGAGCAATGAGATGCGCAAAAAGAATGAGCCAAGACACAACCTTTTCGAATTGAGTTGTATCTTGTAAACATGGGTCAATCAAGTTATAATTGGGCGTCCTCCGATTCGAGTAGCCTTGAGTCAGGTTACATGAGTCAGGACTCGTTCAACGAAAAAAATTAAACACTGATTTATATACTCGTTTTTAGATTAATGTATTTTTCATCTTCAGGAATTAAATTTTAATTTTAAATAAAGTAATTTAGGAATTTTATTTATTTATTACATTTATAATTACAAAATAATAATATAACTAATTAAACAAAATTAAAATCAATATCAAGAAAAATGAAAAGGAAATAAAAAATAACCTACCCCTACCCATCAACACGCCTCTCAACACGTCACCCATTATTTATCAATTTACCAGCACGCCATCAAACATTCCACCTCCATCCAGCAACACGCCAATACGTCCGTCAGAGTTCGAGATGGTCTTACCACGGGTAATAGCCCCATAATTACAAAATTTTGAAACATATACGCGTGTCAAAAACATTAAGATATGCTACATGTTTATTATTAATTCTTGATTACGGAGGATGTTGTTCAAGACTAAAAAGAAAGAAGTGTGGGACCAGTAAATGTCACTCTTGGTGACATGTTGTCACCATTTGTGAGCCAAGTGCTCCAAAAGTGAGATTTCATATCGAGACTTTTGAGTTGTTGTTGGTTGGATGTCACGAATGGTGACATGTATGTAAACCAAACGTGAGGTGCATGTCGGCCAGGAATATTCTGGATCTTCCTTGTCCCGTTCTAATTGTAGTCGGTTATACACTATAAATAGAACCCCAATGTAACTTGTACACGGTGCACAAAAATTATAAGAAAAAATCTCTAGTTTGCGACCGTTGATTAAGCTCTTCTTTGTGTTTGGAGTTGGGATATAACCATGTTAAATTGTTGTGTCGTTTATGTGTATATTTATCATTCTTATACCATATTTATTCGTTTGTTGTTCGTGGGTTTGGTGATTGGTATAAATCACCTGTCATGTTGGGTCTTAAATTCCTAACAAGTGGTATTAGAGCTATGGGCAACGAAATCGGGCACAATGGCGAATTAAAAGAAATTTTTTAATAAAGCTGATAAATCGGTTTTTTTCCATCAGGGTTACTAAACGGAGAGCTTAGGGTTTTGTTTGCAACATGTATCGAAACCAAGTGACTTAGTTGATCGCGATGAACTCAATAGATATGTTTTACGTGTTTATAGTTAATCACCCTAGGATACGGGACGGTTCTTAAAACTTATTTTGTAATCGGTACACTGATTACATCATGATGGTGATTTATTTTCGCAAAAGGGTTTCGGAGTCAGGGGTCGGGTCGATTGGTTCGATGCAAAGAGATTTTATGGATATCTGGATGACGGACCTGAGTTCCTCATTAACCCGTGCGAAGGTTCAATTGAACTAAATTTTGATGTTCATGCGCAGCCGCAGTTGGAAATTCATATCGGGTTCGTTAACCGTTGGATTGACTTAAATTTTGGGTTGTAAGTTGTAGACACATTTTTCTACATGTGGTAAGAATTTGTGACTAATCGGACCGTTGATTTTTCAGATACAAATTTTCGAATTTTGGCAGTTTCAGGCGAAACTTTTCGGGCTCGATGACGCGACTGCGACACTATTATGTCTCAGAAACTTTGAGCGATACGAGTTGGGTTTTCCGAGCAGTTAGGTAATGAACGAGATGCATCAGGTTGAAATCGACAGTGGGAGTGATCGGTGTCGAAGGGCCAACCAAAAATGATTAGCTAGGGTAAATAGGATTCGTTCCTCGGGAAGTTGTGGTTAAACGCAAGCAATTGTCAGGATTTGGTTTTGTAATTAACTAAGATTAACTAAGGTAATAACTATTGTAACGATTACTAAGCAAAACACAAACTTAAATTATTTAAAGCTAAAAGCATAAACAATAAACTAAAATGAGAAGTTGTAAACAATTGAATTAAAAGCCTTTATCCCTTCACAATCCTGATTAAGCATGCATTCATTCAAACGAGTCTTGTGTTTGTCAAATATTGATCAAATCTCATTGACACGAAATATTAAGTTTGTTAATCACAATTATCTTAGGCTTGAACTATGTGATCTAAACACTTTGTCTCTTTCCCTAAGCTAATTAACACTAAGTTGGATTAAGCACACAATGTGAAATCACAATAATTCAACTTGTAATAATCAACAATCATAAAACTTGCATTAATCAATACTGAACGGGGTTCATCTAACGACCCGTCCTAATCCATCTGGACGAATACATTACATTTGGTTACATCGCGAGGTATTTGACCTCTAAATGATACATTTTACAAATATTGCATTCGTTTTTAAAAGACAAACTTTCATCACATCGAAATTTGACGGCATGCATACCAATTCGTAATATATTCACTAAAAATGACTTAATAATATTCATCAAGAACTCAACGACTCGAATGCAACGTCTTTTGAAATATGTCATTAATGACTCCAAGTAATATCTCTAAAATTAGCAAATGCGCAGCGAAATATTTCCTTAATACCTGAGAATAAACATGCTTTAAAGTGTCAACCAAAAGGTTGGTGAGTTCATTAGTTTATCATAATCATTCATTTCCATCATTTTAAAAGACCACAAGATTTCATATATTGACACGCGTAACTCGCGAATTAAAATTCATTTATATGGTGAACACCTGGTAACCGACCTTAACAGGATGCATATAGAATATCCCCATCATTTCGGGACTCACATCATACATGATAAATCGAAGTACTAAAGCAGTTCAAATTCTCTGACTGGGCTTGTTAGTGCCCATAGATCTATCTTTAGGATTCGCGTCAATTGGTGGCAATTATAATAAACACCAATTCTTAGGCTACCAAGCTAAAAAGAGGCATATTCGGTTTGATAATCCAACTATAGAATGTAGTTTCGATCACTTGTGTCTATTTCCTAAAGCATTTATAAAAGGAGCGCATGTATTCTCAGTCCCAATAATGTATTTCGTAGTAAAAATACATATGATGGCATTGAACAATGCAGGGTTGACCTCGGATTCACGAACCTATATCATTCATATATATATATTAAAACATATAATCGTAATCGAGAAATTATATATATATATATATATATATATATATATATATATATATATATATATATATATATTGTTATTAATAATATATTTGTTATACTATATGTTATTTAGATGAATTTAATATATTTAATTTATATGTTTTTATATAACTATTATTTATCATTAATAATAAAACTGTATATTAAGGTTTAATATATGTTTATATATTAAATGATATCTTTTACATATAGCTTAATTAATATCTTTTTAATAATAAAATATAGTGTAGTGTATTTTTATATAAAAATATCTATTTGTAATAATATTAATAGTTTTAGTGACAACAATATAATAATTTTAGTAAGAATGATAATTATGATAATAAGTTTAATAATAACAATACTAATAATCATATTCATAATAATAATGATAATATTCATAATAATACTTATGTTAATATAAATAATAATACTTATAGTGATAATAATCATAATAATGAATATGGTATTTATGATGATAATTATAATACTAATAATAACTATAATACTATTAACAATGATAATAATAGTAATAAATATAATAACCATAGTATCTCTAATAATAATACTTTTATTAATAATAATAACAGTGATATTAATAATAATAATGCTCATAATACTATTAATAATGATAATAATGGTAATAATAATTATAACTATGTTAATAATAATAATACTAATGCTTATAAATGATACTAATACTAATATTGATGAAATTAGTAATAATTTTGATTATTTTCATATTAATAACACATATATATTAGTAATATTAATAATAATTATAATACTATAATCATAATAATAATAATAAATGATAAATAACAAAGATCAAAATTATAATACTAATAATAACGACAATAATAATAATAATAATAATAATAATAATAATAATAATAATAATAATAATAATAATAATAATAACTGGTAATAAAAACTACCTTCAAAAGCTTTCTTAAAAAAATGCTCCGAACCGGGCTCGAACCCGAGACCTCCCGTTCACTCACCAACACACTCAACCATCTGAACCAATTCATCTTTCTATTTTATAACCCTTTTGTATTTTAATTAACTCTTAACTGTTTCATCTTCTTTTTCTTCTTCTCAAATTCAGTTCGACAGACGTTATATCATAATCGATAACTCATTAAATTTGTTTTAAGACTTTTAATTGATATGTTAACGACATATATTAGGCTCTTTAATCAATTAAAAAATAGATAAAAGAAGAAAAAAAATCAATCACCGAACCCGTTAATTACTTTATGAGCACAAAATCTGATTTTGAAATTTGGACACAATTAGGCTTTGATTATAACATGAAATAGATGCTAAATCATCCTTATAACTTTTGAAATCATCAATTAAACTTGAATTATATCAGGAATTTCAAATTTGATCGAAGAACAATATGTTGACTTTTTAAGACCAAACTTTTGACTTCAAAATTCGGATTCACTAGAAAGAATTGGAGATTGAAAACTTACATATAGTTTGAATATAAGATTACCAACACAACTGCATTCATAAATTTTTCAAATTGATTCGAAAACAAACCTTTGATACTTACAGTTCAAGAACACGAACTTCAAATATTGATTATGAATTTAGGACTGTTTTGGATGTTAATTATTACATGATTTATGTAGAAAATCGTTCCTAAAACCTTTAGAGACCATAAATTACAACAGAAACATCATTTAAATTATGAATTCGAATTAATAAGAAATCAGTTGACTTTTTGATTTAAACTTTGACTCGAAAATTGGAACACGATAGATAAAATTGGACCTTTAAACTTTGCAGTTAGATTAAATGAAAGATTTCGGACAACACTGCATTAATAGATTTTAAAATTTTTTAAGAATTTGAATAATTTGAAAAATGTACATGAAACACAGGACTAGCAGTGTTCTTCGCCATTTTCTGTATTAAATTCGATTAAATAGAAAGTTGTGAAGGGTGTTTGTGATTAATAGAAGTAGTAGATGGAATGATGTACAACTCGACCAAACATATAAAAATCGATTTTGAGATTCAATTTAATTTGGAGATTCAATTTAATAGATTTTGCTTATCGTGCCGGAAACATATAAAAATCAAGTTTAAATTTGGTCAAAAATTTTCAGGTCGTCACAGTACCTACCCGTTAAAGAAATTTCGTCCCGAAATTTGATTGGAGTTGTCATGGTTATCAATAAACAAGTTTTCATGACGAATATGAGTTGATAATTAGAGTTCTATTACCATTGAGTAATAAGGATAAAATAATTCGTTTATTTGAAAAGTACGAGTGAAGCTATCGTAAAAGAGTGAAATGAGAAAATAGAGATTTGCCTTATCTTTTGACGTCATCACGGTTGATCTCCGGATTAAAGAAAATCTTTGTAATCTATATAGGATTTGATTCTTCGGTAATCAAGGAAATTAGGATTCGCTTTAAATACGATCATCTGTTTTGATTGCTCTGTCAAATATTTTACTATAAATCCACCCCCTTCATTTCCTTACAACTCACACCTTCTATTCTTTCTCCCTCAACTCATATTTTAAAGCATTAATTAATATGCTTCATCCAGTTCTGCTTCTTGATATATTCCTCACCTTCATATCTGTCATTCTTCTTTTTCATCTACCATCAGAAGAATCTATTTACTTTTACTATACTCTTGGTTTTATAGTATTTTTAGTTCTCCCGTGTCTTTATATTGCTATTTGCATTGATATATATGGTTTATAATTTCTAAGTTGTTGTTGGGCTTTATACCTTCCCTTATATTCAAGAGTTCCATACTTTTGTCTCCTCTTCCCAACTTTAAGTCAAGTGAATAATGGTCCAGAATTCGTAGATATGGATTTTTAAATGAACATAGTTAATGTTCTAAGAAATGAATTGTACTGGCACGGTCTTGATTTTTCAAATTACCAGAATATCCTGGAAAAGACCGAATCATCAAGAAATATTTTCTTGATATTTTAGAGGTTAAATAGAATATAAGAGTCGTGTAACATAGCACATGATGACGTTATGATCTGTGAATCATCACATTTCATTTAGAAACTCAGCATGAATTGCTGTAATATAATCACGTTGATCAAGTGTCATTATATTATACTAACTCATGCTTCAGTTCCCAACACTACTTTAATAACATTCATATTTTAAATTTGAATTTTTCAGAATTTAGAAACTAAAACAGTTTTCTTTCTGATGTAACACTGATATCGCGAAGAGATAAATGATTTTAGATAAGAATAGTTAAGAAAATATCTTCAGAAATATTGAGGATATTTATAATGAAGGATATGATGATATCTTAGAATTTCTAATATCGAAGGACGATGAAGGGGAAAACGTATATATCAAAGTTATAATAAGACTTATTCGAATGAAAGGTTGAAGTTGATTCGCTGGAGCTATGATAATATTGGCTAATTTGAAAAGGAATTGCAAAGTTATTTTCGGTAATAACAACGCCACAGGAGCTAACACAGATACGTGTTAAACATTTACTCAGGTTCCGAGTGTTTTCAGGTGCATAACTATATGCATCAATCTTTACTTCATTAGATGAAGTGCAGTTGGTTCATCCTCTCGATTGAGGCGTTTTCAAGAATCATGAAAGGTTTGAATGCAGATTGTAATCGTCAAGATACAAATAAGGTTTAAGATGAAATCAAGTGGCAACCTTGAAGAAATGTTTAGTTTCATATGTTATAATCAATATTTTAATTCATTTTAATTGTCCAATGTTAATAGTCCACAGTTGGTAGTCCACAATTAGTAGTTCAACAATTCATGTATAGTTTAATATATAATATTAATACGTGTTGTGACCCGTTATATACATGTCTCAGACTCGATCACAACTCAAAGTATATATATTATTTTGGAATCAACCTCAACCCTGTATAGCTAACTCGATCATTACCGCATATAGAGTGTCTATGGTTATTCCAAATAATATATATAGATGCATCGATATGATATGTCAAAACATTGTATACGTGTCCTGATATTTAAAATGAGTAAATAATAGTATTTAAATGACGATAAATAAAGTGCGTAAAATAAATAACAGAAATTAAATGACGATAATTAAAATTGCGAGAATTAAAATTGCGATATATAAATTGCGATAAATAAATGTAATAAGGAATTAATAGTTAGCTAGGAACAGTTAGCAAGGATTTTGTTAGCGTGGATTCTTAACAAAATTTCTCATAGTTAATTTGTTTATTTCTAACAAATTTTATTTTTGTCCAGTGTTTTCTTCATTATGCCTCTTGTTGGATTCTGATAAGTCAAAATCCAAATATGAAATTGAATGAAAAATGGTTATTTTGTAGTGAATAGATTCGTATATCGGTGGTTGTAAGTAGGATAGTAAATGACTGTTGAATCAGATTCGAAGAATGTATAATGTAACTTATTAATGTGAAATCTAAATATTCCTTGGGTATTACCTACCCGTTAAAATATTTTCATCATTACAGCTTGTACAAAAGAATTTTTAATTACAATCTTTATGAAAACATATATACATATATATTTTCTTCAGATGTAATCATGGATTTAATGAGTTAATATGATATTATTCTCATTTGCTTTTCGATTTGAGCTAGAATAAGTAATCTCTAAAACTTTTAGAAATCACATATTCTTCGCAGAATATTTCTTCAATGAAGTTATGGATCAATACTTCATCATTCATTGTTGTTGTTACTCCTTGGTATCTATGGTGCGTATGATGTTAATGTTCGTGGGACAGAATGTGAAATTGAGGTTTGCGGTGCGGATATTGCTGTTGGTGATGGTACTATTGGTGTTGCTAATGGTGGTACTGGTTATGCTACTGGTGCTGCCGATGGTGGTACGAAGCTCGTTGACTTCTTCTATTACACCGGGATGATTGTCGGTTCGGACGAGTGTATAAATAAGATCTAGAATCTGAGATAGTATATAATCGTGATGAGATACTCTGGAAATGAGAGAGAAGATGGTATTACGAACAGGTTCGCCGGTAAGTGCTTCAGGTTCTTCGCCGAGAGGGGAATGTGGTGGATGGAAGGGATCACCTTCTTCTTGTCTCCAATGATTAAGTAGGATACGAACCCATCCCCAATTCATCCAGAATTGATGATGGCTAATTGGTTGATCCATTCCGGTAACACTATTTTCGGAGCTTGAGCGAAAATCTATATCGGGATAGCTGTTGGAATTCGAGGGACTTGAACTAGTTGCGAGTTCCATCTTGTACGGTTAGATAAAGGGTTTTATAAAATGATTTTCGGATATCGGATGATATTCTATATACATAGAATACTTATATATAGTACAGAAGATCCCGTAGATTACGGAGGGAATTAAGGAAACGTGTCGGACAAGGTTTAATGTGATGGGATATGAATTTGTCTGTACACCATCTATGCAATAATTGCAATAAGACATGTCGAGACTTAAGAATGATAAGCAAGTAATTTCGGACTAGGTATGATAAGCAAAACTTTTGACATGTAGACACGGTCGAAGTCCAGATTCACCAATGCATCTAAACAACTATCAGTTAGACACACTAATGCAAGACCTAGTTCGCTAAGACCACCGCTCTGATACCAACTCTAACGACCCGTCCTAATCCATCTGGACGAATACATTACATTTGGTTACATCGCGAGGTATTTGACCTCTAAATGATACATTTTACAAACATTGCATTCGTTTTTAAAAGACAAACTTTCATCACATCGAAAGTTGACGGCATGCATACCATTTCGTAATGTATTCATTAAAAATGACTTAATAATATTCTTGATGAACTCAACGACTCGAATGCAACGTCTTTTGAAATATGTCATGAATGACTCCAAGTAATATCTCTAAAATGAGTAAATGCACAGCGGAAGATTTCATTAATACCTGAGAATAAACATGCTTTAAAGTGTCAACCAAAAGGTTGGTGAGTTGATTAGTTTATCATAATCATTCATTTCCATCATTTTAATAGACCACAAGATTTCATATATTGACACGCGTAACTCGCGAATTAAAATTCATTCATATGGTGAACACCTGGTAACCAACCTTAACAGGATGCATATAGAATATCCCCATCATTCTGGGACTCACATCGGACATGATAAATCGAAGTACTAAAGCAGTTCAAATTCTCTGACTGGGGCTTGTTAGTGCCCATAGATCTATCTTTAGGATTCGCGTCAATTGGTGGCAATTATAATAAACACCAATTCTTAGGCTACCAAGCTAAAAAGGGGCATATTCGATTTGATAATCCAACCATAGAATGTAGTTTCGATCACTTGTGTCTATTTCGTAAAGCATTTATAAAAGTAGCGCATGTATTCTCAGTCCCAAAAATATATATTGCAAAAGCATTAAAAAGGGAGCAAATGAAACTCACAATACTGAATTTCGTAGTAAAAATACATATGACGGCATTGAAAAATGCAGGGTTGACCTCGGATTCACGAACCTATATCATTCATATATATATTAAAACATATAATCGTAATCGAGAAATTATATATATATATATATATATATATATATATATATATATATATATATATATATATATATTGTTATTAATAATATATTTGTTATACTATATGTTATTTAGATGAATTTAATATATTTAATTTATATGTTTTTATATAACTATTATTTATCATTAATAATAAAACTGTATATTAAGGTTTAATATATGTTTATATATTAAATGATATCTTTTACATATAGCTTAATTAATATCTTTTTAATAATAAAATATAGTGTAGTGTATTTTTATATATAAAATATCTATTTGTAATAATATTAATAGTTTTAGTGACAACAATATAATAATTTTAGTAAGAATGATAATTATGATAATAAGTTTAATAATAACAATACTAATAATCATATTAATAATAATAATGATAATATTCATAATAATACTTATGTTAATATAAATAATAATACTTATAGTGATAATAATCATAATAATGAATATGGTATTTATGATGATAATTATAATACTAATAATAACTATAATACTAGTAGTAATAATAATAATAATAATAATAATAATAATAATAATAATAATAATAATAATAATAATAATAATAATAATAATAATAATAATAATAATAATAACAACCATAGTATCACTAATAATAATACTTTTATTAATAATAATAATAATAGTGATATTAATAATAATAATGCTCATAATACTATTAATAATGATAATAATGGTAATAATAATTATAACTATGTTAATAATAATACTAATGCTTATAAATGATACTAATACTAATATTGATGAAATTAGTAATAATTTTGATTATTTTCATATTAATAACACATATATATTAGTAATATTAATAATTAATAATAATTATAATACTATAATCATAATAATAATAATAAATGATAAATAACAAAGATCAAAATTATAATACTAATAATAATGACAATAATAATAATAATAATAATAATAATAATAATAATAATTTTTGGTAATAAAAACTACCTTCAAAAGCTTTCTTAAAAAAAATGCTCCGAACCGGGCTCAAACCCGAGACCTCCCGTTCACTCACTAACACACTCAACCATCTGAACCAGTTCATCTTTCTGTTTAATAACCCTTTCGTATTTTAATTAACTCTTAACTGTTTCATCTTCTTTTTCTTCTTCTCAAATTCAGTTCGACGGAAGTTATATCATAATCGATAACTCATTAAATTTGTTTTAAGACTTTTAATTGATATGTTAATGACATATATTAGGCTCTTTAATCAATTAAAAAAATTTATAAAAGGAGAAAAAAAATCAATCACAGAACCCGTTAATTACTTTATGAGCACAAAATCAGATTTTGAAATTTAGACACAATTAGGCTTTGATTATAACATGAAATAGATGCTAAATCATCCTTATAAAATTTTGAAATCATCAATTAAACTTGAATTATATCAGGAATTTCAAATTTGATCGACGAACAATATGTTGACTTTTTAAGACCAAACTTTTGACTTCAAAATTCGGATTCACTAGAAAGAATTGGAGATTGAAAACTTACATATAGTTTGAATATAAGATTACCAACACAACTGCATTCATAAATTTTTCAAATTGATTCGAAAACAAACCTTTGATACTTACAGTTCAAGAACACGAACTTCAAATATTGATTATGAATTTAGGACTGTTTTGGATGTTAATTATTACTTGATTTATGTAGAAAATCGTTCCTAAAACCTTTAGAGACCATAAATTACAACAGAAACATCATTTAAATTATGAATTCGAATTAATAAGAAATCATTTGACTTTTTGATTTAAACTTTGACTCGAAAATTGGAACACGATAGATAAAATTGGACCTTTAAACTTTGCAGTTAGATTAAATGAAAGATTTTGGACAACACTGCATTAATAGATTTTAAAATTTTTTAAGAATTTGAATAATTTGAAAAATGTACATGAAACACAGGACTAGCAGTGTTCTTCGCCATTTTCTGTATTAAATTCGATTAAATAGAAAGTTGTGAAGGGTGTTTGTGATTAATAAAAGTAGTAGTAGATGGAATGATGTACAACTCGACTGAATTAATCAATCAAAATAGAGGATGTAGTTCACGGTTTCTCAATCAGACAAAATTAGAACAAAAATTCAACAAAGTAAAATAAAAACGAATCCAATTTTTATGATTTGTACTAATGATAGAGATATCAAACGAGTTAGGGACAGCATTTATCAATCTAACACAGTATCTGAAACAGATTTTGATATATACACCGTATTAAAATCAGTATACATTAATAAATATAATATTACTATTATTAATAATAATATAAATACTAATAGTCATAATAAAGGAAATAATATCACTAATACTAATAATAATAATAATTGTATTAATAATATTAATACTAATTTTAATAATAATAATTAATGATAATTATGTTAGTAATTATAATAATAATATTATTATTATTAATAATAATAGTAATTCTTAATGGTAATGGCTATAATAATATCTAATAATAATAATAATACTAATATTAATATGAATAATTAAAATTATAATTTTCCACTAGTTATAATATGATATTAATAATGATAACAATAATACATATAACAAATCAAATGTATCTAATTTTATATTATAATTTCTAATAATATTATTAATATCAATAATAATAATGAATGTAATAACAATATAACAATTATAGTTAGACTTGTAATTATATTAATATTACAATTATATAATATGATAACATTCATTTAATATTTATATATTTTATATATATTACAAATAATTAATAATATAAATCATATATATATATATATATATATATATATATATATATATATTCATTTTAATAGTGACTTAATTATTTTATTTATCATTTTACATTTTCCATTCCAATTGATTGAGGTATATTTTATTAACTCAAAATATTATATATATATATATATATATATATATATATATATATATATATATATATATATATTCATTCTAATTGTGACTTAATTATTTTATTTATCATTTTACCTTTTTCATTCCAATTGATTGAGGTATATTTTATTAACTCAAAATATTATATATATATATATATATATATATATATATATATATATATATATATATATATATATATATATACATATTTATTTACACACAACTGTTCGTGAATCGTCGAGGATGGTCAAAGGTTTGAGTGTATCCATGAAAACAGTTCAAAGATTTGGAGATTCAATTTAATAGACTTTGCTTATCATGCCGGAAACATATAAAGATCAAGTTTAAATTTGGTCAGAAATTTCCGGGTCGTCACAGTTCACAATATCATAATCTAAACGACTTAAGTGTTAATATATCATAAACCACACAAAAACGTGAAGAAGAATACATGCATTAAAAGTTCATGGAAAGAATAAAGATAAAAAGACTAGCCGCTCATGTTGGTGATGATGATCATGATAATTTGATAATGATACATGAAGTTCTCGCCTTTGATTCTTGAAAAGAGATGAAGATTTTTATGTTAGGGTTGTTCTCTGCTGCTAAAAACTGATGGAAAAAGGTTGAAATTCATAACTCTTGGGGTCCCTTTAAATAGGGAATGGCTAACTTGCTCCCAAAGAAATATCTCTAAATATCCGGCTACATAACTTTTACATTGGCGTAAATTACCACAAGCCTGGCGTAATTTACGCCACCAAGTTAAATCTTGGCGTACTTTTACGCCCAAAAGTCCTATTTTTCCTGATCAAATTCAGCACCTGGCGTAAATTACGCCCAGACTGGCGTAATTTATGCCTTAATTATTTTGCTGAACTTTTCTGATTTTGCTAACTTTTTACACACATCCTATTCAAACGCTATTTTTCATCAAAAATACTCTTTTCTTTCTTGATTTAACTTCAAAATAAACTTAACTTGATCGTTTGTGAGCCATATTATGTGTGAAAACACGGAACGATCAGAGTATCAAGGAAGTTTGGTACTTGTAGTTTTGAAACGGGATGACTAATGATGTTTGCTCGATATTCCAGGGTTTATGGAATGTTCAGGTGGGTTAAAGTTCCTTGTCATTAAGAAAATTGATAGTCGAAGGGTGTCAGATAGAATGCGTTCGAAGGTTGCTCGGGTTTGGTTGATGGTTTAACTAATGGAACGGTTTTTCTTCGAGGGTGATCAATTAGAAGTCTTTAGGTGATGGAAGAGGGACGGATAATCATGTAAGTCTCGAAACTTGAGCTTTCTAGGATTGTTGAGGGTGTCGGGAACTAAGTGTGAGTGTCTTAACCGACAGAAGTTATCGAGCTTGTGGGAGTTGGACGACTAGTGGAGTTGTGGAGATGGTTGAGTGACATGTTTCTCCAATGTTCTCAAGTTTAGTGTGTTGATTCAGGTAACGCTAGGGCTTTGACTACTTATTTTACTCTCCAATGACAAAGAAATTTGTGACTAACCAGTGGTACAAACCAAGTTTCTTCTCGAGTAGCCGCGGTTTTAATTCTTTCTCGTAAAGTAGGAGCGTGCTTAGGATGAGAAGATGTGGTTTTTGAAATTCATACTGCTATGAGAAGGTTAGTGTACCAACGGGAAAGTGAAAAGTTGAAAAGATGATAGACTTCGAGGTGGTGATTGCGCTCTCACTCGGGAATCTTGATGAATGGTCTACAAAGGCGTCTGTTAGGGTTTTATTATTATTGGTAAAGGAAATCATAAATAGACAGGGATAATTTGTACGAGTGATCATTGACATGCGGGTATAGGATTGGACATATCTAGAGCGATGGGTGAGGTGATGTTGTCTCATGGAAGAATCCTATAATTGAAATTGCGCTCACTTCAATTGGTCTTCTAGTGTAATAAGATGATCTTCGTGTTAGAAGATGGTGGCAAAAAAACCGAGATGTCCCAAGCTAGTAACTATGAGATTGAATTATCGCTCAACGGTGTTTTTTAGTGTCGAAAGACTTCACTTACTTGTAGGCTGATTGGTGAAGTGCGTCGTGATTTGAGTGGTTTACTCGGCGGTATCAAAAGGAGTTGTTAATTGGCTATTCTGGGCTTGATGTGGGTTGTTCAAACATAATTGACTGGTGTGATGGATTTTTTGCTGAAAAAACGGTGTGGGGTTTGTTCAAAGTCTCTAAGTGGGAGATTCTTGAGTACGAAGAATGTTGAACTAGAATAAAAAGGAAGGAACATGGGACCAGCAAAATGTCACTCTTGGTGAAATGTTATCACCACTGGTGAGCCAAGTGCTGAAAACGTTAGATTTCAGATTAAGACTTTTGAGCTGCTATTGGCTAGATGTCATGAATGGTGACATGTATGTCAGCAAACGTGAGGTGGAGGTCGACCAGGAATATTCTGGAACTTCCTTGTCCAGTTCTAATTGTAATTAGTTGTTCACTATAAATAGAACCCCTATGTAATCTGGACAAGGTGCACAAAAATTATAAAGAAAAATTATAAATGGTGACACGTGATATAACTACGCTAAATCCTTGTGTCGTTTATACATTTATTTATTGTTCTTATGCTTTATTTATTCGTTTATCGTTCGTGGGTTTGGTGATTGGTATAAATCATTTGTCTTGTTAGTTCCTAAATTCCTAACATTTATTTGGGTTTAACTGGTTTGGTTAAAAAAAAACTAACTCAAGCTTTTAAATTAGTATTAATCCTATAGTCCTTAAACCTCCATAATCGGAGTTTAAATTGGTAAAGCAACTTCGACTCCCCACTTTTATATAGTTATAAATAAATAACCGCTTTAATGGAGAATTATAGCATCGTTCAAGTAAAAACAGATTAAGATCGTAAAACCTTAAGTTATTGGTGCTTAATGTACATTGCCCAAGTCCATAGCAGTTTCGTATAAGCCCATGAGCGCACTTTATTTGTGCTTCCCGCACATTACCGAAGTCCATAGTAGATTTGCTTATGCCCAAGGCTGTAGTTTATT
Source organism: Rutidosis leptorrhynchoides (assembly GCF_046630445.1). Lineage (NCBI taxonomy): Eukaryota > Viridiplantae > Streptophyta > Magnoliopsida > Asterales > Asteraceae > Rutidosis > Rutidosis leptorrhynchoides. The sequence goes on from NC_092333.1 coordinate 719,198,984, forward strand.
GATGTTTAATGCACATTGCCTTAGACCGTGGAGGCTCTGCAAAATCCCATGACCATATCTCATTTACGTATTGCACACATTGCTTAAGACCGTTATGGCTCCGCATAAACCCAAAGCCGTATCTCTTTGTACACCGCAGATCTCCTTTATGATGGGCGGTTGTACGCCATAGGCCTTTGACAAGGTCAGTTATGCCCACATTAATAACAATGTAACAATTGCTAAGCTAGTATTGAATTGATCAACCTTTTAGACTCGTAAAATCATTTCTTATCGTGTGAAATGTGTGGTAGCGTGTTATTCTTCTACATGCGTATTTACTTAGCATAACTTATTTATATGCATTCATTTACGTTGTCACACTATTTTTTAATTTTCAATTTCTTTGTGTGGTGATGTTTTCATACTGGGTGTCCTCTCACCTTTGAGACAGAAGTCTTTTACGAAAATTGGATTGTATAAGCAACGAGAATTGGTTTACCTACCCAACACCCTGCATACTAGATTGTTCCCAGTCATGATTCTAAACTACAAGAATTAGTTTGTTTGTCCATTCCATGCCTAATTATTGGTGTACTTAGATGACTCCTAAAAGAACAAGCACTGGTTTGATTGCTTGAACGTTTGCATCGATGCTTATGTGTACGATAGGAGGAGTCAGTGTAATTACATTAAAAATCACGGACACTAATAAGCATTCTAAGTTTTTAGATTCGCAAGTACAAGTTCACTTGCGTATATTTGCATAAGTGGTGGCATAACGTAAGCCCGTGGCCATTCATTGTAATGCATTTTTTTAACTTCTTCAGGATTTGTCCTGAAAACCTTATCATAGCATAGTAGAGTGAAGACTACGTACTGACGTTTTGTTGATCTAGCTTGTTTGAAGGGCAACCCTTATCTCACTGTTCTTCTTTTAGTGGATCATTTTGGGTTGCCTTTCTATCTCTTCTATTCATCTTCTCGTTTCTATCTCTTGTATCCATCTTCTCGTTGTACCCTTTCTTCAGTGTGGGGTGAACGGAGAATTCCGTTTTCAAGAAGGAAAGTGGCAATTGTCGCCCTTTCATGATTCTTGTATTTATGGATCGAAGAAAAATAAATATAATCCTTCTTCAAGGGAAAAAACTTCATGGACAGGTCCCATTAATTGATCATAATGATATCATGAAAATGTAGCTCGGACCCATATATATGAACAAGAAAAATCATATAAACGTAGATAGGGTAGACGGTGAAACGATCAACAAAGCTTTATGACATATTTTTCATACGCGTTCACTTTCATCACATACACAAATGCTCTCTGAACCGTGCAATGACGGGCCGTCACTCAAAGCTCCTGTGTCGCGCCCTAGCCGAGCGTTCCTCGCTTGCATAAGCAAACAAATTAGCTTCATCATTCCATTATTGTGCCGGAAGACCAGCCTTTGTGAGACGACCCGTCCTAATCCATAAGGACGAATACAATAACATATGATTACATTGTGAGGTATTTGACCTCAGTATTTGACCTCTAAATGATACATTTTACAAACATTGCATTCATTTTTAAAAGACAAACTTTCATTACAACGAAAGTTGACAAGCATGCATACTATCTCATAATATATCCAAACTATGAATGACTTATTATCAATCTTGATGAACTCAATGACTCGAATGCAACGTCTTTTGAAATATGCCATGAATGACTCCAAATAATATCTTTAAAATGCACAGCGAAAGATTTTCTTAATACCTAAGAATAAACATGCTCTAAAGTGTCGACCAAAAGGTTGGTGAGTTCATTAGTTTATCATAATCAATCATTTTCAATAATATAATAGACCACAAGATACGAATATTTCGAAATCAATTTGTGCAGGTCTGCTCACTGCTGTAAAAATCATTCATATGAAGAACACCGGATGGGGATACAGAAAGTGCAAAACAATCTCACCAACGGTAGCTAATGCAACGTGCAATGCAAAAATTTCTCACCGATGGTAGCTAATGCAACCAAAATGCAAAACAATCTCACCAACGGTAGCTAATGCATCGTGCAATGCAAAAATTTCTCACCGATGGTAGCTAATGCAATCTTTATAGAAATCGAACCATTTATCAAGATGCAAAACAATCTCACCAACGGTAGCTAATGCATCGTGGAATGCAAAAATTTCTCACCGATGGTAGCTAATGCAATATTTATAGAAATCGAACCATTTCGGTAGCTAATGCATCGTGTAACGCAAAAATTTCTCACCGATGGTATCTAATGCAATCTTTATAGAAATCGAACCACTAAATCCAAATAATTCTATCATAGAATGTAGTTTTTAGTATTTGTGTATATTTTGTCAAACATTTATAAAAGCAGTTCATGTATTCTCAGTTCAAAAATATATCTCAAAAGCATTTAATAAAACAATTATAAAAACAGCGCATGTATTCTCAGTTCCAAAAATGTAAAGAGTAAAAAGGGAATCAAATGAACTCACAATACGATATTTTGTGGCACAAAATGCATACGACGAAACTGAACAATGCAAGGTTGGCCTCGGATTCACGAACCTATATTAAGTATATATATTTATATGTTGGTCAATATCTGTCTAACAATTCAGGTAAAGTCGTAGTGTATCACAATCCTAATGCTCGAGATTATCATTCAAAAGTTAACAGAAGTCATCTAATCCAAAATGACTTCCAAAAATTATATAGCATAAATATAGTCATTTTATATATTTAAATATATCTATCAGATTTTATTAGAGTAATTAATGAAAGTCATTTGCTAATAAAAATTTATATTTAAAATTTATATATGACAAAAATATACTTTTATATATCTTTAATAGTAAAATTTATAAAGTTCACTTAATATTATAAAAATATAGTGGTATGTAATATTAATGTAATTATATTACGTGTGGTAAAAATTATCTTTGTATCACATATTCATTTGATAAAATAATATTGATAATAATAATAAGAAGTAAAAGTTGTATTATAATAATATTTATTATTATTATACTAATAATAATAACAATATTTATATTTACTAATGATGATATTAATTATGATAAAATGGTAATTCTAATTATGATAATCTTAATAATAACGATACTTTTTAATACTAACTGTAATAATAATAATATTTTATAAAAGTAATAATTCTATTCAAAATGATAATTTTTAATAATAATAATACTAAAATGATAATAATAATGATATTTTATAATAACAATGATATTTCTATTAAAAATGATAATTTTAAGAAAAATGATAGTTTTAATATTAATGATACTTTTAATAATATTCTTAATGATGAGAATAATGAAAATGATATTTTTATCTAAATCAATATCTTACAATATTTTAATTTCATCGTGATACTTATACTCAGAATTTCCTAATTGATTTTTTTAATGGCTTTTAGTCCTCTTTTATATCGCATTCATAATAATGATAATAATATTAGGCATAATAATTAGATGATACTAATATTAATTTTTAATGATAATGATACTAATAATAGTAAATATTATAATAACATTAATGATAATACTAATAATTATTTTAATAATAATAATAATAATAATAATAATAATAATAATAATAATAATAATAATAATAATAATGATAATGATAATATTAATAACAATCTTAATGATAATAACGATAGTAATACTAATAAAAAAATTACAATTTTTAATGATAATACATATAACGATAAGGATAATAATAATAATAATAATAATTATTAGAAAATAATAATAACAACGATAATAACGACGATAGTAATAATAATCATTTTAACAATAATACTTAAAATTATAGATAATTCAATTGACTATAACTTTTAATCCGTTCATCGAAACCATACGCTTTCTAAATGAAAAGTTATTAATTTTTTGCCGGCTTTCAGCGACATGCATATCATATACCTTATCTCAATCACAAATGTATTAAATTCATAATTTATCATAAACTATCTAACGACAAAATTAAACATACAAGCATGCATAAACATATATACTCAAGCACTAGTCAGGGATACATTATTAATATATGAAAGTTAAGTTATGAATGTATAATGACCCGTCCTAATCCAAAAGGACGAATACAATAACATATGATTACATCGCGAGGTACTTGACCTCTATATGATACATTTTACAAACATTGCATTCGTTTTTAAAAGACAAACTTTCATTTCACTCGAAAGTTGACGGCATGCATACCATTTCATAATATATCCAACTATATTTGACTTAACGATAATCTTGATGAACTCAACGACTCGAATGCAACGGCTTTTGAAATATGTCATCAATGACTTCAAGTAATATCTCTTAAAATGAGCAAATGCACAGCGGAAGATTTCTTTCATACCTTAGAATAAACATGCTTTCAAATGTCAACCAAAAAGGTTGGTGATTTCATAGGTTTATCGTAAACAATACAATTCATCATTTTAATAGACCACCAGATTTAATATTCCCATAACCATTATGCATAAAATTCATTCATATGGATTGAACACCTGGTAATCGACCTTAACAAATTGCATATAGAATATACTCATCATTCCGGGACAACTTCGGACATGATAAATTTGCCATCATTCCGAGAAAACTTCGGACATGATAAATTCGCCATCATTCCGGGAAAACTTCAGACATGATAAATTCGCCATCATTCCGAGAAAACTTCGGACATGATAAATTCACCATCATTCCGAAAAACTTCGGACATGATAAATTCGCCATCATTCCGGGAAAACTTCGGACATGATAAATTCACCATCATTCTGGGAAAACTTCGGACATGATAAAAAGGGAACATTCGATTTCAATAATTCAACCGTAGAATGTAGTTTCGATTACTTGTGTCTATTTCGTAAAACAGTTATAAAAGTAGTTCATGTATTCGCAGTTCAAAATATATTTCAAAAGCATTTAATAAAGCAGTTGTAAAAACAGCGGATGTATTCTCAGTCCCAAAAATGTAAAGAGTAAAAGGGAATCAAATGAACTCATGATCCAATATTTTGTAGTAAAAATATTCATACGACGAATCTGAACAACTGAACAATGCAGGGTTGGCCTCGGATTCACGAACCTATATCATTTGTATATTTATTAATACATATAATTGTAATCGAACAAATTTATTCTTAATTTATATATCTTATATATTTAATTTATATATATATTTAAAATAATTAATATCTATATAGTTATATATATATATATATATATATACACACACATATATATGTATTTAGTATTATATTAAAAATCAAAAATTTGTTATATGTAAGTATATAATGTTAATATATAATTATAGGTAATATTATGGTATTTGTAATCAATGTAATCTTATATAGAAAATATTTATTGTTATTATGAAAGTATTAATAATAATATTTTATTATATTAATATAGATGTTAAAAGTTAATAATAATACTAATTATGATAATAATTTTAATGATCATAATAATATTAGTAGTGATAATAATAATAATAATTAAAATATTAATAATTTTTACTAATGATGATAATAATTCTATTAATAACACTAATGATAATAATAAAAATGATAATTTTTATAAAAATTTATACTTTTAATAATAATGATATTAATAATATTAGTTAGATAATAATATTAATAAAAATCATATAAATCATAATAATAATAATAATAATAATAATAATAATAAAAATAATAATAATAATAATAATTATTATTATTATTATTATAATAGTCATAATAAAATAATATTAATTATATGTTTATCATAATCATAACCATATAATATATTTTTACCATTATCAAAATATAAAAAAAAAAATTGAATTATGGTTTATACCCTTCGAGAGAACGAGAGATCGAATGATCGAGTGTGATTGTAGTGTAATCAAACAGAGAACAAACAAGGTTATCATCATAATTCCTCATCACCTATATCATCATCGTACCATGTATCATTATCATATCTTAATTCTAACCATATATCTCATCATTGTCATAATAAATTTCGTTACCTCATCATCATCATACACATCATCACAATCATCTTATGATCATCATCATCATCATCATCTCACTCTTATCATCATCTTCTTACTAACATGCATCATATCTATCATCATCATCATTTACGTACTTCATTATTATCATGACCATCTAACATCATCATCTATTATCTTAACCTAATCATATTTTGCAATCATTTTCCTTAATCATTATTATCCTTTACGTAATCTATCATCATGATCACCCTAACTATCATCATAATATTCATTAACATCTTCATTTATTAACAACAACACCATCTCCATCGTCATTCATCTTGTTATCATTATCACTCATCATCACTAACAGATAGAGGGTTAACAAGTGGTGTTTGGTTTTTGCTCGTGGATCCACAGAACAATGGAGACAGAAATTGCAAACAGCAGTCCAACAAATTAAATGGAATCTCGGCCCAATAGCAGTTTCCCAAACCCAACAATTATTAGCCCATATTACAATTCCACATAACATAAAAGGCCCAACAGCAGCCCGATTTAAGTGTTGCAATGGTTAAATTTAAGATAAGGAAGCTGATGTCGATCGAATTGGAATCCAAGAACGTCCCCATCATCTTTTGGTATCATTATTTTATGTATAAACACATCATCATTATTAATTAAGGTACCTTCCTCATACATCTATATCGATTATTATCATCATCAATCTCGTTATCTACCATTATCAATGCCTTCTTCGTAATTAGATAATGGACGTAATAACAGCAGCTGTAGCAGCATCCTTAGGGTTGTTTAGTGTTGGTTTTTGTAATAGACTAAGAACAAAACAGTGACTAATGTTGCTGTTCGATGGGGGTGAGGAAACAGAAGAAAAAAAGTTGTAGCTGTAGGTATAGGCCGGTGATGGTGGTTGTAGTGGTCGATCTTAAATCAAGGTGATGATTTACGGTCAACGTGGAAGGAGAAAAGAGAGAGAGTAGAGAGAGAGATTAGAAGTGGTGGCCGGTGACGGTTGTTTGGTGAACGGTGGTGATCCAACAGTGGTTCCAAGTGACGGTGGTGAGATGGTGGTGAGTAGGGTGGTGGTTTGTGTGGTTCACAAAAAGAGAGAGATATAGATATCTACAGAGAGAGAGTGACGGTTATATGGATATGGAGGTTGGTCGATATAGTTGTTTTTAGACAGCAAGATGGTTTTTGGGGTGTTAAGTGATGGTTGTATGTTGTGATGGTGGGGTGTTAAGTGATGGTTGTATGTTGCGATGGTGATCGGGTTGTGCTGATTCTCCGGTGGTGGCGAGTTATCGAAGAAGAAGAAGAAGAAGGACGTTGATTTGTCTAAGTTTCTATATCTCTGTATATGTAATGTATGTATAAGTCTATATATTGATATGAACTTAGATAGATATTAGACATCACTAGTGACTATGTAAGATGCTTCAATTCACGGGTTAAGTTTGTGCAATTCCAAATGTGAAAAAGTAATAAAGACAGTTTAATATATTATATAATATGTCTATTCAGTATTAAACGTGATTAATCAATAGTAGGCTGTAAATATCTACCGACAGTTTTTAATAGACATAATATATTGCGCCCCGTAGTTAATTAGTGGCGGATAAAAGTCTTTGGAAAAATCCCAAACTTTTAAATTAAATATATTTATTTATTTTGGTCATTTTTGGAAAAATCCTAAACTTTTAAATTAAATATATTTATTTATTTTGGTCATTATGGTATAAAATTCAGTCATTAACTATTAATTAAAAAAATTACATTAATTATTCACTCCCAACCCCAAGTAAAATATAAAAAGTTTTAAAATTTAATAACTAGATCCTAAATACATTTTTAGTAAGCCTAAAGTTTATACAACTCATTTTCGTATCACCGTTTATTTTAAAATTACATAAGTTCCTTTTTAACTCGTTTGCTATCAATTTGAAAGACAATTAAGCGTTACCGTCGTTTACTAAAACTTCTAAATCACAAATTATATATTTAATATACTTTTTATGTATATATAGATTTATTTTAATAATAGATTTTATTATTTCTTACTTCATTTTACAATTTAGTTCTTACAATTAAATCACATATTATATCAAACTATATTTCAAATTATATATATTTAAATATATATGTATCTATTTATTTACAAGTAATAGTTCGTGAATCGTCAAAAATGGTCGAAGTTAAATGATTGTATGGAAACAGTTCAAAAATTTTGAGATTCAACATTACAGACTTTGCTTATCGTGTCAAAATCATATAAAGATTAAGTTTAAATTTGGTCAGAAATTTCCGGGTCGTCACAGTACCTACCCGTTAAAGAAATTTCGTCCCCGAAATTTGATCGAGGTCGTCGTGGATAACAATAAGAATGTTTTCATGAGAATTATGAGTTGATAAATAAAACTTTATCATCATTGAGTAATATGGATAAAACAATTCGATTATTAGAAAGGTACGAATGAAGCTATCACAAAGGATTGAGGTAGAGATTTAACTTTTGACGTAGTCATGGTGGATTCCTGGAATTCAAGGAATTTAGAGAAATCTTCGAAATCTATATAAGATTTGATTCTTTGGAGATTAAGGAAATTAGAATCCTCTTTGGTTAAATGCGATGATTTGTCTCGATTGCTCTGTCTGATAGTTCACTATAATTCTACCCTCTTCGTTTCCTTTATATTTTGGAGTTCCATCCTTTTGTTTTCTCTTTCCGACTTTAAGTCAAGCGAATAATAATTCAAAATTCGTAGGTATGAAGTTTTGAATGAACATGACTAATGTTCTAAGGAAGATTGTAATTGCACGATTTTGATTGGTTAAATTACCAGAATTCAAAAAAAGATAGAACTATAAAGAAATTACATTCATGATATGTTTATAGATTAGATTGTATGTAAGAGTCGTGTAACATGGCACCTGATGATGTTATTGTCTGTGAATCATCACGTTCCATTAGAAACTCAGTATGACTTACTGTAATATAATCACGTTGATCAAGTGTCATTATATTATACTAACTCATGCTTCAGTTCCCAACACTACTTCAAAAACATTCATATTTTAAACTCGAAAGTTTACAGAATATAGAAACTAGCAGTTTCTTATATGATGTAATACTGATAACGCAAAGAGATAAATGATTTCAGATAAGATTTGTTATGAAAATATCTTCAGAAATATCGAGGATATTTATAATGAAAGATATGATGATATCCTAAAAATTCTAATATCGATGGATGGTGATGAAGATTTGTCTTTAAAAGTGTAGAATCAGGAGCAAGGTATTCGTTAATAACTTCAGCAGATACTGAATCATTTGGATTCTTTGAAGGTAGATTTAGTCTCTGTGATTTGTCTACAGCCTCCTTCATGGTTTGCTCAATCCATATTCCAGTACAAATTTTTTCATTGAGTGTTTCCAACACTTCATTATTTATCATCAAACTTTTGGCTGTTAACGTCGTTTACAGTTTTTGCTGCTTCATTAAGCTTTTTCAACATTCCGAGTATTGATTCGTAGAATGGGTGCTTTTCAGAATTTTCAGAATGGAAGATTATAACTCTAAGAGATAAATGTTATATTTATACATATAACTGTTGATGTAGAAACGCTGCGAGATTCAAAATACTGATTGCTAATTCCCAGTAATTGGTATGGCAATTCCCGTTATAAGATGCGGATGAGCATATGATAGTGTTTTTAATGAACAATTAAATGGTTCTTCAGAGAGACTTAAGCCGATGAGTAATGAAGTTGCTGGTAAGTTTACTGCTAATGTGGTGGGATATAAACGTTTCTCTGGTAATGATGATGAAAGGCAAACTTATATATCAAAGTTATAATAAGACTAATCCGAATGAAAGTTGAAGTTGATTTGCTGGAGCTGTGACAAAATTGGCTACTTTGGAAAGGGATTGCAAAGTTATTTTGGTAATAACAACGCCAAAAGAGCTAGCACAGATACGTGTTTAACGTTTACTTAGGTTCCGAGTGTGCATAACTACATGCATCAATCTTTTCTTCCGTAGATGAAGTGCGTTTGGTTCATCCTTTCGATTGAGGTGTTTTCAAGAATCATGAAAGATTTGAACGCAGATTGTAATCGTCAAGATACAAATGAGGTTTAAGATGAAATCAAGTGGCAAACTTGAATAATTGTTTAGTTTCATATGTTATAATCAATATTTTAATTCATTTTAATTGTCCAATGTTGGCAGTCCACAGTTAGCAGTCCATAATTGTAATCCAATAATTCATATATAGTTTAATATATAATATTCGAATTAATTAATACGTGTCGTGACCCATTATATACATGTCTCAGACTCGATCACAACTCAAAGTATATATATTATTTGAGAATCAACCTCAACCCTGTATAGCTAACTCTATCATTACTGCATATAGAGTGTCTATGGTTATTCCAAATAATATATATAGATGCGTCGATATGATATGTCAAAACTTTGTATACGTGTCCCGATATTTAAAGTACGGAAAATAAATACAGAAATTAAATGACAATAAATAAAATTGCGAGAATTAAAATTGCGATAAATAAAATGTAATACGGAATTAAAAGTTAGCTATGAACAGTTAGCTAGGATTTTGTTAGCGTGGATCCTTAACAAAATTTTCCTCATAATTAATTTGTTTGTTTCTAACAAATTTTATTTGTCCAATGTTTTCTTCATTATACCACTTGTTGGATTCTGATAAGTCAAAATGCAAATATGAAATTGAATGAAAATGGTTATTCTGTAGTGAACAGATATGTATATCGGTGGTTGTAAGTAGGATAGTAAATGAATGTTGAATCAGCTTCGAAGAATGTACAGTGTAACTTATTAATGTGAAATCTAAATATTCCTCGGGTATTACCTACCCGTTAAAATATTTTCACCATTAACAGTTTGTACAAAAAAAAATTTAATTACAAACTTTATGAAAACATATATACATATATTTTCTTCAGATGTAATATGGATTTAATGAGTTAATATAATATTAATCTCATTTGCTTTTCGGTTTGAGCTAGAATATATAATCTCTAAGACTTTAGAGATTACATAATTGCCGCCTAATAGTTCTCCAATGAAGTTATGAATCAATACTTCATCGTTGATTCTTATTAGTATTCCTTGGTATCTATGGTGCGTACGACGTTGATGCTCGAGGTACAGATTGTGATGTCGAGGTGTGGGATGCGGATGTTGCTGTAGCTGGTAGGTTTTGCACCATATTCTCCAAATTGATTACTCGAACGCGAAGCTCGTTGACTTCTTCCATTATTCCGGGATGATTGTCGGTTCGGACGAGTGGATGAATAAGATCTAGAATTTGAGATAGTATATAATCATGACGAGATACTCTGAAAGTGAGAGAGAAAATGGTGTTACGAACAGGTTCGCCGGTAAGTGTTTTGGATTTTTCGCCAAGAGTGCAGGTTGGTGGGTGGAAGGGATCGCCTTCTTCTCGTCTCCATTGATTAAGTCGACTACAAACCCATCAAATGAATTGGGGATGGCTGATTGGTTGATTCATTCAGGTGACGCTGCTTCCGGAGCTTAGGTAAACATCCATGTCGAAATAGCTGTCGGAATCTAAGGAATTTTAACTAGTTGCGAGTTCCATCTTGTATGGTTAGATAAAAGGGTTTGCGATATGAAATGATTTTTGGCTATCGGGTGGTATTCTAAATACATAGGATATCTATATAGAGCAAAAGATTTCGTAGATTATAGAGGAATTTACGGCATATGTCAGGAAAGTCTACAGTAACAGATGCGCTAAGATATGAATTATCAGATACGCTAATATATGAATTTTGTCTATACACTATTCATGCAATCAATGCAGTAAGATGTGTCTAGACTAAGAATGATAAGCAAATGATTCCCTAAGAATGATAAGCAGGTAATTTTTGACACGAAATGATAAGCAAAACTTTTGACATGCAGACACGGTCGAAGTCCAGACTCACTAATGCATCTAAACAACTATCAGGTAGACACACTAATGCAAGACTTGGTTCGCTAAGCCCACTGCTCTGATACCACATATAATGACCCGTCCTAATCCATAAGGACGAATACAATAACATATGATTACATCGCGAGGTACTTGACCTCTATATGATACATTTTGCAAACATTGCATTCGTTTTTAAAAGACAAACTTTCATTTCACTCGAAAGTTGACGGCATGCATACGATTTCATAATATATCTAACTATATTTGACTTAACAATAATCTTGATGAACTCAACGACTCGAATACAACGTCTTTTGAAATATGTCATGAATGACTCCAAGTAATATCTCTTAAAATGAGCAAATGCACAGCGAAAGATTTCTTTCATACCTGAGAATAAACATGCTTTCAAGTGTCAACCAAAAAGGTTGGTGAGTTCATAGGTTTATCATAAACAATAAAATTCATCATTTTAATAGACCACCAGATTTAATATTCCCATTTCCCATAACCATTATGCATAAAATTCATTCATATGGATTGAACACCTGGTAATCGACCTTAACAAATTGCATATAGAATATACTCATCATTCCAGGACAACTTCGGACATGATAAATTTGCCATCATTCCGGGAAAACTTCGGACATGATAAATTCGCCATCATTCCGGGAAAACTTCGGACATGATAAATTCGCCATCATTCCGGGAAAACTTCGGACATGATAAATTCACCATCATTCCGGGAAAACATCGGACATGATAAAAAGGGCACATTTGATTTCAATAATTTAACCATAAAATGTAGTTTCGATTACTTGTGTCTATTTCGTAAAATAGTTATAAAAATTTCGTAAAATAGTTATAAAAGTAGTTCATGTATTCGCAGTTCAAAATATATTTCAAAAGTATTTAATAAAGCAGTTGTAAAAACAGCGCATGTATTCTAAGTACCAAAAATGTAAAGAGTAAAAGGGAATCAAATGAACTCACGATCCAATATTTTGTAGTAAAAATATTCATACGACGAATCTGAACAACTGAACAATGCAGGGTTGGCCTCGGATTCACGAACCTATATCATTTGTATATTTATTAATACATATAATTGTAATCGAACAAATTTATTCTTAATTTATATATCTTATATATTTAATTTGTATATATATTTAAAATAATTAATATCTATATAGTTATATATATATATATATATATATATATATATATATATACATACATACATACATACATATATATGTATTTAGTATTATATTAAAAATCAAAAATTTGTTATATGTAAGTATATAATGTTAATATATAATTATAGGTAATATTATGGTATTTGTAATCAATGTAATCTTATATAGAAAATATTTATTGTTATTATGAAAGTATTAATAATAATATTTTATTATATTAATATAGATGTTAAAAGTTAATAATAATACTAATTATGATAATAATTTTAATGATCATAATAATATTAGTAGTGATAATAATAATAATAATAATAATAATAATTAAAATATTAATAATTTTTACTAATGATGATAATAATTCTATTAATAACACTAATGATAATAATAAAAATGATAATTTTTTATAAAAATTTATACTTTTAATAATAATGATATTAATAATACTAGTTAGATAATAATATTAATAAAAATCATATAAATCATAATAATAATAATAATAATAATAATAATAATAATAATAATAATAATAATAATAATAATAATAATAATAATAATAATAATAATAATAATAATAATAATAATAATTATAATTATAATTATAATAGTCATAATAAAATAATATTAATTATATGTTTATCATAATCATAACCATATAATATATTTTTACCATTATCAAAATATAAAAAAAAAATTTGAATTATGGTTTATACCCTTCGAGAGAACGAGAGATCGAATGATCGAGTGTGATTGTGGTGTAATCAAACAGAGAACAAACAAGGTTATCATCATAATTCGTCATCACTATATCATCATCATACCATGTATCATTATCATATCTTAATTCTAACTATATATCTCATCATCGTCATAATAAATTTTGTTACCTCATCATCATCATACACATCATCACAATCATCTTATGATCATCATCATCATCATCTCACTCTTATCATCATCTTCTTACTAACATGCATCATATATATCAGCATCATCATTTACGTACTTCATTATTATCATGGATCATTATTATCATGACCATCTAACATCATCATCTATTATCTTAACCTAATCATATGTTGCAATCATTTTCCTTAATCATTATTATCCTTTCCGTAATCTATCATCATGATCACCCTAACTATCATCATAATATTCATTAACAACTTCATTTATTAACAACAACACCATCTCCATCGTCATTCATCTTGTTATCATTATCATTCATCATCACTAACAGATAGAGGGTTAACAAGTGGTGTTTGTTTTTTGCTCGTGGATTGACAGAACAATGGAGACAGGAATTGCAAACAGCAGTCCAACAAATTAAATGAAATCTCGGCCCAATAGCAGTTTCCCAAACCCAACAATTATTAGCCCATATTACAATTTCACATAACATAAAAGGCCCAACAGCAACCCGATTTAAGTGTTGCAATGGTTAAATTTAAGATAAGGAAGCTGATGTCGATCGAATTGGAATCCAAGAACATCTCCATAATCTTTTGGTATCATTATTTTATGTATAAACACATCATCATTATTATTAACGTACCTTCCTCATACATCTATATCGATTATTATCATCATCAATCTCGTTATCTACCATTATCACTGCCTTCTTAGTAATTAGATAATGGACGTAATAACCGCAGCTGTAGCAGCATCCTTAGGGTTGTTTAGCGTTGGTTTTTGTAACAGACTAAGAACAAAACAGTGACTAATGTTACTGTTCGATGGGGGTGAGGAAACCGAAGAAAAAAAATAGTTGTAGCTGTAGGTATAGGCCAATGATGGTGGTTGTAGTGGTCGATCTTAAATCAAGGTGATGATTTACGGTCAACGTGGAAGGAGAAAAGAGAGAGAGTAGAGAGAGAGATTAGAAGTGGTGGCCGGTGATGGTTGTTTGGTGAATGGTGGTGATCCTACGGTGGTTCCAAGTGACGGTGGTGAGATGGTGGTGAGTAGGGTGGTGGTTTGTGTGGTTCACAAAAAGAGAGAGATATAGATATCTACAGAGAGAGAGTGACGATTACATGGATATGGAGGTTGGTCGATATAGTTGTTTTCGGACAGCAAGATGGTTTTTGGGGTGTTAAGTGATGGTTGTATGTTGTGATGGTGACCGAGTTGTGCTGATTCTCCGGTGGTGGCTAGTTATCGAAGAAGAAGAAGAAGGACGTTGATTTGTCTAAGTTTCTATATCTCTGTATATGTAATGTATGTATAAGTCTATATATTGATATGAACTTAGATAGATATTAGACATCACTAGTGACTATGTAAGATGCTTCAATTCACGGGTTAAGTTTGTGCAATTCCAAATGTGAAAAAGTAATAAAGACAGTTTAATATATTATATAATATGTCTATTCAGTATTAAACGTGATTAATCAATAGTAGACTGTAAATATCTACCGACAGTTTTTAATAGACATAATATATTGTGCCCCGTTGTTAATTAGTGGCGGATAAAAGTCTTTGAAAAAATCCCAAACTTTTAAATTAAATATATTTATTTATTTTGGTCATTATGGTATAAAATTCAGTCATTAACTATTAATTAAAAAAATTACATTAATTATTCACTCCCAACCCCAAGTAAAATATAAAAAGTTTTAAAATTTAATAACTAGATCCTAAATACATTTTTAGTAAGCTTAAAGTTTATAGAACTCATTTTCGTATCACCGTTTATTTTAAAATTACATAAGTTCCTTTTTAACTCGTTTGCTATCAATTTGAAAGACAATTAAGCATTACTGTCGTTTACTAAAACTTCTAAATCTCAAATTATATATTTAATATACTTTTTATGTATATATAGATTTATTTTAATAATAGATTTTATTATTTCTTATATCATTTTACAATTTAGTTCTTACAATTAAATCATATATTATATCAAACTATATTTCAAATTATATATATTTAAATATATATGTATCTATTTATTTACAAGTAATAGTTCGTGAATCGTCGAAAATGGTCGAAGTTAAATGATTATATGGAAACAGTTCAAAAATTTTGAGACCCAACATTACAGACTTTGCTTATCGTGTCGAAATCATATAAAGATTAAGTTTAAATTTAGTCAGAAATTTCCGGGTCGTCACAGAATGCTCACGTATCCATATTGAGATTCAATATTGCAGGAAAGTACGTAGATGCAACGGAGATGATAAACACTAGATTAACCTCACGAGCATACCCACGAACTATACCCATAACCTCCATAGCTATAACCCATAATTTCCTTAGCTCTATCCCTCTCGAAAAACCCGTTCTGAAATAACACGCTCATAACCTCGTCATAGTATTTTGTGTATAATAATACTAATAATAATACTAGTACTAAGATTAAAATTTATAATAAAAATCTTAATACTAATCAATAATAATAATAATAATATAAATATAAATATAAATAATAATGATAGTGATTTCGGAGTGTGTGAAGAAACTGAATACCAAAAATGAAAATGTTCGATCTTTAAATAGAGTTGGCCTCACCAACCCCTCATACGATCGCATGAGGTATGTGAGGGGCACTCATGCAATCGCATGAGGCCTAACTCCAGCTCACATCCCATTTTGGTTTATCTTGTCGTCGGTTTATATATATATTATTTAATATATAATATATTTAATTTATATAATTACTTATATATTATATTATATTCACGTGCGTAGATGACTTGTAATTTTAGTTCCATGACTCGTACGTAGTCACTCGACTTATGTCCCGGTTCCGGTTTCTCGAACGCATTTTCGTACGCTTAGAAAACTAGCACATTACGTTTCGTGACGTGTACCTTGATTAATAACTAGACTTAATCATCGATAACTTATATCATTTGAAGTGTAACATAATCATTCAAATGTTTTGGTCATTTGCTTCTATAAACCGACTTCTCGTTGTTTACTAAAATACCTTTAATAATATATATAAAATCTTTATTATAAGAAAATAATATAATCAAAATGTTTTACATTTATATATTTCATTACGTTATGAAGTATATATATTAACATTCGAAAATATATTTAATATTATTTAAAATTTTTATTACAGTAAATAAATATAACATTTTACCACGTTATATTATTATTTAAGAATATATACATTTGTATATCTTGTATATATTTGAAATATTTTAATAATATAATATCAAACTAATTATATTAAAACTCATTTGATTTAAAGATTGAAATATAAATCATTATTTCATAAAATGTTTTTAAGAAAGTAAAATCATATGTAACTCATAACGAGTTTTAAGTTTTTATCTTACAGTTTAATCGTGAATTGGAAAGTAAAGTCTAATTGGTATTCCAAGGTATGAAATCATTTTAAAGTAAATGTTGATTTACTTAACCTGCCACTATCCGAACTCTAAACTATCTACATTCACCAACCTTCACTTTCACATTAAATAATATGAGAGTTAAATAGTTACCTTATCAAAATAACGAGGAATCTATGGTAAAACATGAATTGGAAATCAAACAGAGATCTTCACTAACCCTTGTCTAGTTCCCATTAATTGACACTTTTGTTCTTACATGTAAATCACTTTACCAATTACTCCGAATACCGTTAAAATGGAAAGGTTTCCTAAATAAAAGTGGACCTCTCAACAGAGACTCGTAATCATACAATGTATCTGATAAATCAATCATTTGATATTATCTTCTAATTTCATCGATAATTATATTGAAACAAATACGTTCATGTAAAGTATTATACGTTTAATACTTTGTTAATATTCTCAAGTTATAATATATATATACATATATATATATATACAATCATATCCATTTATATAATGGTTCGTGAATCATCGGAGTTTGGTCGAGGTTAAATGAATGTATGAACATAGTTTAAATTTTTTGAGATTCAACATTACAGACTTTGCTTATCGTGTCGGAAACATATAAAGATCAAGTTTAAATTTGGTCGGAAATTTCTGGGTTGTCACACTTTGTATCCCCTACTTCAATTAAGGCAAACTTTCCTTTATTAGTATATGAGTCTACTGCATGGATATGGACCCAGTCACCCAACATTTAGCCTGAGCTTAGTTGCTCCTCAATCGTGTTAGAAGTCTTCTCAAAAATATAAATCAAATAAAATAATAGAAGGAAGAATCTGAACACTTCACTTGACAAATACATCCAATTGAACCCAAACTCAAAGGAGCACTCAAAAAATGATTGGAAGGTCTTGCCCGTTGGCCTTTAGACTTGACGCGGGGGAGCTTTTCCTCCTTGACTTTGTGTACATTTTTTACATAAGTCAATGGTCAGTCATTGTAAGCCCATGGTTGTGCTCCGCAGGCTCATTACCACTCAATGTAAGTCAATGGTTGCATGGCATAAGCTCATGGGTACTCATTATAAGCCCACAGTTGGGTTACTTAAGCCTATCACCACTCATTGTAAGTCCATGATTTAGCTGCTTAAGCCCATGGCCACTCATTGTAAGTCCATGGTTGTGTTGTGTAAGTCTATTACCACTCATTGTAAGTACATGGCTAAACCATATAAGACTATGGCCACCGATTGCAAGTTCATGGGTGTTGTCTAAGCCCCTGGCCATACATTATATGTCCATGGAGGCGCTTCATAACACCATGGCCTCTGCATAACATATATGCTATATCTTACTTGATACCCCTCCCCTTGTAGTAGGGATGCCTCAATGTGACTTCGAGATTGGAATTTGCGAGTTACATAGGGCTTAAATATAATTATGAGTTTCGATCGTCTAGTTGTTTCAAGAAGCCTCCGACTTTGTGTTACAGAGATACCTCGACTCGAGTTTAACCTTGGAACTCCCTTGTCGAATTCGGATGTCTTGAACATAACTGTAGTTTCGAACTCTAGTCGTTTCAAGAATAGTAAGTTTATATGATATTATCTATAGGCCGACATGACATATATGAATATGCCATACCAAACTAGGGAAAGTAATGATCTACCATCATTTTCCCCTCAATTTTATTTTGCATGAAGCATTTCTTATGTATGTTATGCAAGGACAACTCTGTCTTGCTACATCACTATATCACGAGTTACACATCGCGCAAGGATGGATCGCGGATAGTTGTGGTTCGCATGGTTGCATCATGCATGTCAGCGTCGCCCATGGGTACGTAACATATTGCATCGTGTATCGTGCATATGCATCGCACATGGATAACTCTCGCTTTATGGCATGACACATTGCTTCATGAGGCATCAGTATTGTTGCGTTTGATATAACTGAGTGATTTAATGATGAATGGTTCATAATCTGAATGATTCAAAGTCTCAGAATAAAATTGGTTCTGAATGAAAATAAGTTGTTTGGTAATCATATTAAATGAAAGATATGTGATGTTAAAGCAAAGGGGTACAAAATAGTTATATATTTACTACGAAATACTATTAAATACGATACAATTTTACACAAGATATTTATTTATTTAGAGAATGGATATACTTAAACCTTGCTACAACACTTATAGGCAGTGTACCTAATCGTACAGTAGTGTAGTCTTTAGTAAGTCCGGTTCATTCCACAGGGAATCTTTTTAAACAAAGCTTAACGCTATATTAGTTTACTTTTATAAAAATACAAATATATATATAAGTAATATTATTATTATAAAGGGGGGTTTTTACCGTTTAATGACCGGTTTGTCGATTTTAAAACTTTTGTCGCAGTTAAAACCAAATGTAAAATAATAAATATAAATACAAGACTTAAATTAAAGCGTAAAGTAAATAACAATAATGAAATTGCGAATAATAAAAGTGCGATAAAATAAACTTGCGATAATTAAAAAGTACGATAATTAAAAGTGCAATTAAATACAATAACAATAAAAAATGCGATAATTAGAAGTGCAATTAAATATAAAATAAAGGAAATTAAATATGAAATAAAAGAATTATGCTTATTTAAACTTCCGTAATCATGATATTTGACGTGTTGATTTTAGTTTTATGCCCATGGGTTAATTGTCCTTTGTCCTGGATTATTTAATATGTCCGTCTGGTTTTTGTCCATAACAGTCCATCAGTCATAAATATAAAGTGCGAGTATCCTCGTCAAATTATCCTTATACCCGAAGTTAAATATTCCAACTAATTGAGGACTTAAACTGTAACAAGATTTTAATACTTTGTTTAATAATTACACCAGGATGTCGACTGAGTGTAACCCAAGGTTTTAATATTTTGTTATCAATTATACCAAGTGTCCTTGTACATAATTTCACCCCTGTTTTAATTATTCTAGTGGCTATTAATCCATTCCCGTGTCCGGTTAAATGAACGATTATTCGTACATATAAATACCCCGCCCATCGTGTCCGATCGAGTGTATATGGTAATTTATAGGGACGCCCAATTGTAAATCTTTATATTAACATTAACAAACTATCATTTAGTTAAACAAATATAAAGCCCATTAATAGCCCATAGTCTAATTTCCACAAGTGTCGTTCTTTTGTCCAAACCCCAATTATGGTACAAAGCCCAATTATCCAATTTTAGTAATTAGCCCAACATCATGATTACTTCGGATTAAATAAGCATAATAATAACTTAGCTACGAGACATTAAATTAAAAAGGTTGAACATAACTTACAATGATTAAAAATAGCGTAGCGTTACACGGACAGAATTTCGACTTACACCCTTACAACATTCGCTAACATACCCTTATTATTAGGATTTAAAATTAAAATTAAACTTAAAATATAAATTATATATATTTTTACGTATATATTGAAAGAGAGATAGATTAAGAGTGTGAAAAATGATCAGAATTCGGTTGGCTTTATAGGGACTTTCAGAATTTGGGCCTCCGCGACTCGCGGCCCTTTTGGCCTTCAAACTCCGCGACTCGCGGAGTTTGTAAATACAGCTCACACAAGTTTGGCTCTTTGTTTACCGACGGTTTTATAAATAAATATAATATATTAAATAATTATAAGAATTATTTAAATATTATATTATATTTATGTGCATAGTTGACTTGTAATTTTTAGTCCGTTGCGTCGAGCGTTGAGAGTTGACTCTGGTCCCGGTTCCGGATTTTCGAACGTCCTTGCGTACAATTTAATATCTCGTACTTTGCGTTTTGAATCTTGTACTCTTTTAATTTCGAGACGTTTCTTATCAATAATTGGAACCTCTTTGATTGTATTTTGTACTTTTGAGCTTTTTGGTCGTTTGCGTCTTCAATTCGTCGAATCTGTCTTTTGTCTTCACCTTTTATTATTTAAACGAATATCACTTGTAAATAGAACAATTGCAACTAAAAGCTTGTCTTTCTTGAGGAATAATGCTATGAAATATATGTTCGTTTTTAGCATTATCAAATATTCCCACACTTGAGCGTTGCTTGTCCTCAAGCAATATCGTCTTGAAATACTAGAATCACTTCTTTATTCTTCACACTTTGTACATCAGTGATTTCTATACGGTGGTATAAACAATGGTAGTAACGATATGGTTTACAGTCCCACATGACTATAAAAATTTAGATCCATTAAGGAAATTGGATCTTTATGAAAACATTTGATCTTTTAAAAATTAAATCTACTTTTTACCCTAGATAAGTTTTCCGGAATAACCCTTTACCGGTGTTTGCAAAATATTTTTGTGGGTTTGGTGGGTTTCAGATTTGAAAATTTGAGCTCAAAACTTATGGTTTTGTGTCACCCACTTGCTAACCTTGTATTTGGAAAGCAACACGTCCAGTTTACTTGTCCCGTATATTACCTTTCGGTAAACTACCGTCCGATTGTAAAGGAAAGCGTTGAACAAGCAACTGTTAAGGCAATGTCTAATGACATGCATTTGATTATGGTCTATAACGTGTCGGACGCAATTACTATCCTTGGTAGGAGCAATAGTAAAGCTCACCCTTATGATTTTTCGGTCTGGCACAAGGTCCTGTCTTTGACCATGCTATGCAACCACCGTTCTTACGGTTGACACCCGATTTGGTTCAGGTGACCTAATGAATTCCAGGTGAATTCCTAGGATTTTACGTTCAATGGTAATGAACGCATTGAAAATAGGGTTTTCAGAAAACAAATCGGTTTTATTTTTGATCAAAATATTTTCTCGTTCAAGCTCGAGTTTAGATATCATTGAATTCCATGAGTTTGTAATTCTCAATCTTTAAGGTCAATCTCAAGGATTGAGTAATATCAGGCTTAAAAGCTGATTTTTGATCTTTTAAGGAGATTATCCTTTCTGGGGATCTGATTTATTAGTCTTATCCAGCTATTTTGCATGGTGCCCCCCCATTTTACGAGATAAATCCTTCTCATGGTTAGGATAAATCTGACCACTTGGCGACCCTGTTTAATGCTGAGGTCCGTGGATTTCCTGCTGATTTTAGTGATGACTTTTCTAGATTTTTCGTCAACCTACAGCTGGTCTGGACGAAAACTTCATGACCTAAATCAAGAAGCGCGTGTCTTTTTCGGAAGACTTTACTTCCTTTTAATGATGGAATTGATTCATCGTGTAGATCCATCTTTCTTACAGTAAATCAGGTAAAACAGTTAATTTAGTCCAAAGCAAAAGTATTTTCAGTTTATTTGTACAAAAATATGTGACATATGTTTTGAATAACTTGGAGAATTTTCCCACACTTGGCTTTTATTTTCCTTTTTATCGTCCTCTATTCCATTTTAAATGAATTTTAACATTTTGGTTTGTTTCTCAATTTATGTCCTTTCTGAGGTAACAATAATTTCGGTGTTAAAACCTAGTTTTATCGTTCATAAATATGTATAAACATGAATTTAAGTTCATTTAATTGAAAATTTTGAAAAATTTTACTAGAATTGGGTAGTCAGTATATAAGACTAGGGCTGTTCTTTATTATCAGAGAGCACTATATTCTAATACAACTACTGCTTTACTAGTATTTTTAATGGTAACCAAGTGTTTAAGATAAAAATTATAAAATCCGAAAGAATTTAACCCCTTCCCACACTTAAGATCTTGCAATGCCCTCATTTGCAAGAAATCAGTAACAATTTAAATTATTGAGGGTGATTTGTGTGAAAATGATTAAATTTTTACCAAAGTTTCCAAATATATTGGCGTTTGTTTGCTGAATGATAAATGGTGCACATCATTTGTTCATTCCGTCTTGTTGTTATTTCACATATATTTTGCATCTTGTCGTCAAAATTAGTTGCTTTTGCTGAACTTAATGCCAGTCTTTGAAAATGCGTTGTTTTACCCTGTTGTGTACATAAGATAAACTGCAAACATATACACATATTTTTGAAGTTTGATATATTACCCCACATTCAAAAATTATTAAAATCTAAGAATAAAAGTTAGAAAATTATAAAAACTATTACAATATTAACATAAGTATTAAATGTATCAACATTACAAATTACAAAATAAATAAAACTAAGTAGACTAGGGATGATATTGATACCAATAGGGGTTCCAAGCATAACCATAGGTGCTATAGAATGCTTCGGCGGGGTTATACGTAGGATACGGTGGTTGCATATCTATAGACCAGGGAGGGAATATGGGTTTTGGAGTAGGAATATAGTTTCTACCTATATGTTGGCAATGAGCTATGATTTGGTTTTGGTGAACTTGCCAATCTTCAAATGCTCTTTGTCTAGCATTTTCGTACTCCTGTGAAGCTATAAACCTTTGCATTTCTTGCATCTCATTTCCCCCTCCTACATTACCTTGCTGTTGGTTTCTCTCAACCTGTAGATGTCTACCATGGTATTGTACTGCGGCGTTATTTCGCCTCTTCAAAACTTTCGCACCATGGTATACATTTAAACCTATTGTATCGCGGGGTTCTGGTTCTTCTACTAATAATCCCCCCGACTTATATCCACACCGAGATATTCAGCAATCAAAGTAATAAAAATACCACCTCCTATTATGCTATGCGATCTCATCCCCCTAACCATAGCTGATAAATAATAACCCACACAATAAGGTATACTTACAGCGCTTTGTGGGTCTCGAATACACATATGGTAAAATAAATCCTGTTCATTTACCTTTTCCTTGTTCTTACCTCTTTGTGTAATCAAATTAGCTAAAAACCTATGAATCACTCTTAATTCAGCTCTATCTATATCCAAATAAGAGTAATTTCCCCCTTTGAATCGGTGATGGCTTGTCATTTGACTCCATACACCGTGTGTATCAAAATTTTCATCTATCTTTCTACCATTTAGTATCATCCCTCTACAATCGGCAGATGGTAACTCCTCAGGCGTATATATACGTAAAGCCTGAGCCATGTCTAGTAAAGACATGTAGCGCATCGAACCTCCTAACAAAAATCTAATAAAAGATCGATCGGTTAAACTAGCTACCCGATCGTTTAATTCTATACTACACAACAATTCTTCACACCATACTTTATATACAGGTCTACGCATGGTGAATAAACGTACCCAGTCATTAAAAGTAGAATTACCATACCTCTGTGCAAGTAATTCCCTAATTGGCCCGGCCAATTCTACAGCTTCTGATGGTCCCCATTCTATGACCCTAGGTACCTCAACAACCTTAGAATGAAGAGTATGCAAACTCCTTTGGTATTTTGGATAATCTATCCAAAGTCTGTCAAATCTTAGGTTCGGGTGCAAATCTTCCAAGTGCATATCAGAAAAGGTCATGACTGGATGAGGTATATCTTGCTTGTAGTAGTCATCCACCTCCTGTTGTTCCGCATTCTCAGCAGGAGCATTGCGAGCTTGGGATGAAGATTCACCCCTTTCAGTCTGCAAAACACATCAAACACAATTTTTGTGCATCCAAATATGCATTAGTGTCAGCAAAATCATCAATCAAAATAATTACAATGACATGATCAATTTATATCAAACTTAAGCTCATTTTCATATTTTCATCAAATCTACACTTTTTCAAAATAGCATATACGAAAATGTTCGCCAAGTTCATAAGCATTCAACTTAAATAACATGTCAAAATAATCATTACTAGCAATTAAACAAGTTTCAAATGGCATTATCTTTCAAAAATCAAGTTCATGAATTTTTAGACTTGAAAAAGTCCACTTTAATTCTCAAAATCATGTTTAGGCTCAAAGTTTGGATCATTTAACTACCTAAACATGTTACACTACTTAATTTATCAACAATTCATGACAAAAATCGGCCATAACCTGTTTATATCAAAAAGCCCCAAATTTGCTCAAGAACACAAACCCTAGATTATTCTAAACTTGAAGTTTAAGGCTTCTAATCATGTTAAATAGCATCAATCTAGGTTGTACAAGCATAATACATAAACAATTTAAGCATAATTACACTAAAAAGCATCAAAATCAAATTGGGGAAAAAATTGCTCAAGAACACTAATTTTCGGATTAAATGGTGTTTAGGTGTAGAAATTTACCGTTTTTCTTGAGTAATTCCTTGATAGCATCCTTCTCAACATGATTTTAGTAAAAGATTTGATGATTAACTGTTAAAAATTGTGATTTTAGGGGTTTTTTCGTGTATTTTCGGGTTTTTTCGCTGTGTTCTTTGCAGTATTTGGTGTGGGGAGTGAACTGAGCTGTTCCAGCTCTTATATTTTTTTCTGTAATTCGATCCCTCCACGAGTCGCGGAGATTTCCCCTTCAAACTCCGCGAGTCGCGGAGTTTTTTTTTTTTTTTTATAACATCTTATATTAATTAAAACAATTAAGTAATTAATTTTAAAATTTTGTTTCCCTTGTTATTTAGGACGAGGTCGTTTCGGATTGATGTCCTAGTCCGTCCTTCGACAAAATTTTAAAATTTGTCTTTTTGTAGCGATTGTTTTAAAAGCTAAGATTTTTGGGTTTTTTAATGTTTTTGGCATACTTTAATTCAATAAAATTAAAAATAATGATAATAAAAGTTCTCGTCCCTCCCTTGGGTAAAGCAATTTCGGTTTAAAGACCTAGTCTTCAACTTACGACGAATTTTAAAAATCATATTTTTAACTTAATGAGATAAAGTAAATTTTTGTTTTTAAATTCACACAACTTAAATATAAAATTCAAAATTAAAATTAAAAATTCACACCAAACGTAAAATTTAAAATGCATAAAATTAAAAATTCATATTTTAAAAATAAAAAATTCACACCAATCTTAATTTAAAAATTCATATTATAAATTCACACCAAACTTATATTAATTTTTCAAATATTTACAATTTTAAATATATTGTTTTTACAAAGTTTACAATATTAATTTAAGATTTAAATATTAATTTTAAAAACATGGTAAAAATAAAATTAAAAATCTTTTTGGCTTTTTATCCCACTTTTATCAATCAAATATTATCAAAAATATGCGCCCCTCTTTTCGGTAAAGCAATTTCGGTTCCAAGACCTAATTTAACTCATGACGAATTTTTGAAATATTTTGGGTTGATTGATTAAAGATATTTATACCTTAAGAATAAACGTTAAATTTCGCAGTGATGTAATAAATTTTTTAATGATATCAATAATTTCGGTCGCCAAACCTAATTTTATTCAATACCAATTTAATACTTTATAGCGAACAAATTAGCGTTTATTATCAAAAGGTTAAAAATAAAAAATAAAAAAAAAATAAAAATTGAGACTGTACAGACTTACCTGTGAGATAGTATTCTTAGTTATATGATCTATCCCATTCATAAGATAGTCGGTTTAATTGGTTTTCCATAGCTACATAGGCGTAACCTCGAGCATTCAGTGTCTTTTCTTCTAAACATATGAACGGTCCGTCTCTGCATAAAGTAACAAATTCGGTATTTGAATAGGTTTGATTATTTGAACATTTACCTCCATGTGACAATTTTCCGCATTTGTGACATCTTTCTAGGTGTCGTGCTCTTCTTTTTGCTGCGGATTTTGATTTTCCTTTACCAAATTGTAACTTATTATCTTCGCATCTGGATTCTTTTCTAACTCCGTCCATTCTTTCTCTGATTACTGATACTATTTCACTCGGTAGTATGTCATTATTACGTTTAGTGATCAAAGCGTGTAGCATTAGACCATGGTTTAGTTCACAGGCAGTCTTCATTTTGTAAAAACCTAAAAAAATAAAATTTCAGAATGGGGGGAGAAGACTAGTTCTTTAGGGTCTGCTAGGGAAAGACCATTCGGATTCCATTTTCGAGAACTACACGAAAACAGATAATCTAACTCTAACAGAAATACATATTATCCTTTAAAGACTTGATTCTCCCCACACTTAGTTAGCTGTGGTGTCGAAATTATGATTAACTTCGTTGTCGACTTCCATCGGACTATCTATGTAGTGTTTAACTCTGTGACCATTAACTTTAAATTCAATCCCATTTGAATTTATTAATTCTATCGTTCCGTATGGAAAAACTCTTTTAACTATGAATGGTCCAGACCATCTTGATTTCAATTTTCCAGGAAATAGCTTGAATCGTGAATTAAAAAGAAGAACTCTGTCTCCTTCTTTAAATTCTTTTGAACTTCTGATTCTTTTATCATGCCATTTCTTCGTTCTCTCTTTATAGATTAACGAATTTTCGTATGCTTCATGTCTTAATTCTTCTAATTCGTTTAGTTGACTTAATCGTAGACGTCCGGCTTCATGTAAATCAAGATTACATGTCTTCAAAGTCCAAAATGCTTTGTGTTCAATTTTTACTGGAAGATGACATGCTTGTCCATAAACAAGTCTAAAAGGTGTGGTTCCAATTGGAGTTTTGTAGGCTGTTCTAAAAGCCAAGAGTGCATCCTCCAATTTAATGGACCATTCCTTCGGATTTGATCCTACGGTTTTCTCTAGAATACGTTTTAAAGCTCGGTTGGTATTTTCAACTTGTCCACTTGTTTATGGATGATATGCGGTGGAGATTTTATGAGTTACTCCATATCTTTTAAGAACTTTCTCAAGTTGATTATTACAGAAATGAGTACCCCGATCACTTATTAAAGCTTTCGGTGTTCCAAACCTTGCAAAAAGACGTTTTAAAAAGTTGACTACAACTCGTGCATCGTTAGTTGGGAGAGCTTGTGCTTCCGCCCATTCAGATACATAATCAATGGCTACGAGTATATATAGATTATTATGAGATTTTGGAAATGGACCCATAAAGTCAATACCCCAAATGTCAAATACTTCACATACTTGGATGACATTTTGTGGCATTTCATCATGTTGACTTATTTTTCCGGCCCTTTGACAAGCATCACAGGATTTGCAAAGAAGGTGTGCGTCTTGGTAAATTGTAGGCCAATAGAATCCAGCATCATAAACTTTTCTTGCTGTTAGTTGAGGCCCATAATGCCCTCCTGTTGGTCCTGTGTGACAATGGTTTAATATTTTACTAGCTTCATCTCCAAATACACATCGGCGTATTATTCCATCGGGACAACTTTTAAACAGATGTGGATCTTCCCAAAAATAGTGTTTTATATCACTGAAGAATTTCTTTCATTTTTGGTACGATAATCCTTTTTCAAGGAATCCACAAACTAAGTAGTTTGCATAGTCTGCAAACCATGGAATTTCTTTATAATCTATCTTCAATAGATATTCATCAGGAAAGTTGTCTTGTATGGCCGATTCATTTAGAACTTATAATTCGGGATTTTCAAGACGAGAAAGATGATCAGCGGCGAGATTTTCTGCTCCTCTTTTATCTCGGATTTCAATATCAAACTCTTGTAAGAGTAAGATCCAACGGATTAATCTTGGTTTAGCATCTTGTTTTGAAAATAGGTATCTAAGAGCAGAATGGTCGGTATAGACCACCGTTTTTGCTAGAACGAGATATGATCGAAATTTGTCAAAAGCAAAGACAATAGGCAGGAGTTCTTTTTCAGTAGTTGTATAGTTCGTTTATGCTAATTGTAACGTCTTACTAGCATAATATATAGGTTGAAATTGTTTTTCAATCCTTTGTCCTAAAACGGCTCCCATTGCAAAATCACTTGCATCGCACATTAGTTCAAATGGTAGATTCCAATTTGGTGTTATCATGATCGGCGCATTAGTGAGTTTCTCTTTAAGAATATTAAAAGATTTGATACACTCATCTGAAAAGATGAATGGAGCATCCTTTTCTAGGAGTTTATTCATAGGAGTGGCAATTTTAGAAAAATCTTTTATGAAACGTCGGTAAAAACCGGCATGCCCTAGAAAAATCCTAACTCCTCTAACATTGGTGGGATGTGGAAGTTTAGCAATTACATCTACTTTAGCTCTATCCACTTCAATTCCTTCTTTTGAAATTTTATGACCAAGAACGATGCCTTCTTTAACCATGAAATGGCATTTCTCCCAATTAAGTACTAGATTTGATTGTTCGCATCTAATTAGCATACGTTCCAGATTAACTAGACATGATTCAAATGTATCACCGAAGACTGAAAAGTCATCCATGAAAACTTCCATGCATTCTTCTATCATGTCGTGAAAAATCGCCATCATACACCTTTGAAAGGTTGCAGGGGCGTTGTAAAGTCCAAATGGCATGCGTTTGTAAGCAAAAGTACCATAAGGGCACGTGAATGTGGTTTTCTCTTGATCTTCGGGTGCTATTGGAATTTGAAAATATCCGGAAAATCCATCTAGAAAACAATAGTAACTATTTCCGGCTAATCTTTCTAACATTTGATCAATAAAAGTAAGGGAAAGTGATCTTTTCTGGTGGCGTCATTTAATTTTTTATAATCAATACATACACGCCATCCTGTTACAGTCCTAGTAGGAATAAGCTCATTTTTCTCATTTGTAATGACAGTCATGCCACCCTTCTTAGGCACGCATTGAACTGGGCTTACCCATGGACTATCAGAGATTGGATAAATTAAACCTGCATCTAGCAGTTTAATAATCTCTTTCTTAACTACATCTTGCATATTAGGATTTAGTCTTCGTTGGCGTTGCACATATGTTTTATGACCTTCTTCCATAAGGATTTTATGTGTGCAATACGAAGGACTTATTCCTTTAATATCATGAATCTTCCATGCAATGGCTGGTTTATGAGCTTTCAACACAGAAATGAGTTGTGATTTCTCATTTTCAGTAAGAGAAGACGATATTATTACAGGTAATTCAGATTCACCATGTAAATAAGCGTATTCTAAATGGTTTGGAAGTGGCTTTAACTCTAATTTCAGAGGTTCTTCTATCGATGATTTATATCGATATCTATCTTCTTCTTTTAGCATTTGAATTTCTTCTATTGTTGGTTCATATCCATTAGCTATAAGTGTAGCTAACATTTCAGCTTCATCAATTGGTTCATTACCTTCTCCTAAAGAACATTCTCCTGTTCCATGTAATTCTGGAAATTCTTCTAATAATTCTGCATGTGCAACTATAGTTTGAATATAATAACATGTATCATCTGCAGATTGCGGTTGTTGCATTGCTCTATCAATTGAAAAGGTAACACTCTCATCCTCTATACTTAGGGTCAATTTCTTACCGAACACTTCTATCATTGCTTTAGCCGTGTTTAAGAATGGTCTTCCTAATATGAGAGGAACTTGAGAATCTTCTTCCATGTCCAAAACAACAAAATCTACTGGAAATACTAAAGTACCAACTTTAACTAGCATGTTCTCCATTATCCCTCTAGGATATTTTATTGATCTATCGGCTAGTTGTATGCTTATTCTGGTTGGTTTCAATTCTCCAAGGTCTAGTTTAGCGTATAGTGAATATGGCATTAGATTTATACTAGCACCTAAGTCTGCCAATGCTTCTATTGAACTAAGACTACCCAGAAAACATGGAATTGTGAAACTTCCTGGATCAGATAGTTTTTCTGGTATCTTATTCAACAGCACTGCTGAACAATTAGCATTCATGGTAACAGCCGAGAGTTCTTCCATTTTCTTTCTATTTGAGATTAGATCTTTCAGAAATTTAGCATATCTAGGCATTCCTGAAATCACATCAATGAAAGAAAGATTTACATATATCTGTTTAAACATATCCAAGAATTTGGATTGCTCGGCTTCAAGTTTCTCTTTCTTCATTTTACTTGGGTAAGGAAGTGGTGGTTGGTATGGTTTAACATAAGGTTTAGCCTTAACTGTGTTATCTTCATTAACCTTTTCAACTACCGGTTCTTTTTCCTTATCTTGATCAGGTTGTGGTTCTTGTGGAGTAGGAATAGCTTCATCAGAAGTTACAGGTATTTCAGGTGGTTTACATGTTGTACCACTTCTTGTGGTAATGGCTTTAGCTGTTTCATTCCGGGGGTTAGCGTTTGTATCACTAGGTAAACTTCCCGGTTTTCTTTCACCTATTAACCTTGCTAGGTTACTTACTTCTTGTTCCAGATTTTGAATGGAAGCTTGTTGATTTCTAAATGCTTGAGCATTTTGTTCATTGGTTTGTTTCTGAGATGTGAAAAACTGCGTTTGAGTTTCAACTAGCTTTGTCATCATATTTTCTAAATTCGGCTTTTTATCATCGGTTTGTTGTGGTGGTTTGTTTTGAAAATTAGGTCTTTGCTGATTGTAATTATTATTGGATACTTGTTGATTGCTAGGACCTTGTTGGTTGTTGTATGGAATATTTCTGTTATAATTTTGGTTTTGATTGTAAATTGGTCTTGGCAGTTGATAATTATTCTGATAATTATTTCCAGGCCTTTGGTTTATGTATGAAATATTCTCTCTTTGTTCCATTGTTAATTCAATACTGAGACAATCTTTTGTCAAATGTGGTCCTCCACACTGCTCACAACTAATTCGTATTGAGTGAATATCTTTAGTCATCTTTTCCATTCGTCTCTCGACAGCATCTATCTTTGCAGAAATGGAATCTAAGTCATGGCGAGAATCGGCTCTAGCTGCTTTAGATGATCTAACGATATCTTTTTCTTGGTGCCACTCGTGTGAGTGGGAAGCAGTGCTATCAATAATTTTGTAAGCATCAGTTTCAGTTTTCTTCATAATAGAACCACCAGCTGCTATATCTATGTCTTTCCTTGTAGTGATGTCGCATCCTTGGTAGAATATTTGTACTATTTGACAGGTGTCTAAACCATGTTGCGGACATCCTCTTAACAACTTTCCATATCTTGTCCACGCCTCATATAGAGTTTCATTTGGCTTCTGTGTAAACGTAACAATTTCTGCTTGAAGTCTTACGGCTTTAGATGCAGGAAAGAATTATTTAAGAAATTTTTCAACTAAAACATCCCATGTATCAATCGCCCCTTCAGGTAACGATTCCAACCAATCTTTGGCTTCTCCCTTTAAAGTCCAGGGAAATAACATGAGATATATCTGTTCATCCTCCACTTCTCGGATTTTAAATAGTGTGCAGATCCTATTAAAGGTACGTAGATGTTCATTTGGATCTTCCTTCGCCGCACCACTAAATTGGCATTGATTAGTCACCATGTGTAGAATTTGTCCTTTGATTTCATAATCTGGCGCATTAATGTCTGGATGAGTAATTGCGTGACCTTGGCCAGTGCGTTTAGCTCTCATTCGGTCTTCCATACTTAAAGGTTCCAGATTCTCCATAATTGAATTTGTTGAATCGGAATCACTAGAGGATTCTGATTTAATGGTTCGTTCCTCAACAATCTCTGTTTGAATGATTGGTGGTTCCGGAGGAAAGTTTAGTGGTTCAGGATCTACGAATCTTTCCTGAATATTCTCCGGATTCTCAATTGTGAGGTCGGGTTCAAAAAATGGATTATCGGAAATTTGAACTGAAGTACTTGGTCGACTGGATGACGATTCTAAAGAAAAATCAACGGCAGTAATATTTGCTAAATGTCTTGATCTAGTTACAGGTGGTGAACGTACAAAAGGTGGTGAACGTCTTGCTCGGTGCATTCACTGAATATCCTATTAGTTTTTAAAAGGAAAGAAAAATTATAATAAGTTATCCAATCAATAGACTTTTCTGATTTTGCCAACGTTTCGAATAGCCAAAAGATGCAGCAGAGGGGCAGGATTCGTTTGGTCTCAATATAATTGAGGACTGTTTGGCTCCAATAACCCGGTCCACGTACAAATCCAACTATTACTACGAACCAGAAAATTTTGATGTCTATCAATTTAACCACTTAAAATAAATTTTCTTAATTTTAAGAAATTTAGATAAGAAGTAGAATAAAAATCTATGTCCTAAAACTAGAATAGCGAGAAATAAGAAAGAAAAAGAGTTCGTCGAAAAAGGTCGAAAAAGAAAAATGGTTAAAACATAAAAGGTGACGGAAAAATAAAAGAAACTTATAAAACTTAAAAACACTTGACTAACCTAACCTTATTACTACAACTAACTTAAAATTATAATCGCAAATTGAGATTACTAATTGGAATGATAATTGATACATAGGTAAAAGTCGTCTAAAATATTAAAGCTTACAGGAAAAACTAAATCCCAAATGGAAATAACTTAAAAAGAAACTAAAACTTAAAAAGGCGTCGCAAAATTCTAAAGCACCTAAATCTTAGTCTAAAGAAAAAGCACTTAAGGAATTCTACGGCAAAGCCTAAAAATCTAGAAGTAAAAATAACTATGGCAAAAACTAAGTTTAAAACTAAATATGAGCAAAAAATACAAATATTACGCTAAAACAATTAAAAAGGGATAAAATATAAAAATATACAAAAAGTTGTAAAAAGTACAATTTTTATAAAAATATTATTTTTATATTATTTATTTATTAAAACTATTACTTTTACAATTTAATTAAACTAATTTAACTAAAATATAAATTAAATAAAAAGTAAAACTTTAAAATAAAACTAATTATAATAATAATTATTATTAGGGTTAATAATTATAATAATTAATAATTACCCGTAATAAATGCAGAATTAGGGTTCTGTCGCGTGTCAGAGTATCTCCGCGACTTGCGGTATTTCAAGCAGTAAACCCCGCGAGTCGCGGGGTTTCAAAATTCAACCCTGGAACAGTTTAAAACTGACGCGTTTTTTTATTTTTTTTTATTTTCTCTTTTATATTTTATGTTTATATCAAAATATTTGTATAATAAAAAAAAAACTTATATTTAAAAACTTAAATAAAAATAGAACTTCTTTATAAATTTAAAAATATCTTAAAAATAGATTTATATATATTAATTTTTTTTTTATATATGTTTTAAATAAAAACAAAATACTTAAATAAAACTTATTTAAAAATAAAGAAACTTTATAAAACTTAAATATTTAACAAAATCTTAAAAAATACTTTATATTTTTGTTTTTCTTTTTATATTTTCGAATATTTAAAACGTATTTTTACAAAAGAGAATTTTAATAAAAGTAAACTAAAAATCTTTTTTTTTTTATATTATCGTTGCTTCCGGCTTTTAAGTGAATCCCCGGCAGCGGCGCCAAAAATACTTGATGTTAAAGCAAAGGGGTACAAAATAGTTATATATTTACTACGAAATACTATTAAATACGATACAATTTTACACAAGATATTTATTTATTTAGAGAATAGATATACTTAAACCTTGCTACAACACTTATAGGCAGTGTACCTAATCGTACAGTAGTGTAGTTTTTAGTAAGTCCGGTTCGTTATCTTTTTAAACAAAGCTTAACGCTATATTAGTTTACTTTTATAAAAATACAAATATATATATAAGTAATATTATTATTATAAAGGGGAGTTTTTACCGTTTAATGACCGGTTTGTCGATTTTAAAACTTTAGTCGCAGTTAAAACCAAATGTAAAATAATAAATATAAATACAAGACTTAAATTAAAGCGTAAAGTAAATAACAATAATGAAATTGCGAATAATAAAAGTGCGATAAAATAAACTTGCCATAATTAAAAAGTACGATAATTAAAAGTGCAATTAAATACAATAACAATAAAAAAATGCGATAATTAGAATTGCAATTAAATATAAAATAAAGGAAATTAAATATGAAATAAAAGAATTATGCTTATTTAAACTTCCGTAATCATGATGTTTGACGTGTTGATTTTAGTTTTATGCCCATGGGTTAATTGTCCTTTGTCCTGGATTATTTAATATGTCCGTCTGGTTTTTGTCCATAACAGTCCATCAGTCATAAATATAAAGTGCGAGTATCCTCGTCAAATTATCCTTATACCCGAAGTTAAATATTCCAACTAATTGGGGACTTAAACTGTAACAAGATTTTAATACTTTGTTTAATAAATACACCAGGATGTCGACTGAGTGTAACCCAAGGTTTTAATATTTTGTTATCAATTATACCAAGTGTCCTTGTACATAATTTCACCCCTGTTTTAATTATTCTAGTGGCTATTAATCCATTCCCGTGTCCGGTTAAATGAACGATTATTCGTACATATAAATACCCCGCCCATCGTGTCCGATCGAGTGTATATGGTAATTTATAGGGACGCCCAATTGTAAATCTTTATATTAACATTAACAAACTATCATTTAGTTAAACAAATATAAAGCCCATTAATAGCACATAGTCTAATTTCCACAAGTGTCGTTCTTTTGTCCAAACCCCAATTATGGTACAAAGCCCAATTATCCAATTTTAGTAATTAGCCCAACATCATGATTACTTCGGATTAAATAAGCATAATAATAACTTAGCTACGAGACATTAAATTAAAAGGGTTGAACATAACTTACAATGATTAAAAATAGCGTAGCGTTACACGGACAGAATTTCGACTTACACCCTTACAACATTCGCTAACATACCCTTATTATTAGGATTTAAAATTAAAATTAAAATTAAAATATAAATTATATATATATTTTTACGTATATATTGAAAGAGAGATAGATTAAGAGTGTGAAAAATGATCAGAATTCGGTTGACTTTATAGGGACTTTCAGAATTTGGGCCTCCGCGACTTGCGGCCCTTTTGGCCTTCAAACTCCGCGACTCGCGGAGTTTGTAAATACAACTCACACAAGTTTGGCTCTTTGTTTACCGACGGTTTTATAAATAAATATAATATATTAAATAATTATAAGAATTATTTAAATATTATATTATATTTATGTGCATAGTTGACTTGTAATTTTTAGTCCGTTGCGTCGAGCGTTGAGAGTTGACTCTGGTCCCGGTTCCGGATTTTCGAACGTCCTTGCGTACAATTTAATATCTTGTACTTTGCGTTTTGAATCTTGTACTCTTGTAATTTCGAGACGTTTCTTATCAATAATTGGAACCTCTTTGATTGTATTTTGTACTTTTGAGCTTTTTGGTCGTTTGCGTCTTCAATTCGTCGAATCTGTCTTTTGTCTTCACCTTTTATTATTTAAACGAATATCACTTGTAAATAGAACAATTGCAACTAAAAGCTTGTCTTTCTTGAGGAATAATGCTATGAAATATATGTTCATTTTTAGCATTATCAATATGAATTGAGTAAAATTATATTATTAACGTGTTACATGAATAAAAAATTCAATATACCTGCTTGTTAAGTGATCTGGACATGATTGAATGAGGACATTACATAAAATTTAAGTTCTTAATGGTTAAGAGAGTGTTTCAACTCTTAACGGTTCAGCACTGAATGGTGAACCATCCAAATTATAACATCACATGTCATTCAGGGGTCAGATTCAAACGCGCTTAATGTTGAATGGTCCAGCATTCCTCATTCTAGTTAAGAGATAAACAAGCACACCCAATCGTATATCTCTGCCCAACACATGGTTTCATGATGCACAGACAATATACGTTGCATGACTTCATTACAAGCTCACTACTAGTCGATGTGGATTCTATGATGAGTTGCAGTATGTGACATATTTATAAGTTTGAAATGATGTGAACATGTCATACCCAACTTGAAGGACTTGATGATGCGAATATCTTATCGTGATTTCATATGATTTGGCCTAATGTTGGCCCATAAGCATTCCCCAAACAATAATTCCCTCTTATAATAGAGGTGTTAATTGAAAAGGGGGGCCTTCTTCTACACGAGATGACTTCTCTCTAAAATGGGTTTTTGCTTAAGGTTTATGTACCACTTATTCCCCATTGTTGTCAATCGATTTCGTCCGATCGGCTAGCGACTAGCTTTTAACCACCCTTTTAAGATATTCGTTTCAGTTATAACTAGCCACTGTTACCGAAGTGAAAAATTAAAGTTGTTGATCGTTAAACCTTACTATTGCACTCATGAACTATGTTTTGTTCAGAAACGTAATGATACCTCTCATGTGGTTTTGTAAGTTATTGATCAATCAAAATATATTTTAATTTCATTTCATATTTTGATTTTGATTAGAAAATCTCATAGTTTTGAAAATATGATGATTAGTTATTAATTAGTGAAGATATATATCATTCCTCCTATGTTTTTAAAGCATCAAAATTACAATTAACGCACATATATGTTATCTACAAGCACCACGAATAGCAATTGTTTGTTATCTCAAGTAAACCGCAAATTTTTGGTTGAAGAGTTACCGTTAAATTAAA
This sequence comes from Rutidosis leptorrhynchoides, assembly GCF_046630445.1. Taxonomy (NCBI): domain Eukaryota; kingdom Viridiplantae; phylum Streptophyta; class Magnoliopsida; order Asterales; family Asteraceae; genus Rutidosis; species Rutidosis leptorrhynchoides. Next base: position 719,236,640 of record NC_092333.1, read on the forward strand.
CGGCCTTTGGTAAAACATACAAATTAGTGTTCATTTAATATATGAAATATAATCATCGAATTACGCTAACCTAAGACTAGTTTTAACCATGTCTTTGATGTCACATGAAAATTGTGTAACTTTTAGCTAAAAAAATAACAATTTGTATGTGACATGACATAGTCAATCTTTGACCTCCATTAACTCAAAATGTCAAATTTTTGTGTCAGATTTTTGTCGGGTTCACAATTTTTTTATTTTTACATTTTATTATATAAAACTAACACATTATTTAAGAAAACTAATAATTTAATATTCATTAAAATAATAAAAAAATTACAAACTACTAAGTTATAAAAAATACTTAAATTACAAAGAAAATAGAATAATTAAACTACAAAATAAAAAAACAATAATTAGTAATTATACTAATAAACTAGTTGTCGTCTTCAAATGATTCATCGATTTTTTGTTGTGGTTTGTCGACTAAATGCTTGAATTAATCAAGCTACAAGTTTGATGATTTGTAGATAATAAAGATAAAAGTGAATGAGAAAGATAGGGCATGAAATGTTCAAATAGAATTAAAATTGTTTAAAAGTTAAATAAATTCGGATAATTTTTTTTTTTTAAAAAAGTCAAGATTTCGTTTTCAGTTAACATCAGCCACCCAATCAAAATCCCTCATGTGTATGTAACGGATTTTTTCCGTTGGATTGGCACGTGACGTTCCTGACGCGTCAGGTCCGACGCCCGATTCATGGCATTAGGGGACGTCAGATTCTGCTACCTTGTCTGACGGGTTGATTTTAACGCTGGGTTATATCTGGTTTAATCAATGTTTTTGATGATTTATAGACTTATATTATACTACTAGTAGACGTGTTCATGGGAACCTCATTAGTTTGTTATTATTGGTGCGTTTCAAAAGTTAAAAAGGAAATAATAATAGAATAGAAGATGATCGATCGTTTCTTGTATATCTTCTAAATCTTAAAATAGAGATAAATTATAACGTTAAGTCATATGTCTCTTTCGAATATGATAATTTCATATAATTCTATTCTTGCTTGTTTTATGCGCGATCCTGGGACCATCCGAATCCAAATTAGTATGTTTTAAATTTAAATAATAAATGAATGGATATCTATCATTATGTCACATCCTCACGTGTTTATCATGTTCATCGATATTTCAATTATGAAGAGTGATACAACCCATTTTTATTATTTACACTAATAATTATATATTTGTTATAATTCAGTAGGCTTATAACTACCTTTAATGGTTATAAGAACAAAGAGAGAAAAAGAGAGAAGAAGGAGAGAAGAAATATTGATATTGATATTTCAAGAGAAATGGTGCACCTTAAATGGCTACCATACATGTCTATTTATAGTATAAAATATTACTATGCAAGAAATATAATAATAATAAAATTAACATCCAATCTAGATATTTTATAACACTCCCCCTTGGATGACAATTTTATTAGAGAATAACTAGTACTGCCTCGTTAAAAACCTTGCTAAAGAAAACCCATTAGGATAAAACTTTAGCTAAGGGAAAAAGAGTGCAGCATAGAGTTGACTCCCCCTCATGTAGGCAACGCCTGAGTTGTTACATCTTCTGAACATGCCTCATGCCAATATTATGAACGTGTATTCTGAAAATAGCAGTTGGCAGTGCTTTGGTATAAAGATCAGCAGAGTTGTTGATTGAACGTATCTCATTTTAATCTGGTTGTCTTTTACGAGATCTTGAGTATATGAGAAGAATCTGAGGTTTTCATCTGAAACTGTATCATCTAAATCTTTTATGTAGAAGTTTAGCCCCTGTGATTTGTCTACAATCTCCTTCATGGTTTGCTCAAACCCTTGTTTCAATTCATATTCCCTTGTAGTCTTTTCTGAGCCTTACCAACATACCATTCTTTTCCATCAAATTTATGACCGTTAAGACTGTCTATGGCTTTGGCGCCTCGTCAGTATTTATATTTTGTTCAGTCACTTTTGATACTCTTCTTTCATTTGTATTATGCAAGCTGCATTATCTTCATATATAGTTATTGGTGAAGATAGTTGTTAGTCTTTTATAGCGTTCTAGTCCACAAGAATCAATAATGATTTGTGTCATTGATCTCAACCAAACACATTTTCGAGTAGTTTCATATAATGCAATCACTTCGTCATGATCTGATTATGTTGCAACAAGTGTTTGTTTTAAGAACGCCATGATTTTTGTGGTACCTCCATTTAGGAATACATATCGAGTTTGAGATTTATCTTTATGCGGATTTGATGAATGACCTGCATATACATAATCAACCAAATCTTGTTTTGAAACGTTAGAATAAAATAATTTTAAATTAGCAGTTTTTCAAGGGTATCAAAATATGTGTTTATCCCATTCCAATGTCTTTTTGTAAGGGCTGAGTTGAACCTTGTCAACAAATTAACTGCAAAAAAATGTCAGGTCTTGTACAATTTGTAAGATACATAACAGTCCCAATTGCACTAATATATGGAACTTCTGATCCATTAATATCTTCATGATCTTCACGGGGATGAAATGGATCAGTGTCAATATTGAGTGATCTAACAACCAATTGGCTTTATCTTTAAAAAAAATGTTTTAAAATCTTTTTAGTATAAGTTGTTTGATGTACAAGTAGACCATTAGGCATATGCTCAATTTGCAATCCAAGGCAATACTTGGTTTTTTCAAGATTTTTTATTTCAAAATAATTCTTTAGAAGTTGAATGATTTCATAGATCTCTTTATTTGTTCATATGATGTTAAGAACATTGACATAAACAACTACGATCACATATCCGAACATTGTTTTTATAAAACATACGTGCAAAATAAGTTTATATGTATACCCTTTTTCTTATCAAGTAGTCATTTAATCGGTTATACCACATACGTCCCGTTTGTATAAACACATTAAGAAATCTTTGTGATTTAATGGAATATATTCCCTTAGGTTTTACATTAGATGCTTATGATCCCTTAACCCTTTAGGTATATTCATATATATCACTATTAAGTGATCCATACAGATAAGTAAGTAGTAACAACATGTATGAGATGCATTTAAATAACTACCAGGTTGATTAAGTATCTAATAAGTAATTTTATCCATTACAGGAGGATAAGTTTTCCTCCTAATTCATTTATGGTCTTTGTGGGAAATCTTGAGTTACAAGTTTAGTTTTGCCTTGTAACTTCATTTGCACATTTCTTTTCGGATAAAAATTCATTTGTATCCCATACGTTTCACATCTTTAAAAGTGATAACGATTGATCCGAAAACTTTTCTTTTATCGAGCGATTCTAATTCAGCTCGTATTGCTCCTTTCCATTTAGCTCAATCATGTCCATTTTGTATATTCAATGACAGATTTTCGTTCCAGATCATCATCTTTATTCATGATGTCATTGTAACATTATATGAAAATATCTCATCAAGATTTTTCATTTTATTTCGGTTCCATAATATTGCATAATTTATCGCAATTTATGTATTTACATTTATCAATATCCTCTGCAGAAGGAATATTGATTTGTGGTTCTTCTTGAACACTTTCTCTTACCTCATTATCAGCTGATTTTCTTTTTCGAGGATTTTTATCTTCGGAACCAATTGATCTTCCACGTTTGATGCGTGGCAAAGACTCAACAGTGACATTATTGCCAGCTTTTGAAATTTCAGTTCGAGCTGGAGCATTTATCGCTGGTATATATGATTTAGTCACTTTTTTATATCTGTAAATGCATAAAGTAATTAATTTGCAAGTTCTTGCATATGCATTATTTTTGAACCTTCGTTTCACATTCTTTTGTGCGAGTTCAATATACCTTAATTGATGTTCACATCATGAAGCATCATTTTATTTTTTTATTTTTATTTCTTCCCCTAATCTAGGGAACAATGTTTTATTAAAATGACAATCAGCAAAACGTGCTGTAAAAACATCACCCATCATGGGTTCAATATATCTTATGATTGAAGATGTTTTATATCCAAAATATATTATCATCTTTCTTTGAAGAACCATTTTATTGTGTTGTGGTGATACAATTGGAACATACACTGCACAACCAATGTTTTAAGGTAGAAAATATTTGGCTCTTGGCCAAAATCAAGTATTAAGTGAAAATATTTACGACTTCCACATGGTATAATGCGAATTAATGTCGCAGCATGTAAATTTACATGTCCACATATAAATATTGAGAGATTTGTACTCATTATCAATTGTCTAGTTATTAGCTGTAAGCGTTTATCTATTGATTCAGCTAAACCAATTTTGTGTATGCACATGAGCAACTGGATGTTCAACAACAATCCCTGTAGATATATAATGATCATTAAATGCTTGAGATGTTAACTCACCATCATTATCAAGTTTCATCCTTTTAATGGTGTAATCAGAATAATGTGTTCTCAATTTAATAATTTGTGCAAGAAACTTTGCAAATGCCATATTACGGCTTGATAACATACAAATATGAGACCATCCGCTAGATGCGTCTATTAGAACCATGAAATATCAAAATGGTTCACATGATGGATGAATTGGTTCATATATCTTACCTTGAATTCTTTCAAGAAACATTTGTGATTCTTTTTCACAATATACTTTTCATTAATCACCATATGTGTTTTTTTTTTTTTTTTTTATAAATCACCATATGTGTTTTTTTTTTATCATATATCCTTTTCACCATATACGCTTTTAATCATATGCGCTGTGTTTTTCACCATATGCGCTTTTAATCATATGCGATTTTCATCATATGCGTTGTGCTTTTCATCATATTCGCTTTTTATCATATGCGCTTTTTTATGTGAATAGTAAATTAATTAATTTCGTTTTACTATTCATATGAATTAATTTAGATTTACTATTTTGTTAATTGAGTAATATATATATACATCATATACTTGTGACTCCGAAGGCTCAAATGAATTTGACCATATAGTTATACGTTGTACCTTGCACATTAATTTTCAGTAGAAGCTTTAGATGCATATTATTTTCAGTAGAAGCTTTAGATGCACTTTTTTTTTAATCACCAAATACCACAAACACTTTGTTTGCGTTTGTTCATAGTCATCAATGAAAACCATTTTCTTTAATTTTATTTTATACAATAAAATTAACGCATCATTATTCTTTTCAAAAATAATAATCTATTGTTATTGTTCACTTGTGCCATGTTTAACAACAAAAGTCAACAACCTCTGTCTTGTTTGTTGTGGCAACCAAAAACAACCTTTGCTTTTGTTACCGAGAATCCAAGACCAAAAAAACAATTAATTTTTAATTAATTTTTTATCAAAACCATAAATGATTTTATTGATCTACGTTGATATGGCCATAAAGAATTGACAGCTGACCTACTTTTGTAAGTGTATTTCGGCTATCATCCCGAAAAACGCACAACGACCTTTTTTTTTTTTATGAACTATTTGTTTCATATCTAGCTTAGGCAATTATTGTGAACATTTGGTCCCTATAAGAGCATTTATTTTTTAGACTTTTAGTTGATTTGTACTTGTCACAATTAGGGATAGCACCCGCGGGTCGTGGATGCGGATCCATTGGATCCATCACCCGTACCCGCGGATTTTTTTTAAGAGACATCCAATTGAACCCTTGTTCGTTGAAACAATTTGACTATATTTTTACTCCCCATTATTAAACGGGCCATTTTGATGCACACTCTTAAAAAAATAATTTGTTTTTTAAGTTTTATTATTCAACCTCCTTTTTTCAACGGTCACGTTTTTAACAAAACATTTGACAAGTTTGGAAAAAAGTTTTTTATTGATTATCATCAAAAGTTTTCTATTGTCACTCTACTGGATGGAATTATAGCATACAACCAAAATTGCAACCCAACACTACATAAGAACAAAAAGGTTGTTTTTAATTAACATATGTATATGTGTTAAACTAGGAATAATAATAACTTATTTTAGAAAATTAACATAAGACATGTTGAAACATTTTTGTCACATTTAGCTCATCAAGTCTAATACTTATCATTGATAGATTTTATCACGTCTAGGAGATGTTTACTTTTTTCTTGTATTAAGTCTTACTTTCATTTACCTTTGTTTGGAAAAAAGTTTTTTTTTTTTACTTTGCTTTCCCCCTTTCTGTAAAACTCATTTAAACACTCTTTGTTTTTTTTTTATAAAAAAAACTTCCTTTTTTTTTACGTTACCCGTAAATTATAAATATATAAAAAAAACTTTTTGTTTAAATTTTTTTTTTAGTTTTTAAAATGCCACTTGACCAATTTTTTAATTCTTTCACAACACCTGATATCGTGATCGTGACCTTTCACCAAAGCAAGAGATATTCTTGATAAACTAAACACGGACTCGTGTTTGAAATTGTCGGCCACAAAAAAATTCATTTGATAAAAGTATATATATTTTTTTAGTTATAGAAGGAGACCACTTCATTTTCAATACTTCATTTTTGACAAAAAACTATTCCATTTTACCATCCCTTTTTTTTCTTACTTTAACTTTTAAGATATACTTTTAATAAAAATACAAACTACTTTTTCTTATTTTAACTTTTAAGATTTACTTTTAATAAAAATACAAACTACTTTTTGTATTTTAACTTTTAAGATTTACTTTTAATAAAAGTACAAACTACTTTTTCTTATTTTAACTTTTAAGATTTACTTTTAATAAAAATATAAACTATTTTTTTATTTTAACTTTTAAAATTATAAATTTAAGAATAAACATTAGTATGCATGAAATAAATAATGATTAATTGCATAAGTAATCATAAATGTTAGATAACATATAAAGACCCCGTCGTATTCGTATTGATCGGAATTAATCTCGACCCATGGTACCGTGTTGTCAAATGACGTGTTGCGTACATAAAGTACCGTGTTGTCAAATGACGTGTTGCGTACAATCATGAGGTCTTATTAACATAAATATAAATGTTAGTGAAGTTAATAAGAGTTAGATTACAGAAAATATAATTCAGGTGGTATAACCGACCATATATAACTTAAATAACATAAATATAAATGTTAGTGAAGTTAGTAAAAGTTAGATTACAGAAATATAATTCAGGTGGTATAACCGACCATATATAACTTAAATAACATAAATATAAATGTTAGTGAAGTTAGTAAAAGTTAGATTACAGAAATATAATTCAGGTGGTATAACCGACCATATATAACTTAAATAACATAAATATAAATGTTAGTAGTCCAAAATTTGATATATTCGAGTCTGAAAATTATTAATAATTTCATACCTTGATTAGTGATTCGTGATCGTTTGAGATATCTTTTAATTACACTAAGCTTTTCGTGCTGATAACGTGTTATAATTCAGTAGGCTTATAACTACTTTTAATGGTTATAAGAACAAAGAGAGAAAAAGAGAGAAGAATGAGAGAAGAAATATTGATATTGATATTTCAAGAGAAATGGTGCACCTTAAATGGCTACCATACATGTCTATTTATAGTATAAAATATTACTATGCAAGAAATATAATAATAATAAAATTAACATCCAATCTAGATATTTTATAACAATATTATAGTATTTTACTCTACAATAATGTAAAGATAATGATTGTGTACATAACAAAAATATGTTATGTGTTGATGATTTTAGTGTCAATCAACATTCATTTTAGTGAATTGGGATTTACTTGAATTCAATGGTTAGTTAGCTATACTTAACAACGAGTTCAGAGAGTGTGGAGTACGTCCCGTAAAAATTAGCTACTAACTTTCGCGCAAAATGTGGGGGGTCAAGGGGGCGCCCCTTGCAGGGTCCAAGGAGTAGCGCCCCTGTCGGGGTCCAAGGGGCAGCGCCCTGAAACCTCAACCGAAAAGTCACTATTCATTTTAATGAAAAGGTGTCTTCCAACCGATTTTCCCGTCAAAACTGAAGAGTTATGACTCTTCATATTAACGTTGAAAACAGACATTATTTCGGTTTTTTACAACAGGTTTTTTTGCATTCAGAAACACACAGAATTTCTAATTCGTGATTTTGATTTCTTCTTGCCTGGAAACAAAATCGTGTTTGTCATATCCCAATTAGGATTTTGTGTTAACCCGAGGCTTGTGAGGGGCGAAATACTTAATTAGAAAAGTGTTTCATGATTCAGGAACCAATCCGATTATCTGTTTTCATACCCGTTTTCTAACATTGTGTACATATCATCACCCTTAAATTATAGGGCTTTCTCGTTAGCTTATAATATAAAACTATTATAATGATCCATGAAATTACAGGTTTGTTTAAATAAAAATGCTTAATGATATGTTTTAGGTATTAAGTGAATGTAAATGCTAGTCATTTAGTTTAATGACCCATGGTACCACGGATTCCGACTAAAAAACTTGTCTTTGTTTTTACAAACATTTTGATGTACTTAACTTTGTCAGAATAAATGAACCGCATTTATTTTTCCACCATCATCTTCCAGTTTTCATCACAATTACTATTTTCCTTGTCATAAAAGTTTACATTACAATTTTTTATTGAGACATGTATTTCGCATGCATATGTAACGTAATTAATTTTGTAAAAAGAACAAATATTTGAATAATAATATAATAAAAATAATTATAATTATAATAATAAATAATAAATAATAATAATAAAGTTTGCTTAAAAATTGAGTATTTATATTTTTAATAATAATTTTTAGTAATAACAGTTGCTTCTTGAAATCTTTTTAAAAATTAAAATACAATTATTATATGAAGATTATACAATATGCGTCAAAGTTTGTACATGTGTTCATGAGATGTTTTGTAAAAGATTGTACAATTTGTTTTAAAGTGTGTACATATGGTAATGAGGTTTTTTTTTTATCATAAGGTTGTACATAATGCTTTAAATATTGTACATATGGTCACGCAGGTGTATTACCATAAGATTGTACATAATGCTTCAAATATTATACATATGTTCATGAGATTGTTTTATCATACAATACTTCATATATTATATAATTAACATGTTAATATTTTTATTATGTATAATTAATTATTCGAATGACATCATCATAGAGAGTTTAGAATTTTTCTATTTATTTTGTGAATTTGTTTATAGCTTGGATAATCGTTATTTATAATATCATCATTTTAGAGATTTATTAGATATTATAGATTATAGATTGAATCATTATAAACCTTAAACTTTTTTAATACGTATAAAATGATATTTTAATCACATAATTGCCGTTGATCCTTGTGGTTTGTATTACATTGCAATAATGCTCGTAAACTTTACTTTTTACTTGGTGGGTGCGCGCAGTTTGTACAAGTTACGCAGTTGGTCCCTATAGCTGAAATATGTTGGTGAGTTGCCGTTAAGTTATCTCATGAGCCACTCACCTAAGGGTATTTTTGTCATTTTAACTATTTCTACATTGTTACCTCCTCATTTCGACTTTCTTTCATCAAAGTAGAACCTACACACCCGAATCAAAATCTAAAACCACAATATCTAAAACCCCAATTCATACATAAACACAATTCTTAATTATGTAAACACGATCAAACTAAAGTACATTAAAAACTCAAATCCCACTTTACAATGAACAAAAATTGTAACTCTCTAGTTCCATCCCCCAATTAAAAACTCAAAATCATTCATGCTCAAACAAATGTTTTGTTACAAAAAATAAACTTAAAAAACACAACTAACCTGCATCATTCATAAATGAAAGAGTTAGTTTAAACAAATACTAGTAAAAGTGACAGCATCATTAAAGTGACAGTATTCAAGCTCAAAATACCCAATATGCAAGCTCAAAAGATAAAAATGGCATCATTTTATTGTTTGGTTAAAGTCCAATTACAAATCTCCTTGGTTCATATCGGTGGCGTACTTTAACGTCAGAGATTTCTCCATCAGGGGTGGTCAGCGTACTGTAACGTCGGTCTCATGTTTTTGCACCATGGAAGCCATCAACAACTCAAGATAAAATCTCAGCGATCGGATCCTGTACCTACTTCACCGGATCTTTAATATTTCAACCAAATCCGATATTTTACTCTATTATATTCTTTTATTTTGGTTTGGTTAGAAATATAAGGTTAATAAGACAATAGGGTATTAGGGTTATACTTACATGTAAGCTACCAACTGATTACGTCGTTAGCTTCTCCATCATCGTTCTTAATGACAACAATGCTTACTCGAAGAAAACAAAAGATATAAAGGGTTTGTAATATATGAATTGTAGTGATGAATTGTTTGTAATTTATAAATTATAATTTGTGTTTGATTATGAACAAAGATTGGGTATTAAATGATGACTGATTGTTGGATTAAAAAAAAAAAATAGGGTTATTCGTAATAGGGGGTGAAAGATGTGAAGGGAAATAAGATTAAGTGTTGAAAATACCATCACATGTCAGGCATGTGACACTTTTTAACGGACGTCGGTTTTGGAGACTAACCAAGAAACTCGTGCAAACTATGGGGACCAAACAAGTCAAAAAAGAAGTTTAACGGTAATCATGCAATTTGAATATTTGATACATACCCGTTAGAGCTGTTGTTAAGATGCTTAAAATACTTGTAAATTTTTAATAATCTGCTTTTAAAAGCCAAAATAACTTCTACGTACAAGATTTTTAAGCTTCTTAATAATAATAACTCTAAAAGCCGTCATGAAAAAATCAAAATTAAAAACTCACTCACTTTCATTCCATCTCTTTCCGTCTCACACTTAACGGCTCCAACAAAAAAACAACCCTAACACAATTTACATGCTTATGATGTTTTTCTTGGGACTTGAAAGACAAATACAAAAGATGCTCATAAGCTCATTGTAACACCCTGATTTGTTTTTATCACATCGGAAGTAGATATAATTACCAAAATAACCCTTGTTAACATTTACAAAATATAGTTTATAATCCAGCATTGTTTAACATTCATTACAACTTTATACAACGACGGTGTTACGTGAAAACAGTACAAGATAAGAAAACATTAGAGTTAAGCTCATAGTCAAACATGTCTTCTAACTCGTCCGCAACACCCATCCTAAACAGCAGTACCTGAACCTGCAATGGGTGAAAATGTGGGGGATTAGCACAACTGTTAAGTGAATGAATACTATATAACAGACCAAGCATAAGCAACTGAAATGCAAGAGTCACACATATGCTAGCGTCTTGAACTAGCATATATCAACAACAACTGACAATATGAGGATCGGCGGCTTGTACGAGCACACGACTTAGCTAATCAGGCTACAGTCTACCGATAGTCTGCTTTACTGAATCCATTGCATAACCGTCCAGACGCAACACATGCGTCCTTCTATGCTATACTGAACAGACAATAACTTCTTGACACGACCAGGCTACCACGGTCGACCTCACACAAACCCTACCTTGCCGCCTTGGTGGGTTCCTAACCTTGCCGCCTTGGTTGATGTCCAAACAAACAGTGCGCACATAACATCACAGATAATCAGTCATGCAATCGTCCTAACTAGCATGTCAATATTTAACTAAACATGGCAATCATACTGAACATTGATATAATAAAAAAACATAATAATAAATAGTATGAACAAGTAGTGTGTCAGCTACTTAATACTCTATCCGGAGATAGACCCACTCACCGAATACCAGCAAATAGCTCATTTATGTAAATATATGGCGGTAGCGATACCCTGCGTTCCGGCCGTGATCCAGTCACCAGCTTTTTTTTTCTATTTTTCTTTTTTTAAATGTTTTTTTTTATCATTTTATGGGTTTTATGGTTTTAAAATAAATGCAACATAAATGAAAAGAATCGCTTACAAACTTTACAAGGTTGTGCGATGTTTATTCCGAAGTCGCGCACTCGACTCCTCTTCCTTCTCAACTGATGCCCAGATGGTATGCGGTTCCATCCTTCAACCCGCCGGAACCTTCAACCGAATTTCTATACCCAATTGCACTTATTAACCAAACATCTGCCATTTTTGACTCCTTGGTCAACTCCCTAAGCTTTTTCTTTTCCTTTCTAGAAAGATTTGACACCAATCTGTTCCTAACATGCTCATCTTTCTCAGACATTGAATTCCTAACCCGATTATACAACTTCCTCATGGATTTATCAATAACACTATCCTCGGGCAGTTTATCAACAAACTTTTTCTCTACCGTTCCCCCACACTTATTCGATTTACTAGCTTCAGTTTCAACACTAGTAATTACATTCACAGAATCTACAGGTATGGGTGGTGGTTTAACACTAAACTTAGTCTGAAAGCTTAAGGTTTTATCTATATCTCTTAAAATCAATTTACATGTTCTCCAGTCAGTGAGTGCACCTGCAGTTGCTAAAAATGGTCTACCTAACACAATCGGCACAACTTTATCTTCCGGCATATCAACAACTACAAAGTCTGCTGGAAACTCTAATTCACCTATATTAACCACCAAATTTTCAGCAATCCCTATGGGTTTACTAATTGACTGGTTAACCAACCTAACTCCAGTATTAGTCGACTTAAGTTTATTTAAACCCAAACGTGAATAAACAGACAACGGCATAAGATTGATACTCGCACCTGAATCAGTTAAACACCTAAAAATTTCAGAGTCATCAATCCTACAGGGCACTATGAATGGCCCATGATCACCTAACTTTGGTGGCATATCACTCTTTTCCAAAATAGCAGCACATTCCGCTTCAAGAAACGCGGAGGATGCCTGCTCATGCTCACCCTTCTTCGCCATCAAATCTTTTAAAAATTTCCCATGATTGGGCATACATGTAAGAACATCAACCAAAGGTACATGCACATAAATATTATCATTAGTATGAATATACTTACAAACAGTGTCCTTTGGTTTCTCGGATGGAATAGCCTTTGGATATGTAATGGGCAGCTTGTAAACTTCCAACTTAGGTGAAGGTTTCACCTCTTCATCCACTTCAATCTTCTCAACATTATTTACACTAAACTCGGGAGACTCGGTAGTCTCCACACTCTTCACTTCCGACTCTTGATTACCCGAACTAGAAGAATTCTCCGTCATCAAACTCATCAAATAATTACTATACGCGAGAGTTATATCACTAACTCGAATCCAACCGTCTACACCATTATGAGTATAAGTCAGAATAACCTCATTAAAACCACAACCCTCAACACTAGAAATAGCATTAACTTGCGAATAAGGAGAAACTTGAGGATCTTTATTCTTCACATCACTGTGGTTGGTATTAGTCAAGATTGTTCGGGGCGGCCCATTAACATTCGGATTAGATTGCATATTCGAAGGGAGAGCACCCGGTGGTCTCTCCGTTAGCGATTGAGCTATACGCCCCACATCCCGTTCCAAATTCTATATTAAGGCATGCTGACTCCGCACTTGCTGTTTTGTTGATTCACTATCTTGCCTCAATGCAGTGATGCTTTCATCTGTATTTATAATAAAACCCCCCAATAACTCCTCTAGTGAAGGACCCTTATCCACATACGACTGATTTTGATTTCGATTAACGAACCCCGAAGGTCCATTCCTTTGATAACCCGAACTACCTCCTTGATACTGATTATTGTATTGATTACCCAAGTAGTTCACCTGCTCTTCCATAGTTGCCTGATTACAATCCTTTGTAAGATGTGGCCCCTGACATAATTCACAACCAACTCTTATAGCATGCATCTCCTTAGTCATTGATTCCATTTGTCTTTTAACAGTTTCCAGTTGTGCTTTAACCGATGCGAGCTCATCACTAGCTTCGGTAATAGCGACATAAGATGATCGAGAAACATCCATCTCTTGGTGCCAATCATATGAGTGCGTAGCTGTTTCAGTGATGATGTTGTGAGCTTCATCTGGAGTCTTTTTCATTAAAGAATCACCTACAGCAATATCGATTTTTTTCCTTGTCGGCACATTAACACCCTTATAAAATATCTGGACCTTATTAAAATTGTTTAACCCGTGTTGAGGACAATTTCGAAGCATTTTACCGAAACGGGTCCAAGAATCATAGTGGGCCAACTGTAGTTTCGCGGCCTTTGAAGCTGGAAAGAAACGCTGCAGAAATTTATCTTCCATTGTGGGCCAACTATCAATTTCACCTTCAGTCAATGATTCCAACCAGTCCTTGGCATCATCTTTCAAAGACCAAGGAAAAACCCTCAGATATATCACAGTATCCTCAACATGGGAAATCTTGAACAAATTACAGATGCTTTTAAAGGAACGAAGATGCTCGAATGCATCCTATTTCGGTGTACCCCTGAACTGGCACTGATGAGCTATCATGTTCAGAATCTGCCCCTTAACCTCAAAATCTTTATCGACCACATGTTGGGTGATGGCATGTCCATTACCAGCCCTCGTGGCTTTCATCAAAGCTTCCATGGATTGACCTTGCGTTGCTTCACCCATTATATCTTCTTCCTTCTTGATATATTCAAAGTCCGGAATATAAAAAGGTAAAACTGAGAAAGCTTCAGCGATTTCCTGTTCTTCTTTAGCTTTGCTGCGTGTATGGTAAACTCTAGACGGTTCCAGAGTTATTAGTACCTAACCTGCGATCACACCACAACAAATTCACGCGTAAAACTAAAAATAAAATAACAGAAAAGTAACTTTCGTAAAAACAAGTTTCCACGAAAGGATCGGATAACTAAAAGTTTTTAAAATCCTAAGACACACCACTCCCCGGCAGCGGCGCCAAAAATTTGATACGCGGAAAACACACCTAATCTTATTGTAATAAAATTACGAATTCGTTCACAGGGAGCAGCGTTTAAGATTTTAAGACTAATAATTATTCTGAAGATTTATGTTGTAAAATGGGGGTTTCATTAATCTAATAATGCGAAAATAAATAAAACAAATAACCAGATGGACAAAGTAGTGTTCACTCAGATGATTCACTAATGACATGGATTGTTCTCTCGAGTAAAGCCGATTAAATGTTTGATAGGTTATAATTCAATCATCCAAACTTGACTAACTCATATTAATTGCATTCAAACAATCAAACTATATATGATTAAACTATCGTGATTCAACCTGGGTTAAACTCACGTAAAACCTTAATTACTACAATCACTTGAAGTAACTACACGACTGTGTTATCGAATTACCAATTAATCACCATTCACACTCACATGTAAAGGTCTAGACCTCCTAAGAGTTGAAGCATAATTCGTTTATCAGTAATAAACTCACTTAAACTAGCTAACAAATTATGTAATTAAAGTCAAGTAACCGATTCACACAATAATGGATCTTTTAGTTGAACACAATCCTCATAGATCACTTAGATTAAGCTATTAAGATTTGGTTCGGATTAAAATCACTTAAAATCCTAACTACAAAGATCACTCAATGTAATTGTCACGATTATGATGCCTAATACCATTCAATTACCGATTAGATATTTAATACAATCACTTGAAATCAAATCCCTAATCGTCTAGATCACATGAAGTGTTGAAGTACACGTTATCTAAAACCTATTATCTCACAATAACAAGTTAATAACATGTATAATTGAATTTAAGTAGAAAGCATGCATAACAATGGGTCTTTGATCAAACTTAATAAAACTAAATCAATCAAACATTAAATCCATGAAATAAAGAACAATCTAACAATCAAAAGCTAATACATCTAAGTAGACACTAAGGTTTTTAGCCTGACATGCTAGAAAAACCAACTAAACAATTAATAACAAAAGTGTTCATGATATAATCACTAAAAATCAAGAAAACAAATGTACCTATGATTATAGATGATCAATCCTTGATCTTTGATGTTTAAGATCTTCAAAATTGATGAAGAGTGGCCTTTAAACCTCTGCAAGTCGTAGATAAACGCTGCCTCCCTAATTTGGGGTAAAAACCCGTCTATTTATAGTGTAACAAAAAATTCAGCAAACCGACCCCGCATCGCGACCACAATAGGCGGATCGCGACCGGAATAGGGGAGTTGCGACTGGAATAGGGGAGTTGCGACCGTATTAGGCTCAACTTTCAAAAACACATGTTCTGTTAATGAACCACGACCGCAATTACCTCTATCGCGACCGCGATTCGCACCCCTTCAGCAATTTTTCATTTTTTCTCACGTTTGAGTCCATCTAAAGCTAACACTTGCCGAAATCAACCGAAACAATAAACCAAAGACTTCTCGAGCTAAAATCATCATTTTCTCTCAAATAACCACAAAAGTCTTCAAGTCTTCGCAAATAAATAACAATAAAGACTCGATATCGCGATATAATATATGTATAATTTGAGCGATGATATCACATGCTCACAGCCTGGTTGCTCAAACACTCCTGCATCTGTACGGTTGCACGTACACCCATACGGTTGCATATTATACTCGTACAGTTGCAGGCTGCAACTGTGTGGTTGTGTTCTTCGAGCAACAGCAGCAGAAACTGACGGGTTTCGAACCAAAATCACCTAAATCTCGATTTCTAAACGTTTTGACACCAAAATCCATTCAGGAGACGTTTATAACATATAAAAAAACTCAAACCCCAACGGATTATACTAAAACAACACCAAAATCATAAGATTTGACCAAAGAACCCGTTTTTGAACCAAAACCTAATTAAAAGCACAAAACTCACTGATTTGAACACAAAATCAGTTGAAATTTACCTTAATTAAAACACTGAAATCACAAGCAACTGATTACACACAAGGATTCAATACAAAATCGAGATTCAAGAGATTGGGGTTCTTGAAAAAAAATGAATTAGGTATAAGTGTGTGTATCTTTCGTACTTAATTTGACAACCCTAACGGAGTCCAAATTAAATAAACAAACATGTTCTGTGATCCTTGTCACAAACTGGTCTTAACCAAATAATAAAATAACATCAAATATTAAAATAAAATAAAGACATAAATAATCACACAATTATGCCGAGCAAAAAAGTCATCTTACGTCTAGGCTCAGTTTGAGGATGTTACACTCATTGTATAAGACTGCGCTTACGGGGCTTCATCTTCCCTCATGCCTCCTTTGTGGTACACAAAAAATAAAATCACGTCCCTTACGAACGGCTTTTTTGGGTGCGTTGGACAGGTTGTAAAGGCCAATAGTGACGGTGTGGTTTATTATTTTGTTATACTTTTCACTTAATTATCAATCATTTGCCACTTCACCCAAAACCTTCCAACAATACTTGCCACAACCTTCACCATAATACCCCTTCAAAATAATGATATTGTCACATCACAATCATCACACCCAAAAACTTTCAAAATGTGATGACCCGGGAATTTCCGATCAAATTTAAACTTGATCTTTATATGATTTCGACACGATAAGCAAAATCTGTAATATTGAGTCTCATAAATTTTGAACTATTTCGTATATCCATTTGACTATCGACCATTCTTGACGATTCACGAACCTTATAATTGTAAACAGAAATGTATAAATGAATAATTATATATGTAAACAATTATATATTATAAACTAAATATATTAATGACCTGTTATATGATTCAGTTATTATGAAAGATAACTTAAAATAACTAAAACTTGTTATTTTAATAGATAAGGTAAATTGAACATAAAGGATTTCGAATATAATTGGTCAACGTTAACAAAGTATTAAATGTACGGTGTTATACTTTGAATTTACTTATTTTAATAATTAATATTGATCTAAGCAATACAACTTGATGTTTAAAAACCTAATCAAATATATAGTGATGTGAATATATACATATATATATATATATATATATATATATATATATATATATATATATATATATATATATATATATATATATATATATATATATATATATATATGTGTGTGTATATAAATTCTATACATAATTATTACTATATGTACAATGTTAAAATGTACAAAATTAAAATATATACTATATATTATGTAACCATTTAATATTATAAAATTAATAGTATATATAAAATAAATATATGTAATTATAAGTTAAAATATAATTAATATATTAAAATTCTTATTATTACTTTTCTTATTATCATAAGCATAAATTATAAGATTAATATCAATATCAGTATTAATAATATTATTAATCTTTTTATATATATATGAAATATGAAATTTGATACATTAAAAATTGTAATAATTATTACTGACATTAGTGTTAACATTATTAACAAAATTATTATACATAGTGATGAATTATGAATTTTGTCATTTTACAATTTCATTAAAACCAATAGTTAATATTAATAATTGTATAATTAATATTACTATTATTGTGTTTCTTTCTATATTTAATATACAAATATACATATAGTTATACAAGTAAAGATATATGTAAATACATATACATATACAAATTACAGTTACAAATATATCATAGATAAATACGTATATACGGTCATACAAATAAATAAATACTGTATAAATACATAAATATACATGTTATATACATATATAGATACAGAGAAAGTTCATAATCAGTTTTCCATCGTTATCACTGCTTTATGCAAATTGTTTTGTCTCTAAAAATCTGTACTAAACGATTCTAATAGCAGTAATATCCAAAATCTGTTGCCAATCCCTTTCACTTATATATTTTTTTTTCTTATTTTTCTGTACCTGAGGTGTAACACCCAGTCAAATCCCTTTAACGGAATGTTAACTCTGGTCCAAGTGCTTGGCTTGACTTCTACATAACAGCAATATTCTACAGCGGAAGCAATTAATACCTGAGAATAAAACACGCAAAACGGGTCAACGATAATGTTGAGTGAATCTACAGGTTTTAGGTAAACAATACAGTATGTTTAAGAAATAACATTTCGAAAACGTTTACTAGTAAAAGACGACCAAAGTTTAATGTTAAAGTTTTTAGACAACACTATTTCTCGTTTCAAAAGTTTGTTGACACTACCATGTCAAATTTCAATCATTTGTAGATAACACCCTGTCAAGTTTTATCTCTTTTGCTCATAAACCACAGTTTAAATATCGTTGTATAGTATCTAAAAAACAGTTATCAGAAAAATAGTTTAGTTTCATTGACCACGAGATTCTATCGCTTGCATAAACCGAGCACCTGAATACTAGCAAAGACCCGAGTATATCCACTATACCCACCTTACCTCGTAAAATGTTATACATTGTTCAAATGTATTAAATGTTCAAAGTAAATGCACCACTGCTTTTATAGTGGCTGAGGTTGTCAACCTAACGGATCCGTCCATCTAAATTGTGCTTACCAATGGTATTAAAAGTATTCAAGCTAGAGGCTTTTTGAACAAACTCATTATGCATATGTGTAGTACTCATGTCAATATAAAGCATTTGAAAATGTAAATATAACAGCGTGTATTCTCATCCCTGAAAACATGTAAAAAAATCGGGACTGTAGACTCACCTTTGAATAAGCTCGGAATGAAAGACAAATGACTTGTACGGTTTAGACCCGAGTAGTGTAACCTAAGTATACGTATGTAGGTTGGTCAATATATGTATCTTATATAAGTGTGGTTTCATAGTGTACATTGTCTTATTGCTCGACTCGACGCGATTTAAAGTAAAAGTCAACTATATCATGCAAGTCAAACAAAGTCAACCGAAAGTCAAACCGAAAGTCAAACTTGGTCAATGTAGTCAACTAAAGTCAACAACAGTAGGTTCATGTCAAATATTGGTCAACATGTCAAAACTAAGTCATACAATACATTTTAGGTCACGAATAATCATTTTCACAATTTCAGTTTATCGTCATGCACCAAATTTACGAACACGTAGCACACTTAGCACAATATCTCATAGTACAAAATTCAAGTAAATATGAAAAACTCCAGATCATAACTAGACTCAAAATAGATTCCAAAAAGTCCAGCCAGGGACTCATGCGACAATTAAAAGTCAGAAATCAGAAGGAATACATTTGGGGTTTGCCAGGTCAGTTTCTGACCGCGCACTGATTTCATTTCGGCTATAACCGGAGTTAGAAACATGAAATTGATACAAGACCAGTGGTCATAGTTCAAGGACAAATCAAAGTAACAAATATCAAAAATCTAGCCACTTTTGTTTAGCCAATTTGTACAGTTTATTCGTGCAAGTTGATCATTCAGTTTTCAGTTCAAATCAGAATTCACATAAAGTATGGCTCTATTGTGCCCAATGCACAAGGTATCAGAGATTGACATAAACTAACAATAAGTCACATATCATATTAAGTTTCATTTTCCAGAAGCATACATTCTCAATCAATATACAAAATTCACAAAGTACAAAACCGTTTTCAATTTACAGATTCGATTCCCATTTCATTAGTCACATTCGCATACGATTATCCGAAGATCTAGATACAATTGGCCTATAATATCTACATGAAAGATGAAGTACGTTTTGTCTATTTTTCAAATATGCAAAGCTTCAATCACAAAAGTTAACACATTTTATCATACAAGGTTATTTTCATGCAAGTGCTGTATAAAACTTCATTTACACTAATTCTAGCATATCTCGGGCTATACATAAGCAAACGACATGATATCCTAGTCTAACTTGAGTGTTTTTAAATTATCTTTCCAGTGGTATAAGTCCCACATGCCAATTCGTTGTCTATCAATACCAGATTTCTGATCAAGCAACAATAACACAACGATAATTCAAATCGACATAACTTAATCATACGGAAACAAAATCAAGCGAATCCAAAGCCTAAACTCAATAGTTTTTCGCAAGGAATCTGATTATAACATAATAATTAACATTTGAAAAACTTAAAATCACTGATCATGCAATAACAAATTCATTTTTAAACCCTAGCGCATCAAACAATCAAAATAACGATTACAATTAACACGTACGCGTATAAACTTGAGCAATTGACAACATAACTATGAAACTTTATAAAAATCAGATTTTTAAGAATTAGGGTTCATGCAATTATACCTTTGATCACCAAATTGTTTATACCAATGGATAGAGAACGAGGAGCTGAACGCGATTCGTGTATAACACTTTTGCTAATTTTGAAAGATGAAGGTATGGTGGTGATGATGATGGTCGACGTGAATGGGGAGGGAGAGGGGATCGACTGGTTCAGTTTTTGTATGAGAGTTTATCCCTAATTTTTGTTAACATTCTAATTTATACTAACCCTAGTTCTCCTAAATTGCACATAAGCCCCTAAACTTATCAAAAATTAAAATATAAGGGGGTGAGGGGGAGGGGTCAGCCGAATGGGGCCACCATGGGTTCCCGGGCTCTCGTTTTGTAATCCAGTGTATTCATGGTCCGTTTTAAGTGTCGTTTTGTCGTACCGAAGGCCCGGAACGCTAATCCGATCGTTAAACGCAACCAATCGCTTAATTTATTAAAAACCCAATAAATTAAATATTTTTAAAAGTTAATAATTAATAAAATTAATTATTAAAATAAACCCGAGTGTTTCGTTGCTCAAAAAGCTTTTATCAAAATCGTATCGTTTTTATCGTATTTCATTACCCGAAATATTTATTTGAATTAATATCAACCCATATCAATTATTGAAACCCTCCAAAGGTCAAGTACGCATTTAATACATGTAAACACATAAAAGTTAAATAATCGCCGTTAAATAAACTAACGGAAGGTTAACGAAAGTAACGAAAAAATCAGGGTGGTTACATTACCCACCTGTTATTGAAAACTTCGTCCCGAAATTTTAGTGAACGTCCGCTGAAGTAGTTTCCTCGGAAAACAGTTGTGGATACTTCAGTCTCATCTAATCTTCACGCTCCCACGTGAACTCTGGTCCTCTCCTCGCGTTCCACTGAACTTTAACGATAGGAATTCTGCTTTGCTTCAATTGCTTGACCTCACGACCCAAGATTTCAACAGGTTCCTCAATAAAATGAAGTTTGTCATTGATACATAGTTCCTCTAAAGGAATAAATAAATTATCATCGGCTAGGCACTTCTTTAGATTGGATACATGGAAAACGTCATGAATACCGCTGAGTACTTGTGGTAGTTCCAATCTGTAAGCTACTGGTCCAACTCTTTCACTTATCTCAAATGGTCCAACATATCTAGGACTCAGTTTACTTCGTTTCCCAAATCGTACAACACCCTTCCAAGGTGATACTTTAAGCATAACTTTGTCTCCAACTTGGAACTCTATGTCCTTCCGTCTAACATCGACGTAACTCTTTTGACGACTTCGAGCCTTTCTCAGTCGTTCCTGAATCTGTAGAACCTTCTCAGTTGTCTCCTGAATAATCTCAGGACCCGTCAACTGACTATCTCCCAACTCGCTCCAACAAACGGGAGATCTACACTTCCTTCCGTATAATGCCTCGAAAGGTGCAGCTTTAATACTCGCATGGTAGCTGTTATTGTATGAGAACTCAGCTAGTGGTAAATAATTATCCCATCCGTTTCCGAAATCAATGACACACGCTCTCAACATGTCCTCAAAAGTCTGAATAGTTCGTTCGCTCTGGCCATCCGTCTGGGGTGATATGCTGTACTCATATCTAAACAAGTCCCCATTGCTTTCTGCAATGATTGTCAAAACCTGGAAGTAAATCTGCTGTCGCGGTCGGATATAATGGATATAGGAACTCCATGCCTAGAGACGACTTCCTTAATGTAGATCTGAGCCAACTTCTCCATTTTATCAGTTTCCCTTATCGGTAAGAAGTACGCGGACTTAGTGAGACGATCCACGATAACCCAAATAGTATCGTGACCTCCTGCCATTCTCGACAGTTTCGTAATGAAGTCCATGGAAATTCCTTCCCACTTCCACTGGGGAATCTCTGGTTGAATTAATAATCCTGATGGCTTATGATGCTCAGCCTTGACTTTAGCGCAAGTCAAGTACTTCCCGACATAAGTAGCAATGCCAGCTTTCAAATTCGACCACCAATAAAATGCCTTCAAATCTTGGTACATCTTATCTGATCCCGGATGTATTGAGTATCTCGACTTGTGTGCTTCCTCCAACACTAGTTCTCTCAATCCACCAAACTTTGGTACCCAAATTCGGTTAGCAAAGTACCGTGTTCCGTCCTCCTTGATGTCAAACTTCTTATCCATCCCTTTGAGAAATTCAACATCAACATTCTCCTGTTTCATGGCTTCTTGTTGTGCTTCGCGAATTTGTGATGTGAGATTCGTACGAACAACTATGTTAAGCGCTTTAACCCTAAGAGGTTTCTCTCGCTCCTTTCTGCTCAAGGCATCTGCCACAAGATTCGCCTTGCCCAGATGATATTGAAGTTCGCAGTTATAATCGTTAAGTAGTTCCATCCAACGTCACTGTCTCATGTTGAGATGCTTCTAATCGAATATGCGCTGTAAACTCTTATGGTCAGTAAACATAGTGAACTTGGTTCCAAACATGTAGTGTCTCCACATTTTAAGTGCAAAGACAACTGCTCCTAACTCAAGGTCATGTGTAGTGTAGTTCTGCTCGTGAATCTTTAACTGACGCGATCCATAAGCAATAACCTTATTTTGTTGCATAAGCACGCAACCCATTCCTTGAGGTGAGGCATCACAATAAACAACAAAATCTTCACTTCCCTTGGGTAGAGACAATACTGGTGCAGTTGTTAACTTCTCCTTCAACAACTGAAATGCAGTCTCTTGTGGTTCTGACCTCTCAAACTTCTTGCCCTTATGAGTCAACGCGGTTAATGGTCGGACAATCTTAGAGAATCCTTCAATGAATCTCCAGTAGTAACCAGCTAGACCCAAAAGTTGCCTAATCTGCGTTGGCGTCTTTGGAGTTTCCCAATTCTTAACCGACTCAATCTTTGCTGGATCGACCTGTATTCCATTGGCCCCCACAACATGGCCAAGAAATTGTACTTCTGGTAACCAAAAGTCACACTTGGAGAACTTTGTATACCACTTCTCTTCTCTAAGCATAGTCAGTATCGAACGTAGACGCTGCTCGTGCTCTTCTCTGTTCTTGGAGTACACCAATATATCATCAATGAATACAATGATGAATTTATCTAGGTATGGCTTACACACACGGTTCATGAGGTCCATGAACACTGCTGGTGCGTTCGTCAAACCAAACGACATCACTGTAAACTCATAATGCCCATAACGTGTTCTAAACGCTGTCTTCGGGACGTCAGCTTCTTTGACTCTCAATTGGTGATACCCGAATCTCAAATCAATCTTTGAATAACAACTAGATCTTGTAGCTGATCAAGTAAGTCATCAATCCTCAGTAGCAGATACCGATTCTTGATTGTTAACTTGTTCAATTCTCTGTAGTCGATACACAATCTCATCGACCCATCCTTCTTCTTAACAAACAATACTGGAGCTCCAACTTGGGAATTCGTGGTTATGTAACACACCTTCTAGTACATGTCATAATTTAGGGCATTACAACCCTCATGTTCTTCACTATGGGAAGCTCTTGTAGTTCTAAAGGTGCAAATGTGTATATTGTACGCGTAACGGGTGCAGCTGTTGGCACCAAATCAATCCAAAATTCGACTTCACAGTGGGGTGGACGTGTAACCTAAGGACAATCTCTAATTATTGGGAAATATTCGGGTCTCTTAAATGTCGGCTCATCTTTACTCACATGTGCCAGAATTGCGAGACATTCTCATCTCCTGTACTTCTGGACCTTCGAGTAATTAATGTAACATGACGATGTACTGATCTCTTCCTCGTACACTATTATTGTCAGTGAAAGAAATTCGAATAGTCTTCTGGCTGTAGCTGCCTCGGTTGTATCGTCAGATAACCAGTTTGTTTCAACCACTAAGTTAAAACTTCCCAGTTTAATAGTTTTATAGAGTACACGTTGTCTAAGGAAGGTACAGGTTTATAAACGTCGTGATCAGTTTCTCTAGCGTTAAAGCTTTTCTCAGCACCAGTGTTGACAGCATACATAAACATTATGGTTGATGAGCAAGAACGTGGTGATTTTCATGGAAAACGAAAATGAACAAGGTGTAATGGTAACTCAAACAAAATCTGATATTTAATCGAAAAGGGTTGGTATAAACTCCCAGACGGGTGTGCCTCGCAGGAACAGATGAAGTGTAGTTCGTGTCGATGTGTTCAAAGTTGGTTGGTAATGTTTGTGGGTATAATGAAAATGATTGTCGCTTTAGAATAGTATTTTGGAAAAAAATGATGAGGGATATGGTAACGGGTAGTATTACTAGTAGCAATGAGTGGTGGCGTTAGCTATAAGTAGCGATGGGTTGTGATAAGCAGTGATGATAGTAGTGACGTATAAGTTGTTATATAGCAGGCTCACATCATAAGTATATGCACATGTACTCTAATGCACCCAATAAGGCATAATGGTCTTCAGTCGGTAGGCTCGTGTTGGAAAAAAAAATCATGGACGGCGGATGGCTGAATGACAGGTAAGTTGGTAATCGAGTGGACAATATCTACTACGTATCGTGTGGGTGGTTATCAGGAATTCCTCTTCTAAAGACGTATAAAAAATGAGTTGTGATGCACATTAGCGAGTAGTAAAACGCGGAGGTGTTGCTAGTGTCGAGTATTACTTAGTAGTGGTAAGCAGTAATGAGTAGTATTGAGTAGTAGTAAGTAGCAAAGAGTAGCAGTTAAGTAGTATTTAGTATCGACAAGCAGTGAGAAGTAGTGTTCAGTCGTAACTAGCAGTCAGAGGCAGCGTGGAGTAGTAGTTAGCAGCAATAAACAGTACTGAGTAGTGGTATGAGATGACGAGTATGTTTAAGTAGTGTCTTTGTAGTAACGGGTGGTGATCGGTGGTGGCAGGAAGTGTCGAGCGGTGAGGAGTGGTGTCATGCTTACAAGTTACTTATAAGTTATAATAACAATTAGTTTGCACAGTGCAAGTCTCTACTCATATTTAAGGTTATACAGTTTGTGTTTACAACGGTGTTTCTCCAAGTAACCTACTTGACTCGCTCCCAATTCCTTATTTGGCGATGTCAGAACTTCTATATGAGTCACCGTAATGTAATCCCGGTCATTACATTACGCTATCTCACATATCCATTCGACATCACTCCATAAGTTCAAGATAACGTAGTCAACTTAATTTAGTTAAATCTGGTTCCCTGTGTACGTATGTGTTTCGTGATATAGTACATTTAGTCCAAGTCCATGTTGTATGGTATAAGACATATATGTATGTGGTGTAATGTGTAGCCCTACATGTAACATTGTGAAGGAAATAGTGCAGGTATGGTGTATAAAAGTCATCCAAGACACACAGCTATAGACTAGACTTCACTAATGCGCCCTACGGTTAGACACACTAGTGTATCCTAGTTCCCTATAGCCAAAGCTCTGATACCAAATGTAATAACATTACATTTGGGGTAGAAACCCACCCAGTGCCTTTCCTGCGAACAGGATGACCACTGAGCGTACCTCAGACACTGATTTTACAGCCCGCATCTCTGCCAAGCCGGCCAACCCTTAACTGCAAGGGATCGTAAGGGGTAAGAGCCAATGCTTCATCACAGGTTACACTGTGAGAACCCCCTCTACGATTAACCCACCCAAAATCGTTGCCGTTAACCGAAACCGAATCCTTGGAACGTTAACCGGTCATGCTTTGGATGCAGTTAAATCAGCTCTGATACCAAATGTAACACCCCGTCAAATCCCTTTAACGGAATGTTAACTCTGGTCCCAGTGCTTGGCTTGACTTCTACGTAACAGCAATATTCTACAGCGGAAGCAATTAATACCTGAGAATAAAACACGCAAAATGGGTCAACGATAATGTTGAGTGAATCTACAGGTTTTAGGTAAACAATACAGTATGTTTAAGAAATAACATTTCGAAAACGTTTACTAGTGAAAGACCACCAAAGTTTAATGTTAAAGTTTTTAGACAACACTGTTTCTCGTTTCAAAAGTTTGTTGACACTACCATGTCAAATTTCAATCATTTGTAGATAACACCCTGTCAAGTTTTATCTCTTTTGCTCATAAACCACAGTTTAAATATCGTTGTATAGTATCTGAAAAACAGTTATCAGAAAAATAGTTTAGTTTCATTGACCACGAGATTCTATCGCTTGCATAAACCGAGCACCTGAATACTAGCAAAGACCTGAGTATATCCACTATACCCACCTTACCTCGTAAAATGTTATACATTGTTCAGATGTATTAAATGTTCAAAGTAAATGCACCACTGCTTTTATAGTGGCTGAGGTTGTCAACCTAACGGATCCGTCCATCTAAATTGTGCTTACCAATGGTATTAAAAGTATTTAAGCTAGAGGCTTTTTGAACAAACTCATTATGCATATGTGTAGTACTCATGTCAATATAAAGCATTTGAAAATGTAAATATAACAGCGTGTATTCTCATCCCTGAAAACATGTAAAAAAAGCGGGACTGTAGACTCACCTTTGAATAAGCTCGGAATGAAAGACAAATGACTTGTACGGTTTAGACCCAAGTAGTGTAACCTAAGTATACGTATGTAGGTTGATCAATATATGTATCTTATATAAGTGTGGTTTCATAGTGTACGTTGTCTTATTGCTCGACTCGACGCGATTTAAAGTAAAAGTCAACTATACCATGCAAGTCAAACAAAGTCAACCGAAGTCAAACCAAAAGTCAAACTTGGTCAATGTAGTCAACTAAAGTCAACAACAGTAGGTTCATGTCAAATATTGGTCAACATGTCAAAACTAAGTCATACAATACGTTTTAGGTCACGAATAATCATTTTCACAATTTCAGTTTATCGTCATGCACCAAATTTACGAACACGTAGCACACTTAGCACAATATCTCATAGTACAAAATTCAAGTATATATGAAAAACTCCAGATCATAACTAGACTCAAAATCGATTCCAAAAAGTCCGGACAGGGACTCATACGACAACTAAAAGTCAGGAATCAGAAGGAATACATTTGGGGTTTGCCAGGTCAGTTTCAGACCGCGCACTGATTTCATTTCGGCTATAACCGGAGTTAGAAACATGCAATTGATACAAGACCAGTGGCCATAGTTCAAGGACAAATCAAAGTAACACATACCAAAAATCTAGCCACTTTTGTTTAGCCAATTTGTACAGTTTATTCGTGCAAGTTGATCATTCAGTTTTCAGTTCAAATCCGAATTCACATAAAGTATGGCTCTATTGTGCCCAATGCACAAGGTTTCAGAGATTGACATAAACTAACAATAAGTCAAATATCTGTTAAGTTTCATTTTCTAGAAGCATACATTCTCAATCAATATACAAAATTCACAAAGTACAAAACCGTGTTCAATTTACAGATTCGATTTCCATTTCATTAGTCACATTCGCATACGATTATCCAAAGATCTAGATACAATTGGCCTATGATATCTACATGAAAGATGAAGTACTTTTTGTCTAATTTTCAAATATGTAAAGCTTCAATCACAGAAGTTAACACATTTTATCATACAAGGTTATTTTCATGCAAGTGTTGTATAAAACTTCATTTACACTAATTCTAGCATATCTCAGGCTATACATAAGCAAACTGTAACATCCCGCCTTTTTTCGTTTACTTTTCCGTTTAACTATTTAAATTCCGTTATATGATTATGACATCCCTCGTTAATACGCGTTTTAAAAATATCTCGTTTAGGTAATTCACGCACCCGCAACCGAAATCGAGGGACTAGTTTCGCCAAAGTGCCAAAGAGGTGACTAGCATTTGACTAGTCAACCCACCTCTTTCTTTTCCATTTCATTTTCCTTTTCTTTCTATACTTTCCATTTTTCTCTCAAATCTTCAAACAAAGAATCATCATCTAAATCCAAGCTAGCGGGTGTCTTGCAAAACAAATTACATATTTGGAATCCTTGCAACTTCCTCTTCGATTCCATACCGACTTCATTACATTTGGGTAACTTTTTAAAATCACTAGATTTGGTGTTCTTGATGTTTTTAACTTATAAAGTTGTTAATTAGTGTCTATGGCTCAAGTCTAACATGAATATATGATTCATATGTTCGATTTTGTTATTTGAAGTAACTAGCATGAACATAAACTTTGGTGTGTTTGATTTGGTGATTTGGTTGATTGAATGATGTTAAATGCCATAAATGCATGTATTAAATGTGTTCCTAACATCACTAGCTTCAATTTCATGTGTAGGTTGCTTGAGAAAACTCCATAAACTTGATTAGTGATTTTGGTGAATTTGGGTTAGGGTTTGATAAGCTTGAAATGAATATTTGATGCATTGAATGCCATGAATTATTGTTAGTAAGTAGTTAGTTGTATTGTATGCTCGATTACCTACAAAACGGCATGTTGTATGTATGCATTAAATGCCCGAATCTTAAATGTGCACTTATCAAATTTGAGTATTAAATGTGTGCATTAATTGATCATTTACTTTGGGAAGCCGATTGTTACAAATAATGTTTTTGGTTTGGAGAAATGTATTTAGTTGTGCTCTTTGTCAAATTACCTTTCTAACGATATAAAATACGAGTTCTAAGTATTAGCGGTTTGCGAGTTATGCTTGAAAGTGTTTTGAATTGAGACTTGGACATTTGAGACTGACCAGGTACCAGCTCCCGTGTATTGTCGCGGCGCGGCAATCCTGGGTCGCAGCGCGGCCTAAGCCGTGTTCAGGTTCTGACCTACATGTCAATTATATGAAAAATGTTTGGCACCCTATGGACCTCCGATTCACATGAGACTTGTTCTAACATGTTTATATATGAATAAAAACCTCGGAAAAATAGTTCAGGACCCGACCCGAACGTGTTGACTTTTTCATTGACTTTGACCGACCAAAGTTTGACTTTTTGTCAAACTTAACCAAATGATTATGAAACCTTCCTAACTTGTTTCTATACTTGTATCTTGCATGAAACTTGACAATTTGATTCACATGCTACATAATCGAGTCGTAACGAGCCATAGGACTAATTGAACATCTTTGACCTATCGTGTTTACCGTTATTGATACGACCTATTTGTTTAGGTCAATACTAGCATTATCCTTCGCACACGTTACTTTGTGAAGTACTTTTCATACGTGCACTCAAGGTGAGATCATAGTCCCATCTTTCGAACAACTTTTATGCTTTAAACTATGGGATGAGAAACATACGTATCATACTTTTACACTTTGAACACAAGTACGAAAACGAACATTCCACGTAGGGTTTGAACGAAAATCCTCAATTCAATTATCATTAGTTACACTTGCAGGGTGTAAACGTGAACTTATATTATGTGATCACATGAGCTTGACGAGCCTCATTCGGACGGTTCGCTACCGTTAGAGGATGAAATATATTTTCGGGTCTAGTGTATGTTCTAACACTACGCAAAAGGGTGCAAAACAGTTAAGTTTGATAATTGGGTGCCCGTGAAACAAATAACAACTTTGGAATGCAAATGATTTAGATAATCATATTATATTAAATCTTGTGGTTCAAATGCAACGTTTACTAAAACACCTATGATTTCACCAACGTTTTCGTTGACAGTTTTCTATATGTTTTCTCAGGTCCTTGAACGCTACTTGATACATGCTTCCGCACTCTTTTTGATACTTGCTTGGATGTCGAGTATACATGCATAGTTGGAGCGTCTTTTGACTACTTTAAATTGTGTCGCATAGGTTTCATTTGTACGTTAAACATTGTAATGTAACTAGTCTTTTGAACTACATTTGTAAACTTGAAACATCCTTTTACTTATGAAATGAATGCGACATATTTTGGTCAAACGTCATGTTAAAGACTTATGACCACGCAACGGGACCTAAGTAGTCGGCGCCGTCAAACATGATTTGGTCGGGTCGCTACACAAGCGACATGATATCCTAGTCTAACTTGAGTGTTTTTAAATTATCTTTCCAGTGGTATAAATTATCGAGAGAATGATTTTATACACAGGTTATGTGTATGTTATTTTTGTGCACAAGATATGTGTACGGTTACTATGATTTATGAAAATGGTTTCGTACACGAGAAAGATGTACTGTATTTAAAAGATATAGCATGTACATTACATGTGGGTATAGGATTCGGGCCCATTTGTACCATGCAGGATTTAAATTTTGTGGTCTATCAAAATGATGAATTTTATTGTTTTAAGATAAACCTATGAACTCACCAACCTTTTGGTTGACACTTGAAAGCATGTTTATTCTCAGGTATGAAAGAAATCTTCCGCTGTGCATTTGCTCATTTTAAGGACATTACTTGGAGTCGATCATCGCTCTGGGATCAAATGTTGATGACTTCGTTCAGATGGATTAGGACGGGTCACTACAGGTGGTATCAGAGCGGTGGTCTTAGCGAACCAGGTCTTGCATTAGCGTGTCTAACTTATAGCTGTTTAGATGCATTAGTGAGTCTGGACTTCGACCGTGTCTGCATGTCAAAATTTTTGCTTATCATTTCGTGTCGAAAATTACCTGCTTATCATTCTTAGAGAATCATTTGCTTATCATCCTTAGTCTAGACACATCTTATTGCATTGATTGCATGATTAGTGTATAGACAAAATTCATATCTTAGCATATCTGCTAATTCATATCTTAGCGTATCTGTTATTGTTACCTTTGCCTGACAGCTTTCGTAGATTCCTCCGTAACTTATGGGATTTTAGTATTATATATGCATATGTAAATTATGTATTGCAGGGTACTAATCTACATCCTATTCTATTTCTTATCGAAAATCCTTCATTTGATTGTACGAGATGAATCCCTCAACCAGTTCGAGTCCCTCAGATTTCGATAGTTATTCCGACGGCTATTCTGATATGTAGTTTCACTTAAGCTCCGAAAGCAGTGTCACCAGAATGAATCAACCAATCAACCATCCTCAATTCATCTGATGGGTTCGTAGTCTACTAAATCATTGGAGACAAGAAGAAGGCGATCCCTTCCACCCACCTCATTGCCCTCTTGGCAAAGAACCTGAAGCACTTACCGACAAACCTGTTCGAAATACCATTTTCTCTCTCATTTCCAGAGTATCTTGTCATGATTATATACTATCTCAAATTCTAGATCTTATTCATTCGCTCGTTCCGACCGACAATCCAACTGGAATAATAGAAGAAGTCAACGAACTTCGCGCTCGTGTAATTAATTTGGAGAATATGGTGCAAAATTTACCAGCTTCAGCAACATCATCGGCACCAACAGTACCATCAGTAACAGCACCAGTACCATCAACAATCCATACCTCAATATCTCATTATGTACCTCGAGCATAATCATCCATCTGCGAATCGTACTACATCATTTATCTTCGTCCAACACGGCGATTATGTAATCTCTAATGTTTTAGAGATTATATATTCTTGTTCTAAACGGTAAATCAAATGAGTTTAATATCATATTGACTCATTAAATCCATGATTACATCTGAAGAAAATATATATGTATATATATTTCCATAAAGATTGTAATTAAAAATTCTTTTGTACAAACTGTTAATGGTGAAAATATTTTAACGGGTAGGTAATACCCGAGGAATATTTAAATTTCACATTAATAAGTTACACTGTATATTCTTCGAATCTGATTCAACAGTTATTCACTATCCTACTTACATCCACCGGTATCCGTATCCGTTCACCGCAGAATAACCATTTTCATTCAATTTTAAATTTGGATTTTGACCTATCAGAATCCAACAAGTGGCATAATGAAGAAAACATTTGATAAAATAAAATTTGTTAGAAACAGACTAATTAACTATGAGAAATTTTGCTAAGAATCCACGCTAACAAAATCCTAGCTAACTGTTCCTAGCTAACTGATTACATTTTATTTATCGCAATTTATTTATCGCAATTTATTTATCGCATTTTATTTATCGCAATTTAATTATCGCAATTTTATTTATCGTCATTTAATTTCCGTTATTTACTTTACGCACTTTATTTATCATCATTTAATTTCTGTTATTTATTTTACGCACTTTAAATATCGGGACACGTATACAAGGTTTTGACATATCATATCGACGCATCTATATATATTATTTGGAATAACCATAGACACTCTATATGCAGTAATGCGGGAGTTAGCTATACAGGGTTGAGGTTGATTCTACAATAATATATATAGTTTGAGTTGTGATCGAGTCTGAGACGTATACGGGTCACGACACGTATTAATTAATTCGAATATTATATATTGCTAACTGTGGACTATCAATTGAGGACTACCGACATTGGACAATTAAAATGAATTAAAATATTGATTATAACATATGAAACTAAACAATTCTTCAAGTTTGCCACTTGATTTTATCTTAAACCTTATTTGTATCTCGACGATTACAATCTGCGTTCAAACCTTTCATAATTTAGAAGATGAACCAACCGCACTTCATCTACGAAAGGAAGAACTTATGCATATAGTTATGCACATGAAAACACTCAAAATCTGAGTAAATGTTTAACACGTATATGTGCTCGCTCCGCTTGACGTTGTTATTATCTAAAATAATTTTACAATACCTTTCCAAATTAGCCAATTTTGTCACAGCTCCAGTAAGTCAACTTCGACTTTTCGTTAGAAACAACCTTATTATCACCGTGATTTATATGTATACTCTTTTATTGTTACCAGGGAACCTTTTATATTCCACCATATTACCATCAGCGTTTAATCATCTAAAAACACAATTCTCTTGAAACCACCTCGGATTGATAACCGATGATTCAGGTATGGTAGCCTTAAATGCAGAGGAAACAGAAAAATCGTAGATGGTCTAAATGGCCAAAAGTTTGATGATAAAGTAGGGAGTGTTAGGAACGCTCGATAGAAAATTTGGTACTGAAAAATAGATTGAGCAAACCATGAAGAAGACCAAGGTCAAATACAAGGACCATACCATATATTCAAAGAAACCAGGTAATTCTGGATCCTATGAAATCTTTAGAGAATATCTTGCTCCGAAGTCACGTTAAAATCTTGCGGAAAATCTTTCTTCATCAACCATCGAACTTAGAAATTTCAAAATATCATCATAAATATCTTCGATATTTCTAAGGATATTTTCATAAATATTCTGGTCCGAAATTATTTATCTCTTCACGCTATCTATATTACATCATAAAGAAATATACTTTAGTTTCTAAATTTCTTTGAAATTCGAGTTTGAATTATGAATGAATTTCTTCATCACAACTTGATTCAAAAATTCCAAGATATCATCGTATCTTTCATTATAAATATCCTCCATATTTCTGAAGATATTTTCATAACTATTCTTATCTGAATCATTAATCTATTAGTGCTATCAGTGTTACATCATATAGAAACTGTTAGTTTCTATATTCTGTAAACTTTCGAGCTTAAAATATGAATGTTATTGAAGTAATGTTGGGAACTGATGCATGAGTTAGTATAATATAATGACACTTGATCAACGTGATTATATTACAGTAAGTCATGCTGAGTTTCTAATGGGACATGATGATTCGCAGATCATAACGTCATCATGTGCCATGTTACACGACTCTTACATTCTACTTAATCTTTAAACATATCAAGAACGGAATTTCTTGATAGTTCTATCTTTTCCTTTGAATTCTGGTAATTTAACCAAACAAGATCGTGCTACTACAATTTCTCTCTTAGAACATTAGTCATGTTCATTCGAAACTTCATACCTACAAATTCTGGATCATTATTCGCTTGACTTAAAGTCGAGAAGAGAAAACATAAGCATGGAGCTCCGAAATATAAAGGAGAATATAAAGCCCAATAACAACACATAAATTACAAACCGTGGATATCAATGTTTATCGCAACATAAAAACACAGTAAAATTAAGAATAGTATCACCCCAAGGTAATAGTAAAATTAAACAATTTTTGTTTTTTTGGTGGAAGATTGAAAAGAAGGATGACAGAAATGATAATTAGGAAAATATCAAGGATTAGAACTGGATTAAGCATTTTCACAATCTTTTGGATATACGAAACTAAGAAAGAAAGTATAGGAATGGTGTGAGTAATAGAACGGAAGAGTTTAATTTATAATGGAAATATCAGACAGAGAAATCGAGGCAGATCACCATATTTAATCATAGAGATCTTAATTTCCTTACTCGCCAAAGAATCAAATCTTTTAGATTTCGAAAATTTTCTTTAAATCCCTTGAATTCTGGAATTCAACCAAGACAACGTCAAAAGCTAAAACGCACCTTATTTTCTAAATTCCACCGTGACTACGTCAAAAGTTAAATCTCTATCTCAATCTGTTGTGACAGCTTCATTCGTACTCCTCGAATAATCGAATGGTTTTATCCATATTACTCAATACTGATAAAACTCAATTGATCAACTCATATGCGTCATGAAATCATATTTATTGTTAACCATGACCACCTCACTCAAATTTCGGAACGAAATTTCTTTAACGGGTAGGTACTGTGATGACCCGGGAATTTCCGACCAAATTTAAACTTGATCTTTATATGATTTCGACACGATAAGCAAAATCTGTAATATTGAGTCTCAGAAATTTTGAACTGTTTCGTATATCCATTTGACTATCGACCATTCTCGACGATTCACGAACCTTATAATTGTAAACAGAAATGTATAAATGAATAATTATATATATAAACAATTATATATTATAAACTAAATATATTAATGACCTGTTATATGATTCAGTTATTATGAAAGATAACTTAAAATAACTAAAACTTGTTATTTTAATAGATAAGGTAAATTGAACATAAAGGATTTCGAATATAATTGGTCAACGTTAACGAAGTATTAAATGTACGGTGTTATACTTTGAATTTACTTATTTTAATAATTAATATTGATCTAAGCAATACAACTTGATGTTTAAAAACCTAATCAAATATATAGTGATGTGAATATATACATATATATATATATGTGTATATAAATTCTATACATAATTATTACTATATGTACAATGTTAAAATGTACAAAATTAAAATATATACTATATATTATGTAACCATTTAATATTATAAAATTAATAGTATATATAAAATAAATATATGTAATTATAAGTTAAAATATAATTAATATATTAAAATTCTTATTATTACTTTTCTTATTATCATAAGCATAAATAATAAGATTAATATCAATATCAGTATTAATAATATTATTAATCTTTTTATATATATATGAAATATGAAATTTGATACATTAAAAATTGTAATAATTATTACTGACATTAGTGTTAACATTATTAACAAAATTATTATACATAGTGATGAATTATGAATTTTGTCATTTTAAAATTTCATTAAAACCAATAGTTAATATTAATAATTGTATGATTAATATTACTATTATTGTGTTTCTTTCTATATTTAATATACAAATATACATATAGTTATACAAGTAAAGATATATGTAAATACATATACAAATTACAGTTACAAATATATAATAGATAAATACGTATATACGGTTATACAAATAAATAAATACTGTATAAATACATATATATACATGTTATATACATATATAGATACAGAGAAAGTTCATAATCAGTTTCCCATCGTTATCACTGCTTTATGCAAATTGTTTTGTCTCTAAAAATCTGTACTAAACGATTCTAATAGCAGTAATATCCAAAATCTGTTGCCAATCCCTTTCACTTTTATATTTTTTATTTTTATTTTTCTGTACCTGAGGAATCCTGCTGTCGACTCTCAATTCTTATTAAATCAAATCAATGCCAGTTGTTGAAGGGAGCCAGTGGACTCACATTATCACCTACCAAATACAGATATCAGTTAAAGTTTTTTTTTAATCAAAATCATTTAAAAAAATCCATGAACACCGTCGACCCTGTTCTTGGTCCATTTTTCCAATACACCGATTTTGAGCTTAATTTAAGAATCCTTTAATGTAGTTTTGTTGTAAACCTTTCGTTTAAACTATCTGTCAAGTTTCATCTTTTAAATCCTCTTAACGAATTCTAATTTTAAAGTCAAAGTTATGATTTCAAAAGTCAACAGATTTGTTCATTGTAAAATTCGATGTCCTGTTGATGATTCAGGTTCAATTGATGATGTAGAAAGATTATATGAGTGATTTAGAACCTTTTTCGTTTAGGAGTCTTGAGCTAAAACGTTTCCAAATTCATAATCAATTTTTTTTAAAAACCACGACTAACAGCAGGTGTTTTCATTATTTTTTTTTTCGTTTTCTAAATATTACAATCACTAAACATTGATGTTTTTCTAATTGTTTGATGAACCCAAAATCGTTTTGTAATTGATATGCTATTATCCTTGGTCGATTAGCTGTTTGTGAGGAAGATGACACAAGAGTTTGGGTTATAAATATTCGGGTGTAATATAAATCAGATAAAATAGAAATGGCGTGTTGGTCTTGGGTGTTTGCGGGTGAACTAGAGGTCGAAGGTTCGAGCCCGTGCATTGGCAATTTTTTTTAAAAACTGTTTTTGAAGGTTCGTGAATTCGAGGCCAACCCTGCATTGTTCAATATAGTCATATGTATTTTTACTACAAAATACATTAGGTGAGTTCATTTGCTCCCTTTTACTCATTACATTTTTGGGCTGAGAATACATGCACTGTTTTAATAACTGTTTTACAATATTTATATGCGTGAGTTCATTTGATTCCCTTTTACTCTTTACATTTTTGGGACTGAGAATACATGCGCTAATTTTACAACTGCTTTATTAAATGCTTTTGAAATACATTTTGAACTGCGAATACATGAAATGCTTTTATAAATGTTTGACGACATAGACACAAGCAAAACATTCCTCGAATGAATTATTATGCAGACAGAAGTTCTGCGGATTATTATTGAATTATGTGGACATGATAATTGCCACTATTGAATTATGTGGACATGATAATTGCCACCATTGAATTATGTGGACATGAAAATTGCCACCATTGAATTATGTGGACATGATAATTGCCACCAGTTGATGTGAATGTTATATATCGAGAGAATGATTTTATACACATGTTATGTGTATGTTATTTTTGTGCACAAGATATGTGTACGGTTACTATGATTTATGAAAATGGTTTCGTACACGAGAAAGATGTACTGTATTTAAAAGATATAGCATGTACATTACAGGTGAGTATAGGATTCGGGCCCATTTGTACCATGCAGGATTTAAATTTTGTGGTCTATCAAAATGATGAATTTTATTGTTTTAAGATAAACCTATGAACTCACCAACCTTTTGGTTGACACTTGAAAGCATGTTTATTCTCAGGTATGAAAGAAATCTTCCGCTGTGCATTTGTTCATTTTAAGGACATTACTTGGAGTCGATCATCGTTCTGGGATCAAATGTTGATGACTTCGTCCAGATGAATTAGGACGGGTCACTACACAAAATGTCTCCACATCATGGTGATGGTAACAAGTAGTCTAAGTGGTGTTAAGATACTATTTGAAGGTTTTTAACTTTAATAAAAAGAGTAAAGATTGTGTTACGCAATTAAATCAAATTCAAATTTTACAGTTAAAAGATTGTTAAGATCTTCGATTGTATACCATATAAAAATGCGAAGCCAGAATTTCGAATAAGTGGTGTCATAAAATAATATCAAAATGTATCAAGCCCAAAAATTTAATTGACAAGTTATGATTCAATACAATATAAAACAATAAGTTATCGTCTAACACAAACGCTCCATAATCGCATCTTTTGTATCATAAGAGCTAGAATTAATAAGTTCGTTAAAAACATTTTAAATTAAGTTTTTGCCAATCAGATGATAATTTTCTTTTTAAAAACCTTTCTAGTGTGCATTGCATCTTTATATGATGAAAATTCGTTAAAAAGTGTACATATATATATTCTATGCAGAATAAACATCAGATGATAATTGGTACAAATCAGGATTATCAAACTAATTTTTTTAACTGTCTGAAATTAATAATCTACTACGATAATATATATGTAAGTGTGTATATTATTATTATTATTATTATTATTATTATTATTATTATTATTATTATTATTATTATTATTATTATTATTATTATTATTATTATTATTATTATTATTATTATTATTATTATTATTAGATTAAAATAAGAATGGTCGTTTAACATGAGGTTTTCATTTCTGTTTTCGGGCAATCCATTTTGATTTTTTATTATTTATTTTAACTTCTATCTTTAATCTATAGTTTATTTTTAATCATTTATTGAACGTTTTTGTTAATAACTTTAGATTTAGCAAATCACAAATCTTCCAAGTCTCCAACATCCTTTATAGTGTATGCCATATAGAAAAGGTTCCATCCGTATAAGAGCTATCTAGCTTGTGAACACATTAAGGTTCATAGAACAAGCCATGGTTTCCGTGTTTGCATCTTGGATTCTTTTTCTTTTTCTTCTTCTTTCTTGGGTAATCGCAATAGTTATTTAAGTCCGTAAACCATACTATATGCTTAATCATATTTGCATTTTAAAATTTATTATATCTACTTGTTAGAGTGTTTCAAGATATGAATAATATGGTGAGCATGTTTTAATCACAAATTATGCAAA
Source organism: Rutidosis leptorrhynchoides (assembly GCF_046630445.1). Classification (NCBI taxonomy): domain Eukaryota; kingdom Viridiplantae; phylum Streptophyta; class Magnoliopsida; order Asterales; family Asteraceae; genus Rutidosis; species Rutidosis leptorrhynchoides. Next base: position 719,276,154 of record NC_092333.1, read on the forward strand.
CTCATACAATCTTATATATTTGCTTTGTAGATGCATGTGGGAGGAGTTGGAGCTACACAAGATAATGTTATAAGACTTAATACTATAGATAATAAAGGTCATGATGCACCCCATCATCATGATCCTATGCATCAACATGGCCATCATGGTCATCAATCATCATCATCCGCAAATCAAAAAGACCCTCAACTCATGGTCTTCTACATGTTACAAGATCTAAAAATAGGTCAAGTTAGACCAATTCACTTCCCAAACAGACACCTTTCACCGTCGCAAATGTTGTCCAAACAAAAAGCTGATAACATCCCTTTTTCGGTCGCTGAATTACCAAACCTTCTTCGGTTATTCTCATTCTCACAAGGCTCCCCACAAGCTATAGCCATGGAAAGCACACTCAAAGAATGTGAAGTCAAGCCCATCAAGGGTGAGACCAAGTTTTGTGCAACTTCATTAGAATCAGTTCATGAATTTGTAAATGACATATTTGGTTCAAACACTCAAGTCAACACTCTGACCACAACTCACCTCAAAAATCCACCAAGTGGACTTCTACAAAACTATAAAGTTGAAGAAATTTCACAAAACATACCATCGCCAAAATTAGTGGCTTGTCACACCATGCCATATCCATATGCAGTGTATTATTGTCATAGTCAAGAAAGCGAAAATAAAGTCCTTATGGTTTCATTAGAAGGTGAAGATGGTGATTTGGTTGAGGCTTTGAGTGTTTGTCACATGGATACGTCTCAATGGAATCCTAATCATGTTTCGTTTGGGGTGCTTGGAGTGGAGCCAGGAACCACCTCGGTTTGCCACTTCTTTCCTAGTGACCATTTCGTCTTCATACCTTCTTCTGCAACAATGTAAATGTGGAACCGAAGAATGATTTCCCTTGTTTAATTATGCCTAGCCGTTGTTTTATAATTGTGGTTTGTTAAGAATAGTTGATAACTAGCAATGAAATGGACCAAGCGTTGCTGCGGTTCCATTCCGTTTACTTTTGGTGTTCTTCTGTGTTCGTCATGAAGGAATAGTGTCCTTTTCCAAAAATACTACAGTTTTTTTTTTTAAATGTTCCCAATACACTTTTCCAAATATAGATAACAAAATTTCTTAGAAATGTTCCCAATATGTTGCCAATAAACATAACTAAATTTTTAGAGCCAACATGTTCCCAGTATACTTTTCACCTTAAATTTGTCCACATGTAACATTCAAGGGAAAAATGAAACGATTACAAACAGCCTAAAGCTAAAATGCATCAATACTGCAGCCTAAAAATTATTGTAACTTAAACACTTGGATACTATTTCCTTCAGTATATCAAGATGGGTCACATAAACAAAGATACACATATTCTGTTTAGTTTAGTGGTAGTAGCCGTAACATTTACACCCTTTTTACAATTTCAACCACATAGGTATTAGGTATGAAATGTAAATTAATAACTATATGTAGATGTTATACTAAATGTTGATGCACCAAAATGCATATGAGATTCGGTAATTTTTACTTATATAAGTGTGATAAGGGCATAAACTTGAAAGTTGCATACAATAAAACTGACCCAATGTCATCTAGAGATAGAGATGTTAGTCCACCAGCTTACCAATACTTGAAGCACCACCAAAGGAAGTGCACTACAAAGGGTAAAAGTCATTTTTTCACAGGAACCTTAGTAGAGTAATATTGCTCATCAAGGACGAAACTTTGATTACCATACTGCAAGCGATATAGATATAAGATGGAAACCTGAAATATCAGTAATCCGTATCAAGATAACTAATTATGTCACTATCTTTAAGGATAGCATCAATAGTAGGAATCTAAGCCTTAGTTATGTAACCAAATCATAAAAAATACATATGAAATATATAAAAACAGAGTTAGTAATTTTGATTTTATCATATAGCACCTTTGATTGTTCTGAAAATCCATTTATATTATGTATGTAGCAATAAAAATAGTTAAATCAATATACTTAATTCGGAAACTGCGTAATAGATGTTTGGCCATGTATTAGATTGTGTTGGTCAATATTCAAATCGGAAAAGTCAAGTATCGTTAACCCAGTTTACATGAACAATAATATTTAATCATTATGAAACCCATTTTACCCAGTGACAAAGACTAATAACCGAAACCGTAAAATATTGTATTAAGTGAGAATGGCAAAAAATCAAACTTGGTTATGAAAACCTTGTAATCAGTGAAAATGGCAAAAATCAAACTTGGTTACGATCATGAAACCAAATATAAACGAAAAAAACGCAACAAACACTTACAGATAGCGTAATATGACTGCAGGTCAATCGGTGCTTTAGACCCAGCTCATATGATATTAATATACGTACACCTTGTTCACGATTGTTAACGCGAACCAGCCAATGGCTGAGCCCTCCGATCACCAGTATCCATCGTCTATTTGACGAATGATTTCAATCCTATAGATATAGTTGACCTAAAAAGAAAATCAAAAGTAATTTATTAGCAAGTAACAAATCGAAAAGAGATATCAGATAGCAATTCATTCATACTATATAAAGCTACACAAATGCATTCAGCCGCCGAGCTAAAATAGAGTGAATTTGATTTAACATTACATATTACAATAAGATGCAGTTTATACGTAAAAGCGTATAACCAAAAATGGACAAACCATTACTAACAAATTATTGATGAAAAGCATAGCCGAAAGACCTTGATGACATGATTGGTTTTTCCTCTTTGATGATATTGGATCTGCTGTCATTACGTGTAGCTGCTGTCATCACATGTTGCTGAGGGTGTTAGTAGCTGACTATTATATTAGCAATGTATTAATAAACAACAGTTAAAACAGTGATAACAATAGCACATCAAGAGACCATAATAACAACACAATCAAACAGGCACATATTCAATATTGTATGAACAAAGCATCATCAGTGAAGCATACAAAAAAACACAAAAATAATGGATAACGAAGCAAATTATGTCTTTTTACAACCTTTGACAAAAAGACCATATGTAAGATTGTTTTGACTCCCTTTGACAAAAAATGATGGGGCTGAAAAATCAATTGCGTAAATCAATAACAACCAATGAACCAATGAAAAACCCTAACTTTTAAGATCCAAAACATAAATCGACAATGAAATCAAAATAGGGAAACAAAAACCTAAAGCCATACGACAGAGAAATAAGCGATATGTATTACTGCTAGAGAAACCGATGGTGAAAAACACGTCTACAAAAGCATAGCGTAACCTGTAAATGAATACATAAGTAAATGGTTACCGAGGTGTATTATAACGACTATATGCAAGCAGAGGACACCAAAAAGTTTTGCTAAAAGTACATATAACAACAGCGGCGGCGTTAATATTGCTGTCCGGCAGCATGTGCACCATTAGAGATGATTTTGTTTCTCATTATAGAACTATAGTAATAGACCTTCATCATCAGCCTTGGAATAAACAACTACGTGCATATATTGTAGAGGAAAAGCAATAATACCAGACATCTAAAGTACAAAACAACACCTTCAAATACTTTTTTCAACCTAAACAATACACCAGCCTTTAGCCATTCTCTATCTTTATATAGTTAATAACCAAGAAACATTATTCTTTTTCGACAAATCGATAGCTACACTTCGTTCTGCAAACTCTAGTGAGAAAAGCACTCCCTGCTCCTTCCGGCCGGACAAAGTTAATATTGCTATTCTAGAAGAAAAAAATAAAAGAAAAACCTCCAAAAACAAATATTGTATTTCCAAAATTCTTAAGATGAAAAACCCTCATAACAACAGTCTACAAACAAATATGAAATACCAAAGACCATATTCAGATATGCTATAAATCAAAACAGAGAACAAAAATAGGTATGCAATAAATTAATGGGAACCAAAAGATAAAATATGAAATCACCGCTAAAGGGAAAATACCACAGAAGCAAGCAAAAAATCCAACGTCGACCTACAAAACACATCATCAACAATCAAAGCTTATGCAGCATATTGGAGGAAAATAAAACTACACATTGATTACAAAAACAAAAACCTTTAGTATTACAAAGATGAAGTAACCATTAAAATAGACAGTTGCAAATTTAATTTACATAAATTACAGATCAAATTTGTTCATATTAATTAACTTTATAACATTTTGGCCTAATAGGAACATGTGACAAAGTTTAAACCAAACTCTAAAGATAGCAACGTTAAATACAACACAATGAAATGAACAACCTTTATCCGATACACAAATGTAGAAAAATGGACCCATTAATATTATAGCATTTAGATCAATCAACCACCCATTAACACATACATATTTTACAACAGCTGACCTCAAGTGGTGAATAAAAGATGCACTCCTCCATGTGAAATATTCATCTTCATTGGAACTTAACATAAACTTTGGCTAATACACAACATGTTAAAAGGTTACGGAGTAATATAGAAGACTAAAGGTTAATTAACCACTCATTAAAACAAAAACACATCCTACAACAGCTGAGATCATAAAGATGAGTATACAAAACTAATCTTTAAGATTAGTCAAAAAGGTAAAGTCGTGCACTTTCCCAAAAATGACAGAAATATAGGAAATTTGTGTAAATCAAATTATAAGGTGTCTGATGGTTGTAATTAACCATTTAGCAGTCTCAAATTTGTTTGCTTATCACAAAACATAATTTTAATGTGTTTATACCATTGTCATCAGTATCAAATAGCTAAAAAGCTTCTTTCATGTCTTGGTTTTTCTGCTCTGTTAATTCATGATGACGTCCTCTGGGACCATCTCGTCTTGATTCTCCGTAAACCCGCTGTAAACTTGTGTGATATTTTATCAAACTTGGAGGAGATAGATGTGCAAAAACTGAAAAATCACTGGAAAAAAAAAATTGCGCAATTAAACACTTTTTTTGAGAAAATAACAAAGGTAGTAAGCATATAGTAAAAAAGGATCTCTTCATAAAATATAATCGCAACCAAAATGCAATAAATAGCAATGCAAAAGTTTAATAATTCATATCTAATTCAGCAACTGGAATTCAGAAATTGTTACCCAAATATCAAACTTCCAATTATATAAATTCTTTAGCACATCATCATCTTGTAAGTTTTGTCGCCTTGTTACCCAAACCAAATCAATATTTAAACAAACTCTAGTTTTACTAACAACTTTTAATTTAAGTAAAAATTAGATGAAAATTGTGAAAACTACATACCTGAAGATGCGACTTCAAATGATAAAGAGAGACCTTTTACCCCCATTGTCCTCTTAATTCTCTCTAGAGTTTCAATAACCCGAAATCAAGCAAATAACAATACCATTTGAGATGACAATCCGATTCTAAATAACAAAACAGCAGAAGGATGTCGTAGAAAAGCACCACAATTTTTTTGTAACGAATGGAGTCGAATTGCGTCAAATCTTAATTAATCGACCGAAACCCTAATTTGCTCACAAATGTTCCGTAGATTCAAATAAATCAGGGGAACCCTAATTTTGTTCCCATCAAAACATCTTGCCGACCATCTGCTCCACCTCAGAAGGCTGTCGTCTACCACCGCCGCTCATCGCCGCCTGTGTTAGCATCTGACGACCGCCGATCAGATGTAGAAACATTTACACATAATAATGATCATTATGTCTGATTCAGGTTGAATTGTGAAGCAAATGAATCAGGAGTTAAAACCCTAGGGTGCATAAAAAGTAGATGGAGAGAACGGTGTGGGAAGAAAATAAGATGTAGGTAAGGAACAAAATAAGATGTAGTTAAGGAGAGAGCGGTTTTATGTAAGTGGAGAGGATGTCGTCTGGTGGGTTTTTAGGAAGAGCACGACAAAAATTTGAGTGACTATTAGTATATAAAGGTAATTGATTAGATCTTTGTTTTTTCTTTAAAGTAAAACTATTTCAGAGTATCAAAGGGCTTAAGGGATTATTTACTAGCGATATTAAGGGAAATCATCTACCTTAAAGTTGTGAGTTCGAATCTCTCTTTGCAAAACTAAAGTGTGTGTTTGCTATAAGATAAACTATTTTGGAGTAATATTTTTTTTCTTGAACGGTCAAAATAGTATTAACGAGGTCCGGTCCGGCCCCCGCGTTGCGGCGGGGATAGTCGGTTTAACACAATTTGAACATAAGCGGGTACGACAACGGGTTTAAAGTGATTTTTAACTACACCTTTAACATGTTCAATTACTGTGACAATGACAACAATGGCTTTCAAATCAACTACTTAAACCCCTAAAAAATTAAGAACTTTAGATTGTAAATCAAGTCTCCAATGATTATAAGTTATCTGTTCAGGGTACTCTAATGTATCTACAGGTCATATTGTGTCATTGAACTATTGGTTTTCCACCTAGCAATGAAGTTGAAGCATACAAATTGACTGAATATATAAATGCCTGACTATTGTAAATGGGGCCTATTCACCTAATAATATAAAATGTGAATATATGTTTCCATTCCTAAGTACTTTCAGCTTCAAAGCTAATGTAAATTTCAACTAAACTCTAACTTATGATCACATAAAGGATAGTTTTCCCTAAATGTTTACTATAAAGACTTCAATGAACACACATGCCATCGCACACCACAATCAGTAAACCTATAAGCTAAGCTGAAAGTGACAAATCAAATAGAGAGAAGAAAAACAAACATCAAAGGTAAAAAAACGAACATTACCGTAAAAAAGCAACACTCATAACATGTGTTTCATCTGCAGGTTCGACCCGTATTTCCAGACAAAAACCTGCAAACAGTAACGAAATCAGAACAATGAAGACAAAACAAACGAAACAAAAGGAAGTAGCTGAAGATAAAAATACTGTAACTCGAAAAGTATTTGAGGAATAAGCCATGCTTTTAGCAAAAAACCTGCATTATTAAACATAGAATTACTTTTTTTGAGTGCAATTATAGGCACTTAGGCAGGTCACTACTATCATTCTGCTTACACAACCTAACAATACATAAGAATCAAACAAATTGGAGACCCAATTCAGCTGTTTTTGACTTGAAAATTACAGCGGCAAAGGCAGCAACTTGTACGCTACAGAAGAGGGGTATAGACGCTCGAATTTTCTTGTTTGTTGACTAATTTCCAAGAAATAAAATTTTCTATTATTATAAATACAACAAACATATGTGCAAAAACATATCCAACACACAAAAGCACAAAAGGGATATAAATCAAAAAGAGCAATGATAATTGTAGATGAATAAACCAAAACAATATTAACAACAATGTAGGCTACCGTAAAGAAGAGAAAACACAAAGCAAAAACTTGAACTTCAAATATAACTTTGCACACTACCTGAAACAATATCAATAAACACATATACCTACTTTTTAAGAACAACAATTAATTTAATAAATCACTTTTATAAAAGTGTACATCTCTTTCTGTTTCGGCAGTTTGACATAATACCAAAACCAAATCATACTTATACAGTTATACTTACATACTATTCTAAAAATAATAATTAAATTAATCAATAAAAATACATAATGTAAAATCATAAATGAAGCAGGACCTAAGTTTCATAGATGTTATGCCCATAAATCATTCTATTTGAAATCTATGTTTCGGTACTTTTAAAAAATCGCATAAAAACATGGTAAAATTCGACTAATTTCGTTTCTTTTTTTACAGAAACATAACAAAAAGTGTTAAAGGAATGATGATAAGGACAATAGCCTTGATTATTGGCTTCAACTTGAATTGTGAATAGACGAATTACCAGATGGGGTTTCGTTAAATATGGAGTTTAGATCTTGAATTGGAAGCAATTTTAGGCGCGAAGCTACTTTATTTCGTGTCTAGGATCGCCAGTTGAAGAGATAGATTTATGTGGAAGTTGATGGCGGCATAGTTTAGGTCTTCAATTGCAGGAAGTTGCTGCCGCTGAGAATCATCAGTTGAAGGGTTAGGTTAATGGGGAAGATGATAGGGTCATAGGAAGTCTCTGGAAGAAGATAAAAAGGTTTAGAAAAGAGGAAGAGGGCAGTGAGGTTTACGTATTTGATTGTTGTGGAAAATCTTAAGCTTATAAGGGGAGGTGAAGAATGTCGTTTTGGAGCAGGAAAACACGGGTGGAGGATTATATCGAGGGTGATCAGGCATGACTTTTAGTATATCGAGGGTTTAATTTAATATCCATTTTTCCATCCTTACTTACAAGTCCCTCCGATTTATCTATGTGATTATGCTTAACAAAAAGTGTAGTTTTTTATTTGAACAGAGATACGGAGTAGTAACGGACGAGCATTTACTTGGGCCGAAAACAGTAGGGCCCATTTTTTATTTTTTTGCATCTAATCCATTGTTAATAGAAAAATTGGTCAAAATGCTCTCATTAATAAAAGTGTTTAATAATCTTCAAAAAATCGTAATTGTAAAAATATTCTCTGATCACACACCACTCATCATGCTTGGTGTTTGATGTTTGGTGCGTGATACGTGTTATTGAGATTTTCATCAAGACAACCTATTTTTTGGCGCACCACACACAGTGCTGGTGCGCCATAACTTTGAATACTCGTATCTTTTGACTCGTAGCTTCGATTTAGTCACCGTTTTTTAAATCGTGTATTGTTTCGAGATATATCCGTTGGAATGCTTTTGAAGTGACAAAAATAATTTTGAAGATCTTGATATTGCAATTTATGAATTAACGTAGAAAACGTTCGATTTACGAAATGTGACGTTAATTCAAATTGATTGAGGGGTTTCATGTACTTTTAGTCAAGATTGGTGATATATTTGACGAATCACAAACTAGAATATTCTATAACAAGTTATAAGTGGTCAAAATATGTTAAAATTAAAGGTCATTGAGGCTGATTTAAAAAAAACGGTGACTAAATCATAGCTACTAATCAAAAGATACAGCCATTCAAAGTTCTGGCACAACAAACAACAACCACCACACATCAAGCACCACAAACAGAGCGTGTTTATTGGTGCGTGGTGCGTGTTGCACAAAAAAATTAGGTTTTCTCGATGATAATATCGGTAACACGCATCACGCACGACTTGCAAGCATGGTGTGTGGTGCATGGTCAGAGGGCATTTTTGCAGTTACGATTTTTTGACCACATATTGTTAAAAAATTTCTCAAATGTGGGCATTATGAAAGATGAGGATCCTCAACCTAGAAAGCACACATTATGGCTAGCAACATCAAGTATCTAATCTAGCATACACAGGTACATATTTAACGATTCAATGGTTATGATGTGTTTAGAATTGGGACTTTCGTCCCATTATCTACAAATTACCTGATTTTAGTTATGTTTTATCTCTAAATGGTTAAATGAGCTATGTTAAACGATTGATCAAACAAGTCAAACGTGTTGTAAGTTATCTGAAGTGTATGAGTATCGAATCCTCAAAACATCATAAATTGCTTTAACAATACATTTTGTTGTTGTTGTAGAATACAAACACTAAAAGTGTTTGCGGGTTGACTGGGTCCACTTGAAAGGTACAAATCTCTGCTTAATTCGTGATTTACAATTACTATGATGATAAATGCATGCGTGTATGTATACATGAAACTGTTGCTATGATATAAGATGAATGTGAATGTGCATCTGATTGATTCGCTATGTTACTTGTTAGAATATAGAGGTAAGGTGTTTACATGATGAGAGTGTTTGTGTGTGTTTCAAGGTGTGATGGTGTGTGATTATGAGACTTAGGCTAATACCTAACCTAAGTGTGGTTATTTATACTCCATCACTTGTAGATCAAATTACATCTACTTTAAAGTCCTAACAATCTCCTCCTTAGATATGATTTGATATTGATCATCTCTTTACTTTGAATTTTGGAGAAGACTTGTTTAAAATTGTTGAGTTGAAAGCTTGAAATGTTGAGATTTCTTCTTTTGGAGAATTTCATAATCTTTAAAGCTTTGGTGATGAGAAATTGTGTTGTTGATGTGCTGTTGAACTTTGTTGAAAACTTCTCCTTTTGGAAGTTCTTGTCTTTGTTGATATCATGGTTAGGTTGATTTGTATCATGTTGATGTGTTGTTGAGAATCTTTTTCTTTTGAATATTCTCTTTGTCTTTGTATATTTCTTGGTTTTCTAGAAATGTATTAATTTATTTGAGTTGATTTCATTTGTTGATGAGAAAGAGCTTTAATGACCAAGCTTGAGATGTGTAATCTTCTCTTGCTCCCCCTAAATTGATGCATTATCTCTTGCTCCCTCTTGATTGGACAATAAGTTGTTTTGACTAGTACATCAGAATGTTGTTGCGGAAGATTGATTGGTAGGCTTGATTGAAGATAAACTCTTGAGCTTGTATCAGAGTTTGGTGATGCGGAAGCTTGTTCTTTGATGATATATCAGAGTTTGATGATGCGGAAGCTTTGATCTTCATTTTGGTGAAGCAACTTTGTCTTGTCTTTATCATCTTTGTAGAATCTTCATATGAGTAAGTATCAACTATATCATATTTTTTCCCCTCATGATGTTTTTGTGAAACTAATACATCGTGAACTTGAGATGATACAATTACAAAGACAATGTTACAATGATCAAAATTTCATATTGTTTCGAAATTACAATAGAGTGAATACACTTATGAATGATAGTGTAATTTCAACCAAAAATTATTATAGTAACCAGTTGTGACAAGATGTGTGTGGTTGTTGTAAATGGTGGTGATTGTTAACGAAGTGAGACGATAACCGATGATGTATTATTGACATTGCTCGAATTAAACATATTTATCCTCGTAATATCCTTCTCAATTCGCTTAGTTTTGAAGAGATTTGAGATCGAAAGTGATTATTTGTTGATTAGAAGATGGTTCAATATAAAAATAGTCCAAAATTCTAAATTTGTGCAAAGGAATCAAAACTTGATCGTAAGAAATGAACCAAGTGAAGTTTTGAAGTGAAAATAATGTTCCAAGTTAAGGTGCAGCTTACCTGGGGTTGAAAGCGGCGCACCATTACTCTAAAAAGTGAAAATTTGACATCAGAAGTTGAATCAGTGAAATGGTGCGGAGCACCACCTTTTTAGTGCGGCTCACCGTAAGGAAGGTGCGGCGCACCAAGTGAAAATCAGTTTTATGGTTCGGAGCACCACTTTTTGGTGTTGAGCACCACTTTTTGGTGCAGGGCACCGACGCTGAATCCACATTTTTTTTTTATTTTGACCCAGTATAAAAGGAAGGGGATAAGAGGACCCAAAGGAGCTGTGATTGGGGTCCAAAATGGATCCCTAAAATGGTCCCCTTTATAATTCTATGAAGATCAAAGCTCAATTTATGATCCAAGTTGAAGATTAGTGAAGCTAGATGCTAGATCTCCATAGATTGTTAAACTATCTTAGTGATTTGATATATTATTCAATTTGTGTTTCAACACCTTTGGTGATCAAGACAACTAAATTAGGGATTTCAAGTGAAGGGATTTCAAGTGATTATGTCTTTGATTTGGATTGGTTTCAAAAGGGTTTTTAGTCAACATTGTGGTGTTAATCATTTCAAGTGATTGTTGTGATTATGAATTTTAAGTGATTTCAATTCAAGATCGAGTCTCAATGATTTCACTCAAAACATATTGTTAATCTTTTAAAGCGAGTCTACGTGAATGAGTGATATGCCCAAATCGGATGGTTTATTTATGCAGTATCTTTAGGTCGCAAAACGTCAATTTAGGATATCAACAGAAGAAGTTGATTGTTTAATTTATATATGCTGGGCCTAAATCTATTATTCCTTCCTATGGGTTAGCAAGGGCAAATATGATCTAGGGTCGTTCCTTGAGCGGTCGAATTTGAAATGAAGCTTATTAAGATAATTTAGTAATTAAGATTGGGTTTATACACAATTTAGTATCCAAGACTAGTGGTCAGGTACACCTTGTGTGGAGAGGCAGGATCCTTTTGGTCCCAATAAATTGGCGACTGTTCGGAAAATCCAACAACCAAGTCCAACCGGTTTATTCTAGACACCATTTTTATCAGGAATATTAAATTATGTAAAGATAATAGTTGGGTTGATTTGATTTATATTTGTATTTAAGATATTAAAACAATATAATTAAAATAAGGTAGCTAGCATGCAACAGCTAAGGACAGAGAAGACGTGGTTCACCATGATTTAAGATAACGTAATGTTGGGATAATTGCGAGACACTCATTGGATAGATATACCTTGGTGTAAACACTAGATTCCCTACTAATTGATTTCTCGATTAGCATGTCATGAGGCTTTGAAGATTCTGATCGGATGGACTATGCTCGACTCCCGACGCTTTATTCGGTTTAAGGATATAAGCGGCCCATCTTGGATGCAATGCATACCTTGGGCGCACGAATAAAGTTGCATAGCCTTATATAGATAATATCCAACCTTTCTTAACACCTTAGTATATCACCCAAGTGAGTGGCTATGATTGTGTTTCGAATTCCTTTCTGTCAATGGTTTGGTAAACTCTAAGGGTTTATAGACAAATTAGAACATCTGATAGTTCTCAGTCATCCTCAAAGATTTATAAGCTTAGTTTGTATTGTAGTACATTAAACACCCATTTATGATTTAAACCAGCCCTTACTTAAATCTACCCAATAAATCCCTTAGTTATCCACCATGTACTAGGCTTAAAGTGGTTCCATAGCTTCTAACCTTGACCATACCTGAGTGGTCCTATAGTACATCAACACTGTACTCTACTTTTGTAACAGTATTTCCTCGAGTCTTATACTCTTGACCAATGTCTTAATCTGGTCCTACAGTAATTCCCCATGTACTTTATAGTATTTCTGATGGGTTCATACCTTGACCAGTGTATAAACACTTATAATTAATTACCTTATAATTGTCGACTTTATAAAAGGTTTTAATCACGTTTATTGGTGGAAGGACGATAATAACGAGGTTTAATATCATAGACAGAAAGCGAGTACGAAACGATAATCAACTCTAACTAACATTATTAAATTATGGCAAATAATCAAGCAATTACTCACACATCATGGCAACAAGCATTTCTAATATTAATAAATCACAAACATCCAACAAGAGTATTATAATAAATTAACAAAAGAAAAGGATAGATATTACCGAATAATGTCAGCAGAATAACACTTGTATTTCTTCATAATATCCATAGCGTTACAATGCTTGATAGCTTCTACTACTAACTACATACTATTCTCCTATTGATCACTAGAGAGCGACAATAGAGAGATAATTATTTTTCTAATCTCTGTACTTTTCTCTCTCTAGAATCTAGAGAGAGAAAGTAGAGAGAGAAAGTAGAGAGAGAACTAATCTCCTATAGATCACTAGAGAGCGACTATAGAGAGATGTTTTAAAGAGAGAAGTGAGAAAGGTGTGTGTTGAAATGGTGGGATGAAGTCCCCATTTATAGAAAATGCATGGTGGTAAAATTGTAATTAAATTGCTGAAAAACCCCTGGCAGGGGGTTTGGCAGGTGGTTTGGCAGGGGGTTTGGCAGGTAAGATTTTTTGTTGGAAAATGGCTGGTAAACGGCTGGTAGGCCGTTTGGCAGGCCGTTTGCCAGGCCCGTTTGTAAGGGCAAGCCGGTTTGTATGCCCGTTTGCCAAGGCCGGATGGCAAGTCGTTTTACATAATGGTAGGCCGATTGGAAAGCCGTTTGGCCTGCCTGTTCCCTGGATCGTAGATTTCTTGTCTTTCACCGTTTTCGCTCTAGAATCTTCGTTTTAGCTCCGATTCTCTTGATTCTTTTTGCATCGTCTTCATAATTATTTTATCTACAAATTTAACCGAAAAAGCGATTATTTTGCCGACAAAGTTTTGAACTTTATGCTTTTGAAACTCAATATCGGGGGTAAAAACGTGACTTTTTAGCCGATATCAATGAGCTTTGATTGATTGAAAGTTTTATGAAGATTGTGAGATTTAAATGAAACTTTATGTTTTTTATAAAAATATCGTTATGTGACAAATGAATGGGATAATCCATGGCAAAGGTTGAACAATCAAGTGAACACGTTTTTCTCTTATTTTCTTATGTCTTTTAGTTCAATATGTAGTTTAATTCCAAACACTTTCAAAACCCCCTTTACTTAGGATAATTATTAGTTTTCAGAATCTCAATTAAATCGCTCTCTATGGAATGAACTTGGACTTACTATTAGCTTTACTATACGATTAGGACTATTTGCCTATTTGTGTGATAATTGTTTAATAGTATTTTCTTGTTTAAATTTAAAGATAGTGTTTTAATCATACATCAACTTTGGCGCCGCTTGATATGGCCGAAACGAACGGTTTTATTTGTGCGGTGTCGTTAGGTCGCAACACGTCAGAATCAACCACCAAGAGGGGGGACTGTTTTAAATTTATATTTAGTGGGGCCTAAATCATACTACTCCTTAGTATGAGTAAGGAAAATATGACCTGGAGTCGTATTTTTGAGATATCAGTAGAATCGACCTATATTAAAACTTAAGATAATTATGAAGGAGTAGTGATTACCTAATTTTGGGATTTTCTAATTTATAAGACAGATAAAGTAAATGCGATAAAATTCGTAATTCAGATAAGGTTAAAGTAAGTGCATACTATGATTTCATCAGTTATTTTGCCGAGATTATAGAATGATGGCTCATGAATAGGCAGAGGCCTTGTATTCACTACACTGGTCCTAAACGCCCCTGTCGTTGGACATGTCACTGGGTACTGTGATAGGTTTGAAGATTCTGAATATACAGCAATGTCCCTTACCCTCACCGCCCGTGCAGTCTGACTACAGGCATGCACGTTCAGACGGCTCATCCAATTGAGCAACTCGGTTGGGTGACGTATTAACATTCCACAAAGGTCTAAACTTTCTTAAGCATAATAGAATACATGGTTTACCATATCTGAGAGACGTGATGTGTTTCAATGCTTTCGTTAATGATTGGTTTTAAAAGATAGTTAGGCCCTTTAAAAAGAGTTCAACCATAAACAACACCATGGCCAAGTCATGTTGACTTCCATGAACACGTTCGGTTATCCTAACGGTCTAATCCTTTATGTGTCTAAACAAACAGTTCCTTAATTAACTAAGAATCCCTCAAGCGGGGTGCAATGCTTGAGACCGCGTTATGGTACATTGTATTAATCAACACTGACCGGGTTCCATGGCCTTACTTAGCAGAGGTACAGCTTACAACAACCGTTGTGCTTCAGCATGCACGTATGAAGTTTATATGCTTGGTGACTACACTAGCATGGTCTAGAACCGACAATGTACGAAGGGTCTAGTGTGATGAGCCAGAAAATTTCGACTTATTTTGAACCAAATTCTCGATATGATTTAATGTTTCCGACACGATAAGCAAAGTCTGTAAAACTGAATCTCAAAATTTTTGAACTATTCAATTACCCATCGACTACTCTTGACGATTCATGAACAATTATATGTATGTATATATATTATAAGATTTACAAGTAAAAACGACTTTACTACAGTAAAATACTATTTGCTACAGTGAAACCGACTTTGCTACAGTAAAACACTATTTGCTACAGTGAAAACGACTTTGCTATAATGCTACAGTGAAAACGACTTTGCTACAGTAAAACACTATTTGCTACAGTAAACACTATTTGCTACAGTAACATTATTTGCTACAATAAAACACTATTTGATGTCGACGAACTAGAAAACAAAGCAGAAATGAGTTGTCCAGCCTAGCCATGCGATCGCATGGCAAAAGCACTGAAAACCCATGCGATCGCATGAGGTCAGATTTCAGGAAAGGTCTATAAATTGAATTCGTTTTTTTGCTCGATTACACATATATCATCCATCTTACTCTGTATTTATTTATTTAATTATTATTATTATTATTATTATTATTATTATTATTATTATTATTATTATTATTATTATTATTATTATTATTATTATTATTATTATTATTATTATTATTATTATTATTATTATTATTAGTATTATTATTATTAGTAGTATTATTATACATAAAATACTACGACGAAGTCATGAGCGTGTCACTTTCAAAATGGGTTTTCAAGCGGGATAGAGCTAAGGAAATTATGGGTTATAGCTATGGAGGTTATGGGTAATGTACGTGGGTATTATTGGCAAGTTAAACCGAGTGTTTATCATCTCTGTTGCGTCTACGTACTTCCCTGCAATATTGAATCACGATATTGATACGTGAGCATTCATATTTTATCTTTTATATATTAATTGTGTATCCATGTCTAGTGCTCGAGTATATATATTTATGCATGCTTGTATGCTAAATTTCGTCGTTAAACAGTTTATAATGAATCACGAATTAAATACATATATTACTAGTAAAAGGTATATGATATACATGTTTTTGGAAAGCTGGCGAAAAATCAATAACTTTTCATTTAGAAATCGCGTAATTTCGATGAACGAATCAAAAGATATGATCAACTGAATTATGATTGACGTTAATTAGAATTGCTTTTGAATCTGCAATTAATATTTAAACAACTTGTTTGTAAGATTGATAAATTGGATTTTTGAATATTACCAACCGAGTAAATGAATCCTTATATAAGGTACGTCTCGTTTTGTTGAACTATTGGCAAAATTGACTTTTTGAAACGACTTTGGATAACTTTTGTATGTCGATCTCGAGCATTAGGATTGTGATACACTATGACCTGACTTAGCTTGATAGACATTTATTGACCAACATATGTTCTCTAGGTTGAGATCTACGGTTATTTGGTAATCCGAGTTTCGGTCACATTTTGGTGAACGACTTTATATGCTGCTAAGGTGAGTTTCATTTGCTCCATTTTACTCTTTACGTGTTTGGGCTGAGAATACATGCAAATGCTTTATTAACTGTTTTACAATATTTATATGCGTGAGTTTCATTTGCTCCCTTTTTAATTGCTTTTGCAATCTATATTTTTGGGCTGAGAATACATGCACTTTATTTTAAACGCAATGGATACAAGTACATACTAAATTCTACACCGAGTTTGAACTGAAAATCATTTAGCTTTGGTAACTAGTAACTGCCAGTTATAAGAACTGGTGGGCGCGAGTAGTTATATATGGATCCATAGGGCTTGACATCCCCGTCTGTTCCAGGTATAGAAACCCTAGCCTGAACTATAAAACAGACGTATGCTATTTGAGTTTAGTACACGTTGTTTTGCGTGTATTGTACATGTTGGTTGCATGTATATTAAAACATGGGTACTTATTATAACGTTAAAGTTTAGTTACCAGGGTGCTCAATCTTGTAGAATATTTTAATAAACGTTTCTGGATGAAACAACTGGAATCTTGTGATCCATCTTTATGTACAGATTATGCAAAACATTAAAACTATGAACTTACCAACCTTTGTGTTGACACTTGTTAGCATGTTTATTCTCAGGTTCCCTAGAAGTCTTTCGCTGTTTGCTTATATGTATGACAAGCTATGTGCATGGAGTCTTACATGGCATATTTTTCAAGGAAACGTTGTATTCACCAAATCATCACCATGTATCTTATTTTGACTGCATTGTTAACGGAAGTACTATTGTAAACTATTATTTACGGTGATTGTCTATATGTAGAAATTATCAGCTGTCGAAAACCTTTGATTTAAATATTCATTTATGGTGTGCCTTTTCAAAAGAATGCAATGTTTACAAAACGTATCATATAGAGGTCAAATACCTCGCAATGAAATCGATGAATGACGTGTTCATCCATATGGATTTGGAGCGATCATCACATCTAGTCAGATGTTTCACTACGAAAGAGTCCTCGGTCGGAATCCAAAACTTGATAGACTTACTACAACTGGTGTGCCTCAGTCGATCTTACGTTGTATCCGATAGACTTCTCTTACCAAGGGGTGGCACAGATAGTGTACTCTGAATCGGGGGTTGCGACTTCCCAATGACAGTGCCAATAACTATGTTCTATTAGTTGGAAAAGCGATTGAGTTTAAAGCATAACCGAAAAGCATTTCAACAACATACACAAACCATAACATATTTCGGCATTATAACTGCTTACATCATAGCATACAATAAAGATAACTACTCATTAATCATGGCAACAATATCACAGAATATAATGATAGAAGACATTATATAAAGATAAAGGATAGAAGTACCAGTAGATTAAACGAGTTCTGAATACAAAAGTGACAACTTCAAACTCCAGACCGCTCCTAATACAATCTTCGACGTTCTTCTCCGGGTACTAGGTTTCCCGCACGGAGTCGAATACCTTGAAAGTATGACTAATATTGTACAAGAGAGAGAAAGAAGTGAATTGAAGTGTGTGTTTGAAATGAATGACAAAGACCCTTTAAATAAACTTGATTTTTGCCTGCAAACGGCTGGCAGGCCGTTTGGCAAGCCATTTGGCAGGCCGTTTGCAGGGGCCATTTGCCAGACCAGCCTGTTTGCAGGGGCCGTTTGCTGAGGGCGTGTGGCAGGCCATTTGTGAGCCAGGCAGGCCGTTTGGCTTGCTGATTCCCTGGATCGTAACTTGAATGCTTGTCTTTCACCGTTTTCGCTATAGAATCTTCGTTTTAGCTCCGATTCTCTTGATTCTTTTTGCACCGTCTTCATAATTACTTGTTCTTCAATTCTAACCGACGAAGTGGATATTTTTCCGACAAATTTCGAATCTTTCTTGTTTTTGGGCTTTAATACCGGGGTTAAAACGTGACTTTTTAGCCGATATCAAATATCCCACACTTAGACTTTGCTTGTCCTCAAGCAAACTCTCATTTTACCTTAAGAAATCTTTTCGGAGTTTCTTTTCTAATAGCCTAAGCAGTTTGATTTTTATTATAAGAGTGAAATATAAGGTGAGTCATCTACGTTATGATTGAAACTATCTCTGCAAGCATGCGAGGAGGTTACATGACATAGGCTAGCTTTCATGGGTCACTCAAATCAGACAAGTGTTTAGGGTTCCCTATAGATCTAAGAAATAAATTCACTCATAGCCAGTCATGTTGCACCCATCATCGTAGGCTTGATAAAGACTCAAATCCTTGCTACTAATGTGAGAACGGTAGTAATCTTAGCTTCTAGGTCATTTGTGGAAAGGAATTTTTGAGTGGTAGTGAAGTTGTTTTTGACGAGTGAGAAAAAGGGTAATGTAGTCTTTATGCAGACTTTTATTCGGATAGATAGGAGTGCTGAAATGTTTGAGAAGCACTTTTGAGCTTTTCTTCATTTGATAATCATTTTCGGTCAAGTTCTTCTTCGGCGTTTCTCTCTTTATAAGTTTTGCTCCCTTTTTCAAAACTTTGAAAATTTTTCCGGTAAACGTTTTCAAAACCTTTGTCATGATACTTGAGAGGTTTATAACATCAGGTTTTCGGAAGGAAACTCATTTTCTGGATTTTTTGAGTAATAGTAAAAGATGATGTGAATGTGGTGGTGAAGTAGAAGTAGTGGAGGTGCGGAAGGCTTATTTTTGACAAATGTATAGCTCTTCTGATTATAACCGAATCACATTTCGCTGCTTTGGAAATGTAGATCTAAAGCAAGTTCTGATTCTGAGCACAGACATCGGCACTCTTAACGGAAAACAGTGAAGAATTAAAGATGAATGCTGGTCTTATTTGGGGTGCCTCACCATAATCAATTTAGGTCGATAATGCCTTAGTCATGCAATGCTCTATTAGAGACTTGGTTCAACCTAAAAAGATTTCTACCTTACTTAAGCCTTATTTTTATTTACAAACGTTTTAGGTCTTCAAAAATATTTTTTCGAAACGGCTTTCTCTTGTTAAAAATTTTGAAATTTGGCTTAAGAACTTGGAATCTTTGTAATGGGTTATTTTAATACAGCATAAAAAGATTATACCAACATCCCACACTTAGACAAATATTGTCCTCAATGTTCCTAGTGTATCCCACACTTAGGAGTTTTTGTTGAAGATTTGGGATTATTCGTTTAGTGTTTATTTGGGTTGGAATCCCACACTTAGTGATAAGCTTAGGATGCGGCATAATTTAAAAATTTGAGTTAGTAGCTGGAAGAAAGGGTACCCCCAGCAGACGTGGTTGCTTGTGAAGAGTTGGCTGGCTTGGAAGTCTCGTCCTTTATTTATCGGCTCTGATATGGCCAAAACGGATGGTTTTTATTCACGCGGTGTCTTCAGGCCGCAGCTCGCCAGGATCAGCCACTCGTGGGAGGAAAGTACTGTTTTAAATTTATATTTAGCGGGGCCTAAATCTTACTACTCCTTATAAGTAAGGGAAGTATGACCTAGAGTCGTATTTTTGAGATATCAGTAGAATCGAACCTATATTTAAGCCTAAGATAGTTACAGAGTAGTGCATATTTATGTTTGGGATTTTCTACTTTAATAAGACAGATAAAGTAAATGCGATAAAATTCGTAATCCAGATAAGGTTAAAGTGAGTGCATACTATGACTTCATCAGTTATTCTGCCGAGATTATGGAATGCTGGCTCATGAATAGGCAGAGGCCCTGTATTCATTACACTGGTCCTAAATGCCCCTGTCATAAGACATGTCACTGGGTACTACGCTAGGCTTGAAGATTCTGAATAGACAGCAACGTCCCTTACCCCCGACGCCCGTGCAGTCTGACTACAGGCATACACATTCAGACAACTCATCCAATTGAGCGACTCGGTTGGGTGACGTATTAACATTCCAAAATGGTCTAAACTTTCTTAAGCATAATATAATACATGGTTTACCATATCCGAGAGACGTGATGCGTTTCAATTCTTTCGTTAATGATTGTTAAAAGATAGTTAGGCTCTTAAAAAGAGTTCATCCATAAAGAACACCATGGCCAAGTCAAGCTGACTTCCATGAACACGTTCAGTTATCCTAACGGTCCAATCCTTTATGTGTCTAAATAAACAGTTCCTTAATTAACTAAGAATCCCTCAAGCGGGGTGCAATGCTTGAGACCGCGTTATGGTGCAGTGTACTGGTCAACACTAACCGGGTTCCATGGCCTTACTTAGCAGAGGTATAGCTTACAACAACCACTGTGCTTCAGCGTGCACGTACGAAGTTTATATGCTTGGTGACTACACTAGCATGGTCTAGGACCGAAAATGTAATAAGGGTCTAGTCAGATGTTTCACTACGAAAGAGTCCTTAATCGGAATCCAAAGCTCGATAGACTTACTACAACCGGTGTGCCTCGGTCAATCTTACATTGTATCCGATAGACTTCTCTTACCAAGGGGTGACACAGATAGTGTACTCTGAATCGGGGTTCGCGACTTCCCAATAACAGAGCCTGTAACTACATTCTATTAGTTAGAAAAGTGATTGAGTTTAAAGCATAATCGGAAAGCATTTCAACAGCATACACAGACCATAATATTATTTCGGCATTATAACTGCTTACATCATAGCATACACTAAAGATAACTACTCGCTAATCATGGCAACAATATCATAAAACATTATATAATATAAAGGATAGAAGTACCGGTAGATTAAACGAGTTTCGAATACAAAAGTGACAACTTCAAGACTCCAGACCACTCCTAATACAATCTTCAGCGTTCTTCTCCGGGTACTAGGTTTCCCGCACGGAGTCGAAGGCCTTGAGAGTATGACTAATATTGTACAAGAGAGAGAAAGAAGTGAATTGAAGTGTATGTTGGAATGAATGACAAAGACCCTTTAAATAGACTAGGATTTTGCCAAAATATGACTGGCATGCCGTATGGCAGGCCGTATGGTGGCCTGTATTTGGCAGCCCGTTTGACTGGCAGCCCATTTCTTGGGGGCGTTTGCTGGGCTATTTGGTAGGCCGTACTCCATACTGGCAGGCCGTGTGGCAGGCCGTATCTAATGCTGGTCAGCCTTGATTCCCTGGATCGTAACTTGATTTCTTGTCTTTCACCGTTTTCACTCTAGAATCTTCGTTTTAGCTCCGATTCTCTTGATTCTTTTTGCACCGCCTTCGTAATTACTTGTTCTTTAATTCTAACCGACGAAGTGGGTATTTTGCTGACAAAGTTCGAATCTTTCTTGTTTTTGGGCCTTAATACCGGGGTGAAAACGTGACTTTTTAGCCGATATCAAATATCCCACACTTAGACTTTGCTTGCCCTCAAGCAAACTCTCATTCTTTAAGAATCTTTTCAGTGTTTCTTTTCTAATAGCCTAAGCGGTTTGCTTTTATTGTAAGAGCAAAAAGATAAGGTGAGTCATCTATGTTAGGATTGAAGTTATCTCTGCAAGCATGCGAGGAGGTTACATGACATAGGCTAGATTTTACGGGTCATTCAAATCACTCAAGTGTTTAGGGTTCCCTATAGATCTAAGAAATGAATACACTCATAGCCAGTCATGCTGCACCCATCGTCATAGGCTTAATAAAGACTCAAATCCTTGCGGCTAATGCGAGAGCGGTAGTAATCTCAGCTTTTATAGGTCATTTGTCAATGATGGGAAAGGAATTTTGGAGTGGTGGTGAAGTGAAATAAAGGGTGATGTAGTCTTTATACAGACTTTTATTCAGATAGATAGGAGTGCTTAAGTATTTTGAGAAGCACTTTGGAACTTTTCTTCAATTGATAATCATTTTTGGTCGAGTTCTCTTCGACGTTTCTCTTTATATAGTTCTGTTCCTTTTCTCAGAACTTGAAAATCATTTTTTTTAGACTTCCTCTCGAGAAACTTTTTGCCGGTAAACTTTTTCAAGACCTTTGCCATGATACTTGAGAGGTTTATAACATCGGGTTTTCGGAAGGAATCTCATTTTCTGGATTTTTTGAGAAATAGTTATGGTGATGTGGATGTGGTGGTGGAGTAGAAGTAGTGGAGGTGCGAAAGGTTTATATTTGACAAATGGCTAGCTATTTTGATTACAAACGAATCACGTTTCGCTACTTGGAGATGTAGATCTAAAGCAAGTTCTGATTCTGAGCACAGACATCGGCACTCTCAACGGAAAATAGTGAAGCATTAAAGATGAATGCTGGTCTTATTTAGGGTGCCTCACCATAATCAATTTAGGTCGATAATGCCTTAGTCATGCAATGCTCTATTAGAGATTTCAATCTAACAAGATTTCCACCTTACTTATGCCTTATTTTTATTGACAAACGTTTCAGGTTTTCAAAAATACTCTTTCGAAAAGGGTTTCTTTTGCAAAAATTTTAAAATTTGGCTTAAGGACTTGGAATCTTCGTAATGGGTTATTATAATACAGCTTAAAAAGATACCAACATCCTACACTTAGAAGAACATTGTCCTCAATATTCCTAATGTATACCACACTTGGAGATTTGGGAGTATTTGTCTAGTGCTTTTATTGGGTGTTATCCCACACTTAGTGATAAGCTAGGATGTGGCATAGTTTGAATCTTGAGCTAGTAGCGAGAAGAAAGAAATACCCCTAGCAGATGCAGCTGGTTTCCAATCCTTGCGTCTTTATTGGCTCATTTATCGTCCTTTATTCTTCTACTCTACTTTATTACACGGGTTGCCTCCCGAGAAGCGCTTTTGTTTAAGGTCGTTGGCTCAACCGTAGTGATGCTTCAAAAAGCAAACATTCCTCGCTGATGGTTGTGATCTTGGTCTTTCCGAGGGAATGTGAGTCTTGGTGGATAAATCCTGAGAAAGTGTCGAACCAATAGTGGTAACAGATCTGATACTTCTCTTGAAGTTCTTCTGAAAGATAAGTAGTGCGCAGTTTCGACTCTTGATAAGTCTTGAAGTCCGATGAGGATATGATCCACAGCTCTGCTGGTTGACCCATGAATGTCAATCATAGAAGCAGTGCTGGTGTTGATGATTTCTCTGATGGGATGCTCATTTCGGAGGTCTCCAAACAATGTCAGAAACTGTATATTTAGAATTTTGAAGTCTTCGGAACGGTGATCTCCATAGTAAGAGTCTGTTGCTTTGCACAGATTAGTTAAGAGACGAAGCTGGAAAGAAGTGAACAGCAATCCTGATCCGAGTATTAATTTCACCGTCTTTGAGTATATCTCCCGACATCCAGCTTTAAATGTGAAACTAGGATCTGTGGATTCGTGGATGATACGTGATAGCTGCTTTGTAACATAGGTGGCAATGTGTAACGACCCGCATTTTTTCGATCATACTATACTTATAAGATTAATATTTACATAAATTAAACCTTGCCAACATGATAAGCAATCCAAATTGTCGAGATTTATATTTCCGAAAAGAGTTTTACGCAACGTTTGACCGTCTAGTTTGACCAATGATATCACGAACTATACAATATATAATAATTATACGTTTGTGTATATATATGTATATATACATATTTAACATGATTAATAAATGTTTTAATATCTCATTTTGTATTAATAACAACAAGTTATAAGTATATTTTGAAACTACTAACTTAAGTTTTCAAAATGATAACAATACGTAACGTTAATTGACATAAATACTTAAGACTTATAATGTTTATACATATATTGTATAAGTAATGTATTTAATCACTTTTAAAGACTTAAATACGTAAAATCATATAAGTGTATTCACAAAAGATAGCTATATTTGAATCCTCATTCCATTTTTCACAAAATTTCTATACGTATACCTAGAGTATTTGTACTCGTATCATACCAAGCTTCTATACGTATTTACTAATAGTAAATACACATCAAATCACCACCTAACCCACCCTTGTTACTGCCCTTAGAGCAAGGTAATTGGATTTTGGATGCATGCATGAATTATTACACAAAAATACAACATGTGAACTTGTCCATCATCATCATCATTCACGTTTTTATGGTGTATATATACATGATCATTTTGCTTCATTTACTACTTCAATTTCCTAGCTAAAACACACACTCTTTCTTACTCTCTAAACTCCATAACAACCCAGCAAAATTCCATAAAGATCTAGCTTCAAAAACCATACTAAAACACCATAAGAAAACCATACAAAAACACTTCAAGAAAACCCTCCAAGAACACCAACTTACTTCCAATCTTTCACCCTTTTGATTCTAGCTTCTTACTTCTCTTTTACAGCAACTTCATCCAAGAAACTTGAGGTAGAATATATGTTCATAACCTTATTCGATTCATATATATATAGCTATCATATTTTGTGGTATACAAGTTTAACAACAAGAACATAGTTTGAATGTTTTCAAACTTGTTTGCAAACTAAATAGATCCTTCTAACTTAACTTTTAAAATACTTCAAGACCTGTAATATAACTTATGTATATGCTAATTTAACAAGGTAAAACTTGGTTTTTCAAAGTATAAGTATTTTTAGAAAAATGGTCATTAAATGATTTTGTTGTAACGAAAATGATTAACTTCATAAGTTTCACTAAAGTTTGACCTATGCCGTGTGATTTTGAATACAAACTAAGGTATTTACAGTTCATAGTCTTAAAGAGGGACTCGATCCAAGGAGATGGCAAGTTGAATCAACGAAAACGGACTTGTAACGAAGAAACTATGACCGAAACAAAATTGGTTATCCAAGGCTTAAATGACTTCGGGATTCATTGGAAAAATTTACATAAAATCACATACTTCTAAGATAACATGATATTTTATATATATGTACTTATAATTCAATTTTATATGGTTCAGGATCACCCGTAAACAACACGAGAAGATTAATCATAAGATCCCATGATTGTACGCAACACGTCATTTGACAACACCGGTACCATGGGTCAAGATTAATCTCGACCAATACATATACGTTGGGGTTTTATTTATTTCGTTGGGGGTTTTATTTATTGCGGGTATATTAAACATCTAAAAATGAACCATTAAAAATTGAATTACTAACATCGGAATGCTAACTTCGGACTAAGGAAATATTCAAAGTATTAAAAGTATAACAAGTATATATATATATGTAACGTTTGTTTAAAATGAAAACATATTGATATATTATATATGGATAGGTCCGTGATATCAACCGGAAGACCGAGTCAAATTATATATATCATCAAGACAAGTGTGAGTATATAGTCCCACTTTTAAACTCTAAATATTTCGGGATGAGAATACATGTATTTTATGTTTTACGATATGGACACAAGTAACTGAAAAATATATTCTACGTTGAGTTGTACCACTGGCATACTTCCCTGTAGCTTGGTAACTAATATTTACAGCGGTATTGTAAACGCGAATCCTGTTGATAGATCTATCGGGCCTGACAACCCCAACCGGACTGGACGACCAGTATTCAACGGTTGCACAGTACTTCGTTTTTGTGACTACACTTGGTACGGTGTAGTAAGATTTCATATTAAAGGGAATATGCGACGTGAAAATGTTAAGTATGGTTACCGAGTGCTCAACCACTTAGAATACTTTTATTAAACTGATTATATACGAAATCTTGTGGTCTATATATATATTGCAGCCGGCATTAAACCTATATCTCACCAACTTTATGTTGACCTTTTTAAACATGTCTATTCTCAGGTGATTTCTAAAGCTTCCGCTGCATCATGTTGGATCTAACCAGGATCTTGCGTACGCATGTTTGTGTCAAAAATAAAACTGCATATCCAAGATGTTGTACTGTAAAATATGCTAGAAACCGTGTTGTTGTCATCATTTGTAAAGTTTGTAAGTCGAAGATTATCGCTAAACGTTAATCTTCTTTTTATTGTCTTAAGTTTGTAACAAAAATAATGGTTATGGTTTGTAATGTATAATATATGCAGTTTTCTTTCAAAAATGTCTCATATAGAGGTCAATACCTCGCAATGAAATCATACGTTATCTAACGCGTTCTTATGGTTAAGGACGGGTTATGACATGTGGTATCAGAGCGGTGGTCTTAGCGAACCAGGTTTGCATTAGTGTGTCTAAACCGATAAGTCGTTAGGATACATTAGTAAGTCTGGACTTTGACCGGGTTTGATTTTAAAAAAAAAAAACCATTGCTTATCACTGTTGGTTAAAAATTCATATGTAAATATTATGTAAGTACTAATGGGTTAGTTGTTGTGTGATAGATGTCGGGCTCGAAACTTATTATCACATTCAGCGACTCCGAATCAGAATCTTCAGATTGTGTTTCAGTCATTAACATATCCGATGACGAAAATGGTATTTTTGGGGAAGACTCACAATTTCCAGATGAACCAACTATAGAAATATTGGAAAGTGAACCCGAGGAGGAAAGTGAACCCGAAGAGGAAAGTGAACCCGAAGAAGAAAGTGAACCCGAGGAAGAAATACTAGAAATTACGAAAGAAAAATTCGATCAAGGAAAGAAACGAAAAGCGAATGAATTAGAAAATTCAAATCCCGAACTTAGTGAGAATGACGTAGCACCAATTCCACTCAACACTACCACCCCTATTCCCGCTATTCCTATTAGTGCTATCCCCGCATCTAGTTCTTCGGCTCCTCAGCCAAAACGTAGGCAGACAGCTAGGATAAGCGTTAGGCCATTCATTGGAACTAAACGCCCTAGAAAATAGACCGAACGATGCACTGCCGTATTAAGCCATGGAATCATATAATGTTTTGTATAATATTATTAGTGTGGTTTGCTTAAAGTTTGATGTAAGATAAGCATATGTAAAATAGCGAAGTATGAAATGCAATAATTTTCCATGGTTAAGTATTATTTAGATTGTAGTAATTGATTCTGTACTAAGCTATTAAGTATGAACATTAACGGGTAGGTACTACCCAAGATATAATTATAAAACGCTAATAAGAAGAAAAGGCTTTTATAATAATACCTGGTTCATATTATTAACAAGCTATAAATGTACTATAAATACATACTACATCTATAATAATCCATGTGAATAATTATTTTCTTTCATTAGGAAATGGCGCGATTGAACCGAATGACGGAACAAGAAGTCGAGAACTTCATCAACCAGCGAGTCAACGATAGAATGCTATGGGTCGAAGCTGCAAGAGCTACTGCAGTTAATCCAAATCCTCGTGTAGGATGCTCCTACAAGACGTTTCAAGCTTGCAAACCTTCATCATTCAGTGGAACGGAAGGACCTATCGGTTTAACCCGATGGATAGAAAAGATGGAGACGGTGTTCAAAATCAGCGGTTGTGATGAAAAAGACATGACCAAGTATGCATCGTGCACTTTACAAGATAGTGCACTCACATGGTGGAAGAATTATGTGAAGGCGGTAGGAGGAGATGTAGCTTATGATACTCCATGGGAAGAATTCAAAGCAATGATAATCACCGAGTATTGTCCAAGGAATGAGGTTATTAAGTTAGAAGATGAGTTACGAAGTTTGAAGGTGGTTGGTACTGAAATCACCAACTACAACCAGCGATTCATGGAATTAGTTTTACTATGTCCTGAATTGGTCCCAACCGAAGCACGGAAGATTGAAATGTACAAAGGTGGTTTGCCCAAAAAGGTCAAGGCAAACGTTACGGCGTCGAAACCTAAGACAATTCATGAAGCTATAACCATGGCGAACGAGCTAATGGATCAGGTCATTTTGGACAAGAAAGCATTCAATACTGAGGTGAAGGTATTGGGGAACAAGAAAAAGTGGAATGGAGGTTATGATCGAGGTAACCAACAACAACCTTATAAGAAACAAGAAACCACGAAAGGTGCGGGTAGCGGTTCAGGCTTTGGTTACAAAGGACAAAGTCCTTTATGCAACCGTTGTCACAAACATCATTTTGGTTACTGCAGTGTGTTGTGCACCAAATGCAATAGACAGGGACATCTTGCTGAAGATTGTAAGGCTCTCGTTACAAATGCAAATGGTAACAAGACTCCTGCCACCAACGCAAATAGAACTGCTTTGGCTAACATTACTTGTTTTGGGTGTGTAAAACAAGGTCACTATAAGAGTCAGTGCCCGAATCCAGAAAAGAATGGCGGACCTGCACGTGGAAGAGCGTTTGTTATTAATGCTAGAGAGGCACGAGAAGACCCGGAACTTGTTACGGGTACGTTTACCATTAATAACTTATCAGCATCTATTTTATTTGATACTGGCGCCGATAGAAGTTACGTGTGTATAAATTTTTACACTAAATTGAATTGTTCATCATTACCTCTAGATGCTAAGTACTTGATTGAGTTAGCTAATGGTAAGCTAATTAAAGCCGATAAAATTTGTCGTGATTGTGAAATAAATCTAGCCGGAGAAACGTTTAAAATCGACTTAATACCCGTAGAATTAGGAGGTTTTGATGTAATAGTCGGCATGGACTGGATGTCCAAAATAGGAGCGGAAGTTGTTTGTGCCAAGAAGGCAATTCGTATTCCTGGTAAGGATAAAATACCGGTGATGATTTATGGAGAGAAGGGTAATTCAAAGCTAAAACTCATTAGCTGTTTAAAAGCCAAGAAGTGTTTAGAAAAGGGATGTTACGCTATTTTAGCACATGTTAATAAAGTCGAAAAGAAAGAAAAGTGCATCAACGACGTGCCTGTGGCAAGAGATTTTCCTGAAGTTTTTCCGGAAGAATTGCCGGGATTACCTCCATTTAGATCGGTAGAATTTCAAATAGATTTAGTACCAGGAGCTGCACCAGTGGCTCGTGCGCCATATAGACTTGCACCGTCCGAATTAAAAGAACTTCAAAGTCAGTTAAAAGAATTATTGGACCGTGGATTCATACGACCAAGTACATCACCGTGGGGAGCTCCAATTTTGTTTGTTAAGAAGAAAGATGGATCTTTTAGGATGTGCATAGATTATCGTGAATTAAATAAGTTAACTATCAAAAATCGGTATCCACTACCGAGAATTGACGACTTATTTGATCAACTCCAGGGATCATGTGTTTATTCGAAAATCGACCTAAGATCGGGCTATCATCAACTACGTGTCAAAGAAGAGGACATTCCGAAAACTGCTTTTCGAACACGTTATGGTCATTACGAATTTTTGGTCATGCCGTTTGGGTTGACAAATGCGCCAGCTGTATTCATGGACCTCATGAATCGAGTTTGTAGTCCGTATTTAGATAAGTTTGTTATCGTTTTCATTGATGATATTCTTATCTATTCCAAGAGTGAGCAAGAGCATGAGCAGCATTTAAGGTTGATATTAGAGTTGTTGAGAAAAGAACAGCTATACGCTAAATTTTCTAAGTGTGCTTTCTGGTTGAAAGAAGTGCAATTTCTTGGTCACGTTGTTAATAGCAAAGGAATTCAGGTCGATCCAGCAAAAACTGAAGCTATTGAAAAATGGGAGACTCCTAAGACACCAACACAGATACGCCAATTTTTGGGTTTAGCCGGTTATTATAGAAGGTTTATTCAAGATTTTTCCCGAATAGCTAAGCCGTTGACAGCATTAACACAAAAAGGGAAGAAATACGAATGGACCTCGGAGCAGGAGAACGCATTTCAATTACTGAAGAAGAAGTTAACTACGGCGCCTATTTTATCGTTACCAGAAGGGAACAATGATTTTGAAATATATTGTGACGCTTCGCGACAAGGTTTTGGTTGTGTTCTTATGCAACGGAAGAAAGTTATTGCATTTGCATCCCGACAATTGAAGATTCACGAGCGAAATTATACGACGCATGATCTAGAATTGGGAGCAGTCGTGTTTGCATTGAAGATGTGGAGACACTACTTGTATGGGGTTAAATTCACTGTGTTTACTGATCATAAAAGCCTTCAACATATTTTTGATCAGAAACAATTGAACATGAGGCAACGTAGGTGGGTCGAGTTAATAAACGACTATGATTGTGAAATTCGTTATCATCCCGGGAAGGCAAACGTGGTGGCTGATGCTTTAAGCAGAAAAGAACGAGAACCAATTCGAGTTCGAGCAATGAACATAAAAATTCGTATGAATCTCAACTCACAAATCAAAGAAGTTCAACGAGAAGCACTTACTAAAGAAAATGTAGGAAATGAAATAATGAAGAAGTATGAGAAGCAACTCATTATGCGGGAAGATGGAATTCGATATTTTGCAAATCGTATTTGGGTACCGAAGTTGGGTGGATTAAGGAAGTTGATATTGAACGAGGCACATAAGACAAGATACTCGATACATCCTGGAGTTGGAAAAATGTATCAAGATCTTAAGACACGTTATTGGTGGCCTAATTTAAAAACAGACGTTGCAACATATGTTGGGGAGTGTTTAACTTGTTCCAAGGTTAAAGCAGAACACCAAAAGCCGTCAGGGTTACTTCAACAACCAGAAATCCCAGAATGGAAATGGGATGGTATTACCATGGATTTCATCACGAAGTTACCAAAGACTGCCTGGGGATACGACACCATTTGGGTGATTGTTGATCGTCTCACCAAGTCTGCACATTTATTGCCTATAAAGGAAACGGATAGAATGGAGAAACTATTACGATTGTATATAAAGGAAGTTGTTTCAAGGCATGGAATACCTATTTCCATTATATCCGATCGTGATAGTAGATTTACCTCAAAGTTTTGGCAATCACTACAGGAGGCACTAGGAACTCGTTTGGATATGAGTACCGCATATCATCCGCAGACCGACGGGCAGAGTGAAAGAACAATTCAGACTCTTGAAGATATGCTCAGGGCATGTGTGATCGATTTTGGAAACGGATGGGATAAGTATCTACCGTTAGCAGAATTCTCGTATAATAATAGTTATCATGCGAGCATTGGAGCTGCACCATTCGAAGCATTGTATGGAAGGAAGTGTAGATCTCCTATCTGTTGGACTGAAGTAGGAGATCGGCATTTAACTGGTCCCGAGATCATACACGAAACGACCGAGAAGATAGTACAAATCAAGGAGAGATTGAAAACAGCCCGTAGTCGCCAAAAGAGCTACGCCGATGTCCGAAGGAAACCATTAGAGTTTCAGGTCGGGGACATGGTTATGCTAAAGGTGTCACCTTGGAAAGGTGTAATACGTTTCGGCAAAAGGGGTAAACTGAACCCAAGGTACGTAGGCCCGTTTAAGATCATCGAACGCATTGGACCGGTAGCTTATCGACTCGAGTTACCGCAACAACTCGCTGGAGTACATAATACCTTTCACGTCTCAAACCTTAAGAAGTGTCTTGCAAAGGAAGACCTTACCATTCCTCTCGAAGAAATCCATGTCGACGAGAAACTACAATTCGTCGAAGAACCAATCGAAATCATGGACTGTGAAGTTAAACAGCTCAAACAGAGCAATATACCGATTGTTAAGGTTCGTTGGAATGCTAGAAGAGGTCCCGAGTTTACTTGGGAACGAGAGGATCAGATGAAGCAAAAGTATCCACACTTGTTTCTTGATGACGCAAAATAGGTACAATTTTAAAATTTCGGGACGAAATTTATTTAACGGGGAGGTAATGTAACGACCCGCATTTTTTCGATCATACTATACTTATAAGATTAATATTTACATAAATTAAACCTTGCCAACATGATAAGCAATCCAAATTGTCGAGATTTATATTTCCGAAAAGAGTTTTACGCAACGTTTGACCGTCTAGTTTGACCAATGATATCACGAACTATACAATATATAATAATTATACGTTTGTGTATATATATGTATATATACATATTTAACATGATTAATAAATATTTTAATATCTCATTTTGTATTAATAACAACAAGTTATAAGTATATTTTGAAACTACTAACTTAAGTTTTCAAAATGATAACAATACGTAACGTTAATTGACATAAATACTTAAGACTTATAATGTTTATACATATATTGTATAAGTAATGTATTTAATCACTTTTAAAGACTTAAATACGTAAAATCATATAAGTGTATTCACAAAAGATAGCTATATTTGAATCCTCATTCCATTTTTCACAAAATTTCTATACGTATACCTAGAGTATTTGTACTCGTATCATACCAAGCTTCTATACGTATTTACTAATAGTAAATACACATCAAATCACCACCTAACCCACCCTTGTTACTGCCCTTAGAGCAAGGTAATTGGATTTTGGATGCATGCATGAATTATTACACAAAAATACAACATGTGAACTTGTCCATCATCATCATCATTCACGTTTTTATGGTGTATATATACATGATCATTTTGCTTCATTTACTACTTCAATTTCCTAGCTAAAACACACACTCTTTCTTACTCTCTAAACTCCATAACAACCCAGCAAAATTCCATAAAGATCTAGCTTCAAAAACCATACTAAAACACCATAAGAAAACCATACAAAAACACTTCAAGAAAACCCTCCAAGAACACCAACTTACTTCCAATCTTTCACCCTTTTGATTCTAGCTTCTTACTTCTCTTTTACAGCAACTTCATCCAAGAAACTTGAGGTAGAATATATGTTCATAACCTTATTCGATTCATATATATATAGCTATCATATTTTGTGGTATACAAGTTTAACAACAAGAACATAGTTTGAATGTTTTCAAACTTGTTTGCAAACTAAATAGATCCTTCTAACTTAACTTTTAAAATACTTCAAGACCTGTAATATAACTTATGTATATGCTAATTTAACAAGGTAAAACTTGGTTTTTCAAAGTATAAGTATTTTTAGAAAAATGGTCATTAAATGATTTTGTTGTAACGAAAATGATTAACTTCATAAGTTTCACTAAAGTTTGACCTATGCCGTGTGATTTTGAATACAAACTAAGGTATTTACAGTTCATAGTCTTAAAGAGGGACTCGATCCAAGGAGATGGCAAGTTGAATCAACGAAAACGGACTTGTAACGAAGAAACTATGACCGAAACAAAATTGGTTATCCAAGGCTTAAATGACTTCGGGATTCATTGGAAAAATTTACATAAAATCACATACTTCTAAGATAACATGATATTTTATATATATGTACTTATAATTCAATTTTATATGGTTCAGGATCACCCGTAAACAACACGAGAAGATTAATCATAAGATCCCATGATTGTACGCAACACGTCATTTGACAACACCGGTACCATGGGTCAAGATTAATCTCGACCAATACATATACGTTGGGGTTTTATTTATTTCGTTGGGGGTTTTATTTATTGCGGGTATATTAAACATCTAAAAATGAACCATTAAAAATTGAATTACTAACATCGGAATGCTAACTTCGGACTAAGGAAATATTCAAAGTATTAAAAGTATAACAAGTATATATATATATGTAACGTTTGTTTAAAATGAAAACATATTGATATATTATATATGGATAGGTCCGTGATATCAACCGGAAGACCGAGTCAAATTATATATATCATCAAGACAAGTGTGAGTATATAGTCCCACTTTTAAACTCTAAATATTTCGGGATGAGAATACATGTATTTTATGTTTTACGATATGGACACAAGTAACTGAAAAATATATTCTACGTTGAGTTGTACCACTGGCATACTTCCCTGTAGCTTGGTAACTAATATTTACAGCGGTATTGTAAACGCGAATCCTGTTGATAGATCTATCGGGCCTGACAACCCCAACCGGACTGGACGACCAGTATTCAACGGTTGCACAGTACTTCGTTTTTGTGACTACACTTGGTACGGTGTAGTAAGATTTCATATTAAAGGGAATATGCGACGTGAAAATGTTAAGTATGGTTACCGAGTGCTCAACCACTTAGAATACTTTTATTAAACTGATTATATACGAAATCTTGTGGTCTATATATATATTGCAGCCGGCATTAAACCTATATCTCACCAACTTTATGTTGACCTTTTTAAACATGTCTATTCTCAGGTGATTTCTAAAGCTTCCGCTGCATCATGTTGGATCTAACCAGGATCTTGCGTACGCATGTTTGTGTCAAAAATAAAACTGCATATCCAAGATGTTGTACTGTAAAATATGCTAGAAACCGTGTTGTTGTCATCATTTGTAAAGTTTGTAAGTCGAAGATTATCGCTAAACGTTAATCTTCTTTTTATTGTCTTAAGTTTGTAACAAAAATAATGGTTATGGTTTGTAATGTATAATATATGCAGTTTTCTTTCAAAAATGTCTCATATAGAGGTCAATACCTCGCAATGAAATCATACGTTATCTAACGCGTTCTTATGGTTAAGGACGGGTTATGACACAATGTTGACTCAATCTGGTTCAAGATGAGAGAACGGATTATTTCGCCTTGCTTCCTTCATAACATTGTCTCGTAACTCTTTGATAATCAGATCTGCGTAGTGATCAATTGTTACGTAAATCACTAGTCTGTCTGGTGTGCTTTCAAAATCATCTCTATCCAAAAGAGCGACAAAGCTGTGAATATCCTCGATCATTTGCAAATCAGAGTGGTAAGTCGGGCGTCCGGTGAAAAGATCCATATGCTTCCGGATGAGAGTCAGTAGTGCTCGTTGGTTTCGTGAGAACGGAAGTGCAGATCCGGCTAAGGCGTTATAAACCCTAGAGTAAATGATCTTCTGATCTTGATAGAATCTTTTCTCAAGGATAGTGTGAACCACTGAATTGTGCTCTCGTTGCCTTTCTTCGTGATAGATATGATCGTGAAGAGAATTGATAACGTCTTGAATGCGCTCTTCTAGGATTTCAACATCATTGTCTTCTCTTCGGAGATAGAGGTGGTGTTCTTCTCTGATAGCCATAATTCGTTCGGTTAAGCGTAGCGAAAAATCAATGGTTGATTTTCGGATGGCTTCGAGAATGTCTTCAAATTCATCGGTATCATTGATGAAGGTGATCATGTCTGCATGTGTGGATATAACCGGAATTCGATCTGAGGAAGAGTCCGGCTCCCCTTGACCTGTTTCGGTTGGAGAGTGCGAGTTATTCAGAATGTCTTCATGTTGCTCTTCCTCGTCATCATCGGTATCTTGTTCCTCGGAGGATGCGTCTGATGAACGGGTTTTTTCAGTATTCTGATTCTCCACTTTGATACTTGTAGGATCAATTTCTATATCCATAACCTCAGCCTTATCGGTCTTCTTCTTGAAGCGAATGATTAAACTGTGATCTGCCATCTCAAGCCTCATTATTTCTTCATGACGCTCAGTGCTTGGAGCGGGTATTGTCGCAGTTCCTTTTACGTCTTCTATTTCCTCTTCCTCTTCAAATTCCTCCTTTTCCTCTATTTCTTCATTGGGATCCTCTTCTTCCATTTCTGGGTCGTCTACAGACTGTGATTCGACACCCATCTCGACATCATCGGTTGGTGGTTAAGACTCATCATCGGAAGTGATCCATCTGGTGGAAATAGCAAACATCTCTGCCTGTCCAGTAAGGTCGGTTGGTCGATCAATTTTGAAGGTAACGCTCTCCTCATGTGATCGTAAAATCAAGGTTTGATTGTACACATCAATGACAGTCCTAGCCGTATTCATGAAAGGTCTTCCTAACACCACTGGTATGTGTAGGTCTTCCTTAATATCCATTACAACGAAATCCATAGGATACAAGAATTTGTCGACTTTCACCAAGACGTTCTCAACTATGCCCTTAGGATATCGAATTGTGTGATCGGCAAGTTGGATTGTCATTTTAGTTGGTGACAAGTCTCCTAACTCTAATCTCTTGTAGAGAGAGTAGGGGATTAGGTTGATACTTGCTCCTAAATCTGCTAGTGCATGAATGGTTCCAGATTGGTAGATTGAACACGAGAAAACGAATCGGCCCGTATCTCCTAGATTTGGTGGTAGAGAGTTTCTGAGTAATGCAGAGCATTCTTCACTCAGGGGAATTTTGTTAGAGTCTGGTATCCTCTCCTTTGTAGACAGAAGCCTTCAGATGTATCTCTTCTGGTTGGGGACTTTGGACAAAGTGTCCAGAAATCTTCCATCCAGTTTGATGGAATCAAGCTTGGATGGTTCCTCCTGTAGTCTTCCAAGATAGGGTACACGAACTGGAGTTGCAGGGGTCAGCTTCTAAGTATATGTCGATTTGTTCTTGAGCCTAGTTGACCTTCTCTGTGGTTCTTCCTCTGGGATTACAGAATCCATTTGCTTAGCTTCCTCTATGTAGGGATTTTGGATAGTATTACTCGGTAACCTTCCCTCTGGTCGGGTTTCAAGGCATTGTGATAACTGTCCGAGCTGCGTTTCCAGACTTTTGAGCAGAGCCAATTGATTTCTCATTAGTATCTCCTTCCGATCTTGTCTGGCTGGAATTCTCTGATTTAGCTGTTGTTGTCCTTGAATGAACTGAGTCAACTGATCATCAGCTCCGAGAGTGGGGTTAGTTGCTTTTGTAATCTGGGTGATAGGGGAATTTTCCTCGACTGGTAGACCATTCAGTGGAAGTGGTTGATCGTAGGACAATTGAGATTGTTGGGCTGGATAAGGTGGGTAACGATAGCGAAAAGGCTAGTTGCTTCATTGAAATTGATTAACCCTAGGTTGTTGATTGAATCCGGGATTTGGTGGACGAGCTGGGTATTGAACGTAACAGACTGAACAGGGTTTTCGTACTCAACTTGGTATTCTTCAGTAAGTTGCGGGTTGGTACAATTAACACAAGCCTGAGCTTGGTTGACCTGCTGCGGCTGCATCTTCAATTCTCTGAGTTGTTTAGCGAGAGATTCCATCTTATCTGTGAGGGATTTGATGGCCTCCGTTTGATTGTTAAGTGCAGAGATTGGGGCAGATGATGAAGTTGTTTCACCACTGTTCCAGTCATGATGATGCATTCTCATGTTCTCGAGCAATTCCCAAGCTTCGTCTGCGGTTTGGTTCATCAGATTTCCTTGAGTTGCTGCATCGATCGTCGTCCTATGATTTACCATAAGACCATTGTAGAAGGTACAGATTTGAGCTGACCGTTCTAGCTGGTGATTAAGGCACTTCTTCAGCAGGGTTTTGAATCGCTCCCATGTAGTGTAAAGAGATTCATCATAACTTTGTTTGAAGTTAATGTTGTCATTCTTTAGTTTGGTTTGTTTAGAAGGAGGGAAATATTTGGTTAGGAATTTAGTAGCCATATCCGTCCATGACGTGATGGAATCTTTTTCCAGTCCTTCGAACCATGTTTGAGTATGATGAGTGAGAGAATAGGGAAACAAGTATAGCCGGACTATAATTTGTCCTATCCCTG
Organism: Rutidosis leptorrhynchoides; assembly: GCF_046630445.1. Taxonomy (NCBI): domain Eukaryota; kingdom Viridiplantae; phylum Streptophyta; class Magnoliopsida; order Asterales; family Asteraceae; genus Rutidosis; species Rutidosis leptorrhynchoides. The sequence goes on from NC_092333.1 coordinate 719,314,111, forward strand.
GCTGTTTTTAGGAGTTTGAAAGAGATATGAATTTATCAAGGTGAGAATTAGGATCATCATTCGGTAATCCATGAAACTGACAGCTATTTTGGATTAGCTGGATGATGTGATGCTTTAACTCGAACGAGTGTCCTTGAATCTCTGGAAATCTAATTGGTCCTCCTCGACCTTCAATCAAGGGTTTGGTATTTTCTGCTAAAGTAACGCGTAACGCCATTTGATTTCTGATTCGTGCTTCCTTGCGTGCTTTAGAGATTATTGCGTCTGGATCAGGTACGAATAACAACGGCCCTGGTCTAGATCGGGTTTGGGTCATACACCGGGTATGCCTTTTTGTTTTTAATTTTAAGCAAATAAACTAAATTTCTAAAGTAATCTAAGGTAATCTAAGGTAATTCTAACGTAATCTAAGGCAATATTAATCTAAGGTAGTCTAATTTAAAGTAATTCTAATTTAACTAACTATCCTAAGATTGAATATGTTTTTGGTTCTGGCTACTGATTCCCTGGTATTTCGATAACAGAGCTCCGTAAAAACTATTCAACAAACCAAGTGGCCAGGCCGACTACGGAGAGGGAGGATCCATTTGGTCCTAATATAATTGGAGATTGTTCGGAAAATCCAACAACCAAGTCCATGTATAATAGTCTTTCTTAGACACCACTAAATGCTTATGAATAAGTTTGATAGAGAGCAGTATTGTCTGATACCAGTTCCCCGGCAGCGACGTCAAAAACTAGCTTCCCTCTTGATATGGCCGAAATGGACGGTTTTATTTGTGCGGTGTCGTTAGGTCGCAACACGTCAGAACCAACCACCAAGAGGGGGGGTACTGTTTTAAATTTATATTTAGCGAGGCCTAAATCGTACTACTCCTTAGTATGAGTAAGGGATGTATGAGCTATAGTCGTATTTTTGAGATATCAGTAGAATCGAACCTATATTAAAACTTAAGATAGTTATGAAGAAGTAGTGGTTACCTAATTTTGGGATTTTCTAATTTATAAGACAGATAAAGTAAATGCGATAAAATTCGTAATTCAGATAAGATTAAAGTAAGTGCATACTATGATTTCATCAGTTATTTTGTCGAGATTATGGAATGTTGGCTCATGAATAGGCAGAGGCCTTGTATTCACTACACTGGTCCTAAACGCCCCTATCGTAGGACATGTCACTGGGTAATGCGATAGGCTTGAAGATTCTGAATAGACAGCAACGTCCCTTACCCCCGACGCCCGTGCAGTCTGACTACAGGCATACACGTTCAGACGGCTCATTCAATTGAGCGACTCGGTTGGGTGACGTATTAACATTCCACTAAGGTCTAAACTTTCTTAAGCATAATAGAATACATGGTTTACCATATCCGAGAGACGTGATGTGTTTCAATGCTTTCGTTAATGATTGGTTTTAAAAGATAGTTAGGCCCTTTATAAAGAGTTCAACCATAAAGAACACCATGGCCAAGTCATGTTGACTTCCATGAACACGTTTGGTTATCCTAACGGTCCAATCCTTTATGTGTCTAAACAAACAGTTCCTTAATTAACTAAGAATCCCTCAAGCAGGGTGCAATGCTTGAGACCGCATTATGGTGCAGTGTACTAATCAATACTGACCGGGTTCCATAGCCTTAATTAGCAGAGGTATAGCTTACAACAACCGATGTGCTTCAGCATGCACGTACGAAGTTTATATGCTTGGTGACTACACTAGCATGGTCTGGGACCGACAATGTACTAAGGGTCTAGTCAGATGTTTCACTACGAAAGAATCCTCAGTCAGAATCCAAAGCTTGATAGACTTACTACAACCGGTGTGCCTCAGTCGATCTTACGTTGTATCCGATATACTTCTCTTACCAAGAGGTGACACAGATAGTGTACTCTGAATCGGGGGTCGCGACTTCCCAATGACAGAGCCAATAAAAATGTTCTATTAGTTGGAAAAGCCATTGAGGTTAAAGCATAATCGGAAAGCATTTAAACAACATACACAAACCATAACATATTTCGGCATTATAACTGCTTACATCATAGGATACACTAAAGATAACTACTCGCTAATCATGGCAACAATATCACAGAACATAATGATAGAAGACATTATATAAAGATAAAGGATAGAAGTACTAGTAGATTAAACGAGTTCTGAATACAAAAGTGAAACAACCCAACCAGTATTCCATATGATAATTTTTTTTTAAATAATACACATTTACGCGCCAATTAAATATGTAAACCATTCCACAAGTTCCATTTTAAACGTACCACAATTTAAATGTTTACAAGGCACGAAGGCCATTAATTAAGTTTAATACAAGTTCGACCCACTACAAATGATAGTTTATAATCCAAACGACACTTCGAGCATGGTTTGGGACTAAACTACCCAAAACGTTAGGCCAACTTTCAAAAGCTCCAACGAAACATCATCAAAGGACACCTAGTGCCCAACAACCCCTTTTCCCCTATCCGCACCTGCATCTAAAAAGATAAACAACGAGAGGGGTAAGCTAATTGCTTAGTGAATGCAATAATTATACATGTTCATATATAACCTACTTACTTGCAATCACTTACACAATACCGCATACAAGCTAGCAATTCGATAACCATGCAAACATCATGCATAAACTACTATCCACAATTCACGAGAAGCTAGCAACAACAATGGCATATAGTTCACAATTTAATATGCTAGATACGAAATCACACAACCATGGTTAACCAATCGTACAAGGGAACGGTACTCGTAAAAGACCGTCGGAGTTCATAACATCCATTAGTGTTACTTAAACACCGCGTAATCACTAATCCCCCGGGTGATGTCTTGAACACCGCGACTAACTCACCCACATGACAAATGTGGCATCTTGAACACCGCGACGATTCCACACGTCAATCCAAACAATGAGTGGTGCCTTGAACACCACGACATCTACTCCCATGACAATGTGGTGTCTTAAACACCGCGACAATACCACATGTCAATCAAACCAATGAGTAGTGTCTTGAACACCGCGACAATACTACTCGTTACTTAGAATGTGGTGTCTTAAACACCGTGACAATGCCACATTCATACTACACAAATAAATATATTATATATGTACACGCATAATTATTCCACTCACCTTAATATAAGGGTGATGATTATGCACTTCCGAACTTCAAAGCAATGTACCTAATACATTAAGTACACTTTCAATACACAACTAGTGGAACTAATCACATTACTTACACTTGAGCATTTAATGACCCAATTCGCATTAAATAACCCAACTACACAAAAACCGCCCATAAATGGCCAAGACATATATTAAATCACTAAAGCTAGTGATTTAAAGTCTACTAACTTTAACTAAAGCAAACTTAGGGTAATTCATACCCATTTCGCCCAAACTAGGTCAACATTACTCTTTTGACCCACTTTAATACTTAAACTTACAATTTTAGTCAAACATGACCCATTTACAATTTTTCCTTTAATTACAAGTGCATTAGTGACTAAAAATACTATTTCACACTTACAACCTCAAATCATAAGACTAAACCCTAGATTATAGCTATTTAGGGTTCCCTTTCATCAACATAGCCCAAATTCACCCATATTACCCCCAAATGGGTCTTACAAGTTCCAAATGAACCAAACCCTAGCATAAACCAATTAAAACTCAAACATAGAGTTAAAACTTACCAACAATATCCACTTGTAGCTAAGAACAAAGAGAACATCTTTAATTCTTACTCTAAAGATCAACTCTCAATCCTTCACTTACCAATCTCTCTTGAAATCAAATGGGTTTTTATGTTTTGAGAGAAATTGGAGAAAGAAAAGAGAAAAGGAAATGAGGAAAGTGGATAAGTGGTGGAGATTTAATGTTCCAATCAGATCTACATGTAAAAAGACGAATTTGCCCTTGAACCACTTATTTTAAAACAAAAATCCGAAACCAGTTCACCCAGTGGGTCGCGGCGCGACACCAATTGTCACGGCGCGACAGTTAATGTATTTTACGAGCTGTCTTAAATCATTCCTGACTTAGATTCTAGTTATTTATCGCGGCGCGGCCTTCTACTCCGCGGCGCGACATTTAAAGGAAAACTCGACCCTTCTTATCATGCCTCCTGACTCTGATTTGAGTTCAATGTCGTGGCGCGACAAAGGCTTCCGCTGTAGTGACCCGTCCTAATCCATCTGGACGAAGTCTTCAACAGTTGGTCCCATTGCGAGGTTCTGACCTCTATATGCCATGAACGACTCCATGTAATATGAGCAAATGCACAGCGGAAGATTTCTTTCATACTTGAGAATAAACATGCTTTAAAGTGTCAACCAAAAGGTTGGTGAGTTCATCAGTTTATCATAAAATAATAAAATTCTGTAATTTTGATTGACCACAAGATTTAAATGTGCATTGTACAAATGGGCCCGAATCCTATACCCAACTGTAATGTACATGCGATATCTTTTAAATACAGTACACCTTTCTCGTGTACGAAATCATCTTTCATAAATCTTAGTAACCGTACACATATCTTATGCACAAAAATAACATACACATAACCTGTGTATAAAATCATTCTATCGATACATATCATTCACTTTTCATTGCTTTCATAGCTTGGCTTGGTAACTGACCTTAACATATAATGCGCATAATAATATCCCCAAAACAGAACATCTCGTCTGTATAATAATCATATAAACTTCGAAGTACTAAACACCACGCCCACTAGCCCTTCCGTCTAGTGAACATTCTGGATGGGGGTGTTAAACCCGGTAGCTACCTTTAGGATTCGCGTCAATTAGGCGTGCACTAATTCTCAAAATTAGTGATGTTCCCTAATTCTAAGGTTACCAAGCAATAATAATCAGGGAAAAAATATTCATATCAATTGTGGCAATTATCACGTCCACATAATTCAATGGTGGCAATTATCATGTCCACATAATTCATTCGAGGAATGTTTTGCTTGTGTCTATCTCATCAAACATTTATAAAAGCATTTCATGTATTCGCAGTTCAAAATGTATTTTAAAAGCATTTAATAAAGCAGTTGTAAAAGTAGCGCATGTATTCTCAGTCCCAAAAATGTAAAGAGTAAAAGGGAATAAAATGAACTCACAATACTGTATTTCATAGTAAAAATACATATGACGTCATTGAACAAGTGTGGGGTTGGCCTCGGATTCACGAACCTATATTCAACCATGTATATTAATACTTGTAATGATAATCGAACAAATATATATATTTTTAGTGATTTTACTTGTTATTTTATATTATGTGTTTTATTAATAACTTAATTAGATATTTTTATCTTTATATAGATAATTAACCTTTATTACCAAAGTATTAATATGATTAGTTTTTATGTCATATATATATATATATATATAGAAAATCTTCGTTTGATATATTAATATTAATAATTAATAATACTAATAATAATAATGATAAAAATAATACTAAATATGACAATAATTATGATAATTCTAATTCTAATAATAATAATAATAATGATAATTTTAATATTAATGATAAAAATAGTACTAATAATAATAATGTTGGTAATGATAATACTAATAATGTTTAATTATATTACTAATAATTATGATATCAATTTTATTAATAATAGTAAGTAATCTAATAATGATAAAACTAATAATAATAGTAATAATAATAATAATAATAATAATAATAATAATAATAATAATAATAATAATAATAATAATAATAATAATAATAATAATAATAATAAGATAAAGCTACCTTTAAAAGGAAAAGCTCAAAAAATTTTCCATAGTAGAGATTCGAACTCGCGACCCCTCGATAACTCAAACACTCTCTATACCATTCGTCCGTTTCCATTTTTTCTCAATTCAAGCAGGTTTATTATTTATATAACCCGTATGTCTATTAGTTCTTCTTCTTCTTAAGAAAAACCCAATTAATAAACTGCAAAATTCATCATCATCATCGAGATTTATGATCATCATCTTAAACTTATCTCGCGTTCATATAACTATGATCATAATTAATTGATTGTCATTATCATCCAATCCTATACGTCTAATCATCATCATCAAATCCTAATCGTTTCCATTTAAAATACGACTATAACATCCCCTCTTCATGATTCCGATTATCTTTGCATCATAATCATAATCATCGTTCATAATCTCTTAATATTACCATCATCATTTTATTTTATTTTATAACAAAAGTGGTTGTATGCTACTGTGTGTTGGCCACAAAAATAACAAAGGGACATGCTAAAGTGATCCCACTACTTGCTAAAGTGATCCCACTACTTGCTTTAAATAAATTTCACTGGATGGTATAATTCGAATAGACAAACGATAATTAATCTTTTGGGTGTGCCGGTTTTGGTTATTGTAATTGAGCAAGGACAAGATGAGTGATGTTTTAATGGTGGTTGATGATTATGATTCAAGTGGGTTTACTAAGAAACAGGAGGAAGATATCAAGAGAGATTGAGATTATGGTATAAGGGTGGTTTGAAAACACGTTTGAAACAGAAAAAAAAAAATGAAACAATCGAAGTAGTAGTGAAAGCAATTAGGACCCAAGTGGTTTTGAAGTGGCCCAACATCTCGACCCACAAAACATAAAATATAATCGTGAATCTTTAAAGGTTTCGTTCAGTCAGTAATGTACCATTCACTGTATCAATAACGACATCATGATACACAACCATGATCTTCATTTTAAATTATTGTTCCTTATATCTATTCCTTTATTAAATTTAAGTGGGGCTTAAATGGGTTGTAATTGTCGACCAAAGGAGATAGAAAGCAAAACGTGCCATCATGAATTCACTTTATTAAATCAAGTGGCCTAAAGGTTTAGAAGGTGTCGGTCATAAAAATATGCACTAGTAATTTAAAGCAATAACAATCACCTATATCATCAATATCCTTAACTCGCTCATTTTATTTAATTGCCATTTCTCCTTTTAAATAAGCAATTCCCCCACGTCACTTTGGATAATCAACCATTTATTCATCTAGTTCGAATTTTCTTTGAATACCAACGATAGCAGCAGCAGCAGAAAAACTATTTCGAGTTGGTGAATTGGTGAACCAAAACAGAAAGTTGCAGTAGGGTAGCCGTAAAAAAATATTTATATATAGAAGGTGAAGGTTTAGTAAAGAGAGATAAACGGTGATGGTGATTCGAAAGAGGTGACTCGTGATAATGATAGTGGTGGTTCTCCGTGGTGATTTTGATGTATAGATAGAACACCAAGTAATATATGAGTTGGTGTTCGCGAGATTAATGAAGATGATGATGTTCTTATGATCAAAGAAGGCAGAAAACGAAAACAAGTAGCAAAAGACTCATGTTTGAGTTTGGCTTGGTTTTGTGGTATCTTCATCGGTTAGCATCAACAACAAAAAGAATCGATTAATAACCGAAAGATGGTGTTGCAAATTGTTGACAAATAGAAGTAGTAACAAGTTAATGAGGGTGTTTGGTTTTCTTGAGTGATATAGATTAACCGAAGTAGTGAAGGTAGCTGTTTTGGTGAATGTTCTTATGGTCATGGGTTGATGGTTGAAGAGAGTGATGATATGTTCTCGGACGAGAAGTAAATTGTAAGTGAGTTTTCATAGTGGTTAATGGTGTTTTATATCGTTTACACATTGCAAAGTGTTTATAGAGGTTATTAATTATAATCATAACTAATGTATCTCAATTATTACTTGTTCACTAGTTTAATTAGCTCGACAATTTATTTGTTTCTGTTAGAAGAAATATTAAGAAAAATACAATCTGTTAAAGTTGATTTGGCTTAATTGTAAACAGAGAAAAAGAAAGGTTCTTGATGTCATGATTTGTACGAGTTTAGACAGGAAGATCAATCAGAAGAATAAAAAAATAAAGTGATTGTGAAGTCTAACTATTTGTACGATTTGTTTGGATTCGAATCCTATCACAGAATTGGAGATAAGAAACAATTTAGAAAAAGGGTGATGTTGAGATGAAATATATGTTTATAATTAGTATTTGTATCTATTTTTATTTATAATCGGCATTTACGTATATATATTTTCTGTAAATACTTTTATATATGTAAACTTGCTCTTCATATATATATAGGTATATATTTGTATCTGCATTATCATATATCATATATCATTATATATATATATTTTGTATATTAATTATGTAAAGAAACAAAATAATATTAAATATATACACATTAGTATTTAGCATTAATTTTATTAATAATAATGAGACTAATAATAATAATAATAATAACAATAGTGATAATAATATTATGATAATGTTAATATTAACAATAATAATAATAATTTTTGTATTAATAATATCAAAATGATACTAATATGAATAAGAATCATGGTAAAGTAATGATAATAATTATTTTATATAAAAATGATATTAATGTTCATAATAATAAAAATAATAATTTTTAATGGTAAAGGTAATAATAATACCTAATAATAATACAAGTAATAATTAAGATACAACAAGTTACATGTATCAAATTTCATATTAAAACAATAATATTAATAACACCTATGTTAATATTATTATTAATATTAATATTAATGTTAATAATATTAATGAAAGTAACAATAATAATAACAACTTATATTATAACTTGTAATTAAGTTTGATATATTAATATTATATTTTATATAGTATTTACTAATCTATATATACACATATTTATTTACAAACAATTGTTCGTGAATCGTCGAGAGCAGTCGAAGGATAAATGAATACATGAACACAGTTCAAAGTTTTTGAGATTTCAATATTACAGACTTTGCTTATCATATCGAAATCATATAAAGGTTAAGTTTAAATTTGGTCAAAAATTTCCGGGTCGTCACATTCGCGGCGCGGCAATGGCCTTCAACTGGCCCATTCGACAACTTACACAACTTAACGACTTATTCCACTTGTATACCTTGTTCACACTTCCTATGCACGTCTAAACTTCATATTTAGGTCTCACATAACTTATCACCATTAAAACTCATGTACAAACTCATTATTCTTTTTTTGAGCCTTTGAAGGTAGCCATTTATCAACTTATTATTTTTATTATTATTTTTATTATTATTATTATTATTATTATTATTATTATTATTATTATTATTATAATTATTATTATTTTAACATTAAAATTATTATTTTTAACATTATTATTATTACTCTCATTATTTGTATTACTAATATTACTACTAGCATTATTATTATTATCATTACAAAAATTATTAATTAAATAAAATATAATTACTTCATATAAACATAACAAAATTCATATTTTATTATTTAAAATATATAAAATGAATATACGAAACATATAAGTTATTGATATAGAGATGACATAACTAATAAACTTATATATATATAAATTTATTCGATTTCAATTATGTGTGTTGATATATATAAAAATGATATAGGTTCGTGAATCCGAGGCCAACCCTATACTTGTTCAATGTCGTTCTATGTATTTTTACTACAAAATACATTAGGTGAGTTCCATTTGCCTTTTTACCCTTTATATTTTTGGGCTGAGAATACATGCGCAACTTTTATAACTGTTTTACGAAATAGACATAAGTAATCGAAACTACATTCTATGGTTGAATTATTAAACCGAATATGCCCCTTTTTAGTCTAGTAATCTAAGAATTAGGGAACAGACACCCTAATTGACGTGAATCCTAAAGATAGATCTATCGGGCCCAACAAGCCCCATCCAAAGTACCGGATGCTTTAGTACTTCGAAATTTATATCATGTCCGAAGGAGGATCCCGGAATGATGGGGATATTCTTATATGCATATTGTGAATGTTGGTTACCAGGTGTTCAATCCATATGAATGATATTTTTGTCTCTATGCATGGGACGTATGTTTATGAGAAATGAAAATATGAAATTTTGTGGTCTATTAAAAATTATAAAATGATTATTTGTGTTAAACTAATGAACTCACCAACCTTTTGGTTGACACTTGAAAGCATGTTTATTCTCAGGTACGAAAGAAATCTTCCGCTGTGCATTTGCTCATTTTAGAAATATTACTTGGAGTCATTCATGGCATATTTCAAAAGACGTTGCATTCGAGTCGTTGAGTTCATCAAGATTATTATTAAGTCAATTATGGTTGGATATATTATGAAATGGTTTGTATGCCGTCAACTTTCATTGTAAAGTAAGATTGCCTTTTAAAATTGAATGCAATGTTTGTAAAATGTATCATATAGAGGTCATGTACCTCGCGATGTAATCAACTGTTGTGAATCGTTTATAATCGATATGGACTTCATCCGGATGGATTAGGACGGGTCTTCACAGTTGGTATCAGAGCTGGTATAACCGCGTCCATGTGTGGCGGGTTAGTCGTAAAGGAGGTTCTCACAGTGTGACCTGTGATGAAGCATTGGCTCTTACTCCTTGCGATCCCTTACGAGGGTTGGCAGTAGCCGAGTGGCAGGCCCTAAAATCAGTATCTGAGGTACACTCAATGGTCACCAGGCGGTTAGCTAGGTAGGCACTGGGTGAGACGTATGGTTGTCCCCACTGTATTCACAGTTGGTATGAGAGCGGTGGTCTTAGCGAACCAGGTCTTGCATTAGTGAGTCTAACTGATAGTCGTTAGGATGCATTAGTGAGTCTGGACTTCGACCGTGTCTGCATGTCAAAAGTTTTGCTTATCGTTTTTGTCAGAAATCATCTGCTTATCATCCTTAGGAAATTACCTGCTCATTATTCTTAGTCTAGACACGTTTTACTGCATTGACTGCATGAATAGTGTATTGACAAAATTCATATCTTAGCGTATCTGTTACTGTAGACTTTATCTGACACATTTTCTTAATTTCTTCTGTAATCTACGGGATCTTCTGTACTATATTAGATATTCTATATAATTAGAATATTATCCAATAACTGAAAATCATTTCATATCGAAAATCCTCTAACTGATCATAAGAGATGGATCCTACACCTAGCTTGGATTCCATTAGTTCCGGAAGCAATTTCGAGATGCGTATTGAAGTAGACTCTTAAGTCAATGAACCCGAAGTGTCTTCACCATTTAGCTATTTTTCCTTCTGAATGAGATGGGGGTGGGTCCGAGACTTACTCACTCGATGGAGAAATGAAGAAGGCGAACCCTACCGTGAACCAAACTTACCACCTAACATCGGAGAAACTAATGTACTCACCGGTGAACCCATGCGCAACACTGTTTTCACCCTTCTTGCCAAAATATTCCGCCTCGAAGGTCGCATTACTGCAATCTCAGAAAATATTCAACCTCTACTTCCGAATACCAATCGAAGGGGAATATTAGAAGAAGTTAGGGAACTTCGAATTGATAATCAAGATCTATCGAATCAGATGAGTGGGTGGATATAAATGATAGAGGGTAGGATAGAAACCCTGACAAGAATGGTGCGTGATTTACAAGCATCACAAGCACTACAAGCACTATCAACATCAGCCCCGTCACCATCAGTAGTACCGACAGCATCAGCAGCACCAGGAGCATAAACAGTACCACCATCAGCAACATCAACAGTACCACCACCATCCAGCAACAGCAACATCCGCATCTCACACCTTAAATTCACAATCTGTCCCACAAACATCAACATCATACGCACCATAGATACCAAGGAGTACCAACAACAATAACTGATGAAGTATTGATCCATAACTTCATTAATATTCTGCGAAGAATATGTAGTTCCTAATAGTCTTAGAGATTACTTATTCAAGCTCAAACCGAAAATCATATGAGTTTAATATAATATTAACTCATTAAATCTGTGATTACATCTGAAGAAAATATATATGTATATATGTTTTCATAAAGATTGTAATTAAAAATTCTTTTGTACAAACTGTTAAAGGTAAAAATATTTTAATGGGTAGGTAATACCCGAGGAATATTTAGATTGCACATTAATCAGTTACACGGTACATTCTGCGAGTCTGGTTTAACAATCATTTACTATCCTACATACATTCACCGATATACGAATCTGTTCACCTCAAAATAACCATTTTCATTCAATTTCATATTTGGATTTTGACTTTTCAGAATCCATCAAGTGGCATAATGAAGAAAACATTGGACAAAATAAAATTTGTTAGAAACAAACAAATTAACTATGAGAAATTTTGTTAAGAATCCACGCTAACAAAATCCTAGCTAACTGTCCCTAGCTAACTATTAATTCCTTATTACATTTATTTATCGCAATTTAATTATCGCAATTTTATTTATCGTCATTTAATTTCTGTTATTTACTTTACGCACTTTATTTATCGTCATTTAATTTCTGTTATTTATTTTACGCACTTTAAATGTCGGGACACGTATACAAGGTTTTGACATATCATATCGACGCATTTATATATATATTATTTGGAATAACCATAGACACTCTATATGCAGTAATGATCGAGTTCTCTATACAGGGTTGAGGTTGATTCTACAATAATATATATAATTTGAGTTGTGATCGAGTCTGAGACGAATACGGGTCACGATACGTATTAATTAATTCGGATATTATATATTAAACTATATATGAATTATTGAATTGCTAACTGTGGACTATCAACTGTGGACTACCAACAATGGACAATTAAAATAAATTAAAATATTGATTATAACATATGAAACTAAATATTTCTTCAAGTTTGCCACTTAATTTTATCTTAAACCTCATTTGAATCTTGACGATTACAATCTGCGTTCAAACCTTTCATAATTCTTGAAAACACCTCAATCGAGAGGATGAATCAACCGCACTTCGTCTACGGAAGAAAAGACTGATGCATATAGTTATGCACCTGAAAATACTCGGAACCTGAGTAAACATTTAACACATATCTGTGCTAGCTCCTTTGGCATTGTTATTATCGAAAATAACTTTGCAATCCCTTTCCAAAGTAGCCAATTTTGTCACAGCTCCAGCAAATCAGCTTCGCCTTTTCGTTCGAAACAAGTTTATTATAACCGTGACATGTATGTGTGCTCTTTTATTGTTACCCGGGAATCTTTTATATTCTATCATATTACCAGCAGACGTACCAGCAACCTCGCTGTTACTTGGCTCAAATCTCTACGACAAATCAATATATTTATCTATTGAAGTCTTATCATGAACTCAATATATTTATATATTGAAGTCTTATCATGAACTCATCGGTATCTTGTAACGATAATTACCATACCAAGTACCGAAAGGCATCAATCAATAATCTCTAAATTCTTTGCGATTCTACGACAACAATTTATATATATATATATATATATATATATATATAACTTCCATCTCCTGGATTTACGAATTTCAATTCTGAATTTCTGAAAAGCGCTTTAGCTTATGAATCAGTTTCCTGAGTTTTGAAAAAGCTGATGAAGCAGTGAAAACTGAAGACTGCCTTAACAGTCAAAAGTTTGATGATAAAAAAATGGAGTGTTGGAAAAGCTCAAAGATTTTGATACTGAAAAATGAATTGAGCAAATCATGAAAGAGACTCTGAACAAGGACTAAACTTGTACATAAAAGAATCCTGATGATTCTGTTTCTGATAAAATCTTTAACGAATACCTTGCTCCTTAATAGCTCTAAATCATCGTGAATGAATTTATTCATCACAATTTGATTAAGAAATTCCAAGATATCATCGTATCTTTCATTATAAATATCCTCCATATTTCTGAAGATATTTTCATAACTATTCGTATCTGAAATCATTAATCTCTTCGTGCTATCAGTGTCACATCATATAGAAACTGTTAGTTTCTATATTCTGTAAACCTTCGAGTTTAAAATATGAATGTTATTGAAGTAATGTTGGGAACTGATGCATGAGTTAGTATAATATAATGACACTTGATCAACGTGATTATATTACAGTAATTCATGCTGAGTTTCTAATGAAATGTGATGATTCTCACTACCATCATCATGTGCCATTTACACGACTCTTGCATTCTACTCAATCTCCAAACATATTAAGAACATATCTTCTTGATAGTTCTATTTTCCAGGGTATTCTGTTAATTTGACAAATCAAAAATCGTGCCATTACCATTTCTTTCTTAGAACATTAACTATGTTCATCCAAAACTTTATACCTACAAATTCTAGACCATTATTCACTTGACTTAAAGTCGGGAAAAGAAAACAAAAGGATGGAACTCCAAAATATAATTGAAAACGAAGGGAGTAGATTTATAGTGAAATATCTGACAGAGCAATCGAAATAGATTATCACATTTAATCAAAGAATATCCTATTTCCTTAATAACCGGAGAATCAAATCGTATTACGAAAATTTTCACTAAACCCCTTGAATTCTGGAAATCAACCGTGACTACGTCACCGGTTAAAACGAATCTGCATTTACTCATTCCACTCTTTTGTGATAGCTTCACTCGTACGCTTCACCTAATCGAATCGTTTTATCTATATTAATGAATAATGATAAAACTCTATTAATCAACTCTTATTTGTCATGAGAACATTTTTTTATTGTTAGCCATGACGACCTCACTCAAATTTCAGGACAAAATTTCTTTAACGGGTAAGTACTGTAGTGACCCGGAAAATTTCGACTAATTTTAAACCAAACTCTCGATACGATTTAATATTTTTGACACGATAAGCAAAGTTTGTAAGGTTGAGTCTTAAAAAGTTTGAACTGTTTCAAATATTCAATTGACCTTTGACTATGCTCGACGATTCACGAACAATTAATTGTGAATAGATATGTGTGAATATATATATATATATAAACAATAATTAGAAATATAAATTGAAATATTACATGAAGTAATTGTTAGAATTAATAATGTAAAATAAAATAATATATATTATTATTATTATTTAAGACATATCTATATATAAATAAAGTATATTAAAAATAAATATTGAATGATTATAATACTCCTTTGATATTCCGATTGATATTAATCAAGTTAAATACGAACTTATGTAATTTTAAAATAAAAGGTGATCCGAAAATGAGTTATATAAGTTATAGGCTTATTAAAAGTATATTTAGGATCTAATTATTTAATTTTAACACTTTTTATATTTTACCCATAAATGAGAGGGATAGTTGAAGTAATTTTTATTTATTAAATTAATGACTGAATTTATTACCAAAAAGACTAAAATAATTAAAGGTAATTAATCTTAAAATTTGGAATTTATCTTAGTACTTTTTATCCGCCACTGATGATCAACGGAACACAAAATCCAGTTCGTGAAAGGAATAGTAGACGACGGCTAATATTATCACACGTTTATATATTTATATTATATATATCTTTTCTCGTTTGTCTGGACTTGATCCGTGAATTGAGTGATGTCAAAATATTAATAAAAGTATTAGTGAGCTGTACCATTTTCCTTATTCTGTTTCATTTCACCATCATAGTATAGTTAACATCTATTCTTTAATACATGCATACATTACCAAAGACCAACATTCATACACTTCATTTCACATGTAATCAATTATCACCAACCCTTTGCTAACTAAATTGATAACTATATTCTTTTTTCTCTGGTTCATGATACTCGACATCCATCAACTCTCTTCACCCACCAGAGCACCATCACAACAAACTACCACCACGAACTCCATCAAAAATTTATTGATGAAATCTTTTTGTTGTGTCGATTCTATAAACCGAGACCCACTTCAACAACATGATTCTACAACCACAATCGAACCACCATTGGAGACCACCACATTATAATCACCTTTCATTACTAGTGTAAACCATCATAAACCCACCAATTTGTCTATTCACCTTGCAAACCTTCACCTTACATCACAACTATGGTGGTCATCCAGTTGGTTTCTGTTTCAGTTTAGTACAACGGGTAATCTATCTATCTTTTGTATTTTCAATTCTCGCTACTGCTATTCTCTTTGCGTTTTCTGTCCGAATACAAACATGACTACCACCTTCAACCCTTGACAACCACCTTTGTCTCTCCTTTCCTCCTATTCTCAACCGATAACCACCACGACACTACACACCATCGAATCACTCACTAGTATGCTCCTGTTTCAGTTTCTATTCTAAATGTTTTATCGAACATCACACAACCCACTTACTAATGATCATGTAATACTATATAGTTGTATATTATTCTGTTGGCCGACAATCCCTCAAAAGAAAAACCCCACTTGGAATATTAATTGAGAAAGTGGGATACATGTACTTAAAGCTATTCCATTTAAATTAAACCAAACATACCCATTTAATCACCTTTTAATGATGTTTCTTGCTCGATCAAAGAGGCTACTGCTCGCAGCTGCAAATTATCATCTCAAACCACGATCAACAACCATCAACCACCTGCAATATTTTGTTATCATCGCTGTACAAAGGATCCGTTTCTATTCGATTATGAAACCACCGCAACCACCACCTTTTCTTCTCGCTCTTTCTTCTATTTTAAATCGTAAACCAACCACCATCACCGCAGCACTTCTGTTATTTTCTGATATATTCGAACACCAAGAAGCCACCACTATTACTGTTATATTGTTTCGGTTTCTATTTAAAAACGACCAGAAAACCAGCCACCATTCATCGTGTATTGTTGCTGCAACGGCTTGCTTATCACATATGTTTCTATATTTTTTTTACGATTGCTAGATGGAAAGATGATAGATAAAGGAAGATGATGTGTAGTGTAAAATGAAGAAGGTACATACAGTGACATGGCCAACCGATTTTCTTTCTTTTACCTTTATAGCCGACAAAGATTTAAGTATTTTAAACCCACTTGCATTGCTACAAAATTCCTTTTTCTTTGTTTTATTTCGAAAAATAGCTGAACCAGTAAATTCATTGGGCCGAGTATTTAATTGAGTGTTAGGCTGAGATTCATTGGATAGTTGGACCTAAATTAAATGGATCTCGGTATTGGGCCATAGATGTGAAAGTGGGTTTTAAGAAAACAGATACACACGGGTTATAAACCATTGGGACGATATTAATTCCAGAAAATAGAAATGGAAGGATGGCGTGAGGTGTTAGCGCGTGAGCGAGTGGTCGAGGGTTCAAGTCCAGGCATGGGCGATTCATTATTTTTTTTGAGCCTTTGAAGGTAGCCATTTATCAACTTATTATTATTATTATTATTATTATTATTATTATTATTATTATTATTATTATTATTATTATTATTATTATTATTATTATTATTATTATTATTATTATTATTATTATTATTATTATTATTATTATTATTATTATTATTATTATTGTAATTATTATTATTATTTTAACATTAAAATTATTATTTTTATCATTATTATTATTACTCTCATTATTTGTATTACTAATATTACTACTAGCATTATTATTATCATTACAACAATTATTAATTAAATAAAATATAATTACTTCATATAAACATAACAAAATTCATATTTTATTATTTAAAATATATAAAATGAATATACGAAACATATAAGTTATTGATATAGAGAAGACATAACTAATAAACTTATATATATATAAATTTATTCGATTTCAATTATGTGTGTTAATATATATAAAAATGATATAGGTTCGTGAATCCGAGGCCAACCCTATACTTGTTCAATGTCGTTCTATGTATTTTTACTACAAAATACATTAGGTGAGTTTCATTTGCCTTTTTACCCTTTATATTTTTGGGCTGAGAATACATGCGCAACTTTTATAACTGTTTTACGAAATAGACACAAGTAATCGAAACTACATTCTATGGTTGAATTATTAAACCGAATATGCCCCTTTTTAGTCTGGTAATCTAAGAATTAGGGAACAGACACCCTAATTGACGCGAATCCTAAAGATAGATCTATCGGACCCAACAAGCCCCATCCAAAGTACCGGATGCTTTAGTACTTCGAAATTTATATCATGTCCAAAGGAGGATCCCGGAATGATGGGGATATTCTTATATGCATATTGTGAATGTCGGTTACCAGGTGTTCAATCCATATGAATGATATTTTTGTCTCCATGCATGGGACGTATGTTTATGAGAAATGGAAATATGAAATCTTGTGGTCTATTAAAAATTATAAAATGATTATTTGTGTTAAACTAATGAACTCACCAACCTTTTGGTTGACACTTGAAAGCATGTTTATTCTCAGGTACGAAAAAAAACTTCCGCTGTGCATTTGCTCATTTTAGAAATATTACTTGGAGTCATTCATGGCATATTTCAAAAGACGTTGCATTCGAGTCGTTGAGTTCATCAAGATTATTATTAAGTCAATTATGGTTGGATATATTATGAAATGGTTTGTATGCTGTCAACTTTCGTTGTAAAGTAAGATTGCCTTTTAAAATTGAATGCAATGTTTGTAAAATGTATCATATAGAGGTCATGTACCTCGCGATGTAATCAACTGTTGTGAATCGTTTATAATCGATATGGACTTCGTTCGGATGGATTAGGACAGGTCTTCACATCGAAATCACCTCTTTGATAAACAACTTGGACAAGGTCTCTGACTATATCATTTCCCGAATGGGAAGAAACAAAGCACTCTTCGTCAATCTATCAACTATCACCCAAATCGTATCATATTGGGTTCTCACCGTCTTTGGTAACTTTGTAATGAAGTCAATGGTAATGTGCTCCCATTTCCATTTCGGGACTTCCAATGGTTGTAACTTACCATACGGCTTTTGGTGTTCGGCCTTAATTTGCAAACATGTGACGCATTGTTCGACATACTTAACAATATCACGTTTCATGCCCGGCCACCAATACTCCTTCTTTAAATCAAGGTACATTTTTGTCGCACCCAGATGAATGGAATACTTTAACTTATGTGCTTCATCAAGGAGCACTTGTCGGTAACCACCCATCTTAGGCACCCACACTCTTCCTTGAAAAGATAACAAGCCGTGCAGGCCTAAAGTAATAGACTCCATTTGCCCCACGATTCATTCTTCATGTTTGTTGTTAACAAAAGCTTTAATTTGAATCTCACCAAGCTTTACAAGAAAGTCGTTAGTAATAATCATGCGTAACGATCCTACTCGTATCGCCGGATGTTGACTCTTTCTACTTAATGCATCCGCGACCACGTTCGCCTTACCCGGATGATAAAGTATCCCACAATCATAATCTTTTACCACATCCATCCACCTACGTTGACGATAATTCAAATCTCGTTGATTAAAGAGATGTTTCAAACTCTTATGATCCGAATAAATCGTACACTTAACACCATACAAGTAGTGGTGCCAAATCTTCAACGCATGAACCACCGCCGCCAATTCAAGATCATGAGTCGGTTATCTCTTTTCGTGTTCCTTTAATTGTCGAGAGGCGTAAGTGATGACTTTACCCTTTTGCATTAGAACATACCCGAGCCCACTTAAAGAAGCATCACAATAAATCATCATGTCTTCTACCCCTTCCGGCAACACTAACACTGGAGCTTGACACAACTTCTCTTTTAACAATTGAAAAGCAATTTCTTGCTCGTTTTCCCAATTGAACCTTACATTCTTCCTTGTCAACTTCATCAAAGGAGAAGTAATCTTAGAAAAGTCTTGGATAAACCGAAGATAATAACCGGCCAATCCGAGAAAACTCCGAATTTCCGTAGGCATAGTCGGTTTCCCCCAACTCTTCACCGTCTCAATCTTTCCCGGATCTACTTAGATACCTTCTTTATTCACAATATGGCCAAGGAATTGAACTTCCCTTAGCCAAAATTTACATTTGGAGAATTTTGCATACAACTTCTCCTTCCGCAACGTCTTTAATACTTCGCGCAAATGGTGCTCATGTTCCTTCATACTCTTAGAATAAACAAGTATGTCGTCAATGAACACAATTACCGACTTGTCCAACATAGGTTGACACACTTGGTTCATAAGATCCATGAATGCCACCGGTGCATTCGTAAGACCAAAAGGCATAACTACAAACTCAAAATGCCCATAACGCGTTCGAAAAGCCGTTTTCTCTATGTCTTCCTCACGGACCCGTACTTGATGATAGCCAGACCGTAAGTCAATCTTAGAAAAATACGTTGCACCTTGGAGTTGGTCAAACAAATCGTCAATCCGAGGTAATGGATAACGATTCTTGATCGTCACTTTGTTCAACTCCTGATAATCGATGCACATCCGCATACTACCGTCTTTCTTCTTCACAAATAAAACCGGAGCACCCCATGGCGAGGAACTTGGTCGAATAAAACCCTTTTCAAGCAACTCTTGGGTTTGATTTAACAAATCTTGCATTTCTGTTGGCGCTAAACGATAAGGAGTTTTAGCAATGGGGGTAGCCCCCGGAACCAACTCAATGCGAAATTCAACTTGTCTTTCCTCCGGAACACCCGGTAACTCATCCGAGAAAACGTCTTCAAATTCATTTACCACCAAAATTTCACGAATGGGTGGTGGCTCATCACGAGTATCAACAACATGGGCAAGGAAAGCCATGCCACCACTAACAAGGAAACGACGTGCCCGTGCAAAAGTGCATATCGGCACAAGTCTTCTTCGCTTATCGCCATGAATAATTAACTCTCCCCCACTTGGGGTCTTCACCCGAATGAATTTATCATGGCATGCAATATCGGCTCTATTACAATCGAGCCAATCCATACCAACAACAATATCAAAATCACCCAAAGTCATCGGAATGAGATCGATTTCAAAAGTTTCGGTACCAAACACAACATTACAATTTTTACAAACATCAACCCCTAGCACCGTTTTACCATCCGCTATTTCGACTTCTACCGGATGACTTAACTTAGCTAGCGGTATATTCAACTTAGGCACAAATCTTGGAGACACAAACGACAAGTTAGCACCACTATCAAAAAGTATACGTGCCGGACTAGAGTTAACCATGAAAGTACCTGAGACGACTTCATTTGATTGTTTGGCTTCTTCATTCGTCATTAAGTAGTTGCGACCCCTAGCCGTACCCGCCGCTTTCTCCAATTTCTTAACATGATCATTGTTCAAATTGGGACATTCCGGCCTCTTATGCCCTTCTTTACCACAATTATAACAAGTGAGTTTGGTTGTAGAAGGAGGGTTGGTGCAATCACGAGCCATATGTCCCTTTCGTCCACAATTGTGACAAGAATAACGGAACTCTCCGGGAACACTTTTCTTCACACTACCGACACTCTCGGTTGCACCCTTGTTCGAATGACTTGTAGTTTCGAACTTCCTCTTGCCAAAAGTAAAGCCATTCTTTCTTAACACGAGCGCCTCAAAACCTTTGGCCATATTAAACAACTCATCGAAACTCTTCACCACGTTCACACTAATCTTCTCTTGATAACTATCATTCAAGATTCGATAGAAATCTTATTTCAACATTTTATCATTCCCGACATACTCCGGGCAAAATTGGGTCTTGGACAAAAACACGGATTTGAGAGTGTTCAAATCCATTGACCCTTGCCTCAAGGAACGTAACTCGTCCTTAAGCCTAGTAAGATCGGCCGAAGTTCGGTATTCATCGAAAAACTCAGCCTTGAACTCGTCCCAAGTAAAATCCATGCATTGTTCTTCACCGTAGACTTGGATTTTCGCGTCCCACCACAATTTAGCATCGCCTCTTAACATGCTACAATCATATCTCGTCTTTTTATCGAGAGGGCATTCACATGTACGAAAGGCCCCCTCCATATCGGAGATCCAACGGGCAGTCTTAAGTGGGTCCCGTTCACCATCGAAGGTGGGAGGTTGAGAGTCCTTGAAATTCTTATAAAAGAAGTCCCGTCTCCCTACATTATCCCCTTGTAGAACAAGCTTAACTTGCTCCCTAACCACATTAACTAGTTGCTCGTTGATCGTATCTAGAAACATCTTCTTAACGTCTTCGAGAAACTCCGCTTTTTGACATTTAAAGATGGCCTCAACTTTGGCCGTTAACTCGGAGTCCTCGCTCGTGCCCCCATTATCAGTGTCGTATCCATTTCTCATCTTCATTTTATAAAATGAAAGAGGTTAAACAACGAATGAAAAGACATGACACGCATATATATATATATATATATATATATATATATATATATATATATATATATATATATATATATATATATATATATATATATACGCACACACACACACCTTACCGCCCCATCTTGCTCAACAATCATCGTACATCGCTTGTTTGACACGATTTGCACCCGTAACAATGGTAGCTAGTCATTGCTACGCGAGCACGTCGCATTAACTCGTTAGTACAACGTCTATCTCGCTTGATGATTACAACTACAACACAAAACAATTAGTGCATGGTTAGATCACGTAAACGTAAGCACTAACAATTCCCGATCCGACCCGAAGTCCTACAAGTCCCGCATAAAAGCGCATACACGATAAAGTCTAAGTCTAGGCACCTATCTCAAGTCGCCTAAATCCCTTAGACCATGCTCTGATACCACTTGAAACAACCCAACCCGTATTCCATACAATAATTTTTTTTTTAAAAATAATACACATGTACGCGCCAATTAAATATGTAAACCATTCCACAAGTTCCATTTAAAACGTATCATAATATAAATGTTTACAAGGCACGAAGGCCATTAATTAAGTTTAATACAAGTTCGACCCACTACAAATGATAGTTTATAATCCAAACGACACTTCGAGCATGGTTTGGGACTAAACTACCCAAAACGTTAGGCCAACTTCCAAAAGCTCCAACGAAACATCATCAAAGGACGCCTAGTGCCCAACAACCCCTTTTCCCCTATCCGCACCTGCATCTAAAAAGATAAACAACGAGAGGGGTAAGCTAATTGCTTAGTGAATGCAATAATTATACATGTTCATATATAACCTCCTTACTTGCAATCACTTACACAATACCGCATACAAGCTAGCAATTCGATAACAATGCAAACATCATGCATAAACTACTATCCACAATTCACAAGAAGCTAGCAACAACAATGGCATATAGTTCACAATTTAATATGCTAGATACGAAATCACACAACCATGGTTAACCAATCGTACAAGGGAACAGTACTCGTAAAAGACCGTCAGAGTTCATAACATCCATTAGTGTTACTTAAACACCGCGTAATCACTAATCCCCCGGGTGATGTCTTGAACACCGCGACTAACTCACCCCCATGACAAATGTGGCGTTTTGAACACCGCGACGATTCCACACGTTAATCCAAACAATGAGTGGTGCCTTGAACACCGCGGCATCCACTCCCATGACAATGTGGTGTCTTAAACACCGCGACAATACCACATGTCAATCAAACCAATGAGTAGTGTCTTGAACACCGCGACAATACTACTCGTTACTTAGAATGTAGTGTTTTAAACACCACGACAATGACACATTCATATTACACAAATAAATATATTATATACATACACGCATAATTATTCCACTCACCTTAATACAAGGGTGATGATTATGCACTTTCGAACTTCAAAGCAATGTACCTAATACATTAAGTACACTATCAATACACAACTAGTGGAGCTAACCACATTACTTACACTTGAGCATTTAATGACCCAATTCGCATTAAATAACCCAACTACACAAAAACCGCCCATAAATGGCCAAGACACATATTAAATCACTAAAGCTAGTGATTTAAAGTCTACTAACTTTAACTAACGCAAACTTAGGGTAATTCATACCCATTTCGCCCAAACTAGGTCAACATTACTCTTTTGACCCATTTTAATACTTAAACTTACAATTTTAGTCAAACATGACCCATTTACAATTCTTCCTTCAATTACAAGTGCATTAGTGACTAAAAACACCATTTAACACTTACAACCTTAAATCATAAGACTAAACCCTAGATTATAGCTATTTAGGGTTCCCTTTCATCAACATAGCCCAAATTCACCCATGTTACCCCCAAATGGGTCTTACAAGTTCCAAATGAATCAAACCCTAGCATAAACCAATTAAAACTCAAACATAGAGTTAAAACTTACCAACACTATCCACTTGTAGCTAAGAACAAGGAGAATAACTTTAATTCTTGCTCCAAAGATCAACTCTCAATCCTTCACTCACCAATCTCACTTGAAATCAAATGGGTTTTTATGTTTTGAGAGAAATTGGAGAAAGAAAAGTGAAAAGGAAATGAGGAAAGTGGATAAGTGGTGGAGATTTAATGCTCCAATCTGATCTACATGTAAAAAGATGAATTTGCCCTTGAACCACTTATTTTAAAACAAAAATCCGGAACCAGTTCACCCAGTGGGTCGCGGTGCGACCCCAATTGTCGCGGCGCAACCCCAATTGTCGCGGCACGACAGTTAACGTATTTTACGAGCTGTCTTAAATCATTCCTGACTCAGATTCTAGTTATTTGTCGCGGCGCGGCCTTCTACTCCGCGGGCGACATTTAAAGGAAAACTTGACCCTTCTTATCATGCCTCCCGACTCTGGTTTGAGTTCAATGTCGCGGCGCGATAAAGGCTTCCGCGGCGCGACAATGGCCTTCAACTGGCCCATTCGACAACTTACACAACTTAACGATTTATTCCACTTGTACACCTTGTTCACGCTTCCTATGCACGTCTAAACTTCATATTTAGGTCTCACATAACTTATCACCATTAAAACTCATGTACAAACTCATGCATGCACACATTCCCAAGTATTTGTACATATACGTTTATACAACAACTAACACAACAATTTATTTAATCACATAAACGAACGAGTTGCAAGCGTACTACGATTAAGTTTGTACCATTTGGTAGGCCGTTTGCCAGACCAGCCCGTTTGCAGGGGCCGTTTGCTGAGGGCATGTGGCAGACCATTTGTGAGCCAGGCAGGCCGTTTGGTAGGGCATTTGGCAGGCCGTTTGGCAGGCGGTTTGGCTTGCTGATTCCCTGGATCGTAACTTGATTTCTTGTCTTTCACCGTTTTCGCTCTAGAATCTTCGTTTTAGCTCCGATTCTCTGAATTCTTTTTGCACCGTCTTCATAATTACTAGTTCTTCAATTCTAACTAACGAAGTGGGTATTTTGCCGAAAAATTTTGAATCTTTATTTTTTTTGGGGCTTTAATACCGGAGTGAAAACGTGACTTTTTAGTCGATATCACCGCTGCCGGGGAGCAGTTTTTAATTGGATTGTGAAATATCTACTAGTAGTTGTTTGATCCTGTTGTAAGAATTGTATTCTTTCAAAAGTTACATTTTTGTTTATATTTGCTTGTGTCCGAAAAACGTTTATTTGTTTGTGTTGTGATTAAGCTAGATGGCGAAGTATGATGCTTTGCATGACTATTTGATGTCAAGAGCCATGAATGATGTGATGGAAGACTCATGTCACACGGATATGAATGTTGGTAATTTGGGCGTGAATGATGATAATGGGTACATGGTCATGAACAATGAAGCTTATATGGGTATAAATGATGGCTATGCGTATATGAATGATGGTTCACGGTAAATTATGATAATGGGTATATGAATTATTATCAAGTTAATGTTGAGCCGAATGGTTATGATGATACTTATGATGGTTATTGTGAAAATGGTGGTTAAGATATATTTTATATGAACGATTTCGTTTTCGTGGATCAACCTTGTGATAATGGTCCCATTTCTAATTTTGACTCTTTCGGTCAATCAATGGACTATTGTTATGAGGGGGATAACTCGACATGGGATTCTTCTCAATATCAATTTAAAGATCAACAACAAGAGGAGATCGATCCGAATTTACAAGAGTTATTCTCAAACTTCATGAGGATCCACTTTGATCGTATCGAGGCTCTTAAGCTAGAAAGACAAGATTTAAAGGAAATTTTAGATAGTCAACAAGAAGTCATCCAATACTTAGAGAATACCATGAGTCCTTTGCTTAAAATTGTTGAAGATCGGCCCAATGAATATCTATCCGATGTGGATAACTTTGAGCATACTACCATTATTTCATCACCCCCGCTTCTGTAGCCTCCACTTCTAGGTCACGAAATTGGTTTTTTTTTATGATGATGATGATGATGATGATGATGATGATGATGTAAGATATCATTCCAAGACCGAAGTGGTGGAGATTGCACAAGTACCCGATACTTTGATAACAAATGATGAAGATGATGAAAATGTTATTGATAATGGGTTCAAGGAATCATTAGATATTGATACCCAAGTTTTAGTTTGTGTTCAAGGTGATGATAAGGATAATGATGAAGAAAATGAAGAGGATGATAAAGATAAAAAGAAAGACGGTGAATTTGTTGAAACTTTGCCAACACCTGATGTTTTTAAAATCTTTGATAATCCACTCGGGGATGGCAATGAGGATAGTGAAGATGAAGGTGAAGATGATGATAAACTTGATGATGAGAATATCATACCTGAAACTTTCAAAGTGTATAACAATCATCTTGGGTATGATGTTGATGGTCTTATGGAGGTTTTGCAACCCGAGGTTGATGATCCATGTTGGTGTGAGCCGATTAAGAAAGCAAACCTCATGTTCAAAACCATATATGGAAGAGAGTCTTTTGTTAACTCTAGGGTTGCTTCAATCTTCTTCATGCAAATGAAGAAGATTATTCTCTTCTTATACACCACCCGAGGGGTTAATGATTGACTCACATTATTGATTCGTGGAACCTTTTCTACCAATTTCACATGTTGTCCGATAAAGTGTGGGGGGAGAATTACCCCGATGAGAAAACTGAGAAGACGGGGTCGAGTCAAGATAAAGACTCGTTAATAAAAATCAAAGCTAAAGGAAGTTTGACGATGCAGATATGTTAAGATGATTTCATGTAATTTGACACTCACTTGTGGAAATGGCATTTGTTCTCGGGTACCTTTGATTCTCCTACATTTACTTATGTCCTCTCAATTTTATAACTTTATTTCGATTTCATGTAATGAGGGCATTACATGATCTCAAGTGTGGGGGGGGGGGGGGGGAGATAAATTCTCGTGGACTTATTCATAAATAATATTATGACCTAATTTTAAAAAATTTCCAAGTGTTTTGTTGAATTGTTGAAAAGTTTTGATTAAAATTAAGCCATAACTTACCTTTGAGGATGAATCCAACCATCCATTAAGGAAGTCAAGTCTTCTGTGTGTTTGTCCGATTGAAATATCATTCTTCTTAAACTATTTCAATTTATACCTTCATCATTTCACGATGACATGGTACTTGTGAGGAGATTGTGTCTTGAACCCAAACAAACCAAAACCAAGTGTGTAAAGTTTCAAACTTTAACACTTTTGGGTGAATCAAGTCCACCCATTTAAGGAAGTAAAGTCTTCCGAGCCTTTTTCTACTTGATGAAGGATCTTCCTAATCTTCATCATTTCATAATAGACAACCTATCATGATGTGATGGTACCGATGGAAGAGAAAGTCTAGAACTTTCAACCCGAAAATAAACTTGGTAGGGTAAATCCAAGTCGCTTTCCAGGATAACAACTGTATCAGGATTGTCCCACGTGAAGCTTAATCTTTGCAGTTTTGACCCCCTAATTAACGAGTACAAAATGCCATTTCCTGTTTCATTCACATCTTGGTCCGACAACGGGATCAAATGCTAGTGCTTAAAACTTGTTCTGTGTCGTTTTCCAATATCGGGAAAACTGTGGATGACACTCACCTTAAGCCCTAAGGCAATTTTCTTCCCATCGCCTTCGAACCGGGAGGTAGTTCATCCTAGATGATATACTGGGTTGGAAATTGTCCGTGTGGTTGTCTCGAAATGAGAGGCAACTTTGAATACACAAGCTTTCACCCGCGGGCACTAGAGCTATCGTGGGGGAAAATCCATAAAACAAGAGCCAAACTTAGGGCTGATATGGCCAAAACGGACCGTTTTATTTGTGAGGTGTCGTTAGGTCGCAAATCATCAGATGCGGTTACCAAAAGGGAGTAATGGTTGTATTATTTATATTTAGCTGGGTTTCCTAGCTATAATTCACCTACTTGTCTTTCTTTTAACTAGTAAGTGGTAAGTATAACTCAGGTTCGTATTTTTGTATATTTGCTCAGTAATGTGGGATAAAAGTGCCTAAATAGGTAACCCTAGTGACAAGTGGTGATAGGTTAAGATTAACTAAAGGTAATATAAATTATAAAGATAAAAGGGATAGGTATGAAGAATAGAATACTGATGGGGAACTATTACAAGAGTTTAACTTCCTAGAATAAACACTAAACCTCAATCAACTGGGCTATGAACCTGATCCATTTGTCACTAAGAGTTTAGGCTTTGAAGATTCTGGCTAAGACGGATATCCCTACTCCCAATGTTAACCTTATAGGGTTTAAACGACCTTATAGATAGAATCCTAGGTACATGAATAAGTGGTATATGCCTAAAGGAAAGTATCAGCTTTTCTTAATCCTAGTTAGTTTAACTACAGTAACGTTCTACCACTTAATACTAAGCTGTGCCTTAACATTAACAGATGTGCAATCTTAGATATTCTAAGGTACTGCTAATTGGATTAGAGGTCTCTCCTTTGCGATCACTTACTCAATCCCGGATCATCTTACAACATCTCAAGAACGTTGCTTCTGACGCGAATCATGCTTTTAAGTAAGCCAGTGTTCACTGAACTCTATATTGCCTACTCTAATCACAACCTAAATGGCCAGCTCTTCTTTGACGGATAAATGATTATCCGTACATAGGTACTATATCCCTATTGTGACGTTAAGCACACATAAGTACTTACCTCGTACCCTAGTTTTGATCAAGTCCTAATACTAGGTTATAGCAACGTGAATAAGTGGAAAGGGTGATATGTAAATTAGACTTCTAAACCGTCAAGGTTTCAGCATAACAATAGCATAAGTTTCAGATAAGATATTACATGTAATAAACATTTGTTACGGATAGATAAGCATGCAAGGTGAGAGCAACTTAAAGTAAAAAAGATAACTTCATTAAATTAAGGAAAGCGTTCATCGTTTACAGATGAGATCTGGACCATTATAAGTGTTGACATCCTCTAGACCGCTCCTAATACAATCTTTGACGTTCACCTCCGGTTACTTAATTTCCCGCTCGGAGGTGAGAAGGCCTTGAAAGCTCTAGTATTAGAAAGTGTATAGTAGTGAGAGAGTGAAAAGAGGTGTGTGTAAAATGGATGACAAAATCCCTTTAAATAGACTTGAAAATTGTCTGCATACGATTGGCAGGCAGTATGGCCAGGCCGTTTGGGCTGGCAAGCCGTTTTGCATAGCCGTTTGCCCAGGCCTCATGGCAGGCCATTTTTCACACTGGCAGGCCGTATGGAAAGCCAAATGGCAAGCCATATGGCCTGCCCTGGTTTGCTATTTTCATGGGATCGTAACCTGATTTCTTTGATCGTAACTTGGTTTCTCGTCTTTCACCGTTTTCGCTCTAGAATCTTTGTTTTAGCTCTGATTCTCTTGATTCTTTTTGTATCTTCTTCGTAATCACTTAATCTACAAAATTAACTAAAAAAGAGATTAGTTTACCACCAAAGTTTGGAACTTTATGATTTTAGGGCTTAATATTGGGGGTAAAAACGTGAATTTGTAGCCGATATCAAGGGCCAAAGCCAAAACGATTTATCCAAAAAGTCCTATGGGACTCTAACCATGGCCCATCTTTTGATTGTCCTTGCCCTAGGTCACAAGGGTCAAACAAGTGCATGGATTAGTGTCATTGAATTCGAACACGAAGTCAACCGTGGATGACACACCCACCTTTTCAACCTAAGTTCCACCCGGCCAACCATTTGGATGATTTTTGATGTTCGAAGCTTGTTAGTAGGGAAATCTAATGAAGAAATGGATCATGGAAAGTTGGTTAAAATTTGAGTTCGATTTATGTTATGGAAGTACTTCTAGAAGGTTTACCTTAAAATGATTGATGCTTGAGTAATTTGGATAAAGGTTATGCTTATGTTGATATTTTTGATTTTGAGGCCTTCTAGAAGCATTTTTGAGAATGAATTGGGTGTTTACTGGTTAATATTGAAGAGTTTAGTTTTTAGCTTAAATTTGATTGTTGGTATTTGAGTTTGATGAAATAGTTGAGAAGATTGTGATTTCTAAGCTTTTAATTGGAAGTTTGTTGAAAGTCAATGGTTGTCAAAGTCTTGGAAGTTAAAGTTCAAAGAGGTGGAGATTGATGATTGATGAAATTTTGTGAAGAAAGTGTTTGAAGGATGAATTTGTTTGAAGATTGTGAGCTTTGAAGATTGACAAAGTTGAAGATTGAAATGTGAAAAGACCATACATGATATTGCAAAGTTTGTATTAGGAAAATTTGGTCAACATTTCTAAATAATTGGTTAAGTTTAAGCTTGCTTAAGAACAAGCAAGGTTCAATTGTGGGGGATTTGATATTTCTTGAATTAAACATATTTATCCTCACAATATCCTTCCCCATTCATTTAGTTTTGAAGAATTTGAGATCGGAAGTGATGGTTTGTTGATTAGAAGATATTCAAGGAAAAAATATTCCAAAAGTCTAAATTTGTGCAAAGGAATCAAGACTTGAGCCTAAGAAATGAACCAAGTAAAGTTTTGGAGTGAAAATAATGTTCCAAGTTAAGGCGCGGTGCACTTGGGGTTGAAATTGGCGTACCATTACTCTAAAAAGTGAAACATTGACATCATAAGCTAAATCAGTGAAATGGTGCGGAGAACCACCTTTTTGATGTGGCTCACCATAAGGAAGGTGCGACGCTTGGTGCGATGCACCAAGTGAAAATTAGTGTCATGGTGTGGAGCACCACCTTTTTTGTGCGTAGCACCGACGCTGAATCAAAATTGTTTTTGTTTTGATGCACTATAAAAGGAAGGGGATAAGAGGACCCAAAGGAGCTGCGATTGGGGTCCAAAATGGAGCCCTAAAATGGTCCCTTTCATGATTCTATGAAGATCAAAGCTCAATTTATGATCCAAGTTGAAGATTAGTGAAGATAGATGCTAGATCTCCATCATCAATTCACCATTTTTGTAATTTCTTTTCTTTTTAGCACCTGTTCTTATTTCATCTAGTTGTAATGATTAATACTTTTGATTTGCTTGATTTTGTTCTTGTTTCTTTAGTTATGTTAGCTTGGATTCCTTTGTGTTCACTTGATTATGAAACTCAATGCTTGGATTTGCCATAATTAATGAATTTGATGTTTGAATGAGTATTGAATGTTGAATTTGATTAAAGAACCAATGCTATTCTTATTTTAAACTACATTTTGATTACATAGATTGTTAAACTATCTTAGTGATTCTATATGTGATTCAATTTATGTTTCAACACTTTTGGTGATCTAGACAACTAAATTAGGGATTTTAAGTGATTGTGTCTTTGATTTGGATTGGTTTTCAAAAAGTTTCTTAGTCAACATTGTGGTGTTAATCATTTTAAGTGATTGTTTAGATTAAGAATTTTAAGCGATTTCAATTCAAAATCTAGTCTCAATGATTTCACTCAAAACATATTTTTAATTTTTTAAAGCGAGTCTATATGAATGAGCTTTGATCGATTGAAAGTTTTATGGAGATTGTGAGATTGAAATGAAGCTTTATGTTTTAAAAACATCTTTATGTGACAAATGAATGGGATAATCCATGGCAAAGGTTGAACAATCAAGTGAATACGTTTTTCTCGTATTTTTTTTATCTCTTTTAGTTCAATATTTAGTTTAATTCCAAAGTCTTTCAACCCCTCCCCCCCTTTACTTAGCATAATTATTAGTTTTCAGAATCTCATCTAAATCGCTCTCGGTGGAACAAACTTGGACTTGCTATTAGTTTTACTATACGATTAGGACTAGTTGCCTATTTGTGTGATAATTGTTTAGTAGTATTTTGTTGTTTAAATTTAAAGGTAGTGTATAAATTACACATCAATTAGACATAAAAATTTGATCCTCGGGGTATCCAGAACCTTTAGAAAATGTTTTTGGATTTGTAAAAATCAAGTTAGTTGTTACACTAGACATGTTTAAAATAGGCATGGTATTCGTTACACTAGACAAGTATTCTGTAACTAAAAATTTTTCAGGATTTGACCTTACCGGAATCGGGTTCTCCGGGAGTTACCTAACGGATGGTGAGGATGACTGATTACCGAAGTTTCAGCCGACGTTAGTGATATGGCCAAAATGGACGGTTTTATTTGTGCGGTGTCGTTAGGTCGCAACACGTCAGAATCAGCTACCAAAAGAGGGTAAGGGTTTTATTATTTATATTTAGCTGGGGTTTCCTAGCTATAACTCACCTACTTGTCTTCCTTTTAATGAGTAAGTGGTAAATATAACTCAGGTTCGTATTTTTGTATGTTTGCTCGGTAATGTGGGACAAAAGTGCCTATATAGTTAACCCTAGTGACAAGTGGTGATAGATTAAGAATAACTACAAATATATTAATATAACTATAAGGATAAAGATAGATAGGTATGAAGAATAGAATTCTGATGGGGAATTATCACAAGAGTTTAATTTCCTAGAATAAACACTAAACCTCAATCAATTGGGCTTTAATCCTAACTGATTTGTCACTAAGAGTTTAGGCCTTGAAGATTCTGGCTAAGACGGATATCCCTACTCCCAACGTTAACCTAGAGGGTTTAAACGACTTTATGGATAGAATCCTAGGTACATGAACAAAGTGGTATATCCCTAGAGGAAAGTCTCAGCTTTTCTTAATCCTAGTCGATTTAACTAAAGTAATATTCCACCACTTAATACTATGATATGCCTTAACATTAACAGATGTACAATCTTAGATATTCTAAGGTACTGCTAATTGGATTAGAGGTCTCTCCTTTACGATCACTTATTCAACCCCGGATCATCTTACAACATCTCAAGAACGTTGCTTCTGACGCGAATCATGCTTCTAAGCAGACTAGTGTTCATTGAACTCTATTTGCCTACTCTAATCACAACCTAAATGGGCATCTCTTCTTTGATGAATAAATGATTATTCATACGTAGGTACTATATCCCTGTTATGATGTTAAGCACACATAACTACTTACCCCTATGCTAGGGTTGATCAAGTCCTAATACTAGGTTATAGCCACGTGAATAAGCGGAAAGGGTGATCCGTAAATTAAACTTCTAAACCATCAAGGTTTCGGCATAATGATAGCATAAGTTTCAGATAAGATATTCAACATATAATAAACATTTGCAACGAATAGATAGGCATGTAAGATGAAAACAACTTAAGATAACAAGATAACTTTATTAAGTTAAGGAAAGCGTTCACCATTTACAGACGAGATCCGGACCATTACATGTGCTGACATCCTCTAGACTGCTCCTATTACAATCTTCAGCGTTCACCTCCGGGTACTTAATTTTCCGCTCGGAGGTGAGAAGGCCTTGAAAGCTCTAGTGAGAGAAAGTGTATTGTAGTGAGAGAGTGAAGAGAGGTGTGTTGAAATAAGATGACAAAAAGTCCTTAAATAGACTTGAATTTTCTCTGCAAACGGCTGGCAGGCCGTTTGGCAGGCCGCTTGCAGGGCCCATTTGCCATACCAGCCCGTTTGCAAGGGCCGTTTGCCCTGGCCGTTTAGCAGGCCGTTTGGCTAGCCGTTTGGGTTTCCTGGTCAGCTGATTTCCTGGATCGTAACTTGATTTCTTGTCTTTCACCGTTTTCGCTCTAGAATCTTCGTTTTAGCTCCGATTTTCTCGATTCTTCTTGCGTCGTCTTCGTAATTACTTTACCTATAAATCTAACCAAAAAATCGATTATTTTGCCGACAAAGTTTTGAACTTTATGCTTTTGGGACTCAATTTCGGGGGTAAAAACATGACTTTTTAGCCGATATCAGTTAGCAAGCTAACTGTGATGACCCGGAAATTTCTGACCAAATTTAAACTTAATCTTTATATGTTTACGACACGATAAGCAAAGTCTATAATGTTGAGTCTCAAAAATTTTGAACTGTTTTATATATTCAATTGACCTTCGACCATTTCCGAATATTCACGAACCACTACTTGTAAAAAGATACATATATATTTAAATATATAAATATATGATTTCTATTCATAATTATTATTATATTGTAATGTATAAATATTAAGTATTCAATAAATGTTATATAAAATATGATATAAAAGATGATAAAAGAAAATACTAAACAAGATGATTAGGAAATTATAAATATAAGATAAGTGTATAGTTATGATAGACTTGTTATTATGATATCATTATTACTATCATTAACCTTATTATTAATATTATAAATTTTATAATTATTAATATCATTATTATTATTAACATTATCATTATTATCATTATTATTAATATAATTATTAATATTATTATTAATATATATAATTAGTATATGATATAATCAGATGCAAACAAGACTCCTTTATTTCATTATCGCTTTTTCAATTTTTGTTTTTCTCCTGCTCGTGATCTCAATAACCAACCTCCACTATCACCTAAATAACAAATCGATCAATTCAATGTTTACTCAATTATGAAAGTGGGATAAATCATTTCACATGCGATAACACATATTATGAATCATCACATAGTACTACTCGAATCTTTTCTGCCTTTTGATTTTTGTGTGGGGTTGCAAACTAGCGAAATATCTTCTATATTACTATACAATTTAAATTCACGTGATTCCATCGATTACTGTTTTTCTCTTGGTCTCATTTGATCAACTTTCTATTAAATATATATATAACCACCATATTCTTCATAAACCCACAGAATCCAAATACCATTGAACCATCGAATTATTGCTCTCTCTCTCTCTCTCTCTCTCTCTCTCTCCATTTCCTACTTCAGTCTTGATTAAATCCACGAACAACCACCATAGATCCACGTTACTACACCGGTTACAACTGTTTCTTTTCTTTTGTTTCAGTTGACAAGACAACCCCAAAACTATCGCCTTTAACTTACTGCTACTCCTATGCGTATTCTCTGTTTTGTTCGTAGACCACATAATCCGAACACCAATATCATCTTCTACTCATCCCTTCTTCTATTGAACAAGATCAATAACCCCATCGTAAATTGTTGCAATTTATTCGTTGACTTCTATTCTATTCCAGTCGTAACCCATAAAGAACACCAACAAAAAACCCTATTGCTACTGCTCTCCTATTCGTAAACCATCACCACCACACCAAACCACCATTGATAAACACCTACTACTATTCCATTTCTATATTTTTTTTTATCGAACACACTTACATATTGCAGCTTCTTTCATTGTTCTTATAGTTCAAAAATCAACTTTTGATGCTGCTAAAGACTGTCGCTGCTACAGCAGCTTTGTTGCTGTAAAATGCCACCATAAACACCACAATATCACCACCTAGACCACCGTAAAAAGGCTGATGTACCTGCTTCAATTATTTCTGTTTTCTGTGGTTATCTTAACCTCAACACCACCTACTTTAACTGTATCTGTTTCTGACCGAAGCTCCACATCACCTTTAAGAACTAACGAATTCAAACCCACTTGCTTTTTGATTAAAGGTGATTATTATTGTTTTAAATTACTAGAGAGTGCTCCTCTTTCTTTTCCTTCATGGTCGACAATAATGAAACTAATAATTCCACTTGAATTATTAAAGGAGGTCTTTTTATTATTCCTTGTAAAAAAAAAAGTCTGCGTATAGATAATAGTCAAAGAATCGGGCTATTGATATAGGCCTGAGTAAATCTTGGGATTAGATGAAAGGTTGGGCCGTTATTAATTAACTGGATTGAAAATGGGATTGAACAATTGGGCCGTAATAGGTTTAAGTCATATTTGATGGACTGTGTAATTATTTAGTGTGTTGGGCCGAGTCCCTTTTCACGTTGGGCCGAATGAATTGTTTTTGGATTGATTACCTGTTGGGCCGATGATTGTTAAGTGGCCTGCCTTATTATTGAGCTGTGATATGTTATACGGTCGCTGTGGTGATGATACATGAATCACGATATAAACGATTATGTTTAGGATTAAGATGATGATGTATTATGGTATCGTATGGTTATCATGGTATATGATCATGATTATACAATGTTAACGATGATGGATGATGGTAGTTTAAATTGATAATGATGATCACGATTATCATTGTGATGTTAAGATGATGATGGTTATACATTGGAAATGATAGTGACGAGATGATTGTAAAAGATGATAGCTAAGTGATGATGAGGGTTATGATCAACGAGTAATGTTAAAATGTTTGATGATGATTCAAAACAGAAAACTAAGTTAAAAGATATTAAATTCTTAATAATAATATTAATAGAAAAACTGATACGGAGTAATGGTTAAGGATGTTATCGGGTTAGCGGGACGTCGCGGGTTCAAACCCGGACTTGGGCATTTTTTTTAAGGACTACATCTTTGAGGTAGTTATTTAATTTATTTACTTATCATTATTATTATTCTTATCATTATTATCATTATAGTTATAAAAATAAATGTTAGTATTATTAGTAAAATCATTACTTTTATAGTTAGTATTATTAGTATTATTATTATTATTATTATTATTATTATCATTATCATTATCATTATCATAAATATTATTATTATATTGTGATTACTACTTTTATATTAACAATATTATTAAAACAAATAAATATTTTCTATATAAGAGTATATATTACAACTACCATAATATTACATATAATTATATATATTAAGATCATTTATATAAATATTTATATATAACAAATTATTGATTTTAAATATAATATTAAACTATATAAATATTAACTATTTTAAATATATACAAATTAAATATATAAGATATATAATTTAAGATATAATATATGAGTTTATTTGATTACAATTATATGTGTTAATAAATATATAAATGA
The DNA here is from genome assembly GCF_046630445.1 of Rutidosis leptorrhynchoides. Taxonomy (NCBI): domain Eukaryota; kingdom Viridiplantae; phylum Streptophyta; class Magnoliopsida; order Asterales; family Asteraceae; genus Rutidosis; species Rutidosis leptorrhynchoides. The sequence goes on from NC_092333.1 coordinate 719,351,007, forward strand.
TATAGGTTCGTGAATCCGAGGCCAACTTTGCATTGTTCAGTTCTGTCGTATGCATATTTTTACTACAAAATATCGTATTGTGAGTTTCATTTGCTCCCTTTTTAAATGCTTTTGCAATATATATTTTTGGGACTGAGAATACATGCGCTGCTTTTATAAATGTTTTACGAAATAGACACAAGTAATCAAAACTACATTCTATGGTTGGATTATCGAATCGAATATCACCCTTTTTAGCTTGGTAGCCTAAGAATTAGGGAACAGACACCCTAATTGACGTGAATCCTAAAGGTAGATCTACGGGCCTTAACTCCCTCCATACTGGAAAATGGTATGCTTTAGTACTTCGAGTTATTAATACAGATGGATTTCTGTTTTGGGGATATTCTATATGCATTATGTTAACGTCAGTTACCAGGTGTTCAATCCATATGAATGCTTTTTGTATCTATGTATGGGACGTATATTTATGAGAATTGGAAATGAAAATCTTGTGGTCTACTAAAATGATGAAAATGGATGATTATGATAAACTAATGAACTCACCAACCTTTTGGTTGACACTTGAAAGCATGTTTATTCTCAGGTATGAAAGAAATCTTCCGCTGTGCATTTGCCCATTTTAGAGATACTACTTGGAGTCATTCATGGCATATTTCAAAAGATGTTGTATTCGAGTCGTTGAGTTCATCAAGATTATTATTAAGTCAATTATAATTGGATATATTATGAAATGGTATGCATGCTGTCAACTTTCGATGAAATGAAAGTTTGTCTTTCAAAAACGAATGCAATGTTTGTAAAATGTATCATATAGAGGTCAAGTACCTTGCGATGTAACCAAATGTAATGTATTCGTCTAGATGGATTAGGACGGGTCATTAGAATATCTGCCCCCATGATTGAAGTATCATGGAACTTGGTTGCGGTTTTCTCGTTCAGGGTTATAGCAAGCATTCCCACTGTATCTTACATGGTACTGGTGTTGATAGAAATCAATGAAGGACAGTAAGATACTTCATCGCGTCCAGAAGTCATGGATGTATCATGAGGTGATACATATATATATATCTGTTAAATCAATCAAAGAAGATTCAAGTTCATCGATCTTAAATGTTGATTGATCTTTAAGGAGATTATCCTTCTGGGAATTTGAGAAATCACTTTGTGTATCATGGTGCCCTCAGTGGACGAGACATATCTCCCTCATCAAGATAAGTTTTACCTCGATACCTTGTTTTACATTAAAGCGCAAGAGGATTTCTAGCCGATACGCAAGACTCCTTTTCAAGATTTTTCGGTGTCTCTTCGGCTGTTCTGGACTACTAATTCAGAGTTAAGCCAAACAATTGTGTCTTAACGTAAGTCTTTACTTCCTTTTTAAGGTGACTTTACGCCTTTTTTGTTGAAGTGTAACGATTGAGTGATTGTATACATGTTGAAAATGATCTCGCTGCAATTTGTTTCCATAAAACCTCGCAAATTGGTGATATTACAATGCATCATGCGAGAAAAACACTAGAGAACGGATTTTGTACAGCTGTGTGTACAAAATCCATTATGATGTTTAACATCTATCTAAAGTGTGGGTCTCACGCTGAAGTATGTGGAAACCATTTTGAAAATTAATTCATTTTGATTTGATATTTGAAGTACCATTTGTAGGTATGATCGATGTGGTTGATTGGCATTGTGTTCCATTTGGGTTTAATACACGACGTATCATTGAAATATAAGTTTGACGGACAAAATGGAAATATAAAATCCTTTTGCTTTTCAGACTTACACATCTTTGGTTGAAAGCAAGTAACTCATTGAATGAGTACTTGATTGGTTTTGAAGAAACTGTGTTGGTTTTTTGTTTATTGTATGACACATGTTTAGAAAACATATGCTTTTTAGGTTTAGAAACATGGTCAGTCTTATCACAAGATTTCATGGAAGGTTTCTTTGGTTTGTGTGGAAACCATCAATATTGATCTCGATATCCTGTGATTTTCCCATTTCTCCCATATCTAATTTCCAGAAACGGGATTAGTCTGAGTATGGCAACTAGAATGAACTCTTTGACCTGGAGATGGGGTTTTGTTAGAAGTTGAAGACTTTAATGGAGATTGAGTAGAAGCCTTCGAGTTTTTGGGTTTTCGGGTTAATTGTCTTGATTGCTCTATATACATGAGATCACCTTGTTATGTCTGATTTGTGGTTAGTTTAGTCTTGGACAATTTACTCAAATTCGGCTTTGAGTATGTCGAGGTGATAATTTCTTCTCAACTGTTTGAGGAGATTCAATTATAGATTAAGTCCCAACCGATATTGACATTTGCTCAAGAAGACTAGATGATTCAAAATACTCTAAATCATCATAAATTTCATCTATATCATTGAAGATATCGGTATGTTATTAAATGTTGGAGTTAAATTCAAGGTTTGGGTTCCTACAAATGTTTTTGATGGTTTGGTATCGGGAATGGCAACATTAATACCAACTGACACCATTTTGAGTTTTAAATGGTTTTCATTTTGAACCTTCGAGTTTGTTTGCAACTCATCCTTAAGTTTAGAAATTGAAGTTTTCAAACATAACTCACACGATTGAAGTTGCAAATATTTGTCATTTAAATCTTGAATGGTTTTCTTAAAACTGAGAGTTTCTTTGTCAAAAGATGTCGTTTTGGAAATCACTTCATTCTCAAGCATAGTTATTCGCATTTTGGTTTGAGAAATGAAGTCAAGTTTATTCTTTTCAGAACTCTTTGTTTGTTTCACAAGATCTGATTCAAGATATATGATTTTCCGATTTAAAGCATGAATGGCTAGTTCTGATGTGGGTAATCAAAACATTCAGTTGTAGCTCGAAGTTTGGAAATTTCAGCATGCAAATTAAGTGATTACCTCATATTTGGTGTTGAGATGAATATACATATTCTGAAGTCGAATGCGTTGTTCTTCAAAAAAAAATCGCTTTGTCGTTACATGTATGCTTTATGTTTAGAAAGTTGTTCTTTCATTTTGTCTTCAAGGATTTTGATTTGATCATACAACTTTACAACATGAGGATATGCATTCTTTAGTTCTTTCAACTCACTCTCTAGCTTTGAGATTTGCATTTTCAACTCTAGTTCGGTTGATTCCATTTGAAGATTGGATTTTGATGCAACAATCTCATCTTGGTACTTAAGTTGTAATTCTTTGTACGTCCTCGCTTGAGATTGTAAATCAGTTTGAAGAGTAGCCAATTTTCTTTGTAGTTGCTCATTCTTTGATTTGCTGTTTGAAAGATGTGAATCCAATTCCTTGAGTTGAGCATTTCAACTTTTTAATGTCCTTAGAAGACGCTTTATAAGTTCCCAGTTCGACTTCAAGTTTATAAATCTTCTTTTTCAAGTCTGATTCGATATACCGTGCAAATATTAATTGAAGCTGATAAGTCTCATACACCTTCACTTGACATGGAGGTTCATCAGAGTATATAATATGTTCTCTTGTAATGAAAAAACATTTAAATCTGCGATGTTGATGTTCATTTTCTTGTGTCAAAATTGGTTTTGCAGGTATTGGCTCTTGTTGAAAAGCCATTACGGTGAGAATTGAATTTTCCTACAGGAAGGAAACTGAATAAACCTGTAAAAACTGAAAAACTTCGTGAAATTTCAAAATTTTGAATTTTCAGTTTATCTAATATCTAACAAATTCACTTTTGGAGTCAATTTGGTAAGCATATCGGATTTTCTCGTGATACTCGTAAAACTGACAATCTAGAAGAAATTAACGAAATTTCAAAAAACCGGTCAAATGGTGACTTTTCGGTCTGAGGGTTGACCTTTGGTCAAAGTCAATGGGTAAAAGTCTAGTCACATTAATCAAAGATTCAAATCTTTACTCTAGAAGCCTTTTTCGTTAACTTTTTAAGAGAAAGTACTAATGAGCGTTAAGTTCTTTAGTTATAAAAGTAACGAATGGTTATTAGATAATATGGTGGGCCATGATTGAATTAGACTAGTTTAATGGGCCTAATATGTTTTTAATCATATTCATATTGGGCATTATCAAATAGATCTTGGAGACTTGATGGATTAAAACAATATTTGGGCTAACTGTGAGACAATATAGGCCGAAACAGATTATGCCATAACATTTGATTAAGAATTGGGAATTGGCTAGGTTCTTGGACTAGAACTCTTGAATCTGTGTAGATGAAAAAAAAAAAATGTATGCAGAAAAAGAATTGGGCAACGGTACCTGTTATGACTTTCGATTCATCAGCCAACGCCCAACTTGATTGTGTTCACATGTTCTATCATCGTATTATCGTGGTTTTATGACAAGATCGGATTATTGTTATAAAAAATGATAAACGTAACCTTAAAGGATATACGTAAGCATGTCATATATAATTTAGTTTCATATTTATAACTTAAACTTGTCAATTTGCCATTAATAATATTAATATCGAAATTATATAATTAAGGAAAATCGATACAACAACAACAACAACAACAACAACACTACTCAATCATCGTATATGCGAGATATGGGGATGAATAGAAGAGAAGTTGTTTCTCCAACCACGAATCGTGAAAAAATTCTCCACCCGGATGAAGAGAAAGTCATCCCTCTCTCTCTACTCCAGGGTAGAGAAATTGCTTCCGTGAGAACCTCCAGCCAAAAAAAAAACGAGACATCATGAAAATTGTATAAACAAATTTTCATGGGTTAAGTCTGCTGAAATTGGTACATAGCATTGCATTCTCCTATTTATATACTGCAAGAAGCGTTTTTTTTTCTTACATATCCTCATATGATGTGTTGTAAATAATTAATGATATGTTATTTGGTTAGCGTACAGAAACACGGCAGCAAAGCACAATCCAAAGAAGAACCAATCACCATAAAAGTGAATGAAAGCGTAAAAAGCCGTAAGTTTCATCGGACAGCGGTTAACGTGGAAAATAAAAGTCAACTTCCGAGTAATAAGGGTTGACTCACCAATCAGAACATGACGCGTGTCCATCTCTGAAGAAGAGTCTTTGACTTTTTGCCTATAAATAGGCCACCTAGATTCCATTGATACGTTATATACATCATTTTGTCAGAGTGGTATTTTCTCTTTCTACAGATGAACTTTCTCTCTCTAAAGTGATTGACCAAGTTTAACCTTGACTGGATTCGCAGATTGACTTTGGATCCGGTAATCATTGTATTCGGAGAGTACATGAAGACTAAAACTGCTCACCGTTAACGTGATTGTGATTTGCACTCGTATTTTATCCGCGATCCGGATTCAGTACGATCAATAATACATAGTTCCTAATGATAACCTTTAAGAAGTAGGAACAGACATTATATCTGGACCACATATAACATATAATGGAGAGATGAGAAACAACTAAAGGAGTTGAAAGTTGAAACAAAAGTAATGGCTTTATTTGTTACGAGTACTATATATCATTGTAATGATAGTGTGACTACTACTATTGTGATAATATTGAAGCAATTTGTATTCAAACAAGTATATTATTTCTAACATACGAGTCAATATCATCACTGTTGAATTCCCATAATTCTTTCATTCTTCTTATATCAATGTTTTCAGTAGTTCTTGAAGTATTATCGTTTTCAATGTGTTTACAATTTAAATCATCTTATTTGGCTCAAAATGCTTACGTCTGCAGACTGCAGTGTTTGTAGGCTATATAAGGTTTTGTTTTGATTATAAAACTCTTATAAAATTAGCCTGGTATTGACATAAAGAGAGCAAACAGTTGTAGCCATTCTCTCTTTGTACCATACCCAATGATCTGTCATATTGAAACAAACAGGTTCTTGACCCTCGTGACCGAAGGCTTTTTAGGCAAGCATTATGAAAAGCTCATTCAGTGTGACCCACGTACGTATGCGATATGTTTGTCAAAATTAGTTGATAGTAGCTTTTAGCTTGTAGCTTGTAGATTATAGCTGGTAGCTGGTAGCTGGTAGCTGGTAACTGGTAACTGGTAGCTGGTAGCTTTTTATATGTATTTAGTTATTTGACAGAGTAGCTGAACTGCTAAAATAAAGAGCAAAATGACAAAAAGCTAGAAGCTAATAGCTAGTTCTAGTAGCTTTATGTTTGGCAAAACTAGCTGGTAACTGGTAGCTTTTAGCTTTTAGCTTGTAGCTTGTAGCTGGTAGCTTTTTAATTATATTTTGGTGTTTGGCATAGGAGCACAATATATTAAATAAAGAGTAAAATGACGAAAAGATAGAAGCTAAAAGCTAAACGCTACTTATAGTAGCTTTTAGCTTTTAGCTTTTTTCATCTGTCTAAAAGTTGTAAGCTTGTTTACCCAAACGAAATTTTTTATTAAATAGGAGCTTTTTCATAAAAGCTAAAACCTAAAAGCTCCGCGCCAAAACATAGCCTTTACCTTTTAGCTTTTTCCATCTCTCAAAAAGATTTATGTTTTTGCAACCAAACAAAGCTTTTTATTTGACGAGAGATTTTTCATAAAAGCTAAAAGCTCCTAAATGATCCAAAAAGCTCTTTGCCAAACATGGACATAACATGTACAAGTTAATAAGCGGATTTCACGTTACAATCTCCATACTCACTACAACAAATTTGCTATTTAGTCACACATATTCTTACATGTTTTCTAAAAACGTAAACTTTTTTATTAAATTCTACACGCTTATAAATGTGTGTAATTGTAATACATTTATAAGCGTGGAAATCGTCATAGTTTCACACTCAACATTTTAAAGAAGAAAAATTCACACTTATTGGCATGTACGATCATAGATATAATTACAGTTAAGAGTGTTAAATAAAATTTGTCACACTAGATTTGTTTACGCTTCTTCTTGTGTGAAGAAATAAGGTGTCTCACACATTTAAATGTGATTAACTTTGCTTTTGTACATGTAACGACCCAACCCGTTATCCAACCGAAAATACTTAATTTTTTTTTTTACAAAGATCAGTTTTTCAGTCAAATGGAGCGCCACTTCATATAGGGGCGCGCCGCTCCGATTCCTGCTGTCCAAATTGTCATTTTTACGCAAAAAGATCTCCCGCTTCCCGACACTTTTAGTCGAAACGGTTTTCACAACACATTACAATAAGTAAAACTAAGAGATTTCCATAATAAAAACGAGTTTTACTACACCAGGCCCACATCGTCCCGAATTACGAATTTCGTACAAAATACAAGTTTCGACCACAAAAAGTTTAACTTCCAAACGACACTTAGAGCATGGTGTTTGGGGTTTAAACTACCCATATCTTGGTCGAACTTCCAAAAGCTAATCCCCCGAGAGCCACTAATCCAAGCAAATACCTTTACTCTTATCCACGCCGGAGCCTAAAAAGGTAAACAACGAGAGTGGTAAGCTAACGCTTAGTGAATGCAATAATTATACATATACATATATAACCTACTTACTTGCAATCACTTACATATTTACCGCATGCATGCTAGCAATATAATTAGCATACCAATCTCAAAGTATAACGCTACAAACCTCCGACATCACAAGCTAGCATAACAATAGCATATAAAACGAACAATAGAATATGCTACACTACAACACACAACCATGGTTAACCAATCGTACAAAGGAATGGTACTCGATTTTTCCATCGGTATTCATAACAACCGTTAGAGTACTTAACGCGTCGTATACTAACCCCACGGGTGGCATCTTAACACGTCAATACTTTACCCCGGGTGGCGTCTTAACACGTCGACACTTCACCCGTCATACTTCCCGGAGTGGTGTCTTAGCACGTCGACACTTCACCCCCGAGTGGTGTCTTAACACGTCGACACTTCACTCGTCACGTGAGATGTGGCGTCTTAACACGTCGACACTTCACACCTCACGCTACATAAATAAATACATTATATACACACACATATAATTATTCCACTCACCTTAACGCCTTTGGTGAATGATAACCGAACTTGCAACCTTCAATGTAACGTACCTATTACATCATGCATACAATCAATCACACAATCAAGTTGGTCAACCAACTCACTCACCATCCTAGTGTCATTTGGCCCATAGTGCAATTTCGACCCATTTGCACTCTTAATTATAATATTAGGTCAAATTCGCCAAACCCAACACTAACCAATTATGGTCTTAACACCCTTTTTAACACAATGTTAGCGCATTTTCATACCTAATTAACAATCTAGGTCACCCAAGGCTCATTTGACCCATTTCAAGGTTAACACACCCATTTGGGTCACCAACATGCCCAAATAATACCCACTTACATAATATCAAAGTGTGCTAGTGATTAACTAACCTTTTAAGACTCGTAACCACCAATTAACACTTTGAAACCTTAGGTTAGTTACTATTGAGTCCTCATGACTCAATCTTACCCAAAAACACCTGAATCACCAAATATGGGTTTTATGTTCACCATTTACCCAAACCCTAACCCTTATATAAATTAAAGTAAGGAAATCAAAGTTAGGACATACCACCACAATCAAAACGTAGCTAGTGGATAGATGAACAACTTTAATACACGGGCTTTGACCCGAAATAAACTTCTTCCTCCTTGATTTGAGCTTTCTCTCTCTCAAATAGGTTTCTCACTCTAGAACCTTTAATTGGAGAGATGATGTGGTTGGTGATAATGTTGAATGTGTTTCAACCACCACACAACTGGCCACTAAAGCCCCAAACTCGTCCTCATGTGAAAAGACAAGAATGCCCCTCATTAAACTTTAAATTAAAAACAAGAATCTGTCACAGGAAAGTTGCGCGGCGCGCGCCCTCAAACCTGCGCGGCGCGCCATATGTTCATATCAGTTTTTGTGCTTTTCATTTACACTTCACAAACTTTATGTACAACATAAATACTCTTATGCCCAATAAATATTTGGGTCTTACAGTACACAATCACAAGTTCGAACTTTTTTATTTACAATTTTATGTGTGAAACTATAAATTCAACACTTATACATGTAACAAACTTACACACATTTATAAATGTAACGAATTATTAAAAAGTTCACGCTTTTAAAAAAGTGTGTAAAACTATGTGTGACCAATTAGTTAATTTGTTGTAGTGACTTTGAAATAACGAACTTTTTAACAAACACATATTAATCGAATCTCAAATTTATATAAACTTGACAGATTATTTTTCAAATAACTAGATTATTTTTTCATTTAGATCAAAATGTACCGGCACCAAAAATTGATAATTAAGCTTCAACACCTTTGAGGGCACTTAGCCTCAACGCCACATATAATGACCGAAGAAAATATCATCAACTAACTTGAACACCAAAAAGAAAAATCGGATCACCACTGCATATAAATATTGAATGTATCAGTTTCAACTTTTTCACTGGCTCAATTAAATGTTGATTAGGCTTAAGCTAACATATGGGCTGAACGAGAGCTGGCATGGTTGGAGTATTTGTTGTCTTGGGTATAATTTCCTTTGTATCTAACATGTGAGTATGTATTCGTTAAAATATGTCTACAATTAGTCTATACTCGGTATGTGGTTAATTTTAGTATATATTGCCTCGGTGTATAGTCGTCTCAGATTGTAAATATTTAAGTATGTAGTCATTGCAATGAGTAGTTGCTTCATTATTGCTTCATTCTCTTGTTGTCTTAGTTTGTGCTCATGTGTTGGTATGAGTATGTGATCAGATACTCGAAATTCAAAACAAATTCAAAATTCGATATCTTCAAATTTAAGCAATAGATCAAGCTCAAATGTTTACAAAGATGCAATTAGAAAAGAAAGGGCTTTGAAAACAAATCCACAACAACCAAACTTAAATCCGCGGCTAGAACCATGCTTATCACCACTACCCCGTTCCCCATTAGTTACGGGTAACCACCACCAACTAGGTGGTGGATCACCTTCTCAACCAACAGAGAATGGAAGCTTGTATCTGACATTAGTCGGCCGCCATTGGTGGTGAACCACCAAAGTCGCATGTTATAAGTTATAAGAAGATCGGATGATCACTAAACCACCAGCCAGCCACCAGTTGTCACCACCAACTGGGTGGTGGAGCAGCAGCTCTTTCATCAGATCTGGAAAAGCCAGGAACAGACACGGAGAGGTCGGCTAACAACCATAGCATTCGGTGGCCACCACCAACTGGCGGTGCACTACCAGCTACTGTCGTAACAAGAAGTTCTAGCGAGGTCCGGTACCGAAAAAATTTGCTAAATAGAAAGTATGGTCTTAATTTCAAGAGAGAGCGTAACCGAATAACATTCATTAGGACCAAAAAATAAATTGCCCATTTTATTTGCAACCGTATCTAATCTAACATACTATTGAAACTATATACTATTCAAGCTAAGCTTTGCGGAGGTGACTAATATTCCGTACCACCCCCTACTTTCTCCCTATAAATAAAGCACACGGAAAGCGCGGAGTCCTAAGCCACTAATGTTGTGGTGAAGGTTATACCTCTAAAAATCCACTTTTATTGTAATGTGTCAACTAATCTTATTCAGGGTGTGTTTGTTTGCTTCTGAATGGAACCATTCAGATCTGAGCACTGAATCGGTCAGTGTTCAGTGTGTTTGACATGTACATCTGAATGAAAAGCTTCCTCTGAACGACTTCCGAACCATTCATATCCTGAAATGTCTCTATATAGTTCAGATCCCACTTCTCCCCTAAATACCCTTTTATTTCTCACTAGTTTTCATCTCTTTCTAATCACAATCGTGATTCTCAAATCTTCCACTGGTTGATATCCTTTCTTCAGGTAATTATTCTTCACCCTTAATAATCATCTACTTTGAAACCCTAATATTTTTAATTTTCCTTCTTAGATGTATATTTATTTATCATAAGTGTTTATATGATTCTAGTGATTTCTTACAAAATAACAATTTATTTTCTTCCTTATATGTTTCCATCGATTATACTCTGTTACATGATCTTTCTTTATAATGCTTATATCCTTTTTTACTATTTATCAATAGACCCAATATTTCTATCAATCCTTTTTTTTTATTATTATTATTTATGGATAGACCCAAAAACTTTTGATTTTAGCCTCTGTTGTATTTTAAGGATTTTTTGGGCTAATTAGGTGAATTCTATCTGCTGCGAAGGTTTATCCTTTTATGTTTGGGCTAATTATGCATTTACTGATAATGTTTTGGTGAGTATAATTGTTTGCGAACTTCTCTGTATAATTGATTTTTTCAGAAAATAATAAAGTGACAGAAGTCTCGGGCTTAATTGTGTTGATCGTAGTTAGAAAGGAATTGTTTGGAAAATTTGGTTTGTAATTATTTACATCAACCGCTTAGAAAGTTGTCACTGTATCTATATAATTGGTAGGCTTACAATGTTGTATTTAAGTGAATATCGTTTATTATTTATTTAAAGTTACATATATATACAGGGATAAAATTGTAATTTAGCTCATTCAGAGTGTTGATTCAGGACTCTTATCAAACAGTAAATTTTCATTAAGAATCATATTGATTCAGATTTTCCGAACCATTCAGAGCTCTGAACCATTCAGTGCTAAACCATTCAGTTTTATCAAACGCACCCTCAGTGTCTATCTTGAACTTTTTGACTTAGATCTTTTACGGTGCTTTTGTATTAGGGGACTCATTATCCACGTGAAAGTTCACCTTTGGCTTGCGCCAATTTAATGGCGAAGATAGGCAATCATTCGTGAAACAAAGCGCCCAAAAAATTACACCGTTTACTTGGCGTTGAATGGAGGTGGATGGCTTGTCCCACTTGCTTGTATACTTTTTTTTTTTTAGGTATTATATAGTAAGACGATATGGAGTATTTAGTGAAAGATTACATGTTGAAAAATGTTGACGTTGATGTAGCGTTGAAGTAGAAGAGAGAAGTTCACTTAATGTAAAAATGTGAAGTGACGTTATACGTACATCATAACCCGTAATGTGTAATCCCTGGCTTCATTTACACCCACTCCATTATTTTAATAATAATTCTAGTTCTAATGTTTATGTCAACTACGTGTTAGATGCGTGTCTTGTAATTCAAAATATAATAAATAATAAATATATGCATATACATATAATATAAATAACTACCAGTAAAAGAGTTCAACACTTGCTTCGCTGGGGTTAGCAAAATTTTTTTGTTTGCAAATTCAAATATCTTTGCATTTTGCAACACTGTACACAATTTTAAATAATGATGATGCAATTTTAAATAATAACGATGCAATTTCGAATAATGGCTACATCAATAGGTGTGTAAGTACCCTAAAATGTTTTAAGAGAGAAGACTCGAACTTGAGACATTAAGGTGTTGGGCGTACCAATAGGTAGCCAAAGGGATTATTATTATTATTATTATTATTATTATTATTATTATTATTATTATTATTATTATTATAACAATAAGAATAATATTTCATAGTTTTTTATCATTATAACAGATGCTGAGGTTGAAATAAGTAATTAATACAATATTCGAAAGTCAATGTTGGGTACAGATATTATATTGACTTATAAGTAACGTCAGGTTAAAATTTAAGTCAAGTAATTCAGGTTAAAATTTAGGGCAAAATGTTTATATCCGAAACACTTTTAAAGGATATGTTTATTAAAAATCACAATCACATCACAAAATTATAATATAACTCGAGCAAAATTGAATTCCCGTTAAAAATCAACTATTTGAAAAGGAAATATAATATACTTAAATCATGCTAAATTATACGGATTACACTAGTTATAAACAGTAATAGCCTCTTCATCGATCTACACTAGCACTAAATAAAGCTAGGACGCATACTTAACAATCATAGTTTGACCTTTTTCTCCTCACAAAATTAAACACGAACACATGCATACTAACTTAACTTGGATATTAACCATGAAGAGGCCGTGTGATGTTTATTGTCGTCATCGGACTCCACATGAGATCGATAAATTATCAAATTTGGTTTTAAGTTGAAGTTTGTGATGATTAGATTCTTATTAAGTTTCTCATCACCTTCGATAGGCAAGATATCTTGAATTGCACTTGGCATGGGTTCATCTTTCATTATGCTTCTCCAATATTCCCTTGGATTGCTTCTTGATTCATTACTTCTCATAATCTAATCATTTAAACATATGATATAACAACACACTATTAGCAAAAAAAAAAAAAAAAAAAAAAAAAAAAAAAAAAAAATTCAAAAAGGATCGACTAAACAAATAAAAAGGATTACAAATAAGGGTTTGTAAGCAATTGCTATATGTGGACATGAATTTAATTAATTAGATTAATGCTTACCACGAGAAGGGAGAAGAGGATAATTAACTTTGAGAGAGACTTCATCATGCCTTATGGTAATGTTCCTTTCGGGTTTAGCATTATTATTTATAGATTGAAGATTGGATACTCCTATTCCATATTAATAGTCTCCAATCTTATCACTGTTGTACTTTTTTTAATTTACAGTCTATCATTTACTTTTTTATCCTTTTGTCTTATACTGTGTGTACCAGTGTTGTAAAAGTCGGCCGACTTGACCGATGCGTCGTTTTTTTGAATTCTCCGTCCCGTTTTTTCTGAAAACGATTCAAAAGACGGTCAAAGCTAAAATTTCGGTCAAAGTCTGTCAAAGACGGTCAAAGTTGGTAAAAAACGGTCAAAATCAGTCAAATTTTCGTCAAGATGTGATATGTTTTAAAATTAGGGTTTGTTTTCATTTTTTGGGCCACTCTTTTCTCTGTGTCTTTACTGATTATGTACTCGATAACATTAATTGAGTTTGAAGTTTAATTTTATTTAAATTCAAGTTTTTATTTAAGTAATTTATGGTACATAATCAACTATTTTATACATATATAAATATATATTTAAGAAATTATTAATAAAGTCAACATTGGTCAACGACCGATGCTTCCCCGACGCGTCCCTGACTCGGCCGACGCGTCTATTTTAGATCTCGACCGATGCGTCCCCGACTCGCGACTTTTACAACCTTGCTGTTTACAATAGTTAAAGGTATTAAGATATTTTTCTTATTATCATTATCAATTTATGATTTATGATAATAAACTATTAATTTAAAACAATTGTAGTAGTATACTACTCTTCCGTTTTAACTTAATAAGTTTGTTTTCTTTTTGAATTGTTATAAATTAAAAGTCTACTTTCAAAAATAATAAATAAGAATAACAAAGTAAAGTTTTTTGTATTTTTGTTTTATGTATATAAAACAAATAAGATAATTAAGAAATAGTTGATAAAAGGTATTGATTGATAATTTTTTAAATTGTGTATTTTTTTTACGTGAATTATTACTTATTAGAGTACTGGATGTGGTGACGCGTCAGTTCAGTGTTAGTTCTGTGTCTTGCTGATGACTGGACGCTGACTAGACTGACACTGAAAACTGACATTAGTGAAAAAACAGGGGAATTGAAAAGAATGTCAGTTCAGTGTCTTAAAAAGAGAAAATATTGTATGTTATTATTATTTAATTATTTTCTAAAATTAATTTAATTATTTAAAAAAACAATATTAACACAAAATAAACTTCATTAATAATAAAAAAAAGGTTACATAATTAAAAATTACACTACAAAATAAAAATGCAATGCATAATAAAGACGTTATTTGTAACTCGAATATCCAAAAGATGTTCGACCAATTTCACTCTTCCCCCTCATCCTCCGCCTCCTCTTCCTCCTCCTGAGCTCGAATATCCCAAACATGTTCGACTAAATCACCTCGTAAACGTTCGTGCACCTACCGATCGTGTAATTCCTTCGTCCTGGCTTTATACTCTTCACATCTATCGTACCAAGTAGTTTGCATGTTCTGAACCGGTTCATACACCCAATTATTCTCAGAAATGTTGAACCCATTATCTTCAACTATCATGTTATGCATTATGATACACGCATACATAATTATTTGAATAGCCTTCAACGAATAAGCCCTTGCAGGTTTTTGTAGTATATGCCAACGTCCTTGTAAAATACCAAAAGTCCTCTCAACATCCTTTCTTACCTTAGATTGTTTGCGTGAAAATTATTTACTCTTGGGATCAGCTGCACTCGAATACACTTTAACAAACGACGCCCATTGAGGGTAAATCCCATCCGCTAAATATTAACCCCTTTTGTACTCCACACCATTAATAACATAAGGGATGTTTGAAAAATTATCATTAAGCATCGATTCGAACAAAGGACTGGTATTTAACACATTTATGTCATTATTTGACCCAGCAACCCCAAAATAAGCATGCCATATCCAATTATCATACGAGGCAACGACTTCAAGCATAATAGTTGAATGACTATGATCTCCTCGCTTAAATTGGCCTTGCCATGCAACCGGACATTTTCCCCAAACCCAATGTATAAAATCTATACTGCCTAGCATGCCGGAAAAGTCATGCTTTTCCTCATGAACCTCGTATAAACGTTCCATGTCCTCACGAGTAGGCTCGCACGTATAATCATTTGAATATAAAACAACAATACATTTCGTAAAATCTTGTAAACTTTCACGAGCTACACGTTTCGACATTTGTAAATACTCGTCTAACGCGTAGGGTGCATAACCGTATGCCAACTGACGAAGTGCCGCCGTTATTTTTAAATGTGTACTAATGCCTAACTCTCCACGGCAATCAGGTCTAACATGAAACCATTCAAAATATTTAGGTAAACGATTTGCAGAAAAATTTAATATACCTTCCATAATTCGGTTGAATACACTTCTCCTCATTCGAAATCGACGTTTGAACTCCACTTCGCTATACTTCGGACGTTCAGCAAAATAGTCTCTTATGAGGCGATCATGTGCTTCATGGTGATCACGTCTGATATAGCGTCGCGTTAAACGAACATTAGAACTATCCCCCTCATCACTTTGATCGGCCTCTAACATTTCGAGTGCAAGCATCGTATACTCATCGTCGAAAGATGAATAAGTCATTGTATTTTATAAACTATTTTTTTGATTGTATAAAAAATGAGAGAAGTAAGGTTTGTGTGAGTGTATAGATTGTGATTTTTGTGTGTGTATATATAGAGGTTTAATATGTTATTTTAAGGGAAAAAAAATTACCCGAAGTCTAACGGCTAAATATTTGAAACGGGGGCCCACAAAACTATCAACAAACTAAAGTCTTGCACCCGACGTCGGGCTGGTCAACGCTGCACCGACGCTGGGCAGGTGTGGTGTGACCGTCAGTTAGGCTGAAATCGGATTCCGACGCCGAGAATCACCCCTCCACACCGGATGCTCTTAAATTGGAATGAAAAATATCACTATAGGACGAATCTAGTACTAGTTTGACTTGCTTATAACTTTATATCCAAATGAGGGTCCCATGCATGTTAAGTACTTGTAGATCCCATTTGCATGATCACGATGTTGATGTAGACATAGGTGATAGGTGTTATATTTTTAAAATCATGTCGATAGGAGTATATATCTCTAAAAACTACTATAGAATTGTCATCATTGTTGTCTAGAAAATATTCGCAATCTAGATTATTCACCCATCAACCATGCATGTTAGCTGAGGTGTAATCGTTAGATTATTTGTTACTTAGACGTTTCTCAGTTTAATCCAACAATTCAAATTGTCTATTGAGTGTCGCAATAGGAAAAGTCTACCTTTTATAAACATGGACATAAATAATTTTTATATCTTTCATTCAAGATGATATTAATAAATAAGATTATGACTACATAATGATGTTAATGAGCACTTAGTTAAATCAAAACCTTTCAACATTCAATATCCAATGATAATGTGTGTCACTAATGTTAGAATTATCCAAATTAGTTGACCATTTTATGTTTTGCCTTTTTGCTTAATATACGCGAGTAATCACTACAATAAAAATAGTAAATAGTCATATGTGACAATCTTTTAGTGACGATTTATTATTTAATCATTAATAATAATGATATGTAGCTACCATTAAAAAAGTCGTCACTAAATGTGGTATTTTAGTCTCTAACAAAATTTTGTAACGGATCTATAGTGACGCGAATTGACCAATCTATTTTGGTCACTAACTTGATTTAGTGGTAAACCTTGTGTTTTAGTTCATGTGGTAGTTGTCTGTATCTCTTAGCGAGAGGTCATGAGTTCGACTCAAATGGGGTGCATCATTACACACAAGGTTGTCCTTTTACCCTTGAATTCCACCCAAGGGTGCTTTCCGCACATCGCGTTGCGGGGGAAGTGGGGTAGGGGGGTTTTACACCTCATGCCCACGGATTGGGTCGGGTTTTCTCCTGGGTAGCAGTTAGGGGCGGGTTATGCAACTGCGGGAGATGAAAGTGTGGGTGGTTAAGTCTCCCCTGGGTGATACCGTACTGTTGTTAAAAAAAAACTTAATTTAGTGGTCAATTTAGTACTATTAGTGACCAATAACCTCGTCACTAAAGATGATTTTACTTGTAGTGAGTTCTTGTGTTTGTGTCAGGCCTATTATGATTTGTGTCATTCTTATTAATAGAGTTTCTAAACTCTTTTTAACCACGTCAGTAGTTATTAGTAAATCTTACATTAGTTTTTATGTAAAAACTCGACCCATCTTCATGGTTTCTCAAACACCATCGCCTAAATTGTTTTTACCAAAAATGCCCCACTACAGGCGTTTGTGTGACATTTTTAATGACACCTTGTAGTGATTTTGGATAGAAATGCCCCACATCCATTGTCTAATGTGTACGTACGTATAATAACGTATGGTTTAAATTTCAACCTAATAATCTCTCCTAATATTCTAGACTTATGACATTATCATTTACTAGGGTCCGGCTACCAAAACCCCTATCCTATAACTGGCTAAACTTGTTTTTATGTTTTATATTTTTTTTTTCGATTTTGACGGCTGGCGATGGGTTTATGATCTACATGCATATACTACATACATACATGATAACATGAATACATTACATGATACAAGTTGCAGTACATAAATTTAACTCCTTTTTTTTTTTTTTTAACAACCCCTATCCTATTATATCTTTTTTTAAAATAAATAAATATGTACTGTACTATTTAATTTAACTCTTTTTTTTTTTTTAGGAAGGCATCAAAATTTTATTAAACAAAACCAAAGGAGTACACAAGCTTTTGAGGATAAAGCTTTACATGAAGCTAACTCGACTAGATATGATCTTTAAATCAGTAATTTTAACTTTTTTAACCATACTAGCTTATCTTGATTTTTATCCATACCTTATCTTGAGTTTATTAACACAATAATTTAACTCTTTTAACACATACTAGCTTATCTTAATTTTTATTCATACTACCAACTTTATAAAGTTACTCATACGTATGAAAGGCGCGTTATCTTCACAGATAGAGATTGTCCCTGATTCATGTCAACAAGTATTTTCAAAAGCTAATAAATCACTTAGTACATGGCATATTTGGCAACTTATTTGTTGTTGTTAATTGTTTGTTTTATACTTCCTTCATCACAGATTAATTATTTGAGACAAAAAAACACACAGTTTAATGAACGTCATTATCACATTGTACTTTTTCTTTAATTTACAATTTTACTCTTACTTTTTATCTATATTTTCGTTTTATATGTAAAAGTTAAGGGCATAAAGGAGTATTATCTTATTATTTTTATCTATTTATTTATTTATGGAAGTAGACTATTAATTACGGACATCCTAAAGTTGCATGAACTATTAATATGAGACGGTATATATTTAGTAAATATAATTAATCTTAATAAATTAAAATTCAAAATTCAAAATGAAAACACAAAGAACCATAAGCGTTTAGTACTAAAATATACTACTAATTTATTTAATTTATATTTATATTAAGAGTCAAGTTGACATGATGCAAAGTTGTCAGAGGTGTTGGCTAGGTAGGGAGGGGGATTCTTTAGATTTACCCTTACTATATTTATGATTGGCTATATTAAGTGTCTAATCATGGTTGGCTAATTAGGTTTATATCATTTTAAATTAGGCTAAAATCGGTTTAAATTAGGCTTAAATTCAATTCAAATTATATAATATGGTTGTTTAAATTGGCCTCTGAATTGGTATAAATTAGGTTGGAATTTTATGGTTTAATAACATGTGTTGATTTTTTTTTTTTTTTTTTTTTCAAATTCAATCACAAACTACCCCACACTTTATTAAAAAAACAAATCCACCCCCCAAACAGGGGGGTAAAGTGTCAATTAACCATTCTCATAAAAAAATCTTAAACAAACTCCACCCAAATATTCAACGGGCCATATCTTCGCACTCGCAACGAGTTAAATTTTTCCGCCACCATCGTTAAACTCGAAATAATTTTAGGAACACAATGTCACTAGCTATACGCAAAACGGGCGCTTTTTAAAAAAACGCTAAATATTTGGGGTACTTTTCATACACGTTAATTCCCCGTTAAATTTTTAAAAGTCGACAACTCCATAGCGAAACGCGGAGATGCACATATATTGTTAATTTTAAATAACATTTAAATCTTTCACGAGTTATACCTTTTAGTTCGACTCGAGTTGCGTTTCAACATCATCATCGTTAGCCACAAAAAAATTTTACAAACTAAACGCAATAAAATACATTAAAAACCGAACCCCCGGCGCGAAGCGAGGGTTCGAACACTAGTTAAGAGTCAAGTTGACATGATGCAAAGTTGTCAGAGGTGTTGGCTAGGTAGGGAGGGGGATTCTTTAGATTTACCCTTACTATATTTATGATTGGCTATATTAAGTGTCTAATCATGGTTGGCTAATTAGGTTTATATCATTTTAAATTAGGCTAAAATCGGTTTAAATTAGGCTTAAATTCAATTCAAATTATATAATATGGTTGTTTAAATTGGCCTCTGAATTGGTATAAATTAGGTTGGAATTTTATGGTTTAATAACATGTGTACATATATGACCAAAAGACTTATAGTGGTATGTGAGGAGCTACTTTAATCAAGAGGTTAGAGATTTAAATATCATGATAGGCATGTGTATATTCATGGTATAAATTTGTGTAAGATGTGTGCATTTACGTTTTAGAAAATTATATGTGTACATATGTTCTTCAAACATTGGAAAGGGAGGGAATGACGCAGAAAGGTAAAGGAAATTATGATTGGTAAGTTTTAATCTAATGGTGGGCTAAATTAAAGTGGTCGGTATTATCTTGAATTAAAACTAGACATAATTAGCTGTAGGCTCCCTTTTTCGAGGTTGATTTTTCCTGAAAACCACATTTAGCAGACGCGATTCCTGAATGTAGTTAGATGTGATTATCGGTAGAAGCATAATAGGATCTTATGTCAATTGTCATGGGGAATTACAAGATGACTAAGGTAGTGTCTTGAGTCGAAAAGTAGGTATAATGATATGTATACTTGAAAGAAATGGACAATTTATGTAATTTGTACTGTATAAATTATTACCGTCTTTTCTAAAACAAAGAAATCATAAACAGTAATGTATAACTAATACTCTATGTGTTACAACTCAACTAAATGTTCGTTTACCTTCGTCATTACAAACCCTACCTCTGTCATTCTTCCACCCTGATTACAAACCCTACCTCTCTATTTGATTTCCCACATTTATATCATGCAATTGTTTTTTTTGTTACTTTGCTTCACATTGCAATAAACTTAACTCCATGTATTCTCTTTCTTTCATTTTTGTTTTTTGGTTTTTCCAAAGAAACGTTTATAGCTTGTACCATTCTATTATAGTAGTCTTAAATTTTTTTTCGTTATTTCGACGTACACAAACAGTCCTTGCGACTGATCGTCATTAAAGAAGTCGTAAACTCACTTCAAATGCAGAGGCGATTCTACCGTTAGGGTACCATATATTAACTACAGGGTCCCACTAGATTTAACTATACGGCCTCATGTATTTATGAAATTTATGAATTTTAAAGGTAAACAACCATTAAAGTACCCTTCATATAATTTGATTTGAAAGTTTGTTCCAGAACTCAGTTGAATTTCTATCCTGGATTAGCTAAAGTGATTTCGTCATTTTCTCCTTTACCCACCCTTTTCCATTTTAGGCTTTCACCCTGTCACGTGGCATATCTCCAAGAAATAACATGTACTATTATCACTTTTTAGATCTGGTTCAAAAAAGAATCCATCTTTTAAAAAATTCATATAACACACAAAAGCCATATTAACCATTACATCTCACCACATATTCACTAAATCCCACTAACTTGAAACTAAAACAACTTTAATTGAACAAAATTGTACTACAAGATTTATGTTTCTCCGATAGATTCGCAAACCTTAGTTCTTCAAAACACATTATTATTTATCATATGGAGTGTTGCAAAAAATGACTGAGGCGGTCGTTGCAATGGACGACGCAACAGATTTGATGGTGTACCGTCGCAAAGGGTAAAAGTTGATCAAAAACGGTAAAAAACGTTTAGAATCCTAAAAAACGGTCGAGACATGGTCGAGACAAATGTGACCAACTTTAACTTTCTATATATATTGCAAACACAAATATTTTAAATTAAAGGAAAATATCTATATTTAAATATTGATGTTTTAAATGTTAAAGGTTTAAATGTTTATGTTTGAAATATTATGTGCAATGTATTTATCTTTAATTCGAAATGTTTATTTTAGAAATATATATATATATATATATATATATATATATATATATATATATATATATATATATATAAAGTCAATGTTGGTCAACATTCGTCTCAATCCCGTCTCGATCGTTGTGACACTCCAAAGTACCGAGACCGTCTCGACCCCGTCTTACATCTTTTTCAACCTTGTCTACACTCCTCATTCCCCCATATTTGACATATCAATGACATACCTCCAAAAAATCTAATCATTTATTCTACGTCAAGTCACAAATATCCATGGTCTTATTAGATTGAGTTGTGATTGCAAGTTTATGTCATCACTTTAACATCCATCCTTATCTTAATTTTTTTTTGGACTGTTTAGTATTATATTAGACCATTTTTACAGTTCGAGTACGTAATAAAAACTTACGAAATTAGAATTACAGGAGTTTGAAACTCCAGTTTGACGTATTTCACCTTCAATCGATATTTCTAAAACCGGTTTGATTACGTAGCTTCCAGGTGTTGTACATTATGCTAACTAATCTGCGTACGTGGGCAAACCGGCCTTACTGTTACTATTATTTTGACTAGCAAACTGACTAGAATATTTACTAGCATATTGTTATTTTTGACTATACATATATAAATATTGTTATTATTTTTATTTTTTTTTGAAAGGCATGTTAGTTTTCATCGCACGGTTAGTGGTTAGATCGCATCGCATCGCACTTTCCAGGAGGAAACCGCCACCATCCAAACGGGCAGGTGGGGAAAACCCCCTGGTGAGACTCGAACCCGGGTCTCCTCGAAAACCATGCAAGCATGGTTACCAATGAGGCAAAGCCCCATTGGCAAATATTGTTATTATTTGTGTCTATTGCTATATTGTTATTATTTTATACTTACACTTATTATTTAATACTTATTAAAGATACAAATAGTAATAGTAATAACATCATAAACAATATAATTTTATTAAACAAAATTCTAACTATTTTTATTTGTGCCACTTTTGACTTTTCAAAATCATTCTTTGGAAACTTTGGCCATAAATATTTTTATTTGTGCTATATAATATTTGATAGAAATTATATGAATGATAATGCTAAAAACGAACATATATTTTATAGCATTATCCTTCAAGAAAAACAAGCTTTTAGTTGCAGTTGTTCTATTTACAAGTGATATTCGTTTAAATAATAAAAGGTGAAGACAAAAGACAGATTTGACGATTTGAAGACGCAAATGACCAAAAAGATAAAAAGTACAAAGTACAATCCAAGTGGTTCAAATTATTGCTGAGAAACGTCTAAAAGTTACAAGAGTACGAGCCGCAAAACGCAATGTACAAGATATTAAATTGTACGCAAGGACGTTCGAAAATCCGGAACGGGACATGAACCAACTATCAACGCGCGACGCAACGGAGCTAAAATTACAAGTCAACAATGCACAAGAATATAATATAATATATAATTAATTATATAAAATTATCTATATTATATTATATATTAAATAAATACGCGCATCCCACGTTTTGGAATCATGTGTGAGTAGGAAAAGGCTGCCATGCGATCGCATGGCCTGGAGGCTTTAAACCCATGCGATCGCATGGTTCACTGTAGCTGGCCACATCTATAAATTGAAGCGTTTTTCGGTCGAAATAATTACACCATATCATATATCTTACTCTCTCTCAATATATTTATATTTATAATTTTAATTTTAATTTTAATTTTAAGTTAATAATAATAAGGTTATAGTGGCGAATGTTTTAAGTTTGTAAGTCGAAATTATGTCCGTGTAATACTACGCGATTAATACTCATTGTAAGTTATGTTCAACCTTTTTAAATTAATGTCCCGTAGCTAAATTATTATTATGCTTATTTAAATCGAAGTAATCGTGATGTTGGGCTAAATATTAAAGACGGGGTTATTGGACTTTGTACCATAATTGAAGTTTGAACAAAAGATCGACACTTGTGGAAATTAGACTATGGGCTATTAATGGGCTTTATATTACCTAAGCGATACCTCGTTATTTTAATATAAAGGTTACAATTTGACGTATCTATATATAACAACATACGCTTAATCGGGTACGGTGGGCGGGATATCTATAAATACTAATAATTATTCATTTGACCGGACACGAAGATGAATTAATAGTCACTGGACTCATTAAAACAGGGGTGGATTACATTCAAGGGTAATTGGTGTAATTGTTAACAAAGTATTAAAACCTTGGATTACACGCAGTCGATAACCTGGTGTATTCATTAAACAAAGTATTAAGACCTTGTTACTGTTTGAATCCCCAATTAGTTGGAATATTTGACTTCGGGTATAAGGATAATTTGACGAAGACTCTCGCAGTTTATAATTATAACCGATGGACTATTATGGACAAAACCAGATGGACATATCGAATAATCCAGGACAAAGGACAATTAACCCATGGTAATAAATTAAAATCAACACGTCGAACATCATGATTACGGAAGTTTAAATAAGCATAATTCCTTTATTTTATATCTCATCGCACTTTTATTTACTGTCATTTTATTTATTGCACTTTTAATTATCACATTTTTATTTATCGTCATTTACTTTACGCTTTAAATTAAGTTATATTTATATTTAATATTTTACATTAGATTTTAATTGTGACTTAAGACATAAAATCGACAAACCGGTCACTAAACGGTAAAAACCCCTCCTTTTTATAATAATAATACTATTATATATATATATATATATATATATATATATATATATATATATATATATATATATATATATATATATATATATATATATATATATATATACAAATATAGTTTAAAATATAATATAGCATTAAATTTAGTTGTATCTCTGTGGAACGAACCGGACTTACTAAAAACTACACTACTCTACAATTAGGTACACTGTCTATAAGTGTTGTAGCAAGGTTTAGGTATATCCCAATCAATAAATAAATAAATAACTTGTGTTAAATTGTATCGTATTTAATAGTATTTCACAATAAAAATATAACTATTTCGTATACACCTCGCATAACATCAAGCATTTTTGGTGCCGCTGCCGGGGAACACTCAAACGTCGAAGCGAAACGCTATAAAAAAATAGTTTTTAAGTTATTTTTGTAAAAATATATTTATATAAGTTATTAGTTTTTAAAAAAAACAAAAATATAAAAACATAAAAAATATATATATAATTATATATCTATATTTTTAAGTGTTTAAAATTAAAAAGTTTTTATTTTTAGTTACAAAAACTAATAAGTAATTGTTAAAATATAAGTTTTATTTAAGTTATATTTTATAAAATTTAAAATCAGAAAATTAAATCAAAGTAAAAAAAAAAAAACAAACTGAACCTGTCGAATTTTTCTCTGCATCATTTCTGAACCTGCAATCCATGCGATCGCATGGATGCAGCCCTTTAATCCCATGCAACCGCATGGTAAACTCTGACACGCCAGACCTGGTACAGCATTAATGACAATTAGGTTTTAAATTAATTATTATTATTATTAACCTTAATTAGGTTTTAGTTATTTAATTAGTTTTTAATTTTAAGTTTTAATTTATAACTTGTAATATTCAGTTTTTATTAATTATATAAAATTAATACTTTTATTAAAAAAATAATATTTTTATAAAAATAAGTAATTTAATCATTTTTTGTATCTTTTTATAAATTGTATATTTTTAATCGTTTAATTCATAAATTGAATATTTATCGTTCGTAACTAGTTTTAAACTTAGTTTTTGCCGTAGTATTTTATATTTCTAGATTTCTACGCTTTGCCGTAAAATCCCTTAAGTACTTTTTCTTTAAGACTTGAGCGCTTTAGAATTTTACGACGTCACTTATCGCTTTAATATTTAATACTCCCTCCGTCCCACTTCAAATGTCCACCTTTCTATTTTGGGACGTCCCATATCAAATGTCCACTTTGTATATTAAAAAATGAAAAGATGTTATTCTGGAGAGAGAAGATTTATGATTGGTGAAGAATGAAGTTAGTGGGATTTCCTAAAACTGTGTGCAAAAAGTAAGTGGACACTTGTAATGGGACGGAGGTAGTAGATTTTAGTGCCTAATTAAGTTATTGCCGTTTTGGATATAGAATTCCTTTTAAGCTTTAATTCCTTTAGACTTAATTTTTAATATTTAGTTTTTAGACTTTTAAGTTTCGACGCTTTACTTTCTTATTATTAATTTTCGACCTTTTATTTTTCGACGTTTTTCGATGCACTCTTCTTCTTTCTCATTTCTACGCTCTAGTTTTTAGGACATAGAATTTTCTTTATTTTCTTTAAATTTCGATGAAAAATTATTTTAAGCGGTTAAATTGATAGACATCCAAAATTTTCTAGTTCGTAGTAATAGTTGGATTTGTTAGTGGCGAGTTGTGGGCTTCCGATTTAAAGGGTCCTGGCTACCTGCTGCATCTATTGGCTATTCGAAACGTGGGCAAAATCAGAAAAGTCTATTAATTTGATAACTTATATAATTTTTATCTTTTATAACTAACAGGATATTCAGTGAATGCACCGAGCAAAACGTTCACCACCTTTCATGCGTTCACCACCTGTAACTCGATCAAGACATCTAGCCAACATTGTCGTCATTGATTTTTCTTTAGAATCATCATCTAGTCGACCAAGTACTCCAATTCAAATTTCTGATAATCCATTTTTTGAACCCGACCTCACAATTGAGAATCCGGAGGATATTCAAGGACAATTCAGAGATCCTGAACCACTAATCTTTCCTCCTGAACCACAAATCACCCATCCAGAGATTGTCGAGGAAGAAATTATTAAATCAGAATCCTCTAGTGATTCAGATTCAACAAATTCAATCATGAAAAATCAGGAACCTCTAAGTATGAAAGATCGAATGAGAGCTAAACGTACTGGCCAAGGTCACGCAATTACTCAACCAGACATTAATGCGCCAGATTATGAAATCAAAGGACAAATCCTACACATGGTAACTAATCAATGCCAATTTAGTGGTGCGCCGAAGGAAGATCCAAATGAACATCTTCGTACCTTTCATAGGATCTGTACTCTATTCAAAATCAGAGAAGTTGAGGATGAACAGATCTATCTCATGTTATTTCCCTGGACTTTAAAGGGAGAAGCCAAAGATTGGTTAGAATCATTACCGGAAGGGGCGATTGATACATGGGATGTTTTAGTTGAAAATTTTCTTAAACAATTCTTTCTGGAAGGAGAAATTGTTACGTTCGCGCAAAAGCCAAATGAAACTCTATATGAGGCATGGACAAGATTTGGAAAGTTGTTGAGAGGATGTCCTCAATATGGTTTAGACAATTATCAAATAGTATAAATATTCTATCAAGGATGCGACATTACTACACGAAAAGACATCGACATAGCAGCTGGTGGTTCCATTATGAAGAAAACCGCAACTGAAGCTTACAAAATTATTGATAACACTGCTTCCCACTCACATGAGTGGCATCAAATAAAATACATCATTAGATCATCTAAAGCGGCTAGAGCCGATTCTAGCCATGACTTTGATTCCATTTCCGCAAAATTAGATGCTTTCGAGAGACGAATGGAAAAGATGACTAAAGATATTCGCGCAATACGAATTAGTTGTGAGCAGTGTGGAGGACCACATTTGACAAAAGATTGTCTCAGTATTGAACAAACAATGGAACAAATAGAGAATGTTTCATACATGAACCAAAGGCATGAAAATAATTATCAGAATAATTATCAACCGCCAAGACCAAACTACAATCAAAATCAGAATTATAACCGAAATGTTTCATACAATAACCAACAAGGTCCTAGCAATTAACAAGTATCTAACAATACTTACAATCAGCAAAGACCTATTTTTCCAAATAAACCACCACAAACCGATGATAAAAATCCAAATCTAAAAGACATGATGTCGAAACTAGTTGAATCTCAAACGCAGTTTTTCACATCTTAAAAACTTCGCAATGAACAAAATGCTCAAGCATTTAGAAATCAACAAGCTTCTATTCAAAATCTGAAATAAGAAGTGAGCAACCTAGCAAGGTTGATAGGTGAAAGAAAACTGGGGAGTCTACCTAGCGATACAAATGCTAACCCCCGAAATGAAACAGCTAAAGACATTACCACAAGAAGTGGTATTACACTTAAACCACCTGAAATACCTGTAATTTCTGATGAATCTATTCCTACTACACAGGCACCACAGCCTGAGCAAGATAAGGAAACAGAACCGGTAGTTGAAAAGGTTAATGAAAATAACACAGTTAAGGCTAAACCTTATATTAAACCATACCAACCACCGCTTCTTTACCCGAGTAAAATGAGAAAAGAAAGACTTGAAGCCGAGCAATCCAAATTTTTGGATATCTTTAAACAAATAAATGTAAATCTTCCTTTCATTGATGTGATTTCAGGAATGCCAAGATATGATAAATTCTTGAAAGATCTAATCACAAATAGAAAGAAAATGGAAGAACTCTCGGATGTTACTATGAATGCTAATTGTTCTGCAGTGCTATTGAATAAACTACCAGAAAAACTCTCAGATCCAGGAAGTTTCACAATTCCATGTTTTCTGAGAAGTCTTAGTTCAATAGAAGCATTGGCAGATTTAGGTGCTAGTATAAATTTAATGCCGTATTCACTATACGCTAAACTAGACCTCGGAGAATTGAAACCAACACGAATCACAACTAGCAGATCGATCAGTAAAATATCCTAGAGGGATAATGGAGAACATACTAGTTAAAGTTGGTACTTTAGTATTTCCAGTAGATTTTGTTATTCTGGACATGGAAGAAGATTCTCGAGTTCCTCTTATATTAGGAAGACCATTCTTAAACACGGCTAAAGCAATAATAGACGTGTTCGGTAAGAAACTGACCCTAAGTATAGAGGACGAGAGTGTTACCTTTTCTATTGATAGAGCCATGCAACAATCGCAATCTGCAGATGATACATGTTATTACATTCAAACTATAGATTCACATGCAGAATTGTTACAAGAATTTCCAGAATTACAAGGAACAGGAGAATGTTCTTTAGGAGAAGGAACTGAACCAATTGATGAAGCTGAAATGTTAGCCGCACTCATGGCTAATGATTATGAACCAACAACAGAAGAACTTCAAATGCTAAAAGAGGAAGACAGATATTGATACAAATCATCGATAGAAGAACCACCGACATTAGAGTTAAAACCACTTCTAACCCATTTGGAATATGCTTATTTACATGGTGAATCTGAATTACCTGTAATAATATCGTCTTCTCTCGGAAAATGAAAAATCTCAACTCATTTCTGTGCTAAAAGCTCATAAACCAGCTATTGCATGGAAGATTCATGACATTAAAGGCATAAGTTCTTCGTATTGCACACATAAAATCCTTATGGAAGAAGGTCATAAAACCTATGTGCAACGCCAACGAAGACAAAATCCTAATATGCAAGATGTTGTTAAGAAAGAACTTATTAAACTGCTAGATGTAGGTTTAATTTATCCAATCTCTGATAGTCCATGGGTAAGTCCAGTTCAATGTGTACCTAAGAAGGGTGGCATGACTGTCATCACAAATGAAAAAAATGAGCTTATTCCTACTAGGACTGTAACAGGATGGCGTGTTTGTATTAATTATAGAAAATTAAATGACGCCACCAGAAAAGATCACTTTCCCTTACCTTTCATTGATCAAATGTTGGAAAGATTAGCCGGGAATAGTTACTATTGTTTTCTTGACGGTTTCTCCGGATACTTTCAAATTCCAATCGCACCCGAGGACCAAGAGAAAACCACATTCACGTGCCCTTATGGTACTTTTGCTTACAAACGTATGCTATTTGGACTTTGCAACGCCCCTGCAACCTTTCAAAGGTGCATGATGGCAATTTTTCACGACATGATAGAAGAATGCATGGAAGTTTTCATGGATGACTTTTCAATCTTCGGTGATACTTTTGAAACATGTCTAGTTAATCTTGAACGAATGCGTATTAGATGCGAACAATCAAATCTAGTACTTAATTGGGAGAAATGCCATTTCATGGTTAAAGAAGGCATCGTTCTTGGTCATAAAATTTCAAAGGAAGGAATTGAAGTGGATAGAGCTAAAGTAGATGTAATTGCTAAACTTCCACATCCCACCAATGTTAGAGGAGTTAGGAGTTTTCTAGGGCATGCCGATTTTTACCGACGTTTCATAAAAGACTTTTCTAAAATTGCCACTCCTATGAATAAACTCCTAGAAAAGGATGCTTCATTCATCTTTTCGGATGAATGCATCAAATCTTTTAATATTCTTAAAGAAAAATTCACTAATGCGTCGATCATGATAACTCCAATTTGGAATCTACCATTTGAACTCATGTGCGATGCAAGTGATTTTGCAATGGGAGCCGTTTTAGGACAAAGGATTGAAAAACGATTTCAACCTATCTATTACGCAAGTAAGACGTTACAAGGAGCACAAACGAATTACACAACTACTAAAAAGAACTCCCTACTATTGTTTTTGAATTTGACAAATTTTGTTCATATCTCGTTCTAGCTAAAACGGTGGTCTATACCGACCATTCTGCTCTTAGATACCTATTTTCGAAACAAGATGCCAAACCACGATTAATCTGTTAGATCTTACTCTTACAAGAATTCGATATTGAAATCTGAGACAAAAAGGGAGCAGAAAATCTCGCCGATGATCATCTTTCTCGTCTTGAAAATCCCGAATTAGAAGTTCTAAATGAATCGGCCATACAAGACAACTTTCCTGATGAATATCTTTTGAAGATCGATTATAATGAAATTCCATGGTTTGCAGACTATGCAAACTACTTAGTATGTGGATTTCTTGAAAAAGGGTTGTCATACCAAAAACGAAAGAAATTTTTTAGTGATATAAAACACTATTTTTGGGAAGATCCACATTTATTTAAAAGTTATCCCGATGGAATAATCCGCCGATATGTATTCGGGGATGAAGCTAGTCAAATCTTAAACCATTGTCACACAGGACCAACAAGAGGGCATTATGGGCCTCAACTCACAGCAAGAAAAGTTTACGATGCTGAATTTTATTCGCCTACAATTTTCAAAGACGCACACCTTCTTTGTAAATCCTATGATGCTTGTCAAAGGGCCGGAAAAATAAGTCAACGTGATG
This sequence comes from Rutidosis leptorrhynchoides, assembly GCF_046630445.1. Taxonomy (NCBI): domain Eukaryota; kingdom Viridiplantae; phylum Streptophyta; class Magnoliopsida; order Asterales; family Asteraceae; genus Rutidosis; species Rutidosis leptorrhynchoides. The sequence goes on from NC_092333.1 coordinate 719,381,780, forward strand.
AAATGCCACAAAATGTCATTCAAGTATGTGAAGTATTTGACGTTTGGGGTATTGACTTTATGGGTCCATTTCCAAAATCTCATAATAATCTCTACATTCTCGTTGCCATTGATTATGTATCTAAATGGGTGGAAGCACAAACTCTCCCAACTAACGATGCACGAGTTGTAGTTAACTTCTTAAAACGTCTTTTTGCTAGGTTCGGAACACCGAAAGCTTTAATAAGTGATCGGGGTACTCATTTTTGTAATAATCAACTTGAGAAAGTTCTCAAAAGATATGGAGTAACTCATAAAATCTCAACCGCTTATCATCCACAAACAAGTGGACAAGTTGAATATACCAACCGAGCTTTAAAACGTATTCTAGAGAAAACCGTAGGATCAAATCCGAAGGAATGGTCCATGAAATTGGAGGATGCACTCTGAGCTTTTAGAACAGCCTACAAAACTCCAATTGGAACCACACCTTTTAAACTCGTTTACGGAAAAGCATGTCACCTTCCAGTAGAAATTGAGCATAAAGCATTTTGGGCTTTGAAGACATGTAATCTTGATTTACATGAAGCCGGACGTCTACGGTTAAGTTAACTAAACGAATTAGAAGAATTAAGACATGGAGCATATGAAAATTCGTTAATCTATAAAGAAAGAACGAAGAAATGACATGATAAAAGAATCAGAAGTTCAAAAGAATTTAAAGAAGGAGACAGAGTTCTTCTTTTCAATTCACGATTCAAGCTATTTCCTGGAAAATTGAAATCAAGATGGTCTGGACCATTCATAGGCAAAAGAGTTTTCCCATATGGAACAATAGAGTTGATAAATTCAAAGGGGATTGAATTTAAAGTTAATGGTCATAGAGTTAAACATTACATACATGGTCCAATGGAAGTTGACAATGAAGTCAATCATAATTTCACCACTCAAGAAAACCCTCAGAATGAAAACATAAATATGTTATCAACAACATATGAAAAACCAAAATTGGAAGATGGGGAAGCTTCAAATTGGAGTGATGAAGAAGAATTCCTATACAAACCTCCCATTCCAAGAAACGAAGAAAAATGTGAACAAGAAGTTCAAGTATAAGTGAAAGAACCAAGAAAAGATCACCCGGAAAAGGTTAACAAACCAACTCTACTTACTAAAGTAGGAGACCCATGTGAATTTATCATTTCTTGCTTGTTAATGATGGTGCTATGTATAATGGACTTGCAGATTTAGGAGCAAGTACAAACATTATGCCTCTTTCCTTATACAAAAGATTAGGTGTGGGTAAATTAAGACCAACCAGCATAGGTGTTCAATTATTTGACCAAACCATTAAACACCCGGTTGGAATAGCCAATAATTTACTTGTTAAAGTGGGAAGTTTGACATTTGTTGCAAACTTCATAGTTATTAATATAGAGGAAGACCTTGATATTCCTCTAATTTTAGGTCGCCCATTTTTAGCAACCACCGAGGCGTTCTTTGATGTAAGAGAAGGTAGAATGACACTTAGGCATGGTGATAAATCGGTCACCTTTGTGAATCGAAAGTTTAGATCTCCACCAACCAAAACTGTTGAACCAATAAAAATGCCTAAGTATGGGGAAGATGAAGCAACACCCAATGATGACCTGATAACAAAGAACCCCATTGTTGATACGAAATTAGATGAACCCATTTTTAACAGTGCAATGAAGAAACTTTATAAATGGATTCAAGATGCTAGGATTAAGGGGAACTTTAAGTTATGTAACCGATTAGTATCCAATTTGTCACCTAAAGTAAAGGAAATGTTAATTGAATTTGTGAATGTTACAGAAGAAACCAATCAATGGCTTGAAGCCAAAGTCAGAGATATGCAAGTTGTTGATGATCCAATTGAAGATAACAGTGAAGTTAATCACAATTTCAACACCACAGCTAACTAAATTTGGGGAGAATCAAGTCCTTTTAAGGATAATATATATATTTCTGTTAGAGTTAGATTTTATGTTTTCGTGTAGTTCTCGAAAATGGAATCCGAATGGTCTTTCCCTAGCAGACCCTAAAGAACTAGTCTTCTCCCCCCCCCCCATTCTGAATTTTTATTTTTTTTAGGTTTTACGAGATGTAGAATTCCTTTGATCTGAACCATGGTCTACTACTACACGCTATGCTTACTAAACGTAATAATAACACCTTCCCGAGTGAACTGGTATCATTCATAAGAGGAAAAATGGACGAAGTGAGGAAAGAACTCTGGAAAGATCATCATAAGATACATTTTGGTAAAGAAAAATCAAAATCCGCAACAAAAAGAAGAGCACGACACCTTGAAAGATGTCATAAATGCGGAAAATGGTCACACGAAGGTAAATGTTCGAACAATCAAACATATTCAAATACCGAATTTGTTACTCTATGCAGAGAAGGACTGTTCATATGTTTAGAAGAAAAGTTATTGAAAAATCGAGGTTACGCTTATGTAGCTATGGAAAACCAAATCACATGACTCTCCTATGAGTCGGCTAAAGTAGGTCTATGAGAATTCTATCTCACAGGTAGGTATGTACAGTTTTTATTTTTTTATTTTATTTTATTGCTTTTAACCTTTTGATAATAAACGCTGAATCGTTCGCTATAAAGTATTAAATTGATATTCAATAAAATTAGGTATACGAAACCGAAATTATTGATATCGTACAAAAATTTATTACATCACTGTGAAATTTACCGTTTATTCATAAGGTATAAATATCTTTAATCAATCAATATAAAATATTTCAGAAATTCGTCAGGAGTAAAACTAGGTAATATAGCCGAAATTACTTTACCCAAAAAGAGGGACGTATATTTTTGTTAATATTTGATTGATTAAAGTGGGAAAAAAAAACCAAAAAGATTTTTAATTTTATTTTTACCTTATTTTTAAATTAATAATAAATTATTATTGTAAATTTTTAATACCAATATATTTAAGTTTTTAAATATTTTAAAAATTAATATTTTCAATATAAGTTTGTAAAATTAATGTATAAAAATATTAATGATATTTATATGAATTTTAAATTTTATGCATTTTCAATTTAAGTTTTGTGTGAATTTAAAAACAAAAATGTACTTTATTTCATTAAGTTAAAAATATGATTTTTAAAATTCGTCGTGAGTTGAAGACTAGGTCGTTGAACCGAAATTGCTTTACCTGAGGGCGGGACGAGAAATTTTATTATCACTATTTTTAATTTTATTGATCTAAAGTATGCCAAAAACATTTAAAAAATCCAAAAATCTTAGCTTTTAAAACAACGCTTTAAAAAGACAAATTTTTAAAATTTTATCGAGGGATGAACTAGGTCAACGAACCGAAACGCCCACAATATAAAAGGAAACAAAATTTTAAATTTATTTCATTTTTGTTTTTATAAGTCAAAGGTTTTATATTAAAAATATATATATATACCCCATGCGATCGCATGGGGTTTGCACAGATAAACCATGCGATCTCATGGGCACCCTGGGCAGGTCAGAAACAAAAGAGCAGCTCACTGGTCTCTGTCTCCTCACAATACACACACACATACGCAAAAATACTCCAAAATCCTCTCTAAAATCATCATTTTTTCACTAAAATTCATCATTTTTCTTGCTATAATCCGCTCTAATCATGCGTTTGTTCAGAAGTTTTTCAAAGAAGGTAACGATTCCACCCCTAAAACTCTTTAAATTCAAATTTTAGTGTTCTTGAGCAAATTTTTACCTAATTTAATTTTGATAATTTCTAGTGTAATTAGAGTTAAATTGTTAGTATATTATGTATGTATAACCTAGATTGATGCTATTTAACATGATTTGAAGCCTTAAACTTCAAAAATTTTAGAAATCTAGGGTTTGTGTGTTCTTGAGCAATTTGGGGCTTTTTGATATAAACAGGTTATGACTAATTTTTGTTATGGATTATTGCTAAATTAAGTAGTATAACATGTTTAGGTAGCTAAATGATCCAAATTTTGATCCTAAACATGATTTTTGAACATCAAAGTGGACTTTTTAAGTCTAAAATTCATGAACTTGATTATTTTGATGTAATTGCCATTTGAAACTTGTTTAATTGCTAGTAATGGTTATTTTAACATGTTATTTGAGTTGAATGCTTATGAACTTTGTATACATTTTCATATATGCTTATTTGAAAAATTGTAAAATTGATAAAAATATGAAAATGAGTATAAGTTTAATATGGATTAAACATGTTATTGTAATTGTTTTAATTTGTTATTTTGCTAACACTAATGCATATTTGGATGCACAAATTTTGTGTTTAATGTGTTTTGCAGAGAAATACCGATACTAATGGTGCATCATCATCGTCTAGGCGATCGGATCCGGAACCACAGCCAGAGATGCAATATCACGAACCGGAGCAACAACAGGAACAACAACAACAACATTATGATCAACACGTGCCATACTATGAGCCGGAGCCACAATTTTTTACCGCCTACGTAGTATTTCCCGTTCACCATGTAATAGAACACTCAAGAATTCATGAACAGGAGTTACACCCCAATCTAAGGTTTGATAGAAGTTGGAGAGATTACCTGACGTACCAAAGTAACAAATTTAAGCTTTGGACCAAAAATGTAGAATTACCAATGGTAATAGATTGGGAGCCTTTGGAAAGGGTTCACCTAGCTAACCCAGTTAGGCAGCATCTAATCCAAAGGTATGGCAGCTCTTCTTTTACTGATTGGGAACGTTTATTTACCACTCGTATGCCTGTATATAAGGAGTGGTGTGTTGAGCTAATGAGTACTATAGCCTTAAATAAGGATGTAGATAGGTTAGACGATAAGAGTTTTCTTAGGTTTTTACTTGGAGGTAGGATGTACAGGATGTCTATGATAGACATGGCTAGAGCTTTACAGATTTACACCCCCACTGAATTATTATCACCTGATTGTACAGCTTTAATTTATCACAGTGAGAGGGTAGATAGAGATTTTGACGCTAACGCCGTATGGAGGCGTATGTCAAATTTTAATGTGTTTACGCGGGGTGAAAGACACTCCTATTTAGATATTAACAAAGCAGAGCTTCGTATAATACACAGATTTTTAGCTAACTCGATTACACAAAGAAGTAAAAACAAGGAGAAAATGACTCTAAACGATTTCGAGACACTAGAGTCTTTGTTAATATTCCCTACTTTGTTGGGTATTATTTGTCCAAAGTTGTGGAAGGTATACAGGACGGGGGAATAATAGGAGGAGGTATTTTTGTTACTCTCATTGGAGAGTACTTAGGTGTAGATAGGGAACACGGGGGGTCCAATGATGGTAGTTGAGGAACAAACCGATCCTATAGGTTTACAGGTTTATCAGGGTGCAAAGAAACAGAGGCATAATATGCCAATACCATATCAGGGCACCCATCCACAGGTAGAGAGGGGTTCGGATGAGGAGATGGAGGTGGAAATGACATCAGGGATGTCATTAGGGATAGTTTTACTGACGTTTTCCAACGTATATATGAGGTGGAAATGAGTAATGAGGATAGGCATCGTCAGTATGAGCAGTGGCAAGCCGCGAATGCGTATGAGACTTCCAGATGATGCCAACACGACAGCTGGCAAGTTCATCAGCACCAAATCATGAGCCAGCTATCATATCAGGTACCAAATAACTACATCCCGACTCGACCTGCTTACTATCCACCACATCAGCCCGACATGCGGCCACCCTTTGACCTGTACGACCCCAACCAAGCCTACCAGAACACCTATCACCAACCATGAAACCCGAGCGATGATATGAACTGGAACCCCTATCTAAATCAATAGTGTTCCATTGGTGACTTCTTATCTTTTATTATTTTTATCTATTTATGCTAAACATTTAACATTTTGGTACTTTTATGTAATGTTTAACATTTTTATTATTGTGTACTAATATTTCATTTTTGTAATTTGAAAGTGGGATATTAAGTCCCATTTCAAATTACCATTCATGTTTATATTTGTATTATATGTATTTTATCTCATGTACACAAAAGGGTAAAACAGCGCATTTTCAAAGACTGGCATTAAGTTCAGCAAAAGCACCTAATTTTGACGACAAGATGTAAAATAAATGTGATATAACAACTGCAGGAATGAACAAATGATGTGCACCATTTATCATTTAACACAAACAACAATATGTTTGAGCTCGAATTGGTCTTGAAATCACGTTCTTTACACTCTACTGATTCTCTTAAGGTATGAATCATGAGCTTTCATGATCAATTTAGTGTTAAAATGGTGTTTTTAATTGTATTTGTTCAAAAGCTTGATTTTGTGTCAAAATCCATGAATTTGATGTTGTTATGGTCAAAACTTTGTGGGTTTATAGTTTATAACATGTAGTAATTGAGTTGTGGTAAGTTTTGGTGTCGAAAACGAGCTCTAGATCGAGTTTTGGTGAATTTAACTTGAAGTCCGTCGGTTGTGTTCAGAATCTGCAGATGATGAACATAGTCGGCCGACTGTCGGTCGACAGTCGGCCGACTGTCGGTCGACAGTCGACCGACTGGCGAGTGAACCGACCGATTGAGTTTGACTTTCGGCCGATTGTGGAAATGCCAAATAAGTCGACCGATTGGGAAAGTCAGTCGACCGGTTATGTCTACAGTCGACCGACTGTCTATGTCAGTCGACCGATTGAGGAGACAGTTGACCGACTGTGTGTCCAGGGCAGAATGTTTTTCCAAAGTGCCTTTTTCTAGCCGTTATGTTGCCCGTTTGTATTTTGGTGTTCAGGATGTAAATTTTGAAAGTGCACAAGTGTTAAACATGAAAATTTTAGCGGACGCATTTTTTTACTAATTTGCTATAATTCGCTGTCAGTGTGTCTAATCTTGATGGGAACACTATTCTAACTTGGTTTTTGCTGTTCTCAGGAGATAAGGACAAGGAGGAAGCTCAGAAATAATAACTGAGCAGTTGCTGGTAATTGGTGAGTGGGTCTATCTACGGATAGAGTTTAAGTAGCATATCATGCTACTGTGATTGACTCTTTTACCATGCATAGTGTAGGAATTGCTATGATAGAATTATATCGTTTGCCTGATGTTGTATGTGAATTATGTGTACACTGTGTGAATGGCACCAGTCGGGCCTAGGGAGACTAGGGACTCGACACCGTGCCTAGGAGAGGTTAGAGTCCGTATGAGGTCAACCGTGCCAAGGGGAGGTTGGGTCCATAGGCTACTGATTGTGGAGTATAGTGTGAATGATGCATCCCCTGCATCTGGATAACTATACTGTGAATTGAGTAGCAGGGAATATCGGTAGACTCAGGCCCGATCAGCTGAGAGTCGTGTGCTCGTACAAGCCGTCGATCCTCGTATTGTCTTATTGTATGCTAGTTGGTAGTTAGCAAGTGTTGTTGTTAGTATATAGCTTGTGTGTGGCTTAAGCTATATCTGTTAGATAGATTCCATTCACTTAGCGGTGTGCTAATCCCCCACATGTTTCCCCCTTTGCAGGTTTAGGTATTGCTAGTCGGGATGGGTATTGATGCAGAAGACATGTTTGACAACCCTACTATGATGTCGACTTTTGTTTAAATAATGTTTTGTAATAACGTAACACTGTTGTGTAAGCTTAAACTTAATTATACGGTTAAATGTAATGACGTGACTTATATTGTGTTTATTATTAAAGTCTTCCGCTGTGTATTAAAAAAAATGGCCGGTGTTACAGCTGATTTCTTGCAAATGAGGGCATTGCAAGATCTTAAGTGTGGGAAGAGATTAAATTCTTTCGGTTTTAAAAGATAATTTGACTTATACACTTGGTTTAATAGCCACCGTTAAACTTTACTAGTAACGCAGTAGTTGTAGTAGAATCTAGTGCTCTCTGATAATAAAGAAAAGCGCTAGTCTTATATACTGACTACCCACTTCTAGTAAAATTTTTAAATTTTTTTAACTAAATGAACTCAAAATCATGTTTATACATATTTATGAACGATAAAACTAGGTGTTAACACCGAAATTATTGTTACCTCGGAAAGGAAATAAATTGAGAAACAACCCAAAACGCTTGAATTCATTTAAAATGGAATAGAGGAGAATAAAAAGGCAAAGAAAGAAAAATAAAAGCCAAGTGTGGGAAAAATTTACCAAGTTATTTAGAACATATACCACATATTTTTGTACAAATAATTGAAAATACTTTTATTTTGGACAATATTAATCAGTTTTACCCAGTTTATTATAATATAAATAGAATTTATAAGGAAGTACAGTCTTCTGAGAAAAAGACACGCACTTCTTGATTTAGGTCAGGAAGTTGTCGTCCAGACCAGTTGTAGAGTCTACGAAAAACCTTGAAAAGTTTTATCGAAAATTAGCTGAAAATCCACGGACCTCAGCATCAAATAGGGTCGCCAAGTGGTCAGACTTATCCTAACCATGAGAGGATCTGTCTCGTACAATGGGGGCACTGTGCAAATTAGCTTATAAGACTAATGAATCAGATCCCCAGAAAGGATAATCTCCTTAAAGATCATAAATCAGCTTTTAAGCCTGATATTACTCAATCCTTGAGATTGACCTTAAAGATTGAGAATTCAAACTCATGGAATTCGATGATATCTAAACTCGAGCTTGAACGAGAAAATATTTTGATCAAATTACAAACCGATTTGTTTTCTGAAAACCCATTTTCAATGCGTTCATTATCATTGAACGTAAAATCCTAAGAATTCACCGGAATTCATTAGGTCACCTGAACCAAATCGGGTGTCAACCGTAAGAACGGTGGTTGCATAGCATGGTCGAAGACAGGACCTTGTGCCAGACCGAAAAACTATAGGGTGATCTTTACTATTGCTCCTACAAAGGATAGTAATTGCATCCGACACGATATAAACCATAATTAAAAGCATGTCATTAGACATTGCCTTAACAGTTGCTTGTTCAACGCTTTCCTTTACAACCGGACGGTAGTTTACCAAAAGGTAATATACGGAGCAAGTATACTGGACGTGTTACTTTTCTAATACAAGATTAGCAAGTGGGTGACACAAAACCATAAGTTTTGAGCTAAAATTTTCAAATCTGAAACCCACAAAACCCACAAAAATATTTTACAAACACTGGTGAAGGGTTATTTCGGAAAACTAATCTAGAGTAAAAGCTAGATTGAATTTTCAAAAGATCAAATGTTTTCATAAAGATCCAATTTTCTGAAGGATCTAAATTTTTATAGTCATGTGGGACTGTAAACTACATCGTTACTACCATTGTTCATACCGCCATATTAAAATCACTGATGTACAAAGTGTGAAGAATAAAGAAGTGATTCTAGTATAATTATATTCAAGTTCTATATTGCTTGAGGACAAGCAACGCTCAAGTGTGGGAATATTTGATAATGCTAAAAATGAACATATATTTCATAGCATTATCCTTCAAGAAAGACAAGCTTTTAGTTGCAGTTGTTCTATTTACAAGTGATATTCATTTAAATAATAAAAGGTGAAGACAAAAGACAGATTCGACGATTTGAAGACGCAAACGACCAAAAAAATAAAAAGTACAAAGTACAATCCAAGTGGTTCAAATTATTGCTGAGAAACGTCTAAAAGTTACAAGAGTACGAGCCGCAAAATGCAAAGTACAAGATATTAAATTGTACGCAAGGACGTTCGAAAATCCGAAACCGGGACATGAACCAACTATCAACGCGCGACGCAACGGAGCTAAACCTACAAGTAAACAATGCACAAAAATATAATATAATATATAATTAATTACATAAAATTATATATATTATATTATATATTAAATAAATACGCGCAGCCTACGTTTTGGAATCATGTGTGAGCAGGAAAAGGCTACCATGCGATCGCATGGCCTGGAGGCTTTAAACCCATGCGATCGCATGGTTCACTGTAGCTGGCCACATCTATAAATTGAAGCGTTTTTCGGACAAAATAATTACACCATATCATATATCTTACTCTCTCTCTCAATATATTTATATTTATAATTTTAATTTTAATTTTAATTTTAAGTTAATAATAATAAGGTTATAGTGGCGAATGTTTTAAGTTTGTAAGTCGAAATTCTGTCCGTGTAACACTACGCGATTAATACTCATTGTAAGTTATGTTCAACCTTTTTAAATTAATGTCTCGTAGCTAAATTATTATTATGCTTATTTAAATCGAAGTAATCGTGATGTTGGGCTAAATATTAAAGATGGGGTTATTGGGCTTTGTACTATAATTGGGGTTTGGACAAAAGATCGACACTTGTGGAAATTAGACTATGGACTATTAATGGGCTTTATATTAACTAAACGATACCTTATTAATTTAATATAAAGGTTACAATTTGAAGTATCTATATATAACCACATACGCTTAATCGGGTACGGTGGGCGGGATATCTATAAATACTAATAATTATTCATTTGACCGGACACGGGGATGAATTAATAGTCACTGGACTCATTAAAACAGGGGTGGATTACATTCAAGGGTAATTGGTGTAATTGTTAATAAAGTACTAAAACCTTAGATTACACACCGTCGATAACCTGGTGTATTCATTAAACAAAGTATTAGGACTTTGTTACCGTTTGAATCCCCAATTAGTTGGAATATTTGACTTCGGGTATAAGGATAATTTGACGAAGACTCTCGCACTTTATAATTATGACCGATGGACTATTATGGACAAAACCAGATGGACATATCGAATAACCCAGGACAAAGGACAATTAACCCATGGTAATAAATTAAAATCAACACGTCGAACATCATGATTACGGAAGTTTAAATAAGCATAATTCCTTTATTTTATATTTCATCGCACTTTTATTTACTGTCATTTTATTTATTGCACTTTTAATTATTGCACTTTTAATTATCGCATTTTTATTTATCGTCATTTACTTTACGCTTTAAATTAAATTAAGTTATATTTATATTTAATATTTTACATTAGGTTTTAATTGTGACTTAAGACATAAAATCGACAAACCGGTCACTAAACGGTAAAAACCCCCCTTTTTTATAATAATAATACTACTTATATATATATTTATATACAAATATAGTTTAAAATATAATATAGCGTTAAATTTAGTTGTATCCCTGTGGAACGAACCGGACTTACTAAAAACTACACTACTCTACGATTAGGTACACTTCCTATAAGTGTTGTAGCAAGGTTTAGGTATATCCCATTCAATAAATAAATAAATAACTTGTTTAAAATTGTATCGTATTTAATAGTATTTCGCAATAAAAATATAATTATTTCGTATACACCTCGCATAACATCAATGAATGAATTGAGTTTTAAATGTGTTTTCATTCCATATAATTTTTTATCAAATATTATATAACACAAATAAAGATATTTACGGTCAAAATTGACAAAGAAAGACTTTGAAAAGTCAACAGGGGACACTTAAGATGGGACGGAGGTAGTACAATTTAGTTAACACTGTTTTATTTATCAACGTGGATGACCTTCTATTTCACATGTTGTTGGTTTTCCATTCCTCCCGTTCCTCTGATTAACCGGTCACAAGGTATTAGGCGGAGGTAGATCCTTATCAGCTCCTAAATCATCATCTTCATCATCACCAATATTAACAATGGTGGAAAATGTACAGTGTCGCGAGGTATGTTGAGATACAATGCCCAACTACTGCATTAGGCTTACACGGTACTTTAAACCATGTGCATGATGACTTTAATCCATCACCAGTTGTGGAATATTTAAAAAGTGTAAGATCCTGTTTTCACAGAAGGTTGGGACGCCGTCCAGATTAAGGGACGCCGTCCCAGTGTGAAGGACTGGACGCCGTCCAGACTGTTTGGACGCCGTCCAAATGGTCTGGCAGGCCAGCTGTCTTGTTTTTAGATATTTTAATGGGTAATTTGGTAATTTCACATGGGGGCCAAATTTAAAGCCCTAGATCAGTTTTTGGAGCATCATTTACTCCATCTACAACCACCACACCTCTTCCACTTGAATTCTAGAGAGAGAGAGTGTGTGTTTTTCTTGTGTGAGAAAGCTCAAATCGAAGAGGAAGAAGCTTGTTTCGGGTTAGAGCTCGAGTATTAAAGTTGTTCATCTCCTCGCTAGTTATATTTTTATTGTAGTGGTAAGTCTTAACCTTGATTTCCTTGTTTTAATTGTTCAAAGGGTTAGGGTTTGGGTTATAGATGAGCATCAAACCCATTTGCTAGTGATTTGGGGGTTTTTGGGTAAGTTTGGGTCATGAGGACTCAAAGATGACTAACCTAGGGTTTTGAAATGTTAAGTTGTGTTTATGGGTCTTAAATGTTAGTAAATCACTAGCACATTTAGTGTTTAAAGTGAATGGGTGTATTTGGGTTTGTTAGTGACTCAAATGAGCGTGTTAACCTTAAAATGGGTCAAATGAGTCTTTGATGACCTAAGTGGGTTAATGGGTGTGAAAATGTGGTAACCTTGTGCTAAAAGGTTTATTAAGACCATAATTGAAGTATTGGTAAGGGCTTGACATAATCCCGACCTAGTGTTAGAATGAATGGTGCAAATGGGTCACGTTTGCACTATGGGCCGAATGGCACTAGAATGGCGAATAAGTTGGTTGACCAACTTGAATGAATGATTGATATATGTGCATAATGTAATAGGTACGTTACCTTGAAGTTGCGAGCTTGGTTTATCAATTCACCAAAGGCGTAAGGTGAGTGGAATAATTATGCGTGTACGTATATAATGTATTTATTTATGTTGTATGAATGTGGCATTGTCACGGTGTTTAAGACACCACATTCTAAGTAACGAGTAGTATTGTCGCGGTGTTCAAGACATTACTCATTGTTTGATTGACATGTGGTATTGTCGCGGTGTTTAAGACACCACATTGTCATGGGAGTGGATGCCGCGGTGTTCAAGACACTACTCATTGTTTTGATTGACATGTGGAATCGTCGCGGTGTTCAAGACGCCACATTGTCATGGGGGTGAGTTAGTCGCGTTGTTCAAGACATCACCCGGGGGATTAGTGATTACGCGGTGTTTAAGTAACACTAATGGATGTTATGAACTCCGACGGTCTTTTGCGAACACCGTTCCCTAGTACGATTGGTTAACCATGGTTGTATGAATTTAGTATTAGCATATTTAATTGTGAACTATATGCTATTGGTATTGCTAGCTCATTGTGAATTGCGGATATTGGTATATGCATAATGTTTTGTATGGTTGTTGAATTGCTAGCTTGTGTGCGGTATTGTGTAAGTAATGCAAGTAAGTAGGTTATATATGTATAACTATTGTACTCACTAAGCTTTAGCTTACCCTCTCGTTGTTTATCTTTTTAGGCTCGGGCTTGGATAAAGGAAAAGGTATTCAATTGGATTAGTGGTCTCCCGCTTGTTTTGATAGGGGATGCTTTTGGGTGTTTAGCTTTTGAAGTTTGAACGAGATTGGGTAGTTTAACCCCAAACACCGTGCTCTAGGTGTCGTTTGGAATTTAAACTCTTAAGTTCAAAACTTGTATTTTGAAAGAAACTTGTAAAATGGGCGTTTGTGAGCCCGATGATGTAAAACTTGTTTTGATGATGGAACTCTCTTAGTTTTACTTATTATGACTTGTAGTAAAAGGGTTTTCGTTTAAAAGTGTTGGGAAGCGGGATTTCCGCTTGTGTAAATTGGAACCCGAGATCAGAACCTGGCAGTTCATTGGGACGCCGCCCCAAAAGGTTGGACGCCGTCCAGGTCTTCGTTACTGGACGCCGTCCAGAATTCTGGACGCCGTCCAGATGTACTGTACCAGAAAAAAAAAATTAGGGTGTTTTTGGATTAATGAAGTCGGGTTGTTACAAAAAGGCTCCATCAACGGTTGACTATCCGAGCGCATTTGAATTACTGTACCAGCTTCATGATGTATTCTTCATAACCCCTCCTCCTACATATAAGTTAAAAGTAAACGAATAGTAAATTACATTTTAAAAACATTGTGATTATGCTAAAAGCCGAAGACCTCTAGTCCATCTATGGGCAAACCCCACAATATTTGCACATCTTGCAAAGCTATTGTGGCTTACCAACAAGAATATGAAATGTATGCATTTTCGGACGTCACCTTTCGACCAAAGTTGTTATTAAACCGTCATCCAACCTTTGTTATGTGATTTTAAATACTCCGCCTAACCCCGTTGGTGCGATGTACCTAAACACACGAGCATCTATACTCTGGTTCTGAAGTTGTTGTATGTGTGTTCAAAGATCTCCATCGCATCTTCACGGTTTTATTTGTTCTGGCACAGGAGTGTTCGCGTAGATAAAATATGACCTATGTGCATGTGCCGTTTTGTAATAAATGAAGTTCACTGCTTCACCTCAGCTTGTACGTTGTGTGCCATTGTAAGTTATGTTTGAACATGAGTGTATGATGATGTATGCAAACGAGACACCGTATGTATGGTAAACATGTTTGTGTATGTGTTATCAAACGTTGGCTGTAACCAGTTTTGTATAGTTGAGATCAAACCGGTGTTTCAAATATCCATTTAACTCGTGTCAAGCATGCATATCTCAGTCAAACATGCAATTATGTGTACATTTATGTTAGGTAGTTAGGAGCAATAATGGTTTGTTAAACCGGCGTTACAAACGTTGGTTTGACTGCCTGGAACTGAAAAGTACTGAAAATTGGCATTCTGGTGTTAGAACCATTGGTTTGATAGTGAAATGTGACAAACCGGAGTTTCAAACTCCGATTATACTAACCTTATAATTTATTTTCTTTCATATTTTATCTATAAAAATGGTTACATATACTCCGCTTGTCACATTGACAAAACAGAGAAATGGTTTCGCACAAATGGAACTATGAAAGTCAACCATTTAAAACAAAAAGGCAAATAGGTCATATAGTGGTCCCTTGGTGCTTAGAGTTTCTATGAATACATGTTATTAGGTTTGACAGCAAAATGAGCACTAAATTAGGCTTTTGTGATGAGTTGTGAACTGTGATTTATTAGCACTCTGTCTTTTAATATTGATTTCACAAAATAACTTTTAAAATTTTAGTTGATTAACAAACTATACATTATATGTCTCCCATTTGACATTTTATTTTTATTTTTTTCACGTGACAAGTTGGACTTCATAACTTTATAACTTTATATATAGCCGACAAAATATGGGATCATCATATTCTAGTTGACTTTCGTAAAAGAATAGTCAAAGCTAGGTGAATGAACTTTAGTGGGTAGGAGCAAATGTTGTGTTACAACTTACAACGCATATTATATGAAACCATGACTCTATCAATGCTTTGTGACATTATTCCACTTTCAAATGAGATCTTCTTGTATAGATCTTATCTATATATGATTGATCTTATCAGCCTATTTTTGTTGCTGTAATTTGAATACGATTTTTGTTGCTTTGTGACATTATTCTGGCTACGTTGAAGCCATTGTTCAAGATCCACGTGGTTGTTCCTTTTTTATTGCTCGGGCAAAAACAACCAAATGAAACTCAAGCACTAAATAAAACTTAAAGCTTGTAGCTGAAAATGAAACTTATAGTTGTTATTGATAACTAGAACTTATTTTTAAAACTGAATGCATTAGTGTTAAAAATATAAATAGTTAGAGCTAAAAGCATATAACTTCAAATTGTTTAGAAATGACAATAAAAGATACAATAAATAATTATATTTAGTGTAAACTAGTTGTGAAGCCCTCGCTTCGCGCCGGTGGCTCTGTTTCCAATGCGAGTTAAAAAAAAAGTTTCATCTATTTTGTAAAATAAAATAAAAAAAATTTGTCATCCAACATTGAAAGGTTGTTCCTTTTGTGAAAGTAGCTTCTTTTAGCGTTAAAGTTAGTTGATCTATTTTATAAAAAAGAATGTTTTTCGAAATCTTTTGGTAGCATTGAAGGGTTGCTCCTTTTAAGAAAGTTGCTTCTTTTATTGTTGGAGACAAAAAAAAATGTAGCACAGTAGTGGCCTATGTGGGTCCTACTGTTTGAGCGCAGTGTACAAGTCGGTAAAGCGTGGTGGGTGTCATTATTCAGTATTTTGGGTGTTAGTGATGGGATAAATAATAATTTAGAATATAGGTATAAAGTGAGGGGGTCGATTTGTATTTTAATGAAAGTTAGAGGGTTAGGTTTGTGAAGAAAAAAATTAAATAGTACTATTCATAACAAATAAGACAAATTTTGTCTATTAGTTATATTGGTAATATGTAATATGTAATTTCATTTAATAAGCTATATAGTTATTTTATAAGCTTGTTCAAATTTTAATGACCCGTCCTAATCCATCAGGACGAATACATTACATTTGGTTACATCGCGAGGTACTTGACCTGTATATGATACATTTTACAAACATTGCATTCGTTTTTAAAAGACAAACTTTCATTTCATCGAAAGTTGACGGCATGCATACCATTCCATAATATATTCAACTATAATTGACTTAATAATAATCTTGATGAACTCCACGACTCGAATGCAACGTCTTTTGAAATATGTCATGAATGACTCCAAGTAATATCTCTAAAATGAGCAAATGCACAGCAGAAGATTTCTTTCATACCAGAGAATAAACATGCTTTCAAGTGTCAACCAAAAGGTTGGTGAGTTCATTAGTTTATCATAAATAATCATTTTTCAATAATATAATAGATCACAAGATACTCATAATTAGAAAACAATCTGTGCAGGTCTATTCCTGCTGTAAAATCATTCATATGAAGAACACCGGAACCTTTCAAACAACTCACCAACGGTAGCTAATGCGTAGTGCAATGACAAAATCATCTCACAGTGGTAGTTAATACAATATAATTCTTACAATGGGGGCTAATGCGTACGCAATGCAAAATCATCCCTCCGAGGATAGCTGAAACGGGGGCTAATGCGTACGCAATGCAAAATCATCCCTCCATTACCAACTACAAACTCGACTATAATACAATACAATACAATACAATACATCGGTAGCTAACGCGTAGTGCAATGACGAAATCATCTCACCGTTACTAACTACTAAATCGAACCATATCGGTAGCAAACGTGTAGTACAATGACGAAATCATCTCACCGATGGTCGATAATACAATCTTTATAGAAATCAAACCTCTGAATTCAAATAATTCCATCATAGAATGTAGTTTTGAATATTTGTGTCTTTTTCGTCAAACGTTTATAGAAGCAGTTCATGTATTCTCAGTTCAAAAATATATCTCAAAATCATTTAGGAAACAGTTATAAAAACAGCGCATGTATTCTCAGTCCCAAAAATGTAAAGAGTAAAAGGGAATCAAATGAAACCCACCAAATGTATTTTGTAGTAAAAATACATATGACTATATTGAACAATGCAGGGTTGGCCTCGGATTCACGAACCTATATTATTCATATGTATATTAAAACACGTACTCGTAATCAAACAATTTCATATAGTATAGCTTTGTATATTATATATTTAATTTGTATATATATTTAAAAATAATTATTATTTGTATAGTTATATATATATATATATATATATATATATATATATATATATATATATATATATATATATATAAATACCTAAATGGTTATATATGAGTATCTATATAAAGATTGTTAATATAATTAATTTATACTTATACCTAATATTACTTATAAGTGTATTTTTATATACATAATAATATATAATATTAATAATAGTAACTAAAAGTCGTATTTGATTATAATGATAATATTAATAATAATGATAATAGTGTTAATAATTCTATAAATGATACTATTAATGATAGTTTTTATAATGAATCTCATAATAATGATAATAATAGTAGTTTATAATACAATAAATAATTTAATAGTAATGGTAATGAAAATAATAATTTTGATAATAATACCTAATACTTACTAATAATAATAATTATAACAGTCTTATTTCTAATGATAGTCTTAATAATAATACTTTTGTTAATAATAATAATAATAAAAATTCTAAAATGATACTAATACTGATGTTAATGATAATTATAATAGTTTGTATTATTTTCATACCAACAATAATAATAAAAAATAGATATTATTCGTAATAATACTTATAATAATCATAGAGATGGTAAACTTTAATAATCTTGTAATAATAATAATTTCGATAATGATATTGATATTAATCCTAAATGATAATAATAATATTAATAATAATACTAATACTTAATAATAATATCAATCAATAATAACAATAACAATAACAATCTATAATAATAATAATAATAATAATAATAATAATAATAATAATAATAATAATAATAATAATAATAATAATAATAATAATAATAATAATAATAATAGAAAATGGAAACTACCTCAAAAAAGTCTTAAAAAGAAAGCTGCCGCGAACGGGACTCGATCCCGAGACCTCCTGCTCACCCGCCAACACCCTTAAACATTCTACCGTCCATGTTTTTCTGATATCATATTAAACTTAATTATATTTAACCCGTGATTATCTCTGTTTCTTTTTGTATCTTCTTCATGATTTTACAATTAACCAGGGAACTCCATTAATCAAAGTCATGATTTTTGCGTTTACGTTTCTGACTGGTAACAAATGAAGACTAATGAAGTGGTGTTCTTGATTAATAGCAACCGAAAGTAAAAAAAAAAATGAAGCAGCCTCGCTGCTGTCGCAAAAAGAAGAAAAAAATAAAACTCACTTTCGATTTTAAGTTTGTTTCAGGCCCCGATTCCTTCATGAAATAGTTTGCAAATTACATCTAGAAACTATTTGAATTGTCAATTGAACTTAAACCACAAACACGAACTCAAATTCGATCGCAGAAGATTTGTTGACTTTTTAAATTTAAATCTTTGACTCCGAAATTCATAATCAATTGATGAAATTAGAGGCTGGAAATTTACAGATAAAACAATTGGATGATTCCTTACCCCTCTATATTTTTAGATTTTGTTAATTGTTTCTGAATTGAGCTAAGGCTTAAAAGGTGTCGCGAAGATAACCATGGTCTGTTTCCTTTCTTTCTCTGGTTGAATTTTCGGGTAATGGCAATAATTGATAGCGTGCAGGTGATGATGCTTGTATCATTCGAATAATTGAAGTAGCAATCAAGAATTGATTCATCGATTGTTTTGTAGCGATGGTGGTGGGGATGTAAAAGTCACGAGCAGGTAAGGAAAAAAAATAAATAACATAAAGAGGATGTAACTCAGAATCTGTCTCCTGCATATATATATATCCGTATCTTTATATATTTATTTATATCTGTATGTAATTTTGTATATAAATCTGTATTTTATGTATGTATATATGTATTTATATATATCTATAATTATATATCTTGTTTATATATCTGTGTGTGTATATATATATATATATATATATATATATATATATATATATATATATATATATATATATATATATATATCAAATTCTTAATTTTTGAAACTAGCCATTATAAATATATTAATACTGTTAATAATTAATATTTCTAATAATAATATTATTAATAATAATATTATTGATAAAGACTAATAATGATAAATGATAAATAATAATATAATAATATAATAATGTTAATACTAATAACAATGATAATTACCAATAATGATAATAATAATAATAATAATAATAATATAAATGATAATATTAATCTTATTAGTTATAATAATATTAATAATAATATTACTAATACAAATAATAATGTTAATATTAATATTAATAATAAGAATGAGAGTAATACTAATATTATTGATGTAACAAATTATGCTTATCAATTCTTATTTATATATACTATATTTAAATTAATAATACTGGTATCAATATTAATAATGAAAGTAATATAATAACTATATTTTAACTTGTAATAAAGTTTAATATAATAATATTACATATATTAATTATATAATACTTATTTTTTTTATAATAACATATTTGGATATTTAATATTTATATGTATTATATATATATATATATATATATATATATATATATATATATATATATATATATATATATATATATATATATATATATATTATAACATACATATATTATTAATTGTATACAGAATTCATATATATATCTATATATATTTATTTTAAATAACATCTTACTTATTTTCCATTCTACTCTACATATTTAATTCAAATGATTAAATGATATTACATTAATTCAAATTAATATACGCAATTATATTTATACATACATGTATATATTTATTTACGTATTTATTTACACACAATTGTTCGTGAATCGTCGAAAACAGTCGAGGGGTAATTGAATATATAAAACAGTTCAAAATTTTTGAGATTTCAACATTACAGACTTTGCTTATCATGTCGGAAACATATAAAGATTAAGTTTAAATTTGGTTGGAAATTTTCGGGTCGTCACACAAATAGTTTATTTTTCAGTGTTTATGTTTGAGTTAAAGCTACAAATAGGTTATATACTTTCTCAAATGTCCCGATTTAGACTATATACTCATTTTCGTCTCACTATCGGCTATATACTTTCAAAAAGTATTTTCATGTCAACAATTAGTTACCAGTTATAGGTACAACCGGTCAAAATAATTACGTGTAGTTTTTTTTTAAAGTGACGTGGACTAAATATAGTTTTTCATTTGTTCTAATATCAGCTATATAGTTTTTTTGTTCCAATGTAAGCTATAAATATGATGACACGTCCTCAACTTTTTTGATTGAAGGTAAAAAAGTATAATCGTTTATATTAGTACATTTTTTAAAAGTATTTATAGCCGATAGTGAGAGAAAAATGGGTATTACATAGAGATATTAAGCTCATTTGATTTATCTTTAGAACGAGAATATATAATCTTTTAGACTTTAGAGATTACATAATCGCCATGTAGAACGAAGATAATCGATGTAGATTGATATGTAAAACAAAGATGAAGTAGATAGAACGATAGGTAGAACGAAGATTATATTCGCGGTACAGATGGTGATGTCGAGGCTGATGATATGGATATTGCTGTCGGTGGTATAAATGCTGTTGGTGCTGAGGTTGCTGTAATAATTATAGCTTGTAAATCATGCACCATTCTTGTCAGGGTTTCTATCCTACCCTCTATCATTTCTATCCACCCACTCATCTAATTCGATAGATCTTGAGTATCAATTCGAAGTTCCCTAACTTCTTCTAATATTCCTATTTGATTGGTATTCGGAAGTAGAGGTTGAATATTTTCTGATACTGCAGTAATGCGACCTTCAAGGAGGAATATTTTGGCAAGAAGGGTGAAAACAGTGTTGCGCATAGGTTCACCTGTGAGTACATCGTTTTCTCCGATGTTAGGAGGTAAGTTTGGTTCACGGTAGGGTTCGCCTTCTTCATTTCTCCATCGAGTGAGTAAGTCCCGGACCCACCCCCATCTCCTCCAGAAAGAGAAATAGCTAAATGGTTGAGGCACTTCTGGTTCATTGACTTCAGAGTCTACTTCAATATACATCTCGAAATCGCTTCCGGAACTAATGGAATCCAAGCTAGATGTAGGATCCATCTTACACAATCAGTTAGAAGATTTTTGATATGAAATGATTTTCGGATATCGGATGATCTTCTAATTATATAGAATATCTATACATAATTCAAAGGATCCCGTGGATTATAGAGGGAATTAAGGAATGTGTCAGATAAAGTTTAATATGATAGGATATGAATTTGTCTGTACACCATCTATGCAATAATTGCAATAAGACGTGTCGAGACTGAAAATGATATGCAGATATTTTCTGACAAGAAATGATAAGTAAAACTTTTGACATGCAGACACGATCGAAGTCTAGACTCATTAATGCATCTTAATATCTATCAGTTAGACACACTAATGCAAGACCTGGTTCGCTAAGACCACCCCTCTGATACCACATATAACGACCAGTCCTAATCTATAAAGACGAATACAATAACATATGGTTACATTGCGAGGTTCTGACCTCTATATGATACATTTTACAAACATTGCATTCGTTTTTAAAAGATAAACTTTCATTACATTGAAAGTTGACAGGCATGCATACCATTTCATAATATGTCCCAATCTATAAATGACTTAATAATAATCTTGAATTCAATGACTTGAATGCAACGTCTTTTGAAATATGCCATGAATGACTCCAAGTAATATCTCTAAATGAGCAAATGCACAGCGAAAGATTTCTTTAATACGTGAGAATAAACATGCTTTCAAGTGTTAACCAAAAGATTGGTGAGTTCATAGATTTATCATAATCATTCATTTCCATAATTTTAATAGACCACAAGATTTTCATTTTATAAATATAATTCCCATAGCAGAATCCTCTCGTCTGCATAAAGGTAAAATCATTTATATGGTGAACACTTGGTAAGCGACATTAACAAGATGCATATAGAATATCCCCAAAACAGATTCCTCTCGTCTGTATAATAATAAGTAGAAGTACTAAAGCATCTGTACCTCGGATGGGGTTTGTTATGCCCATAGATCTATCTTTAGGATTCGCGTCAATTAGGGGTACTGTTCCCTAATTCTTAGGCTACCAAGCTAAAAGGGGTGATATTCGATTTCGATAATCCAACCATAGAATGTAGTTTCGATTACTTGTGTCTATTTCGTAAAACATTTATAAAAACAGCGCATGTATTCTCAGTCCCAAAAATATATATTGCAAAAGCATTTAAAAAGGAAGCAAATGAAACTCACGATACTGTATTTTGTAGTAAAAATACATATGACGATATTAAACAAGTGTAGAGTTGGCTTCGGATTCACGAACCTATATCAGGTATATATATTAATACATATAATCGTAATCAAATAAATTTATATATTATATCTTAAATTATATATCCTATATATTTAATTTGTATATATAATTATAATAGTTAATATTTATATAGTTATATATATATATATATATATATATATATATATATATATATATATATATATATATATATATATATATATATATATATATATATATATATATATATATATATGATTAGTATTATATTAAAAATTAATAATTTGTTATATGTAAACATTTATATAAAAAAAAATCTTAATGTATATAATTATATGTAATATTATGGTAGTTGTAATAAATATACTCTTATATAGAAAATACTTATTTGTTATAATAATATTAATACTAATAATAATCTAAATGATAATTTTATAAATAATATAAATTTTTGATAAAAAAATGATAATAATAATAACAGTAATAATAATAATAATAATTATAATAACTATAATAGTAATGATCTTTCTAATAATGATAATAATAATGATATTAATAATAATAATAATGATAATAATAATAATAATAATAATAATAATAATAATAATAATAATACTTATGCTAATGATAATGATAATAATACTAATACTAATAATAATAATAATAATAATAATAATAATAATAATAATAATAATAATAATAATAATAATAATAATAATAACAATAACAATAATAACAATAATAGTAATAATAACTACCTCAAGAAAAAGCTCCCGAAAAAGAAAATAAAGTGCCCCCGCCCGGGCTCGAACCCGAGACCTCTCGCTTAATTGAAATTTCCCTTAACCTTTCCTCCGTTTCTACTTTTCTACTTTAGTTTCCGTTTTAATTTTATTTAATGCTGTCTATCGAATAATAGACCAGCTCTAGGCCCAATTGTATAAACTCCATAAGCCCAAGTAGAAACCGAATCATAGTAGTCCATTAAAGTGATCCAGTGGGCCGATAACAGGTTTTAAAACATTAGGTTTTAAACGTAAGTGGGTATCGATTTCAACACATAAACAGGAACGACCCTGTCATCATCACCGTATCATACATCATATCGATATCATCAATATAAACCATGGTTTCATCGTACTTCATCATTAGCTTGTACCATCATCATCGTTACCTTCATCCTTCATCTCATCACCATCGTTATCATCATCATATTCACTGTCGTCATCGTTTTCTACTTCGTCTTATCTTTACCATCGTCTTCATCTTTACATCATCATCATCACTTTTAATTTATCATCACCATAAACTATCATGTTCATTATCGTCAATCATCATCTTCTTTATTTAATCATCATCGTACAGCAACAGTGGCGTAGCAGTTGAAATGCCTCATTCATATTGATTATAAACGATTCACAATAGTTGATTTCATTGCGAGTTATTTGACCTCTATATGATACATTTTACAAACATTGCATTCGTTTTTAAAAGACAAACTTTCTTTACATCGAAAGTTGACGACATGCATACCATTTCATAATATATCCAACTATAATTGACTTAATAATAATCTTGATGAACTCGACGACTCGAATGCAACGTCTTTTGAAATATGTCATGAATGACTCCACGTAATATCTCTAAAATGAGCAAATACACAGCGGAAGATTCTTTCATACCTGAAAATAAACATGCTTTCAAGTGTCAACCAAAAGGTCGGTGAGTTCATTAGTTTATCATAATCGATCATTTTCATCATTTTAATAGACCACAAGATTTTAATTTTCATTTCTCATAAATATACGTCCCATGCATAGAGACAAAAATCATTCATATGGATTGAACACTGGGTAACCGACATTAATAAGATGCATATAAGAATATCCCCTATCATTCCGGGATAATCCATTGACACGATAAAACAACATCGAAGTACTAAAGCATCCGGTACTTTGGATGGGGTTTGTTAGGCCCAATAGATCTATCTTTAGGATTCGCGTCAATTAGTAGATCGGTTTACTAATTCTTAGGCTACCAAGCAAAAGGGGCATATTCGGCTTCGATCATTCAACCATATAATGTAGTTTCGATTACTTGTGTCTATTTCGTAAAAACATTTATTAAAGCGCATGTATTCTCAGTCCCAAAAATATATATTGCAAAAGCATTTAGAAAGGGAGTAATGAAACTCACGATACTGTATTTTGTAGTAAAAATACATATGACGAAACTGAACAATGCAGGGTTGGCCTCAGATTCACGAACCTATATCAATTATATATATTAACATATTGTAATCGAACAAATTTATATATCTTATTATTAGTGATATAATTGTTATATTAATAAAATATATGTTTCATTAATAACTTAATTACATATATTTATTCTTATATATTTTAAATAGATAATTAATATTTATTATAAAAATATTAATATAGTTATGTTTTATGTCATAAATATATTTTTATTTAGAAAATCTTTATTTAATATATTAATAATACTAATAATAATAATGATAAAAATAATACTAATAAAAATGATAAATTTAAAAATAATTATCTTTTAGTGATAATGATAATAAATAAGGAAAGAGAACTACCTCAAAACAATGCTAAAAAATATTGCTACAATCTAGGCTCGAACTCGCGACCTCTCGCTCCACACAAACACCCCTAACCATTCCTCTAATTCATTTTATCTGCTTTAATTCTCTGACTAATCTATACAACTCGTATCCTGTCTATATCTTGGCCCAATTTTCCTTTCGGCCCATCAGTTATACGGCCCAAACATTAAAACAGTTTTTGGCCCAGCAAAATAAAGGAAGAGCAGTCCATTTAAGTGAAACGAATCAAAGTAGTAGCCCATCTATCATGTTTTGTTATCCACATGAATCTTCAGGAAATTTATGTGTATAACATCTTTGATAAAGCACCCTCCACGTCAACTTCCATTATTACTAACATAAAGACATTACCGACCCCTTTTTAATAATAATACTATATATAAATAAATAAAAATTTAGATATGGTCATAAGCATCGTTTTTCATCATCTTTCATTTCCTCCACACACATTTTTTAATCGATACTGAAAGGTAGAAGTCTGCTGCAGCAGTAGTAATCGTGAGAAAAAAATATAGATTTAACAGCAAGCGTAGCTGTAGGTCGAGCAATAAGGTAGTGGTTGTGCTCGAATGTTTGCAGCAGCGAGCATCAAGGATAAAATAAAATGGGTTTTGTAGGATACAGAAAACAAGTAATTGTTTTATGGTGTGGGGTTTCGTTTGATAATGGTAAATGAGTGTTTTTTTGTGCTGAGTGTTTGATATTGAAACAAAAATAAAATAACCACTCGTATAGTATCACTTCAATTGTGAGTTCGTTGTTTGTCCGCTGAAACCAAAAGGACAGAAAAATATACGCAGCTAGTAGCAGTAGTTAACAAGATCACTAAGGGCTTTAAGATGGTGTATTGTCTTGGTGATTGGGTTTGTTACGGAAAAGAAACAGAGAACAATTCATATATTAACAAGAGGTGATGCTAGGTTGTCGAGTTAAAGAAAAATAAAGAAAGAAAGAAAGAAAGAAAGAAAGAAAGAAAGAAAATGATGGAAGGAGGGTGGTGATAGCAAGGTGACTGTGGTGATGATTTTAATATGGTAATGTGTCTTCAAGGTGATCAAAATGGTGGGCTCGTACGATGGTGGTGGTGGCTCGTACGATGGTGGTGGTAGTTAGTCGTGGAGGAGGGTGAATGGTTATTCTCAGGTGTTCGATGGTGGAAGGTGAAACTTGTGAAGGTGAGTTTGGGTTCACAAAAGAATGAACAAAGTTGGTGGTTGTTTTGCTAATATATGCGTTAAGTATGTATAGAGAGATAGTTTAGTGAAGAATTAAACTCAAACAAACACAGTATATAATAATCAAACACAATATCTTAACTAAATTCACGGGTGACAATTGATAACAGAAATATATGTATAATAATAATAAACGTGTCTAACGAACAGTTAAGCAGCCTTCAATTTAAATTTATCTGCCGACAGTTTTCACGGACTGTGTATCGTGCGAAATCAGTGGCGGATAAAAGTGTTCAGAAAAATCTCATATTTTTAAATTAACTATATTTATTTATTTTGGTCATTATGGTATAAAATTTGATCATTGATTATTAAATAAAAATTACACTAATTATTCACTCCAAACCCCAAGTAAAATATAAAAAGTTTCAAAATTCAACTAATAGTTCCTAAATATACTTTTTATAAGTCTATAACTTATATATCTCATTTTCGGATTACCGTTTATTTTAAAATCACATAAGTTGTTATTTAACTTGCTTAATATCAATTGAAACATCAAACGAGTATTACAATCATTTAATATTTATTTTTAATATACTTTATTTATATATAGAGATATATTTTAAATAATAATTATTATAATATCTGATTTTTATTTTATTAATTTTTTTAATAACAACAACATATAATACTTCAAATTATATTTCGAATTATTATTTATATATACATACACACATATCTATTTACAATTAATTATTCGTTAATCGTCGAGAGCAGTCGAAGGTCAATTGAATAGTTCAAAATTTTTGAGACTCAACATTACAGACTTTGCTTATCGTGTCGAAACCACATAAAGATTAAGTTTAAATTTGGTCGAAAATTTCCGGGTCGTCACAGTACCTACCCGTTAAAGAAATTTCGTCCCGAAATTTGATTGGGATGGTCATGGTTGGCAATAAGTATGTTTTCATGACTCATATGAGTTGATAAATAGAGTTTTATCATTATTGAGTAATATGTATAAAACAATTCGATTATTCGAATAGTACGAATGAAGCTATCACAAAAGAGTGAGATGAAGAAATAAAGATTCGTCTTAACTTCTGACGTAGTCATGGTTGAATTCCGGAATTCAAGGGAAAAGAAAATCTTCGAAATCTAATTGATTTGATTCTTCGGCGAATTAAGATCTCTATAATTAAATACGGTGATCTGTCTCGATAACTCTGTCTAATATTTCCATTATAAATTAAACTTTTTTCGTTCCATTATTTTTCACCACTTCTATAGCCAATTCTCAAATTCAAAATATTTTGAAAATGTTTAATCCAGTTCTGATCCTTGTCCTTATCCTTACTATCGCAACAATCATTCTCCTTTTCCAACTTCCACTACAAGAATCTGTTTTCTTCTACTTCGCCCTTGGGTTTATAGTGTTTTTAATTTTCCCGTGTCTTTATGTTGCGATAAACATTGAGATACACGGTTTGTAATTTATGTGTTGTTGTTGGGCTTTATATTCTCCCTTATATTTCGGAGCTCTTTGCCTTTTTATTCTCTTCTCGACTCTAAGTACAACAAATAATGGTCCAAAATTCGTAGGTATGTGATTTCAAAATGAACATAACTAACGTTCTAAGAGAGAGATTGCAATTGCACGATCTTGATTGGTTAAATTACCAGAATTCGGGAGAAAAGATAGAACTATCAAGAAATTATGTTCTTGATATGTTTTTATAATAGATAGAATGTAAGAGTCGTTTAACATGGCACATGATGACGGTAGGGTCTGTGAATCATCATGTTCCATTAGAAGCTCAGCATGTCTTACTGTAATATAATCACGTTGATCAAGTGTCATTATATTATACTAACTCATGCATCAATTTCCAACACTACTTCAAAATCATTCATAATTCAAATTCGAATTTTTCAGAATTTTAGAAACTAAAACAGTTTCTTTTATGATATAACACAGATAGAGCGGAGAGATAATTAATATCGGATAAGAATATTTATGAAGATATCTTCAGAAATATTGAGGATATTTACAATGAAGATAAGATAATATCTTAGACTTTTTATATTCAAAGTGTGATGAAGAAATTCATTCACAATGATTTAAAGCGATTAAGGAGTAATGTATTCGTTAAAGATTTCATCAGAAACAGAATCATCAGGATTCTTTATATACAGGATTTGGTCCTTGTTTATGTCCTTGATCTCCTTCATGGTTTGCTCGATTCGTTTTTCAATATCAAAACTTTGGTGCTTTTTCAACACTCCAATCTTTATCATCAAACTTTTAACTGTTAAGGCAGTCTTTAGTTTTCACCGCTTCATTAGCTTTTTTTTTTTTTTTAAATTCAGAAAACTAATTCATAGGCTAAAGCGCTTTTCAGAAATTCAGAATTGAAGATCATAATTTTAGGAGATAGATGTTATATGTATACATATAACTGTTGACGTAGAAACGCTGGGAGATTTCTAAATACTGATTGCTGATTCTCAGTAATTGGCATGTCAATTTTCGTTATAATAAGTGAATGATTGTATGATAGGGTTTTAATGAATGAATATATTGATTTTTCGGAAAGTCATAGATCAACAAGGTTGTTGTTAAGTTTATTGTTAATGTGATGGGATATAAACGGTTTTTCCGGTAACGATGATGAATAGGGCAATCCTATATATCAAGGTTATAATAGAGTTTATTCGAATGAAAAGTCGAAATTGATTTACTGAAGCTGTCACAAATTTGGCTACTTTAGAAAGGGATTGTAAAGTTATTTTCGATAATATTAACGCTAAAGGAATTAGCACAGCTACGTGTTAAACGTTTACTCAGGTTTCGAGTGTTTCAGGTGCATAACTATATGCATCAATCTTTTCTTCCATGGATAAAGTGCGGTTGGTTCATCCTCTCGATTGAGGTGTTTTCAAGAATCATGAAAGGTTTGAACGCAGATTGTAATCGTCAAGGTACAAATGAGGTTTAAGATGAAATCAAGTGGCAAACTTGAAGAAATGTTTAGTTTCATATGTTATAATCAATATTTTAATTCATTTTAATTGTCCAATGTTAGTACTCCATAGTTTGAAATTCAACAATTCATATATAGTTTAATATGTAATATTCGAATTAATTAATACGTGTCGGGAACCGTTATGTCTTAGACTCGATCACAACTCAAGGTATATATATTATTTGAGAATCAACCTCAACCCTGTATAGCTAACTCAAGCATTACTGCATATAGAGTGTCTATGGTTATTCCAAATAATATATATAGATGCGTTGATATGATATGTCAAAACCTTGTATACGTGTCCCGATTAAAGTGCGTAAAATAAATATCAGAAATTAAATGATGATAAATAAAATTGCGAGAATTAAAATTGCGATAAATAAATTGCGATAATTAAATTGCGATAAATAAAATGTAATAAGGAATTAACAGTTAGCTAGGATTTTGTTAGCGTGAATTCTTAACAAAATTTCTCATAGTTAATTTGTTGGTTTCTAACAAATTTTATTTTGTCAAATGTTTTCTTCATTATGCCACTTGTTGGATTCTGATAAGTCAAAATCCAAATATGAAATGGAATGAAAATAGTTATTCTGTGGTGAACGGATTCGTATCTGTGGATGTAAGTAGGATAGTAAATGACCGTTGAATCAGATTCGAAGAATGTACAGTGTAACTTATTAATGTGAAATCTAAATATTCCTCGGATATTACCTACCTGTTAAAATATTTTCACCATTAATAGTTAGTATAAAAGAATTTTTAATTACAATCTTTATGAAAATATATATACATTTATATTTTCTTCAGATGTAATTATGGATTTAATGAGTTAATATGATATTAAACTCATCTGATTTTCGGTTGAAATTGGAATGAATAATCTCTAAAACTTTAGAGATTACATAATCGCCACTTAATGGTTCTCCAATAAAGTTATGAATCAATACTTTATCGGTTACTGTTGTTGATATTCCTTGGTATCTATGGTGCGTATAACGTTGATGTTCGAGGTACAGATTGAGATGTTGGCTTCGGATTCACGAACCTATATCAGGTATATATATTAATACATATAATCATAATCAAACAAATTTATATATTATATCTTAAATTATATATCCTATATATTTAATAGTTAATATTTATATATATATATATATATATATATATATATATATATATATATATATATATGATTAGTATTATATTAAAAATTAATAATTTGCTATATGTAAACATTTATATAAAAAAAAATCTTAATGTATATAATTATATGTAATATTATGGTAGTTGTAATA
Organism: Rutidosis leptorrhynchoides; assembly: GCF_046630445.1. NCBI lineage: Eukaryota > Viridiplantae > Streptophyta > Magnoliopsida > Asterales > Asteraceae > Rutidosis > Rutidosis leptorrhynchoides. The sequence continues at coordinate 719,412,694 of NC_092333.1, forward strand.
AATATACTCTTATATAGAAAATACTTATTTGTTATAATAATATTAATACAATAATAATCTAAATGATAATTTTATAAATAATATAAATTTTTGATAAAAAAATGATAATGATAATAACAGTAATAATAATAGTAATAATAATTATAATAACTATAATAGTAATGATCTTTCTAATAATGATAATAATGATGACATTAATAATAATGATAATAATAATAATAATACTTATGCTAATGATAATGATAATAATACTAATAATAATAATAATAATAATAATAATAATAATAATAATAATAATAATAATAATAATAATAATAATAGCAATAATAACAATAATAGTAATAATAACCACCTCAAGAAAAAGCATCCGAAAAAGAAAATAAAGTGCCCCCGCCCGGGCTCGAACCCGAGACCTCTCGCTTAATTGAAATTTCCCTTAACCGTTCCTCCGTTTCTACTTTTCTACTTTAGTTTCCATTTTAATTTTATTTAATGCTGTCTATCGAATAATAGACCAGCTCTAGGCCCAATTGTATAAACTCCATAAGCCCAAGTAGAAACCGAATTATAGTAGTCCATTAAAGTGATCCAGTGGGCCGATAACAGGTTTTAAAACATTAGGTTTTAAACGTAAGTGGGTATCGATTTCAACACAGAAACAGGAACGACCCTGTCATCATCATCGTATCATACATCATATCGACATCATCAGTATAAACCATGGTTTCATCATACTTCATCATTAGCTTGTACCATCATCATCGTTACCTTCATCCTTTATCTCATCGCCATTGTTATCATCATCATAATCACTGTCGTCATCGTTTTCTACTTCGTCTTATCTTTACCATTGCCTTCATCTTTACATCATCATCATCACTTTTCATATATCATCACCATAAACTATCATGTTCATTATCGTCAATCATCATCTTCTTTATTTAATCATCATCGTACAGCAATAGTGGCGTAGCAGTAGCAGCAAAAACAGTAATGGTGACGGTTAAGGTGATTTCGTGAGTGGGTTGTGGTGGTGTTTGGTGGCCCAAGTTACATCAAAAGCCCAATTTATTAAAAAGCCCAAATACATGTGTGGGTTGTTTAAATTCAATGAGTGTGTTATGTTGGGCTTGTATAAACTTGGCCCATCGGTAAGTTCAATTACTCAGCAAAAAAAAAAATGAACGATTTCATTATTAAACAAGTGGTTTTACTTGTTGTTGTAATTTGTCGACCATCAAGACAGGAAAGAGGAATCGTGCAACAATAAAAGCGAAAGTAATAGGAATAGAAAGAAGACAGAAGTATATGGTTTGAAATCACAAGTAATCGTCATTGTCATTCATCATCTATACTGTACATCTCCATCCACATCGTCTTACCTCTTTCGTTTTCGATTCAAAACAGAAATATAGGAGTGGCGGCAGTGGAGGGGATTGTTTGATGGTTGTAACCGAAAGGTGCTGCAGTGATAGTTTATGACGATTCGAAACAGAAATAGTTTGCAATAGCAGATGTTATTTTGGTGATCTTGGGTCTGCAAAACATTAAATGAGCGGTAACACAAGTGAAAAAGTGACGTTTTGTTGTTTGGACAAAACAGAAACAGAAAACAAAATAGTAGCCGTCCTTGGTGGTGTTCGATAGTGGCAAATTCGTGAATTTATGAAGATGATGAAGTTAGTTTTTGATGGGTTTAATGGTGTTGTGGGTGATGGAGATTAAACAGGAAGAGAAAGAAAAGTTCGAGCATATGGTGATCATATAGTAGAAAAGAAAGAGAAGAAAGGGTGAAAGTGGTCGTTGGATGGTGTGATTCGTGTTTGAAGGTGATGGAGTGGGAGCCAGTGGTTGTGGTGGAAGAGGTTTTTGAAGGTGGCCGGTTTATGGTGGGTCTTCGATAGAAAAACTAAAACAGTAACCATGTAACAAACTAAGGTTGTAACGGCGGTGGAGTTTGAGTTCGAAGATGAAGAATGAAGAGGAACTTGAATTATGAATATATTAACCGAAAACATAAATGGAAGAAATGTGCAGGAGAAAAGTTGGTGATTGGTGTTCATGATTTTTCTCTCTATCGATCTCTTGTATGTAACATATATAGAAGATATAGTTAATAATAGATTATTAATACTAATTAATAATAATTAATAATAATATAATAATACTTTTATAATTCTAATTGTAAGTGAAAGGAACTAATGATAACAGAAAGTAAAAAGTCACAGTGCAAGATATTTATTATAATAAGAAGAATCTGAATTCAATTTAAAACAGTAATCGTAATAGTAATATATATCATTCAGTTATTCAGAGATTCGATATTATTTGTCTTGGTTCACTTTAAAGAATAGTAATATATATAATAATATTAATAATAATATTAATTTATTCAAAGAAATTAAAACGTGTGAATAAGTTAGCCGTCGTCTACTATTTCATTCACGGACTGAAATTCGTGTTCCGTTGATAATGGATAAAAGTACACAGAAGGATCCCAAATTTTTATGTTAATCATCTTTATTTATTTTAGTCATTATGGTATAAAATTCGATCATTAATATATTAAATAAAAATTACATCAACTGTCCCGCTCGATTCTGGGTAAAATATAAAAAGTGCTAAAATTTAATAACTAGATCCTAAATACATTTTTAGTAAGCTTAAAATTTATAGAACTCATTTTCGGATCACCGTCTATTTTAAAATAATATAAGTTTGAATTTAACTTGTTTAATATCAATCGGAACATCAACGAGTTTTATAATTATTTAATATTTATTTTTAATATACTTTATTTGTATATAGATATGTTTTAAATAATAATTATTATGTTTACATAATTAATTTCTAACAATTACATCATAAATTATATTTCAAATTGTATATATATTTATTTAAATATATACATATCTATTTACAAATAGTTGTTCGTGAATCGTCGGGAATGGTCGATGGTCAATTGAACAGTTCAAAATTTTTAAGACTCAACATAACAGACTTTTCTTATCGTGTCAAAAATACAAAATTGTATCGAGAGTTTGGTTTAAAATTACTCGAAATTTTCCGGGTCGTCACACTTCGAGCATTTTTCCAACAAAATAAAAACATTTATCACAAAGTATCTTTATTAAATGTTCATATTTTCATCCAATCTATAATGTTCATGAATAAAGTTCTTTCAAAAAATAAAAATAAAAATTTGCTTTCCCCCGATTGGTTAGGCATAAAATGTAGACGTAATTTGTACTAGCTTTCAGGGAGTATAAATACCCTTAACTAGCTTAGACTAAAGGTTAAGCCTTCATAACCTCACTCACCCTTACACCTTGATTCACACACACAACACCAACTCTCTCAACCTCATACATGTAATTTTGTCGCATAGTGATTTACACTTTCAGATTCATTGAACTGCTACTGTTATACTCTATTCATCTTCAACAATACATGCACATATATATAATACATACATAGTGCTATATCTATAATCTAACACTAGAACACGAATATAACAACGAGATCATACTTTAACAATTGGTATCAGAGCATGATGTGCAAAAGTGTGTATGCGAATAATGCTTACTTTTTATTAACTTTTAATTTTAAATTATCTAAGATACTAATCACTAAAGCATCCTAACGAGCAACAAAACCCGATCAAATGCAATATAGTAATAGGAGGTTAGGTAACGTCCCACGAGATTGGTGGCAATAATTTACTTTAAAATAAAATAACAATAAAAATGACTAATAAAATGAGCTCTAACAAAATAATAAAAAGGAGTAACGAATATGATAACGGACACATGCTTGAACTATTCACACCTTGTTTCAGATTACGTTTAATTAAGGCTTTGAACTGTGTTCAGATTACTTTTTGACTTTGGAATATCTTAACATAAGTCTAATTGATCAGATTATCCTTAAACAAGATACTTGATTTGACTTAACACTCGATACCTAATAGATAGTTTAATATGATTAATCAAACATTTGATTATAGTTATTAGCTATAACTCTCACCATTACCTTAACCGAACCTTTTGTGTCAAATCAAGATTACTAATGTGATTAAATAGAAAATATCAAATGACAAGGTGTAACTTAGATTTATTTGGCAGTGGTAATTTAATTAAGCTTAAGGCGTGACAGTAAAACAAGTTTCTAATTCGAATAAAACAAACTTAACAAATTTAAGCCGACGGCTTTAACTACCTGAGCCGGCGGCTCAAATTCATAAATCTGCCGATATCTTTTAAAGTTAATGTAGAACAAACTGTTTATTTCGGAGTAAAATGTATTATTTTAATAATGTAAAGTCGACGGCTCTGATGTTCCAAGGCGGCGGCTTTGACCATCAGAAACCGAATTTTCTTACAGTTTAATAGTATTATACAATTTAGCAATCTTCACAAGCTGTTACATTCGTTCAAGCATGTGTTTGGGTTTTAGCCAATAATTAAACTAGGAACACTAATTAAATAAGAAGAGAAATTAAAAGAAATCATACCAACATAAATATGAATTGAAGAGCAATTGATTATAACTTGAATAAGTTCCAACTTCAAGTAGCAATCCAGAATAATAAATAACTTCCAACCTAAACTATGAAATTTAAATGTATAAATAAACTTGAAACTGAAAACTAAACCCTAGAAAAACTGTTGCAGAAAGTGAACCCAGCACGTCTATTTATAGATTCTGTCAGCCGACACCTGAGTCGGCGGCTAAGGAAGTTTAGCCGGAGGCTCCACTGTATTTCGAGTGATCTGCACGTATAACTTGAGCATAATGCTTACGTTTATTCCTCTTTTATCACCTTTAGCCGGCGGCTTACATGACGTATGTAACGACCCGACTTTTTCGACTTGCTTTTGTGCTTTGTGCCTTCACAAAACTGCGTATTTGTGCGTACTGAGCTATATTATACTATGGGATCTTATTACATGTGGATTACTTTCGTTTATATGTTAAAACGTGTCATTAAGTACCTAGGTTACTTAACTTGATCCCCGGAAGCCTTTACGACCGTTAGTGTCACTTAACGTTTAGAACGAGCTATGTTTGTCGGTACACGTTTATCTTTGGTCATAATCGGAATATTATGACTACGAAATACTAATTGTTATTTTATAATAACAATTACTTGGGATTTTGGATGCTTAATTACGCTTAGTAATTTACTATAACATACTAGTTAGTCTTGTTGGACTTTCTACCTTGTTGGACTTTAGCCCACCCTACTCTAGCTAGTTGTGACGACCCGTCCAAATCCATCTGGACGAACACGTCATTCATTGATTTCATTGCGAGGTATTTGACCTCTATATGATACGTTTTGTAAACATTGCATTCTTTTCAAAAGGTACACAATAAATGAAAATCAATTTCTAAGGTTTTCAACGTTTGATGATTTCTACATATAGACAATCACCATAATTAATAGTTTACCATAATACATCCGTTGACAATGAAGTCAAAATAAGATACACGGTGATGAATTTGTGAATGCAAAGTTTTCTTGAATAAAGCATGTATGACTCCATGCACATAGCTTGTACCATATATAAGCAAACAGCGAAAGACTTCTAGGAAACCTGAGAATAAACATGCTAACAAGTGTCAACACAAAGGTTGGTGAGTTCATAGTTTTAATGTATCGTATAATCTGTATATAAAGGTAGATCACAAGATTTCAGTTGTTTCATCCAGAAACGTTTATCAAAATATTCTACAAGATTGAGCACCCTGGTAACTAAGCTTTAACGTTTTAATAAGTACCCCTGTTTTAACATACATGCAACCAACATGTACAATACACGCAAACCAACGTGTACTAAACTCAAATAGCATACGTCTATTTTATAGTTCAGGCTAGGGTTTCTATACCTGGAACAGACGGGAATGTCAAGCCCTATGGATCCATATACCACTACTCGCGCCCACCAGTTCTTATAACTGGCAGTTACTAGTTACCAAAGCTAAGGGATTTTCGGTCAAACTCAGTGTAGAATTTAGTATGTACTTGTATCCATTGCGTTTAAAATAAAGTGCATGTATTCTCAGCCCAAAAATATATATTGCAAAAGCAATTAAAAAGGGAGCAAATGAAACTCACGCATATAAATATTGTAAAACAGTTAATAAAGCATTTGCATGTATTCTCAGCCCAAAAATGTGGAGAGTAAAAGGGATCATATGAAACTCACGCATATAAATATTGTAAAACAGTTATTAAAACAGTGCATGTATTCTCAGCCCAAAAATGTAATGAGAAAAAGGGAGCAAATGAAACTCACCTTAGCAGCATATAAAGTTGTTCATCGTAATTTGACCGAAACTCGGTATATCAAATAATCGTAGATCTCAACCTAGAGAATATATGTTGGTCAATAAATGTCTATCAAGCTAGGTCAGGTCATATTGTATCACAATCCTAATGCTAGAGATCGACACACAAAAGTTATCCAAAGTCGTTTCAAAAAGTCAATTTTGACAGTTGTTTAACCAAACGAGACGTGTTTTATATAAGGATTCATTTACTCAGCTGGTAATATTCAAAAATCCATTTTATCAATCTCGTAAACAAGTTGTTTAAATTCTAATTGCAGATTCAAAAGCAATTTCAATTAACGTCAATTATAATTCAGTTGACCATATCTTTTGATTCGTTCTTCGAAACTATCCGATATCTAAATGAAAAGTTATTGATTTTTCGCCAGCTTTCCGAAAACATGTATATCATATACCTTTTACCAGTAATATATGTATTTAATTCGTGATTCATTATAAACTGTTTAACGACGAAATTTAGTATATAAGCATGTATAAATATATACACTCGAGCACTAGTATGTATACACTATTAATTTATAAAATATAAAATATAAATGCTTACGTATTAATATTGAGATTCAATATTGTAGAAAAGTATGTAGACGTAACGGAGATGATAAACACTAGGTTTGATTCATAAATATACCCCCGAACATTACCCATAACCTCCTTGGCAATAACCCACAATTTCCTTAGCTTTAGCTTGCTCGTAAACTCGTTTTGAAAGTGACACGCTCATAACCTCGTCGTAGTATTTTATGTATTAATAATAATAATAATAATAATAATAATAATAATAATAATAATAATAATAATAATAATAATAATAATAATAACAATAAGATTAATATTAATAATCTTAATATTAATAGTAATAATAATAATATAAATTATAAATATAATACAGAGTAATATAGATGGATATGTGTGTGTGCATTATGCCAGAACTCGATCGAATTTATAGACTTTTCCTGAAATCTGACCCCATGCGATCGCATGGGTTTTGTGGGTAAATGCCATGCGATCGCATGGCCCGTAAATCCAGCTCACATCTGTTTTAACTTCTAGTTTGTCGACATATTAAATAAATATAAATATAATATATATAATTTATATAATTAATTATATATTATATTAAATTCACGTGCATAGTTGATTTGTAATTTTTATTCCGATAAGTCGTACGTTGTCACACGACTTATGTCCCGGTTCCGGTTTTTCGAACGTCCTTACGTACACTGAGAAAACTGGCACTTTACCTTTCGTGACTCGTACATTTGTCAAAATATAGACTTAACTATCCATAAATTATATCACTCGAAATATAACTTATACATTCGAGTGTTTTGGTCATTTACTTCTATAAATCATCGTCTCGTTATCTATCAAACTAAATTTAATAATATTGTTTTAAATCAAAACGTTTAATAACCAAGTTAATATTCACAAACACGTTTTAAGTACACATCGCAAGTTATTCATACAATTACAATTCCAACTTATCATATATGTTCAAATAGATATTTAAACCAATAAGTTTTATGCACAGTATCATACAATTAATACATTGTTACACTTTCAAGTTATAGTGTATATATGTATCTTTTTACATATAATTGTTCGCGAATCGTTGAGAACAGTTGATGGGTAATTGAATAGTTCAAAAAAATTTTGAGATTCAGTTTTACAGACTTTGCTTATCATGTCGGAAACGTTAATCATACAAAGATTAAGTTTAAATTTGGTCAAAAATTTTCGGGTCATCACAGTACCTATCCGTTAAAGAAATTTTGTCCCGAAATTTGAGTGAGGTCGTCATGACTAACAATAAAAATGTTTTCATGACGTATATGAGTTGATAAATAGAGTTTTATTACCATTGGATAATATGGATAAAACAATCCGATTATTCGAAGCGTATGAGAGAAGTTATCGTAATAGAATGAAATGAAGAATAAAGATTCGTCTTAACTTTTGACGTAGTAACGATTGATTTCCGGAATTTAAGGAATAGAAGATCTTCATAATTTAAATAGGATTTGATTCTTCGGGAATTAAGGAAATTATGATTTCCTTTGATTAAATGCGTAATCTGCCTCGATTGCTATGTCTGATATTTCGCTATAAATTGACCTCTTCCGTTTCATTATTTTCATCACTCTTACATCTTCTTCCTCATTTCCTATTTTCAAAAGATTGTAAAAATGCTTCATCCAGTTCTGATTCTTGATATACTCCTAACTTTCATATCTGTCATTCTTCTTTTTCATCTACCATCAGAGGAATCTACTTACTTCTACTTTGCCCTTGGGGTTATAGTGCTTTTAATTCTCCCGTGTCTTTATGTTGCGATAAACATTGATATACACGGTTTGTAATTTATGTGTTGTTATCGGGCTTTATATTCTCCCTTATATTTCAAAGTTCCTACTTCTATCTTCTATAATTATTGTCATCCCCAGTTAATGCTTTCTTTTATTTGCTGCGATTTATACCCCCATTTCTATTTCGGAGTTTTGTCCCTTCGTTTCTTCTTCTTGTGACTAAGCATTGCTTGTAATGGTCCAGAATTTGTAGGTATGAAGTTTCGAATGATCATAACTAATGTTTTAAGAAATTGTAATAACACGATCTTGATTGGTTAAATTACCAGAAGTTACGGGAAAAGATAGAACTATCAAGAATATATGTTCTTGATTTGTTTGGAGATTAGGTAAAATGTAAGAGTCGTGTAACATGGCACATGATGACGTTATAGTCTGTGAATCATCATGTTCCATTAGAAACTCAGCATGACTTACTGTATTATAATCACGTTGATCAAGTGTCATTATATTATACTAACTCATGCTTCAGCTCCCAACACCACTTCAAAAATATTCATATTTTAAACTCGAAGGTTTCAGAATTTAGAAACTAAAATAGTTTCTTTTTATGATGTTACACAGATATCGCAAGGAGAAAATTGATTTCCGATAAGAATGATTATGGAATTATCTCCAGAAATATGGAGGATATTTATAATGAAAGATACGATGATATCTTAGAATTTCTAATATCAGATGATGATGAAGAATATTGTCCGCAAGGGTATAGATTTGGAAGCAAGGTATTCGTTAATGGCTTCAGCAGATACTGAATCATTTGGATTCTTTGAAGGCAGGTTTATTCTTTTTGATTTGTCTACAGCCTCCTTCATACTTTGCTCAATCCATTTTTCAGTACCAAACTTTCTCTTTTTCTGTGCTTTTTTAACACACTACTCTTTATCATCAAACTTTTGACTGTTACGATCGTTTACAGTTTTTGCTGCTTCATCAGCATTTTTCAAGATTCAGAGTATTGATTCGCAGACTGGTTGCTTTTCAGATTTTCAGAATGAAAGCTCATAATTCTAAGAGATGAATGTTATATATATACATATGATGTTCTAGTATAGTTTTGAAGTCAAAGTATAGATTTGAAAGATGTAGGAATCTAAGAATGATGTCACGGGTTCAAAGTTATGACTTGGATTCTGATTCGTCAATATCAGAATATGTAATTGAATTTGTATGAAAACGATTGTGTATCGTTGTGAGTGATAATGCTAAAAACGAACATATATTTCATAGCATTATTCCTCAAGAAAGACAAGCTTTTAGTTGCAATTGTCCTATTTACAAGTGATATTCGTTTAAATAATAAAAGGTGAAGACAAAAGACAGATTTGACGAATTGAAGACGCAAACGACCAAAAAGCTCAAAAGTACAAAATACAATCAAAGAGGTTCCAATTATTGATAAGAAACGTCTCGAAATTACAAGAGTACAAGATTCAAAACGCAAAGTACAAGATATTAAATTGTACGCAAGGACGTTCGAAAATCCGGAACCGGGACCAGAGTCAACTCTTAAAGCTCGACGCAACGGACTAAAAATTACAAGTCAACTATGCACATAAATATAATATAATATTTAAATAATTCTTATAATTATTTATATATTATATAATATATTATAAACCGTCGGCAAGCTAGGAGCCAAGGCTGTGTGAGCTGGAAATACGAACTCCGCGAGTTGCGGAGTTTGTAGTGAAAAAATTACGCGAGTCGCGTAGCCCCAAAAACTGAAACTGCCTATAAAGCTCGCGCATTCTGATCGTAAAAATATCATATAATCTATCTCTCTCTCAATATATACGTAAATATATATATATAATTTATATTTTAATTTTAATTTTAATTTTAAATCCTAATAATAAGGGTATGTTAGCGAATGTTGTAAGGGTGTAAGTCGAAATTCTGTCCGTGTAACGCTACGCTATTTTTAATCATTGTAAGTTATGTTTATATTATTTTCATTAATGTCTCGTAGCTAAGTTATTATTATGCTTATTTAATACCGAAGTAATCATGATGTTGGGCTAAAAATATTAAAATTGGGTAATTGGACTTTGTACCATAATTGGGGCTTGGATAAAAGAACGACACTTGTGAAAATTAGACTATGGGCTATTAATGGGTTTTATATTAACTAAGCAATACCTTGTTAATTTAATATACAAACTTATAATTTGACGTATTTATATATAACCACATACGCTTGACTGGGTACGGTGGGCGGGATATCTATAAATACCAATAATTATTCATTTTACCGGACACGGAACTGGATTAATAGTTAATAGACTTGTTGAAACAGGGGTGAATTACATTCAAGGGTAATTGGTGTAATTGTTAACAAAGTAGTAAAACCTTGGTTTACACGCAGTCGATAACCTGGTGTATTCATTAAACAAAGTATTAAAACCTTGTTACAATTCGAATCCCCAATTAGTTGGAATATTTGACTTCGGGAATAAGAATAATTTGACGAAGGCTTTCGCTCTTTATATTTATGACTGATGGACTATTATGGACAAATCCGTATGGACATATTAAATAATCCAGGACAAAGAACAATTAACCCATGGGAATAAAACTAAAATCAACACGTCAAACATCATGATTACGGAAGTTTAAATAAGCATAATTCTTTTATTTCATATTTAATTTCCTTTATTTTATATTTAATTGCAATTTTAATTATCGCACTTTTATTTATTGTTATTGTATTTAATTGCACTTTTAATTATCGTACTTTTTAATTATCGCAATTTTATTTTATCGCACTTTTATTTATCGCAATTTCATTATCGTTATTTACTTTACGCTTTAAATTAAGTCTTGTATTTATTTTTAATATTTTACATTAGGTTTTAACTGCGACTAAAGTTTTAAAAATCGACAAACCGGTTATTAAACGGTAAAAACCCCCTTTTATAATAATAATATTACTTATATATATTTGTATTTTTATAAAATAAAACTAATATAGCGTTAAGCTTTGTTTAAAGATTCCCTGTGGAACGAACCAGACTTACTAAAAACTACACTACTGTACGATTAGGTACACTGCCTATAAGTGTTGTAGCAAGGTTTAAGTATATTCATTCTATAAATAAATACATATCTTGTGTAAAATTGTATCGTATTTAATAGTTTTTCCTTGTAAAATTTATAAGCTATTTTATATACACCTCGCATAACATCAAGTATTTTTGGCGCCGCTGCCGGGGAACTTAAAATCTAGCTTAAACGCCGGAAGCGCAACGCTAGGATATAAGAAAAAAAAAGATTTTTATTTTTAGTTTACTTTTATAAAAATACGTTTTTGTAAAAATACGTTTTAAATATTCGAAAACATAAAAAGAAAAACAAAAATATAAATATTTTTAAGAGTTTGTTAAATATTTAAGTTTTATAAAGTTTCTTTATTTTTATTTTATAAAAATATAAGTATTATCTAAATATTTTGTTTTTATTTAAAACATAATATATAAAAAAAACCGAAAAAAATATATCTATAAATCTATTTTTAAGATTTTTATAAAATTATAAAGTATTTCTATTTTTATTTTAGTTTCTAAAACATAAGTTTTTATTTAATTTCTATAAATATTTTATTTAATTATTAAAACAGAAAATATAAAAAAAACAAATAAAAAAAAACGAAACCTGTCGAAACCAGCCTGTCATCTGAATTTTCATATCCCGCGACTTGCGGAGTTTGAAGAAGAAAATACCGCGACTCGCGGAGCCGTCTGACACGGGTGACCAGAAACCCTAAAAAGCATTTATTACGGAGTAATTATTATTTATTATTATTATTAACCCTAATTACTTAATTATTATTATAATTAGTTTTAAAATCTTAAATTAAATTGTATTTTAAATTTTAATTAGTTTAATTAATTTATAAAATTAATACTTTTATTAAATAAATAATATTTTTTATAAAAATTATACTTTTTACAAATTTTAGTATATTTTTATATTTTGTATATTTTTATTTGTTTATTCGTAATTTTTTGTATTTTTCGCCCATATTTAGTTTTAAGCCATAGTTTTTGCCATAGTTATTTTTACTTCTAGATTTTTAGGCTTTGCCGTAAAATCCCTTAAATGCTTTTTCTTTATACTAAGATTTAGGTGCTTTAGAATTTTGCGACGCCTTTTTAAGTTTTAATTCCTTTTTGAGTTATTGCCATTTGGGATATAGTTTTACTTATAAGCTTAAATATTTTTAGACGCAACTTTTAATTTTTAGTTTTTAGTTCCTTTTTAAGTTTAGACGCGCTACTTTCTTATTTTTATTTTTCGACGCCTTTTACCTATGTATCAATTATCACTCCAATTAGTAATCTCAATTTGCAATTTTAATTTGAAGTTAGTGATAGTAATAAGGTTGGGTTAGTCGAGTGTTTTAAAGTTCTATAAGTCACTCTTTTTCTTTCTTATTTTTCGATGCCTTTTATTTTTCAACCCTTTTTTTTTTCGACCTTTTTCGACGCGCTCTTTTTCTTTCTTATTTCTCGCAATTCTAGTTTTAGGACAGATTTTTATTCTACTTCTTATCTAAATTTCTTAAAATTACGAAAATTTATTTTAAGTGGTTAAATTGATAGACATCAAAATTTTCTGGTTCGTAGTAATAGTTGGATTTGTACGTGGACCGGGTTATTGGAGCCAAACAGTCCTCAATTATATTGAGACCAAACGAATCCTGCCCCTCTGCTGCATCTTTTGGCTATTCGAAACGTGGGCAAAATCAGAAAAGTCTATTAATTGGATAACTTATATAATTTTTCTTTCCTTTTAAAAACTAATAGGATATTCAGTGAATGCACCGAGCAAGACGTTCACCACCTTTTGTACGTTCACCACCTGTAACTAGATCAAGACATTTAGCAAATATTACCGCCGTTGATTTTTCTTTAGAATCGTCATCCAGTCGACCAAGTACTCCAATTCAAATTTCCGATAATCCATTTTTTGAACCCGACCTCACAATTGAGAATCCGGAGAATATTCAGGGACGATTCATAGATCCTGAACCATTAATTTTTCCTCCGGAACCACCAATCATTCAAACAGAGATTGTTGAGGAACGAACCATTAAATCAGAATCTTCTAGTGATTCAGATTCAACAAATTCAACTATGGAGAATCTGGAACCTTTAAGTATGGAAGACCGAATGAGAGCTAAACGCACTAGCCAAGGTCACGCAATTACTCATCCAGACATTAATGCGCCAGATTATGAAATCAAAGGACAAATTCTACATATGGTGACTAATCAATGCCAATTTAGTGGTGCGCCGAAGGAAGATCCAAATGAACATCTTCGTACCTTTAATAGGATCTGCACTCTATTTAAAATCCGAGAAGTTGAGGATGAACAGATATATCTCATGTTATTTCCCTGGACTTTAAAGGGAGAAGCCAAAGATTGGTTGGAATCGTTACCTGAAGGGGCGATTGACACATGGGATGTTTTAGTTAAAAAATTTCTTAAACAATTCTTTCCGGCATCTAAAGCCGTGAGGCTTCAAGGAGAAATTGTTACGTTCACACAGAAACCAAATGAAACTCTATATGAGGCGTGGACAAGATTTGAAAAGTTATTAAGAGGATGTCCGCAACATGGTTTAGACACCTGTCAAATAGTACAAATATTCTACCAAGGATGCGACATCACTACAAGAAAAGACATAGATATAGCAGCTGGTGGTTCCATTATGAAGAAAACCGAAACTGATGCTTACAAAATTATTGATAACACTGCTTCTCACTCACATGAGTGGCACCAAGAAAAAGATATCGTTAGATCATCTAAGGTAGCTAGAGCCGATTCTAGCCATGACTTAGATTCCATTTCCGCAAAGATAGATGCTGTCGAGAGACGAATGGAAAAGATGACTAAGGATATACACTCAATATGAATTAGTTGTGAGCAGTGTGGAGGACCACATTTGACAAAAGATTGTCTTAGTATTGAATTAACAATGGAACAAAGAGAGAATATTTCATGAAAGGACCCGTTCATATACATTATAAACGATTCACAATAGTTGATTACATTGCGAGGTATTTGACCTCTATATGATACATTTTACAAACATTGCATTCGTTTTTAAAAGACAAACTTTCTTTACATCGAAAATTGACAGGCATGCATACCATTTCATAATATCCACTATCCAACTATAAATTGATTTAATAATAATCTTTGATGAACTCAATGACTCGAATGCAACGTTCTTCGAAATATGCTATGAAAGACTCCAAGTAATATCTTTAAAATGAGAAAATGCACAGCAGAAGATTTCTTTAACACCTGAGAATAAACATACTTTAAAGTGTCAACCAAAAGGTTGGTGAGTTCATTAGTTTATCATAATCATTTATTTCCATCATTTTAATAGACCACAAGAATTTCATTTCCAGTTCTCATAAATATACGTCCCATGCATAGAGACAAAAATAATCATTTATATGGTGAACACCTGGTAACCGACATTAACTAGATACATATAAGAATATCCCCTATCATTCCGGGATCCTCCTTCGGACATGATATAAATTTCGAAGTACTAAAGCATCCGGTACTTTGGATGGGGTTTGTTAGGCCCAATAGATCTATCTTTAGGATTCGCGTCAATTAGGGTGTCTGTTCCCTAATTCTTAGATTACCAGACTTTAATAAAAAAGGGGCATATTCGATTTCGATAATTCAACCATATAATGTAGTTTTGATTACTTGTGTCTATTTCGTAGAAATATTTATAAAAATTGCGCATGTATTCTCAGCCCAAAAATATAAAGGGTAAAAAGGTAAATGAAACTCACCATACTGTATTTCGTAGTAAAAATACATATAACGTCATTGAACAAGTGCAAGGTTGGCCTCGGATTCACGAACCTAAATTAATTATATATATTTATGTGTTGGTCAATATTTGTCTAACAAATTAGGTCAAGTCATAGTGTACCACAATCCTAATGCTCGAGACTAATATGCAAAAGTCAACAAAAGTAAATTTGACTCAAAATAATTTCCAAAAATCTATACATGATTAATATATAGTTTAAATATCGTCGTTTTATATTTTTAAATATTTTTAAAAGATTTATTAGAGTAAATAATATAATTTATTTATTAATAAATAAAATTTTATATTAAATTTATATAATAAAATATACTTTTATATATATTAAGTAATAAAATTTATAGGGTTCATTTAATATCATAAAGATAATATGATATGTATTATTAAAGTAAGTTATTACACGTAGTAAAATATGTTTGTATCACATATTTATTTGATAAAATAATATCTATAATGATAGTAAGTAAAAGTTGTATTATTTTGTAATAATAATTATTATTATAAAAATATCAATATTTATAATTACTAAGATGACATTATGATAAAACGATAATTCTAATTATGATAACTTTAATATTTACGATAATTTTTAATATTATCTTTAAAATAATAATTCTATTTAAAATAATAATAATGATGATATTTTATAGTAACAATGACATTTCTATTAAAATGATAATTTTTGTTAAAATGATAGTTTTAATACTAACGATACTTTTAATAATAATAGTAATGATAAAAATAATAAGAACGATAATTTTATCTAAATCAATATCTTATAATGTTTTAATTTCATCATGATACTCTTACTCATTATTTCCTAATCGTTTCGTTTAATAGCTTTTAATCGTCTTTTATATCGTGTTCATAATAATGATAATAATAGTAATCAAAATAATTAGGTGTTACAAATATTTGTTTTAATTACACTAATATTAATAATGATAGTTACTATAACATTATTAACGATAATACTAATAATTATCTTAATGATAATATAGTAATAATAATAATAATAACAATAACAATAACCATTTTTAAATAATGATATATATATATTAATAATGATAATAATAATAATAATACTAATAATAATAATAATAATAATAATAATAATAATAATTGGATAATAATAATAATAATACTAATTATAACTTTAACGATAATAACGATAGTAATAATAAAAAAAATAACAATTTTTAATGATAAATCCCTTTTATTGATAAAGATAATAATAATGATAATAATAAGATAAAACTAGAACGACGATAAAAACGACGATAATAATAATCATTTTTAATAAAAATATCGAAAATTCAATTGATTATAACTTCTAATCCGTTCATCGAAACCATTCGATATCTAAAGGAAAAGTTCTTAATTTTTCGCTAGCTTTTCAAGGACATGCATATCTTATACCTTATCTCAACCCAAGTGTAACTAATTCAAGATTCAACCTAACTTGTCTAAGGGCAATATCAAAAGTACAAGCATGCATAATCCTAAATACTCGAGCACTAGTCAGGGATACACTATTAGTATGTAAAAGTTAAATTATGAGTACTCACGTATCAATATTGAGATTCAATATTGCAGGAAAGGTACGTAGACGCAACGGAAATGATAAACACTATATTGACCTCACGAGCATACCCATGAACCATACTCAATCACCTCCATAGCTATAACCCATAATTTCCTTAATCCTATCCTACTCGAAAAACAATTTCGAAATCACTCGGACAGCACTCCGTCGTAATATTTTATGTATACTAATAATATCTTGAAATAATACGGAGTACATATATATATGTAAATCGATTGAGAGAGTTCATAGAAAAATATTTTCAAGTTTCTATAAAATAATGAAACCTATTGAATTCTATTTATAATAGATTTTTGAATTATTATAGTGAATTATTAAAGTATGAATTATTAAAGTGAATTATTAAAGTATGAATTATTAAAGTATGAATTATTAAAGTGAATTATTAAAGTATGAATTATTAAAGTGAATTATTAAAGTATGAATTATTAAAGTGAATTATTAAAGTTAAAGTAAAGTAAAAATAAAGTAAAGGTGAAGTTTAATTATAGTAAAAGTATAAAACTATGTACGTATAATACGCGTATAAATATATATAATATTAATTTAAATCGTTATATATATTTAATAAAATAAAATATAAATATCGTTATCTTTATCATACTAGTTAAGTAATGAGTTGTCAAAAGTGGTTCTAGATATTTATAAAAGTTATATACGTTTTAATAATAAAGTTCTTTTTAAACTGAAAACGTTTTTGTACCTTTGAAACCAAATAGATCAATCGAGTCTTTATGAGATTCAATCTTCCACTATCCTTTGTCTAGTTTTCAATGATTGACAATTTGTTCTTATTTATAAATTACTTTACCATTTTCCGAATATTGTTAAAATGGAAAGATTTCTCAAATCAACGTGGGCCTTTCAACAGAGACTTGTAATCATAATTCAATATATCTCATAATTCAATCATTTGATCTTATCTTCTAATTCCATTGATAAACATTTTGAAACAGATACAATCATATAAAGTATTTAATCTAATATTTTGTTTACGTTTCAAGTTATAATATATATACACATATACATATATAATCATATTCGTTTAATGGTTCGTGAATCGTTGGAACTTGGTCGAGGTTGAATGAATTTATGAACATAGTTTAAAATTCTTGAAATTTAACTTAACAAATATTGCTTATCGTGCGGAAACATATAAAGATTAAAGTTTAAATTTGGTTGGAAATTTCCGGTGTCGGAAACATATAAAAATTAAAGTTTAAATTTGGTTGGAAATTTCCGGGTTGTCACAGTACCTACCCGTTAAAGAAATTTCGTCCCGAAATTTGAGTGGAAAGGTCGTGAATGATAATAAGTATGTTTTCATGATGCATACGGGCTGAAAATTAGAGTTTTATCATCAGCGAATAATTTGGATAAACAATCCATTTATATGAAGAGTACGAATGAAGCTAAAATAGAAGAGTGAAATGAGTAAGTGTAGATTCATCTTATCATTTGACGTAGATATGATTGATTCCCAGATTTCAAGGGATTTGAAGAAAATCTTCTTAATAAGATTTGACTCTCCGGTAATCAAGGGAATTAGGATCCGCTTTAAATGCGATCGTCCATTTTAATTGTTCTGTCAGAGATTTTCTTATAAATTCACCTCCTTCGTTTCCTTACAACTCACACCTTCTGTTGATGCATTTTATGCAAGTCCCTAGACATCTACCCACGTCCATTGCAGGTACAATAGTTTACAGGCCACCATAATTGCTCGTTATTATCCTATCCGTGTTTGTATGTGGTTACAGGAACTGCAGGAACGAGATTTAGATGTTTGACTATGTTAGACTTAGTCAGACGTACGAGTGAAGCCTCACTAGTACAGCTGACAGGCTCATACGCACGGTTGATGCTGAGCTAAGTCACAATTACAACCTAAATGAGAAGACACGAGTGAGTGATCACCCGTACGGCTGATGAAGCCAACTCGTACGTGTGATGAATGAATCGTATGGGTGAGTCAACAGCAGGGGTATATAAAGTCTTATGTTCTTCATTTTAGGTTAAGCCTCTCATTTGTTACACACACTCAGATCTAGTGAGCTCCTCCGATTCTCTCTCAGTCCAAATCACCCAGGTAGTGAATAATAGCTCTAGGTGTTGATCTAATCACACTTGATTTAGTTGTGGTTTGACTAAATTAATCAAAAAAACTTAACCTATTCACTAGAGGGTTTGATTCACTTATTCCGCCATTGTGTGAGTTAAATCTATTGATTTCTAAGTTCCTAGTCATGTTTCATCACCTTCTATTCTTTCCCCCTCAACTCATATTTTAAAGTATTCATCAATATGCTCCATCCAGTTCTGATTCTCGATATACTTCTAACTTTCATATCGGTCATTCTTCTTTTTCATCTACCGCCGGAAGAATCTATTTACTTCTACTATACTCTTGGGTTTATAGTGTTTCTAGTTCTCCCGTGTCTTTATATTGCTATATGCATCGATATATATGGTTTATAATTTCTGGTTTTTCGTTGGGCTTTATATGTTCCCTTATATTTCAAAGTCTCTGCTTCTGTCTTCTATAATCATTATGATTCACAGTTAATGCTCTCTTTTATTTGCTGCAATTTATACCCCAATTTCTATTTCGGAGTTTTTTTCCTTTTGTTTCTTCTTCTTGCGATTAAGCACGGCTTGTAATGGTCCAGAATTCACAGATATGAATTTCGGAATGAACATTGTTAATGTTCTAGGAAGGAAATTGTGATGGCACGATCTTGACTTGTCAAATTACTAGAATACCTTGGAAAAGGCCGAATCATCAAGAAATATTTTCTTGATATTTTAGAGGTTAAATAAAATACAAGAGTCGTATAACATGGCACATGATGATGTTAGGATCTGTGAATCATCATGTTCCATTTAGAAACTCAGCATGACTTACTGTAATATAATCACATTGATCAAGTGTCATTATATTATACTAATTCATGCTTCAGTCCCCAACACTACTTCAAAATATTCCTATTTTAAACTTGAATGTTTCAGAATTTAGAAACTAAAATAGTTTCTTTTATGATGCAATACAGATAGCGCGAAGAGGTAAATGAGTTCAAATAAGAAAAATCAAGAAAATATCTTCAGAAATATGGAGGATATTTATAATGAAAGATATGATGATATTTTAGAATTTCTAATATCAGAGGATGATGAAGAATATTGTCCGCAGGGGTTTAGAGTCAGGAGCAAGGTATTCGTTAATGACTTCAGCAGGTACTGAATCATTTGGATCCTTTGAAGTCAGGTTCAGTCTTTGTAATTTGTCCCCAGCCTCCTTCCTACTTTGCTCAATCCATTTTCCAGTTCCAAAACTTCTCTTTTTCTGCGCTTTGCCAGCACACTTCATCATTATCATCCAACTTTTACCGTTTAAAGTCGTTTATAGTTTTTGCTGCTTCATCAGCATTTTTTCCATTTTCGGAGAACCAATTCGTAGTTCGGAGTGTTTTTCAGAAACTTCACATTCAAATTAAGTCCAGAAGATAGACGTTATATATACACATATAACTGTTGGCGTAGACATGCTGCGAGATTTCAAAATACTGATTGCTAATTCCCAATGATTCGTATGGCAATTCTCATTACAAGATGCGAATGAGTAAATGATGGGGTTTCAATGAATAATTATAATGACTTTTTGGAGAGGCTAAAGTCAAAGGGTAATGAAGTTGTTGGTACATCTGCTAATAATGTGGTGGAATGTAAAAGGTTCCATGGTAACGATGGTGTATATCTCAAGGTTATAATAAGGTTAGTCTGACTAAAAAGTCAAAGTTGACTTGCTGGAGCTGTGACAAAACTGGCTACTTTGAATAGGAGTCGCAAAGTTATTTTTGCTAATAAATGCCAAAGAATCTGATGCGGATACGTTGTTTAAACTTTTACTTTGGTTTCAAGAGTTTTTCGGGTACATAACTGTGGGTAACATGTGGTTGGATCATCATCTCGATTGCTCATCATTCGAAGTGTCTTCAGAAATTTTCGAAGGGTTTGAACACAGATTGTAATCGTTAACATACATTTGATATTCTAACACAGTTTTGAAGTCAAAATATAGCTTGTGAAAGATGTAAGGATCTAAGAGTGATGATTTTGGTCATATCTCAAGTTGAATTTTGAGATTTCAAAATCAGAATATGTAATTAAATTTTGAATGAGTATGGTTGTTTTGATTTCTATAAAAGAATGTATATTGTTGTGAAAGTAGGGAGTATAATGGATGATTTGCTTAATCAGATTCGAAGAATGTAACATATTAATTGTGAATTTATATATCTCTCGGGTATTACCTACGTGTTAAAAAAAATTTCACAATTAATATTTTGTACAAAAGAATTTTATTACAGTCTTTATGAAAATATATATATGTATATTTTCTTCAGATGTAACATAGATTTAATGAGTTAATGTTAAATTAAACTCATTTGATTTACGGTTGAAACTAGAATTGAATATTCCCTAAAGGCTTTAAAAAGTACATAACTTTTACGCAGTATTTCTTTAATGACATTGAAATTATGAATCAATACTTCGTTATTTGTTGATGTATGATGTTTGGTTCGTGGGATTCTTGTGAATTTCGCAAAGTACGAATGATGTTATCTGAAAAGTTTCGGGTACATCGATGACGAAAGTGTAAAATCAAATATATACTTGATTTATTATGAATTGGAATTTGTTGAATTGCGACAGATATTGTAGTTAACGCTGGTTAAGTTGCGGCCGAAGGACGTACATTATTGCATATTTGTAATACGAATTAACCGAGTAGTTAAGATTCACGCACAATAGCTTAGCACGGAAAGATTTATTTCAATATATATATATATAGTATACATATAATTTCTTCAGAGGGAATGAGTTAATTCTTCATAACTCGTTGATACAATATACACGTTATTGATTCGTAATGATGTCCACAGTGATTCTTGAACTGACGGAGTTTGTGATGTTATCGGTGTTGTTGATTCGGATGTTGACTGTACTGACGATGCTGGTAACGCTGATGGTACTGTTGATGCTGTTGATAAAGCAAGTTTAGCTTGTTAATCACACACCATTTTTGTCAGGGTTTCTACTCTTCCTTCTATCATTTTGGTTCGCTCAACTGATTTATGGTTAGGTCTAGATTAGATAATCTCTAAGACTTTAGAGATTACATAATCGCCGCGGAATGTTTCTCCAATGAAGTTATGAATTAATACTTTGTCAGTTATTGTTGTTGGTACTCCTTGGTATCTATGGTGCGTATGACGTTGATGCTCGTGGGACAGATTGTGAAGTTGAGGTTTACGACGCGGTTGTGGTTGGAGGTGGTAATGGTACTGTTGGCGTTGATTATGGTGGTACTGGTTATGCTGCTGATGCTGCTGCTGGTGTTTGTAATCTCTGCACCATATTCTCCAAAGCCACTACCCGAGCGCGAAGCTCGTTGACTTCTTCTATTACACCGGGGTGATTGTCGGTTCGGACGAGTGGATAAATAAAATCTAAAATTTGATGTAATATATAATCGTGACGAGATACTCTGGAAATGAGCGAGAAAATGGTGTTTCGGACAGGTTCGCCGGTAAGTGCTTCAGGTTCTTCGTCAAGAGGGCAATGTGGTGGATGGAAGGGATCACCTTCTTCTTGTCTCCAATGATTGAGGAGGCTACGAACCCATCCCCAATTCATCCAGAATAGGTGATGACTGATTGGTTGATCTATTCCGGTCACACTGCTTTCGGAGCTTGAATGGGATTCCATTTCGGAATCTGAGTGACTTGAACTGATGACGAATTCCATTTCGTACGATTGGATAAAGGATTTTTTTTTTTTTGATATGAAATGATTTTGGCTAACGGATGGTATTCTAATTACATAGAATATATATATATATATATATATATATATATATATATATATATATATATATATATATATATATATATATATATATATATATATATCAAAAGATTTCGTAGATTACGGAGGACTTTGCGGGATATGTCAGGCAAAGTTTAAAGTAACAGATACGATAAGATATGATTTAGCAGATATGCTAAGATATGAATTTTTGTCTATACACTATTCATGCAATCAATGCAGCAAGACGTGTCTTAGACTAAAAATGATAAGCAGGTAATTTCCTGAGGATGATAAGTAGTTAATTTTCGACACAAAATGATAAGCAAAACTTTTGACATGCAGACACGGTCGAAGTCCAGACTCACTAATGCATCCTATCGACTTATCAGTTAGACGCACTAATGCAGACCTGGTTCGCTAAGACCACCGCTCTGATACCAACTGAAAGGACCCGTTCATATACATTATAAACGATTCACAATAGTTGATTACATTGCGAGGTATTTGACCTCTATATGATACATTTTACAAACATTGCATTCGTTTTTAAAAGACAAACTTTCTTTACATCGAAAATTGACAGGCATGCATACCATTTCATAATATCCACTATCCAACTATAAATTGATTTAATAATAATCTTTGATGAACTCAATGACTCGAATGCAACGTTCTTCGAAATATGCTATGAAAGACTCCAAGTAATATCTTTAAAATGAGCAAATGCACAGCGGAAGATTTCTTTAACACCTGAGAATAAACATGCTTTAAAGTGTCAACCAAAAGGTTGGTGAGTTCATTAGTTTATCATAATCATTTATTTCCATCATTTTAATAGACCACAAGAATTTCATTTCCAGTTCTCATAAATATACGTCCCATGCATAGAGACAAAAATAATCATTTATATGGTGAACACCTGGTAACCGACATTAACTAGATACATATAAGAATATCCCCTATCATTCCGGGATCCTCCTTCGGACATGATATAAATTTCGAAGTACTAAAGCATCCGGTACTTTGGATGGGGTTTGTTAGGCCCAATAGATCTATCTTTAGGATTCGCGTCAATTAGGGTGTCTGTTCTCTAATTCTTAGATTACCAGACTTTAATAAAAAAGGGGCATATTCGATTTCGATAATTCAACCATATAATGTAGTTTTGATTACTTGTGTCTATTTCGTAAAAATATTTATAAAAATTGCGCATGTATTCTCAGCCCAAAAATATAAAGGGTAAAAAGGTAAATGAAACTCACCATACTGTATTTCGTAGTAAAAATACATATAACGTCATTGAACAAGTGCAAGGTTGGCCTCGGATTCACGAACCTAAATTAATTATATATATTTATGTGTTGGTCAATATTTGTCTAACAAATTAGGTCAAGTCATAGTGTACCACAATCCTAATGCTCGAGACTAATATGCAAAAGTCAACAAAAGTAAATTTGACTCAAAATAATTTCCAAAAATCTATACATGATTAATATATAGTTTAAATATCGTCGTTTTATATTTTTAAATATTTTTAAAAGATTTATTAGAGTAAATAATATAATTTATTTATTAATAAATAAAATTTTATATTAAATTTATATAATAAAATATACTTTTATATATATTAAGTAATAAAATTTATAGGGTTCATTTAATATCATAAAGATAATATGATAGGTATTATTAAAGTAAGTTATTACACGTAGTAAAATATGTTTGTATCACATATTTATTTGATAAAATAATATCTATAATGATAGTAAGTAAAAGTTGTATTATTTTGTAATAATAATTATTATTATAAAAATATCAATATTTATAATTACTAAGATGACATTATGATAAAACGATAATTCTAATTATGATAACTTTAATATTCACGATAATTTTTAATATTATCTTTAAAATAATAATTCTATTTAAAATAATAATAATGATGATATTTTATAGTAACAATGACATTTCTATTAAAATAATAATTTTTGTTAAAATGATAGTTTTAATACTAACGATACTTTTAATAATAATAGTAATGATAAAAATAATAAGAACGATAATTTTATCTAAATCAATATCTTATAATATTTTAATTTCATCATGATACTCTTACTCATTATTTCCTAATCGTTTCGTTTAATAGCTTTTAATCGTCTTTTATATCGTGTTCATAATAATGATAATAATAGTAATCAAAATAATTAGGTGTTACAAATATTTGTTTTAATTACACTAATATTAATAATGATAGTTACTATAACATTATTAACGATAATACTAATAATTATCTTAATGATAATATAGTAATAATAATAATAATAACAATAACAATAACCATTTTTAAATAATGATATATATATATATATTAATAATGATAATAATAATAATAATACTAATAATAATAATAATAATAATAATAATAATAATAATAATAATAATAATAATAATAATAATAATAATAATAATAATTGGATAATAATAATAATAATACTAATTATAACTTTAACGATAATAACGATAGTAATAATAAAAAAAATAACAATTTTTAATGATAAATCCCTTTTATTGATAAAGATAATAATAATGATAATAATAAGATAAAACTAGAACGACGATAAAAACGACGATAATAATAATCATTTTTAATAAAAATATCGAAAATTCAATTGATTATAACTTCTAATCCGTTCATCGAAACCATTCGATATCTAAAGGAAAGGTTCTTAATTTTTCGCTAGCTTTTCAAGGACATGCATATCTTATACCTTATCTCAACCCAAGTGTAACTAATTCAAGATTCAACCTAACTTGTCTAAGGGCAATATCAAAAGTACAAGCATGCATAATCCTAAATACTCGAGCACTAGTCAGGGATACACTATTAGTATGTAAAAGTTAAATTATGAGTACTCACGTATCAATATTGAGATTCAATATTGCAGGAAAGGTACGTAGACGCAACGGAAATGATAAACACTATATTGACCTCACGAGCATACCCATGAACCATACTCAATCACCTCCATAGCTATAACCCATAATTTCCTTAATCCTATCCTACTCGAAAAACAATTTCGAAATCACTCGGACAGCACTCCGTCGTAATATTTTATGTATACTAATAATATCTTGAAATAATACGGAGTACATATATATATGTAAATCGATTGAGAGAGTTCAGAGAAAAATATTTTCAAGTTTCTATGAAATAATGAAACCTATTGAATTCTATTTATAATAGATTTTTGAATTATTATAGTGAATTATTAAAGTATGAATTATTAAAGTGAATTATTAAAGTATGAATTATTAAAGTATGAATTATTAAAGTGAATTATTAAAGTATGAATTATTAAAGTGAATTATTAAAGTATGAATTATTAAAGTGAATCATTAAAGTTAAAGTAAAGTAAAAATAAAGTAAAGGTGAAGTTTAATTATAGTAAAAGTATAAAACTATGTACGTATAATACGCGTATAAATATATATAATATTAATTTAAATCGTTATATATATTTAATAAAATAAAATATAAATATCGTTATCTTTATCATACTAGTTAAGTAATGAGTTGTCAAAAGTGGTTCTAGATATTTATAAAAGTTATATACGTTTTAATAATAAAGTTCTTTTTAAACTGAAAACGTTTTTGTATGTTTGAAACTAAATAGATCAATCGAGTCTTTATGAGATTCAATCTTCCACTATCCTTTGTCTAGTTCTCAATGATTGACAATTTGTTCTTATTTATAAATTACTTTACCATTTTCCGAATATTGTTAAAATGGAAAGATTTCTCAAATCAACGTGGGCCTTTCAACAGAGACTTGTAATCATAATTCAATATATCTCATAATTCAATCATTTGATCTTATCTTCTAATTCCATTGATAAACATTTTGAAACAGATACAATCATATAAAGTATTTAATCTAATATTTTGTTTACGTTTCAAGTTATAATATATATACACATATACATATATAATCATATTCGTTTAATGGTTCGTGAATCGTTGGAACTTGGTCGAGGTTGAATGAATTTATGAACATAGTTTAAAATTCTTGAAATTTAACTTAACAAATATTGCTTATCGTGCGGAAACATATAAAGATTAAAGTTTAAATTTGGTTGGAAATTTCCGGTGTCGGAAACATATAAAAATTAAAGTTTAAATTTGGTTGGAAATTTCCGGGTTGTCACATTTCATACATAAACCAAAGGCCTGGAAATAATTATCAGAATAATTATCAACCGCCAAGACCGATTTACAATCAAAACCAGAACTATAACCGAAATATTCCATACAACAACCAACAAGGTCCTAGCAATCAACAAGTATCCAATAATACTTACAACCAGCAAAGACCTAATTTTCAAAACAAACCACCACAAACCGATGGTAAAAAGCCAAATTTAGAAGATATGATGACGAAGCTAGTTGAAACTCAAATGCAGTTTTTCACATCTCAGAAACAAACTAATGAACAAAATGCTCAAGCATTTAGAAATCAACAAGCTTCTATTCAAAACTTGGAACAAGAAGTAAGTAACCTAGCAAGGTTAATAGGTGAAAGAAAACCGGGAAGTTTACCTAGTGATACAAATGCTAACCCCCGGAATGAAACAGCTAAAGCCATTACCACAAGAAGTGGTACAAACTTAAACCACCTGAAATACCTGTAACTTCTGATGAAGCTATTCCTACTCCACAAGAACCACAACCTGAACAAGATAAGGAAACAGAACCGGTAGTTGAAAAGGTTAATGAAGATAACACAGTTAAGGCTAAACATTATGTTAAACCATACCAACCACCACTTCCTTACCCGAGTAAAATGAAAAAAGAGAAACTTGAAGCCGAGCAATCCAAATTCTTGGATATGTTTAAACAGATAAATGTAAATCTTCCTTTCATTGATGTGATTTCAGGAATGCCTAGATATGCTAAATTTCTGAAAGATCTAATAACAAATAGAAAGAAAATGGAAGAACTCTCGGCCGTTACTATGAATGCTAATTGTTCTGCAGTGCTGTTGAATAAGATACCAGAAAAACTATCTGATCCAGGAAGTTTCACAATTCCATGTTTTCTGGGTAGTCTTAGTTCAATAGAAGCATTGGCAGACTTAGGTGCTAGTATAAATTTAATGCCGTATTCACTATACGCTAAACTAGACCTTGGAGAATTGAAACCAACAAGAATAAGTATACAACTAGCCGATCGATCAATAAAATATCCTAGAGGGATAATGGAGAACATGCTAGTTAAAGTTGGTACTTTAGTATTTCCAGTAGATTTTGTTGTTCTGGACATGGAAGAAGATTCTCAAGTTCCTCTCATATTAGGAAGACCATTCTTAAACACGGCTAAAGCAATGATAGACGTGTTCGGTAAGAAATTGACCCTAAGTATAGAGGACGAGAGTGTTACCTTTTCAGTTGATAGAGCTATGAAACAACCACAATCTGCAGATGATACATGCTATTATATTCAAACTATAGATTCACATGCAGAATTGTTAGAAGAATTTCCAGAATTACAAGGAACAGGAGAATGTTCTTTAGGAGAAAGTACTGAATCAATTGATGAAGCTGAAATGTTAGCTACACTTATGGCTAATGGATATGAACCAACAACAGAAGAAATTCAAATGCTAAAAGAAGAAGACAGATATCGATACAAATCATCGATAGAAGAACCTCCGACATTAGAGTTAAAGCCACTTCCAAACCATTTGGAATACGCTTATTTACATGGTGAATCTAAATTACCTGTAATAATATCGTCTTCTCTTACTGAAAATGAGAAATCACAACTCATTTCTGTGTTGAAAGCTCATAAACCAGCCATTGCATGGAAGATTCATGATATTAAAGGAATAAGTCCTTCGTATTGCACACATAAAATCCTTATGGAAGAAGGTCATAAAACGTATGTGCAACGCCAACGAAGACTAAATCCTAATATACAAGATGTAGTTAAAAAAGAAATTATTAAACTGCTAGATGCAGATTTAATTTATCCAACCTCTGATAGTCCATGGGTAAGCCCAGTTCAATGCGTACCTAAGAAGGGTGGCATGACTGTCATCACAAATGAGAAAAATGAGCTTATTCCTACTAGGACTGTAACATGATGGCGTGTATGTATTGATTATAGAAAATTAAATGACGCCACCAGAAAAGATCACTTTCCCTTACCTTTCATTGATCAAATGTTGGAAAGATTAGCCGGAAATAGTTACTATTGTTTTCTAGATGGTTTTTCCGGATATTTTCAAATTCCAATAGCACCCGAAGACCAAAAGAAAACCACATTCACGTGCCCTTATGGTACTTTTGCTTACAAACGCATGCCATTTGGACTTTGCAATGCCCCTGCAACCTTTCAAAGGTGCATGATGGCGATTTTTCACGACATGATAGAAGAATGCATGGAAGTTTTCATGGATGAATTTTCAGTCTTCGGTGATACATTTGAATCATGTTTAGTTAATCTTGAACGAATGCTTATTAGATGCGAACAATCAAATCTAGTACTTAATTGGGAGAAATGCCATTTCATGGTTAAAGAAGGCATCGTTCTTGGACATAAAATTTCAAAAGAAGGAATTGAAGTGGATAGAGCTAAAGTAGATGTAATTGATGTCAAAGCTAAGGGATACTAAATAGTTTATATTTTACTAGGAAAAACTATTAAATATGCTACAATTTTACACAAGATATTTATTTATTTATAGAATGGATATACTTAAACCTTGCTACAACACTTATATGCAGTGTACCTAATCGTACAGTAGTGTAGTTTTTAGTAAGTCCGGTTCGTTCCACAGAGAATCTTTTTTAAACAAAGCTCAACGCTATATTAGTTTACTTTTATAAAAATACAAATATATATATATATAAGTAATATTATTATTATAAAGGGGGGTTTTTACCGTTTAATGACCGGTTTGTCGATTTTAAAACTTTAGTCGCAGTTAAAACCAAATGTAAAATATTAAATAAATAAAAGACTTAATTTAAAACGTGAAGTAAATAACGATAAATGAAATTGCGAATAATAAAAGTGCGATAAAATAAACTTGCGATAATTAAAAAGTACGATAATTAAAAGTGCGATTAAATACAATAACAATAAAAATGCGATAATTAGAAGTGCAATTAACTATAAAATAAAGGAAATTAAATATGAAATAAAAGAATTATGCTTATTTAAACTTCCGTAATCATGATGTTTGACGTGTTGATTTTAGTTTTATGCCCATGGGTTAATTGTCCTTTGTCCTGGATAATTTAATATGTCCGTCTGGTTTTTGTCCATAACAGTCCATCAGTCATAAATATAAAGTGCGAGTGTCCTCGTCAAATTATCCTTATACCCGAAGTTAAATATTCTAACTAATTGGGGATTCGAATTGTAACAAGGTTTTAATACTTTGTTTAATGAATACACCAGGTTATCAACTGCGTGTAAACCAAGGTTTTACTACTTTGTTAGCAATTACACCAATTACCATTGAATGTAATTTCACCCCTGTTTTAATTATTCTAGTGGCTATTAATCCATTCCCGTGTCCGGTTAAATGAACGATTATTCGTACATATAAATACCCCGCCCATCGTGTCCGATCGAGTGTATATGGTAATTTATAGGGACGCCCAATTGTAAATCTTTATATTAACATTAACAAACTATCATTTAGTTAAACAAATATAAAGCCCATTAATAGCCCATAGTCTAATTTCCACAAGTGTCGTTCTTTTGTCCAAACCCCAATTATGGTACAAAGCCCAATTACCCAATTTTAGTGATTAGCCCAACATCATGATTACTTCGGATTAAATAAGCATAATAATAACTTAGCTACGAAACATTAATGTAAAAAGGTTGAACATAACTTACAATGATTAAAAATAGCGTAGCGTTACACGGACAGAATTTCGACTTACACCCTTACAACATTTGCTAACATACCCTTATTATTAGAATTATAATTAAAATTAAAATATAAATTATAAATATAAATATAAATTTTACGTATGAGGAGAAGAAGAAAAAGATTGATGAAAATGATCAGATTTCGGTTTGCTTTATAGGGAGTTTCAAAACTGGGGGCTCCGCGACTCGCGGCCATTTTGGCCTTCAAACTCCGCGAGTCGCGGAGTTTGAAATTCCAGCTCACACTTTGGAGTCTTTCTCTGCCGACGGTTTTTATTTATAAATATAATATATATATAATTAATATAATTAATTATATATTATATTATATTTATATACATAGTTAACTTGTAATTTTTAGTCCGTTGCGTCGAACGTTGAGAGTTGACTCTGGTCCCGGTTCCGGATTTTCGAACGTCCTTGCGTACAATTTTATATTTTGTACTTTGCGTTTTGAATTTTTTACTTTTGTAATTTCGAGACGTTTCTTATCAATAATTGGAACCTTTTTGATTGTCTTTTGTACTTTTGAGCTTTTTGGTCGTTTGCGTCTTCAATTCGTCGAATCTGTCTTTTGTCTTCACCTTTTATTATTTAAACGAATATCACTTGTAAATAGAACA
Source organism: Rutidosis leptorrhynchoides (assembly GCF_046630445.1). Lineage (NCBI taxonomy): Eukaryota > Viridiplantae > Streptophyta > Magnoliopsida > Asterales > Asteraceae > Rutidosis > Rutidosis leptorrhynchoides. The sequence continues at coordinate 719,444,331 of NC_092333.1, forward strand.
ATTGCAACTAAAAGCTTGTCTTTCTTGAGGAATAATGCTATAAAATATATGTTCGTTTTTAGCATTATCAAATATTCCCACACTTGAGCGTTGCTTGTCCTCAAGCAATATCGTCTTGAAATACTAGAATCACTTCTTTATTCTTCACACTTTGTACATCAGTGATTTTCTATACGGCGGTATAAACAATGGTAGTAACGATATGGTTTACAGTCCCACATGACTATAAAAATTTCGATCCATTAAGGAAATTGGATCTTTATGAAAACATTTGATCTTTTGAAAATTAAATCTAGTTTTTACCCTAGATAAGTTTTCCGGAATAACCCTTTACCGGTGTTTGCAAAATATTTTTGTGGGTTTGGTGGGTTTCAGATTTGAAAATTTTAGCTCAAAACTTGCGGTTTTGTGTCACCCACTTGCTAACCTTGTATTTGGAAAGCAACACGTCCAGTTTACTTGTCCCGTATATTACCTTTCGGTAAACTACCGTCCGGTTGTAAAGGAAAGCGTTGAACAAGCAACTGTTAAGGCAATGTCCCCTGACATGCTTTTAATTATGGTCTATAACGTGTCGGACGCAATTACTATCCTTGGTAGGAGCAATAGTAAAGCTCACCCTTATAATTTTTCGGTATGGCACAAGGTCCTGTCTTTGACCACTATGCAACCACCGTTCTTACGGTTGACACCCGATTTAGTTCAGGTGACCTAATGAATTCCAGGTGAATTCCTAGGATTTTACGTTCAATGGTAATGAACGCATTGAAAATAGGGTTTTCAGAAAACAAATCGGTTTGTAATTTTGATCAAAATATTTTCTCGTTCAAGCTCGAGTTTAGATATCATTGAATTCCATGAGTTTGTAATTCTCAATCTTTAAGGTCAATCTCTAGGATTGAGTAATATCAGTCTTAAAAGCTGATTTTTAATCTTTAAGGAGATTATCCTTTCTGGAGATCTGATTCATTAGTCTTATCCAGCTAATTTGCATGGTGCCCCCCCATTTTACAAGATAAATCCTTCTCATGGTTAGGATAAATCTGACCACATGGCGACCCTGTTTGATTGTGAGGTCCGTGGATTTCCTGCTGATTTTAGAGATGACTTTTCTAGATTTTTCGTCAACCTACAGCTGGTCTGAACGACAACTTCATGACCTAAATCAAGAAGCGCGTTTCTTTTTCGGAAGACTTTACTTCCTTTTAATGATGGAATTGATTCATCATGTAGATTCATCTCTTCTTTTCTTTCATTGGGTAAAACAGTTTAGTTTAGTCCAAAGCAAAAGTATTTTCAGTTATTTGTTACAGATATATGTGACATATGTTTAAGATAACTTGGTAAATTTTCCCACACTTGGCTTTTATTTTCCTTTTTATCGTCCTCTATTCCATTTTAAATGAATTTTAACATTTTGGTTTGTTTCTCAATTTATGTCCTTTTTTGAGGTAACAATAATTTCGGTGTTAAAACCTAGTTTTATCGTTCATAAATATGTATAAACATGATTTTGAGTTCATTTAATTGAAAATTTTGAAAATTTTTACTAGAATTGGGTAGTTAGTATATAAGACTAGGGCTGTTCTTTTTTATCAGAGAGCACTAGATTCTAATACAACTACTGCTTTACTAGTATTTTTAATGGTAACCAAGTGTATAAAGTAAAAAATTTTAAAATCCAAAAGAATTTAACCCCTTCCCACACTTAAGATCTTGCAATGCCCTCATTTGCAAGAAATCAGGAATAATTTAAATTATTGAGGGTGATTTGTGTGAAAATGATTAAATTTTTACCAAAGTTTCCAAATATATTGGCGTTTGTTTGCTGAATGATAAATGGTGCACATCATTTGTTCATTCCGTCTTGTTGTTATTTCACATATATTTTGCATCTTGTCGTCAAAATTAGTTGCTTTTGCTGAACTTAATGCCAGTCTTTGAAAATGCGTTGTTTTACCCTGTTGTGTACATAAGATAAACTGCAAACATATATACATATTTTTGAAGTTTGGTATATTACCCCACATTCAAAAATTATTAAAATCTAAGAATAAAAGTTAGATAATTATAAAAATGATTACAATATTAACAAAAGTATTAAACGTATCAATCATTACAAATTACAAAAAAAAAATAAAAATAAGTAAACTAAGGATGATATTGGTACCAATAGGGGTTCCAGGCATAACCATAGGTGCTATAGAATGCTTCGGCAGGGTTATACGTAGGATATGGTGGCTGCATCTCTATAGACCAGGGAGGGAAGATGGGTTTCGGTGTAGGAATATAGTTTCTACCTATATGTTGGCAATGAGCTATGATTTGGTTCTGATGAACTTGCCAATCTTCAAATGCTCTCTGTCTAGCATTTTCGTATTCCTGAGAAGCTATAAACCTTTGCATTTCTTGCATCTCATTCCCCCCTCCTACATTACCTTGCTGTTGGTTTCTCTCCACCTGTGGATGTCTACCATGGTATCGTACTGCGGCGTTATTTCGCCTCTTTAAAACTTTCGCACCATGGTATACATTTAAACCTATAGTATCGCGGGGTTCCGGTTCTTCTACTAATAATCCCCCCCGACTTATATCCACACCGAGATATTCACCAATCAAAGTAATAAAAATACCACCTCCTATTATGCTATGCGGTCGCATCCCCCGAACCATAGCTGATAAATAATAACCCACACAATATGGTATACTTACAGCGCTTTGTGGGTCTCGAATACACATATGGTAAAACAAATCCTGTTCATTTACTTTTTCCTTATTCTTACCCCTTTGTGTAATCGAATTAGCTAAAAACCTATGTATCACTCTTAATTCGGCTCTATCTATATCCAAATAAGAGTAATTTCCCCCTTTGAAACGGTGATGGCTTGTCATTTGACTCCACACACCGTGTGTATCAAAATTTTCATCTATCTTTCTACCGTTTAGTATCAACCCTCTACAATCGGCAGATGCTAACTCCTCAGGCGTATATATACGTAAAGCCTGAGCCATGTCCAGTAAAGACATGTGGCGCATCGAACCGCCTAACAAAAATCTAATAAAAGAACGATCGGTTAAACTAGCTACCTGATCATTCAACTCTATACTACATAACAATTCTTCACACCATACTTTATATACAGGTCTACGCATGGTGAATAAACGTACCCAGTCATTAAAAGTAGAATTACCATACCTCTGTACAAGTAATTCCCTAATTGGCCCGGCCAATTCTACATCTTCTAAGGGTCCCCATTCTATGACCCTCGGTACCTCAACAACCTTAGAATGAAGAGTATGCAAACCCCTTTGATATTTTGGATAATCTATCCAAAGTCTGTCAAATCTCAGGTTCGGGTGCAACTCTTCCAAATGCATATCAGAAAAGGTCATGACTGGATGAGGTATATCCTGCTTGTAGTAGTTATCCACCTCTTGTTGTTCCACATTCTCAGCAGGAACATTGCGGGCTTGGGATGAAGATTCACCCCTTTCAGTCTGTAAAACACATCAAACACAATTTTTGTGCATCCAAATATGCATTAGTGTCAGCAAAATCATCAATCAAAATAATTACAATGACATGATCAATTTATATCAAACTTAAGCTCATTTTCACATTTTTATCAAATCTACACTTTTTCAAATAAGCATATATGAAAATGTTCGCCAAGTTCATAAGCATTCAACTCAAATAACATGTCAAAATAATCATTACTAGCAATTAAACAAGTCTCAAATGGCATTATCCTTCAAAAATCAAGTTCATGAATTTTAGACTTGAAAAAGTCCACTTTAATTCTCAAAATCATGTTTAGGCTCAAAGTTTGGATCATTTAACTACCTAGACATGTTACACTACTTAATTTAGCAACAATTCATGACAAAAATCGGCCATAACCTGTTTATATCAAAAAGCCCCAAATTTGCTCAAGAACACAAACCCTAGATTACTCAAAATTTGAAGTTTAAGGCTTCTAATCATGTTAAACAGCATCAATCTAGGTTATACAAGCATAATACATAAACAATTTAAGCCTAATTACACTAAAAAGCATCAAAATCAAATATGGGAAAAAATTGCTCAAGAACACCAAATTTCGGATTAAATGGTGTTTAGGTGTAGAAATTTACCGTTTTTCTTGAGTAATTCCTAGATAGCATCCTTCTCAACATGATTTTAGTAAAAGATTTGGTGATTAACGGTTAAAAATTGTGATTTTTGGGGTTTTTTCTCGGGTTTTTTCGTGGGTTTTCGCAGTTTGTTTGAGTTGTGGAGTGTGAAACTGAGCTGTTGCAGCTCTTTATTTTTTTTCTGTAATCCGGCCCCTCCGCGACTCGCGGTGAATAACCCTTCAAACTCCGCGAGTCGCGGAGTTTGATATATATATATATATATATATATATTTTTTTATTTTTTTATTTTTTATAATCAATAACTTATAAAACAATTAAGTACTTAATTTTAAAATTTTGTTTCCTTTGTTATTTAGGACGAGGTCGTTTCGGATTGATGTCCTAGTCCGTCCTTCGACAAAATTTTAAAATTTGTCTTTTTGTAGCGATTGTTTTAAAAGCTAAGATTTTTGGGGGTTTTTTAATGTTTTTGGCATACTTTAATTCAATGAGATTAAAAATAATGATAATAAAAGTTCTCGTCCCTCCCTCGGGTAAAGCAATTTCGGTTCAAAGACCTAGTCTTCAACTTACGACGAATTTTAAAAATCATATTTTTAACTTAATGAGATAAAGTAAATTTTTGTTTTTAAATTCACACAACTTAAATGTAAAATTCAAAATTAATATTAAAATTTCACACCAAACTTAAAATTTGAAATGCATAAAATTAAAATTTCATATTTTAAAAATTAAAAATTCACACCAAACTTAATTTAAAAATTTATAAATTCATACCAAACTTATATTAATTTTTCAAATATTTACAATTTTAAATATATATATATTTTTTTTACAAAGTTTACAATATTAATTTAAGATATAAATATTAATTTTAAAAACATGGTAAAAATAAAATTAAAAATCTTTTTGTCTTTTTATCCCACTTTAATCAATCAAATATTATCAAAAATATGCGCCCCTCTTTTCGATAAAGTAATTTCGGTTCCAAGACCTAATTTAACTCATGACGAATTTTTGAAATATTTTGTGTTGATTGATTAAAGATATTTATACCTTAAGAATAAACGTTAAATTTCGCAGTGATGTAATAAATTTTTGAATGATATCAATAATTTCGGTCGCCAAACCTAATTTTATTCAATACCAATTTAATACTTTTTAGCGAACAAATTAGCGTTTATTATCAAAAGGTTAAAAATAAAAATAAAATAAAAACTGTACAGACATACCTGTGAAATAGATTTCTTAGTTATATGATCTATCCCATTCATAAGATAGTCGGTTTAATTGGTTTTCCATAGCTACATAGGCATAACCTCGAGCATTCAGTGTCTTTTCTTCTAAACATATGAACGGTCCGTCTCTGCATAAAGTAACCAATTCGGTATTTGAATAGGTTTGATTATTTGAACATTTACCTCCATGTGACCATTTTCCGCATTTGTGACATCGTTCTAGGTGTCGTGCTCTTCTTTTCGCTGCGGATTTTGATTTTCCTTTACCAAATTGTAACTTATTATCTTCGCATCTGGATTCTTTTCTAACTCCGTCCATTCTTTCTCTGATTACTGATACTAATTCACTCGGTAGTATGTCATTATTACGTTTAGTGATCAAAGCGTGTAGCATTAGACCATGGTTTAGTTCACAGGCAGTCTTCATTTCGTAAAAACCTAAAAAAAATAAAAATTCAGAATGGGGGGAGAAGACTAGTTCTTTAGGGTCTGCTAGGGAAAGACCATTCGGGTTCCATTTTCGAGAACTACACGAAAACAGACAATCTAACTCTATCAGAAATACATATTATCCTTTAAAGACTTGATTCTACCCACACTTAGTTAGCTGTGGTGTCGAAATTGTGATTAACTTCGTTGTCGACTTCCATCGGACCATGTATGTAATGTTTAACTCTGTGACCATTAACTTTAAATTCAATCCCATTTGAATTTATTAATTCTATTGTTCCGTATGGAAAAACTCTTTTGACTATGAATGGTCCAGACCATCTTGATTTCAATTTTCCAGGAAATTGCTTGAATCGTGAATTGAAAAGAAGAACTCTATCTCCTTCTTTAAATTTTTTTGAACTTCTGATTCTTTTATCATGCCATTTCTTCGTTTTTTCTTTATAGATTAACGAATTTTCGTATGCTTCATGTCTTAATTCTTCTAATTCGTTTAGTTGACTTAATCGTAGACGTCCGGCTTCATGTAAATCAAGATTACATGTCTTCAAAGCCCAAAATGCTTTGTGTTCAATTTCTACTGGAAGATGACATGCTTTTCCATAAACAAGTCTAAAAGGTGTGGTTCCAATTGGAGTTTTATAGGCTGTTCTAAAAGCCCAGAGTGCATCCTCCAATTTAATGGACCATTCCTTTGGATTTGATCCTACGGTTTTCTCTAGAATACGTTTTAAAGCTCGGTTGGTATTTTCAACTTGTCCACTTGATTGTGGATGATATGCGGTGGAGATTTTATGAGTTACTCCATATCTTTTAAGAACTTTCTCAAGTTGATTATTACAGAAATGAGTACCCCGATCACTTATTAAAGCTTTCGGTGTTCCAAACCTTGCAAAAAGACGTTTTAAAAAGTTGACTACAACTCGTGCATGGTTAGTTGGGAGAGCTTGTGCTTCCGCCCATTTAGATACATAATCAATGGCTACGAGTATATATAGATTATTATGAGATTTTGGAAATGGACCCATAAAGTCAATACCCCAAATGTCAAATACTTCACATACTTGGATGACATTTTGTGGCATTTCATCACGTTGACTTATTTTTCCGGCCCTTTGACATGCATCACAGGATTTGCAAAGAAGGTGTGCGTCTTTGTAAATTGTTGGCCAATAGAATCCAGCATCATAAACTTTTCTTGCTGTTAGTTGAGGCCCATAATGCCCTCCTGTTGGTCCTGTGTGACAATGGTTTAATATTTTACTAGCTTCATCTCCAAATACACATCGGCGTATTATTCCATCGGGACAACTTTTAAACAGATGTGGATCTTCCCAGAAATAGTGTTTTATATCACTGAAGAATTTCTTTCGTCTTTGGTACGATAATCCTTTTTCAAGGAATCCACAAACTAAGTAGTTTGCATAGTCTGCAAACCATGGGATTTCATTATAATCTATCTTCAATAGATATTCATCAGGAAAGTTGTCTTGTATGGCCGATTCATTTAGAACTTCTAACTCAGGATTTTCAAGACGAGAAAGATGATCAGCGGCGAGATTTTCTGCTCCTCTTTTATCTCGGATTTCAATATCAAACTCTTGTAAGAGTAAGATCCAACGGATTAATCTTGGTTTAGCATCTTGTTTTGAAAATAGGTATCTAAGAGCAGAATGGTCGGTATAGACCACCGTTTTTGCTAGAACGAGATATGATTGAAATTTGTCAAAAGCAAAGACAATAGCAAGGAGTTCTTTTTCAGTAGTTGTATAGTTCGTTTGTGCTCCTTGTAATGTCTTACTAGCATAATATATAGGTTGAAATCGTTTTTCAATCCTTTGTCCTAAAACGGCTCCCATTGCAAAATCACTTGCATCGCACATTAGTTCAAATGGTAGATTCCAATTTGGTGTTATCATGATCGGCGCATTAGTGAGTTTCTCTTTAAGAATATTAAAAGATTTGATACACTCATCTGAAAAGATGAATGGAGCATCCTTTTCTAGGAGTTTATTCATAGGAGTGGCAATTTTAGAAAAATCTTTTATGAAACGTCGGTAAAAACCGGCATGCCCTAGAAAACTCCTAACTCCTCTAACATTGGTGGGATGTGGAAGTTTAGCAATTACATCTACTTTAGCTCTATCCACTTCAATTCCTTCTTTTGAAATTTTATGTCCAAGAACGATTCCTTCTTTAACCATGAAATGGCATTTCTCCCAATTAAGTACTAGATTTGATTGTTCGCATCTAAGAAGCATTCGTTCAAGATTAGCTAGACATGATTCAAATGTATCACCGAAGACTGAAAAGTCATCCATGAAAACTTCCATGCATTCTTCTATCATGTCGTGAAAAATCGCCATCATACACCTTTGAAAGGTTGCAGGGGCGTTGCAAAGTCCAAATGGCATGCGTTTGTAAGCAAAAGTACCATAAGGGCACGTGAATGTGGTTTTCTCTTGGTCCTCGGGTGCTATTGGAATTTGAAAATATCCGGAAAATCCATCTAGAAAACAATAGTAACTATTTCCGGCTAATCTTTCCAATATTTGATCTATGAAAGGTAAGGGAAAGTGATCTTTTCTGGTGGCGTCATTTAATTTTCTATAATCAATACACACACGCCATCCTGTTACAGTCCTAGTAGGAATAAGCTCATTTTTCTCATTTGTAATGACAGTCATGCCACCCTTCTTAGGCACGCATTGAACTGGGCTTACCCATGGACTATCAGAGATTGGTTAAATTAAACCTGCATCTAGCAGTTTAATAATCTCTTTCTTAACTACATCTTGCATATTATGATTTAGTCTTCGTTGGCGTTGCACATACGTTTTATGACCTTCTTCCATAAGGATTTTATGTGTGCAATACGAAGGACTTATTCCTTTAATATCATGAATATTCCATGCAATGGCTGGTTTATGAGCTTTCAACACAGAAATGAGTTGTGATTTCTCATTTTCAGTAAGAGAAGACGATATTATTACAGGTAATTCAGATTCACCATGTAAATAAGCATATTCCAAATGGTTTGGAAGTGGCTTTAACTCTAATTTCGGGGGTTCTTCTATCGATGATTTGTATCGATATCTGTCTTCTTCTTTTAGCATTTGAATTTCTTCTGTTGTTGGTTCATATCCATTAGCTATAAGTGTAGCTAACATTTCAGCTTCATCAATTGGTTCATTACCTTCTCCTAAAGAGCATTCTCCTGTTCCTTGTAATTCTGGAAATTCTTCTAATAATTCTGCATGTGCATCTATAGTTTGAATATAATAACATGTATCATCTGCAGATTGTGGTTGTTGCATTGCTCTATCAACTGAAAAGGTAACACTCTCATCCTCTATACTTAGGGTCAGTTTCTTACCGAACACGTCTATCATTGCTTTAGCCGTGTTTAAGAATGGTCTTCCTAATATGAGAGGAACTTGAGAATCTTCTTCCATGTCCAAAACAACAAAATCTACTGGAAATACTAAAGTACCAACTTTAACTAGCATGTTCTCCATTATCCCTCTAGGATATTTTATTGATCTATCGGCTAGTTGTATGCTTATTCTGGTTGGTTTCAATTCTCCAAGGTCTAGTTTAGTGTATAGTGAATATGGCATTAGATTTATACTAGCACCTAAGTCTGCCAATGCTTCTATTGAACTAAGACTACCCAGAAAACATGGAATTGTGAAACTTCCTGGATCAGATAATTTTTCTGGTATCTTATTCAACAGCACTGCTGAACAATTAGCATTCATAGTAACAGCCGAGAGTTCTTCCATTTTCTTTCTATTTGAGATTAGATCTTTCAAGAATTTAGCATATCTAGGCATTCCTGAAATCACATCAAGGAAAGGAAGATTTACATTTATCTGTTTAAACATATCCAAGAATTTGGATTGCTCGGCTTCAAGTTTTTCTTTCTTCATTTTACTCGGGTAAGGAAGTGGTGGTTGGTATGGTTTAACATAAGGTTTATCCTTAACTGTGTTATCTTCATTAACCTTTTCAACTACCGGTTCTTTTTTCTTATCTTGATCAGGTTGTGGTTCTTGTGGAGTAGGAATGGCTTCATCAGAAGTTACAGGTATTTCAGGTGGTTTAAGTGTTGTACCACTTCTTGTGGTAATGGCTTTAGCTGTTTCATTCCGGGGGTTAGCGTTTGTATCACTAGGTAGACTTCCCGGTTTTCTTTCACCTATTAACCTTGCTAGGTTACTTACTTCTTGTTCCAGATTTTGAATAGAAGCTTGTTGATTTCTAAATGCTTGAGCATTTTGTTCATTGGTTTGTTTCTGAGATGTGAAAAACTGTGTTTGAGTTTCAACTAGCTTTGTCATCATATCTTCTAAATTCGGCTTTTTATCATCGGTTTGTTGTGGTGGTTTGTTTTGAAAATTCGGTCTTTGCTGATTGTAATTATTATTGGATACTTGTTGATTGCTAGGACCTTGTTGGTTGTTGTATGGAATATTTCGGTTATAATTCTGGTTTTGATTGTAAATCGGTCTTGGCGGTTGATAATTATTCTGATAATTATTTCCAGGCCTTTGGTTTATGTATGAAATATTCTCTCTTTGTTCCATTGTTAATTCAATACTGAGACAATCTTTTGTCAAATGTGGTCCTCCACACTGCTCACAACTAATTCGTATTGAGTGAATATCTTTAGTCATCTTTTCCATTCGTCTCTCCACAGCATCTATCTTTGCGGAAATGGAATCTAAGTCATGGCTAGAATCGGCTCTAGCTGCTTTAGATGATCTAACGATGTCTTTTTCTTGGTGCCACTCATGTGAGTGGGAAGCAGTGTTATCAATAATTTTGTAAGCATCAGTTTCGGTTTTCTTCATAATAGAACCACCAGCTGCTATATCTATGTCTTTCCTTGTAGTGATGTCGCATCCTTGGTAGAATATTTGTACTATTTGACAGGTGTCTAAACCATGTTGCGGACATCCTCTTAAGAACTTTCCATATCTTGTCCATGCCTCATATAGAGTTTCATTTGGCTTCTGTGTAAACGTAACAATTTCTGCTTGAAGTCTTACGGCTTTAGATGCAGGAAAGAATTGTTTAAGAAATTTGTCAACTAAAACATCCCATGTATCGATCGCCCCTTCAGGTAACGATTCCAACCAATCTTTGGCTTCTCCCTTTAAAGTCCAGGGAAATAACATGAGATATATCTGTTCATCCTCTACTTCTCGGATTTTAAATAGTGTGCAGATCCTATTAAAGGTACGTAGATGTTCATTTGGATCTTCCTTCGGCGCACCACTAAATTGGCATTGATTAGTCACCATGTGTAGAATTTGTCCTTTGATTTCATAATCTGGTGCATTAATGTCTGGATGAGTAATTGCGTGACCTTGGCCAGTGCGTTTAGCTCTCATTCGGTCTTCCATACTTAAAGGTTCCAGATTCTCCATAATTGAATTTGTTGAATCGGAATCACTAGAGGATTCTGATTTAATGGTTCGTTCCTCAACAATCTCTGTTTGAATAATTGGTGGCTCCGGAGGAAAGTTTAATGGTTCAGGATCTACGAACTGTTCCTGAATATTCTCCGGATTCTCAATTGTGAGGTCGGGTTCAAAAAATGGATTATCGGAAATTTGAACTGAAGTACTTGGTTGACTGGATGACGATTCTAAAGAAAAATTAACGGCGGTTATATTTGCTAAATGTCTTGATCTAGTTACAGGTGGTGAACGTACAAAAGGTGGTGAACGTCTTGCTCGGTGCATTCACTGAATATCTTATTAGTTTTTAAAAAGGAAGAAAAATTATAATAAGTTATCCAATTAATAGACTTTTCTGATTTTGCCCACGTTTCGAATAGCCAAAAGATGCAGCAGAGGGGCAGGATTCGTTTGGTCTCAATATAATTGAGGACTGTTTGGCTCCAATAACCCGGTCCACGTACAAATCCAACTATTACTACGAACCAGAAAATTTTGATGTCTATCAATTTAACCACTTAAAATAAATTTTCGTAATTTTAAGAAATTTAGATAAGAAGTAGAATAAAAATCTATGTCCTAAAACTAGAATAGCGAGAAATAAGAAAGAAAAAGAGTTCGTCGAAAAAGAAAAATCGAAAAAGAAAAATCGAAAAAGAAAAATGGTTGAAAAATAAAAGGTGACGGAAAAATAAAAGAAACTTATAAAACTTAAAAATACTTGACTAACCTAACCTTATTACTACAACTAACTTAAAATTATAATCGCAAATTGAGATTACTAATTGGAATGATAATTGATACATAGTAAAAGGTCGTCTAAAAATATTAAAGCTTACAAGAAAAACTAAATCTCAAATGGAAATAACTTAAAAAGAAACTAAAACTTAAAAAGGCGTCGCAAAATTCTAAAGTACCTAAATCTTAGTCTAAAGAAAAAGCACTTAAGGAATTCTACGGCAAAGCCTAAAAATCTAGGAGTAAAAATAACTATGGCAAAAACTAAGTTTAAAACTAAATATGAGCTAAAAATACAAATATTACGCTAAAACAATTAAAAAGGGACAAAATATAAAAATATACAAAAAGTTGTAAAAATTACAATTTTTATAAAAATATTATTTTTATATTATTTATTTAATAAAACTACTAATTTTACAAATTAATTAAACTAATTTAAACAATATATAAATTAAATAAAACTTAAATTAAAAATAAACTTAATTATAATAATAATAATAATTAGGGTTAATAATAATAATAATTAATAATAATCCGTAATAAATGCAGGATTAGGGCTTCCTGTTCGCGTGTCAGAGCAGCTCCGCGAGTCGCGGTAATTAATGCAGAAAACCCCGCGAGTCGCGGGGTTCAGAAATTCAGATGACAGCTTATTAAATTCGACGCGTTTTTCTTTATTTTTATTTTTTTTATTTTCTGTTTTCTGTTTTTAAATAAATAAAAGATATTTAAATAAAACTTATATTTTTATAAACTAAAATAAAAATAAAGAAACTTATAAAACTTAAATATTTAACAAAATCTTAAAAATACTTATATTTTTGTTTTTCTTTTTATATTTTTGAATAATTAAAACGTATTTTTACAAAAACGAATTTTAATAAAAGTTAACTAAAAATCTCTTTTTTTTTTTTTTAATATTAGCGTTGCGCTTCCAGCGTTTAAGAGGTTCCCCGGCAGCGGCGCCAAAAATACTTGATGTCAAAGCTAAGGGATACTAAATAGTTTATATTTTACTAGGAAAAACTATTAAATATGCTACAATTTTACACAAGATATTTATTTATTTATAGAATGGATATACTTAAACCTTGCTACAACACTTATAGGCAGTGTACCTAATCATACAGTAGTGTAGTTTTTAGTAAGTCCGGTTCGTTCCACAGGGAATCTTTTTTAAACAAAGCTCAACGCTATATTAGTTTACTTTTATAAAAATATAAATATATATATATAAGTAATATTATTATTATAAAGGGGGGTTTTTACCGTTTAATGACCGGTTTGTTGATTTTAAAACTTTAGTCGCAGTTAAAACCAAATGTAAAATATTAAATAAATAAAAGACTTAATTTAAAACGTGAAGTAAATAACGATAAATGAAATTGCGAATAATAAAAGTGCGATAAAATAAACTTGCGATAATTAAAAAGTACGATAATTAAAAGTGCGATTAAATACAATAACAATAAAAATGCGATAATTAGAAGTGCAATTAAATATAAAATAAAGGAAATTAAATATGAAATAAAAGAATTATGCTTATTTAAACTTCCGTAATCATGATGTTTGACGTGTTGATTTTAGTTTTATGCCCATGGGTTAATTGTCCTTTGTCCTGGATAATTTAATATGTCCGTATGGTTTTTGTCCATAACAGTCCATCAGTCATAAATATAAAGTGCGAGTGTCCTCGTCAAATTATCCTTATACCCGAAGTTAAATATTCCAACTAATTGGGGATTCGAATTGTAACAAGGTTTTAATACTTTGTTTAATGAATACACCAGGTTATCAACTGCGTGTAAACCAAGGTTTTACTACTTTGTTAGCAATTACACCAATTACCCTTGAATGTAATTTCACCCCTGTTTTAATTATTCTACTAGTGGCTATTAATCCATTCCCGTGTCCGGTTAAATGAACGATTATTCGTACATATAAATACCCCGCCCATCGTGTCCGATCGAGTGTATATGGTAATTTATAGGGACGCCCAATTGTAAATCTTTATATTAACATTAACAAACTATCATTTAGTTAAACAAATATAAAGCCCATTAATAGCCCATAGTCTAATTTCCACAAGTGTCGTTCTTTTGTCCAAACCCCAATTATGGTACAAAGCCCAATTACCCAATTTTAGTGATTAGCCCAACATCATGATTACTTCGGATTAAATAAGCATAATAATAACTTAGCTACGAGACATTAATGTAAAAAGGTTGAACATAACTTACAATGATTAAAAATAGCGTAGCGTTACACGGACAGAATTTCGACTTACACCCTTACAACATTTGCTAACATACCCTTATTATTAGAATTATAATTAAAATTAAAATATAAATTATAAATATAAATATAAATTTTACGTATGAGGAGAAGAAGAAAAAGATTGATGAAAATGATCAGATTTCGGTTTTCTTTATAGGGAGTTTCAAAACTGGGGGCTCCGCGACTCGCGGCCATTTTGGCCTTCAAACTCCGCGAGTCGCGGAGTTTGAAATTCCAGCTCACACTTTGGAGTCTTTCTCTGCCGACGGTTTTTATTTATAAATATAATATATATATAATTAATATAATTAATTATATATTATATTATATTTATATACATAGTTAACTTGTAATTTTTAGTCCGTTGCGTCGAACGTTGAGAGTTGACTCTGGTCCCGGTTCCGGATTTTCGAACGTCCTTGCGTACAATTTTATATTTTGTACTTTGCGTTTTGAATTTTTTACTTTTGTAATTTCGAGACGTTTCTTATCAATAATTGGAACCTTTTTGATTGTCTTTTGTACTTTTGAGCTTTTTGGTCGTTTGCGTCTTCAATTCGTCGAATCTGTCTTTTGTCTTCACCTTTGTAAATAGAACAATTGCAACTAAAAGCTTGTCTTTCTTGAGGAATAATGCTATGAAATATATGTTCGTTTTTAGCATTATCAGTAATTGCTAAACTTCCACATCCCACCAATATTACAGGAATTAGGAGTTTTCTAGGGCATGCCGGTTTTTACCGACGTTTCATAAAAGATTTTTCTAAAATTGCCACTCCTATGAATAAACTCCTAGAAAAGGATGCTCCATTCATCTTTTCAGATGAATGTATCAAATCTTTTAATATTCTTAAAGAGAAACTCACTAATGCGCCAATCATGATAACACCAAATTGGAATCTACCGTTTGAACTAATGTGCGATGCAAGTGATTTTGCAATGGGAGCCGTTTTAGGACAAAGGGTTGAAAAACGATTTCAACCTATATATTATGCTAGTAAGACGTTACAAGGAGCACAAACGAATTACACAACTACTGAAAAAGAACTCCTTGCTATTGTCTTTGCTTTTGACAAATTTCGATCATATCTCGTTCTAGCTAAAACGGTAGTCTATACTGATCATTCTGCTCTTAGATACCTATTTTCAAAACAAGATGCTAAATCAAGATTAATCCGTTGGATCTTACTCTTACAAGAGTTCGATATTGAAATCCGAGATAAAAAGGGAGCAGAAAATCTCGCCGCTGATCATCTTTCTCGTCTTGAAAATCCCGAATTAGAAGTTCTAAATGAATCGGCCATACAATACAACTTTCCTGATGAATATCTATTGAAGATAGATTATAATGAAATTCCATGGTTTGCAGACTATGCAAACTACTTAGTATGTGGATTCCTTGAAAAAGGATTATCGTACCAAAAACGAAAGAAATTCTTCTGTGATATAAAACATTATTTCTGGGAAGATCCACATTTGTTTAAAAGTTGTCTCGATGGAATAATACGCCGATGTGTATTCGGAGATGAAGCTAGTAAAATTTTAAACCATCGTCACACAGGACCAACAGGAGGGCATTATGGGCCTCAACTCACAGCAAGAAAAGTTTATGATGCTGGATTCTATTGGCCTACAATTTACAAAGACGCACACCTTCTTTGCAAATCCTGTGATGCTTGTCAAAGGGCCGGAAAAATAAGTCAACGTGATGAAATGCCACAAAATGTCATTCAAGTATGTGAAGTATTTGACATTTGGGGTATTGACTTTATGGGTCCATTTCCAAAATCTCATAATAATCTATATATTCTCGTAGCCATTGATTATGTATCTAAATGGGCGGAAGCACAAGCTCTCCCAACTAATGATGCACGAGTTGTAGTCAACTTTTTAAAACGTCTTTTTGCAAGGTTTGGAACACCGAAAGCTTTAATAAGTGATCGGGGTACTCATTTCTGTAATAATCAACTTGAGAAAGTTATTAAAAGATATGGAGTAACTCATAAATCTCCACCGCATATCATCCACAAACAAGTGGACAAGTTGAAAATACCAACCGAGCTTTAAAACGTATTCTAGAAAAAACCGTAGGATCAAATCCGAAGGAATGGTCCATAAAATTGGAGGATGCACTCTGGGCTTTTAGAACAGCCTACAATACTCCAATTGGAACCACACCTTTTAGACTCGTTTATGGAAAAGCATGTCATCTTCCAGTAGAAATTGAACAAAAAGCATTTTGGGCTTTGAAGACATGTAATCTTGATTTACATGAAGCTGGACGTCTACGATTAAGTCAATTAAACGAATTAGAAGAATTAAGACATGAAGCATACGAAAATTCGTTAATCTATAAGGAAAGGACGAAGAAATGGCATTATAAAAGAATCAGAAGTTCAAAAGAATTTAAAGAAGGAGATAGAGTTCTTCTTTTCAATTCACGATTCAAGCTATTTCCTGGAAAATTGAAATCAAGATGGTCTGGACCATTCATAGTCAAAAGAGTTTTCCCATACGGAACGATAGAATTAATAAATTCAAATGGGATTGAATTTAAAGTTAATGGTCACAGAGTTAAACACTACATAGATAGTCCGATGGAAGTCGACAACGAAGTTAATCACAATTTCGATACCACAGCTAACTAAGTGTGGGGAGAATCAAGTCTTTAAAGGATAATATGTATTTCTGTTAGAGTTAGATTTTCTGTTTTCATGTAGTTCTCAAAAATGAAACCCGAATGGTCTTTACCTAGCAGACCCTAAAGAACTAGTCTTCTCCCCCCATTCTGAATTTTTATTTTTTTTAGGTTTTTACGAAATGAAGACTTCCTGTGAATTAAACCATGGTCTAATGCTACACGCTTTGATTACTAAATGTAATAATGACACACTACCGAGTGAACTGGTATCAGTAATCAGAGAAAGATTGGACGGAGTAAGAAAAGAATCCAGATGCGAAGATAATAAGTCACAATTTGGTAAAGGAAAATCAAAATTCGCAGCGAAAAGAAGAGCACGACACCTTGAAAAATGTCACAAATGCGGAAAATGGTCACACGAAGGTAAATGTTCAAATAATCAAACCTATTCAAACACCGAATTTGTTACTTTATGCAGAGATGGACCGTTCATTTGTTTAGAAGAAAAAACATTAAATGCTCGAGGTTACGCCTATGTAGCCATGGAAAATCAATTAGTCCGACTATCTTATGAGTGGGCTAGAGCATATCACTAAGAAATCTATTTCACAGGTAAGTATGTACAGTTTTTATTTTTATTTTTATTTTTAACCTTTTGATAATAAACGCTAATTTGTTCGCTATAAAGTATTAAATTGGTATTCGATGAAATTAGGTCTTGCGACCGAAATTATTGATATCATACAAAAATTTATTAAATCACTGCGAAATTTAACGTTTATTCTTAAGGTATAAATATCTTTAATCAATCAACTCAAAATATTTCAAAAATTCGTCATGAGTTAAATTAGGTCATGGAACCGAAATTACTTTACCGAAAAGATAGGCGCATATTTTTGATAATATTTGATTGATTAAAGTGGGATAAAAGCCAAAAATATTTTTAATTTTATTTTTACCATGTTTTTAAAATTAATATATATTTAAAATTGTAAATATTTGAAAAAATTAATATTTTTAATATAAGTTTGTATGTATAAAAACAAAATTTAATTTAAGTTTGGTGTGATTTTTTTTTAATTTTTAAAATATGAATTTTTAATTTTATGCATTTTAAATTTAAGTTTGGTGTGAATTTAAAAACAAAAATTTACTTTATTTCGCTAAATTAAAAATATGATTTTTAAAAAATTCGTCGTAAGTTGAAGACTAGGTCGTTGAACCGAAATTGCTTTACCCGAGGGAGGGACGAGAACTTTTATTATCATTATTTTTAATCTTATTGAATTAAAGTATGCCAAAAACATTAAAAAAGAAAAAAAAAATCTAAGCTTTTAAAACAATCGCTTGAAAAAGACAAATTTTAAAATTTTGTCGAGGGACGGACTAGGACATTGATCCGAAACGACCTCGTCCTAAATAACAAGGGAAACGAAATTTTAAAATTAATTACTTAATTGTTTTATAAGTTAAAGATTATAAAAAAAAAGGGGGCCGCGACTCGCGGAGTTTGAAAGAGGCAAACACCGCAAGTCGCGGAGTTTGAAAAATACAGAAAAAAATAAAACGCTGGAATCAGACAGTCCCAACCCACACTCTCCAAAATAACTGCGAAAAAACCCGAAAAATACACACAAAAATCGAATTTTTCACCAAAAATCATCACATTTTTTTACTAAAATCATGTTGAGAAGGATGCTATCAAGGAATTACTCAAGAAAAACGGTAAATTTCTACACCTAAACACCATTTAATCTGAAAATTAGTGTTCTTGAGCAATTTTATACCCAATTCGATTTTGATGCTTTTTTAGTGTAATTATGCTTAAATTGCTTATGTATTATGCTTGTATAACCTAGATTGATGCTATTTAACATGATTAGAAGCCTTAAACTTCAAATTTTGAGTAATCTAGGGTTTGTGTTCTTGAGCAATTTGGGGCTTTTTGATATAAACAGGTTATGGCCGATTTTTGTCATGAATTATTGCTAAATTAAGTAGTGTAACATGTTTAGGTAGTTAAATGATCCAAACTTTGAGCCTAAACATGATTTTTGAGAATTAAAGTGGACTTTTTCAAGTCTAAAATTCATGAACATGATTTTTAAGAGATAATGCCATTTGAAACTTGTTTAATTGCTAATAATGATTATTTTGACATGTTATTTGAGTTGAAAGCTTATGAACTTGGCGAACATTTTCGTATATGCTTATATGAAAAAGTGTAGATTTGATAAAAATATGAAAATGAGCATAAGTTTGATATAAATTGATCATGTCATTGTAATTATTTTGATTGATGATGTTGCTGACACTAATGCATATTTGGATGCACAAAAATTGTGTTTGATGTGTTTTGCAGACTGAAAGGGGTGAATCTTCATCTCAAGCTCGCAATGCTCCTCCTGAGAATGCGGAACAACAAGATGTTGATAACTATTACAAACAAGATATACCTCATCCAGTTATGACATTTTCAGATATGCACGTGGAAAATTTGCACCCGAACTTGAGATTAGACAGACGTTGGATAGATTATCCAAAATACCAAAGGGGCTTGCATACTCTTCATTCTAAAGCTGTTGAAGTACCTAGGGTAATAGAATGGGAACCAGTAGAAGCCGTAGAATTGGCCGAGCCAATTAGGGAATTACTTACACAGAGGTATGGTAATTCTACTTTTAACGATTGGGTACGATTATTCAACATGCGTAGACCTGTATATAAAGTATGGTGTGAAGAATTATTGTGTAGTATAGAAATAAATGATCGGGTAGCTAGTTTAACCGATCGTTCTTTTATTAGATTTTTGTTAGGAGGTTCGATCCGCCACATGTCTCTACTAGACATGGCTCATGCCTTATGTATATATACGCCTGAGGAGCTAGCATCTGCCGATTGTCGAGGGTTGATACTAAATGGTAGGAAAATTGATGAAAATTTTGATACGCATGGTGTATGGAGTCAAATGACTAGCCATCACCGATTTAAAGGGGGAAATTACTCTTATTTGGATATAGATAGAGCTGAATTTAGAGTAATTCACAGGTTTTTAGCCAATTCGATTACACAACGAGGTAAGAATAAGGAAAAGGTAAATGAACAGGATTTGTTTTACCACATGTGTATTCGAGACCCACAAAGCGCTGTAAGTATACCTTATTGTGTGGGTTATTATTTATCAGCTATGGTTAAGGGGATGAGACCGCACAGTATAATATGAGGTGGTATATTTATTACATTAATTGCTGAGTATCTCAATGTGGATATAAGTCGGGGGGATTATTAATCGAAGAACCAGAACCCCACGATATAATTGGTTTAAATGTATATCATGGTGCTAAGGTTTTGAAGAGGCGAAATAACGCCGCAGTAAGATATAATGGAAGACATCCACAGGTTGAGAGAAATCAACAGCCAGGTAATGTGGGAGGGGGAAATGAAATGACAGAAATGCAAAGGTTTATAGCTTCACAAGAGTATGAAAATGCTAGACATCGAGCATTTGAAGATTGGCAAGTTCATCAAAACCAAATCATAGCTCATTGCCAACATATAGGTAGAAACTATATTCCTACTCCAACGCCCGTATTTCCTCCCTGGTCTATAGAGATGCAACCACCGTATCCTACTTATAACCCAGCTGAAGCATTTTATAACACATACGGTTATGCATGGAACCCCTACTGGTATCAGTAACAACCCTAGTTTATTTAGTTTTATTTATTTTATTTTTGTAATGTTACTACATTATACACTTATGTTGATATTGTAATAGTTTTTATAATTTTCTAACTTTTATTATTAGATTTTAATAATTTTTGAATGTGGGGTAATATACCAAACTTCAAAAATATGTATATATGTTTGCAGTTTATCTTATGTACACAACAGGGTAAAACAACGCATTTTCAAAGACTGTCATTAAGTTCAGCAAAAGCTACTAATTTTGACGACAAGATGAAAAATAAATGTGATGTAACAACAAGACGGAATGAACAAATGATGTGCACCATTTATCATTCAACACAAACAACAATATGTTTGGAAACTTTGGTAAAATTTAATCATTTTTCTACGCTAATCACCCTTAATAATTTAAATTGTTACTGATTTCTTGCAAATGAGGGCATTACAAGATCTTAAGTGTGGGAAGAGGTTAAATTCTTTCGGATTTTAAAATTGTTACTTTATACACTTGGTTACCATTAGAAATACTAGTAAAGCAGTAGTTGTATTAGAATCTAGTGCTCTCTGATAATAAAGAACAGCCGTAGTCTTATATACTGACTACCCAATTCTAGATTAATTTTTTATAATTTTCAATTAAATGAACTCAAAATCATGTTTATACATATTTATGAACGATAAAACTAGGTGTTAACACCGAAATTATTGTTACCTTGGAAAGGACATAAATTGAGAAACAAACAAAAATGTTAAAATTCATTTAAAATGGAATAGAGGACAATAAAAAGGAAAAATAAAAGCCAAGTGTGGGAAAATTTACCAAGTTATTTTAAACATATGTCACATATTAAAGATACTTTTGCTTTGGACTAAACTAAAATTTTTTTACCCGATTTACTGTAAGAAAGATGGATCTACACGATAAATCAATTCCATCATTAAAAGGAAGTAAAGTCTTCCGAAAAAGAAACGCGCTTCTTGATTTAGGTCATTAAGTTGTCGTCCAGACCAGCTGTAGGTTGACGAAAAATCTAGAAAAGTCATCTCTAAAATCAGCAGGAAATCCACGGACCTCAGCATCAAACAGGGTTGCCAAGTGGTCAGACTTATCCTAACCATGAGAGGATCTATCTTGTAAAATGGGGAGGGCACCGTGCAAATTAGCTGGATAAGAATAATGAATCAGACCCCCAGAAAGGATAATTTCCTTAAAGATCAAAAATCAGCTTTTAAGACTGATATTACTCAATCCTTGAGATTGACCTTAAAGATTGAGAATTCAAACTCATGGAATTCGATGATATCTAAACTCGAGCTTGAACGAGAAAATATTTTGATCAAAATTACAAACCGATTTGTTTTCTGAAAACCCATTTTCAATGCGTTCGTTACCATTGAACGTAAAATCCTAGGAATTCACCTGGAATTCATTAGGTCACCTGAACCAAATCGGGTGTCATCCGTAAGAACGGTGGTTGCATAGTATGGTCAAAGACAGGACCTTGTGCCAGACCGAAAAATTATAAGGGTGAGCTTTACTATTGCTCCTACCAAGGATATTAATTGTGTCCGACACGTTATAGACCATAATTAAAAGCATGTCAGGGGACATTGCCTTAACAGTTGCTTGTTCAACGCTTTCCTTTACAACCGGACGGTAGTTTATCGAAAGGTAATATACGGAGCAAGTATATTGGACGTGTTGCTTTCCTAATACAAGGTTAGCAAGTGGATGACACAAAACCGCAAGTTTTGAGCTAAAATTTTCAAATCTAAAACCCACCAAACCCACAAAAATATTTTGCAAACACCGGTGAAGGATAATTCCGGAAAACTTATCTAGGGTAAAAGCTAGATTTAATTTTCAAAAAGATCAAATGTTTTCATAAAGATCCAATTTCCTTAATGGATCTAAATTTTATAGTCATGTAGGACTGTAAACCACATCGTTACTACCATTGTTTATACCGCCGTAAAAAAATCACTGATGTACAAAGTGTGAAGAATAAAGAAGTGATTCTAGTATTTCAAGACTATATTGCTTGAGGACAAGCAACGCTCAAGTGTGGGAATATTTGATAATGCTAAAAACGAACATATATTTCATAGCATTATTCCTCAAGAAAGACAAGCTTTTAGTTGCAATTGTCCTATTTACAAGTGATATTCGTTTAAATAATAAAAGGTGAAGACAAAAGACAGATTCGACGAATTGAAGATGCAAACGACCAAAAAGCTCAAAAGTACAAAATACAATCAAAGAGGTTCCAATTATTGATAAGAAACGTCTCGAAATTACAAGAGTACAAGATTCAAAACGCAAAGTACAAGATATTAAATTGTACGCAAGGACGTTCGAAAATCCGGAACCGGGACCAGAGTCAACTCTCAATGCTCGACGCAACGGACTAAAAATTACAAGTCAACTATGCACATAAATATAATATAATATTTAAATAATTCTTATAATTATTTATATATTATATAATATATTATAAACCGTCGGCAAGCTAGGAGCCAAGGCTGTGTGAGCTGGAAATACGAACTCCGCGAGTTGCGGAGTTTGTAGTGAAAAAATTACGCGAGTCGCGGAGCCCCAAAAACTGAAACTGCCTATAAAGCTCGCGCATTCTGATCGTAAAAATATCATATAATCTATCTCTCTCTCAATATATACGTAAATATATATATATATATATAATTTATATTTTAATTTTAATTTTAATTTTAAATCCTAATAATAAGGGTATGTTAGCGAATGTTGTAAGGGTGTAAGTCGAAATTCTGTCCGTGTAACGCTACGCTATTTTTAATCATTGTAAGTTATGTTTATATTATTTTCATTAATGTCTCGTAGCTAAGTTATTATTATGCTTATTTAATACCGAAGTAATCATGATGTTGGGCTAAAAATATTAAAATTGGGTAATTGGGCTTTGTACCATAATTGGGGTTTGGATAAAAGAACGACACTTGTGGAAATTAGACTATGGGCTATTAATGGGTTTTATATTAACTAAACAATACCTTGTTAATTTAATATACAAACTTATAATTTGACGTATTTATATATAACCACATACGCTTGACTGGGTACGGTGGGCGGGATATCTATAAATACCAATAATTATTCATTTTACCGGATACGGAACTGGATTAATAGTTAATAGACTTGTTGAAACAGGGGTGAATTACATTCAAGGGTAATTGGTGTAATTGTTAACAAAGTAGTAAAACCTTGGTTTACACGCAGTCGATAACCTGGTGTATTCATTAAACAAAGTATTAAAACCTTGTTACAATTCGAATCCCCAATTAATTGGAATATTTGACTTCGGGAATAAGAATAATTTGACGAAGGCTTTCGCTCTTTATATTTATGACTGATGGACTATTATGGACAAATCCGTATGGACATATTAAATAATCCAGGACAAAGAACAATTAACCCATGGGAATAAAACTAAAATCAACACGTCAAACATCATGATTACGGAAGTTTAAATAAGCATAATTCTTTTATTTCATATTTAATTTCCTTTATTTTATATTTAATTGCACTTTTAATTATCGCACTTTTATTTATTGTTATTGTATTTAATTGCACTTTTAATTATCGTACTTTTTAATTATCGCAATTTTATTTTATCACACTTTTATTTATCGCAATTTCATTATCGTTATTTACTTTACGCTTTAAATTAAGTCTTGTATTTATTTTTAATATTTTACATTAGGTTTTAACTGCGACTAAAGTTTTAAAAATCGACAAACCGGTCATTAAACGGTAAAAACCCCCTTTTATAATAATAATATTACTTATATATATATTTGTATTTTTATAAAATAAAACTAATATAGCGTTAAGCTTTGTTTAAAGATTCCCTATGGAACGAACGGGACTTACTAAAAACTACACTACTGTACGATTAGGTACACTGCCTATAAGTGTTGTAGCAAGGTTTAAGTATATCCATTCTATAAATAAATACATATCTTGTGTAAAATTGTATCGTATTTAATAGTTTTTCCTTGTAAAATTTATAAGCTATTTTATATACACCTCGCATAACATCAGTGAGCATTTAATAATTTTTGAATTAAAGTTGAAGAATGTACAGTATAATATATTAATTGTGAACTTATATATTTCCCGAGTATTACCTACCCGTTAAAGATTTCACAATTAATATTTTGTACAAAAGAATTTTTATTACCGTCTTTATGAAAATATATGTATGTATATTTTCTTCAGATGTAATACAGATTTGATGAGTTCATATCATATTAAGCTCATTTGATTTTCAACTTGAATTAGAAATGAATAATCTCTAAAACATTAAAGATTTAATAATCTTTACGGAGTATTTCACTAATGTAATCAATACTCAGTTTTATTGATATTTCCTCAGTGAATCATGTTGGTGCTCATGGAACTCTTGCTAACTTCGCAAGGTACGAATGATGTTTTCTAGAAAGTTTCGAATACATCGAAGATGAAAGTATAAAATCAACCATATAATTGAATAATATACTAAGTTTATTATAAAATGGAATTCATTGAATTGAAACAGAGATTGTAGTTAATGATGATTAAGTCGCTAACGAAGAATGTACATCATAGCATATTAGTAATATGAATTAACCGAGTAGTACATACCAGTTAAGATTCACACATAATAGCTTAGTACGAAAAGATTTATTTTGATTTCAAAATCCATATATATTAAATATACATAAAATTTCTTCAGGGAAAATGAGTTAATACTTCATCGGTTATTGTTGCTGGTATTTCTTGGTAACTACAGTGCGTATGACGTTGATGCTCGTGGAATAGATTGTGAAGTTGAGGTTTGCGATGCGGATGTTGTTGGTGGTGGTAATGGTACTGTTGGTGTTGTTGTCGGTGGTACTGTTGATGCCGGGGATGCTGCTGGTGCTTGTAACCTTTGCACCATATCCTCCAAAGCCACTACCCGAGCGCGAAGCTCGTTGACTTCTTCTACTACACCAGGATGATTGGCGGTTCGGACGAGCGGATGAATAAGATCCAGAATTTGAGATAGTATATTATCGTGACGAGATACTCTGGAAATGAGAGAGAAAATGGTGTCTCGAATAGGTTCACCGGTAAGCGCTTCAGGTTCTTCGCCAATAGGGCAATGTGGTGGATGGAAGGGATCGCCTTCTTCTTATCTTCAATAATTAAGTAGGCTACGAACCCATCCCCAATTCATCCAGAATAGGTGATGGCTGATTGGTTGATCCATTCCGGTTACACTGTCTACGGAATTCAGGTGAATATCCATATCGGAATAGCTGTCGGAGTTTAAGGAATTTGAACTAGATGCGGGATCCATCTTGTATAATTAGGGAGATGATTTTTGATATGAATTAGATTATAGAATTTAGTTTGGTATTCTTCAATACATATTTTACATATGTATATATAATACTAAATTTCATAAATCACGGAGAAATTTTCGGAAGATGTCAGGAAAAGTTTACAATAACAGATATGCTAAGATATGAATTTTTGTCTATTCACCATTTATGCAATAAATGCAGGGAAACGTGTCTAGACTTAAGAATGATAACATGTAATTTTTGACAAGAAATGATAAGCAAAACTTTTGACATGTAGACGCAGTTGAAGTCCAGACTTACTAATGCATCCAAAACAACTATCAGTTAGACACACTTATGCAAGACCTGGTTCACTAGGACCAATGCTATGATACCAACTATGACGACCCGTCCAAATCCATCTGGACGAACACATCATTCATTGATTTCATTGCGAGGTATTTGACCTCTATATGATACGTTTTGTAAACATTGCATTCTTTTCAAAAGGTACACAATAAATGAAAATCAATTTCTAAGGTTTTCAACGTTTGATGATTTCTACATATAGACAATCACCATAATTAATAGTTTACCATAATACATCCATTGACAATGAAGTCAAAATAAGATACACGGTGATGATTTTGTGAATGCAAAGTTTTCTTGAATAAAGCATGTATGACTTCATGCACATAGCTTGTACCATATATAAGCAAACAGTGGAAGACTTCTAGGAAACCTGAGAATAAACATGCTAACAAGTGTCAACACAAAGTTTGTTGAGTTCATAGTTTTAATGTATCGTATAATCTGTATATAAAGGTGGATCACAAGATTTCAGTTGTTTCATCCAGAAACGTTTATCAAAATATTCTACAAGATTGAGCACCCTGGTAACTAAGCTTTAACGTTTTAATAAGTACCCATGTTTTAACATACATGCAACCAACATGTACAATACACACAAACCAAGCCCTATAGATCAGGCTAGGGTTTCTATACCTGGAACAGACGGGGATGTCAAGCCCTATAGATCCATATGCCACTACTCGCGCCCACCAGTTCTTATAACTGGCAGTTACTAGTTACCAAAGCTAAGGGATTTTTGGTTCAAACTCAGTGTAGAATTTAGCATGTACTTGTATCCATTGCGTTTAAAATAAAGTGCATGTATTCTCAGCCCAAAAATATATATTGCAAAAGAAATTAAAAAGGGAGCAAATGAAACTCACGCATATAAATATTGTAAAACAGTTAATAAAGCATTTGCATGTATTCTCAGCCCAAAAATGTAGAGAGTAAAAGGGATCATATGAAACTCACGCATATAAATATTGTAAAACAGTTATTAAAACAGTGCATGTATTCTCAGCCCAAAAATGTAATGAGAAAAAGGGAGCAAATGAAACTCACCTTAGCAGCATATAAAGTTGTTCATCGTAATTTGACCGAAACTCGGTATATCAAATAATCGTAGATCTCAACCTAGAGAACATATGTTGGTCAATAAATGTCTATCAAGCTAGGTCAGGTCATAGTGTATCACAATCCTAATGCTCGAGATCGACACACAAAAGTTATCCAAAGTCGTTTCAAAAAGTCAATTTTGACAGTTGTTTAACCAAACGAGACGTGTTTTATATAAGGATTCATTTACTCAGCTGGTAATATTCAAAAATCCATTTTATCAATCTCGTAAACAAGTTGTTTAAATCCTAATTGCAGATTCAAAAGCAATTTCAATTAACGTCAATTATAATTCAGTTGACCATATCTTTTGATTCGTTCTTCGAAACTATCCGATATCTAAATGAAAAGTTATTGATTTTTCACCAGCTTTCCGAAAACATGTATATCATATACCTTTTACCAGTAATATATGTATTTAATTCGTGATTCATTATAAACTGTTTAACGACGAAATTTAGTATACAAGCATGTATAAATATATACACTCGAGCACTAGTATGTAGACACTATTAATTTATAAAATATAAAATATAAATGCTTACGTATTAATATTGAGATTCAATATTGTAGAAAATTATGTAGACGTAACGGAGATGATAAACACTACGTTTGATTCATAAATATACCCCCGAACATTACCCATAACCTCCTTGGCAATAACCCACAATTTCCTTAGCTTTAGCTTGCTCGTAAACTCGTTTTGAAAGTGACACGCTCATAACCTAGTCGTAGTATTTTATGTATTAATATTAATAATAATAATAATAATAATAATAATAATAATAATAATAATAATAATAATAATAATAATAATAATAATAACAATAATAATAAGATTAATATTAATAATCTTAATATTAATAATAATAATAATAATATAAATTATAAATATAATACAGAGTAATATAGATGGATATGTGTGTGTGCATTATGCCAGAACTCGATCGAATTTATAGACTTTTCCTGAAATCTGACCCCATGCGATCGCATGGGTTTTGTGGGTAAATGCCATGCGATCGCATGGCCCGTAAATCCAGCTCACATCTGTTTTAACTTCTAGTTTGTCGACATATTAAATAAATATAAATATAATATAAATATAATTTATATAATTAATTATATATTATATTAAATTCACGTGCATAGTTGATTTGTAATTTTTGTTCCGATAAGTCGTACGTTGTCACACGACTTATGTCCCGGTTCCGGTTTTTCGAACGTCCTTACGTACACTGAGAAAACTGGCACTTTACCTTTCGTGACTCGTACATTTGTCAAAATATAGACTTAACTATCCATAAATTATATCACTCGAAATATAACTTATACATTCGAGTGTTTTGGTCATTTACTTCTATAAATCATCGTCTCGTTATCTATCAAAGTAAATTTAATAATATTGTTTTAAATCAAAACGTTTAATAACCAAGTTAATATTCATAAACACGTTTTAAGTACACATCGCAAGTTATTCATACAATTACAATTTCAACTTATCATATATGTTCAAATAGATATTTAAACCAATAAGTTTTATGCACAGTATCATACAATTAATACATTGTTACACTTTCAAGTTATAGTGTATATATGTATCTTTTTACATATAATTGTTCGCGAATCGTTGAGAACAGTTGATGGGTAATTGAATAGTTCAAAAAAATTTTGAGATTCAGTTTTACAGACTTTGCTTATCGTGTCGGAAACGTTAATCATACAAAGATTAAGTTTAAATTTGGTCAAAAATTTCCGGGTCATCACACTAGTGGACTATTTAATTAGCCCAATTATTAGTGGATTATGGCCCAATTATATGTAAGACAAATGCCCATTTATAAGAGGCAACATACTAGCATTTTTGCTTACCATTATCCTTAATGTTGCATGGGATCCTAATAATAATCACCACCTTTAGACCATCACTAATCAAAAAGCAACTTGTCCCCCCCTTTTGTCCCCCAAATTCGATGGCCAAAGGGCCTCCCCACCCCTATAAATATCAAGCCATTTCCTAACATTTCACACTTGAATTCATTCTCATTTTTCACACACTTGTTCTCTTATTTTCTCTCTAGTCTTTCTCACTCTAAAACTTGTAAGTTTCTTGATTTTCTTCTTCTTCTTCCTTTCTTGGTCACGACATCATCATCATTGGAAGATTAAGCTCTTTAGCTTTTAGATCTTGTTATATCTTGTAGATTCAAATTTGGATTTGAATCCTTCAAGAATATGGAAGATTCAAGCTTCCTAGCTTTGAATCTTCACTTATTTTGTTAGATCTAAATCTTTTAGCATATAATCTTTGTATTTTGTTGTAAAGATCCAAACTTGTGTTTATGGTCTTCATGTAACTTGAAGATCTAGCTTCACGCTTCAAGGATCTCCAAAAACAACCAAGATTCAAGCTTTCTAGCTTTGAATCTTCATTTCTTTTGTTAGATCTAAGTTTTCTAACTTATGATCTCATTATTTTGTTATAAACATCAAAACTTGGGTTTATGATCTTCATGTAACTTTAAGATCTAAGCTTTATGTTTCAAGATCTTCAAGAACACTAAAGATTCAAGCTTTCTAGCTTTGTAATCTCATAACTTTTGTGAAAAGGATCCAAGCTCTCAAGCTTAGGGTTCCATTACTTTATTTGATCAAGTTTGTGTTCATACTTATTTGATTGAAGGAAAGTTTGTAGCTTTAGTTGTAAATAGAACTTGTATTTGTGTTAAGACTTAGAATATGATGTAACCTTAGTTCATCATCCTTCTAAAACTCTTAAGTGAGTTGTATTCTTACTTGGTCTTAACATATTGTGTGTTGATGGTTGAATCTTGGTCAAAGTGATGCTAATACATTAATGAGTTGTACATTTGAAGCTACAAGCATCAAGGATGAGAACCGTGATGAGCATCAAGCACCAAGAATCCCACTTGAGCAATTGTTTACTGTTTTTCAGGTCTGATAAGACTCCTGGACTTCTGGAAAATTGATTTTCAGATAGTTCGTTTTGAGTAGATGACTTTTTGTTTAGGCCTCGCCTAAATCTGATATACGGTTTATGATTTATAGCCTTCCGAAAGTCACTACGCCTTTGTAACGACGTGCTGAAAATTCTGACCTACTCGCACTTAAACCGTCGCCTCGGTCAAACGAAGACGATTTAGATTCTGAAAATTGGTCAGCTGTTAGAGGACTCACATACGGATCCATGGCCACTGACTACGCGTCTTTTCGATTTGTATAGAGGTCGTAACAGCTGTCCAAAGTAAGCCTTTTGTTTCGATCTCTATTCTTGTTAAACTTACTTTAGCTTTGATGATGATGATGATGATGACACTTACCCTTAATTTATGCACTTTTAAACTTATGGGGACAACATACTGACCTAGTGACCTTTGACTTAGGTTGACAACCTTTCAGACCGACTTACTACCTGCATACGTTTCATATCAACTTTTACTGCTTATTCACTGTGAGTTATAGCATCTCTTTTTACTTTAACTATTTTTGGGATGGAGAATACATGCAATTTTTACGTTTTACATACTATACACGAGTACTTAAACTTTATATATGTGTGGGTAACATAACGGGACAAAGATTCCCCTTAGCTCGGTAACGTTTAATCATTGGTTTCCTAACCGTGAACGCAAATCTTAGATATGGATCCATAGGGTTTGACATCCCCACTCGGGCTAGTCGCGCTAGCATTCAACGGGTGTTTAATACTTCGAGGACAAACGCACTTGCCAAGTGCAATTTTAGGGGGTGATATACATACGTTAAGTCTCGTTATCGGGTGTCCACGGTTAAGCATATACTTTTCATACTGATTTAAACTACTGATTGAAGCACTGAAATCTCGTGGTCTACATTACTTTACTGATTACAAACTATAGCTCACCATCATTCATGTTGACTTTTAAGCGTGTATTTCTCAGGTGCTTAGACGATGTTGCTTCCGCTGTTAGACTTGCTGTCTTGGTGTTATAGACTTGCTGTTATGGACCTGATGTTTTAGATTTCTGCTGCATTACTTAGAGATGTCTCAATCATGAAACTTTTTTTTTCATTCGTAACTTATGTTATTTTCAAACAATGGCTTTGTAAAGACCTTTGGGTCACATACTTATGTTAACGCTTCTATTCATAGGAAGCACGTTATCTTTTGTAAAACGCTATTTTTTTTTATGAATGCAAAACTGGTTTTCAAACAGCATATAGTGTTTGACCTTGTAATGATCCTGTTGTTGATGAACTGTACACGATGGTTTTGTACGGGGCGTTACATTTGGTATCAGAGCATTGGTTGTAGGGAATTAGGTTGCATTAGTGAGTCTAGACTAGACCGAGTAGGATTCAACAATAAGACTAATCTACAACTTGCTTGTTTACCTGTTTCTACAAAACTGCTGCATGCTACTATATTGTATTACTACATGTCACTGTTACTACCACTGCACGCTACTGCTTACTCTTACTGCTATGTGAACTTACTGTATGCTGCTACTTATTCTTGTTACTGCATGCCACTACCTGCTTTTGCATGTTACTTCTGTTTAGAACTGTTTTCATTACCATGTCCTGTACTGCTGTAGACGACCTAGGCTACTGTAGTTATTATGCCTAATTTCTTGCTGCTATATGTCTTACTGACACGGAAAAAGTTATTTTTCCTTGTTCAGATGTCGGACATGCCGCCCATGACCTTTGACTTCGAGAGTGACTGTGATAACCCGTCCAAATCCACTTGGACGAATACATCATTCATTGATTTCATAGTGAGGTTTTTACCTCTATATGATACATTTTGTAAACATTGCATTCTTTTGAAAAGGCACACCATAAATGAATATATAAATCCAAGGTTTTTGACGTCTGATGATTTCTACGTATAGACAATCACCGTATATAATAGTTTTTAACAATACATCTGTTGATAATACAGTCAAATAAGATACATGGTGATGATTTTGTGAATGCAAAGTTTTCTTGAATAAAACATGTATGACTCCAGGCACATAGCTTGTATAACATATAAGCAAACAGCGGAAGACTTCTAGAAACCTGAGAATAAACATGCTTAAAAGTGTCAACACAAAGGTTAGTGAGTTCATAGTTTTAGTGTTGCGCATAATCTGTATATAAAGGTGGATCACAAGATTTCAGTTGTTTTATCCAGAAACGTTTATCAAAATATTCTACGAAATTGAGCACCCTGGTAACTAAGCTTTAACGTTATTATAAGTACTCATGTTTTAACATACATGCAACCAACATGTACAATACACGAAAACCAACATGTACTAAACTCAAATAGCACACGTCTGTTTTATAGTTCAGGCTAGAGTTTCTATACCTGGAACAGACGGGGATGTCAAGCCCTATGGATCCATATACAACTACTCGCGAACACCAGTTCTTATAACTGGCAGTTACTAGTTACCAAAGCTAAGGAATTTTCGGTTCAAACTCGGTGTAAAATTTAGTATGTACTTGTGTCCATTGCGTTTAAAATAAAGTGCATGTATTCTCAGCCCAAAATATTTAAAGCATTTAAAAAGGGAGCAAATGAAACTCACCTTAGCAGCACATAAATTCATTCACCGAAATGTGACTGAAACTCGGAATGCAAAGTAATCGTAGATCTCAACCTAGAGAACATATGTTGGTCAATAAATGTCTAACAATCTAGGTCGGGTCATAGTGTATCACAATCCTAATGCTCGAGACCGACATACAAAAGTTAACAAAAGTCATCTCAAAAGTCAACCTAACCCAATATGATCTTTAAACCAATACATGTTTATTAACATAATATAAGTCTTGATAATTAAACGAATTTATAGTTTATCAAACTCAAAATATTATTTATTTCAGCTATATTATATTTGAATTATCATGGCAATCGAAAATATTTTATTATTTCACATAGTTTTCCAATACTTGTAAAATCAGATTATAGTATTTATAAAGCTTTAAAACATGATAAGACAGTCAACTTTGACAATTGTTCAACAAGACGAGACGTGGCTTATATAAAAATTCATTTACTCGATTAGTAATATTTGAAAATCTAATTTATCAATCTTATAAACAAGTTGTTTAAATATCAATTGTAGATTCAAAAGCAATTTCAATTAATGTTAATCATAATTCAGTTGACCATATCTTTTAATCCGTTCATCAAAATCACGAGATTTCTAAATGAAAAGTTAATAATTTTTCGCCAGCTTTCCAAAAACATGCATATCATATACTTTATATCAGTAGCATATGTATCAAATTTGTGATTCATCATAAACTATCTAACGACAAAATTAAAGCATACAAGCATGCATAAACATATATACTCGAGCACTAGTCATGGATACATTATTAATATATAAAAGTTGAGATATGAATGCTCACGTATCAATATTGAGATTCAATATTACAGAAAAGTACGTAGACGCAATGGAGATGATAAACACTAGTTTGACTCATGAGCAATACCCCCGAACCATACCCATAACTTCCATAGCTATAACCCATAATTTCCTTAGCTCTATCCCGCTCGAAAAACTCGTTTGAAATAACTCGCTCATGACTTCGTCGTAGTATTTTTTGTATAATAATAATAATAATAATAATAATAATAATAATAATAATAATAATAATAATAATAATAATAATAATAATAATAATAATAATAATATTAATTATATTAATAATAATAAAAAAAAATAATTTAAATAAATATTACAGAGTATAATATAGATCAGAGAGATAGAGTGTGAAAAACTGCGCGAGAATTCGATCATTTATAGACCTGGCCTCACCAACCCTTCCATGCGATCGCATGGTTTCGAATGGCATTGGCCATGCGATCGCATGGCCCTAGTCTCCAGCTCACAATGATTTTGTCTCTTTGTTCATCGACATATTATTTAAATATATATATAATATATATAATTTATATTAAATAATTATATATTATATTATATTCTCGTGCATAGTTGATTTTTAATTTTTGTTCCAATGACTCGTACTGTAGTGACCCGAACTTTTCCATGTTTATATATATTAATTGAGATTGATATTTACATGATTAAATGTTTCCAACATGTTAAGCAATCAAACTTGTTAAGACTTGATTAATTGAAATATGTTTCATATAGACAATTGACCACCCAAGTTGACCGGTGATTCACGAACGTTAAAACTTATAAAAACTATATGATGACATATATATGGATATATATATAGTTAACATGATACTATGATAAGTAAACATATCATTAAGTATATTAACAATGAACTACATATGTAAAAACAAGACTACTAACTTAATGATTTTTAAACGAGACATATATGTAACGATTATCGTTGTAAAGACATTTAATGTATATATATCATATTAAGAGATATTCATACATGATAATATCATGATAATATAATAATTTAAAATCTCATTTGATATTATAAACATTGGGTTAACAACATTTAACAAGATCGTTAACCTAAAGGTTTCAAAACAACACTTAAATGTAACGACTAACGATGACTTAACGACTCAGTTAAAATGTATATACATGTAGTGTTTTAATATGTATTTATACACTTTTGAAAGACTTCAATACACTTATCAAAATACTTCTACTTAACAAAAATGCTTACAATTACATCCTCGTTCAGTTTCATCAACAATTCTACTCGTATGCACCCGTATTCGTACTCGTACAATACACAGCTTTTAGATGTATGTACTATTGGTATATACACTCTAATGATCAGCTCTTAGCAGACCATGTGATTCACCTAACACATGTGGGAACCATCATTTGGCAACTAGCATGAAATATCTCATAAAATTACAAAAATATGAGTAATCATTCATGACTTATTTACATGAAAACAAAATTACATATCCTTTATATTTAATCCATACACCAACGACCAAAAACACCTAAAAACACTTTCATTCTTCAATTTTCTTCATCTAATTGATCTCTCTCAAGTTCTAAGTGTTCTTCATATATTCTACAAGTTCTAGTTACATAAAATCAAGAATACTTTCAAGTTTGCTAGGTCACTTCCAATCTTGTAAGGTGATCATCCAACCTCAAGAAATCTTTGTTTCTTACAGTAGGTTATCATTCTAATACAAGGTAATAATCATATTCAAACTTTGGTTCAATTTCTATAACTATAACAATCTTATTTCAAGTGATGATCTTACTTGAACTTGTTTTCGTGTCATGATTCTGCTTCAAGAACTTCGAGCCATCCAAGGATCCGTTGAAGCTAGATCCATTTTTCTCTTTTCTAGTAGATTTATCCAAGGAACTTAAGGTAGTAATGATGTTCATAACATCATTCGATTCATACATATAAAGCTATCTTATTCGAAGGTTTAAACTTGTAATCACTAGAACATAGTTTAGTTAATTCTAAACTTGTTCGCAAACAAAAGTTAATCCTTCTAACTTGACTTTTAAAATCAACTAAATACATGTTCTATATCTATATGATATGCTAACTTAATGATTTAAAACCTGGAAACACGAAAAACACCGTAAAACCGGATTTACGCCGTCGTAGTAACACCGCGGGCTGTTTTGGGTTAGTTAATTAAAAACTATGATAAACTTTGATTTAAAAGTTGTTATTATGACAAAATTATTTTTATTATGAATATGAAACTATATCCAAAAATTATGGTTAAACTCAAAGTGGAAGTATGTTTTCTATAATGGTCATCTAGACGTCGTTCTTTCGACTGAAATGACTACCTTTATAAAAACGACTTGTAACTTATTTTTCCGACTATAAACCTATACTTTTTCTATTTAGATTCATAAAATAGAGTTCAACATGAAACCATAGCAATTTGATTCACTCAAAACGGATTTAAAATGAAGAAGTTATGGGTAAAACAAGATTGGATAATTTTTCTCATTTTAGCTACGTGAAAATTGGTAACAAATCTATTCCAACCATAACTTAATCAACTTGTATTGTATATTATGTAATCTTGAGATACCATAGACACGTATACAATGTTTCGACCTATCATGTCGACACATCTATATATATTTTGGAACAACCATAGACACTTTATATGTAAATGTTGGAGTTAGCTATACAGGGTTGAGGTTGATTCCAAAATATATATAGTTTGAGTTGTGATCAATACTGAGATACATATACACTGGGTCGTGGATTGATTCAAGATAATATTTATCGATTTATTTCTGTACATCTAACTGTGGACAACTAGTTGTAGGTTACTAACGAGGACAACTGACTTAATAAACTTAAAACATCAAAATATATTAAAAGTGTTGTAAATATATTTTGAACATACTTTGATATATATGTATATATTGTTATAGGTTCGTGAATCAACCAGTGGCCAAGTCTTACTTCCCGACGAAGTAAAAATCTGTGAAAGTGAGTTATAGTCCCACTTTTAAAATCTAATATTTTTGGGATGAGAATACATGCAGGTTTTATAAATGATTTACAAAATAGACACAAGTACGTGAAACTACATTCTATGGTTGAATTATCGAAATCGAATATGCCCCTTTTTATTAAGTCTGGTAATCTAAGAATTAGGGAACAGACACCCTAATTGACGCGAATCCTAAAGATAGATCTATTGGGCCTAACAAACCCCATCCAAAGTACCGGATGCTTTAGTACTTCGAAATTTATATCATATCCGAAGGGTGTCCCGGAATGATGGGGATATTCTTATATATGCATCTTGTTAATGTCGGTTACCAGGTGTTCACTATATGAATGATTTTTATCTCTATGTATGGGATGTGTATTGAAATATGAAATCTTGTGGTCTATTGTTACGATTTGAAATATATAGGTTAAACCTATAACTCACCAACATTTTTATTGACGTTTAAAGCATGTTTATTCTCAGGTGAATACTAAGAGCTTCCGCTGTTGCATACTAAAATAAGGACAAGATTTGGAGTCCATGTTTGTATGATATTGTGTAAAAACTGCATTCAAGAAACTGATTTCGATGTAACATATTTGTATTGTAAACCATTATGTAATGGTCGTGTGTAAACAGGATATTTTAGATTATCATTATTTGATAATCTACGTAAAGCTTTTTAAACCTTTATTTATGAAATAAAGGTTATGGTTTGTTTTAAAAATGAATGCAGTCTTTGAAAAACGTCTCATATAGAGGTCAAAACCTCGCAACGAAATCAATTAATATGGAACGTTTTTAATCAATAAGAACGGGACATTTCACGTACGTTGTCACTCGACTTATGTCCCGGTCTCGGTTTCTCGAACGCATTTTCGTACGTTTAGAAAACTAGTATTTTATGTTTCGTGTATTGTACCTTTATCAATAACAAGACTCAAATCAATGAAAAACTATCTCACTCGTAATGTAACTTGTATGTTTGAGTGTTATGGTCATTTGCGTTTATAAATTAACGTCTTAATATATAATAATATTATTTTTAAATTAAAACGTTTTATATCTAAGTTAATATTATATTTTATAACATTTGTAAAATATACATACATTTTCATTTTGAAATAGTGTTTTACTGTAGCAAATAGTGGTTTTCAAAAACACTGTAGCTTTTCGGGTACTGTAGCAATTCGAAAATACTGTAGCAAATTAGGGTTTTACTTGTTCATCTTAAACGTTTTAGTTAACTTATCTAAATATCAATCGAATCAATAATCGAATGTTACTATCGTTTACTAAATAACTTGAAATTATATATATGTATATATCTTTATTTAATATACATAATTCAGTTTTTAAATACACATTGTAAGTTATTTATAATTAATTTTAATAATTAATATTTCAACTTATCATGTATATATATATATATATATATATATATATATATATATATATATATATATATATATATATATATATATATATATATATGTATTTACAAATAGATGTTCGTGAATCATCGGTCAATAGTCAAAGGTTAACTGAATATATAACATTAGTTCAAAGTTTTTGGACTTCAACATTACAGACTTTGCTTATCGTGTCGAAATCATATAAAGATTAAGTTTAAATTTGGTCAGAAATTTCCGGGTCGTCACAGTACCTACCCGTTAAATAAATTTCGTCCCGAAATTTGAGTGAGGTCGTCATGGCTAACAATAAAAATATTTTTATGGCAAATATGAGTGGATAAATAGAGTTTTATCATTATTGACTAATATAGATAAAATGATTCGATTATGTGAAGCGTATGAGTGAAGCTGTCACAAAAGGTTGAGATAGAGATTTAACTTTGGATGTAGTCACGGTGGATTTTCGGATTTCAAGGGATTTAGAGGAAAATCTTCGTAATAAGATTTGATTCTTCGGTAGTTAAGGAGATAGGATCTTCTTTGGTTAAATGCAATAATCTGTTTTGATTGCTCTGTCGGATATTTCACTATAAATCCACCCTCTTCATTTCCTTATTTTCCACAGCTCATACCTTCAATTCTTTCTTCCTCAATTCATATTTTAAGCATTCGTCAATATGCTCCATCCATTTCTGCTTCTTGATATACTCCTAACTTTCATATCAGTCATTCTTCTTTTTCATCTGTCGCTGGAAGAATCTATTCACTTCTACTATACTCTTGATTTTATAGTGTTTTTAGTTCTTCCGTGTTTTTATATTGCTATATGCATCGATATATACGGTTTGTAATTTATGAGTTGTTGTTGGGTTTTATATCTTCCCTTATATTTCGATGTTTCTGCTTCTGTCTTTCTATAATCATTGACATCCACAGTTAATGCTCTCTCCTATTTGCTGCGATTTATACTCCCATTTTTATTTCGGAGCTTCATGCTTTTAATTTCTTCTTCTTCCCGACTTCAAGTCAAGTGAATAATGGTCCAGAATTCGTAAGTATGGAGTTTCGAATGATCATAATATACAAAGCAGAAAGGAAAGGTAATAGCACGATTTAATTTGTCAAATTACCAGAATATCTGAAAAAGACCGAATCATCAAGAAAATATTTTCTTGATATGTTTAGAGGTTAAATAGAATGAAAGAGTTATGTAACATGGTTAATGATGAGGGCATGATCTGTGAACCTTTATCACGTTCCATTAGAAACTCAGCATGACTTACAGTAATATAATCACGTTGATCAAGTGTCATTATATTATACTAACTCATGCTTCAGTTCCCAACACTGCTTCAAAAATATTCATAATTTAAACTCGAAGGTTTACAGAATATAGGAACTAAACAGTTTCTTTTATGATGTAATACAGATAACACGAGGAGATAAATGATTTCAGATAAGAATAATTATGAAAATATCTTCACAAATATCGAGGATATTTATAATGAAAGATACGATGATATCTTAGAATTTCTAATATCATAGGATAATAAAGAAGATTTGTCCGTAAAGATTTAGAGTCATAAGCAAGATATTCGTTAATGACTTCAGCAGATACTGAATCATTTGGATTCTTTGAAGGCAGGTTTAGTCTTTATGATTTGTCAACAGTCTCCTTCATAGTTTGCTCAATCCTTTTTTCAGTTCCAAATCTGAGCCTTTTCAATACACCACTCTTTATTATCAAACTTTTGGCTGTTAAGGTCGTTTACAGTTTTTGCTGCTTCATCAGCATTTTTCCAAAATTCAGAGAACTAGTTCGCAGTTTGGGCATTTTTCAGAAACTTCACATTCGAAGTATGTAAGTCTAGGAGATAGACGTTATATGTATATATATATATATATATATATATATATATATATATATATATATATATATATATATATATATATATATATATATATATATATATAACTGTTGGCATAGAATTGTTGCGAAATTCAAGAATAATGATTGAAGCTTTTTGATATGACAACTATCGTTACAAGATGCATATGGGCATATGATGGGGTTTCGATAAATATAATGATTTTTCGGAAAGTCAAAGATCAACAAAATTGTTGGTAAGTTTCCTGCTAATGTGTTGGGAAATAAACGGTTCCCCGGTAACGACGATGAAAAGGGCAAACGTATATATCAAGGTTACAATGAGGTTAATCCAAATGAAGAAAAAAAATAAAGTTGATTTGCTGGAGGTGTGACAAAATTGGCTAATTTGAAAAGAGATTGCAAAGTTATTTTCGGTAATAACAACGCCAATGGATCATAGATTCGTGTTAAACTTCTACTTAAATTCTAAGAGTTTTCCAGGTGCATGACTATACATAAGTCTTTCCTTTCGTAGGTAACGTGTGGTTGGATCATTCTCTAGGTTGCTTCTTAATTGAGATGTTTTCAAGAATCATGCAGGGTTTGAACGCAAATTGTAATCGTCATATGATGTTCTAGAATTTTGAATAACATAATTATTTTTCTAGGTTTTATGAATAGGAGTGATATTCTAGCACAGTTTTGAAATCAAAGTACAGCTTTGAAAGATGTAGGGATCTAAGAGTGATGATATCGATTATATCTCGACTTGGATTCTGATATGTTAAAATCAGAATATGTAATTGAATTTGAATGAGTATGGTTGTTTTGATTTCTATGAAAGAATATATCTCGTTGTGAAAGTAGTGAGTATAGTTGATGATTTGTTGAATCAGAATCGAAGAATGTAACATATTAATTGTGAATTTATATATCTCTCGGGTATTACCTACCCGTTAAAATATTCTCACCATTAACAGTTTGTACAAAAGAATTTTTAATTACAATCTTTATGAAAATATACCTACATATATATTTTCTTTAGATGTAATCATAGATTTAATGAGTTAACATAATATTAATCTCATCTGGTTTTCGATTAGGACTAGAATATATAATCTCTAAAACTTTAGATATTATATAATCGCCGTAAAATATTTCTTCAATGAAGTTATGAATTAATACTTCATCGTTTGTTGTTTTTGGTATTCCTTGGTATCTACAGGGCGTATGACGTTGATGCTCGAGGTATAGATTGTGATGTTAAGGTGTGTGATGCTGACGTTGTTGTTGGTGGTGGTAATGGTACTGTTGGTGTTGATGATGGTGGTACTGTTGATGCCGGTGATGCTGCTGGTGCTTGTGGTGTTGAGGCTTGTGATGTGAATGTTGTTAGTGGTACTGGTGTTGTTGATGGTGCTTGTAATATTTGCACCATATTCTCCAAATCCATCGCGCTAGCGCGAAGCTCGTTGACTTCTTCTATCACACCGGGGTGATGGTCGGTTCGGACGAGCGGATGAATAAGATCTAGAATTTGAGATAGTATATAATCATGACTAGATACTCTGGAAATGAGAGAGAAAATGGTATTACGAACAGGTTTGCCGGTAAGTGCTTCAGGTTCTTCGCCAAGAGGTGAATGTGGTGGATGGAAGGGATTACCTTCTTCCTGTCTCCAATGATTAAGTAGATTACAAACACATCCCCAATTCATCCAGAATAGATGATGGCTA
The DNA here is from genome assembly GCF_046630445.1 of Rutidosis leptorrhynchoides. Taxonomy (NCBI): domain Eukaryota; kingdom Viridiplantae; phylum Streptophyta; class Magnoliopsida; order Asterales; family Asteraceae; genus Rutidosis; species Rutidosis leptorrhynchoides. The sequence goes on from NC_092333.1 coordinate 719,486,249, forward strand.
ATTAGTTGCTCTATTCCGGTCACACTGCTTTCGGAGCTCGAGGAGTTCGAGGAATCAAGTGAGAAATTCATATTATATGATAGGATAAAGGGTTTTTGATATGAGATGGGTGTTGAATACTGAATGATATCTTCGTCTCCTTGAATACGTATATATAGCAAAAAGATTCCGTAATTTAAAGAGGAAATTTAGGAAAAGTGTCAGACAAAGTCTACTGAGATAAATATGAGGAGATATGATTTGTCTATACTTCCATTTATGCAATAATTGCAGTAAGACGTGTCTAGATTCAATTATGATAAGCAAAACTCGGTAAAAACAGATACGGTCATAGTCCAGACTCACTAATGCATCCTAACAATTACCAGTTAAACACACTAATGCAAATTCTGGTTCCCTATGACCTCAAGCTCTGATACAAACTGTGATGACCCGTCCAAATCCACTTGGACGAATACATCATTCATTGATTTCATAGTGATGTTTTTACCTCTATATGATACATTTTGTAAACATTGCATTCTTTTGAAAAGGTACACCATAAATGAATATATAAATCCAAGGTTTTCGACGTCTGATGATTTCTACGTATAGACAATCACCGTATATAATAGTTTTTAACAATACATCCGTTGACAATATAGTCAAATAAGATACATGCTGATTATTTTGTGAATGAAAAGTTTTCTTGAATAAAACATGTATGATTCCAGACACATAGCTGGTATAACATATAAGCAAACAGCGGAAGACTTCTAGGAACCTGAGAATAAATATGCTTAAAAGTGTCAACACAAAGGTTGGTGAGTTCATAGTTTTAATGTTGCACATAATCTGTATATAAAGGTGGATCACAAGATTTCAGTTGTTTCACACCCTGGTAACTAAGCTTTAACGTTATTATAAGTACCCCTGTTTTAACATACATGCAACCAACATGTACAATACACGCAAACCAACGTGTACTAAACTCAAATAGCACACGTCTGTTTTATAGTTCAGGCTAGAGTTTCTATACCTGGAACAGACGGGGATGTCAAGCCCTATGGATCCATATACAACTACTCGCGCCCACCAGTTCTTATAACCGGCAGTTACTAGTTACCAAAGCTAAGGGATTATCGGTTCAAACTCGGTGTAGAATTTATAATGTACTTGTGTCCATTGCATTTAAAATAAAGTGCATGTATTCTCAGCCCAAAATATTTAAAGCATATAAAAAGGGAGCAAATGAAACTCACCTTAGCAGCACATAAATTCATTCACCGAAATGTGACTGAAACTCGAAATGCAAAGTAATCGTAGATCTCAACCTAGAGAACATATGTTGGTCAATAAATGTCTAATAAGCTAGGTCGGGTCATAGTGTATCACAATCCTAATGCTCGAGACCGACATGCAAAAGTTAACAAAAGTCATCTCAAAAGTCAACCTGACCCAATACGATCTTTAAACCTATACATGTTTATTAACATAATATAAGTCTTGATAATTGAACGAATTTATAGTTTATCAAACTCAAAATATTGCTTATTTCAGGAGCTATATTATATTTGAATTATCATGGCAATCGAAAATATTTTATTATTTCACATAGTTTTCCAATACTTGTAAAATCAGATTATAGTGTTTATAAAGCCTTAAAACATGATAAGACAGTCAACTTTGACAATTGTTTAACAAGACGAGACGTGCCTTATATAGAAATTCATTTACTCGATTAGTGATTTTTGAAAATTCAATTTATCAATCTTATAAACAAGTTGTTTAAATATCAATTGCAGATTCAAAAGCAATTTCAATTAATGTTAATCATAATTCAGTTGACCATATCTTTTAATCCGTTCATCGAAATCACGCGATTTCTAAATGAAAAGTTAATAATTTTTCGTCAGCTTTCCAAAAACATGCATATCATATACTTTATATCAGTAGCATATGTATCAAATTCGTGATTCGTCATAAACTATCTAACGACAAAATTAAAGCATACAAGCATGCATAAACATATATACTCGAGCCCTAGTCAGGGATACACTATTAATATATAAAAGTTGAGATATGAATGCTCACATATCAATATTGAGATTCAATATTGGAGGAAAGTACGTAGACACAACGGAAATGATAAACACTAGTTTAACTCACGAGCAATACCCCCGAACCATACCCATAACTTCCATAGCTATAACCCATAATTTCCTTAACTCTATCCCGTTCGAATAACTCGTTTGAAATAACTCGCTCATGACTTCGTCGAAGTATTTTATGTATAATACTAATAATAATAATAATAATAATAATAATAATAATAATAATAATAATAATAATAATAATAATAATAATAATAATAATAATAATAATAATAATAATAATAATATTAATCTTAATTATATTAATAATAATAATAAAAATAATAATAATTTAAATAAATATTACGGAGTATAATATAGATCAGAGAGATAGAGTGTGAAAAACTGCGCGAGAATTCGATCATAGACCTGGCCTCACCAACCCTTCCATGCGATCGCATGGTTTCGAAGGGCATTGGCCATGTGATATTGCTTTAAACATACATATATTCCAACGCAATATCATTTATATTTCATCAGCTTTTACCGAAACGAAGACATTCAAATGTATTATTCACAAGAAAAACGATAAAAGTAAACACGAGCTTGAAGTTTGATAAAACAACGATAAAACGACGGATTTAAACCAAATATGTATCAAGATAATGTTAACCCGAATGCAAGTTCAAGATGATCGAAGAGAAGAGTTCAAATGAAAAGTTCCAAGTCGATATACGTAAACACGGGATCAACATAGAACAAACGAAAGAAAAAATAAAAATAAGAAAACTGTAAACTACTCCTACGCGAAACGTGTGAAGGTCTACGCGAAACGTGTGAAGGTCTACGCGAAACGCGTAGTATTTAAGTCTTACGCCGATCGTGTGGGTGTCTACGCGAAACGCGTAAGATCCATTCCAGATCCAGATTCAAATACAAAGGGGACGGCTGCTTTTTAGTCTAATATAACTTCTTTTTTTCAGTGGTACAGCAAGAAAGGCAGTGTGCACTCAATTTACCTACTACTTTTGATCAACTTCTCAGATGTTATATACGAGTACTACTTACACAGAAGAAGATATACATACAGTGAGAGGTGTTAGTACACAGTTCAAGGGATCCATATAACATACATATTTACAACACAGTACACATCAATATTATTTTCTAGTAATCTTTTGTACTCTGTATTAATTTTAGTTTCAAGGTTTAAATTTTAGGATAGTTTCAGTTTTAAGGGTGTATTGTTCGTGATTAAGGGTATTATTGTACGCGCTAAAGGGGTGTGTTATTGTAATTTTCTACCGTTTAAAGTAAATGAGAGTGAAGACTTTCGTAAGTATATTCCATTAAAATTATCGTTATCAATTTTTATCGTTATTATTATGTTTGTACATTTATATTTTCATGTTTACCCTAGTATAATGAGTAACTAATTTCCCTAGTGTTTGCTTAGATGTAGAGCCCCTAGTGAAATGGATTGTTATCATTTGTAAAAATTAAAATGTAACTTTAGTATTTTTAATATTGAGCCTAATTAAAAGAACCATTATTATGTATTTGGATATTTAACCCCTGTCACTTAATTTGTTAGATTAAAATAACGAAAGTTATTTTTTATTTTTATAAATTAAACTTCAACATTAAAAGTGATCTAGACGAATTTACGAATAATTTACTAACACTAAATTAAAAGTAAAGTTCGGTGGTTTGGGTAATATCACTAGTCATATAATAGTGAAATTGTAAAAAGGGAAACCGTTATGATTGGGTTTTGACGAAGGTCAAAACTGGGTTGGGTCTCAATTTATATACTTAAAGACTAGTAACTATTTAACTATAATTCGATGAAAATTAGATTTAATTTAGTTAGCCAAAACTTTATATTTATTCGAAAGGAAAATATAAGTTTTATACTAAACATTTTAATACGAGCTTAAACTTAAAACAATCCATGGATCTAGAGGTGACACATTTAAGTAAACACTCTTATTTATATTGCTGATTATTATTATTATTATTTAGGTTTATTTATTCAGTAAAGTAAAACTAAAAAAAAATTACACAACTTTATAATTTAGTTTATTCGTTACTGTTTTGTCACATCGATCATATCATACGCGAATCGCGTATAATTCTACACGATACGCGTACGATTTAAAACATACGCGGAACGCGTACACTATTACGCGAAACGCGTAAGTATTAATACGAGTACTGTAGCGAATTAGGTTAAAATTTAGGGTTTTAAATATTTTATTATTATATTTAAGTTATTAATTTATAATTAGTATTAATTATTATAATTTATAATTAGTAATTAGTTTATAACTAGTTAATTATTATAATTCCTATTAATTTAGTTTAATTTAGTTAAAACATGTTATTTAGTTAATTTAAATAAATTTATATTATAATTGCTCAAAACAAAATTCTAATCAATTAGTTTTATTAAAAGTTATTATTTTATTAATTATCATCTAGTAATAAACTTATTAGTATAATTTCAATTAATTCACTTTTAAGTTAATAATTATAAATAATGTATTCGTATAAATTAATAAGTAGTTCAATTAAATTAGGATTAAGTTATATTTTATTATTATTATGTAGTATTATCAATTCCTAATCCAAAACCCCCTTTAAATAAGTTTAACTTCAAAGACTATTAAAAAAAATTAATTTAAACACTGTCTCCCTGTGGAATGAACCGGATTTACCAACAAACTAAACTACACGGATAGGACCAGTTGCCTATATATGTTTGAAACCAACCTAAATTCGTTAAAATACCATATATACAATAAATCAATTCGTGTAACAAAACAACTCCAATCCGTTCATAAATAAAGGTACTGTTTCAACGCATCAACTTTTTGGCGCCGCTGCCGGGGAACAGTTACGTTTAAAAGATTTTAATAGACTTTAGGTTATTCGATCCTTTTATAGGAATTCATTCCTAGAAAAGCTTTTAATGTTATGATAGAAATTAATGCATGAATTTACGTTCCTCCAACACTGAATTAACTTCTCCATATCCTGAACCTGAAAGAGAATTTCACGAACGCTTAAGAGCTCAAGAAGTAGAGTCTCTCGCCGAGGATTTAGAATCACTTTCATTAGATTCTAACTCTGAACCAGATATTCAACAAATCATAGAACCAGATATGGCTGTTACAAATCAAACAATGGAAGCATTAATGAAGGTGACAAGAACAGGTCAAGGCCACGCAATTATCCAACCTACGATGACTGACGGCTTTGAAATAAAAGGTTAATTCCTTCACATGGTGACTAATACATGCCAATTTGGTGGAGCTCCAAATGAGGATGCTAACGAGCATCTTCGTAAGTTTGTAAGCATTTGCAAACTATTCAAAATTAAGGATGTCTCTGATGAAGTCGCATGTTTGAAAATCTTTCCATGGTCCTTAAAGGACGATGCAAGAGATTGGCTAGACTCATTACCAGAAGGTTATATCGAAAACTGGAATGACATGATGGACAAATTTTTGTCAGAATTCTTCCCTGCTTCAAAAGCAGCAAAATTGCAAAGTGATATAAATCACTTCAAGCAAAAGTTTAACGAAACCCTTTATGAAGCTTGGACCCGATTCAACAAAATGCTTAGGGTATGTCCTCAACACGGGTTGAATACATTCCAAAAAGTCCAAATATTTTATAAAGGAGTAAATCTTGCTACTAGAAAAGATATCGATGTTGCAGCTGGTGGTTCGATAATGAAGAAAACACCGGAAGACGCTCACACAATCATTACCGATATAGCAGCACATTCCCATAATTGGCATCAAGAGATAGAATTCTCTAGATCATCAACTGTTGCTAATATCGAAAGCAATGATGAAGTTGCTTCTTTAAAAGTACAAATGGCAAATCAAGCAAGACAAATTGAGAAAGTAACCAAGGAAATGCATGTTATCAGGGTAGGATGTGAAATGTGCCAAGGCCCCCATCTTACTAGAGATTGTGATAAAACAACGATGGAAGAGCAAGCAAATTTCCTAGGTTACTTGCGAAAAGGTGAATTGAATTTCAACGATTTTCCAGCGATAGAAGCAAATAACCGAAAATATCCTCAAATTAACAACTATCAAACAGGATGACCTTCAGGTTTAAATAATAATAACTATCAAGGAGGAAATCCGGTTTACCAAAATAACCAAAATTTCCAAAATCAAAATCAAAATCAAAGAAATGCACCACCAGGTTACAATAACCTAAACAACCGAAATCAACCTCAACGAATTTATCAAAATAATTTCCAACACAATCAACCACAACCACAACCACAAGCACTTATACAACCACAACCCGAGAAGAAATCCGATTTAGAAGATCTCTTAAGAGATTTTATGGTTAAGCACGAGCAAACTGCGGAAATTCAAACTCAACAAATTCGAAATCAACAAGCTACGATTCAGAATTTAGAAAGAGATGTTGGAAGGATCTCACAGTTACTATCAGAGAGGCCACCAGGCGCTCTCCCCTCAAATACTCAAGTGAATCCCAACAACAATCAAACAAGGAATGAGCATGTAAATGCTATAACTACTAGAAGTGATTTAACTATTAACCCAGGAACTAGTAAGACCTCAGAAGTTCCTTTATCTCCTCCTATTTTGCAAGAACCTGTTGATGTAGATGAACATGTTGAGAAAGAACAAGGAAAAGATGATCCACCTGAGATCATATCGAAGAAAATTGAAGAACCACCATTGAAGGTGCACAAAGCACCTATTCCATAGCCGAAGGCATTAAAGAAAGACAAACTCGCGAGCCAATATCAAAAATTTGCAGATATGATCAAACAAATTAGCATTAACATGCCACTCGTGGAAGTTCTTAGGGGTATGCCAAATTATGGAAGGTTTATTAAGGATCTCATAGCCGATAAAGGTAAATATGAAGAAGTTTAAACCACATTCCTCAATGAGGAATGCTCAGCAATTTTGCAAAAGCAAAAGATGCCACCGAAACTTGGAGATCCTGGTAGTTTCATTATTCCGTGTCTGATGGGAGATTTAGTAATGTACGATGCATTAGCTGACTTAGGCGCAAGTATCAATCTTATGCCACACTCCTTATACTTAAAACTAAACCTAGGTGATCTAAAACCAACTAGGATGTGTATACGCCTAGCAGATAGAACTTTTAACTATCCTATTGGTATTGCCGAAAACCTACCAGTTAAAGTCAATCATTTAATCTTTCATTCCGACTTCGTTGTCCTCGAAATGGAAGAAGATAGCAAGGTTCCCCTAATTCTAGGGCGACCATTTCTAAATACCACTGACGCAATTGTGCGTGTTAAAGACAAAAAGCTTAGTCTAGGTGTAGGGGAAGATAGAGTTACCCTAAACATAGATAAAGCTATGAAACAACCTATCTCTTCCGATGACGAATGTTATAAGGTAGATATTGTTGATTGTTGTGTCGAAAAAGAATTACAAGAACTACTAAATGTCGACACCTCGAACATCACCTCAATGAGTGAAGCTGATGAATTCGATGTAGAACTTGAACTTGACGAATTATTGCTATGAGGAAGAAATTCTCAAGGAAGATGAACCCTTTGAAGAAATTACCGATGGTAACAGGTTCCGAATAAAATCTTCCTTGGAAGAACCGCCAACCTTGGAGCTTAAAGAACTCCCGGAACATTTGGAGTATGCTTATCTCCAAGGTACATCACAATTACCCGTTATAATTTCATCAAAACTTTCCGATAACGAAAAGAGTAGGTTAATGTCCGTTCTAAAAACTCATAAGAAAGCAATTGCTTGGAAAACAGCCGATATTCCAGGGATTAACCCCGCTTATTGTACTCATAAGATTCTAATGGAAGAAGATTTTAAACCCGTGGTACAAAGACAACGAAGGTTAAACCCTAACATGAAAGAAGTTGTCAAGAAGGAGGTTATCAAGTTACTTGATGCCGGGTTAATATACCCTATATCCGATAGCCCATGGGTTAGTCCTGTACAAGTAGTACCCAAGAAAGGAGGTACAACTGTCGTTCTTAATGATGATAATGAACCTGTTACTACAAGAACAGTCACTGGCTGGAGAGTCTGTATAGACTACCGTCGTTTAAACGACGCCACAAGGAAAGATCATTTCCCACTTCCTTATATTGACCAAATGCTAGAACGTTTAGCGGGAAAAGAATACTATTGTTTCCTTGATGGATTCTCCAGTTATTTTCAAATTCCCATTGATCCAAAAGACCAAGACAAGACAACATTTACTTGTCCATTTGGTACATTCGCAAATCGACGAATGCCGTTCGGATTATGCAACGCGCCAGGCACCTTTCAAAGGTGTATGATGGCAATATTTCATGACATGATAGAAGGAAGTATGGAAGTCTTTATGGATGATTTCTCTGTTTTTGGAGACTCCTTCGATTCATGCCTTTCCAACCTCGAGCGAATGTTAATTCGTTGTGAGGAATCAAATCTTGTTTTAAATTGGGAAAAATGCCACTTAATGGTGAAGGAAGGCATTGTTTTAGGACACAAGATTTCTCGAGATGGTATGGAAGTAGACAAAGCTAAGATCGATGTAATCTTAAAGCTTCCTCCTCCAACTAACGTTAATGGAATTCGTAGTTTCTTAGGTCATGCGGGATTCTATCGACGATTCATAAAGGATTTTTCCAAAATCGCTCGACCCATGACTAAACTTCTCGAGAAAGACAGTACATTCGACTTCAATGACGAATGCTTACAAGCTTTCTCCATTCTAAAAAATAAACTTACGAATGCACCCATTATGGTATCACCCGACTGGTCCAAACCTTTCGAACTAATGTGTGATGCTAGTGATTTCGCGATGGGAGCTATTTTAGATCAACGTCAAGATAACAAATTTCAACCAATCTATTACGCAAGTAAAACACTTACAGGAGCTCAGTTGAATTACACGACTACTGAGAAGGAGCTTCTTGCAGTAGTTTTTGTTTTCGATAAGTTTAGATCCTACTTAGTGTTATCTAAAACAATTGTTTATACTGATCATTCAGCTTTAAAGTACTTATTCAAAAAGCAAGATGCTAAACCTAGACTGATTCGTTGGATTCTTCTCCTACAAGAATTCGACATTGAAATTAAAGATAAAAAAGGAGCTGAAAATCTCGCTGCAGATCACTTATCCCGTCTTGAAAATACTAACTTAGAAACACTCGACGAATCTGTTATTCACGATACTCTTCCAGACGAGTTCCTTATGAGAATTGAAATAGAAGAAGAAATTCCATGGTTTGCGGGCTATGCTAATTATCTAGCCGCAGGAATGCTCGTTAAAAATCAAACTTATCAGCAAAAGAAGAAATTCTTTGCTGATCTGAAGTTTTACTTTTGGGAAAGCCCTAACCTATTTCGTATAGGGGCTGACCAAGTTATACGTCGATGTGTATACGGCAAAGAAGTGTAACAAATTCTAGAGTACTGTCATGAAGGACCGGCTGGTGGATATTTCGGACCAAGCTATACAGCCAAAAAGGTTTTTAACTCAGGTTTTTACTGGCCTACAATTTTTAAAGATGCATACAATATGGTAAAAACTTGTGATTCTTGTCAAAGATCTGGAAATATCTCCAAGAGAGACGAAATGCCACAACAAAGCATCCTAGTATGCGAAGTATTCGACATTTGGGGTATTGACTTCATGGGTCCATTCCCCGCTTCTAACAAATGCAAATACATTCTCGTGGCAATCGATTACGTTTCTAAATGGGCTGAAGCAAAAGCCCTACCCACTAACGATGCTCGAGTTGTTGTCAACTTTCTTAAAAATCTTTTCTCGCGTTTTGGGATTCCAAAAGCATTAATCAGTGATCGTGGAACTCATTTTACAAATCAACTACTCGAGAAAGTGCTTAAAAAGTACGGAGTTAATCATCGTTTTTCAACTTCTTACCACCCTCAAACGAGTGGCCAAGTTGAAAACACAAACAGAGGTTTTAAACGAATTTTAGAAAGAACGGTTAAAAATAATCCAAAAATCTGGCATCGAAAGCTAGATGATGCACTTTGGGCATTTAGAACTGCATTCAAAACGCCCATCGGTACTACACCTTTCTGATTGATTTATGGTAAGGCGTGTCATCTACCTGTCGAAGTTGAACACAAGGCATACTGGGCTCTGAGAGAATGTAATACCGACCTTGTAAAAGCCGGAGAAAACCGATTCTTACAACTGAATGAATTAGATGAATTAAGACTACAAGGGTATGAAAACTCTAAAACATACAAGGAGAAAACTAAAAGATGGCACGATGCACGGTTAAAAGAAAAGAAAGAATTTGAACAAGGGGATAAAGTATTAGTATTTCAATCACGTTTTAAGTTTTCACCTGGGAAGCTTAGATCCCGATGGACTGGACCATATATAATAAAACAAGTTTTTCCATCTGGATATGCAGAATTATATAGCAAAGACGGTGGAACTTTCAAAGTGAACGGTCATCGACTCAAATTATACTTTGAAGGAATCAATACTACGGAAAGAGACGAGATCACATTCTACTCTAAGGACAAGTAAATTCAGGGTAACTTTAAGGTTTTTTAACTCCATTCTCAAACTTTATTTTCATCTTTAAGAGTGGGGTTTGTTCGGTCTTTCCCTAGCAGACACTAAAGAACTAGTCTTCTCCCTCCATTCTACCTTTTATTTTTATTTTCTTTTCATTTTTATTTATTATTTATTTACAAGATGCGCAATCAATATGTCTACAACCACTTCTTTTTGATGTGCGATAAAATTTTACCAAGAGATATGGTGTTAGATATAAAGAGAAGATGCGATCAGGCGAGTAAAGAAATAAGGCAAGAACTTAACGAGAAAAATTATGCCAAAGGAAAATCAAAATCAACTAAGAAACGTCGAGCGTATCATTTAGGCAAATGTGTAAAATGTGGAAAATCAACTCATTATGGAAATTGTCCAAAGAACCATACAGACTCTAATTTTGAGTACGTAACCTTATGCCGGGAAGGGCCTTTTAAATGTTCAAAGGAAAACCTTTTAAACCAACGAGGTTATGCCTACGAAGCCATGAGGGGCGAAATGGTACGACTCCATTATGAGGCAAGTCGACGCGGTTTCACAATCTAATTCTTTTTCTCGCCAATTGTGTTTTTATGCATTTTTGTGTTTTTGAATTTTGGTGTGTTTATGTTTTGGTGTGTTTTAGTTTGTAATTGTTTGTTGTGTTTTTATTAAAAAGGGTCTACCATTTGAAATTGATAAACCTTGAGTTTAACCTGTTTTCATTGAAAACGATAATGCAAAGTGTAGTAACTGAATTGTCGTTCTTCAAATTGCACGAAATTAATTGTTGGATTCATAATATATCTTTTAAATAGTAAACCACAAAAACAGAAGAAAAATTAGAACTACTAAAAAAATTTACTTTTTTATCAATAACCGTAAAGATATATAACTTGTAAACTTTTGTCGTGGGTAATGATAGGTGTAACAACCGAGATTATCTCTATCTAGTTGATAGGAAACAAAGTTTTAAGTTTGAAAATTAGTTGATTTAAAAGTATATTTTAAAATTTAAAAATTTTTAAAAAAAATAGAGTGTATTTTAAATTCATTTAATTTTTATTTTTCATGTACTTGCTTTTAATTTTAAATACTAATTTTCTTTTAATTTTAAAATTTAAATAGAAAAAAAAATATAGAGGGTTTTGTTTTTAAGTTGTTCTTGAAAAATATTAAAACTTTAACTTTTAAAGTATTAAGTTATAAATTGAAATTAAAAATTTATAAACGGATAAAGACTAGGTATACCAACCGAAATTTCCGTTACATCAAATATAAATTTAAAATTGATATTTTGAAATTTAAGTACTTATAAAGTTGAAAAATATATATATATATATATATATATATATATATATATATATATATATATATATATATATATATATATATATATATATATATATATATAATAAATAAATAAATAAATAGAAAGTTTTTGTTTTATTTTTATTTTTATTTTCGTAAAATATTAAAAACCTTAACTTTTAAATTATTAAATTTTATAAATTAATTTTTAAAATTTATAAACGGATAAAGACTAGGTATAACAACCGAAATTTCCGTAGCTACAATTATAAATTTATAAAAGAAATTTTATAAGTTTGATTAATTATAAAGTTGAAAAAAAAATCAAAAACTTTTAGTGTGGGGTAAAATTTTTGTACTACTAAAGTACAACCCCATCTCGTGTGTGATTAACATATTTGTTGACAGGTACTTACGATGATAAGATTCGACATAACGAAACACGAAAGTTATATTGTGATAAAGGGATTGGATATATTCATACGATAAGCATTTTACGATCTCCAATTTTTAACCAAGGAAGTTCTAAATACTTTACACTTTTTGTCCTCTCAAATTTATACATTTAATCTGATTTTATGTAATGAGGGCATTACATAATCTTAAGTGTGGGGTGGGAATATATAAATTCTCGAGAACTTAAGTGAACTTGGTTGTTTTTACGAAAATTTTGAAAATTTTTAAACAAAAATATCTAGTCAATTTTTAAGGTAATTACGAGCAATTAAAGATTAGGTGTCAAAAACCGAAATTATTGTCTCCATACATTAAAAATACATAAGATTATTTGATTAAAACCTATAAAAGAAAACCAAATATAACCGAATTTATAAACCCATATTTTAGGAACCATTTATTACATGTTTCTATGAAGTTTATTGCAGATATCATTGCTTTGGAATGTATAAACCTGAATATCCCATTAAGGAAGTAAAGTCTTCCAAAATGACACACTTGCTAACTTATGTTAGAAGTGTAGTCCAGAACAGCTGTAGGTTGACGAAAAATCTTGAAAAGTCATCTCTATCATCGGCTGGAAATCCACCTCACCTCAGCATCAAACAGGGTTTTTGGTGGTCAGACTTATCCTAACCATGAGATGGATCTGTCTCGTACAATGGGGGGGCACATTGCAAATTAGCTTTTAAGACTAATGAATCTAATCCCCAGATGGATGATCTCCGTAAAGATCAACCGCATCTATGTTTGACCGCTGTCAACATACATATGCCATAACAAATTGAGGTGTGCAAACTCATGGTTCACCGATGATATTTGGACACGATATAATCTTACTCTAAAACTTGTGCTATTTTATGAATTATATTGTGTAAAACCATTTTTAGGACATTCGGTTTCAAGTTCCATGATACTTCAATTATGGGGGCGAATAGCTTGCTAATCGCCTACTGAGACTACGGTTTTCAGTTACCCTCGACCGGAATTTGAGGTTAAAACCGGAAAACGTGTCTAGTGTAAAAACTAGCATGCCATTTTATAAAATCTTAAAACGTTTTCATAAGGTCCAATTTTCCCTAAGGATCCAAATTTTTAAACCTTAATCACGAGATTTCTACTTTGTTTCTGTTGTCAGAATTTCATTTCGTGTGGTGTGCGTGTGATCCAATAAAATTATGTAGTGTTTCCAACTTATTCCATATAGCGTGTGTTTCATTTCGTGTAGTGTGTGTTGTGTGATTTAATGTTCGATATGGAAAAATATGTAATGTTCCGATTCTCTTTAGAAGATGTAATTGCTTGAGGATAAGCAACATTCAAATGTGGGGTATTTTGATATTGCTTTAAACATACATATATTCCGACGCAATATCATTTATATTTCATCAGCTTTTACCGAAACGAAGACATTCAAATGTATTATTCACGAGAAAAACGACAAAAGTAAACACGAGCTTGAAGTTTGATAAAACAACGATAAAACGACGGATTTAAACCAAATATGTATCAAGATAATGTTTACCCGAATGCAAGTTCAAGATGATCGAAGAGAAGAGTTCAAATGAAAAGTTCCAAGTCGATATACGTAAACACGGGATCAACATAGAACAAACGAAAGAAAAAATAAAAATAAGAAAACTGTAAACTACTCCTACGCGAAACGTGTGAAGGTCTACGCGAAACGTGTGAAGGTCTACGCGAAACGCGTAGTATTTAAGTCTTACGCCGATCGTGTGGGTGTCTACGCGAAATGCGTAAGATCCGTTCCAGATCCAGATTCAAATACAAAGGGGACGGCTGCTTTTTAGTTTAATATAACTTCTTTTTTTCAGTGGTACAGCAAGAAAGGCAGTGTGCACTCAATTTACCTACTACTTTTGATCAACTTCTTAGATGTTATATACGAGTACTACTTACACAGAAGAAGATATACATACAGTGAGAGGTGTTAGTACACAGTTCAAGGGATCCATATAACATACATATTTACAACACAGTACACATCAATATTATTTTCTAGTAATCTTTTGTACTCTGTATTAATTTTAGTTTCAAGGTTTAAATTTTAGGATAGTTTCAGTTTTAAGGGTGTATTGTTCGTGATTAAGGGTATTATTGTACGCGCTAAAGGGGTGTGTTATTGTAATTTTCTACCGTTTAAAGTAAATGAGAGTGAAGACTTTCGTAAGTATATTCCATTAAAATTATCGTTATCAATTTTTATCGTTATTATTATGTTTGTACATTTATATTTTCATGTTTACCCTAGTATAATGAGTAACTAATTTCCCTAGTGTTTGCTTAGATGTAGAGCCCCTAGTGAAATGGATTGTTATCATTTGTAAAAATTAAAATGTAACTTTAGTATTTTTAATATTGAGCCTAATTAAAAGAACCATTATTATGTATTTGGATATTTAACCCCTGTCACTTAATTTGTTAGATTAAAATAACGAAAGTTATTTTTTATTTTTATAAATTAAACTTCAACATTAAAAGTGATCTAGACGAATTTACGAATAATTTACTAACACTAAATTAAAAGTAAAGTTCGGTGGTTTGGGTAATATCACTAGTCATATAATAGTGAAATTGTAAAAAGGGAAACCGTTATGATTTGGGTTTTGGCGAAGGTCAAAACTGGGTTGGGTCTCAATTTATATACTTAAAGACTAGTAACTATTTAAATATAATCCGATGAAAATTAGATTTAATTTAGTTAGCCAAAACTTTATATTTATTCGAAAGGAAAATATAAGTTTTATACTAAACATTTTAATACGAGCTTAAACTTAAAACAATCCATGGATCTAGAGGTGACACATTTAAGTAAACACTCTTATTTATATTGCTGATTATTATTATTATTATTATTTACGTTTATTTATTCAGTAAAGTAAAACTAAAAAAAAAATTACACAACTTTATAATTCAGTTTATTCGTTACTGTTTTGTCACATCGATCATATCATACGCGAATCGCGTATAATTCTACACGATACGCGTACGATTTAAAACATACGCGGAACGCGTACACTATTACGCGAAACGCGTAAGTATTAATACGAGTACTGTAGCGAATTAGGTTAAAATTTAGGGTTTTAAATATTTTATTATTATATTTAAGTTATTAATTTATAATTAGTATTAATTATTATAATTTATAATTAGTAATTAGTTTATAACTAGTTAATTATTATAATTCCTATTAATTTAGTTTAATTTAGTTAAAACATGTTATTTAGTTAATTTAAATAAATTTATATTATAATTGCTCAAAAAAAATTCTAATCAATTAGTTTTATTAAAAGTTATTATTTTATTAATTATCATCTAGTAATAAACTTATTAGTATAATTTCAATTAATTCACTTTTAAGTTAATAATTATAAATAATGTATTCATATAAATTAATAAGTAGTTCAATTAAATTAGGATTAAGTTATATTTTATTATTATTATGTAGCATTATCAATTCCTAATCCAAAACCCCCTTTAAATAAGTTTAACTTCAAAGACTATTAAAAAATAATTAATTTGAACACTGTCTCCCTGTGAAACGAACCGGATTTACCAACAAACTAAACTACACGGATAGGACCAGTTGCCTATATATGTTTGAAACCAACCTAAATTCGTTAAAATACCATATATACAAAAAATCAATTCGTGTAACAAAATAACTCAAATCCGTTCATAAATAAAGGTACCGTTTCAACGCATCACCATGCGATCGCATGGCCATAGTGTCCAGCTCACAATGATTTTGTCTCTTTGTTCGTCGACACATTATTTAAATATATATATATATATAATATATAATTTATATTAATTAATTATATATTATATTATATTATATTATATTCTCGTGCATAGATGATTTGTAATTTTTGTTCCAATGACTCGTACGTTGTCACTCGACTTATGTCCCGATTCCGGTTTCTCGAACGCATTTTTGTACGCTTAGAAAACTAGTATTTTATGTTTCGTGTATTGTACCTTTATCAATAACAAGAGTCAAATCAATGAAAAACTATCTCACTCGTAATGTAACTTGTATGTTTGAGTGTTATGATCATTTGCATTTATAAATTAACGTCTTAATATATAATAATATTAATTTTAAATCAAAACGTTTTATATCTAAGTTAATATTATATTTTATAACGTTTGTAAAATATACATACATTTTCATTTTGAAATAGTGTTTTACTGTAGCAAAATGATTTTTACTGTAGCAAATAGTGGTTTTCGAAAACACTGTAGCTTTTTGGGTATTGTAGCAATTCGAAAATACTGTAGCAAATTAGTATTTTACTTGTTCATCTTAAACGTTTTAGTTAACTTAACTAAATATCAATCGAATCAATAATCGAATGTTACTATCGTTTACTAAATAACTTGAAATAATATATATGTATATATCTTTATTTAATATACATAATTCAGTTTTTAAATACACATTGCAAGTTATTTATAATTAATATTTCAACTTATTGTATATATATATATATATGTATATATGTATATATGTATATATGTATGTATATATATATATATATATATATATATATATATATATATATATATATATATATATATTTACAAATAGATGTTCGTGAATCATCGGTCAATAGTCAAAGGTTAACTGAATATATAACATTAGTTCAAAGTTTTTGAGACTTCAACATTACAGACTTTGCTTATCATGTCGAAATCATATAAAGATTAAGTTTAAATTTGGTCAAAAATTTTTGGGTCGTCACAGTGACTCAGAGACGACTGCTGCCTCGTCTACTATTGTTGCTGACACACCGCTACCCTCCGGCGACTCCGGCGATTCTTCATCCGGAGATAGTTTAACGCCCCGTCCTAATCCATCCGGACGAAGTCCATATCGATTATAAACGATTCACAACAGTTGATTACATCGCGAGGTACTTGACCTCTATATGATACATTTTACAAACATTGCATTCGTTTTTGAAAAGTCAAACTTTCATTTCATCGAAAGTTGACAGGCTTGCATACCATTTCATAATATATCCAACTATAATTGACTTGATAATATTCTTGATGAACTCGACGAGTCGAATGCAACATCTTTTGAAATATGCCATGAATGACTCCAAGTAATATCTATAAAATGAGCAAATACACAGCAGAAGATTTCTTTCGTACCTGAGAATAAACATGCTTTAAAGTGTCAACCAAAAGGTTGGTGAGTTCATTAGTTTAACATAAATAATCATTCCATAATTTTAATAGACCACAAGATTTCATATTTCCATTTCTCATAAACATACGTCCCATGCATAGAGACAAAAATATCATTCATATGGATTGAACACCTGGTAACCGACATTCACAATATACATATTAGAATATCCCCATCATTCCGGGATCCTCCTTCGGACATGATATAAATTCCGAAGTACTAAAGCATCCGGTACTTTGGATGGGGCTTGTTGGGCCCGATAGATCTATCTTTAGGATTCGCGTCAATTAGGATGTCTGTTCCCTAATTCTTAGATTACCAGACTTAATAAAAAGGGGCATATTTAGTTTCGATCATTCAACCATAGAACGTAATTTCGATTACTTGTGTCTATTTCGTAAAACAGTTATAAAAGTTGCGCATGTATTCTCAGCCCAAAAATATAAAGGGTAAAAAGGTAAATGAAACTCACAATACTGTATTTTGTAGTAAAAATACATATGACGACATTGAACAATGCATGGTTGGCCTCGGATTCACGAACCTATATCAAGTATTAACACATTATAGTATAAATCAATTAAGTTTATATATTTGTTATGTATTAATTATTCTTATAATATATTATGATACTTATTTGATATTTAATTAATGTTATATCAATAATATTAGTTGAAACATAATTTTATATAATATTAGTATATTTTATGTAATAATATATTTACATATATATCTTTTGTTTTGCAAAATTAATAATTGTAGAAATACCTGACTAAGGATAATAATAATAATATTAATAATAATAATAATTTTTAAAAGTATAAAACTACCTTAGGAGTCAGTTTTAAAAAGATTGCACCAAGCCGGACTCGAACCCGAGACCTCTCGCTCACTCATCAACACCCTTAACCATTCATCCATTTCAGTTTTTCTGATTTATAATACAAACCCAAATACTTATCTATTACATGTTTCAACCCACTTCATCTTCTTCACCAAAATCTAAACAATCAAACAACTTCATTCTTAATAGTCAATCATCAAAATGGTTTTAGGACTTCTAAACAAACATGAAACAAAAAATAAAAATGTGTTCATGATATAAAAAAAATGAGAAAAAAAAACAAAAAAAAATCCTACTGCTTGCTCGTAGCTAGAAAAAAAAAATTTATTTTCAATTTTGAGTTCGTTTTGGACAATCTTTACAACATGAAACATGTTTCAAATCATTCCTAAAAACTATTGAAATCGTCAATTGAACTTAAAACATCAAAACAAGCTCTAATTTCTCCAAGAACAAAACAGTTGACTTTTGACAATTTAACTTTGACTCGCAAATTCGAATTCGTTATTAAGAATTGGAACTTGAGATTTTGCAGGAAGTTTAAGTAAATGATTCCTAACAACTCTGCATTTTTAGTTTTTGAAATTTGTTTCGAATTTACGTTAGTGTATATTACTGTGAAGAACTCAAGAACTCAAAAATTGATTTTTAGATTAAGAGTGTTATAGGTTATGATTACAACATGAATTGTGTTGCAAATCATTCCTATAAACTTTATGGATCATCAAATTAACTGGAGATATCAAAACAAACTCGAATTTGATTCAAGACCACTTAGTTGACTTTGAAAACCAAAACTATGACTCTCAAATTAGAAATTGATAGAAAGAATTGAAGATTGAAAACTTGCAGATAGTTTAGATAGACGATTCCTAACAAGACTACATTATTACATTTTGGAAATTCATTCGAAATCAAAATATGGTGAAAAAGATGAATGTACAGAGTGTCGTGCTTATTTTGTGATTTTTTATGTTTTACTTAATGAATTGCAGAATAATTCTTTTATAGAGTGATTGCATTGATCCTAATTGAGTTGTGAAATGGACATCTAACAGATTACAGACAGAAAACAAAATTTGAAAAAGTTGGATTGAAATGGGTAACGGAATGGTACTAGTTCTTGACTTTTTTTTAGATTAATATTAATAATTAATAAATATATTAATAATAATAATAATAATAATAATAATAATAATAATAATAATAATAATAATAATAATAATAATAATAATAATAATAATAATAATAATAATAATAATAATAATAATAATAATAATAATAATAATAATCATCATCATCATCATCATTATATCCATAATAATAATAAGTAATAATGATACAAAAATCATAAAAAATGATAATAATATTATTAATGATAAAAAAAATAATGGTTTCTTTAATAATAATATCTAATTCACGGAGTATTATATTGTGTCCATTGCTAAACAGTTAACATATAAAAGTGTTCCTAAAAATCCCAATTTTTTTGATTAAACATATTTAATTATTTCACTCATTACCTGTTTGAAACCTGATCAAAAAGGTTCGAAAAATATTTATTTTCTGTTCCAATTTATATGTACGGAGTACAAAAACTTAGATTGAAATGGTAAAAAAAATATTTATCAAAACTATTGTCTTTTTAATCAAATTTTGAAACAACATTTATTTTAGAACTTCTTATATATATATTAGATCTATTTTAAAATAATTAAACGTCAACCAAAAGTTACAGACATTTACCATTTAAGCTCAAAATTAAATATATTTAATATACACTATGTATATATATAAACAGTTTTAAATAACAAAATTTACTATTCACATAAATATATATTAAATGATTAAAATATATATACATATAAAATAATAGTTTTTATTACAATGTATTTTATTGTACATATTTATTTATAACAATAAATGTATATAATAGTTTATTAATGTTCATGTTATTATATATATTATACATATATTTATATATACACATATTTATATATATCCACATATTTACAAGCAATGGTTCGTGAATCATCGGAAACAGTCGAAAGTCAATTGAATATATGAATATTGTTTCAAAATTTTCTAGACTCAACATTACATACTTTGCTTATCGTATCGAAATCATATCAAGATTAAGTTTAAATTTAGTCGGAAATTCCCGGGTCGTCACAGATAGCAGATACGCGCTTGACCTGATGGACAACTCGGACGGAGGACAACTCGGACGGAGACGAGGATCCCGAGGAGATTCCAACACCACCCAGCCCTAGACTCCCGGGAGCACAGCACCATTCCGGTGATGCTGTGATTCCTGGGGGAAATGGGGACGGTCCTTTTCGTAACAAGCGTGGACATTGGGTTAGACGCACCACTGACGGACGTATCGTACCGATTACACCTGGCAGATATTGACTTATGACTACCGGCCAGACGCTTTATCCCGTCCGCGATGATCCTACATTACCTTCCGACAATTCAGACGGTTCATCATCCGACGACTTCAGCGAGGAAGATCCCGAGGAGGATTCTGAGGAGGACCCTGAGGAGGAACCCGTGCAGCCGCCCTCTACCCCGTCTAAGAAGCGGTACCGCTTCGATGGTACTGTTATTCCAGGGGTTAATGGAGGTAGACCGTTTGTGGACGCACATGGACAGTTGGTTAGGGTCATAGCCCGTAAGCGGGTCGTACCGTATCCTGCCGATCCATTAGTGCGTAAGACCGCCCGCACTGTGCCGTCTACATCTGCATCATCTGGACCATCTGCACCACCGGTGCCACCTGCACCACCTGCCCCACTAGCATCTCCCGTTGTCAAGGAACTGACGAGGAAAGTGCATGCCCTCCGTGCTCAGGTAACTGAGCTCGAGGACCAGATGTCCCACCTGATGGACATCATGTACCCACCTTCGCCCTAGGACTATTGTATTGGATTTCCTTATGTATTCCGTTTGTAGTTTCCTGTTTTTCATTAATTTAATGTACGAATCTCATGCCATTGTACATAACTTTCTTATTATGAATGGAATTACTGTTGCTTAATTGTTGTACGGCATTTTATTACATTTTGGATTTTGTGCTACATGATGCTTGTTGCCATGCTTAGTTATTGTTTATTGTGTTGTTTCCGTACTGTTTACATTATGCTATGACGTTACCGATTATTGGATTTTGACTTTAGTCGAAAATTTTTGTTTGGAAGATCGATGACTAATGGAAGAGGTCCAAGAGAAATCCCCACCGCAGCACAGCTTGAGGAGATGATAGCTGCTCGAGTAGCCGCAGCTATGGCAAATGCCAACCCCCAAGCTCCACCAGCTAACCCGAACTTCCAGAATGGGTATACTTTCAAGGAATTCCAAAGCTGCAAGCCCCACAATTTCAGTGGAACAGAAGGGCCAGTTGGCTTAATAAGATGGTTTGAAAAGTTGAAATCTGTATTCTGTGTGAGTAACTGCTCCGAAGCAAACATGACTAAGTTCGCATCCTGCACACTGCCGGATGGTGCTTTGACTTGGTGGAATACGTTCGCTCAGGCTCAGGAATTGACGAAGCTTATGCTACACCATGAGAAGAGTTTAAGAGGGCTATGATCGAGGAGTACTGCCCCAGAACAGAAATTCAGAAGATGGAAGCGGAGTTTTGGGAACTGAAAGTTGTAGGAACTGACCTTGATGGCTATAACCGAAGGTACTTGGAGTTAGCCCTGATGTGCCCCACAATGGTTACACCTGAGTTCAAACACATGGAACGGTATCTGTGGGGACTCCCCAAGAAAATTCAGGGAAATGTCACTTCATCGATACCAGCGAATGTCCCGGAAGCTACGCGCATGGCGCACACCCTGATGAATCAAATTACCCGCCAAGAGCCAGAGAGGGCGAAATCAGAATCGAGAGCTAGTAATGGGAAACATAAGTGGGACAGAAACAAGGGAAAAAGTTTTAACCAGAACCCAGCTAAGAGGTATGAGAATTTCAAAGGGAACAACGACTGGAGGAACCCGAACCCGAATCCTAGCTCAAACCCCAACTACAAAGGTACCCTTCCTCAGTGTAAGAGATGCTACAAGCATCATACTAGACAATGCAATGTAGTGTGTGAGAAGTGCAAAAGGATTGGACACATCGGTAGAGACTGTAAGAGCACCGCCCCAGCTGTGTGGACAAACCCAAATGGACCAAGGAAGTGCTATGAGTGCGGACAGCAGGGCCACTTCAGGAATGAATGTCCCAACAAGAAGAAGGATGGCGGGCCAGCACGTGGAAGAGCCTTCAACATGAACGCAAGAGATGCCCGCAAGAATCCTGATTTGGTTACAGGTACATTCACTATCAATAACCTATTAGCTTCTGTTCTGTTTGATACTGGTGCTGATAGGAGTTATGTATGTAGACACTTTTGATCTAAGATAGATTGGTCGTTAGTTCCTTTGGAGGAGAGTATGCTTGTTGAGGTAGCCAATGGAAAACATGAGAAAGTTGACCAAATTGGCTGAGGAGGTATTATCAACATAGCCGGAGTGGATTTTGAGATTGATCTAATACCCATCAAGTTGGGAAGCTTTGATGTGATTATTGGTATAGACTGGTTGTCCAAGGTAAGAGCCGAAGTTATCTGCGGAGAGAAGATTCTTCGTATACCACGCGAAGATGGTGAGCCTCTGATCATTTATGGGGAGAGATGTAGTCCGAAGTTGAACCTTATTAGTTGCTTGAAGGCACAAAAGGTTATGAAGAAGGGGCGTTTTGCTATTCTGGCACATGTGAAGAAGCTAGAAGTTGAAGAGAAGAGCATGGATGATGTACGAATTATGAACGAATTTCCCGACGTCTTTCCAGAAGAGTTGCTTGGATTATCGCCATCGAGGGCAGTGGAGTTTCAGATCGACCTAGTGCCAGGAGCTGCACCCGTAGCTCGCACACCTTATCGACTTGCACATTTCGAACTACAAGAGTTGCAGAGTCAACTGCAGGAATTGCTAGACCAAGGGTTTATCCAACCGAGTTCATCGCCTTGGGGCGCACCTATTTTGTTCGTGAAGAAGAAGGACGGATCTTTCTGCATGTGTATCAACTATCGAGATCTGAACAAATTGATGATCAAGAATCGGTATCCTCTTCCCAGAATAGACGATCTTTTCGATCAGTTGCAAGGATCCAGTGTTTACACCAAGATCGATCTATTGTCAGGTTATCACCAGTTGAGGGTGAAGGAGAGCGACGTACTTAAGACGGCGTTCCGAACACGTTATTGCCACTACGAGTTTCTGGTGATGCCATTTGGTTTAACTAACAAACATGCCATGTTTATGGATCTCATGAATCGTGTATGCAAGCCATATCTGGACAAGTTCGTTATCGTCTTCATAGATGATATCCTCATCTATTCCAAAAGTGAAACAGAACATGAGCAACATCTTCGACTCGTGTTAGAACTTTTGAGACAAGAGCAACTTTATGCCAAATTCTCTAAGTGCGAATTTTGGTTGAAGGAAGTTCAATTTCTCGGTCATATCTTGTGCGATCAGGGTATCAAAGTCGATCCCACAAAGATTGAAGCTATCAGCAAGTGGGAAACCCCCACTACTCTGACTCATATCCGCCAATTCTTAGGCCTCGCCAGTTATTACCGAAGGTTCATTGAAGGTTTCTCTCTGATTGCGCGTCCTTTGACTGCATTAACTCATAAGGGGAAGAAGTTCGTTTGGGAAACCGAGCAAGAATCGGCATTCCAAACCCTGAAGCAGAAGTTAACCACCGCACCTATGATGTCCCTTCCTGAAGGCAATGGTGACTTCATTGTGTATTGCGATGCCTCCCGACAAGGATTTGGGTGTATATTGATACAACGGAAGAAGGTTATTGCTTACGCCTCCCGACAACTAAAGATTCACGAGCGAAACTACACAACTCATGATCTCGAGCTTGGAGCTGTTGTCTTCGCACTAAAACTGTGGAGACACTATCTTTATGGGACTAAGAGCACTATCTTCATCGACCATAAAAGCCTCCAACACATCTTTGATCAGAAGCAACTGAATATGAGACAACGTCGATGGATCGAGACGTTGAACGACTATGATTGTGAACTATGTTACCATCCTGGCAAGGCAAATGTTGTAGCCGATGCCTTAAGCCAAAAGGAGAGAATGGTACCTCTTCATGTTCGTTCCTTGAACATCACCATTCAGACGAATCTCAATAGCCAGATCCGCGTGGCTCAAGATGAGGCTCTCAAGGAGAAGAATATTGCTCAAGAGCACTTGAAAATTCTCGTTTCTCGATTTGAGGTCAAGGAAACTGGACTTCGATACTTTGTCGGAAGAATCTGGGTGCCTAGTTATGGGGATTTACGGAGCCTTATTCTATACGAAGCCAACAAGTCAAGGTATTCAATTCATCCAGGAGCTGGTAAGATGTACCACGACCTCAAGGTTCAATTTTGGTAGCCAAACCTCAAAAGGGATGTTGCAGCATATGTTGGAAATTGTTTAACTTGTTCCAAGATCAAAGCCAAACATTAGAAGCCGTCTGGGTTACTTCAACAACCCGAAATCCTACAATGGAAGTGGGAGGGAATAACAATGGACTTCATCGCGAAGCTACCGAAGACGGTAGGCGGTTATGATACCATCTGGGTTATCGTTGACCATCTTACCAAATCTGCACACTTCCTAGCCATGAAGGAAACTGATACGATGGAGAGACTGGCCCAGTTATACATAAAGGAGATTGTATCTCGTCACGGTGTACCCTTATCGATTATCTCAAATCGCGATACCCGTTTCGCTTCCAGATTTTAGCTTTCTTTACAAGAAGCCTTAGGAACACGTCTAGATATGAGTACAGTGTATCACCCGCAAACTGACGGACAGAGTGAGCGCATGATCCAAACCCTGGAGGACATGTTACGTGCTTGTGTTATTGATTTTCGGAAAGCTTAGGAAAGACATTTGTCGTTAGCCAAATTCTCTTACAACAACACGTATCACGCAAGCATTAAGGACGCACCTTTTGAAGCATTGTATGGCCATAAATGTCGTTCTCCCATCTGTTGGGCCGAAGTATGTGAAAAACAACTCACCGGTCCCGAACTCATCCATGAAACAACCGAGAAGATTGTCCAAATTCAAGCGAGGCTCAAGATGGCCCGTGATCTTCAAAAGAGCTAATCATAAGCATTGAAACACAAATAAACATCATCTTAACTTATTACAAGCAATTGATTCGAAATAGAGTAAGAAAGGTGGAGATCACAACCCAAATACAAAGATATGAAAATCTAGAGCTAACACTATGATGGATCTTGAGTTTGCTTCCTTCAATTCACCTTCAAACTCCAATAGATGATGAAATTAGGGTTTTGGAAGTGAAAATCGGACTTAGAATTGCAGCTCTCTGATATCGGCCAAAAAGTCACGTTTTTACCCCCGATATTGAGCCCTAAAACCATAAAGTTCCAAACTTTTTCGCCAAAATAATCACTTTATTGGTTAACTTGGTAGATTTAGTCATTACAAAGGCTATGTTTCAAGAATCACTAAAAACGGATGAGAAACGAGGAAAAACGAGCAAAACCGGCTAAGACGATTAACTCGCGTTTAAATAACTTATTTTATAATTTTTGTAAAAGTTTAATTACTTAACCTCATGTTTTAGGATATTCAATTACGAACGCGTGGGCGTAAGAATCGTCAAAAACGGAGCTAAAACGAAGATTCTAGAGCGAAAACGAGAAATCAAGTTACGATCCAGGGAATCAAGGCTGACCAGCACAAAATCCGCCCTGCTATACCACCTGCCATCTGCCCTGCCAGTATGCAAACGGCCTGCCAAATACGACCTGCCAGTACACGTTGCCAAACGGCCTGCCAGGCGTTTTTTGGCAAAAAATTACAATTTTGCCCCTAAGCTTTGCTTATAAAAGGAGGGCTTCACTTCTCATTTCAACACACCAAAAACACACCAATTCCTCACTTCTCTCTCTAAAATATCTCTCTATAGTCGCTCTCTAGTGATCTATAGGAGATTAGTTCTCTCTCTACTTTCTCTCTCTAGTTTCTAGAGAGAGAAAAGTACAGAGACTAGGAAATGTAGTTATCTCTCTATTGTCACTCTCTAGTGATCAATAGGAGATTAGTATGTAGTTAGTAGTAGAAGCTTTCAAGCATTGTAACGCTATGAATATTATGAAGAAGTACAAGTGTTATTCTGCCGACATTATCCGGTACTATCTATCCTTTTCTTTTATTAATTCATCATAATGTTCTTGTTTGATGTTTGTGATTTATTAATGATTGAAATGCTTGTTGCCATGATGTGTGCATAATTGCTTGATTGTTTGCCATGATTTAATAATGTTAGTTAGGGATAATTATCGTCTCGTACTCGCTTTCTGTCTATGATATTAAACCTCGTTATTATCGTCCTTCCACCAATAAACGTGATTAAAACCTTTTATAAAGTTGACATTATAAAGGTAATTAGTTATCTGTGTTTATACATTGGTCAAGGTATGAACCCATCGGAAATACTATAAAGTACATGGGGAATTACCATAGGACCAGATCAAGACATTGGTCAAGAGTATAAGACTCGAGGAAATACTGTTGTAACAGTAGAGTACAGTGTTGATGTACTATAGGACCACTTGAGCATGGTCAAGGTTAGAAGCTATGGAACTACTATAAGTCTAGTACATGGTGGATAACTAAGGGATTTATTGGGTAGATTTAAGTAAGGGCTGGTTTAAGTCATAAATGGGAATTTAACGCACTACAATACAAACTAAGCTTATAAATCTTTAAGGATGACTGAGAACTATCTGATGTTCTAATTTGTCTACAAACCTTTAGATTTTACCAAACCATTGACAGAAAGGGATTCGAAACACAATCATAACCACTCACTTGGGTGATACACTAAGGTGTTAAGAAAGGTTGGATATTCTATATATATGACTATGCTACTTTATTCGTGCACCTAAGGTATGCACTGCATCCTAGATGGGCCGCTTATATTCTTAAACTGGATAAAGCGTCGGGAGTTGAGCATAGTCCATCCGATCAGAATCTTCAAAGCCTAGTTCCTCGTGACATGCTAACCGGGAAACCGCTTAGTAGGGAATCTAGTGTTCTCACCAAGGTATATCTATCCAAGGAGTGTCTCATAATCATCCTGACACTACGTTATCTTAAATCATGGTGAACCACGTCTTCTCTGTCCTTAGTTGTTGCATGCTAGCTAGCTTATTTTAATTATATTGCTTTAATATTTTAATTACAATTATGTAAACAAATCAACCCAACTATTGCCTTTATACAATTAGATATTCCGGATAAAGTGGTGTCAAGAATAAACTGGTTTGACTTGGTTATTGGATTTTCCGAACAGTCGCCAATTTATTGGGACCAAAAGGATTCTGCCTCTCCACACAAGGTGTACCTGGCCACTACTCTTGGATACTGAATTATGTATAAACCCAATCTTAATTGCTAAATTATCTAGATAAGCTCTGTTTCAAATTCCACCGCTCAAGGAACGAACCTAGGTCATATTTGACCTTGTTAACCCATAGGAAGGAATAATAGATTTAGGCCCAGCATATATAAATTAAAGATTCGACTTCTCCTGTTGGTATCCTGAGTTGACATTTTGCGACCTAACGACTCCGCATAAATAAACCGTACGATTCGAGCATATCACGGGGTAGTTAAATTTTTGGCGCCGCTGCCGGGGAGCTGTAGTACAATTTGGAGCCTGTTTAGATTAGTTAGTTTTTAAGAGAACCTTTTGACTGAGACTAGCTTTGTCAGAAGTTACTAGTTTACCGTAGTTAGTATAGATAATATTAGTTTAATTTAGATTAATTAGAAAATTTAAAATGGACTTCCTTATTAGTGAACCTTTAGGATGGTTTAACCTACTTAGACCACTAAGAATTCTTCCGACACATCCTTTCTTCTATCCGATATCATACATTATACCCATACGACGAGATCCACATTTACCTGAAGATAGTTCGACGATGGCTGCACGCATCACTCTCGCTGACATCACCAAACCCTCGTTAGAAGGACGAGGAGGATCAATACTCTACCCAGAGGTTGGAGCGTCTTTTGTGCTTAAGCAAAGCATCATACAACTCATTCAGAATCAATGTCTATTCCATGGCTTACCAATTGACGATCCCAACTCTCACTTAGATAAATTCTTCTCCTTATCCAACTCATATAAGCAAAACGGGGTTGAATAAGATGTAGTTCGTCTGTATCTGTTCCCCTATTCCTTAACTCTTCATGCACAAACCTGGTTCGAGGAGTTAGAACCCAATTCTATCACCTCATGGGAGAAAATGGAAACAACTTTCTTAATCAAGTACTTTCCCCCATCAAAACAAATCAGACTTAGGAATGATATCGTAAACTTTCAACAAGCTTCTGATGAATCACTCTACACTGCATGGGAAAGATTCAAACATTTGCTTCGAAGATGTCCGAATCACCGTCTTGAGAGCTCTGATAAGATTTTGACCTTCTACATAGGTCTGAATCAGAACAACAAGTCTACTCTTGATACTGTTTCTCGAGGTAACTTCATGAACTTCACTGCTGACGAGGCCTGGAGATTGATCGAGGAGATGACTATGCACCATCATGATTGGAACACGGAAGAGCACATTTCATCAACAACACTGCTTTCAGCCTCCGATCCTATCAATACCATAAAATATCTCTCGAAAGTAAAAGAAAACCTCACCAAAGAAGTTGGACTAAAGAAACTCCCGCAACATGTGTCTCAAGTTCAATTATGCCAGAATTGTACTGACCCACATCTGGCCAAAGTATACGAGGCCAAATGTGAGGACTCTGTTGCCTACACTGATAAGATCCTAGCTCATCGACACAACCCACAAACTAAACCCACTACCCCACCAGAGATAAGTCCAGACGATGTCCTACTGCGTATCATCAACATGATCACAGCAAGACAAGACGCAACTGACTTAGTCATGACTAATCACCTGAGTAGTCTTGAAAATCAAATAAGCCAGCTAAATCAACGTCTCGATTCTCTACGTTACCCTAAAAATGACTCAAAGGTGGCACATAGCCAACCTTCAGTTTCTTCTAAGGAGAAGAAACTAGCTAATACCCGTTCGGTAGTAGTCATTGAGTCATCACCTAAACCTATTGGGAAAACACCCATTCCATTCCTTAGCCGTCTCAAGCAAAGACATAACAAGATGAAATCTTTCAAGCTTGACGGTAAATTTTTGAACACTGTGTCTAAAAATCCTCATAGTAAGAAGTATTTTAGAAAACTCCTATCAACCAAGGATAAGGTACCCGAAGTACCCAATGTCCCGCTGAATGCGGATTGTTCAGCTATTCTCTTAAATACTCTTCCTGAAAAACTAGGGGATACCAGACGATTCACCCTTCCTTGTTCTATGTACCAATCTGGTACTATCTATTCTCTCGCTGACCTTGGTGTCGGCATTAATCTCATGCCTTACTCACTGTTCCAGAGACTCGAAATTGGAAACCTTAACCCTACGAAAATGATCATCCAGCTAGTTGACCAATCCACAAGATATCCTAAAGGAATAGCTGAGAACGTCATGGTTAAGATCGACAAATTCCTCTTTCCGACTGACTTTGTGGTTATGGACTATAAAGAAGACATGAAAACTCCTATCATCTTAGGAAGGACTTTCATGAATACAGCCAAAGCGATTGTTGACATTTATTCACGGACTATCACCTTGAGAGCCTGTGGATAAGAAGTCACTTTCACGATCGACGAGTCTGTATGTCCTTCTGATGGGAACGCCGAAGTGAATACCATCTCTACTAGGAAAGTCACTTTCTATTCCGAGAATGAAGAGAAGAAGATAGAAGTAGAAGACAAGAAAAATAACCACTCTACACCAACCCAATCTTCATTCCCACCTTATTTTGATCTTTTAATGACTAGAGAGGATATCGTTCTAGAAGAAATCTCTAAACCAATTATTCTTGAAACTCCCGACCGGAGCGACGAGGAGGTGGATGAAGAAATTGAAATGGAGAGCCCGGAGAAGAAGAAAGAGATGAAGGATTCTAGCAACGAAGTAGTTGTTAATGTTGCTACCACATTGGAGACATCAATGGACATCGTCCCACCTCCATCCTTAGAGTACAACATTATGACCAACCCGAAGTCACATAGAAGAAAGACGGGTTTTGCGTCAGGGCTACCCTATAAACCATCACTCAAATACATAATGACATACACATCATGGAGTAATGAGGACCCCTTTGACCAACCCACACAAATCAAGGAGGTAAAAGAAACCGATAGCTTTGTTACACCTCAAGTTAAACAAAGCAGTCACTTCAAACCATCTTCTCCTCTCATTGGACATACCTTATTCTATGTCTGCTTCAATCTCATCAGTATGTTCCAATATTACCTCTTGTGTCTACTGATGGATGCAAGGGAGCCGCTTAGATTTCCTGAGAAATAAGGCTAGAGTCAGGCTCGTGACTCGAACAAAAACAAGCGCTTCTAGGGAGGCAACCCGTGTGTATTTATCTTTTCTATAGCTTTAGTAGTAGTTAGATTAGAATAATTAGGTTAATTGAATAAATGAGAAAGTGAAACTTAAAATAAAATTTTCAACGTTTCTTAGGAAGAATTCACTTCTCCTACTTGTCATGAACTTAATTGCAATATTTACATCATTTTCAAAGTCTTAAAATTAAGGGCAGTCAACACTTTAAGTGCGGGATTAAGCTTTTTAGTCATACACTGATTTGTTGAATTTTCAAAACCTAATTTTCAAATATCTTTTTCATCAAAACGCAAATCAGTGAGTCTATGGCCTAAAGCTTAATCACCTGTCTAGGACTAATGTTTTCCATTTTTACAAGTAATAGACAGTTATTGATGCCTGTGGTGGAGACTCTTTGAATAATGATGAAACGACAAGGAAACCCGTTGATTATTTCATTGCAAGTTATTGGTGGATGTTGAATGGAGAATGAGAATGCCCTAATGAGCTCGAGTACACTTCAAGAAGACCGATTCGAATCCAGCCGAAGATGGTTCCGACTCAGTCTACCTTCAGATCCTCAGCTCACAACCGCACCTAAGGGAAGTAATTCGTTTCTTTATCTTCGTTTATTTAGTTTGCTTCGTTATATCCTTAAACTATACCCTATCCTAAGCTTATCACTAAGTGTGGGATTCCAACCCAATATTGAGCTTAGATACATTTTTCGACATGTTCAAACTCTAAGTGTGGGATTTTAGCTCCCTAAAATCTAAGAATGAACATTAGGGACAATGTTCCTCTAAGTGTGGGATAGCGGTGTAGTACAACGTAATTAGTTAGAGGATGCTCGGAAAATGTTCTTAACTTAAAAATTTTACTAAGCTTTTCGAGTATACCTACTATTTAGATTCTTTATCCTCAACGTGAATTTTTCAAAAATTTTGACTAAATGATACTTTCTGAAAAAGTACTTTCGAAAATCAAGCGTGTTTGTTCTAAAATTAAGACAAATGAGGACATAAATCTTCTTAAGAATGAACCGATTCTCTAAAAGAGCATTGCATGACTAGGCATTATCAACCCAATATAATTGTTGTGAGGCACCCCAAAAATGGCCCAATAAGCATTCATTTTTAATGCTTCACTATATTTACCGTTGAGAGTGTCGATGTTAGCATTTAGAGTTAGAACTTGACCTTGACATACATTTCGAGGCCAATGATTAGTAAGCGCCATACGTGGTGTAGGTGCGATACTCCTCCTGAAATCATTCTGAATAGAGAAGACAAAAACCATCCGTTTCCGTTTCCACTCCACGCATTTAAACCGACTAACTCACATCAAGGAGTTGATGAATCAGAAAATACTCACCCCAAATTCACTATCAAATACGTTACCCTTTCTACCCTCTTTCCTTTCTCATTTCCAAAATCTAGAAATTCAAAGAGATAGATCGACCAAGTTTACTTCAAACACTTGTCGAAAAATTCTGAAATCCCAGACTGTTTTTGATAGGTCAAAAAGACCTATTTCTAGTGTAATACCTTTCTCTCTGGCCACAAGAAGAAATAGACAAAGTTATGAAGATGGGATATAAAAAAAAAATAGTTGAACAAAGTCTCAAAAATAAAGAAGAGAAAAGTCTTCAAATAAAAGCATATATCCCCAAAGAAAATGAAGATTGTGACCCAGGAGGATTGCAGAAAAGAAGCAAAGTCTTCGCTGAAAATCAGCACTCTCTAAAGGAACTCTTCAACAAAAATAGAGTATCATCTTTCCCAGAAAAAAGTATATCCTCATGAAACCGAAATCTATCGAATCTCTCTAATTTCAAAGATTCGAAAATCACCCTTTTCGCCATATCAAAACCTTCACTTTTCTCCGCAAACCAACCTTTAAACCCGCTCTTCCTCTTGAAAGAATTATTAGGGAGAAGATCAGTGTCGTCCTTACCTAACCGGTGGAGATTTGATTCTTGGTCAAGCCTATGAGAATACTTGCAACGTGACTGGCTATGAGGGAATTCATTTCATAGATTGATAGGGAACCCCAAACACTTGAGTGATTTGAGTGACCCGTGTAAGGAAGCCAATGTCATGTAACCTCCTCTCATGCTTGCAGAGATAGTTTCTACCCCTTTTAGAAGAGGACTTGTCTGATCTTGCTTTTATAATAAATAACAAGCCACTTGAATAATAGAACAGAAACCTCAGAAGCATCCTTGAACTCAAAATAAAAGAAAGGTTTGCTTGAGGACAAGCAAAGTCTAAGTGTGGGATATTTGATATCGGCCAAAAAGTCACGTTTTTACCTCCGATATTGAGCCCTAAAACCATAAAGTTCCAAACTTTATCGCAAAAATAATCACTTTATTGGTTAGCTTGGTAGATTTAGTCATTGCAAAGGCTATGTTTCAAGAATCACTAAAAACGGATGAGAAACGAGGAAAAACGAGCAAAACCGGCTAAGACGATTAACTCGCGTTTAAATAACTTATTTTATAATTTTTGGAAAAGTTTAATTACTTAACCTCATATTGTAGGATATTCAATTACGAACGCGTGGGCGCAAGAATCGTAAAAAACGGAGCTAAAACGATGATTCTAGAGCGAAAACGAGAAATCAAGTTACGATCCAGGGAATCAAGGCTGACCAGCAGAAAATCTGTCCTACCATACCACCTGCCATCTGCCCTGCCAGTATGCAAACGGCCTGTCAAATATGGCATGCCAGTGCACCTTGCCACACGGCCTGCCAGGCATTTTTCAGAAAATACGGCCTGCCAGTGCACCTTGCCAAACGGACTGCCAGGCGTTTTTTGGCCAAAAATTAAAATTTTGCCCCTAAGCTTTGCTTATAAAAGGAGGGCATCACTTTTCATTTCAACACAACAAAAACACACCAATTCCTCACTTCTCTCTCTAAAATATCTCTCTATAGTCGCTCTCTAGTGATCTATAGGAGATTAGTTCTCTCTCTACTTTCTCTCTCTAGTTTCTAGAGAGAGAAAAGTACAGAGATTAGGAAATGTAGTTATCTCTCTATTGTCGCTCTCTAGTGACCAATAGGAGATTAGTATGTAGTTAGTAGTAGAAGCTTTCAAGCATTGTAACGCTATGAATATTATGAAGAAATACAAGTGTTATTCTGCCGACATTATCCGGTGTTATTCTGTCTATGATATTAAACCTCGTTATTATCGTCCTTCCACCAATAAACGTGATTAAAACCTTTTATAAAGTCGACATTATAAAGGTAATTAGTTATCTGTGTTTATACATTGGTCAAGGTATGAACCCATCGGAAATACTATAAAGTACATAGGGAATTACCATAGGACCAGATCAAGACATTGGTCAAGAGTATAAGACTCGAGGAAATACTGTTATAACAGTAGAGTACAGTGTTGATGTACTATAGGACCACTTGAGCATGGTCAAGGTTAGAAGCTATGGAACCACTATAATTCTAGTACATGGTGGATAACTAAGGAATTTATTGGGTAGATTTAAGTAAGGGCTGGTTTAAGTCATAAATGAGAATTTAACGAACTACAATAAAAACTAAGCTTATAAATCTTTAAGGATGACTGAGAACTATCTGATGTTCTAATTTGTCTACAAACTCTTAGATTTTACCAAACCATTAACAGAAAGGGATTCGAAACACAATCATAACCACTCACTTGGGTGATACACTAAGGTGTTAAGAAAGGTTGGATATTCTATATATATGACTATGCTACTTTATTCGTGCACCCAAGGTATGCACTGCATCCTAGATGGGCCGCTTATATTCTTAAACTGGATAAAGCATCGGGAGTTGAGCATAGTCCATCCGATCAGAATCTTCAAAGCCTAGTTCCTCGTGACATGCTAATCGGGAAACCGCTTAATAGGGAATCTAGTGTTCTCACCAAGGTATATTTATCCAAGGAGTGTCTCATAATCATCCTAACACTACGTTATCTTAAATCATGGTGAACCACGTCTTCTCTGTCCTTAGTTGTTGCATGCTAGCTAGCTTATTTTAATTATATTGCTTTATTATTTTAATTGCAATTATGTAAACAAATCAAACCAACTATTGCCTTTACACAATTT
Organism: Rutidosis leptorrhynchoides; assembly: GCF_046630445.1. Taxonomy (NCBI): domain Eukaryota; kingdom Viridiplantae; phylum Streptophyta; class Magnoliopsida; order Asterales; family Asteraceae; genus Rutidosis; species Rutidosis leptorrhynchoides. The sequence continues at coordinate 719,521,371 of NC_092333.1, forward strand.
GATATTCCGGATAAAGTGGTGTCTAGAATAAACCGGTTGGACTTGGTTATTGAATTTTCCGAACAGTCGCCAATTTATTGGGACCAAAAGGATCCTGCCTCTCCACACAAGGTGTACCTGGCCACTAGTCTTGGATACTGAATTGTGTATAAACCCAATCTTAATTGATAAATTATCTAGATAAGCTCTGTTTCAAATTCGACCGCTCAAGGAACGACCCTAGGTCATATTTGCACTTGCTAACCCATAGGAAGGAATAATAGATTTAGGCCCAGCATATATAAATTAAAGATTCGACTTCTCCCGTTGGTATCCTGAGTTGACGTTTTGCAACCTAACAACACCGCATAAATAAACCGTCCGATTCGGGCATATCACTCTCCTCAAAATGACCTAATCGCTTCCCTTTTATAGTGCTGAAAATTCTGGGCTGAACAGTGACAGGAGCCCCGCTTTTGGCTCAGGAGCGGCGCTTTTAGCATTCTTCAGAAGCGGTTTTGTGATCAAGAGCGGCGCTTTTGTTCTAAGAGCGGTGCTTTTGGAAATGTGGAACGGCGCTTTTGGCTACTTGTGAAAAATGGTGTCAATCGTGTACAAGAACGTCGCTTTTCTTTGAGGTGCGGCGCTTTTGGTCATCAGGAGCGCGCTTTTCATTTAGGTGCGGCGCTTTTGAAGCTGAATTTTGTACTTCCCATTTTCTTTGCTACTTTTGATCAAGACTTGGTCAATTTTACACCAAATCAAGCTTTTAGCCTTGAACCGACACTTTAGCATAAATAACCAACTTTTAGCCCCAAGGATCCTCAAAACCGAATGAAATGAGGGAGTTATTGCGAGATAAAACATGTATAATTAGAGCAATATCACATATCTATCCTAAAGTTGATATGCACTATGATCGTTTGAATGATTCATATGAAAACCAAAAACCAACGTTTTTACATGATCGTGACCAAATTGTAGAAAACCCACCTACCCCAGACTTAGATGGTTCTCCAACACGAAAACCAAGTACAAAGGTGTATATTCCATCTCTTATATTGGAAAAACATCTTGCTGTTACAGAAGGTAAAAATTCGTGATCTTGAACAGAAAGTTGTTAACAACTCGACCAACACAAGCAAATGTGATATATTTGCATCAACCAAAGATTTATCAACCCAGAAGGTAAAACCTACAGAAGTTAAACTACCAACACCGGTTTTGCTAATCAATAAAACTGAACAAGATTTTTTAACAATTGATTTTAACAAAATCTTTCATACTCCTGGTTTATTTGATGTTGAAACCAACCAAGGATATGTTGTGGTGAAATATACGTTTGCTTTTGATTGTTCATTTATTTATGAAAAGATGATATGTCAACCACAAAAAAGTCCAAGACCAATAATGTCTTGACTCCGGAAGATCAATTTTAGGTTTATTTAAATAAAAATCTTGAAAATCGTGTCAACGAATTAGAAAATAAAGTTGAAACCAAAACAACTGTTTTCAATGCTCAACGAAAGAGATTTCAATCTCATATTGAAAATCTTGAAAAGGAAAACAAATTTCCGATTTTATCAAAGTTACCTTATTCACCCGTTGACTCAAAACACCAAAAAAAAAAAAAAAAATTTGTGACTCCGGAATCCAGGACAAATTTTTCCCCAACCTCGATATACTCACATGCTTCATCCAGTAAAACACCTAAGATCTCACAGGAGATACCCAAGGTGTCATTCAAATCTATTACTGCAATGAAAAAATCAAACAATCAACCTCAGAGAAGAACTCTCAACTTCCTCTGAAGAAATGATGTAATCCTCAAATGACGTAAAATGGTTCTTCAAAGAACAAAAGTCGTTCAACGTCATCAACAAATTCAAAGGGATCTTCACACAACAAAGTTTCTAACTTCGGATCTTTTACTTGGAAACAGAAGACTTCTACTCAATCTCAGTTGAAGTCTTCTCAACAAGATCAACGACGATCACCAGGAGTTCATGAGTATTCCAGTTATCGGACTCATAGGAATCAACCATTTCTTATAACTGCACTAGTTAAAAATGGAAAACCAACATGATTTTGTGACCATTACGGATGGTTTTCAAATAGTTCAAAGAGAACTTTACCAAAACAATCATCCTCTGGTCCTAGCAAGAAATTTGTGATATTTTCAAACACAAAACGTAATGATTTTCTAATGCGTCCACAAGACCTATTTTACAATGAGACACCTCACACCAAACCAAGGTGGAAACGCATGGTCCTTAAATCAACTTGATAGTACTTACAAATGGTACTCAAAAGATAAGTTTTGAAAATCAAAATGGCTTGTCCGTATTTCAATGGACAACTAGGTCTTCAAAGTGCTTTTAAACCATAATGGTTTCTACATACTTCAGTGTAGAACCCGCTCTTTAAATAGATGTTAAACATCATAATGGCTTTTGTACATATAACAAGTACAGAACCCATGCTTTAGTGTTTTTCTCGCATGTGTAAGGATAACATCATCATTTAATGAGGTTTTATTAAAACAATCGACTCGACTTTGTTTCAAGGGGGAGAAAATGTAATTACTTCAAGAAGGAGTAATCCTCATGAGTTACCGTGAAAACTAACATATTCTTATCTTTTGATTATTATTAACCGTTGAATACGCTCACCTTCAACATAATCAAATGATAAAGGTGTAAAGTCACCTCAAAAGGAAGTAAAGTCTTTCGCTAAGACACAATTTTTTGGCATATGTCGGAAATGTAGTCCAGAATGGCTGAAGGGGTTTCGAAAAACCTTGAAAAGAAACCCTGCGTATCGGCTAGAAATTCTCTTGATAAATCACATCAAAAACAAGATGTGGTTGTGCCTCAACATCAAACAGGGCTTGGAGGTCAGACTTATCTTGATGAGGGAGATTTGTCTCGTCCAACGGAGAGGCAACATGATCCCCTTAACGATGATCCCCTTAACGATCAGTCAGCATTTAAGCCTGACCACACACACTACTCATAGAGTGTAATAACTGAAAGAAATTTGTCACCTCATGACATATCAATGATTTCAGGACTCGATGTCAGATCTTCCTACATTACATTGATTTCTACCGACACTTTGGTGTTAGGTACAGTTGGAAGGCTTGGTATAACCAAGAGCGCAAAGTCGTACAAAAGTCCCATGATACTTTAATCATGGAGGCAGATAACTTGCTAACGCTGACTGAAACTTCGGTTATCGGTCATCCTCACCATCCACTGAAGTAACTCCCAGTCCAACCAATTCCGGTAAGGTCCCCAAATCCGTTAAATGTTTTATTAAAGAAAACTTGTCTAGTGTAACAACTGACATGAACATTTTAAACATGTCTAGTGTAACAACTAGATTAACTTTTACAAAACCAAAAACGTTTTCTGAAGATCCTGTTTTTCCTGAGGATCAAATTTTTATGACATAAATTCCTGTGTCTAGTCCATCTTGCCTCTTTTTATTTTAGGTGATTTTGTTAGGACTTAATACTTGTACCGTGTCGCAAACCTAAAACGAAGGTTTTGTTGTGGATGGCACATTTCATTACCCCAACCTCCACCACCAATAATTACCCCAAAACCCCTTCCTCACGACGACTCAAAAACTTCACCGACATTGCTAGGATCTTCATTGCCATCCTCCTCAGATGTATCGCTTCTCTTCTTCGCGACATTGAAAGCGTTCTTTACCAACGTGCATTGATTCGAGGCTTAGCAATCACTTGATAAGTATGATATTGGATCAACAAAGAAAACTTCCAAAAGAAGAAGTTTTTCAACAAGGTCAACAACACATCAATTACACAACTGCTCAACATCAAGGCTTCAAAGTTTATGAGAATTTTAAAAGAAAAATTCTCATGATGATTTCAAGATGATCAACAAGTCTTTCTCATATACCAATATAACTACCTACAAGAAGACACAAGTGAACTCAACCTACATTCAAGACAAAATCAACATCAACAATCCTTTGAACAAGTCTTCCTCAAAAGATTAAAGACAAGAGATGCTCAAAAACAAATCACATCTAAGAGGGAGATTGTTAAGCATAAAATGTAGCTGTAATTTGTACTAGCCTTAAGGGAGTATTAATACTCTTAAATACTAAAGGCTAAGCCTTCATAACCTCACTCACCCTTACAACTTGATTCACACACACAACACCAACTCTCTCAACCCCATACATGTAATTTTGGCACATAGTGATTTCAACAATACATACACATATATACAAAACATATACATAATGTTATATCTACATAACACTAGAACACGAATCAAACAACGAGATCATACTTTAACACACACACACACACACACACACACACATGTTAGTAGATTGATCACTCATAAATATTGTAAAGATTTTCACATGTTAGTAAATTAAATCACCCATAAATATTGACGGAGAGTAAAAAACAACATAAATAGTTTGAAAAAACTTATGTTTTACATATATAATTAAATATATAGTTTCTCGTTCACATGTGCATATTTATTTGTGAACATGTGGACATTACATATAATTAACAATTTAACATGTAATTTGTGGTAATGAACATATGTTTGTCAATGATATGAGCATTATTTAATATTTGCATGTAATTTGTTACATTTAAATGCATAAAAACTTTGAAATTAAAAGGTTCTCGTAGTTTTCACCCTTTTTGTGATTCTCATTATATATATATATATATATATATATATATATATATATATATATATATATATATATATATATATATATATATATATATATATAACAGAAAGATTTTTTTCACATGTCACTTCCACAATACAAACGGTTACGTATCACTTCTTGATTCTTTATAGAAAATTAAATATTTTCATAAATATTATGTTTTTACTGACTTTTCATATACTAATACAAATTGTTAAACATTTTACATTTTACATTTCTTTTTAACGTGATTATAGAATAGATCTAATATTCTGATTTCACAACATAATTGACTAAAAGTCACACCACACACACACGGATATATATATATATATATATATATATATATATATATATATATATATATATATATATATATATATATATATAGTAGAGGGATCAAATGAGAACTTTTTTGGTGTGAGAACCCTGAAAACTCAAAAATACACTGAAATTCGAGCAAAAAAGGGAAATTCAAGCAAAAAAGGTGAAATTCGAGCAAAAATGGGACACGGACGAACAAAAAAAGTGATATTCGAACAAAAAATTGGAAAGTCGAACAAAAAAAAAGACACGGTCGAACAAAAAAAAGAAATTCGAACAAAAACGTGTTCTACATTTTTGTATTCGAACAAAAAATTGTAGAACATGCGGGTAGTCGAACGAAAAATTGATATTCGAACAAAAATGTGTAAAAATAAAAATAAAATTGTTGCTCGACTATGATTTTTTGTTCGTCCGTGTTTTTGAATTTTGCTCAAATTTCCTTTTTTTGTTCGTCAGTGCCCCTTTTTGCTCTAATTTTAGTGTATTTTGAGTGTTTTTGGAGTTCCTAGAGTTCTCACACTAAAAAAGTTCTCACTGGATCCTCTCCTTATATATATATATATAAATATATATATATATATATATATATATATATATATATATATATATATATATATATTTGCCCCTATATATATATATATATATATATATATATATATATATATATATATATATAGGGGCAGGTTCAAACGAGAATCGAAAAAAATGCGAGAACTGTGAGAGCTTTTTTATTTAATAGTTTTGATGAATTTAAATACAACTTACATGCAAATGTTAATTAATGTTCATATAACTAACAAACATATATTCATTACCGAAAATTACATGTTAAATTGTTAATTATATGAAGTGTTCACATGTTACACAAACAAATATGCACATGTGAACGATAAACTATATATTTGATTATATAGGTAAAATAAAAGTTTTTTCAAAATATTTTAGGCTCATTTTTACTCTCCATCAACATTTATGGATGATTCAATCTAGTCACACGTGAAAATGTTCGTAAATTAAAAGTTCACGCAGTTCTCGCCCTTTTTGTGGTTCTCGTTATATATATATATATATATATATATATATATATATATATATATATATATATATATATATATATATATATATATATATATATATATTCAAAAGTTCAAACGAGAATAAAAAAAAAAGGCGAGAACTGCGAGAACCATAAAATTACAAGCATTTTCACATGTGAATAAGTTGAATTACATATAAATGTAAATGTAGATTAAGATTGAACAAAAAAAAAAGTTTGAGAAAACCTATAATTTAACTATATAATCTAGTATATAATTTCTCGTTCACATGCGCAGATGTGTTTGTGAACATGCGAACATCTTCATATAATTTACAATTGAACATTTAATTTGTGGTTGTGAACATGTATTTTGCAATGATATGGACATTAGATAACAATTATATGTAATTTGTTGAATATAAATGCATATAAATCATGTATATAAAAGGTTCTCGCAGTTCTCGCCATTTTTGTAGTTCTCGTTTGAATTATATATATATATATATATATATATATATATATATATATATATATATATATATATATATATATATATATATATATATATATATATATATAACCATTGTATAGTAAACTTTAAATATGAATTCAAAAATCAATTATTATTGAGTGTCCTACCTTAAATGACTAATCTTAAACAACTTTTCATATACATGGTAATAAAACAAAGACTCATTTTCATTTTTTTTTTTTTAATATATTGTTACTTTTACGAATTTTTTCATTTTCATTGAGTTCACATCACACTAACCACAACTAATATTACAAAGTTTATTTTTCAATTGTACGGGCTCAAAATCATGTACTTTTTTTTGAAGACGAAGTCACCTGATCATTTCAGTTTATTCTTTTTTCATTTTCATTGATTTTTACACAAGACTAACCACAACTAATATTATAAAGTTTATTTTTCAACTCCACGGGCTCAAAACCATATACTTTTTAAAGACGAAGTCATTTGATCAATTCAGTTTTATTTATTTTTAGTTAATTTATTTAAGTTTCAAATTTAACATCGTACTTTGATTTCTCATTACACTAAGGCTATATGCAATTGTTATCATAACAATTAGGTTACATGATGTCTTTCATAAGTACAAATGAATATGTTAACATATATAATATAAATCTTTATTTTTCATCTAATTTTTATCAATGTTCTTTAACGTACAGGCTCTTGCACTAGTGTATATATATATATATATATATATATATATATATATATATGTGAGTGAGTGTGTGTGTGTGTAATGCAGTTTTTAACTATTGTGCAATACATAGGCTCTTGCACGGGGGTGTGTGTGTGTGTATATATATATATATATATATATATATAATGCATTGTAAATAGTACGTTTGTATGAATGGCATCGCGATCACGGTGTTTAACATAGGTAGGGATGACATTCTGTCATAACCCGTCCTTAACCATAAGAACGAGTTAGATAACGTATGATTTCATTGCGAGGTATTGACCTCTATATGCGACATTTTTTAAAAGAACAACTGCATTTATTTTACATTACAAACCATAACTCTTATTTTAATACAAGCTTTAGACAATAAAAAGATGATTATCGTTTAGCGATAATCTTAGACTTACAAACTTTACATGTGATGATAACAATACGATTTCTAGCATATTTTACATTACAATTCCTCGGATATGCAGTTTTATTTTTGACACAAATATGCATACTCAAGATCTTGCTTAAATTCAACATGTTGCAGCGGAAGCTTTTAGTTATCACCTGAGAATAAACATGCTTAAAACGTCAACATAAAGTTGGTGAGATATAGGTTTAATGCCGGCAGCAATATATATATATATAGACCACAAGATTTCATATATAAACATTTTAATAAAAATATTCTAAGTGGTTGAGCACTTGGTAACCATACTTAACATTTAATCACGTCGCATATTCCCTTTATTATGAAATCTTACTACACCGTACCAAGTGTAGTCACGAAACGAAGTACTGTGCAACCGTTGAATACTGGTCGTCCAGTCCGGTTGGGGTTGTCAGGCCCGATAGATCTATCAACAGGATTCGCGTTTACAATACTGCTGTAAATAACAGTTACCAAGCTACAGGGAAGTATGCCAGTGGTACAACTCAACGTAGAATATATTTTTCAGTTACTTGTGTCCATAACGTAAAACATAAAATACATGTATTCTCATCCCGAAATATTTAGAGTTTAAAAGTGGGACTATATACTCACTTTCGTCTTGAAGATATGTAATTTTGACTTGGTCTCCGATTGATATCACGAACCTATCCATATATAATATATCAATATCTTTTCTTTTTAAACAAACGTCACATATATATACTTATAATACTTTTAATACTTTTAATAATTCCTTAGTCCGTAGTTAGCAGTCCGATGTTAGTAATTCAATTTTAAATGGTTCATTTTTAGGTGTTTAATAAACCCCCAATGAAATAAATAAAAACCCCCATCGTATATGTATTGGTCGAGATTAATCTTGACCCACGGTACCGGTATTGTCAAATGACGTGTTGCGTACATAAAGTACCGGTGTTGTCAAATGACGTGTTGCGTACAATCATGGGGATCTTATGATTAATCTTCTCGTATTGTTTACGGGTGATCCTGAACCATATAAAATTAAATTATGAGTACATATATATAAAATATCATGTTATTTTAAAAAGATGTGATTTATTTAATTTTCTCCAATTATTTTCGTAGCTAAACTAGTCTTAGATATCCAATCTCGTTTTGGTCATAGTTTCTTCGTTACAACTCCGTTTTCGTTGATTCAACTTGCCACTTCCTTGGATCGAGTCCCTCTTTAAGACTATGAACTGTAAATACCTTAGTTTGTATTCGAAATCACAGGTCATAGGTCAAACTTTAGTGAAACTTATGAAGTTAATCATTTTTGTTACAAAAATATCATTTAATGACCATTTTTCTAAAAATACTTATACTTTGAATTAAATCATAAAATTTTTATGTGTCATCATATTCATAAGAAATATCATTTTTCCAGAATATAAACCTCCAATTCAAAGTTCAAGATGGTTTTTAATTATCCAACCCAAAACAGCCCCCGGTTACACTCCGACGTCGTAAAAACAGTTTTTAAGGTGTTCTTTGAAAAACCAAATTATACCTTGTTAAATTAGCATATATTTAAGTTATATTACAGGTCTTGAAGTATTTTAAAAGTTAAGTTAGAAGGATCTATTTAGTTTGCAAACAAGTTTGAAAACATTCAAACTATGTTCTTGTTGTTAAAATTTTATACCACAAAATAAGATAGCTATATATATATGAATCGAATAAGGTTATGAACAAAGTTACTACCTCAAGTTACTTGGACAAGATTGCTGTAAAAGAGGAGTAAGAACCTAGAATCAAAAGGGTGATGGAATTGGATGAAAGATTGGAAGTAAGTTTGTGTTCTTGGAAGGATTCTTGAAGTGTTTTTGTAAGAGTTTTCTTATGGTGATTAAGTGTTTGTATGGCTAGATCTTCATGGATATTAGCTGAATGGTTATGGAGTTTAAGACTCTTAAAAGTGTGTGTGTTTTTAGCTAGAGGTTTGAGGTAAAAATGAATCAAAAATTGAAAATGGATGGAGTATAAATGGTGATGTAAAAGGTGTATAAGTTTGTAATTTTGTGAAAAAATCTTTTAATCATGTGAAATTGTCATACTAGATAACAAAAGTAGTTACCTTATACATAAGGCATTGAACAAGGGCTGGTTGGTGGTGATTTGATGTGTATATACCAATAGTAAATACGTATAGAAGCTAGGTATGATACGAGTACATGTACTCTAGATATACGTATAGAAATTTTGTGAAAAATGGAATGAGAATTCAAATATAGCTATCTTTTGTGAATACACTTATATTGTTTTATGTATTTAAGTCCTTAAAAAGTTATTAAATACATTACTTATACGATATATGTATAAACATTATAGGTCATAAGTATTTATGTCAAATAACGTTACGTATGGTTATCGTTTTGAAAACTTAAGTTAGTAGTTTCAAAATATACTTATAACTTATTGTTATTAATACAAAATGAGATATTAAAACATTCTTGGATCATGTTAAATATGTATATATACATATATATACACAAACGTATAATTATCATATATTGTATAGTTCATGATATCATCGGTCAAACTAGACGGTCAAACGTTGTGTAAAACTCATTTCAAAAACATAAGTCTCAACAATTTGGATTGCTTATCATGTTGGTAAGGTTTAATTTATGTAAACATTAATCTTATAAGTATAGAACGATCGAAAAAGTGCGGGTCATTACAGTACCTACCCGTTAAATAAATTTCGTCCCGAAATTTTAAAATTGTACCTATTTTGCGTCATCGAGAAACAAGTGTGGATACTTTTGTTTCATCTGATCCTCTCTTTCCCAAGTAAACTCGGGACCTCTTCGAGCATTCCAACGAACCTTAACGATCGGTATGCTGCTCTGCTTGAGCCGTTTAACTTCACGATCCATGATTTCGATTGGTTCTTCGATGAATTGTAGTTTTTCATCGACATGGATTTCTTCAAGAGGAATGTTGAGGTCTTCCTTTGCAAGACACTTCTTAAGGTTCGAGACGTGAAATGTATTATGTACTCCGGCGAGTTGTTGCGGTAACTCGAGTCGATAAGCTACCGGTCCAATGCGTTCGATGATCTTGAACGGGCCTACATATCTTGGGTTCAGTTTACCTCTTTTACCGAAACGTATTACACCTTTCCAAGGTGACACCTTTAGCATAACCATGTCACCGATCTGAAACTCTAATGGTTTCCTTCGGACATCGGCGTAGCTCTTTTGGCGACTACGGGCTGTTTTCAATCTCTCCTTGATTTGTACTATCTTCTCAGTCGTTTCGTGTATGATCTCGGGACCAGTTAATTGTCGATCTCCTACTTCATTCTAACAAATAGGAGATCTACACTTCCTTCCGTACAATGCTTCGAATGGCGCAGCTTTAATGCTCGCATGATAACTATTATTATACGAGAATTCTGCTAATGGTAGATATTTATCCCATCCGTTTCCAAAATCGATCACACATGCCCTGAGCATGTCTTCAAGAGTCTGAATTGTTCTTTCACTCTGCCCGTCGGTTTGCGGATGATATGCGGTACTCATATCCAAACGAGTTCCTAGTGCCTCCTGTAGTGATTGCCAGAACTTTGAGGTAAATCTACTATCACGATCAGATATAATGGAAATAGGTATTCCATGCCTTGAAACGATTTCCTTTATATATAATCGTAATAATTTCTCCATTCTATCCGTTTCCTTTATAGGCAAGAAATGTGCAGATTTGGTAAGACGATCAACAATTACCCAAATAGTGTCGTATCCCCAGGCAGTCTTTGGTAACTTCGTGATGAAATCCATGGTAATACCGTCCCATTTCCATTCTGGGATTTCTGGTTGTTGAAGTAATCCTGACGGCTTCTGGTGTTCTGCTTTGCCTTTGGAACAAGTTAAACATTCCGCAACATATGTTGCAACGTCTGTCTTCAAATTAGGCCACCAATAATGCGTCTTAAGATCTTGATACATCTTTCCAACTCCAGGATGTATCGAGTATCTTGTCTTATGTGTCTCATTCAATATTAACTTCCTTAATCCACCCAACTTTGGTACCCAAATACGGTTTGCAAAATATCGAATTCCATCTTCCCGCATAACGAGTTGCTTCTCATACTTCTTCATTATTTCATTTCCTATATTTTCTTTAGTAAGTGCTTCTCGTTGAACTTCTTTGATTTGTGAGTTGAGATTCATGCAAATTTTTATGTTCATCGCTCGTACTCGAATTGGTTCTCGTTCCTTTCTGCTTAGTGCGTCAGCCACCACATTCGCTTTCCCGGGATGATAACGAATTTCACAATCATAGTCGTTTATTAACTCGACCCACCTACGTTGCCTCATGTTCAGCTGTTTCTGATCAAAAATATGTTGAAGGCTTTTATGATCAGTAAACACAGTGCATTTAACCCCATACAAGTAGTGTCTCCATATCTTCAATGCAAACACGACTGCTCCCAGTTCTAAATCATGCGTCGTATACTTCCGCTCGTGAATCTTCAATTGTCGGGATGCGTATGCAATAACTTTCTTCCGTTGCATAAGAACGCAACCAAAACCTTGTCGCGAAGCGTCACAATATATTTCAAAATCATCGTTCCCTTCTGGTAACGATAAAATAGGCGCCGTAGTTAACTTCTTCTTTAGTAATTGGAATGCACTCTCCTACTCAGATGTCCATTCATATTTCTTCCCTTTTTGCGTTAACGCTGTCAACGGCTTAGCTATTCGGGAAAAATCTTGAATAAACCTTCTATAATAACCGGCTAAACCCAAAAATTGGCGTATCTGCGTTGGTGTCTTAGGAGTCTCCCATTTTTCAATGGCTTCAATTTTTGCTGGATCAACCTGAATTCCTTTGCTACTAACAACGTGGCCAAGAAATTGCACTTCTTTCAACCAGAAAGCACATTTAGAAAATTTAGCATATAGCTGTTCTTTTCTTAACAACTCTAATATCAACCTTAAATGCTGCTCATGCTCTTGCTCACTCTTGGAATAGATAAGAATATCATCAATGAAAACGATAACAAACTTATCTAGATATGGACTACAAACTCGATTCATGAGGTCCATGAATACAGCTGGCGCATTCGTCAATCCAAACGGCATGACCAAAAATTCGTAATGACCGTAACGTGTCCGAAAAGCAGTTTTCGGTATATCTTCTTCTTTGACACGTAATTGATGATAGCCCGATCTTAGGTCAATTTTCGAGTACACACATGATCCTTGGAGTTGATCAAATAAGTCGTCAATTCTCGGTAGTGGATACCGATTTTTGATAGTTAACTTATTTAATTCACGATAATCTATACACATTCGGAAAGATCCGTCTTTCTTCTTGACGAATAAAATTGGAGCTCCCCACGGTGAAGTACTTGGTCGTATGAATCCACGATCCAGTAATTCTTTTAACTGACTCTGAAGTTCTTTTAACTCGGACGGTGCAAGTCTATATGGAGCACGGGCAACCGGTGCAGCTCCTGGTACAAGATCTATTTGAAATTCTACAGATCTAAATGGAGGTAATCCCGGCAACTCTTCCGGAAATACTTCAGGAAAATCTCTTGCCACAGGCACGTCATTGATGCACTTCTCTTTTTCTTTCTTTTCGACTTTATTAACATGTGCTAAGATAGCATAACACCCTTTCTTCAAGCACTTTTGAGCTTTCAAATAACTAATGAGTTTTAGCTTTGAGTTACCCTTCTCTCCATAAATCATTACTGGCATTTTATCCTTACGAGGAATGCGAATTGCCTTCTTGGCGCACACAACTTCAGCTCCTATTTTGGACATCCAGTCCATGCCGACTATTACATCAAAACTTCCTAATTCTACGGGTATCAAATCAATCTTAAATGTTTCTCCGGCTAAATTTATTTTACAATCACGGCAAATTTTATCGGCTTTAATTAGTTTACCATTAGCTAACTCAATCATGTACTTAGCATCTAGAGGTAATGATGAATAATTCAATTTAGCGTGAAAGTCTCTACACACGTAACTTCTATCAGCACCAGTATCAAATATAATAGATGCGGATAAGTTATTAATGGTAAACGTACCCGTAACAAGCTCCGGGTCTTCACACGCCTCTCTAGCATTAATAACAAATGCTCTCCCTCGTGCAGGTCCGATATTCTTCTCTGGATTCGGGCACTGGCTCTGATAATGACCCTGTTTCCCACATCCATAACAAGTAACAGTAGCCAAAGCAGTTCTATTTGCATTAGTGGCAGAAGTCTTGGTACCATTTGTATTTGTAACGAGAGCCCTACAATCTTCAGCAAGATGACCCTTTCGATTACATTTGTTGCATACCACATTACAGTAACCAGAGTGATGTTTGTGGCATCGGTTGCATAAAGGATTTTGTCCTTTATAACCAAAGCTTAAACCACTACCCGCACCTTGCGTGATTTCTTGTTTCTTAAAAGATTGTTGTTGGTTACCTCGATCATAATTTCCATTCCACTTTCTTTTGTTACCTGATACCCTCACATCAGTATTGGATACTTTCTTATCCATGATGACCTGATCCATTAGCTCGTTTGCCATGGTTATAGCTTCATGAATTGTCTTAGGTTTCGATGCTGTAACATTTGCCTTGACCTTTTTGGGCAAACCATCTTTGTACATTTCAATCTTCCGTTCTTCGGTTGGAACCAATTCAGGACATAGCAAAACTAATTCCATGAATCGCTGATTGTAGTTGGTGATTTCAGTACCAACAACCTTCAGGCTTCGTAATTCATCTTCCAACTTTCTAACCTCGTTCCTTGGACAATACTCGTTGATTAACATTGTTTTGATTTCTTCCCAAGGAGTATCATAAGCTACATCTCCTCCTACAGCCTTCACATAATTTTTCCACCACGTGAGTGCACTATCTTGTAAAGTGCACGATGCATACTTAGTCATGTCCTTTTCAACACAACCACTTATTTTAAACACAGTCTCCATCTTTTCTATCCACCGGGTTAAACCGATCGGTCCTTCTGTTCCACTGAATGATGAGGGCTTGCAAGCTTGAAAAGTTTTGTAAGTGCACCCCACACGAGGATTTGGGTTAACTGCAGCACCTCTTGCAGCCTCGACCCATAACATTCTGTCGTTCACTCGCTGATTGATGAGTTCCTGGATTTCTTGTTCCGTCATTCGGTTCAATCGCGCCATATTCTTCTATAAGAATGAAAAGAAAATAATTATTCACATGGAATATTATAGATGTAGTGTATATTTACAGTACATTATAGCTTATTAATAATATGAACCAGGTATTATTATAAAAGTCTTTTCTTCTTATTAGCGTTTTATAATTATATCTAGGGTAGTACCTACCCGTTAATGTCCATACTTAATAGCTTAGTACAGAATCAATTACTACCATCTAAATAATACTTAACCATGGAAAATTATTGCATTTCACACTTCACTATTTTACATATGCTTATCTTACATCGAACATTAAGCAAACCACACTAATAATATTATACAAAACATTATATGATCCCATGGTTTAATACGGCAGCGCATTGTTTGGTCTATTTTCTAAGACGTTTAGGTTCAATGAATCGCCTAACGCTTATCCTAGCTGTCTGCCTATATTTTGGCTGTGGGAGTGAAGAACTGGATGCCGGGATAGAACGAATAGGAATAGTGGGAATAGGGGTGGTAGTGTCTAGTGGAGTTGGTGCCACATCATCCTTACTAAACTCGGGATTTGAATTTTCTAATTCATTAGCCTTTCGTTTCTTTCCTAGTTCGAACTTGTCTTTTGTAATTTCCTGTATTTCTTCCTCTGGTTCACTTTCCTCCTCGGGTTCACTTTCCTCCTCGGGTTCACTTTCCTCCTCGGGTTCACTTTCCGGGTTCTCTATAGTCGGTTCATCCGGAATTTGTGAGTCTTCCCCAAAGATATTATTTTCGTCATCGGATAGGTTAATGACTGGAACACCATCTGAAGATTCTGGTTCGGAGTCGCTGAATGTGATAACAAGTTTTGAGCCCGACATCTATCACACAACAACTAACCCATTAGTACTACATAATATTTACATATAAATTTTAACCAACAATGATAAGCAATGGTTTTTAAATCAGACCCGGTCAAAGTCCAGACTTACTAATGTATCCTAACGACTTATTGGTTAGACACACTAATGCAAACCTGGTTCGTTAAGACCACCGCTCTGATACCACATGTCATAACCCGTCCTTAACCATAAGAACGAGTTAGATAACGTATGATTTCATTGCGAGGTATTGACCTCTATATGCGACATTTTTTAAAAGAACAACTGCATTTATTTTACATTACAAACCATAACTCTTATTTTAATACAAGCTTTAGACAATAAAAAGATGATTATTGTTTAGCGATAATCTTAGACTTACAAACTTTACATGTGATGATAACAATACGATTTCTAGCATATTTTACATTACAATTCCTCGGATATGCAGTTTTATTTTTGACACAAATATGCATACTCAAGATCTTGCTTAAATTCAACATGTTGCAGCGGAAGCTTTTAGTTATCACCTGAGAATAAACATGCTTAAAACGTCAACATAAAGTTGGTGAGATATAGGTTTAATGCCGGCAGCAATATATATATATATATAGACCACAAGATTTCATATATAAACATTTTAATAAAAATATTCTAAGTGGTTGAGCACTTGGTAACCATACTTAACATTTAATCACGTCGCATATTCCCTTTATTATGAAATCTTACTACACCGTACCAAGTGTAGTCACGAAACGAAGTACTGTGCAACCGTTGAATACTAGTCGTCCAGTCCGGTTGGGGTTGTCAGGCCCGATAGATCTATCAACAGGATTCGCGTTTACAATACCGCTGTAAATAACAGTTACCAAGCTACAGGGAAGTATGCCAGTGGTACAACTCAACGTAGAATATATTTTTCAGTTACTTGTGTCCATAACGTAAAACATAAAATACATGTATTCTCATCCCGAAATATTTAGAGTTTAAAAGTGGGACTATATACTCACTTTCGTCTTGAAGATATGTAATTTTGACTTGGTCTCCGATTGATATCACGAACCTATCCATATATAATATATCAATACCTTTTCTTTTTAAACAAGCGTCACATATATATACTTATAATACTTTTAATACTTTTAATAATTCCTTAGTCCGTAGTTAGCAGTCCGATGTTAGTAATTCAATTTTAAATGGTTCATTTTTAGGTGTTTAATAAACCCCCAATGAAATAAATAAAAACCCCCATCGTATATGTATTGGTCGAGATTAATCTTGACCCACGGTACCGGTGTTGTCAAATGACGTGTTGCGTACATAAAGTACCGGTGTTGTCAAATGACGTGTTGCGTACAATCATGGGATCTTATGATTAATCTTCTCGTATTGTTTACGGGTGATCCTGAACCATATAAAATTAAATTATGAGTACATATATATAAAATATCATGTTATTTTAAAAAGATGTGATTTATTTAATTTTCTCCAATTATTTTCGTAGCTAAACTAGTCTTAGATATCCGATCTCGTTTTGGTCATAGTTTCTTCGTTACAACTCCGTTTTCGTTGATTCAACTTGCCACTTCCTTGGATCGAGTCCCTCTTTAAGACTATGAACTGTAAATACCTTAGTTTGTATTCGAAATCACAGGTCATAGGTCAAACTTTAGTGAAACTTATGAAGTTAATTATTTTTGTTACAAAAATATCATTTAATGACCATTTTTCTAAAAATACTTATACTTTGAATTAAATCATAAAATTTTTATGTGTCATCATATTCATAAGAAATATCATTTTTCCAGAATATAAACCTCCAATTCAAAGTTCAAGATGGTTTTTAATTATCCAACCCAAAACAGCCCCCGGTTACACTCCGACGTCGTAAAAACAGTTTTTAAGGTGTTCTTTGAAAAACCAAATTATACCTTGTTAAATTAGCATATATTTAAGTTATATTACAGGTCTTGAAGTATTTTAAAAGTTAAGTTAGAAGGATCTATTTAGTTTGCAAACAAGTTTGAAAACATTCAAACTATGTTCTTGTTGTTAAAATTTTATACCACAAAATAAGATAGCTATATATATATGAATCGAATAAGGTTATGAACAAAGTTACTACCTCAAGTTACTTGGACAAGATTGCTGTAAAAGAGGAGTAAGAACCTAGAATCAAAAGGGTGATGGAATTGGATGAAAGATTGGAAGTAAGTTTGTGTTCTTGGAAGGATTCTTGAAGTGTTTTTGTAAGAGTTTTCTTATGGTGATTAAGTGATGTTTTTATGGCTAGATCTTCATGGATATTAGCTGAATGGTTATGGAGTTTAAGACTCTTAAAAGTGTGTGTGTTTTTAGCTAGAGGTTTGAGGTAAAAATGAATCAAAAATTGAAAATGGATGGAGTATAAATGGTGATGTAAAAGGTGTATAAGTTTGTAATTTTGTGAAAAAATCTTTTAATCATGTGAAATTGTCATACTAGATAACAAAAGTAGTTACCTTATACATAAGGCATTGAACAAGGGCTGGTTGGTGGTGATTTGATGTGTATATACCAATAGTAAATACGTATAGAAGCTAGGTATGATACGAGTACATGTACTCTAGATATACGTATAGAAATTTTGTGAAAAATGGAATGAGAATTCAAATATAGCTATCTTTTGTGAATACACTTATATTGTTTTATGTATTTAAGTCCTTAAAAAGTGATTAAATACATTACTTATACGATATATGTATAAACATTATAGGTCATAAGTATTTATGTCAAATAACGTTACGTATGGTTATCGTTTTGAAAACTTAAGTTAGTAGTTTCAAAATATACTTATAACTTATTGTTATTAATACAAAATGAGATATTAAAACATTCTTGGATCATGTTAAATATGTATATATACATATATATACACAAACGTATAATTATCATATATTGTATAGTTCATGATATCATCGGTCAAACTAGACGGTCAAACGTTGTGTAAAACTCATTTCAAAAACATAAGTCTCAACAATTTGGATTGCTTATCATGTTGGTAAACTTTAATTTATGTAAATATTAATCTTATAAGTATAGAACGATCGAAAAAGTGCGGGTCATTACACATTCGGTCGGGTGTGGGCCGGGTTTGGTAATCTCATAACCGAACCTGATTAAAATAAACATTCCTACCCGGACAAGTACCAGTCAGATCTCCATTTAGTTACTAATTAGCGGGTATACGGGTTTTCCCATAGGTATCCGGGTCCCTATTTACTTACGAACTACCGAAAAAGAAATTTTCTCACGATACGGGCCGGGTAATCATGTATACGTGTCGAGTAATCGGGTTTACGGGTCGGGTTATCGAGTTCGAGTCTTTTCTCGGGTAATCGGGTTTGTGTTTAAAACTGTCCGCGAATCCAGACCCGCGAAAAAATTAAAATATATTCTCATACCCGGCCTTAGATCCATTTACCTGCCCCGAACCTGTCCCAAAAATATCGCATTGTGAATTTTATCTCCAGGTACGGGTTTTTTTTACACTATCAATACAAATGGTTCAGTGTTATCTAGTAAGTAGTCCATGTGCTAAAATGTCTAAAACCCTGGTATCCTCTAATTAATTTTGTTCCTTATTAAATTAATGACTCTACATCATCTTTATTTGAAAAACGCAAATTTTCAATAGCAAACTCACACACACACACACATTATATATATATATATATATATATATATATATATATATATATATATATATATATATATATATATATATATATATATATATATATATATATA
The DNA here is from genome assembly GCF_046630445.1 of Rutidosis leptorrhynchoides. Lineage (NCBI taxonomy): Eukaryota > Viridiplantae > Streptophyta > Magnoliopsida > Asterales > Asteraceae > Rutidosis > Rutidosis leptorrhynchoides. The sequence continues at coordinate 719,540,882 of NC_092333.1, forward strand.
TATATATATATTTGTGCTCATGACTCAAACATACAAGGCTATAGCCTTAAAGTTGAATGGATCAGCTCCATACAAATTGTGTGTTATGGCATTTTTGGAACCAAGTTGTTATTCACGATAGGTCGGTACGAAAATGTCTTATTTGATAGTATGGTTTTGTACTCTTTTATGTGATTTTTTCATAGAAGTTCTTTAGTTTCAAATTGGAAGAAGTTATGGCTTCCAAAGCCTTTGTAATTCCTTTCTTATATATTATCTTGCTAGAGTGGTTCACTTATTAATAAATTTTGCCGAGTTAAGTAGGCCAATAGCCAATGATATAATAAAAGGAGATATGTTGGATTGTGACGGTGAAACAAAGAATCAAAGTTTTGGAGCTATGAATCTCGCAACATGCATGTCCAGATCACGCGCTCGCAATGTGTTTAATAAAAGAGACTTGAAGTTTCGATCACTATCTCGCGAATGGGAGAACTTTTGTTGCGAATAGGAGAGTGACAAAATTAGAAGCTCGCGGCCGGTACTATATACCTGGCGATCGCGAGAAGTGATGCGGAAAGTGGATCTCAATTAGACTTCATGTTTGCTTCTAATTCGTCTTTTAATTGATCCTTAAATACACCCTTGAAACATATATTCTGTATGCACGAAATTTATCAATAATATTCTTTAGTTGGTCGTGGAGTAAAGTAATTACATCGATTATATATAATCACGTTAAATATTTTGTGTCGATTTACTTTTCGCGTTTATACTTTCGTTTATTGTTGAGGGTGGGTGATCTTTCAAGATCATCTGTGTTGTTTGGGTCCTTAAAATTGTTTTAAGATACGTATTGAAATAAAACAAAAACGTTGAGTCACCCATTAAAGAAGTTGACCCCATTGATTGGAATGATATAATCATGATCTTTGGTGTTGTCTTGGACGAGTTTGAAACGGCAGTTATCCTTATTATTGCCATGTTTTTCAAACATATGATGCCGAAAGAAACTTTTTTGTTTTTAAAATCAGAATTTATGGACTTAAGTTGTTGACGCCAAGTTTACTACCCGTGTACCGTAATTTGGATAAACTTGCTATGTGACCTTGAAGGAAAAATAAAAGGTTGTGTGAACTCCACTTAAATTTAATAATTAGCTTTAGTTATTAATTTACTCCTGTTATAATTCAGTAAGCTTATAACTACCTTTAGTGGTGTGATTCTTATGTTATAATTCAGTAGGCTTATAACTACCTTTAGTGGTTTGATTCTTGATTAAGAATACTAATAATGAAGTGTAAGAACAAATATGATAATGGAGAGAAAGAAAGAAACACTTTGTAAGTGTGAGAAATGGTGCAAGTTTAATTCTTGCATTCATGAGTATTTATAGCCTAAAATCTCAATATAAAAATACATACTTTATGTAACAAAATTGACTATATGTATACACCAAAATTGACTATCCATATCTATATTATTATTATTATTATTATTATTATTATTATTATTATTATTATTATTATTATTATTATTATTATTATTATTATTATTATTATTATTATTATTATTATTATTATTATTATTATAACACTCCCTCTTGGATAGCAATTTGGTTTTGTTGAAGATCAACTATAAATTACTGCCTCGTTAAAAACCTTGCTAAAGAAAACCCAGTGGAAAAAAACTTTAGCTAAGGGAAAAAGAGTGCAGCTGGGAGTTGACTCCCCCTCAAGTAGACATCGCTTCAGCTGTTACATCTTTTGAACATGTCTCATGCCAATGTTATGAACGTGTGTTCTGAAAATAGCAGTTGGAAGTGCTTTCGTGAAAAGATCAGCAGAGTTTTTGCTGGATTGCACATATCTTGTGACAACCCGGAAATTTTTGACCAAATTTAAACATGATCTTTATATGTTTCCGACACGATAAGCAAAGTCTGTAATGTTGAAATCTCAAAAACTTTGAACTGTGTTCATGTATTCATTTACCCATCGACTGCTCTTGACGATTCACGAACAATTATGTGTAAAACGACCCGGATTTTTCCGTTAATATATATGAGATTAATATTTACACAATTAAATGTTTCCAACATGTTTAGCAATCAAACTTGCTAAGACTTGATTAATTGAAACGAAATTTATGTAAACGTTTGACCACCCTTTTATTCTTAAGATTCACGAACGTCATAACTTATATATATATATATATATATATATATATATATATATATATATATATATATATATATATATATATATATATAGATTTAACTTGAAAATATGATAATTAAATATCTCATTAAGTATATTAACAAAGTATTATACATATATTTTCATACTACTAATTTAAAGAGTTTTTGAATAATATATATGTTACTATTTAAACGACGTAATTAACTTATGTTAAAATGTATTAACATATAAAGTATTACGAGTGTAAATACATCCTTACAAGTATTAAATACATTTTATAATATACCAATACATATAAAGGATAGCTATACTCGTATTTTCGTTCAATTTCCTCAAGAATTCTACTCGCATTCATACGGTATTTTTACCCGTATTATACACAGCTTCTAGAAGTATTTGCTATTGGTATATACCAATAGAAATCTGCAATTATTTGTGTAATATGTCATCCATGACCTAATCAATTTAATATGTCATCCATGACTTAATACATTTTAACTTATCTTAGATATTTTCACTAAAAACCAAATTTTCAAGTCTATAAATAAGCACCATTTCTAACTCATTTTTACACATTTATTTTCCAAATTTTACTTCTAATTTTCACACACACTTGCAAGAACTCTCTCAAGTTTTGCTCTACTACTTCTTTCCAGCAACTTTACATTCTAAACTTGAGGTAAAAACTCTACTTCAACTCTTGTTCAATTCATATGTCTATAGCTATCTATATAAGAGTTTATAAACTAGAACATAGTTTAGTTAATTCTAAACTTGTTCGCAAATAAAGTTAATCCTTCTAACTTAAATTTTAAAAACAACTTAACACATGTTTTATATCTATATGATATACTAACTTAATGAGTTAAAACTTGGAAACACGAAGAACACCGTAAAACCGGACATACGCCGTCGTAGTAAAATCGGGGGCTGTTTTGGGTTGGATAATTAAAAACTATCATAATCTTTGATTTAAAAGTTGTTCTTCTGGAAAAATGAAATTTCAAATGAACATGATACTATATCCAACAATCATGGTTAAATTCAAAATTGAAGTATGTTTTTCAAAATGGTCATCAAGATGTCGTTCTTTCGACGGAAATGACTACCTCTTAATATGGATTATAAATTGTCACTCCGACTATAAACCACCACTTTTTCAGTTTAGTTTCACAAATTACAGTTCGTTATAAAACTATAGCAATTTGATTCACTCAAAACAGATTTATAACGAAGAAATTATGGGCAAAACAATATTGGTTAGAAATGGATAATTTGATTACGGGATTAATTCATTAAAATCTATACTAACCATATCCTAGCTAACTTTTCTTGTATTATACATGTATTCTAACATGTCATGGTTACACAATATGTCGGATAAATCAAAAGACACCACATACACAATACGTGTAACTACAATAGCGGTATTGTGGGTCATGATTGAGTCTTATACAACATGTGTATACTATGTACTACTAATTGTGGACTACTAACTGTAGAATACTAACTATGGACTACTAATTGTGGACTACTAACGTTGGACTGCTAACTTGACAACTTAAACAATCACACGTGATTGAAAATATAAACTTAAACAATCACATGTGATTGAAGATATGATATGAATAATAGTTGTATTACATTTTGATATACGTATATATTTGTTACAGGTTCGTGAATCCAAGGACGATGGCCATATTTTTAATAAGTTGAAAACTTATTATTAATATACTTTTACTTCTGTGAGTATATAGTCCCATTTTTAAACTCTAAAAATATTTTTGGATGAGAATACATACATTTTATATTTTACGCTATGGACACAAGTACTTAAAATATATTCTACGTTGAGTTGTACCACCTTGCATATCTTCCCTAATAGTTTGGTAACTAATATTTACATGTTGTAAGAACATGTAAGCGCGAATCCTATTGATAGATCTATCGAGTTTGACAACCCCAACCGGGCTAGTCGCTCTAGTATCGTAAACGGTTGCATAGTACTTCATTTTTACTACACTTGGTACAGTGTAGGGAGATTTCATAATAAAGGGAATATGCTACATTAATGGTTAAGTATGGTTACTGAAGCGCTCAACAACTTATAGAATACTTTTATACACTTGCGAGTGTACATATATTTATAACTATGAAATCTTGTGGTCTATATTTATATCGATGCTAAACCTATATATCTCACCAACCTTTGTGTTGACTGTTTAAGCATGTTTATTCTCAGGTCCTTAAGAAAGTCTTCCACTGTTGCATTATCTGAGCAAGCTGTGCATGGAGTCTCATGCTTTTAATTAAATAAAGTGTTGCATTCAATAAAACCTTTATCATGTATTATATTTGACTGTTATGTCGCGTGTGTAGTATTTGAAAATCGATGTATTATGGGGATTATTCCTTAAATAATAGCCCAATTATTTAAAACATGCATTATGTATAATAATAGTGTGCTTTTTATGAAACGAATGCAATATTTTCTAAAACATATCATATAGAGGTCAAATACCTCGCTATGGGACCAATGAATAACGTACCACGTTTATAGTAATATGGACGAGTCGTTACATATCTCATTTCAATCTGGTTGTCCTTAATGAGATTTTGAGTGTATGAGAAGAATCTAGGAGGTATGTGTTTTGTTCGGTCACTTTTGATGTAGCCTTCTTTCATTTGTGATATACAAGATGCATTATCTTCATAGATAGTGTTGGATTTTTATCGCGTTCTAGTCCACAAGAATCAGTAATGAGTTGTGTCATTGATCACAACCAAAAACATTCCCGAGTAGCTTCATGTAATGCAATCACTTCGACATGATTTTATGATGTAGCAACAAGTGTTTGTTTTTTAGAACGCCATGATATTGCAGTACCTCCATTTAGGAATACATATTCATTTTGAGATTTAGCTTTATGTGGATCAGATAAATAACCTGCATCTGCATAACCAACCAAAACTTGTTTTGATTCGTTAGAATAAAATAATCCTTAATCAGTAGTTCCTCGAAGGTATCAAAATATGTGTTTGATCCCATTCCAGTGTCTTTTGGTAGGAGCAGAGTTGAACCTTACCAACAAATTAACTGCAAAAGAAATGTCAGATCTTGTACAATTTGTAAGATACATAAGAGCTCCAATTGCACTAAGATATGGTACTTCTGTTCCAAGAATATCTTCATGATCTTCACATGGATGAAATGGATCAGTTTCAACATTGAGTGATCTGACAACCATAGGAGTACTTAATGGTTTTGCCTTGTCCATATTGAAACATTTCAATATCTTTTCAGTATATGTTGTTTGATGTACAAGTAAACCATTAGGCATATGCTCAATTTGTAAACCAAGGCAATGCTTGGTTTTTCTGAGATCTTTTATTTCAAATTCTTTCTTTAGAAGTTGAATGGCTTCATGGATCTCTTTATTTGTACCTATGATGTTAAGATCATCAACATAAACAGCTATGATCACATATCCGGATGTTGTTTTCTTAATGAAAACACATGGGCAAATAAGATTATTGGTATACTCTTTGCTTATCAAGTAATCACTTAATCGTTTATACCACATGCGACCCGATTGTTTTCAACCCATATAAAGACCTTTGTAACTTGATTGAGTACATTTCTTTGGGTTTTGCATTGGTTGCTTCTGATACCTTAAATCCTTCAGGTATCTTCATATATATATCACTATCAAGTGATCCATATAGATAAGCAGTTACAACATCCATGAGATGCACTTCTAAATTTTTAGAAACTGCCAGGCTGATTAAGTATCTAAAAGTAATTGCATCCATAACAGGAGAATAAGTTTTCCTCATAATCCATTCATGGTCTTTGAGAGAAATCTTGAGTTACAAGTCTAGCTTTACCTTGTACTTCATTTTTTTTTCATTTCTTTTTCGGATAAAAATTCATTTTATATCTCATACGTTTCACAAATTTAAAAGTGATAACGATTGATCCGAAAACTTTTCTTTTATTGAGCGATTCTAATTTAGCTCGTATTGTTTCTTTCCATTGAGCTCACTCATGTCTATTTTGACATTTAATGACAGATTTTAGTTCTGGATCATCATCATTATTCATGATGCCATATGCAACATTATATGAAAATATCTCATCAAGATTTTTCATGTCATTTCTGTTCCATAATTTTTTTTTTGAATGTGCATAATTGATTACAATTTCCATATTGACATCATCAATCTCCTCTGCAAAAGGAGTATTGATTTGTGGTTCTTTTTGAACACTTACGTTTACCTCATTATCAGCTGATTTTCTTTTTCGAAGATTTTTATCTTTGGAACCAATTGGTCTCCCACGTTTCTGGCGTGACAAAGACTCATGAGTGATATTATTGCCAGCTTTTAGAATTTCAATTCTAGCTGAAGCATTTACTGCTAGTATATATGATTTAGTCACTCCTTTTTGTATCTGTAAATACATTAGGTAATTTATTTGCAAGTTCTTGCATATGTATTATTTTTGAACTTTTCTTTTCGCATTCTTTTGTGCGATGATCAAGATACATTAATTTATGTTCACATCATGAAACATATTTTTCTTTATATTTCATTTCTCCCCCTAATATAGGGAACAATTTTTTATTATAATGACAATCAGCAAAATGTGCTGTAAAAACATCACCTATCATGGATTCAATATATCTTATGATTGAAGATGTTTCATATCCAACATATATTTTCATACTTCTTTGAGGAACCATTGTTGTGGTGGTGCAATTAAAAATACACTGCACAACTAAATGTTCTAAGATGGAAAATATTTGGCTCTCGACCAAAATTAAGTTGGTAATGGAGAATATTTATGACTTGCACTTGGTTTAATGTGAATTAATGTCGCATCATGTAAATTTACATGTCCCCATATAAATATTGAGAGTTTTGTACTCATTACCAATTGTCTAGTTATTAGCTGCAAGCGTTTATCTATTGATTCAGCTAAACCAATTTTTTTTTTGTATGCACATGAGCAACTGGATGTTCAACAACAATCCTTGTAGATATATAATAATCATTAAATGCTTGAGATGTTAACTCACCAGCATTATCAAGTCTCATCCTTTTTAATGGTGTAATCATAATAATGTGTTCTCAATTTAATAATTTGTGCAAGAAACTTTGCAAATGCCATATTACGGCTTGATAACACAAACATGAGACCATCCGCTAGATGCGTCTATTAGAACCATAAAATATCAAAATGGTCCACATGATGGATGAATTGGTCCATATATATAACCTTGAATTCTTTCAAGAAACATTTGTGATTCCTTTTCACAATATACTTTTCATTAATCACCATATGTGCTTTTCATTAATCACCATATGTACTTTTTCATTAATCATCATATGTACCTTTTCATTAATCACCATAAGTGCTTTTCATTAATCACCATATGTGCTTTTCATTAATCACCATATGTGCTTTTTCATTAATCACCATATGCTCTTTTCATCATATATCATTTTCATCATATGCGCTTTTAATCATATGCGCTGCGCTTTTCATCATATGCGCTTTTAATCATATGCGCTGCGCTTTTCATCATATGCGCTTTTCATCATATGCGCTTTTAATCATATGCGCTGCGCTTTTCATTATATGCGCTTTTCAGTGCTACATAGGTATTTCTCATTTCCGGTTATCATTGACTGATAATCATATCCATTATGATATATATCAGAGAAACTTAACAAATTTCTCTTTGATTTGGGAGAAAACAAAGCATTGTTTATCAGAAAATTCGTACCATTTGGTAATATGAATTTTTGCCTTTTCCGTTCCTTATATCAAGTTTGCAATACCTGATATAGTATTTATAATTCTTCATTTGATTTAAATCAATGAAATATTTCTTAAATTTGATCATAGTGTGTATGTTACTACTATCTGCAATACATAGGTCTTTACCATTTAATTGATGTTGTATTTCAGCAGGATTCATACTAAAACTTCAAATAAGATAAGCAAATAATGAGTTACTATATTTCAGCAAGATAATCAAATTATATTACCTGCAAACAAGTTACAATCTGAAGTACATAAAAGATAACACTTAATAAACATACGCGTTATGGTCTAAAACCATTTATTTATGATTGATACATAACAAGCTAGGTATCATAGAAAATTCAAACCAATTAAGTCTCAAGGTAGCTCAGGGTTTATTTAATCAAGATTTTTCAACAGATTCACTCTCGTTTTCTTTTCTTTTGGGACTTATTTGTAGAGATAAACAAGATGTTCATGTATTCAAGAAATACTAGACTGATGATCCACGTTACCAGATCATTAATAAGAATCTCCGGGATTCTTATAAGAGCGTCTACTAACATCTTCAATTTTATTCTTTCATGGATCACCGTTATTTCTTGATAATTAATATCGTATCTATCTTTGAGTATTTTCCATAATCACTTGGATCTTCGATCATATAATATGTAGATTCTAAGGACTCGTCAATATGTTTGCTAAGAAAAATACTTGTTCTTGCTTTCTCTTGTTCGGAACAATTGTTATTTCCATTCAGGGTTTCTAAAATACTGATTGATTCGAGATGTTTTTCTACATTCAAAACCTATGTTAAGTAGTTGTTCCCACTTGATTCTAAAGGAGCAAATTTAAGCTTTTTCAAATTCGACATTTTCTATTATCAAAAGATGAATAACATAAATCATAATCATAATCAACTTCTATTCATAGACAAATAATAAAATGAAATTAGAATCATTTTGAATTCATAAGTAGAAAACAGCAGAATAATGGCATGATTACAAATGATAAAACCACAAGAGCAGGATAGAATGTAGGTTCACCCAGTGGTATATTAGCAACAATGATGATAGTTTGTATGACTAATACAATAGGAAAAATCATCCTTGTGTGAATCATCTTTATAAAAAAAAATTTGAGAGTGGTAATCTGAGAAATGAAGATTGATTTGTGAAAATGTGAAAACGGAGATGTTTATTTTATATTTGAAAAATATAGTCGTTGTAACGTCGTCAGTTGACGTTAACAACCGTTATGTATATATGACTGTTGTAACGTCGTTAGTTGATGTTAACGACTATTATGTACTCGTTGTATTAATAATAATTTTAATAAAAGAATTTTATTAGTACAAATACGATTACTATAAATACATTTAGTACAAATACGTTTAGTATAAATACGAAGATTAAGATAATAAACATATTATGCATAAATAATAAATTTTAAGAATAAACATTAGTGTGCATGAAATAAATAATGATTAATTGAATAAGTAATCATAAATGTTAGATAACATAAATATAAATGTTAGTGAAGTTAATAAGAGTTAGATTACAGAAATATAATTCAGGCGGTATAACCGACCATATATAACTTAAATAACATAAATATAAATGTTAGTGAAGTTAATAAAAGTTAGATTACATAAATATAATTCAGGCGGTATAACCGACCATATATAACTTAATAACATAAATATAAATGTTAGTGAAGTTAATAAAAGTTAGATTACAGAAATATAATTTTACTTATAATGATAATAATATTTACCTTACTAATAAATAATAGAAGATATCGTTAAAGAATTTTTTACCTTGATTAGTGACTTGTGCTTGCTTAGATAAACCTTGATTATACGGAGCACTTCGTGCTGATAACGTATTATAATTCAGTAGGCTTATAACTATCTTTAGTGGTTTGATTCTTATGTTATAATTCAGTAGGCTTATAACTACCTTTAGTGGTTTGATTCTTGATTAAGAATACTAATAATGAAGTGTAAGAACAAATATGATAATGGAGAGAAAGAAAGAAACACTTTGTAAGTGTGAGAAATTATGCAAGTTTAATGCTTGCATTCATGAGTATTTATAGCCTAAAATCTCAATATAAAAATACATACTTTATGTATCAAAATTGACTATATGTATACACCAAAATTGACTATCCATATCTATATTATTATTATTATTATTATTATTATTATTATTATTATTATTATTATTATTATTATTATTATTATAACAACTCCGTATTAGTTAAGTGTGAATAATGTGGATTTTGCTTTTGTGTTCACATTTTTCTCTTCTAGTCCATCAAAGTTGCTATCTACTACTGTTATGAACAAGCATGATGACCCACAAATCACTAGAAACGTGTTTTTCTGCAAGATTTTTTTTTTTTTTTTTTTTTCCTAATTAGATATGATATGATATGATATGATTTATTATTTATAATGCGTCTTTCGAAAAGTTGGAGTATCTACTTAACTTCGGCCATATATGGCAACAACTAAAGACACGTGAGAAATTCAAGTATTCATACTTGTGGAATGTAGATTGTTGTAAATATGACAGCAAAACAACATTTAGAAAATAGTAATTTTGAGTAGTAAAAAGCCTCAATTTCAGTTGAAACTGGACCTGTAATCTTGAAAAAATAGGTGCAAGTTCAAATTCTGGGGGAGTTTTCTCCAAGGTTTTGTCTCTGGTATCCTTCACTCTGTGTGGGTCAAGCAGTTAACTTAAAACATTCTGGGTACGCTTTGCGCGATGGAAGCGGAGAGTTTACTTCTAACGGGTGTGTGGATAGCAAATGAGAGAATTTGATGCCAAAATTACGGTTTAAAACAAAATTGACATTATTAATTAAGTCGTGCCTACATTAAAAATAGTAATTTAGTTGGCAAATAATTGATGTTATTTAGTCGTGCCTGGATTACAAGAATGAAAACCTAACGTCAACACTGTATGCAAGGTTGCAAAATTCGCTATTCGGTGTTTAATCAGTTGAGACTTTGGAAGGAGTAATCGGAAATTCGGGGATTAATCGAATTGTACTTTATATATTTAAATATTATATTTCAAAATTTTTATGTGCAAGTATAGAAGAAAATCATAAATATAATTATAAACTTTAACATAATTGTCTAAAAATGTTCGTTTTGTTTTAAAAACCATAAAGTTGTAGTTTATTATAATGTTAAAATGCTGACCAATTTTGATTTTGACTGACTTTAATTACCAAATTCGATTTTGAGCCGTCAATTGACGTTAACCGATTAATTAAACAGATTTTGAAAAATCAGAACGGATTACTCTTAAAAATGATTAATCGAGGATTAGTCGGCGATTAATCGGGGTTTTACAACATTGATTGTAGGTATTATTTCATTATTCAAACGTTTAGGTCACTCTTTTTTTAAAAGTAAATGCACACTAACACGATTTTTACACGAATATATATATATATATATATATATATATATATATATATATATATATATATATATATATATATATATATATATATAGTGGTAGGATCAAGAGGGAAGTAACCATTCGGGGGAAGCGGGGGGAAGCAAAAACTTTTTTTTCGTTTTTTGAAAAAACTTTGTTCACGAACATTATAGATGAGATGAAAATATGAACATTTAGTAGAGACACTTTGTGATAAATATTTTTATTTTGGCGGGAAAACGCTCGAAGAAGTAATATATAACAATTATCGTGTTTTTCGAGCGTATTTTGAGGTTTTAGCTATTGGGGTTTAGATATTAGCGTTTATAGGGTTTAGATATTAGGGTTTAGAAATTTAGGGTTTAGGGTTTAGATTTAGGATTTAGATTTAGGATTTATATTGAGTTTTTAACACGGACGGTTTAGAGTTTAGGGTTTGGTGTTTTCGGTTTATGGAATAAACCCAAAACACCAAACCCTAAACCCTAAACCCTAAACCCTAAACTCTAAATCGGGCTAAATTTTACTTCACAAAACATGAAAAAAAAACGTTCATGTTCTTCACGAACAATATTATCTTGAATGTTATTTTTGTCGATCGTTTTCCCGCCTAAATAATAACATTCATCAAAAAGTGTCTCTTCTAAATGTTCATATTTTCGTGTGATCTTGATGCCAGAAAAAAAATTCAAAAAAACGAGAAAAAAAAAATTCGCTTCCCTCCGATTGGTTACTTCCCCATTGATCATGCCCCTATATATATATATATATATATATATATATATATATATATATATATATATATATATATATATATATATATATATATATATATATATATATATATATATAATATCTACTTAAGAACTTGAACTCATGACTTCAATACGGGCACTTAAACATCACTAGACCAATGACCTAATTGGTAACATTTACATCATTTTCATCTAACATTTTAAATATTGTTAAAGAAAATGATAAATTATCTTTAAAGAGAAGATTACTCTTTATTCTTTATAGATACAGATAACTATTACGGTCGATAATGATAAAAAAAAAATATCCATAAGAAAATGGAAATTCAACGAATTTTAGTCAGCGAATAATTATCGGTTCCATAATAAAACAAAAAGAAATATTTAAATGAATCCAACTTTTAAATTGAGACTCAAAGGACCTATCAGAGTGCGACATGTGGAGTGCTAATCACATGTGATTGGAAAAAAAAAATTCAAATTTTTTTTCGAGAACAATTTTTTTTCGAAATTTTTATTTTTTTCAATTTTGTTTTTTCAATCACATGTGATTGAATTTGACATATAGTAAATCATATGTGATTCTGCATGCCAATCACATGTGATTGTAAAACTCAATCTCATGTGATTCTGAATGTCAAATCCAATCACATGTGATTGAAAAAAAAATTCAATTTTTTTTCAAACACATGTGATTGGATTTACATGTGATTGTAAAACTCAATCACATGTGATTGAAAAAAAAATTCAAAATTTTTTTTTCAAGCACATGTGATTGAATTTGACATGCAGAATCACAGTGATTGGATTTAACATGCAAAATTTGTATTTAAAAAAATAAAATATAAACAAAAAAATTGAAAAAAATCAATTTAAAAAAAAAAATTAAAATAAAAAAAACATTTTTTTTCAATCACATGTAATTGTCGCTCCATATGTAGCGCTTTGATTAGTACATTGAATTTCAAGCAAATTTTTAGATTCAAGGGATTACAACTCATAAAACAAAATATATAGATATATTACACTATTATTTTTATACTAATGGATACTCCATCAGTCCCGTGCATATTAATGGTCTCCAGACATAAAACAGAGAGTTGAAGGAAATATCATAAAAAAACTCTACATGCGGTATACTTTTCAGTTTTGCTATTATTTTTTCTTTGTTCTTTAATCATATTCACATACATAGAACATAATAGAACTTAAGTTGCTTAATTATTTTTATTTATGAAAGTAAACAATTAATTTAAGATATCAAAAATAAAATATTGAATAATAAATTAGGGACGGACCGAATATTTCCCAAAAAGATAAACGGGTAAGACTACTCTTATCCATGACAGTTGTCATACTATTATGTCACATCAGCGACACCTCAGCAACTTCTTTCTATCACTTAACTCATCACATTGCCTAGTATTTATGACACGTGTTATACAATCACACTGCATGATGAACCGCGACATTCAACGGCGGCCCAAACCGCGCCCGCTAGCATCGGCGCCGTTGAACCGCGCCACCAACCACGGCCCAGCGGCGGCCTCGATAAGAGTAGTCTAAGAAGACAAATACATTAAAAATCTATAGTTTCTATTAAAATACTATAATGATGATGTCATTATTATGCTAATTCATTTGTTAAAAAAAATTAAAAAGAAAAAGAATAAAATCTAAGCCCTTAAAATGATGTTATTAATCTAATTAATGACTAATTAAATTAAATTTATTGTTTTCTTTTTTTTTATCCAAGTATTATTTAATAATATACTCTTTGAGCCATACCCATATACTTTGTCTTTATTGATTCAATATTTTATGAAAACATATATTTTTTACACCCTGCAAGAATGCATTTTATATGTTCAATCTCAATTTCCCATTTATTTTCCTTTCTTAATAATAGTATAGAATATATATAGAATATAGATATAGATATAGCAGATTATATATCTATATAGCAGATTAACTTATACTTAATTTATTTATCTATCTATAGTTTCTATTAAAATCCTATATGATGTCATTATTAGGTTAATTCTTTTGTTAAGAAAAAATCAAAAAGAAAAAAAAATCTAAACCCTTAAGATGATGTCATTAATCTAATTAATGACTAATTAAATCTACTTATTTATTTATTTCATGTTTTTTGAGAAAATAATTCACTCTCATTAATTTTTATTATATTATTATTCAAATTCAAATATGAGTTCACTTTACGAGATTAATTACGTTATATATATATATGCAAAATACACGTCTCAATAAAAGGTTCTATGAAGACTTTTATAACAAGAAAAATAGTAATTGTGATGAAAATTGGAAGATGATGGTGAGAGAATATATGTAGTTCATTTATTCCGACCAAGTTAAGTACATCAATGTGTCTGTAAAAACAACGAGAAGTTTCTCTGTGATGACCCGGAAATTTCTGACCAAATTTAAACTTAATCTTTGTATGATTAACATTTCCGACACGATAAGCAAAGTCTGTAAAACTGAATCTCAAAATTTTTGAACTACTTTTATATATTTAAATACCCTTCGGTTGTTTTCGATGATTCGCGAACAATTATATGTAAATAGATACATATATACTGTAACTTGAAAAGGTAACAATGTATTAATTGTTTGATACCGTACATTAAACTTATTGGTTTAAATATCTATTTGAATATATATGATAAGTTGAAATATTTATTATTAAAATTTATTTATAAATAACTTCCAATGTGTATTTAAAAACTGATCTATGTATATTAAAAAGATATATACATATATATAATTTCAAGTTATTTAGTAAACGATAGTAACATTCATTTATTGATTCGATTGATATTTAGATAAGTTAACTAAAGCGTTTAAGATGAACCAGTAAAACACTAATTTGCTACAGTATTTTCAAATTGCTACAGTACCCAAAATGCTACAGTGTTTTCAAAAATCACTATTTGCTACAGTGAAATTGACTTTGCTACAGTAAATTGCTACAGTAACTTGCTACAGTAAAATACTATTTCAAAATGAAAAAATATATATATATATATTAACAAATAGCGAGACGATGATTTATAGAAGTAAATGACCAAAACACTCAAATGTATAAGTTATACCTCGAGTGGTATAGTTTATGGATGATTTAAGACTATATTTTAACAAAGGTACGTGTCACGAAATGTAAAATGCAAGTTTTCTCAGCGTACGAAAGGACATTTGAAAAACCGGAACCGGGGCATAAGTCGAGTGATGACGTACGACTTATCAGAACAAAAATTACAAATAAACTATGCACGTGAATTTAATATAATATATAATTAATTATTTAAATTATATATTATATATTAATATAAAATTATGTCGATAGCCTTAAAAAGAAATGGGTTCCAGCTGTATGAGTGTGCCATGCGATCGCATGGCATAACCACACTAAGCCCATGCGATCGCATGGCTAGGTGGGGAGGGTCAGGTCTTTAAATATCCGCTGGTTCTCCTTTTGATTCATTTTCATTTAAACACTCGCACACATACACTTATACATTATTATTATTATTATTATTATTATTATTATTATTATTATTATTATTATTATTATTATTATTATTATTATTATTATTATTGTTGTTGTTATTGTTATTATTATTATTATTATTATTAATATTATTATTAATCTTAATTAGTGATATTGGTATTACTAAATATATTATACATAAAATATTACGACGAGGTTATAGGAGTGTCATTTTCAAAATGGGTTTCGAGCGGGATAGAGCTAAGGAAATTATGGGTTATAGCTATGGAGGTTATGGGTAATATTTATGGGTACTGTTCGCAAGTCAAACCTAGTGTTTATCATCTCTGTTGCGTCTACGTACTTTCCTACAATATTGAATCTCAATATTGATACGTTGAGGACTACGGTTATTTTGTATTCCGAGTTTCGATCACATTTCGGTGAATGACTTTATATACTGCTAAGGTGAGTTTCATATGATCCCTTTTACCCTTTACATTTTTGGGCTGAGAATACATGCAAATGCTTTATTAACTGATTTTCAATATTTATATGCGTGAGTTTCATTGATCCCTTTTTAATTGCTTTTGCAATATATATTTTTGGGCTGAGAATACATGCACTTTATTTTAAACGCAATGGATACAAGTACATACTAAATTCTACACTGAGTTTGAACCGAAAATCCCTTAGCTTTGGTAACTGTTAACTGCCAGTTATAAGAACTGGTGGGCGCGAGTAGTAGTATATGGATCCATAGGGCTTGATATCCCCGTCCGAGCTAGAGCGCTAGCCTTTTAACGGACGTATGCTATTTGAGAAGCGTACACGTTGGTTTGCGTGTACTATTAAGATGATTATACAAAGGGTATAAATTATATACGTTAAGTTTAGTTACCAGGGTGCTCAATTTCGTAGAATATTTTGATAAACGTTTCTGGTTGAAACAACTGAAATCTTGTGATCCACTTTTATATACAGATTATGCGAAACACTAAAACTATGAACTCACCAACCTTTGTGTTGACACTTGTTAGCATGTTTATTCTCAGGTTCCCTAGAAGTCTTTCGCTGTTTGCTCATACATTATACAAGCTATGTGCATGGAATCTTGCATGCTTTATTCAAGAAAACGTTGCATTCAAAAAACCATCATCATGTATCTATTTTGACTGCATTGTCAACGGATGTATTATTGTAAACTATGATTTACGGTGATTTTCTATATGTAAAATTCATCAGATGTCGAAAAACTTGGAATTAAATATTCATTTATGGTATGCCTTTTCAAAAGAATGCAATGTTTACAAAACGTATCATATAGAGGTCAAATACCTCGCAATGAAATCAATGAATGACGTGTTCGTCCATATGAATTTGGAGCGATCGTCACATTCTCAGTCGAAATCTGTCGGGACATTAAACTAAATGACTTTAGCGTTTAAATTCACTTAATACCTAAATTATATCATTAAACTGTTTCGTTAAAACAAACATGTGGTTCTACGGGTCATTTCACTAGTTTATATATATAATCAATCACATATAGCAAACGAGTACCGTAGACATCGGGTAGTTTGGCATTATCGCAATTTCCAGCTTTTTATTTATCACTTTTTATAAATACCACTTTTGATGGATTCACGTTAGGTTTTGTGTTTGGCTTTCATTTATTGAATTAAGCTTGTTGTTCGAATTTTATTTTCCTTAGTTCTATCACTGCGGATTTATTTATGTTTGTCGTTTGATTGGTTTCCTATTGTCATTGAGGCCTTAATTCTATGAAGAGACCAGGGTTCGATTATGTTTTAAAAAATCCCTTATACACCAGTTGTGTTGCATTTTCGGTTACCTTTCCACGTGTAATTCTTAACGATTTTTTCTCTTTATTTATATCGTCATCAAAACACTTGTATCGTTTAAATGTTCATAACTTTTGATTGTTCTTATTTTTATTAGTTGATAGTGTCTGGTTCCTTGCTTCAGTTTAAAGCATATTTTGATTGTATTCATTCTTATTAATAAAATTTATCGGATTTAACCTTTACCCCGCAAAAATTTCTTCATCAAAGAGAAGACCTCGAACTTAACCAAATTTAGGGTTTAAAGATGACGTAGTTAATCTCATCCTTCCTTGGTTCTTTAGTCAACCAGTGACTCAACTATTCTGAAAATTTTTTAACGAAGTACTTTTAAAATTTTAAAATTGCACAGAACCCCCCAAATTTTACAGCATGACCACATAAAAATTATAATATTTATGGTTTTTTTTGAGGTAAACAACCACTAACATACCTTTCAATTATAATTACTTGTGATAATTTTTTTGAACTTTAGTTTTAATTATGGATTTACCACTACAATCAACAAATTATTTTATGTGGCCGCCCATACCACACCTCCAGGCTCCATGTCCTTACTTAGCACCAATAATTTGTTTTGGTAACATTTTTGATTTTGTTGATTTTGGTTAATATAATCTATTAATTCGATAATACACTTGTTTTTCTAAATTTTTGTTATAAAAAGTAGTGAGATTATATATATAGTGAGATTATATATATCTATCTATCTATAGTATAATTAATCTCTGTAATGATGATGTTTATAAATAAAAATTATCCAGGATTAAAAAAAAAATTTAAAAAAAAAAAGAAAGATTCTAAGCCTCAAATGATGATGTCATTAAAATAATTAATTGTATTTAATAAAAATATTAACATGTTAATTGTATAATATATGAAACATTATGTACAACCTTATGATAAAACATTTTCATTATCATATGTACAATATTTAAATCATTATGTACAACCTTATGATGAAACACCACCATTATATATACAATATTTGAAGCATTATAAAACACCATCATGATCATATGTACAAATTTTAATACAAATTGTACAATGTTTTACAAAACCCCATGACACATATGTACAAACTTTGAAGCATATTGTACAACCTTCGTATAATAATTCTATTTTAATTTTTATAAAAATTTAAGAGACATTTGTTATTAGTAATTATCATTAAATATATAAATAATTAATTTTAAACAAACTTTGTTATTATTATTCAAATAGGGGTTTCCTTTACGGGATTAATTACGTTACATATGTGTGTGAAATACATTACTCAATAAAAGGTTGTAATATAGGATTTTATGACAACAAAAATAGTAATTCTGATGAAAATTGGAAAAATGTGGTGGGAGAATAAATATAGATCGTTTATTCTGACCAAGTTAAATACATCAATATATTTGTAAAAACAATGAGAAGTTTCTTAGTCGAAATCAGTGACTCTACGGGTCCTTAAACTAAATCCTTTATTATTTACATTCACTTAATAACTAGAAGATATCATTAAAGTATTTCGATTAAACAAACTCGTAGTTTCACGGGTCATTTCATTAGTTTATACTCCATATATATTTATATTTAAAATTATTAAGTTCTAGATGCATGAACTTTTTTATAACGACATGCAAAAGGGGCAGTCTTAAATGACGTGTAGCTCTTGAAAAGAAAAAATCGTACATTTGTAGCTGCTTCTGCAAAAACGATGATACTCAACGACAAAGTTGTACCTGATTAAGGGTGTTTTCAGGACCTGGTAGTTTTAAATTTATCCAAATTTAAATACAACTGACATGTTAATTTTCAAAATCACTGTCAAGGCGAGTCCACATAGGAACACCGCTAATTACTGAATTTTATTACAAACAATCATTAAAAAATTTACGGAATGCCAAATATAATTGTAAGAACTCGTATATTTTATAATTTTATAGTATGGCCACTGAAAATTTCTTGAAAATTAGCTCACTTATGTTTTTATAATATGAGCCACTAATAGTATATATATATATATATATATATATATATATATATATATATATATATATATATATATATATATATATATATATATATATATATATATATATATATAAAAGAATGAACCTTTTTTTGCTTTTGTTTTCGCATACATGGTAACACAAACACAATTTACGCTTTTGTTAAATGGGACAAGACCTAATTATAATTTTGTTCTCCAATTTTTGAAAAAATTGGAACCACAGTTTTAATTAGTCATTCATATATTCATTTTCCTATTTCTAATTTTGAAACTCTTAATTTTAATAAGTAACATATTCTTTTAAATGTACTTTGTGGATAATTATTAGTTAATTTTTTTAACAAAAATTTACTTAAAGATTTGACAAAATAGTTAATTTATAATATAGTTCTTGTTTGTCATTAACTCATTATGGTTTAATGATCATAAATATAAATATTGGTTGAAAATCAATTTATGAATGATTATCTAATTTCATAAATTCATATATTGAAAAAGATGTACTAGATTGTATTAGCAATGATGCAATTGTGAATCAATTTTGACGTATGAAACCGCTTTGACAAATGTAAAAGTTGTTTTTAGTATTTAGTAGATTGAATATGAAATGTCCCGTTCTTATTGATTAAAAACGTTCCATATTAATTGATTTCGTTGCGAGGTTTTGACCTCTATATGAGACGTTTTTCAAAGACTGCATTCATTTTTAAACAAACCATAACCTTTATTTCATCAATAAAGGTTTAAAAAGCTTTACGTAGATTATCAAATAATGATAATCTAAAATATCCTGTTTACACACGACCATTACATAATGGTTTACAATACAAATATGTTACAACAAAATAAGTTTCTTGAATGCAGTTTTTACACAATATCATACAAGCATGGACTCCAAATCTTGTCCTTATTTAAGTATGCGACAGCGGAAGCTCTTAATAATCACCTGAGAATAAACATGCTTAAAACGTCAACAAAAATGTTGGTGAGTTATAGGTTTAACCTATATATATCAAATCGTAACAATAGACCACAAGATTTCATATTTCAATACACATCCCATACATAGAGATAAAAATCATTCATATGGTGAACACCTGGTAACCGACAATAACAAGATGCATATATAAGAATATCCCCATCATTCCGGGACACCCTTCGGATATGATATAAATTTCGAAGTACTAAAGCATCCGGTACTTTGGATGGGGTTTGTTAGGCCCAATAGATCTATCTTTAGGATTCGCGTCAATTAGGGTGTCTGTTCCCTAATTCTTAGATTACCAGACTTAATAAAAAGGGGCATATTCGATTTCGATAATTCAACCATAGAATGTAGTTTCACGTACTTGTGTCTATTTTGTAAATCATTTATAAAACCTGCATGTATTCTCATCCCAAAAATATTAGATTTTAAAAGTGGGACTATAACTCACTTTCACAGATTTTTACTTCGTCGGGAAGTAAGACTTGGCCACTGGTTGATTCACGAACCTATAACAATATATACATATATATCAAAGTATGTTCAAAATATATTTACAACACTTTTAATATATTTTGATGTTTTAAGTTTATTAAGTCAGCTGTCCTCGTTAGTAACCTACAACTAGTTGTCCACAGTTAGATGTACAGAAATAAATCGATAAATATTATCTTGAATCAATCCACGACCCAGTGTATACGTATCTCAGTATTGATCACAACTCAAACTATATATATTTTGGAATCAACCTCAACCCTGTATAGCTAACTCCAACATTCACATATAGAGTGTCTATGGTTGTTCCGAAATATATATAGATGTGTCGACATGATAGGTCGAAACATTGTATACGTGTCTATGGTATCTCAAGATTACATAATATATAATACAAGTTGATTAAGTTATGTTTGGAATAGATTTGTTACCAATTTTCACGTAGCTAAAATGAGAAAAATTATCCAATCTTGTTTTACCCATAACTTCTTCATTTTAAATCCGTTTTTAGTGAATCAAATTGCTATGGTTTCATATTTAACTCTATTTTATGAATCTAAACAAAAAAAGTATAGGTTTCTAGTCGGAAAAATAAGTTACAAGTCGTTTTTGTAAAGGTAGTCATTTCAGTCGAAAGAACGACGTCTAGATGACCATTTTAGAAAACATACTTCCACTTTGAGTTTAACCATAATTTTTGGATATAGTTTCATGTTCATAATAAAAATCATTTTCTCAGAATAACAACTTTTAAATCAAAGTTTATCATAGTTTTTAATTAACTAACCCAAAACAGCCCGCGGTGTTACTACGACGGCGTAAATCCGGTTTTACGGTGTTTTTCGTGTTTCCAGGTTTTAAATCATTAAGTTAGCATATCATATAGATATAGAACATGTGTTTAGTTGATTTTAAAAGTCAAGTTAGAAGGATTAACTTTTGTTTGCGAACAAGTTTAGAATTAACTAAACTATGTTCTAGTGATTACAAGTTTAAACCTTCGAATAAGATAGCTTTATATGTATGAATCGAATGATGTTATGAACATCATTACTACCTTAAGTTCCTTGGATGAACCTACTGGAAAAGAGAAAAATGGATCTAGCTTCAATGGATCCTTGGATGGCTCAAAGTTCTTGAAGCAAAATCATGACACGAAAACAAGTTCAAGTAAGATCATCACTTGAAATAAGATTGTTATAGTTATAGAAATTGAACCAAAGTTTGAATATGATTATTACCTTGTATTAGAATGATAACCTACTGTAAGAAACAAAGATTTCTTGAGGTTGGATGATCACCTTACAAGATTGGAAGTGAGCTAGCAAACTTGAAAGTATTCTTGATTTTATGAAACTAGAACTTTTGGAATTTATGAAGAACACTTAGAACTTGAAGATAGAACTTGAGAGAGTTCAATTAGATGAAGAAAATTGAAGAATGAAAGTGTTTGTAGGTGTTTTTGGTCGTTGGTGTATGGATTAGATATAAAGGATATGTAATTTTGTTTTCATGTAAATAAGTCATGAATGATTACTCATATTTTTGTAATCTTATGAGATATTTCATGCTAGTTGCCAAATGATGGTTCCCACATGTGTTAGGTGACTCACATGGGCTGCTAAGAGCTGATCATTGGAGTGTATATACCAATAGTACATACATCTAAAAGCTGTGTATTGTACGAGTACGAATACGGGTGCATACGAGTAGAATTGTTGATGAAATTGAACGAGAATGTAATTGTAAGCATTTTTGTTAAGTAGAAGTATTTTGATAAGTGTATTGAAGTCTTTCAAAAGTGTATAAATACATATTAAAACACTACATGTATATACATTTTAACTGAGTCGTTAAGTCATCGTTAGTCGTTACATGTAAGTGTTGTTTTGAAACCTTTAGGTTAACGATCTTGTTAAATGTTGTTAACCCAATGTTTATAATAACAAAAGAGATTTTAAATTATTATATTATCATGATATTATGATGTACGAATATCTCTTAATATGATATATATACATTAAATGTCGTTACAACGATAAACGTTACATATATGTCTCGTTTCAAAATCATTAAGTTAGTAGTCTTGTTTTTACATATGTAGTTCATTGTTAATATAATTAATGATATGTTTACTTATCATAATATCATGTTAACTATATATATAACCATATATATGTCATCATATAGTTTTTTACAAGTTTTAACGTTTGTGAATCACCGGTCAACTTGGGTGGTCAATTGTCTATATGAAACCTATTTCAATTAATCAAGTCTTAACAAGTTTGATTGCTTAACATGTTGGAAACATTTAATCATGTAAATATCAATCTCAATTAATATATATAAACATGGAAAAGTTCGGGTCACTACAGTACCTACCCGTTAAATAAATTTCGTCCCGAAATTTTAAGCTGTTGAAGGTGTTGACGAATCTTCTGGAAATAGATGCGGGTATTTCTTCTTCATCTGATCTTCACGCTCCCAGGTGAACTCGGGTCCTCTACGAGCATTCCATCGAACCTTAACAATTGGTATCTTGTTTTGCTTAAGTCTTTTAACCTCACGATCCATTATTTCGACGGGTTCTTCGATGAATTGAAGTTTTTCGTTGATTTGGATTTCATCTAACGGAATAGTGAGATCTTCTTTAGCAAAACATTTCTTTAAATTCGAGACGTGGAAAGTGTTATGTACAGCCGCGAGTTGTTGAGGTAACTCTAGTCGGTAAGCTACTGGTCCGACACGATCAATAATCTTGAATGGTCCAATATACCTTGGATTTAATTTCCCTCGTTTACCAAATCGAACAACGCCTTTCCAAGGTGCAACTTTAAGCATGACCATCTCTCCAATTTCAAATTCTATATCTTTTCTTTTAATGTCAGCGTAGCTCTTTTGTCAACTTTGGGCGGTTTTCAACCGTTGTTGAATTTGGATGATCTTCTCGGTAGTTTCTTGTATAATCTCTGGACCCGTAATCTGTCTATCCCCCACTTCACTCCAACAAATCGGAGACCTGCACTTTCTACCATAAAGTGCTTCAAACGGCGCCATCTCAATGCTTGAATGGTAGCTGTTGTTGTAGGAAAATTCTGCTAACGGTAGATGTCGATCCCAACTGTTTCCGAAATCAATAACACATGCTCGTAGCATGTCTTCAAGCGTTTGTATCGTCCTTTCGCTCTGCCCATCAGTTTGTGGATGATAGGCAGTACTCATGTCTAGACGAGTTCCTAATGCTTGCTGTAATGTCTGCCAGAATCTTGAAATAAATCTGCCATCCCTATCAGAGATAATAGAGATTGGTATTCCATGTCTGGAGACGACTTCCTTCAAATACAGTCGTGCTAACTTCTCCATCTTGTCATCTTCTCTTATTGGTAGGAAGTGTGCTGATTTGGTGAGACGATCAACTATTACCCAAATAGTATCAAAACCACTTGCAGTCCTTGGCAATTTAGTGATGAAATCCATGGTAATGTTTTCCCATTTCCATTCCGGGATTTCGGGTTGTTGAAGTAGACCTGATGGTTTCTGATGCTCAGCTTTGACCTTAGAACACGTCAAACATTCTCCTACGTATTTAGCAACATCGGCTTTCATACCCGGCCACCAAAAATGTTTCTTGAGATCCTTGTACATCTTCCCCGTTCCAGGATGTATTGAGTATCTGGTTTTATGATCTTCTCTAAGTACCATTTCTCTCATATCTCCAAATTTTGGTACCCAAATCCTTTCAGCCCTATACCGGGTTCCGTCTTCCCGAATATTAAGATGCTTCTCCGATCCTTTGGGTATTTCATCCTTTAAATTTCCCTCTTTTAAAACTCCTTGTTGCGCCTCCTTTATTTGAGTAGTAATGTTATTATGAATCATTATATTCATAGATTTTACTCGAATGGGTTCTCTGTCCTTCCTGCTCAAGGCATCGGCTACCACATTTGCCTTCCCCGGGTGGTAACGAATCTCAAAGTCGTAATCATTCAATAATTCACTCCACCTACGCTGCCTCATATTCAGTTGTTTCTGATTAAATATGTGTTGAAGACTTTTGTGGTCGGTATATATAATACTTTTGACCCCATATAAGTAGTGCCTCCAAGTCTTTAATGCAAAAACAACCGCGCCTAATTCCAAATCATGCGTCGTATAATTTTGTTCGTGAATCTTCAATTGTCTAGACGCATAAGCAATCACCTTCGTTCGTTGCATTAATACACAACCGAGACCTTGCTTTGATGCATCACAATAAATCACAAAATCATCATTCCCTTCAGGCAATGACAATATAGGTGCCGTAGTTAGCTTTTTCTTCAATAACTGAAACGCTTTCTCTTGTTCATCATTCCATTCAAATTTCTTCCCTTTATGCGTTAATGCAGTCAAGGGTTTTGCTATTCTGGAAAAGTCTTGGATGAACCTTCTGTAGTAACCAGCTAGTCCTAAAAACTGGCGTATGTGTTTCGGAGTTTTCGGGGTTTCCCACTTTTCAACAGTTTCTATCTTTGCCGGATCCACCTTAATACCTTCTTTGTTCACTATGTGACCGAGGAATTGAACTTCTTCCAACCAAAATGCACACTTTGAAAACTTAGCGTACAATTCTTCCTTCCTCAATACTTCTAACACCTTTCTCAAATGTTCACCGTGTTCTTGGTCATTCTTTGAGTAAATAAGTATGTCATCAATGAAAACAATGACAAACTTGTCAAGGTATGGTCCACACACTCGGTTCATAAGGTCCATGAACACAGCTGGTGCATTAGTTAAACCAAACAGCATGACCATAAACTCGTAATGACCGTAACGTGTTCTGAAAGCAGTCTTTGGAATATCATCTTCTTTCACCCGCATTTGATGATACCCGGAACGTAAGTCAATCTTTGAATAAACAGACGAGCCTTGTAGTTGATCAAATAAGTCGTCGATTCTCGGTAGTGGGTAGCGGTTCTTGATGGTAAGTTTGTTCAACTCTCGGTAGTCGATACACAACCTGAATGTACCATCTTTCTTCTTGACAAACAAAACAGGAGCTCCCCACGGTGATGTGCTTGGTCGAATGAAACCACGCTCTAAAAGTTCTTGTAATTGGCTTTGCAGTTCTTTCATCTCGCTGGGTGCGAGTCTGTAAGGAGCACGAGCTATTGGTGCAGCTCCTGGTACAAGATCTATTTGAAATTCAACGGATCGATGTGGGGGTAATCCCGGTAATTCTTTCGGAAATACATCGGGAAATTCTTTTGCAATGGGAACATCATTGATGCTCTTTTCTTCAGTTTGTACTTTCTCGACGTGTGCTAGAACAGCATAGCAACCTTTTCTTATTAGTTTTTGTGCCTTCAAATTACTAATAAGATGTAGCTTCGTGTTGCCCTTTTCTCCGTACACCATTAAGGGTTTTCCTTTTTCTCGTATAATGCGAATTGCATTTTTGTAACAAACGATCTCCGCTTTCACTTCTTTCAACCAGTCCATACCGATTATCACATCAAAACTCCGTAACTCTACTGGTATCAAATCAATCTTAAATGTTTCGCTAACCAGTTTAATTTCTCGATTTCGACATATATTATCTGCTGAAATTAATTTACCATTTGCTAATTCGAGTAAAAATTTACTATCCAAAGGCGTCAATGGACAACTTAATTTAGCACAAAAATCTCTACTCATATAGCTTCTATCCGCACCCGAATCAAATAAAACGTAAGCAGATTTATTGTCAATAAGAAACGTACCCGTAACAAGCTCCGGGTCTTCCTGTGCCTCTACCGCATTAATATTGAAAACTCTTCCACGGCCTTGTCCATTCGTGTTCTCCTGGTTCGGGCAATTTCTAATAATGTGGCCTGGTTTTCCACATTTATAACAAACTACATTGGCATAACTTGCTCCGACACTACTTGCTCCTCCATTACTCGTTCCGACACCATTTGTTCCTTTCGATCTATTAACCCCTGGTCCGTAGACCTCACACTTCGCCGCGCTATGACCATTTCTTTTACACTTGTTGCAAAATTTGGTGCAGAACCCCGAGTGATTCTTTTCACACCTTTGGCATAGCTGCTTCTGATTGTTGTTGTTGTTGCGGTTATTATTGTTGTTGGGATGATTGTTGTAGTTGCTGTTGTTGTTGTTGTTGTTGTTGTTGGGCCGTTTGTTGTAGTTGCGATTGATGTTGCGATTGTTGGGATAATTGTTGCGATTATTGCTGTAATTGCTGTTGTTGTTGTATTGGTGATTCTTATCACCGTTTTCCTCCCACTTTCTTTTGACTTGCTTCACATTGGCCTCTTCAGCAGTCTGTTCTTTAATTCTTTCTTCAATCTGGTTCACTAGTTTGTGAGCCATTCTACATGCCTGTTGTATGGAGGCGGGCTCGTGTGAACTTATATCTTCTTGGATTCTTTCCGGTAATCCTTTCACAAACGCGTCGATCTTCTCTTCCTCATCTTCGAATGCTCCCGGACACAATAAGCACAATTCTGTGAATCGTCTTTCGTACGTGGTAATATCAAATCCTTGGGTTCGTAACCCTCTAAGTTCTGTCTTGAGCTTATTGACCTCGGTTCTGGGACGGTACTTCTCGTTCATCAAGTGCTTGAATGCTGACCACGGTAGTGCGTACGCATCATCTTGTCCCACTTGCTCTAGATAGGTATTCCACCATGTTAACGCAGAACCTGTGAAGGTATGCGTAGCGTACTTCACTTTGTCCTCTTCAGTACACTTACTTATGGCAAACACCGATTCAACCTTCTCGGTCCACCGTTTCAATCCGATCGGTCCTTCGGTTCCATCAAATTCTAAAGGTTTGCAGGCAGTGAATTCTTTGTAGGTGCATCCTACACGATTTCCTGTACTGCTAGATCCAAGGTTATTGTTGGTATGTAGCGCAGCCTGTACTGCGGCTATGTTTGAAGCTAGAAAAGTACGGAATTCCTCTTCATTCATATTCACGGTGTGTCGAGTAGTCGGTGCCATTTCCTTCAAAATAGTTAAATGGAACAAGTTAATCATACAGAATATTAAGAGTAGTTAATAGTATTTCGTAGCATAATATGAACTCATTTATAAAAGCTTTTTCTTCATATTAGCGTTTTATAAGTTTAAATTCGGGTAGTACCTACCCGTTAAGTTCATACTTAGTAGCTAATATACAATTCAACTACTACAATTCTATATGAAAAACTGATTATAATAATATTTCGCGTTCAAACTTTTATACAATATTTTACAAACTTACAATACCGCTTATTTTACATAAAGCATGAAATATAGCACACAATAACTTTGATACAAGATAGTTGTGAAGACAATTCTAGCTAGTACAAAAGTCGTTCAGCAAAGGCAATAAAGACACGTAATTCATACGTCCAGAAACAAGTCATGCATTCTGGTTTTACTAGGACTACTTCCCATCCTTGGTCTTGTGCAACATAACCGTTATGGCCGTTGATAAGACAGCGTGTTGTAACGTCATCAAAGGGACGAGGGTTACGTAATGTCCAACAGTCCCGTAATAATCTAAAAACCTCATTTCTTACCCCAATTACCGACTCCGTCACTTGTGGAAACGTTTTGTTTAATAGTTGTAGCCCGATGTTCTTGTTCTCACTTTGGTGAGAAGCGAACATTACTAATCCGTAAGCATAACATGCTTCTTTATGTTGCATGTTAGCCGCTTTTTCTAAATCACGAAGTCCAATATTCGGATATATTGAGTCAAAATAATTTCTTAACCCGTTGCGTAAAATAGCATTTGGGTTCCCCGCAATATATGCGTCAAAGTAAACACATCGTAACTTATGGGTTTCCCAATGTGATATCCCCCATCTTTCAAACGAAAGTCTCTTATAAACCAAGACATTCTTGGAACGTTCTTCGAATGTCTTACAAACTGATCTCGCCTTAAATAGTTGTGCCGAAGAATTCTGGCCGACTCTAGACAAGATTTCATCAATCATGTCTCCGGGTAGGTCTCTTAAAATATTGGGTTGTCTATCCATTTTGTGTTTTTAAACTGTAAAATAGACAAAAGTTAGATTCATAAAAAAAAATACTTATTAATACAAGCAATTTTTACATATATCATAAAGCATAAGAACACTATATTCCATATATTACACCACACGAATACAACTATCTTATTCCGACTCGCTCGTTTCTTCTTCTTCGGTTTTGGTTCGTTTTGCCAAGTTTCTAGGGATATATGATGTTCCCCTAATACGAGCCGTCGTTGTCCACATTGGTTTAGAAAAACCTGGTGGTTTAGAGGTTCCCGGGTCATTGTTACAACTTAAGGACTTCGGGGGTTGACGATACATATAAAGTTCATCGGGGTTGGAATTAGATTTCTCTATTTTTATGCCCTTTCCCTTATTATTTTCTTTTGCCTTTTTAAATTCAGTTGGGGTAATTTCTATAACATCATCGGAATTCTCGTCGGAATCCGATTCATCGGAGAATTGGTAATCCTCCCAATATTTTGCTTCCTTGGCGGAAACACCATTGACCATAATTAACTTTGGTCGGTTGGTTGAGGATTTTCTTTTACTTAACCGTTTTATTATTTCCCCCACCGGTTCTATTTCTTCATCCGGTTCCGATTCTTCTTCCGGTTCCGATTCTTCTTCCGGTTCCGACTCTTCTTCCGGTTCCTCTTCGGGAACTTGTGAATCAGTCCACAAATCATTCCAATTTACATTTGACTCTTCATTATTATTAGGTGAGTCAATGGGACTTGTTCTAGAGGTAGACATCTATCACATAATATCAAACACGTTAAGAGATTAATATATCACATAATATTCATATGTTAAAAATATATAGTTTCCAACAAAAATGTTAAGCAATCATTTTTAAAGAAAACACGGTCGAAGTCCAGACTCACTAATGCATCCTAACAAACTCGATAAGACACACTAATGCAAATTTTCTGGTTCTCTAAGACCAACGATCTGATACCAACTGAAATGTCCCGTTCTAATTGATTAAAAACGTTCCATATTAATTGATTTCGTTGCGAGGTTTTGACCTCTATATGAGACGTTTTTCAAAGACTGCATTCATTTTTAAACAAACCATAACCTTTATTTCATCAATAAAGGTTTAAAAAGCTTTACGTAGATTATCAAATAATGATAATCTAAAATATCCTGTTTACACACGACCATTACATAATGGTTTACAATACAAATATGTTACAACAAAATAAGTTTCTTGAATGCAGTTTTTACACAATATCATACAAGCATGGACTCCAAATCTTGTCCTTATTTAAGTATGCGACAGCGGAAGCTCTTAATAATCACCTGAGAATAAACATGCTTAAAACGTCAACAAAAATGTTGGTGAGTTATAGGTTTAACCTATATATATCAAATCGTAACAATAGACCACAAGATTTCATATTTCAATACACATCCCATACATAGAGATAAAAATCATTCATATGGTGAACACCTGGTAACCGACAATAACAAGATGCATATATAAGAATATCCCCATCATTCCGGGACACCCTTCGGATATGATATAAATTTCGAAGTACTAAAGCATCCGGTACTTTGGATGGGGTTTGTTAGGCCCAATAGATCTATCTTTAGGATTCGCGTCAATTAGGGTGTCTGTTCCCTAATTCTTAGATTACCAGACTTAATAAAAAGGGGCATATTCGATTTCGATAATTCAACCATAGAATGTAGTTTCACGTACTTGTGTCTATTTTGTAAATCATTTATAAAACCTGCATGTATTCTCATCCCAAAAATATTAGATTTTAAAAGTGGGACTATAACTCACTTTCACAGATTTTTACTTCGTCGGGAAGTAAGACTTGGCCACTGGTTGATTCACGAACCTATAACAATATATACATATATATCAAAGTATGTTCAAAATATATTTACAACACTTTTAATATATTTTGATGTTTTAAGTTTATTAAGTCAGCTGTCCTCGTTAGTAACCTACAACTAGTTGTCCACAGTTAGATGTACAGAAATAAATCGATAAATATTATCTTGAATCAATCCACGACCCAGTGTATACGTATCTCAGTATTGATCACAACTCAAACTATATATATTTTGGAATCAACCTCAACCCTGTATAGCTAACTCCAACATTCACATATAGAGTGTCTATGGTTGTTCCGAAATATATATAGATGTGTCGACATGATAGGTCGAAACATTGTATACGTGTCTATGGTATCTCAAGATTACATAATATATAATACAAGTTGATTAAGTTATGGTTGGAATAGATTTGTTACCAATTTTCACGTAGCTAAAATGAGAAAAATTATCCAATCTTGTTTTACCCATAACTTCTTCATTTTAAATCCGTTTTTAGTGAATCAAATTGCTATGGTTTCATATTGAACTCTATTTTATGAATCTAAACAAAAAAAGTATAGGTTTCTAGTCGGAAAAATAAGTTACAAGTCGTTTTTGTAAAGGTAGTCATTTCAGTCGAAAGAACGACGTCTAGATGACCATTTTAGAAAACATACTTCCACTTTGAGTTTAACCATAATTTTTGGATATAGTTTCATGTTCATAATAAAAATCATTTTCTCAGAATAACAACTTTTAAATCAAAGTTTATCATAGTTTTTAATTAACTAACCCAAAACAGCCCGCGGTGTTACTACGACGGCGTAAATCCGGTTTTACGGTGTTTTTCGTGTTTCCAGGTTTTAAATCATTAAGTTAGCATATCATATAGATATAGAACATGTGTTTAGTTGATTTTAAAAGTCAAGTTAGAAGGATTAACTTTTGTTTGCGAACAAGTTTAGAATTAACTAAACTATGTTCTAGTGATTACAAGTTTAAACCTTCGAATAAGATAGCTTTATATGTATGAATCGAATGATGTTATGAACATCATTACTACCTTAAGTTCCTTGGATGAACCTACTGGAAAAGAGAAAAATGGATCTAGCTTCAATGGATCCTTGGATGGCTCAAAGTTCTTGAAGCAAAATCATGACACGAAAACAAGTTCAAGTAAGATCATCACTTGAAATAAGATTGTTATAGTTATAGAAATTGAACCAAAGTTTGAATATGATTATTACCTTGTATTAGAATGATAACCTACTGTAAGAAACAAAGATTTCTTGAGGTTGGATGATCACCTTACAAGATTGGAAGTGAGCTAGCAAACTTGAAAGTATTCTTGATTTTATGAAACTAGAACTTTTGGAATTTATGAAGAACACTTAGAACTTGAAGATAGAACTTGAGAGAGTTCAATTAGATGAAGAAAATTGAAGAATGAAAGTGTTTGTAGGTGTTTTTGGTCGTTGGTGTATGGATTAGATATAAAGGATATGTAATTTTGTTTTCATGTAAATAAGTCATGAATGATTACTCATATTTTTGTAATCTTATGAGATATTTCATGCTAGTTGCCAAATGATGGTTCCCACATGTGTTAGGTGACTCACATGGGCTGCTAAGAGCTGATCATTGGAGTGTATATACCAATAGTACATACATCTAAAAGCTGTGTATTGTACGAGTACGAATACGGGTGCATACGAGTAGAATTGTTGATGAAATTGAACGAGAATGTAATTGTAAGCATTTTTGTTAAGTAGAAGTATTTTGATAAGTGTATTGAAGTCTTTCAAAAGTGTATAAATACATATTAAAACACTACATGTATATACATTTTAACTGAGTCGTTAAGTCATCGTTAGTCGTTACATGTAAGTGTTGTTTTGAAACCTTTAGGTTAACGATCTTGTTAAATGTTGTTAACCCAATGTTTATAATAACAAAAGAGATTTTAAATTATTATATTATCATGATATTATGATGTACGAATATCTCTTAATATGATATATATACATTAAATGTCGTTACAACGATAAACGTTACATATATGTCTCGTTTCAAAATCATTAAGTTAGTAGTCTTGTTTTTACATATGTAGTTCATTGTTAATATAATTAATGATATGTTTACTTATCATAATATCATGTTAACTATATATATAACCATATATATGTCATCATATAGTTTTTTACAAGTTTTAACGTTTGTGAATCACCGGTCAACTTGGGTGGTCAATTGTCTATATGAAACCTATTTCAATTAATCAAGTCTTAACAAGTTTGATTGCTTAACATGTTGGAAACATTTAATCATGTAAATATCAATCTCAATTAATATATATAAACATGGAAAAGTTCGGGTCACTACAGAATATACGATATTTTTGCATTAATAATATGCTTTTGTTTGATGTGTTTGTAATGACCCAATTCAATCTGACCCAACACATTCAATTTTTCATTTAACTTTAGTATTTAGTAGTGTAAATATAAGATATTTTGTATTAATGATATGTGATGATATGCATAAGGATCTGTCTCCGAAAGACACAATATTAGTAGCACTCCGCCTAGTGTGTACCCGGCATGAAACATGTCGGCCAAAGAATATCTTCCCTGCCCCACCTTAGTAACATGATCAGAAGGTTACTTACGTATGTATCCGGGAGGTAATCTTGTAAAAGGTTATCGGGTACCCGACGTACATGGTCTAGCATGCCTTTTTATGTGATGGTATGATTCTTGACTTCTCGATGCTTTGTACTCGGCTAAGTGATGCCGGTAGCCTGCACACTTGTCCGGGCAGGATGAGTTTTGTGTAACGCAAGAAATATATTTCGCAGGGTACTTATTACACACTTTATGCAACATAATTTGATCATGCATAGTAAGTAATCAAAATCTGCTACAAAAATGCCGAGCAATTTATGAAGAACATGGAAATAACTCAGAAGGAATGCAACAAACAAGTTATAGGGGAAAAATTTGTAAAACCCGTAATTTTGAATATAAGGTTTATGTTTTTAACCACAAAATTATATAGTCTGTTATATGGCGTTTTAAATATAACTTAAAAAATGATTAAAAGGATCAATTTCAGTTATCTAATAATTTGCAAATGAAAATAAAATGAAGTTTAGCAAGTGACTTGTCAATAAACCAAGAATTAAAAAAACAAGGATCAACAGATTAATATATATATATATATATATATATATATATATATATATATATATATATATATATATATATATGTATACACACACACACAACAACAACAACAACAACAACAACAACAACAACAACAACAACAACAACAACAAAAAAACCAAATCTCACGTACGAGAGGTATGGGAGATGTAGACAATCCTTCCGGAAAATTGACAAAAATACACTTATTCAAAGTTTTTAAGCAATATACACTTTTTTCAAACAAATTGGCAATATACACTATTGAGTCGACCATCATTTTGGTAGATCACATGTATAGTTTGATGACCCGAAAAATTCTGGCCAAATTTAAACTTAATCTTGTATGATTAACGTTTCCGACACGATAAACAAAGTCTATGAAGTTAAATCTCAAAATTTTGAACTGTTCAATTAACCTTCGATTGTTCTCAACGAAACGCGAACAATTATATATAGATACATATACTATAACTTGAAAATGTAACAAAGTGTTGAGGATATGATACTGTGCATTAAACTTATTGGTTTGATTATCTGATTGATATATATATAACTACAGAGTTAAAAGATTATGCCAAATGATTCTAGTAAAAGATATTTACTGAGTCTCTTAAGAATTATGATATTATTACGTGTCTCTGTTGAGAGGTCCACGTTGATTTGAGAAATCATTCATTTTTAACGGTATTCGGAATAAATGGTGAATTATTTGTTTAAATAACGTAATTTGGACACATACAATAATAAGGAATATTAACTGATAAGAATTAATTATATGAATAACTTGCGATACGTATTTTAAAACGTGTTTATAAATATTGAGAATAGATATTAACTTGGTTATGAAACGTTTGATAAAAACTATTATATTAATAAATAACGAGACAATGATTTATAGAAGTAAATGACCAAAATACTCAAAAGTTTAAGATATACTTTGGGTGGTATAATTTAGGGATAATTTAAGGCTATATTTTGACAAAGGTACGTGTCCCAGAATGTAAATTACAAGTTTTCTCAGCGTACGAAGGGACACTCGAAAAACCGGAACCGGGACATAAGTCGCGTAACAACGTACGAATTATCGGAACAAAAATTACAAGTTAACTATGCATGTGAATTTAATATAATATATAATTAATTATATAAATTAAATATATTATATATATTATTAATAATTATGTCGACAAACAAAAATACAAAAAAATGTGAGCTGGATTTTGGGGCCATGCGATCGCATGGAAAATAGGCATAAAACCCATGCGATCGCATGGGGTCAGATTTCAGGAAAAGTTTATAAATTGAATCCGTTTTGCTTCGAGACACACACACACACCAATCCATCTATCTCCCTCTGTAATATATATTTATATATTATTATTATTATTATTATTATTATTATTATTATTATTATTATTATTATTATTATTATTATTATTATTAATATTATTATTATTATTATTATTATTAATTAATTAATATTATAATTAATTTTAATACTATTAGTAGTATTATTATTAATTAATATTATACATAAAATACTACGACGAGGTCATGAGCGTGTCACTTCAAAACAAGTTTTTCGAGCGGGATAAAGCTAAGGAAACTATGGGTTATAGCTATGGAGGTTAGGGGTAATATTCGTGGGTAATATTCACAAGTCAAACCTATTGTTTATCATCTCCGTT
Source organism: Rutidosis leptorrhynchoides (assembly GCF_046630445.1). Lineage (NCBI taxonomy): Eukaryota > Viridiplantae > Streptophyta > Magnoliopsida > Asterales > Asteraceae > Rutidosis > Rutidosis leptorrhynchoides. The sequence continues at coordinate 719,576,684 of NC_092333.1, forward strand.
ACGTCTACGTACTTTTTTGAAATATTGAATCACAATAATAATAAATAATCATTTATATTTTATATTTTATAAATTAATTGTGTATCCATGTCTAGTGCTCGAATATATATATTTATACAGGCTTGCATGCTAAATTTCGTCGTTAAACAGTTTATAATGAATCACGAATTAAATACATATATTATTGGTAAAAGGTATATGATATACATGTTTTTGGAAAGCTGGCGAAAAATCAATAACTTTTCATTTAGAAATCGCGTAATTTCGATGAACGAAACAAAAGATATGGTCAACTGAATTATAATTGACGTTAATTGGAATTGCTTTTGAATCTGCAATTAATATTTAAACAACTTGTTGGTAAGATTGATAAATTGAATTTTTGAATATTACCAACCGAGTAAATGAATCCTTATATAAGGTACGTCTCGTTTTGTTGAACTATTGTCAAAATTGACCTTTCGAAACGACTTTGGATAACTTTTGTATGTCGATCTCGAGCATTAGGATTGTGATACACTATGACCATACCTAGCTTGTTAAACATTTATTGACCAACATATGTTCTCTAGGTTGAGATCTACGGTTATTTGGGTATTCTGAGTTTCGATCACATTTTGGTGAACAACTTTATGTGCTGCTAAGGTGAGTTTCATTTGCTCCATTTTTAATTGCTTTTGCAATCTATATTTTTGAGCTGAGAATACATGCACTTTATTTTAAACGCAATGGATACAAGTACATACTAAATTCTACACTGAGTTTGAACCGAAAATCCCTTAGCTTTGGTAACTAGTAACTGCCAGTTATAAGAACTGGTGGGCGCGAGTAGTAGTATATGGATCCATAGGGCTTGACATCCCCGTCTGTTCCAGGTATAGAAACCCTAGCCTGAACTATAAAACAGACGTATGCTATTTGAGTTAATATACGTTGGTTTGCGTGTATTGTACATGTTGGTTGCATGTATGTCAAAACAGGGGTACTTATTATAGCGTTAAAGCTTAGTTACCAGGGTGCTCAATCTTGTAGAATATTTTGATAAACGTTTCTGGATGAAACAACTGAAATCTTGTGATCCACCTTTATATACAGATTATACGAAACATTAAAACTATGAACTCACTAACCTTTGTGTTGACACTTGTTAGCATGTTTATTCTCAGGTTCCCTAGAAGTCTTTCGCTGTTTGCTTATATGTTAGACAAGCTATGTGCATGGAGTCTTACATGGCATATTTTTCAAGGAAACGTTACATTCACCAAATCATCACCATGTATCTTATTTTGACTGCATTGTCAACGGAAGTACTATTGTAAATTATTATTTACGGTGATTGTCTATATGTAGAAATCATCAGATGTCCTTTGATTTAAATATTCATTTATGGTGTGCCTTTTCAAAAGAATGCAATGTTTACAAAATGTATCATATAGAGGTCAAATACCTCGCGATGAAATCGATGAATGACGTGTTTGTCCATATGGATTTGGAGCGATCATCACAGCTGGTATCAGAGCGTTGGTCGTAGAGAATCAGGTCTTGCATTAATGTGTCTAACTGATAGATGTTAGGATGCATTCGTAAGTCTGGACTTCGACTGTGTCTGCATGTCATAAGTTTTACTTATCATTTCTTATCATTTCTAGTCAAAGACACGTTTTACTGCATTGATTGCATGAATAGTATATAGACAAAATTCGTATCTTAATGTATCTTTTAATTTATATCTCAGCGTATATGTTACTGTAAACTTCGCCTGGCAGCTTTCGAAAAGTTCCTCCGTAATTTACGGACCCCTTGTATTATATATAGGTATTATATGTAATTAGAATATCATCCGATATCCAAAAATCAATTTATATCAAAATTCCTTTATCCAAACCGTGTAAGATGAATTCCGCATCTAGTTCGAATTCCTCAGATGCTGATAGCTATTCCGATATGGATTTTCACTCAAACTCCGAAGGTAGTGTAACCGGAATGGATCAACCAATTAGCCATCATCTATTCTGGATGGATTGGGGATGGGTTCGTAGCCTCCTCAATCATTGGAGATAGGAAGAAGGTGATCCCTTCCATCCACCAAATTTCCCTCTTGGCGAAGAACCTGAAGCACTTACCGGCGAACCTGTTCGTAATACCATTTTCTCTCTCATTTCCAGAGTTTCTCGTCATGATTATATACTACATCAAATTTTAGATCTTATTTATCCGCTCGTCGGAACCGATCATCCCGGTATAATAGAAGAAGTCAACGAGCTTCGCGCTCGGGTAGTCACTTTGGAGAATATAGTGCGAAGGTTACAAACACCAGCAGCATAACCAGTATCACCATCATCAACACCAATAGGATCATTACCACCACCAACAACCACATCCGCATCACACGCCTCAACATCACAAACTGTACCTCGGATATCAACATCATACGCACTATAGATACCAAGGAGTATCAACAACAACAAACGATGAAGTATGGATTCATAACTTCATCGGAGAAACATTCTGCGGTGATTATGTAATCTCTAAAGTCATAGAGATTATCTATTCTAGCCTTAACCATAAATCAGATCGAGTAGAAACCCTGATCGGAATGGTGTATGATTTACAAGCTAAACTTGTTATACCACAACATCAACAACACCGTCAGCCTCACCAGCATAGTCAGTGCTGTCAACATCGTCAGAATCAGCAGCACCTCTAACATCATAAGCTCCGTCAGTTCAAGAAAGCACCGTGGAAAATCATTACGAGTCAATAACGCGTATATTGTATCAACGAGTTATGAAATATTAACTCATTTCTTCTGAAGAATTTATATGTATATCTTATATATATATATTTTTAAAACTATAATAAATCTTTCTGTACTAAGCTATTATGTATGGAACTTAACTACTCAGTTAATTCATAGTAATAATATGCTATGATGTACATTCTTCGTTAGCAACTTAATCATCATTAACTGCAATCTTTGTTTCAAATTCAATGAATTTCATTTCATAATAAATCAAGTGTATTATTCAATAACATGTCTGATTTTACACTTTCATCTTCGGTACCCTCGAAACTTTCTAGACAACATCATTCGTACAAAGAAAAGTTAGCGAGAGTACTATGAGCACCAACATCCTTCACCAAGGAATAAGAATAAATAATGAAGTATTGATTTCATTAATACTCCGCAAGATTATGTAATCTTTAATATTTTAGAGATTATTCATTTCTAAGTCAAGCCAAAAATCAAATGAGCTTAATATGATATTAACTCATTAAATCCGAATTACATCCGAAGAAAATATACATACAGATATTTTCATAAAGACTGTAATGAAAATTCTTTTGTACAAAATATTAATTGTGAAATCTTTAACGGGTAGGTAATACTCGGAAAATATATAAGTTCACAATTAATATGTTACATTGTACATTCTTCAATTTTGATTCAAAAAACATTAACTATACTCACTATCTTCACAACGATATACAATCGTTTTCATACAAGTTCAATTACATATTCTGATATTGACGAATCAGAATCCAAGTCATAACTCTGAACCAGTAACATCATTCTTAGATCTCTACATCTTTCAAAGCTATACTTTGACTTCAAAACTGTGCAAGATCCTTTAACGTTGTTAATATCGAAAATAATCTTGCCATCCTTTTCAAAGTATCCAGTTTTATCACACTTTCAACTAGTCAACTTTGATTTTTCAGATTAGCCTTATTGTAACCTTGACATATACGTTCTTGTTACTGGGGAACCTTTCATGTTCCACCACATTAGCAGTAAATTTACCAACAATTTCATTTATCCTTGACCTTCCAAAAAATCCTTATACTCATTGAAACCCTATCATGTACTCATCCACATCTAGTAACAATAATGGTCATACGAATTATCGGAAATTAGCAATCAGTATTTTGAAATCTTGCAGCACGTCTACGCCAACAGTTATATAAGTACATATAACGTCTACCTCCTAGACTTACATACTTCGAATGTGAAGTTTCTGAAAAACACCCTGAACTGCGAACTAGTTCTCGAAATGCTGATGAAGCAGCAAAAACTGTAAACGACTTTAACAGTCAAAAGTTTGATGATAAAGAATGGTATGGTGGTAAAGCTGAGAAAAAGAGAAGGTTTGGAACTGAAAAACGGATTGAGCAAAGTATGAAGGAGGCTGTGGATAAATCACAAAGACTGAACCTGCCTTCAAAGAATCCAAATGATTCAGTGTCTGCTGAAATCCTTAGAAAATACCTTACTCCTTACTCTAAAACCTTTACGGACAATATTCTTCATCATCATCATTATCTTAAATATTCTAAGATATCATCATATCTTTCATTATAAATATCCTCAATATTTCTGAGGATAATTTCTTGACTATCTGAAATTATTCATTCCTTCACGCTATCTGTGTTACATCATAACAGAGACTGTGTTAGTTTCTAAATTCTGAAAAATTCGAATTTAAAATATGAATGTTTTGAAGTAGTGTTGGGAACTGAAGCATGAATTAGTATAATATAATGACACTTGATCAACGTGATTATATTACAGTAAGTCATGCTGAGTTTCTAATGGAACGTGATAAAGGTTCACAGATCACACCCTCATCATCAACCATGTTACATAACTCTTTTATTCTATATAATCTCTAAATATATCAAGAAAATATACTTCTTGATGATTCGGTCTTTTCCAGATATTCTGGTAATTTGACAAATCAAGATCGTGCCGTTACAATTTATTTCTTAGAACATTAATTATGTTCATCCGAAATTCATACCTACAAATTCTGGACCATTATCCACTTGACATAAGGTCGGGAAGAGAAATTGAAAGTATGGAGCTCTGAAATAAAAAGGAGAATATAAGCCCGATAACAACTCCGAAATTTACAAACCGTGTATATCAATGCGTATAGCAATATAAAGACACGGGAGAATGAAAAACACTATAACCCCAAGGTAATGGTAAAAGAAAGTAACTTCCTCTGGTGGTAGATGAAAAAGAAGAATGACAGATATAAAAGTTAGGAGTATATCAAGAATCAGAACTGGATGAAGCATTTCACAATCTTTTGGAAGTATGAAATGAGGAGTGGTGAAAATAATAAAACAGAAGAGGTCAATTTATAGCGAAATAACAGACAGAGCAATCAAGACAGATGACCGCATATAATTAAAGAAGATCTTAATCTCCTTAATTCCCGAAGAATCAAATCTTATTTAGATTATGAAGACTTTCTATTCCTTAAATTCCTGAAATCAATCGTTACTACGTCAAGAGATAAGACGCATCTCTATTCTCTATTTCACTTTATTACGATAACTTCCCTCATACGCTTCAAGTAATTGGATTGTTTTATCCATATTATTCAACGGTGATAAAACTCTATTTATCGACTCATATTCGTCATAAAAACATTTTTATTGTTAGCCATGACAACCTCACTCAAATTTCGGGACGAAATTTCTTTAACGGGTAGGTACTGTGATGACCCGGAAAATTCTGGCCAAATTTAAACTTAATCTTGTATGATTAACGTTTCTGACACGATAAACGAAGTCTATGAAGTTAAATCTCAAAATTTTGAACTTTTCAATTAACCTTCGATTGTTCTCAACGAAACGCGAACAATTATATATAGATACATATACTATAACTTGAAAATGTAACAAAGTGTTGAGGATATGATACTGTGCATTAAACTTATTGGTTTGATTATCTGATTGATATATTTAACTACAGAGTTAAAAGATTATGCCAAATGATTCTAGTAAAAGATATTTACTGAGTCTCTTAGGAATTATGATATTATTACGTGTCTCTGTTGAGAGGTCCACGTTAATTTGAGAAATCATTCATTTTTAACGGTATTCGGAATAAATGGTGAATTATTTGTTTAAATAACGTAATTTGGACACATACAATAATAAGGAATATTAACTGATAAGAATTAATTATATGAATAACTTGCGATACGTATTTTAAAACGTGTTTATAAATATTGAGAATAGATATTAACTTGGTTATGAAACGTTTGATAAATACTATTATATTAATAAATAACGAGACAATGATTTATAGAAGTAAATGACCAAAATACTCGAAAGTTTAAGATATACTATGGGTGGTATAATTTAGGGATAATTTAAGGCTATATTTTGACAAAGGTACGTGTCCCAGAATGTAAATTACAAGTTTTCTCAGCGTACGAAGGGACACTCGAAAAACTGGAACCGGGACATAAGTCGCGTAACAACGTACGACTTATCGGAAAAAAAATTACAAGTTAACTATGCATGTGAATTTAATATAATATATAATTAATTATATAAATTAAATATATTATATATATTATTAATAATTATGTCGACAAACAAAAATATAAAAAAATGTGAGCAGGATTTTGGGGCCATGCGATCGCATGGAAAATAGGCATAAAACCCATGCGATCGCATGGGGTCAGATTTCAGGAAAAGTTTATAAATTGAATCCGTTTTGCTTCGAGACACACACACACACACCAATCCATCTATCTCCCTCTGTAATATATATTTATATCTTATTATTATTATTATTATTATTATTATTATTATTATTATTATTATTATTATTATTATTATTATTATTATTATTATTAATTAATTAATATTATAATTAATTTTAATACTATTAGTAGTATTATTATTAATTAATATTATACATAAAATACTACGACGAGGTCATGAGCGTGTCACTTCAAAACAAGTCAAACCTAGTGTTTATCATCTCCGTTACGTCTACGTACTTTTCTAAAATATTGAATCACAATAATAATACGTAAGCATTTATATTTTATATTTTATAAATTAATTGTGTATTCATGTCTAGTGCTCGAGTATATATATTTATACAGGCTTGTATGTTAAATTTCGTCGTTAAATAGTTTATAATGAATCACGAATTAAATACATATATTATTGGTAAAAGGTATATGATATACATGTTTTTGGAAAGCTGGCGAAAAATCAATAACTTTTCATTTAGAAATCGCGTAATTTCGATGAACGAAACAAAAGATATGGTCAACTGAATTATAATTGACGTTAATTGGAATTGCTTTTGAATCTGCAATTAATATTTAAACAACTTGTTGGTAAGATTGATAAATTGAATTTTTGAAAATTACCAACCGAGTAAATGAATCCTTATATAAGGTACGTCTCGTTTTGTTGAACTATTGTCAAAATTGACCTTTCGAAACGACTTTGGATAACTTTTGTATGTCGATCTCGAGCATTAGGATTGTGATACACTATGACCATACCTAGCTTGTTAAACATTTATTGATCAACATATGTTCTCTAGGTTGAGATCTACGGTTATTTGGGTATTCTGAGTTTCGATCACATTTTGGTGAACAACTTTATGTGCTGCTAAGGTGAGTTTCATTTGCTCCATTTTTAATTGCTTTTACAATCTATATTTTTGAGCTGAGAATACATGCACTTTATTTTAAACGCAATGGATACAAGTACATACTAAATTCTACACTGAGTTTGAACCGAAAATCCCTTAGCTTTGGTAACTAGTAACTGCCAGTTATAAGAACTGGTGGGCGCGAGTAGTAGTATATGGATCCATAGGGCTTGACATCCCCGTCTGTTCCAGGTATAGAAACCCTAGCCTGAACTATAAAACAGACGTATGCTATTTGAGTTAATATACGTTGGTTTGCGTGTATTGTACATGTTGGTTGCATGTATGTCAAAACAGGGGTACTTATTATAGCGTTAAAGCTTAGTTACCAGGGTGCTCAATCTTGTAGAATATTTTGATAAACGTTTCTGGATGAAACAACTGAAATCTTGTGATCCACCTTTATATACAGATTATACGAAACATTAAAACTATGAACTCACCAACCTTTGTGTTGAAACTTGTTAGCATGTTTATTCTCAGGTTCCCTAGAAGTATTCCGCTGTTTGCTTATATGTTAGACAAGCTATGTGCATGGAGTCTTACATGGCATATTTTTCAAGGAAACGTTACATTCACCAAATCATCACCTTGTATCTTATTTTGACTGCATTGTCAACGGAAGTACTATTGTAAATTATTATTTACGGTGATTGTCTATATGTAGAAATCATCAGATGTCCTTTGATTTAAATATTCATTTATGGTGTGCCTTTTCAAAAGAATGCAATGTTTACAAAACGTATCATATAGTGGTCAAATACCTCGCAATGAAATCGATGAATGACGTGTTCGTCCATATGAATTTGGAGCGGTCGTCACATATAGAGTGATCGACTACACATTTTTTGCCTGTAGTCAATCAATTGTTAGTCGACCACTTCACAATGATGGTTGACTACGTAGTCTACTAAACATTAAAGAAGAGTTGGTCGACTATGTAGTCTACCAAGGAGTTGGTCGACCACTTCACAATGATGGTTGACTACATAGTCTACCAAACATAAAAGAGAAGTTGGTCGACCACATTAATAGTGATGGTCGACCACTTCAATAGTGATGGTTGACTACATGTTTTGAAAGTGGTCGACCACTTCATAATCATTGTGAAGTGGTCTACCAAAATTGTGGTCGACTCAATGGTGTATATTGCCATTTTTTTTTTTAAAACAGTATATATTGTTTAAAAACTTTTAAAAAGTGTATTTTTGTCAATTTTCCAATCATTCTCTTATCCTAAAATAAAGAGAAGTCATTCTCCACCCAGAGTGAAAACACTTCAAGAAGTAGAGAAAGTCCCCTCTCTGAATGTTTATTGATACGGAGATTGTTTTCGAGTGGACCTCCGGCCAATAAGTGAGAAAATGGCAACTTCTCATTGAGAATTAATATTTTAGAAAGAAATACCGTTAACATATATATTAAATTAAATATATATTTTATTCTGCATATATCAATTTAAAAAAATATTATATATATATATATATATATATATATATATATATATATATATATATATATATATATATATATATATATATATATATATATAAAGATTCAAATCCTAATAACCATAGAAAGTAAATAAATTAATTTGATATTTTAAAAAATTAATCCTTTTATCAAGTTAACAAATTGTAGTAATCGTTAATCATCCAATCATGTTAATTGTACAACTTTCATTTTAACTGGATATGTAGGTTATAAAGTAACAAATTTGAAGGTAGTTAATTTTGATATTCAATGGCACTAAAATAATTTTAAGATCTTAAACTGCAACGAAATTCATCATAATATTTTGTTATATATTCGACAGTTGTGAAATTGTATTATTAGAACTTCAGTTTAATGGACAGGGCTCATAAAATTGTTACGAACTTCACCATTAAATATTCAATATTTATAGTTGCAAAATCATATTATTGGAACTTCCGTCTAACAGACGGGCTCATAAAATTGCAAGGAACTTCACCAAAATATGTACTTCTGCTTTTGTTATATATTCAACAATTGCATAATCATATTCTTGGAATTTCTGTCCAACGGACGGGCTCATAAAACTAGTAAATATATAAATAGCTACCAATTGATAGACTCGAAGACGGTCCCATTACTTAAATTAAAATGTGGTTTCCACTTGTGAAGATTTTGTCTTGGATGAAAATGGATTTGGATAGTTTTGTTCTTAAAATTAGTTTGATATTAAGGTACGGTTCCTATATATTACAAACTAGGTTTAGAGCCCGTGCGTTGCACGGTTACTAAAAAATCGTCAAAATCATTAGTTACATATAAATCTTTTTAGTCTATAATCAATATTCAAATGAGGAAAGAATTTCAACATATAAAGATCTTAAGTTGTGATTATATCAAATTAGTAGTATTATTTAAATATGATTCATAAGTAACCATGAAAATGAATAATATCAAATATATGGTTTGCTATACATAGATACAGATTATAACCTCATACAACATATATCTCAGCTCGTGTGCACCTGAAAGACTCACATTAATTTACTTGTAAAAAGATTTAACAATAATAATATTATGCCATTTCTATAGGACGATGATTAGAAGAATGATCAATATCAAGGTTTGACATAATAGGAAGAGATTGCCACAAGAGAATTGAAGATCAAATTCAAGTGTTAATGACCCACAATAGCACAACAATTATAACAATGATCGATCAATCAAGGTTTGACAAAATGAGTCGAGATTGTCACATAAAAATGTATTTTCTAATTATTCCACATACATTTTGTGTGCAATGGTACCTATAACAAATAACCTGTTTATTCATTAGTTCATTGATTAGATTGTTCTTGTCATATCCGTATCCCTTTAGTATCCACATCTTGACAATAAACTTAAACTGGTTAGTATGACAATACATAAAACTAAAAAATTGTCCAGCACGCGAAGTAATATACTATTAACATCATTAAAATAAACAATAAGTTCATTTGGCAGTCACATATACAAATCAATAGACAAACTTAACCAAATTTTATTAACACTTTAATAAGTGACATTCTGATTTATTGAGACGTGTAAGTTCATTTGTGATAATTTGTACCGAATATTAATAACACATTGGAATAACAAAAGTAGTATTCATACTACATAACTATTCAGTTGATATAAACCACGAGTTGGCCACTTCCATGCATTTAGCCACCCACTATATATCCACCTCTCATAGTGTTCTCATTAAACTGATGATAGTCCAGATATGTTTCTTAATATCGAGAATCTTTAGTTTATGGTAAAAGATCTTAAGTTTTTTTTGTTGTTGTTGTTGTTGTTGTTGTTGTTGTTGTTGTTGTTGTTGTTGTTGTTGTTGTAATCTCTATCTCTATAAAACATCGAATAATTACAAACGAATTATTATATAAAAAAATTACATGATATTATAATTAGTAAATTTAATAAGCATAATGGAGTAATATGTAAAATATTTTTAAAATCCATTCAGTTGAACTTTGGGTATAAGAAAATAAGATGGTAAATAACCAGCTGGAATTTGTTCAGGGCTTGCAATTCTTTTACGATTCATCTGTTGCTTGATAATGAAAATAAATCATCGTTTTCAATTTTTAGTTCGAGATAAGATCATTGTATTTGATTTTGGCGGCCATTAATTTAGGGTTAATGTTTGATTATTCAGCCCTTTTAAGATAAATGGAATGCATATAATGATTGACTTTTCCAATTATTTAGTAGTCCATAGGTAATACTATTTTTTTACGTATATATTTTAAATACAGTAATACTCAAATTTTATGAGGAAGCAAAGACGTGGAATTTACAGATTTCATAATATGCTGAAATTAAGCTGCTAATGACAATTCACTTATTTTAAACTCTCTTTTATATAGATATATATAGATATAGATATTAAAATTGTTTTCATTTGTATTGTCTAGTACGAATTCCCGATACTACTTTTCATTTACAAAAATATATTATGGTTCAAATCGTCTAAAACTGATATAATTCTTTACCAAGAGTACAATGTTCATATTCATATTCTATTTATTACTGTAATCGGTTTCATAAAAACATCTTTTATTCATATTGCTCGGGTACGATATCTAATCTTATGTCAACGTTTCTGTAAATTGTATGGATTCTACTTTTTATTAAAATTAAATTGATTCGCATTGGTAATCATATTATTTATTAATGCATCTTGGTCCTATTATTGTTGAAGACACATTCAGGCATGTTTAGTTTTGCATCGGTTGATATTATATTTGAAGATAAGCTTACTTGAGGAGAACCAAGGTTCAAGTGTGGGGATTTGATATTGCTCGGTTTACACTATATTATTCTTCGCAATACTGGTTCCATTTCATTGGTTTTATATTAAGGATTGAAAATTTTATGATAATTGTAGTTGAAGATTAACGTCTTTTTGTATCATGGTGTTATTTGATTGTTTTTGGTGGTTTCAAGTGTTTCGGAGCCAAAATATCGAGTATCAAGTTCCAGGTTCGAATCGGTATTAGCGCCAAATGTTAATTGAGTTTTTGAGTTAAAAATGGTGTTTCAGGTCTCGCTATCGCGAGAATAAGGTCGAAGGCAAGCACGCGAACCGAAAAAATTTAAAGGGAACGCGAAGTTCTGAATTTTGGGACCTCGCGATCACGAGGTCCATAGTGTAAAAAATCTCGCGATCGCGAGATTGTGTCAGCCAGACCACATCTATAAATTTCAGCATTCGTTTTGGTTTTAGGGGATTACGAATTTTGGCCGTTTAGGAGCGTTTCTAGTGCGATTTTGGAGCTTCAAAGACCTATCTTAACCAATTCAAAAGGGGTTCAACATAAAGAGCTTCAATCTTTGATCATTGAACATCATTGGTACATTGTTTTTCATCAATTTTAGTGATAAAATCATGAATCGCTGTTGTTTCAATTGTTTGGTTGATTTTTCTAGCATGTTACGCTAAAATTCTTTAGTGTTTGCTCAGATGTAATAATTCTTTATTGTTGAATTGTTCTTATGTTTAAGGATTTAATGTTTTATTGATTTAGCTTTATTAAGTTTAGTCAAAGACCCATTATTATGCATGTTTTCTACTTTTGAATGGTAGTTGAAATCACAATCTTGTAATTACATCGAATGATCTTTGTAGTTAGGATTTAAGTGATTTTAATCCAGACTAAATCTTAATAGCTATATCTTATTGGTTTATGGTTATTGTGTTTAATCAAAAGATTCATTTTTGTGTGAATCGGTTACTTTACTTTAATTACATAACTTGTTGACTAGTTCACGTGAGTTTATTAGTGATGAACAAATTATGCTTCAACTCTTAGGAGATCTAGACATTTAAATATGAGTGTGAGTGGTGATTAATTGGTAATTCGATAGCACATTCGTGTAGTTACTTTGAGTGAACGTTGTAATTAATGTTTTATGTGAGTTTAACCTAGATTGAATCACGATAGTTTATTCATTTATGATTTGATTGTTTGAATGAGATTAATGTGAGTTCGTCAAGTTTGAATGATTAGGTTATAATTTATCAGACATTTAATCAGTTTTGATTTAAAGAACAATCCACGTCATTAGTGAATCATCTGAGTGAACACTGTTTCATCCATCTGGTTATTCATTTATTTACTTTTCGTATTTAGTTTAATCAAACTCCCACCTTTGTAACTTTTACTTTAGAATAGTTATTAGATTTTAAATCTTAATCAAACGCTCTTTGTGGACAAACCCGTACTTGCTAAATACTTTACTACATTGATCAGGATAGTTGCCTGATTCGTGTGTCAAAACCGTTAAGTTTCGTATCAATAATTTAGATGTAGTTTTGCCACATCACCGGTAAAACTCAGTGGTCTAATATTACTTAGTCTTCACTTTCCCTTTTTCTCATGAAGAATATCATATTCTGAGTCATTACACTTTTCCAAATCATACTAACATTAATACAGCTAGAAATCAGGCTAAATTATGCAAACACACGACATGGGTAAAGATTGCATATCACTGATTATTGACATAAGTCATTCGCGTGTTTAAATCTCACACAAACATGTGAGTCACTTCATCCTTGCCAGTGACATCTGGTACGTCTGAGCGACTAATCTCATGAAATAACGGAATCAACAATCTGGTCTGTACTGTTTAACTTTCATATGTATGGTTGACCACTTGGTACGTGCGAGTTTGATTTCATTTCGAGGAAGGTTTGACTCGTGCGGGTGAGTTCTTATCCACACGGTTGAGATCTCACTCGTGTCTCATAAGGGTCATTTTCACGGGTGACATCTCAATCGTATGGATGTTAAAGAACAGCAGTAGCTTGCTGTTTACGAGTTTTAACACCCAAAATCATGATTTTTAGCTTGGTTTGGTCAATTTAAGAGTACGTGAACATTAAATAACATACATAGAAGCTATACCAAACAACAAACAGTAAAACAAACACTAAACATCATGAATAAAAAATTCATCACTATTCAAAACATAACAAAACCAACTCTAATTCATTCAAATTATATATATATATATATATATATATATATATATATATATATATATATATATATATATATATATATATATATATATATATATATATATATATATATATATATATATATATACCTGTTTGTTTTATTCTGTAGAGCTCAGGGATTGATTATGAAAAGCTTGACTATTACAACTTTTGATTTGAAGATTGAAAGTCAGTAGTTTAGCTAGGTTTAGGAGTTTCTAAAAATTAGAAACTGAATACTACAGAACATATTTATGTAAATGAGGTTTCTTCAAAGTGAGGATAACTATTTCATAAATTGCAAGTATTTACCACTTATCTGAAACACAATCGCACTCATTAGGCAGCCTTAACGAGGCTCAAATCAAATAAACACATATTTTTTGTGACCATCGTTACAAAACTAATTCATTTGACCACTTAATAATTCTTCACTCACAATTTAATATTTCACTTTTCTAATTAATTCATATCAGTTAAACGTAATCTAAATATCATTTTGTAATTATGATATCAAATAATACAAAGTCACGTATTCTGTTTAGGCCACTAACCAGTGTGCTACACACATTACATGTGACTGCTCTAGATTAGTGTAGTAACAGATAGATAGATAGTAAGTTAAGTTCGTTCCGTAGAGAGAATTGACGATTGAGTTTGTTATGATTTCGAGTCACGATTAAGTGGAGATTTTGGTTTTAAATGGAATTTAATAAAGCAACAAAAAATAAATCAATTAAATGATATAAAAAACAAATAATAAAAATAGTCTTCACTTGGACTTTTACAATCCTCCTAGCTTCGTATTAATATTTTGAAGTAATATAGTTTAAATGACATATACTTTAGTTAAAACACATATTTACTAAGTCAAACCAACTAGTCGATAGATATTTAAAAAAAAAGGAATTAGATTGATAATTATGAGCTAAATGTTGACTTAACTAGGTTCATTAAATCACCAACTTCATATACTGGATAGATACATAAACTATTGCAAAGCTCATTTAGATTTCAAAACTTAAGTGTGTACTAGTCAATTCATTATCTTCAACTGGTTCGTATTCAAAAATAAGCAAACTACTTAGGTTGACATATGATAAATACATCTAAGGGGTAAATATTCGGATTAACAAGCTTCATTAATATTATCCTTTACTTACGTATATACTTCTATCCCAATTTCTAAACAATTAATGGTTCAAACTTAGACATAAGAATTCTAAATCATACGAGTAACAAAAACATCTCTGCAATTATCTTTAATGCTAACTATGAGTCATGTTATTACCAAGTGAACACTAACAAGCTTAACCATAATTGGGTAAAAATAACATTTAAATAAAGAACATTATATAAAGTCGACATTGAATTAGAAAAACAAAATACCTCAAAAATATATGGTAAAAAGGCGTTATAATTGACATCCTTAAAGAGTTGAAAATAAAACTATACTAACTTGTTTGCTGCTTGGGTCCAGGGGTTTGTTAACGTTCTTAGAAAATTTGCTGAAGTTGACTCGTTTTTTTTACGGTGTGATTTTGCGTTTTGTTCTGGTAGGTTGATGCTCATCTTGTTCGTTCATTCTATTTGTCCCGTCACCGAATTTATTCGGGTGGGCTCGGTGTCGTTGTCGACGTTGTCCTTGGTTGACTTCGAAAAATTGATGTGGGCTGTGGTTTTCTCTTGGGGCCTTATTGTTTGCCCGAACGGTGATTTGTACTTATTCGATGTGCTCGGTGTTTCTCTGGTTTTACTTGGAGTGAGCATGGGGTTTATCGGATACAAGAGGGTTCTTTGGTTTGCAGGCCTCGGTTTACGTGTTCTTGGGTTGCTCGGTGAACGTTTTTTGGTTAAGTGGTTTACAGGTTATGATGAATGCAGGGTTGGATACGAAATCAGGGTTATATGTATTTCTTAGATTTTTGATAGGTGGTGCTGATTGCTTGTAATTTCAATCTTTGTTTCAATATCGTCCGGTTTGTATAGGACGTACAATGTTGTCACGACCCTACTTTTTCCATTATCTTTTACCGTTTATTATTTAACGTCCGTTAATTGGTATTCATGCCACGTCATTTCTATGACCTATATTATTATTTTAGTAATAATATATTAATTATTATGTGTTATGTAAATATTTGTATTCATATTTTAATTTGTACGTTTCTACGTGTCGTGGATTTCTATCCGGCGAATCTTTTTGGTTTTCAAACCAACGGTCAAACTTTAGGGATTTTTAAATCCAAAATATTTTAAATATGATATTTTGATTTGATGTCATATGATTATATATAGTGTTTATATATTTTATTTATCGCGTATATGTTATCTCTCCGAAGAATTAATCGCGTAATAGCATTTTCACGTTTCGGGCTTCGATCAGGCGTTCGGGCCACAAGCAATCTTCCTTTTATCAAATTTGGGCCATAGGGCCCACCCCATACCCCACCATCGGCCGAACACCCCATGGGGAGGGGGATGTTAGGCTCATTTGTTTTCATTTTGCATTTTCATTTTCATTTCATCAAAACCTAAATCCATATTTTTCTCTCAACCTCTCCTCCCTCTCCTCTCTTGTGGCCGTCGCCACCATCACCAATCATCATCATCATCTTCATCAATTGTTGATCATTTTAAGAAGCTTTCATCATCATAGCGTTCCTCTCGTTCTTCTCTACACGATCATACCACTTGATTATTGATTAGGGTATAAATCCTAACCCTATATTTATGATTTTTACATAATTTTTCTATTTTTGATGATTAATATGATAGTATAGTGCTTGTGTATTGTTGGATTAATGATTGTATGCTTAGAATCACTCGTTATTACATGTTTTCGATTTGATTGATTGTGGACAGCAGACTAATCGACAATTTCAGTAAACTTAACTGATGTTTTTGTTAAATTAAAGTGTCTAGATGTGTTCCTCTCATCAAGATATTGATTTTAGACTCCAGATTCATGTTATTTCTGTGACGCCCCGTACTAAATCAATGTGTACGGACCATCAACAACAGGATCATTACAAGGTCAAACACTATATGCTATTTGAAAACCAGTTTAGCATTCATGAAAATATAACGTTTTACAAAAGATAACGTGCTTCCTATGAATGGAGGCATAAACATAAGTACGTGACCCAAAGGTCGTTACAAAGCCATTGTTTGAAAATAACGTCAGTTACGAATGCAAAATAAAAGTTCCATGATTGAGACATCTCTAAGTAATGCAGCGGAAGGCTAACACAGCAAGTCAGTAACACCAAGACAGCAAGTCTAACAGCGGAAGCAACAATGTCTAAGCACCTAAGAAATACATGCTTAAAATGTCAACACGAATGTTGGTAAGCTATAGTTTGTTTGTAATCAGTAATGTAATGTAGGCCACGAGATTTCAGTACTTCGACCAGCGTTTCAAATCAGTAAATCAAACAGTATGATTAAGTATATGTTTATCCGTGGGCACCCGGTAACTAACTTAACGTAATAATACCCCCTAAAAGTGCACTTGGTGAGTGCGTATGTTCACGAAGTATTAAACAACCGTTAAATGCTAGCGCTACTAGCCCGAGTGGGGATGTCAAACCCTATGGATCCATATCTAAGATTCGCGTTCACCAGTTCAAAGACCAATGACTAAACGTTACTGAGCTAAGGGGAAAGTTTATGCCGTTGTATAACCCACACATATATAAAGTTTAAGTACTCGTGCCTAGTATGTAAAACGTAAAATGCGCATGTATTCTCAGTTCCCAAAATAGTTAAAGTAAAAAGGGATGCTATAACTCACAGTGGAAAGTAGTAAAAGTCGATACGCGGGAATAGTAAGCAAATGGTTGGTCCGGAAGGTCCTCAACCTAAGTCAAAAGTTACTAAGTCAGTAAATCGTTCCCAAAGGTTTAAAGGTATGTAAAATAGGTCTTAAGTACCATCATCATTCATCATTAAACAAAAAGTGTAAAGTAAGTTTTAAGTCAAGACTAGGGTTTGAAATAAAGGCTGAATTCGTTCAGACACCACGACCTCTATACAAACTTAAATGAGGTGAGACCAGTGTCCATGGCTCCGTATATGAGTCCCCTAGAGGCTGACCAATTTCCAGAACCAAACTCATCATCGTTTGACCGTTGTGACGGTTTAAGTGCGAGTGGGTCAGAAATTTCAGCACAACGTTAATAGGGTGTAGTAACTTTCGGGAGGCCATAGATCCTAAACCATAACTCGGATTAAGACGAGGTCTAAATGGAAAATCATATACTCGAACCGAACTAACTGAAAATAAAATTTACAGTAGCCCAGGTAGTCTGATATGTTCCAGAAACAGTAGCTAAAAGTGTTCCGGTGGGTTCTTGGTGCTTGATGCTCATCACGGTTCTCATCCTTGATGCGTATAGCTTCAAGTGTACAACTCGTTGATGGGTTTACATCATCTTAACCAAGGTTTGACCATCATAATACTAGTGTAAGTCTAAGATATGTAGCACAACTCACTTAAGAGTTGTATGAAGTTTGATGAACCAAAGTTACATCAAGATCTTAGATCCGACACATACATGAGTTATAAAAGTAATATTAAGCTACAAACTTGAAAGTAAACTTCAATAAACAAGATCTTAAGTTGTAGAACATAGTTCTTAGTTAGATCTTGAAGATCCTAGACCTAAAAGTCTAGATCTAACATAAGTGTACAAAGTTATAATTAAAAAGTTTACTTACATGTTCTTGAACTTACAAAGTTTAACTTTGGTTTCAAGAAATATGAGATCAAGATTAACTAGTAATACTTGACCAAATTAACAACATCATAACTTTAAAGCACTTACAAAAGAAAGAATTAAACTAAAGTACAAGTATTATGTTCATGTTTGTTTCATACTTAGGAAGATTCAATTCAAAGTTTGGATCTTAGGATTTAAGTCTACAAACATGAACACGAGTATGATAATGGAACTTATGAACTTTAAATCTTGAAAACATTTAAATGTAGAACCATAAACTAACAAGTTTAGGTTCTTGTTCTTGGTTCTTCATCAAATAAAAGATGGAAGAAAGCAAGATTCATGAAGATACAAGTTAGAGAACTTGATCTTTAACAACAACAAACAACAAGTAACTAGTAAATGATGATGATGGAACTTGACTTTAAAAGAAAGAAAAGAAAGAAAATAAATTTATTACTTACAAAGTTTTGAGAGAAAAAGAGAGAAAAAGAGTAGTAAGTAAGTGTGTGTGTGTGTGTGTGTGTGTGTGTGTGTGTGTGTGTGTGTGTGTGTGTGAAATGAGGAAGTAATATTTGTAAATATGTAACAAAAATTGAAAATAAAAGAACTCCCTCCCCACCATGAAAGTGGACGGTTTTTACAACAAAAATGGGAGGTCAAAATGCTACTTTCAAGTATTGGGAGATGGTGTAAGCTTAAAATGGATTAAAGTTAAATGTATGGGGAAAAGGTCTTGCATGCTTGAAACATTTTTGTCTCCAACTTAGCTTAATTAATCTAGTTTAGTCTTAATAAATTACTAGCATAAAAGTGGGCTCATAATAGTCCATTAAGAAAAGTAGGGTGGGCTTCCAAGTCCAAAAATAATAAGGGCCCAAGTAAGTAAGCAACAAATTAGTAAAAGCCCAAGTAATTAACTACTTACATTAGTTAATTAAAAATGATTAATAATAATTAATCATGAATGTAAATAATATTCAAAATATTATTCGTGAAAAGTACGTGTGTCACAAAGACAAGTCGGGCCATGAAAAGTCAAATACGGTGACAAGTCCATTAAGGTAACTAGTAAGCATTAGTAAACACTAAGCTTAATTAAATAAGCCCTTAAGCCAAGTAATTGTTATACTCCCTCCGTCTCATTCCAATAGTCTACAGACAAAAAACACGCAATTTTAGGAAATCCCACTAACTTCATTTCTCCACCAATGAAATATCTTCTCTCTCCAGATCCACCAATGAAATATCTTCTTTCCTTTCTATTTATGGAAGTGGACTATCAGAATGGGATAACCCAAAATGAAATACTGCCCTATTGGAATGAGACGGAGGTAGTAATAAATAACAATCAAGTTTACGCAGTCATAATATTCCAATTACGACAAAAGTTTAACGTGTACCAAGTACGTATCTTGTTTAAAATGATAAGTGACACTAACGGTCATAAAAGCATTCAGGGATCAAGTTAAGTGATTACACACTTAATAGCATGTAGTAAGATATTAACGAAAGTAATTATTCATGATTAAAGATCCCAGAGCATAAGCTAGCTCAGTACGCATAAATACGCAGTGTCGTGAAAGCACAAAGCACAAAAGCAAGTTGAAAAAGCCGGGTCGTTACAATTTCGATTCTCGAAACTTAAGTTATGATTAAAATGGTGTTTTCATGAAATTAAAATGTAAAAACGAATGTGTTCATGTTTGGTCCAACTTTGTGACCACTTTTGGAGTCTCTAGGGTGTACTAGTGTGTTAGGATTGATGATTGGATGAAAATTCATGTTCGGGTCATAGAAATCCGAGCCACATATTACCCGGTATGACTAAAACATATTTTTGAACGGATTAAAGTTCCAAGTTGTTATATGGCTGTTGGTCATGACTTGGGGGGCAGCTCTTGGGGTGTTCTTGAGTGCAGTAATGTGTCGGGTGGTTTGGTTAGGCGAGGATATATATAAGACTCGCCAAAAACCGACACCCGGAGCTCAAGTTATGACCCGATGAACTTTTAATTAAAACTTATGGTTATGAAATTTGAACTTATGATATAAATAATGATTTTCATTATTATTAAATTACTTATGATATAAAAGTAATTAATTTAATTTAAGACTTATGATATATTAAATATATAAATAAATAAATATATATATATATATATATATATATATATATATATATATATATATATATATATATATATATATTACATTATGATTTAATTAAACTTTTAATTAAACTTATGATTAATAATACTTTTATTATTAATGAAAAATATTTATGATAAGTATTAAACTTATGTTATAAGATTATTATGATAAGACTTATAATAAAGATTAATTAATTATTTAATTATTATAAGGCTTAGTTATTATTTAATTATAATTTATTTATTAAATACTTATGGTTTAATAATTATAATTAAATACTTATGATATGATTAATAATTCATTATTAATTAATAATACTAATGATATGATTAAAAATTATTATTAATTAATAATACTTATGTTATGATTAATATTTAATTATTTAATTAAATACTTATGTTATATTAATTATATCATTTAAGCTTATGTTAACTTTATAAATTCAATTTAATTTAATTAAACTTATGTTATGACATAATTATACATATATGACTTTAAATAACATTATAACTTATATTATTATTATAACCTATACTTTAAAAATTAATGTTGACTATGTTTGATCAAGGTTGACTTTTGAGTTGACTTTCGGTTGACTTTGACTTTTAGTTGACTTTTGTTGACTTTCTAATTAAGGAAACTTTCCTAAGTTAAAAACTTTCTAATTATAGAAACCTTCAAAAAATAGAAACTTTCCTAATATAGTAACTTTCTAAATATGGAAACTTTCCAAAAATAGAAACTTTTCAAAAATAGAAACTTTCCTAAAATAGAAACTTTCCAAAAATGGAAACCTGCTAAAAATAGAAACTTTCTAAAAATAGAAAGTACGTGTCCTTACGCTGTCCTGATCATACCGAGACATACTGAATGTTGTTCTATGTTTACTTGCAACAAGTACTATAGCTATCATACTAAGACTTGACCTAAGTTAGTTAATTATATCAACTTGCTTTATTTATAGGTCGGCGTTGTGATCATTCTTGATCACTTTACTTCGTGCAGTTCACATTTTCTGTGTTACTACTTCGTTTTCGTTAAGGTGAGCTATAGTCCCGCTTTTCATACTATTTTAAAGTATTTTGGGATGTGATTACATGCATTTTGTTTTACATTTTGACATAAGTGGCAATTATATTTAAATTATTCATTATGAGTTGAACGAAAATATTCCCTAATCTGGTAACTGTAATCACTGGTTTCTACTGGTGAACGCGAATCCTATGGATAGATCTATCAGGCTTGACAGCCTCATTTCGAGCTAGTCGCGCTAGCAATTTTTAATCGGAATGTATTAGTACTTCATTATTATTTGAAGATACACCTGTTTAGTTTATATATTGTGTTTAGTAAGGGTATGGAAATGATTAAGTGGTTACCAGGTGACTCATAGATAATGGAATAATAGTTTAAAGTTTTCTAACATTTTTAAATCTTGTGGTCTAAAGTTCATACGTTTATTTAAACCTATAATTCACTCAACATTTTTGTTGACAGTTTACTCGCATGTTTTCACAGGTACTTGATTTGTTTGGACTTCCGCTATGTTAGAGGGTCTGCATTCATTTAGGCAGATTTTGTTACACATTTTATGAAACATTGAACTTGCATTCTCTTTTGGTTTATTAAATTGGGGGTATTTGCTTGACAATGTTTTATGTCAACTTCGGTTATTTTAAATATGTTGGGTTTGTTTAAACTATATATTTTGGTAAATTTCCTTTTTGGGAAACTTTTTGAATAAAGAATGCAATGCAGTTTAATAAATTCATTTAAAGTTCGATCAAGCTGTGGGACCAAGTGACGGAGCCGTTAAGGGTACTTGACGGGGCCATCATAGTTGGTATCAGAGCTCTGGTTGTAAGGAACTAGGCGGTCATAATGTGGTTAACCCTTGGTCTTTAGGGTGCATTAGAGTCTAGTCTACAGCCCGGCCTTTCTTGTTATAGCATTATTATGCATTTCATTTCATATGAGGAATGTTTATAAGTTATTGCTTATATTGTTACTCTATTTGTATGTGGATTGTGGTTTTTACTATTTGCAGATGTCGGCTTCAAGCAACAGTTTCGTTCCTGCTCCTGTTTCCCCGTCTGCCGTCCGTCGTCGTGCTTGGCAGCCTCACATGAATGACCCTGTTAACTACTACATGGCTACCATCACTCACATGACTAGGGCATATACGCCCGAGACGTGCATTGATGCTCTTAGCGACTGTATGCGTGTCTTGCCTCATACGGAGGTAATGGATGAGATTAGAGCTGATATGGATACATTCGTTAGCTTCAAGCATGGGATCGAGATCAATATGCAGAAGCGTAACCTAGAGGTGGATGCTAAGTTCGAGGCTCTTGAGAGCGTGGTTCGTGGTCTTAAGACGGAGTTGGAGGATGTGAAGGGAAAGTTGAGGAAGTAAGAGACTCTTGAAGAGCCTCATACCGGCCCAGCTTATCACACCCGCTCCAAGCATATGTGATGTGATGATTTATGAGTGATTACTTTATTTCATAGACTTAATGTCCTTTTATACATTCATTTTTGGGTGATGTACAGCGTTTTGTCGTGGATTTTGTTATGGGATGTTTTCATTTATGTATGGATGGTTATTTCTTTTATAACATCTGTTATCATTATCATATTTTTATTCTGATGTTGTGACTCTTGGCATGTTATATTATGCGTAATATAGTTCATGAATGTTAGGTGCTATGTATGTTGTATGATTTTTATCATAAAGTATGCATGCATGTGGTGGCTATTTCTATAACTATCATAACTATCTTGTTATTACTCATAGTGTTCATTGACTATTATTTTAATGGTTAATCTTTCATGTTCGATCTATTCCTTTATAACACTGGTATTATTCTTAGTACTAACGGTTGTGTTATTCTATTTTGAAGATCATACCTCCCCGTGAGTCCAATGAAGCTCGCATGAAACGCTTAATCACTGAAGAGATAGCAGTTGCTATGGCAGCTAATGCAAATGCTGATGTCAATGCCAACAACCAGGTGGGATGCTCCAACAAGACTTTCATGGCTAGTCGTCCACAAGAATTTAGTGGCATCGAAGGACCCATTGGACTTACTCATTGGTTTGAGAAGGTTGAGTCTATTTTTCGGGTTAGTAGAGTCCGTGGTGAGGACAAGGTTAGTTTCGCCAGCTGCACTCTCAAGGACAGTGCATTAACTTGGTGGAATAATTTGGTTAGCAGTTTGGGTAATGATGCTGCTTATGGGTTGTCTTGGAATGATTTTAAAGAGAGGATGATCACCCGTTATCATCCCAGGGGTGAACTTAAGAAGTTGGAGACTGCGCTTAAGAACTTAAAGATGAAGGGCACCGATTTAGATGCCTATGAGCAAAGGTTCTTTGAACTGACGTTGTTGTGTCCAAATGCTTATGCTGATGAGGACCGTAAGATTGAAGCTTATATTGATGGGTTATCTGAGCAGATTGAGCATGGGGTTGAGTCCAGTGAGCCCCAGACTATTGAAGCTGCTATGTCTATGGCGCATAATTTTAATGATAAGATTTTGAGAAGAAGTAAGAAAGCTGCTACTGATGCCAGTGAGGAAGTTGTTAAAAAGGCTGATGATGGGAAAAGGAAGTGGGATAACAACCGCAACCAGAACCAAAGTCAGAAAAAGAAACAAAATACTTCTGGTTCGAATAACTGTAATCAGCGTGTTTTCCCGCGATGTTATAAGGCTCATGATGGTTATTGTACGGTTACTTGTAATAGGTGTTCCAAGCAGGGACACATTGCTAAAAATTGTACGGTGATCATGCCGAATAATGCTCCTCCTGCTGCAAGTGGTGGTAATAATGGTGGTAACGGTAATGGAAAGCCGAAGAATGGTGGTAATCAGAAGGTGTGTTATGAATGTGGTAAACAGGGCTATTTCCGTGATACCTTCCCTAATAAGAAGACCACTGAGAATGCACATGGAAGGGCGTTCAACATTAATGCCAGGGATGCTGAGGAAGATCTAAAACTTGTTACGGGTACGTTCTCGATCAATGACTTATCGGTTTATGTACTATTTGATTCAGGGGCTGATTTATGTTTTGTGTCAAGTAAATTTAGTCCAAAAATCAAAACACCGTTAACTCCTTTAGACAGAACTTATGTTGTAGAGGTAGCTAATGGTAAAGTGCTTACTGCTAAGACTGTGTATCGTAAATGTAACATTAATATAGCTGGTACAGATTTTGAGGTAGATTTAATACCGATTGACCTAGGCAGTTTTGACGTTATTATTGGTGTGGATTGGTTATCTGCGAATCGTGCTGAAATCGTGTGTTATGAGAAAGCTGTTCGTATTACTAATGTAGTTGGAGAGCCGTTGATGATTTCTGGGGATAAGAAATGCAGACAGTTAAATCTTATTAGCTGTTTGAAAGTTCATAAATATATTCGCAAAGGCTGTCATGCTATTCTAGCCCATGTTGTTGATTCTGATAAAGATGAGAAGAACATTGGAGATGTTCCTATTGTTAGCGATTTTCCCGAGGTATTTCCCGAAGAATTACCTGGCCTTCCGCCACAACGTGCGGTAGAATTTCAAATCAATTTTGTTCCCGGTGCTGCTCCTGTAGCACGTGCTCCTTATCGACTTGCGCCTTTCGAACTTCAAGAGTTGTCGAGTTAACTCTGTGAGTTGTTAGACAAAGGTTTTATTCATCCCAGTTCATCCCCTTGGGGAGCTCCTGTTCTATTTGTTAAAAAGAAAGATGGTTCGTTTGGTTTGTGTATTGATTATCATGAGTTGAACAAGCTTACAGTTAAAAACCGTTACCCTCTTCCGAGAATTGATGATCTGTTTGATCAGCTTCAGGGTTCATCTGTTTATTCTAAAATCGATCTTCGTTTCGGTTATCATCAACTGCGGGTTAAAGAATATGATGTTCCAAAAACCGTATTTCGCACCCGTTATGGTCATTACGAATTCCTTGTTATGTCGTTCGGATTGACTAACGCACCTGCTGTGTTCACGGACCTCGTGAACCATGTGTGTAGACCCTATCTGAACAAATTCGTCATTGTTTTCATCGATGACATTCTTATTTATTCCAAGAGTGATGAATAGCACGAAGAACATTTGAAGTTGGTGCTTGATTTGTTGAGGAAAGAAGAGTTGTGCGCTAAGTTCTCTAGGTGTGCTTTCTGGTTAAGAGAAGTTCAATTCCTTGAACATGTTGTTAGTAAACAGGGAATACAAGTTGATCCTGCCAAGATTGAGGCAATTGAGAAGTGGGAAATTCCGAAGACTTCTACTCAGATTCGTCAGTTTCTAGGGTTGGCAGGTTACTATAGAAGGTTCATTCAAGATTTCTCTTGTATAGCGAAACCTCTGACTGCTTTAACGCACAAGGGGAAGAAGTATGAATGAAAGGATGAACAAGATGCTGCTTTTCAAACTCTGAAGAAGAAGTTGACTTCCGCTCCGATATTGTCACTACCTAAGGGTAATGACGACTTTGTTGTCTATTGTGATGCTTCGCGTCAGGGCTTTGGTTGTGTTTTGATGC
Source organism: Rutidosis leptorrhynchoides (assembly GCF_046630445.1). NCBI lineage: Eukaryota > Viridiplantae > Streptophyta > Magnoliopsida > Asterales > Asteraceae > Rutidosis > Rutidosis leptorrhynchoides. The sequence goes on from NC_092333.1 coordinate 719,603,103, forward strand.
AATGAAAGAAAGTCATCGCTTATGCGTCACGTCAGTTGAAGATCCGTGTACAAAATTTTACAACCCATGATTTAGAATTGGGAGCTGTTGTGTTTGCACTTAAGATTTGGAGACATTATCTTTATGGGGTCAAAAGTACATTGTACACTGATCACAAAAGTCTTCAACATATCCTTGATCAGAAACAGTTGAATATGTGGCAGCGTAGATGGGTTGAGACGTTAAATGATTATGATTGTGAACTTTTATATCATCCGGGGAAGGCCAATGTTGTGGCCGATGCGTTAACTCGTAAAGAGGGGGTTGAACCTCGCAGATTTAGAGCCTTGAACAAGACCATTCGAACAAACCTCGTAAAGCAGATTCTTGTAGCTCAACAAGAAGCCTTTAATGAGGAGAATTTTGTAAACGAGAAGGTCAGAGGCATGGCTAATAAATTTAAGGTACGAGCAGATGGTACACGGTATTTTGCGGGACGCCTTTGGGTTTCGAAATTTGGTGATTTGCGACATCTTGTTTTAGATGAGGCTCATAACTCTAGGTACTCTATTTATCCTGATTCAGGAAAGATGTATCATGATCTTAAGGAGCTATATTGGTGGCCTAATTTGAAAACTGATGTGGCTACATATGTGGCTAAGTGTTTGACCTGTGCTAAGGTTAAAGCTGAACATCAGAAACCATCTGGACTTTTGATGCAACCTGAGATTCCTGAGTGAAAGTGGGAAGGTATTACGATGGATTTTATTACGAAGTTACCGAGAGTTGTGGGTGGTTATGATACCATTTGGGTAATTGTTGACCAACTCACAAAGTCAGTTCATTTCCTACCTATTAAGGAAACAGATTCAATGGATAAACTTACTAGTTTGTATTTGAAGGAGATTGTTTATAGGAATGGTGTTCCCGTATCTATTATTTCAGACCAAGACAGTCGACTTACATCGAGGTTTTGGCAATCCTTACAGGAAACTTTGGGAACAAAATTGGATATGAGCACTGCTTATCATCCACAGTCGGATGGTCAGAGTGAAAGGGCCATCCAAACGTTGGAGGACATGTTACGAGCGTGCGTGATTGATTTTGGTAATGGGTGGGATAGATATTTACCGCTGGTTGAATTTTCTTATAATAACAGCTATCATGCAAGTATTAAAGCTACATAGTTTGAAGCTTTGTATGGTAGAAAGTGTAGATCTGCTATCTGTTGGAATGAGGTTGGGGATGCTCGAATCACAGGCCCAAAGGTTATTCATGAGACTACCGAGAAAATTTTACACATTAAAGAAAGATTGAGAACTGCCAGAAGTCGGCAAAAGAGTTACGCCGATGTTAGAAGAAAGGATTTAGAATTTCAGGTCGGTGACCGTGTTATGTTGAAGGTTTCACCTTAGAAGGGTGTAGTACGATTTGGTAAAAAAAGAAAGTTGAATCCTCGTTTTGTTGGACCGTTTAAGATTACAGAGAGGGTTGGACCTGTGGCATACCATTTGAAACTGCACAAGAACTCAGTGCTGTTCATGACGTTTTTCATGTGTCGAATTTGAAGAAGTGTTTGGCCGAGGCCGATGAAACTATTTCTCTTGATGAACTTCATGTTGATAAACAACTTCATTTTATTGAGGAACCTGTCGAAATTATGGATCGAGAGGGTAAGACACTCAAGCAGATTATAATTCCTATCGTCCGAGTGAGATGGAATGCGAGACGCGGACCCGAGTTCACTTGGGAACCTGAAGATCAGATGAGGCAGAAGTACCCGCATTTGTTCCCAGATGTCGAGTCAACCCCTGCACCTGCTTAAATTTCGGGACGAAATTTCCGTAACGGGAAGGTACTGTCACGACCTTACTTTTTCCGTTATCTTTTACCTTTTATTATTTAACGTCCGTTAATTGGTATTCGTGCCACGTCATTTCTATGACCTATATTATTATTTTAGTAATAATATATTAATTATTATGTGTTATGTTAATATTTGTATTCATATTTTAATTTGTACGTTTCTACGTGTCGTGAATTTCTATCTGGCGAATCTTTTCAGTTTTCAAACCAACGGTCAAACTTTTGGGATTTTTAAATCAAAAATATTTTAAATATGATATTTTGATGTCATATGATTATATATAGTGTTTATATATTTTATTTTTCGCGTGTATGTTATCTCTTCGAAGAATTAATCGTGTAATAGCATTTTTGCGTTTCGGGCTTCGATCGGGCGTTCGGGCCACAAGCAATCTTCCATTTATAAAATTTGGGCCATAGGCCCCACCCCATACCCCACCATCGGCCGAACACCCCATGGGGAGGGGGATGTTAGGCTCATTTGTTTTCATTTTGCATTTTCATTTTCATTTCATCAAAACCTAATTCCATATTTTTCTCTCAACCTCTCCTCCCTCTCCTCTCTTGTGGCCGTCACTACCATCACCAAACATCATCATCATCTTCATCAATTATTGATCATTTCAAGGAGCTTTCATCATCATCGCGATCCTCTCGTTCTTCACTACACGATCACACAACTTGATTATTGATTAGGGTATAAACCCTAACCCTAGCTTTTTTATTTTTACATAATTTTTCTGTTTTTGATGATTAATATGATAGTATAGTGCTTGTGTATTATTGGATTAATGATTGTATGCTTAGAATCACTCGTTATTACATGTTTTCGGTTTGATTGATTGTGGACAGCAGACTAATCCACCATTTCAGTAAACTTAACTGATGTTTTTGTTAAATTAAAGTGTCTAGATTTGTTCCTCTCATCAAGACAATGATTTTAGACTCCGAATTCATGTTATTTCGATTCCCGGAATGTAAGTTATGATTAAAATGGTGTTTTCATGAAATTAAAATGTAAAAACGAATGTGTTCAGGTTTGGTCCGACTTTGTGACCACTTTGAAGTCTCTAGGGTGTACTAGTGTGTTAGGATTGATGATTGGATGAAAATTCATGTTCGGGTTATCGAAATCCGAGCCACGGATCACCCGGTATGACTAAAACATGTTTTTGAACTGATTAAAGTTCCAAGTTGTTATATGGTTGTTGGTCACGACTTGGGGGATGTTCTTAGGGTGTTCTTGAGTGCACTAATGTGTTGGGTGGTTTGGTTAGGTGAGGATATATATAAGACTAGCCGAAAACCGACACCCGGAGCTTAAGTTATGACCTGATGAACTTTTAATTAAAACTTATGGTTATGAAATTTGAACTTATGATATAAATAATGATTTTCATTATTATTAAATTACTTATAATATAAAAGTAATTAATTTAATTTAAGACTTATGATATATATATTTAATATATCATTTATTAATTACATTATGATTTAATTAAACTTATGATTAATAATACTTTTATTATTAATGAAAAATACTTATGATAAGTATTAAAATTATATTATGAGATTATTATAATAAGACTTATAATAAAGATTAATTAATTATTTAATTATTATAAGGCTTTGTTATTATTTAATTATAATTTAATTATTAAATACATATGGTTTAATAATTATAATTAAATACTTATGATATGATTAATAATTCATTATTAATCAATAATACTAATGATATGATTAAAAATTATTATTAATTAATAATACTTATGTTATGATTAATATTTAATTATTTAATTAAATACTTATGTTATATTAATTATATCATTTAAGCTTATATTAACTTTATAAATTCAATTTAATTTAATTAAACTTATGTTATGACATAATTATACATATATAACTTTAAATAACATTATAACTTATATTATTATTTTAACCTATACTTTAAAAATTAATGTTGACTATGTTTGATCAAGGTTGACTTTTGAGTTGACTTTCGGTTGACTTTGACTTTCAGTTGACTTTTGTTGACTTTTTAATTAAGGAAACTTTCCTAAGTTAAAAACTTTCTAATTATAGAAACCTTCTAAAAATAGAAACTTTCCTAATATAGTAACTTTCCAAAAATAGAAACTTTCCAAAAATAGAAACTTTCATAAAATAGAAACTTTCCAAAAATAGAAACTTTCCAAAAATGGAAACCAGCTAAAAATAGAAACTTTCTAAAAATAGAAAGTAAGTGTCCTTACGCTGTCCTGATCATACCGAGACATACTGAATGTTGTTCTATGTTTACTTGCAACAAGTACTATAGCTATCATACTAAGACTTGACCTAAGTTAGTTATTTATATCGACCTGCTTTATTTATAGGTCGGCGTTGTGATCATTCTTGATCACTTTACTTCGTGCAGTTCACATTTTCTGTGTTACTACTTCGTTTTTGTTAAGGTGGGTTATAGTCCCGCTTTTCATACTATTTTAAAGTATTTTGGGGATGTGATTACATGCATTTTGTTTTACGTTTAGACACAAGTGGCAATTAAATTTAAATTATTCATTATGAGTTGAACGAAAATATTCCCTAGTCTGGTAACTTTAATCACTGGTTTCTACTGGTGAACGCGAATCCTATGGATAGATCTATCGGGCTTGACAGCCCCATTTTGAGCTAGTCGCGCTAGCAATTTTTAATCGGAATGTATTAGTACTTCGTTATTAATTGAAGATACACTTGTTCAGTGTATATATTGTGTTTGGTAAGGGTATGAAAATGGTTAAGTGGTTGCCAGGTGACTCATAGATACTGGAATAATAGTTTAATGTTTTTTAACATTTTTAAATCTTGTGGTCTAAAGTTTATACGTTTATTAAAACCTATAATTCATCCAACATTTTTGTTGACAGTTTACTCGCATGTTTTCACATGTACTTTATTTGTTTGGGCTTCCGCTGTGTTAGAGGGTCAGCATGCATTTGGGTAGATTTTTTAAAACATTTTATGTGATGACCCGAAAATTTCTGACCAAATTTAAACTTAATCTTTGTATGATTAACATTTCCGACACGATAAACAAAGTCTGTAATATTGAGTCACGACAGTTTTGGAACTATATTCATATAATCAATTATTCTTTGACTGTTCCATATGATTCACGAACAATATATATATAACTTAATGTGCATATATATATATATATATGATTTCAAGTTATTTAGTAAACGATAGTAACATTCGTTTGTTAATTCGATTGATATTTAGATAAGTGAACTAAAACGTTTAAAATAAACAAGTAAAACACTAATTTGCTACAGTGTTTTCAAATTGCCACATTACTCAAAATGCTACAGTGTTTTCGAAAATCACTATTTGCTACAGTGAAATTGACTTTGCTACAGTGAATTGCTACAGTAAATGACCAAAACACTCAAATGTATAAGTTATAATTTGAGTGATATAATTTAGGGATAATTTAGGGCTATATTTTGACAAATGTATGTGACACGAAACGTAAAATGCAAGTTTTCTCAGCGTACAAAAGGACATTTGAAAAACCAGAACCGGGACATAAGTTGAGTGATGACGTACGACTTATCGGAACTAAAATTACAAATCAACTATGCATGTGAATTTAATATAATATATAATTAATTATTTAAATTATATATATTATATATTTATTTATTCATGTCGACAAACAAAAAACAAAAGAAATGTGAGCTGTAATTGGAGGCCATGCGATCGCATGGCCATATAGAAGAAACCCCATACGATCGCATGGGGATAGATTTCAGCTCTGATTGCTATAAATTGCTCGTTTTGCTCGATGATAATCACACACAAACACACTCACAGATATTTATTTTTACTCCGTATTTATTTAAATTATTATTATTATTATTATTATTATTATTATTATTATTATTATTATTATTATTATTAAGATTATTATTATTTATTTTATTATTATTAATAGTATTATTATTATTAATTATATCACTTAAAATACTACGACGAGGTCATGAGCGTGTCACTTTCAAAATGGGTTTTCAAGTGGGATAGAGCTAAGGAAACTATGGGTTATTACTAAGGAGGTTATGGGTATTGTTCGAGGGTTTTTCTCGTAAGTCAAACCTAGTGTTTATCATCTTCGTTACTTCTACGTACTATCCTACAATATTGAATCTCAATATTGATACGTAAGCACTCATATTTTATCTTTTATATATTAATTGTGTATCCATGTCTAGTGCTCGAGTATATATATTTATACATACGTGTATGCTAAATTTCGTCATTAAACAGTTTATAATAGATCACGAATTAAATACATATATTACTGGTAAAAGGTATATGATATACATGTTTTTGGAAAGCTGGCGAAAAATCAATAACTTTTCATTTAGATATCGAATAATTTCGATGAACGGATTAAAAGATATGAGCAACTGAATTATGATTGAAGTTAATTGAAATTGCTTTTGAATCTATAATTAAGATTTAAACAGCTTGTTTACGAGATTGATAAATTGGATTTTTGAATATTACCAACCGAGTAAATGAATCCTTATATAAGGTACGTCTCGTTTTGTTAAACTATTGTCAAAATTGACTTTTTGAAACGACTTTGGATAACTTTTATATGTCGATCTCGAGCATTAGGATTATGATACACTATGACCTGACCTAGATTGATAGACATTTATTGACCAACATATGTTCTCTAGGTTGAGATCTACGATTCTTTGATATACCGAGTTTCGGTTACATTACGATGAACAACTGTATGTGCTGCTAAGGTGAGTTTCATTGATCCCTTTTTAATTGCTTTTGCAATATATTTTTGGGCTGAGAATACATGCACTTTATTTTAAAACACAATGGATACAAGTACATACTAAATTCTACACTGAGTTTGAACCGAAAATCCCTTAGCTTTGGTAACTAGTAACTGCCAGTTATAAGAACTGGTGGGCCGAGTAGTAGTATATAGATCCATAGGGCTTGATATCCCCGTCCGAGCTAGAGCGCTAGCCTTTTAACGGACGTATGCTATTTGATAAGCGTACACGTTGGTTTGCGTGTATTATTAAGATGATTATACAAAGGGTACAAATTATATATACGTTAAGTTTAGTTACCAGGGTGCTCAATTTTGTAGAATATTTTGATAAATGTTTCGGATGAAACAACTGAAATCTTGTGATCCACCTTTATATACAGATTATACGATACATTAAAACTATGAACTCACCAACCTTTGTGTTGACACTTGTTAGCATGTTTATTCTCAGGTTTCCTAGAAGTCTTCCGCTGTTTGCTTATATGTTAGACAAGCTATGTGCATGGAGTCTTACATGGCATATTTTTCAAGGAAACGTTGCATTCACCAAATTATCACCATGTATCTTATTTTGACTGCATTGTCAACGGAAGTACTATTGTAAACTATTATTTACGGTGATTGTCTATATGTAGAAATCATCAGTTGTTGAAAACCTTTGATTTAAATATTCATTTATGGTGTGCCTTTTCAAAAGAATGCAATGTTTACAAAACGTATCATATAGAGGTCAAATACCTCGCAATGAAATTGATGAATGACGTGTTCGTCCATATGGATTTGGAGCGATCGTCACATTTTATGAAACATTGAACTTACATTCTCTTTTGGTTTATTAAATTGTGGGTATTTGGTTGACAATGTTTTATGTCAACTTTGGTTATTTTAAATATGTTGGGTTTGTTTAAACTACATATTTTGGTAAATTTCCTTTTTGAGTAAATTTTGAATAAAGAATGCAATGTCGTTTAATAAATTCATTTAAAGTTCGATCAAGCTGTGGGACCAAGTGACGGAGCCGTTAAGGGTACTTGACGGGGCCTGATATAGGCTAAAAAGTCACATTTTTACCCCGGTATTAAGGACCAAAAACAAGAAATATTCGAACTTTATCAGCAAAATACCCACTTCGTCGATTAGAATTGAAGAACAAGTAATTAAGAAGACGGTGCAAAAAGAATCAAGAGAATCGGAGCTAAAACGAAGATTCTAGAGCGAAAACGGTGAAAGACAAGAAATCAAGTTACGATCCAGGAAAACCAGCTGACCAGGCAAGCCAAACGGCCTGCCAAATGGCCTACCAAATGGCTTGCTTGGCTCACAAATGGCCAGGGCAAACGGCCCTTGCAAATGGGCTGGTCTGGCAAACGGCCCCTGCAAACGGCCTGCCAAACGGTCTGGTAGCCGTTTGCAGGGAAATTTTTGGTTTATTTAAAGGGCCTTTGTCATTCATTACAACACACACTTCAATTCACTTCTTTCTCTCTCTTTTACAATATTAGTCATACTTTCAAGATCTTCGACTCTGTGCGGGAAACCTAGTACCCGGAGAAGAATGACGAAGATTGTATTAGGAGCGGTCTGGAGTCTTGAAGTTGTCACTTTTGTATTCGGAACTCGTTTAATCTACTGGTACTTCTATCCCTTTGTCTTTATATAATGTCTTTCATTATTATGCTTTGTGATATTGTTGCCATGATTAGCGAGTAGTTATCTTTAGTGTATATTATGACGTAATCAGTTATAATGCTGAAATTATATTATGGTTTGTGTATGTTATCAAAATGCTTTCCGATTATGCTTTGAACTCGATCGCTCTTCCAACTAATAGAACGTAGTTATTGGCTCTGTTATTGGGAAGTTGCGAACCCCGATTCAGAGTACACTATCTGTGTCACCCCTTGGTAAGAGAAGTCTATCGGATTCAACGTGAGTTTGACTGAGGCACACCGGTTGTAGTAAGTCCACCAAGCCTTGGATTACGACTGAGGACTCTTTCGTAGTGAAACATCTAACTTGACCCCTAGTACATTGTCGGTCCTAGACCATGCTAGTGTAGTCACCAAGCATATAAACTTCGTACGTGCACGCTGAAGCACAATGGTTGTTGTAAGCTGTACCTCTGCTAAGTAAGGCAATGGAACACGGTTAGTGTTGACTAGTACACTTCACCATAACGCGGTCTCAAGCATTGCACCCCGCTTGAGGGATTCTTGGTTAATTAAGGAACTGTTTGTTCGAACACATAAAGGATTGGACCGTTAGGATAACCGAACGTATTCATAGAAGTCAGCTTGACTTGGCCATTGTGTTCTTTATAGGTTGAACTCTTTTTAAGGGCCTAACTATCTTTTAAACCAATCATTAACGAAAGCATTAAGGCACATCACATCTCTCGGATATGGAAAACCATGTATTCTATTATACTTAAGAAAGTTTAGACCATTTCGGAATGTTAACACGTCAACCAACCGAGTCACTCATTTGGATGAGCCGTTTGAACGTGTATGCCTGTAGTCAGACTGCACGGGCGTCGGGGGTAAGGGACGTTGCTGTCTATTCAGAATCTTCAAGCCTATCGCATTACCTAGTGACATGTCTTATGACAGGGGCGTTTAGGACTAGTATAGTAAATACAATGTCACTGCCGATCCATGAGCCAGCATTCCATAATACCGGCAAAGTAACTGATGTAATCGTAACATGCACTTGTTTTAGCCTTATCTGAATTACAAATTTTATCGTACTTTACTTTACTTACTTAATCTAGAAAACCCAAAATTAGGTAATCACCCACTACTCCTGCACCTTAGAATTATCTTAAGTTTTAGATATAGGTTCGATTCTACTGATATCTCAAAAATACGACTCTAGGTCATACTTCCCTTACTCATAATAAGGAGTAGTACGATTTAGGCCCCGCTAAATATAAATTTAAAACTACTATCCACTTTTGATAGTCAGAGCTGACGCGTTGCGACCTGACGACATCGCATAAATAAAACCGTCCGTTTTGGCCATATCATTGTGGAAGTAGAGTTTTTGGCGCCGCTGCCGGGGAACTGGTATCAGACAATACTACTCTCTATCAAACTCATTTACAAGCATTTAAGTGGTGTCTAAGAAAAACAATTATACACGGACTTGGTTGTTGGATTTTTCGAACAGTCTCCAGTTATATTGGAACCAAAAGGATCCTGCCTCTCCGTAGTCAGCCTGGCCACTTGGTTTGTTGAATAGTTCGTACGAAGCTCTGTTATCGAAATACCAGGGAATCAGTAGCAAGAACCAAAAACATATCTATAATTAGGATAATTAGAATACCTTAGATTAGAATACCTTAGACTACTTTAGATTAAGATTACCTTAGATTACTTTAGATTTATCTTAGATTTCCTTAGGAACCTAGTTTATCTGTTTAAAATTTAAAGCAACAAAAAGAGGCATACCCAGTGTATGATCCAAACCCGATCTAGAACAGGGCCATTGTTATTCGTACCTGATCCAGACGCCATAATCTCTAAAGCACACAAGGAAGCAAGAATCAAAAAACAAATGGCGTTACGCGTTACTTTAGCAGAAAACACTAAACCCATGATTGAAGTTCGAGGAGGACCGATCAGATTTCCAGAGATTCAAGGACACTCGTTCGAGTTAAAACATCACATCATACAACTCATCCAAAATGGCTGTCAATTCCATGGATTACCGAATGACAATCCTAATCCTCACCTTGATAAATTCATATCTCTTTCGAATTCCTACAAGCAGCCAGGGATAGGACAAGATATAAAAAGCCTCATTTTTCCACTCTGTAATGACTATAATGCCCCTAGGGTTTCATTGTTGTTTCGTACTTTATATTAAGTATGTTATCTGGACGTATTAAATGAAGTAATTAATACTCGTCATTAATGAACTAAACCCTAAGCCTAATCATTTAGTGTAAACTCTAATTATTTAATGTAACCCTAACCCTAACCCTAACCCTAACCCTAACCCTAACCATAATAATAATAATAATAATAATAATAATAATAATAATAATAATAATAATAATAATAATAATAATAATAATAATAATAATAATAATAATAATAATAATATTATTATTATTATTATTATTATTATTATTATTATTATTATTATTATTATTATTATTATTATTATTATTATTAAGTGTATATATTACGTATTAAAAAGTATATACTCTATATTAGTGTAAATAAAATATAAATAAGATATAAATATGAGTATGTATAAAATGATTAAGTAATGGGTAACATATGTAAATTTGTAAAATAAAAATATATGTATATATATATATATATATATATATATATATATATATCGAAAAATATAAATAAATATATAATAAATTATGTTAATTAAATAAAAGAAAATAAAATGCAAACAAATCTAGAATGTTCTATTAAATAAAAATAAAAATAAAAAAAATAAAAAGGCCTAGGTCGGCCAAATTTAAAAAAGGAAAAAAAAGATTTTTATTAATTAATTAAATTGTATTTATCTTGGAGCCCAAGCAATTAAAAATCTATAAATAAGGCCTTAACCCCTCATTATTTTTCATTCACAAAAATTTGGGAGCACACACAAAACCCTAATTTTTTTGTAAGTTCTTTTTCTCTCTTTCTTTTATTTTTTTTGATTTTTTTTCTTTCGTCCGAACCCCAAAACAAAAATAAATAAATGTTGTTGCACTTTATAAAATTTTTCTAAACTCATGATAATTAGCTACATGATTAATAAGTTTTATAAAAATTAAATTTTTAGATTTATGAGTTGATTTAACAATTTTATTTAATTTTTTTGTGTTTCAATCGGCCGAAATATATATATATATATATATATATATATATATATATATATATATATATATATATATATATATACATATATATATACATATATATATATATACATATATATATATACATATATATGTATTGAGTTTATTAAATTATGTATTATGCATGATAAATATTAATAAGTAATAAAAGATCTAGGAAAAATAATTTTTCTGATATTTAATACGTTTTTATATTTTATTTAATTAAAACAATTTCTTTAATATATATATATATATATATATATATATATATATATATATATATATATATATATATATATATATATATATATATATATATATATATATATATATATATATATATATATATATATATATATATATATATATATATATACGGTATACATATGTATATTTATAAAAAAATAGGAAAAGGCTTTTAAGCTATATAAATATTTTTCCAGTAAAGTATTATATTTAAGTTAATTATTTAGGTCAGAATATAATTTATAAAAATTAAATTCGAATTATGTGTTATTTAATTATAGAAACAAGGTGAAATTCTTAATAAAAATAGATACAGAAAATAAAAATAAATAAATAATTTTTCTGAGTAGAAAAATATAAAATTAATTTATTGGTTGAATTAATAATTTTTTTTTTTGAAAGGCAAACTCAACACACTCATTAACACGAATATATACACAATAATCCACGAATATGTCCTAAGTAGGACGTGAACCCTTAACCTCATGGTTGAAGGGCCATCACAATACCGTTGGGCCAAAGGCCCTTTGGTTAATAAAGTATTAATAAGGAAATAATTAAACACTATTATGTAATATTAATAATTATTACATAATTAAACACTATTATTATGTAAATAGGAGGTAAATAAGGAAATAATTGTAAAAATAAAGAAATCTTTTTATAAATATTTTTCTACAGGTTATTTAACTGTAAGAAACTTATAAAAATTTTAAAAATAATTATTTATGTTTATTTAGTATTTTATGTGGAATTAAACTTGTTTTGTGATTAAATTAAGGATAAAAACAAATATAAATATAAAATTGTAATAAAATTACTTTCTTAAATTTTTCTAATGATTATTATAATTAACTAAGACTATAAAGATTATGTATATGATTATTAGGTATTTAATTAATTATTTAGGTATTTATGGATAATATTGTTTTAATAAAGTACTATATTATTAAGTATCTTGAAAATTAAATAACAAATAATATTACTAATTATGTTATATCTATTGTATAAGGTAATGATTAGTATATTATAAATATTAATTAATCCATGTCATAAGTTAGTAATATTAGCTTGAATAATAATACATATATAATTATTAAACTACTAATATTTATATAATACAAACAGTAACTATATATATATATATATATATATATATATATATATATATATATATATATATATATATATAATTATAATTAACATAGTTATATAATAAAAGTTTATACACCTATAATATGTGAAGGTTATAATCAAGATAACGTACACTATATACGAACCTCACCGCTACATATGGCTTAGGGTGGTCCTTGTTGCCTTATGAGAACCGCTTGTAGATTTCGAATGCCATGACATAGATTCTGGTCAAGAATCCTGGGCGCCGGGTAACAACTGACCATCAGAGTGACTTGTATGATAGCAACGAGATTTGGGTAAATGTGTACAAAGTCTTGTTATAGATTATAACCCGGACTTTATATAATTAGAAAGTTACTATAAGTGGAAATTTTCCATAAATGGTAACTTTCCGAAAATGAAAATTATTTTAGAAAACCATCATTATTAGTATAATTATTATACTTAGGTCTTTTAGGCAATATTTGATCATACATTCTATCTCTAGGTTGAGATCTCGATCACGTTCTTCCGTTCAATTCATTTCTCTTGTGGAATAACTCTTCTGTGCTACTAAGGTGAACTGATAGCCCCTCTTTTTACATATTTTAATGTATTTTATAAATCTTGGGGTGAGACACATGCTTGCTTTAAATGATTTATAATTTAGACACAAGTGCCTAAACTTTTTGATATGCAACTTCGTGAGACTTTGTTAACTTGTATTCTTACATGCAAAAATTCCCGCCATAATATCGTTAATTGCTGGAATTAAAATGTTGCAAGCTTAATTATTGTAAGTAGGCCTATTGAGAGCGACGTCTCTACCCATTGACCGATCGTCAAGGGGGTACATAATAATGATTACCAACACCCGTACAGTGTCAGGGGTTAATGTTTAGCTCGATATTATAACTCATGGCATATTGAATATTTTGATGTTTTGAAATAAATCTTGTGGTCTAAACTTATTAATTATTAAACCTATGATGCTCACTCAACCATTGTGTTGACATTTTAAGCATGTTCGTCTCAGGTGAAGAATAGCTTATGTGCTGCCATATGTTGCTTGCTTGATGTTGCATTGGAGTCCACATTTCTTATATTTAGCATTGTTAAACATTTATTACATTTGGGTTTACCATGTAAAACAATTCATTTTCCGCTGCAATTAAATTACTGATTTTATTAAACATCTCATTTAGAGTCGTTCTCATTTATATAACTATGTGATGATATTGGAAAAGTCATATTTAACCTCGGCCCTATTTGGGGGGTATGACACAAGATATAGTCCGGCTATACTTGTTCCCCTATTCTCTCACTCATCATGCACAGACATGGTTCGAAGGACTGGAAAAAGATTCCATCACGTCTTGGACGGAGATGGCTACTAAATTCCTAACCAAATATTTCCCTTCTTCTAAACAAACCAAGCTTAAGAATGACATCATTAACTTCAAACAAAGTTATGATGAATCTCTTTACACTACATGGGAGCGATTCAAAACCTTGCTGAAGAAATGCCCTAACCACCAGTTAGAACGGTCAGCCCAAATCTGCACCTTCTACAATGGTCTTACGGTAAATCATAGGACGACGATCGATGCCGCTGCTTGATAGTGCTCCAAATGAACATATATTTAGTAGCAATATCGTTCCAATATGTAAAGTTTTTAAATGTAATTTCCTTATTTTTAGTTGTAATAGTTAAATAAATAAGTGCGAAGACGAAAGACGCAAATCGCTCGAAAATGAAGATTTAAAGACAAAAACGAAGATTTGAAAGACCAAAACGTCCAAAATGGTCAAACGTACAAGTTACACTCCAAGTGGTTCAATATATTGATGAGAAACGTCTCAAAATTACAAAAGTACAAGCCGCAAAATGCAAAGTACAAGATATTAAATTATACGAAAAGGCGTTAGAAAATCCGGAACCGAGACATGAACCAACTTTCAACGCTCGACGCAACGGAGCTAAAATTATAAGTTAACTATGCTCAAGAATATAATATAATATTTAAATAATTCATAATAAGAATAATAATAAATAATAAAAAGTTATTAATTGAGCATAGTTAAGGGGTCATAAATGAAAATTTCAAATCACCAATTGCCTATAAAATGGAATTCACGGAGTAATGAAAAAAATACACCTTTCTTCATATTTCTTTCTCTCTTCTGTAATATGTAATATATATTTATATTATAATTTTAATATAAGTTAATTTTAATAATAAAGTTATGGTTTAGTTGGGTTATTGTAAGAAATATTTTACGGGTTTTAAGTCGAAATTCTGTCCGTGCAACGCTACGCGATTAATCATCACTGTAAGCTATGTTCTTCCTTTTTAATTTAATGTCTCGTAACTAAGTTATTATTATGCTTATTTGAGCCGAAGTAATCGTGATGTTGGGCTAAAATATTAAGACGGGGTTATTGAACTTTGTACCATAATTAAGGCTTGGGCAAAAGACAGACACTTGTGGAAATTGGACTATTGACTATTAATAGATGGGGGTATTGTCTAATTGAGTGACAACTCATTGGAGTCTGTCGAACCTATCTTCAAATTAATTAACCTAATAATTAATAATGATTATGGTTCTCCTATTTAGTGACGTTGTCCTATTATAATCATTTAATTAATTATTCGGGTTGGGTAATTAATTATTCAAACTGATCAAGTGGGTAAATTAATATTCATATCTAATCAAAACAGGGGTGGATTACATACAGTGATAACTGGTGTAATTGTTGACATAAGTGATAACTGCGTCACAGTTTAAATCCTTAATTAGTTGGAATATTTGACTTCGGGTATAAGGGTAATTTGACGAGGACACTCGCACTTTATATTTATGACCGATGGACTATTATGGACAAAAACCAGATAGGTATCAAATAAACCAGGACAAAGGACAATTAACCCGAGTAACAATTAATTAAAATCAAAACGTCAAACATCATGATTACGAAAGTTTAAATAAGCATAATCCTTTTATTTCATATTCTATCGCAATTTTATTTATTGTTATTTTATTTATCGTCATTTATTTATTTTACGCACTTTAATTATTGTCATTTATCTTTACGCTTAAAAATATAAAATCGACAAACCGGTCATTAAACGGTAAAAACCCCCCTTTTATAATAATATTACTACTTATATATATATATATATATATATATATATATATATATATATATATATATATATATATATATATATATATATATATATATATATATATATATTTATATAAATATAGTTTTATAAAAATATAGTACGTAATCACTAGCTCCCTGTGGAACGAACCAGACTTACTAAAAACTACACTACTCTACGATTAGGTACACTGCCTATAGTGTTGTAGCAAGGTTTAGGTATATCCCATCCGTAAATTAATAAAACTTGTGTCATATTTTGTAGTATTTCCTAGTAAAAATAATACTATTCCGTACCCTTACGCTACATCATCAAGTTTTTGGCGCCGCTGCCGGGGAGCGCTAAAACGCTATGTTTTTAATTTATATCTGTAAAAATATAGTTATAAAAAAAGTAATTTCGGGGACACTTTTTGTGTTTTCACGGGGTATTTAAGTTTTTTTTTTTTTTAGTTTTTGATTGATTAAAGATATATTAATTTAAATATAATAATTTAATAAATATAATAATATAATAATATTGAAATAAAATATAATAATATAATAATATTTTAGAATCAAATTTGATACGTAAAAGTTTTAAAAGTTTTAAAAAGTCGTATTTATTAAATATTTCAGGGGTATATTATATAACTTGCAATTAATAATTTCTATCATGTCGTTTTCATGTGAATAGTAAATTAATTAATTTCTTTTCATTTACTATTCATGAATAGTAAATGAGTTAAAAAAAGTTTTGAAAAAAAATAATAATAATAAAAAAATTATTAATTCCTTTAAAAAAAATTGGGTAAAAAAAATCGTATTTTTTAAAGAAAAAAAAATTCGTTTAAAAAAAAATTGTGTAAAAAAAATCGTTTTTTTAAAGAAAAAAATTGTTTTTTTTAAAAAAAAAATTCGTTTTAAAAAAAAAAGTAAAAAAAATCGTTTTTTTTTTTAAAGAAAAATTTTAAAAAAATATATATATAAAAAAAAATTTAAAAATTTTTTTTTTAAAATCCTTAAAAAACGAAATATAAAAAAAAAATTAAAAAAAAAAAGTTTTTTTTTTATTACCTTTAGATTTTTAGACTCTAGTTACAATTTTTAGTATTAAGTTTAGTTTTGCCATAGTTATTTTTATTTCTAGAATTTTTAGGTTTGCCGTAAAATCCCTTAAGTGCTTATTCCTTAGACTAAGATTTATGTGCTTTAGAATTTTGCGACGCCGTTTTTCGCGCTACTTTCTTATTTTTATTTTTCGACGCCTATTTTTCGACCTTTTATTTTTCGACCTTTTTCGACGCGTTTTTTTTTTCTTTCTTATTTCTCGCTATTCTAGTTTTAGGATAAGATTTTTATTCTACTTCTTATCTAAATTTCTTAAAATTACGAAAATTTATTTTAAGTGGTTAAATTGATAGACATCAAAATTTTCTGGTTCGTAGTAATAGTTGGATTTGTACGTGGACCGGGTTATTGGAGCCAAACAGTACTCAATTATATTGAGACCAAACGAATCCTGCCCCTCTGCTGCATCTTTTGGCTATTCGAAACGTGGGCAAAATCAGAAAAGTCTATTAATTGGATAACTTATATAATTTTTCTTTCCTTTTAAAAACTAATAGGATATTCAGTGAATGCACCGAGTAAAACGTTCACCACCTTTCATACGTTCACCACCTATAACCCGATCAAGACATCTAGCCAATATTGTCGCCGTTGATTTTTCTTTAGAATCATCATCTAGTCGACCAGGAACTCCAACTCAAATTTCCAATAATCCATCTTTTGAACCCGACCTCACAATTGAGAATCCGGAGAATATTCAGGGACAATTCCAAGATCCAGAACCACTAATCATTCCTCCTGAACCACAAACCATTAAATCAGAATCTTCTAGTGATTCGTATTCAACAAATTCAATTATGGAAAATATGGAACCTCTAAGTATGGAAGACCGAATGAGAGCCACACGCACGGGCCAAGGTCACGCCATTATTAAGCCAGACATTAATGCGCCAGATTATGAAATCAAAGGACAAATCCTACACATGGTAACTAATCAGTGCCAATATAGTGGTGCGCCGAAGGAAGATCCAAACGAACATCTTCGTACGTTTAATAGGATCTGTACACTATTCAAAATTCGAGAAGTTGAGGATGAACAGATCTATCTCATGTTGTTTCCCTGGACTTTAAAGGGAGAAGACAAAGATTGGTTAGAATCGTTACCTGAAGGGGCGATTGACACATGGGATGTTTTAGTTGAGAAATTTCTTAAAAGATTCTTTCCGGCATCTAAAGCCGTGAGACTTCAAGGAGAAATTGTTACGTTGACACAAAAGTCAAATGAAACTCTATACGAGGCGTGGACAAGATTTGGAAAGTTGTTGAGAGGATTTCCTCAACACGGTTTAGACACTTATCAAATAGTACAAATATTCTACCAAGGTGTTAACGTTGCTACACGAAAAGACATCGACATAACAGTTGGTGGTTCCATTATGAAGAAAACCGCAACTGAAGCTTACAAAATTATTGATAACACAGCCTCCCACTCTCATGAGTGGCACCAAGAGAAAGATATATATCGTTCATCTAAAGCGGCTAGAGCCGATTCTAGCCATAACTTTGATTCCGTTTCCGCAAAAATAGATGCTTTCGAGAGACGAATGGAAAAGATGAATAAAGATATTCACGCAATACGAATCAGTTGTGAGCAATGCGGTGGACCACACTTAATGAAAGACTGTCACATTGAACAAACGATGGAACAACGTGAGAATGTTGTCTACATGAACCAAAGGCTGGAAAATAGTTATCAGAATAATTATCAACCACCAAGGCCAAACTTCAATCGAAATCAAAACATTCTTTACAATCCAAAAGGACCCGACAATAACTCGTATAACCAACAAGGTCCGAATAACCAACCAACTCAAAACAACACTTTCAATCAACAAAGACCTGGCTTGTATAAACCACCACAACAAACCGAAGAGAAAAAGTCAAATCTGGAAGAAGTGGTATTTAAGCTAGTTGAATCTCAAACACAATTTATTGAAACTCAAACTCAAACGAATGAGAGGTTTGATCAGTCATTTAGAACTCAACAAGCTTCTATTTTGAATCTAGAAAAACAAGTAGGTACTCTTGTTAGATTGATGAGTGAAAGGAAACAAGGAAAGCTACCGAGTAATACTGAAGTAAATCCTCGGTATGAAAATGTTAATATGGTTTCAACAAATTCTGAAAAACCAGCATCAGAAGATGGGGAGGTTTTAGATGTAAGTAACAATGAAGAAGTTACATCACCACCACCACCCGAGTATGTAAAGCCAGTGGTGGCACCATACAGACCACCCATCCCGTTTCCAAGAAAAGGAGTTGAGTATGAGCAAGTAATAGGTAATAAAGTTTGTGATACCTCTGGAAAGAAGAAGAAGAAGAATAAAAAAGTGCAAGAAACAAAAACATTAGAAGTAAACCCGGTGAAGACAGTTCCACCAAATCCTCCACCTAAGGTAGGTGATCCGAGTGAATTTATTGTTCCTTGTCTACTTAGTGACTGTGTCATGTATGATGCACTAGCAGATTTAGGTTCAAGTGTGAGTGTTATGCCTCTTTCATTATATAAGAGATTAGGTGTAGGTGAGTTAACTCCAACAGATATGAGTGTTCGACTCCTTGATCAAACCATTAAGCACCTAGTTGGAATTGCTGACAACCTACCCATTCAAGTAGGTAATTTAACCTTTCTAGTCGAATTCATTGTCATTGACATAGAAGAGGACTCAAACGTTCCTCTAATTTTAGGTCGACCATTCTTAGCGTCCACCGGGGCGTTATTTGATGTAAGAAAGGGTAGAATGACACTTAGTAATGATGAGAAATCGATCACCTTTATGATTCGAAAGTCTAAATATCCACAAACCAAAACCGTTGAACCGACAAAAACGATTGGTAAGAACCATGTTGTTTTACCAACTCCAACGGTAATGCTTAACAATAATAGAACACCTAAGTGTGGGGAAAATGAAGTAACACCTAATGATGACTTGATAATAAAGAACCCCATAGTTGATACGAAATTAAATGACCCCGTTATTAACAGTTCAATGAAGAAACTTTTTAAATGGGTTATTGATGCTAAAAGTAAGGGGAACTTTAAGTTATATAACCGGTTAGTATCCAATCTGTCGCCTAAAGAAAAGGCGAAGCTAGTTGAATTTGTGGATATTACGGAAAAAGCTGGTCACTGGCTTAAAGCAAAAGTCACAGATATGCAAGTTGATTATGGTCCAAGAGAAATTGACGATGAAGTTAATCACAATTTCGACACCACATCTTTCTAAGTGTGAGGAGATTCAAATATTCTAAAAAGAAAATGTTGTTTGGAGTTAGTTGTTCTGTTCTCGTGTAGTTCCGAGAATGGAATCCGATTGGTCTTTTCCACTAGCAGACACTAAAGAACTAGTTTTCTCCCCCCATTCTGAATTTTTTTGTTTTTTAGGTTTTATATGAAATTAATATGTTTTCTTTTTAAGTTTTGTGTGAATTTAAAAATAAAAATTTACTTTATTTCATTAAGTTGAAAAAAATTATTTCTAAAATTCGTCGTGAGTTGAAGACTAGGTCGTTGAGCCGAAATTACTTTACCCGATGGCGGGGCGAAAAATTTTGTCATCATTATTTTTAATTTTATAGATTTAAAGTATGAAAAAAAAAAAAATATTTGATTTTATAAATTTTTGAACGTGGGGTAATATACCCAACTTTAAAAATATGTATATATGTTTGTATTTTATCATGTAAACAACAGGGTAAAACAACGCACTTTCAAAGACTAACATTAAGTTCAGCAAAAGCTACTGATTTTGACGACAAGATGCAAAACAACAAATGTGATATAATAAATGAAGGAATGAACGATGAGGCGCGCCATCTATCATTCGACGAGCTTTGTAATTACAAACTGGGCATTTTTAATCACTTTCCTACACTAATCACCCTCATGAATTTATAATTATAGTCTGATTTCATGCAAATGAGGGCATTGCATGATCTCAAGTGTGGGGAAGGGTTATAAATTCTCTCGGGTTTATACTTGGCTTATTTTCTAAATATTATGAAAATTTTAAAATTTTTTAACTAAATGAATTCAAAATCATGTTTATACATATTTATGAACGATAAAACTAGGTGTTAATGCCGAAATTATTGTTACCTCGGAAAGGACATAAATTGAGAAACAACTAAAACGCTTGAATTTATTTATTAAGATATAAAAAGACGCATGAAAAAAGCTAAGTGTGGGGAGAATGTACCAAGTTATTCAATTAAAAACTATCTATAACATGTTTTTGTAAAGTTATTGCAGGTGCTTTTACTTTGGACTAAATTAACTGGTTTACCCGATTTACTGTAAGAAAGATGGATCTACACGATGAATCAATTCCATCATTAAAAGGAAGTAAAGTCTTCCGAAAAAGAAACGCGCTTCTTGATTTAGGTCATGAAGTTGTCGTTCAGACCAGCTGTAGGTTGACGAAAAATCTAGAAAAGTCATCTCTAAAATCAGCAGGAAATCCACGGACCTCAGCATCAAACAGGGTCGCCATGTGGTCAGATTTATCCTAACCATGAGAAGGATTTATCTCGCATAATGGGGGGGCACCGTGCAAATTAGCTTGATAAGACTAATGAATCAAATCCCCAGAAAGGATAATCTCCTTAAAGATCAAAAATCAGCTTTTAAGACTGATATTACTCAATCCTAGAGATTGACCGTAAAGATTGAGAATTACAAACTCATGGAATTCAATGATATCTAAACTCGAGCTTGAACGAGAAAATATTTTGATCAAAAATAAAACCGATTTGTTTTCTGAAAACCTATTTTTAATGCGTTCATTACCATTGAACGTAAAATCCTGAGAATTCATCAGAATTCATTAGGTCACCTGAACCAAATCGGGTGTCAACCGTAAGAAACGGTGGTTGCATAGCATGGTCGGAGACAGGACCTTGTGCCAGACCGAAAAATCATAGGATGATCTTTACTATCGCTCCTACAAAGGATAGTACTAGCATCCGACACGTTTTAAGACCATAATCATATGCATGTCATTAGACATTGCCTTAACAGTTTCTTGTTCATCGCTTTCCTTTACAACCGGACGGTAGTTTACCGAAAGGTAATATACGGAACAAGTAAACTGGAAGTGTTGCTTTCCCAATACAAGGTTAGCAAGTGGGTAACACAAAACTACAAGTGTTGAGCTAAAATTTTCAAATCTGAAACCCACACAACCCACAAAAAAATATTTTGCAAACCCCGGTGAAGGGTTATTCCGGAAAACTTATCTAGGGTAAAAGCTAGATTAAATTTTCAAAAAGATCAAATGTTTTCATAAAGATCCAATTTCCTTAAGGATCTACATTTTCATAGTCATGTAGGACTGTAAACCACCTTTCAAATGTGCACTTTGCTTTGGAAACCGAAAGTAAATCGGCTATTTGATTGCAAGTGTCGTTGACCTAAACCCGAGGCAACTGTGGATGACACACCCACCTTTAACCATCGTTACTGTCATTGTTTATACCGCTATATCAAAATCACTGATGTACAAAGTGTGAAGGATAAAGAAGTGACTCGTGTGATGTATTATATTGTTTCAAGACTGTATTGCTTGAGGACAAGCAACGTTCAAGTGTGGGGATATTTGATAGTGCTCCAAATGAACATATATTTAGTAGCAATATCGTTCCAATATGTAAAGTTTTTAAATGTAATTTCCTTATTTTTAGTTGTAATAGTTAAATAAATAAGTGCGAAGACGAAAGACGCAAATCGCTCGAAAATGAAGATTTAAAGACAAAAACGAAGATTTGAAAGACCAAAACGTCCAAAATGGTCAAACGTACAAGTTACACTCCAAGTGGTTCGATATATTGATGAGAAACGTCTCAAAATTACAAAAGTACAAGCCGCAAAATGCAAAGTACAAGATATTAAATTATACGAAAAGGCGTTAGAAAATCCGGAACCGAGACATGAACCAACTTTCAACGCTCGACGCAACGGAGCTAAAATTATAAGTTAACTATGCTCAAGAATATAATATAATATTTAAATAATTCATAATAAGAATAATAATAAATAATAAAAAGTTATTAATTGAGCATAGTTAAGGGGTCATAAATGAAAATTTCAAATCACCAATTGCCTATAAAATGGAATTCACGGAGTAATGAAAAAAATACACCTTTCTTCATATTTCTTTCTCTCTTCTGTAATATGTAATATATATTTATATTATAATTTTAATATAAGTTAATTTTAATAATAAAGTTATGGTTTAGTTGGGTTATTGTAAGAAATATTTTACGGGTTTTAAGTCGAAATTCTGTCCGTGCAAGGCTACGCGATTAATCATCACTGTAAGCTATGTTCTTCCTTTTTAATTTAATGTCTCGTAACTAAGTTATTATTATGCTTATTTGAGCCGAAGTAATCGTGATGTTGGGCTAAAATATTAAGACGGGGTTATTGAACTTTGTACCATAATTAAGGCTTGGGCAAAAGACAGACACTTGTGGAAATTGGACTATTGACTATTAATAGATGGGGGGTATTGTCTAATTGAGTGACAACTCATTGGAGTCTGTCGAACCTATCTTCAAATTAATTAACCTAATAATTAATAATGATTATGGTTCTCCTATTTAGTAACGTTGTCCTATTATAATCATTTAATTAATTATTCGGGTTGGGTAATTAATTATTCAAACTGATCAAGTGGGTAAATTAATATTCATATCTAATCAAAACAGGGGTGGATTACATACAGTGATAACTGGTGTAATTGTTGACATAAGTGATAACTGCGTCACAGTTTAAATCCTTAATTAGTTGGAATATTTGACTTCGGGTATAAGGGTAATTTGACGAGGACACTCGCACTTTATATTTATGATCGATGGACTATTATGGACAAAAACCAGATAGGTATCAAATAAATCAGGACAAAGGACAATTAACCCGAGTAACAATTAATTAAAATCAAAACGTCAAACATCATGATTACGAAAGTTTAAATAAGCATAATCCTTTTATTTCATATTCTATCGCAATTTTATTTATTGTTATTTTATTTATCGTCATTTATTTATTTTACGCACTTTAATTATTGTCATTTATCTTTACGCTTAAAAATATAAAATCGACAAACCGGTCATTAAACGGTAAAAACCCCCCTTTTATAATAATATTACTACTTATATATATATATATATATATATATACATATATATATATATATATATATATATATATATATATATATATATATATATATATATATATATATATATATATATATATATATATATATATATATATATTTATATAAATATAGTTTTATAAAAATATAGTATGTAATCACTAGCTCCCTGTGGAACGAACCAGACTTACTAAAAACTACACTACTCTACGATTAGGTACACTGCCTATAGTGTTGTAGCAAGGTTTAGGTATATCCCATCCGTAAATTAATAAAACTTGTGTCATATTTTGTAGTATTTCCTAGTAAAAATAATACTATTCCGTACCCTTACGCTACATCATCACTGCTCAAGGAAATCTGATGAACCAAACCGCAAACGAAGCATGGGAGTTGCTCGAAAACATGACAATGCATCATCATGACTGGAACAGTGGTGAAACAACTTCATCATCTGCACCACTCTCCGCACTTAATAATCAAACAGAGGCCATCAAATCCCTCACAGACAAGATGGAGTCTCTTGCCAAACAACTCGGAGAATTGAAGACGCAGCCGCGGCAAGTTAACCAGGTCCAGGACTGTGTTAATTATTCCAACCCACAACCCACTGAAGAATATCAAGTGAGTACGAAAACCCTGACGGTTCAGTCTGTTACATTCAATACCCAGCTCGTCAATCAAATCCCGGCTTCAATCAACAACCTAGGGTTAACCAATTCCAAAGAAACAACCAACCTTTATGCTATCGTTACCCACCTTATCCACCCCAACAATCTCAATTGACCTACAATCAACCACTTCCACTCACTGGTCCACCAGCTGAGGAAAATTCCCCAACCACCCAAATTACAATAGAAGCCAACCCCACTCTCGGAACTGATGATCAGTTGACACAGTTAATTCAAGGACAACAACAGCTAAATCAGAGAACTGCATCTAGACAAGACCAGACAGAGATACTAATGAGAAATCAAATGGCTCCTCTCAAAAGTCTAGAAACGCAGCTCAGACAGTTATCCCAACGCCTTGAAACCCGACCCCAGGGAAAGTTACCTAGTAATACTATCCAAAATCCCCACATAGAGGAAGCTAAGCAAATGGACTCAGTAATCCCAGGAGAAGAACCACGGAGAAGGTCAGCTAGAATCAAGAACAAATCGACGTATACTCAGCAGTTGTCTAGCGCAACTCCGGTTCGTGTACCCTACCCTGGAAGGTTACAGGAGGAACCATCCAAGCTTGATTCCTTCAAACTTGATGGAAGATTCGTGGACACCGTGTCCAAAGTGCCTAATCAAAAGAGATATATCCGAAGGCTTCTTTCTACAAAGGAAAAGATACCAGATTCTAACAAAGTTCCACTGAGTGAAGACTGCTCAGCAGTACTCAGAAACTCTCTACCACAGAAGCTAGGAGATACGGGCCGCTTCATTTTCCCGTGTTCAATCTACCAATCTAGAACCATTCATGCGCTAGCAGATTTAGGAGCAATTATCAACCTAATTTGCTACTCTCTCTATAAGAGATTATAGTTAGAAGACTTGTCCCCCACTAAAATGACAATCCAACTTGTCGATCAGACAATTCGATATCCTAAGGGCATAGTTGAGAATGTCTTGGTGAAAGTCTAAAAATTCTTGTATCCTACGGATTTCGTAGTGATGGATATTCAAGAAGACCTACACACACCAATAGTGTTAGGAAGACCTTTCATGAATATGGCTAGGACTGTCATTGATGTGTACAATCAAACCTTGATCTTACGATCACATGGGGAGAGTGTTACCTTCAAAATTGACTGACCAACCGATCTTTCTGGACAGGCAGAGATGTTTGCTATTTCCACCAGACGAATCACTTCCGATGATGAGTCTCTACCACCAGCCGAAGATATCGAGATGGGTGTCGAGTCACAGCCTGTTGACGACCCAGAAATGGAAGAAGAGGATCCCATCGAAGAAATAGAGGAAGAGGAAGAATCTAAGAAGGAAGTGGAAATGGAAGACGTGAAAGAAACTGTAATAATACCAAGCCCGGAGCGTCGTGAAGAATTAATGAGGCTTGAGACTAAAGATCACAGTTTAATCATTCACTTCAAGAAGAAGACTGATAAGGTTGACGTTAAAGACATAGAAATTGATCCTGAAAGTGTCAAGGTGAAGAACCAGAATACTGAAGAAACCCGTTCATTAGACGAATCTTCAGACAATTATTCTACCGATGATAACGAGGAAGAAACACATGAAGACATTTTGGATAGCTCATATTCTCCATCCGAACTAGATCAAGAGGAGCCGGACTCTTCAGATTAGATTCCGATCATATCCACTCACGCCGCATGATAACCTTCATCAATGACACCGATGAATTTGAAGAGATCCTCGAAGCCACCCATAAGTCAACAATTGATTACACGCTATGCTTAACCAAAAGAATCACGACTATCAAGAACGAATACGATCGTTATCTCCAGAGAGAAGAAAATAATGCTGAAATCCTAGAAGAACGCATTCAAGACTTTATCAATACCCTTCACGATCATATCTACCACGAAGAAAGGCAACGAGAGCACGATTCAGTAGTTCGCACTATTCTAGAGACGAGATTTTGTCGAGATCAGAAGATCATTTACTCTAAGGTTTACAACGCCTTAGCCGGATCTGCACTTCCATTCTCAGCAAACCAATGAGCACTACTGACTCTCATCCGGAAGCATATGGATCATTCCACCGGACGTCCGACTTATCACTCCGACTTACAAATGATAGAGGATATTCACAGCTTCTTCGCTCTCTTGGAGAGAGATAATTTTGAAAGCACACCAGAGAGGCTAGTAATTTACGTAACAATTGATCACCACGCCGATCTAATTATCAAAGAGTTACAAGACGCAGTCACAGAGGAAGTAAGACTGATGTGCGAAAAGTGGTATATGAATTATCGTATGGAAAATACCGGTTTTAGAGATTGCTACACACTAACGGGCAGTGTACCCGATCGTGTAGTAGTATAGTAACTGGTTTAGTTCCGTGTATCGTTCCAAGGACAGTTATATCAGTCAAACTAGAATTAGAAACTATATTATGATTAACTAAGTGAATGAAAGTTAAAAGTACAAGTTTTATGTTTTGGTGGCTATTTAACGATTTAGCCAAATCAAAGAAGGTTAAATGTAAAAACAATATTTTTGTATTTTAAGTTTATGAAATGATAATAAATGCAAATAAAGCAAGTAAGATAGTTTTGAATTAAATCAAAGAGATGAAATGTTTATCTAGATATTTTACCCTCGGTATTGGATGTATTTTTAGATATTAAGTCCTGATTGAATAATTATGTGTGTAGTTATCTAATAGGTTCACTAAGAGTTCTCTCGGATAAACACGCAAATACAATAACAAGATCAAGGGTTCCCTTTTCACTATGGTTCTTGTATTTGTAATCAAATAACTATAAGCATGCTAATCACCTAAATCGACTCGCCAAGAGTTCTCTTTAGCAAGTACTCAAACTAGAATTACTAAGCGAGGGTTCCCTATTACTTAGACCTTTTCGTTTGTGACTAGTTGATCAACAAGATCAAAGACTTGAATAACAATTGTCTTTGCGTTCGCTCTACACAATTCATTCCTATTTTGTTTAACCGTTTTAATCTAGTTTGCCCCCTTGGTCCGGTTTAGCAAACAATCAATCTAAGACAAGTTGATTATAAATCAATATGATACATCAACAAGAGTTCTCTTTATCAATAACATATCAATTAACTAGATACAAATGATTTTAACCACAATAAGCATGGTTCTTAATTCAAGCTTCAATCTATCACGCATAATACATTCAATCAATAAAATTACATCCAATACCTTGGTTATTAATCTAGACAAACATTATAGAAACTAGCCAACAATCATGGTAACAGACAATAATACAATCAAATTATTAACTGAAATCATTGCTGAGAACAAGTAAATAACCTACAAGAACAAGAGTTCTTGGATGAAAAAGGTTTTGATGGAAGATGCCTTGATGTTGAGCCTCTTCAAAGAGGTTGGAGTTCTCCAATTTGCTCCTGAAAATCGCCTCTAAACTCTCTGCTTCGTATTCTGATTAAACAGTCCCTCAAAAACTGAAGTTTTAAAGTGGAGAGAGTAGGTAAAAAGCTAAAAAGTCGGCTACACCTACTACGGGACGTCGTCCCAAAGGGAAGGACGGCGTCCCGGTATAAAGGGCTAGACGGCGTCCCACTTTCCGAGACGGCGTCCCGAATTGAAAGACAGGACGGCGTCCCACCTTCCAGGACGACGTCCTGTTGTGCTAATTTTGACTGTTTCGTTTTCTTTTCAATATTACTTCATTTGGACGAAGCCTAACACTTTGGAAGCTTTGTTTTATCATTTTAGAGTACTATCTTGACCCTAACTCGTATCGGGATCAACCAATGTCATAAATCATCGAAATTCTTTGTAAATCATTCTTCCGATATAAACTTGCGCATCTTGGTTTATTATTTGTAGAACACCTTCATCATCCTTGATTCTAGAGCGTTTTTAATGATATTGTGATAGATATATATGATGTTATTGAGCAATATCAAAACACCCCACACTTAAACCTTGCTTGTCCTCAAGCAATTCTTTCGTTACAAAGTCGAACAATATCAAACATAATCACACAATATAGATTACAAACATTACATGAATCACTCGTAACACACAAAACACACACGTTGATATGAAACACAAGTCACACTATATAAAACACACGCTTTAAGTAACACATTCACGCTATATACACAATGGAAACACACGCTTTAAGTATAGCACACTTGAAATCACACGCACGCTATATTCACAATGGAAACACACACACACATTTTTGAGAGATTAGAGCCAAGTATCCGAAAAATTTGATCCTAGGGAAATCAGGACCTTGATGAAAACGTTTTATGGTTTTTTTTTGAAAATATCATGCTAGTTTTTAATACTAGACACGTTTTCCGATTTTGTCGGATTTTCTAAATTTTGAAAAATGAGTGCGGGTTTCCCGCTATTGGTCAAGCCAATCCCTCCCACGGTACCTAACATCGCGAGATGTCGGTAGAAAATAATGTGCTTAGGAGGATACACATTACGTCCGGATATCATCGATAATCATGAGGTAATCATCTAATCCGTTAAGTCAATCATAAAGATTGAAATTCATCAGGCTTAAAAGCTGATATATTACCTTTCCGGAGGTTATCCACTGGGAATCTGATCAATCACTGACAATTTGTGTATCATGGTGCGCTTCCCATTTGGCTAGCAAATCTCCCTCATTGAGATAAGCTTTGACTACCAGTTTCCCTGTTTGATGTTGAGGCCTGGTAGATTTCCAGTCGATTTTAGCAATGACTTTTCAAGATTTTTCGTCACCCTACAACTGGACTGGACTACAACTTCTGAAATAAATCAGCAAGTGTGTCGTTCGGGAGACTTGACTCCCTTTAGGATGGAATGGATACATCCTGTATGGTCATATAAGTGGTCGGACGCAACATTGTCCTTGTTAGGAGAAATAATGAGGATCGTCCTTAGGGTTTTCGATCTGGCGCGAGATCCGGTTTCCGACCACGCTATACAATCACCGCTCTCTCACGGTTTACACTCGTTTTGGTACAAGTGACCTACAAGTTAGCTTACTAAACTAGTAGGATTTTCATTCAAATAATTGAATGATAGTGCAATTTCAAAGACTATTAATAATTTAAAATGTAAACCAACATTTATTTTCTAGATTTTAAGACCATAATGTGTATAATCGTTTTTAAGGCTACTTGAAAATTTTAAAATTTTTTTAAATAATCTTATAATCAATTAAGTTTATAAAATATCTTTTTTTAAAATTTATATTTATAACGGAAATTCGGTTGTTATACCTGATCTTAATCCGTCGATAAATTTTAAAATCAATTTATAAAATTTAACCTTTTACAAGTTATGTTGCCTTGAACGCCTTAATTTTAGTAAAACGAGTTCCCGATAAATTTCTACTCCCCACCCCACACTTGAGATTATGCAAGGCCCTCATTGCATGAAATCAGAAAAAGGATTAAATTTAGAGGGCAAAGTGATAGGGTGATTGTAGAAATTTTCAATTTTTAACCTGTAAATCGTGGAACATGTAGACGGATGCTGCTGAACTTACTGCCAGCATAAGAGCATCGTCCAGTCCGCGATTATCATCATACACACATCATAATATCAAATGTCGCTGAACTTAATGCCAGTCTTTGAAGTTCAATCATGCTGCACAAATTAACAAACCACACAATTTATAATAAAAAGAACGGTGTTTTTACAACCACAACCGTTCGCAAATCCACACAATTAGCCAGTTATTACAAACCAAATATTGTCTAAAATCACACCACACAAATTAAATTGTCTCAAAACAAAGTACAAAATGATCAAAGGCACGCAAGCCTAGTTATCAAACGGCCAAAAATAATTACCCGAACCATCTCTGTACGGGCGTCCCTGTGGATATTGCTGCTCAAATCTGTTCCGAGCATCCTGCAACGCAGCGGTATTATCATAAATCGGGTGAGGCGGAGGTGGGTTTTGAGGATCCGTGTAATATTGGGGTGTCAGACGTGTCGTCCCATAGTACTGCTCGGGGTTGGAATAAAACAACTCTGAGTTATGGTTATTCCAATCAATACCATAACTCATCCATCCCTGATCGTGCACTTGAGCAATCTGTCGTTGCTCCATTCGCTGCTGACTACCCCACATTCGATCGTTGTGCATCCTTTGTTCGTTCGGGCTCAACCTCATGTTATTAACACTACCAACCAAACTGTCCCAACTTGATTGGGACGGATGCCACGGAACCTGTTCACCGACGTTAGTCTGTGCCTCCATTTCCGCCTCCTCTTCCTGCTGCTGCTCTTGCTGAACACCACTGCCACTTGCGTCACCTGCACCAACTGCCACAAAAGGCACCAAATGCCCATTTCTATCTTTCATAATGATTTCAGCATTAATATAAAAAACCTTTTTTAATGGTTTCATTACGCTCGTGTACTCCTGTAATCTACTGAAATCAATGTTAAAATGTCGGGCAATTCGGGTGATGTAGTGGCCTCCCAGAAGTGGCTTCTGTAGCCGTGTCTCAGTCGCAATGGCAAGGAAATAATTACCGATTAGCCCAGGAATGTCGGTATAGGAACCCCGCTTGATTTGATCCATAATCCACAAATCTAATGTTTTCACCTTCTCATGACCCTCAATCCTCGCATTAAACGTGCATGCGATGAGTCGATGAAGCAGCTTATCATCCCGGGATGCGATTTCGTTGTACCTGTGCTTGCTTGATCTAAAATGTGCAGGCGCAATATTTGGCTTACAAATTCTGCGCCAATAAGAGGTGTCATCAAAAACTTGCCGGCCAACGTAATCAGAAGCCCGTAAATATTCACCTAACTGATTATCAGTGAATTCCCCAAAAATTCCCAGAACTCTACAAAGCTGTAAACTACTTATACCCCTATCTTGGCCCCCGAGACGAAACCGTAGAAACTCATTCGATAAATAATCGCTGACATTGTTAAACCGCATGGTAGAGTAAAATTCTTTAAGCAGCACCGGATAGATTGGTTCATTGATGCTAAAAACCTGTTCCCAAGCGTGGGTGACTACTCTACCGTAAGGAATGGTGAGTAAATTAGAAACATGTCGGCGCATGCCCGCCTCTTCCAATGGCCCCCAGATAAAATACCAAGTTGCATTAATCGGCCTACGGTTTATTCTCTCAAATGTTTCCGTATAGTCTTCATCGTTCTGAACCTGTGTTAACCAAACTTGAGGATCGTTTAGATCCTCCTCCTCTTCTTCTCCGGAAGACGTTGATGAATGATGTTGTTGTTGTGGTGGTGGTGGTTGTCGTGGAGGAGCCAAACCTGCTGTCCTTCCTCTTTTTGCCGGTCCTCCTCTGCTTGGTTGTCCCTGCAAAACATTATACACCAAACCAAAAGAACATAGAAACCGTTGTGTTAATGTTAGCTAAAACATAACCGAGTAGCAGGAGAACTTAATCATTCAATTCCTAGTTCAAAAGTGTCAGGATTCATTTACACAAAAGTGCATGTTCACCGTTTCAAACCAAAATCAACCAAAGTCAACATGAATTCGTTAAGACACCTTTAAAAAATGAAAATCATAACTTCACAAAGTAGCACAAACTTAGGACTCAAAGATTCAAGTATGTTGTGTCATAGGTCATAACATTTAACTTTGCATTCTAATCATATTCATCACAAATCATAATACAATTTTCACAATTTTTAGCTCAAATGACCATTATAACATCATACATTAAGGCATTCCATTCCCTTAATTTGATTCAACAGGCCCTTACAAATGAAAAACAAGCATACACATTTCATAAATTCATTACAATTCAACAATATGCTTAGAAATTTACTAACATTCAAAAACGACCCGGCCAAGTTGACATCAACATCACCAACACAATCATATACTTCACAAGAATCATAAACATCATACATAAACTCAACTTCATAAGTTAAGCACCCTAAATTCGGATTTAATTTCTACAAACCCTAGAATCATGAACAAAACCCTTAAAAGCATGTAATTTTTGCAAAATAAACACATTAAGGGCAATTTAAACATCTAAGGCATGTTAATCTTAACAATAATCATGCAAATCAAACACCCCACACTTATCCTTCACCAATTTATAGATATAAACATACAATTCAAGTAATTGATAAAGAAAAGTGTAAAAATGGAGTATCCATACCCAAAAGTCCATGATTTGAAGCTTGAATTTGAAGAAGAAATCGCGAATTTGAGGTAGAGATTAGGGTTTTTGGAGAGTGGTTCGTGTTAGGGCAGAGAGAAATAGAGAAGAGTGTGTTTTGTGGATAAGAAATGGGTTGGATATGGTTTAAAAACGTAATTTTTTTTTCTGACTCAGGAGGTCTAGACGTCGTCCTGATTTTTGGGACGGCGTCTCGATTCTGTAAGTGGGACGGCGTCTAGGGTTTTGGGACGGCGTCCTGGTATGTTAAGTGGGACGGCGTCTAGGGTTTTGGGACGGCGTCCTGTTTCACTAAAACTCACTGACCTGTTTTTCTGAGTCGTTCGCGTTTAGAGGTCATACGTTAATCATTTTGTACCAAACTAAAATTTATCGCGCACACAATACAAACCTAATTACAATTGTGAACCAGTTTTTTTTTTTTTTTACGAGTCGTTCACCAAACTCGTCCCCATTTAGATTTAGGCGTTTTTCTTGAAGTTGAGGCTAACCTCATCCTCAATTTCTAGGGGACCATCAACATAGTGTTTGACCCGGTGGCCATTCACTTTAAAAGTATCACCTTTCCAGTTTACCATTTCAATTATACCATAAGGGTACACTCTTCTAACCACAAATGGTCCCGTCCATCGGGACTTAAGCTTTCCTGGTGATAACTTGAAACGGGAGTTGTAAACAAGGACACGATCTCCTTCCATGAATTCTTTTGGATGTTTCAATCTTTTGTCGTGCCATTGTTTGGTTTTTTCCTTGTAAATTAGAGAGTTGTCATAGGCTTCAAGCCTCAACTCGTCTAATTCGTTTAGTTGGGTCAAACGTAACCGACCCGCTTCTTGGTAATCCAAATTGCATGCCCTTAGCGCCCAATGTGCTTTATGTTCAATCTCCAACGGGAGATGGCATGCTTTTCCGTATACCATATGGAAAGGAGTTGTTCCAATTGGTGTTTTGTAGGCCGTGCGAAAGGCCCACAATGCATCGTTTAACTTGGTTGACCACTCTTTTGGATTGGCACCAACGGTTTTTTCAAGTATGCGTTTTAATGACCGGTTGGTGTTTTCTACTTGCCCACTCGTTTGGGGATGATAAGATGTCGAAATTTTATGGATTACTCCATATCTTTTCAACACCTTTTCCAATTGCTTATTGCAAAAGTGGGTGCCCCGGTCACTTATAAGAGCTTTTAGTGTGCCGAACCTAGAGAAAAGTTCCATCAAAAAGTTTACCACTACTCGGCCATCATTTGTTGGTAGAGGTTTTGCCTCTGCCCATTTAGAAACATAATCTATGGCGACAAGTATGTAGAGGTAAGAATGAGATTTTGGAAAGGGGCCCATAAAGTCAATTCCCCAAACATCGAACACCTCGCATACTTGGATGCTTTGTTGAGGCATTTCATCTCGTTTAGTTATTTGACCGGCCCGTTGGCACGCGTCACAAGCTTTACAGACAGCGTAGGCATCTTTGAATATGGTAGGCCAATAGAAACCGGCCTCGTAAACTTTCTTCCCCGTGATTTGGGGACCAAAGTGCCCACCTGTTGGACCAAGGTGACAGTCAAGCAGAATTTCGGTGCATTCCTTCCCCGAAAAACACCGACGGATTATCCCATCGGGACACTGTTTAAAGAGATATGGGTGTTCCCAAAAATAGTATTTTAAGTCACTAAAGAATTTCTTTCTTTTCTGGTGTGACATACCGGTTTCTAGGAATCCACCCGCAAGATAGTTGGCAATGTCTACAAACCATGGATCATCAATTTTCTCAACTCTCATGAGATTTTCATCAGGAAAATTATCTTGGATAACGGTCTCATGTAGAACCCCAAGATTCGGGTTCTCAAGTCGAGAAAGGTGATCGGCAGCTAGGTTTTCGGCACCCTTTTTATCTTTTATATCGATGTCGAATTCTTGCAAAAGCAAGACCCAACGTATTAAACGGGGTTTAGCATCTTGCTTAGAAAGCAAGTACTTTAATGCCGAGTGGTCTGTGTAGACAACCGTCTTTGCTAGCACTAAATAGGATCGGAATTTGTCAAACAAAAAGACGATTGCAAGGAGTTCCTTCTCGGTGGTAGTGTAATTAAGTTGGGCTCCTTGCAGTGTCTTACTAGCATAGTAAATGGGCTTGAAATGTTTTTCTATTCTTTGCCCCAAGACGGCACCAATAGCAAAGTCACTGGCGTCACACATAAGTTCGAATGGTATTGACCAATTCGGCGATATGAGAATCGGTGACTGCGTGAGCTTTGCTTTAAGAAGATTAAAGGCGGTAAGACACTCGTCCGTAAAGACAAATGGAGCGTCCTTCTCAAGAAGTTTGTTCATGGGGGTTGCAATTTTGGAAAAATCTTTAATGAACCGCCGGTAAAAACCGGCGTGCCCCAGAAAACTTCTAACACCTTTCACATTCGTTGGTGGTGGTAATTTGGCTATTACTTCCACTTTAGCCCGATCCACCTCAAGACCTGCACAAGAAATTTTATGACCCAATACAATTCCCTCTTTTACCATAAAATGGCATTTTTCCCAGTTTAGTACAAGATTTGATTCTTCACACCTAATCAACATAAGCTCAAGATTTTTAAGACATGAGTCAAAAGAATCACCGAAGACTGAGAAGTCATCCATGAATACTTCCATAAAGTCTTCAATCATGTCATGAAAAATAGCTACCATACACCTTTGAAAGGTAGCAGGAGCATTGCATAAGCCAAAAGGCATACGCCGATAGGAGAAAGTACCATAAGGACATGTAAAGGTCGTTTTCTCTTGGTCCTCGGGTGCTATAGGGATTTGGAAATATCCCGAGAAACCGTCAAGAAAACAATAAAAATTCTTTCCCGCTAATCTTTCCAACATTTGATCAATGTAAGGAAGGGGAAAATGGTCTTTTCGGGTAGCATCATTTAATTTCCTGTAGTCAATGCATACCCTCCAACTCGTGATAGTCCTGGTAGAAATTAATTGGTCGTTTTCATTTGTGACAACGGTCATGCCACCCTTTTTGGGCACGCATTGGACCGGACTCACCCAAGGACTATCCGAAATTGGATAAATAAGACCCGCATCTAGGAGTTTTACAATCTCCTTCTTAACAACTTCTTGCATATTGGGGTTGAGTCGCCTTTGTCTTTGTACACACGGCTTATAGTTATCTTCCATTAATATCTTATGTGTACAATAAGAGGGACTTATACCCTTGATGTCATGAATTTTCCATGCTAGAGCCGTTTTATGGGCTTTTAACATGGAAACAAGCTTAGATTTCTCACTTACAGAGAGTTCGGATGAAATGATCACCGGGAGAGTAGAACCTTCTTGTAGGTAAGCATATTCCAAGTGATTTGGAAGTAGCTTTAGTTCCAAAACGGGAGGTTCTTCAATCGATGTTTTACATCGGTATTCATTCCCTAAATCCAACTTTCTGTACTCTTCATCATTTGGCTCATACCCGTTAGCCATCAAAGTGGTCAACATCTCCACTTCTTCCACCATTGTTTCATCATCACCTTCCGCAAAAATGCATTCTCCTGTACCTTGCAATTCTGGAAATTCCTGCAATAACTCCGAATACGTGTCTACGGTTTGCAAATAATAACATTGATCATCAGTAGACTCGGGGTATTGCAAGGCATGGTCAACGGAAAAGGTAACCTTCATATCCTCAATACTAAGGGTCAATTTCTACCCATGAACATCTATCATAGCTCTAGCGGTATTGAGGAAAGGTCGACCTAATATAAGAGGCACACGTGTGTCCTCCTCCATGTCTAGAATTACAAAATCAGCCGGAAATACTAGGGTACCTACTTTTACTAACATATTCTCTAAAATTCCACGAGGGAATTTAACAGAGCGGTCTGCTAGTTGGATTGCCATTCGAGTTGGTTTCAGTTCCCCGGGGTTTAGCTTAACATATAATGAATAAGGCATTAAATTTATGCTAGCCCCTAAATCCGCTAATGCTTTAATGCATTCCAAATCTCCCAGGAGACATGGTATGGTAAAACTTCCAGGATCAGCTAACTTTTTCGGTATTTTGTTCATCAAAATTGCTGAACAATTAGCATTCATGGTGACGGATGAAAGTTCCTCCATTTTCTTCCGATTAGTAAGTAAGTCTTTTAAAAACTTAGCATACTTGGGCATACCTGAGATTACATCAATGAAAGGCATGTTTATGTTAATTTGTTTAAACATATCTAGGAATTTCGACCTTTCGGCCTCTAGCCTCTCTTGTTGTTGTTTTCTTGGGTATGGGAGCGGTGGTTGATATGGTTTTACTACGGGTTTTTCCCGTTCTTCCTTTTCAACCACTTTTTCCGGCTCCTTAACCGGTTCATCATTTTGGTTCAATGGGACCCTGAAATCATAATTTTCGGGCATTTTTGGAGCATCGTATGCTAGACCACTCCGTGTGGTGATAACATTTGCGTGCTCATTTCGTGGGTTTTTACTGGTATCGCCCGGTAAACTACCTGGTTTCCTCTCGCTCAGTAAATTGGCTAAACCACTCATTTGTTTTTCTAAATTTTGAATTGATGCTTGTTGGTTTCTAAATTGATGTTCGTTTTTCTCGTTGGTTTGGTTTATATTTGTGACAAGCTGAGTTTGTGATGTAATTAACTTTTCCAACATACTCTCTAAATTTGACTTTTTCTCTTCCTGTTGGGGTTTTTGGTAAAAACCCGGAGTTTGTTGTTGGAACCCACTACCTGACCCTTGTTGAAAATTGGAAGTTTGACCTTGAGGGTTGTAGGGGTTGTTAAAGTTCCGGTTAAATTGGGCTCTTCCCTGAAACTGGTTATTATTTCTTTGGCTTATGAAAGCCACTTCTTCTTTTTGAGCCATGGTTAACCCGGCATCACAATCTTTTCCTAAGTGGAGACCTCCACAGTATTCACAACCTACTTTCATACTATGGATTTCCTTGGTGATTTTGTCCATGTTTCGGACAACACCATCTATTTTTATACCTAGGGAGCTTAAGTCATCATAAGCACCGGCGCTTTGGACTTGAGCATTTCGAGTAATTAGGCGTTCTTGATGCCACTCATGAGAATAATCGGCTAGTTTCTCGATTATCTCATAAGCCTCTTGCTTGGTTTTGTCCATAAGAGAACCACCGGCCGCTTGGTCAATTGAAATTCGGGTTGCTACATCACAACCTTTGTAAAAGATTTGGACCTTTTGAAAGGTATCCAAACCATGGTTTGGACAACCTCTTAGCATTTTGGAAAATCGATTCCATGCTTCGTACAGGGTTTCCATCGGCTTTTGACAGAATTGGGTAATTTCGTGTTGGAGTCTCGCGGACTTGGATGCTGGAAAATATTTCTTAAGAAATTTTTCCAACATACCATCCCACGTTTCTATCGTAGCCTCGGCCAATGAATCTAACCAACTTCGTGCTTCCCCTTGGAGTGTCCAAGGGAAAAGTCTTAATAATATGGTCTGGTCAGTTTCTGGTTTAAGTTTAAATAGAAGACATATCTCTTGAAAGAGACGAATATGTTCGTTTGCATCTTCATTCGGACCACCACCAAATTGACACCTGTTATTAATCATTTGAAGAATAGGTCCTTTTATTTCAACAGTTACCTCACCAGTAGGTGGAGTAATAGCACTACCTTGTCCGGTCCGGGTTGCTTTCATCTTTGCTGCCATTGATTGTCGTGGTACCAACGGTCTTTCTCCTTCCATTTCAAAATTTGGGGGTTGAACGGGTTTACCAAAGTCTGAATATCGAGGCTTGGTCGTACTTGATTCTGAATCAAAGGTTTCTTGCTTTGATGAAGATTCAAAAATTTCAAGTACTTCTTTTGAAATCCTACCAAGCTTTCTATCAGGTTCTGTAAACGGTGTAAGTAATGGAGATTCTGAACTTCGGGTATGTGGCATATGCGACCTATAAACTGTCAATCACACAACTAACAAAAATTATTAAACATACCGATTCTATAAGTTTAAAAATCAAAGATTATTAAAAATTTAAAATAATTAAGAAACTACTTAATCACAAATCAGTTAATAATTCTATTTTGACACAAAACTGTCCCCGGCAGCGGCGCCAAAAACTTGATGTGCGAAAAGTGGTATATGAATTATCGTATGGAAA
Source organism: Rutidosis leptorrhynchoides (assembly GCF_046630445.1). NCBI lineage: Eukaryota > Viridiplantae > Streptophyta > Magnoliopsida > Asterales > Asteraceae > Rutidosis > Rutidosis leptorrhynchoides. The sequence goes on from NC_092333.1 coordinate 719,642,402, forward strand.
ATACCGGTTTTAGAGATTGCTACACACTAACGGGCAGTGTACCCGATCGTGTAGTAGTATAGTAACTGGTTTAGTTCCGTGTATCGTTCCAAGGACAGTTATATCAGTCAAACTAGAATTAGAAACTATATTATGATTAACTAAGTGAATGAAAGTTAAAAGTACAAGTTTTATGTTTTGGTGGCTATTTAACAATTTAGCCAAATCAAAGAAGGTTAAATGTAAAAACAATATTTTTGTCTTTTAAGTTTATGAAATGATAATAAATGCAAATAAAGAAAGTAAGATAGTTTTGAATTAAATCAAAGAGATGAAATGTTTATCTAGATATTTTACCCTCGGTATTGGATGTATTTTTAGATATTAAGTCCTGATTGAATAATTATGTGTGTAGTTATCTAATAGGTTCACTAAGAGTTCTCTCGGATAAACACGCAAATACAATAACAAGATCAAGGGTTCCCTTTTCACTATGGTTCTTGTATTTGTAATCAAATAACTATAAGCATGCTAATCACCTAAATCGACTCGCCAAGAGTTCTCTTTAGCAAGTACTCAAACTAGAATTACTAAGCGAGGGTTCCCTATTACTTAGACCTTTTCGTTTGTGACTAGTTGATCAACAAGATCAAAGACTTGAATAACAATTATCTTTGCGTTCGCTCTACACAATTCATTCCTATTTTGTTTAACCGTTTTAATCTAGTTTGCCCCCTTGGTCCGGTTTAGCAAACAATCAATCTAAGACAAGTTGATTATAAATCAATATGATACATCAACAAGAGTTCTCTTTATCAACAACATATCAATTAACTAGATACAAATGATTTTAACCACAATAAGCATGGTTCTTAATTCAAGCTTCAATCTATCACGCATAATACATTCAATAAATAAAATTACATCCAATACCTTGGTTATTAATCTAGACAAACATTATAGAAACTAGCCAACAATCATGGTAACAGACAATAATACAATCAAATTATTAACTGAAATCATTGCTGAGAACAAGTAAATAACCTACAAGAACAAGAGTTCTTGGATGAAAAAGGTTTTGATGGATGATGCCTTGATGTTGAGCCTCTTCAAAGAGGTTGGAGTTCTCCAATTTGCTCCTGAAAATCGCCTCTAAACTCTCTGCTTCGTATTCTGATTAAACAGTCCCTCAAAAACTGAAGTTTTAAAGTGGAGAGAGTAGGTAAAAAGCCAAAAAGTCGGCTACACCTACTACGGGACGTCGTCCCAAAGGGAAGGACGGCATCCCGGTATAAAGGGCTAGACGGCGTCCCACTTTCCGAGACAGCGTCCCGAATTGAAAGACAGGACGGCGTCTCACCTTCCAGGACGACGTCCTGTTGTGCTAATTTTGACTGTTTCGTTTTCTTTTCAATATTACTTCATTTGGACGAAGCCTAACACTTTGGAAGCTTTGTTTTATCATTTTAGAGTGCTATCTTGACCCTAACTCGTATCGGGATCAACCAATGTCATAAATCATCGAAATTCTTTGTAAATCATTCTTCCGATATAAACTTGCGCATCTTGGTTTATTATTTGTAGAACACCTTCATCATCCTTGATTCTAGAGCGTTTTTAATGATATTGCGATAGATATATATGATGTTATTGAGCAATATCAAAGACACAACAATCCGTTCTCTCATCTTGAACCAGACCGAGTCAATATTGCCACCTACGTTACGAAGCAAATAACACGTATTTTCTAAGAATCCACGGATCCTAGTTTCACATTCAAAGTCGGATGTATGGAGATATACTCAAAAACAGTGACATTAATGCTTGGGTCAGGGCTGCTCTTCACTTTTTTCAGCTTCTCCTTTTGACTACTCTGTGCAAAGCCACAGGCTCCTACTGTGGAGACCACCGATCAGAAGATTTTGAAATACTAAAGATACATTTTTTGACACTATTTGAAGATCTCCAAAACGAGCATCCTATCAGAGAGATAATCACCACCAGCACTGTCTCAATGATCGAGATCCATGGATCAATCAGCAGGGCAGTGGATCATATTCTTATCGGACTTCAAGATTTGTCACGAGCTGAAACCACGCACTATCTTTCTTTCAGAAGATCTTCAAGAGAAGTACCAGATCTGTTACCACTTTTGGTCCGACACTTTCTCAGGATTTATCCACCAAGACTCACTCTCCCTCGAGAAAACCAAGATCACAACTACCAGAGGGAAATGATGACTTTTTGAGCATCACTAAGGTCGAGCCAACGACCTTAAACAAAAGCGCTTCTCGGGAGGCAACCCGTGCAATAAAGTAGAGTAGAAGAATAAAGGATGACAAGTGAGCCGATGAATGAAGGACGAAACTTCCAGGCCAGCCAGCTCTTCACAAGCAACCATGTCTGCTGGGGGTACCATTTCTTTCCGCTACTAGCTTAAATTTTTATGCCATATCCTAAGCTTATCATTAAGTGTGGGATCTCAACCCAGATAAACACTACACGAATAATCCCAATTCTTCAACTAAAACTCCTAAGTGTGGGATACACTAGGAACATTGAGGACAATGTTCGTTTAAGTGTGGGATGTTGGTATAATCCTTTTTATGCTGTATTAAAATAACCCATTACAAAGATTCCAAGCTTTTAAGCTAAATTTCAAATTTTTAACAAAAGAAAGCCTTTTCGAAAAAGTAATTTTTGAAAACCTGAAACGTTTGTAAATAAATATAAGGCTTAAATAAGGTGGAAATCTTGTTAGGGCGAACCGAATCTCTAAAAGAGCATTGCATGATTGGGCATTATCGACCTAAATTGATTATGGTGAGGCACCCCAAATAAGACCAGCATTCATCTTTAATGCTTCACTATTTTCCGTTGAGAGTGCCGATGTCTGTGCTCGGAATCAGAACTTGCTTTAGATCTGCATTTCCAAGTAACGAAATGTGATTCGGTTATAATAAGAAGAGCTAGCCATTTTTCAAACAACTGTCTCACACTTCCGCTACTTCTACCACATCACCTCATCCACATCATCTTTACTATCACTCGAAAATCCAGAAAATAAGATTCCTTCCGTAAACCCAATGTTATGAACTTCTCAAGTATCACGGCAAAGGTCTTGAAAAAGTTTGCGGCAAAAAGTTTCTCGAGATGAAATCTCCAAAAAAAAAATTCAAAGTTCTGAGAAAAGGAGCAGAACTTATAAAGAGAAACGCCGAAGAAGAACTTGACCGCAAATACCTATCACTTCAGCTCAAAAGTACTTCTCAAAAATACTTCAGCACTCCTATCTATCCAAATAAAAGTCTTTTGAGACTATGCTACCCTTTTTCACCCCTTAAAACAACTTCACCACCACTCCAAAATTTCTTTCCATCATTGACAAATGACCGAGAAGCTATGGTTACTACCGTTTTCACATTAGTAGCAAGGATTTGAGTCTTTATCAAGCCTATGACGATGAGTACAACATGACTGGCTATGAGTGAAATTCATTTCTTAGATCTATAGGGAACCCTAAACACTTGAGTGATTCGAGTGACCCGTGAAAGCTAGCCTAAGTCATGTAACCTCCTCGCATGCTTGCAGAGATAGTTTCAACCCTAACATAGATGACTCACCTTATCTTTCGCTCTTATAATAAAAAGTAAACCGCTTACGATATTAGAAAAGAAACTCCGAAAAGATTTCTTGAAGTAAAAACGAGAAGTTTGCTTGAGGACAAGTAAAGTCTAAGTGTGAGATATTTGATATCGGCTAAAAAGTCACGTTTTCACCCCGGTATTAAGGCCCAAAAACAAGAAAGATTCGAACTTTATCGGTAAAATACCCACTTCGATGGTTAGAATTGAAGAACAAGTAATTACGAAGACGGTTCAAAAAGAATCAAGAGAATCGGAGCTAAAACGAAGATTCTAAAGCGAAAATGGTGAAAGACAAGAAATCAAGTTACGATCCAGGAAAACCAGCTGACCAGGCAAGCCAAACGGCCTGCCAAACGGCTTGCCTGGCTCACAAACAACCAGGGCAAACAACCCTTGCAAACGGGCTGATCTGGCAAACGGCCCCTGCAAACGACCTGCCAAACGGCCTGCTAGCCGTTTGCAGGGAAATTATTGGTTTATTTAAAGGGCATTTGTCATTCATTCCAACACACACTTCAATTCACTTATTTCTCCCTCTTATACAATGTTAGTCATAATTTCAAGGTCTTCGACTCCGTGCGGGAAACCTAGTACCCGGAGAAGAACGCCGAAGATTGTATTAGGAGCGGTCTGGAGTCTTGAAGTTGTCACTTTTGTATTCGGAACTCGTTTAATCTACTGGTACTTCTATCCCTTTGTCTTTATATAATGTCTTTTATTATTATGCTTTGTGATATTGTTGCCATGATTAGCGAGTAGTTATCTTTAGTGTATGTTATGACGTAATCAGTTATAATGCCGAAATTATATTATGGTTTGTGGATGTTATCAAAATGCTTTCCAATTATGCTTTGAACTCAATCGCTTTTCCAACTAATAGAACGTAGTTATTGGCTCTATTATTGGGAAGTCGCGAACCCCGATTCAGAGTACACTATCTGTGTCACCCCTTGGTAAGAGAAGTCTATCGGATACAACGTGAGTTTGACTGAGGCACACCGGTTGTAGTAAGTCCACCAAGCCTTGGATTCCGACTGAGGACTCTTTCGTAGTGAAACATCTAACTAGACCCCTAGTACATTGTCGGTCCTAGACCATGCTAGTGTAGTCACCAAGCATATAAACTTCGTACGTGCACGCTGAAGTACAACGGTTGTTGTAAGCTGTACCTCTGCTAAGTAAGGCCATGGAACACGGTTAGTGTTGACTAGTACACTTCACCATAACGAGGTCTCAAGCATTGCACCCCGCTTGAGGGATTCTTGGTTAATTAAGGAACTGTTTGTTCGAACATATAAAGGATTGGACCATTAGGATAACCGAACGTATTCTTGGAAGTCAGCTTGACTTGGACATGGTGTTCTTTATAGGTTGAACTCTTTTTAAGGGCCTAACTATCTTTTAAACCAATCATTAATGAAAGCATTAAGGCACATCATGTCTGTCGGATATGGAAAACCATGTATTCTATTATACTTAAGAAAGTTTAGACCATTTCGGAATGTTAATACGTTACCTAACCGAGTCGCTCAATTGGATGAGCCGTCTGAACGTGTATGCCTGTAGTCAGACTGCACGGGCGTCGGGGGTAAGGGACATTGTTTTCTATTCAGAATCTTCAAGCCTATCGCATTACCCAGTGACATGTCTTATGAGAGGGGCGTTTAGGACTAGTACAGTAAGTACAAGGTCACTGCCTATCCATGAGCCAGCATTCCATAATACCGGCAAAGTAACTAATGAAATCGTAACATGCACTTGTTTTAGCCTTATCTGAATTACAAATTTTATCGTACTTTACTTTACTTACTTAATCTAGAAACCCCAAAATTAGGTAATCACCCACTACTCCTGCACCTTAGAATTATCTTAAGTTTTAGATATAGGTTCGATTCTACTGATATCTCAAAAATACGACTCTAGGTCATACTTCCCTTACTCATAATAAGGAGTAGTACGATTTAGGCCCCGCTAAATATAAATTTGAAACTAGTATTCACTTTTGATAGTCAGAGCTGACGTGTTGCGACCTGACGACATCGCATAAATAAAACCGTACGTTTTGGCCATATCAGGGCCATCACAAATGTGAATGTCAGTTAGTCTTGGTCGTTTGTGACCATGTACCTCCAATGCAGATCGTCAGGATATGCTCAATGTTTTACCACCAATCATTTGATCTATTATATATACATTAATATTTTCGCCAATAAAAACTAAAAAATAAAAAACTTGAAAGAAAAACGGAATTTAAAATATTGAAAAGTGCATGAATAGCTCTACAACTGAGCCTCCATTTATAGTGCAAAACCATTAACCTCATATTGAATTTGAGCTGTCGGATGCAGGTGATAGCCTGCAGTTGTTTTGCAATTTCTAGAATTGTCTACCGACAGTTGGCATCTGTTTAGATAGCTGGCAGCTCGAGGGTTTTCCATCCTTAAAAATTCGTTCGTAGATAAGTGATTAGCTGACACTTTCTTCACTCGGGCTCAACAATCAGTCGACGGCTATTTAAATCAAGTTCGATAAAAATTTTAATCAACGAGTATGCACATGTAACAACCTTGAATCGGGCCTAGCGATAAATGACCTTTTTACCCATAGTTTATATTAATTTATTAATATTAGAGATTTTAATTATTATGTGTTTATAATTATTTGGTTGTTCAGTTACGTGCGTTTTGTGACAAGGGTCACATAACAGGTTTTGTTATGTGAATTGGACCTCGTTAGGGCCACCTAATGAGGTACATTGAGTTTTAGATAACTGATAAATACCCGTGTGTTAAACAAAAGAGGTTTCCTCATAGTGAAGAAACCCCTAAATGAATATATACTCATGTATGTTCTAACTTACCATTTTTTGAAACATATAAACCCTAAAACACCTCTCTTGCTCTCTAATCTTTGAAATTAAAAATTGCAAATCAATCCTTGTGATCTTGTGTATCTGTTTCTCTGTGATTCAAGTAATCAAACAAGGTAAACATCATTGAATTTGATAAATTTAAAGTGGGTTTTGGGTTAAAATGGGTTTTGATGATTTTGGGGTTTGATTCTTGATTATTTGTTGTATTTTATGCTTGATTGATGTTAGAAATAGTTTCTATATGTGTTATATGGTATTCTTGATGCATTAGATTGACCAAAACATGCAAAAATCAAGTTTTGGGGTCAAAAAACCCGAAAACAACGAGCTGGAGCTGTTCTACAGCTCCCACACGTTTGACAGCTCAACCACACGGTTGAGCACATTTTTGAGGGCTCAACCACGTGGTTGAGGGTTTAACCGTACATTTGAGGTCTCAGCCACGTGGTTGAGCAGTGGTCAGCTTTTGGTAAAATTGAAAAGGGTGTAACTTTCAAACTGTAACTCCGTTTTCGACAAATAAACTATCATTGGAATCATCTTGAGGTCTAATTTCCAATGATAAGGTTTTAAAACACTATATCAAACTTTAAGTTGGGTGGAAAAAGCTCAAATTGCAATTATGATGCTGTTCTTGCTCAACCGTGCGAGTTAGATACTCACCCGTACAGGTGAAGTGTCCAACCGTGCGTGTGAGCTACTAAATCATGTGATTGGACTTTAAAGTCACTCGTAGGAGTAGGTTGTCAGTTGTGCGATTGAGCATATTCATTGGTACGAGTGAACTAGTCAGTCGCACAAGTGAGACCCCACCCGTACGAGTGATAGTGTATGTATGATTGGGTAAAGTGCAATTCTGACCCATTTACTGTATTGATATGTTTATTTCTTCTGATGTATAATCTGATTGAAATGGTTAATAACTAGAGAAATGATATTCTCAGGTGATAAAGGAAAAGGTGAAGGCTCAATGAAATAAGACTACTGAGTTCTTGTATTTCAGGTGAGTGGGACTATCCTAATGTTTATAAGTATTTAGTAGCGGGTTATGCTACTGTTACCTTGGCTTACTCGCCTGAATAATTAGTATATGGTATATTGTGCTATATTATGTGACTTATTGTAGCCACCTTGGATGCCACCTACGGGTTAGTAGTACGGTAGTTGATATTGCTGATTGAGGGTTTTGTAGCGGCAACTGGCTTACATGTGGGGCATCTATGGTTTTGTAGCTATGCCAAATTTGTAAGTTGGGTAAGAGGCAGGAATGAGTCTATCTGGTTCAGGAATTACTATTCTTGTAGTATAGTTGAACGATGCATCCCCTGCATCTGGATACTATGCAAGGGAGACAGTAATGGGAATTATCGGTATACTCCAGCCTGATCAGTTAGAGTTAAGGGCCCGGCCAGGCCGTCGATCCTCTTGCTATCGAGACCTTGTTTGTGTATTGGCTAGCTTGATGTTATATGCTTATACCTGTTAGGATTGTGCCATTTACTTAGCCTTGTGCTAACTCCCTCACTTCCTCCCTGCAGGTAGGCTTATACGCTAGGGTTTTGGGAGGAGCTTGTTTTGCTGGATATGTTTGAAGATCAAACTCTGATGTCTTTTGTATAACATAATAATAGTTGTTCAACGTAACACCAGATGATTTATAATATCTACGTGGTAATGTAAAACATAAGTATGGATATGTAATTATTATATTTGTAAAGTTTCCGTTGCGTATTTATAAAAAAAATGGACGGTGTTACAAGTTGGTATCAGAGCATAGGTTTGGTAACGTGTACACATGGATGTCATGTTCCCAAACCTTCGGCAATGTGTCAAACACATCCTTGGGAGACAAGCTAAGTGAATGTAGAGAATGGTATGATAGTCTGTAGGTACTAATGGATTATCCACTAAGCTTTTGTGAGATGATGTGTAGTACAGATGAAAGATGACTGACGAAAGGCAGGATGTCCGAGCTCCACCTACCCCCGGAATCTTCAGAGCTCCACCTGAAGGGGATGACTCAGAACCTAATCAGCAAGAGTACATTCAACGAATGGAGAGTCAATTGAAAGAAGCCCGAGACCGGATAACTGAGCTAGAAGGTATTGTTTATGCGGGTACCACGATGGGTAATGATGATACTGCACCTCCAGGGTTTTCTGTACCTCAGTTTGGGTCTGCATCAAGGGGAACTTCATCACTACCACAACAGTTCCAAGTTTCGTTGCCATTTCCACAGTTTTAAATGCCACCGTAGCAACAATCACAGCCTCAACAGGGATAGCAAAATTCGGGTCAAGTTATGTATCCCTACGTGATCCAAATGTGGCAGCCACCAACAACTGAAACTAAGAAAAAGTGTACTTTCAAGCATTTCTTGACTGCAAACCTCCATAGTATGTTGGTAGTTCTAATCCGACTGAAACCATTGATAGGTTACGTGAGGTATACCGAGCATTGGAAGCCTCTCAATGAGAGCCCGAATTACGTGTAACTTATGCCAGCGGATTGTTGAAAAAGAAAGTAATGGGTTGGTAGGATTCAATAACTTCTCAATGTCAAAGGAAATGTTAAACAAGGTGACTTGGGAACAATTTGCACCTAAGGTGTGCGAACAGTATTGCACTCCTTATGAGATCTCAAGAATGAAGCGGAAATTTATGAATCTGAAGATGACCAGACAGATGACAATTGACGAAGTGATTGAGAAGTTTACTGACAAGCTTCGCTTTGTACAACAGTGGCTTCCGGATGAACAGTCTAAGATTGATCAGTTTGTGGAAATGATCTTGCCATAATACAGATCATTGGTAGGAGTGGCACCCTCGTTACCTCAAGCCTTTGCCATAACCAAAATGGTGGAAGAATATACTAAGGCGGCTAAAGAGAGTCAAAACGAATCAGTGACGCAACCCAAGCAAGCGTCAAGTCAAGGTAGTTTTAAATCAAAGAAGTCTCATGGTGGTCAAGAAAAGGGAAGATTTTACCAAAGTGGTAGTAGTTCGAACCAGAGGGTGTGGTGCAATGGTTGTAAATCGACTCATGCGGGTCCTTGTACTAATTTGATAAAGAGGTGCATGCGGTGCGGAGTAATGGGTCATGATATTCAGGCTTGCTCATTCAAAGAAAATGTTTGGTAGAATTGCCATAAATCAGGGCACAGATCAGTTGATTGTCCATCTACAAGAAAGATGAGTTCTGGGGTAGGGGCAGGAGCAAGGACAATGCCAGTCGGGGGATCTTCGGCTTCGTCAACTGGACAGAAGCGTAAGACTCATCCAAGACCTGAAGCAAGAGCCTTCCAGATGTCGTTAGATGCAGCTACTACTATCGACGATGCTATCACCGGTATGCTTTTTGGTTAACTCTACACCTGCTCGTGTATTGTTTGATTGCGGAGCCAATCGTTCTTTTATGGCTACTAGATTCTGTGAAAAGTTAAACTTTCCTGTTTCTATGTTACCTGAACCATTAGAAGTGGAAGTAGCCAGTGGTAAGACCATTCCAGTCACAACACCTGTGTCTGGAATAAGTATAGAAATAGATGGGAGTGTATTTCTGGTGACTTGTTTAGTGATGGCCATACCTAGCTTTGATGTAGTTCTAGGTATAAACTGGTTGAGTTTCCATAAGGCAAGTATAAAATGTCATAAGAAATTGATTTCTTTCCCTTTATCTAATGGGACACATGTTATAGCCTGGGGCGAACAGGGTGGGTTTGGTTGTCCTTTGATTTCGAGGATGAAGGCTAGGAAATCGATAGTAAAGGGATGTGATACGTTTTTCGTGTATGTAATTGATGCTAAGAAAGAGAAAAAGACGTTAGCTGATATTCCAGTAGTGTGTGACTTCCCAGAAGTATTTCCAGATGAATTACCGGTTTTATCGCCAGTTAGGGAAGTAGAATACAGAATTGAGTTGATGACAGAATCTACACTAGTGGCTAAAGCTCCTTATAGGTTAGCTCCGTCCGAGATTTGCGACATGATGATGCAAATTCAGGATTTGCTAGATCGTGGGTTTATACGACCGAGTTCATCACCGTGGGGTGCTCCAGTGTTATTCGTGAAAAAGAAAGATGCTACACTCAGAATGTGTATTGATTATCAGGAATTGAACAAAAGAACCGTGAAGAATAAGTATCCTCTTCCGAGGATAGATGATTTATTCGATCAGCTTCAAGGATCTTCGTTCTTTTCAAAAATAGATTTACGTTCCAGGTATCATCAGGTTCGTGTTGATGAATCTGATATTCCGAAAATATCATTTTGTACTAGGTACGGTCATTATGAGTTTTTGGTGATGTCGTTCGGGTTAACGAATGCACCAGCAATTTTTATGGATTTAATGAATCGGGTGTGTCGACAGTTTCTCGATAAGTTTGTCATAGTATTTATTGACGACATTCTGATCTATTCAAAGACAGAGTCTGAGCATGCTGATCACCTACGTCAAGTATTAGAATTGTTGAAACGAGAACAGCTATACGCCAAGTATTCCAAATGTGAATTTTGGTTACGTGAAGTTCAGTTTCTGGGTCATGTTATTTGTCAAGAGGGTATCAAATTGGATCCATCCAAAATAGAAGCGGTAATGAATTGGAATGCACCAAAGACTCCGACTGAAATTAAGAGTTTTCTGGGTTTGGCAGGGTATTACCGTAAGTTTATCAAGGATTTCTCTAAGATTGCGGGTCCATTAACAAAGTTAACTAGAAAGGATGTATCTTTTCAATGGAGTGATAAACAGGAGAAAGCATTCAGACATTGAAGCAGCAATTGTGTCAAGCTCCAATATTAGTGTTACCCGAGGGTACCGAAGATTTTATGGTATATTGTGATGCGTCATATGCGGGTTTGGGTTGTGTGCTAATGCAGCGAGAGAAGGTTATTGCATATGCTTCACGGCAGTAGAAAACTCATGAAAAGAATTATCCAGTACATGACTTAGAAATAGCAGCGGTGGTTTTTGCTTTAAAGCTATGGAGACATTATTTATAAGGTACACACTGCGTTATTTGTACAGATCACAAGAGTTTACAGTATATCTTTTCTCAGAAAGAGTTGAATATGCGGCAGAGACGGTGGCAAGAACTAATAAAAGATTATGATTATGAAATCCACTATCATCCGGGTAAGGCAAATGTAGTCGCTGATGCTTTAAGCCGAACAGGATCCATTGACAATGTGAAATTTATGTGAATAGGAATTGTATCGGATCTAATCGAACGTTTGAAAATAACTCAATTTGAAGCCTTAAGGGATGAAAATTTAAAATCTGAGCTTTTAGTTAAGAGAAAAGGGGATTTAATTGACGATTCTCGTGGATTAAAAACCTTCAACAATCGAGTATGGGATCCTTTACTCGGAGAATTGAGGGAATTAATTATGAAAGAGGCGCATAAATCAAGATTATCTATCCATCCTGGAAATACAAAGATGTACCATGATTTGAAAACCCTGTATTGGTGGCCAACAATGAAGAAAGACATCGCAAATTTTGTGGAAAAATGTCTTATCTGCGCCCAAGTTAAAGCGGAACATCAAAAACCCTATGAATCGTTACGTTAATTAGAAATTCCAGAATGGAAATGGGAACATATAACGATGGATTTTGTAACCAGGTTACCCCGAACCCGGAAAGGACATGATATGATCTGGGTGATTGTTGATCGATTAACTAAGAACGCACACTTTTTGCCTGCTAGTGAAATGACATCGTTGAGTAAATTGGCTCAGATGTACATAAATGAAGTTGTAGCTCGGTATGGGATACCATTATCTATTGTGTCAGATCGGAATTCTAATTCGTATCTAGCTTCTGGCAGAGTTTACAACAAAATTTGGGTACTCGTGTTAATCTTAGTACATTGTATCATCCTCAAACAGACGGTCAAAGTGAACGAACCATCCAAACGTTAGAGGATATGTTAAGAACCTGTGTATTAGAATATCGTGGGTCATGGGATTCTCACTTACCTTTGATAGAATTTGCATACAATAATTCGTATCATTCGAGTATCGGCATGCCACCCTACGAGATGTTGTATGGTAGACGATGCAGAACTTCGACTTGTTGGTTAGAGGCTGGAGAGAAACAGTTTGCAGGTCCTGAAATTGTACAACAAATCACTGATAAAGTTGCAATAGCTCGAGAGAAGTTAAAAGCTGCCAGAGATAGAGAGAAAATGTACGCAGATCCTCGTCGACGACCAGTGACATTTTCTGTGGGTGAACGTGTGTACCTGAAAGTATCGCCGTGGAAAGGTGTAATTCGGTTCGGTAAACGCGGAAAATTAGCTCCAAGGTATATAGGCCCATTTAACATCAGGAAGATATTGAACGATCAAACCGTGGTTCCGGATCTTCCTGCAGAGTTAGCTGGCATTCACGATACGTTTAACATATGTTATCTTCGTAAGTGTAAGATAGACGATGAAAGTCAGATTCTACCATTGCAGGATTTAAAGGTTGACATGAATAAAAAGTTAATTGAAGAACCAGTCAGGATTGTTGACAGAAAGGTTACCAAGCTACGTAAGAAACAGATACCAATGGTACTTGTAGAATGGAAACATAGTTTGGGTTCCAATTTGACTTGGGAAACGGAAGAGCTAATGAAAACTAGATACCCTCCATTGTTTGACCTGGACCAGATTCCGAGGACAGAATCTTCTTAAGGGGGTAGATTTGTAACAACCTCGAATCGGGCCTAGCGGTAACTGACCTTTTTACCCATAGTTTATATTGATTTATTAATATTAGAGATTTTAATAATTATATGTTTATAATTATTTGGTTGTTCAGTTATGTGCGCTTTGTGACAAGGGTCACAGAACATGTTTCGTTATGTGAATTGGACCTCGTTAAGGCCACCTAATGAGGTACATTGAGTTTTAGATAACTGATAAATACCCGTGTGTTACACGGAAGAGGTTTCCTCATAATGAAGAAACCCCTAAATGAATATATACTCATGTACGTTCTAACTTACCAATTTTAGAAACATATAAACCCTAAAACACCTCTCTTGCTCTCTAATCTTTGAAATTAAGAAGTGAAAATCAATCCTTGTGATCTTGTGTATCTGATTCTCTGTGATTCAAGTAATAAAACAAGGTAAACATCATTGAATTTGATAAATTTAAAGTGAGTTTTGGGTTAAAATGGGTTTTGATAATTTTTGGGTTTGATTCTTGATTATTTGTGTTTGTTATGCTTGATTGATATTAGAAATAGTTTCTATATGTGTTATATGGTATTCTTGATGCATTAGATTGACCAAAACAAGCAAAAATCGAGTTTTGGGGTCAAAAAACGCGAAAACAGCGAGCTGGAGCTGTTCTACAGCTCCCACACGTTTGACAGCTCAGCCACACGGTTGAGCACACTTTTGAGGGCTCAACCACGCGTTTGAGGGCTTAACCGTACGTTTGAGGTCTCAGCCACGCGGTTGAGCAGTGGTCAGCTTTTGGTAAAATTGAAAAGGGTGTAGCTTTCAAACCGTAACTCCGTTTTCGATAAATAAACTATTGTTGGAATCGTCTTGAGGTCTAATTTCCAATTATAAGGTTTTAAAACACTAATTCAAAAACTAATTTGGGTGTAAAAAGATTGAATTGCAATTATGTTGCTGTTCTTGCTCAACCGTGCGAGTTAGGCACTCACCCGTACAGGTGAAGTGTCCAACCGTGCGTGTGAGCTACTAAATCATGTGAGTGGACTTTAAAATCACTCATGGGAGTAGGTTTTCAGTCGTGCGATTGAGCATATTCATTCGTACGAGTGAACTAGTCAGTCGCACGAGTGAGACCCCACCCGTGCGAGTGACAGTGTATGTATGATTGGGTCAAGTGCAATTCTGACCCATTTACTGTATTGATGTGTTTATTTCTTCTGATGTATAATCTGATTGAAATGGTTAGTAACTAGAGAAATGATATTCTCAGGTGATAAAGGAAAAGGTGAAGGCTCAGTGAAATAAGACTACTGAGTTCTTGTATTTCCATGTGAATGGGACTATCCTAATGTTTATAAATATTTAGTAGCGGGTTATGCTACTGTTACCTTGGCTTACTCACCTGAATAATTAGTATATGGTATATTGTGCTATATTATGTGACTTGTTGTGGCCACCTTGGATGCCGGATACGGGTTAGTAGTCCGGTAATTGATATTGCTGATTGCGGGTTTTGTAGCGGCAACTGGCTTACATGTGGGGCATCTATGGTTTTGTAGCTATGCCAAATTTGTAAGTTGGGCAAGAGGCAGGAATGAGTCTTTCTGGTTCAGGAATTACTATTCGCGTAGTATAGTTGAATGATGCATCTCCTGTATCTGGATACTATGCGAGGGAGACAGTAATTGGAATTATCGGTATATTCCAGCCGGATCAGTTGGAGTTAAGGGCCCGTCCAGGCCGCCGATCCTCTTATTATCGAGACCTTGTTTGTGTATTGGCTAGCTTGATGCTATATGCTTATACCTGTTAGGATTGTGCCATTCACTTAGCCTTGTGCTAACTCACTCACTTCCTCCCTGCAGGTAGGCTTATACGCTAGGGTTTTGGGAGGAGCTTGTTTTGTTAGATATGTTTGAAGATCAAACTCTGATGTCTTTTGTATAACATAATAATAGTTGTTCAACGTAACACCAGATGATTTATAATATCCGCGTGGTAATGTAAAACATAAGTATGGATATGTAATTATTATATTTGTAAAGTTTCCGCTATGTATTTATAAAAAAAAAAATGGGCGGTGTTACAGCACATGTTTGATTTCAAGGGCCGGGATCTAATTGGTAATGCCAACAATTAGCTTCTCGGAGGGGCGTTTTCTCAACCTTCAACCATACTGCCACGGTTGTTGCGATTTGGGTTTCCTCCGAACGCGTGTGTGGGTGGCATATGATCGCGAATG
Organism: Rutidosis leptorrhynchoides; assembly: GCF_046630445.1. Classification (NCBI taxonomy): domain Eukaryota; kingdom Viridiplantae; phylum Streptophyta; class Magnoliopsida; order Asterales; family Asteraceae; genus Rutidosis; species Rutidosis leptorrhynchoides. The sequence continues at coordinate 719,657,820 of NC_092333.1, forward strand.
TGGTTAAGTCTCCTCTGGGTGATGACGATATTGCCGCTCATGTATATATATATATATATATATATATATATATATATATATATATATATATATATATATATATATATATATATATATATATATATATATGTATGTATGTATGCATGCATGCATGTATGTATGTATTTATGTATACATATGTCTATGTGTATTACACTTATTAAATGTATTGAGATCAATAACAATTAAACTTTGTACTATAAAAGTATAACAATTCCGGACGTTTGAGAATCAACTAAATTGTAGTCCTCTAAGTTGCGATAAAGTTTTTGTATCAACTAAATACGGGCTTGTAAGAAAGATATATGACTAAAATCGTAACAACTCGCAAATTTTACGAGCTTTCACAATTTAGACTATATCTCTTTTATACAAACTCCAATTTAATTGATTTAAAAGCTCAAACATTTGTATAACTCAAAAAACTAAATATTTCATTATTTACTCAAATTTTTGAGTGGCAGAAACCCCTCGATACCGCTGAAAAGATTCTTCGCCACTATAAGCGAGTAATCTTTACTACTGAAAAAATAGTTAAAGTATAAAGCAAAATCATTTTTTCCGGACCAACACATGGGTCATCTCTCCATTCGTTAAAGATAAAATGAAATGGTTAGTACATGTTTAATGGTTTGTGCATTTTTTTTCTTCTTTTTTTTCCGTGAAAATGGTCCTTTGACTTAACACCTAATCATTGTAAGTTAGTAACCTTTGAAAGCTTAAGGCTTTACTTTCGGGGCGTGAAATCAGACCAAACCGCGCACTACGTATGTTCTAGATTCAAAGAAGAAAAAGAAAAAGGTCTACGTTGACTAAATACACATATGTGGGGGGCTTATCTGACACATATAAACTAAAATTATAGCCTACGTCTTATAGAATAATAGTAGTAACTGTCAAACCTTAGTGGCTTTGTACTTAGAGATGTCAATAGTCAATGTATTGTTGTTAAGTATTTCATCTATGTACATCGATATTATTAATTCTTGTGATTGGATCTCTTGTGGATACAAGAAATATACACTAAATTGGTCGTTGTGGTTGCAATACTCGATGACTTGTTATTTTGTATAACGCCATGCTAGTTTTTATAAAATTTTTGCAATTAAAAAACATATTTACATACGTAAATATAAAAAATATGGATATATAGATATATATTTACATGTTCATCGTACACATATACTATTAAAGTGTTATCATATATAAAGGTTGTGAAATATTTAACAATGTGAATATTCACACACACACACACACATATTGAAGTCACAATCAGCAACACAATACAATTTAAACATGTACTCCGTATATTTTACCAACTATCTATACAAGTTATACATTTATATTTGTTAGAATCTATATTTAACTGTAACATTTACAAATTATGCAATTGCAACAACGATTACATGTTATTGTGTATGACTTTCTTTTGTCATGTTATACATATTTGTACAACAATACATTTTAACTTAGTGTGCAAGGTATTTTTGTCTTGATCAAGTAATTCGAAAATCATACGCATGCGAATTTTGCGCAGTTAATTGCGCTAATATGCAAGAGAAGTGAGTGCGAATTCGATGCGCAACCGTTGGCTAAATCTATTTTTGACAACATGTCTTAACTAGATTTTGAATTGGTGTGGAGAATATTTTGACTCAATCTAGTAACGGTAAATTGCAAGAGATGACATGCGATTTGTTAATCTGTGTTGCGATTTGTGAAAACATATTTGTAAACTTTTTATTTGACAAATTATTAAAGTCCAATTTAAAAATGAACAATTCGGTTAATATTTTGTTTTTAAATACAGTTAAAAACGTTATGGATTACTTGATACACTAGATTATGTCCAACCATTCTAAAATTCAAGTTGCTAATAAGGAGTATATCATTACATATAGATTATTTTTATATATTTTATTTTTATAAACTTTCACATATAAGATTATTATATTATATTTCATTTATATAAAGTTTTCATATGTGAGATTGATACAGACTATATTATATTATTATATATTATATTATAATTATATATATTATATATTATATTATAATTATATATATTATATTATTAATAAAGAAAAAATTGATATAAATTGTGAGTGAGATGTAACAGAATTTAATCAGAAGATATATTTACACATGATTTATATAATGTGTATAGAGATAGAAGATAGATTAGATAGAAAAGTATATATTATTATTATTATTATTATTATTATTATTATTATTATTATTATTATTATTATTATTATTATTATTATTATTATTATTATTATTATTATAATATATTACGAATAACACTGGTGACTAGGAATGCTGATCATGCTCATGTCTCTTTACAAAGTAATTGTCGGCGATTCAAGCATTTTCAACTATCAAAAAAGTCAACCTCCAATCACAACCCTTGTATTCTTGCACATTTTATATATCTTCAAATATATAGTTGAAATATCATATAGTTATGGATTGTTTATTTATTTAGAATGAATATATATATATATATATATATATATATATATATATATATATATATATATATATATACTAAGTTTTTGAGTCTGTGCGTTGAATGAGTGTGTAAAAATTCGTAAAAAAATGTAATTTGCAGTTCATATTGGTATGTAAATAGTAGTACTAAAAAAATAGAAATAGTACTCCCTCCGTCTCAAAATAAATGTCTACCTTACTATTTATATCTGTCCCAAAATAATTGTCCACTTGCTTGCTATAAATAACTCCTAAATATCGTTAAACTCTCTAATTTACCCTCATTTGTTACTCTCTTTCACTCATACCAAAAATAAATTCAGTCAAATTTATCTTTAATATAAGAGCAAAACTGACATTTATCACACCTATCTTAAATCAAACAAAAAAATCTTACCAGACACTTAATTTGGAACGGAGGGAATATAAGAATTAATTAAGAGCCCGTGTTGTTGATAAATTTTAAAAATTCTTTTGAGTTTTAGAGTCCGTGGTGTTGACAAATTCGAAAAGTTTTTTTTAGTTTAAGAGTTGTGGTGTTGACAAATTTAAGAGTTCTTTTTAGTTTAAAAGTCCGCGGTGTTGACAAATTTTTTTCTCACCATTAATATCTTTTTAATTATATATAAATTATATACTACGTAATATTTATAGAAAATATGAGTACATTGAAAATTTGTCATGGAATGTAACGTTAGTTTAAAGTCTAAGTTATATTATTTTAAAATTATTATTTACAATTATTTTTTGAATAAAAGTGTAACCCGTGAGTTTAATTTTAGAAAAGTTGTTAGTCATTTCAGTAATATAACGGTACTCTTGGGAGTCATCGGTTATAATTAATATTATAATAGTTTTATCTGCGTGTTCATAAATATTTTTAAGGACTTAAACTGTAAATTTAAATAACTTTCATATTTTTTGCTAAAAAGAAATACTCCGTTGGTAGCGCATCGAAGCTCCGTGTCGAATACATTTTATTACGTTTAGTTAGTAAAATTATTTCGAGTTGAACGGTGATGCTGGTAGAACCTAACTCGCGGCGAACAGAAAGATAAATCCACTAAAAATTTTATTGGGTTTTGTTTTCGTACATGTTAAGCCCCGTTTTAGATGTCGGTGTGTTTAGTGTTTTTTAAAAGGTGTCCGTTTCGAACGTAGCTAGTTTCGTTTTGTTCGTAAAATTATTTCGAGTTTAATGGTGATGACTCGCATCGAGAAGGGATATACGACCCATTTAAAATTCGAGTGGTGTTTATTTATGTTTTTTTAATAAGTTAATAATCTTACGTTTTATACCCCTGATGAATTTGCATATAAGACAATGAATGAGGGGGTGTTTTTGAAATGTATGTTTGTGTTGTCGTTTTCATCCTGTCTAAACGACCAGGATGTCCACTTCGTATAGTATATGGCTTGCGTATTCATATTTAACGTAGAATTATCTATTTAGAGAGAGAAATGAAAACGGCACATATGTTAAGCCACATTTTAGATGTCGGTTTGTTTAGCGTTTTTTAAAAGGTGTCCGTTTCGAACGTAGCTAGTTTCGTTTTGTTCATAAAAGTATTTCGAGTTTACTGGTGATGACGGAAAAATTTAACTCGCATCGAGAAGGGATATACGGCCCATTTTAAATTCGGGTGGTGTTTATTTATGTTTTTATAATAAGTTAATAATCTTACATTTTATACCGCTGATGAATTTGCATATAAGACAATGAATGAGGGGGTGTTTTTGAAATTTATGTTTGTGTTGTCGTTTTCATCATGTTTAAACGACTAGGATGTCCACTTCGAATTTGCATATAAGACAATGAATGAGGGGGTGTTTTTGAAATTTATGTTTGTGTTGTCGTTTTCATCATGTTTAAACGACTAGGATGTCCACTTCATATAGTATATATACAATATAGATAATACTACGTACTTATTATTAAGTATTATTATTATTATTATTATTAGTTTAGATTTTATATTTTATTTTATATAATAAATATTTTTTCTTTTTTTAGATAAAATTCACAAACATTAAGATTAGATGAAAATATGAATATATTAAAAAAATACTTTGTGAATAATATTTTTATTTTGACGGAAAAATGCTCGAAGAAATAACTTATAACATACATTATGAGTAATGTTCTTCCTGATAACATTCATCAGGATGAATGTTATTCTCGGAACGTTTTTTTTCATCTTACGTGAAGGGTCTTTTTCAAAATTTAGACCGATTTAGAGTTTAAGGTTTAGGGTTTCGTGTTTTGGATTTAGTTCCTAAATCATAGGCCCTAAACCCTAAGCTCTAAACCGTTCGTGTTAAAAATTCAATCTAAACCCTTTTCTAAACCCTAAACCCTAATTTCAAAACCTTAATTTATAGACCCTAAAAAAACGCTCGAAGAATAACATTACTCATGATGCATGTTACCAGTTATTTCTTCGAACGTTTTCTCACCAAAGTAATAACACTCATCACAAAGTGTCTTTTTAAATATTTATATTTCTATGTGATCTTAATGTTTGGAAAAAAAAAATTAAAAAATGAAAAAAAATTACTTCCCACTTCTCCCACAAAAGTGCTTCCCTTGACAACGCATCATGAAAAAATTTTGATACTACCAATACTTCAAGGCTCGAATCGAGCCGAGTTCGAACTTTCTAAATTTCAAACTAGCCGAGCTCGAACATTATCAAGCTCGGGCTCGGCTTGGCTCGTTTACACCTCTACTAATTATTAAGCAAAATATCTCATCATTTTAACCATATTAAGAAATATATATAAATATTATATGTAGTATATTATAATTACATTAATATATTATACGAAACCTATAAATTTTAATACATATCTCTATCTTATTATACAGAGTATATTAATTGAGTATACTATATTTAATCATAATATCTATCTTATTCATTTAATTTAAATTTTTTTTATAAAACCTTTTCATTTAATTTCAATTCAATAACATAATATAATACAATTATCCTTTAAACGTCTATGTAACGCACGAGCTCAAGACTACAATTTTCATTTAGACTCAATGAATTTTTGCACAGTTATTTTATCCACTCATGCAACGCAAAAACTATATATATATATATATATATATATATATATATATATATATATATATATATATATATATATATATATATATATATATATATATATATATATATATATATATATAAATCAAAAAGATTTTTGCTTATGTATCATTTTCTTATTAATTTGAATATATATATATATATATATATATATATATATATCAAAAAGGTTTTTTTTTTTGCTTATGTAAATTAAATTGAATTAATTATTAATTACAATTTGATATATACATATATATTTACATATATATGTATATAGATTATAATAATTAATATATAAAATAAATATTATCCATAAATATTTATTAAGTTTTTCGATTAATTTTCCGGATTGATACACATATAAATCCATCCAAGCTTGCTAACACTGACATACCATCATAATCATTATCATCATTATCATAATCAAACCTACGTGAATTATATATTATTATTATTATTATTATTATTATTATTATTATTATTATTATTATATTATCATTATTATAATTATTATTACTTTTCTATAGTTATAAAACAGAACTTAAATTTAAGTTAACAAAAAAGAACATGAATTGACACACGTCACCATCATATTCAATATGTTACATATCACTACTTCATATCTTACATATATTTAAACTTAATCCACTAAACTATTATATTAACTATTAAAATTTACGGGCTCATATTTGTCAATTAAAGTTAAAAATAGCTGACAAAATAAAATTAGTTGTACTAAAAGTAAAGGGCTGATAATATATGCGTTAGTTATCAGTAAGCAAAGGGTTTTATTCATTAATTGTATTATACATTTGATAAATATCAATACTAAATACGAATATATATAAAAAGAGCATAAATTAACACACGTCACCATCATATTTAATATGTCACATATCACTACTTCATACATTATATATATTTAAACTTAATCCACTAAACTATTATTTTAACTATTAAATTTTACGGGCTCATGTTTGTCAATTAATGTTAAAATAGCTGACAAAATAAAATTAGTTTGTACAAAAAGTAAAGGGTTGATAATATATGCATTAGTTATCAGTAACAAAGGGTTCTTTTCATTAATTGTATTATACATTTTATATAATCAATACTAAATACAAACATTCCTATAGTTTAATGTATGTAGACTTTTTAGTGGTTTTTAACGTTCGTGAACTCTCATAATATACATTGTTTATCTTTCACTATTCATTCTCATTTCATTTATAGTGCAAGTAATATAATGACATTTTGCGTTTTTTGAGAATGAACTTTTAATTTTGTATTCAACAGTTGTGGAATACACGGGCTCTACAAAGAAGTTTTGCAACACTATTTTAATATATAATTAAAATTTTATGTTTTTGTAAGGTTTTTTCTCACCCGTACAACGCACGGGCTCTAAAATCTAGTGTGTGTGTGTGTGTGTGTGTGTGTATATATATATATATATATATATATATATATATATATATATATATATATATATATATATATATATAGTGAAGGGATCTTGAGAGAACTAAAGGTGGGAGAGAACTCATAGAACTCATAGATTGAACTTCAATCTATGTGCAGATTGAGCTTCAGTTTGTGGGAAAAAAATTTCAATCTTAAAAAAAATCAATCTGCAAAAGGTGTGTAATAAAAAAAATTATGCAAAAAAAAAATTAAAATAAAAAATACTTCTCAATCTGCACAAAAAAAAAAGTCAATCTGCACAAAAAAAGTCAATCTGCTCACAAAAAACCTCAATCTGCAAAAAAAAAAAAGTCAATCTGCACGATAAAAAACTCAATCTACTCGATATAAAAGTCAATCTGCACAATAAAAAATTCAATCTGCTCAATAAAAAAGTCAATCTACACAATAACAAAAATCAATCTGCACAATTAAAAAGTCAATCTACACAATAAAATATCTAAAAAATTCGAGAAAAAAATCAAAAAAAAAAAATATCTTAGGAAGAAAAGAAAAATTCGAATTTCTTTTTTCAAAGAATAGGGATGGGTGCATGTAGGGATGGCAATGGTCACCCGATCCAGCGAATATCCGTCCGATCCACCCGCTTCATGATGGATATGGATAATTTAAATGGATATGGATACGGATATGGATGAATTTAAGTGGATATGGATACGGATATGGATGAAAATTTTCATCCATGAATATATCCATTATCACCCAAAATACATATATAAATACATAAATATAGATATATGCAAACACATTTGTTATTATAAATGCATTTACCATTGCACAAACATTTTGCTTGCAACCATATAGTTATTTAACTATGATATATTACGACTAAACACATACATTTAATAAAATGAACATACAAGTTACAAATTTAGTTTATCGTAGTCTATGTGTTATAAAAAATTTAACAATTAATGTTATATCATCGACAAAGAATACACGTTCTCGTATATTACATTTTGTTTTTATCACATATAAGAAAATATTGTAGCATTTTTTGAATATTCAATGGATATCCATTAACCCGCTTAATCCATTGGATATGGATATGGATGGATGAACCGAAATTAAATGGATATAGATATGGATATGGATGAACAACAACTAAATGGATATGGATATGGATAGGACGTCACCCGATCCATATCCGATCAATTGCCATTCCTAGGTGCATGTGCATTCAATATGTGAGTTCTCTAAGTTCTCTCATATCCTTAGTTCTTCATGGATCCTCACCCTATATATATATATATATATATATATATATATATATATATATATATATATATATATATATATATATATATATATATATATAAATCTATACATATATATAAAAGAAAAAGTTTTTGAACCTTGTGGTTGAAAGTTATTTTAGGATGTTTGTATCTATATATTATATCTTTATATATATATAATAATAATATTATATATATATATATATATATATATATATATATATATATATATATATATATATATATATATATATATATATATATATATTATATGAGAACGTAATCAGTAAAAGGATGTTAACATTTCACACGTATTTCTTATAGCTTCACTACATTTTCCCATTATAAATATAAACATGTATGTATGGTATGTATTTATGGGGTATATTTTCCCATTATAACTTCACTATATTATAAACACGTATAGTTTATTATTATTATTATTATTATTATTATTATTATTATTATTATTATTATTATTATTATTATTATTATTATTATTATTATTATTATTGTCGATCGTTTTCCCACCTAAATAATAACATTCATCATGAAGTGTCTTTTTTAAATGTTCATATTTTCATCATGTTTTTATTTAGCCCGATTTAGAGTTTAAGGTTTAGGGAAGAAAAAAAAAATTGTAGACATTAAGTTACTAACATCGCCAAAACCACTTTTGAAATTTGTCAACACAGCGGGCTCTTAAACTCAAAAAAACTTTTAAAATTCTTCAATACCACAGACTCTTAAACTCAATGTCTACAACTTTAAAAAATTGTAGACATTAAGTTACAAACACCACCCAAAACCATTTTTCAAATTTGTCAACACCACGGGCTCTTAAACTCAAAAGAACTTTTAAAATTCGTCAACACCTCGGGCTCTTGAATTCAATAAGAATTTTAAAAATTTGTTAACACCACAGGCTCTTAAACTTAAATTTTTTTTTTTGTTATTGTCAACACCACGGGCTCTTAATTAATTTTTATATTTTTTATTTTTTTAGTATCGCTATTTAATATCAATATATGAACTGCAAATTACATTTTTCTACACAGTTTTTTACACACCCGTGCAACGCACGGGCTCAAAAACCTAGTATATATATATATATATATATATATATATATATATATATATATATATATATATATATATATATATATATATATAAAAGAAGTGAAAGAATTATGAGTGAACTTGACATAGGAGAGAACCCATAACACCATGTTATTTCACTTATTTCACTTACATGTCGAGCCTTTCTTAACACCATGTTATTTCACTTATTTCACTCATATTAGTAAGGGTATTTTCGTCCTATCACATCAATTCATTCCTAAACATAAATTAGGGTTTAGAAATTAAGGTTTATGAATTAGGGTTTAGAAATTAGAGTTTAGATTTAGGGTTTAGATTGAGTTTTTAACACGAACGGTTTAGAGTTTAGGGTTTAGGGCTTAGGGTTTTGGGTATTGGGTTTAGGGACTAAACCCAAAACACTAAACCCTAAGCCCAAAACCCTAAACTCTAAATCGGACTAAATTTTGAAAAAAATTCGGAAAAGAAAAAAATTTACGAATTTTTTTTATTTAAAAAGTTGAATTTTTCCACGTCAGCACAGACTGCTGATGACGTGGCATGCTTACGTGGAATTAAAAATAATTTCGGAATTTTTTTTCCAGAAAAAAAAAATTCCATGGAAATTTTTTTTTTTAATTTTTTTTTTCAAAGAATATGTGCATATGGTAGGTGCATGTACATTAATATGTGAGTTCTCTAGGTTCTCTCCCTACCCAAGTTATTCATGTATCCTCACCCTATAAAAGAAATTGGAAGGTTATCTTATTGAAAGCTGAAATAGGATATCTTATAACTCCCACACTAAATTATTGTTCACTTTCACCTTTGTATCTCTTCCAAAAACAATGGGCTTTTCTTCCGTTTGCATCTTCATCTTGTATGCTCAACTCTTTATTCAGGTATGCTTATTTTTTTCAAAATTGTTGTCATTTATATGTATACGTCATTTATTTGGTCATAATTAAGAGTTTAAAAACGTATGCTAAAAATCCGAAGGAATATGAAAGTTTTTTTTTATGATTATTTTAAAATAATTGAGAATCACATCGATCTATGATCGTATGTTCATCGATATATGATCATAGCTAAGCTTCAACGGATTTTACGAATCGATCATACACTATTGCGTATGAACAATCAAACCAATGACTAAAAACGTATGTTAACTAATTAATTTGAAATACATATTCAATATATAAAACTTTGTGCATCATCTTACTGAGTATTAAGTTGTTCTAAAATTTTGTATAACTAGTTTAAAGGCATCATTTTATGTGTTTGATTAAAGGTTATATCTGTCTTCATTTGTTCTAAAATATTGTACTATTATACTATGATATATTTGTCTCCATTAAGTTTTTAATTAAAACCGATTATATCCATAGCTTGAAACTCATTTGAATCTATATTCTTATTTTATGACAGATAAGCAGTGCTCGTGTAATCTACGACATCCCAAAAAATGATCATGACGAACAAAGTACTTATGTACAAATTTATGGAAAGCAAGAAGTTAATGACTTTGATCCTGCTGTAAAAGTGTTCTTCCATGTTCAAGATTTATACTCGAGTAAAAAAATGCCTATTTATTTCGCAGTTAACGACCCATTAACAACTCCTCGATTTCTAGCCAAAGAACATGCCGAATTAATCCCATTTTCGTCGTTAAAACTACCTTTCCTTCTTAACTTTATGTCGATATCCGAGGATTCACCACAAGCTAAAGCCATGGAACAAACAATTAAACAATGTGAGCTTGAACCTACACCAGGTGAGACAAGGTTTTGTGCTAGCTCATTAGAATCCTTGTTGGACATGACACGTGGCATACTAGGTATGGTCAAACTAAAAACATTGACTACCAAGATACATGATTTACCAAATTCCAATCATACCTATTTGCAAGAGTATACTTTTTTAAAGGAGCCTTTGGAGATTCATACTTCTGATATAGTGGCTTGTCATACAATGGCTTACCCTTATGCTGTTTTTTATTGTCATAGTCAAAAGGGGTATAATAGGGTTTTTGAGATTTCTTTAGGGGGTGAAAATGGAAATAGAGTTGATGCAATTGCAGTTTGTCATATGAATACAACTATGTGGGATGCTGACCACGTGGCGTTTCGAGTGCTCGGCGGCCACCCTGGGAGCTCACCGGTGTGTCATTTTCTTCCAACTGATAACGTTGTTTGGATACCAGCACCATAGATTTGTAGTAGAAGATTGTTTGTATTTGATAATAACATCATTGTATTTGTAGAAGAAGATTGTTGTTGATGTATCTTTGTATGTGTGTAATATCTAGAATAGTTGGTAGCGATTATATATAATCCTTTATGGGTTTAATTTGTCTCTCTTTATCCAACTTACAAACTTTACATATGTTTGTATTCTTTTAAATGATTGAAAACATACAAATTGAGTTAGGGGCATATAAAAGTACAAATATCAACTCGATGATAAAAATTAAAGGATTACGTGTATTATAATCGTATTTTACATATTATCATAGAAACATTTGGTCAAAGGCATTTGGGTTTGAATTCACAAGAATGCGACATCTCGAAAGCAAATATAAGATTTTCTTTTACTATCTCTAGAAGTAAGTTCATTAAGCATCGACGTTACTGATTTGATAGCTTAGTCAAGATTAAAATATTAATGAAAGAGAGGATGGTCGTAATAAATTTACTTTTCAGATGGGCGGATATTCATGACACTACTTGCTGGAATTTGGTCCCCGCGATAGTAGTCTGGTGGTTGAGAGACATACAGCATAAAGTGTGGGTCGCGGATTATATCCCTTTAAGCATGGGTTATGAGTTATGTGATTTTCCCTTTAAGCATGTTAACCCCGTGTCACCAGTGGGTGTGGGGGCGTCAGAGAGTCGGTTTTACCATTCTTTCATTTTACTTGCTGGAATTATTGTGAAGGTGATTCATAAGAGTTTTTGTAGGTGTATATGGACATAATGAATTATACTGCAATTTGCCACAATTTGCCACATGGACAATATTAAGCGGAACACTAATGACGTGGCACATCTGTGTGCGTAAAGTCCAGCCTGCCAGCTTATCGTCTTGCCAAATGCTCCATGCTGATAACATCTTGTGAATACAATCTCCATGACTGTTTAATGCAGAAACTAGTAACTGTTAAATGGATAAGGTAAACCGATAGTCAAGTATTTTTACAGTATCCCGTGACAGATTCCGACCTCAAGATATGCTCTTAGTGAGGTTCGAAAGTATCCCGTGACAGATTCCGACCTCAAGATATGCTCTTAGTGAGGTTCGAACTTTAAGACCTCTTGTGAGGATATTATGACCTCAACTACTAAGGCGATCTTGCCATCTTACAAACTAGTAACTATAGTAAGAGAAATAAAAACCTGTTCTATATCAGTTGTGAATGACATATTGACAGCAACTAATTAAGACGGTTAACCTAGTAACTTGAGCAAGCAACTTTGTTTTATCATTCACTAACTAACTAAGAGTCACAATTTAAAACGGCGGATAAAAAGGGTGATACACAGATAGCACAAGTAAAAGCAATATGTGTATGTGCAACTTATGAGAAGCAATCGTTAACCATTGTAACCAACTCAACAGATTCACAGCATAACACATAATAGATTAAAAAAGCCTGAAAACATTTATAGTAAAGATGCTTTGAATATAAGCTAGCATTTCGGTTTCATTAAAAGAAATTACTGGGTGTTAGACGACCATAGCAGACATACGTATATAACCTATAAAATTATGAACTCTTGCATCGTCGTTTTACATAATGAGAACTTAAATTAGATAAAACTTGCCAACCAAAATACACTATGTAAACTATTTAACCGTTATCCATAACCTTCAAAGGCAAGCAACTCATCTCGAAAATCAATCAATTTTGTTAATAAAATCACGAAAAGTGTAACTTTGATACAACACAAAAATAACTAAAGTGAACAATACAGTGACAAATAGCTGAAGTACCTATTGAGCTGAATCTTCATGAAATCGAGCATCAAAAGGTGCGGAGGAGTGTTGAGGCATCGTCAAGTTGCCAGCAGAGCCTGAACCTCGTTGGAGTTCAATTACTAACCATCGGACCGCTTTACTCATCTGTTCCAACCGCACTGCACTGATAGGTGGAAGGCCTGGAGTAATGGGCTGACCCGGTTTCCCAGCAACTGAACCAGTGGCTTCATCCACTAAACATTCAGAACCGATTCTCAGTTTAACGGACTCTACAAACTCTTCAGCTTGATCACACGCCACTCGAAACAATTCCCACCGTTGCTTAAGGTTCTCTAAAGCGGCATCGGTGGCTGCAGTTACTTGGCCCCCAGAAACTTCTTTTGCTTCGAGTGTACTAGCTACCGCATTTACAAATTCTTGATACGCATTGTTCATTGCATCTACAATGTTATCCATTGATTCCTATAGTGATCATGAGACATACAATTAGATTACACAGTTCACATAAATTTAGTGAAAACCTAGGGTTTCAACTTTCAAATGAACATGATAAAGTCATACTCCATCCGTCCCATTATAAGTATCCTGTTTTGACTTTTGAAGGTCTTTCTTTTTCAACTGACTTAATAGATTTTTATTTGTGTTATACGAAGTATAATATATAATGAAAATTTCAAGATTTGATTGGGTTTTGATGCCTTTTCATCGCTATAGCTTTCGTCAAGTATTAAATAACACAAACGAATATATATAAAGTCAACGTTTATAAAGAAGAAATTTCAAAATTCAAAGTCAAAACAGAACACTTTACTTATAATGGGACTAAGGTAGTATAACTTGGTAAAAAATAACACAACCACATAACAAACTTGTATCTCGAATTACATATTATTAGCTTATAAGCTTCTGGTAATCAATTAAATAGGTCGATTCATTCAAATTTCATTCAGATTAGTAGTAGATTTTGATTAAAATTAGGCAATCAAATTGGGGAATATTCCGAAAAAAAGGAAGTTTATTATGATCCTTATACAACTAAGTTAGCTGAATTAGCCATTAAACATGATTAAACCCATTTGAAAGAACCCAGATAAGATAAAAAGTAAAGATCAAACCCATTTGAAGTAAAGATAATTTGATAACAGAAAATAAAGATTAGGTTTTCAGGGGTTGTAAAATTAGGCAAAACTTTGGCAGAAAAGAATAACACGTCTGATCACATTCACAAAAATGTTCTTAATTAACTCCATTTGATTTATCAGTTTATCTCTGTTCAACCTGCTAACTTCCAACTGTTAAAATTTTCTAATGATATGATTTCTCACTGTTTAAACCGCTACCATAGACATTTGGTCTAGTCTATTAAATTTCGTGAATATATCAGATTCACCAAAGTGAAAGCCGATAACAGAAATGTTTAGACTACTAAACTTCGGAAATTAATCTGAATCATCACTCTACAACACGTTAACCTGATGTATTTGGTCTATTAAATGTCGCTAATGGATCCGACTTCCGAGATTGTAATTCGAACTTCTTGTATCACTAAAAAACACAGTACAAATCATCATTAACATTGATTCCGATTCTATTATTACGTAAATCAATTTAGTACTTTACATGCGGCAATATAGCAGATCAGGTCATCCGGGCCGCAACTGAATTAAGCCATGCTCGAGCTCGGCTCAATAAAGATAAGCTTTCAGTATGTGTGCTCGAGCTCATCTTGAAAAAGATTCAAGATGGTTGGAGCTAGGCTCCAAAAACTCAAATCTTTATATATATATATATATATATATATATATATATATATATATATATATATATATATATATATATATATATATATATATATATATAGGGGCAGGATAAATGGGGAAGTAACCAATCGGGGGGAAGCGGGGGGAAGCAAAATTTTTTTTTTTTTTTTCGTTTTTTTTTGAATTTTTTTTTTCCGGCATCAAGATCACATGAAAATATGAACATTTAGAAGAGACACTTCGTGATGAATGTTATTATTTAGGCGGGAAAACGATCGACAAAAATAACATTCAAGATAATATTGTTCGTGAAGAATATGAACGTTTTTTTTCCATGTTTTGTGAAGTAAAATTTAGCCCGATTTAGAGTTTAGGATTTAGGGTTTAGGGTTTAGGGTTTAGGGTTTGGTGTTTTGGGTTTATGGAATAAACCCAAAACACCAAACCCTAAACCCTAAACCCTAAACCCTAAACCCTAAACCGTTCGTGTTAAAAACTCAATCTAAATCCTAAATCTAAACCCTAAATCTAAACCCTAAACCCTAAATTTCTAAACCCTAATATCTAAACCCTATAAACCCTAATATCTAAACCCTAATATCTAAACCCCAATAGCTAAAACCTCAAAATACGCTCGAAAAACACGATAATTGTTATATATTACTTCTTCGAGCGTTTTCCCGCCAAAATGAAAACATTTATCACAAGGTGTCTCTACTAAATGTTCATATTTTCATCTCATATATAATGTTCGTGAGCAAAGTTTTTTCAAAAAACGAAAAAAAAAAAAAAAAGTTTTTGCTTCCCCCCGAATGGTTAGTTCCCTCTTGATCCTACCACTATATATATATATATATATATATATATATATATATATATATATATATATATTCATTAATCATACTTCTTTCTATTTATTTAAAAAGTTCAATTCAATACCAAAAACCTTCTAAAATCTCTATCAATATATTAAAATTGAAAAATAATATCATTTACAAATTAAAAACTACGAACATATTAATATACAGATATACACATTACTTAGGCCTTAAGGCTTCAAAAGCTCAATGGAAGGTAAACATATACTTTTTACAGCCAAGGAGCCTCGACATTTAGATTGGACATCAAACTTCGCTTTGTCTATATAGATTATTCCATTCTTAATTTTCTTTGAGTTATACAATATTAGTAAATAACATTTTAATAAAAAAGATCTCACGCATGCTCCTATAGTTTTATACCAGTTAGTCCCTTCTAATTTTTTCATTTCAAGTATATTGCAATACCTGACTTCTGAAATTGGGCTTGTCGAATGTTGTTCCTCTTTTGCTTTGTGGTACTGATCAATCACCCTCTTATTATGCTGATAAGATTAGCACAAATTTACTTCAGGTTATAACTCGTTGCACATACTTTATATCCTGGAAAACATTAGATATCAGGAGAATGTTGAAAACCACTATAAGTGAGATACATATTTAAAACGAACAAAAATAGATTGTTATGGATTATAACTTATCCACCATGAATTCGATGTACATTCATCTATGAATGAGGCCATTCCTAATTTTCGAAAATCAGCCGATAGTTATAAAAGTCTAAATTCAAGAAAAACACAACATGTATTGGACCTACCTGAATTACAGCAACATCACACAAAATCATGATAACCATTAAATATTTGATCTGCCCAAGTCGATATAAGTAACATTTGGAGAAGTCTAGTGTAGAGAAAATTTTATCAATTGTGGCATGCAGGTTTAAAACAGATATCACTCTCAAGAAACAAAAACCACGTATGAAGAACTTAATAAACAACATGTAAATAATTAAAATAACTTCGAGGAACTAAAGGAATACAAGAAAATATGATCGAATTATAGTTTACCTCTGAAACTGAGATACCGATTAAAAACATTACAGTTACTAAATATTCGATTTTTATTATCGATTTTAAACAATAACCTTTGGAGCAAATTCATCAATTGAGTTTATATAGATTGTAAGTTGTACGTTACATATAATAATCACCCCAGAATATTACATATTCTGGCTTTGTATCTTTATATCTCCCAAAAGTACTCAAAATTTAACCTAAAAAATTAAACTAAAAAATACTCGATATTCTTTTACATGTTTAGATTGCAACTATCAATATTCAGCAATCTATCAATATTCATATAAATAACATCCAAAGATATTGCTAAATAGCTAAATCACATTCAGGAATAAAAAGAATTCATATATTATGATAGAAGACTTGAATTTCCAGCATAAATTAATTCATTTCATGTATAGCCATACCTGAGCTCTGAAATTGGGATTGTCGACTGTTGTTACTCTTTTGCTTTGTGGTATCGATCAATCACCCTCTTATTATGCTGATAGGATTGAGGATTATTTGAATTGAGGGATGATGATAATTTAGGGTTTTTCTAAAAATATGGAAAGTAACAGATTGGGATGTATTTTTTACAGAGTACGTATTAAAAGGATGTGTGCTTAAGAAGGTGGAAATTTATATTTCCATCCACCGTAATTTTTACCCAAAATGTTAAAAATACCTTTAATGATAGGTTTATATAAACATTTTAAAACTTTTTGCTATTGTTATACAGTAATATATATTAAGGGATATTTTAGAAAAAAATAAATCATGAAATGATGGTGTAACAAGTAAAATATATATAGAAAATATCATCTTCCTGGCTAATTTAGTCACATATATGATATTTATGAAACTTATCGGCTATTAATAAAAACAAGCATGTGGTTAACGCGCTCCGTTGCATGCGGATAGTTTATTGTTGTACATAATTATGGACATATTTGACAAAACCAGCTAGAGCTGGAAGTTGATAGTTAGTAGTTTGAGTTTTTTTAGATATTTTTAGGTGTATGTGATATTTTGGGTACCTTAGGGAACAAGTATGCGGATATATGCGGTGCAAATTTATCGAAGGTAGTCGGCAACTCGAATGGCTGTGTAACATGCTTGCCTTTCAGATTTGCGAAGAACCGTTTCATCATATCTTGGACGAAGTTGGGCTGCGAAAACAAAGGCACCATATCCGGTGGCGGGCCTTGCATGAATTGCCTCGCAAGATTAGCCTGACCTTGCACATGTGGTCAGAACGACAGGCCCGAAGTTACCTGTGCGTATGACCAAGGTTGGTGTGCAGGGAAAGACGGATAGCCTAACGATGTAGAGTAAATCGGTGCCTAATATTGCGTTGTGGATGTTTGATATGCAGAAGACTATATTGGTTGCGAGTTCTACGGATATGTCGATAAAAGACCCACTTACTGTTCCACATGTTGTTGCTGAGATGCGGGTGGGGCACAATGATAATTGGCATCTGGAATGACCTCGTACCCCCCAACTATTGAGTAGTGCTTGCGCATTTGCGGGCGTAAGACATTTTGGAACCAGACGAGGGTGTCGTTGTCATGGTTGGTGCGGAGTGGACACCGATTGCTGCTGATGACTTTGATTTCCTTGAAAAGGGAGCGAAATAGTTGTACTATAAATAGGCATTTGCTCGCACTAAACTACGTGATGCCCATAAGTTTCGCTGTTTGGGTCAACTGACATGACCCTTGAATCCGATGCGGTTACCCGCCAAAATCAAGTTGCCTTGCAGTCACTTGAGAGTTTGCTCCGGGAGGTATTAACTCATCTAAATATAGCTTGTACCTTGGGAAAGGTTCTCCTGACACCGGTGGCCCCAACGGAGTAGGTCCTACATCAGATCCTAACCCCTGCTACGTATTGTGATTTTCAGTTAGTGTTCGCTCCAGTGAACCCTCGGAAAACCATTGCTGTGATGACCCGTCCAAATCCATTTGGACGAATACATCATTCATCGATTTCACAGTGAGGTACTGACCTCTACATGATACGTTTTGTAAACATTGCATTCTTTTGAAAAGGCACACCATAAATGAATATCTAATTCCAAGGTTTTTGACGTCTGATGATTTCTACATATATGAAATGTCCCGTTCTTATTGATTAAAAACGTTCCATATTAATTGATTTCGTTGCGAGATTTTGACCTCTATATGAGACGTTTTTCAAAGACTGCATTCATTTTAAAACAAACCATAACCTTTATTTCATAAATAAAGGTTTAAAAAGCTTTACGTAGATTATCAAATAATGATAATCTAAAATATCCTGTTTACACACGACCATTACATAATGGTTTACAATACAAATATGTTACATCGAAATCAGTTTCTTGAATGCAGTTTTTACACAATATCATACAAACATGGACTCCAAATCTTGTCCTTATTTTAGTATGCAACAGCGGAAGCTCTTAGTATTCACCTGAGAATAAACATGCTTTAAACGTCAACAAAAATGTTGGTGAGTTATAGGTTTAACCTATATATATCAAATCGTAACAATAGACCACAAGATTTCATATTTCAATACACATCCCATACATAGAGATAAAAATCATTCATATGGTGAACACCTGGTAACCGACATTAACAAGATGCATATATAAGAATATCCCCATCATTCCTGGACACCCTTCGGATATGATATAAATTTCGAAGTACTAAAGCATCCGGTACTTTGGATGGGGTTTGTTAGGCCCAATAGATCTATCTTTAGGATTCGCGTCAATTAGGGTGTCTGTTCCCTAATTCTTAGATTACCAGACTTAATAAAAAGGGGCATATTCGATTTCGATAATTCAACCATAGAATGTAGTTTCACGTACTTGTGTCTATTTTGTAAATCATTTATAAAACCTGCATGTATTCTCATTCCAAAAATATTAGATTTTAAAAGTGGGACTATAACTCACTTTCACATATTTTTACTTCGTCGGGAAGTAAGACTTGGCCACTGGTTGATTCACGAACCTATAACAATATATACATATATATCAAAGTATGTTCAAAATATATTTACAATACTTTTAATACATTTTGATGTTTTAAGTTTATTAAGTCAGTTGTTCTCGTTAGTAACCTACAACTAGTTGTCCACAGTTAGATGTACAGAAATAAATCGATAAATATTATCTTGAATCAATCCACGACCCAGTGTATACGTATCTCAGTATTGATCACAACTCAAACTATATATATATTTTGGAATCAACCTCAACCCTGTATAGCTAACTCCAACATTCACATATAGAGTGTCTATGGTTGTTCCGCAATATATATATAGATGGGTCGACATGATAGGTCGAAACATTGTATACGTGTATATGGTATCTTAAGATTACATAGACACGATAAGCAAAATCTGTAATGTTTAAACTTTAATCTTTATATGTTTCCGACACGATAAGCAAAATCTGTAATGCTGGGTCTCAAAAATTTTGAACTGTTTCATATATTCATTTGACCTTCGACCATTCTCGACGATTCACGAACTATTATTTGTAAATAAATATGTATACATATAAAAATAAATATAAATATATGTATAGGGTATATTAAATATAATTAATTAATAATTGTAATACTCGTTGGACGTTTTGATTATTATTTAGAGAGGTTTAATTCGAACTTATAAGATTTTAAAATGAACGGTGGTCCGAAAATGAGTTCTATAAATTCTAGGCTTATTAATAATATATTAAGATGTTGTTTGTCAAATTTTAAAACTTTTATATTTTGCTTGGGAGTTGGGAGTGATTAATTAATGTATTTTTTTTAATAGTTAATGACCAAACTTTATACCATAATGACCTATATAAATAAAGTTACTCAAATTAAAATTTTGGGATTTTTCCGAAGACTTTTATCCGTCCCTAATTTCAAATAGTGCACGATACACGGGCTCTGAAAAGTGTCGGTACATAAAAACAATTAATCAGGCTGCTTTGCTATTACACTTTACTTTTTACTATTGCTAATTGAAGTAATTACGTGTTTTGTCTTCTCCATATCTAATTCTATAATATAGATATATTCATATATAGGAATATGAATATGAATGTTCACACACATATATACTGACATTAACACAAACATTGGTCACCTTACACCCATTACTAAATTGTTCTTCTTCTTCATGAACAAACCATCTTACTTCCATAACAATCACCACTCTCCACCACGGCTATCATCCACTACCGAGAGCCACCTTGGTCTTTTTCCTCTCCATCAACAAACCGTCACCACCCTTGTTCTCACACCCTCACCATAACCGAAACCCACAAGCTCGATTATTTTTGTTTCTTGTTTGATCAAATTCACTCAACCACCACAAACTACCATCCCACTGCCGTTGAAGTATCACCACCGACTAACACCATCGGAGCACCATAACCGCCACCCTATTCATCACCACCTCAACCCGAAACCATCCTTACCATCTTCGTTTTACTATCACCACCAAGAACAACCAACCGACACCTTCATCTTTATAATATCTCACCACCAAACGCCACCATAAATCACTAACATATTATTTTCATGTATAATCTACACAACCGACACCCATATCAACTACCAAGTCACCACCACTAGACCACCACTACAACCATCATGATTATCATCACCGTCAACAAACACCACCACTCACCACTACGGGTTGCTATGCTTCTTTTTCCTGTTTCGAACCACTGCAAACCGTCACTCAGAAACCACCACCGCCGTAGACAATTGTAGCTGCACATTTTTTTTACTAAAAACGAAGATATTATTGAGAGGATAATGATAATAATTTCGGTGTAGAGATGGCCTATAAAGTTAGATAGATAGCGACTGTTTTTTTTATTCAAGTTCCTGCCATTCCAAATTCACGTTACCAGATATAAACAAAAGGCCACGAACTTTTTGTTGGGCCTTAATTTCGTTTGTTAATAGGCCGAGAGTTTTTAATTTTCTTTTGGGCCGACCCAACTTGTGATCTTGCTAGACTACGAGTTGTATCATGGTGAAGAGGTGATAGACAGAAACGAGTTATATAATTACAGATACGATATAAAATCAGGAAATAGGCAATAGCCTGAATGGTTAGGGTGTTAGCGGGCAAGCGAGGGGTCACGGGTTCGAGTCTTGGCTCGGACACTTTAATTTCTTTTTAGCATTTTAAGGTAGTTTTTGATAAAACTATTATGATTATTATTATGATTATTATTATTATTATTATTATTATTATTATTATTATTATTATTATTATTATTATTCTATTAAAAGAACTATTAAAAGTATTAATAGAAATATTATCATTAGTAAAATTTTCAAAGGTATCATTTTTATTATTGTTAGTAAAATCATTAATTTTAGAATTATTATTATTATTATACATTATTATTAAAATTAACATTTTTAGTTACTTAAAAGTTATCATTATAACATTAAAATTAAAAGTATTATTTTAATTATATTATCATTATCATTTTTATTAAAATATCATTACAACTAAGGTTTAACATTTTTATTAAAGTTACCAATATTACTAAAATTATCATTTAAGATTATTATTATTAACATTATTATTTTTATATTAACAATATTATTATTACAAATTAAATATATATAAGATATATAATTTAAAACATATTATATAAATTTGTTCGATTACAATTATGTGTGTTAATATATATATAAATGATATAGGTTCGTGAATCCGAGGCAACCTTATAATTGACCAATGGTGTTATATGTATTTTTACTACAAAATACATTAGGTGAGTATATTGTCCCTTTTAAACTCTAAATATTTTTGGGCTGAGAATACATGCGCTGTTTTTTTTATAAATGATTTACTTTATGGACACAAGTGATCAAAAATAAATTCTACGTTGAGTTGTACCATGGCATATTTCTTTATACTTGGTAGCTAATATTTACGTGAGGAGCGTAAATGCGAATCCTGTTGATAGATCTATCGGGCCTGACAACCCCAACCGGGCTGGACGACCAGTTTTAAACGGTTGCACAGTACTTCGTTTCGTTACTACACTTGGTACGGTGTAGGGTTTATTTAAGAATATGCTGCTGTGATTTAAATGTTAAGTATGGTTACCAAGTGCTCAACGACTTTTCATACACGAGGAGTGTATTATGTATAAACATGAAATCTTGTGGTCCATAGTTATAACGCTGCTAGCAATAAAACCTATATCTCACCAACTTTATGTTGACATTTTAAAGTATGTTATTCTCAGGTATAAATTAAATCTTCCGCTGTGCATTTGCTCATTATAAGGACATTACTTGGAGTCGATCATCGCAATGGGACCAGATGTTGATGATTTCGTCCAGGTGGATAAGGACGGGTCGTCTCATGTGGTATCAGAGCGGTGGTCTTAGCGAACCAGGTCTTGCATTAGTGTGTCTAACAGGTAGTTGTTAGGATACATTAGTGAGTCTGGACTTTGATCGTGTCTACATGTCAAAAAGTTTTGCTTATCACATCTAGTCGGAAACCATCTGCTTATCATCCTTAGGAAATTGCCTGCTTGTCAATCATAAGTCTAGACACGTCTTACTGCATTTACTGCATTGATAGTGTATAGACAAAATTCATAACTTAGCATATCTGATAATTCATATCTTAGCGCATCTGTAGACTTGCCTGACATATGCCGTAAATTCCTCCGTAGTCTATGAAATCTTTAAGATTATATATATGGATATTCTATATAGTTAGAATATCATCCGATATCTGAAAATCATTTCACATCGAGGATCCCTTCCATCCACCGAATTGCCCACTTGGCGATGAACCTGAAGCACTCACCGGCAAACCTGTCCGAGAAACCATTTTCTCTCTCATCTCTAGAGTATCTCGTCACGATTATATACTATCTCATATTTCAAATCTTATTCATTCACTCGTCCCAACTGCCAATCATCCCGGCATAATAGAAGAAGTTAACGAACTACGCGCTCGTGTGACGGCTTTGGAGAACATGGTGCGAAGGTTACAAACACCAGCAGCAGCACCAGCAGCATAATCCGTACCACCATCATCAACATCGACAGTACTTTTATCACCCCCACATCACAACCGCGCCGTAAACCTCAACATCACAAA
This sequence comes from Rutidosis leptorrhynchoides, assembly GCF_046630445.1. NCBI lineage: Eukaryota > Viridiplantae > Streptophyta > Magnoliopsida > Asterales > Asteraceae > Rutidosis > Rutidosis leptorrhynchoides. The sequence continues at coordinate 719,682,013 of NC_092333.1, forward strand.
CTATACCTCGGATATCAACCTCACACGCCTCAATATCACCATCTATACTTTGAGTATGATCTTCGTTCTACATATCATTCTACATCGATTAATTTCGTTCTACGTATTGTTCTACCTCATTTACCTTCGTTCGACATGGCAATTATGTAATCTCTAATGCTTTAGAGATTATGTAATCTAGTATTAACGATAAACCAAATGAGTTTAATATCCTATTGACTCATTAAATCTATGATTACATCTGAAGAAAATATATATGCAAGTATATTTTCATAAAGATTGTAATTAAAAATCCTTTCGTACAAACTGTTGATGATGAAAAATATTTTAACGGGTGGGTAGTACCCGAGGAATATTTAGATTTCACATTAACAAGTTACATTGTACATTCTTCGAATCTGATTCAACAGTCATCTATTATCCTATTTACAATAACCGATATACGTATCCGTTCACCACAGAATAACCATTTCCGTTCAAATTTCATATTTGGATTTTGACCTATCATAATCCAACAAGTGGCATAATGAAGAAAACATTGGATATAATAAAATTTGTTAGAAACAAACGGATTAACTAATTGAAAATCTGTTAAGGATTCCACGCTAACTGTTCCGGCTAACTGTTCCCAGCTAACTGATTAACATTTAATTTATCGCAATTTACATTCTCGCAATTTTAATTTCTGCACTGTACATACTGTCGGGACACATGTACAACAATACATCGGATTAATTCTGAGACAACACGTTGTATAATGGGTCATGATATATATTTATTTATTTTACGCAATTTAATTAACGGGACACGTATACAAGGTTTTGACTTATCATATTGACCCATCTCTATATATATTTCGGAACAACCGTAGACACTCTATATGTGAAGGTGGGAGTTGGCTATACAGGGTCGGAGTTGATTCCAAAATATATATATACTTTGAGTTGTGATCGACACTGAAACAGGTACACGGGTAACGATACGTATTAACTAATTCGAATATTATATATTTGATTTGTATATATGAATATATTGAACCATTGGACAATCGGACTATTGGACTGCTAACTTTGGACAATTAAAATGAGTTAAAATGCTGATTATAACATATGAAAATAAACAACTCTTCAAGTTTGCCACTTGATTCTATTTTAAACCTCATTTGTATCTTGACGATTACAATTCGCATTCACAACTTTTCATGATTCTTGAAAACACCTCGATCGAGAAGTTGAACCAGCCGCACCTCCTCTACGGAAGAAAAATTTACACATACAGTTATGTATCTGGAAAACTTTCGAAACCGAAGTTATAGTTAAAGCGTATTCACGTTGAATTCCTTATCATTCATTAGCAAAAACAACCATATGATTCCTTTTCAAAGTAATCAATTTTGTTACAGCTCCACTTCGACTTCTCAGTAAGACTACTCCTATTATAACCTCGATATTTATACCTTGTCTTTTCGCCGTCATTACCGGAGAACCTTTTATATATCACAACATCACCAGCAGCAACTCGTTATCTTTTTGGCGAAATCCGCAATCAGTATTTTGAAAATCTCGTAGAAATTCTCCCGTCATACCTACAACGTCCATCCCTAAGAGTTACATATTTCGAATGTGAAGTTTCTGGAAAATACCCTGGACTATGAAGTAGTTCTTGAAATGCTGATGAAGCAGCAAAAACCGTAAACGACTTTAACAGTCAAAAGTTTACGATAAAGTAAAGTATGTTGGAAAAGCTCAGAAAAAGAGAAGGGGTGAAACTGGAGAACAGATTGAGCAAAGTATGAAGGAGACCGTGGACAAATCATGAAAACTAAACCTGACTTCAAAGGATTCAAATGATTTAGTGTCTGCTGAAATCGTTAGTAAGAACCCTACTCCTTATCCTAAACTTTTCCAGATGATATTCTTCATCAATATCTTATCTCAGATATTATAAGATATCTTCATATTTTCCGTTATATATATTCTCCATATTGTTGGAAATATTTTCACAACTATCCTTATCTGAAATCATTTATCATTCCGTAATATCTGCGTTACAATATAAAAGAAACTGTGTTAGTTTCTAAATTCTAAAACCTTCGAGTTTGAAATAGGAATGTTTTGAAGCAGCGTTGGGAACTGATGCATGAATTAGTATAATATAATGAAACTTGATCAACTTCATTATATTACAGTAAGTCATGTTGAGTTTCTAATGGGATGTGATGATTCACAGTACCATCATCATGTGCCATGTTACACGGCTCTTACATTCTATCCAATCTCCAAACATATTAGGAACATATCATCTTGATAGTTCTATCTTTCCAGAATATTCTGGTAATTTGACAATTCGAAACCATTCTATTATCATTTCTTTCTAAGAACATTAGCAATGTTCATTCCAAATTTCATACCTACGAATTCCAGACCATTGCTCGTTTGACTCGAGAACGGGAAGAAGAAACGGATGGATAAAGCCCTGCAATAGAAATTAGGGTAAAAGTCACGGCAAATAGGAGGAGATATTAACTGTGGATGACAATGATTATAGAAGACAGAAGCAGGAGCATCGAAGTATAAAAGAAGATATAAAACCCAACAATCACCTAGAATTTACAAACCGTGTATATCGATACAGATAGCAATATAAAGACACGGGAGAATTAGAAACACTATAAACACAAGAGTATAGTAGAAGTAAATGGATTCTTCTGGTAAATAACACAAGAGTATTATTATTATTATTATTATTATTATTATTATTATTATTATTATTATTATTATTATTATTATTATTATTCTATTAAAAGAACTATTAAAAGTATTAATAGAAATATTATCATTAGTAAAATTTTCAAAGGTATCATTTTTATTATTGTTAGTAAAATCATTAATTTTAGAATTATTATTATTATTATACATTATTATTAAAATTAACATTTTTAGTTACTTAAAAGTTATCATTATAACATTAAAATTAAAAGTATTATTTTAATTATATTATCATTATCATTTTTATTAAAATATCATTACAACTAAGGTTTAACATTTTTATTAAAGTTACCAATATTACTAAAATTATCATTTAAGATTATTATTATTAACATTATTATTTTTATATTAACAATATTATTATTACAAATTAAATATATATAAGATATATAATTTAAAACATATTATATAAATTTGTTCGATTACAATTATGTGTGTTAATATATATATAAATGATATAGGTTCGTGAATCCGAGGCAACCTTATAATTGACCAATGGTGTTATATGTATTTTTACTACAAAATACATTAGGTGAGTATATTGTCCCTTTTAAACTCTAAATATTTTTGGGCTGAGAATACATGCGCTGTTTTTTTTATAAATGATTTACTTTATGGACACAAGTGATCAAAAATAAATTCTACGTTGAGTTGTACCATGGCATATTTCTTTATACTTGGTAGCTAATATTTACGTGAGGAGCGTAAACGCGAATCCTGTTGATAGATCTATCGGGCCTGACAACCCCAACCGGGCTGGACGACCAGTTTTAAACGGTTGCACAGTACTTCATTTCGTTACTACACTTGGTACGGTGTAGGGTTTATTTAAGAATATACTGCTGTGATTTAAATGTTAAGTATGGTTACCAAGTGCTCAACGACTTTTCATACACGGGGAGTGTATTATGTATAAACATGAAATCTTGTGGTCCATAGTTATAACGCTGCTAGCAATAAAACCTATATCTCACCAACTTTATGTTGACATTTTAAAGTATGTTATTCTCAGGTACAAATTAAATCTTCCGCTGTGCATTTGCTCATTATAAGGACATTACTTGGAGTCGATCATCGCAATGGGACCAGATGTTGATGATTTCGTCCAGGTGGATAAGGACGGGTCGTCTCAGATGTTATGAACATCATTACTACCTCAAGTTCCTTGGATAAACCTACTGGAAATGAGAAAAATGGATCTAGCTTCAAAGGATCCTTGGATGGCTTGAAAGTTCTTGAAGCAGAATCATGACACGAAAACAATTTCAAGTAAGATTTCCACTCGAAATAAGATTGTTATAGTTATAGAAATTGAATTAAAGTTTGAATATGATTATTACCTTGTATTAGAAAGATAACCTACTATAAGTAACAAAGGTTTCTTGATCTTGGATGATTACTTGGAATGGATTTAGAAAACTTGGAAGTAAACTTGCAATCTTGGAAGTATTCTTGATTTTATGAAACTAGAACTTTTGGAATTTATGAAGAACACTTAGAACTTGAAGATAGAACTTGAGAGAGATCAATTAGATGAAGAAAATTGAAGAATGAAAGTGTTTGTAGGTGTTTTTGGTCGTTGGTGTATGGATTAGATATAAAGGATATGTAATTTTGTTTTCATGTAAATAAGTCATGAATGATTACTCATATTTTTGTAATTTTATGAGATATTTCATGCTAGTTGAAAAATGATGGTTCCCACATGTGTTAGGTGACTTACATGGGCTACTAAGAGCTGATCATTGGAGTGTATATACCAATAGTACATACATCTAAAAGCTATGTATTGTACGAGTACGAATACGGGTGCATACGAGTAGAATTGTTGATGAAACTGAACGAGGATGTAATTGTAAGCATTTTTGTTAAGTAGAAGTATTTTGATAAGTGTCTTGAAGTCTTTCAAAAGTGTATGAATACATATTAAAACACTACATGTATATACATTTTAACTGAGTCGTTAAGTCATCGTTAGTCGTTACATGTAAGTGTTGTTTTGAAACCTTTATGTTAACGATCTTGTCAAGTGTTGTTAACCCAATGTTTATAATATCAAATGAGATTTTAAATTATTATATTATCATGATATTATGATGTATAAATATCTCTTAATATGATATATATACATTAAATGTCGTTACAACGATAATCGTTACATATATGTCTCGTTTCAAAATCATTAAGTTAGTAGTCTTGTTTCAACATATGTAGTTCATTGTTAATATACTTAATGATATGTTTACTTATCGTAATATCATGTTAACTATATATATATATATCCATATATATGTCATCATATATTTTTTACAAGTTTTAACGTTCGTGAATCACCGGTCAACTTGGGTGGTCAATTGTCTATATGAAACCTATTTCAATTAATCAAGTCTTAACAAGTTTGATTGCTTAACATGTTGGAAACACTTAATCATATAAATAGCAATTTCATTTAATATATATATATATATATATATATATATATATATATATATATAAACATGGAAAATTTCGGGTCACTACAGTACCTACCCGTTAAATAAATTTCGTCCCGAAATTTTAAGCAGTTGGAGGTGTTGACGTATCTTCTGGAAATAAATGCGGGTATTTCTTCTTCATATGATCTTCTCATTCCCAGGTGAACTCGGGTCCTCTACGAGCATTCCATTGAACCTTAACAATTGGTATCTTGTTTTGCTTAAGTTTTTTAACCTCACGATCCATTATTTCGACGGGTTCTTCGATGAATTGAAATTTTTCGTTGATTTGGATTTCATCTAATGGAATAGTGAGATCTTCTTTAGTAAAACATTTCTTCAAATTCGAGACGTGGAAAGTGTTATGTACTGCAGCGAGTTGTTGAGGTAATTCAAGTCGGTAAGCTACTGGTCCGACATGATCAATAATCTTGAATGGTCCAATATACCTTGGATTTAATTTCCCTCGTTTACCAAATCGAACAACGCCTTTCCAAGGTGCAACTTTAAGCATGACCATCTCTCCAATTTCAAATTCTATATCTTTTCTTTTAATGTCAGCGTTGCTCTTTTGTCGACTTCGGGCGGTTTTCAACCGTTGTTGAATTTGGATGATCTTCTCGGTAGTTTCTTGTATTATCTCCGGACCCGTAATCTTTCTATCCCCCACTTCACTCCAACAAATTGGAGACCAGCACTTTCTACCATAAAGTGCTTCAAACGGCGCCATCTCAATGCTTGAATGGTAGCTGTTGTTGTAGGAAAATTCTGCTAACGGTAGATGTCGATCCCAACTGTTTCCAAAATCAATAACACATGCTCGTAGCATGTCTTCAAGCATTTGTATCGTCCTTTCGCTCTGCCCATCAGTTTGTGGATGATAGGCAGTACTCATGTCTAGACGAGTTCCTAATGCTTGCTGTAATGTCTGCCAGAATCTTGAAATAAATCTGCCATCCCTATCAGAGATAATAGAGATTGGTATTCCATGTCTGGAGACGACTTCCTTCAAATACAGTCGTGCTAACTTCTCCATCTTGTTATCTTCTCTTATTGGCAGGAAGTGTGCTGATTTGGTGAGACGATCAACTATTACCCAAATAGTATCAAAACCACTTGCAGTCCTTGGCAATTTAGTGATGAAATCCATGGTAATTTTTTCCCATTTCCATTCCGGGATTTCGGGTTGTTGAAGTAGACCTGATGGTTTCTGATGCTCAGCTTTGACGTTAGAACACATCAAACATTCTCCTACGTATTTAGCAACATCGGCTTTCATACCCGGCCACCAAAAATGTTTCTTGAGATTCTTGTACATCTTTCCCGTTCCAGGATGTACTGAGTATCTGGTTTTATGAGCTTCTCTAAGTACCATTTCTCTCATATCTCCAAATTTTGGTACCCAAATCCTTTCAGCCCTATACCGGGTTTCGTCTTCCCGAATATTAAGATGCTTCTCCGATCCTTTGGGTATTTCATCCTTTAAATTTTCCTCTTTTAAAACTCCTTTTTGCGCCTCCTTTATTTGAGTAGTAAGGTTATTGTGAATCATTATATTCATAGATTTTACTCGAATGGGTTCTCTGTCCTTCCTGCTCAAGGCGTCGGCTACCACATTTGCCTTCCCCGGGTGGTACGAATCTCAAAGTTGTAATCATTCAACAATTCAATCCACCTACGCTGCCTCATATTCAGTTGTTTCTGATTAAATATGTGCTGAAGACTTTTGTGGTCGGTATATATAATACTTTTGACCCCATATAAGTAGTGCCTCCAAGTCTTTAATGCAAAAACAACCGCGCCTAATTCCATATTATGCATCGTATAATTTTGTTCGTGAATCTTCAATTGTCTAGACGCATAAGCAATCACCTTCGTTCGTTGCATTAATACACAACCGAGACCTTGCTTTGATGCGTCACAATAAATCACAAAATCATCATTCCCTTCAGGCAATGACAATATAGGTGCCGTAGTTAGCTTTTTCTTCAATAACTGAAACGCTTTCTCTTGTTCATCCTTCCATTCAAATTTCTTCCCTTTATGCGTTAATGCAGTCAAGGGTTTTGCTATTCTGGAAAAGTCTTGGATGAACCTTCTGTAGTAACCAGCTAGTCCTAAAAACTAGCGTATGTGTTTCGGAGTTTTCGGGGTTTCCCACTTTTCAACAGTTTCTATCTTTGCCGGATCCACCTTAATACCTTCTTTGTTCACTATGTGACCGATGAATTGAACTTCTTCCAACCAAAATGCACACTTTGAAAATTTAGCGTACAATTCTTCCTTCCTCAATACTTCTAACACCTTTTTCAAATGTTCACCATGTTCTTGGTCATTCTTTGAGTAAATAAGTATGTCATCAATGAAAACAATGACAAACTTGTCAAGGTATGGTCCACACACTCGGTTCATAAGGTCCATGAACACAGCAGGTGCATTAGTTAAACCAAACGGCATGACCATAAACTCGTAATGACTGTAACGTGTTCTGAAAGCAGTCTTTGGAATATCATCTTCTTTCACCCGCATTTGATGATACCCGGAACGTAAGTCAATCTTTGAATAAATAGACGAGCCTTGTAGTTGATCAAATAAGTCGTCGATTCTCGATAGTGGGTAGCGGTTCTTGATGGTAAGTTTGTTCAACTCTCGGTAGTCGATACACAACCTGAATGTACCATCTTTCTTCTTGACAAACAAAACAGGAGCTCCCCACGGTGATGTGCTTGGTCGAATGAAACCACGCTCTAAAAGTTCTTGTAATTGGCTTTGCAGTTCTTTCATCTCGCTGGGTGCGAGTCTGTAAGGAGCACGAGCTATTGGTGTAGCTCCTGGTACAAGATCTATTTAAAATTCAACGGATCGATGTGGGGGTAATCCCGGTAATTCTTTCGGAAATACATCGGGAAATTCTTTTGCGACGGGAACATCATTGATGCTCTTTTCTTCAGTTTGTACTTTCTCGACGTGTGCTAGAACAGCATAGCAACTTTTTCTTAATAGTTTTTGTGCCTTCAAATTACTAATAAGATGTAGCTTCGTGTTGCCCTTTTCTCCGTACACCATTAAGGGTTTTCCTTTTTCTCGTATAATGCGAATTGCATTTTTGTAACAAACGATCTCTGCTTTCACTTCTTTCAACCAGTCCATACCGATTATCACATCAAAACTCCCTAACTCTACTGGTATCAAGTCAATCTTAAATATTTCGCTACCCAGTTTAATTTCTCTATTCCGGCATATATTATCTGTTGAAATTAATTTACCGTTTGCTAATCCGAGTAAAAATTTACTATCCAACGACATCAATGGACAACTTAATTTAGCACAAAAATCTCTACTCATATAGCTTCTATCCGCACCCGAATCAAATAAAACGTAAGCAGATTTATTATCAATAAGAAACGTACCCGTAACAAGCTCCGGGTCTTCCTGTGCCTCTGCCGCATTAATATCGAAAACTCTTCCGCAGCCTTGTCCATTCGTGTTCTCTTGGTTCGGGCAATTTCTAATAATGTGGCCCGGTTTTCTACATTTATAACAAACTACATTGGCATAACTTGCTCCGACACTACTTGCTCTGCCATTACTCGTTCCGACACCATTTGTTCCTTTCGTTCTGTTAACCCCTGGTCCGTAGACCTCACACTTCGCCGCGCTATGACCATTTCTTTTACACTTGTTGCAAAATTTGGTGCAGAACCCCGAGTGATACTTTTCACACCTTTGACATAGCTGCTTCTGATTGTTGTTGTTGTTGCGGTTGTTATTGTTGTTGGGATGATTGTTGTAGTTGCTGTTGTTGTTATTGTTGTTGTTGTTGTTGGGTCGTTTGTTGTAGTTGCGATTGATGTTGCAATTGTTGGGATAATTGTTGCGATTATTGTTGTAATTGCTGTTGTTGTTGTATTGGTGATTCTTATCACCGTTTTCCTCCCACTTTCTTTTGACTTGCTTCACATTGGCCTCTTCAGCACTCTGTTCTTTAATTCTTTCTTCAATCTGGTTCACTAGTTTGTGAGCCATTCTACATGCCTGTTGTATGGAGGCGGGCTCGTGTGAACTTATATCTTTTTGGATTCTTTCTGGTAATCCTTTCACAAACGCGTCGATCTTCTCTTCCTCATCTTTGAATGCTCCCGGACACAATAGGCATAATTCTGTGAATCGTCTTTCGTACGTGGTAATATCAAATCCTTGGGTTCGTAACCCTCTAAGTTCTGTCTTGAGCTTATTGACCTCAGTTCTGGGATGGTACTTCTCGTTCATCAAGTGCTTGAATGCTGACCACGGTAGTGCGTAAGCATCATCTTGTCCCACTTGCTCTAGATAGGTATTCCACCATGTTAACGCAGAACCTGTGAAGGTATGCGTAGCGTACTTCACTTTGTCCTCTTCAGTACACTTACTTATGGCAAACACCGATTCGACCTTCTCGGTCCACCGTTTCAATCCAATCGGTCCTTCAGTTCCATCAAATTTCAAAGGTTTGCAGGCAGTGAATTCTTTGTAGGTGCATCCTACACGATTTCCTGTACTGCTAGATCCAAGGTTATTGTTGGTTGATGTCGTAGCGTGGGGGTATAAAATAGTTATTAATTTTAGCAGAAAATACTATTAAATACGATACAATTTTACACAAGATATTTATTTATTTGGAGAACGGATATACTTAAACCTTGCTACAACACTTATAGGCAGTGTACCTAATCGTACAGTAGTGTAGTTTTTAGTAAGTCCGGTTCGTTCCACAGGGAATCTTTTTAAACAAAGCTTAACGCTAAATTAGTTTACTTTTATAAAAATACAAATATATATATATAAGTAATATTATTATTATAAAGGGGGGTTTTTACCGTTTAATGACTGGTTTGTCGATTTTAAAACTTTAGTCGCAGTTAAAACCAAATGTAAAATATTAAAAATGAATACAAGACTTAAATTAAAGCATAAAGTAAATAACGATAATGAAATTGCGAATAATAAAAGTGCGATAAAATAAACTTGCGATAATTAAAAAGTACGATAATTAAAAGTGCAATTAAATACAATAACAATAAAAATGCGATAATTAGAAGTGCAATTAAATATAAAATAAAGGAAATTAAATATGAAATAAAAGAATTATGCTTATTTAAACTTCCGTAATCATGATGTTTGACGTGTTGATTTTAGTTTTATGCCCATGGGTTAATTGTCCTTTGTCCTGGATTATTTAATATGTCCGTCTGGTTTTTGTCCATAACAGTCCATCAGTCATAAATATAAAGTGCGAGTGTCCTCGTCAAATTATTCTTATACCCGAAGTTAAATATTCCAACTAATTGGGGACTTAAACTGTAACAAGATTTTAATACTTTGTTTAATAATTACACCAGGATGTCGACTGAGTGTAACCCAAGGTTTTAATATTTTGTTATCAATTATACCAAGTGTCCTTGTACATAATTTCACCCCTGTTTTAATTATTCTAGTGGCTATTAATCCATTCCCGTGTCCAGTTAAATGAACGATTATTCGTACATATAAATACCCCGCCCATCGTGTCCGATTGAGTGTATATGGTAATTTATAGGGACGCCCAATTGTAAATCTTTATATTAACATTAACAAACTATCATTTAGTTAAACAAATATAAAGCCCATTAATAGCCCATAGTCTAATTTCCACAAGTGTCGTTCTTTTGTCCAAACCCCAATTATGGTACAAAGTCCAATTACCCAATTTTAGTAATTAGCCCAACATCATGATTACTTCGGATTAAATAAGCATAATAATAACTTAGCTACGAGACATTAATGTAAAAAGGTTGAACATAACTTACAATGATTAAAAATAGCGTAGCGTTACACGGACAGAATTTCGACTTACACCCTTACAACATTCGCTAACATACCCTTATTATTAGAATTATAATTAAAATTAAAATATAATATATATATATATATATTTTACGTATGAGGAGAAGAAGAAAAAGATGATGATTTACGATCAGAATTCGTTTGCTTTTATAGGGATTTTCGACTTTTGGGGCTCCGCGACTCGTGGCATATTTTGCCTTCAAACTCCGCGAGTCGCGGAGTTTGAAATTACAGCTCAGATACTTTGGAGTCTTTCTTGCCGACGGATTTATAAATATATATAATATATTAAATAATTATAAGAATTATTTAAATATTATATTATATTTATGTGCATAGTTGATTTGTAATTTTTAGTCCGTTGCGTCGAGCGTTGAGAGTTGACTCATGTCCCGGTTCCGGATTTTCGAACGTCCTTGTGTACAATTTAATATCTTGTACTTTGCGTTTTGAATCTTGTACTCTTGTAATTTCGAGACGTTTCTTATCAATAATTGGAACCTTTATGATTGTCTTTTGTACTTTTGAGCTTTTTGGTCGTTTGCGTCTTCAATTCGTCGAATCTGTCTTTTGTCTTCACCTTTTATTATTTAAACGAATATCACTTGTAAATAGAACAATTGCAATTAAAAGCTTGTCTTTCTTAAGGAATAATGCTATGAATTATATGTTCGTTTTTAGCATTATCACATATTCCCACACTTGAGCGTTGCTTGTCCTCAAGCAATATCGTCTTGAAATACTAGAATCACTTCTTTATTCTTCACACTTTGTACATCAGTGATTTCTTTACGGCGGTATAAACAATGGTAGTAACGATATGGTTTACAGTCCCACATGACTATAAAAATTTAGATCCATTAAGGAAATTGGATCTTTATGAAAACATTTGATCTTTTAAAAATTAAATCTAGTTTTTACCCTAGATAAGTTTTCCGGGATAACCCTTTACCGGTGTTTGCAAAATATTTTTGTGGGTTTGGTGGGTTTCAGATTTGAAAATTTTAGCTCAAAACTTATGGTTTTGTGTCACCCACTTGCTAACCTTGTATTTGGAAAGCAGCACGTCCAGTTTACTTGTCCCGTATATTACCTTTCGGTAAACTACCGTCCGGTTGTAAAGGAAAGCGTTTGAACAAGCAACTGTTAAGGCAATGTCCCCTGACATGCTTTTAATTATGGTCTATAACGTGTCGGACGCAATTACTATCCTTGGTAGGAGCAATAGTAAAGCTCACCCTTATAATTTTTCAGTATGGCACAAGGTCCTGTCTTTGACCACTATGCAACCACCGTTCTTACGGTTGACACCCGTTTTAGTTCAGGTGACCTAATGAATTCCAGGTGAATTCCTAGGATTTTACGTTCAATGGTAATGAACGCATTGAAAATAGGGTTTTCAGAAAACAAATCGGTTTGTAATTTTGATCAAAATATTTTCTCGTTCAAGCTCGAGTTTAGATATCATTGAATTCCATGAGTTTGAATTCTCAATCTTTAAGGTCAATCTCTAGGATTGAATAATATCAGTCTTAAAAGCTGATTTTTAATCTTTAAGGAGATTATCCTTTCTGGGGATCTGATTCATTAGTCTTATCTAGCTAATTTGCATGGTGCCCCCCATTGTACGAGATAAATCCTTCTCATGGTTAGGATAAATCTGACCACTTGGCGACCCTGTTTAATGCTGAGGTCCGTGGATTTCCTGCTGATTTTAGTGATGACTTTTCTGGATTTTTCGTCAACCTACAGCTGGCCTGGACGACAACTTCATGACCTAAATCAAGAATTCTTTTTCGGAAGACTTTACTTCCTTTTAATGATGGAATTGATTCATCGTGTAGATCCATTTCTTCTTTTCTTTCATTGGGTAAAACAGTTTAGTTTAGTCCAAAGCAAAAGTATTTTCAGTTATTTGTTACAGATATATGTGACATATGTTTAAGATAACTTGGTAAATTTTCCCACACTTGGCTTTTATTTTCCTTTTTATCGTCCTCTATTCCATTTTAAATGAATTTTAACATTTTGGTTTGTTTCTCAATTTATGTCCTTTCCGAGGTAACAATAATTTCGGTGTTAAAACCTAGTTTTATCGTTCATAAATATGTATAAACATGATTTTGAGTTCATTTAATTGAAAATTTTGAAAATTTTTACTAGAATTGGGTAGTCAGTATATAAGACCAGGGCTGTTCTTTATTATCAGAGAGCACTAGATTCTAATACAACTACTGCTTTACTAGTATTTTTAATGGTAACTAAGTGTATAAAGTAAAAAATTTTAAAATCCGAAAGAATTTAACCCCTTCCCACACTTAAGATCTTGCAATGCCCTCATTTGCAAGAAATCAGGAATAATTTAAATTATTGAGGGTGATTTGTGTGAAAATGATTAAATTTTTACCAAAGTTTCCAAATATATTGGCGTTTGTTTGCTGAATGATAAATGTGCACATCATTTGTTCATTCTGTCTTGTTGTTATTTCACATATATTTTGCATCTTGTCGTCAAAATTAGTTGCTTTTGCTGAACTTAATGCCAGTCTTTGAAAATGCGTTGTTTTACCCTGTTGTGTACATAAGATAAACTGCAAACATATATACATATTTTTGAAGTTTGGTATATTACCCCACATTCAAAAATTATTAAAATCTAAGAATAAAAGTTAGACAATTATAAAAACTATTACAATATTAACAAAAGTATTAAACGTATCAATCATTACAAATTACAAAATAAATAAAACTAAGTATACTAGGGATGATACTGGTACCAATAGGGGTTCCAGGCATAACAATAGGTGCTATAGAATGCTTCGTCAGGGTCATACGTAGGATACGGTGGCTGCATCTCTATAGACCAGGGAGGGAAGATGGGTTTCGGTGTAGGAATATAGTTTCTACCTATATGTTGGCAATGAGCTATGATTTTGTTCTGATGAACTTGCCAATCTTCAAATGCTCTCTGTCTAGCATTTTCGTACTCCTGAGAAGCTATAAACCTTTGCATTTCTTGCATCTCATTCCCCCCTCCTACATTACCTTGCTGTTGGTTTCTCTCAACCTGTGGATGTCTACCATGGTATGGTACTGCGGCGTTATTTCGCCTTTTCAAAACTTTCTCACCATGGTATACATTTAAACCTATAGTATCGCGGGGTTCTGGTTCTTCTACTAATAATCCCCCCGACTTATATCCACACCGAGATATTCACCAATCAAAGTAATAAAAATACCACCTCCTATTATGCTATGCGGTCGCATCCCCCGAACCATAGCTGATAAATAATAACCCACACAATACGGTATACTTACAGCGCTTTGTGGGTCTCGAATACACATATGGTAAAACAAATCCTGTTCATTTACCTTTTCCTTGTTTTTACCCTTTTGTGTAATCGAATTAGCTAAAAACCTATGAATCACTCTTAATTCGGCTCTATCTATATCCAAATAAGAGTAATTTCCCCCTTTGAAACGGTGATGGCTTGTCATTTGACTCCACACACCGTGTGTATCAAAATTTTCATCTATCTTTCTACCGTTTAGTATCAACCCTCTACAATCGGCAGATGCTAACTCCTCAGGCGTATATATACGTAAAGCCTGAGCCATGTCCAGTAAAGACATGTGGCGCATCGAACCGTCTAACAAAAATCTAATAAAAGAACGATCGGTTAAACTAGCTACCCGATCATTCAACTCTATACTACATAACAATTCTTCACACCATACTTTATATACAGGTCTACGCATGGTGAATAAACGTACCCAGTCATTAAAAGTAGAATTACCATACCTCTGTACAAGTAATTCTCTAATTGGCCCGGCCAATTCTACAGCTTCTAAGGGTCCCCATTCTATGACCCTTGGTACCTCAACAACCTTAGAATGAAGAGTATGCAAACCCCTTTGATATTTTGGATAATCTATCCAAAGTCTGTCAAATCTCAGGTTCGGGTGCAACTCTTCCAAGTGCATATCAGAAAAGGTCATGACTGGATGAGGTATATCCTGCTTGTAGTAGTTATCCACCTCCTGTTGTTCCACATTCTCAGCAGGAGCATTGCGGGCTTGGGATGAAGATTCACCCCTTTCAGTCTGCAAAACACATCAAACACAATTTTTGTGCATCCAAATATGCATTAGTGTCAGCAAAATCATCAATCAAAATAATCACAATGACATGATCAATTTATATCAAACTTAAGCTCATTTTCACATTTTCATCAAATCTACACTTTTTCAAATAAGCATATACGAAAATGTTCGCCAAGTTCATAAGCATTCAACTCAAATAACATGTCAAAATAATCATTACTAGCAATTAAACAAGTTTCAAATGGCATTATCTTTCAAAAATCAAGTTCAAACTCCGGTGAATAACCCTCTGCGACTCGCGGTGAATAACCCTTCAAACTCCGCGAGTCGCGGAGTTTGCTTTTTTTTTTTTTTTTTTTATATAATCATTAACTTATAAAACAATTAAGTACTTAATTTTAAAATTTTGTTTCCCTTGTTATTTAGGACGAGGTCGTTTCGGATCGATGTCCTAGTCCGTCCCTCGACAAAATTTTAAAATTTGTCTTTTTGTAGCGATTGTTTTAAAAGCTAAGATTTTTGGGTTTTTTCAATGTTTTTGGCATACTTTAATTCAATAAGATTAAAAATAATGATAATAAAAGTTCTCGTCCCTCACTCGGGTAAAGCAATTTCGGTTCAAAGACCTAGTCTTCAACTTACGACGAATTTTAAAAATCATATTTTTAACTTAATTAGATAAAGTAAATTTTTGTTTTTAAATTCACACAACTTAAATATAAAATTCAAAATTAATATTAAAAATTCACACCAAACTTAAAATTTGAAATGCATAAAATTAAAAATTCATATTTTAAAATTTCACACCAAACTTAATTTAAAAATTCATATTATAAATTCACACCAAACTTATATTAATTTTTCAAATATTTACAATTTTAAATATATTGTTTTTACAAAGTTTACAATATTAATTTAAGATTTAAATATTAATTTTAAAAACATGGTAAAAATAAAATTAAAAATCTTTTTGGCTTTTTATCCCACTTTAATCAATCAAATATTATCAAAAATATGCGCCCCTCTTTTCGGTAAAGTAATTTCGGTTCCAAAACCTTATTTAACTCATGACGAATTTTTGAAATATTTTGGGTTGATTGTTTAAAGATATTTATACCTTAAGAATAAACGTTAAATTTCGCAGTGATGTAATAAATTTTTGAATGATATCAATAATTTCGGTCGCCAAACCTAATTTTATTCAATACCAATTTAATACTTTTTAGCGAACAAATTAGCATTTATTATCAAAAGGTTAAAAATAAAAATAAAAATAAAAACTGTACAGACATACCTGTGAAATAGATTTCTTAGTTATATGATCTATCCCATTCATAAGATAGTCGGTTTAATTGGTTTTCCATGGCTACATAGGCGTAACCTCGAGCATTCAGTTTCTTTTCTTCTAAACATATGAACGGTCCGTCTCTGCATAAAGTAACAAATTCGGTATTTGAATAGGTTTGATTATTTGAACATTTACCTCCATGTGACCATTTTCCGCATTTGTGACATCTTTCTAGGTGTCGTGCTCTTCTTTTCGCTGCGGATTTTGATTTTCCTTTACCAAATTGTAACTTATTATCTTCGCATCTGGATTTTTTTCTAACTCCGTCCATTCTTTCTCTGATTACTGATACTAATTCACTCGGTAGTATGTCATTATTACGTTTAGTGATCAAAGCGTGTAGCATTAGACCATGGTTTAGTTCACAGGCAGTCTTCATTTCGTAAAAACCTAAAAAAAATAAAAATTCAGAATGGGGGGAGAAGACTAGTTCTTTAGGGTCTGCTAGGGAAAGACCATTCGGGTTCCATTTTCGAGAACTACACGAAAACAGACAATCTAACTCTAACAGAAATACATATTATCCTTTAAAGACTTGATTCTCCCCACACTTAGTTAGCTGTGGTGTCGAAATTGTGATTAACTTCGTTGTCGACTTCCATCGGACCATGTATGTAATGTTTAACTCTGTGACCATTAACTTTAAATTCAATCCCATTTGAATTTATTAATTCTATCGTTCCGTATGGGAAAACTCTTTTAACTATGAATGGTCCAGACCATCTTGATTTCAATTTCCCAGGAAATAGCTTGAATCGTGAATTGAAAAGAAGAACTCTGTCTCCTTCTTTAAATTCTTTTGAACTTCTGATTCTTTTATCATGCCATTTCTTCGTTCTTTCTTTATAGATTAACGAATTTTCGTATGCTTCATGTCTTAATTCTTCTAATTCGTTTAGTTGACTTAATCGTAGACGTCCAGCTTCATGTAAATCAAGATTACATGATTTCAAAGCCCAAAATGCTTTGTGTTCAATTTCTACTGGAAGATGACATGCTTTTCCATAAACAAGTCTAAAAGGTGTGGTTCCAATTGGAGTTTTGTAGGCTGTTCTAAAAGCCCAGAGTGCATCCTCCAATTTAATGGACCATTCCTTCGGATTTGATCCTACGGTTTTCTCTAGAATACGTTTTAAAGCTCGGTTGGTATTTTCAACTTGTCCACTTGTTTGTGGATGATATGCGGTGGAGATTTTATGAGTTACTCCATATCTTTTAAGAACTTTCTCAAGTTGATTATTACAGAAATGAGTACCTCGATCACTTATCAAAGCTTTCGGTGTTCCAAACCTTGCAAAAAGACGTTTTAAAAAGTTGACTACAACTCGTGCATCGTTAGTTGGGAGAGCTTGTGCTTCCGCCCATTTAGATACATAATCAATGGCTACGAGTATATATAGATTATTATGAGATTTTAGAAATGGACCCATAAAGTCAATACCCCAAATGTCAAATACTTCACATACTTGGATGACATTTTGTGGCATCTCATCACGTTGACTTATTTTTCCGGCCCTTTGACATGCATCACAGGATTTGCAAAGAAGGTGTGCGTCTTTGTAAATTGTAGGCCAATAGAATCCAGCATCATAAACTTTTCTTGCTGTTAGTTGAGGCCCATAATGCCCTCCTGTTGGTCCTGTGTGACAATGGTTTAATATTTTACTAGCTTCATCTCCAAATACACATCGGCGTATTATTCCATCGGGACAACTTTTAAACAGATGTGGATCTTCCCAGAAATAGTGTTTTATATCACTGAAGAATTTCTTTCGTCTTTGGTACGATAATCCTTTTTCAAGGAATCCACAAACTAAGTAGTTTGCATAGTCTGCAAACCATGGGATTTCTTTATAATCTATCTTCAATAGATATTCAGCAGGAAAGTTGTCTTGTATGGCCGATTCATTTAGAACTTCTAACTCAGGATTTTCAAGACGAGAAAGATGATCAGCGGCGAGATTTTCTGCTCCTCTTTTATCTCGGATTTCAATATCAAACTCTTGTAAGAGTAAGATCCAACGGATTAATCTTGGTTTAGCATCATGTTTCGAAAATAGGTATCTAAGAGCAGAATGGTCGGTATAGACCACCGTTTTTGCTAGAACGAGATATGATCGAAATTTGTCAAAAGCAAAGACAATAGCAAGGAGTTCTTTTTCAGTAGTTGTATAGTTCGTTTGTGCTCCTTATAACGTCTTACTAGCATAATATATAGGTTGAAATCGTTTTTCAATCCTTTGTCCTAAAACGGCTCCCATTGCAAAATCACTTGCATCGCACATTAGTTCAAATGGTAGATTCCAATTTGGTGTTATCATGATCGGTGCATTAGTTAGTTTCTCTTTAAGAATATTAAAAGATTTGATACACTCATCTGAAAAGATGAATGGAGCATCCTTTTCTAGGAGTTTATTCATAGGAGTGGCAATTTTAGAAAAAAATTTTATGAAACGTCGGTAAAAACCGGCATGCCCTAGAAAACTCCTAATTCCTCTAACATTGGTGGGATGTGGAAGTTTAGCAATTACATCTACTTTAGCTCTATCCACTTCAATTCATTCTTTTGAAATTTTATGTCCAAGAACGATGCCTTCTTTAACCATGAAATGGCATTTCTCCCAATTAAGTACTAGATTTGATTGTTCGCATCTAATAAGCATTCGTTCAAGATTAACTAGACATGATTCAAATGTATCACCGAAGACTGAAAAGTCTTCCATGAAAACTTCCATGCATTCTTCTATCATGTCATGAAAAATCGCCATCATACACCTTTGAAAGGTTGCAGGGGCGTTGCAAAGTCCAAATGGCATGCGTTTGTAAGCAAAAGTACCATAAGGGCACGTGAATGTGGTTTTCTCTTGATCTTCGGGTGCTATTGGAATTTGAAAATATCCGGAAAATCCATCTAGAAAACAATAGTAACTATTTCCGGCTAATCTTTCCAACATTTGATCTATGAAAGGTAAGGGAAAGTGATCTTTTCTGGTGGCGTCATTTAATTTTCTATAATCAATACATACACGCCATCCTGTTACGGTCCTAGTAGGAATAAGCTCATTTTTCTCATTTGTAATGACGGTCATGCCACCCTTCTTAGGCACGCATTGAACTGGGCTTACCCATGGACTATCAGAGATTGGATAAATTAGACCTGCATCTCGCAGTTTAATAATCTCTTTCTTAACTACATCTTGCATATTAGGATTTAGTCTTCGTTGGCGTTTCACATACGTTTTATGACCTTCTTCCATAAGGATTTTATGTGTGCAATACGAAGGACTTATTCCTTTAATATCATGAATCTTCCATGCAATGGCTGGTTTATGAGCTTTCAACACAGAAATGAGTTGTGATTTCTCATTTTCAGTAAGAGAAGACGATATTATTACAGGTAATTCAGATTCACCATGTAAATAAGCGTATTCCAAATGGTTTGGAAGTGGCTTTAGCTCTAATTTCGGAGGTTCTTCTATCGATGATTTATATCGATATCTGTCTTCTTCTTTTAGCATTTGAATTTCTTCTGTTGTTGGTTCATATCCATTAGCTATAAGTGTAGCTAACATTTCAGCTTCATCAATTGGTTCATTACCTTCTCCTAAAGAGCATTCTCCTGTTCCTTGTAATTCTGGAAATTCTTCTAATAATTCTGCATGTGCATCTATAGTTTGAATATAATAACATGTATCATCTGCAGATTGTGGTTGTTGCATTGCTCTATCAACTGAAAAGGTAACACTCTCATCCTCTATACTTAGGGTCAATTTCTTACCGAACACGTCTATCATTGCTTTAGCCGTGTTTAAGAATGGTCTTCCTAATATGAGAGGAACTTGAGAATCTTCTTCCATGTCCAGAACAACAAAATCTACTGGAAATACTAAAGTACCAACTTTAACTAGCATGTTCTCCATTATCCCTCTAGGATATTTTATTGATCTATCGGCTAGTTGTATGCTTATTCTGGTTGGTTTCAATTCTCCAAGGTCTAGTTTAGCGTATAGTGAATATGGCATTAGATTTATACTAGCACCTAAGTCTGCCAATGCTTCTATTGAACTAAGACTACCCAGAAAACATGGAATTGTGAAACTTCCTGGATCAGATAGTTTTTCTGATATCTTATTCAACAGCACTGCTGAACAATTAGCATTCATAGTAACAGCCGAGAGTTCTTCTATTTTCTTTCTATTTGAGATTAGATCTTTCAAGAATTTAGCATATCTAGGCATTCCTGAAATCACATCAATGAAAGGAAGATTTACATTTATCTGTTTAAACATATCCAAGAATTTGGATTGCTCGGCTTCAAGTTTCTCTTTCTTCATTTTACTCGGGTAAGAAAGTGGTGGTTGGTATGGTTTAACATAAGGTTTAGCCTTAGCTGTGTTATCTTCATTAACCTTTTCAACTACCGGTTCTTTTTCCTTATCTTGATCAGGTTGTGGTTCTTGTGGAGTAGGAATGGCTTCATCAGAAGTTACAGGTATTTTAGGTGGTTTAAGTGTTGTACCACTTCTTGTGGTAATGGCTTTAGCTGTTTCATTCCGGGGGTTAGCATTTGTATCACTAGGTAGACTTCCCGGTTTTCTTTCACCTATTAACCTTGCTAGGTTACTTACTTCTTGTTCCAGATTTTGAATAGAAGCTTGTTGATTTCTAAATGCTTGAGCATTTTGTTCATTGGTTTGTTTTTGAGATGTGAAAAATTGCGTTTGAGTTTCAACTAGCTTCGTCATCATATCTTCTAAATTCGGCTTTTTATCATCGGTTTATTGTGGTGGTTTGTTTTGAAAATTTGGTCTTTGCTGATTGTAAGTATTATTGGATACTTGTTGATTGCTAGGACCTTGTTGGTTGTTGTATGGAATATTTCGGTTATAATTCTGGTTTTGATTGTAAATCGGTCTTGGCGGTTGATAATTATTCTGATAATTATTTCCAGGCCTTTGGTTTATGTATGAAATATTCTCTCTTTGTTCCATTGTTAATTCAATACTGAGACAATCTTTTGTCAAATGTGGTCCTCCACACTGCTCACAACTAATTCGTATTGAGTGAATATCCTTAGTCATCTTTTCCATTCGTCTCTCCACAGCATCTATCTTTGCGGAAATGGAATCTAAGTCATGGCTAGAATCGGCTCTAGCTGCTTTAGATGATCTAACGATATCTTTTTCTTGGTGCCACTCATGTGAGTGGGAAGCAGTGTTATCAATAATTTTGTAAGCATCAGTTTCGGTTTTCTTCATAATAGAACCACCAGCTGCTATATCTATGTCTTTTCTTGTAGTGATGTCACATCCTTGGTAGAATATTTGTACTATTTGACAGGTGTCTAAACCATGTTGCGGACATCCTCTTAACAACTTTCCATATCTTGTCCATGCCTCATATAGAGTTTCATTCGGTTTCTGTGTAAACGTAACAATTTCTGCTTGAAGTCTTACGGCTTTAGATGCAGGAAAGAATTGTTTAAGAAATTTTTCAACTAAAACATCCCATGTATCAATCGCCCCTTCAGGTAATGATTCCAACCAATCTTTGGCTTCTCCCTTTAAAGTCCAGGGAAATAACATGAGATATATCTGTTCATCCTCCACTTCTCGGATTTTAAATAGTGTGCAGATCCTATTAAAGGTACGTAGATGTTCATTTGGATCCTCTTTCGGCGCACCACTAAATTGGCATTGATTAGTCACCATGTGTAGAATTTGTCCTTTGATTTCATAATCTGGCGCATTTATGTCTGGATGAGTAATTGCGTGACCTTGGCCAGTGCGTTTAGCTCTCATTCGGTCTTCCATACTTAAAGGTTCCAGATTCTCCATAATTGAATTTGTTGAATCGGAATCACTAGAGGATTCTGATTTAATGGTTCGTTCCTCAACAATCTCTGTTTGAATGATTGGTGGTTCCGGAGGAAAGTTTAGTGGTTCAGGATCTACGAACCGTTCCTGAATATTCTCCGGATTCTCAATTGTGAGGTTGGGTTCAAAAAATGGATTATCGGAAATTTGAACTGAAGTACTTGGTCGACTGGATGACGATTCTAAAGAAAAATCAACGGCGGTTATATTTGCTAAATGTCTTGATCTAGTTACAGGTGGTGAACGTACAAAAGGTGGTGATCGTCTTGCTCGGTGCATTCACTGAATATCCTATTAGTTTTTAAAAGGAAAGAAAAATTATAATAAGTTATCCAACCAATAGACTTTTTTGATTTTGCCCACGTTTCGAATAGCCAAAAGATGCAGCAGAGGGGCAGGATTCGTTTGGTCTCAATATAATTGAGGACTGTTTGGCTCCAATAACCCGGTCCACGTACAAATCCAACTATTACTACGAACCAGAAAATTTTGATGTCTATCAATTTAACCACTTAAAATAAATTTTCGTAATTTTAAGAAAATTAGATAAGAAGTAGAATAAAAATCTATGTCCTAAAACTAGAATAGCGAGAAATAAGAAAGAAAAAGAGTTCGTCGAAAAAGGTCGAAAAAGAAAAATGGTTGAAAAATAAAAGGTGACGAAAAAATTAAAAGAAACTTATAAAACTTAAAACACTTGACTAACCTAACCTTATTACTACAACTAACTTAAAATTATAATCGCAAATTGAGATTACTAATTGGAATGATAATTGATACATAGGTAAAAGGTGTCTAAAAATATTAAAGCTTACAGGAAAACTAAATCCTAAATGAAAATAACTTAAAAAGAAACTAAAACTTAAAAAGGCGTCGCAAAATTCTAAAGCACCTAAATCTTAGTCTAGAGAAAAAGCACTTAAGGAATTCTACGGCAAAGCCTAAAAATCTAGGAGTAAAAATGACTATGGCAAAAACTAAGTTTAAAATTAAATATGAGCTAAAAATACAAATATTACGCTAAAACGATTAAAAAGGGACAAAATATAAAAATATACAAAAAGTTGTAAAAAGTACAATTTTTATAAAAATATTATTTTTATATTAATTATTTATTAAAACTACTAATTTTACAAATTAATTAAACTAAATAAAACAAATTAAATAAAAAGAAATTTTAAAATAAAACTTAATTATAATAATAATAGATAATTAGGGTTTATAATAATAATAATTAATAAATACTCCGTAATTAATGCAGATTTAGGGTTCTGTCGGTGGCGTCAGAGAAACTCCGCGAGTCGCGGTTCTCAAAGCTGCAAACCCCGCGAGTCGCGGGGTTCAGAATTTCAACTGACAGCTTATAATTTCGACGCGTTTTTAAATTTTTTTTTTTTTCTTTCTGTTTTTATATTTTTCTATTTTATAATGTATAATAAAAACTTATAATTAAAAACTTAAATAAAAATAGAACTTCTTTATAAAAAAAAACCTTAAAACTAGTTTTATATATATTTTTTTTTTATATATGTTTCTAAATAAAAACAAAATACTTAAATAAAACTTATATAAAAATAAAGAAACTTTATAAAACTTAAATATTTAACAAAATCTTAAAAATATACAAATTTTTGTTTTTCTTTTTATATTTTTGAATATTTAAAACGTATTTTTATAAAAACAAATTTTAATAAAAGTAAACTAAAAATCTTTTTTTTTGTAGCGTTGCGCTTCCGGCTTTTAAGAAGATCTCCTCGGCAGCGGCGCCAAAAATACTTGATGTCGTAGCGTGGGGGTATAAAATAGTTATTAATTTTAGCAGAAAATACTATTAAATACGATACAATTTTACACAAGATATTTATTTATTTAGAGAACGGATATACTTAAACCTTGCTACAACACTTATAGGCAGTGTACCTAATCGTACAGTAGTGTAGTTTTTAGTAAGTCCGGTTCGTTCCACAGGGAATCTTTTTAAACAAAGCTTAACGCTAAATTAGTTTACTTTTATAAAAATACAAATATATATATAAGTAATATTATTATTATAAAGGGGGGTTTTTACCGTTTAATGACTGGTTTGTCGATTTTAAAACTTTAGTCGCAGTTAAAACCAAATGTAAAATATTAAAAATGAATACAAGACTTAAATTAAAGCATAAAGTAAATAACGATAATGAAATTGTGAATAATAAAAGTGCGATAAAATAAACTTGCGATAATTAAAAAGTACGATAATTAAAAGTGCAATTAAATACAATAACAATAAAAATGCGATAATTAGAAGTGCAATTAAATATAAAATAAAGGAAATTAAATATGAAATAAAAGAATTATGCTTATTTAAACTTCCGTAATCATGATGTTTGACGTGTTGATTTTAGTTTTATGCCCATGGGTTAATTGTCCTTTGTCCTGGATTATTTAATATGTCTGTCTGGTTTTTGTCCATAACAGTCCATCAGTCATAAATATAAAGTGCGAGTGTCCTCTTCAAATTATTCTTATACCCGAAGTTAAATATTCCAACTAATTGGGGACTTAAACTGTAACAAGATTTTAATACTTTGTTTAATAATTACACCAGGATGTCGACTGAGTGTAACCCAAGGTTTTAATATTTTGTTATCAATTATACCAAGTGTCCTTGTACATAATTTCACCCCTGTTTTAATTATTCTATTGGCTATTAATCCATTCCCGTGTCCAGTTAAATGAACGATTATTCGTACATATAAATACCCCGCCCATCGTGTCCGATTGAGTGTATATGGTAATTTATAGGGACGCCCAATTGTAAATCTTTATATTAACATTAACAAACTATCATTTAGTTAAACAAATATAAAGCCCATTAATAGCCCATAGTCTAATTTCCACAAGTGTAGTTCTTTTGTCCAAACCCCAATTATGGTACAAAGTCCAATTACCCAATTTTAGTAATTATCCCAACATCATGATTACTTCGGATTAAATAAGCATAATAATAACTTAGCTACGAGACATTAATGTAAAAAGGTTGAACATAACTTACAATGATTAAAAATAGCGTAGCGTTACACGGACAGAATTTCGACTTACACCCTTACAACATTCGCTAACATACCCTTATTATTAGAATTATAATTAAAATTAAAATATAATATATATATATATATATATATTTTACGTATGAGGAGAAGAAGAAAAAGATGATGATTTGCGATCAGAATTCGTTTGCTTTTATAGGGATTTTCGACTTTTGGGGCTCCGCGACTCGCGGCATATTTTTTCTTCAAACTCCGCGAGTCGCGGAGTTTGAAATTACAGCTCAGATACTTTGGAGTCTTTCTTGCCGACGGATTTATAAATATATATAATATATTAAATAATTATAAGAATTATTTAAATATTATATTATATTTATGTGCATAGTTGATTTGTAATTTTTAGTCCGTTGCGTCGAGCGTTGAGAGTTGACTCATGTCCCGGTTCCGGATTTTCGAACGTCCTTGTGTACAATTTAATATCTTGTACTTTGCGTTTTGAATCTTGTACTCTTGTAATTTCGAGACGTTTCTTATCAATAATTGGAACCTTTATGATTGTCTTTTGTACTTTTGAGCTTTTTGGTCGTTTGCGTCTTCAATTCGTCGAATCTGTCTTTTGTCTTCACCTTTTATTATTTAAACGAATATCACTTGTAAATAGAACAATTGCAATTAAAAGCTTGTCTTTCTTGAGGAATAATGCTATGAATTATATGTTCGTTTTTAGCATTATCAAATATTCCCACACTTGAGCGTTGCTTGTCCTCAAGCAATATCGTCTTGAAATACTAGAATCACTTCTTTATTCTTCACACTTTGTACATCAGTGATTTCTTTACGGCGGTATAAACAATGGTAGTAACGATATGGTTTACAGTCCCACATGACTATAAAAATTTAGATCCATTAAGGAAATTGGATCTTTATGAAAACATTTGATCTTTTGAAAATTAAATCTAGTTTTTACCCTAGATAAGTTTTCCGGGATAACCCTTTACCGGTATTTGCAAAATATTTTTGTGGGTTTGGTGGGTTTCAGATTTGAAAATTTTAGCTCAAAACTTATGGTTTTGTGTCACCCACTTGCTAACCTTGTATTTGGAAAGCAACACGTCCAGTTTACTTGTCCCGTATATTACCTTTCGGTAAACTACCGTCCGGTTGTAAAGGAAAGCATTTGAACAAGCAACTGTTAAGGCAATGTCCCCTGACATGCTTTTAATTATGGTCTATAACGTGTCGGACGCAATTACTATCCTTGGTAGGAGCAATAGTAAAGCTCACCCTTATAATTTTTCAGTATGGCACAAGGTCCTGTCTTTGACCACTATGCAACCACCGTTCTTACGGTTGACACCCGTTTTAGTTCAGGTGACCTAATGAATTCCAGGTGAATTCCTAGGATTTTACGTTCAATGGTAATGAACGCATTGAAAATAGGGTTTTCAGAAAACAAATCGGTTTGTAATTTTGATCAAAATATTTTCTCGTTCAAGCTCGAGTTTAGATATCATTGAATTCCATGAGTTTGAATTCTCAATCTTTAAGGTCAATCTCTAGGATTGAATAATATCAGTCTTAAAAGCTGATTTTTAATCTTTAAGGAGATTATCCTTTCTGGGGATCTGATTCATTAGTCTTATCTAGCTAATTTGCATGGTGCCCCCCATTGTACGAGATAAATCCTTCTCATGGTTAGGATAAATCTGACCACTTGGCGACCCTGTTTAATGCTGAGGTCCGTGGATTTCCTGCTGATTTTAGTGATGACTTTTCTGGATTTTTCGTCAACCTACAGCTGGCCTGGACGACAACTTCATGACCTAAATCAAGAAGCGCGTTTCTTTTTCGGAAGACTTTACTTCCTTTTAATGATGGAATTGATTCATCGTGTAGATCCATTTCTTCTTTTCTTTCATCGGGTAAAACAGTTTAGTTTAGTCCAAAGCAAAAGTATTTTCAGTTATTTGTTACAGATATATGTGACATATGTTTAAGATAACTTGGTAAATTTTCCCACACTTGTCTTTTATTTTCCTTTTTATCGTCCTCTATTCCATTTTAAATGAATTTTAACATTTTGGTTTGTTTCTCAATTTATGTCCTTTCCGAGGTAACAATAATTTCGGTGTTAAAACCTAGTTTTATCGTTCATAAATATGTATAAACATGATTTTGAGTTCATTTAATTGAAAATTTTGAAAAATTTTACTAGAATTGGGTAGTCAGTATATAAGACCAGGGCTGTTCTTTATTATCAGAGAGCACTAGATTCTAATACAACTACTGCTTTACTAGTATTTTTAATGGTAACCAAGTGTATAAAGTAAAAAATTTTAAAATCCGAAAGAATTTAACCCCTTCCCACACTTAAGATCTTGCAATGCCCTCATTTGCAAGAAATCAGGAATAATTTAAATTATTGAGGGTGATTTGTGTGAAAATGATTAAATTTTTACCAAAGTTTCCAAATATATTGGCGTTTGTTTGCTGAATGATAAATGTGCACATCATTTGTTCATTCCGTCTTGTTGTTATTTCACATATATTTTGCATCTTATCGTCAAAATTAGTTGCTTTTGCTGAACTTAATGCCAGTCTTTGAAAATGCATTGTTTTACCCTGTTGTGTACATAAGATAAACTGCAAACATATATACATATTTTTGAAGTTTGGTATATTACCCCATATTCAAAAATTATTAAAATCTAAGAATAAAAGTTAGACAATTATAAAAACTATTACAATATTAACAAAAGTATTAAACGTATCAATCATTACAAATTACAAAATAAATAAAACTAAGTATACTAGGGATGATACTGGTACCAATAGGGGTTCCAGGCATAACAATAGGTGCTATAGAATGCTTCGGCAGGGTCATACGTAGGATACGGTGGCTGAATCTCTATAGACCAGGGAGGGAAGATGGGTTTCGGTGTAGGAATATAGTTTCTACCTATATGTTGGCAATGAGCTATGATTTGGTTCTGATGAACTTGCCAATCTTCAAATGCTCTCTGTCTAGCATTTTCGTATCCTGAGAAGCTATAAACCTTTGCATTTCTTGCATCTCATTCCCCCCTCCTACATTACCTTGCTGTTGGTTTCTCTCAACCTGTGGATGTCTACCATGGTATGGTACTGCGGCGTTATTTCGCCTTTTCAAAACTTTCTCACCATGGTATACATTTAAACCTATAGTATCGCGGGGTTCTGGTTCTTCTACTAATAATCCCCCCTGACTTATATCCACACCGAGATATTCACCAATCAAAGTAATAAAAATACCACCTCCTATTATGCTATGCGGTCGCATCCCCCGAACCATAGCTGATAAATAATAACCCACACAATACGGTATACTTACAGCGCTTTGTGGGTCTCGAATACACATATGGTAAAACAAATCCTGTTCATTTACCTTTTCCTTGTTTTTACCCTTTTGTGTAATCGAATTAGCTAAAAACCTATGAATCACTCTTAATTCGGCTCTATCTATATCCAAATAAGAGTAATTTCCCCCTTTGAAACGGTGATGGCTTGTCATTTGACTCCACACACCGTGTGTATCAAAATTTTCATCTATCTTTCTACCGTTTAGTATCAACCCTCTACAATCGGCAGATGCTAACTCCTCAGGCGTATATATACGTAAAGCCTGAGCCATGTCCAGTAAAGACATGTGGCGCATCGAACCGCCTAACAAAAATCTAATAAAAGAACGATCGGTTAAACTAGCTACCCGATCATTCAACTCTATACTACATAACAATTCTTCACACCATACTTTATATACAGGTCTACGCATGGTGAATAAACGTACCCAGTCATTAAAAGTAGAATTACCATACCTCTGTACAAGTAATTCTCTAATTGGCCCGGCCAATTCTACAGCTTCTAAGGGTCCCCATTCTATGACCCTTGGTACCTCAACAACCTTAGAATGAAGAGTATGCAAACCCCTTTGATATTTTGGATAATCTATCCAAAGTATGTCAAATCTCAGGTTCGGGTGCAACTCTTCCAAGTGCATATCAGAAAAGGTCATGACTGGATGAGGTATATCCTGCTTGTAGTAGTTATCCACCTCCTGTTGTTCCACATTCTCAGCAGGAGCATTGCGGGCTTGGGATGAAGATTCACCCCTTTCAGTCTGCAAAACACATCAAACACAATTTTTGTGCATCCAAATATGCATTAGTGTCAGCAAAATCATCAATCAAAATAATCACAATGACATGATCAATTTATATCAAACTTAAGCTCATTTTCACATTTTCATCAAATCTACACTTTTTCAAATAAGCATATACGAAAATGTTCGCCAAGTTCATAAGCATTCAACTCAAATAACATGTCAAAATAATCATTACTAGCAATTAAACAAGTTTCAAATGGCATTATCTTTCAAAAATCAAGTTCATGAATTTTAGACTTGAAAAAGTCCACTTTAATTCTCAAAATCATGTTTAGGCTCAAAGTTTGGATCATTTAACTACCTAGACATGTTACACTACTTAATTTAGCAACAATTCATGACAAAAATCGGCCATAACCTGTTTATATCAAAAAGCCCCAAATTTGCTCAAGAACACAAACCCTAGATTACTCAAAATTTGAAGTTTAAGGCTTCTAATCATGTTAAACAGCATCAATCTAGGTTATACAAGCATAATACATAAACAATTTAAGCATAATTACACTAAAAAGCATCAAAATCAAATTGGGGGAAAAATTGCTCAAGAACACCAAATTTCGGATTAAATGGTGTTTAGGTGTAGAAATTTACCGTTTTTCTTGAGTAATTCCTAGATAGCATCCTTCTCAACATGATTTTAGTAAAATATTTGGTGATTAACGGTTAAAAATTGTGATTTTGGGGGTTTTTTTCGTGTATTTTCGGGTTTTTTCGCTGTTCTTCGCAGTATTTTTGGGTTTTTTCGGGTTGGGGACTGATCTGTTCTGCGGTTATATTTTTTTCTGATTTTTAGTCCCTCTGCGACTCGCGGTGAATAACCCTTCAAACTCCGCGAGTCGCGGAGTTTGCTTTTTTTTTTTTTTTTTTATATAATCATTAACTTATAAAACAATTAAGTACTTAATTTTAAAATTTTGTTTCCCTTGTTATTTAGGACGAGGTCGTTTCGGATCGATGTCCTAGTCCGTCCCTCGACAAAATTTTAAAATTTGTCTTTTTGTAGCGATTGTTTTAAAAGCTAAGATTTTTGGGTTTTTTCAATGTTTTTGGCATACTTTAATTCAATAAGATTAAAAATAATGATAATAAAAGTTCTCGTCCCTCACTCGGGTAAAGCAATTTCGGTTCAAAGACCTAGTCTTCAACTTACGACGAATTTTAAAAATCATATTTTTAACTTAATTAGATAAAGTAAATTTTTGTTTTTAAATTCACACAACTTAAATATAAAATTCAAAATTAATATTAAAAATTCACACCAAACTTAAAATTTGAAATGCATAAAATTAAAAATTCATATTTTAAAAATTCACACCAAACTTAATTTAAAAATTTATATTATAAATTCACACCAAACTTATATTAATTTTTCAAATATTTACAATTTTAAATATATTGTTTTTACAAAGTTTACAATATTAATTTAAGATTTAAATATTAATTTTAAAAACATGGTAAAAATAAAATTAAAAATCTTTTTGGCTTTTTATCCCACTTTAATCAATCAAATATTATCAAAAATATGCGCCCCTCTTTTCGATAAAGTAATTTCGGTTCCAAAACCTTATTTAACTCATGACGAATTTTTGAAATATTTTGGGTTGATTGTTTAAAGATATTTATACCTTAAGAATAAACATTAAATTTCGCAGTGATGTAATAAATTTTTGAATGATATCAATAATTTCGGTCGCCAAACCTAATTTTATTCAATACCAATTTAATACTTTTTAGCGAACAAATTAGCGTTTATTATCAAAAGGTTAAAAATAAAAATAAAAATAAAAACTGTACAGACATACCTGTGAAATAGATTTCTTAGTTATATGATCTATCCCATTCATAAGATAGTCGGTTTAATTGGTTTTCCATGGCTACATAGGCGTAACCTCGAGCATTCAGTTTCTTTTCTTCTAAACATATGAACGGTTCGTCTCTGCATAAAGTAACAAATTCGGTATTTGAATAGGTTTGATTATTTGAACATTTACCTCCATGTGACCATTTTCCGCATTTGTGACATCTTTCTAGGTGTCGTGCTCTTCTTTTCGCTGCGGATTTTGATTTTCCTTTACCAAATTGTAACTTATTATCTTCGCATCTGGATTCTTTTCTAACTCCGTCCATTCTTTCTCTGATTACTGATACTAATTCACTAGGTAGTATGTCATTATTACGCTTAGTGATCAAAGCGTGTAGCATTAGACCATGGTTTAGTTCACAGGTAGTCTTCATTTCGTAAAAACCTAAAAAAAATAAAAATTCAGAATGGGGGG
Source organism: Rutidosis leptorrhynchoides (assembly GCF_046630445.1). Classification (NCBI taxonomy): domain Eukaryota; kingdom Viridiplantae; phylum Streptophyta; class Magnoliopsida; order Asterales; family Asteraceae; genus Rutidosis; species Rutidosis leptorrhynchoides. The sequence continues at coordinate 719,713,954 of NC_092333.1, forward strand.
AGAAGACTAGTTCTTTAGGGTCTGCTAGGGAAAGACCATTCGGGTTCCATTTTCGAGAACTACACGAAAACAGACAATCAAACTCTAACAGAAATACATATTATCCTTTAAAGACTTGATTCTCCCCACACTTAGTTAGCTGTGGTGTCGAAATTGTGATTAACTTCGTTGTCGACTTCCATCGGACCATGTATGTAATGTTTAACTCTGTGACCATTAACTTTAAATTCAATCCCATTTGAATTTATTAATTCTATCGTTCCGTATGGGAAAACTCTTTTAACTATGAATGGTCCAGACCATCTTGATTTCAATTTTTCAGGAAATAGCTTGAATCGTGAATTGAAAAGAAGAACTCTGTCTCCTTCTTTAAATTCTTTTGAACTTCTGATTCTTTTATCATGCAATTTCTTCGTTCTTTCTTTATAGATTAACGAATTTTCGTATGCTTCATGTCTTAATTCTTCTAATTCGTTTAGTTGACTTAATCGTAGACGTCCAGCTTCATGTAAATCAAGATTACATGATTTCAAAGCCCAAAATGCTTTGTGTTCAATTTCTACTGGAAGATGACATGCTTTTCCATAAACAAGTCTAAAAGGTGTGGTTCCAATTGGAGTTTTGTAGGCTGTTCTAAAAGCCCAGAGTGCATCCTCCAATTTAATGGACCATTCCTTCGGATTTGATCCTACGGTTTTCTCTAGAATACGTTTTAAAGCTCGGTTGGTATTTTCAACTTGTCCACTTGTTTGTGGATGATATGCGGTGGAGATTTTATGAGTTACTCCATATCTTTTAAGAACTTTCTCAAGTTGATTATTACAGAAATGAGTACCCCGATCACTTATCAAAGCTTTCGGTGTTCCAAACCTTGCAAAAAGACGTTTTAAAAAGTTGACTACAACTCGTGCATCGTTAGTTGGGAGAGCTTGTGCTTCCACCCATTTAGATACATAATCAATGGCTACGAGTATATATAGATTATTATGAGATTTTGGAAATGGACCCATAAAGTCAATACCCCAAATGTCAAATACTTCACATACTTGGATGACATTTTGTGGCATCTCATCACGTTGACTTATTTTTCCGGCCCTTTGACATGCATCACAGGATTTGCAAAGAAGGTGTGCGTCTTTGTAAATTGTAGGCCAATAGAATCCAGCATCATAAACTTTTCTTGCTGTTAGTTGAGGCCCATAATGCCCTCCTGTTGGTCCTGTGTGACAATGGTTTAATATTTTACTAGCTTCATCTCCAAATACACATCGGCGTATTATTCCATCGGGACAACTTTTAAACAGATGTGGATCTTCCCAGAAATAGTGTTTTATGTCACTGAAGAATTTCTTTCGTCTTTGGTACGATAATCCTTTTTCAAGGAATCCACAAACTAAGTAGTTTGCATAGTCTGCAAACCATGGGATTTCTTTATAATCTATCTTCAATAGATATTCATCAGGAAAGTTGTCTTGTATGGCCGATTCATTTAGAACTTCTAACTCAGGATTTTCAAGACGAGAAAGATGATCAGCGGTGAGATTTTCTGCTCCTCTTTTATCTCGGATTTCAATATCAAACTCTTGTAAGAGTAAGATCTAACGGATTAATCTTGGTTTAGCATCTTGTTTCGAAAATAGGTATCTAAGAGCAGAATGGTCGGTATAGACCACCGTTTTTGCTAGAACGAGATATGATCGAAATTTGTCAAAAGCAAAGACAATAGCAAGGAGTTCTTTTTCAGTAGTTGTATAGTTCGTTTGTGCTCCTTATAACGTCTTACTAGCATAATATATTTTTCAATCCTTTGTCCTAAAACGGCTCCCATTGCAAAATCACTTGCATCGCACATTAGTTCAAATGGTAGATTCCAATTTGGTGTTATCATGATCGGTGCATTAGTTAGTTTCTCTTTAAGAATATTAAAAGATTTGATACACTCATCTGAAAAGATGAATGGAGCATCCTTTTCTAGGAGTTTATTCATAGGAGTGGCAATTTTAGAAAATTTTTTTATGAAACGTCGGTAAAAACCGGCATGCCCTAGAAAACTCCTAATTCCTCTAACATTGGTGGGATGTGGAAGTTTAGCAATTACATCTACTTTAGCTCTATCCACTTCAATTCCTTCTTTTGAAATTTTATGTCCAAGAACGATGCCTTCTTTAACCATGAAATGGCATTTCTCCCAATTAAGTACTAGATTTGATTGTTCGCATCTAATAAGCATTCGTTCAAGATTAACTAGACATGATTCAAATGTATCACCGAAGACTGAAAAGTCATCCATGAAAACTTCCATGCATTCTTCTATCATGTCATGAAAAATTGCCATCATACACCTTTGAAAGGTTGCAGGGGCGTTGCAAAGTCCAAATGGCATGCGTTTGTAAGCAAAAGTATCATAAGGGCACGTGAATGTGGTTTTCTCTTGATCTTCGGGTGCTATTGGAATTTGAAAATATCCGGAAAATCCATCTAGAAAACAATAGTAACTATTTCCGGCTAATCTTTCCAACATTTGATCTATGAAAGGTAAGGGAAAGTGATCTTTTCTGGTGGCGTCATTTAATTTTCTATAATCAATACATACACGCCATCCTGTTACGGTCCTAGTAGGAATAAGCTCATTTTTCTCATTTGTAATGACGGTCATGCCACCCTTCTTAGGCACGCATTGAACTGGGCTTACCCATGGACTATCAGAGATTGGATAAATTAGACCTGCATCTAGCAGTTTAATAATCTCTTTCTTAACTACATCTTGCATATTAGGATTTAGTCTTCGTTGGCGTTGCACATACGTTTTATGACCTTCTTCCATAAGGATTTTATGTGTGCAATACGAAGGACTTATTCCTTTAATATCATGAATCTTCCATGCAATGGCTGGTTTATGAGCTTTCAACACAGAAATGAGTTGTGATTTCTCATTTTCAGTAAGAGAAGACGATATTATTACAGGTAATTCAGATTCACCATGTAAATAAGCGTATTCCAAATGGTTTGGAAGTGGCTTTAGCTCTAATTTCGGAGGTTCTTCTATCGATGATTTATATCGATATCTGTCTTCTTCTTTTAGCATTTGAATTTCTTCTGTTGTTGGTTCATATCCATTAGCTATAAGTGTAGCTAACATTTCAGCTTCATCAATTGGTTCATTACCTTCTCCTAAAGAGCATTCTCCTGTTCCTTGTAATTCTGGAAATTCTTCTAATAATTCTGCATGTGCATCTATAGTTTGAATATAATAACATGTATCATCTGCAGATTGTGGTTGTTGCATTGCTCTATCAACTGAAAAGGTAACACTCTCATCCTCTATACTTAGGGTCAATTTCTTACCGAACACGTCTATCATTGCTTTAGCCGTGTTTAAGAATGGTCTTCCTAATATGAGAGGAACTTGAGAATCTTCTTCCATGTCCAGAACAACAAAATCTACTGGAAATACTAAAGTACCAACTTTAACTAGCATGTTCTCCATTATCCCTCTAGGATATTTTATTGATCTATCGGCTAGTTGTATGCTTATTCTGGTTGGTTTCAATTCTCCAAGGTCTAGTTTAGCGTATAGTGAATATGGCATTAGATTTATACTAGCACCTAAGTCTGTCAATGCTTCTATTGAACTAAGACTACCCAGAAAACATGGAATTGTGAAACTTCCTGGATCAGATAGTTTTTCTGATATCTTATTCAACAGCACTGCTGAACAATTAGCATTCATAGTAACAGCCGAGAGTTCTTCCATTTTCTTTCTATTTGAGATTAGATCTTTCAAGAATTTAGCATATCTAGGCATTCCTAAAATCACATCAATGAAAGGAAGATTTACATTTATCTGTTTAAACATATCCAAGAATTTGGATTGCTCGGCTTCAAGTTTCTCTTTCTTCATTTTACTCGGGTAAGGAAGTGGTGGTTGGTATGGTTTAACATAAGGTTTAGCCTTAGCTGTGTTATCTTCATTAACCTTTTCAACTACCGGTTCTTTTTCCTTATCTTGATCAGGTTGTGGTTCTTGTGGAGTAGGAATGGCTTCATCAGAAGTTACAGGTATTTTAGGTGGTTTAAGTGTTGTACCACTTCTTGTGGTAATGGCTTTAGCTGTTTCATTCCGGGGGTTAGCATTTGTATCACTAGGTAGACTTCCCGGTTTTCTTTCACCTATTAACCTTGCTAGGTTACTTACTTCTTGTTCCAGATTTTGAATAGAAGCTTGTTGATTTCTAAATGCTTGAGCATTTTGTTCATTGGTTTGTTTTTGAGATGTGAAAAATTGCGTTTGAGTTTCAACTAGCTTCGTCATCATATCTTCTAAATTCGGCTTTTTATCATCGGTTTATTGTGGTGGTTTGTTTTGAAAATTTGGTCTTTGCTGATTGTAAGTATTATTGGATACTTGTTGATTGCTAGGACCTTGTTGGTTGTTGTATGGAATATTTCGGTTATAATTCTGGTTTTGATTGTAAATCGGTCTTGGCGGTTGATAATTATTCTGATAATTATTTCCAGGCCTTTGGTTTATGTATGAAATATTCTCTCTTTGTTCCATTGTTAATTCAATACTGAGACAATCTTTTGTCAAATGTGGTCCTCCACACTGCTCACAACTAATTCGTATTGAGTGAATATCCTTAGTCATCTTTTCCATTCGTCTCTCCACAGCATCTATCTTTGCGGAAATGGAATCTAAGTCATGGCTAGAATCGGCTCTAGCTGCTTTAGATGATCTAACGATATCTTTTTCTTGGTGCCACTCATGTGAGTGGGAAGCAGTGTTATCAATAATTTTGTAAGCATCAGTTTCGGTTTTCTTCATAATAGAACCACCAGTTGCTATATCTATGTCTTTTCTTGTAGTGATGTCACATCCTTGGTAGAATATTTGTACTATTTGACAGGTGTCTAAACCATGTTGCGGACATCCTCTTAACAACTTTCCATATCTTGTCCATGCCTCATATAGAGTTTCATTCGGTTTCTGTGTAAACGTAACAATTTCTGCTTGAAGTCTTACGGCTTTAGATGCAGGAAAGAATTGTTTAAGAAATTTTTCAACTAAAACATCCCATGTATCAATCGCCCCTTCAGGTAATGATTCCAACCAATCTTTGGCTTCTCCCTTTAAAGTCCAGGGAAATAACATGAGATATATCTGTTCATCCTCCACTTCTCGGATTTTAAATAGTGTGCAGATCCTATTAAAGGTACGTAGATGTTCATTTGGATCCTCTTTCGGCGCACCACTAAATTGGCATTGATTAGTCACCATGTGTAGAATTTGTCCTTTGATTTCATAATCTGGCGCATTTATGTCTGGATGAGTAATTGCGTGACCTTGGCCAGTGCGTTTAGCTCTCATTCGGTCTTCCATACTTAAAGGTTCCAGATTCTCCATAATTGAATTTGTTGAATCGGAATCACTAGAGGATTCTGATTTAATGGTTCGTTCCTCAACAATCTCTGTTTGAATGATTGGTGGTTCCGGAGGAAAGTTTAGTGGTTCAGGATCTACGAACCGTTCCTGAATATTCTCCGGATTCTCAATTGTGAGGTTGGGTTCAAAAAATGGATTATCGGAAATTTGAACTGAAGTACTTGGTCGACTGGATGACGATTCTAAAGAAAAATCAACGGCGGTTATATTTGCTAAATGTCTTGATCTAGTTACAGGTGGTGAACGTACAAAAGGTGGTGATCGTCTTGCTCGGTGCATTCACTGAATATCCTATTAGTTTTTAAAAGGAAAGAAAAATTATAATAAGTTATCCAACCAATAGACTTTTTTGATTTTGCCCACGTTTCGAATAGCCAAAAGATGCAGCAGAGGGGCAGGATTCGTTTGGTCTCAATATAATTGAGGACTGTTTGGCTCCAATAACCCGGTCCACGTACAAATCCAACTATTACTACGAACCAGAAAATTTTGATGTCTATCAATTTAACCACTTAAAATAAATTTTCGTAATTTTAAGAAAATTAGATAAGAAGTAGAATAAAAATCTATGTCCTAAAACTAGAATAGCGAGAAATAAGAAAGAAAAAGAGTTCGTCGAAAAAGGTCGAAAAAGAAAAATGGTTGAAAAATAAAAGGTGACGAAAAAATTAAAAGAAACTTATAAAACTTAAAACACTTGACTAACCTAACCTTATTACTACAACTAACTTAAAATTATAATCGCAAATTGAGATTACTAATTGGAATGATAATTGATACATAGGTAAAAGGTGTCTAAAAATATTAAAGCTTACAGGAAAACTAAATCCTAAATGAAAATAACTTAAAAAGAAACTAAAACTTAAAAAGGCGTCGCAAAATTCTAAAGCACCTAAATCTTAGTCTAGAGAAAAAGCACTTAAGGAATTCTACGGCAAAGCCTAAAAATCTAGGAGTAAAAATGACTATGGCAAAAACTAAGTTTAAAATTAAATATGAGCTAAAAATACAAATATTACGCTAAAACGATTAAAAAGGGACAAAATATAAAAATATACAAAAAGTTGTAAAAAGTACAATTTTTATAAAAATATTATTTTTATATTAATTATTTATTAAAACTACTAATTTTACAAATTAATTAAACTAAATAAAACAAATTAAATAAAAAGAAATTTTAAAATAAAACTTAATTATAATAATAATAGATAATTAGGGTTTATAATAATAATAATTAATAAATACTCCGTAATTAATGCAGATTTAGGGTTCTGTCGGTGGCGTCAGAGAAACTCCGCGAGTCGCGGTTCTCAAAGCTGCAAACCCCGCGAGTCGCGGGGTTCAGAATTTCAACTGACAGCTTATAATTTCGACGCGTTTTTAAATTTTTTTTTTTTTATTTTCTGTTTTTATATTTTTCTATTTTATAATGTATAATAAAAACTTATAATTAAAAACTTAAATAAAAATAGAACTTCTTTATAAAAAAAAACCTTAAAACTAGATTTATATATATATTTTTTTTATATATGTTTTTAAATAAAAACAAAATACTTAAATAAAACTTATATAAAAATAAAGAAACTTTATAAAACTTAAATATTTAACAAAATCTTAAAAATATACAAATTTTTGTTTTTCTTTTTATATTTTTGAATATTTAAAACGTATTTTTATAAAAACAAATTTTAATAAAAGTAAACTAAAAATCTTTTTTTTTATAGCGTTGCGCTTCCGGCTTTTAAGAAGATCTCCCCGGCAGCGGCGCCAAAAATACTTGATGTCGTAGCGTGGGGGTATAAAATAGTTATTAATTTTAGCAGAAAATACTATTAAATACGATACAATTTTACACAAGATATTTATTTATTTAGAGAACGGATATACTTAAACCTTGCTACAACACTTACAGGCAGTGTACCTAATCGTACAGTAGTGTAGTTTTTAGTAAGTCCGGTTCGTTCCACAGGGAATCTTTTTAAACAAAGCTTAACGCTAAATTAGTTTACTTTTATAAAAATACAAATATATATATAAGTAATATTATTATTATAAAGGGGGGTTTTTACCGTTTAATGACTGGTTTGTCGATTTTAAAACTTTAGTCGCAGTTAAAACCAAATGTAAAATATTAAAAATGAATACAAGACTTAAATTAAAGCATAAAGTAAATAACGATAATGAAATTGCGAATAATAAAAGTGCGATAAAATAAACTTGCGATAATTAAAAAGTACGATAATTAAAAGTGCAATTAAATACAATAACAATAAAAATGCGATAATTAGAAGTGCAATTAAATATAAAATAAAGGAAATTAAATATGAAATAAAAGAATTATGCTTATTTAAACTTCCGTAATCATGATGTTTGACGTGTTGATTTTAGTTTTATGCCCATGGGTTAATTGTCCTTTGTCCTGGATTATTTAATATGTCCGTCTGGTTTTTGTCCATAACAGTCCATCAGTCATAAATATAAAGTGCGAGTGTCCTCGTCAAATTATTCTTATACCCGAAGTTAAATATTCCAACTAATTGGGGACTTAAACTGTAACAAGATTTTAATACTTTGTTTAATAATTACACCAGGATGTCGACTGAGTGTAACCCAAGGTTTTAATATTTTGTTATCAATTGTACCAAGTGTCCTTGTACATAATTTCACCCCTGTTTTAATTATTCTAGTGGCTATTAATCCATTCCCGTGTCTGGTTAAATGAACGATTATTCGTACATATAAATACCCCGCCCATCGTGTCCGATTGAGTGTATATGGTAATTTATAGGGACGCCCAATTGTAAATCTTTATATTAACATTAACAAACTATCATTTAGTTAAACAAATATAAAGCCCATTAATAGCCCATAGTCTAATTTCCACAAGTGTCGTTCTTTTGTCCAAACCCCAATTATGGTACAAAGTCCAATTACCCAATTTTAGTAATTAGCCCAACATCATGATTACTTCGGATTAAATAAGCATAATAATAACTTAGCTACGAGACATTAATGTAAAAAGGTTGAACATAACTTACAATGATTAAAAATAGCGTAGCGTTACACGGACAGAATTTCGACTTACACCCTTACAACATTCGCTAACATACCCTTATTATTAGAATTATAATTAAAATTAAAATATAATATATATATATATATATATATTTTACGTATGAGGAGAAGAAGAAAAAGATGATGATTTGCGATCAGAATTCGTTTGCTTTTATAGGGATTTTCGACTTTTGGGGCTCCGCGACTCGCGGCATATTTTGCCTTCAAACTCCGCGAGTCGCGGAGTTTGAAATTACAGCTCAGATACTTTGGAGTCTTTCTTGCCGACGGATTTATAAATATATATAATATATTAAATAATTATAAGAATTATTTAAATATTATATTATATTTATGTGCATAGTTGATTTGTAATTTTTAGTCCGTTGCGTCGAGCGTTGAGAGTTGACTCATGTCCCGGTTCCGGATTTTCGAACGTCCTTGTGTACAATTTAATATCTTGTACTTTGCGTTTTGAATCTTGTACTCTTGTAATTTCGAGACGTTTCTTATCAATAATTGGAACCTTTTTGATTGTCTTTTCTACTTTTGAGCTTTTTGGTCGTTTGCGTCTTCAATTCGTCGAATCTGTCTTTTGTCTTCACCTTTTATTATTTAAACGAATATCACTTGTAAATAGAACAATTGCAATTAAAAGCTTGTCTTTCTTGAGGAATAATGCTATGAATTATATGTTCGTTTTTAGCATTATCATTGGTATGTAGCGCAGCCTGTACTGCGGCTATGTTTGAAGCTAGAAAAGTACGGAATTCCTCTTCATTCATATTCACGGTGTGTCGAGTAGTCGGTGCCATTTCCTTCAAAATAGTCAAATGGAACAAGTTAATCATACAGAATATTAAGAGTAGTTAATAGTATTTCGTAGCATAATATGAACTCATTTATAAAAGCTTTTTCTTCATATTAGCGTTTTATAAGTTTAAATTCGGGTAGTACTTACCCGTTAAGTTCATACTTAGTAGCTAATATACAATTCAACTACTACAATTCTATATGAAAAACTGATTATAATAATATTTCGCGTTCAAACTTTTATACAATATTTTACAAACTTACAATACCGCTTATTTTACATAAAGCATGAAATATAGCACACAATAACTTTGATACAAGATAGTTGTGAAGATAATTCTAGCTAGTACACACGTCGTTCAGCAAAGGCAATAAAGACACGTAATTCATACGTCCAGAAATAAGTCATGCATTCTGGTTTTACTATGACTACTTCCCATCCTTGGTCTTGTGGAACATAACCGTTATGGCCATTGATAAGACATCGTGTTGTAATGTCGTCAAAGGGACGAGGGTTACGTAATGTCCAACAGTCCCGTAACAATCTAAAAACCTTGTTTCTCACCCCAACTACTGAGTCCGTTACTTGTGGAAATGTTTTGTTTAATAGTTGTAGCCCGATGTTCTTGTTCTCACTTTGGTGAGAAGCGAACATTACTAACCCGTAAGCATAACATGCTTCTTTATGTTGCATGTTAGCCGCTTTTTCTAAATCATGAAGTCCTATGTTCGGATACATTGAGTCAAAATAATTTCTTAACCCGTTGCGTAAAATAGCACTTGGGTTCCCCGCAATATATGCGTCAAAGTAAACACATCGTAACTTATGGGTTTCCCAATGTGATATCCCCCATCTTTCAAACGAAAGTCTCTTATAAACCAAGGCATTCTTGGAACATTCTTCGAATGTCTTACAAACTGATTTCGCCGTAAATAGTTGTGCCGAAGAATTCTGACCGACTCTAGACAAGATTTCATCAATCATGTCTCCGGGTAGGTCTCTTAAAATATTGGGTTGTCTACCCATTTTGTGTTTTTATACTGTAAAATAGACAAGAGTTAGATTCATAAAAAAATTACTTATTAATACAAGCAATTTTTACATATATCATAAAGCATAAGCACACTATATTACATATATTACACCATACGAATACAACTATCTTATTCCGACTTGCTCGTTTCTTCTTCTTCGGTTTTGGTTCGTTTTGCCAAGTTTCTAGGGATATATGATGTTCCCCTAATACTAGCTGTCGTTTTCCACAACGGTTTAGAAAAACCTGGTGGTTTAGAGGTTCCCGGGTCATTGTTACAACTTAAGGACTTCGGGGGTTGACGATACATATAAAGTTCATCGGGGTTGGATTTAGATTTCTCTATTTTTATGCCCTTTCCCTTATTATTTTCTTTTGCCTTTTTAAATTCAGTTGGGGTAATTTCTATAACATCATCGGAATTCTCGTCGAAATCCGATTCATCGGAGAATTGGTAATCCTCCCAATATTTTGCTTCCTTGGCGGAAACACCATTGACCATAATTAACCTTGGTCAGTTGTTTGAGGATTTTCTTTTACTTAACCGTTTTATTATTTCCCCCACCGGTTCTATTTCCTCCTCCGGTTCCTCCTCTTCCGGTTCTGATTCTTCTTCCGGTTCTGATTCTTCTTCCGGTTCCTCTTCGGGAACTTGTGAATCAGTCCAATATATATTCGACTCTTCGTTATTATTAGGAGAGTCAATGGGATTTGTGCTAGAGGTAGACATCTATCACACAATATCAAACATGTTAAGAGATTAATATATCACATAATATATACATGTTAATAATATATAGTTTCCAACAAAAATGTTAAGCAATCATTTTTAAAGAAAACACGGTCGAAGTCCAGACTCACTAATGCATCCTAACAAACTCGATAAGACACACTAATGCAAATTTTCTGGTTCTCTAAGACCAACGCTCTGATACCAACTGAAATGTCCCATTCTTATTGATTAAAAACGTTCCATATTAATTGACTTCGTTGCGAGGTTTTGACCTCTATATGAGACGTTTTTCAAAGACTGCATTCATTTTAAAACAAACCATAACCTTTATTTCATAAATAAAGGTTTAAAAAGTTTTATGTAGATTATCAAATAATGATAATCTAAAATATCCTGTTTACACACGACCATTACATAATGGTTTACAATACAAATATGTTACATCGAAATCAGTTTCTTGAATACAGTTTTTACACAATATCATACAAACATGGACTCCAAATCTTGTCCTTATTTTAGTATGCAACAGCGGAAGCTCTTAGTATTCACCTGAGAATAAACATGCTTTAAACGTCAACAAAAATGTTGGTGAGTTATAGGTTTAACCTATATATATCAAATCGTAACAATAGACCACAAGATTTCATATTTCAATACACATCCCATACATAGAGATAAAAATCATTCATATGGTGAACACCTGGTAACCGACATTAACAAGATGCATATATAAGAATATCCCCATCATTCCGGGACACCCTTCGGATATGATATAAATTTCGAAGTACTAAAGCATCCGGTACTTTGGATGGGGTTTGTTAGGCCCAATAGATCTATCTTTAGGATTCGCGTCAATTAGGGTGTCTGTTCCCTAATTCTTAGATTACCAGACTTAATAAAAAGGGGCATATTCGATTTCGATAATTCAACCATAGAATGTAGTTTCACGTAATTGTATCTATTTTGTAAATCATTTATAAAACCTGCATGTATTCTCATCCCAAAAATATTAGATTTTAAAAGTGGGACTATAACTCACTTTCACAGATTTTTACTTCGTCGGGAAGTAAGACTTGGCCACTGGTTGATTCACGAACCTATAATAATATATACATATATATCAAAGTATGTTCAAAATATATTTACAATACTTTTAATACATTTTGATGTTTTAAGTTTATTAAGTCAGCCATCCTCGTTAGTAACCTACAACTAGTTGTCCACAGTTAGATGTACAGAAATAAATCGATAAATATTATCTTGAATCAATCCACGACCCAGTGTATACGTATCTCAGTATTGATCACAACTCAAACTATATATATATTTTGGAATCAACCTCAACCCTGTATAGCTAACTCCAACATTCACATATAGAGTGTCTATGGTTGTTCCGCAATATATATATATATAGATGGGTCGACATGATAGGTCGAAACATTGTATACGTGTCTATGGTATCTCAAGATTACATAATATACAATATAAGTTGATTAGGTTATGGTTGGAATAGATTTATTACTAACTTTCACGTAGGTAAAATGAGTAGTCTTTATCAATCTTGTTTTACTCGCCATTTCTTCGTTTCTAATCCGTTTTGAGTGATTCCAGTGGCCACGGTTTCGTATTGAACTTAACTTTATGAATCTAAATAGAAAAAGTATAAGTTTATAGTCGGAAATACAAGTTACAAGTCGTTTTTGAAAGAGGTAGTCATTTCCGTCGAAAGAACGACATCTTGATGACCATTTTGAAAAACAAGTACTTTCACTTTGAGTTTAACCATGATTTTTGGATATAGTTTCATGTTCATAAGAAAAATCATTTTTCCAGAAGTATAGCTTTGAAATCAAATTTCTTCTTAGCTTTTAATTATCCCAACCAAAACAGCCCCCGGTTTTACTACGACGGCGTATATCCAGTTTTATGGTGTTTATCGTGTTTCTGGGTTTTAAATCATTAAGTTAGCATATCATGTAGATATAGAACATGTGTTTAGTTGATTTTAAAATTCTAGTTAGAAGGATTAACTTTATTTGCGAACAAGTTTAGAATTAACTAAACTATGTTCTAGTGATTACAAGTTTATAACGTTGAATAAGACAGCTTTTTATGTATGAATCGAATGATGTTATGAACATCATTACTACCTCAAGTTCCTTGGATAAAATACTGTAAATGAGAAAAATGGATCTAGCTTCAAAGGATCCTTGGATGGCTTGAAAGTTCGTGAAGCAGAATCATGACACGAAAACAATTTCAAGTAAGATTTCCACTCGAAATAAGATTGTTATAGTTATAGAAATTGAATTAAAGTTTGAATATGATTATTACCTTGTATTAGAAAGATAACCTACTGTAATTAACAAAGGTTTCTTGATCTTGGATGATTACTTGGAATGGATTTAGAAAACTTGGAAGTAAACTTGCAATCTTGGAAGTATTCTTGATTTTATGAAACTAGAACTTTTGGAATTTATGAAGAACACTTAGAACTTGAAGATAGAACTTGGGAGAGATCAATTAGATGAAGAAAATTGAAGAATGAAAGTGTTTGTAGGTGTTTTTGATCATTGGTGTATGGATTAGATATAAAGGATATGTAATTTTGTTTTCATGTAAATAAGTCATGAATGATTACTCATATTTTTGTAATTTTATGAGATATTTCATGCTAGTTGCCAAATGATGGTTCCCACATGTGTTAGGTGACTCACATGGGCTGCTAAGAGCTGATCATTGGAGTGTATATACCAATAGTACATACATCTAAAAGCTGTGTATTGTACGAGTACGAATACGGGTGCATACGAGTAGAATTGCTGATGAAACTGAACGAGGATGTAATTGTAAGCATTTTTGTTAAGTAGAAGTATTTTGATAAGTGTCTTGAAGTCTTTCAAAAGTGTATGAATACATATTAAAACACTACATGTATATACATTTTAACTGAGTCGTTAAGTCATCGTTAGTCGTTACATGTAAGTGTTGTTTTGAAACCTTTAGATTAACGATCTTGTTAAGTGTTGTTAACCCAATGTTTATAATATCAAATGAGATTTTAAATTATTATATTATCATGATATTATGATGTATAAATATCTCTTAATATGATATATATACATTAAATGTCGTTACAACGATAATCGTTACATATATGTCTCGTTTCAAAATCATTAAGTTAGTAGTCTTGTTTTTACATATGTAGTTCATTGTTAATATACTTAATGATATGTTTACTTATCATAATATCATGTTAACTATATATATATATCTATATATATGTCATCATATAGTTTTTACAAGTTTTAACGTTCGTGAATCATCGGTCAACTTGGGTGGTCAATTGTCTATATGAAACCTATTTCAATTAATCAAGTCTTAACAAGTTTGATTGCTTAACATGTTGGAAACACTTAATCATGTAAATAGCAATTTCATTTAATATATATATATATAAACATGGAAAAGTTCGGGTCACTACAATATAGACAATAACCATAAATAATAGTTTACAATACTACATCCGTTGACAATGCAGTCAAAATATGATACATGGTGATGAATTTGTGAATGCAACGTTTTCTCGAATAAAGCATGTATGACTCCATGCACATAGCTTGTAATACGTATAAGCAAACAGCAGAAGACTTTTAGGGACCTGAGAATAAACATGCTTAAAAGTGTCAACACAAAGGTTGGTGAGTTCATAGTTTTAATATTGCGCATAATCTGTATATAAAGGTGGACCACAAGATTTCAACTGTTTCATCCAGAAACGTTTATCAAAATATTCTACAAAATTGAGCACCCTGGTAACTAAACTTAATGTATATATAATAAGTACCCATGTTTTAACATACATGCAACCAACATGTACAATACACGCAAACTAACGTGTACTAAACTCAAATAGCATACATCCGCTTTATAGTTCAGGCTAGGGTCTCTATTGTAACATCCCGCCGTTTTCCGTTTACTTTCCGTTTAACTATTTTAAAGTCCGTTATATATTTATAACATCTCCCGTTGATACGCGTTTAAATTATCTTGTTTAGGTAATTCACGCACCCGCAACCGAACTCGAGGGACTAGTTTCGCCAATTGAACAAAGATGTGACTAGATGGACTTGTCACACCCACCTCCTTTCTTTATCCTTTTCATTTTCCATTTTCTTTTATACTTTCACATTTTTCTCTCAAATCCCAAAACAAAGAATCATCATCTATTTCAAATCGTGCAAGCATCAATCCAAACAAATTACGTATTCGGAATCCTTGCATCTTCCTCTTCGAATCCATACCAACTTTATTGCATTTGGGTAACTTTCTAAAATCGCTAGATTTTGTGTTCTTGATGATTTTTACTTGTAAAAGTGTTAATTAGTGTCTATGGCTCAAGTCTAACATGAATATATGATTTATATATTCATGTTAGACTAGCATGAACTTGAACTTTGGTGTGTTTGATTTGGTGATTTGGTTGCTTGAATGTTGTTAAATGTCATAAGTGCATGTTTTAATTGTGTTACTAGCATCACTAGCTTCAATTTGATGTGTAGGTTGTTTTAGAAAATTCATAAACTTGATTATTGATTTTGGTGATGTTGGTTAGGGTTTGATAGAACTAAATGTGAACATTTGATGCATTGAATGCCATGAATTGTTGTTGGTAAGTGTTTAGTTGCATTGTATGCGTAATTATCTACGAAATAGCGTATCACATGTGTGCATTTAATTCCCGAATCATAATTGTGCATTTATGAAATTGAAGCATTAATGATGAACATTAATTGATCATTTAATTTGGAAACTCGATAATTACAAATGATGTTTTTGATTGACGAAACGTATTTAGTTGTGTTCCTTGTCAAATTACATTTCCAACGATATAAGATACGTGTCGTAAGAGTTTACGGTTTGTGTTTTATGTTTAAATGAAATTTGGTTTGGGACTTGGAAAATTGAAATAGACCAGGCATCAGTTCACATTGATTGTCGCGGCGCGACACTCTTTGGTCGCGGCGCGGCATTTGCCGTGTTTGGGTTCTGACCAAGCCTACACTTTTACGAAAAATGTTTGCTATGCTACGCACCTCCGATTCACATGTAACTTGTTCTAACATGCTTATATATGAATAAAAACCTCAGAAAAATAGTTCAGGACCCGACCCGTACGTGTTGACTTTTTCGTTGACTTTGACTTGACCAAAGTTGACTTTTGTCCAAACTTAATCAAACACTTATGAAATCATTCTAACATGCTTTTATACTTGTACCTTATATGAAACATGGAACGAGCCATATGATTAATTGCACACTTTGACCAACCGTGTTTATCGATATTGATACAAACCTATTTGTTTAGGTCAAGACTAGCATTCGTTCTTGCACACGTTTACTTGTTGAAGTACTTTTACATACGTGCACTCAAGGTGAGATCATAGTCCCACTTTTACTCTTTTGAACTTACATTTGGGATGAGAAACATAAACGTTTCTTTTTACTAAGTGAACACAAGTACAGGAAAACAAACATTCTACATACGAGTTTAAAACAAAATCCTCAATTCAATTATCATTAGTTACACTTGCCGGGTGTAAGCGAGAACTTATGTTGTATGGATCCATATGGGTTTGACAAACCCTCATTCAGACGGTTCGCTACCGCCTACGAATGAAATATATTTTCGAGAAACAGTGTATGTTCTAACACTATTGTGATGGGGTTCTATGGAAGGAATGTTAAGCCTTGATAATTGGGTGCTCGTGATAACAATTTTTGGAATGGATAACTATTATTTCAATGATATAAATCTTGTGGTTCATTTGTACTTACTTACTTAAACCTATGATTTCACCAACGTTTTCATTGACAGATTTCTATGTTTTTCTCAGGTCTTTGAACGTTTTGTGGTACATGTTTCCGCTCATTACTTTTAATACTTGCTTGGATGTCGAGTATACATGCATACGTGGAGCGTCTTTTGACTTTATCTAAAATTGTGTCGCATAGGTTTCAAGTGTACTTATAACTTAGTATCGTAACTTTTGGTTGAACAATTCTTGTAAACTTTGAAACACTTTTACATTTGAAATGAATGCGACATATCTTTGGTCAAACGTTATTTTAAAGACTTATGACCACGTAACGGGACCTAAGTAGCGGCGCCGTCAATGTCGATTTTTTCAGGTCGCTACAGATGGTATCAGAGCGTTGGTTGTAGGGATTTAGAGTTCATTGGTGTCAACCCCGAGTCATAGGATACATTAGTGAGTCTAGACTACAACCGGCATATAGACTTGAAGTAGGAATTACTTGACTACTTGTGCATTTATACTCGAACGTTTCTACTCATATCTACTCTTATTTTCATCTTAATCTCACGCTGTTTAATTTGATTGACGCGCCACCTTGACTATATGGAATAATGTCGAATGCCCATATGAATCAGGGTAATATAATTTTCGGGATTATATTACGGTGACTCATATGAACGTTCCGACATTATGACATAAAGAATTTAAGGCGAGTCAAGGAAAATTTTCTCTCTATCCTTATTCCATATCATGATTAGTATTATTGAAAATACTAATTAACGGTATTCTTGTGTTTTGAAGGAACAATGCCTCCTCGCCGTGTACCATGCCATGAGACTCCCGAATAAGCCCTTCAACGGATGATAGCCACCGCCGTGGATGTGACCATGGCCGGTCACTCCTCTAACAACAATAATAACAACAACCACAACAACAACAATCAAGGGGCCGGTAACTCAAGTGAAGGGTGCTCCTATAAAGCCTTCATGAGGTGCAAACCTCATACTTTTGATGGGACCGGGGGACCGGTTACTCTCACTCGATGGTTCGAACAAACGGAGGCCGTTTTTAGCATAAGCGGTTTTCGGGACCAAGATAAGGTCAAATACTCCATTCACACTTTCGCCGGTGTCGCCCTCACATGGTGGAACACCAATGTACAATCGGTGGGTACCGATGAAGCTCACGCCCTTTCTTGGGCCAACTTAAGGGAAAAGATGATCGTCGAATATTTCCCTCGTGAAGAAACCCGAAGGCTCGAACAAGAGCTAAGAACTTTGAAAGCGGTCAGAAACAATCTCAAGGCCTATAATCAACGATTTTCTGAACTAGCCTTGATGTGCCCAAACCTTGTGAACCCCGAATCCTTAAGGGTTGAACTTTACATGGATGGTCTTCCAAAGAGCATCAAACACGGAGTCATGTCATCCAAACCCACTAATCATCAAGAAGCTTTGAACATGGCCCGTAAATTGATAGAAACGGTGGACGAAATTGTAGTGCCGGCACCTAAAGCCGATGATAAGTCGACTAACAACAAAAGAAAATGGGAAGCCCCCCAATCAAGCAACAACAACTTTGCCAAGAAGCCTTTCACCTCCGACGGCAAGAAGGGTTATGCCGAAAACCTACCTCTTTGCAACAAATGCAACAAGCATCACTTTGGTGAATGTGGCAAGATAATTTGCCATCGGTGCCAAGGAGTTGTTCATAAGGTCAACGAATGTAAAAGTGTCGGCAGAGTTTATTGGACAATGTTGGGCTGGTACCTTTGTTCATGCGATCGCATGACTAAATCAAAGGACCCCTATGCGATCGCATGGGGGGTTTGGTGAGGGCACATACATAAAGCTCGATGATCTGGTTCTTTTGCTCTCATTCTCAAAACTCTCTTTCTCTCTATATTACTCCGTAATATTTACTTATTTATTTTATTTATCTATTAATTTTATTATTAAAAGATTATTATGATATTAATATTAGTAGTATTAAGTGTTATTATTATGTATTATACATAAAATACTACGACGAGGTTCTGCTGCGTGATTTCAAAATGAGTTTTTCGAGTAGGATAGGGCTAAGGAAAATATGGGTTATAGCTATGGAGGTGATGGGTATGGTTCATGGGTATGCTCGTAAGGTCAATTTAGTGTTTGTCATCTTCGTTGCGTCTACGTACTTTCCTGCAATATTGAATCTCAATATTGATACGTGAGCACTCATAACTTAACTTTTATATATTAATAGTGTATCCCTGACTAGTGCTCGAGTATATAGGATTATGCATGCTTGTATTTTTGATATTGCCATTAGATAGCTTATGTGGAATCCTGAATTAGTTACATATGCAGTTAAGATAAGGTATAAGATATGCATGTCGTTGGAAAGCTAGCGAAAAATTAATAACTTTTCATTTAGATATCGAATGGTTTCGATGAACGGATTAGAAGTTATAATCAATTGAATTTTTGTATTATTATTAAAAATGATTATTATTATCGTCGTTACTATCATCGTTATAACTTTTATCTAATTATTATTATTATTATTATTATTATTATTATTATTATTATTATTATTATTATTATTATTATTATTATTATCTTTATCAATAAAAAGTGTTAACATTAAAAATTGTTATTTTTATTACTATTATTATCGTATTTATCGTTAAAATTATAATTAGTATTGTTATTATTATTATCATTAAAATAGTTATAATTAGTATTATCATTAATATATTCATAATATTTATTATCATTAGTATTATTATGATTAAAACTTATATTAGTAACAGTTAATTATTATGAGTACTATTATTATCATTAATATGAAAACAATATAAAAGACGATTAAAAGCTATTAAACTAATCAATTAAGAAATAATGAGTATGAGTATCATGATGAAATTTAAATATTGTAAGATAATGATTTAGATAAAATTATCGTTCTTATTATTTTTTTTTATCATTACTATTATTATTAACAGTATCGTTATATTAAAACTATCATTTTAACAAAAATTACCATTTTAATAGAAATGTCATTGTTACTATAAAATATCATTATTATTATCATTTTAAATAGAATTATTATTTTAAAAGATAATATTAAAAAGTATCATAAATATTAATGTTATCATAATTAGAATTATTATTTTATTTTAGTAATTATAAATATTGATATTTTAATTAATAGAATAATAATAATTATTATTACAAAATAATGCAACTTTTACTTACTATTATTATAGATATTATTTTATCAAATACATATGAGATACAAACATATTTTTACTACGTATAATAAAATTTCTTTAATAATACCTATCATATTATCTTTATGATATTAAATGAACTTTATAAATTTTATTACTTAAGATATATAAAAATATATTTTTTATAAAGTTTTATTTATTAATAAATGAATTATATTATTTACTCTAATAAATCTTTTAAAAGATATTTAAAAATATAAAACGACGATATTTAAACTATATATTAATCATGTATAGATTTTGGAAATCATTTTGAGTCAAATTGACTTTTGTCGATTTTTGCATATTAGTCTCGAGCATTAGGAATGTGGTACACTATGACTTGACCTTAATTGTTAGACAAATATTGACCAACATATAAATATATATAATTAATTTAGGTTCGTGAATCCGAGGCCAACCTTGCACTTGTTCAATGACGTTATATGTATTTTTACTACGAAATACAATAGGTGAGTTTCATTTTCTCCCTTTTTAAATGCTTTTGCAATATATATTTTTGTGACTGAGAATACATGCGCTGCTTTTATAAATGTTTTACGAAATAGACACAAGTAATCGAAACTACATTATATGGTTGAATGATCGAAGCCGAATATGCCCCTTTTTGCTTGGTAGCTTAAGAATTAGGGAACATCACTAATTTTGAGAATTAGTGCACGCCTAATTGACGCGAATCCTAAAGATAGATCTATTGGGCCTAACGAACCTCATCCAAAGTACCAGATGCTTTAGTACTTCGATGTTATTTATATCATGTCCGAAGAATTTCCCGGAATGATAGGGGATATTCTTATATGCATCTTGTTAATGTCGGTTATCAGGTGTTCAATCCATATGAATGATTTTTGTCTCTATGTATGGGACGTATATTTATGAAAACTGAAAATGAAATTCTTGTGGTCTATTAAAATGATGAAAATGAATGATTATGATAAACTAATGAGCTCACCAACCTTTTAGTTGACACTTTAAAGCATGTTTATTCTCAGGTGTTAAAGAAATCTTCTGCCGTGCATTTGCTCATTTTAAAGATATCACTTGGAGTCATTCATGGCATATTTCAAAAGACGTTGCATTCAAGTCGTTGAGTTCAATAGAGATTATTACTAAGTAAATGACATATTAGGTCATTTATAGTTGGATATTATGAAATGGTATGCATGCCTGTCAATTTTCGATGTAAAGAAAGTTTATCTTTTAAAAACGAATGCAATGTCTGAAAAATGTATCATATAGAGGTCAAATACCTCGCGATGTAATCAACTAATGAGAATCATTTATAATGTATATGAACGGGTCCTTTCAGTTGGTATCAGAGCAGTGATCTTAGCGAACCAGGTATGCATTAGTGTGTCTAACTGATAAGTCGTTAGGATGTATTAATGAGTTTGGACTTCGACCGTGACTGCATGTCAAGAGTTTTGCTTATCATTTTGTGTCGGAAATCATCTACTTATCATCCGTAGAAAATTACCTGCTTATCATTCTTAAGTCTAGACACGTCTTGCTGCATTGATTGCATGAATAGTGTACAAACAAAATTCATATCTTAGCGTATCTACTAAATCATATCTTATCGTATCTATTACTGTAAACTTTGCCTGACACATTCCGCAAATTCCTCCGTTATCTACGAAATCTTTTACTCTATATATATGGATATTCTATGTAATTAGAATACCATCCGATAGCCAAAAAATCATTTCATATCGAAAAATCCTTTATTCAATCGTACAAAATGGAATTTGTCATTAGTTCAAGCCCCTCAGATTCCGAAATGGAATCCCACTCAAGCTCCGAAAGTAGTGTGACCGGAATGGACCAACCAATCAGCCATCATCTATTCTAGATGAATTGGGGATGGGTTCGTAGCCTCCTTAATCATTGGAGACAAGAAGAAAGCGATCCTTTCCATCCACCACATTGCCCTCTTGACGAAGAACCTGAAGCACTTACCGGCGAACCTGTCCGAAACACTATTTTCTCTCTCATTTTCAGGGTATCTCGTCACGATTACATACTACATCAAATTTTAGATTTTATTTATCCGCTCGTCCGAACCGACAATCACCCCTGTGTAATAGAAGAAGTCAACGAGCTTCGCGCTCGGGTAGTGGCTTTGGAGAATATAGTGCAAAGGTTACAAACACCAGCAGCAGCACCAGCAGCATAACCAGTACCACCATCATCAACGCCAGCAGTACCATTACTACCTCCAACCACAACCGCGTCGTAAACCTCAACTTCACAATCTGTCCCACGAGCATCAACGTCATATGCCCTATAAATAACAAGGAAGACAAACAACAACAAACGATGAAGTATTAATTCATAACTTCATCGGAGAAATATTTTACGGTGATTATGTAATCTCTAAAATTTTAGAGATTACTTATTCTAGACCTAACCATAAATCAAATGGGTGGACTGAAATGATAAAAGAAACCCTGACCAGAATAGTACACGATTTACAAGCTAGACTTGTTTTACCAACAGCATCAACAGTACCGTCAGCGTCACCAGCATCGTCAGTACAGTCAGCATCAGTACTGACAACACCTATGACATCACAAACTCTGTCAGTTCAAGAATCACTGTGGACATCATTACGAATCAACAACGAGTATATTGTATCAACGAGTTATGAAGAATTAACTCATTTCCACTGAAGGATTTATATGTATATTATATATATATAAATCTTTAAACCATAATAAATTTTTCCGTACTAAGCTATTATGTGTGAATCTTAACTACTCGGTTAATTCATATTACAAATATACAATGATGTACGTCCTTCGTCAGCAACTTAACTATCGTAATTTTAACCTCTGTCTCAATTCAATAAATTCCAATTCATAATAAATAAAGAGTAGTATTCAAATATATGTTTGATTTTACACTTTCAATATCGATGTACTCGAAACTTTTCCGATAACATCATTCGTACTTTACGAAGTTCACAAGAATTTAACAAAAACCAACATCACTCCTCAACAAATAACGAAGTATTGATTCATAATTTCAATATTATTGAAGAAATACTTATGTAATCTCTAAATGCCTTCAAGGGATTATTCAATTCTAGTTCCAACCATAAGTCGAATGAGTTTAATTTAGTGTTAACGCATTAAAATCTATGTTACATCTGAAGAGATATATATATATATATATATATATATATATATATATATATATATATTCATAAAGACTGTAATAAAATTCTTATGTACAAAATATTAATTGTGAAATTTTTTTAACGGGTAGGTAATACCCGAGATATATATATATATATATATATATATATATATATATATATATATATATATATATTCACAATTAATATGATCTGATTAAGCAAATTATCAACTATACTTCATACTTTCACAATAATACACATTCTTTCATAGAAATCAAAACAACCATACTCATTCAAACCCAATTACATATTCTGATTTTGAAACCTCAGAATTCAATTCGAGATATAACCGGTACCATCACTTTTAGATTCCTACATCTTTCAAAGCTATACTTTGACTTCAAAACTGTGTTAGAACATCAAATGTATATTAACGATTACAATCTGTGTTCAAACCCTTCGAAAATTTCTGAAGACACTTCGAATGATGAGCAATCGAGATGATGATCCAATCACATATTACCTACAGTTATGTACCCGAAAAATTCTTGAAACCAAAGTAAAAGTTTAAACAATGTATCCGCATCAGATTCTTTGGCATCTATTAGCAAAAATAACTTTACAATTCCTTTGCAAAGCAGCAAATTATATCACAGCTCCAGCAAGACAACTTCGATTTTTTCATTAGGAGTAGCTTTATCATAATCATGATATATGTGATTACCCTTTTGTTACCGGAGAACCTTTCATATTCCACCACATTAGCAATAAACTTACCAACAACTTCATTGATCTTGGGCATTCCGAAGAATCATTATATTTATCGAAATCTCATCATTTACTCATTCGCATCTTGTAACGAGAATTGCTATACGAATCATCGGGAATTAGCAATCAGTATTTTGAAATCTCCCAGCATGTCTACGCCAACAGTTATATGTGTACATATAATGTCTATCTCCTGGACTTACATACTTGAATGTGAAGTTTCTGAAAAACACTCTGAACTACGAATTGGTTCTCCGAAAATGGAAAAATGCTAATGAAGCAGCAAAAACTATAAACGACTTTAAACGGTAAAAACTGGATGATAATGAAGAAGTGTGCTGGCAAAGCGCAGAAAAAGAGAAGTTTTGGAACTGAAAAATAGATTGAGCAAAGTATGAAGGAGACTGTGGACAAATCACAAAGACTGAACCTAACTTCAAAGGATCCAAATGATTCAGTACCTGCCGAAGTCATTAAAAAATACCTTGCTCCTGACTCTAAACCCCTGCGGACAATATCCTTCATCATCCTCTAATATTAGAAATTCTAAGATATCATCGTATCTTTCATTATAAATATCTTCCATATTTCTGAAGATATTTCCATAATTATTCTTATCTGAAATCATTTATCTCCTCGCGTTATCTGTGTTACATCATAAAAGAAACTATTTTAGTTTCTAAATTCTGAAACCTTCGAGTTTAAAATAAGAATATTTTGAAATAATGTTGGGAACTGAATCATGAATTAATATAATATAATGACACTTGATCAATGTGATTATATTACAGTAAGTCATGCTGAGTTTCTAAATGGAACGTGATGATTCACAGATCATAACATCATCATGTGCCATGTTATACGACTCTTGTATTCTATTTAACCTCTAAAATATCAAGAAAATATTTCTTGATGATTTGGCCTTTTCCAAGGTATTCTGGTAATTTGACAAGTCAAGATCGTGCCATTGCAATTTCCTTCCTAGAACATTAACAATGTTTATTCCGAAATTCATATCTGCGAATTCTGGACCATTACAAGCGGTGCTTAATCGCAAGAAGAAGAAACGAAAGGACAAAACTCCGGAATAGAAAGTGGGGTATAAATTGCAGTAAATAAAAGAAAGCATTAACTGTGGATGACAATGATTATAGAAGACAGAAGCAGAGACTTTGAAATATAAGGGAAGATATAAAGTCCAACGACAAACCAGAAATTATAAACCATATATATCGATGCATATAGCAATATAAAGACACGGGAGAACTAGAAACACTATAAAACCAAGTGTATAGTAGAAGTAAATAGATTCTTTCGGCGGTAAATGAAAAAGAAGAATGACCGATATGAAAGTTAGAAGTATATCGAGAATCAGAACTGAATGGAGCATATTGATGAATACTTTAAAATATGAGTTAGGGGGAAAGAATAGAAGGTGATGAAACATGACTAGGAACTTAGAAATCAACAGATTTAACTCACACAATGGCGGAATAAGTGAATCCAACCCTCTAGTGAATAGGTTAAGCTTTTTGGGATTAATTTAGTCAAACCACAACTAAATCAAGTGTGATTAGATCAACACCTAGAGCTATTATTCACCACCTAGGTGATTTGGGCTGAGAGAGAATCGGAGGAGCTCACCAAATCTGAGTGTGTGTAACAAATGAGAGGCTTAACCTAAAATGAAGAACATAAGACTTTATATACCCCTGCTGTTGACTCACCCGTACGATTCATCCATCACACGTACGAGTTGGCTTCATCAGCCGTACGGGTGATCACTCACTCGTATCTTCTCATTTAGGTTGTAATTGTGACTTAGCTCAGCATCAACCGTGCGTATAAGCCTGTCAGCCGAACGAGTGAGGCTTCCCTCGTACGTCTGACTAAGTCTAACATAGCCAAACATCCAAATCTCGTTCCTGCAGTTCCTTTAACCACATGCAAAAACGGATAGGATTATAACGAGCGATCATGGTGGCCTGTAAACTGGTGTACCTGCAATGGACGTGGGTAGATATCTAGGGACTTGCATAAAATGCATCAACAGAAGGTGTGAGTTGTAAGGAAACGAAAGAGGTGAATTTATAAAAAAATCTCCGACAGAACAATTAAAATGGACGATCGCATATAAAGCGGATCCTAATTCCCATGGTTACCTGAGAATCAAATCTTATTACGAAGATTTTCTCTAAATCTCTTGAACTTGAAAATCAATTCTATCTATGTCAAAAGATATGACGAATCTTTACCTACTCATTTCACTCTTTTGATAATAGTTTCACTCGTACTCTTCACAAAATCAAATGGTTTTATCCATATTACTCAATGATGATAAAACCCTAATCTTCAGCTTATATGCGTCATGAAAACATACTTATTGTCAGCCATGACCATCCCAATCAAATTTCGGGACAAAATTTCTTTAACGGGTAGGTATTGTGACAACCCGGAAATTTCCGACCAAATTTAAACTTTAATCTTTATATATTCCCGACACGATAAGCAAAGTTTGTAAGTTGAATCTCAAGAATTTTAAACTGTGTTCATACACTCATTTAACCTCGACCAAATTCCAAAGATTCACGAACCATTATATGAACGGATATGATTATATATGTATATGTATATATATATATATATATATATATATATATATATATATTATAACTTGAAAACGTTAACAAAGTATTAGACGTATAATGCTTTACATGAACGTATTTTTTTCAATATGTTTATTTACGGAATTAAAACGATAATATCAAATGATTGAATTATCAGATACATTGAATTATGATTACGAGTCTCTGTTATGAGGTCCACTTTGATTTAGAAACCCTTTCCTTTTTAACAGCATTCGGAATATTTGGTAAAAGTGATTTACAAAAATGTCATTAACGAGAGTTAGTCAAAAGTTAGTAATCATTTCCGTTTAAATTTCAAAAGTGTACCTTACTTTGATAAACTCGTGTTCCTTGATAAATCAACTATTTAGTTTTCATATTAAAAATATTATTTGATAAAATAACTACTATTATTTAAAACGAGTTAAACAAACTTTGAAATGTAATTGGAATTGAAAGACTAAATATTATATCACTAAATAAATATTTCAAACATATATATATTATGTACAAATTTAGAATTTTAAATATATATATATATATATATATATATATATATATATATATATATATATATATATATATATATTTTGACTTAGTCATAAAACGTCCTAAGTTAAAATAACATATTTTGATGAACAACGAGTCACTGATTTATTGAAGCAAATAACCACAACACTCAATTATATAAGCTACATTTTTTACAAAGTAATTTATTGATAAAAAATCAAACTATTATTAAAGGTACACGTCGCGTAACGTAAAAGGCTAGTTTTCTAAACGTACGAAAGTGCGCTCAAAAAACTGAAAGTGGTACATGAGTCGTGAGACCACGTCCGTGTCATTTTAGTAAAAATTATATTTTTACCATGAACGTGAATATAATATAATATATAAGTAATTATATAAATTAAATATAATATATATATATATAATAATAATAATAAATAATAGTGTCGGCAGAGTTTATTGGACAATGTTGGACTGGTACCTTTGTTCATGCGATCGCATGACTAAATCAAAGGACCCCCATGCGATCGCATGGGGGGTTTGGTGAGGGCACATACATAAAGCTCGATGATCTGGTTCTTTTGCTCTCATTCTCAAAACTCTCTTTCTCTCTATATTACTTCGTAATATTTACTTATTTATTTTATTTATCTATTAATTTTATTATTAAAAGATTATTATGATATTAATATTAGTAGTATTAAGTGTTATTATTATGTATTATACATAAAATACTACGACGAGGCTCTGGTGCGTGATTTCAAAATGAGTTTTTCGAGTAGGAGAGGGCTAAGGAAAATATGGGTTATAGCTATGGAGGTGATGGGTATGGTTCATGGGTATGCTCGTGAGGTCAATTTAGTGTTTGTCATCTTCGTTGCGTCTACGTACTTTCCTGCAATATTGAATCTCAATATTGATATGTGAGCACTCATAACTTAACTTTTATATATTAATAGTGTATCCCTGACTAGTGCTCGAGTATATAGGATTATGCATGCTTGTATTTTTGATATTGCCATTAGATAGATTATGTGGAATCCTGAATTAGTTACATATGCGGTTAAGATAAGGTATAAGATATGCATGTCGTTGGAAAGCTAGCGAAAAATTAAGAACTTTTCATATAGATATCGAATGGTTTCGATGAACGGATTAGAAGTTATAATCAATTGAATTTTTGTATTATTATTAAAAATGATTATTATTATCGTCGTTACTATCATCGTTATAACTTTTATCTAATTATTATTATTATTATTATTATTATTATTATTATTGTTATTATTATTATTATTATTATTATTATTATTATTATTATTATCTTTATCAATAAAAAGTGTTAACATTTAAAATTGTTATTTTCATTACTATTATTATCGTATTTATCGTTAAAATTATAATTAGTATTGTTATTATTATTATCATTAAAATAGTTATAATTAGTATTATCATTAATATATTCATAATATTTATTATCATTAGTATTATTATGATTAAAACTTATATTAGTAACACTTAATTATTATGATTACTATTATTATCATTAATATGAAAACAATATAAAAGACGATTAAAAGCTATTAAATGAATCAATTAAGAAATAATGAGTATGAGTATCATGATGAAATTTAAATATTGTAAGATAATGATTTAGATAAAATTATCGTTCTTATTATTTTTTTTATCATTACTATTATTATTAACAGTATCGTTATATTAAAACTATCATTTTAACAAAAATTACCATTTTAATAGAAATGTCATTGTTACTATAAAATATCATTATTATTATCATTTTAAATAGAATTATTATTTTAAAAGATAATATTAAAAAGTATCATAAATATTAATGTTATCATAATTAGAATTATTATTTTATTTTAGTAATTATAAATATTGATATTTTAATTAATAGAATAATAATAATTATTATTACAAAATAATGCAACTTTTACTTACTATTATTATAGATATTATTTTATCAAATACATATGAGATACAAACATATTTTTACTACGTATAATAAAATTTCTTTAATAATACCTATCATATTATCTTTATGATATTAAATGAACTTTATAAATTTTATTACTTAAGATATATAAAAGTATATTTTTTATAAAGTTTTATTTATTAATAAATGAATTATATCTTTTAAAAGATATTTAAAAATATAAAACGAGGATATTTAAACTATATATTAATCATGTATAGATTTTGGAAATCATTTTGAGTCAAATTGACTTTTGTCGATTTTTGCATATTAGTCTCGAGCATTAGGAATGTGGTACACTATGAATTGACCTTAATTGTTAGATAAATATTGACCAACATATAAATATATATAATTAATTTAGGTTCGTGAATCCGAGGCCAACCTTGCACTTGTTCAATGATGTTATATGTATTTTTACTACGAAATACAATAGGTGAGTTTCATTTGCTCTCTTTTTAAATGCTTTTGCAATATATATTTTTGGGACTGAGAATACATGCGCTGCTTTTATAAATGTGTTACGAAATAGACACAAGTAATCGAAACTACATTATATGGTTGAATGATCGAAGCCGAATATGCCCCTTTTTGCTTGGTAGCCTAAGAATTAGGGAACATCACTAATTTTGAGAATTAGTGCACTCCAATTGACGCGAATCCTAAAGATAGATCTATTGGGCCTAACGAACCCCATCCAAAGTACCAGATGCTTTAGTACTTCGATGTTGTTTATATCATGTCCGAAGGATTTCCCGGAATGATATGGAATATTCTTATATGCATCTTGTTAATGTCGGTTACCAGGTGTTCAATCCATATGAATGATTTTTGTCTCTATGCATGGGACGTATATTTATGAAAACTGGAAATGAAATTCTTGTGGTCTATTAAATGATGAAAATGAATGATTATGATAAACTAATGAACTCACCAACCTTTTGGTTGACACTTTAAAGCATGTTTATTCTCAGGTGTTAAAGAAATCTTCCGCTATGCATTTGCTCATTTTAAAGATATCACTTGGAGTCATTCATGGCATATTTCAAAAGACGTTGCATTCAAGTCTATGAGTTCAATAGAGATTATTATTAAGTAAATGACAGATTAGGTCATTTATAGTTGGATATTATGAAATGGTATGTATACCTGTCAATTTTCGATGTAAAGAAAGTTTATCTTTTAAAAACGAATGCAATGTCTGAAAAATGTATCATATAGAGGTCAAATACCTCGCGATGTAATCAACTATTGGGAATCGTTTATAATGTATATGAACGGGTCCTTTCAATTCACGCACCCACAACCGAACTCGAGGGACTAGTTTTGCCAATTGAACAAAGATGTGACTAGATGGATGATGTGCGCAGAGGTGTATATGAAATAGTTATATTTTTATTGCAAAATACTATTAAATATGATACAATTTTACACAAGTTATTTATTTATTTATTAAATGGGATATACCTAAACCTTGCTACAACACTTATAGGCAGTGTACCTAATCGTAGAGTAGTGTAGTTTTTAGTAAGTCCGGTTCGTTCCACATGGAGTTAGCTGAGTTTAACACTATATTTTTGACAACTATATTTATATAAAATATATATAATTATATATAGTAATATTATTATAAAAGGGGGTTTTTACCTTTTAATGACCGGTTTGTCAATTTTAAATAAAACGTAAAGATAAATGACGATAATATAAATGACAGAATTTAAATTGCGATAAAGTAAATTGCAGTAATTAAAATGACAGTAAATAAAGGTACGATGAAATATGAAATAAAAGTATTATGCTTATTTAAACTTCCGTAATCATGATGTTTGACGTTTTGATTTTAATTAATTGTTACCCGGGTTAATTATCCTTTGTCCTGGATTATTTGATACCTATTTGGTTTTTGTCCATAATAGTCCATCGGTCATAATTATAAAATGCTCGTCAAATTAACCTTATTCCCGAAGTCAAATATTCCAACTAATTAGGGATTCGAACTGCAACAAGGTTTTAATACTTTGTTTAATGATTACACCAGGTTATCGACTGCGTGTAATCCAAGGTTTTAATATACTTTGTTAACAATTACACCAATTATCTTGTATGTAATCCACCCCTATTTTAATGAGATATGAATATTAATTTACCCACTTGATCAGAATGAATAATCAATTACCCTACCCAAATAATTAATTAAATGATCGTAAAAGATGTCGTATAAACGTCACTAAATAGGACATACATAATCATTTTAATAATTATTAGATTAACTAATTTAAAGATAGGTTCGACAGGTTCCAATGAGTTGTCGCTCAATTAGACAATACCACCTATCTATTAATAGTCATAGTACAATGTCCACAAGTGTCGGTCTTTTGTCCAAACCTTAATTATGGTACAAAATCTAATAACCCCGTCTTAATATTTAGTCTAACATCATGATTACTTTGGCTCAAATAAGCATAATAATAACTTAGTTACGAGACATTAATTTTAAAAAGGAAGAACATAGCTTACAGTGATTATTTATCGCGTAGCGTTACCTGAACAGAGTTTCGACTTACAAACTTACAACATTTGCTACCATAACCTTATTATTATTAATTTAAATTAAAATTATAATTAAAATATAAATTGAGAGATAAGAGAAAGAAAATAGAAAAAGATGTATTAAAACTCGCAGAAAACTGACGAATTTATAGGATGTGGCCTGCTACAGTAACTCATGCGGTCGCATGAGATTTTAGTGCAAATCTCATGCTCTCGCATGGGCTCATGCACTCGCATGAGTTTTATGTCTATTTCCCATGCGATCGCATGGCCGTCAGATCCAGCTCACATATTTTTTGTTTGCTAGTTTGTCGACGTTATTTAATATAATATATAATATATAAATAATTTATATAATTATTTAAATATTATATTATATTCTTTTGCATAGTTGACTTATAATTTTAGCTCCGTTGCGTCGCGCGTTGATAGTTGGCTCAGGTCCCGGTTCCGGTTTTTTGAACGTCCTTTCGTATAATTTAATATCTTGTACTTTGCGTTTTGCGGCTCGTACTCTTGTAATTTTGAGATGTTTCTCATCAATAAATTGAACAACTTGGATTGTACTTTGTACTTTTTAGCTTTTTAATCATTTGCGTCTTCAAATCGTCGTTTTCTTCTTTTGTCTTCGCACTTATTTATTTAAACGAATATTACATAAAAATAGAACAATTACAACTAAAAGCTTTACATATTAGAAGGATATTGTGCCTAAATATATGTTCATTTGGAGCACTATCAAATATCCCCACACTTGAGCGTTGCTTGTCCTCAAGCAATACAGAACTTAAAATATAATCACACTTCACTCGAATCACTTTTTTTTATTCTCACACTTTATACATCAGTGATTTTAATACGGCGGTCTGAACAATGGTAGTAACGATGTGGTTTATAGTCCCACATGACTATAAAAATTTAGATCCTTTAAGGAAATTGGATCTTTATGAAAACATTTGATCTTTTGAAAATTCATTCTAGCTTTTACCCTAGATAAGTTTTCCGGAATAAACCTTCACCGGTGTTTGCAAAATATTTTTGTGGGTTGCGTGGGTTTCATATTTTCAAATTTTAGCTCAAAACTTACGGTTTTGTGTCACCCACTTGCTAACCTTGTATTAGAAAAGCACACGTTCAGTATACTTGCTCCGTATATTACCTTTCGGTAAACTACCGTCCGGTTGTAAAGGAAAGCGTTGAACAAGCAACTGTTAAGGCAATATCTAATGACATGCAGATGTTCATGGTCTAAAACGTGTCGGATGCAATTACTATCCTTTGTAGGAGCAATAGTAAAGATCACCCTATAATTTTTTGGTCTGGCACAAGGTCCTGTCTTCGACCATGCTATGCAACCACCGTTCTTACGGTTGACACCCGATTTGGTTCAGGTGACCTAATGAATTTCAAGTGAATTCCTAGGATTTTACGTTCAATGGTAATGAACGCATTGAAAATAGGTTTTCAGAAAACAAATCGGTTTTATTTTGATCAAAATATTTTCTCGTTCAAGCTCGAGTTTAGATATCATCGAATTCCATGAGTTTGTAATTCTCAATCTTTAAAGTCAAACTCAAGGATTGAGTAATATCAGTCTTAAAAGCCGATTTTTAATCTTTAATTGATTATCCTTTCTGGGGGTCTGATTCATTAGTCTTATCAAACTAATTTTCACGGCGCCCTCCCAATTTTATGAGACAGTTCCTCTCATGGTTAGGATAATTCTGACCACTTGGCGACCCTGTTTGATGCTGAGGTCCATGGATTTCCTGCTGATTTTAGAGATGACTTTTCTAAATTTTTCGTCAACCTACAGCTGGTCTGGACGACAACTTCCTGACCTAAATTAAGAAGTGCGTGTCTTTTTCGGAAGACTTTACTTCCTTTTAATGATGAAATTGATTCATCGTGTAGATCCATCTATTCTTTCAAATATATGTGATGACCCGGAAATTTCTGACCAAATTTAAACTTAATCTTTAACTTTTCCGACACGATAAGCAAAGTCTATGAAGTTGAATCCCAAAATTCTTGAACTATTCAAATACCTTTCGATTGTTCTCAACGATTCGCGAACAAATATATGTAAATAGATACATATATATACTATAACTTGAAAACGTAACAAAGTGTTATGAAAACGATACTGTGCATTAACCTTATTGGTTTGATTATCTGATTGATATATTTAACTACGGAGTTAAAAGATTATGCCAAATGATTGAATTAAAAGATATTTATTGAGTCCCTTAAAGATTATGATATTATTAAGAGTCTTTGTTGTGAGGTCCACGTTGATTTGGGAAATCGTTCATTTTTAACGATATTCGAAATAAATGGTAAAGTGTTAGTTTAAATAACGTAATTTGGACACATACAATAATAAGGAATATTAACTGTTGGAATTAGATATATGAATAACTTGCGACGTATATTTAAAACGTGTTTTTAAATATTAACTTGGTTACAAAACGTTTTGATTTAAAACAATATTATTAAATATACTTTGTTAGATAACGAGCCATTGATTTATAGAAGTAAATGACCAAAACACTCAATTGTATAAGTTATATCTCAAGTGGTATAGTTTTTGAATAATTTAAATCTATATTTTGACAAAGGTACGAGTCACGAAAGATAAAGTGCCAGTTTTCTTAGTGTACGAAAGGACGTTCGAAAAACCGGAACCGGGACATAAGTTGAGTGACAACGTACGACTTATCGGAACAAAAATTACAAGTCAACTATGCACGTGAATTTAATATAATATATAATTAATTATTTAAATTAAATATATTATATATATTATATAAAAATATGTCGACAAGCTAAAAGTTAAACAAATGTGAGCTGGATCAGAGGGCCATGCGATCGCATGGCCTTGATGCCCAAAAACCATGCGATCGCATGGTGAGCTGGGATAAGTCAGGTACTATAAAATGCGAAGCCTGGTGATCGAATTCAATATATATTTCATCAATCTATCTCTTGCTCCGTATTATATTTATATATTATTATTATTATTATTATTATTATTATTAAGATTAATATTATTATTAATCTTATTATTATTATTATTATTATTATTAGTATTATTTTTAGTAATATTATTACATAAAATATTACGAAGAGGTTATGAGCGTGTCACTTTCAAAATGGGTTTTCAAGCGGGATAGAGCTAAGGAAATTATGGGTTATTACTAAGGAGGTTATGGGTATTGTTCGAGGGTTTTGCTCATAAGTCAAACTAGTGTTTATCATCTTCGTTGCGTCTACGTACTTTTCTGCAATATTGAATCACAATATTGATACGTGAGCATTCATATCTTATCTTTTATATATTAATTGTGTATCCATGTCTAGTGCTCGATTATATATATTTATGCATGCTTGTATGCTAAATTTCTTCGCTAAACAGTTTATGATGAATCACGAATTAAATACATATATTACTGATAAAAGGTATATGATATGCATGTTTTTGGAAAGCTGGCCAAAAATCAATAACTTTTCATTTAGATATCGAATAGTTTCGATGAACGGATTAAAAGATATGATCAACTAAATTATGATTGACGTTAATTGAAATTACTTTTGAATCTGCAATTAAGATTTAAACAACTTGTTTACGATATTGATAAAATAGATTTTTAAATAATACCAGCCGAGTAAATGAATTCTTATATAAAGCACGTCTCGTTTTGTTGAACTATTATCAAAATTGACTTTTTGAAATGACTTGGATAACTTTTGTATGTCGATCTCGAGCATTAGGATTGTGATACACTATGACCTGACCTAGCATGATAGACATTTATTGACCAACATATGTTCTCTAGGTTGAGATCTACGGTTATTTGATAATCCGAGTTTCGGTCACATTTTGGTGAACGACTTTATATGCTGCTAAGGTGAGTTTCATTTGCTCCCTTTATAATTGCTTTTGCAATCTATATTTTTGGGCTGAGAATACATGCACTTTATTTTGAACGCAATAGATACAAGTACATACTTAATTCTACACTGAGTTTGAACCGAAAATCCCTTAGCTTTGGTAACTAGTAACTGCCGGTTATAAGAACTGGTGGGCGCGAGTAGTTGTATATGGATCCATAGGGCTTGACATCCACGTCTGTTCCAGGTTTAGAAACCCTAGCCTGAACTATAAAACAGGCGTATACTATTTGAGTTTAGTACACGTTTGATTGCGTGTATTGTACATGTTGGTTGCATGTATGTTAAAACAGGGGTACTTATTATAACGTTAAAGTTTAGTTACCAGGGTGCTCAATTTCGTAGAATATTTTGATAAACGTTTCTGGATGAAACAACTGAAATCTTGTGGTCCACCTTTATATACAGATTATGCGATACATTAAAACTAGGAACTCACCAACCTTTGTGTTGACACTTGTTAGCATATTTATTCTCAGGTTCCCTAGAAGTCTTCCGCTGTTTGCTTATATGTTAGACAAGCTATGTGCATGGAGTCATACATGGCATATTTTTCAAGGAAACGTTGCATTCACCAAATCATCACCATGTATCTTATTTTGACTGCATTGTCAACGGAAGTACTATTGTAAACTATTATATTACAGTGATTGTCTATATGTAGAAATCATCAGATGTCGAAAACCTTTGATTTAAATATTCATTTATGGTGTGCCTTTTCAAAAGAATGCAATGTTTACAAAACGTATCATATAGAGGCCAAATACCTCGCAATGAAATCGATGAATGACGTGTTCGTCCATATGGATTTGGAGCGATCGTCACAGGTGGTATCAGAGCGTTGGTCCTAACGAATCAGGTCTTGCATGAGTGTGTCTAACTGATAGTTGTTAAGATGCATTAGTAAGTCTGGACTTCGACCGTGTCTGCATGTTAAAAGTTTTGCTTATCATTTCTTGTCAGAAATTACATGCTTATCATTCTTAAGTCTAGACACATTTTCCTGCATTTATTGCATAAATAGTGTATAGACAAAAAAATTCATATCTTAGCGTATCTGCTACTGTAAACTTTTCCTGACACCTTCCGAAAATTTCTCCGTGATTTATGGAATTTGGTATTATATATACATATGTAAATTATGTATTGAAGAATACCAAACTAAATTCTATAATCTAATTCATATCAAAAATCATCTCCCTAATTATACAAGATGGATCCCGTATCTAATTCAAATTACTTAAACTCCGACAGCTATTCCGAAATGGATATTCACCTGAATTCCGAAGACAGTGTAACCGGAATGGATCAACCAATCAGCCATCACCTATTTTGGATGAATTGGGGATGGGTTCGTAGCCTGCTTAGTCATTGGATATAAGAAGAAGGTGATCCCTTCCATCCACCACATTGCCCTCTTGGCGAAGAACCTGAAGCACTTACCGGCGAACCTATTCGAGACACCATTTTCTCTCTCATTTCCAGAGTGTCTTGTCACAATTATATATTATCTCAAATTCTAGATCTTATTCGTCCACTCGTCCGAACCGACAATCACCCCGGTGTAATAGAAGAAGTCAACGAGCTTCGCGCTTGGGTAGTGGCTTTGGAGAATGTGGTGCAAAGGTTACAAGCACCAGCAGCAGCACCGGCAGCAACAGTACCACCATCAGCAACACCAACAGTACCATCACCACCACCAACAACAACATCCGCATCCCACACCTCAACATCATAATCTGTACCTCGAACATCAACGTCATACGCACCATAGATACCAATGAATACCAACAACAACAAACGATGAAGTATTGATTCATAACTTCATCGAAGAAATATTTTGCAGAGAATATGTAGTTTCTAAAAGTTTTAGAGATTATATATTCTAGTCCTAGTCAAAAACCAGATGAGATTAATATTATGTTAACTCATTAAATCCATGGTTACATCTAAGGAAAATATATATGTAGGTATATTTTCATAAAGATTGTAATTAAGAAAATTCTTTTGTACAAACTGTTAATGGTGAGAATATTTTAACGGGAAGGTAATACCCAAGAGATATATAAGTTCACAATTAATATGTTACACTGTACATTCTTCAACTTTGATTCAAAAATTATTAACAATCCTCACAACGATACACCATCGTTTTCATACAAATTCAATTACATATTCTGATATTGACGGATCAGAATCCAAGTCATAACTCTGAACCAGTGACATCATTCTTAGATCTCTACATCTTTCAAAGCTATACTTTGACTTCAAAACTGTGCAAGACCCTTTAGCATTGTTTTTATCGAAAATAATCTTGCAATCCCTTTTCAAAGTATCCAGCTTTACCACACTTCCAACCAGTCAACTTCAACTTTTCAGATTAGCCTTATTATACGTTCTTGTTACTGGGGAACCTTTCATGTCCCACCACATTAGCAGTAAATTTACCAACAACTTCATTGATCTTTGACCTTCCGAAAAATCATTATACTCATTGAAACCCTATCATTTACTCATCCACATCTTGTAACAATAATTGCCATACCAACTACCGGGAATTAGCAATCAGTATTTCGAATTTTGCAGCAATTCTACGCCAACAGTTATATATATACATATAATGTCTATCTTCTAGACTTACACACTTCGAATGTGAAGTTTCTGAAAAACACCCCAAACTGCGAAATTAGTTCTCCGAAATCGGAAAAATGCTGATGAAACAGCAAAAACTATAAACGACCTTAACAGTCAAAAGTTTGATGATAAAGAATAGTATGGTGGTAAAGCTGAGAAAAAGAGATGGTTTGAAACTGGAAAACGGATTGAGCAGACCATGAAGGAGGCTGTGGACAAATCACAAAGACTAAACCCGCCTTCAAAGAATACAAATGATTCAGTGTCTGCAGAAATCCTTAGCAAATACCTTGCTCTTTACTCTAAAACCTTTGCGGACAATATTCTTCATCATCATCTTATCTTAAATATTCTAAGATATCATCGTATCTCCCATTATAAATATCCTCCATATTTCTGAAAATATTTTCATAACCATTTTTATCTAAAATCATTACCTCTTCGCGCTATCTGTGTTACATCAGAAAAGAAACTATTTTAGTTTCTAAAATCTGAAAATTTTGAAAAAATTGATGTTTTGAAGTAATATTGGGAATTGAAGCATGAGTTAGTATAATATAATGACACTTGATCAACGTGATTATATTACAGTAAGTCATGCTGAGTTTCTAATGGAACGTGATAAAGGTTCACATATCCCACCCTCATCATGAACCATGTTACATAACTCTTTCATTCCATATAATCTTTAAATATATCAAGAAAATATATTTCTTGATGATTCGGTCTTTTCCGAATATTCTGGTAATTTTCCAAATCAAGATCGTGCAATTACGATTTCTTTCTTAGAACATTAACTATGTTCATCCAAAACTCTATACCTACGAATTCTCGACCATTATTCGCTTGACTTAAAGTCGGGAAGAGAAAACGAAAGCATGAAGCTCCGAAATATAATGGAAAATATAAAGCCCTATAACAACTCCGGAATTACAAACCGTGTATATCAATGCGTATAGCAATATAAAGACACGGGAGAATGAAAAACACTATAACCCCAAGGTAATGATAGAAGAAAATAACTTCCTCTGGTGGTAGATGAAAAAGAAGAATGACAGATATGAAAGTTAGGAGTATATCAAGAATCAGAACTGGATGAAGCATTTCACAATCTTTTGGAAGTATGAAATGAGAAAGAAGATGTAGGAGTGGTGAAAATAATGAAACGGAAGTAGTTAATTTATAGCAAAATATCAGACATAGCAATCGAGGCAGATTACGCATTTAATCAAAGATAATCCTACAAATTCTAAAGAATCAAATCTTATTTAGATTATGAAGATTTTCTATTCCTTAAATTTCGGAAATCAATCGTTACTACGTCAAGAGATAAGACGCATCTCTATTCTCCATTTCAATCTATTACGATAACTTCACTCATACGCTTCGAGTAATTGAATTGTTTTATCCATAGTATTCAACTAAGATAAAAATTCTATTTATCAACTCATATTCGTCATAAAAACATTTTTATTGTTAGCCATGACGACCTCACTCAAATTTCGGGACGAAATTTCTTTAACGGGGAGGTACTGTGATGACCCAGAAATTTCTGACCAAATTTAAACTTAATCTTTAACGTTTTCGACACGATAAGCAAAGTCTATGAAGTTGAATCCTAAAATTCTTGAACTATTCAAATACCCTTCGATTGTTCTCAACGATTCGCGAACAAATATATGTAAATAGATACATATATATACTATAACTTGAAAACATAACAAAGTGTTATGAAAACGATAATGTGCATTAACCTTATTGGTTTGATTATCTGATTGATATATTTAACTACGGAGTTAAAAGATTATGCCAAACGATTGAATTAAAAGATATTTATTGAGTCCCTTAAAGATTATGATATTATTACGAGTCTCTGTTGTGAGGTCCACATTGATTTGGGAAATCATTCATTTTTAACGATATTCGAAATAAATGGTAAAGTGTTAGTTTAAATAACATAATTTGGACACATACAATAATAAGGAATATTAACTGTTGAAATTAGATATATGAATAACTTGCGACGTATATTTAAAATGTGTTTTTAAATATTAACTTGGTTGCAAAACGTTTTGATTTAAAACAATATTATTAAATATACTTTGTTAGATAATGAGCCATTGATTTATAGAAGTAAATGATCAAAACACTCAATTGTATAAGTTATATCTCAAGTGGTATAGTTTTTGAATAATTTAAATCTATATTTTGACAAAGGTACGAGTCACGAAAGGTAAAGTGCCAGTTTTCTTAGTGTACGAAAGGACGTGGGACAAACCAGAACGGGACATAAGTCGAGTGACAACGTACGACTTATCGGAACAAAATTACAAGTCAACTATGCACGTGAATTTAATATAATATATAATTAATTATTTAAATTAAATATATTATATATATTTTATAAAAATATGTCGACAAGCTAAAAGTTAAACAAATGTGAGCTGGATCAGAGGGCCATGCAATCGCATGGCCTTGATGCGCAAAAACCATGCGATCGCATGCTCAAAAACAATTTGGATTGTAAAGAATGTTTTGATTTCGATTAAAGTTTGGCCTTGGCAGTTGATAATTATTTTGATAATTATTTCCCGGCCTTTGGTTCATGTAGGAAACATTCTCTCGTTGTTCCATCGTTTGCTCAATGTGACAATCTTTCATTAAGTGTGGTCCACCGCATTGCTCACAACTGATTCGTATTGCGTGAATATCTTTAGTCGTCTTTTTTATTCGTCTTTCAAAAGCATCTATTTTTGCTGAAATGGAATCAAAGTCATGGCTAGAATCGACTCTAGCCGCTTTAGATGAACGAAAGATATCTTTTTCTTGGTGCCACTCATGTGAGTGGAAGGCTGTGTTATCAATGATTTTGTAAGCTTCAGTTGCGGTTTTCTTCATAATGGAACCACCAGCTGTTATGTCGATGTCTTTTCGTGTAGCAATGTCGCATCCTTGGTAGAATATTTGTACTATTTGATAAGTATCTAAACCGTGTTGAGGACATCCTCTCAACAACTTTCCAAATCTTGTCCACGCCTCATATAGAGTTTCATTTTGCTTCTGCGTAAATGTAACAATTTCTCCTTGAAGTCTCACGGCTTTAGATGCCGGAAAGAATTGTTTAAGAAAATTTTCAACTAAAACATCCCATGTATCAATCGCCCCTTCAGGTAACGATTCTAACCAATCTTTGGCTTCTCCCTTTAAAGCCCAGGGAAACAACATGAGATAGATCTGTTCATCCTCAACTTCTCTGATTTTGAATAGAGTATAGATCCTATTAAAGGTTCGAAGATGTTCGTTTGGATCTTCTTTTGGCGTACCACTATATTGGCATTGATTAGTTACCATGTGTAGGATTTGTCATTTGATTTCATAATCTGGCGCATTAATATATGGCTTAATAATGGCGTGACCTTGGCCAGTGCGTGTGGCTCTCATTCGGTCTTCCATACTTAGAGGTTCCGTTACTTCCATAATTGAATTTTTTGAATACGAATCACTAGAGGATTCTGATTTAATGGTTTGTGGTTCAGGAGGAATAATTAGTGGTTCAGGATCTTGGAATTGTCCTTGAATATCCTCCGGGTTCTCGATAGTGAAATCGGGTTCAAAAAATGGATTATCGAAAATTTTAATTGGAGTACTTGTTTGACTAGATGATAATTCTAAAAAAAAATCAACGACGACAATATTGGCTAGATGTCTTGATCGAGTTACAGGTGGTGAACGTATGAAAGGTGGTGAACGTTTTGCTCGGTGCATTCACAGAATATCCTATTAGTTATAAAAGAAAAAAAATATTATATAAGTTATCAAATTAATAGACTTTTCTGATTTTGCCCACGTTTTGAATAGCCAATAGATGCAGCAGGTAGCCAGGACCCTTTAAATCGGAAGCCCACAACTCGCCACTAACAAATCCAACTATTACTACGAACCAGAAAATTTTGGATGTCTATCAATTTAACCGCTTAAAATAATTTTTCGTTTTGAAATTTTAGAGAAGAAATAGAAAATTCTATGTCCTAAAAACTAGAGCGTCGAGAAATAAGAAAGAAAAAGAGTGCGTCGAAAAATGTCGAAAAATAAAAGGTCGAAAAATTAAGCGTCGAAAAATAATAAAATGTAGCGTCGAAACTTAAAAGTCTAAAAACTAAAATTTAAAACTTACGTCTAAAGGTATTAAAGCTTAAACAGAATTCTATATCCAAAACGGCAATAACTTAAAAAGTACTAAAATTTTAAATAATAAAGCAATAAGCGACGTCGTAAAATTCTAAAGCGCCTAAATCTTAATCTAAAGAAAAAGCACTTAAGGAATTTTACGGCAAAGCCTAAAAATCTAGAAATAAAAATAACTACGGTAAAATACTAAGTTACGAACTAATTATGAACGATAAAAATACAAATTACAAATTAAACGATTAAAAGGATACGAAATATAAAAATAAAACTTAAAGTTATAAAAATACAATTTTTATAAAAAATATTATTTTTATATTATTATTTTATAAAACAAATTTAATTAAAACTTAAAAACTAATAGAATA
This sequence comes from Rutidosis leptorrhynchoides, assembly GCF_046630445.1. NCBI lineage: Eukaryota > Viridiplantae > Streptophyta > Magnoliopsida > Asterales > Asteraceae > Rutidosis > Rutidosis leptorrhynchoides. Next base: position 719,756,861 of record NC_092333.1, read on the forward strand.
AACTAATTAAAACTAATAATAATAATAATAATAATTAAATCTAAACCTAATTGATTTAATAATAATTAAATAAATTACCCTAATTTCGTAATTAATGCTAGGGTTTGGCCTCTCAAAGCAGCTCATGTGACCGCATGGGTTTTTGTCTTCTGGGTCATGCGATCGTATAGACCAACAATTCCAGAATTCATTCGGGCTTCGAACAGCTTCGGCCCGTTTAATAATTTTATTAATTATTTTGATTTCAAACTTTTTTTTATAAATGTTACACAATATTTATAAAAATTTAAAATAAACTTATATAAAAACACTTATTAATTTTTTTATTATAAACTAAAAATAGAAAATTAATTTTTTTTTAAAATTATAAAAACTTTTTAATTAACACTTTTATATATATATATAGATATATACATATAGTATTTTTTTTTAATTTTTTTTATGTTTTTATATAAATACAAAATATTTTTACAAAATTAGAGATAAGAATTATAGCGTAAAAATATAGCGTTTCACCGGGTCCCTGGCAGCGGCGCCAAAAACTTGATGTGCGCAGAGGTGTATATGAAATAGTTATATTTTTCATTGCGAAATACTATTAAATATGATTTGATTTTACACAAGTTATTTATTTATTTATTAAATGGGATATACCTAAACTTTGCTACAACACTTATAGGCAGTGTACCTAATCGTAGAGTAGTGTAGTTTTTAGTAAGTCTGGTTCATTCCACAGGGAGCTAGCTGAGTTTAACACTACATTTTTTACAACTATATTTATATAAAATATATATAATTATATATAGTAATATTATTATAAAAGGGGGTTTTTACCGTTTAATGACCGATTTGTCGATTTTAAATAAAACGTAAAGATAAATGACGATAATATAAATGACAGAATTTAAATTGCGATAAAGTAAATTGCAGTAATTAAAATGACAGTAAATAAAGGTACGATGAAATATGAAATAAAAGTATTATGCTTATTTAAACTTCCGTAATCATGATGTTTGACGTTTTGATTTTAATTAATTGTTACCCGGATTAATTGTCCTTTGTCCTGGATTATTTGATACCTATTTGGTTTTTGTCCATAATAGTCCATCGGTCATAATTATAAAATGCTCGTCAAATTAACCTTATTCCCGAAGTCAAATATTCCAACTAATTAGGGATTCGAACTGTAACAAGGTTTTAATACTTTGTTTAATGATTACACCAGGTTATCGACTGCGTGTAATCCAAGGTTTTAATACTTTGTTAACAATTATACCAATTATCCTTATATGTAATCCACCCCTGTTTTAATGAGATATGAATATTAATTTATCCACTTGATCAGAATGAATAATCAATTACCCTACCTAAATAATTAATTAAATGATCGTAAAAGATGTCGTATAAACGTCACTAAATAGGACATACATAATCATTTTAATAATTATTAGATTAACTAATTTGAAGATAGATTCGACAGGTTCCAATGAGTTGTCGCTCAATTAGACAATAACCCCTATCTATTAATAGTCATAGTCCAATGTCCACAAGTGTCGGTCTTTTGTCCAAACCTTAATTATGGTACAAAATCTAATAATCCCGTCTTAATATTTAGTCTAACATCATGATTACTTTGGCTCAAATAAGCATAATAATAACTTAGTTACGAGACATTAATTTTAAAAAGGAAGAACATAGCTTACAGTGATTATTTATCGCGTAGCGTTACCCGGACAGAGTTTCGACTTACAAACTTACAACATTCGCTACCATAACCTTATTATTATTAATTTAAATTAAAATTATAATTAAAATATAAATTAAGAGATAATAGAAAGAAAATAGAAAAAGATGTATTAAAACTCGCAGAAAACTGGCGAATTTATAGGATGTGGCCTGCTACAGTAACTCATGCGGTCGCATGAGATTTTAGTGCAAATCTCATGCACTCGCATGGGCTCATGCACTCGCATGAGTTTTATGCCTATTTCCCATGCGATCGCATGGCCGTCAGATCCAGCTCACATATTTTTTGTTTGCTAGTTTGTCGACGTTATTTAATATAATATATAATATATAAATAATTTATATAATTATTTAAATATTATATTATATTCTTATGCATAGTTGACTTATAATTTTAGCTCCGTTGCGTCGCGCGTTGATAGTTGGCTCAGGTCCCGGTCCCGGTCCCGGTTTTTCGAACGTCCTTTCGTATAATTTAATATCTTGTACTTTGCATTTTGCGGCTCGTACTCTTGTAATTTTGAGACGTTTCTCATCTATAAATTGAACCACTTGGATTGTACTTTGTATTTTTTAGCTTTTTGATCATTTGCGTCTTCAAATCGTCGTTTTCTTCTTTTGTCTTCGCACTTATTTATTTAAACGAATATTACATAAAAATAGAACAATTACAACTAAAAGCTTTACATATTGGAAGGATATTGTGCCTAAATATATGTTCATTTGGAGCACTATCAATGGACTAGTCACACCCACCTCCTTTCTTTATCCTTTTCATTTTCCATTTTCTTTTATACTTTCCCATTTTTCTCTCAAAACCCAAAACAAAGAATCATCATCTATTTCAAATCGTGCAAGCATCAATACAAACAAATTACGTATTCGGAATCCTTGTATCTTCCTCTTCGAATCCATACCAACTTTATCGCATTTGGGTAACTTTCTAAAATCACTAGATTTTGTGTTCTTAATGATTTTTACTTGTAAAAGTGTTAATTAGTGTCTATGGCTCAAGTCTAACATCAATATATGATTTATATGTTCGATCTCGTTATTTTAAGCAACTAGCAAGAACTTGAACTTTGGTGTGTTTGATTTGGTGATTTGGTTGCTTGAATGTTGTTAAATGTTATAAGAGCATGTTTTAATTGTGTTACTAGAATCACTAGCTTCAATTTGATATGTAGGTTGTTTCAGAAAACTTTATAAACTTGATTATTGATTTTGGTGATGTTGGTTAGGGTTTGATAGAACTAAATGTGAACATTTGATGCATTGAATGCCATGAATTGTTGTTGGTAAGTGTTTAGTTGCATTGTATGCGTAATTATCTACGAAACGGCGTATCACATGTGTGCATTTAATTCCCGAATCATAATTGTGCATTTATGAAATTGAAGCATTAATGATGAGCATTAATTGATCATTTAATTTGGAAACTCGATAATTGCAAATGATGTTTTTGATTGACGAAACGTATTTAGTTGTGTTCCTTGTCAAATTACCTTTACAACGATATAAGATACGTGTCGTAAGAGTTTACGGTTTGTGTTTTGTGTTTAAATGAAATTTGGTTTGGGACTTGGAAAATTGAAACAGACCAGACATCAGTTCACGTTGATTGCCGCGGCGCGGCACTCTTTGGTCGTGGCGCGACATTTGCCGTGTTTGGGTTCTGACCAAGACTACACTTTTACGAAAAATGTTTACTATGCTACGCACCTCCGATTCACATGTAACTTATTCTAACATGCTTATATATGAATAAAAACCTCAGAAAAATAGTTCGGGACCCGACCCGAACGTGTTGACTTTTTCGTTGACTTTGACTTGACCAAAGTTGACTTTTGTCCAAACTTAATCAAACACTTATGCAATCATTCTAACATGCTTTTATACTTGTACCTTGCATGAAACATAACAATTTGATTCACATGCTATTATAAACGAGTCGTAACGAGCCATATGACTAATTGCACACTTTGACCAACCGTGTTTACCGATATTGATACAAACCTATTTGTTTAGGTCAAGACTAGCATTCGTTCTTGCACACGTTTACTTGTTGAAGTACTTTTACATACGTGCACTCAAGGTGAGATCATAGTCCCACTTTTACTCTTTTGAACTTACATTTGGGATGAGAAAACATAAACGTTTCTTTTTACTAAGTGAACACAAGTACAGGAAAACAAACATTCTACATACGAGTTTAGAACAAAATCCTCAATTCGATTATCATTAGTTACACTTGCCGGGTGTAAGCGAGAACTTATGTTGTATGGATCCATATGGGTTTGACAAACCCTCATTCAGACGGTTCGCTACTGCCTACGAATGAAATATATTTTCGAGAAACAGTGTATGTTCTAACACTATTGTGATGGGGGTTCTATGGAAGGAATGTTAAGCCTTGATAATTGGGTGCTTGTGATAACAATTTTTGGAATGGATAACTATTATTTCAATGATATAAATCTTGTGGTTCATTTGTACTTACTTACTTAAACCTATGATTTCACCAACGTTTTCGTTGACAGATTTCTATGTTTTTCTCAGGTCTTTGAACGTTTTGTGATACATGCTTCCGCTCATTACTTTTGATACTTGCTTGGATGTCGAATATACATACATACGTGGAGCGTCTTTTGACTTTATCTAAAATTGTGTCGCATAGGTTTCAAGTGTACTTATAACTTAGTATCGTAACTTTTGGTTGAACAATTCTTGTAAACTTTGAAACACTTTTACATTTGAAATTAATGCGACATATCTTTGGTCAAACGTTATTTTAAAGACTTATGACCACGTAACGGGACCTAAGTAGCGGCGCCGTCAATGACGATTTTGTCTGGTCGCTACATCTATGCCTGGAACGGACGGGGATGTCAAGCCCTATGGATCCATATACAACTATTCGCACCCACCAGTTCTTATAACCGGCAGCTACTAGTTACCAAAGCTAAGGGATTTTTGGTTCAAACTCAGTGTAGAATTAAGTATGTAAATACTTGTGTCCATTGCATATAAAATAAAGTGCATGTATTCTCAGCCCAAAAATATTTAAAGCATTTAAAAAGGGAATCTATAAACTCACCTTAGCAGCACATAAATTTATTCACCGAAATGTGACCGAAACTCGGAATGCAAAGTAACCGTAGATCTCAACCTAGAGAATATACGTTGGTCAATAAATGTCTAACAAGCTGGGTCGAGTCATAGTGTATCACAATCCTAATGCTCGAGACCGACATGCAAAAGTTAACAAAAGTCATCTCAAAAAGTCAAGTTTGACAATTGTTTAACAAAACGAGACGTGTCTTATATAAGAATTTATTTACTCGACAAGTAGTATCCAAAAATCCAATTTATTAATATTATAAATAAGTTGTTTAAATATTAATTGTAGATTCAAACACAAATTCAATTAATGTCAAACATAATTCAGTTGACCATATCTTTTAATCCGTTCATCGAAATCACGCGACTTCTAACTGAAAAGTTATTAATTTTTCGATAGCTTTTCAACGACATGCATATCATATACTTTATATCAGTAGCATATGTATCAAATTCGTGATTCATCATAAACTATCTAACGACAAAATTAAAGCATACAAGCATGCATAAACATATATACTCGAGCACTAGACATGGATACACTATTAATATATAAAAGATAAGATATGAATGTTCACCTATCAATATTGTGATTTAATATTGCAGGAAAGTACGTAGACGTAAAGATAGTGGATGACTGTATGGTTGGTCTTGGATTCACGAACAATACTCCGAATAATACCCAATATTTTCTTAGTTTAAAACGGTTTGAAACTGGAATTAAAACACCCTCGTATATACTTTATTATTATTAAACTTAAATTAAAATTAAAATTATAATTATAAATATAAATATATTGAGACAGATTGAGAATGGATTCAGAATAAGATGTGTTGAATTCGGCAGAAGGCTCGTGCCTTTTATAGACATATTCTGATTTTTACAGCTCCGCGATCGAGGAGTTTTTGTGCCTTACAGCTCCGCGATCGCGAAGGTGCGCATTTCCAGCTCACACATTTTTGTTCACTAGCTTGTCGACATAATTAATTAATTATATATAATTTATATATAATTTATATAATTATATATATTATATTATATTCTTGTGCATAGTTGACTTGTAATTTTAGCTCCTTGTCTCGTACATTTAAGCCCAGTTTATGTCTCGGTTCCGATTTCTCGAACGTCTTTCCGTACGCTTTAATATCTTGTATTTTACAGTTCGCGATAAGTACCTTTATCAATAATTAGACTTATTTGCCAATAAATTATCTTATTTGAAATGTAACTTATACATTTTAATATTTTGGTCATTTGCTTCTTTAAATCGTCTTCGTATTATTTACTACAATATAATTAATAATATTTTTACATATAATTGTTCGTGAATCGTCGAGCATAGTCAAAGGGTAATTGATTACATGAATATAGTTCCAAAACTTTTTGAGACTCAACATTACAGACTTTGCTTATCGTATCGAAATCATATAAAGATTAAGTTTAAATTTGGTCGAAATTTCCGGGTCATCACAATTGCTCACTTGTTAAAATAAAAAATTCGATTTTTCCGGTTAGAAAACAAGAAAAATAAGCTAAACGATTTGTAAACAACACTTATTTTGCTGGACAGTGATGGGGAGGGCGATCATCTTGACGGTGAGCAGGGACCATGGGTTAGGGATGGCCTTATGTGCTTAACATTACTTTCGTATTCTCTATTTCACTTAAGACATGTATTACGGAGTACCAAATTTGGTCACTTTACAAATGTATCCCGTAGTACCAAATCACACGCAAATATGCATTTGTAGCTTAAAGATGATATTATTTATTACTATTATAAATTTATTATTTTATTATTTGACTTGATCAAAATCAATTCAAACGTGTGACGAAATTTATGCAATCCTATATAAGCTTTGGACATAATTGGAATTCAAATAGATCACAAATTACTTACATGCATGCATACATGCCCTTAGTTGTTCAACAGGAGTACTTTGTATTTAATAGTTTAATATCTTTCCAACTTCTTATTCTTATGTAATACTCCGTATATACACTATCCAGATCAAATTAGAACCGCCAAAAGTAACTAATTAATTCAAAAGATACGTAGACACATTTTTTTCCGCATTATTTGAAATTTGAAAGATAATGTTATTTAGTTGGTTACATCCTATTTTTTCTCACTCGGCCACTCCCTATATAACCACCCTAATCCTAATCATTATTAATTAAACTATACTAATCAAACAACCTGATCAATACAACGATGGCTACTATCCCGTTGATTCAAGAACAACAACAACCCGAAAATGCCCAAACCGATCTCCATCTCTCCCTTCGACAACCACCGCAAACGACGCAATGCGTGGTGGTCCCCACACCACGTCGCAATCGTCGAAACCCTAGACAAATCTTGCGTCAAGGTAAAGCTCCAACTATCACACCGCCGTTTCGATGGGCTACAGATCATCGTGCCACCGTTTTCAGTGTTAAACACTTAACAGAAGCCGGGATCAACGTCATCTCTGGTGACGTGCAATGCAAGCGTTGTAACCGAAAGTTTCAAATCGAGTACGATTTAAAAGCAAAATTCTTCGAAGTTTCGAATTACGTGAAGGAGAATAAGTATAGTTGGAAAGAACGGGCGCCCGACACCTGGATGAGCCCGGTTTTGCCAAAGTGTCAGTTTTGTGATCAAGAAAATTGTGTGAAACCAGTTATCGCGGATAAGAAACGAGCAATAAATTGGTTGTTTTTGCTACTTGGACAGATGGTTGGGTGTTGTAGTTTGGCACAATTGAAGTATTTTTGTAAGCATACGAGAAATCATCGAACCGGAGCGAAAGATCGGGTTCTTTTCTTGACGTATTTAGGGTTGTGCAAGCAACTTGACCCGAATGGGCCGTATGAGCGTTCTTGATTGATGTGGAACTAGAAATCAGGTTTATGATCGAGTACAATTTGTAAGCATGCAAGAATCATATGATTTTTGGCTGTGCTTTTATATCTTTTTTTTTTTTTTTTTTAATTACTATGATGATTAATGTAAAAAGTTGTTTGATTTCAATTCTATCTGAATCTGAACTTTAAGTTATTTAAATTATATGGATTGTATTAATTGTATTACAGTATTAATTTTATACCGGGCAAAAGAGTTTTGATCACTTAACTTTGATAAAAGTTTTCAACCATAAGAGATGATATAGTGATCGAATATATTTCTTGTTGTTAATCGGTTCAACACCTGCGTTTATATGTTTTGAAATCTTGAAGTTTTAATTAGTTTAAATTCTAAACTTATCAGAGTTTTATTCGCGCCAATTATTATGAATGGGTTGTTGAGTTTAGGCTAGATTTTATCACGTTCTAGCGACATTTCCGTATTTTGAAAAAGTGGATTTAAATTCGCAATTGTAATCGCAAAAATTGTATTATTTTTTCATGTAATTAACTTTAAACTTTATTACATACGTAAAATATCAAACATTAAATTAAATTAAATATTTTTACGATCATTCGGTGATATATTCCATAATATTAGAAACTTTATTTTTTCAAAAAAAATTAGTCTAAATTTTGTCTTAATAAATCAAAGTAATGTGTGATTTATTTAAGTAATAAAATTGTTTGCTGATTTTTTATAAAAAAAATAATATACATTACTTTAAACTATACATAAATAAATACATTACTTTACGGATCAGGATTATCATTTTTATTTTTTTTTGGCAAAAACAAGGAATTAGATTAAAATATAAATTTTTATAAATTTTTCAGGATCAGGATTATCATTGATTATGTGTTTTTTTCTAATTTTTATTAAAGAAGTAAAAATAAAAACTAAAAATAAAAATAAAATAACAATTAAAAATATTAACAATGGCTACACCCACGAAGTACAAAAATATGAAGCTGGGTTATCCATCCAGTACGTCTAAACCCAGATCCTTTCGTTAATTGCACATCATCTATTAAAAAAAAAATAATAATAATACTCCGTAATTAATATTGCATATCATCTTCATCTTTATATTCTTATATATATTTGAATTGAATTTGAATAATCGCTATCGAAATTAACAAGGGAAGTTGTTCGGAGGTCAGGCAGAATGGATCGTCCAAAATCACAAGTACGAGTAATTATTATTATATATATGTATAATAAGAAGTTAACAATTTTATTTAGTTTTCTCTTCATTTGATAATTTATTTATTAAAAAGTTATTTATAATGCCAAATATAGTTATGCTGTTGTAATTAAATTGTGGAATGAATGAATGAATGAATATAGATGGTAGCTAATAAGGGCGAAAAAGAAAAAGAAAGTGAAGGTGTAATAATAATAGGGGGAATGGTGTTAGATATTCAAGCAACTCCTTCTACTTCTCCAAACCCTAGAACTACTGTTCCTGGCAAGGTATACTCACTTAGTTTGTTGTCAATTTTCAAATTGTTGACTTTTTGTTGATACAGTAGTTGTTAATGAAATTGGTGATAATTAATGTGTTAGGAACAAAAATGGTGTACTATTTGGTTTGTTACAAATAGGAAGATTAGGTATTGTATAGGTGTATGTAACATAAAATCATTGAACTTTTAAACGTCGACCCGTTTGAGCTATTTTGTTACCTGATAGATCCATGTTGGGACAAACTATTAGTACATTGATGTTAATGACTATGGCTTGGGTGATTATTAAGTTATTGAGTATTGTATACGTTTAGGTTACTATCTTTGCAGCCTTTTTCATTGACTAGTTCCTCTAATTAGATGCGATATGCAGAAGGAGGTGTAGCTAGGAACATTGCTGAGTGTGTATCAAAGCTTGGAACAAAGCCTTTTATGATAAGTGCACTAGGATTGGATATGTCAGGTGACGAATCTCGATAGTATGCATCGATTGAGGCCAGCATACATGATCTTTCTTTCTTGTTTTAAAATTTACAAACTTTTGACTAATTTGAAATTTTGCAGGTAATTTGCTGTTGGAGTATTGGAAGTCTGCAGGATTATCAATGAAAGGTTGACTTTTGAGTACTAATTATAATTTGTTTTCTGGTACATTTTTGTGATAAAGAAAAGGTTTTGAATTTTGGTATCATTGTGTATGTTCATGTTTATGTATGTAAGGCATCCGAATAGGCCATGAGATAGAGACTCCAGTTGTATGTGATATTTTTGATACGGATGGTGAAATAGCCGCTGCTGTTGCAAGTGTCGAGTCCGTTGTAAGTCGATTATCCGTATTTCAAAGTTTTTTTTTTTTTTTTTTGCGTACCGTTTATTTACAAAGTGATATTCAAAACTTAGATGCTTAATATGTTATATGTTACAGGAAAGGTTTGTTACACCTAAGTGGATTGTACAATTTAAGTCTGATATTGCATCTGCTCCTATGGTGATGGTTGACGCTAACTTAAGTTCAGCGGCTCTCGAAGCTTCTTGTCAACGTATGTTTCTCCGTCACCCGCCACCTGGCATTCCACCCTTCCTCAACTTTTTATTTTTTATATTTTTTATGAGTGTCTGTATCATGTCGTTTACTTGCAGTAGCAGCAGAGGTTGGTACACCAGTGTGGTTCGAGCCCGTTTCTGTAGCAAAGTCAAAAAGAGTCGTTTCAGTTGCCAAGTATGTGAGTCTCCTCTTTTTGAAACTCGTGTTTATAAAATAATTAGCCCGAAAATCATTACAAATGATTAGAGCTGAGCAGTGGCAAAATGAGCGAGTACGCAGGTTGGGTAAAAGTAAAACAGGCCATTTTTACAAGGGTTCGAAAGGAGCTGGTCCGGGTCGGGTCGGGTCGGATCGACGTGTAACTTTTATGTGTGAATTGTAATTACATATAAATCTGAATATGTACTTAGAACAACATACGAGGTTGTATACATTAAAAGTAGACTTTTGGGCCTTCTAAACCCGTTCAACCCAGTTGACCCGTTTCATTTTGGCCAGTTTTGGAGAATGATCCATAATAACACATTGATACTTTACAGATAACGTTTACTTCACCTAATGAAGACGAGCTAATTGCAATGGCCAATGCTCTATCTTTTAAACACGCGTTCACTCCAATTCAAAAGGATAGCAGTACAATAGAGTCTCTATTTCAACAACTAAAACCCGCAATCTGGATTTTGCTTGAAAAAGGCATTAAAGTGGTTGTGGTAACTCTCGGGTCTAAAGGAGTGTTGTTATGTTCTAAAGGTGGTCTCGACTTTCAACATATTGGACCAAACAGAAACAATAAGTCTCACGATATTGGCAAAAAGTTGCACAAAACCATAAGTCAAGTCTGCCCATCTGACCGATTGTTTAGTGCTTTAAGGCTCGAAGAGAGGTCGAGTAATAGCCCTTATGTGGTGAATTTTCCAGCTGTATTATCTAATTCAGTTAAAAGACTTACAGGAGCTGGTGATTGTTTAGTTGGTGGATCGATTGCTTCGATTTGTGCAGGTTTAGATGTAATGCAAAGTATTGCCGTTGGAATTGCAGCTGCTAAAGCTACCGTTGAGGCGGAGACTAATGTACCCGCCAAATTTAGCTTGGAGCAAATTGCAGGTATTTATTTAATGATGTAGTAAAATTTAACTGATTTTTCTTAATGGGTCAATCGATTTTGGTTTGAGTTTATCTCTAACATGTTTGGAGATGGGGAAAATGGGTTTGAGAAGTTGAGAGTCTCCCCAAGTGTGTTATAATGCGTGCAACCTTCTAAATCGTTTTATTAAAATAATGTTTAGGTTTTAGATTAATAATGAAAAAAAATCAAAAATCTTAAATAAGATCGTGCCAGGTCAATTGGTCCAGTTTCCACCTGTATAAAATTCACATAAATAACACATCAAAATTTTTAAAAAAATGGTGCGTGTGCTTGATGGCATTCGTAGCCAGTTTGTGCGATATTTTTTTCTATATACAACATTGTGAAATTTCTAAAAAAAAGTTGGTGCGGAGCCTAGAGGTTAAAAGAGCCGGGTCGCTCAAAAGTGTGTTTGAATGCATAATTACTTGTACATTGTTTTATGTTCAGGAAAACATAGTGTAGTGTAGATGGTACCTAATTAATGAAACAATAATATTTTGTACTTGTTATTCTGCAGCTGATGCAAGATCGGTGTACATGGCTGCTAAGGTTGTCTTTGTTCCATCGATGTTATAATTGATTCCTATGTTCTTTGTGAACTAAGGTTGAATGAATCATGTTTCATTTAAATCTTTGTTTCAAGTTTTACATTCTGCTTAAATGAGCATTACTTAAATTACATTCTGTAGTGTTTATGTGGGAAATGAATTTGAAAAGGAAACCAGGCTCCATTTAAGTTGAGCAACACGTACGGTGCGTGTTGCTTAACGTTAGTGCGTATTTCTGAGCACAATGTAACGATAAAGGAAACAATCTCAGACCACGCACTCGCCACTACGCACTGTGCGTGGTGCATGGTCAAGGCTATTTTTTATTTTTGTAATTTGTCGCATTTTTGCCAATTTCCCATCAATAAAGTGCGTTACGTTGAGCCTCTTTTGGGCTTACCTACAATAAACAATGGACTCTCTTTTAAAGCCCAAATCCCACACGCATTCTTTGTACAAAATCGAAGCTTAAAAAACCCTAAATCCTTTTTATTTTATTTTCTTCTTGAAAGCACAAGCAAGTATATTGAGAGGGAACCACAAATGATTGCACTGATCAGGATGAAACAAAATATAATAGTGATATTGATTAATATATGATAGTGTACCCCACCGAACACAAGTAAAGATATACGAAGAAAGAAACGAAGGGAATATACGAAGCCGATCCACAATGAAGCGGTGACATCGAGTATCACGCAACCTCAAACTAATAAGAGTCAACTACAGTACCCTCATATTAGACCAGCGGGTCAACTTAGCAAAGATAAAAAGAAGACAATGAAACTTTCGCTTTGTAAGGAGCCGAAAAGGGAAATTCAATTAATTCTTCCAAGTTGCATTGGGAACTAGCAACCTCAAAGGAAGAGAAAACTCTCCTACAAATAGAAACACTAAATGAGACATGCATTCATTCAATCCATCAATCGCATGTCATACATCAACAACTTCAACTCTCTTTCGGTGGCGTAAAGCAGTTCACACACTCGCTACCTTCGGGTAATCGCCAACGAAGAGAGACTTATCCTCAATTCACCTATATTTAACAATTTCCGTGATCTGACGTTGGTATACTTATCTATTCGATAAAAGTTCGCCAAGAATTGTACAAACAATATCTTTCAAGATTTTTTTTCTCGAAAAAATTAAATACCCTTATACTTCGTAAAAGACAACGGAACTTCACTTGACGATGAAGACCAAATTTGAACATACGAAAATAATGTAAATAAAATTTGAAATTGAATGTAGTTACTTGTATTGAATTTCTTATACCACACTTCCCAATATCCACCTCAATTCGTTCATCTTCATTCTTTCACTTCATCTAAAATAAAAATACGTAGTAATATATTAACACCCATATTCAATCTTTCATACTTTCTTTCTTGGACTATACACAAAGAATAATTGATAGGAAGTTTTAATATTTATATCTATCTCCACAACACACGAACTTTGTAAAAAGTAATTTTTTTTGCCGATATAATGGTGGTGAGTGAAAAGGTTGAAAGTAAAAACAGAAATTGAAAACACAATTCAATGATCCGAAAAGCAGTGGTAGCTAGGAAAGTAGGAATGGCTTCAGGTCATCGATTCATCCATTTCTGTACCGAAAGAGCGAAGAAAAAAGAGATGTTAAAAAGAATAATCTTGTTGTCTGGTGACATTGCTAGTTGTAACAAATAAGTCTGTCAGAGTGATAAGGTTGGAAGCCGAGAATATCATCATCAGAAGAGGCAAAGATGAGAAAGATAAACAACGATAAGTTAGTTGACACATTGAGAAATTTAGCATCTTTTTCAAGAATAAATTTGGTGCTTGTCAAAGGAGTTGTAAGAGGGGTAGTTTGTTCTAGTGTTATTAAATTGATTTTTTAGTGTTTATATGTTGAATTAGGTGTTGTAGATATTGGTGTTTAGGAATGAGAAAGAGGCGAGTGGTGAATCACTGTAAACAACATGAAGCTATTCTTGACTGCGGTAGCACAAAAGCCCCGGGACCGGATGGGTTCAACATGAGGTTTTTCAAAAAAATTTGGGAGGTTATCAAAGATGACCTAATTAGTGCTATTTCTTGGTTTTGGGAAAAATCAGAGTTCTCAAAAGGTTGTAATGCTTCGTTTGTCACTTTGGTTCCTAAAAAAATTGACCCACTTAACCTTGGTGATTTTCGTCCTATAAGTCCCATCGGTAGTTATTACAAAATAATTGCTAAAATACTTTCGAATCGACTTAGAAGAATATTGCCTTCACTTGTGGGAATGGAACAAAGTGCTTTCTTGAAAGGCCGCTTCATACTTGATGGTGCACTTATTGTAAACGAAAGCATTGACTTCATAAAAAAAAAATCGGCAAAAGGGTTTAGTCTTTAAAGTGGATTTTGAGAAGGCGTTTGATTGCCTCAATTGGGAATTTCTACTGGAAGTAATGAGAAGTATGGGATTCGGTTCAAAATGGCGGAAATGGATATATGCTTGTCTTAGCTCGGCATCACTATCTATTCTTGTTAATGGGTCACCTACAAAGGAGTTCTCGTTGGAAAGAGGTGTTAGACAAGGTGACCCGTTATCACCATTTCTATTCATCCTCGCGGCCGAAGGGTTGAACATTATGGCAAAAGCGGCCTTGGAAAGAGGTCTGTTTAATGGCATCGAAGTCGGTAAGGACAAAGTTCTATTATCTCATTTACAATACGCGGATGACACCATTTTTATTGGTGAATGGAATCGGGAGAACGCACTCAATCTCCAAAACCTACTTAAATGTTTCGAGCTTGCTTCTGGTTTAAGAGTTAACTTTCACAAAAGTTGTTTGTATGGGGTTGGGGTTACTCCTGGTGAGCTAAACGTCGTTGCAAATCATATTGGGTGCCAAGTAGGTCAATTTCCATTCACCTAACTCGGACTACCGATTGGGTCTAATATGAAACGAGAAAAAGATTGAAAAGTGGTCATTGAAAAATTTAAGAGTAGGCTCTCAAGTTGGAAAATGAGAACGATGTCTTTTGGTGGACGATTGGTTCTAATCAAATCGGTGCTCTCTAGTCTCCCATTGTATTACTTCTCTATCTTTCGTGCCCCGGTTCGAGTGATAAATATCCTTGAAAGTGTGAGACGTTCTTTTTTTTTGGGGAGGGTCGGGGTCGGGTTCTAAAATTAACTGGGTTAAATGGGACAATGTAATTGCTTCATATGGGAACGGGGGGTTAAATATTGGTTCTCTGAAATGTAAAAATCTTGCCTTACTTGGGAAGTGGTGGTGGAGGTTCAAAACTGAAACCGACTCACTTTGGGTCAAAATCATTCGTAGCATTTACGGTTCATGTGGTGGCTTGTTGGCGGGGAGTGACTTGTCTCACTCTCCGACTCTTGGCACTTGGTCTAACATTATTTTGGCAGGCAAAGCACTGGATGATTTAAACATTCATTTTAGCAACTCCTTCGTGAAATCAGTGGGTGACGGGCTCTCTACATCATTCTGGAACGAAGTTTGGATTGGAAATTGTAGACTATGTGACAAGTATCCAAGATTGTACAGGCTTGAAAGATCAAAACATGCTACGGTTGGAGATCGATTGCTCGCAGACAGTTCCGGACAGTTGTCGGCTTCCTGGGATTGGATTCGCAGCCCATCTGGTCGAACATAGGGTGAACTATCTTCGCTTGATGCTTTGGTTTCTGGTGCAACTCTAACGTCAACAGGAAAGACTCATGGTTGTGGAATTTGTCGAGTAATAACAAGTTCACGGTCAAGAAACTATCGATACTTGCAGATGAACAATTTCTTAATATTGGTACCAACATTATTGAAACATATCGAAACAATTTGGTCCCAAAAAAACTCGAAATACTCTCTTGGCGGATAATCAAAAAGCGTATCCCCGTTAGAACCGAACTTGACAAAAGAGGTATCGATTTGCATACGGTTAGATGTCCCCTTTGTGATGATGATTTGGAAACAATTGATCATGCTTTAATATTTTGCAAATTCTCAATGGAAGTATGGAACCGGGTATTCGAATGGTGGGGGCTTGGTAACTTCTCGAATCTCAGCTCCAATGAAATTCTTCGAGGGATTGCCTTAACCGATAAGACAAGTCGTGGAAAGTTGGTTTGGCAAGCGGTAGAATGAGTTTGTGCTTACTTCATTTGGAAGAATCGAAATAATATGGTGTTTCGTGGCAAAATGTGGAATGCCCCGAGTGCTCTAATTGAAATTCAATCCAAATCCTTTGAATGGATCTCGCAAAGACTAAAAGGAATAAAATTAGATTGGTTCGTTTGGTTTAATAATCCTAGTATGTACTTTACAATCTAGCTTGATTTCATTGGCGTTGCTTTCTTTGCAACCCTAGATTATCCCATGTAACTCTCGTGTACTTTGGATGGTGATCATCCAATCTTTGTATTTCTTCTTGTTCAATAAAATTTCTTGCCTTTCAAAAAAAAAAAAAAATACGGAATAGTTGGCAAGAAGTGAAGGATAAAATAATATATAATTTATATTTATATTTATATTTGATAATAATTGTGTCATAAGGGTATTTTGGGAACTAGAGGAAAAAGTTAGTGGATTTATAGAAAACACAACTGAAAATATCATTACCCCTGAGGAAATAATAATAAGGTTTAAGGGTATTTGGAAAGTGTGGTATAAAAATGAGTGGATTTATAAAAAGTGGGAGTGGATATATCATCTCCCCTGATGGTTTGACCGTAATATCGATTGTCACGCGTGTGTTCGGGTTCAATTTCTTTCAAGACACAATAGCACGGGTGTTGGTGGCCAAATTGTTAAGCGTGCTTGGTGGTGGCACGGGAAGGAGGAGTGGCGTGTTTGACCCATGTCACGTTTTAGGTGTTTAATTCGATTTTCTAATGTTATTTTAATATACTTTTAACATTTTTTGTTGTCTGTCCACTCAAATTTTAATCATTTTAATGCACTACTACTTACACGCCACCTCACTGCTTTCCATTTTTTCAACACATTCGTCATGCCACCACCAACTGCCCCACTCTACCCATCAACACGCCATAAAACACCTTTACTACTAGAGTTGATCTAACAACCATATCATGGCATGGCAATGGATCGGATATGGATCGGGTGAGGCCGTATCCATATCCATATTCATTTATTTTTAGATCAATATCCATATCCATATTCATTTATAAAAATTTCATCCATCCATATCCATCTCCGTCGGGTGAAGCGGGTTAATGGATAATCATCCATATCCATTTAAATTTATTATATTTTTAACAAATACGATCTACAGTAATATTTCTTAATAGTTTATGCGACCAAAAGCCACATATTTATTAATCTATATAACAAATAGTCAACAAATAGCCTATTAAACGTGTAATACATCGATTACTTGTAAGGTTCTTACTTTGTAGTTACATGAAATCATATTTAAACCATCAAAGTACGATAAATACATTTAATGATTTAAACAAAACAAAATATAAGAAAAAATTTATTTTTTTAGAGAAAATATGAAGAAAGATGAATATAATTAATGAAATGTCACTACATAAATGATATTAATTTGAGTGACAAATTTATATATTTAGCTATTTAGGGTGAAAGCGGGATGAAACTTTTCATCCATATCCATATCTATTTTGATTCATCCATATCCGTATCCATATCCATTTAGATCGTCCATATCCACGAATAATAGGGTGGATGTCCACTGGATCGGGTATCCATTGCCATTCCTATCATCACAAGTAAAGTTATTGTTATAATATATTTTATATATCAAATTATGCCTCATACCCGCGAAATCGCGAGTTATAACCTAGTTAATTAGTTATACATATAAACAACAGTTAAAATTCCATAGAAAAAGAGTCGGCTAACAAGAAGGGTAAGAAAAATCTAACTTACAGCGAGGTCTACGATAGTAATTCCAATCATAAGCATTAGTGTTCATCTATTTAATTTTAATTATCAAATCAAACTAGCTTAAAACCCGCGAATTCGCGGGATTTTTTTAAGGACGAATCAAAAATCAAACTGTCAAAATAATTATATTTTATATAATATTTGTTAATTTGTTAAGAAACTAAAACAGTTTAAGTAGTAATATTGAATTAGTGATGATAAAGTAAGCAAATTATAACCCGAAAAAAAATAATCGAGAAGAAACCGTCAAATTATTTCATGAGGTTTTCTAATTGCAACCATGGAGTCTTATTCATGAGCTTTTTTTAATTGTATCATGTACTATAATAGTGCTATCTTGATTATCATTTATGTTAAAAGCAGCCATCGATTTTAATCCATGTTTCTAATTTCTCATTAGTTTCTAATCTTTCACTATGTTTCTAATTGTAGCTTGTAATATTATAGGTTTTGATTTCAATTCATATGCTTTTTTAGACAAACCTGAAACCAGCATCCATAAATCAAACTCCAATTGCGTCCATGCGTGTGTTTTAAGGTAGACGCAAGGTGGACCTTGCGTCCTTGCGTGTGTTTTTGTTCTTCAACGCAAGAGTTGTTTGCGTCCTTGCGTACACGGACGCAAGCTTTTCTTTGCGTCTTTGATTATTGGTTTCTGCTAATATTCTTATTTGATAATTATTTAATATGAATAATTAATTGTAGGATGAGTGTCCCAAGAAAAAGAGACCTTTTCGTGGTCTGCAGCCAACTGAAACAGAGCAGAGTTGTCAATGGTGGATTCAGAGTGACGTGTACTTTAGAGGAGGAAAGGTACCAGAAGATGAGATCGAGGTTGAGGTCCAGGATGATGAAGTTGATACAGATGATTCAGTTGTTGATGGGTCTGAGCAGACACACCACAAGCATTCAACAGGAGATGTTCATACAGAGGGCCTTCACGATGTACACAATTTACATCGTATGTTAGAGTTGTTGACAAAGCGGGTGGACAAACAAGAGAAAGAGTTAATTGATTGCAAAAAACTTGTTATGCAACACGAAGAACTTTTATCGCAACAACAACAACAATATCAGGTACATTGAATTGAATTGATTTATGTTGATTTATTTATTATTATTTTGGTATTAATTGAATTGATTTATTGATTTATTTATTACTTATGTTATTTATTGTGTTTAGGATGATGATATGTGTTTCAATCGATCTTTGTCTGATAATGAGACTGAAAGGCCGTCTCCAATGCACATTCGACGTGGAATCAGAGAAAGAAAGCCAACTGGTGTATTAAGGTCCCCATTCACAACACCTGGGTACAGAAAACCCATTGAGAAGGTACAGCCCAACAAATTAAAAAAGTTGTATGTTAAATTATTGCAATAAACAATGGCTATTTAAGGTTGTTTTCTGTTACTGTCTCGGACGCAAGACATGCCTTGCGTCCTTGCGTGTCGCAAGAGTGTTCTTGCGTCTTGGCTTCTAGGCATGCAAGGTTGTACTTGCGTCCTTGCGTGGGCTTGTTGCAAGGTTGAGTTTGCGTCCTTGCGTATGTTTGTTTACTTTGTTGTTTATGTATTTTACTCAGTTGTCAAAAGATGTGATTGAGAAAGTGGAAAGCATGAATGCTGTAAAGTTAGGGACTGAAGAAGATCAAGGTCAACAACAAATTAATGAGGATGTGGTACCCATGGACACAGATACAGCAGCAGAGGTGAGTTTGGCTGGCGCAAACCATCATTTGCGTCCTTGCGTCCGTTATCTTTTAGGCGCAAGGTTGTGCTTGCGTCCTTGCGTGTGGTCTATTCCACACACGCAAGATTATGTTTTCGTCCTTGCGTCTGTTTGAATTAATTTATATTAACCTTGTTTCCCATAATTATTGTAGGTTAGTGTTGATAAGCAGCCTGTTAAAGTGAGTAAGAGAAAAAGAAAGGAACAAGACTGGGCTACTGAGGAAGAAATTTGGGGGATGATTGACAGGTTTATAAATGATCAAGGAACTCTCCAACCACCGCCACCTAATGCCTGGAGAGATGGTAGAAAGCATGCAGGTCCAGCAAAAGATCCAAAGACAATGATTGAGAGCAAGCAAGAGACGCGTTGCATGTTCATCTTTCAAAATGAGCAATTCATTTTTATAAATCAAGACTTTTGGCTTCGATTACTGGCATTAGGGCATTCTGGTTATTTGGATAACTTGGTAAGTTTGTAAGTTTGTTATTTTGTTATTCTTTTGTTAATTTTATATAATTTTATACAATTTATAAATTTTACTAAGGTTACACTGTATATGTTAACTTGTTATATTTATAGCACATTGACGGCTGGGCTACATTTCTGTTGAGATATCGTCAGAGATTTCTCCCCCGAGCCAGTCAAGTTTATGCCACTCCTGAGTTTCCAGCTGAGGTGCTTAAGGCTAGTTCTAGATGGACTATTATGCCACTGGGATTCCTGAACATGTTTGAGAGGTTCAAAACTTATTTTGACAATACTCAGAAGGAGGTGGGCACACAGGAGGAATCTACAACAGATGGAGAGGGAATTATTGGCCAAAATCCTCCAGATTACATGTACTTAATTGGACTTGGAGACGGCAGTGTTGACCTATATCCATCTTGGGCTGACTGTGATCAGGTAAACACAAGAATTTTTACAGCAAATTTTTGTTCTGGAGCAGACGCAAGGACATTCTTGCGAGCTTGCGTCTTTGTTACTGGACGCAAGTTCTCCCTTGCGTCCTTGCGTGTCTATGTCGCAAGGTCAACCTTGCGGCTTGCGTGTGTTTTGGAAACGCAAGGTTTATCTTGCGTCCTTGCATCCCGTTGTCGCAAGGTTTACCTTGCGTCCTTGCATAAGTTTTGGGTTTTCGCAAGGTTTATCTTGCGTCCTTGCGTCCTTGTTCAACCTTGCGGCTTGCGTGTGTTTTGGAAACGCAAGGTTTATCTTGCGTCCTTGCGTCCCGTTGTCGCAAGGTTAACCTTGCGTCCTTGCGTAAGTTTTGGGTTTTCGCAAGGTTTATCTTGCGTCCTTGCGTCCTTGTTTTGTTTTAACCTTTCTGCCCGTCTGTTACAGGTCTTGATCCCATTACATTTTTGGAAAGAAGAACATTTCCTGCTGCTTCAGTTGAAGTTAGAAGAAATGAAGGTTTTTGTGTACGACAGTTTACCCGGACATGTCAGTGAAAAAAAACTTGACGAAGTTTTCAAGATTTTGGGTGACAACTTGCCAGTGTACTTGAAGGCGATTGACTATTTTAACAAGACGCAAGACTCCCAAATTGTCGGATACTATGAAAATAAAGAGAGTGTGGAGTTGATGATTGAACCTGGTCCCGTTGTGCCAATGCAGACTGGTGGTCATGGTGATTGTGGGGTTTGGGTGTGCATACATATGGAGAGGATTATTTATGGAAGGGAGGAGGTTGACAACATTGGAGATGCTAAAAAGGCTGCAGAGCAGTATAGAAACAGAATGGCAAGAACCTTTTTTCGTGCACGTTTTGATACACAAGAACCGCCGCCACCAACTCCACCAGTAGAGATTCAGGTTGATTGATACATTGTAGCTAATAGGTAGCAGGTCTTGTATGCAAATTTGGTGTAAATAGGTTGCTGGTAAATTCACTTTTGCAACAGTTGTATTTGACACCACACGCAAGGACGCAAGCTTATGCTTGCGTACGCAAGCTTAGATTTGCGTCCTTGCGTGTATATATTTTTGGTACGCAAGGAATGTTTTGCGTCCTTGCGTGTGTATACTTTCGTCATCATGCGTACGCAAGCGAAGCCTTGCGTACGCAAGCGAAGCCTTGCGTACGCAAGCAAAGCCTTGCGTACGCAAGCAAAAGCCTTGCGTAGGAAAGCAAAGCCTTGCGTGTTTTGTAAAACAAATTACATTTATTACATAAAATAACACAGTAGGTACCTAGAATACAAGGGAAATACAACAATACATTACAACAAACGAAATCCAACAATAAGTTAAAAATAAAATTGACATTCCAAATGCGATAGTGTTACTAATTATCGCTCCCTAAATTGCACGTTGCATAAAACTGAGACTGATATGCCTTAAAAGCTTCAGCATCTGTGGCCTTCTCCTTACCCTTCTTCGATTTTGGGGCTGATGTTTTTACTACTCTTTTAGAAGTTGATTCACCTGTTCGGTCATAAGAAGCTGTGCACGTATCCCTACCATGACCTGGTTCTTTGCAACGAGTGCAAGTTCTTACGATTTTTTCAGTATCTTCACCCTTCGACGGAATACGTTTTGTACTTTTAGGGCGTCCAGGGGCTCTTTTCTCCTTAATGGGAGGGTTTACAATTTGTAAAACGCCGGGCGACGGATACGACCATTCTGACCTATGGGGCAAAGGAAGGATGTGTTCAAAATACGTATTTATATAAGTTTGAGTTGTGAACCAGTGTGATACAAATTGAGTAACATCCTCCACGCCGAAAAGTCGTGCTGCTGCAATAACATGACCGCAAGGTATCCCCGATAACTGCCACTGCCCACATGAACATACTTTATCGCCGAGATTAACCATTCCATTTTTTCTGCCATCTCGCACTTCTATTAGATTGTTTGTCGATGGAATTGCTTGCCATCTTCTAGATTTTCTCGTCCTCTTGCCTAGTTTACGTTCAGCATATGGGGTAACCGTTGAAGTAAGACTAACCGACTGGTTGCGATGTTTGAAATACCAATCTTGTACTGAAGCGCGAAAAAACTCAAACAACATGCAAACAGGTAGTTTTCGAGCATGTTTGGATAGTGCGTTAACAGACTCTACACTGTTGCTAGTAAGGTATGAATACCTAACATGTTCAGCTCTACTTCTGGACCATTTGTGGAAACCAACTTGTTCTAAATAATTGTAAGACACTCTCAATCTTCTTCGAAATACACTAAGATGATCCTCAAAATCCGACCCACGGTAAGCTTTCACCATTTTCCAATAATGCCATTCAAAGTATTTGAATTTGTTAGATTTAGTCTTGATGCTTCCAAACAAATGACGTGCGCAAAAACAGTGAAAGGCTTCGGGAAACACAGTTGAAACACCATGTGCTATTGAAGCAGCACGATCAGAAATAAAAGTAAGCTCTGAAATACGATCACTCATACCACAACTCATTAAATGATCTCTTAGGTTGCCTAAGAACCATGACCAAACCTCGTTTGTCTCGCCGCCACCAATTCCGTAGGCCAATGGCAGAATTCCATTATTGCCATCCATCGCAACGGCAACTAAATTTGTCCCCGAGTACCCTGCCTTCAAATGCGCACCATCGATGATGATTACCGGGCGACAATGTTGAACAAATGATCGAACCTACATAGATTTTAGCAGGTCAAAAGTGTTCAATTATAATAAGGTCAATTATAAGTTAAAAATGAGAGAGATTATCGATACTTACAACTACGCCAAGGGAATAGTAACACATCAAAAATCTATCTTCTTTGTCGGTGACCAATTTACTTACGCTTCCCGGGTTGTGGATCCTAATGTTATATAGGTAAAGGGGAAGCATTCGGAACGAGTCCTCAGCACTGCCACGAAGCATCTGTAATGTATGACATTTGGCCCTCCATGCTTGGTTGTAAGATATGCTGACACCGAACCGTTGTCCTATATCCGCACGTATATCATTTGCTTTGTATTCCCGGTTTGCAGACTTGAAAGAATCCACAAGCATACTACCCAACACCTTTTTGGTAGCATGTTTATTGTTTCCCATAATTAGTGTGCGTGAGCATGTGTGTACGTCATGCAATTTCTTTACCATAAAGTTTTCAGTGTTCCGTATTTTGTAAGCACTAATTTTCCATTCACAATTTGGCAACACACAATTAGCGGTGTATCGAGATTTGTCCGTCTTTACAGGCTTAATTTGGAAGTTTTCTTCAAGACATTTTGTAAATAGAGTGTTTATGAACTCGGCCTTGTTCAAAAAAGTTTGACGAACTTTAATTAAATCTGATACCCTATACATGGTTGGTGTTTGTGTCGTAAATTCAGGCTCTTGCTCTTGCTGACTCAATAGAGGTGGCATATTCCAGAATAAATCTTGCTTTTCTTCTTCATATTGATCTTCTTCGTCTTCGTCTTCGTCTCCGTCTTTTTCTCCATCTGAATCACTAGATGCGACAACAGATATCTCAAACGGGTGGTCTCCTTCTTTAATTTTACATACGTTTTCAACACCATAGTTAAACATATCAAACTCTTCAGTGTTTGGAGGTGGCATTTCAGGCTCTCCCGCTTCTAAATTATGAAGGTTTGGTTCAGTGACTTGTGTTGAGTGTGTTTCTGGGTTTGGTTGTGGTTGGAGTGTTTCTGGGTTTCGTTGTGGTTGGTGTTTTTCGTAGTTTCGTTGTGGTACGTGTGTTTCTGGGTTTCGTTGTGGTAGATTCATTCGTACTTTCTCAACAATATAAATATCAATCGGAGCATTTACAATTGCATATTGTAAGAACTCTTGAAAGTCTTCATAATCATCCGTAATATCAAAAACATGGTTATTATAAATGTATCTCATTGAAACAGGTGAATTGGGTGGCATTTGTATTTTTTTAAGAACATTTTTTAATAATATTCTCTGATTCATTAGTTTTACAGGTGCAACAGGTAGTTTTAGCCGAATTCTAAAACAATCTTGGGGTAAATACTTGGGAATGTTGTTAATATACTCAAAAGAACCCCCACAACATATATGAACAACAAATTTATCTTCATTAACACAATTCATAAATATTTAGGTAGTGAAAAAAATGCTTGAAAATGTACCTTGTGTAGCCAATAATCACTGAAATTCTTTTGGAATGAGTTGTTAGAAAATGATAAATTACAAGTTCCCGGGACATTCTTTATATATGATCGAAATTCTATCCATGAAAATCTAGAAAATCTAATGAAATCTTATCCTGAAAATCCTTTCCTGATAAGATAAAGGCGCAAGGACGCAAGGAGGATTGCGTACTTGCGCCAGTGTGTACGCATGGTACCTTGCGCGGGCGTTTAAACATGTCATTTAACCGTGATGGAAATTAAAAGAATACGCAAGGACGCAAGAACGCAAGGTCGCAAGATACCTTGCGCCTTGCGAGGACATTTTGTCAATTTTTTTTTTTTTGGGCTCTGGTGCAAGGGGTAAAAAATATTTGGTCATTTTGGTGATAACCCAATTATTTATTGTTAATGGGCTAAATTTCTATCCAGGGGACCTGGGATGTACAAAACCGAATCGTAAACCCTAAATCCCTTTTTTAGTTTATACTGTATGTATTCTTCTAGAAAGCAAAAGCAAGAGTGTAGTCCTAAATCCAAAATCGTTTTCACCGATCGCAGATATACAGAGTGGTATGTATGTATTTACTATCTTCATTTTTAATTTTACATTGTACATAGACACCGTGGTTCTTCATCTAATTTGTTTAATGTACATCTCCATTTTTAATTTTACATTAGTAACAATTTGAGTTTATATATGTTTAGTTTCGTATGATTCTATATATCGGTTTGCTAAATGTTTTTGCATTTCATATATGTTTTATAAATAAGGTGATAAGTAATTTATCAAATGAAGTGCTGTGTATGTTTATATAATAAGTGGTATTAGTAAAATTAGAGTCTCTTCAGTTTAGATATAAAAGGTGTCAAGTAGCTTAAAAACCTTTGATTTATGAATGATCTGTTATTGCATATGTTTTATGATATGCTGATACTTAGTTAGACAATTTTTAGGCATACGATAAATGGCTGCTACATGACTTTTTCAACCTTAAAGTGATCTTTGTTTTTATTTTTTTCAGGCATAGAATTGGACTGTTCATCGATCCAACTTATGAACGGGATGGTATTTTTAACCTCAATGTATTTAATAATTTTATCAAACAAATGAATTTGCAGAGCACGGTGTGTGTCTTATGTTGTTGTTTTGATAATCGGTCCCTAAAGTGGATGTACGTTAATTAAATATATTTGTGTTATAATAGTTGATGTTTTGAAATTTTTTTTATACTTTATTATACATTTAGGAAAGTACACTTCAGAACCACCTTTTTGGTATCGATTTCAAGGAGATGATGTTGACCTGGGAAGGCATGTTTGTGATTTTTTTATATTTTGTGATGTTTTTTTCTTTTTAAACATTTACTTATCGTTTCTCCATATTCAGCTTTCGAACCAACAATGGTATTTAGATAAGATGTGTGAATATTGAACTGTGCACAATTGTCGTTAATTGGGAGGGTGCGGATAAACGTGAGCGAGTAGAGATAATTTGGTTTAACTTTTTTTTTTTTTTTAAATTATTGCTCTGTTATTTTAAATTATTGAATGATTATTTTATTTTAATTTTGGGCCAACGAGTTAAACCATTGGTATAAAATAACCATTGGTATAAAATATAAAAAGTTTACCCAAAAAGTAAAATAAATAACAAACCAATAATTAAAATAACAATAACAGCAATCATAATTAAAAAGAAAAAAAATTGTCTAATCGAATTACCTCTCCTCGCTCACGTTCATCTGTAATCTCTGAATCAAGCACAATTGTGTACGGTACAATATTCACACATCTTGTTATTTAAATAACATTGGTGGCACGAAACCTTGATAAGGATAAATGAGCAGTGAGGTAAATAATCATTGAGAAGAAAAATAAATGTTACAGAATAAACAAAAGTTCACAATCATGCCTTCCCGGGTAAGCATCCATCTCCTTAAAATCGATTTCAAAGAGGTTGTTCAAAAGTGCACTTTTGTCTAAATGTATAACATAGTATGAAAATTTGAAGTCAAAAACTATTTCAATGCAAGAATATTTAATTAACGCACCTCCACTTTGAGGACTCATTATCGAAACCACTACATAAGACACACCGTGCTCTGCAAGTTTCATTTGTTTTTCTGAAGGGATGTTATGAAGGGAATGTTTGTAAGTTCGAAAATAATCAAATTCGGGTGATTGGAGTGGAGATCCATGTATGCCTAAAAAACATCCGTGGTCATGAATATGCTGTTTTGAAGGGAATCAAATTCGAGTTATAAGTTTGTAAGTCCGAAAATAATCTTTAAGTTGTTTAAGTTTGTTTTATGAGTTCTTATGACATAGATTATCGCCAGGAAACACTTATATGCATATTGGATGTATATTTTTCACTCCATTTCAAACGGTATTGTTTTATTGATATAAAATTATAGGGTCACTGCATAAAAGGAACAATAAAAAGCTCGGGTGTATTGAATTTTAGATTGTTAACAGTTCTGTATAGAAGTTATACAAGCAACCAAAATGTACATGGCGATCCGTGGCCTAATCCTATTATGTGTAAATTTACTTAATGTCAATGAGTTATTTGTGATAATATATGGTCTATCTTTGCAGACTTTTCATTGACTAGTTCCTCTAATTAGGTGCGATATGCAGCAGGAGGTGTAGCTAGGAACATTGCTGAGTGTGTATCAAAGCTTGGAACAAAGCCTTTTATGATAAGTGCTTTAGGATTGGATATGTCAGGTGACGAATCTCGATACTATGCATCGATTGAGGCCGGCATACATGATCTTTTTTTATTGTTTTAAAATTTACAGACTTTTGACTAATTTGAAATTCTACAGGTAATTTGCTGTTGGAGTACTGGAAGTCAGCAGGTTTATCAATGAAAGGTACACTTTTGAGTACTAATTCTGATTTTTATAAGTTACATTTTTGTAATAAAGAAAAAGGTTTTGAATTTTGGCATCATTGTGTATGTTTATGTATGTAAGGCATCCGAATGGGGCATGAGATAGAGACTCCAGTTGTATGTGATATTTTTGACACGGACGGTGAATTAGCTGCTGCTGTTGCAAGTGTTGAGTCTGTTGTAAGTTACTTTTTCGTATGTCCAAGTTTTTGTATAGGTTAGTGTTTGTTTTACAAATGATATTCACAAATTACATGCTTAATCTGTTGTCTGTTCTAGGAAAGGTATTACACCCAAGTGGATTGTGCAACTTAAGTCTGATATTGCATCTGCTCCTATGGTTATGGTTGACGCTAACTTAAGTTCAGCGGCTCTTGAAGCTTCTTGTCAATGTATGTTCCTCCATCATCCGCCACCTGGCATTCTACCCTTTATTTTCCTCAACTTTTTTCTTTATTTTTTTATTTATTTTATGAGTGTCTGTATGATGTCGTTTACTTGCAGTAGCAGCAGAGGTTGGTATGCCAGTGTGGTTCGAGCCCGTTTCTGTAGCAAAGTCAAAAAGAGTCGTTTCAGTTTATGTGAATCTCCTCTTTTTGAAACTCATGTTCTTAAACTAATTAGTTCGAAAAATTATTAAAGTAATTAGAGCTTAGACGTGTCAAGATGGGCGACTACGCAGGTTGAGTAAAACAGGCCATTATTAAAAGGGCTCGAAAGGAGCTGCTCCTGGTGGTCGGGTCGGGTCAAGGTGCAACTTTTATGTGTTAATTTTAATTATATATCAAATATCAAAATCTGAATATGTACGTAGAACAACATACGAGGTTTTGTACATTAAAAGTAGACTTTTGGGGGCCTTCTAAACCCATTCAACCCAGTTGACCCGTTCCATTTCGGCTAGCTTTGGAGAATGATCTATAATAACACAAAGATACTTTACAGATAACCTTTACATCACTAAATGAAGACGAGCTAATTGCAATGGCCAATGCTCTATCTTTCAAACACACGTTCGCTCCAATTCAAAAGGATAGCAGTACAATAGCATCCCTATTTCAACAACTAAAACCCGCAATCTGGATTTTGCTTGAAAAAGGCATTAAAGTGGTTGTGCTAACTCTCGGGTCGAAAGGAGTGTTGTAATGTTCTAAAGGACGTCTCAACTTTCAACAGATTGGACCAAACAGAAACAATAAGTCTCACGAATCACGATATTGGCAAAAGGTTGCACGAAACCGTAAGTCAACTGTGCCCATCTGACCGATTCTTTAGTGCTTTAAGGCTCGAAGAGAGGTCGAGTAATAGCCCATATGTGGTGCATTTTCCAGCTGTATTATCTAATTCAATTAAAAGACTTACGGGTGCTGGTGATTGTTTAGTTGGTGGATCGATTGCTTCAATTTGTGCAGGTTTAGATGTAATGCAAAGTATTGCTGTTGGAATTGCAACTGCTAAAGCTACAATTGAGAAGAAGACAAATGTACCGACTGAATTTAGTTTGGAGCAAATTGCAGGTAGGTTTTAATGATGTAGTAAAATTTAACTGTTTTTTTTTTTGTGAGTCGATCGATTGATTTTCGTTTGAGTTATATCTAACATGTTTGGAGATGGGAAAAATGGGTTTGAAAAGTTGAGTGTCTACCCAAGTGTGTTATTATGCGTACAACCTTCTAAATCGTTTTATTAATATAATATTTAGATTTTAGATTAATAATGGAAAAAATCAAAAACTTAAACGAGATTGTGCCAGGTCAACTGGTCCAGTTTCCACCTGTAAAAAATTCACATAAATAACACATCAATATTTTGAACAAAATGGTGGTCGCAGGCTGCCACATTGGTGTGTGATGCATAATGCCTTGTAAATCGTTTTATGCTTAGAAAAACATAGTGTAGTGTAGACGGTACCTAGTTAATGAAACACTAAAATTTTGTATTTTTGTTATTATTCTACAGCCGATGCAAGATCGGTATACATGGCTGCTAAGGTTGTCTTTGTTCCATCGATGTTATAAATTGATTATTGTGTCCTTTGTGAACTAAGGTTGAATGAATGAATCATCTTTCATTTAAATCTTTGTTTCACGTTTTACATTCTGCATAAATGAACATATTACTTCGTTACATTCTGTAGTCTTTATGTTGCAAATGAATTTGAAAATGAAACCAGGCTCCATTTAAGTTGAGAAACATGTACAGTGCGGGTTGCTTAACGTTATTGCTGAGTACAGTGTAACGATAACAGAAACAATCTCGGGCCACACACTCACAACTACGGACGGTGTGTAGTCAGAGTATTTGTGCAATTTGTCGCATTTAAAAGGCGTGATGCTAAAACGTTTTCAAATGGGACATTTTTGCAAATTTCCCATAAATAACTCTGGTACGCTGAGCCTCTTTTGGGTTTAGCTACAATAAACAATGGACTATTTTTCAAAGCCCAAACACCACACGCATTCTTTTGTACAAAATCAATCTTAAACCCTAAATCGTTTTTTATTTTATTTTCTTCTGAAAAGCACAAGCAAGTATATCAAGAGGAAACCACAAAATATCTTATTGATGTAAATGTAAATATAAGTATTTAAGAACCCTACCTTAGTGGTCCAGTGGTTCACCTTTTTATACTTGTGCATTGGGATGTGGTAGGGAGTGATATTGCTTGTTTTAAACATGTTTTACCTCGCAATATCTTCCCTGCTTTACTCGTTGAAAGTGCAAGGCAAAATGACAGGTGCAATTTTAGATTGAGAAATTGGGAATTCTGAAAGTGCAGTGTAAAGGTGTAACGACCCTACTTTTTCCGTTATCTTTTACCGTTAATTATTTAACGACCGTTAATTGTTATTTGTGCCGCGTCATTTCCATGACCTATATTATTATTTTAGTAATAATATATTAATTATTATGTGTTAAATGAATATTTGTATTCATATTTTAAATCGTACGTTTCTACGTGTCGCGGATTTCTATCCGGCAAATCTTTTCGGTTTTCAAACCAGCGGTCGAGCTTTTGAGATTTTTAAGTTCAAATTATTTTAAATATGATATTTTAATGTCATATATTTATATATAGTGTTTATATATATTTTTCGTCGCGTATTTGTTATCTCTCCGAGTTTTCAATCGCGTAGTCGTGTTTTCGCGTTTCGGGTTTCGATCGAGCGTTCGGGCCACAAGTTATTTAACATTTAACAAGTTGGGCTAGTGGGTCCCACCCCCATGCGATGGATTCGGCCGAACCAAAAGGGGAGGGGGAAACCCCTTTCGTTTTCCATTTTTGCATTTCAATTTTCATTTCATCATTTACACTACAAACCTATTTTCCTCTCTAGCATTTTCCCTCTTCCTTTTTCTCTTTGTGGCCGCCGAATACCACCATCAACATCATCAACACCATCAATCAAAATAAAGCTTGGATCCTCTAATCGTTTACACAACCGCGTTCATCTCTTCGATCTCTACACGCTCATATCTTTCTTTTCTCGATTAGGGTATAAATCCTAACCCTAGATTTTTAATTTTTCATTTATTTTTCTGTTTATATGTGATATTATGATAGTATGATGCTTATATGTTATTGTATTGTTGATTGTATGCGTAGAAATGCTCGATTATATATGTTTTCGGTTTGATTGTTTTGGGACAGCGGTTTGTTTGTTATTTTCTGAGAACATAACTGATATAAAAGTGAAATTAAAGTGTTTAGATGAGTTCCTCTCATCAAGACATTAATTTTAGACTCCGGATTCATGTTATTTCGATTCCCGGAGCTCTAGATATGATTAAAATGGTGTTTAATTGAAATTAAAATGTAAGAACGAATTGGTACATGTATGGTCCCACTTTGTGACCACTTTTGGAGTCTTTAGGGTGTACTAGTGTGTTAGGATTGATGATTGGATGAACTTTCATGTTCGGGTCATCGAAATCCGAGCCACGGATCACCCGTTATGACTAAAACATGTTTTTGAACGGATTAAAGCTCCAAGTTGAATAATGGCTGTAGGTCACGACTTGGTGGCTGTTCTTGGGGTGTTCTTGAGCACACTAATGTGTCGGGTGGGTTGGTTAGGCGAAGATATATATAAGACTCACCGAAAACTGATTCCCGGGGCTCAAGTTATGACCCGATGAACTTTTAATTAAAACTTATGGTTATTAATTAAGACTTATGATATAAATAATGAATTTCATTATTAATAAATTACTTATGATATAAAAAGTAATTATTTAATTTAATACTTATGGTATATATATTTATTATATCATTTATTAATTAATTATGATTTAATTAAACATTTAATTAAACTTATGATTAATAATACTTTTATTATTAATGAAAAATACTTATGGTAAGTATTAAACTTATATTATGAGATTTTTATAATAAGACTTATAATAAGGATTAATTAATTATTTAATTATTATAAGGCTTAGTTATTATTTAATTATATTTTAATTATTAAATACTTATGATTTAATAATTTTAATTAGAAACTTATGATATGATTAATAATTCATTATTAATTAATAATACTTATGATATGATTAAAATTTATTATTAATTAATAATACTTATATTATGATTAATATTTAATTAATTAATTAAATACTTATGTTATTATAATTATAACATTTAAACTTATGTTAACTTTAATAATTCATTTTAATTTAATTACACTTATGTTATGACATAATTATACATATATGACGTAAAATAACATTATAACTTATATTATTAATATAACTTATACTTTAAAAATTTATGTTGACTATGTTTGACCAAGGTTGACTTTTGAGTTGACTTTCAGTTGACTTTGACTTTCAGTTGACTTTTGTTGACTTTCTAATTAAGGAAACTTTCCTAACTTATAAACTTTCCTAATATAGCAACTTTCTAAATATGGAAACTTTCTAAATTTGGAAACTTTCCAAAAATAGAAACTTTCCAAAAATAGAAACTTTCCTAAAATAGAAACTTTCCATAAAACAGAAACCTGCTAAAAATAGAAACTTTCTAAAAATAGAAAGTGTGTGTTCGTACGTTGTTCCTATCAAACCGATGCATGTTGAGTGTTGTTCTATGTCTACTTGCAACATGTACAATAGCTATCATACCAAGACTTGACCTAAGTTAGTTATTTATATCGACCTGCTTTATTTATAGGTCGGCGTTGTGATCATCCCTGATCACTTTACTTCGTTTGCTGTTCGCATTTTTGTGTGGTTACTTCTTTTGCTTTAAGGTGAGTTATAGTCCCGTTTTTACATACTTTTCAAAGTATATTTTTGGGATGTGATTACATGCATTTTAAGTTACGTTTAGACACAAGTGGCAATTAAATTAAATTATTCATTATGAGTTGAACAAAAATATTTCCTAGTCTGGTAACTATAATCACTGGTTTCTACTGGTGAACGTGAATCCTACGGATAGATCTATCGGGTTTGACAACCCCATTTCGAGCTAGTCGCGCTAGCAATTTATAATCGGAATGTTTAGTACTTCGTATTTAGTTGAAGATACACTTGTTCAGTGTATATTATTTATTGTGTTTGGCAAGGGTAAATAAAGGGTTAAGTGGTTACCATGTGGCTCATTGATAATGGAATAATGTTTTATGTTTTCTAACATTTTAAATCTTGTGGTCTAAAGCTTATACGTTTATTTAAACCTATAATTCACTCAACATTTTTGTTGACAGTTTACTCGCATGTTTTCACAGGTACTTGAGTTTGTTTGGTGCTTCCACTGTGTTAGAAGTGTCTGCATGCATTTGAGCAGATTTTGTTAAACATTTATGAAACATTAAACTTGCATTCTCTTTTTGAATATTTAAACTTGTGGGTTTTGTTGACAATGTTTTAATGTCAATTTTGGTTATTAATATGTTGGGTTGTTTAAACTACATATTTTGGTATGTTTCCTTTTGGAAAACTTTTGAAATAAAAGAATGCAACGTTGTTTATTAAATCCATTTAAGTCCGATCAAGCTGTGGGACCAAGTGACGGAGTCGTTAAGTGTTTTGATGGGGCCATCACAGTTGGTATCAGAGCTCTGGTTGTAGGGAACTAGGCGGTCATAATGTGGTCAACCCGTGGCCTTTAGGGTGCATTAGAGTCTAGTCTACAGCCCGACCCTTCTTGATATAGCATTATTATGCATTTCATTCGTATGAGGAATAATTATAAGTTATTACTTATGATATTTCTATGTTGTATGTTGTATGTGGTTTTACTGTTTACAGATGTCGGCTTCAAGCAACACTTCCGTTCCTGCTCCCGTTTCACCGTCCACTGCCGCTCATCGTGCACGACAGCCTCGCCTAAGAGATCCTGTTAACTACTACATGGCTACCATCACTCACATGACCAGGGCTTATACGAATGAGACTCGCATTGATGCTCTTAGCAACTGTATGCGCGTTTTGCCGCATAATGAGTTGATGGATGAGATTAGAGCTGATATGGATACGTTCGTTAGCTTCAAGAATGGGATTGAGTTTGAGACCCGGAAGTGTAACTGTGAGGTGGACGCTAAGTTCGAGGCTCTTGAGAGCGTGGTTCGTGGTTTGAAGACGGAGTTGGAGGAGGTGAAAGCAAAGTTGAGGAAGTATGAGACTCCTGACGAGCCTCATACCGGCCCAGCTTATCACACCCGCTCCAAGCAGATGTGATGTGATGATATCATGATTGATTATTTATTTCATAAGACTTAATGTCCTTTTATACATTCATTTTGGGGTGATGTACGGCGTTTTGCCGAGGATTTTATTAAGGATTTTGTTATGGGATATTTTTCATTTATGTATGGATGGTTATTTCTTTATGACATCAGTTATCATTATCATATTTTATTTCTGATGTTGTGACTCTTGGCATGTTATATTATGCGTAATATAGTTCATGTATGTTAGGTGCTATGTATGTTGCATGATTTCTATCATAAAGTATGTATGCATGTGGTGGCTATTTCTATAATTATCATAACTGTCATGTTATTACTCATAGTGTTTATTGACTATTATTTTAATGGTTAATCTTTTCGTGTTCGATCTATCCCTTTATAACACTGGTATTATTCTTAGTACTAACGGTTGTGTTATTCTGTTTTGAAGATCATGCCTCCCCGTGAGTCCAACGAAGCTCGCATGCAACGTCTTATTTCTGAAGGGATAGCAGCTGCTATGGCAGCTAATGCTAATGCTAATGTGAATAACAACAATCAGGTGGGATGCTCCCACAAGACTTTTATGGCAAGTCTTTCGCAAGAATTCAGTGGCACCGAAGGACCCATTGAACTTACTCGTTGGTTTGAGAAGATTGAGTATGTTTTTCGGGTTAGTAGAGTCCGGCATGAGGACAAGGTTAGTTTCGCCAGCTGCACTCTTAAAGACAGTGCTTTAACTTGGTGGAATAATTTGGTTAGTAGTTTGGGGAATGATGTTGCGTATGGTTTGACTTGGAATAATTTTAAAGAGAGAATGATTGCCCGTTATCGTCCTCGGGGTGAACTTAAGAAGTTAGAGGCAGAGCTTAAGAACTTGAAAATGAAGGGCACCGAATTAGATGCCTATGAGCAAAGGTTCTTTGAGTTGACATTGTTGTGTCCCAATACTTATGCTGATGAGAATCTTAAGATTGAAGCTTATATTGATGGGTTATCTGAGAAAATTGAGCATGGGGTTGAGTCTAGTGAGCCCCAGACTATTGAAGCTGCTATGTCTATGGCGCATAAGCTTAATGATAAGATTTTGAGGAGAAGTAAGGCAGCTGTGACTGATGCCAGTGAGGAAGTTGTTAAGAAAGCTGATAATGGGAAAAAGGAAGTGGGATAACAACCGCAACCAGAACCAAAATCAGCAGAAGAAACAGGATACCTCTAGTTCTAATAACGGGAATCAGCGTGTTTGTCCTCGATGTTATAAGGCTCATGATGGTTATTGCACGGTTACTTGTAAGAGGTGTTCCAATGTGACGATCGCTCCAAATCCATATGGACGAACACGTCATTCATCGATTTCATTGCTAGGTATTTGACCTCTATATGATACGTTTTGTAAACATTGCATTCTTTTGAAAAGGCACACCATAAATGAATATTTAAATCAAAGGTTTTCGACATCTGATGATTTCTACATATAGACAATCACCATAAATAATAGTTTACAATAGTACTTCCGTTGACAATGCAGTCAAAATAAGATACATGGTGATGATTTGGTGAATGCAACGTTTCCTTGAAAAATATGCCATGTAAGACTCCATGCACATAGCTTGTCTAACATATAAGCAAACAGTGGAAGACTTCTAGGGAACCTGAGAATAAACATGCTAACAAGTGTCAACACAAAGGTTGGTGAGTTCATAGTTTTAATGTTTTGCATAATCTGTACATAAAGGTGGATCACAAGATTTCAGTTGTTTCATCCAGAAACGTTTATCAAAATATTCTACAAGATTGGGCACCCTGGTAACTAAATTTAACGTATATATAATTTATACCCTTTGTATAATCATCTTAATAATACACACAAACCAACGTGTACGCTTCTCAAATAGCATACGTTAGTTAAAAGGCTAGTGCTCTAGCTCGGACGGGGATATCAAGCCCTATGGATCCATATACTACTACTCGCGCCCACCAGTTCTTATAACCGGCAGTTACTAGTTACCAAAGCTAAGGGATTTTCGGTTCAAACTCAGTATAGAATTTAGTATGTACTTGTGTCCATTATTTAAAATAAAGTGCATGTATTCTCAGCCCAAAAATATATATTGCAAAAGCATTTAAAAAGGGAGCAAATGAAACTCATCTTAGCAGCATATAAAGTCGTTCACCAAAATGTGATCGAAACTCGGATTACCAAATAATCGTAGATCTCAACCTAGAGAACATATGTTGGTCAATAAATGTCTATCAAGCTAGGTCAGGTCATAGTGTATCACAATCCTAATGCTCGAGATCGACATACAAAAGTTATCCAAAGTCGTTTCAAAAAGTCAATTTTGACAACAGTTCAACAAAACGAGATGTGCCTTATATAAGGATTCATTTACTCGGCTGGTAATATTCAAAAATCCAATTTATCAATCTTACAAACAAGTTGTTTAAATATTAATTGCAGATTCAAAAGCAATTCCAATTAACGTCAATCATAATTCAATTGACCATATCTTTTAATTCGTTCATCGAAATTACGCGATTTCTAAATGAAAAGTTATTGATTTTTCGCCAGCTTTTCAAAAACATGCATATCATATACCTTTTATCAGTAATATATGTATTTAATTCGTGATTTATCATAAACTGTTTAACGAAGAAATTTGGCATACAAGCATGCATAAATATATATACTCGAGCACTAGACATGGATACACAATTAATATATAAAAGATAAGATATGAATGCTCACGTATCAATATTGTGATTCAATATTGTAGGAAAGTACGTAAACGCAACAGAGATGATAAACACTAGGTTTGACCTGCGAATATTACCCATAACCTCCATAGTTATAACCCATAATTTCCTTAGCTCTATCCCGCTCGAAACCCATTTTGAAAGTGACACGCTCATGACCTCGTCATAGTATTTTATGTATTAATACTACTAATAATAATAGGATTAATAATAATATTAATCTTAATAATAATAATAATAATAATAATAATAATAATAATAATAATAATAATAATAATAATAATAATAATAATAATAATAATAACAATAACAATAACAATAACAATAACAATAACAATAACAATAACAATAACAATAACAATAACAATAACAATAACAATAATAATAATAATAATAATAATAATAATAATAATAATAATAATAATAATAATAATAATATAAATAACATAAATGATACGGAGTAAAAATGAGTGAGGAAAAGAAACTGAACCAAATCGAGTTTTTATAGTATGTGGCCTGCTACAGTACCCCATGCGATCGCATGAGTTTTCAGTGTTTTTGTCATGCGATCGCATGGCCGCCTTTTCCGTTTTTGTTTGCTAGTTCGTCGACATCAAATAGTGTACTGTAGCAAATAGTGTTTACTGTAGCAAATAGTGTTTACTGTAGCAAATCACTGTAGCAAAGTCGTTTTCACTGTAGCACTGTAGTAAAGTACGGTTTCACTGTAGCAAATAGTGTTTTACTGTAGCAAAGTCATTTTTACTGTAGCAAATAATATTTTACTGTAGGAAAGTCGTTTTTACTTGTACATATATATATATATATATATATATATATATATATATATATATATATATATATATATACATACATATAATTGTTCATGAATCGTCGAGAGTAGTCAAAGGTAATTGTATATATGAAACAGTTCTAAAATTTTGAGACTCAATCTAACAGACTTTGCTTATCGTGTCGAAAACATTGAATCATTTAAAGATAAAGTTTAAATTTGGTCAGAAATTTTCGGGTCATCACATCCAAGCAGGGACACATTGCTAAAGATTGTACGGTGCTTATGTCAGGTTCTGCTACTCCTGCTGCAAGTGGTGGTAATAATACTAGTAATAATGGTGGTAATGGTAATGGGAAGCCGAGAAATGGTGGTAATCAGAGAGTTTGTTATGAATATGGTAAGCCGAGGCATTTTCGTGATGCCTGCCTTAACAAGAAGACTACTGAGAATGCACGTGGAAGGGCATTCAACATTAATACCAGGGATGCGGAGGAAGATCCAAAACTTGTCACGGGTACGTTCTCGGTCAACGATTTATCAGTTTATGTACTATTTGATTCAGGGGCTGATTTGAGTTTTGTGTCGAGTAAATTTAGTCCAAAAATCAAAACACCGTTAACTCCTCTAGACAGTGCTTATGTTGTAGAGTTAGCTAATGGTAAATGATAGTGCTCCAAATGAACATATATTTAGTCGCAATATCCTTCTAATATGTAAAGCTTTTAGTTACTATTGTTCTATTTTTATGTAATATTCGTTTAAATAAATAAGTGCGAAGACAAAAGAAGAAAATGACGATTTGAAGACGCAAATGACCAAAAAGCTCAAATGTACAAGATACAATCTAAGTGGTTCAATTTATTGATAAGAAACGTCTAAAAATGACAAGTGTACAAGTCACGAAACGCAAAGTACAAGATATCTACGCGTACGAAAAGACGTTCGAGAAACGGGAACCGAGACATAAACCGAGTATCAAGTCAACGGACCTAAAATTACAAGTCAACTATGCACAAGAATATAATATAATATATATATAATATATATATATATATATATATATATATATATATATATATATATATATATATATATATATATATTATATATATTATGTCGACAAGAATTATAATAATAATATAATAATAATAATTTTATAATAATAATAATATAATAAAATCATATGGTCATGATCTGCAAATGGTGATTCGAATTATGATAATATAATAATAAATAATATAATAATTAAATAATATAGTAATAATAATAATAATATAAACAATAATCGTATATCTCAATCATGTATAGTCACGAGTGAAGATTAAAACAAGTTGATTGAATATTGATGCCAGCTAATATTCCAAGTGCTACAGTGCACTTCCAATTTGCTATAAATAAGGAACACGGACAGAGCAAACGGGACACACTTCACACTTATTTTCTTTCTTCCCTCTGTAATATTTATAATTATAATTAAGTTTAAGTAAGATTAATAATAAATTATGGTTTAGTTGGGTTATTGTAAGAAATGTTTTACGGGTTTTAAAGTCGGAGTTCTGTTCGTGTAACGCCACGCGATTAATAACCACTGTAAGCTATGTTCTTCCTTTTTAAATTAATGTATCATAACTAAGTTATTATTATGCTTATTTAAGCCGAAGTAATCGTGAATTTAGACTAAATATTAAAGACGGGGTTATTGAATTTTGTACCATAATTAGGGTTCGGACAAAAGATCGACACTTGTGAACATTGGACAATTGACTATTAATAGGTAGGGGGTATTGTCTAATTGAATGACAACTCATTGGAACCTGTCGAACCTATCTTCAAATTAGTTAATCTAATAATTATTAAATTGATTACGAATGTCCTATTTAGTGACGTTTATACGACATCGTTTACAATTATTTAATTAATCAATTGGATTGGGTAATTGATTATTCATTATGGCCAAGTGAATAAATTAATGTATCATGGACTAATTAAAACATGGGTGGATTACATACAAGGATAATTGGTGTAATTGTTAACAAAGTATTAAAACCTTGAATTACACGCAGTCGATAACCTGGTGTAATTATTAACAAAGTATTAAAACCTTGTTACAGTCTGAATTCCTAATTAGTTGAAATATTTGACTTCGGGAATAAGGTTAATTTTACGAACATATTATAATTATGACCGATGGACTATTGTGGGCAAAACCTAGATAGGTATCAAATAAGCCAGGACAAAGGACAATTAACCCGAGTAACAATTAATTAAAATCAAAACGTCAAACATCATGATTACGAAAGTTTAAATAAGCATAATTCTTTTATTGTATTTCTCATCGTACTTTTAATTTTCGTCATTTTATTATTCGCAATTTTTTTCTATCGTCATTTAAATATTGTTATTTATTTTATGCACTTTAATTATCGTCATTTATCTTTACGCTTTATTTAAAATCGACAAACCGGACATTAAACGGTAAAACCCCCCTTTTATAATATTACTACTTATATATAATTATATATATTATATAAATATAGTTGTTAAAAATATAGTACATAATCACTAGCTCCCTGTGGAACGAACCGGACTTACTAAAAACTACACTACTATACGATTAGGTACACTGCCTATAAGTATTGTAGCAAGGTTTAGGTATATCCATCCGTAAATTAATAAAACTTGTGTAAATTGTACCGTATTTCGTATTAAAAATAATAGTATTTCGTACACCTCCGCTGCACACATCAAGTTTTTGGCGCCGCTGCCGGGGAGCTTTGATTTAGAATTTCATTGTTAAATATTTTGAATATTTTTTTTTAGTTTTTTTAATTAATTACGTTTATATATATATATATATATATATATATATATATATATATATATTTGAATTTCGTTTTTATTTTATTTTTATTAAAAATTAAATCACCTAATTTGAGCCTGCTCCACTGTTCGAGCTGCACATCCTCGATAAAACAAGATTTCTAAAAGCATATATATTGATGTGACAGAATTGGAATCTTGGACTCATTTACGTTTTTAATTTTTTATTATTATTTATTTATTTTATTTAAAATTTAGGTTAATTAATTAATTAGTTTAATTATGTTAGGTTAAGTATTACGGTGTATTATTTTTATTATTATAAGTAGTATTAATTTAAGTTTTTGACTAATTACTCTATATACTAATTCGCGTAAATGGAAGACCACACTTTTTCACTGTTCAACTGTAGCTACAGTATTTTTTTTTCTGTAGCTGATCTTTTTTTTTAATCGCCGCCATCTCCCACAGATATTTATCACCTTACCATCAATGCCTCTGGATGGTTCTTCCACCTTCACCATCCTTTTACCCTATCAATAGAGACTTCATAGCATATACTGTAGTTTTTTTTTCCCTCACTACCTTACGACCCATCGCCTACAAACCCTAAACCTCAAATAATTATATCCGCTTCTTCAATTGTTATCTTAATCGACTTCTTAAATCGATTTAGGAATCGAGTTACTTGATCGATTACTTAATCTATTTATTCAATCGAATTGCCATTCAATTGTTTAAAACGATTTCGCATTCGATTGAATAAAGATGACTGGCTATGCGAATTAAACTGATTATAAATTTTCAATCAACTAACCTTTTTAAATCTTTCGTATTGTTATTCTGTACTTTGAGGAAGTCGACTTCATTCTTGGGGGATCTGATAACGATGTCCAGAAGAAGAATCGAAACTATCTGTTGTGACCACCATGTAAGGTATGTTCATCGAAACATAATTTTTTTTTTGTTATCAGATAGATGTACAGATAAGAGACATATTTATAAAATATGATCGTGGATTATTATGTTTTACATGGATTAAAAAACGTTTTCAAGCACAATTATCAAATATGTGTATCTGCTTCAGTTCAATGTAATTTTTTTTTGTCAATTATACCTTTTTCAAGTTTTTGAATGCATAATTTCTCAGGATGTGGCATATAATGAAAACATAATTAAAACATCTATGTATATTTTATTTTTCCGATTAACGGTGTAAGTTCCTATTGTACGATTAACGGTTGCTGCAAATAACATTATTGTCAGATCATGTGTCAAAGGAAATAGTAATATAAATGACTTAAAATTGTTGTTTTAAAGTCGGTTATACGAGATGTTAATCTTAAATTTGGTCTTTCATATTCATGTTATTGGAAATATATTTATATATATATTAGTATTAGTATTAATATTAATGATATCAGCAAAGTCATAGCTATGAAATAACTAGAGGTTCAGAAATTGAGAATTATTGTTCGAAGGGACTATCTTTATTATGTGAAAAAAGTACCGAAGGCAAGGCCGTTGGCAGTCAAACATTCCTGCTCACATCCAATGGGCAATAAAGGTATGCTCATCTTGAATAATTTTTCAGTTCACACAGTGATTTTTTGTGTGTCCTGCAAATCAATGTAATTGTTTATAGTGCACATAATAGAGACTATAATTTTTTTCATCTCATATTTGACTTTTTACAAATACCGTAAACTATTGGTTTAGTAGACCATTGTCGAAGACAGTAAGGTTTGTAGTGACCCGAACTTTTCCATTTTATATATATTAAATGAATTTGATATTTACATGATTAAATGTTTCCAACATGTTAAACAATCAAACTTGTTAAGACTTGATTAATTGAAATGAGTTTATGTAGTCAATTGATCACCCAAGTTGACCGGTATTCACGAACGTTTAAACTTGTAACAACTACATGATGATATATATGGATATATATATATATATATATATATATATATATATATATATATATATATATATATAATAATATATATATATATATATAACATGAGAAATCATAAGTATGTATCACACTAAGTACATTAACAATGAGTTATATACATAAAAATGAGACTATTGAATTAAGAAACTCGAAACGATATATATATATATATATATATATATATATATATATATATATATATATATATATATATATATATATATATATATATATATATATATATATATATATATATATATATATATATATATATATATAACGATTATCGTTATAACAACGTCTTACTAAATACATACGAATCATATTAAGATATTGATACACTATGTTTAACATGATAAAATGATAATTAAATATAACATTAAGTGTGTTAACATTGAACTTCATATGTAAAACAAGTCTACTAACTTAAGAGTTTCGAAACGAGTTATATATGTAACGATTATCGTTGTAACGACGTTTTAATGTAGTTAACCCATTGTTAACTGATGAAGTGCGAGGTGTATATAAAATAGTTATTATTTTACTAGAAAATAC
Source organism: Rutidosis leptorrhynchoides (assembly GCF_046630445.1). Taxonomy (NCBI): domain Eukaryota; kingdom Viridiplantae; phylum Streptophyta; class Magnoliopsida; order Asterales; family Asteraceae; genus Rutidosis; species Rutidosis leptorrhynchoides. The sequence continues at coordinate 719,799,994 of NC_092333.1, forward strand.
TATTAAATACGATACAATTTTACACAAGATATTTATTTATTTATAGAATGGATATACTTAAACCTTGCTACAACACTTATAGGCAGTGTACCTAATCGTACAGTAGTGTAGTTTTTAGTAAGTCCGGTTCGTTCCACAGGGAAATCTTTAAACAAAGCTCAACGCTATATTAGTTTACTTTTATAAAAATACAAATATATATATAGGTAATATTATTATTATAGGGGGGTTTTTACCGTTTAATGACCGGTTTGTCGATTTTAAAACTTTAGTCGCAGTTAAAACCTAATGTAAAATATAAAATAAATACAAGACTTTAAATTAAAGCGTAAAGTAAATAACGATAATGAAATTGCGAATAATAAAAATGCGATAAAATTAAATTGCGATAATTAAAAGTACGATAATTAAAAGTGCGATTAAATAAAATAACAATAAATAAAAATGCGATAATTAGAAGTGCAATTAAATATAAAATAAAGGAAATTAAATATGAAATAAAAGAATTATGCTTATTTAAACTTCTGTAATCATGATGTTTGACGTGTTGATTTTAGTTTTATGCCCATGGGTTAATTGTCCTTTGTCCTGGATTATTCAATATGTCCGTCTGGTTTTTGTCCATAACAGTCCATCAGTCATAAATATAAATTGCAAGTGTCCTTGTCAAATTATTATTATACCCGAAGATAAATATTCCAACTAATTGGGGATTCGAATTGTAACAAGGTTTTAATACTTTGTTTAATGAATACACCAGGTTATCAACTGCGTGTAAACCAAGGTTTTACTACTTTGTTAACAATTACACCAATTACCCTTGAATGTAATTTCACCCCTGTTTTGATTATTCTAGTGGCTATTAATCCATTCCCGTGTCCGGTTAAATGAACGATTATTCGTACAAATAAATACCCCGCCCATCGTGTCCGATCGAGTGTATATGGTAATTTATAGGGACGCCCAATTGTAAATCTTTATATTAACATTAACAAACTTTCATTTAGTTAAACAAATATAAAGCCCATTAATAGCCCATAGTCTAGTTTCCACAAGTGTCGTTCTTTTATCCAAACCCCAATTATGGTACAAAGCCCAATTACCCAATTTTAGTAATTAGCCCAACATCATGATTACTTCGTTTTAAATAAGCATAATAATAACTTAGCTACGAGACATTAATATAAAAAGGTTGAACATAACTTACAATGATTAAAAATAGCGTAGCTTTACACGGACAGAATTTCGACTTACACCCTTACAACATTCGCTAACATACCCTTATTATTAGAATTATAATTAAAATTAAAATATAAATTATAAATATAAATATATATTACTTCGTATGAATGAGAAGAAAAAATGATGTGTAAATTCGATCAGAATTCGGTTGGCTTTATAGCCAGAAGTGAAATTTGGGGCTCCGCGACTCGCGGCAAAATGGCCTTACAACTCCGCGAGTCGCGGAGAGGTATTTACAGTTCACACCCTTGGAGTTTCTGGCTGCCGACGGTTTTTAATATATATATATAATATATATATAATTAATATAATTAATTATATATTATATTATATTTATATACATAGTTAACTTGTAATTTTTAGTCCGTTGCGTCGAGCGTTAAGAGTTGACTCTGGTCCCGGTTCCGGATTTTCGAACGTCCTTGCGTACAATTTAATATCTTGTACTTTGCGTTTTGAATCTTGTACTCTTGTGATTTCGAGACGTTTCTTATCAATAATTGGAACCTTTTTGATTGTCTTTTGTTCTTTTGAGCTTTTTGGTCGTTTGCGTCTTCAATTCGTCGAATCTGTCTTTTGTCTTCACCTTTTATTATTTAAACGAATATCACTTGTAAATAGAACAATTGCAACTAAAAGCTTGTCTTTCTTGAGGAATAATGCTATGAAATATATGTTCGTTTTTAGCATTATCAAATATTCCCACACTTGAGCGTTGCTTGTCCTCAAGCAATATTGTCTTGAAATACTAGAATCACTTCTTTATTCTTCACACTTTGTACATCAGTGATTTCTATATGGCGGTATAAACAATGGTAGTAACGATATGGTTTACAGTCCCACATGACTATAAAAATTTAGATCCATTAAGGAAATTGGATCTTTATGAAAACATTTGATCTTTTGAAATCTAGTTTTTACCCTAGATAAGTTTTCCGGAATAACCCTTTACCGGTGTTTGCAAAATATTTTTGTGGGTTTGGTGGGTTTCAGATTTGAAAATTTTAGCTCAAAACTTGCAGTTTTGTGTCACCCACTTGCTAACCTTGTATTTGGAAAGCAACACGTCCAGTTTACTTGTTCCGTATATTACCTTTCGGCAAACTACCGTCCGGTTGTAAAGGAAAGCGTTGAACAAGCAACTGTTAAGGCAATGTCCCGTGACATGCTTTTGATTATGGTCTATAACGTGTCGGACGCAATTACTATCCTTGGTAGGAGCAATAGTAAAGCTCACCCTTATAATTTTTTCGGTCTGGCACAAGGTCATGTCTTTGACCACTATGCAACCACCGTTCTTACGGTTGACACCCGATTTAGTTCAGGTGACCTAATGAATTCCAGGTGAATTCCTAGGATTCTACGTTCAATGGTAATGAACGCATTGAAAATAGGGTTTTCAGAAAACAAATTGGTTTGTAATTTTGATCAAAATATTTTCTCGTTTAAGCTCGAGTTTAGATATCATTGAATTCCATGAGTTTGTAATTCTCAATCTTTAAGGTCAATCTCAAGGATTGAGTAATATCAGGCTTAAAAGCTGATTTTTGATCTTTAAGGAGATTATCCTTTCTGGGGATCTGATTCATTAGTCTTATCCAGCTAATTTGCATGGTGCCCCCCCATTGTACGAGATAAATCCTTCTCATGGTTAGGATAAATCTGACCACTTGGCGACCCTGTTTAATGCTGAGGTCCGTGGATTTCCTGCTGATTTTAGTGATGACTTTTCTAGATTTTTCGTCAACCTACAGCTGGTCTGGACGACAACTTCATGACCTAAATCAAGAAGCGCGTTTTTTTTTCGGAAGACTTTACTTCCTTTTAATGATGGAATTGATTCATCGTGTAGATCCATCTCTTCTTTTCTTTCATTGGGTAAAACAGTTTAGTTTAGTCCAAAGCAAAAGTATTTTCAGTTATTTGTTACAAATATATGTGACATATGTTTAAAATAACTTGGTAAATTTTCCCACACTTGGCTTTTTATTTTCTTTTTATCGTCCTCTATTCCATTTTAAATGAATTTTAACATTTTAGTTTGTTTCTCAATTTATGTCCTTTCCGAGGTAACAATAATTTCGGTGTTAAAACCTAGTTTTATCGTTCATAAATATGTATAAACATGATTTGAATTCATTTAATTGAAAAATTTTACTAGAATTGGGTAGTCAGTATATAAGACTAGTGCTGTTCTTTTTTATCAGAGAGCACTAGATTCTAATACAACTACTGCTTTACTAGTATTTTAATGGTAACCAAGTGTTTAATATAAAAATTTTAAAATCCGAAAGAATTTAATCCCTTCCCACACTTAAGATCTTGCAATGCCCTCAATTGCAAGAAATCAGTAACAATTTAAATTATTGAGGGTGATTTGTGTGAAAATGATTAAATTTTTACCAAAGTTTCCAAATATATTGGCGTTTGTTTGCTGAATGATAAATGGTGCACGTCATTTGTTCATTCCGTCTTGTTGTTATTTCACATGTATTTTGCATCTTGTCGTCAAAATTAGTTGCTTTTGCTGAACTTAATGCCAGTCTTTGAAAATGCGTTGTTTTACCCTGTTTTGTACATAAGATAAACTGCAAACATATATACATATTTTTGAAGTTTGGTTTATTACCCCACATTCAAAAATTATTAAAATCTAAGAATAAAAGTTAGATAATTATAAAAATGATTACAATATTAACAAAAATATTAAATGTATCAATAATTACAAATTACAAAATAATAAAAAATAATAAATAAACTAAGGATGATATTGGTACCAATAGGGGTTCCACGCATAACCATAAGTGCTATAGAATGCTTCGGCAGGGTCATACGTAGGATATGGTGGCTACATCTCTATCGACCAAGGAGGGAAGACGGGTTTCGGTGTAGGAATATAGTTTCTACCTATATGTTGGCAATGCGCTATGATCTGGTTCTGATGAACTTGCCAATCTTCAAATGCTCTCTGTCTAGCATTTTCGTATTCCTGAGAAGTTATAAACCTATGCATTTCTTGCATCTCATTCCCCCCTCCTACATTACCTTGTTCCTGGTTTCTCTCTACCTGTGGATGTCTACCATTGTATCGTACTGCGGCGTTATTTCGCCGCTTCAACACTTTCGCACCATGGTATACATTTAAACCTATAGTGTCGCGGGGTTCCGGCTCTTCTACTAATAATCCCCCCCGACTTATATCCACACCGAGATATTCACCAATCAAAGTAATAAAAATACCACCTCCTATTATGCTATGTGGACGCATCCCTCGAACCATAGCTGATAAATAATAACCCACACAATATGGTATACTTACAGCGCTGTGTGGGTCTCGAATACACATATGGTAAAACAAATCTTGTTCATTTACCTTTTCTTTGTTTTTACCCCTTTGTGTAATCGAATTAGCTAAAAACCTATGTATTACTCTTAATTCGGCTCTATCTATATCCAAATAAGAGTAGTTTCCCCCTTTGAAACGGTGGTGGCTTGTCATTTGACTCCACACACCGTGTGTATCAAAATTCTCATCTATTTTCCTACCGTTTAGTATCAATCCTCTACAATCGGCAGACGCTAATTCCTCAGGCGTATATATACGTAAAGCCTGAGCCATGTCCAGTAAAGACATGTGGCGCATCGAACCGCCTAACAAAAATCTAATAAAAGAACGATCGGTTAAACTAGCTACCCGATCATTCAACTCTATACTACATAACAACTCTTCACACCATACTTTATATACAGGTCTGCGTATGGTGAATAAACATATCCAGTCATTAAAATAAGAATTACCATACCTCTGTACCAGTAATTCCCTAATTGGCCCGGCCAATTCTACAGCTTCCAAGGGTCCCCATTCTATGACCCTCGGTACCTCAACAACCTTGGAATGAAGAGTATGCAAACCCCGTTGATATTTTGGATAATCTATATAAAGTCTGTCAAATCGCAGGTTCGGGTGCAACTGTTCCAAGTGCATATCTGAAAAGGTCATGACTGGATGAGGTACATCCTGCTTGTAGTAGTTATCTACCTCCTGTTGTTCCAAGTTCTCAGCAGGAGCATGACGGGCTTGGGATGAAGATTCACCCCTTTCATTCTGCAAAACACATCAAACACAAATTTTGTGCATCCAAATATGCATTAGTGTCAGCAAAATCATCAATCAAAATAATTACAATGACATTATCAATTTATATCAAACTTAAGCTCATTTTCACATTTTTATCAAATCTACACTTTTTCAAATAAGCATATACGAAAATTTTCGCCAAGTTCATAAGCATTCAACTCAAATAACATGTCAAAATAATCATTACTAGCAAATAAACAAGTCTCAAATGGCATTATCTTTCAAAAATCAAGTTCATGAATTTTGGACTTGAAAAAGTCCACTTTAATTCTCAAAATCATGTTTAGGCTCAAAGTTTGGATCTTTTAACTACCTAGACATGTTACACTACTCAATTTAGCAATAATTCATGACAAAAATCGGCCATAACCTGTTTATATCAAAAAGCCCCAAATTGCTCAAGAACACAAACCCTAGATTATTCAAAATTTGAAGTTTAAGGCTTCTAATCATGTTAAACAGCATCAATCTAGGTTATACAAGCATAATACATAAACAATTTAAGTCTAATTACACTAAAAAGCATCAAAATCAAATTGGGGAAAAATAGCTCAAGAACACTAAAATTCGAATTAAATGGTGTTTAGGTGTAGAAATTTACCGTTTTTCTTGAGTAGTTCTTAGATATCATCCTTCTCAACATGATTTTAGCAAAAAATTTGGTGATTAACGGTTAAAAATTGAGATTTTTGGGGGTGATTTTCGGGTTTTTTCGAGGTGTTTTCGCAGTATTTTTGCTGTGTTTTTGTTTGTGGGAGTGAACCGATCGTGCAGCTAGTTTTATTTTTTTTTCTGTAATTTTGTCCCTCCGCGAGTTGCGGAGGTTTTTCACTGCAAACTCCGCGAGTCGCGGAGTTTACCCTTTTTTTTTTTTTTTTTTTTTTTTTTTTTTTTATAATCTTTAACTTATAAAACAATTAAGAAATTAATTTTAAAATTTTGTTTCCCTTGTTATTTAGGACGAGGTCGTTTCGGATCGATGTCCTAGTCCGTCCCTCGACAAAATTTTAAAATTTGTCTTTTTGTAGCGATTGTTTTAAAAGCTAAGATTTTTGGGTTTTTTAATGTTTTTGGCATACTTTAAATCAATAAGATTAAAAATAATGATAATAAAAGTTCTCGTCCCTCCCTCGGGTAAAGCAATTTCGGTTCAAAGACCTAGTCTTCAACTTACGACGAATTTTAAAAATCATATTCTTAACTTAATGAGATAAAGTAAATTTTTGTTTTTAAATTCACACAACATAAATATAAAATTCAAAATTAAAATTAAAAATTCACACCAAACTCAAAATTTAAAATGCATAAAATTAAAAATTCATATTTTAAAAATTCACACCAGACTTAATTTATAAATTCATATTATAAATTCACACCAAACTTATTTTAAAAATTCAAATATTTACAATTTTAAAAATATTGTTTTTATAAAGTTTACAGTATTAACTTAAGATTTAAATATTAAGATTAAAAACATAATAAAATTAAAAATCTTTTTGTCTTTTTATCCCACTTTAATCAATCAAATATTATCAAAAATATGCGCCCCTCTTTTCGGTAAAGTAATTTCGGTTCCAAGACCTAATTTAACTCATGACGAATTTTTGAAATATTTTGGTTTGATTGTTTAAAGATATTTATACCTTAAGAATAAACGTTAAATTTCGCAGTGATGTAATAAATTTTTGAACGATATCAATAATTTCGGTCGCCAAACCTAATTTTATTTAATACCAATTTAATACTTTTTAGCGAACAAATTAGCGTTTATTATCAAAAGGTTAAAAGTAAAAATAAAAATAAAAACTGTACAGACATACCTGTGAAATAGATTTCTTAGTTATATGATCTATTATATTCATAAGATAGTCGGTTTAATTGGTTTTCCATGGCTGCATAGGCGTAACCTCGAGCATTCATTGTCTTTTCTTCTAAACATATGAACGGTCCGTCTCTGCATAAAGTAACAAATTCGGTATTTGAATAGGTTTGATTATTTGAACATTTACCTCCATGTGACCATTTTCCGCATTTGTGACATTTTTCTAGGTGTCGTGCTCTTCTTTTCGCTGCGGATTTTGATTTTCCTTTACCAAATTGTAACTTATTATCTTCGCATCTGGATCCTTTTCTAACTCCGTCCATTCTTTCTCTGATTACTGATACTATTTCACTCGGTAGTATGTCATTATTTCTTTTAGTGATCAAAGCGTGTAGCATTAGACCATGGTTTAGTTCACAGGCAGTCTTCATTTTGTAAAAACCTAAAAAAAATAAAAATTCAGAATGGGGGGAGAAGACTAGTTCTTTAGGGTCTGCTAGGGAAAGACCATACGTGTTCCATTTTCGAGAACTATACGAAAACAGACAATCTAACTCTAACAGAAATATATATTATCCTTTAAAGACTTGATTCTCCCCACACTTAGTTAGCTGTGGTGTCGAAATTGTGATTAACTTCGTTGTCGACTTCCATCGGACCATGTATGTAATGTTTAACTCTGTGACCATTAACTTTAAATTCAATCCCATTTGAATTTATTAATTCTATCGTTCCGTATGGGAAAACTCTTTTGACTATGAATGGTCCAGACCATCTTGATTTCAATTTTCCAGGAAATAGCTTGAATCGTGAATTGAAAAGAAGAACTCTATCTCCTTCTTTAAATTCTTTTGAACTTCTGATTCTTTTATCATGCCATTTCTTCGATCTTTCTTTATAGATTAACGAATTTTCGTATGCTTCATGTCTTAATTCTTCTAATTCGTTTAGTTGACTTAATCGTAGACGTCCGACTTCATGTAAATCAAGATTACATGTCTTCAAAGCCCAAAATGCTTTGTGTTCAATTTCTACTGGAAGATGACATGCTTTTCCATAAACAAGTCTAAAAGGTGTGGTTCCAATTGGAGTTTTGTAGGCTGTTCTAAAAGCCCAGAGTGCATCCTCCAATTTAATGGACCATTCCTTCGGATTTGATCCTACGGTTTTCTCTAGAATACGTTTTAAAGCTCGGTTGGTATTTTCAACTTGTCCACTTGTTTGTGGATGATATGCGGTGGAGATTTTATGAGTTACTCCATATCTTTTAAGAACTTTCTCAAGTTGATTATTACAGAAATGAGTACCCCGATCACTTATTAAAGCTTTCGGTGTTCCAAACCTTGCAAAAAGACGTTTTAAAAAGTTGACTACAACTCGTGCATCGTTAGTTGGTAGAGCTTGTGCTTCCGCCCATTTAGATACATAATCAATGGCTACGAGTATATATAGATTATTATGAGATTTTGGAAATGGACCCATAAAGTCAATACCCCAAATGTCAAATACTTCACATACTTGGATGACATTTTGTGGCATTTCATCACGTTGACTTATTTTTCCGGCCCTTTGACATGCATCACAGGATTTGCAAAGAAGGTGTGCGTCTTTGTAAATTGTAGGCCAATAGAATCCAGCTTCATAAACTTTTCTTGCTGTTAGTTGAGGCCCATAATGCCCTCCTGTTGGTCCTGTGTGACAATGGTTTAAAATTTTACTAGCTTCATCTCCAAATACACATCGGCGTATTATTCCATCGGGACAACTTTTAAACAGATGTGGATCTTCCCAGAAATAGTGTTTTATATCACTGAAGAATTTCTTTCGTCTTTGGTACGATAATCCTTTTTCAAGGAATCCACAAACTAAGTAGTTTGCATAGTCTGCAAACCATGGGATTTCTTTATAATCTATCTTCAATAGATATTCATCAGGAAAGTTGTCTTGTATGGCCGATTCATTCAGAACTTCTAATTCGGGATTTTCAAGACGAGAAAGATGATCAGCGGCGAGATTTTCTGCTCCTTTTTTATCTCGGATTTCAATATCAAACTCTTGTAAGAGTAAGATCCAACGGATTAATCTTGGTTTAGCATCTTGTTTTGAAAATAGGTATCTAAGAGCAGAATGGTCGGTATAGACCACCGTTTTTGCTAGAACGAGATATGATCGAAATTTGTCAAAAGCAAAGACAATAGCAAGGAGTTCTTTTTCAGTAGTTGTATAGTTCGTTTGTGCTCCTTGTAATGTCTTACTAGCATAATATATAGGTTGAAATCGTTTTTCAATCCTTTGTCCTAAAACGGCTCCCATTGCAAAATCACTTGCATCGCACATTAGTTCAAATGGTAGATTCCAATTTGGTGTTATCATGATCGGTGCATTAGTGAGTTTCTCTTTAAGAATATTAAAAGATTTGATACATTCATCTGAAAAGATGAATGGCGCATCCTTTTCTAGGAGTTTATTCATAGGAGTGGCAATTTTAGAAAAATCTTTTATGAAACGTCGGTAAAAACCGGCATGCCCTAGAAAACTCCTAACTCCTCTAACATTTGTGGGATGTGGAAGTTTAGCAATTACATCTACTTTAGCTCTATCCACTTCAATTCCTTCTTTTGAAATTTTATGTCCAAGAACGATGCCTTCTTTAACCATGAAATGGCATTTCTCCCAATTAAGTACTAGATTTGATTTTTCGCATCTAATTAGCATTCGTTCCAGATTAACTAGACATGATTTAAATGTATCCCCGAAGACTGAAAAGTCATCCATGAATACTTCCATGCATTCTTCTATCATGTCGTGAAAAATCGCCATCATACACCTTTGAAAGGTTGCAGGGGCGTTGCAAAGTCCAAATGGCATGCGTTTGTAAGCAAAAGTACCATAAGGGCACGTGAATGTGGTTTTCTCTTGATCTTCGGGTGCTATTGGAATTTGAAAATATCCGGAAAATCCATCTAAAAAACAATAGTAACTATTTCCGGCTAATCTTTCCAACATTTGATCTATAAAAGGTAAGGGAAAATGATCTTTTCTGGTGGCGTCATTTAATTTTCTATAATCAATACATACACGCCATCCTGTTACAGTCCTAGTAGGAATAAGCTCATTTTTCTCATTTGTGATGACAGTCATGCCACCCTTCTTAGGTACGCATTGAACTGGGCTTACCCATGGACTATCAGAGATTGGATATATCAAACCTGCATCTAGCAGTTTAATAATCTCTTTCTTAACTACATCTTGCATATTAGGATTTAGTCTTCGTTGGCGTTGCACATACGTTTTATGACCTTCTTCCATAAGGATTTTATGTGTGCAATACGAAGGACTTATTCCTTTAATATCATGAATCTTCCATGCAATGGCTGGTTTATGAGCTTTCAACACAGAAATGAGCTGTGATTTCTCATTTTCAGTAAGAGAAGACGATATTATTACAGGTAATTCAGATTCACCATGTAAATAAGCGTATTCCAAATGGTTTGGAAGTGGCTTTAACTCTAATTTCGGAGGTTCTTCTATCGATGATTTATATCGATATCTGTCTTCTTCTTTTAGCATTTGAATTTCTTCTGTTGTTGGTTCATATCCATTAGCTATAAGTGTAGCTAACATTTCAGCTTCATCAATTGGTTCATTTCCTTCTCCTAAAGAACATTCTCCTGTTCCTTGTAATTCTGGAAATTCTTCTAATAATTCTGCATGTGCATCTATAGTTTGAATATAATAACATGTATCATCTGCAGATTGTGGTTGTTGCATTGCTCTATCAACTGAAAAGGTAACACTCTCATCCTCTATACTTAGGGTCAGTTTCTTACCGAACACGTCTATCATTGCTTTAGCCGTGTTTAAGAATGGTCTTCCTAATATGAGAGGAACTTGAGAATCTTCTTCCATGTCTAAAACAACAAAATCTACTGGAAATACTAAAGTACCAACTTTAACTAGCATGTTCTCCATTATCCCTCTAGGATATTTTATTGATCTATCGGCTAGTTGTATGCTTATTCTGGTTGGTTTCAATTCTCCAAGGTCTAGTTTAGCGTATAGTGAATACGGCATTAGATTTATACTAGCACCTAAGTCTGCTAATGCTTCTATTGAACTAAGACTACCCAGAAAACATGGAATTGTGAAACTTCCTGGATCAGATAGTTTTTCTGGTATCTTATTCAACAGCACTGCTGAACAATTAGCATTCATAGTAACAGCCGAGAGTTCTTCCATTTTCTTTCTATTCGTGATTAGATCTTTCAAGAATTTAGCATACCTTGGCATTCCTGAAATCACATCAATGAAAGGAAGATTTACATTTATCTGTTTAAACATATCCAAGAATTTGGATTGCTCGGCTTCAAGTTTCTCTTTCTTCATTTTACTCGGATAAGGAAGTGGTGGTTGGTATGGTTTAACATAAGGTTTAGCCTTAACTGTGTTATCTTCATTAACCTTTTCAACTACCGGTTCTTTTTCCTTTTCTTTATCAGGTTGTGGTTCTTGTGGAGTAGGAATAGTTTCATCAGAAGTTACAGGTATTTCAGGTGGTTTAAGTGTTGTACCACTTCTTGTGGTAATAGCTTTAGCTGTTTCATTCCGGGGGTTAGCATTTGTATCACTAGGTAAACTTCCCGGTTTTCTTTCACCTATTAACCTTGCTAGGTTACTTACTTCTTGTTCCAGATTTTGAATAGAAGCTTGTTGATTTCTAAATGCTTGAGCATTTTGTTCATTGGTTTGTTTTTGAGATGTGAAAAACTGCGTTTGAGTTTCAACTAGCTTCGTCATCATATCTTCTAAATTCGGCTTTTTATCATCGGTTTGTTGTGGTGGTTTGTTTTGAAAATTCGGTCTTTGCTGATTGTAAGTATTATTGGATACTTGTTGATTGCTAGGACCTTGTTGGTTGTTGTATGGAATATTTCGGTTATAATTCTGGTTTTGATTGTAAATCGGTCTTGGCGGTTGATAATTATTCTGATAATTATTTCCAGGCCTTTGGTTTATGTATGAAATATTCTCTCTTTGTTCCATTGTTAATTCAATACTGAGACAATCTTTTGTCAAATGTGGTCCTCCACACTGCTCACAACTAATTCGTATAGAGTGAATATCCTTAGTCATCTTTTCCATTCGTCTTTCGAAAGCATCTATCTTTGCCGAAATGGAATCTAAGTCATGGCTAGAATCGGCTCTAGCTGCTTTAGATGATCTAATGATATCTTTTTCTTGGTGCCACTCATGTGAGTGGGAAGCAGTATTATCAATAATTTTGTAAGCATCAGTTTCGGTTTTCTTCATAATCGAACCACCAGCTGCTATATCTATGTCTTTTCTTGTAGTGATGTCGCATCCTTGGTAGAATATTTGTACTATTTGACAGGTGTCTAAACCATGTTGCGGACATCCTCTTAACAACTTTCCATATCTTGTCCACGCCTCATATAGAGTTTCATTTGGTTTCTGTGTGAACGTAACAATTTCTGCTTGAAGTCTTACGGCTTTAGATGCAGGAAAGAATTGTTTAAGAAATTTGTCAATTAAAACATCCCATGTATCGATCGCCCCTTCAGGTAACGATTCCAACCAATCTTTGGCTTCTCCCTTTAAAGTCCAGGGAAATAACATGAGATATATCTGTTCATCCTCCACTTCTCGGATTTTAAATAGTGTGCAGATCCTATTAAAGGTACGTAGATGTTCATTTGGATCTTCCTTCGGCGCACCACTAAATTGGCATTGATTAGTTACCATGTGTAGAATTTGTCCTTTGATTTCATAATCTGGCGCATTAATGTCTGGATGAGTAATTGCGTGACCTTGGCCAGTGCGTTTAGCTCTCATTCGGTCTTCCATACTTAAAGGTTCCAGATTCTCCATAATTGAATTTGTTGAATCGGTATCACTAGATGATTCTGATTTAATAGTTCGTTCCTCAACAATCTCTGTTTGAATGATTGGTGGTTCCGGAGGAAAGTTTAATGGTTCAGGATCTATGAACCGTTCCTGAATATTTTCTGGATTCTCAATTGTGAGGTTAGGTTCAAAAAATGGATTATCGGAAATTTGAGTTGAAGTACTTGGTCGACTGGATGACGATTCTAAAGAAAAATCAACGGCGGTTATATTTGTTAAACGATGTCTTGATCGAGTTACAGGTGGTGAACGTACAAAAGGTGATGAACGTCTTGCTCGGTGCATTCACAGAATATCCTATTAGTTTTAAAAAGGAAAGAAAAATTATAATAAGTTATCCAATTAATAGACTTTTCTGATTTTGCCCACGTTTCGAATAGCCAAAAGATGCAGCAGAGGGGCAGGATTCGTTTGGTCTCAATATAATTGAGGACTGTTTGGCTCCAATAACCCGGTCCACGTACAAATCCAACTATTACTACGAACCAGAAAATTTTGATGTCTATCAATTTAACCACTCAAAATAAGTTTTCGTAATTTTAAGAAATTTAGATAAGAAGTAGAAAAAATTCTAAGTCCTAAAACTAGAATAGCGAGAAATAAGAAAGACAAAGAGTTCGTCGCAAAAGGTCGAAAAAGAAAAATGGTTGAAAAATAAAAGGTGACGGAAAAATAAAAGAAACTTATAAAAACTTAAAAATACTTAATTAATTTAACCTTATTACTACAACTAACTTAAAATTATAATCGCAAATTGAAATTACTAATTGGAATGATAATTGATACATAGTAAAAGGTCTAAAAAATATTAAAGCTTACAGGAAAAACTAAATTCCAAATGGAAATAACTTAAAAAGAAACTAAAACTTAAAAAGGCGTCGCAAAATTCTAAAGCACCTAAATCTTAGTCTAAAGAAAAAGCACTTAAGGAATTCTACGGCAAAGCCTAAAAATCTAGGAGTAAAAATAACTATAGCTAAAACTAAGTTTAAAATTAAATATGAGCTAAAAATACAAAAGTTACGCTACAACGATTAAAAAGGTACAAAATATAAAAATATACAAAAAATTGTAAAAAGTACAATTTTTATAAAAATATTATTTTATATTATTTATTTTACTAAACTATTAATTTTACAATTTAATAAAAACTTAATTAATACTAAATACATAAATATAAAGTAAAAAGTAAAAATAAAACTAAAATTAATAATAATAATAATATTTAGGTTTTAATAATAATAATAATTAAAAATAACCCGTGATTAGGGTTTTTGTCCGTGTGTCAGAGGGTCTCCGCGAGTCGAGGCAAATAAAGAGGAAAACCCCGCGAGTCGCGGGGTTCAGAATTTGAGCTGACAGGTTTCACTTTTACGCGTTTTTCTTTATTTTTTTTTTTTTTTTTTTATTTATGTTTTCTGTTTTTAATTTAAATAAACGATTTTAAAATAAAATTTATATTTTTATAAACTAAAATAGAAATAAAGAAACTTATAAAACTTAAATATTTAACAAAATCTTAAAAATACTAATATTTTTGTTTTTCTTTTTATATTTTTCGAATTTTTAAAACGTATTTTTACAAAAGCGAATTTTTAATAAAAGTAACTAAAAATCTTTTTTTTTTTTTTTATATATTAGCGTTGCGCTTCCGGCTTTTAAGATAAGTCCCCGGCAGCGGCGCCAAAAATACTTGATGTCAAAGCAGAGGGGTATAAAATACTATTAATTTTTACCAGAAAATACTATTAAATACGATACAATTTTACACAAGATATTTATTTATTTATAGAATGGATATACTTAAACCTTGCTACAACACTTATAGGCAGTGTACCTAATCGTACAGTAGTGTAGTTTTTAGTAAGTCCGGTTCGTTCCACAGGGAAATCTTTAAACAAAGCTCAACGCTATATTAGTTTACTTTTATAAAAATACAAATATATATATAGGTAATATTATTATTATAGGGGGGTTTTTACCGTTTAATGACCGGTTTGTCGATTTTAAAACTTTAGTCGCAGTTAAAACCTAATGTAAAATATAAAATAAATACAAGACTTTAAATTAAAGCGTAAAGTAAATAACGATAATGAAATTGCGAATAATAAAAATGCGATAAAATTAAATTGCGATAATTAAAAGTACGATAATTAAAAGTGCGATTAAATAAAATAACAATAAATAAAAATGCGATAATTAGAAGTGCAATTAAATATAAAATAAAGGAAATTAAATATGAAATAAAAGAATTATGCTTATTTAAACTTCTGTAATCATGATGTTTGACGTGTTGATTTTAGTTTTATGCCCATGGGTTAATTGTCCTTTGTCCTGGATTATTCAATATGTCCGTCTGGTTTTTGTCCATAACAGTCCATCAGTCATAAATATAAATTGCAAGTGTCCTTGTCAAATTATTATTATACCCGAAGATAAATATTCCAACTAATTGGGGATTCGAATTGTAACAAGGTTTTAATACTTTGTTTAATGAATACACCAGGTTATCAACTGCGTGTAAACCAAGGTTTTACTACTTTGTTAACAATTACACCAATTACCCTTGAATGTAATTTCACCCCTGTTTTGATTATTCTAGTGGCTATTAATCCATTCCCGTGTCCGGTTAAATGAACGATTATTCGTACAAATAAATACCCCGCCCATCGTGTCCGATCGAGTGTATATGGTAATTTATAGGGACGCCCAATTGTAAATCTTTATATTAACATTAACAAACTTTCATTTAGTTAAACAAATATAAAGCCCATTAATAGCCCATAGTCTAGTTTCCACAAGTGTCGTTCTTTTATCCAAACCCCAATTATGGTACAAAGCCCAATTACCCAATTTTAGTAATTAGCCCAACATCATGATTACTTCGTTTTAAATAAGCATAATAATAACTTAGCTACGAGACATTAATATAAAAAGGTTGAACATAACTTACAATGATTAAAAATAGCGTAGCTTTACACGGACAGAATTTCGACTTACACCCTTACAACATTCGCTAACATACCCTTATTATTAGAATTATAATTAAAATTAAAATATAAATTATAAATATAAATATATATTACTTCGTATGAATGAGAAGAAAAAATGATGTGTAAATTCGATCAGAATTCGGTTGGCTTTATAGCCAGAAGTGAAATTTGGGGCTCCGCGACTCGCGGCAAAATGGCCTTACAACTCCGCGAGTCGCGGAGAGGTATTTACAGTTCACACCCTTGGAGTTTCTGGCTGCCGACGGTTTTTAATATATATATATAATATATATATAATTAATATAATTAATTATATATTATATTATATTTATATACATAGTTAACTTGTAATTTTTAGTCCGTTGCGTCGAGCGTTAAGAGTTGACTCTGGTCCCGGTTCCGGATTTTCGAACGTCCTTGCGTACAATTTAATATCTTGTACTTTGCGTTTTGAATCTTGTACTCTTGTGATTTCGAGACGTTTCTTATCAATAATTGGAACCTTTTTGATTGTCTTTTGTTCTTTTGAGCTTTTTGGTCGTTTGCGTCTTCAATTCGTCGAATCTGTCTTTTGTCTTCACCTTTTATTATTTAAACGAATATCACTTGTAAATAGAACAATTGCAACTAAAAGCTTGTCTTTCTTGAGGAATAATGCTATGAAATATATGTTCGTTTTTAGCATTATCATTAACCCATTGTTTATTATATCTAATGAGATGTTAAATTATCATATTATCATGATAACATGGTGTATGAATATATCTTGATACAATATATATATATATATATATATATATATATATATATATATATATATATATATATATATATATATATATATATATATATATATATATATATATATATATATATATATATATATATATATTGTATCAAGATATATTCATACACCATGTTATCATGATAATATGATAATTTAACATCTCATTAGATATAATAAACAATGGGTTAACTACATTAAATGAGATCGTTAACTTAAAAGTTTCAAGACAACACTTACATGTAACGACTAACGGTGACTTAACGACTCAGTTAAAATGTATATACATGTAGTGTATTAAGATATATTAATACACTTTTGAAAGACTTCAAGACATATATCAAAACACTCATACTTAACAAAAATGCTTACAATTACATTCTCATTCATTTTCATCAACAATTCTACTCGTATTCATTCAGTCTTCGTACTCGTATTATACCCAGCTTCTAGACGTACTTACTAGGGTTATATACCAATAGGAACTAGCATGGGATTCCACTCTTGATTATGTCATGCATGACTAATCAAGTTTAACTTTTACCATGAACTAGTCAACTAACAAGAACTCCTTTTAACCCCACTCACCACTGACCACTCACCATTCACTTCATTTCATTTCCATTTTCCTTTCTAATTCTCTCTCAACACACACATACACCTATGAACGAATTTTTCCAGTAACCATATTATCATTTTCATCAAAAACTACTTCAAGAGTCAAACTATAATCATCATAGGAAGAACACTTCAAGAACACTTCGAAAATCCTTTCAAGTTTGCAAGTATACTTCCAAGCTTTCTAATCCATTCCAAGTAATCATCTAAGATCAAGAAACTTTTGTTATTTACAGTAGGTTATCTTTCTTATTCAAGGTAAAACTCATATCCAAACTTTGATTCAATTTCTATAACTATAACTATCTTAATTGTAGTAGAAATCTTACTTGAACTTGTTTTCGTGTCATGATTCTACTTCAAGAACTTTCAAGCCATCCAAGGATCCTTTGAAGCTAGATCATTTCTTGTCACTTCCAGTAGGTTTACCTACTAAACTTGAGGTAGTAATGATGTTCATAACATCATTCGATTCATATATATATAACTATCTTATTCGAAGATTTAAACTTGTAATCTCTAGAACATAGTTTAGTTAATTCTAAACTTGTTTGAAAACAAAGTTAATCCTTCTAAATTAATTTTTAAAATAAACTAAACACATGTTCTATATCTATATGATATGCTAACTTAATGATTTAAAACCTGAAAACACGAAGAACACCGTAAAATCGGACATACGCCGTCGTAGCGATACCGGGGGCTGTTTTGGTTTGGATAATTAAAAACTATGATAAACTTTGATTTAAAAGTTATACTTCTGGGAAAATGATTTTTCGTATTAACATGAAACTATATCCAAAAATCATGGTTAAACTCAAAGTGGAAGTATATTTTTCAAAATGGTCATCAAGACGTCATTCTTTCGACTGAAATGACTACCTCTACAAAAACAACTTGTAACTTGTATTTCCTACTATAAACTTATACTTTTTATGTTTAGTTTCATAAATTTCAGTTCATTATGAAACCATAGCAACTTGAATAACTCAAAACGGATTTAAAACGAAGAAGTTATGGGTAAAACAAGATTGGATAATTTTGCTTGTTGTAGCTACGTGAAATTTGTAACAAATCTATACAAATCATAACTTAACTAACTTATATTGTATTACACATGTATTCTAACATATATTATGTAATCTTGGGATACCATAGACACGTATACAATGTTTTGACATATCATATCGACCCATCTATATAATATATTTCGGAACTACCATAGACACTCTATATGCAGTAATGCTTGAGTTAGCTATACAGGGTTGAGGTTGATTCCAAAATAATATATATACTTTGAGTTGTGATCTAGCCTAAGACTTGTAGACACCGGGTCGTGGATTGATTCGAGATATTATATATTGCTTTATTTCTGTACATCTAACTGTGGACAGACTTAACAAACTCAAATCATTAAAACGAAATAAAAATGTTGTAAATATATTTTGAACATACTTTGATATATATGTACATATTTGTTATAGGTTCGTGAATCGACCAGTGGCCAAGTTTTACTTCCCGACGAAGTAAAAAATCTGTAAAAGTGAGTTATAGTCCCACTTTTAAAAATTTAATATTTTTGGGATGAGAATACATGCAGTTTTATAAATGTTTTACGAAATAGACACAAGAAATCAAAACTACATTATATGGATGAATGATCGAAGCCGAATATGCCCCTTTTTGCTTGGTAATCTAAGAATTAGGGAACATCACTAATTTTGAGAATTAATGCACCCCTAATTGACACGAATCCTAAAGATAGATCTATTGGGCCTAACAAACCCCATCCAAAGTACCGGATGCTTTAATACTTCGAGTTTTTATATCATGTCCGATGGATGTCCCGGAATGATGGAGATATTCTTATATGCATCTTGTTAATGTTGGTTACCAGGTGTTCACCATATGAATGATTTTTATCTCTATGTATGGGATGATGTTTATGAAAAAGGAAAATATGAAATCTTGTGGTTTATTATTACGATTGATAAATATATAGCTTAAACCTATAACTCACCAACATTTTTGTTGACGTTTTAAGCATGTTTATTCTCAGGTAATTGTTAAGAGTTTCCGCTGTTGCATACTAAATTAAGGACAAGCTTTGGAGTCCATGCTTGTTTAATATTGTTTGAATACTGCATTCGAAGACATATATTGTTGTGTAATATTGATATTGCTCAATTAATGCATATTCTTAGTCGCAATATCAGTCCCAAATGTTATGATTTTATGTGTTTCCGAGTAGTTTTCAGGTTTGCAATTGGTTAAAATGTCCAAAGCTTCGAATGAAATGCTATTATGGATTTTCAATGATATAAAGATCAAAATAGAGATAAAATGAAGGTTTCTAATGAGTAACAAAAGACTACAACATCGCGCCTCAAGACTACAAGTTAAAATGAGCAAAATCACAAAATCACAAAATCTGCGCGTTTGCACGAAAAAAATCATAACTAAATCATACTAACTCGAAAAAAGGCGAATCAGGTGTCCAGACGTCCGTAATTTAAAAATCTACAACTTTCAAGAAGAGACCTTACACGAAACGTGTACATATCTACATGCAATGCGTACATTTTAGACCAGATTCAGATTCCAAGTAGCACATGGGACGGTTGTTTTATGTTTTTTATTAATTCTTTTTCAGTCTTTACAGCAAAAGGGTATGTCACCAGCTAATCTCTATCTACTACTTCTAAGAGATATACATACATATACGAGTACTGTTAGAAAAAAAAAGAATACAGACAGAAATAGGAAGTAGTAGTAGTTTAGGATAGTAGAGGATACATAACAAAATTCAGTCAACATACTACTTCCAATTTATTTTCCAGTTAATCCGTATCATTTATTTTTACTTTCGTACTGTATTAAATTCCAAGTTCAAGTTAGATAGTTTTCATATTAAGGGTGTATTGTTCGTGATTAAGAGTATTATTGTGCGAGTGCAAGGGTGCTTTCATTTCTATTTTCTACCATTTGTAATCATTAAATTGAAGACCTTTTGTAAGTTTGTTACTTTTATTTTTTATTATTGTCATTGTTACTTATTATTATGTTTATGTTTATGTATTATTATTTTTACTCCCGTATCATTATCATGATTAGTTAGTAAATTTCCCTAGTGTTTGCTTAGATGTAGAGCCCCTAGTGAAATGGATTGTTATCATTTGTAAAAATTAAAATGTAACTTAAGTATTTTTAACATTGAGCCTAATTAAAAGAACCATTATTATGTATTTAGATATTTAACCCTTATCACTTAATTTATTAGATTCAAATAACGAAAGTTATTTTTATTTATATAAATTAAGCTTCAACATTAAAAGTGATTTAGACGAACTTATGAATAATTTATTAACACTAAATTAGAAATAAAGCTCGGTGGTTTGGGTAATATCACTAGTCATATAATAGTGAAATTGTAAAAAGGGAAACCGTTATGATTTGGAGTTTGGCGAAAGTCAAAACTGGGTTGGGTCTCAATTTAAATACTTGGGAAATAGTAACTATCTAAATAAGATCCGATGAAAATTAGACTTAATTTAGCTAGTTGAAACTTCATTTATTCGAAAGAAAAATATAAAGTTTTATACTAAACATTTTAATAAAGCTTAAACTTAAAACAATCCATGGATCTAGAGGTAAAACATTTAAGTGAACACTCCCATTTATATATTGCAAAAATAATTATATTTTTTATTTATTTACGTATTATTATTATACAGAAAAATAAAAATTATAACTCAAATATCCTTCAGTTTAAACAGTACTGGTTTGTCACATCATATAAAACATACGCGGATCGTGTATAAATCCACACGAAATGCGTATCTCCAGATATACGCGGAACGCGTATATACATACGCGAAACGCGTACACTTTAAATCAGTACTGTTTCGATTTTTATTTAAATTTAATTTTTAATTAATTACTTTAACACTAATATTAATTTATTTCAAGTCATAATATTTATAATAGTAAATACTACATTAATTCACCTTTTATTAATTTAAATCCGGTAACTTTTATTAGTTGGTAATTTTAGTTAATTTTATTTAAATTGTATTTCTATGTTATAATATTAAATTCTTAATCCATTATTATTATTGTTTTAGTTAATTAAAATCCAAAACAAACCCCTTTTCTACTGATTAACTATCGGTAATTTAATCTCTTGAACTCCATTCTCCCTGTGGAACGAACCGGATTTACCAACAAACTAAACTACGCGGATATGACTAGTTGTCTATATATGTGTGAAATCAACCTGAATTCATTAAAACACCATATATACAATAAAACAATTCGTGTAACAAAATAACTCAAATCCGTTCATAAATAAAGGTATTGTTTCACACCATTAACTTTTTGGCGCCGCTGCTGGGGAGAAATTGTTCATTCAGGGATTTAATTACTTTTAGTTATTTGATCCTTTCGTCAGGATTTATTTTCCTACGAAAGTTCTGTTTTATTTTTCTCTTTGTTCTTTTTAAATTTCAACTAGGTTCCAGTCATACTGTAATATGGATGATTTTGAGAATATGACCATGGAAAATCTTTTTAATGCCCAACAATTTAATCAATACTCTCAAACAAGTTTTGATGAAAATTGGTGCGATTCATCTATGTTTAATAGGGTTGAAACTACATATATTTGTGAAAATTGTGGAGGTTACCATTTGACGTGGGAATAATAAAAATAATACACCGTAATACTTAACCTAACATATATGGAATGAATATCAAGAGAATAATTCGAATCCAGATTTTTATTATCTAAACCAACCTTATTACGTTTCCCCACAAAATTATCAACAATACCAATTTTCTAACCAAATGCCACAAAATTTTCAACAAACTCAAAATGAAGAAAATTACTCGTATGATTTTCAAAATATTATGATGAGTTTTATTGAAAGTCAAACCGAAACTAGGGAATTACTAAATCAACAATGGCAACAAAATCAAACATCTATTCAAAATCTAGAAAGAGAAATGGAGCATTTGTTTACTATTCTTTCGGAAAGACAATCAGACGATTCATCGTTTGAGTCTTCATATTGTTATCATAACCCTATTTTACAGGTTTCAAATGAACAAACAGTTGAGGATAAGGTGCAAATTGAAATTGTAAAAATAAATTCACATGAACCTCTTGAATTAAAAGAATATGAAACCTCTATGAAATATATAAATAGGATAAGTCAAAATGAATATGTAGTGAATGGAAAGAATAATGATGACAATTTTAATTCCGAGGTCGAAGTGGTAGAACCGGTTATTCATACACCCGAGAACTTTTCAGTTTATAATAATTCACTCGGGTATAATTGTGATAATGAGGAGGCCAAGTTGATGAAATCATCAGGGATCATTGAGGATGAGGAGTTTAATATATTAAAATCACTTGAGGAGTCACCTTCTCATGTTGAATTCGTATATCCTCAAGAGGTTAACACTTGGAATACCTTGAAAGATGACCCATTTGGGAAGGATCCACCTAGGAGAATAAAATTTTTATTGCAAGCCACACTTAGAGAAGAGTTGTGCGTTGACTCTCGGGTTGAGTCATTCTTTTTCAGTCAACTAAAAAAGGATTTATCTGATATATTATATACCACCCGAGATGTAAATGAATGGCTCACTCTTCTAATTCGTAGAACTTTCTCCACTGATTTTACATGTCGTTCGATAAATATAGAGAAATTTGACCCCGCTAGGCAATAAAGTGTGGGGTCGAGTCGAGAAAATGACTTGTTGAAAAAAAAAATCATATTTTGTGTGCCTTTAATTCATTATGTGATTTATAATATTAAAAGTAAAAAAAATAGAGTGCACTTAATTCTTATTAAATTTGTGTGATTTTTAAAAATCTAAAAAAAAAAAAAAATTCAAAACATTAAATTTTAAAAATTGAATTTTAAAATTTATGAACGGATAAAGATTAGGCATAATAGCCGAAATTTCCGTTACCTAAAAGAAACATAAATTTTATAAATGATATTTTAAAATTCTAATTACTTACAGTTATATAAAAATAATAATAATAATAATTTTTTTATGGTGTGTTTTTAATTTATTATGCTTTTGTTTAAAAAAGACACAAAAATTTTAAGTGTGGGGTAAAATTTTTGTACTATTAAAGTACAACCCCATCTTGTGTGTATGATTAACATGTTTGTTGACAGGTACTTATGATGATGATGCATTTGATATAGCGAAACACGAAAACATTATTGTGATAAAAAGGATTGGCTATGTTCATACAATAAGCATTTTACAATCTCCAATTGCTTAACAAAGGAAGTTCTAAATACTTTACACTTCTTGTCCTCTCAAATTTATACATTTTAATCTGATTTTATGTAATGAGGGCATTACATAATCTTAAGTGTGGGGTGGGAATATATAAATTCTCGAGAACTTATAACTTGATGTTTTTACGAAAATTTTGAAATTTTTTAAACAAATATAACTAATCAATTTTTAAGGTAATTACGAGCAATTAAAGATTAGGTGTCAAAAACCGAAATTATTGTCTCCATACATTAAAAATACATAAGTTTATTTGATTAAAATATTTAAAAGAAAACCAAGTATAAAGGAATTTATAAACCCATATGTTTAGAACCATTTATCACATGTTTCTATGAAGTTTATTGCAGATATCATTACTTTGGAATGTATAAACCTGAATATCCCATTAAGGAAGTAAAGTCTTCCAAAATGACACACTTGCTAACTTATGTTAGAAGATGTAGTCCAGAACAGCTGTAGGTTGACGAAAAATCTTGAAAAGTCATCTCTATCATCGGCTGAAAATCCACCTCACCTCAGCATCAAACAGGGTTTTTGGTGGTCAGACTTATCCTAACCATGAGATGGATCTGTCTCGTACAATGGGGGGCACATTGCAAATTAGCTTTTAAGACTAATGAATCTAATCCCCAGATGGATGATCTCAGTAAAGATCAACCGCATCTATGTTTGATCGCGGTCAACATACATATGCCATAACAAATTGAGGTGTGCAAACTCATGGTTCACCGATGATATTTGGACACGATATAATTTTATTCTAAAACTTATGCTATTTTATGAATTATATTGTGTAAAACCATTTTTAGGACATTCGGTTTCAAGTTCCATGATACTTCAATCATGGGGGCGGATAGCTTGCTAATCGCCGAGTGAGACTACGGTTTTCAGTTACCCTCAACCGGAATTTGAGGTTAAAACCGGAAAACGTGTCTAGTGTAAAAACTAGCATGACATTTTATAAAATCATAAAACATTTTCACAAGGTCCAATTTTCCCTAAGGATCCAAATTTTTAAACCTTAATCACGAATTTCAACTTTGTTTCTGTTGTCAGAATTTCAATTCTTGTGGTGTGTGTGTGATCCAATAAATATCGTGTGATGTTTTCAATTCACTTCATAAAGCGTGTGTTTTCATTTCGTGTGGGGTGTGTGTGTGATGAATGATTGATATGGAAAATTGTGTAGTATTCCGAGTCTATTAAAAAGTTGTTATTGCTTGAGGACAAGCAACGTTCAAGTGTGGGGTAATTTGATATTGCTCAATTAATGCATATTCTTAGTCGCAATATCAGTCCCAAATGTTATGATTTTATGTGTTTTCGAGTAGTTTTCAGGTTTGTAATTGGTTAAAATGTCCAAAGCGTCGAATAAAATGCTATTATGGATTTTCAATGATATAAAGATCAAAATGGAGATAAAATGAAGATTTCTAATGAGTAACAAAAGACTACAACATCGCGCCTCAAGACTACAAGTTAAAACGAGCAAAATCACAAAATCTGCGATTCTCCACGAAAAAAATCATAACTAAATCATACTGACTCGAAAAAAGGCGAATCAGGTGTCCAGACGTCCGTAATTCAAAAATCTACAACTTTCAAGAAGAGACCTTATGCGACATGCATACATATCTACGCAAAACGCGTACATTTTAGACCAGATTCAGATTCCAAGTAGCACATGGGACGGTTGTTTTATGTTTTTTATTAATTCTTTTTCAGTCTTTACAGCAAAAGGGTATGTCACCAGCTAATCTCTACCTACTACTTCTATGAGATATACATACATATACGAGTACTGTTAGAAAAAAAGAATACAGACAGAAATAGGAAGTAGTAGTAGTTTAGGACAGTAGAGGATACATTACAAAATTCAGTCAACATACTACTTCCAATTTATTTTCCAGTTAATCCGTATCATTTATTTTTACTTTTGTACTGTATTAAATTCCAAGTTCAAGTTAGATAGTTTTCATATTAAGGGTGTATTGTTCGTGATTAAGGGTATTATTGTGCGAGTGCAAGGGTGCTTTCATTTCTATTTTCTACCATTTGTAATCATTAAATTGAAGATCTTTTGTAAGTTTGTTACTTTCATTTTTTATTATTGTCATTGTTACTTATTATTATGTTTATGTTTATGTATTATTATTTTTACTCCCGTATCATTATCATGATTAGTTAGTAAATTTCCCTAGTGTTTGCTTAGATGTAGAACCCTAGTGAAATGGATTGTTATCATTTGTAAAAATTAAAATGTAACTTAAGTATTTTTAACATTGAGCCTAATTAAAAGAACCATTATTATGTATTTAGATATTTAACCCTTATCACTTAATTTATTAGATTCAAATAACGAAAGTTATTTTTATTTATATAAATTAAGCTTCAACATTAAAAGTGATTTAGACGAACTTATGAATAATTTATTAACACTAAATTAGAAATAAAGCTCGGTGGTTTGGGTAATATCACTAGTCATATAATAGTGAAATTGTAAAAAGGGAAACCGTTATGATTTGGGGTTTGGCGAAAGTCAAAACTGGGTTGGGTCTCAATTTAAATACTTGGGAAATAGTAACTATCTAAATAAGATCCGATGAAAATTAGACTTAATTTAGCTAGTTGAAACTTCATTTATTCGAAAGAAAAATATAAAGTTTTATACTAAACATTTTAATAAAGCTTAAACTTAAAACAATCCATGGATCTAGAGGTAAAACATTTAAGTGAACACTCCCATTTATATATTGCATAAATAATTATATTTTTTATTTATTTACGTATTATTATTATACAGAAAAATAAAAATTATAACTCAAATCTCCTTCAGTTTAAACAGTACTGGTTTGTCACATCGTATAAAACATATGCGGATCGTGTATAAATCCACACGAAATGCGTATCTCCAGATATACGCGGAACGCGTATATACATATGCGAAACGCGTACACTTTAAATCAGTACTGTTTCGATTTTTATTAAAATTTAATTTTTAATTAATTACTTTAACACTAATATTAATTTATTTCAAGTCATAATATTTATAATAGTAAATACTACATTAATTCACCTTTTATTGATTTAAATCCAGTAACTTTTATTAGTTGGTAATTTTAGTTAATTTTATTTAAATTGTATTTCTATGTTATAATATTAAATTCTTAATCCATTATTATTATTGTTTTAGTTAATTAAAATCCAAAACAAACCCCTTTTCTACTAGATTAACTATCGGTAATTTAATCTCTTGAACTCCATTCTCCCTGTGGAACGAACCGGATTTACCAACAAACTAAACTACGCGGATATGACTAGTTGCCTATATATGTGTGAAATCAACCTGAATTCATTAAAACACCATATATACAATAAAACAATTCGTGTAACAAAATAACTCAAATCCGTTCATAAATAAAGGTACTGTTTCACACCATCAAATATTATTGTAAATCATTATGTAATGGTCGTGTGAAAACGCTATATTTTTTATTATCAATTTTAAACCTTTATCGATAAAATAAAGGTTATGGTTTGTTTTAAAATCAAATGCAGTCTTTGAAAAACGTCTCATATAGAGGTCAAAACCTCGCAACGAAATCAATCAATATGAACAGGACATTTCAGTTGGTATCAGAGCGTTGGTCTTAGAGAACCAGAAAATTGCATTAGTGTGTCTTACCGAGTTTGTTAGAATGCATTAGTGAGTCTGGATTTCGATCGTGTTTTCTTTAAAAACGATTGCTTAACACTTTTTGTTGGAAACTATATATTATGTGATATATTAATCTCTTAACGTGTTTGATATTGTGTGATAGATGTCTACCTCTAGTACAAATCCCATCGACTCACCTAATAATAATGAAGAGTCGAATATATTTTGGGAAGATTCACAAATTCCCGAGGAAGAACTAGAAGAAGAGGAACCGGAAGAGGAGGAACCGGAAGAAGAGGAACCGGAAGAAGAAGAGGTTTCGAAGGATGAAATATTAATACCTATAGTAAAACGATTAAATAAAAGAAGATCCTCAACCAATGGACCAAAGTTAAAAATGGTCAATGGTGTTTCCGCCAAGGAAGCAAAATATTGGGAAAATTATCAATTTTCTGATGAATCGGATCCCGACGAGGATTTCGATGATGTTATAGAAATTACCCCGACTCAATTTAATAAGGCAAAAGAGAATAATAAGGGAAAGGGCATCAAAATTGAGAAACCTGGTTCCGACCCCGATGAACTTTATGTGTATCGTAAACGCCCGTATTTCTTAGATTTTAACAATAATCCGGGAACATCTAGGCCACCAGGTTTTTCTAAACCATTTGTGAAAATGACGGATCGTATTAGAGGATCACCATGTATCCCTAGGAAATTAGCCAAATGAACTAAGTCCGAAGAAGAAGAAACGAGTGAGTCGGAATAAAGAGTTGTAATCATGATGTGTAATATATGTTTTGTAGTGTGTTTGTATTTTTATGTTATATGTAAAAATTGCTTGTATTGTTTGTTAATTATCTTTTACGAATCTAATCCTTGTTTATTTTACAGTATAAAAACAAAAATGGACGTTAAGGATAGACAACCAAAAATTTTAGAAGACCTACCAGGAGATATGATTGATGAAATCTTATCTAGAGTCGGGCAGAATTCATCAGCACAATTATTTACGGCAAAATTAGTTTGTCGAACATTTGAAAGACATTCCAGGCATGCCTTAGTTTATAAAAGGCTTTCCTTTGAAAGATGGGGTATATCACATTGGGGAGACTTTAAGTTACGCTAAGTTTTCTGTAAGGCATTTAGTGCGGGAAACTCAGATGCAATTTTACGCTATGGGTTGCGAACCTATTTTGACTCAATACATCCCAACATAGGACTCCGTTCTTTAGAAAGAGCTTCTAACATGCAACATAAAGAAGCATGTTATGCTTACGGATTAATAATGTTAGCTTCTCACCAAATTGAGAAAAAGGACATTGGGTTGCAACTTTTAAATAAAATGTTCCCACAAGTGACGGACTCGGTAGTTGAGGTGAGAGACAAGGTTTTTAGATTGTTACGGGGCTGTTGGGCATTACGTAACCCTCGTCCTTTTGACGACGTTACAACATGCTGTCTAGCCAACAGTCACAACGGTTATTTTTCACAAGACCAAGGATGGGAAATAATACTAGTAAAACCCGAATGTATGACTTGTTTCTGGACTTATGAATTACGTGTCTTTATTGCCTTTGCTGAGTTGCGTATTAACTAGAATTGTCTTCGTAACTGCCTTGTATTAAAGTTATTATGTGCTATATTTCATCCTATATGTATAATAGTGGTATTGTATGTTTGTAAATTATTGTATAAAAGTTTGAACGCAAAATATTATTGTAAAAAGTTTTTCATATAGAATCGTAGTAGTTGAATTGTATAGTAGCTACTAAGTATGAACTTAACGGGTAGGTACTACCCAAATTAAAACTATAAAATGCTAATATGAAGAAAAAGCTTTTATAAATAAGTTCATATTATGCTACGAAATACTATTGACTACTCTTAAATTCTATATGATTAACTCAATTCTTTTGGCTATTTTTGAAGGAAATGGCACCGATGACTCATCAGAACTTGAACATGAGCGAGGAAGATTTCCGTGTTTTCCTTGTAGCAAACATAGCCGCAGTACAGGCTACGATGCAAAATAACAATAACTCTGGATCTAGCAGTGGAACTAATTCCACAAGAAATCGTGTAGGATGCTCCTACAAAGAATTCACTGCCTGCAAACCTCTGGAATTCGATGGAACTGAGGGTCTAATTGGATTAAAACGGTGGACCGAGAAGGTCAAATCGGTGTTTGCCATAAGTAAGTGTACTGAAGAGGACAAAGTAAAGGACGATACGCATACCTTCACAGGCACAGCGTTAACGTAGTGGAACACCTATCTTGAACAGGTAGGACAAAATGCTGCTTACGCACTACCGTGGTAGCATTCAAGCACTTGATGAACGAGCAGTACCGTCCTAGAAATGAGGTCAATAAGCTCAAGGTAGAGCTTAGAGAGTTACGAACACAAGGGTTCGACATTACCATGTATGAACGACGATTCACAGAGTTGTGCCTATTGTGTCCGGGAATGTTCGAAGATGAAGAAGAGAAGATTGACGCGTTTGTAAAAGGATTACGAGAAATGATTCAAGAAGATGTGAGTTCACATGAGCCCGCTTCCATACAAAAGGCAAGTCGAATGGCTCATAAACTCATAAATCAGATTGAGGGAAGAATTAAAGAGCGGGCGGTCGAAGAAGCTAACACAAAACAACTCAAGAGGAAGTGGGAGGAAAACAGTGACAAGAGTCACCAGTACAACAACAACAATTACAACCACAATCGCAACAACTATCCCAACAACCGCAACATAAATAGCAACAACAACAATTGCAATCCCAACAACAACAATAATCAGAAACAGCCATGCCAAAGGTATGAAGAGTATCACCCGGGGTTCTGCACAACATTTTGCAATAGGTGTAAAAGAAATGGTCATAGCGCGATAAAGTGTGAGGTCTACGGACCAATGTATAACAGAACTAAAGGAACAAATAATGTCAGAACGAGTAATGTCGGAACAAGTAGTGTCGGAGCAAGTAATGCCAACGTAGTCTGTTATAAATGTGGAAAACCGGGCCATATTATTAGAAATTGCCCAAATCAGGGGAATACTAATGGGCAGAGCCGCGGAAGAGTTTTCAATATTAATACGGCAGAAGCACAGGAAGACCCGGAGCTTGTTACGGGTACGTTTCTTATTGACAATAAATCTGCTTATGTTTTATTTGATTCGGGTGCGGATAGAAGTTATATGAGTAGAGATTTTTGTGCTAAATTAAGTTGTCCATTGACGCCTATGGATAATAAATTTTTACTCGAATTAGCAAACGGCAAATTAATTTCGGCAGATAATATATGTCGGAATCGAGAAATTAAACTGGTTAGTGAAACATTTAAGATTGATTTGATACCAGTAGAGTTAGGGAGTTTTGATGTGATAATCGGTATGGACTGGTTGAAAGAAGTGAAAGCAGAGATCGTTTGTTACAAAAATGCAATTCGCATTATACGAGAAAAAGGAAAACCCTTAATGGTGTACGGAGAAAAGAGCAACGCGAAGTTAAATCTTATTAGTAACCTAAAGGCGCAAAAACTAATAAGAAAAGGTTGCTATGCTGTGCTAGCACACGTCGATAAAGTCAATTCCGAAGAAAAGAACATCAATGATGTTCCAATAGCAAAAGAATTTCCCGATATATTTCTCAAAGAATTACCGAGACTACCTCCACACCGATCTGTTGAATTTCAAATAGACCTTGTACCGGGAGCTGCACCAATAGCTCGTGCTCTATACAGACTCGCACCCAGCGAAATGAAGGAACTTCAGATTCAATTACAAGAACTTTTAGAGCGTGGTTTCATTCGACCAAGCACATCACCGTGGGGAGCTCCTGTTTTGTTTGTCAAGAAGAAGGATGGTACATTTAGGTTGTGTATTGACTACCGGGAGTTGAACAAACTTACCATTAAGAACCGCTACCCACTACCGAGAATCGACGACTTATTTGATCAACTACAAGGCTCGTCGGTTTATTCGAAGATTGATTTACGTTCTGGGTATCATCAAATGCGGGTGAAGGAGGATGATATTCCAAAGACTGCTTTTAGGACGCGTTACGGTCATTACGAGTTTATGGTTATGCCGTTTAGGTTGACTAATGTACCAGCTGTGTTCATGGACCTCATGAACCGAGTGTGTGGACCATACCTTGACAAGTTTGTCATTGTTTTCATCGATGACATACTTATTTACTCAAAGAATGACTAAGAGCACGAAGAACATTTGAGAAAAGTGCTAGAGTTGTTAAGGAAAGAAAAACAGTGCGCTAAGTTTTCAAAGTGTGCATTTTGGTTGGAAGAAGTTCAATTCATCGGTCACATATTGAACAAAGAAGGTATTCAAGTAGATCCGGCAAAGATTGAAATCGTTGAAAAGTGAGAAACCCCCAAAACTCCGAAGCATATACGCCAATTTTTAGGACTGGCTGGTTACTACAGAAGGTTCATCCAAGATTTTTCCAAAATAGCAAAACCCTTGACTGCATTAACGCATAAAGGGAAGAAATTTGAATGGAAGGATGAGCAGGAGAAAGCGTTTCAATTGTTGAAGAAAAAGTTAACTACGGCACCTATATTGTCATTACCTGAAGGGAATGATGATTTTGTGATATATTGTAACGCCTCAAAGCAAGGCCTTGGCTGTGTAT
Source organism: Rutidosis leptorrhynchoides (assembly GCF_046630445.1). Lineage (NCBI taxonomy): Eukaryota > Viridiplantae > Streptophyta > Magnoliopsida > Asterales > Asteraceae > Rutidosis > Rutidosis leptorrhynchoides. The sequence goes on from NC_092333.1 coordinate 719,832,151, forward strand.
TAATGCAATGAACGAAAGTAATTGCTTATACGTCCAGACAATTGAAGATTCACGAGCAAAATTATACGACTCACGATTTGGAATTGGGCACTGTTGTTTTTACATTAAAGACTTGGAGGCACTACTTATATGGGGTCAAAAGTATTATATATACCGACCACAAAAGTCTCCAACATATATTTAATCAAAAACAACTAAACATGAGACAGCGTAGGTGGATTGAACTGTTGAATGATTACGATTTTGAGATTCGTTACCACCCGAGGAAGGCAAATGTGGTAGCCGACGCCTTGAGCAGAAAGGATAGAGAACCTATACGAGTAAAAGCTATGAATATAATTATTCATACTAACTTTACTACTCAAATAAAGGAGGCACAACAGGGAGTTTTAAAAGAGAAAAATTTGAAGAATGAAATACCCAAAGGATCAAAGAAACATCTTAATATTCGGGAAGACGGAACCCGGTATAGGGCTGAAAGAATTTGGGTACCAAAGTTTGGAGATGTGAGAGAAATGGTACTTAAGGAAGCACATAAAACCAGATACTCAATACATCCCGGAGCGGGAAAGATGTACAAAGATCTCAAGAAGCACTTTTGGTGGCCAGGTATGAAAGCCGATATTGCAAGATATGTAGGAGAATGCTTGACGTGTTCTAAAGTCAAAGCTGAACATCATAAACCATCAGGTCTACTTCAACAACCTGAAATCCCAGAATGGAAATGGGAAAACATTACCATGGATTTCATTACTAAATTGCCAAGGACTGCAAGTGGTTATGATACTATTTGGGTAATAGTCGATCGTCTCACCAAATCAGCACACTTTCTGCCAATGAGAGAAGATGATAAAATGGAGAAGTAGGCGCGATTATATTTGAAGAAATTTATCTCCAGACATGGAATACCAATCTCTATTATCTCTGATAGGGATGGCAGATTTGTTTCAAGGTTTTGGCAGACATTACAGCAAGAATTGGGAACTCGTTTAGACATGAGTACTGCCTATCATCCACAAACTAATGGGCAGAGCGAAAGGACGTTATAGACGCTTGAAGACATTCTACGAGCATGTGTTATTGATTTTGGAAACAGTTGGGATCGACATCTACCGTCAACAGAATTTTCCTACAACAACAGTTACCATTCAAGTATTGAGATGGCGCCGTTTGAAGCACTTTATGGTAGAAAGTGTAGGTCTTCGATTTGTTGGAGTGAAGTCGGAGATAGACAAATTACAGATCCGGAGATAATCCAAGAAACTACCAAGAAAATTATTCAAATTCAACAACGGTTGAAAACCGCCCAAAGTAGACAAAAGAGTTACGCGGACATTAAGAGAAAAGATATAGAATTTAAAATTGGAGAGATGGTCATGCTTAAGGTATCACCTTGGGAAGGCATTGTTCGATTTGGTAAACGATGGAAATTAAATCCAAGGTAGATTGGACCATTCAAGATTATTGATCGTGTCGGACCAGTAGCTTACCGACTTGAGTTACCTCAACAACTCGCGGCTGTACATAACACCTTCCAAGTCTCAAATTTGGAGAAATGTTTTGCTAAAGAAGATCTCACTATTCCGTTAGACGAAATCCAAATCAACGAAAAACTTCAATTCATCGAAGAACCCATCGAAATAATGGATCGTGAGGTTAAAAGACATAAGCAAAACAAGATACCAATTGTTAAGGTTCGATGGAATGCTCGTAGAGGACCCGAGTTCACCTGGGAGCGTGAAGATCAGATGAAGAAGAAATACCCGCACCTATTTCCAGAAGATTCGTCAACACCTTCAACAGCTTAAAATTTTGGGACGAAATTTATTTAATGGGTAGGTACTGTAGTGACCCGAACTTTTTCATGTTTATATATATTAAATGAATTTGATATTTACATGATTAAATGTTAATAACATGTTAATCAATCAAACTTGTTAAGACTTGATTAATTGAAATGAGTTTATGTAGTCAATTGATCACCCAAGTTGACCGGCGATTCACGAACGTTTAAACTTGTAACAACTACATGATGATATATATGGATATATATATAGTTAACATGAGAATTATCATAAGTATGTATCACACTAAGTATATTAACAATGAGTTATATACATAAAAATGAGACTATTGAATTAAGAAACTCGAAACGATATATATAACGATTATCGTTATAACAACGTCTCACTAAATACATACGAATCATATTAAGATATTGATACACTATGTTTAACATGATAAAATGATAATTAAATATTACATTAAGTGTGTTAACAATGAACTTCATATGTAAAACAAGTCTACTAACTTAAGAGTTTTGAAACGAGTTATATATGTAACGATTATCGTTGTAATGACGTTTTAATATATATATATATATATATATATATATATATATATATATATATATATATATATATATATATATATATATATATATATATATATATATAGTATCAAGATATATTCATACACCATGTTATCATGATAATATGATAATTTAACATCTCATTAGATATAATAAATAATGGGTTAACTACATTAAATGAGATCGTTAACTTAAAAGTTTCAAGACAACACTTACATGTAACGACTAACGGTGACTTAACGACTCAATTAAAATGTGTATACATGTAGTGTATTAAGATATATTAATACACTTTTAAAAGACTTCAAGACATATATCAAAACACTCATACTTAACAAAAATGCTTACAATTACATTCTCATTCATTTTCATCAACAATTCTACTCGTATTCATTCAGTCTTCGTACTCGTATTATACTCAGCTTCTAGACGTACTTACTAGGGGTATATACCAATAGGAACTAGCATGGGATTCCACTCTTGATTATGTCATGCATGACTAATCAAGTATAACTTCTACCATGAACTAGTCAACTAACAAGAACTCCTTTTAACCCCACTCACCATTCACTTCATTTCATTTCCATTTTCCTTTCTAATTCTCTCTCAACACACACATACACCTATGAACGAATTTTTCCAGTAACCAAATCATCATTTTCATGAAAAACTACTTCAAGAGTCAAGCTATAATCATCATAGGAAGAACACTTCACGAACACTTCGAAAATCCTTTCAAGTTTGCAAGTATACTTCCAAGCTTTCTAATCCATTTCAAGTAATCATATAAGATCAAGAAACCTTTATTATTTACAGTAGGTTATCTTTCTTATTCAAGGCAAGGTTGGAGAACTCGGATCTCGGGGAGATCTCGTTTGGACATTTTTGAGGAGATCTCGACATCTCGGAAAAATCTCGGGGAGATCTCGGACGTTGACTTGTGTTGACTTTCTAGTTTTTTTTTAATATAAATATGTATAAATATATAAATATATGTATATTTATATGGATTTTTACGAGAAAATTTGAGAAATGAGCAAAAAATTAGAAGAAAATCCGAGAAATTGCGAGAAAATCCGAGAAATTACGAGAAAATCCGAGATCTCACCGAGAAAATCCGAGAAATCGTGACGTTGACCGAGATTTTAACCGTTGACCGAGAAATCTCAACGAGATGGGAAAATATTCTCGGCTGAGTTTTGAAACCGAGATCTCCCCGAGATCTCGCCGAGAAATTCCGAGATCTGCAACACTGATTCAAGGTAAAACTCATATCCAAACTTTGATTCAATTTCTATAACTATAACTATCTTAATTCGAGTAGAAATCTTACTTGAACTTGTTTTCGTGTCATGAATCTACTTCAAGAACTTTCAAGCCATCCAAGGATCCTTTGAAGCTAGATCATTTCTTGTCACTTCCAGTAGGTTTATCTACTAAACTTGAGGTAGTAATGATGTTCATAACATCATTCGATTCCTATATATATATATAACTATCTTATTCGAAGATTTAAACTTGTAATCACTAGAACATAGTTTAGTTAATTCTAAACTTGTTTGCAAACAAAGTTAATCCTTCTAACTTAACTTTTAAAATCAACTAAACACATATTCTATATCTATATGATATGCTAACTTAATGATTTAAAACCTGGAAACACGAAGAACACCGTAAAACTGGACATACGCCATCGTAGCGATACCGGGGGCTGTTTTGGTTTGGATAATTAAAAACTACGATAAACTTTGATTTAAAAGTTATACTTCTGGGAAAATGTTTTTTCTTATGAACATGAAACTATATCCAAAAATCATGGTTAAACTCAAAGTGAAAGTATGTTTTTCAAAATGGTCATCAAGACGTCGTTCTTTCGACTGAAATGACTACCTCTACAAAAATGACTTGTAACTTGTATTTCTGACTATAAACTTATACTTTGTCTGTTTAGTTTCATAAATTTCAGTTCATTATGAAACCATAGCGACTTGAATCACTCAAAACAGATTTAAAACGAAGAAGTTATGGGTAAAACAAGATTGGATAATTTTGCTTGTTGTAGCTACGTGAAATTTGTAACAAATCTATACAAATCATAACTTAACTTACTTATATTGTATTACACATGTATTCTAACATATATTATGTAATCTTTAGATATCATAGACACGTATACAATGTTTTGACATATCATATCTACCCATCTATATAATATATTTCAGAACAACCATAGACACTCTATATGCAGTAATGCTTGAGTTAGCTATACAGGGTTGAGGTTGATTCTAAAATAATATATATACTTTGAGTTGTGATCTAGCCTGAGACTTGTAGACACTGGGTCGTGGATTGATTCGAGATATTATATATTGCTTTATTTCTGTACATCTAACTGTGGACAACTAGTTGTAGGTTACTAACGAGGACTGCTGACTTAACAAACTCAAATCATTAAAACGTAATAAAAATGTTGTAAATATATTTTGAACATACTTTGATATATATGTACATATTTGTTATAGGTTCATGAATCGACCAGTGGCCAAGTTTTACTTCCCGACGAAGTAAAAATCTGTAAAAGTGAGTTATAGTCCCACTTTTAAAATTTTAATATTTTTGGGATGAGAATACATGCAGTTTTATAAATTTTTTATGAAATAGACACAAGAAATCAAAACTACATTATATGGGTGAATGAGCGAAGCCGAATATGCCCCTTTCTGCTTGGTAATCTAAGAATTAGGGAACATCACTAATTTTGAGAATTAATGCACCTCTAATTGAGGCGAATCCTAAATATAGATCTATTGGGCCTAACCAACCCCATCTAAAGTACCGGATGCTTTAGTACTTCGAGTTTTTATATCGGTCCGATGGATGTTCCGGAATGATGGGGATATTCATATATGCATCTTGTTAATGTCGGTTACCAGGTGTTCACCATATGAATGATTTTTATCTCTATGTATGGGATAATGTTTATGAAAAAGGAAAATATGAAATCTTGTGGTCTATTATTACGATTGATAAATATATAGGTTAAACCTATAACTCACCAACATTTTTGTTGACGTTTTAAGCATGTTTATTCTCAGGTAATTGTTAAGAGCTTCCGCTATTGCATACTAAATTAAGGACAAGATTTGGTGTCCATGCTTGTTTAATATTGTTTGAAAACTGCATTCGAAGACATATATTGTTGTGTAATATTATTGTAAACCATTATATAATGGTCGTGTGAAAACGCTATATTTTTTATTATCAATTTTAAACCTTCATCGATAAAATAAAGGTTATGGTTTGTTTTAAAATCGAATGCAGTCTTTGAAAAACATCTCATATAGAGGTCAAAACCTCGCAGCGAAATCAATTAATATGGAACGTTTATAATCAATATGAACGGGACATTTCAAGGTTCGATGACTTGAAGGTGATTCGAGTAGGATCTTCAGGCGTTGGAAAAAAAACAATCACAAGAATATAAACGAGCCTTCAACTTCACTACTTTTGCTTTGATGTAAAGGTTTTTGATAACAAAATTAGAGGTGTTTTTTTTTTTTTTTTTTTTTTTTTTTTTTTTTTTTTTTAACATCTACCTTATTAGCTGTTGTTTTCTGATTATACTTAGCACTTTTAAGTGTTATTTAAGATTATTTAGATAAAATTTTGAGCTTTTGAGCCGTTATCAAACATTTATGAAGCCACATTCGAGCATTTTATTAAACGGCTTTTTAGGGTAACTAATACATGGTGTGACTTAAGTTCATGGACACACATGATCAAGTGCATCAAATGAGATTCCACTAGCATAGCTACAACCTTAAATAGCATCACGACCCTTTGACCCGTTTGGCCCTTTGCGTCAAATCGGTTAATTATCACTTTGAGGATTCGTAGAGTTAGTTTTGTGAGATATGAATTACTCCCGGCCCAAATACCCTGAAAAGTTTTAACCCATTTTTTGAGTGCAAGGGTGATCATTTTAACCCATTTGAGTAAAGTTGAGGATTTGAAGTGATAAATATATTTAAAAGTTGATATGGACATGTTGAAAGAATTTGGGTCAGGTTGATAAGTTGGGGAAGAATTCATTAACAATATGTATATTTAAAAGTCCATATACATGTTAGGTTTGTTTATTGAACAAAAAACTTGATTTAGTTTATTTTCAATTTAAATTACAGGTTCGCGATCACTGCCCTATAATGAATACGAAGTCATTGGCAGCTTCATATTTGGGTTTTCTGTTCTTCACTCGCCCTGTTTGACGGTAATAGTTTTACTTTTTCATTAATTTATATTTTCCTTTGTTTATGTGTTTGAACTATTGACCCGTTTCAAATAATATACAAAACCAAACGAAAAATGCGATTGATGGATTTTATGAGGTGAAGTGGTAGCTTTTGTTAATTGGATTTTGTCACTATATTTGTTCATGATTTGTTACTACATCGTTCTCATTATGAATCACATTAAATTGCAGTTATTATTCATGCATATTTAGTTCAAGGAAAAAGTGAGGTCTATGTACCCAGTCGACTTCATAAACCAATCACAAGGTAATGTAACTTTAACCCATTTTGTGAACGATTTTCCAAAGAGTCAATAGTTGGTCAACAGAATATTATGTGTATGTTTTTGGACTCGATTTTGAATATTGGTAACGTTTCCCATTCTCCTTGACCCATTTTGTGGTTTTTAATTCTGGATTCTGCCTTTAAAATCGATGTTGATGTACGTTTTCAGATTGTTCATAGTCAACTCTGCATTTGTTCTTTTCAGGGTGTTTAAAAAGTTTTTTTACAAGTCGAAATTTGCAACTACTTTTTGGTGTTCGTTCAGGTACTGCATTTTTTTTTTATCATAATGTAAATTGAAATTTATTAGGTGATTGATAACATTGACTAGCTTGCTTTAATATGCTTAAATACTTTACTATTTAGGTAATGCAATATAAACAGTACATTACCAACATGGGTTGTGATAGAGTGTGTGGCCTAAAGTGATGGTTGTATCCATATGTTCTTCATTTTCGCATACTAGCACTCACTACTCATCTTCTTCATTCTAGATTGAGTGAATTTTATTTACTTTGTGTTATTCTTTGGAACTTTAATAATCTTTTGGCCAAATTTGATCATTGCACATGTGTTCATTGTTAGGCTTACATATATCGACTAACTTACTACTAATCATACTCATTCATATTGCAGTTAAATTTTCGCGTTTCTTACCTAGCTAATTATGTGACCTATGTATGGAGACATGCGTATAGAGGGAACAAACGGTTGCTTCAATCATAACTTTTGCGGGAAGTCTTCCCCATATCATTTTGTTTGAGATCATACATTTTGTTTAGTAGCATTATCTATGTGTTGTCTAAATATAATTGTGTAACATAAGCTCAATAGGTATATTTAACAAATCTACATTTACTATACAAGCTTGGTGATTCTGGTTGTGCAAACTCTTCTTGATGGAACAGAAATTTATGGAGTCTCTAAAGTGATGCACCTAACTTCACACACAAACACTTGCACATATTCGCCGCGAAGCACGGACCACAATACTAGTTTTAAATAATTAGGTATTTTAAGTTTTTTTTAGTAATAAAATATAGAAAATATAAAATTAGTTAATGAATATATATATATATATATATATATATATATATATATATATATATATATATATATATATATATATATATATATATTTATTTATTTTTATTTTTTTATTTCTAAGTTTTATCTTTTTACTTCTATTTAGAATTCATACTTCTCTCCAAACTGTACTACTTACAAACTACCACATGGGTGGGTCCCACGATTTGCAACAACCCAAAAACAATCGGCTTCCTTTTTGACTACCAAGAATTTTTTTTAAAAAAAAATTATGTCTTCTCATTTTTTTTAAAGGTCATATGACCAATTTCCTTTAACTCCTTATTACTCGCAGGGTCATTTGATACACTATCTTGAAAAAAGATGTTTTCTCATCACTTCCCTTTATTTTATCATATCTATCATCCCACCCAATCTATCATCTCAACATGAACAAAACATTTATCATTTTTTTATTTAGAATTTTAATTTAATAAATTGTATAATATTTAATTATATAGATATAGAGTTATAGATTTTTATAAGTTTTATAAGTTTTATAATAAAATTATTTTACTATAAGCAATTAAATTGATAGACACCAATTTTCTGATTCGTAGTAATAGTTGGATTTGTTAATGGCGAGTTGTGGGCTTCTGATTTAAAGGGCCCTGGCTACCTGCTGCATCTATTGGCTATTCGAAACGTGGGCAAAATCAGAAAAGTCTATTAATTTGATAACTTATATAATTTTTATTTTTATAACTAATAGAATATTCAGTGAATGCACCGAGCAAAACGTTCACCACCTTTCATACGTTCACCTCCTATAACTCGATCAAGACATCTAGCCAATATTATCGCCGTTGATTTTTCTTTAGAATCATCATCTAGTCAAACAAGTACTCCAACTCAAAATCCCGATAATCCATTTTTTGAACCCGACTTCACAATTAAGAACCTGGAGGATATTCAAGGACAATTCCAAGATCCTGAACCACTAATCATTCCTCCTGAACCATAAACCGTTAAATCAGAATCTTCTAGTGATTCGGGTTCAACAAATTCAAAAATGGAAGTAACGGAACCTCTAAGTATGGAGGACCGAATGAGAGCCACACGCACGGGCCAAGGTCACGCCATTATTCGGCCAGATGTTAATGCGCCAGATTATGAAATCAAAGGACAAATCCTACACATGGTAACTAATCAATGCCAATATAATGGTACGCTAAAAGAAGATCCAACCGAACATCTTCGAACCTTTAATAGGATCTGTACTCTATTCAAAATCAGAGAAGTTGAGGATGAACAGATCTATCTCATGTTGTTTCCCTGAACTTTAAATGGAGATGCCAAAGATTGGTTAGAATCGTTACCCGAAGCAGCGATTGACACATGAGATGTTTTAGTTGAGAAATTTCTTAAAAGATTCTTTCCGGCATCTAAAGCCGTGAGACTTCAAGGAGAAATTGTTATGTTCGTGCAAAAGCCAAATGAAACATTATATGAGGCGTGGACAAGATTCGGAAAGTTGTTGAGAGGATGTCCTCAACACGGTTTAGACACTTATCAAATAATACAAATATTCTACCAAGGTGTCGACGTTGCTACACGAAAAGACATCGACACAGCAGCTGGTGGTACCATTATGAAGAAAATTGAAACCGAAGCTCACAAGATAATTGATAATACAGCTTCCCACTCTCATGAGGGGCACCAGGAAAAAGATATATTTCATTCATCTAAAGCGGCTAGAGTCGATTCTAGCCATGACTTTGATTCCGTTTCCGCAAAAATAGATGCTTTCGAGAGATGAATGGAAAAGATGAATAAAGATATTCACTCAATACGAATCAGTTGTGAGCAATGCGGTGGACCACACTTAACGAAAGATTGTCACATTGAACAAACGATGGAACAACGTGAGAATGTTTCCTACATGAACCAAAGGCCAGGAAATAATTATCAAAATAATTATCAACCGCCAAGGCCAAACTTTAGTCGAAATCAAAACATTCTTTACAATCCAAATGGACCCAACAATAACTCATACAACCAATAAGGTCCGAATATCCAACCAACTCAAAACAACACTTTCAATCAACAAAGACCTAGCTTGTATAAACCACCACAACAAACCAAAGAGAAAAAGTCAAATCTGGAAGAAATGGTACAAAAGCTAGTTGAATCTCAAACACAATTTATTGCAACTCAAACCCAAACGAACGAGATGTTTGATCAGTCATTTAGAACTCAACAAGCTTCCATTTTGAATCTAGAAAAACACGTAGGTACTCTTACTAGCATGATGAGTGAGAGGAAACAAGGAAAGCTACCGAGTAATACTGAAGTAAATCCTCGGAATGAGAATGTTAATATGGTATCAACGAATTCTGAAAAACCATCATCCGAAGATGGGAAGGTTTTCGATGTGAGTAACAATGAAGAAGTTACAACACCACCACCACCACCCGAGTATGTAAAGCCAGTGGTGGCACCATACAGACCACCCATCCCATTTCCAAGAAAAGGAGTTGAGTATGAGCAAGTGATAGGTAATAAAGTTTGTGATACCTTTGGAAAGAAGAAGAATAAGAAAGTACAAGAAACAAAAACCGTAAAAGTAAACCCGGTGAAGACAGTTCCACCAAAACTTCCACCAAGGTTGGGTGATCCGGGTGAATTTATTGTTCCTTGTCTACTTAGTGATTGTGTCATGTATGATGCACTAGCATATTTAGGTGTGAGTATAAGTGTTATGCCTCTTTCATTATATAAGAGATTAGGTGTAGGTGAGTTAAGTCCAACGGAAATGAGTGTTCGACTCTTTGATCAAACCATTAAGCACCTAGTTGGAATTTTTCATGACCCGTCCTAATCCATCTGGACGAATACATTACATTTGGTTACATCGCGACGTACTTGACCTCTATATGATATATTTTACAAACACTGCATTCATTTTTAAAAGACAAACTTTCATTACATCAAAAGTTGACAGCATGCATACCATTTCATAATATATCCCAACTATAATTGACTTAATAATAATCTTGATGAACTCAACGACTCGAATTCAACGTCTTTTGAAATATGTCATGAATGACTCCAAGTAATATCTCTAATATGAGCAAATGTACAGCAGAAGATTTCTTTCATACCTGAGAATAAACATGCTTTCAAGTGTCAACCAAAAGGTTTGTGAGTTCATTAGTTTATCATAATCGATCATTTCCATCATTTTAATAGCCCACGAGATTTTCATTTCCATTTCTCATAAATATACGTCCCATGCATAGAGACAAAAATCATTCATATGGATTGAACACCTGGTAACCAACATTAACATCATGCATATAGAATATCTCCAAAACAGAAATCCATCTGTATAATATAAACTCGAAGTACTAAAGCATACTATTTTCCAGTATGGGGGGAGTTAGTGACCGTAGATCTACCTTTAGGATTCGCATCAATTAGGGTGTCTGTTCAATAATTCTTAGGTTACCAAGCTAAAAGGGGTGATATTCGATTCGATAATCCAACCATAGAATGTAGTTTCGATTACTTGTGTCTATTTCGTAAAACATTTATAAAAGCAACGCATGTATTCTCAGTCCCAAAAATATATATTGCAAAAGCATTTAAAAAGGGAGCAAATGAAACTCACCATAGTGTATTTTGTAGTAAAAATACATATGACGACAATGAACAAGTGTAGGGTTGGCCTCGGATTCACGAACCTATATCATTTGTGTACTTATTAATATACATATTTGTAATCGAATAAGTTTATATATATAGAATCTATCAATTATATCATTTTTATATTAATAATATATATATATATATATATATATATATATATATATATATATATATATATATATGTTCCATATATTCATTCTGTATATAAAAATATTAATTTTGTTATGTTATATGTATTAAATATATCATTTATATGTTAATAACAGTATTTATAATAATACCAAAATGATATTAATAGAGGTAAAAAGGTTTATAACACTTGATTACATCCGGACGAAATCCATATCGATTATAAACGATTCACAACAGTTGATTACATCGCGAGGTATTTGACCTCTATATGACACATTTTACAAACATTGCATTCAATTTTAAAAGACATTCTTTCTTTACAACGAAAATTGATGGCATGCATACAATTTCAGAATATATCCAACTATAATTGACTTAATAATAATCTTGATGAACTCGACGACTCGAATGCAACGTCTTTTGAAATATGCCATGAATGACTCCAAGTAATGTTTCTAAAATGAGCAAATGCACAGCGGAAGATTTCTTTCATACCTGAGAATAAACATGCTTTCAATTGTCAACCAAAAGGTTGGTGAGTTCATTAGTTTATCGTAAATAATCATTTCATAATTTTAATAGACCACAAGATTTCATATTTCCATTTCTCATAAACATACGTCCCATGCATAGAGACAAAAATATCATTCATATGGATTGAACACCTGGTAACCGACATTCACAATATGCATATAAGAATATCCCCATCATTCCGGGATCCTCCTTCGGACATGATATAAATTTCAAAGTACTAAAGCATCCGGTACTTTGGATGGGGCTTGTTGGGCCCGATAGATCTATCTTTAGAGTTCGCGTCAATTAGGGTGTCTGTTCCCTAATTCTTAGATTACCAGACTTAATAAAAAGGGGCATACTCAGTTTCGATCATTCAACCATATAATGTAGTTTCAATTACTTGTGTCTATTTCGTAAAACAGTTATAAAAACAGCGCATGTATTCTCAGTCCCAAATATATATATTGCAAAAGCATTTAAAAAGGGATTAATGAAACTCACCTAATGTATTTTGTAGTAAAAATACATATGACTATATTGAACAATGCAGGGTTGACCTCGGATTCACGAACCTATATCAATTGTATATTTATTAAAACATATAATTGTAATCGAGCAAGTTTATATATATTATTATTAATAATATACTTGTTATATTTCATGTTATTTGGATCATTTTAATATATTTAATTTATATATTTTATATAGTTAATATTTATCATTATTTATATTATACATATATATGTAAGGTTTTATATATGATAACAATATATATTTGTGTATTAACTGATACATTTTATATATATAATTTAGTAATTATCATTTTAATAATAACCATATAATGATACGTAATATTAATATTATTATAATGTATTGTTGTATAAAATATCTATTTGTAATAATACCAGTATTGAATTGACAAGAATGATAATAGTAATGATAATAATAATAGTAATAATATTAGTAGTAATAGTATCTATTTTAATGTATATGGTAATCTTAATAAAAATTCTAATTTTGATAATTTTAATTAAAATGATACTTTTAGTAAATGATAATAATATCAGTGCTAATAATACATATCAGATTTATCCTAAGTTTCTTATAATTTCTAAACTTATAACTACAGTTTCTATAACTTAAATTTGTAATCGTATTCATAATTGTACCTATATTCAAATAATTATGGCCATTTTTCATAATTTTTATCGTATCACTTTTATTATTAATTTTGTAACATGAATGTTGTTAATATGTTCATAATCATCTTAATGACGATAATCATAATATTACAATAATAATCATAATAATATTAATAATAATAATAATACTAATACTAATACTAGTAATAATAATAATAATATAGTGATAATAATAATAATAATAATAATAATAATACTTAATGATAATATTAGTAATAATAATAATGATAATACTATTAATTAGATAAATGATAATAATAATAATTATACTTTAATTCTTAGGAACTAATAACACTTATCTTAATAATAACCATAATCAATAATAATGATAACAATAATAATAATAATAATAATAATAATGATAATAATAATAATAATAATTATAATAATAATGAAGTAATAACAATAACAATAAAAGACTACTACCTCACAAGAATAGGTTCCAAAAAGAATATAATTGCCCTTGCCCGGACTCGAACCCGAGACCTCTCGGATACACACAAACAACCTTAACCAACTGATCCATTCGATTTTTACTGATTATAACTCTTCTAAATATTATTTAACCTATTAACTTCTGTTTCCCTTTCATCTTCTCTTCAAACATATAAATCGGCCAAGACAGTTTTAAATTGTCCCAATTAAGATATTTTAAAACATTTGTAAATAATAGAAATCAGATGTCAGATGTTAGCATTAAAAGGAAAACAAGAAAAAAAAATAAAAAATAAAAAAATAAAAATAAAAACTGCTACTGCAGTCTCGACGCATACAGAAAAAAAATAAATCTTGATTTTTAATTGGAGATCGTTTTAACAAAAACTTACTTCATGAAATAGGTTGCAAAACCCCTTTAGAAACTATCTGTGTACCTAATTGAATCTGAAACATCGAATTAAAAACGAATTTTGAGAAGAACTATTATTTTGACTTTTGAAAATATATCTTTGACTTCGAAATTCGACTTTGATTTTATGAATTAAGAACTGAAACTTTATATATAGATTAAATGAAGGATTTCTAACAATCCTCCATTTATAGATTTTTAAATGCGACACAGAGTCGTGATTTGGCTCAAAAGTTGAAGAACGGGTTTTGCAGTCTGTTTAAAAAAAATTATTAATTTAACTAATTTAATAGTATTGGGTTGTTGAAATTGATATTGGAAATGGAAGGTAGTTCGAATGGATCCAATATTATAATGAATTAGTCGATCTTATAATGGAATCAGTCGACAGCCAGTACAAATATAACAGGAATTAAATAAGAAAAAAATATATAAAAGCAGATTACGTTATCTACTGAGTTTAGATGTTTTCTATTGATTGAATCACAATAGGGGACAGAAACAAGATAATGCTACAGATTGAGAGCTACTGATAACAGATCCTGATTCCAAATGAGTACGTTCTATAATATAATGTATATTAATATATTAATTATTAGTAATTATAATTAATTAAAATCCTATTAATAATTGAATTAATAATAATAATAGTAATAATAATAATAATGTTAATATTATCAAATAATACTAAAAATGATATCAATAATAATTTATAATAATAATAATACTAATTATTAATGGTAATGGTAATAATAATATCTAATAATAATACTAATATTAATCATAAATACTAAAATTAAAATTTTATTATTAGTTATAATACTAATGATATTAATAATCTTAATAAAGATAATAATAATACATAACCATTTATAGTAATTAAAATTATAATCTTACTACTAATTATGATATGAATAATGATAACAACAATACTAATAACACTAATATTAATAGTAGTTATTTAACAATTCAGTTGTATCAATTTCATATTTATGTAATATACAAAATATTAATAATAACTTTGTTATTAATATTAACTACATATTCTAATAATAGTAGTGAAAGTAATATTAATATTAGTAAAGGTAACAACTTAATTGCATTAGATTTCTTATCTATATCTATTATCTATAACAGTATAACTAATACTGATATTAATTATTAATATTAATATTAGTATTAATAATAATAATGAAAGTAATAAAATCTTATTTAATTTGTTTAATAATATATTGTTAATTATGTAATATTTAATAATCATATAATATATTATATAGTAACTTTTACTGAATCTTTATCATTTAACTATATATATATATATTATTTAATAATATACATAAATCTCATATGTCTATATATTCATTTTAAATTTTACTTAATTATTTTGTATCTTATTTAACATATCTAATTCCAATGTTTAAATTATATTTTATAATTTTAAATTACTACACATATTTATATTTACATATATATATATGTACAATTTTATTTACAAACAATGGTTCGTGAATCATCGGAATTAGTCAGAGAGTAATTGATTACGTGACTATAGTTCCAAAACTTTTGAGGTTAAAAATTACAGACTTTGCTTATCGTGTCAGAAACATATAAAGATAAAGTTTAAATTTAGTCAGAAATTCTCGGGTCGTCACAATAATAATAATAATAATAATAATAATAATAATAATAATAATAATAATAATAATAATAATAATAATAATAATAATATTAATAATAATAATAATATTAATGATAGTAAATGTAAAAATATTAATTTTATTGTCATTGCTAATTATGATGATGATTTTAGTAACTATCTAATAATACTCATGATAACATAATAATAATATTTATAACGATAATAATCATAATAATAACTATGATAATTATAATACTAATAATAATTATAACACTAGTAGCAATAATAATAATAATAATAATAATGTTAATTATAACATGATACAAGTACTGATTTTAATGAAACTAATAATAATACTCATAGTAATATTAGTGGTAATAATAATTTTAGTTATGATAATAACACTTATTTAAATGATAATAATGTGTAATTGCTTTATTATAGTAACACTAATAATTAACTTAACCATAATATTAATAATCATAGTTGTGGTTATAATTATGACAATAAGTTAATAACAATATTTGCTAATTAATACTTTTATTAGTAATAATAATAATATTAGTGGCCATAATATTAATAATAATAACACTAAAAATAACAATAACAATAATCATAATGATAATGTTAATAATATTAATAATACTTAACATGACAATAACAATAATAATAATAGTAATAATTAGTATTAACAATAATAATAATAATAATGATAATAATAATTATATTAATGGAAATAGGAAGAAAATGTATACCCTTCTAAAAGAATGCTCCAGACGGGACTCGAACCCAAGACCTCTCGCAAACCAACACAGCATCCTAACCATTCTTCTATTTTCGTTTATCTGACTAAACCCAGACCCAAAATTATATAAACCTTCCTTTCTGTTTCCCCCTTTTTTTTTCTCTTCTTCATCTTCTTCACCAAATTAATTAATCAGAAAGTAAATTCCTTCTTAACAGTGAATTGGTTTTTATGATTTGAAAATGAAATAGTAGCAAATTGTAGGGATTTATTTTGATCATCATACTTGATTAAATAAAAAATAAATAATAAATAAACAATGCAGCAGCAGCGACAGTAGCTGCATACGCGTAGGGAAAAAAATTAAAACATATAAACTCAAGAATTTGTTTGGGTTTTATACTTTAAATTAAAATAGAAGTAAATCGGTTGTAAGGTTCTTATTTAACAGAACAGAGGAGGAAAGAATTACAAATAGCAGAATAAAAAATATCACGAAGAACAAAAAAAAAAAAAAAAACTCAAACATTGATTTTGAATTTGAGACCGTTTTAGACTACGATTTCTACATGAAAAAGGTTTAAAATCCTTCCTAGAAACTCTCTTAATCTTCAATTTAACTTGAATCATAACAATGAGGTCGAATTTTACCAAGAACAAATTGTTTGACTTTTGGAATTCAAAGTTTGACCTCAAAATTTGGATTCGATATTAGAAATTGAGTTTTGAAAATTTGCAGATAGTTTGCATATGTGATTCCTAACAAAATAGCAATAATACATTTTGAACTTTTATTCGAATTCGAGGTTTTGGATTTGAATGTTCAGAACAGAGGTGTCGGCTAAAAAAAAATTATTAGTTTAACAGATATTGTAAATTGCAGGTAGTTATAGTTGATATTGGATAATAAGAATTAAATGGTGTTTGTCACTAACATTGTGAGATAACGATCAATTATAAGGAGATAAGGGAGTCGACAGGATCAATCTCAAGGACAGAATAAATAAATAAAATATTAAAGAGTTGCTATCCATCTGTATCAGATTTGTACGACCTAGATTCACTATGTAACAATTTTTGT
Source organism: Rutidosis leptorrhynchoides (assembly GCF_046630445.1). Lineage (NCBI taxonomy): Eukaryota > Viridiplantae > Streptophyta > Magnoliopsida > Asterales > Asteraceae > Rutidosis > Rutidosis leptorrhynchoides. The sequence continues at coordinate 719,849,998 of NC_092333.1, forward strand.
AATTTTCTGTTTGATCGAATATGAAGATATCGACTTGTAACAGAAATCCAGACCGGATGTTCAATCAGATAGGATCGATTGGCTATAACAGATTCCATTTATGTAGCTTTTTAGTTTATTTTTAATTAATATTAATAATAATAATTTTATTAATAATAACTAATAAAATAAATAATAATACTGAAATATTATTAATTATAATAACATAATAATATTGTTAATAATAAATATTATAATAATAATATTTAGAATAATTATGCTAATAGTTATAATAATGTTTTAAATGATATTATTAATGATCACATTAATAAATTGTATTATTTATAATAATGGTAATATATATAGTAATAATAATGATTCTTAATGATAATATATATATATATATATATATATATATATATATATATATATATATATATATATATATATATATATATATAATGTAATATTATTAATACAAATAATAATATTAATATTAATATTAATATTAATATTAATATTAATACAATAATGAGAGTAGTAATAACAAAATTGATATAACAAATTATGCTTATCAAATCTCATATGTATATATATACTATATATTAAGTTAATGATACTGGTATCGACATTAATAATAAAGGTAATATATTAATTTGTAATTAAGTTTAATATAATAATATTACATTTTATTAATTATGTAATACTTATACTATGTAATAACATATTTGAATATTTAATATTTACATATATTATTTTTATATTACTATATACATGTAATATTAGTTGTGTACAATATTCATATATATTTCTATATATATTTATTTTAATAACATCTTAATTATTTAGTATATTATACTTAACATATTTAATTCAAATTAATATATATATACATATATATATATATATATATATATACTTATATTTATATTTACATATATATATTTATTTTATATATTTAATTACACACAATTGTTCGTGAATCGTCGGGCATAGCCAAAGATCAAATGCATTCATAAAAAAAAAATAGTTCAAACATTTTGAGATTCGATTAAATAGACTTTGCTTATCATGTCGAGATCATATAAAGATTAAGTTTAAATTTGATCAGAAATTTTCAGGTCGTCACAGTACCTACCCGTTAAAGAAATTTCGTCCCAAAATTTGATTAGGATAGTTATGGCTGTCAATAAATATGTTTTTATGACGCATGTGAGTTGGTAAATAGAGTTTCATCATTATTGAGTAATATAGATAAAAAGATTCGATTATGTGAAGCGTACGAGTGAAGCTATCACCACAGAGTGAAATTAGGAATCAAAGATCCGTCTTAACTTTTGACGTGGTAACGGTTGAATTTCGGAATTCAAGGGATTTAAAGAAAATTTTTGAAATCTACAAGATTTGATTCTTCGGTGAATAAGGAAATTAAGATCTCTATAATTAAATACGGTGATCTGTCTCAATTACTCTGTTTGATATTTCCATTATAAATTAAACTCTTCCGTTCCATTATTCTCACCATTCCTATACTTTCTTTCTTAGTTCGTACATCCAAAAGATTGTGAAAATGCTTAATCCAGTTCTAATCCTTGATATTTTCCTAATTATCATTTCTGTCATCCTTCTTTTCAATCTTCCACCAGAAAAATCTGTTTACTTTTACTATTACCTTGGGGTGATACTATTCTTAATTCTACCGTATCTTTATATTGCTATTCATATTAATATCCACGGTTTGTAACCTCCATTTTGTTATTTGGTTTTATATTTTCTTTTATATTTTGGAGCTCTTTGCCTTTTTATTATCTTCTCGATCTCTATTAAAGCGAGTAACGGTCCAGCATTCGTAAGTATAAAATTTCAAATGAACATGACTAATGTTCTAAGAGGGAGATTGTGATAGCACGATCTGGATTGGTTAAATTACCAGAATTCAAGAGAAACGATAGAATTATCAAGGGAATATGTTCTCGGTATGTTTGCAGATTAGGTAGAATGTAAGAGTCGTGTAACATGGCCTATGATGACGGTAGAGTCTGTGAATCATCACGTTCCATTTAGAAACTCAGCATGACTTACTGTAATATAATCACGTTGATCAAGTGTCATTATATTATACTAACTCATGCTTCATTTCCCAACACTACTTCAAAATCATTCATAATTGTAACTCAAATTTTAAAGAAAATTAGAAACTAAAGTAGTTTCCTTTATGACGTAATATAGGTAGCACGAAGAGATAAATAATTTCGGACGAGAATATTTATGAAAATATCTTCGGAAATATCAAAGATATTTATGATAATATTTTGAAATTTCTAAGTTCGATGGTTGATGAAGAAAGATTTTCCGCAAGATTTTAACATGAGTATGGAGCAAAATATTCGTTGAAGGTTTCATCAGATCCAGAATTACCAGGTTTCTTTGAATATATGGTATGGTCCTTGTATTTGGCCTTGGTCTCCTTCATGGTTTGCTTAATCTGTTTTTCATTACCAAATTTTCTATCGAGCGCTCCTAGCACTCCCTTCTTTATCATCAAACTTTTGGCCGTTTAGACCATCTACAATTTTACTATTTCCTCTGCATTTAATGCTACGATATCTGAATCATCGGTTATCAATTCGAGGTGGTTTCAAGAAAATTGTGTTTTTAGATGATTAAACGTTGATGGTAATATGGTGGAATATAAAAGGTTTCCCGGTAACAATAAAAGAGCACGCGTATATATCAAGGTTATAATAAGGCTAATTCAAATGAAAAGTCGAAGTTGACTTGCTGGAGCTGTGACAAAATTTGCTACTTTGAAAGGGATTACCAAGTTATTTTGGGTAATAATGACACTAAGGAATTAGCACAGCTACGTGTTAAACGTTTACTCAGTTTCCGAGAGTTCTTCAGGTGCATAACTATATGCATAAATCTTTCCTTCCGCAGATGAAGTGCGGTTGGTTCATCCTCTCGATTGAGGTGTTTTCAAGAATCATGAAAGGTTTGAATGCAGATTGTAATCGTCAAGATACAAATGAGGTTTAAGATGAATTCAAGTGGCAAACTTGAAGAATTGTTTAGTTTCATATGTTATAATCAATATTTTAATTCATTTTAATTGTCTAATATTGACAGTCCACAGTTAGCAGTCCAAAATTTTTAGTTCAACAATTCATATATAGTTTAATATATAATAGTCGAATTAATTAATACGTGTCGTGACCCGTTAAATACATGTCTCAGACTCGATCACAACTCAAAGTATATATATTATTGTAGAATCAACCTCAACCCTGTATAGCTAACTCAAGCATTACTGCATATAGAGTGTCTATGGTTATTCCAAATAATATATATAGATGCGTCGATATGATATGTCAAAACCTTGTATACGTGTCCCGATATTTAAAGTGCGTAAAATAAATAACAGAAAGTAAATGACGATAAATAAAATTGCGAGAATTAAAGTTGCGATAAATAAAATGCGATAAATAAATTGCGATAAATAAATTGCGATAAATAAAAGGTAATACGGAATTAACAGTTAGCTAGGAACAGTTAGCTAGAATTTTGTTAGCATGGATTCTTAACAAAATTTCTCATAGTTAATTTGTTTGTTTCTAACAAATTTTATTTTGTGAAATGTTTTCTTCATTATGTCACTTGTTGGATTCTAATAAGTCAAAATCCAATTATGAGATTGAATAAAAATGGTTACTCTGTGGTGAACGGATTCGTATAGCTGTGGGTGTAAGTAGGATAGTAAATGACTATTGAATCAGATTCAAAGAATGTACAGTGTAACTTACTAATGTGAAAACTAAATATTCCTCGAGTATTACCTACCCGTTAAAATATTTTCACCATTGACAGTTTGTACGAAAGAATTTTTAATTACAATCTTTATGAAAATATATATACATATATATTTTCTTCAGATGTGGTCATGGATTTAATGAGTTAATATGATATTAATCTCATTTGATTTACCGTTAGAACTAGAATATATAATCTCTAAAACATTAGAAATTACATAATCGTTATGCAGAACGAAGATAAATGATGTAGAACAATTTGTAAAATGATGATTAAGTTTGAGGTATGGATTGTGATGTTGAGACGTGTGTTGTTGATGGTACGGGTGTTGTTGCTGGTGGTTCTATTGATGTCGGTGATGTTGCTGAAGCTGATAAGTTCTGCATCATATTCTCCCAATTGATTACGCGAGCACGAAATTCGTTAACTTCTCCTATTATTCCGGGATGATTGTCGGTCGGAACGAGCGGATGAATAAGGTTTTGAATTTTAGATAGAATATAATTGTGGCGAGATACTCTAGAAATGAGTGTGGAAATGATGTTTCGAATGGGTTCGCCGGTAAATGCTTCAGGTTCTTCGCCGAGAGGTGAATTCGGTTGGTGAAAAGGATCGCCTTCTTCGCGTCTCCATTGATTAAGTCGACTACGCTAATTGGTTGATTCATTCTGGTGACGCTGCTTTTGGAGCTTAGGTGAACATCCATGTCGGAATAGTTGTCGGGTTCCGAAGTACTTGAACTAGTGACAAGTTCCATTTCGTACGATTGAGTAAAGGATTTGTCGATAGGAAATGATTTCCGGCAATCGGATGGTATTCTAATGACATAGAATATCTATATACAAAACAAAAGATTTCGTAGATTACAGAGGTAATTACGGAATATACCAGGCAAAGTTTATAGTAATAGGTACGCTAAGATATGATTTAGCAGATACGTTAAGATATGAATTTTGTCTATACACTATTCATGCAGTCAATGCAATAAGATGTGTCTAGACTAAGAATGATAAGCAAGTAATTCCCTAAGAATGATTAGCAGGTAATTTTTGACACGGAATGATAAGCAAAACTTTTGACATGCAGAAACGGTCGAAGTCTAGACTCACTAATGCATCTAAACAACTATCAGTCAGACACACTAATGCAAGACCTGGTTCGCTAAGACTGAAATGTCCCGTTCATATTGATTATAAACGTTCCATATTAAATGATTTCGTTGCGAGGTTTTGGCCTCTATATGAGACGTTTTTCAAAGACTGCATTCATTTTTAAAACAACCATAACCTTTATTTTATCAATAAAGGTTTCAAAAGCATTACGTAGATTATCAAATAATGATAATCTAAAATATACTATTTACACACGACCATTACATAATGGTTTACAATAGAAATATATTACATCGACATATGTTTCTTAAATGCAGTTTTTACACAATATCATACAGACATGGACTCCAAATCTTGTCCTTATTTTAGTATGCAACAGCAGAAGCTCTTAGTATTTACCTGAGAATAAACATGCTTTAAACGTCAACAAAAATGTTGGTGAGTTATAGGTTTAACCTATATATATATCAAATCGTAACAATAGACCACAAGATTTCATATTTCAATACGCATCCCATACATAGAGATAAAAATCATTCATATGGTGAACACCTGGTAACCGACATTAACAAGATGCATATATAAGAATATCCCCATCATTTCGGGACACCCTTCGGATATGATATAAATTTCGAAGTACTAAAGCATTCTGTACTTTGGATGGGGTTTGTTAGGCCCAATAGATCTATCTTTAGGATTCACGTCAATTAGGGTGTCTGTTCCCTAATTCTTAGATTACCAGACTTAATAAAAAGGGGCATATTCGATTTTGATAATTCAACCATAGAATGTAGTTTTACGTACTTGTGTCTATTTTGTAAATCATTTATAAAACCTGCATGTATTCTCATCCCAAAAATATTAGATTTTAAAAGTGGGACTATAACTCACTTTCACAGATTTTTACTTCGTCGGGAAGTAAGACTTGGCCACTGGTCGATTCACGAACTTATAACAAATATGTACATATATATCAAAGTATATTCAAAATATATTTACAACACTTTTAATACATTTTGATGTTTTAAGTTTATTAAGTCAGCTGTCCTCGTTAGTAACCTACAACTAGTTGTCCAACGTTAGATGTATAGAAAAAAATTGATATATATCATCTTGAATCAATCCACGACCCAGTGTATACACGTCTCATGCTAGATCACAACTCAAAGTATATATATTTTTGGAATCAACCTCAACCCTGTATAGCTAACTCCCACATTACTGCATATAGAGTGTCTATGGTTGTTCCAAATAATATATATACATGGGTCGATATGATATGTCAAAATATTTGCATACGTGTCTATGGTATCCCAAGATTACATAATATATTAGAATACATGTATAATACAATATAAGTTAGCTATGATATGATTAATATAGATTTGTTACCAATTTTCACGTTGCTACAACAAGAAAAATTATCCAATTTTGTTTTACCCATAACTTCTTCATTTTAAATCCGTTTTGAGTGAATCAAATTGCTATGGTTTCATATTGAACTCTATTTTATGAATCTAAACAGAAAAAGTATAGGTTTATAGTCGGAAATATAAGTTACACGTCATTTTTGTAAAGGTAGTCATTTCAGTCGAAAGAACGACGTCTAGATGACCATTTTAGAAAACATACTTCCACTTTGAGTTTAATCACGATTTTTGGATATAGTTTCATGTTCATAAGAAAAATCATTTTCCCAGAAGAACAACTTTTAAATCAAAGTTTATCATAGTTTTTAATTAACTAACTCAAAACAGTCCGCGGTGTTACTACGACGGCGTATGTTCGGTTTTACAGTGTTCTTCGTGTTTTCAGGTTTTAAATCATTAAGTTAGCATATCATATAGATATAGAACATGTGTTTAGTTGATTTTAAAATTCAAGTTAGAAGGATTAACTTTTGTTTGCGAACAAGTTTAGAATTAACTAAACTATGTTCTAGTGATTACAAGTTTAAACCTTCGAATAAGATAGCTTTATATGTATGAATCGAATGATGTTATGAACATCATTACTACCTCAAGTTTTCTGGATAAATCTATTGGAAATGAAAAAAAAATGGATCTAGCTTCAAAGGATCCTTGGATGGCTTGAAAGTTCTTGAAGCAGAATCATGACACGAAAACAAGTTCAAGTAAGATTTTCACTCGAAATAAGATTGTTATAGTTATAGAAATTGAATCAAAGTTTGAATATGAGTATTACCTTGTATTAGAAAGATATCTTACTGTAAATAAGAAAGATTTCTTGAGGTTGGATGATCACTCTACAAGATTGGAGGTAAGCTAGCAAACTTGGAAGTATTCTTGATTTTATGAAACTAGAACTTGTAGAATTTATGAAGAACACTTAGAACTTGAAGATATAACTTGAGAGAGATCAATTAGATGAAGAAAATTGAAGAATGAAAGTATTTGTAGGTGTTTTTGGTCGTTGGTGTATGGATTAGATATAAAGGATATGTAATTTTGTTTTCATTTAAATAAGTCATGAATGATTACTCATATTTTTGTAATTTTATGAGATATTTCATGCTAGTTGCCAAATGATGGTTCCCACATGTGTTAGGTGACTCACATGGGCTGCTAAGAGCTGATCATTGGAGTGTATATACCAATAATACATACATCTAAAAGCTGTGTATTGTACGAGTACGAATACGGGTGCATACGAGTAGAATTGTTGATGAAACTGAACGAGGATGTAATTGTAAGAATTTTTGTTAAGTAGAAGTATTTTGATAAGTGTCTTGAAGTCTTTCAAAAGTGTATGAATACATATTAAAACACTACATGTATATACATTTTAACTGAGTCGTTAAGTCATCGTTAGTCGTTACATGTAAGTGTTGTTTTGAAACTTTTAGGTTAACGATCTTGTTAAATGTTGTTAATCCATTGTTTATTAAATCAAATGAGATGTTAAATTATTACATTTTCATGATATCATGATGTATTAATATATCTTAATATGATATATATACATTAAATGTCGTTACAACGATAATCGTTACATATATGTCTCGTTTCAAAATCATTAAGTTAGTAGTCTTGTTTTTACATATGTAGTTCATTGTTAATATACTTAATGATATGTTTACTTATCATAATATCATGTTAACTATATATATATCCATATATATGTCATCATATAGTTTTTACAAGTTTTAACGTTCGTAAATCGCCGGTCAACTTGGGTGGTCAATTGTCTATATGAAACCTATTTTAATTAATCAAGTCTTAACAAGTTAGATTGCTTAAAATGTTGGAAACACTTAATCATGTAAATAAAAATTTCATTTAATATATATATAAACATGGAAAAGTTCGGGTCACTACAAAGACCACCGCTCTGATACCAACTTTCATGACCCGTCCTAATCCATCTGGACGAATACATTACATTTGTTTACATCGGGAGGTACTTGACCTCTATATGATACATTTTACAAACACTGCATTCATTTTTAAAAGACAAACATTCATTACATCAAAAGTTTACAGCATGCATACCATTTCATAATATATCCCAACTATAATTGACTTAATAATAATCTTGATGAACTCAACGACTCGAATGCAACGTCTTTTGAAATATGTCATGAATGACTCCAAGTAATATCTCTAATATGAGCAAATGTACAGCGGAAGATTTCTTTCATACCTGAGAATAAACATGCTTTCAAGTGTCAACCAAAAGGTTGGTGAGTTCATTAGTTTATCATAATCGATCATTTCTATCATTTTAATAGACCACGAGATTTTCATTTCCATTTTTCATAAATATACGTCCCATGCATAGAGACAAAAATCATTCATATGGATTGAACACCCGGTAACCGACATTAACATCATGCATATAGAATATCCCCAAAATAGAAATCCATCTGTATAATATAAACTCGAAGTACTAAAGCATACCATTTTACAGTATGGGGGGAGTTAGTGCCCGTAGATCTACCTTTAGGATTCGCGTCAATTAGGGTGTCTGTTCCCTAATTCTTAGGTTACCAAGCTAAAAGGGGTGATATTCGATTCGATAATCCAACCATAGAATGTAGTTTCGATTACTTGTGACTATTTCGTAAAATATTTATAAAAGCAACGCATGTATTCTCAGTCCCAAAAATATATATTGCAAAAGCATTTAAAAAGGGAGCAAATGAAACTCACCATAGTGTATTTTGTAGTAAAAATGCATATGACGACAATGAACAAGTGTAAGGTTGGCCTCGGATTCACGAACCTATATCATTTGTGTACTTATTAATATACATATTTGTAATCGAATAAGTTTATAGATATAAAATCTATTAATTATATCATTTTTATATTAATAATATATATATATGTTCCATATATTCATTCTGTATATAAAAATATTAATTTTGTTATGTTATATGTATTAAATATATCATTTATATGTTAATTACAGTAGTTATAATAATACCAAAATGATATTAATAGAGGTAAAAAGGTTTATATCACTTGATATTATTTGTAAGGTAATAATGTTAATAGTTCTATTAATAATAATAATAATAATAATAATAATAATAATAATAATAATAATAATAATAATAATAATAATGATAGTAAATGTAAAAATATTAATTTTATTGTCATTGCTAATTATGACGATGATTTTAGTAACTATCTAATAATACTCATGATAACATAATAATAATATTTATAACGATAATAATCATAATAATAACTATGATAATTATAATACTAATAATAATTATAACACTAGTAGCAATAATAATAATAATAATAATAATAATAATAATAATAATAATAATAATAATAATAATAATAATAATAATAATAATAATAATAATTATAATAATAATAATGTTAATTATAACATGATACAAGTACTGATTTTAATGAAACTAATAATAATACTCATAATAACACTTATTTAAATGATAATAATGTGTAATTGCTTTATTATAGTAACACTAATAATTAACTTAACCATAATATTAATAATCATAGTTGTGGTTATAATTATGATAATAACAATATTTGCTAATTAATACTTTTATTAGTAATAAGAATAATATTAGTGGCCATAATATTAATAATAATAACACTAAAAATAACAATAACAATAATCATAATGATAATGTTAATAATATTAATAATACTTAACATGACAATAACAATAATAACAGTAATAATTAGTATTAACAATAATAATAATAATAATAATAATAATAATAATAATAATAATAATAATAATTATTATTATATTAATGGAAATAGGAAGAAAATGTATACCCTTCTAAAAAGAATGCTCCAGACGGGACTCGAACCCAAGACCTCTCGCAAACCAACACATCATCCTAACCATTCTTGTATTTTCGTTTATCTGTCTAAACCCAGACCCATAATTATATAAACCTTCCTTTCTGTTTCCCCCTTTTTTTCTCTTCTTCATCTTCTTCACCAAATTAATTAATCAGAAAGTAAATTCCTTCTTAACAGTGAATTGGTTTTAATGATTTGAAAATGACATAGTAGCAAATTGTAGGGATTTATTTTGATCATCATACTTGATTAAATAAAAAAATAAATAATAAATAAACAATGCAGCAGCAGCGACAGTAGCTGCATACGCGTAGGGAAAAAAAATTAAAACATATAAACTCAAGAATTTGTTTTGGGTTTTATACTTTAAATTAAAATAGAAGTAAATCGGTTGTAAGGTTCTTGTTTAACATAACAGAGGAGGAAAGAATTACAAATAGCAGAAAAAAAAAATATCACGAAGAACACAAAAAAAAACTCAAACATTGATTTTGAATTTGAGACCGTTTTAGACTACGATTTTTACATGAAAAAGGTTTAAAATCCTTCCTAGAAACTCTCTTAATCTTCAATTTAACTTAAATCATAACAATGAGGTCGAATTTTACCAAGAACAAATTGTTTGACTTTTGGAATTCAAAGTTTGACCTCAAAATTTGGATTCGATATTAGAAATTAAGTTTTGAAAATTTGCAGATAGTTTGCATATGTGATTCCTAACAAAACAGCAATAATACATTTTGAACTTTTATTCGAATTCGAGGTTTTGGATTTGAATGTTCAGAACAGAGGTGTCGGCTAAAAAAAAATTATTAGTTTAACAGATATTGTAAATTGCAGGTAGTTATAGTCGATATTGGATAATAAGAATTAAATGGTGTTTGTCACTAACATTGTGAGATAACGATCAATTATAAGGAGATAAGGGAGTCGACAGGATCAATCTCAAGGACAGAATAAATAAAAAAATATTGAAGAGTTGCTATCCATCTGTATCAGATTTGTACGGCCTAGATTCACTATGTAACAATTTTTGTAATTTTCTGTTTGATCGAATATGAAGATATCGACTTGTAATAGAAATCCAGATAGGATGTTCAATCAGATAGGATCGATTGGCTATAACAGATTCCATTTATGTAGCTTTTTTGTTTATTTTTAATTAATATTAATAATAATAATTTTATTAATAATAACTAATAAAACAAATAATAATACTGAAATATTATTAATTATAATAACATAATAATATTGTTAATAATAATTATGATAATAATAATATTTAGAATAATTATGCTAATAGTTATAATAATGTTTTTAAATGATATTATTATTGATCACATTAATAAATTGTATTATTTATAATAATGGTAATATATATAGTAATAATAATGATTCTTAATGATAATACTTAATAATAATACTAGTGATATCAAGTTACATGTTTCAATTATATTATATTACATAATATATATATATATATATATATATATATATATATATATATATATATATATATATATATATATATATATATATATATATTATGTAATATTAATAATACAAATATTAATATTAATATTAACATTAATATTAATACAATAATGAGAGTAGTACTAACAAAATTGATATAATAAATTATGCTTATCAAATCTCATATGTATATATATACTATATATTAAGTTAATGATACTGGTATCGATATTAATAATAAAGGTAATATATTAATTTGTAATTAAGTTTAATATAATAATATTACATTTTATTAATTATGTAATACTTATACTATTTAATAACATATTCGAATATTTAATATTTACATATATTATTTTTATATTACTATATTCATGTAATATTAATTGTGTACAATATTCATATATATTTCTATATATATTTATTTTAATAACATCTTAATTATTTAGTATATTACTTAACATATTTAATTCAAATTAATATATATATATATATATATATATATATATATATATATATATATATATATATATATATATATATATATATATATATACTTATATTTATATTTACATATATATATTTATTTTATATATTTAATTACACACAATTGTTCGTGAATCGTCGGGCATAGCCAAAGGTCAAATGCATTCATAAAAAAAAAATAGTTCAAACATTTTGAGATTCGATTAAATAGACTTTGCTTATCATGTCGAGATCATATAAAGATTAAGTTTAAATTTGATCGGAAATTTCCGGGTCGTCATAGAATTGCTGACAACCTACCCGTTCAAGTAGGTAATTTAACCTTTCTAGTAGAATTTATTGTCATTGACATAGAAGAGGACTCAAACATTCCTCTAATTTTAGGTCGACCATTCTTAGCGTCCACCGGGGCGTTATTTGATGTAAGAGAGGGTAGAATGACACTTAGTGATGGTGACAAATCGGTCACCTTTGTGAGTCGAAAGGCTAAATCTCCACCAACCAAAACCGTTGAACTAACAAAAATGATTGGTAAGAACCATGTTGTTTTACCAACTCCAACGGTAGTGCTTAACAATAATAAAATTCCCAAGTGTGGGGAAAATGAAGTAACACCTAAGGATGACCTGATAACAAAAAACCCCGTTGTTGATACGAAATTAAATGACCCCGTTATTAATAGTTCAATGAAGAAACTTATTAAATGGATTCGCGATGCTAGAACCAAGGGGAACTTTAAGTTATGTAACCGGTTAGTATCCAATCTATCGCCTAAAGAAAAGGCGAAACTAGTTGAATTTGTGGATATTACACAGGAATCCGACCAATGGCTTAAAGCAAAAGTCACAGATATGCAAGTTGATTATGGTCCAAGAGAAATTGACGATGAAGCTAATCACAATTTTGACACCACAGCTACCTAAGTGTGGGGAGATTCAAATGTTCTAAGAAAAAAATGCTGTCTAGAGTTAGTTGTTCTGTTCTCGTGTAGTTTCGAGAATGGAATCCGATTGGTCTTTTCCAATAGCAGACACTAAAGAACTAGTTTTCTCCCTCAATTCTGAATTTTTGTTTTGTAGGTTTTGTATGAAATTAATTTGCTTTTTAAATTTAAGTTTTGTGTGAATTTAAAAACAAAATTTACTTTATTTCATTAATTTAAAAAAATGATATCTAAAATTCGTCGTGAGTTAAAGACTAGGTCATAGAATTGAAATTGCTTTACCCAAGGATGGGGCGAAAAATTTTGTTATCATTATTTTTAATATTATTGATCTAAAGTATACCAAAAAAATAAATAAAAAATATAAAAAAAAATTAAAAAACCCGAAATCTTTGTTTTTAAAACAATCGCTTTAAAATGACAATTTTTAAATTTTATCGAGGGATGGACTAGGTAAACGTACCGAAACTACCTCTACCTACAGTAAAAGGAAACAAAATTTTAAAAAATTATTCATTTAAATTGTTTTAAGAAATAAAGGTTTTATAAAAAAATATATATATGTATATATGTTTGTAGTCTATCTTATGTACAAAACAGGGTAAAACAGCGCACTTTCAAAGACTGACATTAAGTTCAGCAAAAGCTACTAATTTTGACGATAAGACGCAAAACATATGTGAAATTACAACAAAAGGAATGAACAATGAGGCGCGCCATCTATCATTCGACGAGCTTAGTAATTACAAACTGAGTATTTTTAATTACTTTTCTACACTAATCACCCTCATGAATTTATAGTTATAGTCTGATTTCATGCAAATGAGGGCATTGCATGATCTCAAGTGTGGGGAAGGGTTATAAATTCTCTCGGGTTTACGCTTGATTTATTTGCCAAATTTTGTGAAAATTTGAAAAATTTTCAACTAAATGAATTCAATATCATGTTTATACATATTTATGAATGATAAAACTAGGTGTTAATACCGGAATTATCGTTACCTCAGAAAAGACATAAATTGAGAAACAACCTAAAATGCTTGAACTCATTTAAAATGAAAAAGAGAAGAATAAAAAGGCAAAGAAAGAAATAAATAAAAGCCAAGCGCGGGGAGAATGTACCAAGTTTTTCAATTAAAAACTATCTATCATATGTTTCTGTAAAGTTATTGCAGGTTCCTTTGTTTTGGACAAAATTAACAGTTTTACCCGATTTACTGTAATATATTTGAAAGAAAGATGGATCTACACGATGAATCAATCTCATCATTAAAAGGAAGTAAAGTCTTCCGAAAAAGACACGCACTTCTTGATTTAGGTCAGGAAGTTGTCGTCCAAACCAGCTGTAGGTTGACGAAAAATCTAGAAAAGTCATCTCTAAAATCACCAGAAAATCCACGGACCTCAGCATCAAACAGGGTCGCCAAGTGGTCAGACTTATCCTAACCATGAGAGGATCTGTCTCGTAAAATGGGGAGGACGCCATGCAAATTAGCTTGATAAGACTAATGAATCAGACCCCCAGAAAAGATAATCTCCTTAAAGATTCAAAATCAGCATTTAAGCCTGATATTACTCAATCCTTGAGATTGACTTTAAAGATTGAGAATTACAAACTCATGGAATTCAATGATATCTAAACTCGAGCTTGAACGAGAAAATATTTTGATCAAAAATAAAACCGATTTGTTTTCTGAAAACCTATTTTCAATGCGTTCATTACCATTGAACGTAAAATCCTAAGAATTCACCGAAATTTATTAGGTCACCTGAACCAAATCTGGTGTCAACCGTAAGAGTGGTGGTTGCATAGCATGGTCGAAGACAGGACCTTGTGCCAGACCGAAAAATTATAGGGTGATCTTTACTATTGCTCCTACAAAGGATAGTAACTGCATCCGACACGTTTTTGACCATAATTATCTGCATGTCATGGGACATTGCCTTAACAGTTGCTTGTTCATAGCTTTCCTTTACAACCGGACGGTAGTTTACTGAAAGGTAATATACGGGACAAGTAAACTGGACGTGTTGATTTCCTAATACAAGGTTAGCAAGTGGGTGACACAAAACCACAAGTTTTGAGCTAAAATTTTAAAATATGAAACCCACAAAACCCACAAAAATAATTTTGCAAACACCGGTGAAGGGTTATTCCTAAAAACTTATCTAGGGTAAAAGCTAGAATGAATTTTCAAAAAGAGATCAAATGTTTTCATAAAGATCTAATTTCCTTAAAGGATCTACATTTTCATAGTCATGTGGGACTGTAAACCACATCGTTACTATCATTGTTTATACCGCCGTATCAAAATCACTGATGTATAAAGTGTGAGAATAAAAAAGTGATTCGAGTGAATTGTGATTTAATTTCAAGTTATGTATTGCTTTAGGACAAGCAACACTCAAGTGTGGGGATATTTGATAGTGCTCCAAATGAACATATATTTAGTCGCAATATCCTTCCAATATGTAAAGCATTTAGTTACTATTGTTCTATTTTTATGTAATATTCGTTTAAATAAATAAGTGCGAAGACAAAAGAAGAAAACGACGATTTGAAGACGCAAATTACCAAAAAGCTCAAATGTACAAGATACAATCCAAGTGGTTCAATTTATTGATAAGAAACGTCTAAAAATGACAAGTGTACAAGTCGCGGAAAGCAAAGTACAAGATATCTACGCATACGAAAAGACGTTCGAGAAACCGAAACCGAGACATAAACCGAGTATCAACGTACGAGTCAATGGACCTAAAATTACAAGTCAACTATGCACAAGAATATAATATAATATATATATATAATTAATATAAATTTTATATATATATATATATATATTATATCGACAAGAATTATAATAATAATATAATAATAATATAATAATAATAATTTTATAATAATAATTTTATAATAATAATAATATAATAAAATCATATGGTCACGATCTGCAAATGGTGATTCGAATTATGATAATATAATAATAAACAATATAATAATTAAATAATATAATAATAATAATAATATAAACAATAATCCTATATCTCAATCATGTATAGTCACCCTGAAGATTAAAACAAGTTGATTGAAGATTGATGCCAGCTAACATTCCAAGTGCTACAGTGCACTTCCAATTTGCTATAAATAAGGAACACGGACAGAGCAAACGGGACACACTTCACACTTATTTTATTTCTTTCCTCTGTAATATTTATAATTATATTTATAATTATAATTAAGTTTATGTAAGATTAATAATAAATTATGGTTTAGTTGGGTTATTGTAAGAAATGTTTTACGGGTTCTAAAGTCGGAGTTCTGTCCGTGTAATGCTACTCGATTAATAACCACTGTAAGCTATGTTCTTCCTTTTTAAATTAATGTATCGTAACTAAATTATTATTATGCTTATTTGAGCCGAAGTAATCGTGATGTTAGACTAAATATTAAAGACGGAGTTATTGGATTTTGTACCATAATTAGGGTTTGGACAAAAGACCGACACTTGTGAACATTGGACTATTGACGATTAATAGGTAGGGGGTATTGTCTAATTGAATGACAACTCATTGGAACCTGTCGAACCTATCTTCAAATTAGTTAATCTAATAATTATTAAATTGATTACGAATGTCCTATTTAGTGACGTTTATACGATATCGTTTACAATCATTTAATTAATCAATTGGATTGGTTAATTGATTATTCATTATGGCTACGTGAATAAATTAATGTATCATGGACTAATTAAAAGAGGGGTGGATTACATACAAGGATAATTGATGTAATTGTTAACAAAATATTAAACCTTGAATTACAAGCAGTCGATAACATGATGTAATTATTAACAAAGTATTAAAACCTTGTTACAGTCTGAATCGCTAATTAGTTGGAATATTTGACTTCGGGAATAAGGTTAATTTGACGAACATATTATAATTATGACCGATGGACTATTATGGGCAAAACCTAGATAGGTATCAAATAAGCCAGGACAAAGGACAATTAACCCGTGTAACAATTAATTAAAATCAAAACGTCAAACATCATGATTACGGAAGTTTAAATAAGCATAATTCTTTTATTGTATTTCTCATCGTACTTTTAATTTTCGTCATTTTATTATTCGCAATTTTTTTTATATTGTCATTTAAATATTGTTATTTATTTTACGCACTTTAATTATCGTCATTTATCTTACGCTTTATTTAAAATCGACAAACCGGTCACTAAACAGTAAAACCCCCCTTTTATAATATTATTACTTATATATAATTATATATATTATATAAATATAGTTGTTAAAAATATAGTACGTAATCACTAGCTCCCAGTGGAATGAACCGGACTTACTAAAAACTACACTACTATACGATTAGGTACACTGCCTATAAGTGTTGTAGCAAGGTTTAGGTATATCCATCCATAAATTAATAAAACTTGTGTAAATTGTGCCGTATTTCGTATTAAAAATAATAGTATTTCGTACACCTCCGCTGCACACATCAGTAAAGTGCTTACTGCAAAGACTGTGTATCGTAAATGTAACATTAATCTGGCTGGTAGAGATTTTGAGGTAGATTTGATACCGATTGACCTAGGCAGTTTTGACGTTGTTATTGGTATGGATTGGTTGTCTGCGAATCGTTCTGAGATTGTGTGTTACGAGAATCTGTTCGTGTTACTAATGTGGTTGGAGAGCCGCTGATGATTTTTGGGGATAAGAAATGCAGACAGTTAAATCTTATTAGCTGTTTGAAAGTTCATAAACATCTTCGCAAAGGCTGTCATGCTATTCTAGCCCATGTTGTTGATTCTGATATAGAAGAGAAGAGCGTTGGTGATGTTCATATTGTTAGAGATTTTCCCGAGGTATTTCCCGAAGATTTACCTGGCCTTCCGCCGCAACGCTTGGTAGAATTTCAAATCGATCTTGTTCCCAGTGTTGCTCCTGTAGCACGTGCTCCTTACCGACTTGCGCCTTTCGAACTTTAAGAATTGTTGAGTCAACTCTGTGAGTTATTAGACAAGGGTTTCATTCGTCCTAGTTCGTCCCCTTGGGGAGCTCCTGTTCTGTTTGTTAAGAAGAAAGATGGTTCGTTTCGTTTGTGCATTGACTATCGTGAATTGAACAAGCTTACAGTTAAAAACTGTTACCCTCTTCCTAGAATTGATGATCTGTTCGATCTGCTTCAAGGTTCTTCTGTTTATTCTAAAATCGATCTTCGTTCCGGTTATCATCAACTAAGTGTTAAAGAATCTGATGTTCCAAAAACCGCTTTTCGCACCCGTTATGGTCACTACGAATTCCTTATTATGCCGTTCAGATTAACAAATGCACCTGCTGTGTTCATGGACCTCATGAACCGTGTGTGTAGACCTTATCTGGACAAATTCGTTATTGTTTTCATCAACGATATCCTTATTTATTCCAAGAGTGATGAAGAGCATGAAGAACATTTGAAGTTGGTGCTTGATTTATTGAGGAAAGATGAAGAGCATGAAGAACATTTGAAGCTGGTGCTTTATTTATTGAGGAAAGAAGAGTTGTACTCTAAGTTCTCTAAGTGTGCTTTCTGGTTAAGAGAAGTTCAATTCCTTGGACATATTGTTAGTAAACAGGGAATACAAGTTGATCCTGCCAAGATTGAGGCAATTGAGAAGTGGGAAATTCTGAAAACTCCTACTCAGATTCGTCAGTTTCTAAGGTTGGCAGGTTACTGTAGAAGGTTCATTCAAGATTTCTCTCGTATAGCGAAACCTCTGACTGCTTTAACGCACAAGGGGAAAAAGTGTGAGTGGAAGGATGAACAAGAGACTGCTTTTCAAACTTTGAAGAAGAAGTTGACTACCGCTCCGATATTGTCACTACCTGAGGGTAATGATAATTTTGTAGTTTATTGTGATGCTTCGCGTCAGGGCTTTGGGTGTGTTTTGATGCAACGGAAGAAAGTCATTGCTTAAGCGTCACATCGGTTGAAGATCCACGAGCAGAATTATACAACTCATGATTTAGAGTTGGGAGCTGTTGTGTTTGCACTTAAGATTTGGAGACACTATCTTTATGGGGTCAAAAGTACAGTGTACACTGATCACAAAAGTCTTCAACATATCCTGGATAAAAAACAGCTGAATATGAGGCAACGAAGATAGGTTGAGACGTTGAATGATTATGATTGCGAACTTTTATATTATCTGGGAAAGGCCAATGTTGTGGCCGATGCGTTGAGTCGAAAAGAGAGGGTTGAACCTCGCAGATTTAGAGCTTTGAATATGACGATTCGAACAAACCTCGCTAGGCAGATTCTTGAGGCACAACAAGAAGCCTTAAAGGAGGAGAATTTTGTGAACGAGAATGTCAGAGGCATGGATAAGAAGTTTGAGGTACGAGCAGATGGTACTAGATATTTTGTGGGACGTCTTTGGGTTCCGAAGTTTGGCGATCTGCGACAACTTGTTTTGGATGAAGCTCATAAGTCTAGGTACTCTATTCATCCTGGTTCAGGAAAGATGTATCATGATCTTAAGGAGCTGTATTGGTGGCCTAATTTGAAGGCTGATGTGGCTACTTATGTGGCTAAGTGTTTGACCTGTGCTAAGGTTAAATCCGAACATCAGAAACCGTCTGGACTTTTGGTGCAACCTGAGATTCCCGAGTGGAAGTGGGAAGGTATTACGATGGATTTTATTACGAAGTTACCGAGAACTGTGGGTGGTTATGATTCCATTTGGGTGATTGTAGATCGACTCACTAAGTCAGCTCACTTTTTACCGATTAAGGAAACAGACTCGATGGAGAAGCTTACTCGTTTGTATTTGAAGGAGATTGTTTCTAGACATGGTGTTCCTGTATCAATTATTTTAGACCGAGACAGTCGATTTATATCGAGGTTTTGGCAATCCTTACAGGAAGCTTTGGGAACTAAGTTGAATATGAGCACCGCTTATCATCCTCAGACAGATGGTCAGAGTGAAAGGACCATTCAAACATTAGAAGACATGTTACGAGCGTGTGTTATTGACTTTGGTAATGGGTGGGATAGATATTTGCCACTAGCTGAATTTTCTTATAATAACAGCTATCATGCAATTATTAAAGCCGCACCGTTTGAAGCCCTGTATGGTAGAAAGTGTAGGTCTCCTATCTGTTGGAATGAGGTTGGGATGCTCAATTCACAGGTCCAGAAATTATTCATGAGACTACCGAGAAGATTGTACAGATTAAGGAAAGATTGAGAACCACCGGAAGTCGGCAAAAGAGCCATGCCAATAAGAGAAGGAACGATATTGAATTTCAGGTCAGTGATCATGTTATGTTGAAGGTATCACCTTGGAAAGGTGTGATACGGTTTGGTAAGAGGGGAAAGTTGAATCCTCAATTTGTTGGACCATTTGAGATTATTGAGAGAGTTGGACCCGTGGCTTATCATTTGAAATTGCCACAAGAACTCAGTGATGTTTACGACGTTTTTCATGTATCGAATTTAAAGAAGTGTTTGGCCGAAGCCGATGAAACTATTCCGCTGGAGGAACTTCATGTTGATAAGCAACTACATTATATTGAGGAACCTGTTGAGATCATGGATTGAGAGGTTAAAACTCTTAAGCAGAGTAGAATTCCTATTGTCCGAGTTGGATGGAATGCCAGACGTGGTCCCGAGTTCACTTGGGAGCGTGAAGATCAGATGAAGCAGAAGTACCCGCATTTGTTTTCAGATGCTGAGTCAACCCCTGCACCTGCTTAAATTTCGGGACGAAATTTCCGTAACGGGAAGGTACTGTAACGACCCTACTTTTTCCGTTATCTTTTACCGTTAATTATTTAACGACCGTTAACTGTTATTCGTACCACGTCATTTCCATGACCTATATTATTATTTTAGTAATAATATATTAATTATTATGTGTTAAATGAATATTTGTATTCATATTTTAAATCGTACGTTTCTACGTGTCGCGGATTTCTATCCGGCAAATCTTTTTGGTTTTCAAACCAACGGTTGAGCTTTTGGGATTTTTAAGTCTAGATTATTTTAAATATGACATTTTAATGTCATATATTTATATACATTTTTCGTCGCGTATTTGTTATCTCTCCGAGTTTTCAATCGCGTAGTCGTGTTTTCGCGTTTCGGGTTTCGATCGAGCATTCGGGCCACAAGTTATTTAACATTTAACAAGTTGGGCTAGTTGGGCCCACCCCCATGCCATGGATTTGGCCGAACCAAAAGGGGAGGGGGAAACCCCTTTTGTTTTTCATTTTTGCATTTCAATTTTCATTTCATCATTTACACTACAAACCTATTTTCCTCTCTAGCATTTTACCTCTTCCTTTTTCTCTTTGTGGCCCCTGAATACCACCATCAACATCATCATCACCATCAATCAAAATAAAGCTTGGATCCTCTAATCGTTTACACAACCGCGTTCATCTCTTCGATCTCTACACGCTCATATCTTTCTTTTCTCGATTAGGGTATAAACCCTAACCCTAGCTTTTTAATTTTTCATTTATTTTTCTGTTTTTATGTGATATTATGATAGTATGATGCTTATATGTTATTGTATTATTGATTGTATGCGTAAAAATGCTCGATTATATATGTTTTCGATTTGATTGTTTTGGGACAGCGGTTTCTTTGTTATTTTCTGAGAATATAACTGATATAAAAGTGAAATTAAAGTGTTTAGATGAGTTCCTCTCATCAAGACATTAATTTTAGACTCCGGATTCATGTTATTTCGATTCCCGAAGCTCTAGATATGATTAAAATGGTGTTTAATTGAAATTAAAATGTAAGAACGAATTGGTACAGGTATGGTCCGACTTTGTGACCACTTTTGGAGTCTTTAGGGTGTACTAGTGTGTTAGGATTAATGATTGGATGAACTTTCATGTTCGGGTCATCGAAATCCGAGCCACGGATCACCTGTTATGACTAAAACATGTTTTTGAACGGATTAAAGCTCCAAGTTGAATAATGGCTGTAGGTCATGACTTGGTGGCTGTTCTTGGGGTGTTCTTGAGCACACTAATGTGTCGAGTGGGTTGTTTAGGCAAAGATATATATAAGACTTACCGAAAACTGATTCCTGGGGCTCAAGTTATGACCCGATGAATTTTTAATTAAAACTTATGATTATTAATTAAGACTTATGATATAAATAATGAATTTCATTATTAATAAATTACTTATGATATAAAAAGTAATTATTTAATTTAATACTTATGATATATATATTTAGTTTATCATTTATTAATTAATTATGATTTAATTAAACATTTAATTACACTTATGATTAATAATACTTTTATTATTAATGAAAAATACTTATGGTAAGTATTAAACTTATATTATTAGATTATTATAATAAGATTTATAATAAGGATTAATTAATTATTTAATTATTATAAGGCTTAGTTATTATTTAATTATAATTTAATTATTAAATACTTATGATTTAATAATTTTAATTAGAAACTTATGATATGATTAATAATTCATTATTAATTAATAATACTTATGATATGATTAAAATTTATTATTAATTAATAATACTTATATTATAATTAATATTTAATTAATTAATTAAATACTTAGGTTATATTAATTATAACATTTAAACTTATGTTAACTTTAATAATTCATTTTAATTTAATTAAACTTATGTTATGACATAATTATACATATATGACGTAAAATAACATTATAACTTATATTAATAATATAACTTATACTTTAAAAATTTATGTTGACTATGTTTGACTAAGGTTGACTTTTGAGTTGACTTTCGGTTGACTTTGACTTTCAGTTGACTTTTGTTGACTTTCTAATTAAGGAAACTTTCCTAACTTATAAACTTTCCTAATATAGCAACTTTCTAAATATGGAAACTTTCTAAATTTGGAAACTTTCCAAAAATAGAAACTGTCCAAAAATAGAAACTTTTCAAAAATAGAAACTTTTCTAAAATAGAAACTTTTCTAAAATAGAAACTTTCCAAAAATGGAAACCTGCTAAAATAGAAACTTTCTAAAAATAGAAAGTTTGTGTCCGTACGCTATTCCGATCAAACCGATGCATGTTGAGTGTTGTTCTATGTCTACTTGCAACATGTACAATAGCTATCATACTAAGACTTGACCTAAGTTAGTTATTTATATCGACCTGCTTTATTTATAGGTCGGCGTTGTGATCATCCCTGATCACTTTACTTCGTTTGCTGTTCGCATTTTTGTGTGGTTACTTCTTTTGCTTTAAGGTGAGTTATAGTCCCGTTTTTACATACTTTTCAAAGTATATTTTTGGGATGTGATCATATGCATTTTATGTTACGTTTAGACACAAGTGGCAATAAAATTAAATTATTCATTATGAGTTGAACAAAAATATTCGCTACTCTGGTAACTGTAATCACTGGTTTCTACTGGTGAACGTGAATCCTACGGATAGAACTATCGGGTTTGACAACCCCATTTCGAGCTAGTCGCGCTAGCAATTTATAATCGGAATGTTTAGTACTTCGTATTTAGTTGAAGATACACTTGTTCAGTGTATATTATTTATTGTGTTTGGCAAGGTTAAATAAAGGGTTAAGTGGTTACCAGGTGGCTCATTGATAATGGAATAATGTTTTATGTTTTCTAACATTTTAAATCTTGTGGTCTAAAGCTTATACGTTTATTTAAACCTATAATTCACTCAACATTTTTGTTGACAGTTTACTCGCATGTTTTCTGTGACGACCCGAAAATTTCTGACCAAATTTAAACTTTATCTTTAAATGATTTAATGTTTTCGACACGATAAGCAAAGTCTGTAAAGCTGAATCTCAATATTTTTGAACTATTCAAGTACCCTTCGGTTGTTCTCAACGATTCGCGAACCATTATATGTAAATAGATACATATATACTATAACTTGAAAAGCGTAACAAAGTTTTAATTGCATGATACCGTACATTAAACTTATTGGTTTATATATCTATTTAAATATATATGATTTCAAGTTATTTAGTAAACGATAGTAACATTCGATTATTGATTCGATTGATATTTAGATAAGTTAACTAAAACGTTTAAGATGAACCAGTAAAACACTAATTTGCTACAGTATTTTCGAATTACTACAGTACCCGAAAAGCTACAGTGTTTTCGAAAATCACTATTTGCTACAGTAAAAAACTTTGCTACAGTAAAACACTATTTCAAAATGAAAATGTATATATGTATATGTATATGTATATACTACGAGACGATGATTTATAGAAGTAAATGACCAAAACACTCGAAAGCTTAAGATATACTTTGAGTGGTGTAATTTATGGATAATTTAAGGCTATATTTTGACAAATGTACGTGTCACGAAACGTAAAATGCAAGTTTTCTAAGCGTACGAAAATGCGTTCGAGAAATCGGAACCGGGACATAAGTCGAGTGACAACGTACGACTTATCGGAACAAAAATTACAAGTTAACTAGGCACGAGAATATAATATAATATATAATTAATTAATATAAATTATATAAATTATATATTTATTTAATACGTCGATGAACTACAAAACAAAAGAATGTGGGCTGGCAAATAGAGCCATGCGATCGCATGGCTATATGCCTTGAGTCCCATGCGATCGCATAGGAAGGCTGGACAATTCAGATGCTATAAAACGCGAAGTCTGGTACCAGTTTCATTTGCTAATCTCTCTCGATCTCATCTCTCAATTATATATTATTATTATTATTATTATTATTATTATTATTATTATTATTATTATTATTATTATTAAGATTATTAAGATTAATATTATTATTATTATTATTAATTATTATTATTAGTATTATTATTATACATAAAATACTACGACGAAGTCATGAGCGTGTCACTTTCAAAATGGGTTTTCAAGCGGGATAGAGCTAAGGAAATTATGGCTTATAGCTATGGAGGTTATGGGTAATGTACGTGGGTATTATTGGCAAATCAAACCTAGTGTTTATCATCTCTGTTGCGTCTACGTACTTTCCTGCAATATTGAGTCACAATATTGATACGTGAGCATTCATATCTTATCTTTTATATATTAATTGTGTATCCATGTCTAGTGCTCGAGTATATATATTTATGCATGCTTGTATGCTAAATTTCGTCGTTAAACAGTTTATGATGAATCACGAATTAAATACATATATTACTGATAAAAGGTATATGATATGCATGTTTTTGGAAAGCTGGCGAAAAATCGATAACTTTTCATTTAGATATCGCGTAATTTCGATGAACAGAATCAAAAGATATGGTCAACTGAATTATGATTGACGTTAATTGGAATTGCTTTTGAATCTGCAATTAATATTTAAACAACTTGTTTGTAAGATTGATAAATTGGATTTTTTTGAATATTACCAATCGAGTAAATGAATCCTTATATAATGTACGTCTCGTTTTGTTGAACTATTGTCAAAATTGATCTTTTGAAATGACTTTGGATAACTTTTGTATGTCGATCTCGAGCATTAGGATTGTGATACACTATGACCTGACCTAGCTTGATAGACATTTATTGACCAACATATGTTCTCTAGGTTGAGATCTACGGTTATTTGGTAATCCGAGTTTCGGTCACATTTTGGTGAACAACTTTATATGCTGCTAAGGTGAGTTTTATTTGCTCCATTTTTAATTGCTTTTGCAATCTATATTTTTAGGCTGAGAATACATGCACTTTATTTTAAACACAATGGACACAAGTACATACTAAATTCTATACTGAGTTTGAACTGAAAATCCCTTAGCTTTGGTAACTAGTAACTGCCAGTTATAAGAACTGGTGGGCGCGAATAGTTGTTTATGGATCCATAGGGCTTGATATCCCCGTCCGAGCTAGAGCGCTAGCCTTTTAACGGACGTATGCTATTTGAGAAGCGTACACGTTGGTTTGCGTGTATTACTAAGATGATTATACAAAGGGTATAAATTATATATACGTTAAGTTTAGTTACCAGGGTGCTCAATCTTGTAGAATATTTTGATAAACGTTTCTGGATGAAACAACTGAAATCTTGTGATCCACCTTTATATACAGATTATACGAAACATTAAAACTATGAACTCACCAACCTTTGTGTTGACACTTGTTAGCATGTTTATTCTCAGGTTCCCTAGAAGTCTTCCGCTGTTTGCTTATATGCTAGACAAGCTATGTGCATGGAGTCTTACATGGCATATTTTTCAAGAAAATGTTGCATTCACCAAATCATCACCATGTATCTTATTTTGACTGCATTGTCAACGGAAGTACTGTTGTAAACTATTATTTATGGTTATTGTCTATATGTAGAAATCATCAGATGTCGAAAACCTTTGATTTAAATATTCATTTATGGTGTGCCTTTTCAAAAGAATGCAATGTTTACAAAACGTATCATATAGAGGTCAAATACCTCGCAATGAAATCGATGAATGACTTGTTCGTCCATATGGATTTAGAGCGATCGTCACATTTTCACAGGTACTTGAGTTTGTTTGGTGCTTTCGCAGTGTTAGAAGTGTCTGCATGCATTTGGGCAGATTTTGTTAAACAATTTTGAAACATTAAACTTGCATTCTCTTTTTGAATATTTAAACTTGTGGGTTTTGTTGACAATGTTTTAATTTCAACTTTGGTTATTAATATGTTCGGTTGTTTAAACTACATATTTTGGTATGTTTCATTTTTGGGAAACTTTTGAAATAAAAGAATGCAACGTTATTTATTAAACTCATTTAAGTCCGATCAAGCTGTAGGACCAAGTGATGGAGCCGTTAAGTGTTTTGACGGGGCCATCACAAAAGGTGCGACGCGCCATGTCAAAAAAAATGCCAGAAATCATATCAGACTTTTGGAAGAATCCCACGTACAATGAATGTCTACCAATATTAATTGATTAAAATAATAATTTTCCTTATATACTAATATGCACCAGATTTTTGATCGTATCCTCAACAAAATACTCCAAAACTACATTCTTTAGCCTGCATAAAAAAACAATATACTCCAAAACGACATTCGTTAGCCTGCATAAAAAAAACTCCAAGCCAGCGCACTAATGATATGTTACACCACCTCAAATTTACCAGTTACTAAAAAGTTTCTTACATGGTCTCGTGAACTCGCAGGTATAAAATTGGTTGGTGATCCTTCCACCATCAAAATTTTATCCATCCACTAGGGGTGTTCACGGTCCGATTTGGTCCGGTTTTGATTAAATCTCAAACCAAACCGGCATCTACGGTTTAAGCATATATCAAACCAGACTAGACCAAGAAAGTCGTCAAACTGGACGGTTTGGTCTGGTTTTGGCCGGTCCGGTTTAACCGGTTTGACGGTTTCAAGTTCCATAAGTTATTATTATTAAGTTTGTGTACATTTTTCTCCTTTTGTACCTAAAAAGGCAAAACAAACAATGTGAATCCTTCGTAACTGATTCATAAGTTATTATTATTAAGTAACATTCTTTGTAGATACATCTTTATTAAGTCTTTACGTCTCCGAATTATATCAGTATACATCCTTTTTAAGTGAATGTGTCATGCATATTATATAATTATATTCCTCCTTTATATATAATTACATATTACATATACATCATGCATATCAAATACAAATGCATCTATTTACTACACTCATGAACAAAGCTAAACGTGTTTGCATCTGCCATGTACGTATAAATATGTTTATTCAGTAAAGTATATAGTTACATAAAATTAATATCAGTGACGTATATACAATCCGGTCCGGTCCGGTTTAACCGGCCGGTGGCCTAATGAACTGCAAACCGGACCGAGTTTCGCGGTTTGGAGATCTTAAAACCGGCGACCGGACCGCTAATGTGACGACCCGTCCTAATCCACCCGGACGAAGTCATCAACATCTGGTCCCATTGCGAGGTACTGACCTAAATATGCCTTGTACGACTTCAAGTAATATCTTTAAAATGAGCAAAAGCACAGCGGAAGGTTTCTTTCATACCTGAGAATAAACATGCTTAAAAGTGTCAACCAAAAGGTTGGTGAGTTCATAGGTTTATCATAATAATCATTTCAATATATTAATAGACCACAAGATTTTCGTTTATAAATATATGTACACTCGCAAGTGTATAAAAGTATTCTATAAGTTGTAAGCACCCGGTAACAAGCCTTAACGTTCATGTTTTACCCTCTGAAGTACACCAGATCAGGTGTGTTTAAAATAACCTCGAAGTACTAAAGCATCCCATAGTCAGGATGGGGTTTGTCAGGCCCAATAGATCTATCTTTAGGATTCGCGCCTACCGTACATAGACAAGTAGTTTAATGTTACCAAGCTAAAGGGTATATTTCTGGTTTAAACCCACATAGAATTAGTTTTAGTACTTGTTCCTATTTCGTAAAACATTTATAAAAACATCGCATGTATTCTCAGTCCCAAAAATATATATAAAAGGGAGCAAATGAAACTTACCATACTGTATTTCGTAGTAAAAATACATATAACATAGTTGAACAAGTGTAAGGTTGGCCTCAGATTCATGAACCTATATCATTTATATATATATTATCACACATATTAATATTTAAACAAGTTTATGTATTAATTTTAGTAATATTAGTTTAGTTATGTAATAAATATATTTTATATAATTAGTATCTGTTGTAGTAATAATGATAATGATAGTAATGATAATAATAGTTTTAATAATTAGGATAGTTTTAATAACAATGATAATCTTAAATAAAAGAAATTGAATATTTTAATAAAAATGATATAAATAATAATAATACTAGCAATAATAGTGTTAAAAATAATAATAATGATAATGAAAATGATAATACTTATAATAATAATAAAAAAGAAGATTTTAATAAAAATACTTTTGTTCATAAAAAAAATATAATTTTAATGATAATGCTAATAATAATACTAACCTTAATATTAATAATAATAATAATAATTAGTACCTTGGAAGCTTTCCTTAAAAAAATGAAAATAAACTGCCTGAAATGGGACTCGAACCCGCGACCTCTCGCTCAACACAACACACTCCTAACCATGCCTCTAATTCTGTCTTTCTGTTTTAAATCCCCTTCAAATTTTTATAACCCGTATTCATTATCAATCATTTTTAACTAAAACTGGGCTTCGGCCCACCACAGTAAACTGAATCATATCGACCCACTAATTAATCCAAAGGCCCAACAGCAATTATCAGCTTATTTAATCTAGAATTTTAGTCGAACACTAACATGGATCTCGGCCATATTTAAATTCATTAAACCCCATTTATTTTGGCTTTACTACCTATGATCCCACCATATTATTTTATGTTCTTTCGTTTGATACGTGGAACCTAAATGGTTTATCTAGTCTCCACATCTAATTGGCTTTTGCATTAATCCAAAAGAAATTAAAGGAACGTGTAATAATACATAGAGTCACTAGTCCACTTGCAAAAGAAGTTTTGTTCTCAATAAATAATTCCAATACTTTAGAAATTGTCGGCCAAGAAGAAAACGAACGTCCTTATCATCATTGTTATAATATAGCCACGTTTTTGAAACATATAACACTAGCAACAGAAGGAATTGTGTAGCAGTCGACAATAAAGCAATTGTGGGTCTTACGGCTCCTTTTATGATTAATCAATTAAAACCTCATCATTCTCTTTTGCATGTTACAGTTGGACACAAGAAAAAAAATAGAACGTATTGTAGCAGTGATGGGGATTGCAGGCAATAAGGGATGTTTGGCTTGTGCTTTGTCCGAAGAAAGAAAAAAAAAATATAAAGGATCTCAAAATAGGACGGCTACAGTAGTTGTCGATGAGGTTAGTGGTTATGTTTTATCAATGATAAGAAACAGAAAACCAATGGGTGTAGCAGCGGTTTTAGGGGTGGTTGTTTGGGTTGTTTCCGACAAGAACATAAACAGTAAGAAAGAAAAAAAAAATAGAGTGAAGGTTATGGTGGTTTAGTGGTAGTCTTGAAGTGGTGTTTGAAGATTGGTTTTTGTACTCGGATTATAGAAGAGACAAGGGTGGTGGTGTTTCAAAGGTGATGGTGTGTTCTTGTTGGTTGACGAAACACAAAACGACTAGTTCCATGTGAAATAGGTTTGATGAAAAATGGTGATCGAGTGGTTTCACAAGGTGATGAAGTGGTGATGATTTATTTTCGGTTTCAAAATAGAAAAAGGGAGAGATATAATGGTGAAGGAGATGGTGGTGGTTTTTGGTGATTGTTGTGGTGGTTCTTGGTTTGAATTGTAGGGTTGGTTTATTGGATGTTTTAAGGGGATTGAGGGGTGATGACCGATGGTTTTGGTGATCGATCATAGATATAGATGGAGGAGAACAAAAATATAATAGGAAGGAAAATAATGGATGATGATCTCCACTCTCCCATATATGTATACATATATGTGGTTACAGATATATGAATTTTAATAATTATAATATTAATAATAATTAATAATAATAATATAACTATAATCATATTTAATAATACATATGAGTTGGAAAGTTGAGTTGATATGAAACAGATTACATTATTAGTCGACATAATTCTCAATCTCGTGATTCTCATTTGTTTTAATCTTACCGACACTTTTCAGGAACTGTGTCAATTGCTAAACAGTTACGGATAAAAGTGTTCCTAAAAATCCTAAATTCTTAGATTAAGTATATTTAATTATTCCACTCATTAACTTTTTGAAACCTGGTCAAAAAGGTTCAATAATTGTTTATTTTCTGTTCCAATTTATATGTACGGAGTACAATTATTTAAACTTAAAAATGTAAAAATATTTTTAACAAATCTAAAATCTTCGTAATCGATTTACACACAATTTTATCTTAACCTTTCATAAACATGTACAATATCTATATTAAAACTAACAAAACATCAACCGAGTGTTATCGACGTTTGCCAATTAAGCTCGAAATCATTCATTTTTCATTTACTCTCTCTATATATAATCAATTTTAAATAACCAGTTTTATCACATAAATATATAATATATATTTTTAAACAAATAGATTAAATATTATTTTCTATATTTCCAAGTAGTATTTATATACACCTTTATATACACACACATATATATATATATATATATATATATATATATATATATATATATATATATATATATATATATATATATATATATATATATATATATATATATATATATATATATATATATATATATATATATATATATATATATATATATATATATATATATATATATATATATGTATCTATTTACAAATAGTTGTTCGTGAATCGTCGAGAGCAGTCGAAGGTCAATTGAATATACGAAACAGTTCGAAATTTTTGAGATTCAACCTAACAGATTTCTCTTATCGTGTCAAGAATATTAAATCGTATCGAGAGTTTGGTTCAAAATTAGTCGAAATTTTTCGGGTCGTGACAGTACCTACCCGTTAAAGAAATTTCGTCCCCGAAATTTGATAGAGGTGGTCATGGCTAACAATAAATATGTTTTCATCACACATACAAGCTAGAAATTCATTTATGTGAAGAGTACGAGTGAAGCTATCACAAAAGAGTGAAATGAGAAATAAAGATTCGTCTTGACTTTTGGCGTAATCACGGTTGATTTTCGAAATTCAAGGAATTTAAAGAAAATCTTCTAATCAGAAAGAAAATGAGATAGCACGACTTATTAGTAAACTGTTGAAATTACGGAAGAACATAAATATCAAAGAAAATATTTCCGTGATATGCTTAGAGCTTAAGTGGAATGAAAGAGTCGTATAACATGACACATGATGAGGATAGGGTCTGTGAATCATCATCACTTTCCATTAGAAATTTAGCATGACTTACTGTAATATAACCACGTTGGCCTGACGTCATTATATTATACTAACTCATGCTTCAATTCCCAACACTTCTCTAGGAAATCATTCATAATTTTAAACTCGAATTTTACAGGAATTTAGAAACTAAAATAGTTTTCTTTATGACGTAACACGGATTGCACGAAGAGATAGATAATTTCGAATAAAGATATTTATGAAGGTATCTTCAGAAATATCTAAGATATTTATAACGAAAGATACGATGATATCTTAGAATTTAAAATATCTAAGATCAGGAGATGATGAAGAAATTCGTCCACAAGGATTTAGAGTAAGGAGCAAGATATTCGCTAAAAATCTCATCAGTCTTTTTTTTTCAAAACTCAGAAAACTGATTCATAGGCTAAAGCGCTTTTCAGAAATTTAGATTTGAAGTTTTATAAATCCAGGAGATAGAATATATATATATATATATATATATATATATATATATATATATATATATATATATACTTATATATATAATTGTATATATATATATATATATACTTATATATATATAATTGTTGTCGTAGAATCGCTGAGGAATTCGAGATTATCGATTGATACCTCCCCGTATTCGGTATGGTGATTATCATTACAAGATGACGATGAGTTCATGATAAGACTCCATTAGATAAATATAGTGATTTGTTGAAGAGATTTAAACTAAGGAGCAACGAGGTTGCTGGTACGTTTGCTGGTAATATGGTGAAATATAAAAGGTTCCCCTATATCAATGAAAGAGCACGCATATATATCAAGGTGTTAATAAGGTTGTTTCGAACGAAAAGTCGAAGTTGACTTGCTGGAGCTGTGACAAAATTTGGCTATTTTGAAAAAAATCTGCGAAGTTATTTTGGGTAATAATAACACTAAAGAAATTAGCACAGCTATGTATTAAACGTTTACTCAGTTTCCGAGGGTTTTTCAAGTGCGTAACTATATGCATCAATCTTTTCTTCCGTAGATGAAGTGCGGTTGGTTCATCCTCTCGATCGAGGTGTTTTTAAGAATTATGATAGATTTGAATGCTGATTGTAATCGTCGAGATACAAATGAGGTTTAAGATGAAATCAAGTGGCAAACTTGAAGAATTGTTTAGTTTCATTTGTTATAATCAATATTTTAATTCATTTTAATTGTCCAAAGTTAGCAGTCCAATTGTCCAATTGTCCAATAGTCCAATAAATTCATATATAATTTATAATATTCGAATTAATTAATACGTATCGTGACCCGTGTACCGGTCTCAGTATTGATCACAACTCAAACCATATATATATTTTGGAATCAACTCCAACCCTGTATAGCCAACTCCAAAATTCACATATAGAGTGTCTATGGTTGTTCCGAAATATATATATAGATGGGTCGATATGATAGGTTGAAACCTTGTATACGTGTACCGTTATTTAAAGTGCGTAAAATAAATAAATATATATCATGACCCGTGTACAACGTATTCTCTCAGAATGAATCCAACGTATTGTGTACATGTGTCCCGATTTAAAGTGCTTAAAAGTAAATAACAGAAATTAAATGACAATAAATAAAATGTAATACGGAATTAACAGTTAGCTGGGAACAGTTAGCTAGGAACAGTTAGCGTGGATTCTTAACAAAATTCTTTATAATTAATTTGTTTGTTTCTAACACTTTTTATTTTATCCAATGTTTTCTTCGTTATGCCACTTGTTAGATTTTGATAGATCAAAATTCAAATATGAAATTGATTGAAATTGGTTATTCTGTGGTGAACGGATTTGTATATCGGTGATTGTAAATAGGATAGTAATTGACCGTTGAATCAGATTCGAAGAATGTACAGTATAACTTATTAATGTGAAATCTAAATATTCCTCGGGTACTACCTACCCGTTAAAATATTTTCATCATTAATAGTTTGTACGAAAGAATTTTTAATTACAATCTTTATGAAAATATACTTGCATATATATTTTCTTCGGATGTAATTATGAATTTAATGAGTCAATAGGATATTAAACTCATTTGATTTATCGTTATTACTAGATTACATGAGATACGTCATGAGGTAGAACGATATGTAGAACGAAGATCATATTCGAAGTACAGATGGTGATATTGAAGCGTGTGAGGTTGATATCCGAGGTACAGATTGTGATGTTGAGGTTTACGACACGGTTGTGGTTGAGGGTAATAAGGGTACTGTTGGCGTTGATGATGGTGGTGCTAATTATGCGGCTGGTGCTGCTGCTGGTGTTTGTAACCTTCGAACCATGTTCTCTAAAGCCGTCACGCGAGCACGTAGTTCGTTAATTTCTGCTAGTACACCGGAATGATTGGCGGTGGGAGCGAGCAAATGAACAAGATTCGAAATATGAGATAGTATATAATCGTGACAAGAGACTCTAGAAATAAGAGAGAACATGGTTTCTCGAACAGGTTCGCCGGTAAGTGCTTCAGGTTCATTGTCAAGAGGGCAATTTGGTGGATGAAATGGATCACCTTCTTCTTGTCTCCAGTGATTTAGTATATTACGAACCCATCCCCAATTCATCCAGAATAGATGATGGGAAATTGGTTGATCCATTCCGGTCACACTGTTGTCGGAGCTCGAGTGAGAATCCATATCGGAATAGTTGTCGGGATCGGAGGAATTTGAACTAGATGCGGAATCAATCTTGTATAATTGGGGAAATGAATTTTTAGTATGGAATAGATTATAGAAGTTAGATTTGGTACTCTTCAATACATAATTTACATATGTATATATAATACCAAAATCCCGTAAATTACGGAGAATCTTTGAAAAGATGTCAACCAAAGTCCAAAGTAACAGATATGCTAAGATATGAATTTTGTCTATACACTATCGATGCACTAAATGCAGTAGGACGTGTCTAGACTTAAGGATGATAAGCAAGTAATTTTTGACAAGATATGATAAGCAAAACTTTTGACATGCAGACACGGTCGAAGTCCAGACTCACTAATGCATCTAAACAACTATCAGTTAGACACACTAATGAAAGACTTGGTTCGCTACGACCACCGCTCTGATACCACCTATGACGACCCGTCCTAATCCACCCAGACGAAGTCATCAACATCTGGTCCCATTGCGAGGTACTGACCTAAATATGCCTTATACGACTTCAAGTAATATCTTTAAAATGAGCAAAAGCACAGCGGAAGGTTTCTTTCATACCTGAGAATAAACATGCTTAAAAGTGTCAACCAAAAGGTTGGTGAGTTCATAGGTTTATCATAATAATCATTTCAATATATTAATAGACCACAAGATTTTCGTTTATTAATATATGTACACTCGCAAGTGTATAAAAGTATTCTATAAGTTGTAAGCACCCGGTAACAAGCCTTAACGTTCATGTTTTACCCTCTGAAGTACACCAGATCAGGTGTGTTTAAAATAACCTCGAAGTACTAAAGCATCCCATAGTCAGGATGGGGTTTGTCAGGCCCAATAGATCTATCTTTAGGATTCGCGCCTACCGTACATAGACAAGTAGTTTAATGTTACCAAGCTAAGGGTATATTTCTGGTTTAAACCCACATAGAATTAGTTTTAGTACTTGTGCCTATTTCGTAAAACATTTATAAAAACATCGCATGTATTCTCAGTCCCAAAAATATATATAAAAGGGAGCAAATGAAACTTACCATACTGTATTTCGTAGTAAAAATACATATAACACCATTGAACAAGTGTAAGGTTGGCCTCAGATTCATGAACCTATATCATTTATATATATATTATCACACATATTAATATTTAAACAAGTTTATGTATTAATTTTAGTAATATTAGTTTAGTTATGTAATAAATATATTTTATATAATTAGTATCTGTTGTAGTAATAATGATAATGATAGTAATGATAATAATAGTTTTAATAATTAGGATAGTTTTAATAACAATGATAATCTTAAATAAAAGAAATTGAATATTTTAATAAAAATGATATAAATAATAATAATACTAGCAATAATAGTGTTAAAAATAATAATAATGATAATGAAAATGATAATACTTATAATAATAATAAAAAAGAAGATTTTAATAAAAATACTTTTGTTCATAAAAAAAATATAATTTTAATGATAATGCTAATAATAATACTAACCTTAATATTAATAATAATAATAATAATTAGTACCTTGGAAGCTTTCCTTAAAAAAATGAAAATAAACTGCCTAAAATGGGACTCGAACCCGCGACCTCTCGCTCAACACAACACACTCCTAACCATGCCTCTAATTCTGTCTTTCTGTTTTAAATCCCCTTCAAATTTTTATAACCCGTATTCATTATCAATCATTTTTAACTAAAACTGGGCTTCGGCCCACCACAGTAAACTGAATCATATCGACCCACTAATTAATCCAAAGGCCCAACAGCAATTATCAGCTTATTTAATCTAGAATTTTAGTCGAACACTAACATGGATCTCGGCCATATTTAAATTCATTAAACCCCATTTATTTTGGCTTTACTACCTATGATCCCACCATATTATTTTATGTTCTTTCGTTTGATACGTGGAACCTAAATGGTTTATCTAGTCTCCACATCTAATTGGCTTTTGCATTAATCCAAAAGAAATGAAAGGAACGTGTAATAATACATAGAGCCACTAGTCCACTTGCAAAAGAAGTTTTGTTCTCAATAAATAATTCCAATACTTTAGAAATTGTCGGCCAAGAAGAAAAGAACGTCCTTATCATCATTGTTATAATATAGCCACGTTTTTGAAACATATAACACTAGCAACAGAAGGAATTGTGTAGCAGTCGACAATAAAGCAATTGTGGGTCTTACGGCTCCTTTTATGATTAATCAATTAAAACCTCATCATTCTCTTTTGCATGTTACAGTTGGACACAAGAAAAAAAAAATAGAACGTATTGTAGTAGTGATGGGGATTGCAGGCAATAAGGGATGTTTGGCTTGGGTTTTGTCCGAAGAAAGAAAAAAAAAATATAAAGGATCTCAAAATAGGACGGCTACAGTA
This sequence comes from Rutidosis leptorrhynchoides, assembly GCF_046630445.1. NCBI lineage: Eukaryota > Viridiplantae > Streptophyta > Magnoliopsida > Asterales > Asteraceae > Rutidosis > Rutidosis leptorrhynchoides. Next base: position 719,887,027 of record NC_092333.1, read on the forward strand.
GTTGTCGATGAGGTTAGTGGTTATGTTTTATCAATGATAAGAAACAGAAAACCAATGGGTGTAGCAACGGTTTTAGGGGTGGTTGTTTGGGTTGTTTCCAACAAGAACATAAACAGTAAGAAAGAAAAAAAATAGAGTGAAGGTTATGGTGGTTTAGTGGTAGTCTTGAAGTGGTGTTTGAAGATTGGTTTTTGTACTCGGATTATAGAAGAGACAAGGGTGGTGGTGTTTCAAAGGTGATGGTGTGTTCTTGTTGGTTGACGAAACACAAAACGACTAGTTCCATGTGAAATAGGTTTGATGAAAAATGGTGATCGAGTGGTTTCACAAGGTGATGAAGTGGTGATGATTTATTTCCGGTTTCAAAATAGAAAAAGGGAGAGATATAATGGTGAAGGAGATGGTGGCGGTTTTTGGTGATTGTTGTGGTGGTTCTTGGTTTGAATTGTAGGGTTGGTTTATTGGATGTTTTAAGGGGATTGAGGGGTGATGACCGATGGTTTTGGTGATCGATCATAGATATAGATGGAGGAGAACAAAAATATAATAGGAAGGAAAATAATGGATGATGATCTCCACTCTCCCATATATGTACACATATATGTGGTTACAGATATATGAATTTTAATAATTATAATATTAATAATAATAATAATAATAATATAACTATAATCATATTTAATAATACATATGAGTTGGAAAGTTGAGTTGATATGAAATAGATTACATTATTAGTCGACATAATTCTCAATCTCGTGATTCTCATTTGTTTTAATCTTACCGACACTTTTCAGGAACTGTGTCCATTGCTAAACAGTTACGGATAAAAGTGTTCCTAAAAAATCCTAAATTCTTAGATTAAGTATATTTAATTATTCCATTCATTAACTTTTTGAAACCTGATCAAAAAGGTTCGATAATTGTTTATTTTCTGTTCCAATTTATATGTACGGAGTACAATTATTTAAACTTAAAAATGTAAAAATATTTTTAACAAATCTAAAATCTTCGTAATCGATTTACACACAATTTTATCTTAACCTTTCATAAACATGTACAATATCTATATTAAAACTAACAAAACATCAACCGAGTGTTATCGACGTTTGCCAATTAAGCTCGAAATCATTCATTTTTCATTTACTCTCTCTATATATAATCAATTTTAAATAACCAGTTTTATCACATAAATATATAATATATATTTTTAAACAAATAGATTAAATATTATTTTATATATTTCCAAGTAGTATTTATATACACCTTTATATACACATATATATATATATATATATATATATATATGTATCTATTTACAAATAGTTGTTCGTGAATCGTCGAGAGCAGTCGAAGGTCAATTGAATATACGAAACAGTTCGAAATTTTTGAGATTCAACCTAACAGATTTCTCTTATCGTGTCAAGAATATTAAATCGTATCGAGAGTTTGGTTCAAAATTAGTCGAAATTTTTCGGGTCGTGACAGCTAATATCTAAAACTGGACCGAACCAATAAATCGGTCCGGTCCGGCCGATTTTCGCGGTTTGACGGTTTCGTGAATACCCCTACCATCCACCCAGTGGCAGAACTTGGATGAATCATTAGAGGGGGCAAAACTATTTTTTTTTCTCTTAAAAGAATAAGTAATATTCTTGGTATCAAACTAAAAAGTTTATTAAAGTATAAATATAAAAATAAATATTTTCGTAAATACAATACAATAATACGGACTACAATATAAGGGAACGACAATGTGACAAGAAAAAGATCTGACACTCCTACAACTTTTACATATTTTTATTTCCGTTTTTAATTAAAAAATGAAATATAAGGATTAAAGATACTACTTCTTTCTCTTTCTTCTTCCTTATCTTCCTATCCTTCTTCTTCCTTATAGTCTATATGTATTTCTTTTTCAGTTGAACTCATTTCAAAGTATAACCATCTAAAATCAATAAAATTACATCATACTTCCTCAAAATCCAGGGAGGGCAGGCGGCCCTCTCCGTCTCCACTAAGATCCGCCCCTGCATCCACCACTAATAAGCTTTAAGAATTTATACTTTACAATATCATATTTGTTTAGCGGTGAATGGATAATATTTGGTGGTGAAAGTATCATCACCATATAAAATTAGAGAAAAAATTATGCCATTGGTATATGTGGTTTGTTTACATTATCATTATCAACAACATAACCTGAAACTGAGTACATCTTCTGAATTTGAAGTTTTGATGTTGCGTTTGACTTTTGTTCATGAAATTTGACTTCAAAATTCGTTCTCAATTCTTCGAGATAGGATTTGAGATTTGACTTACAGATTCACGACATGAATATGAAGAGATTTGCATATTTACTTTTCTTCCAATCGTTCTCAGAGAGGTGAAAACGCTTAGCGTGTTCGGTTTAGAACGAACTCGATCCAAAAATCAATGAATCTAAACAAGTTGTTCGAATCTAAAGATCAACAAGTATTCAGTGAGATGTAAGGATCAAGAATCTGAGTTCCATTTAAATTTATAACCTCAAGATGATAAACGCCTAAATCGGTTACGGTTTACGATTAAGAAGATGAACATGATCTTTGAGCTGTTGAAATTTGTCACGATTAAAAGTAATCTTAATATTGAAAGTTAACTCTGATTTTGTGATTTTTGTATTTATGAATATGAGATTGAAAGTGATAATCTGGAATGATGATATTGAACAAGTGTTTGTGGTTTGCTCCTCCCATTTATTACTCTAACGATTATCGATAGCGTAATATAGCCCAACACAGAGAAGGAACAGGGTCGGTAGGTAATTCATCTTCGTTTGGATAGCAGTACGGTACATGCACCAAGATAAAAAAAAATACTGTTATTTTTATTTGTTATGGTATATTGAAACAAAAGAAAAAGAAAAAAACTAGATTATATAAAAAAGAAATATGAAAATGATGAAAATACCCTCACATATTTGGGGTTTACCATTAAAATTTGACTGCAATTAACCAGGGGTACTAACTATGTAAGTTAAACAAAACCTAGGTATTAATTACGCAAGAAAAAAAAGTTTAGGTGTTCTAATGATAATGTAAACAAACTACAGGTATTTGAAAAAATTACGAGACGTTACTTCATTAAAGAACCAGTCACGTGTCTGATTATAATTGGTTACATCCTAATCACACGGATCGTTAGGTTTTACCACACTCGTCGATTAAATCCAATCCAACGGCCATACACTACGCATAGGAAAACCATATATAAATATCATCACCCGATCCTTCTTATTTTTACGCACTTTATATCTTTATATCACATTCAGACAAACAAAAGTCACCGGAAAACTTTTGACATTTTCTCTAATTTTAGTGTAAAACTATAATATAATTCAGCAGTCGTTATGGAAGCCGGTGGAAAGTTCAAAAAAGGTGTTGCTTGAAGAAAATCGGTTACTCGGTCCGGTCAGTAAAATTGGCCGATGTCTTAAGGTTGACTGGTATTCTAAGCGCGTTGGTACCGGAGCTCCGGTATGCCTTGCCGCCGTTATCGAGTACCTTGCTGCTAAGGTATTGACGAAATTTACATTTTATTTCAGCCTTGTTTAATTCCGGTTCATATCTTATGTTTTTAGTTGATTTGTATGATGAATATGCTTTACGCCTCTAGTTATTGAGTCGACAGCAAGCGTCGATTTATTGGCGACTTGATTGACTCTTAGAGCCTAAATTAAATTTCAGGCAGGATTTAAAACTCATGAAAATTTGATTTTACCATTTTCATGGGGTCTCAATTTTATTATTTTTTTTTTAAAAAAATTTCCTACTTATTAGCCGGAGGTCCATTCGGAAGCAATCTCTCTATCCGTCGAATAGATAGAGTGGTGATTTTCTCTACTTTTGAGAGTGTTTTCACTCTGAGTGGAGAAATGACTTGTTTTTATTCTCAGATAGAGGCAAGATTGTCTACATCTCACCTCTCACATACACCACTTATGTGTTATTGAGTTTTGTTGTTGTTATTGTATGATGAATATGCTTTCTGTTGTTAGATTTGCGTGATAATGTGTTCAGTTTGTTAATATGTTAGGCTGATTGAAGTTAGGCTTAGCTAGATTTGGTAATTTAGCGTAATAGTTGAAATCAGGCAAAACCATATTTAGTAAATTGATCCTAAATTAAGGAATTGCTTGATTGCAACTAGGTCATACGTTCTATAAAATATATTTATAGATTTACATGATTATTTTTGCAGCAAATTAATAGGGTTAAGTCCAAACGCTTGCAAATCAATACATTCCTAGATCAGGACTCAAGGGTTGACTAATAATACAGCTAAAGCATCCACAAACGTATACACATATACAGAAAATAGTTTAATTATGTAAACATATGAACATATAAATATACTCATATACATAGAGTTTGGTGCATATACACATATACAAACATATGTTTATGTGATAAACCACCATATACATACATGTATGATAAACAATCCAAACTAACTACATCATATCGATGGTTCCGCCCCCCTTTTTAACACGATTTTTTCCAGCGTCAAAAATGTGTGCATGCCATTAGTTGTACTGGGTACTGCCCACGCGTATCTAAACACACCCGCAACAACGCGTTTTTAATTGTGTAAATACATAACGCTATGCAACCCGAAAGTTCCCGCCGCATCGCGCGGGCTGATTCTTACTAGTTTGTATAATTATTGAAGTCTTGATTTTAGAGAAAAATTAGACGCGTGGAGGAGAAAGGCGTGCATAAGAAGAAAGGCTGTGTTTGGAGGAGAAGGGATGTAGATTTAGACCAATTAAATTACAGCTCAAAGCTTCCCTGATACTTTTTTATAATGACTACAGAAATCACAATTTTCATTAAATATCAACTCAAATAATAAATAAATTAATATATTGAAAAAGATAATATAGTGCTTAAAATTGTAAGGGAATTATGACATCAGTAGATGTAATCTCACATTGACACATAAGCATACCATTGTGCTAGAATGTGATAAATCATCATAAATGACTATCAATTTACACTTTATTAGATAGTATAAATAGATAGATAGATTAGATATGCCCCTTTAAACTCATTTTATTTCCCTGCTAATTTTTTGTAGAATTTGGTGAGTTAATGTTTAATTTCATGTTCTTTGAATTCAGTTTTCTTCATTTGATCAAAAGTTTGTTCAATTATCCGATTTATGTAAAAATGTATTGTTTATAATTTATGGGTGTTGAAAGTAATCTATACCTGCATATATAAACATATGACCCTAGCTAATAGATTTAGGCATGACCTTAGCTAACAAACATCTATACCTGTTTAATACCTGCATATATAAACATTGTCCAAAGTTTTGGGACAAAGCTTAGTTCAATGCTTTCAAGTTGTTTATCTTGGTATAATATCAACGTTAACATTTATAGTAATGTTATTACAGAATAATAATAATATATTTTGTTTTTTTAGTTATGATGACAAGGCAAAATATTAAAAAGCAATTGGAAGAGAGATTAATTGAGGTAATATTTTATTTTCGAGATAGTTTTATACTTTTATTATGCCACCCTAAACTCTAGACGAGATCTCATAGTGTGTTTGTAAACTTAGCTTGTTTAGCCAACATACAAGTTAATGCTAATACACAAGGCTTCTCAAAACTTTGATAGCTTCAAACAGTTACTTGGTCTCGATTTCAGCAAAGGAAAAGGGTTTGCAGCAGCTGCCCGTGAGTCCTTGAGAAGTTTATGAACATATTTGGACATGGATGTAAATGTATAATAGGGTATTATTAAGTGACAACTATCACATCACAAGTTTTATCAGATTCTTAAATTTTCAAGTAACAAATGTATAGGTTTTGTTTAGAGCAAGCCGATTAGGTCTTAGATAAAGTCCGCTAAAAGTTTTTAAACATTTTTCGCTTTCATATATTGATCAACTTTGAGTTACTAAATTAGCCGAACTTATGAACGATTTTAGGTAACTTTATATTAACATATTGAGTAAAAATTAATTTATGACCTTTGAATTAAAGAGAATATAGCGCGTGCGGCTAAAATTGGGTGAAAATTTATTTACTCTTGTGGCCTATCATCTTCATATACGTAATGATGTTAGTTGGATAAAAAGTCGAAAACTGTTTATCAACAAAACCGAATAAGTTGTCTACGGCTCTTCAACTTCACTTTCTACCTTTGAGCTTGATGATATAATAAAAACAGATACGATTTCTCAGCTAAAGGAGAATGCGAGAGGAACAAAGCAGTAACAAAAAATTTAGAAAAAATGCAAGTTCAGATTCCAATGTTTTACGCCTCATGACAAAAAGGTACTGTTCTATTTTTTCTTTTCATTCTTTTGTATGCGTTGTCACACTATTTCTATTATTGTTATTATGTTATGATATATGGATGGATTAAAAATCAAATACGAATGATAATTCTGTTTAACCAAGCATTCAGAGGAATAGTTATTTGCATAGTAAAATTATGAATTATTGATTACAATTTCACCTACTCTATAATTGAAGATGAAAACGCGTAATGTACAATTAAGTTTTAGTATTATAAATGCTCACTCAATTGTAAGGATATGTACACCATTCTTTAATAAGAATTTACTCTCTTCTTAGATGATTCTTCCAGTTGCTCAACCACCACTCCCACCTCTCAAGATTCCCACCGGCCACCGTCCTCCGCCGCTGAAACCGCCGAAAAATCTTGAAACCTCTAATTTATCTTCTGATCAAGAATTTATCAGCTAGGGTTCATCCACCACTGAGTTATACTCATCAGGTATTTCAAAAGAAACTTTAAATATTACATCCGTACACGCGAATAAAAACCCAAACTTATAATACTTCAACTTATTTATTTAAATACATTTATTAAAATTTCGTACGATATGAAAATAGAACAGAACAGAGAAATATGAAGATGAATTTGAGTGTTGTCTCTCTGTCTACTTCTATCACCTTCTAATCAATATCTACTCTACTTATAATATAACTACTAAAATAAATATAAACTAAAATGAGAATGAGATTGAGATTTTTTTTCCCTACTCCTCATCTTTTATTTATACTCGAGCCAAACACAGATATACATATTTATTTATTCATCTTCGGTTGATTATCGAGTCAAAAGCAAATATAAGTGATCATAAGTGACCAAATACGTGGTTTGTGGAGTCAAAAGCAACCAATAGCAGAAAAGGAGGCTAACTTTTGATTATTAAATCATTATCTTGCACAAAAAAATAAAAATAAATAAATAAAATAAAATAAAATAAAATAAAATAAAATAATAAAAAAATATTTAATCTTATTCAAACTCTCATCGTAGATCTAAACAACCACGAAACTACGTATATGTTCAAAAATTATAGATCTTGAAAGCCACCTCCAACCACTCTGACGATGACGACCATGACCACATATCTCCGTCGATGTTTGAAAATCAAAATTGATGTTTGATGATAGTTTGTAAACGATCTTTTTAATTATAGTGTAGTGTGATTATTTGGTGCAAAACATACCTTTGATGCACGGGCGGATCCAGCATGGGGCAGCCGGGGTCAGCTGCCCCCGGTGGTCAAATTATTATTTTTATATATTTTTATGTATATATTTGCTTTTATATGGAAGAAAATGGTAAAAGATCGAGTATTTTTGAGGTTTGAGAGATGGAAGGTTTGGGAAGATGAGTAACAGGTGAAAGAAACGAGAATGGTGAGGATAATGACTGGTAGAGTGTATTCTTATATTACAATAGACCCCACATAATATTATCTTCACTTAGATATGGACTATTATTTTATCTAAATTTAAATTTGTATTAAGGAAAAACAAATATATATATATATATATATATATATATATAATTAGGTAATAAAGCTGACATCATAAAATTGTTTTGTCAACCTTTAAAATTGTATTCTTGCTTACGTGTCACTTTGAGTAGGTTAATTTGGTGATGTCATGTATGTCTAGCCATCGTATTTTATTTTATGTATTTTTATTTTATTTGTAAAAATGATTTTGATTGTATTTTTTTTCGGTGACAAACTTCTTTAACAAGCTTTAAGATCATTGGATGGGAAAATCTTCCTTAGCAAGCTTTTAAGTTCATTGGGCCTCTTTTGCCAACTAATAGCACACATGTATTTTAAAGCTCTATATTTGATACACCCTAAATAAAGACCGAGATCAATTCATGCATCTCCTTCATCTTTGTTCTCTATCATCTTCTCTCTATCGTCTTCTTCATCTGACTTTTTTTTTTTAAATTTTAGTACCGTAAGTTTTCCTTAGCTCAGTTTCTATGTCACATTCTAATTCTAATGTAGATGTAGATGAAAACAGTGATTTATGTTTTTCAAATATTCATGTTTAAAATAAGTATGATTTGATTATGTCCTTATATCTTTCTGTTTTTCTAATGTGTATGAAGGTTATTGCAGGCGAGATGCATTAGGTAATTCATGTTCTAGGAAGAAATCTTGAGACGAAGATTATGTTTGTTCAATATACATATAGTAAGGTGCGTGCTACGTGTTTGTTGAAATGTCTAAGTGAAAAGGGTAAAACGATGTAAGAATTTAGATACATTCGTAATGCAGCATTTGTTGATATTAGTCTATAAATTTTATTAAATGTTCGTGGACTTGAGTTTATGCTTACTTTTTGGGTAAAGGGTGTATTTCTTGAGATGTTAGTCTATAAATTTTTTTAAATGTTCATGGACTCGAGTTTATACTTACCGTCACTTAAGTATGATAAAGAAGCGAATTTAACTATGTTGTTCATGAAATAACATTAACAAGAAGCAAATCAATAGTCATGGGTTATAGATAATGAGCTTGGTGAGAGATACTTAAAAAGGAATTAAGATTGAAGGTATGTGAGATAGAGACTTTGGAGTATGATCTGTTATAAGACAAATTTGTTTTACATATAATCTTTACTTTTCTCGATGAAGAAAAGCTAATTACCCTGCCCAATGTTCTATCTTAGCTTTCACACATTCACTTCAATTCAGATGGATAGAAAACTACGGTTTGTATGTAATTCACCTTTTTTTGTCTGTGTGGTTATGTATACTTTAAATTGTTTTGTTTATAATATTTATATGCAGTTTGGTGTGTTGGATTAGGAAGTGTTAAGTTTGGATTATTTTGATGTTTGTTTTTGGTTATTTTATGGCTTTTGTTTCACTCATTTTTGTCAGTTTATAAGTTTAAGTTTAAGCTATATGAATACTTTTTGATGATATTTCATTGCAGAATTTCTAAAGGATAGAATACAAGGTGAGAGATGAATGCATCATCTTCATTTTGGGACTTTAAGCAAATGTTTGTGCATCTATTTCTGTATTTTTGTGGAAATTATTTAGTTTTTTTTCTTTTGGTGTAAAGAAGATTCTTGACAATCCACTTCCTAAGGAATATAATACTCCGTAGTCCATTTACTGTTTTTTATTCAGGCTAACAAAACTATGCTATATGAAGAAAATTAGTATTATTTAAAGTGAGGTAAATGCATTTGTGTTACTTATTGTTAAACTACACAGTTTTCTAACATGTTTAGTTATTCGTTCACATTTACATGTAGAGTTCTGCCATGGTTCCAACAGAAGTCTTAATAGAACTCAAGATTCAAACAAGATATGGTCAAGTTTTTTTTAGTTAAAAGTCACTCAAAGTTGTTATTCCACTTTTCAAGATGTAATGGAGCTTAAAGTTGCTTTTACTAAGTAATACAAATCCTAAGGGTATAAAGTTTATATTAAGTAGTTGAATGTTTTCAATTTAGATTATTTAGTAAAAACCCGTTGTCACGGGTCATATACTAGTATATATATATATATATATATATATATATATATATATATATATATATATATATATATATATATATATATATATATATATATATATATATATATATTCCACAGTTGAAAATGTGTAGATATATCATATCATATTAGTATTAGTATAAAAGTATATACTCCGTATTAAGTTGTAGCTTTCCTCGAAATTTATGAAATTAACCTCTCCTATTTTCATCAAGGAAACATTTAAAATTTATCCCTTGAGTTATTATGTCCCATCTTTATTATAATTATGTATTACTCCACTATGTTAACATTGTTTAATATAGAGTTTAATTTTTTTTAATCTTCATTTTTTTTATTAACTTTTTTTTCGCCCCGTACAAAAAATTTTCTGGATCCGTCACTACTTTGATGGATTAATTGGTTGAAACTGAAACCTTCTATATAATAAAATTGAAGACGCTGTTGACGATTGCAAAGTAATAAAGTTTTCTTGGCAACGATTAAAATATTGGTGGATTATTTTAATATTATTTTATTGTTTAGCTTATAATATATTCCATATGAATGAAGTAAACGATAGTCGGTCAAAAAGATATTTTATCAATGGGTCAGATGGAAAAACATTTATTTATTTAGTATGATGATAAAGTAGTTGGAAATAAATATAAAATTGTTTATGAAAAGGTAAAATAGTCATTTATTATTATTCAGTCATTTATTCAACACAAAAAATAAACGCTAATATATTATCCGTACCTTACTCCATTTAGCTTTACAAATAAGTCCTGAAAGAAAGGAAATAGAGAGTGGATCTGTTGAAAAACTTCGATTAAATAAACTCTAAGCTACCTTCAGACTTAAATGACCTGAATTTTCTAAGATGCATAGCTGGTTATGTGTCACCATAAATAAATGATTTTAGACCATAGCACGTATATGTTTATTAGGTGTTATCTTTTATCACTGCGGATTTTAACTTGTTTGCTAGGTAATAAAATTTGATTATCTTGATGAAATATTTACTCATTATTTACTTATCTTATTTGAAGTTTTAGCATGAATTTTGCTGAAATACAATATCAATTAGATGATAGAGACCTATTTATTGCAGATAGTGGTAACACACACACTATGATCAAATCTAAGAAATATTCCATTGATTTAAATCAAATGAAGGAATTATAAATACTATATCGGGTCTTACAAGCTTGATATAAGGAATGGAAAAGGCAAAAAAAATTCATATTACCAAATGGTACGAATTTTTTGATAAACAATGCATTGTTTTTCTCCCAAATCAAAGAGAAATTTGTTAAGTTTCTCTGATATATATCATAATGGATATGATTATCAATAAATGATAAGAGAAAATGAGAAATATCTATGCATCACCGACAAGAATCATGTGGTTGAAAAAACTACCAAGGCTTAGTCCTGGTTTACATTATACATATATAAATGTACCAGAAGCACATATGAAGAAAAGCGCATATGATTAAAAGTACATATGATTAAAAGCGCATATGATGAAAAGCGCAGCGCATATGATTAAAAGCGAATATGATGAAAAGCGCATATGGTGAAAAGCGCATCGCATATGATTAAAAGCGCATATGGTGAAAAGCGCAGCGCATATGGTGAAAAGCGCAGCGCATATGATTAAAAGCGCATATGGTGAAAAGGATATATGATGAAAAGCGCATATGGTGATTAATGAAAAGCACATATGGTGATTAATGAAAAAGTACATATGGTGATTAATGAAAAGCACATATGGTGATTAATGAAAAGTATATTGTGAAAAGGAATCACAAATGTTTCTTGAAAGAATTCAAGGTAAGATATGTGAATAAATTCATCCACTATGTGGACCATTTAGACATTTCATGCTCTGATAGACGCATTTGGTAAATGGTCTCATGTTTGTCTATTATTAAGCCGTAAAATGGCATTTGCATAGTTTCTTGCACAAATTATTAAGAGCACATTTTTCTGATTACACGATTAAAAGAATGCAAATTGATAATGCTAATGAGTTAACATCTCAAGCATTTAATGATTATTATATTTCTATAAGGATTGTTATTGAACACCCTATTGCTTATGTGCATTCAAAAAATTGGTTTAGCTGAATCAATAGATAAACGCTTTCAGCTAACTAGATAATTGGCAATGAGTACAAAACTCTCAATATTTATTTGGGAACATGTAAATTTACATGATGCGACATTAATTCGCATTAAACCAAGTGCAAGTCATAAATGCTCTCCCATACCAACTTGATTTTGGCCGAGAGCCAAATATGTTCCACCTTATAACATTTAGTTGTGCAGTGTATTTCCAATTGCACTACCACAATGCACTAGAATAGTTCCTTAAATAAGAATGGAAATATATGTTGTATATGAAACATCTTCAACTATAAGATATATTGAACCCATGACAGGTGATGTTTTTACAGCACGTTTTGCTAATTGTCATTTTAATGAAAAATTGTTCCCTAGATTAGGGGGAGAAATAAAAATAAATAAAATGATGTTTCATGGTGTGAACATCAATTAAGGTATCTTGATACTCGCACAAAAGAATGCGAAACAAAAATTCAAAAATAATGCATATGCAAGAACTTGCGAATTGATTACTTTATGCATTTACAGATGAAAAAAAAAGTGGCTAAATCATATATAATAGCAGTAAATGCTCTAACAAGAATTGAAATTCTAAAAGCTGGAAATAATGTCACTCATGAGTCTTTGCCACATCTGAAACGTGAAAGACCAATTGGTTCCAAACATAAAAATCCCCGAAAAAGAAAATCAGCTGATAATAAGGTAAAAGAAAATGTTCAAGAAGAACTACAAATCAATATTCCTTCTGCAGAGGATATTGATAAATGTAAATACTAAAATTGCGATAAATTATGCAATATTATGGAACCGAAATGAAATGAAAAATCTCGATGATATATTTTCATATAATGTTACAATGACATCATGAATAAAAATGATGATCTGGAACCAAAATCTGTCATTGAATATCAAAATAGACATGATTGAACTCAATGGAAAGGAGCAATACGAGCTGAATTAGAATCGCTCAATAAAAGAAAAGTTTTCGGATCAATCGTTATCACTTTTAAAGATATTAAACGTATGTGATACAAATGAATTTTTATCCGAAAAAGAAATGTGCAAATGAAGTTACAAGGCAAAACTAGACTTGTAACTCAAGATTTCTCTCAAAGACCAGGAATGAATTATGAGGAAAAATTATCTTCCTGAAATGGATACAATTACTTATTAGATACTTAATCAACTTGGTAGTTACTTAAATGCATCTAATGGATGTTGTTACTACTTATCTGTATGGATCACTTGATAGTGATATACATGAATATACCTGAAGGGTTTAAGGTATCGTAAGCATCTAATGCAAAACCCAAGGGAATGTATTCTATTAAATCACAAAGATTTTTATATGGATTTATACAATCGGGACGTATGTGGTATAACCGATTAAATGACTACTTGATAAGAAAAGGGTATACATATAAACTTATTTGCACGTGTGTTTTATTAAAACAATGTTCGGATATGTAATCATAACTGTTTATATCAATTATCTTAAATAAAGAAATCTATGAAGCCATTCAACTTCTAAAGAAAGATTTTGAAATGAAAAAATCAAGTATTACGTTGATTTACATATTGAGCATATGCCTAATGACTTACTTATACATCAAACAACTTATACCGAAAAGATTTTAAATTTTTTTTAATATGGACAAGACAAAAAAACCATTAAGTACTCCTATGGTTGTTAGATCTCAATATTGATACTGATTCATTTCATCCTCTAGAAGATCATGAAGATCTTCTTGGTTCAGAAATTTCATATTTTAGTGCAATTGGGCCTCTTATGTATTTTACAAATTATACAAGACCCGACATTTCTTTTGCAGTTAATTTGTTGACAATGTTCAGCTAAGCCCCTACCAAAAGACATTTGAATGGGATCAAACAAATAGTTTGATACTTTCGCGGAACTACTGATTTATAATTATTTTATTCTAATAACTCGAAACAAGATTTGTTTGGTTATACAGATGCAGATTATTTATATGATCCACATAAAGCTAAATCTCAAACTGGATATGTATTCCTAAATGGAGGCACCGCAATATCATGACGTTCTCAAAAACAAACACTTGTTGCAACATTATCAAATCATGCCGAAGTGATTGCATTACATGAAGCCACTCGGGAATGTTTTTGGTTGAGATCAATGACACAACTCATTACTGATTCTTGTGGACTAGAACACGATAAAAGTCCAACAACTATCTATGAAGATAATGCAGCTTGCATAGCACAGATGAAATAAGGGTATATCAAAAGTGACCGAACAAAACACATACCTCATAGATTCTTCTCATACACTCAAGATTTCATCAAGGACAACCAGATTGAAATAAAATATGTTCAATCCAGCAAAAACTCTGTCGATCTTTTAACCAAAGCACTTCCAACTGCTGTTTTCAGAACACACGTTCACAATATTGGCATGAGGCATATTCAAAAGATGTAACAGCTCAACGATGTCCACTTGAGGGGAAGTCAACTCTATGCTGCACTCTTTTTCTCTTGGCTAAAGTTTTTATCCCACTGGGTTTTTCTTTAGCAAGGTTTTTAACGAGGCAGTCCTAGTTGATCTGTAACGAAACAAAATTATCTTCCAAGGGGGAGTGTTATGATATATGGAGTAAAAATCAAATATGAATGATAATTCTGTTTACATACGCATGCAGAGGAATAGTTATTTGTATAGTAAAATTATGAATTATTGATTACTATTTCACATACTCTATAATTGAAGATGAAAACGAGTAATGTACAGTTAAGTTTTAGTATTATAAATACTCACTCATTGTAAGGATATGTACACCATTCTTCAATAAGAATTTACTCTCTTCTTTCTTCTTTCACATAAATTGAAAATAGGTCACTAAAGGTAGTTATAAGCCTACTGAATTATAACATATTATTATTATTAACTAGTCCAGACCGGCTCGCGCGTTGCGGCGGGGGCTTTCGGCCTGCGTATTCATATTTTAATGTAGCGTTGTGTATTTACAGAGGGGAAAACGGACCGTCTGTTAAGCGCCGTTGTAGGTGTCGTTGTCTTCAGTGTTTTTTAAAAGTATCCGTTTCGAACGTAGTTAGTTTCGTTTTGTTGATAAAATTATTTCGAGTCTAACGGTGCTATCGGAAAATTTTAACTCGTGTCGAGGAGGAAGATATGAGCTGTCGTTGTGTTCAGCGTTTTTTAAAAGTGTCCGTTTCGAACGTGGTTAGTTTCGTTTTGTTCATAAAATTATTTCGAGCCTAACGTTGCCGTCGGAAAAATTTAACTCGTGCCGAGCGGGAAGATACGGGTTGTCGTTGTGTTAGCGTTTTTTTTAGAAGTGTCCGTTTCGTGTGTAGTTAGTCCCGTTGGGTTCGGAAGATTTTTTCGAGTTGAACGGTGGTCTCAAGAAAATTTAACTCGCACCCAGCGAGAAGATAGGGCCCGTTATAAATTCGGGTGAAATTAGTTTATTATATTTTATTTAAATTATATATTTACACTTTTGACCCCTTAAAAAGTATAAACTTGAGGGACTATTGTGGAAATATAGCCGAAGTCGAAGGACCGGTTGTAATGTGAACATGAAGTCAAAACTACAATAAAAAATAATTAAAACTACACCATTTGCCACCATTAAATTATATATTTACAATTTTGACCCTTTAAAAGTGTAAACTTGAGGGAGTATTGTGAAAATATAGTCGAAGTTGAGGGACCGGTTGTAATGTGAACGCGAAGTCGAAACTACGATAAAAAATAAGTGAAACTACACTATTTGTCACCACATGTAGCATATGAAGGTTAATTAATAATAATAATTATAATTATAATTATTATTTAATCCATTTAAATTTAATTATATAGATTTTTATTTAAACTTCAATACGAGAATAAATTGGTACCTCGTGTATGGGGAAAGAAAATATGGATGATATTATTCACAAGGCTATGTCTTCTATAAGTAGTCATACTACCTTTGCCACGTCAAATGTATGAATCTTTTATTTATCTATTTTTTTAAAAACAAAATTCAAGGTTGTAAATGTACTTTCTATACTAGCTGTTTTTCGCTTGGAAAAAAACCATTTTTTAATGCAGGCTTCGACCAGATTTACAATTCTTTAACCAATGTTTTAGTGAATAACATCACAATCGAACTGGTCTCAAGTTCATGGAATGATACTCGCATATCAAATACAATGATAACCGTAGAAATTCACAAAACTGAATCTAATTGCAACAGATACAGAACACAATCCAATATCACAAAATGCTTCAACAGAAAATAACCGGGCAAAGCCCAAAAGGTTTACAAGAATAAAAGCACACACAGCTTCCAATTACATAGAAAAACACTCAATGATTCATCATCAACAGATGATGATCATTCACACACCAAATATGACAAACCCTAGATGAGTCGGGTGCCAGAAAGAAAAGAGAAAAAGAAAGATAAAAAAAACCCTAAACAGCAAATATTACATTATATATAAAAAACTTTGGCTTGTTGTCATATTTAGCCCTCACAAAATATAAATCACACTTCTGCCACTAAACTTCACATTAATATCAAATGAGGACCTGCAATCACACCACAAACAAAAACAAGCACAAAATAATATTCCAAGTAAGATTGAAACTTATGGTTATACCTTTTGAACATGCCCCCTCAACCTGATCTTGGAATAGATCTACAAGACCAAGCTTGTCACAAAAATAATTATGAACTTTTGAGCTCAATCCTTTGGTAAAGATATCTGCTGTTTGAACACAAGAATCAATTTTGATAGTTCTCACAACTCCAGCAGCTACTTTCTCTCTAATAAAATGAACATCTACTTCCAAATGTTTAGTTTTCTCATGGAAAACTGGATTAGCAGCAAGTTGAATAGCTGACTTATTATCACAATACAAAGAAACAGGTAAAACTGTTTTAACTTGCAAATCATTCAAAAGCTTCAAGATCCATATGATTTCACATGCAACATCACTCATTCCTCTAAATTCAGATTCTGCAGAGGACCTTGAAACAACATCATGCTTTTTACTTTTCCAGGAAACAAGTGAATCTCCCAAAAAAAATACAATAACCATTAACAGACTTTCTAAGAAAAGCAGTTTTAGCCCAATCAGCATCAACAAATGCTGTCAAGTTTAAGTCTGATGACTTGATTATAGAAACACCTTTACCATGTGACAGCTTAAGATATCTCAGAACATGAAATGCTAGTTTTAAGTGACTTTCCAGTGGAGAATGCATGAATTGACTTAAACAATGTACAGCAAAAGCAATATCTGGTCTGGTCATAGTTAAATAGATTAACTTTCCAACCAGTTTTTGATAATATGAAATATTCTCAATTATTTTATCTTTGTCATTACACTCATTATTCAAAGCAATATTTGCTTCAATAGGTGTAGACAAAGGTTTACACCCTAACATTCCAAACTCTTGAAGTAATTCAAGGCAATATTTTCTCTGATTAAGACAAACACCTTCTTTTGTTTGAAGAACTTCAATACCAAGAAAATACATAAGATATCCCAAGTCCTTTATTTTGAAATTAGAACTTAAATATGACTTAAACTGTTTTATTTCAGACTCATTATTCCCTGTGATGATAATATCATCAACATACACAAGAATGACTAAAAATAAATCATTTTCAGATTTTACATACAAAGAATAGTCATTTGTGCTTTGTTTAAAACCATTAGCAGTTAAAACAGCAGTCAACTTCTCATTCCACTTCCTAGGGGCTTGTTTCAAGCCATAGAGAGACTTTATTAACTTGCATACTTTGTTAGGATCATCATTGAAATAACCTTCGGGAGGTTTCATGTAAACATCCTCAATGATTTCACCATAAAAAAAAGCATTGTTAACATCAAGTTGATGTAACAACCAACCTTTGTTAATTGCAAGAGTAATTAAACACCTTACAGTTACCATCTTAGCAACAGGAAAGAAGGTTTCTTCATAATCTAAACCTTCTCTTTGACTAAACCCTTTAGCCACAAGCCTTGCTTTATACCTTTCAATCTCCCCATTTGACTTGTATTTAATTTTATAAACCCATTTAGATCCAATTGGTTTTCTACCAGGAGGTAGATCAACAATAATCCATGTGTTATTTCTGTTAAGAGCACAAATTTCCTCATTCATAGCATTAACCCAATTTATATCTTTTACAGCTTCAGAATATGTATTAGGTTCTATGCTTTTATTCAGATTAGTAACAAAACAATAATTGTCAGAGTCTAACAAAGAGTAATTGACAACTCTATTAATGCCATACTTAACCTTATCATCAAGCACATAATCATTAAACGTTTTAGGAAGCACTGCTGTTCTATCAGACCTTCTAACAGTAGAAGTCTCACCAATTTGAGTGTGATTTAAGTTTTGACTTGTACCCTCAGGGATATCACTAGTGTCTTCAATTATTGCACTTTGACCACTCTCAGTTCCAATATTTGAAGTATTATTGTAACATCCTCCCAATAGGGTCTGGAAGAAACGTTACTAATATCAAATAAACCAACATATTATAATACGAGAACAATACTAAATGAGAAAATTTAACTTTATTGAGTACGCAGCGGAAAATGAAATGTCGTTACAATAATGGAAATAACGATAAAGTAATTGTTCATATGCAGAATTAATAAATGCGATATCTCTTGATCCTAAGTCTGAGTAGCATCACATAAGTAGTAGATAAGAAAGTTTGAATCAAACAGCACCTGAGACAAAACATGCTAAAGTGTCAACCAAAAAGGTTGAGTGAAGTTCATAGGTTTAACAAAAGTAGTTATCGTTGTTTTTAGACCACAAGATTTAGTTGTAAAGTTGATCTCCCGCAGGATCAAAAAGTAGATCTCGCAGATCCAAAAGTAGTACTGATTCGTGATATTTTAGACTAAACGTTTGTTTTGTTGCCCCGATGATAAGTTGGCAGTACCTTATCACCATGTTTAAATCATTATTAAGTAATACAAAGACATCACGGTCAAATGTATCGGGGACGTTACTCCCGATAGGCCTACCCCCAATAATTAAGAATGCCTTATCCTGAAAGCAATTAAAAAATATCACTGTGGGGTCTTAGTAGCATAAGCTAGTCATAGTACAGTTTAGGTTCGTACTTGTGTCTAAGTTGTTTATAGTATAAAAGCAACATGTGTCTCACCCCAGTAAGTATAAAAAGTGCTATAGCAATAAGAGTGGGGCTATGAAAGTCACCTTAGTAAGTAGAGAGAGAGAGTTATTCCTCGAAATAAAGAGTTGAACGAGTGAGCAGAAAAGTCAACCTATTGACATTTAAGAGTAGTTAAGTGTTTTGCCCATGTTTAAGTTTAAGTATGTGTTTAAGTATAGTTTGTTTTACTAAGTTTCTATTCCTAGTAAGTTACTATTTTTATAAAGTTTCCATTTTTAGAAAGTTTCTTATTTTACTAAGTTTCTATGACTAGAGAGTTTCTACTTTTATGAGTGTTTTTCATTTTAGGATACTTGCCGTATTAGATAAGCTTCCAATCACCCCTTTCCCTTCGAATGGCTAATTTAGATCTAGGGGCTTGAGCCATAGGACCCTTTAAATCGGAAATCCAAACCCTCTGCCTAGAATCTCGTAGAAACCATTCATCGAGAAAGTTCAAAGATCTATACATCTCTAATACATATCCCAAAATGTTTTTGTGCTACAATATAAGTAGTAGGTTATAGGTGCTAGTAATAGTAATAGTGTATACATGTTAAGTACTAGTATAAGTAGTATTAGTTTTTAAGGTTTTAATATGTATATGTATATATAATTAGTATATATACATAAAAATATTTTTTTTTAACATGTATATATGTATATATAAATCTAGGAGTGTTTATGTATATACTTATGAATAACAAGTTTATAATATGAATATGAATTAAAAAAGATTAAAGTTTATGTAAATAGTTTAGGGTTTATGTTATACCTTTGAAGATTCAAGATAATTAACAAAGAAAAGATGAACACGATGAAGATGGAAGATCAAAGCCTTAAAAATCTTGAAGAACTCCTTGCAGATTCTTGAAGAACACGAAGAACAAGCTTGAAGATCCGAATACCACAAGAGAGGGAGAGGGAGAGATTGTTTTTGAGAGAGGATTTTGGTGTGATTTGTGAATGAGAAACTAGGAGTCTAGGAGTGTTTATATAGTGCAAGTATTAGAGTGTTAGTCAACATAAGGATGTTCTAATTAATGATTTTATTTTGTTTTATAATTTTTAGTCAACAAAAGGTGGTACTAGTTTATAATTAGTCAACATAAGGATGTACTAGTTTATAATTTATTTTTAGTCAACATAAGGATGTAATTGTTTAAGATTCTTTAGTCTCATTATTATTACTATTATTATTATTATTATGTTTATTATTATTTTTACATTTACTACATGATAAGTATTATTTTCTTTTTACTAATTCATGACTTGTATTTATTTTTATTTAGTTCCCAATTGTTTTATTATTTATATAAATGTCACTTTTTATTTATTACTTATAGATTAATAGTTATAAATAATATTATTGAAATACATAAATTTTAATTAGCAGTGAGTGTCGAATAAAAGTTTATTATTTTGTCAACGTTAAATTGATTGTGTATATAACAACCCTTAAATAATTAATACGTATAGTCAGACAGCAAACCCTAGGGTCATTTCAGTAATTTCAAAAGTCAAAAAGTGAGGGTTGTTATAGTACCTTCCCGTTAATAAAAACTTCGTCCCGAAGTTTTAGGTAGACTTCTCGGATGCATCAGCAGTTGATAAGAGATGGGGATATTTCCGTTTCATATGGTCTTTACGTTCCCAGGTATATTCGGGGCCTCTACGTGAATTCCAACAGACTTTAATGATAGGTATGTTGCTTTTACGCGTTTGTTTAACCTCTCCTTCCATGATTTCTATAGGTTCTTCAACGAAGTGCATTTTATCATTAATGCGAAGATCATTCAAAATGATGATGTTATACAAGTCATTTCAGTAAATTGGATACATGAAATGTGTTATGAATGGTATTGAGCTCGTTTAAAACCTTGAGCATTTTATGCCACAATATTAGGGCAGACAAACAGAGATGAGTTCGTGAAAATCACAGTCATGAAATTTGATAGAGATCTTCATTGTTTACAACAAGAATATTTTAATGATGAATATAAGTTGAAAAATAAAGTTTTATCACTATTGAATAATATGGATAAAACGATTCGTTTATAGGAAGAGTATAAACGAAGCTATCATAAAAGAGTGAAATGAGAAAATTAAATGTTCGCCTTAACTTTTGACGTAGTCACGATTGAATTCCGGAATTCAAGGAATTAAAGGAAATCTTCGTAATCTATAAGATTTGATTCTCCGGTATTTACGAAATTTTGAGATTTGTTTGATTAAATGCGGTGATTTGCCTCGATTGATGTGTTTGGAATTTTGCTATAAATTAGCTTCTTCCGTTTCATTATCTTCATCACTTCTATACTTTCTTTCTCAATTCAAACTTCCAAAAGATTAAGAAAATGCTAAATCCAGTTCTGATCCTGGTTATTATATTGACCATCTATGCAGTCATTCTTCTTTTTCTTTTACCGCCAGAGGAATCTGTTTACTTCTTCTATGCTCTTGGGGTTATAGTGTTTTTAATTATCCCGTGTCTTTATATTGCTATACGCATTGATATACACGGTTTGTAATTTCAGAGTCGTTATCGGGCTTTATATTTTCCCTTATATGTCGGAGCTTTACGTTTTTGTTTCTTCTTCCCGACTTCAAGTCAAGCGAGTAATGGTCCAGAATTCATAGGTATGAAGTTTTGAATGATCATAATATATAAAGTAGAAAGGAAAGGTAATAACACGATTTGATTTGTCATATTACCAGAATATCCGAAAAAGACCGAATCATCAAGAAAAATATTTTCTTGATATGTTTAGAGGTTAAATAGAATGTAAGAGTCGTGTAACATGGAAAATGATGATTATAAAATCTATGAATCATCATCTTCCATTAAAAACTTAGCATGACTTACTGTAATATAATCACGTTGGCATGACGTCATTATATTATATTAACTCATGCTTCAATTCCCAATCACTTCTTCAAAGCATTTATAATTTAAACTCGAATTTTACAGAATATAGAAACTAAAACAGTTTCCTTTATAAAGATATCGCAAAGAGATACTTAATTGCGGACATGAATCGTTATGAAGATATCTTCTGAAATATAGAGGATATTTATGATGATATTTTGGAATTTCTAAGTTCGAAAGTTGATGAAGAAAAATTTTCCGCAAGCTTTTAACATGACTTTGGAGCAAGATATTCTCTAAAGATTTCACCGGATTCAGAATTTCCTGGATTCTTTGAATATAGGGTTTGGCCCTTGTGTTTGTCCTTGGTCTCCTCCATGGTTAGCTCAATCCGTTTTTCAGTTCCAAATTTTCTTTTGGGCTTTTCCAACGTACCATTCTTTATTATCAAACTGTTAGCCCTTAAGAACATCTATAGCATTTGCTGCTTCGTCAGCATTCTCAAGGTTAACGAATCTGAATCATTGATTGACAACCCGAGATGGTTTCAAGAAATTTTATTTTTAGATGATTAAACGCTGATTGTAATCGTCAATGGATCTAATGGTTGACGAATAGGCGTTGTTGATTTCAAAAGTAATGAATGATAATTTTGGTGGTTTGATGTGATAATTCATCATAGAATACGAATGAATATAATTCATGAATGTAGTGATCTTTAGGAAGATAACATCTGCTATAGTTTTACTTGAATTCTGATATGTCAAATTCAGAATATGTAATTTGATTTGAATGAAAATGGTTGTTCTTTGGTGCGCGGATACATATGTGGATGTAAGTAGTATAGTTACTGATTATTGAATCAGAATTTGAAGAATGTACAATGTAACATATTAATGTGAGGTATAAATATTTCTCGGGTATTACCTACCCATTAAAATATTTTCACAATTAACAGTTTGTACAAAAGAGAAGATATACGTTCATATATGTATTCTTCAGATATAATATAGATTTAATGAGTTAATATAATATTAAACTCATTTGATTTGAAACGAGAATAAATAATCTCCAAAACCTTAGAGATTTCATAATTGTCGCGAAATATTTCGCTAATGAAGTTATGAATCAATACTTCATCATTCATTGTTATTGATATACCTCAGTATATGATGTTGGTGCTCGTGGAATTCTTGTGAAATTCATAAGGCACGAATGATGTTTTCTAGAAAGTTTCGAGTACATCGAAAATGAAAGTATACAATCAATCATGTATTTGAGTAATACACTTGGTTTATTATGAAATGGAGTTTATTGTGTTGAAGCAGTGATTAACGATTGTTAAGTCATCAACGAAGGATGTACATCATAGCATATTAATGATATGAATTAATCAAGTAGTACATACTAGTTAAGATTCACACGTAATAGCTTAGTATGAAAAGATTTATTATTGTTCCAATCCATATATATAAAGTATACATATGTAATTCTTCAGGAAGAATGAGTCAATACATCTTAACTCATTATTACTAATATTCCTTGGTATCTATGGGGCGTATGATGTTGATGTTTGAGGTACTGAGTGTGATGTTGAGGCGTGGAATGCGGATGTTTTCGTTGGTGAAGCTGGTGATGTTGGTGGTGATGCCGATGGTACTGGTGGTACTGGTGCTGCTGCTGGTGTTCGTAGGTTTCGCACCATATTCTCCAGAACCACTACTCGAGCGCGAAGCTCGTTGACTTCTTCTATTATTCCGGGATGATTGGCGGTTCGGACAAGTGGATGAATAAGATCTAAAATTTTAGATATTATATATTCGTGACTGGATATCCTGGAAATGAGGGTGAAAATAGTGTTCCAAACGGGTTCGCCAGTAAGTGCTTCAGGTTCTTCACCAAGAGGTGAATTCGGTTGGTGGAAGGGATCACCTTCTTCTTGTCTCCATTGATTAAGTTTACTACGAACCCATCCCCAATTCATCCAAAATAGATGATGGCTGATTGGTTGGTTCATTCCGGTTACACTGCCATTGGAGCTCGAAGAGTTCGAGGAATCCATATTATGTGTTTGGAATTAGGGTTTTTGATATGAGATTAGTTTTGAATACTGGATGATATATTCGTCTCCTCGAATACGTGTATATAGCAAAAAGATTTCCGTAATTTATGGAGGGAATTTAGGAAAAGTGTTAGACAAAATCTATTAGGATAGATACGATAAGATATAATAAGATATGATGTGTCTTTACTTTAATAATGGCAGTATGACGTGTCGAGATCATAAAGTGATAAGTATGTAATCTAATAATCTTTTGATTAAAGACTTTCAATTCGTATACTGTGATAACCCAATGACATTTTTCGATTCGCAAACCGATGCATAAAGGCATAAGGCATATAGGTACGTGATATAACAGAGAGTTATATACGTTTGAGTGTGAGTAGTAACAATTATAAGAATTTCAAAATCATGGATAATATTTCATGTAATACATTTGTAATACACATAACCATGATAGATGACTTATGAATGTCAAGAATTTCTGAAATCATTGTGTCGCATTTAGATGCGGTGGTGTAATTGGATAGTACTCAGGAAAGTGAGCAGAGTTCTTAGATTAGCTCGGCATTCTAAGATAAGTAAAGTTTCTAAAGTATAGTGTAACATTTAACAGTTAAAGGCAACAATTAAAGGCACTATGGTCAAGGAAAGTTATAGTCCTACATTAGGAAAGAGACTTTGATTAGAATCTTTAAGTAAAGTTTGGTAAAGCATGATTGTTAAGATTATAAGGCAATTCTAAATGCTTTAAGTCTAAGGCAGGAAAGGTTATAGTTTCCTAGATTGCTAAGGCACCCTAGCTAGCAAGTAAGGCACACATAAAAATGCAATCCTGGTTCTCTATAACAGCCTGGTTATGCTCTGATACCAATCTGTAACATCCTCCCAATAGGGTCTGGAAGAAACGTTACTAATATCAAATAAACCAACATATTATAATACGAGAACAATACTAAATGAGAAAATTTAACTTTATTGAGTACGCAGCGGAAAATGAAATGTCGTTACAATAATGGAAATAACGATAAAGTAATTGTTCATATGCAGAATTAATAAATGCGATATCTCTTGATCCTAAGTCCAAGTAGCATCACATAAGTAGTAGATAAGAAAGCTTGAATCAAACAGCACCTGAGACAAAACATGCTAAAGTGTCAACCAAAAAGGTTGAGTGAAGTTTATAGGTTTAACAAAAGTAGTTATCGTTGTTTTTAGACCACAAGATTTAGTTGTAAAGTTGATCTCCCGCAGGATCAAAAAGTAGATCTCGCAGATCCAAAAGTAGTACTGATTCGTGATATTTTAGACTAAACGTTTGTTTTGTTGCCCCGATGATAAGTTGGCAGTACCTTATCACCATGTTTAAATCATTATTAAGTAATACAAAGACATCACGGTCAAATGTATCGGGGACGTTACTCCCGATAGGCCTACCCCTAATAATTAAGAATGCCTTATCCTGAAAGCAATTAAAAAATATCACTGTGGGGTCTTAGTAGCATAAGCTAGTCATAGTACAGTTTAGGTTTGTACTTGTGTCTAAGTTGTTTATAGTATAAAAGCAACATGTGTCTCACCCCAGTAAGTATAAAAAGTGCTATAGCAATAAGAGTGGGGCTATGAAAGTCACCTTAGTAAGTAGAGAGAGAGTTATTCCTCGGAATAAAGAGTTGAACGAGTGAGCAGAAAAGTCAACCTATTGACATTTAAGAGTAGTTAAGTGTTTTGCCCATGTTTAAGTTTAAGTATGTGTTTAAGTATAGTTTGTTTTACTAAGTTTCTATTCCTAGTAAGTTACTATTTTTATAAAGTTTCCATTTTTAGAAAGTTTCTTATTTTACTAAGTTTCTATGACTAGAGAGTTTCTACTTTTATGAGTGTTTTTCATTTTAGGATACTTGCCGTATTAGATAAGCTTCCAATCACCTCTTTCCCTTCGAATGGCTAATTTAGATCTAGGGGCTTGAGCCATAGGACCCTTTAAATCGGAAATCCAAACCCTCTGCCTAGAATCTCGTAGAAACCATTCGTCGAGAAAGTTCGAAGATCTATACATCTCTAATACATATTCCAAAATGTTTTTGTGCTACAATATAAGTAGTAGGTTATAGGTGCTAGTAATAGTAATAGTGTATACATGTTAAGTACTAGTATAAGTAGTATTAGGGTTTAAGGTTTTAATATGTATATGTATATATAATTCGTATATATACATAAAAATATATTTTTTTTAACATGTATATATGTATATATAAATCTAGGAGTGTTTATGTATATACTTATGAATAACAAGTTTATAATATGAATATGAATTAACAAAGATTAAAGTTTATGTAAATAGTTTAGGGTTTATGTTATACCTTTGAAGATTCAAGATAATTAACAAAGAAAAGATGAACACGATGAAGATGGAAGATCAAAGCCTTAAAAATCTTGAAGAACTCCTTGCAGATTCTTGAAGAACACGAAGAACAAGCTTGAAGATCCGAATACCACAAGAGAGGGAGAGGGAGAGATTGTTTTTGAGAGAGGATTTTAGTGTGATTTGTGAATGAGAAACTAGGAGTCTAGGAATGTTTATATAGTGCAAGTATTAGAGTGTTAGTCAACATAAGGATGTTCTAATTAATGATTTTATTTTGTTTTATAATTTTTAGTCAACAAAAGGTGGTACTAGTTTATAATTAGTCAACATAAGGATGTACTAGTTTATACTTTATTTTTAGTCAACATAAGGATGTAATTGTTTAAGATTCTTTAGTCTCATTATTATTACTATTATTATTATTATTATTATTATTATTATGTTTATTATTATTTTTACATTTACTACATGATAAGTATTATTTTCTTTTTACTAATTCATGACTTGTATTTATTTTTATTTAGTTCCCAATTGTTTTATTATTTATATAAATGTCACTTTTTATTTATTACTTATAGATTAATAGTTATAAATAATATTATTGAAATGCATAAATTTTAATTAGCAGTGAGTGTCGAATAAAAGTTTATTATTTTGTCAACGTTAAATTGATTGTGTATATAACAACCCTTAAATAATTAATACGTATAGTCAGACAGTAAACCCTAGGGTCATTTCAGTAATTTCAGAAGTCAAAAAGTGAGGGTTGTTATAATTATCATGAGAGTTATCTGTGCCATCACTTACTTCAGTGTCTCTCCCTTCATCATTGGAACTTTTAGAGTCTTGATTTTTAAAAGCAGCATCTTTTTCAGAATATAAATCAAAAAAATTTAAATGATTTACATCAATGAACTGACCAATAGTTTTAGAAACATTATCTTTTTTAAATGGAAAAATTGTTTCATAAAATTTCACATCCCTTGAAAACATGACTAATTTTGTATCAATATTATAAAGTTTATAACCCTTTTTAACAGAAGAATATCCAATTAAAACACATTTTTCTGCTCTACTACTAAACTTATCATGATTATTTAAAACAGTAGCATAACACAAACAACCAAAAACTCTAATATGAGAGAGACTTGGCTTATAGCTAAAAACACACTCAATGGGAGACTTTTCAGCTAGAACAGCAGTGGGTAACCTATTAATCAAATACACAGCAGTTAGAACACATTCAGACCAAAAACACTCTCAAAGGGAGACTTTCCAGCTAGAACAGCAGTGAGTAACCTATTAATCAAATACACAGCATTTAGAACACATTCAGACCAAAAATTAAGAGGTAACCCCCCTTGAAACATAAGACTTCTTGCAACATTTAAAAGATGTCTATGTTTCCTTTCTACAATCCCATGTTGTTGGGGTGTATAAGGACAAGATGTTTGATGAAAATCCCTTTTGAATCACAAAAACTTTGAACATTTGTATTACAAAATTCAGTTCCATTATCAGACCTTATGGTCTTGATAAAAACATTAAACTGATTTTTAAGTAAGTTATAAAACTGCACTAGGTTATCAAACACTTGATCTTTAGATTTTATAAGGTAAACCCAAACAGCTCTTGAAAAATCATCAACAATAGTAAGAAAGAATTTAAACCCTTCCCTACTTTGAACTTTGTAAGGACCCCACAAGTCAAGATGAATTAATTCTCCTAATGATTTTGTTTTATGATCACTTAAGGGAAAAGGTTCCCTTGTTTGTTTAGCTTTGTGACATATATCATAAGGATTAATATTAGCAGACTCTTTTATATTAAGATTTGATTTTAAAACATCTAGAACTTGACTAGCAGGGTGACCCAATCTGTGATGCCATAATCTTAATGACACAACATTTGAAACAACAGAATTTTTAACATTATATTCACCTTTCTTAAACAAATATAGACCATTGGTTTCATCACCAATCCCCAATGTCTTATTTTCCTTCAAATCCTGAAGATAACATCTATTTTTGTCAAATCCCACAAATATATCATTCTCTTTTGTTAGTCTGTTAACAGACAGTAAATTGACACAATATTCAGGAACCAGTAACACATTATTAAGAATAATTGAATTATTAAGTTGATATTTTCCAATTTTTTGAATTTTTGCCTTTGTACCATTGGGATGACCAACAGTAATATTAAATTTTGAAACATCAACTTTATCAATTAAGTTTTACTCAGAACAAACCATATGTTGGTTTGCACCTGAATCAACAATCTAGTTATTAATATGTGTTAAAGGTTTATTTATGAGATTTGAACAAAAAAACCTTGAAATATTTTCATTAAAGTAGGTATTAAAGTTATAAAACCTACCAGCCATAGCAGTATTAACTTCATTTGCAGGTTCTTTGTCATTACTTATTAAGCTCATAATCTTTTGGATTTGTTCTTCAGAAAAAGGAAAGCTGGAACTTTCACTGTTACTAACACACTTATTTGACACAGAATTGTTATTGTTAGCAACAAACTTAGGAGCAAACTGATTAAAAGGTTTCCTCTTATACCCAGGAGGGTAACCAATGATTTCAAAACATCTCTCAATTGTATGCCCCATCATACCACACTTTGTACAATGCAAATTATTGTTAGGACCTCTTGGTCCTCTTTAAAACCAGAATTATTATTATTTGTCTTAGCCAAAAAAGTTGAAGGTTGAACAGAATTATTGTTATTACTGGTCTTAACCAAGAAAGTTGAGGTTTGAACAATTTTTGACAAATCATTAGTAACAATTCCTCTATGAGATTCTTCTCTAGATAAGATTGCATAAGCAGTCTTAACATTAGGAAGAGGATCTCTTGTCAGAATGTTACTTCTGATTGGTTGATACACATAATTTAGACCCATTAGAAACTGCATTAATTTCATTAGTTGATTATGATCTTGAAACTTTTTGTTTGCTTTGCATGTACATGTTGGTAGTTTGATGAGGGCATCAAACTGTTTCCATAAGCAATTTAACTTGTGATAATATTCAGACAAACTGCTTTGTCCTTGTGTAAGTGAATTGATTTTATGATGCAGATTAAATGTAATAGAACCATCAATCTTATCATATGTCTCCTTTAATTCTTGCCACACAACAGCTGCATTATTAGAAAAAATTTGTCCTAAATATAACTCATCAGAAACAGAAGTTAAAATCCATGTTAAAACCACAGTATTGCACCTATCCCACTGTTGAGCAAGAACATCATCTTCCTGATATGTAGCTCTTTCACAAGTTCCATCAACAAAACCTTTTTTATTTTTAGTATTTAAAGCCAAAATCAAAGCTCTACTCCAAACATTATAATTTTCTGTTCCTTTTAGTTTAATTGAAATCAATGAAGTACCAGAAGTATCACTTGCATGAAGATACAAGGGATCTCCAAAATCTAGTTTATTGATTAAAGTAGCAGATGTAGTATCATCCCCGGACATTTTGACAGAAAAATAATTTGATGAACCTTGTGAAAGAAATCAGACAAATAGAACAAATAAAGAATATCCAGATAAACAAGAATATCAAGTATGCACACAATCAAATATGCAAGTAAACACAGAATACCAAACTTAACAGTGCAAGAATAACAAATTATGTAAGAATGCCTACAAACAAAGAAATAATAAACACCTAAAGGAATGACCAGTGCTTGATCAGGTTTCCATTGGTTTCACGAACCAAGGTCAAGAGTTGGGCACTGGATTCCTCTCTTCTACACAGAAAACAATAAGCACAGACAAGATAAAGAATGAATGCAATCAATCAAATGCAAGAGAGGCCTTGGCTATGGTCCAAGTATGAAACACAGAGGGCAGAGTATCTTTCTTAAGCAAGAAAGACTCTCTGATCAGGTACTTGCCACAACACAAGTAGGTTTAGAGTGTACCAACACAATCCACGCTCGGCTAGCCAAGATCAACAGCAACAGATACCAGCGAAAGCACAAACACGATCCAAAGAAAGCAGATCTTAAAGAACAATAGCAAATTCGTAACCCTAATTGCTTTGAATCAGAAATTTAGAGCAAAACACCAGATCTTATTGAACGAAGACCTAGAAAACACCTACAGTCTTTGTCGAACCCAATAGAACACCAATCAATCAGAAGATTGAATCGAAACCCTAGAATTTCACCAAAAAACCCTAGAACAACCAAATCACGAAGAACAGCCCGATTAACACCAAATCAGAGACACATACGCTCTGATACCATGTAGAAATTCACAAAACTGAATCTAATTGCAACAGATACAGAACACAATCCAATATCACAAAATGCTTCAATAGAAAATAACCGGGCAAAGCCCAAAAGGTTTACAAGAATAAAAGCACACACAGCTTCCAATTACACAGAAAAACACTCAATGATTCATCATCAACAGATGATGATCATTCACACACCAAATATGACAAACCCTAGATGAGTCGGGTGCCAGAAAGAAAAGAGAAAAAAAAGGTAAAAAAAAACCCTAAACAGCAAATATTACATTATATATAAAAAACTTTGGCTTGTTGTCATATTTGACCCTCACAAAATATAAATCAAACTTCTGGCACTAAACTTCACATTAATATCAAATGAAGACTTGCAGTCACACCACAAACAAAAACAAGCACAAAATAATATTCCAAGTAAGATTGAAACTTATGTTATAGCTAACAATAACCATTGATACATGTAAAAATAATTTGGGTGCAATTTAAAAACGAAACTTTGATTTTCATTCGACAAGTTATGGATTACCATTCTCACGTATATGTCTTTACTTTTTTATTTTTTATTTACTATCGATGTTTGTTTTTTAACCTTTTTTGTTTTACTTTTATGGTTTTTAGCTTGCTAGTAAATCGCATGTTGTTATAAAATGTAAAAAAAAAAAAAAAAAGGTAAAAAAACAATCGTCATTCGTGGTAAAGCAAAAAAAAGGAAAGATGCATACGTGGAAAAGGTATTATGTAGCTTGTCAGATGTGAATTAGAGTTTCGTTTTTGAACTCATCCAAAGTACTTCACATGTAGATGGGTTATTATTGTATATGGTATGAGAGTATTATTTTATGAGCTTGACACTAGTTCGATTGTGCTGTCAATCACTAAAGTATTGGTTGAAGTATTTTAAATTTGGCCGGGTCTTCAATCGAAAGTGCTTTTGTCCGAACGAAAAACACATAATAGAGTACCTTTAAAGCTTGATTTTATTTTTAAAAATGGACAAATGAAAATTCGTATATTTGACGTCACAAGTGTAGTAAGACTAGTTACAGAAAGCATCGCTTTGTGAATTATCTTTAATATTTTCTTTTCCCGACTAGACACGAGGCACCAAATGATTCTCGAATAGGAGTTCAAATACATATTTTTGTTATTATTAAAGTTTAATGGATTAAATGATAATAGCAATAGTGTGACACCACATAAAAAAAAGGAAAAGTTAAGGTAAAACACTACCTTTCTGTCATGAGAGGTAAAATGTTAGAGGCAGAAGTTGAATTTTTTGCTATTGCTTTCACTATTCTTGCCATGCTTCTTGAACTAAGAAATCATATATGCATCTTTTAGATCACCAAGTTCGAAATGCGGTTGAAAATCGTTGGTAAATAGTATCCGTATTTCTTTACAACTAACACCATTGCCTACATGAAGATGATCTGTCACGTGAATAGATAACTTATCACTTCAACTCTAGCTTTTATATATATATATATATATATATATATATATATATATATATATATATATATATATATATATATATATATATATAACTAACCATTTGGGGGGAAGCGGGGGGAAGCAAATATTTTTTTTTTTTTTTTCGTTTTTTGAAAAAACTTTGTTCACGAACATTATAGATGAGATGAAAATATGAACATTTAGTAGAGACACTTTGTGATAAATGTTTTTATTTTGACGGGAAAACGCTCGAAGAAGTAATATATAACAATTATCGTGTTTTTCGAGCGTATTTTGAGATTTTAGCTATTGGGGTTTAGATATTAGGGTTTAGATATTAGGGTTTATAGGGTTTAGATATTAGGGTTTAGAAATTTAGAGTTTAGGGTTTAGATTTAGGGTTTAGATTTAGGATTTAGATTGAGTTTTTAACGCCCAAAACACCAAACCCTAAACCCTAAACTCTAAATCGGGCTAAATTTTACTTCACAAAACATGAAGAAAAAAAATGTTCATATTCTTCACGAACAATATTATCTTGAATGTTATTTTTGTCGATCGTTTTCCCGCATAAATAATAACATTCATCACGAAGTGTCTCTTCTAAATGTTCATATTTTCATGTGATCTTGATGCCGGAAAAAAAAAACGAAATTTTTTTTTTTGCTTCCCCCCGCTTCCCCCCGATTGGTTACTTCCCCATTGCAGGATCAATGGGGAAATAACCAAACGAGGGGAAACGGGGCAAAACAAAATTTTTTTTTTTTTGGCGTTTTTTTGGAAATTTTTTTCAGTCATCAAGATCACACGAAAATATGAACATTTAAAAAAGACAATTCATGATGCATGTTATTATTTAGGTGGGAAAACGATCGACAAAAATAACATTCAAGATAATATTGATCGTGAGGAATGTTAACGTTTTTTTTTTCTTTTTTTTTTTCATGTTTTGTGAAGTAAAAATTTAGCACGATTTAGGGTTTAGGATTTAGTGTTTTGGGTTTAGTCCCTAAACCCTAAACCCTAAACAATAAACTGTTTGTGTTAAAAACTTAATCTAAATCCTATATTTAAACCCTAAATCTAAAGCCTAAACCCTAAATTTCTAAACCCTAATATCTAAACCCTGTAAACCCTAATATCTAAAACATTAACATACGCTCGAAAAACACGATAATTGTTATATATTATTTCTTCAAGCGTTTTCCCGCCAAAATAAAAACATTTATCACAAAGTGTCTTTATTAAATGTTCATATTTTCATCCAATCTATAATGTATAGGGGCAGAATCAATGGGGAAGTAACCAATCGGGAGGAAGCGGGGGGAAGCACATTTTTTCTTTTCTTTTTATTTGGAATTTTTTTTTCAGGCATCAAGATCACACAAAAATATGAACATTTAGAAAAGACACTTCGTGATGAATATTATTATTTAGGCGGGAAAACGATCGACAAAATAACATTCAAGATAATATTGATCGTGAAAAATGTTAACGTTTTTTTCTTCTTCATGTTTTGTGAAGTAAAATTTAGCCCGATTTAGGGTTTAGGGTTTGGTATTTTGGATTTATTCCATAAATCCAAAACACCAAACCCTAAACTCTAAACTCTAAACCGTCCGTGTTAAAAACTCAATCTAAATCCTAAATCTAAACCCTAAATTTCAAAACCCTAATATCTAAACCTTATAAACCCTAATATCTAAAACCTCATCATACGATCGAAAAACACGATAATTGTTATATATTAGTTTTTCGAGCATTTTTCTGCCAAAATAAAAACATTTATCACTAAGTGTCTTTATTAAATGTTCATATTTTCATTCAATCTATAATGTTCGTGAACAAAGTTTTTTAAAAAAATGAAAAAAGAAAAAAAGATTTTGCTTCCCCCCGCTTCCCCTGATAATGCTAAAAACGAACATATATTTCATAGCATTATCCCTCAAGAAAGACAAGCTTTTAGTTGCAATTGTTCTGTTTACAAGTGATATTCGTTTAAATAATAAAAGGTGAAGACAAAAGACAGATTTGACGAATTGAAGACGCAAACGACCAAAAAGCTCAAAAGTACAAAGTACAATCAAAGTGGTTCAAATTATTGGTGAGAAACGTCTCAAAATTACAAGAGTACAAGCCGCAAAACGCAAAATACAAGATATTAAATTGTACGCAAGGACGTTCGAAAATCCGGAACAGGGACCAGAGTCAACTCTCAACGCTCGACGCAACGGATTAAAAATTATGAGTCAACTATGCACAAGAATATAATATAATATTTAAATAGTTATATAAATTATTTATATATTATATATATATTTAAAAATAACGTCGACAAGCAAGAAAACAAAGCAATCTGAGTTGTCCCAGATGGCCATGCGATCGCATGGCCTGGAGGTGCATTTTCCATGCGATCGCATGGCAGTAGGTAGCAGGCCACATTGCTATAAATTCGCAGTTTTGGTTGATAAAAAAAATATATATCCTTTTCTTTTCTCTTATCCTATGTATCAAATATCACTCCAAGTATTAATCTCAATTTGTAATTTTAATTTTAAGTTAGTGATAATAATAAGGTTAGGTTAGTCGAATGTCTTAAGGTTTTGCAAGTTGAAACTCTGTCCGTGTACCACTACGTTATTAATATCCACTGTAAGTTATGTTTAATTTTATTGTTAAATTAATGTCTCGTAGCTAAGTTATTATTATGCTTATTTAAGACGAAGTAATCATGATGTTGGGCTAAAATATTAAGACGGGGTAATTGGGCTTTGTACCATAATTGGGGTTTGGACAAAAGAACGACACTTGTGGAAATTAGACTATGGGCTATTAATGGGCTTTATATTTGTTTAATTAAATGATAGTTTGTTAATTTAATATAAAGATTTACAATTGGACGTACCTATAAATAACCATATACACTCGATCGGACACGATGGGCGGGATATTTATAAGTACTAATAATCGTTCATTTAACCGATACGGGAATGGATTAATAATCTATGGACTTATTAAAACATGGGTGAATTATGTACAAGGACACTTGGCGTAATTGTTAACAAAGTATTAAAACCTTGTTACAGTTTAAGTCCCCAATTAGTTGGAATATTTGACTTCGGATATAAGGATAATTTGACGAGGACACTCGCACTTTATATTTATGACTGATGGACTGTTATGGACAAAAACCAGACGGACATATTAAATAATCCAGGACAAAGGACAATTAACCCATGGAAATAAACTAAAATCAACACGTCAAACATCATGATTACGGAAGTTTAAATAAGCATAATTTCTTTATTTCATATTTAATTGCACTTTTAATTATCGCACTTTTATTTACTATCATTGTATTTAATTGCACTTTTAATTATCGTACTCTTTAATTATCGTCATTTTATTTATCGCACTTTTATTTATCGCAATTTCATTATCGTTATTTATTTTACGCTTTAAATTAAGTTATTTTTAATATTTTACATTAGTTTTTAACTGCGACTTAAGTTTTAAAATCGACAACCCGGTCATTAAACGGTAAAACCCCCTTTTATAATAATAATACTACTTATATATATTTTTGTATTTTTACAATTATAAGTTAAAAATATAGCGTTAAACTTGGCGAGTTCCCTGTGGACCAACCGGACTTACTAAAAACTACATTACTGTACGATTAGGTACACTGCCTATAAGTGTTGTAGCAAGGTTTAGGTATATCCATTCTATAAATAAATAAATAACTTGTGTTAAATTGTATCGTATTAAATAGTTTTTCGTAGTAAAAATATAACTATTTTGTATACACCTCTACGCACATCAAGTATTTTTGGCGCCGCTTGTGATGACCCGGGAATTTCCAACCAAATTTAAACTTTAATCTTTATATGTTTCAGAGACGATAAGAAAAATCTGTAATGTTGAGTCTCAAAAACTTTGAAATGTGTTCATATAATCGTTTACCCTTCGACTGATCTCGACGATTTACGAACAACTATTTGTAAATAAATACAAGTATACATAGATATTATTTTGAACTAATAAAAATGCACTCCAATCGATTTGCAATTTATAATGTGAAAATAAAATACAGGATAAATAAGTTGCTATTAAAATATATATGAATTCTGAACATAAATAATATTATATGGGTTGTAAATTATAAATATAAAATAATTAACATAAGTTATTATATAATATATTATATAATTAGTAACTAGGATAAAATTTATAAAATGTGTTATATTAATTTACAAGTTTGAATATAACCGTTATGATAATATTATTAAAAATAATTTCATTATAAACACTAATACGAATAATTGAATAATTAATATTATTATATAAATGTGAATAGGTAAAACTTGATATGTACAATTAAAATTAACATTATTGATAATATTATTATTATCATTTCTATTATTAATAATATTATTAGTTTCACTATTATTATTAAAATTAATATTGATGTTTATATAATTAATATTATTATATTATGTTTACTTATATATTTAATATATATATATATATATATATATATATATATATATATATATATATAAAATTCAGTTATATATACATAAAAGAAAAACCATCATTTTCAATCTGTTTGTGGATGAGTTGTACGCCCCAAAAACTTTAGGAATGGAATCTTCACTGCATTGAAAACAAGAGAGTAAACACCAAATCTGTTACCATCAGGTTCTCCTTTTATATATATTTTTTCTTTTTCTGTACCTGATCGAATATTTTCTGTGACTTTTAAATCCTATAAAATCGTTCACATACAGTATTAGGAAATTCAATCGACCTTACTTTGTCAATTATCAATTTAATCATACTCTGATTTTCGGATTAAACAAGAAAAGAGAAAAGTAACAGGTACCTGCGCTGTTAATACTTCATTTTATAAAAAATACGAATTTGAATTAGATTTCAAAATCCATTAATGCAACTTTGTTAGGATTCTTATACTCAAACTTTCTTCAAAATCTTGAGTTCCAATTCATCTTCTTGATCAAGAATTTTCGAGTCAAAGGATAATTTCAAAAAGTCAAACAAATCAATTTTGGGTAAAATTCGAGTTCATGTTAAATTTTCTGGAGCAATTGATGATTTCAATAGATTATAGAGGTAAATTGAAATACATTTTGTTTTATACACTTTGTCCAAATCATGCTCTATTGCAAAAATCACAATTTAAAAAAAAAAAAAAAAAAAGGCCTACGACAGACAGACGAACAGCAAAGGCTGTTTTATAATTTTTTTCTTTCTTTTGCATTCCATATAAACATTTGATTCTGATCAGTCTAGTTTCGGTGTTATTTGCAAAATTTTAAAGTCTAAATATTATTTCGTTACACTGCAACGAATGTTGTCACAGCTTGCATATCTTGTTGAAGAAGAAACAGAAACCGGTTTAAAATAAGTAAATCACGGTATTAAAACAGAAAGCTGTTGGGCAGTACATTGGTTATAAGTGTTAATAGATTAACTGGAGGTCACAAGTTCAATCCTAATATATGGCATTTTTTTTATGAAGAAGAAAATGGAACCAGCGTTGAATACGGTTTAAAAGGAAATAAGTTTGGTTTTAATTCAGAAAACGAGCAATAGCTTGATGGTTAAGGTGTGTTTGTGATTAACGAGAGGTCGTGGGTTCAAGCCCCGTCGCAGGCAATTCTTTCTAGGAAACTTATTAAAGGGTATAACCATTTTTTTTTATCTATTATTATTATTATCATAATTATTATTATTATTATTATTATTATTATTATTATTATTATTATTATTATTATTATTATTATTATTATTATTATTATTATTATTATTATTATTATTATTATTATTATTATTTTTATTATTATTATTATTGTTGTTGTTATGATTATTATTATTATTATTATCATAATTACATGTATTATAACTATTATTATTATTATTTATATAAATATTACAAGTGTCATTTTCATGGTTAATTTATCATTCTAAGTAGTATTATTATTATTTTGATTATTATCTTTGTTAGTATTATAGTTATTTTTATTACTAATATCATAATTATGTTTGTAAGTAATAGAAACGTTATTAACATTAGAAATTTTCATAAGTATTATTAATATCATTATTATTATTATTATTAATTTTTTTGTCATTTTAGTATTATTATCATTATGATTATGATTATTAATATTATTAATATTGTGAAAATAATACAAACTATTATTATCTTCATAAATATTGGTATTGTTATCACTTTATAAATATTAGAACCATTACTATTAATATAAAGTATATTATTAGTATTAATATTATTATTTTTATCATTAATGAAATCATAACCATTATTATCTTAATTAACAGCATTAACTATTATAATTATTATAATTATTATTATTAATATTACTCTAGTGTTACTATAACTATTATTTTGAAAACAAAAGATTATGTAAATAAAAATAAATATAATAACCATAACTTAAATATATAAATACTTTATTTAAAATATACAAAATGAATATATGATAGAATATATAAGTTAGTTATATATAATTTATCACTAATAATAATACAAATAATTTCTCGATTATAATTATATGTATTAATGAATATACAAATGATATAGGTTCGTGAATCCGAGGTCAACCCTGCATTGTCCAGTTTCGTCATATGTATTTTTACTACAAAATACAGTATGGTGAGTTTCATTACTCCCCTTTTAAATGCTTTTGCAATATATATTTTTGGGACTGAGAATGCATGCGCTTTTATAAATGTTTTACGAAATAGACACAAGTAATCGAAACTACATTATATGGTTGAATGATCGAAATCGAATATGCCCCTTTTTATTAAGTCTGGTAATCTAAGAATTAGGGAACAGACACCCTAATTGACGCGAACTCTAAAGATAGATCTATCGGGCCCAACAAGCCCCATCCAAAGTACCGGATGCTTTAGTACTTCGAAATTTATATCATGTCCGAAGGAGGATCCCGGAATGATGGGGATATTCTAATATGCATATTGTGAATGTCGGTTACCAGGTGTTCAATCCATATGAATGATATTTTTGTCTCTATGCATGGGACGTATGTTTATGAGAAATTGAAATATGAAATCTTGTGGTCTATTTAAATATTGAAATGATTATTATGATAAACTAATGAACTCACCAACCTTTTGGTTGACACTTTAAAGCATGTTTATTCTCAGGTATGAAAGAAGTCTTCCGCTGTGTAATTGCTCATTTAAAAGATATTACCTGGAGTTATTCATGACATATTTGAAAAGACGTTGCATTCGAGTCGTCGAGTTCATCAAGATTATTATTTAGTCAATTATAGTTGAATATATTATGAAATGATTTGCATGTCGTCAATTTTCGATATAAAGCAAGTTGTCTTTTAAAAACGAATGCAATGTTTGTAAAATGTATCATATAGAGGTCAAGTACCTCGCGATGTAACCAACTATTGTGAATCGTTTGTTATCGATATGGACTTTGTCCGGATGAATTAGGACGGGTCTTGACACCGCTGCCTGGGAACAACATAAACGCCGGAAGCGAAACGCTATAAAAAAAAGATTTTTATTAAAATTTTGTTAAGTTTTTTTTATTTTGTAAAAATTTTCGTTTTTAAAAATATAAAAAAAAATTACGAAAATATAAAAATAAAAGAAAAATAAAAATTTATATATTTTTAAGAGTTTGTTAAATATATATAAAATATTAAAGTTTCTTTATTTTTTTTAAATTAAGTTTTTGATTGATTTATATATATTTGGTATAAATTTAAAACAGAAAAAAAAAAAAGTACTCGGCCCGTTACTGTAGCAGCCCAAAGTTTGGCCCGAAACCCTACGCCATGCGACCGCATGGATTTTTAACGTGAGGACCATGCGATCGCATGGCCCTGTCTGACACGCCACATTTTACTGCCAACTGCAATAATTACGGAGTAATTATTATTATTATTATTTAATTAAAACCCTAATTAGGGTTAGGGTATTTAATATTATTTAGTTTAGTTTTATTATTTATTTTGTATTATTAAGTTTAATTAGTTTTATAAATATATAAAATTAATAGTTCTATAAAATAAATAATATAAAAATAATATTTTTAAAAAAAATTGTACTTTTTACAACTTTAAGTATATTTTTATATTTTGTATCTTTTTATTTGTTTTAGCGTAATTTTTGTATTTTTCGCTCGTATTTAGTTTTAAGTCATAGTTTTTGCCATAGTTATTTTTATTTCTAGATTTTTAGGTTTTGCCGTAAAATCCATTAAGTGCTTTTTCTTTAGACTAAGATTTAGGTGCTTTAGAATTTTGCGACGCCGT
Source organism: Rutidosis leptorrhynchoides (assembly GCF_046630445.1). Lineage (NCBI taxonomy): Eukaryota > Viridiplantae > Streptophyta > Magnoliopsida > Asterales > Asteraceae > Rutidosis > Rutidosis leptorrhynchoides. Next base: position 719,927,572 of record NC_092333.1, read on the forward strand.
TTTTAAGATTTTAGTACTTTTTTAAGTTATTGCTATTTGGGATATAGTATTTCTTGTAAACTTTAATATCTTTAGACGCAACTTTTAATTTTTAGTTTTTAGACTTTTTAGTTTCGACGCGCTACGTTCTTTTTATTATTTTTCAACCTTTTATTTTTCGACGTTTTTCGACGCGCTCTTTTTCTTTCTTATTTTTCGCCACTCTAATTTTTAGGACATAGAATTTTCTATTTCTTCTCTAAAATTTCTTTAAACTTCAACGAAAAATTATTTTAAGTGGTTAAATTGATAGACATCCAAATTTTCTGCTTCGTAGTAATAGTTGGATTTGTTAGTGGCTGAGTTGTGAGCTTCCGATTTAAAGGGTTCTGGCTCACTGCTGCATCTATTGGCTATTCGAAACGTGGGCAAAAGCAGAAAAGTCTATTAATTTGATAACTTAAATAATTTTTATCTTTTATAACTAATAGGATATTCAGTGAATGCACCGAGCAAAACGTTCACCACCTTTTGTACGTTCACCACATGTAACTCGATCAAGACATCTAGCCAATATTGTCGCCGTTGATTTTTCTTTAGAATCGTCATCCAGTCGACCAAGTACTCCAATTCAAATTTTTGATAATCCATTTTTTGAACCCGACCTCACAATTGAGAATCCGGAGGATATTCAGGGACAATTCAGAGATCTGAACCATTAATCTTTCCTCCGGAACCACCAATCATTCAAACAGAAATTGTCGAGGAACCAACCATTAAATCAGAATCCTTTAGTGATTCAGATTCAACAAATTCAATCATGGAAAATCTGGAACCTCTAAGTATGGAAGACCGAATGAGAGCTAAACGCACTGGCTAAGGTCACACAATTACTCAACCTGACATTAATGCACCAGATTATGAAATAAAAGGACAAATTCTACACATGGTAACTAATCAATGCCAATTTAGTGGTGCACCGAATGAAGATCCAAACGAACATCTTCGTACTTTTAATAGGATCTGCACTCTATTTAAAATTCGAGAAGTTGAGGATGAACAGATATATCTCATGTTATTTCCCTGGACTTTAAAGGGAGAAGCCAAAGATTGGTTAGAATCATTACCTGAAGGAGCGATTGATACATGGGACGTTTTAGTTAAAAAATTTCTTAAACAATTCTTTCCGGCATCTAAAGCCGTAAGACTTCAAGGAGAAATTGTTACGTTCACGCAAAAGCCAAATGAAACTCTATATGAGGCGTGGACAAGATTTGGAAAGTTATTGAGGGGATGTCCGCAACATGGCTTAGACACCTGTCAAATAGTACAAATATTCTACCAAGGATGCGACATCACTACAAGAAAAGACATAGATATAGCAGCTGGTGGTTCAATTATGAAGAAAACCGCAACTGACGCTTACAAAATTATTGATAACACTGCTTCCCACTCACATGAGTGGCACCAAGAAAAAGATATCGTTAGATCATCTAAAGCAGCTAGAGCCGATTCTAGCCATGAGTTTGATTCCATTTCCGCAAAGATAGATGCTGTCGAGAGACGAATGGAAAAGATGACTAAAGATATTCATTCAATACGAATTAGTTGTGAGCAATGTGGAGGACCACATTTAACAAAAGATTGTCTCAGTATTGAACTAACAATGGAACAAAGAGAGAATGTTTCATACATAAACCAAAGGCCTGAAAATAATTATCAGAATAATTATCAACCTTCAAGACCAATCTACAATCAAAACCAGAACTATAACCGAAATGTTCCATACAACAACCAACAAGGTCCTAGCAATCAACAAGTATCCAACAATACTTACAATCAGCAAAGACCTATTTTTCAAAACAAACCACCACAACCCGATGATAAAAAGCCAAATTTAGAAGACATGATGACGAAGATAGTTGAATCTCAAACGCAGTTTTTCACATCTCAGAAACAAACCAACGAACAAAATGCTCAAGCATTTAGAAATCAACAAGCTTCTATTCAAAATCTGGAACAAGAAGTAAGCAATCTAGCAAGGTTGATAGGTGAAAGAAAACCAGGAAGTCTACATAGTAATACAAATGCTAACCCCCGGAATGAAACAGCTAAAGCCATTACCACAAGAAGTGGTATTACACTTAAACCATCTGAAATACCTGTAATTTCTGAGGATACTATTCCTACTTCACAAGAACCACAATCTGAGCAAGATAAGGAAAAAGAACCGGTAGTTGAGAAGGTTAATGAAGATTACACAGTTAAGGCTAAACCTTATGTTAAACCATACCAACCACCACTTCCTTACCCAAGTAAAATGAGAAAAGAGAGACTTGAAGCCGAGCAATCCAAATTCTTGGATATGTTTAAACAAATAAATGTAAATCTTCCTTTCATTGATGTAATTTCAGGAATGCCTAGATATGCTAAATTCTTGAAAGATCTAATCACAAATAGAAAGAAAATGGAAGAACTCTCGGCTGTTACTATGAATGCTAATTGGTCTGCAGTGCTATTGAATAAGATACCAGAAAAATTATCAGATCCAGGAAGTTTCACAATTCCATGTTTTCTGGGCAGTCTTAGTTCAATAGAAGCATTGACAGACTTAGGTGCTAGTATAAATTTAATGCCGTATTCACTATACGCTAAACTAGACCTTGGAGAATTGAAATCAACACGAATAAGTATACAACTAGCCGATCGATCAGTAAAATATCCTAGAGGGATAATGGAGAACATGCTAGTTAAAGTTGGTACTTTAGTATTTCCAGTAGATTTTGTTATTTTGGACATGAAAGAAGATTCTCGAGTTCCTCTCATATTAGGAAGACCATTCTTAAACATGGCTAAAGCAATAATAGAGGTGTTCGGTAAGAAACTGACCCTAAGTATAGAGGACGAGAGTGTTACCTTTTCTGTTGATAGAGCCATGCAACAATCGCAATCTGCAGATGATACATGTTATTATATTCAAACTATAGATTCACATGCAGAATTGTTAGAAGAATTTCCAGAATTACAAGGGATAGGAGAATGTTCTTTAGGAGAAGGAACTGAACCAATTGATGAAACTGAAATGTTAGCTACACTTATGGCTAATGGATATGAACCAACAACAGAAGAAATTCAAATGCTAAAAGAGGAAGACAGATATCAATATAAATCATCGATAGAAGAACCACCGACATTATAGTTAAAGCCACTTCCAAACCATTTGGAATATGCTTATTTACATGGTGAATCTGAATTACCTGTAATAATATCGTCTTCTCTTACTGAAAATGAAAAATCTCAACTCATTACTGTGTTAAAAGCTCATAAACCAGCTATTGCATAGAAGATTCATGATATTAAAGGAATAAGTCCTTCGTATTGCACACATAAAATCCTTATGGAAGAAGGTCATAAAACGTATGTGCAACACCAACGAAGACTAAATCCGAATATGCAAGATGTTGTTAAGAAAGAAATTATTAAACTGCTTGATGCATGTTTAATTTATCCAATCTCTGATAGTCCATGGGTAAGCCCAGTTCAATATGTGCCTAAGAAGGGTGGCATGACTGTCATCATAAATGAGAAAAATGAGCTTATTCCTACTAGGACTGTAACAGGATGGCGTGTTTATATTGATTATAGAAAATTAAATGACGCCACCAGAAAAGATCACTTTCCCTTACCTTTCATTGATCAAATGTTGGAAAGATTAGTCGGAAATAGTTACTATTGTTTTCTTGACGGTTTTTCCGGATACTTTCAAATTCCAATAGCACCCGAAGATCAAGAGAAAACCACATTCACGTGCCCTTATGGAACTTTTGCTTACAAACGCATGCCATTTGGACTCTGCAACACCCCTGCGACCTTTCAAAGGTGCATGATGGCGATTTTTCACGACATGATAGAAGAATGCATGGAAGTTTTTCATGGATGACTTTTCAGTCTTCGGTGATACATTTGAATCATGTCTAGTTAATCTTGACCGAATGCTTATTAGATGCGAGCAATCAAATCTAGTACTTAATTGGGAGACATGCCATTTCATGGTTAAAGAAGGCATCGTTTTTGGTCATAAAATTTCAAAGGAAGGAATTGAAGTGGATAGAGCTAAAGTAGCTGTAATTGCTAAACTTCCACATCCCACCAATGTTAGAGGAGTTAGGAGTTTTCTAGGGCATGCTGGTTTTTACCGACGTTTCATAAAAGATTTTTCTAAAATTGCCACTCCTATGAATAAACTCCTAGAAAAGGATGCTGATGTTACGCGAGGTGTATATAAAATAGCTATTATATTTTAGCAGAAAATACTATTAAATACGATACAATTTTACACAAGATATTTATTTATTTAGAGAATGGATATACTTAAACCTTGCTACAACACTTATAGGCAGTGTACCTAATCGTACAGTAGTGTAGTTTTTAGTAAGTCCGGTTCGTTCCACAGGGAAATCTTTAAACAAAGCTTAACGCTATATTAGTTTACTTTTGTAAAAATACAAATATATATATAAGTAATATTATTATTATAAAGGGGGGTTTTTTACCGTTTAATGACCGGTTTGTCGATTTTAAAACTTTAGTCGCAGTTAAAACCAAATGTAAAATAATAAATAAATACAAGACTTAATTTAAAGCGTAAAGTAAATAACGATAATGAAATTACGAATAATAAAAGTGCGATAAAATAAACTTGCGATAATTAAAAAGTACGATAATTAAAAGTGCAATTAAATACAATAACAATAAAAATGCGATAATTAGAAGTGCAATTAAATATAAAATAAAGAAAATTAAATATGAAATAAAAGAATTATGCTTATTTAAACTTCCGTAATCATGATGTTTGACGTGTTGATTTTAGTCTTATGCCCATGGGTTAATTGTCCTTTGTCCTGGATTATTTAATATGTCCGTCTGGTTTTTGTCCATAACAGTCCATCAGTCATAAATATAAAGTGCGAGTGTCCTCGTCAAATTATCCTTATATCCGAAGTTAAATATTCCAACTAATTGGGGACTTAAACTGTAACAAGATTTTAATACTTTGTTTAATAATTACACCAGGATGTCGACTGAGTGTAACCCAAGGTTTTAATATTTTGTTATCAATTATACCAAGTGTCCTTGTACATAATTTCACCCCTGTTTTAATTATTCTAGTGGCTATTAATCCATTCCTGTGTTCGGTTAAATGAACGATTATTCGTACATATAAATACCCCGCCCATCGTGTCCGATCGAGTGTATATGGTAATTTATAGGGACGCCCAATTGTAAATCTTTATATTAACATTAACAAACTATCATTTAGTTAAACAAATATAAAGCCCATTAATAGCCCATAGTCTAATAGTTAAACAAATATAAAGCCCATTAATAGCCCATAGTCTAATTTCCACAAGTGTCGTTCTTTTGTCCAAACCCCAATTATGGTACAAAGCCCAATTACCCAATTTTAGTAATTAGCCCAGCATCATGATTACTTCGGATTAAATAAGCATAATAATAACTTAGCTACGAGACATTAAATTAAAAAGGTTGAACATAACTTACAATGATTAAAAATAGCGTAGCGTTACACGGACAGAATTTCGACTTACACCCTTACAATATTCGCTAACATACCCTTATTATTAGGATTAAAATTAAAATTAAAATTAAAATATAAATTATAAATATAAATATTACGATATAGATAGAGAGATGGATATATGAGTTATGAAAAATGGTCAGAATTCGGTTGGCTTTATAGGGAGTTTCAAACTTTGGGGCTCCGCGACTCGCGGCATTTTTTGCCTTCAAACTCCGCGAGTCGTGGAGTTTGAAATTACAGCTCACAAACTTTGGAGTCTTTCTTGCCGACGATTTTTATTATTTATATAATATATAAATAATTATAAGAATTATTTAAATATTATATTATATTTATGTGCATAGTTGACTTGTAATTTTTAGTCCGTTGCGTCGAGCGTTGAGAGTTGACTCTGGTCCCGGTTCCGGATTTTTGAACGTCCTTGCGTACAATTTAATATCTTGTACTTTGCGTTTTGAATCTTGTACTCTTGTAATTTCGAGACGTTTCTTATTAATAATTGGAACCTCTTTGATTGTCTTTTGTACTTTTGAGCTTTTTGGTCGTTTGCGTCTTCAATTCGTCGAATCTGTCTTTTGTCTTTACCTTTTATTATTTAAACGAATATCACTTTTAAATAGAACAATTGCAACTAAAAGCTTGTCTTTCTTGAGGAATAATGCTATGAAATATATGTTCGTTTTTAGCATTATCAAATATTGCCACACTTAAGCGTTACTTGTCCTCAAGCAATATCGTCTTGAAATACTAGAATCACTTCTTTATTCTTCACACTTTGTACATCAGTGATTTCTATACGGCGGTATAAACAATGGTAGTAACGATATGGTTTACAGTCCCACATGACTATAAAAATTTAGATCCATTAAGGAAATTGGATCTTTATGAAAACATTTGATCTTTTGAAAATTAAATCTAGTTTTTACCCTAGATAAGTTTTCTGGAATAACCCTTTACCGGTGTTTGCAAAATATTTTTGTGGGTTTGGTGGGTTTTAGATTTGAAAATTTTAGCTCAAAACTTATGGTTTTGTGTCACCCACTTGCTAACCTTGTATTTGGAAAGCAACACGTCCAGTTTACTTGTCCCGTATATTACCTTTCGGTAAACTACCGTCCGGTTGTAAAGGAAAGCGTTGAACAAGCAACTGTTAAGGCAATGTCCCCTGACATGCTTTTAACTATGGTCTATAACGTGTCGGACGCAATTACTATCCTTGGTAGGAGCAATAGTAAAGCTCACCCTTATGATTTTTCGGTCTGGCACAAGGTCCTGTCTTTGACCACTATGCAACCACCGTTCTTACGGTTGACACCCGATTTGGTTCAGGTGACCTAATGAATTCCAGGTGAATTCCTAGGATTTTACGTTCAATGGTAATGAACACATTGAAAATAGAGTTTTCAGAAAACAAATCGGTTTGTAATTTTGATCAAAATATTTTCTCGTTCAAGCTCGAGTTTAGATATCATTGAATTCCATGAGTTTGAATTCTCAATCTTTAAGGTCAATCTCTAGGATTGAGTAATATCAGGCTTAAAAGCTGATTTTTAATCTTTAAGGAGATTATCCTTTCTGGGGATCTGATTCATTAGTCTTATCCAGCTAATTTTCATGGTGCCCCCCATTGTACGAGATAAATCCTTCTCATGGTTAGGATAAATCTGACCACTTGGCGACCCTGTTTAATGCTGAGGTCCGTGGATTTCCTGCTAATTTTAGTGATGACTTTTCTAGGTTTTTCGTCAACCTACAGCTGGTCTGGACGACAACTTCATGACCTAAATCAAGAAGCGCGTGTCTTTTTCGGAAGACTTTACTTCCTTTTAATGATGGAATTGATTCATCGTGTAGATCCATCTCTCTTACAGTAAATCAGGTAAAACTTTTTAGTTTAGTCCAAAGCAAAAGTATTTTCAGTTATTTGTACAAAAATATGTGATATGTGTTTTGAATAACTTGGAGAATTTTCCCACACTTGGCTTTTATTTTTCTTTTTATCGTCCTCTATTCCATTTTAAATGAATTTTAACATTTTGGTTTGTTTCTCAATTTATGTCCTTTCCGAGGTTACAATAATTTCGGTGTTAAAACCTAGTTTTATCGTTCATAAATATGTATAAACATGATTTTGAGTTCATTTAATTGAAAATTTTGAAAAATTTTACTAGAATTGGGTAGTTAGTATATAAGACTAGGGCTGTTCTTTATTATCAGAGAGCACTAGATTCTAATACAACTACTGCTTTACTAGTATTTCTAATGGTAACCAAGTGTATAAAGTAAAAATTTTAAAATCCGAAAGAATTTAACCCCTTCCCACACTTAAGATCTTGCAATGCCCTCATTTGCAAGAAATCAGTAACAGTTTAAATTATTGAAGGTGATTTGTGTGAAAATGATTAAATTTTTACCAAAGTTTCCAAATATATTGGCGTTTGTTTGCTGAATGATAAATGGTGCACATCATTTGTTCATTCCGTCTTGTTGTTATTTCACATATATTTTGCATCTTGTCGTCAAAATTAGTTGCTTTTGCTGAACTTAATGCCAGTCTTTGAAAATGCGTTGTTTTACCCTGTTGTGTACATAAGATAAACTGCAAACATATATACATATTTTTGAAGTTTGGTATATTACCCCACATTCAAAAATTATTAAAATCTAAGAATAAAAGTTAGAAAATTATAAAAACTATTACAATATTAACATAAGTATTAAACGTATCAACATTACAAATTACAAAATAAATAAAACTAAGTAGACTAGGGATGATACTGATACCAATAGGGGTTCCAAGCATAACCATAGGTGCTATAAAATGCTTCGGCAGGGTTATACGTAGGATACGGTGGTTGCATCTCTATTGACCAGGGAGGGAATATGGGTTTCGGAGTAGGAATATAGTTTCTACCTATATCTTGGCAATGAGCTATGATTTGGTTTTGATGAACTTGCCAATCTTCAAATGCTCTCTGTCTAGCATTTTCGTACTCCTGTGAAGCTATAAACCTTTGCATTTCTTGCATTTCATTTACCCCTCCTACATTACCTTGCTGTTGATTTCTCTCAACCTGTGGATGTCTACCATGGTATTGTACTGCGGCGTTATTTCGCCTCTTCAAAACTTTCGCACCATGGTATACATTTAAACCTATAGTATCGCGGGGTTCTGGTTCTTCGACTAATAATCCCCCCCGACTTATATCCACACCGAGATATTCAGCAATCAAAGTAATAAAAATACCACCTCCTATTATGCTATGCGGTCTCATCCCCCTAACCATAGCTGATAAATAATAACCCACACAATAAGGTATACTTACAGCGCTTTGTGGGTCTCGAATACACATATGGTAAAACAAATCCTGTTCATTTACCTTTTCCTTGTTCTTACCTCTTTGTGTAATCGAATTAGCTAAAAACCTATGAATCACTCTTAATTCAGCTCTATCTATATCCAAATAAGAGTAATTCCCCCCTTTGAATCGGTGATGGCTTGTCATTTGACTCCATACACCATGTGTATCAAAATTTTCATCTATCTTTCTACCATTTAGTATCAACCCTCTACAATCGGCAGATGCTAACTCCTCAGGCGTATATATACGTAAAGCCTGAGCCATGTCTAGTAAAGACATGTGGCGCATCGAACCTCCTAACAAAAATCTAATAAAAGATCGATCGGTTAAACTAGCTACCCGATCATTTAATTCTATACTACACAACAATTCTTCACACCATACTTTATATACAGGTCTACGCAGGGTGAATAAACGTACCCAGTCATTAAAAGTAGAATTACCATACCTCTGTGCAAGTAATTCCCTAATTGGCCCGGCCAATTCTACAGCTTCTAATGGTCCCCACTCTATGACCCTAGGTACCTCAACAACTTTAGAATGAAGAGTATGCAAACCCCTTTGGTATTTTGGATAATCTATCCAAAGTCTGTCAAATCTCAGGTTCGGGTGCAAATCTTCCAAGTGCATATCAGAAAATGTCATGACTGGATGAGGTATATCTTGCTTGTAGTAGTTATCCACCTCCTGTTGTTCCGCATTCTCAGCAGGAGCATTGCGAGCTTGGGATGAAGATTCACCCCTTTCAGTCTGCAAAACACATCAAACACAATTTTTGTGCATCCAAATATGCATTAGTGTCAGCAAAATCATCAATCAAAATAATTTCAATGACATGATCAATTTATATCAAACTTAAGCTCATTTTCACATTTTTATCAAATCTACACTTTTTCAAATAAGCATATACGAAAATGTTCGCCAAGTTCATAAGCATTCAACTCAAATAACATGTCAAAATAATCATTACTAGTAATTAAACAAGTTTCAAATGGCATTATCTCTCAAAAATCAAGTTCATGAATTTTTAAACTTGAAAAAGTCCATTTTAATTCTCAAAATCATGTTTAGGCTCAAAGTTTGGATCATTTAACTACCTAAACATGTTACACTACTTAATTTAGCAACAATTCATGACAAAAATTGGCCATAACCTGTTTATATCAAAAAGCCCCAAATTTGCTCAAGAACACAAACCCTAGATTACTCAAAATTTGAAGTTTAAGGCTTCTAATCATGTTAAATAGCATCAATCTAGGTTATACAAGCATAATACATAAACAATTTAAGCATAATTACACTAAAAAGCATCAAAATCAAATTGGGGAAAAAATTGCTCAAGAACACTAATTTTCGGATTAAATGGTGTTTAGGTGTAGAAATTTACCGTTTTTCTTGAGTAATTCCTTGATAGCATCCTTCTCAACATGATTATAGTAAAAGATTTGATGATTAACGGTTAAAAATTGTGATTTTGGGGGTTTTTTTCGTGTATTTTCGCTGTATGTTCGCTGTATGTGTGGGTGGTAGTGTGGACTGATCTGTTCTTTACGTTTTATTTTTTTTCTGAGTTTTGGTCCTCCCGCGAGTCGCGGTGGTTGGACCCTTCAAACTCCGCGACTCGCGGAGTTTGTTTTTTTTTGTTTTTTTTTTATTTTTTATAACATCTTATACTAATTAAAACAATTAAGTAATTAATTTTAAAAATTTTGTTTCCCTTGTTATTTAGGACGAGGTCGTTTCGGATCGATGTCCTAGTCCGTCCTTCGACAAAATTTTAAAATTTGTCTTTTTGTAGCGATTGTTTTAAAAGCTAAGATTTTTGGGTTTTTTAATGTTTTTGGCATACTTTAATTCAATAAGATTAAAAATAATGATAATAAAAGTTCTCGTCCCTCCCTCGGGTAAAGCAATTTCGGTTCAAAGACCTAGTCTTCAACTTACGACGAATTTTAAAAATCATATTTTTAACTTAATGAGATAAAGTAAATTTTTGTTTTTAAATTCACACAATTTAAATATAAAATTCAAAATTAATATTAAAAATTCACACCAAACTTACAATTTAAAATGCATAAAATTAAAAATTCATATTTTAAAAATTAAAAATTCTCACCAAACTTAATTTAAAAATTCATATTATAAATTCACACCAAACTTATATTAATTTTTCAAATATTTACAATTTTAAAAATATTGTTTTTACAAAGTTTACAATATTAATTTAAGATTTAAATATTAATTTAAAAACATGATAAAAATAAAATTAAAAATCTTTTTGGCTTTTTATCCCACTTTAATCAATCAAATATTATCAAAAATATGCGCCCCTCTTTTCGGTAAAGTAATTTCGGTTCCAAGACCTAATTTAACTCATGACGAATTTTTGAAATATTTTGGGTTGATTGATTAAAGATATTTATACCTTAAGAATAAACGTTAAATTTCACAGTGATGTAATAAATTTTTGAATGATATCAATAATTTCGGTCGCCAAACCTAATTTTATTCAATACCAATTTAATACTTTTTAGCGAACAAATTAGCGTTTATTATCAAAAGATTAAAAATAAAAATAAAAAAATAAAAACTGTACAAACATATCTGTGATATAGATTTCTTAGTTATATGATCTATCCAATTCATAAGATAGTCGGTTTAATTGGTTTTCCATGGCTACATAGGCGTAACCTCGAGCATTCAGTGTCTTTTCTTCTAAACATATGAACGGTCCGTCTCTGCATAAAGTAACAAATTCGGTGTTTGAATAGGTTTGATTATTTGAACATTTACCTCCATGTGACCATTTTCCGCATTTGTGACATCTTTCTAGGTGTCGTGCTCTTCTTTTCGCTGCGGATTTTGATTTTCCTTTACCAAATTGTAACTTATTATCTTCGCATCTGGATTCTTTTCTAACTCCGTCCAATCTTTCTCTGATTACTGATACTATTTCACTCGGAAGTGTGTCATTATTACGTTTAGTGATCAAAGCGTGTAGCATTAGGCCATGGTTTAGTTCACAGGCAGTCTTCATTTCCTAAAAAAATAAAAATTTAGAATGGGGGGAGAAGACTAGTTCTTTAGGGTCTGCTAGGGAAAGACCATTCGGGTTCCATTTTCGAGAACTACACGAAAACAGACAATCTAACTCTAACAGAAATACATATTATCCTTTAAAGACTTGATTCTCCCCACACTTAGTTAGCTGTGGTGTCGAAATTGTGATTAACTTCGTTGCCGACTTCCATCGGACTATCTATGTAGTGTTTAACTCTGTGACCATTAACTTTAAATTCAATCCCATTTGAATTTATTAATTCTATCGTTCCGTATGGAAAAACTCTTTTAACTATGAATGGTCCAGACCATCTTGATTTCAATTTTCCAGGAAATAGCTTGAATCGTGAATTGAAAAGAAGAACTCTGTCTCCTTCTTTAAATTCTTTTGAACTTCTGATTCTTTTATCATGCCATTTCTTCGTTCTTTCCTTATAGATTAACGAATTATCGTATGCTTCATGTCTTAATTCTTCTAATTCGTTTAGTTGACTTAATCGTAGACGTCCGGCTTCATGTAAATCAAGATTACATGTCTTCAAAGCCCAAAATGCTTTGTGTTCAATTTCTACTGGAAGATGACATGCTTTTCCATAAACAAGTCTAAAAGGTGTGGTTCCAATTGGAGTTTTGTAGGCTGTTCTAAAAGCCCAGAGTGCATCCTCCAATTTAATGGACCATTCCTTCGGATTTGATCCTACGGTTTTCTCTAGAATTCGTTTTAAAGCTCGGTTGGTATTTTCAACTTGTCTACTTGTTTGTGGATGATATGCGGTGGAGATTTTATGAGTTACTCCATATCTTTTAAGAACTTTCTCAAGTTGATTATTACAGAAATGAGTTCCCCGATCACTTATTAAAGCTTTCGGTGTTCCAAACCTTGCAAAAAGACGTTTTAAAAAGTTGACTACAACTCTTGCATCGTTAGTTGGGAGAGCTTGTGCTTCCGCCCATTTAGATACATAATCAATGGCTACGAGTATATATAGATTATTATGAGATTTTGGAAATGGACCCATAAAGTCAATACCCCAAATGTCAAATACTTCACATACTTGGATGACATTTTGTGGCATTTCATCACGTTGACTTATTTTTCCGGCCCTTTGACATGCATCACAGGATTTGCAAAGAAGGTGTGCGTCTTTGTAAATTGTAGGCCAATAGAATCCAGCATCATAAACTTTTTTTGCTGTTAGTTGAGGCCCATAATTCCCTCCTGTTGGTCCTGTGTGACAATGGTTTAAAATTTTACTAGCTTCATCTCCAAATACACATCGGCGTATTATTCCATCTGGACAACTTTTAAACAAATGTGGATCTTCCCAGAAATAGTGTTTTATATCACTGAAGAATTTCTTTCGTTTTTGGTACGATAATCCTTTTTCAAGGAATCCACAAACTAAGTAGTTTGCATAGTCTGCAAACCATGGAATTTCTTTATAATCTATCTTCAATAGATATTCATCAGGAAAGTTGTCTTGTATGGCCGATTCATTTAGAACTTCTAATTCGGGATTTTCAAGACGAGAAAGATGATCAGCCGCGAGATTTTCTGCTCCTCTTTTATCTCGGATTTCAATATCAAACTCTTGTAAGAGTAAGATCCAACGGATTAATCTTGGTTTAGCATCTTGTTTCGAAAATAGGTATCTAAGAGCATAATGGTCGGTATAGACCACCGTTTTTGCTAGAACGAGATATGATCGAAATTTGTCAAAAGCAAAGACAATAGCAAGGAGTTCTTTTTCAGTAGTTGTATAGTTCGTTTGTGCTCCTTGTAACGTCTTACTAGCATAATATATAGGTTGAAATCGTTTTTCAATCCTTTGTCCTAAAACGGCTCCCATTGCAAAATCACTTGCATCGCACATTAGTTCAAATGGTAGATTCCAATTTGGTGTTATCATGATCGGCGCATTAGTGAGTTTCTCTTTAAAAATATTAAAAGATTTGATACAATCATCTGAAAAGATGAATGGAGCATCCTTTTCTAGGAGTTTATTCATATGAGTGGCAATTTTTGAAAAATCTTTTATAAAACGTCAGTAAAAACCGGCATGCCCTAGAAAACTCCTAACTCCTCTAACATTGGTGGGATGTGGAAGTTTAGCAATTACATCTACTTTAGCTCTATCCACTTCAATTCCTTCTTTTGAAATTTTATGACCAAGAACGATGCCCTCTTTAACCATGAAATGGCATTTCTCCCAATTAAGTACTAGATTTGATTGTTCGCATCTAATGAGCATTCGTTCCAGATTAACTAGACATGTTTCAAATGTATCACCGAAGACTGAAAAGTCATCCATGAAAACTTCCATGCATTCTTCTATCATGTCATGAAAAATCGCCATCATACACCTTTGAAAGGTTGCAGGGGCGTTACAAAGTCCAAATGGCATGCGTTTGTAAGCAAAAGTACCATAAGGGCACGTGAACGTGGTTTTCTCTTGATCTTCGGGTGCTATTGAAATTTGAAAATATCCGGAAAAACCATCAAGAAAACAATAGTAACTGTTTCCGGCTAATCTTTCCAACATTTGATCTATGAAAGGTAAGGGAAAGTGATCTTTTCTGGTGGCGTCATTTAATTTTCTATAATCAATACACACACGCCATCCTGTTACAGTCCTAGTAGGAATAAGCTCATTTTTTTCATTTTTAATGACAGTCATGCCACCCTTCTTAGGCACGCAATGAACTGGGCTTACCCATGGACTATCAGAAATTGGATAAATTACACCTGCATCTAGCAGTTTAATAATCTCTTTCTTAACTACATCTTGCATATTAGGATTTAGTCTTCGTTGGCGTTGCACATACGTTTTATGACCTTCGTCCATAAGGATTTTATGTGTGCAATACGAAGGACTTATTCCTTTAATATCATGAATCTTCCATGCAATGGCTGGTTTATGAGCTTTCAACACAGAAATGAGTTGTGATTTCTCATTTTCAATAAGAGAAGACGATATTATTACAGGTAATTCAGATTCACCATGTAAATAAGCGTATTCCAAATGGTTTGGAAGTGGCTTTAACTCTAATTTCGGAGGTTCTTCTATCGATGATTTATATCGATATCTGTCTTCTTCTTTTAGCATTTGAATTTCTTCTGTTGTTGGTTCATATCCATTAGCTATAAGTGTAGCTAACATTTCAGCTTCATCAATTGGTTCATTACCTTCTCTTAAAGAACATTCTCCTGTTCCTTGTAATTCTGGAAATTCTTCTAACAATTCTGCATGTGCATCTATAGTTTGAATATAATAACATGTATCATCTGCAGATTGTGGTTGTTGCATTGCTCTATCAACTGAAAAGGTAACACTCTCATCCACTATACTTAGGGTCAATTTCTTACCGAACACGTCTATCATTGCTTTAGCCGTGTTTAAGAATGGTCTTCCTAATATGAGAGGAACTTGAGAATCTTCTTCCATGTCTAGAACAACAAAATCTACTGGAAATACTAAAGTACCAACTTTAACTAGCATGTTCTCCATTATCCCTCTAGGATATTTTATTGATCTATCGGCTAGTTGTATGCTTATTCTGGTTGGTTTCAATTCTCCAAGGTCTAGTTTAGCGTATAGTGAATACGGCATTAGATTTATACTAGCACCTAAGTCTGCCAATGCTTCTATTGAACTAAGACTACCCAGAAAACATGGAATCGTGAAACTTCCTGGATCAGATAGTTTTTCTGGTATCTTATTCAACAGCAATGTTGAACAATTAGCATTCATGGTAACAGCCGAGAGTTCTTCCATTTTCTTTCTATTTGAGATTAGATCTTTCAAGAATTTAGCATATCTAGGCATTCCTGAAATCACATCAATGAAAGGAAGATTTACATTTATCTGTTTAAACATATCCAAGAATTTGGATTGCTCGGCTTCAAATTTCTCTTTCTTCATTTTACTCGGGTAAGGAAGTGGTGGTTGGTATGGTTTAACATAAGGTTTAGCCTTAACTGTGTTATCTTCATTAACCTTTTCAACTACCGGTTCTTTTTCCTTATCTTGATCAGGTTGTGGTTCTTGTGGAGTAGGAATAGCTTCATCAGAAGTTACAGGTATTTAAGGTGGTTTAAGTGTTGTACCACTTCTTGTGGTAATGGCTTTAGCTGTTTCATTCCGGGGGTTAGCATTTGTATCACTAGGTAGACTTCCCGGTTTTCTTTCACCTATTAACCTTGCTAGGTTACTTACTTCTTGTTCCAGATTTTGAATAGAAGTTTATTGATTTCTAATTGCTTGAGCATTTTGTTCATTGGTTTGTTTCTGAGATGTGAAAAACTGCGTTTGAGTCTCAACTAGCTTCGTCATCATGTCTTCTAAATTCGTCTTTTTATCATCGGTTTGTTGTGGTGGTTTGTTTTGAAAATTAGGTCTTTGCTGATTGTAAGTATTATTGGATACTTGTTGATTGCTAGGACCTTGTTGGTTGTTGTATGGAATATTTCGGTTATAATTCTGGTTTTGATTGTAAATTGGTCTTGGCGGTTGATAATTATTCTGATAATTATTTCCAGGCCTTTGGTTTATGTATGAAATATTCTCTCTTTGTTCCATTGTTAATTCAATACTGAGACAATCTTTTGTCAAATGTGGTCCTCCACACTGCTCACAACTAATTCGTATTGAGTGAATATCTTTAGTCATCTTTTCCATTCGTCTCTCCACAGCATCTATCTTTGCGGAAATGAAATCTAAGTCATGGCTAGAATCGGCTCTAGCTGCTTTAGATGATCTAACGATATCTTTTTCTTGGTGCCACTCATGTGAGTGGGAAGCAGTGTTATCAATAATTTTGTAAGCATCAGTTTCGGTTTTCTTCATAATAGAACCACCAGCTGCTATATCTATGTCTTTCCTTGTAGTGATGTCGCATCCTTGGTAGAATATTTGTACTATTTGACAGGTGTCTAAACCATGTTGCGGACATCCTCTTAATAAATTTCCAAATCTTGTCCACGCCTCATATAGAGTTTCATTTGGCTTCTGTGTAAATGTAACAATTTCTCCTTGAAGTCTTACGGCTTTAGATGCCGGAAAGAATTGTTTAAGAAATTTTTCAACTAAAACGTCCCATGTATCAATCGCCCCTTCAGGTAACGATTCCAACCAATCTTTGGCTTCTCCCTTTAAAGTCCAGGGAAATAACATGAGATATATCTGTTCATCCTCCACTTCTCGGATTTTAAATAGTGTGCAGATCCTATTAAAGGTACGTAGATGTTCATTTGGATCTTCCTTCGGCGCACCACTAAATTGGCATTGATTAGTCACCATGTGTAGAATTTGTCCTTTGATTTCATAGTCTGGCGCATTAATGTCTGGATGAGTAATTGCGTGACCTTGGCCAGTGCGTTTAGCTCTCATTCGGTCTTCCATACTTAAAGGTTCCAGATTCTCCATAATTGAATTTGTTGAATCGGAATCACTAGAGGATTCTGATTTAATGGTTCGTTCCTCAACAATCTCTGTTTGAATGATTGGTAGTTCCGGAGGAAAGTTTAATGGTTCAGGATCTATGAATCGTTCCTGAATATTCTCCGGATTCTCAATTGTGAGGTCGGGTTCAAAAAATGGATTATCGAAAATTTGAACTAGAGTACTTGGTCGACTGGATGACGATTCTAAAGAAAAATCAACGGTGGTAATATTTGCTAAATGTCTTGATCTAGTTACAGGTGGTGAACGTACAAAAGGTGGTGAACGTCTTGCTCGGTGCATTCACTGAATATCCTATTAGTTTTTAAAAGGAAAGAAAAATTATAATAAGTTATCCAATCAATAGACTTTTCTGATTTTGCCCACGTTTCGAATAGCCAAAAGATGCAGCAGAGGGGCAGGATTCGTTTGGTCTCAATATAATTGAGGACTGTTTGGCTCCAATAACCCGGTCCACGTACAAATCCAACTATTACTACGAACCAGAAAATTTTGATGTCTATTAATTTAACCACTTAAAATAAATTTTCGTAATTTTAAGAAATTTAGATAAGAAGTAGAATAAAAATCTATGTCCTAAAACTAGAATATCGAGAAATAAGAAATAAAAAGAGTTCGTCGAAAAAGGTCGAAAAAGAAAAATGGTTGAAAAATAAAAGGTGACGGAAAAATAAAAGAAACTTATAACACTTAAAAACACTTGACTAACCTAACCTTATTACCACAACTAACTTAAAATTATAATCGCAAATTGAGATTACTAATTGGAATGATAATTGATACATAGGTAAAAGTCGTCTAAAAATATTAAAGCTTACAGGAAAAACTAAATCCCAAATGGAAATAACTTAAAAAGAAACTAAAACTTAAAAAGGCATCGCAAAATTCTAAAGCACCTAAATCTTAGTCTAAAGAAAAAGCACTTAAGGAATTCTACGGCAAAGCCTAAAAATCTAGAAGTAAAAATAACTATGGCAAAAACTAAGTTTAAAACTAAATATGAGCTAAAAATACAAATATTACGCTAAAATAATTAAAAAGGGACAAAATATAAAAATATACAAAAAGTTGTAAAAAGTACAATTTTTATAAAAATATTATTTTTATATTATTTATTTATTAAAACTATTAATTTTAAATAAATAAAACTAATTAAAAATAATTATTACAAATTAATTAAATCTTTAAACTAAATAATAAATTAATTAACCCTAAATACTAATTAATTAATAATAATAATTAAAATTCGGTAATAAATGCCAAATTAGGGTTGTTGTGTGCCTGTGTCAAACGGCTCCGCGAGTTGCGGTATTCCAAGCAGCAAACCCCGCGAGTCGCGGGGTTCCAGTTTTCAACTCTGGAACAGTTTAAAACTTGACATTTTTTTTTTATTTTCTGTTTTAAAATCTAAATATTTATATAATAAAAACTTATATTTAAAAACTTAAATAAAAATAGAACTACTTTATAATTTTAAAAATATAAAAATAGATTTATATATATATATTTTTTTATATGTTTTAAATAAAAACAAAATACTTAAATAAAACTTATATAAAAATAAAGAAACTTTATAAAACTTAAATATTTAACAAAATCTTAAAAATACTTATATTTTTGTTTTTCTTTTTATATTTTCGAATATTTAAAACGTATTTTTATAAAAACGAATTTTAATAAAAGTAAACTAAAAATCTTTTTTTTTTATATTAGCGTTGCGCTTCCGGCGTTTAAGAAGTTCCCCGGCAGCGGCGCCAAAAATAACTTGATGTTACGCGAGGTGTATATAAAATAGCTATTATATTTTAGCAGAAAATACTATTAAATATGATAAAATTTTACACAAGATATTTATTTATTTAGAGAATGGATATAATTAAACCTTGCTACAACACTTATAGGCAGTGTACCTAATCGTACAGTAGTGTAGTTTTTAGTAAGTCCGGTTCGTTTCACAGGGAAATCTTTAAACAAAGCTTAACGCTATATTAGTTTACTTTTGTAAAAATACAAATATATATATAAGTAATATTATTATTATAAAGGGGTGGTTTTTACCGTTTAATAACCGTTTTGTCGATTTTAAAACTTTAGTCGCAGTTAAAACTAAATGTAAAATAATAAATAAATACAAGACTTAATTTAAAGCGTAAAGTAAATAACGATAATGAAATTGCGAATAATTAAAGTGCGATAAAATAAACTTGCGATAATTAAAAAGTACGATAATTAAAAGTGCAATTAAATACAATAACAATAAAAATGCGATAATTAGAAGTGCAATTAAATATAAAATAAAGGAAATTAAATATGAAATAAAAGAATTATGCTTATTTAAACTTCCGTAATCATGATGTTTGACGTGTTGATTTTAGTCTTATGCCCATGGGTTAATTGTCCTTTGTCCTGGATTATTTAATATGTCCGTCTGGTTTTTGTCCATAACAGTCCATCAGTCATAAATATAAAGTGCGAGTGTCCTCGTCAAATTATCCTTATATCCGAAGTTAAATATTCCAACTAATTGGGGACTTAAACTGTAACAAGATTTTAATACTTTGTTTAATAATTACACCAGGATGTCGACTGAGTGTAATCCAAGGTTTTAATATTTTGTTATCAATTATACCAAGTGTCCTTGTACATAATTTCACCCCTGTTTTAATTATTCTAGTGGCTATTAATCCATTCCTGTGTCCGGTTAAATGAACGATTATTCGTACATATAAATACCCCGCCCATCGTGTCCGATCGAGTGTATATGGTAATTTATAGGGACGCCCAATTGTAAATCTTTATATTAACATTAACAAACTATCATTTAGTTAAACAAATATAAAGCCCATTAATAGCCCATAGTCTAATTTCCACAAGTGTCGTTCTTTTGTCCAAACCCCAATTATGGTACAAAGCCCAATTACCCAATTTTAGTAATTAGCCCAACATCATGATTACTTCGGATTAAATAAGCATAATAATAACTTAGCTACGAGACATTAAATTAAAAAGGTTGAACATAACTTACAATGATTAAAAATAGCGTAGCGTTACACGGACAGAATTTCGACTTACACCCTTACAATATTCGCTAACATACCCTAATTATTAGGATTAAAATTAAAATTAAAATTAAAATATAAATTATAAATATAAATATTACGATATAGATAGAGAGATGGATATATGAGTTATGAAAAATGATCAGAATTCGGTTGGCTTTATAGGGAGTTTCAAACTTTGGGACTCCGCGACTCGCGGCATTTTTTGCCTTCAAACTCCGCGAGTCGCGGAGTTTGAAATTACAGCTCACAAACTTTGGAGTCTTTCTTGCCGACAATTTTTATTATTTATATAATATATAAATAATTATAAGAATTATTTAAATATTATATTATATTTATGTGCGTAGTTGACTTGTAATTTTTAGTCCGTTGCGTCGAGCGTTGAGAGTTGACTCTGGTCCCGATTCCGGATTTTCGAACGTCCTTGCGTACAATTTAATATCTTGTACTTTGCGTTTTGAATCTTGTACTCTTGTAATTTCGAGACGTTTCTTATCAATAATTGGAACCTCTTTGATTGTCTTTTGTACTTTTGAGCTTTTTGGTCGTTTGCGTCTTCAATTCGTCGAATCTGTCTTTTGTCTTTACCTTTTATTATTTAAACGAATATCACTTTTAAATAGAACAATTGCAACTAAAAGCTTGTCTTTCTTGAGGAATAATGCTATGAAATATATGTTCGTTTTTAGCATTATCAGATGCTCCATTCATCTTTTCAGATGAATGCATCAAATCTTTTAATATTCTTAAAGAAAAACTCACTAATGCGCCGATCATGATAACTCCAAATTGAAATCTACCATTTGAACTAATGTGCGATGCAAGTGATTTTGCAATGGGATCCGTTTTAGGACAAATGATTGAAAAACGATTTCAACCTGTATATTATGCTAGTAAGATGTTACAAGGAGCACAAACAAATTATACAACTACTGAAAAAGAACTCCTTGCTATTGTCTTTGCTTTTGACAAATTTCGTTCATAACTCGTTCTAGCTAAAACGGTGGTCTATACCGACCATTCTACTCTTAGATACCTATTTTCGAAACAAGATGCCAAACCAAGATTAATCCGTTGGATCTTACTCTTACAAGAGTTCGATATTGAAATCTGAGATAAAAAGGGAGCAGAAAATCTCGCCGCTGATCATCTTTCTCGTCTTGAAAATCCCGAATTAGAAGTTCTAAATGAATCGGTCATACAAGACAACTTTTCTGATGAATATCTATTGAAGATAGATTATAATGAAATTCTATGCTTTGCAGACTATGCAAACTACTTAGTATGTGGATTCCTTGAAAAAGGATTATCGTACCAAAAACGAAAGAAATTCTTTAGTGATATAAAACACTTTTTCTGGGAAGATCCACATTTGTTTAAAAGTTGTCCCGATGGAATAATACGCCGATGTGTATTCGGAGATGAAGCTAGTCAAATATTAAATCATTGTCACACAGGACCAATAGGAGGGCATTATGGGCCTCAACTCACAGCAAGAAAAGTTTACAATGCTGGATTCTATTGGCCTACAATTTTCAAAGATGCACACCTTCTTTGCAAATCCTGTGATGCTTGTCAAAGGGCCGAAAAAATAAGTCAACGTGATGAAATGCCACAAAATGTCATTCAAGTATGTGAAGTATTTGACATTTGGGGTATTGACTTTATGGGTCCATTTCCAAAATCTCATAATAATCTCTACATTCTCGTTGCCATTGATTATGTATCTAAATGGGCAGAAGCACAAGCTCTCCCAACTAACGATGCACGAGTTGTAGTCAACTTTTTAAAACGTCTTTTTGCAAGGTTTCGGAACACCGAAAGCTTTAATAAGTTATCGGGGTACTCATTTTTGTAACAATCAACTTGAGAAAGTTCTCAAAAGATATGGAGTAACTCATAAAATCTCAATCGCTTATCATCCACAAACAAGTGGACAAGTTGAAAATACCAACCGAGCTTTAAAACGTATTCTAGAGAAAACCGTAGGATCAAATCCGAAGGAATAGTCCATGAAATTGGAGGATGCACTCTGGGCTTTTAGAACAGCCTACAAAACTCCAATTGGAACCACACCTTTTAAACTCGTTTACGGAAAAGCATGTCATCTTCCAGTAGAAATTGAACACAAAGCATTTTGGGCTTTGAAGACATGTAATCTTGATTTACATGAAGCTGGACGTCTACGATTAAGTCAAATAAACGAATTAGAAGAATTAAGACTTGAGGCATATGAAAATTCGTTAATCTATAAAGAAATGTAACATCCCGCCTTTTTCCGTTTTCTTTTCCGTTATACTAATTTAAACTCCGTTATATGTTTATAACATCTCCCGTTAATACGCGTTTTAAAATATTCCGTTTAGGTATTTTCCACACCCGACTACAAACTCGAGGGACTAAAATTGACACGGGGCAAACTAGTTGACTAGGTCACCTAGTCTACCCCAATCACCACCATTCAACCATCTCTCTCTCTCTCTCTCTTTCTCTCTAGCAAGAACACACCCAATTTCCAAATTCATTCAATCATCATCTAAATTCGATCTAGGAGGCTTACAACAAAATAAATTACATATTCGTGATCCTCTCTTCATCCTCTTCGTTTTGGTACCAACTTCATCTCGTTTGGGTAACATTTCTAAAACACTAGTTTTCTTTAAATTTGTGTTCTTGACTTAAAAGTATGTTAATTAGTGTCTATGGTTCATTGTGATGTCGTGTATGTAATTTGTATGCTCGATTTGTTGTTTTTGGTGTAACTAGTTCATTATGAAAATTTCTTGCTAAATCCTTGATTTTGGATGATCAAATGTTATTAGATTGTTAATGTGCATGTTTTAAAAGTGTTACTAGTATCATTAGCTTCATTTTGATGTATAGATTGATTAAAGAAACTTCATAAACGCGATTATTGATTTTGTGAACTTGGATTAGGGTTTGATAAGCTTTAGATGAACTTTTGATGCACCAAATGCTATGAAATATTGTAGATAAGAATTTTGTTGCAATGTGTGTATGATTACCTTCGAAACGGCATATCATACATGTAAATTGGTTGCCCGAATCATAAAATGCGTTTTAGAACTTGAAACTTTGATTATGAACGTTTAATGCGGTTTTTGGTTGTTGTTAGTGATGAATTGCTTGATGAAATGTGCTTAGTTGTTTTCCTTGTCAAATTACCTTTCTAATGATATAGGTTATGCGTTTTAAGTGTTTTCGGTGCATGAAATGTGTTATATTGTATTTTGGTTCGTGACTTGGACCATTTTTCTGCAAACTGCATGATTCCCAGGTATTGCGCGCCGCGCATTTACCCGCGCGCCGCGCAGAATCAGAGATCCCAGATGTTTGCCTTCTTGGTAGAGTTCTGACCAGAAATTGCACTTGGGTGCGCGCCGCGCAACCCAGTGCGCGCCGCGCAAAAGCCCCAGGCCACTCTCTTTTGTTTTTAAATGTCACAAAAATGTTTCCGCTTAACTAAAACTCCGTTTAACATGAAACTTGACTATTAGGCTCTTATATGACTTCTCGTCTTGGGAAAATTATCGGATACCCGACCCGACCCCGTTGACTTTGACTTTGACCAAGTTTGACTTTTAGTCAAACTTAACCAAACGATTATACAATCGTTCTAACATACTTAACTACTTGTATCGTGCATGAAACTTGACAAATTGATTCACATGCTTTATTAATCGAGTCGTAACGAGCCATAGGACTAATTGAACATCTTTGACCGTTTGTGTTTACCGTTATTGATACAACCTATATGTTTAGGTCAAGACTAGCTTTGTCTTTGCACGCGTCTACTTGTTGAAGTACTTTATTAACTCTTGCACTCAAGGTGAGATCATAGTCCCACTTTTACTCTTTTTGAACTTATATTTGGGATGAGAAAACATAAACGATTCTTTTGAACTAAGTGAACACAAGAACGGGAAAACAAACATTCTACATACGAGTTTAGAACAAAAATCCTCAATTCGATTATCATTAGTTACACTTGCCGGGTGTAAGCGAGAATTTATGTTATATGGCCATATGGGTTGACAACCCTCATCTTTGACGGTTCGCTACCGTCTACGGATGAAATATATTTTCGAGAATCAGTGTTTGTTCTAGCACTATGGATGGGGTATACAATGGATGGAATGTTAAGCTTTGATAATTGGGTGCTCGTGAAACAAACTTTTGGAATGTATTACTATTATTTCTTTGATGCAAATCTTGTGGTTCACTTGTACTTACTTACTTAAACCTATGATTTCACCAACGTTTTCGTTGACAGATTTCTATGTTTTTCTCAGGTCCTTGAACGATACATGATACATGCTTCCGCTCATTATTTTGATACTTGCATTGGATGTCGAGTATATATGCATACATGGAGCGTCTTTTGGATACTTTTAAATTGTGTCGCATAAGTTTCATTTGTACTTAAAACTTTGTATCGTAACTTGTGGTGGAACTATTCTTGTAAACTTGAACAACCTTTACATTTGAAATGAATGCGACATATCTTTTGGTCAAACGTTGTTTTAAAGACTTATGACCACGTAACGGGACCTAAGTAGACGGCGCCGTCAATGACGATTTGGTCGGGTCGCTACAGATGGTATCAGAGCGTTGGTTGTAGGGATTTAGAGTTCATTAGTGTCAACCCCGAGTCATAGGGTACATTGGTGAGTCTAGACTACAACCGGCATATAGACTTGAAGTAGGAATTACTTGACTACTTGTGCATTTATACTCGAACGCTTCTACTCATATCTACTCTTAGTTCATCTTAATCTCACGTTGTTTAATTTGATTGACGCGCCACCTTGACTATATGAAATGATGTCGAATGCACATATGAATCAGGGTAATATAATTTCCGGGATTATATTACGGTGACTCATATGAACGTTCCGACATTATGACATAAAGAATTTAAGGCGAGTCGAGGAAAAACTTCTCTTTATCTTTATTCTATATCACGGTTAGTATTATTGAGAATACTAATCAATGATATTCTTGTGTCTTGAAGGAACAATGGCTCCTCGTCGTGTACGACGCAATGAAACTCCCGAACAAGCTCTCGAACGGATGATAGCCACCGCCGTAGATGTGGCCATGGCCGGTCACTCATCCAACAACAATAATAATAACAACCACAACCACAACAACAACAACAACAACAACAACAACAATGGAGCCGGAAACTCAAACGAGGGATGCTCCTATAAAGCTTTCATGGGGTGCAAACCTCACACTTTTGATGGAACCGGGGGACCGGTCGTGCTCACCCGATGGTTTGAGCAAACGGAAGCCGTCTTTAGCATAAGCGGTTGTCGGGACCAAGACAAGGTCAAATACTCCACTCACACCTTCGCCGGTGTCGCTCTTACATGGTGGAATACTTATGTACAATCGGTGGGTACCGATGAAGCTCACGCCCTCTCTTGGGCCGACTTGAGGGAAAAGATGATTGTCGAATATTTCCCTCGTGAAGAAACCCGAAGGCTCGAACAAGAGCTAAGAACTTTAAAGGCGATCGGAAATGATCTCAAGGCTTATAATCAACGATTTTCCGAACTAGCCTTGATGTGCCCAAATCTTGTGAACCCCGAAGCTTTAAGGGTTGAACTTTACATGGATGGTCTTCCAAAGAGCATCAAACACGGAGTAATGTCATCCAAACCCACTAATCATCAAGAAGCTTTGAACATGGCCCGCAAATTGATAGAAACGGTTGACGAAATCGTAGTTCCGGCACCTAAGGCCGAGGATAAATCGGGCGGCAACAAAAGAAAGTGGGAACCCTCCCAATCAAGCAACAACAACTTTGCTAAGAAGCCTTACACCTCCGACGGCAAGAGGGGTTATGCCGGGAACCTACCTCTTTGCAACAAATGCAACAAACATCACTTTGGTGAATGTGGCAAGTTAATTTGCCACCGGTGCCAAGGAGTTGGTCATAAGGCCAACGATTGTAAAAGTGCCACTCCCGTTGCTCGAAAGTGGCCCAATGCACCAAAGACGGGCACTTGTTACGAATGTGGTCAAACGGGTCATTATAGAAATGCATGCCCAAAGAAGAAAGATAACCCCAACACGCGCGGCCGAGCTTTCAACATCAACACCGAGGAAGCCCGGGATGACACTGAACTAGTCACGGGTACGTTTCTTCTCAACAATTCTTATGTCTCCTGTTTATTCGATTCGGGTGCCGATAAATGCTTTGTATCCAAGACTTTGACTCATTATTTTAGCACTCCACCTCTTCCATTAGATACCACTTATACCATTGAAGTGGCTGACGGGAAACTATTAAGTGCCGACACATATTACCGAGGGTGTACGATAAACATTTTGGGTAAGGAATTTGAAATTGACTTGATACCCATGGAACTAGGAAGCTTTGATGTAATAATCGGTATGAATTGGTTAGTCAAAACGAAATCTCACATTCTTTGTGATCTTAACGCAATCCGAATTCCTATCGAGAATGGTGAACCTTTGATCGTCTATGGCGATAAGAGTTGCACCGGACTCAACCTCGTTTCGTGTATTA
This sequence comes from Rutidosis leptorrhynchoides, assembly GCF_046630445.1. NCBI lineage: Eukaryota > Viridiplantae > Streptophyta > Magnoliopsida > Asterales > Asteraceae > Rutidosis > Rutidosis leptorrhynchoides. The sequence goes on from NC_092333.1 coordinate 719,954,661, forward strand.
AAGTTAGAAAACTACTCCGTAAGGGTTGTTTTGCGATCCTTGCTCACGTTAAGAAAGTCGAGTCCGATGAGAAGCACATCGATGATGTGCCAATTGTTAGTGACTATTCCGATGTATTTCCCGACGAATTGCCGGGTCTTCCGCCTCATCGACCGGTTGAATTCCAAATCGATCTTATTCCGGGAGCCGCACCCGTAGCACGTGCACCATATAGACTCGCTCCATCTGAAATGCAAGAATTGCAAAGTCAAATCCAAGAACTACTTGATCGTGGTTTTATCCAACCTAGCCATTCACCTTGGGGCGCTCCGATTTTGTTTGTTAAAAAGAAAGACGGATCCCTACGAATGTGCATTGATTATCGTGAACTAAATAAATTGACGGTTAAGAACCGATATCCTCTTCCTCGCATCGATGACCTCTTTGATCAACTACAAGGGTCTTGTGTATATTCGAAAATCGATCTCCGCTCGGGTTATCATCAATTGAGGGTTAAGGGGGAAGATGTCTCCAAAACCGCTTTCCGAACTCGTTATGGTAGTTATGAATTCCTTGTCATGCCATTTGGTCTCACTAACGCACCGGCGGTGTTCATGGATCTTATGAACCGCGTGTGCAAACCGTATCTCGATAAATTCGTTATTGTGTTCATCGATGACATATTGATCTATTCTAAAAATGAAGAAGAGCACGAACAACATCTCCGACTTGTGCTTGAACTTTTAAGACAAGAACAACTCTATGCCAAATTCTCCAAGTGTGAATTTTGGTTAAAGGAAGTTCAATTTCTTGGTCATGTTGTAAGTGACCAAGGTATTAAAGTCGATCCAACGAAAATCGAAACCATTAGCAAATGGGAGACTCCTACTACTCCTACTCACATTCGTCAATTTTTGGGTCTCGCCGGGTACTATCGTAGATTCATCGAAAATTTCTCTTTGGTTGCACGTCCTCTAACCGCATTGACTCACAAGGGAAAGAAATTCATTTGGGCGACCGAACATGAATCCGCATTCCAAATCTTGAAAACGAAGCTAACCACCGCTCCTATCTTGTCACTTCCCGAAGGCAATGATGACTTTGTTGTATATTGTGATGCCTCGAAACATGGTTTTGGGTGTGTATTGATGCAACGAACGAAAGTCATTGCTTATGCTTCTCGACAACTCAAAATTCATGAACGAAACTACACGACGCATGATCTCGAACTCGGAGCCGTCGTCTTTGCACTTAAAATGTGGAGACACTATCTTTATGGAACCAAGAGTACTATCTTTACCGACCACAAAAGTCTCCAACACATTTTCGATCAAAAGCAACTAAACATGAGACAACGACGGTGGATTGAAACTTTGAACGATTACGATTGCGAGCTTCGTTACCATCCCGGGAAGGCAAACGTAGTAGCCGATGCCTTAAGTCGAAAAGAAAGAGCGGTGCCTCTTCGTGTCCGAGCCTTAAACATCACCATCCACACAAACCTTAATAGCCAAATTCGGGTAGCCCAAGATGAGGCCCTCAAGGATGAAAACCTTTCACACGAGCTCTTGAACATTCTCGTCTCTCGATTCGAAATTAGGGAGACCGGACTCCGATATTACGCCGGAAGGATTTGGGTGCCTAGTTATGGGGACCTACGAAGCCTTATTTTAGATGAAGCCCATAAGTCACGATACTCGATTCACCCCGGTGCCAATAAGATGTACCACGACCTTAAACAACTATATTGGTGGCCGAACATCAAAAGGGACGTAGCTACTTATGTTTCCAAGTGTTTGACATGTTCCAAGGTCAAAGCCGAACACCAAAGACCGTCCGGACTACTTCAACAACCCGAGATCCCGCAATGGAAGTGGGAAAGAATAACGATGGATTTTATCACCAAACTACCAAAAACGACGGGCGGTTATGATACCATTTGGGTTATTGTTGACCGTCTCACCAAATCCGCACACTTCCTGGCCATGAAAGAAACGGACAAAATGGAGAAACTTGCACAACTTTACATTAAGGAGATCGTAGCCCGACACGGTGTACCTTTATCGATTATCTCTGACCGAGATGGCCGTTTCGTTTCTAGATTTTGGCGTACTTTGCAAGAAGCGTTGGGAACGCGTTTAGACATGAGCACCGCATATCATCCTCAAACCGATGGACAAAGCGAACGCACAATTCAAACCTTAGAGGACATGTTACGAGCTTGCGTGGTTGATTTCGGAAAAGCTTGGGACAAGCACTTACCTCTCGCCGAGTTCTCTTACAATAATAGTTATCACGCGAGTATAAAGGCCGCACCTTTTGAAGCGCTATATGGCCGAAAATGTCGTTCACCTCTCTGTTGGGCCGAAGTAGGCGACGTACAAATCACCGGACCCGAACTCATTCACGAAACCACCGAGAAGATCGTTCAAATCCGAGATAGGCTTCGGACGGCCCGGAGTCGTCAAAAGTGCTATACCGACAAAAGACGCAACGACCTTGAATTTCAAGTCGGTGACCGCGTCATGTTAAAAGTCGCACCTTGGAAGGGTGTAATCCGCTTTGGGAAACGCGGGAAGCTAAATCCACGGTATATTGGTCCTTTCGAAATCTTGGAGCGTATTGGAACCGTTGCTTATCGTTTAAATCTTCCGCCTCAATTGAACTCCGTTCATCCTACCTTCCATGTATCTAACTTGAAAAAGTGTCTTGCCGAACCCGATATCATCATCCCTCTCGAGGAACTTACTATTGATGACAAACTTCATTTTGTGGAGGAACCGGTTGAAATTGTGGACACCTCCGTCAAGACATTGAAACAAAGCCGAATCCCGATTGTTAAAGTCCGTTGGAACGCCAAAAGGGGACCCGAGTTTACTTGGGAAAGACAAGATCAAATGCAAAGGAAGTATCCTCATCTATTTGTGAATTCAGAAACGCAAGATCTCGAGGAAGAAACAACGACTACTACGCCTACTTAAATTTCGGGACGAAATTTCTTTTAAGGAGTAGGTAATGTAACATCCCGCCTTTTTCCGTTTTCTTTTCCGTTATACTAATTTAAACTCCGTTATATGTTTATAACATCTCCCGTTAATACGCGTTTTAAAATATTCCGTTTAGGTATTTTCCACACCCGACTACAAACTCGAGGGACTAAAATTGACACGGGGCAAACTAGTTGACTAGGTCACCTAGTCTACCCCAATCACCACCATTCAACCATCTCTCTCTCTCTCTCTCTTTCTCTCTAGCAAGAACACACCCAATTTCCAAATTCATTCAATCATCATCTAAATTCGATCTAGGAGGCTTACAACAAAATAAATTACATATTCGTGATCCTCTCTTCATCCTCTTCGTTTTGGTACCAACTTCATCTCGTTTGGGTAACATTTCTAAAACACTAGTTTTCTTTAAATTTGTGTTCTTGACTTAAAAGTATGTTAATTAGTGTCTATGGTTCATTGTGATGTCGTGTATGTAATTTGTATGCTCGATTTGTTGTTTTTGGTGTAACTAGTTCATTATGAAAATTTCTTGCTAAATCCTTGATTTTGGATGATCAAATGTTATTAGATTGTTAATGTGCATGTTTTAAAAGTGTTACTAGTATCATTAGCTTCATTTTGATGTATAGATTGATTAAAGAAACTTCATAAACGCGATTATTGATTTTGTGAACTTGGATTAGGGTTTGATAAGCTTTAGATGAACTTTTGATGCACCAAATGCTATGAAATATTGTAGATAAGAATTTTGTTGCAATGTGTGTATGATTACCTTCGAAACGGCATATCATACATGTAAATTGGTTGCCCGAATCATAAAATGCGTTTTAGAACTTGAAACTTTGATTATGAACGTTTAATGCGGTTTTTGGTTGTTGTTAGTGATGAATTGCTTGATGAAATGTGCTTAGTTGTTTTCCTTGTCAAATTACCTTTCTAATGATATAGGTTATGCGTTTTAAGTGTTTTCGGTGCATGAAATGTGTTATATTGTATTTTGGTTCGTGACTTGGACCATTTTTCTGCAAACTGCATGATTCCCAGGTATTGCGCGCCGCGCATTTACCCGCGCGCCGCGCAGAATCAGAGATCCCAGATGTTTGCCTTCTTGGTTGAGTTCTGACCAGAAATTGCACTTGGGTGCGCGCCGCGCAACCCAGTGCGCGCCGCGCAAAAGCCCCAGGCCACTCTCTTTTGTTTTTAAATGTCACAAAAATGTTTCCGCTTAACTAAAACTCCGTTTAACATGAAACTTGACTATTAGGCTCTTATATGACTTCTCGTCTTGGGAAAATTATCGGATACCCGACCCGACCCCGTTGACTTTGACTTTGACCAAGTTTGACTTTTAGTCAAACTTAACCAAACGATTATACAATCGTTCTAACATACTTAACTACTTGTATCGTGCATGAAACTTGACAAATTGATTCACATGCTTTATTAATCGAGTCGTAACGAGCCATAGGACTAATTGAACATCTTTGACCGTTTGTGTTTACCGTTATTGATACAACCTATATGTTTAGGTCAAGACTAGCTTTGTCTTTGCACGCGTCTACTTGTTGAAGTACTTTATTAACTCTTGCACTCAAGGTGAGATCATAGTCCCACTTTTACTCTTTTTGAACTTATATTTGGGATGAGAAAACATAAACGATTCTTTTGAACTAAGTGAACACAAGAACGGGAAAACAAACATTCTACATACGAGTTTAGAACAAAAATCCTCAATTCGATTATCATTAGTTACACTTGCCGGGTGTAAGCGAGAATTTATGTTATATGGCCATATGGGTTGACAACCCTCATCTTTGACGGTTCGCTACCGTCTACGGATGAAATATATTTTCGAGAATCAGTGTTTGTTCTAGCACTATGGATGGGGTATACAATGGATGGAATGTTAAGCTTTGATAATTGGGTGCTCGTGAAACAAACTTTTGGAATGTATTACTATTATTTCTTTGATGCAAATCTTGTGGTTCACTTGTACTTACTTACTTAAACCTATGATTTCACCAACGTTTTCGTTGACAGATTTCTATGTTTTTCTCAGGTCCTTGAACGATACATGATACATGCTTCCGCTCATTATTTTGATACTTGCATTGGATGTCGAGTATATATGCATACATGGAGCGTCTTTTGGATACTTTTAAATTGTGTCGCATAAGTTTCATTTGTACTTAAAACTTTGTATCGTAACTTGTGGTGGAACTATTCTTGTAAACTTGAACAACCTTTACATTTGAAATGAATGCGACATATCTTTTGGTCAAACGTTGTTTTAAAGACTTATGACCACGTAACGGGACCTAAGTAGACGGCGCCGTCAATGACGATTTGGTCGGGTCGCTACAAGAAAGAACGAAGAAATGGCATGATAAAACAATCAGAAGTTTAAAAGAATTTAAGGAATGAGACAGAGTTCTTCTTTTCAATTCACGATTCAAGCTATTTCCTGAAAAATTGAAATCAAGATGGTCTGGACCATTTATAGTCAAAAGAGTTTTTCCATACGGAACAATAGAGTTAATAAATTCAAATGGGATTGAATTTAAAGTTAATGGTCACAGAGTTAAACATTACATACATGGTCCGATGGAAGTTGACAATGAAGTTAATCACAATTTCAACATCACAGCTAACTAAGTGTGGGGTGGTTCTAATCTTTTTAGGGTAATATGTATTTCTGTTAGAGTTAGATATTCTGTTTTTGTGTAGTTCCCGAGAATGAAATCCGAATGGTCTTTCCCTAGCAGACCCTAAAGAACTAGTCTTCTCCCCCCATTCTGAATTTTTATTTTTTAGGTTTTACGAGATGAAGAATTCCTTTGATCTGAACCATGGTCTAATGCTACACGCTTTGATCACTAAACGTAATAATGACACACTCCCGAGTGACCTGGTATCAGTAATAAGAGCCAAATTGGACGGAGTAAGAAAAGAACTCAGGAACGATCATAATAAGTTACATTTTGGTAAAGGAAAATCAAAATTCGCAGCGAAAAGAAGAGCACGACACCTTGAAAGATGTCACAAATGCGGAAAATGGTCGCATGAAGTAAAATGCTTGACGAATCAGACATATTCCAATACCGAGTTCGTTACTTTATGCAGAGAAGGACCGTTCATATGTTTCAAAGAAAAATCGTTGAATGCTCGAGGTTATGCCTATGTAGCTATGGAAACCAATTAGTCCGACTATCTTATGAGTGGGCTAAAGCAGGTCACTGAGAATTCTATCTCACAGGTAAGTATGTACAGTTTTTATTTTTATTTTATTGCTTTTAATAATAAACGCTAAATCGTTCCCTATAAAGTATTAAATTAATACTCAATAAAATTAGGTTTTGCGACCGAAATTATTGATATCATACAAAAATTTATTACATCACTGCAAAATTTACCGTTTATTCTTAAGGTATAAATATCTTTAATCAATCAATCCAAAATATTTCAAAAATTCGTCAGGAGTAAAACTAGGTAATATAGCCGAAATTACTTTACCGAAAAGAGGGGCGTATATTTTTGATAATATTTGATCGATTAAAGTGAGATAAAAGATCAAAAAGCTTTTTAATTTTTATTTTTACTTTGTTTTTAAAATTAAAATATTAATATTAAATTATTATTGTAAACTTTTAAAATTAATATATTTAAGTTTGTAAATATTTGAAAAAATTATGTTTTTAATATAAGTTTATATGTATAAAACAAAATTATAATATAAATTTGGTGTGAATTTTTAAAATTGTAATAATATGAATTTTTAATTTTATGCATTTTAAATTTAAGTTTGGTGTGAATTTAAAAACAAAAATTTACTTTATTTCACTAAGATAAAAATACGATTTTTAAAATTCGTCGTGAGTTGAAAACTAGGTCGTTGAACCGAAATTGCTCTACCCAAGGGAGGGACGAGAATTTTTATTATCATTATTTTTAATCTTATTGAATTAAAGTATGCCAAAAACATATATAAAAAAAAAAAACTCAAAATTCTTTGCTTTTAAAACTGCGCTTAAAAAAATGACAAATTTTAAAATTTTATCGAGGGACGGACTAGGACAACGATCCGAAACGCCCTCATCCTAAAAACAAAATTTTAATTTTCTAATATATATGTTTTATTAGTAAAGGTTTCAAAAAAAAAAAATAAATAAAAAAAATACAGACACCCATGCAATCGTATGGGATTTGGCCTGTAACCTCATGCGATCGCATGAGGCAGAATATCTAGGCAGATCAAATAGACAGACGAGTCTGTCTTCACCACAACACACACACACACACACACACGAAAATAACTCAAAAATCACCTCTAAAATTCGCAATTTTTCACCATAATTCGTCAAATTTCTCTAATCATGAAATTGTTCAGAAGCTTTTCAAAGAAGGTAAAAATTTCACCCATAAACCTCTTTAAATTTGATTTTTAGTGTTCTTGAGCTATAATTTATCTAATTTGATTTTGTTAATTTCTAGTGTAATTAGAGTTAAATTGTTAGTATTTTATGCATGTATAACCTAGATTGATGCTATTTAACATGATTTGAAGCCAAAAACTTCAAAATTTTTAGAAATCTAGGGTTTGTGTGTAACGACCCGAAAATTTCCGATCAAATTTAAACTTTAATCTTTATATGTTTCCGACACGATAAGCAAAATCTGTAATGTTGAGTCTCAAAAGTGTTGAAATCAATATTCATGTCATCAATTACCCCTCGACTATTCTCGACGATTCACGAACTATTATTTGTAAATAAATATGTATACATATAAAAATAAAAATAAATATATGTAAAGAGTATATTATTATTCTTAATTTATATTACTGTTGATGATTGAATTATAATTGGTACTGTCTTCCTTTTTAATCATAATCTAATCTATATATGTACGATTCTGTGATTGAGTTAGGAAAAACAAAACTATACCCGGTCACCTCACCTTTCACCATACAACACCTATCCACTTCTTTTGGTTTTATGGAACACAGCACATCTCCAACTAAATCTTTGTACTATCCTCTTGTTACTTTGCTAAAATTCTCGTTTATTATTTCTTTTAAATACCCATTTGATCACGTTTGTGATTTTAATTATTATATTTATTATTTTAAATCTATATATCAAATATCTCTATCTCTATATATATTCATATACAAATATGTAGATGAACACACTAGCACTCTTCATCTATCACCACACCCTTTGTATAATCACCATCACAACCGTCCACCGCCATCGCCATCCCAAGACCACTACCGAAGAATCACTTATCGCCACCATCACAACCAATCACCACAAACGACCTTCAATATGTTAACCACCTTTGTATTTTACTTCTATCGTGAATCATGAACACATCATCACCACTTAAAATCACCTTGATCACAACCGGGAATCACCTCACTCATTTCAAATCACTGAACCACCATCATCCTACAACTTTCAGTCACATGACCCACCACTTGCAACCGTGAGCCACCACCATTCAGTCACCACCCTGCACCACCCATACCGCCACCGCTGGACACTCATCTACCACCAAGAATAAACGCAAACATCTCTCTCTCTTTTCTCTCTCCAAATTCTTGTAACCAAGCCCATTTTGTTCTTCCTTGTGTTTCTTGTTTCCTGTCGATAAAGAGCAACCCAGCAACAATGAACCGCTAGCCACCATCATCTCTGACATCGTCCACTGAATCATCAACCACCCTTAACCATTTGCAAGTTTGATCACCACCATTGTAACCGTTAACAACCACACAAAACACCAACAAAAACCATCACTTGCGACTGTCACTGTTCGTTGCTATTAACATTTATTTCTGTTTCTTTTCTATTGAACAACACCACTCCAATCACCACCGGTTACCACCGGAGCACCTCCATAACCACCATTTTTTTATTTGTTTCGTTGTCGAGCCAAAATAATCATAAACACCTTGAAACCCACTCCTTTCCCTTTTGTCACGAGAACCCCACATGTATATTAAAAGGACATAAATTGTGTTACCAGATTCCTTGCTGTTACTGCTAATCACGTGGTTACAGTTTAAGATTGTGAGTTTTTTTAAAAAAAATTAAAAGCTAAAAGGGACGCATTTTAATCAATTGAATTTTTGTGGGACAAGTGAAACATGATGCCGACAACCACAAACCATTTGCAACTAAACACATATTTAAACTTTACAGGTGTTTGTTTCTTGGCCGTGATTTATTTTAACTAGGGCCGAGTGCTTCTTCTCTTGTAGGCCATTGTGATCTTGTTTTAATAAGTGGGCCGTAATTCTTAATTAGTTGAGCTGTACCCCTATTGATTTGTTGGGCTGAGAAGCCCGGTTAAGTGGTTGTTAGAGTAATAAGTGATGATATATTGATGAATGAGGGTTATAAAGATAAAAAGGTTGATGGTAAGTGAGTTGGATATAAAGGAAATGATTAAATTGATAAAGATGACACTTGTGATCATACTTAATTGTTTATACAATGGATCAATCTATCCATTTTGGTCGAGTTTACCTAATCTAAGTGAGTTAATAGGGCCACATAAAATAACGTGGGACAAGGAGTATCTAATATGCATTTTTTTTATTTATGTTGGCCGACATATGAATGTATGGGGACAGCGACTTTGCCTTACAAAGTGATAAGGGGTATGACAAGTTTAATTAAGAAGATACACATTATTTTAGTATAAGTGGGATTAAAAGGATTATGGCCGATCCAGAATTTGGTCATTTACATCCCGCGATATTTTTTTTAAATGATGATGACAATGATTTAAATGATGAGAAAATGTTATGGTTATGAGTAAGTATGACAAGAAAGATGATGATCCTAATAATTCTATAAAATGATGGTTACTAGATGATGTGGTGATAAAGGATTTAAGATAATGAGTGAGATTATGAACATGAAGCTCATGATATTGGGTAATGATTTTTATGATAATAAGTATGATGATGTTTAAGTTGTGATGATGATGAAGATATTATGAAATGCTAATAACGGATTGAAAGAATAATGGTATGAATTAGGAAAGAAAATAAGTAGTAGAGCATTTGTTTGGGAGTATTTTCGGGTTAGCGGGACGTCGCAAGTTCAAATCCGGACTTGGGCATTATTTTTAGGGCTACTCCCCTGAGGTAGTAATTTAATTATTATTATTATTATTATTATTATTCTTATTATTATTATTATTATTATTATTATTATTATTATTATTATTATTATTATTATTATTATGATTATCGTTATTATTATTTTTTTTTAACACAAAAATTATTATTTTTAACATTATTTATCTAAAGTATATATAAAATAAACATAGTTAATTAAGTTATTAATGAAACATATAATTTACTAAAATAATAATTGATAAGAATATATAAATTGTTCGATTACCATTATATTTATTAAAATATATATTAATGATATAGGATCGTCAATCCAAGACCAACCCTATATTTGTTCCATGACGTCATATGTATTTTTACTACAAAATACAGTATGGTGAGTTTCATTTGCTCCCTTTTTAATTGCTTTTGCAATATATATTTTTGGGCTGAGAATACATGTGCTGTTTTATAAATGTTTTATGAAATAGGCACAAGTACAAAAACTAATTCTAAGTGGGTTTAAACCAGAAATATACCCTTAGCTTGGTAACATTAAACTACTTGTCTATGTACGGTAGGCGCGAATCCTAAAGATAGATCTATTGGGCCTGACAAACCCCATCCTGACTATGGGATGCTTTAGTACTTCGAGGTTATTTTAAACACACCTGATCTGGTGTACTTCAGAGGGTAAAACATGAACGTTAAGGCTTGTTACCGGGTGCCTACAACTTATAGAATACTTTTATACACTTGCGAGTGTACATATATTTATAAACGGAAATCTTGTGGTCTATTAACATATTGAAATGATCGTTATGATAAACCTATGAACTCACCAACCTTTTGGTAGACACTTTAAAGCATGTTTATTCTCAGGTACGAATTAAGTCTTCCGCTGTGCATTTTGCTCATTTTAAAGACATTACATGGATTCATGCCTGGCATATTTAGGAGAGTACCTTGCAATGGAACCAGATGTTGATGATTTCGTCCAGGTGGATAAGGACGGGTTATTACATGTGGTATCAGAGCGGTGGTCTTAGCGAACCAGGTCTTGCATTAGTGTGTCTAACTGATAGTTGCTAGGATGCATTAGCGAGTCTGGACTTCGACCTTAGCTGCATATTATAAGTATTGTTTATCATTGCTGGTGGAAAATTACCTGCTTATCAATCCTAGGTCTAGACACGACTTCCTGCACTTATTTGATAGACAGTGTATAGATAAATTCATATCTTAGCATATCTGTTACTGTAGACTTTATCTCACACGTTTCCTTAAATCCCTTCGTAATCTACGGGAACTTCTGTACTCTGTATAGGTATTCTATATAATTAGAATATCATCCGATATCCGAAAATCATTTCATATCAAAAAATCCTTTATTCAATCGTACGCAATGGAACTCACCACTAGTTCAAGTCCCTCGGATTCCGATATGGATATTCACTCGAGCTCTGAAGACAACGTCACTAGAATGAATCAACCAATCAGCCAACCTCAATTCATCTGATGGTTCGTAGTCGACTTAACCAATGGATACGCGAAGAAGGTGATCCCTTCCATCCACTACATTTCCCTCTTGGCGAAGAACCTGATGCACTTACTGGCAAACCTATTTGAAACACCATTTTCACCCTCATTTCTCGAATATCTCGCCATGATTATATACTATCTCATATTCAGAACCTTATTCACTCGCTCGTTCCTACCGACAATCATCCTGGAGTAATAGAAGAAGTTAACGAACTTCGCGATCGAGAAATCAGTTTGGAGAATATGGTGCAAAACATAACAGTTTCAGCAATATCACCGACACCAACAGTACCACCAGCATCGGCACCAGAACCACCAATAACACAAGCCTCAACATCACACGCCTCAATATCACCATCTGTACTTCGAGTATGATCTTCATTCTACATATCGTTCTACATCGATTATCTTCGCTTTACTTATCGTTCTACCTCATTAATCTTCGTTCGACATGACGATTATGTAATCTCTAATGTTTTAGAGATCATGTAATCTAGTACTAACGATAAATCAAATGAGTTTAATATCTTATTGACTCGAATCCATGACTACATCTGAAGAAAATATATATATGCAGGTATATTTTTCATAAAATTTGTAATTAAAAATTCTTTTGTACAAATTGTTAATGGTGAAAATATTTTAACGGGTGGGTATTACCCGAGAAATATTTAGATATCACATTAATAAGTTACATTGTACACTCTTCAGTTCTAATTCAGCAGTCATTAACAATACTGCTCAAGTCCGCACATATACGTATCCGTTCACCAAAGAACAACTATTTTCATTTAAATTCAATTTTATATTTGGATTTTGACCTATCAAAATTCAACAAGTGGCATAATGAAGAAAACATTGAATAAAATAAAATTTGTTAGAAACAAACGAATTAACTAATTGAAATTTTGTTAAGAATCCACGCTAACTGTTCCAGCTAACTGTTCCAGCTAACTGTTCCAAGCTAACTGGTTACATTTTACTGCAATTTAATTATCGCAATTTACATTCTCGCAATTTACATTCTCGCAATTTTATTTATCGTCATTTAATTTCTGTTATTTACTTTTATGCACATTAAATCGGGACACATGTACACAATACGTCGGATTAATTCTGAGACAATACGTTGTACACGGGTCATGATATATATTTATTTATTTTACGCACTTTAAATAACGGGACACGTATACAAGGTTTTGACCTATCATATCGACCCATCTATATATATATTTCGGAACAACCATAGACACTCTATATGTGAATGTTGGAGTTGGCTATACAGGGTTGAGGTTGATTCCAAAATATATATGGTTTGAGTTGTGATCAATACTGAGACCGGTACACGGGTCACGATACGTATTAATTAATTCGAATATTATATACTAAATTATATATGATTTTATTGGACTATTGGACAATTGGACTGCTAACTTTAGACAATTAAAATGAATTAAAATATTGATTATAATATATGAAACTAAACAATTCTTCAAGTTTGCCACTTGATTTCATCTTAAACCTCATTTGTATCTTGACGATTCCAATTTGCGTTCAAACCTTTCATAATTCTTGAAAACACCTCAATCGAGAGGATGAACCAACCGCACTTCATCTACGAAAGGAAAGATTATGCATATAGTTATGCACCGGAAAATACTCGAAACCTGAGTAAACGATTAACATGTATTTGTGCTAGCTCTTTTGGCAATGTTATTACCGAAAATAACTTTGCAATTCCTTTTCAAATTAGCCAAATTGTGTCACAGCTCCAGCAAGTCAACTTCGACTATCCGTTCGAAACAACCTTATTATCACTTTGATATATATATGCGTGCTCTTTTGTTGTTACCGGGGAACCTTTTATATTCCACCATATTACCATCAACGTTAAATTTATCTAAAAACATAATTCTCCTGAAACCACCTCGGTTTGATAACCGATGACCCAGATCCATTAACCTTGAAAATGCTGACGAAGCAGCATGTTGTAAATGATCTTAATGGCCAAAAGTTGATGATAAAGAAGGAAGTGTTAGGAATGCTCGATAGAAAATTTGGTACTGAAAATCGGATTGAGCAAACCATGAAGGAGACTGTGGATAAATCACAAACACTAAACCTGTACTTAACGAATCCAGATGACTCAGTATCTGCTGAAACCTTTAAACGAATATCTTGTTCCTTACTTATTCTAAATCCTAGCGGAAACATTTTCTTCATCATAATTCGATCTAGAAATTTCAAAATATCGTCATAAATAGCCTCAATATTTATGAAGATATCTTCATGAATATCTTCGTCCGAAATTAACCATCTTCTCGTGCTATCTATGTTACCTCATAAAAGAAACTGTTATCAGTTTCTATCCTTCTATAAAATTTGAGTTTAAATCATGGATGATTTTTGGAGAAGTGTAGGGAATTGAAGCATGAGTTAATATAATATAATGACGCCGGGCCAACGTGGTTATATTACAGTAAGTCATGCTAAATTTCTAATGTAACGTGATGAGGATTCACAGACCTTACCCTCATCATGTGCCATGTTACACAACTCTTTCATTCTATTTAAATTCTAAGCATATTACGGAAATATTTCCTTGATATTTCTGTTCTTCCGTAACTCCGAAAATCTGCTAATAAATCGTGCGATTACATTTTCTTTCTGATTAGAAGATTTTTTTTAAATTCCTTGAATTTCGGAAATCCATCATGACAACGTCAAAAGTTAAGACGAAACATTTCACTCTTTTGTGATAGCTTCACTCGTACGCTTCACATGACCGAATTGTTTTATCTATATTAATCAATAATGATAAAACTCTATTTATCAACTCATATTCGTCATAAAAACAATTATATTGTTAGCCATGGCGACCTCACTCAAATTTCGGGGACGAAATTTCTTTAACGGGTGGGTACTGTAACGACCCGGAAATTTCCGATCAAATTTAAACTTTAATCTTTATATGTTTCCGACACGATAAGCAAAATCTGTAATGTTGAGTCTCAAAAGTGTTGAAATCAATATTCATGTCATCAATTACCCCTCGACTATTCTCGACGATTCACGAACTATTATTTGTAAATAAATATGTATACATATAAAAATAAAAATAAATATATGTATAGAGTATATTATTATTCTTAATTTATATTACTGTTGATGATTGAATTATAATTGGTACTGTCTTCCTTTTTAATCATAATCTAATCTATATATGTACGATTCTGTGATTGAGTTAGGAAAAACAAAACTATACCCGGTCACCTCACCTTTCACCATACAACACCTATCCACTTCTTTTGGTTTTATGGAACACAGCACATCTCCAACTAAATCTTTGTACTATCCTCTTGTTACTTTGATAAAATTCTCGTTTATTCTTTCTTTTAAATACCCATTTGATCACGTTTGTGATTTTAATTATTATATTTATTATTTTAAATCTATATATCAAATATCTCTATCTCTATATATATTCAAATACAAATATGTAGATGAACACACTAGCACTCTTCATCTATCACCACACCCTTTGTATAATCACCATCACAACCGTCCACCGCCATCGCCATCCCAAGACCACCACCGGAGAATCACTTATCGCCACCATCACAACCAATCACCACAAACGACCTTCAATATGTTAACCACCTTTGTATTTTACTTCTATCGTGAATCATGAACACATCATCACCACTTAAAATCACCTTGATCACAACCGGGAATCACCTCACTCATTTCAAATCACTGAACCACCATCATCCTACAACTTTCAGTCACATGACCCACCACTTGCAACCGTGAGCCACCACCATTCAGTCACCACCCTGCACCACCCATACCGCCACCGCTGGACACTCATCTACCACCAAGAATAAACGCAAACATCTCTCTCTCTCTTCTCTCTCACCAAATTCTTGTAACCAAACCCATTTTGTTCTTCCTTGTGTTTCTTGTTTCCTGTCGACAAAGAGCAACCCAGCAACAATGAACCGCTAGCCACCATCATCTCTGACATCGTCCACTGAATCATCAACCACCCTTAACCATTTGCAAGTTTGATCACCACCATTGTAACCGTTAACAACCACACAAAACACCAACAAAAACCATCACTTGCGACTGTCACTGTTCGTTGCTATTAACATTTATTTCTGTTTCTTTTCTGTTGAACAACACCACTCCAATCACCACTGGTTACCACCGGAGCACCTCCATAACCACCAATTTTTTTATTTGTTTCGTTGTCGAGCCAAAATAATCATAAACACCTTGAAACCCACTCCTTTCCCTTTTGTCACGAGAACCCCACATGTATATTAAAAGGACATAAATTGTGTTACCAGATTCCTTGCTGTTACTACTAATCACGTGGTTACAGTTTAAGATTGTGAGTTTTTTTAAAAAAAATTAAAAGCTAAAAGGGACGCATTTTAATCAATTGAATTTTTGTGGGACAAGTGAAACATGATGCCGACAACCACAAACCATTTGCAACTAAACACATATTTAAACTTTACAGGTGTTTGTTTCTTGGCCGTGATTTATTTTAACTAGGGCTGAGTGCTTCTTCTCTTGTAGGCCATTGTGATCTTGTTTTAATAAGTGGGCCGTAATTCTTAATTAGTTGAGCTGTACCCCTATTGAGTTGTTGGGCCGAGAAGCCCGGTTAAGTGGTTGTTGGAGTAATAAGTGATGATATATTGATGAATGAGGGTTATAAAGATAAAAAGGTTGATGGCAAGTGAGTTGGATATAAAGGAAATGATTAAATTGATAAAGATGACACTTGTGATCATACTTAATTGTTTATACAATGGATCAATCTATCCATTTTGGTCGAGTTTACCTAATCTAAGTGAGTTAATAGGGCCACATAAAATAATGTGGGACAAGGAGTATCTAATATGCATTTTTTTTATTTATGTTGGCCGACATATGAATGTATGGGGATAGCGACTTTGCCTTACAAAGTGATAAGGGGTATGACAAGTTTAATTAAGAAGATACACATTATTTTAGTATAAGTGGGATTAAAAGGATTATGGCCGATCCAGAATTTGGTCATTTACATCCCACGATATTTTTTTTAAATGATGATGACAATGATTTAAATGATGAGGAAATGTTATGGTTATGAGTAAGTATGACAAGAAAGATGATGATCCTAATAATTCTATAAAATGATGGTTACTAGATGATGTGGTGATAAAGGATTTAAGATAATGAGTGAGATTATGAACATGAAGCTCATGATATTGGGTAATGATTTTTATGATAATAAGTATGATGATGTTTAAGTTGTGATGATGATGAAGATATTATGAAATGCTAAGAACGGATTGAAAGAATAATGGTATGAATTAGGAAATAAAATAAGTAGTAGAGCATTTGTTTGGGAGTATTTTCAGGTTAGCGGGACGTCGCAGGTTCAAACCCGGACTTGGGCATTATTTTTAGGGCTACTCCCCTGAGGTAGTAATTTAATTATTATTATTATTATTATTATTATTATTATTATTATTATTATTATTATTATTATTATTATCGTTATTATTATTTTTTTTAACACAAAAATTATTATTTTTAACATTATTTATCTAAAGTATATATAAAATAAACATAGTTAATTAAGTTATTAATGAAACATATAATTTACTAAAATAATAATTGATAAGAATATATAAATTGTTCGATTACCATTATATTTATTAAAATATATATTAATGATATAGGATCGTCAATCCGAGACTAACCCTATATTTGTTCCATGACGTCATATGTATTTTTACTACAAAATACAGTATGGTGAGTTTCATTTGCTCCCTTTTTAATTGCTTTTGCAATATATATTTTTGGGCTGAGAATACATGTGCTGTTTTATAAATGTTTTATGAAATAGGCACAAGTACAAAAACTAATTCTAAGTGGGTTTAAACCAGAAATATACCCTTAGCTTGGTAACATTAAACTACTTGTCTATGTACGATAGGCGCGAATCCTAAAGATAGATCTATTGGGCCTGACAAACCCCATCCTGACTATGGGATGCTTTAGTACTTCGAGGTTATTTTAAACACACCTGATCTGGTGTACTTCAGAGGGTAAAACATGAACGTTAAGGCTTGTTACCGGGTGCCTACAACTTATAGAATACTTTTATACACTTGCGAATGTACATATATTTATAAACGGAAATCTTGTGGTCTATTAACATATTGAAATGATCGTTATGATAAACCTATGAACTCACCAACCTTTTGGTTGACACTTTAAAGCATGTTTATTCTCAGGTATGAATTAAGTCTTCCGCTGTGCATTTTGCTCATTTTAAAGACATTACATGGAGTCATGCCTGGCATATTTAGGAGAGTACCTTGCAATGGAACCAGATGTTGATGATTTCGTCCAGGTGGATAAGGACGGGTTATTACATTGTGTTCTTGAGCAATTTGGGGCTTTTTGATATAAACAGGTTATGGCCGATTTTTATCATGAATTATTGCTAAATTAAGTAGTGTAACATGTTTAGGTAGTTAAATGATCCAAACTTTGATCCTAAACATGATTTTTGAGAATTAAAGTGGACTTTTTAGGTATAAAATTCATGAACTTGATTAAATTGATGTAAATGCCATTTGAAACTTGTTTAATTACTAGTAATGGTTGTTTTAACATGTTATTTGATTTAAATGCTTATGAACTTTGTAAACATTTTCATATATGCTTATTTGAAAAAATGTAGAATTGTAAAAAATTGTAAAAATGTGTATAAGTTTAGTTTTGATTTAACATGTTATTGTAATTGTTTCAATTTGTTATTTTGCTAACACTAATGCATATTTGGATGCACAAATTTTGTGTTTAATGTGTTTTGCAGAGATTTACAGATACTGATGGTGCAACATCATCATCCAGGCAACCTGCTCCAGAACCTGAACCAGAAATGCAATATGAACCTGAACCGAAGCAACAACAGGAACCACAACAACAACCTGATGAACACGTTCCATATTATGATCCGCTACAATTTGTTGATGCCTTTATAGTATTTCCAATGCATCCGCCAGTAGAATACTCAACGATTCCTGAACACACATTGCATCCTAATCTGAGATTCGATAGAAGCTGGAGAGATTACCCAACATATCAAAGTAACAAATTCAAACTGATACCGAAAAATATAGAAGTGCCAAGGGTAATCGATTGGGAGCCTTTAGAAAGGGTCCAACTTGCTAACTCAGTTAGACAGCATTTGATCCAAAGGTATGGCGGCTCTTCTTTTCACGATTGGGAACGTTTATTCACCATTCGTAGACCTGTATATAAGGAATGGTGCATTGAGCTTATGAGTACTATAGCATTAAATGCAGATGTAGATAGGTTACATGATAGAAGTTTTCTTAGGTTTATACTTGGCAGTAGGATGTACAGGATGTCCATGCTGGACATGGCCAGGG
This sequence comes from Rutidosis leptorrhynchoides, assembly GCF_046630445.1. NCBI lineage: Eukaryota > Viridiplantae > Streptophyta > Magnoliopsida > Asterales > Asteraceae > Rutidosis > Rutidosis leptorrhynchoides. Next base: position 719,973,791 of record NC_092333.1, read on the forward strand.
CTTTGCATATATATACTCCTTGTGAATTACTACTACCCGATTGTATGAATTTGATTTATCGTGGTGAAAGGGTAGATAGGAATTTTGACGCGAACGTCGTCTGGAGGCGTATGTCAGATTATAATGTTTTCACACTGGGAGGAAAACACTCCTACTTACATATTAACAAAGCCGAGCTTCGTATAATTCATAGATTTTTGGCTAACTCGATTACACAGAGAGGTCACAATAAGGAGAAAATGACCTTACATGATTTATTTTACCTTAAGTGTATTCGAGACCCAAGAGACTTTGTTAATATCCCTTACTGTGTTGGTTTTTATTTGTCTAAGATGGTGGAAGGAATACAGGAAGGGGGAATAATAGGAGGAGGTATTTTTGTTACTCTCATTGGAGATTATTTGGGTGTAGATAGGGACCAAGGGGGTGCTAAGGTATTAAAGAGCAGAGGCAAGCAGGCAGTACCCTATGAAGGTCGTCATCCACAGGTAGAGAGAGGATCAGATGAGGAAATGGAGGAAGCGGATGACATTAGGGATGTCATTAGGGAGGCTATGACTGACGTCTACCAGCGTGTAGATGAAGTAGATATGACAAACGGGGAGAGATTTAGTCGGATGGAGCAGTGGCAAGTGTAGCGACCCGACCAAATCATGTTTGACGGCGCCGTCTACTTAGGTCCCGTTACGTGGTCATAAGTCTTTAAGACAAAGTTTGACCAAAATATGTCGCCTTCATTTCAAAATAAAGATTGTTCCCAAAGTTTACAAGAATTGTTCAACCAATAGTTAAGTTACAACGTTATAATACGAATGAAATCTAGGCGACACGGTTTAAAGTAAAGTCAAAAGACGCTCCATGAAATGCACATATACTCGACATCCAATGCAAGTATCAAATAATGAGCGGAAGCATGTATCATGTATCATTCAAGGACCTGAGAAAAACATAGAAATCTGTCAACGAAAACGTTGGTGAAATCATAGGTTTAAGTAAGTAAGTACAAGTGAACCACAAGATTTGCATCAATGAAATAATAGTAATACATTCCAAAAGTTTGTTTCACGAGCACCCAATTATCAATGCTTAACATTCCTTCCATAGAACCCCATCACTTAGTGCTAGAACATACACTGTTTCTCGAAAATATATTTCATTCGTAAACGGTAGCGAACCGTTTAAATGAGGGTTTGTCAAACCCATATGGATCCATACAACATAAGTTCTCGCTTACACCCGGCAAGTGTAACTAATGATAATCGAATTGAGGATTTTGTTCTAAACTCGTATGTAGAATGTTTGTTTTCCTGTACTTGTGTTCACTTAGTAAAGAAATGTTTATGTTTTCTCATCCCAAATGTAAGTTCAAAAAGAGTAAAAGTGGGACTATGATCTCACCTTGAGTGCACGAGTAGTAAAGTACTTCACAAAATAACGTGTGCGAAGGATAGTGCTAGTCTTGACCTAAACAAATAGGTCGTATCAATAACGGTAAACACGATAGGTCAAAGATGTTCAATTAGTCCTATGGCTCGTTACGACTCAATAATGTAGCATGTGAGTCAAGTTGTCATGTTTCATGCAAGGTACAAGTATAAAAACATGTTAGAACGATTGCACAATTATTTGGTTAAGTTTGATTAAAAGTCAACTTGGTCGGGTCAAAGTCAACGGAAAAGTCAACTGGGTCGGGTTGGATATCCGACAATTTTTCTAAGTTATATAATCATATATGAGCATGTTGGCCAAGTTTCATGTTAATCGGAGGTCCGTAGCACAGCAAACATTTTCATGTCAAATGACCAAGTGAACAGCCAGTTTTAGCACAATGGGACGGCGTCCCAAATAGCTAGACGGCGTCCCAAATTGAAGAGTGGGACGGCGTCCTAATTGGCTAGACGGCGTCCCAAATTGAAGAGTGGGACGGCGTCTTGAGTTTCTGGACGGCGTCCCAAATGCCTTCCAGGCCCTGTTTGCTGAATTTCTCAATTGCACGAACCAAAACACAAACCAACACATTTTACAAACCGCAAACAATTAGAACATGTATTTTATATCATCGGAAAGCTCTTTCGACAAGGAACGCAACTAAGCACTTTTCATCAAGCAAAAACATCATATACTATAACCGAAATCCCGTCAAGCGATCAATAGAGGTTTATTTTCAAGTTTCAAGTTTATCAATTTTAATTTAAGTTTCGGGAATCCAATTTATACATATGATATGCCGTTTTGAAGGTAATTAAGCATACAACACAACCTAACACTTACAACTAACATTCCATGTCATTCAAATCATTAAAAGTCCATTTTAAGTTCATGAAACCTTAATCTAAATTCACCAAATTTCATAATCAAGTTTAGGAGGTTTCATTAATCAAACTATACATCATAATGAAGCTAGTAACACTAGAAACACAATTAAAACATGATCTCTTAGCATCAAACAACATATGAACACTCAAATTTCAAGATTAAGCATGTCATCTTTCAATATGAACTAGTTACATCAAAATATCAAAAACGAGCATACAAATCACATAAACAAACTAGACTCGAGCCATAGACACTAATTAACAACCTTATAACTTAAAAATCTCAAGAACACAAGAATTAGTGATTTTAGAAAGTTACCCAAAATTGATGAAATCGGTATGGAAACGAAGAGGAGATCACGAGGAGTTCAAATATGCAATTTGTTTTGATCGAATCCTTCTTGAACGAATTTGGATGATGGTTGAAGGTTTGAGGGTTTTGAGAGAAAAAGGTGAAGTATTATTTGGGAGGTGATAAAATGAATGGAGAGGAAAGAGTTGACTAGTTGACCTAGTCATCTCTTTCTCCATTTGGCAACTTTAGTCCCTCAACTTAGGAAACGGGTACGGGAATTACCTAAACGAGATAATTCAAACGCGTATTAACGAGATGTGTTATAAACATATAACGGATCTTAAATAGTTAAACGGAAAAGTAAATGGAAAAAGGCGGGATGTTACATTACCTACTCCTTAAAAGAAATTTCGTCCCGAAATTTAAGTAGGCGTAGTAGTCGTTGTTTCTTTCTCGAGATCTTGTGTTTCTGAATTCACAAATAGATGAGGATACTTCCTTCGCATTTGATCTTGTCTTTCCCAAGTAAACTCGGGTCCCCTTTTGGCGTTCCAACGGACTTTAACAATCGGGATTCGGCTTTGTTTCAATGTCTTGACGGAGGTGTCCACAATTTCAACCGGTTCCTCCACGAAATGAAGTTTGTCATCAATAGTAAGTTCTTCGAGAGGGATGACGATATCGGGTTCGGCAAGACACTTTTTCAAGTTAGATACATGGAAGGTAGGATGAACGGAGTTCAATTGAGGCGGGAGATCTAAACGATAAGCAACGGTTCCAATACGCTCCAAGATTTCGAAAGGACCAATATACCGCGGATTTAGCTTCCCGCGTTTCCCAAAACGGATTACACCTTTCCAAGGCGTGACTTTTAACATTACTCGGTCACCGACTTGAAATTCAAGATCGTTGCGTCGTTTGTCGGTATAGCTCTTTTGACGACTTCGGGCCGTCCTAAGCCTATCTCGGATTTGAACGATTTTCTCGGTGGTTTCGTGAATGAGTTCGGGTCCGGTGATTTGCACGTCGCCTACCTCGGCCCAACAAAGAGGTGAACGAGATTTGCGGCCATATAGCGCTTCAAAGGGTGCGGCTTTAATACTCGCGTGATAACTATTGTTGTAAGAGAACTCGGCGAGAGGTAAGTGCTTGTCCCAAGCTTTTCCGAAATCAACCACGCAAGCTCGTAACATGTCCTCTAAGGTTTGAATTGTTCGTTCGCTCTGTCCATCGGTTTGAGGATGATATGCGGTGCTCATGTCTAAACGCGTTCCCAACGCTTCTTGCAATGTACGCCAAAATCTAGAAACGAAACGGCCATCTCGGTCGGAGATAATCGATAAAGGTACACCGTGTCGGGCTACGACCTCCTTAATGTAAAGTTGCGCAAGTTTCTCCATTTTGTCCGTTTCTTTCATGGCAAGGAAGTGTGCGGATTTGGTGAGACGGTCAACAATAACCCAAATGGTATCATAACCGCCCGTCGTTTTTGGTAGCTTGGTGATAAAATCCATCGTTATCCTTTCCCACTTCCATTGTGGAATCTCGGGTTGTCGAAGTAGTCCGGACGGTCTTTGGTGTTCGGCTTTGACTTTGGAACATGTCAAACACTTGGAAACATAAGTAGCTACGTCCCTTTTGATGTTCGGCCACCAATATAGTTGTTTAAGGTCGTGGTACATCTTATTGGCACCGGGGTGAATCGAGTATCGTGACTTATGGGCTTCATCTAAAATAAGGCTTCGTAGGTCCCCATAACTAGGCACCCAAATTCTTCCGGCGAAATATCGGAGTCCGGTTTCTTTAACTTCGAATCGAGAGGTGAGGACGTTCAAGTGTTCGAGAGAGATGTTTTCATCCTTGAGAGCCTCATCTTGGGCTACCCGAATTTGGCTATTAAGGTTGGTATGAATGGTGATGTTTAAAGCTCGGACACGGAGAGGCACCGCTCTTTCTTTTCGACTTAAGGCATCGGCTACTACATTTGCCTTCCCGGGATGGTAACGAAGCTCGCAATCGTAATCGTTCAAAGTTTCAATCCACCGTCGTTGTCTCATGTTTAGTTGCTTTTGATCGAAAATGTGTTGAAGGCTTTTGTGATCGGTGAAGATAGTACTCTTGGTTCCATAAAGATAGTGTCTCCACATTTTAAGTGCAAAGACAACGGCTCCGAGTTCGAGATCATGTGTCGTATAGTTTCGTTCATGAATTTTGAGTTGTCGAGAAGCATAAGCAATGACTTTCGCTCGTTGCATCAATACACACCCAAAACCATGTTTTGAGGCATCGCAATATACAACGAAGTCATCATTGCCTTCGGGAAGTGACAAGATAGGAGCGGTGGTTAGCTTCGTTTTCAAGATTTGGAATGCGGATTCATGTTCGGTCGCCCAAATGAATTTCTTTCCCTTGTGAGTCAATGCGGTTAGAGGACGTGCAACCAAAGAGAAATTTTCGATGAATCTACGATAGTACCCGGCGAGACCCAAAAATTGACGAATGTGAGTAGGAGTAGTAGGAGTCTCCCATTTACTAATGGCTTCGATCTTTGTGGGATCGACTTTAATACCTTGGTCACTTACAACATGACCAAGAAATTGAACTTCCTTTAACCAAAATTCACACTTGGAGAATTTGGCATAGAGTTGTTCTTGTCTTAAAAGTTCAAGCACAAGTCGGAGATGATGTTCGTGCTCTTCTTCATTTTTAGAATAGATCAATATGTCATCGATGAACACAATAACGAATTTATCGAGATACGGTTTGCACACGCGGTTCATAAGATCCATGAACACCGCCGGTGCGTTAGTGAGACCAAATGGCATGACAAGGAATTCATAACTACCGTAACGAGTCCGGAAAGCGGTTTTGGAGACATCTTCCCCCTTAACCCTCAATTGATGATAACCCGAGCGGAGATCGATTTTCGAATATACACAAGACCCTTGTAGTTGATCAAAGAGGTCATCGATGCGAGGAAGAGGATATCGGTTCTTAACCGTCAATTTATTTAGTTCACGATAATCAATGCACATTCGTAGGGATCCGTCTTTCTTTTTAACAAATAAAATCGGAGCGCCCCAAGGTGAATGGCTAGGTTGGATAAAACCTCGATCAAGTAGTTCTTGGATTTGACTTTGCAATTCTTGCATTTCAGATGGAGCGAGTCTATATGGTGCACGTGCTACGGGTGCGGCTCCCGGAATAAGATCGATTTGGAATTCAACCGGTCGATGAGGCGGAAGACCCGGCAATTCGTCGGGAAATACATCGGAATAGTCACTAACAATTGGCACATCATCGATGTGCTTCTCATCGGACTCGACTTTCTTAACGTGGGCAAGGATCGCAAAACAACCCTTACGGAGTAGTTTTCTAACTTTAAGGCACGAAACGAGGTTGAGTCTGGTGCAACTCTTATCGCCATAAACAATCAAAGGATCACCATTCTCGATAGGAATTCGGATTGCGTTAAGATCACAAAGAATGTGAGATTTCGTTTTGACTAACCAATTCATACCGATTATTACATCAAAGCTTCCTAGTTCCATGGGTATCAAGTCAATTTCAAATTCCCTACCCAAAATGTTTAACGTACACCCCCGGTAATATGTGTCGGCACTTAATAGTTTTCCGTTAGCCACTTCAATGGTATAAGTGGTATCTAATGGAAGAGGTGGAGTGCTAAAAGAATGAGTCAAAGTCTTGGATACAAAGCATTTATCGGCACCCGAATCGAATAAGCAAGAGACATAAGAATTGTTGAGAAGAAACGTACCCGTGACTAGTTCAGTGTCATCCCGGGCTTCCTCGGTGTTTATGTTGAAAGCTCGACCGCGCGTATTGGGGTTATCTTTCCTCTTCGGGCATGCATTTCTATAATGGCCCGTTTGGCCACATTCATAACAAGTGCCCGTCCTTGGTGCATTGGGCCATTTTCGAGCGACGGGAGTGGCACTTTTACAATCGTTGGCCTTATGACCAATTCCTTGGCACCGGTGGCAAATTAACTTACTACATTCGCCAAAGTGATGTTTGTTGCATTTGTTGCAAAGAGGTAGGTTCCCGGCATAACCTTTCTTGCCGTCGGAGGTGTAAGGCTTCTTAGCAAAGTTGTTGTTGCTTGATTGGGAGGGTTCCCACTTTCTTTTGTTGCCGCCCGATTTATCCTCGGCTTTAGGTGCCGAAACTACGATTTCGTCAACCGTTTCAATTAGTTGGCGAGCCATGTTCATAGCGGCTTGATGAGTAGTGGGTTTGGATGACATCACCCCTTGTTTGATGCTTTTTGGAAGACCGAGCATGTAGAGCTCAATCCTTTGAGATTCGGGGTTAACAAGATTAGGACACATCAAGGATAGTTCGGCGAAGCGTTGATTATAAGCTTTAAGATCGTTTCCGACTGCTTTCAAAGCTCTTAGTTCTTCCTCAAGCTTTCGGGTTTCTTCGCGCGGAAAATATTCAACAATCATCTTTTCCTTTAGATCGGCCCAAGAGAGGGCATGAGCCTCATCGGTACCCACCGATTGAACATAGGTGTTCCACCATGTTAGAGCAATTCCGGAGAAAGTGTGAGTGGAGTATTTGACCCTGTCTTGGTCCCGACAACCGCTTATGCTAAAGACGGCTTCCGTTTGCTCAAACCATCGGGTGAGCACGACCGGTCCCCCGGTTCCATCAAAAGTGTGAGGTTTGCACCCCATGAAAGCTTTATAGGAGCATCCCTCGTTTGAGTTTCCGGCTCCATTGTTGTTGTTGTTGTTGTTGTTGTGGTTGTTATTATTATTGTTGTTGGATGAGTGACCGGCCATGGCCGCATCTACGGCGGTAGCTATCATCCGTTCGAGAGCTTGTTCGGGAGTTTCATTTCGGCGTACACGACGAGGAGCCATTGTTCCTTCAAGACACAAGAATATCATTGATTAGTATTCTCAATAATACTAACCGTGATATAGAATAAAGATAAAGAGAAGGGTTTTTTTTTTTTTTTTTTTTTTTTTTTTTTTTTTTTTTCGACTCGCCTTAAATTCTTTATGTCATAATGTCGGAACGTTCATACGAGTCACCGTAATATAATCCCGGAAATTATATTACCCTGATTCATATGTGCATTCGACATCATTTCATATAGTCAAGGTGGCGTGTCAATCAAATTAAACAACGTGAGATTAAGATGAACTAGGAGTAGATATGAGTAGAAACGTTCGAGTATAAATGCACAAGTAGTCAAGTAATTCCTACTTCAAGTCTATATGCCGGTTGTAGTCTAGACTCACCAATGTACCCTATGACTCGGGGTTGACACTAATGAACTCTAAATCCCTACAACCAACGCTCTGATACCATCTGTAGCGACCCGACCAAATCATGTTTGACGGCGCCGTCTACTTAGGTCCCGTTACGTGGTCATAAGTCTTTAAGACAAAGTTTGACCAAAATATGTCGCCTTCATTTCAAAATAAAGATTGTTCCCAAAGTTTACAAGAATTGTTCAACCAATAGTTAAGTTACAACGTTATAATACGAATGAAATCTAGGCGACACGGTTTAAAGTAAAGTCAAAAGACGCTCCATGAAATGCACATATACTCGACATCCAATGCAAGTATCAAATAATGAGCGGAAGCATGTATCATGTATCGTTCAAGGACCTGAGAAAAACATAGAAATCTGTCAACGAAAACGTTGGTGAAATCATAGGTTTAAGTAAGTAAGTACAAGTGAACCACAAGATTTGCATCAATGAAATAATAGTAATACATTCCAAAAGTTTGTTTCACGAGCACCCAATTATCAATGCTTAACATTCCTTCCATAGAACCCCATCACTTAGTGCTAGAACATACACTGTTTCTCGAAAATATATTTCATTCGTAAACGGTAGCGAACCGTTTAAATGAGGGTTTGTCAAACCCATATGGATCCATACAACATAAGTTCTCGCTTACACCCGGCAAGTGTAACTAATGATAATCGAATTGAGGATTTTGTTCTAAACTCGTATGTAGAATGTTTGTTTTCCTGTACTTGTGTTCACTTAGTAAAGAAATGTTTATGTTTTCTCATCCCAAATGTAAGTTCAAAAAGAGTAAAAGTGGGACTATGATCTCACCTTGAGTGCACGAGTAGTAAAGTACTTCACAAAATAACGTGTGCGAAGGATAGTGCTAGTCTTGACCTAAACAAATAGGTCGTATCAATAACGGTAAACACGATAGGTCAAAGATGTTCAATTAGTCCTATGGCTCGTTACGACTCAATAATGTAGCATGTGAGTCAAGTTGTCATGTTTCATGCAAGGTACAAGTATAAAAACATGTTAGAACGATTGCACAATTATTTGGTTAAGTTTGATTAAAAGTCAACTTGGTCGGGTCAAAGTCAACGGAAAAGTCAACTGGGTCGGGTTGGATATCCGACAATTTTTCTAAGTTATATAATCATATATGAGCATGTTGGCCAAGTTTCATGTTAATCGGAGGTCCGTAGCACAGCAAACATTTTCATGTCAAATGACCAAGTGAACAGCCAGTTTTAGCACAATGGGACGGCGTCCCAAATAGCTAGACGGCGTCCCAAATTGAAGAGTGGGACGGCGTCCTAATTGGCTAGACGGCGTCCCAAATTGAAGAGTGGGACGGCGTCTTGAGTTTCTGGACGGCGTCCCAAATGCCTTCCAGGCCCTGTTTGCTGAATTTCTCAATTGCACGAACCAAAACACAAACCAACACATTTTACAAACCGCAAACAATTAGAACATGTATTTTATATCATCGGAAAGCTCTTTCGACAAGGAACGCAACTAAGCACTTTTCATCAAGCAAAAACATCATATACTATAACCGAAATCCCGTCAAGCGATCAATAGAGGTTTATTTTCAAGTTTCAAGTTTATCAATTTTAATTTAAGTTTCGGGAATCCAATTTATACATATGATATGCCGTTTTGAAGGTAATTAAGCATACAACACAACCTAACACTTACAACTAACATTCCATGTCATTCAAATCATTAAAAGTCCATTTTAAGTTCATGAAACCTTAATCTAAATTCACCAAATTTCATAATCAAGTTTAGGAGGTTTCATTAATCAAACTATACATCATAATGAAGCTAGTAACACTAGAAACACAATTAAAACATGATCTCTTAGCATCAAACAACATATGAACACTCAAATTTCAAGATTAAGCATGTCATCTTTCAATATGAACTAGTTACATCAAAATATCAAAAACGAGCATACAAATCACATAAACAAACTAGACTCGAGCCATAGACACTAATTAACAACCTTATAACTTAAAAATCTCAAGAACACAAGAATTAGTGATTTTAGAAAGTTACCCAAAATTGATGAAATCGGTATGGAAACGAAGAGGAGATCACGAGGAGTTCAAATATGCAATTTGTTTTGATCGAATCCTTCTTGAACGAATTTGGATGATGGTTGAAGGTTTGAGGGTTTTGAGAGAAAAAGGTGAAGTATTATTTGGGAGGTGATAAAATGAATGGAGAGGAAAGAGTTGACTAGTTGACCTAGTCATCTCTTTCTCCATTTGGCAACTTTAGTCCCTCAACTTAGGAAACGGGTACGGGAATTACCTAAACGAGATAATTCAAACGCGTATTAACGAGATGTGTTATAAACATATAACGGATCTTAAATAGTTAAACGGAAAAGTAAATGGAAAAAGGCGGGATGTTACAGCAAGCCCGGAATGATTACGAGCATTTCAGGCAACGACGGCATGATAGATGGGACTATCATCAGCGTCAGATCATGAGCCGGCTTTCACCTCAGGATCACTAAGTTCCGACCCGACCCGCTTACTATCCTCCACACCAACCCGAGATGAGACCACCATTTACTCTCTACGACCCTAACCAGGCATACCAGAACACCTATCACCAACCATGGAACCCGGACGACAACATGAACTGGAACCCCTATCCAGATTGATATAGTTCCGTTGGTGATTTCTATGATTTTTATTATTTATTATTTCTATTTATTTATGTTTGAACACATTATATTTTGATACTTTTATGTAAGTTTAATATTTTTATTATGTTGTACTAATATTTCATATTTGATTTGAAAGTGGGATTTAAAGTCCCATTTCAAATTACCATGCATGTTTATATTTGTATGTATGTATATTTTCAATTGTACACAACAGGGTAAAACATCGCATTTTCAAAGACTGACATTAAGTTCAACAAAAGCTAGTACTTTTGACGACAAAACGAAAAACAAATGTGATGTAACAACAAGACGGAATGAACAAATGATGTGCACCATTTATCATTCAGCAAACAAACGCCAATATGTTTGGAAACTTTGGTAAAATTTAATCATTTTTCTACGCTAATCACCCTCAATAATTTAAATTGTTACTGATTTCTTGCAAATGAGGGCATTGCAAGATCTTAAGTGTGGGAAGGGGTTAAATTCTTTCGGATTTTTAAAATTTTAAATTTATACACTTGGTTACCATTAAAAATACTAGTAACGCAGTAGTTGTATTAGAATCTAGTGCTCTTTGATAATAAAGAACAGCCCTAGTCTTATATACTGACTACCCAATTCTAGTAAAAATTTTCAAAATTTTCAATTAAATGAACTCAAAATCATGTTTATACATATTTATGAACGATAAAACTAGGTGTTAACACCGAAAATATTGTTACCTCGGAAAGGACATAAATTGAGAAACAACCCAAAACGCTTGAATTCATTTAAGAATGGAATAGTGGAGAATAAAAAGACAAAGAAAAATTTAACTAAAATCCAAGTGTGGGAAAAATTTACCAACTCATTTAAAACATATGTCACATATTTTTGTAACAAATAATTGAAGATGCTTTTGCTTTAGACTAAACTAAACAGTTTTACCCGATTTACTGTAATATATTTGAAAGAAAGATGGATCTACACGATGAATCAATTTCATCATTAAAAGGAAGTAAAGTCTTCCGAAAAAGAAACGCGCTTCATGATTTAGGTCAGGAAGTTGTCGTCCAGACCAGCTGTAGGTTGACGAAAAACCTTGAAAAGTTATCTCTAAAATCAGTAGGAAATCCACGGACCTCAGCATCAAACAGGGTCGCCAAGTGGTCAGACTTATCCTAACCATGAGAGGATCTGTCTCGTAAAATGGAGAGGGCGCCGTGCAAATTAGCTTGATAAGACTAATGAATCAGATCCCCAGAAAGGATAATCTCCTTAAAAGATCAAAAATCAGCTTTTAAGACTGATATTACTCAATCCTTGAGATTGACTTTTAAAGATTGAGAATTACAAACTCATGGAATTCGATGATATCTAAACTCGAGCTTGAACGAGAAAATATTTTGATCAAAATTATAAACCGATTTGTTTTCTGAAAAACCCATTTTTAATGCTTTCATTACCATTGAACGTAAAATCCTAGGAATTCACCTGGAATTCATTAGGTCACCTGAGCCAAAGATTTTGCTTCCCCCCGCTTCCCCTGATAATGCTAAAAACGAACATATATTTCATAGAATTATCCCTCAAGAAAGACAAGCTTTTAGTTGCAATTGTTCTATTTACAAGTGATATTCGTTTAAATAATAAAAGGTGAAGACAAAAGACAGATTCGACGAATTGAAGACACAAATGACCAAAAAGCTCAAAAGTACAAAGTACAATCAAAGTGGTTCAAATTATTGGTGAGAAACGTCTCAAAATTACAAGAGTACAAGCCGTAAAATGCAAAATACAAGATATTAAATTGTACATAAGGACGTTCGAAAATCCGGAACCGGGACCAGAGTCAACTCTCAACGCTCGACGCAACGGACTAAAAATTATGAGTCAACTATGCACAAGAATATAATATAATATTTAAATAATTATATAAATTATTTATATATTATATATATTTAAAAATAACGTCGACAAGAAAGAAAACAAATCAATCTGAGCTGTCCCAGATGGCCATGCGATCGCATGGCCTGGAGGTGCATTTTCCATACGATCACATGGCAGTAGGTAGCAGGCCACATTTCTATAAATTCGCAGTTTTGGTTGATAAAAAAAATATATATCTTTTTCTTTTCTCTTATCCTATGTATCAAATATCACTCCAAGTATTAATATCAATTTGTAATTTTAATTTTAAGTTAGTGATAATAATAAGGTTAGGTTAGTCGAATGTCTTAAGGTTTTGCAAGTTGAAACTCTGTCCGTGTACCACTACGCTATTAATATCCACTGTAAGTTATGTTTAATTTTATTGTTAAATTAATGTCTCGTAACTAAGTTATTATTATGCTTATTTAAGACGAAGTAATCATGATGTTGGGCTAAAATATTAAGACGGGGTAAATGGGCTTTGTACCATAATTGGGGTTTGGACAAAAGAACGACACTTGTGAAAATTAGACTATGGGCTATTAATGGGCTTTATATTTGTTTAATTAAATGATAGTTTGTTAATTTAATATAAAGATTTACAATTGGACGTACCTATAAATAACCATATACACTCGATCGGACACGATGGGCGGGATATTTATAAGTACTAATAATCGTTCATTTAACCGGACACGGGAATGAATTAATAGTCTATGGACTTATTAAAACAGGGGTGAATTGTGTACAAGGACACTTGGCGTAATTGTTAACAAAGTATTAAAACCTTATTATAGTTTAAGTTCCCAATTAGTTGGAATATTTGACTTCGGATATAAGGATAATTTGACGAGGACACTCGCACTTTATATTTATGACTGATGGACTGTTATGGACAAAAACCAGACGGACATATTAAATAATCCAGGATAAAGGACAATTAACCCATGGAAATAAACTAAAATCAACACGTCAAACATCATGATTACGGAAGTTTAAATAAGCATAATTTCTTTATTTCATATTTAATTGCACTTTGAATTATCGCACTTTTATTTACTGTCATTGTATTTAATTGCACTTTTAATTATCGTACTCTTTAATTATTGTCATTTTATTTATCGCACTTTTATTTATCGCAATTTCATTATCTTTATTTATTTTACGCTTTAAATTAAGTTATTTTTAATATTTTACATTAGGTTTTAACTGCGACTTAAGTTTTAAAATCGACAAACCGGTCATTAAACGGTAAAACCCCCTTTTATAATAATAATACTACTTATATATATTTTTGTATTTTTACAATTATAAGTTAAAAATATAGCGTTAAACTTGGCGAGTTCCCTGTGGACGAACCGGACTTACTAAAAACTGCACTACTGTACGATTAGGTACACTGCCTATAAGTGTTGTAGCAAGGTTTAGGTATATCCATTCTATAAATAAATAAATAACTTGTGTAAAATTGTATCGTATTAAATAGTTTTTCGTAGTAAAAATATAACTATTTTGTATACACCTCTACGCACATCATCCCCCCGATTGGTTACTTCCCTCTTGATCCTACTATATATATATATATATATATATATATATATATATATATATATATATATATATATATATATATATATATATAGTGTTTTAATCAAGAGGGAATACACGTGCACGTACGCACGCGCGCACACACATAATCAAAATTTCAATTTTTTATTTTTTTTTTGTTGAAAAAATTTATCTTTTTAAGGTGTCTTAATATGTAAATAGAAGAAAACACAAAAATCGATGATGACTTCACTTCAACTCTAGTTGGAATACATTTACACATACATATACAATAACAGTCATCACAGAACTATAGAATAATAATAACATTCATCATGATAAATGTTATTACTCGAGCGTTTTCTGGTTAATATAATAACATTCATCACAAAGTGTATTTTTTTAAATGTTTATATTTTTACGTGATCTTGACATTCATAACTAACTTTTATTTAAAAAATATATATATAAAAAAATTAGCATAAAAAACTATTAAAGTGATTAGAGCTTAGACATGTCAAGAAGGGTGAGTATTTAGGTTAGGTAAAACGGACCATTTTTTGAATGGGTCGAAAGGATCTGGTCCGGATTGTGGTTCGAATCAACATGTAACTTTTATGTTCACTTATCGCTTCTTCTTATCCAGCTTTCGGACCACCAATGGTATTTTGATAGCAAGATGTGTAGATATTGAACCGTGCACAATTGTCCTTGATTCGGAAGGTGCAGATGGATGTTAGCGAGTAGAGGTAATTTGGTTTATTTTTTGTTCTTTTAATTTATTATTGTTGTTATTTTAATTATTGGTTGGTTATAATTTTTTATTTATTTATTTTTTTTTTTAAGTCAACTAATTAAACCACAGTTTAAAATAACCATTGGTTTAAAATAAAAAAAATTGACCCAAAAAGTAAAATAAAATAACCAACCAATAATTGAACATAACAACAATAATATTTTAAAAGAAAAAAGTTAAACCAAATTCCCTCTTCTGGTTCACGCCCATCTGTACCCTTTGAATCAAGCGCAAATGTTCACAGTACAATATCCACACATCTATTATCCTTAAACATTCCACACTATGTTATCCGGCTTTCGGACCACCAATGTATAACATAGTGTGGAAATTTTGGAACATAAACTATTTTAATAATACATGTATATTTAAGTAACGTACCTCCACTTTGGGGAGTCACGACATAAGACACACCGTGCTATGCAAGTTTCATTTGTTGTTTTGAAGGGAATGTTTGTAAGTTTGAATATAATCAAATTTGGGTGATTTGAGGGGAGATCCATGTATGCCTAAAGAACATATGTGGTCAGGAATAGGCTATTTTAAGGGAATTAAATTCGAGTTATAATTTTGTAGTCTGTTTTATGAGTTCTTATGATATAGATCATCACCAGGAAACACTTGATATTTGATGTATGTTTTTCACTCCATTTCAAACAGTATTGTTTTATTGATAAGAATTTCTAGGTCACTGCATAAAAAGAACAACCAAAAACTCTAGAACATCAAATTTTAGATTGTTAACGGTTCTGTATAAAAGTTATACAAGCAACCAAAACGTACATGACGATCCGTGGCCTATGATGTGTACATTTACATTACTTAATGTCAACAAGTTATTTGTTACGGAGTATCATATATGGTCTATAAACTGCTTATGACAGAACTTCTAAAGTGCATATATCATAATATACAAAGCGTTAAAGCTGCAATTTCTAGAGAGTGGTATTAGAAAAGAAAAGATAGAAAAGATAATATATGAAAACAAGAAGGCACGTTGTTAATATAGGCGAGTTAGGGTTTGTAGTTTAGTTATTAACTCATATTCATTTCCCTTGTAATCTCTCAAATTGGATATTCAAGAAGCATTTAGTATCACCGAGGCGTGTGCATCATCGTGTAATTTGCGGGATTATAGGAAGAAGCATAGACGTGTATCACTCAAGACTATGAAGAATTGGTCTAGAGAGATTTTGAAAGGGTTTGAACATCTCCATACTCATGAACCGTGTATTATTCATAGGGATTCTGTATATTCACTTAAAATCACATTTGAGAAACAATTAATATGTTTTCTGGTTAAGATTGGTGACTTGGGTTTAGTAGCAGTAGTAGGGAAGAGCCGAACCATGTTGCTCTTACATTATTGGGAAATGTACACCCGAGTATATGGCTCCGTAGTGGATATTTATTCATTTGGAATGTGTTTGCTTGAAATGGCCACGATGGAAATACTTACTGTACTGTGAATGTGACAATATTGCTTGAAATGGCCACGTTGTGGTCACTAGCGTGTGATTGTGCTGTGGAGATCAACAGTGAAGGGAATGATTGTACTTTGTAGTCCCTAACATATCTTGTGTATATACTTATATTTTTCACATTCATTGATTTTTGCGCATTTGGTTTACCCTTGATCAATTAGCTGTTAGATGATGTTGAAACAAAGTATTCCAATGGTTTGAAGTTAAATGAATAAATGCAATGATTTTTCTAAGAATTAATTAGGGCTTGTAAGAAGCTAGGCCTATATTTGCTTTCTTTCCTATTTCAACATCTTTTCATATACTTGCTAATCAAAATGCTGAATGTTTGAACTTTGAACCTTTGACTTGCATCTTAACGTATATTGACACCCTAGCCCCACAGACTGACAGACGCGTACACAACCCATAGCTAGGTATGTTCTTAATACAAGCCCATACACCACTTGAGATATAGTCCCACAGTTACAACCAAACACTTTTAGCCAAGATGACCGTTTTGTTATCTCTGCCTCATGAAATTTGTTCTTGATACAAGCTGATACACCACCCAAAACACATCCCACAAGTTGATGCGAAGTTTCCAGTTAAAATCTCAACATTAAAGATTCATCAAGTGCTATACTTAAAAGTAAAATACAAATTGGTAGTAGGATTTTCAAACAAATTACAGATTTGATAAATATGTCAACCGTTAAATGTTATACTACAGAATATGCTAATAAAGTAACTATAGATTACAATTTCTAAGCTTCTAACATTAACTGTTTTTTTTAATGGAGGAACACAAAGTAGGAGTTAAACCTTTTGCTAAAAAGGGGTAAGAAACATGGGAAAATATGAAATAAACTATAAAAAAAATTCACGCCATTACGGGCGTATTTTATGCATTTAAAATACAAATACGGACTCTTGGCCTTTTAGAGAGCATTTAAAATTAGCATAAACGAGCAGAGATGTCCGCGCGTTGTCGCGATAATTAGTTTACTCTATATTTTAAACACCGTATCGGTGGTTATCAGTGGTTCATAATTACGATATGAACATTGACGATTTGTACAAATATTTTATTAAATGATAAGTAAGAAAAAAAGTATATACACCTCAAAATAGTTTTTATAAAATAGGTTAATTAATAATAATAAAATAAAATAAAAACAAAAAAAATTATTAAAGAGGTTTAAAATGAAAAAAAAAAAAAATTAAAAACAAAAAAATTAGATGAAGAGTGACTTGGCCTTCCACATTTAGTATGTTTACATTTATTTAGTACGAAGTATATTTTATTTAGACAAAATTGCTGAAATAGTCCATGTGGTTTGTACCAAAATGCTGGTTTCGTCCCTATGCTTTTTTTTATGGATTTGGTCCCGGTGATTTGTAAAAGTTGCTGATTTAGTCCCTCTGACCGACGGCCGTCAAAAAACTCCGTTAACTCCAGTCATGTGCCAAACATGTGAGGGTATTTTCGTCTGTTTCTTTCGTTTATTGACAAAATTGCTAAAATCGTCCCTGTAGTTTGTACCAAAATTGCTTAAACGGTCCCTGTGATTTCTTCAACTCTTTCTTCCTCTTCTCTAAACCTTCTCCACCCAAAAATGATGAACCATAATATTGTGCATCAATTAATTCACAGCACCTTCAAAATAAATTGCATGTCCCTCAAATTAATTTGCATCATTTTTTATCTATCATTCAAGTTCATATTACATAAACCCATAAATCAATCTTCAATCTATCATCTAATTAAAACTAAAAAAACATATGCAAAACTAAATCCAAATTCATCACGTAATCAAACCAAGATTCAACACCAAATCATATGTAATCAAAAAAAAAAAAAAACATTCATTAACACATTTAAAAAATAATCTCATATTGAAAACAAATATTGAGGTTAACAAATCCACCCATCTATTCCATTCCATACATTAAAAAAAGAACACATTATAAAATTGAGAAACAAGATCCATTGTTTACATTATATCCTAACATGATTCTTTTACAACAGAAGAAAACATCGGCTAATTTGAATACATCTCAATTTAATTAATTGAACTCAAACTGAACTTCTGCTAATTTGTGAGAACTTCTCGAGAGGGACAGTAGAAAACATCACAAACAATAACAAATTCAATACATCTCAAATAAACTCCAACTCTTTTTCAAACCAGATCTACATAAATATTTTACTATCACTTTCGCTTTCAATTTTTCTTTATAACACCAACCTCACTTTATTTTCCAAACCAAAAGCAAACCTGAAACATGGGTAACACAGTTCGATTTTCGGCGGAGATGATTGGAAAAGACAGAATCAGATTTTCGATGGAGATACCACTAACCGGAACTCCCATCGTTAACGATAGTTCAATATTTAGAGTTTGATCTATGGTTCGATTTCTGCAACAGCGAGATTTAGGGATGAACTTGCGGTATTATAACCGGAATCAACTCTGAAAGATTGATGATTGGTCCCCGGGGGACGGTGGTGGTTACGGGTTTGGCGGTGGTGGTTATGGGTTTTGAAGATGGTTGGGTTACTTGCTTGATCTTTTAGGCTCTGTTCCAGAGTTTATTAATAAGAGAAATGAAATAAAGTGAAAGGGAATGAAAGGGAGGGGATTGGAATCTTTTTAATTTGGAAGGAAGTGTAGAAGGGAAAATTAGGCATAATAATCACTTCCCTTCCTTTCCCTTCATTCCAACACAAAACTCTGGAACACCAATTCGTTTTATTTTCCTTCCATCTCATTTCTTTTCTCTCCAAAATAAGACTCTGGAACAAAGCCTTAGGTTTGAGATCTGGATAGTAGATGAAAGAAAAAGGGTGAGAAAATGAGATACCACTACCGATCGTGTTATATAAGTGGGTTTCTTAAATTAGAGTAACAGCACCTCAAATGTTCTTTGTTTAATGGGTTTATTTTCATGTTTAATTGTTTATTAATGTTATTGATTGAATTAGGGAAAAAAAAATTAGATGAAAAGAAAGACAAGTAGAGCTATGGTTGTTGGGTTTTAATCTTTAAATACATACCAGGTTCTATTTTTATTTTTATTGAAGTGATTTGAATTTACTTAATGGATCTAGTGATTTTAACTTGGTTTTAGTTTTTAGGGTTTAAATGGTGTTGATTTGGGGAAGATGAATATATTCAAGTGATAAAATTAAAAGATAAAAGGAAAATAAATAATAAAAATGACGAATTTACCCTCATGTGAGTGGCATGTGACTAGAGTTAACGGACTTTTTTAACATCCGTCGGTCAGAGGGACGAAATCAGCACCATTTGCAAATCACGAGGATGAAATCCATCAAAAAAAATTACGAGGACTAAATCAGCATTTTGGTACAAACCACAGGGACTATTTCAGCAATTTTGTCTTTTATTTATTTATTAAATATAATAATATAATTATTTAATGTGATTAATGTGATATATGCCCGGGGTTTAGACCACTCCTTGTTATCTTCAAATGTCAATCACAAATGAGATTACTAATCGATGGTCTCAGATCTCATGGCTACGCTATTAAATCCGGTCAAAGTACTGCTGTGTTTGCATGCAATCAGCTTATACATTTATACTCCAAACATGGGCTAAATAAAGAAGCATGCAAACTGTTCGATGAAATGCCTGAACGAAATATTTTCACTTGGAATGCAATAATCTCAACCCATATAAAGTCCTATAACTTGGATCAAGCTGAAGTTCTGTTTGAAGCTGCCCCGTGTAAAGATTCAGTGACTTATAACTCGATGTTATCGGGGTATGCAAACAGTGATGGATATGAAACAAAGGCGGTTGATTTATTTATGCAGATGTATTCTGTAGGGGATGATGTGCAAATCGACGAATTTACTCTCACAAGAATGTGTAACTTGACAGCAAAGATGAAAGATTCGTGGTTTGGGAAACAGTTACATTCATTTATGGTGAAAACTGGGAATAATATAAGTGGGTTCGCAGTGAGTGCGTTGATCGATATGTATTCGAAAAGTGGGTGCTTTAATGAAGCTTATGAGGCCTTTAACAGCTGCGAACATGGGTCGGTGGATGTGGTGTCAAAAAACGCAGTTGTTGCTGCGTGTTGCAGAGAAGGAAAGTTAGATATGGCCTTAGAAATTTTCTCAAGCCAACAGGAGTTTAATGACGTGGTATCTTGGAATACAATAATCGCAGGTTACACTCAAAATGGGTATGATAAAGATGCCATTGAATTGGCTGTTTGTATGACAAAAAAAGGAGTTAGATGGAACGAACATACTTTTGCTAGCGTTTTTAGTTCTTGCTCGTCTTTAAAGAATTTAAAAATGGGAAAAGAACTACATGCTAAAGTCTTGAAGGAGATATCGAGCTTGAATCAGTTCATTAGTAGTGGAATCGTTGATGTGTATTCCAAATGTGGTAACATGACATATGCTGAATCGATCCATTCAACAATTGGAGTCGATAATCAGTTTTCAACCACTTCAATGATTGTAGGATACTCTTCACAACACAACATGTTACAAGCCCGAAAGATTTTTGATTCTTTAACGACAAAGAATTTGGTAGTGTGGTCCGCTATGTTTTCTGGCTATTTGAACTGCCATTGTTGTGAAAAAGTTTTCGAATTGTTTCACTTGTTCAAGGCTGAGGAAACAACGGCTAGTGATGGTTCGGTCCTTGCAACCGTACTTGGTGCGTGCGCGTTACAAGCTACTATTGATCCTGGAAAACAGATACATGGTTATATATTAAGAATGAGGATTTTTATAGATGGGAAATTAATCAGCGCGTTAATTGACATGTACTCGAAATGTGGAAACATAACGTATGCACTAAGATTCTTCGAACGGGTTAAGTTTAGAGATTTAGTGATATACAATATAATGATGGCTGGTTTTGCTCATCATGGTTATGAACATGAAGCATTTGAACTGTTTGATAAGATGGTAAAAAGTGGTTTTCGGCCTGATACAGTAACTTTCATTGCTATTTTGTCAGCTTGTCGTCACTGCGGGTTAGTTAAAAAGGGTGAAAGTTATTTCAAATTGATGACAGAAGAGTACGATGTAACACCTGAACTCGATCATTACGCGTGTATGATTGATCTTTATGGGAGAGCGAATGAACTTAATAGAGCAATGGAGTTTATGAAAAATATACCTGTTGAACTAGATGTGGTTATATTGGGAACAATTTTGAGTGCTTGTAAGCTGCATAGGAATGCTGACCTGGCACGAGAAGTAGAAGAAAAATTGTTGAGAATTGGTGGGGACAGTGGGACCCGGTATGTACAGCTGGCTAATGTTTATGCAGCAGAGGGTCAATGGAATGAGATGGGAAGAATAAGAAGAAAGATGAGAGGGAATGATGTTAGTAAACATGCTGGTTGTAGTTGGGTTCATGTAGGGAGTAAAGTTCATAGTTTTACATCTGGTGACACGTGTCTCTCAGAAGCTGAAGCAACTTATGGTATTTTAGATTTTTTGACCATGGAAATGAATGATAAAGAAGATATTCAATTGTGTTTTTAATGTTAGTGAAGTTTGTTGTGTTATTTAAGAGCATGGATTATGTTGTGTGGAGTTGAACTAGATGCTTGTTGATCAAAGAGGTTGCAGAATAGGCGGGTCAGTTGATGTGTCAAAATGAGTCATCTTTTGTACGGGAAGGGACAAAACAAATCGGATTGAGTTTTTCAAACACTTCATCCATTAATTAAATACTGTACATATTTATAGATAATATGGTAGTTGTATATATGTTACAGAAAATATATATAATCAACTTGTGACACTATTTTACTTGAATCTCTCTTAGTTACCAAAATAATTATATTCGTTGAATTCATTATACAACATATCACAAACCAACTCGGTTATAAAGTGCATCTGATATTCTATCTTCTAATGATATAAAAATTCGACCTGTATCATTTTTATGTACACATAAAAATTGCTATTGATGGTTTGGTAATTTAGCCAAACATCGTCAAAAAATAATGATAAAATTGACGAGGTTCAAAAACAAAATCTCACATTCATCGGCATTAAAAGATAAGAGTACCCTGCTCTCGTGAACTAGGCTTCGTAAATCGTAACTATGTAAACGCTCTCTACTCGGTACTCACTGATACATTGAGGGGCAAAGGACTGCTAATAACAATATGGCATGGAGATAAAAGAAAGTATAAGGGCCTTGAAGTAGATACATTATACTTTATGGACTATAATGTAAAAAGTTGGTTATCAAACAATAGGTTCCGACAACAAAATAAAAAGGAAACAACATCCCGTTTACAGAATTAGATCTCAATTGCGTTCGAGATGTCGATTTTAGGTTCAAATCTGCCAAGCGAGGTAATTAATCTCAATTCCTCTCAAACTAGGGTTTTATATCAAGGGTTTCGATACTGATAATGATTAATCTTTAATCTATAGGTGATTTCATATGTTATAATCTGATATATTTATTCAAACCTTTTATATTGTTTTGCTTTCAACATACCAACATGTTTGACTTTTGCTGGTCCATTAATTTGTTCTGATTTTTATCTAAAAAACCAGAAAAATCAATCAAAACTATAATAATTGAAACAGTAGATATTTATACAATTTTTTTAATGTGTTTTCCCCTGTATTGAGCTAAATTAAAATTCAATACACTCTAAAGTGCCTTTTGGTTATTGAAAAGGTAAACTGCTATGTGATGCTAATATTAGGCTAAAAGAATTGATTAATTACGAATACATGAACAGGGTGGGGGTAAAATTATGTATAGTTGTATACCCATAAGATCATTGATTGGTCAACCCATATATTGTGTGCCCTAAACATAACAAGCTGTAAAAGCTTGAAATACATAGAGTATAAATTTAGGTACTAGTTATGTAATGTATGTTTTAAATTGCTAATGCAGCTTGGTTTGAAGCTGCTACTAAGCCCACTCGGTTCCAACATTGTCTTAAAAACAGCATGGTAAGCTTTTAACACAGTCGTACAGATTGAATTACTTGAGTTGAGAACTTTGCTAGCGGCATTTATGCTGATAACAAAAAGATATTAACTTTGTAATTTTAACTGTAATTTAATGCGTGTTTTTGTCTGCAGTTGTTCTGTGGGAGTTGTTTTGCCTGTTTATTCTACTTATAAAGCGATTGAGTCGAAAAATAGAATCGATCAACAAAAGTGGCTTGTATATTGGGCAGGTTAGTGATAATGTGACCTAAAGTTTTACATAATGTCAGTAATATATAGACTTACTTGTTATTAGGTATTACATCAACTTTTATATACAATGTTCTCTTGTATATACTAATAATGAATTTTCGTTTGCAGCATATGGTACTTTTAGTGTTGCAGAAATGTTTACTGATAAACTTATATCATGGTATAATCTTTAATGGGATTTTGCTTTATCTTTTCATTCTTAATTTGATTGATATAAACCAATCAATGTTTTTTCAGGGTTCCGCTTTACTATCACGTAAAGTTTGCTTTTCTTGTCTGGCTTCAGCTTCCCACCACGAATGTAAGCAGGCATTTTTTTTGTAAATTAAAAGCGCCTAACTAAATTTTTAAACTGTAGTTTTAACTTGACGAGTCTATTACTTAGTTGTTAGTTATGCCTGTAACTCTATAAGTGACTATGACTAGAAGAGGCAGAATCTAGGGTCAGGGAATCAGTTCGAAATATGTAATTTTCTTGTACGAGTCAACTTGGATGTCCGGATGTTACCAAAGAAAAGAAAAAGATTATTCATGAATAAATAATAGTGTTCATATATGTTTACAAACTCCATATTACTACTATATGTCTATATAGTAATCCTTTAATATTAGTAAAGTATTTTAGGAATTGTATGCATCAAGAAACACCCTTTTGGCGACTTTCAGCCGTTTGACCCGTTTCCTTTGTAAACAATTTTTTTTTTTGTTTACCCTTTTGAGTTTTGACCCTTAGGGTAATGCATAACTCATACTCTTCTGTTCGTAACTAGGATTTTAAATTAATGTGTTCTCTACACTTCTTTATCTCTAATTGTCAGTTAATACAAGGGATATGAATTTCGAACTTGTAAAAATTACTATCGTGAGTCCTAATCATGTTCAGTTCTCGTGTTGTTTTGCAGGGTGCTAAACTCATATACATGAGTCACTTACGCCCTTTCCTTTTGAAGCATCAAGCTAACCTTGATATGATTGTGTCATTGTTATACAGCGAAACGGTAAAGTCCCTTTCCTCATTTTAATGCTTGAAACTCGGTGACTGCCATTTACATCATAAAACAAATATTGAGAACCGAATCTTCTTTATGGATTGGATTTTACAATTATAAAAATATTGAACTGCCACTTTACTTACACCTAAAGGAAGAACAAAGATAAGTTTTTACAACAAAGCTATCAGATCTGGCCTAGATGTATGCACAGATCCGGGCCTAGATGTATGTGCAGTTGTCGATATATAGATGCGTGTGTTTTATTTAAATTCTTCAGTTAAATTAAAGATCATAATCAATTGTCTGGTCAATATAATGTTTATCGCACAAATACTGTATTCCAGGGTAAATTCATTAGTGCCCACGAAGGAGAAATTCGATTCGTTAAGGCAGTTG
This sequence comes from Rutidosis leptorrhynchoides, assembly GCF_046630445.1. Lineage (NCBI taxonomy): Eukaryota > Viridiplantae > Streptophyta > Magnoliopsida > Asterales > Asteraceae > Rutidosis > Rutidosis leptorrhynchoides. Next base: position 719,998,723 of record NC_092333.1, read on the forward strand.
GGAGGAAGATTCTGATGTCAGGTATAGAGCATGAATGTTATTATACATTCATATGCCAATCGAATTTACTTGTATATTTTTATCTTCTTTACTTGAATCAGCAAAGCAATTTGTCAACGATAGCAGTCAAACAGTCCCACCGGTCCCACCACCCGAGGGAAGAACAATCATAGTCCAAACAGAACAAGTAGAGAACTCTGAATCTAATGACAATAATGCTGCTGATGGTGATGAAGATGGTTATGTAACTGTCCCTGCAACTTAACATATGGTCAACAAAATCAGTCAAACCTGAATCTTTTATCAGCTTATGAATTCCATATGTAAATATTTATTGTCATTTACTTATTTTAGTCATCAAGTGAATTACTTTATCATTATTATTAATTACCAGTAATCTCTACAAGAACAAATACCATCTTTAAAAGAGTGAAATCTACTTCTATCTCTCAACACAATCTCCAATTTAAAGATTTTAGAAACAAGCTTCATAACCGAATGGCAATCGTTGCATACGCGCAAATTTTTGACGATTCTTATCGCACTTCCGTTACATAATCTTGACATCCCAAATGCAAGAGCAAGTTTCTCACTATGCATAGCTACTGAATCTTCTTTCTCTTCGTCTTCGATATCATGTAAAACGCTACCAGTTACCTCTGGTTTATACCCGCCTTCAACTCTAATTTTTAACATAATCTCTTTAAGCTTTGTATACGCCTCCTTTGTTATTTCACAATCTTTTTCACCCGCAACAAAACTGTACATGATCTTATCAACTTCAATCATGCTCCAACCCGGGTTTTTCATTAGTTGTTGACTATGCATTGACTTTCTTACACTCACAACATCCTTCCATTTCCCAGCAAAAGCATATATGTTTGATAACAAAACATGGTCACCCGAATCATTAAGGTCGAGTTCAGCTAGTCTCTTTTGAACTTCTTCAGCCAACTCTACATTACCATGAATACTACACGCGCCTAAAAGTGTTCGCCAAATAACAGCATTTGCTCTTATCGGCATTTGAGTTATAAAGTCGTAAGCTTTTTGAAGCTCGCCACCTCGACCATATAAATCAACCATACAACCGTAATGTTCAAAACTCGGCTCTATGTTGTGCTTATTCTTCATTATTTCAAAATACCGACATCCTTCTTTAATTAAGCCCGCGTGACTACAAGCATACAGAATCGAAATGAAGGTAACCCCATCGGGTTTAATACCCGATTCTTCCATTTGATGAAACAGTTTCAGGGCTTCTTCACCATACCCTTGCATAGCCAACCCTGCCACCATCGTCGTCCATGAAACTATACTCTTTTTTCCGGGCATTCTTTCAAAAACTAGACGGGCCATGTTAACGTTCCCACATTTAGAGTATGTATCCAGTAATGCATTGTTCACAGAACGTATCCAAACAAACCCTAATTTCTCTATATAACAATGTAGTATTTTCCCAAACTCAAAAGCCCCAGCTTGTGCGCACACTGAAAGTATTCCCGTCAAACTCACCTCGTTAGGTTTCAACCCAACCCGATGCAACTGTATAAACAGATCGAAAGCATCTTTAAGGCACCCATTGTGAGAAAACCCAACAATCATTGTGCTCCAAGAAACATCATCTTTAACACGCATTTCCTTGAAGAACAGCTTCTTAGCAAGGTGAATCTCCCCAGCTTTCATATACCCATCAAGCATAATATTATCAGACACCAAATCCTTAACTGGCATCTGTTGATACAACCTCTCGGCACCATTAACATCACAACATCTCAAACACGCAGTGATCATGGCATTCCACGCCACAATGTTTGGTTGAAACATTTCATCAAACACCTTGCGTGCACAATCAATCAACCCACACTCTGCATACATACTAACAAGTGTAGTCCCAACATACAAATGAGTATCCAACCCACACACTACCGCCTGCGAATGCAGTTGAATACCTGTATCACAACATTGTATATTCGCAGCCGCTTTAAGAACAAAAGCAAACGAGAAACTATCGGGTTGTATGTTACGACGCATATCGATGAAAGTTGTGAGTGATTTGTGTGGGTGATCGGAGTCGGTGAAACCACGAATGAGGGTGTTGTACATGAATGCATCTGGGTTTGGGAAATGGTGTAGGAGAGACTGGGCGTAATGGAGAGCATTTGAGATGAGTGTGGCGCAATGAAGAATGATGTTTCCGGTGATAAATGAATTGGAAATGTGGCCAGATTTGATGATATGAGAGTGAAGTTGGTTGATGGATTTAAGGGATTTGCAGCGTTTAAGTAATGTAAGATATAACGACTCGATGTTGTTCATGCGTCAAGATTTTGATCAAAAAAGGTCAATGAAATGTTGTAGCTCGATGATTTGGTTTTTTACAAACGTTATTAAACTTTTAAACCAAACCCCTCATAAGTGATGGAGTGGAGTCATTCAGTCAAACATGTTTCTTTATTTTCTTTCATCTTATTGGTTCAATTATAGTGCATCCGTACTGATACATGTGCACCCTAATGTCTCAAATTTAGGGTTAATCAACTAATCTCCTTCTAGACGTTTTCTCGCATGCCAAACTGATCCCAAAACCCACCAAGTCGAATTAACGACTCTACGGATCGATCTAATCCGATCAATTCGATCCGGTTTGACTAAATCGATACCTGAAAGTTCTAATTCGCTAGAAACATCGATCCGAAGATCCAAATAGCTCCAACAATTATTATTATTTCTATTATATCTATATATTCTATATATAGCTTAAAACCGGACATATAAATGGGGACGGGGAGAATACTAAAATCCTAAAACCCGAAATATGTACGAAATGTAAGATTATGAAAACCCCATAATTATTATTCAACACTCATACGATATTTATAGTACATAAGAACCCTAATACACCTATAACCCTAATGGACCCAAACCCACAATCGGGTTAGGCCACTAACCTATCATCTAACACTCACTCGCAGTCCGAACGGCAAAATCGCGAAAGTTCGGACTGAAAAGAAGAAGCTAAATACTCCGTATGAAATAAATAAAAGTGTAAACTTTTTTTCCTTATTTGTCACATTAAATCGACTGATATTCGCCTGTAGAGTAGCATATTCGATGATGGCTTCTCCTTTTCCGTAGCGTTTTTTTTTTTTTACGCCGTGGCTTGCTGTGCCTAAGGATCAAGTAAAACTTTGGGATGCAACATATGTTGACGATAGCAATATTCTTGAACGCTGCAAATAAGAATTTTGACTATTTTCTCTTTTTTCGGGATTTGGAACCTAGTCATGCTAGGCGGCTCAGTCTCACGCCAATTATTGATGGAAAAGAAAAACTAATAAAGAAAGCCGACGGTATTTTTTTTCATTCATGATCTTATTTTGTTAAAAAGACCACATATTCTGAGATTGGCTTGGTAGAAAGGAAAAAAGAAAAATAATAATAATAAAAGAAAAATATAGAAGCAAAGGATAGGCGGCTGTTTGATAGTTATGAAAATCTGGATATAGATGTGATAGAATATAGTAGAGACGCATGCGCATGAATTAATAAACAATAATATAGTGTAGAAGATGGTTGTGTGTAGACGAATAAACAAGAAAACAAACGGTTGAATGTTGGGTGGTTGAATGTTGGGTGACGGCGCAAACGTAAAAGTAAGAACAAAAAAATGAGGTGGAATTTAGAACAAGAAGACATTGTTTGACTCTGGAAGAAAAAAATAGGAAGAAGAAAGATACGGCTAGGTTGATCCCGTGACCTAGTCGGCTATCTTGAACCGCTGCTCTAAGCCACCCGTCAAATTTGCTTATCCACCATCAAAACCCAGCCGTTGCTTCTACCTTTTATCTCCGTTGTTTTGTATCTTTATTTTTTGTTACCCAACCCACAATCTGGTTAGACTACTAACCTATCATCTAACACCTAAAATACGAAATGGTGTGCATTGGACATTGGGGTTTGAACCTGTTTATTTATCATTTTTTAACATAAATATAAATATAAATTAGGTTTTACATTAAAGTTCAGAACTTATTATGTCTGCATATGAAAACAAAATTGGGTAAGAAATGTTACAATAGATATCCAAATTGGGGATCATATTTCAACTTTGTTCATTTCTCAACTTTTGACTATATGATTCTTTGTTTATTAAAGTTTCCATGAATCCAAATAATACATATTGTTAATCCGATGGCATATTTCATATACAGCTTTGGTTTGGCTGTCAAGTTGCTCATTTATCGTTAATCCAATGGCATATTTCATTTCTATCTTTACATGAAATGATGATATGATTTGCAATTAAAAAAAAAAAAAAAAAATCTATCTTTACATTTTCATAAAGTATGAATTATGATGATATGATTTGCAATTAGTGTTGGGAAATTACGGTCTCACTAATTCCCACCACCCAGCCCAACAATAATAGTAAAGAAATAAGAACAATACACAACACAAGATTTAGCGTGGAAACTCCAAAACAGGAGAAAAATCACCGGCCCCCAAAGAGAGAAAATACACTATATCACAAATTGTTACAATGATATAGACGACTCTCTTAAGCCAACTACACTCTCCAAAATATTTAACTAATACAACTCTCAAACAAGGGTAAGAAAGAAAGAAATAATCAAATACTTAAAGTGTATTGATTGGTGCGATTTGGAATGAAGACTTAGCCCCTCTTATATAACCAAGTCACTCACCCCTCACATCTTCTTCCCACCTACGTGGGATACACATATCTTCTACTAGCCAAAATAAACCAACAAATCTCCACCTTTTGGATAGAAGAAGATAACCATACTTCCACATTGCGAAGATAACCGACGTAGATGCTTTCTCGACGACAACTTCAAGATCCTCATCTTCATGCCGTTGACATTATCTCTAACCCAAGAAATAAAATTTGCATCTTCATCAAACATTGTCAATACCCGACAATCATTGTCATCACAGACAATCATAACTATTAACAGAATTATCATACTCCACCATTAAGAGTATAGCACTTAGAATATCACATTCCAAGCATTTCACCTCGGCACATGTTGTTGAACAACCAGCTGAAACTTTATGGTGCAACTTCCCTGTTTGGCTTTCCCGAAAGTCCCATCAGCTACAACATCAGTTTTCACCACACAACCTGCATAAATGCCAAACCAATGCCCATGTGTAATTGTGGAACCGCTAACAAACATCTCTTTCCATGGTGGCGCGGACACACCATGAGGATGACGTGACTTCAGAGGAATTCGTCACTCTCCGTAACAACGGAGACAATGTTAGCGTCTTTGGAGCCATTTGCCGGATTAGCTCCACCTGGACAATTAACCCTTACATGCCCAGTCTTCCCGCACCTCCAGCATACCAGATTCTTCCCAGAGTTTCTCTTTCGCCTATCCGAACACAACACTATCGTATCTCCTGATGACGAGACCCCGTTACCTTCCAGTCTTTTCTCCTCGGATAGGAGCTTGCTAGTAACGTCTTCAAACTTCAGAGTTTCTTTCCCATACATCAAAATAGGTTTCATGTGTTCATAAGACGATGACAAAGATAATATCAACCTCAAAGCTTTATCTTCATCATCCACTTTAACTCCAATAGCTTCAAGTTCTGAAACAATACCATTAAGAATACTTAGATGATCTGAAATCTTTGAACCCCCATCCATACGCAGAGTATGAAATTGTTCTTTAAGACGCAACCGTTTTGAGATGCCCTTGCCCTGGTACAACTGCTCTAGTTTAACCCAAAGCTCCTTTGCCGTTGATAACCCGTGCACATTTGCAAGCACGTTCTTTGCAAGACACAAACGAATCGCACTTGCTGCCCTCAAATCCATATCATCCCATTCTTCTTCATCGAACTTACTGCTAGAATCACTGCCGAAAACAAAGGTGGGTTTACCTTTCAATGCCTTGTGTAACCCGGACTGAATCAACACATCCTTGACTTGAACCTGCCATAAGCCAAAATTGATCCTCCCATCAAATTTCTCTACATCAAACCTCATTGGACTGAACTTCGACATCGTATACGTATCCTATAAACAACACTTTCTCTGATTTTGCTCACGTTTCGAATAGCCAAAAGATGTAGCAGGTAGCCAGGACCCTTTAAATCGGAAATCCACAACTCGCCACTAACAAATCCAACTATTACTACGAATCAGAAAAAAAATTGTCTAACCAGATACCCTATACGATCAATAGAACTCGTTTCTGATGTGGACGATCCACTCCCGTGGCAACCACAGAGCATACTCCGACTCCTATAACCGAGACCCCCGTCAAACCTGACGCTCTGATACCAGTTGTTGGGAAATTACGGTCTCACTAATTCCCACCACCCAGCCCAACAATAATAGTAAAGAAATAAGAACAATACACAACACAAGATTTAACGTGGAAACTCCAAAACAGGAGAAAAACCACCGGCCCCCAAAGAGAGAAAATACACTATATCACAAATTGTTACAATGATATAGACGACTCTCTTAAGCCAACTACACTCTCCAAAATATTTAACTAATACAACTCTCAAACAAGGGTAAGAAAGAAAGAAATAATCAAATACTTAAAGTGTATTGATTGGTGCGATTTAGAATGAAGACTTAGCCCCTCTTATATAACCAAGTCACTCACCCCTTACATCTTCCTCCCACCTATGTGGGATACACATATCTTCTACTAGCCAAAAGGTGGAGATTTGTTGGTTTATTTTGGCTAGTAGAAGATATGTGTATCCCACATAGGTGGGAGGAAGATGTGAGGGGTGAGTGACTTGGTTATATAAGAGGGGCTAAGTCTTCATTCCAAATCGCACCAATCAATACACTTTAAGTATTTGATTATTTCTTTCTTTCTTACCCTTGTTTGAGAGTTGTATTAGTTAAATATTTTGGAGAGTGTAGTTGGCTTAAGAGAGTCGTCTATATCATTGTAACAATTTGTGATATAGTGTATTTTCTCTCTTTGGGGGCCGGTGGTTTTTCTCCTGTTTTGGAGTTTCTACGTTAAATCTTGTGTTGTGTATTGTTCTTATTTCTTTACTATTATTGTTGGGCTGGGTAGTGGGAATTAGTGAAACCGTAATTTCCTAACATAATATTGTCCGCTTTGGGAACAGCGAGCCACCAGCGACTCAACTGATGGCAACGGGTTTAAAACGCGTTCTGTGAGGAAGAGGTATCAAGCCACATATAAGGGCCTTTGTTTTTGCCTCTCCAACCGATGTGAGAAAGGGGTGAAGGTCACCCCAACAATCCCCCCCCCCCAACATCGGTGTGGTAACCGCGGCTCTGATACCAGTTGATGGCAACGGAGACAGAAGCCAGGACCACCACAGAATATTGTCCGCTTTGGGAACAGCGAGCCACCAGCGACTCAACTGTCCTCACGGGTTTAAAACGCGTCCTGTGAGGAAGAGGTATCAAGCCACATATAAGGGCCTTTGTTTTTGCCTCTCCAACCGATGTGAGAATGGGGTGAAGGTCACCCCAACAATTAGTTCCATGATCAGTTTGTTGTACATCTGCTGCTTAGTGTAACTCAATGCTGCATATTTAAGTCCATCGTCATTGCATCATATTTAATAGTTTCACATCCTTCAGAGGCATGAAATCGAAAATAGTTCCTTACCATATGAACGGAAATCAATCGAGTCTTTTTTGCATCCTGCCACAAGACGATTCTTCTCGCTTCTGTCCACCTGGCACCGCCCCTGTTTACCTTAATGTATATGATATAGTATCTAGTATCAATAGTTGTATATCATGGACAGGTCTTGGTGCGTTTCACACAGGCTTAGAAGGTCAATTTGTTCTTCACTTTTATTTTCACATGAATTGGATAAAAAAGGCCTTTCCGAATAGTTAATTTGTTGTGATTTTTTTTTTATTTTTTATTTTTTTTTTCAGTTCATGGTGTGGAATATGGTTTTGGAAGTCATCAAGAATCAGAAAGCGGTGTGTTTGAAATCGAGCCTAAGAAATGTCCCGGTTTCACGTTTAGGGAGTCAATGTTGATCGGTACCACGAAATTAACCCCAAGTCAAGTTCATAGATTCATTGAGCTTCAATCTAGTAACTACTATGGTGACATATATCACGTATTTAGGAAAAATTGCAATCATTTTTGTGAAAACATGTGTTATCAATTAACAGAAAACAATATTCCCAAATGGGTCAACCGGCTAGCCAGATTAGGTACTTAAAAACTTAAATTCATCGCCTTTTTTTTTTTTTTTTTTTTTTTACAATTTAATTTGTACGTGTTTTGTAGGCTCATGTTGTCACTGCATACTACCAAAAGCCATCAAGGGTTCTGCAGCTAAAATTGAATCAGACGTTTCAGACTATGAGAAAAAGAGTTTGAAAAACTCGTTTAATTGTTTCACATCATTGTCGACACATAATAAGGTGAGGAAAGTGTCGATATCTTCATAGGCATTCACTTTATAAAAGATGTCTTCTTCCTTCATGGGACTTGCAAGTTGACACACAAAGGCTTTATGATACCATTCCCAACGGCATGTGATAGGGGATGTCATCAACACCGTCACGGGAGGGCGCCGATGGCATTGGTGCCGCCCTCGGCCATCCTCCCCCACCCTCACTCCCATCGCCCTCGAATTTTTCATCCACAAGCATGTTGCAGGGCGACGTACTGGAATAAATTAGCCCAAATGGAGAGGCTTGTTCTTATTTTCATTTGTTTTCTTTTTTGAGTTTCAAGCTCCTTCAATAGAGTATCTATCGTGTGTATATATATATATATATATATATATATATATATATATATATATATATATATATATATAAATGAAAGAGGATGAAAGTTGCAGTTGCAAGATATATATAAATTAAAAAATAATAATATTACGGACTATGCTATATAAATAAATGAGTGGTCTAGAATAGATTATAAATATTTAAATATTATACTATATACATGAGTGGTCTACAATAAGTGGAGTTAGATATTATATCTATATATCTAAAAGGCATAGCAAACTGAATAGTAAACCTCACAAGTTTCACAAACTACCTCCAATCTTTTACTCACTTACATTTTAGCCCCAAAGTATATAATCGTTAACTTTATGTTTTTTATAAACTTACCACAAACTTTTAACATTTTATACTTTAACCATTAAACTTCTCATTCATTATAAAGCGACCACATACTTTATATACTACCTAATAGACAAAAACGATTAATAGTCACCAGGGGCGCTTTCGTCCTTTCACTTTTTTTTTCCATTTTCCATATTTTTTTTTTAAAAAAGGCCCCATAGTTTGTTCAAATATTAAAATCGACCCCCCAAACAGGGGGTATAGTGTCAAATACTCATTTTCATAAAAAAAATTTAAATAAACTCCACCCAAAAATTCAACGGGTCATATCTTCTCGCTCGCAACGAGTTAAATTTTTCTGACACCATCGTTAAACTCGAAATAATTTTAGGAGCACACTGTCACTAACTATACGCAATATAGACGCTTTTTAAAAAATGCTAAATATTTGAGTTACTTTTCATACACGTCGATTTTGCGTTAAATTTTTAAAAGTCGACAATTCCATAGTGAAACGCGGAGATGTGCATATATTGTTAATTTAAAATAACATTTAAATCTTTCACGGATTATACCTTTTAGTTCGACTCGAGTTGCACTTCAACGATATTATCGTTAGCCACGAAATAATTTTACAAACTAAACGCAATATAATACATTGAAAACCGAACCCCGGCGCGAAGCTAGGGTTCGAACACTAGTTTTTTTTAAAAACTGTAAATGTAATAATAATAATAATAATAATAATAATAATAATAATAATAATAATAATAATAATAATAATAATAATAATAATAATAATAATTTGAGGAAATATGTCATGGTTGGCAATGATGTGTTATGGGAGTGTTATGGGAGGAAGTGGTGAGAAAGGAGGAGAGAGAAAGCTGATGTGTCGCTGAGGAAATGTCCATGACGGCGTCATGGTTGGGATTGGTCTGATGATGATGATGATGATGATGATGATGCTTGTTGATTTTATTGCATGTTTGTAAAAGTGCTCCCAACCATGACAGGATTTCCTCCAGGACTAACCAACCATTCAGCACCACATCAGCACTTTCATCTCACTTCCTTCCCAGGACTAAACACTCACAACAGTAACACTCCTTCCACCCACTATATTAATTAATTAATCAATTGTACAAGACCACTAGCAAAAAGTACCACAAAATTCAGCCCCTTACGTCCTGAAATGTGATTAAAACAGACGAACGGAGAGTCGAGGGAGCTGGGCGGGGTGGTGGGCAGATTCGTGCCATCAGCTTCTTATTGGGCGGACTCCTGGGCTGGCTCCTAGACGAGCTGTTGGGAGCACCCTAAGAAGCCATTCTATTTTTAGGCGATATGGTTAAAGACCGATGATTTATCAAGACCCGTCCTAATCCATCTGGACGAATGCATTACATTTTGTTACATCGCGAGGTAATTGACCTCTATATGATACATTTTACAAACATTGCATTCGTTTTTAAAAGACAAACTTTATTACATCAAAAGTTGACGGCATGCATACCATTTCATAATATATCCAACTATAATTGACTTAATAATAATCTTGATGAACTCAACGACTCGAATGCAACGTCTTTTGAAATATGTAATGAATGACTCCAAGTAATGTCTCTAAAATGAGCAAATGCACAGCGGAATATTTCTTTCAAACCTGAGAATAAACATGTGTGACGATCGCTCCAAATCCATATGGACGAATACGTCATTCATCGATTTCATTGCGAGGAATTTGACCTCTATATGATACGTTTTATAAACATTGCATTCTTTTGAAAAGGTATACCATAAATGAATATTTAAATCCAAGTTTTTCGACATATGATGATTTCTACATATAGATAATCACCGTAAATAATAGTTTACAATAATATATCCGTTGATAATGCAGTCAAAATAGATACATGATGATGATTTTGTGAATGCAACATTTTCTTGAATAAAACATGTATGACTCCATGCACAAAGCTTGTCTAACATATAAGCAAACATCGGAAGACTTCTAGGAACCTGAGAATAAACATGCTTGAAAGTGTCAACACAAAGGTTGGTGAGTTCATAGTTTTAATGTTTCGCATAATCTGTATATAAAGGTAGATCACAAGATTTCAGTTGTTTCATCCAGAAACGTTTATCAAAATATTCTACAAGATTGAGCACCCTGGTAACTAAACTTTAAAGTCTATAATATGTACCCCTATTTTAACATACATGCAACCAACATGTACAATTCACGCAAACCAACGTGTACTAAACTCAAATAGTATACGTCTGCTTTATAGTTCAGGCTAAGGTTTCTATACCTGGAACAGACGGGGATGTCAAGCCCTATGGATCCATATACAACTATTCGCGCCCACCCGTTCTTATAACCGGCAATTACTAGTTACCAAAGCTAAGGGATTTTCGGTTCAAACTCGGTGTAGAATTTAGTATGTACCTGTATCCATTGCGTTTAAAATAAAGTGCATGTATTCTCAGCCCAAAAATATAGATTGCAAAAGCAATTAAAAGGGGAGCAAATGAAACTCACTTTAGCAGTACATAAAGTAGTTCACCGAAATGTGACCGAAACTCAGAATGTCAAATAATTGTAGATCTCAACCTAGAGAACATATGTTGGTCAATACATGTCTAATAAGCTAGGTCAAGGCATAGTGTATCACAATCCTAATGCTCGAGACCGACATGCAAAAGTTAACAAAAGTCATCTCAAAAGTCAACCTGACCCAAAATGATCTTTTAATCTATACATGTTTGTTAATATAGTATAAGTCTTGATAATTGAACGAATTTATAGTTTATCAAACTCAAAATATTATTTAGTTCAGGAGCTATATTATACTTGAATTATCGTGGCATTCGAACATGATTTTCATATAGTTTTCCAATATTTGAAAAATCAGATTATAGTGTTTATAAAGCTTTAAAACATGATAAGACAGTCAACTTTGACAATTGATCAACAAAACAAAACGTGCTTTATATAGAAATTCATTTACTCGATTAGTAATATCTAAAAAATCCAATTTATCAATCACATAGACAAGTTGTTTAAATATTAATTTACAGTTTCAAACACAATTTCAATTAACGTCAACCATAATTCAGTTGATCATATCTTTTAATCCGTTCATCGAAATCACGCGATTTCTAAATGAAAAGTTATAAATTTTTCGACAGCTTTCCAACGACATGCGTATCATATACCTTATATCAGTAATATACGTATTAAATTCGTGATTCAACATATACTATATAATGATGAAATTAAATATACAAGCATGCATAATCAAATATACTCGAGCACTAGTCAGGAATACACTATTAATATATAAAAGATAAAATATGAGTGCTCACGTATCAATATTGAGATTCAATATTGCAGGAAAGTACGTAGACGCAACAGAGATGATAAACACTAGTTTGACTCATGAGCTATACCTCCGAACAATACTCGTAACCTCCATAGCTATAACCCATAATTTCCTTAGCTCTATCCCTCTCAAAAACCCATTTTGAAAACATGCGAGCGGAACCTCGTCGTATTATTTTATGTATAATAATAATAATAATAATACTACTAATAATGATAATACGATTAATAATAATAATATTAATCTTCTTAATAATAATATTATTAATATATATATATATATATATATATATATATATATATATATATATATATATATATATATATATATATATATATATATATATATATATATATATATATATATATATATATATATATATATATATATATATATATATATATATAGAGAGAGAGAGAGAGTAAAGAGAATGCAAGAATGATTGGTGAAGAAAATCGTCCGAAATGCTCGAGCTTTATACATGTTCTCCTACCTCCAGCTTCCATGCGATCGCATGGTATATGTGAGGGGGATCCATGCGATCGCATGGCCCCTGTTACCAGCTCACAAACCTTTTGTTTGCTACCTCGTCGACATATTATTATATTATATTTATAATATATTTAATTTATATAATTAATTATATATTATATTAAATTCACGTGCATAGTTGATTTGTAATTTTTGTCCCGATAAGTCGTACGTCGTCACTCGACTTATGCCTCGATTCCGGTTTTCCGTACGTCCTTTCGTACACTGAGAAAACTTGTATTTTACGTTTCGCGACTCGTACCTTTGTCAAAATATAGACTTAAATTATCCATAAACTATATCACTTGAAATATAACTTATACCTTTGAGTGTTTTGGTCATTGATGTGTGAAATCTAGTATATAATTTATCTTGGAAAATGCCGGTTTAAAGATTACTACACACTAACGGGTAGTGTACCCTATCGTGCAATAGTATAAAGTTGGTAATTCCGAAATCGTTCCAAGGACAGTTTAAACGTGAGAATTAAGATTGCAACTAATAAAATAAACTAAGTTAATCTATGAAAATCAAAAGTACGAGATAATTTGTTTTGTGGCTATTTAACGATTAGCCAAATCAAAGATTGATTAAAAGTAAAAGACAATATTTTTGTGTTTTTAAGTTTATAAGAAATAAATGCAGACTCAACGAAAAGTAAAGATATTTGAATTCAATAGAAAAAAGAATGTTCGCCTAGATCTCCTATTCGCAGTGTCGGATGATTTGTTATTAAGCACTAGTTCAATTTATCAATACATGCAACTACAGAATCGGTTTACCCAGAGTTCTCTTTTAGCAAACACGTCAAACTAGGATTTATTGGCTTAGGGTTCCCTTTCACCAAAGACCTCTTTCGTTTGTGACTTAGTAATTAACTAATTATAAGATTAAGATTCAATTGGTTACTCGTTCGCTCCACACAATTCACCCCTATTTTGTTTAATCTTTGTTACCCGGTTTACCCCCTTGGTCCAGTAAGCACCCAATTGGTTAAGACAAATCAATTGAAAACTATTGTACTAAATTGAAACAGGGTTCTCTTTGTTCAAACAAGATAACTAATCTACCTAGTACAATAATCAACACCCACAAGAATGGTTCTTAATCAAAACTCATAATTATCATGCATTAATCAAATCAAACATTAAAGTATCATCCAAACACATACGAATATTCAATCTAGACAAACATTTAAGTGCTTAGCCAACCATGGCTAAAACCAAAATCACAAATAAACAATTAAGAGTATTCATAATGATGATAAGGATTAAACCTAATGAAAATTGTGTTCTTGAATGATGAACGGATCTAGACGCGTTTCCGGAATGATTGATGTATTAGAATGATCTTGGGGTTCCCCAAAAATCACCCTTTTTCGTCAAAAAGCTGCTGGAATTCGTCTGGAAGCAATAATGATAAATTAGGGTATAAATTCGGCCTTTAAATAGGTAAAATCTGAAACCAACTGAAGGTGGAGCGGCGCTCCATATGCTGTAAAACTGGTTTTTGGATTTCCAAAACCCCTCGAACTGAAAATCCTGCCTACTGGAGCGGCGCTCCATGTTTTGGAGCGGCGCTCCAGACCCTTTTTGCTGAATCCGGACTGTAAAACTCATAAAATCACTCGTTTTCGAACCCAACTCGAATTGAACCAATCTTTTTCACTCGTTTCCATAGAAAATTACTAAAACCATTAAATAACTTCAAATTTCATCTCCTTGGTCTTAGAACTCGAACTTTCACAACACTTATCGAAATAACACCAAATCGTATCCAAAAGGACCAAAATGTGCCCGATATCGCTAAGGAAAACGCGTTTGAAATATGCGATATCAAACAACCCCACACTAGATTTTTGCTTGTCCTCAAGCAATTAAACTAGATAATAATCTTCTACCATAAAGTAACATCTTCAAAAGTATATGTAGAACCAAACGAACAATTAACAAACCATCATCTAGTATGGGCACGATTTGGAGTAAATACCAACCATACCTCCCACTTGCATTCTCTGATTATGCTCAACCTGAGCACTATATGCTGACCGGCTGTCCCGAAACTCCAGATGAATACCGTCTACACTGTTTACCAACGAATTCCAACTCTCTTCACCAAGTGTCCACGCACCATGTACATTCGCAGCACTCGAGCTACCTGCCTCATACGTGGATCGACTAACACCACATCCACGACCACGTCCAGCCCGGTCTCCTGGTTGTTGTTGCTCATCATCCACCAAAACCCAACCTTGTGGACCTCTTCGGATAAACTCAGCTTTTGAGAAAAACAAAATATTAGTGGGCATAGCCTCAACCCCCAACATACTACACCTATTAGTCGGGACAGAAAACACCCGAGCAAATCTAGTCACCAAGTGCCCACGTAACAACGGGCGTTATGTTCGTTTATCTGTGCCAATCTCTTGAAACCATGCTCCTAACATACAAGGGACGTCAATCCACTCTCGCAATTTAATCTGCTGAAGAATCCAAAGATCTCTTCGCTAAATCTTATTTGCATTTCCTCTAGCCATAAACATGTGGGCAATCATCTTAAAAATCATCCGGTCCTCTGGAAGTCGAAGCATTGACTGAACACTCCTACTTGAAATAAAAGGACCCGCATCACCTTTCACCACCGTTGACCAATAATCACTTTCACTAAACGGTTCCTGCCCAAACACCTTCCCCTGTACCAAGAACCACTTTAAATTGTTGTCATTTAACTCGGGATATAAATCCAACGCCCGAGCTACCCCAATCTTACTCAAGCTGCGCTCCAACCCTCCTAACCTGAATGTCAAGAAATTTGTCTCAGTCGGAGAGGCTCGCGGTCTACAACTAACAGTGGAAAAGAACTCTATAGTTAATGGCTCAAAGATATCCTCATTAATTTCAAATAACCGTTCGTATGGCCTCAATTCTTCACCCGCATATGTCACCCACAAAAACCCACGCAATCTCCTAACAATATTGTTACCCAAAGCTGTGAGTTGTGTCCAATCCAAATAATAAGTTCTTTCGATCGGACGGGCGCTATTAATCGTGAATCGTTCTTCCAAATTCTCATCATTATATATTTGTGACAACCATAGCTCCGGATTATTTGGTGGGTTGTCTTGGTTGTTCGGTGTTGCCTCGCGATCTCTACACACATGAAACAAATAAAGAAACCAAAACACCAAACTCAAAAGTTAGTGTTAGTCAAAATAATAAGCACCAAAGTCCCAGCAAAACCAAAACATGTTACATGCTAAGTCACTTTAAAGTCAATCACCAAGTTAACCGAGTAACACATGTAAACATGCCAAGAGCTCAAATCTATGCATATTAAATTATCTCTTAAAACATAGCACACAACAACCATACCAAAACATGTCAAACATGACTACTCATAACACTTTTAACTTTCTCAAATCCAATAAAGTTCATCATGTTTGCTAACTTTTTACCAATTCAAATAACTACTATCAAACTACTCATCTCATCACAAAACACAAGTTATGTCTCTTCTAGCATGGCATCATAAATAATTAAACCCAATATAGCACAAGTCAATCAAACCAACATGACCCGCCCATATGACACAACCCCACACTAGTGCAAAAACATATTGTGATGACCCGAAAATTTCTGACCACATTTAAACTTTATCTTTAAATGATTTAATGTTTTCGACACGATAAGCAAAGTCTGTAATGTTGAGTCTCAAAGTTTTGGAACTATATTCATGTAATCAATTATTCTTTGACTGTTCTCGAAGATTCACGAACAATATATATAACTTAATGTATATATATACATATATATATATATATATATATATATATATATATATATATATATATATATATATATATATATATATATATATATATATATATATATATATACATATATATATATATATGATTTCAAGTTATTTAGTAAACGATATTAACATTCGATTATTGATTCGATTAATATTTAGATAAGTTAACTAAAATGTTTAAGATGAACCAGTAAAACACTAATTTTCTACAGCATTTTCGAATTGCTACAGTACCCGAAAAGCTACAGTGTTTTCGAAAATCACTATTTGCTACAGTAAAAAAAAACTTTGCTACAATAACTTTGCTACAGTAAAACACTATTTCAAAATGAAAATGTATATATTATATATATATTAACAAATAGCGAGACGATGATTTATAGAAGTAAATGACCAAAACACTCGAAAGTTTAAGATATACTTTGAGTGGTATAGTTTATGGATAACTTAAGGCTATATTTTGACAAAGGTACGTGTCACGAAACGTAAAATGCAAGTTTTCTAAGTGTACGAAAGGATATTCGAAAAACCAGAATCGGGACATAAGTCGAGTGACGACGTACGACTTATCGGAACAAAAATTACAAGTCACCTATACACGAGAATATAATATAATATATAATTAATTAATTTAAATTATATATATTATATATATTATTAATAAATATGTCGACAAACAAAAATACAAAAGTTTGTGAGCTGGATCCTCAGGCCATGCGATCGCATGGCCAATGCTCCTCAGACCCATGCGATCGCATGGGGTACTTTTTCAGGCCAAGTCTTTATAAAGCGATCGAATTCAGTTTTTGTGATTCATAATTCTTTAATCTTACACTCCGTATAACTTATATACATATATTATTATTATTATTATTATTATTATTATTATTATTATTATTATTAATAAGATTAATATTATTATTAATCTTATTATTATTAGTATTATTAATTAGTATTATACATAAAATACTACGACGAGGTCATGAGCGTATCACTTTCAAAATGAGTTTCGAGCGGGATAGAGCTAAGGAAATTATAGGTTATAATTATGGAGGTTATGGGTAATATTCGCAAGTCAAACCTAGTGTTTATCATCTCCGTTACGTCTACATACTTTCCTACAATATTGAATCTCAATATTGATACGTAAGCACTCATATTTTATCTTTTATATATTAATTGTGTATCCATGTCTAGTGCTCGAGTATATATATTTATACATGCTTGTATGCTAAATTTCGTCGTTAAACAGTTATGATGAATCATGATGTAAATACATACATTACTGATAAAAGGTATATGTTATGCATGTTTTTGGAAAGCTGGCGAAAAATCAATAACTTTTCATTTAGATATCGAATAGTTTCGATGAATGGATTAAAAGATATGATCAACTGAATTATGATTGATGTTAATTGAAATTGCTTTTGAATCTGCAATTAAGATTTAAACAACTTGTTTACAAGATTGATAAAATGGATTTTTTTAAATATTACCAGCCGAGTAAATGAAATCTTATATAAGGCACGTCTCGTTTTGTTAAACTATTGTCAAAATTGACTTTTTGAAACAACTTTGGATAACTTTTGTATGTCGATCTCGAGCATTAGGATTGTGATACACTATGACCTGACCTAGATTAATAGACATTTATTGACCAACATATGTTCTCTAGGTTGAGATCTACGGTTATTTGGTAATCCGAGTTTCAGTCACATTTTGGTGAACGACTTTATATGCTGCTAAGGTGAGTTTCATTTGCTTCCTTCTTAATTGCTTTTGCAATCTATATTTTGGGCTGAGAATACATGCACTTTATTTTAAACGCAATGGACACAAGTACATACTAAATTCTATACTGAGTTTGAACCGAAAATCCCTTAGCTTTGGTAACTAGTAACTGCCGATTATAAGAACTGGTGGGCGCGAGTAGTAGTATATGGATCCATAGGGCTTGATATCCTCGTCCAAGCTAGGGCACTAGCCTTTTAACGGACGTATGCTATTTGAGAAGCGTACACGTTGGTTTGCGTGTATTATTAAGATGATTATACAAAGGGTACAAATTATATATACGTTAAGTTTAGTTACCAGGGTGCTCAATTTTGTAGAATATTTTGATAAACGTTTCTGGATGAAACAACTGAAATCTTGTGATCCACCTTTATGTACAGATTATGCAAAACATTAAAACTATGAACTCACCAACCTTTGTGTTGACACTTGTTAGCATGTTTATTCTCAGGTTCCCTAGAAGTCTTCCGCTGTTTGCTTATATGTTAGACAAGCTATGTGCATGGAGTCTTACATGGCATATTTTTCAAGGAAACGTTGCATTCACCAAATCATCATCATGTATCTTATTTTGACTGCATTGTCAATGGAAGTACTATTGTAAACTATTATTTACGGTGATTGTCTATATGTAGAAATCATCAGATGACGAAAACCTTTGATTTAAACATTCATTTATGGTGTGCCTTTTCAAAAGAATGCAATGTTTAAAAAACGTAACATATAGAGATCAAATACCTCGCAATGAAATCGATGAATGACGTGTTCGTCCATATGGATTTGGAGCGATCGTCACACATATCATCAACTCAATAACAAGAACAATTTCAAACAAGTAACTCCTTTTTACTTACAAATTCGGATTCTCAAACACACAAACCCTAGGTTCAAGTATAACTTCTAAAAACACAAGATTAATCATGAATTCAAAGCATACAATGATAATCTAACAAAACCCATTACTAATTAGAACACAAAACCCCAATTAAAGAAACCCCACACTAATTCATCATGTAAATCAAAGATTAAGCAAGTAAATACACACAATTAGATGAAATTAGCAGGATAGAAAACAAATTCAGACCTTAGTGGGAGCCATTCTTGCAAGATGTGGAAGTAATTAGTCAAGAAATTGAAGTTTAAGAATTTAGGGTTTTTAGATCTATGTGTTTGTAGATGAAGAAAAGATAGATAGAATGAATTAGAATGAAAGGTTGGTGTGTAAAAAGCTGTAAACCCGACTTCTATTGTGTGGTTGGGAAAAATAATATTTTTTTTAATATTAAAACGCAAACAGCCCAGCCCGTCAGTCAAATGGAGCGGCGCTCCAGGTGTTGCGCGGCGTTCAAGAAATGGCGCGGCGCTCAAAAAGCTTGCGCGACGCTCCATTACACTAAAAAATCATGTCGAGGGCTTTTAAACATCTGGTACATCAGGTACGTACCATCTGAGCGGCGCTCAATGGTTTGGAGCGGCGCTCCAAGTGCTGATAATCCAGAATTTCGCATTTTTAAGCCATTTTAACCCATTTACTCAACCTAAAAACCAACAAACGACCCAAACAAAAAACCGAGCACGATCATATTGCACATATCATCAAACAAGCACAAAAACATACAAACTCTACAACAATGTGAAGTTTATTACCGAGTCATTCACAAGACTCGTTACCAACTTCAAGTGATGTTAGGATCGGGTTCAACGTGAACCCCGTCATCAATCTCCAACGGTCCATCGAAATATTTCTTTACTCGATGTCCGTTAACCTTAAAGGTAGTACCACTCGCATTTTTCAACTCAATCGCACCGTATGGGTATACCTTAACAACCTCAAATGGTCCCGTCCACCGGGACTTAAGTTTTTCCGGTAAAAGCTTCAATCTAGAGTTAAACAAGAGCACTCGATCGCCCTCATTAAGCTCTTTCGGACCCTTTAACCTTCTATCATGCCATTGCTTGGTTTTCTCTTTATAAATTAGCGAATTTTCATACGCATCAAGGCGTAATTCACCAAGCTCATTCGATTGCCCCGCCCTTAGGTGTCCGGCTTCCTTCAAATCCAAATTGCACTTTTTAAGTGCCCACATCGCCTTATGCTCAATTTCCAACGGGAGATGGCACGCTTTTCCATAAACCAACCGATAAGGAGTGGTACCAATTGGCGTTTTGTAGGCGGTTCAAAACGCCCACAAAGCTTCGTCGAGCTTATTCGCCCACTCCTTCGGATTCGAACCCACAGTTTTCTCAAGAATTCCTTTAAGAGCTCGATTGGTATTCTCAACTTGTCCGCTCGTTTGGGG
Organism: Rutidosis leptorrhynchoides; assembly: GCF_046630445.1. NCBI lineage: Eukaryota > Viridiplantae > Streptophyta > Magnoliopsida > Asterales > Asteraceae > Rutidosis > Rutidosis leptorrhynchoides. The sequence continues at coordinate 720,019,635 of NC_092333.1, forward strand.
ATGGTACGAAGTAGAAACTTTATGGAGAACTCCATATCGCTTCAATACCTTCTCCATTTGGGCGTTACAAAAATGAGTACCCCTATCACTAATCAAAGCTTTAGGAGTTCCAAATCGAGAGAATAAACGTTGAAGGAAAGAAATCACAACTCGTGCATCGTTTGTAGCCAAAGCTTGCGCTTCGGCCCATTTAGACACGTAGTCAATGGCAATGAGTATGTAACTATAATTCTGAGATTTCGAAAATGGCCCCATAAAGTCAATCCCCCAAAGGTCAAATACTTCGCAAACTTGGATGCTTTGTTGAGGCATCTCGTCCCGTTTGGTGACTTTACCGGCCCTTTGACAAGAATCGCACGATTTACAAATCCGGTGGGCATCCTTGAAAATTGTCGGCCAAAAGAAACCAGCATCATAGACTTTACGCCCCGTGATTTGGGGTCCAAAATGCCCACCGGTAGGCCCACTATGGCACTCGTTCAAAATACGCATACACTCTTCACCGGAAACACACCGGCGGATAACCCCATCGGGACAACAACAAAAAAGATAGGGGTCCTCCCAGAAATAGTACTTAAGGTCACTGAAAAATTTCTTCCTCTTTTGATGTGACCACCCTTTTTTCAAGAATCCCCCGACGAGATAATTAGCAATGTCCACGTACCATGGCTCGTCCACCTTGTCCATCACCATGAGATATTCATCGGGAAAATCATCATGGATACTCGACTCGTGAAGGACTTCGAGATTTGGATTCTCGAGTCTAGACAAGTGGTCAGCCGCTAGATTTTCAGCACCCTTCTTATCCCGGATCTCGATATCGAATTCTTGCAAAAGCAAGATCCATCTAAGCAGTCGAGGTTTTGCATCTGGTTTCGAAAATAGGTACTTAAGAGCAGAATGGTCCGTAAAAACAATAGTCTTAGATAAGACAAAGTAGGACCGGAACTTATCAAACGAAAAGACCATCGCAAGGAGCTCTTTTTCAGTGGTAGTATAATTCAATTGCCCTCCTTGCAAGGTCTTGCTTGCATAATAAATGGGTCGGAAATGTTTCTCGACCCTTTGACCCAAAACAGAGCCAACAGCAAAATCAGAAGCATCGCACATAAGCTCGAATGGAAGGGACCAATTCGGAGCAATTAAGATGGGTGCATTGATCAGTTTCTCCTTAAGAAGATCGAATGCCTTTTGGCACTCGTCGGAGAAATTCCAAGGCGTGTCCTTTTCGAGGAGTTTGTTCATCGGGTTAGCAATTTTAGAAAAATCCTTAATGAACCGCAGGTAAAAACCGGCGTACCCGAGAAAACTCCGAACACCCTTAACATCGGTGGGAGGTGGAAGGTTCTTAATAGCTGTTACCTTCGCGGGATCCACCTCAATACCGTTCTTAGAAATCTTGTGCCCGAGAACTATGCCCCCTTGAACCATGAAATGGCACTTTTCCCAATTGAGCACAAGATTAGACTTCTCACACCTTTCCAACATCCGTTCTAAATTAAGAAGGCATGAATCAAAAGTGTCACCGAAGACCGAAAAGTCATCCATGAATACCTCCATGCAATCCTCTATCATATCATGGAATATGGCTATCATGCACCTTTGAAAAGTGGCCAGAGCATTACAAAGGCCAAAGGGCATGCGTCGGTATGAGAATGTGCCATATGGGCACGTGAAAGTAGTTTTCTCCTGGTCCTCGGGCGAGATAGGAATTTGGAAATAGCCCGAAAAACCATCAAGAAAACAATAAAAGCTATTTCCCGCTAACCTCTCTAGTATTTGATCCATGAAAGGTAACGGGAAGTGGTCTTTGCGTGTGGCATTGTTCAACTTCCGGTAGTCAATACAAACATGCCATCCCGTGACAGTCCGAGTGGAAATCAACTCATTTTTATCATTAGTGGTAACAGTCATACCACCTTTCTTAGGTACACAGTATACTGGGCTAATCCACGGACTGTCAGAAATCGGGTAAATCAGACCTGCATCGAGGAGCTTAATGATCTCTTTCTTCACGACATCTTGTATGTGCGGGTTCAACCTCCTTTGTCGTTGCACCACAGGTTTGGAGTTATACTCCATTAAGATTTTGTGGGTGCAATAGGTGGGACTAATACCCTTAATGTCATGAATTTTCCATGCAATGGCCGGTTTATGGGCCTGCAGCATGGTTACAAGCTCAGTTTTCTGTCCTGTAGTAAGACAAGAAGAAATAATTACCGGGAGCTTAGATTCCTCCTGCAAATAAGCGTATTCCAAATGATCTGGAAGTGGCTTCAATTCTAACTCGGGAGGTTCTTCAATTGAAGACTTGCTCCGGTAATCCGCATCACGTTCGAGTTCTTTGAACTCCTCCTCAATCGGCTCATAGTCGTTTTCCTTCAAGGTGGTCAAAATATCCACCTCCTTAACCTGCAACTCTTCATCAATTTCAACCAATGAACACTCTCCTGAACCCTGTAACTCTGGGAATTCCTGTAAAAACTCAGACTGGACATTCACAGTGTTAAGAAAATAACATGTATCATCAGTGTAGGCAGGGTATTTTAAAGCATGATCTATTGAGAAAGTTGCATGCAAATCATCTATCCTAAGGATCAACTGTTGGCCATAAACATCAATGATACATCTACCCGTATTTAAAAATGGCCGACCCAAAATCAGTGGAATCCTCTCATCCACTTCCATATCCAACACCACGAAATTGGTTGGGAAAACCAATGACCCGGTCTTAACTAGAATATTCTCTATAATTCCACGAGGGAATTTAATAGAGCGGTCAGCTAGCTGAATAGCCATACACGTGGGTTTCAACTCCCCAGGGTCTAGCTTTAAGTAAATAGAATAGGGCATTAAATTTATGCTAGCCCCCAAATCTGCCAACGCCCTCATACAATCTAAATTACTCAGTAAACAAGGGATGGTGAAACTCCCAGGATCCTCAAGCTTCTCGGGAAGCTTGTTTGCTACTACCGCTGAGCATGCGGCATTCAACATGACTGAAGACACGTTCTCCAGCTTTTTCCCGTTAGTTAGCAATTCCTTAAGAAACCTTGCATACTTGGGCATACCTGCAATCACAATAATAAAAGGCAAATTTATATTAACTTTTTTAATCAAGTCCATGAACTTGGACTTTTCTGCCTCCAGCTTCTCCAATCTCTGCTTTCTTGGGAATGAGAGCGGTGGTTGATACTCTTTAACTACCGGTTTAGCAGCAACAGTTTCCGGTACCCTCACAACTTTCTCAATCACCTGTTTCGGCTCCTTATCCCCCTCCAGTTCACTAACAACAACTGGCTCACTAACCTTAACCAACTGTACTCGCAAATCATACTCATCAGGCTTCCTCGGTGGATCATATGCTAAACCACTGCGGGTGGTGATAGCATTAACTTGCCCATTCTTCGAGTTATTATCTGTCTTATTCGGTAACTCCCCCAGTTTCCTCTCATTATTCTGATTAGCAAGTTGACCAATTTGTTTCTCCAAATTCTGAATAGCCGCTTGTTGATTTTGAAACATTTGATCATTCTTCTCATTGTTTTGAGTAACAGTAGTAACAAGCTGAGTTTGAGACATCACAAGCTTTTCGATCATAACTTCAAGGTTGGACTTTTTCTCTTCGACTTGGGGCTTTTGAAAATACCCGGGAGCTTGCTGTTGATATCCTCTACTAGATCCTGGCTGGAACCTCGAATCTTGATTACCTTGAGGATTATAGGGATTTTTGAAATTCCTATTAAACTGCGCACGTCCCTGAAACTGATTGTTGTTCTGTTGACTAATATAAGCGATCTCTTCTTTCTGATTCATAGTCAAACCCGCATCACAATCTTTTCCTAAGTATAATCCCCCTCAAAATTCACAACCAACCTTAATACTATGCATGTCCTTCTCCAACTTCTCCAAGTGTCTACCGAATTTGTCTAACTTAGCATTAATAGACCCATAATCATCATACGCACCAGTGGTTTCGGTTCTCTTAACTGACGCTGAACGAGTTGACTCATGATCTTGATGCCATTCGTGAGTATAAGCAGCTTTCTTTTCAATAATCTCTAGTGCCTATTCTTCGGTCTTATCCATTAAAGTTCCACCTGCTGCTTGATCAATACTCTGACGAGTTGGTATATCACACCCCTTATAGAAAATCTGGACCTTTTGTAAATCATTCAACCCGTGTTACGGACACAAGCGTAACATATTAGAATAACGGTCCCAAGCATCAAACAATGTCTCACTGCTCTTTTTGTCTGAATTGCGAAATATCTGCTTGAAGACTAGCAGCTCGAGACGCAGGGAAAAACTTTGCTAAAAACTTATCCACCAAAACTTCCCAAGAGGTAATCGCTCCATCTGGCTGCTTATCTAACCATCTCTTAGCTTCTCCCTTAAGAGTCCAGGGAAAAAGTCTTATCTTGATCGAAGTATCGGCAACCTCATGCAACTTGAACAAGTTGCAAACATCATTGAAAATACGAAGATGCTCGTTAGCATCCTCACTATCCTTGCCATGAAATTGGCAGTCAGAAGAAATCAAACTCAGAATCGGACCTGTAATTTGAAAAGGCTGAGCGATGTTCGGTTGAGTAATCGAATTGCCTTGGCCAGCTCGGGTGGCCTTCAATTTTCTGCCATAGTCTGAGTACGATTTGGTTGATCAGCTTGGTCAACCATATCTCCAGTCTCAAAAAGATCTAATGAAACGTAAGATTCTTCTTCTTCTTCTCTGATTTCAGGTGGTGTATCGGGAACCACAGTCTCAGAACTACTACTCAAATTAATTATATTAGCACTCGAAGAAAAAGTTGAATCTACTGTAGACTGTTGCCCTTGACTTAACGCTCTGAATAACTCTTTTTCGGGTTCGACAAACGGTTGAAGAATCGGAGAATTAGAAGAACGCATATGTGGCATGCACTAACTGTTATCTGCGAAATCACAACTAACAACTGATTAAACGCACCGATTCAACTGAGAATAAACGAAAAGAAATAATAAACTATAACTAAAACTAAACTAGGAACAATTAAATAACAATCTTAATTTTTGACACAACTGTCCCCGGCAGCGGCGCCAAAAACTTGATGTGTGAAATCTAGTATATAATTTATCTTGGAAAATGTCGGTTTAAAGATTACTACACACTAACGGGCAGTGTACCCGATCGTACAATAGTATAAAGTTGGTAATTCCGAAATCGTTCCAAGGACAGTTTAAACGTGAGAATTAAGATTGCAACTAATAAAATAAACTAAGTTAATCTATGAAAATCAAAAGTACGAGATAATTTGTTTTGTGACTATTTAACGATTAGCCAAATCAAAGATTGATTTAAAGTAAAAGACAATATTTTTGTGTTTTTAAGTTTATAAGAAATAAATGCAGACTCAACGAAAAGTAAAGATATTTAATTCAATAGATAAAAGAATGTTCACCTAGATCTCCTATTCGCAGTGTCGGATGATTTGTTATTAAGCACTAGTTCAATTTATCAATACATGCAACTACAGAGTCGGTTTACCCAGAGTTCTCTTTTAGCAAACACGTCAAACTAGGATTTATTGGCTTAGGGTTCCCTTTCACCAAAGACCTCTTTCGTTTGTGACTTAGTAATTAACTAATTATAAGATTAAGATTCAATTGGTTACGCGTTCGCTCCACACAATTCACCCCTATTTTGTTTAATCTTTGTTTCCCGGTTTACCCCCTTGGTCCAGTAAGTACCCAATTGGTTAAGACAAATCAATTAAAAACTAGTGTACTAAATTGAAACAGGTTTCCCTTTGTTCAAACAAGATCACTAATCAACCTAGTACAATAATCAACACCCACAAGAATGGTTCTTAATCAAAACTCATAATTATCATGCATTAATCAAATCAAACATTAAAGTATCATCCAAAAACATACGAATATTCAATCTAGACAAACATTTAAGTGCTTAGCCAACCATGGCTAAAACCAAAATCACAAATATACAATTAAGAGTATTCATAATGATGATAAGAATTAAACCTAATGAAAATTGTGTTCTTGAATGATGAACGGATCGAGACGCGTTTCCGGAATGATTGATGTGTTAGAATGATCTTGAGGTTCCCCAAAAATCACTCTTTTTCGTCAAAAAGCTGCTGGAATTCGTCTGGAAGCAATAATGATAAATTAGGGTATAAATTCGGCCTTTAAATAGGTAAAATCTGAAACCGACTGAAGGTGGAGCGGCGCTCCAAATACGGAGCGGCGCTCCATATGCTGTAAAACTGGTTTTTGGATTTCTAAAACCCCTTGAACTGAAAATCCTGCCTACTGGAGCGGAACTCCATGTTTTGGAGCGGCGCTCCAAACCCTTTTTGCTGAATCCGGACTGTAAAACTCATAAAATCACTCGTTTTCGAACCCAAATCGAATCGAACCAATCTCTTTCACTCGTTTCCATAGAAAATTACTAAAACCATCAAATAACTTCAAATTTCATCTCCTTAGTCTTAGAACTCGAACTTTCACAACACTTATCGAAATAACACCAAATCGTATCCAAAAGGACCAAAATGTGCCCGATATCGCTAAGAAAAACGCGTATGAAATATGCGATATCAGTCATTTACTTCTATAAATCATCGTCTCATTATCTATCAAAGTATATTTAATAATATTGTTTTAAATCAAAACATTTTATGACCAAGTTAATAAATATTCAATATTCATAAACACGTTTTAAATACACGTCACAATATATTCATACAATTAATATTCCAACTGATCATATATATTTAAATAGATATATAAACCAATAAGTTTAATGCACAGTATCATACAATTAATACTTTGTTACGCTTTCTAGTTATAGTATATATATGTATCTATTTGCATATAATTGTTCGCGAATCGTCGAGAACAAACGAAGGGTATTTGAACATATGAAAGTAGTTCAAAATATTGAGATTCAGTTTTACAGACTTTGCTTATCATGTTAGAAACATTAAATCATTTAAGGATTAAGTTTAAATTTGGACGGAAATTTTCGGGTCATCACAACATGCTTTCAGGTGTCAAACAAAAGGTTGGTGAGTTCATTAGTTTATCGTAATCAATCATTTCAATCATTTTAACAGACCACAAGATTTTCATTTTTATTTCTCATAAATATACATCTCATATCAGGCATTTCGCAAAGTGCATAGAGATAAAAATCATTCATATGGATTGAACACCTGGTAACCGACGTTAACTTTAATGCATAGAATATCCCCACAGACATCTCGTCGTACCCCGAATGGGACTTGTCAAGGTCCATAGATCTATCTTTAGGATTCGCGTCAACTAGGGGCCATTTCCCTAAATTCTTAGGTTACCAGACTTGAAGGGCGATATTCGATTTAGATAATCCAACCATATAATGTAGTTTCGATTACTTGTGTCTATTTCGTCAAACATTAATAAAAGCACATGTATTCTTAGTCCCAAAAATATATATTGCAAAAGCATTTAAAAATGGAGTAATGAAACTCACGATACAATATTTTGTAGTAAAAATATTCATACGACGATATTGAACAATGCAGGGTTAGCCTCGGATTCACGAACCTATATCATTTGTATATATATTAAAACATGTAATCATAATCAAACAAATATATATATATATAGTTATGTATTATGATTAATATTTATATATGATTTTATTAATACTTATACTATATTATAATGTTTATTTGATATGATTTAATTATCGTTACATCAATATAAATAATATTATATTAGTTAAACCATAATATTATGTAATATTAGTATACATAATTATATTTTTATATAAATATTTTATGTTTGCAGAAATTAATAATTGTAATAATACTAAGTTAAGGATAATAATAATAATGATAGTAATAATAATAATAATAAAAATGTTACTTTTAATAATGGAAATTTTTAATAAAGACAATGATAGTTTTTAATGATAACAAAATAATAATTTTAGTAGGAATGATACTTTTAATAATAATAGTAGTTTTTAATAAAAAGGTAGGTTTATTAGTAATGATAATGATAATAATAATTATAATACTTATGTTGGTATTAATAATACTAATAATTATAAAATGATACCAATACTAATGAAAATAATAATAAATTGTATTATTTTCATGATAATAATAATAATAATAACCCTAATCATAATAATATTAATACATATATTAGTAACAATAGCTATAATACATAATGATAAATTTTAACAATAATTAACATATTAATAATACTTTATAGCAACAATAATAATAATGATTATGATATTTATAATTATGATAATATTAATAATAATGATAATTATAATACTAACACTAATAATAGTTATAATACTTATAGATATAAATGTGATAATAATTATAATCATAATACTAATAATAATAGTAATAATAATAATCATAATAATAACAATAATAATAATAATAATAATAATAATAATAATAATAATAATAATAATAATAATAATAATAATAATAATAATAATAAAAGAATAAAAGATTATACCCTTGTTGAAAGCTTTTTATAAAAAGATTGCCCCAGCCCGGGCTCGAACCCGTGACTACCCGCTCACCCGCACACCCCTTAAACCATTCCTCTGTCTCGTCATATCTGATTAAAACCCTCACCCAAATTTACTTAACCCTTCCTATCTGTTATTCTATTTCTTCATCTCCTAAATCGATCAGAGACCAAAATCAATAAACCAATCCTAAAAACTATTTAAGTGTTATTTTAGAATGCTAACTGAAACAGAAATCAACTGGATGTGTTTGAAATCAATTAAAAAAAAAAACTGGAACAGCGTATTATGAACTCGTATGAACTCAAACTTGATTTTTGATTTCTAGATGTTTTCAGCTCACGATTCCTACACAAGATATGTTTTAAATCCCTCATGGAAACTTTTTGGATAATCAATTTCATCAGAAACATAAAAACGATTGCGAATTTTCTCAAGAACAATTTGGTTGACTTTTTGAAAACAAGCTTTGACTCATAAATTTGGATTCGTTAATGGAAATTGGAAGTTGTAAATTTGCAGATAGCTTAAACAAAATATTCTTAACAAGACCACATTTATACTTCTTGAAATATATTTCGAATTCATGCATTTTGGAAAAATAAAGCAAGAACAGAGGTAAAGAGTTCGTTTTGAACTTTCTTGGTTTTATTCACTCGAATGAAATCTGTAGTAGGTTTAAATTGATAAGGAAAATGAATAATTGAATGGTTTTCTTTCCTATGTCGAGTTTAAACACTTGTTTATAGTGAAAAATCGACAACAGCCGATTTCAAGTAGACAGGAATCTAAGAAAATATATATATAAAAGAATTAAAAGCAGATGTTGACTGCTAACAGATTTGTTATCGTACTGTGATTGAATTCGATCTTAAAATAAAATCAAAGGCATGAGACAAAAGAAAAAAAATATTCGATCGTGATGTTAAACAAGAATTGTACTGGTTCGTGACTTTTCCTAATTTATTTAATTAAAATAATATTAATAATTAATAAATATATTATTAATAATAATAATTATTATATTAATAATAATAATTAACAATGCCAATAAAATCATAAAATGATAATAGTAATATTATTAATGATAATAAAAATGTTAATAATGATAAAGGTATTAGTTACTAATAATAATATTAATTTATAATAATGATAATAATATCTAATAATACAAGTGATATATAAAAAAATATATATCAAGTTACATGTATTCTGTTTTCAGATTAGAATAATGATACTAAAAATGATAATGTTAATAAGTTTAATAATAGTAATCATAATAAAAATGATGTCACTAATATTATAACTAATACTAGTAATAACACTACTTATAAAAAAAATGATATTACTAATGAAATTTAGAATAAATTGTATTACTTTTATAATAATGATTCTGAATGGTAATGGTAATAAAAATTTCTAATATTAATCATAATATCAAAAATTAAAATTTTACTACTAGTTATAATAGTATTAACCATGTTAACAATAATATTAATAATAATAATACTATAACAAATTAAATGTATCATATTTCATATTATAATCTTTATTAATATGTATAGTACTAATATTGATATTAACAATAATGATGAAAATAATATAACAACTATAATTCAACTTGTAATTACATTTAATTTATTAATTATGTAATAATTATATTATATATGATATGATAATATTTATTGAATATTTAATATTTATATAATTCATATTTCTTTTAATATAATAGTTATAAATAGAAATCATATATATATTCATATATACGTTTATATTATATATATATATTTATGTATATATTTATCCTAATAGAAATTAATTATTTTATTTATTATTTTTACATTTTAATTCTAATGATTCATTTATATTTTATTATTTTCAATACCCTCATTTATATTTATTTATATATATATATATATATATATATATATATATATATATATATATATATATATATATATTTACAACACTTGTTCGTGAATCGTCGGGAATAGTCAAAGTTTAAATGGATATATGAAATAGTTCAAAACTTTCGAGACTCAACAATACAGACTTTGCTTATCGTGTCGGAAACATTCAAGATTAAGTTTAAATTTGGTCGAAAATTTCCGAGTCGTCACAGTACCTACCCGTTAAAGAAATTTCGTCCCGAAATTTGAGTGAGGTGGTCATGGCTAACAATAAAAATGTTTTCATGACAAATATGAGTTGGTAATTAGAGTTTTATCATCATTGGATAATATAGATAAAACAATTAGATTACTCGAAGCATACAAATGAAGCTATCACAAAAGAGTGAAATGAATAAATGCAGATTCGTCTTGTCCGGTGACGTAGTCACGATTGATTTCCGAAATTTCAAGGATTTAAAGAAAATCTTCGAAATCCATAAGATTTGATTCTTCGGTGAATAAGAAATTAGGATCCTCTTTGGTTTAATGCGATAATCTGTTTTGATTGCTCTGTCGGATATTTCACTATAACTCTACCTCTTCCGTTTTCTTTATTTTCACCACTCTTAAAACTTTCTTCCGCAATTCCTACTTTTATTTTCTCTTCTCGACTTTAAGTAGCAAATAATGATCCAGAATTCGTAGATATGAACATAGTTAATATTCTAAGAAAGAAATGGAAGTAGCATGTTCTTGATTTGTCAATTTACTAAAAGTCACGGGAAAGATAGAAAATATGTTCTTGATATGTTTATAGATTAGATAGAATGTAAGAGTCGTGTAAAATGGCACATGATGACGTTATGGTCTGTGAATCATCATGTTTCATTAGAAACTCAGCATGACTTACTGTAATATAATCATGTTGATCAAGTGTCATTATATTATACTAATTCATGCTTCAATTCCCAACACTACTTCAAAAACATTCATATTTTGATTCGAATTTTTCAGAATTTATAAACGAAAATAGTTTCCTTTCTGATGTAACGCTGATAACGCGAGAAGATAAATGATTTCAGATAGGAATAGTTATGAAATTATCTTCAGAAATATCGAGGATATTTATAATGAACGATACGATGACATCTTAGAATTTCTAATATCGATGGATGATGAAGAAGATTTGTTAGTAAAGGTTTAGAGTCAGGAGCAAGGTATTCGTTAATAACTTCAGTAGATATTAAATCATTTAGATTCTTTGAAGGCAGGTTTAGTCTTTGTGATTTATCCACAGCCTCCTTCATGGTTTGTTCAATCCGTTTTCCAATTCCAAACCTTCTTTTGAGCTTTGTCAACACATAATTCTTTATCATCAAACTTTTGGCTGTTAAGGTCGTTTATAATTTTTGCTACTTCATTCAACTTTTTCAATATTTAAAGTATTGGTTCATAGACTGTGTTCTTTTCAGAATTTCAGAATGGAAGGTCATAATTCTAATGGATAGATGTTATATGTATACATATAACTGTTGATGTAGAAATGTTGCGAGATTCAAAATACTAATTGCTGATTCCAGATAATTGGTATGGCAATTCTTGTTACAAGATATGAATGAGTATATGATAAGGTTTTAATGAACAAATATAATGGTTCTTCGGAAAGACTTAGGCCAATGAGTAATGAAGTTGCTGGTAAGTTTACTGCTAATGTTGTGGGATATAAACGGTTCTCCGGTAACGATGACGTAGGGGTAATCTTATATATCAAGGTTATAACAAGGCTTATTCGGTCGAAAGTCGAAGTTGATTTGCTGGAGCTGTGACAAAATTGGCTACTTTGGAAAGGGATTGCAAAGTTATTTTAAGTAATAACAACGCCAAAGGAGCTAGCACAGATACGTGTTAAACGTTTACTCAGGTTCCGAGTGTTTTTCAGGTACATAACTATATGCATAAATCTTTTCTTTTGTAGATGATGTGCGGTTGGTTCACCCTCTTGATTGAGGTGTTTTCAAGAATCATGAAAGGTTTGAACGCAGATCGTAATCGTCAAAGTACAAATGAGGTTTAAGATGAAATCAAGTGGCAAACTTGAAGAAATGTTTAGTTTCATATGTTATAATCAATATTTTAATTCATTTTAATTGTCCAATGTTAGTAATCCACAGTTAATAGTCCACAGTTAGCAATTCAATAATTAATATATAGTTTAATATATAATATTCGAATTAATTAATATGTATCGTGACCCGTGTACATGTCTCAGACTCGATCACAACTCAAAGTATATATATTATTGTAGAATCAACCTCAACCCTGTATAGATAACTCAAGCATTACTACATATAGAGTGTCTATGGTTATTCCAAATAATATATATAGATGCGTCGATATGATATGTCAAAACTTTGTATACGTGTCCCGATATTTAAAGTGCGTAAAATAAATAACAGAAATTAAATGACAAAAAATAAAATTGCGAGAATATAAATTGTGATAATTAAATTGCGATAAATAAAATTTAATCAGTTAGCTAGGAACAGTTAGCTAGGAATAGTTAGCGTGGATTCTTTACAAAATTTCTCGTAGTTAATTTGTTTGTTTCTAACAAATTTTATTTTGTCCAATGTTTTCTTCATTATGCCACTTGTTGGATTTCTGGTAAGTCACAATCCAAATATGAAATTGAATGAAAATGGTTATTCTGTGGTGAACGGATTCGTATATCTGTGGATATAAGTATGATAGTAAATGACTGTTGAATCAGCTTCGAAGAATGTACAGTGTAACTTATTAAGGTGAAATCCAAATATTCCTCGGGTATTACCTACCCGTTAAAATATTTTCACCATTAACAGTTTGTACAAAAGAATTTTTAATTATAATCCTTATGAAAACATATATACATATATATTTTCTTCAGATGTAATCATGGATTTAATGAGTCAATTATGATATTAATCTCATTTGATTTTTCATCAGAACTAGAATATATATAGTAACATCACCATCAGCCCGTAGTATGATATTGTCCGCTTTGGACACAAGCCGATCACCGACGGGCTACCCGCGCACGAGTACAACCCCGGATCGCACCTACCCGCACGGCTTTAAACGCGTCTTACCAGAAGAGGTATCCACACCCTTATAAGGAGTGCTTTGTTTTCCTCTCCCACCGATGTGGGACGAGTCTGTTACAACTCTCCCCCCCTTCGGGACACTGCGTCCCCGCAGTGAAAATCGATGCGGGCCCCAGCTCTGATACCATAAGTAACATCACCATCAGCCCGTAGTATGATATTGTCCGCTTTGGACACAAGCCGATCACCGACGGGATACCCGCGCACGAGTACAACCCCGGATCGCACTTCTACCTCACGGATTTGCTTCTCGGGTAAACACCCTCAAAACGCGTCATGTCAGAGTGCGCAGCACAACTGGTATGATACTGTCCGCTCTGGGCCACAGGCCAATCACCGACAGGCCAACTTGCCCCGGATCGCACTTCTACCTCACGGATTTGCTTCTCGGGTAAACACCCTCAAAACGCGTCTTACCAGAAGAGGTATCCACACCCTTATAAGGAGTGCTTTGTTTTCCTCTCCCACCGATGTGGGACGAGTCTGTTACATATATAATCTCTAAAACACTAGAAATTACATAATCGTCATGCAGAACGAAGATAAATGATGTAGAACGATTCGTAGAACGATGATTAAGTTCGAGGTGTAGATTGTGATGTTGATGCGTATAATGCGGATGTTGTTGTTGGTGGTACTGGTTATGCTGCTGGTGCTGCTGATGGTGGTACTGTTACTGCCGGTGTTGCCGCTGGTGCTTGTAACCTTTGCATAATATTCTCCAAAGTCACTACCCGAGCGCGAAGTTCGTTGACTTCTTCTATTATTCAGGGATTATTGTCAGTCAGAACGAGCGAATGAATAAGATTTAGAATTTTAGATAGAATATAATCGTGACGAGATACTCTAGAAATGAGAGAGAGAATGGTGTTTCGAACAGGGATAGAATATAATCGTGATGAGATACTCTAGAAATGAGAGAGAAAATGGTGTTTCGAACAGGTTCGACGGTAAGTGCTTCAGGTTCTTTGCTAAGAGGTGAATTTGGTTGGTGGAAGAGATCGCCTTCTTCGCGTCTCCATTGATTAAGTCAACTACGAACCCATCAGATGAATTGGGAATGGCTGATTGGTTGATTCATTCTGGTGACGCTGCTTCCGGAGTTTAGGTAAACATCCATGTCGAAATAGCTGTCAGGTTCCGAAGAACTTGAACTAGTGGCGAGTTCTATTTCGTACGATTGAGTAAAGAGTTTTTCGATATGAAATGATTTCCGGCTATCGGATGGCATTCTAGTTACATAGAATATATATATATATATATATATATATATATATATATATATATATATATATATATATATATATATATATATATATATATATATATATATATATATTCTAGTTACATAGAATATATATATATTCTAGTTATATATATATTCTAGTTACATAGAATATATATATATATATATATATATATATATATATATATATATATATATATATATATATATATATATATATATATATATATATATATATATATATATATATATAGAATAAAAGATTTCGTAGATTACGATTACAGAGGGATTATGGAATATGCCAGGCAAAGTTTACAGTAACATATACGCTAAGATATGAATTTTTGTCTATACACTATTCATGCAATCAATGCAGTAAGATGTGTCTAGACTAAGAATGATAAGCAGGTAATTTGCTAAGGATGATAAGCAGATGATTTTCGACTAAAAATGATAAGCAAAACTTTTGACATGCAGACACGGTCGAAGTCCAGACTTACTAATGCATCTAAACAACTATCAGTTAGACACACTAATGCAAGACCTGGTTCGCTAAGACCACCGCTCTGATACCACATGTCAAGACCCGTACTAATCCATCTGGACGAATGCATTACATTTGGTTACATCGCGAGGTACTTGACCTCTATATGATACATTTTACAAACATTGCATTCGTTTTTAAAAGACAAACTTTCATTACATCGAAAGTTGACGGCATGCATACCATTTCATAATATATTCAACTATAATTGACTTAATAATAATCTTGATGAACTCAACGACTCAAATGCAACGTCTTTTGAAATATGTCATGAATGACTCCAAGTAATATCTCTAAAATGAGCAAATGCACAGCGGAAGATTTCTTTCAAACCTGATAATAAACATGCTTTTAAGTGTCAACCAAAAGGTTGGTGAGTTCATTAGTTTATCGTAATCAATCATTTCAATCATTTTAATAGACCACAAGATTTTCATTTTCATTTCTTATAAATATACATCTCATATCAGGCATTTCGCAAACTGCATAGAGATAAAAATCATTCATATGGATTGAACACCTGGTAACCGACGTTAACTTTAATGCATAGAATATCCCCACAGACATCTCGTCTGTATAATAATAATCTCGAAGTACTAAAGCATTCGTACCCCGAATGGGACTTGTCAAGGTCCATAGATCTATCTTTAGAATTCGCGTCAACTAGGGGCCATTTCCCTAAATTCTTAGGTTACCAGACTTGAAGGGCGATATTCGATTTAGATAATCCAACCATATAATGTAGTTTCGATTACTTGTGTCTATTTCGCCAAATATTTATAAAAGCGCATGTATTCTCAGTCCCAAAAATATATATATTGCAAAAGCATTTAAAAAGGGAGTAATGAAACTCACGATACAATATTTTGTAGTAAAAATATTCATACGACGATACTGAACAATGCAGGGTTGGCGTCGGATTCACGAACCTATATCATTTGTATATATATTAAAACATATAATCGTAATCAAACAAATATATATATATATATATATATATATATATATATATATATTTAGTTATGTATTATGATTAATATTTATATATGATTTTTATTAATACTTATACTATATTATAATGTTTATTTGATATATGATTTAATTAACGTTACATCCATATAAATAATATTATATTAGTTAAACCATAATATTATGTAATATTAGTATACATAATTATATTTTTATATAAATAGTTTATGTTTGCAGAAATTAATAATTGTAATAATACTAAGTTAAGGATAATAATAATAATGATAGTAATAATAATAATAAAAATGTTACTTTTAATAATGAAAATTTTTAATAAAAACAATGATAGTTTTTAATGATAACAAAATAATAATTTTAGTAGATAATAGTAGTTTTCAATAAAAAGGTAGGTTTATTAGTAATGATAATGATAATAATAATTATAATACTTATGTCGGTATTAATAATACTAATAATTATAAAATGATACCAATACTAATGAAAATAATAATAAATTGTATTATTTTCATGATAATAATAATAATAATAACCCTAATCATAATAATATTAATACATATATTAGTAACAATAGCTATAATACATAATGATAAATTTTAACAATAATCAACATATTAAGATAAAATTTCATTCCTCGTCCCTGAACTTTACATCAATTTTGACTCCTTGTCCTTTTTCTTTTTTTTATGCATCCCTCGTCCCTAATGTATAAGAAATCTACATCCCTCGTCTTCCCGTCTATTTTCTGTCTATTTCGCCGTTACCATCCTATCACGTGCAGATCATGTGAGGGTAAAAAGGTCATTAATTTTCAGGGATGGGGAGCGTAATCCACGTGTCACATACTTTAATTTTAATATAATCAAAAACAAGATCAGTTAACATCCGATCGTCACAACATATGTCTTCTTCTTCATCAACATCATACGTCATCTCATCTTCTTCAACATCGTACATCGTCTCGTCTTCTTCATCGTCATCTTGTTTCTCACGTGCAACAACAATAACAACGGTGGTAGAGTTCACCGGAGTTCGACGGAGAAGATGAATCCGATCGAAGGATTGAGTGAAATTGGGGATTCAAGTTCAGGCTTTAAATTACTGATGAGGAGCTGTCATTATCAATGAAATTGGGGAACCTTCAATTCAGATCTGAAGCCGAAACTTGAAGATCTGAAGCCGGTATTCGATGACTCCACCGCCACTGTCACCGATGTCAAACCACCGTCTAAATCTGCCGTAATTAAAAGACAGGAATGGGAGATCGATCCTTTTAAAAAGCTGTTCTTTGTGATACCCATTTGCTTTTAGCTAATAATCATAATACATGGTACTCCGTAGTTATTAATTGGTTAAAGTTTTTTTATCTGAAAAATGGATTTGTGATTATAAAAATTAAAAATTGTTCAACATGAAATCCGTGAATTTGTGTGATTCCAGTAACTATGACTGATTGGTTATTGTATTGCTACTTTCCCGTGATCAACCTCTTAAATTAGAATTACAGCTCAGGAGCTTTAAAATTTGGTTTAGGCCTTTTTATTAAGGTTTATGATTTATGATGTTGGGACTAAATTGAATATTGAAGAAACTTAATTACGCTCCTCGTCCTTGTAGTTTAATGACCTTTTTACCCTCACATGTTGTGCACGAGATAGGAGGGTAACGGCAAAATAGACAGAAAATAGACGGGAGGACGAGGGATGTAGATCTTTAATACATTAGGGACGAGGAATGCACAAAAAAAAAAAAAGGACAGGGAGTCAAAGTTGATATAAAGTTCAGGGACGAGGAATGAAATTATATCCTATGTCACATATTAATAATACTTTATAGCAACAATAATAATAATAATAATGATTATGATATTTATAATTATGATAATATTAATAATAATGATAATTATAATACTAACACTAATAATAGTTATAATACTTATAGATATAAATGTGATAATAATTATAATCATAATACTAATTATAATAGTAATAATCATAATAATAATAATAATAATAATAATAATAATAATAATAATAATAATAATAATAATAATAATAATAATAATAATAATAATAATAATAATAATAATAATAATAATAATAATAATAATAATAATAATAATAATAATAATAATAATAATAATAAAAGAATAACAGATTATACCCTTGTTGAAAGCTTTTTATAAAAAGATTGCCCCCGCCCGGGCTCGAACCCGTGACCACCCGCTCACCCGCACACCCCTTAAACCATTCCTCTATCTCGTCATATCTGATTAAAACCCTCACTCAAATTTACTTAACCCTTCATATCTGTTATTCTATTTCTTCATCTCCTAAATCGATCAGAGACCAAAAACAATAAACCAATCCTAAAAACAATTTAAGTGTTATTTTAGAATGCTAACTGAAACAGAATTCAACTGGATGTGTTTGAAATTAATTAAAAAAAAAAAAAAAAAAACTGGAACAACGTATTATGAACCCGGATGAACTCAAACTTGATTTTTGATTTCTAGATGTTTTCAGCTCACGATTCCTACACAAGATATGTTTTAAATCCCTCATGGAAACTTTTTGGATAATCAATTTCATCAGAAACATAAAAAAGATTGCGAATTTTCTCAAGAACAATTTGGTTGACTTTTTGAAAACAAACTTTGACTCGTAAATTTGGATTCGTTAATGGAAATTGGAAGTTGTAAATTTGTAGATAGCTTAAACAAAATATTCTTAACAAGACCACATTTATACTTTTTGAAATATATTTCAAATTCAAGCATTTTGGAAAAATAAAGCAAGAACAGAGGTAAAGAGTTCGTTTTGAACTTTCTTGGTTTTATTCACTCGAATGAAATCTGTAGTAGGTTTAAATTGATAAGGAAAACGAATAATTGAATGGTTTTCTTTCCTATGTCTAGTTTAAACAATTGTTTATAGTGAAAAATCGACAACAGCCGATTTCAAGTAGACAGGAATCTAAAAATATATATAAAAGAATTAAAAGCAGATGTTGACTGCTAACAGATTTGTTATCGTACTGTGATTGAATTCGATCTTAAAATAAAATCAAAGGCATGAGACAAAAGAAAAAATATTCGATCGTGATGTTAAACAAGAATTGTATTGGTTCATGACTTTTCCTAATTTATTTAATTAAAATAATATTAATAATTAATAAATATATTATTAATAATTATTAATATTATTATATTAATAATAATAATTAACAATGCCACTAAAATCATAAAATGATAATAGTAATATTATTAATGATAATAAAAATGTTAATAATGATAAAGGTATTAGTTACTAATAATAATATTAATTTATAATAATGATAATAATATCTAATAATACAAGTGATATATAAAAAAAAATATCAAGTTACATGTATTCTATTTTCATATTAGAATAATGATACTAAAAATGATAATGTTAATAAGTTTAATAATAGTAATCATAATAAAAATGATGTCACTAATATTATAACTAATACTAGTAATAACACTACTTATAAAAAAATGATATTACTAATGATATTTAGAATAAATTGTATTACTTTTATAATAATGATTCTGAATGGTAATGGTAATAAAAATTTCTAATATTAATCATAATATCAAAAATTAAAATTTTACTACTGGTTATAATAGTATTTATAGCAACCCTCACATTTCCATTCTGAATTTACTAAACTGCCCTTAGGGTTTCATTGTCGTATGCTGTGTTTTAGCACTAGGGATGTTATCCGGTTAAAGTTAATATAGTAATTAATACTAAAACTCTAATACTATTTGAAACTCTAAATCTAACCCTACCTATTAACTATTAAACCCTAATAACATTTAATATTGAATATTAAACTCTAACCCTAATACTAAATAAATGATATAAACATTATGTCATAAATTAAAATGTGACAATATTTATAAGATTCAAACAAATAAGAATATATATATATATATATATATATATATATATATATATATATATATATATATATATATATATATATACATATATAAACTAAATGGAACCAAATAAAATTTATAAAAGTTAGGGTCTAATATTTAAATAAAATGTAACCCTAATATTAATATTAATGATAATAAAAAAAATATAAAATACATAAATAAATAAGTAATGCCGTAAAAAATATATATATAAAAATACCTAAAATAACAAAGTAATCGGCTGTATCATTTGTAAGAAATAATTAACTTAATCCCTAAGCTTTCTTAATCCTAGCCTAATACAAATTCTAGTCCTTGTTCTTCAAGTAAATTGTGTAGGATTAGGAAACCCAACATACTTATAAAAACCCTCATGATCTTCCAAGCTTTTCACCACAAATAAACTGCAAACATTAGTCGATATTATCCAGCTTGTTTTCCCTCCAATCCTGACGACTAAACTGCACCTCATCCAGCTTTTTCAGTCGACTAAAACAACCTCAAAACCCCTAGCCTGCAGTCGCCAATCATCATCACCATTCAGCCTGCTGTAGTCGACTCATAACCTCACCAAAACAGTCCTTCAGTCGCCATTGTTTCTACTTCTATTCAGCCCCTAAAACAGCCATCAAACCTGCTGTTCTTGCTGCTGTTACACTTCCTTTGTTGCAGCTTGTTTCTGCTGCTGCTATCGTGACACATAAACAGCCCATAGTCGACTGTTTTGCTACTTCTATTACGCCATCAATAGCTCCTTTAATCCTCCCGATTTTCTGATCCAAACCAGCTTCAGAATCGGATCAAGGTTGCTGCTATGTTGCTACCTTCTGTTAGCCATTCAGACCCAAACAGACCCCCTTTTGGGTCGTGTTTCCTGCTGCTGCTATTCAGTTTTCATAATCATCATCATTGTTGATCTTAGTCTTCTTAAGGTAGCCTAAACCCTAGCTTGATTTTGTTTTAAATTTATTACTTTTAAGATTATATGTATATTGTCATAAGTATCATATTATGTAAAATCAAGTTGAATAAAGATAAAAGATAATGAAGATTATGAGGTATTAATAATTTGATAACTATTAAGTATGATCAGGTTAAAAGTATTATGATTATTAAAAAGTTTAGGTTATGAATATGAATAAAAAGTTTATGATTTTATGTGTAAAGTTTATAAGGCAAGTTAATAATAATAGTTGAAGATAAAGGGTATGATCATGATTATTGGATATGAATTGATTAAAAAGTTAAGGTTAATTGAATTTATGATATAGATTATGAAGATGATTTATGTATGATTAAAAAGGTTTAGGGTTAATGATCATGATTAGTTATTTTGTTAAAAACTTATGATTTTATGTTAAAGTTACTAGGTTAAGTTTATGATAAAAGGTTATGATTATGGCTTAGTAAAGTAATTATGATCATGGTGTACGTGCATGCATGCATGCATACGTACGTATGTGCATGTATACATTATAGGTATATGGTGTGTGTATGTAAATATATACATACGTGTATATGTATGTGTATATATGTATGTATATGTACGTGTGTATGTATGTATGAATGTGTATTATGAAAGTATTATATAAAGTTAGTAAATATAATAATAAAAAGTAATAAGTGTATATCTATATATGTATCATCTTACACTTATGTATATATAACACTTACATATATATATATATATATATATATATATATATCATCTAGTTATAAATATATATATGTAACACCTACACCTAATATATATATGCTATATAGTTATGAACATGTATAATAATAATAAAGAATATATATGTATGTATCATATAGGTATATTCATACATGTAACATAATAGTTGATTATTAATGTAAATAATAATACTATTATTAGTATAACTTATACACTTAACTATATAGTAACACTTAATTACACTAAATATATTATCACTTATATATATATATATATATATATATATATATATATATATATATATATATATATATATATATATATATATATATAACTAATAAGTATAATAATAACTTGATAAATGTATACACATATAACGTGAAGGTTATAATTAAAGATAGCGTACAAAGACTACAAACATCACCGATACTTGTGGCCTAGGGTGATCCTTGGTACCATTATGGGACGCTTGTGGATCTCGAATGCCATGACTTAGATTCTGGTCAAGAGGTCCTGGGCCGCTCGGTAACAATAGATCATTCGAGTGACTTGCATACTAGCAACGAATTTTGGGCAAGATTGTACAACATCTTTGTTAAGGATTATAACCCGGACTTCTTAAACTAGAAGATTACTAAGTGGAAGCTTTCCATAAATAGTAAGTTTCCAAATATAGAAACTTTTGAGAAATAGGAACATTTCTCGAAAACCGTCACTGTTAATATAGCTTGCTGTATTAATAAACTAACTTTATGTCTATTAGACATTAACTAATCAAAGGTTATATCTTTAGGTTGAGATCTCCGATTTCATACTCCGTTCATACTTCTTGCGTGGAATATCTTACTTGCTACTAAGGTGAACTTCGTAGCCCCTCTTTCTACTATTTCTTAATTATTTTATAAACTTTGGGGTGAGACACATGCTTGCTTTTAAATGATTTATAATTTAGACACAAGTACCTAAACTATTTGATATTCAATTTCGTGAGACTTTTATTAAACATGTATTTATTTTTACATGCAAATCCCAGCCATAATATCGTTAATTGCTGGAATTGAAATTTTGCAAGCTTAATTATTGTGAGTAGGCCTATTGAGAGTGACGTCTCTACCCATTGGCGTGATCGTCAAGGGAGTACATAATAATGATTGCCGACACCCGTACAGTGTCAGGGGTTAATGTTTAGTTCGATATTATAACTCATGGCATATTGATATTTTGATATTTTGAATTAAATCTTGTGGTCTAAAACTTATTATGATTGTTTAACCTATGATGTTCACTCAACCTTTGTGTTGACGTTTTAAGCATGTTTGTCTCGGGTGAAGATTAGCTTGTGTGCTGCCCTATGATGTTTAGTTAGCTGTTGCATTGGAGTCCACATATTAGACTTATCATTTGAATTTCATTATGTAACAAATTAAATTTTGTTAAAACGTCTCATTTAGAGTCGTTCTCGTTTATACATACTAATGTTGTGATATTGTGAAGTCATATTTTCCCCGGCCCTATTTGGGAGTATGACAGTATTAACCATGATAACCATAATATTAATAATAATAATACTATAACAAATTAAATGTATCATATTTCATATTATAATCTTTATTAATATGTATAGTACTAATATTGATATTAACAATAATAATGATGAAAATAATATAACAACTATAATTCAACTTGTAATTACATTTAATTTATTAATTATGTAATAATTATATTATATATGATATGATAATATTTATTGAATATTGAATATTTATATATTTCATATTTCTTTTAATATAATAGTTATAAATAGAAATCATATATATATATATATATATATATATATATATATATATATATATATATATTCATATATAGGTTTATATTATATATATATTTATGTATATATTTATCCTAATAGAACTTAATTATTTTATTTATTATTTTACATTTTAATTCTAATGATTCATTTATATTTTATTATTTTCAATACCCTCATTTATATATATATATATATATATATATATATATATATATATATATATATATATATATATATATATACAACACTTGTTCGTGAATCGTCGGGAATAGTCAAAGGTTAAATGGATATATGAAATAGTTCAAAACTTTCGAGACTCAACAATACAGACTTTGCTTATCGTGTCGGAAACATTCAAGATTAAGTTTAAATTTGGTCGGAAATTTTCGGGTCGTCACATGATTTTGAACAATTTGTTGGCAACTTCAATAAATGTACAAATGACATGGTTTTGCTTTGTTTTTGTACGTAGGCTAATTGGTTTTTTTGTTTATTTTATTAAAATTTAAAAACATTCTCAAAATAGTCTACTGGTTGCTGTTAAACACGTTCTGAGATCCTTATAAGAAAACTAACTTTCCAAATTTATTAGCAGCATCTCCTGCCTTGACGGGAAAAGGTTAGAAGACGATCACGTGATAGCCCGAATAGTCTAATTAAAAATATTACACTCTTCGTATAGTATGAAAATAAAAGACTTTATCCTTTAACTATTAAAGTAAGAAAACAAATGTTTTATTTTTACAAGTTAATCAAAAGAAGTTTGTGACTAGCTTTGTACTATAAAGGTTTATGTTAGGTTTTGGTACAGTAACATAAATACATAATGACATATTTAGGAACCATTATTGAACTCTTTTAAACTTTCAAAAGATTAAAAACTTACAAAATTCGTAGAATCTTGGATATGGATAAAAATACAACGAATAACACAAAACATGGGCTTGAACTGTTCTTATGATGCCCCAATAACTTCAAGGCCCAACCATAAATTCCAAAGTTGCAACAGACAGAATCCAAGTTTGAAGATATTTACAGTTAAAAAAATACGTGATGGATTCTAAGTTCATAGACTTGGTCAGTCAAAAAAAATTCACATGTGTAGAGTTTAACAAATTTGTGGATGCAGATGTCATGAAATGAGATGGTGATGTCACTATTTATCTAAAAATAGGAATTCTGTTATGGAAGCATATACTCCGTATGATTTAACGTGATAGTTAAGCATTGTACGTCCACGCCTAGAATTTAGGTTAATTTTCTTTTCTTTTCTTTTCAACATATCATTCAATTCAATAACAGATGTATTTTTTTAGCCAAAATAATGAATACTACAATACAAAGTTTAAATCATCACAAAATAAATGAACTGCACAAAGATACAACAGGATAATGGAAGGATCGAAACTAAAAAAATCAAGTCCAACGACTATCTACAACTGACTTACCACAAAACAGAAACAAAGCATCACAATTAAACAACCCACCAATGAAATACCAAAACAACTAACTAAATGATTACCACATATGCAAATGAATAATGATATGAACATAATTTTGTGAAATTCCATTAGATAAAGGTTAACGTTTTAACCGCTAAATCATTGTAATACATTGTTAACCAACTTAATGTTTTTTAATGATGCCTCTTCTCGTTTCTTTCTCCTCCAGTTTTTTTAGACTTTTCGGTCCACCTTCGAATTTTCCTGTGCCTTTCTCGTGTCGTTGGTCCTTGGTTTGGGCGGGAACTTTGATGGCTAGTGCCTTCTGTTTTATTTTCCGACCGCCACTTCTTTAATGGCTAGTGTCGTTGGTCCTTGGTTTGGGCGGATCCGGGTGATGGGTGCGTTCTCTTAGTGATTAACCTTGTCGCCTGAATATGCGCATCGTTTCCAAAAGTCTCCCTTCGCGCTTTCCCGTTGCTCGGTATACCAAGCGGCGAGCTCTTTTTTAGGAGCTCTGGTTTTTGCTTGTGATGAGGTTGTTGTTTTTTGATGTGATTTTCTTTTTGCATGTGTCGAATTTGGTGGTCGTAGGTTCCTTTTTCCTCCCAAATGTTTTTTTTGCGGGATTTCTCTGGTTCACATTTCTTGCTCTTCCAGCGATGTTCTATCGCCTTGGTGGTGACGACGATGTGCTTAATGAGGGTGGATGGTTTTTATGGCTGTCTATTCCGTCTAGAAACCGATGGGCAGCCGACAGTGTAGTTTGAGTTTTGTTTTGCTAGTTATTTTAGTTCCTTTGTTAGTGTAGTCATTTTTTAAAATCCCGTTTGTTATAGCCTTAGTTTTACTTTCTTTACTATGTTAGACGTGTTTTGTCACCTTGTCGGTGAGATCTTTTAGTTTGATTGGTTTAGTTTTGCTAAAGATTGTTGTTGGATTCTTTTTACCAATTTGTGTTCGGATCGGTTTTGATTTTATATTTTTTTTCTTCACAAGTCGCTGAATGCTAAAAGATTGAACTCCAATGTAGTGGTTGAACACTGATGGGTTTCCTGACAGCTAGTGGTCACTGAGTTGCCCGATGAAGCATACCACCCAACTTTGAATCTTGGCAAAGCCATTTTGTTCAAAAAGGGAGTGTGACCAGAGGGTGCGTCTTGTGCACAATTCATCCGGTACCATGTCTTGCTCTCAATGAGCTTGGTTACTCGAGGTTTACCCTTTATATGGGAGTCAATGTACACATTCACATGGAGTTTCCTCGCTAATCCAAAATAAAATCTTAAAAATAAAATTTCTATGTTCCTCTTTTGTCATTTTTGTTAAGAAAGATACTAGTGTGTTACCGGTCACGTGACATAAATAAGTGTTTGACGTGGCGTGTAAACTTTTTACTCCATAATTTGAAGCTGCAAATACTTGTTACGCGTGAGCCCATAGTCGTCACTCGTCACGTACCAGATTATTTTAACAAGTAACCCCTAATGTTTTTGCAGAATGACAAAAACCTCCCTACTTAGTAAAGTTTAAGACAATATAAAAATTTCACTCTAACCAATCAAATTCAGTTTGATTCACTTAAACTAGTTAAAATTGGTTAAATTAAAACTAATTATTTGAGACATTAAAACTAATTATTTTATTTATACGATAGAGGAATGATTGTCTACATCTTACCTCTCTATACTCCACTTATGTGAGATTGAGGGTGTGTTTGATAAAACTGAATGATTTATCGCTGAATGGTACAGAATAAAACATAAGCTGTTTTATAATCATTTTAAGTGAACGATATGAATTGAGTAAATTACCTTATTAACGTGTTACATAAATAAAACATACAATATACTTGTTGGTTACACGTTCTGGATGTGATTTGAAAAGAATATTATAGAAAAATTAGGCTCTTAATGGTTAAGAGAGTGTTTCAACTCTGAATGGTTCAGCATTGAATTCTGAATCATTCAGCACTATGTCATTCAGATGTCAGAAATAAACACGCTGGATGTTAAATGGTTCAGCATTCAGCGCTGAATCATTTTATTAAAAGGAAAATAAACGCACCCTGAGTTTTTTTGTGGTTCTTGTTCCTTATATTAAAAAAGACCCACACTTCAACTTGGAACTACTCGGAACGTAGAAAAGTATTAACTAAATACTCCCTCCGTCCCAGTTCAATTATCCTGTTTTGACTTTAGGAGTCTTTTTCGATCAACTTTGACTTTAAATTACTTTTTGTGTGTTATATAATACTTAATGATCATTGTAGTGGTAAAAATATATTCAAAAACTAATCCAGTGATATAAATTTTATCAAATAATATATAATACAAATAAAAATATTTAGAGTCAAAATGGAAAAGAAAAGACCAAAGTCAGAACAAGTGGACAATTGAACTGGGACATCAATTTATGATGACACTACTTTAATACGGAGTATATAGTTTTAATAGTTTTATTATTTTCCTTAAAAAAGTTATTTTACCAAAAAACAGGGGGTTTCTAGTCATTTATAATAAATACACACAGGTTTATTTAAGTAGCTTTCCCTGCAATTTAACCCCCCCAAAAAAAAAACACTTTAATTTGAAACTATTTTCTCTCTCTCCTGTTCTAACTTTCACCTGTCTTTCAGCTTAAGTTTCTCTCTTTTTTTTTTCTACCTTCACTGCGTGTTTTCACAGCTGTTGACTGAGTAAAATGCTTCTACTCATGTGCTTTAATGGCGGTTTGTAGAGAGAGAAAACTAAAAACATTGCTTCCCGCGTTTACCATCTCCTATTATTTCTAACTCATGCGTGCAAGCTATACATACACAATAATCATCTTAACCGTTTCATCCTTATCATCATCATCATCCTTTTTTTCCTTAATAAGGTAATCTTTTCTTGCTTTCTTTCTCTATCTTTTTCCGTTTCATAATCTTCACTCAATTAACAAATCGACCCATTTACAATTGATTGATGTTTTGTTTGTGATATCTGCTTTGCAGTTCAGGTGTTCGATCAATTGTCTAGCCGAGTTTCATAATTGTTTTTTTACTTTTTTAAATTTGTTTTTTTTTTTTTTTGTTGTAAGTTTTTATAAGGGTTTCTGGCATCAATTTAATTATACTCGAATCACATTATCGATTTATTAAATTTGGTTTAGGTATATTAATATATTACTCCGTATACTGTATACAGTATATAGCTGTTTATTGTTTATATATATTATTTGGTTTGAAAAAATGGGAGCTCATGTTAGTAAGAGATCATCTGCTGCTGCTACATCTTCTGGATCACCTTCAATGACTTTGAAAGATACCCACCAAATAATTTCGGAGTTGAATGCATATGAAGCTGCGTGTAGATCGGATGCTGATTTGCAATCATTTGATGCGATGCTACACGCTCGAGCAAATAACGTGATCAATACTTTGGCAGTGGGTGTTGAAGTTCGAGCTTTATCGTTTGATACACTCAAGGAAGTTACAGAATGTTTGTTGGAAATGAATCAAGAAGTTGTGAAGGTTATCTTGCATTGCAAGAAAGATATTTGGAAAAATCAAGAATTGTTTGAATTGGTTGAAGAGTATTTCGAGAATAGTCTGCAAACGCTCGATTTTTGTGCTGCGTTGGATAAATGCTTGAAACGGGTACGAGATAGTCAGTTATTGATTCTTGTGGCTTTGCAGCATTTTGATGAGGATGAAGATGTGGAGGACAATAAGTATGAAAAGACTCTCGAAGATTTAAAGAATTTTAAGGACGCTGGTGATCCGTTCACCGAGGAGTTTTTTAAGATCTTTCATTCTGTGTATCGGCAACAAATGGTGATGCTTGATAAGTTACAAGCTAAAAAGATGAAATTGGATAAGAAAGTTAGGTATATAAATACATGGAGGAAGGTGTCAACAGTCATCTTTGTGGCTACGTTTGCAGCGGTGTTGATATGCTCGGTGGTGGCGGCAGCCATGGCGGCACCGCCTGTTGCCGCCGCTCTTGCTGCTGCATCGGCTATTCCTCTTGGTTCAATGGGGAAGTGGATTAATAACTTATTGAAGAACTATGAAAATGCAATTAAAGGGCAGAAGGAGATCATTAGTTCTATGCAGGTTGGGGGTTTTGTGGCAATTAGGGATCTTGACACTATTCGGGTACTTGTTGATAGACTTCAAATGGATATAGAGGAGCTAATGAGGAAGGCTGACCATGCGATTGAAGGAGATGAAATGGTGAAAATTGTAATCGAGGAGATAAAGTTGAAGCTCAATTCCTTCATGAAGAATGTTGATGATTTAGGGATGCAGGCAGACAATTGTAGCCGTGATGTTAGACGGGCTAGGACTGTTGTTTTGCAAAGGATCATTAAGCCACCGAATCATCAATGAAAGCCCATCGGATCTGGTACGGTCATCTTTAGAAGTTGAAAACTGAATTTATAACCCATTTCATCCTATTGTTTAGGATGTTGGATATGGGGGTTATGAATTGATGCAGAATATGTCAAAGCTTTGTGTTGAACTATATTGTTTTTAGGAAACTTGGATGTCTCATTTAACTTAGGTCTGTTCATTTATTTGTTCATTGCTCTGCTTGTTGCTATTTACTATTTTATAATAAAACTTATCAAACTGTTGTTATGTATATTATCTAAGTACCATATATTCCTTTTCCATCATTGCATTGGTTTCAGTGACTATCATATATAATCTGTGTTCATTCAGTACCATGTTCGACGTCTATTGTCACTCACATCAATCTAGTAAGTTGTTGATTTTTTGCATGTCCGCGTATAGTAGTTTTGGTCAATGAGTACTATCTTTCGATTAAATGAAGAAAAGGCAATTTTGTTTGTGACATTTTTTTTTACAAAATTTAGTCACCGAATCCATTCGTTTTACCATTTTTGTCATAATACATAACAAGTTAAGTTATATAGTTCATCCAAGCATTACTGCAATGAGAGAGTTTTTACAACATAAACCAACCCAAAACAGACTATTATGGAAATAATGCAGTTAGAGGTACATAGTGCTACAACAGATGTTTTTGTTTTCCTGTCTCTATAATTTTGTTAAATACAACCTGTGATCTACACCATTTGCAGCATTTCTTCACGTTTAATCTCAAATACCCTCTTTAGAACATCTTCGACAACCTACATAAGTCCAGTTTTGAGTTTTGACAAACGCAAAATAAGTGATCTATGTAAACTTGAGGTGGCAAAATAGGCAGGCTAGGCAATGGGTTGAAAGAACGTTCACATCAATATGGATAATGTTGGATTGGCTGCAGGGCCATCTTTGAGGGTGGGTGAAGTGGTCGACCGTCCAGGGCCTCCAGATTATAAGGGCTTCAAAAATGTGATTTATGTATGTGTGTGTATTGATTGTTAAGAGCAAGAAGAGGAAAAAGCATGTTTTTGTTGTTTCAAAGTGGTTTGAACCGCAACAAAAAGAACAAAAGCATTGTACAACTACTATTGATACAATTTTTTGAATAACGTAATTAGCGAGTTCAGTTATCTTCCTAACTTTTTTTTTTTTAGTATATGCTACCTGCTTGACCAGTAGAAGATAAACATTACCCCAACCTACCCAGTCACAAATAATTCGGTAGAAAAAATGTAACTGAAGGCTGAATTCAGAGTTACCTTGTCGGGAGTAGATGCACCGGATGTGACACCAATAGTTACAGGTCCCTTCGGTAGCCAGTTTTCCTTCTCAACCAATTCACCATGCTATCACAAAGAGAAGATTCAAATGTAAGCGAACTATATATATAAATTACAAATACTATAGATGATGATTTATAAAGTTACAAGTGTTTACCATCAACTTATAAGCTATGTGATTTCCGGGACCTACTCGCTGTTCAGTGTCAACCCAATAAGACGGAATACCACGATCCTCTGGGATCTCTTGTAGGTGTGAAGTATTGCTCGAGTTCCAACCACCGATAACTAGTATAAGATCCAACTTTTCATCAACCAATTTATACATAGCATCTTGTCGCTCCTACAAAAATAGATTTAATTTAGAATAAAGCTTCTGACATTATGATGTTGGAGGGGATTGAAGATATAGCTAGTAACTATCCAAAGTGCTTCAAGTAGAACCGGCAATTTGGTTAGGGTAGGCGGGTTGTGTGATCGGTCACAAGTGGTAATGCTTAGTACAAGTTAGAACCAGTTGGGTTGGGTTGACCCAAGACACAATTTTGTCCAAATTTCTAGATTTTACATAAATAATTAGTGGGTCCCGACGTCCGGTAAGATTACAATCTGTATTTTATATGAAGTGATTAAGGAGGGTTATGCATTCAACATACACGTCTGGCACATTTCATCCCATTTAGCTGAATTGACTCATTTCCTTCTAAGCTATTTTTATAAAAATATCAGCTGTTTGATCCATTAAGATGACCCAGAAATGGGTCTAAGTTGCCATCTCTAGCTTCTAGATAAGAAAAAGTACTTACTTGAGTAGCATCACAGATAGTGTTGAAACTTATGAAGTGTTCAATTGCATTTTCTACTCCATATTTACTCATCATGGTCCTCTCTACTAATTTCCCTGCAAATGAAGACATGAATGTGCATTAGAAGTTGCAACCTTTTACATTAGTGGGATATATTGGTGAAAATGCAACTGACCAATCTCCTCTGTTTCTCCTTTGAGCATTGTAGTTTGGTTGGCTACTCCAGCTTTAACAAGATCAGTGTCTGGATCAAAACCCTTGGAAATTGCATACTTGAATTTCTGCAAGTATCCAATATGTGAAAAAAAAAAGTATTTAGATCTCCAAAACATGTAACGAGAAATCAATCTTCAATACGTTAATTAAAAGAGTATATACCTCCAGAAAAGCTTCTTTTGTGGAGCTAGATCCGTTAAGTTTACCGCCAAGGATG
Source organism: Rutidosis leptorrhynchoides (assembly GCF_046630445.1). NCBI lineage: Eukaryota > Viridiplantae > Streptophyta > Magnoliopsida > Asterales > Asteraceae > Rutidosis > Rutidosis leptorrhynchoides. The sequence goes on from NC_092333.1 coordinate 720,051,777, forward strand.
TAATCACACACATATGTTGCCTGTTTATATTCATATGTATGATGGTGTGGGTAAATGTTCAATACATCTAAATGAAAATGTGACTGCCCAAAGATGCACGAGAAATATTAAACATACCTCATCCATATTCTTCACAATAACATACTTTCCTGCAAAAGACGCTGTTGCTACGGTCTCCTCATGAGAATATTTACCATGAATTATAGAAGTATAGTCCCCTTTCTTGTGCTTTTCGACTGAGTTCCACACCTTGTATCCCAAAAAAAATTAATTAATAATGCGAAATCATTGCATAAGGGATGGAACTTTAATAAATTGACAAAGAGAAAGATATACCTTAGATACCCAAGGGCATGTAGTATCAACTATTTGAACTTGTTTGTTACTCAAAGTCAACATCTCATTGACTGCAGCCCCGAAAGCAGGCAATACCACAACATCACCCTTTTCAATAACATCAAACTGTTTCTCTCCATTCTTGATGGGAATGTCTTTAACTTCCATTTCTTCTAGCCTCTACATTACACAAGTCAATGTATTACCAAATTTGACACGGTAGACGCTATTAAGAAAGAAACAATGCTGCACAGGCAACGTGCAAAACCAATAATAACTTCATGTCAAAACAAGTTGTGATACAATCATATCTATCTACGACACAAGTGTTTAGCTTGATTAAATTCTCTGAACAGAAATGTGTGGAATCGATTTGACAAAAAAGATTAAAGTTTCAAATAGAAATACTCAAGTCTGTATTGCAAGAACATGCATAAAAAAATGGTCACTACCATGTAGGACTCGAACCACATAAAATGATACGTTAAACGAATGGGATCACTTGGTCGTGTTCACAAAGAAAGTTCAAAGTGAAATTGTACTTAAATGAATGGGATTCATGATGTATCAACTGACACATAGGACACTCTAAACAGTATCTGCTACTAAAGCTAAACTATGTGAATCATAATTATACCTTGTTAACAGTAGGGTTGTGAATAATCTCATTTGTGATCCAAATTTTCTCATTAGGGAATTGTTTCCTTGCTTCATAAGCAATCTGAACCGCACGCTCGACACCCCAGCAAAAGCCATAAGCCTCTGCAAGCTTCACAGTAACATTTCCCCATGTGTATTCATTATTATTCTCCTTCAACGTCTTGATAATATCACCTTGCAGTAGCAAAAAAAAAAAAAACATCATCAGCAAACCAGTAAACACACCAATTCAGTTAATCTTAGAGCTTAAATTCTGATCATTTCAACTGCATTTCCATTATCCAGACCACACTTTGTCCACAATAACACATATTGTTTTATTGATTGAGAAATTCAACAAAAGTTTTTTTCAATTTCACATGAAATCCACGAATTCAATCGATAATACACAAAAACTCGAACCTCAAACAGAAATTGGATAATTTTTCTACCAAACAATGTATTAATTAAATACATGAATCTGTTAAACTTAACAAACTTTTACACTCCAGTTTACATAAAAAAAAAAAAAAAAAAAAAAATGTGAAAGAAGAAAAAATGAAAACAGATAAAAGTGCTTAATTCTTACTTGTATACTCTTGATTCATGAGCTCAAGAGTCTCCTTTTTATGACCGAATCCTTTCCGGTTATAATTATCACTTCTAGTCAAATTATGCCTGAAAACTTTCGCATCAAAATCAGAACCCTCGGAATCTCCGGTGGAGCATCGAATGGACATAGGTTTCCGGCACCGGAATAGTTTGACATCCGGCAATGATATTTGAGTATAATTTGAGAAAGGATTCAATCGTAGAGTTGCCATTGAACTAACTAAATTTTGTGTGTGTGATACTCTATATCTTATTATGAGATTTTGTGTTTATATTACTCGTATTATTTAATTATTATTTAAATATTTAAGAGAGTTTGTCTGATTTATCGATGGAATAAACATAACTTATATGCTTTTCCGGTTTTCACCGGATGCCTGCGCGGTCTTATTTGGAAAATACTACTCCGTAATATAATAACGTGCTCAAATATAAAAACTAAAAATATAAATGAATAAAATTAAATTAAATGAAAATATTACTATTACTATACTCCGTATTATCTAATATACAAAAATGGTAAATATTAACCATGGCTATTTTCATCATTTCACCTTTTTTTAATTTTAACTAACTTTCATTACATCAATAAAGTCCCCTACGCTTTTTTCATATATTATCTAATAGACAAAAATGGTAAATAGTAATTAGGGCGTTTTTGTCATTTTACTTTTTTTATTGTAATTAAATTTCACTACACCAACAAAGACTCCCACACTTTTTTCAAATATTCAAATCGACCCCCAAACAGGGGGGTAAAATGTCAAATAACCATTTTCATAAAAAATCTTAAATAAACTCCACCCAAATATTCAACGAGTCATATCTTCTCGCTCGCAACGAGTTAAATTTTTCCGACACCATCGTTAAACTCGAAATAATTTTAGGAACACAGTGTCACTAACTATACGCAAAACAGACGTTTTTTAAAAAACGTTTGGGGTACTTTTCATACACGTTGATTTGCGTTAAATTTTTAAAAGTCAATAATTACATAGCTAAACGCGGAGATGAACATATATTATTAATTTAAAATAAAATTTAATCTTTCACGGGTTATACCCTTTAGTTCGACTCGAGTTGCGCTTCAACGATATCATTCTTTAGCCACGATATAATTTAACAAACTAAACGTAATAAAATACATTGAAAACTGAACCCCGGCGCGAAGCGAGGGTTCAACAACTAGTTAATACCATAAGAAAGAAAGTAGTCATGATTATACATTTTTATAAGGTATTTTCATATTTATCAATTAATAATTAATAACATGCATGTAATTTATTTATTTATTTATTTGTTTGTTTGTTTGGAACATGCATGTAATATAAAGTGGAATCACGTGGTACTTATGTTTTTAAAAAAAATTGAAATAAGTTTCTGACTCGTTTTAAAGGTGCTTTGTCCATTAGACCATCTATATCGGCATTATGCAACGGCGTTTGTTGTCTAGGTGACAACCAAGCAATGCTAGACAGCTCCCCTATTGAGGCGTAAATTGAGTCGTTTAGTGGGGTTGGTTGGAAACTCCCACGCTGTAGCGTTTTCTATTACGAATTCAAAAGTTCAATTCATCAATCCAAGACATTTTTTATGATGATTCCAGCATGAAAGTTGCTTAAAATGTTGCATCTAATGCTCGTCAATCATCATTACAACTTGAAACATCGTATAGATTATGAATTCGAGTTATGAATAAATTGTTGACTTTTTTCCCAATATCTTTGACTCACGAATTCGAGCTAATCTAAGAGTTAGAATCTGAAACTTTGCAGATAGATTCACGAGATGAAACTTAACAATCCTGCATTTTTAATTTTTGCTATAAGTTTGATTTTGAGATATGCATCTACCATATGCATCTATCATATAAGCATACAAAAAAGATCATGTCGTAACATCTTGACCACAATACCAATAAATCTCATAACTTGAAAAGACATATAAGAAACATATTATGATCCAGCCTTCAATCATGTTAATAAATAAAACACCAAAAAATCACACTTTGGGTTTATTTGGGTTCAATATGTGGCAAATTGAGTTCAATCTGTACATAGATTGAACTCAATCTGTATATAGACTGATTTCTTTTTGATAAATTGAAAAGAAAAGTTTTAATCTACATACAAATTGGGTTCAATCTGTTTGCAGATTGGGTTCAATCTGTTATAGATTGTGTGAATCTGTTGCATATTGGGTTCAATATGTAGCATACGGAAGTTCAATCTACCTACAAATTGAAGGTCAGTCTGCTGGTTTTATGGGTTCTCTCTCCCACCCTTGGTTCTGTTAGAGTATTAGTATCGGCCCATCCCGATTACGTTGTGGGCTCGGTCCATTAGGGTTTGCCATTAGGGTTTATATGTACTCTATAAATAGTGTCTAAGGTTATCAATAATATTGACGAGTTTACACTATTCAACATGGTATCACAGCCTTTTGATCCTGTTGGAACCACCCCAACCCTAAAAATTTAGTCACCTCCACTCTAATGAGATCGGCCGCCATTTACAATGTTCTTTTGTTTTTTGTTTGTTCATCTACACACAACCCTCATCTATATTTTATGCTTGTTTAATCACCTCGTGTACATACATCTTGTGTCTCTACTTTGATCTATCCCAACTATACATTTTTTATTTATGGGCACCGTCAACTCCAATATTCAGGCACTCACCCAATATTCAACCTCCACATATTTTCTTCTTCTCACGAATAAAAAAAAAAGATTAAATGCCTATGTTTGCTTCGTGCCGCCGCAACAAGACGCGATAACCACAAAAAAAATTTATTAATCACCAGTTGAATTACAAAAGAGCATGCTGCCGCTTTTCTTCCTATTTGTTTTCACATCTTTTCGTATTTGTTTCATCTTGGGCTCATATCAATGTTGCCCAATTATTCAGTGTCGTAAAAAGCTATCTATTTTCTTTTAGGTGATCTATAAGTAATCGGCATGAGGCTGAGCCGCCTAGCATGACTAGGTTCCAAACACCCCCCCCTAAAAAAAAGATAACTCTTTTTTTTTTTGCAGTGTTGAAGACGGTTGTATCGGCGATAAAAGTTCAATGCCCAAGTTCTGCTCAATCCTTAGGCAAGCAAGCCACGACGTAAAGAAAAAAAACGTTACGGAAAAGGAAACGCAGTCAAGCAACGCAACCAATCAACGATCATCAATCAATTCGATGCAACAAATTAGAGAGAAAATTTGTTTTTATTTCTTTTTACGCTTAGTGTTTCTCTCCAATCCGAACTTTCGTGATTTCGCCGTTCAAATTGCGGGGGAGTGTTAGAGTATTAGTATCGGCCCATCCCGATTACGTTGTGGGCTCGGTACATTAGGGTTTGCCATTAGGGTTTATATGTACTCTATAAATAGTGTCTAAGGTTATCAATAATATTGACGAGTTTACACTATTCAACAGTACTTGGACTCTTGTGCCCCGCCCATCGGACACGAACATAGTTCGCTCCATGTGGCTTTTTAAGCACAAGTTTAATGCAGACGGTAATTTGAGCAGATATAAGGCTCGACTCGTTGCTAACTGTCGTAGTCAGCAGGTTGGCATTGATTGTGACGAGACTTTCAGCCCGGTTGTTAAACCAGCATCGATACGTACTGTCCTCAGTTTGGCAGTTTCTAGACACTGGCCTGTCCATCAGCTAGATGTCAAAAACGCCTTCCTTCATGGACAGCTTACAGAGACTGTATATATGCACCAGCCACCAGGGTTCCGCGATCCCAGGTACCCGGATCATGTCTGCTTACTGCAGAAGTCCTTATATGGCCTTAAGCAGGCCCCTCGTGCATGGTTTCAGCGTTTTGCAGGATATGCCCAGCAGATTGGCTTTCATCAAAGTCGTTGTGATACATCAGTTTTTATATACCGTCAGGGATCCGACAAAGCTTACCTTCTACTGCATGTTGATGATATTGTGTTGACCGCTTCTTCTACAAGTTTTCTTCAGCGAATTATTTCTTCCCTACATAAGGAATTTGCCATTACTGATTTGGGTCCTCTTAACTACTTTCTTGGGATCCACGCCACTCGCACCACATCTGGCATGTTCCTCTCTCAGAGACAGTATGCTACCGAGATCATTGAAAGGGCTGGCATGCCCACGTGTCATCCATGTCGGACCCCGGTTGAACCAGGTGCAAAGCTTTCCAGTCACGGGCCGCCTATTATGTAGTGACCCGAACTTTTCCATGTTTATATATATTAATTGAGATTGATATTTACATGATTAAATGTTTCCAACATGTTAAGCAATCAAACTTGTTAAGACTTGATTAATTGAAATATGTTTCATATAGACAATTGACCACCCAAGTTGACCGGCGATTCACGAACGTTAAAACTTGTAAAAACGACATGACGATATATATATGGATATACATATGGTTAACATGAGATTATGATAAGTAAGTATCTCCATAAGTATATTAACAATGAGTTATATACATATAAACAAGACTACTAACTTAAGGATTTCGAAACGAGACATATATGTAACGATTATCGTTGTAACGACATTTAAATGTATATATATCATATTAAGATATATTAATATATCATAATATCATGATAATATAATAATTTAACATCTCATTAGATATAATAAACAATGGGTTAACAACATTAATTGAGATCGTTAACTTAAAGGTTTCAAAACAACACTTACATGTAACGACTAACGATGACTTAACGACTCAGTTAAAATGTATATACATGTAGTGTATTTAGATGTATTAAAATACTTTTGGAAGACTTCAAGACATATATCAAAACACTCATACTTAACGAAAATAGTTACAGTTACTTTCCCATTCTTTTCTTTCATCAAGAATTCTAGTCGTATTCTTACCCGTATTATACACAGCTTCAAAACGTACTTACTATGGGTATATACCAATAGGAACTAGAATGGGATTCCACTCTTGATTATGTCATGTATGACTAATCAATTTTAACTTCTACCATGAGCTAGTCAACTAACTAGAACTCCTTTTAACCCCACTCACCACTCACCAATTACCACTCATCATTCACTCCATTTCACTTTCAATTCTCTTTCTAATTCTCTCTCAACACACACACACTATTATGAACGTATTTTTCCAGTAATTAATCATCATCTTCATCAAAAATCACTTCAAGAATCAAGCTATAATCATCATAGGAAGAACACTTCAAGAACACTTCAAAAATCCCTTCAAGTTTACTAATTTACTTCCAAGCTTTCTAATCCATTCCAAGTAATCATCTAAGATCAAGAAACCTTTGTTATATACAGTAGGTTATCTTTCTTATTCAAGGTAATATTCATATTCAAACTTTGATTCAATTTCTATAACTATAAACTATCTTAATTCGAGTAAAAATCTTACTTGAACTTGTTTTTGTGTCATGATCCTACTTCAAGAACTTTCAAGCCATCCAAGATCCTTTGAAGCTAGATCATTTCTTGTCACATCCAGTAGGTTTACCTACTAAACTTGAGGTAGTAATGATGTTCATAACATCATTCGATTCATATATATAAAACTATCTTATTCGAAGGTTTAAACTCGTAATCACTAGAACATAGTTTAGTTAATTCTAAACTTGTTCGCAAACAAAAGTTAATCCTTATAACTTGACTTTTAAAATTAACTAAACACATGTTCTATATCTATATGATATGCTAACTTAATGATTTAAAACCTGGAAACACGAAAAACACCGTAAAACCGGATTTACGCCGTCGTAGTAACACTGTGGGCTGTTTTGGGTTAGTTAATTAAAAACTATGATAAACTTTGATTTAAAAGTTGTTATTCTGAGAAAATGATTTTTATTATGAACATGAAACTATATCCAAAAATTATGGTTAAACTCAAAGTGGAAGTATGTTTTCTAAAATGGTCATCTAGACGTCGTTCTTTCGACTGAAATGACTACCTTTACAAAAAAGACTTGTAACTTATTTTTCCGACTATAAACCTATAATTTTTCTGTTTAGATTCATAAAATAGAGTTCAATATGAAACCATAGCAATTTGATTCACTCAAAACGGATTTAAAATGAAGAAGTTATGGGTAAAACAAGATTGGATAATTTTTCTCATTTTAGCTACGTGAAAATTGGTAACAAATCTATTCCAACCATAACTTAATCAACTTGTATTGTATATTATGTAATCTTGAGATACCATAGACACGTATACAATGTTTCGACCTATCATGTCGACACATCTATATATATTTCGGAACAACCATAGACACTCTATATGTGAATGTTGGAGTTAGCTTTACAGGGTTGAGGTTGATTCCAAAATATATATAGTTTGAGTTGTGATCAATACTGAGATACGTATACACTGGGTCGTGGATTGATTCAAGATAATATTTATCGATTTATTTCTGTACATCTAACTGTGGACAACTAGTTGTAGGTTACTAACGAGGACAGCTGACTTAATAAACTTAAAACATCAAAATATATTAAAAGTGTTGTAAATATATTTTGAACATACTTTGATATATATGTATATATTGTTATAGGTTCGTGAATCAACCAGCGGCCAAGTCTTACTTCCCGACGAAGTAAAAATCTGTGAAAGTGAGTTATAGTCCCACTTTTAAAATCTAATATTTTTGGGATGAGAATACATGCAGGTTTTATAAATGATTTATAAAATAGACACAAGTACGTGAAACTACATTCTATGGTTGAATTATCGAAAATCGAATATGCCCCTTTTTATTAAGTCTGGTAATCTAAGAATTAGGGAATAGACACCCTAATTGACGCGAATCCTAAAGATAGATCTATTGGGCCTAACAAACCCCATCCAAAGTACCGGATGCTTTAGTACTTCGAAATTTATATCATATCCGAAGGGTGTCCCGGAATGATGGGGATATTCTTATATATGCATCTTGTTAATGTCGGTTACCAGGTGTTCAACATATGAATGATTTTTATCTCTATGTATGGGATGTGTATTGAAATATGAAATCTTGTGGTCTATTGTTACGATTTGATATATATATAGGTTAAACCTATAACTCACCAACATTTTTGTTGACGTTTAAAGCATGTTTATTCTCAGGTGAATATTAAGAGCTTCCGCTGTTGCATACTAAAATAAGGACAAGATTTGGAGTCCATGTTTATATGATATTGTGTAAAAACTGCATTCAAGAAACTGATTTTGATGTAACATATTTGTATTGTAAACCATTATGTAATGGTCGTGCGTAAACAGGATATTTTAGATTATCATTATTTGATAATCTACGTAAAGCTTTTTAAACCTTTATTTATGAAATAAAGGTTATGGTTTGTTTTAAAAATGAATGCAGTCTTTGAAAAACGTCTCATATAGAGGTCAAAACCTCGCAACGAAATCAATTAATATGGAACGTTTTTAATCAATAAGAACGGGACATTTCAGTTGGTATCCGAGCGTTGGTCTTAGAGAACCAGAATTTTGCATTAGTGTGTCTTATCGAGTTTGTTAGGATGCATTGGTGAGTCTGGACTTCGACCGTGTTTACTTGAAAAATGATTAATTAACAAATTTTGTTGGAAACTATATATTTTTAACATGTGAATATTATGTGATATATTAATCTCTTAACGCGTTTGATATTATGTGATAGATGTCTACCTCTAGAACAAGTCCCATTGACTCACCTAATAATAATGAAGAGTCAAATGTAAATTGGAATGATTCGTGGACTGATTCACAAGTTCCCGAAGAGGAACCGGAAGAAGAATCGGAACCAGAAGAAGAATCGGAACCGGAAGAAGAATCGGAACCGGATGAAGAAATAGAACCGGTGGGGGAAATAATAAAACGGTTAAGTAAAAGAAAATCCTCAACCAACCGACCAAGGTTAATTATGGTCAATGGTGTTTCCGCTAAGGAAGCAAAATATTGGAAGGATTACCAATTCTCCGATGAATCGGATTCTGACGAGAATTCCGATGATGTTATAGAAATTACCCCAACTGAATTTAAAAACGTAAAAGAAAATAATAAGGGAAAGGGCATAAAAATAGAGAAATCTAATTCCAACCCCGATGAACTTTATATGTATCGTCAACCCCCGAAGTCCTTAAGTTGTAACAATGACCCGGGAACCTCTAAACCACCAGGTTTTTCTAAACCAATGTGGAAAACGACGGCTCGTATTAGGGGAACATCATATATCCCTAGAAACTTGGCAAAACGAACCAAAACCGAAGAAGAAGAAACAAGCGAGTCGGAATAAGATAGTTGTATTCGTGTGGTGTAATATATGTAATATAGTGTGCTTATGCTTTATGATATATGTAAAAATTGCTTGTATTAATAAGTATTTTTTTTTATGAATCTAACTCTTGTCTATTTTACAGAATATAAAAATACAAAATGGATAGACAACCCAATATTTTAAGAGACCTACCTGGAGACATGATTGATGAAATCTTGTCTAGAGTCGGTCAGAATTCTTCGGCACAACTATTTAAGGCGAGATCAGTTTGTAAGACATTCGAAGAACGTTCCAAGAATGCCTTGGTTTATAAAAGGCTTTCGTTCGAAAGATGGGGGATATCACATTGGGAAATTCATAAGTTACGATGTGTTTACTTTGACGCATATATTGCGGGGAACCCAAATGCTATTTTACGCAATGGGTTAAGAAATTATTTTGACTCAATATATGCGAATATTGGACTTCGTGATTTAGAAAAAGCGGCTAACATGCAACATAAAGAAGCATGTTATGCTTACGGATTAGTAATGTTCGCTTCTCACTAAAGTGAGAACAAGAACATCGGCCTACAACTATTAAACAAAACGTTCCCACAAGTGACGGAGTCAGTAATTGGGGTAAGAAATGAGGTTTTTAGATTGTTACGGGACTGTTGGACATTACGTAACCCTCGTCCCTTTGACGACGTTACAACACGCTGTCTTATCAACGGCCATAACGGTTATGTTCCACAAGACCAAGGATGGGAAGTAATCCTAGTAAAACCAGAATGCATGACTTGTTTCTGGACGTATGAATTACGTGTCTTTATTGCCTTTACTGAACGACTTGTGTACTAGCTATAATTATCTTCACAACCATCTTGTATCAAATTTATTGTGTGCTATATTTCATGCTATATGTAAAATAAGCGGTATTGTAAGTTTGTAAAATATTGTGTAAAAGTTTGAACGCGAAATATTATTATAATCAGTTTTTCATATAGAATTGTAGTAGTTGAATTGTATATTAGCTACTAAGTATGAACTTAACGGGTAGGTACTACCCGAATTTAAACTTATAAAACGCTAATATGAAGAAAAAGCTTTTATAAATGAGTTCATATTATGCTACGAAATACTATTAACTACTCTTAATATTCTGTATGATTAACTTGTTCCAATTGACTATTTTGAAGGAAATGGCACCGACTACTCGACACACCGTGAATATGAATGAAGAGGAATTCCGTACTTTTCTAGCTTCAAACATAGCCGCAGTACAGGCTGCGCTACATACCAACAATAACCTTGGATCTAGCAGTACAGGAAATCGTGTAGGATGCACCTACAAAGAATTCACTGCCTGCAAACCTTTGGAATTTGATGGAACCGAAGGACCGATCGGATTGAAACGGTGGACCGAGAAGGTCGAATCGGTGTTTGCCATAAGTAAGTGTACTGAAGAGGATAAAGTAAAGTACGCTACGCATACCTTCACAGGTTCTGCGTTAACATGGTGGAATACCTATCTAGAGCAAGTGGGACAAGACGACGCGTACGCACTACCGTGGTCAGCATTCAAGCACTTGATGAACGAGAAGTACCGTCCCAGAACCGAGGTCAATAAGCTCAAGACAGAACTTAGAGGGTTACGAACCCAAGGATTTGATATTACCACGTACGAAAGACGATTCACAGAATTATGCCTATTGTGTCCAGGAGCATTCGAAGATGAGGAAGAGAAGATCGACGCGTTTGTGAAAGGATTACCGGAAAGAATCCAAGAAGATATAAGTTCACACGAGCCCGCCTCCATACAATAGGCATGTAGAATGGCTCACAAACTAGTGAACCAGATTGAAGAAAGAATTAAAGAACAGACTGCTGAAGAGGCCAATGTGAAGCAAGTCAAAAGAAAGTGGGAGGAAAACGGTGATAAGAATCACCAATACAACAACAACAGCAATTACAACAATAATCGCAACAATTATCCCAACAATCGCAACATCAATCGCAACTACAACAAACGGCCCAACAACAACAACAACAACAACAACAACAACAACAACAACAACAACAACAACTACAACAATCATCCCAACAACAATAATAACTGCAACAACAACAATAATCAGAAACAGCTATGCCAAAGGTGTGAAAAGTATCACTCGGGGTTCTGCACCAAATTTTGCAACAAGTGTAAAAGAAATGGTCATAGCGCGGCGAAGTGTGAGGTCTACGGACCAGGGGTTAATAGAACGAAAGGAACAAATGGTGTCGGAACGAGTAATGGCGGAGCAAGTAGTGTCGGAGCCAGTTATGCCAATGTAGTTTGTTATAAATGTGGAAAACCTGGCCACATTATTAGAAATTGCCCGAACCAGGAGAACACGAATGGACAAGGCCGCGGAAGAGTTTTCAATATTAATGCGGCAGAGGCACAGGAAGACCCGGAGCTTGTTACGGGTACGTTTCTTATTGACAATAAATCTGCTTACGGTTTATTTGATTCGGGTGCGGATAGAAGCTATATGAGTAGAGATTTTTGTGCTAAATTAAGTTGTCCATTGACGCCTTTGGATAGTAAATTTTTACTCGAATTAGCAAATGGTAAATTAATTTCAGCAGATAATATATGTCGGAATCGAGAAATTAAACAGGTTAGCGAAACATTTAAGATTGATTTGATACCAGTAGAGTTAGGGAGTTTTGATGTGATAATCGGTATGGACTGGTTGAAAGAAGTGAAAGCAGAGATCGTTTGTTACAAAAATGCAATTCGCATTATACGAGAAAAAGGAAAACCCTTAATGGTGTACGGAGAAAAGGGCAACACGAAGCTACATCTTATTAGTAATTTGAAGGCACAAAAACTAATAAGAAAAGGTTGCTATGCTGTTCTAGCACACGTCGAGAAAGTACAAACTGAAGAAAAGAGCATCAATGATGTTCCCATAGCAAAAGAATTTCCCGATGTATTTCCGAAAAAATTACCGGGATTACCCCCACATCGATCCGTTGAATTTCAAATAGATCTTGTACCAGGAGCTGCACCAATAGCTTGTGCTCCTTATAGACTCGCACCCAGCGAGATGAAAGAACTGCAAAGCCAATTACAAGAACTTTTAGAGCGTGGTTTCATTCGACCAAGAACATCACCATGGGGAGCTCCTGTTTTGTTTGTCAAGAAGAAAGATGGTACATTCAGGTTGTGTATTGACTACCGAGAGTTGAACAAACTTACCATCAAGAACCGCTACCCACTACCGAGAATCGACGACTTATTTGATCAACTACAAGGCTCGTCTGTTTATTCAAAGATTGACATACGTTCCGGGTATCATCAAATGCGGGTGAAAGAAGATGATATTCTAAAGACTGCTTTCAGAACACGTTAAGGTCATTACGAGTTTATGGTCATGCCATTTGGTTTAACTAATGCACCAGCTGTGTTTATGGACCTTATGAACCGAGTGTGTGGACCATACCTTGACAAGTTAGTCATTGTTTTCATTGATGACATACTTATTTACTCAAAGAATGACCAAGAACACGGTGAACATTTGAGAAAGGTGTTAGAAGTATTGAGGAAGGAAGAATTGTACGCTAAATTTTCAAAGTGTGCATTTTGGTTGGAAGAAGTTCAATTCCTCGGTCACATAGTGAACAAAAAAGGTATTAAGGTGGATCCGGCAAAGATAGAAACTGTTGAAAAGTGGGAAACCCCGAAAACTCCGAAACACATACGCCAATTTTTAGGACTAGCTGGTTACTACAGAAGGTTCATCCAAGACTTTTCTAGAATAGCAAAACCCTTGACTGCATTAACGCATAAAGGGAAGAAATTTGAATGGAAGGATGAACAAGAGAAAGCGTTTCAGTTATTGAAGAAAAAGCTAACTACGGCACCTATATTGTCATTGCCTGAAGAGAATGATGATTTTGTGATTTATTGTGACGCATCAAAGCAAGGTCTCGGTTGTGTATTAATGCAACGAACGAAGGTGATTGCTTATGCGTCTAGACAATTGAAGATTCACGAGCAAAATTATACGACGCATGATTTGGAATTAGGCGCGGTTGTTTTTGCATTAAAGACTTGGAGGCACTACTTATATGGGGTCAAAAGTATTATATATACCGACCACAAAAGTCTTCAACACATATTTAATCAGAAACAACTGAATATGAGGCAGCGTAGGTGGATTGAATTGTTGAATGATTACGACTTTGAGATTCGTTACCACCCGGGGAAGGCAAATGTGGTAGCTGATGCCTTGAGCAGGAAGGACAGAGAACCCATTCGAGTAAAATCTATGAATATAATGATTCATAATAACCTCACTACTCAAATAAAGGAGGCGCAACAAGGAGTTTTAAAAGAAGGAAATTTAAAGGATGAAATACCCAAAGGATTGGAGCAGCATCTTAATATTCGGGAAGACGGAACCCGGTATAGGGCTGAAAGGATTTGGGTACCAAAATTTGGAGATATGAGAGAAATGGTACTTAGAGAAGCTCATAAAACTAGATACTCAATACATCCTGGAACGGGGAAGATGTACAAGGATCTCAAGAAACATTTTTGGTGGCCGTGTATGAAAGCCGATGTTGCTAAATACGTAGGAAATGTTTGACGTGTTCTAAGGTCAAAGCTGAGCATCAGAAACCATCAGGTCTACTTCAACAACCCGAAATCCCGGAATGGAAATGGGAAAATATTACCATGGATTTCATCACTAAATTGCCAAGGACTGCAAGTGATTTTGATACTATTTGGGTAATAGTTGATCGTCTCACCAAATCAGCACACTTCCTGCCAATAAGAGAAGATGACAAGATGGAGAAGTTAGCACGACTGTATTTGAAGGAAGTCGTCTCCAGACATGGAATACCAATCTCTATTATCTCTGATAGGGATGGCAGATTTATTTCAAGATTCTGGCAGACATTACAGCAAGCATTAGGAACTCGTCTAGACATGAGTACTGCCTATCATCCACAAACTGATGGGCAGAGCGAAAGGACGATACAAACGCTTGAAGACATGCTACGAGCATGTGTTATTGATTTCGGAAATAGTTGGGATCGACATCTACCGTTAGCAGAATTTTCCTACAACAACAGCTACCATTCAAGCATTGAGATGGCGCCGTTTGAAGCACTTTATGGTAGAAAGTGCAGGTCTCCGATTTGCTGGAGTAAAGTGGGGGATAGACAGATTATGGGTCCGGAGATTATACAAGAAACTACCGAGAAGATCATCCAAATTCAACAACGGTTGAAAACCGCCCAAAGTCGACAAAAGGGCTACGCTGACATTAAAAGAAAAGATATAGAATTTTAAATTGGAGAGATGGTCATGCTTAAAGTTGCACCTTGGAAAGGCGTTGTTCGATTTGGTAAACAAGGGAAATTAAATCCAAGGTATATTGGACCATTCAAGATTATTGATCGTGTCGGACCAGTAGCTTACCGACTTGAGTTACCTCAACAACTCGCGGCTGTACATAACACTTTCCACGTCTCGAATTTGAAGAAATGTTTTGCTAAAGAAGATCTCACTATTCCGTTAGATGAAATCCAAATCAACGAAAAACTCCAATTCATCGAAGAACCCGTCGAAATAATGGATCGTCAGGTTAAAAGACTTAAGCAAAACAAGATACCAATCGTTAAGGTTCGATGGAATGCTCGTAGAGGATCCGAGTTCACCTGGGAGCGTGAAGATCAGATGAAGAAGAAATACCCGCATCTATTTCCAGAAGATTCGTCAACACCTTCAACAGCTTAAAATTTTAGGACGAAATTTATTTAACGGGTAGGTACTGTAGTGACCCGAACTTTTCCATGTTTATATATATTAATTGAGATTGATATTTACATGATTAAATGTTTCCAACATGTTAAGCAATCAAACTTGTTAAGACTTGATTAATTGAAATATGTTTCATATAGACAATTGACCACCCAAGTTGACCGGCGATTCACGAACGTTAAAACTTGTAAAAACGACATGACGATATATATATGAATATACATATGGTTAACATGAGATTATGATAAGTAAGTATCTCCATAAGTATATTAACAATGAGTTATATACATATAAACAAGACTACTAACTTAAGGATTTCGAAACGAGACATATATGTAACGATTATCGTTGTAACGACATTTAAATGTATATATATCATATTAAGATATATTAATATATCATAATATCATGATAATATAATAATTTAACATCTCATTAGATATAATAAACAATGGGTTAACAACATTAATTGAGATCGTTAACTTAAAGGTTTCAAAACAACACTTACATGTAACGACTAACGATGACTTAACGACTCAGTTAAAATGTATATACATGTAGTGTATTTAGATGTATTAAAATACTTTTGGAAGACTTCAAGACATATATCAAAACACTCATACTTAACGAAAATGGTTACAGTTACTTTCCCATTCTTTTCTTTCATCAAGAATTCTAGTCGTATTCTTACCCGTATTATACACAGCTTCAAAACGTACTTACTATAGGTATATACCAATAGGAACTAGAATGGGATTCCACTCTTGATTATGTCATGTATGACTAATCAATTTTAACTTCTACCATGAGCTAGTCAACTAACTAGAACTCCTTTTAACCCCACTCACCACTCACCAATTACCACTCATCATTCACTCCATTTCACTTTCAATTCTCTTTCTAATTCTCTCTCAACACACACACACACACTATTATGAACGTATTTTTCCAGTAATTAATCATCATCTTCATCAAAAATCACTTCAAGAATCAAGCTATAATCATCATAGGAAGAACACTTCAAGAACACTTCAAAAATCCCTTCAAGTTTACTAATTTACTTCCAAGCTTTCTAATCCATTCCAAGTAATCATCTAAGATCAAGAAACCTTTGTTATATACAGTAGGTTATCTTTATTATTCAAGGTAATATTCATATTCAAACTTTGATTCAATTTCTATAACTATAAACTATCTTAATTCGAGTAAAAATCTTACTTGAACTTGTTTTTGTGTCATGATCCTACTTCAAGAACTTTCAAGCCATCCAAGATCCTTTGAAGCTAGATCATTTATTGTCACTTCCAGTAGGTTTACCTACTAAACTTGAGGTATTAATGATGTTCATAACATCATTCGATTCATATATATAAAACTATCTTATTCGAAGGTTTAAACTCGTAATCACTAGAACATAGTTTAGTTAATTCTAAACTTGTTCGCAAACAAAAGTTAATCCTTCTAACTTGACTTTTAAAATTAACTAAACACATGTTCTATATCTATATGATATGCTAACTTAATGATTTAAAACCTGGAAACACGAAAAACACCGTAAAACCGGATTTACGCCGTCGTAGTAACACCGTGGGCTGTTTTGGGTTAGTTAATTAAAAACTATGATAAACTTTGATTTAAAAGTTGTTATTCTGAGAAAATGATTTTTATTATGAACATGAAACTATATCCAAAAATTATGGTTAAACTCAAAGTGGAAGTATGTTTTCTAAAATGGTCATCTAGACGTCGTTCTTTCGACTGAAATGACTACCTTTACAAAAACGACTTGTAACTTATTTTTCAGACTATAAACCTATACTTTTTCTGTTTAGATTCATAAAATAGAGTTCAATATGAAACCATAGCAATTTGATTCACTCAAAACGGATTTAAAATGAAGAAGTTATGGGTAAAACAAGATTGGATAATTTTTCTCATTTTAGCTACGTGAAAATTGGTAACAAATCTATTCCAACCATAACTTAATCAACTTGTATTGTATATTATGTAATCTTGAGATACCATAGACACGTATACAATGTTTCGACCTATCATGTCGACACATCTATATATATTTCGGAACAACCATAGACACTCTATATGTGAATGTTGGAGTTAGCTATACAGGGTTGAGGTTGATTCCAAAATATATATAGTTTGAGTTGTGATCAATACTGAGATACGTATACACTGGGTCGTGGATTGATTCAAGATAATATTTATCGATTTATTTCTGTACATCTAACTGTGGACAACTAGTTGTAGGTTACTAACGAGGACAGCTGACTTAATAAACTTAAAACATCAAAATATATTAAAAGTGTTGTAAATATATTTTGAACATACTTTGATATATATGTATATATTGTTATAGGTTCGTGAATCAACCAGTGGCCAAGTCTTACTTCCCGACGAAGTAAAAATCTGTGAAAGTGAGTTATAGTCCCACTTTTTAAATCTAATATTTTTGGGATGAGAATACATGCAGGTTTTATAAATGATTTACAAAATAGACACAAGTACGTGAAACTACATTCTATGGTTGAATTATCGAAATCGAATATGCCCCTTTTTATTAAGTCTGGTAATCTAAGAATTAGGGAACAGACACCCTAATTGACGCGAATCCTAAAGATAGATCTATTAGGCCTAACAAACCCCATCCAAAGTACCGGATGCTTTAGTACTTCGAAATTTATATCATATCCGAAAGGTGTCCCGGAATGATGGGGATATTCTTATATATGCATCTTGTTAATGTCGGTTACCAGGTGTTCAACATATGAATGATTTTTATCTCTATGTATGGGATGTGTATTGAAATATGAAATCTTGTGGTCTATTGTTACGATTTGATATATATATATAGGTTAAACCTATAACTCACCAACATTTTTGTTGACGTTTAAAGCATGTTTATTCTCAGGTGAATATTAAGAGCTTCCGCTGTTGCATACTAAAATAAGGACAAGATTTGGAGTCCATGTTTATATGATATTGTGTAAAAACTGCATTCAAGAAACTGATTTCGATGTAACATATTTGTATTGTAAACCATTATGTAATGGTCGTGTGTAAACAGGATATTTTAGATTATCATTATTTGATAATCTACGTAAAGCTTTTTAAACCTTTATTTATGAAATAAAGGTTATGGTTTGTTTTAAAAATGAATGCAGTCTTTGAAAAACGTCTCATATAGAGGTCAAAACCTCGCAACGAAATCAATTAATATGGAACGTTTTTAATCAATAAGAACGGGACATTTCATATTAAGGATCCGACTCTCTATCGGAGCCTTGCAGGTGCATTACAGTACCTCACTTTCACTCGTCCAGACATCTCCTATGCCGTTCAGCAGATCTGTCTTTTCATGCACGACCCTCGGGAGCAGCACATGCATGCTCTTAAGCGGATCATCAGCTACATACAGGGCACTACTGATCTTGGTTTACAGTTATATGCATCATCTCCTACTATATTGGTTGCATACTCTGACGCTGATTGGGCCGGCTGCCCATCTACCAGACGATCCACCTCCGGTTATTGTGTTTCCCTCGGCAACAACCTCCTCTCATGGTCTTCCAAACGGCAACTCACGCCCTCTCGCTCCAGTGTCGAAGCCGAGTATCGTGGGGTTGCCAATGCGGTTGCAGAGACTTGCTGGATACGTAATCTTCTACGAGAGCTTCAGTGCCCCCTCACCTCAGCTACTTTGGTTTACTGTGACAATGTCAGCTCTGTTTACCTATCTACTAATCCGGTTCAGCATCAGCGGACCAAGCATATTGAGATCGACATTCACTTTGTCCGCGATTCAGTTGCTAAGGGTCAGGTACGAGTTCTTCATGTACCATCAAGATATCAGTTTGCAGACATCTTCACCAAAGGTCTA
The DNA here is from genome assembly GCF_046630445.1 of Rutidosis leptorrhynchoides. Lineage (NCBI taxonomy): Eukaryota > Viridiplantae > Streptophyta > Magnoliopsida > Asterales > Asteraceae > Rutidosis > Rutidosis leptorrhynchoides. The sequence continues at coordinate 720,071,313 of NC_092333.1, forward strand.
CCGCATGCATTGTTTGATAAGTTTCGATCCAGTTTGAGTGTCCGCCGTACTCCCGCTCAAACTACGGGGGGATGTTAGCCCATATTATTTTATAGTCCATGTATTATACTTATTGGGCTTGGTCCTCTAGTGTTTGTTAGGGTTTGAGATTATTTATGCTCACTTCTCATGTACTGCAAATCATTCAATAATACATCACGTTTATGTTAATTAACAGGTTTTCTCCGGATCCTCACCACATATATATACACACACACGAAAGTATGTGAAAATTAATTCAAAGGAGTGGTGCTTTCTTATGGACTTGTAACAGTTGATAATAAACGTTCAAATTTATCATCCTCCAAAGATAATGGCTGCCATGATACATTTGAATTATAAGTTTGTCACGATAATATAATGTCAAAAAAGTCAACTTTGCATCACATAAACCTTGTATTGAAATGAATTAATTTTATTTGGCTGCTGTCATATGTTGATTCTTTATTAGATATTTATCATTTATTAAATAATAATGCTATGAAACTAAGAAATACTCATTACACTACCAAACTACTAACGAGTTCAATAAAATTGATTTTATGATATGAGGAAGACATAAACTTCTGTTATATTATATTTCGATAAATTATCCAGAGTTGTACTTAAAAATATTTGTACACTATATACAAAAACGATATTCAATTCTTATTCTTATTTAATATTTTATTTAAATTTGAATATATTCTATAGTTAATCGCGATCCAACAATAAAGCGAAGTAAGAGTCTCTTTCTTTTCATTACGAACGAAGCACTCCCTTGCTTCCGGACAGATAAAAAAGATATTTCTATAGTTAATATTATAATGCTATAATAATGATGTCATTATTAGGCTAATTTTTTTGTTAAGAAAAAATCAAAGAAAAAAAAAAAAATCTAAGCATGGTGGGTGATGTCATTAATCTAAATAATTTTGAATTAAAATTAAATCTTATTAATTAAATATTATTATTAAATCTTATTAATAATTATTTTAATTATTAAAATTAATTAATTTTAAATTATTTTACTTAATTATTTTGAATTGAGTACGAAAAGGTATAAAAGCTAGACAGAAGGAAATCAATTCTAAATTTATATTTTAATTTACACTTTTAAAATAAAATGACAACCAATATTATCTCTTATGATTGAATGTGGATTGTTTAATATGCATTTTAGGTATTTGATGAAATGTTCAGCTGACGAGTTTCTTAGTCGGACTATGTGGTTCCACTGGTCATTAAACTAAATAACTTTAGCATTTACGTTCACTTACTACCTAAAACGTATCATTAAACTGTTTCGTTTAAAAAACTCGTGATTCCACGGGTCGTTTCACTAGTTTAAATTTAAATTTAAATTATAACTTATAAAATATAGTTACCCATGGTTATAAAGTGGAACGAATAGTGGCCCTAACGAGAGCAATTAATCGTTCAGGATTTATGGACCATCTAAAGCCCGATCCAAATATATTGACCCGTTAATCCAACCAACAGTTTCCGGGTCGGGGGTCCACCATATCCAGAAACAGAGCAGGAGATGCCATGTAACCAACCATAGACAGACATAATAAGATATCACTCTTTCTCTCTCACAAACACAAACTGAAATTTTGAATACTGATCAATCAATCAATCAATAAGCATTTGATGGAGCTCCGGTCGATTCAATCACCGGTGGTCAGTAGCATACAAACGAAATGCCTAATTCATAATCAACAACTCATTTCCTACCGCCACCTCATGAATTCGTTCGGTACCAAACGAATCGTTCAGTCAAATACTGTCAAGTTCAAACCTATTAGCTTCAATGTTCAAGCCTCGGGTATTAACATTTCAATGCTGTTAATTTCCTTCATTATTTAGCAATGTGAATTGTTATGATAAACTAATTTGTGTTAGTTACTGGAATATATTGTATGATGAGCAATTGCTCATTATTTAGGGTTCTCGGTAAACCTAATTCATCCATCTTGTGCTCAGTTCATGTATTTAAATAGAGTAATAACTGTCTAGAGATTTTTGTATGGTACAGCAACAATTGGTTTGCAGCCTGCTGAAACAAAAACAAAAGATGGTGAAAAGGACGAAAGTATCATCTTTGTTGCTGGAGCAACTGGCAAAGTTGGTTCACGAACAGTAAGGTTAATGATACATGAAAATACTTTAAAGTTGATCAAGCTTACGCACTCGATTTAGAAACTCGTGAAAATAAGTGAAGTTTTGTGCAGGGAGCTTTTGAAATTAGGATTTAACGTTCGAGCTGGTGTACGAAGTATTCAAAGAGCGGAAGCTTTGGTGAAAGTATGAGTTTTATTAGTCATTTACATTATTAATCATGTGTTTCAGTTTACTGATGAATAATGTACAGAACAATTGCTTATGTGTAGAGTGTGAAACAGATGAAGGTTGACGAAGCATTATCTGATGCAATTCAGCGTAAGATTTTAGTTTTTTGCTTGTGTTTAGATATGTAAATAACATAATTATGCTAGTCTGTACTCTGTAGCCCAGCTATAGAGAAGTTTCAACTTGTGGAATGTGATTTGGAGAAACCGGAGCAGATTAAAGCAGCATTGGGCAGTGCTTCAACGGTTATATGCTGCATTGGGGCGAGTGAGAAAGAGATTTTTGATGTTACCGGACCATACCGAATTGACTTTCTAGCCACAAAAAACCTAATTGATGCAGGTATATTAGGTTCTTAATTGCTTCATAGTTTCCCGACTTTTCTCATAGCTTAATTTTGTTAAATTATTATTTCTTTTTTTTTTAATGTTGACTAGAATAAAGATACTGGTTTATCTCACGTATTATTTGTCTTATACATGTGTAGCTGCTGCTGCAAAAGCAAAACAATTTATATTGGTTACTTCTTTGGGAACGAACAAGTTTGGATTTCCTGCTGCTGTCTTAAAGTAAGTTCATTTTTCAAGAGTATACGACCTTTGGTGCTATAAACGTCTTGACTTGGAGGATTTAGTAACTATAATCTTGTCTTTGAAATGTTACGATCACTGAATGTATTTGTATTCTTATTTGGAGTTTGTTTTGGGGAGTTCTATGCTGGAAAAGGAAGGCCGAAGAAGCACTACTTGCTAGTGGGATTCCATACGCAGTAAGTTAGATCAAACTAAAAGTGGCAATTTTGACTTATTCAATCATTTTTTATTCTTCATGGGTCAGATTGGCTTAACATGAATAGAGTTTAAAACGAAATGGGTCGGAAGTAATCCGAAGTGTGTTCTTAATGGATACAACCTTCAAACTGGTTTAATTATAATCAACACACTAATTAGCTACAAACTATTCTGCACAAAGTATTGGGTCGACATAAGCCGGCCTGTTTTAAGCTGCACTAAAATATTCGTCTTGATCTGTTATCTATGGACCCAACCCACCAATTTTGCCACCTCTAGATCAAAATATGTCTCATAGAAACATATGTTGGTTACATACTGTTATTTCAGATAGTGAGACCTGGTGGTATGGAGAGGCCTACAGATTCTTTCAAGGAAACACATAATCTTACTCTTGCTACAGAAGATACTTTATTTGGTGGTAATGTATCGAATCTTCAGGTTCTCTTCCACTCAACTTCCATTTCATCATTTTTTATTACCCAAAAAAAAAAAAAAAAAAAAGATCATAATGAACTGAGATTATATTACATTAATAGTGTCTTTTGTTGCTGATATCAGGTGGCAGAACTCCTTGCGTTTATGGCCAAAAACCCGACTCTTTCATATTGTAAAGTAGTTGAAGTTGTTGCAGAAACAACAGCACCACTAACTCCCATTGGTGACCTCCTTGCAAAAATACCACCTCAACGTGCTGTACCTTCCCAGCCCAAGGTACATCATATGTGTTCCACTGGACTTTTTTTTACCCCTCATGAGCTATCTACTATAGAGTTATTGTATGCATCAGATGACAGTAAAATAATTCCATTGTTACCGAGTTATACATGACCCGTTTCATTTTTAATTACATTTTTTAATCTGTTAGAGATAACTTATTACCCAAATCAACCCATTTCTTAATAAACAGGTCAAAATCACCACCTCCTCTTGAGAATAAGTATATGCAGTAGTATTATTTGCAGCGTCATTATTAAATCTGCAACCCATTTCAGTTAGAATGGTACTTTTAGGATATTTTCTTAGTGCTGGTCAAACTAGTCTCATGTGATGGTTACTTGTATGACTATCAGGAACCAGAAGTTAGGAAAGAGCCTGAGCCTGTATCTACGAGTGTAAGCATTGCCACCGAAACACAATCCGTGTCAAAACCAGCTGTGCCAAAGCCACTCTCCCCATATACTGCGTAAGAAATATTGATTCTTTCAACTTGGTATTTAATAATTTATATTTTCTGCATAACAATTTGAGTATTTAATCTCTTTACTGTTGATATTTACTTTCACAGATATGAAGGTTTGAAACCCCCTGTATCACCCATTCCAACAGCACCTGGCACTATTAAGGTGGTAGTTGAAGCAGCATCAGCTCCTCCTGCAACTGATTCTTCTGAAACTACCATAAAGTCAGAAACCATAATTGTTACACCCGATAAAATAACCAGACCTCTATCTCCTTATGCTGCGTAAGTCAATATCTACGGTTATACCCTATGCTTAACTCCAGGTTTTAATTGGTTTTACTTTGTGATAGTTATGAGAACCTGAAACCACCTACATCTCCAACCCCAACACCAAGCGGTTCCATAAAGACACCACCTTCTACCGCTGCAGCACCAATAGTTGCACCAGTAGAATCCACTACAGTTGTTGATGTCAAAGAGGATCCTCCTCAAACGTTAACTTCCAACAATTCACGTTCACCCTACTATGTGTAAGTTCGTCTTCAAAAATTCATGTTTCCACTTGATGGTAAAGTTTACTAATGATATTTAGGTATTTTCTCTGTTAGATATGAAAATCTGAAGCCCCCAACATCGCCATGTCCAAGTACTCCATCAGTATCACCACCGTCAACACTTGCTGTAGGCAACGGTTCACCCATTGTTTCCACACTGGATAACATAATAGTGAAGCCAAGACCACTTTCGCCTTATCACATGTATGTTTCTTTCATCATCATAGTTTGTTCTTGTTTTCTTATTCCTGCAACAAGTGTACCACCAATGATATGTGTAAAAAAAAAATTTCTTCTATTTTTGTAGGTACGGAAACTTGAAGCCTCCGAGTTCACCAACTCCTTCCAGTTCTCGTTAGATTACGAGCACAAACAATTGGCATAAATTCAGGTTTCTTCAGGTACTTTTGTTAAAGGACAGAAATTGAGTTCGCCTAAGGTTGAAGATGCCAAGGAGATTTGACTAGTATATATATGTATAGTAGATCCACGAACGCAAAACAAGCTTATTAAAGGCATAAACAATCCAATTCCACCCCCATTTTTTCCATTGTATATTGAAATCGGTACACTTACATTTATGGATCATTTCTTTTTCGTACTTTTGATCCGACAATTACAGCAAATTAGCGACATAAACCATATTCTCTATATAATCTCATTATATATATATATATATATATATATATATATATATATATATATATATATATATATATATTTTCAAACATCAAAATTTTATAAAAGCTACCACCTCGCTAGCGAGAAACTAGGGAGGGGGCGCAACGAAAAAAAAAAAAAAACAATTACACTGGCTTAATAAGCCAATCGTTCCAACTAATATTTTCTTTACCTCTATCCGTAATCCAATTAAAAGAAAACAATCTAATAGAATCAAACAACTCTTGTTTCCTCATCTTTGTTGGGTCGAAAAGATGAGCATTCCGGAACTTCCAAAGAGACCATATCGCAGCAGCCCCAATCGGATGTAATCTCTTGCACGAATTCGACCTTTGCCATCCTTGAGACCATAAAAGCCACTCGGACCAATTGTCAACGCAAGGCAACAAAATGTCAACCCAAATCCCGACTTTCCTCCAAATCTTCTTAGCCACTTCACACGAAAATAACGTATGTGATATCGATTCAACACGGTATGGACAAAGAGGACAACCAATACCGTTGATATCCAAACAACGGGCCGACAACTTTAAACGGGTAGGCAACCTATCCAATGCTACTCTCCAAATGAATATATTAAGCTTACGAGGTAAATATTTAAACCATTGAGTACGAACCAAACCATTGATAAGAGCTCGAATCGATGATTTTTCTAATAACCCCAACTCGGAACATGCCGTCATTTGAGATTGAACATGTCCAAGTATCAGATGCATTCAAAAGGGTCTGAGACCCAATTTCCGCAACCATTTGGTTAAAATGAGATTCTGTTCGAGTACCTCTGATATTCAGAGACCAGTTCCACACCCATACTCTGTTCACCAACCGGTCGGCTATCTTGCAATCTTTATCGACCTCTAAATGAAAAAGACGTGGGTATTTATCTTTCAAGACCACTTCATCTTTCCATTCATCCTGCCAAAAAGAAATAGACTTACCATCCCCACACATAAACGAAACAAATCAGAAGGGATATAGACTCTTTCTATAGCCACTTTATAAGAAGCAGTATATTATTCCATAAACTAGAACCAACAAAATTGATATTAGGCTCACCTGCATGTGGCCCATGAATGGAAAATATAACAGTAGACCAAAGAGACATCGGGCATACACACAACCTCCAAAGCCATTTTAACACATCAAATCACACGGCATATCTTTTATTTATATTTAGGACAGTGACTTGTATCTTTTATTTAATATTGTAGATAGTGCAAATCTCTTTATTGATTGTGTAAATCTCTTTATATTTAATACGTTGTAATGTACTCTTTCTATAAATAATGGATGAATATCAACCACACAATTAAGTGTGATTTACAAATTACTTATGGTATCAGCCTAAAAGTTAAAGTTCCTGACTGCCTTTTCAGGCACAATTGACGCCAATCTTGCGGAAGCTTTTCAGGCACAATGCAATACGACTCCTGATTGGTTTGTTGATACGGGAGCATCAAATCATATGACATCAAACACTAATCAACTTGATGCTAGTACCTCTTATTCTGGTAACCAATTAGTTTTCTTTGCTAATGGAGAACAATCTCCTATTTCTCATACTGGCAAACTTCAATTATCACCCTATATATCTCTTCTTGATGTTTTAGTCGTGCCTAATCTCAAGAAAAACTTGCTTTCTGTTAGCAAGTTAACACAAGATAACCAAATTGATGTATTGTTTTCTAATCCTATGTTTTTTATTCAGAACCGTCTTTCCAAGGAAACACTCGCAACCGGAAGACTTAAAAAGGGCTTATATATTTTAGAACGAAGCCAACATGCTTTTTTGGCTAAGCTATCTTCTAAACGCACAAAAGCCTCTTTTGATTTATGGCATAGTCGATTAGGACATGTGTCCAATGATATTATTTCTATTTTAAATAAACACGGTTGTTTATCTATTACTTCTGTTTTACCAAATCCTAGTTTATGTTCTTCTTGTCAATTAGCAAAGAGCAAACGTTTACCTTTTGAACTTAATTTAAAACGTTCATTGCATATTTTGGATATGGTTCATTGTGATTTATGGGGCCCCTCTCCCGTTGTCTCTGTTAAAGGTTATCGATACTATGTTATTTTTATTGACGATTCCTTCAGGTTTACATGGTTCTTTCCGATGATGGCTAAATCTGAATTCCCTACTATTTTTGCTGCATTTCTTGCATTTGTTCAAACCCAATTTGCATGCAAACTTAAAATTTTTCAGTCAGATGGAGGCACTGAATTCACCAATAATTCAGTGCGTGAGATGTTACAAAGAAATGGCACACATCATCGATTCTCTTGCCCATATACTCCCCAACAAAATGGGCGAGCCGAGAGAAAGCATCGTCATGTTACTGAAACAGGTTTAGCTATCATGTTCAATGCTCATGTACCGGAATCCTACTGGGTTCATGCCTTTAGCTCAGCCGTTTATATCATAAATCGTCTACCAACCAAACTTTTGGAGTATAAATCCCCTTATGAGTTGTTGTTCTCAAACAAGCCGAATTATGGAAATTTTCGGGTATTCGGGTGTTGTGTTTTTCCATATCTGAGGGATTACTCTTCTCACAAGCTTGCACCGCGAAGTACTCCTTGTGTTTTCATTGGTTACTGTACTCAATATAAAGGTTATCGGTGCCTTGACTTGTCTACACGTCGCATTTACACCACTAGACATGCTCAATTTGATGAATCTGTTTTCCTATTTAAAGGGCAATCATCCACATCATTACCTTTACTATCTACATATTGTGATGATTACTCCGCAACTGCACCACCTTCGATGCCATCACCACCTATCCCACCACATACATATTCCCCACCAGTCACCTCAAATTGTGATTTATGTGATGAACCAACACCTTCTATTACTTCCCCAACATCTCATGTCACTTCACCAACACCTCCTGTCACTACTTCTATCCCAACTACATCGCCTACTGTTGAGCACATCCATACACCACCTCCAACACATCCTATGCAAACTCGTTCGAAAAGTGGTATTTTTAAACCTAGACATTTTGCGGATCTATCCTATGTAGAGTCATCACCTTTACATCATGCTCTTTTTTCTTCAAAAGAGCCGAAGGGTTTCAAAACTGCAACGAAAGATCCAAAATGGTATGATGCTATGTGTAATGAAATGAAGGCTTTGAAACATAATTCTACTTGGACATTAGTACCCCGACCAGTTAAAACCAATATTGTTGGTTCAAAGTGGGTCTTTCGAACAAAATTTCTTGCGGATGGTTCCATCGACAAGTATAAGGCTAGCTTGGTTGCTCAAGGATTCACTCAAGTGTCGGGCCTAGATTATTCGACCACTTTCAGTCCCGTGGTTAAAGCTACTACGGTTCGTGTTATTCTTTCCTTAGCCGTATTAGATAAGTGGCCCCTTCATCAACTCGATGTCAAAAATTCCTTTTTAAATGGAGATTTATCTGAAGTTGTTTACATGGAACAACCACCGGGGTTTGTGGATGTCCGTTATCCAAATCATGTATGTCGATTAAACAAGGCTTTATATGGTTTGAAGCAAACTCCTCGGGCATAGTTTCAACGTCTAAGTTCTTTTCTTTGCACACTTGGATTCTCCTGTAGTCGGGCCGACACTTCTTTATTTGTTTTTAAAAAGGAATCGCATATTCTTTACTTATTAGTCTACGTTGATGATATTATTCTCACGGGAAATAATCCACATCTGGTTCGAACATTCATCAATCGACTAAATAAGGAATTCCTTATCACCGATCTTGGAAAGCTCAATTATTTCCTTGGCCTTGAGGTTTCTTATCATGCATCGGGTCTTTTTTTGAGTCAATCCAAATATGCTCATGATATCCTTGTTCGTGCTCGTCTTCTGGACATTAAGCCTGCCTCTACACCCTTATCGACATCTACTTATCTTACTACTCAGGGAACGCCTTTTAATGATCCTACTCATTATCGATCCTTGGTTGGAGCTCTGCAGTATTACCATAACTCGTCCTGATCTTTCTTATGCGGTAAATCACGTGAGTCAATTCTTACATGCTCCTACACAAGACCATTTTCAAGCTGTTAAACGGATTTTTCGATATGTTAAAGGGACATTATCATATGGGCTCTCATTTTTACATGCTTCCTCGCCTAATATTCTGGGATATTCTGATGCGGATCGGGCTCGTTGTATCGAAACCCGTCGCTCCACTTATGGCTATTCCATCTTTCTTGGTGGAAATATTGTCTCATGGAGTGCTAAGAAGCAACCAACAGTTGCTCGATCTAGTTGTGAATCTGAATACCGAGCTTTAGATAATACTGCAGCTGAAATTTTATGGCTTACACATCTTCTTCGCGAGCTACATGTCTTACCACACGGTCATCCAACTTTGTTATGTGACAATCGTAGTGCTATCTTTTTGAGTCAGAATCCAATCTCACACAAGCGTGCTAAACATATTGACATCGATTATCATTTCGTTAGAGAATTGGTGCTTTCCGGCAAACTATACACTAAGTATGTATCCACTCATCTTCAACTAGCAGATATCTTCACCAAGAGTCTTCCTCGACCACTTTTTGAAGACTTTCGATCCAAGCTTCGTATTGGTCCTCCCCCTACTTCGCTTGTGGGGGGGGGGGGGGGGGGTAACACATCAAATCACACGGCATATCTTTTATTTATATTTAGGACAGCGACTTGTATCTTTTATTTAATATTGTAGATAGTGCAAATCTCTTTATTGATTGTGTAAATCTCTTTATATTTAATACGTTGTAATGTACTCTTTCTATAAATAATGGATGAATATCAACCACACAATTAAGTGTGATTTACAAATCACTTACATTTACACAAAAGAGATAGATTAAACGACCAAAAACTCCCGATATTTAAATTTCCATTTTCGAAAGAAGACATGGTTTTGTCCCAACGAACCCAATGCAACTTCCGGTTAATGTCTGTACTACCCCCAAAAAATGAAGCTCTAATGTTTTTCAATCTCCTTTATGATCGTTTGCGGGCATTTAAAATCCGAAAGGTAATAAATAACGAAGGTACCAAGAACCAACTTTACCAAAGTTAACCTCCCGCCAATAGATAGCATATTAGCCTTCCACCCCGCCAATCTCTTCTTAAATTTGTCTACTATTGGTTTCCACCCACAAATTCGGTTCATATTCGTGCCAATAGGTAGACCCAAATAAGTAAAAGGCATGTCACCACGAGAACAACCCGACATCGAGATAAATTCTTGAAGCTCGGCTTCATGAACTCCAACACTATAAATGTTAGATTTGGAAACATTGATTTGAAGTCTGAAAAGTTATGAAAATCATTGAACAACTTAATGATATTGATTAAACTCTCCTTGTGCCACTACGTGATAATCACCGCATCGTCCGCATAAAAAAGATGAGACAAATTCACCGCCGGACTCCCAATTTTCGCACCTAGGATGTGACCATCTGCAATTTTATCACGGATCAATAAATGTAAACCTTCCAAAACAATAAGAAAAAGAACAGGGCTCATAGGATCTCCTTGGCGTAATCCTTTTTGCTCTCGTAAGACTACCATTAATTAACACCAAAGTTCGAGAATTATGAAGACACATCATCACCCATTTACACCACTTAGGACCAAAACCCAAAACGTGAAGCATGTGCTCAAGAAACCTCCAAGACACCGAGTCATACGCTTTCTCGAAATCCACTTTTAAATGAGCAATTTCTTCTTCTTTAACTTGTACCAATCGATAGTCTCAGATAAAATTAACGGGCCTTCAAGAATCTGACGACCCGCAATAAAATCGGATTGTTCAAAACCAATAATCGAATCAATAACCCTTCGCTGGATGTGTAGCCAAAATTTTTGTAATAATCTTATACTCCACACCAACTAAGGAAATCGGGCGATAATCTTTAATGACAGATGTATTCGGCACCTTAGGAATCAAGGTGAAAAAGGCCGAACCGAATCCCCTTCGTAAACGGAAGTCCCTGAATGCCGCGAAGATAGAAGAAACCAGATCTCCACGAAGAGATTCCCAATACAATTTAATGAAATTAAATGAAAATCTGTCCGGTCCCGGAGCTTTATCATTACCACAATCCCAAACGGCCGCCCTGATTTCTTCCTCCGACATATCACCCTCCATCTCGAGCTTATCCATACCTGAAAGAACACGGTCGGGCTGTAACAGAGGCATACTCAACTCGGCATCAAAACTAGTGAACTTATTTTTGTAGACAGAAGAGAACACCTCTTTTATAGTCGGAGGATCAGTTATCCATTCACCATTTAAATCTACACCTTTAATCGTTTGTCCGAGTCTCCTTTGTTTAAGTGTATTATGGAAAAACTTTGAATTTTCATCTCTCTCAATATTCCATTTAATACGAGCTTTTTCGGAGAATGTCCGCATCCTTAACTTTTACCAGCTGATTTAGCTCACTAGCAAGAGCATATCTGTCCTCCAAGTTAGCTTCGGTAGCCACGTGGTTATCAACCTTACTGTCAATATCATTTATCTTTTCCAAGACTTCATCTTTTCTACAAGCCCCTTCGCTTCTCATTTGTTTGTTCCAAGTTTTTAAAGACAGTTTCAAACTCTTCAACTTTTCATGAAAAGAACCCAATCCACTATACTCTGGATTATTTAACACTTCATTCACAATATCATCGAAGTCCGGGTCATTGATCCAAGAATGGAAGAATTTAAACGGAACCGGACTAAAAATCAAGATTTTCGCTATGGAACAATAACGGGAGATGGTCAGATAAACCTTTCGTGAGTGCAATGAGTTTTAAATCTGTAAAAATCGAAAAGACGTTAGAAGTAACCATAACTCTACGAGTGTGTGTGGAACCTAGCGGATTTGTGTTAAACTCGGAAGACCATGTGTACATAAGGAAAAATACAAAATAATATTAATGTTATGGATGGATTCTCATTTTGTACGCATGCAGATGAATAGAGATAATTGATAATCTTGCACAGTAAAATTATGAATTATTGATTACTATTTCACCTACTCTATAATTGAAGATGAAAACGAGTAATGTACAGTTAAGTTTTAGTATTATAAATACTCACTCAATTGTAAGGATATGTACACCATTCTTCAATAAGAATTTAATCTCTTCTTTCTTACTACTAAATTATAACACGTTATCAGTACGAAGAGCTTCATATGATCAAGGTTATATGAGAAATCACAAGTCACTAATTAAAGGACCGAAGGTGAAGAATATATAATGATATCATCTTCATCATATACTGAATCGTAAGAGGTAAAACTTCCACTTTATATATATTTATATTTATATATGTATTGATATATTGATTCAAACAGTAGGATTTTTAAACATACTATCAATTTTAATATCTTATTACCAAAATTAAACAAACCAAGGCTTACCTTCAAATTTCCAAATCTTGGCCTCGGATCTGAAAATCAATTTCAACTGAACATCATTGGAAGAGGGACGAACGCCATCAGCCAACTCCAAGAAAAAAATTCGAATTTGAAAACAAATAAAATTAAAAACAATAAAAATAAAATAATCGCTAATCACATTGAGTTTGATTCTTACAAGATTTGAAACTTATAACTATTTAAAGATAATAAAAAAATAAAAAAATAAAAAAGCTCCCTTACGCCCATTTAATCATCACTCACACCCCTTTATATTATTGTTGTGTGCTTGTGCATACAACTAGCTATCTTGACGGCCCCACAAGATTACTTTGGAGTAGATAGTGATACTTATACTCATACTTAATTTATTATACAAATTATTATTATTGTCGGCAATTTGTCTGATTGATTATGGATAATGGAGAGTTCAAGATGAGCTGTAAAGATGTAGGATAGCGACGGCAATTGGATCCTATGTATCACAAATTATCCCTACAATCTTGGTCTCACTAAGATATCAATTATTTTTTTTTCTCACGTGCACCCTTTGAACACAAACCGGCACATGCTCAGCAACATCTATTTGGACTTCTGTTGGGCCACGATTTTAATCTAATACTTGGGCCAATATTGTTTATCTGTTGGGCCGAGGTTATTAAATTCCTATTGGGCCTCCTGATCAGATCCCACCCCATCAAACCACACCTATTCGTTTCTGTTTCAATAAAAAAAAAGTGAATGACCTGCTGCAAGAAAAATCGAAACCCAACACCTTTTTGTAAACCACTACAGCCTAAAGTTGTCCAATTAAGAGTGTTAAAGTTTCTTTATAAAAGTAACATTTTAAAATTCGAACTTAGGTAGTGCTTAACATGACATGAGGTGATACAAAGATATTGATGAAGTAAAATCATATACAACAACATGAGGTTTTACCTCCTTTCTTTGTCGATAACAGTCACAATTTTTCAGAGCTCCTCTTCTCTGAGATGAATTGACCAATAATAAATCAATAATTGAATGAAATGAAAAAAAAAAAAAAAAGATAGCTGAGAGAATTGAACGGTGGAAAGAAAAAGATATTCATGGGGGAGTTGAATGGGGTAGGTGGGTAAGTGTGTGGAAGTTGTACGATTAAAATGAGTGTCAAAAGTTTGGAGCATATTATTATTATTTCTGGAGCACTATAGTTATATAGTTACCCCACATAATATTATACTCCGTAATACTATAAAGTTAAAATTAGTACTGTAATTTTTATAATTCAGACTATCAATTCAGAACACTTATTAAAAACCATTTTTTTTATAGATCCAACATCAATAGGCTATACTAATAAGCATACTACTATTCATTGTTCAAACCAATGGTCATTGAAGTGTGATGCATTACGGGTGATCAGGACCTTTTCACTTTATTTATAAACTTCTACAAAACGTTTATCTAAACGCAAAAAATATCAATAATTTATCAACCCGACGCAACGAGAGGGGCTTACCACTAGTTGAAACTAAACACAAAGCTTCTCGTTCACGTTTGCGCATCAAACGTTGGATGTCCTTATGTTACAACTTTAATTTTGTATATTAGGTGAAGTATGGATTGAAAGAGTAGCATAAGAATTTGTAAAAAATATCTCTGCATATATCTTTGATTTATACCCAATAACCAATAATATATAAATATAAATATAATGGAGAGGCATAAAGAATTATGTAATCAGTATTATACAATGGTGAAGGAAAAGAATTGGTGAAATCATATAGGAGAGAAAGAGAAGTCAATAATATACAATTTGAACTCACTATGGTTAAATAAAAAAAAAGTCATAGGCGTGCAAACGATTTAAAAAAAAAAAAAGCTACTTTGACCTTTTATTCTTCCACTATACAAGATTTGAAATGATGAGAGTGAATCTTTTGAAAATATTGATTAAGTAAACCATGAGCGACCTTTGACTTATATGATCTAAATTTTCTAAGATGTATAGCTTGTTATGTATCACTCATAAATAAATGGTTTTAGACCATAGCGCATATGATTAAAAGCGCATATGATGAAAAGCGCAGCTCATATGATTAAAAGCGCATATGATTAAAAGCGCATATGATAAAAAGCGCATGTGATGAAAAGCGCATGTGATAAAAAGCGCAGCGCATATGATTAAAAGCGCATATGATGAAAAGCGCAGCTCATATGATTAAAAACGCATATGATTAAAAGCGCATATGATAAAAAGCGCATGTGATGAAATGCGCAGCGCATATAATTAAAAGTGCATATGATTAAAAGCGCATATGATGAAAAGCGCAGCGCATATGATTAAAAGCGCATATGATGAAAAGTGCATATGATGAAAAGAGCAGCGCATATGATTAAAAGCGCATATGGTGAAAAGGATATATGATGAAAAACGCATATGGTGATTAATGAAAAGCACATATGATGATTAATGAAAAGCACATATGGTGATTAATGAAAAGAATATTGAGAAAGAATCACCAATGTTTCTTGAAAGAATTCAAGGTTATATATATGGACCAATTCATCCATCATGTGGACCATTTTGATATTTCATGGTTCTAATAGACGCATCTAGCAGATGGTCTCATGTTTGCGTGTTATCAAGCCGTAATATGGCATTTGCAAAGTTTCTTGCACAAATTATTAAATTGAGAACACATTATTCTGATTACACCATTAAAAGGATGAGACTTGATAATGCTGGTGAGTTAACATCTCAAACATTTAATGATTATTATATGTCTACAGGGATTGTTGTTGAACATCCAGTTGCTCATGTGCATACACAAAATTGGTTTAGCTGAATCAATAGATAAACGCTTGCAGCTAATAACTAGACAATTGGTAATGAGTACAAAACTCTCAATATTTATATTGGGACATGTAAATTTACATGATGCGACATTAATTCACATTAAATCAAGTGCAAGTCATAAATATTCTCCATTACCAACTTGATTTTGGTCGAGAGCCAAAGTTTTCCCACCATTAGAACATTTGGTTGTTCAGTGTATGCTCTAGTTGCACCATCACAACGCACTAAATGAGCCCTCAAAGGAGGATGGGGATATATATTGGATAGGAAACTTCTTCAATTATAAGATATATTGAACCCATGACGGATGATGTTTTTACAGCACGTTTTGCTGATTGTCTTTTTAATGAAAAATTGGTCCCTAGATTAGGGGGAGAAATGAAAAATAAAGAAAAAGATGCTTCATGATGTGAACATCAATTAAGGTATATAGAACTCGCACAAAATAATGCGAAATGAAAGTTCAAAAATAATGCATATGCAAGAACTTGCAAATTAATTACTTTATGCATTTAAAGATACAAAAAGAGTGACTAAATCATATATAATAGCAGAAAGTGCTCCAGCTCGAATTGAAATTCCAAAAGCTGGCAATAATGTCACTCATGAGTCTTTGCCACGTCTGAAACGTAGAAGACCAATTGGTTCCAAAGATAAAAATCCTCGAAAAGGAAAATCAGCTGATAATGAGGTAAAATAAAGTGTTCAAGAAGAACCACAAATCAATATTCCTTCTGCAGAGGATATTGATAAATGTAAATACATAAATTGCGATAAATTATTCAATATTATGGAACCGAAATGAAATGAAAAATCTTGATGAGATATTTTCATATAATGTTACAATGACATCATGAATAAAGATGATGATCTGGAACCAAAATCTGTCATTGAATATCAAAATGGACATGATTGAGCTCAATGGAAAGGAGCAATACGAGCTGAATTAGAATCGCTCGATAAAATAAAAGTTTTCGGATCAATCGTTATCACTTTTAAAGATGTGAAACGTATGGGATACAAATGAATTTTTATCCGAAAAAGAAATGTGCAAATGAAGTTACAAGGCAAAACTAGACTTGTAACTCAAGATTTCCTACAAAGACCATAAATGAATTAGGAGGAAAACTTATCCTCCTGTAATGGATACAATTACTTATTAGATACTTAATCAACCTGGTAGTTATTTAAATACATCTCATGGATGTTGTTACTACTTATCTGTATAGATCACTTAATAGTGATATATATGAATATACCTGAAGGGTTAAGGTATCATAAGCATCTAATGCAAAACCCAAGGGAATATATTCAATTAAATCACAACGATTTTTAAATGGGTTTATACAATCAGGACGTATGTGGTATAACCGATTAAATGACTACTTGATAAGAAAAGGGTAAACATATAAACTTATTTGCACGTGTGTTTTATAAAAACAATGTTCAGATATGTGATCGTAGTTGTTTATGTCAATTATCTTAAATAAAGAAATCTATGAAACCATTCAATTTCTAAAGAAAGATTTTGAAATAAAAAAATCAAGTATTACGTTGATTTACATATTGAGCATATGACTAATGACTTACTTATACATCAAACAACTTATACCGAAAAGTTTTTAAAACATTTTAATATGGACAAGACAAAAACCATTAAGCACTCTTATGGTTGTTATATCTCAATATTGATACTGATTCATTTCATCCTCTAACAGATCATGAAGATCTTCTTGGTTCAGAAGTTCCATATTTTAGTGCAATTGGGGCTCTTATGTATCTTACAAATTATACAAGACCTGACATTTCTTTTGCAGTTAATTTGTTGACAAGGTTCAGCTCAACCCCTACCAAAAGACATTGGAATGAGATCAAACACATATTTTGATACCTTCGGGGAACTACCGATTTATAATTATTTTATTCTAACAACTCGAAACAAGTTTTGTTTGGTTATATAGATGCAGATTATTTATCTGATCCACATAAAGCTAAATCTCAAACTGGATATGTATTCCTAAATAGAGGCACCGCAATATCATTGCGTTCTCAAAAACAAACACTTGTTGCAACATCATCAAATCATGCCAAAGTGATTGCATTACATGAAGCCACTCGGGAATGTTTTTGGTAGAGATCAATGACACAACTCGTTACTGATTCTTGTGGACTAGAACGCGATAAAAGTCCAACAACTATCTATGAAGATAATGCAGCTTGCATAGCACAGATGAAAGAAGGGTATATCAAAAGTGACCGAACAAAACACATACCTCCTAGATTTTTCTCATACACTCAAGATCTCATCAAGGACAACCAGATTGAAATGAGATATGTTCAATCCAGCAAAACTCTGCCGATATTTTAACCAAAGCACTTCCAACTGCTGTTTTCAGAACACACGTTCACAATATTGGCATGAGGCATATTCAAAAGATGTAACAGCTCATCGATGTCCATTTGAGGGGGAGTTAACTCAATGCTGCACTCTTTTTCCCTTGGCTAAAGTTTTTATCCCACTGGGTTTTTTCTTTAGCAAGGTTTTTAACGAGGCAGTACTAGTTGATCTCTAACGAAACAAAATTATCATCCAAGGGGGAGTGTTATGATATGGATGGATTCTCATTTTGTACGCATGCAGATGAATAGAGATGATTGATAATCTTGCACAGTAAAATTATGAATTATTGATTACTATTTCACCTACTCTATAATTGAAGATGAAAACGAGTAATGTACAGTTAAGTTTTAGTATTATAAATACTCACTCAATTGTAAGGATATGTACACCATTCTTCAATAAGAATTTAATCTCTTCTTTCTTACTACTAAATTATAACAATTAACCATTTATATTGATAATAACTACAACAATAATAATTAGGGTTGATTAATTAATGTGTAATAAGTGAAAAGTTATGTGATTGATTTGTAATAAATGATAAAAGTAATTATTCACCATTTGTGTATTTAGCAATCTATCTACCTATATATAGTTAATAATAGAAAAAATTTGAACCGCGCGTTGCTGCGGTTGTATTCAACGCGCGATCGAATTTGAATATACGTTGTTTGGTACCTAATATATCTAGTAGGTTGGGTTGTTTGTTGGACATGTATGTATATGTATGAAATACAGCCCGAAATATTTAGTATTTTTTTAACGATGCCCGTTTAGCGTATAGTTAGTCTCGTTGTGTTCGTAAAATTATTTCGAGTTGAACGGTGGTCTTGGAAAAATTTAACTCGCACCGAGCGAACACTATAGGGCCCGTTATTTAGTGTTTTTTTAACGATGTCCGTTTCGCATATAGTTAGTCGCGTTGTTTTCATCAGATTTTTTCGAGTTGAACGGTGGTCTCGGAAAAATTTAACTCGCACCGAGCGAGAAGATATGGCCCGTTAAAATTTCGAGTGGAGTTAGTTTCTTTTATTTTAATAAAATTATATAATTACGATTTCAACCCCCGAAAAAGTGTAAACTCGAGGGGTCGTTGTGTAAAGTAAGACGAAGTTGAGGGACCGGTTGTAGTGTGAACGCAAACTCAAAACGACGATGGGATATAACTAAAACTATAAATCTAGCCATGTGTTTTAGTATATAGGGATAATAATTAAAATCCTATAATGATGATGTTATTATTAGGACAATTCTTTTGTTAAGAAAAAAATCAAAAAGAAAAAGAAAAAAAATCTAAGCATGGTGGGTGATGTCATTAATCTAAATAATTTTGAATTAAAATTAAATCTTATTAATTAATTATCTTATTAATAATTATTTTAATTATTAAAATTAAATAATTCTGAATTATTTTAATTAATTATTTTGAATTGAGTACGAAAAGGTATAAAAGCTAGGCAGAAGGAAACTAATTCTAAATTTATATTTTAATTTGCACTTTCAAAATAAAATGACAACCAATATTATCTCTTATGATTGGATGTGGATTGTTTAATATGCGTTTTAGGTGTTTGATAAAATGTTCAGCTCACAAGTTTCTTAGTCGGACTCTATGATTTCACGGGTCATTAAACTAAATAACTTTAGCATTTACGTTCACTTAATACTTAAAATATATCATTAAACTATTTCGTTTAAACAAACCCGTAGTTCCACGGGTCATTTCACTAGTGATGTTAATGTATGTGAAAAGATCAAGTAAAAGTAACATATATCATCATGGAAATTTTTAAACAAATAGCTAACTAGGTTTTTGAAATGAGAGTTATAAACGTTTAGTGTCAAAAATGTAAATGAAAGCAAAGATTTGGACTAATTTTGAAAGTTAATGGACTTTAAGGACCATTATTGTAGAAGCTAACAAATTACACCGACCCTCTCCTCCCTAAAATATAAATATTACTTAATACTTGCATTTACAGGCGCCAAAACTAATTACAATTCCGTACTGAAAATAAAAATGATGAAGAATCCTCCTTCAAACAGGGGCGAACCTCTCTCTAGAAACTTTTCCCTCCCATCTCTCTACCTTATCTTTTCAACTTCTATTTTCAACTTGCTCTTGACCGCTACTGATACATTCCTTGGCTCTTGTTCGCTGTTATCATCATTTTGTAGCTGCTTTGGTAAGCTTCTTCTCCGGCCACCGGCACCTCGCCGGTGTTCCGGCCTTTTTCTAATTCGTTTATTTTTTCGGCGAAGTTGCTCCCTTTTTTTGGCCGGAGAATGTACTGATGGCTATAGCCGCTTCCACCACCGTTCTTGTGGTAGATGTTGCTATGGCTAGTTGGTCTTTCTTTCGTCGTCTTTTTTAATCCCTTTTTCGGCATCGGTTCCTTGCCTTCTTCCTTTCCGGCGTTGGTTGGTGGTCTTTCACCCAGTTGGTGGTAGTCACCAGTGGCGTTTCAGATCTGTTGCCTGCGGTAGGTATTTTGGCCGGACGCTGTCGGGTTTGTCTGTAATCAACTAGTTGCCGCGGTGGCTTACCACCCAGTTGGTGGTGGACACTGTTGGTGGATGGGTGATGTGGATGAGATGTGGTTTTCGGTCTATTATGGTAGCCGGATGTGGCAGGTGAAGGAGAGGGACGGGGGTTTTTGGTTGTTTTGGGTTTGGTGTTGCTGTGACTTTGTATTGCGGGTCTTATTCATCCTAGGGCACCTTCGTGTCTGGACCAGACAACGATCTCCCTGTTGGAGATCTGGAACTGGTTCTAGATCTGGAGGTGGTTTCGGATTTTTTTAGTATGGGCCCATCCTCAGACGGCTCAGGATGCTTACGGTTGCTGGGTTTTTATTATGGTTGTTGACTGTCTCGGGTTCGGTTGGCGTTCTACTGACCACCGTCACTATTGTTGGTTATTGTATTTGTTACTTCGTGTTGGTTTATGTAGTGTCGCTGTTACTTAGAGTATCTTTGTTAGCTTGTTAGGCTTGTATCTGCTTCTTTCTCATTTTCATTCCACCCGGTTGGAATTATGATTTAGCGTAGCTTTTATAGCCGTTGTTTTAGCTTTGTTTGGATGTCACTCTGTATCAGTTGTACTTATTTGATTTTCGAATCCGTTATATGTTATCGTTTTTTGCCAAAGAAAAAAAGACAGGGGCGAACCTAGCATATTACCCCCGGGATCCCGTGACACCACTAGTTGCGAATTTTTTTTTAGAAACGCTATTTTAAAATTATACATGACACCACTAAATATAATTGTAGGATCCCATAATTTTTAAAATTTATAATTTTATAATATAGGCCACTAAAATTGGTACATTATTTTATAGTATGAGTCACTAATAAATACGGAGTAGAAAAATAAAAAAATTTAACCTCTTTTATGAGACCCACCAGTCCACCACACCAGTGCACTTTTTATTTTATTGTATTTCTTTATTTTACAATACCAAATATTTAATAAGAACCTTCTTTTTGTTAAAACTCACCACACAACTTGCAGCTTACTCTTGAAGTTTCTTCAACAAAGTTTTTCTTCAACAAATTGGAAGTCCCAATTCTAACTATCGTTGTTTATAAGGTATACTATAATTTTAAAACTCTCATCCTCAAAAATAATTTATTGTTTTAGAATGTTTAGATAATCATTTACGGAGTAGTATTTTAGTTAGGGTTTACAGTTATGAGTTAACAATCTCCTAAAGTTCTAATATGATTTCCTTTTAAGATTGAAAATTGTGATCTTGTGAATGGTAATTATTTTCTCTAAATCCTAATATGATTTTATGTAAGTGTGCAGTACTTTTATTTATTTTATAATAAATGTAATTTGACAAAAATATGCAGTAATTACCATATCTGTTATTTACAAGAGTGAAAACTCTTCTCTGATTGATTATCGTGTTTAAACTCGCGCATCTATTCGTTGAGATGATGGTACTATATATACAATAGTGAGTTAGTCTTTTTTACATTGAAATATATGATAATTTGTAAAAAACTTTGATTTCTAATATGTCATACCCCCAAATAGGGCCGGGGTAAATATACCTTTTCCAATATCATTACACAGTTATATAAACGAGAACGACTCTAAATGAGACGTTTAATAAAATTAGAAATTTAATTACAGCGGGAAATGAATTGTTTTACATGGTAAACCCAAATGTAATAAATGTTTAACAATGCAAAAATATAAGTAATGTGGACTCCAATGCAACGGTAAACAAGCAACATAGGGCAACACATAAGCTATTCATCACATGAGACAAACATGCTTAAAATGTCAACACAATGGTTGAGTGAACATCATAGGTTTAATAATAAGCTTTAGACCACAAGATTTGTTTCAAAATATCAAAATATTCAATATGTCACGAGTTATAATATCGAGCTAAACATTAACCCCTGACACTGTACGGGTGTCGGTAATCATTATTATGTACCCCCTTGACGATCGGTCAATGGATAGAGACGTTACTCTCAATAGGCCTACTCACAATAATTAAGCTTGCAACATTTTAATTCCAGCAATTAACAATATTATGGCGGGGATTTGCATGTAAGAATACAAGTTAACAAAAGTCTCACGAAGTTGCATATCAAAAAGTTTAGGCACTTGTGTCTAAATTGTAAATCATTTAAAGCAAGCATGTGTCTCACCCCAAGATTTATAAAATACATTAAAATATGTAAAAACGGGGCTATGAAGTTCACCTTAGTAGCACAGAAGAGTTATTCCACAAGAGAAATGAATTAAACGGAAAAACGTGATCGGAATCTCAACCTTGAGATAGAATGTACAATCAGAGATATATCCTAAAAGACTTAAGTATAATAAATATACTAATAATGATGGTTTTCTAAAATAATTTCCATTTTCGAAAAGTTACCATTTATGAAAAGTTTTCACTTATAGTAACTTTCTAATTATAGAAAGTTCGGGTTATAATCTATAACAAGACGTTGTACACCTTTACCAAAATCTCGTTGCTATCATACAAGTCACTCTGATAGTCACTTGTTACCGGGCGCTCGGGATTCTTGACCAGAATCTGTATCATGGCATTCGAAATCCACAAGCGGTTCCCATAAGGCAACAAGGACCACCCTAGGCCATATGTAGCGGTGAGGTTCGTATATAGTGCACGTTATCTTAATTATAACCTTCACATATTATAAGTGTATAATCTTTTATTATATAGCTAAGTTAATTATATAGTTACTATTTGTATCATATAACTAATTATAGTTTAATAATTATATATGTATTATTACTCAAGCTATAATTTCCTATCTTAACTTAGATTAATTAATATCTACAATATACTAATTATTATCTCATACTATATATATATATATATATATATATATATATATATATATATATATATATACACACACACACATAAATGTATTATATTATTTGTTACTTAATTTACAAGATACTTAATAATATAGTACTTTATTAGCTCAATATTATCCATAAATACTTAAATAATTAATTAAATACCTAATAATAATATACATAATTTTTATAGTCTTAGTTAATTATAAAAATCAGTAGAAAATTTTAAGAAAGTAATTTTATAAAAATTTTATATTTATATTTGTTTCCATTCTTAAATTAATCACAAAACAAGTTTAATTCTACCTAAAATACTAAATAAACATAAATATTTATTTTTAAAATTTTTATAAGTTTCTTACAGTTAATAAACCTGTATAAAAATATTAAATAAAAGATTTCTTTATTTTTATAATTATCTCCTTATTTACCCTCTATTTACATAATAAAAGAGTTTAATTATACAATAATTATTAAATCGACCCATAAATAAATTTTTATATTTTTCTCAGACTTAGACAAATTTTATGAACCCAGAAAAATTACTTTTTATTTTTTATTTACTGTATATATTTTTATTACGAATTTCTCCTAGTTTCCATAATTAAATAACACATATTTCGTATTTAGTTTTTATAAATTATATTC
Organism: Rutidosis leptorrhynchoides; assembly: GCF_046630445.1. Lineage (NCBI taxonomy): Eukaryota > Viridiplantae > Streptophyta > Magnoliopsida > Asterales > Asteraceae > Rutidosis > Rutidosis leptorrhynchoides. The sequence continues at coordinate 720,095,540 of NC_092333.1, forward strand.
TGACCTAAATAATTAACTTAAATATCATACTTTACTGGAAAAATATTTATATAGCTTACTTAGCCTTTTTCCTATTTTTTATAAATATATATATATGTATGCCGTATATATATATATATATATATATATATATATATATATATATATATATATATATATATATATTAAATAAACGGTTTTAATTAAATAAAATATAAAAACGTATTATTAAATAGTAAAATTATTTTTCCTAGATCTTATATTACTTATTAATAATTAACATATATAGTTTAATAAACTCAATACATAATTATTATATATTTATTTATGGTTCGGCCGAAAAAAATACAAAACAAAATAAAAATAATACAAGAACAAACTAATTTTCTGAAAATTCAATTTTTAAAAACTCATTTATCAAGTTAATAATTATCATGTAAAAAGTAAATTTTATTAAGCTTGTAATAATTTAAAAAAAAATTGTTGTTGTTGTTGCTTTCGGCCGAAAAAAAAAGAAAGAAAGAAAAACGAAAAAAAGAGAAAGAAAAGAAAAGAAACTCACAAATATTATTAGGGTTTTGAGAGCTCCAAAAGTTTAATGAAAAATAATGAAGTTTAAGAGTGTATTTATAGTTGAATAATACTTGGAGAACAAGATAAATACATTCCTTTTTTAAAATACAATTAAATTTCTTTTTTATTATTATTTTCGGCCGACTAGGCCTTTTTCATTTTTTTCATTATTATTTTTATTTAATGTAACATTCTAGATTAGTTTGCATTTTATTTTTCTTTATTTAATTAACATGATTTACTATATATATATATATATATATATATATATATATATATATATATATATATATATATATATATATATAAAAGACTCACAATCAAATGATCTAGAGGGTTGACCCAAGTTTCTTAGTAATGTCTCTTAATTCTATCAGAAGGAAAGGAGGTAACTCATCAATGGCAACAGGTGGCGGTGATAGTTGTAGTGGTATATCGTCCATGACTCCTGCAAGAAAGATTCTGCAAGAAAGATTCTGGCAGCTGCAGAATTGAAGGAGTAACTACAAGAAATCGAGCTTTTGAAGTGGTTCCCTGAACCTGAAAGCATAAATCAATTTAACAATAAATATGAACCTAATCCACATGTGGGTTCGTTGTTGGTGCACCCTGATATTATAACATCAACAAGACCAGGTTTTCAAGATTCTCTATCTCTTGGACTAAACTTATACACCAAGCAACCAGAATCACAAAAACATGCAAAAGATTCAAAGTTTGAGAGCACAATTCATGCTCATGACAAACCTGAGGTTGATACCTCACCTCATCTGTAAAAAAGGTTTTAAACTTTTGGTCTTCTTTTGTAATCTTTGATAAAGTTTTTTTAGTTAAGACTACTGAATAATTTGATACCTTGATTATTGTTTATCTTCTAACAAGATACGGTGGTCATGGGAGAAGTTGGTTTCGTCATCACCACTGCCCGAGCTTTCATCATTTTTCTATTTCGTTTTCCGAAAGCTGGGCATGATACGAGCAGCTTCTTTGATTTCTTTTGCTGAATGATTATTTATCCTTTGAAAGTTTTACAGTATTAACTTTTCTACAATTTCCTGATAATATCTGCGTCACAAAAAAATACCTCTTTTCAGTAAATTAATAAACTCCTTGGATATAAATCTTACCCCAAGCTTAAATGTTTGAGATGTCTTTTTATGATCTTTGACCATTAGTTTCTCTTTGCTCTCATCATCATCATTTTCATCGTTATCTTCTCTGTTTGCATTCTTTAGAACTACTTTAATACTTGCACCTGTTCTTGGTATATATCCAAATGCTTCACAAATGAAACCTGAAACTGTCTCGTATTAATGATCCCCCATCCCTGTATACTTTAATCACAACAGAGGGAAAAATATAGTTAAACTAGTTAATAATTTAACAACCCGGATTGTGGTGTGGGATTGCGGGAGTGAAAAAGCCTCCAGACCCGACGGGGTTACGTTCCTATTTATGAAAATGTATTGGGTCCATTTGAAAGAAGACGTCATCAACTCGATACAGGAAGCGTTTCATAAATGCTCGCTGCCATACGGTGCCTCTTATGCGTTCATCTCGTTAATCCCAAAAGTTCACAACCCGATTTGCATTAAAGATATTCGACCCATATCCTTGATAGGGGCACAATACAAAAGTATTACGAAAATATTGGTAGGTAGATTGGCTTTGGTGATTGACAATATTATAAGCGAGGTCCAATCGGCTTTCATTAGAGGAAGGGAAATTTTAGACAGCCAGTTTGATTTGTTATATTCGTTTAAGATTATGAACACAACGATCTTATAAAGATTGTAATTAATTCAGATTTTGTTGGTGATGAAGTATACGATTGGAATGGAGTAAAAAAAAAAAAACAATAATTCTGGTTTTTTTATTTCTCTCTTTTTTGTGTATTTCAGTTTCAAAAATAAGAGGCATGTTCCTCTCTTCCTTTTAAAATGTAAGCTATATGACAATTGCAAATGAAGCACGTTCTGCACAATTCATGTATGCATGATCATGGGCAAATAGAGTACATGGTTGGTTGAGAATATCAAGGATGCCTTTGACTGACCATATCTTTGACTCTCGGACTCGGTCTCGGGTAATATGCATTCGGATCACTCTTCCCCTTCTTCGGCGAGGCTCGATTCCCGTTGAGCCTAGACTCTTTGATGATGACTCTCTCAGATAAGAACAATCTGTTGGGTTTTTATTTGGTTTCCATTTATGTGGAAGTTTTAGCCCAATGTTCCAAGCCCAACAAATTTAGGCCCAAAATGCTTGTTGACTTGGTCAAGCATCCTAGGCATTTTTAAACTCCAAGTGTGCAGCTGGTTTAATGATTAGGTTTAGGGTTTAGTTCATCAATAACGAGTATTAATTACTTCATTTATTGTGTCCGGATAACAACCCTAATAGTTATATCACAGAAGTATAAAACAGCAATGAAACCCTAGGGGTATTATAGTCATTTTAGAGTAGAAAAATGAGGGATGTTATATAATAATATTACCTAACTTTTGTTATATGTTTGTGTCTTTGTCGACATTTTATTTTATTTTTTGTTGTTTTTGGACTGAAAATTAACCCTCGCAAATCTCCACTCTACATTATGGGGGTTCCATCGTCCTTAGTTGATCTGGAAGCTCAAAACATGGGATGCATTGCTTCTTCCTTACCTTTGATCCATTTAGGTTTGCCTGTTGGAAAGAATATGCATAAGTCAGCCAGTTGGGAACCAATTATAGGATATACCGTTGTTGAATTTGAACCAGGAATTAATTGTTGAAGTTGATGTTGTATAATCAGAAGTTGAAGCTTCATTGACATTCGAGGTTTGTGTAATTTGTTCTAAAGAGTTTGATGGATTTTCTGTTTGAGTATTTACTTCTTCAATATGATCAAAAATATCATCCACATTTGAGCTTTCATATTGATATTCATAATCTTTATCTGTAGAATCCTCCTAATTATCACTTGGTAATAAAGGTTCCGGATTCACCTAATCAACAATTCCCACATAATCAGGTATTGCAGATAACAAACCCATTAACATCAGTCTCTTCCAAATAGAAGTTACTTGAGTCCAAGTCCTCATCAAATGGTTCATTCACAACTTCATTAAGATTTAGAATATTTGGAGATTGCGGAACGTTACCATATTTAAAGATCAAAAGTTTCAAAAAATGCCATGTAATTGATAGCTTTGTGGTCTATGGTTTTAATTGGCTATACGCACGATTCCTTAAGAAGAAGTGTAATCGGACACAATGGTTACAATCTCCCTTATATTCCTTGTAATTTTGTATCTTCCTCTTTTGTACTTTTTCTAGCACCTTGCTAGTTTTTTTTTTTTAATAAAATTTCAGCCGTTTGAAAAAAAAATATTTTGTTACCCATTTGCACAACTATGACTTTTTTGCTCAGTTGGTCCCTCTATTATACCCCAAATCGCTGGTTTGGTCCCTCAGTTTTTAATTTGGCAATCAGAGTCCCTTTATTATTTTAATTTTGCAATTGGAGTCCCTCCGTCAACTGGACATCCAAATCGAACGTTAACTCTCATCATGTGAGTTACACGTGATGGGTATTATCGGAATTAAATTTTTTTTTTTGCTATTTAATAACGCCAACGGGTAAGTCCCCACTTTCATCCTCCGCTTTTCACTCTCTTCTCACTTGAAACCCTAATTCATTTACATAACGTATTAATCAGAAATTGGAGCTACAAATCGATAACAATGGAATGCTGGTGTGGTCGACCTTGTGTAATTCGAATATCTGGCACTGAATCTAACCCTGGACGTCGATTCTATACATGTGAAAAAAAGGTAAGATTGTTTATGTTGTTTCGAATTTTATGAAATAATTAACAAGATGTTAGCATTTCCTGTTTATGTTGTTGCTCAGATCACTAGGTGCGACTTCTTTGCTTGGTATGATCCTCCAAATACAATCAATGCCCTAGCTACACTTATGAATGCCAAAATGGAAGTGGATGAAAAGCTCAAAGATGCAGAAAAAAGAGGGACGAATTGGAAGATGATGTGTATATTTAGCTGGATTGTGTTTGGTATTTATTTTTTTAGTCATTGAAAAATGTCCACCATGATGTAACACAATCGTGAACAAATCAGGGTATACATCTGAAAAATGTGTAAAAAATTAAAGTTAACAAAACAATTACCTAATAATATTTAGGGTTCCACAGAATTATGAGCTTTGGGTGCATAAAACATACCGTATAATTGGTCGATAGCCTTTTGATCAGTTTCTGATGTACGAATAGTCCATGAATCATCCATTGAATCATCCATTGATAATCAATTTTGCTTTTAGGTTTTACTTCGTGGTTAACACTATTTGGAGGGATGAGTGTGAAAATCGGTGGATACAAGTGGGGGACCATACCCGTTTGGGTTTATTCAGTACCAAGAATTAAAATTAATTCCGATATTACCCATCACGTGTAACTCACGTGATGGGAGTTAACGTTCGATTTGGATGTCCGTTAGACGGAAGACTCCAATTGCAAAATTAAAATAATAAAGGGACTCTGATTGCCAAATTAAAAACTGAGGGACCAAACCAGCGATTTGGGGTATAATAGAGGGACCAACTGAGCAAAAAAGTCCACAACTATATGAAAAAGGTCTATGTCCAAACATCTATTTATGCATAGAAATGCATATTGATCGGTTTTATGTGTTAACATATGGACTAAAAAGTACAATGCTATTAGTTAAAATTTAAAAACATGAATCAAAAATTTTATACAATAAACATTAAATGTTTTTTTAAATAATAATAAATATTAAAAAATTGTGGTCAATGGGTGTGAATAGTTGGAATTGACCAATAGGAGAGTTGTAAAATGAGGGTTGTAAAGTTTGGTGTTAAAAATGTAAATTAGAGCAAAGTATTTGGACTAATATTTGAAACCAGTTCAACTATAAGGGCCATTATTGTAGAAGTTAATAATTTGCACCGCCTTCTCCCTAAAATAAATAAATATATTTCGACTATGTATTATTATACTTACTTCATCACTAAAGCGCCAAAATAAATATTTGAAACCTGATCAAGCTTATGGTGCTAACGTACGGTATTAAAAATCTATCGTCCTTTAAGTTTGATTATTATAATTATTATTGTGTGTTTTAGTAGTGATTATGTATTTATTACTCCAATTTCAGAAAAAAAAAATGAAGAAGTTGTAGAGACCCGTCCTAATCCATCTGGACGAATACATTACATTTGATTACACCGCGAGGTACTTGACCTCTATATGATACATTTTACAAACATTGCATTCGTTTTCAAAAGACAACTTTCATTTCATCGAAAGTTGACGGCATGCATACCATTTCATAATATATCCAAATAATTGACTTAATAATAATCTTGATGAACTCAACGACTCGAATGCAACGTCTTTTGAAATATGTCATGAATGACTCCAAGTAATATCTCTAAAATGAGCAAATGCACATCGGAAGATTTCTTTCATACCTGAGAATAAACATGCTTTAAAGTGTCAACCAAAAGGTTGGCGAGTTCATTAGTTTAACATAAATAATCATTTCCATCATTTTAATAGACCACAAGAATTTCATTTCCAGTTCTCATAAATATACGTCTCATGCATAGAGACAAAAATTATTCATATGGTGAACACCTGGTAACCGACATTAACAAGATGCATATAAGAATATCCCCTATCATTCCGGGAAATCCTTCGGACATGATAAAAACGAATTCGAAGTACTAAAGCATCCAGTACTTTGGATGGGGTTCGTTAGGCCCAATAGATCTATCTTTAGGATTCGTGTCAATTAGTAGATCCGTTTACTAATTCTTAGGTTACCAAGCAAAATGGGCATATTCAGCTTCGATCATTCACCCATATAATGTAGTTTCAATTACTTGTGTCTATTTCGTAAAACATTTATAAAAATTGCACATGTATTCTCAGCCCAAAAATATAAAGGGTAAAAAGGCAAATGAAACTCACTCTACAATATTTTGTAGTAAAAATATTCATACGACGATACTGAACAATGTAGGGTTGGCCTCGGATTCACGAACCTATATCAGTTTTATATATATTAAAACACATAATAACAATTAACAAGTTTATATATTAATATTAATAGTATACTTCTTATATTAAGAATTTGTATGTTACATAAATATATAAATTAATTATATCTATTTTATATATTTTAGATGCTTAGTAGTTATATAACAGATTCTTATTAAAGTATTTTAATTAAGATATAATATAGGTTATTTATTATAAATATCATATATTAATGCTTGAAAAAAATAAATAATATATTAGAACTCATATTTATATATTCATGCTTTAATTTAAAATATAATTATATAATTATATTATTTGTAACTTAATTATAATAACTTTTTATTAAACAGAATAGTATCTAATATTAATATAGATGTAAAATATGTAAATGTGATTTGTTTATTAAAGTAAAATTTATAATACTAAAATAGTGATAATAATAATACTAATGATGATAATACTAATAATAATTTAAATGATAATTTTGTAATAATAATAATGATAACAAAAATATTAATGATAACTATAATAACCATGTAAATAATAATTTTATTCATAATGATAATAATAATAATATTAATACTAATAATACTTATCTTAATAATGATAATGATAATAATAATATCAATTACATTAATGTTAGTAATAATAATAATTAACTTAACAATAATAATAATTAATAATGATAATAGTAATTATAATAATAATAATAATAATAATAATAATAATAATAATAATAATAATTATAATAAAAATAATAAATAGAGTAAAAATTACTACCTCAAAGAAGTAGTCCTTAAAAATGCCCAAGTCATGGTTTGAACCCGCGACGTCTTGCTAACCCGTTAACACTCCTTAATTACTGATCCGTCTGTTGTATTTATGTTCTAATTAGTAAACTAACTTTCTTTTAACCAATTTTTCTGTATGTCATCTTCTTAAATAAAAACCCAATTCATCATCATCACTAATTGTGATCACCATCGTCATTATTATAATCATGATCACAACAACATCATCAAATATCATGTTTCATTACTTTATCATAATCAAAATCATATAATTATCATCTCCATTTAATCACCATCAGAGAACCATCATTTCTTAATCATCTTCATCATAAAATTATAACAACATCATCTTCATTAACATCAATTACACTCGCCATTAACATCATCATACCATTATCATAATCACGTATCATCCACTTATATGTTTTTCACTCGTTCACAGTTTCAAGAAAAAGGAACTAGAAAATCTTATTTAACCCCGTATGAATCAGTGGGTTTTATAACGCCCAAAAAGAAGCCCAACATTCGGCAAGTCCAAGAACAAATGGAACCCACGACATAGCAGCAGCCCAAAAATCATTCGGCCCAAATTGATGCAGTTTAAAACCCGACTAATTCATTCAATCGACCTGATATCATTTTGAGTTTATTTGTTTTGTAACTGTCACACAGCTCGTCACTCTATATCATTCTTAACATCATGATCCCTCAAGAAAAGTATATATATATTGTGTATGTTTATAATGGATCGTGACTAGATGTAGACCCGTTACTTTATCATTTGTTCTAATCATAAACGTCTCTTTATTGTATATAAAAAAAAAATTCACCTTTGTGATCCCACTAGTGTGTAAATGGGTGGGTATCATGGTGGATGTCGGCCTTTCTATAAATAAAAAAAATCAACAGCAATCGTATCCTTTGATTTATCAAGTGGGTGAGATGGGGTTTCGGTACCACTGGATCAAGTATAAGGCAGCTGTCAAGCAGTAGGAAATAAATCACATGTTTGTAGTTCTATGGTGATGATATGATCGAAGGACAACAGCAAAACAGTAGCAACGATACAAGTAAAAAAAAATTAGTGGTTTATGTGATGATTTGCAGGCTGTTTACATCAGCTATTAACAGTAACAGCTGCAATAGCAGTTAACGAGTAGTAGAAACAAGGATGGTTTGGTGGTACCTTGGACTGAAACAGAAACAAAAACTGCAGGTGTTAAGGTGACGGTTTAAAGTTGAAGAAGGGTGATTCATGGTGTAGGGTGGCGGGTATGGAGGTAACGAGATGAACAGATGGTGATGGTTTACAAGGTAGAGAGGGAGAGAGAAGAGAGATGGAGGGTGATCGAATAGCATCAGGTTGGTTGATTGAAGTGAACGAACTGCAGCAAAGTAAATGATGGTGATCTGGGTTGGTTTATAATCTTTACATTAGCAATCAGAAGGGTGTTCTAACTTGATGGTTTGCGGCTGCCACATGAACCGAATATAATGACCAATTCGATTGATAGTTTGTTGGATAGAACCGAAAACAGAACTGCAGCAGTAGCTAATTGATGAGCAATTGTAGCAGTCTATAGATCGAGGTGGATTGAAACAGAAAACGAATGGAAGTAGTTAGTGATCGATGATGGGGTGGTTTTTGGCTTGGAGCTCGATCAAGCAAGAGATCAAGATGATAGTAATGAATGATTGATTGTAGCAGACATGAAGATATCGATTGTGGATAATAGTGGGATTGTGGAAGACAAGGAATCACGAGCAGAGAGGAAAAAAAATATTGTGATATATCACCCTAAATTACGCGTACCATATCTGTCTTAATATTGATCAAGTTTTGTTTGGTGGTGATGATTTGATCGACAAGGTTAAACGAGTAGGTAGGAGAATCAAGGAAAAAAAATAAAGATGAAAAGGATGTAGATTGTAATGTGGTGAATATGATATGTCATATGCATATATAAGTGATATACATATATATATCTTCTTGTACGTGTAAGGAAAAGGCAATGAGTACACTAATCATGAATTAGCCACAATATTTCAATTAAACACGGTACATCACTTTAATAATTTCAATTATGGATCAAGTTAAAGCAAATGAGAATGGAATATATAATGAATGTATATAAACGTGTGAAATTAATAAGTTAGCAGCCTCATTCATGTTTCATCTTACCAACAGTTTCCACTGAGTGCTACATCGTACCCCGTGATAAATTTAGTGGCGGATAAAAGTCTTCGGATAAATTCGAAATAATTAAATTCCTTTATTTATTTAAGTCATTATGGTATAAAATTCGATCATTAATTTATTAAATAAAATCACATCAACTGTCCCACTCGATTCTGGGTAAAATATAAAAAGTTTTAAAATTTAATAACTAGATCCTTAATACATTTTTAGTAAGCCTAAAATTTATATAACTCATTTTCGGATCTTCGTTTATTTTAAAATCATATAAGTTTGTTTAAATAACCAATTTTTTTTGAATTACTTTATATTTACATAAATATATATTAACTAACAATTTAATTATTAATTCAAATCATCAAATCATATAATACTTTATTTAATATTTCTAATTATTATATATATACCTATATATATATACCTATATATATATATATATATATATATATATATATATATATATATATATATATATATATATATATATATAGGGGCATGATCAATGGGGAAGTAACCAATCGGGAGGAAGCGGGGGGAAGCAAATTTTTTTTTTTTCGTTTTTTTTAAATTTTTTTTTTCCGGCATCAAGATCACACAAAAATATGAACATTTAGAAGAGACACTTCGTGATGAATGTTATTATTTAGGCGGGAAAACGATCGACAAAAATAACATTCAAGATAATATTGTTCGTGAAGAATATGAACGTTTTTTTTCTTCATGTTTTGTGAAGTAAAATTTAGCCCGATTTAGAGTTTAGGGTTTAGGGTTTAGGGTTTTGGGTTTATTCCATAAACCCAAAACACCAAACCCTAAACCCTAAACCCTAAACTCTAAACCGTTCGTGTTAAAAACTCAATCTAAATCCTAAATCTAAACCCTAAATCTAAACCCTAAACCCTAAATTTCTAAACCCTAATATCTAAACCCTATAAACCCTAATATCTAAACCCTAATATCTAAACCCCAATATCTAAAACCTCAAAATACGCTCGAAAAACACGATAATTGTTATATATTACTTCTTCGAGCGTTTTCCCGCCAAAATAAAAACATTTATCACAAAGTGTCTCTACTAAATGTTCATATTTTCATCTCATCTATAATGTTCGTGAACAAAGTTTTTTCAAAAAACGAAAAAAAAAGTTTTTGCTTCCCCCCGCTTCCCCCCGAATGGTTACTTCCCTCTTGATCCTACCACTATATATATATATATATATATATATATATATATATATATATATATATATATATATATATATACATACATATTTATTTATAATTAATTGTTCGTGAATCGTCGGAAGCGGTCGGAGGGTAATTGAATGTATGAAACAATTCAAAATTTTTGAGACTCAACCTAACAGACTTTTTTTATCGTGTCGAAATCATATAAAGATTAAGTTTAAATCTGATTGGAAATTTCCTGGTCGTCACAGTACCTACCCGTTAAAGAAATTTCGTCCTGAAATTTGAGTGAGGTCGTCATGGCTAACAATAAAAATGTTTTCATGACGAATATGAGTTGATAGATAGAGTTTTATCATTATTGATTAATATAGATAAAACGATTCGATTATGTGAAACGTACGAGTGAAGCTGTCACAAAAGAGTGAAATGAGGAATTTAAAATTCGTATTACTTTTGACGTAGTCACGTTTGAATTCCAGAATTCAAGGGATTTAAAAGAAAATCTTGGAAATCTATAAGATCTGATTCATCGGAATTTGTGGAAATTAAGATCTCTATAATTAAATGCAATTATCTGTCTAGATTGCTTTGTCTGGTATTTTTACTATAAATGAACTTCTTCTGTTCCATTATTTTCACCACTCCAATACTTTCTTTCTCGATCCATACTTTCAATGATTTTGAATATGCTTAATCTAACTCTGGTTCTTAACCTCATTCTGACTATCGCAACAATCATTCTTCTATTCCAACTCCCACCAGAGGAATCTGTTTACTTCTACTTCGCTCTTGGGGTAATTGTGTTTTTCATACTCCCGTGTCTTTATATTGCTATTCGTATTAATGTACACGGTTTGTGATTTCAGTGTTGTTGTCGAGTTTTATATCTTCCCTTATATTTCGGAGCTCTTTGCCTTTTTATTCTCTTCTCGACCTCTAGTAAAATGAGTAATGGTTCAGAATTCGTAAGTATAGAGTTTTGAATGATTATAGTATTCTAAGCAGAAAGGAATGTATTAGCACGATTTGATTTGTCAAATTACCAGAATCCCTGAGGATAGAACTATCAAGAATATATATTTTCTTGATATGTTTGGAGGTTAAGTAGAATGAAAGAGTTATGCAACATGGTTCATGATAAAGGTATGATCTGTGATCCTTTATCACGTTCCATTAGAAACTCAGCATGACTTACTGTAATATAATCACGTTGGCCGGGCGTCATTATATTATACTAACTTATACTTCAATTCCCAATACTTCTCCACAATTCATTCATAATTTATACTTAGATTTTACAGAGGTTTCCAATATAATGGAATACAGAAAACACGAAGAGGTAGATAATTTCAGAAAAGAATATTTATGAAAATATCCTCAGAAATATCGAAGATATTTATGATGATATTTTGGAATTGCAAAGTTCGAAAGTTGATGAAGAAAAATTTTTCGCAAGATTTTAACATGACTTCGGAGCAAGATATTCTCTAAAGATTCCATTGGATCCAGATTTACCCGGATTCTTTGAATATAGGGTTTGGTCCTTGTATTTTTTTTCCTTGGTCTCCTTCATGGTTAGCTCAATCCGTTTTTCAGTACCAAAGTTTCTATCGAGCGTTCCCAATCACTCCATTCTTTATCATCAAACTCTTGGCCATTTAGGCCTTCTACAATTTTACTGTTTCCTCTGCATTTAATGTAGTCATATCTGAATCGTTGGTTATTAATCCGAGTTGTTTTCAGGAGAATTGTGTTTTTAGATGATTAAACGCTGATTGTAATCGCCAAGATACAAAGGATGTTTAAGATGAAATCAAGTGGCAACTTGAGGAAATATTTAACTGTAGTAGATGTAATTTATTTACGATATTTTAAGTCAAAATGTGTTGTAATTACTATTTCCTACTCTTTTAATACTTTTTAATTGTCCATGATAGTAGTCCAATAGTCCAATAGTTCAACCAAAACAAGTATATTATAAGGACATAGTCATATAGGAACAGTTAGCTAGGAACAGTCAGCTAAGATTTAGTTAGTATAGGTGATAATGCTAAAAACGAACATATATTTCATAGCATTTTTCCTCAAGAAAGACAAGCTTTTAGTTACAATTGTTCTATTTACAAGTGATATTCGTTTAAATAATAAAAGGTGAAGACAAAAGACAGATTCAACGAATTGAAGACGCAAACGACCAAAAAGCTCAAAAGTACAAAAGACAATCAAAGAGGTTCCAATTATTGATAAGAAACGTCTCGAAATTACAAGAGTACAAGATTCAAAACACAAAGTACAAGATATTAAATTGTACGCAAGGACGTTCGAAAATCCGGAACCGGGACTAGAGTCAACTCTCAACGCTCGACGCAACGGACTAAAAATTACAAGTCAACTATGCACATAAATATAATATAATATTTAAATAATTCTTATAATTATTTATATATTATAATAAATAATAAAAACCGTCATTCTCCGCGACTCGCGGAGTTTGAAGAGTATTTCACCGCGAGTCGCGGAGCCCCAAAAGTCAAATTTTCCTATAAAAGCAACCGAATTCTGATCGCAAATTATCATCTTTTTTTCTCCTCATTCATACGATATATTTATATTTATAATTTATATTTTAATTTTAATTTTAATTATAATTCTAATAATAAGGGTATGTTAGCGAATATTGTAAGGGTGTAAGTCGAAATTCTGTCCGTGTAACGCTACGCTATTTTTAATCATTGTAAGTTATGTTCAACCTTTTTACATTAATGTCTCGTAGCTAAGTTATTATTATGCTTATTTAAAACGAAGTAATCATGATGTTGGGCTAATTACTAAAATTGGGTAATTGGGCTTTGTACCATAATTGGGGTTTGGACAAAAGAACGACACTTATGGAAATTAGACTATGGGCTATTAATGGGCTTTATATTTGTTTAACTAAATGATAGTTTGTTAATGTTAATATAAAGATTTACAATTGGGCGTCCCTATAAATTACCATATACACTCGATCGGACACGATGGGCTGGGTATTTATATGTACGAATAATCGTTCATCTAACCGGACACGGGAACGGGTTAATAGCCACTAGAATAATTAAAACAGGGGTGAAATTATGTACAAGGACACTTGGTATAATTGATAACAAAATATTAAAACCTTGGGTTACACTCAGTCGACATCCTGGTGTAATTATTAAACAAAGTATTAAAATCTTGTTACAGTTTAAGTCCCCAATTAGTTGGAATATTTAACTTCGGGTATAAGGATAATTTGACGAGGACACTCTCATTTTATATTTATGACTGATGGACTGTTATGGACAAAAACCAGACGGACATATTAAATAATCCAGGACAAAGGACAATTAACCCATGGGCATAAAACAAAAATCAACACGTCAAACATCATGATTACGGAAGTTTAAATAAGCATAATTCTTTTATTTCATATTTAATTTCCTTTATTTTATATTTAATTGCACTTCTAAATATCGCATTTTTATTATTATTGTATTTAATTGCACTTTTAATTATCGTACTTTTTAATTATCGCAAGTTTATTTTATCGCACTTTTATTATTCGCAATTTCATTATCGTTATTTACTTTATGCTTTAATTTAAGTCTTGTATTCATTTTTAATATTTTACATTTGGTTTTAACTGCGACTAAAGTTTTAAAATCGACAAACCGGTCATTAAACGGTAAAAACCCCCCTTTATAATAATAATATTACTTATATATATATATATTTGTATTTTTATAAAAGTAAACTAATATAGCGTTAAGCTTTGTTTAAAGATTTTCCCTGTGGAACGAACCGGACTTACTAAAAACTACACTACTGTATGATTAGGTACACTGCCTATAAGTGTTGTAGCAAGGTTTAAGTATATCCATTCTATAAATAAATAAATATCTTGTGTAAAATTGTATCGTATTTAATAGTATTTCCTGCAAAAATTTAATAGTATTTTATACCACTCCGCTACCGCACCAAGTATTTTTGGCGCCGCTGCCGGGGGTCTTTCTAAACGCCGGAAGCGCAACGCTAATATATATAAAAAAAAAGAGTTTTAGTTTACTTCTATTAAAAGTCGCTTTTGTAAAAATACGTTTTAAATATTCGAAAATATAAAAAGAAAAACAAAAATATAAGTATTTTTAAGATTTTGTTAAATATTTAAGTTTTATAAAGTTTCTTTATTTTTATTTTATAACAACATAAGTTTTATTTAAGTATTTTGTTTTTATTTAAAAACATAAAAAAATATATATATAAATCTAGTTTTAAGCATTTTATTTATTAAAATTATAAAGTAGTTCTATTTTATTTAAGTTTTTAAAATATAAGTTTTTATACACATATTTTTTTTAACAGAAAAAATTAAAAACAGAAAAATAAATAAATAAATAAATAAAGAAAAACGCGTCGAATTTAAATAACCTATCAGCTGAATTTTGGAACCCCGCGACTCGCGGGGTTTGAAGCTTTGAATACCGCAAGTCGCGGAGCTGCTCTGACACGCTGACAGAACCCTAATTTCACATTAATTACGGATTATATTATAATTATTAATATAAAACCCTAATTAGGTTTTAATTAATTATTAATTTTAGTTTTTATTATTATTTTGTTTAATTAGTTTAATTAAAATATTAAATTAATAGTTTTATTAATTAAATAATATAAAAATAATATTTTTATAAAAATTGTACTTTTTACAACTTTTTGTATATTTTTATATTTTGTCCCTTTTTAATCGTTGTAGCATAATATTTGTATTTTTAGCTCATATTTAGTTTTAAACTTAGTTTTTGCTATAGTTATTTTTACTCCTAGATTTTTAGGCTTTGCCGTAAAATTCCTTAAGTGCTTTTTCTTTAGACTAAGATTTAGGTGCTTTAGAATTTTGCGACGCCTTTTTAAGTTTTAGTTTCTTTTTAAGTTATTTCCATTTGGGATTTAGTTTTTCCTGTAAGCTTTAATATTTTTAGACGACTTTTACCTATGTATCAATTATCATTCCAATTAGTAATTTCAATTTGCGATTATAATTTTAAGTTAGTTGTAGTAATAAGGTTAGGTTAGCCAAGTATTTTTAAGTTTTATAAGTTTCTTTTATTTTTTCGTCACCTTTTATTTTTCAACCATTTTTCTTTTTCGACCTTTTTCGACGAACTCTTTTTCTTTCTTATTTCTCGCTATTCTAGTTTTAGGACATAGATTTTTATTCTACTTCTTATCTAAATTTCTTAAAATTACGAAAATTTATTTTGAGTGGTTAAATTGATAGACATCAAAATTTTCTGGTTCGTAGTAATAGTTGGATTTGTACGTGGACCGGGTTATTGGAGCCAAACAGTCCTCAATTATATTGAGACCAAACGAATCCTGCCCCTCTGCTGCATCTTTTGGCTATTCAAAACGTGGGCAAAATCAGAAAAGTCTATTGATTGGATAACTTATTATAATTTTTCTTTCCTTTTTAAAACTAATAGGATATTCAGTGAATGCACCGAGCAAGACGTTCACCACCTTTTGTACGTTCACCACCTGTAACTAGATCAAGACATTTAGCAAATATAACCGCCGTTGATTTTTCTTTAGAATCGTCATCCAGTAGACCAAGTACTTCAGTTCAAATTTCCGATAATCCATTTTTTGAACCCGACCTCACAATTGAGAATCCGGAAAATATTCAGGAACGGTTCGTAGATCCTGAACCATTAAACTTTCCTCCGGAGCCACCAATTATTCAAACAGAGATTGTTGAGGAACGAACCATTAAATCAGAATCATCTAGTGATACCGATTCAACAAATTCAATTATGGAGAATCTGGAACCTTTAAGTATGGAAGACCGAATGAGAGCTAAACGCACTGGCCAAGGTCACACAATTACTCATCCAGACATTAATGCGCCATATTATGAAATCAAAGGACAAATTCTACACATGGTGACTAATCAATGCCAATTTAGTGGTGCGCCGAAGGAAGATCCAAATGAACATCTACGTACCTTTAATAGGATCTGCACACTATTTAAAATCCGAGAAGTGGAGGATGAACAGATATATCTCATGTTATTTCCCTGGACTTTAAAGGGAGAAGCCAAAGATTGGTTGGAATCGTTACCTGAAGGGGCGATCGATACATGGGACGTTTTAGTTGACAAATTTCTTAAACAATTCTTTCCTGCATCTAAAGCCGTAAGACTTCAAGCAGAAATTGTTACGTTCACACAGAAACCAAATGAAACTCTATATGAGGCGTGGACTAGATATGGAAAGTTGTTAAGAGGATGTCCGCAACATGGTTTAGACACCTGTCAAATAGTACAAATATTCTACCAAGGATGCGACATCACTACAAGAAAAGACATAGATATAGCAGCTGGTGGTTCTATTATGAAGAAAACTGAAACTGATGCTTACAAAATTATTGATAATACTGCTTCCCACTCACATGAGTGGCACCAAGAAAAAGACATCGTTAGATCATCTAAAGCAGCTAGAGCCGATTCTAGCCATGACTTAGATTCCATTTCCGCAAAGATAGATGCTGTGGAGAGACGAATGGAAAAGATGACTAAAGATATTCACTCAATACGAATTAGTTGTGAGCAGTGTGGAGGACCACATTTGACAAAAGATTGTCTCAGTATTGAATTAACAATGGAACAAAGAGAGAATATTTCATACATAAACCAAAGGCCTGGAAATAATTATCAGAATAATTATCAACCGCCAAGACCGATTTACAATCAAAACCAGAATTATAACAGAAATATTCCATACAACAACCAACAAGGTCCTAGCAATCAACAAGTATCCAATAATACTTATAATCAGCAAAGACCTAATTTTCAAAACAAACCACCACAACAAACCGATGATAAAAAGCCGAATTTAGAAGATATGATGACGAAGCTAGTTGAAACTCAAACGCAGTTTTTCACATCTCAGAAACAAACCAATGAACAAAATGCTCAAGCATTTAGAAATCAACAAGCTTCTATTCAAAATCTGGAACAAGAAGTGAGTAACCTAGCAAGGTTAATAGGTGAAAGAAAACCGGGAAGTCTACCTAGTGATACAAATGCTAACCCCCGGAGTGAAACAGCTAAAGCCATTACCACAAGAAGTGGCACA
Organism: Rutidosis leptorrhynchoides; assembly: GCF_046630445.1. Classification (NCBI taxonomy): domain Eukaryota; kingdom Viridiplantae; phylum Streptophyta; class Magnoliopsida; order Asterales; family Asteraceae; genus Rutidosis; species Rutidosis leptorrhynchoides. The sequence continues at coordinate 720,113,495 of NC_092333.1, forward strand.
ACACTTAAACCACCTGAAATACTTGTAACTTCTGATGAAGCCATTCCTACTCCACAAGAACCACAACCTGATCAAGATAAGGAAAAAGAACCGGTAGTTGAAAAGGTTAATGAAGATAATACAGTTAAGGATAAACCTTATGTTAAACCATACCAACCACCACTTCCTTACCCGAGTAAAATAAAGAAAGAGAAACTTGAAGCCGAGCAATCCAAATTCTTGGATATGTTTAAACAGATAAATGTAAATCTTCCTTTCATTGATGTGATTTCAGGAATGCCTAGATATGCTAAATTCTTGAAAGATCTAATTTCAAATAGAAAGAAAATGGAAGAACTCTCGGCTGTTACTATGAATGCTAATTGTTCAGCAGTGCTGTTGAATAAGATACCAGAAAAATTATCTGATCCAGGAAGTTTCACAATTCCATGTTTTCTGGGTAATCTTAGTTCAATAGAAGCATTGGCAGACTTAGGTGCTAGTATAAATCTAATGCCGTATTCACTATACACTAAACTAGACCTTGGAGAATTGAAACCAACCAGAATAAGCATACAACTAGCCGATAGATCAATAAAATATCCTAGAGGGATAATGGAGAACATGCTAGTTAAAGTTGGTACTTTAGTATTTCCAGTAGATTTTGTTGTTTTGGACATGGAAGAAGATTCTCAAGTTCCTCTCATATTAGGAAGACCATTCTTAAACACGGCTAAAGCAATGATAGACGTGTTCGGTAAGAAACTGACCCTAAGTATAGAGGATGAGAGTGTTACCTTTTCAGTTGATAGAGCAATGCAACAACCACAATCTGCAGATGATACATGTTATTATATTCAAACTATAGATGCACATGCAAAATTATTAGAAGAATTTCCAGAATTACAAGGAACAGGAGAATGTTCTTTAGGAGAAGGTAATGAACCAATTGATGAAGCTGAAATGTTAGCTACACTTATAGCTAATGGATATGAACCAACAACAGAAGAAATTCAAATGCTAAAAGAAGAAGACAGATATCGATACAAATCATCGATAGAAGAACCTTCGAAATTAGAGTTAAAGCCACTTCCAAACCATTTGGAATACGCTTATTTACATGGTGATTCTGAATTACCTGTAATAATATCGTCTTCTCTTACTGAAAATGAGAAATCACAACTCATTTCTGTGTTGAAAGCTCATAAACCAGCCATTGCATGGAAGATTCATGATATTAAAGGAATAAGTCCTTCGTATTGCACACATAAAATCCTTATGGAAGAAGGTCATAAAACGTATGTGCAAAGCCAACGAAGACTAAATCCTAATATGCAAGATGTAGTTAAGAAAGAGATTATTAAACTGCTAGATGCAGGTTTAATTTATCCAATCTCTGATAGTCCATGGGTAAGCCCAGTTCAATGCGTGCCTAAGAAGGGTGGCATGACTGTCATCACAAATGAAAAAGATGAGCTTATTCCTACTAGGACTGTAACAGGATGGCGTGTGTGTATTGATTATAGAAAATTAAATGACGCCACCAGAAAAGATCACTTTCCCTTACCTTTCATAGATCAAATGTTGGAAAGATTAGCCGGAAATAGTTACTATTGTTTTCTAGATGGATTTTCCGGATATTTTCAAATTCCAATAGCACCCGAAGATCAAGAGAAAACCACATTCACGTGCCCTTATGGTACTTTTGCTTACAAACGCATGCCATTTGGACTTTGTAACGCCCCTGCAACCTTTCAAAGGTGTATGATGGCGATTTTTCACGACATGATAGAAGAATGCATGGAAGTATTCATGGATGACTTTTCAGTCTTCGGTGATACATTTAAATCATGTCTAGTTAATCTGGAACGAATGCTAATTAGATGCGAAAAATCAAATCTAGTACTTAATTGGGAGAAATGCCATTTCATGGTTAAAGAAGGCATCGTTCTTGGACATAAAATTTCAAAAGAAGGAATTGAAGTGGATAGAGCTAAAGTAGATGTAATTGCTAAACTTCCACATCCCACCAATGTTAGAGGAGTTAGGAGTTTTCTAGGGCATGCCGGTTTTTACCGACGTTTCATAAAAGATTTTTCAAAAATTGCCACTCCTATGAATAAACTCCTAGAAAAGGATGCTCCATTCATCTTTTCAGATGAGTGTATCAAATCTTTTAATATTCTTAAAGAGAAACTCACTAATGCGCCGATCATGATAACACCAAATTGGAATCTACCATTTGAACTAATGTGCGATGCAAGTGATTTTGCAATGGGAGCCGTTTTAGGACAAAGGATTGAAAAACAATTTCAACCTATATATTATGCTAGTAAGACATTACAAGGAGCACAAACGAACTATACAACTACTGAAAAAGAACTCCTTGCTATTGTCTTTGCTTTTGACAAATTTCGATCATATCTCGTTCTAGCAAAAACGGTGGTCTATACCGACCATTCTGCTCTTAGATACCTATTTTCAAAACAAGATGCTAAACCAAGATTAATCCGTTGGATCTTACTCTTACAAGAGTTTGATATTGAAATTCGAGATAAAAGAGGAGCATAAAATCTCGCCGCTGATCATCTTTCTCGTCTTGAAAATCCCGATTTAGAAGTTCTAAATGAATCAGCCATAAAAGACAACTTTCCTGATGAATATCTATTGAAAATAGATTATAAAGAAATCCTATGGTTTGCAGACTATGCAAACTACTTAGTTTGTGGATTCCTTGAAAAAGGATTAACGTACCAAAGACGAAAGAAATTCTTCAGTGATATAAAACACTATTTTTGGGAAGATCCACATCTGTTTAAAAGTTGTCCCGATGGAATAATACGCCGATGTGTATTTGGAGATGAAGCTAGTAAAATATTAAACCATTGTCACACAGGACCAACAGGAGGGCATTATGGGCCTCAACTAACAGCAAGAAAAGTTTATGATGCTGGATTCTATTGGCCTACAATTTACAAAGACGTACACCTTCTTTGCAAATCCTGTGATGCTTGTCAAAGGGCCGGAAAAATAAGTCAACGTGATGAAATGCCACAAAATGTCATTCAAGTATGTGAAGTATTTGACATTTGGGGTATTGACTTTATGGGTCCATTTCCAAAATCTCATAATAATCTATATATACTCGTAGCCATTGATTATGTATCTAAATGGGCGGAAGCACAAGCTCTCCCAACTAACGATGCACGAGTTGTAGTCAACTTTTTAAAACGTCTTTTTGCGAGGTTTGGAACACCGAAAGCTTTAATAAGTGATCGGGGTACTCATTTCTGTAATAATCAACTTGAGAAAGTTCTTAAAAGATATGGAGTAACTCATAAAATCTCCACCGCATATCATCCACAAACAAGTGGACAAGTTGAAAATACCAACCGAGCTTTAAAACGTATTCTAGAGAAAACCGTAGGATCAAATCCGAAGGAATGGTCCATTAAATTGGAGGATGCACTCTGGGCTTTTAGAACAGCCTACAAAACTCCAATTGGAACCACACCTTTTAGACTTGTTTATGGAAAAGTATGTCATCTTCCAGTAGAAATTGAACACAAAGCATTTTGGGCTTTGAAGACATGTAATCTTGATTTACATGAAGCCGGACGTCTACGATTAAGTCAACTAAACGAATTAGAAGAATTAAGACATGAAGCATACGAAAATTCGTTAATCTATAAAGAAAGAACGAAGAAATGGCATGATAAAAGAATCAGAAGTTCAAAAGAATTTAAAGAAGGAGACAGAGTTCTTCTTTTCAATTCACGATTCAAGCTATTTCCTGGAAAATTGAAATCAAGATGGTCTGGACCATTCATAGTCAAAAGAGTTTTCCCATACGAAACGATAGAATTAATAAATTCAAATGGGATTGAATTTAAAGTTAATGGTCACAGAGTTAAACATTACATACATGGTCCGATGGAAGTCGACAACGAAGTTAATCACAATTTCGACACCACAGCTAACTAAGTGTGGGGAGAATCAAGTCTTTAAAGGATAATATGTATTTCTGATAGAGTTAGATTGTCTGTTTTCGTGTAGTTCTCGAAAATGGAACCCGAATGGTCTTTTCCTAGCAGACCCTAAAGAACTAGTCTTCTCCCCCCATTCTGAATTTTTATTTTTTTTTAGGTTTTTACAAAATGAAGACTGCCTGTGAACTAAACCATGGTCTAATGCTACACGCTTTGATCACTAAAAGAAATAATGACATACTACCAAGTGAAATAGTATCAGTAATCAGAGAAAGAATGGATGGAGTTAGAAAAGAATCCAGATGCGAAGATAATAAGTTACAATTTGGTAAAGGAAAATCAAAATCCGCAGCGAAAAGAAGAGCACGACACCTAGAAAGATGTCACAAATGCGGAAAATGGTCACATGGAGGTAAATGTTCAAATAATCAAACCTATTCAAATACCGAATTTGTTACTTTATGCAGAGACGGACCGTTCATATGTTTAGAAGAAAAGACACTGAATGCTCGAGGTTACGCCTATGTAGCCATGGAAAACCAATTAAACCGACTATCTTATGAATGGGATAGATCATATAACTAAGAAATCTATTCCACAGGTATGTCTGTACAGTTTTTATTTTTATTTTTATTTTTAACCTTTTGATAATAAACGCTAATTTGTTCGCTAAAAAGTATTAAATGGGTATTGAATAAAATTAGGTTTGGCGACCGAAATTATTGATATCATTCAAAAAAATTTATTACATCACTGCGAAATTTAACGTTTATTCTTAAGGTATAAATATCTTTAAACAATCAACCCAAAATATTTCAAAAATTCGTCATGAGTTAAATTAGGTTTTGGAACCGAAATTACTTTACCGAAAAGAGGGGCGCATATTTTTGATAATATTTGATTGATTAAAGTGGGATAAAAAGCCAAAAAGATTTTTAATTTTATTTTTACCATGTTTTTAAAATTAATATTTAAATCTTAAATTAATATTGTAAACTTTGTAAAAAAAAATATATTTTTAAAATTGTAAATATTTGAAAAATTAATATAAGTTTGGTATGAATTTATAATATAAATTTTTAAATTAAGTTTGGTGTGAATTTTTAATTTTTAAAAAATATAAATTTTTAATTTTATGCATTTCGAATTTTAAGTTTGGTGTGAATTTTTAATATAAATTTTGAATTTTATATTTAAGTTGTGTGAATTTAAAAACAAAAATTTACTTTATCTCATTAAGTTAAAAATATGATTTTTAAAATTCGTCTTAAGTTGAAGACTAGGTCTTTGAACCGAAATTGCTTTACCCGAGAGAGGGACGAGAACTTTTATTATCATTATTTTTAATCTCGTTGAATTAAAGTATGCCAAAAACATTAAAAAACCCCAAAAATCTTAGCTTTTAAAACAATCGCTACAAAAAGACAAATTTTAAAATTTTGTCGAGGGACGGACTAGGACATCGATCCGAAACGACCTCGTCCTAAATAACAAGGGAAACAAAATTTTAAAATTAAGTACTTAATTGTTTCATAAGTTAATGATTATATAAAATATATATATATATATATATATATATATATATATATATATATATATATATATATATATATATATATATATATATATATATATATATATATATATAGCAAACTCCGCGACTCACGGAGTTTGAAGGCTTAAATGCCGCGAGTCGCGGGAGTACCGGATTACAGAAAAAAAATAAAGAGCTGCAACAGCTCAGTTTCACACTCCACAACTCAAACAAACTGCGAAAAAAAACCCACGAAAAACCCGAAAAAAACCCCCCAAAATCACAATTTTTAACCGTTAATCACCAAATCTTTTACTAAAATCATGTTGAGAAGGATGCTATCTAGGAATTACTCAAGAAAAACGGTAAATTTCTACACCTAAACACCATTTAATCCGAAATTAGTGTTCTTGAGCAATTTTTTCCCCAATTTGATTTTGATGCTTTTTAGTGTAATTAGGCTTAAATTGTTTATGTATTATGCTTGTATAACCTAGATTGATGCTATTTAACATGATTAGAAGCCTTAAACTTCAAATTTTGAATAATCTAGGGTTTGTGTTCTTGAGCAATTTGGGGCTTTTTGATATAAACAGGTTATGGCCGATTTTTGTCATGAATTATTGCTAAATTAAGTAGTGTAACATGTTTAGGTAGTTAAATGATCCAAACTTTGAGCCTAAACATGATTTTGAGAATTAAAGTGGACTTTTTCAAGTCTAAAATTCATGAACTTGATTTTTGAAAGATAATGCCATTTGAAACTTGTTTAATTGCTAGTAATGATTATTTTGACATGTTATTTGAGTTGAATGCTTATGAACTTGGCGAACATTTTCGTATATGCTTATTTGAAAAAGTGTAGATTTGATAAAAATGTGAAAATAAGCTTAAGTTTAAAATGTCATTGTAATTATTTTGATTGATGATTTTACTGACACTAATGCATATTTGGATGCACAAAAATTGTGTTTGATGTGTTTTGCAGACTGAAAGGGGTGAATCTTCGTCCCAAGCCCGTAATGCTCCTGCTGAGAATGCGGAACAACAGGAGGTGGATAACTACTACAAGCAGGATATACCTCATCCAGTCATGACCTTTTCCGATATGCACTTGGAAGAGTTGCACCCGAACCTGAGATTTGACAGACTTTGGATAGATTATCCAAAATATCAAAGGGGTTTGCATACTCTTCATTCTAAGGTTGTTGAGGTACCGAGGGTCATAGAATGGGGACCCTTAGAAGCTGTAGAATTGGCCGGACAAATTAGGGAATTACTTGTACAGAGGTATGGTAATTCTACTTTTAATGACTGGGTACGTTTATTCACCATGCGTAGACCTGTATATAAAGTATGGTGTGAAGAATTGTTGTGTAGTATAGAGTTGAATGATCGGGTAACTAGTTTAACCGATCGTTCTTTTATTAGATTTTTGTTAGGCGGTTCGATGCGCCACATGTCTTTACTAGACATGGCTCAGGCTTTACGTATATATACGCCTGAGGAGTTAGCATCTGCCGATTGAAGAGGGTTGATACTAAACGGTAGAAAGATAGTTGAAAATTTTGATACACACGGTGTGTGGAGTCAAATGACAAGCCATCACCATTTCAAAGGGGGAAATTACTCTTATTTGGATATAGATAGAGCCGAATTAAGAGTGATACATAGGTTTTTAGCTAATTCGATTACACAAAGGGGTAAGAACAAGGAAAAAGTAAATGAACAGGATTTGTTTTACCATATGTGTATTCGAGACCCACAAAGCGCTGTAAGTATACCGTATTGTGTGGGTTATTATTTATCAGCTATGGTTCGGGGGATGCGACCGCATAGCATAATAGGAGGTGGTATTTTTATTACTTTGATTGGTGAATATCTCGGTGTGGATATAAGTCGGGGGAGATTATTAGTAGAAGAACCAGAACCCCGCGATACTATAGGTTTAAATGTATACCATGGTGCGAAAGTTTTGAAGAGGAGAAATAACGCCGCAGTACGATACCATGGTAGACATCCACAGGTGGAGAGAAACCAACAGCAAGGTAATGTAGGAGGGGGGAATGAGATGCAAGAAATGCAAAGGTTTATAGCTTCTCAGGAATACGAAAATGCTAGACAGAGAGCATTTGAAGATTGGCAAGTTCATCAGAACCAAATCATAGCTCATTGCCAACATATAGGTAGAAACTATATTCCTACACCGAAACCCATCTTCCCTCCCTGGTCTATAGAGATGCAGCCACCATATCCTACGTATAACCCTGCCGAAGCATTCTATAGCACCTATGGTTATGCCTGGAACCCCTATTGGTACCAGTATCATCCCTAGTATACTTATTATTTTTTTTTTAATTTGTAATGATTGATACGTTTAATACTTTTGTTAATATTGTAATAGTTTTTATAATTGTCTAACTTTTATTCTTAGATTTTAATAATTTTTGAATGTGGGGTAATATACCAAACTTCAAAAATATGTATATATGGTTGCAGTTTATCTTATGTACACAACAGGGTAAAAAACACATTTTCAAAGACTGGCATTAAGTTCAGCAAACGCAACTAATTTTGACGACAAGATGCAAAATATATGTGAAATAACAACAAGACGGAATGAACAAATGATGTGCACCATTTATCATTCAGCAAACAAACGCCAATATATTTGGAAACTTTGGTAAAAATTTAATCATTTTCACACAAATCACCCTCAATAATTTAAATTATTCCTGATTTCTTGCAAATGAGGGCATTGCAAGATCTTAAGTGTGGGAAGGGGTTAAATTCTTTCGGATTTTAAATTTTTTTACTTTATACACTTGGTTACCATTAAAAATACTAGTAAAGCAGTAGTTGTATTAGAATCTAGTGCTCTCTGATAAAAAAGAACAGCCCTAGTCTTATATACTAACTACCCAATTCTAGTAAAAATTTTCAAAATTTTCAATTAAATGAACTCAAAATCATGTTTATACATATTTATGAACGATAAAACTAGGTTTTAACACCGAAATTATTGTAACCTCGGAAAGGACATAAATTGAGAAACAAACCAAAATGTTAAAATTCATTTAAGAATGGAATAGAGGAGAACAAAAAGGCAAATAAAAGAAAATAAAAGCCAAGTGTGGGAAAACTTTACCAAGTTATTCAAAACATATATCACATATTTTTGTACAAACAATTGAAAATACTTTTGTTTTGGACGATAATCAACTGTTTTACCCGAGGAAAGAAAAGAAGAGATGGATCTACACGATGAATCAATTCCATCATTAAAAGGAAGTAAAGTCTTCCGAAAAAGAAACGCGCTTCTTGATTTAGGTCATGAAGTTGTCGTCCAGACCAGCTGTAGGTTGACGAAAAATCTAGAAAAGTCATCACTAAAATCAGCAGGAAATCCACGGACCTCAGCATTAAACAGGCTCGCCAAGTGGTCAGATTTATCCTAACCATGAGAAGGATTTATCTCGTACAATGGGGGGCACCATGCAAATTAGCTGGATAAGACTAATGAATCAGATCCCCAGAAAGGATAATCTCCTTAAAGATTAAAAATCAGCTTTTAAGACTGATATTACTCAATCCTTGAGATTGACCTTAAAGATTGAGAATTCAAACTCATGGAATTCAATGATATCTAAACTCGAGCTTGAACGAAAAAATATTTTGATCAAAATTATAAACCGATTTGTTTTCTGAAAACCCTATTTTCAATGCGTTCATTACCATTGAACGTAAAATCCTAGGAATTCACCTGGAATTCATTAGGTCACCTGAACTAAATCGGGTGTCAACCGTAAGAACGGTGGTTGCATAGTGGTAAAAGACAGGACCTTGTGCCATACCGAAAAAAAAAAATTATTATAAGGGTGAGCTTTACTATTGCTCCTACCAAGGATAGTAATTACGTCCGACACGTTATAGACCATAATTAAAAGCATATCAGGGGACATTGCCTTAACAGTTGCTTGTTCAACGCTTTCCTTTCAACCGGACGGTAGTTTACCGAAAGGTAATATACGGGACAAGTAAACTGGACGTGTTGCTTTCCAAATACAAGGTTAGCAAGTGGATGACACAAAACCGCAAGTTTTGAGCTAAAATTTTCAAATCTGAAACCCACCAAACCCACAAAAATATTTTGCAAACACCGGTAAAGGGTTATTCCGGAAAACTTATCTAGGGTAAAAACTAGATTTAATTTTCAAAAGATCAAATGTTTTCATAAAGATCTAATTTCCTTAATGGATCTAAATTTTTATAGTCATGTGGGACTGTAAACCATATCGTTACTACCATTGTTTATACCGCCGTATAGAAATCACTGATGTACAAAGTGTGAAGAATAAAGAAGTGATTCTAGTATTTCAAGACGATATTGCTTGAGGACAAGCAACGCTTAAGTGTTGGAATATTTGATAATGCTAAAAACGAACATATATTTTATAGCATTATTCCTCAAGAAAGACAAGCTTTTAGTTACAATTGTTCTATTTACAAGTGATATTCGTTTAAATAATAAAAGGTGAAGACAAAAGACAGATTCAACAAATTGAAGACGCAAACGACCAAAAAGCTCAAAAGTACAAAAGACAATAAAAGAGGTTCCAATTATTGATAAGAAACGTCTCGAAATTACAAGAGTACAAGATTCAAAACGCAAAGTACAAGATATTAAATTGTACGCAAGGACGTTCGAAAATCCGGAACCGGGACTAGAGTCAACTCTCAACGCTCGACGCAACGGACTAAAAATTACAAGTCAACTATGCACATAAATATAATATAATATTTAAATAATTCTTATAATTATTTATATATTATAATAAATAATAAAAACCGTCATTCTCCGCGACTCGCGGAGTTTGAAGAGTATTTCACCGCGAGTCGCGGAGCCCCAAAAGTCGAATTTTCCTATAAAAGCAACCGAATTCTGATCGCAAATTATCATCTTTTTTTCTCCTCATTCATACGATATATTTATATTTATAATTTATATTTTAATTTTAATTTTAATTATAATTCTAATAATAAGGGTATGTTAGCGAATATTGTAAGGGTGTAAGTCGAAATTCTGTCCGTGTAACGCTACGCTATTTTTAATCATTGTAAGTTATGTTCAACCTTTTTACATTAATGTCTCGTAGCTAAGTTATTATTATGCTTATTTAAAACGAAGTAATCATGATGTTGGGCTAATTACTAAAATTGGGTAATTGGGCTTTGTACCATAATTGAGGTTTGGACAAAAGAACGACACTTGTGGAAATTAGACTATGGGCTATTAATGGGCTTTATATTTGTTTAACTAAATGATAGTTTGTTAATGTTAATATAAAGATTTACAATTGGGCGTCCCTATAAATTACCATATATACTCGATCGGACACGATGGGCGGGGTATTTATATGTACGAATAATCGTTCATCTAACCGGACACGGGAACGGGTTAATAGCCACTAGAATAATTAAAACAGGGGTGAAATTATGTACAAGGACACTTGGTATAATTGATAACAAACTATTAAAACCTTGGGTTACACTCAGTCGACATCCTGGTGTAATTATTAAACAAAGTATTAAAATCTTGTTACAGTTTAAGTCCCCAATTAGTTGGAATATTTAACTTCGGGTATAAGGATAATTTGACGAGGACACTCGCATTTTATATTTATGACTGATGGACTGTTATGGACAAAAACCAGACGGACATATTAAATAATCCAGGACAAAGGACAATTAACCCATGGGCATAAAACAAAAATCAACACGTCAAACATCATGATTACTGAAGTTTAAATAAGCATAATTCTTTTATTTCATATTTAATTTCCTTTATTTTATATTTAATTGCACTTCTAAATATCGCATTTTTATTATTATTGTATTTAATTGCACTTTTAATTATCGTACTTTTTAATTATCGCAAGTTTATTTTATCGCACTTTTATTATTCGCAATTTCATTATCGTTATTTACTTTATGCTTTAATTTAAGTCTTGTTTTCATTTTTAATATTTTACATTTGGTTTTAACTGCGACTAAAGTTTTAAAATCGACAAACCGGTCATTAAACGGTAAAAACCCCCCTTTATAATAATAATATTACTTATATATATATATATTTGTATTTTTATAAAAGTAAACTAATATAGCGTTAAGCTTTGTTTAAAGATTTTCCTTGTGGAACGAACCGGACTTAGTAAAAACTACACTACTGTATGATTAGGTACACTGCCTATAAGTGTTGTAGCAAGGTTTAAGTATATTCATTCTATAAATAAATAAATATCTTGTGTAAAATTGTATCGTATTTAATAGTATTTCCTGCAAAAATTTAATAGTATTTTATACCACTCCGCTACCGCATCAATAGGTTTAAAATTTTACATAGTTAATTAATTGGTTACTAATCAATTTTATTTTGTTCATTATTTTCTTCAATATGTCACTTGTCAAATCTTGACTTGAATTTTGATCGGCAGAAACTCGTATATGAAATTGAATTGGAATGAAAATTGTTATTCTTTGGTGAACGGATACGTATATGTGTGGATTTGAGCAGTATTGTTAATGACTGCTGATTCAAAATTGAAGAATGTACAGTGTAACTTATTAATGTGAAATCTAAATATTCCTCGGGTATTACCTACCCGTTAAAATATTTTCACCGTTAACAGTTTGTACAAGAGAATCTTTTAATTACAATCTTTATGAAAATATATATACATATATATTTTCTTCAGATGAAATCATGAATTTAATGAGTTAATATGATATTAAGCTCATTTGATTTTTGGTTAGAACTAGAATACATGATCTCTAAAACTTTTAGAAATCACATATTCTTCGCAGAATATTTCTCCAATGAAGTTATGGATCAATACTTCATCGTTCATTATTGTGGGTACTCCTTGGTATCTATGGTGCGTATGATGTTGATGTTCGTGGGACAGATTGTGAAATCGAGGCTTGGGATATGGATGTTGAGGCTTGTGTTGTTGGTGGTATTGGTGCTATTGGTGCTGATGCTGGTGGTGCTGTTGATGTCGATGATGTTGTTGAAGCTGGTAATTTTTGCACCATAATTTCCAAAGCCACTACTCGAGCGCGAAGCTCGTTGACTTCTTTTACTAACCCTGGCTGGTTATCAGTGTGAGGTGGAGGTTGGATACCTTCTCTAGTTCCGTTAATGGTAGCCTCAAGATGAAAAATTCTCGCAAAGAGGGTATAAACAGTGTTGCGAACAGGTTCACCAGTGAGCGGGTCGAGTACTCCGATGTTAGGCGGTTGATTCGGCTCATGACATGGAGTACCTTCTTCCCTTCTCCATAGGGTGAGTATGTGGCGAACCCACCCTCATTTTCTCCAGTAATCACGGTAGTTGATCGGTTGGTGCGCTCCCGTCACGCTGTCTTCGGAGTCAGATGAACTTGGTCGATTTGTAGAGGCCATCTTACGCGATCACAGAAAAGATTTTTGGTATAAAACGTTTAGTGACAGCAAATGATAGTTGGATGGTACTCTTAGTGCATAATATGCATAGATATATATAGTACCAGGATCCCTTAAATTATGGAGAAATTTATGGAAGATATCAGGCAAAGTTTACCGTAATAGATACGCTAAGATATAAATATGCAGATACGCTAAGATATAAATTTTGTCTATACACTATTCAGGCAATCAATGCAGTAAGATATGTCCAGACTAAGAATGATAAGCAGATAATTTCCTAAGGATGATAATAGGTAATCTTCGACACTAAATGATAAGCAAAACTTTTGACAATGCAGACATGGTCGAAGTCCAGACTCACTAATGCGTCTAAACAACTATCAGTTAGACACACTAATGAAAGACCTGGTTTGCTAAGACCACTACTCTGATACCACCTGTAGAGACCCGTCCTAATCCATCTAGACGAATACATTACATTTGGTTACATCGCGAGGTATTTGACCTCTATATGATACATTTTACAAACATTGCATTCGTTTTCAAAAGACAACTTTCATTTCATCGAAAGTTGATGGCATGCATACCATTTCATAATATATCCAACTATAATTGCCTTAATAATAATATTGATGAACTCAACGACTCGAATGCAACGTCTTTTGAAATATGTCATGAATGACTCCAAGTAATATCTCTAAAATGAGCAAATGCACAGCGGAAGATTTCTTTCATACCTGAGAATAAACATGCTTTAAAGTGTCAACCAAAAGGTTGGTGAGTTCATTAGTTTAACATAAATAATCATTTCCATTATTTCAATAGACCACAAGAATTTCATTCTCAGTTCTCATAAATATACGTCCCATGCATAGAGACAAAAATCATTCATATGGTGAACACCTGGTAACCGACATTAACAAGATGCATATAAGAATATCCCCTATCATTCAGGGAAATCCTTCGAACATGATAAAAACGAATTCGAAGTACTAAAGCATCCGGTACTTTGGATGGGGTTCGTTAGGCCCAATAGATCTATCTTTAGGATTCGCGTCAATTAGTAGATTGGTTTACTAATTCTTAGGTTACCAGGTAAAAGGGGCATATTCGGCTTCGATCATTCACCCATATAATGTAGTTTCAATTACTTGTGTCTATTTCGTAAAACATTTATAAAAATTGCGCATGTATTCTCAGCCCAAAAATATAAAGGGTAAAAAGGCAAATGAAACTCACTCTACAATATTTTGTAGTAAAAATATTCATACGACGATACTGAACAATGCAGGGTTGGCCTCGAATTCACGAACCTATATCAGTTTTATATATATTAAAACACATAATAACAATTAACAAGTTTATATATTAATATTAATAGTATACTTCTTATATTAAGAATTTGTATGTTACATAAATAAATAAATTAATTATATCTATTTTATATATTTTAGATGCTTAGTAGTTATATAACAGATTTTTATTAAAGTATTTTAATTAAGATATAATATAGGTTATTTATTATAAATATTATATATTAATGCTTGAAAATAATAAATAATATATTAGAACTCATATTTATATATTCATGCTTTAATTTAAAATATAATTATATTATTTGTAACTTAATTATAATAACTTTTTATTAAACAGAATAGTATCTAATATTAATATAGATGTAAAATATGTAAATGTGATTTGTTTATTAAAGTAAAATTTATAATACTAAAATAGTTGTGACGATCGCTCCAAATTCATATGGACGAACACGTCATTCATCGATTTCATTGCGAGGTATTTGACCTCTATATGATACGTTTTGTAAACATTGCATTCTTTTGAAAAGGCACACCATAAATGAATATTTAAATCAAAGGTTTTCGAGATCTGATGATTTCTACATATAGACAATCACCATAAATAATAGTTTACAATAGTACTTCCGTTGACAATGCAGTCAAAATAAGATACATGGTGATGATTTGGTGAAGGCAACGTTTCCTTGAAAAAATATGCCATGTAAGACTCCATGCACATAGCTTGTCTAACATATAATCAAACAGCGGAAGACTTCTAGGGAACCTGAGAATAAACATGCTAATAAGTGTCAACACAAAGGTTGGTGAGTTCATAGTTTTAATGTTTCGTATAATTTGTATATAAAGGTGGATCACAAGATTTCAGTTGTTTCATCCAGAAACGTTTATCAAAATATTCTACGAAATTGAGCACCCTGGTAACTAAACTTTAACGTATATATAATTTGTACCCTTTGTATAATCATCTTAATAATACACGCAAACCAACATGTACGCTTCTCAAATAGCATACATCCGTTAAAAGGCTAGTGCTCTAGCTCGGACGGGGATATCAAGCCCTATGGATCCATATATAAATACTCGCGCCCACCAGTTCTTATAACCGGCAGTTACTAGTTACCAAAGCTAAGGGATTTTCAGTTCAAACTCGGTGTAGAATTTAGTATGTACTTGTATCCATTGCGTTTAAAATAAAGTGCATGTATTCTCAGCCCAAAAATATAGATTGCAAAAGCAATTAAAAAGGGAGCAAATGAAACTCACCTTAGCAGCATATAAAGTCGTTCACCAAAATGTGATCGAAACTCGGATTACCAAATAATCGTAGATCTCAACCTAGAGAACATATGTTGGTTAATAAATGTCTATCAAGCTAGGTCAGGTCATAGTGTATCACAATCCTAATGCTCGAGATCGACATACAAAAGTTATCCAAAGTCGTTTCAAAAAGTCAATTTTGACATTAGTTCAATAAAACGAGACATACCTTATATAAGGAGTCATTTACTCGGTTGGTAATATTCAAAAATCCATTTTATCAATCTCGTAAACAAGTTGTTTAAATCTTAATTGAAGATTCAAAAGCAATTTCAATTAACGTCAATCATAATTCAGGTGATCATATCTCTTAATCCGTTCATCGAAACTATTCGATATCTAAATGAAAAGTCATTGATTTTTCGCCAGCTTTCCAAAAACATGCATATCATATACCTTTTACCAGTAACATATGTATTTAATTCGTGATTCATCATAAACTGTTTAACGACGAAATTTAGCATACAAGCATGTATAAATATGTATACTCGAGCACTAGACATGGATACACAATTAATATATAAAAGATAAAATATGAGTGCTTACGTATCAATATTAAGATTCAATATTGTAGGAAAGTACGTAGACGTAACGGAGATGATAAACACTAGATTTGATTCATAAATATACCCCCGAACATTACCCATAACCTCCTTGGAAATAACCCATAATTTCCTTAGCTCTATCCCGCTTGAAAACCATTTTGAAAGTGACACGCTCATAACCTCGTCGTAGTATTTTATGTATAATACTAATTAATAATATTAATAATAATAAGATTAATAATAATATTAATCTTAATAATAATAATAATAATAATAATAATAATAATAATAATAATAATAATAATAATATTAATAATATAAATATAAATAATAATACGGAGGAATGAAGAATGAAAAGTGAATCAGAAATCAGAAAACATTCGAATTTATAGATGTGGCCAGATTTCTGACCCTATGCGATCGCATGAGTTTTCAGTGTTTTTGCCATGCGATCGCATGGCCACCTTTTCCGTTTTTGTTTGCTAGTTCGTCGACATCAAATAGTGTTTTACTGCAGCAAATAGTGCGGTACTGTAGCAAATAGTGTACTGTAGCAAATAGTGTTTACTGTAGCAAATCACTGTAGCAAAGTCGTTTTTCACTGTAGCAAAGTACGGTTTCACTGTAGCAAATAGTGTTTTACTGTAGGAAAGTCGTTTTTACTTGTACATATATATATACATACATATAATTGTTCATGAATCGTCGAGAGTAGTCAAAGGTAATTGTATATATGAAACAGTTCTAAAATTTTGAGACTCAATCTAACAGACTTTGCTTATCGTGTCGAAAACATTAAATCATTTAAAGATAAAGTTTAAATTTGGTCAGAAATTTCCGGGTCATCACAGTACCTACCCGTTAAAGAAATTTCGTCCCAAAATTTAAGTGAGGTCATCATGGCTAACAATAAAAATGTTTTCATGACGGATATGAGTTGATAAATAGAATTTTATCACCGTTGAATTATATGGATAAAACAATCCGATTTCTCGAAGCGTATGAGAGAAGTTATCGTAAAAGAGTGAAATGAAAGAATAGAGATTCGTCTTAACTTTTGACGTAGTTACGATTGATTTCCGGAATTTAAGGAATAGAAAATCTTCATAATCTAAATAAGATTTGATTCTTCGGAATTTGCGGAAATTAGGATTTTCTTTGATTAAATGCGTAATCTGCCTCGATTGCTATGTCTGATATTTCGCTATAAATTGACCTCTTCCGTTTCATTTATTTTCACCACTCCTATAATCTTCTTTCTTATTTCATACATCCCAATAGATTATGAAAATGCTTAATCCAGTTCTGATTCTTGATATTTTCCTGGCTATCGTATCCTTCATTCTTCTTTTTCATCTGCCACCAGAGGAAGTTATTTTCTTCTACTATTACCTTGGGGTTATAGTGTTTTTCATTCTCCCGTGTCTTTATATTGCTATACGCATTGATATACACGGTTTGTAATTTCAGGGTTGTTATCGGGCTTTATATTCTCCATTATATTTCGGAGCTTCATGCTTTCGTTTTCTCTTCCCGACCTTAAGTCAAGTGGATAATGGTCCAGAATTCGTAGGTATGAAGTTTCAGATGAACATAACTAATGTTCTAAGAAAGAAATGGTAATAGTACAATCTGACTTGTCAAATTACCAGAATACCTCGAAAAAGACCGAATCATTAAGAAAATATTTTCTTGATATTTTTAGAGATTATATAGAATGAAAGAGTTATGTAACATGGTTCATGATGAGGGTATGATCTGTGAACCTTTATCACGTTCCATTAAAAACTCAGCATGATTTACTGTAATATAATCACGTTGATCAAATGTCATTATATTATACTAACTCATGCTTCAGTTCCCAACACTACTTCAAAGACATCCGCGACGTCCCGCTAACCCGTTAACACTCCTTAATCACTGATCCGTCTGTTGTATTTATGTTCTAATTAGTAAACTAACTTTCTTTTAACCAATTTTTCTGTATGTCATCTTCTTAAATAAAAACCCAATTCATCATCATCACTAATTGTGATCACCATCGTCATTATTATAATCATGATCACAACATCATCATCAAATATCATGTTTCATTACTTTATCATAATCAAAATCATATAATCATCATCTCCATTTAATCACGATCAGAGAACCATCATTTCTTAATCATCTTCATCATAAAATTATAACAACATCATCTTCATTAACATCAATTACACTCGCCATTAACATCATCATACCATTATCATAATCACGTATCATCCATTTATATGTTTTTCACTCGTTCACAGTTTCAAGAAAAAGGAACTAGAAAATCTTATTTAACCCCGTATGAATCAGTGGGTTTTATAAGGCCCAAAAAGAAGCCCAACATTCGGCAAGTCCAAGAACAAATGGAACCCACGACATAGCAGCAGCCCAAAAATCATTCGGCCCAAATTGATGCAGTTTAAAACCCAACTAATTCATTCAATCGACCTGATATCATTTTGAGTTTATTTGTTTTGTAACTGTCATACAGCTCGTCACTCTATATCATTCTTAACATCATGATCCCTCAAGAAAAGTATATATATATATATATATATATATATATATATATATATATATATATATATATATATATATATATATATATATATATATATATATATATATATATTGTGTATGTTTATAATGGATCGTGACTAGATGTGGACCCGTTACTTTATCATTTATTCTAATCATAAACGTCTCTTTATTGTATATAAAAAAAAATTCACCTTTGTGATCCCATTAGTGTGTAAGTGGGTGGGTATCATGGTGGATGTCGGCCCTTCTATAAATAAAAAAAATCAACAGCAATCGTATCCTTTGATTTATCAAGTGGGTGAGATGGGGTTTCGGTACCACTGGATCAAGTACAAGGCAGCTGTCAAGCAGTAGGAAATAAATCACATGTTTGTAGTTATATGGTGGTGATATGATCGAAGAACAACAGCAAAACAGTAGCAATGATACAAGTAAAAAAAAAATTAGTGGTTTATGTGACGGTTTGCAGGCTGTTTACATCAGCTATGAACAGTAACAGCTGCAATAGCAGTTAACGAGTAGTAGAAACAAGGATGGTTTGGTGGTACCTTGGACAGAAACAGAAACAAAAACTGCAGGTGTTAAGGTGACAGTTTACGGTTGAAGAAGGGTGATTCATGGTGTAGGGTGGCGGGTATGGAGGTAACGAGATGGACAGATGGTGATGGTTTACAAGGTAGAGAGGGAGAGAGAAGAGAGATGGAGGGTGATCTAATAGCATCAGGTTGGTTGATTGAAGTGATCGAACTGCAACAAAATAAATGATGGTGATCTGGGTTGGTTTATAATCTTAACATTAGCAATCGGAAGGGTGTTCTAACTTGATGGTTTGCGGCTGCCACATGAACCGAATATAATGACCAATTCGATTGATAGTTTGTTGGATAGAACCGAAAACAGAACTGCAGCAGTAGCTAATTGACGAGCAATTGTAGCAGTCTATAGATCGAGGTGGATGGGGTTATTGGTTAGCTCAAGTAACTCAAGAGGTGATGATTGGTTTCATAAATGAAACAGAAAATGAATGGAAGTAGTTAGTGATCGATGATGGGGTGGTTTTTGGCTTGGAGCTCGATCAAGCAAGAGAGCAAGATGATGGTAACGAATGATTGATTGTAGCAGACATGAAGATATCGATTGTCGATGATAGTGGGACTGTGGAATACAATGGATCACGAGCAGAGACAAAAAAAAATATTGTGATATATCACCCTAAATTACGCGTACCATATCTGTCTTAATATTGATCAAGGTTTGTTTGGTGGTGATGATTTGATCGACAAGGTTAAACGAGTAGGCAGGAGAATCAGGGAAAAAAATAAAGATGAAAAGGATGTAGATTGTAATGTGGCGAATATGATATGTCATATGCATATATAAGTGATATACATATATATCTTCTTGTACTTGTAAGGAAAAGGCAATGAGTACACTAATCATCAATTAGCCACAGTATTTCAATTAAACACAGTACATCACTTTAATAATTTCAATTATGGATCAAGTTAAAGCAAATGAGAATGGAATATATAATGAATGTATATAAACGTGTGAAATTAATAAGTTAGCAGCCTCATTCATGTTTCATCTTACCAACAGTTTCCACTGAGTGCTACATCGTACCCCGTGATAAATTTAGTGGCGGATAAAAGTCTTCGGATAAATTCCAAATAATTAAATTCCTTTATTTATTTAAGTCATTATGGTATAAAATTCGATCATTAATTTATTAAATAAAATCACATCAACTGTCCCACTCGATTCTGGATAAAATATAAAAAGTGTCAAAATTTAATAACTAGATCCTTAATACATTTTTAGTAAGCCTAAAATTTATAGAACTCATTTTCGGATCTCCGTTTATTTTAAAATCATATAAGTTTGTTTAAATAACCATTTTTTTTAATTACATTATATTTACATAAATATATATTAACTAACAATTTAATTATTAATTCAAATCATCAAATCATATAATAATTTATTTAATATTTCTAATTATTATTTATATACCTATATATATATATATATATATATATATATATATATATATATATATATATATATATATATATATATATATATATATATATATATATATACATATTTATTTACAATTAATTGTTCGTGAATCGTCGGAAGCGGTCGGAGGGTAATTGAATGTATGAAACAATTCAAAATTTTTGAGACTCAACCTAACAGACTTTTCTTATCGTATCGAAATCATATAAAGATCAAGTTTAAATCTGATCGGAAATTTCCGGGTCGTCACAGTATGAAGCTAACAGAAACCTAGGGTTTGGTAATGATATCATGTATACTCTGTAATTGTTTTATTTAATTAATACTGTTGATATTGATATATGTGATGTGATGATATACTGTATATATAGGAGTATAATTTGTTTATTTAGTACATTAGTATATAATAATACTGATATGTGAATGTCATGTGATATGTATAAATGCGTTTTCTCGAAATTAGTTGTGTTTCTGGTTTGTAGCTTGTATGTCGATTCTCACTTACTGTTATTAACTTATATATATGTATATTTCGTGCTTTTGGTGTGTGCAGATGGATGGAATGAGGAAGTCAGTTTGGCAGTGTACTCCTACCGTATGGTATATCATAATAGTACTTGTAATAAATGATGCAAATATATACAACTTCATTATAAGCTTTTCTGTTGATTGATTCTGACTGATTTTTAGCTTGAGGTACTTACTATTCTATATACACTAGTATGGAGTAGTATATAGAATACAATATGCAAATAGTACTTCATTTTAGCTTGTGTTTTATTGAGTGTTAATTGTTGTTGTTGAATCTATAGAAATCTTTATTTGAAAAGGTCGAAATTACTCCCTATTACTCCGTCAAACTCGGTCAAACTTTGGGATTACTCGGAAAATTGGTCTGTCAAAACACGGTTGTAGAACTCGGAATTACTCCTCGAGTACTCCGCTCAAACTTGGTCAAACTCAGTCAAACTTGGCCAAAACTTTGGGATCACTCGGAAAATCGGTCGGTCAAAACACGGTTGTAGAACTCGGAATTACTCCTCGAGTACTTCGTCAAACTTGGTGAAACTCGATCAAAACTTTAAATGATTTAAATTCGTAGGATTGACTTGCATCAGAAAGGATTCAGCCACAAATTATTTAAATTTTTAGTCCTGATATCGTCACTTTTTAAATTTTTAGTACTCTGTGTGTTTTTTTCCTAGTCTCGCAGTTGCGATTTTTAGTCCTGATATCGTCACTTTGGGGTTACTCGGAAAATCGGTCGGTCAAAACATAGTTGTAGAACTTGGAATTACTCCCCGAGTACTCAGTCAAACTTGGTGAAACTCGGTCTAACTTGGTCAAAATTTTGGGATTACTCGGAAAATTGGTCGGTCAAAACACGGTTGTAGAACTCGGAATAACTCCCCGAGTACTCAGTTAAACATGGTCAAAACTTTGGGATTACTCAGAAAATCGGTCGGTCAAAACACGGTTGTAGAACTCGAAATTACTTCCCGAGTACTCTGCTCAAACTCGGTCAAAACTAGGTTGTAGAACTTGGAAAAACTCTCTGAATACTCCGTCAAACTTGGCCAAAACTTTGGGATTACCCGGAAAATCGGTCGGTCGGTCAAAACTAGGTTGTAGAACTCGGAATTACTCCCCGAGTACATGATATCTAAAGTGGAATTCGTAGGACTATCATAAGTCTTGGTTCGTAGGATTGACTTGCATCATAAATCAGCCACAAACTGTTATTAATTTTGAGGCCTGATATTGTCCCCCTTTTAAACCAGCTCATTGTCAAGTTCATCACAACAAAATAACCTTATTTTCCGCTGCATAATGGTTCTGTGATTTAATTTAATAGCTCGTGATTGTTTCTAAGATGACAAAACAATGAGCATTGATCACTAGTCGTCAATTATATTTCTCTTAGAAGTTTAGTTAGTTCCTTGTACCATCTGAGTAGCAACAAGCTTGCATAGACTACAAGGATGGTCACTAATTCACAAAGTATTTGCAAAGCACGCATGCACATTAACATGGATGCAATCTCACAAATGTGCATATCCTTGGATCTGCTATGATGCTGCAAAGTGTAACCCGAGTGTTTTTGGTCTGGCCTGTTTACTTACCACTTATTTAACTTAATTGTGAAAACTCTTAATTGAAAAAGTGTAATACGGAGTAGATGTTTACTTGTATCTTATTTAATTTTATGAATGAATATATGAACATATACAGTAGCTCATAATGTGCAAGGGGGGTTAAAAAGTACACTCCTATAGAAACAGAGGTCTATAAAGTGTGTATTTGACATTTTCACCGTTATCACAAATACTACTGAACAAATTTCCCAAACATGTTCTCCTTCTCTCTCAATCCATCGTCGCTACAACGTTTTTGAAATTTCATGTAGGACACCAGCAAGTATTCACCTCATCACCAACACGATTATTAGGTATTTTTTGTTTTTCTACTTATAATTTGATTTTTAGGGTTTTCCTAAAAGATTAGTGTTTTCTTTTAATTTGAACGATCTTTGAGCTTTTTAGTCCTTTTGATGTCGATGAAAACCTACAAATGCTAATTGATTTACGGTTCTTTGAGGTTTTTAGTCATTGCGATGTTAATTGCAAATGAACACATAAAAGGACACTAGACAATTAGTCTGTTGCCTTTTGAAAAATAAGATCTTTATATCTAATCTAATAACGAATATTAATGAGAACCTAATTGAAATTGATGTACGATGTACAAAGACATGGTGCCATCTCCAAACCGTTGTACTAGGGATTTATGAGTTTTTTTATGCTTTAGGTTTATATGGTATTAATAATAATTAATAATTATATTATATTATATGCTTCGATGGAACTAATAGAGCTCTCAACATTTCTTGCTAGATGTGGAACCTAGCCCACGAGATAACCCTCAAGCAAAAAAAAAAAAATAAAAAAAATAAAAAAAATAAAAAAAGTGTAATGAAAAAATTCCTCGAGGCATTTTGATTACTCATTACTCGAGACGGGCGAGAGGGCGCGAGTCTAAAAGTCAAAGATATCCATAGTTTTGAAGTTGATCAGAAGCAAATGAAAAGTCACTACGATCATAACAAGACCACGTCGTGATTTAATTAGAAAGAAAAGAAAGGCTAAACAACCATTAGAGGGTGTTGATGAAGAAATATTAGGTGTTCTTAAAACACTAGCCCAAAAGACAAACAAATCTCCAAAACTTGAAGCACCTACTGTTAAGGATTGTCAAAATAATTTGGATGAACTTGGTTGGCTTGAAGATGACCCGTTGTATGTCGTCGCACTTGCAACTTTTTGTGACCCGAATGATCACTATAGGGAAGGTTACGTAACGACCCGACTTTTTCGACTTACTTTTGTGCTTGTTACTTTCACGAAACTGCGTATTTGTGCGTACTGTGTTGGTTTATATTCTGGGATCTTATTTCATGATTAATTACTTTCGTTAATTGATGTGCGAAAAGTGGTATATGAATTGTTGTATGGAAAATACCGGTTTTAAAGATTACACACACTAACGGGCAGTGTACCCGATCGTGTAGTAGTATAGATAATGGTAAAATCCGTGTATCGTTCCAAGGACAGTTATATGTGCAAATTAAAATTGTATAAACTAAATTGTGATTAAGCTAAAATAAATGAAATCAAACAAGTACAAGATATTGGGTTGCCCTTTAACGATGGGCAAATCAATAAAGGAAAAAGTTTAAAGACAATATTTTTGGTATTTTAAGTTTATGAAGATGAAAGATAGTTTTTATATCAAATAGATGAAATATGCTCATCTAGACTTTTTACCCTCGATGTGAATGTTTATTTAGGATTAAGATCGGATCGATTGGTTATGCACGAGAACTAATTGATCGGTTTACCAAGAGTAGTCTTGAATAAACACTCAAACGGGATTACACGACACAAGTGATGTTCTTGTCATCTAAGACCTCCTATTTGTAATCAACTAATTCAACTAGTCTAAAGACTTGAAGAATGATCAAGTCAATGGTGTGTTGATCATGATCCACTCCTATGTCAACTAATGGTTTAGCTTAGTTCATTCCCTTGGTCTGGTTAAATGCTCAATTCACCCAACCCAAGTAATCAATTAAGTGTAGTAATAGGATCCCTATAAACGTCACTAGATAAGGCAAATTACTAACACCTATTAGTTATATGGAATTGAGTAGTGAAAATATGCATGACAGATTCTAGGGAATTGATCGTTCACCTAGACAACTACACATATCAATTAAGCTATCTGAGAGTATCTACAAGAGTCGTTCTTACATTCCTATATAGATTAACCGTTTGAACGCAACTTACCCTTTTTGGTAAAAGACGGGCAAATACTTGTCACTAGGTGTAAATCAATATACTAAATCAGCAAGATGGCGTTTCTTAGTTGAACAAGTATACTAACTAGTTGAATCGAAAAGATTAAACTTAACAAGAATGGTTCTTGTATTCAAACATCAAACTATCGTGCATGGTAACTATCAATCAAAAGTAAACATTCAACATCTCGGTTATTTATCTAGATGAACATAAAAGGAACTAGCCAACAATCATGCTAGAAAACTTAAACATAACAGTAACAAAGATAGAATTCATTGTAAATACAAGATTGACCTTTTTAGAGTAATCTTGGATGAAGCCCTTGAATGATCCTTGAATCTTCAATGATTTTAGTGTTTAGATGCACTTTGATAAGCTCAAGAACTGTTTTGAATGATATGTTTTCGTCTCTGAACAGAAAGAAAACTGGCACACTTGGAATGAAGCTGGAAAGAGGTTTAAAAAGGCTGAAAAGTAGTTGGAAAGCACTGTGCGCGGCGCGCACATAAGGGGTGCGCGGAGCGCACTACTCACCTACCACACTTTTACTTTCCAGTTCACGATCGCACTTCAATTTGGACGTTTCAGGTACTTGTGCGCGGCGAAGTGCGCGGCGCGCTCTGTTGAACTTGCGCGGGGCGCTCTCTGGTTTCCATTTTAATCAAATGTTCTGATCAAAGTATTGAGTGCGCGGTGGTGTGCGCGGATAGTGCGCGGCGCGCACTGTAGCTTTCATTTTTCTTTTTCTTCGTTTCTTGTTCTGGTTTTGATCTTTGAGTTGTTTCATTCATTATCTTCAACATTTCTTCAAGTATTCAATGATTCTATGCTTAATTACAATACAACGAAATAATAATGGAAATATTAAAAATTCGTATGAAATAACCGACGATAGGACTTGATATTGTGACTAATGATATGTCTATTTTGAGTAATATCAAAATCCCCCACACTTAACTCTTGCTTGTCCTCAAGCAAGTCTTGTTCTAATCATGCGTATACAAAACACAAATATATATGAATCAAAAACATTGTTTGAAGTACATTATACACAAATCACACGAATCACGCGAAACACACACAAAGACTCACGCTATATGAACACATGTTTACACAATTGGAATACACACTCGTGAGGGTACACACACAATTTATGAAACACACGTACACATTTGGATTGCTTGGGAGAGGTGAACTTCGATGAAAGTTCTTTAAAAATTTGGATCCTTAGGTAAATTGGATCTTTGAGAAAACATTTTAAGATTTTGAAAATGTCATTGCTAGTTTTTTTAACTAGACACGTTTTCCGGTTTTAACCTCAAATTCCGGTTGAGGGTAACTGAAAACTGAAGTCTCAGTCGGCGATTAGCAAGCTATTCGCCCCCATGATTGTAGTATCATGGAACTCTTAACCGGGCGCCCCCTGACGCGATATAAATATCGGTCTTTCATGACAATTTTGTACAATTAAGATCAAGGGTTAAAACTGCGAAGACTAAGCTATCGCGCGGGACAGATCCTGCTCCAGCTTATACACCGTAATCGGTCTTGCACTGGATAGCGACTTGGATTTACCCTACCAAGTTTATTTTCGGATTTGAAAGTTCAAGACTTTCCCTTCCCACTGTACCTTATATCGTGAAATGATATTAGTATGAAATGACATAGTTTAGGAAGTTTGCTATATCAAGTAAGGCGAAATTCGGAAGACTTTACTTCCTTCAAGGATGAACTAGATGCATCCTTTCGTTTAGTGACTTTTATTCCTTTTTCAAGCCAAACGTACTTTAATCGTTTTAATTTTGCAAAATTTGTGATAGTAATTCGAAAAGATTGGTAAAATCCCCCACACTTGGCTTTTTCGTTAAGGCTTTAATAATTATTTCCATTAAGAATGTGGAAGTAAGCCAAGATGTACCCGAGAGAATTACCTCTCCCCACACTTGAGATTAAGTAAGGCCCTCATTACTTAAATCTTATTACTTAAATTCACGAGGGCATTTGTGTGAAAAGAGTTCGAAAAACCTTGATAATAAGCCTGAGATCGTGAAACTTAGGTGAGCGATGGCGCTGAACTTAATGCCAGCATAAGAACATCGTTCATTCCTTGATCTCTATCACAAATTCCAAAATGTTTGTACGTTGCTGAACTTAATGCCAGCATCACTAAACCTTAACAATAAGAAATAAACAAGCACACAAAATTTAAATAGATAAAAATGGTGTTTTTAACACAACCACCACAAACATTAGTCTACAATACAAATATTCAAATAATTACAAACCAAAGGTTCTGAAAAATCACCAAATTGTTACCAATCATCAAATAAGGTACATTTGCCCTCTAATCATCACTAGAGAAATTACCAAAAGGCCATCTGGAGTAGGTTCCCGAACCATCATTTCGAGGTCTCCCGCGCGGGTATTGGTCCTCAAAGCGCGTCTGTGCATCCTGCATAGCCGCTTGCTCATCGTATAAGGGAGGACTCGGAACTCTGTTCGGTGTGTTATAATAGGTCGGGTTTTGGTAGGAAGTGGCATAATAATCCTGTGGGTGTTGCATATACAAACTAACATTATGGCGAAGCCAATCGCCCCTGTAATTCCCCCACCTTTGATCATACCTTGAAGCCCTATTATGCTCCCGTTGTTCTTCCTGAAATTCGTTAAATTGTCGCCTTTGTTCTTCATATTGGTCATCTCTGTGTTGATAACCAACCCGAAAATCATGAAAACCGGAAATCACTTCCTCCAACTCTTCTTCCCGTGTCCTTTGCTTCTGCCTACGCCTTCTCCTTTGAAACTGAGGTAATTCTTCTTCACTTTCAGGTTCCTCCATGTGAACCTCCTCCTGCACATTTTCTCGTCCGACACCGCTACCACCTGCTTCATGATCGTGGGCACGGTGTGGGTTTTGAGGTGGTTCCATCCTAGGAACAAAGGGAATGAGCCGATTGTGTTGGTCGAGCTGCAAAAATTGAGCATTGATATAGTATATACTTCCCAAAGGTTCCATCATGTCCGGATTTGCTACTAGTCGGTCAAAGTTAATTCCAAACGAGCTCGCTATTCGAGTGATATAGTGACCACCTACAATAGGGTTTATATTTCTTGTCCCTGTTTCGTTTAGATATTTTGCCACGGTGGTTGGAATATCAACTGGACTTTTATTGTAGATTTTGTCCATCAGAAAAACGTCTAGCCTCGTTACCTTGTTGTTTCCTTCCCTTCTTGCATTGAATGTGCAAGAAACCAACCTCTGAATTAACTTCGCCTCTTGATGATGTATTTTCGTGAATGTGCTTCGACTAGCAGCGAATTGGTAATTACTTATGTCGCTCCAAAAAATTCTGGGATTGTAGCTGGAATCGTAATACTCTGTCTGTCGGAGATATGCGTCCAATTGATCGTCATCTAGCTCGTTATATATGTCCAAAGCACGAGCTAAATCGATTTGGCTCATTGATCGAGCCAAACCTCCCAATCTAAACCTCATAAAATCCTGCCCTCTCGGATTTAAAATGCATTGAAAGTTCAGAGTTGTGATGAATTCCTTGCACAACTCGGGGTAAATGGTTTCATTTATCCGCATAACCCGTTCCCATGCCCGAATTGTGATTTCTTGTCCGGATGACAATTGGTGTTTCACCTCTAACATTCGTGCGACTCTATTGTACTCTCTTGCTTGAACCAATGGTTCCGGGTCAAAATACCAAGTGGCCTCACACTTTTTTCTTACCACCCATTCATATTCTTCCTCATAGTCCTCATGATCCCAGACATAAGCTAACCAAACAGCAGGATCATTTTGATCCGGTACGGGTGCTTGTTGTCTTCCTTGGTTTGAACCTTGTCCTTGTTGGGCCGCTTGACTAGATGACCTTGTCTACACATAAGAAACATCACCAAAACAAAAAGGCATATAGAAATAATACCTTGTTAGTGTTAGGTTAAATCAAAATACATGTTCAAAGATACATATAGCAATAGTTATGTTAATCCTTCAAGCAAATAAATCATTTTAAGAGCAAAGATTATCATGACTAGTATAGCATTATAGAAACCAAATTTGAACATAATCCTTAAGCACAATTTAACTCATCATGTTATTGTTACCCAAAAATCTATTAATCATATCACAACAAGCATAATTAAGTGGAACACTAAAGTTTTTCATGCTTACATTATCAAATTTTCATTCAATTCATGTTAGCATTCCAACTTTGAGACTTTTATTCAAGATAACAAGACTCATAAAACATCCAAAATCATCTTCAATCAACCCACAATTACCAATTACAAACTATCCTTAACACATTATCAAGCTAGCAATTCTATTGGCATGTAAACCCTAGATTCATAAGAATATCATAAAAATACAATGGAATCTCAATTTTAAGGCATACAAGGTGTACATAATAATTATAGCATGTTAATGTTCACAAAAATCATGAATTTAAAGAAAACCCACTTAAATTCTTCAACAAATTCGAAATTAAGAGATTAAAATCGATGTATTAAAAAGAATAAAAAGTAGAAGAACATGAACATACTCTCCTCATCTTGAATTTGCTTGAAAATGGAAGAGATTTGGTGAAGATTGGATGAAAATTGGTTAGGGTTTGGTAGGTTTTTGAGTTTGGAAGAGATAGATGCAGAATTTGGGGATGAAAAATGGCAGAAATCGGGGTTGGGGTTTTTGTGGTTGAGAATTAAAAGTGGGCCCCACAATAATTGAACCAAAAAGTAGCTGAACGGAGGGGTGCGCGGCGCGCACAAGCTTGCACGGTGTTTTTCTTTTTGGTTTTGCGCGGAGTGTACCAGAGACCAACTCAGGAAGCTTGCTGATCAAAATTTTTCTCGATATAATGAATTCAGTGGTGTGCGCGGGGCGCACAAACAAGGGTGCGCGGCGCGCACCATGTGTTCTTCACTGTTTTTCGCTTTTGATCAGTTTAGCTTTAGTTGGTAACTTTAAGGTAATCACAGAAGTAAAAAAAATCACACAGAATCACTCAAAATCACGCAATCCTAATTCTAACATTCGTGAAGGTTTAAAAATTGAGTCGCTTCACTCGACTCTTCCCCCAAACTTAGGTAGCTTTGGGGTCGAAGATGAGGTTGACCTCATCTTCAATGTTCATGGGTCCATCAACATATAGTTTGACCCTGTGCCCGTTTACCTTAAACGTGTCACCTTTTGCATTTCTTAACTCCAGCGTTCCATATGGAAAAACCTTATTAACCACAAATGGTCCCATCCATCGGGACTTGAGTTTTCCAGGGAAAAGATTAAATCGTGAGTTAAATAACAAAACACGATCACCCTCTTTAAAATCTTTTGGATTCTTGAGACGGTTATCGTGCCAAACTTTGGTCTTTTCCTTGTAAATGAGTGAGTTTTCATAAGCATTTTGTCTCAACTCATCCAACTCATTAAGTTGGTTTAGACGAAGGTTTCCCGCTTCCGTAAGATCGAGATTACATGTCTTAAGAGCCCAATGTGATTTGTGCTCTATCTCCAAAGGGAGATGACATGCCTTCCCATAGACTAGGCGGTAAGTTGTGGTTCCAATAGGAGTTTTGTAGGCGGTTCTAAACGCCCACAAAGCATCGTCAAGCTTTGTTGACCACACCTTAGGATTTGATCCAACTGTTTTCTCAAGGATCCTTTTCAATGCCCGATTCGTGTTTTCAACTTGCCCACTTGTTTGCGAGTGATAAGATGTAGAAATTTTATGGGTTACCCCATATCGTTTCAACACCTTTTCCAATTGGGTGTTGCAAAAATGGGTACCACGGTCACTAATTAATGATTTCGGGGTACCAAATCGGGCAAAAAGCTCTTTAAGAAAAATTATAACAACTCGTGCATCGTTTGTGGGGAGAGCCTTTGCCTCCGCCCATTTTGACACGTTGTCAACTTCAACGAGTATGTATTGGTTGGAATTAGATTTTGGGAATGGTCCCATGAAATCAATGCCCCAAATGTCGAAAACCTCACAAACTTGGATTATGTTTTGAGGCATTTCGTCTTTCTGACTAATTTTTCCTGCCCTTTGGCAAGAATCGCATGATTTACATACTTGGTGGGCATCCTTGAAGATGGTAGGCCAATAAAAACCGGCCTCATAGACTTTTCTCCCCGTGACTTGGGGTCCGAAATGTCCACCAGTGGGACCAATATGACATTGGAGAAGAATCTGATTGCATTCTTCCCCGGAGACACATCGACGGATTATCCCATCGGGACACCGTTTGAAGAGATACGGGTTTTTCCAAAAATAGTATTTTATGTCACTAATTTTTTTTTTTTCGTTTTTGATGTGACATACCGGAATCCACCCGCAAGATAGTTGGCTATGTCTACAAACCATGGATCATCAATTTTCTCAATCTTCGTGAGATTTTTGTCTGGAAAGTTATCTTGGATAACAGTCTCATGGAGAACCCCAAGATTCGGGTTCTCAAGTCGAGAAAGGTGATCGGCAGCTAGGTTTTCGGCCCCCTTTTTGTCTTTAATATTGATGTCGAATTCTTGCAAAAGCAAGACCCAACGTTTTAATCGGGGTTTAGCATCTTGCTTAGCAAGCAAGTACTTCAATGCCGAGTGGTCTGTATAGACAACCGTCTTTGCTAGTACCAAATAGGATCGGAATTTATCAAACGAAAAGACGATTGCCAGGAGTTCCTTCTCGGTGGTAGTGTAATTAAGTTGGGCTCCTTGCAATGTCTTGCTAGCATAATAAATGGGCTTGAAATGTTTTTCAATTCTTTGCCCCAAGACGGCACCAATAGCAAAGTCACTAGCGTCACACATAAGTTCGAATGGTATTGACCAATTCGGCGATATGAGAATGGGTGATTGTGTGAGCTTTGCTTTAAGTAGGTTAAAGGCGGTAAGACACTCGTCCGTAAAGACAAATGGAGCGTCTTTCTCAAGAAGTTTGTTCATGGGGGTTGCAATTTTGGAAAAATCTTTAATGAACCGCCGGTAAAAACCGGCGTGCCCCAGAAAACTTCTTACGCCTTTTACATTTGACGGTGGTGGTAATTTGGCTATGACTTTCACTTTAGCTCTATCCACCTCCAGACCTGCACAAGAAATTTTATGACCCAATACAATGCCCTCTTTTACCATAAAATGGCATTTTTCCCAGTTTAGCACAAGATTTGATTCTTCACACCTAATCAACATACGCTCAAGATTATGAAGACATGAGTCAAAAGAATCACCGAAGACTGAAAAGTCATCCATGAATACTTCCATAAAGTCTTCAATCATATCATGAAAAATAGCTACCATACACCTTTGAAAGGTAGCAGGAGCATTGCATAAGCCAAAGGGCATACGTCGATAGGAGAAAGTACCATAAGGGCATGTAAAGGTCGTTTTCTCTTGGTCCTCGGGTGCTATAGGGATTTGGAAATATCCCGAGAAACCGTCAAGAAAACAATAAAAGTTCTTTCCTGCCAACCTTTTCAACATTTGATCAATGTAAGGAAGAGGAAAATGGTCTTTTCGGGTAGCATCATTTAATTTTCTGTAATCAATACATACCCTCCAACCCGTGATAGTCCTGGTAGAAATTAATTGGTCGTCTTCATTTGTGACAACGGTCATGCCACCCTTTTTGGGCACGCATTGGGCCGGACTCACCCAAGGGCTATCCGAAATTGGATAAATGAGACCTGCATCTAGGAGTTTGACAATCTCCTTTTTAACAACTTCTTGCATATTAGGGTTGAGCCGCCTTTGTCTTTGTACACATGGCTTATAGTTATCTTCCATTAATATCTTATGCGTACAATAAGAGGGACTTATACCCTTGATGTCATGAATTTTCCATGCTAGAGCCGTTTTATGGGCTTTTAACATGGAAACAAGTTTAGACTTCTCACTTACAGAGAGTTCGGATGAAATGATAACCGGGAGAGTAGAACCTTCTTGTAGGTAAGCATATTCCAAGTGTTTTGGAAGTGGCTTGAGTTCTAAAACGGGAGGTTCTTCAATCGATGTTTTACATCGGTACTCATTTCCTAAATCCAACTTTCTGTATTCTTCATCATTTGGCTCATATCCGTTAGCCATCAAGGTGGTCAACATCTCCACTTCTTCCAACATATTCTCTTCATCACCTTCCGCAAAAATGCATTCTCCCGTACCTTGCAATTCTGGAAATTCCTGCAACAACTCCGAATATGTGTCTATGGTTTGCACATAATAACATTGATCATCAGTAGACTCGGGGTATTGTAGGGCATGATCAACGGAAAAGGTAACCATCATATCCTCAATACTAAGGGTCAATTTCTGCCCATGAACATCTATCATAGCTCTAGCGGTATTGAGGAAAGGTCGACCTAATATAAGAGGCACACGTGTGTCCTCCTCCATGTCCAAAATTACAAAGTCAGCCGGAAATACTAGGGTACCTACTTTTACCAACATATTCTCTAAAATTCCACGAGGGAATTTAACATAGCGGTCCGCTAGTTGAATTACCATTCGAATTGGTTTTAGTACCCCGGGGTTTAGCTTAACATATAATGAATAAGGCATTAAATTTATGCTAGCCCCTAAATTCGCTAATGCTTTAATGCATTCCAAATCTCCCAGGAGACATGGTATGGTAAAACTTCCAGGATCTGCTAATTTCTTTGGTATTTTGTTCATCAAAATTGCTGAACAATTAGCATTCATGGTGACGGATGAAAGTTCCTCCATTTTCTTCCGATTAGTAAGTAAGTCTTTTAAGAACTTAGCATACTTGGGCATACCTGAGATTACATCAATGAAAGGCATATTTATGTTAATTTGTTTAAACATATCTAGGAATTTTGACCTTTCGGCCTCTAGCCTTTCTTGTTGTCGTTTTCTTGGGTATGGGAGCGGTGGTTGATATGGTTTCACTACGGGTTTTTCCCGTTCTTCCTTTTCAACCACTTTTTCCGGCTCCTTAACCGGTTCATCATTTCGGTTCAACGGAACACTAAAATCAGAATTTTCGGGAATTTTTGGAGCATCGTATGCTAAACCACTCCGTGTGGTGATAACATTGGCGTGCTCATTTCGAGGGTTCTTATTTGTATCGCCCGGTAAACTACCTGGTTTTCTCTCACTAAGTAAATTAGCTAAACCACTCATTTGTTTCTCCAAATTCTGAATTGAGGCTTGTTGATTTCGAAACTGGTGTTCGTTTTTCTCGTTGGTTTGGTTTATATTTGTGACAAGCTGAGTTTGTGATGAAATCAACTTTTCCAACATACTCTCCAAATTTGACTTTTTTTCTTCCTGTTGGGGTTTTTGATAAAAACCCGGAGTTTGTTGTTGGAACCCACTACTTGACCCTTGTTGGTAATTGGAATTTTGACCTTGAGGGTTGTAGGGGTTGTTAAAGTTCCGGTTAAATTGGGCTCTTCCTTGAAATTGATTGTTATTTCTTTGGCTTATGAAAGCCACTTCTTCTTTTTGAGCCATTGTTAAACCGGCATCACAATCTTTTCCTAAATGAAGACCACCACAGTATTCACAACCTACTTTCATACTATGAATTTCCTTGGTGATTTTATCCATGGTTCGAGCAACACCGTCTACTTTAACACTTAGGGAACTAAGGTCATCATAGGCGCCGGCGCTTTGGACTTGAGCATTACGAGTAATTGGGCGTTCTTGATGCCACTCATGAGAATAATCGGCTAGCTTCTCGATTATTTCATAAGCCTCTTGCTCGGTTTTGTCCATAAGAGAACCACCGGCCGCTTGGTCAATTGAAATTCGGGTTGCTACAACACAACCTTTGTAAAAGATTTGGACCTTTTGAAAGGTATCCAAACCATGGTTTGGACAACCTCTTAGCATTTTGAAAAATCGATTCCATGCTTCGTACAGGGTTTCCATCGGCATTTGACAGAATTGGGTAATTTCGTGTTGGAGTCTCGCGGACTTGGATGCTGGAAAATATTTCTTAAGAAATTTTTCCAACATACCATCCCGCGTTTCTATCGTAGCCTCGGCCAATGAATCTAACCAACTTCGTGCTTCCCCTTGGAGTGTCCAAGGGAAAAGTCTTAATAATATGGCCTGGTCAGTTTCTGGTTTAAGTTTAAAAAGAAGACATATCTCTTGAAAGAGACGAATATGTTCGTTTGCATCTTCATTCGGACCACTACCAAATTGACACATGTTATTAATCATTTGAAGAATAGGTCCTTTTATTTCAAAAGTTACCTCACCAGTAGGTGGAGTAATAGCACTACCTTGTCCGGTCTGGGTTGCTTTCATCTTTGCTGCCATTGATTGTCGTGGTACCAACGGTCTTTCTCCTTCCATTTCAAAATTTGGGGGTTGAACGGGTTTACCAAAGTCTGAATATCGAGGCTTGGTCGTACTTGATTCTGAATCAAAGGTTTCTTGCTTTGATGAAGATTCAAAAATTTCAAGTACTTCTTTTGGAATCCTACCAAGCTTTCTATCAGGTTCTGTAAACGGTGTAAGTAATGGAGATTCTGAACTTCGGGTATGTGGCATATGCGACCTATAAACTGTCAATCACACAACTAATAAAAACTATTAAACATACCGATTCTATAAGTTTAAAAATCAAAGACTATTAATAATTTAAAATAATTAAGAAACTACTTAATCACAAATCAGTTAATAATTCTATTTTGACACAAAACTGTCCCCGGCAGCGGCGCCAAAAACTTGATGTGCGAAAAGTGGTATATGAATTGTCGTATGGAAAATACCGGTTTTAAAGATTACACACACTAACGGGCAGTGTACCCGATAGTGTAGTAGTATAGATAATGGTAAAATCCGTGTATCGTTTCAAGGACAGTTATATGTGCAAATTAAGATTGTATAAACTAAATTGTGATTAAGCTAAAATAAATGAAATCAAACAAGTACAAGATATTGGGTTGCCCTTTAACGATGGGCAAATCAATAAAGGAAAAAGTTTAAAGACAATATTTTTGGTATTTTAGGTTTATGAAGATGAAAGATAGTTTTTATATCAAATAGATGAAATATGCTCATCTAGACTTTTTACCCTCGATGTGAATGTTTATTTAGGATTAAGATCGGATCGATTGGTTATGCACGAGAACTAATTGATCGGTTTACCAAGAGTAGTCTTGAATAAACACTCAAACGGGATTACACGACGCAAGTGATGTTCTTGTCATCTAAGACCTCCTATTTGTAATCAACTAATTCAACTAGTCTAAAGACTTGAAGAATGATCAAGTCAATGGTGTGTTGATCATGATCCACTCCTATGTCAACTAATGGTTTAGCTTATTTCATTCCCTTGGTCTGGTTAAATGCTCAATTCACCCAACCCAAGTAATCAATTAAGTGTAGTAATAGGATCCCTATAAACGTCACTAGATAAGGCAAATTACTAACACCTATTAGTTATATGGAATTGAGTAGTGAAAATATGCATGACAGATTCTAGGGAATTGATCGTTCACCTAGACAACTACACATATCAATTAAGCTATCTGAGAGTATCTACAAGAGTCGTTCTTACATTCCTATATAGATTAACCGTTTGAACGCAACTTACCCCTTTTGGTAAAAGACGGGCAAATACTTGTCACTAGGTGTAAATCAATATACTAAATCAGCAAGATGGCGTTTCTTAGTTGAACAAGTATACTAGCTAGTTGAATCAAAAAGATTAAACTTAACAAGAATGGTTCTTGTATTCAAACATCAAACTATCGTGCATGGTAACTATCAATCAAAAGTAAACATTCAACATCTCGGTTATTTATCTAGATGAACATAAAAGGAACTAGCCAACAATCATGCTAGAAAACTTAAACATAACAGTAACACAGATAGAATTCATTGTAAATACAACATTGACCTTTTTAGAGTAATCTTGGATGAAGCCCTTGAATGATCCTTGAATCTTCAATGATTTTAGTGTTTAGATGCACTTTGATAAGCTCAAGAACTGTTTTGAATGATATGTTTTCGTCTCTGAACAGAAAGAAAACTGGCACACTTGGAATGAAGCTGGAAAGAGGTTTAAAAAGGCTGAAAAGTAGCTGGAAAGCACTGTGCGCGGTGCGCACATAAGGGGTGCGCGGAGCGCACTACTCACCTACCACACTTTTACTTTCCAGTTCACGATCGCACTTCAATTTGGACGTTTCAGGTACTTGTGCGCGGCGAAGTGCGCGGCGCGCTCTGTTGTGCGCGGCGCACTCTGTTGAACTTGTGCGGGGCGCTCTCTGGTTTTCATTTTAATCAAATGTTCTGATCAAAGTCTTGAGTGCGCGGTGGTGTGCGCGGATAGTGCGCGGCATGCACTGTAGCTTTCATTTTTCTTTTTCTTCGTTTCTTGTTCTGGTTTTGATCTTTGAGTTGTTTCATTCATTATCTTCAACATTTCTTCAAGTATTCAATGATTCTATGCTTAATTACAATACAACGGAATAATAATGGAAATATTAAAAATTCGTATGAAATAACCGACGATAGGACTTGATATTGTGACTAATGATATGTCTATTTTGAGTAATATCATTAATACCATACAACGTGCCATTAAGTACTTAGTTACTTAAGTTGATCCCTGAATGCTTTTATGACCGTTAGTGTCACTTGACGTTTAGAACGAGCTATAGGTTTTGGTACACGTTTAACTTTTGTCGCAATTGGAATATTACGACTACCTAATACTAATTGTTATTTCCTAATAACAATTACTTGGGTATTGGTTGCTTAATTACGCTTAGTAATTTACTTATGCTCACTAGTTAGTCTTGTTGGACTTTCTACCTTGTTGGACTTTAGCCCACCCTACTCTAGCTAATGGACCATTTAATTAGCCCAATTTTAAATGGATTATGACCCATTAAGATGTAGGACAAAAACCTATTTATAAGAACCAACATACTAGCATTTTTGTTAACCATTATCACAAATATAGCATGGGATCCTAACAATAAGCACTACCTTTAGACCAACACTAACCAAAAAACAAAAAGGTGTCCCCTTGTCCCCCCCCCCCCCAAAACCTCACGGCCACCACCACCCATCACCACTATAAATACCAAGCTATTCTCATCCATTTTACACTTGATCTCATCCTCATTTTACACACACTTATTCTCTAATTTTCTCTCTAGTCTTTCTCACTCTAAAAATTGTAAGTTTTAAATTTTCTTCTTCTTCTTCTCTAAATCACGACATCATCATCATCTTTATAAGATCAAGCTTGTTAGCTTTTTGATCTTGTTATATCTTGTAGATTCAAACTTTGATTTGAATCCTTCAAGAACATTAAAGATTCAAGCTTTCTAGCTTTGAATCTTCATTACTTTGATGGATCTAAGCTTTATAGCTTAAGATCACTTTATTTTTGTTAAAAGATCAAAACTTGTGTTTATGATCTTCATGGAACTTGAAGATCTAGCCTTTTGCTTTGAAGATCTTCAAGAACATTCAAGATTCAAGCTTTCTAGCTTTGAATCTTCATTACTTTTGTTGGATCTAAGTTTTCTAACTTATGATCTCTTTTATTTTGTTAAAAAATCAAAACTTGTATTTATGATCTTCATGAAACTTGAAGATCTAGCCTTTTGCTTTGAAGATCTTCAAGAACATAAAAGATTCAAGCTTTTTAGCACTGATATCTCATAACTTTTGTTAGAAGGATCCAAGTGTAGTGACCCGAACTTTTTCATGTTTATATATATTAATTGAGATTGATATTTACATGATTAAATGTTTCCAACATGTTAAGCAATCAAACTTGTTAAGACTTGATTAATTGAAATAGGTTTCATATAGACAATTGATCACCCAAGTTGACCGGTGATTCACGAACGTTAAAACTTGTAAAAACTATATGATGACATATATATGGTTATATATATAGTTAACATTATATTATGATAATTAAACATATCATTAAGTATATTAACAATGAACTACATATGTAAAAACAAGACTACTAACTTAATAATTTTGAAACGAGACATATATGTAACGATTATCGTTGTAACGACATTTAATGTATATATATCATATTAAGAGATATTCGTACATCATAATATCATGATAATATAATAATATAAAATCTCTTTTGATATTATAAACATTGGGTTAACAACATTTAACAAGATCGTTAACCTAAAGGTTTCAAAACAACATTTACATGTAACGACTAACGATGACTTAACGACTCAGTTAAAATGTATATACATGTAGTGTTTTAATATGTATTTATACACTTTTGAAAGACTTCAATACACTTATCAAAATACTTCTACTTAACAAAAATGCTTACAATTACATCCTCGTTCAGTTTCATCAACAATTCTACTCGTATGCACCCGTATTCGTACTCGTACAATACACAGCTTTTAGATGTATGTACTATTGGTATATACACTCCAATGATCAGCTCTTAGCAGCCCATGTGAGTCACCTAACACATGTGGGAACCATCATTTGGCAACTAGCATGAAATATCTCATAAAATTACAAAAATATGAGTAATCATTCATGACTTATTTACATGAAAACAAAATTACATATCCTTTATATCTAATCCATACACCAACGACCAAAAACACCTACAAACACTTTCATTCTTCAATTTTCTTCATCTAATTGATCTCTCTCAAGTTCTATCTTCAAGTTCTAAGTGTTCTTCATAAATTTCAAAAGTTCTAGTTTCATAAAATCAAGAATACTTTCAAGTTTGCTAGCTCACTTCCAATCTTGTAAGGTGATCATCCAACCTCAAGAAATCTTTGTTTCTTACAGTAGGTTATCATTCTAATACAAGGTAATAATCATATTCAAACTTTGGTTCAATTTCTATAACTATAACAATCTTATTTCAAGTGATGATCTTACTTGAACTTGTTTTCGTGTCATGATTTTGCTTCAAGAACTTCGAGCCATCCAAGGATCCATTGAAGCTAGATCCATTTTTCTCTTTTCCAGTAGGTTTATCCAAGGAAATTAAGGTAGTAATGATGTTCATAACATCATTCGATTCATACATATAAAGCTATCTTATATGAAAGGTTTAAACTTGTAATCACTAGAACATAGTTTAGTTAATTGTAAACTTGTTCGCAAACAAAAGTTAATCCTTCTAACTTGACTTTTAAAACCAACTAAACACATGTTCTATATCTATATGATATGCTAACTTAATGATTTAAAACCTGGAAACACGAAAAACACCGTAAAACCGGATTTACGCCGTCGTAGTAACACCGCGGGCTGTTTTGGGTTAGTTAATTAAAAACTATGATAAAATTTGATTTAAAAGTTGTTATTCTGAGAAAATGATTTTTATTATGAACATGAAACTATATCCAAAAATTATGGTTAAGCTCAAAGTGAAAGTATGTTTTCTAAAATGGTCATCTAGACGTCGTTCTTTCGACTCAAATGACTACCTTTACAAAAACGACTTGTAACTTATTTTTCCGACTATAAACCTATACTTTTTCTGTTTAGATTCATAAAATAGAGTTCAATATGAAACCATAGCAATTTGATTCACTCAAAACGGATTTAAAATGAAGAAGTTATGGGTAAAACAAGATTGGATAATTTTTCTCATTTTAGCTACGTGAAAATTGGTAACAAATCTATTCCAACCATAACTTAATCAACTTGTATTGTATATTATGTAATCTTGAGATACCATAGACACGTATACAACGTTTCGACCTATCATGTCGACACATCTATATATATTTCGGAACAACCATAGACACTCTATATGTGAATGTTGGAGTTAGCTATACAGGGTTGAGGTTGATTCCAAAATATATATAGTTTGAGTTGTGATCAATACTGAGATACGTATACACTGGGTCGTGGATTGATTCAAGATAATATTTATCGATTTATTTCTGTACATCTAACTGTGGACAACTAGTTGTAGGTTACTAACGAGGACAGCTGACTTAATAAACTTAAAACATCAAAATATATTAAAAGTGTTGTAGATATATTTTAAACATACTTTGATATATATGTATATATTGTTATAGGTTCGTGAATCAACCAGTGGCCAAGTCTTACTTCCCGACGAAGTAAAAATCTGTGAAAGTGAGTTATAGTCCCACTTTTAAAATCTAATATTTTTGGGATGAGAATACATGCAGGTTTTATAAATGATTTACAAAATAGACACAAGTACGTGAAACTACATTCTATGGTTGAATTATCAAAATCGAATATGCCCCTTTTTATTAAGTCTGGTAATCTAAGAATTAGGGAACAGACACCCTAATTGACGCGAATCCTAAAAATAGATCTATTGGGCCTAACAAACCCCATCCAAAGTACCGGATGCTTTAGTACTTCGAAATTTATATCATATCCGAAGGGTGTCCCGGAATGATGGGGATATTCTTATATATGCATCTTGTTAATGTCGGTTACCAGGTGTTCACCATATGAATGATTTTTATCTCTATGTATGGGATGTGTATTGAAATATGAAATCTTGTGGTCTATTATTATGATTTGATATATATAGGTTAAACCTATAACTCACCAACATTTTTGTTGACGTTTTAAGCATGTTTATTCTCAGGTGATTATTAAGAGCTTCCGCTATCGCATACTTAAATAAGGACGAGATTTGGAGTCCATGCTTGTATGATATTGTGTAAAAACTGCATTCAAGAATATTATTTTGTTGTAACATATTTGTATTGTAAACTATTATGTAATGGTCGTGTGTAAACAGGATATTTTAGATTATCATTATTTGATAATCTACGTAAAGCTTTTTAAAACCTTTATCTAAGAAATAAAGGTTATGGTTTGTTTTAAAAATGAATGCAGTCTTTGAAAAACGTCTCATATAGAGGTCAAAACCTCGCAACGAAATCAATTAATATGGAACGTTTTTAATCAATAAGAACGGGACATTTCAGTTGGTATCCGAGCGTTGGTCTTAGAGAACCAGAAAATTTGCATTAGTGTGTCTTATCGAGTTTGTTAGGATGCATTAGTGATTCTGGACTTCGACCGTGTTTTCTTTAAAAATGATTACTTAACATTTTTGTTGGAAACTATATATTTTTAACATATGAATATTATGTGATATATTAATCTCTTAATGTGTTTGATATTATGTGATAGATGTCTACCTCTAGAACAAGTCCCATTGACTCACCTAATAATAATGAAGAGTCAAATGTAAATTGGAATGATTCGTGGATTGATTCACAAGTTCCCGAAGAGGAACCGGAAGAAGAGTCGGAACCGGAAGAAGAATCGGAACCGGAAGAAGAATCGGAACCGGAAGAAGAATCGGAACCGGAGGGGGAAATAATAAAACGGTTAAGTAAAAGAGAATCCTCAACCAACCGACCAAGGTTAATTATGGTCAATGGTGTTTCCGCCAAGGAAGCAAAATATTGGGAGGATTACCAATTCTCCGATGAATCGGATTCCGGCGAGAATTCCAATGATGTTATAGAAATTACCCCAACTGAATTTAAAAAGGCAAAAGAAAATAATAAGGGAAAGGGCATAAAAATAGAGAAATCTAATTCTAACCCCGATGAACTTTATATGTATCGTCAACCCCCGAAGTCCTTAAGTTGTAACAATGACCCGGGAACCTCTAAACCAAAAGGTTTTTCTAAACCAATGTGGACAACGACGGCTCGTATTAGGGGAACATCATATATCCCTAGAAACTTGGCAAAACGAACCAAAACCGAAGAAGAAGAAACGAGCGAGTCGGAATAAGATAGTTGTATTCGTGTGGTGTAATATATGTAATATAGTGTTCTTATGCTTTATGATATACGTAAAAATTGCTTGTATTAATAAGTATTTTTTTTATGAATCTAACTCTTGTCTATTTTACAGTTTAAAAACACAAAATGGATAGACAACCCAATATTTTAAGAGACCTACCCGGAGACATGATTGATGAAATATTGTCTAGAGTCAGCCAGAATTCCTCGGCACAACTATTTAAGGCGAGATCAGTTTGTAAGACATTCGAAGAACGTTCCAAGAATGTCTTGGTTTATAAGAGACTTTCGTTTGAAAGATGGGGGATATCACATTGGGAAACCCATAAGTTACGATGTGTTTACTTTGACGCATATATTTCGGGGAACCCAAATGCTATTTTACGCAACGGGTTAAGAAATTATTTTGACTCAATATATCCGAATATTGGACTTCGTGATTTAGAAAAAGCGGCTAACATGCAAGATAAAGAAGCATGTTATACTTACGGATTAGTAATGTTCGCTTCTCACCAAAGTGAGAACAAGAACATCGGGCTACAACTATTAAACAAAACGTTTCCACAAGTGACGGAGTCGGTAATTGGGGTAAGAAATGAGGTTTTTAGTTTATTACGGGACTGTTGGACATTACGTAACCCTCGTCCCTTTGACGACGTTACAACATGCTGTCTTATCAACGGCCATAACGGTTATGTTCCACAAGACCAAGGATGGGAAGTAGTCCTAGTAAAACCAGAATGCATGACTTGTTTCTGGACGTATGAATTACGTGTCTTTATTGCCTTTGCTGAACGACTTGTGTACTAGCTAGAATTATCTTCACAACTATCTTGTATCAAAGTTATTGTGTGCTATATTTCATGCTTTATGTAAAATAAGCGGTATTGTAAGTTTGTAAAATATTGTATAAAAGTTTGAACGCGAAATATTATTATAATCAGTTTTTCATATAGAATTGTAGTAGTTGAATTGTATATTAGCTACTAAGTATGAACTTAACGGGTAGGTACTACCCGAATTTAAACTTATAAAACGCTAATATGAAGAAAAAGCTTTTATAAATGAGTTCATATTATGCTACGAAATACTATTAACTACTCTTAATATTCTGTATGATTAACTTGTTCCATTTGACTATTTTGAAGGAAATGGCACCGACTACTCGACACACCGTGAATATGAATGAAGAGGAATTCCGTACTTTTCTAGCTTCAAACATAGCCGCAGTACAGGCTGCGCTACATACCAACAATAACCTTGGATCTAGCAGTACAGGAAATCGTGTAGGATGCACCTACAAAGAATTCACTGCCTGCAAACCTTTGGAATTTGATGGAACCGAAGGACCGATCGGATTGAAACGGTGGACCAAGAAGGTCGAATTGGTGTTTGCCATAAGTAAGTGTACTGAAGAGGACAAAGTGAAGTACGCTACGCATACCTTCACAGGTTCTGCGTTAACATGGTGGAATACCTATCTAGAGCAAGTGGGACAAGACGATGCGTACGCACTACCGTGGTCAGCATTCAAGCACTTGATGAACGAGAAGTACCGTCCCAGAACCGAGGTCAATAAGCTCAAGACAGAACTTAGAGGGTTACGAACCCAAGGATTTGATATTACCACGTACGAAAGACGATTCACAGAATTGTGCCTATTGTGTCCGGGAGCATTCGAAGATGAGGAAGAGAAGATCGACGCATTTGTGAAAGGATTACCGGAAAGAATCCAAGAAGATATAAGTTCACACGAGCCCGCCTCTATACAACAGGCATGTAGAATGGCTCACAAACTAGTGAACCAGATTGAAGAAAGAATTAAAGAACAGACTGCTGAAGAGGCCAATGTGAAGCAAGTCAAAAGAAAGTGGGAGAAAAACGGTGATAAGAATCACCAATACAACGACAACATCAATTACAACAATAATCGCAACAATTATCCCAACAATCGCAACATCAATCGCAACTACAACAAACGGCCCAACAACAACAACAACAACAACAACAACAACAGCAACAGTAACTAC
This sequence comes from Rutidosis leptorrhynchoides, assembly GCF_046630445.1. NCBI lineage: Eukaryota > Viridiplantae > Streptophyta > Magnoliopsida > Asterales > Asteraceae > Rutidosis > Rutidosis leptorrhynchoides. The sequence continues at coordinate 720,158,404 of NC_092333.1, forward strand.
AACAATCATCCCAACAACAATAATAACCGCAACAACAACAACAATCAGAAGCAGCTATGCCAAAGGTGTGAAAAGTATCACTCGGGGTTCTGCACCAAATTTTGCAACAAGTGCAAAAGAAATGGTCATAGCGCGGCGAAGTGTGAGGTCTACGGACCAGGGGTTAATAGAACGAAAGGAACAAATTGTGTCGGAACGAGTAATGGCGGAGCAAGTAGTGTCGGAGCAAGTTATGCCAATGTAGTTTGTTATAAATGTGGAAAACCGGGCCACATTATTAGAAATTGCCCGAACCAGGAGAACACGAATGGACAAGGCCGCGGAAGAGTTTTCAATATTAATGCGGCAGAGGCACAGGAAGACCCGGAGCTTGTTATGGGTACGTTTCTTATTGACAATAAATCTGCTTACGTTTTATTTGATTCGGGTGCGGATAGAAGCTATATGAGTAGAGATTTTTGTGCTAAATTAAGTTGTCCATTGACGCCTTTGGATAGTAAATTTTTACTCGAATTAGCAAATGGTAAATTAATTTCAGCAGATAATATATGTCGGAATCGAGAAATTAAACTGGTTAGCGAAACATTTAAGATTGATTTGATACCAGTAGAGTTAGGGAGTTTTGATGTGATAATCGGTATGGACTGGTTGAAAGAAGTGAAAGCAGAGATCGTTTGTTACAAAAATGCAATTCGCATTATACGAGAAAAAGGAAAACCCTTAATGGTGTACGGAGAAAAGGGCAACACGAAGCTACATCTTATTAGTAATTTGAAGGCACAAAAACTAATAAGAAAAGGTTGCTATGCTGTTCTAGCACACGTCGAGAAAGTACAAACTGAAGAAAAGAGCATCAATGATGTTCCCATTGCAAAAGAATTTCCCGATGTATTTCCGAAAGAATTACCGGGATTACCCCCACATCGATCCGTTGAATTTCAAATAGATCTTGTACCAGGAGCTGCACCAATAGCTCGTGCTCCTTACAGACTCGCACCCAGCGAGATGAAAGAACTGCAAAGCCAATTACAAGAACTTTTAGAGCGTGGTTTCATTCGACCAAGCACATCACCGTGGGGAGCTCCTGTTTTGTTTGTCAAAAAGAAAGATGGTACATTCAGGTTGTGTATCGACTACCGAGAGTTGAACAAACTTACCATCAAGAACCGCTACCCACTACCGAGAATCGACGACTTATTTGATCAACTACAAGGCTCGTCTGTTTATTCAAAGATTGACTTACGTTCCGGGTATCATCAAATGCGGGTGAAAGAAGATGATATTCCAAAGACTGCTTTCAGAACACGTTACGGTCATTACGAGTTTATGGTCATGCCGTTTGGTTTAACTAATGCACCAGCTATGTTCATGGACCTTATGAACCGAGTGTGTGGACCATACCTTGACAAGTTTGTCATTGTTTTCATTGATGACATACTTATTTACTCAAAGAATGACCAAGAACACGGTGAACATTTGAGAAAGGTGTTAGAAGTATTGAGGAAGGAAGAATTGTACGCTAAGTTTTCAAAGTGTGCATTTTGGTTGGAAGAAGTTCAATTCCTCGGTCACATAGTGAATAAAGAAGGTATTAAGGTGGATCCGGCAAAGATAGAAACTGTTGAAAAGTGGGAAACCCCGAAAACTCCGAAACACATACGCCAGTTTTTAGGACTAGCTGGTTACTACAGAAGGTTCATCCAAGACTTTTCCAGAATAGCAAAACCCTTGACTGCATTAACGCATAAAGGGAAGAAATTTGAATGGAATGATGAACAAGAGAAAGCGTTTCAGTTATTGAAGAAAAAGCTAACTACGGCACCTATATTGTCATTGCCTGAAGGGAATGATGATTTTGTGATTTATTGTGACGCATCAAAGCAAGGTCTCGGTTGTGTATTAATGCAACGAACGAAGGTGATTGCTTATGCGTCTAGACAATTGAAGATTCACGAACAAAATTATACAACGCATGATTTGGAATTAGGCGCGGTTGTTTTTGCATTAAAGACTTGGAGGCACTACTTATATGGGGTCAAAAGTATTATATATACCGACCACAAAAGTCTTCAACACATATTTAATCAAAAACAACTGAATATGAGGCAGCGTAGGTGGATTGAATTATTGAATGATTACGACTTTGAGATTCGTTACCACCCGGGGAAGGCAAATGTGGTAGCCGATGCCTTGAGCAGGAAGGACAGAGAACCCATTCGAGTAAAATCTATGAATATAATGATTCATAATAACCTTACTACTCAAATAAAGGAGGCGCAACAAGGAGTTTTAAAAGAGGGAAATTTAAAGGATGAAATACCCAAAGGATCGGAGAAGCATCTTAATATTCGGGAAGACGGAACCCGGTATAGGGCTGAAAGGATTTGGGTACCAAAATTTGGAGATATGAGAGAAATGGTACTTAGAGAAGCTCATAAAACCAGATACTCAATACATCCTGGAACGGGGAAGATGTACAAGGATCTCAGGAAATATTTTTGGTGGCCGGGTATGAAAGTCGATGTTGCTAAATACGTGGGAGAATGTTTGACGTGTTCTAAGGTCAAAGCTGAGCATCAGAAACCATCCGGTCTACTTCAACAACCCGAAATCTCGGAATGGAAATGGGAAAACATTACCATGGATTTCATCACTAAATTGCCAAGGACTGCAAGTGGTTTTGATACTATTTGGGTAATAGTTGATCGTCTCACCAAATCAGCACACTTCCTGCCAATAAGAGAAGATGACAAGATGGAGAAGTTAGCACGACTGTATTTGAAGGAAGTCGTCTCCAGACATGGAATACCAATCTCTATTATCTCTGATAGGGATGACAGATTTATTTCAAGATTCTGGCAGACATTACAGCAAGCATTAGGAACTTATCTAGACATGAGTACTGCCTATCATCCACAAACTGATGGGCAGAGTGAAAGGACGATACAAATGCTTGAAGACATGCTACGAGCATGTGTTATTGATTTCGGAAACAGTTGGGATCGACATCTACCGTTAGCAGAATTTTCCTACAACAACAGCTACCATTCAAGCATTGAGATGGCGCCGTTTGAAGCACTTTATGGTAGAAAGTGCAGGTCTCCGATTTGTTGGAGTGAAGTGGGGGATAGACAGATTACGGGTCCAGAGATTATACAAGAAACTACCGAGAAGATCATCCAAATTCAACAAAGGTTGAAAACCGCCCAAAGTCGACAAAAGAGCTACGCTGACATTAAAAGAAAAGATATAGAATTTGAAATTGGAGAGATGGTCATGCTTAAAGTTTCACCTTGGAAAGGCGTTGTTCGATTTGGTAAACGAGGGAAATTAAATCCAAGGTATATTGGACCATTCAAGATTATTGATCGTGTCGGACCAGTAGCTTACCAACTTGAGTTACCTCAACAACTCGCGGCTGTACATAACACTTTCCACGTCTCAAATTTGAAGAAATGTTTTGCTTAAGAAGATCTCACTATTTCGTTAGATGAAATCCAAATCAACGAAAAACTCCAATTCATCGAAGAACCCGTCGAAATAATGGATCGTGAGGTTAAAAGACTTAAGCAAAACAAGATACCAATTGTTAAGGTTCGATGGAATGCTCGTAGAGGACTCGAGTTCACCTGGGAGCGTGAAGATCAGATGAAGAAGAAATACCCGCATCTATTTCCAGAAGATTCGTCAACACCTTCAACAGCTTAAAATTTCGGGACGAAATTTATTTAACGGGTAGGTACTGTAGTGACCCGAACTTTTCCATGTTTATATATATTAATTAAGATTGATATTTACATGATTAAATGTTTCCAACATGTTAAGCAATCAAACTTGTTAAGACTTGATTAATTGAAATAGGTTTCATATAGACAATTGACCACCCAAGTTGACCGGTGATTCACGAACGTTAAAACTTGTAAAAACTATATGATGACATATATATGGTTATATATATAGTTAACATTATATTATGATAATTAAACATATCATTAAGTATATTAACAATGAACTACATATGTAAAAACAAGACTACTAACTTAATAATTTTGAAACGAGACATATATGTAACGATTATCGTTGTAACGACATTTAATGTATATATATCATATTAAGAGATATTCGTACATCATAATATCATGATAATATAATAATATAAAATCTCTTTTGATATTATAAACATTGGGTTAACAACATTTAACAAGATCGTTAACCTAAAGGTTTCAAAACAACATTTACATGTAACGACTAACGATGACTTAACGACTCAGTTAAAATGTATATACATGTAGTGTTTTAATATGTATTTATACACTTTTGAAAGACTTCAATACACTTATCAAAATACTTCTACTTAACAAAAATGCTTACAATTACATCCTCGTTCAGTTTCATCAACAATTCTACTCGTATGCACCCGTATTCGTACTCGTACAATACACAGCTTTTAGATGTATGTACTATTGGTATATACACTCCAATGATCAGATCTTAGCAGCCCATGTGAGTCACCTAACACATGTGGGAACCATCATTTGGCAACTAGCATGAAATATCTCATAAAATTACAAAAATATGAGTAATCATTCATGACTTATTTACATGAAAACAAAATTACATATCCTTTATATCTAATCCATACACCAACGACAAAAAACACCTACAAACACTTTCATTCTTCAATTTTCTTCATCTAATTGATCTCTCTCAAGTTCTATCTTCAAGTTCTAAGTGTTCTTCATAAATTCCAAAAGTTCTAGTTTCATAAAATCAAGAATACTTTCAAGTTTGCTAGCTCACTTCCAATCTTGTAAGGTGATCATCCAACCTTAAGAAATCTTTGTTTCTTACAGTAGGTTATCATTCTAATACAAGGTAATAATCATATTCAAACTTTGGTTCAATTTCTATAACTATAACAATCTTATTTCAAGTGATGATCTTACTTGAACTTGTTTTCGTGTCATGATTTTGCTTCAAGAACTTCGAGCCATCCAAGGATCCATTGAAGCTAGATCCATTTTTCTCTTTTCCAGTAGATTTATCCAAGGAAATTAAGGTAGTAATGATGTTCATAACATCATTCGATTCATACATATAAAGCTATCTTATTCGAAGGTTTAAACTTGTAATCACTAGAACATAGTTTAGTTAATTCTAAACTTGTTCGCAAACAAAAGTTAATCCTTCTAACTTGACTTTTAAAACCAACTAAACACATGTTCTATATCTATATGATATGCTAACTTAATGATTTAAAACCTGGAAACACGAAAAACACCGTAAAACCGGATTTACGCCGTCGTAGTAACACCGCGGGCTGTTTTGGGTTAGTTAATTAAAAACTATGATAAACTTTGATTTAAAAGTTGTTATTCTGAGAAAATGATTTTTATTATGAACATGAAACTATATCCAAAAATTATGGTTAAACTCAAAGTGGAAGTATGTTTTCTAAAATGGTCATCTAGACGTCGTTCTTTCGACTGAAATGACTACCTTTACAAAAACGACTTGTAACTTATTTTTCCAACTATAAACCTATACTTTTTCTGTTTAGATTCATAAAATAGAGTTCAATATGAAACCATAGCAATTTGATTCACTCAAAACGGATTTAAAATGAAGAAGTTATGGGTAAAACAAGATTGGATAATTTTTCTCATTTTAGCTACGTGAAAATTGGTAACAAATCTATTCCAACCATAACTTAATCAACTTGTATTGTATATTATGTAATCTTGAGATACCATAGACACGTATACAACGTTTCGACCTATCATGTCGACACATCTATATATATTTCGGAACAACCATAGACACTCTATATGTGAATGTTGGAGTTAGCTATACAGGGTTGAGGTTGATTCCAAAATATATATAGTTTGAGTTGTGATCAATACTGAGATACGTATACACTGGGTCGTGGATTGATTCAAGATAATATTTATCGATTTATTTCTGTACATCTAACTGTGGACAACTAGTTGTAGGTTACTAACGAGGACAGCTGACTTAATAAACTTAAAACATCAAAATATATTAAAAGTGTTGTAGATATATTTTAAACATACTTTGATATATATGTATATATTGTTATAGGTTCGTGAATCAACCAGTGGCCAAGTCTTACTTCCCGACGAAGTAAAAATCTGTGAAAGTGAGTTATAGTCCCACTTTTAAAATCTAATATTTTTGGGATGAGAATACATGCAGGTTTTATAAATGATTTACAAAATAGACACAAGTACGTGAAACTACATTCTATGGTTGAATTATCAAAATCGAATATGCCCCTTTTTATTAAGTCTGATAATCTAAGAATTAGGGAACAGACACCCTAATTGACGCGAATCCTAAAGATAGATCTATTGGGCCTAACAAACCCCATCCAAAGTACCGGATGCTTTAGTACTTCGAAATTTATATCATATCCGAAGGGTGTCCCGGAATGATGGGGATATTCTTATATATGCATCTTGTTAATGTCGGTTACCAGGTGTTCACCATATGAATGATTTTTATCTCTATGTATGGGATGTGTATTGAAATATGAAATCTTGTGGTCTATTATTATGATTTGATATATATAGGTTAAACCTATAACTCACCAACATTTTTGTTGACGTTTTAAGCATGTTTATTCTCAGGTGATTATTAAGAGCTTCCGCTGTCGCATACTTAAATAAGGACGAGATTTGGAGTCCATGCTTGTATGATATTGTGTAAAAACTGCATTCAAGAATATTATTTTGTTGTAACATATTTGTATTGTAAACCATTATGTAATGGTCGTGTGTAAACAGGATATTTTAGATTATCATTATTTGATAATCTACGTAAAGCTTTTTAAAACCTTTATCTAAGAAATAAAGGTTATGGTTTGTTTTAAAAATGAATGCAGTCTTTGAAAAACGTCTCATATAGAGGTCAAAGCCTCGCAATGAAATCAATTAATATGGAACGTTTTTAATCAATAAGAACGGGACATTTCACCAAGATCTCTAGCTTAGGGTTCCATTACTTTGTTTGATGAAATTTATGTTCTTACTTGTTTGATTGAATGAAAGTTTGTAGCTTTAGTTGTAGATAGAACTTGTATTTGTGTTAAGACTAAGAACATGATGTAACCTTGGTTCATCATCCTTCTAAAACTCTTAAGTGAGTTGTATTCTTGCTTAGTCTTGACATTGTGTGTTGATGGTTGAAACTTGGTCAAAGTGATGCTAAAACATCAAAGAGTTGTATACTTGAAGCTTACACGCATCAAGGATGAGAGCCGTGATGAGCATCAAGCACCAAGAAACCCACTGGAGCACATGTTTTCTGTTTTTCGGGGTCTGATCAGACTCCTAGGACTTCTGAAATATTGATTTTCAGATAGTTCGTTTCGATTAGATGACTTTTCGTTTAGGACTCGCCTAAATCCGATATACGGTTTAGGATTTATAGCCCTCCGAAAATCACTACGCCTTTGTAACGACGTGCTGAAAATTCTGACCTACTCGCGCTTGAACCGTTGCCACGGTCAAACGACATCGAGTTAGGATCTGAAAATTGGATAGTGGTTAGAGGACTCACATACGGAGCCTTGGCCACTGACCACGCGTCCTTTCGGTTTGTATAGAGGTCGTAGAAGCTGTCCGAAGTCAGCCTTTTGTTTCGATCTCTATTCATGTTGAAAACTTACTTTAGCTTTTACGAATGATGATGATGATGATGATGATACTTAAGGCTTAATTTATTCACTTTTAAACTTTTGGGGACAATATACTGACTTATTCACCAAAGAAGCAGTGCTTCAACGGTACCCGTCCCTTTGAAGCTGGGGCCCCATGTTTGGATGCTTTACACAAAATGGCGTAGGTTCGAGTCCCGGGGGGAGCAATTCCCTCGGAGTATGCCTTCGGGTTAGGCTCGTGCTTGCCACTCATGGGGTATTCGGTGGAGGTGATTTACAGGCATCCGGATATTACGGGGTTGGCTTGGTGGGTTGCCAAAGGCAACACAGGGTTAAGGTGTCCCTGCCAATCTACACTACACAACTTTTGGGGACAATATACTGACTTAAGTGACCTTTGAATTAGGTTGACAACCTTTCGGACCGACTTACTTCCTGCATACTTTTCATATCGACTTTTACTGCTTATTCACTGTGAGTTATAGCTTCCCTTTTTACTTTACTATTTTTGGGACTGAGAATACATGTGCTTTTTATGTTTTACATACTAGACACGAGTACTTAAACTTTATGTATGTGTGGGTGACATAACGGCACAAAGATTCCCCTTAGCTCGGTAACGCTTAGTCATTGGTTTATGAACTGGTGAACGCGAATCTTAGATATGGATCCATAGGGTTTGACATCCCCACTCGGGCTAGTCGCGCTAGCATTCAACGGGTGTTTAATACTTCGTAAACAGATGCACTCGCCAAGTGTACTTTTAGGGGTAATATTACGTTAAGTTAGTTACCGGGTGCCCACGGATAAGCATATACTTTTCATACTGTTTGAATACGAAATCTCGTGGTCTACATTACATTACTGATTACAAACAAACTATAGCTCACCAACATTCGTGTTGACCTTTTAAGCGTGTATTTCTCAGGTGCTTAGACGTTGTTGCTTCCGCTATTAGACTTGGTGTTATAGACTTGCTGTTACAGACTCGCTGTGTTAGACTTCCGATGCATTACTTAGAGATGTCCCAATCATGGAACTTTTGTTTTGCATTCGCAACTTATGTTATTTTGAATAATGACTTTGTAACGACTCTTGTGTCACGTTTTCTTTTGTAAAACGTTATCCTTTCATGACTGCAAAACTTGTTTTAAAACAGCATATAGTATTATACCGTGTAATGGACCTGTTGTTGATGATCCGTACATGATGGTTTTGTACGGGGCGTCACATTTGGTATCAGAGCATTGGTTGTAGGGAATTAGGTTGCTTTAGGGAGTCTTGACCGAGCCGAGTAGGATTCGCTAATAGGACTAATCTACAACTTGCTCGTTTACTTGTTTCTGCGGAACTCCTGCATGCTACTGTATTATACTACTGCATGCTACTGCTTACCTTTACTGCTATGTGAACTTCCTGTATGCTACTGCTATTTTCTAACTACTGCATGATACCATCTGCCTTTGATTGCAAGTTACTTTTGTTTGATACTGTTACGATTGCCATGCTATGTACTGCTAGGCTGTTGTAGTGCCTGATTACGTGCTTGCTATATGTCTTGCTGACATGGAATAAGTAATTGATTGCTATATTACTATAGCATTATTGCTTATTGCGTAATGGATTTTGACTTGAGTCAAAATTTTATTTGGAAGATCGATGGCAAACGGAAGAGGTTTAAGGGAAATGCCCACAGCAGCACAGATTGAGGAGATGATAGTCGCTCGAGTAGCCGCAGCTATGGCGAATGCCAACCCCCAAGCTCCACCAGCTAACCAGAACATCCAGAATAGGTTCACTTTCAAGGAATTTCAGAGTTGTAAGCCCCACAATTTCAGTGGAACAGAAGGGCCAGTTGGGCTGACGAGATGGTTTGAGAAGTTGGAATCTGTATTCCGTGTGAGTAACTGCTTCGAAGTGAATAAGACCAAGTTCGCGTCGTGCACGCTGTCGGATGGCGCTTTGACTTGGTGGAATACGTTAGCCCAGGCTCAGGGAATTGACGAAGCTTATGCTACACCATAGGAGGAGTTTAAGAGGGCCATGATTGAGGAATACTGCCCCAGAACCGAAATTCAGAAAATAGAAACGGAATTTTGGGAACTGAAAGTTGTAGGAACTGACCTTAATGGCTATAATCGAAGGTACTTGGAGTTAGCTTTAATGTGTCCCACAATGGTTACTCCGGAGTACAAACGGATGGAGAGGTATTTTTGGGGACTCCCCAAGGACATTCAGGGAAATGTCACTTCTTCGAAACCAACAAATGTCCCGGAAGCTATGCGCATGGGGCACACCCGGATGAATCAAATTACCCGCCAAGAGCCAGAGAAGGCGAAATCAGAATCGGGAGCTAGTAATGGGAAACGTAAGTAGGACGGCAACAAGGGAAAAGGTTTTGATCAAAACCTAGCTAAGAGGTATGAGAATTTTAAGGGAAACAACGACTGGAGGAACCCTAACCCGAACCCTAGCTCTAACCCCAACTACAAAGGTACCCTTTCTCAGTGTAAGAGATGCTACAAGCATCACATTGGGCACTGCAACGCAGTGTGTGAGAAGTGTAAAAGGATTGGACACGTCGGCAGAGATTGTAAGAGCACCACCCCAGCTGTGAGGACAAACCCAAGTGGACCAAGGAAGTGCTATGAGTGCGGTCAGCAGGGCCACTTCAGGAATGAATGTCCCAACAAGAAGAAGGATGGTGGTGGGCCATCACGTGGAAGAGTCTTCAACATGAACGCCAGAGATGCCCGTGAGGATCCTGACTTGGTTACAGGTACATTCACTATCAATAAACTATTAGCTTCTGTCCTGTTTGATACCGGTGTCGATAGGGGTTATGTATGTAGACACTTTTATTCTAAGATAGATTGGTCGTTAGTGCCTTTGGATGAGAGTATACTTGTTGAGGTGGCCAATGGAAAACTTGAGAAAGTTGACCAAATTGGCCGAGGAGGTATTATAAACTTAGCTGGTGTGGATTTCGAGATTGATTTGATACACATTAAGTTGGAGAGTTTTGATGTGATAGTCGGTATGGACTGGTTGTCCAAGGTAAGCGCAGAAGTTATCTGTGGAGAGAAGATTCTTCGTATACCACCAAAGATAGTGAACCACTAATTGTTTACGGAGAGAGATGTAGCCCAAAGCTGAACCTTATTAGTTGCTTGAAGGCACAAAAGGTCATGAAAAAGGGGCGTTTTGCTGTTTTAGCACATGTGAAGAAGCTAGAAACTGAGGAGAAAAGTGTGGATGAAGTGCGAATTGTGAACGAATTTCCCGACATCTTTCCAGAAGAATTTCCGGGATTACCACTGCCGCGATCAGTGGAGTTCCAGATCGATATAGTGCCATGAGCTGCACCTGTAGCTCGCGCACCTTATCGACTTGCACCTTTCGAACTGCAAGAGTTGCAGAGTCAACTGCAGGAACTGCTAGACCCTGGATTTATCCGACCGAGTTCATCGCCTTGGGGCGCACCTGTTTTGTTCGTGAAGAAGAAGGACGGATATTTCCGCATGTGTATCGATTATCGGGAACTGAACAAGTTGACGATCAAGAATCGGTATCCCCTTCCCAGGATTGACGATCTATTCGATCAGCTGCAAGGATCAATCATTTACTCCAAGATTGATTTACGATAAGGTTATCACCAGTTGAGGGTGAAGGAGAGCGATGTGCTGAAGACTGCGTTCTGAACTCGTTATAGCCACTATGCGTTTCTGGTGATGCCATTCGGTTTAACCAACGCACCTGCCGTGTTTATGGATCTCATGAATCGCGTATGCAAGCCCTACCTGGACAAATTCGTTATCGTATTCATAGAAGATATCCTAATCTATTCCAAAAGCGAAGAAGAACATGAGCAACATCTTCGACTCACGCTTGAACTCTTGAGACAAGAGCAACTCTATGCCAAATTCTCCAAGTGTGAATTTTGGTTGAAGGAAGTCCAATTTCTTGGTCATATTATGAGCGATCAGGGTATCAAAGTCGATCCCGCAAAGATCGAAGCCATCAGCAAGTGAGAAACCCCCACTACTCCTACTCATATCCGTTAATTTTTAGGCCTCGCCGGTTATTACCGTAGATTCATCGAAGGTTTCTCTTTGATTGCACGTCCTTTGACCGCGTTAACTCACAAGGGGAAGAAGTTCGTTTGGGAGACCGAGCAAGGGTCGGTATTCCAAACCCTGAAGCAGAAGTTAACCACCGCTCCTATTCTGTCCCTTCCCGAAGGCAGTGATGATTTTGTTGTGTATTGCGATGCCTCCCGACAAGGTTTTGGGTGCGTATTGATGCAACGGAAGAAGGTTATTGCTTACGCCTCTCGACAATTGAAGATTTACGAGCGAAACTACAATACTCACGATCTTGAGCTTGGAGCCGTTGTCTTTGCACTCAAATTGTGGAGACACTATCTGTATGGAACCAAGAGCACTATCTTCACCGACCACAAAAGCCTTCAACACATATTCGATCAGAAACAACTATACATGAGACATCAACGGTGGATCGAGACATTGAACGATTACGATTGTGAACTCCGCTACAACCCTGGCAAGGCAAATGTTGTAGCCGATGCCTTGAGCCGAAAGGAAAGAATGGTACCCCTTCGTGTCCGAGCCTTGAACGTCACCATTCACACGAATCTCAATAGCCAAATCCGTATAGCCCAAGAGGAAGCTCTCAAGGAGGAGAATATTGCTCAAGAGCACTTGAACATTCTCGTCTCTCGATTCAAAGTTAAGGAGACTGGACTCCGATATTTTACCGGAAGAATTTGGGTGCCTAGTTATGGAGATTTACGAAGCCTTATTCTAGATGAAGCTCACAAGTCAAGGTATTCGATTCATCCAGGAGCTGGTAAGATGTACCACGACCTCAAGGTTCAATATTGGTGGCCAAACCTCAAAAGGGATGTTACTACGTATGTTGGAAAGTGTTTAACTTGTTCCAAGATCAAAGCCGAACATCAAAAGCCATCTGGGTTACTTTAGCAACCCGAAATCCCATAATGGAAGTGGGAAGGAATAACAATGGACTTCATCACGAAGCAACCAAAGACGGTAGGCGGTTATGATACCATCTGGGTTATCGTTGACCGTCTTACCAAATCTGCACACTTTCTAGCCATGAAGAAAACTGATACGATGGAGAAACTCGCCCAACTATACATAAAGGAAATTGTATCTCGTCACGGTGTACCCTTATCGATTATTTCAGACCGAGACGCCCGTTTCGCTTCTAGATTTTGGCGTTCTTTGCAGGAAGCTTTGGGAACACGTTTGGACGTGAGTACTGCGTATCACCCGCAAACCGACGGACAGAGCGAACGCACGATTCAAACCCTGGAGGACATGTTGCGTGCTTGTGTAATTGATTTTAGAAAGGCTTGGGAAAAGCATTTGCCGCTGGCCGAATTATCTTACAACAATAGCTATCATGCAAGCATTAAGGCCGCACCTTTCGAAGCCTTGTATGACCGCAGATGTCGTTCTCCTATCTGTTGGTCGGAAGTAGGTGAAAAGCAACTCACCAGACCCGAACTCATCCATGAAACAACCGAGAAGATTGTCCAAATTCAAGCAAGGCTCAAGACGGCCCGTGATCGTCAAAAGAGCTATGCCGATCTTAAGCGTAAAGATCGCGAATTCCAAGTAGGTGATCGAGTGATGTTGAAAGTCGCACCTTGGAAGGTGTAATCCATTTCGAAAAGCATGGGAAGCTAAATCCGCGATATATTGGTCCTTTTGAAGTCTTGGAGCGTGTTGGACCCGTTGCTTACCGTTTGGATCTTCCGACTCAGTTGAGTGCAGTTCATCCCACTTTTCACGTGTCAAATCTGAAGAAATGTCTTGCTGAACCATAACTTGTCATACCGCTTGAGGAGCTTACGATTGATGACAAACTCCACTTCATGGAAGAACCTATTGAAATTATGGACAGTGAGGTCAAAACCTTGAAACGCAACAAGATTCCAATTGTCCGAGTCCGTTGGAATGCTAAACGAGGACCCGAGTTCACTTGGGAGCGAGAGAATCAAATGAAGCAGAAATATCCTCACCTCTTCACAACTCTACCGTCTACCTCAGCTTAAAATTTTGGGACGAAATTTTCATTAACAGGTAGGTAATGTAACGACCCGAATTTTTTGACTTACTTTTGTGCTTGTTACTTTCACGAAACTGCGTATTTGTGCGTACTGTGTTGCTTTATATTTTGGGATCTTATTTCATGATTAATTACTTTCGTTAATACCATACAACGTGCCATTAAGTACTTAGTTACTTAACTTGATCCCTGAATGCTTTCATAATCCTTAGTGTCACTTGACGTTTAGAACGAGCTATATGTTTTGGTACACGTTTAACTTTTGTCGTAATTGGAATATTATGACTACGTAATACTAATTGTTATTTCCTAATAACAATTACTTGGGTATTGGTTGCTTAATTACGCTTAGTAATTTACTTATGCTCACTAGTTAGTCTTGTTGGACTTTCTACCTTATTGGACTTTAGCCCACCCTACTCTAGCTAATAGACCATTTAATTAGCCTAATTTTAGATGGATTATGACCCATTAAGATGTAGGGAAAAAAACCCATTTATAAGAGTCAACATACTAGCATTTTTGTTAACCATTATCACAAATGTTGCATGAGATCCTAACAATAAGCACCACCTTTAGACCACCATTAACCAAAAAGCAAAAAGGTGTCCCCTTGTCCCCCCCCCCCCCACCAAAACCCCACGGCCACCACCACCCATCACCACTATAAATACCAAGCTATTCTCATCCATTTTACACTTGATCTCATCCTCATTTTACACACACTTACTCTCTAATTTTCTCTCTAGTATTTCTCACTCTAAAAATTGTAAGTTTTAAATTTTCTTCTTCTTCTCTAAATCACGACATCATCATCATCTTTATAAGATCAAGCTTGTTAGCTTTTTGATCTTGTTATATCTTGTAGATTCAAACTTTGATTTGAATCCTTCAAGAACATTAAAGATTCAAGCTTTCTAGCTTTGAATCTTCATTAATTTGATAGATCTAAGCTTTATAGCTTAAGATTACTTTATTTTTGTTAAAAGATCAAAACTTGTGTTTATGATCTTCATGGAACTTGAAGATCTAGCCTTTTGCTTTGAAGATCTTCAAGAACATTCAAGATTCAAGCTTTATAGATTTGAATATTCATTACTTTTGTTGGATCTAAGTTTTCTAACTTATGATCTCTTTTATTTTGTTAAAAGATCAAAACTTGTGTTTATGATCTTCATGGAACTTGAAGATCTAGCATTTTGCTTTGAAGATCTTCAAGAACATAAACGATTCAAATTTTCTAGATTTGAAATCTCATAACTTTTGTTAAAAGGATCCAAGCTCTCTAGCTTAGGGTTCCATTACTTTGTTTGATAAAATTTATGTTCTTACTTGTTTGATTGAATGAAAGTTTGTAGCTTTAGTTGTAGATAGAACTTGTATTTGTGTTAAGACTAAGAACATGATGTAACCTTGGTTCATCATCCTTCTAAAACTCTTAAGTGAGTTGTATTCTTGCTTAGTCTTGATATTGTGTATTGATGGTTGAAACTTGGTCAAAGTGATGCTAAAACATCAAAGAGTTATATACATGAAGCTTACACGCATCAAGGATGAGAACCGTGATGAGCATCAAGCACCAAGAAATCCACCGGAGCACTTGTTTGTTGTTTTTCGGGGTCTGATCAACTCCTAGGACTTCTGAAAAATTGATTTTCAGATAGTTCGTTTCGAGTAGATGACTTTTCGTTTAGGACTCGCCGAAATCCGATATACGGTTTAGGATTTGTAGCCCTCCGAAAATCATTACGCCTTTGTAACGACGTGCTGAAAATTCTGACCTACTCGCGCTTGAACCGTCGCCACAGTCAAACGACATCGAGTTAGGATCTGAAAATTGGAACAGCGGTTAGAGGACTCACATACGGAGCCTTGGCCACTGACCACGCGTCTTTTCGGTTTGTATAGAGGTCGTAGCAGCTGTCCGAAGTCAGCCTTTTGTTTCGATCTCTATTCTTGTTGAAAACTTACTTTAGCTTTTACGAATGATGATGATGATGATGATGATGATGATACTTAAGACTTAAGTTATTCACTTTTAAACTTTTGGGGACAATATACTGACTTAAGTGACCTTTGACTTAGGCTGACAACCTTTCGGACCGACTTACTACTTGCATACTTTTCATATCGACTTTTACTGCTTATTCACTGTGAGTTATAGCTTCCCTTTTTTACTTTACTATTTTTGGGACTGAGAATACATGTGTTTTTTATGTTTTACATACTAGACACGAGTACTTAAACTTTATATATGTGTGGGTGACATAACGGCACAAAGATTTCCCTTAGCTCGGTAACGTTTAGTCATTGGTTTATGAACTGGTGAACGCGAAGCTTAGATATGGATCTATAGGGTTTGACATCCCCACTCGTGCTAGTCGCGCTAGCATTCAACGGGTGTTTAATACTTCGTAAACAGACTGATATTGCTCATAATGAACATATATTTATGTAGTGACCCGAACTTTTCCATGTTTATATATATTAATTGAGATTGATGTTTACATGATTAAATGTTTCCAACATGTTAAGCAATCAAACTTGTTAAGACTTGATTAATTGAAATAGGTTTCATATAGACAATTGACCACCCAAGTTGACCGGTGATTCACGAACGTTAAAACTTGTAAAAAAAAAAACTATATGATGACATATATATGGTTATATATATAGTTAACATGATATTATGATAAGTAAACATATCATTAATTATATTAACAATGAACTACATATGTAAAAACAAGACTACTAACTTAATGATTTTGAAACGAGACATATATGTAACGTTTATCGTTGTAACGACATTTAATGTATATATATCATATTAAGAGATATTCGTACATCATAATATCATGATAATATAATAATTTAAAATCTCTTTTGATATTATAAACATTGGGTTAACAACATTTAACAAGATCGTTAACCTAAAGGTTTCAAAACAACACTTACATGTAACGACTAACGATGACTTAACGACTCAGTTAAAATGTATATACATGTAGTGTTTTAATATGTATTTATACACTTTTGAAAGACTTCAATACACTTATCAAAATACTTCTACTTAACAAAAATGCTTACAATTACATTCTCGTTCAGTTTCATCAACAATTCTACTCGTATGCACCCGTATTCGTACTCGTACAATACACAGCTTTTAGATGTATGTACTATTGGTATATACACTCCAATGATCAGCTCTTAGCAGCCCATGTGAGTCACCTAACACATGTGGGAACCATCATTTGGCAACTAGCATGAAATATCTCATAAGATTACAAAAATATGAGTAATCATTCATGACTTATTTACATGAAAACAAAATTTCATATCCTTTATATCTAATCCATACACCAACGACCAAAAACACCTACAAACACTTTCATTCTTCAATTTTCTTCATCTAATTGAACTCTCTCAAGTTCTATCTTCAAGTTCTAAGTGTTCTTCATAAATTCCAAAAGTTCTAGTTTCATAAAATCAAGAATACTTTCAAGTTTGCTAGCTCACTTCCAATCTTGTAAGGTGATCATCCAACCTCAAGAAATCTTTGTTTCTTACAGTAGGTTATCATTCTAATACAAGGTAATAATCATATTCAAACTTTGGTTCAATTTCTATAACTATAACAATCTTATTTCAAGTGATGATCTTACTTGAACTTATTTTCGTGTCATGATTTTGCTTCAAGAACTTTGAGCCATCCAAGGATCCATTGAAGCTAGATCCATTTTTCTCTTTTCCAGTAGGTTCATCCAAGGAACTTAAGGTAGTAATGATGTTCATAACATCATTCGATTCATACATATAAAGCTATCTTATTCGAAGGTTTAAACTTGTAATCACTAGAACATAGTTTAGTTAATTCTAAACTTGTTCGCAAACAAAAGTTAATCCTTCTAACTTGACTTTTAAAATCAACTAAACACATGTTCTATATCTATATGATATGCTAACTTAATGATTTAAAACCTGGAAACACGAAAAACACCGTAAAACCGGATTTACGCCGTCGTAGTAACACCGCGGGCTGTTTTGGGTTAGTTAATTAAAAACTATGATAAACTTTGATTTAAAAGTTGTTATTCTGAGAAAATGATTTTTATTATGAACATGAAACTATATCCAAAAAATTATGGTTAAACTCAATGTGGAAGTATGTTTTCTAAAATGGTCATCTAGACGTCGTTCTTTCGACTGAAATGACTACCTTTACAAAAACGACTTGTAACTTATTTTTCCGACTAGAAACCTATACTTTTTTTGTTTAGATTCATAAAATAGAGTTCAATATGAAACCATAGCAATTTGATTCACTCAAAACGGATTTAAAATGAAGAAGTTATGGGTAAAACAAGATTGGATAATTTTTCTCATTTTAGCTACGTGAAAATTGGTAACAAATCTATTCCAACCATAACTTAATCAACTTGTATTATATATTATGTAATCTTGAGATACCATAGACACGTATACAATGTTTCGACCTATCATGTCGACACATCTATATATATTTCGGAACAACCATAGACACTCTATATGTGAATGTTGGAGTTAGCTATACAGGGTTGAGGTTGA
This sequence comes from Rutidosis leptorrhynchoides, assembly GCF_046630445.1. NCBI lineage: Eukaryota > Viridiplantae > Streptophyta > Magnoliopsida > Asterales > Asteraceae > Rutidosis > Rutidosis leptorrhynchoides. Next base: position 720,176,786 of record NC_092333.1, read on the forward strand.
TTCCAAAATATATATAGTTTGAGTTGTGATCAATACTGAGATACGTATACACTGGGTCGTGGATTGATTCAAGATAATATTTATCGATTTATTTCTGTACATCTAACTGTGGACAACTAGTTGTAGGTTACTAACGAGGACAGCTGACTTAATAAACTTAAAACATCAAAATATATTAAAAGTGTTGTAAATATATTTTGAACATACTTTGATATATATGTATATATTGTTATAGGTTCGTGAATCAACCAGTGGCCAAGTCTTACTTCCCGACGAAGTAAAAATCTGTGAAAGTGAGTTATAGTCCCACTTTTAAAATCTAATATTTTTGGGATGAGAATACATGCAGGTTTTATAAATGATTTACAAAATAGACACAAGTACGTGAAACTACATTCTATGGTTGAATTATCGAAATCGAATATGCCCCTTTTTATTAAGTCTGGTAATCTAAGAATTAGGGAACAGACACCCTAATTGACGCGAATCCTAAAGATAGATCTATTGGGCCTAACAAACCCCATCCAAAGTACCGGATGCTTTAGTACTTCGAAATTTATATCATATCCGAAGGGTGTCCCGGAATGATGGGGATATTCTTATATATGCATCTTGTTATTGTCGGTTACCAGGTGTTCACCATATGAATGATTTTTATCTCTATGTATGGGATGTGTATTGAAATATGAAATCTTGTGGTCTATTGTTACGATTTGATATATATAGGTTAAACCTATAACTCACCAACATTTTTGTTGACGTTTTAAGCATGTTTATTCTCAGGTGATTATTAAGAGCTTCTGCTGTCGCATACTTAAATAAGGACAAGATTTGGAGTCCATGCTTGTATGATATTGTGTAAAAACTGCATTCAAGAAACTTATTTTGTTGTAACATATTTGTATTGTAAACCATTATCTAATGGTTGTGTGTAAACAGGATATTTTAGATTATCATTATTTGATAATCTACGTAAAGCTTTTTAAACCTTTATTGATGAAATAAAGGTTATGGTTTGTTTAAAAATGAATGCAGTCTTTGAAAAACGTCTCATATAGAGGTCAAAACCTCGCAACGAAATCAATTAATATGGAACGTTTTTAATCAATAAGAACGGGACATTTCAGTTGGTATCCGAGCGTTGGTCTTAGAGAACCAGAAAATTTGCATTAGTGTGTCTTATCGAGTTTGTTAGGATGCATTAGTGAGTCTGGACTTCGACCGTGTTTTCTTTAAAAATGATTGCTTAACATTTTTGTTGGAAACTATATATTTTTAACATATGAATATTATGTGATATATTAATCTCTTAACGTGTTTGATATTATGTGATAGATGTCTACCTCTAGAACAAGTCCCATTGACTCACCTAATAATAACGAAGAGTCAAATGTAAATTGGAATGATTTGTGGACTGATTCACAAGTTCCCGAAGAGGAACCGGAAGAAGAGTCGGAACCGGAAGAAGAATCGGAACCGGAAGAAGAATCGGAACCGGATGAAGAAATAGAACCGGTGGGGGAAATAATAAAATGGTTAAGTAAAAGAAAATCCTCAACCAACCGACCAAAGTTAATTATGGTCAATGGTGTTTCCGCCAAGGAAGCAAAATATTGGGAGGATTACCAATTCTCCGATGAATCGGATTCCGACGAGAATTCCGATGATGTTATAGAAATTACCCCAACTGAATTTAAAAAGGCAAAAGAAAATAATAAGGGAAAGGGCATAAAAATAGAGAAATCTAATTCCAACCCCGATGAACTTTATATGTATCGTCAACCCCCGAAGTCCTTAAGTTGTAACAATGACCCGGGAACCTCTAAACCACCAGGTTTTTCTAAACCAATGTGGACAACGACGGCTCGTATTAGGGGAACATCATATATCCCTAGAAACTTGGCAAAACGAACCAAAACCGAAGAAGAAGAAACGAGCGAGTCGGAATAAGATAGTTGTATTCGTGTGGTGTAATATATGGAATATAGTGTTCTTATGCTTTATGATATATGTAAAAATTGCTTGTATTAATAAGTATTTTTTTTATGAATCTAACTCTTGTCTATTTTACAGTTTAAAAACACAAAATGGATAGACAACCCAATATTTTAAGAGACCTACCCGGAGACATGATTGATGAAATCTTGTCTAGAGTCGGCCAGAATTCTTCGGCACAACTATTTAAGGCGAGATCAGTTTGTAAAACATTCGAAGAACGTTCCAAGAATGTCTTGGTTTATAAGAGACTTTCGTTTGAAAGATGGGGGATATCACATTGGGAAACCCATAAGTTACGATGTGTTTACTTTGACGCATATATTGCGGGGAACCCAAATGCTATTTTACGCAACGGGTTAAGAAATTATTTTGACTCAATATATCCGAATATTGGACTTCGTGATTTAGAAAAAGCGGCTAACATGCAACATAAAGAAGCATGTTATGCTTACGGATTAGTAATGTTCGATTCTCACCAAAGTGAGAACAAGAACATCGGGCTACAACTATTAAACAAAACGTTTCCACAAGTGACGGAGTCGGTAATTGGGGTAAGAAATGAGGTTTTTAGATTATTACGGGACTGTTGGACATTACGTAACCCTCGTCCCTTTGATGACGTTACAACACGCTGTCTTATCAACGGCCATAACGGTTATGTTGCACAAGACCAAGGATGGGAAGTAGTCCTAGTAAAACCAGAATGCATGACTTGTTTCTGGACGTATGAATTACGTGTCTTTATTGCCTTTGCTGAACGACTTGTGTACTAGCTAGAATTGTCTTCACAACTATCTTGTATCAAAGTTATTGTGTGCTATATTTCATGCTTTATGTAAAATAAGCGGTATTGTAAGTTTGTAAAATATTGTATAAAAGTTTGAACGCGAAATATTATTATAATCAGTTTTTCATATAGAATTGTAGTAGTTGAATTGTATATTAGCTACTAAGTATGAACTTAACGGGTAGGTACTACCCGAATTTAAACTTATAAAACGCTAATATGAAGAAAAAGCTTTTATAAATGAGTTCATATTATGCTACGAAATACTATTAACTACTCTTAATATTCTGTATGATTAACTTGTTCCATTTAACTATTTTGAAGGAAATGGCACCAACTACTCGACACACCGTGAATATGAATGAAGAGGAATTCCGTACTTTTCTAGCTTCAAACATAGCCGCAGTACAGGCTGCGCTACATACCAACAATAACCTTGGATCTAGCAGTACAGGAAATCGTGTAGGATGCACCTACAAAGAATTCACTGCCTGCAAACCTTTGGAATTTGATGGAACCGAAGGACCGATCGGATTGAAACGGTGGACCGAGAAGGTTGAATCGGTGTTTGCCATAACTAAGTGTACTGAAGAGGACAAAGTGAAGTACGCTACGCATACCTTCACAGGTTCTGCGTTAACATGGTGGAATACCTATCTAGAGCAAGTGGGACAAGATGATGCGTACGCACTACCGTGGTCAGCATTCAAGCACTTGATGAACGAGAAGTACCGTCCCAGAACCGAGGTCAATAAGCTCAAGACAGAACTTAGAGGGTTACGAACCCAAGGATTTGATATTACCACGTACGAAAGACGATTCACAGAATTGTGCCTATTGTGTCCGGGAGCATTCGAAGATGAGGAAGAGAAGATCGACGCGTTTGTGAAAGGATTACCGGAAAGAATCCAAGAAGATATAAGTTCACACGAGCCCGCCTCCATACAACAGGCATGTAGAATGGCTCACAAACTAGTGAACCAGATTGAAGAAAGAATTAAAGAACAGACTGCTGAAGAGGCCAATGTGAAGCAAGTCAAAAGAAAGTGGGAGGAAAACGGTGATAAGAATCACCAATACAACAACAACAGCAATTACAACAATAATCGCAACAATTATCCCAACAATCGCAACATCAATCGCAACTACAACAAACGGCCCAACAACAACAACAACAACAACAGCAACTACAACAATCATCCCAACAACAATAATAACCGCAACAACAACAATCAGAAGCAACTATGCCAAAGGTGTGAAAAGAATCACTCGGGGTTCTGCACCAAATTTTGCAACAAGTGTAAAAGAAATGGTCATAGCGCGGCGAAGTGTGAGGTCTACGGACCAGGGGTTAATAGAACGAAAGGAACAAATGGTGTCGGAACGAGTAATGGCGGAGCAAGTAGTGTCGGAGCAAGTTATGCCAATGTAGTTTGTTATAAATGTGGAAAACCAGGCCACATTATTAGAAATTGCCCGAACCAGGAGAACACGAATGGACAAGGCCGTGGAAGAGTTTTCAATATTAATGCGGTAGAGGCACAGGAAGACCCGGAGCTTGTTACGGGTACGTTTCTTATTGACAATAAATCTGCTTACGTTTTATTTGATTCGGGTGCGGATAGAAGCTATATGAGTAGAGATTTTTGTGCTAAATTAAGTTGTCCATTGACGCCTTTGGATAGTAAATTTTTACTCGAATTAGCAAATGGTAAATTAATTTCAGCAGATAATATATGTCGGAATCGAGAAATTAAACTGGTTAGCGAAACATTTAAGATTGATTTGATACCAGTAGAGTTAGGGAGTTTTGATGTGATAATCGGTATGGACTGGTTGAAAGAAGTGAAAGCGGAGATCGTTTGTTACAAAAATGCAATTCGCATTATACGAGAAAAAGGAAAACCCTTAATGGTGTACGGAGAAAAGGGCAACACGAAGCTACATCTTATTAGTAATTTGAAGGCACAAAAACTAATAAGAAAAGGTTGCTATGCTGTTCTAGCACACGTCGAGAAAGTACAAACTGAAGAAAAGAGCATCAATGATGTTCCCATTGCAAAAGAATTTCCCGATGTATTTCCGAAAGAATTACCGGGATTACCCCCACATCGATCCGTTGAATTTCAAATAGATCTTGTACCAGGAGCTGCACCAATAGCTCGTGCTCCTTACAGACTCGCACCCAGCGAGATGAAAGAACTGCAAAGCCAATTACAAGAACTTTTAGAGCGTGGTTTCATTCGACCAAGCACATCACCGTGGGGAGCTCCTGTTTTGTTTGTCAAGAAGAAAGATGGTACATTCAGGTTGTGTATCGACTACCGAGAGTTGAACAAACTTACCATCAAGAACCGCTACCCACTACCGAGAATCGACGACTTATTTGATCAACTACAAGGCTCGTCTGTTTATTCAAAGATTGACTTACGTTCCGGGTATCATCAAATGCGGGTGAAAGAAGATGATATTCCAAAGACTGCTTTCAGAACACGTTACGGTCATTACGAGTTTATGGTCATGCCGTTTGGTTTAACTAATGCACCAGCTGTGTTCATGGACCTTATGAACCGAGTGTGTGGACCATACCTTGACAAGTTTGTCATTGTTTTCATTGATGACATACTTATTTACTCAAAGAATGACCAAGAACACGGTGAACATTTGAGAAAGGTGTTAGAAGTATTGAGGAAGGAAGAATTGTACGCTAAGTTTTCAAAGTGTGCATTTTGGTTGGAAGAAGTTCAATTCCTCGGTCACATAGTGAACAAAGAAGGTATTAAGGTGGATCCGGCAAAGATAGAAACTGTTGAAAAGTGGGAAACCCCGAAAACTCCGAAACACATACGCCAGTTTTTAGGACTAGCTGGTTACTACAGAAGGTTCATCCAAGACTTTTTCAGAATAGCAAAACCCTTGACTGCATTAACGCATAAAGGGAAGAAATTTGAATGGAATGATGAACAAGAGAAAGCGTTTCAGTTATTGAAGAAAAAGCTAACTACGGCACCTATATTGTCATTGCCTGAAGGGAATGATGATTTTGTGATTTATTGTGACGCATCAAAGCAAGGTCTCGGTTGTGTATTAATGCAACGAACGAAGGTGATTGCTTATGCGTCTAGACAATTGAAGATTCACGAACAAAATTATACGACGCATGATTTGGAATTAGGCGCGGTTGTTTTTGCATTAAAGACTTGGAGGCACTACTTATATGGGGTCAAAAGTATTATATATACCGACCACAAAAGTCTTCAACACATATTTAATCAGAAACAACTGAATATGAGGCAGCGTAGGTGGATTGAATTATTGAATGATTACGATTTTGAGATTCGTTACCACCCGGGGAAGGCAAATGTGGTAGCCGATGCCTTGAGCAGGAAGGATAGAGAACCCATTCGAGTAAAATCTATGAATATAATGATTCATAATAACATTACTACTCAAATAAAGGAGGCGCAACAAGGAGTTTTAAAAGAGGGAAATTTAAAGGATGAAATACCCAAAGGATCGGAGAAGCATCTTAATATTCGGGAAGACGGAACCCGGTATAGGGCTGAAAGGATTTGGGTACCAAAATTTGGAGATATGAGAGAAATGGTACTTAGAGAAGCTCATAAAACCAGATACTCAATACATCCTGGAACGGGGAAGATGTACAAGGATCTCAAGAAATATTTTTGGTGGCCGGGTATGAAAGCCGATGTTGCTAAATACGTAGGAGAATGTTTGACGTGTTCTAAGGTCAAAGCTGAGCATCAGAAACCATCAGGTCTACTTCAACAACCCGAAATCCCGGAATGGAAATGGGAAAACATTACCATGGATTTCATCACTAAATTGCCAAGGACTGCAAGTGGTTTTGATACTATTTGGGTAATAGTTGATCGTCTCACCAAATCAGCACACTTCCTACCAATAAGAGAAGATGACAAGATGGAGAAGTTAGCACGACTGTATTTGAAGGAAGTCGTCTCCAGACATGGAATACCAATCTCTATTATCTCTGATAGGGATGGCAGATTTATTTCAAGATTCTGGCAGACATTACAACAAGCATTAGGAACTCGTCTAGACATGAGTACTGCCTATCATCCACAAACTGATGGGCAGAGCGAAAGGACGATACAAACGCTTGAAGACATGCTACGAGCATGTGTTATTGATTTCGGAAACAGTTGGGATCGACATCTACCGTTAGCAGAATTTTCCTACAACAACAGCTACCATTCAAGCATTGAGATGGCGCCGTTTGAAGCACTTTATGGTAGGAAGTGCAGGTCTCCGATTTGTTGGAGTGAGGTGGGGGATAGACAGATTACGGGTCCGGAGATTATACAAGAAACTACCGAGAAGATCATCCAAATTCAACAACGGTTGAAAACCGCCCAAAGTCGACAAAAGAGCTACGCTGACATTAAAAGAAAAGATATAGAATTTGAAATTGGAGAGATGGTCATGCTTAAAGTTTCACCTTGGAAAGGCGTTGTTCGATTTGGTAAACGAGGGAAATTAAATCCAAGGTATATTGGACCATTCAAGATTATTGATCGTGTCGGACCAGTAGCTTACCGACTTGAGTTACCTCAACAACTCGCGGCTGTACATAACACTTTCCACGTCTCGAATTTGAAGAAATGTTTTGCTAAAGAAGATCTCACTATTCCGTTAGATGAAATCCAAATCAACGAAAAACTCCAATTCATCGAAGAACCCGTCGAAATAATGGATCGTGAGGTTAAAAGACTTAAGCAAAACAAGATACCAATTGTTAAGGTTCGATGGAATGCTCGTAGAGGACCCGAGTTCACCTGGGAGCGTGAAGATCAGATGAAGAAGAAATACCCGCATCTATTTCCAGAAGATTCGTCAACACCTTCAACAGCTTAAAATTTCGGGACGAAATTTATTTAACGGGTAGGTACTGTAGTGACCCGAACTTTTCCATGTTTATATATATTAATTGAGATTGATGTTTACATGATTAAATGTTTCCAACATGTTAAGCAATCAAACTTGTTAAGACTTGATTAATTGAAATAGGTTTCATATAGACAATTGACCACCCAAGTTGACCGGTGATTCACGAACGTTAAAACTTGTAAAAAAAAAAAACTATATGATGACATATATATGGTTATATATATAGTTAACATGATATTATGATTAGTAAACATATCATTAATTATATTAACAATGAACTACATATGTAAAAACAAGACTACTAACTTAATGATTTTGAAACGAGACATATATGTAACGTTTATCGTTGTAACGACATTTAATGTATATATATCATATTAAGAGATATTCGTACATCATAATATCATGATAATATAATAATTTAAAATCTCTTTTGATATTATAAACATTGGGTTAACAACATTTAACAAGATCGTTAACCTAAAGGTTTCAAAACAACACTTACATGTAACGACTAACGATGACTTAACGACTCAGTTAAAATGTATATACATGTAGTGTTTTAATATGTATTTATACACTTTTGAAAGACTTCAATACACTTATCAAAATACTTCTACTTAACAAAAATGCTTACAATTACATTCTCGTTCAGTTTCATCAACAATTCTACTCGTATGCACCCGTATTCGTACTCGTACAATACACAGCTTTTAGATGTATGTACTATTGGTATATACACTCCAATGATCAGCTCTTAGCAGCCCATGTGAGTCACCTAACACATGTGGGAACCATCATTTGGCAACTAGCATGAAATATCTCATAAGATTACAAAAATATGAGTAATCATTCATGACTTATTTACATGAAAACAAAATTTCATATCCTTTATATCTAATCCATACACCAACGACCAAAAACACCTACAAACACTTTCATTCTTCAATTTTCTTCATCTAATTGAACTCTCTCAAGTTCTATCTTCAAGTTCTAAGTGTTCTTCATAAATTCCAAAAGTTCTAGTTTCATAAAATCAAGAATACTTTCAAGTTTGCTAGCTCACTTCCAATCTTGTAAGGTGATCATCCAACCTCAAGAAATCTTTGTTTCTTACAGTAGGTTATCATTCTAATACAAGGTAATAATCATATTCAAACTTTGGTTCAATTTCTATAACTATAACAATCTTATTTCAAGTGATGATCTTACTTGAACTTATTTTCGTGTCATGATTTTGCTTCAAGAACTTTGAGCCATCCAAGGATCCATTGAAGCTAGATCCATTTTTCTCTTTTCCAGTAGGTTCATCCAAGGAACTTAAGGTAGTAATGATGTTCATAACATCATTCGATTCATACATATAAAGCTATCTTATTCGAAGGTTTAAACTTGTAATCACTAGAACATAGTTTAGTTAATTCTAAACTTGTTCGCAAACAAAAGTTAATCCTTCTAACTTGACTTTTAAAATCAACTAAACACATGTTCTATATCTATATGATATGCTAACTTAATGATTTAAAACCTGGAAACACGAAAAACACCGTAAAACCGGATTTACGCCGTCGTAGTAACACCGCGGGCTGTTTTGGGTTAGTTAATTAAAAACTATGATAAACTTTGATTTAAAAGTTGTTATTCTGAGAAAATGATTTTTATTATGAACATGAAACTATATCCAAAAAATTATGGTTAAACTCAAAGTGGAAGTATGTTTTCTAAAATGGTCATCTAGACGTCGTTCTTTCGACTGAAATGACTACCTTTACAAAAACGACTTGTAACTTATTTTTCCGACTAGAAACCTATACTTTTTTTGTTTAGATTCATAAAATAGAGTTCAATATGAAACCATAGCAATTTGATTCACTCAAAACGGATTTAAAATGAAGAAGTTATGGGTAAAACAAGATTGGATAATTTTTCTCATTTTAGCTACGTGAAAATTGGTAACAAATCTATTCCAACCATAACTTAATCAACTTGTATTATATATTATGTAATCTTGAGATACCATAGACACGTATACAATGTTTCGACCTATCATGTCGATACATCTATATATATTTCGGAACAACCATAGACACTCTATATGTGAATGTTGGAGTTAGCTATACAGGGTTGAGGTTGATTCCAAAATATATATAGTTTGAGTTGTGATCAATACTGAGATACGTATACACTGGGTCGTGGATTGATTCAAGATAATATTTATCGATTTATTTCTGTACATCTAACTGTGGACAACTAGTTGTAGGTTACTAACGAGGACAGCTGACTTAATAAACTTAAAACATCAAAATATATTAAAAGTGTTGTAAATATATTTTGAACATACTTTGATATATATGTATATATTGTTATAGGTTCGTGAATCAACCAGTGGCCAAGTCTTACTTCCCGACGAAGTAAAAATCTGTGAAAGTGAGTTATAGTCCCACTTTTAAAATCTAATATTTTTGGGATGAGAATACATGCAGGTTTTATAAATGATTTACAAAATAGACACAAGTACGTGAAACTACATTCTATGGTTGAATTATCGAAATCGAATATGCCCCTTTTTATTAAGTCTGGTAATCTAAGAATTAGGGAACAGACACCCTAATTGACGCGAATCCTAAAGATAGATCTATTGGGCCTAACAAACCCCATCCAAAGTACCGGATGCTTTAGTACTTCGAAATTTATATCATATCCGAAGGGTGTCCCGGAATGATGGGGATATTCTTATATATGCATCTTGTTATTGTCGGTTACCAGGTGTTCACCATATGAATGATTTTTATCTCTATGTATGGGATGTGTATTGAAATATGAAATCTTGTGGTCTATTGTTACGATTTGATATATATAGGTTAAACCTATAACTCACCAACATTTTTGTTGACGTTTTAAGCATGTTTATTCTCAGGTGATTATTAAGAGCTTCTGCTGTCGCATACTTAAATAAGGACAAGATTTGGAGTCCATGCTTGTATGATATTGTGTAAAAACTGCATTCAAGAAACTTATTTTGTTGTAACATATTTGTATTGTAAACCATTATCTAATGGTTGTGTGTAAACAGGATATTTTAGATTATCATTATTTGATAATCTACGTAAAGCTTTTTAAACCTTTATTGATGAAATAAAGGTTATGGTTTGTTTAAAAATGAATGCAGTCTTTGAAAAACGTCTCATATAGAGGTCAAAACCTCGCAACGAAATCAATTAATATGGAACGTTTTTAATCAATAAGAACGGGACATTTCAATTTAGTCGCAATATCAATCCTAAATAATAGGTTGTTATATATATTTGTGTTGTATTTCTATTGTAATTATATAAATAGATAAAAGTGAAGACGGAATGCGAAAATGAAGATTAAATCAAGAAAATAGTCAAAATGCTCATTGTACAAGTTATACTCTGAAAAAAGTGCAAGTTCGTGAAGCATGAGTAAAAATTGTCGGCAACCAAGTTAGTGATTTCCATACAAACTTGCACAATGGATTAAACTATATATTTAAAGTTAGGCCAGATTCAGATTACAACTTCAAATGGGACGGTGGCTTTGGTGTGTTTAATATTATTTCCCTTGGTCCTATACAGCAAAAAGAGGATGAATACACTCAAGTTTACCTACTACTTCAAAATATAATATGGAGCAATAATATGGAGCACTAATGTAAGGGGAGCAGGTGTAGGATTTTTAAAAGATCCACTTCAACTAAAATTGGATATATATGAGGGAGTGTGTGCGTACAGAGAAAGGGCAAGAGAGAGAGTTCCAAAAACCAAGTTCCAATATTCAAGTTAAATATATACACTTGAAACATATATTTGAGAGTGCGTACAGAGTGAGAGTTTAAAAAGAGTTCCACAATTAGTCAATATACACTCACATATTTTACGCAGCAGAAATTTGGGAGAGATACTACACAAATATTTAGTCTTTTATTTTCATGTACCAGTATTATTTTCAGTTCCACACGCAATATTTAGGATAGTTTTTGTATCAAAGGGTGTATTGTTCGTGATTAAGGGTATTATTGTACGCGTGAAAGGGTGTTGTTATTGTAATTTTTCTACCGTTTGAAGTTAATGAAAGTGAAGAATTTTTAGTAAGTATATTCCGTTAAAATTATCGTTATCAATTTTTATCGTTATTATTATGTTTGTATATTTTTATTTTTATGTTTTCCTTAGTATAATGAGTAGCTAATTTCCCTAGTGTTTGCTTAGATGTAGAGCCCCTAGTGAAATGGATTGTTATCATTTGCAAAATAAAAATGTAACTTAAGTGTTTTTAATATTGAGCCTAATTAAATGAACCATTATTATGTAATTGGATATTTAACCCCTGTCACTTAATTTATGAGATAAAAATAACGAAAGTTATTTTTATTTATATAAATTAAGCTTCAACATTAAAAGTGATTTAGACGAGTTTTATGAATAATTTACTAACACTAAATTAGAAATAAAGTTCGGTGGTTTGGGTAATATCACTAGTCACATAAAAGTGAAATTGTAAAAAGGGAAACCGTTATGATTTGGGTTTTGGCGAAGGTCAAAACTGGGTTGGGTCTCAATTTAAACACTTAGGGACTAGTAACTAACTAAATAAAATCCGGTGAAAATTAGATTTAATTCAGTTAGTCAAAACTTTATATTTTTTCGAAAGGAAAATATAAGTTTATTACTAAACATTTTTATACGAGCTTAAACTTAAAACAATCCATGGATCTAGGGGTGACACATTTAAGTAAACACTCCTATTTTTATATATTGTAAAATCATTATTATCATTATTATTTACGTATTATTATTATTCACTAAAAAAAAAATATCACTCCGTATAATTAAACATATCACTCCGTATAATTAACATATCATGTAATTTAGGGTTTCATATATTTTAGGTTAAAATTTAGGGTTTCATATAATTTAGGTCAAAATTAGGGTTTTGAATAGAATATTATTATAATTAGGTTATTAATTTATATTAGGTTATAATTAGGTTATAATTAGGTTAGAATGTTTTAATCTTATAATTAGTATTAATATAATTTAAAATTAGTAATTAGCTTATAATTAGTTAATTATTATAATTCCTATTAGTTTATATTAATTTTAATTAAAACATGTCATTTAGTTAATTTAAATAAATTTATATTATAATTGCTCAAAACAAAATTCTAATCATATAGTTTTATTAAAAGTTATTGTTTTAATTAATTATCATTTAGTAATAAAATTGTTGAATCATAACTAGTATAATTTCATTTAGTTCCTTTTTAAGTTAAATCTTGTAATCTTGTAATTTTATTTATGAAGTAAATTAGTTAAGTTATTTTCCATTATTGTTATTTTATAAATTCCTAATACAAAACCCCCTTTAAATTAGTTTAACATCAAAGACTATTAAAAACCATTAAACACTCCATCTCCCTGTGGAACGAATCGGATTTACCTATAAAACTAAACTACGCGGATAGGACCAGTTGCCTATATATGTGTGAAATCAACCTGAATTCATTAAAACACCATATATACAAGAAATAAATTCGTGTAACAAAATAACTCAAATCCGTTCAAAATAAAGGTTACGTTTCGCAACATCAACTTTTTGGCGCCGCTGCCGGGGAGTTGGCAGTTAAATAAATAGATAATTTTTCTGATTCGTAGTAGTAGTTGGATTTGTACGTGGACCGGGTTGTTGGATCACCAATTTTATTGGTCTTTGAAGGATCCTGCCCCTCTGCTGCATCTTTTGGCTATTCGAAACGTGGGCAAAATCAGAAGGAAAATCTGTTTGTTTAAGGGTTTTTATCATTGTTTTTATGTTATTCGATCCTCTCGAGGAAATTCATTTCCAAGAAAGTTCAAAGTTTTTGAATAAATCCTTTAGTTCTTTGTACAATTTCCCAAATTGTATGATCCGTTCAATCCTAAACTCGTTAAACTTAATCTGGAATCACAAAGAATTAATAAAGGACAAAAACAACAAAAAGAAGTAGGAAGTACTAGTAATTTTAAAACACCGAAAAAAAAAAAAAAAAAAAAAAAAAAGTAGGTAACCTTAGGTAAACCTTTAGTGTTGTGATTTCATAAAATAAATTAATGTATGAACTTACGTTCCTCCAACGCTGAATTAACACCTTCACATCCTGAACCCGAAAGAAAACTTCACGAACGCTTAAGAGCTCAAGACGTAGAAACTCTTGCTAAGAATTTAGAATCACTTTCCTTAGAATCCGATTCTAAACCAATAATTCAACCAATCATAGAGCCAATTATTAAAGAAGAAGAAGAAATGGCTGACACAAATTTAACGATGGAAGCATTAATGAAGGCCACAAGAAAAGGTCAAGGCCACGCAATCATCCAACCCGAGATGACTGATGGCTTTGAAATAAAAGGTCAATTTTTACACATGGTAACTAACACATGCCAATTCGGTGGAGCTCCAAACGAGGATGCTAACGAGCATCTTCGTAAGTTTGTAAGCATTTGCAAACTATTCAAAATTAAGGATGTCACCGATGATGTCGCATGTTTAAAAATCTTTCCATGGTCATTAAAGGATGAAGCTAGAGATTGGCTAGACTCATTACCTGAAGGCTATATTGAAGACTGGAATGATATGATGGACAAATTTTTGTCAGAATTCTTTCCTGCTTCAAAAGCAGCAAAATTACAAAGTGATATAAATCATTTTAAACAAAAACCTAATGAAACTCTTTATGAAGCTTGGACTAGATTCAACAAAATGCTTCGAATATGTCCTCAACACGGGTTGAGTACATTTCAAAAAGTTTGTATATTTTATAAAGGAGTCAATGTAGCAACTAGAAAAGATATAGATGTTGCAGCCGGAGGATCGGTTATGAAGAAAACACCTGAAGACGCTCATACAATCATTGCTGATTTAGCGTCCCATTCTCATAATTGGCATCAAGAGATAGAATTCTCTAGATCATCAACCGTTGCTAATATCGAAAGCAATGATGAAATTGCTTCTTTAAAAGTTCAAATGGCAAATCAAGCCAGACAAATTGAGAAAGTAACCAAGGAAATGCATGCTATCAGAGTAGGATGTGAACTATGCCAAGGTCCCCATCTTACTAAAGATTGTAATCAAGCAACGATGGAAGAGCAAGCAAATTTCTTAGGTTACTTGCGAAAAGGTGAAATGAATTTTAGCGATTTTCCAGCAATAGAAGCAAATAACCGAAGATATCCTCCTATCAACAGCTATCAAATAGGAGGACCTTCAGGTTCAAATAATAATAACTATCAAGGAGGAAATCCAGGTTACCAAAATAACCGAAATTACCCAAATCAAAATCAAAATCAAATTCAAAGAAATCCACCACCAGGTTATAATAACCTAAACAACCGTAATCAACCTCAACGAATTTATCAAAATAATTTCCAACACAATCAACCACAACCACAACAATTAGCACTTACACAACCACAACCCGAGAAGAAATCCGGTTTAGAAGATCTCTTGAGAGATTTTATGGTTAGGAACGAGCAAACCGCGGAACTTCAAAATCAGCAAATTCGAAATCAACAAGCTACGATTCAGAATTTAGAAAGAGATGTTGGAAGGATTTCACAGTTACTAGCAGAGAGACCGCCTGGTACTCTCCCCTCAAATACTCAAGTGAATCCCAACAACAGTCAAACAAGGAATGAGCAAGTAAATTCCATAACTACGAAAAGTGGGTTAACCATTAACCCCGATATTCCAAAACCTCCTGCTCGTGTTTCTATTCCTAACGAAAAAGAGTCTTCCGTGGAAGAGGATAAAGTGCCAACCACAAGTGCACCTAAAACTCAACCGCCATTAAAAGAATACAAACATCCAATTCCATACCCACAACGTTTGAAGAAAGATAAATTACAAGCACAGTACAACAAGTTTTCCGAAATGATTAAGCAAATTTGTATCAATGTACCACTTGTAGATGTTCTTGCGGGTATGCCAAATTATGGAAGGTTTATCAAGGATCTCATAGCCGATAAAGGTAAATATGAAGAAGTTTCAACCACATTCCTCAATGAGGAATGCTCAGCAATTTTGCAAAAGCAAAAGATGCCACCGAAACTTGGAGATCCTGGTAGTTTCATTATTCCGTGTCTGATGGGAGATTCAGTAATGTACGATGCATTAGCTGACTTAGGGGCAAGTATTAATCTTATGCCACACTCCCTATACTTAAAACTAAACCTAGGTGATCTAAAACCAACTAGGATGTGTATACGCCTAGCCGATAGAACTTTTAACTATCCTATTGGTATTGCCGAAAATCTACCGGTTAAAGTTAATCATTTAATTTTTCCTGCCGATTTCGTTGTCCTTGAAATGGAAGAAGATAGCAAGGTTCCCTTAATTCTAGGGCGACCTTTTCTAAATACCGCTGACGCGATTGTGCGTGTTAAAGATAAAAAACTTAGTCTAGGTGTAGGGGAAGATAGAGTTACCTTAAACATTGATAAAGCTATGAAACAACCTATCTCCTCCGATGACGAAGTTTATAAGGTAGACATTGTGGATTGTTGTGTTGAAAAAGAATTGCAAGAATTACTAAATGTAGACACCTCGGATTTAACCTCGACGGGTGAAAGTGAAGAATTTGATGTCGAGGTTGAACTTGAAGAATTGTTGAAGGTAGTCATCGATGAAGATGACATTGAGGAAGAAATTCTCAAGGAAGATGAACCCTTTGAAGAAATTACCGATGGTAATAGGTTCCGAATAAAATCTTCCTTGGAAGAACCACCAACCTTAGAACTTAAAGAATTACCGGGACATTTGGAGTATGCTTATCTCCAAGGTACGTCACAATTACCCGTTATAATTTCATCAAAACTCTCTGATAACGAAAAGGGTAGGTTAATGTCCGTTCTAAAAGCTCACAAAAGGGCAATTGCTTGGAAAACAACCGATATTCCTGGGATTAACCCAGCTTATTGTACTCATAAGATTCTAATGGAAGAAGATTTTAAACCCGTGGTACAAAGGCAACGAAGGTTAAACCCTAACATGAAAGAAGTTGTCAAGAAGGAGGTTATCAAGTTACTTGATGCCGGGTTAATATACCCTATATCCGATAGCCCGTGGGTTAGTCCTGTTCAAGTAGTACCCAAGAAAGGGGGTACAACTGTCGTCCTTAATGATAAAGATGAACTCGTTCCTACGAGGACAGTCACTGGTTGGAGAGTCTGCATAGACTACCGTCGTTTAAATGATGCCACAAGGAAAGATCATTTCCCACTTCCTTATATTGACCAAATGCTAGAACGTTTAGCGGGAAAAGAGTACTATTGTTTCCTTGATGGATTCTCCGGTTATTTTCAAATTCCCATTGATCCAAAAGACCAAGACAAGACAACTTTTACTTGTCCATTTGGTACCTTCGCATACCGACGAATGCCGTTCGGATTATGCAATGCGCCAGGCACCTTCCAAAGGTGTATGATGGCAATATTTCATGACATGATAGAAGGAAGTATGGAAGTCTTCATGGACGATTTCTCTGTTTTTGGAGACTCCTTCGATTCATGCCTTTCAAACCTCGAGCGAATGTTAATTCGTTGCGAGGAATCAAATCTTGTTTTAAATTGGGAAAAATGCCACTTCATGGTGAAGGAAGGCATTGTTTTAGGACACAAGATTTCTCGAGATGGAATGGAAGTAGACAAAGCTAAGATTGATGTAATCTCAAAGCTTCCTCCTCCAACTAACGTTAAAGGAATTCGTAGTTTCTTAGGTCATGCGGGATTCTATCGACGATTCATAAAGGACTTTTCCAAAATCGCTCGACCCATGACTAAACTTCTTGAGAAAGATAGTACATTCGATTTCAATGACGAATGCTTACAAGCTTTCTCCATTCTAAAAGATAAACTTACGAATGCACCTATCATAGTATCTCCCGATTGGTCCAAACCATTCGAACTAATGTGTGATGCTAGTGATTTCGCACTAGGAGCCGTTTTAGGACAACGCCAAGATAAGAAATTTCAACCAATATATTATGCAAGTAAAACACTAACAGGAGCACAAATTAACTATACAACTACCGAAAAAGAACTCCTTGCAATTGTATTTTCTTTCGATAAATTTAGATCGTATCTTGTGTTATCCAAAACGATTGTTTTTACCGATCATTCAGCCCTAAAGTACTTGTTCAAGAAACAAGATGCAAAGCCTAGATTAATACGTTGGATTCTTCTCTTACAAGAATTTGATATAGAAATCAAGGATAAAAAGGGTGCTGAAAATATCGCTGCTGATCACTTGTCTCATCTTGAGAATCCCGACCTAGAAAAACTAGACGAGTCAGTTATTCATGACACTTTTCCCGATGAGTTTCTAATGAGAATAGAAACCGAATTTGAAGTTCCATGGTTTGCTGATTTTGCAAACTATCTTGCTGCAGGAGTATTAATTAAAAACCAAACGTACCAGCAAAAGAAGAAATTCTTTGCTGACTTAAAGTTTTACTTCTGGGAAAACCCTAATCTTTTTCGAATAGGAGCCGATCAAGTTATCCGCCGATGCGTATATGGTAAAGAAGCTCAACAAATATTGGAGCACTGTCATCAAGGCCCAGCTGGTGGTCATTTCGGACCTAGCTATACAGCTAAAAAGGTCTTTGACTCAGGCTTTTATTGGCCAACTATTTTCAAAGATGCACACCACATGGTTAAAACATGTGATTCTTGTCAAAGATCTGGAAATATCTCCAAGAGAGACGAAATGCCACAACAAAGCATCCTAGTATGCGAAGTATTTGACATTTGGGGTATTGACTTCATGGGTCCATTCCCCGCTTCTAACAAATGTAAATACATTCTCGTAGCAGTCGATTACGTTTCTAAATGGGCTGAAGCAAAAGCCCTACCCACTAACGATGCTCGAGTTGTTGTCAGCTTTCTTAAAAACCTTTTCTCACGTTTTGGGATTCCAAAGGCATTAATCAGTGATCGTGGAACTCATTTTACAAATCAATTACTCGAGAGAGTGCTTAAAAAGTACGGAGTTAATCATCGTTTCTCAACTTCTTACCACCCTCAAACGAGTGGCCAAGTTGAAAACACGAATCGAGGTCTTAAACGAATTTTAGAAAGAACGGTAAAAAACAATCCAAAAATCTGGCATCGAAAGCTAGATGATGCGCTTTGGGCATTTAGAACCGCATTTAAAACGCCCATTGGTACTACACCTTTCCGATTAGTTTATGGTAAGGCATGTCATCTACCTGTCGAAGTCGAACACAAGGCATATTGGGCTTTAAGAGAATGTAACACCGACCTTGTGCAAGCCGGAGAAAACCGATTCTTACAACTTAATGAATTAGATGAATTAAGACTACAAGCATATGAAAACTCTAAAACATATAAAGAGAAAACTAAAAGATGGCACGATGCACGATTAAAAGAAAAGAAAGAATTTGAACAGGGAGATAAAGTATTAGTCTTCCAATCACGTTTTAAGTTTTCACCTGGGAAACTAAGATCCCGATGGACTGGGCCATATATAATAAAACAAGTTTTTCCATCTGGATATGCAGAATTATACGGTAAAGACGGTGGAACTTTCAAGGTGAACGGTCATCGACTAAAACTATACTTTGACGGAATCAACACTACGGAAAGAGACGAAGTCACATTCTACCCTAAGGACAAATAAATTCAGGGTAACTCTAAGGTTTTAAACTCCATTCTCGATTTGTATTATTTTTTATCTTTAAGAGTGGGGTTAGATTGGTCTTTCCCTAGCAGACCCTAAAGAACTAGTCTTCTCCCTCCATTCTACCTTTTTAATTTCTTTTGGTTTGTATTTATTATTTTATTTTCAAGATGCGGAGTCAATATATCTACAACCATTTCATTTTAATGTGCGATAAGATTTTACCAAGGGATGTGGTGTTAGATATTAAGAAAAGATGCGATGCGACGAGAAAAGAAGAGAGACAAGATTATAATGAGAAAAATTATGGAAAAGGCAAATCAAAATGCGCTAAGAGACGTCGAGCACGTCAATTGGGTAAATGTGAAAAATGTGGAAAACCGGCTCACTCCGGAGATTGCCCAAAGAACCAAACGGACTCTAATTTCGAGTACGTAACTTTATGCCGAGAAGGGCCTTTCAAATGTTTAGAAGAAAACCTCTTAAACCCACGAGGTTACGCCTACGAGGCAATGGGAAGCGAAATTTCACGACTCGACTACGAGGCGAGTCAACGTGGGTTCACTATCTAATTCTTTTTCTCGTCGATTGTATGTATGTGCATATTTTATTTTTATTTTTTATTTTGTGTGTATTTTGGTTTATATTTGTTTGCGGTGAGTTTTATAAAAAGATCTACTATTTAAAATTGATTAAACTTGAATTTAACCTGTTTTCATTGAAAACGATAATGTTAAAGTGTTAAAACTGAATTATTGTTGTTCAAATTGCACGAAATTAATTGTTAAATTTTTAAGATATCATTTAAATAGTAAATCACGAAAACAAAAAAAAAAAAAAAATAAAAAAAAAATCCTCTCTACTAAATTGAGGTGAAACGCCTTGAGTTTAACTTGTTTCTTTGAAAATAAAAATGTTAGGTGTCACAACTGAATTTTTATTTTTCAAAAATTGTACAGAATATTTGTTAAATTCTAAAAGTCTGTAGTAGATTGCAAAATTATACTCTTTTATCAATAACCGTAAAAATATATAACTTGTAAAACTTTGTCGTGGATAATGATAGGTTTGACAACCGAAATTAATCTCTACCTAGACGATAGGAAACAAAGTTTTAAGTTTGAAAATTAGTTGATTTAAGGGCATATAACAAAAATAGAGTGAATTTTTATTTATTTTAATTTTTATTTTTCATGTACTTGTTTTTATTTTATTTATTTTCGATAAAACTATAAAAACTTTAAACTTTTAATTTATTGAATTTTATAAATTGACTTTAAAAATTTATAAACGGATTAAGATCAGGTGTAAAAACCGAATTTCCGTTACAAATATAAATTTTTAAAAGATATTTTAAGATTCAATTGATTTTAAGTTATAAAAAAAATATAGAGTGTATTTTAATTTGTTTAAACTTTTATTTTTCATGTACTTGTTCTAAAATTAAAAATGTTAATATCTTTAACACAAAAATAGAGTGTTTTTATTTTATTTTTGAATTTGTCTTCAGAAAAAACATTAAAAACTTTAACTATTAATGAATTGAATTTTATAAATTTATTTTTAAGATTTATAAACGGATAAAGAACAGGTGTAAAAACCGAATTTCCGTTACAAATATAAATCTATAAAAGATATTTTAAATTTAATTGATTATAAGTTATAAAAAAAAAATATATATATATATATATAAAAAGAAAAAAAAAATTAGTTTGTAATAACAGAATTTTTTTGGTGTGTATTGAAACTTATAATGTTTTTATTTTTTTATATTAGCAAGAAAATATAGTGTGGGGTAAAAAAATGTGTTGTACGATTGAATTAAAACCCCATATTTTGTGTGTTTTTAACATGGTTTTGACAGGTACAGACGAAAATGCAATTAGACGAAACGAAACATCAAATTACATTGTGATACAAACATTGGATATGATCATAGGTAAAACAATTTGAAAATCCATATCGGTTAACAAAGGAAGTTCCAAATACTCTACACTTTTTGTCCTCTCAAATTTATACATTATTATCTGATTTTATGTAATGAGGGCATTACATAATCTTAAGTGTGGGGTGGGAATATATAAATTCTCGAGAACTAATAAGTTATTGGTTTTTATGAAAATTTGAAAATTTTTAAACAAATGTATCTAATCAATTTTTAAGGTAACTACGAGCAATTAAAGATCAGGTGTAAAAACCGAAATTGTTGTCTCCATACATTAAAAATACATAAGTTTATTTGTTTAAAACTTATAAAAGAAAACCATTTATAACAAGAATTTATAAATCCTTATATTGAGAACCATTTATCACATGTTTCTTTGAAGTTTATTGCAGATATCATTGCTACAGAATGTATAAACCTGAATATTCCATTATCACGAGTAATAGAGGATGAATCAAATCCATCCCGTAAGGAAGTAAAGTCTTCCGAATTGACACACTTGCTAACTTATGTTAGAAGATGTAGTCCAGAACAGCTGTAGGTTGACGAAAAATCTTGAAAAGTCATCCCTAAAATCGGCTGGAAATCCACCTAACCTCAGCATCAAACAGGGTTTTTGGTGGTCAGACTTATCCTAACCATGAGATGGATCTGTCTCGTACAATGGGGGGGCACAATGCAAATTAGCTTTTAAGACTAATGAATCTAATCCCCAGATGGATGATCTCCGTAAAGATTAACCGCATCTATGTTTGACCGCGGTCAACATACATATGCCATAACAAATTGAGGTGTGCAAACTCATGGTTCACCGATGATATTTGGACACGATATAATTTTGTTCTAAAACTTATGCTATTTTATGAATTATATTTGTGTAAAACTATTTTTGGACATTTGGCTTCAAGTTCCATGATACTACAATCATGGGGGCGAATAGCTTGCTAATCGCCGACTGAGACTTCGGTTTTCAGTTACCCTCAACCGGAATTTGAGGTTAAAACCGGAAAACGTGTCTAGTGTAAAAACTAGCATGACATTTTATAAAATCATAAAACGTTTTCACAAGGTCCAATTTCCCTAAGGATCCAAATTTTTAAACCCTAATCACGAGTTTCAACTTTGTTTCTGTTGTCAGAATTTCATTTCGTGTAGTGTGCGTGTCATCCAATAAATATTGTGTAGTGTTTCCAATGTGTTTCATAAAGCGTGTGTTTTCAATTCGTGTGGTGTGTGTGTGAAAAAAAAAAAAAGCGAAAAAAAAAGAGAAAAGAAAAAAAAAAAGAATAGTGTGTGGATTGATTTGATATGTTTGATTCTTGTAAGTTTAGTATTGCTTGAGGACAAGCAACGTTCAAGTGTGGGGTATTTTGATATTGCTCATAATGAACATATATTTAGTCGCAATATCAATCCTAAATAATAGGTTGTTATATATATTTGTGTTGTATTTCTATTGTAATTATATAAATAGATAAAAGTGAAGACGGAATGCGAAAATGAAGATTAAATCAAGAAAATAGTCAAAATGCTCATTGTACAAGTTATACTCTGAAAAAAGTGCAAGTTCGTGAAGCATGAGTAAAAATTGTCGGCAACCAAGTTAGTGATTTCCATACAAACTTGCACAATGGATTAAACTATATATTTAAAGTTAGGCCAGATTCAGATTACAACTTCAAATGGGACGGTGGCTTTGGTGTGTTTAATATTATTTCCCTTGGTCCTATACAGCAAAAAGAGGATGAATACACTCAAGTTTACCTACTACTTCAAAATATAATATGGAGCAATAATATGGAGCACTAATGTAAGGGGAGCAGGTGTAGGATTTTTAAAAGATCCACTTCAACTAAAATTGGATATATATGAGGGAGTGTGTGCGTACAGAGAAAGGGCAAGAGAGAGAGTTCCAAAAACCAAGTTCCAATATTCAAGTTAAATATATACACTTGAAACATATATTTGAGAGTGCGTACAGAGTGAGAGTTTAAAAAGAGTTCCACAATTAGTCAATATACACTCACATATTTTACGCAGCAGAAATTTGGGAGAGATACTACACAAATATTTAGTCTTTTATTTTCATGTACCAGTATTATTTTCAGTTCCACACGCAATATTTAGGATAGTTTTTGTATCAAAGGGTGTATTGTTCGTGATTAAGGGTATTATTGTACGCGTGAAAGGGTGTTGTTATTGTAATTTTTCTACCGTTTGAAGTTAATGAAAGTGAAGAATTTTTAGTAAGTATATTCCGTTAAAATTATCGTTATCAATTTTTATCGTTATTATTATGTTTGTATATTTTTATTTTTATGTTTTCCTTAGTATAATGAGTAGCTAATTTCCCTAGTGTTTGCTTAGATGTAGAGCCCCTAGTGAAACGGATTGTTATCATTTGCAAAATAAAAATGTAACTTAAGTGTTTTTAATATTGAGCCTAATTAAATGAACCATTATTATGTAATTGGATATTTAACCCCTGTCACTTAATTTATGAGATAAAAATAACGAAAGTTATTTTTATTTATATAAATTAAGCTTCAACATTAAAAGTGATTTAGACGAGTTTTATGAATAATTTACTAACACTAAATTAGAAATAAAGTTCGGTGGTTTGGGTAATATCACTAGTCACATAAAAGTGAAATTGTAAAAAGGGAAACCGTTATGATTTGGGTTTTGGCGAAGGTCAAAACTGGGTTGGGTCTCAATTTAAACACTTAGGGACTAGTAACTAACTAAATAAAATCCGGTGAAAATTAGATTTAATTCAGTTAGTCAAAACTTTATATTTTTTCGAAAGGAAAATATAAGTTTATTACTAAACATTTTTATACGAGCTTAAACTTAAAACAATCCATGGATCTAGGGGTGACACATTTAAGTAAACACTCCTATTTTTATATATTGTAAAATCATTATTATCATTATTATTTACGTATTATTATTATTCACTAAAAAAAAAATATCACTCCGTATAATTAAACATATCACTCCGTATAATTAACATATCATGTAATTTAGGGTTTCATATATTTTAGGTTAAAATTTAGGGTTTCATATAATTTAGGTCAAAATTAGGGTTTTGAATAGAATATTATTATAATTAGGTTATTAATTTATATTAGGTTATAATTAGGTTATAATTAGGTTAGAATGTTTTAATCTTATAATTAGTATTAATATAATTTAAAATTAGTAATTAGCTTATAATTAGTTAATTATTATAATTCCTATTAGTTTATATTAATTTTAATTAAAACATGTCATTTAGTTAATTTAAATAAATTTATATTATAATTGCTCAAAACAAAATTCTAATCATATAGTTTTATTAAAAGTTATTGTTTTAATTAATTATCATTTAGTAATAAAATTGTTGAATCATAACTAGTATAATTTCATTTAGTTCCTTTTTAAGTTAAATCTTGTAATCTTGTAATTTTATTTATGAAGTAAATTAGTTAAGTTATTTTCCATTATTGTTATTTTATAAATTCCTAATACAAAACCCCCTTTAAATTAGTTTAACATCAAAGACTATTAAAAACCATTAAACACTCCATCTCCCTGTGGAACGAATCAGATTTACCTATAAAACTAAACTACGCGGATAGGACCAGTTGCCTATATATGTGTGAAATCAACCTGAATTCATTAAAACACCATATATACAAGAAATAAATTCGTGTAACAAAATAACTCAAATCCGTTCAAAATAAAGGTTACGTTTCGCAACATCACAGACGCACTCGCCAAGTGTACTTTTACGTGGTAATATTACGTTAAGTTAGTTACCGGGTGCCCACGGATAAGCATATACTTTTCATACTGTTTGAATACGAAATCTCGTGGTCTACATTACATTACTGACTACAAACAAACTATAGCTCATCAACATTCGTGTTGACCTTTTAAGCGTGTATTTCTCAGGTGCTTAGACGTTGTTGCTTCCGCTGTTAGACTTGCTGTCTTGGTGTTATAGACTTGCTGTTACAGACTCGCTGTGTTAGACTTTCGCTGCATTACTTAGAGATGTCCCAATCATGGAACTTTTGTTTTGCATTCGCAACTTATGTTATTTTGAATAATGTCTTTGTAACGACTCTTGTGTCACGTTATCTTTTGTAAAACGTTATCCTTTCATGAATGCAAAACTTGTTTTAAAACAGCATATAGTATTATACCGTGTAATGGACCTGTTGTTGATGATCCGTACATGATGGTTTTGTACGGGGCGTCACGGGTTATATGGAACTAAAACCGTAAAGATGTGCTAATTGGGTCATAATGATTGGACATAGCAAAGGTTTCATGAAATAGTAAGTAGTTCTATCAGTGTGTTTTGGTTATGTATACTTTTGCGAACATGTTGCAGCTAAAATGTTTTAAGCTGTGGTGAATATGATGCTAACATGTTAAACACTTAAACATGCTTTTTTGATGTAATAATCTTTTGATGCATGATAACTTATATGAATATTATTAAAGCACTTGGTTATTAAAGTTGCCAACCGTGTAGTTACGTTGAAACATGGGATGTGGTAAAAATTGAAATTTTAAAATGATAAAAGATCGACACTTCAAACTACAAAATTGTTGTAAAAATGAGTATCTTTCCACTGGTGAGAAAAGAGAAGTGGATGCTTATGCACAAAGATTGGTTGAGTTATTTTCTGTATGTTCAAATTCGATTGGTTTACGCACAAAGATTGGTTTCCTTTGATTTATACTGTAGTTTATAACTAAAAGAACATGTATGTAGATTTGTATAAGAGTTGAGTTATTTGATTTAAACCAGACTTAAATAATTTCTATTTGAGCTTAAACGATCTCAGAGTTAACGATCCTTTAGTATATCAACTCAAATAGAAACAATCTATATTTAAAGTTAAACTCTTTGAATCTTAAATGAACCAAACCCGAATCTAAATGTACACGTAAATAAATTCGGGTCATTTATGTCTCGCTTAAAATTAAAATTCTATGATAGAATATTCTACTATTTTCACTCTTTATAAAATAAGTTTATGACATATCGTTTGTGTTAATAAGTATGAAACTAAATAACTAATTATATATTTGTTTCTCAACATATTAGTGTCGGAAATTTTGTATAATTGAGGGATTAGGCTACACAATTGTAAATGAGTTGGAAGGTACAGAGTATACATCAATTAGTGATAGACTAGCCGGACACAAAAATGATTTTCCATCATTTACTATTAGACCGCTAACTGGGTGACCCAGCTTTTCATGGGGCCCAAGATTTGCTACAATTTTAATTGGGCCTGGGTTTGTAAAGGAATAATACGGAGTAAACCAAATTTGAGCCGATTGCTTTTAGTTGAAACAAAACAATGATGCACTCAGAAATAGCAAGTGAAAGAGTAGTATGAATGTAATCGGCACACCTCAAAATGTTACCAATCAGAATAAAAAAGGACCATCAAAAATTTTAATAAAAATCCATCACAATTACTGTACAAAGTAGTATACGGAGATTTTTTTTTTTTAAAGGCAATTTTTTGGCATCGAATACTCTCATTTGCCACACACGCACGCACTTTCGGGCAGGAAACTCGAACCGCATTACAGGGATCCGAATCTTATACTATTCCGAGGGGCAAGCGTTCGGACCTGGGTCCTGCATACGGGTCAGTAAAACCTTCCCCGGGGCAATTCGGCTTTCTGAAAATAAATCCCACAAATATTTTTAAGGGGAGGGACTCGAACTTGAGACCTCCTCACCCCCATCCCAATGCGCAAGTGCAAATGGGTGAACCACTGGACCACAAGGTACTTGCAAAAATTAGTATAAAATTATTAAAATTTAAAATTAGTATTGATTTCATATTATATTATATTATATAAAGTATAATATAATAAGAATAACATTGCATAGACTACAAGGATGGTCACTAATTCACAAAGTATTTGCAAAGCACGCATGCACATTAACGTGTATGCAATCTCACAATGCGCATATCCTTGAATCTGCTATGATGCTGCAAAAGTGAAAGCCAAGTGTTTTTGCAAGGGCCTATCTATTTTTTCACTCAGTGAGCTGTTTCTATATAACTCTTAATTTAGTAAGTAAAATGTTGTTTCTTTTGTCACTGAATATGAAATTTTGTCTGTTTCTAGGAGACATAGAATTAGACATCTCTTCACATTAAGAGCCAAATGGAAATATAGGCAAATTAAGAAAGAAAAAAAAATAAACAGTCGACTCGAATCAAATAATTTGTATTTGAAAACTTTGAGTGTAATTAGTAAAACTTAACTTATAGAGTATAAGTTGGATTAACTTAATTTTATCTGTTATGGTCTTAATAATCTTAATAGTCATATCATTATAGGATTAAACGTAGCTCTTTAAGCTTACCATTTTTAAGTACAAACTTTGTTGAATTAATTATAGAGTATAAATATTTCTTTTTTAGTATCGATTTTCCTTTGATAATTTTTTATTAATATTATTCATGGCAGGGTTGGAGTATAAATATGAAATTAAAGTATATTTGATATGGTTAAACGTAGCCCTCAGAGTTATGTTTACCATTTTCCTTCATTATATGATTACATAAATTCATTAGGGCTTTATTGCAAAAAATTTTTTTTTTTTTTTTTTTTCTGTTAGTCTCACGGTTGTGATTTTTATGTAAATGTGATACAGTTTCTAATTCAGGACAAACATCGTAATTTTGTCTTGTGATTTTATTTAAGTTGGACATAGGCAATAATCAATTTTTGTGGTATATTTTGTTGTCTACTTCATTTCTCAAATATAATTAACAAAATTCAATTATGCGCGTATCCATACGTTTCGTATATACGAATTTTTTTTACTGCTACATTTTATAAAAAACTTCAAAATTATATAACGCTAATAATTTACATAACTATCACAAGTCATAACAAATACTTTATACATTTCCATCACATTTCATATATCACTGTACCATGAAAGATCAAACAGATAACACCTTCCATCGCCCATCGGTAAATAAATAAGTTAAATGTTAATTTCCACGTGTCATCACCCAAGCTGCTTCAACGCCAGCTGGAAATCCACCTTTGCATTTCCGTTCCTTTTACGCCGTCCACTAAACGACGCCGTATTCCCATTTTTCATTTTTAGACTTTTCTCAATAGCTAAACTCGTTTTTATCGCCAAGGAACAGAGTTCTTGTAACGAAAGGGGTTTGCATGACTTTGAAACAGGCATAAGAAAATAAATTTGACCCGGTTGAAGATCTTCGTCTTCCGGCACGTGAGGCACGTGATAGTTAACAAACATGTGTTCGGAATTGCATAGGAAGAAGTTGGTGTTCGAGTGTTGGGAGAGTACGTGGCTTGCTTTGATTGGTTGATGGAGTTCTTGTAAATTTCCGTCGATTGAGTTGATCACTTTCGTCGGTGATGTTGGGCCGTTACTGATTAATAAAGAGCGATGGTGTTTTGAGAAGTGGCTTGATGCACATGTACCCATTTGGAATCTTAAATCTTAAATGGTAATTATAATTATAGTAATATAAGTTTTCTTATTTCAAGTATGATTTTGTGTGGGAATTATGTTGTCACTTGTGAGATGAACATGGAAATGTGGGGATATATATACATAAAAGGGGAGAATGTGTATGCAGACTTTTACGTTGAATTAAAAATTAAAATGTGGTTTTCTAATTTGGATTATCATCAATTTGTTTTTTTATAAATACTCCGTATGTAAAAAAGTAGGAAACGGAAAATAGTTAGAAGAAGATTGAAGCCTGTTTTGTGTGAGAATTAAATAAAAATGTGCGTCACCTAGGTCATTAAGTTTCCTCATTTTATGAAACCACCTTTTTGCATTATTTTAAAGTAGTTTTTATTAAAACATGATCTAATTGCTCTATAGGTTACCCTTAATTTATAGGTTTTTTCATTAGATTGAGTTTTCTCAAATTATTTTATCTAATATTTATTAATTCACAAGTTAATGTTTATCTTATTATACAGGCTATGAGTTCATTATATATATTTTAATGTGTGTCACAAAGTTACACTTTAAAAAACCTAATATAATTATTGTTCTATTACTCCGCATAACTTTGGAGCAAAGTACGTCTAAACCAAATCTATATCATCTATCCATATCTATATTAAAAAGTAATAATGATATTAAAACAGATCTTTTTTATAGAACGGAAGCAAGCGATGGTATAAAATGAAGAGAAATCTATGTTATTCATTTGTACAAGAAGAAAGAACGGGTCAAACGCGGATTAATATAATAATAATATTATAATTATAATTAGTTATAGTTATAGTTATTTTAGCAAGTGCTGTTTTATAAGTATGATAGCGATATAATTGACCTGGATGTAATTCCGAGTCCTTTCATCATATTAGAAGACCGTTAATTTGTTTTATAAGTAGTATAAGGATTTGAGGGCAAAAATAATGATAATTAAATACACTTAAATTATTTTAGAAAAATCTTAACGATAACTTAAAAGTCTATGGTTAAAATGCATAAATAACTTGTACAATACAATTACGTTTGCCTTTAATGTGACGGTTATTGAATTATACAAGCTTATTATACACTTTAACGATACTTCTAAATATTGTCTTTAGCATTTTCCTTTTTATAATATAAAAATCGTTTATTTATTATATCGATTTATATTTATTTATACAAAATTTTATACATAATGATGATTTATATAAATTTTAGAAAACTTTGTTTCGTTATATACGTTTATTGCGTGCCTTCTTTTATTTTTTTTATAATTAACTTATCTTCACACTTTTAGTTATATATTTCAATCAACTATTGCTTCTCGTTTAGTTATTCTGTGAAATTTTGTAAGGTGTAATTCAGGTTTATTCTATGAAGATTGATGCATAAATCCCTAGCTCTATGATTTAGACATGTTTAATTCAGGTTGTTCATGTGTGAACAATTATGTTTGTATATTATTAATGCTTATCTTGTTAACCAAAACCATGCCTCGCTTTTCGGAGCTGCTCCCAGCTTACACCATGGTGGAGGAGGTGCCGTGAAGATCTAGGAGTGTTAGGATGTTGTTTGAGCTATTGGTTGGCAGTTCAGAGCATCACCCAATGGAAGGTACCATCGGACGAGGGACGTGGACCATCGGCTGGTTATAGACCATCACTCGATGGTTACTACATGTTGTATATATAGGGATGTCAAGTTACATTGTTAGGTTACACATTTACACACCTAAATGACTTAATGTGCTCCTGTAACTCGTCCCCAATCAACCCCAACCGAATATCAACCCTAGGTGTCGATCTAATCTCTTAAAGGCTTGATTCTTCGATTCCAAAAGTGCTAGTATATTCGATTCAACCTTATTTAGTGTTTTCCGCCTCTAGATTAGATATAAACGTTTGATTTAAGATCCAAATAAGTATAACAAGCTTGTATGGCTTACACATTACACTCCTAAATTCCTGGTTGTAAACTACTTCCTCCGTCTCAAATCTATATCATCAGACAAAAATACATAGTTTAAGAAAATGTACATGTCACATGTACCTTCTTATTAACTTTTCAGTTTTACCCCTTACATTTATCTACTCGTCTTACATGAATAATTAATTTATGAAAGTGAACAGTTAATTTGAAATATTTAAAAATGAAAAAGTGGACAATAGATTAGGGACGCAGGTAGTCATTGGGAATTTGGGAGTACTCAATAATGTACTTACAAACCTTGTGTTTTAGCTCATGTGGTAATGGTTTGACGACCCGGAAAATTTCGACCAAATTTAAACCTAATCTTTATATGATTCTGACACGATAAGCAAAGTCTGTAATGTTGAGTCACAAAATTTTTGAACTGTTTCATATACATTCAATTGACCTTCGACTGTTTTCGACGATTCACGAACAATTAATTGTAAATAGATATGTGTGTATATATATACATGGTATTTGGAATTATAATTTGTAATATTATATATTGTAATATATATATAAGTAATAAATATTAAAGATTCAATATATTACATAATTGGTAAATTGTAATAAATTGCAATATATTACATCTAGTTACAAGTTAAAATATAATAATCATTATTTTCATTATTATTGTCAATAGTAATATTAATATTAAAATCAGTATTATTAATATAATTGTTTTCAATAAACAACATATAGATATGAAATATATATATATATATAAATTGTTGTAGTATTATTACTAATATTATTATAATCAGTATTATTATTATTATTATTATTATTATTATTATTATTATTATTATTATTATTATTATTATTATTATTATTATTATTATTATTATTATTATTATTATTATTATTATTGCTGTTATAAATTTATAGTTATTATCATATTCATTAATAATAATACTATTATGATTACTAATATGTTATTATAAATTTTTATTATTATTAAGTGTATTATTACTATAATTATATTATTAATTAATAAGATTAATCATAATATGTAAATACAGATATGTACATATATATATATATATATAAATACAAATATATATACAGATATATAAAATCAGGTGTGTATATATATATATATATATATATATATATATATATATATATATATATATATATATATATATATATATATATATATTGATTTACATATACAGATACAGTATAAAAATCAGTACTTTTGTATTAATAATATAATTATTAGATTTAGATTAAATACGGATTAAAATACAGAATCAAATCTGTTTCATGTTCCTATCATTTTTATTCAATTTTTTGTTCATGTCTCTGAAAGAGGTAAACAACCAAATCGATCGTACCATTCTGTTAGAAATCAACATCGATCTTTTTAATTCTTTTATATATTTTTCTGTCCTGGTGGTCCGCTCGAATTGAGAAAAGATTCCCATTACCATTACAAACAAAAATTGATAGAATCAAAATCAGATATGATAATTCTGTAAGGTACAGAGATTACTAGATATTAAATAAATGAAGAATCGAATGCAGTTAGGCATTCACATCAATCTTCTTGATATTTTATTTTACTCGTCCTTCCTGTCTTCAACTTGTTACCCGTTCAAATTAACTTCTCAATACAAACAAGATGATCAAATCAAGTTGTCAGAGACCAATAGTAAATCGTACGAACCTGTTGACAATCACAATCTGCTTTTAATTATTTTCAATTTCTTCCTGAGCGAATATTTCATGTCGATCACAAATCTGCTACGAAACAAACTATAATCGAATCTTGTGTTGTATATATTGTACGAATCTGTTACACTTCATTTTCAACTTTATACATTTTTTGTTTGTTCCTTTTGGAGTTGATTCTTCATATCGTTAACACGAGCATTATAAAATACCACGATCAATACCCAAGTCATCATCTTAAATTACCTTCGGTTCCTTGCTTCTTCTTCTTCATTAAACCGTCATCTATATCTCCTCCCTTGAAGAATCTTGATGCTATTGTTGTTTTCTATCGACACACACAAACACAAACATCACCACCTACGAACTACAATCGAATACCATGAACAACTACAAACCACCTTCACACCATGAAATCATTATATATATAAATACAAACATGTACACATTAAATATATACACTTACATACCTTCACAACCAAACCGTCACCTCTTGATTTAGTTATCATCATTTAGTGATCACACCTTCAACCACGACACCACTTCCATCTCTCTTTTCTCTCTTCTTGAACTATAAACACGAACCACTATCATCACATCTTCTATTGATTCATTTTCATGTATCTGGTACGTAATAAAACACAAGTAATAACATATATTTATGAGTGGAAACTTGGTTATAAAGGAATATATATACAAGCGTAATCTGTAAAAGATATACAAGTGGGATTTATTAAAGGATAAATGGCCGACTAGTGGGAAGTGGCAAAGTTGAGCCGACAAAATTGATAAAGGCAAGGAAGGGTTATAATACTTAATTTATACAACAAGAAAATGGTGGACCAAACAGCTTCGTTATTTTATCCCTCTTCTGTTTCTTTTCTATTAAAAACACAATGAGAGGTAATGATAATATTTGGGATGATCTCACGTATTCCTATCATTATTTGGGATGATCTCACGTATTCCGTTTTCTTTTGATCGACAAGTTGATAACTTTTAGGAATTAAATGTTAATTTATGTTTTGTGGAGCCGAAATAATTGGGATGTGGCCGACATATTACTAAGTGTTCCACAATGATTCCGTTACCTATTACGTTTAAAAATAATAGGGGACGTTAAAAAGAAGGAAGGGAATTCTCTAGCTATTAAATTAGTTGATGATGGGTTTATCAAGAATTGGAATAGGCTATCAATTTAGGACGTTTTCTTTTAAATTGAACTCGATGTAACATGGGCCACAATAGCCACTATCCTTGGTCCAATAACCAAATCAGGCCATGCACTTCGGTTTCTATTTCCATTCGAGATACGTTCTTATATATGTTCCTATAATAACTATTATAAACAATAACAAATGATGGGGTGATCTTGATGATTATGATAATGAAGAATTATGATAATGGTATTGATTAGAGGGTGTTAAGAATGAAGGTGATTATGATATGATGAAAATGATATCATGATGTTAGGATGATAATGATAATTATGATTATGATTATGGTTATGAAGTTGATAATGAAAGATATCAAGTGTGATGAGTGACGATAGAGAAGAACGACGTTGATGAATGATGAAAATGGTGATTGTATGATTTATGGTTGTATGACCGAATGATGAGATTATGTGAGGAAGATGAGTAAGTTTCGATATGGGATATATGGTTTTTATTCAGTAATAAAACAGAAAGATACAAAATAGTTCAATGGTTAAGGATATTATTGGGTTAGCGGGATGTCGCGGGTTCAAACCCGGACTTGGGCATTTTTTAGGACTACATCTTTGAGGTAGTTTACTTATTACTCACTTTTATTATTATTATTATTATTATTATTATTATTATTATTATTATTATTATTATTATTATTATTATTATTATTATTATTATTATTATTATTATTATTATCATTTTCAATGTAAGTAATATTATTATTGAAACTAATTTTATTTTTATAAAAATTATCATTTTTATTAATAGAACTATCATTATTATTATTTTTAGAATTATCATTATTTTTATCATAATCACTTTTATTATCATTTTTATTATTTCTAACACTAATATTATTATTTTTATCATTATTATTATTAGTATTATTAATATATCAAATAAAAATTTTCTATATAAAAATGAATGATTTACATAAAACATAACTATATTAATATGTTTGTAATAAATATTAATTATCTTTTTAATGAATATAAAAATAAATATAGTTAATTTAGTTATTAATGAAACGTACAAGTTACTAAAATAAAAATTAATAATAATACCTAGAATTGTTAGATTACCATTATATGTGTTAATATACATATAAATGATATAGGTTCGTGAATCCGAGGCCAACCCCGCATTGTTCAGTATCGTCGTATGCATATTTTTACTACAAAATATCGCATTGTGAGTTCATTTGCTCCCTTTTACTCTTTACATTTTTGGGACTGAGAATACATGCGCTACTTTTACAACTGCTTTATTAAATGCTTTTGAAATACATTTTGAACTGCGAATACATGAAATGCTTTTCTAAATGTTTGACGAGATAGACACAAGCAAAACATTCCTCGAATGAATTATGTGGACGTGATAATTGCCACCATTGAATTATGTGGACGTGATAATTGCCACAATTGATATGAATATTTTTCCCCTGATTATTATTGCTTGGTAACCTAAGAATTAGGGAACATCACTAATTTTGAGAATTAGTGCACGCCTAATTGACGCGAATCCTAAAGGTAGCTACCGTGTTTAACACCCCCACCCAGAATGTTCACTAGACGGAAGGGCTAGTTGGCGTGGTGTTTAGTACTTCAAAGTTTATATGATTATTATACAGACGAGATGTTCTGTTTTGGGGATATTATTATGCGCATTATATGTTAAGGTCAGTTACCAAGCCAAGCTATGAAAGCAATGAAAAGTGAATGTTATGTATCGAGAGAATGATTTTATACACAGGTTATGTGTATGTTATTTTTGTGCACAAGATATGTGTACGGTTACTAAAATTTATGAAAGATGATTTCGTACACAAGAAAGGTGTACTGTATTTAAAAGATATCGCATGTACATTACAGGTGGGTATAGGATTCGGGCCCATTTGTACCATGCAGCATTTAAATCTTGTGGTCTATCAAAATGATGAATTTTATTGCTTTATGATAAACCTATGAACTCACCAACCTTTTGGTTGACACTTTAAAGCATGTTTATTCTCAGGTATGAAAGAAATCTTCCGTTGTGCATTCGCTCAATTTAAAGATACTACATGGAGTCATTCATGGCATATAGAGGTCAGAACCTCGCAATGGGACCATCTGTTGAAGACTTCGTCCAGCTGGATTAGGACGGGTCACTACAGGTGGTATCAGAGCGGTGGTCTTAGCGAACCAGGTCTTGCATTAGTGTGTCTAACTAGTAGTTGTTAGGATGCATTAATGAGTCTGGACTTCGATCGTGTCTGCATGTCAAAAGTTTTGCTTATCATTTAGTGTCCAAAAATTATTTGCTTATCATCCTTCAAGTCTAGACACGTCTTACTGCCTCTATTGCATAGACTGTGTTTAGATAAATTCATATCTTAGCGTATCTGTTATTGTTACCTTTTCCTGACAGCTTCCGTAGATTCCTCCATAACTTATGGGATTTTAGTATTATATATGCATATGTAAATTATGTATTGCAGAGTACTAATCTACATCCTATAATCTATTTCTTATCGAAAATACTTCATTTAATCGTACGAGATGAATCCCTCAACCAGTTCAAGTCCCTCAGATTTCGATAGCTATTCCGATAGTTATTCCGACAGCTATTCCGATATGGATTTCCACTCGAGCTCCGAAAGCAGTGTTGTAACACCCCAGCTTAACATGACCACAATATTGTCCGCTTTGCCCGCAGGCGCACGGATTTTTCTTGGCGACCACACACAAGAAGCACTTTCCCAGGAGGTCACCCATCCTAGTAGTGCTCTTGCCCGAGCACGCTTAACTGCAGCGTACTCACACATCTGCTCTGCCTGTGATCCCAAAACGCGTTGTGTCATTTAAGCGTGAGTATTACTTTATAATCCCATGATCACTCATGTTCGTGGGCGATGTGGGATTTGCCTAGGGTGTTACATTCACCCCCCCCCCTTAGGGACTCATCGTCCTCGATGAGGTTTGCCCCACCACCCCCAACGGCACATGAGTGGCTCTGATACCATTCTGTAACACCCCAGCTTAACATGACCACAATATTGTCCGCTTTACCCGCAGGCGCACGGATTTTTCTTGGCGACCACACACAAGAAGCACTTTCCCAGGAGGTCACCCATCCTAGTAGTGCTCTTGCCCGAGCACGCTTAACTGCAGCGTACTCACACATCTGCTCTGCCTGTGATCCCAAAACGCGTTGTGTCATTTAAGCGTGAGTATTACTTTATAATCCCATGATCACTCATGTTCGTGGGCGATGTGGGATTTGCCTAGGGTGTTACAAGTGTAACCGAAATGAATCAACCAATTAGCCATCATTTATTCTGGATGAATTGGAGATGGGTTCGTAGTTGACTTAATCAATGGAGACGTGAAGAAGGCGATCCTTTCCACCAACCGAATTCACCTCTTGGCGAAGAACCTGAAGCACTTACCGGTGAATCAATCCGAAACACCATTTTCACCCTCATTTCCAGAGTAGCTCGACATGATTATATTCTATCCACAATTGAAAACCTTATTCACTCGCTCGTTCCTACCGATAATTATCCCGGAGTAATGGCAGAAATCAACGAGCTTCACGCTCGAGTTGTAGCTTTTGAAAATATGGTGCGAAACTTACCAGCTTCAGCAAAATCACCAACAACCACACCAGTACTAACAACAATGAACGATGAAGTATCGATCCATAACTTCATTGAAGAAATATTATGCGAAGAATATGTGGTTTCTAAAAGTTTTAGAGATTATTTATTCTAGCTCAAACCGAAAAGCAAATGAGATTAATATCATATTAACTCATTAAATCCATGATTACATCTGAAGAAAATATATTGTATATATGTTTTCATAAAGATTGTAATTAAAAGTTCTTTTGTACAAACTGTTAATGGTAAAAATATTTTAACGGGTAGGTAATACCCGATGAATATTTAGATTTCACATTAATAAGTTACACTGTACATTCTTTAATTCAGATTCAGCATTCATTAACAAAACTGCTCAAATCCATACATATACGTATCCGTTCACCAAAGAACAACTATTTTCATTCAAATTCAATTTCATATTCGGATTTTGACCGATCAGAATCCAAGTCAAGATGTGACAAGTGGCATGATGAAGAATATAATGAACAAAATAAAATTTATTAGTAACCAATTAATTAATTACGTAAAACTTTAAACCTATACTAACCAAATCCTAGCTAATTGTTCCCAGCTAACTGTTCATATATCCGTTATGACTATTTCCTTATAATATACTAGTCTTGGTTGAACTATTGGACTATTGGACTACTATCATTGGACAATTAAAAAGTATTAAAAGAGTAGGAAATATTAATAACAACACATTTTGACTTAATATGTCGTTAATAAGTTACATCTACTACAGTTAAACATTTCCTCAAGTTGTCACTTGATTTCATCTTAAACATCCTTTGTATCTTGACGGTTACAATCTTCATTCAAACCCTTCGAAATTCTTGAAACCACCTCGGATTGATAACCAACGATTCAATTATGATAACTTTGAATGCTGATGAAGCAGCAAAACTGTAGATGGTCTTAATGGCCAAAAGTTTGATGATAAATGTAACGACCCGAAAATTTCCGACCAAATTTAAACCTTAATCTCTACATGTTTCCGACACGATAAATAAAATCTGTAATATTGAGTCTAGAAAGATTGAAATCTATATTTGGATAATCAATTACCCTTTTGACCATGCCTGACGATTCACGAACATTTAATTGTAAATAGAAATGTATGTATTTAAATGGTAATATGTAATATTACAAAAATTTAGTATTTGAATTAATTATAAAGTAATATATAACATCATAATCTAAATGTAATTATATATACAAATAAAGTATATTGAACATATATATGTATACATATATATATATATATATATATATATATATATATATATATATATATATATATATATATATATATATATATATATATATATATATTGATTTCGAATTTATTTAATAAACAATAATAATACACATCCATTATTTTCGACTGATAGTATGTTTGTTGCAAGCTTGTGAGTGTAATACAATAAATAATAGACGAGCCTACTCGATCATGTTTCACACATTTTTATCACCAAAATAAACAAATATAGTTAATTTAAAAATAAGAGATCCTTCTGAACACTTTTATCTGCCACTGAATCATCAACGGAGCACGAAATACAGCCCGTGATTGAAATAGTAAAAGACGGCTTATATGATACACGTTATTTATTCTTTGATTATTATATTTATTAATATATTATTATTGCTATCAATTTAAGTTACAGTATAAGGAATCAATAATATTAACTATGTATAAATGGTACATAATGATCCAAATGCAGTTACACATCCATGTCACTTTTCATTTTTTTTTTTTTATTTTTTTTATTTTTTTTTTTTTGTGTTATACAACCCATCTCTGCTAGACACCCACTTGTGATTACTACATCACCTCATGAATATATATATATATATATATATATATATATATATATATATATATATATATATATATATATATATATATATATATATATATATATATATATATATATAATTATTATATTTATTACTTTAACATATATTTAACATATATATGTATCTAATATCTGTATATATATACACTGGTATACAATGGAAACAAACCCACTTGTTCTTTCTAAGTGTCAACAACTACCACACCTTAATTCTTATTTTTCTTTCTCTGCTAACTCATCACAACCTCACCCTTTGGTTTTGGTCACCAAACCCATTTGATAAACCATTCAACCACCAAATGGTCACCTACTAGTCTTATCTATATACATATACTTTTGAATAATGGAATCACCATCTATCTAACTATCTTGTTCATTAGTTCTATTTTCCTCTATTATTATCTTCTTCTGCTCATTCGTACCACAACTACCATCATCACATGCTATCACCTTGCTTCTAACACCACCACTTGCGGCTATGGTTGCTACTTCTAATTCTGTTTTCTGTCCAGCAAAAACATGAGCCAAAACCATCCTAGTTCGCTGCAGCTTTCCCATCTGTTTCTGGTTCGGTTCCAAACCACGAACCATTATAAAACCCTATTACTAACGTGTACTACTGCTGCACTTACTAGCTAACCAACCCGAAACTCGACATCAAACTAGCTCGACTCTTGATCATGCTCGATAAAACCCAACTAGTCTAACACCATCTTTCCTTTTCTTCAACATCCGACACAAGATCAGTAACCGGCACCACCTTCAACAACCACCACCATTGAAATCCCAACCTTAACACCTCCATACAAACACCACCTTTACGTTTTCTTTTTACTCTCTCTTTCTACTTCACGCTTGAATAACCACTATCAACCACTATGGTTCCTTCTGTTCAGCTGCAAAAGGACCTGGATTAACCGTTATTATTGTCGTTGCTATGTTTTTCCTGCCTCTTATTCGAATCCATCTCACCACCCTACGATCACCACCACCCTAAAACCGCCACTATTATCATTTATATTGTTGCAGCTGCTATTTAAATCATTTATGTTTCAAAAATCTAGCTATCACGTTAAAGAGGGTGACACGGTGGAAAGGAAAATATTAAGGACGATACAAATGATTATGAATGAAGAAGGTGCTTTTGTTCTTTATGCTCCTTGTCAAAGTCGAAGTCCCCACATGATTGATTCATGTTTGCCATTTAGTTTCAACAAATCAAGTTGTGGAGCCAAGTTAAAAACTAATCAAACCCTTTTATCTTTTTATATTTGTCGACTTCTGTGACATGAATACTCCTGGATACCAAAACCCTTAAATGTAAGTGGACTAATTAAGTTGTTAGTTGGGCCGTGACTTTATCTTTTCTTATTTGGGCCGATACCTAGTTCACCAGTTGGGCCGTAGAACTTGAATAAATGAGGATGATGGAAACGAAATGATGAAGAGTGAGGATAACAACCAGTGATGAAATGGTTATGATAATTTGAAATTGTAAAACTAATGATAAGGGTGAGGATGACGATGTACAATGAAGAAATCACGTTGATAATTATGATAGTTTACGTGATCACGATGAGATGAGAAGGATAAGAATATAGTTGTGATTAAGTAATGATGATGTGGTTTATGTTATGTTGATGAAGATAGAATAATATGATGATGAGGTTGATGATAGTAAATGGTAATTGTGATCAAGATAATGATATTAGATAATGATATAAGTAAATAATGATCATAGAAATATAGATGATAATGATAATGAATTTACGAAGAAGATTGGAACAAAGAATGGATAAAAATAATTATTGTGGGTATTGAATTAAACTAATCAAGAACGGAGGGATGATTAAGGATGTTTGGATTAGCGGGAGGTTGCGGGTTCAAACCCGGACTTGGGCATTTTAAGGACTATTCATTGAGGTTCGTGAATCGAAGGCCAACCTTATAAGTTACCAATGGTGTTATATGTATTTTTACTACAAAATACATTAGGTGAGTTTTATTTGCTCCCTTTTTAATTGCTTTTGCAATATATATTTTTGGGCTGAGAATACATGCGCTGTTTTATAACTGTTTGACGAAATAGACACAAGTACTTAAAATATATTCTACGTTGAGTTGTACCACCCTGCATATCTTCCCTAATAGCTTGGTAACTAATATTTACATGTTGGAAGAACATGTAAGCGCGAATCCTATTGATAGATCTATCGGGTTTTACACCCCCACCCAGATGTTGTTCTAGTCACTACTAAACTAGAAGAACGGGTGTTTAGTACTTCGAGGTTAACGGAACGCACTTGATTCAGTGCACATATTATTATAACTCAGGGGTACACACTCTTGTTAAGGCTAGTTACCGGGTGCCCACTGCTTGGAATGCTTTTCATACACTTGCGAGTGTATTCTGTTTATAAATATGAAATCTTGTGGTCCATAGTTATAACGCTGCTAGCATCAAACCTATATATCTCACCAACTTTATGTTGACATTTTAAAGCATGTTATTCTCAGGTACGAATTAAGTCTTTCGCTGTGCATTTGCTCAACTTAAGGACATTACTTGGAGTCGATCAACGCTATGGAACCAGACATTGATGATTTCGTCCAGGGGGACTTGGACGGGGTTTGACAGAATGGTATCAGAGCGGTGGTCTTAGCGAACCAGGTCTCCCATTAGTATGTCTAACTGGTAGTTGTTAGGATACATTAGTGAGTCTGGACTTTGACCGTGTCTGCATGACAAAAAGTTTTACTTATCATTCCTAGTCGGAAACTATCTGCTTATCATCTTTAGGAATTGTCTGCTTAAGTCTAGACACGTCTTATTGTATTTACTGCATTGATAGTGTATAGACAAATTCATATCCTAGCGTATCTATTACGGTAAACTTTGCCTAATATTTTCCGTAAATTTCTCCGTAATTTAAGGGATCCTGGTACTATATATATTTATGCATATTATGCATTGAGTATACCATCCAACTCTCATTGCTCTCACTAAGCTTTTCATACCAAAAATCTTTCTGTAATCGCGTACGATGGCCTCCACGAATCGACAAAGTTCCTCTGACTCCGAAGATAGTGTGACGGGAGCGCATCAACCGATCAACTACCGAGATTTCTTTAGAAAGTGGGAATGGGTTCGCGAAATACTTACTCTATGGAGAAATGAAGAAGGTACCCCATATCATGAGCCGAATCTACCGCCTAATGTCGGAGTACTCGACCCGCTCACCGGCGAACCTGTTCGCAATACTGTTTATACCCTCGTTGCAAGAATTTTTCGTCTTGAGGTTACCATTAACGGAACTAGAGAAGACATCCAACCTCCATCTCACACTAATAACCGGCCAGGGTTAGTAGAAGAAGTCAACGAACTTCGCGCTCGAGTAGTAGTTTTGGAGAATATGGTGCAAAACTTAACAGCTCCAGCAACATCACCGGCACCAACATCAACACCAGTACCACCAACAACCCAAGTTTCAACATCACCTGCCTCAACATCTCATTCCGTACCTCGAACCTAATCATCGTTTTACGTATCGTTCTATCTACTTTATCTTCGTTCTACCTATCGTTCTACATCAATTATCTTCGCTTTACGTATCGTTCTACCTCATTTACCTTCGTTCGACATGGCAATTATGTAATCTCTAATGTTTTAGAGATCATGTAATTAAGTACTAACGATAAATCAAATGAGTTTGATATCTTATTGACTCATTAAATCCATGATTACATCTGAAGAAAATATATATGCAAGTATATTTTCATAAAGATTGTAATTAAAAATCCTTTCGTACAAACTATTAATGATGAAAATATTTTAACGGGTGGGTAGTACCCGAGGAATATTTGGATTTCACATTAATAAGTTACACTGTACATTTTTTGAATCTGATTCAACGGTCATTTGCTATCCTACTTGCAATCACCGATATACGTATCCGTTCATTCCAGATTAATCATTTCCATTCAAATTTCATATTCGGATTTTGACTATCAGAATCCAACAAGTGGCATAAAGAAGAAAACATTGGACAAAATAAAATTTGTTAGAAACAGACGAATTAACTAACTGAAATATTGTTAGAAATCCACGCTAACTATTCCTAGCTAACTGTTCCCGGCTAACATTTAATTTATCGCAATTTACATTCTCGCAATTTTATTTATTGTTATTTAATTTCTACACTTTACATACTGTCGGGACACATGTACAACAATATGTCGGATTAATTCTGAGACAACACGTTGTATAATGGGTCATGATATATATTTATTTATTTTACGCACTTTAAATAACGGGACACGTATACAAGGTTTCGACTTATCATATTGACCCATCTATATATATATTTCGGAACAACCATAGACACTCTATATGTGAAGGTGGGAGTTGGCTATATAGGGTCGGAGTTGATTCCAAAATATATATATACTTTGAGTTGTGATCGACACTGAGACCGGTACACGGGTCACGATACGTATTAATTTTATATATTAAAATTATATATGAATATATTGAACTGTTGAACTAATGGACCATTGGACAATCGGACTAATAGACTGCTAACTATGGACAAGTAAAATGAATTAAAATATTGATTATAACATATGAAACTAAACTAATCTTCAAGTTTGCCACTTGATTTTATCTTAAACCTCATTCGTATCTTGACGATTACAATTCGCATTCACAACTTTTCATGATTCTTGAAAACACCTCGATCGGAAAGATGAACCAACCGCACTTCATCTACGGAAGAAAAGATTTATGCACCTGAAAACTCTCGAAAACTGGGTAAACGTTTAACCCATATCCGTGTTAGCTCCTTTGGCATTGTTATTATCAAAAATAACTTTGCAGTTCCTCTTCAAAGTAGTTAATTTTGTCACAGCCCCACTTCGACTTCTCAGTAAGACTACTCTTAGTATAACCTCGATATATATACGCTATCCTTTCGCCGTCATTACCGGAGAACCTTTCATATTCCATTATGTTATCATCAGCGTATAATCATCTAAAAACAAAATTCTTCTAAAACCACCTCGGTTTGATAACCG
This sequence comes from Rutidosis leptorrhynchoides, assembly GCF_046630445.1. Classification (NCBI taxonomy): domain Eukaryota; kingdom Viridiplantae; phylum Streptophyta; class Magnoliopsida; order Asterales; family Asteraceae; genus Rutidosis; species Rutidosis leptorrhynchoides. The sequence continues at coordinate 720,221,098 of NC_092333.1, forward strand.
ATGAACCAGATCCGTTAACTTTGAGAATGCTGACGAAACAGCATGTGGTTGGTCTTAATGGCCAAAAGTGAAGATAAAAGAATAGAGTATTGGGAACGCTCGATAGAAAATTTGGTACTGAAAAACGGATTGAGCTAACCTTGAAGGAAACAAAGAACAAATACAAGGACTGAACCTGCCTTCAAAGAATCCAAATGATTCAGTACCTACTGAAACCGTTAGTAAGAACTCTATTCCTTATTCTAAACCTTTCGAGATGATATTCTTCATCATCATCTTATCTTAGATATTATAAGATATTTTCAAATCTCCCGTTATACATATTCTCCATATTTCTGGAGATATTTTCACAACTATTCTTATCTATGATCATTTATCTCTCCGTAACATCTGCATTACAACATAAAAGAAACTATGTTAGTTTCTAAATTCTGAAACCTTTGAGTTTAAAATAGGAATGTTTTGAAGTAGTGTTGGGAACTGATATATGAATTAGTATAATATAATGAAACTTGATCAACTTCATTATATTACAGTAAGTCATGTTGAGTTTCTAATGGAATGTGATGATTCACAGTACCATCATCATGTGCCATGTTACACGGCTCTTACATTCTATTTAATCTCTAAACACATCAAGAAAATATTTTCTTGATGATTCGGTCTTTTCCAGGATATTCTGGTAATTTAACAAATCAAAATCGTGCCATTACCATTTCTTTCTGAGAACATTAACTACGTTCATTCCAAATTTCATATCTACAAATTCCGGACCATTGCTCGTTTGACTCGAGGACGGGAAGAGGAAACGAAAGCATAAAGCTCCGAAAAATAATGAAGAATATAAAGCCCAATAATAACCCCGAAATTTCAAACCGTGTATATCAATGCATCTAGCAATATAAAGGCACGGGAGAACTAGAAACACTATGAACACAAGAGTATAGTAAAAGTAAATAGATTCTTCTGGCGGTAGATAGAAAAGAAGAATTACAAATACGAAAGTTAGGAGTATATCAAGAATCAGGACATGATGGAGCATATTGATGAATGCTTTAAAGTAAGAATCAAGGGAGAAAGAGTAGAAGGTGTGAGTTGTGGAAAATAAGGAAATGAAGGGGTGGATTTATAGTGAAATATCCGACAGAGAAATCAAAACAGATTGCCGCATTAAATCAAAGAAGATTATAATTTCCTTATTCGCCGAAGAATCAAATCTTTTAGATTTCCAAGATTTTCTTTTAAATCCCTTAAATTCCGGAAATTCACTATGACTACGTCAAAAGTTAAATCTCTATCTCAATCTCTTTGGACAGCTTCACTCGTACGCTTCACCTAATCGAATTGTTCTACCACTATTACTAAATGGTGATAAAACTCTAGTTATCAATTCATATTCGTCATAAAAACATTTTATTGTTAGTCATGACGATCTCAATCAAATTTCGGGGACGAAATTTCTTTAACGGGTGGGTACTGTAACGACCCGAAAATTTCCGACCAAATTTAAACCTTAATCTCTACATGTTTCCGACACGATAAACAAAATCTGTAATATTGAGTCTAGAAAGATTGAAATCTATATTTGGATAATCAATTACCCTTTTGACCATGCCTGACGATTCACGAACATTTAATTGTAAATAGAAATGTATGTATTTAAATGGTAATATGTAATATTACAAAAATTTAGTATTTGAATTAATTATAAAGTAATATATAACATCATAATCTAAATGTAATTATATATACAAATAAAGTATATTGAACATATATATGTATACATATATATATATATATATATATATATATATATATATTTGATTTCGAATTTATTTAATAAACAATAATAATACACATCCATTATTTTCGACTGATAGTATGTTTGTTGCAAGCTTGTGAGTGTAATACAATAAATAATAGACGAGCCTACTCGATCATGTTTCACACATTTTTATCACCAAAATAAACAAATATAGTTAATTTAAAAATAAGAGATCCTTCTGAACACTTTTATCTGCCACTGAATCATCAACGGAGCACGAAATACAGCCCGTGATTGAAATAGTAAAAGACGGCTTATATGATACACGTTATTTATTCTTTGATTATTATATTTATTAATATATTATTATTGCTATCAATTTAAGTTACAGTATAAGGAATCAATAATATTAACTATGTATAAATGGTACATAATGATCCAAATGCAGTTACACATCCATGTCACTTTTCATTTTTTATTTTTTATTTTTTTTATTATTTTTTTTGTGTGTTATACAACCCATCTCTGCTAGACACCCACTTGTGATTACTACATCACCTCATGAAATATATATATATATATATATATATATATATATATATATATATATATAATTATTATATTTATTACTTTAACATATATTTAACATATATATGTATCTAATATCTGTATATATATACACTGGTATACAATGGAAACAAACCCACTTGTTCTTTCTAAGTGTCAACAACTACCACACCTTAATTCTTATTTTTCTTTCTCTGCTAACTCATCACAACCTCACCCTTTGGTTTTGGTCACCAAACCCATTTGATAAACCATTCAACCACCAAATGGTCACCTACTAGTCTTATCTATATACATATACTTTTGAATAATGGAATCACCATCTATCTAACTATCTTGTTCATTAGTTCTATTTTCCTCTATTATTATCTTCTTCTGCTCATTCGTACCACAACTACCATCATCACATGCTATCACCTTGCTTCTAACACCACCACTTGCGGCTATGGTTGCTACTTCTAATTCTGTTTTCTGTCCAGCAAAAACATGAGCCAAAACCATCCTAGTTCGCTGCAGCTTTCCCATCTGTTTCTGGTTCGGTTCCAAACCACGAACCATTATAAAACCCTATTACTAACGTGTACTACTGCTGCACTTACTAGCTAACCAACCCGAAACTCGACATCAAACTAGCTCGACTCTTGATCATGCTCGATAAAACCCAACTAGTCTAACACCATCTTTCCTTTTCTTCAACATCCGACACAAGATCAGTAACCGGCACCACCTTCAACAACCACCACCATTGAAATCCCAACCTTAACACCTCCATACAAACATCACCTTTACGTTTTCTTTTTACTCTCTCTTTCTACTTCACGCTTGAATAACCACTATCAACCACTATGGTTCCTTCTGTTCAGCTGCAAAAGGACCTGGATTAACCGTTATTATTGTCGTTGCTATGTTTTTCCTGCCTCTTATTCGAATCCATCTCACCACCCTACGATCACCACCACCCTAAAACCGCCACTATTATCATTTATATTGTTGCAGCTGCTATTTAAATCATTTATGTTTCAAAAATCTAGCTATCACGTTAAAGAGGGTGACACGGTGGAAAGGAAAATATTAAGGACGATACAAATGATTATGAATGAAGAAGGTGCTTTTGTTCTTTATGCTCCTTGTCAAAGCCGAAGTCCCCACATGATTGATTCATGTTTGCCATTTAGTTTCAACAAATCAAGTTGTGGAGCCAAGTTAAAAACTAATCAAACCCTTTTATCTTTTTATATTTGTCGACTTCTGTGACATGAATACTCCTGGATACCAAAACCCTTAAATGTTAAGTGGACTAATTAAGTTGTTAGTTGGGCCGTGACTTTATCTTTTCTTATTTGGGCCGATACCTAGTTCACCAGTTGGGCCGTAGAACTTGAATAAATGAGGATGATGGAAACGAAATGATGAAGAGTGAGGATAACAACCAGTGATGAAATGGTTATGATAATTTGAAATTGTAAAACTAATGATAAGGGTGAGGATGACGATGTACAATGAAGAAATCACGTTGATAATTATGATAGTTTACGTGATCACGATGAGATGAGAAGGATAAGAATATAGTTGTGATTAAGTAATGATGATGTGGTTTATGTTATGTTGATGAAGATAGAATAATATGATGATGAGGTTGATGATAGTAAATGGTAATTGTGATCAAGATAATGATATTAGATAATGATATAAGTAAATAATGATCATAGAAATATAGATGATAATGATAATGAATTTACGAAGAAGATTGGAACAAAGAATGGATAAAAATAATTATTGTGGGTATTGAATTAAACTAATCAAGAACGGAGGGATGATTAAGGATGTTTGGATTAGCGGGAGGTTGCGGGTTCAAACCCGGACTTGGGCATTTTAAGGACTATTCATTGAGGTTCGTGAATCGAAGGCCAACCTTATAAGTTACCAATGGTGTTATATGTATTTTTACTACAAAATACATTAGGTGAGTTTTATTTGCTCCCTTTTTAATTGCTTTTGCAATATATATTTTTGGGCTGAGAATACATGCGCTGTTTTATAACTGTTTGACGAAATAGACACAAGTACTTAAAATATATTCTACGTTGAGTTGTACCACCCTGCATATCTTCCCTAATAGCTTGGTAACTAATATTTACATGTTGGAAGAACATGTAAGCGCGAATCCTATTGATAGATCTATCGGGTTTTACACCCCCACCCAGATGTTGTTCTAGTCACTACTAAACTAGAAGAACGGGTGTTTAGTACTTCGAGGTTAACGGAACGCACTTGATTCAGTGCACATATTATTATAACTCAGGGGTACACACTCTTGTTAAGGCTAGTTACCGGGTGCCCACTGCTTGGAATGCTTTTCATACACTTGCGAGTGTATTCTGTTTATAAATATGAAATCTTGTGGTCCATAGTTATAACGCTGCTAGCATCAAACCTATATATCTCACCAACTTTATGTTGACATTTTAAAGCATGTTATTCTCAGGTACGAATTAAGTCTTCCGCTGTGCATTTGCTCAACTTAAGGACATTACTTGGAGTCGATCAACGCTATGGAACCAGACATTGATGATTTCGTCCAGGGGGACTTGGACGGGGTTTGACAATAAAGAATGGAGTGTTGAAAACACTCAATAGAAAATTGGTACTGGAAAACGGATTATGCAAAACTATGAAGGAGACTGTGGACAAATCACAAGGACTAAACCTGTACTTAACGAATTCAGATGATTCAGTATCTGATGAGCTCTTCAGCGAATATGTTGCTCCTTATTTATTCTAAATCCTTGCGAAAGGATTTTCTTCGTCAACCTTCAAACTTAGAAATTCCAAAATATCATCATAAATATCTTCGATATTTCTGAAGATATTTTCATAAATATTCTTGTCCGAAATTATATATCTCTTCATGTTTTCTGTATTTCATTATATTGGAAACTTCTGTAAAATTTAAGTTTAAATTATGAATGATTTTTGGAGAAGTGTTGGGAATTGAAGTATAAGTTATTATAATATAATGACGCTTAGCCAACGTGATTATATTACCAACGTGATTATATTACAGTAAGTCATGCTGAGTTTCTAATGGAACGTAATAAAGGATCACAGATCATACCTTTATCATGAACCATGTTACATAACTCTTTCATTCTACTTAACCTCTGAACATATCATGAAAATATATTCTTGATAGTTCCTGAAATGTCCCGTTCATATTGATTATAAACGTTCCATATTAATTGATTTTGTTGCGAGGTTTTGACCTCTATATGAGACGTTTTTCAAAGACTGCATTCATTTTTAAAACAACCATAACCTTTATTTTACCAATAAAGGTTTTAAAAGCATTACGTAGATTATCAAATAATGATAATCTAAAATATACTGTTTACACATGACCATTACATAATGGTTTACAATAGAAATATATTACATCGACATATGTTTCTTGAATGCAGTTTTTACACAATATCATACAAACATGGACTCCAAATCTTGTCCTTATTTTAGTATGCAACAGCGGAAGCTCTTAGTATTCACCTGAGAATAAACATGCTTTAAACGTCAACAAAAATGTTGGTGAGTTATAGGTTTAACCTATATATATCAAATCGTAACAATAGACCACAAGATTTCATATTTCAATACACATCCCATACATAGAGATAAAAATCATTCATATGGTGAACACCTAGTAACCGACATTAACAAGATGCATATATAAGAATATCCCCATCATTCCGGGATACCCTTCGGATATGATATAAATTTCGAAGTACTAAAGCATCCGGTACTTTGGATGGGGTTTGTTAGGCCCAATAGATCTATCTTTAGGATTCGCGTCAATTAGGGTGTATGTTCCCTAATTCTTAGATTACCAGACTTAATAAAAAGGGGCATATTCGATTTCGATAATTCAACCATAGAATGTAGTTTCACGTACTTGTGTCTATTTTGTAAATCATTTATAAAACCTGCATGTATTCTCATCCCAAAATATTAGATTTTAAAAGTGGGACTATAACTCACTTTCACAGATATTTCTTTCCTCGGAAATAAGACTTGGCCACGGATCGATTCACGAACCTATACAAATATGTACACATATATCAAAGTATGATCAAAATATAATTACAACCATTTTTATTATGTTTTAAAGATTTGAGTGTATTAAGTCAGCTGTCCTCGTTAATAACCTACAACTAGTTGTCCACAGTTAGATGTACAGAAAATAAATCGATATATATTATCTTGAATCAATCCACGACCCAGTGTATACACGTCTCAGCCTAGATCACAACTCAAAGTATATATATTTTTGAAATCAACCTCAACCCTGTATGGCTAACTCCAACATTACTGCATATAGAGTGTCTATGGTTGTTCCAAATAATATATATACATGGGTCGATATGATATGTCAAAACATTTGCATACGTGTCTATGATATCCCAAGATTACATAATATATTAGAATACATGTATAATACAATATAAGTTAGCTAGGATATGATTTGTATAGATTTGTTAAACATTTCCCGTAGCTAAAAAGATCAAAAAAATATCCAATCTTGTTTTACCCATAACTTCTTCATTTTAAATCCGTTTTGAGTGAATAAAATTGCTATGGTTTCATATTTAACTCTATTTTATGAATCTAAACAGAAAAAGTATAGGTTTATAGTCAAAAATATAATTTACAAGTCATTTTTGTAAAGGTAGTCATTTCAGTCGAAAGAACGACGTCTAGATGACCATTTTAGAAAATATACTTTCACTTTGAGTTTAACCTTGATTTTTGGATATAGTTTCATGTTCATATGAAAAATCATTTTCCCAGAAGAACAACTTTTAAATCAAAGTTTATCATAGTTTTTAAGTATCTAAACCAAAACAGCCCCCGGTTTCACTACGACGACGTATATCCGATTTTATGGTGTTCATCGTGTTTCCAGGTTTTAAATCATTAAGTTAGCATATCATATAGATATAGAACATGTGTTTAGTTGATTTTAAAAGTCAAGTTATAAGGATTAACTTTTGTTTGCGAACAAGTTTAGAATTAACTAAACTATGTTCTAGTGATTACAAGTTTAAATCTTCGAATAAGATAGCTTTATATGAATGAATCGAATGATGTTATGAACATCATTACTACCTCAAGTTTTCTGGATAAAACTACTAGAAATGAGAAAAATGGATCTAGCTTCAAAGGATCCTTGGATGGCTTGAAAGTTCTTGAAACAGAATCATGACACGAAAACAGTTCAAGTAAGATTTTGACTCGAAATAAGATTGTTATAGTTGTAGAAATTGAATCAAAGTTTGAATATGAATATTACCTTGAATTAGAAAGATAACCTACTATAAATAACAAAGGTTCCTTGATCTTATATGATTACTTGGAATGGATTAGAAAGCTTGGAAGTATTCTTGATTTTTATGAAACTATACTTATGGAATTTATGAAGAACACTTAGAACTTGAAGATGAAACTTGAGAGAGATCAATTAGATGAAAAAAAATTGAAGAATGAAAGTATTTGTAGGTGTTTTTGGTCGTTGGTATATGGATTAGATATAAAGGATATGTAATTTTATTTTCATGTAAATAAGTCATGAATGATTACTAATATTTTTGTAATTTTATGAGATATTTCATGCTAGTTGCCAAATGATGGTCCCCACATGTGTTAGGTGACTCACATGGGCTACTAAGAGCTGATCATTGGAGTGTATATACCAATAGTACATACATCTAAAAGCTGTGTATTGTACGAGTACGAATACGGGTGCATACGAGTAGAATTGTTGATGAAACTGAACGAGGATGTAATTGTAAGCATTTTTGTTAAGTAGAAGTATTTTGATAAGTGTCTTAAAGTCTTTCAAAAGTGTATGAATACATATTAAAACACTACATGTATATACATTTTAACTGAGTCGTTAAGTCATCGTTAGTCGTTACATGTAAATGTTGTTTTGAAACCTTTAGGTTAACGATCTTGTTAAATGTTGTTAACCCATTATTTATTATATCAAATGAGATGTTAAATTGTTACATTATCATGATATTATGATATATAATATATCTTAGTATGATATATATACAGTTAAATGTCGTTACAACGATAATCGTTACATATATGTCTCGTTTCGAAATCATTAAGTTAGTAGTCTCATTTTTACATATGTAGTTCATTGTTAATACACTTAATGATATATTTACTTATCATTTAACATAATTAACCAAGTGTATCAATATCTTAATATGATTCATATGTACCTAGTAAGACGTTGTTATAACGATAATCGTTATATATATCGTTTTCGAGTTTCTTAATTTAATAGTCTCATTTTTATGTATATAACTCATTGTTAAAATACCTAATGAGATACTTACTTATAATAAAATCATGTTAACTATATATATAACCATATATATGTCATCGTATAGTTTTTACAAGTTTTAACGTTCGTGAATCACCGGTCAACTTGGGTGATCAATTGTCTATATGAAACTTATTTCATTTAATCAAGTCTTAACAAGTTTGATTGCTTAACACGTTGGAAACATTTATTCATGTAAATATCAATCTCAATTAATATATATAAACATAGAAAAGTTCGGGCCACTACAGTACCTACCCGTTAAATAAATTTCGTCCCGAAATTTTAAGCTGTTGAAGGTGTTGACAAATCTTCTGGAAATAGATGCGGGTATTTCTTCTTCATCTGATCTTCATGCTCCCAGGTGAACTTGGGTCCTCTACGAGCATTCCATCGAACCTTAACAATCGGTATCTTGTTTTGCTTAAGTCTCTTAACTTCACGATCCATTATTTCGACGGATTCTTCAATGAACTGAAGTTTTTCATTGATTTGGATTTTGTCCTACGGAATAGTGAGATCTTCTTTAGCAAAATATTTCTTCAAATTTGAGACGTGGAAAGTGTTATGTACAGCCGCGAGTTGTTGAGGTAGCTCCAGTTGGTAAGCTAATGGTCCGACACTATCTATAATCTTGAATGGTCCAATGTACCTTTGATTTAGTTTCTCCCGTTTGCCAAATCGAACAACGCCTTTCCAAGGTGAAACCTTAAGCATGACCATTTCTCCAATTTCAAACTCTATATCTTTTCTTTTACTGTCCGCGTAGCTCTTTTGTCGACTCTGGGCGGTTTTCAATCGTTGTTGAATTTGGATGATTTTCTCGGTAGTTTCTTGTATTATCTCCGGACCCGTAATCTGTCTATCCCCCACTTCATTCCAACAAATCAGAGACCTGCACTTTCTACCATAAAGTGCCTCAAATGGCGCCATCTTAATACTAGAATGATAACTGTTGTTGTAGAAAAATTCTGCTAATGGTAGGTGTCAATCCCAACTGTTTCTGAAATCAATAACACATGCTCGTAGCATGTCTTCAAGCATTTGTATCGTCCTTTCGATCTACCCATCAGTTTGTGGATGATAGGCATTACTCATGTCTAGACGAGTCCCCAATGCTTGTTGCAATGTCTGCCAGAACCTTGAAACAAATCTACCATCCCTATCAGAGATAATAGAGACGGGTATTCCATGTCTGGAGACAACCTCCTTCAAATACAATCGCGCCAACTTCTCCATTTTGTCATCTTTTTTCATTGACAGGAAGTGTGCTGACTTGGTGAGACGATCAACTATTACCCAAATAGTATCATAACCACTTGCAGTCCTTGGCAATTTAGTAATGAAATCCATGGTAATGTTTTCCCATTTTCATTCCGGGATTTCAGGTTGTTGTAGTAGACCTGATTGTTTCTAATGTTCAGCTTTGACCTTAGAACACGTCAAACATTCTCCTACATATTTAGCAATATCGGCATTCATACCCGGCCACCAAAAGTGTTTCTTGAGATCTTTATACATCTTCCCCGCTCCGGGATGTATTGAATATCTGGTTTTATGTGCTTCTTTAAGTACCATTTCTCTCACATCTCCAAACCTTGGTACCCAAATTCTATCAGCCCTATATCGGGTTCCGTCTTCCCGAATATTAATATGTTTCTCTGATCCTTTGGGTATCTCATTTTTCAACTTTCTTTCTTTTAAAACCCCCTGTTGCGCCTCCTTTATTTGAGTAGTAAGGTTAGTACGAATAATTGTATTCATAGCTTTTACCCGTATAGGTTCTCTGTCCTTTCTACTCAAAGCGTCGGCTACCACATTCGCCTTTCCGGGGTGGTATCGAATATCAAAATCATAATCATTCAACAGTTCAATCCACCTGCGTTGTCTCATATTCAGTTCCTTCTGATTAAATATATGTTGGAGACTTTTTTTGGTCGGTATATATAATACTTTTGACCCCATATAAATAATGCCTCCAAGTCTTTAATGCAAAAACAACAGCACCCAATTTCAAATCGTGAGTTGTATAATTTTACTCGTGAATCTTCAATTGTCTAGACGTAGAAGAAATCACCTTCGTTCGTTGCATTAATACACAACTGAGACCTCGCTTTGATGCTTCACAATAAATCACAAAATCATCATTCCCTTCAGGCAATGACAATATAGGTGTCGTAGTTAGCTTTTTCTTCAATAATTGAAACGCCTTCTCTTGTTCATCCTTCCATTCAAATTTCTTCCCTTTATGCGTTAATGCAGTCAAGGATTTTGCTATTTTGGAGAAATCTTGGATGAATCTTCTGTAGTAACCAGCCAATCCTAAAAATTGACGTATATGCTTCGGAGTTTTTGGGGTTTCCCACTTTTCAACGGTTTCGATCTTTGCCGGGTCCACCTGGATACCTTCTTTGTTCACTATGTGACCGAGGAATTGAACTTCTTCCAACCAAAATGCACACTTTGAAAACTTAGCGTACAGTTTTTCTTTCCTCAATACTTCTTGTAACGACCCTGGATTTTTCCAACATTTATTTACTAATAATTATTATTATTAATACGTGTGATTAAACGAATGTATGTTATTACATTTACATGTTGTCATGATTAACCGTACTTGACTTTAATTGTCCGAAACGTCTTTGTGACACCCGAAACTTTCACGAATAATATTTTCAGATATTATTTACATTCATGATTAGTTTTATTAATCATTTTAATTAACTAAGGTTATTAGTTAGTTACATGGGCTTTAAATGGATTAATTTGTTAATTAATTGAACTTGGGCTTTTATTAGTGTTATGGACTCACGATATTGGGCTTATAAGCCCACCCTACATTTTACAAGGATTATTTAGCCCATGTCTTTCATGGGTAAGTATCACTTTGGAATGGAACTTGTTAGTTTGCTACTTGAAGAATCTAGTCACTTAATACTTACAACACCTTCCCATGCATACACCTCTTATTAACCACCTTTAAGGACAACAACATGCAAGAGACTAGTGTGCATTTGCCTCCCCTTTTTTTTCTGCAGAAAAATCGTAGGCCTAGAAGGCCTTGGAGGGATTTTTGGTTCATTTTTTTGTATTACTTACTTGCTCACATTTCTCTCATTTTCAAAACACACTTACTTTCTCTCAAACACTTCTCTCTTTTCTCTCTAAGTTGTAAGTAACTTGAACTTTCTTTCTTTCTTCTTTTCTTATTAAAACCGAAACCAAGAGCACTCTCATCATCATCATCTTTGTTTGTTTTAATCACTTGATCTTGGTTGTTGTTTAGTTACATGTATTTGTTAGTTAATTACTTACTAATTTCAAGAATCAAACTTACTAGTTTCATTCTTCTTATATCTCGTATTTTCAAGAACACAAGAACATAAACTTACTAGTTTATGATTCTACATTTATTGTTTCAAAAGATTTAAGGTTCATGTGTTGTAAATCATACTTGTAAGTCATGTTAGTAAACTTTAAAGTTTACTCTCTTAAAGATCAAACTTTGGTTTGAATCTTTAAAGTATGAACAACAATGAACTAGTTACTTACTTATTTAGTTTATTACTTCATTTCTTGTACATTTAAATTCATGTTTGTTGTTAAATGGTCAAGTATTACAAGTTAGTCTTGATCTCATATCTCTTGGAACTAAAAGTTAACTTAAAAGTTCAAGAACATGTAAGTAAGTTTTCTTTAAATATAACTTTGTATACTTATGCTTGATCTAGACTTTTGAGTCTTGGATCTTCAAGATCAAACTAAGAACTATGTTTTACAACTTATGATCTTGATTAGTTAGCTTACTTTCAAGTTTATAGTTCAATACTACTTTTATATTTCATGTATGTGTTAGATCTAAGACTTTGATGTAACCTTGGTTCATCAAAATACTTGCAACACTTAAGTGAGTTGTGCTTCATGTCTTAGATTTGCACTTGGGTTATGATGGTCAAACCTTGGTGAAAATGATGCAAACACATCAACGAGTTGTACACTTGAAGCTACATGCATCAAGGATGAGAACCGTGATAAGCATCGAACACCAAGAACCACCGGAACCTACTGACCTGTCTATTTTCTGTATTCTAGGTCTGATCAGTAAGACCTGGGCTGTTTTTATTATGATTTTCAAATAGCTCTGTTCGAGTAGATAACTTTTCATATAGGTCTCGTCTTAATCCGAGTTACGGTTTAGGATTTATGGCCCTCCGATCGTCACTATGTCCTTTTAACGTTGTGCAGAAATTTCTGACCTACTCGCACTTAGACCGTCGCCGCGGTCAAACGAAGATGATTTTGCTTCTGTAAATCTTACCACACTTAAAGGACTCATGTACGGAGCCATGGCCACTGGTCTCACCTTAATTCAGTAAGGATAGAGGCTGTGGTGACTGATCGAAGTCAGCTTTTGTTTTAAACTACTTTCATGAACGAAATTTACTTTACGCCTTTTGTTTGATGATGAATGATGATGACCCTTAAGACCTTATTTACATACTTTTAAACCTATTCGGACGATTTACTGACTTATTACTATTTGACTTAGGTTGAGGACCCGTTTGGACGACCTTCATTACTTGCTTACTTTCCGAGTCATACTTTACCGCTACTTTATCATTGTGAGTTATAGCATTCCCTTTTTACTTTAACTTATTTTGGGAACTGAGAATACATGCGGATTTTATGTTTTACATACTAGGCACGAGTACTTAAACTTATATATGTGTGGGTTATATAACGGCAGAAACATTCCCTTTAGCTCGGTAACGTTTAGTCATTGGTTTTTGAACCGGTGAACGCGAATCTTAGATATGGATCCATAGGGTTTGACATCCCCACTCGGGCTAGTAGCGCTAGCATTTAACGAGTGTTTAATACTTCGTAAACATACGCACTTTCCAAGTGTACTTTCAGGGGGTATAAACGTTAAGTTAGTTACCAAGTGCCCACGGTTAACATATACTTTATCTTACTGTTTTGAAACGCTCTTTGTAGCACTAAAATCTCGTGGCCTACCTTACATTACTGTTATACTTAAGCTATAGCTCACCAACCTTTGTGTTGACGTTTTTAAGCATGTTTTTCTCAGGTGCTTAAGGTTATTTGCTTCCGCTGTCGTGCTAATCTTGCCGTAGACACCCGCTGCTCTAGTGTTATCACCGCATGAACTGTTTAACTTGCATTCAAACTTTAATACATTTGAAACTATGTTTTGTAACGACCTAAGGGTCACATACATTTATTCATGCTTGCTATTCGTAGAAGCATACTGTTGGTGTAAAATAAATGACGTCGGTTATGACGTCATCTTTTTATCGTGAATGCAACTTCTTTTATTACAGCATATAGTACTTAACCTTGTAATGATCCTGTTGTTGATGATTCGTACACGTTGGTTTTGTACGGGGCATCACATTTGGTATCAGAGCATTGGTTGTAGGGAATTAGGTTGCATTAGTGAGTCTAAGACCGACCCATGTAGGATTCACTAATAGGACTAATCTACAACTTGCTAGTTTACTTGTTTCCGCTGAACTTACTGCATGCTGCTGCTTACTTTTACTGCTATATGCCGTATGCTACTACATGATTTTACTACCGTATGATATTACTTGCTTTCGATTGCATGCTACTTCTGAACGATTCGTTATTATTGCCATGCTACTTATTGTTATACACGATTTAAACTGTTGGCCTAATACGTGCTTGCTTTATGACTTACTGACATGGAAAATTTATTTTTCCTTGTTCAGATGTCGGATGTTCCACATGCTATCGTTTTGGGCAGTTTAGACTCGTCAGCCACCCCACCTGCTGCTGCTGCTGACACACCGATCCCGCTACCCACGAGTGACCCCGGCGCTTCATCTTCCGGGACTAGCAGCCAGCCGCCTGCACCAGTGGCTACTATTGACGGACACGTGGACCCTACGGAGATTCTAGCTCCGTCTGCTCCCGGACCCTCGGAGCCACAGCCCCGCATCGGTGGTGTTGTGATTCCCGCGGAGTTCGGGGAAGGGCCATTCCGTAACCATATGCGCATGCCGTGCCGACGCGCTCCTAATGGATGTTTAGTGCTAATTCCACCATTCAGATACAGACAGATGATGGCCACCCACGGACGGCCAGTTCAGCCACCCGTACAGCCACCACATGATTCGAACGACCCGTCATCCACTAATTCTTCATCAGATGACTCTTCCTCAAACGACTCCAGTGATGATGAGGACCCTGCTGATATACCTATTCAGCCACCCTCCACCCCGCCGAAGAAGCGGTATCGCTTCGACGGTACCATCATTCCGGGGATCAACGGAGGACGAGCCTTCACTGACACATTTGGTCGGCGTCGTAGGGTTACTGCTCGTAAGCGGCTTGTGACGTACCCTGCCGACCCACAAGTGCGTAAGACACCCCGTTACGTACTGACTATTTCTGGAGCCGGAACGTCTGCACCCCGTTTCGTGCGGTCTGCACCACCCGCACCACCGGCACCACCTGCACCACCCGCACCACCTGCACCGCCTGCCCCACCATCTCCCTCTAACGAGGAACTGAGGAGGGATGTGGGAATCCTCCGAGCTCGGGTTACTGAGCTCGAGGAGCAGTTGGCTCAGGTTTTAGACATCCTACACCCACCTTCACCGTAGGACCTTTTGTATTAGATTTCATGATGTAATCTAGTTGTAGTTTCATATTTCACTTATGTATTTTACGAATCTATCATGATGTATGAAACTTATTATTAATGAATGGAAACTTTGTGATGTTACTTTTTGCACAAGTGTTCTATTTACGTTACTGTATGGTGTTTTGCAGTACTTGTATTAACTTGCGTTACTTAATTAACATGTGTTGTACTGTTTACATGTTGGTTGTTATATACTATATTATTATATATTGAATGCTGGATTTTGACTTGAGTCAAAATGTTTGTATAGAACACCATGGCTAACGGTCGATCCACACCTACTGCTGCTCAAATTGAAGAGATGATCCAAGAACGTGTAGCTGCAGCCATTGCGGAAATGCAACCCCAAGCTCCACCGCCACCGCCACCACCACCGGTTATTCAACCCGTTCGAAATGGGTGTACTTACAAGGAATTCCAGAGCTGTAAATCACATAACTTCAGCGGCACTGAAGGACCAGTTGGTCTCACCAGATGGTTCGAGAAACTTGAATCAGTATTCTGAGTTAGTAACTGTTCGGAGGACAAAAAAACCAAATTTGCTTCTTGCACGCTGTCTGACGGCGCGCTCACGTGGTGGAACACAATGGCACAGGCACAAGGCATTGATGAGGCGTATGCTACGGCATGGGAAGAATTTAAATGTGCCATGATTGAGGAGTATTGTCCGAGAACCGAAATCCAAAAGATGGAAATGGAATTCATGCAGTTAAAGGCCGTTGGGAACGACCTTGATGGTTACAACAGGAGATTTTTGGAACTAGCCCTGATGTGTCCGACAATGGTCACCCCAGAATTTAAGCGAATGGAGAGATACTTCTGGGGACTCCCTAAGAGCATTAAGGGAAACGTCACCTCATCCAAACCACCGAATGTTCCCGAAGCGATGCGCATGGCGCATACTTTAATGAATCAAATAACCATCGATGAACCGGAGAAAACTAAATCTGAAGCGGGTACTAGTGAGAAACACAAATGGGATAACCACAACAACAACAACAAAAACAACAGGGGAAGGAACTATGAACAGAACCCGGCGAAATGACATGAGGGTTTCAGAGGAAATAACAACGGTGGAAACCCCAACAACAACACCAACTCCAACCCGAACTACAAGGGAACCCTACCTCAATGCAAGAGGTGTTACAAACACCACACTGGGTATTGCAATGTTGTCTGCGAGAAGTGCCAATGGTCTGGGCATGTTGGAAAAGACTGCAAGGTCACCACTTTGAATGGGAAGCCAAACACCAACGGGCAGAAGAAATGTTATGAATGCGGGCAGACGGGCCATTTCAGAAATGCGTGCCTAAACAAGCAAAAAGACAGCGGACCACCCCGCGTTAGAGCTTTCAATGTTAATACAAGGGATGCACGCGAAAACCCCGACTTGGTGACAGGTATATTCAAAATCAACAATCTTTTAGCTTCTGTCTTGTTTGATATTGGTGCGGATAGAAGTTATGTATGTTGATATTTTTGCGATAAGATTAATTGGTCATTAGTCCCGTTAAAAGAGAGTATGCTTGTCGAGGTCTCCAATGGAAAACTTGAGAAAGTTGACCATATTAGTCGAGGAGCTATCATCAACATAGCTGGTGCAGATTTCGAAATTGATTTGATACCTATCAAACTGGGAAGTTTTGACGTGATCGTTGGTATGGATTGGTTGAGTAAGATAAAGGCCGATATTATCTGTGGAGATAAAGCTCTTCGTATACCACAAGGAAAAGGTGAGCCACTGATCATCTACGGAGAGAGATGTACCTCGAAGCTGAACCTCATTAGTTGCGTGAAAGCACAAAAGATTATGAAGAAGGGACGTCTTGCTGTCCTAGCGCATGTGAAAACGGTAGAAATTGAGGTGAAGAGCGTGAACGACGTTCGAATTGTGAACAAATTTTCCGATGTCTTCCTAGAGGAATTGCCTGGATTACCGCCGTCGAGAGCCGTAGAGTTTCAAATTGACTTAGTGCCAGGAGCTGCACCTGTAGCTCGCGCACCTTATAGACTTGCACCTTTCGAGATGCAAGAATTACAAAGCCAACTACAAGAACTACTTGATCGAGGATTTATCCAACCAAGCTTCTCGCCTTGGGGCGCACCTGTGTTGTTTGTGAAGAATAAGGATGGATCCTTCCGTATGTGTATCGACTACCGTGAACTCAACAAATTGACGATCAAGAATCGGTATCCTCTTCCCAGAATTGATGATCTTTTTGATCAACTACAAGGATCGAGCGTTTACTCAAAGATCGATTTACGATCCGGTTATCACCAGTTGAGGGTGAAGGAAAGTGATGTGTTGAAAACTGCATTCAGGACCCGTTATGGTCATTATGAGTTTCTCGTGATGCCATTCGGTTTGACAAATGCACCTGCCATGTTCATGGACCTCATGAATCGTGTCTGCAAGCCGTACTTGGATAAGTTTGTTATCGTCTTCATAGATGATATCCTCATCTACTTGAAGAGCGAAGAAGAGCATGAGCAACACCTCCGACTAGTACTTGAACTCTTGAGGCAAGAGCAACTTTACGCCAAATTCTCCAAGTATGAATTTTGGTTGAAGGAAGTTCAATTTCTGGGTCATGTTGTGAGCGACCAGGGTATCAAAGTAGATCCCGCCAAGATTGAAGCCATCAGCAAGTGGGAGACCCCCATAACTCCAACTCACATTCGCCAATTCCTAGGTCTCGCCGGTTATTACCGAAGGTTTATCGAAGGATTTTCTCTGATTGTGCGTCCTTTGACCGCACTGACTCACAAGGGCAAAAAGTTCATTTGGGAACCCGCACACGAATCAGCATTCCAAACTTTGAAGAAGAAATTAACCTCCGCACCTATCCTATCACTTCCTGAGGGCAGTGACGAATTTGTTGTTTATTGCGATGCATCGAAAAGTGGTTTTGGTTGTGTACTGATGCAACGATCAAAGGTTATCGCTTATGCCTCCCGACAACTGAAGATTCACGAGCGGAACTACACTACTCACGATCTTGAACTTGGAGCCGTTGTCTTTGCGCTTAAATTGTGGAGACACTATTTGTATGGGACTAAGAGCACTATATTCACCGATCACAAGAGTCTCCAGCACATCTTTGATCAGAAGCAACTGAATATGAGACAGCGTCGATGGATCGAGACGCTAAACGACTATGACTGTGAACTCCGTTATCACCCTGGCAAGGCCAATGTTGTAGCTGACGCTTTAAGCCAAAAGGAGAGGACGGCACCTCTTCGTGTTAGGGCTCTAAACATCACCATCCATTTGAACCTCAACAGCCAGATCAGAGTAGCCCAAGATGAGGCTCTCAAGGAGGAGAACATATCTCACGAACATTTGAACATACTTGTCTCTCGATTCGAGATTAGGGAGTCTGGACTCCGATGTTATGCCGGAAGAATTTGGGTACCTCTTTATGGAGATTTACGGAATCTTATACTTGATGAAGCACACAAATTGAGATATTCGATTCACCCCAGTGCGGGCAAAATGTACCACGACCTTAAAGAACAGTATTGGTGGCCGAATCTTAAGAAGGACGTTGCGACTTATGTTGGTAAGTGTTTGACTTACTCGAAGGTTAAAGCCGAGCATCAGAGACCTTCTGGTTTACTTCAACAACCGGAAATCCCAAAATGGAAGTGGGAAAGGATAACGATGGATTTCATCACCAAGCTACCAAAGATGGTGGGCGGATACGATACTATTTGGGTTATTGTTGACCGCCTTACCAAATCTGCACACTTTCTAGCGATGAAGGAAACAGATACAATGGAGAGACTTGCTCAACTATACATCAAGGAGGTTGTATCTCTTCATGGTGTACCTTTATCGATCATCTCGGATCGCGATCCCCGTTTTGCTTCTAGATTTTGGCGTTCTTTGCAAGAAGCCATGGGAACTCGTCTCGACATGAGTACTGCTTATCACCCTCAGACTGACGGGCAAAGTGAACGAACAATTCAGACCTTGGAAGACATGTTGCGTGCATGTGTCATTGATTTTGGAAAGGCCTGGGAAAGACATTTGCCATTAGCCGAATTCTCGTACAACAACAGTTATCACTCTAGCATCAATGCTGCACCTTTCGAAGCGTTGTATGGTCGCAAGTGCCGATCTCCTATTTGTTGGGCCGAAGTAGGCGAAAAGCAAATCACCGGACCCGAGGTAGTCCATGAAACAACGGAGAAGATTGCTCAGATTCAAGCTAGACTTAAGACTGCCGCGATCGTCAAAAGAGTTATGCCGATCTTAAACGTAAGGACTTTGAATTCAACGTGGGCAACCGTATAATGTTGAAGGTTGCACCTTGGAAAGGTGTGATCTGTTTTGGAAAACGTGGAAAGTTAAACCCACGATACATTGGTCCTTTTGAAATCTTGGAACGTGTTGGACCCGTTGCTTACCGTTTGGATCTACCAGCACAATTGAGCTCAGTTCATCCTACCTTCCACGTGTCAAACTTGAAGAAGTGTCTTGCTGCACCCGAACTTATCATACCACTTGAGGAACTTACAATTGATGACAAACTCCACTTTGTGGAGGAACCTGTTGAAATTATGGATATGAGATCAAAACTTTGAAACGCAACAAGATTCCGATTGTACGAGTACGATGGAATGCCAAACGAGGACCTGAGTTTACTTGGGAGCGAGAGGATCAAATGATGCAGAAGTATCCTCACCTTTTCCCAACTCCTCCATCTACCTCAGCCTAAAATTTCGGGACGAAATTTTCTTTAACAGGTGGGTAATGTAACGACCCTGGATTTTTCCAACGTTTATTTATTAATAATTATTATTATTAATACGTGTGATTAAACGAATGTATGTTATTACATTTACATATTGCCATGATTAACCGTACTTGACTTTAATTGCCCGAAACGTCTTTGTGACACCCGAAACTTTCACGAATAATATTTTCAGATATTATTTATATTCATGATTAGTTTTATTAATCATTTTAATTAACTAAGGTTATTAGTTAGTTACATGGGCTTTAAATGGATTAATTTGTTAATTAATTGAACTTGGGCTTTTATTAGTGTTATGGACTCATGATATTGGGCATATAAGCCCACCCTACATCTTACAAGGATTATTTAGCCCATGTCTTTCATGGGTAAGTATCACTTTGGAATGGAACTTGTTAGTTTGCTACTTGAAGAATCTAGTCACTTAATACTTACAACACCTTCCCATGCATACACCTCTTATTAACAACCTTTAAGGACAACAACATGCAAGAGACTAGTGTGCATTTGCCTCCCCTTTTTTTTCTGTAGAAAAACCGTAGGCCTAGAAGGCCTTGGAGGGATTTTTGGTTCATTTTTTTGTATTACTTACTTGCTCACATTTCTCTCATTTTCAAAACACACTTACTTTCTCTCAAACACTTCTCTCTTTTCTCTCTAAGTTGTAAGTAAATTGAACTTTCTTTCTTTCTTCTTTCCTTGTTAAAACCGAAACCAAGAGCACTCTCATCATCATCATCTTTGTTTGTTTTAATCACTTGATCTTGGTTGTTGTTTAGTTACATGTATTTGTTAGTTAATTACTTACTAATTTCAAGAATCAAACTTACTAGTTTCATTCTTCTTATATCTTGTATTTTCAAGAACACAAGAACATAAACT
Organism: Rutidosis leptorrhynchoides; assembly: GCF_046630445.1. NCBI lineage: Eukaryota > Viridiplantae > Streptophyta > Magnoliopsida > Asterales > Asteraceae > Rutidosis > Rutidosis leptorrhynchoides. The sequence continues at coordinate 720,242,157 of NC_092333.1, forward strand.
TACTAGTTTATGATTCTACATTTATTGTTTCAAAAGATTTAAGGTTCATGTGTTGTAAATCATACTTGTAAGTCATGTTAGTAAACTTTAAAGTTTACTCTCTTAAAGATCAAACTTTGGTTTGAATCTTCAAAGTATGAACAACAATGAACTAGTTACTTACTTATTTAGTTTATTACTTCATTTCTTGTACATTTAAATTCATGTTTGTTATTAAATGGTCAAGTATTACAAGTTAGTCTTGATCTCATATCTCTTGGAACTAAAAGTTAACTTAAAAGTTCAAGAACATGTAAGTAAGTTTTCTTTAAATATAACTTTGTATACTTATGCTTGATCTAGACTTTTGAGTCTTGGATCTTCAAGATCAAACTAAGAACTATGTTCTACAACTTATGATCTTGATTAGTTAGCTTACTTTCAAGTTTATAGTTCAATACTACTTTTATATTTCATGTATGTGTTAGATCTAAGACTTTGATGTAACCTTGGTTCATCAAAACACTTGCAACACTTAAGTGAGTTGTGCTTCATGTCTTAGACTTGCACTTGGGTTATGATGGTCAAACCTTGGTGAAAATGATGCAAACACATCAACGAGTTGTACACTTGAAGCTACATGCATCAAGGATGAGAACCGTGATAAGCATCGAACACCAAGAACCACCGGAACCTACTGACCTGTATGTTTTCTGTATTCTGGGTCTGATCAGTAAGACCTGGGCTGTTGTGATTATAATTTTCAAATATATCTGTTCGAGTAGATAACTTTTCATATAGGACTCGTCTTAATCCGAGTTACGGTTTAGGATTTATGGCCCTCCGATCGTCACTATGTCCTTTTAACGTTGTGCAAAAATTTTTGACCTACTCGTACTTAGACCGTCGCCACGGTCAAAAGAAGACGAGTTTTCTTCTATAAATTTTACCACACTTAAAGGACTCATATACGAAGCCATGACCACTGGTCTCACCTTAATTTAGTAAGGATAGAGGCCGTGGTGACTGATCGAAATCAGCTTTTGTTTTAAACTACTTTCATGAACGAAATTTACTTTACGCCTTTTGTTTGATGATGAATGATGATGACCCTTAAGACCTTATTTACATACTTTTAAACCTATTCGGACGATTTACTGACTTAGTACTATTTGACTTAGGTTGAGGACCCGTTTGGACGACCTTCATTACTTGCTTACTTTCCGAGTCATACTTTACCGCTACTTTATCATTGTGAGTTATAGCATTCCCTTTTTACTTTAACTTATTTTGGGAACTGAGAATACATGCGGATTTTATGTTTTACATACTAGGCACGAGTACTTAAACTTATATATGTGTGGGTTATATAACGGCAGAAACATTCCCTTTAGCTCGGTAACGTTTAGTCATTGATTTTTGAACCGGTGAACGCGAATCTTAGATATGGATCCATAGGGTTTGACATCCCCACTCGGGCTAGTAGCGCTAGCATTTAACGAGTGTTTAATACTTCGTAAACATACGCACTTTCCAAGTGTACTTTCAGGGGGTATAAACGTTAAGTTAGTTACCAAGTGCCCACGGTTAACATATACTTTATCTTACTGTTTTGAAACGCTCTTTGTAGCACTAAAATCTCGTGGCCTACCTTACATTACTGTTATACTTAAACTATAGCTCACCAACCTTTGTGTTGACGTTTTTAAGCATGTTTTTCTCAGGTGCTTAAGGTTATTTGCTTCCGCTGTCGTGCTAATCTTGCCGTAGACACCCGCTGCTCTAGTGTTATCACCGCATGAACTGTTTAACTTGCATTCAAACTTTAATACATTTGAAACTATGTTTTGTAATGACCTAAGGGTCACATACATTTATTCATGCTTGCTATTCGTAGAAGCATACTGTTGGTGTAAAACAATTGACGTCGGTTATGACGTCATCTTTTTATCATGAATGAAACTTCTTTTATTACAGCATATAGTACTTAACCTTGTAATGATCCTGTTGTTGATGATTCGTACACGATGGTTTTGTACGGGGCATCACACTTCTAGCACTTTTCTCAAATGTTCTTCGTACTCTTGATCATTCTTTGAGTAAATAAGTATGTCATCGATGAAAACAATGACAAACTTGTCAAGATATGGCCCTCACACTCGGTTCATAAGGTCCATGAACACAGCTGGTGCGTTAGTCAATCCAAACGGCATAACCATAAACTCGTAATGACCATAACGCGTCCTAAAAGTAGTTTTTGGAATATCATCCTCCTTTACTCGCATTTGATGATATCCAGAACGTAAATTGATTTTCGAATAAACCGACGAGCCTTGTAGTTGATCAAATAAGTCATCAATTCTCGGCAGTGGATAACGGTTTTTGATGGTAAGTTTATTCAACTCTCTGTAGTCAATACACAGCCTAAATGTACCATCCTTCTTCTTGACAAACAAAATAGGAGCTCCCCATGGTGATGTGCTTGGTCGAATGAAACCACTTTCTAATAGTTCTTGCAGTTGGCTTTGCAGTTCTTTCATCTCACTGGGTGCGAGTCTGTAAGGAGCACGAGCCATTGGTGCAGCTCCTGGTACAAGATCTATTTGAAATTTAACAGATCGATGTGGAGGTAGTCCCGGTAATTCTTTCGGAAATACATCGGGAAATTCTTTTGCGACGGGAACATCATTGATGCTCTTTTCTTCAGTTTGTACTTTCTCGACGTGTGCTAGAATGGCATAGCAACCTTTTCTTATTAGTTTTTGTGCCTTCAAATTACTAATAAGATGTAGCTTCGTGTTGCCCTTTTCTCCATACACCATTAAGGGTTCTCCTTCTTCTCGTACAATGCGAATTGCATTTTTGTAACATACGATCTCTGCTTTCATCTCCTTCAGCCAGTCCATGCCAACTATTACATCGAAACTCCCTAACTCTACTGGTATCAAATCAATCTTAAATATTTCGCTACCCAGTTTAATTTCTCAATTCCGGCATATATTATCTGCTGAAATTAATTTACCGTTTGCTAATTCGAGTAAAAATTTACTATCCAACGGTGTCAATGGACAACTTAATTTAGCACAAAAATCTCTACTCATATAGCTTCTATCTGCACCCGAATCAAATAAAACGTAAGCAGATTTATTGTCAATAAGAAACGTACCCGTAACAAGCTCCGGGTCTTCCTGTGCCTCTGCCGCATTAATATTGAAAACTCTTTCGCGACCTTGTCCATTCGTGTTCTCCTGGTTCGAGCAATTTCTAATAATGTGGCCTGGTTTTCCACATTTATAACAAACTACATTGGCATAACTTGCTCCGACACTACTTGCTCTGCCATTACTCGTTATGACACCATTTGTTCCTTTCATTCTGTTAACCCCTGGTCCGTAGACCTCACACTTCACCGCGCTATGACCATTTCTTTTACACTTGTTGCAAAATTTGGTGCAGAACCCCGAGTGATACTTTTCACACCTTTGTCATAGCTGCTTCTGATTGTTGTTGTTGTTGCGGTTGTTATTGTTGTTGGGATGATTGTTGTAGTTGTTGTTGTTGTTGTTGTTGTTGTTGTTGTTGTTGTGCCGTTTGTTGTAGTTGCGATTGATGTTGCGATTGTTGGGATAGTTGTTGTTGTATTGGTGACTCTTATCACCGTTTTCCTCCCACTTTCTTTTGACTAGCTTCACGTTGGCCTCTTCGGCCGCCTGTTCTTTAATTCTTCCCTCAATCTGGTTCACTAGTTTGTGAGCCATTCTACATGCCTTTTGTATGGAGGCAGGCTCGTGTGAACTTATATCTTCTTGGATTCTCTCCGGTAACCCTTTCACAAACGCGTCGATCTTCTCTTCCTCATCTTCGAACACTCTCGGACACAATCGGCACAATTCTGTGAATCGTCTTTCGTACGAAGTAATATCGAATCCCTGTGTTCGTAACCCTCTAAGTTCTGACTTAAGCTTATTGACCTCGGTTCTGGGACGGTACTTCTCGTTCATCAAGTGCTTGAATGCTGACCACGGTAGCGCGTAAGCAGCATCTTGTCCCACTTGCTCTAGATAGGTATTCCACCATGTTAACGTAATACCTGTGAAGGTATGCGTAGCGTACTTCACTTTGTCTCCTTCAGCACACTTACTTATGGTAAACACTGATTCAACTTTCTCGATCCACCGTTTCAATCCGATTGGTCCTTCGGTCCCATCAAATTCTGAAGGTTTGCAGGCAGTGAATTCTTTGTAGGAGCATCCTACACGATTTCTTGCGCCGTTAGCTGTATTGCTAGATTCAGAGTTATTGTTGGTATGTAGCGCGGCCTGTACTGCGGCTATGTTTGAAGCAAGAAATGCACGAAATTCCTCTTCGCTCATATTCAAGGTGTGTCGAGTAGTCGGTGCCATTTCCTTCAAAATAGTCAAATGAAACAATTTAATCATACAGAATATTAAGAGTAGTCAATAGTATCTCGTAGCATAATATGAACTCATTTATAAAAGCTTTTTCTTCACATTAGCGTTTTATAAGTTTAAATTCGGGTACTACCTACCCGTTAAGTTCATACTTAGTAGCTAATATACAATTCAACTACTACAATTCCATATGAAAAACTGATTATAATAATATATCACATACAAATATTCTTCAAACTTAAAACTTCGCTATATTACATATAACATGAAATATAGTACACTATGATACAGGACAGTTTTGAAGATAAATCTAGTTAATACGTAAGTTGTTCAGCAAAGGAAATAAAGACACGTAATTCATAAGTCCAGAAACAAGTCATGCATTCTGGTTTTACTAAGACGAATTCCCATCCTTGGACTTGTGGAAAATAACCATTATGACCATTAGCTAGGCAGCATGTTGTAATGTCGTCAAAAGGACGAGGGTTTCGTAATATCTAACAGCCCCGTAATAATCTAAAAACCTTGTTTCTCATCCCAACTACTGAATCCGTCACTTGTGGGAAAGTTTTATTTAAAAGCTGCAATCCGATGTTCTTTTTCTCACTTTGGTAAGAAGCGAACATCACTAACCCGTAAGCATAACATGCTTCTTTATGTTGCATGTTAGAAGCTCTTTCTAATTCACGAAATCCTATGTTGGGATATGTTGAGTCAAAATAGGTTCTTAACCCGTAGCGTAAAATTGCATTTGGGTTCCCCGCATTTAACGCTTTAAAGAAAACACGGCGTAACTTAAAGTCTCCCCAATGTGATATACCCCACCTATCAAAGGAAAGCCTTTTATAAACTAAGGCATTTCTGGAAAGTCTTTCAAATGTTTGACAAGTTAATTTCTCCATAACTAAATGTGCTGATGAATTCTGACCGACTCTAGACAAGATTTCCTCAATCATATCCTCTGGTAGGTCTTCTAAAATATTCGGTTGTCTACCCTTAACGTCCATTTTGTTTTTATACTGTAAAATAGACAAGGATTAGATTGGTAAAAACAAACAATACAAGTAATTTTTACATAGAACATAAAAGTACAAGCACACTACAATACATTTATTACACAACATGCTCACACCCCTCTAATCTGAATCACTGGTTTCTTCTTCTTCGGACTTGGTTCTTTTTCCTAATCTTCTAGGGATATATGATGTTCCTCTAACACGAGCCATCATTTTCCACATTGGTTTAGAAAAACCTGGTGGTTTAGAGGTTCCCGGGTTATTGTCACTATATTGAAAATACGGGTGTTGACGGTACATATAAAGTTCATCGGGGTCGGAATCAGATTTCTTTATGTTGATGCCTTTTAACTTATTATTTTCTTTTGCCTCATTAAATTGGGTCGGGGTAATTTCTATAACATCATCGGAATCCTCATCAGGATCCGATTCATCAGAAAATTGGTAATTTTCCCAATATTTTGCTTCCTTAGCGGAAACACCATTGACCATTATTAACTTTGGTCCATTGGTTGAGGATTTTCTTTTATTTGATCGGTTTTCTGTGGTTCCTACTATTCCCCCCCTCTGGAACCTCTTCTTCTTCTTCTTCTTCCGGTTCCTCTTCTTCTGGTTCCTCTTCTTCCAGTTCCTCTTCTTCCGGTTCCGTTTCGTCTTCTTCCGGTTCTTCGGGAACTTGTGAATCTTGCCAATATATATTCGACTCTTCGTTATTATTAGGTGAGTCAATGAGATTTGTGCTAGAGGTAGACACCTATCACACAATATCAAACATGTTAAGAGATTAATATATCACATAATATTTACATGTTAATAATATATAGTTTCCAACAAAAATGTTAAGCAATCATTTTTAAAGAAAACACGGTCGAAGTCCAGACTCACTAATGCATCATAACAAAATCGATAAGACACACTAATGCGAATTTTCTGGTTCTCTAAGACCAACGCTCGGATACCAACTGAAATGTCCCGTTCATATTGATTATAAACGTTCCATATTAATTTATTTTGTTGCGAGGTTTTGACCTCTATATGAGACGTTTTTCAAAGACTGCATTCATTTTTAAAACAACCATAACCTTTATTTTATCAATAAAGGTTTTAAAAGCATTACGTAGATTATCAAATAATGATAATCTAAAATATACTGTTTACACATGACCATTACATAATGGTTTACAATAGAAATATATTACATCGACATATGTTTCTTGAATGCAGTTTTTACACAATATCATACAAACATGGAATCCAAATCTTGTCCTTATTTTAGTATGCAACAGCGGAAGCTCTTAGTATTCACCTGAGAATAAACATGCTTTAAACGTCAACAAAAATGTTGGTGAGTTATAGGTTTAGCCTATATATATCAAATCGTAACAATAGACCACAATGTAGCGACCCGACCAAATCGTCATTGACGGCGCCGTCTACTTAGGTCCCGTTACGTGGTCATAAGTCTTTAAAACAACGTTTGACCAAAAGATATGTCGCATTCATTTCAAATGTAAGGGTTGTTCAAGTTTTACAAGAATAGTTCCACCACAAGTTACGATACCAAGTTTTAAGTACAAATGAAACTTATGCGACACAATTTAAAAGTATCCAAAAGACGCTCCATGTATGCATGTATACTCGACATCCAATGCAAGTATCAAAATAATGAGCGGAAGCATGTATCATGTATCGTTCAAGGACCTGAGAAAAACATAGAAATCTGTCAACGAAAACGTTGGTGAAATCATAGGTTTAAGTAAGTAAGTACAAGTGAACCACAAGATTTGCATCAATGAAATAATAGTAACACATTCCAAAAGTCTGTTTCACGAGCACCCAATTATCAAAGCTTAACATTCCTTCCATTGTATACCCCATCACTTAGTGCTAGAACAAACACTGATTCTCGAAAATATATTTCATCCGTAGACGGTAGCGAACCGTCAAGGATGAGGGTTGTCAACCCATATGGCCATATAACATAAGTTCTCGCTTACACCCGGCAAGTGTAATTAATGATAATCGAATTGAGGATTTTTGTTCTAAACTCGTATGTAGAATGTTTGTTTTCCCGTTCTTGTGTTCACTTAGTTCAAAAGAATCGTTTATGTTTTCTCATCCCAATATAAGTTCAAAAAGAGTAAAAGTGGGACTATGATCTCACCTTGAGTGCACGAGTAGTAAAGTACTTCAACAAGTAAACGCGTGCAAAGAACAATGCTAGTCTTGACCTAAACAATAGGTTGTATCAATAACGGTAAGCACGATAGGTCAAAGATGTTCAATTAGTCCTATGGCTCGTTAAGACTCGATCACAATAGCATGAGAATCAAATTGTCATGTTTCATGCAAGGTACAAGTATAAAAACATGTTAGAACGATTGCACAATCATTTGGTTAAGTTTGATTAAAAGTCAAACTTGGTCAAAGTCAAAGTCAACGGGGTCGGGTCGGGTATCCGACAATTTTTATAAGTTATATAATCATATATGAGCATGTTGGCCAAGTTTCATGTTAATCGGAGGTCCGTAGCATAGCAAACATTTTTACGTCAAAAGACAACCCAAACAGCCAGTTTTAGTACAATGGGACGGCGTCCCAAATAGCTAGACGGCGTCCCACAATGAAGGGTGGGACGGCGTCCTGATAACCTAGACGGCGTCTAGGTTCGAAAGGTGGGACGGCGTCCCCAGTATCTGGACGGCGTCCTGATCAGTTCCCAGGCCCTGTTTGTTGTATTCCTCAAATGGACGAACCAAAACACAAACAATCACATTTTATGATCCGCAAACAATTAGAACATGTATTTTATATCATCGGAAAGCTCTTTCGACAAGGAACGCAACTAAGCACTTTTCATCAAGCAAAAACATCATATACTATAACCGAAAACTCGTCAATTGATCAAGAAAGGTTTATTTTCAAAGTTTCAAGTTCGTAAAACGTATTTTATGATTCGGGAATCCAATTTACACATACGATATGCCGTTTTGAAGGTAATTAAGTATACATTGCATCTAAACACTTACTAATAATAATCCATGGCATTCAATGCATCACAAGTCCATTTCAAGTTCATCAAACCCTAACCCAAATTCACCAAAACCACTAATCAAGTTCATGAAGTTTTCTAAGGCAACCTACACATCAAATTGAAGCTAGTGATGCTAGTAACACAATTAAAACATCAACTTTTAACATCTAACAACATATGATCATCCAAAATTCAAGAACAACACACCAAAATTCAAGTTCACGCTAGTTACACTAAAACAACGAGATCGAGCATACAAATTACATACACGACATCACAATGAGCCATAGACACTAACTAACACCATTTCAAGTCAAAACACGAATTTAGAGAAATCTAGAGTTTTAGAAATGTTACCCAAACGAGATGAAGTTGGTACCAAAATGAAGAGGATGAAGAGAGGATCACGAATATGTAATTTATTTTGTTGTAAGCCTCCTAGATCGGATTTAGATGATGATTGAATGAATTTGGTTTTGGGTGTGTGTTCTTGCTAGAGAGAAAGAGAGAGAGATGGAGGTGTAAATGAATGGGTGAAAGGGGTTGACCCTTTGACCTAGTCAAGGGTTTGATCCCTTGTCAAGTTTAGTCCCTCAACTTTCGTTCGGGTGCGGGAATTACCTAAACGAGATAATTTAAAACGCGTATCAACGGGAGATGTTATAAACATATAACGGACTTTATATTAGTATAACGGAAAAGTAAATGGAAAAAGGCGGGATGTTACATTACCTACTCCTTAAAGGAAATTTCGTCCCGAAATTTAAGTAGGCGTAGTAGTCGTTGTTTCTTCCTCGAGATCTTGCGTTTCTGAATTCACGAATAGATGAGGATACTTCCTTCGCATTTGATCTTGTCTTTCCCAAGTAAACTCGGGTCCCCTTTTGGCGTTCCAACGGACTTTAACAATCGGGATTCGGCTTTGTTTCAATGTCTTGACGGAGGTGTCCACAATTTCAACCGGTTCCTCCACAAAATGAAGTTTGTCATCAATAGTAAGTTCTTCGAGAGGGATGACGATATCGGGTTCGGCAAGACACTTTTTCAAGTTAGATACATGGAAGGTAGGATGAACGGAACTCAGTTGAGGCGGAAGATCTAAACGATAAGCAACGGTTCCAATACGCTCCAAGATTTCGAAAGGACCAATATACCGCGGATTTAGCTTCCCGCGTTTCCCAAAACGGATTACACCCTTCCAAGGTGCGACTTTTAACATTACTCGGTCACCGACTTGAAATTCAAGATCGTTGCGTCGTTTGTCGGTATAGCTCTTTTGACGACTTCGGGCCGTCTTAAGCCTATCTCGGATTTGAACGATTTTCTCGGTGGTTTCGTGAATGAGTTCGGGTCCGGTGATTTGCACGTCGCCTACCTCGGCCCAACAAAGAGGTGAACGACATTTGCGGCCATATAGCGCTTCAAAAGGTGCGGCTTTAATACTCGCGTGATAACTATTGTTGTAAGAGAACTCGGCGAGAGGTAAGTGCTTGTCCCAAGCTTTTCCGAAATCAACCACGCAAGCTCGTAACATGTCTTCCAAGGTTTGGATTGTACGTTCGCTTTGTCCATCGGTTTGAGGATGATATGCGGTGCTCATGTCTAAACGTGTTCCCAACGCTTCTTGCAATGTACGCCAAAATCTAGAAACGAAACGGCCATCTCGGTCGGAGATAATCGATAAAGGTACACCGTGTCGGGCTACGATCTCCTTAATGTAAAGTTGTGCAAGTTTCTCCATTTTGTCCGTTTCTTTCATGGCCAGGAAGTGTGCGGATTTGGTGAGACGGTCAACAATAACCCAAATGGTATCATAACCGCCCGTCGTTTTTGGTAGTTTGGTGATAAAATCCATCGTTATTCTTTCCCACTTCCATTGCGGGATCTCGGGTTGTCGAAGTAGTCCGGACGGTCTTTGGTGTTCGGCTTTGACTTTGGAACATGTCAAACACTTGGAAACATAAGTAGCTACGTCCCTTTTGATGTTCGGCCACCAATATAGCTGTTTAAGGTCGTGGTACATCTTATTGGCACCGGGGTGAATCGAGTATCGTGACTTATGGGCTTCATCTAAAATAAGGCTTCGTAGGTCCCCATAACTAGGCACCCAAATCCTTCCGGCGAAATATCGGAGTCCGGTTTCTTTAACTTCGAATCGAGAGGTGAGGACGTTCAAGTGTTCGAGAGAGATGTTTTCATCCTTGAGAGCCTCATCTTGGGCTGCCCGAATTTGGCTATTAAGGTTTGTGTGGATGGTGATGTTTAAGGCTCGGACACGAAGAGGCACCGCTCTTTCTTTTCGACTTAAGGCATCGGCTACTACATTTGCCTTCCCGGGATGGTAACGAAGCTCGCAATCGTAATCGTTTAAGGTTTCAATCCACCTTCGTTGTCTCATGTTTAGTTGCTTTTGATCGAAAATGTGTTGGAGGCTTTTGTGATCGGTAAAGATAGTACTCTTGGTCCCGTAAAGATAGTGTCTCCACATTTTAAGTGCAAAGACAACGGCTCCGAGTTCGAGATCATGTGTCGTATAGTTTCGTTCATGAATTTTGAGTTGTCGAGAAGCATAGGCAATGACTTTCGTTCGTTGCATCAATACACACCCAAAACCATGTTTCGAGGCATCACAATATACAACAAAGTCATCATTGCCTTCGGGAAGTGACAAGATAGGAGCGGTGGTTAGCTTCGTTTTCAAGATTTGGAATGCGGATTCATGTTCGGTCGCCCAGATGAATTTCTTTCCCTTGTGAGTCAATACGGTTAGAGGACGTGCAACCAAAGAGAAATTTTCGATGAATCTACGATAGTACCCGGCGAGACCCAAAAATTGACGAATGTGAGTAGGAGTAGTAGGAGTCTCCCATTTGCTAATGGCTTCGATTTTCGTTGGATCGACTTTAATACCTTGGTCACTTACAACATGACCAAGAAATTGAACTTCCTTCAACCAAAATTCACACTTGGAGAATTTGGCATAAAGTCGTTCTTGTCTTAAAAGTTCAAGCACAAGTCGGAGATGTTGTTCGTGCTCTTCTTCATTTTTAGAATAGATCAATATATCATCGATGAACACAATAACGAATTTATCGAGATACGGTTTGCACACGCGGTTCATAAGATCCATGAACACCGCCGGTGCATTAGTGAGACCAAATGGCATTACAAGAAATTCATAACTACCATAACGAGTTCGGAAAGCGGTTTTGGAGACATCTTCCCCCTTAACCCTTAATTGATGATAACCCGAGCGGAGATCGATTTTCGAATATACACAAGACCCTTGTAGTTGATCAAAGAGGTCATCGATGCGAGGAAGAGGATATCGGTTCTTAACCGTCAATTTATTTAGTTCACGATAATCAATGCACATTCGTAGGGATCCGTCTTTCTTTTTAACAAACAAAATCGGAGCGCCCCAAGGTGAATGGCTAGGTTGGATAAAACCACGATCAAGTAGTTCTTGGATTTGACTTTGCAATTCTTGCATTTCAGATGGAGCGAGTCTATATGGTGCACGTGCTACGGGTGCGGCTCCCGGAATAAGATCGATTTGGAATTCAACCGGTCGATGAGGTGGAAGACCCGGCAATTCGTCGGGAAATACATCGGAAAAGTCACTAACAATTGGCACATCATCGATATGCTTATCATCGGACTCGACTTTCTTAACGTGGGCAAGGATCGCAAAACAACCCTTACGGAGCAGTTTTCTAACTTTAAGGCACGAAACGAGGTTGAGTCTGGTGCAACTCTTATCGCCATAAACAATCAAAGGTTCACCATTCTCGATAGGAATTCGGATTGCGTTAAGATCACAAAGGATGTGAGATTTCGTTTTGACTAACCAATTCATACCGATTATTACATCAAAGCTTCCTAGTTCCATGGGTATCAAGTCAATCTCAAATTCCTTACCCAAAATGTTTAACGTACACCCCCGGTAATATGTGTCAGCACTTAATAGTTTCCCGTTAGCCACTTCAATGGTATAAGTGGTATCTAATGGAAGAGGTGGAGTGCTAAAAGAATGAGTCAAAGTCTTGGATACAAAGCATTTATCGGCACCTGAATCGAATAAGCAAGAGACATAAGAATTGTTGAGAAGAAACGTACCCGTGACTAGTTCAGTGTCATCCCGGGCTTCCTCGGTGTTGATGTTGAAAGCTCGGCCGCGCGTATTGGTGTTATCTTTCCTTTTCGGGCATGCATTTCTATAATGACCCGTTTGACCACATTCGTAACAAGTGCCCGTCTTTGGTGCATTGGGCCACTTTCGAGCAACGGGAGTGGCACTTTTACAATCGTTGGCCTTATGACCAACTCCTTGGCACCGGTGGCAAATTAACTTACTACATTCGCCAAAGTGATGTTTGTTGCATTTGTTGCAAAGAGGTAGGTTCCCGGCATAACCTTTCTTGCCGTCGGAGGTGTAAGGCTTCTTAGCAAAGTTGTTGTTGCTTGATTGTGAGGGTTCCCACTTTCTTTTGTTACCGCCCGATTTATCCTCGGCCTTAGGTGCCGGAACTACGATTTCGTCAACCGTTTCAATTAGTTGGCGAGCCATGTTCATAGCGGCTTGATGAGTAGTGGGTTTGGATGACATCACCCCTTGTTTGATGCTTTTTGGGAGACCGAGCATGTAGAGCTCAATCCTTTGAGATTCGGGGTTAACAAGATTAGGACACATCAAGGATAGTTCGGCGAAGCGTTGATTATAAGCTTTAAGATCGTTTCCGACCGCTTTCAAAGCTCTTAGTTCTTCCTCAAGCTTTCGGGTTTCTTCGCGCGGAAAATATTCAACAATCATCTTTTCCTTTAGATCGGCCCAAGAGAGGGCATGAGCTTCATCGGTACCCACCGATTGAACATAGGTGTTCCACCATGTTAGAGCAATTCCGGAGAAAGTGTGCGTGGAGTATTTGACCTTGTCTTGATCCCGGCAACCGCTTATGCTAAAGACGGCCTCGGTTTGTTCAAACCAACGAGTAAGCACAACCGGTCCCCCGGTTCCATCATAAGTGTGGGGTTTGCACCCCATGAAAGCTTTGTAGGAGCACCCTTCGCTAGAGTTACCGGCTCCTTGGTTGTTGTTGTTGTTGTTGTTGTGGTTGTTATTATTATTGTTATTGGATGAGTGACCGGCCATGGCCGCATCTACGGCGGTGGCTATCATCCGTTCGAGAGCTTGTTCGGGAGTTTCATTGCGGCGTACACGACGAGGAGCCATTGTTCCTTCAAGTCACAAGAATATCATTGATTAGTATTCTCAATAATACTAACCGTGATATAGAATAAAGATAAAGAGAAGTTTTTCCTCGACTCGCCTTAAATTCTTTATGTCATAATGTCGGAACGTTCATATGAGTCACCGTAATATAATCCCGGAAATTATATTACCCTGATTCATATGTGCATTCGACATTATTCTATAAAGTCAAGGTGGCGTGTCAATCAAATTAAACAACGTGAGATTAAGATGAACTAAGAGTAGATATGAGTAGAAGTGTTCGAGTATAAATGCACAAGTAGTCAAGTAATTCCTACTTCAAGTCTATATGCCGGTTGTAGTCTAGACTCATCAATGTACCCTATGACTCGGGGTTGACACTAATGAACTCTAAATCCCTACAACCAACGCTCTGATACCATCTGTAGCGACCCGACCAAATCGTCATTGACGGCGCCGTCTACTTAGGTCCCGTTACGTGGTCATAAGTCTTTAAAACAACGTTTGACCAAAAGATATGTCGCATTCATTTCAAATGTAAGGGTTGTTCAAGTTTTACAAGAATAGTTCCACCACAAGTTACGATACCAAGTTTTAAGTACAAATGAAACTTATGCGACACAATTTAAAAGTATCCAAAAGACGCTCCATGTATGCATGTATACTCGACATCCAATGCAAGTATCAAAATAATGAGCGGAAGCATGTATCATGTATCGTTCAAGGACCTGAGAAAAACATAGAAATCTGTCAACGAAAACGTTGGTGAAATCATAGGTTTAAGTAAGTAAGTACAAGTGAACCACAAGATTTGCATCAATGAAATAATAGTAACACATTCCAAAAGTCTGTTTCACGAGCACCCAATTATCAAAGCTTAACATTCCTTCCATTGTATACCCCATCACTTAGTGCTAGAACAAACACTGATTCTCGAAAATATATTTCATCCGTAGACGGTAGCGAACCGTCAAGGATGAGGGTTGTCAACCCATATGGCCATATAACATAAGTTCTCGCTTACACCCGGCAAGTGTAATTAATGATAATCGAATTGAGGATTTTTGTTCTAAACTCGTATGTAGAATGTTTGTTTTCCCGTTCTTGTGTTCACTTAGTTCAAAAGAATCGTTTATGTTTTCTCATCCCAATATAAGTTCAAAAAGAGTAAAAGTGGGACTATGATCTCACCTTGAGTGCACGAGTAGTAAAGTACTTCAACAAGTAAACGTGTGCAAAGAACAATGCTAGTCTTGACCTAAACAATAGGTTGTATCAATAACGGTAAGCACGATAGGTCAAAGATGTTCAATTAGTCCTATGGCTCGTTAAGACTCGATCACAATAGCATGAGAATCAAATTGTCATGTTTCATGCAAGGTACAAGTATAAAAACATGTTAGAACGATTGCACAATCATTTGGTTAAGTTTGATTAAAAGTCAAACTTGGTCAAAGTCAAAGTCAACGGGGTCGGGTCGGGTATCCGACAATTTTTCTAAGTTATATAATCATATATGAGCATGTTGGCCAAGTTTCATGTTAATCGGAGGTCCATAGCATAGCAAACATTTTTACGTCAAAAGACAACCCAAACAGCCAGTTTTAGTACAATGGGACGGCGTCCCAAATAGCTAGACGGCGTCCCACAATGAAGGGTGGGACGGCGTCCTGATAACCTAGACGGCGTCTAGGTTCGAAAGGTGGGATGGCGTCCCCAGTATCTGGACGGCGTCCTGATCAGTTCCCAGGCCCTGTTTGCTGTATTCCTCAAATGGACGAACCAAAACACAAACAATCACATTTTATGATCCGCAAACAATTAGAACATGTATTTTATATCATCGGAAAGCTCTTTCGACAAGGAACGCAACTAAGCACTTTTCATCAAGCAAAAACATCATATACTATAACCGAAAACTCGTCAATTGATCAAGAAAGGTTTATTTTCAAAGTTTCAAGTTCGTAAAACGTATTTTATGATTCGGGAATCCAATTTACACATACGATATGCCGTTTTGAAGGTAATTAAGTATACATTGCATCTAAACACTTACTAATAATAATCCATGGCATTCAATGCATCACAAGTCCATTTCAAGTTCATCAAACCCTAACCCAAATTCACCAAAACCACTAATCAAGTTCATGAAGTTTTCTAAGGCAACCTACACATCAAATTGAAGCTAGTGATGCTAGTAACACAATTAAAACATCAACTTTTAACATCTAACAACATATGATCATCCAAAATTCAAGAACAACACACCAAAATTCAAGTTCACGCTAGTTACACTAAAACAACGAGATCGAGCATACAAATTACATACACGACATCACAATGAGCCATAGACACTAACTAACACCATTTCAAGTCAAAACACGAATTTAGAGAAATCTAGAGTTTTAGAAATGTTACCCAAACGAGATGAAGTTGGTACCAAAATGAAGAGGATGAAGAGAGGATCACGAATATGTAATTTATTTTGTTGTAAGCCTCCTAGATCGGATTTAGATGATGATTGAATGAATTTGGTTTTGGGTGTGTGTTCTTGGTAGAGAGAAAGAGAGAGAGATGGAGGTGGAAATGAATGGGTGAAAGGGGTTGACCCTTTGACCTAGTCAAGGGTTTGATCCCTTGTCAAGTTTAGTCCCTCAACTTTCGTTCGGGTGCGGGAATTACCTAAACGAGATAATTTAAAACGCGTATCAACGGGAGATGTTATAAACATATAACGGACTTTATATTAGTATAACGGAAAAGTAAATGGAAAAAGGCGGGATGTTACACACAAGATTTCATATTTCAATACACATCCCATACATAGAGATAAAAATCATTCATATGGTGAACACCTAGTAACCGACATTAACAAGATGCATATATAAGAATATCCCCATCATTCCGGGACACCCTTCGGATATGATATAAATTTCGAAGTACTAAAGCATCCGGTACTTTGGATGGGGTTTGTTAGGCCCAATAGATCTATCTTTAGGATTCGCGTCAATTAGGGTGTCTATTCCCTAATTCTTAGATTACCAGACTTAATAAAAAGGAGCATATTCGATTTCGATAATTCAACCATAGAATGTAGTTTCACGTACTTGTGTCTATTTTGTAAATCATTTATAAAACCTGCATGTATTCTCATCCCAAAAATATTAGATTTTAAAAGTGGGACTATAACTCACTTTCACAGATATTTTTCCTTCCTCGGAAATAAGACTTGGCCACGGATCGATTCACGAACCTATACAAATATGTACATATATATCAAAGTATGATCAAAATATAATTACAACCATTTTTATTATGTTTTAAAGATTTGAGTGTATTAAGTCAGCTGTCCTCGTTAATAACCTACAACTAGTTGTCCACAGTTAGATGTACAGAAAATAAATCGATATATATTATCTTGAATCAATCCACGACCCAGTGTATACACGTCTCAGGCTAGATCACAACTCAAAGTATATATATTTTTGGAATCAACCTCAACCCTGTATAGCTAACTCCAACATTACTGCATATAGAGTGTCTATGGTTGTTCCAAATAATATATATACATGGGTCGATATGATATGTCAAAACATTTGCATACGTGTCTATGGTATCCCAAGATCACATAATATATTATAATACATGTATAATACAATATAAGTTAGCTAGGATATGATTTGTATAGATTTGTTAAACATTTCCCGTAGCTAAAAAGATCAAAAAATATCCAATCTTGTTTTACCCATAACTTCATCATTTTAAATCCGTTTTGAGTGAATCAAATTGCTATGGTTTCATATTGAATTCTATTTTATGAATATAAATAGAAAAAGTATAGGTTTATAGTCGGAAATATAAGTTACAAGTCGTTTTTGTAAAGGTAGTCATTTCAGTCGAAAGAACGACGTCTAGATGACCATTTTAGAAAACATACTTCCACTTTGAGTTTAACCTTGAAATTTGGATATAGTTTCATGTTCATATGAAAAATCATTTTCCCAGAAGAACAACTTTTAAATCAAAGTTTATCATAGTTTTTAATTATCCAAACCAAAATAGCCCCCGGTTTTACTAAGACGGCGTATATCCGATTTTATGGTGTTCATCGTGTTTCCACGTTTTAAATCATTAAGTTAGCATATCATATATATATAGAACATGTGTTTAGTTGATTTTAAAAGTCAAGTTAGAAGGATTAACTTTTGTTTGATAACAAGTTTAGAATTAACTAAACTATGTTCTAGTGATTACAAGTTTAAACCTTCGAATAAGATAGCTTTATATGTATGAATCGAATGATGTTATGAACATTATTACTACCTCAAGTTTTCTGGATAAAACTACTGGAAATGAGAAAAATGGATCAAGCTTCAAAGGATCCTTGGATGGCTTGAAAGTTCTTGAAACAGAATCATGACACGAAAACAGTTCAAGTAAGATTTTCACTCGAAATAAGATTGTTATAGTTGTAGAAATTGAATCAAAGTTTGAATATGAATATTACCTTGAATTAGAAAGATAACCTACTATAAATAACAAAGGTTCATTGATCTTATATGATTACTTGGAATGGATTAGAAAGCTTGGAAGTAGACTTGCAAACTTGGAAGTATTCTTGATTTTTATGAAACTATACTTATGGAATTTATGAAGAACACTTAGAACTTGAAGATGGAACTTTAGAGAGATTAATTATATGAAGAAAATTGAAGAATGAAAGTGTTTGTAGGTGTTTTTGGTCGTTGGTATATGGATTAGATATAAAGGATATGAAATTTTGTTTTCATGTAAATAAGTCATGAATGATTACTAATATTTTTGTAATTTTATGAGATATTTCATGCTAGTTTCCAAATTATGGTTCCCACATGTGTTAGGTGACTCACATGGGCTGCTAAGAGCTGATCATTGGAGTGTATATACCAATAGTACATACATCTAAAAGCTGTGTATTGTACGAGTACGAATACGGGTGCATACGAGTAGAATTGTTGATGAAACTGAACGAGGATGTAATTGTAAGCATTTTTGTTAAATAGAAGTATTTTGATAAGTGTCTTGAAGTCTTTCAAAAGTGTATGAATACATATTAAAACACTACATGTATATACATTTTAACTAAGTCGTTAAGTCATCGTTAGTCGTTACATGTAAATGTTATTTTGAAACCTTTAGGTTAACGATCTTGTTAAATGTTGTTAACCCATTGTTTATTATATCAAATGAGATGTTAAATTGTTACATTATCATGATATTATGATATATAATATATCTTAGTATGATATATATACAGTTAAATGTCATTACAACGATAATCGTTACATATATGTCTCGTTTCGAAATCATTAAGTTAGTAGTCTTATTTTTACATATGTAGTTCATTGTTAATACACTTAATGATATATTTACTTATCATTTAACATAATTAACCAAGTGTATCAATATCTTAATATGATTCATATGTACCTAGTAAGACGTTGTTATAACGATAATCGTTATATATATCGTTTTCGAGTTTCTTAATTTAATAGTCTCATTTTTATGTATATAACTCATTGTTAAAATACCTAATGAGATACTTACTTATAATAAAATCATGTTAACTATATATATAACCATATATATGTCATCGTATAGTTTTTACAAGTTTTAACGTTCGTGAATCACCGGTCAACTTGGGTGATCAATTGTCTATATGAAACTTATTTTATTTAATCAAGTCTTAACAAGTTTGATTGCTTAACACGTTGGAAACATTTATTCATGTAAATATCAATCTCAATTAATATATATAAACATAGAAAAGTTCGGGTCACTACAGTTCCATCCTCAGGGATTCTGGTAATTTGACAAATCAAATCGTGCTAATACATTCCTTTCTGCTTAGCATGCTATAATCATTCGAAACTCCATACTTACGAATTCTGAACCATTACTCACTTTACTAGAGGTCGAGAAGAGAATAAAAAGGCAAAGAGCTCCGAAACATAAGGGAAGATATAAAACTCGACAACAACAATGAAATCACAAACCGTGTACATTAATACGAATAGCAATATAAAGACACGGGAGTATGATAAACACAATTACCCCAAGAGTGAAGTAGAAGTAAACAGATTCCTCTGGTGGGAGTTGGAATAGAAGAATTATTGTTACGATAGTCAGAATGAGGTTAGGAACCAGAGTTGGATTAAGCCTATTCACAATCATTGAAAGTATGAATCGAGAAAGAAAGTATTGGAGTGGTGAAAATAATAGAATGGAAGAAGTTCATTTATAGTGAAAATACCAAGACAAAGCAATCGAGACACATAATCGCATTTAATTATAGAGATCTTAATTTCCATAAACCCCGAAGAATCAGATCTTATAGATTTCAAAGATTTTATTTAAATCCCTTGAATTCTGGAATTCAACTCTGACTACGTCAAAAGTCAAGAAGAATCTTATTTTCCTCAGTTCACTATTTTGTGATAACTTCACTAGTACTCTTTACACCATCAAATTGTTTTATCTATATTACTCAGTAATGATAAAACTCTATTTATCAACTCATATTCGTCATGAAAACATTATTATTGTTAGCCATGACGACCTCGATCAATTCGGGACGAAATTTCTTTAACGGGTAGGTACTGTGACGACCCGGAAAATTTCGACCAAATTTAAACCTAATCTTTATATGATTCTGACACGATAAGCAAAGTCTGTAATGTTGAGTCACAAAATTTTTGAACTGTTTCATATACATTCAATTGACCTTCGACTGTTTCCGACGATTCACGAACAATTAATTGTAAATAGATATGTGTGTATATATATACATAGTATTTGGAATTACAATTTGTAATATTATATATTGTAATATATATATAAGTAATAAATATTAAAGATTCAATATATTACATAATTGGTAAATTGTAATAAATTGCAATATATTACATCTAGTTACAAGTTAAAATATAATAATCATTATTTTCATTATTATTGTCAATAGTAATATTAATATTAAAATCTGTATTATTAATATAATTGTTTTCAATAAACAACATATAGATATGAAATATATATATAAATTGTTGTAGTATTATTACTAATATTATTATAATCAGTATTATTATTATTATTATTATTATTATTATTATTATTATTATTATTATTAATATTGCTGTTATAAATTTATAGTTATTATCATATTCATTAATAATAATACTATTATGATTACTAATATGTTATTATAAATTTTTATTATTATTAAGTGTATTATTACTATAATTATATTATTAATTAATAAGATTAATCATAATATGTAAATACAGATATGTACATGTAGATATATAAATACAAATATATATACAGATATATAAAATCAGGTATATATATATATATATATATTGATTTACATATACAGATAAAGTATAAAAATCAGTACTTTTGTATTAATAATATAATTATTAGATTTAGATTAAATACGGATTAAAATACAGAATCAAATCTGTTTCACGTTCCTATCATTTTTATTCAATTTTTTGTTCATGTCTCTGAAAGAGGTAAACAACCAAATCGATCGTACCATTCTGTTAGAAATCAACATCGATATTTTTAATTCTTTTATATATATTTCTGTCCTGGTGGTCCGCTCGAATTGAGAAAAGATTCCCATTACCATTACAAACAAAAATTGATAGAATCAAAATCAGATATGATAATTCTGTAAGGTACAGAGATTACTAGATATTAAATAAATGAAGAATCGAATGCAGTTAGGCATTCACATCAATCTTCTTGATATTTTATTTTACTCGTCCTTCCTGTCTTCAACTTGTTACCCGTTCAAATTAACTTCTCAATACAAACAAGATGATCAAATCAAGTTGTCAGAGACCAATAGTAAATCATACGAACCTGTTGACAATCACAATCTGCTTTTAATTATTTTCAATTTCTTCCTGAGCGAATATTTCATGTCGATCACAAATCTGCTACGAAATAAACTATAATTGAATCTTATGCTGTATATATTGTACGAATCTGTTACACTTCATTTTCAACTTTATACATTTTTTGTTTGTTCCTTTTGGAGTTGATTCTTCATATCGTTAACACGAGCATTATAAAATACCACGATCAATACCCAAGTCATCATCTTAAATTACCTTCGGTTCCTTGCTTCTTCTTCTTCATTAAACCGTCATCTATATCTCCTCCCTTGAAGAATCTTGATGCTATTGTTGTTTTCTATCGACACACACAAACACAAACATCACCACCTACGAACTACAATCGAATACCATGAACAACTACAAACCACCTTCACACCATGAAATCATTATATATATAAATACAAACATATACACATTAAAAATATACACTTACATACCTTCACAACCAAACCGTCACCTCTTGATTTAGTTATCATCATTTAGTGATCACACCTTCAACCACGACCCCACTTCTGTAGTGACCCGAACTTTTCCATGTTTATATATATTAATTGAGATTGATATTTACATGATTAAATGTTTCCAACATGTTAAGCAATCAAACTTGTTAAGACTTGATTAATTGAAATATGTTTCATATAGTCAATTGACCACCCAAGTTGACCTGTGATTCACGAATGTTAAAACTTGTAAAAACTATATGATGACATATATATGGATATATATACAGTTAACATGATACTATGATAAGTAAACATATCATTAAGTATATTAACAATGAACTACATATGTAAAAACAAGACTACTAACTTAATGATTTTTAAACGAGACATATATGTAACGATTATCGTTGTAAAGACATTTAATGTATATATATCATATTAAGAGATATTCATACATGATAATATCATGATAATATAATAATTTAAAATCTCATTTGATATTATAAACATTGGGTTAACAACATTTAACAAGATCGTTAACCTAAAGGTTTCAAAACAACACTTACATGTAACGACTAACGATGACTTAACTACTCAGTTAAAATGTATATACATGTAGTGTTTTAATATGTATTTATACACTTTTGAAAGACTTCAATACACTTATCAAAATACTTCTACTTAACAAAAATGCTTACAATTACATCCTCGTTCAGTTTCATCAACAATTCTACTCGTATGCACCCGTATTCGTACTCGTACAATACACAGCTTTTAGATGTATGTACTATTGGTATATACACTCCAATGATCAGCTCTTAGCAGCCCATGTGAGTCACCTAACACATGTGGGAACCATCATTTGGCAACTAGCATGAAATATCTCATAAAATTACAAAAATATGAGTAATCATTCATGACTTATTTACATGAAAACAAAATTACATATCCTTTATATCTAATCCATACACCAACGACCAAAAACACCTACAAAAACTTTCATTCTTCAATTTTCTTCATCTAATTGATCTCTCTTAAGTTCTATCTTCAAGTTCTAAGTGTTCTTCATATATTCTACAAGTTCTAGTTACATAAAATCAAGAATACTTTCAAGTTTGCTAGCTCACTTCCAATCTTGTAAGGTGATCATCCAACCTCAAGAAATCTTTGTTTCTTACAGTAGGTTATCATTCTAATACAAGGTAATAATCATATTCAAACTTTGGTTCAATTTCTATAACTATAACAATCTTATTTCAAGTGATGATCTTACTTGAACTTGTTTTCGTGTCATGATTCTGCTTCAAGAACTTTGAGCCATCCAAGGATCCGTTGAAGCTAGATCCATTTTTCTCTTTTCCAGTAGGTTTATCCAAGGAACTTAAGGTAGTAATGATGTTCAAAACATCATTCGATTCATACATATAAAGCTATCTTATTCGAAGGTTTAAACTTGTAATCACTAGAACATAGTTTAGTTAATTCTAAACTTGTTCGCAAACAAAAGTTAATCCTTCTAACTTGACTTTTAAAATCAACTAAACACATGTTCTATATCTATATGATATGCTAACTTAATCATTTAAAACCTGGAAACACGAAAAACACCGTAAAACCGGATTTACGCCGTCGTAGTAACACCGCGGGCTGTTTTGGGTTAGTTAATTAAAAACTATGATAAACTTTGATTTAAAAGTTGTTATTTTAAGAAAATGATTGTTATTATGAACATGAAACTATATCCAAAAATTATGGTTAAACTCAAAGTGGAAGTATGTTTTCTAAAATGGTCATCTAGACGTCGTTCTTTCGACTGAAATGACTACCTTTACAAACACGACTTGTAACTTATTTTTCCGACTATAAACCTATACTTTTTCTGTTTAGATTCATAAAATAGAGTTCAATATAAAACCGTAGCAATTTGATTCACTCAAAACGGATTTAAAATGAAGAAGTTATGGGTAAAACAAGATTGGATAATTTTTCTCATTTTAGCTACGTGAAAATTGGTAACAAATCTATTCCAACCATAACTTAATCAACTTGTATTGTATATTATGTAATCTTGAGATACCATAGACACGTATACAATGTTTCAACCTATCATGTCGACACATCTATATATATTTTGGAACAACCATAGACACTCTATATGTGAATGTTGGAGTTAGCTATACAGGGTTGAGGTTGATTCCAAAATATATATAGTTTGAGTTGTGATCAATACTGAGATACGTATACACTGGGTCGTGGATTGATTCAAGATAATATTTATCAATTTATTTCTGTACATCTAACTGTGGACAACTAGTTGTAGGTTACTAACGAGGACAGGTGACTTAATAAACTTAAAACATCAAAATATATTAAAAGTGTTGTAAATATATTTTGAACATACTTTGATATATATGTATATATTGTTATAGGTTCGTGAATCAACCAGTGGCCAAGTCTTACTTTCCGACGAAGTAAAAATCTGTGAAAGTGAGTTATAGTCCCACTTTTAAAATCTAATATTTTTGGGATGAGAATACATGCAGGTTTTATAAATGATTTACAAAATAGACACAAGTACGTGAAACTACATTCTATGGTTGAATTATCGAAATCTAATATGCCCCTTTTTATTAAGTCTGGTAATCTAAGAATTAGGGAACAGACACCCTAATTGACGCGAATCCTAAAGATAGATCTATTGGGCCTAACAAACCCCATCCAAAGTACCGGATGCTTTAGTACTTCGAAATTTATATCATATCCGAAGGGTTTCCCGGAATGATGGGGATATTCTTATATATGCATCTTGTTAATGTCGGTTACCAGGTGTTCACCATATGAATGATTTTTATCTCTATGTATGGGATGTGTATTGAAATATGAAATCTTGTGGTCTATTATTATGATTTGATATATATAGGTTAAACCTATAACTCACCAATATTTTTGTTGACGTTTTAAGCATGTTTATTCTCAGGTGATTATTAAGAGCTTCCGCTGTCGCATACTTAAATAAGGACGAGATTTGGAGTCCATGCTTGTATGATATTGTGTAAAAACTGCATTCAAGAAACTTATTTTGTTGTAACATATTTGTATTGTAAACCATTATGTAATGGTCGTGTGTAAACAGGATGTAGCGACCCCGACAAATCGTCAAATGACGGCGTCATCTACGTATGGTCCCATTACATGTGTCGTAGGTCTTTATAACAAAGTTTGACCGAAAATATGTCGCATTCATTTCATAAAAGGATGTTTCAATGTTTACAAAAGAAGTTCCCATAACGAGTACATAACAATGGTTAAAGTTTGTATGAAACACATGCGACACAATTTAAAGTAGCCAAAATACGCTCCACGTATGCAATATACTCGACATCCAATGCAAGTATCAAAAAGTATGTGCGGAAGCATGCATCACCTAAGTTCAAGGACCTGAGAAAACATAGAGAATCTGTCAACGAAAACATTGGTGAAATCATAGTTGTATGCATAAAGTATATTTGTATCACAAGGTTTAGTATAAAACGTTTATCAAGCGTATACATCTCAAAAGATGTGTTTGTATCACGAGCACCCAATTATCAAGCTTAACTGAATCTTACCTCTGCATAATAGTGTTAGAACCTACACTATACATTGAAAGAACGTTTCATTCCTTCGAATGAGGGTTCGTTAAACCCGCATGGCCACACAACATAATTTCTCGCTTACACCCTACAAGTGTAACTAATGATAATTGGACTTGAGGCTTTTCGTTCTAACTCGTATGTATCTTTGCTTTTGTATAGTATTCAAAACGTTAAAGTATGAAAAGTATATGTAAGTATGTATTGTATATGTTTTCTCATCCCACGATTTTTAAAGTATAAAAGTGTTTGAAGAGTGGGCTATGATCTCACCTTTGATTGCAAGAGTGTAATAGTACTTCAACAAGTAAACGTGCAAAGAACAATGCTAGTCTCGACCTAAACAAATAGGTTGTATCAATAACGATAGTCACGAAGGGTCAAAGATGTTCAATTAGTCCTATGGCTCGACACGACTCGATTATGTAGCATGTGAAGCAAATTGTCAAGTTTCATGCAAGATACAAGTATAGAATCATGTTAGAAAGATTGCATAATTAATTGGTTAAGTTTGACAAAAAGTCAAACTTGGTCGGGTCAAAGTCAACAAAAAAGTCAACATGTTCGGGTCGGGTCCCGGACTATTTTTCTATGCTAATTATTCATATACAAGTGTATTAAAACAAGTTTCATGTGAATCGGAGGTCAATAGCTAGTCAAACATTTCGCGTGAAATGGGACAATTTGAGCAGATTCTGGCCAGGCCTATTGGCGCGCCGCGCAGGTATAGGGGCGCGCCGCGCCACCCACTGGGCAGGTCTGTTTCTGCTTTTCCACAAGTATGCACGAGCCAAAACCAATTCTAACACAACACTTGACCCGCAAACACTTATAATGCCTATCATACATCGTTGGAAAGGTATTTTGACGAGGGATGCAACTAAACACATATCATCAATCAAATTTCCACTTACAACAACCAAAAACCACAATTAATGTTCCTCATTCAAGGCATACAAGTCATAAATGCCATTTAATGATTTGGTAACCAAATTACATGAACAATATGCCGTTTCGAAGGTAATTAAGCATACAACACAACCTAACACTTACAATTAGCATTTCGTGTCATTTAAAGCATCAAAAGTCCATTTCTAGTTCATGAAACCCTAACTCAAATTCACCAAATTTCATAATCAAGTTTAGAAGGTTTCTTTAACCAAACCATACATCATAACGAAGCTAGTAACACTAGGAATAAGATTAAAACATGAACTCTTAGCATCAAACAACATATGAACACTCAAAATTCAAGATTAAGCATGTGAACTTTCAATATGAACTAGTTACATCAAAATAGCAAGAACAAGCATACAAAACACATAATCATACTAGACTTGAGCCATAGACACTAATTAACAACCTTTTAACTCAAAAATCTCAAGAACACATAATATTAGTGATTTTAGAAAGTTACCCAAATTTGATGAAATCGGTATGGAATCGAAGAGGAGATCACGAGGAGTTCAAATATGTAATTTGTTTTGATCGAATCCTTCTTGAACGAATTTGGATGAGGAATTGCTTTTTGATGAATTTAAAGAATGGTGGAAGTATTAGATGAAAAGGAAAAATTAAATGAAGAAATGAGGTGGAAGAGTTTGACTAGTCAAGTGGCTAGTCACCACTTTGGTGTCTTGGCGAAACAAGTCCCTCAAGTTGCAATCGGGTGCGTTAAATTACCTAAAACAAGATAATTGAAACGCGTATTAACGGAAGATGTTATAAACATATAACGGAGTTTAAAATAGTTAAACGGAAAAGTTGACGGAAAAAGGTGGGATGTTACATTACCTACACCTTAAAAGAAATTTCGTCCCGAAATTTAGGTAGGCGTAGTGGTCGTTGTTTCTTCCTCGGAATCTGACGTTTCCGGAACCGGGAATAGATGAGGGTGTTTCTTTCGCATTTGATCTTCTATTTCTCAAGTAAACTCGGGTCCCCTTTTGGCGTTCCAACGGACCTTAACAATCTGGATCCGGCTTTGTTTCAATTCCTTCTCGACGTAGTCCACAATTTCAACCGGTTCCTCCACAAAATGGAGTTTGTCATTAATAGTAAGTTCCTCGAGAGGAACGACGATATCGGGCTCGGCAAGACATTTCTTCAAGTTAGATACTTGAAAAGTAGGATGGACGGAGCTTAGTTGAGGCGGAAGATCCAAACGATACGCAACGGTTCCAACACGCTCTAAGATTTCGAAAGGACCAACGTACCGCGGATTTAGTTTCCCACGTTTCCCAAAAAAGATGACACCTTTCCAAGGTGCGACTTTTAACATGACGCGGTCACCGACTTGAAATTCGAGGTCTTTGCGTCTTTTGTCGGTATAGCATTTTTGACGACTCCGGGCCGTCCGAAGCCTATCTCGGATTTGAAGAATCTTCTCGGTGGTTTCGTGAATGAGTTTAGGCCCGGAAATTTGCACGTCACCCACTTCAGCCCAACAAAGAGGAGAGCGACATTTTCGACCATATAACGCTTCAAAAGGTGCGGCCTTAATACTCGCGTGATAACTATTGTTATAAGAGAACTCGGCGAGAGGTAAGTGCTTGTCCCAAGCTTTTCCAAAATCAACAACGCAGGCTCGTAACATATCCTCTAAGGTTTGTATTGTACGTTCACTTTGCCCATCAGTTTGGGGATGATATGCGGTGCTCATGTCCAAACGCGTTCCCAACGCTTCTTGTAACGTACGCCAAAATCTAGAAACGAAACGACCATCTCGGTCGGAGATAATCGATAACGGTACTCCGTGTCGGGCTACAATCTCTTTAATGTAAAGTCGTGCAAGTTTCTCCATTTTGTCGGTTTCTTTCATGGCGAGAAAGTGCGCGGATTTGGTGAGGCGGTCAACAATGACCCAAATTGTATCATAACCGCCCGACGTTTTCGGTAGTTTGGTGATAAAATCCATCGTGATCCTTTTCCACTTCCATTGCGGGATCTCGGGTTGTTGAAGTAACCCGGACGGTCTTTGGTGTTCGGCTTTGACTTTAGCGCAAGTCAAACATTTGGCGACGTATCTAGCAACCTCCTTTTTGATGTTCGGCCACCAATATTGTTCTTTAAGGTCATGGTACATCTTATTGGTGCCGGGATGAATCGAGTATCGCGATTTGTGGGCTTCGTCTAGGATGAGGTTTCGTAGATCGCCATATCTAGGCACCCAAATTTTTCCGGCGTAATATCGAAGTCCGGTCTCTGATGTTATGCGAGGTGGTATATAAAATAGTTATTATTTTACTAGGAAAATACTATTAAATACGATACAATTTTACACAAGATATTTATTTATTTATGGAATGGATATACTTAAACCTTGCTACAACACTTATAGGCAGTGTACCTAATCGTACAGTAGTGTAGTTTTTAGTAAGTCCGGTTCGTTCCACAGGGAAATCTTTAAACAAAGCTCAACGCTATATTAGTTTACTTTTATAAAAATACAAACATATATATAAGTAATATTATTATTATAAAGGGGGGTTTTTACCGTTTAATGACCGGTTTGTCGATTTTAAAACTTTAGTCGCAGTTAAAACCTAATGTAAAATATAAAATAAATACAAGACTTAAATTAAAGCGTAAAGTAAATAACGATAATGAAATTGCGAATAATAAAAATGCGATAAAATAAAATTGCGATAATTAAAAAGTACGATAATTAAAAGTGCGATTAAATAACAATAAATAAAAGTGCGATAATTAGAAGTGCAATTAAATATAAAATAAAGGAAATTAAATATGAAATAAAAGAATTATGCTTATTTAAACTTCCGTAATCATGATGTTTGACGTGTTGATTTTAGTTTTATGCCCATGGGTTAATTGTCCTTTGTCCTGGATTATTTAATATGTCCGTCTGGTTTTTGTCCATAACAGTCCATCAGTCATAAATATAAAGTGCAAGTGTCCTTGTCAAATTATTATTATACCCGAAGATAAATATTCCAACTAATTGGGGATTCGAATTGTAACAAGGTTTTAATACTTTGTTTAATGAATACACCAGGTTATCGACTGCGTGTAAACCAAGGTTTTACTACTTTGTTAACAATTACACCAATTACCCTTGAATGTAATTTCACCCCTGTTTTAATTATTCTAGTGGCTATTAATCCATTCCCGTGTCCGGTTAAATGAACGATTATTCGTACATATAAATACCCCGCCCATCGTGTCCGATCGAGTGTATATGGTAATTTATAGGGACGCCCAATTGTAAATCTTTATATTAACATTAACAAACTTTCATTTAGTTAAACAAATATAAAGCCCATTAATAGCCCATAGTCTAATTTCCACAAGTGTCGTTCTTTTGTCCAAACCCCAATTATGGTACAAAGCCCAATTACCCAATTTTAGTAATTAGCCCAACATCATGATTACTTCGTTTTAAATAAGCATAATAATAACTTAGCTACGAGACATTAATGTAAAAAGGTTGAACATAACTTACAATGATTAAAAATAGCGTAGCGTTACACGGACAGAATTTCGACTTACACCCTTACAACATTCGCTAACATACCCTTATTATTAGGATTTAAAATTAAAATTAAAATTAAAATATAAATTATATATATATATTACGTATATATTGAGAGAGAGATGAAATAAGATATGAAATTTGATCAGAATTCGGTTGGCTTTATAGCCAGAGTTGAAAATTGGGGCTCCGCGACTCGCGGAAAAAAACCCCTTCAAACTCCGCGAGTCGCGGAGGATGTATTTACAGCTCACACCCTTGGAGTTTCTTGCTGCCGACGGTTTTAATAATATATATATAATATATATATAATTAATATAATTAATTATATATTATATTATATTTATATACATAGTTAACTTGTAATTTTTAGTCGGTTGCGTCGAGCGTTAAGAGTTGACTCTGGTCCCGGTTCCGGATTTTAGAACGTCCTTGCGTACAATTTAATATCTTGTACTTTGCGTTTTGAATCTTGTACTTTTGTAATTTCGAGACGTTTCTTATCAATAATTGGAACCTTTTTGATTGTCTTTTGTTCTTTTGAGCTTTTTGGTCGTTTGCGTCTTCAATTCGTCGAATCTGTCTTTTGTCTTCACCTTTTATTATTTAAACGAATATCACTTGTAAATAGAATAATTGCAACTAAAAGCTTGTCTTTCTTGAGGAATAATGCTATGAAATATATGTTCGTTTTTAGCATTATCAAATATTTCCACACTTGAGCGTTGCTTGTCCTCAAGCAATATTGTCTTGAAATACTAGAATCACTTCTTTATTCTTCACACTTTGTATATCAGTGATTTCTATACGGCGGTATAAACAATGGTAGTAACGATATGGTTTACAGTCCCACATGACTATAAAAATTTAGATCCATTAAGGAAATTGGATCTTTATGAAAACATTTGATCTTTTGAAAATTAAATCTAGTTTTTACCCTAGATAAGTTTTCCGGAATAACCCTTTACCGGTGTTTGCAAAATATTTTTGTGGGTTTGGTGGGTTTCAGATTTGAAAATTTTAGCTCAAAACTTGCGGTTTTGTGTCACCCACTTGCTAACCTTGTATTTGGAAAGCAACACGTCCAGTTTACTTGTCCCGTATATTACCTTTCGGCAAACTACCGTCCGGTTGTAAAGGAAAGCGTTGAACAAGCAACTGTTTAAGGCAATGTCCCGTGACATGCTTTTGATTATGGTCTATAACGTGTCGGACGCAATTACTATCCTTGGTAGGAGCAATAGTAAAGCTCACCCTTATAATTTTTCGGTATGGCACAAGGTCCTGTCTTTGACCACTATGCAACCACCGTTCTTACGGTTGACACCCGATTTAGTTCAGGTGACCTAATGAATTCCAGGTGAATTTCTAGGATTTTACGTTCAATGGTAATGAACGCATTGAAAATAGGTTTTCAGAAAACAAATCGGCTTGTAGTTTTGATCAAAATATTTTCTCGTTCAAGCTCGAGTTTAGATATCATCGAATTCCATGAGTTTGTAATTCTCAATCTTTAAGGTCAATCTCAAGGATTGAGTAATATCAGGCTTAAAAGCTGATTTTTAATCTTTAAGGAGATTATCCTTTCTAGGGATCTGATTCATTAGTCTTATCAAGCTAATTTGCACGGTGCCTCCCCATTGTACGAGATAAATCCTTCTCATGGTTAGGATAAATCTGACCACTTGGCGACCCTGTTTGATGCTGAGGTCCGTGGATTTCCAGCCGATTTTAGAGATGACTTTTCTAGATTTTTCGTCAACCTACAGCTGGTCTGGACGACAACTTCATGACCTAAATCAAGAAGCGTGTGTCTTTTTCGGAAGACTTTACTTCCTTTTAATGATGGAATTGATTCATCGTGTAGATCCATCTCTTCTTTTCTTTCATCGGGTAAAACAGTTTAGTTTAGTTCAAAGCAAAAGTATTTTCAGTTATTGGTTACAGATATATGTGACATATGTTTAAAATAACTTGGTAAATTTTCCCACACTTGGCTTTTATTTTCCTTTTTATCGTCCTCTATTCCATTTTAAATGAATTTTAACATTTTAGTTTGTTTCTCAATTTATGTCCTTTCCGAGGTAACAATAATTTCGGTGTTAAAACCTAGTTTTATCGTTCATAAATATGTATAAACATGATTTGAATTCATTTAATTGAAAATTTTTACTAGAATTGGGTAGTCAGTATATAAGACTAGGGCTGTTCTTTTTTATCAGAGAGCACTAGATTCTAATACAACTACTGCTTTACTAGTATTTTTAATGGTAACCAAGTGTATAAAGTAAAAAATTTTAAAATCCGAAAGAATTTAACCCCTTCCCACACTTAAGATCTTGCAATGCCCTCATTTGCAAGAAATCAGTAACAATTTAAATTATTGAGGGTGATTTGTGTGAAAATGATTAAATTTTTACCAAAGTTTCCAAATATATTGGCGTTTGTTTGCTGAATGATAAATGGTGCACATCATTTGTTCATTCCGTCTTGTTGTTATTTCACATATATTTTGCATCTTGTCGTCAAAATTAGTTGCTTTTGCTGAACTTAATGCCAGTCTTTGAAAATGCGTTGTTTTACCCTGTTGTGTACATAAGATAAACTGCAAACATATATACATATTTTTGAAGTTTGGTTTATTACCCCACATTCAAAAATTATTAAAATCTAAGAATAAAAGTTAGATAATTATAAAAATGATTACAATATTAACAAAAATATTAAATGTATCAATAATTACAAATTACAAAATAAAAAAAAATAATAATAAGTAAACTAAGGATGATATTGGTACCAATAGGGGTTCCACGCATAACCATAAGTGCTATAGAATGCTTCGGCAGGGTCATACGTAGGATATGGTGGCTGCATCTCTATCGACCAAGGAGGGAAGACGGGTTTCGGTGTAGGAATATAGTTTCTACCTATATGTTGGCAATGCGCTATGATCTGGTTCTGATGAACTTGCCAATCTTCAAATGCTCTCTGTCTAGCATTTTCGTATTCCTGAGAAGCTATAAACCTATGCATTTCTTGCATCTCATTCCCCCCTCCTACATTACCTTGTTCCTGGTTTCTCTCCACCTGTGGATGTCTACCATGGTATCGTACTGCGGCGTTATTTCGCCGCTTCAAAACTTTCGCACCATGGTATACATTTAAACCTATAGTGTCGCGGGGTTCCGGCTCTTCTAGTAATAATCCCCCCCGACTTATATCCACACCGAGATATTCACCAATCAAAGTAATAAAAATACCACCTCCTATTATGCTATGTGGTCGCATCCCCCGAACCATAGCTGATAAATAATAACCCACACAATATGGTATACTTACAGTGCTCTGTGGGTCTCGAATACACATATGGTAAAACAAATCTTGTTCATTTACCTTTTCTTTGTTTTTACCCCTTTGTGTAATCGAATTAGCTAAAAACCTATGTATTACTCTTAATTCGGCTCTATCTATATCCAAATAAGAGTAGTTTCCCCCTTTGAAACGGTGATGGCTTGTCATTTGACTCCACACACCGTGTGTATCAAAATTCTCATCTATCCTTCTACCGTTTAGTATCAATCCTCTACAATCGGCAGACGCTAACTCCTCAGGCGTATATATACGTAAAGCCTGAGCCATGTCCAGTAAAGACATGTGGCGCATCGAACCGCCTAACAAAAATCTAATAAAAGAATGATCGGTTAAACTAGCTACCCGATCATTCAACTCTATACTACATAACAACTCTTCACACCATACTTTATATACAGGTCTGCGTATGGTGAATAAACATATCCAGTCATTAAAAGAAGAATTACCATACCTCTGTACAAGTAATTCCCTAATTGGCCCGGCCAATTCTACAGCTTCTAAGGGTCCCCATTCTATGACCCTCGGTACCTCAACAACCTTAGAGTGAAGAGTATGCAAACCCCGTTGATATTTTGGATAATCTATCCAAAGTCTGTCAAATCTCAGGTTCGGGTGCAATTCTTCCAAATGCATATCGGAAAAGGTCATGACTGGATGAGGTACATCCTGCTTGTAGTAGTTATCCACCTCCTGTTGTTCCAAGTTCTCAGCAGGAGCATGGCGGGCTTGGGATGAAGATTCACCCCTTTCATTCTGCAAAACACATCAAACACAAATTTTGTGCATCCAAATATGCATTAGTGTCAGCAAAATCATCAATCAAAATAATTACAATGACATTATCAATTTATATCAAACTTAAGCTTATTTTCACATTTTTATCAAATCTACACTTTTTCAAATAAGCATATACGAAAATTTTCGCCAAGTTCATAAGCATTCAACTCAAATAACATGTCAAAATAATCATTACTAGCAATTAAACAAGTCTCAAATGGCATTATCTTTCAAAAATCAAGTTCATGAATTTTGGACTTGAAAAAGTCCACTTTAATTCTCAAAATCATGTTTAGGCTCAAAGTTTGGATCATTTAACTACCTAGACATGTTACACTACTCAATTTAGCAACAATTCATGACAAAAATCGGCCATAACCTGTTTATATCAAAAAGCCCCAAATTGCTCAAGAACACAAACCCTAGATTATTCAAAATTTGAAGTTTAAGGCTTCTAATCATGTTAAACAGCATCAATCTAGGTTATACAAGCATAATACATAAACAATTTAAGTCTAATTACACTAAAAAGCATCAAAATTAAATTGGAGAAAAAATAGCTCAAGAACACCAAAATTCGGATTAAATGGTGTTTAGGTGTAGAAATTTACCGTTTTTCTTGAGAAATTCTTAGATAGCATCCTTCTCAACATGATTTTAGCAAAAAATTTGGTGATTAACGGTTAAAAATTGGGATTTTTGGGGGTGATTTTCGGGTTTTTTCGGGTGCAGTTTCGCAGTATTTTTGCTGTGTTTTGTGTGGGAGAGTGAACTGATCGTTCAGCTCTTTATATTTTTTTTCTGTAATTTGGTCCCTCCGCGACTCGCGGAGATTTAGGCTCCAAACTCCGCGAGTCGCGGAGTTTGGTATTTTTTTTTTTTTTTTTTTTTTTTTTTTATAATCATTAACTTTTGAAAACAATTAAGAAATTAATTTTAAAATTTTGTTTCCCTTGTTATTTAGGACGAGGTCGTTTCGGATCGATGTCCTAGTCCGTCCTTCGACAAAATTTTAAAATTTGTCTTTTTGTAGCGATTGTTTTAAAAGCTAAGATTTTTGGGTTTTTTAATGTTTTTGGCATACTTTAAATCAATAAGATTAAAAATAATGATAATAAAAGTTCTCGTCCCTTCCTTGGGTAAAGCAATTTCGGTTCAAAGACCTAGTCTTCAACTTACGACGAATTTTAAAAATCATATTTTTAACTTAATGAGATAAAGTAAATTTTTGTTTTTAAATTCACACAACTTAAATATAAAATTCAAAATTAAAAATTAAAAATTAAAAATTCACACCAAACTTAATTTAAAAATTCATATTATAAATTCATACCAAACTTATATTAATTTTTCAAATATTTACAATTTTAAATATATTGTTTTTACAAAGTTTACAATATTAATTTAAGATTTAAATATTAATTTTAAAAACATGGTAAAAATAAAATTAAAAATCTTTTTGTCTTTTTATCCCACTTTAATCAATCAAATATTATCAAAAATATGCGCCCCTCTTTTCAGTAAAGTAATTTCGGTTCCAAGACCTAATTTAACTCATGACGAATTTTTGAAATATTTTGGGTTGATTGATTAAAGATATTTATACCTTAAGAATAAACGTTAAATTTCGCAGTGATGTAATAAATTTTTGAATGATATCAATAATTTCGGTCGCCAAACCTAATTTTATTTAATACCAATTTAATACTTTTTAGCGAACAAATTAGCGTTTATTATCAAAAGGTTAAAAATAAAAATAAAAATAAAAACTGTACAGACATACCTGTTAAATAGATTTCTTAGTTATATGATCTATTCCATTCATAAGATAGTCGGTTTAATTGGTTTTCCATGGCTGCATAGGCGTAACCTCGAGCATTCATTGTCTTTTCTTCTAAACATATGAACGGTCCGTCTCTGCATAAAGTAACAAATTCGGTATTTGAATAGGTTTGATTATTTGAACATTTACCTCCATGTGACCATTTTCCGCATTTGTGACATCGTTCTAGGTGTCGTGCTCTTCTTTTCGCTGCGGATTTTGATTTTCCTTTACCAAATTGTAACTTATTATCTTCGCATCTGGATCCTTTTCTAACTCCGTCCATTCTTTCTCTGATTACTGATACTAATTCACTCGGTAGTATGTCATTATTTCTTTTAGTGATCAAAGCGTGTAGCTTTAGACCATGGTTTAGTTCACAGGCAGTCTTCATTTCGTAAAAACCTAAAAAAATAAAAATTCAGAATGGGGGGAGAAGACTAGTTCTTTAGGGTCTGCTAGGGAAAGACCATACATGTTCCATTTTCGAGAACTACACGAAAACAGACAATCTAACTCTAACAGAAATACATATTATCCTTTAAAGACTTTATTCTCCCCACACTTAGTTAGCTGTGGTGTCGAAATTGTGATTAACTTCGTTGTCGACTTCCATCGGACCATGTATGTAATGTTTAACTCTGTGACCATTAACTTTAAATTCAATCCCATTTGAATTTATCAATTCTATCGTTCCGTATGGGAAAACTCTTTTGACTATGAATGGTCCAGACCATCTTGATTTCAATTTTCCAGGAAATAGCTTGAATCGTGAATTGAAAAGAAGAACTCTGTCTCCTTCTTTAAATTCTTTTGAACTTCTGATTCTTTTATCATGCCATTTCTTCGTTCTTTCTTTATAGATTAACGAATTTTCGTATGCTTCATGTCTTAATTCTTCTAATTCGTTTAGTTGACTTAATCGTAGACGTCCGGCTTCATGTAAATCAAGATTACATGTCTTCAAAGCCCAAAATGCTTTGTGTTCAATTTCTACTGGAAGATGACATGCTTTTCCATAAACAAGTCTAAAAGGTGTGGTTCCAATTGGAGTTTTGTAGGCTGTTCTAAAAGCCCAGAGTGCATCCTCCAATTTAATGGACCATTCCTTCGGATTTGATCCTACGGTTTTCTCTAGAATACGTTTTAAAGCTCGGTTGGTATTTTCAACTTGTCCACTTGTTTGTGGATGATATGCGGTGGAGATTTTATGAGTTACTCCATATCTTTTAAGAACTTTCTCAAGTTGATTATTACAGAAATGAGTTCCCCGATCACTTATTAAAGCTTTCGGTGTTCCAAACCTTGCAAAAAGACGTTTTAAAAAGTTGACTACAACTCGTGCATCGTTAGTTGGGAGAGCTTGTGCTTCCGCCCATTTAGATACATAATCAATGGCTACGAGTATATATAAATTATTATGAGATTTTGGAAATGGACCCATAAAGTCAATACCCCAAATGTCAAATACTTCACATACTTGGATGACATTTTGTGGCATTTCATCACGTTGACTTATTTTTCCGGTCCTTTGACATGCATCACAGGATTTGCAAAGAAGGTGTGCGTCTTTGTAAATTGTAGGCCAATAGAATCCAGCTTCATAAACTTTTCTTGCTGTTAGTTGAGGCCCATAATGCCCTCCTGTTGGTCCTGTGTGACAATGGTTTAATATTTTACTAGCTTCATCTCCAAATACACATCGGCGTATTATTCCATCGGGACAACTTTTAAACAAATGTGGATCTTCCCAGAAATAGTGTTTTATATCACTGAAGAATTTCTTTCGTCTTTGGTACGATAATCCTTTTTCAAGGAATCCACAAACTAAGTAGTTTGCATAGTCTGCAAACCATGGGATTTCTTTATAATCTATCTTCAATAGATATTCATCAGGAAAGTTGTCTTGTATGGCCGATTCATTTAGAACTTCTAATTCGGGATTTTCAAGACGAGAAAGATGATCAGCGGCGAGATTTTCTGCTCCTCTTTTATCTCGGATTTCAATATCAAACTCTTGTAAGAGTAAGATCCAACGGATTAATCTTGGTTTAGCATCTTGTTTTGAAAATAGGTATCTAAGAGCAGAATGGTCGGTATAGACCACCGTTTTTGCTAGAACGAGATATGATCGAAATTTGTCAAAAGCAAAGACAATAGCAAGGAGTTCTTTTTCAGTAGTTGTATAGTTCGTTTGTGCTCCTTGTAATGTCTTACTAGCATAATATATAGGTTGAAATCGTTTTTCAATCCTTTGTCCTAAAACGGCTCCCATTGCAAAATCACTTGCATCGCACATTAGTTCAAATGGTAGATTCCAATTTGGTGTTATCATGATCGGTGCATTAGTGAGTTTTTCTTTAAGAATATTAAAAGATTTGATACACTCATCTGAAAAGATGAATGGCGCATCCTTTTCTAGGAGTTTATTCATAGGAGTGGCAATTTTAGAAAAATCTTTTATGAAACGTCGGTAAAAACCGGCATGCCCTAGAAAACTCCTAACTCCTCTAACATTGGTGGGATGTGGAAGTTTAGCAATTACATCTACTTTAGCTCTATCCACTTCAATTCCTTCTTTTGAAATTTTATGTCCAAGAACGATGCCTTCTTTAACCATGAAATGGCATTTCTCCCAATTAAGTACTAGATTTGATTTTTCGCATCTAATTAGCATTCGTTCCAGATTAACTAGACATGATTTAAATGTATCACCGAAGACTGAAAAGTCATCCATGAATACTTCCATGCATTCTTCTATCATGTCATGAAAAATCGCCATCATACACCTTTGAAAGGTTGCAGGGGCGTTGCAAAGTCCAAATGGCATTCTTTTGTAAGCAAAAGTACCATAAGGGCACGTGAATGTGGTTTTCTCTTGATCTTCGGGTGCTATTGGAATTTGAAAATATCCGGAAAATCCATCTAGAAAACAATAGTAACTATTTCCGGCTAATCTTTCCAACATTTGATCTATGAAAGGTAAGGGAAAGTGATCTTTTCTGGTGGCGTCATTTAATTTTCTATAATCAATACATACACGCCATCCTGTTACAGTCCTAGTAGGAATAAGCTCATTTTTCTCATTTGTAATGACAGTCATGCCACCCTTCTTAGGTACGCATTGAACTGGGCTTACCCATGGACTATCAGAAATTGGATAAATTAAACCTGCATCTAGCAGTTTAATAATCTCTTTCTTAACTACATCTTGCATATTAGGATTTAGTCTTCGTTGGCGTTGCACATACGTTTTATGACCTTCTTCCATAAGGATTTTATGTGTGCAATACGAAGGAC
Organism: Rutidosis leptorrhynchoides; assembly: GCF_046630445.1. Classification (NCBI taxonomy): domain Eukaryota; kingdom Viridiplantae; phylum Streptophyta; class Magnoliopsida; order Asterales; family Asteraceae; genus Rutidosis; species Rutidosis leptorrhynchoides. Next base: position 720,281,615 of record NC_092333.1, read on the forward strand.
TTATTCCTTTAATATCATGAATCTTCCATGCAATGGCTGGTTTATGAGCTTTCAACACAGAAATGAGTTGTGATTTCTCATTTTCAGTAAGAGAAGACGATATTATTACAGGTAATTCAGATTCACCATGTAAATAAGCGTATTCCAAATGGTTTGGAAGTGGCTTTAACTCTAATTTCGGAGGTTCTTCTATCGATGATTTATATCGATATCTGTCTTCTTCTTTTAGCATTTGAATTTCTTCTGTTGTTGGTTCATATCCATTAGCTATAAGTGTAGCTAACATTTCAGCTTCATCAATTGGTTCATTACCTTCTCCTAAAGAACATTCTCCTGTTCCTTGTAATTCTGGAAATTCTTCTAATAATTCTGCATGTGCATCTATAGTTTGAATATAATAACATGTATCATCTGCAGATTGTGGTTGTTGCATTGCTCTATCAACTGAAAAGGTAACACTCTCATCCTCTATACTTAGGGTCAGTTTCTTACCGAACATGTCTATCATTGCTTTAGCCGTGTTTAAGAATGGTCTTCCTAATATGAGAGGAACTTGAGAATCTTCTTCCATGTCCAGAACAACAAAGTCTACTGGAAATACTAAAGTACCAACTTTAACTAGCATGTTCTCCATTATCCCTCTAGGATATTTTATTGATCGGTCGGCTAGTTGTATGCTTATTCTGGTTGGTTTCAATTCTCCAAGGTCTAGTTTAGCGTATAGTGAATACGGCATTAGATTTATACTAGCACCTAAGTCTGCCAGTGCTTCTATTGAACTAAGACTACCCAGAAAACATGGAATTGTGAAACTTCCTGGATCAGATAGTTTTTCTGGTATCTTATTCAACAGCACTGCTGAACAATTAGCATTCATAGTAACAGCCGAGAGTTCTTCCATTTTCTTTCTATTCGTGATTAGATCTTTCAAGAATTTAGCATATCTTGGCATTCCTGAAATCACATCAATGAAAGGAAGATTTACATTTATCTGTTTAAACATATCCAAGAATTTGGATTGCTCGGCTTCAAGTTTTTCTTTCTTCATTTTACTTGGGTAAGGAAGTGGTGGTTGGTATGGTTTAACATAAGGTTTATCCTTAACTGTGTTATCTTCATTAACCTTTTCAACTACCGGTTCTTTTTCCTTATCTTGATCAGGTTGTGGTTCTTGTGGAGTAGGAATAGTTTCATCAGAAGTTACAGGTATTTCAGGTGATTTAAGTGTTGTACCACTTCTTGTGGTAATAGCTTTAGCTGTTTCATTCCGGGGGTTAGCATTTGTATCGCTAGGTAGACTTCCCGGTTTTCTTTCACCTATCAACCTTGCTAGGTTACTTACTTCTTGTTCCAGATTTTGAATAGAAGCTTGTTGATTTCTAAATGCTTGAGCATTTTGTTCATTGGTTTGTTTCTGAGATGTGAAAAACTGCGTTTGAGTTTCCACTAGCTTCGTCATCATATCTTCTAAATTTGGCTTTTTATCATCGGTTTGTTGTGGTGGTTTGTTTTGAAAATTAGGTCTTTGCTGATTATAAGTATTATTGGATACTTGTTGATTGCTAGGACCTTGTTGGTTGTTGTATGGAATATTTCGGTTATAATTCTGGTTTTGATTGTAAATCGGTCTTGGCGGTTGATAATTATTCTGATAATTATTTCCAGGCCTTTGGTTTATGTATGAAATATTCTCTCTTTGTTCCATTGTTAATTCAATACTTAGACAATCTTTTGTCAAATGTGGTCCTCCACACTGCTCACAACTAATTCGTATAGCATGAATATCTTTAGTCATCTTTTCCATTCGTCTCTCGAAAGCATCTATCTTTGCCGAAATGGAATCTAAGTCATGGCTAGAATCGGCTCTAGCTGCTTTAGATGATCTAATGATATCTTTTTCTTGGTGCCACTCATGTGAGTGGGAAGCAGTGTGATCAATAATTTTGTAAGCATCAGTTTCGGTTTTCTTCATAATAGAACCACCAGCTGCTATATCTATGTCTTTTCTTGTAGTGATGTCGCATCCTTGGTAGAATATTTGTACTATTTGACAGGTGTCTAAACCATGTTGCGGACATCCTCTTAATAACTTTCCATATCTTGTCCACGCCTCATATAGAGTTTCATTTGGTTTTTGTGTGAACGTAACAATTTCTGCTTGAAGTCTTACGGCTTTAGATGCAGGAAAGAATTGTTTAAGAAATTTGTCAATTAAAACGTCCCATGTATCGATCGCCCCTTCAGGTAACGATTCCAACCAATCTTTGGCTTCTCCCTTTAAAGTCCAGGGAAATAACATGAGATATATCTGTTCATCCTCCACTTCTCGTATTTTAAATAGTGTGCAGATCCTATTAAAGGTACGTAGATGTTCATTTGGATCTTCCTTCGGCGCACCACTAAATTGGCATTGATTAGTCACCATGTGTAGAATTTGTCCTTTGATTTCATAATCTGGCGCATTAATGTCTGGATGAGTAATTGCGTGACCTTGGCCAGTGCGTTTAGCTCTCATTCGGTCTTCCATACTTAAAGGTTCCAGATTCTCCATAATTGAATTTGTTGAATCGGTATCACTAGATGATTCTGTTTTAATGGTTCGTTCCTCAACAATCTCTGTTTGAATGATTGGTGGTTCCGGAGGAAAGTTTAGTGGTTCAGGATCTACGAACCGTTCCTGAATATTCTCTGGATTCTCAATTGTGAGGTCGGGTTCAAAAAATGGATTATCGGAAATTTGAACTGAAGTACTTGGTCGACTGGATGACGATTCTAAAGAAAAATCAACGGCGGTTATATTTGCTAAATGTCTTGATCTAGTTACAGGTGGTGAACGTACAAAAGGTGATGAACGTCTTGCTCGGTGCATTCACTGAATATCCTATTAGTTTTAAAAAGGAAAGAAAAATTATAATAAGTTATCCAATCAATAGACTTTTCTGATTTTGCCCACGTTTCGAATAGCCAAAAGATGCAGCAGAGGGGCAGGATTCGTTTGGTCTCAATATAATTGAGGACTGTTTGGCTCCAATAACCCGGTCCACGTACAAATCCAACTATTACTACGAACCAGAAAATTTTTATGTCTATCAATTTAACCACTTAAAATAAATTTTCGTAATTTTAAGGTGCGGCCACAAATCGCGACATTTTCGACCATATAACGCTTCAAAAGGTGCGGCCTTAATACTCGCGTGATAACTATTGTTATAAGAGAACTCGGCGAGAGGTAAGTGCTTGTCCCAAGCTTTTCCAAAATCAACAACGCAGGCTCGTAACATATCCTCTAAGGTTTGTATTGTACGTTCACTTTGCCCATCAGTTTGGGGATGATATGCGGTGCTCATGTCCAAACGCGTTCCCAACGCTTCTTGTAACGTACGCCAAAATCTAGAAACGAAACGACCATCTCGGTCGGAGATAATCGATAACGGTACTCCGTGTCGGGCTACAATCTCTTTAATGTAAAGTCGTGCAAGTTTCTCCATTTTGTCGGTTTCTTTCATGGCGAGAAAGTGCGCGGATTTGGTGAGGCGGTCAACAATGACCCAAATTGTATCATAACCGCCCGACGTTTTCGGTAGTTTGGTGATAAAATCCATCGTGATCCTTTTCCACTTCCATTGCGGGATCTCGGGTTGTTGAAGTAACCCGGACGGTCTTTGGTGTTCGGCTTTGACTTTAGCGCAAGTCAAACATTTGGCGACGTATCTAGCAACCTCCTTTTTGATGTTCGGCCACCAATATTGTTCTTTAAGGTCATGGTACATCTTATTGGTGCCGGGATGAATCGAGTATCGCGATTTGTGGGCTTCGTCTAGGATGAGGTTTCGTAGATCGCCATATCTAGGCACCCAAATTTTTCCGGCGTAATATCGAAGTCCGGTCTCTGATGTTATGCGAGGTGGTATATAAAATAGTTATTATTTTACTAGGAAAATACTATTAAATACGATACAATTTTACACAAGATATTTATTTATTTATAGAATGGATATACTTAAACCTTGCTACAACACTTATAGGCAGTGTACCTAATCGTACAGTAGTGTAGTTTTTAGTAAGTCCGGTTCGTTCCACAGGGAAATCTTTAAACAAAGCTCAACGCTATATTAGTTTACTTTTATAAAAATACAAACATATATATAAGTAATATTATTATTATAAAGGGGGGTTTTTACCGTTTAATGACCGGTTTGTCGATTTTAAAACTTTAGTCGCAGTTAAAACCTAATGTAAAATATAAAATAAATACAAGACTTAAATTAAAGCGTAAAGTAAATAACGATAATGAAATTGCGAATAATAAAAATGCGATAAAATAAAATTGCGATAATTAAAAAGTACGATAATTAAAAGTGCGATTAAATAACAATAAATAAAAGTGCGATAATTAGAAGTGCAATTAAATATAAAATAAAGGAAATTAAATATGAAATAAAAGAATTATGCTTATTTAAACTTCCGTAATCATGATGTTTGACGTGTTGATTTTAGTTTTATGCCCATGGGTTAATTGTCCTTTGTCCTGGATTATTTAATATGTCCGTCTGGTTTTTGTCCATAACAGTCCATCAGTCATAAATATAAAGTGCAAGTGTCCTTGTCAAATTATTATTATACCCGAAGATAAATATTCCAACTAATTGGGGATTCGAATTGTAACAAGGTTTTAATACTTTGTTTAATGAATACACCAGGTTATCGACTGCGTGTAAACCAAGGTTTTACTACTTTGTTAACAATTACACCAATTACCCTTGAATGTAATTTCACCCCTGTTTTAATTATTCTAGTGGCTATTAATCCATTCCCGTGTCCGGTTAAATGAACGATTATTCGTACATATAAATACCCCGCCCATCGTGTCCGATCGAGTGTATATGGTAATTTATAGGGACGCCCAATTGTAAATCTTTATATTAACATTAACAAACTTTCATTTAGTTAAACAAATATAAAGCCCATTAATAGCCCATAGTCTAATTTCCACAAGTGTCGTTCTTTTGTCCAAACCCCAATTATGGTACAAAGCCCAATTACCCAATTTTAGTAATTAGCCCAACATCATGATTACTTCGTTTTAAATAAGCATAATAATAACTTAGCTACGAGACATTAATGTAAAAAGGTTGAACATAACTTACAATGATTAAAAATAGCGTAGCGTTACACGGACAGAATTTCGACTTACACCCTTACAACATTCGCTAACATACCCTTATTATTAGGATTTAAAATTAAAATTAAAATTAAAATATAAATTATATATATATATTACGTATATATTGAGAGAGAGATGAAATAAGATATGAAATTTGATCAGAATTCGGTTGGCTTTATAGCCAGAGTTAAAAATTGGGGCTCCGCGACTCGCGGAAAAAAACCCCTTCAAACTCCGCGAGTCGCGGAGGATGTATTTACAGCTCACACCCTTGGAGTTTCTTGCTGCCGACGGTTTTAATAATATATATATAATATATATATAATTAATATAATTAATTATATATTATATTATATTTATATACATAGTTAACTTGTAATTTTTAGTCGGTTGCGTCGAGCGTTAAGAGTTGACTCTGGTCCCGGTTCCGGATTTTAGAACGTCCTTGCGTACAATTTAATATCTTGTACTTTGCGTTTTGAATCTTGTACTTTTGTAATTTCGAGACGTTTCTTATCAATAATTGGAACCTTTTTGATTGTCTTTTGTTCTTTTGAGCTTTTTGGTCGTTTGCGTCTTCAATTCGTCGAATCTGTCTTTTGTCTTCACCTTTTATTATTTAAACGAATATCACTTGTAAATAGAACAATTGCAACTAAAAGCTTGTCTTTCTTGAGGAATAATGCTATGAAATATATGTTCGTTTTTAGCATTATCAAATATTCCCACACTTGAGCGTTGCTTGTCCTCAAGCAATATTGTCTTGAAATACTAGAATCACTTCTTTATTCTTCACACTTTGTACATCAGTGATTTCTATACGGCGGTATAAACAATGGTAGTAACGATATGGTTTACAGTCCCACATGACTATAAAAATTTAGATCCATTAAGGAAATTGGATCTTTATGAAAACATTTGATCTTTTGAAAATTAAATCTAGTTTTTACCCTAGATAAGTTTTCCGGAATAACCCTTTACCGGTGTTTGCAAAATATTTTTGTGGGTTTGGTGGGTTTCAGATTTGAAAATTTTAGCTCAAAACTTGCGGTTTTGTGTCACCCACTTGCTAACCTTGTATTTGGAAAGCAACACGTCCAGTTTACTTGTCCCGTATATTACCTTTCGGCAAACTACCGTCCGGTTGTAAAGGAAAGCGTTGAACAAGCAACTGTTTAAGGCAATGTCCCGTGACATGCTTTTGATTATGGTCTATAACGTGTCGGACGCAATTACTATCCTTGGTAGGAGCAATAGTAAAGCTCACCCTTATAATTTTTCGGTATGGCACAAGGTCCTGTCTTTGACCACTATGCAACCACCGTTCTTACGGTTGACACCCGATTTAGTTCAGGTGACCTAATGAATTCCAGGTGAATTCCTAGGATTTTACGTTCAATGGTAATGAACGCATTGAAAATAGGTTTTCAGAAAACAAATCGGCTTGTAGTTTTGATCAAAATATTTTCTCGTTCAAGCTCGAGTTTAGATATCATCGAATTCCATGAGTTTGTAATTCTCAATCTTTAAGGTCAATCTCAAGGATTGAGTAATATCAGGCTTAAAAGCTGATTTTTAATCTTTAAGGAGATTATCCTTTCTGGGGATCTGATTCATTAGTCTTATCAAGCTAATTTGCACGGTGCCTCCCCATTGTACGAGATAAATCCTTCTCATGGTTAGGATAAATCTGACCACTTGGCGACCCTGTTTGATGCTGAGGTCCGTGGATTTCCAGCCGATTTTAGAGATGACTTTTCTAGATTTTTCGTCAACCTACAGCTGGTCTGGACGACAACTTCATGACCTAAATCAAGAAGCGCGTGTCTTTTTCGGAAGACTTTACTTCCTTTTAATGATGGAATTGATTCATCGTGTAGATCCATCTCTTCTTTTCTTTCATCGGGTAAAACAGTTTAGTTTAGTTCAAAGCAAAAGTATTTTCAGTTATTGGTTACAGATATATGTGACATATGTTTAAAATAACTTGGTAAATTTTCCCACACTTGGCTTTTATTTTCCTTTTTATCGTCCTCTATTCCATTTTAAATGAATTTTAACATTTTAGTTTGTTTCTCAATTTATGTCCTTTCCGAGGTAACAATAATTTCGGTGTTAAAACCTAGTTTTATCGTTCATAAATATGTATAAACATGATTTGAATTCATTTAATTGAAAATTTTTACTAGAATTGGGTAGTCAGTATATAAGACTAGGGCTGTTCTTTTTTATCAGAGAGCACTAGATTCTAATACAACTACTGCTTTACTAGTATTTTTAATGGTAACCAAGTGTATAAAGTAAAAAAATTTAAAATCCGAAAGAATTTAACCCCTTCCCACACTTAAGATCTTGCAATGCCCTCATTTGCAAGAAATCAGTAACAATTTAAATTATTGAGGGTGATTTGTGTGAAAATGATTAAATTTTTACCAAAGTTTCCAAATATATTGGCGTTTGTTTGCTGAATGATAAATGGTGCACATCATTTGTTCATTCCGTCTTGTTGTTATTTCACATATATTTTGCATCTTGTCGTCAAAATTAGTTGCTTTTGCTGAACTTAATGCCAGTCTTTGAAAATGCGTTGTTTTACCCTGTTGTGTACATAAGATAAACTGCAAACATATATACATATTTTTGAAGTTTGGTTTATTACCCCACATTCAAAAATTATTAAAATCTAAGAATAAAAGTTAGATAATTATAAAAATGATTACAATATTAACAAAAATATTAAATGTATCAATAATTACAAATTACAAAATAAAAAAAAATAATAATAAGTAAACTAAGGATGATATTGGTACCAATAGGGGTTCCACGCATAACCATAAGTGCTATAGAATGCTTCGGCAGGGTCATACGTATGATATGGTGGCTGCATCTCTATCGACCAAGGAGGGAAGACGGGTTTCGGTGTAGGAATATAGTTTCTACCTATATGTTGGCAATGCGCTATGATCTGGTTCTGATGAACTTGCCAATCTTCAAATGCTCTCTGTCTAGCATTTTCGTATTCCTGAGAAGCTATAAACCTATGCATTTCTTGCATCTCATTCCCCCCTCCTACATTACCTTGTTCCTGGTTTCTCTCCACCTGTGGATGTCTACCATGGTATCGTACTGCGGCGTTATTTCGCCGCTTCAAAACTTTCGCACCATGGTATACATTTAAACCTATAGTGTCGCGGGGTTCCGGCTCTTCTAGTAATAATCCCCCCCGACTTATATCCACACCGAGATATTCACCAATCAAAGTAATAAAAATACCACCTCCTATTATGCTATGTGGTCGCATCCCCCGAACCATAGCTGATAAATAATAACCCACACAATATGGTATACTTACAGTGCTCTGTGGGTCTCGAATACACATATGGTAAAACAAATCTTGTTCATTTACCTTTTCTTTGTTTTTACCCCTTTGTGTAATCGAATTAGCTAAAAACCTATGTATTACTCTTAATTCGGCTCTATCTATATCCAAATAAGAGTAGTTTCCCCCTTTGAAACGGTGATGGCTTGTCATTTGACTCCACACACCGTGTGTATCAAAATTCTCATCTATCCTTCTACCGTTTAGTATCAATCCTCTACAATCGGCAGACGCTAACTCCTCAGGCGTATATATACGTAAAGCCTGAGCCATGTCCAGTAAAGACATGTGGCGCATCGAACCGCCTAACAAAAATCTAATAAAAGAACGATCGGTTAAACTAGCTACCCGATCATTCAACTCTATACTACATAACAACTCTTCACACCATACTTTATATACAGGTCTGCGTATGGTGAATAAACATATCCAGTCATTAAAAGAAGAATTACCATACCTCTGTACAAGTAATTCCCTAATTGGCCCGGCCAATTCTACAGCTTCTAAGGGTCCCCATTCTATGACCCTCGGTACCTCAACAACCTTAGAGTGAAGAGTATGCAAACCCCGTTGATATTTTGGATAATCTATCCAAAGTCTGTCAAATCTCAGGTTCGGGTGCAATTCTTCCAAATGCATATCGGAAAAGGTCATGACTGGATGAGGTACATCCTGCTTGTAGTAGTTATCCACCTCCTGTTGTTCCAAGTTCTCAGCAGGAGCATGGCGGGCTTGGGATGAAGATTCACCCCTTTCATTCTGCAAAACACATCAAACACAAATTTTGTGCATCCAAATATGCATTAGTGTCAGCAAAATCATCAATCAAAATAATTACAATGACATTATCAATTTATATCAAACTTAAGCTTATTTTCACATTTTTATCAAATCTACACTTTTTCAAATAAGCATATACGAAACAACAATCGGCACATCATCGATGCGCTTTTCATCGGTAATTCGTCGGGAAATACATCGGAAAAGTCACTAACAATCGGCACATCATCGATGCGCTTTTCATCGGCCTCGACTTTCTTAACGTGAGCAAGAATTGCGAAACAACCCTTACGTAGTAGTTTTCTAACTTTAAGGCACGAAACGAGATTGAGTCCGGTGCAATTTTTGTCGCCATAGACAATCAATGGTTCACCATTCTCGATAGGAATTCGGATTGCGTGAAGATATCAAAGAATGTGAGATTTATTTTTGACCATCCAATTCATACCGATTATTACATCAAAACTCCCTAGTTCCATGGGTATCAAGTCAATTTCAAATTCATTACCCAAAATGTTTAAAGTACACCCCCGGTAATATGTGTCGGCACTTAAGAGTTTTCCGTCGGCCACTTCGATGGAATAAGTAGTATCTAAGGGGTGTGGTGGAGTGCAAAGAGTAGGAGCCAAAGTCTTAGACACAAAACATTTATCGGCACCCGAATCGAATAAGCAAGTAACATAAGTGTTGTTGAGAAGAAACGTACCCGTGACTAGTTCATTGTCATCCCGGGCTTCCTCGGTGTTGATGTTGAAGGCTCGGCCTCAGTTGTTGGGGTTGGCTTTCTTCTTTGGGCATGCATTTCTATAGTGACCCGGTTGGCCACATTCATAACAAACACCCGGTCTTGGTGCATTGGGTCCCTTTTGAGCAACGGGAGCGGTGTTTCTACATTCATGGGCCGAATGGCCACTCTTGTGACACTTGACGCAATACGGCCTTCCACACTCACCCAAATGATGTTTGTGGCACTTGTTGCAAAACGGTAAAGATCCGGAATAACCCTTCTTGCCGTCTTTGTTGTAAGGCTTCTTGGTGGAGGTGTTGTTGTAGTTGGTTGATGGAGTGGCTTCCCATTTCCTTTTGTTACCACCCGACTTGTCCTCGGCCTTAGGAGCCGGCACTATGATTTCGTCAACCGTTTCGATTAATTGGCGGGCCATGTTCATAGCGGCTTGATGAGTAGCGGGTTTGGATGACATCACCCCTTGTTTGATGCTTTTTGGAAGACCGAGCATGTAGAGCTCAATCCTTTGAGATTCGGGGTTAACAAGATTAGGACACATCAAGGATAGTTCGGCGAAGCGTTGATTATAAGCTTTAAGATCGTTTCCGACCGCTTTCAAAGCTCTTAGTTCTTCCTCAAGCTTTCGGGTTTCTTCGCGCGGAAAATATTCAACAATCATCTTTTCCCTTAGATCGGCCCAAGAGAGGGCATGAGCTTCATCGGTACCCACCAATTGAACATAGGTGTTCCACCATGTTAGAGCAATTTCGGAGAAAGTGTGGGTGAAGTATTTGACCTTGTCTTGATCCCGACAACCGCTTATGCTAAAGACGGCCTCGGTTTGTTCAAACCAACGAGTAAGCACAACCGGTCACCCGGTTCCATCATAAGTGTGGGGTTTGCACCCCATGAAAGCTTTGTAGGAGCACGCTTCGCTAGCGTTACCGGCTCCTTGGTTATTGTTGTTGTTAGACGAGTGACCGGCCATGGCCGCATCCACGGCGGTGGCTATCATGCGTTGCAAAGCTTGTTCGGGAGTTTCATTGCGTCGTACACGGCGAGGAGGCATTGTTCCTTCAAAACAAAAGAATACCGTTGGTTAGTATTCTAAATAATACTAACCGTGGTATGGAATAAAGATAAAGAGAAAATTATCCTTGACTCGCCTTAAATTCTTTATGTCATAATGTCTGTATGTTCATATGAGTCACCGTAATATAATTTCTGGGAATTATATTATCCTAATTCATATGTGCATTCGACATTACATCATATAGTCAAGGTGGCGTGTCAATTAAATTATACAACGCAAGATTTAGATAGAATAAGAGTAGATATGAGTAGAAGAGTTAGAGTATAAATGCACAATTTGCCAAGTAATTCCTATGTCAAGTCTATATGCCGGTTGTAGTCTAGACTCACCAATGTACCCTATGACTCGGGGTCGACACCAATGAACTCTAAATCCCTACAACCAAGGCTCTGATACCACTTGTAGCGACCCTGACAAATCGTCAAATGACGGCGTCATCTACGTATGGTCCCATTACATGTGTCGTAGGTCTTTATAACAAAGTTTGACCGAAAATATGTCGCATTCATTTCATAAAAGGATGTTTCAATGTTTACAAAAGAAGTTCCCATAACGAGTACATAACAATGGTTAAAGTTTGTATGAAACACATGCGACACAATTTAAAGTAGCCAAAATACGCTCCACGTATGCAATATACTCGACATCCAATGCAAGTATCAAAAAGTATGTGCGGAAGCATGCATCACCTAAGTTCAAGGACCTGAGAAAACATAGAGAATCTGTCAACGAAAACGTTGGTGAAATCATAGTTGTATGCATAAAGTATATTTGTATCACAAGGTTTAGTATAAAACGTTTATCAAGCGTATACATCTCAAAAGATGTGTTTGTATCACGAGCACCCAATTATCAAGCTTAACTGAATCTTACCTCTGCATAATAGTGTTAGAACCTACACTATACATTGAAAGAACGTTTCATTCCTTCGAATGAGGGTTCGTTAAACCCGCATGGCCACACAACATAATTTCTCGCTTACACCCTACAAGTGTAACTAATGATAATTGGACTTGAGGCTTTTCGTTCTAACTCGTATGTATCTTTGCTTTTGTATAGTATTCAAAACGTTAAAGTATGAAAAGTATATGTAAGTATGTATTGTATATGTTTTCTCATCCCACGATTTTTAAAGTATAAAAGTGTTTGAAGAGTGGGCTATGATCTCACCTTTGATTGCAAGAGTGTAATAGTACTTCAACAAGTAAACGTGCAAAGAACAATGCTAGTCTCGACCTAAACAAATAGGTTGTATCAATAACGATAGTCACGAAGGGTCAAAGATGTTCAATTAGTCCTATGGCTCGACACGACTCGATTATGTAGCATGTGAAGCAAATTGTCAAGTTTCATGCAAGATACAAGTATAGAATCATGTTAGAAAGATTGCATAATTAATTGGTTAAGTTTGACAAAAAGTCAAACTTGGTCGGGTCAAAGTCAACGAAAAAGTCAACATGTTCGGGTCGGGTCCCGGACTATTTTTCTATGCTAATTATTCATATACAAGTGTATTAAAACAAGTTTCATGTGAATCGGAGGTCAATAGCTAGTCAAACATTTCGCGTGAAATGGGACAATTTGAGCAGATTCTGGCCAGGCCTATTGGCGCGCCGCGCAGGTATAGGGGCGCGCCGCGCCACCCACTGGGCAGGTCTGTTTCTGCTTTTCCACAAGTATGCACGAGCCAAAACCAATTCTAACACAACACTTGACCCGCAAACACTTATAATGCCTATCATACATCGTTGGAAAGGTATTTTGACGAGGGATGCAACTAAACACATATCATCAATCAAATTTCCACTTACAACAACCAAAAACCACAATTAATGTTCCTCATTCAAGGCATACAAGTCATAAATGCCATTTAATGATTTGGTAACCAAATTACATGAACAATATGCCGTTTCGAAGGTAATTAAGCATACAACACAACCTAACACTTACAATTAGCATTTCGTGTCATTTAAAGCATCAAAAGTCCATTTCTAGTTCATGAAACCCTAACTCAAATTCACCAAATTTCATAATCAAGTTTAGAAGGTTTCTTTAACCAAACCATACATCATAACGAAGCTAGTAACACTAGGAATAAGATTAAAACATGAACTCTTAGCATCAAACAACATATGAACACTCAAAATTCAAGATTAAGCATGTGAACTTTCAATATGAACTAGTTACATCAAAATAGCAAGAACAAGCATACAAAACACATAATCATACTAGACTTGAGCCATAGACACTAATTAACAACCTTTTAACTCAAAAATCTCAAGAACACATAATATTAGTGATTTTAGAAAGTTACCCAAATTTGATGAAATCGGTATGGAATCGAAGAGGAGATCACGAGGAGTTCAAATATGTAATTTGTTTTGATCGAATCCTTCTTGAACGAATTTGGATGAGGAATTGCTTTTTGATGAATTTAAAGAATGGTGGAAGTATTAGATGAAAAGGAAAAATTAAATGAAGAAATGAGGTGGAAGAGTTTGACTAGTCAAGTGGCTAGTCACCACTTTGGTGTCTTGGTGAAACAAGTCCCTCAAGTTGCAATCGAGTGCGTTAAATTACCTAAAACAAGATAATTGAAACGCGTATTAACGGAAGATGTTATAAACATATAACGGAGTTTAAAATAGTTAAACGGAAAAGTTGACGGAAAAAGGCGGGATGTTACACAGGATATTTTAGATTATCATTATTTGATAATCTACGTAAAGCTTTTTAAACCTTTATTGATGAAATAAAGGTTATGGTTTGTTTTAAAATGAATGCAGTCTTTGAAAAACGTCTCATATAGAGGTCAAAACCTCGCAACGAAATCAATTAATATGGAACGTTTTTAATCAATAAGAACGGGACATTTCAGTTGGTATCAGAGCCAGGTTCTTAGAGAACCAGAATTTTGCATTAGTGTGTCTTATCGAGTTTGTTAGGATGCATTAGTGAGTCTGGACTTCGACCGTGTTTACTTGAAAAATGATTGCTTAACAAATTTTGTTGGAAACTATATATTTTTAACATGTGAATATTATGTGATATATTAATCTCTGTTTGATATTATGTGATAAATGTCTACCTCTAGAACAAGTCCCATTAACTCACCTAATAATAATGAAGAGTCAAATGTAAATTGGAATGATTCGTGGACTGATTCACAAATTCCCGAAGAGGAACCGGAAGAAGAGTCGGAACCGGAAGAAGAATCGGAACCGGATGAAGAAATAGAACCGGTGGGGGAAATAATAAAACGGTTAAGTAAAAGAAAATCCTCAACCAACCGACCAAGATTAATTATGGTCAATGGTGTTTCCGCCAAGGAAGCAAAATATTGGGAGGATTACCAATTCTCCGATGAATCGGATTCTGATGAGAATTCCGATGATGTTATAGAAATTACCCCAACTGAATTTAAAAAGGCAAAAGAAAATAATAAGGGAAAGGGCATAAAAATAGAGAAATCTAATTCCAACCCCGATGAACTTTATATGTATCGTCAACCCCCGAAGTCCTTAAGTTGTAACAATGATCCGGGAACCTCTAAACCACCAGGTTTTTCTAAACCAATGTGGAAAACGACGGCTCGTATTAGGGGAACATCATATATCCCTAGAAACTTGTCAAAACGAACCAAAACCGAAGAAGAAGAAGAAACAAGCGAGTCGGAATAAGATAGTTGTATCCGTGTGGTGTAATATATGTAATATAGTGTGCTTATGCTTTATGATATATGTAAAAATTGCTTGTATTAATAAGTATTTTTTTTATGAATCTAACTCTTGTCTATTTTACAGTATAAAAACACAAAATGGATAGACAACCCAATATTTTAAGAGACCTACCCGGAGACATGATTGATGAAATCTTGTCTAGAGTCGGTCAGAATTCTTCGGCACAACTATTTAAGGCGAGATCAGTTTGTAAGACATTCGAAGAACGTTCCAAGAATGCCTTGGTTTATAAAAGGCTTTCGTTCGAAAGATGGGGGATATCACATTGGGAAATCCATAAGTTACGATGTGTTTACTTTGACGCATATATTGCGGGGAACCCAAATGCTATTTTACGCAATGGGTTAAGAAATTATTTTGACTCAATATATCCGAATATTGGACTTCGTGATTTAGAAAAAGCGGCTAACATGCAACATAAAGAAGCATATTATGCTTATGGATTAGTAATGTTCGCTTCTCACCAAAGTGAGAACAAGAACATCGGGCTACAACTATTAAACAAAACGTTCCCACAAGTGACGGAGTCGGTAATTGGGGTAAGAAATGAGGTTTTTAGATTGTTACGGGACTGTTGGACATTACGTAACCCTCGTCCCTTTGACGACGTTACAACACGCTGTCTTATCAACGGCCATAACGGTTATGTTCCACAAGACCAAGGATGGGAAGTAATCCTAGTAAAACCAGAATGCATAACTTGTTTCTGGACGTATGAATTACGTGTCTTTATTGCCTTTGCTGAACGACTTGTGTACTAGCTAGAATTATCTTCACAACCATCTTGTATCAAATTTATTGTGTGCCATATTTCATGCTATATGTAAAATAAGCGGTATTGTAAGTTTGTAAAATATTGTGTAAAAGTTTGAACGCGAAATATTATTATAATCAGTTTTTCATATAGAATTGTAGTAGTTGAATTGTATATTAGCTACTAAGTATGAACTTAACGGGTAGGTACTACCCGAATTTAAACTTATAAAACTCTAATATGAAGAAAAAGCTTTTATAAATGAGTTCATATTATGCTACGAAATACTATTAACTACTCTTAATATTCTGTATGATTAACTTGTTCCATTTGACTATTTTGAAGGAAATGGCACCGACTACTCGACACACCGTGAATATGAATGAAGAGAAATTTCGTACTTTTCTAGCTTCAAACATAGCCGCAGTATAGGCTGCGCTACATACCAACAATAACCTTGGATCTAGCAGTACAGGAAATCATGTAGGATGCACCTACAAAGAATTCACTGCCTGCAAACCTTTGGAATTTGATGGAACCGAAGGACCGATCGGATTGAAACGGTGGACCGAGAAGGTCGAATCGGTGTTTGCCATAAGTAAGTGTACTGAAGAGGACAAAGTGAAGTACGCTACGCATACCTTCACAGGTTCTGCGTTAACATGGTGGAATACCTATCTAGAGCAAGTGGGACAAGACGATGCGTACGCACTACCGTGGTCAGCATTCAAGCACTTGATGAACAAGAAGTACCGTCCCAGAACCGAGGTCAATAAGCTCAAGACAGAACTTAGAGGGTTACGAACCCAAGGATTTGATATTACCACGTATGAAAGACGATTCACAGAATTGTGCCTATTGTGTCCGGAAGCATTCGAAGATGAGGAAGAGAAGATCGACGTGTTTGTGAAAGGATTACCGGAAAGAATCCAAGAAGATATAAGTTCACACGAGCCCGCCTCCATACAACAGGCATGTAGAATGGCTCACAAACTAGTGAACCAGATTGAAGAAAGAATTAAAGAACAGACTGCTGAAGAGGCCAATGTGAAGCAAGTCAAAAGAAAGTGGGAGGAAAACAGTGATAAGAATCACCAATACAACAACAACAGCAATTACAACAATAATCACAACAATTATCCCAACAATCGCAACATCAATTGCAACTACAACAAACGGCCCAACAACAACAACAATAACAACAACTACAACAATCATCCCAACAACAATAATAACTGCAACAACAACAACAATCAGAAGAAGCTATGCCAAAGGTGTGAAAAGTATCACTCGGGGTTCTGTACCAAATTTTACAACAAGTGTAAAAGAAATGGTCATAGCGCGGCGAAGTGTGAGGTCTACGGACCAGGGGTTAATATAACGAAAGGAACAAATGGTGTCGGAACGAGTAATGGCGGAGCAAGTAGTGTCGGAGCAAGTTATGCCAATGTAGTTTGTTATAAATGTGGAAAACCGGGCCACATTATTAGAAATTTCACGAACCAGGAGAACACGAATGGACAAGGCCGCGAAAGAGTTTTCAATATTAATGCGGCAGAGGCACAGGAAGACCCGGAGCTTGTTACGGGTACGTTTCTTATTGACAATAAATCTGCTTACGTTTTATTTGATTCGGGTGCGGATAGAAGCTATATGAGTAGAGATTTTTGTGCTAAATTAAGTTGTCCATTGACGCCTTTGGATAGTAAATTTTTACTCGAATTAGCAAATGGTAAATTAATTTCAGCAGATAATATATGTCGGAATCGAGAAATTAAACTGGTTAGCGAAACATTTAAGATTGATTTGATACCAGTAGAGTTAGGGAGTTTTGATGTGATAATCGGTATGGACTGGTTGAAAGAAGTTAAAGCAGAGATCGTTTGTTACAAAAATGCAATTCGCATTATACGAGAAAAAGGAAAACCCTTAATGGTGTACGGAGAAAAGGGCAACACTAAGCTACATCTTATTAGTAATTTGAAGGCACAAAAACTAATAAGAAAAGGTTGCTATGCTGTTCTAGCACACGTCGAGAAAGTACAAACTGAAGAAAAGAGCATCAATGATGTTCCCATTGCAAAAGAATTTCCCGATGTATTTCTGAAAGAATTACCGGGATTATCCCCACATCGATCCGTTGAATTTCAAATAGATCTTGTACCAGGAGCTGCACCAATAGCTCGTGCTCCTTACAGACTCGCACCCAGCGAGATGAAAGACCTGCAAAGTCAATTACAAGAACTTTTAGACCGTGGTTTCATTCGACCAAGCACATCACCGTGGGGAGCTCCTGTTTTGTTTGTCAAGAAGAAAGATGGTACATTCAGGTTGTGTATCGACTACCGAGAGTTGAACAAACTTACCATCAAGAACCGCTACCCACTACCGAGAATCGACTACTTATTTGATCAACTACAAGGCTCGTCTGTTTATTCAAAGATTGACTTACGTTCCGGGTATCATCAAATGCGGGTGAAAGAAGATGATATTCCAAAGACTGCTTTCAGAACACGTTACGGTCATTACGAGTTTATGGTCATGCCGTTTGGTTTAACTAATGCACCAGCTGTGTTCATGGACCTTATGAACCGAGTGTGTGGACCATACCTTGACAAGTTTGTCATTGTTTTCATTGATGACATACTTATTTACTCAAAGAATGACCAAGAACACGGTGAACATTTGAGAAAGGTGTTAGAAGTATTGAGGAAGGAAGAATTGTACGCTAAGTTTTCAAAGTGTGCATTTTGGTTGGAAGAAGTTCAATTCCTCGGTCACATAGTGAACAAAGAAGGTATTAAGGTGGATCCGGCAAAGATAGAAACTGTTGAAAAGTAGGAAACCCCGAAAACTCCGAAACACATACGCCAGTTTTTAGGACTAGCTGGTTACTACAGAAGGTTCATCCAAGACTTTTCCAGAATAGCAAAACCCTTGACTGCATTAACGCATAAAGGGAAGAAATTTGAATGGAATGATGAACAAGAGAAAGCGTTTCAGTTATTAAAGAAAAAGCTAACTACGGCACCTATATTGTCATTGCCTGAAGGGAATGATGATTTTGTGATTTATTGTGACGCATCAAAGCAAGGTCTCGGTTGTGTATTAATGCAACGAACGAAGGTGATTGCTTATGCGTCTAGACAATTGAAGATTCACGAACAAAATTATACGACGCATGATTTGGAATTAGGCACGGTTGTTTTTGCATTAAAGACTTGGAGGCACTACTTATATGGGGTCAAAAGTATTATATATACCGACCACAAATGTCTTCAACACATATTTAATCAGAAACAACTGAATATGAGGCAGCGTAGGTGGATTGAATTGTTGAATGATTACGACTTTGAGATTCGTTACCACCCGGGGAAGGCAAATGTGGTAGCCGATGCCTTGAGCAGGAAGGACAGAGAACCCATTCGAGTAAAATCTATGAATATAATGATTCATAATAACCTTACTACTCAAATAAAGGAGGCGCAACAAGGAGTTTTAAAAGAGGGAAATTTAAAGGATGAAATACCCAAAGGATCGGAGAAGCATCTTAATATTCAGGAAGACGGAACCCGGTATAGGGCTGAAAGGATTTGGGTACCAAAATTTGGAGATATGAGAGAAATGGTACTTAGAGAAGCTCATAAAACCAGATACTCAATACATCCTGGAACGGGGAAGATGTACAAGGATCTCAAGAAACATTTTTGGTGGCCGGGTATGAAAGCCGATGTTGCTAAATACGTAGGAGAATGTTTGACGTGTTCTAAGGTCAAAGCTGAGCATCAGAAACCATCAGGCTTACTTCAACAACCCGAAATCCCGGAATGGAAATGGGAAAACATTACCATGGATTTCATCACTAAATTGCCAAGGAGTGCAAGTGGTTTTGATACTATTTGGGTAATAGTTGATCGTCTCACCAAATCAGCACACTTCCTGCCAATAAGAGAAGATGACAAGATGGAGAAGTTAGCACGACTGTATTTGAAGGAAGTCGTCTCCAGACATGGAATACCAATCTCTATTATCTCTGATAGGGATGGCAGATTTATTTCAAGATTCTGGCAGACATTACAGCAAGCATTAGGAACTCGTCTAGACATGAGTACTGCCTATCATCCACAAACTGATGGGTAGAGCGAAAGGACGATACAAATGCTTGAAGACATGCTACGAGCATGTGTTATTGATTTCGGAAACAGTTGGGATCGACATCTACCGTTAGCAGAATTTTCTTACAACAACAGCTACCATTCAAGCATTGAGATGGCGCCGTTTGAAGCACTTTATGGTAGAAAGTGCAGGTCTCCGATTTGTTGGAGTGAAGTGGGGGATAGACAGATTACGGGTCCGGAGATTATACAAGAAACTACCGAGAAGATCATCCAAATTCAACAACGGTTGAAAACCGCCCAAAGTCGACAAAAGAGCTACGCTGACATTAAAAGAAAAGATATAGAATTTGAAATTGGAGAGATGGTCATGCTTAAAGTTGCACCTTGGAAAGGCGTTGTTCGATTTGGTAAACGAGAGAAATTAAATCCAAGGTATATTGGACCATTCAAGATTATTGATCGTGTCGGACCAGTAGCTTACCGACTTGAGTTACCTCAACAACTCACGGCTGTACATAACACTTTCCACGTCTCGAATTTGAAGAAATGTTTTGCTAAAGAAGATCTCACTATTCCGTTAGATGAAATCCAAATCAACGAAAAACTCCAATTCATCGAAGAACCCGTCGAAATAATGGATCGTGAGGTTAAAAGACTTAAGCAAAACAAGATACCAATTGTTAAGGTTCAATGGAATGCTCGTAGAGGACCCGAGTTCACCTGGGATCGTGAAGATCAGATGAAGAAGAAATACCCGCATCTATTTCCAGAAAATTCGTCAACACCTTCAACAGCTTAAAATTTCGGGACGAAATTTATTTAACGGGTAGGTACTGTAGTGACCCGAACTTTTCCATGTTTATATATATTAATTGAGATTGATATTTACATGATTAAATGTTTCCAACATGTTAAGCAATCAAACTTGTTAAGACTTGATTAATTGAAATATGTTTCATATAGACAATTGACCACCCAAGTTGACCGGTGATTCACGAATGTTAAAACTTGTAAAAACTATATGATGACATATATATGGATATATATACAGTTAACATGATACTATGATAAGTAAACATATCATTAAGTATATTAACAATGAACTACATATGTAAAAACAAGACTACTAACTTAATGATTTTTAAACGAGACATATATGTAACGATTATCGTTGTAAAGACATTTAATGTATATATATCATATTAAGAGATATTCATACATGATAATATTATGATAATATAATAATTTAAAATCTCATTTGATATTATAAACATTGGGTTAACAACATTTAACAAGATCGTTAACCTAAAGGTTTCAAAACAACACTTACATGTAACGACTAACGATGACTTAACGACTCAGTTAAAATGTATATACATGTAGTGTTTTAATATGTATTTATACACTTTTTAAAGACTTCAATACACTTATCAAAATACTTCTACTTAACAAAAATGCTTACAATTACATCCTCGTTCAGTTTCATCAACAATTCTACTCGTATGCACCCGTATTCGTACTCGTACAATACACAGCTTTTAGATGTATGTATTATTAGTATATACACTCCAATGATCAGCTCTTAGCAGCCCATGTGAGTCACCTAACACATGTGGGAACCATCATTTGGCAACTAGCATGAAATATCTCATAAAATTACAAAAATATGAGTAATCATTCATGACTTATTTACATGAAAACAAAATTACATATCCTTTATATCTAATCCATACACCAACGACCAAAAACACCTACAAAAACTTTCATTCTTCAATTTTCTTCATCTAATTGATCTCTCTTAAGTCCTATCTTCAAGTTCTAAGTGTTCTTCATATATTCTACAAGTTCTAGTTACATAAAATCAAGAATACTTTCAAGTTTGCTAGCTCACTTCCAATCTTGTAAGGTGATCATCCAACCTCAAGAAATCTTTGTTTCTTACAGTAGGTTATCATTCTAATACAAGGTAATAATCATATTCAAACTTTGGTTCAATTTCTATAACTATAACAATCTTATTTCAAGTGATGATCTTACTTGAACTTGTTTTCGTGTCATGATTCTGCTTCAAGAACTTCGAGCCATCCAAGGATCCGTTGAAGCTAGATCCATTTTTCTCTTTTCCAGTAGGTTTATCCAAGGAACTTAAGGTAGTAATGATGTTCATAACATCATTCGATTCATACATATAAAGCTATCTTATTCGAAGATTTAAACTTGTAATCACTAGAACATAGTTTAGTTAATTCTAAACTTGTTCGCAAACAAAAGTTAATCCTTCTAACTTGACTTTTAAAATCAACTAAACACATGTTCTATATCTATATGATATGCTAACTTAATGATTTAAAACCTGGAAACACGAAAAACACCGTAAAACCGGATTTACGCCGTCGTAGTAACACCGCGGGCTGTTTTGGGTTAGTTAATTAAAAACTATGATAAACTTTGATTTAAAAGTTGTTATTCTGAGAAAATTATTGTTATTATGAACATGAAACTATATCCAAAAATTATGGTTAAACTCAAAGTGGAAGTATGTTTTCTAAAATGGTCATCTAGACGTCGTTCTTTCGACTGAAATGACTACCTTTACAAACACGACTTGTAACTTATTTTTCTGACTATAAACATATACTTTTTATGTTTAGATTCATAAAATAGAGTTCAATATAAAATTGTAGCAATTTGATTCACTCAAAACGGATTTAAAATGAAGAAGTTATGGGTAAAACAAGATTGGATAATTTTTCTCATTTTAGCTACGTGAAAATTGGTAACAAATCTATTCCAACCATAACTTAATCAACTTGTATTGTATATTATGTAATTTTGAGATACCATAGACACGTATACAATGTTTCGACCTATCATGTCAACACATCTATATATATTTCGGAACAACCATAGACACTCTATATGTGAATGTTGGAGTTAGCTATACAGGGTTGAGGTTGATTCCAAAATATATATAGTTTGAGTTGTGATCAATACTGAGATACGTATACACTGGGTCGTGGATTGATTCAAGATAATATTTATCAATTTATTTCTGTACATCTAACTGTGGACAACTAGTTGTAGGTTACTAACGAGGACAGCTGACTTAATAAACTTAAAACATCAAAATATATTAAAAGTGTTGTAAATATATTTTGAACATACTTTGTTATATATGTATATATTGTTATAGGTTCGTGAATCAACCAGTGGCCAAGTCTTACTTCCCGACGAAGTAAAAATCTGTGAAAGTGAGTTATAGTCTCACTTTTAAAATCTAATATTTTTGGGATGAGAATACATGCAGGTTTTATAAATGATTTACAAAATAGACACAAGTACGTGAAACTACATTCTATGGTTGAATTATCGAAATCGAATATGCCCCTTTTTATTAAGTCTGGTAATCTAAGAATTAGGGAACAGACACCCTAATTGACGCGAATCCTAAAGATAGATCTATTGGGCCTAACAAACCCCATCCAAAGTACCGGATGCTTTAGTACTTCGAAATTTATATCATATCCGAAGGGTGTCCCGGAATGATGGGGATATTCTTATATATGCATCTTGTTAATGTCGGTTACCAGGTGTTCACCATATGAATGATTTTTATCTCTATGTATGGGAGGTGTATTGAAATATGAAATCTTGTGGTCTATTATTATGATTTGATATATATAGGTTAAACCTATAACTCACCAATATTTTTGTTGGCGTTTTAAGCATGTTTATTCTCAGGTGATTATTAAGAGCTTCTGCTGTCGCATACTTAAATAAGGACGAGATTTGGAGTCCATGCTTGTATGATATTGTGTAAAAACTGCATTCAAGAAACTTATTTTGTTGTAACATATTTGTATTGTAAACCATTATGTAATGGTCGTGTGTAAACAGGATATTTTAGATTATCATTATTTGATAATCTACGTAAAGCTTTTTAAACCTTTATTGATGAAATAAAGGTTATGGTTTGTTTTAAAATGAATGCAGTCTTTGAAAAACGTCTCATATAGAGGTCAAAACCTCGCAACGAAATCAATTAATATGGAACGTTTTTAATCAATTAGAACGGGACATTTCAACTTCCATCTCTCTTTTCTCTCTTCTTGAACTATAAACATGAACCACTATCATCACATCTTCTATTGATTCATTTTCATGTATCTGGTACGTAATAAAACACAAGTAATAACATATATTTATGAGTGGAAACTTGGTTATAAAGGAATATATATACAAGCGTAATCTGTAAAAGATATACAAGTGGGATTTATTAAAGGATAAATGGCCGACTAGTGGGAAGTGGCAAAGTTGAGCCGACAAAATTTATAAAGGCAAGGAAGGGTTATAATACTTAATTTACGCAACAAGAAAATGGTGGACCAAACAGCTTCGTTATTTTATCCCTCTTCTGTTTCTTTTCTATTAAAAACACAATGAGAGGTAATGATAATATTTGGGATGATCTCACGTATTCCTTTTTCTTTTGATCGACAAGTTGATAACTTTTAGGAATTAAATGTTAATTTATGTTTTGTGGAGCCGAAATAATTGGGATGTGGCCGACATATTACTAAGTGTTCCACAATGATTCCGTTACCTATTACGTTTAAAAAGAATAGGGGACGTTAAAAAGAAGGAAGGGAATTCTCTAGCTATTAAATTAGTTGATGATGGGTTTATCAAGAATTGGAATAGGCTATCAATTTAGGACGTTTTCTTTTAAATTGAACTCGATGTAACATGGGCCACAACAGCCACTATCCTTGGTCCAATAACCAAATCAGGCCATGCACTTCGGTTTCTATTTCCATTCGAGATACGTTCTTATATATGTTCCTATAATAACTATTATAAACAATAACAAATGATGGGGTGATCTTGATGATTATGATAATGAAGAATTATGATAATGGTATTGATTAGAGGGTGTTAAGAATGAAGGTGATTATGATATGATGAAAATGATATCATGATGTTAGGATGATAATGATAATTATGATTATGATTATGGTTATGAAGTTGATAATGAAAGATATCGAGTGTGATGAGTGACGATAGAGAAGAACGACGTTGATGAATGATGAAAATGGTGATTGTATGATTTATGGTTGTATGACCGAATGATGAGATTATGTGAGGAAGATGAGTAAGTTTCGATATGGGATATATGGTTTTTATTCAGTAATAAAACAGAAAGATACAAAATAGTTCAATGGTTAAGGATATTATTGGGTTAGCGGGATGTCGCGGGTTCAAACCCGGACATGGGCATTTTTTTAGGACTACATATTTGAGGTAGTTTACTTATTACTCACTTTTATTATTATTATTATTATTATTATTATTATTATTATTATTATTATTATTATTATTATTATTATTATTATTATTATTATTATTATTATTATCATTTTCAATGTAAGTAATATTATTATTGAAACTAATTTTATTTTTATAAAAATTATCATTTTTATTAATAGAACTATCATTATTATTATTTTTAGAATTATCGTTATTTTTATCATAATTACTTTTATTATCATTTTCATTATTTCTAACACTAATATTATTATTTTTATCATTATTATTATTAGTATTATTAATATATCAAATAAAGATTCTCTATATAAAAATGAATTATTTACATAAAACATAACTATATTAATATGTTTGTAATAAATATTAATTATTTATTTAATGAATATAAAAATAAATATAGTTAATTTAGTTATTAATGAAACGTACAAGTTACTAAAATAAAAATTAATAATAATACCTAGAATTGTTATATTACCATTATATGTGTTAATGTACATATAAATGATATAGGTTCGTGAATCCGAGGCCAACCCTGCATTGTTCAGTATCGTCGTATGCATATTTTTACTACAAAATATCGCATTGTGAGTTCATTTGCTCCCTTTTACTCTTTACATTTTTGGGACTGAGAATACATGCGCTACTTTTACAACTGCTTTATTAAATGCTTTTGAAATACATTTTGAACTGCGAATACATGAAATGCTTTTATAAATGTTTGACGAGATAGACACAAGCAAAACATTCCTCGAATGAATTATGTGGACGTGATAATTGCCACCATTGAATTATGTGGACGTGATAATTGCCACAATTGATATGAATATTTTTCCCTGATTATTATTGCTTGGTAACCTAAGAATTAGGGAACATCACTAATTTTGAGAATTAGTGCACGCCTAATTGACGCGAATTCTAAAGGTAGCTACCGGGTTTATCACCCCCACCCAGAATGTTCACTAGACGGAAGGGCTAGGGGGCGTGGTGTTTAGTACTTCGAAGTTTATATGATTATTATACAGACGAGATGTTCTGTTTTAGGGATATTATTATGCGCATTATATGTTAAGGTCAGTTACCAAGCCAAGCTATGAAAGCAATGAAAAGTGAATGTTATGTATCGAGAGAATGATTTTATACACAGGTTATGTGTATGTTATTTTTGTGCACAAGATATGTGTACAGTTACTAAAATTTATAAAAGATGATTTCGTACACGAGAAAGGTGTACTGTATTTAAAAGATATCGCATGTACATTACAGGTGGGTATAGGATTCGGGCCCATTTGTACCATGCAGCATTTAAATCTTGTGGTCTATTAAAATGATGAATTTTATTGCTTTATGATAAACCTATGAACTCACCAACCTTTTGGTTGACACTTTAAAGCATGTTTATTCTCAGGTATGAAAGAAATCTTCCGCTGTGCATTCGCTCAATTTAAAGATACTACATGGAGTCATTCATGGCATATAGAGGTCAGAACCTCGCAATGGGACCATCTGTTGAAGACTTCGTCCAGCTGGATTAGGACGGGTCACTACAAATGGCATGCCTCTCTTAATGAGAGGTCAGTAGTTCGACTTACTTGGGGTGCAACATTGTACACAAGATTGCCCCTTTACCCTTGAATTTCACCCAAGGGTGTCTTTTGCACATCGCGTTTTGGGGGCAGTGGGGAAGGGCGGTTTTTATCGCCCATGTCCTCGGATTGGCCGAGTTTCCTCATAGGCAGCAGTTGAGGGTGGGTTATACAACTACGGGAGATGAACGCGTGAGTGGTTAAGTCCTCCTGATTAATCCCTAATGCTATTAAAAAAAAGTGTACTTACAACTCCTCGTTAGTTACGACATATTTACGTAACATATTCAAACTGGTTGTTACAGAGTGTTGAAATTAAAATTGTTTGTGAGTTGTCGAAAAGTGATGGAAGGAAACACCCATTCAAAAACATTCATATAATTTAACTCTTGATCTTATATTATCATATCACACAAAACATTCATATAATTTAACAAACCTTTAAAATGGCT
Source organism: Rutidosis leptorrhynchoides (assembly GCF_046630445.1). Classification (NCBI taxonomy): domain Eukaryota; kingdom Viridiplantae; phylum Streptophyta; class Magnoliopsida; order Asterales; family Asteraceae; genus Rutidosis; species Rutidosis leptorrhynchoides. The sequence goes on from NC_092333.1 coordinate 720,308,730, forward strand.
CTCACCATTACACTCATTCAAAAAAATTACCTGGCCCTGTCACAGTTATTCCAAAATTGTAGAAAAAACCCACAAAGCCGTTATAATGCCCCACGTTATTGTCACGGTAGTGTTAGGCCTTTAGTTGTGATTTAAAGTTAAATGTTGTATTTCCGTGGAGTTGTAGGAGAATTACGATGACCTGACAGTTGTAGCAAGGAAGAGACATTATATTGGATATTGTGTTATGGTGTCGTATCGTAGCGTTACTTTTTTTTTTGTAGCTCGCCCTTATTGGCTTTAGGGCCAACTAGTCCGGATCCGGCCCGCGCGATAAGGCGGGATCTTTCGGCCTGTGTATTCATATTTAACGTAGCGTTGTGTATTTACAGAGGAAAAAACGGCTCATGTCTTAAGCGTCGTTTTAGTTGTCGTTGTCTTAAGCGTTTTTTAAAAAGTGTCCATTTCGAACGTAGTTAGTTTCGTTTTGTTCATTAAAATTTTTCGAGTGTAACGGTGCTGTCGGAAAAATTTAACTTGCGGCGAACAGAAAGATACGGGTTGTCGTTGTGTTAAGCGTTTTTTAAAAAGTGTCCGTTTTGCGTATAGTTAGTTCCGTTGGGTTCGTGAGACTTTTTCGAGTTGAACGGTAGTCTCGGAAAAATTTAACTCGCACCGAGCGAGAAGATAGGGCCCGTTATAAATTCGGGGGAGTTAGTTTCTTTTATTTTAATAAAATTATATTTTTACACTTTGTACCCCTAAGAAAGTGTAAACTTAAGGAGTTGTTGTGTAAATTGAGCCAAAGTTGAAGGACCACAAAACTACACTAAAAAAACAACTAAAACTACACACTTCCAGATGTCTTTAGTATCTAAGGGTTAAAATATTCACTAGACGTGTATTGTGTTATAATTCAGTAGGCTTATAACTACCTTTAATGGTTATAAGAACAAAGAGAGAAAAAGAGAGAAGAAGGAGAGAAGAAATATTGATATTGATATTTCAAGAGAAATGGTGCACCTTAAATGGTTACCATACATGTCTATTTATAGTATAAAATATTACTATGCAAAAAATATAATAATAATAAAATTAACATCCAATCTAGATATTTTATAACACAATCTAACACTCCCCCTTGGATGACAATTTTATTAGAGAATAACTAGTACTGCCTCGTTAAAAACCTTGCTAAAGAAAACCCATTGGGATAAAACTTTAGCTAAGGGAAAAAGAGTGCAGCATAGAGTTGACTCCCCCTCAAGTAGGCAACGCCTGAGTTGTTACATCTTCTGAACATGCCTCATGCCAATATTATGAACGTGTGTTCTGAAAATAGCAGTTGGCAGTGCTTTGGTATAAAGATCAGCAGAGTTGTTGATTGAACGTATCTCATTTTAATCTGGTTGTCTTTTACGAGATCTTGAGTATATGAGAAGAATCTGAGGTTTTCATCTGAAACTGTATCATCTAAATCTTTTATGTACAAGTTTAGCCCCTGTGATTTGTCTACAGTCTCCTTCATGGTTTGCTCAAACCCTTGTTTCAATTCCTATTCCCTTGTAGTCTTTTCTGAGCCTTACCAACATACCATTCTTTTCCATCAAACTTATGACCGTTAAGACCGTCTATGGCTTTGGCGCCTCGTCAGTATTTATATTTTGTTCAGTCACTTTTGATACTCTTCTTTCATTTGTATTATGCAAGCTGCATTATCTTCATATATAGTTGTTGGTGAAGATAGTTGTTAGTCTTTTATAGCGTTCTAGTCCACAAGAATCAATAATGATTTGTGTCATTGATCTCAACCAAACACATTTTCGAGTAGTTTCATATAATCCAATCACTTCGTCATGATTTGATGATGTTGCAACAAGTGTTTGTTTTAAGAACGCCATGATTTTGTGGTACCTCCATTTAGGAATACATATCGAGTTTGAGATTTATCTTTATGAGGATTTGATGAATGACCTGCATATACATAATCAACCAAATCTTGTTTTGAAACGTTAGAATGCAATAATTTTAAATCAGCAGTTTCTCAGGGGTATCAAAATATGTGTTTGACCCATTCCAATGTCTTTTTGTAAGGGCTGAGTTGAACCTTGTCAACAAATTAACTACAAAAGAAATGTCAGGTCTTGTACAATTTGTAAGATACATAACAGCCCCAATTGCACTAATATATGGAACTTCTGATTCGTTAATATCTTCATGATCTTCACGGGGATGAAATGGATCAGTGTCAATATTGAGTGATCTAACAACCAATTGGTTTTATCTTTAAAAAATGTTTTAAAATCTTTTCAGTATAAGTTGTTTGATGTACAAGTAGACCATTAGGCATATGCTCAATTTGCAATCCAAGGTAATACTTGGTTTTTTCAAGATCTTTTATTTCAAAAAAAATAATTCTTTAGAAGTTGAATAATTTCATAGATTTATTTATATGTTCATATGATGTTAAGAACATTGACATAAACAACTACGATCAGATATCCGAACATTGTTTTTATAAAACATACGTGCAAAATAAGTTTATACCCTTTTTTTATCAAGTAGTCATTTAATCGGTTATACCACATACGTCCCGTTTGTATAAACCCATTTAGAAATCTTTGTGATTTAATGGAATATATTCCCTTGGGTTTTATAAAATGCTTATGATACCTTAACCCTTTAGGTATATTTATATATATATATCACTATTAAGTGATCCATACAGATAAGTAGTAACAACATTCATGAGATGCATTTAAATAACTACCAGGTTAATTAAGTATCTAATAAATAATTGTATCCATTACAGGAGGATAAGTTTTCCTCCTAATTCATTTCTGGTCTTTGTGGGAAATATTGAGTTACAAGTCTAGTTTTGCCTTGTAACTTCATTTGCACATTTCTTTTCGGATAAAAATTCATTTGTATCTCATATGTTTCACATCTTTAAAAGTGATAACGATTGATCCGAAAACTTTTCTTTTATCAAGCGATTCTAATTCAGCTCGTATTGCTCCTTTCCATTGAACTCAATCATGTCCATTTTCTATATTCAATGACAGATTTTAGTTCCAGATCATCATCTTTATTCATTATGTCATTGTAACATTATATGAAAATATCTCATAGAGATTTTAATTTTATTTCGGTTCAATAATATTGCATAATTTATCGCAATTTTAGTATTTTCATTTATCAATATCCTCTGCAGAAGGAATATTGATTTGTGGTTCTTCTTGAACACTTTCTTTTACCTCATTATCAGCTGATTTTCTTTTTCGAGGATTTTTATCTTCGGAACCAATTGATCTTCCACGTTTGATGCGTGGCAAAGACTCAATAGTGACATTATTGCCAGCTTTTGGAATTTCAATTCGAGCTGGAGCATTTATCGCTGGTATATATGATTTAGTCACTTCTTTTTATATCTGTAAATGCATAAAGTAATTAATTTGCAAGATCTTGCATATGCATTATTTTTGAACTTTCATTTCACATTCTTTTGTGCGAGTTCAATATACCTTAATTGATGTTCACATCATGAAGCACCATTTTTTTTTATTTCTCCCCCTAATCTAGGGAACAATGTTTTATTAAAATGATAATCAGCAAAACGTGCTGTAAAAATATCACCCATCATGGGTTTAGTATATCTTATGATTGAAGATGTTTTATATCCAAAATATATTACCATCTTTCTTTGAAAAACCATTTTATTGTGTTGTGGTGATATAATTGGAACATACATTGCACAACCAATGTTCTAAGGTGGAAAATATTTGGCTCTTGGCCAAAATCAAGTAGTAAGTGAAAATATTTATGACTTCCACATGGTATAATGCGAATTAATGTCGCAGCATGTAAATTTACATGTCCACATATAAATATTGAGATATTTGTACTCATTATCAATTGTCTAGTTATTAGCTGTAAGCGTTTATCTATTGATTCAGCTAAACCAATTTTGTGTATGCACATGAGCAACTGGATGTTCAACAACAATCCCTGTAGATATATAATGATCATTAAATGCTTGAGATGTTAACTCACCAGCATTATCAAGTCTCATCCTTTTAATGGTGTAATCAGAATAATGTGTTCTCAATTTAATAATTTGTGCAAGAAACTTTGCAAATGCCATATTACGGCTTGATAAGATACAAATATGAGACCATCCGCTAGATGCGTCTATTAGAACCATGAAATATCAAAATGGTTCACATGATGGATGAATTGGTTCATATATCTTACCTTGAATTCTTTCAAGAAATATTTGTGATTCTTTTTCACAATATACTTTTCATTAATCACCATATGTGCTTTTCACTAATCACCATATGTGTTTTTTTTTTCTTTCATAAATCACCATATGTGCTTTTTCATCATATATCCTTCTCACCATATACGCTTTTAATCATATGCGCTGTGTTTTTTCACCATATGCGTTTTTAATCATATGCGCTTTTCATCATATGCGCTGCGCTTTTCATCATATTCGCTTTTTATCATATGCGCTGCGCTTTTCATCATATTCGCTTTTTATCATATGCGCTTATCATATGCGCTGCGCTTTTCATCATATGCGTTTTTCATCATATGCGCTTTTTATGTGAATAGTAATTTAATTAATTTCGTTTTACTATTCATATGAATTAATTTCGATTTACTATTTTGTTAATTGAGTAATATATATACATCATATACTTGTGACTCCGAAGGCTCAAATGAATTTGAACATATAGTTATATGTTGTACCTTGCACATTAATTTTCAGTAGAAGCTTTAGATGCATATTTTTTTCTTGATGAACTATTTGTTTCATATCTAGCTTAGGCAATTATTGTGAACATTTAGTCCCTATAAGAGCATTTATCTTTTAGACTTTTAGTTGATTTGTACTTGTCACAATTAGGGATAGCACCCGCGGGTCGTGGATGCGGATTCATTGGATCCATCACGCGTACCCGCAGATTTTTTTTTAAATCAAATAACTGGAAATTTGGATTATTTTTTTATTATTTTTTTTTTAAAAAAAACATCCAATTGAACCCTTGTTCGTTGAAACAATTTGACTATCTTTTTAACTCCCCATTATTAAACGGGTCATTTTGATGCACACTCTTTAAAAAAAATAATAATTTGTTTTTTAAGTTTTATTATTCAACCTCCTTTTTTCAACGGTCACGTTTTTAACAAAACATTTGACAAGTTTGGAAAAAAATTTTGTTTTTACTTTGCTTTCCCCCTTTCTGTAAAATTCATTTAAACACTTTCTTTGTTTTAAAAAAAAACTTCCTCTTTTTTTTTTTTACGTTACCCGTAAATTATAAATATATAAAAAAAACCTTTTGTTTAAAAAAAAAACTTTCTAGTTTTTAAAAGGCCACTTGACTAATTTTTTTAATTCTTTCACAACATCCGATATCGTGATCGTGATCTTTCACCAAAGCAAGAGATATTCTTGATAAACTAAACACTGACTCGTGTTTGGAATTATCGGCCACAAAAAAAAAATTCATTTGATGAAAGTATATTTTTTTAATTATAGAAGGAGACCACTTCATTTTCAATACTTCATTTTTGATAAAAGCTACTCCATTTTACCATTCTTTTTTTTTTTTTTCTTATTTTAACTTTTAAGATTTACTTTTAATAAAAACACAAACTACTTTTTTTATTTTAACTTTTAAGATTTACCTTTTAATAAAAATACAAACAACTTTTTGTATTTTAACTTTTAAGATTTACTTTTAATAAAAATACAAACTACTTTTTGTATTTTAACTTTTAAGATTTACTTTTAATAAAAGTACAAACTACTTTTTCTTATTTTAACTTTTAAGATTATAAATTTAAGAATAAACATTAGTATGCATGAAATAAATAATGATTAATTGCATAAGTAATCTTAAATGTTAGATAACATATAAAGACCTCATCATATTCGTATTGATCGGAATTAATCTCGACCCATGGTACCGTGTTGTCAAATGACGTGTTGCGTACATAAAGTACCGTGTTGTCAAATGACGTGTTGCGTACAATCATGAGGTCTTATTAACATAAATATAAATGTTAGTGAAGTTAATAAGAGTTAGATTACAGAAAATATAATTCAGGCGGTATAACCGGCCATATATAACTTAAATAACATAAATATAAATGTTAGTGAAGTTAATAAGAGTTAGATTACAGAAAATATAATTCAGGTGGTATAACCGACCATATATAACTTAAATAACATAAATATAAATGTTAGTGAAGTTAATAAAAGTTAGTAAACATAAATGATAGTTAGGCGACAGTGTCGACCATATATAATTTAGGTGGCAGAGCCAACCATATAATAAGAACAATACAAATGCACTAAGAACTTAATAAAAATTAGTAGTTCAAAATGTTAGTAGTCCAAAGTTTGATATATTCGAGTCTGAAAATTATCTATAATTTCATACCTTGATCAGTGACTCGTGATCGTTTGAGATATCCTTTGATTACACTAAGCTCATCGTGCTGATAACGTGTTATAATTCAGTAGGCTTATAACTACCTTTAATGGTTATAAGAACAAAGAGAGAAAAAGAGAGAAGAAATATTGATATTGATATTTCAAGAGAAATGGTGCACCTTAAATGGTTACCATACATGTCTATTTATAGTATAAAATATTACTATGCAAAAAATATAATAATAATAAAATTAACATTCAATCTAGATATTTTATAACACAATCTAACATATTGTAATTTGTAAATGATTCCCACTTTTTTTTAGCTTATCGGTGAATAAAGACAAAATTACATATAACATCCTATGGTTTGACCCAAATTTCATGTGGAGTTTCTAAACTTTTTTTTTACGTGTGGGTCCCCATATTTTACTCCCTTTTTATGAGGGTTCCTGTGATTTAGCGATTGTGTAAAGTACGCAGGTTACTCACACGACTCCTCGTAAAACGAGTATAAAGTACAAGGACTCTATATGCCAACAAAATTTTTAAAATTTAAAGAAATATGGCATAAACTGGGAGGCCTCTGTGATGTTGTCATGAGTATATTCAAATATGTACTTGAATATTAACTCAATTACAAATTACAAATAATGGCCTATGTCTTGAATACTTGTTTTTGCAATTGCTACCCTATTATAAGTTTTTCTACATTTTTTTTGTTAAAATAACTACAACATATAATCAACTATTTTCATCAATTGATGAAAAAGACGAAGAAGAAATACAATTGATTCAGACGCAAGCCAAGGCTCTCAGAAGCACTATGATGTTCCTTAAAATTAAACAAACGATCTGAGCTAACTAAACTCGAGCTTTGAGGAATAATTGTTAACCCATAATTATAATCCATGTATCTTTGTATATGAGCTCAACCCATGTTCTAGTATATTCTAGCCTTAGGGTTTATTGCGATATATGTCTTGTATCTTGTAATGCAACATTGATGATTGATATACGAGGTTTACATCATAACATGGTATAATTATGGGCTAACAACAATTACACTAAAACGCACAAGGGGCACAAACATAAACCACAACGAATGCAAAATTCATATCTAACCAAAAACTACTAAAATAGAAACGAACCAAAAACGCTAAAAAATTACCCGACAACCGGCTTTACCTTTACTCTTACCTTCCCGAGTCTTTATGATCGGCTTAACAAGCACACCATCAACCTTCAAACGATTAAATTTCTTACCTCCCCGATTTTTAATTGATGATACCTTTGTCGAAGCGTTACCAATTCTAACACCCGGCACAGGAGTAGGAAACGAGCTTTCCTTCTCAAAACTTTCAAAACAGTCGAGGTTCCTATCCACTTCATGGTAAATTTCACACTGACGTAGTAATTATATTGTGCAAATAAACATAGCGCAATAAAATACACCAAAAGTTACACATGATTGATTAAACAATTTAGAAAGATTAGTCAGGGACCTTTATTATTAATGAAACCAATTGAATTGAATTAAAATTAGAAAGAATGCTAAGAAATTACTCTGAGTGAAAAAAAAAAAAAAAAAACCTTATTACTTATTCTACTATCCTTTCAAGCCTTGTAACCAACCTCCGGTTACCACCACCACGGTGGTTTCCGATATCTCCACCACCTCCAACCCCATCATAGGATGACGCTATCATCTCATTTTGATCACAAAACACCAACGGGTCAACCCGTTTAATACAACAACCACATCTCACTTTACCGTCATCAACCATAAGTGCCTTCCCAGCTTTAACCGCTGACGAGACCATATCATCAGCCGTCAACCGTTTGTTTAACCAACTTGATGGTAGCTCAAAGTAAAGCTGACCTGGTTGAAGCTCATCTTGTTGACTCATGGCCGTCACATAGTCATTATAGTCCATCTCATCGGCGTTACAAATGAACGAACATGGTTGGTGAACAACCTTGAACACCTTTACCGGTGACCGGAATTCTCTAAGTTGACCGTCTAGAAGGATTAGTTTGACGGTGGTCGTGGCGGTGGAATCGGTGTCGTAGCATGAGGTGCAAATGCCCATTTTATACAGTATATATTTTATTATTAGATCATTAATTGGTGTTCAAAGTTATGATAAATGAACGTGTTTGTTATAGATATATAATGTATACGATAGGTTTTATTGTTTCTGCAGTGTGTAATGATTTTTTTATGTTGACGTCGCTATTGATGTTGCTTTTGGCTCATTTATATGTTTTCTTGTAACTAGTGAGACGATGGGATCTTATGTTCATTCATTTCAAGGTCAATAATCTTGAATTCTTATATTTGTCATTTAAAACATAATTCTTTAGTTAAATATAAACATAAACGTCATTGTTTAATTGGTAGGAGCATAGGAGCAGGAATTATAGATGTTGCGTCTATCCCTACCTTGTGGGAATGGGCAATGAATCACATAGACCGGATTATGTTATATACACACATTCATATCCATTAATTAAAGATTCATTTACATTCATATTTTATGTTAGATATCTTTTTAACCTAATACTGTTAAAAGTCATAGTCTGTTACCAGATTATGTAATTACTTATTAATAAGTCGTAACATATAGTCTACATTTTCTAAATTACATAACTGACTAGTTGTTGTAATTCTATATATATATATATATATATATATATATATATATATATATATATATATATATATATATATATATATATATATATATATATATATATATATGGTGAAGATCCAGCGCTAAGTAGGTATAAGTGGGATAAGGGGATAAGTGATTTTGCGATTTTTATATCTCGAGTTCTACAGCTCCGATTTAAAAAAAAAAAAAAATTGCTGGTATCTATTTTCAGTGTGCAGATTCAGAATTTTTTTTTTCTTCAACTGGAGCGTTAAGATGTATCTAATGCATGCTATCCGCTGTTTTGATGCTGTTTGATGCATGTTAACTGTCTTTCATGCAGCAGATGCATCTTAACAAAAAACAAAGAAAAAATTACTTTTGATTAAAAAAACAGTGTTTAGGGTTTGTGCTAAAACGTGTATATATGGCAGGGACACGCTAACCCTGTGTGCCGTAGCACCCACCAATCCCACCCCGAAAGAGACCTGTGCCGGAAAAGTACCTCCTCCCAGTACCCACAGTGGCGGCAAGAGCAATTTTTACCCCAGCTAGCTAGACCCCCGAAAACACTTCACAAATTCCTCCCGGAGGAGAAATAATTCCATGCGGAGCGCCCAGACTGAGAATCGAACTTGCGCCTTCCTTGTGCTAAAGCTTCCCCCACTGTGGGCCCAGGGATCAAAGGCATCGGGTACCACTGAGCTAGAAGCTCGTTGGTAGTGTTTAGGGTTTAGTAATTAGGGTTTAGGGTTTAGAAATTAGGGTTTTAGAACGAGTTTTTAAACGAACGGTTTAGAGTTTAGGGTTTAGGGATTAGGGTTTAGGGTTGAGGGTTTACGGAGTAAACCCGAAAACCCTAAACCTTAAACCCTAACCCCTAAACCCGTAAACCCTCAACCCTAAACCCTAATCCCTAAACCCTAAACCCTAAACTCTAAATCGGGCTAAATCCTAAAAAAAAACTCAAAAAACGTTAACATGCATCGGGTGCATTTTAAGCTCATGTTAAAAAAAAAAAAAAAAATTATGAATCTACACAATGTCAGTAGATTACGGAATTTTTTTATTTTTTTTAAATTGGAGCTATAATGTAAAAGATATAAAAATCTCATTTTACTTATCCCCTTATCCCAAAAATATCACTTATCCCTTGATCTCCCATATATATATATATGATATGATGACACAAATAAACACCATATACAAAGGTGTCTTCGGACAGTGGCAAGATAATCAACCGTCCAGAGATCAAAAATTTAGAAGGATCCAAATTGTTTTAACATATATATGTGTGTGTGTGTGTGTGTGTGTGTGTCATTTTCTTAAATTATTAAGTAAATTAAAAAAATCAACGTGTAGAATGATTCATTTTTTTATTTTTGCTCTGGGCCTTTTAAAATGTTAAGATAGTCATGACCATAGATATTAAAATATGATCATTTCTAGGGTTCGTTGATCAAATAAGTGTTAGATATGGCGGCAAATGTCCCATTATTAAGATTATTAAATATTAAAAATTTATTGTAATGAAAAAGTGAAAAGAATATATGTAATTTTAATGGAGTAGTATATATATAACTGAGAGTAATTACGATGATATATTTATATTTATAATATAATATATATATATATATATATATATATATATATATATATATATATATATATATATATATATATATATATATAGTGGTAGGATCAAGAGGGAAGTAACCATTCGGGGGGAAGCGAGGGGAAGCAAAAACTTTTTTTTTTCGTTTTTTGAAAAAACTTTGTTCACGAACATTATAGATGAGATGAAAATATGAACATTTAGTAGAGACACTTTGTGATAAATATTTTTATTTTGGCGGGAAAACGCTCGAAGAAGTAATATATAATGTGATGACCCGAAAATTTCTGACCAAATTTAAACTTAATCTTTTTATGGTTTCGACACGATAAGCAAAGTATGTAAAGTTGAGTCACAAAATTTTGGAACAATTTACATGAATGCATTTGACCTTTGACTATTCCTGACGATTCACGAACAATTGTGTGTAAACAAATATGTATAAATATAAATATAAGTATATGTAATAATTTGAATTAATAAAATTAACTTAATTAATTAAGTTAGTTATAAAAATAATTCGCAAGATAAAAAGTTGTTATTAAAAATGAAGCTATACGTAAATATATATATAAATTCTATTATTAAGTAATATATATAAAATGTATAAATAATAAATATACAATAAAAGTTATTATTATAATTATAAGATAGTATATTTTATCTAAGTGATAAAACATGTATATAATACAAGAATAAATTTATTATAATAATATTGCCATTACTTTTAATGTTAACAATGTTAATAATGTTAATTAAAATATATAAATAAAAATTCATTATATATAAATTATTAAAGTTAATAGTATTATTGTTTTTATTAATAATATGAGTATTATTATAACTAGTATTATTACCTTTTAATAATATTGTTATGAATTTTATATTCATATTATTATGATTACTAGTATATTATTATAAATTTTTATTATTATTAAGAGTATTATTATTATTGTTATGTTTATTAATTAATAAGAGTAATACGTAAATACCGAAATATATATAGACATATAGATATATATAAATACAGAAATATAAAATAAAATATCAGATATAAATATATATAATATATATTTATACAGATACCGTATATAATCTATAATATTATTACTTATTATTGTTAACTAATATAATTATTATTATAAATTATATGAGTTATAAAAATCAGGAACATTAATCTAATTCAGTTGCAAGTATCCATCTCTCTATAGTTATTTTTTTGTTTTCGGTCTTTATAAATCGTACGAATCTAGATTTGATCACAATATAATCCAAATTCAGTTGATATCGTGATCTTTTTTTATATTTTATTTTTATTTTTCTTTTATACATGCTTTAAAATAATGGTCGACCAATTTCACTATAAGTCAGTCTAATTGTTTCGGGTTATCAGTTAATTCATTCAGTTCTCTCAATTATCACTATCATGTATCAATTAAAAACACCCTTAACAGCTGTCAGATAATCAAATTCAACAGAAAAGTCGAAGAACACAGTTTAACCTCTGTACGTGTACATTTTTATTCAATTCATCGAATTCTTGACAATTTTAAAAATCTAAAAATGCAGTTTAGTTATAAATCTCTTGTCTAAACTATCTGCAAAGTTTCAAGAATCAATTTAATCTATCGAGTTCGAATTTTGAGAGTCAAAGTTTTAAATGAAAAAGTCAACAATTATTCTTGAGTTAAATTCGAATTCATTTTTACGTGTTACGTCCAATTGATGATTCAAAAAGATTGCATAAACGATTAAACACCTTTTTCATGTTATACGCTTTGACTAAAACGTCCTTAAATTTCGAATTTGAAATTGGGTTCATCGTTATGTTTTAAAAACTGTTACAGCTCCTTTTATATTTTTTTTTTCTGTTTTGATAAATCAATCAACTCTCATTCAAGTCGTTTTCGATTCAATTTTTAGTCTCAATTCAAATCTATAACTTATTGTTGTTATTGATTATTATTGTTTGCTTAAAATTTTATGAAATTTAAAGAAGAAGTAGAAACAGAGATAAATACGAGTTATTTATATCTGTTAATTTATTTTTTGTTTTATTTTTGTTTTCAATAAATTCAAACATCCAACATAAATGATTCTTGATACATTTGAAAGTTTTAAAACCAAAGCAAGTATGAGTCGATATGCATAATGGGTTCTGATTATGTTTTATCTTACAAAGAAGTGGAAGAAGGAAAACAGAAACAAAAACTATGTTAAATATATTTCGGTTCTGTAGTATTTCAGAAAATGGGCACAGCCCAGCTGGTTAAAGTGTTTGTCGGGGAGCGAGAGGTCTAGGGTTCTTTTTACAGAAGCTTTTATTTAAAGGGTATTTTTTTTTAAATTCTATTGTTATTATTATTATTATTATTATTATTATTATTATTATTATTATTATTATTATTATTACTATCATTATTATTATAAATTATTATTATGTTTATTATTATTATCATTGTTATTATTTATGTTATTAACACTAATCATAATTAGTATTATAATTATCATTATTAATACCATGATTATAAGTATTATAACCATTATTATAATTATTATCATTATTAATGTATTTATTATAAATTTTGCCATTTATGTATTAGTTATCATTATTATTATTATATTATTATGATCTTAGCTATAACTAAGAATATTGTTATAATTATTATTAATATATATATTATCAACTAATATAGTGTATTATCATTATTATTATGTAAACATAAATACTATGATTATTATTATTATTATTATTATTAGTATCATCATTTTATTACCAAGTAACATCATTAAATATTAATAGTATTATTATTATTATTATTGCTACTAGCATTATAATTAATATTAGTATTAATATTATAGTTATCATTATAAGTATAAGTATTATTGTTTATATTATAATGAGTATTATTATTAAGTAATTACTAAAATCACTACCATAACTATAATTAACAGTAAAATTAATATTTTTACGATATTATTATTATTATCAATAATATCATTATTATTATCACTAATAGAATTATTAACATTATTATCCTTATTAAAATATTAGGTAATATCATTATTATCATTTTTATCACTACTAATAGTAATTAGCATTAATATAATTTTAATAAACAAATGATATATATAAAAATATATATATATATGTAATACATATAACATAATAAAAATTAATATTTCTATATATAAAATGAATAAATGAAACATATAAATTATTAATATAAAAAGGAAATAACTAATAAATTTATATACATATATATAAATTCGTTCGATTACAATTATGTGTATTAATAAATATACAAATGATATAGGTTCGTGAATCCGAGGCCAACCCTGCATTGTCCAATATAGTCATATGTATTTTTACTACAAAATACATTAGGTGAGTTTCATTTGCTCCCTTTTTAAATGCTTTTGCAATATATATTTTTGGGACTGAGAATACATGTGCTGCTTTTATAAATGTTTTACGAAATAGACACAAGTACTTAAAATTACATTCTATGGTTGAAATTTTTAAACCGAATATCGCCCGTCAAGTCTGGTAACCTAAGAATTTAGGGAAATGGCCCCTGATTGACGCGAATCCTAAAGATAGATCTATGGACCTTGACAAGTCCCATTCGGGGTACGAATGCTTTAGTACTTCGAGATTATTATTAAACAGACGAGAGGTTCTGTTTGGGGATATTCTATGCATTAAAGTTAACGTCGGTTACCAGGTGTTCAATCCATATGAATGATATTTTTGTCTCTATGCATGGGACGTATGTTTATGATAAATGGAAATATGAAATCTTGTGGTCTATTAAAATTATGAAATGATTATTTATGATAAACTAATGAACTCACTAAACTTTTTGGTTGACACTTGAAAGCATGTTTATTCTCAGGTATGAAAGAAATCTTCCGCTGTGCATTTGCTCATATTAGAGATATTACTTGGAGTCATTCATGACATATTTCAAAAGACGTTGCATTCGAGTCGTCGAGTTCATCAAGAATATTATCAAGTCATTTATAGTTTAGATATATTATGAAATGGTATGCATGACTTTCGATGTAATGAAAGATTGTCTTTTCAAAAACGAATGCAATGTTTGTAAAATGTATCATATAGAGGTCAAGTACCTCGCGATGAAATCAACTGTTGTAAATCGTTTATAATCGATATGGACTTCATCCGGATAGATTAGGACGGGTCATGAAATATAACAATTATCGTGTTTTTCGAGCGTATTTTGAGGTTTTAGCTATTGGGGTTTAGATATTAGGGTTTAGATATTAGGGTGTATAGGGTTTAGATATTAGGATTTAGAAATTTAGGGTTTAGGGTTTAGATTTAGGGTTTAGATTTAGGATTTAGATTGAGTTTTTAACACGAACGGTTTAGAGTTTAGGGTTTAGGGTTTAGGGTTTGGTGTTTTGGGTTTATGGAATAAACCCAAAACACCAAACCCTAAACTCTAAATCGGGCTAAATTTTACTTCACAAAACATGAAGAAAAAAAACGTTCATATTCTTCACGAACAATATTATCTTGAATGTTATTTTTGTCGATCGTTTTTCCGCCTAAATAATAACATTCATCACGAAGTGTCTCTTCTAAATGTTCATATTTTCGTGTGATCTTGATGCCGGAAAAAAATTTCAAAAAAAAAACAAAAAAAAAATTTGCTTCCCCCCGCTTCCCCCCGATTGGTTACTTCCCCATTGATCCTGCCCATATATATATATATATATATATATATATATATATATATATATATATATATATATATATATATATATATATATATATATATATATATATATATATATATATATATATATATATATATATATATATGTATATATATATCATATTTTTATATATTAATTATGTCAGATGAAATCGAGTTAATCCATGAATTACAAATTGTCATCCATATCCGATCCAATAAAATCCATATCCATATCGAATATTTATCAGTTATTATCATCAACATCCGTTTTAAGCAGATCAGAACTGATGAATATCCAATCGAATGTTCATTGCAATCCCTAATTCCCTTCTACCTTCATTAGTAAAGGGGGATGATACTCACTCACTCAATATTATTGATCCATACACATCTAATTGACTATTATGTCCTTACAATAATAGATGTTCAAGTCCCAAAATAAATTTAAGGTTATTATTGTAAGTTTTATGATAAAAAGTGTATATAGATTAAAAACTAGTGTGTGAGTATCACTTCCCTTAGTAAAGGTGTTTGGCACAAGTAAAATGGGTAGCGCGAATAAAGACCAAGTAATTAAATGGAGCACTGGTTCTTTTATTGGCGCTGGTTGGCAACGAGTTTGGGTTTCACATGTATTTTTATTTTGTAACTTGTATGTTTTATATTTGTGAAAGGAAAGTGAAAGAAATGACCAAGTAATTAAATGGAGCGCTGATTCTTTTATCGGCGCTGGTTGGCAACGAGTTTGGGTTTCACGTGTATTTTTATTTTGTAACTTGTATGTTTTATATTTGTGAAAGGAAAATGAAAAGAATTAATACTGATGTATAAGTTTAGTTAAAAAATATTAAAATATGGAGTGATCTTAGAAAGTAAACTAAAACACTCTAAAATTCATATTCCAATTCTTTTTGGACTGGACTTGATAAATATATCAGCCCAACTCCTTACTACTTCAGGCGGGATTATAGCCAAAATGCTCATTCCCAAACAAATTCTTGCGCTGGAGCCCCAAAAAAAAAAAAATTCAGGTTGCCCTCGCAAGGCGCAAGAAGACTTGCGTCTTGCCCTCGCAAGGCGCAAGTTTGCGTCCTTGCGTCTTGCGAGCTTGCGACCTTATCTGATCAGAAACACGATTTTGTGAATAAGATTTCGTCAGATATCCTAGATTTTTATGGATAAGATTTTTACCCTATTTATAGTATGACCCTGGAACTTTGATTTCACAGTCTCATAACAATTCCAACCTTGTGCAATTCATTGATTAAAGGCACTTTAAGGTACTAATTTAAGCATTTTCTTCACTAATATAACCAAGCGCAAGGACGCAAAGACGCAAGGTCGCAAGAAATCAATACTTTGCGTCTTGCGTCCATACGCAAGGTTAGATTTGCGTCTTTGCATATAGTATGATTAAAAAGAGGAATAAAACAGAGAAGCTAAATTTAAAATACCATTGCATTAACCCGAATGACATACTCCAAAAACACTAACAAAGTAGTACAAAAGGCCCTACGACCTAGTTTATTACATGATCAACCCAATTATAAAATTTAAGCAGCATACATAATCTCAGCATTCAACACCTCCCGATCAGAGGGATACACCAACTCATCTTCATCAGCAAAGAAGTTGTTCAACAACATGCCATAGGTCAATCCTCTCCCACCAGCTGCAGGCAATCCCGTCATCCGATTAGCAACCACATATGCCAGATTAATTGGGATTAGTTCGAGCAAACACATCAAAATCAAAACTTCAGTTACATATAGCTCCACATCAGCATCATCTCGAAACATGACATTCCTCATGATGACCGTCATCATCTGTTGATACTGGTTTTGAATATGTTCTTCCCTGATAATGACAGGACCACTGTTTTTCATGTCAAAACCAGGTTTACATAGTCCCGAAACAAAACCAGAAGTTGAGAATGAATTTCCTGTAGCTGACCTCCTCGGGGCATTTTTCACATCCTTGCTAAGACTGAAAAACTTGAAATCTCCATCTGGAATATCCAGAATCTCAGCAAACTCCTCCAACGTCCAATCGTAGGAATAACCAAACATGTTCACGTGAACACATTTCAATTTACGTGGATCAAACACATAGTTTGCATAAAATTCCCTAACAAGTTTGGAGTAGTACTCATTAACTCGATAGAGAAAAGCTCCAGCATATATTCCCCGCCAGTACGCAGAAAAACTACCTTGAGCAGCAACGTAAAGATCAGTAAGAATGGGACGTTCGGCTAATAGTCGTCGTCTTTCAGTAACTTGTTGTTCTGACTCTCCTTGTGAAACTCGGTGTGAAGCTCTAGCTCTTCTGTCCATGGATATTAACTGAGATTAACTGTAAACAACAAAATAATTAAAAACAATCATCATTAACACAAATAATAAATACTAAAATTAGTGAAGAAAATGCTTAAATTAGTACCTTAAAGTGCCTTTAATCAATGAATTACATAAGGTTGGAATTGTTATGAGACTGTGAAATCAAAGTTCCAGGGTCATACTATAAATAGGGTAAAAATCTTATCCGACAAAAATCTAGGAAATCTTACTAAATCTTATCTGAAAATCCAACATCTGATCAGATAAGGTCGCAAGCTCGCAAGACGCAAGCTTGCGCCTTGCGAGGGCAAGACGCAAGTCTTCTTGCGTCTTGCGAGGGCAACCTGGCAATTTTTTTTTTTGGGGCTCCAGCGCAAGAATTTGTTTGGGAATGGGCATTTTGGCTATACTTCCCTACTTCATGCTCTACATCCAACGGAATCAATAATCAAAACCTTGATCAATGGTTTTACTTCATACCACTGCATCCAAACGAACCATATTCTCCACCCATCAACCTGCACTCTTGGCAAAGAATCTGAAGCACTTACCAACAAACCAATCTGAAACACCATTTTCACCATCATTTCCTGAATATCTCGCTATGATTATGTACTATCTAAAATTCTAAACTTTTTTCATCCGTTCGTTCCGACCGACAATCATCCCGGAATAATAGAAGAAGTTAGCGAACTTCGCGCTCGAGTAATCAATTTGGAGAATATGATGCAAAATCTACCAGCTTCAGCAACATCACCGGCACCAACAGTACCATCAGTAACAGCACCAGTACTATCAACAATACATGCCTCAACATCTCATTCTGTACCTCGAGTATAATTATCGTTCCACGAATCGTTCTACATCATTTATCTTCTTTCGACATGGCAATTATATAATCTCTAATGTTTTAGAGATTATATATTCTTATTATAACGGTAAACCAAATGAGTCTAATATCATATTGACTCATTAAATCCATGATTACATCTGAAGAAAATATATATGTATATATGTTTTCATAAAGATTGTAATTAAAAATTCTTTCGTACAAACTGCTAATGATGAAAATATTTTAACGGGTAGGTAATACCCGAGGAATATTTAGATTTCACATTAATAAGTTACACTGTACATTCTTCGAATCTAATTCAACAGTCATTCACTATCCTACTTACAACCACCGATATACGTATCCGTTCACCGCAGAATAATCATTTTCATTCAATTTCATATTTGGATTTTGATCTATCAGAATTCAACAAGTGGCATAATGAAGAAAACATTGGACAAAATAAAATTTGTTAGAAACAAACGAATTAACTATGAGAAATTCTAATAAGAATCCACGCTAACAAAATCCTAGCTAATTGTTCCTAGCTAACTGATTACATTTTATTTATTGCAATTTAATTATAGCAATTTACATTGTCGCAATTTTATTTATCGTCATTTAATTTCTGCTATTTACTTTACGCACTTTATTTATCGTCATTTAATTTCTGCTATTTATTTTACGCACTTTAAATATCGGGACACGTATACAAGGTCTTGACATATCATATCGACGCATCTATATATATTATTTGGAATAACCATAGACACTCTATATGCAGTAATGCGGGAGTTAGCTATGCAGGGTTGAGGTTGATTCTACAATAATATATATAGTTTGAGTTGTGATCGAGTCTGAGACGTATACGGGTCACGACACGTATTAATTAATTCGAATATTATAAATTAAACTATATATGAATTATTGGACTGTTAACTGTGGACTATCAACTGTGGACTGCCAACATTGGACAATTTAAAATGAATTAAAATATTGATTATAACATATAAAACTAAACAATTCTTCAAGTTTGCCACTTGATTTCATCTTAAACCTCGTTTGTATCTCGACGATTACAATCTGCGTTCAAACCTTTCATGATTCTTGAAAACACCTCAATCGAGAGGATGAACCAACCGCACTTCATCTACGGAGGAAAGATTTATGTATATAGTATTGCACCTGAGAAACTCTCGGCAATTAAGTAAAAGTTTAACACGCAGCCGCGCCAGATCCTTTGGCATTTATTAGCAAAAATAACTTTGCTATCCCTTTTCAAAGTAGCCAATTTTGTCACAGCTCCAGCAAGTCAACTTCGACTTTTCATTCGAAGTAGCCTTACTATAATCCTGATATATACGATTACCCTTTTGATACCGGAGAATTCTTTTATATTACCAGCTGACGTACCAGCCACCTCGTTGCTCCTTGGCTCAAATCTCTACGACAAATCAATATATTTATCTATTGAAGTCTTATCATGAACTCATCGGTATCTTGTAACGATAATTACCATACCAAGTACCGGAAGGCATCAATCGATAATCTTGAAATTCTCAACGATTCTACGACAACAATTTATATATATAAATATTATATATATATATATATATATATATATATATATATATATATATATATATATATATATATATATATATATATATATATATATATATATATATATATATATATATAACTTCTATCTCCTGGATTTACGAATTCCAATTCTGAAATTCTGAAAAGCACCCAGTCTACAAATTA
Organism: Rutidosis leptorrhynchoides; assembly: GCF_046630445.1. Taxonomy (NCBI): domain Eukaryota; kingdom Viridiplantae; phylum Streptophyta; class Magnoliopsida; order Asterales; family Asteraceae; genus Rutidosis; species Rutidosis leptorrhynchoides. The sequence goes on from NC_092333.1 coordinate 720,329,097, forward strand.
ATGCTCTGAATTTTGAAAATGTTGAATGAGGCAACAAAAACTGTAAACGACCTCAACAGCCAAAAGTTGATGATAAAGAATTGTATGTTGGCAAAGCTCAGAAAAAGTTTGAAACTGAAAAACTGATTGAGCAAACTACGAAGGAGTCTCTGAACAAATCACAAGGACCAAACTTGTACATTAAGAATTCTGATGATTCTGTTTCTGATGAAAGCTTTAGTGAATACCTTGCTACTGACTCCAAACTCTTGAGGACAAATTTTCTTCACCATCCTCCGATATTAGAAATTCCAAGATATCATCGTATCTTTCATTATAAATATCCTCCATATTTCTGAAGATATTTTTATAACTACTCTTATCTGAAATCATTAATCTCTTCGTACTATCAGTGTTACATCATATAGAAACTGTTAGTTTCTATATTCTGTAAACTTTCGAGCTTAAAATATGAATGTTATTGAAGTAATACTGGGAACTGATGCATGAGTTAGTATAATATAATGACACTTGATCAACGTGATTATATTACGGTAAGTCATGCTAAGTTTCTAATGGAACGTGATGATTCACAGATCATAACGTCATCATGTGCCATGTTACATAACTCTTTCATTCTGCTTAACTTCTGAACATATCAAGAAAATATATTCTTGATAGTTCTATTCTCAGTAATTATGGTAATTTGACAAATCAAATCGTGATATTACGTTCTTTCTTGTTTAGAACATTAAGTTCCTTTAAAACTCCATGCTTACGAATTCTGGACCGTTACTCGCTTTACTAGAGGTCGGGAGGATAATAAAAAGGCAAAGAGCTTCAAAATATAAGAGAAAGTATAAAGCCCAAGGACGACACAGAGGTTACAAACTGTGGATATTAATACGAATAGCAATATAGAGACACGGTATAATTAAGAATAGTATCACCCCAAGGTTATATTAAAAGTAAACAGATTTTTCTGGTGGGAGATTGAAAAGAAAGATGACAGAAATGATAAATAGGAAAATATTAGGGATTAGAACTGGACTAAGCATTTTCACAATCTTTTGGATGTATGAACTAAGAAAGAAAGTATAGGAATGGTGAGAATAATGGAACGGAGGAGTTTAATTTATAATGGAAATATCAGACAGAGTAATCGAGGCAGATCACCGTATTTAATTATAGAAATCTTAATTTCCTTACTCACCAACAAATCAAATCTTATAGATTTCAAAGATTTTCTTTAAATCCCTTGAATTCTGGAATTCAAGCAAGACAACGTCAAAAGCTAACACGCACCTTAAATTCTAGTTCAACCGTAACCACGTCAAAAGTTAGGACGAATCTTGAATTCCTAATTTCACTCTTTGGCGATAGCTTCATTCGTACTCTTCGAATAATCGAATTATTTTATCTATATTACTCAATGATGATAAAACTCTATTTATCAACTCATATTCGTCATGAAAACATTTTTATTGTTAGCCATGACCACCTCACTCAAATTTTGGGACGAAATTTCTTTAACGGGTAGGTACTGTGATGACCCGGGAATTTCCGACCAAATTTAAACTTAATCTTTTTATGGTTTCGACACGATAAACAAAGTCTGTAAAGTTAAGTCACAAAATTTTGAAACAATTTACATGAATGCATTTGACCTTTAACTATTCCCGACGATTCATGAACAATTGTGTGTAAACAAATATGTATAAATATAAATATAAGTATATGTAATAATTTGAATTAATAAAATTAACTTAATTAATTAAGTTAGTTATATAAAATAATTCGCAAGATAAAAAGTTGTTATTAAAAATGAAGCTATACGTAAATATATATATAAATTCTATTATTAAGTAATATATATAAAATGTATAAATAATAAATATACAATAAAAGTTATTATTATAATTATAAGATAGTATATTTTACCTAAGTGATAAAACATGTATATAATAAAGAATAAATTTATTATAATAATATTGCCACTACTTTCAATGTTAACAATGTTAATAATGTTAATTAAAATATATAAATAAAAATTCATTATATATAAATTATCAAAGTTAATAGTATTATTGTTTTTATTAATAATATGAGTATTATTATAACTAGAATTATTACTTTTAATAATATTGTTATGAATTTTATATTCATATTATTATGATTACTAGTATATTATTATAAATTTTTATTATTATTAAGAGTATTATTATTATTGTTATGTTTATTAATTAATAAGAGTAATATGTAAATACCGAAATATATATAGACATATAGATATATATATATAAATACAGAAATATAAAATAAAATATCAGATATAAATATATATAATATATATTTATACAGATACCGTATATAATCTATAATATTATTACTTATTCTTGTTAATTAATATAATTATTATTATTAATTATATGAGTTATAAAAATCAGGAGCATTAATCTAATTCAGTTGCAAGTATCCATCTCTCTATAGTTATTTTTTGTTTTCTGTCTTTACAAATCGTACGAATCTAGATTTGATCACAATATAATCCAAATTCAGTTGATATCGTGATCTTTTTTTTTATATTTTATTTTTATTTTTATTTTTCTTTTATACCTGCTTTAAAATAATGGTTGACCAATTTCACTATAAGTCAGTCTAATTGTTTCGGGTTATCAGTTAATTCACTCAGTTCTCTCAATTATCACTATCATGTATCAATTAAAAACACCCTTAACAGCTGTCAGATAATCAAATTCAACAGAAAAGTCGAAGAACACAGTTTAACCTCTGTACGTGTACATTTTTATTCAATTCATCGAATTCTTGACAATTTTAAAAATCTAAAAATGCAGTTTAGTTATAAATCTCTTGTCTAAACTATCTGCAAAGTTTCAAGAATCAATTTAATCTATCGAGTTCGAATTTCGAGAGTCAAAGTTTTAAATGAAAAAGTCAACAATTATTCTTGAGTTAAATTCGAATTCATTTTTACGTGTTACGTCCAATTGATGATTCAGAAAGATTTCATAAACGATTAAACACCTTTTTCATGTTATACACTTTGGCTAAAACGTCCTTAAATTTCGAATTTGAAATTGGGTTCATCGTTATGTTTTAAAAACTGTTACAGCTCCTTTTATATTTTTTTTTTTCTGTTTTGATAAATCAATCAACTCTCATTCAAGTTGTTTTCGATTCAATTTTTAGTCTCAATTCAAATCTATAACTTATTGTTGTTATTGATTATTATTGTTTGCTTAAAATTTTATGAAATTTAAAGAAGAAGTAGAAACGGAGATAAATACGAGTTATTTATATCTGTTAATTTATTTTTTGTTTTATTTCTGTTTTCAATAAATTCAAACATCCAACATAATTGATTCCTGATACATTTATTGTTATAATTATTATTAATATATTTATTATCAACTAATATAGTGTATTATCATTATTATTAAGTAAACATAAATACTATGATTATTATTATTATTATTATTATTATTATTATTATTATTATTATTATTATTATTATTATTATTATTATTATTATTATTATTATTATCATTTTATTACCAAGTAACATCATTAAATATTAATAGTATTATTATTATTATTATTGCTACTAGCATTATAATTAATATTAGTATTAATATTATAGTTATCATTATAAATATAAGTATTATTGTTTATATTATAATGAGTATTATTATTAAGTAATTACTAAAATCACTACCATAACTATAATTAACAGTAAAATTAATATTTTTACGATATTATTATTATTATCAATAATATCATTATTATTATCAATAATAGAATTATTAACATTATTATCCTTATTAAAATATTAGGTAATATCATTATTATCATTTTTATCACTACTAATAGTAATTAGTATTAATATAATTTTAATAAACAAATGATATATATAAAAATATGTATATATGTAATACATATAACATAATAAAAATTAATATTTCTATATATAAAATGAATAAATGAAACATATAAATTATTAATATAAAAAGGAAATAACTAATAAATTTATATACATATATATAAATTCGTTCGATTACAATTATGTGTATTAATAAATATACAAATGATATAGGTTCGTGAATCTGAGGCCAACCCTGCATTGTCCAATATAGTCATATGTATTTTTACTACAAAATACATTAGGTGAGTTTCATTTGCTCCCTTTTTAAATGCTTTTGCAATATATATTTTTGGGACTGAGAATACATGTGCTGCTTTTATAAATGTTTTACGAAATAGACACAAGTACTTAAAATTACATTCTATGGTTGGATTATTAAACCGAATATCGCCCGTCAAGTCTGGTAACCTAAGAATTTAGGGAAATGGCTCCTGATTGACGCGAATCCTAAAGATAGATCTATGAACCTTCACAAGTCCCATTCGGGGTACAAATGCTTTAGTACTTCGAGATTATTATTAAACAGACGAGAGGTTCTGTTTGGGGATATTCTATGCATTAAAGTTAACGTCGGTTACCAGGTGTTCAATCCATATGAATGATATTTTTGTCTCTATGCATGGGACGTATGTTTATGATAAATGGAAATATGAAATCTTGTGGTCTATTAAAATTATGAAATGATTATTTATGATAAACTAATGAACTCACCAACCTTTTTGGTTGACACTTGAAAGCATGTTTATTCTCAGGTATGAAAGAAATCTTCCGCTGTGCATTTGCTCATATTAGAGATATTACTTGGAGTCATTCATGACATATTTCAAAAGACGTTGCATTCGAGTCGTCGAGTTCATCAAGAATATTATCAAGTCATTTATAGTTTAGATATATTATGAAATGGTATGCATGACTTTCGATGTAATGAAAGATTGTCTTTTCAAAAACGAATGCAATGTTTGTAAAATGTATCATATAGATGTCAAGTACCTCGCGATGAAATCAACTGTTGTGAATCGTTTATAATCGATATGGACTTCGTCCGGATGAATTAGGACGGGTCATGAAATATAACAATTATCGTGTTTTTCGAGCGTATTTTGAGGTTTTAGCTATTGGGGTTTAGATATTAGGGTTTAGATATTAGGGTGTATAGGGTTTAGATATTAGGATTTAGAAATTTAGGGTTTAGGGTTTAGATTTAGGATTTAGATTGAGTTTTTAACACGAACAGTTTAGAGTTTAGGGTTTAGGGTTTGGTGTTTTGGGTTTATGGAATAAACCCAAAACACCAAACCCTAAACCCTAAACTCTAAATCGGACTAAATTTTACTTCACAAAACATGAAGAAAAAAAACCGTTCATATTCTTCACGAACAATATTATCTTGAATGTTATTTTTGTCGATCGTTTTTCCGCCTAAATAATAACATTCATCACGAAGTGTCTCTTCTAAATGTTCATATTTTCGTGTGATCTTGATGCCGGAAAAAAAATTCAAAAAAAAACAAAAAAAAATTTGCTTCCCCCCGCTTCCCCCCAATTGGTTACTTCCCCATTGATCCTGCCCCTATATATATATACATATATCATATTTTTATATATTAATTATGTCAGATGAAATCGAGTTAATCCATGAATTACAAATTGTCATCCATATCCGATCCAATAAAATCCATATCCATATCGAATATTTATCAGTTATTATCATCAACATCCGTTTTAAGCAGATCAGAACAGATGAATATCCAATCGAATGTTCATTGCAATCCCTAATTCCCTTCTACCTTCATTAGTAAAGGGGGGATGATACTCACTCACTCAATATTATTGATCCATACACATCTAATTGACTATTATGTCCTTACAATAATAGATGTTCAAGTCCCAAAATAAATTTAAGGTTATTATTGTAAGTTTTATGATAAAAAGTGTATATAGATTAAAAACTAGTGTGTGAGTATCACTTCCCTTAGTAAAGGTGTTTGGCACAAGTAAAATGGGTAGCGCGAATAAAGACCAAGTAATTAAATGGAGCACTGGTTCTTTTATTGGCACTGGTTGGCAATGAGTTTGGGTTTCACATGTATTTTTATTTTGTAACTTGTATGTTTTATATTTGTGAAAGGAAAGTGAAAGGAATGACCAAGTAATTAAATGGAGCACTGATTCTTTTATCGGCGCTGGTTGGCAACGAGTTTGGGTTTCACGTATATTTTTATTTTGTAACTTGTATGTTTTATATTTGTGAAAGGAAAATGAAAAGAATTAATACTAATGTATAAGTTTAGTTAAAAAATATTAAACTATGGAGTGATCTTAGAAAGTAAACTAAAACACTCTAAAATTCATATTCCAATTCTTTTTGGACTGGACTTGAAAAATATATCAGCCCAACTTCTTACTACTTCAGGCGGGATTATAGCCAAAATGCTCATTCCCAAACAAATTCTTGCGGTGGAGCCCAAAAAAAAAAAAAATTCAGGTTGCCCTCACAAGACGCAAGAAGACTTGCGTCTTGCCCTCGCAAGGCGCAAGTTTGCGTCCTTGCGTCTTGCGAGCTTGCGACCTTATCTGATCAGAAACACGATTTTGTGGATAAGATTTCGTCCGATATCCTAGATTTTTACGGATAAGATTTTTACCCTATTTATAGTATGACCCTGGAACTTTGATTTCACAGTCTCATAACAATTCCAACCTTGTGCAATTCATTGATTAAAGGCACTTTAAGGTACTAATTTAAGCATTTTCTTCACTAATATAACCAAGCGCAAGGACGCAAAGACGCAAGGTCGCAAGAAATCAATACTTTGCGTCTTGAGTCCATACGCAAGGTTAGATTTGCGTCTTTGCATATAGTATGATTAAAAAGAGGAATAAAACAGAGAAGCTAAATTTAAAATACCATTGCATTAACCCGAATGACATACTCCAAAAACACTAACAAAGTAGTACAAAAGGCCCTACGACCTAGTTTATTACATGATCAACCCAATTATAAAATTTAAGCAGCATACATAATCTCAGCATTCAACACCTCCCGATCAGAGGGATACACCAACTCATCTTCATCAGCAAAGAAGTTGTTCAACAACATGCCATAGGGCAATCCTCTCCCACCAGCTGCAGGCAATCCCGTCATCCGATTAGCAACCACATATGCCAGATTAATTGGGATTAGTTCGAGCAAACACATCAAAATCAAAACTTCAGTTACATATAGCTCCATATCAGCATCATCTCGAAACATGACATTCCTCATGATGACCGTCATCATCTATTGATACTGGTCCTGAATATGTTCTTCCCTGATAATGACAGGACCACTGTTTTGCATGTCAAAACCAGGTTTACATAGTCCCGAAACAAAACCAGAAGTTGAGAATGAATTTCCTGTAGCTGACCTCCTCGGGGCATTTTTCACATCCTTGCTAAGACTGAAAAACTTGAAATCTCCATCTGGAATATCCAGAATCTCAGCAAACTCCTCCAACGTCCAATCGTAGGATTAACCATACATGTTCACGTGAACACATTTCAATTTACGTGGATCAAACACATAGTTTGCATAAAATTCCCTAACAAGTTTGGAGTAGTACTCATTAACTCGATAGAGAAAAGCTCCAGCATATATTCCCCGCCAGTACGCAGAAAAACTACCTTGAGCAGCAACGTAAAGATCAGTAAGAATGGGACGTTCGGCTAATAGTCGTCGTCTTTCAGCAACTTGTTGTTCTGACTCTCCTTGTGAAACTCGATGTGAAGCTCTAGCTCTTCTGTCCATGGATATTAACTGAGATTAACTGTAAACAACAAAATAATTAAAAACAATCATCATTAACACAAATAATAAATACTAAAATTAGTGAAGAAAATGCTTAAATTAGTACCTTAAAGTGCCTTTAATCAATGAATTGCATAAGGTTGGAATTGTTATGAGACTGTGAAATTAAAGTTCCAGGGTCATATTATAAATAGGGTAAAAATCTTATCCGACAAAAATCTAGGAAATCTTACTAAATCTTATCTGAAAATCCAACATCTGATCAGATAAGGTCGCAAGCTCGCAAGACGCAAGCTTGCGCCTTGCGAGGGCAAGACGCAAGTCTTCTTGCGTCTTGCGAGGGCAACCTGGCAATTTTTTTTTTGTTTTTTGGGCTCCAGCGCAAGAATTTGTTTGGGAATGGGCATTTTGGCTATACTTCCCTACTTCAGGCTCTACATCCAACGGAATCAATAATCAAAACCTTGATCAATGGTTTTATTTCATACCACTGCATCCAAACGAACCATATTCTTCACCCAAACAAAAACCCTCTCACACTTTTGCTCTGCCGCTTCACCATCATTCGACGATGACGAAACCACCGTCACCACCACCATCTCAATCCTCAAACACCACTGTTCCAAATCCCGCTGATCAGAACTCTGCACACTCTTCCCATCCGGTTTCACTCCCTCACAGTTTTCACAAATAACCCTCCGACTTCGCAACAATCCGCATTTAGACCTTCATTTCTTCCAATTCACTATCAATTACTCTCTATGTCAACACTCTCTCTTATCCTACGCCATTATTATTCACACTCTTGCCCGTTCCCGCCAAAAATCATAAATTCTAACCTTAATTCAAACCGCAATTCGAAAATTCAACAACGAAGATGAAAACCCCAAACTAGCTTCAAGTTCACCGCCTTTGATCTTCAAAACGTTAATTAAAACTTACAGATTATGCGATTATGCACCGTTTGTGTTTGATTTGCTGATTAAAGCCTGCATTCGATCAAAACGAATTGACCGAAATCATGTGAATGTTGCGTTCGAAAGGTGTACATCCCTTAATCAGTACTTGTAACAGTTAAATCATGCCTGTATCTAAGCATTATGGAAGTGTAGCTGGTTATGTCTTTTATTATGAGCTTTTTTGAATTAATCGCGAAATTGGTGGTAAAATGGTTCAAGTTGTTGTACCTAATATACATACATATAATATAATTATGCATGTTTTTTTATAGAGATGGTTTAGAAATAAATGTGTCGTTGGTCCCTCAATTTTACCCCAAAAAGCTAACAGCGTCCCTCAAGTTTTTTTTGGCTTTCAGCGTCCCTCTATTATCACTTTTTTTGATTACGCATCCCTCCGTCAACTTTCTGTTAAAAAATTTCGTTAAGTCATGCCATGTGCCTTGCATGTGAGGGTAAATTCGTCTTTTTACTCTTTTTTTCACTAAAATCGAGGGACCACCGGTGCAAAAATTCTTATAATTTATATATTTTAAATTTATAAATTCTTAAAAATTATATCCCATCTTCTTCATCTAAACAAACCTTGTTCTTCCCCAAAATTACAAACCCTAATTTTTTTTACAAAATAAAACTAAAAACTAAAAACTAAATATAAATCAACACAAAATGAATTTATCCCTAACTATACCTAAACCAAGACCCGATCTACCAAATCTACAAAATCTCAAAACACTTTCATATTCAACATCGAGAAATCTCAAAACATTTTCATATTCAACAGTTCTGTTTTTCATTATCCACCAACAGCATCAAGTGCATTACTTTGAGCATGAATGGGTTGAATAGCAGATTCTAAACATGGTAACTTTGATTAATCTCTTCTCAGGTGTGTGGTCCCACTTTATGTATCGATGACCCTAAAGCTTCACGTTTATCTTAATTAACTTTTGATAGATTCCCTGCAGATATCAAATTACCTATCCGTAACTCACCCCTTGAACCTATACAACCACTATTTGTTTTGGATTGGGATGGGTTCAAGTTTGGTATTTATTCGGTTTCGCAAGTGAGAAAAATGATCGACTATATTGACCAACAAGATCCATCGCAACCTACTTTATGGTGTAAATACGCCCCTATAAAGATCAATGTTTTCATTTGGCGTTTGAAGTCACGCCGTCTTCCTACTAAGCTTAACTTGGTGGCGAAAGGATTGGAATTAGATGATGGGATTTGTTGTGTATGCTCTAATGATTTTGAAGATGATTTGCATTTATTCACCAACTGTACTGTGATGACCCGGAAATTTCTGACCAAATTTAAACTTTATCTTTAAATGATTTAATGTTTCCGACACGATAAGCAAAGTCTATGAAGTTGAATCACAAAATTTTAGAACTGTTTCATGTATTAAATTACATTTGACTGCTCTCGACGATTCATGAACAATTATATGTATGTATATATATATATGTACAAGTAAAAACGACTTTCCTACCGTAAAACACTATTTGCTACAGTAAAACACTATTTGCTACAGTGAAACCGTATTTTGCTACAGTGCTACAGTAAACACTATTTTGCTACAGTAAACTACTATTTGCTACAGTAAACCACTATTTACTACAGTAAAACACTATTTGATGTCGACGAACTAGCAAACAAAAACAGGATAAGGCGGCCATGCGATCGCATGGCAAAAACACTGAAAACTCATGCGATCGCATGAGGTACTGTAGCAGGCCACATACTATAAAAGCTCGATTCATTCCTCTGTATTATTATTTTTTTATATTATTATTATTATTATTATTATTATTATTATTATTATTATTATTATTATTATTATTATTATTATTATTAAGATTAATATTATTATTATTAATCTTATTATAATATTATTATTAGTAGTATATATACCTAAAATACTACGACGAGGTTATGAGCGTGTCACCTTCAAAATGGATTTTTGAGCGGGATAGAGCTAAGGAAATTATGGGTTATTGCCAAGGAGGTTATGGGTAATGTTCGAGGGTATATTTGTGAATCAAATCTAGTGTTTATCATCTCTGTTGCGTCTACGTATTTTCCTACAATATTGAATCTCAATATTGATACGTAAGCACTCATATTTTATCTTTTATACATTAATTGTGTATCCATGTCTAGTGCTCGAGTATATATATTTATGCATGCATGTATGCTAAATTTCATCGTTAAACAGTTTATAATGAATCACGAATTAAATACATATATTACTGGTAAAAGGTATATGATATACATGTTTTTGGAAAGCTGGCGAAAAATCAATAACTTTTCATTTAGATATCGAATAATTTCGATGAACGGATTAAAAGATATGATCAACTGAATTATGATTAATGTTAATTGAAATTGCTTTTGAATCTATAATTAAGATTTAAACAACTTGTTTACGAGATTGATAAATTGGATTTTTGAATATTACCAACCGAGTAAATGAATCCTTATATAAGGTATGTCTCGTTTTGTTGAACTATTGTCAAAATTGACTTTTTGAAACGACTTTGGATAACTTTTGTATGTCGATCTCGAGCATTAGGATTGTTATACACTATGACCTGACCTAGCTTGATAGACATTTATTGACCAACATATGTTCTCTAGGTTGAGATCTACGGTTATTTGGTAATCCGAGTTTCGATCACATTTTGGTGAACGACTTTATATGCTGCTAAGGTGAGTTTCATTTGCTCCCTTTTACTCATTACATTTTTGGGCTGAGAATACATGCAATGCTTTAATAACTGTTTTACAATATTTATATGCGTGAGTTTCATTTGCTCCCTTTTACTCATTACATTTTTGGGCTGAGAATACATGCAATGCTTTAATAACTGTTTTACAATATTTATATGCGTGAGTCTCATTGCTCCCTTTTTAATTGCTTTTGCAATCTATATTTTTGGACTGAGTATACATGCACTTTATTTTAAACAATGGACACAAGTACATACTAAATTCTATACTGAGTTTGAACCGAAAATCCCTTAGCTTTGGTAACTAGTAACTGCCGGTTATAAGAACTGGTGGGCGCGAGTAGTAGTATATGGATCCATAGGGCTTGATATCCCCGTCCGAGCTAGAGCACTAGCCTTTTAACGGACGTATGCTATTTGAGAATCGTACACGTTGGTTTGCGTGTATTATTAAGATGATTATACAAAGGGTATAAAATATATATACGTTAAGTTTAGTTACCAGGGTGCTCAATTTCGTAGAATATTTTGATAAACGTTTCTGGATGAAACAACTGAAAACTTGTGATTCACCTTTACATACAGATTATACGAAACAATAAAACTATGAACTCACCAACCTTTGTGTTGACACTTGTTAGCATGTTTATTCTCAGGTTTACTAGAAGTCTTCCGCTGTTGCTTATATGTTAGACAAGCTATATGCATGGAGTCTTACATGACATACTTTTCAAGGAAACGTTGCATTCACCAAATCATCACCATGTATCTTATTTTGACTGCTGATGTCATGCGAGGTGTATATAAAATAGTTTATATTTTACTAGGAAAAACTATTAAATACGATACAATTTTACACAAGATATTTATTTATTTATAGAATGGATATACTTAAACCTTGCTACAACACTTATAGGCAGTGTACCTAATCGTACAGTAGTGTAGTTTTTAGTAAGTCCGGTTCGTTCCACAGGGAAATCTTTAAACAAAGCTCAACGCTATATTAGTTTACTTTTATTAAAAATACAAATATATATATAAGTAATATTATTATTATAAAGGGGGGTTTTTACCGTTTAATGACCGGTTTGTCGATTTTAAGACTTTAGTCGCAGTTAAAACCTAATGTAAAATATAAAATAAATACAAGACTTAAATTAAAGCGTAAAGTAAATAACGATAATGAAATTGCGAATAATAAAAGTGCGATAAAATAAACTTGCGATAATTAAAAAGTACGATAATTAAAAGTGCGATTAAATAACAATAAATAAAAGTGCGATAATTAGAAGTGCAATTAAATATAAAATAAAGGAAATTAAATATGAAATAAAAGAATTATGCTTATTTAAACTTCCGTAATCATGATGTTTGACGTGTTGATTTTAGTTTTATGCCCATGGGTTAATTGTCCTTTGTCCTGGATTATTTAATATGTCCGTCTGGTTTTTGTCCATAACAGTCCATCAGTCATAAATATAAAGTGCGAGTGTCCTCATCAAATTATTCTTATACCCGAAGTTAAATATTCCAACTAATTGGGGATTCGAATTGTAACAAGGTTTTAATACTTTGTTTAATGAATACACCAGGTTATCGACTGCGTGTAAACCAAGGTTTTACTACTTTGTTAACAATTACACCAATTACCCTTGAATGTAATTTCACCCCTGTTTTAATTATTCTAGTGGCTATTAATCCATTCCCGTGTCCGGTTAAATGAACGATTATTCGTACATATAAATACCCCGCCCATCGTGTCCGATCGAGTGTATATGGTAATTTATAGGGACGCCCAATTGTAAATCTTTATATTAACATTAACAAACTCTCATTTAATTAAACAAATATAAAGCCCATTAATAGCCCATAGTCTAATTTCCACAAGTGTCGTTCTTTTGTCCAAACCCCAATTATGGTACAAAGCCCAATTACCCAATTTTAGTAATTAGCCCAACATCATGATTACTTCATTTTAAATAAGCATAATAATAACTTAGCTACGAGACATTAATTTAAAAAGGTTGAACATAACTTACAATGATTAAAAATAGCGTAGCGTTACACGGACAGAATTTCGACTTACACCCTTAAAACATTCGCTAACATACCCTTATTATTAGAATTAAAATTAAAATTAAAATATAAATTATATATATATATCGTATAGATAGAGAGATAGATATTGTGTTTTTTTTTTGTGTCTTTAAAACTCGCAGAAAACTTGCTTTATATAGGACCTGACCAACATTTTTACTCCATGCGACTCGCATGGATTTTGTGCCTCTGGCCATGCGAGTCGCATGGCCACCCTGGATCCAGCCAAATTGGTTTGTTTTCTTCTTGCCGACGTAATATAATAATAATATATAATATAATATATAATTATATATAATTATATATATATTATATTATATTCTTGTGCATAGTAGACTAGATATTTTTGGTCCGTTGCGTCGGGCGTTTCTTCTAGGCTCAGGTCCCGGTTCCGGATTTTCGAACGTCCTTTCGTACAATTTTATATCGTGTACTTTGCGTCTTGTAACTTGTACTCTTGTCATTTTGAGACGTTCCTCATCAATATTTTGAACCTTTTTGATTGAATCTTGTACTTTTTAGCTTTTTGGACCTTTCCATCTTCAATTTGTCGAATCTGCCTTTTATCTTCACTTTTTAATATTTAAACGAATAGTGCTTGTAAATCGAACAATATCAACTAAAATCTTGTCTTTCTTGGGAAATAATGCTGTAAAATATGTGTTCATTTTTAGCCTTATCAATATTCCCACACTTAAGCGTTGCTTGTCCTCAAGCAATATAGTCTTGAAACACTTGAATCACTTCTTTATTCTTCACACTTTGTACATAAGTGACTTCAATACAGCGGTATAAACAATGATAGTAACGATGTGATTAAAGGTGGGTGTGTCTTTTTATGGTTGCCTCGGGTTTAGGTCAACGACACTGGCAATCAAATAGCCGATTTACTTTCGGTTTCCAAAGCAAAGTGCACATTTGAAAGGTGGTTTACAGTCCCACATGACTATAAAAATTTAGATCCTTAAGGAAATTGGATCTTTATGAAAACATTTGATCTTTTGAAAATTCAAGCTAGATTTTACCCTAGATAAGTTTTCTGATTTGATCCATCATTGGTGTTGCAAAATATATTTGTGGATCAATATTTTGGCTAAAACTTTTAGGTTCGTGTAATCCACTGCTATCCCGGTATCGGAAAGTACACATCCAGTTTACTTGTTCCGTATATTATCTTTCGGTAAACTACCGTCCGGTTGTAAAGGAAAGCGATGAACAAGAAACTGTTAAGGCAATGTCCCGTGACATGCAGATGATTATGGTCTTTTTTAACGTGTCGGATGCTAGAACTATCCTTGGTAGGAGCAATAGTAAAGATCATCCTATAATTTTTCGGTCTGGCACAAGGTCCTGTCTTCGACCATGCTATGCAACCACCGTTCTTACGGTTGACACCCGATTTAGTTCAGGTGACCTAATGAATTCCAGGTGAATTCCTAGGATTTTACGTTCAATGAATGTATTGAAAATGGATTTTCAGAAAACAAATCGGTTTGTAGTTTTGATCAAAATATTTTCTCGTTCAAGCTCGAGTTTAGATATCATTGAATTCCATGAGTTTGAATTCTCAATCTTTAAGGTCAATCTCAAGGATTGAGTAATATCAGGCTTAAAAGCTGATTTTTAATCTTTAAGGAGATTATCCTTTCTGGGGATCTGATTCATTAGTCTTATCAAGCTAATTTGCACGGTGCCTCCCCATTGTACGAGATAAATCCTTCTCATGGTTAGGATAAATCTGACCACTTGGCGACCCTGTTTAATGCTGAGGTCCGTGGATTTCCTGCTGATTTTAGTGATGACTTTTCTAGATTTTTCGTCAACCTACAGCTGGTCTGGACGACAACTTCATGACCTAAATCAAGAAGCGCGTGTTTTTTTCGGAAGACTTTACTTCCTTTTAGTGATGGAATTGATTCATCGTGTAGATCCATCTTTTCTTTTCTTTCATCGGGTAAAACAGTTTAGTTTAGTCCAAAGCAAAAGTATTTTCAGTTATTTGTTACAGATATATGTGACATATGTTTAAGATAACTTGGTAAATTTTCCCACACTTGGCTTTTATTTTCCTTTTTATCGTCCTCTATTCCATTTTAAATGAATTTTGACATTTTAGTTTGTTTCTTAATTTATGTTCTTTCTGAGATAACAATAATTTCGGTGTTAAAACCTAGTTTTATCGTTCATAAATATGTATAAACATGATTTGAATTCATTTAATTGAAAAATTTTACTAGAATTGGGTAGTCAGTATATAAGACTAGGGCTGTTCTTTTTTATCAGAGAGCACTAGATTCTAATACAACTACTGCTTTACTAGTATTTTTAATGGTAACCAAGTGTATAAAGTAAAAAATTTTAAAATCCGAAAGAATTTAACCCCTTCCCACACTTAAGATCTTGCAATGCCCTCATTTGCAAGAAATCAGAAACAATTTAAATTATTGAGGGTTATTAGTGTAGAAAAATGATTAAATTTTACCAAAGTTTCAAACATATTGTCGTTTGATTGTTGAATGATAAATGGTGCACGTCATTTGTTCATTCCGTCTTGTTGTTATTTCACATATATTTTGCATCTTTGTCGTCAAAATTACTTGCTTTTGCTGAACTTAATGCCAGTCTTTGAAAACGCGTTGTTTTACCCTGTTTTGTGCATAAAATAGAATACATACAATACAAATATAATCATACATGCAATTTGAAATGGAACTTTGGCATCCCACTTTCAAACTATAAGAAAAATATTAGTACACAATAATAATAAGAATATCAAACATTACATAAACGTAATAAAATGTTAAGTGTTTAAAATAAAAATAAAAATTATAAATTACCAACTTATCTCTACTGATCAGGAGGTGGGTTAGGAGGAAAATTAGGATATGGATCCCAATTCATGTTCGCGTCCGGGTTCCATGGCTGATTATAGGTGAACTGGTATGCTGCGTCATAATCATATGAATCATAGGGTGGTCTCATTTCTGGCTGATGTGCGGGATAGTATGCGGGTCGGGTCGGATAATACATCTCGCCAGGCTGCAACTGGCTTATAATTTGGCGCTGATGATAATCCCATCGGCCATGCTCTCGTTGCCGGGAATGCTCGTAGTCATTCCGACGTTGCCATGCCTCGTACTGCATATGCCTATCATAGTTTGTCATGTATTCATCCTCCATACGAATGCCTAAATCAAGAGCAGTCTCCCGAACAACTCCTATAATGTTGTTCGCCTCTTCCATTTCGTCATCCGAACCTCTTTCTACCTGTCGCTGAGGTCCCTCGTAACGATATACCCGACCACGTCTCATCAATAATACCCTTGCACCGTGATAAAGGTTTGAACTTATAGTTTCACCTTCGTCCTCTATTTCGTTCATTGGACCCCCTTGGTGCTTATCCACACCTAAATACTCTCCAATGAGAGTAATGAAAATACCACCACCTATAATACTCCCCGATTTCATCCCCGAAACTACATTAGCGAGATAATAACCAACACAATAGGGAATGTTAACGAAACTCCTCGGGTCTCTAATACACTTGAGGTAGAACAAATCGTTTACGGTCAATTTCTCCTTATTCTTACCCCTTTGTGTAATTGTGTTTGCTAAGAATCTATGAATCACCCGGAGTTCAGCTCTATCTATATCTAAGTATGTATGATTTCCACTGGCGTGAAATTCATTAAAGTGGGACATACGCCTCCAGACGGCGTTAATATCAAATTCCCTATCTATCCTTTCTCCTTGGGCAATCAGGCTATTACAGTCGGGGCTCAAAAGTTCAGCAGGGGTGTAAATCTGTAAGGCCCTGGCTAAATCTATCATGGACATTCTGTACATGCGTCCACCTAACAGAAATCTAATAAAGCTTCTATCATCTATCCTCCTAACATCACTGTTTAACTTAATAGTACTAAGTAATTCTATACACCATTCCCTATATATGGTTCTACGAATGGAAAATAGGCGCATCCAATCGTTAAACTGAGAATTACCATACCTTTGCACCAATAATTCCCGAATCGGTTCGGCAAGGTCAACTGTTTCCAAAGGTACCCAGTCAATTGCCCTTGGCATTTCAACAACCTTAAAGTAGAGAATGTGCATGTTCTTTTGATAATCTGGATACTCTATCCAACATCGATCAAATCTCAGATTTGGGTGTAACTGATCTTCATTAATGTCTAAGCTCAGAATCATTTGATGTGGAGCGAATTGACGAAACTGATTCATGAATAATTGATCTTGATCGTGATAAGGAATATGTTGCTCCTCATGTTCTTCTTCTTCTTGTTGCATATGTTGTTCTTGTTCATGAAACATTTCCGGTTCGGGCTCTGGTTGTCTGGACGATGATGCACCGTCCGTATCTGTATTTCTCTGCAAAACACATTAAACACAAAATTTGTGCATCCAAATATGCATTAGTGTTAGCAAAATAATAACTTGAAACAATTATGATGACATGTTCAATTCATAACACATTTTATACACATTTTCTTAACAATAACAATTCTACACTTTTACATACGAAAATGTGTACAATGTTTTATCACATTTAAACTTTTAAACATGTCAACAATAATCATTATAGCAATTAAACACTTGTTACATGGCATTCAAATCAAACTAGTGCTCATTTTCATATTTTTGTCAAGTCTACACTTTGTCAAATAAGCATATACGAAAAATGTACATCAAGTTCATAAGCATTTATCTCAAATAACATGCCAAAATAATCATTACTAGCAATGAAACAAGTTTAAAATGGCCTTTACATTAAATTATCCAAGTTCATGAATTTTTTAGACTTAAAAAGTCTACTTTAATTCTCAAAAACATGTTTAGGCTCAAAGTTTGGATCAATTAACTACCTAAACATGTTACACTACTTAATTTAGCAACAATTCATGACAAAAATCGGCCATAACCTGTTTATATCAAAAAGCCCCAAATTGCTCAAGAACACAAACCCTAGATTCTTAAAAATTTGAAGTTTTTAGCTTCAATTTATGTTAAATAGCTTCAATCTAGGATATACATGCATAATATAACAACAATTTAGCTCTAATTACACCTAAAATTAACAAAATCAAAATATAAAATTTCTAGCTCAAGAACACAAAAATTCGAATTTAAAGAGATTAGGGGTGAAATCTTTACCTTTCTCCTGAAGGGGTTGAGACTACTGAATCTAGGCATGATTGTTGTGAAGTTTTGCAAGAAATTTGGTGAAAAATGGCGGATTTTTTGAGAGTATTTGGGTGCAAGTTCGTGTATATGTGTGTGTATTGTGAGAAAGAAACAGGCCGCTGGAACTTTTTGTATCTGACCAGATTTTACTCATCATGCGAGTCGCATGATATATGCCTACACCCCATGCGAGTCGCATGGGGTCTGATTTCTGGTATTTTAATTTTTTTTTTTTTTTTTTATTATAATAACCTTATACTTTTAAAACTTAGAATTAATAAAATTTTAAAATTTTGTTTCTTTTTAGGACGAGGTCGTTTCGGGACGATGCCCTAGTCCGTCCCTCGACAAAATTTTAAAATTTGTCAATTTCAAGCAATTGTTTTAAAAGCTTAGATTTTTGGATTTTTTAATTTTTTTGGCATACTTTAAATCAATAAGATTAAAAATAATGATAATAAAAGTTCTCGTCCCTCTCTCGGGTAAAGCAATTTCGGTTTAATGACCTAGTCTTCAACTTACGACGAATTTTAAAAATCATATTTTTAACTTAATGAGATAAAGTAAATTTTTGTTTTTAAATTCACACAACTTAAATATGAAATTCAAAATTAATATTAAAAATTCACACCAAACTTAAAATTTGAAATGCATAAAATTAAAAATTCATATTTTAAAAATTAAAAATTCACACCAAACTTAATTTAAAAATTTATAAATTCATATCAAACTTATATTAATTTTTCAAATATTTACAATTTTAAATATATTGTTTTTACAGAGTTTACAATATTAATTTAAGATTTAAATATTAATTTTAAATATGGTAAAAATAAAATTAAAAATCTTTTTGTCTTTTTATCCCACTTTAATCAATCAAATATTATCAAAAATATGCGCCCCTCTTTTCGGTAAAGTAATTTCGGTTCCAAGACCTAATTTGACTCATGACGAATTTTTGAAATATTTTGGGTTGATTGATTAAAGATAGTTATACCTTAAGAATAAACGTTAAATTTCGCAGTGATGTAATAAATTTTTTGAATGATATCAATAATTTCGGTCGCCAAACCTAATTTTATTCAATACCAATTTAATACTTTTTAGCGAACAAATTAGCGTTTATTATCAAAAGGTTAAAAATAAAAAAAAATAAAAACTGTACAAACATACCTGTGAAATAGATTTCTTAGTTATATGATCTATTCCATTCATAAGATAGTCGGTTTAATTGATTTTCCATGGCTGCATAGGCGTAACCTCGAGCATTCAGTGTCTTTTCTTCTAAACATATGAACGGTCCGTCTCTGCATAAAGTAACAAATTCGGTATTTGAATAGGTTTGATTATTTGAACATTTACCTCCATGTGACCATTTTCCGCATTTGTGACATCGTTCTAGGTGTCGTGCTCTTCTTTTCGCTGCGGATTTTGATTTTCCTTTACCAAATTGTAACTTATTATCTTCGCATCTGGATTCTTTTCTAACTCCGTCCATTCTTTCTCTGATTATTGATACTAATTCACTCGGTAGTATGTCATTATTACGTTTAGTGATCAAAGCGTGTAGCATTAGACCATGGTTTAGTTCACAGGCAGTCTTCATTTTGTAAAAACCTAAAAAAATAAAAATTCAGAATGGGGGGAGAAGACTAGTTCTTTAGGGTCTGCTAGGGAAAGACCATACGTGTTCCATTTTCGAGAACTACACGAAAACAGACAATCTAACTCTAACAGAAATACATATTATCCTTTAAAGACTTGATTCTCCCCACACTTAGTTAGCTGTGGTGTCGAAATTGTGATTAACTTCGTTGTCGACTTCCATCGGACCATGTATGTAATGTTTAACTCTGTGACCATTAACTTTAAATTCAATCCCATTTGAATTTATCAATTCTATCGTTCCGTATGGGAAAACTCTTTTGACTATGAATGGTCCAGACCATATTGATTTCAATTTTCCAGGAAATAGCTTGAATCGTGAATTGAAAAGAAGAACTCTGTCTCCTTCTTTAAATTCTTTTGAACTTCTGATTCTTTTATCATGCCATTTCTTCGTTCTTTCTTTATAGATTAACGAATTTTCGTATGCTTCATGTCTTAATTCTTCTAATTCGTTTAGTTGACTTAATCGTAGACGTCCGGCTTCATGTAAATCAAGATTACATGTCTTCAAAGCCCAAAATGCTTTGTGTTCAATTTCTACTGGAAGATGACATGCTTTTCCATAAACAAGTCTAAAAGGTGTGGTTCCAATTGGAGTTTTGTAGGCTGTTCTAAAAGCCCAGAGTGCATCCTCCAATTTAATGGACCATTCCTTTGGATTTGATCCTACGGTTTTCTCTAGAATACGTTTTAAAGCTCGGTTGGTATTTTCAACTTGTCCACTTGTTTGTGGATGATATGCGGTGGAGATTTTATGAGTTACTCCATATCTTTTAAGAACTTTCTCAAGTTGATTATTACAGAAATGAGTACCCCGATCACTTATTAAAGCTTTCGGTGTTCCAAACCTTGCAAAAAGACGTTTTAAAAAGTTGACTACAACTCGTGCATCGTTAGTTGGGAGAGCTTGTGCTTCCGCCCATTTAGATACATAATCAATGGCTACGAGTATATATAGATTATTATGAGATTTTGGAAATGGACCCATAAAGTCAATACCCCAAATGTCAAATACTTCACATACTTGGATGACATTTTGTGGCATTTCATCACGTTGACTTATTTTTCCGGCCCTTTGACATGCATCACAGGATTTGCAAAGAAGGTGTGCGTCTTTGTAAATTGTAGGCCAATAGAATCCAGCTTCATAAACTTTTCTTGCTGTTAGTTGAGGCCCATAATGCCCTCCTGTTGGTCCTGTGTGACAATGGTTTAAAATTTTACTAGCTTCATCTCCAAATACACATCGGCGTATTATTCCATCGGGACAACTTTTAAACAAATGTGGATCTTCCCAGAAATAGTGTTTTATATCACTGAAGAATTTCTTTCGTCTTTGGTACGATAATCCTTTTTCAAGGAATCCACAAACTAAGTAGTTTGCATAGTCTGCAAACCATGAGATTTCTTTATAATCTATCTTCAATAGATATTCATCAGGAAAGTTGTCTTGTATGGCCGACTCATTTAGAACTTCTAATTCGGGATTTTCAAGACGAGAAAGATGATCAGCGGTGAGATTTTCTGCTCCTCTTTTATCTCGGATTTCAATATCAAACTCTTGTAAGAGTAAGATCCAACGGATTAATCTTGGTTTAGCATCTTGTTTTGAAAATAGGTATCTAAGAGCAGAATGGTCGGTATAGACCACCGTTTTTGCTAGAACGAGATATGATCGAAATTTGTCAAAAGCAAAGACAATAGCAAGGAGTTCTTTTTCAGTAGTTGTATAGTTCGTTTGTGCTCCTTGTAATGTCTTACTAGCATAATATATAGGTTGAAATCGTTTTTCAATCCTTTGTCCTAAAACGGCTCCCATTGCAAAATCACTTGCATCGCACATTAGTTCAAATGGTAGATTCCAATTTGGTGTTATCATGATCGGCGCATTAGTGAGTTTTTCTTTAAGAATATTAAAAGATTTGATACATTCATCTGAAAAGATGAATGGCGCATCCTTTTCTATGAGTTTATTCATAGGAGTGGCAATTTTAGAAAAATCTTTTATGAAACGTCGGTAAAAACCGGCATGCCCTAGAAAACTCCTAACTCCTCTAACATTGGTGGGATGTGGAAGTTTAGCAATTACATCTACTTTAGCTCTATCCACTTCAATTCCTTCTTTTGAAATTTTATGTCCAAGAACGATGCCTTTTTTAACCATGAAATGGCATTTCTCCCAATTAAGTACTAGATTTGATTTTTCGCATCTAATTAGCATTCGTTCCAGATTAACTAGACATGATTTAAATGTATCACCGAAGACTGAAAAGTCATCCATGAATACTTCCATGCATTCTTCTATCATGTCATGAAAAATCGCCATCATACACCTTTGAAAGGTTGCAGGGGCGTTACAAAGTCCAAATGGCATTCTTTTGTAAGCAAAAGTACCATAAGGGCACGTGAATGTTGTTTTCTCTTGATCCTCGGGTGCTATTGGAATTTGAAAATATCCGGAAAATCCATCTAAAAAACAATAGTAACTATTTCCGGCTAATCTTTCCAACATTTGATCTATGAAAGGTAAGGGAAAGTGATCTTTTCTGGTGGCGTCATTTAATTTTCTATAATCAATACATACACGCCATCCTGTTACAGTCCTAGTAGGAATAAGTTCATTTTTCTCATTTGTAATGACAGTCATGCCACCCTTCTTAGGTACGCATTGAACTGGGCTTACCCATGGACTATCAGAAATTGGATATATTAAACCTGCATCTAGCAGTTTAATAATCTCTTTCTTAACTACATCTTGCATATTAGGATTTAGTCTTCGTTGGCGTTGCACATACGTTTTATGACCTTCTTCCATAAGGATTTTATGTGTGCAATACGAAGGACTTATTCCTTTAATATCATGAATTTTCCATGCAATGGCTGGTTTATGAGCTTTCAACACAGAAATGAGTTGTGATTTCTCATTTTCAGTAAGAGAAGACGATATTATTACAGGTAATTCAGATTCACCATGTAAATAAGCGTATTCCAAATGGTTTGGAAGTGGCTTTAACTCTAATTTCGGAGGTTCTTCTATCGATGATTTATATCGATATCTGTCTTCTTCTTTTAGCATTTGAATTTCTTCTGTTGTTGGTTCATATCCATTAGCTATAAGTGTAGCTAACATTTCA
The DNA here is from genome assembly GCF_046630445.1 of Rutidosis leptorrhynchoides. NCBI lineage: Eukaryota > Viridiplantae > Streptophyta > Magnoliopsida > Asterales > Asteraceae > Rutidosis > Rutidosis leptorrhynchoides. Next base: position 720,352,604 of record NC_092333.1, read on the forward strand.
GCTTCATCAATTGGTTCATTACCTTCTCCTAAAGAACATTCTCCTGTTCCTTGTAATTCTGGAAATTCTTCTAATAATTCTGCATGTGCATCTATAGTTTGAATATAATAACATGTATCATCTGCAGATTGTGGTTGTTGCATTGCTCTATCAACTGAAAAGGTAACACTCTCATCCTCTATACTTAGGGTCAGTTTCTTACCGAACACGTCTATCATTGCTTTAGCCGTGTTTAAGAATGGTCTTCCTAATATGAGAGGAACTTGAGAATCTTCTTCCATGTCCAAAACAACAAAATCTACTGGAAATACTAAAGTACCAACTTTAACTAGCATGTTCTCCATTATCCCTCTAGGATATTTTACTGATCGGTCGGCTAGTTGTATACTTATTCTTGTTGGTTTCAATTCTCCAAGGTCTAGTTTAGCGTATAGTGAATACGGCATTAGATTTATACTAGCACCTAAGTCTGCCAATGCTTCTATTGAACTAAGACTACCCAGAAAACATGGAATTGTGAAACTTCCTGGATCAGATAGTTTTTCTGGTATCTTATTCAACAGCACTGCTGAACAATTTGCATTCATAGTGACAGCCGAGAGTTCTTCCATTTTCTTTCTATTCGTGATTAGATCTTTCAAGAATTTAGCATATCTAGGCATTCCTGAAATTACATCAATGAAAGGAAGATTTACATTTATCTGTTTAAACATATCCAAGAATTTGGATTGCTCGGCTTCAAGTTTTTCTTTCTTCATTTTACTCGGATAAGGAAGTGGTGGTTGGTATGGTTTAACATAAGGTTTATCCTTAACTGTGTTATCTTCATTAACCTTTTCAACTACCGGTTCTTTTTCCTTATCTTGATCAGGTTGTGGTTCTTGTGGAGTAGGATTAGTTTCATCAGAAGTTACAGGTATTTCCGGTGGTTTAAGTGTTGTACCACTTCTTGTGGTAATAGCTTTAGCTGTTTCATTTCGTGGGTTAGCATTTGTATCGCTAGGTAGACTTCCCGGTTTTCTTTCACCTATTAACCTTGCTAGGTTACTTACTTCTTGTTCCAGATTTTGAATAGAAGCTTGTTGATTTCTAAATGCTTGAGCATTTTGTTCATTGGTTTGTTTCTGAGATGTGAAAAACTGCGTTTGAGTTTCAACTAGCTTCGTCATCATATCTTCTAAATTCGGCTTTTTATCATCGGTTTGTTGTGGTGGTTTGTTTTGAAAATTTGGTCTTTGCTGATTATAAGTATTATTGGATACTTGTTGATTGCTAGGACCTTGTTGGTTGTTGTATGGAATATTTCGGTTATAATTCTGGTTTTGATTGTAAATCGGTCTTGGCGGTTGATAATTATTCTGATAATTATTTCCAGGCCTTTGGTTTATGTATGAAATATTCTCTCTTTGTTCCATTGTTAATTCAATACTGAGACAATCTTTTGTCAAATGTGGTCCTCCACACTGCTCACAACTAATTCGTATTGAGTGAATATCTTTAGTCATCTTTTCCATTCGTCGTTCCACAGCATCTATCTTTGCGGAAATGGAATCTAAGTCATGGCTAGAATCGGCTCTAGCTGCTTTAGATGATCTAATGATATCTTTTTCTTGGTGCCACTCATGTGAGTGGGAAGCAGTATTATCAATAATTTTGTAAGCATCAGTTTCGGTTTTCTTCATAATAGAACCACCAGCTGCTATATCTATGTCTTTTCTTGTAGTGATGTCGCATCCTTGATAGAATATTTGTACTATTTGACAGGTGTCTAAACCATGTTGCGGACATCCTCTTAATAACTTTCCATATCTTGTCCACGCCTCATATAGAGTTTCATTTGGTTTCTGTGTGAACGTAACAATTTCTGCTTGAAGTCTTACGGCTTTAGATGCAGGAAAGAATTGTTTAAGAAATTTGTCAATTAAAACGTCCCATGTATCGATCGCCCCTTCAGGTAACGATTCCAACCAATCTTTGGCTTCTCCCTTTAAAGTCCAGGGAAATAACATGAGATATATCTGTTCATCCTCCACTTCTCGGATTTTAATTAGTGTGCAGATCCTATTAAAGGTACGTAGATGTTTATTTGGATCTTCCTTCGGCGCACCACTAAATTGGCATTGATTAGTCACCATGTGTAGAATTTGTCCTTTGATTTCATAATCTGGCGCATTAATGTCTGGATGAGTAATTGCGTGACCTTGGCCAGTGCGTTTAGCTCTCATTCGGTCTTCCATACTTAAAGGTTCCAGATTCTCCATAATTGAATTTGTTGAATCGGTATCACTAGATGATTCTGATTTAATGGTTCGTTCCTCAACAATCTCTGTTTGAATGATTGGTGGTTCCGGAGGAAAGTTTAATGGTTCAGGATCTATGAACCGTTCCTGAATATTCTCTGGATTCTCAATTGTGAGGTCGGGTTCAAAAAATGGATTATCGGAAATTTGAACTGAAGTACTTGGTTGACTGGATGACGATTCTAAAGAAAAATCAACGGCGGTTATATTTGCTAAACGATGTCTTGATCGAGTTACAGGTGGTGAACGTACAAAAGGTGATGAACGTCTTGCTCGGTGCATTCACTGAATATCCTATTAGTTTTTTAAAAGGAAAGAAAAATTATAATAAGTTATCCAATCAATAGACTTTTCTGATTTTGCCCACGTTTCGAATAGCCAAAAGATGCAGCAGAGGGGCAGGATTCGTTTGGTCTCAATATAATTGAGGACTGTTTGGCTCCAATAACCCGGTCCACGTACAAATCCAACTATTACTACGAACCAGAAAATTTTGATGTCTATTAATTTAACCACTTAAAATAAATTTTCGTAATTTTAAGAAATTTAGATAAGAAGTAGAAAAAATTCTAAGTCCTAAAAACTAGAATGGCGAGAAATAAGAGAGAAAAAGAGTTCGTCGCAAAAGGTCGAAAAAGAAAAATGGTTGAAAAATAAAAGGTGACGGAAAAATAAAAGAAACTTATAAAAACTTAAAAATACTTAACTAATTTAACCTTATTACTACAACTAACTTAAAATTATAATCGCAAATTGAAATTACTAATTGGAATGATAATTGGTACATAGTAAAAGGTCTAAAAATATTAAAGCTTACAGGAAAAACTAAATCCCAAATAGAAATAACTAAAAAAAAAAAAAAAAAACTAAAACTTAAAAAGGCGTCGCAAAATTCTAAAGCACCTAAATCTTAGTCTAAAGAAGAAGCACTTAAGGAATTCTACGGCAAAGCCTAAAAATCTAGGAGTAAAAATGACTATAGCAAAAACTAAGTTTAAAATTAAATATGAGCTATAAATATAAATATTACGCTACAACGATTAAAAAGGGACAAAATATTAAAAGAAATAAAAAGTGATAAAAAAATACAATTTTTATTAAAATATTATTTTTATATTAATTATTTTAAAATATTAAGTTTTAAATATAATAAAACTAATTAAAAGTAGTTAAAAATAATTAAACTAAAAACTTAATTAATAATAATAAAATCAAACTAGGTTTTATAATAATAATAATATATTATACTCCGCATTAAATGCAGAATTAGGGCAAATTGGTGGCCTGGTCAAACTCCTTATGCGAGTCGCATGAAATAAGCCGGTTGGTCATGCGAGTCGCATGACTGAACTGGACTGGTTCAATTGACAGGTTCAATTTGACAGGTCACGTGATTTTTAAAATTTATTTTATATTTTCAGTTTTATAATATAAGATATAGATATATAATTTAACTAAAAACTTAATAAAATACTAAAATAAAATACAAATACTTTAATATTTTGTAAATAATAAAGAAAAACTTAAAATACACTTTAAAATATATATATTTTTTTTTATATATTTTTAATTTTTAAACAAAAATATAAATTTTACAAAAACTAATTATAACTTAAAAATTAAAAATATGGCGTTTCGCTTCGGCGATTCCCCGGCAGCGGCGCCAAAAATACTTGATGTCATGCGAGGTGTATATAAAATAGTTTATATTTTACTAGGAAAAACTATTAAATACGATACAATTTTACACAAGATATTTATTTATTTATAGAATGGATATACTTAAACCTTGCTACAACACTTATAGGCAGTGTACCTAATCGTACAGTAGTGTAGTTTTTAGTAAGTCCGGTTCGTTCCACAGGGAAATCTTTAAACAAAGCTCAACGCTATATTAGTTTACTTTTATTAAAAATACAAATATATATATAAGTAATATTATTATTATAAAGGGGGGTTTTTACCGTTTAATGACCGGTTTGTCGATTTTAAGACTTTAGTCGCAGTTAAAACCTAATGTAAAATATAAAATAAATACAAGACTTAAATTAAAGCGTAAAGTAAATAACGATAATGAAATTGCGAATAATAAAAGTGCGATAAAATAAACTTGCGATAATTAAAAAGTACGATAATTAAAAGTGCGATTAAATAACAATAAATAAAAGTGCGATAATTAGAAGTGCAATTAAATATAAAATAAAGGAAATTAAATATGAAATAAAAGAATTATGCTTATTTAAACTTCCGTAATCATGATGTTTGACGTGTTGATTTTAGTTTTATGCCCATGGGTTAATTGTCCTTTGTCCTGGATTATTTAATATGTCCGTCTGGTTTTTGTCCATAACAGTCCATCAGTCATAAATATAAAGTGCGAGTGTCCTCATCAAATTATTCTTATACCCGAAGTTAAATATTCCAACTAATTGGGGATTCGAATTGTAACAAGGTTTTAATACTTTGTTTAATGAATACACCAGGTTATCGACTGCGTGTAAACCAAGGTTTTACTACTTTGTTAACAATTACACCAATTACCCTTGAATGTAATTTCACCCCTGTTTTAATTATTCTAGTGGCTATTAATCCATTCCCGTGTCCGGTTAAATGAACGATTATTCGTACATATAAATACCCCGCCCATCGTGTCCGATCGAGTGTATATGGTAATTTATAGGGACGCCCAATTGTAAATCTTTATATTAACATTAACAAACTCTCATTTAATTAAACAAATATAAAGCCCATTAATAGCCCATAGTCTAATTTCCACAAGTGTCGTTCTTTTGTCCAAACCCCAATTATGGTACAAAGCCCAATTACCCAATTTTAGTAATTAGCCCAACATCATGATTACTTCATTTTAAATAAGCATAATAATAACTTAGCTACGAGACATTAATTTAAAAAGGTTGAACATAACTTACAATGATTAAAAATAGCGTAGCGTTACACGGACAGAATTTCGACTTACACCCTTAAAACATTCGCTAACATACCCTTATTATTAGAATTAAAATTAAAATTAAAATATAAATTATATATATATATCGTATAGATAGAGAGATAGATATTGTGTTTTTTTTTGTGTCTTTAAAACTCGCAGAAAACTTGCTTTATATAGGACCTGACCAACATTTTTACTCCATGCGACTCGCATGGATTTTGTGCCTCTGGCCATGCGAGTCGCATGGCCACCCTGGATCCAGCCAAATTGGTTTGTTTTCTTCTTGCCGACGTAATATAATAATAATATATAATATAATATATAATTATATATAATTATATATATATTATATTATATTCTTGTGCATAGTAGACTAGATATTTTTGGTCCGTTGCGTCGGGCGTTTCTTCTAGGCTCAGGTCCCGGTTCCGGATTTTCGAACGTCCTTTCGTACAATTTTATATCGTGTACTTTGCGTCTTGTAACTTGTACTCTTGTCATTTTGAGACGTTCCTCATCAATATTTTGAACCTTTTTGATTGAATCTTGTACTTTTTAGCTTTTTGGACCTTTCCGTCTTCAATTTGTCGAATCTGCCTTTTATCTTCACTTTTTAATATTTAAACGAATAGTGCTTGTAAATCGAACAATATCAACTAAAATCTTGTCTTTCTTGGGAAATAATGCTGTAAAATATGTGTTCATTTTTAGCCTTATCAACTGCATTATCAACGGAAGTACTATTGTAAACTATTATTTACGGTGATTGTCTATATGTAGAAATCATCAGATGTCGAAAACCTTTGATTTAAATATTCATTTATGGTGTGCCTTTTCAAAAGAATGCAATGTTTACAAAACGTATCATATAGAGGTCAAATACCTCGCAATGAAATCAATGATTGACGTATTGTCCATATGGATTTGGAGCGATTGTCACATGTGCTACCAGCATGGATATATGGAGCGCTTTAGCGGCCTGGTTTAATTTGGATATTCCGCCATGGAACTCGTTGGATGGCATATGGAATTGGGTGGATGGTGTTCCCAAAAACGGGAAGCAAAGAATGATTATTCGGGTGATTATTTTCGCTACTCTTTGGGATATTTGGCGGCTAAGAAACAGCATTACTTTTAAAGATTCAAAGTTTCGCAAGTGTCATGTTTTTGATAGCATTATCGTTGATAGTTTTAATTGGTTGTATGCTAGATATAAGAAGAGTAGTGTTAATTGGACAGGGTGGTTACAAAACACTCTGAACGCTTTGTAATTGTATTTTTTTTCCCTTGCTTCTAGCGTCTTGCTAGTCGCCTTTTTTATTTAATTTTTCTGCCGTTCAAAAAAAAAAAAAAAATTTGTTTTGGAAATTTTATGTATTTACGCCAGACACCTTAAGATAGAGCAATAATGAAAAAGGATAAGGGCTTCAAAAAATCATTCAGTCATATAAACAAATAACGATAATAATACTTTGAATTAACTTTACCGAGGGTATGTTCTTTGTTGGTAACCCTAACATTACCTTTCATTCCATGTTTATTCTTGCTAAGATCTTCTCCTTATTCCCATATCTGTTAAATAGATTCATCCATTTAGCATAGTCGGTTTTTTTCCTCATTTGTCATGTGAATGAGTAGAATAGATTGGACCCTAATTACTTGTCTGAAACCTAATTGAGTAGATCGATGCTGAAGTCTGATTCCTAATTGAATCGCGAACTTAATGCCTTGTCAATTCTTTCGATGATTCCTGATTGAATACAAACCCTAATATTAGAGAGCTTATCGTCATTATTTTTTTATCTGATTGGTGATGTGAATGAGTTGTAATTTTTTTTTTTTTTTTTTTTTTTTTTTTGTAAATCAGACTTCAGTGTAGCTTGGACCCCTAATTAGCGTAGCTTTTTCCGTCCTTTTTTTATTAACATGGGCAATTAAGTGATTTTAACCCCTGAATAGCCATTAATCACGTGATTAGGGGAGAATTTTGAATTGAATGGTTTAGGTTAAAGGTTGATTTAAGATTGGGGGGTTAGGATTTGTTTTGAATGGGATTCGGTAATTGTTATTGTTATTATTATTATTATTAGAAATTAGAAATAATTGTTATTATTATTATTATAAATTATAAGAATTTTTGCACCGGTGGTCCCTCAATTTTAGTGAAGAAAAGAGTAAAAAGACGAATTTACCCTCACATGCAAGGCACATGGCATGACTTAACAGACTTTTTTAACAGAAAGTTGACGGAGGGACGCGTAATCAAAAAAAGTGATAATAGAGGGACGCTGAAAGCCAAAAAAAAACTTGAGGAACGCTGTTAGCTTTTTGGGGTAAAATTGAGGGACCAACGGCACAATTATTTCGATGGTTTAAATGAGAATTGAGGAAGAGTATGGAGTGATATGCTTGTGAAAAGGGGCGGATCCATAAACTTTTTTCAATGGTGGCAAAACGTAAAAAAATTAGAAAAAACGTCAAATTTAACACAAAAATACACTAAAAAAAATTTCGATCGTCGGGGGCGGCTTACCCCACTTGATCCCCCCTCCCTCCGCCCCTGCTTGTGAATGATTGTATGCCTAATGAATATAGTTACAATATTAATGGCGGTTTATTGTGACAATGGAAGAATGGATGATGCTATGAGAGTGTGGGACGAAATGAGGAATACCGGTTTGAAGCATGATGTTATGTCGTTTGAGTGTTTGGTTAAGGGGTATTGTAAAACAGGGGATGTTAATTCTGCCATGATGATGTATAAGAATATGTGCAGGAACGGTTTTTGTGTTAGTTGGGTATGTCGTTGATGTGTTGATTAAGGTGCTTTGTAAGAAGAATAGAGTTTCTGAAGCGTTAATGGTTTCGAGAGATTTAATGAAGGGGAATAATATGGTTATCAAGGGTGAGAGCTATGAGTTATTAATTAAGGGTTTGTGTGGTGAGGGGAGAATGGAAGAAGCTATGAAGCTTAAAGCGGAAATGGTGGGACGAGGGGTCGAACCGAATTCAGAGATCTATCGTGCGCTTATTGATTGGTGGGTATGAGAAATATGGCAATGTGAATGTACAAATAACACATCAACAACGTAATTTAAGTATCTTACTACTTTGCATAGTAAAAATATGGTATGCATTGATTAAACAAAATATTGTGAATGGTCAAATAATACAATAAGCATTTGTTTCGCTTATGTATACAAGTGTAAGTGTACAACTATACTTGAAACTGACTACATATATCACAAAGATGGAAGAAGCCATAGATTGAATAGAGAGGAAGCCATGGACAAGAACCATGACAAGAAAGCAAATATGGTAGAAAGCAGATATCGGCTGCAGACTTTAGGAGAGCATACAGATTCACCCGATGTCAGCAATATATCCACCACACTAGCGGCAGAAGAGGCGGCACCCAATGTAAGCATCGATAACACCTGTTTTTCAATTAAATTGAATAGAACTATTATTAGTACTTAGTAACTTAAGTACATATGTAAAATAGTTTTTAAAAAAATCAAGACTTTACCCAATCCCCTATAACTATGATGAGCAGTATCCCTTTTTGTCGAATCGGGCGTTTTACTAGAACAGAGTATCCATCAAGTAGTGCTAATGTGAAACTCCACGGAATAACTAATCCCATAATTGTCACCAAAAAGCTGCTCAATCAATCAATCATCAATCAAACTAATTAAACGATGAACACCAAGGTTGTGTTTGGTTCGCTTAGTCATGTGGAATTCGATGAAAGAGGAATCTCAACTCCATTCCATAAGTGTGTTTGGTTATAAAATGAATTGAACTGGTATTCACCAACTCCACCGATAACTATCTGTGAACCAAACGCACCCTAAGGGCTAAAGAACGTAAAATTTTATATAAAGAAAGTTTAGAAATGATACCAGAAGGACGTATAACTGTAAAACTGAACTCCAAACGACATGAAGAGAAGAGAAGCAGATGAAAAGATGGTCTGACCGAGTCTCAGAGCGAACCCTGCACTTGTGCCCATGGATCCTGGAACGTCATCCATAGCCGTCTGATCTCGGTTACTTGAAATTCAAATCCACTTATGGAACGATTCATACGATGATGATGATGATTGTGTCTGCAACTGTAATACAACATAGCAGAATTTGATTCTCGGTTTCAATTTTAAAATATCAAAGTGTCTCTTAAAACCATTCATGTGTCTTGTGATGTATCTGTTGTTTTGATAGAAATCATGTGGGTTTTCGACAAAGACCACAGGTGTTGATTTTATTGAAGAATTTGGGTTTGGGTTGTACCTGCAAAAAGAGATTTAGGGGTGTATGGATGTGAGTCTTCTTGAATTATTCTTTCTTTTTTGTCACGTAATTTAAGTTAATAATTGTTATTGTTATGGTAAAGAAATGGTATCGAATGTGTCGGCAACAGAACCTTTGATCAAAGAATACATATGGAGACTGCTTTATTCATAAATTTCTTGTACTTTAAACACAAATTTTACACCTTACACCTACATGTACTATGTCATCATGTTTGTGGTGGGGTTGGGAAAGCACCTATTTTGTGCTTTTCTTTTTAAAGTATAATAATAATAATAATACAGTAAATAAAATATATATTCTTTTATAATAAACTTATTAGTAATTATTTATCTGGTTTTCTTGAAAAAAAATGTTGTTGTGATTGTAATGAAAAATACACATAAACACATGTTTTCGGGTGGAATTGAACTTTCAATTTATTGAAACTACGAGTTTTGTCTTACCTTTTTAGCCTACTTTCTTGTTTATTGAGTTTAGATACATGTGAATTTGTTGATTTTTTGGTTTGTATGGTAATAAAATAAAATCATACTTCATACTACAGTAATAAATATAAATAGGTAAAATGATATGAGAAACGAATAATTGAACAAATACACTGAAAACGATACATCAACAACCTAACTCATATTAAATCATGAATAAATCCTATATAGAAATATAAATATATAAATCATAGATTCATTAATAAATCATTAATAATAAAATAAAGATCAAATGTTTGATGGGTAGCCTGTCGAATATCCTTAGCACGCCACCCTTGTAAACTCGTATGCAAACATCAACCCTGATAATGACCCTGTGTAGGAACTAGAAATATATGTAGTTGTATTCTACTATTTCAACCACCACCATTTTTAACCAATTAACCAAATGTGATACAAACAAGGTGTTACTTTTATCAAAATGCTCAAAAGTTAGTAATTGTTGAATTATATATGGTCTCTATTATTACTATACACTTGGTGTACTTGATAGTTATTTTTTTCAGGTGGGTGTAGATTGGTGATGATGAAAAAAGATTCAAGGCGGAGTTTAGCCCATTCATCAATATAATGGGGCCCATTATCCTTTTAAGGTGGTAATATTTACGTCATTAGATTGCAAAATAAAATTTGTATACAATACTGTTGATTGTCTTAAGTAATCAGAAATTAGACTCCACTATTGGCATTCTGTTGTTGGCCTATTTATCTTTTTGAAGAAAATATGTAGCTTTTGACATGTAAATGTGGTCCTTCCGATCCTTATCTGAATCCTTTAAATGTTCCTCTGATATCTTAGATTGCCATATAAATGCAGTATCAAATTAATTAGGTGATGGAAAAAGAGTCAAAGATTGCTAAGATGTTACAATGTTACATCAAAGATATTGATCAAATTGGTTGCGCTTTGTGCAGGTACGGTATCGAGTCGGTAAGCCATGATTTTTTATTGCCAAGTTGCAAAAGACATTTGTCGTTGTACCCAAACCTGGGTCAACATCCCTTTGCCGGAATCTGTGGATTGGTTGTCTTGGTTTGATGATTGGCACGAGAGATTGAAAGTTAAAGATAGATTATATACGATCGTGGCCTTGTTGGTTTGGCATTTATGGAGATTCCGTAACATTGTGATTTTCCTCCCGGCAATGAAGAAGAATTTGCTATTTGACTATTGTTTTTGTTTTTTATTTAGTTTAGTAGTAGAGGCAAGTTTGATGTAAACTGGAACTCTTATTAAGCCATTGTAATATTTAGCCTTTTCCTAACTACTTGTTAGAAGGCCCGTTTTATAATCATAAAATTGTTTAAAATAAGAATGTTACATCAAATAAGGTAACTTTGAGATCTACAAGACCTAAGTCCATGGATGAATTGAATAGATGACATCTCTTTGTTTTTATTGTCAAAACTTTCTATCTCATAAAGACAAGTATTTGTTGCCATGCCATGGATGAATAATCCTTTTGACGAGTTCAAACAACCAGCTCCATCACCATTTTAGGCATCACCACGTACCTTACTGGGCGACCTTTTTGAAGCGTCGGCAGGCTTCTAACGCAAAAAATGACGGGGCCATTTATTATTATATTATAATTTTATTTTATCTCTATTTCACTCAATTACCAATTATATATTATCACAATATAGAATTTGTGAATCACACGTTTATCTATCTTTGTTTGATTCATATATATATATATATATATATATATATATATATATATATATATATATATATATATATATATATATATATATATATATATATATATATATATTGGTAGGATCAACGGGGAAGTAACCAATCGGGGGGAAGCAAATTTTTTTTTCTTCGTTTTTTGAAAACACTTTTTTCACAAACATTATAGATTGAATGAAAATATGAACATTTAATAAAGACACTTTGGGATAAATGTTTTTATTTTGGCGGGAAAACGCTCGAAGAAGTAATATATAACAATTATCGTGTTTTTCGAGCGTATGTTGAGGTTTTAGATATTAGGGTTTATAGGGTTTAGATATTAGGGTTTAGGGTTTAGGTTTAGGATTTAGATTGAGTTTTTAACACGAACGGTTTAGAGTTTAGGGTTTAGGGTTTGAGGTTTTGGGTTTAGGGACTAAACTGTATTAGTTAATGCCTTTCTTGTCTTGGTTAGGTTGTGTTTTACTGTCGCCGAACCTCTGTCGTGGTGTTTTTCTTTGTATTCTCAGTTTCTTGTCTTTTTTTGAGTTCAATTTTTATGTTTTTGTTTTGATGGAAAAAAAGAGAAAAAAAAGAAGGTAAATACATACATATAAAAAGGTTAAAAGATACGGAGTACTTATGTTTATGTTACATTCAACAGCTAAATGCATACCTGGGTCGATGGCTAGGTGCATAAGCTGCGGCCGAATAAAACTTCTCCAAATCCAAATCCAAATCCAAGTCTAAATCCAAAGCCTTTACGTAAGTTACCTCACAATTTACACCGTTTGCCCACTATTTGAAGAAATTAGGGTTTCCGGAGCGATCCAATATCTCTATTCTTACTCGACAAAGGTAATTACGTTATCTCATATTCTATATTCCGGTCAGTCTATGATCCAGTGGCGGAAGATGCTTAAGGCAGCATGAGGGCATTTGCCCCAGCTAGGTTTTGGCTTGTAATTATGGATATTACATGTATTGGGCTTTATATATTATACTTATCTATTTTATTTTATTGCCCCATCCTGAAGTCCAAAATAAATCTATAGAGGCTTAGCCCACTAAAAAATTACAAAGTATTTAGTTAGTGGGATTATCACCAAAAAGCCCATTTTTTTGAACTTGTTTGCGTGAGAGCCAATAAAAAAAAAGTTTGACAATTTGCCCTCGCAAGTGTAACATCCCGCATTTTTCCATTTACTTTTCCGTTTAACTATTTAAATTTCGTTATATGTTTATGACATCCCTCGTTAATACGCGTTTTAAAATATCTCGTTTAGGTAATTCACGCACCCGAATGAAACTAGAGGGACCATTGTTGCCAAGAGAACAAAGAGGTGACTAAGTCAACTAGTCAACCCTTCACTCTCATCCATTCATTAATTCCCTTTTCTTTTTCCATTTTCTTCACTACTTTCTTATTTTCTCTCAAAACACCATTTCAAAGAATTATCATCTAAATCCAAGCTAGCGGGTGTCTTGCAAAACAAATTACATATTTGAAATCCTTGCAACTTCCTCTTCGATTCCATACCGATTTCATTACGTTTGGGTAACTTTCTAAAATCACTAGATTTTGTGTTCTTGATGTTTTTAACTTATAAAGTTGTTAATTAGTGTCTATGGCTCAAGTCTAACATTAATATATAAATTATATGTTCGATCTTGTTATTTTTGATAACTAGCATGAACTTGAAAGATTTGATTCACATGCTACATAATCGAGTCGTAACGAGCCATAGGACTAATTAAACATCTTTGACCTATCGAGTTTACCGATATTGATACGACCTATTTGTTTAGGTCAAGACTAGCATTGTTCTTTGCACACGTTACTTGTTGAAGTACTTATTACTCGTGCATACAAGGTGAGATCATAGTCCCATCTTTCAACAACTTTTAAGCTTTAAACTATGGGATGAGAAACATATACGTATGTGACGATCGCTCCAAATCCATATGGACGAACACGTCATTCATCGATTTCATTGCGAGGTATTTGACCTCTATATGATACGTTTTGTAAACATTGCATTCTTTTGAAAAGGCACACCATCAATGAATATTTAAATCAAAGGTTTTCGACATCTGATGAATTCTACATATAGACAATCACCGTAAATAATAGTTTTCAATAGTACTTCCGTTGACAATGCAGTCAAAATAAGATACATGGTGATGATTTTGTGAATGCAACGTTTTCTTGAATAAAGCATGCAAGACTCCATGCACATAGCTTGTATAACATGTAAGCAAACAGCGGAAGACTTCTAGGGAACCTGAGAATAAACATGCTAACAAGTGTCAACACAAAGGTTGGTGAGTTCATAGTTTTAGTGTTTCGCATAATCAGTATATAAAAGTGAATCACAAGATTTCAGTTGTTTCATCCAGAAACATTTATCAATAGATTCTACATAACAGAGCACCCTGGTAACTAAGCTTTAACGTTATAATGATAAATACCCCATTCGTTTTAATACACGCAAACCAACGTGTCCTAAACTCAAATAACACACGTCCGTTAAAAGGCTAGCGCTCTAGCTCGGACGGGGATGCCAAGCCCTATGGATCCATATACTGTTATTCGCGCCCACCAGTCCATATCCTATGTACTGGCAGCTACTAGTTACCAAAGCTAAGGGATTTTCGGTTCAAACTTAGTGTAGAATTTAGTATGTACTTGTATCCATTGCGTTTTAAAATAAATTGCATGTATTCTCAGCCCAAAAATATAGATTGCAAAAGCAATTAAAAAGGGAGCAAATGAAACTCACGCATATAAATCTAGTATTTTCAGTATTTATAAACAGTCGCATGTATTCTCAGCCCAAAAATATATTGAGTAAAAGGGATCATATGAAACTCACCTTAGCAGCATATAAAGTCGTTCACCAAAATGTGACCGAAACTCGAATTACCAAATAACCGTAGATCTCAACCTAGAGAACATATGTTGGTCAATAAATGTCTATCAAGCTAGGTCAGGTCATAGTGTATCACAATCCTAATGCTCGATGTCGACATACAAAAGTTATCCAAAGTCGTTTCAAAAAGTCAATTTTGACAATAGTTTAACAAAACGAGACGTACCTTATATAAGGATTCATTTACTCGGTTGGTAATATTCATAAATCCAATTTATCAATCTCGTAAACAAGTTGTTTAAATCTTAATTGTAGATTCAAAAGCAATTTCAATTAACTTCAATCATAATTCAGTTGCTCATATCTTTTAATCCGTTCATCGAAATTATTCGATATTTAAATGAAAAGTTATTGATTTTTCGCCAGCTTTCCAAAAACATGTATATCATATACCTTTTACCAGTAATATATGTATTTAATTCGTGATCTATTATAAACTGTTTAACGACAAAATTTAGCATACACGTATGTATAAATATATATACTCGAGCACTAGACATGGATACACAATTAATATATAAAAGATAAAATATGAGTGCTTACGTATCAATATTGAGATTCAATATTGTAGGATAGTACGTAGAAGTAACGGAGATGATAAACACTAGGTTTGACTTACGAGCAAAACCCTCGAACAATACCCATAACCTCCTTAGTAATAACCCATAGTTTCCTTAGCTCTATCCCACTTGAAAACCCATTTTGAAAGTGACACGCTCATGACCTCGTCGTAGTATTTAAGTGATATAATTAATAATAATAATAATAATACTATTAATAATAATAAAATAAATAATAATAATCTTAATAATAATAATAATAATAATAATAATAATAATAATAATAATTTAAATAAATAATTTACACATAGTAATATATGTGTAAAACAACTCGCGCAGAAACCTGGTATTTATAGGCATAATTCCTGATTCTGATGCCCATGCGATCGCATGGGTTTTATGCCTATTTCTCATGCGATCGCATGGCCGTCAGATCCAGCTCACATATTTTTGTTTTCTTGTTTGTCGACATAATTAAATATAATATATATAATTTAAATAATTAATTATATATTATATTAAATTCATGTGCATAGTTGACTTGTAATTTTCGTTCCGATGACTCGTACGTTGTCACTCGACTTATGTCCCGGTTCCAGTTTCTCGAACGCATTTTCGTACGCTTAGAAAACTCGCAATTTACGTTTTGTGACTCGTACCTTTGTCAAAATATAGTCTTAAATTATCACTAAACCATATCATTCAAAGTGTATCTTAAACTTTCGAGTGTTTTGGTCATTTACTTCTATAAATCATTGTCTCGCTATTTATTAATATATATATATATATATATATATATATATATATATATATATATATATATATATATATATATAATAACAAATCGTTTTATGACCAAGTTAATATATATTTTCAACATTCATAAACACGTTTTAAATATACGTCGTAAGTTATTCATACAATTAATATTCCAACTTATCATATATATTCAAATAAATATTTAAACCAATAAGTTTAATGTACGGTATCAAACAATTAATACATTGTTACGTTTTCAAGTTATAGTGTATATATATATATATATATGTATATACATATAATTGTTCGCGAATCGCCGAGAACAACCGAAAGGTATTTGAATATATGAAAGTAGTTCAAAAATTTTGAGATTCAGTTTTACAGACTTTGCTTATCGCGATATTAAGTTTAAATTTGGTCAGAAATTTTCGGGTCATCACAGTACCTACCCGTTAAAGAAATTTCGTCCCGAAATTTGAGTGAGGTCGTCATGACTAACAATAAAAATGTTTTCATGCCGTATATGTGTTGATAAATAGAGTTTTATCACCGTTGAATAATATGGATAAAACAATCCGATTATTCCAATGGCTTGGCGGTATCGAGGTCATCCTTACAACCTTGAGGTTGAGGGTTCGAGTCCTGCTTAGGACAATTCGTGGTGTATATATTCGAGTTAGATTTAGATGGGTATGTGAGTTTGCCTTTCAAAAAAAAAAAAAAAGAGAAGTTATCGTAAAAGAGTGAAATAAAGGAATAGAGATTCGTCTTAATTTTTGACGTAGTAACGATTGATTTCCGGAATTTAAGAAATAGAAAATCTTCATATTCTAAATAAGATTTGATTTATCGAGATTTAAGGAGATTAAGATCTTCTTTTATTAAATGCGTAATCTGCCTCGATTGCTATGTCTGATATTTCACTATAAATTGACCTTTTCCGTTTCATTTATTTTCACCACTCTTATAAGCTTCTTCCTTATTTCATACTTACAAAAGATTTGTGAAAATGCTTCATCCAGTTCTGATTCTTGATATTTTCTTGGCTATCATATCATTCATTCTTCTTTTTCATCTGCCACCAGAGGAGGTTATTTTCTTTTACTATTACCTTGGGGTTATATTGCTTTTCATTCTCCCGTGTCTTTATATCGCTATACGCATTGATATACACGGTTTGTAATTTTGGGGTTGTTTTCGGGCTTTATATTTTCCATTATATTTCGGAGCTTCATGCTTTCGTTTTCTCTTCCCGACTTTAAGTCAAGCGAATAATGGTCCTAAATTCGTAGGTATACATTTTGGAATGAACATAATTAATGTTCTAAGAAAGAAACGGTAATAGCACAATCTGACTTGTCAAATTACCAGAATACCTTGAAAAAGACCGAATCATTAAGAAAATATTTTCTTGATATTTTTAGAGATTATATAGAATGAAAGAGTTATGTAACATGGTTCATGATGAGGGTGTGATCTGTGAACATTTATCAAGTTCCATTAGAAACTCAGCATGACTTACTGTAATATAATCACGTTGATCAAGTGTCATTATACTATACTAACTCATGCTTCAGCTCCCAACACCACTTCAAAAATATTCATATTTTAACCTCGAAGGTTTCAGAATTTAAAAACTAAAATAGTTTCTTTTATGATGTTACACAGATATCGCAAGGAGAAAATTGATTTCCGATAAGAATGATTATGGAATTATCTCCAGAAATATGGAGGATATTTATAATGAAAGATACGATGATATCTTAGAATTTCTAATATCAGGGGATGATGAAGAATATTGTCCGCAAGGGTTTAGATTCGGAAGCAAGGTATTCGTTAATGGCTTCAGCAGATACTAAATCATTTGGATTCTTTGAAGGCAGGTTTAGTCTTTGTGATTTATCCACAGCCTCCTTCATACTTTGCTCAATCCATTTTTCAGTACCAAAATTTTTCTGAGCTTTGCCAATACACTACTCTTTATCATCAAACTTTTGACTGTTAAAGTCGTTTACAGTTTTTGATGCTTCATCAGCATTTTTCAAGATTTCGAGAACTAGTTCATAGTTTAGGGTGTTTTTCAGAAACTTCACATTCGAAGTCTGTAAGTCTTGAAGGTAAACGTTATATGTATATATATAACTGTTGGCGAAAAATTGCTACGAAATTCAAAATACTGATTTGCTAATTCCCAGTAGTTGGTATGACAATTGTTGTTAAAAGTTGTATATGAGTACTTGATAGAGTTTCAATGAATAATTATCGTGATTTTTCGGAGAGGCTTAATGATCAATGAAGTTGTTGATAAGTTTACTGCTAATGTGGTGGAATATGAAAGGTTCCCCGATAACAAAAATGCCAAAGTTACAAGTCTGAAAGGTCGTTGTTAACTGGTTGAACGGTTGATAATACTGGATACTTTGAAAAGAAATTGCAAGGTTATTTTCAGTAATAACAATGCTAAAGGATCTTTCACATTTTTGAAGTCAAAGTATAGCTTTGAAAAATGTAGAGATCTAAGAATGATGTCACCCGTTAAATCTTGACTTGGATTCTGATCCGTCAATATCAGAATATGTAATTGAATTTGTATGGAAACGATTGTATATCGCTGTGAGCATAGTTAATAATTTTTGAATCAAAGTTGAAGAATGTACAGTATAACATATTAATTGTGAACTTATATATTTCCCGGGAATTACCTACCCGTTAAAGATTTCACAAGTAATATTTTGTACAAAAGAATTTTTATTACCGTCTTTATGAAAATATATGTATGTATATTTTCTTCAGATGTAACGCAGATTTAATGAGTTAATATCATATTAAGCTCATTTAATTTTTGGCTGGATTAGAAATGAATAATCTTTAAAACATTAAAGATTTCATAATCTTCGTGGAGTATTTTACTAATGTAATCAATACTTCGTTATTCAATTTTATTGATATTTCCACAGTGAATCATGTTGGTGCTTATGGAACTCTTGCTAACTTCGAAAGGTAAAAATGATGTTTTCTGGAAAGTTTCAAGTATATCGAAAATGAAAATGTAAAATCAATTATGTAATTGAATAATACACTTGGTTTATTATGAAATGAAATTCATTAAGTTGGAACAGAGATTGTAGTTAACAATGGTTAAGTTGTTAAGGAAGGATGTACATCATTGCATATTAGTAATATGAACTAACCGAGTAGTACCTACCAGTTAAGATTCACACGTAATAGCTTAGTACGAAAAGATTTATTTTGATTTCAAAATTCATATATATTAAATATACATAAAATTTCTTCAGGGGAAATGAGTTAATACTTCATCGGTTATTGTTGCTGGTATTTCTTGGTAACTACGGTGCGTATGACGTTGATGCTCGTGGAACAGATTGTGAAGTTGAGGTTTGCAATGCGAATGTTGCTGGTGGTGGTAATGGTACTGTTGGTGTTGTTGTCGGTGGTACTGTTGATGCCGGTGATGATGCTGGTGCTTGCAACCTTTGCACCATATTCTCCAAAGCCACCACCAGAGCGCGAAGTTCGTTGACTTCTTCTACTACACCGGGATGATTGGCGGTTCGGACGAGTGGATGAATAAGATCCAGAATTTGAGATAGTATATTATCTTGACGAGATACTCTGGAAATAAGAGAGAAAATGGTGTCTCGAACAGGTTCGCCGGTAAGTGCTTCAGGTTCTTCGCCAGGAGGGCAATGTGGTGGATGGAAGGGATTGCCTTCTTCTTGTCTCCAATAATTAAGTAGGCTACGAACCCATCCCCAATTCATCCAGAATACATGATGGCTAATTGGTTGATCCATTCCGGTTACACTGTCTTCGGAATTCAGGTGAATATCCATATCGGAATAGCTGTCAGAGTTTAAGGAATTTGAACTAGATACGGGATCCATCTTGTATAATTAGGGAGATGATTTTTGATATGAATTATATTATAGAATTTAGTTTGGTATTCTTCAATACAAAATTTACATATGTATATATAATACCAAATTCCATAAATCACGGAGAAATTTTCGGAAGATGTCAGGAAAAGTTTACAGTAACAGATACGCTAAGATATGAATTTTTGTCTATACACTATTTATGCAATAAATGCAGGAAAACGTGTCTAGACTTAAGAATGATAAGCATATAATTTTCGACAAGAAATGATAAGCAAAACTTTTGACATGCAGACACAGTCGAAGTCCAGACTTACTAATGCATCCTAACAACTATCAGTTAGACACACTCATGCAAGACCTGGTTCACTAGGACCAACGCTCTGATACCAACTGTGACGATCGCTCCAAATCCATATGGACGAACACGTCATTCATCGATTTCATTGCGAGGTATTTGACCTCTATATGATACGTTTTGTAAACATTGCATTCTTTTGAAAAGGCACACCATCAATGAATATTTAAATCAAAGGTTTTCGACATCTGATGAATTCTACATATAGACAATCACCGTAAATAATAGTTTTCAATAGTACTTCCGTTGACAATGCAGTCAAAATAAGATACATGGTGATGATTTTGTGAATGCAACGTTTTCTTGAATAAAGCATGCAAGACTCCATGCACATAGCTTGTATAACATGTAAGCAAACAGCGGAAGACTTCTAGGGAACCTGAGAATAAACATGCTAACAAGTGTCAACACAAAGGTTGGTGAGTTCATAGTTTTAGTGTTTCGCATAATCAGTATATAAAAGTGAATCACAAGATTTCAGTTGTTTCATCCAGAAACATTTATCAATAGATTCTACATAACAGAGCACCCTGGTAACTAAGCTTTAACGTTATAATGATAAATACCCCATTCGTTTTAATACACGCAAACCAACGTGTCCTAAACTCAAATAACACACGTCCGTTAAAAGGCTAGCGCTCTAGCTCGGACGGGGATGTCAAGCCCTATGGATCCATATACTGTTATTCGCGCCCACCAGTCCATATCCTATGTACTAGCAGCTACTAGTTACCAAAGCTAAGGGATTTTCGGTTCAAACTCAGTGTAGAATTTAGTATGTACTTGTATCCATTGCGTTTTAAAATAAATTGCATGTATTCTCAGCCCAAAAATTTAGATTGCAAAAGCAATTAAAAAGGGAGCAAATGAAACTCACGCATATAAATCTAGTATTTTTAGTATTTATAAACAGTCGCATGTATTCTCAGCCCAAAAATATATTGAGTAAAAGGGATCATATGAAACTCACCTTAGCAGCATATAAAGTCGTTTACCAAAATGTGACCGAAACTCGAATTACCAAATAACCGTAGATCTCAACCTAGAGAACATATGTTGGTCAATAAATGTCTATCAAGCTAGGTCAGGTCATAGTGTATCACAATCCTAATGCTCGATGTCGACATACAAAAGTTATCCAAAGTCGTTTCAAAAAGTCAATTTTGACAATAGTTTAACAAAACGAGACGTACCTTATATAAGGATTCATTTACTCGGTTGGTAATATTCAAAAATCCAATTTATCAATCTCGTAAACAAGTTGTTTAAATCTTAATTGTAGATTCAAAAGCAATTTCAATTAACTTCAATCATAATTCAGTTGCTCATATCTTTTAATCCGTTCATCGAAATTATTCGATATTTAAATGAAAAGTTATTGATTTTTCGCCAGCTTTCCAAAAACATGTATATCATATACCTTTTACCAGTAATATATGTATTTAATTCGTGATCTATTATAAACTGTTTAACGACAAAATTTAGCATACACGTATGTATAAATATATATACTCGAGCACTAGACATGGATACACAATTAATATATAAAAGATAAAATATGAGTGCTTACGTATCAATATTGAGATTCAATATTGTAGGATAGTACGTAGAAGTAACGGAGATGATAAACACTAGGTTTGACTTACGAGCAAAACCCTCGAACAATACCCATAACCTCCTTAGTAATAACCCATAGTTTCCTTAGCTCTATCCCACTTGAAAACCCATTTTGAAAGTGACACGCTCATGACCTCGTCGTAGTATTTAAGTGATATAATTAATAATAATAATAATAATACTATTAATAATAATAAAATAAATAATAATAATCTTAATAATAATAATAATAATAATAATAATAATAATAATAATTTAAATAAATAATTTACACATAGTAATATATGTGTAAAACAACTCGCGCAGAAACCTGGTATTTATAGGCATAATTCCTGATTCTGATGCCCATGCGATCGCATGGGTTTTATGCCTATTTCTCATGCGATCGCATGGCCGTCAGATCCAGCTCACATATTTTTGTTTTCTTGTTTGTCGACATAATTAAATATAATATATATAATATATATAATTTAAATAATTAATTATATATTATATTAAATTCATGTGCATAGTTGACTTGTAATTTTCGTTCCGATGACTCGTACGTTGTCACTCGACTTATGTCCCGGTTCCAGTTTCTCGAACGCATTTTCGTACGCTTAGAAAACTCGCAATTTACGTTTTGTGACTCGTACCTTTGTCAAAATATAGTCTTAAATTATCACTAAACCATATCATTCAAAGTGTATCTTAAACTTTCGAGTGTTTTGGTCATTTACTTCTATAAATCATTGTCTCGCTATTTATTAATATATATATATATATATATATATATATATATATATATATATATATATAATAACAAATCGTTTTATGACCAAGTTAATATATATTTTCAACATTCATAAACACGTTTTAAATATACGTCGTAAGTTATTCATACAATTAATATTCCAACTTATCATATATATTCAAATAAATATTTAAACCAATAAGTTTAATGTACGGTATCAAACAATTAATACATTGTTACGTTTTCAAGTTATAGTGTATATATATATATATATATATGTATATACATATAATTGTTCGCGAATCGCCGAGAACAACTGAAAGGTATTTGAATATATGAAAGTAGTTCAAAAATTTTGATATTCAGTTTTACAGACTTTGCTTATGGCGATATTAAGTTTAAATTTGGTCAGAAATTTTCGGGTCATCACAACGTATCATACTTTTACACTTGAACACAAGTACGAAAACGAACATTCCACGTACGGGTTTGAACAAAAAGCCTCAATTCAATTATCATTAGTTACACTTGCAGGGTGTAAACGTGAACTTATATTATGTGATCACATGGGCTTGACGAGCCTCATTCGGACGGTTCGCTACCGTTAGCGAATGAAATATATTTTCGGGTCTAGTGTATGTTCTAACACTACGCAAAGGGTGCAAAACAGTTAAGTTTGATAATTGGGTGACCGCGAAACAAATAACAACTTTGGAATGCAAATGATTTTGATAATCATATTATATTAAATCTTGTGGTTCAAATGCAACGTTTACTAAAACACCTATGATTTCACCAACGTTTTCGTTGACAGTTTTCTATATGTTTTCTCAGGTCCTTGAACGCTACTTGATACATGCTTCCGCACTCTTTTTGATACTTGCTTGGATGTCGAGTATACATGCATAGTTGGAGCGTCTTTTGACTACTTTAAATTGTGTCGCATAGGTTTCATTCATACGTTAAACTTTGTAATGTAACTAGTCTTTTGAACTACGTTTGTAAACTTGAAACATCCTTTTACTTATGAAATGAATGCCACATATTTTGGTCAAACGTCATGTTAAAGACTTATGACCACGTAACGGGACCTAAGTAGTCGGCGCCGTCAAACATGATTTGGTCGGGTCGCTACAGATGGTATCAGAGCGTTGGTTGTAGGGATTTAGAGTTCATTGGTGTCAACCCCGAGTCATAGGGTGCATTAGTGAGTCTAGACTACAACCGGCATATAGACTTGAAGTAGGAATTACTTAACTACTTGTGCATTTATACTCGAACTCTTCTATCATATCTAATTCTTATTCAATCTTAATCTCACGTTACTTGATTTAATTGACGCGCCACCTTGACTATATGAAATAGTGTCGAATGCACATATGAATTAGGGTAATATAATTTCCGGGATTATATTACGGTGACTCATATGAACATTCCGACATTATGACATAAAGAATTTAAGGCGAGTCAAGGAAAATTTCTCTCTATCCTTATTCCATATCATGATTAGTATTATTGAAAATACTAATCAACGGTATTCTTGTGTTTTGAAGGAACAATGCCTCCTCGTCGTGTGCCACGCCATGAGACTCCTGAACAAGCTCTACAACGAATGGTAGCCACCGCTGTAGAGGCGGCCATGGCCGGTCACTCCTCCAACAACAACAATAACAATAACAACAACAACAATGGAGCCGGTAACTCAAGCGAAGGGTGCTCCTACAAAGCCTTCATGGGGTGTAAACCTCACACTTTTGATGGAACCGGGGGACCGGTTGTACTCACTCGATGGTTCGAACAAACGGAAGCCGTTTTTAGCATAAGCGGTTGTCGGGACCAAGATAAAGTCAAATATTCCACCCACAACTTTGCCGGTATCGCCCTCACATGGTGGAACACGTATGTACAATCGGTGGGTACCGATGAAGCTCACGCCCTCTCTTGGGCCGATTTAAGGGAAAGGATGATCGTCGAATTTTTCCCTCGTGAAGAAACCCGAAAGCTCGAACAAGAGCTAAGAACTTTAAAGGCGGTTGGAAATGATCTCAAGGCCTACAATCAACGATACGCCGAGCTATCCTTGATGTGTCCCAACCTCGTGAACCCCGAATCTCAAAGGGTTAAACTCTATAGGGATGGTCTTCCAAATAGCATCAAACAAGGAGTGATGTCATCCAAACCCGCTAACCTACAACAAGCCTTAAACATGGCCCGCCAATTGATCGAAACGGTTGACGAAATCGTAGTTCCGGCACCTAAGGCCGAGGATAAATCGGGAGACAACAAAAGAAAATGGGAAGCCCCCCAATCAAGCAACAACTACAACAACAACTTCACCAAAAAGCCTTTCACCTCCGAAGCCAAGAAAAGTTATGGCGGAAATAAACCCTTTTGAAAAAAATGCCACAAACACCACTATGGTGAATGTAGCAATCTATTTTGCCACCGGTGCCAAAGGGGTGGTCATGTGGCCAACGATTGTAGAAGTGCCGCCCCCATCGCTCAAAAGGTGCCCAATGCACCAAAATCGGGTACTTGTTATGAATGTGGCCAAACGGGTCATTTTAGAAATGCATGTCCAAAGAAGAAAGCCAACCCAACACACGCAGCCGAGCTTTCAACATCAACACCGAGGAAGCCCGAAATGACAATGAATTAGTCACGGGTACGTTTCTCCTTAACAACACTTATGTTACTTGTTTATTCAATTCGGGTGCCGATAAGAGTTTTGTATCCAAGACTTTGACTCATTCTTTTAGCACTCCACTGTCATACCCCGTCCTAATCCGTCCGGACGAAGTCACCAACATCTGGTTCCATTGCGATGATCGACTCCAAATAATGTCTTTACAATGAGCAAATGCACAGCGGAAGATTTCTTTCATACCTAAGAATAAACATGCTTTCAAGTGTCAACCAAAAGGTTGGTGAGTTCATAGGTTTATCATAAAACAATAAAATTCATCATTTTGATAGACCACAAAATTTAAATACTGCATGGTACAAATGGGCCCGAATCCTATACCCATCTGTAATGTACATGCTATATCTTTCAAATACAGTACATATTTCTCATGTATGAAACCATTTTCATAAATTATAGTAACCGTACACATATCTTGTGCACAAAAATAACATACACATAACCTGTGTAAAAATCATTCTCTCGATATATAACATTCACATCAACTGGTGGCAATTATCATGTCCACATAATTCAATGGTGGCAATTATCATGTCCACATAATTCAATAATAATCCGCAGAACTTCTGTCTGCATAATAATTCATTCGAGGAATGTTTTGCTTGTGTCTATCTCGTCAAACATTTATAAAAGCATTTCATGTATTCGCAGTTCAAAATATATTTCAAAAGCATTTAATAAAGCAGTTGTAAAAACAGCGCATGTATTCTCAGTCCCAAAAATGTAAAGAGTAAAAGGGATCAAATGAAACTCACGCATATAAATATTGTAAAACAGTTAATAAAGCATTTGCATGTATTCTCAGCCCAAAAATTTAATGAGTAAAAAGGGAGCAAATGAAACTCACACTAATGTATTTTGTAGTAAAAATACATATGACAATATTGAACAATGCAGGGTTGGCCTCGGATTCACGAACCTATATCAGTTATTGATATATCAAATAATATTAACACATATAATAAATGTGTAAAATAGTAAAACAAGTTTTATATATTATACTTGTTATATTTAATAAGTTATATGTTATATTTAAGTATTTTTAGTATTAACTTATTATAATTTATTATTTACCTATATAGCAAATACTCTTTAGTTAATTTAGTGAAACTATTATGTAATATCATTTAGTAAAATATATTAATATTGTAAATATGTTATAAATGTTATACATTAATGTTTTATATATAATATAATGTATTAAAATATAATAGTATATAATATGATTATGATATACGTAGTAATTATATTTTTATGTAAATAATATTTGTTTGTTATAATTAATAATAATAATGGAAATAAAATAATAATAATAATAATAATAATAATAATAATAATAATAATAATAATAATAATACTCATTTTGAAATAATGATAATAATAATAATAATAATAATAATAATAATAATAATAATAATAATAATAATAATAATAATAATAATAATAATAATAATAATAGTAAGTAAAAAGTTGTAATATCCTCATAATGATAATAATAACAATACTTACAATTGTAATACTCACTTTTTAATAACCTGATCTTATACATACTTATGTATATATATTTTTAGTGCGGAATGCCTTTTAGAGGTGAACGCACAAGACAACAGAACCACAGTATTTATGCGGTAGGATTGCGCAGAACATTAAAGAGTGCGAAGGTTTCTCGCAGTATTTATGCGGAATGCCTAAAGTGCCCGGTCAACTTACTTCCGCGTAGCTCCTGGACCTATAAATAGGGAGCTTGGCCTCTCATTTTAGGTTGTTGATTCTGGAAGGGTTGCCCTAGCCATATTGATTTTTCTCGTGACTTTGCCCGAGATTAAATCATTATTTGGTTAAGGTAATTTACGAAGACCGGGACATGGTTGTTGATCGTTTAGCACTTAACGAAATATGACAATAAGGTCCCAAAACCATAATCGACATCCATTATACCCCCTCATTGCACTCAATCCTTGATTAACCGTAATTGGATAATCTAGGATTGATCAATGATAATATTGATAATATTTGTGATAATTTTTATGAAAATAAGATTAACAATAAGGGTGATAATAATAATGATAATAATACTCATAATAATAATAATACTTACAAAACTAATAATAATAATAATAATAATAATAATAATAATAATAATAATAATAATAATAATAATAATAATAATAATAATAATAATGTAAAAGGAGACTACCTTCAAAGAATTCCTAAAAATAAAAGCCATAGCCCGGGCTCGAACTCGCGACCTTCCATTAACCCTAAAACATCACCAACCACTTCGCTGTTTCTACTTTTATGCTTTTACACCCAACCTAAACTAATTAAGCCGCTATATGTTCGTTTCAGTTCACTCATACCATATAGGACACTGCCCATTCTCACCATAGAATACGAAATTTATGAGCAAACCCAAGTTGTAATTCTATATACCAATTCAGTCCATGCTGCACAAGGAGATCCAATTCAGTTTGATAAAAAACGAACGGCAGGTACCCCAAACACATACGCACACTCTCATCATGATTTCCTCATCCTTACATCATCATCCATTAACCTTTATCATAATTATATTAAACTTATTACCGACCCATTTGCTAATACTTTATATATCTATCATTAACTTTACAACTTTGCAACCATGTATCATCTTTATGCACTATATATATTATTGAGACAATTATTGTAGCTGCAATTTGCAGCATAAAAACTTACTTAAAACAGAAACAAATCGAGTTTCAGTTGAGGTTTTCGCGTGGGTTTACAACAGGAATATATAGCGATTTATGGTGGCGGATGGTGGTGGAGTATCACGATGGTTCATGGTGTTCGTACAGCAAGGACAATAATTAAATAATACGGCTGTTTGCAGAAAAAGTACAGCAGCAGTTTTCACGATTTTGTGGTGGTTTTCGAGTAGGAGAGAGAGAGAAGAGAGAGAGTAGGGTGGTGATGGTGTCGTGGTGTGGTTGTGGAAGAAAGATAGTCATGTAATGTGGCGGTTGATCTTGGTTAATACTCAACATCACGAAGTAAGTTTGCAAATGTGTTTTCATTTGCTTTAAGATTGTTAAAAAACAATAAAAACAATCAATTAGTAACTAAGTGGGTTTGGTTGCTAAGTTGTGTTTGTTGTTGGTTAATCGAATGAAACCGAAATCAAGATGGTCTTGTGGTTTGGTATAAGATGATGAGGTAACAAGATATCGTACCAAGTTCGACTAGAGTAAAAAGTACACATTATTCTCCGGTTATAGATACGAAAGTGTTGGTGTTGGTGAGTTTGCAGTCGGTAGTGGAGGATGGTGATGAATGGGGTGTTGGCGACGGTTTTCTAATCAACACCGAAGGGAGAGAAAGAGATGAAAGAGAGGGAATGAGATGGTGGAGATGGTGTCCGTATAGTTTGTGGTGGTTTCCGGTGATACTCCGGTGGTGGTGGCGTTTAAATGGTTGTAGTGGTGGTGATGAATTATGAGTGTATACTGATAATGGGGGATCACGAACCTGAGCGCGACTTGATGTTAAGACTTTCGTTTGTTGTACATATAACTTGGTGTAAATTTAATGATTTGAAGATGAATATATGAATGAAGAATGTGTTCGATTGATTTGAATGAAGGTCGATGATAATAGTGAGCTAAATCAGAATCATCATTAAATTTGTTGGAATAAACTTGATGTTGGTGAAAATAAAACTTGAATCTGGTTATGACTCTTACAGGAACTTTAAAAAAAATGTATATGTAATCTATATGAACCTATGTATATATAAATATAGAGAAGGAGTGATTGATTGAAAATATCTATTGTAGAATAGAAAACAGACTCGTTAGTCATTTGGAATATTATGCACTGAACACAAGTGGGGTGAAAGAACAGAGAAAAGGAAGAAAAATAAATAAAGTGATTGTGATCTATAATAGATTTTGGAATTGATATTTGATTCAGTAATTCATGACATCTACTAGTATCAACTTTGGAAGACAAATTTTACAGTATGATGGTGATATGCAACGGATTTTGGCATAACCTGATTTAATGGGTTCGATCAATAGACAACTTTGATTATTCAGATTGTGATATCAATAGCATCTGATTCTTTTTCTTATTTAATTATTTATTTATTTATTTTATATTTTTCTTATACAATATTTAATCAATATTCATAATTTGTAAATATAATTGTATTAATAATAATTATACTTTTATTAATACTACCGAATATAATAACAATAATGTTAATATTAAGTCTAATGATAATTATTTATAAATATGTTAATAATAATATTAACAATAATATTATAAATGATTTTAATAGCAATTATAAAGATGATAATAATAATATTATTAATGATATAAAAATAATGTTTATTTATGATAAACGAAATAATAATATTTAATGATAATACAAATAATAATTAAAATATAATAAATTACCATATCTATAATATTAATTATATAAAGATGTCATTTTAGTAACAGTTTAGTTATTTTAAATTTTACTTAATATTTTAATTCAAATGATTAAATTGTATCTTATTACTTCAAATATATATATATACACATACACACACACACACACACACACACATATATATATATATATATATATATATATATATATATATATATATATATATATATATATATATATATTAACACAATTGTTCGTGAATCGTCGAACACAGTCAAAAGGGTAATCGATTACATGAATTAAATTCCAAAACTTTTGAGACTCAACATTACAGACTTTTGCTTATCTTATCGGAACATATAAAGATTAAGTTTAAATTTGGCTGGAAATTCCCGGGTCGTCACATCCACCACTTCCACTAGATACCACTTATACCATTAAAGTGGCCAACGGGAAACTATTGAGTGCTGACACATATTACCGAGGGTGTACGTTAAACTTTTTGGGTAATGAGTTTGAAATTGACTTGATACCCATGGAACTAGGAAGCTTCGATGTAATAATCGGTATGAATTGGCTAGCCAAAACAAAATCTCACATCCTTTGTGATCTTAACGCAATCCGGATACCTATCGAGAACGGCGAACCTTTGATCGTCTATGGCGATAAGAGTTGCACCGGACTCAACCTCGTTTCATGCATTAAAGTTAGAAAACTACTCTGTAAGGGTTGTTTTGCAATCCTTGCTCACGTTAAGAAAGTCGAGTCCGATGAGAAGCACATCGATGATGTGCCAATTGTTAGTGACTATTCCGATGTATTTCCCGACGAATTGCCGGGTCTTCCACCTCATTGACCGGTTGAATTCCAAATTGATCTTATTCCGGGAGCCGCACCCGTAGCTCGTGCACCATATAGACTCGCTCCATCCGAAATGCAAGAATTGCATAGTCAAATCCAAGAACTACGTGATCGTGGTTTTATCCAACCTAGCCATTCACCTTGGGGCGCTCCGATTTTGTTTGTTAAAAAGAAAGATGGATCTCTACGAATGTGCATTGATTATCATGAACTAAACAAATTGACGGTTAAGAACCGATATCCTCTTCCTCGCATCGATGACCTCTTTGATCAACTACAATGGTCTTGTGTATATTCGAAAATCGATCTCCGCTCGGGTTATCATCAATTAAGGGTTAAGGGGGAAGATGTCTCCAAAACCACTTTCCGAACTCGTTATGCTAGTTATGAATTCCTTGTCATGCCATTTGGTCTCACTAACGCACCGGCAGTGTTCATGGATCTTATGAACCGCGTGTGCAAACCGTATCTTGACAAACTCATTATCGTGTTCATCGATGATATTTTGGTTTATTCTAAAAGCGAAGAAGAACACGAGGAACACCTCCAACTTGTGCTTGAACTTTTAAGACAAGAACGACTCTATGCCAAATTCTCCAAGTGTGAATTTTGGTTGAAGGAAGTTCAATTTCTTGGTCATGTTGTAAGTGACCAAGGTATTAAAGTCGATCCATCAAAAATTGAAGCCATTAGTAAATGGGAGACTCCTACTACTCCTACTCACATTCGTCAATTCTTGGGTCTCGCCGGATACTATCGTAGATTCATCAAGGATTTCTCCTTGGTTACTCGTCCTCTAACCGCGTTAACTCACAAGGGAAAGAAATTCGTTTGGGCGACCGAACAAGAATCCGCATTTCAAATCTTGAAAACAAAGCTAACCACCGCTCCTATCTTGTCACTTCCCGAAGGCAACGATGATTTTGTTGTGTATTGTGACGCCTCGAAACATGGTTTTGGGTGTGTGTTGATGCAACGAACGAAAGTCATTTCTTATGCTTCACGACAACTCAAAATTCATGAACGAAACTACACGACACATGATCTCGAACTCGAAGCCGTTGTCTTTGCACTTAAAATGTGGAGACACTATCTTTATGGAACCAAGAGTACTATCTTTACCGATCACAAAAGCCTCCAATACATCTTTGATCAAAGCAACTAAACATGAGACAACGAAGGTGGATTGAAACCTTAAACGATTACGATTGCGAGCTTCGTTACCATCCCGGAAAGGCAAATGTAGTAGCCGATGCCTTAAGTCGAAAAGAAAGAGCGGTGCCTCTTCATGTCCGAGCCTTAAACATCACCATCCACACCAACCTTAATAGCCAAATTCGGGTAGCCCAAAATGAGGCTCTCAAGGATGAAAACGTTTCCCACGAGCTCTTGAACATTCTCGTCTCTCGATTCGAAATTAGGGAGACCGGACTCCGATATTTCGCCGGAAGGATTTGGGTGCCTAGATATGGGGACCTACGAAACCTTATTTTAGATGAAGGCCATAAGTCACGATACTCGATTCACCCCGGTGCCAATAAGATGTACCACGACCTTAAAGAACAATATTGGTGGCCGAACATCAAAAGGGACGTAGCTACTTATGTTGCCAAGTGTTTGACATGTTCCAAAGTCAAAGTCGAACACCAAAGACCGTCCGAGTTACTTCAACAACCCGAAATCCTGCAATGGAAGTGGGAAAGAATAACGATGGACTTCATCACCAAGTTACCAAAGACAACGGGCGGTTATGATACCATTTGGGTTATTGTTGACCGTCTCACCAAATCCGCACACTTTCTCGCCATGAAGGAGACCGACAAAATGGAGAAACTTGCACAACTTTACATCAAGGAGATCGTAGCCCGACACGGTGTACCTTTATCGATTATCTCCGACCGAGATGGCCGTTTTGTTTCTAGATTTTGGCGTACCTTGCAAGAAGCGTTGGGAACGCGTTTAGACATGAGCACCGCATATCACCCTCAAACCGATGGACAAAGCGAACACACAATTCAAACCTTGGAGGACATGTTACGAGCTTGTGTTGTCAATTTTAGAAAAGCTTAGGACAAGCACTTACCTCTCGCCGAGTTCTCTTACAATAATAGTTATCACGCGAGTATAAAAGCCGCACCTTTTGAAGCGTTATATGGTCGAAAATGTCGTTCACCTCTTTGTTGGGCCGAGGTAGGCGACGTGCAAATCACCGGACCCGAACTCATTCACGAAACCACCGAGAAGATCGTAAAAATCCGAGATAGGGTTCGGACGGCCCGGAGTCGTCAAAAGTGCTACACCGACAAAAGCCGCAACGACCTCGAATTTCAAGTCGGTGACCGAGTAATGTTAAAAATCGTGCCTTGGAAGGGTGTATTCCGTTTTGGGAAACGCGGGAAGCTAAATCCAAGGTATATTGGTCCTTTCGAAATCTTGGAGCGTATTGGAACCGTTGCTTATCGTTTAGATCTTCCGCCTCAACTGAACTCCGTTCATCCTACCTTCCATGTATCTAACTTGAAAAAGTGTCTTGCCAAACCCGATATCGTCATCCCTCTGGAGGAACTTACTATTGATGACAAACTTCATTTTGTGGAGGAACCGGTTGAGATTGTGGACACCTCCGTCAAGACGTTGAAACAAAGCCGAATCCCGATTGTCGAAGTCCGTTGGAACGCCAAAAGAGGACCCGAGTTTACTTGGGAAAGGCAAGATCAAATGCAAAAGAAATACCCTCACTTGTTCCCGGTTCCGGAAACGCAAGATCCCGAGGAAGAAACAACGACTACTACGCCTACTTAAATTTCGGGACGAAATTTCTTTTAAGGAGTAGGTAATGTAACATCCCGCCTTTTTCCGTTTACTTTTCCGTTTAACTATTTAAATTCTGTTATATGTTTATGACATCCCTCGTTAATACGCGTTTTAAAATATCTTGTTTAGGTAATTCACGCACCCGAATGAAACTAGAGGGACCATTGTTGCCAAGAGATCAAAGAGGTGACTAGGTCAACTAGTCAACCCTTCACTCTCATCCATTCATTAATTCCCTTTTCTTTTTCCATTTTCTTCACTACATTCTTATTTTCTCTCAAAACACCATTTCAAAGAATCAACATCTAAATCCAAGCTAGCGGGTGTCTTGCAAAACAAATTACATATTTGGAATCCTTGCAACTTCCTCTTCGATTCCATACCGATTTCATTACGTTTGAGTAACTTTCTAAAATCACTAGATTTTGTGTTCTTGATGTTTTTAACTTATAAAGTTGTTAATTAGTGTCTATGGCTCAAGTCTAACATGAATATATGAATTATATGTTCAATCTTGTTATTTTTGATAACTAGCATGAACTTGAAAGTTTGGTGCGTTTGATTGATGATTTGATTGCTTAAATGTTATAAATGCATGTATTAAATGTGTTCCTAACATCACTAGCTTCAATTTGATGTGTAGGTTGTTTTAGAAAACTTCATAAACATGATTAGTGCTTTTGGTGAATTTGGGTTAGGGTTCGGTGAACTTGAAATGAACTTTTGATGTATTGAATGTCATGAATTGTTGTTAGTAAGTAGTTAGTTGTATTGTATGCTTGATTACATACGAAACGGCGCGTTATAGGGATGCATTTAATTCCCGAATCCTATTTTGTGCATTTATGAACTTGAGCATTAATTGAGCATTAAATGTTGGAAAGTCGGTTATTGCAAATGATGTTTTTGGTTGATGAAATATGCTTAGTTGTGTTCTTTGTCAAATTAGCTTTCCAACGATATAAAATGTGTGTCGTAAGAGTTTACGGTTTGTGATTTATGTGAAAATGAAGTTTGATTTGAGACTTGGACAATTGAGACTGACCAGGTACCAGCACCCGTTGATCGCCGCGGCGCGGCAATCCTGGGTCGCGGCGCGACCTAAGCCGTGTTCAGGTTCTGACCTACTTGTCAATTATATGAAAAATATTTGGCACGCTATGGACCTCCGATTCACATGAGACTTGTTCTAACATGCTTATATATGAATAAAAACCTCAGAAAAATAGTTCGGGACCCGACCCGAACGTGTTGACTTTTTCGTTGACTTTGACCGACCAAAGTTTGACTTTTTGTCAAACTTAACCAAATGATTATGCAATCTTTCTAACTTGTTTCTATACTTGTATCTTGCATGAAACTTGGACAATTTGATTCACATGCTACATAATCGAGTCGTAACGAGCCATAGGACTAATTGAACATCTTTGACCTATCGCGTTTACTGATATTGATACGACCTATTTGTTTAGGTCAAGACTAGCATTGTTCTTTGCACACGTTACTTGTTGAAGTACTTATTACTCGTGCATACAAGGTGAGATCATAGTCCCATCTTTCAACAACTTTTAAGCTTTAAACTATGGGATGAGAAACATATACGTATCATACTTTTACACTTGAACACAAATACGAAAACGAACATTCCACGTACGGGTTTGAACAAAAAGCCTCAATTCAATTATCATTAGTCACACTTGCAGGGTGTAAACGTGAACTTATATTATGTGATCACATGGGCTTGACGAGCCTCATTCGGACGGTTCGCTACCGTTAGCGGATGAAATATATTTTCGGGTCTAGTGTATGTTCTAACACTACGCAAAGGGTGCAAAACAGTTAAGTTTGATAATTGGGTGCCCGCGAAACAAATAACAACTTTGGAATGCAAATGATTTTGATAATCATATTATATTAAATCTTGTGGTTCAAATGCAACGTTTACTAAAACACCTATGATTTCACCAACGTTTTCGTTGACAGTTTTCTATATGTTTTCTCAGGTCCTTGAACGCTACTTGATACAAGCTTCCGCACTCTTTTTGATACTTGCTTGGATGTCGAGTATACATGCATAGTTGGAGCGTCTTTTGACTACTTTAAATTGTGTCGCATAGGTTTCTTTCATACGTTAAACTTTGTAATGTAACTAGTCTTTTGAACTACGTTTGTAAACTTGAAACATCCTTTTACTTATGAAATGAATGCGACATATTTTGGCCAAACGTCATGTTAAAGACTTATGACCACGTAACGGGACCTAAGTAGTCGGCGCCGTCAAACATGATTTGGTCGGGTTGCTACAGCAAAGAGCAAGATGCCTCTTGCTCCCTTGCGCCTTGCGTCCTTGTGACCTTAGTCACACTTGAGAGCAAGGAGCAAGGTGCCTCTTGCTCCCTTGCTCCCAGGTGGAAGCAAGGACGCAAAATGACTCTTGCTCCCTTGCTTCCATCTGGGAGCAAGGTGCCTCTTGCTCCCTTGCTCCCAGGTGGAAGCAAGAGAGCAAGATGCACCTTGCGTCCTTGCGTCCACCTGGGAGCAAGGGAGCAAGAGGCACCTTGCGTCCACCTGGGAGCAAGGGAGCAAGAGGCACCTTGCGTCCTTGCTTCCACTGGGAGCAAGGGAGCAAGAGACACCTTGCTAATTGCTCCTTGCTCTCAAGTGTGACTAAGGTCGCAAGGACGCAAGGCGCAAGGGAGCAAGAGGCATCTTGGGGCAAATTTTCAAATTTTTTTTTATGGGTTATCACAAGTTAAAAAAATGAGCTTTTTGTGATAATCCTCGTTACTTATACAAAACCCAAACAATCCATTTTACCTAAATCTAAACACCGATCGATCTTCAATCAAAATTCCCAGCTAATCACAAACAGTGAAATACGATTACGATTCTACATAAAATTGAATTGAAGGCTTTACAAACGACACTCTTCTTCTTCTTCATGAAATTACTTATTATTATTTGAGGTATTTTTCTTAATTTTTTATAATAATAATACTTATTGTTTTAGTTGTTGTATATTTGATGTTTGATGATAAAATAATAATGATTAGATGAATAGGGCTACATTTAATTCAATGTATCTAGTATGCGTAATGTCTATATATTCAGTATTTGCAATTGCAATTGCAAATCATCAGATATGTACTTATGTTTTATATCTGCTGCTACTTTAAATTGCTGATGTTGATGCTGCTGGTTATGTATTATTCCTTCTAATATAATACATTTGTACAACTAGTTTTTTGAAAAGGTTATTATTAGATTTATAATAATCACCAAAATCAACAAGTATTAAATTTGTACCCAGCTAGTTTGGTTCTCTACATGACCCTCCCTTAAGTGCTGTTGCTCTATGTAAATGTTGTTGTACATATGTCCTCGAGAATATGCTTGTTGACTAATAATAATTTAAGATTGTCGTTTGTATCGATCTCGCCCCCATGATAAAAATCTATCTATTTGCTATGATTGATTTATACGTTGGTAATGCGATTCAAAATCTTAACATAGACGTATATTTACTCTGTTTATTATTGAAGAATTAGGTTTTTTTTATTAATTTGCAGTCTGATTAAAATAACCGGTGGCTATTTGTTTGTGTATCTAGGAAAACAAGCATTCGATATGGAAGATTTGAAACATAAGTCTAATAATAAGGATGATTATTATGTGAAGAAAGATGAGTTGAAGAGAGGGCATAGAGATAAGGACCGTAATGGAGGTGATAGACGTAGAGATAAAGAGAAAGATAGGGATAGAGAAAGGAGTGTTGATGACAAGAAGCATAGAGAGAGGCATAGAGATAAGAAGGAGAAAGACAAGGAAAAGGAGAGAAAGGAAAGGGAGAGAGAGAAGGAGCGTGAACGTGAACGTGAAAGAGCCAAGGAGAAAGAGAATAGGGAACGGGAACGGGCGAAAGAAAGAGAAAGGGACAAGGAAAAGGAGAGAAAGGAAAGGGAGAAAGAAAGGGAAAGAAGGGAGAGAAGAGAAAGGGAAGAAAGGGATAGGGAGAAGATGCGAGAGAAACGTAGAGAAGCTGCTGAACGGGATCATCATGGTGGTAATGAGGATGGAAAAGATAGAGGCAGAAAAAGGCGGAGGAGGGACGATGATTATTATAAGGAAGAGAGGGAACATGTTAGCAAAACATCGAGTAGACCAAGTGTGGATAATGGTAGCGGGATAAAGGTGGATGAACGTTTGGCGGTTAAGGAGGTGGTTAAGAGTCGTGAAGCGGATATGGAGGAAGAACAAAGGAAGTTGGATGATGAAATGGAGAAGAGAAGGAGAAGAGTGCAGGAATGGCAGGAAAAAAGGAGGAAGGAAGAATCTGAAAAAGAACAGAATGAAGGGGAAACTACTGAAACTGCTGGTAAGACGTGGACCCTTGATGGGGAGTCGGACGATGAAGAAGCTGTTCATGTAGAGAATGTAGAAGAAGACGGTATGGATGTGGATGAGAATGTGAATGATCCGAGTCGAAACGGTGATGATGTTGTTAATGGGTCAGATAATGGTGGTGATACGGTTCCTGATGTGCAGCAGAATGGGGGTGGTAATATGGATGAGGATGAAATCGACCCGTTAGATGCTTTTATGAATACTATGGTGTTACCTGAAGTTAACAACAAGCTGATAAATACAGAGATTGCGGATCAAAAAACCATTGATTCAAAGAAAGATGATGAAGTTCAGCGGAAAAAGAGTACGGGCAGGATCATTCCGGGTGAAGATTCCGATTCAGAATATCCTGGTATTGAAAATGATGATGATCCTTTAGAAGATGAAGATGATGATGAGTTCATGAAAAGAGTGAAGAAGACAAAAGTTGAGAAACTATCACTGGTTGACCACTCAAAGATCGACTACATTCCATTTAGAAAGGATTTTTATATTCAAGTAAAGGAGATTCAAAAGATGACTCAAGAACAAGTTATTGCATACAGAAAAGAATTGGAGTTGAAGATACATGGAAAAGAGGTACCCAAGCCGATTAAAACGTGGTCCCAAACTGGACTTCCAACTAAAATATTAGAAGCTATAAAAAAGATGAATTATGATAAGCCAATGCCTATTCAAGCACAAGCACTACCTGTTATAATGAGCGGTCGAGACTGTATAGGTGTCGCGAAAACAGGTTCAGGTAAAACCTTAGCGTTTGTATTACCCATGTTGAGACATATAATGGCCCAGCCCGAACTTGAAGCTGGAGATGGGCCCATTGGGCTTGTAATGGCGCCTACACGAGAGCTTGTTCAGCAGATTCACAGTGATATAAGAAAATTTGCCAAAGTTTTGGGTCTCCATTGTGTTCCTGTTTATGGAGGTTCGGGTGTTGCCCAACAAATCAGCGAGTTGAAAAGAGGGGCTGAAATTGTCGTTTGTACCCCTGGTAGAATGATTGATATTCTCTGTACGAGTGGCGGGAAAATCACAAATCTTAGAAGAGTCTCGTATTTGGTTATGGATGAGGCCGATCGCATGTTTGATATGGGTTTTGAGCCACAAATTACCCGGATTGTCCAAAATACCCAACCCAAACGTCAGACTGTACTTTTTTCTGCTACATTTCCTCGTCAGGTTGAAGTATTGGCTAGAAAAGTAGTTGTAAATAGACCCGTTGAGATTCAGGTTGGCGGTAGGAGTGTTGTGAATAAAGACATATCTCAGCTAGTTGAGGTGCGTCCCGAAAATGAAAGGTTTTTAAGATTATTGGAGTTACTTGGTGAATGGTATGAAAAAGGTAAGGTCTTGATATTTGTTCAATCTCAAGAAAAATGTGATGCTTTATTTAGGGATTTGCTTAAACATGGATATCCTTGTTTATCGCTTCACGGGGCTAAAGATCAGACTGATAGAGAATCTACTATTTCTGATTTTAAAAATAACGTATGCAATTTGTTGATTGCAACGAGTATTGCTGCTAGGGGTTTGGATGTAAAGGAGCTTGAACTTGTGATTAATTATGATGTTCCAAATCATTATGAAGATTATGTTCATCGTGTTGGGCGAACAGGAAGAGCAGGAAGAAAAGGTTGTGCGGTCACGTTTTTATCTACTGAAGATGAACGATATGCGCCAGATCTTGTAAAAGCTTTGGAACTTTCAAATCAAGTTGTTCCTGATGATTTAAAAGCTCTTGCTGATGCGTTTATGGCGAAGGTTAATCAGGGAATTGTTCAAGCTCATGGGACTGGTTATGGTGGAAGTGGGTTTAAGTTTAATGATGAGGAAGATGAAGTTAGAAAGGCTGCAAAGAAAGCACAAGCTAAAGAATATGGATTTGAAGAAGATAAATCAGATTCAGAAGATGATGATGACGGGGTGCGAAAGGCGGGTGGCGGTGATATTTCTCAACAAGCGGTTCTTGCTCAAGCTGCCGCCGTTGCTGTCGCCAGTCAACAACCGTCTACTGGCGCAGTGCCTGTAGGTGTTGTTGGTGGTGTAGTTGGAAATGAAGGGGCGGCTAGGGCGGCGGCGTTGGCGGCTGCCATGAACTTGCAGCACAATTTGGCTAGGATTCAGGCTGATTCGTTGCCTGAGCATTATGAAGCAGAGTTAGAGATTAACGATTTTCCTCAGAATGCCAGGTGGAAGGTAACACATAAAGAAACGTTGGGTCCGATTTCTGAATGGACTAGGGCTGCAATTACTACCAGGGGTCAATATGTTCAACCTGGTAGGATCCCAGCACCAGGGGAGAAAAAGCTCTACTTGTTCATTGAAGGAGCTACTGAACAATCTGTTAAGAGGGCCAAAGCAGAACTGAGACGTGTTCTTGAAGATATTACAACACAAGCGTTATCTCTTCCAAATTCACAACCAGGGCGTTACTCTGTTGTTTGAGAATTGCTGGAGTATTTATTGCTCGGCTGCGTATAAGGTGCGTCATGATTTGCTCGCTCTTTGACTAAATTTAATGCATTTTTTAGGCGTGTTTCTCTATGAATTAGGTACTATGTTGATGCTTTTTTGTTGGATATGTATTTGTTGCTTGGTTAGATATATATAATCTTGTTATAATAATAATAATAATAATATAGATATGGATAGTCAATTTTGGTGTATACATATAGTCAATTTTGGTACACAAAGTATGTATTTTTATATTGAGATTTTAGGCTATAAATACTCATGAATGCAAGCATTAAACTTGCACCATTTCTCACACTTACAAAGTGTTTCTTTCTTTCTCTCCATTATCATCTTTGTTCTTACACTTCATTATTAGTATTCTAAATCAAGAATCAAATCACTAAAGGTAGTTATAAGCCTACTGAATTATAACATCAAGAATCAAACCACTAAAGGTAGTTATAAGCCTACTGAATTATAACATCAAGAATCAAACCACTAAAGGTAGTTATAAGCCTACTGAATTATAACACGTTATCAGCACGATAATCTTAATACTAAATATGGTTGGCTCTGCCACCAAAATGATATATGGTCGGTTATACCACCAAAATGATATATGGTCGGTTATACCACCAGAATGATATAGGTCGGTTATACCACCTGAAAAAATATATGGTCGACACTGTCGCCAAATTTTCATTTATGTTTACTAATATTTATATTTTTGTTATATAACATTTATTTATGATTACTTACACATGGTCGACACTGTCACCTACTTATCATTTATGTTATATTAAATTTATGTTTAATGTTTATATACTTATGAATATAAATTGACTCTAATTTATCATGATGTTTGTTTTAATTTTTGATAATAGAAAATGTCGAATCTGGAAAAGCTTAAATTTACTCCTTTAGAATCAACTGGAAACAACTACATGCCATGGGTTATAAAAGTAAAAATGCATCTTAAATCAATGGGCATTCTTGAAACCATAAATGAAAACAACACTTGTTCTGAAAAAGAACAAGCTACGGCATGTTGCTTTATTCATCAACATATTGATGAATGCTTACAAAATAATTATGTGACTGTAGAAGATCCCCATGTTTTATGGGAAGGTCTCAAAAGCAGATTCAATAATCAAAGAGAAATTTTACTTCCAGCTGCAATGGAACAATGGAGAACATTAAGGTTCCAAGACTTTAAGAAAGTAAATGAATACAGCTCAGCTCTGTATAATACATGTTCACAACTTAAATTCTGTGGACATGAAATTAGTGATGCAGACATGATGGAGAAAACTTTCTCCACAATGAATGCTGCAAACATCACAGTGCAAAGAAATTTGAGAATGCTAAAGTTCAAAACATATCCTGAACTTAATTCATATCTCTTAGTTGCAGAGCAAAATGATGAGCTATTAATGAAAAATCAGCAATCCCGTCCTACTGGTACACTTGCAATCCCTGAAGCAAATACTGCAAATAATTATAAACAGGGACAAGGACGCGGGCAAGGTCGTGGTTATAATAACCATCACCATCATCATGCCAAAAGCCATAACTATGGTAGAAACCATCCTTATGGTAATGGTAATGGGCGTGGTCGTGGTCGTGGCCGTGGTGGTCAAAGAAATAGTAATCCACGAAAATATAAATATCAACCACAAAACAAGCCCATTAAACAAGATGTTGAAGAAAATTCTTCTAAAAATTCTGAAGAATCTTGCTACAGATGTGGTAGAATGGGCCACTGGGCTAATACTTGCCGAACATCTAAACATCTTGTTAAGATGTATCAGGATTCGCTGAAAGGTAAAGAAAAGGAAGTAAATTTTGTGGATAATATTGATCCAACAGTCACTGAGAAACCATCTGATTTATATGAAGATTTCTTGAATGTTTAAGTTGTGTGTTTTTTTGAAAAATAAACGATTTAATATCGTCTGTCTTTGTCATTATGTTTGCTAAATGTTTCAGTACTATCTATTTGCGTTTAAAATATTGTGTAATATTAATGTACTCACTATTTATTTCTTATATATGAAGTTCAATATGAATTTTGCTGGAATACAACATCAATCAAGTGGTGGAGATCTCTGTATAGCAGACAGTGGAACTACACACACTATACTTAAATCCGAGAAATATTTTATTGATCTAAAACCAACGGAAGGAACTATACATACAATATCAGGACCTGCTAACTTGATAAAAGGGATAGGAAAGGCAAATTTCATACTACCAAATGGTACAAAATTTTTAATAAATGATGCCTTATTTTCTCCCAAGTCAAGCAGAAATTTATTGAGTTTCTCCGACATATACCTTAACGGGTATGATTATCAGTCAGTGACAACAGAAAATGAGAAATATTTAAGTATCACTGACAAGAGTCATGTGGTTGAAAAACTGCCAAGACTTAGTTCTGGATTACATTATACACATATAAATGTACCAGAAATACATATGGTAGTTAACGAAAAATATATTGATCCTGGTGTATTCAGTTTATGGCATAACAGATTAGGCCATCCAGGATCAACAATGATGAAAAGGATTATTGAATGTACTCATGGACATCCACTAAAGGATAGAAAAATCCATCATGATACAATGGTTCCATGTACATCTTGCTCTCTTGGAAAATTGATAACTAGACCCTCACCACTTAAGGTTGAGAAAGAATCACCAATGTTTCTTGAAAGAATTCAAGGTGATATATGTGGACCAATTCATCCACCATGTGGACCATTTAGATATTTCATGGTTCTAATAGACGCATCTAGCAGATGGTCTCATGTTTGTCTGTTATCAAGCCGTAATGTGGCATTTGCAAAATTTCTTGCCCAAATTATTAAATTGAGAGCTCATTTTCCTGATTACACCATTAAAAGGGTGAGACTTGATAATGCTGGTGAATTTACATCTCAAGCATTTAATGACTATTGCATGTCTATAGGAATTGTTGTTGAACATTCTGTTGCTCATGTGCATACACAAAATGGTTTAGCCGAGTCATTGATTAAACGTTTACAGTTAATCGCTAGACCATTGATAATGAGAACAAAACTCCCTGTATCTATATGGGGTCATGCAATTTTACATGCTGATGCATTGATTCGCATCAGACCAAGTGCAAGTCATAAATATTCCCCCCTACAACTTGCTTTTGGTCAAGAGCCAAATATTTCCCATCTTAGAACATTTGGTTGTGCAGTGTATGTTCCAATTGCGACACCACAACGTACAAAAATGGGTCCTCAAAGGAGGTTGGGAATATATGTTGGATATGAAACATCTTCAATATTAAGGTATATTGAACCTATGACAGGTGACGTTTTTACAGCACGTTTTGCTGATTGTCATTTTAATGAAACATTGTTCCCTAGATTAGGGGGAGAAATGA
This sequence comes from Rutidosis leptorrhynchoides, assembly GCF_046630445.1. Taxonomy (NCBI): domain Eukaryota; kingdom Viridiplantae; phylum Streptophyta; class Magnoliopsida; order Asterales; family Asteraceae; genus Rutidosis; species Rutidosis leptorrhynchoides. The sequence goes on from NC_092333.1 coordinate 720,396,264, forward strand.
AAAATAAAGAAAATGATGTTTCATGGTGTGAACCTCAATTAAAGTATCTTGATCCTCGCACAAAAGAATGCGAGACAGAAGTTCAAAAGATAATGCATATACAAGAACTTGCAAATCAATTGCCTGATGCATTTACAGATACAAAAACGGTGACAAAATCATATATACCAGCAGTAAATACTCCAGCTCGAATTGAAATTCCAAAAGCTGGCAATAACGTCACTCATGAATCTTTGCCACGTCAGAAACGTGGAAGACCAATCGGTTCAAAGGATAAAAATCCTCGAAAAAGAAAATCAGCTGATAATGAAGTAAAAGAAAGTGTTCAAGAAGAACCACAAATCAGTACTCCTACTGCAGAGGAGATTGATGATGTCAATACAGAAATTGCAATCAATTATGCATATTCAAAAATATTATGGAACCGAAATGAAATGAAAAATCTTGATGAGAAATTTTCATTTAATGTTGCATATGACATCATGAATAATGATGATGATCCAGAACCAACATCTATGGTTGAATGTCAAAATAGACATGATTGAGCTCAATGGAAAGAAGCAATACGAGCTGAATTAGAATCACTCAATAAAAGAAAAGTTTTCGGATCCATCATTCTCACTCCTAAAGATGTGAAACCTGTAGGATACAGATGGATTTTTGTCCGAAAAAGAAATGAGAAAAATGAAGTTACAAGGTATAAAGCTAGACTTGTAGCTCAAGGTTTTTCTCAAAGACCGGGAATTGATTATGAAGAAACTTATTCTCCTGTTATGGATGCAATTACTTTTAGGTACTTAATCAGTCTGGCAGTTTCTAAAAATTTAGAAATGCATCTCATGGATGTTGTGACTGCTTATCTATATGGATCACTTGATAGTGATATATATATGAAGATACCTGAAGGATTTAAGGTACCAGAAGCATCAAATGCAAAACCCAAAGAAATGTATTCGATTAAATTACAAAGATCTTTATATGGGTTAAAACAATCGGGACGTATGTGGTATAACCGATTAAGTGATTACTTGATAAGCAAAGGGTATACAAATAATCTTACTTGCCCTTGTGTTTTCATTAAGAAAACAACATCCGGATATGTGATCATAGCTGTTTATGTTGATGATCTTAACATCATAGGTACAAATAAAGAGATCCATGAAGCCATTCAACTTCTAAAGAAAGAATTTGAAATGAAAGATCTCGGAAAAACCAAGTATTGCCTTGGTTTACAAATTGAGCATATGCCTAATGGTTTACTTGTACATCAAACAACATATACTGAAAAGATTTTGAAACGTTTCAATATGGACAAGGCAAAACCATTAAGTACTCCTATGGTTGTTAGATCACTCAATGTTGAAGCTGATCCATTTCGTCCATGTGAAGATCAAGAAGACATTCTTGGACCAGAAGTACCATATCTTAGTGCAATTGGAGCTCTTATGTATCTTACAAATTGTACAAGACCTGACATTTCTTTTGCAGTTAATTTGTTGGCAAGGTTCAGCTCTGCTCCTACCAAAAGACACTGGAATGGGATCAAACACATATTTCGATACCTTCGAGGAACTACTGATTTAGGATTATTTTATTCTAACGAATCAAAACAAGATTTGGTTGGTTATGCAGATGCAGGTTATTTATCTGATCCACATAAAGCTAAATCTCAAACTGGATATGTATTCCTAAATGGAGGTACTGCAATATCATGGCGTTCTCAAAAACAAACACTTGTTGCTACATCGTCAAATCATGCCGAAGTGATTGCATTACATGAAGCTACTCGAGAATGTTTTTGGTTGAGATCAATGACACAACTCATTACTGATTCTTGTGGACTAGAACGCGATAAAAGTCCAACAACTATCTATGAAGATAATGCAGCTTGCATAGCACAGATGAAAGAAGGGTATATCAAAAGTGACCGAACAAAACACATACCACCTAGATTCTTCTCATACACTCAAAATCTCATTAAGGACAACCAGATTGAAATGAGATATGTGCAATCTAGCAAAAACTCTGCTGATCTTTTCACGAAAGCACTTCCAACTGCTATTTTCAGAACACACGTTCATAACATTGGCATGAGACATGTTCAAAAGATGTAACAGCTGAAGCGATGTCTACTTGAGGGGGAGTCAACTCCATGCTGCACTCTTTTTCCCTTAGCTAAAGTTTTTTCCCACTGGGTTTTCTTTAGCAAGGTTTTTAACGAGGCAGTAATTTATAGTTGATCTTCAACAAAATAAAATTGCTATCCAAGGGGGAGTGTTATAATAATAATAATAATAATATAGATATGGATAGTCAATTTTGGTGTATACATATAGTCAATTTTGGTACACAAAGTATGTATTTTTATATTGAGATTTTAGGCTATAAATACTCATGAATGCAAGCATTAAACTTGCACCATTTCTCACACTTACAAAGTGTTTCTTTCTTTCTCTCCATTATCATCTTTGTTCTTACACTTCATTATTAGTATTCTAAATCAAGAATCAAATCACTAAAGGTAGTTATAAGCCTACTGAATTATAACATCAAGAATCAAACCACTAAAGGTAGTTATAAGCTTACTGAATTATAACATCAAGAATCAAACCACTAAAGGTAGTTATAAGCCTACTGAATTATAACAAATCTAATGATATATGATATATTGATGGTCAACATGTGTATACTTTCATATTTATTTGTTTTTATTATGTATTTGTAGCTTGGCTTGAAGGAGGGATCCGGCTTGTGGCATGTGTTGAGAGCAATTGTATCTTTTTTTCATAGACAATTGCTTTTAATGGCTGCCAGGAGATGGCGATTACTAAGAGCATGTATGACTGACTGACTGACGTATATTGAAGCTTCAGTCTTGAGTTGCATAGTTTTTGTAATCATCAGTGTATGTTCTGATTTGAGCATTCATTTCTGATTTTGTAGGTTGGCGGGGGAACGTGCTTTTGTTGCTTCTGACTCTGTTCTCAAGTTATGACCTACTAGTGCTCTAATGTAGCACCATTACTTTGAATGTGGGGCCCCTTTTATTGCCATGGGTTATAGACAATATAGAGTAGTTGCTATAGGGTTTTCTTTTAGCTTCCCTTGGAAGCGCATTGTCCCATAATTAACTACTCCTACATTGACATCTGGGATTAGACCGACCAAGCAAAATTTCCAATATAGACATTTGGAACATAAACAATGCAAATTATGTGCATTAGGTTAGGCGTAGTAGATTAGTAGCGTGTGATCTATTCCTTTGAAAACTTTTCTTGATTTTTTTTACTTATGTTGTGCACGTGTGCTATAATAACTACCATACTTGTTCCGTTTACATGCTTATTATAATTTCATTGATGATACTGACGGTTTTAGCATTACAAGGTTGTAAGATTGTCGTTGTGAAGGATGGATGAAGCATGTTGCGTTATATCAAATGTCATCTGCTTGAAGAACAGTGCATTATTATTATTGGTTATACAACTGATCGAAAGCTGTAGCAGTTTTTGAAAACTCTGTGGTCCCTTTACTTATGAAAACTATCGTGGTTTGTTTGTCTTTTATTATATTAGTTTTGTTTTTTACTTATGAATATCCAACTATTGGGAATGTGTAATATCAACTGCCGCTAGCTAATACTCTATAAAGTTTTTTTTTTCTTTTTTTTTATTAATTTGAAAACTGCTACATTGATATCTTGTTTCTCATTGCTAAATTTATGTAATAATTTTATGAAATGGATGTCGAGATGGGTTACATGTTGCAGTGTTTCATTACGTTAATAGTGTCAGATTTGCGTCTCCTGTACCTGGATAGAATAGTCGTATATAATACTTGCAAAAACGTTATATTTTCTCTGAAGCAACAAGTGTGCTTTGGACTCGGTCCATGATTGTTTCTGCAATGTTCCAGGTCAAAGTTTTAATGTTGTGCTGTGTGAATGCATTTTGCTTTACACGGTGGTTTTCGTTTCATAAAAATTCTAGTTTGAAAATAATCATAGGGAGATCTTAATAAACAAGACTCATGCTCTTGTGGGCATGATTTATACAAGGCATAGCGTCAACACGTGGATGATTTTTTTTTTTTCTTTTACGTAAGATCGGGTTCCATTATTAAGATGCCTCCCGTTCAGATGTGAAGATTAGGAAAATGTGTCAAAATGATATGGTTTTGGATGTCCTTAAGGCAACATTTTGCCATCTCTCTCTCTCTCAAAGACATCCATACCCTTCGTCTGCTACCGCCAGGTAGAATTCTATTGTCATGTGTTTTGAATAGAGAAGATATTTTGTGTTTGATTATATGATCTTAGGGTAAATTTGTCATTGTAATCCTTCTTATTGAGCACAATTAGTACCTGAGTGGTAGTGGCCTGCCTCTAACACAGGTCAGGAGTTCGACTCCACTCCAGGACAACAATTAATGCAATTCTATCCCTGTCATGTAAAGATCCATCCATGGCACCTTTCCCACATTGTGTTGGGGGTAAAGGGGAGGGGAGTTTTACTTGGCCGTGCCCTCCGGGATAGGGGGCGGGTTAATATCACTGCATCGGCATAGTCGAAACGGGAGATGATCGCAACGGGTGGTTAAGTTCCCCTCGGGTGATCCCAAATTCGCTGTTCTGAAAAAAACAATTAGTAAATATGATTACTCACTGATTACTACATGTTGCCATTCAATACCCATGTATATCATTATTCATATATGACTTACAAAATTTGAAATCTCTTTCAAAATCAGAACAACTTTTTCTTTTTAGTAAAAAATTAAATTATTTTCGAGGTTTTATTTTATGTATATACTTTTTAAGGACAGCTTTTTCTTTTTAGTAAAAATTTAAATTATTTTCAAGGTTTTATTTTATGTATATACTTTTTATATCATGTTCTAATAATGACTACATAATATTATTATATTTTAACTTCGTGTATACATTTAATCATATGGATATATTATATTACATTCTTTTCCATTATTATTCTCTCCTCTCTTTTCCTTCCATCTACGTAAAATATTGATTCTTGCTATTTTCCAGATATGGTTTTACTTGTGAGGCCGTGAGGGGTAATATTGAGAAACGATAGGCCTGCCATTTTGGACAACACCCCCTTTTTGCTTGACAGAATAATCCTCTCATGTAGATAGATTCATTTCTTAAGTTATATACATGTTTCTACCGAATAAGCTTCCCAATCAATTCAACTCATTTAGCTGAAAATAAACAGGCCCATTAGTATGTGAAAAAGGCTTTTTAAGTGGACCAGCCGCCGAAAGCCCAATAAACATCGAAACTGACATGTTCGGCGTCGGCCTGGGTTATACTCCAAGGAACGGGATATCTTTGCAAAATTCGCCTTGGAACAAAACAAACTACTTCGACTCTACATTATACATCAAAATTTGTTAATTTAATCTTTAATTAATATAATTTATTGTTGTTAATGTAAAAATTGTCGATTATGTTAATTGTTGTGTAGACCTTGGATTAAGGTTATTGTTGCATGAACGATTACAAAATACAAAATTTAAGATAAGTTTCAGATTTATTAATTCGAGTTCGTAGTGTAAACTAAAGTTAAGATTTGATTCATGTCCTTACAATATGATTTAATTGATTTTAAATTCGTTAATCATTAATTAAATTTGTTGCTGTTTTTCAATTTCAAAGTTATCTTTGTTTTTACGAAGGAAACAACTGTTGGAAGGGGTTGGGGTCTGCTTTCGGTGTTTAATTATATATTTATATTTATAATTTATAATATATAAATAATTGGGTGTGATAGAATTGCTGTAGATAGATTATAATGAAAATATGATGTAAATCCTTTGAAATTGAACTTCTAAAAGATTCTGCATAAAGAATCCAAGCTTTAATTTTTGTAATGAATTACTGTATTGGTGAATGAGGAGTAGATGAATTGATGTTTTGACTAAACTATGTTGATTAGTACTCGGTAATAATTAACAGTTGTAATCTTGTTGCAGGTTTTGAAAACAATTTAATCATTAACTATGGATTGGTGTTGAAAACAATTCAATCATTAACTATGGATTGGTTGAATATCTTGACTAAATTACTTGATATAGTCGCACAGAAAAGTATCAAATTTCATGAAGATGATCTCACTTTCTCTAGTGTGTGTAAATCTTGGTGTTCGGCTGCGGCACAAATTGAAACCAAAGTCCGATACCCCAATGGGCTTCCTTCGCGGTTGCCATCCCTTTTGCTTGCTGAGAAATTAGAAGATAAAGAGTTTCGCCAGCTATATTTACTATCAAACCAGAGCATTCACAAGATACGACTTCCAGAAGCATATGGTAAGTTTTGTATGCCTTCACGTGGGTGGCTCTTAACAGTTGGAGATGATACGGCTACTAAACTCATAAATCCATTATCATGTGAGATCATCGATCTTCCAAATAAAATTGCATATACACACATTTAAGAAAAGAAATTTCACAAACCGATCACAATTTAAACTTATTACTCAATTCTTTACTAGACTCAAATTTACACGTGAATGGTCATCTTAAAAAGACAAAGTTACGCTTAGGGTCCCTGTGGTATGTTCAAAGAGGGTACAAACGATTTTTTTTTTTTGCGTGGAGAATGCCTGTAATATATCCCCGTTGCACAATGATTCCAAAATATTAACACCGTCAATTCTAGTTGTACCTCACATTCTATGCACGTGAGAAATAAAGCGTTTTTTTTTTCCTTTCTCATTTAATTAACTCTGCTTCTTACAATCTCATCTATCTATCTTTCTGATAACCTAATCCAAACAAAAATTTTTATGAAAGAAGACACAATATATGTTAGTAGTATAGGTTTTGGAAAGGAAGCAAAAGATGGAAGTTTAAATTCAGAATAATCACGGCCCAATACCCAATTGTATTGCATTTACATACCTACTTATAAAAAATTCACTTTATTGTTTATATTTTCTACTTTGGCCGATAGTTCAAATGAAAAAAGACCGTTATGAAATTGCTTAGGGGTTATTGACGAAAAACAATGGCCCATGCAGGTCTCGAACCTGCGACCTTCGCGTTATTAGCACGACGCTCTAACCAGCTGAGCTAATAGGCCTATGCTTTTATTTTTATTTTTCCCTAGAACTAACTAAAAGTACGAACCCTATTTATTCACATGTTCCTAATTTCATGTACATTACTACGAGTATCGTTTAAGCCTCAAATCCTAGTGCTGTTGTGAGATGGTTAGTTTAAAAAGTTATACGTTTTGGAGGGAATTTTTGCAGGTTCGTGAGATGGTTAACGTAGTTGCGTTAAACTGCCTTAAAAGTATAGGAGTACGCTATTTCAACACTATTTTGTTTCATAATGCCCAGACTGGTAAGATGGAAATACGATTAGCTTTTAGTATGGCTTTAGTCAGATTGATCTGCAAACACTGTTTGAATGTATATGTACCTATATTGATTACGTGTGAAATCGGATTAGAATGAAAATACTTCTGAAATCCTATTTTTGAAAATGAAATTTCGTTTAGGTTATATATAAGATTTATATATGCAAAAGCATTGTTCGTATTTCTGATTCTAATATTCCTTTTCCCTGTATAATTATAAAAGTAATATATAAGTTTTGGTGGCAGTTCTTTTTCCAATAAAATTACTATGATAATGAAATGGATGATACTATTATTTATACGAAATATTCTTCTCCTTTGTTAGTACGGAAAGGTATTCCTATTTTAGGGGTGAGTTTCTGATGCAAAGCCTCTAAAGATTGCTTTAATATTCTTCTCCTTTGATACTACCGAAATGATACTACCGAAAGGTATTGATCCTATTCTTGTAGTTGTTCATGCTAAGTATATATATATATGTTATGCCTAATTTTCGTTTGGTTTGATTTGCTCAAATTTGGTTTAATTTATAACAATAGCTTTTTTTAATGGAGGAATTATTAAGGTCACTGACGGGGGCCATAAGTCACCCACTTGATCATATCAAGGAAGTCACATGTCATGCTCACTTCCTACATCCGTTAGGAGGAAACTTTGGGATATTGCACCCAAGAAAAACCCCGAGAAAACCTTGCTAGATATGGACATAACCCACTATTTGTAAGAAAACACTTAGAGAACTCCATAATCAATTGTAAAGCAAATTGCATTATTGAATCCCCTATTGTTCTCAGCATGACTTTGTTAGAAATCGGATATGAATTGACTGCCGGATTCGTTCTTGAATCGTGTAATCACTGTCTCTATAAAGTATTTCGACCCTACGATTGCCACAGTTGCACGAAATCTTTATAGGGATCAAACAAGAACGCAATCAGTGTTTTGGGCAACGAAATCACTGATCAAATTGTTAGAGAATTTGTGTGTGTTTCTGTTGGTTTGATGAATGCAGAATGATGAACAAAAACGTTCATTAAACTGTTATAGGAAACAGTTAAACCGAAAGGGTGTAACCCTTCAATTTTGGCGGGAAATTCGGGTATACCAAAAGATGCAACTATTCGCTTATACTCATTCGGGACCCCAGCCAGGGGCGCTGCCCCTTGGACCCCGCAAGGGGGCGCAGCCCCCTTGACCCCCGCATTTTGCGCGACAGTTAGTAGCCAACTCTTACGGGCGTGTACTCCACACTCTCCGAACCCGTTGGTAAGTATAACTAGCTAACACCTGCATTCAAGTAAATCGCAACTAACTAAAATGTACGTTGGAAGACACTAAAATCACCAACAAATCCCCCCCATTTTAGTGTAATCCTTGATTTACTAAAATAACTAAACAACAGAACAAACTAATGCATAAATGGAAATGTTCATGAAGAATTGAATTTCCACTTAGTATAATATTTACGAGAATTCGAAAATCAGGGTGTTCACGAGGAATTGAACCCTTCAATTCATATGAAAACTATAAAATAATATACACATCAGTTTCTTACATATCCCTAAAACAATCTTGACACTATTATAAGCCATGTGTCCCAATCCTTCAGTGAACATATTGGCAGCTAAGTCCAAAGCTCCATTGAAGCGGCAAAACTTCATGCTCACATAGGTAGTCCTTTTACATCTTGCACCTGCATATGCAATTTTTCAAAAGAACTATTAAGAAGAATAACTTCAACCTAACTCAACTTGCAGGTCTAAACACATACTTTGGGATCAGAATATTATGTGTTTCAATCTTCAAAAAGTAAGCTTACCTCATTGAATTCAGCTTCTAGCGTTGTACTAGAAGGGAATTGGGCGTCTCACTTTGGAAGATCTATATGGACTTCAATCCCACTCCAATAGCCGACTTGTGCACTAAGTCTCGGGCTAACGCTTTTGTCAAGTGATCCGCTAAGTTTTGTTGCGATCTAACGAAACTTACGGATATCACTCCATGTGAAATCAGCTCGCGAACCATACTATGTCTAACACCTAAGTGTCTAGACTTTCCATTGTACATTTGGCTATAAGCCTTAGCTAAAGTAGCTTCACTGTCACAACGGATAGAAATAGGAGATATTGGCTTTGGCCACAAAGGAATTTCATGAATCAGATTCCTCAACCAATCAGCTTCCTTACCAGCTGCAGCTAAAGCTACAAATTCAGACTCCATGGTTGAATTTGTAATACACGTTTGCTTCTTAGAAGCCCATGATATAGCACCTCCTCCAAGTAGGAATATCCAACCAGTCGTAGATGAATGATCTTCGACGTTGGTTATCCAACTTGCATCCGAATATCCTTCCAAAACTGAAGGAAACCCGGTATAAGTGATACCATAATCCATAGTACCCTTTAAATACTTGAATACTCTAACCACAGCACGCCAATGAGTAGCATTCGGATTACTAGTAAACCTACTCAGCTTTCCCACTATGAAAGCAATATCGGGGCGTGTGCTGAAATGTCCCGTTCTTATTGATTAAAAACGTTCCATATTAATTGATTTCGTTGCGAGGTTTTGACCTCTATATGAGACGTTTTTCAAAGACTGCATTCATTTTTAAACAAACCATAACCTTTATTTCATCAATAAAGGTTTAAAAAGCTTTACGTAGATTATCAAATAATGATAATCTAAAATATCCTGTTTACACACGACCATTACATAATGGTTTACAATACAAATATGTTACAACAAAATAAGTTTCTTGAATGCAGTTTTTACACAATATCATACAAGCATGGACTCCAAATCTTGTCCTTATTTAAGTATGCGACAGCGGAAGCTCTTAATAATCACCTGAGAATAAACATGCTTAAAACGTCAACAAAAATGTTGGTGAGTTATAGGTTTAACCTATATATATCAAATCGTAACAATAGACCACAAGATTTCATATTTCAATACACATCCCATACATAGAGATAAAAATCATTCATATGGTGAACACCTGGTAACCGACAATAACAAGATGCATATATAAGAATATCCCCATCATTCCGGGACACCCTTCGGATATGATATAAATTTCGAAGTACTAAAGCATCCGGTACTTTGGATGGGGTTTGTTAGGCCCAATAGATCTATCTTTAGGATTCGCGTCAATTAGGGTGTCTGTTCCCTAATTCTTAGATTACCAGACTTAATAAAAAGGGGCATATTCGATTTCGATAATTCAACCATAGAATGTAGTTTCACGTACTTGTGTCTATTTTGTAAATCATTTATAAAACCTGCATGTATTCTCATCCCAAAAATATTAGATTTTAAAAGTGGGACTATAACTCACTTTCACAGATTTTTACTTCGTCGGGAAGTAAGACTTGGCCACTGGTTGATTCACGAACCTATAACAATATATACATATATATCAAAGTATGTTCAAAATATATTTACAACACTTTTAATATATTTTGATGTTTTAAGTTTATTAAGTCAGCTGTCCTCGTTAGTAACCTACAACTAGTTGTCCACAGTTAGATGTACAGAAATAAATCGATAAATATTATCTTGAATCAATCCACGACCCAGTGTATACGTATCTCAGTATTGATCACAACTCAAACTATATATATTTTGGAATCAACCTCAACCCTGTATAGCTAACTCCAACATTCACATATAGAGTGTCTATGGTTGTTCCGAAATATATATAGATGTGTCGACATGATAGGTCGAAACATTGTATACGTGTCTATGGTATCTCAAGATTACATAATATATAATACAAGTTGATTAAGTTATGGTTGGAATAGATTTGTTACCAATTTTCACGTAGCTAAAATGAGAAAAATTATCCAATCTTGTTTTACCCATAACTTCTTCATTTTAAATCCGTTTTGAGTGAATCAAATTGCTATGGTTTCATATTGAACTTTATTTTATGAATCTAAACAAAAAAAGTATAGGTTTCTAGTCGGAAAAATAAGTTACAAGTCGTTTTTGTACAGGTAGTCATTTCAGTCGAAAGAACGACGTCTAGATGACCATTTTAGAAAACATACTTCCACTTTGAGTTTAACCATAATTTTTGGATATAGTTTCATGTTCATAATAAAAATCATTTTCTCAGAATAACAACTTTTAAATCAAAGTTTATCATAGTTTTTAATTAACTAACCCAAAACAGCCCGCGGTGTTACTACGACGGCGTAAATCCGGTTTTACGGTGTTTTTCGTGTTTCCAGGTTTTAAATCATTAAGTTAGCATATCATATAGATATAGAACATGTGTTTAGTTGATTTTAAAAGTCAAGTTAGAAGGATTAACTTTTGTTTGCGAACAAGTTTAGAATTAACTAAACTATGTTCTAGTGATTACAAGTTTAAACCTTCGAATAAGATAGCTTTATATGTATGAATCGAATGATGTTATGAACATCATTACTACCTTAAGTTCCTTGGATGAACCTACTGGAAAAGAGAAAAATGGATCTAGCTTCAATGGATCCTTGGATGGCTCAAAGTTCTTGAAACAAAATCATGACACGAAAACAAGTTCAAGTAAGATCATCACTTGAAATAAGATTGTTATAGTTATAGAAATTGAACCAAAGTTTGAATATGATTATTACCTTGTATTAGAATGATAACCTACTGTAAGAAACAAAGATTTCTTGAGGTTGGATGATCACCTTACAAGATTGGAAGTGAGCTAGCAAACTTGAAAGTATTCTTGATTTTATGAAACTAGAACTTTTGGAATTTATGAAGAACACTTAGAACTTGAAGATAGAACTTGAGAGAGTTCAATTAGATGAAGAAAATTGAAGAATTAAAGTGTTTGTAGGTGTTTTTGGTCGTTGGTGTATGGATTAGATATAAAGGATATGTAATTTTGTTTTCATGTAAATAAGTCATGAATGATTACTCATATTTTTGTAATCTTATGAGATATTTCATGCTAGTTGCCAAATGATGGTTCCCACATGTGTTAGGTGACTCACATGGGCTGCTAAGAGCTGATCATTGGAGTGTATATACCAATAGTACATACATCTAAAAGCTGTGTATTGTACGAGTACGAATACGGGTGCATACGAGTAGAATTGTTGATGAAACTGAACGAGAATGTAATTGTAAGCATTTTTGTTAAGTAGAAGTATTTTGATAAGTGTATTGAAGTCTTTCAAAAGTGTATAAATACATATTAAAACACTACATGTATATACATTTTAACTGAGTCGTTAAGTCATCGTTAGTCGTTACATGTAAGTGTTGTTTTGAAACCTTTAGGTTAACGATCTTGTTAAATGTTGTTAACCCAATGTTTATAATAACAAAAGAGATTTTAAATTATTATATTATCATGATATTATGATGTACAAATATCTCTTAATATGATATATATACATTAAATGTCGTTACAACGATAAACGTTACATATATGTCTCGTTTCAAAATCATTAAGTTAGTAGTCTTGTTTTTACATATGTAGTTCATTGTTAATATAATTAATGATATGTTTACTTATCATAATATCATGTTAACTATATATATAACCATATATATGTCATCATATAGTTTTTTTACAAGTTTTAACGTTCGTGAATCACCGGTCAACTTGGGTGGTCAATTGTCTATATGAAACCTATTTCAATTAATCAAGTCTTAACAAGTTTGATTGCTTAACATGTTGGAAACATTTAATCATGTAAACATCAATCTCAATTAATATATATAAACATGGAAAAGTTCGGGTCACTACAGTACCTACCCGTTAAATAAATTTCGTCCCGAAATTTTAAGCTGTTGAAGGTGTTGACGAATCTTCTGGAAATAGATGCGGGTATTTCTTCTTCATCTGATCTTCACGCTCCCAGGTGAACTCGGGTCCTCTACGAGCATTCCATCGAACCTTAACAATTGGTATCTTGTTTTGCTTAAGTCTTTTAACCTCACGATCCATTATTTCGACGGGTTCTTCGATGAATTGGAGTTTTTCGTTGATTTGGATTTCATCTAACGGAATAGTGAGATCTTCTTTAGCAAAACATTTCTTCAAATTCGAGACGTGGAAAGTGTTATGTACAGCCGCGAGTTGTTGAGGTAACTCAAGTCGGTAAGCTACTGGTCCGACACGATCAATAATCTTGAATGGTCCAATATACCTTGGATTTAATTTCCCTCGTTTACCAAATCGAACAACGCCTTTCCAAGGTGAAACTTTAAGCATGACCATCTCTCCAATTTCAAATTCTATATCTTTTCTTTTAATGTCAGCGTAGCTCTTTTGTCGACTTTGGGCGGTTTTCAACCGTTGTTGAATTTGGATGATCTTCTCGGTAGTTTCTTGTATAATCTCCGGACCCGTAATCTGTCTATCCCCCACCTCACTCCAACAAATCGGAGACCTGCACTTTCTACCATAAAGTGCTTCAAACGGTGCCATCTCAATGCTTGAATGGTAGCTGTTGTTGTAGGAAAATTCTGCTAACGGTAGATGTCGATCCCAACTGTTTCCGAAATCAATAACACATGCTCGTAGCATGTCTTCAAGCGTTTGTATCGTCCTTTCGCTCTGCCCATCAGTTTGTGGATGATAGGCAGTACTCATGTCTAGACGAGTTCCTAATGCTTGCTGTAATGTCTGCCAGAATCTTGAAATAAATCTGCCATCCCTATCAGAGATAATAGAGATTGGTATTCCATGTCTGGAGATGACTTCCTTCAAATACAGTCGTGCTAACTTCTCCATCTTGTCATCTTCTCTTATTGGTAGGAAGTGTGCTGATTTGGTGAGACGATCAACTATTACCCAAATAGTATCAAAACCACTTGCAGTCCTTGGCAATTTAGTGATGAAATCCATGGTAATGTTTTCCCATTTCCATTCCAGGATTTCGGGTTGTTGAAGTAGACCTGATGGTTTCTGATGCTCAGCTTTGACCTTAGAACACGTCAAACATTCTCCTACGTATTTAGCAACATCGGCTTTCATACCCGGCCACCAAAAATGTTTCTTGAGATCCTTGTACATCTTCCCCGTTCCAGGATGTATTGAGTATCTGGTTTTATGAGCTTCTCTAAGTACCGTTTCTCTCATATCTCCAAATTTTGGTACCCAAATCCTTTCAGCCCTATACCGGGTTCCGTCTTCCCGAATATTAAGATGCTTCTCCGATCCTTTGGGTATTTCATCCTTTAAATTTCCCTCTTTTAAAACTCCTTGTTGCGCCTCCTTTATTTGAGTAGTAATGTTATTATGAATCATTATATTCATAGATTTTACCCGAATGGGTTCTCTATCCTTCCTGCTCAAGGCATCGGCTACCACATTTGCCTTCCCCGGGTGGTAACGAATCTCAAAATCGTAATCATTCAATAATTCAATCCACCTACACTGCCTCATATTCAGTTATTTCTGATTAAATATGTGTTGAAGACTTTTGTGGTCGGTATATATAATACTTTTGACCCCATATAAGTAGTGCCTCCAAGTCTTTAATGCAAAAACAACCGCGCCTAATTCCAAATCATGCGTCGTATAATTTTGTTCGTGAATCTTCAATTGTCTAGACGCATAAGCAATCACCTTCGTTCGTTGCATTAATACACAACCGAGACCTTTCTTTGATGCGTCACAATAAATCACAAAATCATCATTCCCTTCAGGCAATGACAATATAGGTGCCGTAGTTAGCTTTTTCTTCAATAACTGAAACGCTTTCTCTTGTTCATCATTCCATTCAAATTTCTTCCCTTTATGCGTTAATGCAGTCAAGGGTTTTGCTATTCTGGAAAAGTCTTGGATGAACCTTCTGTAGTAACCAGCTAGTCCTAAAAACTGGCGTATGTGTTTCGGAGTTTTCGGGGTTTCCCACTTTTCAACAGTTTCTATCTTTGCCGGATCCACCTTAATACCTTCTTTGTTCACTATGTGACCGAGGAATTGAACTTCTTCCAACCAAAATGCACACTTTGAAAACTTAGCGTACAATTCTTCCTTCCTCAATACTTCTAACACCTTTCTCAAATGTTCACCGTGTTCTTGGTCATTCTTTGAGTAAATAAGTATGTCATCAATGAAAACAATGACAAACTTGTCAAGGTATGGTCCACACACTCGGTTCATAAGGTCCATGAACACAGCTGGTGCATTAGTTAAACCAAACGGCATGACCATAAACTCGTAATGACCGTAACGTGTTCTGAAAGCAGTCTTTGGAATATCATCTTCTTTCACCCGCATTTGATGATACCCGGAACGTAAGTCAATCTTTGAATAAACAGACGAGCCTTGTAGTTGATCAAATAAGTCGTCGATTCTCGGTAGTGGGTAGCGGTTCTTGATGGTAAGTTTGTTCAACTCTCGGTAGTCGATACACAACCTGAATGTACCATCTTTCTTCTTGACAAACAAAACAGGAGCTCCCCACGGTGATGTGCTTGGTCGAATGAAACCACGCTCTAAAAGTTCTTGTAATTGGCTTTGCAGTTCTTTCATCTCGCTGGGTGCGAGTCTGTAAGGAGCACGAGCTATTGGTGCAGCTCCTGGTACAAGATCTATTTGAAATTCAACGGATCGATGTGGGGGTAATCCCGGTAATTCTTTCGGAAATACATCGGGAAATTCTTTTGCAATGGGAACATCATTGATGCTCTTTTCTTCAGTTTGTACTTTCTCGACGTGTGCTAGAACAGCATAGCAACCTTTTCTTATTAGTTTTTGTGCCTTCAAATTACTAATAAGATGTAGCTTCGTGTTGCCCTTTTCTCCGTACACCATTAAGGGTTTTCCTTTTTCTCGTATAATGCGAATTGCATTTTTGTAACAAACGATCTCCGCTTTCACTTCTTTCAACCAGTCCATACCGATTATCACATCAAAACTCCCTAACTCTACTGGTATCAAATCAATCTTAAATGTTTCGCTAACCAGTTTAATTTCTCGATTCCGACATATATTATCTGCTGAAATTAATTTACCATTTGCTAATTCGAGTAAAAATTTACTATCCAAAGGCGTCAATGGACAACTTAATTTAGCACAAAAATCTCTACTCATATAGCTTCTATCCGCACCCGAATCAAATAAAACGTAAGCAGATTTATTGTCAATAAGAAACGTACCCGTAACAAGCTCCGGGTCTTCCTGTGCCTCTACCGCATTAATATTGAAAACTCTTCCACGGCCTTGTCCATTCGTGTTCTCCTGGTTCGGGCAATTTCTAATAATGTGGCCTGGTTTTCCACATTTATAACAAACTACATTGGCATAACTTGCTCCGACACTACTTGCTCCGCCATTACTCGTTCCGACACCATTTGTTCCTTTCGTTCTATTAACCCCTGGTCCGTAGACCTCACACTTCGCCGCGCTATGACCATTTCTTTTACACTTGTTGCAAAATTTGGTGCAGAACCCCGAGTGATTCTTTTCACACCTTTGGCATAGTTGCTTCTGATTGTTGTTGTTGTTGCGGTTATTATTGTTGTTGGGATGATTGTTGTAGTTGCTGTTGTTGTTGTTGTTGTTGTTGGGCCGTTTGTTGTAGTTGCGATTGATGTTGCGATTGTTGGGATAATTGTTGCGATTATTGTTGTAATTGCTGTTGTTGTTGTATTGGTGATTCTTATCACCGTTTTCCTCCCACTTTCTTTTGACTTGCTTCACATTGGCCTCTTCAGCAGTCTGTTCTTTAATTCTTTCTTCAATCTGGTTCACTAGTTTGTGAGCCATTCTACATGCCTGTTGTATGGAGGCGGGCTCGTGTGAACTTATATCTTCTTGGATTCTTTCCGGTAATCCTTTCACAAACGCGTCAATCTTCTCTTCCTCATCTTCGAATGCTCCCGGACACAATAGGCACAATTCTGTGAATCGTCTTTCGTACGTGGTAATATCAAATCCTTGGGTTCGTAACCCTCTAAGTTCTGTCTTGAGCTTATTGACCTCGGTTCTGGGACGGTACTTCTCGTTCATCAAGTGCTTGAATGCTGACCACGGTAGTGCGTACGCATCATCTTGTCCCACTTACTCTAGATAGGTATTCCACCATGTTAACGCAGAACCTGTGAAGGTATGCGTAGCGTACTTCACTTTGTCCTCTTCAGTACACTTACTTATGGCAAACACCGATTCAACCTTCTCGGTCCACCGTTTCAATCCGATCGGTCCTTCGGTTCCATCAAATTCCAAAGGTTTGCAGGCAGTGAATTCTTTGTAGGTGCATCCTACACGATTTCCTGTACTGCTAGATCCAAGGTTATTGTTGGTATGTAGCGCAGCCTGTACTGTGGCTATGTTTGAAGCTAGAAAAGTACGAAATTCCTCTTCATTCATATTCACGGTGTGTCGAGTAGTCGGTGCCATTTCCTTCAAAATAGTTAAATGGAACAAGTTAATCATACAGAATATTAAGAGTAGTTAATAGTATTTCGTAGCATAATATGAACTCATTTATAAAAGCTTTTTCTTCATATTAGCGTTTTATAAGTTTAAATTCGGGTAGTACCTACCCGTTAAGTTCATACTTAGTAGCTAATATACAATTCAACTACTACAATTCTATATGAAAAACTGATTATAATAATATTTCGCGTTCAAACTTTTATACAATATTTTACAAACTTACAATACCGCTTATTTTACATAAAGCATGAAATATAGCACACAATAACTTTGATACAAGATAGTTGTGAAGACAATTCTAGCTAGTACACAAGTCGTTCAGCAAAGGCAATAAAGACACGTAATTCATACGTCCAGAAACAAGTCATGCATTCTGGTTTTACTAGGACTACTTCCCATCCTTGGTCTTGTGCAACATAACCGTTATGGCCGTTGATAAGACAGCGTGTTGTAACGTCATCAAAGGGACGAGGGTTACGTAATGTCCAACAGTCCCGTAATAATCTAAAAACCTCATTTCTTACCCCAATTACCGACTCCGTCACTTGTGGAAACGTTTTGTTTAATAGTTGTAGCCCGATGTTCTTGTTCTCACTTTGGTGAGAAGCGAACATTACTAATCCGTAAGCATAACATGCTTCTTTATGTTGCATGTTAGCCGCTTTTTCTAAATCACTAAGTCCAATATTCGGATATATTGAGTCAAAATAATTTCTTAACCCGTTGCGTAAAATAGCATTTGGGTTCCCCGCAATATATGCGTCAAAGTAAACACATCGTAACTTATGGGTTTCCCAATGTGATATCCCCCATCTTTCAAACGAAAGTCTCTTATAAACCAAGACATTCTTGGAACGTTCTTCGAATGTCTTACAAACTGATCTCGCCTTAAATAGTTGTGCCGAAGAATTCTGGCCGACTCTAGACAAGATTTCATCAATCATGTCTCCGGGTAGGTCTCTTAAAATATTGGGTTGTCTATCCATTTTGTGTTTTTAAACTGTAAAATAGACAAGAGTTAGATTCATAAAAAAATACTTATTAATACAAGCAATTTTTACATATATCATAAAGCATAAGAACACTATATTCCATATATTACACCACACGAATACAACTATCTTATTCCGACTCGCTCGTTTCTTCTTCTTCGGTTTTGGTTCGTTTTGCCAAGTTTCTAGGGATATATGATGTTCCCCTAATACGAGCCGTTGTTGTCCACATTGGTTTAGAAAAACCTGGTGGTTTAGAGGTTCCCGGGTCATTGTTACAACTTAAGGACTTCGGGGGTTGACGATACATATAAAGTTCATCGGGGTTGGAATTAGATTTCTCTATTTTTATGCCCTTTCCCTTATTATTTTCTTTTGCCTTTTTAAATTCAGTTGGGGTAATTTCTATAACATCATCGGAATTCTCGTCGGAATCCGATTCATCGGAGAATTGGTAATCCTCCCAATATTTTGCTTCCTTGGCGGAAACACCATTGACCATAATTAACTTTGGTCGGTTGGTTGAGGATTTTCTTTTACTTAACCGTTTTATTATTTCCCCCACCGGTTCTATTTCTTCATCCGGTTCCGATTCTTCTTCCGGTTCCGATTCTTCTTCCGGTTCCGACTCTTCTTCCGGTTCCTCTTCGGGAACTTGTGAATCAGTCCACAAATCATTCCAATTTACATTTGACTCTTCATTATTATTAGGTGAGTCAATGGGACTTGTTCTAGAGGTAGACGTCTATCACATAATATCAAACACGTTAAGAGATTAATATATCACATAATATTCATATGTTAAAAATATATAGTTTCCAACAAAAATGTTAAGCAATCATTTTTAAAGAAAACACGGTCGAAGTCCAGACTCACTAATGCATCCTAACAAACTCGATAAGACACACTAATGCAAATTTTCTGGTTCTCTAAGACCAACGCTCTGATACCAACTGAAATGTCCCGTTCTTATTGATTAAAAACGTTCCATATTAATTGATTTCGTTGCGAGGTTTTGACCTCTATATGAGACGTTTTTCAAAGACTGCATTCATTTTTAAACAAACCATAACCTTTATTTCATCAATAAAGGTTTAAAAAGCTTTACGTAGATTATCAAATAATGATAATCTAAAATATCCTGTTTACACACGACCATTACATAATGGTTTACAATACAAATATGTTACAACAAAATAAGTTTCTTGAATGCAGTTTTTACACAATATCATACAAGCATGGACTCCAAATCTTGTCCTTATTTAAGTATGCGACAGCGGAAGCTCTTAATAATCACCTGAGAATAAACATGCTTAAAACGTCAACAAAAATGTTGGTGAGTTATAGGTTTAACCTATATATATCAAATCGTAACAATAGACCACAAGATTTCATATTTCAATACACATCCCATACATAGAGATAAAAATCATTCATATGGTGAACACCTGGTAACCGACAATAACAAGATGCATATATAAGAATATCCCCATCATTCCGGGACACCCTTCGGATATGATATAAATTTCGAAGTACTAAAGCATCCGGTACTTTGGATGGGGTTTGTTAGGCCCAATAGATCTATCTTTAGGATTCGCGTCAATTAGGGTGTCTGTTCCCTAATTCTTAGATTACCAGACTTAATAAAAAGGGGCATATTCGATTTCGATAATTCAACCATAGAATGTAGTTTCACGTACTTGTGTCTATTTTGTAAATCATTTATAAAACCTGCATGTATTCTCATCCCAAAAATATTAGATTTTAAAAGTGGGACTATAACTCACTTTCACAGATTTTTACTTCGTCGGGAAGTAAGACTTGGCCACTGGTTGATTCACGAACCTATAACAATATATACATATATATCAAAGTATGTTCAAAATATATTTACAACACTTTTAATATATTTTGATGTTTTAAGTTTATTAAGTCAGCTGTCCTCGTTAGTAACCTACAACTAGTTGTCCACAGTTAGATGTACAGAAATAAATCGATAAATATTATCTTGAATCAATCCACGACCCAGTGTATACGTATCTCAGTATTGATCACAACTCAAACTATATATATTTTGGAATCAACCTCAACCCTGTATAGCTAACTCCAACATTCACATATAGAGTGTCTATGGTTGTTCCGAAATATATATAGATGTGTCGACATGATAGGTCGAAACATTGTATACGTGTCTATGGTATCTCAAGATTACATAATATATAATACAAGTTGATTAAGTTATGGTTGGAATAGATTTGTTACCAATTTTCACGTAGCTAAAATGAGAAAAATTATCCAATCTTGTTTTACCCATAACTTCTTCATTTTAAATCCGTTTTGAGTGAATCAAATTTCTATGGTTTCATATTGAACTTTATTTTATGAATCTAAACAAAAAAAGTATAGGTTTCTAGTCGGAAAAATAAGTTACAAGTCGTTTTTGTACAGGTAGTCATTTCAGTCGAAAGAACGACGTCTAGATGACCATTTTAGAAAACATACTTCCACTTTGAGTTTAACCATAATTTTTGGATATAGTTTCATGTTCATAATAAAAATCATTTTCTCAGAATAACAACTTTTAAATCAAAGTTTATCATAGTTTTTAATTAACTAACCCAAAACAGCCCGCGGTGTTACTACGACGGCGTAAATCCGGTTTTACGGTGTTTTTCGTGTTTCCAGGTTTTAAATCATTAAGTTAGCATATCATATAGATATAGAACATGTGTTTAGTTGATTTTAAAAGTCAAGTTAGAAGGATTAACTTTTGTTTGCGAACAAGTTTAGAATTAACTAAACTATGTTCTAGTGATTACAAGTTTAAACCTTCGAATAAGATAGCTTTAT
Source organism: Rutidosis leptorrhynchoides (assembly GCF_046630445.1). NCBI lineage: Eukaryota > Viridiplantae > Streptophyta > Magnoliopsida > Asterales > Asteraceae > Rutidosis > Rutidosis leptorrhynchoides. The sequence continues at coordinate 720,417,895 of NC_092333.1, forward strand.
ATGTATGAATCGAATGATGTTATGAACATCATTACTACCTTAAGTTCCTTGGATGAACCTACTGGAAAAGAGAAAAATGGATCTAGCTTCAATGGATCCTTGGATGGCTCAAAGTTCTTGAAACAAAATCATGACACGAAAACAAGTTCAAGTAAGATCATCACTTGAAATAAGATTGTTATAGTTATAGAAATTGAACCAAAGTTTGAATATGATTATTACCTTGTATTAGAATGATAACCTACTGTAAGAAACAAAGATTTCTTGAGGTTGGATGATCACCTTACAAGATTGGAAGTGAGCTAGCAAACTTGAAAGTATTCTTGATTTTATGAAACTAGAACTTTTGGAATTTATGAAGAACACTTAGAACTTGAAGATAGAACTTGAGAGAGTTCAATTAGATGAAGAAAATTGAAGAATTAAAGTGTTTGTAGGTGTTTTTGGTCGTTGGTGTATGGATTAGATATAAAGGATATGTAATTTTGTTTTCATGTAAATAAGTCATGAATGATTACTCATATTTTTGTAATCTTATGAGATATTTCATGCTAGTTGCCAAATGATGGTTCCCACATGTGTTAGGTGACTCACATGGGCTGCTAAGAGCTGATCATTGGAGTGTATATACCAATAGTACATACATCTAAAAGCTGTGTATTGTACGAGTACGAATACGGGTGCATACGAGTAGAATTGTTGATGAAACTGAACGAGAATGTAATTGTAAGCATTTTTGTTAAGTAGAAGTATTTTGATAAGTGTATTGAAGTCTTTCAAAAGTGTATAAATACATATTAAAACACTACATGTATATACATTTTAACTGAGTCGTTAAGTCATCGTTAGTCGTTACATGTAAGTGTTGTTTTGAAACCTTTAGGTTAACGATCTTGTTAAATGTTGTTAACCCAATGTTTATAATAACAAAAGAGATTTTAAATTATTATATTATCATGATATTATGATGTACAAATATCTCTTAATATGATATATATACATTAAATGTCGTTACAACGATAAACGTTACATATATGTCTCGTTTCAAAATCATTAAGTTAGTAGTCTTGTTTTTACATATGTAGTTCATTGTTAATATAATTAATGATATGTTTACTTATCATAATATCATGTTAACTATATATATAACCATATATATGTCATCATATAGTTTTTTTACAAGTTTTAACGTTCGTGAATCACCGGTCAACTTGGGTGGTCAATTGTCTATATGAAACCTATTTCAATTAATCAAGTCTTAACAAGTTTGATTGCTTAACATGTTGGAAACATTTAATCATGTAAACATCAATCTCAATTAATATATATAAACATGGAAAAGTTCGGGTCACTACATGTGCTTGTCATAGCATACATCAAACATCCAATTGCTCGAGAGTATTCAAGCTGTGATACAGCTTTACCCAAATGGGGCATAAGCTTCACAGTTGCATCAACGGGAGTTTTCAAGGGAGAACATTGATCACACTTGAACCGTTTCAGAATCTTCTCAATATAATGAGATTGTGTGATCGTAATACCTCTATCATCCCTTTTAATCCTTATGCCTAGGATTACATCCGCCACTCCCATGTCCTTCATGGAGAACTTCGAAGATAAAAACTCCTTTGTTCTATCAACTTGATCTTGGTTAGTACCAAAGATCAGCATGTCATCCACGTATAAGCAAATGATCATACCTTTTCCGGATTGATCGAATTTGCTATATACACACTTGTCAGATTGATTTAGTACAAAACCATTAGACAACACCACATCATCAAACTTCTGATGCCACTGCTTGGGAGCTTGTTTCAGCCCGTACAATGATTTAACCAACTTGCACACCTTATGCTCTTGTCCTGGCATAACAAACCCTTCTGGTTGTCTCATATACACTTCCTCTTCCAAATCACCATTCAAGAATGCTGTTTTGACATCCATTTGATGGATCACTAGATCAAACGTAGCAGCAAGTGCTATTAACAATCTAATAGTAGTGATACGAGCAACAGGAGCATATGTATCGAAATAATCAATACCCTCCTTTTGTTTAAAGCCTTGGATGACCAATCTAGCTTTAAACTTGTCAATTGTGCCATCGACTTTCATCTTCTTCTTGAAGATCCACTTGTTTCCCAAAGGTTTGCATCCCGGTGGTAAATCTGTTAATACCCAAGTATTATTCTCCAAAATAGAACTCATCTCGTCGTCAATTGCTTCTTTCCAAAAAGCAACGTCACGAGATTTCATAGCCTCATCAAAGGTTCTAGGATCATCATCTATACTATAACAGTAAGACAATTTAGATTTAACACAATCTCTCGATCCTTCAACTAAATAAAGTTGAAAATCAGAACCATATGATTTGGGTGTCCTAGTTCTAGTACCCCTACGAGGTTCTAGTGACTCACTTGGAATTTCTTCCAGGTTAACTCCTTGTGTAGTCTCATTTGAATGAGAAATCACGTCCCTTGGTCTAGGTATTGATGTAAAACGGGATTCATCAAATATTGCATCTCTTGATTCTACAACGGTGTTAATCGAAATAAAATCATTAGGTTCTATCACATAAAACCTATAGGCTTTAGAATGCTCAGCATATCCAATAAAGATGCAATCAATACCTCTTTCACCCAAAGTTTTCCTTTTGGGTTCGGTTAATCTTACAATTGCCCGACAACCCCAAACTCGCAAATAATGCAAGTTTGGTTGCTTCTTGTACCAAAGTTCGTAAGGAGTCGTGATTCCTTTGTTATTGGGAACTCTATTCAAAATGTAGCAAGCCGTTAACATGGCTTCTCCCCAAAAACCGTCACTTAAACCAGAATAGGACATCATGGAATTAACCATTTCCTTGAGAGACCTATTTTTCCTCTCTGCTACACCATTTTGTTGTGGTGTATACGGAGCTGTAGTTTGATGAATGATCCCTACAGACTGGAAATATATTGGATCATAATACTCACCACCTCTATCGGTGCGCAACGTTTTAATCAAACCATTTTGTTGTAATTCCACTTCAGTCTTATAGATTTTAAATTTGTCTAAGGCCTCATCTTTAGTATGCAAAAGATAAACATAACAGAACCTAGACGCATCATCTATAAACGTGATTACATACTTCTTATTACCTAAAGAAGGTGTAGCATGAAAATCACAAAGATCACTATGAATTAGTTCTAAATTCAAAGATTTCCTGTTTATGGTATTAAAAGGATGTCTCGTAATTTTATTCAACACACATGTATTACATTTGTCAATACACTTTTCAAAAGTCGGTATTAAATTCACTTTAGACATGTTTTTCATTCTTCTTTGATGTACATGTCCTAGTCGAGCATGCCATAAACTATAATCATTTGAATTAGAACTAATCATGCAAGCAGAATTATCAACAACAGGAACATTCTTAAGATTCAACATAAACATACCATTATTATAGTATCCAAATCCAATAAACATGCCACCCTTCGACAAGATATACTTGTCGGATTCAAATACTTGTTTATAACCACACTTATTTAATATAGGATTGGAAATCAGATTCTTTCTCAACCCAGGAACATACACTACATTATTTAAAGTTATTGTCTTATCAGAACTAAATTGTAAAACAACATCACCACGACCAAGGACAGGAGTGACTGATTCGTTCCCCATGTGAAGCACATCATCATCAGGTTGAAACGTCTTAAACCAACAGCGATCTTTACATGCATGACATGTGGCCCCGGAATCAATCCACCACGCTATGTTATCATCCTGCACATAAAATGCTTCAGAAATATGTGATACATAATTCTGAACAGAATTTATAATACAATCAAAATTCTGACCTTGGTTAGGAACTTGGTCCTTAGACCCGTTTCCTGAACCCGAACCGCTTGCTCCATCCTTGTTCTTTCCAACACGACATTCTTTCTTAAAGTGACCAGGTTTGCCACAAATCCAACAAGATAGAGATTTCTTATCCTTCTTGTTGGAACCATCGTTGTTCCCTTGAAACTTACGTTTCTTTCCATTGAACTTTTTGTTGTTTTTGTTCCCACGTTTACCATCCTCAATCATGTTTACAGAGGATGATGCAACGTCCTTTTCTTTAGTCTTACCACCCTCTTGATCCCGTATTGATTCCTCAATACGTAGGGTGCCTCCCAATTCAGTCAAGGACAATTCTTCTTTCTTATGTTTCAACATGTGTTTGAAAGTCTGCCATGATGGTGGCAATTTGTCTATAATTGAAGACACTGAAATGGATTCATCCATTTTCAGATTGTGTTGTGTAAACTGTCCCAAAATTCGAAGAATTTCGTGGAACTGTTCCATAACAGGCCTTGAATCCACCATTTTGTAATTATTGAAATTACTCACAAGAAACTTCTTACTAGAAGCATCTTCAGCCATGTATTTGGATTCGAGAGAATCCCAAAGTTCCTTAGCAGTTTCTACAGATTGGTAAACATCAAAAAGAGCATCAGACATACCATTTAGAATGTGGCCACGACATATGAAATCATCATTATCCCATTTGTTTCGTCTCCTGATTTGATCCAGAGTTGCATCCTCAGGAAGTTCTGGCATGGGGGTGGATAGAACATGAACAACCTTCAACGTTGTTAACAGAAATCGCATCTTTTGTTGCCATCTACGAAAATTAACCCCTTCAAATTTCTCCAGTTTTGCAAACTGCCTTGTCATCTCTTTCACTGTTTCCCCAGACATGATTACAGACCAAATACTTTATAGATTTGTTAGAAATCGGATATGAATTGACTGCCGGATTCGTTCTTGAATCGTGTAATCACTGTCTCTATAAAGTATTTCGACCCTACGATTGCCACAGTTGCACGAAATCTTTATAGGGATCAAACAAGAACGCAATCAGTGTTTTGGGCAACGAAATCACTGATCAAATTGTTAGAGAATTTGTGTGTGTTTCTGTTGGTTTGATGAATGCAGAATGATGAACAAAAACGTTCATTAAACTGTTATAGGAAACAGTTAAACCGAAAGGGTGTAACCCTTCAATTTTGGCGGGAAATTCGGGTATACCAAAAGATGCAACTATTCGCTTATACTCATTCGGGACCCCAGCCAGGGGCGCTGCCCCTTGGACCCCGCCAGGGGCGCTGCCCCTTGGACCCCGCAAGGGGGCGCAGCCCCCTTGACCCCCGCATTTTGCGCGACAGTTAGTAGCCAACTCTTACGGGCGTGTACTCCACACTCTCCGAACCCGTTGGTAAGTATAACTAGCTAACACCTGCATTCAAGTAAATCGCAACTAACTAAAATGTACGTTGGAAGACACTAAAATCACCAACAGACTTTAACTCATGACCTCAATGACCTCAGCACGACTATGATTTTAAGGTTACAAAGAAAATGCTAGAAATTAGGGCTTCTGATAGGGGAAGGAGGAGGTGAGAAGCATGATGTTCAAATTTGGGTTCTCATTTGCAGGTTGATCAAATGATTTAAGCTTAGATCACATTTGGGTTTCGAATATGTTAACTTTTTTGCTTACTATATTAGGTTTTATTTTGGGAAGAAGATGAAGGTGATAAAATTGATGTTTATACCCTCATGTCCATAGCATGTGTAGGGACTTAACAAATGTCTTTAACGTTCGTTAGACGGAGTGACTATTTTTACAACATTTGCACACAATTGTTGTTCTTGTAAAATAAATAGTTTATCATCTGAACCTACAATTTGAAACAAATCACATGGAGTTGGACCGTTTTCGTAATTATGTCTTATTTTTTAGGAAAAAAAGGTTCAAACGCTGATTTATACAATATTACTCGTATTAGTTACTTTGCTCTTAATTTGAAACTAATCACATGTACTCTGCTCTTAATTGGTCTGATATTCACTTGTGGCAGAGATTCAAGTTCAATTCTCACTTAGTACACCTTGGTTCTTGACTTGAAAAAAAGAGTATGTTATACAAGAGCTTCATAGAGTTGGTCATAGCTAACCGTAGCTATCACCATGGCTTCTTTATGGACTTCGCCATAGAGAAGTTGGCCACGGACTTCGCCCGTTGATGGTAGGGCTCATATGAAAATATGATTTTTTTTTATTATTTTTTTTTTTTTAAATTTCCTTTTAATTTTCGTACCTTTGCTTATTGCTTTTCGTTTTAAGAAGATGTAAGTGTAAATATTCTACCTGAACATTTGTCTTTGCAAACATCTGAACATTTGTCTTTGCAAACATGCTCGTCTGGAACATTTGTTTTTGCAATTGCTATCCTGTTTGATGTTTTTTTTAGTTTGCACTTTCATGGTAATTTCACACCGACCGTATTGAATATAAATTTTTTATATTGCATATAACCATATCCATTATAACCAATAACCATAATTGTAAAAACAATAGCTAAAAGTTACAAAATATTCAGTATAAAATTTATATTGTGCAAATAAACATAAGCATAATTCTAAAAACAATAACCAAAAGTTACACAATAGTCCACTAGATCTTTTATGTTATTACCAATAAAAACGCATCAATTTAGTAGAGTAATTAGTCAGTAACAATATTTAAAAAAATTCTTAAGATTCTATGAACTAATAAACCCCACACAAAAAAAAAATAAAAAAAAATAAAAAATAATATATATATATATATATATATATATATATATATATATATATATATATATATATATATATATATATATATATATATATATATATATATATATTCTAAATCCTTATTATCACTTATTCTACGATCCTTCCAAGCCTTGTAACAAACCGCCCTTTACCACCACCACCACAACGGTGGTTTTTTAAATCATCACCGCCACTACCACCGCCCTCAACCCTACCGCAAGATGACATTATCTTCTTATCTTCATCACAAAACACCAATTGGTTAACCGGTTTAACCCAACAACCACATCTCACTTTACCATCATTAACCATAAGTGCCTCTATAGCCTTGACCGCCGATGATCTCATATCTTCTACCGTCAACCGCTTGTTTAACCAACTTGATGGTAGCTCAAAGTAAAGTTGACCTGGCTGAAGTTCATCTTGTTGACTCATGGCCGTTACGTACTCATTATAGTCCATCTCATCGGCATTACATATGAACGAGTGCGGTTGGTGTACAACCATGAACACCTTTACCGGTGAACGGAATTCTCTAAGTTGACCGTCTAGAAGGATTAGTTTGACGTTGGTTGTTGCGGTAGAACCAGTGTAGCGCGAGGTGCAAAGGCCCATTGTATACGTACTGTATATATCTTCTTATCTTACACATAAAATTTGCGTCCAAAGTTGTGATAAAAGAACATTGGGTCCGTTTGTTTAGCTATATATGATTTAGGTTTTACTAATTTTGGAATTGATTTGTTTTCTTGTTTTGGATCGTATATATCTTTCCTTGTAAGAGGGGATACCATGGATCTCAAGTTCATTAATTTCAAGGTGAATTAATATTAAATATTTTTATGGTAATTAATGGAATTTCTTAGCGCCTTCTCAAGATTATACAGTAATAAATTGAAAAGGTAATTAAGACAACTTTAAAATAAAACATAGAAACTTACATCGTGGTTGATAGGTACGTAACCTTCATACCACTAGACCTATGTGGATCTGTTAACGTAGACAATCTCATCAGCATCATAAAACACCAATAATTCACAAATGTGGGTTATTTTATGGAGGAAAAGAAATACACTTATAAACACTTCATTTATCACAAACTTGAACAATATGAGGATAGAGTAATACCTTAAGGCTTTTGTTTTATCCGATATTTACTGCTAGCCGTTAAGGACCTACTTAAACGGTTTATATGTGACGAGTTTGTGAAATTACTAACCTTTATGTCTGAGATTTAACAATGGGTACATCTAGTGGCGACTTTACACAAAGACCCGCGGGATCTCGTGACACACTAGTTTTTCAAAATTAATAATAAAAAAATTTTTACATAGGACCCCACTAAATATAATGACCCCATAAACTTTTAGAGATTATAATTTCATAGTTTTGACTCCGTTTGAAATTAGCTCACTTACGACTTTATAGTATGAACCATTAAATATATTATATATATAAATAAACAAACTTTGTCCAATTCTAATTATTGTTTACTTCATTCTACATCACAATTTCTTTTGGTTCTATCTTCAATCCTTCATCCTAGAGATGTCAACGGATCGGATATGAATCGGGTGTGGGCGTGAGGCCATATCCATGTAGTTATTGTTCATCCATATCCATAGTCATATTTGTTGGTTTATTTTGGCTAGTAGAAGATATGTTTATCCCACATTGGTGGGAGGAAGAAGTGAGGGGTGAGTGACTTGGTTATATAAGAGGGGCTAAGTCTTCATTCCAAATCGCACCAATCAATACACTTTAAGTATTTGATTATTTCTTTCTTTCTTACCCTTGTTTGAGAGTTGTATTAGTTAAATATATTAGAGAGTGTAGTTGGCTTAAGAGAGTCGTCTATATCATTGTAACAATTTGTGATATAGTGTATTTCTCTCTTTGGGGCCGGTGGTTTTTCTCCTGTTTTGGAGTTTCCACGTTAAATCTTGTGTTGTGTATTGTTCTTATTTCTTTACTATTATTGTTGGGCTGGGTGGTGGGAATTAGTGAGACCGTAATTTCCCAACAACTGGTATCAGAGCGTCAGGTTTGACGGGGGTCTCGGTTATAGGAGTCGGAGTATGCTCTGTGGTTGTCACGTGAGTGGATCGTCCACATCAGAAACGAGTTCTATTGATCGTATAGGGTATCTGGTTAGACAATATTTTTTCTGATTCGTAGTAATAGTTGGATTTGTTAGTGGCCTAGTTGTGGATTTCCGATTTAAAGGGTCCTGGCTACCTGCTACATCTTTTGGCTATTCGAAACGTGAGCAAAATCAGAGAAAGTTGTTGTCTATAGGATACGGATACGATGTCGAAGTTCAGTCCAATGAGGTTTGATGTAGAGAAATTTGATGGGATGATCAATTTTGGCTTATGGCAGGTTCAAGTCAAGGATGTGTTGATTCAGTCCGGTTTACACAAGGCTTTGAAGGGTAAACCCACCCTTGTTCCTGGCAGTGATTCTAGCAGTAAGTTCGATGAAGAAGAATGGGATGATATGGATTTGAGGGCAGCAAGTGCGATTCGTTTGTGTCTTGCAAAGAACGTGCTTGCAAATGTGCACGGGTTATCAATGGCAAAGGAGCTTTGGGTTAAACTAGAGCAGTTGTACCAGGGCAAGGGCATCTCAAATCGGTTGTGTCTTAAAGAACAATTTCATACTCTGCGTATGGATGGGGGTTCAAAGATTTCAGATCATCTAAGTATTCTTAACGGTATTGTTTCAGAACTGGAGGCTATTGGAGTTAAAACGGATGATGAAGATAAAGCTTTGAGGTTGATATTATCTTTATCATCGTCTTATGAACACATGAAACCTATTTTGATGTATGGGAAGAAAACTCTGAAGTTTGAAGACGTTACTAGCAAGCTCCTATCCGAGGAGAAAAGACTGGAAGGTAACGGGGTCTCGTCATCAGGAGATACGATAGTGTTGTGTTCGGATAGGCAGAAGAGAAACTCTAGAAAGAATCTGACATGCTGGAAGTGCGGGAAGACTGGACATGTAAGGGTTAATTGTCCCGGTGGAGCTAATCCGACAAATGGCTCCAAAGACGCTAACATTGTCTCCGTTGTTACGGAGAGTGACGAATTCCTCTGAAGTCACGTCATCCTCATGGTGTGTCCGCGCCACCGTGGAAAGGGATGTTCGTTAGCGGTTCCACAATTACACATGGGCATTGGTTTGGCATTGATGCAGGCTGTGTGGTGGAAACTGATGTTGTAGCTGATGGGACTTTCGGGAAAGCCAAACAAGGAAGTTGCACCATAAAGTTTCAGCTGGTTGTTCAACAACATGTGCCGAGGTGAAATGCTTGGAATGTGATATTCTAAGTGCTATACTCTTAATGGTGGAGTATGATAATTCTTGTTAAGAGTTATGATTGTCTGTGATGACAATGATTGTCGGTTTAGACAATGTTCGATGAAGATGCAAGTTTTGTCTCTTGGGAGATAATGTCAACGGCATGAAGATGAGGATCTTGAAGTTGTCGTCGAGGAAGCGTCTACATCGGTTATCCTTGCAATGTGGAAGCATGGTTATCTTCTTCTATCCAAAAGGTGGAGATTTGTTGGTTTATTTTGGCTAGTAGAAGATATGTTTATCCCACATTGGTGGGAGGAAGAAGTGAGGGGTGAGTGACTTGGTTATATAAGAGGGGCTAAGTCTTCATTCCAAATCACACCAATCAATACACTTTAAGTATTTGATTATTTCTTTCTTTTTTACCCTTGTTTGAGAGTTGTATTAGTTAAATATTTTGGAGAGTGTAGTTGGCTTAAGAGAGTCGTCTATATCATTGTAACAATTTGTGATATAGTGTATTTCTCTCTTTGGGGGCCGGTGGTTTTTCTCCTGTTTTGGAGTTTCCACGTTAAATCTTGTGTTGTGTACTGTTCTTATTTCTTTACTATTATTGTTGGGCTGGGTGGTGGGAATTAGTGAGACCGTAATTTCCCAACAATATTCATATCCATTTAAATTTAATTCATCCGTCTATATATATCCGATGGATTAAGTTGGTTAATGGATATTTATTGGATATATAAGAAATCTTATAATATTTTCAAATATATAATGAAAATAAAACGTAATATAACATGACATAATTTAAAATTATTGCACCGGGATGTGTAATGTTTGTCTAAGAATGAACATAATTTGTTAAATTTACTATCAAGCATATAATATGACAAATTATGTGTAATTTTTATGTTGAGATATATATGTTTTATTGTGAGTACTCATAGTGAATTCATTATAAAGTTGTAAGATGAATGTGTAATGGTAAATATATTTGTAATAGTTATTGTATATGAATCTCTAATCTCATCACTCATAACTACCTAATTTATTCTTTTTAAAAAGTTAACGAAAACTGTAATTTTACAGCTATTGTTTATGTTATGCGATTTATATTGATAATAGGTTGTAAAATTAAAATTGCTATAAAAATAGCAATTTAAAATTGCTACTGTAAAATTCCTACTCTATAGGCCATTGGCTATATAAAATTATTGTAAAATTGTTACTATATAGTCCATTGCTACTTTCAATTTGCTACTCTGAAATTGCTAATGTATATGTCATTAATTGCTATTACATATGAACAAATTAGTCAATTTTATGTTTGTGTTTTGGGCACGACCCGACCTGACCCGATTTGACCCGACACATTCAATATTTTGTGCAAGTTATCGAATAAAATTTTTAGGACCCTATTGGGTTTTGATCCTAGAATCGCCACTGGGTATATCCGTATATGAAAGGTGCAATCATGATACTTGCTCATGAATCAGTAGGACGATACCGGACTCTAATTATATTAAACATGGTAACGTCTTCTTTCTCACAAAACATTCAGACGAACAGCCACCTAAATCATCCAAGTTAGAAAACTATATTACTTTAAAGTAATATAGTTAATTAGATTCATACTCAAACTATGTATAGGACCGTTAATATTAGTTTGAATATGTACAAACTGAATGAACAAAAAACGAAATTAAAAACTAAACGAATTCATTTACCTGTAACAATCAACAATCTGTGAGACAGATGCTTTTCAGCTCTTGATTCTCAACGCCCAAGCCCTAACTGAGATGAGCTCAACGATCAATAGAACGAAATAACACAGTTTATTAATTGATACAAAAATTGATGAAACCCTAACTTAGCTAAATAATTGATCAGGTAACTGACTGATATAAGGAATAATGGAAATCTGAAATGATTTACCGATTGATAAAATGAATGATGCTTGCGAAGTAATCGATTGAGGATGAAGGAATAATAGACCTGATCGCCATCTTACGAAGTAATCTGAAATAATTTACCGATTATGTAGATCTCGTCTCTTTTAGAAATAGGAGGTTATGTATATTATTTGTAGAAGAGAGGATTGATGATTTAGAAGTTTGATTGATCTTGAAGGCTTTGTTTATTACTTGATTTGCTTATTGAATTGCTTTGTTGCTTGATTACAAATGAGTGGTGAATCCATCTATTTATACTACACCATGGACTAGTCTAGAATACTTCATCATCTAATATCTAGATATTTCCTAAGTATTCTCATGATAATTCTAGACTTAGATATTTTACAAGATTATTCTACACACATTCTACACTTTCACTACTACATATTACAAGAAGTTTCTACATAATGGGCTATAATCTTGATCCAAAATATTTGTGTACTTGCAAGCCCAAATCCAAAACAAATAGCCCACAATCAAGTTTAGTTTCCAACAGCCCACCTTAAACTTGATTTCGTCACTCCGAGCATATTCCGTAATCTCTGAAAAGTCTCGTGTTTTAGAGGCTTTGTGAAAATATCAGCAACTTGGTCGAATGACTTCGTGTACTTTATCTGCACCTCTTTATTTGTAACACACTCCCTGATGAAATGGTATTTCATATCGATGTGCTTGCTTCGATCATGGAAGACTGGATTCTTTGCTAGAGCAATCGCAGACTTGTTATCCACATATATCTCCGTAGCTTCCTTTTGAAAAAACTTAAGCTCATTTAGTAACTTCCTGAGCCATATTGCATGATAGGTGCACGATGTTGCTGCTACAAACTCGACTTCACACATTGACAGAGTCACAATGGGTTGCTTCTTCGAGCTCCATGTGAATGTCGTATCTCCCATATAGAACACGAAACCACTCGTACTCTTACGATCATCTATGTCTCCAGCCCAATCACTATCACTGTATAAAACTAGCTTGAAGTGCTCAGAAGGCGAATAAAACAGGCCATAGTCAATCGTACCTTTGATGTAGCGAAGTATCCTCTTGGCCGCCTTCAAGTGATTTATTGTAGGTGCTTCCATGTATCGACTTACTAGTCCAACTCCGTAGAGAATATCTGGCCTCGTGCAGGTTAGGTACCTCAGACTTCCAACCAAACTCTTGTATTGTGTTGGGTCCACCAAGTATCCTTCATCATCTTTTGACAATTTGAGATTGCAATCCACCGGTGTATTCATTGACTTGCAGTCAGTCATCTTAAACTTCTTGAGCACCTCATTCGCATAACCTTCTTGGGATATGAATATTCCTTCTTTCTTTTGTTTTACCTCGATCCCAAGATAGTAAGCCATAAGTCCAATGTCGGTCATCTCGGACTCCCGAACCATTGCTTTCTTGAACTCCTCAAACATTTTGGGATTACTACCGGTGAATATCAAGTCATCCACGTATAGGCACACAATCATAACATCTCCATCATTGCTAACTTTGGTGTAGAGGGCATGCTCATGGGGGCATTTCGTAAAGTCATTCTGCTGGAAATACTTGTCTATCCTGCTATTCCATGCCCGAGGCGCTTGCTTCAACCCGTATAAGGCCTTTTTCAATTTTAGCACCTTATTCTCTTGGCCTTTCACGATGTATCCCAAAGGTTGTTCTATATAGACTTCTTCTTCTAAGTGGCCATTAAGGAACGCGGATTTGACATCCATTTGATAAATCTTCCAATTATGTTGAGCCGCAAGTGAGATTATCAATCTTATAATTTCTAGACGAGCGACGGGAGCAAATACCTCGTCATAGTCTATGCCGGCTCGTTGACTATATCCCTTCGCCACCAACCTTGCCTTATATCTTTCAACTTCACCTTTGGAATTCTTCTTGGCCTTGTACACCCATTTTACACCGATAGCCTTATGTCCCTTTGGTAGTGTGGCAAGATCCCATGTATTATTCTTCTCGATTGCTTGAATCTCTTCGTCCATAGCACATTTCCACTTTTGGTTTTTTGTTGCGTCTTCATAGCTTATTGGCTCACAATCGGCAAGAAGGCAGAACAATGATAGATCCTCCATAGGCTGTGTTACCTCGTACAAATCCTCAATGCTCCTTGTGTGATGTTGTAGCCTACTTGATTTTCCTCCTGATGTTGGTGTCACTTCATTAGGTGTAGTGGTTGGAGTATGTGGAGAGTGCGGAGATGGTGTACTAGAAGGTTCTTGAACTTCTAGATATTCTTCGTTCTTTACAGTACTCTCGAATGGATAAGGGAGAAAGTCGTAGTTCTCCTCTTCGGGAACATTCCAATCCCATGTTGCTTCTTCATCGAACACCACGTCTCGACTTGAGATTACTTTACCATTCTTGGGATTGTATAGCTTGTAACCCTTCGAACTTGAGTCATAACCCACGAATATGAGTTTATCGCTTTTATCATCGAGCTTCGTCCTCTTCTGATCTGGCACATGAGCATATGCCACACTTCCGAACACTCGAAGGTGTGAGATGTCGGGCTTCCTTCCACTCCAAGCTTCAATGGGCGTTTTGTTTTTGACACTTCTAGTGGGCGAGCGATTTGATAGATAGATCGCACAGTCCACTGCCTCAGCCCAAAACTCCTTAGGCATCCTTTTGCTCTTTAACATACTCCGGGCCATATCAAGAATGGTCCTATTTTCTCTTTCCGCAAAACCATTTTGTTGAGGTGAATACGGAAGAGTTAGAGGACATCGTAACCCGTTGTTGTCGCAAAATTTCTTGAATTCCTTGGATGTGAACTCTCCTCCACGATCGGATCTCAACGCCTTTATGGTGAGACCACTTTGATTCTCCACAAATGCTTTAAACTTCTTGAACATTCCAAAAGCTTCCGACTTCTCTTTTAGAAAATAGACCCATGTCTTTCGACTAAAATCATCAATGAATAGAATAAAATATCTATTTTTACCAAAAGAAAGTGGGCTGATGGGTCCACACACATCCGTGTGAATAAGTTCTAGAGGTTTCTTCGCTCTACTAGAAGCTTCTGTTGGAAAACTGTTTCGGAAGTGCTTTCCTAGAAGGCATCCCTCACATATTTGATCCGGATGATTAATTGGAGGCAAACCCTTCACCATTCCTTTACTTGATAATAATTTTAACCCTCCAAAATTTAAGTGCCCGTATCTCATGTGCCAAAGCCAAGAAGTATCTTTGAAACATGCTTTTAAACATCTTGGAATGTCATGTTGAATATTTAGCATGAACATCCTATTCGTTGACATTGGCACCTTAGCAATCAAACCTCCTTTTTGGTCTCTTAAAGAAAGAGTACGATTTATCATGTGAATATCATAGCCTTTCTCTAAGAGTTGTCCAATACTCAGTATATTCGTCTTCATATTAGGCACATAATACACGTTAGAGATAAATTGATGCCTTCCATTTTTCAAGCGGATGAGAATCTTACCTTTGCCTTTAACCGGGACTTTAGAGGAATCTCCGAAGGTGATATTTCCACTAATTACCTCGTCTAACTCCACAAACATGTTTTTGTCACCGCACATATGGTTGCTTGCACCCGTGTCGAGATACCACAAATTTGATTCTCCGTTATCTTCACCTTTTCATGCTAGTAACAAAGTGTTTTTCACGGCTTCGGTATCTTCTTGCACTAAATTTGCTCTTTCTTGCACGTAATTGTTTGACTTCTCGCATTCCGAAGCATAATGGCCAAATTTATGACAATTATAGCATTTGGTTTGAGAATTGTCATACCTTGGCCTTCTACTTGTGTAGCCTCTCCCGCGACCTCTTGTCGGGTGAAAATTTTGACTTCTTTCTTCATTTCTGTAAGAACTATAACCTCCACGTTTGATATATCCTTGTCCTCATCCTCGGCCACGTACTTGACCACGACCTCGTTGACTCGTTTGATGAGTATTTTCACTGCTCTCTTCCTTGAAAGACATTTTTGCTTGTAAAGCTTGCTC
The DNA here is from genome assembly GCF_046630445.1 of Rutidosis leptorrhynchoides. Classification (NCBI taxonomy): domain Eukaryota; kingdom Viridiplantae; phylum Streptophyta; class Magnoliopsida; order Asterales; family Asteraceae; genus Rutidosis; species Rutidosis leptorrhynchoides. Next base: position 720,433,753 of record NC_092333.1, read on the forward strand.
CAATGGCTCCTTATTATTCTTATTGAACCTCTCTTCATGGGCTTGTAGTGAACCCATGAGTTCATCGATAGTCATTGATTCTAGATCTTTAGATTCTTCGATGGCTACGACTATATAGTCGAATTTTGAATCTAATGATCTAAGAATCTTCTCAATGACTCTTACATCACTTAGAGTTTCACCATTCCTCTTTAATTGATTGACAATCGCCAAGACTCTTGTAAAATAATCGGAAATTGATTCTGAGTCTTTCTTATTTAAGGATTCGAACTCACCTCGTAGTGTTTGTAGTCGAACCTTTTTCACCTTTTCAACTCCCTTGTGAGAATTCTCCAAGATCTCCCATGCTTTCTTGGCGGTGGTTGCACTTGCAATTTTCTCAAAAGCTCCATCATCTACACTTTGTTGGATGATGGAAAGAGCCTTTTGATCGTTCGTCTTCATTAATTTTTTCTCCTTGCCGAGAGGACCTTTTTCTGCAGGTTCCTCATAGCCTTCCTCCACAATCTCCCATAAGTCTTGTCCACCTAGGAAGGTCTTCATTTGGATGCTCCATCGATCATAATTATCCTTTGTGAGGCGAGGAAATGTGATGACATTGTTGGCCATCATCTTGTCGAACCAAGCTCTTGATACCAATTTGTTAGAAATAGGAGGTTATGTATATTATTTGTGGAAGAGAGGATTGATGATTTAGAAGTTTGATTGATCTTGAAGGCTTTGTTTATTACTTGATTTGCTTATTGAATTGTTTTGTTGCTTGATTACAAATGAGAGGTGAATCCATCTATTTATACTGCACCATGGACTAGTCTAGAATACTTCATCATCTAATATCTAGATATTTCCTAAGTATTCTCATGATAATTCTAGACTTAGATATTTTACAAGATTATTCTACACACATTCTACACACTTTCACTACTACATATTACAAGAAGTTTCTACATAATGGGCTATAATCTTGATCCAAAATATTTGTATACTTGCAAGCCCAAATCCAAAACAAATAGCCCACAATCAAGTTTAGTTTCCAACAGTCTCATCTTCTGAATTGGCTTGGATTTAACCAAGGAATTTCACTGAACCAAACAAACCTTGACACTTCTAATAAGAGTGAATTAATTTTCTCTTTTGAACGCTTTTGATTGTGTATTTTTTCTTGTCTTTTTAACGCTTTTGTACGTCTACTCTCTCTTCTCTTTTCAACGCTTTGAATCGTCTAACTCATCTTGACAGCTGTTCGTGTAAAAAATTTATAAAGGAAACGTCTGGAACTTAATTACACCAACAAACGTCAAAAATTACAAATATTAGTAACGTTTGATATTTACGTCAGAAAATAAGCGTTAAAAATCGAGCTTTTATTTGTAGTGTGTGTATAAAAAAGTTGTTCTACATAGAGAGTTCTAGATAGACACAGATATCATCAGTACCTGATCATGGTTTGGAAGAGACCCGTCATCCTGCAAGTATAAACTTGAACCATCATTAATTTCAAAATTTGACCCACAAATACATAATAAATACATATAAATTAAATGGCAGCAATAATTGTTGACAAGAAATGTGACCCAACTCCACATGATTAAACCTGTACTTAAAAGGGAGCAGTAGTCAGGGTCCTTGTTCACTTGCAGGATGTATTCAATTATATTATGTGGCTGAAGAAAACAAGATCATGTGGAACCACATAATATAAAAGAAGATTAACAAGAAACAACACATTAATGAATGCTTAACTGATACTTGCTGGTGGCATCAGCATAATGAACTGATTTACAGAACTCGACGCTAACATTCTAAGAGTGGAAGGTAGATATTGAAACAGCTGTACGAAAAAGAAAAGAAAATGCAACAATTATGACCATGAAAAGGTGAACCAAGAGATTAAATAGTTACATTATAACAAAAAAAAAAAAAAGTGTTACATTGAGTAATCCAGGAGTTTCTGCATCCAACACTTCAAAATATCCTCGCAGATCTGTGATTTACAAGTGATTATCATTCACGTGCGCTAACCCTCACATATATTTAGAGACAAAACTTATCTCCATTTTGAATTTAGTGTAATATAGTGTATAAAGTATTATGAGGAATTGATCACAACAGTTATGTCGTAAAGATCTGTTAATTTCTACTTAACACAGCTTTTACAAAGTGAGATCAAAGAAGATGCTTACTTGAACCGATGATATAGACTCCGAGCCAAAACTCTAGGAACTACGATAAAGAAATGAAAATTAGCACAAGTTCACTTAGTGAGTAAACCCTAACTACGTGATTCAATTAATCACCAAATTATAATTAAATACAACAATTAAACATCAAATTATCAATAAATACAACCGAATAAAACCCTAACTAGCTGTATTAGCAAACACTATTCGATATGTGGTTGAACTTTGAAGGAACAATTAATCATCGAATCATCACTTACATACAATTAACAACATGAACGAATTCACTCATTGATTAAACCCTAACTAAGTGATTCAATTGAAGTAAGAAGGAATTCACTAACAACAACGAAATATCACTCACACGGAGTCGACAAAAATAGATCATTGATATTTTACTAACCTGAATTGAATTCACTAACTTGAAATATGCAAACTGTCAGAGCCGAGCTTAAAGCTTAACAGAGTGAATCGATATAACCATTACTCAACAAATTGATTCGAAAACCATGACTATTTGATTAAACCCTAAGTATGTGATTTGATTGAAGAAATTGAACGGATGATAAAATCATAACTGTTTAAACCTAACTCATTGATGAACAAAACCGCAATGAACTGCGGTAATTAATTGATGAATGACCGGAGAAAACAACGAATCGAAATGAAGTGTTTAAATCTATTGATGGGCCAGCCTTTATCTTGAAAAACCGTTTTTTAATTTGGTAAATTTTTGACGGGTTTAGTTGTCAAAACTATTGTTTTTGACGTTTTGTAAGGGTGTCAAAGTTTTTAACTCTTTTGACGCTTTCGGTTGTCATAAAGTTTTTATTTGTTAACGCTTCTACATGTTTAAAATTGTTTAACATTTACAGCCATCACAAGTCTATTAAACGAACGTAAAAGAGTTCTTGACGTTTAATGGTGCTGGAAACTAAAAATCTTAAACTCTCGATCAAACTTAAAAACAAAAAACTTACTCTGGAATGGCGATTTTGGCGGGAAAGTTTGTTACACCATTCATCACCATTTTCCACCATTTTTGATCCAAATTCCTTCGTTATTCATCCAATTCTTTCCTTAATCTAGCCATAATAGAGAGACGAGCTTATCTACGTTGCCAATTCACAACAATCTGCACTCGTTTCACGATCTGATCATGTCTGCAAACCCTAAAACCAGGAAATCTGCTCGTACAAGTAGGATTCCTGGAAAATTTGACAATTCGATACATGATCTTAATAGTAGAGCAAAGAATAACAACAAGAATAGTGAATTGAGGAAAAATGATGAATCTAATCTATCACAAAAAGCTCGAGAGTTAGAAAGTTTGAAGATCAATGAATGTGTTACTGAGTCTGCAATTTCTGCTAAGCCAATGGTTGCTGCTACAATTGAATCTACACCTGTCAACAACAAACATGTTTCACCTGCGAATCAAACTCAGGAGGTCAAAATACCTGATACTGATCTTAACAAAGGTATTAATGCTCTATTAGATTCTTATGCTAATATTGTGAATAAGGATGAAATTGCAAAGAAATTAGATTTTATACCTACTGAAATTGATGATGCTGGTGAGTATGTGGTTTTTGATGATGCTTATGTTGAAGAAAGTAGTAAGCAATGGAATTTGACTGCATGTGGATATACTATTGGTTGTTCTATGACTTACAATGCTTTGAAATACAATCTTAAGAGAATGTGGAGTAAGTTTGGGCTGACTGATATTATAATGGATAGTAAGAACATTTGCTACTTTAAGTTTGACAATGAGCAAGGTATGAATAAAGTGATTGAAAGCAGCCCTTGGATGATTAATGGGAAACCATTATTAGTTCAGAAATGGGATGCTGATCTAAATTTGGAGAAGACAGATCCTGTTAAGGTGCCAATATGGGTTAAATTCAAGGAAATCCCTCTAGAGGCCTGGAATGTGAAAGGACTAAGTGCCATAGCTAGTAGGGTTGGTAAACCTATTTCTATGGATTCAACTACTGCTACTATGTGCCACAAGGGTAGTGGGAGGGCAGGGTATGCCAGACTCATGATTGAAGCAGATGCTTCTAAGGGATTTGTTGATCAAGTTGAGATCAAATATAAAGATAAAGAGCAAAAAGTGAAAGGGGTTAAAAAGGTCTCAGTTGAATATGAATGGAAACCTGATATATGTGAGCATTGTCATGTATTTGGGCATGGTACAAGTGAATGTATATTGAGGCCTAGAACTAAAGAAGAATTGGAAAAGATTAAAGAAAAGACCACTTTACCTGACAATGATGGCTATGTGACTGTTAAGAAGAAGAAGCATGCTCACAAGGATCAAAGGCATACTAAAGCTTACATCCCTACAGGGAATAAAACTAAGGGTAATGACAAGAACAGATATGAGGTACTAGCTCACAATGATGCAGAGGTTGTTATCCAGTTTCCTGTAGTTGATAGGTTCCTTAAGCTAAAAAGGCAGCCTAGTGTTGATGAATCTATGAGATGGACTGGTGAAATGTTTAAGTATTTTAAGGAACAGTGGGAGCTAATGCAAAAGAATGATCACACAAAGGAAGATGTTCTCCCAAATGAATTTGAGAATGTATTAGCCAATGAGGTTAAGGGGATGGATGATAGTATTCTTTCTTAACTCAATGGATTGTACACAAGAATTTAGATTAGGAGTATGGAATATTAGGGGTATGAGTACTTTGGATAAACAATCTGAAGTAAAGAATTTCATAAGGGATGAAAAATTAAGTGTGTGTATAGTATTAGAAACTCACTTAAAGAAGAATAACATTGGTAGTGTTTGTGCTAATGTGTTCAATAACTGGAAGTGGCTATCCAATATTAACTACAGTCTCAATAGCTGTAGAATAATAGTTGGGTGGGATGAAAATAAAGTTCAAATTATGTCTATTAATTGTTCTAAACAAGTCATCTTCTGCTTGGTGGAGGTTATAAGCACTAAGAAAAGATTCTATTGCAGTTGTGTTTATGCCTGTAATAAAGGTAAAGATAGGATTCCCCTGTGGAATGAGCTGATTGTTCAACAAAGGGTGGTAAGTAGCAGCCCTTGGTTTATTTTAGGGGACTTCAATGTGACCAGATATCTGAATGAACATTCTGCTGGTAATTCATTAGTAACAAGTGAGATGAATGATTTCAGTGAATGTATAAATCAAATTGAAGTTGAAGATATAAGGAGTACAGGATGTCATTTTACCTGGACTAAGTCATTGAGAAACCCTAGTTGTGGAACCCTGAAGAAGCTAGATAGAATATTGGTTAATGATGCTGTGCTGAATGGTATTCCTCAAGCTCATGGGATCTTCTTGCCTTACATCATTTCTGATCATAGCCCTGTAATCCTGTGCATTCCCAATTATATCATCAATAAACCTAAATCTTTTAGGTTTATGAATTATGTTACTGAAAAGGAGGAATTTATTCCTATTGTTCAAAAAGGATGGGAAGTTCAATATGTGGGTTGTGATATGTTCTGTCTGCTTAAAAAACTTAAGGGTTTGAAAAAAGAGCTTAAACAATTAAATTGGATTAATGGGGATACTTTTGTTAGGGTTACTAACCTTAAACAAGAACTAAAAGATATTCAAACTCAGTTGGATATTCATCCTCATGATCCTGCCATTAAAAAGACAGCTACAAAGATTCTACTTGAGTATGAAAGAGCCAAGCATGAAGAGTTTTTGATTCTGCAACAGAAGTCAAAAATAAAATGGTTAAGTGAGGGAGATAAAAATACTAAATACTTTCATCAAATCCTAAAAAGTAGAAAGCAAAAGGCTAGGGTTGAAAGTATTTGTGATGAAAGTGGTATCAGATTTTATGGGGATGAAGTTGCAGATCAGTTTGTGAACCATTTCAAGTCCTTTTTGGGTAGAGCTGATACAGTGAAACCTATTGAAGAACTAGGGGACATCTTCTCAAAAAAGCTTACTGAAATGGAAGCAAGTTACATGGTTAGAGAGGTGTCTGATATTGAAATTAAAGAGGCTGTTTTTGATATTGATGGTGATAAAGCTGCAGGGCCTGATGGTTTTACCTCTCATTTTTTTAAACAAGCCTGTGCAATTGTGGGTAATGATGTGTGTAAAGCCATAAGAGAATTCTTTAGAAATGGTGAGTTAATTGGTGGAGTTAATGCAACATTGATTTCTTTGATTCCCAAAATTGATACACCATGTAAAGTTTCTGATTTTCGTCCCATAGCATGCTGCAATGTGATTTATAAGGTAATTAGTAAGATTTTGGTGAATAGAATGAAACAAGGCCTTGAAAAATTGGTGAACTTAAATCAGAGTGCATTCATACCTGGAAGGGCAATTCAGGATAATATATTGGTAGCTCAGGAACTCCTTAAAGGTTATAATAGGGCTGCAGGAGCTAAGAGATGTGCATTGAAGATAGATCTGCAAAAAGCTTATGATACAGTAAGCTGGAAATTCCTGAATGATATCTTAATCAAATTTGGTTTTCATGATAAGATGATTGGATGGGTTATGAAATGTGTTACTACTACTAAGTTTTCTGTGTGCATTAATAATGAGATTAAAGGATATTTCAGTGGTGGTAGGGGTTTGAGACAGGGGGATCCCATATCCCCTTACCTATTCACTCTGGTCATGGAAATCTTAAATTTGATTCTTGCTCAGAGAACTGCAGAAAGTAAAGACTTTAAATTTCATAAGGGCTGCAAGGGTATGAGATTAACACATGTATGCTTTGCTGATGACCTCTTGGTATTTAGCCATGGAGATATTAAATCTGTCCAAGTTATCAAAGAAGCATTAGATGATTTTAGTCATGCCTCTGGACTGTTGCCTAATATCAATAAAAGCACAATTTTTTTTGGCAGTGTAAATAGGAGCATTCAAAATGAAATTATCCAGATTCTACCTTTTTCAGTAGGAAAACTGCCAGTTAAATACCTTGGTGTTCCTCTTTTGGCTAAGAGGCTTGGAGTTGCAGATTGTAAGGAAATTCTTGACAGAATTAAGAAAAGAATTGATAACTGGAGGGCTAAATACCTATCTTATGCTGGTAAACTGCAACTTGTAGCATCTGTCCTGTCCTCAATGCATATTTACTGGGCATCTGTGTATAAGCTTCCCATTACTGTCATCAAAGATATAGACAGACTGGTTAAATCATTCTTATGGGGGCATAGTAAGGATGGTAAGTCTAAGGCTAAGGTTGCTTGGAAGATAGTATGCACTCCTAAAGATCAAGGGGGTCTTGGCCTTAAACCATTGCAAGAATGGAATGATATTCTTCTTATAAAACAGTTATGGAAGATTGTTGCTAAGAAGGACTCTCTTTGGTACAATTGGGTGAATATTGTTAAGCTTAAGGGCAAATCTATTTGGGAAATAGAATTTAAATCATGTGATAGTTGGGGATGGAAGCAACTCTTAGGCATGAGAGATAGAATTAAACAACATGTGCACATCACAAATGATGGCTCTGTTCTATGGTCTACTAATAAGGGTAAGTGTGTACCTTATAAAACCAGTCAAACTTGGGAAGATCTAAGAACTATGAAGCCAAAGGTAACATGGCATCATGTGATATGGTATCCTCAAGCTAATCCCAAACATGCATTTATCTTATGGTTGGCTAAATTGGACAGACTTTCTACTCAAGATAAACTTATTAAGTGGTTTCCTACTAAAAGCTTCAAATGTGGATTATGTGGTGTATGTGAAGATTCGGTTCAACATTTATTTTTTGAATGCTCCTTCTCTAAGAATGTATGGAAGGAATGTAAAAAATTTCTGCTCTTTCAAGGTCTTCCAGATACTCTGAATGAAATCATTGATTCTCTTGCTCGTTACCCATTTAGAAATCAAATTTGGGATATAATCAATCGCCTAACTGTGGCTGCTGTGGTGTATAACATCTGGAATGAAAGGAATTGTAGATTTTTCAAGGATTTGAAGAGAAAAGAAATGGATCTAGTGCATGTCATAATTGAAGGCATCAAATTGAAATTAACAACCTTTGTTGTTAAGGGTTCGAATGCAATTAAGATCGCTGAGAAGAAATGGGATTTGGTGTTGAAAGGAAGTCGATTGCAGATCAAGTCTAGCTGATGTTTAGTTTTGATTTGATGTTTGATGTACGAGGTTTAGGTATTGTTGTTTTCTGTTTTGGGGGTTTAGGTCATACCCTGCCCCATGTATTTTGTTGTTTGATTTAATAAAATCCTCTTTTTCGTGAAGAAAAAAAAAAAAAAAAAAAAAAAAAAAAAACTAAAAATCTTATTAACACTTGATACAAGCGTAAGAAAATAACCGTTAAAAACTGGCATCTTTGTGTAGTGTTTCGTACTAATATCATTAATGAAATCATTCTCATAAACTAGTTATTTGTAGCTTTCTCAAAACACATATGAAGTACGTGGCTGTGGGCCAACCCGTAGTTTTGACCTCGTGAAGCTTAGCGGTTGGATCAAGCTTCCTAGTAACAGGCGCTTCACTTACATTAATCATTTATCTACAAGTTCAATTTTAGATGAGAAAAGTAAAAGCCAGATGTTGAAAATTACAAAACTGCCGTAGTGGACAACAGCAGTTTCATAACTTCCTATGCCACTAGACCAGAATGATGATATGACTAATTCCAGGGCCGCCCCATAAGGAGTGCAAAAGGTACACCTACACAGGGCGCAAGTTTTCAAGGGGCCCAAAAATTTCAAGAAGGCCATGCTATTGTTGGGTTGAGCTTTTGTTTTATAGTCAACCTTCTCTTAAATCATATGCTATATCAGACGATGTGGGACATTGAAATGTTGAAAATTACAAAACTGCCGTAGTGGACAACAGCAGTTTCATAACTTCCTATGCCACTAGACCAGAATGGCGAGAGAGCTGTAGATATGTATAAGCGTTATAGTATGCCTACATGTTGCACACCTGGCAATGTGCTATGCCAAAGGTGACAACATGAGTGGGTCAGCTAACTGTTCAAAACGAGCAACATTCTAATGTGAATCAAAATTAGTCTGGTACTCTGGTCAGGTTGTGTCACTGCATCACAATTTTTGGTGATTCTTTTAAAGGTTTATATAATTCGTTAGTGTTTAGAACAAGTGTACAAAAAATACGAGTTGACGTAATAGCCAATTTTTTTCTTTAAAAAAAAAAAAAAAAACAATTTAAGAGGTCTCAACTTTGGAACAACTGGGTGCACTTTGAGTGATCTTTGATATACTTATAAGGGAAGACTGCATAGCTAACAGGAAAGAACAAATGTTGATAATGTCACATTATCCTAAGGGTATAAACCAGAAAATGTAATTCATGGAGTTCGAGTTTCCACAATTTTTGGTTTCGTAATAGTAATTGGAACTCTGAAGAGGACCACGCCAGGTAAATAATAGCTAGGGGCTCTGCCGCTATGACGACTTTAGGGGTGTTGCCCGTAGTAAGAACAGTCATTTGTTAAAATTAAGGGGTGATTAAAATTGTTGCAAAATATAACCGCATAATAAGATAAACTTAGCACCTAACTGCTTAATTGATCATTCTTTGAGTGATCTTTGATATACTTATAAGGGAAGACTGCATAGCTAACAGGAAAGAATAAATGTTGATAATGTCACATTATCCTAAGGGTATAAACCAGAAAATGTAATTCATGGAGTTCGAGTTTCCACAATTTTTGGTTTCGTAATAGTAATTGGAACTCTGAAGAGGACCACGCCAGGTAAATAATAGCTAGGGGCTCTGCCGCTATGACGACTTTAGGGGTGTTGCCCGTAGTAAGAACAGTCATTTGTTAAAATTAAGGGGTGATTAAAATTGTTGCAAAATATAACTGCATAATAAGATAAACTTAGCACCTAACTGCTTAATTGATCATTCTTTGTAGCTTACCCAGAGATACATAAAACATTGACGAAAAATATGGCCCATGCAGGTCTCGAACCTGCGACCTTCGCGTTATTAGCACGACGCTCTAACCAACTGAGCTAATAGGCCGATACTTTCTATTATTATTTACTCATGTTTTCATGTACATTACAATTTTGTAAGCTTCAAATCCTGGTACTGTTGCGAGATGGTCAGTTTAAATGATTATAAGTTTTGGAGGGAATTTTTGCAGGTCTAAGATAAATATCATTGTTGCGTTATAGACTGCCTTAAAAGTTAGATTGTTAGCATATTATATTGGTTTAAGCCAACTTCCATTCCAAAACGAAAAAACACAGAACAACAAAATGGACCATGACAATTAAGGGGCCAGGTTCACGAGATACACAAACATATAGCGAGTGGATGTTGAGAAAACAACCACGATTTAGAAATACATAAAGTAATACACGATTTTGGGTTAGATAACCACAATAACCAATCTATCGATCTTCCTTTGACTTTTCTTGAAATCCACTCGAACGACTTGACTTGAATTTCATTTAGAGCCATCGGACCACTCCATGTTTTATTTTTGAAAGCTTTTTGGTTCTGGTCTTTCCAAATGAGATAGCCACATGACCATTCCACCGCTTGCCACACTTTAGCTTGAAAATGGAGTTAATTGTTGCGGTGATCGACCAAGGAAAGCTTCGCTTATACTAAGGTTTGACACATGAGAGAACCCCCACCTGTACAATTTTTCCCAGCTAAAAGTGCTACGGTAATTTAGTCATGTTATAATTTTTATCTATCATTATAATTTATCTGTCATGTGCATAATAATGTTTAAGTGAACCATATATGGATCTGTAACTCTGAATGATATCCATATGAATGTTAGCAGCTTATGTGCTTTTCCAATAGAAAAATTAAAGTCGGCCCAAAGTGTAGGCCCACACACAGGCCCATCATATTATGACGACTTTGTTCTCATCAATTAAGTGAAAGAAACACAAAACATGAGCCAAAAAACTCATTTACAGACGTGTTAATGATTGAAACCAAACTAAACCATATATAGAGTTAAATGATGTTAAGAGATAGCCTAACGACAGGTAATTTTTCTATGAATATTTAAGAAGATAAATGATTTTTCTTTATGAAAACTTTGGGACTACAATCTTTTTTATTATTTAGATTTTTTAAATTAATTTGTGAATATTATTTGTGGTCTTCGCAAATTATTCCCGAAAGCAATGGATCAAATAGAACACTAACGAGTTAAACAATTTTCACCAAACTTATTCATTCAATTCCAATGAAGAACAACTCTCCAATAACATAAATACTGGATTGAAAAAGTTTAAATACAGACAATAATCGGAAATGATTCACGAATGAGAACAACGAATGCATAAACCACGAAACATGTCACACAACAAGAGTCGGCGCTTCAATTATATCAACCCGATCAAAGCCCACACAGGGAACACAAACAACAACACGATACCAATAGTGTTGGAAATGCCATTAGCACGAGTGAACGCATTCCTAAAACCTCCAGCCGCTCTAATGTGTTCTTGGAGCAAATAGCATCCGATTGCTAGGCAAATAATCACGCCTATCCACCCGGCTCTTACATAACCCGCAATAAAACTTGGTGATACCACAACCAATAGGATCAAAGATCCTGGCAACAACAAGTACTCTGCAATTACAATTGAACATTCAGTTGTCTATTGTCAGTTATTAACTAACTAAAATTTGAAAATCGTCTTTAAAATCGTTTTTTTCTAATCTAAGGGATGTAAATGTAAATATGTAATTTGTGATATCAACAACACTAAGGAGAAAAAAATTTGCATTTTACTTTTAATTTTATTTATTACTTTTTAAGAGATTAATTAGCCCCTTTTTGCCTAAAAGTACCTGACCTTAAATACTGATATAGTGATATATTTTATCAAGACATTTTTCATTGTTCAAATAATCACACAAATATACATTATTATGATAATAATTAGTTAGTTAATTTAATCACTAAATATAATACAGAGTAGTAATTTTCAAAATTGGCTGTTGTTAAACAACATATCAATTTGAAAGAATATATACAAAAATCAGTAATTTGACCTTTAAAATGCTCAGGGAAGAACAATCGCAAGACGACTCCAACGAACGTGATCCATTTTCCGATATCTCCCCTGATTCAAAACAAAAGCACAATCAAAACCACACGATCAAAAAAAAAAAAAAAATCAAAATTAAAATTCGATCTAAGAATATCAGTTAATGAATTGATTGATTAATTACCTCAGAATTCCAAATAGCCAGTTGGGAAAAGTTAAGTAAATATAGGGAACCAATAGTGACGTAAGCATCCTGGTCCTCCAGTTAGTTTTATCCAACACCAATAAATAACTGAACACGTATCAACAAACAAACAAATTCATCAATTGAAATTCTATTAGAATTTAGATCGAACATCGAGCATAAAAATAATTGGAGAGGTGGATAAAAAATTTGACTTACATGGCTGCGAAAAAGGCGAACCATTGAAGGATGGTGGTGAGGAGACCGCCGTTAACTCCGAGCTGGATGACGTGATTTGCGAATTGTTTGGTTGCAATTCCGATTTCATTTAAATCGGAGCTCAGTAATTTGGAAGCTGCCTCTGATAGAGCTGGATCAGTTGCCATTTTCAGGTAACTCTGAGCTCCTTTCAACATTATTATTATTATTAAAATTTTGCTGCGATGAATCTCGAGAAATTGTTGCAATGAGATGAGATATTTGAAGGAGGGTGGTGAGCTGTATAAATGCTACCAAACCATAAATGTCCACATGGTACTATCTTATTTTATTTTTATAAATAATAAATACTTCGTAATAAATAAAATTTAACTTAATACTCCGTAATAGAAAATGAGGAGAATATTATGAATTACTCCGTATATATATACATTTTTGGATTACAGGAAATAGTTTTTATTTTATTTTATTAAAAAAAAAAAACTTTATACCAAAATCTTTTGCTCGAAAAGTGAGAAAAAAAAACAACATACAAATATAAAACACGTACGAGACTCAAAAACAGTAAACTAAACCTAACTATAAGATACGAATTAAAGCTAACTAAACCCGAGTCTCGTTATTAACCAACGATTAAACGACCTACACACTAAAGACATAGAAATAAACTAAAATAAACAAACAATCTAACGATGAAGACACCTTCTAGCTAATAAAACCAAACCCACTGACTGACAACGTCATTTTCAACTCTATTTTTTGGGATACGACAAAGGAGCCACATCACTGATGTTGTTGGTGTCGACGTCATTGCCCGCACTAGCCTTGAAAATGTTTCCAGTCCTGTCACCGGTGATAGTTTCCGAAGAAAGGGGAATAAAAACCGCTCTTTTTAAACTCATAAAAAAACCTTCTTTTCCTAACGAGTGTCCCAAATCCGAGCCCACGTAACACCAATTACAAGACCCGACCTCTTAAGCCAGGGGAAAAATTTTAGATTTTTCGATTTTGCCCCTAGTGGTTTTTTTTTTTTTTGCCCAAAAGTCTCCATATTTTGCCCCCAAACCTCCGTATTTTACCCACCCACCGTTTTTTGCCCAAAAACTTCCATATTTTGCCCCAAAAAATTGTTACGCTTTTAAAAAAAAAGTTCACCCCAGGTGGAAAAAGTTTCTGCTTTCGCCATTGTCTTGAGCATCTTTAAAAATATTTTGGATCACAACTCCTCGTCATCATCAATGTTATTCTTTAAACTAAACGAATCATCCGGTACAATCTTTTTCTTTGCTTTATCCTTTGCATTACCATTTTAAGCATAACTATTCACTCCGAGTCCATGAAATTTACCCGAATGCGTAAACCAACCCAGACAAAAACCTCTACACGCCCCATCTATACAAATAAAAATCTTTCTACCTGCACCATTACCCGTAGCTACATCACCTATATTATCTAGCAAACACCTTGAAACCAACCCTTTCGATTGAGAAGCCTCCGGACCTGAAAGGACCCGTTCATATACATTATAAACGATTCACAATAGTTGATTACATCGCGAGATTTTTGACCTCTATATGATACATTTTACAAACATTGCATTCGTTTTTAAAAGACAAACTTTCTTTACAACGAAAGTTGACGGCATGCACACCATTTCATAATACATCCAACTATAATTGACATAATAATAATCTTGATGAAGTCAATGACTCAATGCAACGTCTTTCTAAATATGCCATGAATGACTCCAAGTAATATCCTTAAAATGAGCTAATGCACAGCGGAAGATTTCTTTAATACCTGAGAATAAACATGCTTTAAAGTGTCAACCAAAAGGTTGGTGAGTTCATAGGTTTATCATAACAATCATTTCAATATATTAATAGACCACAAGATTTCCGTTTATAAATATATGTACACTCGCAAGTGTATAAAAGTATTCTATAAGTTGTAGGCACCCGGTAACAAGCCTTAACGTTCATGTTTTACCCTCTGAAGTACACCAGATCAGGTGTGTTTAAAATAACCTCGAAGTACTAAAGCATCTCATAGTCAGGATGGGGTTTGTCAGGCCCAATAGATCTATCTTTAGGATTCGCGCCTACCGTACATAGACAAGTAGTTTAATGTTACCAAGCTAAGGGTATATTTCTGATTTAAACCCACGTAGAATTAGTTTTAGTACTTGTGCCTATTTCGTAAAACATTTATAAAAACAGCGCATGTATTCTCAGTCCCAAAAATATATATAAAAGGGAGCAAATGAAACTCACCATACTGTATTTCGTAGTAAAAATACATATAACGTCATTTAACAAGTGCAAGGTTGGCCTCGGATTCACGAACCTATATTAATTATATATATTTATATGTTGGTCAATATTTGTCTAACAATTTTTGGTCAAGTCATAGTGTACCACAATCCTAATGCTCGAGACTAATATGCAAAAGTCAACAAAAGTCAACTTGACCCAAAATGACTTCTAAAATTTATACGTGTTTATTATATAACTTAACTATAGTCGTTTTATATATTTAAATATATTTATTAGATTTTATAATAATAAAAGTCATTTATTAATAAAAATTTATATTAACGTTTATATATAATAAAATATACTTTTATATATCTTAAGTAGTAAAATTTATAAAGTTCACTTAATATCGTAAAACTATAGTGGTAAGTATTATTAATGTAATTATATTACGCGTGGTGAAAAATATCTTTGTATCCCCTATTTATTTGATAAAATAATATTGATCATAATAATAATAAGTAAAAGTTGTATTATTTTGTAATAATAATTATTATTATTCTATAAAAAAATAACAATATTTATATTTAATAAAAATGTTATTATGATAAAATGATAATACTAACATAATAGTAATAATGATATTTTATAATAACAATGATATTTCTATTAAAATAATAACGACGATAGTAATAATAATCATTTTAACAATAATACTAAAATTCAGTTGACTATAACTTCTAATCCGTTCATCGAAACCATTCGATATCTAAATGAAAAGTTCTTAATTTTTCGCTAGCTTTCCAATGACATGCATATCATATACCCTATCTCAGTAGCATATGTATCTAATTCAGGATTCAACAAACCTATCTAAGGACAATATCGAATGTACAAGCATGCATAATCCTATATACTCGAGCACTAGTCAGGGATATACTATTGATATATAAAAGTTAAGTTATGAGTGCTCACATATCAATATTGAGATTCAATATTGCAGGAAAGTACGTAGACGCAACGGAGATGATAAACACTAGATTGACCTCACGAGTATACCCATGAACCATACACATCACCTCCGTAGCTATAACCCATAATTTCCTTAGCTTCGACTCATTTAAAAAAACTATTTTGAAATCACTCGGACATCACTCCGTCGTAATATTTTATGTATACCAATAATATCTTGAAATAATACAGAGCAAATATATATATATATATATATATATATATATATATATATATATATATATATATATATATATATATATATATATATATATATATATATATATATATGTGTGTGTGTGTGTGTGTGTGTGTAAATCGATTGAGAGAGTTTAGAGAAATATATTTTCAAGTTTCTATGAAATAATGAAACCTATTGAATTCTATTTATAATAGATTTTTGAATTATTAAAGTATGAATTATTAAAGTGAATTATTAAAGTATGAATTATTAAAGTATGAATTATTAAAGTGAATTATTAAAGTATGAATTATTAAAGTGAATTATTAAAGTATGAATTATTAAAGTGAATTATTAAAGTTAAAGTAAAGTAAAAGTAAAGTAAAGGTAAAGTTAAAGTATAGTAAAAGTATAAAAACTATGTATGTATAATACGTATATAAATATATATAATATTAATTTAAATCGTTATATATATTTAATGAAATAAAATATAAATATCGTTATATTTATTATACTGGTTAAGTAATGAGTTGTCAAAAGTGATTCTAGATATTTATAAAAGTTATATACGTTTTAATAATAAAGTTCTTTTTAAACTGAAAACGTTTTTGTACGTTTGAAAATAGATTAATAGAATATTATGGAAACCAATTCTCCACTAGCTTTTGTCTAACTTTCGTAAATGACACTTTTTATTTTTATTTATAAATAGCTTTACAAATTATTTCGAATATCGTTAAGAGGAATAGATTTTCTCAAATCATAGTGGACCTCTCAACAGAGACTTGTAATCATAATTCAATGTTTCTGATAATTCAATCATTTAATATTTTTTTTTTAATTTCGTCGATAATCATATTGAAACAAATACGTTCATATAAAGCATTATACGTTTAAATACTTTGTTGACATTTTCAATTTATAACATATACACATATACATACATATTCATATATGTTCATTTAATGGTTCGTGAATCATTGGAATTTGGTCGAGGTTTAAATGAATGTATAAACATAGTTTAAAATCCTTGAGATTTAACTTAACAAACATTGCTTATCGTGTCAGAATAATATAAAGATAAAGTTTAAATTTAGTCGGAAATTTCTGGGTCGTCACAGTACCTACCCGTTAAAGAAATTTCGTCCCCGAAATTTGATAGAGGTCGTTATGGCTAGCAATGAGAATGTTATTATGACGATTATGAAGTTTTATCATGTCTAAGAAGTATGGATAAAATAATTCGATTACTCGAAGCGTATGCTGGGAAGTTATCGTAAATGAAGGAAATAAGATTATAGTGATTCGTCATATCTTTTGACGTCATCACAATTGATCTCCGATTTAAAGAAAATCTTTGTAATCTATGTTGGATTTGATGCTTCGGTGATTAAGGAGATTATGATTCTCTTCGAATTAATACGATAATCCATCTTGATTTCTCTGTCGGGTATTTCACTATAAATCCACCTCCTTCGTTTCTTTTACAACTCACACCTTCTATTCTTTCTCCCTCAACTCATATTTTAAAGTATTTGTCAATATGCTTCATCCAGTACTGATTCTCGATATACTCCTCACTTTCATATCTGTCGTTCTTCTTTTTCATCTGCCTCCGGAAGAATCTATTTACTTCTACTATACTCTCGGTTTTATAGTGTTTTTAGTTCTTCCATGTCTTTATATTGCTATATGCATCGATATATACGGTTTATAATTTTTGGGTGGTTGTTGGGTTTTATATCTTCTCTTATATTTCAAAGCTCATGCTTTTGTCTTCTATAATCATTGACATCTACAGTTAATGCTCCCTTCTATTTGCTGCGATTTATACTCCAATTTCTATTTTGGAGTTTTGTCCTTTCGTTTCTTCTTCTTGCGATTAAGCAACGTTTGTAATGGTCCAGTATTCGCAGATATGAATTTCAGAATGAACATAGTTAATGTTCTAAGAAGGAAATGGTAATGACACGATCTTGATTTGTTAATTTACCAGAATACCCTGAAAAGACCGAATCATCAAGAAAATATATTCTTGATATTTTTAGAGATTAAATAGAATACAAGAATCGTGTAACATGGAACATGATGACGGCATGGTCTGTGAATCGTCATGTCCTATTAGAAACTCAGCATGACTTACTGTAATATAATCACGTTGATCAAGTGTCATTATATTATACTAACTCATGCTTCAGTTCCCAACACTACTTCAAAACATTCATAATTTAAACTCGAAAGTTTATAGAATATAGAAACTAATAGTTTCTTATATGATGTAACACTGATAGCGCAAATAGATAAATGACTTCAGATAAGATTAGTTGTGAAAATATCTTCAGAAATATCGCGGATATTTATAATGAAAGATATGATAATATCTTAGAATTTCTAATATTGATGGATAATGATGAAGATTTGTCTGTAAAGGTTTAGAATAAAGAGTAAGGTATTCGTTAATGACTTTAGCAGGCACTGAATCATTTGGATTCTTTGAAGGAAGATTTAGTCTTTGTGATTTGTCCACAGCCTCCTTCATAGTCTGTTCAATCCGTTTTCCAGTTCCAAACCTTCTCTTTTTCTCAGCTTTACCACCTTACTATTCTTTGTCATCAAACTTTTTACTGTTAAGATCGTTTACAGTTTTTGATGCTTCGTCAGCATTTCAAGAACTAGTTTGCAGTTCAAAATATTTTTCAGAACTTCACATTCAAAGTATGCAAGTCCAGGAGATAGACGTTTTACGTACACATATAACTGTTGGCGTAGACATGCTGCGAGATTTCAAAATACTGGTTACTGTTTTCCGATGATTCGTATGACAATTCTCGTTACAAGATGCGAATGAGTAAATGATGTGATTTCAATAAATATAATGGTTTTTCGAAAAGTCAAAGATAATTGAAGTTGTTGGTAAGTTTATTGCTAAGGTGGCGAGATATGAAAGGTCCCCAGTAACGATGACGAAAGGGCAACGTATCTATCGAGTTTATAATAAGACTAGTCCGACTGAAAAGTCGAAGTTGACTTGCTGAGCTGTGACAAAACTGTCTACTTTGAAAAGGAATTAAAAAGTCATTTTAGCTAATAAATGCCAAAGGGTCTGACACGGATACGCGTCGAACTATGACTTTGGCTTCGAGAGCTTTTTAGGTACATAAATGTGGGTAATATGTGGTTGGATCATCATCTCGATTGTTCATTGTTTGAAGTGTCTTCGAAAACTTCGGAGAGTTTGAACACAGTTTGTAATCGTTAATATACATATGATGTTCTAACACAGTTTTGAAGTCAAAGTATAGCTTTGAAAGATGTAGGAATCTAATAGTGATGTCTTCTGTTAAATCATGACTTGGATTTTGATTTGTCAAAATCAAAATGCGTAATCAAATTTGGGTGAGAATGGTTGTTTTGATTTCTATACAAGAATGTATATTGTTGTGAGATTTTGGGAGTATAGTTGATGATTTGCTTAATCAGATTCGAAAAATGTAACATATTAATTGTGAATTTATATATCTCTCGGGTATTACCTACCCGTTAAAAAAAAATTCACAATTAATATTTTGTACAACAGAATTTTATTACAGTCTTTATGAAAATATATATGTGCATATTTTCTTCAGATGTAACATAGATTTAATGAGTTAATATTAAATTAAACTCATTTGATTTACGGTTGAAACTAGAACTGAATAATCCCTAAAGACTTTAGAAATTACATAACTTTTACTGAGTATTTATTCAATAAAATTGAAATTATGAATTAATACTTCGTTATTTGTTGGTTTTTGTGGAATTCTTGTGAATTTCGCAAGGTACGAATAATGTTATTTGAAAAGTTTCGAGTACATCGACGATGAAAGTGAAAAATAAAACTTATATTTGAATAATTCATTTGATTTATTATGAATTGGAATTTATTGAATTGAGGCAGAGATTGTAGTTAATGATGGTTAAGTTGTGGACG
This sequence comes from Rutidosis leptorrhynchoides, assembly GCF_046630445.1. Lineage (NCBI taxonomy): Eukaryota > Viridiplantae > Streptophyta > Magnoliopsida > Asterales > Asteraceae > Rutidosis > Rutidosis leptorrhynchoides. The sequence goes on from NC_092333.1 coordinate 720,453,756, forward strand.
AAGGACGTACATTATTGCATATTAGTAACATGAATTAACCGAGTAGTTAAGATTCACACATAATAGCTTAGTATGGAAATATTTATTATGGTCTAAAAATTTATATATATATAAGATATACATATAAATCCTTCAGTGGAAATGAGCTAATACTTCTTAACTCATTGATATGACATACTTGTTGTTGATTTATAATGATGTCCACGGTGATTTTTGAACTGACGGAGTTTGTGATGTTATAGGTGCTGCTGATTCTGACAACGCTGATGGCACTGACTGTACTGGTGATGTTCATGGTACTGTTGATGTTGTTGGTAAATCAAGTCTAGCTTGTAAACCACACATCATTCTTGTCAGGGTTTCTACTCTTCCTTCTATCATTTGGGTTCACTCATCTAATTTATGGTTAGGGCTAGAATAGATAATCTCTAAGACTTTAGAGACTACATAATCGTCGCAAAATGTTTCTCCAATAAAGTTATGAATCAATACTTCATCGTTTGTTGTTGTTGGTATTCCTTGGTATCTATAGAGTGTATGTCATTGGTACTCGTGGGATATAGGTTGTGATGTTGAAGTGTGGGATGCGGATGTTACTGTTGGTGGTGGTGATGGTACTGTTGGTGTTGCTGATGGTGGTACTGGTTATGCTGCTGTTGGTGTTTGTAACCCTTGCACCATATTCTCTAAAGCCACTACTCGAGCGCGAAGCTCGTTGACTTCTTCTATTACACTGGGGTGATTCTCGGTTCGGACGAGCGGATAAATAAAATCTAGAATTTGATGTAGTATATAATCGTGACGAGATACTCTGGAAATGAGAGAGAAAATGGTGTTTCGGACCGGTTCGGGGGTAAGTGCTTCAGGTTCATCGCCAAGAGGGCAATGTGGTGGATGGAAGGGATCACCTTCTTCTTGTCTCCAATTATTGAGGAGGCTACGAACCTGTCCCCAATTCATCCAGAATAGATGATGGCTAATTGGTTGATCCATTTCGGTCACACTGCTTTCGGAGCTTGAGTGGGATTCCATATCGGAATTCGAGGGACTTGAACTAATGACGAATTCCATTTCGTTCGATTGAATAAAGGATTTTTCTATATGAAATGATTTTTCGGCTATCGGGTGGTATTCTAATTACATAGAATATCTATATATATAGCGCAAAAGATTTCCTAGATTACGGAGGAATTTACGGGATATGTCAGGAAAAGTTTACAGTAACAGATACGCTAAGATATGGATTAGCAGATACGCTAAGATATGAATTTTGTCTATACACTATTTATGCAATCAATGCAGTAAGACGTGTCTAGACTAAGAATGATAAGCAGGCAATTTCCGACAAAAATGATAAGCAAAACTTTTGACATGCAGACACGGTCGAAGTCCAGGCTCACTAATGCATCCTAACGACTATCAGTTAGACATGCAGACCTGGTTCGCTAAGACCACCGCTCTGATACCAACTGAAAGGACCCGTTCATATACATTATAAACGATTCACAATAGTTGATTACATCGCGAGGTATTTGACCTCTATATGATACATTTTACAAACATTGCATTCGTTTTTAAAAGACATACTTTCTTTACAACGAAAGTTGACGACATGCACACCATTTCATAATACATCCAACTATAATTGACATAATAATAATCTTGATGAACTCAATGACTCGAATGCAGCGTCTTTCAAAATATGCCATGAATGACTCCAAGTAATATCCTTAAAATGAGCTAATGCACAGCGGAAGATTTCTTTAATACCTGAGAACAAACATGCTTTAAAGTGTCAACCAAAAGGTTGGTGAGTTCATAGGTTTATCATAACAATCATTTCAATATATTAATAGACTACAAGATTTCCGTTTATAAATATATGTACACTCGCAAGTGTATAAAAGTATTCTATAAGTTGTAGGCACCCGGTAACAAGCCTTAACGTTCATGTTTTACCCTCTGAAGTACACCAGATCAGGTGTGTTTAAAATAACCTCGAAGTACTAAAGCATCCCATAGTCAGGATGGGGTTTGTCAGGCCCAATAGATCTATCTTTAGGATTCGCGCCTACCGTACATAGACAAGTAGTTTACTGTTACCAAGCTAAGGGTATATTTCTGGTTTAAACCCACGTAGAATTAGTTTTAGTACTTGTTCCTATTTCGTAAAATCAGTGTTGTAAAAAACGGAAAAAACGGGGGTGTAGACGGGGGTGTAGATGGATTTTGGAGTGCCCCGTCCCGTTTATACATAAAACGTTTGAAAAAACGGAAATCGGCCAAAAACGGTCAAAAGACGGTCAAACACGGTCCGAGACGGGAAAAAACGGGTTTTTCTGATTTTTTCAAGTTTTTTTTTTTTTTTGTTTAATATTAAACGTTGTGCTATTACTTAGGGTTTCTTTTTTTATGTTTGAAATGTTGAAGTATTTAAACATGTGTGAAATGCTTATGTTTGGAATAATGTAATGTACAATATATATATATATATATATATATATATATATATATATATATATATATATATATATATATATATATATATATGTATATATAATATAACATTTTTATTTAAAAGTCAACGTTAGTCAACATCCGTCTAGACCTCCGTCTCGACCCCGTCTCGACCGTCTCGACCCTTTTAGGACCCGACCGTCTCGACCCCGTCTCGCGTCTTTTGCAACCTTGCGTAAAACATTTATAAAAACAGCGCATGTATTCTCAGTCCCAAAAATATATATAAAAGGGAGCAAATGAAACTCACCATACTGTATTTCGTAGTAAAAATACATATAACGTCATTTAACAAGTGCAAGGTTGACCTCGGATTCACGAACCTATATTAATTATATATATTTATATGTTGGTCAATATTTGTCTAACAATTTTTGGTCAAGTCATAGTGTACCACAATCCTAATAATCGAGACTAATATGCAAAAGTCAACAAAAGTCAACTTGACCCAAAATGACTTCTAAAATTTATACGTGTTTATTATATAACTTAGCTATAGTCGTTTTATATATTTAAATATATTTATTAGATTTTATAATAATAAAAGTCATTTATTAATAAAAATTTATATTAACGTTTATATATGATAAAATATACTTTTATATATCTTAAGTAGTAAAATTTATAAAGTTTACTTAATATCGTAAAACTATAGTGGTAAGTATTATTAATGTAATTATATTACGCGTGGTGAAAAATATCTTTGTATCCCCTATTTATTTGATAAAATAATATTGATCATAATAATAATAAGTAAACGTTGTATTATTTTGTAATAATAATTATTATTATTCTATAAAAAAATAACAATATTTATATTTAATAAAAATGTTATTATGATAAAATGATAATACTAACATAATAGTAATAATGATATTTTATAATAACAATGATATTTCTATTAAAATAATAACGACGATAGTAATAATAATCATTTTAACAATAATACTAAAATTCAGTTGACTATAACTTCTAATCCGTTCATCGAAACCATTCGATATCTAAATGAAAAGTTCTTAATTTTTCGCTAGCTTTCCAATGACATGCATATCATATACTCTATCTGAAACGCCCCGTCCTAATCCATCCGGACGAAGTCCATATTGATTATAAACGATTCATAATAGTTGTTTACATCGCGAGGTACTTGACCTCTAAATGATACATTTTATAAACATTGCATTCGTTTTTAAAAGACAATCTTTCATTTCATTGAAAGTTGACAGGTATGCATACCATTTCATAATATCCAATCTATAAATGACCTAATTTGTCATTTACTTAATAATCATCTCTAATGAACTTTAACGACTCGAATGCAACGTCTTTTGAAATATGTCATGAATGACTTCAAGTAATGTCCTTAAAATGAGCTAATGCACAGCGGAAGATTTCTTTCAAACCTGAGAATAAACATGCTTTCAAGTGTCAACCAAAAGGTTGGTGAGTTCATTAATTTATAGTAATCATTTCATTTTCATCATTTTAATAGACCACAAGATTTTTAAATATTATAAAACGTGCAGAAATCCCATTCCAACTGCACAAAAAAATATCTTTCATATGAAGAACACCTGGTGAGGATTCAAAATATAATAGTAACCATCTGTGCCGGTCTTTCACCCCACGGCTGAATACATGTGCCTTCAAAATATAGAACCTCTGTGCCGGTCTTTACTCCCCACGGCTGAACACATGTTTATAAAATATAGGACAACCGGTGCCAAAATGTCATAAATAATAATCCATCCACCCGGCTCGGGAGCTCATACGCTCTAATGGAAACCGGGGGCTAATGCGTGTCATAATAATCAACCCTAATCCCAGATAATTCTATCATAGAATGCAGTTAAGGTACTTGTGTCTATTGCGTCAAACATTTATAAAAGCGCATGTATTCTCAGTCCCAAAAAAGTAAAGAGTAAAAAGGGAATCAAATGAAACTCACCATGCTGTATTTTGTAGTAAAAATACATATAACGTTATTGAACAAGTATAAGGTTGGCCTCGGATTCACGAACCTATATTATTCATATATATATATATTAAAGCATATACCTGTAATCGAACAAGTTTAGATATTATTATTAATTGTTATTTCAGTAACTTGTATGTTTCATTAAAAATTAAATTACTATACTTTATTTTATATACATTAGATAAATAATTAGTATTTATTATGAAAATATTAATGTTGTTATGTGATATGTTTTAAAAATAATCTTATATAGTTATTTATTTGGTAAAATATTATCAATAATAATAAATAAAAATTTGTATCTTTTTATGATAATAATATTAATATTAAAAGTAATTAGATTTAGTAATGATACTGATATTAATAGCTTTGATAATAATACTAAAAAATAAAAGTAATGGTAGTAATAATAATAATTTTAATAGAAAAGATAATAATGATAAGATAAAATGTTAGTTTTTCATAAAAATAATATTTTAAATAATAATGGTACTTTTAATAAAACTGATGATTTTAATAGAAATTTTAATAGCCATTTTAATCATAGCAATGCTATATATTTTAATAGTAATAATAATAATGATAATAATATTAGTTGTACAAAAATCTTATTTCTAATATTAGTAATAATAATAATTACTTAATAACAATCAATAATAAATAATAATAATAATAATAATAATAATAATAATAATAATGAAATAATGATAATAAGAGTATTAGTAATAACTACCTCAAAGGAGTAGCCCTAAAAAAATGCCCGAGCCCGGGTTCAAACCCGCGACGTCCCGCTAACCCGATAACATCCTTAACCAATGCTATACTTCTTATTTTCTATTTTAGCTAGCTCCTAAAATTCTTTTAACCCATGATTTCTTATTTCCTTCTTTCTAAACCCAATTAGTAATCTTCAAATCTAACTTGGATTCATCAATATCATTGTTCATTATCGTATCATTAACAGATCATCATATGCTCATCATCAATATATCATATCGTCATCATCTTTATTCATAGTCACCATCATCTATATCAATTATCATTCACGACATCCTTATCATTATCAATATTATTACCATTTATGATGCATAACCTCCCCCCTTAAATCTCCATTTTAATCAGTACACTAAGGCAGATTATTGGCCAGGAACTCGGCCCAAAGAGTGGCAGCCCAACAACAATTTTTACAAGCCCGATCATTAACAAGTCCAATTAATCGTTTAAGGAAACCCAACTTATCACAACCCATTTAACAACCTACGGCCCAACTGGATTTCAAATAAACTAATATGGACCAACATAAACCTAATTCCAAAATGGTTTAATGGATTCAATTGCATCTAACAGTCCATTTCATTAAAACAATTCGCTGTCCATCCGAAAATTTAAAAGAATTTCGGTCCAATCATGGTAACGTAATTCATTTGGTTACCCACCATTTTAATCAACCTAGATTCATTTTCATGACCCTACTAACAGCTGTACCATCTCCTTTTATCCAAGATTCTTTCCATATTATCATCATATCACACCTTTAATAAATCAAGTGGGGGGACATTCGGTTTTATTAAACAAATGAATAACAAAGACTTGATTGTATAATGAATATAGCTGTATTTGCAAGTGGGAATGTTTGTTTTATCAATGGTCGGCCACCAAGGAAAAAGGTACCCCTTATTAGTCTATATTGTTAATAAATACATTACTTTAGGTTTGAAGGTTTATAAAACTGAAAAGCAGAAAAAAACGTACAGCAGCAGTAATAAGGTATGTTCTTCGTACTTGGTATTTGAACAGAAGAAAATAAGCACTTGATTCGAGCTGTTTATAGTTGTATAGGAAACAGAAAAATAACATGGTGGCTGTAGTTGTGATGGTGATTAGTCGTGGTAGTGGTGATGATGGAGGTGGCAATAGAAACAGTAGGCTGCTAGAGGTGGTGTCATGGTGTTTGAAACCGAACAGAAAACAGATTATAGCAGCAATAATAGGGTGGTTTGGGTACGTCTTCGATCAGAAACAGAAGAAAAAATATCGTAGGCGGTTGTTCGTTGTGGTTTTCATGGGTGATTGTTAATAGGTTTTTGGTGATGGTTATATTTTTGGTTGCAACAGAGAACATGAACTAGAGGGGGAGAGAGAGAGAGAGAGAAATAGAGGATAGCGAGGGTGGCGATGGTTTGTGCTTTCTGTGATTAAAAAAATCCGAAGGTGGTTTAAGTGTTAGCTGAAGGTGGTGTAGGAGTTGTAGGTGGTAGTTAACGATGATAGCACAAATGGTTAATTGAGTTACGGTGGTAGTTTACCTTGGTGGTTTGAAGAAGACAAGATGGTGATTATTGATGGTGTTTTATAGGGTAAACGGCTACAAGATAGTATCAACTGAATCAGTCGAGTTGTAATGGATAGCAACAAGAAGATGTTTGTTGTTATGTATGTGTTTTTTTTTATCAATCAGATGTAATTGTGAATGTATATGTAATATGTCAATATATGGAGGTGATTAAAACAGTAGCATGATTTGATCGAGACTTGTATGTTTGTGGTAATTTAGTCTCCATGATTGAGATGTGAAACAGAATGAAGAATAATATATTTACTCATATTGTTTCCCAATCAATTTTTGTCTTATAACTGAATTGAGATCGACATATAATAAAGGTGAGACAGGGAAATAAATTTAATACAGTTCGATAGTTAAGTTTAACAGAATTTTGATTCTTTATGTGATTATATATGTATATATAATTAATATTAGTAATATAATTATATTAATAATAATAATACTTTTAATATTATTATTATTATTATTAATACTAAAAATAGTAATAATAATATTAATTATCAAAGGTAATGATAATCATTAATATTTAATATTAATGATAATAATGAAAGTAATAATAATACTATTATTATGATAACTATATTTTAACTTGTGCTCAAATGTAATATATTAACCCTACATTTCATTAGTTATGTAATACTTATTTATATAATAATGTATCTGAATATTTATATATTTTATATATATATTACAATATAATATTAATTATATGTTGAAGTCATATATATATTCAAACTTCTATATATATAATTACGTCTTAAATATCAAGTGTTATTACATGGATAAATATATTACTTATATTTATTGAAACATATAACCTCAAAATATAACATTATACATTTAATACTTTGTTAACGTTGACAAATTATATATATATATATATTTTATTAATTTTTAATAACAATAACATATAATACTTCAAATTGTATTTCGAATTATTGTTTATATATCCATATATACATAAATGTTCGTGAATCGTCGAGCACAGTCAAAGGGTAATTGATTACATAAATATAAATTTCAAAACTTTCGAGACTCAACATTACAGATTTTGCTTATCGTGTCAGAAATATATAAAGATTAAAGTTTAAATTTGATCGGAAATTTCCGGGTCATCACAGTACCTACCCGTTAAAGAAATTTCGTCCCGAAATTTGAGTGAGGTCGTCATGGCTAACAATAAAAATGTTTTCATGACGAATATGAGTTATAGTTTTATCATTATTGATTAATATAGATAAAACGATTCGATCATGTGAAGCGTACGAGTGAAGCTATCACAAAAGAGTGAAAATTTTGGTCATATCTTTTGACATAGATAGGATTGATTTCCAAGTTCAAGAGATTTGGAGAAAATCTTCGTAATAAGATTTGATTTTTCGGTAATCAAGGAAATTAGGATCCGCTTTAAATGTGATCATCTGTTTTGATTTCTCTATCGGATATTTTACTATAAATCCACCCCCATCGTTTCCTTACAACTCACACCTTCTATTCTTTCTCCTCAATTCATACTTTAAAACATTCGTCAATATGCTCCATCCCGTTTTGATCCTTGATATACTTCTAACCTTCATATCTGTCATTTTTTTTTTCTTTCATCTACCACCGGGGGATTTTATTTACTTCTACTATTATCTTGGGGTTATAGTGTTATTAATTTTCCCGTGCCTTTATGTAGCAATACGTATTGATATGCACGGTTTGTAATTTATGTGTTGTTGTCGAGTTTTATATTTTATTTTATATTCAAGTGGTCCATACTTCTGTCTCCTCTTCCCGACTTTAAGCCAAGCGAATTATGGTCCGGAATTCGTAGGTATGGATTTTGGATGAACATAGTTAATGTTCTGAGAAGAAACTCGAAATGGCACAATCTTTATATTTTTTTAAATTACCAGAATAAAAAAAGATAGAGCTATCAATAAGATATGTTCTTAATATGTTTAGAGATTGGGTAGAATGTAAGAGTCGTGTGACATGGAACATGATGATGGTACTGTGAATCATCACGTTCCATTAGAAACTCAGCATAAATTACTGTAATATAATCACGTTGATCAAGTGTCATTATATTATACTAACTCATGCATCAGTTCCCAACACTACTTAAAAAAAACATTCATAATTTAAATTCAAAGGTTGATAGAATATAGAAACTAAAACAGTTTCCTTTTATGAGATAACACAGATAGCGTGGAGAGATAATTAATATCGGACGAGAATATTTATGAAGATATCTTCAGAAATATTGAGGATATTACACTGAAAGATACGATAATATCTTGGAATGTTAGAACCAAATTGTGATGAAGAAATTCATTCACGATGATTTAGAGCGGTTAAGGAGTAAGGTATTCACTAAAGATTTCATCAGAAACAGAACCATCAGGATTCTTTAAATACCGGACTTGGTCCTTGTATTTGTCCTTGGTCTCCTTCATGTTTGCTCGATTCATTTTTCAGAACTCAGAGATCTGATTCGTAAGCTAGAGTGCTTTTCAGAATTTCAGAATGAAAGTTCATAATTCTATGAGATAAATGTTATATGTATACATTTAACTGTTGATGTAGACATGCTGTGAGTTTTCAAAGTACTGATTGTTGATTCCCGGTAATTGGTATGGTAATTCTTGTTACAAGATGCGGATGAGTATACGATAGGATTTTAATGAACAAATATAATGGTTTTTCGGAGAGACTTAAGTCAATGAGTAATGAAGTTGCTGCTAAGTTTTCTGATAATGTGATGGGGTTTAAACGGTTCCCCGATAACGATGACGAAAGGCAAACTTATAAATCAAGGTTATAATAAGGCTAATCCGACTGAAAAATTGATGTTGACTTGCTGGAGCTGTGACAAAATTGTCTAATTTGAAAGGAGATTGAAAAGTTATTTTCGGTAATAGTAACGCTAAAGGAAATTAGTACAGCTCGCGTTAAACGTTTACTCAGTTTCCGAGAGTTTTCTGGTGCATAACTATATGCATCAATCTTTTCTTCCGTAGATGAAGTGCGGTTGGTTCATCCTCTCGATTGAAGTATTTCCAAGAATCATGAAAGGTTTGAACGCAGGTAGTAATCGTCAAGATACAAATGAGGTTTAAGATGGAAATCAAGTGGCAAACTTGAAGGATTGTTTAGTTTCATATGTTATAATCAATATTTTAATTCATTATAATTGTCCACTGTTGGTAGTCCTCAGTTGATTAATCCACAGCTAGCTAGGAACAGTTAGCTAGGATTTTGTTAGCGTGGATTCTTAACAAAATTTCTCATAGTTAATTTGTTTGTTTCTAACAAATTTTATTCCGTCAAATGTTTTTCTTCATTATGCCACTTGTTGGATTCTGATAGGTCAAAATCCAAATATGAAATTTGAATGGAAATGGTTATTCTGTGGTGAACGGATTCATATATCTGTGAATGTAAGTAGGATGGGAAATGACTGTTGAATCAGATTTGAAGAATGTACAATGTAACTTATTAATGTGAAATCTTAAATATTCCTCGGGTATTATCTACCCGTTAAAATATTTTCATCATTAACAGTTTGTACGAAAGAATTTTTAATCACAATCCCTATGAAAATCTATATACATATATATTTTCTTCAAATGTAATCATGGATTTAATGAGTCAATATAATGTTAGACTCATTTGATTTTCGATTTGAGCTAGAATAAGTAATCTCTAAAACTATTAGGATTCACATATTCTTCACAGAATATTTAATGAAGTTATGGATCAATACTTCATCGTTAATTATTAGGATCCACATATTCTTCACAGAATATTAATGAAGTTATGGTTCAATACTTCATTGTTAATTGCTGTTGGTACTCCTTGGTATCCATGGTGCGTATGATGTTGATGTTCGTGGGACAGATTGTGAAATTTAGGCTTGAGATGCGGATGTTGTTGCTGGTGGTACTGTTGGTGCCGGTAATGTTGCTGAAGCTGGTACATTTTTCACCATATTTTTTCAAGGCTACAACTCAGGCGCGAAGTTCATTGACTTCTTCTATTATTCAGGGATGATTGTCGGTCGGAATGAGCGAGTGAATAAGGTTTTGAATTTGAGATAATATATAATCATGGCGAGATATTCGGGAAATAAGGTTAAAAATGGTGTTTCGGACAGGTTCGCTGGTAAGTGCTTCAGGTTCTTCACTAAGAAGTGAATTTGGTTGGTGGAAAGGATCACCTTCTTCTTGTCTCTAATGATTGAGTAGACTAAGAACCCATTAGCTGATTTGGGGATGGCTGATTGATTGATTCATTCTGGTGACGCTGCTTTCGGAGCTAGAGTGGGACTCCATATCGGAATCCGAGGGACTTGAACTAGTGGTGAGTTCCATTGCGTACAATTGAATAAAGGAGTTTTCGATATGAAATGATTTTCGGATATCGGATGATAGTCTAGTTACATAGAATATCTATGTATAGTACAGAAGATCCTGTAGATTACGAAGGGAATTAAGGAAACGTGTCAGATTAAATCTACGGTAACAGATACGCTAAGATATGAATTAGCAGATACGCTAAGATATGAATTTTGTCTGTACACCATCTATGCAATAAATGCCATAAGACGTGTCGAGACTGAAAATTATAAGTAGATATTTTTCGACAAACGGTGGTAAAAAAAAAAAAACTTTTAACATGCAGACCAGGTTCAAGTCCAGACTTAATAATATAACCTAACATCTACTAGGTCGAAGTCCAAACTTCACTAATGCATCCTAACAACTACCTGTTAGACACACTAATGCAGACTCATTAATGCATCCTAACAACTACCTGTTAGACACACTAATGCAGACCTGGTTCGCTAAGACCACCGCTCTGATACCAACTGAAACGCCCCGTCCTAATCCATCCGGACGAAGTCCATATTGATTATAAATGATTCATAATAGTTGTTTACATCGCGAGGTACTTGACCTATAAATGATACATTTTATAAACATTGCATTCGTTTTTAAAAGACAATCTTTCATTTCATTGAAAGTTGACAGGTATGCATACCATTTCATAATATCCAATCTATAAATGACCTAATCTGTCATTTACTTAATAATCATCTCTAATGAACTTCAACGACTCGAATGCAACGTCTTTTGAAATATGTCATGAATGACTTCAAGTAATGTCCTTAAAATGAGCTAATGCACAGCGGAAGATTTCTTTCAAACCTGAGAATAAACATGCTTTCAAGTGTCAACCAAAAGGTTGGTGAGTTCATTAATTTATAGTAATTATTTCATTTTCATCATTTTAATAGACCACAAGATTTTTAAATATTATAAAACGTGCAGAAGTCCCATTCCAACTGCACAAAAAAATATCTTTCATATGAAGAACACCTGGTGAGAATTCAAAATATAATAGAAACCATCTGTGCCGGTCTTTCACCCCACGGCTGAATACATGTGCCTTCAAAATATAGAACCTCTGTGCCGGTCTTTACTCCCCACGGCTGAACACATGTTTATAAAATATAGGACAACCGGTGCCAAAATGTCATAAATAATAATCCATCTACCCGGCTCGGGAGCTCATACGCTCTAACGGAAACCGGGGGCTAATGCGTGTCATAATAATCAACCCCAATCCCAGATAATTCTATCATAGAATGCAGTTAAGGTACTTGTGTCTATTGCGTCAAACATTTATAAAAGCGCATGTATTCTCAGTCCCAAAAAATGTAAAGAGTAAAAAGGGAATCAAATGAAACTCACCATGCTGTATTTTGTAGTAAAAATACATATTACGTTATTGAACAAGTATAAGGTTGGCCTCGGATTCACGAACCTATATTATTCATATATATATATATATATATATATATATATATATATATATATATATATATATATATATATATATATATATATATATATATATATATTAAAGCATATACCTGTAATCGAACAAGTTTAGATATTATTATTAATTGATATTTCAGTAACTTGTATGTTTCATTAAAAATTAAATTACTATACTTTATTTTATATACATTAGATAAATAATTAGTATTTATTATGAAAATATTAATGTTGTTATGTGATATGTTTTAAAAATAATCTTATATAGTTATTTATTTGGTAAAATATTATCAATAATAATAAATAAAAATTTGTATCTTTTTATGATAATAATATTAATATTAAAAGTAATTAGATTTAGTAATGATACTGATATTAATAGCTTTGATAATAATACTAAAAAATAAAAGTAATGGTAGTAATAATAATAATTTTAATAGAAAAGATAATAATGATAAGATAAAATGTTAGTTTTTCATAAAAATAATATTTTAAATAATAATGGTACTTTTAATAAAACTGATGATTTTAATAGAAATTTTAATAGCCATTTTAATCATAGAAATGCTATATATTTTAATAGTAATAATAATAATGATAATAATATTAGTTGTACAAAAATCTTATTTCTAATATTAGTAATAATAATAATTACTTAATAACAATCAATAATAAATAATAATAATAATAATAATAATAACAATAATAATAATAATAATGAAATAATGATAATAAGAGTATTAGTAATAACTACCTCAAAGGAGTAGCCCTAAAAAAATGCCCGAGTCCGGGTTCAAACCCGCGACGTCCCGCTAACCCGATAACATCCTTAACCAATGCTATACTTCTTATTTTCTATTTTAGCTAGCTCCTAAAATTCTTTTAACCCATGATTTCTTATTTCCTTCTTTCTAAACCCAATTAGTAATCTTCAAATCTAACTTGGATTCATCAATATCATTGTTCATTATCGTATCATTAACAGATCATCATATGCTCATCATCAATATATCATATCGTCATCATCTTTATTCATAGTCACCATCATCTATATCAATTATCATTCACGACATCCTTATCATTATCAATATTGTTACCATTTATGATGCATAACCTCCCCCCTTAAATCTCCATTTTAATCAGTACACTAAGGCAGATTATTGGCCAGGAACTCGGCCCAAAGAGTGGCAGCCCAACAACAATTTTTACAAGCCCGATCATTAACAAGTCCAATTAATCGTATAAGGAAACCCAACTTATCACAACCCATTTAACAACCTACGGCCCAACTGGATTTCAAATAAACTAATATGGACCAACATAAACCTAATTCCAAAATGGTTTAATGGATTCAATTGCATCTAACAGTCCATTTCATTAAAACAATTCGCTGTCCATCCGAAAATTTAAAAGAATTTCGGTCCAATCATGGTAACGTAATTCATTTGGTTACCCACCATTTTAATCAACCTAGATTCATTTTCATGACCCTACTAACAGCTGTACCATCTCCTTTTATCCAAGATTCTTTCCATATTATCATCATATCACACCTTTAATAAATCAAGTGGGGGGACATTCGGTTTTATTAAACAAATGAATAACAAAGACTTGATTGTATAATGAATATGGCTGTATTTGCAAGTGGGAATGTTTGTTTTATCAATGGTCGGCCACCAAGGAAAAAGGTACCCCTTAGTAGTCTATATTGTTAATAAATACATTACTTTAGGTTTGAAGGTTTATAAAACTGAAAAGCAGAAAAAAAACGTACAGCAGCAGTAATAAGGTGTGTTCTTCGTACTTGGTATTTGAACAGAAGAAAATAAGCACTTGATTCGAGCTGTTTATAGTTGTATAGGAAACAGAAAAATAACATGGTGGCTGTAGTTGTGATGGTGATTAGTCGTGGTAGTGGTGATGATGGAGGTGGCAATAGAAACAGTAGGCTGCCGGAGGTGGTGTCATGGTGTTTGAAACCGAACAGAAAACAGATTATAGCAGCAATAATAGGGTGGTTTGGGTACGTCTTCGATCAGAAACAGAAGAAAAAATATCGTAGGCGGTTGTTCGTTGTGGTTTTCATGGGTGATTGTTAATAGGTTTTTGGTGATGGTTATATTTTTGGTTGCAACAGAGAACATGAACTAGAGGGAGAGAGAGAGAGAGAGAGAGAGAAATAGAGGATAGCGAGGGTGGCGATGGTTTGTGCTTTCTGTGATTAACAAAATCCGAAGGTGGTTTAAGTGTTAGCTGAAGGTGGTGTAGGAGTTGTAGGTGGTAGTTAACGATGATAGCACAAATGGTTAATTGAGTTTCGGTGGTAGTTTACCTTGGTGGTTTGAAGAAGACAAGATGGTGATTAGTGATGGTGTTTTGTAGGGTAAACGGCTACAAGATAGTATCAACTGAATCAGTCGAGTTGTAATGGATAGCAACAAGAAGATGTTTGTTGTTATGTATGTGTTTTTTTTTTTATCAATCAGATGTAATTGTGAATGTATATGTAATATGTCAATATATGGAGGTGATTAAAACAGTAGCATGATTTGATCGAGACTTGTATGTTTGTGGTAATTTAGTCTCCATGATTGAGATGTGAAACAGAATGAAGAATAATATATTTACTCATATTGTTTCCCAATCAATTTTTGTCTTATAACTGAATTGAGATCGACATATAATAAAGGTGAGACAGGGAAATAAATTTAATACAGTTCGATAGTTAAGTTTAACAGAATTTTGATTCTTTATTTGATTATATATGTATATATAATTAATATTAGTAATATAATTATATTAATAATAATAATACTTTTAATAATATTATTATTATTAATAATACTAAAAATAGTAATAATAATATTAATTATCAAAGGTAATGATAATCATTAATATTTAATATTAATGATAATAATGAAAGTAATAATAATACTATTATTATGATAACTATATTTTAACTTGTGCTCAAATGTAATATATTAACCCTACATTTCATTAGTTATGTAATACTTATTTATATAATAATATATCTGAATATTTATATATTTTATATATATTTTACAATATAATTTTAATTATATGTAGAAGTCATATATATATTCAAACTTCTATATATATAATTACGCCTTAAATATCAAGTGTTATTACATGGATAAATATATTACTTATATTTATTGAAACATATAACCTCAAAATATAACATTATACATTTAATACTTTGTTAACGTTGACAAATTATATATATATTTATTTTATTAATTTTTAATAACAATAACATATAATACTTCAAATTGTATTTCGAATTATTGTTTATATATCCATATACACATAAATGTTCGTGAATCGTCGAGCACAGTCAAAGGGTAATTGATTACATAAATATAAATTTCAAAACTTTCGAGACTCAACATTACAGATTTTGCTTATCGTGTCGAAAATATATAAAGATTAAAGTTTAAATTTGATCGGAAATTTCCGGGTCATCACACTATCTCAGTAGCATATGTATCTAATTCAGGATTCAACAAACTTATCTAAGGACAATATTGAATGTACAAGCATGCATAATCCTATATACTCGAGCACTAGTTAGGGATATACTATTGATATATAAAAGTTAAGTTATGAGTGCTCACGTATCAATATTGAGATTCAATATTGCAGGAAAGTACGTAGACGCAACGGAGATGATAAACACTAGATTGACCTCACGAGCATACCCATGAACCATACCCATCACCTCCATAGCTATAACCCATAATTTCCTTAGCTTCGACTCATTTAAAAAAACTATTTTGAAATCACTCGGACATCACTCCGTCGTAATATTTTATGTATACTAATAATATCTTGAAATAATACAGAGCAAAAAAAAAATAAAAATATATATATATATATATATATATATATATATATATATATATATATATATATATCGATTGAGAGAGTTTAGAGAAATATATTTTCAAGTTTCTATGAAATAATGAAACCTATTGAATTCTATTTATAATAGATTTTTGAATTATTAAAGTGAATTATTAAAGTATGAATTATTAAAGTGAATTATTAAAGTATGAATTATTAAAGTGAATTATTAAAGTTAAAGTAAAGTAAAAGTAAAGTAAAGGTAAAGTTAAAGTATAGTAAAAGTATAAAAACTATGTATGTATAATACGCGTATAAATATATATAATATTAATTTAAATCGTTATATATATTTAATGAAATAAAATATAAATATCGTTATATTTATTATACTGGTTAAGTAATGAGTTGTCAAAAGTGATTCTAGATATTTATAAAAGTTATATACGTTTTAATAATAAAGTTCTTTTTAAACTGAAAACGTTTTTGTACGTTTGAAAATAGATTAATAGAATATTATGGAAACCAATTCTTCACTAGCTTTTGTCTAACTTTTGTAAATGACACTTTTTATTTTTATTTTTATTTATAAATAGCTTTACAAATTATTCCGAATATCGTTAAGAGGAATAGATTTTCTCAAATCATAGTGGACCTCTCAACAGAGACTTGTAATCATAATTCAATGTTTCTGATAATTCAATCATTTAATATATATTTTTTTAATTTCGTCGATAATCATATTGAAACAAATACGTTCATATAAAGCATTATACGTTTAAATACTTTGTTGACATTTTTAATTTATAACATATACACATATACATACATATTCATATATGTTCATTTAATGGTTCGTGAATCATTGGAATTTGGTAGAGGTTTAAATGAATGTATAAACATAGTTTAAAATCCTTGAGATTTAACTTAACAAACATTGCTTATCGTGTTAGAATAATATAAAGATAAAGTTTAAATTTAGTCGAAAATTTCCGGGTCATCACAGGACCCCAAACAAATTTCACGATCTAGTTCAATTTCCTTTTTTTGTTGACGAACCTTTGACCTTCAAGTTCCATATTTATTTCTGTTGAATGTGCATTATACGCGACCAATCTCACACATTTCCCATCACCCGCACCATCAACATACAATTGATTTACCTTATTGGTTGCCCCTGAACCAACGCAATATCCTTACCTCCATGTTTTAACCTCACATTCTTGATAACTAACTATATTGGCCAAATTATTATCCTTTTCAAACCCATCCACTGCCAAATTAATAAATATACCTTTAGAACTAGAGACCCCGCCTTCATGATGGCTAATTGCACTTACCACGTTGAAACCATCTTAAACACCAAAACCAGAGGACCCCAAACCACAATTCTTCATGCATTTACGATCACAAAAAGCTGCTTGCTCTGAGAAGACATCAACACCATGATCACCAGCACTTAGCACGTCCACCACCTTTTCCATCAAACCATTTGCGTCACCATTAACACATTGGTCCACATTAACAACATTTAGAGCGTTTTGAATGACAACAGGGCGTGTGGAGTAGAAAGATGATAGCGGAGTGTCGTTAGTGTTACGGACATTAGTATTACCACTGGCAGCCCAACAATCACCACCACGATCACAATTAACCGGGATCGAGCCGACTATAGTACACCAGTTCAATGAAAGAACCGGGAAAAACTCGTCCGAAGTCAACCGGATCACTTCCGCCACCACTAGCGGATACATGAATCTGTAGCGCCGGGGGTAAAATAAAATAATCGGCTACGTGTAAAATAAAATAATCCAAGATTTTAGGTAAAAAAATATGTTGGTCCACTAGAGGCACGTGTCACTCCCAGTCTAAAGCTAGTTCCGTCTCTATCGCGTTTCCAACTTCATTAAACGACACATGACCTTGAGGCTCTCCAGAGTCATTCAAATCTACCTATACTCGAAGGAATGGTACTTAACAAGATGCAAGGGTAACCAAGAGCGTGTAATTTTATTGGTGGGTTGGGTCAGGTCGAGTATAAAACGGTTTATACAGTAGAAAGTGTGTCCTTATAAGCCAATCATATTTTTGGATCATTTAAGTGTTTTAAAAATTATATAAATATATAAATTAAATTTGTTATAATTTAGAAGTTTATAACTACTTTTAGTAACGTATTCACTAATTAGAGAATAATAGAAAGAAGAGAGAAAGAGAGAGTATATGTATAAGTAAACATATATATTTTCTTAAGTGCATCTTCTGCAAACTACATCTTCATATATTTATAGTACAAAATAAATCACAGTGTGGTTAGGTAGGAAATTTGTAGCCACAAAATTTGGCAGATATTATTGACTTTCATAACACTCCCCCTTGGATGACAATTTTTGTTTCATTAAGATCAACTACAAGTTACTACCTCGTTAAAAACCTTGCTAAAGAAAAACCTAGTGGGATAAAAACTTTAGCCAAGGGAAAAAGAGTGCAGCATAGAGTTGGTTCCCCCTCAAGTAGACATCGCTGAGTCGTCACATCTTTTGAACATGCCTCATGCCAATATTGTGAACACGCTTTCTGAAAATAGCAATTGACAGTGTTTGGTATAAAGATCATCAGAGTTGTTAATTGAACGTATCTCATTCTGGTTGTATTTTATGAGATCTTGAGTATATGTGAAGAATCTGAGGTTTTCATCTAAAACTATATCATCTAAATCTTTTATGTACAAGTTTAGGCCATGTGATTTCTCTACAGTCTCCTTCATGGTTTGCTCAAACCGTTGTTTCAATTCCTATTCTCTTTCAGTCTTTTCTGAGCCTTACCAACATACCATTCTTTTCCATCAAACTTATGACCGTTAAGACCGTCTATGACTTTAGCGCATCGTCTGCATTTATGTTTTGTTCTGTCACTTTTGATACTCTTCTTTCATTTGTACTATGAAAACTGCATTATCTTCATAGATAGTTGTTAGGCTTTTATAACGTTCTCCATTTAGGAATACATATCCAGTTTGAGATTTATCTTTATGAGGATTAGATATATGACCTGCATATACATAATCAACCAAATTTTGTTTTGAATCGTTAGAATAAAATAGTTTTAAAATCAGCAGTTCCTGAAGGGTATCAAAATATGTGCTTGATCCCATTCCAATGTCTTTTGAAGGGGCTGAGTTGAACCTTGTCAACAAATTAACTGCAAAAGAAATGTCAGGTCTTGTACAATTTGTAAAATACATAATAGCTCCAATTTCACTAAGATATGGTACTTCTGGTCCCAGAATATCTTCATGATCTTCACAGGGTCGAAGTGGATCAGTATCAACATTAAGAGATCTAACAACCATAGGAGTACTTAATGGTTTTGCCTTGTCCATATTGAAACGTTTTAAAATCTGTTTTGTATAAGTTGTTTGATGTACAAGTAAACCATTAGGCATATGCTCAATCTGCAAACCAAGGCAATACTTGGTTTTTTCGAGATCTTTCATTTCAAATTCTTTCTTTAGAAGTTGAATGGCTTCATGGATCTCGTTATTTGTACCTATGATGTTAAGATCATCGACATAAACAGCTATGATCACATATCCGGATGTTGTTTTCTTAATGAATACACATGGGCAAATAAGATTATTTGTATACCCTTTGCTTATCAAGTAATCATTTAATCGTTTATACCACATGCGACCCGATTGTTTCAACCCATATAAAGACCTTTGTGATTCAATGGAATACATTTCTTTGAGTTTTGCATTAGATGTTTCTGATACCTTAAACCCTTCATGGATATTCATGTATATATCACTATCAAACGATTCATTTAAATAATTAGTAATAACATCCATGAGATGCATTTCTAAATTTTTAGAAACTGTTAGGCTGATTAAGTATCTAAAAGTAATTGCATCCATAACAGGAGAATAAGTTTTCCTCATAATCCATTCATGGTCTTTGAGAGAAATCTTGAGTTACAAGTCTAGCTTTATCTTGTAACTTCATTTTTTCTCATTTCTTTTTCGGATAAAAATTCATTTTTTATCTCATACGTTTCACATCTTTAAAAGTGATAACGATTGATCCGGAAACTTTTCTTTTATTGAGCGATTCTAATTCAGCTCGTATTGCTCCTATCTATTGAGTCCAATCATGTCTATTTTGACATGCAATGACAGATTTTGGTTCCAGATCATCATCTTTATTCATGATGTCATTGTAAGATTATATGAAAAATCAATATTTGTCATTTTGTTTCGGTTCCATAATATTGCATAATTTATTGCAATTTATGTATTTACATTGTCAATATCCTCTGCAGAAGGAATATTGATTTGTGGTTCTTCTTGAACACCTTTTTTTTAATTTTTATTTTTACCTCATTATCATCTGATTTTCCTTTTCGAGGATTTTTATCTTTGGAACTAATTTGTCTTCCACGTTTCAGACGTGACAAAAGACTCATGAGTGACATTATTGCCAGCTTTTGGAATTTTAATTCTTGCTAGAGCATTTACTACTGATATATATGATTTTGTCACTCTTTTTGCATCTGTAAATGCACCGGGCAATTTATTCGCAAGTTCTCGCATATGCATAATTTTTTTTGAATTTTTGTTTCGCACTCTTTTGTGCGAGTATCAAGATACCTTAATTGATGTTCACATCATGAAACATCATTTTATTTATTTTTTCATTTCTTCCCCTAATCTAGGGAGCAATTTTTCATTAAAATGACAATCAGCAAAAACGGGCTGTAAAAACATCACCCGTCATGGATTCAATATATCTTATGATTGAAGATGTTTCATATCCAACATATATTTCAATCCTTCTTTGAGGAACCATTTGTTGTGGTGGTGCAATTAAAAATACACTGCACAACCAAATGTTCTAAGATGGAAAATATTTGGCTCACGACCAAAATTAAGTTGGTAATGGAGAATATTTATGACTTGTACTTGGTTTAATGCGAATTAATGTCGCATCATGTAAATTTACATGTCCCCATATAAATATTGAGAGTTTTGTACTCATTACCAATTGTCTAGTTATTAGCTGCAAGCATTTATCTATTGATTCAGCTAAACCAGTTTTGTGTATGCACATGAGCAACTGGATGTTCAACAACGATCCCTGTAGACATATAATAATCATTAAATGCTTGAGATGTTAACTCACCAGCATTATCAAGTCTCATCTTTTTAATGGTGTAATCTGAATAATGTGTTCTCAATTTAATAATTTGTGCAAGAAACTTTGCAAATGCCATATTACGGCTTGATAACACATAAACATGAGACCATCCGTTAGATGCGTCTATTAGAACTATGAAATATCAAAATGGTCGACATCATGGATGAATTGGTCCATATATATACCCTTGAATTCTTTCAAGAAATATTGGTGATTCTTTTTCAATATTCTTTTCATTAATCACCATATGTGCTTTTCATTAATCACCATATGTGCTTTTTCATTAATCACCATATGTGCTTTTTCATTAATCACCATATGCGCTTTTCATCATATATCCTTTTCACCATATGCGCTTTTAATCATATGCGTTGCGCTTTTCATCATATGCAATTTTCATCATATGCGCTTTTAATCATATGCGCTGCGCTTTTAATCATATGCGTTGCGCTTTTCATCATATGCGCTTTTAATCATATGGGCTGCGCTTTTAATCATATGCGCTTTTAATCATATGCGCTTTTTATCATATGCGCTTTTAATCTTATGTGTTGCGCTTTTCATCATATGCGCTTTTTATCATATGCGCTTCTAATCATATGCGCTGCGTTTTTCATCATATGCGCTTTTTCGATGCTACATAGGTATTTCTCATTTTCGGTTATCATTGACCGATAATCATATCCATTATGATATATATCAGAGAAACTTAACAAATTTCTCTTTGATTTGGGAGAAAACAAAGCATTGTTTATTAGAAAATTCGTACCATTTGGTAATATGAATTTTTGTCTTTTCCGTTCCTTATATCAAGTTTGCAAGATCTGATATAGTATTTATAATTCCTTCATTTGATTTAAATCAATGAAATATTTCTCAAATTTGATCATAGTGTGTATGTTACCACTATCTGCAATACATAGGTCTTTACCATTTAATTGATGTTGTATTTCAGCAGGATTCATACTAAAACTTCAAATAAGATAAGCAAATAATGAGTTATATTTTAGCAAGTTAATCAAATTATATTACCTGCAAACAAGTTACAATCTGAAGTACATAAAAGATAACACTTAATAAACATATGCGTTATGGTCTAAAACCATTTATTTATGAGTGATACATAACAAGCTAGGCATCTTAGAAAATTCAAACCATTCAAGTCTCAAGGTAGCTCAGGGTTAATTTAATCAAGATTTTTCAACAGATTCACTCTCGTTTTCATTTCTTTTGGGACTTATTTGTAGAGATAAACAAGATGTTCATGTATTCAAGAAATACTAGACTGATGATCCACGTTACCAGATCATTAATAAGAATCTCCAGGATTCTTATAAGAGCGTCTACTAACATCTTCAATTTTATTCTTTCATGGATCACCGTTATTTCTTGATAATTAATATCGTATCTATCTTTGAGTATTTTCCATAATACACTTGGATCTTCGATCATATAATATGTAGATTCTAAGGACTCGTCAATATGTTTGCTAAGAAAAATACTTGCTATTGCTTTCTCTTGTTCGGAACAATTGTTATTTTCATTCAGGGTTTCTAAAATACCGATTGATTCGAGATATTTTTCTACATTCATAACCCATGTTAAGTAGTTGTTTCCACTTGATTCTAAAGGAGCAAATTTAAGCCTTTTCAAATTCGACATTTTCTATTATCAAAAAGATGAACAACATAAATCATAATCATAATCAACTTCTATTCATAGACAAATAATAAAATGAAATTAGAATCATTTTAAATTCATAAGTAGCAAACAACAGAATAATGGCATGATTACAAATGATAAAACCACAAGAGCATGATAGAATATAGGTTCAACCGGTGGTATATTAGCAACAATGATGATAGTTAGTATGACCAATACAATAGGAAAAATCATCCTTGTGTGAATCATCTTTACAAAAAAAAACTTTTTGAGAGTGGTAATCTAAGAAAATGAAGATTGATTTGTGAAAATGTAAAAATGGAGATGTTTATTTTATATTTGAAAAATATAGCCGTTGTAACGTCGTCAGCTGACGTTAACAACCTTTATGTATATATGACTGTTGTAACGTCGTTAGTTGACGTTAACGACTGTTACGTACTCGTTGTATTAATAATAATTTTAATAAAAGAATTTTATTAGTACAAATATGATTACTATAAATACATTTAGCATAAATATGTTTAGTATAAATACGAAGATTAAGAGAATAAACATATTATGCATAAATAATAAATTTTAAGAATAAACATTAGTACGCATGAAATAAATAATGATTAATTGCATAAGTAATCATAAATGTTAGATAACATAAATATAAATGTTAGTGAAGTTAATAAGAGTTAGATTACAGGAATATAATTTTACTTATGATGATAATAATATTTACCTTACTAATAAATAATAGAAGATATCGTTAAAGAATTTCTTACCTTGATTAGTGACTTGTGCTTGCTTAGACAAACCTTGATTATACGGAGCACTTCGTGCTGATAACGTGTTATAATTTAGGAGTTTATAACTACTTTTACTAACGTATTCACTAATTAGAGAATAATAGAAAGAAGAGAGAAAGAGAGAGTATATGTATAAGTAAACATATATATTTTCTTAAGTGCATCTTCTGCAAACTACATCTTCATATATTTATAGTACAAAATAAATCACTGTGTGGTTAGGTAGGAAATTTGTAGCCACAAAATTTGGCAGATATTATTGACTTTCATAACAAAATTAAGTGTTTTACGTAAAGGAGATTGTATATTCTCTGTTTTTTGGCATCTATTTTGAAGTATTTTAATTGAGTATTATGATTATGAATAGGATGAGAGGCGGGGACAAGGGAGGACTAAGGGGTGCTCAGCCTCCCCCAAAGCCCAATACATAACTAAGTTTTAATTGTATAATTATGTATAAATAATTGTAAGCCTCCTTCAAAGTCCAAGTATTAAATATAATATTATGTCCTAAACTAAATGGCCAACTTTTCAAGTCTCATATATATCTGTATTTAATTTACAATCAGTCTATTTAGCACTTAAAACGTACGTTTATTGTAACTAATAATAATTATGATTGTTTATTATTTTCAAGTTAATATGTTGTTATGGCATGTTAATATAGTTTCTTTTGGTAATCATCTAATTATCGAGTAAGCCACCCTTGACGGTAAATTCTGGCTCCGCCTCTGAATGGGACTATCTAACTTTTATTTTAAAAGTACAAAAGGAGTATTAATGCAGATAACATTTAAATAAATAACGTAAATCATAATAATTCTTTTTTTAGAACGACAATTTCGGCATCGAATGCTCTCAATTTTAGAACGACAAACTCCTCGCATCCATCGCGTAAGGCGTACCCGGATAGGTTAACTGCCTAGCTCGCACAAAGTGAAGGATACCAAAGCACAACCTTAGATAAAACTCCCCCTTACCCCAGGGTTTGAACATGCACCTATTTTTTCAAGGATACATGCCCACAACCAACTGAGGCTTTTTATCGCTATATTTGAAAATAGTTAGTTTTTCTAGGTAAATGGGATCACACGATAAATTTAAGAAGTTTAAGCTCATATAATATACATGTGTTTTAAGGACATACTTCAATCGTCCCGTTAATAATATCCTTCAACGGTTTTTCTTCAATTTAAGACATGTTTACCTGTCTATATTCAATCTTCAAGTAATAAGCTATTACACCTATCACCGATCATCCTCATACAGAATTTTTCGTCTATCAATGATTTCCTTTTACCAGCAACAAGAATACCCAACAAACGCCTTTGTAAACTATTCATCTTCCCTAGTGAGAACGCAATCACCACCTCGAAGTCTACGACATTTTTAACTTTCCAATTTCTCCCTGGTACACTGACCTCCTCATAGCTATGAATTTCACAAACCCTATCTTCTCATCCCAAGCACACTCCTACTGTACGAGTAAGAAATAAACTGCGGCTACTCAGGAAGAGTCTTGGTTCATATAACAAGTCTGTCGCAATTTCTTTGCCATCGGAGAGCAAAACAAGTAGTCGAAGCCCTAATGTTATCCGGAATTGACACAATAAACCTGAGAACATTGGAAAAACAAGTCGCTCAACCATCTCCACACTCCATTAGTCGTCAAACTCCCACTAGCTCAATAACTTTCGTTGGCTACCAAACTCAAAACGAGATCCCGACACTCTCAACGGTCCTAGAAAAGCTCAAGCTCTGGGACTTACAAGATTATCCACCCCTCTTCCATCACCTAAAGACTTCTAATTGATCACCCTCGAAGAAGAACCACTCCTTTTGTTGAAACATCAACCAAGAATCGAGTAATTGTAAAATGCGCTCTATCTGACACCCTTCGACAATCAATTTTCCTTGATGACTTAGAACTTTAATCCACTCACGTATTCCATAATCCCTGGAATATTGACCAAATACCATTGGTCATCCTGTTTCAAAACCCGTACGCAACAAACTCCCCTGACATTCCTGCTATCGATTTTAACTCGATGCATCTTGTTCGTTTCCACTGTGATGACCCGGAAATTTTCGACCAAATTTAAACTTAATCTTATATGATTCTGACACGATAAGCAAAGTCTGTTAAGTTGAATCTCAAAATTTTGAACTATGTTCATGTATTCATTTAACCTCGACCAAATTCCGACGATTCACGAACTATTATATAATTGGATATGAATATATATGTATATATATTATAACATGAAAACGTTATCAAAGTATTAAATACATAATACTTTACATTTAACGTATTTGCCTTAATATATGTTGATATATTTATCTTCGGAATTAGAAGGTAATACCAATGATTGATTTGGTAGATATTCCAGCAGTTATAAACCCCATATGTATTGTGATATTATTATAAGTCTCTGTGATGAGGTCCACGTTGATTCGAGAAATCTGTTCTTTTTAACGGTATTCGGAAATAATGGTAAAGTGATCTTCAAGTGAGGACAAAGTGTCAAGTAGCGAGAGTTAGACAGATTAGTAGAGATTTCTGTTTGTTTTCCATTACATGTTTTACGATAAATTCCTTGTGACTATTGATAGGATAATTAGAATGTTTGAGAATTTAAAATAACGCTAGTACATAAATGAACTATATCAATTTATGTTTTAAAGTGTAAACTTTATCTGTTATGATATTCTCTATTATTTAAAAGATTTAGAATATATATTTTATAAACTTTAAATATGATTAATTTTGAAAAACTATATATTATATCATTAAATAAATATTTCGAGTATATATATTTGTTATACAAATCCCTAACCGATAAAATATATAACGTGACAAAATATAATATTTATTTAATTATATAACTAATTGATTATATTTATCTTTCTTATAATAAAAGATTTTAAATAATATTATTTAATATATTTTAGTAAATAACGAGAAGTTGATTTATAGAAGCAAATGACCAAAATACTTAAGTGAAAAAGTTATACTTCGAGTAATATTGTTTATCCATGATTAAGTCTAATTAATATTTAAGGTACACGTCGTGAAACGTAAAGTGCAAGTTTTATAAGCGTACGAAAGGACATTCGAGAAACCGGAACCGGGACATAAGTCGAGCGTCAACGTACAAGACAACGGAGCTAAAGTTACAAGTCAACTATGCACGAGAATATAATATAATATATAATTAATTAATATAAATTATATATATTAAATATATTTAATTCATGTCGACGAGGAAGAGTTAAAACTGGAGTGAGCTGGACAGGGGGACTCCGCGATCGCGGCCCCATTACACACACACCCTCCATGATCGCGGAGGTGTGGGATCAGGTTCGGGGCTATAAAGCCCGAGCTCGTGGCCGAATTCATTTATCCATTCTATCTCTCTCGATATATATATATATATATATATATATATATATATATATATATATATATATATATATATATATATATATATATATATATATATATATATATATATATATATATAGTGGTAGGATCAAGAGGGAAGTAACCAATCGGGGGGAAGGAGGGGGAAGCAAAAACTTTTTTTTTTCATTTTTTGAAAAAACTTTGTTCACGAACATTATAGATGAGATGAAAATATGAACAATTAGTAGAGACACTTTGTGATAAATGTTTTTATTTTGGCGGGAAAACGCTATCGTGTTTTTCGAGCGTATGTTGAGGTTTTAGCTATTGGGGTTTAGATATTAGGGTTTAGATATTAGGGTTTAGAAATTTAGGGTTTAGGGTTTAGATTTAGGGTTTAGATTTAGGATTTAGATTGAGTTTTTAACACGAACGGTTTAGTGTTTAGGGTTTAAGGTTTAGGGTTTAGGGTTTGGTGTTTTGGGTTTATTCCATAAACCCAAAACACAAAACCCTAAACTCAAAACTCTAAATCGGGCTAAATTTTACTTCACAAAACATGAAAAAAAAACGTTCATATTCTTCACGAACAATATTATCTTGAATGTTATTTTTGTCGATCGTTTTTCCGCCTAAATAATAACATTCATCACGAAGTGTCTCTTCTAAATGTTCATATTTTCGTGTGATCTTGATGCCGGAAAAAAAAAATTTCAAAAAAAACGAAAAAAAATTTTTTTGCTTCCCCCCGCTTCCGCCGATTGGTTACTTCCCCATTGATCCTGCCCCTATATATATATATATATATATATATATATATATATATATATATATATATATTATTAAGATTATTAATATTATTATTAATCTTATTATTATTTAGTAGTATTATTATTGTTATAAGTATTATACATAAAATACTACGACGAGGTCATGAGCGGGTTAATTCAAAACGGGTTTTTCAAACGGGTTTAAGCTAAGGAAACTATGGGTTGTAGCTATGGAGGTTATGGGTAATGTTCGTAGGTATTGTACGCAAGTCAAACCTATTGTTTATCATCTCCGTTGCATCTACGTACTTTCCTGCAATATTGAATCACAATATTGATACGTGAGCATTCATATCTTATCTTTTACATATTAATA
The DNA here is from genome assembly GCF_046630445.1 of Rutidosis leptorrhynchoides. Classification (NCBI taxonomy): domain Eukaryota; kingdom Viridiplantae; phylum Streptophyta; class Magnoliopsida; order Asterales; family Asteraceae; genus Rutidosis; species Rutidosis leptorrhynchoides. The sequence continues at coordinate 720,482,499 of NC_092333.1, forward strand.
GGGTATCCATGTCTAGTGCTCAAGTATATATGTTTATACATGCTTGTATGCTAAATATCGTCGTTAGATAGTTTTATGATGAATCACGAATTTAATACATGTACTACTAATATAAAATATATGATATGCATGTTATTGGAAAGCTGGCCAAAAATTAATAAATTTTCATTTAGAAATCGCGTGATTTCGATGAACGAATTAAAAGTTATGTTCAACTGAATTATGATTGACGTTAATTGAAATTGCTTTTGAATCTACAATTAATATTTAAACAACTTGTTTATAAGATTAATAAATTGGATTTTTGAATACTACTAGTCGAGTAAACGAATTCTTATATAAGACACATCTCGTTTTGTTAAACAATTGTCAAAGTTGACTTTCTGAAATGACTTTTGTTAACTTTTACATGTCGGTCTCGAGCATTAGGATTTGTGATACACTATGACCTGACCTAGCTTGTTATATGTTTTAATATATATATAACTAATATAGGTTTATGAATCCGAGGCCAACCCTGCACTTGTTTAGTGCCGTCATATGAATAATTGCTACGAAATACAGTATTGTGAGTTTTCATAGCTCCCATTTTAATTGCTTTTGAAATCTATATTTTTGGGCTGAGAATACATGCCCTTTATTTTAAACGCAATGGATACAAGTATATACTAAATTCTACACTGAGTTTGAACCGAAAATCCCTTAGCTTTGGTAACTAGTAGCTGCCGGTTATAAGAACTGGTGGGCGCGAATAGTTGTATATGGATCCATAGGGCTTGACATCCCCGTATGTTCCAGGTATAGAAACCCTAGCCTGAACTATAAAACAGATGTATGCTATTTGAGTTTACTACACGTTGGTTTGCGTGTATTATACATGTTGGTTGCATGTATGTTAAAACAGGGGTTCTTATTATATATACGTTAAGTTTGGTTACCAGGGTGCTCAATTTCGTAGAATATTTTGATAAACGTTTTGGATGAAACAACTGAAATCTTGTGATCCATCTTTATATACAGATTATGCGCAACATTAAAACTATGAACTCACCAACCTTTGTGTTGACACTTTTAAGCATGTTTATTCTCAGGTTCCTAGAAGTCTTTCGCTATTTGCTTATATGTGATACAAGCTATGTGCAAGAAGTCATACATGCTTTATTCGAGAAAACGTTGCATTCACAAAATCATCACCATGTATCTTATTTTGACTGCATTATCAACAGATGTAGTATTGTAAACTATTATTTACGGTGATTGTCTATATGTAGAAATATCAAACGTCAAAAACCTTGGAATTTGTTATTTAATTATGGTGTGCCTTTTCAAAAGAATGCAATGTTTACAAAATGTATCATGTAGAGGTCAGTACCTCACTGTGAAATCGATGAATGATGTATTCGTCCAAATGGATTTGGGCATGTCAACACAGTTGGTATCAGAGCTTGAGGTCATAGGGAACCAGAATTTGCATTAGTGTGTTTAACTGGTAATTGTTAGGATGCATTAGTGAGTCTGGACTATGACCGTATATGTTTTTACCGATTTTTGCTTATCATTTCTTGTCGGAAATTACATGCTTATCATTCTTAAGTCTAGACACGTTTTCCTACATTTATTGCATAAATAGTGTACAGACGATTTCATATCTTAGCATATCTGTTACTGTAAACTTTTCTTGATATCTTCTAAAGATTTCCTCCGTGATTTATGGAATTTTGGTATTATATATACATATGTAAATTATGTGTTGAAGAATACCAATCTAAATCGTATAATCTATCTCATATCAAAAATCAATTCCCTGATGATACAAGATGGATCACGTATCTAGTTCAAATTCCTTAGATTCCGACAACTATTCTGATATGGATTTCCACTCGAGCTCTGAAAGCAGTATGACCAGAATGGATCAACCAATTAGCCATCATCTATTCTGGATGAATTGGGGATGGGTTTGTAGCCTACTTAATCATTGGAGATAAGAAGAAGGTGATCCCTTCCATCCACCACATTTCCCTCTTGGCGAAGAACCTGAAGCACTTACCGACGAACCTGTTCGAGACACCATTTTCTCTCTAATTTCCAGAGTATCTCGTCACGATTATATATTATATCAAATTCTAGATCTTATCCATCCGCTCGTTCGAACCGATAATCATCCCCGTGTAATAAAAGAAGTCAACGAGCTTCACGCTCGGGTAGTGGCTTTAGAGAATATGGTGCAAAGGTTACAAGTACCAGCAGCATCACCGGCATCAGCAGTACCACCATCATCAACACCAACAGTACCATTACTACCACCAATAACAACGTCCGCATCACATAACTCAACATCACAATCTGTACCTCGAGCATCTACGTCATACGTACCATAGATACCAAGGAGTACCAGCAACAATAACCGATGAAGTATTGATTCATAACTTCATTGGAGGAACATTCTGCGGCGATTATGTAATCTCTAAAGTCTTAGAGATTATCTATTCTAGCCTTAACCATAAATCAGATGAGTGAACCAGGATGGTGCGTGATTTACAAGCTAAACTTGTTATACAAGCACCACCGGTAGTATCACCAGCATCATCATCAGTATCACCAACACCAGCAACATCTGTAACATCACAATCTACACCAGCTACATAACCACCGATGCTATCGACATCACAACCATCAACGGATATATTGTATCAATGAGTTATGAAGTACTAACTCATGTCCTCTGAAGAATTTATATGTATATTATATATATATATATATATATATATATATATATATATATATATATATATATATATATATATATATATATATATATATATATATATATATATATATATATGAGTTTTGAAACCACAATAGATCTTTTCATACTAAGCTATTATGTATGAATTAAATAAGGGTAGATACTACTCGGTTAGTTCATGTTACTAATATGCCATGATGTACATCCTTCGTTAACGACTTAACAATCGTTAACTATAATCTCTGCTTCGACTTAATAGATTCCATTTAATAATAAATCAAGTGTGTTATTCAAATACATGTTTGATTTTACACTTTCATTTTCGATGTACTCGAAACTTTCTAGAATACATCATTCGTACCTTGCGAAGTTAGCAAGAGTTCCATGAGCACCAACATGATTCACTGAGGAAATATCAATAAAAACTGAATAATGAAGTATTGATTACATTAGTGAAATACTCCGCGAAGATTATGAAATCTTTAATGTTTTAGAGATTATTCATTTCTAGTTCCAGCCAAAAATCAAATGAGTTTAATAGTATATTAACTCATTTAATCTGTATTACATCTGAAGAAAATATACATAAATATATTTTCATAAAGACTGTAATAAAAATCTCTGGTACAAAATATTTCTTGTGAAACTTTTAACGGGTAGGTAATACCCGAGAGATATATAAATTCACAATTAATATGTTACATTTTTCGATTCTGATTCAGCAAATCATCAACTATACTCACTACTTTCACAACGATATACATTCTATCAAAAAAATCAAAACAACCATTCGCATCCAAATTTGATTACATATTCTGATTTTGAAAAAATCAAAATCCAAGCCAAGATTTAACATGTGACATCACTCTTAGATCCCTACATCTTTCAAAGCTATTCTTTGACTTCAAAACTGTGCTAGAACATCACTTCTATTCATAAAACCTAGAAAAATATTCGTATCATTCAAAATTCTTAAACATCATATGTATATTGACGATTACAATCTGCGTTCAAAACCCTTCATGATTCTTGAGAATTCCTCAATTGAGAAACAATTGAGAGGATGATCCAACCACGTGTTATCTATGAAAAGAAAGATTTATGCATATAGATATACACCTGGGAAAAACTCCCGGAATCGAAGTAAAATTTAACATAAATCTATGATTCCTTGGCGTTGTTATTACCGAAAATAACCTTGCAATCTCTTTTTCAACGTATCCAGTTTTATCACACTTCCAACCAGTCAAATTCGACTTTTCAGATTAGCCTTATCATAACCTTGATATGTACGTTTTTGTTACTGGAGAACCTTTTATATCCCACCACATTAGCAGTAAACTTACCAGCAACTTCATTACACATTGGCTTAAGTCTCTTCGAAAAATCATTATAATTGTTCATAGGGCTGTAAATGAGCCAAGCTACTCGCGAGCTACTCGAGCTCGGCTCGTTAAAACTCGTTTCGAGCCGAGCCTAAACGAGCTGAGCTCGATCTCGATCTTTAATTAAAGCTCGTTTAATAAACGAGCCCGAGCTTGAGCTTAAGATATCGAGCTCGTTTAAGCTCGCGAGCCTAAACGAGCTTTCACATTATATATATATATATATATATATATATATATATATATATATATATATATATATATATATATATATATATATATATATATATATAGGGGCAGGATCAATGGGGAAGTAACCAATCGGGGGGAAGCAAAAAAAAATTCATTTTTTTTTGGAATTTTTGTTTCCGGCATCAAGATCACACGAAAATATGAACATTTAGAAGAGACACTTCGTGATGAATGTTATTATTTAGGCGGGAAAACGATCGACAAAAATAACATTCAAGATAATATTGTTCGTGAAGAATATGAACGTTTTTTTTTCATGTTTTGCGAAGTAAAATTTAGCCCGATTTAGAGTTTAGGGTTTAGGGTTTAGGGTTTATTCCATAAACCCAAAACACCAAACCCTAAACCCTAAACTCTTTCGTGTTAAAAACTCAATCTAAATCCTAAATCTAAACCCTAAATCTAAACCCTAAACCCTAAATTTCTAAACCCTAATATCTAAACCCTAATATCTAAATTCCAATAGCTAAAACCTCAACATACGCTCGAAAAACACGATAATTGTTATATATTACTTCTTCGAGCGTTTTCCCGCCAAAATAAAAACATTTATCACAAAGTGTCTCTACTAAATGTTCATATTTTCATCCCATCTATAATGTTTATGAACAAAGTTTTTTCAAAAAGCGGAAAAAAAAAGTTTTGCTTCCCCCTGCTTCCCCCGATTGGTTACTTCCCTCTTGATCCTACCCCTATATATATATATATATATATATATATATATATATATATATATATATATATATATTATTTTTATATTATTTTTATTTTATAAATAAATTAAAAGGAAAAATGGAAGTAGGATACACATAATACAGTGATGTACGTCTATTTATTTCCCAACTACCCCACCACTCTAATCCCAAGATGTTTACTCCTTATTTAGTACAGTAGTTTCATTAGAGAAGTTATATTGTCCCACATCGCCACTAAATTCAAACTTCCGAACTTTTATTCTTATATAAACCTCATTCGATTCTCATAAACTGTTAACCTACTAATTTTTTATTTTGCTTGGGCCATTACTATCTTTCATGGCCAGAGGCTTAAAAGCCTATGCTCTAGTTAATAATAGTAAAATGATTTTTAAGAATTAGATTCAGCTGCAAGACGCCGTGAGTAAAAAAAATTGAGCTTATCACAAGCCGAGCTCTAGCTTGTTACATGTATCACGAGCCGAACGCTCGAGTAAAAAAAATCGAGCTTATCACGAGTCGAGCTCGAGCTTGTTATATGTATCATGAGCCGAGCTCGAGCTAAAAATTTAAAGCTCGAAACGAGCCGAGCTGGAGCTTTCTAAAAGTCAAACGAGCCGAGCTCGAACACTACCAAGCTCGGGCTCGGCTCGGCTCGTTTGCAGCCCTAATTGTTCATTAAAACCCTATCATATACTCATCCGCATCTTGTAACGAGAATTGTCATACCAATTATCGAAAATCAGCAATCAGTATTTTGAACCTCGCCACGTTTCTACATCAACAGTTATATGTATACATATAACATTTATCTCTTAGAATTATGATCTTCCATTCTAAAATCCTAAAAAGCACCCAGTCTACGAATCAATACTCTGAATGTTGAAAAAGCTGAATGAAGTAGCAAAAACTGTAAACGACCTTAACAGTCGAAGGTTTGATGATAAAAGTTGGCAAAGCTCATAAAAGTTGGAACTGGAAAACGAATTGAGCAAACCATGAAGGAGGCTGTGGACAAATCACAAAGACTAAACCTGCCTTCAAAGAATCCAAATGATTCAGTATCTGCTGAAGTCATTAATGAATACCTTGCTCCTGACTCTAAACTTTTACGAACAAATCTTCTTCATCATCCTTCGATATTAGAAATTCTAAGATATCATCATATCTTTTATTATAAATATCTTCGATATTTCTGAAGATATCTTCATAACTATTATTATCCGAAATTATTTATCTCTTCGCGCTATCTGTGTTACATCATAAAAGAAACTATTTTAGTTTTCTAAATTCTAAAAAAAAAAAAATCGAAAAATGGATGTTTTTGAAGTAGTGTTGGGAATTGAAGCATGAATTAGTATAATATAATGACACTTGATCAACGTGATTATATTACAGTAAGTCATGCTGAGTTTCTAATGGAATGTGATAAGGGTTCACATATCATACCCTCATCATGAACCATGTTACATAACTCTTTCATTCAATTTAACCTCTAAACATATCAAGAAAATATTTTTCTTGATGATTCGGTCTTTTCCGGATATTCTGGTAATTTGACAAATCAAATTGTGCTATTACCTTTCCTTTCTGCTTTGTATATTATGATCATTCGAAACTCCATACCTACGAATTCTGGACCATTATTCGCTTGACTTGAAGTCGGAAAGAAGAAACAAAAGCATGGAACTTCTAAATATAAGGGAAAATATAAAGCATGACAACAACACATAAATTACAAATCGTGTATATCAATACGTATTGCAACGTAAAGACACGGGAGAATTAAAAACACTATAACCCCAAGGTAATTGTAGAAGTAAATAAATTCCTCCAGTGGAAGAAGAAAAAGAAGAATGACAGATACGATAGCCAAGAAAATGTCAAGAATCAGGACTGGATTTAGCATTTTTACAATCTATTGGGATGTATGAAATAAGGAAGAAGATTATAGGAGTGGTGAAAATAAATGAAACTGAAGAGGTTAATTTATAGCAAAATATCAGACATAGTAATCGAGGCAGATTACCGCATTTAATCAAAGAGGATCATAATTTTCTTGATTTCCGGAGAATCAAATCTTTAATAAATTTCAAGGATTATCTTTAAATTCCTTGAAATCCGGAAATCAACCGTGACTATGTCAAAAGTTAAGACGAATCTTTATTTCTCATTTTACTCTTTTGTGATAGCTTCATTCTTACTCTTCGCATGATTGAATTATTTTATCTATATTACTCAATGGTGATAAAACTCTAATTTTCAACTCATATGAGTCATGAACTTATTGTCAATCATGACGATCCCAATCAAATTTCGGGACGAAATTTCTTTAACGGGTAGGTACTGTGATGACCCGGAAATTTCTGACCAAATTTAAACTTAATCTTATATGATTCCGACACGATAAGCAAAGTCTGTTAAGTTGAATCTCAAAATTTTGAACTATGTTCATGTATTCATTTAACCTCGACCAAATTCTGACGATTCACGAACTATTACATAATTGGATATGAATATATATGTATATATATTATAACTTAAAAACATTATCAAAGTATTAAATATATAATACTTTACATTTAACGTATTTGCCTCAATATATGTTGATATATTTGTCTTCGAAATTAGAAGGTAATACGAATGATTGATTTGGTAGATATTTCAGCAGTTATAAACCCCATATGTATTGTGATATTATTATAAGTCTCTATGATGAGGTCCACGTTGATTCGAGAAATCTGTTCTTTTTAACGGTATTCGGAAATAATGGTAAAGTGATCTTCAAGTGAGGACAAAGTGTCAAGTACCGAGAGTTGGACAAATTAGTAGAGATTTCTGTTTGTTTTCCATTACATGTTTTACGATAAATTCCTTGTGACTATTGATAGGATAATTAGAATGTTTGAGAAGTTAAAATAACGCTAGTACATAAATGAACTATATCAATTTATGTTTTAAAGTGTAAACTTTATCTGTTATGATATTCTCTATTATTTAAAAGATTTAGATTATATATTTTATAAACTTTAAATATGATTAATTTTGAAAAACTATATATTATATCATTAAATAAATATTTCGAGTATATATATTTGTTATACAAATCCCTAAACGATAAAATATATAACGTGACAAAATATAATATTTATTTAATTATATAACTAATTGATTATATTTATCTTTCTTATAATAAAAGATTTTAAATAATATTATTTAATATATTTTAGTAAATAACGAGAAGTTGATTTATAGAAGCAAATGACCAAAATACTTAAGTGAAAAAGTTATACTTCGAGTAATATAGTTTATCGATGATTAAGTCTAATTACTATTAAAGGTACACGTCGTGAAACGTAAAGTGCAAGTTTTCTAAGAGTACGAAAGGGTGTTCGAGAAACCGAAACCGGGACATAAGTCGAGCGTCAACGTACAAGACAACGGAGCTAAAGTTACAAGTCAACCATGCACGAGAATATTATATAATATATAATTAATTACTATAAATTATATATATATTAAATATATTTAATTCATGTCGACGAGGAAGATTTAAAACTGGAGTGAGCTGGATAGGGGGACTCCGCGATCGCAGCCCCATTACACACACCCTCTACGATCGCGGAGGTGTGGGATCAGGTTCGGGGCTATAAAGCCCGAGCTCGTGGCCGAATTCATTTATCCATTCTATCTCTCTCGATATATATATATATATATATATATATATATATATATATATATATATATATATATATATATTATCATTATTATTATTATTAAGATTATTAATCTTATTATTATTTAGTAGTATTATTATTGTTATAAGTATTATACATAAAATACTACGACGAGGTCATGAGCGGGTTAATTCAAAACGGGTTTTTCAAACGGGTTTAAGCTAAGGAAACTATGAGTTATAGCTATGGAGGTTATGGGTAATGTTCGTGGGTATTGTTCGCAAGTCAAACCTAGTGTTTATCATCTCCGTTGCATCTACGTACTTTCCTGCAATATTGAATCATAATATTGATACGTGAGCATTCATATCTTATCTTTTACATATTAATAGGGTATTCATGTCTAGTGCTCGAGTATATATGTTTATACATGCTTGTATGCTAAATATCGTCGTTAGATAGTTTTATGATGAATCACGAATTTAATACATGTACTATTAATATAAAATGTATGATATGCATGTTGTTGGAAAGCTGGCGAAAAATTAATAACTTTTCATTTAGAAATCGCGTGAATTCGATGAACGAATTAAAAGTTATGTTCAACTGAATTATGATTGACGTTAATTGAAATTGCTTTTGAATCTACAATTAATATTTAAACAACTTGTTTATAGATTAATAAATTGGATTTTTGAATACTACTAGTCGAGTAAACGAATTCTTATATAAGACACATCTCGTTTTGTTAAACAATTGTCAAAGTTGACTTTTTGAAATGACTTTTGTTAACTTTTGCATGCCGGTCTCGAGCATTAGGATTTGTGATACACTATGACCTGACCTAGCTTGTTATATGTTTTAATATATATATAACTAATATAGGTTTGTGAATCCGAGGCCAACCCTGCACTTGTTCAGTGCCGTCATATGAATAATTGCTACGAAATACAGTATTGTGAGTTTTCATAGGTCCCTTTTTAATTGCTTTTGAAACCTATATTTTTGGGCTGAGAATACATGCACTTTATTTTAAACGCAATGGATACAAGTACATACTAAATTCTACACTGAGTTTGAACCGAAAATCCCTTACCTTTGGTAACTAGTAGCTGCCGGTTATAAGAACTGGTGGGCACGAATAGTTGTATATGGATCCATAGGGCTTGACATCCCCTCTGTTCCAGGTATAGAAACCCTAGCCTGAACTATAAAACAGACGTATGCTATTTGAGTTTAGTACACGTTGGTTTGCGTGTATTGTACATGTTGGTTGAATGTATGTTAAAACAGGGGTTCTTATTATATATACGTTAAGTTTGGTTACTAGGGTGCTCAATTTCGTAGAATATTTTGATAAACGTTTTGGATGAAACAACTGAAATCTTGTGATCCATCTTTATATACAGATTATGCGCAACATTATAACTATGAACTCACCAACCTTTGTGTTGATACTTTTAAGCATGTTTATTCTCAGGTTCCTAGAAGTCTTCCGGTGTTTGCTTATATGTGATACAAGCTATGTGCATGGAGTCATACATGCTTTATTCGAGAAAACGTCGCATTCACAAAATCATCACCATGTATCTTATTTTGACTGCATTATCAACGGATGTAGTATTGTAAACTATTATTTACGGTGATTGTCTATATGTAGAAATCATCAAACGTCAAAAACCTTGAAATTTGTCATTTAATTATGATGTGCCTTTTCAAAAGAATGCAATGTTTACAAAACGTATCATGTAGAGGTCAGTACCTCACTGTGAAATCGATGAATGATGTATTCGTCCAAATGGATTTGGGCGTGTCATCACATCCACAATCGCTCTAAACCGAGAGAAGAACACCATCCTGAGCTCCCGTAACAAACCCACATCTCTGAAATACACAGCTCGTATTGCTCGAAGTTTCCGAGATAAAATCATCTCGCGCTCGCGTCATCAAACATGAAAAGTTCACCCTAAAAACTTCCCAGATTCGAAAAATCATATCTAAAGATGCAACGGTCAGATTCTCCTCAAATTTTTACCACCTGTAGAGCGGCATTTCTTCTATCCACAGCCAAAAGTTTAAGTTGATCCAGCGTTCACGAACCTGTTATGAAAATTCTTCTGCAGCTGCGCATGAACGTCATCTGAATTTTGCTCAATCATTCCTTCGCATGGAAGAGTGAGGAATGAGAACTTAGATTCGTTAGCCGGATCTCTCGAAAAGTCTCTTCGCAACAAACCCATCGTCCCGACCCCTGGCTCTGTAATCCTTCGCGAAAAATAAATCACCATCATGATGCAATCGTGCGCACCGGGTACAATCATAACTTTCTAGAACTGACACTGAATCCTAGTGTGAACAACTCTCCCGGATACATAGACATACCCTTGAGTTCATCGCGACCAACCAAGTCACTTGTCTCGATACATGTTACAAACTAAACCCTAAGCTCATCGTTTCAGTTCTGGCATGAACACACTCGCGATCGCGACCATAAGTTTCGCGGCCGCGAGCCCACTAGTTTTAGCATTAACGTTTTTCTTGCTTCCAATTCGCCATCGTGGGCGATCTTCAAACCTTGAAGCTCTGATACCACTTGTTAGGAATTTAGTAGACTCCAACAAGACAAGTGATTTAAACCAATCACTCATCCATGAACGATAAATGAATAATAAAGCATAAAGCGATTAATAAAGATAAACGACACGGGATTTAACATGGTTATATCTCAACTCCAAAACACGGAGTATGGTTTATTCCACGGGCGCAAAACAGAGATTTTTTCTTATAATTTTTGTGCACATTGTTATGGGTTACATATGGGTCTATTTATAGCGGAAAACAAACAAAGAAATAGCTTAAAGAGCAAGCTAACATATTCTAGAAAATTCTGGCCGCCCAGACACACTTTTTCGCGATCGCGAGCTTCACGCTTCACAAAATTCGTGATCGTGAATCTTTCTGACAACCTCTTGGAACTTTTATCGAATACTTGCTCCACAAGTTGTTAGTTGTCTTAACCTCCAAGCTACCCATTTCAGAATCTTGCCCCTGATTTCCTTTCCTTTTGTTTAAAGATCTTCATATCTTCAACATATATTTAATAAAAATATGATAGCTTTGCATTTTTTTGGAAAAAAAACAAACACAAAAACCTTTATAATCAAGAGAACTTTCATCGTAAAGCATAAAAGAACTCAACAAAAAACCGTATTACAATCCACTTCAACAAATCTTGAAACTAAAAAGTAACGACCACACAAATATTAATAATTCTACTTTTTTTCTGAATTCCTCAACGTTGACTTAGTTTGATTTAGAATTACATTTCTCTTTCTCACTAGGGTAAAACTCTTCGGTTTTCTAAAGTGGATGGTAAACTCCTTAGCCGATTTCTAAGGATATGAAAGTTACTGTTGAAGTGGAGATATTTCGATAAAGTATGAACAACTTGTTTAAAAGGGTCGACTTGTCAGATACTTAGGCGGACTTGCTTTCTTATATTTTCTCATTTTGCTAGTTTTTTTTTTTTTTTTTTTTTTTTTTTTTTTTTTTTTATTCTCTTTCGTATTTTGCTTCATCCGGTTTTATCGTTCGTTGTTGATTTGTGCTTTTGTTGTGTTTCAGTTTGTTCTTGCATTTTTCGTTTTTAGATTATTTCTTGAAAGTTTCATTTTGTTTAGTATATTTTTTTCGCCATAAAAATCTAAAAACATTACTTATATAATAATAGAAGTTTAATATTGTGAAATAACTCCAATTTGAGGGGTATACTTCTGATAAGATATTTGTGATTTTTTATACGACGAGTTTCAGCAATCATGACAAATAATAATTTTATATTAGATCTCAACCCCTCAAAATTAGTGCCTTCTCCAACTGAAAGAGCTTAAAAACTCTATTTATAAATATATATATATACGGGGTATTTATTCATTTATTCTCCATAACTTGATTGCGTGTAAAGTAAGGAAATAAACTACTCTATAGTATATTAAATTAAACTATAACAAACTAAATAAGGAAATGAGGTTGCAATAAGGGCCAAGGAGTAACTGTCGTGTCATGATAAATAATTACATAAAAAGATGACATGGCATTGGATATAGATAAGTACGGATTTTATACTCGTCGACGAAGAATTTGGACCACCCGGCTGTTAACACGTGGCCTGTCGACGTGCTGGCCTTACCTAATACAATTAGATTATCAGCTTAATTAAAAAGTTCCATTTGCTACTAAAATTAGTTAAAGACTCGCGATTTCGCGGAATTTTTTAATGAAACTTGTTGACAAATGTTTAACATGATGGTGAACTGAAGTTTTGATAATATGATGGCTTAGTATATATGCTAACACGTTCAAGGCCATAGTATACAGGCAATAACCTGGACTTGTTTGCTATTTTGTAAATGTTAGCTTCTTTTATCATACATTTGTAACGTTGGTAGTTAAAAACAACCGTGAAAAACTCACATATCAAAAATCAATTTAGATTTTGTGAGTAATCATATAAAAGTTGCTCGGCATTATAGAGTCCATAAAATAACATTAATCATTGATTGACATATAATAATGTTCTATTACATGACCAATTTTTTTATTTTTTTTGGTAACCTGGGTATCCAACATTTTTTAACTGACTAATCTCAGGGTGACTACCCACTTTGCGAGCAACCCGAAGTTATTGCAGGCGAACCTCCGTGGTCATGAGGGAGAATAACTTTGTGGGTGCAAGGAATCAAACCATTGACCTCCACATTGGAAGGTAAGGGTCTTACCATGCCACGACCATCCTCATTGGAAGGTAAGGGTCTTACATGACCAACTATTCATACTTTTTAATTTTTAATAATTACATTCTAACCATAAAATTAAAAACATACTAAATCCATAAATACATCATTCCACATATTCATTAACACTTATGCACTATCGGTAATTCTGTAGATTAAAAACAGTTTGATAACGAAACAAACTGTTACACCAGATGATTTTTATCTAGGACCATGATGAACCTCCTTTCATCACGCAAGAATGCAATCAAACATTTATCGTCCTGAACATACCCATTTTTAGTTATGAATTTTAGCCACCCTTAAGACCCGCAAAATTTGTGAGTTTTGACAATAAAAATTACAAATAAAATATATTATTTATGAACACTTCAATTAAAACAATAAAAAATGTTTATAAAGAACAAATCAAGGCAAAATAAAAAATGTTTATAAATAACAAATCAAGGCAAAATAAGAAGTTGAACAAGATTGTAGATATAAATTTATTATTATTGAAAGACCAAATATAACTAAAGTTCTTAATAAAAGAAAAGATAATTGATAACTCCACGTCGTATATTTAGTTGTAGTAGGTTCTACTATTTGAGTCAACAGCAAGCGTCGATTTATTGACGTTTTGCCACTTAGAGCCTAAATTGGATTCCAAACAGTGAAAGTAATCTCTTTATCCGTCGAACAGAGACAGGGTGAAGTTTCTCAACTCTTGGAGTGTTTCGCTTCGAGAGGATAAATGACTTGTTTATTCTAGAATAAAGAAATATTTGTTTACATCTCACCTTCTCATACTCCAAACACGTGAGATTCGGTTTTGTTGTTGTTTGAGAAATCTATATCTATATAGTCATATAAAACTCTAAAATGATGATGTCATCATTAAGCTAATTATCATTTACTTTTCATAACGATGATGTCATAATTATATATTAATTTAATTAAAAAAAATAATAAGAAATCTTTTATTAAAAGAAATATTAATCTCTCCTAAATTGTATTTTTAATTTTCTAAAAAAATTTAAAAGGCATTTATTATTACTAATAATAATATTAAAAATATAAATATAAATACTCAACTTTGAGCGAACTTTATTATTATTTTTATTATTTACTTTAATATAATAATTATAAATTATAATTATAATTATTATATTATTAATATTCAAATATGAATTCTTTTTACGAAATTAATTATGTTACATATGTATGCGAAAAATACATGTCTCTATATATTTTTAAAAATAACGACAAGCTTCTTAGTCAAACGTGTCATTAAAATAAATGAGTTTGGCATATACATTCACTTAATACCTAAAAAAATAAACATGTCATTAAGATTGGTTATTTCACTATATTACATGTACTGAGATTGGTAAAAACCTATCTTCTTAAATAGTTATATTATATCAAATCATCAACCCAATAACTAAATAAAGTGTAAATTGAATGGTCTTTGATTTAGTATATATGTAAGTCAGTGAAATGAGTTACAACAAAAAATTGTGTTTTAAAATACTTAAGCTCAAATCAGGATTTATCGGATAGCAAGAGATGAATTAAAAGTAAAGATAAAGAAAATGTATTAAAAAAATTAACTAAGGCTATACATTTTCAGTGAATAACTAAAAATGGGTGAAATATGACATTAGTATGACATGAAGCAGGCAGGTTGTACCTCAGGGCATGAAGTTTCCTCAGAATAAAAGGTTTGGGGAAAGCATCCATGGAACAGCAACAAGAGCTGACACCAACAATACAATCTGCAAAGATCATTTCAATTAATCTGGTAGTTAATTTGACCCAATAATGAATGTGTCAACTTGAGCTGTACTCTCTATTAATCGGGTAGAAACAAATAATTAGGAAACCTAGCTAATATCGGGCAGTTCAAATGCTTAGAAAGTAACCCATACTTGAATGCATATTACCTCCTAAGAATGTTTCAGTCAAATACCTTTATCATTATTTTAACAATGGTGTTTTGTAATCATAGACTAACACGTTAATTGTATGTAATGAAGTATCCTTTATGGGTTAACTCAACTCTGCCCAGCCCGTTTCAACATCAACCCACATTAAAAAAGCCTGGTTGCAACAATCAGCTGAGATCAAAAAATGACCCATTTCTAATTGGTTCAGTTAGATTGTGTGTAATAAAAAAAAAAGAAAGATAATAAAATGTACCTGAAGGGGCCTTTGTCCCCAAAACAACTCATTTTCACCAAGCTCGTTAAAGGGACTCATGAACATGTAAATCATTACATCATAAAGGTCCGCTTGAGAACCAGTGCACCACTTTATGATAATGAGAAGTGAAAGATAACCAAAGAGGCTGTTTAAAAATATCATCTGGGGCACAAATTGATATCTGATAAAGTTGCACCAAATATAAGTTATAAATACTAGCTCTGCATACGCTCTTCCATATATTTTCAGTATAGTTTTGTCATTGGCCATTTTGTAACTCCAAATCTTAGCTACAGCTATCATTATTTATATTTAGCTCCAGTGCATTTATTTTTAAAATAAATAATGTGTACATGATTATTTTCTAGGATACAAGGAAAATAAGAGCTTGCCTCATAAGTAAGTTTAGCATCACTATCTGCATTTATGTTTGCATCTACATCTTGTAAATCTGTCCAATTAAAAATACTGATTATGTTAGCAGCTAATCAAAATAATATCAACAACTTGCTTAATAAGCATGCCACATCAGCATAGCAAGAAACAAAACCCTAATTCAATTCAAAGACCTAAACTTTATATACACAAAGTGTGTGAAATAGTTATTGTGACTGACTCACCGCGTATGATCCAATATAGAGTAATATATCCAATGAGTTGTTGAAGAAAATTGAATTGAAGTAGCTTAAATGATTCCAAGATTCATCACCTAAACTGTATTGAAAAAGTTTTCAATAAATCATATTTTTTTGAGCCAATTAAATTATACTTTTGAAAATTAGGCATATTTAGATCCTGAAGAGAAAAGAAAGAAAAAAGTAGTGACCCGTATCACTAATTAAAATCTGGATATGGCATGTTATAAGTAGGTTTTCACTTTCTAAAACATGCATAAGAAATAAAGAAAACAGAACTATTCATGAAATAACTAATCCATGAAAATTAATCCAACCCACTTAGTATCGGAATGGAAATGCCAACCCACTTAGTATAACCATATTAAAATTAATCCATGAAAAAACCAGCAAAACAAAAATAAGGCTAGTCCCAACAATATTTTGTATACTATAATAAGTGGCAATTCCAACCCACTTTGTACATTTTTGCAATTCTTTAGTGAGTTTCATAAAGGTTGCTTCCGTGGATCCCCCATAGAATACATATAACAATATAACATCCCTCATAGGAGCAGCAGGGCATACTAAACAGGCACAACGAAAAATAGACCAACCTATTCGTCAAGCCCGCATGAGATAAAAAAATGCAAAAGCAACACTAAGTTGCATCACAAGTCAGTTAAACACCACATCATCATGGAATCAAAAAACTAAAACGAAAAGACGATCAAGAAAATAAAAAAGAAGAATACCTTTTACAACAGGTTTATAAATACAATGATGATGTAATCACCTCGAAGAAACATCTTGCTAATGAACCTATCTACGTTAAGCTATATGACACCATAACATTTGATATTCTGTTGGATTCGTTATACCTGTTGTTGTTCGTTTCACCAACTTATTCCATTTATCTTTGCATCCTGATTCCTGAACTTGAGCCACTTCATGAGGCAAAGCCAACACTTGTGTAGCTGTATATATTAACAAACACATAAAATCAAAGGAAAATGATAAACGTTTAAGCATACCAAATATAGTTTAATTCCATATGTATAACTCAATCCTTCCATGAATAATAAAGAAACTCGATATTAAAAAAGGAATATTTATACTGTGTAATAAATTCAACAAAAAAAATTAAGTTTAAATATGGTATGCTTAAACGTAGCCCTAAGGGCTATGTTTAGCATTGTCCAAAATGAAATTCAATTCAATAAAGTTGGCTTCTTTGAATATCATACACATATAGCAGCAAATGAAATCATACACATTTATAAAGCAAAATTGTGAAAGTATGAACCAGGACCAAGCCAAAATTTCAACAAAACACTTAACCGAGAAAATTGTTTCCCTTTTAGCATGTTCTTAATTTGATCTACACCAAGATCCCCAATTGTATTTCTTGATTTATCTTGTTCGACATTGTTATGTTGTGAGATCCCCTTTAATTTATCCATTTAATCACTAGGACCTGCATCTCCATTAATGGACACTCCAACCTGCATAAATATCCACCTGTGTTGAGGGATAAAGGCAACACTTACAGATAAAACGAAAAACAATCATCCAATAACTTTCAACCCAAAGTGCTCAACGTTCTTCTAAGAAACGCATTCTAGGTATTGAACTTCAAAGATGTACCAACATGGTATAACATTATAGTGACTAAAGTAAAATATTATAGCAACAGTCAATGCAAAGATGCGTTTAGCGTTTTCATTATTTTTGGATGGGACCAGGATGAACAAACAACAAATACTCAATAAACTAACATACACATCCCACAATAGAGAAACTGATATACCCTTAGACACCATAAGTGATCCCTGTTAATCCATAAGATATAGTGTAATTTGTATCTAGACTATATTTTGCAAGAGTCGAGTAACCCCTTCTGTCTATAATACAAGCTCTGCATACGATCTTCCATAAATTTTCAGTATAGGTTTGTCATTGACCATTTTGTAACTCCAAATCTTAGCTACAGCTATCATTATTAATATTTAGCTCCAGTGCATTTATTTTTAAAACAAATAATGTGTACATGATTATTTTCTAGGATACAAGGAAAATAAGAGCTTGCCTCATACGTAAGTTTAGCATCACTATCTGCAAGTATGTCTGTCCAATTAAAAATACTGATTATGTTAGCAGCTAATCAAAATAATATCAACAACTTGCTTAATAAGCAGGCCACGTCAGCATAGCAAGAAACAAAACCCTAATTCAATTCAAAGACCTAAACTTTATATACACAAAGTGTGTGAAATAGTTATTGTGACTGACTCACCGCGATTGATCTTGGATTCCTATCGGTACAGTGATTGAAAATGAATACAAATCATCACCATGATCGATAATTCAAAATGGATATCAATTTCAGAGGATGAGAGGTTTTTACTCTCAAATTCGTGTTATTTGTTTGGTTGAATAAAACCCCTAATTTTGTTACAAGGTTCCGTGTTTTTTCCTGATTTTAGAGGTATTTCAGGTACATTATGAATATGAAAGTTTTTTGATTTATTACTTAATAATGAGAGAGAGGATGAATATAAACCAGTAGGTTTTGAAAACATTTATTACCTAATAAAAACTCCTTTTTAAGGTATAATGTAGATATAGATGTAGATTACATCAAGGGCGTATTTGACACACCAACTTATTGGAGCTTATTTAGTGCTTAAATTACTAAAATTCTCATATTGTTATTATTAAATCATGATTCATGTGTTTGACAATATATCTAGGTAGATGATTCAATTTTGTGACACTACATTATTACTATTTTAATTTCCATACTTATAACATGTTAATGACATGTATCAAAAATGAATAGTAGTTGCAAATTAATTTTTGTACTATATAAATACGTTATAAGAGAGGTCGTGGTATCTTGCCACCCGTCCACCAAACCGCCTAGCAAGGTGCCGATGTCAGCGGGTCGCCCTGCCTCGTGCCCTACAATCCGTCCCTCAAATTGCCCTTTTCAATTTCTTTACAAAGCATTTTCCTGGACGAAAGTAGAGTTATTATTACTTGTACCTCTAGTTTAATATTTTGTAAAAAATTCTAATTAATAATATAGTGAGCTCCAATTTTTATGAAAAGTATGTCATGTTTGGTATTGTTTAGTATAAGGTTAGTCCCGGTAAGAAAATTCTGATGTGGCGACTAGTCCTCTTAAGGAAGTGGTGTCATTGTTAAAGCACTCTAAGTCTAAACCTTTGATCTTGAACCTTTCACTATTATCATAATATTTACTGTTCTTATAATAAGTAGAAATTTTGTTGCAAAGATTAGGCCATAAAAGTTGTTACATATAACTAAAAATCATAAAATGTTATCAGCACGAAAGCTCCATATATGTAATCAAGGGTTAATGTCATAAATATGCTATATATTTTTCGTTTGTCACATTGCATGTTATATACCTCAAAAACTCTCATTGTAGACTATATACTTTCAAAAAGTGTACTCATGTCAACAAAACCTTACATGTTACATGTACAATCTGTAAAATTACATAAGTGTCATTTTTTATTTTTTTAAAGGTGACTTGGAAATTGGAAATGCTCAAATAACTCAGATCTGACTTTCAAGAACAAAGTCTCCGAAACCCTAGTAGACGTCTTCGGTTCTTTATGTTGATTCACAGATGGAACCCAGATCATGTGTGTGACGATCGCTCCAAATCCATATGGACGAACAAGTCATTCATCGATTTCATTGCGAGGTATTTGACCTCTATATGATACGTTTTGTAAACATTGCATTCTTTTGAAAAGGCACACCATAAATGAATATTTAAATCAAAGGTTTTCGACAGCTGATGATTTCTACATATAGACAATCATCGTAAATAATAGTTTACAATAGTACTTTCGTTGACAATGCAGTCAAAATAAGATACATGGTGATGATTTGGTGAATGCAACGTTTCCTTGAAAAATATGCCATGTAAGACACCATGCACATAGCTTGTCTAACATATAAGCAAACAGCGGAAGACTTCTAGGGAACCTGAGAATAAACATGCTAACAAGTGTCAACACAAAGGTTGGTGAGTTCATAGTTTTAATGTTTTGCATAATCTGTACATAAAGGTGGATCACAAGATTTCAGTTGTTTCATCCAGAAATGTTTATCAAAATATTTTACAAGATTGAGCACCCTGGTAGCTAAACTTTAACGTTATAATAAGTACCCCTATTTTAACATACATGCAACTAACATGTACAATACACGCAAATCAACGTGTACTAAACTCAAATAGCATACGTCTGTTTTATAGTTCAGGCTAGGGTTCCTATACCTGGAACAGACGGGGATGTCAAGCCCTATGGAACCATATATAACTACTCGCGCCCACCAGTTCTTATAACCGGCAGTTACTAGTTACCAAAGCTAAGGGATTTTCGGTTCAAACTCAGTGTAGAATTTAGTATGTACTTGTATCCATTGTGTTTAAAATAAAGTGCATGTATTCTCAGCCCAAAAATATATAATGCAAAAGCATTTAAAAAGGGAGCAAATGAAACTCACCTTAGCAGCATATAAAGTCGTTCACCAAAATGTGACCGAAACTCGGATTACCAAATAACCGTAGATCTCAACGTATCAATATTGTGATTCAATATTGCAGGGAAAGTATGTAGACGCAACAGAGATGATAAACACTAGGTTAGACTTGCGAATAATACCCACGTACATTACCCATAACCTCCATAGCTATAGCCCATAGTTTCCTTAGCTTTGACTCATTTGAAAACTCAGTTTTAAATTATTTGGACATGACCTCGTCGTAGTATTTTATGTATAATACTAATAATATTACTAATAATAATTAGATTAATAATAATATTAATCTTAATCTTAATAATAATAATAATAATAATAATAATAATAATAATAATAATATTAATAATAATAATAATAATAATAATAATAATAAAAATAATAATAATAATAATAATAATAATAATAAATAAATATTACGGAGTATATATCTATATCTGTGTAAATATGTGTGTGTGATATTCGTTCGAGCAAAAACACTTGAATTTATAGTACCTGGCCAGTTGTTTAGCCCCATGCGGTCGCATGGTTTAGAGGTTCAATGGCCATGCGATCGCATGGCCCCTTTTTCCTGCTCAGTATGTTTTTGTCCTAAAGCTTGTCGACATATTTTTATATTAATATATAATTTATATAATTAATTATATATTATATTAAATTCACGTGCATAGTTGACTTGTAATTTTCGTTCCGATAAGTCGTACGTCGTCACTCGACTTATGTCTCGGTTCCGTTTTTTCGAACGTCCTTTCGTATACTGAAAAAAACTTGTACTTTACGTTTCATGAATCGTACCTTTGTAAAAATATAGTCAAAGAACAGTCAAAGAATAATTGATTACATGAATACAGTTCCAAAACTTTGAGACTCAACATTATAGACTTTACTTATCGTGTCGAAAACATTAAATCATTTAAAGAAAAAGTTTAAATTTGGTCAGAAATTTCCGGGTCGTCACATGTGTAACGACTCAAACCTCGTTATACCAAAATATGACCCAAAAAAAAAAAATCTGTTTCAACACATCTGGACGGCGTCCAGTTATCTGGACGGCGTCCAGCTCTGAAGGGTGGGACGGCGTCCAAGCATATTGGACGGCGTCCAAATGAACTGAAAGTTTCTGCTCCCCGGGTCCAACTTACGTGAGCGAAAATCCCGCTTCCCGACATTATTAAACGAAACGCTTTTCACAACATGTTAACATAATTAAAACTAAGGAGTTTCTAGAATAAAACCAAGTTTTACAACATCGGGCCCACATCGGCCGTTTTACGAGTTTCGTTCAAAAATACAAGTTTCGACCATTCAAGTTTAATTTCCAAACGGCACTAGAGCATGGTGTTTGGGGTTAAACTACCCAATCTTGGCCGAACTTCCAAAAAGCTAATCCCTCGAGATTCACTAATCCAACCGAATACCATTGCCCTTATCCACGCCGGAGCCTAAAAAGGTAAACAGCGAGAGGTGTCACGACCCTACTTTTTCCGTTATCTTTTCCGTTAATTATTTAACGACCGTTAACTGTTAATTGTGCTACGTCATTTCATAACCTATATTATTATATTAATAATAATATATTAATTATTAAGTGTTATGTGAATAATTGTATTCATATTTTAATTTATACGTTTCTACGTGTCGCGAATTTCTATCCGGTGAATCTTTTCGGTTTTTAAACCAACGGTCGCGTTTTTGGGATATTTAAATCCTAATTATTTTAAATATGATATTTTAAGATCATATAATTATATATAGTATTTATATTTATTTTTCGTTGCGCGTTTGTTATCTCTCCGAATTTTTAATCGCGTAAGAGTGTTTTCGCGTTTTGGGTTTCGTTCGGGCTTTCGGGCCACAAGGAATTTACATTTAAGTGAGATGGACTAAGTGGGGCCCACCCCACTAAAAATTTCGGCCGAAGCCTCATGGGAGGAGGGAGTAACTCCCTTGATTTTCCTTTTTGCAATTTCATTTTATCACATTCCACAAATTATCAAAAACCTAAACTTAATATTTTCTCTCCCTCCCTCCTTGTGTGCCGTCGCCATCCACCTCCCCAACACCACCATTCTTCATCAATTTTTTATCTTGGATCAAGGATTGAATAGCATAAACGTGTTCCTCGTTCCGTTCTCTACGCGATTATACTAATTGTTTCTTGATTAGGGTATAAACCCTAACCCTAGAACTTTTAATTTTTCTTTATATTTCTATATTTTGATTACATATTAATAGTATGATGATTTCTTGTTGTTGTAATGGTGTTTGTATGCATAGAATTACTCGTAAACATATGTTTTCGGTTTGGTATAATTGGGACAGCAGCTTTTTCGTGTGTTTCTGCTATTGTGACTGATATAAAAGTTAAAATAAAGTATCTAGATGAGTTCCTCTCATCAAGACATTAATTTTAGACTCCGGATTCATGTCGTTTCGATTCTCGAAGCCCTAGATATGATCAAAGTTGTATTTTGTTAAGATTGAAATGTGATTTTGGTATGAACCAGGTTTGGTCCGACTTTGTGACCATATTTGGTGACTTTAGGGTATGTTAGTGTGTTAGGACTGATGGTGGAGCGAACTTTCATGTTCGGGTCATCTCAATCCGAGCCACGAATCACCCGTTACGTCTAAAACACGTTTTTGATTGAATTGAAGTTCCAAGTAGTGTATTGGCTGTATATCACGACTTGTGGGCTGTTAATGGTGTGTTCTTGAGTATACCAAAGTGTCGGGTGGTTTGATTAGGCGGAGATATATGTAAGGCTCGCCGAAAACCGACACCCGGGGCTCAGGATACGACCCGATGAACTTTTGATTTAAAACTTATGACTAATTATTAAACTTATGATATAAATAATGGATTTCATTATCATTTAATTACTTATGATAAAAAAAAGTAAGTATTATTATTTACAACTTATGATATATTTATTATATCATTTAATTAATACTTATGATTTAATTAACATTTTAATTAAACATATGATTAATAATACTTCATTATTAATGGAAAATACTTATGATAAGTATTAAACTTACATTATGAGATTACTATAATAAGACTTATAATAAGGATTAATTAATTATTTAATTATTATAAGGCTTAGTTATTATTTAATTATAATTTAATTATTAAATACTTATGATTTAATAATTATAATTAGAAACTTATGATATGATTAATAATTCATTATTAATTAATAATACTTATAATATGATTTAAAATTTATTATTAATTAATAATACTTATATTATGACTAATATTTAATTAATTAATTAAATACTTATGTTATATTAATTATATCATTTAAACTTATATTAACTTTAATAATTCATTTTAATTTAATTAAACTTATGTTATGGCATAATTGAACATATTTATCTTTAATAAACGTTATAACTTACATTATTATTATAACTTACACTTTCAAAATTTACGTTGACCATGTTTGACCAAAGTTGACTTTTGAGTTGACTTTCGGTTGACTTTTGTTGACTTTCTAATTAAGGAAACTTTCCTAACTTATAAACTTTCCTAAAATAGCAACTTTCTAAAAATAGAAACTTTCCAAAAATAGAAACTTTCCAAAAATAGAAACTTTCCAAAAATAGAAACTTTTCAAAAATGGAAACCTGCTAAAAATAGAAACTTTCTAAAAATAGAAAGTGTGTGTCCGTAAGCTGTTCCGATCAAACCGATGCATATTGAGTAATGTTCTATGACTACTTGCAACATGTACAATAGCTATCATACTAAGACTTGACCTAAGTTAGTTATTTATATCGACCTGCTTTATTTATAGGTTGGCGTTGTGATCATTCCTGATCACTGTACTCATTTGCTGTTCGCTTAATTTTTTTGGTTACTTCGTTACTATTAAGGTGAGTTATAGTCTCATTTTTACATACTTTTCAAAGTATATTTTTGGGATGTGATTACATGCATTTTATTTCACGTTTAGACACAAGTGACAATTAAATTTAAATTATTCATTGTGAGTTGGACAAAAATATTCCCTAGTCTGGTAACTGTAATCATTGGTTTCTACCGGTGAACGCGAATCCTACGGATAGATCTATCGGGTTTGACAACCCCATTTTGAGATAGTCGCGCTAGCAATTTATAATCGGAATGTTTAGTATTTCGTATTTTGTTGTAGATACACTGTCTAGTGTATATTTTTATTGTGTTTGGCAAGGGTAAATAAAGGGTTAAGTGGTTACCAGGTGGCTCATTGATAATGGAATAATGTTTAATGTTTTCTAACATTTTTAAACCTTGTGGTCTAAAGTTTATTCAATTATTTAAACCTATAATTCACTCAACCTTTGTGTTGACAGTTTACTCGCATGTTTTCACAGGTACTTGAGTTTATGTGATACTTCCACTGTGTTTAGAAGAGTCTGCATGCATTTGGGCAGATTTTTAATGAAACAATTTATGAAACTTTGGCCTGCATTCGGTTTTTGAATAATTATTACTTGTGGGTTGTTGACAATGTTTTGTGTCAACTTTGGTTTATTAATATGTTGGGTTACTTTTAAACTACATATTTTGGTATGCTTTCCTTTTTGGGAAACTTTTGAAACAAAAGAATGCAATGTCGTTTGTTAAATTCATTTAAGTTCGATCAAGCTGTGGGACCAAGTGACTGAGCCGTTAAGTGTTTTAACGGGGCCATCACAGTTGGTATCAGAGCTCTGGTTGTAGGGAACTGAGCGTTCTTAATGTGGTCAACCCGTGGTTCTTAGGGTGCATTAGAGTCTAGTCTACAGCCCGACCCTTTTGCTATAGCATTATTATGCATTTCATTTCGTATGAGTTATATCATTAGCATTTATTCCTATTTGGTATATGGTTTGCGGTTTTACTGTTTGCAGATGTCGACTTCGAGCGATAACTCAGTTGCTGCTCCTGCTCCTCCGGCTGCTGCCAGACGCCGTGCTGGTCAACCCCAGATCGATGATCCTGTTCACTACTACTTTTCCACCCTTACTCATATGAACAGGGCTTACAACGAAGTGACGCGTATTAATGCTCTTAGTGATTGTATGCGTACTTTACCACATAACGAGATGATGGACCAGATTCGAGCTAGTATGGATTCGTTTGTTAGCTTCAAGAACAATGTTGGGTTCGAGAATCGTAAGCGTAACCGTGAAGTTGACGCTAGGTTCGAGGCTCTAGAGAGCACAGTTCGTGGTTTGAAGGCAGAGTTGGAAGAAGTGAAAGGAAAGTTGCGAAAGTATGAGCCTTCTGCTGAGACTCATGCCTGCCCAGCTTATCACACCCGCTCTAAGCAGATGTGATATGATGATTCATGATTGATAATTTATTTCATAAGACTTAATGTCCTTTCATACATACATTTTTGGGTTATGTACGGCGTTTTGCCGAGGATTTTATTAAGGTTTTGTTATGGGATGTTTTTCATTATGTATGGATGGTTATTTTTATGACATCTATTATCATTATCACATTTTATTTCTGATGTTGTGACTCTTGGCATGTTATGTTATGCGTAATGTAGATCATGTATGTTAGGTGCTATGTATGTTGTATGATGTTATCATAAAATATGTATGCATGTGGTGGTTATTTCTATAACAACCATAACTGTCATGTTATTACACATAGTGGTTACTGACTATTATTTTAATGGTTAATCTTTTCGTGTTCGATCTATTCCTTTATAACACTGGCATTATTCTTAGTACTAACGGATGTGTTATTCTGTTTTAAAGATCATGCCTCCTAGAGAGTCCAACGAAGCCCGTATCCAACGTCTTGTTACCGAAGGGATAGCTGCTGCGATGGCAGCGAATGCTAATGCGAACAACAATCAGGTGGGATGCTCCCACAAAACGTTTATGGCAAGTCGCTCACAGGAATTCAGTGGTACAGAAGGACCCATAGGACTTACCCGCTGGTTCGAGAAAATCGAGTCTATTTTCAGGGTTAGCCGTGTCCGAGAGGAGGACAAGGTTAGTTTTGCTAGCTGCACTTTGAAGGATAGTGCATTAACCTGGTGGAACAACTTGGTTAACAGTTTGAGAAATGATGTGGCTTATGGTTTAACTTGGAATAATTTCAAGGAAAGAATGATCACCCGCTACCGTCCTAGGGGTGAGCTTAAGAAGTTAGAGGTTGAACTTAAGAACTTGAAGATGAAGGGCACCGAATTAGATGCCTACGAGCAGAGATTCTTTGAGTTGACTTTGTTGTGTCCTAATGTTTATGCTGATGAGAATCTTAAAATTGAAGCTTACATTAATGGGCTATCCGAGAAAATTTAACATGGAGTTGAATCTAGTGAGCCCTAGACTATTGAGGCCACGATGTCTATGGCTCATAAGTTGAATGATAAGATCTTGAGAAGAAGCAAGGCTGCTGTAACCGAACCCAGTGAAGAGGCTGTTAAGAAAGCTGATAATGGGAAGAGAAAGTGGGATAATAACCGCAATCAAAACCAGAATCAGCAGAAAAAGCAGGATACTTCTGGTTCAAATAACTGCAGTCAGCGTGTATGTCCACGTTGTTATAAGGCTCATGATGGTTTATGTACCGTGACTTGCAAGAAGTGTTCTAAACAGGGACACATTGCTAAGGATTGTACGGTGCTTCTGCCGGGTTCTACTACTCCTACCGCAGGTGGTAATAATGGTAATAATGCTGGTAATAGAGGTGGGAATGGTAATGGTAATGGTAATGGTAATGGAAAGCCGAATAATGGTGGTAATCCGAGAGTTTGTTACGAGTGTGGGAAGTCGGGGCATTTTCGTGATGCTTGTCCCAACAAGAAGACTGCAGAGTCTGCACATGGTAGAGCGTTCAACATTAACGCCAGGGATGCTGAGGAAGATCCTAAACTTGTTACTGGTACGTTCTGGGTCAACGATTTATCAGTTTATGTACTATTTAATTCAGGGGCTGATTTGAGTTTTGTGTCGAGTAGATTAAGTCTAAAAATCAAAACACCGTTAACTCTTTTAGACAATACGTATGTTGTTGAAATAGCTAATGGTAAGGTACTCACTGCTAAGACTGTGCATCATAAGTGTAACATTAGTTTAGCTGGTAGAGATTTTGAGATAGATTTGGTACCTATTGAACTTGGTAGTTTTGATGTTGTCATTGGGATGGATTGGTTATCTGCGAATCGTGCTGAGATTGTGTGTTATGATAAAGCTATTCGTATTACTAATGTGGTTGGAGAGCCGCTGATGGTTTTTGGAGATAAGAAATGCCGACAGTTAAATCTTATTAGCTGTTTGAAAGTTCTTAAACATCTTCGCAAAGGCTGTCATGCTATTCTAGCCCATGTTATTGATTCCGATAAAGAAACGAAGAGCGTTGGAGATGTTCATATTGTTAGAGATTTTCCTGAGGTATTTCCCGAAGATTTACCTGGCCTTCCGCCGCAACGTGCGGTAGAATTTCAAATTGATCTTGTTCAAGGTGCTGCTCCTGTAGCACGTGCTCCTTATCGTCTTGCACCTTCTGAACTTCAAGAATTGTCAAGTCAACTCCGTGAGTTATTAGACAAAGGTTTTATTCGTCCTAGTTCGTCCCCTTGGGGAGCTCCTGTTCTGTTTGTTAAGAAGAAGGATGGTTCTTTTCATTTGTGCATTGATTTGAACAAGCTTACTATTAAAAACCGTTATCCCCTTTCGAGAATTGATGATCTGTTCGATCAGCTTCAGGGTTCATCTGTTTATTCAAAAATCGATCTTCGTTTCGGCTATCATCAGTTGCGTGTTAAAGAATCTGATGTTTTGAAAACTGCTTTTCGCACCCGTTACGGTCACTTTGAGTTTCTTGTTATGCCGTTCGGATTGACGAATGCACCTGCTGTGTTCATGGACCTCATGAACCGTGTGTGTAGACCCTATCTGGACAAGTTCGTTATTGTGTTCATCGACGACATCCTTATTTACTCGAAGAGTGATGAAGAGCATGAGGAACATTTGAGGTTAGTGCTTGATCTGTTGAGAAAAGAAGAGTTGTACGCTAAGTTCTCTAAGTGTGCATTCTGGTTACGAGAAGTTCAATTCCTTG
Source organism: Rutidosis leptorrhynchoides (assembly GCF_046630445.1). Classification (NCBI taxonomy): domain Eukaryota; kingdom Viridiplantae; phylum Streptophyta; class Magnoliopsida; order Asterales; family Asteraceae; genus Rutidosis; species Rutidosis leptorrhynchoides. The sequence goes on from NC_092333.1 coordinate 720,511,488, forward strand.
AACACATTGTTAGTAAACAAGGGATACAAGTTGATCCTGCTAAGATTGAGGCGATTGAAAGGTGGGAAACTCCAAAAACTCCTACCCAGATTCGTCAGTTCCTAGGATTGGCAGGTTACTATAGAAGGTTCATTCAAGATTTCTCTCGTATTGCAAAACCTCTGACTGCTTTAACGCATAAAGGGAAGAAGTACGAGTGGAAGGATGAACAAGAGACTGCTTTTCAGATTTTAAAGAAGAAGTTGACTACCGCTCTGATATTGTCACTACCTGAGGGTAATGATGATTTTGTTGTTTATTGTGATGCTTCAAGTCAGAGCTTTGGCTGTGTTTTAATGCAGCGAAAGAAAGTCATTGCGTATGCGTCACGCCAGTTGAAGATTCACGAGCAGAACTATACAACTCATGATTCAGAGTTGGGGGCCGTTGTTTTTGTGCTTAAGATTTGGAGACATTATTTGTATGGGGTCAAGAGTACTGTGTACACAGATCACAAAAGTCTTCAACATATCCTCGATCAGAAACAGTTGAACATGAGACAACGAAGATAGATTGAGACGTTGAATGATTATGATTGTAAACTTTTGTATCATCCGGGTAAGGCCAATGTGGTGGCAGATGCGTTGAGTCGTAAAGAAAGGGTTGAACCTCGCAGGTTTAGAGCCTTGAATATGACAATTAGAACAAACCTCGCAAGGCAGATCCTTGAGGCACAACAAGAAGCCTTAAAGGAAGAGAATTTTGTGAAAGAGAACGTAAGAAGTATGGCTAAGAAATTTGAGATTCGAGCAGATGTTACTAGGTACTTTGCAGGACGTCTTTGGGTTCCGAAGTTTGGTGAAATGCGACAACTTGTTTTGGATGAGGCTCATAAGTCTAGGTACTCTATTCATCCTGGTTCAGGGAAGATGTATCATGATCTTAAGGAGCTGTATTGGTGGCTAAATTTGAAAGGTGACCCGAACTTTTCCATGTTTATATATATTAATTGAAATTGATATTTACATGATTAAATGTTTCCAACATGTTAAGCAATCAAACTTGTTAAGACTTGATTAATTGAAATATGTTTCATATAGACAATTGACCACCCAAGTTGACCGGCGATTCACGAACGTTAAAACTTGTAAAAATGACATGACGATATATATATGGATATACATATGGTTAACATGAGATTATGATAAGTAAGTATCTCCATAAGTATATTAACAATGAGTTATATACATATAAACAAGACTACTAACTTAAGGATTTCGAAACGAGACATATATGTAACGATTATCGTTGTAACGACATTTAAATGTATATATATCATATTAAGATATATTAATATATCATAATATCATGATAATATAATAATTTAACATCTCATTAGATATAATAAACAATGGGTTAACAACATTAATTGAGATCGTTAACTTAAAGGTTTCAAAACAACACTTACATGTAACGACTAACGATGACTTAACTACTCAGTTAAAATGTATATACATGTAGTGTATTTAAATGTATTAAAATACTTTTGGAAGACTTCAAGACATATATCAAAACACTCATACTTAACGAAAATGGTTACAGTTACTTTTCCATTCTTTTCTTTCATCAAGAATTCTAGTCGTATTCTTACCCGTATTATACACAGCTTCAAAACGTACTTACTATGAGTATATATACCAATAGGAACTAGCATGGGATTCCACTCTTGATTATGTCATGTATGACTAATCAATTTTAACTTCTACCATGAGCTAGTCAACTAACTAGAACTCCTTTTAACCCCACTCACCACTCACCAATTACCACTCATCATTCACTCCATTTCACTTCCAATTCTCTTTCTAATTCTCTCTCAACACACACACACTATTATGAACGTATTTTTCCAGTAGTTAATCATCATCTTGATCAAAAATCACTTCAAGAATCAAGCTGTAATCATCATAGGAAGAACACTTCAAGAACACTTCAAAAATCCCTTCAAGTTTACTAATTTACTTCCAAGCTTTCTAATCCATTCCAAGTAATCATCTAAGATCAAGAAACCTTTGTTATATACAGTAGGTTATCTTTCTTATTCAAGGTAATATTCATATTCAAACTTTGATTCAATTTCTATAACTATAAACTATCTTAATTCGAGTAAAAATCTTACTTGAACTTGTTTTTGTGTCATGATCCTACTTCAAGAACTTTCAAGCCATCCAAGATCCTTTGAAGCTAGATCATTTCTTGTCACTTCCAGTAGGTTTACCTACTAAACTTGAGGTAGTAATGATGTTCATAACATCATTCGATTCATATATATAAAACTATCTTATTCGGAGGTTTAAACTCGTAATCATTAGAACATAGTTTAGTTAATTCTAAACTTGTTCGCAAACAAAAGTTAATCCTTCTAACTTGACTTTTAAAATTAACTACACACATGTTCTATATCTATATGATATGCTAACTTAATGATTTAAAACCTGGAAACACGAAAAATACCGTAAAACCGGATTTACGCCGTCGTAGTAACACCGCGGGCTGTTTTGGGTTAGTTAATTAAAAACTATGATAAACTTTGATTTAAAAGTTGTTATTCTGAGAAAATGATTTTTATTATGAACATGAAACTATATCAAAAAATTATGGTTAAACTCAAAGTGGAAGTATGTTTTCTAAAATGGTCATCTAGACGTCGTTCTTTCGACTGAAATGACTACCTTTACAAAAACGACTTGTAACTTATTTTTCCGACTATAAACCTATACTTTTTCTGTTTAGATCATAAAATAGAGTTCAATATGAAACCATAGCAATTTGATTCACTCAAAACGGATTTAAAATGAAGAAGTTATGGGTAAAACAAGATTGGATAATTTTTCTCATTTTAGCTACGTGAAAATTGGTAACAAATCTATTCCAACCATAACTTAATCAACTTGTATTGTATATTATGTAATCTTGAGATACCATAGACACGTATACAATGTTTCGACCTATCATGTCGACACATCTATATATATTTCGGAACAACCATAGACACTCTATATGTGAATGTTGGAGTTAGCTATACAGGGTTGAGGTTGATTCCAAAATATATATAGTTTGAGTTGTGATCAGTACTGAGATACGTATACACTGGGTAGTGAATTGATTCAAGATAATATTTATCGATTTATTTCTGTACATCTAACTGTGGATAACTAGTTGTAGGTTACTAACGAGGACAGCTGACTTAATAAACTTAAAACATCAAAATATATTAAAAGTGTTGTAAATATATTTTAAACATACTTTGATATATATGTATATATTGTTATAGGTTCGTGAATTAACCAGTGGCCAAGTCTTACTTCCCGACGAAGTAAAAATCTGTGAAAGTGAGTTATAGTCCCACTTTTAAAATCTAATATTTTTGGGATGAGAATACATGCAGGTTTTATAAATGATTTACAAAATAGACACAAGTACGTGAAACTACATTCTATGGTTGAATTATCGAAATCGAATATGCCCCTTTTTATTAAGTCTGGTAATCTAAGAATTAGGAAACAGACACCCTAATTGACGCGAATCCTAAAGATAGATCTATTGGGCCTAACAAACCCCATCCAAAGTACCGGATGCTTTAGTACTTCGAAATTTATATCATATCCGAAGGGTGTCCCGGAATGATGGGGATATTCTTATATATATATATGCATCTTGTTAATGTCGGTTACCAGGTGTTCACCATATGAATGATTTTTATCTCTATGTATGGGATGTGTATTGAAATAAGAAATCTTGTGGTCTATTGTTACGATTTGATATATATAGGTTAAACCTATAACTCACTAACATTTTTGTTGACGTTTAAAGCATGTTTATTCTCAGGTGAATACTAAGAGCTTCCGCTGTTGCATACTAAAATAAGGACAAGATTTGGAGTCCATGTTTGTATGATATTGTGTAAAAACTGCATTCAAGAAACTGATTTCGATGTAACATATTTGTATTGTAAACCATTATGTAATGGTCGTGTGTAAACAGGATATTTTAGATTATCATTATTTGATAATCTACGTAAAGCTTTTTAAACCTTTATTTATGAAATAAAGGTTATGGTATGTTTTAAAAATGAATGCAGTCTTTGAAAAACGTCTCATATAGAGGTCAAAACCTCGCAACGAAATCAATTAATATGGAACGTTTTTAATCAATAAGAACGGGACATTTCAGTTGGTATCCGAGCGTTGGTCTTAGAGAACCAGAAAATTTGCATTAGTGTGTCTTATCGAGTTTGTTAGGATGCATTAGTGAGTCTGGACTTCGACCGTGTTTTCTTTAAAAATGATTGCTTAACATTTTTGTTGGAAACTATATATTTTTAACATATGAATATTATGTGATATATTAATCTCTTAACGTGTTTGATATTATGTGATAGATGTCTATCTCTAGAACAAGTCCCATTGACTCACCTAATAATAATGAAGAGTCAAATGTAAATTGGAATGATTCGTGGACTGATTCACAAGTTCCCGAAGAGGAACCGGAAGAAGAGTCGGAACCGGAAGAAGAATCGGAACCGGAAGAAGAATCGAAACCGGAAGAAGAAATAGAACCGGTGGGGGAAATAATAAAACGGTTAAGTAAAAGAGAATCCTCAACCAACCGACCAAGGTTAATTATGGTCAATGGTGTTTCCGCCAAGGAAGCAAAATATTGGGAGGATTACCAATTCTCCGATGAATCGGATTCCGACGAAAATTCCGATGATGTTATAGAAATTACCCCAACTGAATTTAAAAAGGCAAAAGAAAATAATAAGGGAAAGGGCATAAAAATAGAGAAATCTAATTCCAACCCCGATGAACTTTATATGTATCGTCAACCCCCGAAGTCCTTAAGTTGTAACAATGACCCGGGAACCTCTAAACCACCAGGTTTTTCTAAACCAATGTGGACAACGACGGCTCGTATTAGGGGAACATCATATATCCCTAGAAACTTGGCAAAACGAACCAAAACCGAACAAGAAGAAATGAGCGAGTCGGAATAAGATAGTTGTATTTGTGTGGTGTAATATATGTAATATAGTGTGCCTATGCTTTATGATATATGTAAAAATTGTTTGTATTAATAAGTATTTTTTTTATGAATCTAACTCTTGTCTATTTTACAGTATAAAAACACAAAATGGATAGACAACCCAATATTTTAAGAGACCTACCCGGAGACATGATTGATGAAATCTTGTCTAGAATCGGTCAGAATTCCTCGGCACAACTATTTAAGGCAAGATCAGTTTGTAAGACATTCGAAGAATGTTCCAAGAATGCCTTGGTTTATAAAAGGCTTTCGTTCGAAAGATGGGGGATATCACATTGGGAAATCCATAAGTTACGATGTGTTTACTTTGACGCATATATTGCGGGGAACCCAAATGCTATTTTACGCAACGGGTTAAGAAATTATTTTGACTCAGTATATCCGAATATAGGACTTCGTGATTTAGAAAAAGCGGCTAACATGCAACATAAAGAAGCATGTTATGCTTACGGGTTAGTAATGTTCACTTCTCACCAAAGTGAGAACAAGAACATTGGGCTACAACTATTAAACAAAACGTTCCCACAAGTGACGGAGTCGGTAATTGGGGTAAGAAATGAGGTTTTTAGGTTATTACGAGACTGTTGGTCATTACGTAACCCTCGTCCCTTTGACGACATTACAACACGCTGTCTTATCAACGGCCATAACGGTTATGTTCCACAAGACCAAGGATGGGAAGTAGTCCTAGTAAAACCAGAATGCATGACTTGTTTCTAGACGTATGAATTATGTGTCTTTATTGCCTTTGCTGAACGACTTGTGTACTAGCTAGAATTATCTTCATAACTATCTTGTATCAAAGTTATTGTGTGCTATATTTCATGCTTTATGTAAAATAAGCGGTATTGTAAGTTTGTAAAATATTGTATAAAAGTTTGAACGCGAAATATTATTACAATCAGTTTTTCATATAGAATTGTAGTAGTTGAATTGTATATTAGCTACTAAGTATGAACTTAACGGGTAGGTACTACCCGAATTTAAACTTATAAAACGCTAATATGAAGAAAAAGCTTTTATAAATGAGTTCATATTATGCTACGAAATACTATTAACTACTCTTAATATTCTGTATGATTAACTTGTTCCATTTGACTATTTTGAAGGAAATGGCACCGACTACTCGACACACCTTGAATATGAATAAAGAGGAATTCCGTACTTTTCTAGCTTCAAACATAGCCGCAGTACAGGCTGCGCTACATACCAACAATAACCTTGGATCTGGCAGTACAGGAAATCGTGTAGGATGCACCTACAAAGAATTCACTGCCTGCAAACCTTTGGAATTTGATGGAACCGAAGGACCGATCTGATTGAAACGGTGGACCGAGAAGGTCGAATCGGTGTTTGCCATAAGTAAGTGTACTGAAGAGGACAAAGTGAAGTACGCTACGCATACCTTCACAGGTTCTGCGTTAACATGGTAGAATACCTATCTAGAGCAAGTGGGACAAGATGATGCGTACGCACTACCGTGGTAAGCATTCAAGCACTTGATGAACGAGAAGTACCGTCCCAGAACCGAGGTCAATAAGCTCAAGACAGAACTTAGAGGGTTACGAACCCAAGGATTTGATATTACCACGTACGAAAGACGATTCACAGAATTGTGCCTATTGTGTCCGGGAGCATTCGAAGATGAGGAAGAGAAGATCGACGCGTTTGTGAAAGGATTACCGGAAAGAATCCAAGAAGATATAAGTTCACACGAGCCCACCTCCATACAACAGGCATGTAGAATGGTTCACAAACTAGTGAACCAGATTGAAGAAAGAATTAAAGAACAGACTGCTGAAGAGGCCAATGTGAAGCAAGTCAAAAGAAAGTGGGAGGAAAACGGTGATAAGAATCACCAATACAACAACAACAGCAATTACAACAATAATCGCAACAATTATCCCAACAATCGCAACATCAATCGCAACTACAACAAACGGCCCAACAACAACAACAACAACAACAGCAACTACAACAATCATCCCAACAACAATAATAACCGCAACAACAACAACAATCAGAAGCAGCTAAGCCAAAGGTGTGAAAAGTATCACTCGGGGTTCTGCACCAAATTTTGCAACAAGTCTAAAAGAAATGGTCATAGCGCGGCGAAGTGTGAGGTCTACAGACCAGGGGTTAATTGAACGAAAGGAACAAATGGTGTCGGAACGAGTAATGGCGGAGCAAGTAGTGTCGGAGCAAGTTATGCCAATGTAGTTTGTTATAAATGTTGAAAACCGGGCCACATTATTAGAAATTGCCGGAACTAGGAGAACACGAATGGACAAGGCCGCAGAAGAGTTTTCAATATTAATGCGGCAGAGGCACAGGAAGACCCGGAGCTTGTTACGGGTACGTTTCTTATTGACAATAAATCTGCTTACGTTTTATTTGATTCGGGTGCGGATAGAAGCTATATGAGTAGAGATTTTTGTGCTAAATTAAGTTGTCCATTGACGCCTTTGGATAGTAAATTTTTACTCGAATTAGCAAATGGTAAATTAATTTCAGCAGATAATATATGTCAGAATCGAGAAATTAAACTGGTTAGCGAAACATTTAAGATTGATTTGATACCAGTAGAGTTAGGGAGTTTTGATGTGATAATCGGTATGGACTGGTTGAAAGAAGTGAAAGCAGAGATCGTTTATTACAAAAATGCAATTCGCATTATACGAGAAAAAGGAAAACCCTTAATGGTGTACGGAGAAAAGGGCAACACGAAGCTACATATTATTAGTAATTTGAAGGCACAAAAACTAATAAGAAAAGGTTGCTATGCTATTCTAGCACACGTCGAGAAAGTACAAACTGAAGAAAAGAGCATCAATGATGTTTCCATTGCAGAAGAATTTCCCGATGTATTTCCGAAAGAATTACCGGGATTACCCCCACAGCGATCCGTTGAATTTCCAATAGATCTTGTACCAGGAGCTGCACTAATAGCTCGTGCTCCTTACAGACTCGCACCCAGCGAGATGAAAGAACTGCAAAGTCAATTACAAGAACTTTTAAAGCGTGGTTTCATTCAACCAAGCACATCACCGTGGGGAGCTCCTGTTTTGTTTGTCAAGAAGAAAGATGGTACATTCAGGTTGTGTATCGACTACCAAGAGTTGAACAAACTTACCATCAAGAACCGCTACCCACTACCGAGAATCGACGACTTATTTGATCAACTACAAGGCTTGTCTGTTTATTCAAAGATTGACTTACGTTCCGGGTATCATCAAATGCGGGTGAAAGAAGATGATATTCCAAAGACTTCTTTCAGAACATGTTACGGTCATTACGAGTTTATGGTCATGCCGTTTGGTTTAACTAATGCACCAGCTGTGTTCATGGACCTTATGAACCGAGTGTGTGGACCATACCTTGACAAGTTTGTCATTGTTTTCATTGATGACATACTTATTTACTCAAAGAATGACCAAGAACACGGTGAACATTTGAGAAAGGTGTTAGAAGTATTGAGGAAGGAAGAATTGTACGCTAAGTTTTCAAAGTGTGCATTTTGGTTGGAAGAAGTTCAATTCCTCGGTCACATAGTGAACAAAGAAGGTATTAAGGTGGATCCGGCAAAGATAGAAACTGTTGAAAAGTGGGAAACCCCGAAAACTCCGAAACACATACGCCAGTTTTTAGGACTAGCTGGTTACTACAGAAGGTTCATCCAAGACTTTTTCAGAATAGCAAAACCCTTGACTGCATTAACGCATAAAGGGAAGAAATTTGAATGGAATGATGAACAAGAGAAAGCGTTTCAGTTATTGAAGAAAAAGCTAACTACGGCACCTATATTGTCATTGCCTGAAGGGAATGATGATTTTGTGATTTATTGTGACGCATCAAAGCAAGGTCTCGGTTGTGTATTAATGCAACGAACGAAGGTGATTGCTTATGCGTCTAGACAATTGAAGATTCACGAACAAAATTATACGACGCATGATTTGGAATTAGGCGCGGTTGTTTTTGCATTAAAGACTTGGAGGCACTACTTATATGGGGTCAAAAGTATTATATATACCGACCACAAAAGTCTTCAACACATATTTAATCAGAAACAACTGAATATGAGGCAGCGTAGGTGGATTGAATTATTGAATGATTACGACTTTGAGATTCGTTACCACCCGGGGAAGGCAAATGTGGTAGCCGATTCCTTGAGCAGGAAGGACAGAGAACCCATTCGAGTAAAATCTATGAATATAATGATTCATAATAACCTTACTACTCAAATAAAGGAGGCGCAACAAGGAGTTTTAAAAGAGGGAAATTTAAAGGATGAAATACCTAAAGGATCGGAGAAACATCTTAATATTCGAGAAGACGGAACCCAGTATAGGGCTGAAAGGATTTGGGTACCAAAATTTGGAGATATGAGAGAACTGGTACTTAGAGAAGCTCATAAAACCAGATACTCAATACATCCTGGAACGGGGAAGATGTACAAGGATCTCAGGAAATATTTTTGGTGGCCGGGTATGAAAGCCGATGTTGCTAAATACGTAGGAGAATGTTTGACGTGTTCTAAGGTCAAAGCTGAGCATCAGAAACCATCAGGTCTACTTCAACAACCCGAGATCCCGGAATGGAAATGGGAAAACATTACCATGGATTTCATCACTAAATTGCCAAGGACTGCAAGTGGTTTTGATACTATTTGGGTAATAGTTGATCGTCTCACCAAATCAGCACATTTCCTGCCAATAAGAGAAGATGACAAGATGGAGAAGTTAGCACGACTGTATTTGAAGGAAGTCGTCTCCAGACATGGAATACCAATCTCTATTATCTCTGATAGGGATGGCAGATTTATTTCAAGATTCTGGCAGACATTACAGCAAGCATTAGGAACTCGTCTAGACATGAGTACTGCCTATCATCCACAAACTGATGGGCAGAGTGAAAGGACGATACAAACGCTTGAAGACATGCTACGAGCATGTGTTATTGATTTCAGAAACAGTTGGGATCGACATCTACCATTAGCAGAATTTTCCTGCAACAACAGCTACCATTCAAGCATTGAGATGGCGCCGTTTGAAGCACTTTATGGTAGAAAGTGCAGGTCTCCGATTTGTTGGAGTGAAGTGGGGGATAGATAGATTACGGGTCCGGAGATTATACAAGAAACTACCGAGAAGATCATCCAAATTCAACAACGGTTGAAAACCGCCCAAAGTCGACAAAAGAGCTACGCTGACATTAAAAGAAAAGATATAGAATTTGAAATTGGAGAGATGGTCATGCTTAAAGTTGCACCTTGGAAAGGCGTTGTTCGATTTGGTAAACGAGGGAAATTAAATCCAAGGTATATTGGACCATTCAAGATTATTGATCGTGTCGGACCAGTAGCTTACCGACTTGAGTTACCTCAACAACTCGCGGCTGTACATAACACTTTCCACGTCTCGAATTTGAAGAAATGTTTTGCTAAAGAAGATCTCACTATTCCGTTAGATGAAATCCAAATCAACGAAAAACTCCAATTCATCGAAGAACCCGTCGAAATAATGGATCGTGAGGTTAAAAGACTTAAGCAAAACAAGATACCAATTGTTAAGATTTGATGGAATGCTCGTAGAGGACCCAAGTTCACCTGGGAGCGTGAAGATCAGATGAAGAAGAAATACCCGCATCTATTTCCAGAAGATTTGTCAACACCTTCAACAGCTTAAAATTTCGGGACGAAATTTATTTAACGGGTAGGTACTGTAGTGACCCGAACTTTTCCATGTTTATATATATTAATTGAAATTGATATTTACATGATTAAATTTTTCCAACATGTTAAGCAATCAAACTTGTTAAGACTTGATTAATTGAAATATGTTTCATATAGACAATTGACCACCCAAGTTGACCGGCGATTCACGAACGTTAAAACTTGTAAAAATGACATGACGATATATATATGGATATATATATGGTTAACATGAGATTATGATAAGTAAGTATCTCCATAATTATATTAACAATGAGTTATATACATATAAACAAGACTACTAACTTAAGGATTTCGAAACGAGACATATATGTAACGATTATCGTTGTAACGACATTTAAATGTATATATATCATATTAAGATATATTAATATATCATAATATCATGATAATATAATAATTTAACATCTCATTAGATATAATAAACAATGGGTTAACAACATTAATTGAGATCGTTAACTTAAAGGTTTCAAAACAACACTTACATGTAACGACTAACGATGACTTAACGACTCAGTTAAAATGTATATACATGTAGTGTATTTAAATGTATTAAAATACTTTTGGAAGACTTCAAGACATATATCAAAACACTCATACTTAACGAAAATGGTTACAGTTACTTTTCCATTCTTTTCTTTCATCAAGAATTCTAGTCGTATTCTTACCCGTATTATACACAGCTTCAAAACGTACTTACTATGAGTATATACCAATAGGAACTAGCATGGGATTCCACTCTTGATTATGTCATGTATGACTAATCAATTTTAACTTCTACCATGAGCTAGTCAACTAACTAGAACTCCTTTTAACCCCACTCACCACTCACCAATTACCACTCATCATTCACTCCATTTCACTTCCAATTCTCTTTCTAATTCTCTCTCAACACACACACACACTATTATGAACGTATTTTCCAGTAGTTAATCATCATCTTCATCAAAAATCACTTCAAGAATCAAGCTATAATCATCATAGGAAGAACACTTCAAGAACACTTCAAAAATCCCTTCAAGTTTACTAATTTACTTCCAAGCTTTCTAATCCATTCCAAGTAATCATCTAAGATCAAGAAACCTTTGTTATATACAGTAGGTTATCTTTCTTATTCAAGGTAATATTCATATTCAAACTTTGATTCAATTTCTATAACTATAAACTATCTTAATTCGAGTAAAAATCTTACTTGAACTTGTTTTTGTGTCATGATCCTACTTCAAGAACTTTCAAGCCATCCAAGATCCTTTGAAGCTAGATCATTTCTTGTCACTTACAGTAGGTTTACCTACTAAAATTGAGGTAGTAATGATGTTCATAACATCATTCGATTCATATATATAAAACTATCTTATTCGAAGGTTTAAACTCGTAATCATTAGAACATAGTTTAGTTAATTCTAAACTTGTTCGCAAACAAAAGTTAATCCTTCTAACTTGACTTTTAAAATTAACTACACACATGTTCTATATCTATATGATATGCTAACTTAATGATTTAAAACCTGGAAACACGAAAAACACCGTAAAACCGGATTTACGCCGTCGTAGTAACACCGCGGGCTGTTTTGGGTTAGTTAATTAAAAACTATGATAAACTTTGATTTAAAAGTTGTTATTCTGAGAAAATGATTTTTATTATGAACATGAAACTATATCCAAAAATTATGGTTAAACTCAAAGTGGAAGTATGTTTTCTAAAATGGTCATCTAGACGTCGTTCTTTCGACTGAAATGACTACCTTTACAAAAACGACTTGTAACTTATTTTTCCGACTATAAACCTATACTTTTTCTGTTTAGATTCATAAAATAGAGTTCAATATGAAACCATAGCAATTTGATTCACTCAAAACGGATTTAAAATGAAGAAGTTATGGGTAAAACAAGATTGGATAATTTTACTCATTTTAGCTACGTGAAAATTGGTAACAAATCTATTCCAACCATAACTTAATCAACTTGTATTGTATATTATGTAATCTTGAGATACCATAGACACGTATACAATGTTTCGACCTATCATGTCGACACATCTATATATATTTCAGAACAACCATAGACACTCTATATGTGAATGTTGGAGTTAGCTATACAGGGTTGAGGTTGATTCCAAAATATATATAGTTTGAGTTGTGATCAATACTGAGATACGTATACACTGGGTCGTGGATTGATTTAAGATAATATTTATCGATTTATTTCTGTACATCTAACTGTGGACAACTAGTTGTAGGTTACTAACGAGGACAGCTGACTTAATAAACTTAAAACATCAAAATATATTAAAAGTGTTGTAAATATATTTTAAACATACTTTGATATATATGTATATATTGTTATAGGTTCGTGAATCAACCAGTGGCCAAGTCTTACTTCCCGACGAAGTAAAAATCTGTGAAAGTGAGTTATAGTCCCACTTTTAAAATCTAATATTTTTGGGATGAGAATACATGCAGGTTTTATAAATGATTTACAAAATAGACACAAGTACGTGAAACTACATTCTATGGTTGAATTATCGAAATCGAATATGCCCCTTTTTATTAAGTCTGGTAATCTAAGAATTAGGGAACAGACACCCTAATTGACGCGAATTCTAAAGATAGATCTATTGGGCCTAACAAACCCCATCCAAAGTACCGGATGCTTTAGTACTTCGAAATTTATATCATATCCGAAGGGTGTTCCGGAATGATGGGGATATTCTTATATATATATGCATCTTGTTAATGTCGGTTACCAGGTGTTCACCATATGAATGATTTTTATCTCTATGTATGGGATGTGTATTGAAATATGAAATCTTGTGGTCTATTGTTACAATTTGATATATATAGGTTAAACCTATAACTCATCAACATTTTTGTTGACGTTTAAAGCATGTTTATTCTCAGGTGAATGCTAAGAGCTTCTGCTGTTGCATACTAAAATAAGGACAAGATTTGGAGTCCATGTTTGTATGATATTGTGTAAAAACTGCATTCAAGAAACTGATTTCGATGTAACATATTTGTATTGTAAACCATTATGTAATGGTCGTGTGTAAACAGGATATTTTAGATTATCATTATTTGATAATCTACGTAAAGCTTTTTAAACCTTTATTTATGAAATAAAGGTTATGGTATGTTTTAAAAATGAATGCAGTCTTTGAAAAACGTCTCATATAGAGGTCAAAACCTCGCAACGAAATCAATTAATATGGAACGTTTTTAATCAATAAGAACTGGACATTTCAGTTAAGTCCTCGTTTTGTTGGACCGTTTGAGATTGTTGAGAGAGTTGGACCGGCGGCATATCGTTTGAAGTTGCCACAAGAACTCAGTGCTGTTCACGATGTTTTTCATGTATCGAATTTAAAGAAGTGTTTGGCCGAGGCCGACAAGACTATTCCTCTGGAAGAACTTCATGTTGATAAGCAACTACACTTTATTGAGGAACCTATTGAAATTATGGATCGAGAAGTTAAGACTCTTAAGCAGAGCCGAATTCCTATTGTCCGGGTTAGATGGAACACCAGACGTGGTCCCGAGTTCACTTGGGAGCGTGAAGATCAGATGAAGCAGAAGTACCCGCATTTGTTCCCAGATGCTGAGTCAACCCCTGCACCTGCTTAAATTTCGGGACGAAATTTCCGTATCGGGAAGGTACTGTCACGACCCTACTTTTTCCGTTATCTTTTCCGTTAATTATTTAACGACCGTTAACTGTTAATTGTGCTACGTCATTTCATAACCTATAATATTATATTAATAATAATATATTAATTATTAAGTGTTATGTGAATAATTGTATTCATATTTTAATTTATACGTTTCTACGTATCGCAGATTTCTATCCGGCGAATCTTTTCGGTTTTTAAACCAACGATCGCGTTTTTGGGATATTTAAATCCTAATTATTTTAAATACGATATTTTAAGATCATATAATTATATATAGTATTTATATTTATTTTTCGTCGCGCGTTTGTTATCTCTCCGAATTTTTAATCGCGTAAGAGTGTTTTCGCGTTTCGGGTTTCGTTCGGGCTTTCGGGCCACAAGGAATTTACATTTAAGTGAGATGGAACAAGTGGGGCCCACCCCACTAAAAATTTCGGCCGAAGCCTCATGGGAGGAGGGAGTAACTCCCTTGATTTTCCTTTTTGCAATTTCATTTTATCACATTCCACAAATTATCAAAAACCTAAACTTAATATTTTCTCTCCCTCCCTCCTTGTGTGTCGTCGCCATCCACCTCCCCAACACCACCATTCTTCATCAATTTTCTAGCTTGGATCAAGGATTGAATAGCATAAACGTGTTCCTCGTTCCGTTCTCTACGCGATTATACTAATTGTTTCTTGATTAGGGTATAAACCCTAACCCTAGAACTTTTGATATTTCTTTATATTTCTGTATTTTGATTACATATTAATAGTATGATGATTTCTTATTGTTGTAATGGTGTTTGTATGCATAGAATTACTCGTAAACATATGTTTTCGGTTTGATATAATTGGTACAGCAGCTTTTTCGTGTGTTTCTGCTATTTTGACTGATATAAAAGTTAAAATAAAGTATCTAGATGAGTTCCTCTCATCAAGACATTAATTTTAGACTCCGGATTCATGTCGTTTCGATTCCCGAAGCCCTAGATATGATCAAAGTGGTATTTTGTTAAGATTGAAATGTGATTTTGGTATGAACCAGGTTTGGTCCGACTTTTTGACCATATTTGCTGACTTTAGGGTGTGTTAGTGTGTTAGAACTGATGGTGGGGCAAAATTTCATGTTCGGGTCATCTCAATCCGAGCCACGAATCACCCGTTACGTCTAAAACACGTTTTTGATTGAATTGAAGTTCCAAGTAGTGTATTGGCTGTATATCACGACTTGTGGGCTGTTCATGGTGTGTTCTTGAGTATACCAAAGTGTTGGGTGGTTTGATTAGGCGGAGATATATGTAAGGCTCGCCGAAAACCGACACCCGGGGCTCAGGATACGACCCGATGAACTTTTGATTTAAAACTTACGACTAATTATTAAACTTATGATATAAATAATGGATTTCATTATCATTTAATTACTTATGATAAAAAAAAAGTAAGTATTATTATTTACAACTTATGATATATTTATTATATCATTTAATTAATACTTATGATTTAATTAACATTTTAATTAATCATATGATTAATAATACTTCATTATTAATGGAAAATACTTATGATAAGTATTAAACTTATATTATGAGATTACTATAATAATACTTATAATAAGGATTAATTAATTATTTAATTATTATAAGGCTTAGTTATTATTTAATTATTAAATACTTATGATTTAATAATTATAATTAGAAACTTATGATATGATTAATAATTCATTATTAATTAATAATACTTATGATATGATTTAAAATTTATTATTAATTAATAATACTTATATTATGACTAATATTCAATTAATTAATTAATTACTTATGTTATATTAATTATATCATTTAAACTTATATTAACTTTAATAATTCATTTTAATTTAATTAAACTTATGTTATGACATAATTGGACATATTTATCTTTAATAAACGTTATAACTTACATTATTATTATAACTTACACTTTCAAAATTTACGTTGACCATATTTGACCAAGGTTGACTTTTGAGTTGACTTTCGGTTGACTTTGACTTTCGGTTGACTTTTGTTGACTTTCTATTTAAGGAAACTTTCCTAACTTATAAACTTTCCTAAAATAGCAACTTTCTAAAAATAGAAACTTTCCAAAAATAGAAACTTTCCAAAAATGAAAACCTGCTAAAAATAGAAACTTTCTAAAAATAGAAAGTGTGTGTCCGTAAGCTGTTCCGATCAAACCGATACATATTGAGTAATGTTCTATGACTACTTGCAACATGTACAATAGTTATCATACTAAGACTTGACCTAAGTTAGTTATTTATATCGACCTGCTTTATTTATAGGTCGGCGTTGTGATCATTCCTGATCACTGTACTCATTTGCTGTTCGCTTAATTTTGTTGGTTACTTCGTTACTATTAAGGTGAGTTATAGTCCCGTTTTTACATACTTTTCAAAGTATATTTTTGGGATGTGATTACATGCATTTTATTTCACGTTTAGACACAAGTGACAATTAAATTTAAATTATTCATTGTGAGTTGGACAAAAATATTCCCTAGTCTGGTAACTGTAATCATTGGTTTCTACCAGTGAACGCGAATCCTACGGATAGATCTATCGAGTTTGACAACCCCATTTCGAGCTAGTCGCGCTAGCAATTTATAATCGAAATGTTTAGTACTTCGTATTTTGTTGTAGATACACTGTCCAGTGTATATTTTTATTGTGTTTGGCAAGGGTAAATAAAGGGTTAAGTGGTTACCAGGTGGCTCATTGATAATGGAATAATGTTTAATGTTTTCTAACATTTTTAAACCTTGTGGTCTAAAGTTTATTCAATTATTTAAACCTATAATTCACTCAACCTTTGTGTTGACAGTTTACTCGCATGTTTTCACGGGTACTTGAGTTTATGTGATGCTTCCGCTGTGTTTAGAAGAGTCTGCATGAATTTGGGCAGATTTTTAATGAAACAATTTATGAAACTTTGGCTTGCATTCGGTTTTTGAATAATTATTACTTGTGGGTTGTTGACAATGTTTTGTGTCAACTTTGGTTTATTAATATGTTGGGTTACTTTTAAACTACATATTTTGGTATGCTTTCCTTTTTGGGAAACTTTTGAAACAAAAGAATGCAATGTCGTTTGTTAAATTCATTTAAGTTCGATCAAGATGTGGGACCAAGTGACGGAGCCGTTAAGTGTTTTGACGGGGCCATCACAAGAGGGTAAGCAAAATGCTTAGTGAATGCAATAATTATACACATACATATATAACCTACTTACTTGCAATCACTACACAATTACCTCATACACGCTAGCATTTAAATTAGCATACCATCGTAAAGTATAACGCTAAATCTCCGGTAACACAAGCTAGCACATCAATAGCATATAACACAAACAAATATAATATGCTACACTACATCTCTTAACCATGGTTAACCAAAACCCAAGGGAACGATTCTCGCGAATGAACCGCTAGCCACGCAGACGCCACTAGTATGCACCACTGGATCCTTAGGTGGTATCGACGCCCGAACTTTAAACCCACCCGTCAGGTGAAATGTGGTATCGAACGCCCGAACTTTAAACCCACACTTCACGCCCGCACACATACATATGATATGGTATCGAAAGCCCGAACTTTAACCCATATCACATGCCACACATGAAGATGAGGTATCGAACGCCCGAACTTTAAACTCTCATCCTATGCCTACGTGATGTGGTATCGCATACCCGAACTTAAAACCCACATCGCCTTTCGCACAAGTATATACATTACATACACACATGTATAATTATTCCACTCACCTTATCGTCTTTTGGTGAATGATAATTCGAGCTTGTAACCTTCAACGTAATGCACCTATTACATTATGCACAATATTAATCATACATTCAAGTTAGTGAACCAACTCACTCACCACTCAAGTGTCATTTTGACCCATCTCAAGGTTAACGCACTCATTTGGGTCACTTTCATACCCAAATACTCCCATTTACTTTAAACACTAAGTGTTCTAGTGATTTACTAACATTTAAGACCCATATACACAATTTAACATTTCAAAACCCTAGGTTAGTCGTCTTGAGTCCTCATGACCCAAACTTACCCAAAAACCCCCAAAACACTAACAGTTGGGTTTTATGTTCATTACTAACCCTAACCCTTAAACAATTAAAACAATGAAATCAAGGTTAAGACTTACCACTAAAATCAAAATGTAGCTAGGGACTAGATGAACAACTTTAGAACTCACACTAAGCCCCAATTCGACCTTCTTCTTCCTTGATTTGAGCTCTCTCACTCTAGATCTTTCTCTCTCTCTAGAAATTAAGTGGAAAGGGATAAGGTTGGTGAAAGTGGTGTAAATGAGGCTCCCTCAACTGATCTAGTGCCTTAAATTCGTCCACAAAGTGAAAATACCAAAATACCCCTTTGTAAGATCTAAAAACAAAATAGCTGGCTCGCCAGTTCATCTGGACGGCGTCCAGCCCTTCAATAAAGGATAGCGTCCCACCATTTGGAAGGCGTCCCAACCTTCTGTGAAAACAGGATCTTACAACTCTCCCCCACTTGAACCGGATTGCGTCCTCGCAATCCAAGCAACATGACAAGAAGGAAGATAAACAATCATAAACTCTTCGGGCTCCCAAGTAAACTCGGAACCTTTACTACGAAGCCATTGAACTTTATAAGTTCTCACCTCTTTATTCCTCAACCTTTTTACCTTTTCGTCGAGTATCGCAATCGGCTCCTCAACATACTCTAACTTGTTGTTTAGCTCAATTTCGTCTAATGGCATTCGTGAAGAATCATCCGCAAGACACTTACGGAGATGGGAAACATGAAATGTATTATGGATCCCCGCAAGCTCTTCGGGTAATTCCAAGCGATACGCAACTTCACCAACACGAGCTAAAATCTTAAATGGCCCAATAAACCGAGGAGCTAACTTTCACTGTTTTCGAAACCGAATAATACCCTTCCATGGCGAAACCTTAAGCATCACCATGTCACCTTCTTGGAACTCAATCAATCGCCTACGTTTGTCGGCATATGACTTTTTTCTATCTTGAGCCGCTTTCAAATGAGTCTGAATCATCTCAATCTTGCTATTCGTCTCTAAAACCAAATCGGTACTCCCGATTTCCTTTTGTCCCACTTCACCCCAACAAATCGAAGTTCGACACCTCCGCCCATAAAGCATCTCATAAGGTGGCATCCCGATACTAGTATGATAACTATTATTGTACGAGAATTCCACCAGTGGTAAGTGTTCATCCCAACTACCACCGAAATCAATTATACACGCCTGTAACATTACTCCAATGTTTGATTCGTACGTTCGGTTTGTCCGTTCGTTTGAGGATGGTACGTTGTGCTCATTCTCAATTGTGTACCCATATCTTCATTAAACTTATTCCAAAACCGAGATGTGAAACGAGTATCCCGATCTGACATAATTGATATAGGAACCTCATGTCTCGATATCACCTCCTTGATAAATAATTTTGACAAAGCCTCCGACGATATCGTTTCCCGGATGGGAAGAAACAAAGCACTTTTCGTCAATCGGTCAACTATCACCCAAATCATATCAATTTGGGTTCTCACCGTCTTTGGTAACTTTGTAATGAAATCCATGGTAATGTGCTCTCATTTCCATTTCAGGACTTCCAACGGTTGTAACTTACCATACAACTTTTGGTGCTCGGCCTTAACTTGCAAACACGTGACACATTGTTCAACATACTTTACAACATCACGTTTCATGCCCAGCCACCAATACTCTTTCTTCAAATCAAGATACATTTTCGTCGCGCCCGGATAAATGGAATACTTTGACTTATGTGCTTCATCAAGTAGCACTCGTCGGGAATCTCCCATTCTAGGCACCCACACCCTTCCTTGAAAAGATAACAAACCATGCGGACCTAAGGTAATAAACTCCATTTGGCCCACGATTCGTTCCTCATGTTTGTTGTTAACAAAAGCTTCAATTTGTATCTCACCAAGCTTTACAAGAAAATCGTTAGTAATAATAATGCGTAACGATCCTACTCGCATCGCCGGATGTTGACTCTTCCGACTTAACGCATCTGCAACCAAGTTCGCCTTACCCGGATGATAAAGTATTTCATAATCATAATCTTTTACCACATCCATCCACCTACGTTGTCGATAATTCAAATCTCGTTGATTAAAACGATGTTTTAAGCTCTTGTGATCCTAATATATCGTACATTTGACACCGTACAAATAATGGCGCCAAATTTTTAACGCATGAACAACCGCCGCCAACTCAAGATCATGAGTCGGATATCTCGTTTCGTGTTCCTTTAATTGTCTAAAGGCGTAAGCGATGACTTTACCTCTTTGCATTAGAACACATCCGAGCCCATTTAAAGACGCATCACAATAAACTGTCATGTCTTCTACCCCTTCCGGCAATACTAACACCGGAGCTTGACATAACTTCTCTTTTAACAATTGAAAAGCAATTTCTTGCTCGTTCTCCCAAGTAAATCTCGCGTTCTTTCTCGTCAACTTCGTCAAAGGAGAAGCGAATTTAGAAAAGTCTTGGATAAACCGACGATAATAACCGGCCAATCCGAGAAAACTTCAGATTTCCGTAGGCGTAGTCGGTCATCCCCAACTTTTTACCGTCTCAATCTTCCCCGGATCTACTTGAATACCATATTTGTTCACAATATGGCCAAGGAATTGAACTTCCCTTAGCCAAAATTCACATTTGGAGAATTTTAAACGTCTTCAACACACCACGCAAATGATATTCATGCTCCTTCATACTCTTTGAATAGACAAGTATGTCGTCAATGAACACAATCACCGACTTATCCAACATAGGTTGGCACACTTGGTTCATAAGATCCATGAATGCCGCCGGTGCATTCGTAAGACCAAAAGGCATAACTACAAACTCAAAATGCCCATAACGTGTTTGAAAGGCTGTTTTCTCAATATCTTCCTCACGGACCCGCATTTGGTGATAGCCGGACTGTAAGTCAATTTTAGAAAAATAAGTCGCGCCTTGGAGTTGATCAAATAAATCGTCAATCCGAGGCAATGGATAACGATTCTTGATCGTCACTTTATTCAACTCTCGATAATCGATGCACATTCGCATACTACCATCCTTCTTCTTCACGAATAAAATCGGAGCGCCCCATGGTGAAGCACTCGGTCGAATAAAACCCTTTTCAAGCAACTCTTGCATCTCCGTTGGTGCTAAACGATAAGGAGTTTTAGCAATGGGAGTAGCACCCGGAACCAACTCAATGCGAAATTCAACTTGTCTTTCCGCCGGAACACCCGGTAATTCATCCGGAAAAATGTATTCGAATTCACTAACCACCAAAATTTCACAAATGGATGGTGGCTCTTCACGAGTATCAACTACATGAGCAAGAGAAGCCATGCCACCACTAACAAGAAAAAGACGTGCCCGTGCATAAGTGCATAATGGCACAAGTCTTCTTCGTTTTTCGCCATGAATAATTAACTCTCCCCCACTAGGGGTCTTCACACGAATAGACTTTTCATGGCATGCAATGTTGGCTCTATAACGATCGAGCCAATCCATACCAACAACAATATCGAATTCACCCAAAGTCATCGGGATAAGATCAATTTTAAACGTTTCGAAACCAAACACAATATCACAATCCTTACAAACATCAATCCCTAGCACCGTCTTACCATCCGCTGTTTCAACTTCTACCGGATGACTTAACTTAGCTAGCGGTTTATCATGCTTAGAAACAAATCTCGGAGATACAAACGATAAATTAGCATCGCTATCAAAAAGGATCCTTGCCGGATTAGAGTTAGCCATGAAAGTACCTGATACAACTTTGTAGGATTGTTTGGCTTCATCATTGGTCATCAAGTAGTTGCGACCCCTAGCCGTACCCGCCACTTTCTCTAACCTCTTCACTTGATCACCATACAAATCGGGACACTCCGTCTTTCGGTGCCCTTCTTTTTGACAATTGAAACACGTGATTTTGTTTGTAGGCGGTTTTGGGCATTCACGAGAGATGTGACCCTTTTGCCCACAATTATAACAAGTAGGGAGAAAACTTCTGGAACCACCTTTCTTCATGCTATTAACACTTTTGGAACCCTTATTGTTTTTCTTGTTGGAAAAGTTCGAATGACTCGAACCTTCAAATTTTCTCTTTGAGAAAGAGAAGTCGCTTCTTCTTGGAACCTCCGGCTCGAAACCCTGAGCCAATTCAAATAACTCGTCAAAAGACTTAGCCATTCCCCGACTAATCTTACCCTTCAACTCATCGCTTAGTGTACGATAAAAATCTAGAATCAACTTGTGATCATCACCAACATACTCTGGACAAAAACGGGTCTTTGCCAAGAAGGTAGACTTGAGAGTAACCAAGTCCAATGAACCTTGTCACAAATTGTGCAACTCGTCCCATATTCTATCAAGGTCGGAAGGAGTTCGGTATTCTTTGAAAAATTCCTTTTTAAACTCTTCCCACGTCAAGCTCATGCATTGCTCTTTCCCATATAATCGGATTTTATCGTCCCACCACAACTTGGCCTCTTCACGCAACATACTAGAACCGTACTTGGTTTTCTTCTCGGGAGGACACTCCGCGGTACGGAAAGCCCCCTCGATGACAGAGATCCAACATGTGCTTTTCAACGGATCCCTTACTCCATTAAACATAGGAGGTTGAGCATCCTTGAAATTTTTGTAATGGAAGTCTCGCCTTCCATGCCCACCACTACCATTACCCCCCTTCGCCCCGAGGATGAATGTTTCTAGTAATGCCTCTTCAATCATGGCATTCATTCGCTCATTGATTAACTCGGTTACTTGCCCATCAACCGATTCTTGGAAAACCTTTCAGACATCCTCAAGAAATTCCGCTCTTTGCTTTTTAATGATGGCCTCAACCTTGGCCGTAAACTCGAGGTCCTAATCGGACCTCCTTCATGGTTCTCGGGTCCATTTCTCGTCTTCATACTATAAAACGAAAATAGATTAAACAATGAAACGAAAGGATACGACATAATATTCATGTACACCTCACCGCCCCATCTTGCTCAACAATCGTCGTACATCGCTTGTTTGACACGATTTGAACCCGTAACAATGGTAGCTAATCATTATTACGCGAGTGTAACGACCCGGCCAAAATGTCATTGACGGCGTCTTTAACTTAGGTCCCGTTACGTGGTCATAATCCCTATACGAGATGCGTTTGACCAAAATTATGTCGCATTCGTTTGAAACGTACAAGACTTGCAAAGTTTAGTTTACCAAACGGTTCGACAACAAGTTTGAGTTTACAAAAGTAGTAATGTATAAATGAATATAACTTGCGACATAATTAGTTGAAAATCACGGTTGCTATAAATAGCGTAAGTATGTATGCTTGACTCCAAGCAAGTAATCAAAGTGTATGCATGTATGCTTGACCCCAAGCAAGTATGAGTATACACGGAAGCATGTATCAAATAGCCATTCATGAACCTGAGAAACATATAGAAAACTGTCAACGAAAAACGTTGGTGAAATCATAGGTGTTTGTAATCGTTGTTTTTGAACCACAAGATTTTGTATAGTTGATTATCCAAATCATTTGCATTCCAAAAGTATGTTTGCGAGCACCCAATTATCAAGACTTAACTGTTTTGCACCCTGTTGCGTAGTGTTAGAACATACACTAAACCCGAAAATATATTTCATCCGCTAACAGTAGCGAACCGTCCAAATGAGGCTCGTCAAGCCCATGTGATCACATAATATAAGTTCTCGCTTACACCCTGCAAGTGTAACTAATGATAATCGAATTGAGCCTTTTTGTTCTAATTCGCTGTGGAATGTTTGTTTCCGTACTTGTGTTCAAAGTATAAAAGTATGTAGTATAAAACTGTATATGTTTCTCATCCCATGATTTAAAAGTATAAAAGTTGTTGAAAGATGGGACTATGATCTCACCTCGAGTGCACGAGTATAAATGTAAAGTAAACGTGTGCATGAAAGTTGTTTAGCCTTGACCTAAACAAGTAAGTTGCATCAATTAACCGGTTATGACACAAGGTCGGGCGAAATGTGTTCAATTAGTCATATGGCTCGTTACGACTCGATTATATAGCATGTGAATCAAGTTGTCAAGTTTCATGCAAGAATCAAGTATAAAAGGGGATTAGAACGATTGCATAAGTTTTTGGTTAAGTTTGACTAAAAGTCAAACTTTGGTCAAAGTCAAAGTTAACGAGGTTGGGTCGGGTATTCGACGATTTTTCTAAGTTATATAATCATATGCGAGCATGTTGGCCAAGTTTCATGTTAATCGGAGGTGCGTAGCATAGTTAGAATTAAACGAAAATGACAATTTTGGACAGCCCCTGATAGATCATCTGGACGGCGTCCAGAATGGCTGGACGGCGTCCAGCAGTGAAGGGTGGGATGGCGTCTAGAATATGGGACGACGTCCCAATGAACTACAGGTTGCTGAAGCTGAAATTTGACAAGTCTCGAACCAAACTCATTTCAAACACAACATATGAACCGAAAACACGCAAGACACGTATCTTATATCGTTGGAAAGGTATTTTGACGAGGAATATAACTAAACACATATCATCAAACAAATACATCATTTAATGACCAAATCCTCATCGAATGATTGTTAAAAGTTCATCATTGATGTTTCAAGTTCGTAAAACGAATTTTATGATTCGGGCAACCAATTTACATGTATTATATGCCGTTTTAAAGATAATTTAACATACATTGCAATTAAACACTTTCTAACAACGTCTCATGGCATTCAAGGCATCAAAAATTCATTTTAAAAGCTATCAAACCCTAGCCAAGAATCACAAAATCAATAATCATGTTAATGCAAGGTTTTCATGTCATCCAACATACCAAAACGAAGCTAATGATGCTAGTAACACCTTTAACACACAAGGTTTAACATCTAACAATAGTTAAACAATCTAAAATCAAAGATTTAACAAACCCATTTCAAGTGTTCATGCTAGTTTATGCAAAACAACAAGATCGAGCAAATAAATCACATATTCATGCTAGACTCGAGCCATAGACACTAACTAACACCATTTCAAGTCTAAAGGTCTAATTTATGAAAAATTAGAGATTTTGAAAAGCTTACCTCAAGCTATGAAATTGGTACCAAATTGAAGAGGATGAAGAGTGGATCACGAATATGTAATTTGTTTTGATGTTTGCTTGCTTGAATTGAAATAGATGATTTAATGAATTAGGTGAGATGAGTGTTCTTGTAACTAGAGAGAAAAGATGTGGTGGGGAGGTAGAAGTGAATGAGTGGAGATGAGATGGGGTTTGACTAGTTGACCTAGTCACTAGTTTGGCCCATTGACAACTTTGGTCCCTCGAGTTTGAAAGCGGGTGCGTGAATTATCAAACGAATTATTTTAAGTATGCGAGAATAAACGAGAGATGTTATAATCAAATCACGGAAATATTAAGAACGTTAGTTACGAAAGATAGGAATTTAGATAACGAAAGACATTATCAAAAAAAAAACGGTGTTAAAATAAATTTAACGGAAAAACGCGGGATGTTACAGCGAGCACGTCGCATTAACTCGCTAGTACAACAACTATCTTGCTTGATGATTGCAAAACACAACACAAAACAATTAGCGCATAGTTAGTTCACCTAAACCTAGGCACTAACCAATCCCCGGTTCGACCCGTATCCTACAAGTCCCGCATAACGTGCATACACAATAAAGTCTAAGTCTAGGCACTTATCTCAAGTTGCCTAAATCCCTTACACCATGCTATGATACCACTTGTAACGACCCAAACCTCGTTATACCAAAATATGATCCCAAAAAAAAAAAATTCTGTTTCAACACATCTGGACGGCGTCCAGCTATCTGGACGGCGTCCAGCTCTGAAGGTTGGGACGGCGTCCAAGCATATTGGACGGTGTCCAAATGAACTGAAAGTTTCTGCTCCCTGGGTCCAACTTACATGAGCGGAAATTCCGCTTCCTGACACTATTAAACGAAACGCTTTTCACAACATGTTAACATAATTAAAACTAAGGAGTTTCTACAATAAAACCAAGTTTTACAACATCGTGCCCACATCGGCCGTTTTACGAGTTTCGTTCAAAAATACAAGTTTCGACCATTCAAGTTTAATTTCCAAACGGCACTAGAGCATGGTGTTTGGGGTTAAACTACCCAATCTTGGCCGAACTTCCAAAAAGCTAATCCCTCGAGATTCACTAATCCAACCGAATACCTTTGCCCTTATCCACACTGGAGCCTAAAAAGGTAAACAACGAGAGGGTAAGCAAAACGCTTAGTGAATGCAATAAGTATTTATATATATATATATATATATATATATATATATATATATATAACCTACTTACTTGCAATCACTACACAATTACCTCATACACGCTAGCATTTAAATTAGCATACCATCGCAAAGTATAACGCTAAATCTCCGGTAACACAAGCTAGCACATCAATAGCATATAACACGAACAAATATAATATGCTACACTACATCTCTTAACCATGGTTAACCAAAACACAAGGGAACGATTCTCGCGAATGAACCGCTAGCCACGCGGTGACGCGGACACCACTAGTATGCATCACTAGTCCCTTAGGTGGTATCGACGCCCAAACTTTAAACCCACCCGTCACGTGAAATGTGGTATCGAACGCCCGAACTTTAAACCCACACTTCACGCCCGCACACATACATATGATATGGTATCGAACGCCCGAACTTTAACCCATATCACATGCCACACATGAAGATGAGGTATCGAACGCCCGAACTTTAAACCCTCATCCCATGCCTACGTGATGTGGTATCGCATACCCGAACTTAAAACCCACATCGCCTTTCGCACAAGTAAATACATTACATATACACATGTATAATTATTCCACTCACCTTATCGTCTTTTGGTGAATGATAATTCGAGCTCGTAACCTTCAACGTAACGTACCTATTACATTATGCACAATATTAATCATACATTCAAGTTGGTGAACCAACTCACTCACCACTCAAGTGTCATTTTGACCCATCTCAAGGTTAACGCACTCATTTGGGTCACTTTCATACCCAAATACACCCATTTACTTTAAACACTAAGTGTGCTAGTGATTTACTAACATTTAAGACCCATATACACAATTTAACATTTCAAAACCCTATGTTAGTCGTCTTTGAGTCCTCATGACCCAAACTTACCCCAAAACCCCCAAAACACTAACAATTGGGTTTATGTTCATTACTAACCCAAACCCTAACCCTTAAACAATTAAAACAAGGAAATCAAGGTTAAGACTTACCACTACAATCAAAATGTAGCTAGGGACTAGATGAACAACTTTAGAACTCACACTAATCCCTGATTCGACCTTCTTCTTCCTTGATTTGAGCTCTCTCACTCTATATCTTTCTCTCTCTAGAAATTAAGTGGAAAGGGATAAGGTTGGTGAAAGTGGTCTAAATGAGGCTCCCCCAACTGATCTAGTGCCTTAAATTCGTCCACAAAGTGAAAATACCAAAATACCCCTTTGTAATATCTAAAAACAAAACAGCTGGCTCGCCAGTTCATCTGGACGGCGTCCAGAATACTGGACGGCATCCAGCCCTTCAATAAAGGACGGCGTCCCACCATTTGGACGGCTTCCCAACCTTATGTGAAAACAGGATCTTACATCATGACAGAAGATCCGTTCTTGTTCTTCCTATAAATCATAACAACGGTCAACTTTCGATGTTCTTCACTGCAAACATCGCTGGTTGAAACTCATATCTGGTCATCGTGACTCAAGAACCCAAATCCATTCATCTTGACTTCAAGAACCCAGATCCGTTTAGCGTGATTTCGGTTAATCGATTAACAATTTACGTATCCGAGTACAACTAATGAATGGTTGTGGTTCGAGATCGTCACTTTCATCGGAGTAATCGATGGGTTGGTCACGAAATCAATTTTGTTTTTTTTGTTTTTTGAAATATAATTTGATATCAGAATCATGTTTGTGAATTAAATAGTAAAATGTTCACATGAACAAGGATGTGATCAATTTAATCATTACAATCAGTTTCCATAAGTGATGGTGAAGATTCAAATGGATGGATGATCAGTGTTAAATCAAAGTTGTTAATTATGTTTTTACATTTTAATTTCTGGGTTCTTTTAATTTTACTTTTCCAGATATATGTGTGATGTGATCGAAATAAAAGCATGATCATGAAATCTGTTTATATCAAAATAGCCCACCGATTTTTGATTTGCTGATATCCATCGATTTCTGATACAGTGGTTTTTAGTGTTTGTGCTTGTGAATTAGGTATAAAATGAGGAAAAAATGAGGAAGAAGGTGACTTGTGTCTTATTAGTATGATAACAAATTAAATTAAATAAAAAGTGATATGGAAATGAAAATCCAATGTGACATGACAACTCAACGCCAACTCTGATGACACGCCATCTAGTGTTTTGATTGCAGGTTAGAAAAGTATAATCGTTTATATTGGTACACTTTTTGAAATTATATAGCCTACAGTGAAATTTTTTTGGGATAAAACCTACAATGGGATAAAACGAAAAGTATATAGTCAATCTTGTCTTTATTACTTTCAAAGAGTTTTTGCAAAGATGATTCACCCATTATGATTTTTCAATTGTATTGATTATTATATCTATTATCCCTCTTGTTAATCTGCCACCGGATGATCTTTACTTTTTCTCTAAAATTTTAGTATTTATAATTCTATCATCAAAGTACTTATCTATTTATTGATATATATGAATTCTGATTTATGTTATTGTTTGTTTTAATTTTGATAATAGAAGATGTCAAATTTATCAAAGTTTGAATTTGTTCCACTGGAAGTAACAAGAAAGAATTATATGTCATGGTCATTGACGTAGAAATCAATTTTGAATCAATGGGTATTTTAGAAACTATAAATGAAAACATCACTTGTTCTTAACAAGACAAAGCAACACAAAGTTCTTTAATTCGTAAACACATTGATAACATTTTGAAAAATTATTATCTCACCACTAAAGATCCAAGTGTTTTGTGGCAAATAACCAAAATCAAATTTTACAGTCAAAAGGAAGTTTACTTCCCGCTACTATAGAAGAATGGACTAAAACAAGAAAAAGGTCCAACTATAATCCATGAAAATAATGCACCTTGGGTTGCACTAATGAAGGAAGGGTATATCAAAAGTGACAGAAAATAACATATACCTCCAAGATTCTTTTCATTTACTCAATATCTCATTAAGGATAATCAGATTGAAATAAGATATGTTTAATCTAGCAACAACTCTGACGATCTTTTCACTAAAGCACTACCAACTGCCATTTTCCGAAAACATGTTCACACTATTAGTATGAGGCATGTTCAGAAGATGTAACAGCTAAAAAATGTCTACATTAGGGGGAGTCAACTCCATGTTACATTCTTTTTTCCTTAGCTAAAGTTGTTTTTCACTGGTTTTTTCTTTAGCAAAATTTTTAACAAGGCAGTACAAGTTGATCTTTAATGGAAACAAAATTGTCATTCAAGAGAGAGTGTTATGATTAAACCATGTGCCCACAATATATCTAGGTGGATGATTCAATTTTGTGACACCACATTTTATTACTATTTCAATTTGCTTATTCTTATAACTAGTTGTGGAGCCCTCGCTTCGTGTCGGAGGCTCCGTTTTGAATGCGAGTTAAAAAAAAATATTTATCTATTTTGTAAAAAAGAATTTTTTTCGACATCTAACATTGAAGGGTTGTTCCTTTTGCGAAAGTTGTTTCTTTTAGCGTTTTTTTTTTTTATTTTTATTTTATGTTAGTTGATCTTTTTTGACATCTTTTGGTAGCATTGAAGGGTTGTTACTTTTATGAAAGTTGTCTCTTTTCCTTTTATGAAAGTTGCCTCTTTTATTGTTAAGGGGGAAGGAAAAAAAAGGTAGTTGATTTTTTTGTAGAAACTTTTTTTTTCGACATCTTTTGGTAACATTGAAGGGTTGGTTCTTTTACGAAAGTTACTTCTTTTATCGTTGGAGACAAAAAAAAGTGAAATGACAAAAATACCCCTGATTGCTATTGATAAATAGTGAAATAGTGTTTTGTCTAATAAATATAAATATAAATATAAATATAAATATGGCAATAACCTTTGTCAAAGATGAATAGTAGTTGTATAGTGATCTTTGTACTATAAATAGGCTATACATGTAATGTAATGTAATTCTTTGATCTTGCACCTTTCACTACTTTCATAATAGAAATATTACTTCTCCTTCTTTCTTTATTCTTATAATAATAAGTAGAAATCTTGTTGCAAAGATTAGGCCATAAAAGTTGTTACATACAACTAAAAATCATAAAACTTTTTTTTTATTATTATTATTATTATTATTATTATTATTATTATTATTATTATTATTTTAACAGTCATTAATTCTCATTTAATTATCATTCAATTTGAGTTACAGGTATACTCTATAAATTTAAATTATATTAATTATTCATTTAGATTACATTATTAGTTTAAAACTCATTATATAATAGTCTTCTATATTAATACGGTATAATTGTAAAGAGAGTTGATCCGTACACCACTTTGTTTTTGTCATACACCACCAAAACAATTATTTAGACAGTTTTACCCTTCCTTTGAGAAGTTAAGGGGAGTTGGTGGTAAACAAAAGGAAGGGTAAAAATGTTCAAAAAATTTATTTAGTGGTGTATGGCAAAATAGAGATGGTGTACGGATCAACTCCCAATTGTAAAGTATCAAAACTATCTACTATATCATTATCATTTAAACATAAAATGTAGATAAAATTGTCAAAATAACCCATGCAAAAACAGTCCTTAAAGACATTACTATTATTATTATTATTATTATTATTATTATTATTATTATTATTATTATTATTATTATTATTATTATTATTATTATTATTATTATTATTATTATTATTATTATTATATTATTATTATTAATTATTATTAATCAATCTATATACTAAGGTGGTGTTTGTTTTCCTGTCTGCAGACCTTATTATGTCTTATGTCTGCGCGCCCGCAGACGTTTTTACTGCAGACAGTTTGTTTTTCTGAAGACATAAGATAAAATTATGTCTTATTATGTCTGCAGCCTCGCAGACTTAGAAATGTGCTTCTAAGTGCTGCAGACAGAATTAAGTTATGTTGCAGACCTAAAAACAAACAGTCTTCATTATTCAGCATACAGACCTTCAGACCATATCTTCTTTACAGACATGGTCCGCAGATCTTCAGACAAAAACATCTTAAAAAACAAACAGCGCCTAAATCACCGTAATTTTCTCTTTAATCCTATTGCCCATAACCTCTTACCGCCACTGTTATACTGTTCCACCACTGTCATACAGTTTCACTTCATCTATTCAAATCTACACTTAAAATCCCATCCACCTTCCTCTTGCCTCTTCTCATCTACCACTAACCATCTATCCTATCTTCTTAACCTCCACAAACGAAACGGACCGATAAGCAAAAAAAAAAAAAAAAAAAAAAGTTTACATCATCAAATTATGAATCCAGACTACTTCATCTCCAACCCTCTTCGTCGTCGCTGCCGTTTGCGTTCCCGTCGACGCTGCCGTTTGCATCGTCGCCGTTGTAATTGCTATCAATGCCTTTCACCAATCAAGCTACTCGGCTCTGTTTCACATACATAACAACAGGTAGATATATCTACTAATTCTCTTAACTTTCACTTAAAACTACACACTATTTGTTTAATTCGTCATTATAGACCGTTAATATATCCCTAATTTCATCAAAGTTTTTAAAATTTTATTAATTATGCCCAGATCCAATACTTTGAAAAGTATTTCGATGATAAATTTAAATACAAGTAAAATATTTGCTATCAATTCACTTAAAATGTTGTCTTATTCGATTTTGAATAATTTGCTTTGAAATTGTGATTTATTGGCATGTTCTTCTTCCACTGCGAAGCCTCTCCTGAAGTCCACTACTAAATGAGGTATAACAATATATATATATATATATATATATATATATATATATATATATATATATATATATATATATATATATATATTGGTAGAATCAAGAGGGAACTAACATTCGGGGAAGGGGGAAGCAAAAACTTTTTTTTTTTTTTCGTTTTTTGAAAAAACTTTGTTCACGAACATTATAGATGAGATGAAAATATGAACATTTAGTAGAGACACTTTGTGATAAATGTTTTTATTTTGGCGGGAAAGCGCTCGAAGAAGTAATATATAACAATTATCGTGTTTTTCGAGCGTATTTTGAGGTTT
This sequence comes from Rutidosis leptorrhynchoides, assembly GCF_046630445.1. Lineage (NCBI taxonomy): Eukaryota > Viridiplantae > Streptophyta > Magnoliopsida > Asterales > Asteraceae > Rutidosis > Rutidosis leptorrhynchoides. Next base: position 720,544,333 of record NC_092333.1, read on the forward strand.
TAGCTATTGGGGTTTAGATATTAGGGTTTAGATTCAGGATTTAGATTGAGTTTTTAACACGAACGGTTTAGAGTTTAGGGTTTAGGGTTTGGTGTTTTGGGTTTATGGAATAAACCCAAAACACCAAACCCTAAACCCTAAACTCTAAATCGGGCTAAATTTTACTTCACAAAACATGAAAAAAAAAAACGTTCATATTCTTCACGAACAATATTATCTTGAATGTTATTTTTGTCGATCGTTTTCCCGCCTAAATAATAACATTCATCACGAAGTGTCTCTTCTAAATGTTCATATTTTCGTGTGATCTTGATGGCGGAAAAAAAAAATTCAAAAAAAATGAATTTTTTTTTTGCTTCCCCCCGATTGCTGCCTGATAATGCTAAAAACGAACATATATTTCATAGCATTATTCCTCAAGAAAGACAAGCTTTTAGTTGCAATTGTTCTATTTACAAGTGATATTCGTTTAAATAATAAAAGGTGAAGACAAAAGACAGATTCGACGAATTGAAGACGCAAACGACCAAAAAGCTCAAAAGTACAAAAGACAATCAAAAAGGTTCCAATTATTGATAAGAAACGTCTCGAAATCACAAGAGTACAAGATTCAAAACGCAAAGTACAAGATATTAAATTGTACGCGAGGACGTTCGAAAATCCGGAACCAGGACTAGAGTCAACTCTTAACGCTCGACGCAACGGACTAAAAATTACAAGTTAACTATGTATATAAATATAATATAATATATAATTAATTATATTAATTATATATATATTATATATATATATTAAAAACCGTCGGCAGCAGGAAACTCCAAGGGTGTGAGCTGTAAATATCTCTCCGCGACTCGCGGAGTTTTAAGGCCATTTTGCCGCGAGTCGCGGAGCCCCAATTTTCAACCCTGGCTATAAAGCAACCCGAATTCTGATCAAAATCATCATCCTTTTTCTCTTCCTCTTCAACGTAAATATATTTATATATATAATTTATATTTTAATTTTAATTATAATTCTAATAATAAGGGTATGTTAGCGAATGTTGTAAGGGTGTAAGTCGAAATTCTGTCCGTGTAACGCTACGCTATTTTTAATCATTGTAAGTTATGTTCAACCTTTTTATATTAATGTCTCGTAGCTAAGTTATTATTATGCTTATTTAAAACGAAGTAATCATGATGTTGGGCTAATTACTAAAATTGGGTAATTGGGCTTTGTACCATAATTGGGGTTTGGATAAAAGAACGACACTTGTGGAAACTAGACTATGGGCTGTTAATGGGCTTTATATTTGTTTAACTAAATGAAAGTTTGTTAATGTTAATATAAAGATTTACAATTGGGCGTCCCTATAATTTACCATATACACTCGATCGGACACGATGGGCGGGGTATTTATATGTACGAATAATCGTTCATTTAACCGGACACGGGAATGGATTAATAGCCACTAGAATAATCAAAACAGGGGTGAAATTACATTCAAGGGTAATTGGTGTAATTGTTAACAAAGTAGTAAAACCTTGGTTTACACGCAGTCGATAACCTGGTGTATTCATTAAACAAAGTATTAAAACCTTGTTACAATTCGAATCCCCAATTAGTTGGAATATTTAACTTCGGGTATAATAATAATTTGTCAAGGACACTTGCAATTTATATTTATGACTGATGGACTGTTATGGACAAAAACCAGACGGACATATTGAATAATTCAGGACAAAGGACAATTAACCCATGGGCATAAAACTAAAATCAACACGTCAAACATCATGATTACGGAAGTTTAAATAAGCATAATTCTTTTATTTCATATTTAATTTCCTTTATTTTATATTTAATTGCACTTCTAATTATCGCACTTTTATTTATTGTTATTTTATTTAATCGCACTTTTAATTATCGTACTTTTAATTATCGCAATTTAATTTTATCGCATTTTTATTATTCGCAATTTCATTATCGTTATTTACTTTACGCTTTAATTTAAAGTCTTGTATTTATTTTATATTTTACGTTAGGTTTTAACTGCGACTAAAGTTTTAAAATCGACAAACCGGTCATTAAACGGTAAAAACCCCCTTTATAATAATAATATTACTTATATATATATATTTGTATTTTTATAAAAGTAAACTAATATAGCGTTGAGTTTTGTTTAAAGATTTCCCTGTGGAACGAACCGGACTTACTAAAAACTACACTACTGTACGATTAGGTACACTGCCTATAAGTGTTGTAGCAAGGTTTAAGTATATCCATTCTATAAATAAATAAATATCTTGTGTAAAATTGTATCGTATTTAATAGTATTTTCCTAGTAAAATAATAACTATTTTATATACTACCCCGCTGCACATCAAGTATTTTTGGCGCCGCTGCCGGGGACTTATCTTAAAAGCCGGAAGCGCAACGCTAATATATATATATATAAAAAAAAAAAAAAAGATTTTTATCTACTTTTATTAAAATTCATTTTTGTAAAAATACGTTTTAATTATTCAAAAATATAAAAAGACAAACAAAAATATAAGTATTTTTAGGATTTTGTTAAATATTTAAGTTTTATAAGTTTCTTTATTTTTATTTTAGTTTATAAAAATATAAGTTTTAATTTTAATATCTTTTAATTATTTAAAAAACAGAAAACAAAATAAAAAAAAAAAAAAAATAAAGAAAAACGCGTAAAAAGTGAAACCTGTCAGCTCAAATTCTGAACCCCGCGACTCGCGGGGTTTTCTTCTCTCTTTGCCGCGACTCGCGGAGGGTTTCTGACACACGGACAAAACCCTAATCAAGCATTGATTACGGGTTTTAATTTATTATTATTATTATTAAAACTTAATTATTATTATTATTATTATTAGTTTTAGTTTTAATTTTACTTTTTATTTAATTTATGTATTTTGTTTAATTAGTTTTATTAAAATTGTAAAATTAGTAGTTTTAATAAAATAAATAATATAAAAATAATATTTTTAAAAAAATTGTACTTTTTACAACTTTTTGTATATTTTTATATTTTGTACCTTTTTAATCGTTGTAGCATAATATTTGTATTTTTAACTCATAATTAATTTTAAACTTAGTTTTTGCTATAGTTATTTTTACTCCTAGATTTTTAGGCTTTGCCGTAGAATTCCTTAAGTGCTTTTTCTTTAGACTAAAATTTAGGTGCTTTAGAATTTTGCGACGCCTTTTTAAGTTTTAGTTTCTTTTTAAGTTATTTCCATTTGGGATTTAGTTTTTCCCTGTAAGCTTTAATATTTTTAGACCTTTTACTATGTATCAATTATCATTCCAATTAGTAATTTCAATTTGCGATTATAATTTTAAGTTAGTTGTAGTAATAAGGTTAAATTAGTAAAGTATTTTTAAGTTTTTATAAGTTTCTTTTATTTTTCCGTCACCTTTTATTTTTTCAACCATTTTTCTTTTTCGACCTTTTGCGACGAACTCTTTGTCTCTCTTATTTCTCGCCATTCTAGTTTTTAGGACTTAGATTTTTATTCTACTTCTTATCTAAATTTCTTAAAATTACGAAAATTTATTTTGAGTAGTTAAATTGATAGACATCAAAATTTTCTGGTTCGTAGTAATAGTTGGATTTGTACGTGGACCGGGTTATTGGAGCCAAACAGTCCTCAATTATATTGAGACCAAACGAATCCTGCCCCTCTGCTGCATCTTTTGGCTATTCGAAACGTGGGCAAAATCAGAAAAGTCTATTGATTGGATAACTTATTATAATTTTTCTTTCCTTTTAAAAACTAATAGGATATTCAGTGAATGCACCGAGCAAGACGTTCATCACCTTTTGTACGTTCACCACCTGTAACTAGATCAAGACATCGTTTAACAAATATAACCGCCGTTGATTTTTCTTTAGAATCGTCATCCAGTCGACCAAGTACTTCAACTCAAATTTCCGATAATCCATTTTTTGAACCTAACCTCACAATTGATAATCCAGAAAATATTCAGGAACGGTTCATAGATCCTGAACCATTAAACTTTCCTCCGGAACCACCAATCATTCAAACAGAGATTGTTGAGGAACGAACTATTAAATCAGAATCATCTAGTGATACCGATTCAACAAATTCAATTATGGAGAATCTGGAACCTTTAAGTATGGAAGACCGAATGAGAGCTAAACGCACTGGCCAAGGTCACGCAATTACTCATCCAGACATTAATGCGCCAGATTATGAAATCAAAGGACAAATTCTACACATGGTGACTAATCAATGCCAATTTAGTGGTGCGCCGAAGGAAGATCCAAATGAACATCTACGTACCTTTAATAGGATCTGCACACTATTTAAAATCCGAGAAGTGGAGGATGAACAGATATATCTCATGTTATTTCCCTGGACTTTAAAGGGAGAAGCCAAAGATTGGTTGGAATCGTTACCTGAAGGGGCGATTGATACATGGGACGTTTTAGTTGACAAATTTCTTAAACAATTCTTTCCCGCATCTAAAGCCGTAAGACTTCAAGCAGAAATTGTTACGTTCACACAGAAACCAAATGAAACTCTATATGAGGCGTGGACAAGATATGGAAAGTTGTTAAGAGGATGTCCGCAACATGGTTTAGACACCTGTCAAATAGTACAAATATTCTACCAAGGATGCGACATCACTACAAGAAAAGACATAGATATAGCAGCTGGTGGTTCTATTATGAAGAAAACCGAAACTGATGCTTACAAAATTATTGATAATACTGCTTCCCACTCACATGAGTGGCACCAAGAAAAAGATATCATTAGATCATCTAAAGCAGCTAGAGCCGATTCTAGCCATGACTTAGATTCCATTTCCGCAAAGATAGATGCTTTCGAGAGACGAATGGAAAAGATGACTAAGGATATTCACTCAATACGAATTAGTTGTGAACAGTGTGGAGGACCACATTTGACAAAAGATTGTCTCAGTATTGAATTAACAATGGAACAAAGAGAGAATATTTCATACATAAACCAAAGGCCTGGAAATAATTATCAGAATAATTATCAACCGCCAAGACCGATTTACAATCAAAACCAGAATTATAACCGAAATATTCCATACAACAACCAACAAGGTCCTAGCAATCAACAAATATCCAACAATACTTACAATCAGCAAAGACCGAATTTTCAAAACAAACCACCACAACAAACCGATGATAAAAAGCCGAATTTAGAAGATATGATGACAAAGCTAGTTGAAACTCAAACGCAGTTTTTCACATCTCAAAAACAAACAAATGAACAAAATGCTCAAGCATTTAGAAATCAACAAGCTTCTATTCAAAATCTGGAACAAGAAGTGAGTAACCTAGCAAGGTTAATAGGTGAAAGAAAACCGGGAAGTCTACCTAGTGATACAAATGCTAACCCCCGGAATGAAACAGCTAAAGCTATTACCACAAGAAGTGGTACAACACTTAAACCACCTGAAATACCTGTAACTTCTGATGAAACTATTCCTACTACACAAGAACCACAACCTGATCAAGATAAGGAAAAAGAACCGGTAGTTGAAAAGGTTAATGAAGATAACACAGTTAAGGATAAACCTTATGTTAAACCATACCAACCACCACTTCCTTACCCGAGTAAAATGAAGAAGGAAAAACTTGAAGCCGAGCAATCCAAATTCTTGGATATGTTTAAACAGATAAATGTAAATCTTCCTTTCATTGATGTGATTTCAGGAATGCCAAGATATGCTAAATTCTTGAAAGATCTAATCACGAATAGAAAGAAAATGGAAGAACTCTCGGCTGTAACTATGAATGCTAATTGTTCAGCAGTGCTGTTGAATAAGATACCAGAAAAACTATCTGATCCAGGAAGTTTCACAATTCCATGTTTTCTGGGTAGTCTTAGTTCAATAGAAGCATTGACAGACTTAGGTGCTAGTATAAATCTAATGCCGTATTCACTATACGCTAAACTAGACCTTGGAGAATTAAAACCAACCAGAATAAGCATACAACTAGCCGATAGATCAATAAAATATCCTAGAGGGATAATGGAGAACATGCTAGTTAAAGTTGGTACTTTAGTATTCCCAGTAGATTTTGTTGTTTTAGACATGGAAGAAGATTCTCAAGTTCCTCTCATATTAGGAAGACCATTCTTAAACACGGCTAAAGCAATGATAGACGTGTTCGGTAAGAAATTGACCCTAAGTATAGAGGATGAGAGTGTTACCTTTTCAGTTGATAGAGCAATGCAACAACCACAATCTGCAGATGATACATGTTATTATATTCAAACTATAGATGCACATGCAGAATTATTAGAAGAATTTCCAGAATTACAAGGAACAGGAGAATGTTCTTTAGGAGAAGGTAATGAACCAATTGATGAAGCTGAAATGTTAGCTACACTTATAGCTAATGGATATGAACCAACAACAGAAGAAATTCAAATGCTAAAAGAAGAAGACAGATATCGATATAAATCATCGATAGAAGAACCTCCGAAATTAGAGTTAAAGCCACTTCCAAACCATTTGGAATACGCTTATTTACATGGTGAATCTGAATTACCTGTAATAATATCGTCTTCTCTTACTGAAAATGAGAAATCACAACTCATTTCTGTGTTGAAAGCTCATAAACCAGCCATTGCATGGAAGATTCATGATATTAAAGGAATAAGTCCTTCGTATTGCACACATAAAATCCTTATGGAAGAAGATCATAAAACGTATGTGCAACGCCAACGAAGACTAAATCCTAATATGCAAGATGTAGTTAAGAAAGAGATTATTAAACTGCTAGATGCAGGTTTGATATATCCAATTTCTGATAGTCCATGGGTAAGCCCAGTTCAATGCGTACCTAAGAAGGGTGGCATGACTGTCATCACAAATGAGAAAAATGAGCTTATTCCTACTAGGACTGTAACAGGATGGCGTGTATGTATTGATTATAGAAAATTAAATGACGCCACCAGAAAAGATCACTTTCCCTTACCTTTCATAGATCAAATGTTGGAAAGATTAGCCGGAAATAGTTACTATTGTTTCCTAGATGGATTTTCCGGATATTTTCAAATTCCAATAGCACCCGAAGATCAAGAGAAAACCACATTCACGTGCCCTTATGGTACTTTTGCTTACAAACGCATGCCATTTGGACTTTGTAACGCCCCTGCAACCTTTCAAAGGTGTATGATGGCGATTTTTCATGACATGATAGAAGAATGCATGGAAGTATTCATGGATGACTTTTCAGTCTTCGGTGATACATTTAAATCATGTCTAGTTAATCTGGAACGAATGCTAATTAGATGCGAAAAATCAAATCTAGTACTTAATTGGGAGAAATGCCATTTCATGGTTAAAGAAGGCATCGTTCTTGGACATAAAATTTCAAAAGAAGGAATTGAAGTGGATAGAGCTAAAGTAGATGTAATTGCTAAACTTCCACATCCCACCAATGTTAGAGGAGTTAGGAGTTTTCTAGGGCATGCCGGTTTTTACCGACGTTTTATAAAAGATTTTTCTAAAATTGCCACTCCTATGAATAAACTCCTAGAAAAGGATGCGCCATTCATCTTTTCAGATGAGTGTATCAAATCTTTTAATATTCTTAAAGAAAAACTCACTAATGCGCCGATCATGATAACACCAAATTGGAATCTACCATTTGAACTAATGTGCGATGCAAGTGATTTTGCAATGGGAGCCGTTTTAGGACAAAGGATTGAAAAACGATTTCAACCTATATATTATGCTAGTAAGACATTACAAGGAGCACAAACGAACTATACAACTACTGAAAAAGAACTCCTTGCTATTGTCTTTGCTTTTGACAAATTTCGATCATATCTCGTTCTAGCAAAAACGGTGGTCTATACCGACCATTCTGCTCTTAGATACCTATTTTCAAAACAAGATGCTAAACCAAGATTAATCCGTTGGATCTTACTCTTACAAGAGTTTGATATTGAAATCCGAGATAAAAAAGGAGCAGAAAATCTCGCCGCTGATCATCTTTCTCGTCTTGAAAATCCCGAATTAGAAGTTCTGAATGAATCGGCCATACAAGACAACTTTCCTGATGAATATCTATTGAAGATAGATTATAAAGAAATCCCATGGTTTGCAGACTATGCAAACTACTTAGTTTGTGGATTCCTTGAAAAAGGATTATCGTACCAAAGACGAAAGAAATTCTTCAGTGATATAAAACACTATTTCTGGGAAGATCCACATCTGTTTAAAAGTTGTCCCGATGGAATAATACGCCGATGTGTATTTGGAGATGAAGCTAGTAAAATTTTAAACCATTGTCACACAGGACCAACAGGAGGGCATTATGGGCCTCAACTAACAGCAAGAAAAATTTATGAAGCTGGATTCTATTGGCCTACAATTTACAAAGACGCACACCTTCTTTGCAAATCCTGTGATGCATGTCAAAGGGCCGGAAGAATAAGTCAACGTGATGAAATGCCACAAAATGTCATCCAAGTATGTGAAGTATTTGACATTTGGGGTATTGACTTTATGGGTCCATTTCCAAAATCTCATAATAATCTATATATACTCGTAGCCATTGATTATGTATCTAAATGGGCGGAAGCACAAGCTCTCCCAACTAACGATGCACGAGTTGTAGTCAACTTTTTAAAACGTCTTTTTGCAAGGTTTGGAACACCGAAAGCTTTAATAAGTGATCGGGGAACTCATTTTTGTAATAATCAACTTGAGAAAGTTCTTAAAAGATATGGAGTAACTCATAAAATCTCCACCGCATATCATCCACAAACAAGTGGACAAGTTGAAAATACAAACCGAGCTTTAAAACGTATTCTTGAGAAAACCGTAGGATCAAATCCAAAGGAATGGTCCATTAAATTGGAGGATGCACTCTGGGCTTTTAGAACAGCCTACAAAACTCCAATTGGAACCACACCTTTTAGACTTGTTTATGGAAAAGCATGTCATCTTCCAGTAGAAATTGAACACAAAGCATTTTGGGCTTTGAAAACATGTAATCTTGATTTACATGAAGCCGGACGTCTACGATTAAGTCAACTAAACGAATTAGAAGAATTAAGACATGAAGCATACGATAATTCGTTAATCTATAAAGAAAGAACGAAGAAATGGCATGATAAAAGAATCAGAAGTTCAAAAGAATTTAAAGAAGGAGACAGAGTTCTTCTTTTCAATTCACGATTCAAGCTATTTCCTGGAAAATTGAAATCAAGATGGTCTGGACCATTCATAGTCAAAAGAGTTTTCCCATACGGAACGATAGAATTAATAAATTCAAATGGGATTGAATTTAAAGTTAATGGTCACAGAGTTAAACATTACATACAGGGTCCGATGGAAGTCGACAACGAAGTTAATCACAATTTCGACACAACAGCTAACTAAGTGTGGGGAGAATCAAATCTTTAAAGGATAATATGTATTTCTGTTAGAGTTAGATTGTCTGTTTTCGTGTAGTTCTCGAAAATGGAACACGTATGGTCTTTCCCTAGCAGACCCTAAAGAACTAGTCTTCTCCCCCCATTCTGAATTTTTATTTTTTTTTAGGTTTTTACAAAATGAAGACTGCCTGTGAACTAAACCATGGTCTAATGCTACACGCTTTGATCACTAAACGTAATAATTACATACTACCAAGTGAAATAGTATCAGTAATCAGAGAAAGAATGGACGGAGTTAGAAAAGGATCCAGATGCGAAGATAATAAGTTACAATTTGGTAAAGGAAAATCAAAATCCGCAGCGAAAAGAAGAGCACGACACCTAGAAAAATGTCACAAATGCGGAAAATGGTCACATGGAGGTAAATGTTCAAATAATCAAACCTATTCAAATACCGAATTTGTTACTTTATGCAGAGACGGACCGTTCATATGTTTAGAAGAAAAGACAATGAATGCTCGAGGTTACGCTTATGCAGCCATGGAAAACCAATTAAACCGACTATCTTATGAATATAATAGATCATATAACTAAGAAATCTATTTCACAGGTATGTCTGTACAGTTTTTATTTTTATTTTTATTTTTAACCTTTTGATAATAAACGCTAATTTGTTCGCTAAAAAGTATTAAATTGGTATTGAATAAAATTAGGTTTGGCGACCGAAATTATTGATATCGTTCAAAAATTTATTACATCACTGCGAAATTTAACGTTTATTCTTAAGGTATAAATATCTTTAATCAATCAACCCAAAATATTTCAAAAATTCGTCATGAGTTAAATTAGGTCTTGGAACCGAAATTACTTTACCGAAAAGAGGGGCGCATATTTTTGATAATATTTGATTAATTAAAGTGGGATAAAAAGACAAAAAGATTTTTAATTTATTTTTTTACCATGTTTTTAAAATTAATATTTAAATCTTAAATTAATATTGTAAACTTTGTAAAAATAATATATTTAAAATTGTAAATATTTGAAAAATTAATATAAGTTTGGTATGAATTTATGAATTTTTAAATTAAGTTTGGTGTGAATTTTTAATTTTTAAAATATGAAATTTAAATTTTATGCATTTCAAATTTTAAGTTTGGTGTGAATTTTTAATTTTTAATTTTGAATTTTATATTTAAGTTGTGTGAATTTAAAAACAAAAATTTACTTTATCTCATTAAGTTAAAAATATGATTTTTAAAAATTCGTCGTAAGTTGAAGACTAGGTCTTTGAACCGAAATTGCTTTACCCGAGGGAGGGACGAGAACTTTTATTATCATTATTTTTAATCTTATTGATTTAAAGTATGCCAAAAACATTGAAAAAACCCAAAAATCTTAGCTTTTAAAACAATCGCTACAAAAAGACAAATTTTAAAATTTTGTCGAAGGACGGACTAGGACATCGATCCGAAACGACCTCGTCCTAAATAACAAGGGAAACAAAATTTTAAAATTAATTTCTTAATTGTGTTATAAGTTAAAGATTATAAAAAAAAAAAAAAAAAAAAAAAGGGTAAACTCCGCGACTCGCGGAGTTTGCAGTGAAAAACCTCCGCGACTCGCGGAGGGACAAAATTACAGAAAAAAAATATAAGGAGCTGAACGATCAGTTCACTCCCACACAAAAACACTGCAATTTTAACAGCGAAAAAAGACCCCGAAAAACCCGAAAATCACCCCCAAAAATCTCAATTTTTAACCGTTAATCACCAAATTTTTTGCTAAAATCATGTTGAGAAGGATGATATCTAAGAACTACTCAAGAAAAACGGTAAATTTCTACACCTAAACACCATTTAATTCGAATTTTAGTGTTCTTGAGCTAATTTTTACCCAATTTGATTTTGATGCTTTTTAGTGTAATTAGACTTAAATTGTTTATGTATTATGCTTGTATAACCTAGATTGATGCTGTTTAACATGATTAGAAGCCTTAAACTTCAAATTTTGAATAATCTAGGGTTTGTGTTCTTGAGCAATTTGGGGCTTTTTGATATAAACAGGTTATGGCCGATTTTTGTCATGAATTGTTGTTAAATTGAGTAGTGTAACATGTCTAGGTAGTTAAATGATCCAAACTTTGAGCCTAAACATGATTTTGAGAATTAAAGTGGACTTTTTCAAGTCCAAAATTCATGAACTTGATTTTTGAAAGATAATGCCATTTGAGACTTGTTTATTTGCTAGTAATGATTATTTTGACATGTTATTTGAGTTGAATGTTTATGAACTTGGCGAAAATTTTCGTATATGCTTATTTGAAAAAGTGTAGATTTGATAAAAATGTGAAAATAAGCTTAAGTTTGATGTAAATTGATAATGTCATTGTAATTATTTTGATTGATGATTTTGCTGACACTAATGCATATTTGGATGCACAAAATTTGTGTTTGATGTGTTTTGCAGAATGAAAGGGGTGAATCTTCATCCCAAGCCCGCCATGCTCCTGCTGAGAACTTGGAACAACAGGAGGTAGATAACTACTACAAGCAGGATGTACCTCATCCAGTCATGACCTTTTCAGATATGCACTTGGAACAGTTGCACCCGAACCTGAGATTTGACAGACTTTGGATAGATTATCCAAAATATCAACGGGGTTTGCATACTCTTCATTCCAAGGTTGTTGAGGTACCAAGGGTCATAGAATGGGGACCCTTGGAAGCTGTAGAATTGGCCGGGCCAATTAGGGAATTACTGGTACAGAGGTATGGTAATTCTTCTTTTAATGACTGGATATGTTTATTCACCATACGCAGACCTGTATATAAAGTATGGTGTGAAGAGTTGTTATGTAGTATAGAGTTGAATGATCGGGTAGCTAGTTTAACCGATCGTTCTTTTATTAGATTTTTGTTAGGCGGTTCGATGCGCCACATGTCTTTACTGGACATGGCTCAGGCTTTACGTATATACACGCCTGAGGAATTAGCGTCTGCCGATTGTAGAGGATTGATACTAAACGGTAGGAAAATAGATGAAAATTTTGATACACACGGTGTGTGGAGTCAAATGACAAGCCATCACCGTTTTAAAGGGGGAAACTACTCTTATTTGGATATAGATAGAGCCGAATTAAGAGTAATACATAGGTTTTTAGCTAATTCAATTACACAAAGGGGTAAAAACAAAGAAAAGGTAAATGAACAAGATTTGTTTTACCATATGTGTATTCGAGACCCACACAGCGCTGTAAGTATACCATATTGTGTGGGTTATTATTTATCAGCTATGGTTCGAGGGATGCGTTCACATAGCATAATAGGAGGTGGTATTTTTATTACTTTGATTGGTGAATATCTCGGTGTGGATATAAGTCGGGGGGGATTATTGGTAGAAGAGCCGGAACCCCGCGACACTATAGGTTTAAATGTATACCATGGTGCTAAAGTTTTGAAGCGGCGAAATAACGCCGCAGTACGATACAATGGTAGACATCCACAGGTAGAGAGAAACCAGGAACAAGGTAATGTAGGAGGGGGGAATGAGATGCAAGAAATGCATAGGTTTATAGCTTCTCAGGAATACGAAAATGCTAGACAGAGAGCATTTGAAGATTGGCAAGTTCATCAGAACCAGATCATAGCGCATTGCCAACATATAGGTAGAAACTATATTCCTACACCGAAACCCGTCTTCCCTCCTTGGTCGATAGAGATGCAGCCACCATATCCTACGTATGACCCTGCCGAAGCATTCTATAGCACTTATGGTTATACGTGGAACCCCTATTGGTACCAATATCATCCTTAGTTTACTTATTTTTATTTTTATTTTGTAATTTGTAATTATTGATATGTTTAATACTTTTGTTAATATTGTAATCATTTTTATAATTATCTAACTTTTATTCTTAGATTTTAATAATTTTTGAATGTGGGGTAATATACCAAACTTCAAAAATATGTATATATGTTTGCAGTTTATCTTATGTACACAACAGGGTAAAACAACGCATTTTCAAAGACTGGCATTAAGTTCAGCAAAAGCAACTAATTTTGACGACAAGATGCAAAATATATGTGAAATAACAACAAGACGGAATGAACAAATGATGTGCACCATTTATCATTCAGCAAACAAACGCCAATATATTTGGAAACTTTGGTAAAAATTTAATCATTTTCACACAAATCACCCTCAATAATTTAAATTGTTACTGATTTCTTGCAAATGAGGGCATTGCAAGATCTTAAGTGTGGGAAGGGGTTAAATTCTTTCGGATTTTAAAAATTTTTATATTAAACACTTGGTTACCATTAAAATACTAGTAAAGCAGTAGTTGTATTAGAATCTAGTGCTCTCTGATAAAAAAAGAACAGCCCTAGTCTTATATACTGACTACCCAATTCTAGTAAAATTTTTCAAAATTTTCAAATAAATGAATTCAAAATCATGTTTATACATATTTATGAACGATAAAACTAGGTGTTAACACCGAAATTATTGTTACCTCGGAAAGGACATAAATTGAGAAACAAACTAAAATGTTAAAATTCATTTAAAATGGAATAGAGGACGATAAAAAGAAAAATAAAAAGCCAAGTGTGGGAAAATTTACCAAGTTATTTTAAACATATGCCACATATATTTGTAACAAATAACTGAAAATACTTTTGCTTTGGACTAAACTAAACTGTTTTACCCGATGAAAGAAAAGAAGAGATGGATCTACACGATGAATCAATTCCATCATTAAAAGGAAGTAAAGTCTTCCGAAAAAGACACGCGCTTTTTGATTTAGGTCATGAAGTTGTTGTCCAGACCAGCTGTAGGTTGACGAAAAATCTAGAAAAGTCATCACTAAAATCAGCAGGAAATCCACGGACCTCAGCATCAAACAGGGTCGCCAAGTGGTCAGATTTATCCTAACCATAAGAAGGATTTATCTCGTACAATGGGGAGGCACCATGCAAATTAGCTGGATAAGACTAATGAATCAGATCCCCAGAAAGGATAATCTCCTTAAAGATTAAAAATCAGCTTTTAAGACTGATATTACTCAATCCTAGAGATTGACCTTAAAGATTGAGAATTCAAACTCATGGAATTCAATGATATCTAAACTCGAGCTTAAACGAGAAAATATTTTGATCAAAATTATAAACCGATTTGTTTTCTAAAAACCCTATTTTCAATGCGTTCATTACCATTGAACGTAAAATCCTAGGAATTCACCTGGAATTCATTAGGTCACCTGAACTAAATCGGGTGTCAACCGTAAGAACGGTGGTTGCATAACATGGTCAAAGACAGGACCTTGTGCCAGACCGAAAAATTATAAGGGTGAGCTTTACTATTGCTCCTACCAAGGATAGTAATTGCGTCCGACACGTTATAGACCATAATCAAAAGCATGTCACGGGACATTGCCTTAACAGTTGCTTGTTCAACGCTTTCCTTACAACCGGACGGTAGTTTGCCGAAAGGTAATATACGGAACAAGTAAACTGGACGTGTTGCTTTCCAAATATAAGGTTAGCAAGTGGGTGACACAAAACCGCAAGTTTTGAGCTAAAATTTTCAAATCTGAAACCCACCAAACCCACAAAAATATTTTGCAAACACCGGTAAAGGGTTATTCCGGAAAACTTATCTAGGGTAAAAACTAGATTTAATTTTCAAAAGATCAAATGTTTTCATAAAGATCCAATTTCCTTAATGGATCTAAATTTTTATAGTCATGTGGGACTGTAAACCATATCGTTACTACCATTGTTTATACCGCCGTATAGAAATCACTGATGTACAAAGTGTGAAGAATAAAGAAGTGATTCTAGTATTTCAAGACGATATTGCTTGAGGACAAGCAACGCTCAAGTGTGGGAATATTTGATAATGCTAAAAACGAACATATATTTCATAGCATTATTCCTCAAGAAAGACAAGCTTTTAGTTGCAATTGTTCTATTTACAAGTGATATTCGTTTAAATAATAAAAGGTGAAGACAAAAGACAGATTCGACGAATTGAAGACGCAAACGACCAAAAAGCTCAAAAGTACAAAAGACAATCAAAAAGGTTCCAATTATTGATAAGAAACGTCTCGAAATCACAAGAGTACAAGATTCAAAACGCAAAGTACAAGATATTAAATTGTACGCGAGGACGTTCGAAAATCCGGAACCAGGACTAGAGTCAACTCTTAACGCTCGACGCAACGGACTAAAAATTACAAGTTAACTATGTATATAAATATAATATAATATATAATTAATTATATTAATTATATATATATTATATATATATATTAAAAACCGTCGGCAGCAGGAAACTCCAAGGGTGTGAGCTGTAAATATCTCTCCGCGACTCGCGGAGTTTTAAGGCCATTTTGCCGCGAGTCGCGGAGCCCCAATTTTCAACCCTGGCTATAAAGCAACCCGAATTCTGATCAAAATCATCATCCTTTTTCTCTTCCTCTTCAACGTAAATATATTTATATATATAATTTATATTTTAATTTTAATTATAATTCTAATAATAAGGGTATGTTAGCGAATGTTGTAAGGGTGTAAGTCGAAATTCTGTCCGTGTAACGCTACGCTATTTTTAATCATTGTAAGTTATGTTCAACCTTTTTATATTAATGTCTCGTAGCTAAGTTATTATTATGCTTATTTAAAACGAAGTAATCATGATGTTGGGCTAATTACTAAAATTGGGTAATTGGGCTTTGTACCATAATTGGGGTTTGGATAAAAGAACGACACTTGTGGAAACTAGACTATGGGCTGTTAATGGGCTTTATATTTGTTTAACTAAATGAAAGTTTGTTAATGTTAATATAAAGATTTACAATTGGGCGTCCCTATAATTTACCATATACACTCGATCGGACACGATGGGCGGGGTATTTATATGTACGAATAATCGTTCATTTAACCGGACACGGGAATGGATTAATAGCCACTAGAATAATCAAAACAGGGGTGAAATTACATTCAAGGGTAATTGGTGTAATTGTTAACAAAGTAGTAAAACCTTGGTTTACACGCAGTCGATAACCTGGTGTATTCATTAAACAAAGTATTAAAACCTTGTTACAATTCGAATCCCCAATTAGTTGGAATATTTAACTTCGGGTATAATAATAATTTGTCAAGGACACTTGCAATTTATATTTATGACTGATGGACTGTTATGGACAAAAACCAGACGGACATATTGAATAATTCAGGACAAAGGACAATTAACCCATGGGCATAAAACTAAAATCAACACGTCAAACATCATGATTACGGAAGTTTAAATAAGCATAATTCTTTTATTTCATATTTAATTTCCTTTATTTTATATTTAATTGCACTTCTAATTATCGCACTTTTATTTATTGTTATTTTATTTAATCGCACTTTTAATTATCGTACTTTTAATTATCGCAATTTAATTTTATCGCATTTTTATTATTCGCAATTTCATTATCGTTATTTACTTTACGCTTTAATTTAAAGTCTTGTATTTATTTTATATTTTACGTTAGGTTTTAACTGCGACTAAAGTTTTAAAATCGACAAACCGGTCATTAAACGGTAAAAACCCCCTTTATAATAATAATATTACTTATATATATATATTTGTATTTTTATAAAAGTAAACTAATATAGCGTTGAGTTTTGTTTAAAGATTTCCCTGTGGAACGAACCGGACTTACTAAAAACTACACTACTGTACGATTAGGTACACTGCCTATAAGTGTTGTAGCAAGGTTTAAGTATATCCATTCTATAAATAAATAAATATCTTGTGTAAAATTGTATCGTATTTAATAGTATTTTCCTAGTAAAATAATAACTATTTTATATACTACCCCGCTGCACATCACTGCCCCTATATATATATATATATATATATATATATATATATATATATATATATATATATATATATATATATATATATATATATATATATAGGGGCAGGATCAATGGGGAAGTAACCAATCGGGGGAAGCGGGGGGAAGCAAAATAAATTTTTTTTTCGTTTTTTTTTTAAATTTTTTTTTTCCGGCATCAAGATCACACAAAAATATGAACATTTAGAAGAGACACTTCGTGACGAATGTTATTATTTAGGTGGGAAAACGATCGACAAAACTAACATTCAAGATAATATTGTTCGTGAAGAATATGAACGTTTTTTTTCTTCATGTTTTGTGAAGTAAAATTTAGCCCGATTTAGAGTTTAGGGTTTAGGGTTTGGTGTTTTGGGTTTAGAATAAACCCAAAACACCAAACCCTAAACCCTAAACTCTAAACCGTTCGTGTTAAAAACTCAATCTAAATCCTAAATCTAAACCCTAAATTTCTAAACCCTAATATCTAAACCCCAATAGTTAAAACCTCAAAATACGCTCGAAAAACACGATAATTGTTATATATTACTTCTTCGAGCGTTTTCCCGCCAAAATAAAAACATTTATCACAAAGTGTCTCTACTAAATGTTCATATTTTCATCTCATCTATAATGTTCGTGAACAAAGTTTTTTCAAAAAACGAAAAAAAAAAAAAATGTTTTTGCTTCCCCCCGCTTCCCCCCGAATGGTTACTTCCCTCTTGATCCTACCACTATATATATATATATATATATGGAGTATATGTTTCTGTGTTTACATATAAGGTTTGTAAGCTTGAAATTTTGCAGGTGTATAATCGATAATATTACTAGATTGTATGATTTTATATAAATAGGAGTATTTTGATGATTTTAGATTGCATTTGTATGAGATAACTGACTTTTTGCCTATGATGTGATTTCTATCGCTAACCTATTTTAAGCCTCAAACTACCCTTCAATTTATGATTGCGTAAAAATTTTAATTTTGTGCGAAACTAGCATGGGTGAAGAACGTTCAATGACCAAAAGGCCCTTCAAAATGCTTTTTTTACTACGATGGAGATGGAAATATATACATTACCATTAGAAATATGTCAGTGTTGATAAGAAACGTTGTTTACACAGTTAACAAGAACACTAAAGTAGGTTTTTCCAGGTTGAATAACCTTTGTAACCACAGTTGATTAAGAGGATATAATGTCAGCTGACCTTTGTAGGTCATTTAAGGATATACGGGGTTTTCCCTTTTTCACTTTTGATATTATTTCCCGAATCATATTTTGTTTTATGAAATAACCACATAATCATCTCTTCTATGGTGACTTGCATGTACAGAATTACTGAAAATGCAATCTTCTTTTGATGTCGTTTTTGTTCGGATTGCAGCGTTGTTAGTTTGATTCTTGATTTGTAGTCTCCGAATTCACTTATCCGCTTTCACCATCAGGTATATCTTTTTAACTTTCTTTTTGTTCTTATCAGGGTCTGTTGTTTAGTGTTAATTTCATGTTCTGCTTTAGCATTTTCGATTACTTTAAGGGTATGGTTTAGTGTCTGATATTTGTTTACGTGTTGTTCTCTGTTCCTATGGAGTTGTCTTTTGTTGTCTTTATCCGCTTAAAGGGGATTAATGACACCTAAGAAAAGGTTGAACATCTCTGTTGAAGCTGTTTTATCTTGGTTAAAATGATGGTGTAAGTGGCAGAAAAAAGAATAAATATGTCAATAAGTTGTCTTTTGGAGACGATAGTTGTGTCACTACCTTTGTTGGTCATGGCAATAGAGATGATGATAGTTGTTCTGCCTTCGTGGGACCTTTAACTCTATTGTTATGTAAGGATTTTTTGTGGTTGTGCTTTCGATATGATTTGCATTACGTTTCGCAATTGTTCTTATATATTCTTTGTTGTTGTATTCCTTTTTTTGTTGTAGGGGTAACAAATGTTTATGACGATGTTGGTGATTGTGAGTGTGCTTGCCGTTTTGTGCGGCTGTCTTTTGGTATTAAAACTAAGACGACTAATCTACTACATACACGCAATTTCGTATACTTATTCTGACCAAATAACCCGCAGGGAAATGCTATCTAAGCCACAATGAAGTACAAAGACAACAAACGCTTCACCAACATAATGCAGCAACACTCAGCATACGGAATACCCAAATTCATATGCGAACTGACCAAAAAATGGGATCAAACAATCTCGAACCCAACATCCCTCTTATTTGGCCTACAAACGTCATTCGAAAGCATACCCGCAATTGGCTATCCAAACACTACTTCGAATTAGATTTCACAATAAGCTTCAACCCTACACCGTTACAGGTAACTCCACAACCAAATGCTTGTTATTGACTTTACTTAATATTGGCTTATACCAATATGTGTGGACAAGAATATGGCTATCTGGTTATTTGATGAAGTGTTAGAAAATTAATGGGTTTTCTAATCTCATGGTCTTTTATTGGCATGTTAGTCTCGACTGGAGCAATTATATTAATTATAAACTACTGAATAGAACTACAAATTACAGTAATATAAGTAGCTACGTTAGAAGTGCCAGAAATCCTTGATTAAATTGGATTTAGTATTGTCATGAAGAAATAATTTGTTTATACTTACGTTTATGATATTTGAAGGATACTATATCATGTCAAATTTGACAGTTTGTCAATTATCATCGATATATGAATCCACCTATGCTTCAGAAATTTATCATAGCCAAAAGTTGAGTTAACCGACTTTACACCATTTACTTTTTAAAGCCAAGTTCATTCAGTTTATGTGCATGACAGTATTGTTGATACATAAATCTACAGTACAAAGAAAAGTTCGATGAAAGACCCCTTCTACAACTAGAATGAAAATGCTACAGCGACCTTGACAAGGAAAAAGTCAAAAACTGTTACTCTCTGACAGACCTCAAGCAGTGGAACCCACAACCAAAGAATGGTTTTACTACGGCTGCCCAATGTGCAACCGGAGACTGAAGGACGGTTAAAATTAAAATCTTTTTGTATATGCATCTGTGGGCTAGACTTATAATCTTTTTGTGTTACCTTTGATAGTAGTTTTATTAAACTTTAGATTTACTAATTGCTTCATCTATTGATTATTATTGTAGGTATTTGAGTTATAGAGACATGTGGGCTAGACTTATAATCTTTTTATTAAACTTTAGATTTACTAATTGCTTCATCTATTGATTATTGTAGGTATTTGAGTTATAGAGACATCCTGTATGTAGAGGCTCACCCTGCAACTCCAATACCACCAACCTCAGAAAAGAATTCAGCTGTGAGAATGTAACCCCAGAAAGCGACAATAACCAACCCAATAAAAAAAAGGAGTGAAGTCGGGAACAAATGCCATTAACTAACCCTACATATTTTGTCAATCTATATAGTCAAAACTATGTATATGTATTTGGGAACTTTTGGCTCACTGTAGCCACTTTCATTTTGTTAATGTAAACACTATTGGCTCACTTTAGTCACTCCTAATTTGTTAATAAAAACACCAACGATATCACGAATCAATTACATAAAAGGCGAACCAAAACGCGCCCGCCGCAACGCGCGGGCCGTCCATAATCTAGTTTTTACCAAAATACATCCTTAACCTTAATGACCAGTAATTGTTCCGTTAAATTGCACATGATTATAAAGGGTTACTTCGTATTTTTTTATTTTTATATTTTTTTTTTTGCAAAGCAGACAGAGAACTTTTAGTAAAAAAATAAGACAATATTACATTGAAGTAGATACAAGTACACGAAAATTAACTTATGGACAGGAAAACTAAAAAAAAATACAGGAGGAGAGGAGGTTGAGATTAATGCGAGTTGGGTGTTATCTAACATCTGTACGGCAATATTCTTGTGGTTTTCAGCCGATTCCTTTTTTAAATGGAGGGTTTGCATCTTTTTTTTTTTTTTTTATAACCATTTGAGTCATTCAAGATTGCCTTTTTTCCATCGACATGAAATACATTCAAGTGATTTTTCTTGGATTTCGAAAGTTAAGTATGGGATACTTGCTTTATTCTTCTCGAAAACGTAGTTGTTGAGGTTCTTTCCAAATGGTATATCCCGTAACCCACACTACCGCTTACCATAATGAAATGCAAGTGTATGTAGATAATCCTCGATTTGCAGCAGTAAATGTATTGATGATGTTGTCGATGTTAATATGATCTAGTTTCCACCATTTTTGTACTCTTTCCCATATTTTTGAGGCCACTTTACACAATAGTAGTACATGTTTTGATGTCTATAATTCTTCATCGCAAACGAGACATCTTACGGAGTGTAGGTCAATTCCTCTTCGGTCTAATTCAGTTCTGACAGGTAGCTTGTTTTGTATCGCCCGCCATACAAAGATAACAATCTTTTGGGGTATTTTCTTATTGATTAAAGTTGGAGATCACGGAGGGAGGTCAGTGCTTGCAATTAATTCAAGTAAATATATCAACGACTTGGTGTTGAAAAAATTATCACCACTATGCTTCCAAATCCAGTAATCTGTGTCTTTGCTAGATGGCGAATAACTTTTTTATCAGTTTTGATGATTCAGCGTCGACTCTCCATCTAGGTTGAGCAATCCAATTCCAATTACAAGTAATATCAGAGTCGTATCAAGTGATTCGATCAGCTACTATACATTCATTCACAGCTTCCAAATGAAAAAGTCTTGGATATAAATCTTTAAGCATTTCATCATTGCACTATCTATCGTACCAAAATTTTGTTTCGTTACTTGTTCCTATAACTTTAATAAAAGAGTTAGATAAATCCCACCCTAAGTTAGGGTGTGCCCGATTTCAATTATAATAGTCCAGGTTCTCCCATTTAGATTTTTGAGAGCATTTTCGTTATTATGTGAAAAACAACTCAAACCCCCGTTTTGACCGTAAATACTTTTAATTATTCGAGACCAAAAAGAGTTATTGTTTGGTAGGAATCTCCACCACCATTTAGATAAAAGGGCTAGATTTTTAAATTTTAAAGTGGTGATGTTTAAACAGCCCGATTCGTAAGGTAGTAGGATTTGGGCCCATTTAACCCATGCCATCTTTTTTGATCAAAAGACCCGCCCCAAAAGAAATCATGGAGCGTACCTTCAATTCTTTTCATGACGTCCTCGGGAGCTCTGAAAAGTGAGAAATAATATAGAGGAACGCTACTTAGTACCGATCTTATTAAAGTTACCCTTTCACCGTAAGAGATTGACTTAGCTTTCCAATCGGATAAACGCTTTTTGAACTTTTTAAAGATAAGTGTCCAATTTTGTTTAAGTTTTAAGTTCGCACCTATAAGGAGGCCTAAGTAGTTAAACGGGAACGTTCCTTCATTGCAACCGAACCATAATGTTAGATCGTTTAATTCCATTAATTTTGTTGATTTTCCTTCATTCAACTTCCATTAATTTTGTTGATTTTCTTTTTACACATATCTAACTGAAAACTGGACGTGTCGGCTCATCAGGCTTCAGAACAATTAGTCATGTTAACAGCCCCCCGTTACGAGGCTTGGCTTCTGTACTTCCGAACAAAGTATCAAGCCTTGTGAAAATTTCACCAATTGATAAAGATCAAAACTCCAAAAATAGCTTTATATCAAATCAATATAGGGCTTTGCCTATCATCTTTAATGGAAGTCGGTCCCCAATTTCACAAAAATGACATCATATTCTAATAAGGCACCGATATTTATTGGTACCGGCTCTTATCATGGGCTGGGACTCTTGGAGCACTAAATGAAGTTTTAATCGAATGTAATCAAGCTCGGCAAGTTGATTATACTGTGAACCAAATCGGAAATAAGTAACATCGACTTGATTTGGATAAGATTAGGAGTGGGGAAGATACTGGAACAACTTTGATGATTAAAAGTATCCTCAGCAATTAAGAAATCATTGACCTTTTGGTTCATATTATGTGAAAGTAGATTGTTGGTTTCTCATTATTTTCTCTATTTGACAAAAGGTACCCTTCAAAGATGTTGCTTACAGCTGTCAATGAAACTCATAAGGGTATTAGTACATCCACCAGTCCAAGTTCATAATATGTCCAAGTACATAATCTGTTGTAAC
This sequence comes from Rutidosis leptorrhynchoides, assembly GCF_046630445.1. NCBI lineage: Eukaryota > Viridiplantae > Streptophyta > Magnoliopsida > Asterales > Asteraceae > Rutidosis > Rutidosis leptorrhynchoides. The sequence goes on from NC_092333.1 coordinate 720,567,712, forward strand.
AAACTTCTACTACTCAGCTGGTCAAGAGTTAACATAGGATCTGCCAACATTATAGGATCTATTGTTGTAGATTTTATGTATAGTCGATTACCCTATATGTACATGAGAAACAATTCACTAATATTAATTCAATTCATTTCAACATACTATAACTCTAATATGGTATCGGAGCCTAATTGGTTTAAACGCACCACCAGCAAACTCAATCAAATGGCAAACAACACGGAGATCATTCAACGACAAGCTCCGACTCATCTTCCCACCAAACTCATCCAAACAAACTTCGCTGTATTTCGTAGACAACTTTTCTCGACCTTGATCGGCTATGATCTGCTTGGTTACATCGATGGTTCTATCGAAGAACCTCCAAAAATCAGTGACAATAAACCAAACCCTGCTCACTTAAAATGGTATAGGCAAGACCAAATCATTCTAAATGCAATACTTGGTAGCTGCTCGGCTACTATACAAAGTCACATTTCATCTGTCACAACATCAAAGGAAGCAAGGGAACGTCTAAACGTTCTCTATGCCAACAAATCCCACACACGTATTCTTTCACTCAAGCAACGACTCATTGAAAATTCATCTGAAGACAAATCTGTCTCGACTTATCTTCAAGAAATTCGAAGTATTGCTGATGACCTTGCATTAATCGACAGCCCTGTAGATGATGATGACCTCGTTCTTCACATCCTACATCGGCTCGGTAATGAATACAAAGAAATCTGTGCAGCCGTTCAAGCCCGAGACACACCAATAACGTTCGATGAACTACATGATAAATTAGTTGATTTCGAGATGCAACAAAAGCCAACTACCAAAGCCGCCATCCCTGTGATTCCCACTGTGAATTACACGCAAAGAACTAATCCTCGCAACAATCAATATGTTCAACCACAAAATCGATACTTGCATTCATCATACCAATCAAAAGGTCCATGTGGTTCTAGTTCATCATCAACAATACCAGCAAGCGTTACATCCTCCTACAACAAGGATGCATACTGTCATTTCTGCATAAGAAATGGCCATTCCACAAAGGAATGCCGCAGTCTAGCACGTTTCCTTCGTGAAAATGATATTCAACCAACAGCAAACTTTACTAAAGCTCATCAAACTTCCTCACCTTCATGGTTACTCGACACCAGTGCTTCACATCATGTGGCAGCAGACCCAAAACAGCTGCAATCCTTCTCTGAATATAGTGGACCGGAAGAGATAATTCTTGGTGATGGTTCAGGTTTATCCATCTCTCACCTTGGCCACACAAAATTAAAAACCATATCTCATTCCTTTAATTTAAAAGATATACTTCGTGTTCCTTCATCACAAAGAAACCTCATATCAGTTGCTAAGTTTTGTTTAACTAATGGTGTATCTTTGGAATTTTTCCCATTTCATTTTCTTGTGAAGGATCTGATCACGGGGCACATCTTCATCGGGGGGAAAGCACTAATGGTCTCTATTATCTTCAGAAAATTCAGTCACCTCAAGTTTTTTCAGTATCGTTGAATAATGTATGGCACAACCGATTAGGTCATCCATCGTCTCGTGTGTTAAAATATGTTCTTAGAAATGCAAATCTTTCATTTATTTCATCTGTTGATTCAGTTTGTCATGCGTGTTATTGTAATAAAAGCCAAAAGCTACCTTTTGCTGAATCTTCCCTTGTTAGCACAAGACCGTTGCAAATTGTTTATTCTGATATATGGGGACCGACTGAGTTATCTCATGATAAATTTAGATATTATCTCACCTTTATAGACCATTTCTCTAAATACATATGGATTTACCCCCGAAGAAAGATGTGACAACCCGAAAATTTTCGATCAAATTTAAACTTAATCTTTATATGATTTCGACACGATAAGCAAAGTCTGTAATGTTGAGTCTCGAAAATTTTGAAACTATATTCATGTAATCAACTATCATTTGACTTTTGAAGGTTCCCGACGATTCACGAACAACTATTTGTAAATAGATACATATATATATATTTAAGTATATGTATATATATATATAAAATAAATTGAATACAATTATTTAATGATTGTAATACTCGTTTGTTATTTCGATGGTTATATATACATGTATATATCATTATCTTAATAAAACAAGAATCCCACACCTTTCAACTTTCTACTCCTATTACACCGGTGCTTCACATCATGTGGCAGCAGACCCAAAACAGCTGCAATCCTTCTCTGAATATAGTGGACCGAAAGAGATAATTCTTGGTGATGGTTCAGGTTTATCTATCTCTCACCTTGGCCACACAAAATTAAAAACCATATCTCATTCCTTTAATTTAAAAGATATACTTTGTGTTCCTTCATCACAAAGAAACCTCATATCAGTTGCTAAGTTTTGTTTAACTAATGGTGTATCTTTGGAATTTTTCCCATTTCATTTTCTTGTGAAGGTTCTGATCACGGGGCACATCTTCATCGGGGGGAAAGCACTAATGGTCTCTATTATCTTCAGAAAATTCAGTCACCTCAAGCTTTTTCAGTATCGTTGAATAATGTATGGCACAACCGATTAGGTCATCCATCATCTCGTGTGTTAAAATATGTTCTTAGAAATGCAAATCTGTCATTTATTTCATCTGTTGATTCAGTTTGCCATGCGAGTTATTGTAATAAAAGCCAAAAGCTACCTTTTGCTGAATCTTCCCTTGTTAGCACAAGACCGTTGCAAATTGTTTATTCTGATATATGGGGACCGACTGAGTTATCTCATGATAAATTTAGATATTATCTCACCTTTATAGACCATTTCTCTAAATACATATGGATTTACCCCCTAAGAAAGATGTGACGACCCGAAAATTTCCGATCAAATTTAAACTTAATCTTTATATGATTTCGACACGATAAGCAAAGTCTGTAATGTTGAGTCTCGAAAATTTTGAAACTATATTCATGTAATCAATTATCATTTGACTTTTGACGGTTCCCGACGATTCACGAACAACTATTTGTAAATAGATACATATATATTTAAGTATATGTATATATATATATATAAAGTAAATTGAATACAATTATTTAATGATTGTAATACTCGTTTGTTATTTCGATGGTTATATATACATGTATATATCATTATCTTAATAAAACAAGAACCCCACACCTTTCAACTTTCTACTCCTATTACTCGTTCCCAAGTAATTGATTTATGCTTTGTTTTCTTTTCATTACTTTAACCCTACACTATTATATTTCCTTTTTGATATCTATTACTCGACAACTACAAAATATCATTCACGGGTATATCAAAACAATTAAGGTGGGGCTAGTTGATTTTAACAATTGTGAATCAAAACTTATATATATATATATTTCCATTTCGTTTTTGTTGTCCCAAAAGTCAAAAGGACAAGAGTGATGGCTTGTCTCTTTTCTTAAAGCATGTTGCAAAGATTTTTTATATATATGTTAAATTAAATGGTGGACCGAAGATAATAGATGAATGGTTAAATTATTCTCTTATTTTCTTTCTTTCTTTTTTTTTCCTTTCCAACACAAATACATGCATATGGATCGCAAGACTATTACTATTGTTGTTTGATTATATTATTAATATTATCACTTATATAATGATGATGTGAATCACCACATTCAGGAACATCCTTTATAAATTTCTTCCTTCTTTTCTAACTCTAGCCCACCGACCATCAATTACAACCATAATCATGTATCTTCTCCATTTTTTTTCTTCGATTTAAACACACGAACAACCATCACCTAAATACCTTTGATCACCTGTTATGACTACAAATTCGTTGATGTTACTACTTCTTTTGCTATGTATCCGTGAATATTATTATCTATAAACACCAAACCAACACCATGATTATCTACTCCTGCAGCTAACTTATTTTGTTCTGTGTAAACTGTAAACCGCCACTAGGATCACCCTCTCCCTCTCATCATCTCCCTCTCTCTCTATATTCTCTTTCCTCTCACTATAACCATGAAAACCATCATCAAACCATCACCACTCTATTTCAACAACTTTTATGTACATGAAATTGGGAAAGTCGTTGGTATTTTACTTTATTTTACTTTAATCGATCCAGGTATCTTTTTATTCTGATTACAGCCATAACAACCGCTAATGAACTTGTTTCTTGTCAACCAAAGCTAACCCACACCACCTACAAACCACGACCAAACCCCCTCACCAAATTTTGTATTTTTTTTCTTTGTTTATATTCAAACCCAACTCCAACAACTCTATATATGCTACGGATCAACCATCACTTTTATCATTTTTTTTCATCACCCAAGAACATCGAATAACAATCATATATAAAATCCATTTACGGTTTTCTGTTTCAACCTTAAATCACCACCATGATTATCGAAACAATCACCATAACCTTGAACCAGATTAATCACACACACCTGTGTATATATTAATACACCCATTTGTGATTTGTTTCGGTTTCCCTACCCATCGACTACTTGCTTATATTTTATTACTTTCGGTTATAACCTATAAATCACGAACCCATAACCCGCCACCATGTATGCTGATGTATACGTTTTATTTTCTGTTTCATTTCAAAACAAAAACCCAATTGATTATCACCATACAACCCACACTTATACACTTTTGAATTACCTGTAACTCGATCCAGGAACGTCTCCACTATAGCAAACAACACCATTGAACCTCAAACGTCACCATTATCCAAACATCACCACTGTTGCTGCAATACTATCGTTTTCTTTTTCTGTTCTTCTCTCTATTTAAATTCAGGCTACTGCACCTTCTTGTTCTGTTATTATTCGACAATAAGATGTTGATAACAATGATGATTATGAACATACGGGATAATATAAAGGGAATGATAAAAAGGTTAGTGTTGTTTAGCTGTAAAGGCGAATAAAAGAAAAAAAAGGAGGCAAATAAATAATACACACTGAAACCCTTTTTAGGGTTGTTGACTTCGTGATATACCAGTACATCAAAATAAAATAAAAAATAAAAATTTAAACCATGGACTTAAGTTAACTGATGGGCCGTGTCCCATGTTGTGTAGTTGGGCCAAGGATTAAGTTAACTGTTGTGCTCACGAAATTGTGTTGGGCTCCCTAAAACGAGTTAAATAGTTGTGGGTAGCAGATTAAATCAGAAAAACAGCAGCAGTTGTATGGTTATGGTTGTTTGTGAGTGAGCAGGAGGTCGCGGGTTCGAACCCTGCCTAGGGCATTACTTTAGTAAACTTATATTTTTGAGGTATAACTTCTAATTATTATTATTATTATTATTATTATTATTATTATTATTATTATTATTATTATTATTATTATTATTATTATCATTATTATCATTATTATTATTATTATTATTATTATTATTATTATTATTATGTTAACATTAATAATAATGATTAATATTATTATTATTTTTGTTAATAATCAACATCATTAAGTACTATTAGTGTTATTATTAGTAATATTAATAATGATACAATTATTATTATGATTAGGATTATCATTATTATCAATACTATGAAAATAACACAAACTAGTTTTATTATCATTAATATTAGTATTAGTATCCTTTTATAATTATTAGTATTATTATCATTATCATTAGCATAAGTATTATTATTATTATTATTATTATTATTATTATTATTATTATTATTATTATTATTATTATTATTATTATTATTATAATTATCATTGTCATTATTAATATCATTATTATTATCATTATTAGAAAGATCATTACTATTATAGTTATTATAATTATTGTTATTATTACTAATATTATTATTATTATTATTATTTTTATCAAAATTTATATTACTTATAAAGTTATCATTTAGATTATTATATGTATCAATATTATTATAGCAAATAAGTATTTTCTATATAAGAGTATATTTATTACAACTACCATAATATCACATAAAACTATATACATTAAGATATTTTTTTATATATAACAAATTATTGATTTTTAATATAATATTAATCATAAGTATATATAAAACTATATAAATATTAACTATTTTAATTATATATACAAATTAAATGTATAGAATATATAACTTAAAATGTAATATATAAATTTGTTTAATTACGATTATAGGTATTAATATATATACCTGATATAGGTTCGTGAATCCGAGGCCAACTCTGCATTGTTCAATATAGTCATATGTATTTTTACTACAAAATACATTAGGTGAGTTCATTTGCTCCCTTTTACTCTTTACATTTTTGGGACTGAGAATACATGCGCTGTTTTTATAACTGCTTTATTAAATGCTTTTGAAATATATTTTGAACTGCAAATACATGAAATGCTTTTATAAATGTTTGACGAGATAGACACAAACAAAACATTCCTCGAATGAATTCTTATGCAGACAGAAGTTCTGTGGATTATTATTGAATTAGTTGGACGTTATAATTGCCACTAATTGTTGTGAATATTTCCCCTGATTATTATTGCTTGGTAACCTAAGAATTAGAATCGGGTATGGCCCTAATTCACGCGAATCCTAAAGGTAGCTGATGTGCGAAATCAGGTATATAAATTATCATTGGAAAACACCGGTTAAAAAGACTGTTATACACTAACGGGCAGTGTACCCGATCGTGTAGTAGTATAAATAATGGTTTAGTTCCATGTATCATTCCTAGGACAGTTGTATTAGTCAAACTAGAATTAGAAACTCTATTATGATTAACTAAGTAAATGAAACTTAAAGGTACAAGATATTATGTTTTTGTGGCTTTTTAACGATTTAGCCAAATCAGAGAAGGTTAAAAGTAAAAACAATATTTTTGGTCTTTTAAGTTTATATAATGAAAATAAGTGCAAAGAAAGCAATTAAGATAGTTTGATTTAGATCAAAGAGATGAAATGTTCATCTAGATATTTTACCCTCGGTATTGGATGTAAGTTTTGCTATTAAGTCCTGATTGAATGATTATGTGTGTAAGTTATCTAATAGGTTCACTAAGAGTTTTCTTAAATAAACACGCAAACACAATTACAAGATCAAGGGTTCCCTTTTCTCTATAGTTCTCGTGTTTGTAATCAAATAACTAGGAAATATGCTAATCATCTAAATCGACCCGCCAAGAGTTCTCTTTAGCGGGTACTCAAACTAGAAGTACTAAGTGAGGGTTCCCTATTACCTAGACCTTTTCATTTGTGACTAGTTGATTAGCAAGATCAAAGACTTAAATAACAATTGTCTTTGCGTTCGCTCTACACAATTCATTCCTATATCGTTTAATCGTATTGATCTAATTTACCCCCTTGGTCCGGTTTAGTAAACAATCAATCTAAGACAAGTTTATTGTAAATCAATATGATACATCAACAAGAGTTCTCTTCATCAACAACATATCAATTAACTAGATACAAATGATTAAACATCAATAAGCATGGTTCTTTAATTCAAGCTTCAATCTTTCATACATAGTACATACAATCAATAGGATTACATCCAATACCTCGGTTATTAATATAGAAGATCCAACGTTTTAACCTTTTCGTTACCTTCGACTCTGGCATTGAAAGTGCATGCGATAAGCCGATGAAGAAGTCTATCATCCGGGGATGCAATCTCATTATACCTGTGTCTGCTCGATTTGAATGGTGTAGATGCATTTGGCCCACAAATTCTTCGCCAATAAGCAATCTCATTAAAGGGAACTCGACCAACGTAATCGAAACCCCACAAGTAATCACCCAATTCGTTGTCGGTAAGTTCCTCAAAAATCCCCAACACTCTGTACAACTCAAATCTGCTTATCCCTCTATATTCGCCCCCTAACCGAAATCGAAGAAAATCATTCGACAAATAATCCCGAACATTATTAAACCGTACAGTTGAGTAAAATTCCTTTAGTAACACCGGAAAAATTGGTTCGCGGATGCTAAAAATGTGCTCCCATGCGTAGGTAACGATCCTATCGTAGGGGATGGCTAGCAAACGGGAAACATGTTGGTGCATATTTGCCTCATCCAATGGGCCCCAAATAAAGTACCACGTGGCATTTATAGGCCTACTGTTTATCATATCAAATGTTTCTGCGTAATCGTTGTCGTTTTGAACTTGTCTCAACCAAACTTGAGGATCATTTAGGTCCTCCTCTTCTTCTTCGCCAGATGATGATGATGAATGTTGTTGTGGTGGTGGTGGTGGTGGAACCAAACCTGAGGTCATGCCTCTCTTTGGTTGACCTCTTCGGCTAGATTGTCCCTGCAAAACATAATAACACCAAACCAAAAGAACATAGAAACCGTTGTGTTAATGTTAGCTAAAACCATAACCGGATAGTAAGAGCACTTAGTCATTCCATTCATAGTTCATAAGCATTATGATTCATTTAAGCAAAAGCGTATGTTCAAAATTTTTAACCAAATTCAACCAAAGTCAACACAAACTCGCTAATACACATTCAAAAATGAAAATCACAAATTCACAATTTAGCATCAACTTAGGACTCAAGCATATTGCGTTCATAGGTCATAGCATTTAAACTTGCATTCTAATGATATTCATCACAAATCATAACACAATTTTTCACAATTTTAGCTCAAAAGGACCATTATAACGCCACTACATTATAGCATTCCATACCATCAATCTACTTCAACAGGCCTAAACAAGTGAAAGTCAAGCATACATATTTCATAAGATCATTACAATTCAAAAATATGCTAAAAATTCAAGAACATTCAAATTATGACCCGGTCAAATTGACATTTATATCACCAACAACAATTAAACATTTTACAAGCTTCATTAACATCATACACAAACTCAATATCTTGACTTAATTACCCTAAATTCGGATTCAATTACTACAAACCCTAGAATCATGAGCATACCCCTAAAAACATGTAATTTTTGCAAAATCAAGACAATATGGGTAATTAAACAACTAAGGTATGTTAATCTAAACATGAATCATGAAAATCAAACACCCCACACTTATCTTTCACCAATTTATACATATAAACATACAATTCAAGTAAATGAGAAAGAAAAGTGTGAAAATGAAGTAACCATACCCTAGAAAACATGATTGAAGCTTGGAATTGATAGAAGAAATCACGAATTTGAAGTAAGAAATTAGGGTTTTTGGGAGTGGGTTCGTGTTTGGCAGAGAAAATATGATAGAAGTGTGTTTTGTGGATGAAAAATGGGTTGGATAACCCTTAAAACGCGTATTTTTTTTTCTGAGTCAGACATGTTGGACGGCGTCCAACTTTAAAGAGTGGGACGGCGTCCAGGTTTTTGGGACGGCGTCCAGGTTTTAAAATATGGGACGACGTCCAGACAAGTGGGACGGCGTCCAGATTAACTACAAAATTCTGACCAAATTTTTCCACACTCGCCAGTTTATAATCCAAACGTAAATCATTTTGCACAAAACTAAAAACAATCGTACACACAATTCAAAATATTTACACTTGTGAACCAATTTTTAACGAGTCGTTCACCCAACTCGTCCCCATATCGATTTATGCTTTGTTGTCGAAGTTGAGGCTAACCTCATCTTCGATTTCCAGGGGACCATCAACATAGTGCTTGACCCGGTGGCCATTCACTTTAAAAGTATCACCCTTCCAGTTCACCATTTCAATTGTACCATAAGGGTAACCTTTCTTACAACAAATAGTCCCGTCCATCGGGACTTAAGCTTTCCTGGTGATAACTTGAAATGGAAATTGTAAACAAGGACACGATCTCCTTCCATGAATTCCTTTGGATTTTTCAATCTCTTATCGTGCCATTGTTTGGTTTTTTCTTTGTAAATTAGAGAGTTGTCATAGGCTTCAAGCCTCAACTCATCTAATTCATTTAACTGGGTCAAACGTAATCGACCCGCCTCTTGGTAATTGATAATGCTAAAAACGAACATATATTTCATAGCATTATTCCTCAAGAAAGACAAGCTTTTAGTTACAATTGTTCTATTTACAAGTGATATTCGTTTAAATAATAAAAGGTGAAGACAAAAGACAGATTCGACGAATTGAAGACGCAAACGACCAAAAAGCTCAAAAGTACAAAAGACAATCAAAGAGGTTCCAATTATTGATAAGAAACGTCTCGAAATTACAAGAGTACAAGATTCAAAACGCAAAGTACAAGATATTAAATTGTACGCAAGGACGTTCGAAAATCCGGAACCGGGACTAGAGTCAACTCTCAACGCTCGACGCAACGGACTAAAAATTACAAGTCAACTAGGCACATAAATATAATATAATATTTAAATAATTCTTATAATTATTTATATATTATAATAAATAATAAAAACCGTCGGCAAGAAAGACTCCAAAGGGACTGAGCTGTAATTTCATTCTCCGCGACTCGCGGAGTTTGAAGAGTATTTCACCGCGAGTCGCGGAGCCCCAAATTCAGAAACCCCCTATAAAGCTCGCGCATTCTGATCGTAAAATATCATCTTTTTCTTCTTCTTCTCATACGTAAAATATATATATATATATATTTATAATTTATATTTTAATTTTAATTATAATTCTAATAATAAGGGTATGTTAGCAAATGTTGTAAGGGTGTAAGTCAAAATTATGTCCGTGTAACGCTACGCTATTTTTAATCATTGTAAGTTATGTTCAACCTTTTTACATTAATGTCTCGTAGCTAAGTTATTATTATGCTTATTTAAAACGAAGTAATCATGATGTTGGGCTAATTACTAAAATTGGGTAATTGGGCTTTGTACCATAATTGGGGTTTGGACAAAAGAACGACACTTGTGGAAATTAGACTATGGGCAATTAATGGGCTTTATATTTGTTTAACTAAATGATAGTTTGTTAATGTTAATATAAAGATTTATAATTGGGCGTCCCTATAAATTACCATATACACTCGATCGGACACGATGGGCGGGGTATTTATACCAACGAATAATCGTTCATTTAACCGGACACGGGAATGGATTAATAGCCACTAGAATAATTAAAATAGGGGTGAAATTATGTACAAGGACACTTGGTATAATTGATAACAAGATATTAAAACCTTGGGTTACACTCAGTCGACATCCTGGTGTAATTATTAAACAAAGTATTAAAATCTTGTTACAGTTTTAGTCCCCAATTAGTTGGAATATTTAACTTCGGGTATAAGGATAATTTGACGAGGACACTCGCATTTTATATTTATGACTGATGGACTGTTATGGACAAAAACCAGACGGACATATTAAATAATCCAGGACAAAGGACAATTAACCCATGGGCATAAAACAAAAATCAACACGTCAAACATCATGATTACGGAAGTTTAAATAAGCATAATTCTTTTATTTCATATTTAATTTCCTTTATTTTATATTTAATTGCACTTCTAAATATCGCATTTTTATTATTATTGTATTTAATTGCACTTTTAATTATCGTACTTTTTAATTATCGCAAGTTTATTTTATCGCACTTTTATTATTCGCAATTTCATTATCGTTATTTACTTTATGCTTTAATTTAAGTCTTGTATTCATTTTTAATATTTTACATTTGGTTTTAACTGCGACTAAAGTTTTAAAATCGACAAACCGGTCATTAAACGGTAAAAACCCCCCTTTATAATAATAATATTACTTATATATATATATATATATTTGTATTTTTATAAAAGTAAACTAATATAGCGTTAAGCTTTGTTTAAAGATTTTCCCTGTGGAACGAACCGGACGTACTAAAAACTACACTACTGTACGATTAGGTACACTGCCTATAAGTGTTGTAGCAAGGTTTAAGTATATCCATTCTATAAATAAATAAATATCTTGTGTAAAATTGTATCGTATTTAATAGTATTTCCTGCAAAAATTTAATAGTATTTTATACCACTCCGCTACCGCATCAAGTATTTTTGGCGCCGCTGCCGGGGAACTTTCTAAACGCCGGAAGCGCAACGCTAATATAAAAAAAAAGAAGAGATTTTTAGTTTACTTCTATTAAAAGTCGCTTTTGTAAAAATACGTTTTAAATATTCGAAAATATAAAAAGAAAAACAAAAATATAAGTATTTTTAAGATTTTGTTAAATATTTAAGTTTTATAAGTTTCTTTATTTTTATTTTAGTTTATAAAAATATAAGTTTTATTTAAATATCTTTTATTTATATAAAAACAGAAAACAGAAAAAAAAAATAAATAAATAAAGAAAAACGCGTCGAAGATTAAACCTGTCATCTGAATTTCTGAACCCCGCGAGTCGCGGGGTTTGAAGTTTTGAGTACCGCAAGTCGCGGAGGGGACCTGACACACGAACAGGAAGCCCTAATCCTGCATTTATTACGGATTATTATTAATTATTATTATTATTAACCCTAATTATTATTATTATTATAATTAAGTTTATTTTTAATTTAAGTTTTATTTAATTTATATTTTAGTTAAATTAGTTTAATTAAATTGTAAAATTAGTAGTTTTATTAAATAAATAATATAAAAATAATATTTTTATAAAAATTGTAATTTTTACAACTTTTTGTATATTTTTATATTTTGTCCCTTTTTAATCGTTTTAACGTAATATTTGTATTTTTCGCTCATATTTAATTTTAAACTTAGTTTTTGCCATAGTCATTTTTACTCTTAGATTTTTAGGCTTTGCCGTAGAATTCCTTAAGTGCTTTTTCTTTAGACTAAGATTTAGGTACTTTAGAATTTTGCGACGCCTTTTTAAGTTTTAGTTTCTTTTTAAGTTATTTCCATTTGGGATTTAGTTTTTCTTGTAAGCTTTAATATTTTTAGACGACTTTTACCTATGTATCAATTATCATTCCAATTAGTAATCTCAATTTGCGATTATAATTTTAAGTTAGTTGTAGTAATAAGGTTAGGTTAGTCAAGTATTTTTAAGTTTTATAAGTTTCTTTTATTTTTCCGTCACCTTTTATTTTTCAACCATTTTTCTTTTTCGACCTTTTTCGACGAACTCTTTTTCTTTCTTATTTCTCGCTATTCTAGTTTTAGGACATAGATTTTTATTCTACTTCTTATCTAAATTTCTTAAAATTACGAAAATTTATTTTGAGTGGTTAAATTAATAGACATCAAAATTTTCTGGTTCGTAGTAATAGTTGGATTTGTACGTGGACCGGGTTATTGGAGCCAAACAGTCCTCAATTATATTGAGACCAAACGAATCCTGCCCCTCTGCTGCATCTTTTGGCTATTCGAAACGTGGGCAAAATCAGAAAAGTCTATTGATTGGATAACTTATTATAATTTTTCTTTCCTTTTAAAAACTAATAGGATATTCAGTGAATGCACCGAGCAAGACGTTCATCACCTTTTGTACGTTCACCACCTGTAACTAGATCAAGACATTTAGCAAATATAACCACCGTTGATTTTTCTTTAGAATCGTCATCCAGTCGACCAAGTACTTCAGTTCAAATTTCCGATAATCCATTTTTTGAACCCAACCTCACAATTGAGAATCCGAAAGAATATTCAGGAACGGTTCGTAGATCCTGAACCACTAACAATTCCTCCGGAACCACCAATCATTCAAACAGAGATTGTTGAGGAACGAACCATTAAATCAGAATCCTCTAGTGATTCCGATTCAACAAATTCAATTATGGAGAATCTGGAACCTTTAAGTATGGAAGACCGAATGAGAGCTAAACGCACTGGCCAATGTCACGCAATTACTCATCCAGACATTAATGCGCCAGATTATGAAATCAAAGGACAAATTCTACACATGGTGACTAATCAATGCCAATTTAGTGGTGCGCCGAAGGAAGATCCAAATGAACATCTACGTACCTTTAATAGGATCTGCACACTATTTAAAATCCGAGAAGTGGAGGATGAACAGATATATCTCATGTTATTTCCCTGGACTTTAAAGGGAGAAGCCAAAGATTGGTTGGAATCGTTACCTGAAGGGGCGATTGATACATGGGATGTTTTAGTTGACAAATTTCTTAAACAATTCTTTCCTGCATCTAAAGCCGTAAGACTTCAAGCAGAAATTGTTACGTTCACACAGAAACCAAATGAAACTCTATATGAGGCATGGACTAGATATGGAAAGTTGTTAAGAGGATGTCCGCAACATGGATTAGACACCTGTCAAATAGTACAAATATTCTACCAAGGATGCGACATCACTACAAGAAAAGACATAGATATAGCAGCTGGTGGTTCTATTATGAAGAAAACTGAAACTGATGCTTACAAAATTATTGATAACACTGCTTCCCACTCACATGAGTGGCACCAAGAAAAAGATATCGTTAGATCATCTAAAGCAGCTAGAGCCGATTCTAGCCATGACTTAGATTCCATTTCAGCAAAGATAGATGCTGTGGAGAGACGAATGGAAAAGATGACTAAAGATATTCACTCAATACGAATTAGTTGTGAGCAGTGTGGAGGATCACATTTGACAAAAGATTGTCTCAGTATTGAATTAACAATGGAACAAAGAGAGAATATTTCATACATAAACCAAAGGCCTGGAAATAATTATCAGAATAATTATCAACCGCCAAGACAGATTTATAATCAAAACCAGAATTATAACCGAAATATTCCATACAACAACTAACAAGGTCCTAGCAATCAACAAGTATCCAATAATACTTATAATCAGCAAAGACCTAATTTTCAAAACAAGCCACCACAACAAACCGATGATAAAAAGCCGAATTTAGAAGATATGATGACGAAGCTAGTTGAAACTCAAACGCAGTTTTTCACATCTCAGAAACAAACCAATGAACAAAATGCTCAAGCATTTAGAAATCAACAAGCTTCTATTCAAAATCTGGAACAAGAAGTGAGTAACCTAGCAAGGTTAATAGGTGAAAGAAAACCGAGAAGTCTACCTAGTGATACAAATGCTAACCTCCGGAATGAAACAGCTAAAGCTATTACCACAAGAAGTGGTACAACACTTAAACCACCGGAAATACCTGTAACTTCTGATGAAACTATTCCTACTCCACAAGAACCACAACCTGATTAAGATAAGGAAAAAGAACCGGTAGTTGAAAAGGTTAATGAAGATAACACAGTTAAGGATAAACCTTATGTTAAACCATACCAACCACCACTTCCTTACCCGAGTAAAATGAAGAAAGAGAAACTTGAAGCCGAGCAATCCAAATTCTTGGATATGTTTAAACAGATAAATGTAAATCTTCCTTTCATTGATGTGATTTCAGGAATGCCTAGATATGCTAAATTCTTGAAAGATCTAATTTCAAATAGAAAGAAAATGGAAGAACTCTCGGCTGTTACTATGAATGCTAATTGTTCAGCAGTGCTGTTGAATAAGATACCAGAAAAATTATCTGATCCAGGAAGTTTCACAATTCCATGTTTTCTGGGTAGTCTTAGTTCAATAGAAGCATTGGCAGACTTAGGTGCTAGTATAAATCGAATGCCGTATTCACTATACACTAAACTAGACCTTGGAGAATTGAAACCAACCAGAATAAGCATACAACTAGCTGATAGATCAATAAAATATCCTAGAGGGATAATGGAGAACATGCTAGTTCAAGTTGGTACTTTAGTATTTCCAGTAGATTTTGTTGTTCTGGACATGGAAGAAGATTCTCAAGTTCCTCTCATATTAGGAAGACCATTCTTAAACACGGCTAAAGCAATGATAGACGTGTTCGGTAAGAAACTGACCCTAAGTATAGAGGATGAGAGTGTTACCTTTTCAGTTGATAGAGCAATGCAACAACCACAATCTGCAGATGATACATGTTATTATATTCAAACTATAGATGCACATGCAGAATTATTAGAAGAATTTCCAGAATTACAAGGAACAGGAGAATGTTCTTTAGGAGAAGGTAATGAACCAATTGATGAAGCTGAAATGTTAGCTACACTTATAGCTAATGGATATGAACCAACAACAGAAGAAATTCAAATGCTAAAAGAAGAAGACAGATATCGATATAAATCATCGATAGAAGAACCTCCAAAATTAGAGTTAAAACCACTTCCAAACCATTTGGAATACGCTTATTTACATGGTGAATCTGAATTACCTGTAATAATATCGTCTTCTCTTACTGAAAATGAGAAATCACAACTCATTTCTGTGTTGAAAGCTCATAAACCAGCCATTGCATGGAAGATTCATGATATTAAAGGAATAAGTCCTTCGTATTGCACACATAAAATCCTTATGGAAGAAGGTCATAAAACGTATGTGCAACGCCAACGAAGACTAAATCCTAATATGCAAGATGTAGTTAAGAAAGAGATTATTAAACTGCTAGATGCAGGTCTAATTTATCCAATCTCTGATAGTCCATGGGTAAGCCCAGTTCAATGCGTACCGAAGAAGGATGGCATGACTGTCATTACAAATGAGAAAAATGAGCTTATTCCTACTAGGACTGTAACAGGATGGCGTGTATGTATTGATTATAGAAAATTAAATGACGCCACCAGAAAAGATCACTTTCCCTTACCTTTCATAGATCAAATGTTGGAAAGATTAGCCGGAAATAGTTACTATTGTTTTCTAGATGGATTTTCCGGATATTTTCAAATTCCAATAGCACCCGAGGATCAAGAGAAAACCACATTCACGTGCCCTTATGGTACTTTTGCTTACAAACGCATGCCATTTGGACTTTGTAACGCCCCTGCAACCTTTCAAAGGTGTATGATGGCGATTTTTCATGACATGATAGAAGAATGCATGGAAGTTTTCATGGATGACTTTTCAGTCTTCGGTGATACATTTAAATCATGTCTAGTTAATCTGGAACGAATGCTAATTAGATGTGAACAATCAAATCTAGTTCTTAATTGGGAGAAATGCCATTTCATGGTTAAAGAAGGCATCGTTCTTGGACATAAAATTTCAAAAGAAGGAATTGAAGTGGATAGAGCTAAAGTAGATGTAATTGCTAAACTTCCACATCCCACCAATGTTAGAGGAGTTAGGAGTTTTCTAGGGCATGCCGGTTTTTACCGACGTTTCATAAAAGATTTTTCTAAAATTGTCACTCCTATGAATAAACTCCTAGAAAAGGATGCGCCATTCATCTTTTCAGATGAGTGTATCAAATCTTTTAATATTCTTAAAGAGAAACTCACTAATGCGCCGATCATGATAACACCAAATTGGAATCTACCATTTGAACTAATGTGCGATGCAAGTGATTTTGCAATGGGAGCCGTTTTAGGACAAAGGATTGAAAAACGATTTCAACCTATATATTATGCTAGTAAGACGTTACAAGGAGCACAAACGAACTATACAACTACTGAAAAAGAACTCCTTGCTATTGTCTTTGCTTTTGACAAATTTCGATCATATCTCGTTCTAGCAAAAACGGTGGTCTATACCGACCATTCTGCTCTTAGATACTTATTTTCAAAACAAGATGCTAAACCAAGATTAATCCGTTGGATCTTACTCTTACAAGAATTTGATATTGAAATCCGAGATAAAAAAGGAGCAGAAAATCTCGCCGCTGATCATCTTTCTCGTCTTGAAAATCCCGAATTAGAAGTTCTGAATGAATCAGCTATACAAGACAACTTTCCTGATGAATATCTATTGAAGATAGATTATAAAGAAATCCCATGGTTTGCAGACTATGCAAACTACTTAGTTTGTGGATTCCTTGAAAAAGGATTATCGTACCAAGGACGAAAGAAATTCTTCAGTGATATAAAACACTATTTCTGGGAAGATCCACATCTGTTTAAAAGTTGTCCCGATGGAATAATACGCCGATGTGTATTTGGAGATGAAGCTAGTAAAATATTAAACCATTGTCACACAGGACCAACAGGAGGGCATTATGGGCCTCAACTAACAGCAAGAAAAGTTTATGATGCTGGATTCTATTGGCCAACAATTTACAAAGACGCACACCTTCTTTGCAAATCCTGTGATGCATGTCAAAGGGCCGGAAAAATAAGTCAACGTGATGAAATGCCACAAAATATCATCCAAGTATGTGAAGTATTTGACATTTGGGGTATTGACTTTATGGGTCCATTTCTAAAATCTCATAATAATCTATATATACTCGTAGCCATTGATTATGTATCTAAATGGGCGGAAGCACAAGCTCTCCCAACTAACGATGCACGAGTTGTAGTCAACTTTTTAAAACGTCTTTTTGCAAGGTTTGGAACACCGAAAGCTTTAATAAGTGATCGGGGTACTCATTTCTCTAATAATCAACTTGAGAAAGTTCTTAAAAGATATGGAGTAACTCATAAAATCTCCACCGCATATCATCCACAAACAAGTGGACAAGTTGAAAATACCAACCGAGCTTTAAAACGTATTCTAGAGAAAACCGTAGGATTAAATCCAAAGGAATGGTCCATTAAATTAGAGGATGCACTCTGGGCTTTTAGAACAGCCTACAAAACTCCAATTGGAACCACACCTTTTAGACTTGTTTATGGAAAAGCATGTCATCTTCCAGTAGAAATTGAACACAAAGCATTTTGGGCTTTGAAATCATGTAATCTTGATTTACATGAAGCTGGACGTCTACGATTAAGTCAACTAAACGAATTAGAAGAATTAAGACATGAAGCATACGAAAATTCGTTAATCTATAAAGAAAGAACGAAGAAATGGCATGATAAAAGAATCAGAAGTTCAAAAGAATTTAAAGAAGGAGACAGAGTTCTTCTTTTCAATTCACGATTCAAGCTATTTCCTGGAAAATTAAAATCAAGATGGTCTGGACCATTCAAAGTCAAAAGAGTTTTCCCATACGGAACGATAGAATTGATAAATTCAAATGGGATTGAATTTAAAGTTAATGGTCACAGAGTTAAACATTACATACATGGTCCGATGGAAGTCGACAACGAAGTTAATCACAATTTCGACACCACAGCTAACTAAGTGTGGGGAGAATCAAGTCTTTAAAGGATAATATGTATTTCTGTTAGAGTTAGATTGTCTGTTTTCATATAGTTCTCGAAAATGGAACCCGAATGGTCTTTCCCTAGCAGACCCTAAAGAACTAGTCTTCTCCCCCCATTCTGAATTTTTATTTTTTTAGGTTTTTACAAAATGAAGACTGCCTGTGAACTAAACCATGGTCTAATGCTACACGCTTTGATCATTAAAAGAAATAATGACATACTACCAAGTGAAATAGTATCAGTAATCAGAGAAAGAATGGACGGAGTTAGAAAAGAATCCAGGTGCGAAGATAATAAGTTACAATTTGGTAAAGGAAAATCAAAATCCGCAGCGAAAAGAAGAGCACGACACCTAGAAAGATGTCACAAATGCGGAAAATGGTCACATGGAGGTAAATGTTCAAATAATCAAACCTATTCAAATACCGAATTTGTTACTTTATGCAGAGACGGACCGTTCATATGTTTAGAAGAAAAGACACTGAATGCTCGAGGTTACGCCTATGTAGCCATGGAAAACCAATTAAACCGACTATCTTATGAATGGGATAGATCATATAACTAAGAAATCTATTCCACAGGTATGTCTGTATAGTTTTTATTTTTATTTTTATTTTTAACCTTTTGATAATAAACGCTAATTTGTTCGCTAAAAAGTATTAAATTGGTATTGAATAAAATTAGGTTTGGCGACCGAAATTATTGATATGATTCAAAAAAATTTATTACATCACTGCGAAATTTAACGTTTATTCTTAAGGTATAAATATCTTTAAACAATCAACCCAAAATATTTCAAAAATTCGTCATGAGTTAAATTAGGTTTTGGAACCGAAATTACTTTACCGAAAAGAGGGGCGCATATTTTTGATAATATTTGATTGATTAAAGTGGGATAAAAAGCCAAAAAGATTTTTAATTTTATTTTTACCATGTTTTTAAAATTAATATTTAAATCTTAAATTAATATTGTAAACTTTGTAAAAAAAAAAAATATATATATTTAAAATTGTAAATATTTGAAAAATTAATATAAGTTTGGTGTGAATTTATAATATGAATTTTTAATTTTATGCATTTCAAATTTTAAGTTTGGTGTGAATTTTTAATATTAATTTTGAATTTTATATTTAAGTTGTGTGAATTTAAAAACAAAAATTTACTTTATCTCATTAAGTTAAAAATATGATTTTTAAAATTCGTCGTAAGTTGAAGACTAGGTCTTTGAACTGAAATTGCTTTACCCGAGGGAGGGACGAGAACTTTTATTATCATTGTTTTTAATCTTATTGAATTAAAGTATGCCAAAAACATTAAAAAAACCCAAAAATCTTAGCTTTTAAAACAATCGCTACAAAAAGACAAATTTTAAAATTTTGTCGAGGGACGGACTAGGACATCGATCCGAAACGACCTCGTCCTAAATAACAAAGGAAACGAAATTTTAAAATTAAGTACTTAATTGTTTTATAAGTTAATGATTATAAAAAAAAAAAAAAAAATATCAAACTCCGCGACTCGCGGAGTTTGAAGTGTAATTCACCGTGAGTCGCGGAGGGATGAAAAATCAGAAAAAAATAAAGAGCTGGAACAGATCAGTCCCAACCCCAAAACAAAAAAAAACCTGCGAAAAACTGCACGCAAAAACCCGAAAAATACACCCCAAATTCACAATTTTTAACCGTTAATCACCAAATTTTTTACTAAAATCATGTTGAGAAGGATGCTATCTAGGAATTACTCAAGAAAAACGGTAAATTTCTACACCTAAACACCATTTAATCCGAAATTTGGTGTTCTTGAGCAATTTTTTCCCCAATTTGATTTTGATGCTTTTTAGTGTAATTAGGCTTAAATTGTTTATGTATTATGCTTGTATAACCTAGATTGATGCTGTTTAACATGATTAGAAGCCTTAAACTTCAAATTTTGAATAATCTAGGGTTTGTGTTCTTGAGCAATTTGGGGCTTTTTGATATAAATAGGTTATGGCCGATTTTTGTCATGAATTGTTGCTAAATTAAGTAGTGTAACATATTTAGGTAGTTAAATGATCCAAACTTTGAGCCTAAACATGATTTTGAGAATTAAAGTGGACTTTTTCAAGTCTAAAATTCATGAACTTGATTTTTGAAAGATAATGCCATTTGAGACTTGTTTAATTGCTAGTAATGATTATTTTGACATGTTATTTTAGTTGAATGCTTATGAATTTGGCGAACATTTTCGTATATGTTTATTTGAAAAAGTGTAGATTTGATAAAAATGTGAAAATAAGCTTAAGTTTAAAATGTCATTGTAATTATTTTGATTGATGATTTTACTGACACTAATGCATATTTGGATGCACAAAATTTGTGTTTGATGTGTTTTGCAGACTGAAAGGGGTGAATCTTCATCCCAAGCCCGTAATACTCCTGCTGAGAATGCGGAACAACAGGAGGTGGATAACTACTACAAGCAGGATATACCTCATCCAGTCATGACCTTTTCTGATATGCACTTGGAAGAATTGCACCCGAACCTGAGATTTGACAGACTTTGGATAGATTATCCAAAATATCAAAGGGGTTTGCATACTCTTCATTCTAAGGTTGTTGAGGTACCGAGGGTCATAGAATGGGGACCCTTAGAAGCTGTAGAATTGGCCGGGCCAATTAGGGAATTACTTGTACAGAGGTATGGTAATTCTACTTTTAATGACTGGGTACGTTTATTCACCATGCGTAGACATGTATATAAAGTATGGTGTGAAGAATTGTTATGTAGTATAGAGTTGAATGATCGGGTAGCTAGTTTAACCGATCGTTCTTTTATTAGATTTTTGTTGGCGGTTCGATGCGCCACATGTCTTTACTGGACATGGCTCAGGCTTTACGTATATATACGCCTGAGGAGTTAGCATCTGCCGATTGTAGAGGGTTGATACTAAACGGTAGAAAGATAGATGAAAATTTTGATACACACGGTGTGTGGAGTCAAATGACAAGCCATCACCGTTTCAAAGGGGGAAATTACTCTTATTTGGATATAGATAGAGCCGAATTAAGAGTGATTCATAGGTTTTTAGCTAATTCGATTACACAAAGGGGTAAGAACAAGGAAAAGGTAAATGAACAAGATTTGTTTTACCATATGTGTATTCGAGACCCACAAAGCGCTGTAAGTATACCCTATTGTGTGGGTTATTATTTATCAGCTATGGTTCGGGGGATGCGATCGCATAGCATAATAGGAGGTGGTATTTTTATTACTTTGATTGGTGAATATCTCGGTGTGGATATAAGTCGGGGGGGATTATTAGTAGAAGAACCAGAACCCCGCAATACTATAGGTTTAAATGTATACCATGGTGCGAAAGTTTTGAAGAGGCGAAATAACGCCGCAGTACGATACCATGGTAGACATCCACAGGTGGAGAGAAACCAACAGCAAGGTAATGTAGGAGGGGGGAATGAGATGCAAGAAATGCAAAGGTTTATAGCTTCTCAGGAATACGAAAATGCTAGACAGAGAGCATTTGAAGATTGGCAAGTTCATCAGAACCAAATCATAGCTCATTGCCAACATATAGGTAGAAACTATATTCCTACACCGAAACCGATCTTCCCTCCCTGGTCTATAGAGATGCAGCCACCATATCCTACGTATAACCCTGCCGAAGCATTCTATAGCACCTATGGTTATGCCTGGAACCCCTATTGGTACCAGTATCATCCCTAGTATACTTAGTTTTATTTATTTTGTAATTTGTAATTATTGATACGTTTAATACTTTTGTTAATATTGTAATCATTTTTATAATTATCTAACTTTTATTCTTAGATTTTAATAATTTTTGAATGTGGGGTAATATACCAAACTTCAAAAATATGTATATATGTTTGCAGTTTATCTTATGTACACAACAGGGTAAAACAACGCATTTTCAAAGACTGGCATTAAGTTCAGCAAAAGCAACTAATTTTGACGACAAGATGCAAAATATATGTGAAATAACAACAAGACGGAATGAACAAATGATGTGCACCATTTATCATTCAGCAAACAAACGCCAATATATTTGGAAACTTTGGTAAAAATTTAATCATTTTCACACAAATCACCCTCAATAATTTAAATTATTCCTGATTTATTACAAATGAGGGCATTGCAAGATCTTAAGTGTGGGAAGGGGTTAAATTCTTTCGGATTTTAAAATTTTTTACTTTATACACTTGGTTACCATTAAAAATACTAGTAAAGCAGTAGTTGTATTAGAATCTAGTGCTCTCTGATAAAAAAGAACAGCCCTAGTCTTATATACTGACTACCCAATTCTAGTAAAAATTTTCAAAATTTTCAATTAAATGAACTCAAAATCATGTTTATACATATTTATGAACGATAAAACTAGGTTTTAACACCGAAATTATTATTACCTCGGAAAGGACATAAATTGAGAAACAAACCAAAATGTTAAAATTCATTTAAAATGGAATAGAGGACGATAAAAAGGAAAATAAAAGCCAAGTGTGGGAAAATCTACCAAGTTATCTTAAACAAATGTCACATATATCTGTAACAAATAACTGAAAATACTTTTGCTTTGGACTAAACTAAACTGTTTTACCCGATGAAAGAAAAGAAGAGATGGATCTACACGATGAATCAATTCCATCATTAAAAGGAAGTAAAGTCTTCCGAAAAAAGAAACGCGCTTCCTGATTTAGGTCATGAAGTTGTCGTCCAGACCAGCTGTAGGTTGACGAAAAATCTAGAAAAGTCATCACTAAAATCAGCAGGAAATCCACGGACCTCAGCATTAAACAGGGTCACCAAGTGGTCAGATTTATCCTAACCATGAGAAGGATTTATCTCGTACAATGGGGGGGCACCATGCAAATTAGCCGGATAAGACTAATGAATCAGATCCCCAGAAAGGATAATCTCCTTAAAGATTAAAAATCAGCTTTTAAGACTGATATTACTCAATCATAGAGATTGACCTTAAAGATTGAGAATTCAAACTCATGGAATTCAATGATATCTAAACTCGAGCTTGAACGAGAAAATATTTTGATCAAAATTACAAACCGATTTGTTTTCTGAAAACCCTATTTTCAATGCGTTCATTACCATTGAACGTAAAATCCTAGGAATTCACCTGGAATTTATTAGGTCACCTGAACTAAATCGGGTGTCAACCGTAAGAACGGTGGTTGCATAGTGGTAAAAGACAGGACCTTGTGCCATACCGAAAAAAAAAAAAAAATTATTATAAGGGTGAGCTTTACTATTGCTCCTACCAAGGATAGTAATTGCGTCCGACACGTTATAGACCATAATTAAAAGCATATCAGGGGACATTGCCTTAACAGTTGCTTGTTTAACGCTTTCCTTTCAACCGGACGGTAGTTTACCGAAAGGTAATATACGGGACAAGTAAACTGGACGTGTTGCTTTCCAAATACAAGGTTAGCACATGGATGACACAAAACCACAAGTTTTGAGCTAAAATTTTCAAATCTGAAACCCACCAAACCCACAAAAATATTTTGCAAACACCGGTAAAGGGTTATTCCAGAAAACTTATCTAGGGTAAAAACTAGATTTAATTTTCAAAAGATCAAATGTTTTCATAAAGATCCAATTTCCTTAATGGATCTAAATTTTTATAGTCATGTGGGACTGTAAACCATATCGTTACTACCATTGTTTATACCGCCGTATAGAAATCACTGATGTACAAAGTGTGAAGAATAAAGAAGTGATTCTAGTATTTCAAGACGATATTGCTTGAGGACAAGCAACGCTCAAGTGTGGGAATATTTGATAATGCTAAAAACGAACATATATTTCATAGCATTATTCCTCAAGAAATACAAGCTTTTAGTTACAATTGTTCTATTTACAAGTGATATTCGTTTAAATAATAAAAGGTGAAGACAAAAGACAGATTCGACGAATTGAAGAAGCAAACGACCAAAAAGCTCAAAAGTACAAAAGACAATCAAAGAGGTTCCAATTATTGATAAGAAACGTCTCGAAATTACAAGAGTACAAGATTCAAAACGCAAAGTACAAGATATTAAATTGTACGCAAGGACGTTCGAAAATCCGGAACCGGGACTAGAGTCAACTCTCAACGCTCGACGCAACGGACTAAAAATTACAAGTCAACTATGCACATAAATATAATATAATATTTAAATAATTCTTATAATTATTTATATATTATAATAAATAATAAAAACCGTCGGCAAGAAAGACTCCACAGGGACTGAGCTGTAATTTCATTCTCCGCGACTCGCGGAGTTTGAAGAGTATTTCACCGCGAGTCGCGGAGCCCCAAATTCAGAAACCCCCTATAAAGCTCGCGCATTCTGATCGTAAAATATCATCTTTTTCTTCTTCTTCTCATACGTAAAATATATATATATATTTATAATCTATATTTTAATTTTAATTATAATTCTAATAATAAGGGTATGTTAGCAAATGTTGTAAGGGTGTAAGTCGAAATTCTGTCCGTGTAACGCTACGCTATTTTTAATCATTTTAAGTTATGTTCAACCTTTTTACATTAATGTCTCGTAGCTAAGTTATTATTATGCTTATTTAAAACGAAGTAATCATGATGTTGGGCTAATTACTAAAATTGGGTAATTGGGCTTTGTACCATAATTGGGGTTTGGACAAAAGAACGACACTTGTGGAAATTAGACTATGGGCAATTAATGGGCTTTATATTTGTTTAACTAAATGATAGTTTGTTAATGTTAATATAAAGATTTACAATTGGGCGTCCCTATAAATTACCATATACACTCGATCGGACACGATGGGCGGGGTATTTATACCAACGAATAATCGTTCATTTAACCGGACACGGGAATGGATTAATAGCCACTAGAATAATTAAGACAGGGGTGAAATTATGTACAAGGACACTTGGTATAATTGATAACAAAATATTAAAACCTTGGGTTACACTCAGTCGACATCCTGGTGTAATTATTAAACAAAGTATTAAAATCTTGTTACAGTTTAAGTCCCCAATTAGTTGGAATATTTAACTTCGGGTATAAGGATAATTTGACGAGGACACTCGCATTTTATATTTATGACTGATGGACTGTTATGGACAAAAACCAGACGGACATATTAAATAATCCAGGACAAAGGACAATTAACCCATGGGCATAAAACAAAAATCAACACGTCAAACATCATGATTACGGAAGTTTAAATAAGCATAATTCTTTTATTTCATATTTAATTTCCTTTATTTTATATTTAATTGCACTTCTAAATATCGCATTTTTATTATTATTGTATTTAATTGCACTTTTAATTATCGTACTTTTTAATTATCGCAAGTTTATTTTATCGCACTTTTATTATTCGCAATTTCATTATCGTTATTTACTTTATGCTTTAATTTAAGTCTTGTATTCATTTTTAATATTTTACATTTGGTTTTAACTGCGACTAAAGTTTTAAAATCGACAAACCGGTCATTAAACGGTAAAAACCCCCCTTTATAATAATAATATTACTTATATATATATATTTGTATTTTTATAAAAGTAAACTAATATAGCGTTAAGCTTTGTTTAAAGATTTTCCCTGTGGAACGAACCGGACTTACTAAAAACTACACTACTGTACGATTAGGTACACTGCCTATAAGTGTTGTAGCAAGGTTTAAGTATATCCATTCTATAAATAAATAAATATCTTGTGTAAAATTGTATCGTATTTAATAGTATTTCCTGCAAAAATTTAATAGTATTTTATACCACTCCGCTACCGCATCAGTAATCCAAATTACATGCCCTTAGCGTCCAATGCGCTTTATGCTCAATCTCCAAAGGGAGATGGCATGCTTTTCCGTATACCATTCGGAAAGGAGTGGTTCCAATGGGTGTTTTGTAAGCTGTGCAAAAGGCCCACAATGCATCATTTAACTTAACAGACCACTCTTTTGGATTTGCACCAACGGTCTTTTCAAGTATGCGTTTTAAAGATCGATTGGTATTCTCCACCTGCCCACTTGTTTGGGGATGATAAGATGTTGAAATTTTATGGGTTACTCCATATCTCTTCAACACCTTTTCTAATTGCTTGTTGCAAAAGTGGGTGCCCCGGTCACTGATAAGAGCTTTTGGTGTGCCAAACCTAGAGAAAAGTTTCATCAAAAAGTTTACTACAACTCGGCCATCATTTGTGGGGAGAGGTTTTGCCTCCGCCCATTTGAAAACATAATCAATGGCTACGAGTATGTAGAGATAAGAATGAGATTTTGGAAAGGGCCCCATAAAGTCAATTCCCCAAACATCGAACACCTCGCATACTTGGATGCTTTGTTGAGGTATTTCATCCCGTTTAGTGATTTGACCGGCCTGTTGGCACGCATCACAAGCCTTACAAACGGCGTAGGCATCTTTGAATATTGTGGACCAATAAAAACC
Organism: Rutidosis leptorrhynchoides; assembly: GCF_046630445.1. Lineage (NCBI taxonomy): Eukaryota > Viridiplantae > Streptophyta > Magnoliopsida > Asterales > Asteraceae > Rutidosis > Rutidosis leptorrhynchoides. The sequence goes on from NC_092333.1 coordinate 720,595,100, forward strand.
GACCTCGTAGGCTTTTCTCCCCGTAATTTGGGGACCAAAGTGCCCACCCGTTGGACCACGGTGACAATCAAGAAGAATTTGAGTGCATTCTTTTCCCGAAATGCACCTCCAAATCATACCATCTGCGCAACGCCTAAAAAGATAAGGGTCTTTCCAGAAGTAGTATTTCAGGTCACTAAAGAATTTTTTTTCTTTTCTGATGTGACCAACCGGTTTCTAAGTACCCTCCAACAAGATAGTTGGCTATGTCAACAAACCAGGGATCATCAATTTTCTCAATTTTCATGAGATTTTCGTCCCGAAAGTTATCTTGGATAACAGTCTCATGGAGAACCTCAAGATTCGGGTTCTCAAGTCGAGAAAGGTGATCGGCAGCTAGGTTTTTGGCCCCTTTTTTGTCTTTAATATCAATGTCGAATTCTTGCAAAAGCAAAACCCAATGTATTAACCGGGGTTTAGCATCTTGCTTAGCAAGCAAGTACTTTAATGCTGAATGGTCTGTATAGACAACCGTCTTTGCTAGTACCAAATAAGATAATTTATCAAATGAAAAGACAATTGCCAGGAGTTCCTTCTCGGTGGTAGTGTAATTAAGTTGGGCTCCTTGCAATGTCTTACTAGCATAATAAATGGGCTGAAAATGTTTTTCAATTCTTTGCCCGAAGACGGCACCAATAGCAAAGTCACTAGCATCACACATAAGTTCGAATGGGATTGACCAATTCGGCGATATGAGAATGGGTGATTGCGTGAGTTTTGCTTTAAGGAGGTTAAAGGCTTTGAGACACTCGTCCGTAAAGACAAATGGAGCCTCTTTCTCAAGAAGTTTGTTCATTGGGGTCGCAATTTTAGAAAAATATTTAATGAACCGACGGTAGAAACCGGCATGCCCCAGAAAACTTCTTACACCTTTCACGTTCGACGGTGGTGGTAATTTAGCTATGACTTCCACTTTAGCTCTGTCCACCTCCAGTCCCGCAGAGGAAATTTTATGACCTAAAACAATGCCCTCTCTTACCATAAAATGGCATTTTTCCCAGTTAAGTACAAGATTAGATTCTTCACACCTTATCAACATACGCTCAAGATTATTAAGACATGAGTCAAAAGAATCACCGAAGACTGAAAAGTCATCCATGAATACTTCCATAAAGTCTTCAATCATATCATGAAAAATAGCTACCATACACCTTTGGAAGGTGGCAGGAGCATTGCATAAGCCAAAGGGCATACGTCGATAAGAGAAAGTACCATAAGGGCATGTAAAGGTGGTTTTCTCTTGGTCCTCGGGTGCTATAGGGATTTGGAAATATCCCGAGAAACCATCAAGAAAACAATAAAAGTTCTTTCCTGCTAACCTTTCCAACATTTGATCAATGTAAGGAAGGAGAAAATGGTCTTTTCGAGTAGCATCATTTAATTTTCTGTAATCAATACATACCCTCCAACCTGTGATAGTCCTGGTGGAAATTAATTGATCGTTTTCATTGGTGATAACGGTTATGTCACCCTTTTTGGGTACACATTGGACCGGACTCACCCAAGGACTATCCGAAATTGGGTAAATAAGACCTGCATCAAGGAGTTTGACAATCTCCTTTTTAACGACTTCTTGCATATTAGGGTTCAGTCGCCTTTGTCTTTGTACACATGGCTTATAGTTATCTTCCATTAAAATATTATGCGTACAATAGGAGGGACTTATACCCTTGATGTCATGAATTTTCCACGCTAGAGCCGTTTTATGGACTTTTAACATGGAAACAAGTTTAGACTTCTCACTTACAGAGAGTTCAGATGAAATGATAACCGGGAGAGTAGAATCCTCTTGAAGGTAAGCATATTTCAAGTGACTTGGAAGTGGCTTCAGTTCTAAAACGGGAGGTTCTTCAATCGATGTTTTACATCGGTACTCATTTTTTAAATCCAACTTTCTGTATTCTTCATCATTTGGCTTATAACCATTAGCCATCAAAGCAGTCAACATCTCCACTTCTTCCACCATGTTCTCTTCATCACCTTCCACAAAAATGCATTCTCCCGAACCTTGCAATTCTGGAAATTCCTGCAACAACTCTGAATATGTCTACAGTTTGCAAATAATAACATTGATCATCAGTAGACTCGGGGTATTGCAGGGCATGGTCAACGGAAAAGGTGACCTTAATATCCTCAATGCTAAGGGTCAATTTCTACCCATGAACATCTATCATAGCTCTAGCGGTATTGAGGAAAGGTCGACCCAATATAAGAGGCATACGTGTGTCCTCCTCCATGTCCAAAATTACAAAATCGGCCGGAAATACTAGGGTACCCACTTTTACTAACATATTCTCTAAAATTCCATGAGGGAATTTAACAGAGCGGTCCGCTAGTTGAATTGCCATTCGGGTTGGTTTTAGTACCCCGGGGTCTATCTTAACATATAATGAATAAGGCATCAAATTAATGCTAGCCCCTAAATCCGCTAATGCTTTAATGCATTCCAAATCTCCTAGGAGACATGGTATGATAAAACTTCCAGGATCTGCTAAACAATTAGCATTCATGGTGACGGATGAAAGTTCCTCCATTTTCTTCCGATTAGTAAGTAAGTCCTTTAAGAACTTAGCAAACTTGGGCATTCCTGAGATTACATCAATGAAAGGCATATTTATGTTAATTTATTTAAACATATCTAGAAATTTTGACCTTTCGGCTTCTAGCCTTTCTTGTTGCTGCTTTCTTGGGTATGGGAGCTGTGGCTGATATGGCTTCACTACGGGTTTCTCCCGTTCTTCCTTTTCAACCACTTGTTCTGGCTCCTTAACCGGTTCATCATTTTGGTTCAACGGAACACTGAAATCAGAATTTTCGGGCATTCTTGGAGCTTCATATGCTAAACCACTCCGTGTGGCGATAACATTGGCGTGCTCATTTTGGGGGTTCTTATTAGTATCGCCCGGTAAACTTCTTGGTTTTCTTTCACTAAGTAAATTAGCTAAACCATTCATTTGCTTCTCCAAGTTCTGAATTGTGGCTTGTTGGTTCCTAAATTGGTGTTCGTTTTTCTCGTTCGTTTGATTTATGTTTGTAACAAGCTGGGTTTGTGATGCAATCAACTTTTCCAACATACTCTCCAAATTTGACTTTTTTCTTCCTGTTGGGGTTTTTGATAAAAACCCGGAGTTTGTTGTTTGTACCCACTACTTGACCCTTGTTGGTAATTGGAATTTTGACCTTGAGGGTTGTAGGGGTTGTTGAAGTTTCGGTTAAACTGGGCTCTTCCTTGAAATTGATTATTATTTCTTTGGCTTATGAAAGCCACTTCTTCTTTTTGAGCCATTGTTAAACCGGCATCACAATCTTTTCCTAAATGGAGACCACCATAGTATTCACAACCTACTTTCATGCTATGAATTTCCTTGGTGATTTTGTCCATGTTTCGAGCAACACCGTCTATTTTCACACTTAGGGAACTAAGGTCATCATAAGCTCCGGTGCTTTGGACTTGAGCATTACGAGTAATTGGTCATTCTTGATGCCACTCATGAGAATAATCGGCTAGCTTCTCGATTATCTCATAAGCCTCTTGCTCGGTTTTGTCCATGAGTGAACCTCCGAACGCTTGATCAATGGAAATTCGGGTTGCAACATCACAACCCTTGTAAAAGATTTGGACTTTTTGGAAGGTATCCAAACCATGGTTTGGACAACCTCTCAGCATTTTGGAAAATCGATTCCATGCTTCGTACAAGGTTTCCATCGGCTTTTGACAGAATTGGGTAATTTCGTGTTGGAGTCTCGCGGACTTAGATGCTGGAAAATATTTCTTAAGAAAATTTTCCAACATACTATCCCAAGTTTCTACCGTAGCCTCGGCCAATGAATCTAACCAACTTCGTGCTTCCTCGTGGAGTGTCCATGGGAAAAGTCTTAAAAATATGGCCTGGTCAGTGTCTGGTTTAAGTTTGAAAAGAAGACATATCTCTTGAAAGAGACGAATATGTTCGTTTGCATCTTCATTTGGACCACCACTAAATTGACACCTGTTATTAATCATTTGGAGAATAGGTCCTTTTATTTCAAAATTTACCTCACCAGTGGGCGGAGTAATGGCACTACCTTGTCCGGTTCGGGTTGCCTTCATCTTGGCCGCCATTGATTGTCTTGGTACCACCGGTCTTGTTTCTCCTTCCATTTCAAATTTTGGAGGAGGAACGGGCTCACCAAATTCAGAATACCTCGGCTTGGTTGTACTTTATTCCGACTCAAAAGTTTCCTGCTTGGATGATGATTCAAAAAGTTCAAGTACTTCTTTTGAGATCCTACCAAGCTTTCTATCAGGTTCCGTAAGCGGTGTAAGTAATGGAGAATTTGAACTTCGGTTATGTGGCATATGCAACCTAAAATCTGTCAATCACACAACTAACAAAACTATTAAATGCACCGATTCTATAAGTTTAAAATTCAAAGACTATTAATAATTTAAAATAATTAAGAAACTACTTAATCACAAATTAGTCAATAATTCTATTTTGACACAAAACTGTCCCCGGCAGCGGTGCCAAAAACTTGATGTGCGAAATCAGGTATATAAATTATCGTTGGAAAACACCGGTTAAAAAGACTGTTACACACTAACGGGCAGTGTACCCGATCATGTAGTAGTATAAATAATGGTTTAGTTCCATGTATCGTTCCAAGGACAGTTGTATTAGTCAAACTAGAATTAGAAACTATATTATGATTAACTAAGTAAATGAAACTTAAAGGTACAAGATATTATGTTTTTGTGGCTTTTTAACGATTTAGCCAAATCAGAGAAGGTTAAAAGTAAAAACAATATTTTTGGTCTTTTAAGTTTATATAATGAAAATAAGTGCAAAGAAAGCAATTAAGATAGTTTGATTTAGAACAAAGAGATGAAATGTTCATCTAGATATTTTACCCTCGGTATTGGATGTAAGTTTTGCTATTAAGTCCTGATTGAATGATTATGTGTGTAAGTTATCTAATAGGTTCACTAAGAGTTCTCTTAAATAAACACGCAAACACAATTACAAGATCAAGGGTTCCCTTTTCTCTATAGTTCTCGTGTTTGTAATCAAATAACTAGGAAATATGCTAATCACCTAAATCGACAGCGGGTACTCAAACTAGAAGTACTAAGTGAGGGTTCCCTATTACCTAGACCTTTTCGTTTGTGACTAGTTGATTAGCAAGATCAAAGACTTAAATAACAATTGTCTTTGCGTTCACTCTACACAATTCATTCCTATATCGTTTAATCGTATTGATCTAATTTACCCCCTTGGTCCAGTTTAGTAAACAATCAATCTAAGACAAGTTGATTGTAAATCAATATGATACATCAACAAGAGTTATCTTTATCAACAACATATCAATTAACTAGATACAAATGATTAAACATCAATAAGCATGGTTCTTTAATTCAAGCTTCAATCTTTCACACATAGTACATACAATCAATAGGATTACATCCAATACCTCGGTTATTAATCTAGACAAACATTATAGAAACTAGCCAACAATCATGGTAACAGACAACATAACAATCAGATTATCAATGGAAATCATTGCTTTAGAACAAGGAATAACCTACAAGAACAATGAGTTCTTGGATGAAGAAGGTTTTGATCTTTGATGCCTTGATGTTGAGCCTCTTTCAAGAGCTTAGAGTTCTCCAATATTGCTCCCAAAATTCATCTCTGTACTCTCTAGTTCGTATCTGGTAAACTGGTCTTTAATCATGAGGTTATAAAGTGGAGAAAGTAGGTCAGAAAGTCAAAAGTAGGCTGAAACCTACTTCTGGACGGCGTCCTAATCTTCTGGACGGCGTCCCAAATTAAAGGCTTGGACGGCGTCCCAATTTATTGGACGGCGTCCAAGTGTAAAAATCTGGACGGCGTCCCATAGATCTGGGCGGCATCCCATTGTACTGAAGTTTACTTTTTTCGTTTTCTTGCAACCTCACTTCAAATGGACGAAGTCCGAATCATCTGAAGCCTTGTTTTACCATTTTAGAGCGCTAATTTGACCTTAACTTATATCGGGATCAACCACGGTCATAAATCATCAAAACTCTTTACAAATCACTCTCCGATACAAATTTGCATATCTTAGCCTATCACTTGTAGAAACGCTTTCAGTATCCTTGATTCGAGAGTATTTTACACAATATTGCGATAGATATATATAATTTTATTGAGCAATATCAGTAGCTACCTGGTTTAACACCCCCACCCAGAATGTTCACTAGACGGAAGAGCTAGTGGGCATGGTGTTTAGTACTTCGAGGTTTATATATTATACAGATGAGATGTTCTGTTTTTGGGGATATTATTTATGCGCATTATATGTTAAGGTCGGTTACCAAGCCAAGCAATGAATGAAAAGTGAATGTTATGTATCGAGAGAATGATTTTATACACATGTTATGTGTATGATATTTTTGTACACGAGATATGTGTACGGTTACTAAGATTTGTGAAAATGGTTTCGTACACGAGATAGGTGTACTGTATTTAAATCTTGTGGTCTATCAAAATGATGAATTTTATTGCTTATGAGAAACCTATGAACTCACCAACCTTTTGGTTGACAATTGAAAGCATGTTTATTCTCAGGTACGAAAGAAATCTTCCGCCGTGCATTTGCTCATATTACATGAAGTCGTTCATGGCATATAGAAGTCAGAACCTCGCAATGGGACCAACTGTTGAAGACTTCGTCCAGATGGATTAGGACGGGTCACTACAGGTGGTATCAGAGCGGTGGTCTTAGCGAACCAAGTCTTGCATTAGTGTGTCTAACTGATAGTTGTTTAGATGCATTAGTTGGTCTTGGCTTCGACCGTGTCTGCATGTCAAAAGTTTTGCTTATCATTTCTAGTCGAAAATCATCTATTTACCATCCTTAGAAAATTACCTGCTTATCATTCTTAGTCTAGACACGTTTTACTGCATTGACTGCATGAATAGTGTATAGATAAAATTCATATCTTAGCGTATCTGTTATTGTTACCTTTGCTTGACAGCTTTCGTAGATTCCTCCGTAACTTATGGGATTTTAGTATTATATATGCATATGTAACTTATGTATTGCAGGGTACTAATCTACATCCTATAATCTTTTTCTTATCAAAAATCCTTCATCTGATCGTACGAGAGGAATCCCTCAACCAGTTCGAGTCCTCAGATTCCGATAACTATTCCGATAGTTATTCCGACAGCTAATCCGACATGGATGTTCACCTAAGCTCCAGAAGCAACGTCACCATAATGAAACAACCAGCCATCCCCAATTCATCTGATGGGTTCGTAGCCTACTCAATCAATGGAGACGCGAAGAAGGCGATCCCTTCCGCCAACCGAATTCACCTCTTGGCGATGAACCTGAAGCACTTACCGGCGAACCTATCCGAAACACCATTTTCACACTTATTTCCAGAGTATCTCGCCACGATTATATTCTATCTAAAATTCTAGATCTTATTCATCCGCTCATCCGAACCGACAATCATCCCGGAATAATGGAAGAAGTCAACGAACTTCGCGCTCGAGTAATCAATTTAGAAATTAAAGAAAAAAACATGGTGTAAAACTTTCCAGCTTCAACAACAGCACCGGCAACACCAGTACCACCAACAACAGCATCTGCAGCACAAGCCTCAACACTACACGCCTCAAATTCACAGTCTGTACCTCCAGCATAATCATCATACTACATGATGTCCTGCCTCGATTATCTTCGTTCTACATGACATTCTACATCATTTATCTTCGTTCAACATGGCGATTATGTAATCTCTATTGTTTTAGAGATTATATATTCTTATTCTAACGGTAAATCAAATGAGTTTAATATCATATTAACTCATTAAATCCATAATTACATCTGAAGAAAATATATATGTATATATGTATTCATAAAGATTGTAATTAAAATTCTTTTGTACAAACTATTAATGGTGAAAATATTTTAACGGGTAGGTAATACCCGAGGAATATTTAGATTTCACATTAATAAGTTTCATTGTACATTCTTCGAATCTGATTTAACAGTCATTTACTATCCTACATACATCCACAGATATACGAATCCGTTCACCACAGAATAACCATTTTCATTCAATTTCATATTTGGATTTTGACCTACCAGAATCCAACAAGTGGCATAATGAAGAAAACATTGGACAAAAATAAAATTTGTTAGAAACAAACAAATTAACGATGAGAAAATTTTGTTAAGAATCTACGCTAACAAAATCCTAGCTAATCGTTCCTAGCTAACTGATTACATTTTATTTATCGCAGTTTATTTATCGTAATTTAATTATCGCAATTTTATTTATTGTCATTTAATTTCTGTTATTTATTTTATTCACTTAAAATATCGGGACACGTATACAAGGTTTTGACATATCATATCGACGCATCTATATATATTATTTGGAATCACCATAGACATTCTATATGCAGTAATGATCGAGTTCTCTATACAGGGTTGAGGTTGATTCTACAATAATATATATACTTTGAGTTGTGATTGAGTCTGAGACATGTACACGGGTCACGATACGTATTAATTAATTCCAATATTATATATTAAACTCTATATGAATTATCGAACTGTTAACTGTGGACTATCGACTGTGGACTAATAACATTGGACAATTAAAATGAATTAAAATATTGATTATAACATATGAAACTAAACATTTCTTCAAGTTTGCCACTTGATTTCATCTTAAACCTCATTTGTATCTTGACGATTACAATCTGCGTTCAAACCTTTCATGATTCTTGAAAACACCTCAATCGAGAGGATGGACCAACCGCACTTTATCTACGGAAGAAAAGATTGATGCATATAGTTATGCACCTGAAAACACTCGGAACCTGAGTAAACTTTTAAAACGTATCTGTGTTAATTCCCTTGGCGTTGTTATTATCTTTCCAAAGTAGCCAATTTTGTCACAGCTTCAACGAATCAATTTCGACTTTTTATTCGAATAAACTCTATTATAACTTTGATATATAAGTTTGCCCTTCGTCATCGTTACCGGAGAACCTTTTATATTACACCACATTAGCAGTAAACTTATCAACAACTTCATTGATCTTTGACTTTCCGAAAAGTCATTATATTCATTAAAACCATATCACCTACTCATTTGCATCTTGTAACGATAGTTGTCATATCAAATACCGAGAAGCATCAATCCTTAATTCTCGAATTTCGCAGCGTTCCTACGTCAATAGTTATACATCTATATATAACGTATATCTTCTGGACTGATGAATTTCAATTCAGAATCTCTGAATTCCTGAAAAGCACTCTAGCTTACGAATCAGATCTCCGAATTCTGAAAAAGCTGATGAAGCAGCGAAAACTGAAGACTGCCTTAATAGTCAAAAGTTTGATGATAAAGAATGGAGTGTTGAAAAAGCTCAAAAGTTTTGATACTGAAAAACGAATTGAGCAAACCATGAAGGAGGCTATGGACAAATCACAAAGTCTAAACCTGCCTTCAAAAAATCATGATGATTCTGATGAAATATTTAGCAAATACCTTGCTCCTTAATCGCTCTAAATAATTGTGAATGAATTTCTTCATCACATTTTGATTGTAGAACTATAAGATATTATCGTATCTTTCATTATAAATATCCTCAATATTTCTGAAGATATCTTCATAAATATTTTCGTCCGATATTAATTATCTTTTTGCGCTATCTGTGTTATATCATAAAAGGAAACTGTTTTAGTTTCTATATTCTGTAAACCTTCGAATTTAAAATATGAATGTTATTGAAGTAGTGTTGGGAACTGAAGCATGAGTTAGTATAATATAATGACACTTGATCAACGTGATTATATTACAGTAAGTCATGCTGAGTTTCTAATGGAACGTGATGATTCACAGACCATAATGTCATCATGTGCCATGTTACACGACTCTTACATTTTATCTAATCTGTAAACATATCAAGAACATATTTTCTTGATAGTCCTATCTTTTCTCTTGAATTCTGGTAAATTAACCAATCAAGATTGTGCTATTATCATTTCTTTCTTAGAACATTGACTCTGTTCATTTCGAAATTCGTATCTACGAATTTTGGACCATTATTCGCTTGACTTAAAGTCGAGAATAGAAAACAAAAGTCAGAATTGTGGAAGAAAGCTTTAAGAATGGTGAGAATAAAGAAAACGTAAGAGGTGGATTTATAGCAAAATATTCGACAAATCAACGAAGACAGATTATCGCATTTAACCAAAGAGGATTCTAATTTCCTTAATTACCTAAGAATCAAATCTTATTACGAGGATTTTCTCCAAATTCCTTGAACCCTGGAAATCAATCCTATCTACGTCAAAAGATATGACAAATCTTCATTTACTCATTTCATTTTTTTGTGATAGCTTCACTTATACTCTTCGCGTAATCGAATTGTTTTATTCATATCACTCAATAATAATAAAACTCTAATTTCTAGCTCGTATGCGTCATGAAAACATACTTATTGTCAGCCATGACCATCCCAATCAAATTTCGGGACGAAATTTCTTTAACGGGTAGGTACTGTGACGACCCGAAAATTTCCGATCAAATTTAAACTTAATCTTTATATGATTTCGACACGATAAGCAAAGTCTGTAGTGTTGAGTCTCGAAAATTTTGAAACTATATTCATGTAATCAATTATCATTTGACTTTTGACGGTTCCCGACGATTCACGAATAACTATTTGTAAATAGATACATATATATTTAAGTATATGTATATATATAAAGTAAATTGAATACAATTATTTAATGATTGTAATACTCGTTTGTTATTTCGATGGTTATATATACATGTATATATCATTATCTTAATAAAACAAGAACCCCACACCTTTCAACTTTCTACTCCTATTACTCGTTCCCAACTAATTGATTTATGCTTTGTTTTCTTTTCATTACTTTAACCCTACACTATTATATTTCCTTTTTGATATCTATTACTCGACAACTACAAAATATCATTCACGGGTATATCAAAACAATTAAGGTGGGGCTAGTTGATTTTAACAATTGTGAATCAAAACTTATATATATATATATTTCCATTTTGTTTTTGTTGTCCCAAAAGTCAAAAGGACAAGAGTGATGGCTTGTCTCTTTTCTTAAAGCATGTTGCAAAGATTTTTTTTTATATATGTTAAATTAAATGGTGGACCGAAGATAATAGATGAATGGTTAAATTATTCTCTTGTTTTTTTTCCCCTTTCCAACACAAATACATGCATATGGATCACAAGACTATTACTATTGTTGTTTGATTATATTATTAATATTATCACTTATATAATGATGATGTGAATCACCACATTCAGGAACATCCTTTATAAATTTCTTCCTTCTTTTCTAACTCTAGCCCATCGACCATCAATTACAACCATAATCATGTATCATCTCCATTTTTTTTCTTCGATTTAAACACACGAACAACCATCACCTAAATACCTTTGATCACCTGTTATGACTACAAATTCGTTGATGCTACTACTTCTTTTGCTATGTATCCGTGAATATTATCATCTATAAACACCAAACCAACACCATGATTATCTACTCCTGCAGCTAACTTATTTCGTTCTGTGTAAACTGTAAACCGCCACTAAGATCACCCTCTCCCTCTCATCATCTCCCTCTCTCTCTATATTCTCTTTCCTCTCACTATAACCATAAAAACCATCATCAAAACATCACCACTCTATTTCAACAACTTTTATGTACATGAAATTGGGAAAGTCGTTGGTATTTTACTTTATTTTACTTTAATCGATCCAGGTATCTTTTTATTCTGATTACAGCCATAACAACCGCTAATAAACTTGTTTCTTGTCAACCAAAGCTAACCCACACCACCTACAAACCACGACCAAACCCCCTCACCAAATTTTGTATTTTTTTCTTTGTTTATACTCGAACCCAACTCCAACAACTCTATATATGCTACGGATCAACCATCACTTTTATCATTTTTTTTTCATCACCCAAGAACATCGAATAACAATCATATATAAAATCCATTTACGGTTTTCTGTTTCAACCTTAAATCACCACCATGATTACCGAAACAATCACCATAACCTTGAACCATATTAATCACACACACATGTGTATATATTAATACACCCATTTGTGATTTGTTTCGGTTTCCCTACCCATTGACTACTCGCTTATATTTTATTACTTTCGGTTATAACCTATAAATCACGAACCCATAACCCGCCACCATGTATGCTGATGTATACGTTTTATTTTCTGTTTCATTTCAAAACAAAAACCCAATTGATCATCACCATACAACCTACACTTATACACTTTCGAATTACCTGTAACTCGATCCAGGAACGTCTCCACTATAGCAAACAACACCATTGAACCTCAAACGTCACCATTATCCAAACATCACTACTATTGCTGCAATACTATCGTTTTCTTTTTCTGTTCTTCTCTCTGTTTAAATTCAGGCTACTGCACCTTCTTGTTCTGTTGTTATTCGACAATAAGATGTTGATAACAATGATGATTATGAACATACGGGATAATATAAAGGGAATGATAAAAAGGTTAGTGCTGTTTAGCTTTAAAGGCGAATAAAAGAAAAAAAAAGGAGGCAAATAAATAATAAACACTGAAACCCTTTTTAGGGTTGTTGACTTCGTGATATACCAGTACATCAAAAAAAAAAAATTAAACCATGGACTTAAGTTAACTGATGGGTCGTGTCCCATGTTGTGTAGTTGGGCCAAGGATTAAGTTAACTGTTGGGCTCACGAAATTGTGTTGGGCTCCCTAAAACGAGTTAAATAGTTGTGGGTAGCAGATTAAATCAGAAAAACAGCAGCAGTTGTATGGTTATGGTTGTTTGTGAGTGAGCGGGAGGTCGCGGGTTCGAACCCTGTCAGGGCATTACTTTCGTAAACTTATATTTTTGAGGTAGAACATCTAATTATTATAATTATAATTATTATTATTATTATTATTATTATTATTATTATTATTATTTTTATTATTATTATTATTATTATTATTATTATTAATTATTATTATGTTAACATTAATAATAATGATTAATATTATTATTATTTTTGTTAATAAGCAACATCATTAAGTACTATTAATGTTATTATTAGTAATATTAATAATGATACAAGTATTATTATGATTAGGATTATCATTACTATCAATACTATGAAAATAACACAAACTAGTTTTATTATCATTAATATTAGTATTAGTATCCTTTTATAATTATTAGTATTATTATCATTAGCATAAGTATTATCATTGTTATTATTATTATTATTATTATTATTATTATTATTATTATTATTATTATTATTATTATTATTATTATTATTATTATTATTATCATTATCATTATTATTATCATTATTATTATCATTATTAGAAAGATCATTACTATTATAGTTATTATAATTATTGTTATTATTACTAATATTATTATTATTATTTTTATCAAAATTTATATTACTTATAAAGTTATCATTTAGATTATTATATGTATCAATATTATTATAACAAATAAGTATTTTCTATATAAGAGTATATTTATTACAACTACCATAATATCACATAAAACTATATACATTAAGATATTTTTTATATATAACAAATTATTGATTTTTAATATAATATTAATCATAAGTATATATAAAACTATATAAATATTAACTATTTTAATTATATATACAAATTAAATGTATAGAATATATAACTTAAAATATAATATATAAATTTGTTTAATTACGATTATAGGTATTAATATATATACCTGATATAGGTTCGTGAATCCGAGGCCAACTCTGCATTGTTCAATATAGTCATATGTATTTTTACTACAAAATACATTAGGTGAGTTCATTTGCTCCTTTTTACTCTTTACATTTTTGGGACTGAGAATACATGCGCTGTTTTTATAACTGCTTTATTAAATGCTTTTGAAATATATTTTGAACTGTAAATACATGAAATGCTTTTATAAATATTTGACGAGATAGACACAAACAAAACATTCCTCGAATGAATTATTATGCAGACAGAAGTTCTGTGGATTATTATTGAATTAGTTGGACGTTATAATTGCCACTAATTGTAGTAAATATTTCCCCTGATTATTATTGCTTGGTAACCTAAGAATTAGAATCGGGTATGACCCTAATTCACGCGAATCCTAAAGGTAGCTACCGGGTTTAACACCCCCACCCAGAATGTTCACTAGACGGAAGAGCTAGTGGGCGTGGTGTTTAGTACTTCGAGGTTTATATATTATACAGACAAGATGTTCTGTTTTTGGGGATATTATTTATGTGCATTATATGTTAAGGTCGGTTACCAAGCCAAGCAATGAATAAAAAGTGAATGTTATGTATCGAGAGAATAATTTTATACACAGGTTATGTGTATGATATTTTTGTACACGAGATATGTATACGGTTACTAAGATTTATGAAAATGGTTTCGTACACGAGATAGGTGTACTGTATTTAAATCTTGTGGTCTATCAAAATGATGAATTTTATTACTTATGATAAACCTATGAACTCACCAACCTTTTGGTTGACAATTGAAAGCATGTTTATTCTCAGGTACGAAAGAAATCTTCCGCTGTGCATTTGCTCATATTACATGGAGTCGTTCATGGTATATAGAAGTCAGAACCTCGCAATGGGACCAACTGTTGAAGACTTCGTCCAGATGGATTAGGACGGGTCACTACAAAAGAATTCAGAAGAATCTCAAATTTTTCCCCAATTTAAAAACTTGGTAGAAACCACTTGCCAACAAAAGCTTACCGCCCTTTATTCAGATAATGGTGGCGAATACTTAGGACTTGCATCCTTTCTTAATGACCATGGCATATCACATTACATAACACTTCCTCACACACCCGAGCGTAATGGTGTAGCTGAAAGACGGCATCGAAATATCATGGCAACAACTCGAGCTCTCTTACAGCAAGCAGGCTTCCCTGTTCCTTTTTGGTCGTATGCAGTTCAAACAGTGGCATATTTAATTAATCGATTGCCGACCCCAATACGTGACAACAAAACTCCACTTAAGGCACTATTCAAAAGGAATCCGAATTATCAGCATCTCAAAGTGTTTGGATGCCTATGTTTTCCATGGCTCCAACCGTACACCACATCTAAATTACAACCGCGATCAACTGCATGTATATTTCTCGGATACTCATTGTCCCAAGCCGCCTACAAATGTTATGATCCAACTACACACAAGATATACCTTTCGCGCCATGTACGCTTCTGTGAGCAAGAATTTCCCATGATCAAAAGTCAATTTGGTCATAATATATCCCAAAACCTACCTACTGTTTCACCTCCACCACAACCTGATGAAGATACAACTGATCAAACATCACCACCAATCCCTCCCATACCAAATTCTATTACTCCAATATCTACTCAACATGTACCATCTACATCTGATACAATTACCGAACCAAACACCCCTATGCCAAATTCACCACCCATTCACCAACTGGCTTCTACAAACCATTCTCCTATCCCACCACTACTGCCTTCTCCACATGAACCTTCACCACCCCCTCCACGTCCTACCCGAGACCGCAAACCTAATACAAAATACTTTAACCCTATGTATATAAATCATGTTACTGCTCACCCACTTTCAGACGCCATTGAGCCTACGTGTGTCACACAAGCGCTAAAACATAAAGAGTGGTGAGAAGCAATGTCCACTGAATTTAATGCTCTTCTCAACAACAAAATGTGGGACTTAGTACCACATTCGAATCAAAATCTTCTTGGTAATAAGTGGGTTTTCGGGTCAAACGACTACCTGATGGATCCATACAAAAATTCAAGGCGCGTCTAGTTACAAAGGGATTTCATCAACGACCCGGTGTGGATTATCAGGAGACTTTCAGCGCAGTCACTAAACCGGTCACTATTCGTGTGATACTCTCTATTGCTTTATCACGTGACTGGAATCTACGCCAATTGGATATTAACAACGCTTTTCTGAATGGCACTCTCTCCGAGGATGTTTATATGGTCCAACCGGCTGGCTTTATTAATCCATAATACCGGACACATGTGTGCAAATTACGAAAAGCACTTTACGGGCTTAAACAAGCACCAAGGGCGTGGTACTAGGAGCTTAAAAGCTTTCTCATTTCTGTTGGGTTCACAAACTCCATCGCAGACCCATCACTTTTTATATACAGCAAAGATGGCATCCATGTTTATTTTTTGGTATATGTCGATGATATAATTTTGACATGAAATAACACCAAGTTTATTGACATGTTTGTGCAGAAATTGAATGACAGGTTTTGAAATGTCCCGTTCTTATTGATTAAAAACATTCCATGTTAATTGATTTCGTTGCGAGGTTTTGACCTCTATATGAGACGTTTTTCAAAGACTGCATTCATTTTTAAAACAAACCATAACCTTTATTTCATAAATAAAGGTTTAAAAAGTTTTACGTAGATTATCAAATAATGATAATCTAAAATATCCTATTTACACATGACCATTACATAATGGTTTACAATACAAATATGTTACATCGAAATCAGTTTCTTGAATGCAGTTTTTACACAATATCATACAAGCATGGACTCCAAATCTTGTCCTTATTTTAGTATGCAACAGCGGAAGCTCTTAGTATTCACCTGAGAATAAACATGCTTAAAACGTCAACAAAAATGTTGGTGAGTTATAGGTTTAACCTATATATATCAAATCGTAACAATAGACCACAAGATTTCATATTTCAATACACATCCCATACATAGAGATAAAAATCATTCATATGGTGAACACCTGGTAACCGACATTAACAAGATGCATATATATAAGAATATCCCCATCATTCCGGGACACCCTTCGGATATGATATAAATTTCGAAGTACTAAAGCATCCGGTACTTTGGATGGGGTTTGTTAGGCCCAATAGATCTATCTTTAGGATTCGCGTCAATTAGGGTGTCTGTTCCCTAATTCTTAGATTACCAGACTTAATAAAAAGGGGCATATTCGATTTCGATAATTCAACCATAGAATGTAGTTTCACGTACTTGTGTCTATTTTGTAAATCATTTATAAAACCTGCATGTATTCTCATCCCAAAAATATTAGATTTTAAAAGTGGGACTATAACTCACTTTCACAGATTTTTACTTCACCGGGAAGTAAGACTTGGCCACTGGTTGATTCACGAACCTATAACAATATATACATATATATCAAAGTATGTTTAAAATATATTTACAACACTTTTAATATATTTTGATGTTTTATGTTTATTAAGTCAGCTGTCCTCGTTAGTAACCTACAACTAGTTGTCCACAGTTAGATGTACAGAAATAAATCGATAAATATTATCTTGAATCAATCCACGACGCAGTGTATACGTATCTCAGTATTGATCACAACTCAAACTATATATATTTTGGAATCAACCTCAACCCTGTATAGCTAACTCCAACATTCACATATAGAGTGTCTATGGTTGTTCCGAAATATATATAGATGTGTCGACATGATAGGTCAAAACATTGTATATGTGTCTATGGTATCTCAAGATTACATAATATACAATACAAGTTGATTAAGTTATGGTTGGAATAGATTTGTTACCAATTTTCACGTAGCTAAAATGAGAAAAATTATCCAATCTTGTTTTACCCATAACTTCTTCATTTTAAATCCGTTTTGAGTGAATCAAATTGCTATGGTTTCATATTGAACTCTATTTTATGAATATAAACAGAAAGTATAGGTTTATAGTCGGAAAAATAAGTTACAAGTCGTTTTTGTAAAGGTAGTCATTTCAGTCGAAAGAACGACGTCTAGATGACCATTTTAGAAAACATACTTCCACTTTGAGTTTAACCATAATTTTTGGATATAGTTTCATGTTCATAATAAAAATCATTTTCTCAGAATAACCACTTTTAAATCAAAGTTTATCATAGTTTTTAATTAACTAACCCAAAATAGCCCGCGGTGTTACTACGACGGTGTAAATCCGGTTTTACGGTGTTTTTTCGTGTTTCCAGGTTTTAAATCATTAAGTTAGCATATCATATAGATATAGAACATGTGTGTAGTTAATTTTAAAAGTCAAGTTAGAAGGATTAACTTTTGTTTGCGAACAAGTTTAGAATTAACTAAACTATGTTCTAGTGATTACGAGTTTAAACCTTCGAATAAGATAGTTTTATATATATGAATCGAATGATGTTATGAACATAATTACTACCTCAAGTTTAGTAGGTAAACCTACTGGAAGTGACAAGAAATGATCTAGCTTCAAAGGATCTTGGATGGCTTGAAAGTTCTTGAAGTAGGATCATGACACAAAAACAAGTTCAAGTAAGATTTTTACTCGAATTAAGATAGTTTATAGTTATAGAAATTGAATCAAAGTTTGAATATGAATATTACCTTGAATAAGAAAGATAACCTACTATATATAACAAAGGTTTCTTGATCTTAGATAATTACTTGGAATGGATTAGAAAGCTTGGAAGTAAATTAGTAAACTTGAAGGGATTTTTGAAGTTTTCTTGAAGTGTTCTTCCTATGATGATTATAGCTTGATTCTTGAAGTGATTTTTGATGAAGATGATGATTAACTACTGGAAAAATACATTCATAATAGTATGTGTGTGTTGAGAGAGAATTAGAAAGAGAATTGGAAGTGAAATGGAGTGAATGATGAGTGGTAATTGGTGAGTGGTGAGTGGGGTTAAAAGGAGTTCTAGTTAGTTGACTAGCTCATGGTAGAAGTTAAAATTGATTAGTCATACATGACATAATCAAGAGTGGAATCCCATGCTAGTTCCTATTGGTATATACTCATAGTAAGTACGTTTTGAAGCTGTGTATAATACGGGTAAGAATACGACTAGAATTCTTGATGAAAGAAAAGAATGGAAAAGTAACTGTAACCATTTTCGTTAAGTATGAGTGTTTTGATATATGTCTTGAAGTCTTCGTTAAGTCATCGTTAGTCGTTACATGTAAGTGTTGTTTTGAAACCTTTAAGTTAACGATCTCAATTAATGTTGTTAACTCATTGTTTATTATATCTAATGAGATGTTAAATTATTATATTATCATGATATTATGATATATTAATATATCTTAATATGATATATATACATTTAAATATCGTTACAATGATAATCGTTACATATATGTCTCGTTTTGAAATCCTTAAGTTAGTAGTCTTGTTTATATGTATATAACTTATTGTTAATATACTTATGGAGATACTTACTTATCATAATCTCATGTTAACCATATGTATATCCATATATATATCGTCATGTCGTTTTTACAAGTTTTAACGTTCGTGAATCGCCGGTCAACTTGGGTGGTCAATTGTCTATATGAAACATATTTCAATTAATCAAGTCTTAACAAGTTTGATTGCTTAACATGTTGGAAACATTTAATCATGTAAATATCAATCTCAATTAATATATATAAACATGGAAAAGTTCGGGTCACTACAGTACCTACCCGTTAAATAAATTTCGTCCCGAAATTTTAAGCTGTTGAAGGTGTTGACGAATCTTCTGGAAATAGATGCGGGTATTTCTTCTTCATCTGA
This sequence comes from Rutidosis leptorrhynchoides, assembly GCF_046630445.1. Classification (NCBI taxonomy): domain Eukaryota; kingdom Viridiplantae; phylum Streptophyta; class Magnoliopsida; order Asterales; family Asteraceae; genus Rutidosis; species Rutidosis leptorrhynchoides. The sequence continues at coordinate 720,614,798 of NC_092333.1, forward strand.
TCTTCACGCTCCCAGGTGAACTCGGGTCATCTACGAGCATTCCATCGAACCTTAACAATTGGTATCTTGTTTTGCTTAAGTCTTTTAACCTCACGATCCATTATTTCGATGGGTTCTTCGATGAATTGGAGTTTTTCGTTGATTTGGATTTCATCTAACGGAATAGTGAGATCTTCTTTAGCAAAACATTTCTTCAAATTCGAGACGTGGAAAGTGTTATGTACAGTCGCGAGTTGTTGAGGTAACTCAAGTCGGTAAGCTACTGGTCCGACACGATCAATAATCTTGAATGGTCCAATATACCTTGGATTTAATTTCCCTCGTTTACCAAATCGAACAACGCCTTTCCAAGGTGCAACTTTAAGCATGACCATCTCTCCAATTTCAAATTCTATATCTTTTCTTTTAATGTCAGCGTAGCTCTTTTGTCGACTTTGGGAGGTTTTCAACCGTTGTTGAATTTGGATGATCTTCTCGGTAGTTTCTTGTATAATCTCCGGACCCATAATCTGTCTATCCCCCACTTCACTCCAACAAATCGGAGACCTGCACTTTCTACCATAAAGTGCTTTAAACGGCGCCATCTCAATGCTTGAATGGTAGCTGTTGTTGTAGGAAAATTCTGCTAACGGTAGATGTCGATCCCAACTGTTTCCGAAATCAATAACACATGCTCGTAGCATGTCTTCAAGCGTTTGTATCGTCCTTTCGCTCTGCCCATCAGTTTGTGGATGATAGGCAGTACTCATATCTAGACGAGTTCCTAATGCTTGCTGTAATGTCTGCCAGAATCTTGAAATAAATCTGCCATCCCTATCAGAGATAATAGAGATTGGTATTCCATGTCTGGAGACGACTTCCTTCAAATACAGTCGTGCTAACTTCTCCATCTTGTCATCTTCTCTTATTGGTAGGAAATGTGCTGATTTGGTGAGACGATCAACTATTACCCAAATAGTATCAAAACCACTTGCAGTCCTTGGCAATTTAGTGATGAAATCCATGGTAATGTTTTCCCATTTCCATTCCGGGATTTCGGGTTGTTGAAGTAGACCTGATGGTTTCTGATGCTCAGCTTTGACCTTAGAACACGTCAAACATTCTCCTACGTATTTAGCAACAACGGCTTTCATACCCGGCCACCAAAAATATTTCCTGAGATCCTTGTACATCTTCCCCGTTCCAGGATGTATTGAGTATCTGGTTTTATGAGCTTCTCTAAGTACCATTTCTCTCATATCTCCAAATTTTGGTACCCAAATCCTTTCAGCCCTATACCGGGTTCCGTCTTCCCGAATATTAAGATGTTTCTCCGATCCTTTGGGTATTTCATCCTTTAAATTTCCCTCTTTTAAAACTCCTTGTTGCGCCTCCTTTATTTGAGTAGTAAGGTTATTATGAATCATTATATTCATAGATTTTACTCAAATGGGTTCTCTGTCCTTCCTGCTCAAGGCATCGGCTACCACATTTGCCTTCCCTGGGTGGTAACGAATCTCAAAGTCGTAATCATTCAATAATTCAATCCACCTACACTGCCTCATATTCAGTTGTTTCTGATTAAATATGTGTTGAAGACTTTTGTGGTCGGTATATATAATACTTTTGACCCCATATAAGTAGTGCCTCCAAGTCTTTAATGCAAAAACAACCGCGCCTAATTCCAAATCATGCGTCGTATAATTTTGTTCGTGAATCTTCAATTGTCTAGACGCATAAGCAATCACCTTCGTTCGTTGCATTAATACACAACCGAGACCTTGCTTTGATGCGTCACAATAAATCACAAAATCATCATTCCCTTCAGGCAATGACAATATAGGTGCCGTAGTTAGCTTTTTCTTCAATAACTGAAACGCTTTCTCTTGTTCATCATTCCATTCAAATTTCTTCCCTTTATGCGTTAATGCAGTCAAGGGTTTTGCTATTTTGGAAAAGTCTTGGATGAACCTTCTGTAGTAACCAGCTAGTCCTAAAAACTGGCGTATGTGTTTCGGAGTTTTCGAGGTTTCCCACTTTTCAACAGTTTCTATCTTTGCCGGATCCACCTTAATACCTTCTTTGTTCACTATGTGACCGAGGAATTGAACTTCTTCCAACCAAAATGCACACTTTGAAAACTTAGCGTACAATTCTTCCTTCCTCAATACTTCTAACACCTTTCTCAAATGTTCACCGTGTTCTTGGTCATTCTTTGAGTAAATAAGTATGTCATCAATGAAAACAATGACAAACTTGTCAAGGTATGGTCCACACACTCGGTTCATAAGGTCCATGAACACAGCTGGTGCATTAGTTAAACCAAACGGCATGACCATAAACTCGTAATGACCGTAACGTGTTCTGAAAGCAGTCTTTGGAATATCATCTTCTTTCACCCGCATTTGATGATACCCGGAACGTAAGTCAATCTTTGAATAAACAGACGAGCCTTGTAGTTGATCAAATAAGTCGTCGATTCTCGGTAGTGGGTAGCGGTTCTTGATGGTAAGTTTGTTCAACTCTCGGTAGTCGATACACAACCTGAATGTACCATCTTTCTTCTTGACAAACAAAACAGGAGCTCCCCACGGTGATGTGCTTGGTCGAATGAAACCACGCTCTAAAAGTTCTTGTAATTGGCTTTGCAGTTCTTTCATCTCGCTGGGTGCGAGTCTGTAAGGAGCACGAGCTATTGGTGCAGCTCCTGGTACAAGATCTATTTGAAATTTAACGGATCGCTGTGGGGGTAATCCCGGTAATTCTTTCGGAAATACATTGGGAAATTCTTTTGCAATGGGAACATCATTGATGCTCTTTTCTTCAGTTTGTACTTTCTCGACGTGTGCTAGAACAGCATAGCAACCTTTTCTTATTAGTTTTTGTGCCTTCAAATTACTAATAATATGTAGCTTCGTGTTGCCCTTTTCTCCGTACACCATTAAGGGTTTTTCTTTTTCTCGTATAATGCGAATTGCATTTTTGTAACAAACGATCTCTGCTTTCACTTCTTTCAACCAGTCCATACCGATTATCACATCAAAACTCCATAACTCTACTGGTATCAAATCAATCTTAAATGTTTCGCTAACCAGTTTAATTTCTCGATTCCGACATATATTATCTGCTGAAATTAATTTACCATTTGCTAATTCGAGTAAAAATTTACTATCCAAAGGCGTCAATGGACAACTTAATTTAGCACAAAAATCTCTACTCATATAGCTTCTATCCGCACCCGAATCAAATAAAACGTAAGCAGATTTATTGTTAATAAGAAACGTACCCGTAACAAGCTCTGGGTCTTCCTGTGCCTCTGCCGCATTAATATTGAAAACTCTTCCGCGGCCTTGTCCATTAGTGTTCTCCTGGTTCGGGCAATTTCTAATAATGTGGCCCGGTTTTCCACATTTATAACAAACTACATTGGCATAACTTGCTCCGACACTACTTGCTCCGCCATTACTCGTTCCGACACCATTTGTTCCTTTCGTTCTATTAACCCCTGGTCCGTAGACCTCACACTTCGCCGCGCTATGACCATTTCTTTTACACTTGTTGCAAAATTTGGTGCAGAACCCCGAGTGATACTTTTCACACCTTTGGCATAGCTGCTTCTGATTGTTGTTGTTGTTGCGGTTATTATTGTTGTTGGGATGATTGTTGTAGTTGCTGTTGTTGTTGTTGTTTGGCCGTTTGTTGTAGTTGCGATTGATGTTGCGATTGTTGGGATAATTGTTGCGATTATTGTTGTAATTGCTGTTGTTGTTGTATTGGTGATTCTTATCATCGTTTTCCTCCCACTTTCTTTTGACTTGCTTCACATTGGCCTCTTCAGCAGTCTGTTCTTTAATTCTTTCTTCAATCTGGTTCACTAGTTTGTGAGCCATTCTACATGCCTGTTGTATGGAGGTGGGCTCGTGTGAACTTATATCTTCTTGGATTCTTTCCGGTAATCCTTTCACAAACGCGTCGATCTTCTCTTCCTCATCTTCGAATGCTCCCGGACACAATAGGCACAATTCTGTGAATCGTCTTTCGTACGTGGTAATATCAAATCCTTGGGTTCGTAACCCTCTAAGTTCTGTCTTGAGCTTATTGACCTCGGTTCTGGGACGATACTTCTCGTTCATCAAGTGCTTGAATGCTGACCACGGTAGTGCGTACGCATCATCTTGTCCCACTTGCTCTAGATAGGTATTCCACCATGTTAACGCAGAACCTGTGAAGGTATGCGTAGCGTACTTCACTTTGTCCTCTTCAGTACACTTACTTATGGCAAACACTGATTCGACCTTCTCGGTCCACCGTTTCAATCCGATCGGTCCTTCGGTTCCATCAAATTCCAAAGGTTTGCAGGCAGTGAATTCTTTGTAGGTGCATTCTACACGATTTCCTGTACTGCCAGATCCAAGGTTATTGTTGGTATGTAGCGCAGCCTGTACTGCGGCTATGTTTGAAGCTAGAAAAGTACGGAATTCCTCTTCATTCATATTCACGGTGTGTCGAGTAGTCGGTGCCATTTCCTTCAAAATAGTCAAATGGAACAAGTTAATCATAAAGAATATTAAGAGTAGTTAATAGTATTTCGTAGCATAATATGAACTCATTTATAAAAGCTTTTTCTTCATATTAGCGTTTTATAAGTTTAAATTCGGGTAGTACCTACCCGTTAAGTTCATACTTAGTAGCTAATATACAATTCAACTACTACAATTCTATATGAAAAACTGATTGTAATAATATTTCGCGTTCAAACTTTTATACAATATTTTACAAACTTACAATACCGCTTATTTTACATAAAGCATGAAATATAGCACACAATAACTTTGATACAAGATAGTTGTGAAGATAATTCTAGCTAGTACACAAGTCGTTCAGCAAAGGCAATAAAGACACGTAATTCATACGTCCAGAAACAAGTCATGCATTCTGGTTTTACTAGGACTACTTCCCATCCTTGGTCTTGTGGAACATAACCGTTATGGCCGTTGATAAGACAGCGTGTTGTAACGTCGTCAAAGGGACGAGGGTTACGTAATGACCAACAGTCTCGTAATAACCTAAAAACCTCATTTCTTACCCCAATTACCAACTCCGTCACTTGTGAGAACGTTTTGTTTAATAGTTGTAGCCAGATGTTCTTGTTCTCACTTTGGTGAGAAGCGAACATTACTAACCCGTAAGCATAACATGCTTCTTTATGTTGCATGTTAGCCGCTTTTTCTAAATCACGAAGTCCTATATTCGGATATACTGAGTCAAAATAATTTCTTAACCCGTTGCGTAAAATAGCATTTGGGTTCCCCGCAATATATGCGTCAAAGTAAACACATCGTAACTTATGGATTTCCCAATGTGATATCCCCCATCTTTCGAACGAAAGCCTTTTATAAACCAAGGCATTCTTGGAACGTTCTTCGAATGTCTTACAAACTGATCTCGCCTTAAATAGTTGTGCCGAGGAATTCTGACCGACTCTAGACAAGATTTCATCAATCATGTCTCCGGGTAGGTCTCTTAAAATATTGGGTTGTCTATCCATTTTGTGTTTTTATACTGTAAAATAGACAAGAGTTAGATTCATAAAAAAAATACTTATTAACACAAGCAATTTTTACATATATCATAAAGCATAAGCACACTATATTACATATATTACACCACACGAATACAACTATCTTATTCCGACTCGCTCGTTTCTTCTTGTTCGGTTTTGGTTCGTTTTGCCAAGTTTCTAGGGATATATGATGTTCCCCTAATACGAGCCGTCGTTGTCCACATTGGTTTAGAAAAACCTGGTGGTTTAGAGGTTCCCGGGTCATTGTTACAACTTAAGGACTTCGAGGGTTGACGATACATATAAAGTTCATCGGGGTTGGAATTAGATTTCTCTATTTTTATGCCCTTTCCCTTATTATTTTCTTTTGCCTTTTTAAATTCAGTTGGGGTAATTTCTATAACATCATCGAAATTCTCGTCGGAATCCGATTCATCGGAGAATTGGTAATCCTCCCAATATTTTGCTTCCTTGGCGGAAACACCATTGACCATAATTAACCTTGGTCGGTTGGTTGAGGATTCTCTTTTACTTAACCATTTTATTATTTCCCCCACCGGTTCTATTTCTTCTTCCGGTTCCGATTCTTCTTCCGGTTCCGATTCTTCTTCCGGTTCCGACTCTTCTTCCGGTTCCTCTTCGGGAGCTTGTGAATCAGTCCACGAATCATTTCAATTTACATTTGACTCTTCATTATTATTAGGTGAGTCAATGGGACTTGTTCTAGAGGTAGACATCTATCACATAATATCAAACACGTTAAGAGATTAATATATCACATAATATTCATATGTTAAAAATATATAGTTTCCAACAAAAATGTTAAGCAATCATTTTTAAAGAAAACACGGTCGAAGTCCAGACTCACTAATGCATCCTAACAAACTCGATAAGACACACTAATGCAAATTTTCTGGTTCTCTAAGACCAACGCTCGGATACCAACTGAAATGTCCCGTTCTTATTGATTAAAAACGTTCCATATTAATTGATTTCGTTGCGAGGTTTTGACCTCTATATGAGACGTTTTTCAAAGACTGCATTCATTTTTAAAACAAACCATAACCTTTATTTCATAAATAAAGGTTTAAAAAGCTTTACGTAGATTATCAAATAATGATAATCTAAAATATCCTGTTTACACACGACCATTACATAATGGTTTACAATACAAATATGTTACATCGAAATCAGTTTCTTGAATGCAGTTTTTACACAATATCATACAAACATGGACTCCAAATCTTGTCCTTATTTTAGTATGCAACAGCGGAAGCTCTTAGTATTCACCTGAGAATAAACATGCTTTAAACGTCAACAAAAATGTTGGTGAGTTATAGGTTTAAACTATATATATCAAATCGTAACAATAGACCACAAGATTTCATATTTCAATACACATCCCATACATAGAGATAAAAATCATTCATATGGTGAACACCTGGTAACCGACATTAACAAGATGCATATATATAAGAATATCCCCATCATTCCGGGACACCCTTCGGATATGATATAAATTTCGAAGTACTAAAGCATCCGGTACTTTGGATGGGGTTTGTTAGGCCCAATAGATCTATCTTTAGGATTCGCGTCAATTAGGGTGTCTGTTCCCTAATTCTTAGATTACCAGACTTAATAAAAAGGGGCATATTCGATTTCGATAATTCAACCATAGAATGTAGTTTCACGTACTTGTGTCTATTTTGTAAATCATTTATAAAACCTGCATGTATTCTCATCCCAAAAATATTAGATTTTAAAAGTGGGACTATAACTCATTTTCACAGATTTTTACTTCGTCGGGAAGTAAGACTTGGCCACTGGTTGATTCACGAACCTATAACAATATATACATATATATCAAAGTATGTTTAAAATATATTTACAACACTTTTAATATATTTTGATGTTTTATGTTTATTAAGTCAGCTGTCCTCGTTAGTAACCTACAACTAGTTGTCCACAGTTAGATGTACAGAAATAAATCGATAAATATTATCTTGAATCAATCCACGACCCAGTGTATATGTATCTCAGTATTGATCGCAACTCAAACTATATATATTTTGGAATCAACCTCAACCCTGTATAGCTAACTCCAACATTCACATATAGAGTGTCTATGGTTGTTCCGAAATATGTATAGATGTGTCGACATGATAGGTCGAAACATTGTATATGTGTCTATGGTATCTCAAGATTACATAATATACAATACAAGTTGATTAAGTTATGGTTGGAATAGATTTGTTACCAATTTTCACGTAGCTAAAATGAGAAAAATTATCCAATCTTGTTTTACCCATAACTTCTTCATTTTAAATCCGTTTTGAGTGAATCAAATTGCTATGGTTTCATATTGAACTCTATTTTATGAATCTAAACAGAAAAGTATAGGTTTATAGTCGGAAAAATAAGTTACAAGTCGTTTTTGTAAAGGTAGTCATTTCAGTCGAAAGAACGACGTCTAGATGACCATTTTAGAAAACATACTTCCACTTTGAGTTTAACCATAATTTTTGGATATAGTTTCATGTTCATAATAAAAATCATTTTCTCAGAATAACCACTTTTAAATCAAAGTTTATCATAGTTTTTAATTAACTAACCCAAAACAGCCCGCGGTGTTACTACGACGGTGTAAATCCGGTTTTACGGTGTTTTTTCGTGTTTTCAGGTTTTAAATCATTAAGTTAGCATATCATATAGATATAGAACATGTGTGTAGTTAATTTTAAAAGTCAAGTTAGAAGGATTAACTTTTGTTTGCGAACAAGTTTAGAATTAACTAAACTATGTTCTAGTGATTACGAGTTTAAACCTTCGAATAAGATAGTTTTATATATATGAATCGAATGATGTTATGAACATCATTACTACCTCAAGTTTAGTAGGTAAACCTACTGGAAGTGACAAGAAATGATCTAGCTTCAAAGGATCTTGGATGGCTTGAAAGTTCTTGAAGTAGGATCATGACACAAAAACAAGTTCAAGTAAGATTTTTACTCGAATTAAGATAGTTTATAGTTATAGAAATTGAATCAAAGTTTGAATATGAATATTACCTTGAATAAGAAAGATAACCTACTGTATATAACAAAGGTTTCTTGATCTTAGATAATTACTTGGAATGAATTAGAAAGCTTGGAAGTAAATTAGTAAACTTGAAGGGATTTTTGAAGTTTTCTTGAAGTGTTCTTCCTATGATGATTATAGCTTGATTCTTGAAGTGATTTTTGATGAAGATGATGATTAACTACTGGAAAAATACGTTCATAATAGTGTGTGTGTGTTGAGAGAGAATTAGAAAGAGAATTGGAAGTGAAATGGAGTGAATGATGAGTGGTAATTGGTGAGTGGTGAGTGGGGTTAAAAGGAGTTCTAGTTAGTTGACTAGCTCATGGTAGAAGTTAAAATTGATTAGTCATACATGACATAATCAAGAGTGAAATCCCATGCTAGTTCCTATTGGTATATACTCATAGTAAGTACGTTTTGAAGCTGTGTATAATACGGGTAAGAATACGACTAGAATTCTTGATGAAAGAAAAGAATGGAAAAGTAACTGTAACCATTTTCGTTAAGTATGAGTGTTTTGATATATGTCTTGAAGTCTTCCAAAAGTATTTTAATACATCTAAATACACTACATGTATATACATTTTAACTGAGTCGTTAAGTCATCGTTAGTCGTTACATGTAAGTGTTGTTTTGAAACCTTTAAGTTAACGATCTCAATTAATGTTGTTAACCCATTGTTTATTATATCTAATGAGATGTTAAATTATTATATTATCATGATATTATGATATATTAATATATCTTAATATGATATATATACATTTAAATGTCGTTACAACGATAATCGTTACATATATGTCTCGTTTCGAAATCCTTAAGTTAGTAGTCTTGTTTATATGTATATAACTCATTGTTAATATACTTATGGAGATACTTACTTATCATAATCTCATGTTAACCATATGTATATCCATATATATATCGTCATGTCGTTTTTACAAGTTTTAACGTTCGTGAATCGCCGGTCAACTTGGGTGGTCAATTGTCTATATGAAACATATTTCAATTAATCAAGTCTTAACAAGTTTGATTGCTTAACATGTTGGAAACATTTAATCATGTAAATATCAATCTCAATTAATATATACAAACATGAAAAAGTTCGGGTCACTACAGGTTTGCTCTCAAGGACTTGGGTAACCAACATCATTTTCTTGGCGTTGAAGTGATTCCCACAGCAACTGGACTATTCTTGTCCCAGCATAAACACATTCACGATATTTTAATGAGCTACTACATGGATGGAGCTAAGGAAGTGACAACACCAATGTGTACATCCACTACTCTTGCACAAACTGGTGACGAAGCTACTGATGCCTCACTATTTCGTAAAATTATTGGCCAACTACAATATTTGGCCATGACCCGCCCATATGTTGCATTCACTACTATCAAATTATCACAGTATATGTACAGTCCTTCCGAGATTCATTGGCAGGCGCTTAGAAGGCTTCTTCGGTATCTAAAAGGCACAATGTACTTTGGCTTATTCCTCACCCGGAAACAACCACTCACTCTCACAGCTTTCAGTGACTCGGATTGGGGTGGATCCAAGGAAAACGGACGCTCCACTACAGGTTATATTATATATCTTGGTAGCAACATTGTATCTTGGAAATCGTCTAGACAAAAATCTGTTTCCCGATCCTCTACCGAAGCGGAATATAAAGTTGTGGCTAATGCAACATCCGAGATTATTTGGCTCAAGAATATGCTATGTGAACTTGGTATTCCAACGTCTACTGCTCCTATACTGTATTGTGACAACATCGGAGCAACTTATCTTTGTGCAAATTCAGTGTTCCATAGCCGCATGAAACATATCGCGCTTGAATATCATTTTGTGCGAGAGAAAATTGAAGATCACACTTTACAAGTTTACCATATCAGTACCAAGGATCAAATCGCGGACACCCTCACGAAGCCTCTATCTCGAATACCATTACTCAAATTTCGGTCCAAGATTGGAGTCACCAATGGAGCCTCCATCTTGCGGGGGCATATTAGTACATCCACAAGTCCAAGTTCATAATATGTCCAAGTACATAATCTGTTGTAACAAACTTCTACTACTCAGCTGGTCAAGAGTTAACATAGGATCTGCCAACATTATAGGATCTATTATTGTAGATTTTATGTATAGTTGATTACTCTATATGTACATGAGAAACAATTCACTAATATTAATTCAATTCATTTCAACATACTGTAACTCTAATAAAGGGAACGTATGATTTCGTGTATTTGCCGATTGATTTTAAGGTATACAATTATCACCATGAAATCACCTACATTGATGAACTTCATTATCACAGAATAAATGCAATGTGGACTATGCGTTAAATATGGTCTCCTTCACAAATTGTTTCCTTTTATGAGGTTTTTTAATATATCATTTAAATTTAAATGTCATGTTAAGTTGCATTCTATGTGCTTGTCAAGTGATTAACAGGGTAGTTACATGTCCTTGGGGTTAAGGATGTATTTGAGAAACAACAATGTCTTTAAAGACTGTCTTTGCAGATATAAATTGAGAGGGATGAAAAGAGCAAAAAAAGAATAGCATAGGGACTATTTAAGTAATTTTGTCTAAAATGTATAATGTGAAATTAGTGAGTTCGAAATAACATTAGACAATCATGAACTTAACACCTAATAGGGAGGTTTGAATCAAGACTTTTATTTTTAGAATTATTCTGTGATTGTTTTTAACAATTTATTTGATCATATTAGGATGTGCTATTAATAAAGTTTAATTTTTAGATATTAAGTTTTAAAATATAAAACGTTAATCCTTGAACCATATTTTGATGGGTATACTGTTTTATGTATACAGGAAATAAATTTCATATAATTAAGTTAGAGATATAAATCTTCTATTTATCTATCTATCTATCTATCTATCTATCTATAAAGTGCGTGCAAATAATCCTACATGTCATCTTCTTAATTAATCGGAATTAAATTATCCTACGTATCATTCTCTTAATTAAACTGAATTAAATAATAATAATCTCTTAAATAAATTCCTAAAATAACTTCGTATGTAATATTTTTTATAATATTTAATTTTATGTTTCCATTTATAAGAATACTTTGTATACACCATACACGTGAATAACTCAAACCAAAACATAATAAGTTTATTAAATAAACACATCGATTCAAGTTTAATTGTTTACCTATATTTTGTCTTTTGTTTCTATATATATATATATATATATATATATATATATATATATATATATATATATATATATATATATATATATATATATATATGTTATAATTCAGTAGGCTTATAACTACCTTTAGTGGTTCTTGACTGTAGAAGGTATATAGAGATAGAGATACTGTAAAACTGAGAAAACAAAGGTTGAACAAAAGGTATGAGTAATTGGTTTTTTATTTATAGAAAAATGTACAATGAGAGTTTGGTGGCATTTGGAATCTAGAGAGAGAGTGTTTTTGTTAACCAAAAAAATACATACAATAAACTCTAACTCAACACACCTATTTATACTCAAAAAATATACTATGCAATATCTATAATAATAATAAAATTATCATCCAATTATTACTTTTATAACACTCCCCCTTGGATGATAATTTTATTAGTGAATAACTAGTACTGCCTCGTTAAAAACCTTGCTAAAGAAAACCCTTTGGGATAAAACTTTAGCTAAGGGAAAAAGAGTGCAGCATAGAGTTGACTCCCCCTCAAGTAGGCAACGCCTGAGTTATTACATCTTCTGAACATGCCTCATGCCAATATTATGAATGTGTGTTCTGAAAATAGCAGTTGGAAGTGCTTTGGTGAAAAGGTCAGCAGAGTTTTTGCTGGACTGAACATATCTCATTTCAATCTGGTTGTCCTTAATGAGATTTTGAGTGTATGAGAAAAATCTAGGGGGTATGTGTTTTGTTCGGTCACTTTTGATATACCCTTCTTTCATCTGTGTTATGCAAGCTACATTATCTTCATAGATAGTTGTTGAACTTTTATTGCGTTCTAGTCCACAAAAATCAGTAATGAGTTGTGTCATTGATCTCAACCAAAAACATTCCCGACTGGCTTCATGTAATGCAATTACTTCGGCATGATTTGATGATGTTGCAACAAGTGTTTGTTTTTGAGAACGCCATGATATTGCGGTACCTCCATTTAGGAATACATATCCATTTTGAGATTTAGCTTTATGTGGATCAGATAAATAACCTGCATCTGCATAACCAACCAAATCTTGTTTTGATTCGTTAGAATAAAATAATTATAAATCAGTAGTTCCCCGAAGGTATCAAACTATTTGTTTGATCCCATTCCAATGTCTTTTGGTAGGGGCTGAGCTGAACCTTGTCAACAAATTAACTGCAAAATAAATGTCAGATCTTGTATAATCTGTAAGATACATAAGAACCTCAATTGCACTAAAATATAGAACTTCCGATCTGTTAAAATTTTCATGATCTTCGCAGGGATGAAATAGATCAGTGTCAATATTGAGTGATCTAACAACAATGAGTTTGTCTTTAAAAAAAAAAATGTTTTAAAATCTTTTCGGTATAAGTTGTTTGATGTACAAGTAAACCATTAGGCATATGCTCAATTTGCAATCCAAGGTAATACTTGGTTTTTTCAAGATCTTTCATTTCAAAATAATTCTTTAGAAGTTGAATGATTTCATAGATCTCTTTATTTGTTCATATGATGTTAAGAACATTGACATAAACAACTACGATCTCATATCCGAACATTGTTTTTATAAAACATACGTGCAAAATAAGTTTATATTTATACCCTTTTTTTTTATCAAGTAGTCATTTAATCGGTTATACCACATACGTCCCGTTTGTATAAACCCACTTAGAAATCTTTGTGATTTAATGGAATATATTCCCTTGGGTTTTACATTAGATGCTTATGATACCTTAACCCTTTAGGTATATTCATATATATCACTATTAAGTGATCCATATAGATAAGTAGTAACAACATTCATGAGATGCATTTAAATAACTACCAGGTTGATTAAGTATCTAATAAGTAATTGTATCCATTACAGGAGGATAATTTTTCCTCCTAATTCATTTCTGGTCTTTGTGGAAAATATTGAGTTACAAGTCTAGTTTTGCCTTGTAACTTCATTTGCACATTTCTTTTTGGATAAAAATTCATTTGTATCCCATACGTTTCACATCTTTAAAAGTGATAACGATTGATCCGAAAACTTTTCTTTTATCGAGCGATTCTAATTCAGCTCTTATTGCTCCTTTCCATTGAGCTCAATCATGTCCATTTTGTATATTCAATGACAGATTTTAGTTCCAGATCATCATCTTTATTCATGATGTCATTGTAACATTATATGAAAATATCTCATAGAGATTTTAGTTTCATTTCGGTTCCATAATATTGCATAATTTATCGCAATTTTAGTATTTACATTTATCAATATCCTCTGCAGAAGGAATATTGATTTGTGGTTCTTCTTGAACACTTTCTCTTACCTCATTATCAGCTGATTTTCTTTTTCAAGGATTTTTATCTTTGGAACCAATTGATCTTCCACGTTTGATGCGTGGCAAAGACTCAACAGTGACATTATTGCCAGCTTTTGGAATTTCAGTTCGAGCTGGAGCATTTATCGCTGGTATATATGATTTAGTCACTTTTTTATATCTGTAAATGCATAAAGTAATTAATTTGCAAGTTCTTGCATATGCATTATTTTTGAACTTTCGTTTCACATTCTTTTGTGCGAGTTCAATATACCTTAATTGATGTTCACATCATGAAGCATCATTTTATTTTTTATTTTTATTTCTCCCCCTAATCTAGGGAACAATGTTTTATTAAAATGACAATCAGCAAAACGTGCTGTAAAAACATCACCCATCATGGGTTCAATATATCTTATGATTGAAGATGTTTTATATCCAAAATATATTATCATCTTTCTTTGAAGAACCATTTTATTGTGTTGTGGTGATACAATTGGAACATACACTGCACAACCAATGTTTTAAGGTAGAAAATATTTGGCTCTTGGCCAAAATCAAGTATTAAGTGAAAATATTTACGACTTCCACATGGTATAATGCGAATTAATGTCGCAGCATGTAAATTTACATGTCCACATATAAATATTGAGAGATTTGTACTCATTATCAATTGTCTAGTTATTAGCTGTAAGCGTTTATCTATTGATTCAGCTAAACCAATTTTGTGTATGCACATGAGCAACTGGATGTTCAACAACAATCCCTGTAGATATATAATGATCATTAAATGCTTGAGATGTTAACTCACCAGCATTATCAAGTCTCATCCTTTTAATGGTGTAATCAGAATTATGTGTTCTCAATTTAATAATTTGTGCAAGAAACTTTGCAAATGCCATATTACGGCTTGATAACATACAAATATGAGACCATCCGCTAGATGCGTCTATTAGAACCATGAAATATCAAAATGGTTCACATGATGGATGAATTGGTTCATATATCTTACCTTGAATTCTTTCAAGAAACATTTGTGATTCTTTTTCACAATATACTTTTCATTAATCACCATATGTGCTTTCCATTAATCACCATATGTGTTTTTTTTTTTTTTATCATATATCCTTTTCACCATATACGCTTTTAATCATATGCGCTGTGTTTTTCACCATATGCGCTTTTAATCATATGCGATTTTCATCATATGCGTTGTGCTTTTCATCATATTCGCTTTTTATCATATGCGCTTATCATATGCGATGCGCTTTTTATCATATGCGTTTTTTTATGTGAATAGTAAATTAATTAATTTCGTTTTACTATTCATATGAATTAATTTAGATTTACTATTTTGTTAATTGAGTAATATATATATACATCATATACTTGTGACTCCGAAGGCTCAAATGAATTTGACCATATAGTTATACGTTGTACCTTGCACATTAATTTTCAGTAGAAGCTTTAGATGCATATTATTTTCAGTAGAAGCTTTAGATGAACTTTTTTTTTAATCACCAAATACCACAAACACTTTGTTTGCGTTTGTTCATAGTCATCAATGAAAACCATTTTCTTTAATTTTATTTTATACAATAAAATTAACGCATCTTTATTCTTTTCAAAAACAATAATCTATTGTTATTGTTCACTTGTGCCATGTTTAACAACAAAAGTCAACAACCTCTGTCTTGTTTGTTGTGGCAACCAAAAACAACCTTTGCTTTTGTTACCGAGAATCCAAGACCAAAAAACAATTAATTTTTAATTAATCTTTTATCAAAACCATAAATGATTTTATTGATCTACGTTGATATGGCCATAAAGAATTGACGGCTGACCTACTTTTGTAAGTGTATTTCGGCTATCATCCCGAAAACGCACAACGACCTTTTTTTTTTTTTTTTTTTTATGAACTATTTGTTTCATATCTAGCTTAGGCAATTATTGTGAACATTTGGTCCCTATAAGAGCATTTATTTTTTAGACTTTTAGTTGATTTGTACTTGTCACAATTAGGGATAGCACCCGCGGGTCGTGGATGCGGATCCATTGGATCCATCACCCGTACCCGCGGATTTTTTTTAAGAGACATCCAATTGAACCCTTGTTCGTTGAAACAATTTGACTATATTTTTACTCCCCATTATTAAACGGGCCATTTTGATGCACACTCTTAAAAAAATAATTTGTTTTTTAAGTTTTATTATTCAACCTCCTTTTTTCAACGGTCACGTTTTTAACAAAACATTTGACAAGTTTGGAAAAAAGTTTTTTATTGATTATCATCAAAAGTTTTCTATTGTCACTCTACTGGATGGAATTATGGCATACAACCAAAATTGCAACCCAACACTACATAAGAACAAAAAGATTGTTTTTAATTAACATATGTATATGTGTTAAACTCGGAATAATAATAACTTATTTTAGAAAATTAACATAAGACATGTTGAAACATTTTTGTCACATTTAGCTCATCAAGTCTAATATTTATCATTGATAGATTTTATCACGTCTAGGAGATGTTTACTTTTTTCTTGTATTAAGTCCTACTTTCATTTACCTTTGTTTGGAAAAAAGTTTTTTTTTACTTTGCTTTCCCCCTTTCTGTAAAACTCATTTAAACACTTTCTTTGTTTTTTTTTTTTTTTTTTAAAAAAAACTTCCTTTTTTTTACGTTACCCGTAAATTGTAAATATATAAAAAAACTTTTTGTTTAAATTTTTTTTCTAGTTTTTAAAAGGCCACTTGACCAATTTTTTAATTCTTTCACAACACCTGATATCGTGATCGTGACCTTTCACCAAAGCAAGAGATATTCTTGATAAACTAAACACGGACTCGTGTTTGAAATTGTCGGCCACAAAAAAATTCATTTGATAAAAGTATATATTTTTTTTAGTTATAGAAGGAGACCACTTCATTTTCAATACTTCATTTTTGACAAAAAACTATTCCATTTTACCATCCCCTTTTTTTTCTTACTTTTACTTTTAAGATATACTTTTAATAAAAATACAAACTACTTTTTCTTATTTTAACTTTTAAGATTTACTTTTAATAAAAATACAAACTACTTTTTGTATTTTAACTTTTAAGATTTACTTTTAATAAAAGTACAAACTACTTTTTCTTATTTTCACTTTTAAGATTTACTTTTAATAAAAGTACAAACTACTTTTTCTTATTTTAACTTTTAAGATTTACTTTTAATAAAAATACAAACTATTTTTTTATTTTAACTTTTAAAATTATAAATTTAAGAATAAACATTAGTATGCATGAAATAAATAATGATTAATTGCATAAGTAATCATAAATGTTAGATAACATATAAAGACCCCGTCGTATTCGTATTGATCGGAATTAATCTCGACCCATGGTACCGTGTTGTCAAATGACGTGTTGCGTACATAAAGTACCGTGTTGTCAAATGACGTGTTGCGTACAATCATGAGGTCTTATTAACATAAATATAAATGTTAGTGAAGTTAATAAGAGTTAGATTACAGAAAATATAATTCAGGTGGTATAACCGACCATATATAACTTAAATAACATAAATATAAATGTTAGTGAAGTTAGTAAAAGTTAGATTACAGAAATATAATTCAGGTGGTATAACCGACCATATATAACTTAAATAACATAAATATAAATGTTAGTGAAGTTAGTAAAAGTTAGATTACAGAAATATAATTCAGGTGGTATAACCGACCATATATAACTTAAATAACATAAATATAAATGTTAGTGAAGTTAGTAAAAGTTAGATTACAGAAATATAATTCAGGTGGTATAACCGACCATATATAACTTAAATAACATAAATATAAATGTTAGTAGTCCAAAATTTGATATATTCGAGTCTGAAAATTATTAATAATTTCATACCTTGATTAGTGATTCGTGATCGTTTGAGATATCTTTTAATTACACTAAGCTTTTCGTGCTGATAACGTGTTATAATTCAGTAGGCTTATAACTACCTTTAGTGGTTCTTGACTGTAGAAGGTATATAGAGATAGAGATACTGTAAAACTGAGAAAACAAAGGTTGAACAAAAGGTATGAGTAATTGGTTTTTTATTTATAGAAAAATGTACAATGAGAGTTTGGTGGCATTTGGAATCTAGAGAGAGAGAGTGTTTTTGTTAACCAAAAAAATACATACAATAAACTCTAACTCAACACACCTATTTATACTCAAAAAATATACTATGCAATATCTATAATAATAATAAAATTATCATCCAATTATTACTTTTATAACAATATATATATATATATATATATATATATATATATATATATATATATATATATATATATATATATATATATATATATATATATATATATAATTCAATCTTTGTATGTTAAGTGATAGTGAGTATAATGACTATAAATTTACATTTACACCAACCAAAACCACTTTTAAAATTTGTCAACACTGCGGGCTCTTAAACTCAAAAGAACTTTTAAAATTCGTCAACACCGCGGGCTCTTAAACTCAAAAGGAATTTTTAAAATTTGTCAACACTACCAGCTCTTAAACTCGAAAGAATTTTAAAAAATTTGTCAACACCACGGACTCTTAAATAATTCTTATATTTTTCCTATTTGTTTAGTATCGCTATTTATTTACATATCAATATGAACCGTAAATTATTTTTTACACGATTTTTTTTACACATCCGTGCAACGCACGGGCTCAAAAACCTAGTTGTTTTTATAAATCGGGTAAAATAAAAAAGGTTCAGTTGAAAAATAAAAAACGCATTTAATTGATAACATTTAGAAACACCTCTTATATGTTATGGTAAATGGTAAATGTAAATAAGATAAGATTTAAGATTAAATTAAAATTTGAGATTCTTTCAAGTTACAAAGTCACTTGATGGATTATGTTATTCAACACGTGAGAGATGAAAAAAGATTAATTAATTAAAGAAAAATTATAAGAATTAACCCTCCAAATTTCTTCCTCACAAACTATACAACTTGCCTTAATCAATCCTTAAATTAATAGTGTTTTCACTTGTTAAATAATTTCTTAAATGGTATTGATAACAAGTTATTATTTAATTAATAAAACGGACAGCAGTGCCATTTGGATCTCAATTTGGCCTTAAGGTATCAATTTGTTTTGATGAAAATTCAAAAGTAAAACAAACAAAAATTTGGATCCCTTTTGCCTTTGTTATTTTCTACCTTATAAAGGGTAAATAATAAAAAGTATTAAAAATAGATTTTTATTAATCATTGTTTTTTTTGCTAAGCGAGGAAACCCTCCTATGAAGGAGCACATTGACTCCTCCATAGAAGGTTAAACCTCGGGTAATCAAGCCCCAGAGCGCGAGACACAATACCGGGTGAATTGCGCATTATGCGCACCCTCTAGTCACACTCCCGAGTGGTGTGCTTCATTGGACAACTCGGTAGCCACTCAGGTAAACCTGAGTGGTTTTTATTAATCATTGTCATAAGACCTAAGTTTAAAGAAATAGTTTATGCATAAATGATGATACTAACTAGTTAGTAAGATAATTATTTGCTAGTTATTAAGGTAATTGTTAGTTTCTTTTAACATATTTTTAAGTCTTATTCATAGATTTTAGGGCTATTTTTAAAAAATTAGAAAATTTCTTTTGGAAAAAAATATATAATTGCATCTCTTCATTTAACCTTCTTTGAAACTAGAACTAGTTTATAAGATTAAAGCAAATTTTAAATTAAGATTTAAAATAAAACCTATATTTAAATAGAACTTATACAATGGACATTTAAATTAAAAGTATTAAAATTGCATCTATTTCAATTTTCGTCACAATTATCCGTATTATTTTTCTTGTCATAAAGTCTACATTACAACCATTTATCGAAAATGTATTTCTAAGACATACATAACATATTTAATCCCGTAAAGAGAACTTATATTAATATTAATAATAAAATTTGTTTAAGAATTTAAATTTTATATTTTAATAATAATCATCATCATTCTTATCTTATATATAATAACAAAACACTTTTGATGTAATCTTTGATTTAAAAAAAAAATAACTTGAAAAAATAACAGCCCTTAGATTAGGAAAAACTTGATTAATCTCAGCCCTTGAAAATCTGTTGACGTCATTAGGGATTTTTAGCTGCGGTTAAGCTGACTAATTACTTATAATACCCTTGAATAACCAAATTGTAACTTCCTGATTGAAAAACTGCTGAACCCACGATCTTGCAGTTATGATGGAAAAAAAACAGATCATGCTATTATAAATATCAGTTTAGGGTTCGCACACTCATGGTGAAATACAATTGCATATGAACTATCAGACAATCCGTTCAAATCCAGCGATGTTGCGGCATGTAAGATAACAGTCACATACTTCTCCGATCGATTCTATACATCAAAATACGTAAGTAAACTTCTGTTCCTAATTTAAGTTCATCACAAATCGATTGTTGAATTCAATTTTTGTTTTCTTGTCATTCTAAAATATTAGGGTTTTTATTTCAGATTAACATGGTTAGACGATTACTCTGATGTCGTACTGTCAAAATAAGATGATATATTGAATTTAGGTCGATCTTTTTTATTTAGTAATCTCGAGATTGAATTGGTATTACTGAAATAATTGTGGTATAGTGATACGATTTGTGTTGGATCTTTATGGATTTTAATCTAAAAACCTCAGCCTTTTGTCGGAGAAGATGGCCGAAAACTGAAGCAATCGACCACGCTACTACCACTAATTTATCCGTTAGAATTTTACGCACCTAATGGTATAAATTTTGTAATCATCCGATTGTATTAATTCTTTTTGCCCTAATTTTCTCTTTTGATTCAACCACGGTGACAACGATGTCTATGATGAATTCGAAGATGAGTTCAATTGTTACAGAGACAGAAGGAATCGGAGGTTTGTGGTGGTTGTAACAATTACGTTGGTGTTTGTCGATGGTTTAATATAATCGATTGTTTGCCCAGATTCAAGTTCCCGGTAATCAAACCTTTTTTTAGCTTTCTAACGCTGTATTCTCGAGTTTATTTTTGCAAAGAAAGGAAAGGAGAGGGAAGGATAGAACATTAATCAAGCATTTTTTAGTTTTTTTTATGATAGAAAGGAGAGGAGAAGAGTGGGTTAGAGGGGAAAACTTGTGGGCTTTTAACCCTTCTTACTATCAGCTCAATTTTGAGGTGATTGGAAGGGATTGTCTTTTTTACTCATAAAAAAAACATTACATCAACTATCGTAATACGTACATTCACCATTATGTAATTATACTTGAGGGATTATCGTACAAATGACCAATTATCGTACAACAGCTATCATACATGTATCATTTTCTCTCATCACATCATTAATTTATTTATTATTTTAGTTAATAATTAATACTCCGTATATAATTCAATTGTATGAAAAATAAATTCATAGTTTTAATAACAATATATAATACTCCATATAAATAATACTCCGTAAATAATATACTGTAGCGAAGGTGTAAAAAGACCAAAATACCCTTGCCCGGTTACTGTTATACTGTAGCGAAGGTGGTGATGTGGTGGAATATGTTTGGTGGGCTGTGTCCATAATTAGTATATAGTATAGTACAGCACCTTAAATATTTATTTTTTTATTCGTTGATTGTAGTTATTTATTGTGAATAGCTTTTATTTGTTTATAGTGTTAATTTATACAACTCAAGAATAAATATAGATAGTTATTTATTTTCTTTTCTTTTACTTTCACTCCAACTCAAGAATACACATAAACTATTTTAAATTACTATCCTTTCCATCCTTATTGTCTCAATCCCTTTCCACCCCACTCCTTTCCGCTTTAAAAAAACTCGAGAATACAGCGTAACTTTATATGTATGGTTATGGTTATTGTTGTTTAGTGTCTTTTTCATCTGTGCGTTTTTTAAATTTTTTAGTTGAATTAGTGCATTTGTAATTCATTATATGGATGTTATTAATGTTATCTATATCAAAGAAAAGAAACCTTTTAATGTTTGATGAAAAAGATCCTAACTGTGATCTAATTATATGATTGTTATGTGATTATAATGTATTTTTTATTTAGGAGTTCTATAAGTTTTGAGCTTTAGCGGAATTAGTGCATACTCGATTCTTGATTTTTACTGTTTTCATGTCAGTATTAGATCATTAGGATATCATAAAACCCATTTTATCCCTTTTGGTGTTGTTTATTGAATAAGTTGCTAACTTTGATCTGGTTAATGTAATCTTTATGTCTGATTATACTGTATTTGATCTGGGATTTCGATAAAGTTTTGAACTTTACTAGAATTGATGCATTCAGTTCCCTTTAGTCTAGATTCTAGAATGTATTTGATCTGGAAATTTCCGTAAATGTTTAATATTCATTAGGATCAGAGTACAGAGTATGTGCCAATTCAAATCCAGAGGAAGATAGGTGTTTATTTATTTGTGTTTTTTGTGTTTGTGGTCTAGATTGTTTGTTTCTTGGTTAGTGAAGTTAAAATTTGATGGAATATCGAGTTAATAATTATCTTACTCTTGCAGTTAATAACTTAATACGGTTGATTTTTTTTTTAGCATGGTTGAAAGCTAAAATCTGTAAAATGCTATAAATTCGGTGACATTTGGAAACGTACATTACAAAGATTGATTGAGAGTTTGGGATGCATGTACAGTTAGATTCTTGAAATATGTAAACTTGGATTGGTCATTGATATCTTTTTTCATATATTGCAGGCTTGACAAATCTTTCAGTTAAAGGTAAGTATTCATTGTATACGGTTAAGTAGATATTTAGTTTCGTATCATTGTTATACTTATCGTCTACTTCAAGTTCTAAAGATTCTATCGCATTATTACCTAAAATCCAGATTGAGGGAAGGATGATCTAGATCTAAAGGAAGAAATGGAGAAGCAATTTCTGAATTTACTATCAAAAGAACTAAAATTGTAAGAAACAATTAGTTAAGAATACATTCATCAATGAACATTACATTTGGTGAAGCAAGAAGAGTGGCCGCACAGTACCAAAAAGAGGCTGAAAAATGAAACACTGCAACCGAAACATGTGAACAAGTGAGAGAACAGGCCGAAGCCGCAATGAGACAAGAAAAGAATATAACTGCTTTATGGGAACAAAGAGCTAGACAACTTAATTCATAATGATGTCATTTAGGTTTCTAATCAGCAGTTACGCAACATAATTACCTCAGTTACTCTCAAATTCACTGAATTTAAGATCGGTTTTCACATAATTGGGTTTAGAAGCGGTTTTCAACAGTTTAAGAAGGGTTTCGTCAACAACATGGGGATCGTTACTTGTGGTTTAAACTCACATTCAACAGCAAAAAATTTATTATCACTATCCATAAAATCACTCAAAGAATAAAATTGATGCAAACTTCATCCAATTCGAAAAAAATGATTGAAATCATTCAAAGATCGGTCTGGAATCATACATCTCGACGGTGGTACGTGACTTTCTGAAATTTTATAAATTTTGAATAGTACTACATTATTAATTAATTCAGTTAGGGTTTATGCATCTCAGTTGTGATAGGTGTTAATTTATTTAGGGATATTGAATTTGGTTTCAACTTAATCAATATGGTTTAGCGTTAATTAGTTTGTTACTATTCATCTTGATCTTATTTGATGAATGCTTTAATTTAATGCTATTTTTGTTAATTTCTATATGATTTATGCTATTAATTTGCACCTAATTTGCTTTAATGTTTTTGATGATCAAGATGATGCAGATGATAAATCCCCTCCAATGTTCAATTTTTAAAATTTCATAAAATGTATATAAATATGAATGTCACTTTACTGATACAATCTAACCATATCTAATATTCTTTGAAATATCATGGTAGAGGAAGGAGAATTCACACCACTGAACCAACTCAACAATCCGAGAAGAGACTGGCGAGTTCGTATTAAGGTGTTTGTCACATGGAAAAATACATACTTTAACAATCCGCATTCGTCTATGTCTTTTTAGATGATCTTAATTGACTTCGAGGTATGATTTATTTTACGTTTTTTGTTATTTTATATAGAGTAATACAGTGAATATATTTTGATATGTGAATTAATATTTCATTTTTATAGTGTGAATATATTGTTACTGGTTTCCTATCATTATGAATCTTCTTACTTGAATGATGGGTAAGATGACATATTTGGCAAAAAAACGAAGAAAGCATGAGGACATGAATTTGTGGAAGAAAACAAAAGATAAGAAGGTGTGTATATTGGATACTTGTTTGTTATTTTTTGTATCTACAAATGTTTTAGTTGAGGTTTTTATTAATTAAAAATTATAACCGTGTTTATTTGGAAAACTGTGGCTTATCATGCTTGAATTAGAATAATGGTGTAAAGTAGGATTCTACGGTTTAGTGACATATAAGTAGTTGTTATAAAGTAGTGTTTTTAGGAAATTGAGGACTTTGATTTGGTCAGGTAGTTAGCTTCACTTACATGAGATTATTTTTGCAAGCTCATAAGATAATAACTAAGAAATTGCTTGTAAGAAATAGACGGGTTGATTCCCCACAAATACATTGTATTTATAGTAAAAGTTGAGTTTTTTGTTGTTATCGTGTTGGTTGTGTTATATTTGATAACTAACAGACAATGACGTTCATCTCATCGATCCAGATGAATATGAAACTAGAGCGTGGTTGTTTGGTAAAGAATTTTTTTTATATGCTTTTAGTTTTATCCATGTATAAAGTAAAATCTGCTATAAAGTCAACGGTCAACAAGCTTTCACTCTTCGGCTATTACAGTTAAATATCATATATTTATAGTATTATTGTAGTTATAATTTTTTATAATAATAATAGTTTATCAACTCACTGGGAACATCACCGTCCCTTCAAATGTCTTATTGGTCTTTTGTTTTCTTCAGGACAAACAACCCTTCGAGCGAATTGGAGCGAATTGAAGTTACACGAGGGCAGGCTCTAGAGCTATTCTCTGATATTATTATAAACAAGTGAGTTTAATGGATTTAATAAATAGCTTTAATTAGGTTGTTTGAATTCTTTTATATATCATTTGAAGGGTATGATAAGTTATTTGATAGATTCTGATGGAATTACATTAGAACAAGCGTTATTGCTCTATGAATATTTGACAAGAGAGGGTCTCGACACTCGAATCCATATTTCCTTTCATATATAACCCCCCTCCCCCTTTCGATTAACTGTTCTTCTACAAGTTTTTCATGCACGATGTTAATGTATAAAGTTACAGTTAAATATGTTCATGAGTTTATTTCACTAAAGCTTGATCTACTATGGGCAGGTATTCGAATCGGGTTGATGATGTCAATGAATCTTTCAAACAATTTCGACGGGGATTGAATTGACCTAACATATACGAGTAGCGGTCTTGAGATGAAAGAGAGACATGATTAGAGGTCCATATAAAGTGAAGTTGACCCAGCTGATCTGCTATCTCTTCATCTAAAATTTAGTTGGGGATTTTCAACGATAAAAGAGATATCAAAGAAGCTAACAGAGACAGCTGAAGCAGCTAATAGTGTAGCATCTTCAGCTTATACAATGGATGAGCAACGGATAATTGCAACTTCAGAAGTTGACTGCTTAAAGAACGACTTGGAAAAACAAGCAGTGTCTTACCGTTGAAAGGTTCGTATATCAATTTGTTTGCCTTCTTCTTTTCATTGGTAGGCGCAACTCATTTCACAATAACAATAAAAGCTAGCGGTTCATAATTTTTTCTTTATGCATTATAATATATGTGGTTTTGGTTGAACTGACACATGTCCTATCTAATTTCATATTTTGAATTGTTAACCTGTTAAATAATCCTACTTAAATTCAATAATTTCATTAAGAATATGTAATTTGTATTAAATGGATTTGAGAGGTTGTATGCATTATATATATTGTTTGGGTGGCCTTCGACATGTTTGACTTGCTTTAACTATTTTCTCTCCTAGCTTACTGTTCTACTTTACTCATGTGACATGTCAATGATAAATATAACCTCTATCGATCTGTATATTAGTAATTTGGTTGAAATTTCCACCTCTAACTTGAACTCTACTACAATATGATAAATTTATGAATGTTATGTTGGTTTATTATAGCCAACAGATTCTGAGGAAAAGGTGATGCTTTTAACTTTTAAATGAAGAACAAGAGCAACTCATGAAGCAAAGAGACTCATCTCATCAAGAGGCACTTTTATGGCAACCTGTGCTTCCAAAAGGAAGGAAACGTGATGTAATTTTGGAAGGAGCTGTTGTCGGGGCTGAGGAAAAGGTAACGGTTACGTACTTAGAGGTTGAAGTTGCAATAAAGGAAGCAACAGTAAGAGACTGCTGCTAGAAAGAAAAATCATGAGTTTTTGGCATACAATAATGTTTTACAACTACAACTTCAAAGGTTCGTAAATCTTATTGAACCACATTGAATCTGCTTATGGTTCAAAGTGGGTATGTTAGTGTACTGCTCCGTATTGGTTAGACACGAAGCACTTTTTGTGAATATTAGATTGTTTGGGCAAAAACTATTTGTGTTTCAAATATGATTAGAATAAGTAAATAATTTTGATAATGCTCCAGTTTTTTTTAACCATTAATGTTCCAGTTATATAAAAAAATTATTTGGTTTCATAAAATGTCGCAAGTAATTTGCTATGGTGATATATTTAGCAATACAGATTCTTTAAATTGTACATGTATCTTAGTGCATGGTTATAGCATGATTTTCATTCAAATTACGTTTATATGTTGTCAACTTTTATACTCATTTACTTTGTGTGTATAAATTTAATGTTTTTGATATTTGTTACATTATTTATTATTGACATATATTTCAATACTATTACTTATTTCATTAACATAAATAACTTATTAATAGTATATTTTTACAATCTTGTATGAAAAAATATCCGCGACTGCGCGGGTTATAAACTAGTTATCAGTAATAACAAATGTTTGTTGAAATTTTTTAGATAAAAATACAATTATTATATAAAGCTTGTACAATATGCTTCAAAAATGATAATGCAGAGGCGGAGCTAGAATATTACATTAGGGGTGGCTAGAAACTTTAAAAATAATTAGAAGTAAAAAGGTAATGACAAATAATTCAAATCGGTATCTAGCAAAATTTAGGGTCTGTTTACTATTTTCTCATTAAGTCATTATATGGATACAGATGGCTATATTGATAACGAAGAGCATTATGTAGTAAGATGATAATGAAAATCAGTGTTTACGTTTATGCTGAATGATTTGTCTTAATAATAACAAAGGACTATTTTACCCTTTATATAAGTTTACTCTTTTTACGATCACACCTAACTTTACTCTTTTATATAAAGATATTTCTATGAAGAGGATATATTCAAGAAAATAAAAGAAAATTTTATATATTGTGTTTGAATATGAGAACCAAAAATTAACAATCGGTATAACATCCAATGTAATGTACTCCGTATTCAACTGATTTAGCTGTGATAAAATTTTGGAGGAAGAGCGATTGATAGAAAAAGAGGAGAAGATAGAAATTTCGGTTGGTGACATTTAAGGGCACTTTTGTAATAATAGTGTTAAAAAAACATCCATATGCAGAGGACACTAGTTTTTTGCCTGACCAATAATCTCCAAATTAATACATTGGGGAGCCAAAAAGTCTCAAAGAAACACATATGATGGATGACCGAATAATAATTCCAGGACATACAGCCCATTAAGTCTTTAATAAACAGGCCCTTACTCCAATTTAGAAGTAATCAAGATTCATAATCAATATTCATAGTTAAACATTCTATTTTTACTAGTAGGCAAAGCCCGTGCGTTGTACGGCTTGGTCTCAAATTTCAAGATTTTGATGTTAATATTTTGAAGATTCCATCATCGAGTTGGCTAAGATCCTTGATGAGTACGTCGTTGAAAATTCATGTAAAATCAGTTAGCAAACGTAAATAATCACACAAAATCTGTTTTTAGATATTATTTTAGTATAAAATTCATGATATCTTAAAGAATCGAAAGTATTTAAGTACTGCTACATATAATTTTTAGATAATGTCATGAGTACTTACCTTCACAACTCACATAAAGTGATGTTTATATAATGACGAATATTACATTGCAGTTGACAATTTTAATATTATTATGTTTTATTGTGATGTGAAAGTACAAAAAAAAAAAAAAAGTTGGATATACTACCCTTTTTACCATGATGTGCTATATTGATCAGTGGTCTTTCCAACAAACTATATAAAATTTCTCCTACATAAAGTCAAGTGAACTAAATTCTACATAACATACACATATTATATGTGTATGTTATGTAGAATTTAGTTCACTTGACTTTATGTCGGAGAAATTTTATATAGTTTGTTGGAAAGACCACTGACCAATATAGCACATTATGATAAAAAGGGTAGTAAGGTTTAACGAATAAATTTTATATAGTTTGTTGGAAAGACCACTGACATATATAATATAATAATTTAAGATAATGCAAAATTAATTCTATACCCGCTCATAAGAAACGATAAAGTTAATGATCATTTTTTTAACGAATAGGGTTAGTATCCCATTTACGATATATCACTTTATTGTCTTCTTAAGCTTGTCAAGATATAAACTAATTATTATACGGTTTATTTAAGTGTCGTAAGGTTTTGATTTCAAATTTTGCCAATTTTTGTTATTTTCCAATACACTTTAGGAGTTTTAAGTATTTCTTAAAAAATTTCTATACATTATTGTGCACTATATGAATAAACTTATAAAAGTAACAATTAGTGCGATCATGTCTTTTAAACTCATATATGATGTTTTACTCTACAAATAGTTATTATAAACACATATTAAATTAATTAATTATCTAATGATCGGATACACATCGTTACTATTGATGTAGACATCGAAGTAAATCAATTAATAACATAATTATTTTCTTAACTTATTTGTAGTTCTCTTCACAGAACAAATGACGCCAAGGAACTTCATTATATTTCACTATATATATATATTATTTATCCTATACAAAAAGCCAACACAAACAGTAAAAAGTTTTGAAAAACTATAACTAAAATATTTACCATATGTAAATATGAATTATACATCATACAACTACCATAATATGTGCTCTTAAAAAATAGAAAATAACTCGATCAAAGTATTTAAACAATAGTCGATTAATGTAAAAAGCATGTAACAATCATACCAAAGCATTAAGAGTTCTTTTGATATGATAGTAAAAATCACTATACATAGTTTGATAAAACATTGGTATAAGAATGAGTATGTGCTATAAAACTCACCTATTATGATGGTGTCAATTTATGACTTGAATATCATTTTTTATGTTCATGAGTCGGCAACCAAAAAACTCAATGGGAGTAAATTCGATTTTCATTCTCGTCATCATTATCTAAACCCTAAAAACACACACCTTAAGCTGCTTTCAAATTTGAACATTTATCTAAATTTATATGCATAGTGATTAGTGCGAGACTATTCATTATCTCAAAACTTAATACAAATTTATGTCATTCAAATAGATACATGAATCGATGTTAATTGATGAATCATTACCATCCTTGAATCAATGCTATTTATCTAATAGAAAACTAAAAGTTTTTAAGTAATTATATTAACCCTTATATACTAAATGTGGTGGCAATTTATTTATTTATTTATTTATGTTTATGTTTATGTAGTATACTAGAGTAAATGTGGTGGCAATTTATGTAGTTTTAGTTCAATTTGATTGTAGTTTTGAGTTTGCGTTCGCATTACAAACGGTCCCTCAACTTCGCCTATATTTACACAATGACCCCTCAAGTTTACACTTTCTCAGGGGTTAAAAGTGTAAATATATAATTTTATTAAAATAAAAGAAACTAATTCCACCCGAATTTATAACGGGCCCTCTCTTCTCGCTCGGTGCGAGTTAAATTTTTTCGAGACCACCGTTCAATTACGAAAAATTTTACGAACCCAACAGGACTAACTATACGCGAAACGGACAATTTTTTAAAAAACGCTAAACACAACGACAACCCGTATCTTCCCGCTCGCCACGAATTAAATTTTTTTGACGGCAGCGTCAAACTCGAAATAATTTTATGAACAAAACGAAACTAACCACGTTCAAAACGGACACTTTTTAAAAAACACTAAACACAACGACAGCCCGTATCTTTCTGCTCACCGCGAGTTAAATTTTTCCGACATCACCGTTACACTCGGAAAAATTTATTGAACAAAACAAAACTAACTACGTTCGAAACGGATACTTTTTAAAAAACGCTTAACACAACGACATCTAAAACGGCGCTTAACACATGGGCCGTGTTCCCCTCTGTAAATACACAACGCTATGTTAAATATGAATACGCAGCCCGAAAGCCCCCGCCGCAACGCGCGGGCCGGTCCGGACTAGTTTAATTCTAAGTTGTGTTAGACGGATTAAGTTAGACCCAAGTCCATTTGTGGGCTTGGGTCCATTAGGGTTTGCTTAGTTGTTAGGGTATGTGTACTCTATAAATACATTTCAATAATGAATAAATAAGGCACGGGTTCTACTTTATAACATGGTATCCGAGCCAGTGCTCTAACTATGTGACCCGCTTTCGTTTCATGTTCGTTATCCTCCGGTCACTTATCGGTGATACGGAGGGATCCGTAATCATATCATCTCCGGTATAACTCTATTAGTTCTTTTTTTACCTTTATCCTTGTATGTTCTTCAAAACCTAAATACACAACTTTCATCTGCCACCTATCAACGTCGTAACATTCTTTTTATTCTATTTTTACCTTTTATTTAATTCACCCTATTCCTTTTTATCTTTGTTAGACGCCATCTATGTGTCGGCTATTGATAGCATTTAAAAGTCCATGCCACGCTCCTTGCATCTCCTACTATTGCAACCGACATCAGCAAGTCAGCAACTTTAAAGCTTCACGACTATCGTTAGCTATATATTATTCTTTTTTTAAGCATCATCATTAGCTATATATTATCCTTTCTATATTTGTTTCTTAGTTTATGTTATTCTCCATTTCAATAAACCTCTTTCAATAATCGGCGTGGGACTGAGCCGCCTAGCTTGACTATGTTCCAAACCTCGAAAAAAAGAGAATATGGTCAAAAATCTTATTTGCAGCATTGAAGAAAATTGGTATTGTCGACAAAAGTTCTATGCCCAAGTCCTGCTAAATCCTTAGGCAAAGCAAGTCACGGCGTAAAAGAAAAAAACGCTACGAAAAAGGAATACACAGTTAAGCAATAAGCAACTACATCCGCGAATATCTGGCTATTCGGCGCATCAAACAAGAGAGAGAAAAAAAGAAGTTACTTTTTTTATTTTGTATTAAGCGTTTCTTCCAGTCCGAGCTTTCGCGATTTCGCTGCTCGGACTGCGGGGGAGTGTTAGACGGATTAAGTTAGGCCCAAGTTCATTTGTGGGCTTGGGTCCATTAGGGTTTGCTTAGTTGTTAGGGTATGTGTACTCTATAAATACATTTCAATAATGAATAAATAAGGCACGGGAGCTCACAAATGGACTTGGGCCTAACTTAATCCGTCTAATAAGTTGCTACTAAAGTTTTTAATTTGAAAGGAAAGTGAAAAGATTGAATATCAATAAATATCTATAATGAATTATGTAAACATAGTGTCTTTATTTTTAAGATAACTCAAAAGGTAAAAAAAAAAAAGAAAGTTATCTAATATATAATAGTAATAACTTATTAATGAACTCCATATAAATATGTATTTTTTAAAACAAGTTTGTCGTCATCACCCAGAGGGGTATTAACCATTGTCACGATCATTTGCTATGCATACATGCACTTTCGGGAGAAAACCCGAATCCCATTTTAACTATATAATTTTATTTAATATAGAGTAATTAAACTTTCTTAAAAATAATTAGTGTATTAACTTTTCTTTTTGAAAGGCAAGCCCGGCGATTGAACTTGGGTCCCTTTGAAACTTTCTAAGCATTTTACCACCAAGCTACCCTTTAGAGGTTTAGTGTATTAACTTTTTACTTTTTACGATCGCTTAGTACATGAGTAATTGATCATAAATAAGTTTTTAGTTACAATAAAATTAAATACATGCATAATGCATAATGAAGTGGTTAATAACTTTTTTTTTTGTTACCTTTTACCACTTTTTACTACTCTATCCGTCCCAAAATAATTGTCCTGTTTAACTTTTTAAAGTCAATTTCTTAAGTTTTGAATATATGTTTGTTTTTGCTATAGAATATTTGATACAATTTATATGAATAGATTTGATTTTTGAATGTGTATTCATTTGGTATAAATTTTATTCGATATTATATAGCACAAAGAAAGATATTTAAAGTAAAAGTTGAAGAATAAAGGCTCAAAAAGTCAAAACAGAACAATTATTTTTAAACGGGCAAAGTATCATTTAGTATATGAGTAATTGATCATAAATACAGACTCAATATTTAGTTATATATAGATATAGATAGAAGATAGATAGATAGATATAGATTTGTACCTTTTTCTACAATTTAATAGATGGAGGTAAATCATACTTAATGATTTAGAGTCAAAATTTATAGATATAATACATATAAAGATGTGTTGATTGTCAATCTACTTTTAAGATGGAACTTAAAATTAGTAGTTAC
This sequence comes from Rutidosis leptorrhynchoides, assembly GCF_046630445.1. NCBI lineage: Eukaryota > Viridiplantae > Streptophyta > Magnoliopsida > Asterales > Asteraceae > Rutidosis > Rutidosis leptorrhynchoides. The sequence goes on from NC_092333.1 coordinate 720,647,619, forward strand.
CCGTTACTCGCTAGTATCCCTCTTCCCTTCCCTCTCCCTCTTTCTTATTAAAAGAGGAGCTAAAATATGTAATAATTTTTTGAAATATCAATTCATGACCTTTAGATCTTAACTAAAATTTCAATCCATCCGTTGATTTGATATCCGAAATTAATATTACGTAACATATTTTTTTGGAAGAATTGAAGAGACAAAATTACCCTCAAATATTTAATTAATCACTTAATCAAATCTAATTAATTAAATTAATATCAACTGATTACGGTTAAATATGGGATGAAGCAATGAATAATCAATCTCAAAAAACTAAACAAGCGAATTATATGGCAAATAAAATGAAACGGATCCTATATTTAATGAGTAATTGAAATACCGTTCCATTTACCTGTTCTTTTTGCGTTAGCTTCAAATCATATCATAAATTATTGGATGACCGAAATCGATTATCAAACGAAGCACACCAGGAATCGTGAATCAAATCCATTCCGTTTAAACTTCGATTCACTGAATGATTCGATTAAAGTCATGATTCGGAAAATGATACCGTTGTGTGATTCTAGGTTAAAGATTCCAGCACAATACAACGCAATCTGCACTTTGAGATATATATATCAATCAGCAATGGCTACGTTCAATCCGTTGAGTTATTTGTTAAATTGTTATAATCAAGTTTTTATGTGTTTTTATATTAGGATTAATATACAGAGTTCTATTTGACGTGATTGATTAATAAATATCCTTTTATATGAATCTTATTAGTATGTTGTTTTCAGATTATGAGGGAATAACAACATATGGTTCATGAAGTGCTCAACAAGTGTTTGATGAAATGCCTCAATGAGTAAGTTTAATTTTCGTCCAAATAAATTGTTACTTGAATAATTGGTTATTACTTCCCTTAATTAGTTTTTAGCTTAACAATGGGTATGTTTGGCAGAACTAGCTGATAGCTGAAAGCTATTAGCTGTTAACTATTAGCTGTTAGTTAGTAGCTGCAAGCTGGTAGCTGTTAGCTGTTAGCTGAAACTTTTTACATGTATATAATTGTTTGGTAAAGTAGCTGAAGCTGTTAAAAAATAAGTAAAATGACAAAATTGGACACAAGAAAAAATAGTTAAATATCATCATCCATTTTAATTTAATAAAATGTAGCCATTAACAAATAACCGAATACATATATTGTAATATTAAATTATTAACGACGAGCATTCCATATTAAAGTAGCAATATTGTTACGAACATTTTAAAAAAATAATAAAATGATAAAAATGGACAAGAGTAAAAATAGTTAATCTTAACTATAATCATTTTATTTAATGAAACGTATTCATTAACTAATATATTAAAAACATAGTATAGTGACTAAATCTTTAATAACGTGTATTGCAAATTAAAGAAGCAATATCGTTACAAAATACAAACGTATTTCATTTCATTGTGGTTCCTTCAAACAGCGTTAAATGAAAATACGTATGGCTAAATTTTATATTTTGTTGAAAGAAAAGAAAAATGATATCTTTGCATGTATCTTAATTATATTGCTTGTACACGTACACGTGTTATGTGTAAAAATGGCTAAGAGCATCGTTTTGTATTGGAGATATTTTTATCTCTACTCTATTGAAAGTACTGGATAAAATTCTATACTAAAAACTTGATGCACCACTATTGGATTTACCGTTTACGTGAGATAGTATTGGATTGGAGGGTATTTAAGAAATTTACAGACCAAACACTCTTCCTTATTTTCTAAACGTTACATGATAAAGCGTTTGAAAAAAGAGCTTTTAGAAGCTTTTTCCAACTTACTAAAAGCTTTAAGCTCTATGTAACCAAACCAAGTTTTTTTTACTAAATATGAGCTTTTTCATAAAAACTAAAAGCTAAAAGCTCCAAAAAGCTCTAAAACGCTCCGTGCCAAACATAGCCAATATCTCACGCGAAAAATTATTTATTGTTATTGAAATGATTTTGCAATTTTTATTCAGACCTTTAAATATTTAGTGTTATTGATTTTGGCAGTTTTTAGCTTAACAATATTTCTTCGAAGAATATGAGACCTTTGATTTATTGTTATTGAAATGATTACTGGATAATTATTTTCATTTCAAATTTGATTGAAATAATTTTTGCAATTTTATTCTGGTTTGTGATCTTACTGATCTTATTTGTTAATTGTTAATTTTGAGTATTTGATGGGTCTTTCATTGCAATTCTATGCTTATTTGAGTTACGATTTTCATGAATGCTACAACTTTTCATCTGAATATCTCTTTATCTCTTTTTTGTTATAAGATGTTTTAATGATGATTAATAATCACATTTGCTGATTAAGGAAAAAAAAATTCTATGTCTTGTGTTCATTCCAGAATGTACTTAATTTGTATCTGATTAGGTACATCACATTTGTTGATTTAGAAGATTTGAATTCTATTCTGAATTTTTTAATTAAGTTTAGAATTCTACATAAGTGAATTTTATGAAATAGGTTGGGACGCTCTTTTTTTCAGTTTTAGTATTGGTATTCTTGATTAAATCACTTGAGGGAGACAGACAACGTACTAAAGGGACCATATGTATCATAGACACTTGCGGATTTGAGTCACTTAAGGTATATTTTGTGTAATTTTAAGATCAATGATTATTTTCAATACCATTGCATCATGCCAAATGAATGTTTCTAATTTTCATGTGTCAGAAAAACAGGTTTCAGCATTTTGAAACTATAAACTATGCTGAATGTTGATATGCTGATGAGAGGGTGCAACAACACTTCATTCGGCATCTTTGTAAGCTTGAACAAGAGGTGAGAACGATTAAAAAGGGTTTTCTTTTATGTATTGTTTTTTATTATCGAATCTGTATCTAAAACATTTCGCAAATCTGTTCATATATGCGTTTTATGTATTGTTTTTTATTATCGAATCTGTATCTAAAACATTTCGTAAATCTATTCATATTTATTTTTAATTAGTTCACATTTTGAAGTTAGATCTATTTTTCTCATTTCCAGTAGGTTTATTCACAAAACCTGAGGTAGTAATGATGTTCATAACATCATTCGATTCATATATATAAAACTACCTTATTCGAAGGTTTAAACTTGAAATCACTAGAATATAGTTTAGTTAATTCTAAACTTGTTCGCAAACAAAAGTTAATCCTTCTAACTTGACTTTTAAAATCAACTAAACACATATTCTATATCTATATGATATCCCTCTTATTATTAAAGCAAAAGTTTAAATAGTAATAATTATTTCATAAAAAAAGATCTTGATCATCCATTCAACAATTCAATTAATTATCACACTTAGATCTTTACATCAAATAATTATTACTTAAGCTTTAATACGTTTTTGGTGAACATTACTAATCTACCATTAATTAAAACTAATTCTAACTAAATCGCCTAATTAAATGTGTTTCCCATAATAACATTATGAACATAATTTGAAATTTCAGCTAAATAGCTTAAATAAGGCCTGACGCGGTATTTCCTTTTTGAATTCAAATTTGCTGAACCAAAACCTAATCGCCATCGCTGCTACCGTGTTGTTGCAGCAATCGCCATCGCCTTCATTGCTATCTCCTTTACCTTAATCGTTCGGTTTGTGCGATTAGGGTTTTCACGATTATGGCGGCAGGGGTTATATCTTCATGATTAACCGTATATGGAGGTATGGTGTTTGAGCAAAAATCCGTCATCATCAACAACACGGTAACACTTGCGGTGGTGTTGGATTTTTGCTCAGAATTAACAAAACTACGAATTTAAAATAGGTACATAAGTTTAACTTCGTTTATGAAGGTAAAGGTTTTATCTTCATGTTTCCGATGATGAATGATTGTTCCTGTTATGTTGAATTTTGCACTTCTCACCACATGCTTCCACTATATTTTCCTTCTAAATCTTGGGCGTTTGGTTTGGCGATCAAAATAATCGATCGATGGTGGTACGCTCTTTCTGCTCCTTTTTTTAATTCATGGTAATTGTAAGGCTTAGGTTTGAAAATTGGTTGAAATTGATGGGTATGTACAGTGTTTTTTTTTTTTACCTATTCTATCGATTTTAGTATACCAACGACGTTATTATTGTGTAATGCGTGGTGTTCCTCCATCTATAAATTGGTAAAAGAAATTAGTTGCACTATTCATTCTATATTGATGCAATAATCTGGTGACACACCTTTTCATATTTCTATACTATAACTGGAACAAGGTGAAGATACGGTACTGTGATGGTGCATCTTTTGCTGGGCAACCTAAAAGTGAACAAAAAGTAACATCTCTTTTAAATTTGTAAATTTGTTTAAAGCATTCCAAATAAATATGTTATGAGTAAAGAAGATTTGTGAATTTGTTCCTTTTGGTTACTGATTGTGATAACAGTATATATTTTTTTATTTTGGTTCACTTTTTTGCATTTCAGGTTTAGACGATTTGTTGCTCCGATGGTGTTTTAACATTTCTTGCAACTTCCTTTTTTTGTTGGTGAGGAAAGGCTTCTTCTTTGATTTTGGTAAGAAATTATGGCTAATGTTTTTCATTTATTCACTATCATTAAATAGTGCTTTTGTTCCTTTTGTTTCGTATTTCGTTTTGTTTAATGGTTGTGACCACCTGTGGGTTTTGCCTTTGTTAATTCATTTGTGGAGTCCCTTTTTTTTTAGTCCAGTTAGTGTTCAATATTGTTGTGTCTTTAGTACTTTTATGGTTAGTAAGAAAAGCATTAAAAAAGGTGTTGTTGGTGAGTGTTCTACCCCACCATTGAGTGTCGTTGTTCCTCAGCCGTTTGTATATGTTGTCGTATCGCAAAGCCAACTTGCAAGCATGACCATTTAAGAGACTGGAGTCGTTTGGGTCAGGTACTTCATGGTGATGATTTAGAGGTTGTCTCTAAATCTGTTTCCCCATGTTTGATTGTTTCGGTCAGAACCGATGACTCCTTTACAAGTACCCTTTCTTATTCATGTTACTTTGTTAAAATTCTGTTAGTTGATTAACTTGTGGACGTGTTTTAAATTTGTAACTTTGTTGTACAGTATTATGTTAGGTTTCTAATGTTGTTTCACCTTGGTGTCATTTAAGTGTGCCATAGTGGGTCTCAAATTAACATTGTGTTGCTCGAGTAGATCTTCTTGTGCTCTTAATCGTGTTCAGCATGGGTCACCATCCGGTAGCACATCGCCTTCAATGGAAAATACAGGTGTATTGTTGTTCACTTGCTTTTTTAAATCTCTTTAGAATACAGTTATGAGACACAATTTGTGTTTGGCGTCTTTAACTTTCTTTCTTAAGCATCATGATTTCAGTTAAGATGATAAATTTGGTATGGCATAAGTGATGGGGTGGTCTTTGTTTTACCTTTTTATCCTTTTGTTTATGTGAGGTCCTTGGCCTAGATTATATGTGAATCTGAATCTTTAAAGTAGTGATTCTACTAAACACACTAAAGTCAATTCTATGCACATTGATAGCCACTATAGAAAACAAATTGCAGATACTTTGAACTGTCAATTTCCTTTTTTTTTCAGGTCAACCATAACTCAATGAAACATCAATGAGTATCTCAACCTGATCAACAATGAATTTCTCAACTCCATTAAAGAGTATGTAGTAGACACATTTGAGGTGTTTTTTCTGTTTTGGCATCGTTCATATTCTATGATCCAACAATGAAGGGAAATGTGCCAATATGTATGTATGTATGTATATATATACATATATATATATATATATATATATATATATATATATATATATATATATATATATATATATATATATATAGTTGGGTTTTGTATTAAATTTGATTTGTTTTATTAATTTTTAAGTTTGATTTGCTAATTGTTATCCTGTGTTGGCTTCTGAAAAATGTGTAGCGGGATCTTATCTTTTGACCCTTGAAGGTGTGTTCTCATTCATTCTGTTACAAATTTATTTTTCCTTCATACTTATTTTATTGTTGTTGTCTGCGAATGTTAGTTGCAGTTGTTAATCGAGCTGTCATTCATACCCATTTCATTAATGTGTTGCTGGCTACGGGAAGCAAGAGGCAGGAGGACTACTGGATGGCATGTTGGATGGGGTGCTCCATGAACCCCGACTTATATATGCATGTAAATGTAAATTAGATTTATGATTTTTTTGTAAATACTTAAAAGATATTATACTTAAAAGTTTATATATATATATATATATATATATATATATATATATATATATATATATATATATATATATATATATATATATTTATATATATTAGTAGGATTAAGGGGGAAGTAACCAATGATGATATCAATGAGAAGTTGGAGTTATCCGAAGCATCTTGTGACAATGACGCCGGCAATACTCAAACAGTTGATTTCCAGTCACTTGCTACAAAAGCAGCAGCCACATTAAGTATTCCATACACATATTTGTGTGCTTGAACTGTTATTGTTATTTTAGAGGTGGTAAACTGGATGGGTGGGCCAGGTAGATTGGTTACTAGGTCAATTTTTCATTAGCAGCTTATTTCATTTTCAGCATTAAAAACTTCAAACATTAAGTACGAAATTTCTAATCTACAAAAAAATCTTTAAAAAAAACCCGCGAAGTCGCGGGTCTTTGACTAGTTTAGAATTAAAAGTAAAGAAATAAGATACAATTATTAGTTATTAGTAATTATATATATTATATATAATATTAATATAAAATATATAAAATAAGTGTTAACAAACGGTGTGATCAAAACATTTAATTAATACTGATTGTTACCATCTATCTATAGTTTATATTATATTGCTAAAATGATAATCTCATTATTAGGTTAATTTATTTGTTAAGAAAAAATAAAAAAGAAAAGAAAAAATCTAAGCATGATGGGTGATGTCATTAATCTAAATAATTTTGAATTAAAATTAAATCTTATTAATTGATTATTATTATTAAATCTTGTTAATAATATTTTAATTATTAAAATTAAATAATTTTTAAATTATTTTGATTAATTATTTTGAATTGAGTACGAGAAGGTATAAAAGTTAGGCAGAAGGAAACCAATTCTACATTTATATTTTTATTTACACTATTAAAATAAAATGACAATCAATATTATCTCTTATAATTGGATGTGGATTGTTTAATATGCATTTTAGGTGTTTGATGAAATGTTCAGCTAACGACTTTCTTAGTCGGACTATGTGGTTCCACGGGTCATTAGACTAAATAACTTTAGCATTTACGTTCACTTAATACCTAAAATTTATCATTAAACTGTTTCGTTTAAACAAACCCGTGAATTCACAGGTCATTTCGCTAGTTTTGTATATGTGTGAATTAAAAAGTTAGACTTGAGGCATGTACTATATATTATGACTAGCTCTCATTGGATGGTTGAGGGTGGCTCAATACCTCCAAATATCCCCTAGCTCTGCTGTTGGATATATGTGTTCATAAAGTGTTTTATAAAAGATTATATAATTTGTTTTAAAATTTGTACATTGTACACAATATTTCAAATATTGTATAAATGTAATGTGAGTGTTTTATAATAAGGTTGTATATAATACTTCAAATCTTGTACATATGATGATGAATTGTTTACCATATGATTGTACATAATGCTTACCTTATTGCACACATTTTTTAAAGATTTCTTAATTTTATTAAATATAATTAATAATTATTTTTTAATGACATCATCAACCATGTTTTAAAATTTTTTTTATGCTTGAAAAAGATTTTTTTTATGACATCATCTTTTTTGTATTTTATTATATAGTATAATATAAATAAATAAATATAAATAGTTAGATGTGCATTAGTTACTTGTATTTTATAAGTACCTAATGCATGTATACGATGGATTTATTAATTTTGACGATGGAAATACAGTGGCGAGTGCAAGTAGACCTAAGTGGGGTCATTTGAACCCACTAAAATTTTATTAATATATTTAAAATACTACTACCTCCGTCTCATTCCAATAGTCCACAGACAAAAAACACGCAGTTTTAGGAAATCCCACTAACTTCATTTCTCCACCAATGAAATATCTTCTCTCTCCAAATCCACCAATGAAATATCATCTTTCCTTTTTATTTATGGAAGTGGACTATCAGAATGGGACAACCCAAAATGGAATACTAGCATATTGGAATGAGACAGAGGTAGTAATAAAATTGTATAGGACACCACTAAATTTATAGATGGGACCCCATATATCTCTAAAATTAGTTGTTTTTATGGAAATAAATAGCGTTAACAGCATTGACTCACAAGGGTAAGAAGTATGAATGAACTGAGCTACATAAGTCCGCATTTCAGTTGTTAAAAGAGAAATTAACTACTACACCAATTTTGTCTTTGCCCGAAGGAACTGAGGACTTCGTGATTTACTGTGATGCTTCACGACAGGGGTTTGGTTGCGTGTTGATGCAACGTAAGAAAGTGATTGCCTATGGATCACGACAACTGAAGATACATGAACAAGATTACACTCCGCACGACTTGGAACTTGGTGATGTGGTCTTTGCACTGAAGATGTGTAGACACTATTTGTACGGTACTAAGTTTATTGTTTTCACCGATCACAAGAGTTTAAAGCATATCTTCAACCAGAAACAGCTCAATATGAGGCAAAGGCGTTGGATAGAGCTATTGAATGACTACGACTGCGACATTTGCTATCATCCTGGCAAGGCTAATGTGGTTGCAGATGCCTTGAGTAGGAAGAAAAAGGTTAAACCTCTCCGAGTTAGAGCATTGAACTTGACTGTCCGAATGAACCTTACTTCTCAGATACGCGATGCATAACTAGAGGCATTGAAAGAAGAGAACGTTGCTACTGAGTCACTTAGAGGAGCAGATAAGAAGTTTGTTGTTCGAGAATATGGAACCCGATACTTCATAGATAGAATTTGGGTACCGAGATATGGCGGATTAAGGGAACTAGTGCTAGATGAAGCACACAAGACAAAGTATTCTATTCATCCTGGATCTGACAAGATGTATCAAGATGCTTCTCCGATCCTTTGGGTATTTCATCCTTTAAATTTCCCTCTTTTAAAACTCCTTGTTGCGCCTCCTTTATTTGAGTAGTAAGGTTAGTGTGAATTATTATATTCATAGATTTTACTCGAATGGGTTCTCTGTCCTTTCTGCTCAAGGCGTCGGCTACCACATTTGCCTTCCCCGGGTGGTAACGAATCTCAAAGTCATAATCATTCAACAATTCAATCCACCTACGCTGCCTCATATTCAGTTGTTTCTGATTAAATATGTGTTGAAGACTTTTGTGGTCAGTATATATAATACTTTTGACCCCATATAAGTAGTGCCTCCAAGTCTTTAATGCAAAAACCTAATTCCAAATCATGCGTCGTATAATTTTGCTCGTGAATCTTCAATTGTCTAGACGCATAAGCAATCACCTTCGTCCATTGCATTAATACACAACCGAGACCTTGCTTTGATGCGTCACAATAAATCACAAAATCATCATTCCCTTCTGGCAATGACAATATAGGTGCCGTAGTTAGCTTTTTCTTCAATAACTGAAACGCTTTCTCTTGTTCATCCTTCCATTCAAATTTTTTCCCTTTATGCGTTAATGCAGTCAAGGGTTTTGCTATTCTGGAAAAATCTTGGATGAACCTTCTGTAGTAACCAGCTAGTCCTAAAAACTGGCGTATATGTTTCGGAGTTTTTGGGGTTTCCCACTTTTCAACAGTTTCTATCTTTGCCGGATCCACCTTAATACCTTTTTTGTTCACTATGTGACCGAGGAATTGAACTTCTTCCAACCAAAATGAACACTTTGAAAATTTAGCGTACAATTCTTCCTTCCTCAATACTTCTAACACCTTTCTCAAATGTTCACCGTGTTCTTGGTCATTCTTTGAGTAAATAAGTATGTCATCAATGAAAACAATGACAAACTTGTCAAGGTATGGTCCGCACACTCGGTTCATAAGGTCCATGAATACAGCTGGTGCATTAGTTAAACAAAACGGCATGACCATAAACTCGTAATGACCGTAACGTGTTCTGAAAGCAGTCTTTGGAATATCATCTTCTTTCACCCGCTTTTGATGATACCCGGAACGTAAGTCAATCTTTGAATAAACAGACGAGCCTTGTAGTTGATCAAATAAGTCGTCGATTCTCGGTAGTGGGTAGCGGTTCTTGATGGTAAGTTTGTTCAACTCTCGGTAGTCGATACACAACCTGAATGTACCATCTTTCTTCTTGACAAACAAAACAGGAGCTCCCCACGGTGATGTGCTTGGTCGAATGAAACCATGCTCTAAAAGTTCTTGTAATTGGCTTTGCAGTTCTTTCATCTCGCTGGATGCGAGTCTATAAGGAGCACGAGCTATTAGTGCAGCTCCTGGAACAAGATCTATTTGAAATTCAACAGATCGATGTGGAGGCAGTCCCGGTAATTCTTTCAGAAATACATCGGGAAATTCTTTTGCGACGGGAACATCATTGATGCTCTTTTCTTCAGTTTGTACTTTCTCGACGTGTGCTAGAACAGCATAGCAACCTTTTCTTATTAGTTTTTGTGCCTTCAAATTACTAATAAGATGTAGCTTCATGTTGCCCTTTTCTCCGTACACCATTAAGGGTTCTCATTTTTCTCGTACAATGCGAATTGCATTTTTATAACATACGATCTCTGCTTTCACCTTCTTCAGCCAGTCCATGCCAACTATTACATCAAAACTCCCTAACTCTACTGGTATCAAATCAATCTTAAATATTTTGCTACCCAGTTTAATTTCTCGATTCCGGCATATATTATCTGCTGAAATTAATTTACCGTTTGCTAATTCGAGTAAAAATTTACTATCCAACGGCGTCAATGGACAACTTAATTTAGCACAAAAATATCTACTCATATAGCTTCTATCCGCACCCGAATCAAATAAAACGTAAGCAGATTTATTGTCAATAAGAAACGTACCCATAACAAGCTCCGGGTCTTCCTGTGCCTCTGCCGCATTAATATTGAAAACTCTTCCGTGGCCTTGTCCATTCGTGTTCTCCTGGTTCGGGCAATTTCTAATAATGTGACCCGATTTTCCACATTTATAACAAACTACATTGGCATAACTTACTCCGACACTACTTGCTCCGCCATTACTCGTTCCGACACCATTTATTCCTTTCGTTCTGTTAACCCCTGGTCCGTAGACCTCACACTTCGCCGTGCTATGACCATTTCTTTTACACTTGTTGCAAAATTTGGTGCAGAACCCCGAGTGATACTTTTCACACCTTTGGCATAGCTGTTTCTGATTGTTGTTGTTGTTGCGGTTGTTATTGTTATTGGGATGATTGTTGTAGTTGCTGTTGTTGTTGTTGTTGTTGTTGTTGTTGTTGTTGTTGGGCCGTTTGTTGTAGTTGCGATTGATGTTGCGATTGTTGGGATAATTGTTGCGATTATTATTGTAATTGCTGTTGTTGTTGTATTGGTGATTCTTATCACCGTTTTCCTCCCACTTTCTTTTGACTTGCTTCACATTGGCCTCTTCAGCCGTCTGTTCTTTAATTCTTTTCTCAATCTGGTTCACTAGTTTGTGAGCCATTCTACATGCCTGTTGTATGGAGGCGGGCTCGTGTGAACTTATATCTTCTTGGATTCTTTCCGGTAATCCTTTCACAAACGCGTCGATCTTCTCTTCCTCATCTGCGAACTCTCCCGGACACAATAGGCACAATTCTGTGAATTGTCTTTCGTACGTGGTAATATCAAATCCTTGGGTTCGTAACCCTCTAAGTTCTGTTTTGAGCTTATTGACCTCGGTTCTGGGACGGTACTTCTCGTTCATCAAGTGCTTGAATGCTGACCACGGTAGTGCGTACGCATCGTCTTGTCCCACTTGCTCTAGATAGGCATTCCACCATGTTAACGCAGAACCTATGAAGGTATGCGTAGCGTACTTCACTTTGTCCTCTTCAGTACACTTACTTATGGCAAATACCGATTCGACCTTCTCGGTCCACCGTTTCAATCCGATCGGTCCTTCGGTTCCATCAAATTCCAAGGGTTTGCAGGCAGTGAATTCTTTGTAGGTGCATCCTACACGATTTCCTGTACTGCTAGATCCAAGGTTATTGTTGGTATGTAGCGCAGCCTGTACCGCGGCTATGTTTGAAGCTAGAAAAGTACGGAATTCCTCTTCATTCATATTCACGGTGTGTCGAGTAGTCGGTGCCATTTCCTTCAAAATAGTCAAATGGAACAAGTTAATCATACAGAATATTAAGAGTAGTTAATAGTATTTCGTAGCATAATATGAACTCATTTATAAAAGCTTTTTCTTCATATTAGCATTTTATAAGTTTAAATTCGGGTAGTACCTACCCGTTAAGTTCATACTTAGTAGCTAATATACAATTCAACTACTACAATTCTATATGAAAAACTAATTATAATAATATTTCGCGTTCAAACTTTTATACAATATTTTACAAACTTACAATACCGCTTATTTTACATAAAGCATGAAATATAGCACACAATAACTTTGATACAAGATAGTTGTGAAGATAATTCTAGCTAGTACACAAGTCGTTCAGCAAAGGCAATAAAGACACGTAATTCATACGTCCAGAAACAAGTCATGCATTCTGGTTTTACTAGGACTACTTCCCATCCTTGATCTTGTGGAACATAACCGATATGGCCGTTGATAAGACAGCGTGTTGTAACGTCATCAAAGGGACGAGGGTTACATAATGACCAACAGTCTCGTAATAACCTAAAAACCTCATTTCTTACCCCAATTACCGACTCCGTCACTTGTGGGAACGTTTTGTTTAATAGTTGTAGCCCGATGTTCTTTTTCTCACTTTGGTGAGAAGCGAACATTACTAACCCGTAAGCATAGCATGATTCTTTATGTTGCATGTTAGCCACTTTTTCTAAATCATGAAGTCCTATATTCGGATACATTGAGTCAAAATAATTTCTTAACCCGTTGCGTAAAATAGCATTTGGGTTCCCCGCAATATATGCGTCAAAGTAAACACATCGTAACTTATGGGTTTCCCAATGTGATATCCCCCATCTTTCAAACGAAAGTCTCTTATATACCAAGACATTCTTGGAACGTTCTTCGAATGTCTTACAAACTGATCTCGCCTTAAATAGTTGTGCCGAGGAATTCTGACCGACTCTAGACAAGATTTCATCAATCATGTCTCCGGGTAGGTCTTTTAAAATATTGGGTTGTCTATCCATTTTGTGTTTTTAAACTGTAAAATAGACAAGAGTTAGATTCATAAAAAAAAATACTTATTAATACAAGCAATTTTTACATATATCATAAAGCATAAGCACACTATATTACATATATTACACCACACGAATACAACTATCTTATTCCGACTCGCTCGTTTCTTCTTCTTCGGTTTTGGTTCGTTTTGCCAAGTTTCTAGGGATATATGATGTTCCCCTAATACTAGCTGTCATTTTCCACAACGGTTTAGAAAAACCTGGTGGTTTAGAGGTTCCCGGGTCATTGTTACAACTTAAGGACTTCGGGAGTTGACGATACATATAAAGTTCATCGGGGTTGGAATTAGATTTCTCTATTTTTATGCCCTTTCCCTTATTATTTTCTTTTGCTTTTTTAAATTCAGTTGGGGTAATTTCTATAACATCATCGGAATTCTCGTCGGAATCCGATTCATTGGAGAATTGGTAATTCTCCCAATATTTTGCTTCCTTGGCGGAAACACCATTGACCATAATTAACCTTGGTCGGTTGGTTGAGGATTTTCTTTTACTTAACCGTTTTATTATTTCCCCCACCGGTTCTATTTCCTCCTCCGGTTCCTCCTCTTCCGGTTCTGATTCTTCTTCCGGTTCTGATTCTTCTTCCGGTTCCTCTTCGGGAACTTGTGAATCAGGCCAATATATATTCGACTCTTCGTTATTATTAGGTGAGTCAATGGGATTTGTGCTAGAGGTAGACATCTATCACACAATATCAAACATGTTAAGAGATTAATATATCACATAATATATACATGTTAATAATATATAGTTTCCAACAAAAATGTTAAGCAATCATTTTTAAAGAAAACACGGTCGAAGTCCAGACTCACTAATGCATCCTAACAAACTCGATAAGACACACTAATGCAAATTTTCTGGTTCTCTAAGACCAACGCTCGGATACCAACTGAAATGTCCCGTTCCTATTGATTAAAAACGTTTCATATTAATTGATTTCGTTGCGAGGTTTTGACCTCTATATGAGACGTTTTTCAAAGACTGCATTCATTTTTAAAACAAACCATAACCTTTATTTCATAAATAAAGGTTTAAAAAGCTTTACGTAGATTATCAAATAATGATAATCTAAAATATCCTGTTTACACACGACCATTACATAATGGTTTACAATACAAATATGTTACATCAAAATCAGTTTCTTGAATGCAGTTTTTACACAATATCATACAAACATGGACTTCAAATCTTGTCCTTATTTTAGTATGCAACAGCGGAAGCTCTTAGTATTCACCTGAGAATAAACATGCTTTAAACGTCAACAAAAATGTTGGTGAGTTATAGGTTTAACCTATATATATCAAATCATAACAATAGACCACAAGATTTCATATTTCAATACACATCCCATACATAGAGATAAAAATCATTCATATGGTGAACACCTGGTAACCGACATTAACAAGATGCATATATAAGAATATCCCCATCATTCCGGGACACCCTTCGGATATGATATAAATTTTGAATTACTAAAGCATCCGGTACTTTGGATGGGGTTTGTTAGGCCCAATAGATCTATCTTTAGGATTCGCGTCAATTAGGGTGTCTGTTCCCTAATTCTTAGATTACCAGACTTAATAAAAAGGAGCATATTCGATTTCGATAATTCAACCATAGAATGTAGTTTCACGTACTTGTGTCTATTTTGTAAATCATTTATAAAACCTGCATGTATTCTCATCCCAAAAATATTAAATTTTAAAAGTGAGACTATAACTCACTTTCACAGATTTTTACTTCGTCGGGAAGTAAGACTTGGCCACTGGTTGATTCACGAATCTATAACAATATATACATATATATCAAAGTATGTTCAAAATATATTTACAACACTTTTAATATATTTTGATGTTTTAAGTTTATTAAGTCAGCTGTCCTCGTTAGTAACCTACAACTAGTTGTCCACAGTTAGATGTACAGAAATAAATCGATAAATATTATCTTGAATCAATCCACGACCCAGTGTATACGTATCTCAGTATTGATCACAACTCAAACTATATATATTTTGGAATCAACCTCAACCCTGTATAGCTAACTTCAACATTCACATATAGAGTGTCGATGGTTGTTCCGAAATATATATAGATGTGTCGACATGATAGGTCGAAACATTGTATACGTGTCTATGGTATCTCAAGATTACATAATATACAATACAAGTTGATTAAGTTATGGTTGGAATAGATTTGTTACCAATTTTCACGTAGCTAAAATGAGAAAAATTATCCAATCTTGTTTTACCCATAACTTCTTCATTTTAAATCAGTTTTGAGTGAATCAAATTGCTATGGTTTCATATTGAACTCTATTTTATGAATCTAAATAGAAAAAGTATAGGTTTATAGTCGGAAAAGTAAGTTACAAGTCATTTTTGTAAAGGTAGTCATTTCAGTCGAAAGAACGACGTCTAAATGACCATTTTAGAAAACATACTTCCACTTTGAGTTTAACCATAATTTTTGGATATAGTTTCATGTTCATAATAAAAATCATTTTCTCAGAATAACAACTTTTAAATCAAAGTTTATCATAGTTTTTAATGAACTAACCCAAAACAGCCCGCGGTGTTACTACGACGGCGTAAATCCGGTTTTACGGTATTTTTCGTGTTTCCAGGTTTTAAATCATTAAGTTAGCATATAATATAGATATATAACATGTGTTTAGTTGATTTTAAAAGTCAAGTTAGAAGGATTAACTTTTATTTGTGAACAAGTTTAGAATTAACTAAACTATGTTCTAGTGATTACAACTTTAAACCTTCGAATAAGATAGCTTTATATGTATGAATCGAATGATGTTATGAACATCATTACTACCTCAAGTTCCTTGGATAAACCTACTGGAAATGAGAAAAATAGATCTAGCTTCAAAGGATCCTTGGATGGCTTGAAAGTTCTTGAAGCAGAATCATGACACGAAAACAATTACAAGTAAGATTTCCACTCGAAATAAGATTGTTATAGTTATAGAAATTGAATTAAAGTTTGAATATGATTATTACCTTGTATTAGAAATATAACCTACTGTAAGTAACAAAGGTTTCTTGATCTTGGATGATTACGTGGAATGGATTTAGAAAACTTGGAAGTAAACTTGCAATCTTGGAAGTATTCTTGATTTTATGAAAGTAGAACTTTTGGAATTTATGAAGAACACTTAGAACTTGAAGATAGAACTTGAGAGAGATCAATTAGATGAAAAAATTGAAGAATTAAAGTGTTTGTAGGTGTTTTTGGTCGTTGGTGTATGGATTAGATATAAAGGATATGTAATTTTGTTTTCATGTAAATAAGTCATGAATGATTACTCATAATTTTGTAATTTTATGAGATATTTCATGCTAGTTGCCAAATGATGATTCCCACATGTGTTAGGTGACTCACATGGGCTGCTAAGAGCTGATCATTGGAGTGTATATACCAATAGTACATACATCTAAAAGCTGTGTATTGTACGAGTACGAATACGGGTGCATACGAGTAGAATTGTTGATGAAACTGAACGAGGATGTAATTGTAAGCATTTTTGTTAAGTAGAAGTTTTTTGATAAGTGTCTTGAAGTATTTCAAAAGTGTATGAATACATATTAAAACACTACATGTATATACATTTTAACTGAGTCGTTACGTCATCGTTAGTCGTTACATGTAAATGTTGTTTTGAAACCTTTAGGTTAACGATCTTGTTGAATGTTGTTAACCCATTGTTTATTATAACAAATAAGATGTTAAATTGTTATATTATCATGATATTATGATATATAATATATCTTAGTATGATGTATATACAGTTAAATGTCGTTACAACGATAATCGTTACATATATGTCTCGTTTCGAAATCATTAAGTTAGTAGTCTTATTTTTACATATGTATTTCATTGTTAATACACTTAATAATATATTTACTTATTATTTAACATAATTAACCAAGTGTATCAATATCTTAATATGATTCATATGTACCTAGTAAGACGTTGTTATAACGATAATCGTTATATATATCGTTTTCGAGTTTCTTAAATTAATAGTCTCATTTTTATGTATATAACTCATTGTTAAAATACCTAATGAAATACATACTTATAATAAAATCATGTTAACTATATATATAACCATATATATGTCATCGTATAGTTTTTACAAGTTTTAACGTTCGTGAATCACCGGTCAACTTGGGTGGTCAATTGTCTATATGAAACCTATTTCAATTAATCAAGTCTTAACAAGTTTGATTGCTTAACATGTTGGAAACACTTAATCATGTAAATAACAATTTCATTTAATATATATATAAACATGGAAAAGTTCGAGTCACTACAGTTGACACAGCCAGAGATTCCCCAGTGGAAATGGAAATGTATTACTATGGATTTCATCACTAAGTTACCCAAGACTGTGGGAGGTTGTGATACGATTTGGGTTATCACTGATCGCCTCACAAAGTCTGCTCATTTTCTACCAATTAAGGAAATAGATAAAATGGAGAAGTTGACACAGATCTACATAAAGGAAGTGGTTTCTCGACATGGAGTACCGATATCCATTATTTTCGACAGATATAGCAGATTTACATCTAGATTCTGGCAAACTTTGCAAGAGGCAATGGGAACCCGTTTAGACATGAGTACATCATATCACCCACAAACTGATGGACAAAGGGAGAGAACCATCCAAACACTAGAAAAATGTTGAGGGCATGTGTTATTGATTTTGGAATTGGATGGGATAGACATCTACCATTAGCAGAATTTTTCTATAACAACAGTTATCACGCAAGTATAAAGGCAGCGCCTTTTTAAGCACTTTATGGTAGGATGTGCAGATCATCCGTATGTTGGACTGAGTTAGGGGATAGTCAATTGACTGGTCCTGAGATCATACACAAAACAACTGAGAAGATTGTGCAGATACAAGAGAGATTAAAAACGGCGCGAAGCCGTCAAAAGAGTTACGCCGACGTTAGAAGGCGAGATTTGGAATTTCAGGTTGGAGACAAAGTTATGCTCAAAGTATCACCCTGGAAGGGTGTAGTGCGTTTTGGTAAAAGAGGCAAGTTAAGTCTGAGATATATTGGACCCTTTGAGATTACCGAAAGAATTGGACCGGTAGCGTACAGACTGAAACTACCGCAAGAACTCAGCGAGATTCACGACACTTTCCATGTTTCTAACTTGAAGAAATGCTTATCAGACGAAAGTTTGGTAATTCTTTTGGAAGAGATACAAGTTGATCCTAAGCTTAATTTCGTTGAAGAACCTGTTGAGATCATGGACCGTGAGGTCAAACGGCTAAAGCAAAGCAGAATCCCGATAGTTAAAGTTAGATGGAATGCCCGTAGAGGACCAGAATTCACGTAGGAGCGTGAAGATCAGATGAGACAAAAGTATCCGCAACTGTTTCCCGAGGAGACCACTACGGCGGACGTGCACTAAAATTTCGGGACGGAATTTTTCATAACAGGTGGGTAATGTAACAACCCGACTTTTTCCGTTACTATCATTACTTGTCCGTTAAATAATTAACGGTGATTACTTAGAACTTTATATGTTTAATGGGTTTAAATGCATACTTGATCCTATTAGATTACTTTAATTAATATGTTTATATTAGTTGGTGAACTTGTTTCGGATAATGAAATAACTAGAAAACGTCACGATTAAGTTAATCGCCTAGAAAGCTTTTCAGTTTACAGAACTCAAAAAACGACAAAATAATTATTTTTAATAATTATTGACTTTACGAAAAACTTATTTAATTTATTATTTATTTAGTAAATTAAACCCGGTGATTTCGTTTCAACGACTAGTTAACGTTCTGGAGACCCGGTGCGGTTAGAGGAACTCAAAACGGACCACGCACGCATGAGTAATTATCTAAAACCGAGCCCGAGACCCCATTAGAAGGCCCGAACCCACCCCCATGCACCTTAATGGACTAATTTTGGACTTAAAGTGTTAGATTTCAACCAATATTGGGCCTTATTATTAGGCTTAATTGTTGGTCCGTAATTCAATAGAGCACAACATGGATGAAAATGAGATTATCATCAAAAAGTCCGTTTTTTTGACCTTTTTTGTGTGAGAGTAAAAAAAAAATTTTTTTTTGTCAATTTTCCCTCACAAAGAGCAAGATGCCTCTTTTTTGCGCCTTGCGACCCTGGTTTCACCTGGGAGCAAGGAGCAAGGTGCCTTGCTCCTTTGCTTTTACCTGGAGCAAAAGAGCACGAGGCACCTTGCGCCCTTGCTTCCACCTGGTGCCTTGCTCAGTTGCTTCCACCTGGGAGCAAGAGAGTAAGAAGCACTTTGCGTCCTTGCTTTCACCTAGGAGCAAGGAACAAGGTGCCGAGAAATATTGGGCCATTCTTTTCGAATTTTTAAGTAAATTCATTGTCAGTTGTGAACAGAAAGATATGATCATTATAATGTTTTAATGGGAGGAGTGATTTATACGATTCATTGCACGTTGTATTTATTTATTTTTTTGGGCAAAAAGGAACATTCTATTAAGACATTCATCAAAATGATGAAGAAAATGATTACAAGAAAAGACTTTCGGCTATGATACAAGATGATAATAACATAAAATTAAGCCGAAAGACATAAATACCGGGATTGCAATCCCAAACATAAAATTGATGCTAATGACATAATTTATAAAACGTCGCAAAGCTTGCCACCCTTCATGATCCATGGAAGACCAAAATTGCGAACACATATCCATAAAACCGGATTGCTCTAACCAAAGGTTATTAAACCGAAATGGTTTGGGACCCCAATCTTGAACTTTTTTACCCCAAATAATCGGCTTATGATCCGATGACTTAGGATGACCGGAAATTAAAATAGAAATGGGAAATTCGTGCAACCATAAAGCATTTACCAAAACTCTAACAATTCGGGATTGTTTACAATCGGGGCCTTCCCATGTGAATTCTTCATTACTAAGAGGTCGATCAATAATATTAGCCGAGAGGATGAAATTATTAAACTTTACGAATTCGACCGGATGTATAACTTCTTGAAACCTTTCCTCTTGCTTGTAAACCGAGTTAAAGTCTCCCAATACACAACATGGGCCCGGCCATTGATTAACCATTAAGGAAATTTGATTCCAAACAAAGATTTTATCACTTTCTTGTTGTGGTGCGCAAATGTTAACTATAAAAATCATTTTGTGGCTAGGCTTGTATAACAACGAAGAGCAATCCAATAACGATTGGACCACTTATTTAACAACAAAAAACAATCGTCTCTCCACACGGAAATAATGCCTCCGGATCTACCGGTTGAACTAACATGAGCATAATGAAAATTTGGTTTTTCCATATAGAGTTTAAGATGGGTTGTACCACGTTTTTTACCATCGTTTCTTGTATTGCAAGGAAATGAACATGAAAATGATTGACAAAATCACCCGCCATATGGCCTTTATATATGTTACCTAGGCTACGGGTGTTCCATGAGGCAAGCCTCATGCTTTCGTGTGACGATCCGGAAATTTCCGACCAAATTTAAACTTTATCTTTATATTATTCTGACACGATAAGCAAAGTTTGTTAAGTTAAATCTCAAGAATTTTAAATTGTGTTCATACATTCATTATAACCTCGACCAAATTCTGACGATTCACGAAACGTTATATATAAATAAATATGTATATATATGTGTATATATATATTATAACTTAAAAATATTAATAAAGTATTAAACGTATAATACTTTACATGAACGTATTTGTTTCAATATGTTTATCGATGGAATTAGAAGATAATATCAAATGATTGATTTATCAGATACATTGTGATATGATTACGGGTCTATGTTATAAGGTCCACTGTGATTTAAGAAATCTATTCTTTTTGACGACATTCGAAAAATGGTAAAGTGATTTATAAGTAAGAACGTGGAGTGTAAATAACTTAGATGTTGGATATCGACAAGTTAAGTAACTCGACATTTTTCATTAAGATTATTTCATACGTTTATTTAACCTTTGAACTTTATCGCATGCTTCACCAACAGACTGTAATTTAAAAACTTGAAACCTATTATGAAAATATATGATTTTACTTTTCTAAAACGTTTTATGATATAACGATTTCCATTATTTTAACCTTTAAACAAAATGCTTCTTAAATATATTTAGTTTTGGAAAACAAAATTATCATATTTATTTGATTTAGTTTCAAACGTACAAAAACATTTTCAGTTTAAAAAGAACTTTATTATTAAAACGTATATAACTTTTATAAATATCTAGAACCACTTTTAACAACTCGTTACTTAACCAGTATGATAAAGATAACGATATTTATATTTTATTTTATTAAATATATATATAATGATTTAAATTAATATTATATATATTTATACGCGTATTATACGTACATAGTTTATACTTTTACTATACTTAAACTTTACCTTTAATTTATTTTTACTTTACCTTAACTTTAATAATTCATACTTTAATAATTCACTTTAATAATTTATACTTTAATAATTCACTTTAATAATTCATACTTTAATAATTCACTTTAATAATTCACTTTAATAATTCACTTTAATAATTCATACTTTAATAATTCACTTTAATGATTCATACTTTAATAATTCACTTTAATAATTCAAAAATCTATTATAAATAGAATTCAATAGGTTTCATTATTTGATAGAAACTTGAAAATATTTTCTCTAAACTCTCTCAATCGATTTACATATATATATATATATATATTTACTCCGTATTATTTCAAAATATTATCAGTATACATAAAATATTACGACGGAGTGCTGTCCGAGTGATTTCGAAATTGTTTTTCGAGCGGGATAGAGCTAAGGAAATTATGGGTTAAAGCTATGGAGGTTATGGGTATGGTTCGGGAGTATTGCTCGTGAGTCAAACTAGTGTTTATCATCTCCGTTGCGTCTACGTACTTTTCCTGCAATATTGAATCTCAATATTGATACGTTCGTGAATCCAAGGCCAACATTGCACTTATTCAATGACGTCATATGTATTTTTACTACAAAATACAGTATTGTGAGTTTCATTTGCTCCCTTTTATATATATTTTTGGGACTGAGAATACATGCGCTATTTTTATAAATGTTTTACGAAATAGGCACAAGTACTAAAACTAATTCTACGTGGGTTTAAACCAGAAATATACCCTTAGCTTGGTAACATTAAACTACTTGTCTATGTACAGTAGGCGCGAATCCTAAAGATAGATCTATTGGGCCTGACAAACCCCATCCTGACTATGGGATGCTTTAGTACTTCGAGGTTATTTTAAACACACCTGATCTGGTGTACTTCAGAGGGTAAAACATGAACGTTAAGGCTTGTTACCGAGTGCCTACAACTTATAGAATACTTTTATACACTTGCGAGTGTACATATATTTATAGACGGAAATCTTGTGGTCTATTAATATATTGAAATGATTGTTATGATAAACCTATGAACTCACCAACCTTTTGGTTGACACTTTAAAACATATTTATTCTCAGGTATTAAAGAAATCTTCCGCTGTGCATTAGCTCATTTTAAGGATATTACTTGGAGTCATTCATGGCATATTTTGAAAGACGTTGCATTCAAGTCATTGAGTTCATCAAGATTATTATTAAGTCAATTATAGTTGGATGTATTATGAAATGGTGTGCATACCGTCAATTTTCGTTGTAAAGAAAGTTTATCTTTTAAAAACGAATGCAATGTTTGTAAAATGTATCATATAGAGGTCAAATACCTCGCGATGTAATCAACTATTGTGAATCGTTTATAATGTATATGAACGGGTCCTTTCAGTTGGTATCAGAGAGGTGGTCTTAGCGAACCAGGTCTGCATTAGTGTGTCTAACTGATAGTCGTTAGGATGCATTAGTGAGTCTGGACTTCGACCGTGTCTGCATGTCAAAAGTTTCGCTTATCATTTTTGTCGAAAATCATCTGCTTATCATCTTTAGGAAATTACCTGCTCATTATTCTTAGTCTAGACACCTTTTATTGCATTGATTGCATGAATAAGTGTATAGACAAAATTCATATCTTAGCGTATCTGTTACTGTAGACCTTGCCTGATATCTCTCGTAAATTTCTCCGTAATTTAAGGGATCCTGGTACTATATATATCTATGCACATTATGCATTGAGAATACCATCCAACTATCAATTTCTGTCACTAAACTCTTCATACCAAAAATCTTTTCTGTGATCGCTTATGATGGCCTCTACGAATCGACCAAGTTCCTCTGACTCCGAAGACAGCGTGACAGGAGCACACCAACCAATCAACTACCGTGATTATTGGAGAAAATGAGGGTGGGTTCGCGACATACTCACCCTTTGGAGAAGGGAAGAAGGTACTCCATATCATGAACCAAATCTACTACCTAACCTTGGAGTACTTGACCCGCTAACCGGCGAATCCGTTCGCAACACCGTTTATACCCTTTTTGCAAGAATTTTTCGTCTTGAGACTACCATTAACGGAACTAGGGAAGATATCCGACCTTTACCTCACACCAATAACCAATCAGAGTTAGTAGAAGAAGTTAAAGAACTCGGAGCTCGAGTGTTAACTTTAGAGAGCACGGTACACAATTTGCAAGCACCTACAGTATCACCAACACCAGTAACATCACCAGCCTCAGCACCAACAGCACTAGTACCACCAAAAACAACATCCGCGTCACCAGCTTCGACATCTCATTCTGTACCTCGAGTATAATCATCGTTCTACATGACGTTCTACATCATTTATTTTCATTCGACATAGCGATTATGTAATCTCTAATGTTTTAGAGATTATATATTCTTGTTCTAACGGTAAATCAAGTGAGTTTAATATCATATTGACTCATTAAATCTATGATCACATCCGAAGAAAATATATAGGTATATATATTTTTTTCATAAAGATTGTAATTAAAAATTCTTTCGTACAAACTGTTAATGGTGAAAATATTTTAACGGGTAGGTAATACCTGAGGAATATTTAGATTTCACATTAATAAGTTACATTGTACATTCTTCGAATCTGATTCAATAGTTATATACTATCCTACTTACAACCACCGATATACGTATCCGTTCACCGCAGAATAATCATTTTCATCCAATTTTATATTTGGATTTTGACCTATCAGAATCCAACAAGTGACATAATGAAGAAAACATTGGATAAAATAAAATTTGTTAGAAACAAACAAATTAACTATGAGAAATTTTGTTAAGAATCCACGCTAACTGTTCCTAGCTAACTGTTCATAGCTAACTGATTACATTTTATTTATCTCAATTTATATTCTTGCAATTTTATTTATCGTCATTTAATTTCTGTTATTTATTTTTACGCACTTTTAATATCGAGACACGTATACAATGTTTTGACATATCATATCGACGCATATATATATATATATATATATATATATATATATATATATATATATATATATATATATATATATATATATATATATATATATATATATATATATATATATATATATATATATTATTTGGAATAACCATAGACACTCTATATGCAGTAATGCTGGAGTTAGCTATACAGGGTTGAGGTTGATTCTACAATAATATATATACTTTGAGTTGTGATTGAGTCTGAGACATGTATACGGGTCACGATACGTATTAATTAATTCGAATATTATATATTAAACTATATATGAATTATTGGACTATTAATTGTGGACTATCGACTGTGGACTAATAACATTGGACAATTAAAATGAATTAAAATATTGATTATAACATATGAAACTAAACAATTCTTCAAGTTTGCCACTTGATTTCATCCTAAACTTCATTTGTATCTTGACGATTACAATCTGCATTCAAATTTTTCATGATTCTTGAAAACACCTCAATCGAGAGGATAAACCAACCGCACTTCATCTACAGAAGAAAAGATCGATGCATATAGTTATGCACCTGAAAACACTCGGAACCTGAGTAAACGTTTAACACGTATCTGTGCTAGCTCCCTGGGCGTTGTTATTACCGAAAATCACTTTGCAATTCCTTTTCAAAGTAGCAAATTTTGTCACAGCTCCAGCAAATCAACTTCGACTTTTCGTTCGAAACAACCATATCATAATTTTGATATATATGCGTGCTCTTTATTGTTACCGGGGAACCTTTTATATTCCACCATATTACCATTAACGTTTAATCATCTAAAAACACAATTCTCTTGAAACCACCTCGAATTGATAACCGATGACCCAGATATGGTAGCATTAAATGCAGAGGAAACAACAAAATCGTAGATGGTCTAAACAGCCAAAAGTTTGATAATAAAGAATGGAATGTTGGGAACGCTCGATAGAAAATTTGGTACTGAAAAACAGATTGAGCTAACCATGAAGGAGACCAAGGACAAATACAAGGACCAAACCCTATATTCAAAGAATCCAGGTAATTCTGGATCCGATGAAATCTTTAGAGAATATCCTGCTTCGAAGTCATGTTAAAATCTTGCGGAAAATCTTTCTTCATCAACCTTCGATCTTAGAAATTCCAAAAATATCATCACAAATATCTTCGATATTTCTGAGGATATTTTCATAAGTATTCTTGTCCGAAATCATTTATCTCTTTGCGATATCAGTGTTATATCATAAAGGAAACTGTTTAGTTTCTAAAATCTGAAATCTTCGAGTTTGAAGTATGAATGTTTTCGAAGTAGTGTTGGGAACTGAAGCATGAGTTAGTATAATATAATGACACTTGATCAACGTGATTATATTAAAGTAAGTCATGCTGAGTTTCTAATGAAACATGATGATTCACAGACCATAACGTCATCATGTGCCATGTTACGCGACTCTTACATTCTATCTAATCTCTAAACATATCAAGAACATAATTTCTTGATAATTCTGTCTTTTCTCTTGAATTCTGGTAATTTAACCAATCAAGATCGTGCTATTACAATTTCTTCCTTAGAACATTAGTCATGTTCATTCGAAACTCCATACTTACGAATTCTGAACCATTATTCGCTGACTTAAAGTCGAGAAGAGAAAACAAAAGGATGGAACTCCAAAATATAAAGGAAATAAATAGGGTAGATTTATAATGAAATATCCGACAGAGCAATCAAAACAGATTATCGCATTTAACCAAAGAAGATCCTATTCCTTAATCTCCGAAGAATCAAATTTTATTCAGATTTTAAAGATTTCTTTAAATCCCTTGAATTCCAGAAATCCACCGTGACTACGTCAAAAGTTAAATTTCTATCTCAAACTATTGTGACAGCTACCCTCGTACGCTTCACATAATCGAATCGTTTTATCTACATTACTCAATAATGATGAAACTCTATTTATCAACTCATATTCGTCATGAAAACAATTTTATGCTTAACCATAACGACCTTACTCAAATTTCGGGACGAAATTTCTTTAACGGGTAGGTACTGTGATGATCCGGAAATTTCCGACCAAATTTAAACTTTATTTTTATATTATTCCGACACGATAAGCAAAGTTTGTTAAGTTAAATCTCAAGAATTTTAAATTGTGTTCATACATTCATTATAACCTCGACCAAATTCTGACGATTCACGAACCGTTATATATAAATAAATATGTATATATATATATATATTATAACTTAAAAATATTAATAAAGTATTAAACGTATAATACTTTACATGAACGTATTTGTTTCAATATGTTTATCGATGGAATTAGAAGATAATATCAAATGATTGATTTATCAGATACATTGTGATATGATTACGGGTCTATGTTATAAGGTCCACTGTGATTTAAGAAATCTATTCTTTTTGACGACATTCGAAAAATGGTAAAGTGATTTATAAGTAAGAACGTGGAGTGTAAATAACTTAGATGTTGGATATCGACAAGTTAAGTAACTCGACATTTTTCATTAAGATTATTTCATACGTTTATTTAACCTTTGAACTTTATCACATGCTTCACCAACAGACTATAATTTAAAAACTTGAAACCTATTATGAAAATATATGATTTTACTTTTCTAAAACGTTTTATGATATAACGATTTCCATTATTTTAACCTTTAAACAAAATGCTTCTTAAATATATTTAGTTTTGGAAAACAAAATTATCATATTTATTTGATTTAGTTTCAAACGTACAAAAACATTTTCAGTTTAAAAAGAACTTTATTATTAAAACGTATATAACTTTTATAAATATCTAGAACCACTTTTAACAACTCGTTACTTAACCAGTATGATAAAGATAACGATATTTATATTTTATTTTATTAAATATATATATAACGATTTAAATTAATATTATATATATTTATACGCGTATTATACGTACATAGTTTATACTTTTACTATACTTAAACTTTACCTTTACTTTATTTTTACTTTACCTTAACTTTAATAATTCATACTTTAATAATTCACTTTAATAATTTATACTTTAATAATTCACTTTAATAATTCATACTTTAATAATTCACTTTAATAATTTATACTTTAATAATTCACTTTAATAATTCATACTTTAATAATTCACTTTAATAATTCATACTTTAATAATTCAAAAATCTATTATAAATAGAATTCAATAGGTTTCATTATTTGATAGAAACTTGAAAATATTTTCTCTAAACTCTCTCAATCGATTTACATATATATATTTACTCCGTATTATTTCAAAATATTATCAGTATACATAAAATATTACGACGGAGTGCTGTCCGAGTGATTTCGAAATTGTTTTTCGAGCGGGATAGAGCTAAGGAAATTATGGGTTAAAGCTATGGAGGTTATGGGTATGGTTCGGGAGTATTGCTCGTGAGTCAAACTAGTGTTTATCATCTCCGTTGCGTCTACGTACTTTTCCTGCAATATTGAATCTCAATATTGATACGTTCGTGAATCCAAGGCCAACATTGCACTTGTTCAATGACGTCATATGTATTTTTACTACAAAATACAGTATTGTAAGTTTCATTTGCTCCCTTTTATATATATTTTTGGGACTGAGAATACATGCGCTGTTTTTATAAATGTTTTACGAAATAGGCACAAGTACTAAAACTAATTCTACGTGGGTTTAAACCAGAAATATACCCTTAGCTTGGTAACATTAAACTACTTGTCTATGTACAGTAGGCGCGAATCCTAAAGATAGATCTATTGGGCCTGACAAACCCCATCCTGACTATGGGATGCTTTAGTACTTCGAGGTTATTTTAAACACACCTGATCTGGTGTACTTCAGAGGGTAAAACATGAACGTTAAGGCTTGTTACCGAGTGCCTACAACTTATAGAATACTTTTATACACTTGCGAGTGTACATATATTTATAGACGAAAATCTTGTGGTCTATTAATATATTGAAATGATTGTTATGATAAACCTATGAACTCACCAACCTTTTGGTTGACACTTTAAAACATGTTTATTCTCAGGTATTAAAGAAATCTTCCGCTGTGCATTAGCTCATTTTAAGGATATTACTTGGAGTCATTCATGGCATATTTTGAAAGACGTTGCATTCAAGTCATTGAGTTCATCAAGATTATTATTAAGTCAATTATAGTTGGATGTATTATGAAATGGTGTGCATACCGTCAATTTTCGTTGTAAAGAAAGTTTGTCTTTTAAAAACGAATGCAATGTTTGTAAAATGTATCATATAGAGGTCAAATACCTCGCGATGTAATCAACTATTGTGAATCGTTTATAATGTATATGAACGGGTCCTTTCATTTTGACAATTGGTTTGACAACTTCTCGGCCGCCAACTTATCCATGACTTTTCCAAACTTAACTAACTCTTCTTTAAACGATTCTTTCCCAATGATTTTTTTATCTGAATCTATCCCATTAAATACATGAGCTAAAACTATTTATTATCAACGTTATTTTCACTCTCTCGTCCAATAAACATTTTATATTCAATTTTTTATGTCTTTAATCATTATAAACCTTTTACAGTTTTAGGCATTTCATTGAACAAATACAAATATGATTCAAAATGGATATTAGACCATTCGTAATGGTAGGGGGCATGAGTTGGGGGCGTGGATTGCTTTTTGATGACTAGGATGTGTGGGTTGTTTGAGTGAAGTAGTGGTGGTGTGGGTTCGTGGTGTGAGTTAGTGGAAAGCTGATATGGCATTTTATTTTTAATTTTTTCCATTTTATTTATTTCTTTATTAATATTATTATTAATATTATCAAATTTATTTTTTAAAATTCAAAAATAAGTTGATTTAAAAATCTGATCGTTTTTAATTTTTATTTTTTTTATTTAAAAAAACGGCTAGTTTTTCACCTACAAACACACCCACTAACTCAAATCATTTCACACACTTCACTTCTCAACTCAAAATCAAAACACTTCAAACCAGTAAAAATGAAAACAATTCTCCAATGATTGTTGCATATGATGTTCATTACGGAGGTGATTTTCGTAATGAAATGAATGTGTACAAGTTTGGCAAAAAAAAAAAATTCATTTGAAGGAATCGATATTCGTGACGTTGGTTTAGACGATCTGCTAGCCTTTCTGAAGGCAAATGTTCGTGTGAATACATGGATTTGTTGTTTTTTGAAGACGATTATGATCCGAAGTTAGAGGCAAGCTATCTCCGTACCGATGATCAATGGTACGAGATAAAAGATACCATTGAAGATCGTGGTAACCGCATTACTCTGTATGTGGTTCTTGAAGATGAAGAGACATTGGGTTGGCGTTACCTCGATGAAGCAGGTGAAGAAGAAAAAGATGAACCGGTGGCTCCAAAGTACGACACAGATGGTCCTTTTTTTTAGTGAACTCTACTGAATTCATCGATGGTTGTGTTTTAAGATCTTGTGTTGTATTTCAGTTTAATTTGGTTCTAGTTTAAAAAATGTAATCGTTTGTGTGTTGAATAAAAGTGCTGTTTCAAAATAAGATTACATTAATAAGTAAACGTGAAGTACATTAATTTAAATTTCTGAAATTAAAAATTACATAATTTAAAATTCTTAAACGAAACTAGAATATACATAACAAATTACTCAATAATATTAGCAGTACGAAAGTAAGGTGATAAGTTCCAAACATGCTCGGTTAAATCTGCCTCTAACTGTTTGTGAACATGCTTATCTCTTATTTCCGTAACCCTTGCATCTTGATCCCTTAAATCCCTTTGTAACCGTCGTGGTAGGTTCCGTCGTATCATTTTTTCTTCTTTCTTTCCAATAACAAACCTGTTATTTTCTTGAATCATGTTATGTAATACGATACAAGCATACATATGTCTTCAAATTTTGTTGAAGTCCATAGATCTCGCCGGAGTTTTTAACATTTGAAATCTACCCTGTAATACTCCAAATGCACGCTCAATATCTTTTCTTGCACTTTCTTGAAACTTTTTAAATTTTTTTCGAGTTTCGTCAGTTGGAGCATGGGGCGCTTTGACCAACATAGCCCAATCGGGGTATATACCATCACCAAGGTAATAACCTCTTTCTTAGTTATGCCCATTTATATTGAATGGTGAAGGTGGAGCAGTTCCATCCTTAATAGTGTTGAACAATGGTGAATAATTTAAAATGTTAATGTCGTTGTTCGAACCTGCCATACCAAAGAATGCATGCCATATCCACAAATTTTGAGAGGCGACTGCTTCAAGCATAATGAACGGCCCTTTTTTATCACCTCTAGTATATTGACCTTGCCACGCAATTGAACAATTCTTCCACTCCCAATGCATACAATCAATACTACTAAGTATGCCCGGTAAACCATGTTTTTGGGCATGAAAATTATAAAGCCGAGCAATATCTTCGGCTGTTAGTTTTCTCAAATACTGGCTAGCAAACAAATGAAATACGCATTTGCAAAAATTATCTAAACATAAAGCAGCCGATTTCTCACCAATTTTCATGTATTTGTCATGTAAATCATGTGTAGTTCCATACGCCATTTGACGTATGGCCATCGTGCATTTTTGAAGTATTGTCAAACTTTGACGACCAGTTGCATCGGGACGTTCCCTAAAAAACATAAAATAATCGGGAATATCGCTACTATTAAAGTTTGATATACCTTCGATGATACAGGAAACAATTCACGAATCATTCGATAACGTCGTTTAAAGTTCTTTTCCGCATAATTTGGCGTATCTGCAAAATAATCATTGTATAACCTCGCTGCCGCATCTTCATGATCCCTTGGAATATAGGTACGGGTGCGAGGGACTCGTGAACTAGTAGCTTCTCCCTAGACATCTTCTTCCGCCAAACTACTAACAAAATTATATATTTTTTTATCATCTGAATCGTCATTAATAATAAACTCGAGCATTTTGAAGGTTTTATCCATTATAAAATTTGATAGTGTTTGTAAATTTGAAAAAAGGAAAAATAATATTGGAGGAAAGAAATGTATATGTTTTAGAATGAGTAAAATAGAGGTGTATATATAGGATAAATAATATTAGATTTATTATTATCCTTCTATACATTATAATAAAGTGTTAATTTAGATATATATTTTTTTCAACTACTAATCTCAACCATTAGATCAACTAAATTACATTTACTTACCCCTAATATGATCCATTGATTTAATTATAAGCTTATAACCCCATCACTACACAAATCTATTCCATTGATGCCCCTAATTTAAAAAACACGGGTGATAAAAATCCCATAAACAAAAAACTTTCGGTATCATTCATCTAGGGGTGGTCAGTATTTGGTTTGAAACCGTGAAACCCGAAAACCAAACCGGAAAAAACCAAACCGAATTTGAAAAACGGTTTTCGGATCGAGTCAAACCGAAAACCGAATTTAAATTCGGTTTTCGGTTCGGTTTTCGGTTTTGAAGATTCTGAATTCGGTTTAACCGAAAACCGAATTCAAAATTTTTATATATTTATTTTGTATATTTATGTTTTAATGTTATCATAATTTGGGATCCAATCAATAAAATATGTTCTCACCCATATGACGATTTCGAAGCTCACATTATAATTATGTTACTCAAATTATCATGCACTTCTTCTTAATAACAAAAGCAGTAAACGTCATAATTAAGCTATAAATATTAATGAATCATCGAATTCTTGATAATTTTATAGTACGTCATTGTTTTAGGATATAAATAACTAAGACATTAGTAACGCCATAATTAAAATACCATCGTTATTATTTTTTCATAATATTCGGTTTTAACCGAAACCGAACCGAATCCGAATTCGAATTCGGTTTTCGGTTTGGTTTTAACTTTGAATTCGGTTTTCGGTTCGGTTTTCGGTTTTGCCCAAAAAAATTTCAAAACCGAATACACCGAACCGAATAAACCGAACAAACCGAAAACCGAACCGATGAACACCCCTACATTCATCTACAGAAATCCCCATCGTCGTTTTCCCAACAACAATTTCACATAGCAATTTCAGAGTTGAGGTTAAATTAAAGGCGGGTGAGTTTCTTTGATTTAAGGCTTCCATCATTAGGTTTTTCATAGATGTTTATTAATTTCTCCAACCGAGATTATCTAAAATCAATCCGTCAATTAGGGCTCCAAATAATTGACTAACATCACCAATCAATCTCATTCTATTTCATCATTTACTTTATAATAATCTAAAAAAGTAAAAGTCTAATTCGATACAGGTTGAAGATGTCTTATTCCATATATGGTATGTAATTTTCTAATGATGTTTTTGACGATGATGCATTTTCTAATGATGTTTTTGACGATGATGCATGTAAACATACCTACTATGTACTTCATTATTTTTAACGAATATGTGTATTATCTTTATAAATATCCATTTAATTAGTTTATGAGTTGATCATATGTGTACCTTATCGATGAACAAAATGTTGGTTATTAAACAATTATAATTGATGTTGACAAAAAGTTGATTAAATTCAGGTTTTTGTTGTAGTGTATTTTAGGCTGTGTTTGTTTATTGTGTTTGATGTTCTTGCGATGTTTTTATTTTTTTATTTTTTTTTAGAACGGCTTGGTTGGTCCCCCTCCCATTACCCCCCACTGAAAACCCACTCTCGAAACATCGCACTTACGTGAACCCGCTCGATTTTATTGTGTACTGCTCCCGCCATAGGACAAGGACACAGGACCCCACCAACTTGACGGCTAATGGGTTTATGCACAATATGTGGGAAAACCAGCCCCATTCGAGAATCGAACCTGTGACCAAGCGGATCTCTACTAAGGAATTGTACCACTCAGCCAGAAGCTCGGTGGTAGTTTTTTGTTTTGTTTTGTTTTTTACTTGAAAGTATTATCTTTTATTGTTTTTGAGCAAAAGAAAATATTTTATTTATCAAGGGCCAGGAGATAACCCAAAGAGCCCAAATACAACACAAAAACAAAATACACCAACACTAAAAACCAAACACCTAATACAGAAAAATCAAATACAACCCAAGCAAGCAATTAAGCCAATTTAAAACGATTATTACACCATTGAAGTCCCCATAACTCTGCAACTCTCTTAACAGAACTCGAATTCTTAACTATGAGTGTAAGCAATTTCCATTTTATATAATTCTGAACCTCCTCTCCCAACTTTGATGCAACCTTCTTCTGGAATCTAAATAGCCTTGCATTCCTTTCACACCAAATATAATACACACAAGCAGCTAGAACAATTCTATTAAGAACATTCCATATATTCTAAGTGAAAGGGTAAACTGCCATCCTCTGCACAATGCTGTCCAGGTTATTTGGCAGCCCTCTAAAAATCAGTTTAGCTTTAATACTTCTCCATACATGATCACTGAATTCACATTGAAAAAATAGATGGTTAACTGAATCATTGGTTTTTTCACATAAAGGACATAAAAGCTGCACTTGAGGCATCCAGGCTTGCATCCTGTCTTGAGTATTAAGCCTATGTAGAGTAGCCGACCACATAATAAATGCATGCTTTGATTCTAAACCCTTAAACCATATAACATGATACCACTCAACTTTAGTTCTATTACTCTTCAAATCCCTCCAAACCTGTTGAGTAGAGTAATTAACAACATTGCCTTCATTAGTTTTCCACTTGTATCTGCCATTATCAACAATTACATGATTCTGAATCTTTTGCCTGATATCTAAAATGCATTTCCAACCCCAACTATCATTACATTTGTAAACAGCATCACAAATACTACCACCCTTTAATTTCTCCAGATTGACCCACTTACTCCAAAGAGTGTCTTTATGGGCAAACACCCTCCACAAATTTTTAACCAATAGTGTTTCATTCCATTCCCTAAGAGGCTTAA
This sequence comes from Rutidosis leptorrhynchoides, assembly GCF_046630445.1. Classification (NCBI taxonomy): domain Eukaryota; kingdom Viridiplantae; phylum Streptophyta; class Magnoliopsida; order Asterales; family Asteraceae; genus Rutidosis; species Rutidosis leptorrhynchoides. The sequence goes on from NC_092333.1 coordinate 720,682,228, forward strand.
CCCCTAAACCCCCTTGATCTTTAGGCACATAAATATCCTTCCAGGCAACCCTTGCTTTACCTTTGCTATTATCACCTTGGCACCACAAAAACCCTTTAAGTAATCTATCAATTTCATCAATAACACCATGGGGAATTCTGTACACAGAAGCCCAATATAATTGCATAGAGGATAATACAGAAGTGACTAATTGTAACTTGCCTGCATAAGAAAGCTTTCTATGCCTCCAATTACTCTCCTTGCTTCTAACCTTATCAATTAAAAACTTACAGTCCTTAATAGTCAATTTCTTAGATAATAAAGGGACACCTAAGTATTTGACATGCAACTTACCAACTGAGAAAGGTAAAATCTGATTAATCTTAATCTGAGAAGCAATAGGCACACTTCCAAAGAATACAGTGCTTTTACTTATATTAGGTAATAAACCAGATACCTGACCAAATTCATCTAATGCCTTCTTGATCACTCTCACGAATTTGACATCCCCATGGCAGAATTCCAACAGATCATCAGCAAAACAGATGTGTGTAAGCTTCATATGTTTACACCTGATGTGATATTTGAAACTAGGCTACTTACTTATATTCTTAGCTAAGATAAGAGAGAAGACGTCTATAACTAAGGTAAAAAGATAAGGAGAGATAGGATCTCCTTGTCTTAAACCTCTCCCACCCTTAAAGAAGCCCTTAATCTCACCATTAATGCAAATTGAGAAGGAAGGATTAGTGATACGGGCCATTATCCATTTAATCATCTTACTATGCACACCAAAACAGCCCAATATGTCTTCTACAAACTTCCAATTGATAGTGTCATATGCCTTTTGTATGTCTATCTTCATAGCACACCTCTTTGTCCCTCTAGATCTATTATAACCTTTAAAAAGCTCTTGAGCAACTAATAGGTTATCATGTATAGACCTATTAGGAATGAATGCACTTTGTGTGCAACTGACAAGCTTATTCAGACCACTTTTTAGCCTATTAGTAAGAACTTTACTAATACACTTATAGAGGACATTACAACATGCTATAGGTCTGAAATCAGATACTTTTTGAGGAGAATCAATCTTTGGGATAAGGGAAATTATGGTAGCATTTATCTCCTCCAATAGTTTACCATTAGAAAAGAATTCTTTGATAGCCTTACAAACATCATTGCCTATTATATCCCATGCCTTTTTGAAAAACAGAGATGTATAACCATCAGGGCCTGATGCTTTATTATCATCAATATCAAACATGGCAGACCTAATTTCAGCATTTGTAACAGGACTAATCATCTGCTTTACTTCGTCACTAGTAAGCTTATTAGAAAAGATTTCCCCTAAATCCTCTATACTTCTGCAAACACCATGATCTCCCAGAAAAGTCTTGAAATGATTCACAAATTGAGTAGCAACTTGCTCACCCTCATAATTAACACCATTATCATCACAGATGCTGTCAATCCTGTTTTTCATTTTCCTCTTCTTTAGCATATTATGAAAAAACCTTGTATTTCTATCACCCTCAGCAAGCCACTTTATCTTAACTTTCTGCTGCAAAAGAATTGACTCATCTCTTTTGGCATTTTCATATTCCAGTAAAGCTTGAATATCCTGTTTTCTAACATTAGCATCATGAGGACTTTTATCAATTCTATCTTGACAAACACTTAGGTGCTCTCTCCTTTCTTTAACAAGGCTGAAAATATTCCCATTTTTCCAATTAAATCTAATTAAGTCTTTTTTGAGTAACTTTAGCTTTGAGACAACCTGGAACATTTTATAACCCATAACCTGACCACTCCATCTATGCTTAATAATATCAAGGAAATCATCTTTATGAGCTAAATGATTCATAAACCTAAAAGTTCTCTTCTTCTTAGCAAGACTATTAGGGATATTCAGTATCACAGGACTATGGTCAGATATCAAATAGGGTATAAAAATACCAAAATCCTGAGGAAAACTATCACCAAACTCATCATTACACATGATTCTATCAAGCTTCTTGAGAGTGGTGCATTGTGGATTTCTAAGTGATTTAGTCCAGGTGAAATGAAAACCTGAACTTCTAAGATCCTCAACCTCAATTTGATTAATGCATTCATTAAAGTCCTTCATCTCCTCTGTCATAAAAGACCCATCAGCACTATGCTCACTGACCACTCTAGTTGTGTTAAAATCCCCCATAAGAATCCATGGAAATCCTCTTGTAATGACTGCATGAATCCTTAACTCCTTCCATAGATCCCTTCTAATCCTACCAGTATTACCAGCATAAATAAAACTGCAATAATACTTGATCTTTTTGTCAACAGATTCAACTAAGCAAAGAATTACTTGTCTAGTCATTTGAATAACCATAACATTGATCATGTTTGAATCCCATCCCACAATAATTCTGCAACTATTAGCACTTAAACTAACATTAGAATACCAACTCCACAAACAAATACTCTATCACACACCTTATTGATATTATCAGGCTTAAGGTGTGTTTCTACTAAAGCACATATACTAATATTTTCTTCTTTTATAAACTTGATAACCTCATCTTGCTTATCAATTCTACTCATGCCCCTAATATTCCAACAAGCAGCCTTAAACTCCATTAAAAATAGTTTAATTTTCATCCAGAATGCCTGGATTTGCACCATGCAATTCATTGGCTTCAATAGGACTAGTACCTCCTTTATCTACTAATATGACATCCTCTTCTGAAGTACCCTTATCCTTTCCATTCTTTCCATTACTGGTTTCTTGCTCATCATCATTATCAGTGAAAATGGCATACTTGTTAATACTTTGTTGGAAGGCCTCTTTTGTTTTACCATTAAGGTGCCATTGCCTTAAAGGAGTAACAACTTTTTCAGGAAGAACTCTAGGAACATATACTTTTTTTGGTTTAGCATTCTTAATACCATCATTCTTCTCCTTATACTTCTTAGGTTAAACTACTTGGAAACCATCTCTGTCTTGCCCATTCTTACAATCAGCCTCAACAGATTTCTTTAACTCCTCACTTGTTCTAGGCCTATGCTTACACTCACCATGATTATGTCCAAAGACTGCACAGTGAGTGTATAAAGCAGGTTTCCAGTCATAAGCAACATTAACCTTCTTGATTCCCTTAGTAACCATATTCTTGTCCTTATAATGAATATCTACATGATCATGATACCCCTTTGATACATCTATTTCCACCATAACCCTAGCAAAAGTTGCCCTACCAGCTCCCTTAGCACACATTGTGGTAGTCATCTGATCCATAACCATAGGTTTGCCTAATTTGCTAGTAATTGCACTAATCCCTTTCTTGTTCCATGCCTCTAAAGGCATATCAGTAAGCTTGACCCAAATAGGCAATTTACTAGGTTCAACCTTCTCAATATTCAGCTCAGGGAACCATTTAGCCACAAATAAAGGCTTACCTTGCACTATCCATGGTCCTAGATCAATAACTTTGTTCATGCATTCCACATCCTTAAACTTGAAATAACAGATCTGTTTACTATCCATTATTTTATCTTTGATCCCAAACCTACTCCACATTTTCCTTAGATTAAACCTAAGCATACCAAATGACATATGACCACCAATAACATAACCATATGCAGTAGTATTCCACTGATGGTTAAAGCTAAGGGGTATAAAATACTATTAAATTTTAGCAGGAAATACTATTAAATACGATACAATTTTACACAAGATATTTATTTATTTATAGAATGGATATACTTAAACCTTGCTACAACACTTATAGGCAGTGTACCTAATCGTACAGTAGTGTAGTTTTTAGTAAGTCCGGTTCGTTCCACAGGGAAAATCTTTTAATCAAAGCTTAACGCTATATTAGTTTAATTTATAAAAATACGAATATATATATAAGTAATATTATTATTTTAAAGGGGGGTTTTTACCGTTTAATGACCGGTTTGTCGATTTTAAAACTTTAGTCGCAGTTAAAACAAAATGTAAAATATTAAATAAATAAAAGACTTAATTTAAAGCGTAAAGTAAATAACGATAATGAAATTGCGATAAATAAAAGTGCGATAAAATAAACTTGCGATAATTAAAAAGTACGATAATTAAAATTGCAATTAAATATAATAACAATAAATAAAAGTGCGATAATTAGAAGTGCAATTAAATATAAAATAAAGGAAATTAAATATGAAATAAAAGAATTATGCTTATTTAAACTTTCCGTAATCATGATGTTTGACGTGTTGATTTTAGTTTTATGCCCATGGGTTAATTGTCCTTTGTCCTGGATTATTTAATATGTCCGTCTGGTTTTTGTCCATAACAGTCCATCAGTCATAAATATAAAGTGCGAGTGTCCTAGTCAAATTATCCTTATACCCGAAGTTTAAATATTCCAACTAATTGGGGACTTAAACTGTAACAAGATTTTAATACTTTGTTTAATAATTACACCAGGATGTCGACTGAGTGTAACCCAAGGTTTTAATACTTTGTTATCAATTATGCCAAGTGTCATTGTACATAATTTCACCCCTGTTTTAATAATTATAGTGGCTATTAATCCATTCCCGTGTCCGGTTAAATGAACGATTATTCGTGCATATAAATACCCCGCCCATCGTGTCCGATCGAGTGTATATGGTTATTTATAGGGACGTCCAATTGTAAATTTTTATATTAACATTAACAAACTATCATTTAGTTAAACAAATATAAAGCCCATTAATAGCCCATAGTCTAATTTCCACAAGTGTCGTTCTTTTGTCCAAACCCCAATTATGGTACAAAGCCCAATTACCCAATTTTAATATTTTTAGCCCAACATCATGATTACTTCGGATTAAATAAGCATAATAATAACTTAGCTACGAGACATTAAATTAAAAAGGTTGAACATAACTTACAATGATTAAAAATAGCGTAGCGTTACACGGACAGAATTTCGACTTACACCCTTACAACATTCGCTAACATACCCTTATTATTAGAATTAAAATTAAAATTAAAATTAAAATATAAATATAAATATATACTACGTATATAGATAGAGAGATTGATATTATGGATGGAAAAATGGTGCACCAAAGCTCGATTTTTATAAGCCTGTGATCTGGAAAAGGGGCTCATGCGATCGCATAGATTTATGCCTTCCAGGCCATGCGATCGCATGGCCAGCTGGGGAGAGCCACTTTTGGTTGTTTTCTTCTGCCGACGTTTATTTAAATATAATATAATATATATATTAATTTTAAGAATTAATTATATATTATATTATATTCATATGCATAGTTGACTTGTAATTTTTAGTCCGTTGCGTCGAGCGTTGAGAGTTGACTCTGGTCCCGGTTCCGGATTTTCGAACGTCCTTGCGTACAATTTAATATCTTGTACTTTTCGTTTTGAATCTTGTACTCTTGTAATTTTGAGACGTTTCTTATCAATAATTGGAACCTCATTGATTGTATTTTGTACTTTTGAGCTTTTTGGTCGTTTGCGTCTTCAATTCGTCGAATCTATCTTTTGTCTTCACCTTTTATTATTTAAACGAATATCACTTGTAAATAGGACAATTGCAACTAAAAGCTTGTCTTTCTTGAGGAATAATGCTATGAAATATATGTTCGTTTTTAGCATTATCAAATATTCTCACACTTGAGCGTTGCTTGTCCTCAAGCAATATAGTCTTGAAATACTAGAATCACTTCTTTATTCTTCACACTTTGTACATCAGTGATTTCTTTACGGCGGTATAAACAATGGTAGTAACGATGTGGTTTACAGTCCCACATGACTATAAAATTTAGATCCATTAAGGAAATTGGATCTTTATGAAAACATTTGATCTTTTGAAAATTAAATCTAGTTTTTACCCTAGATAAGTTTTTCGGAATAACCCTTCACCGGTGTTTGCAAAATATTTTTGTGGGCTTGGTGGGTTTCAGATTTGAAAATTTTAGCTCAAAACTTGTGGTTTTATGTCACCCACTTGCTAACCTTGTATTAGGAAAGCAACAAATCCAGTATACTTACTCCGTATATTACCTTTCGGTAAACTACCGTCCAGTTATAAAGGAAAGCATTGAACAAGCAACTGTTAAGGCAATGTCCCCTGACATGCTTTTAATTATGGTCTATAACGTGTCGGACGCAATTACTATTCTTTGTAGGAGCAATAGTAAAGCTCACCCTTATGATTTTTCGGTCTGGCACAAGGTCCTGTCTTCGACCATGCTATGCAACCACCGTTCTTACGGTTGACACCCGATTTGGTTCAGATGACCTAATGAATTCCAGGTGAATTCCTAGGATTTTACGTTCAATGGTAATGAACGCATTGAAAATGGGTTTTTAGAAAACAAATCGGTTTATAATTTGATCAAAATATTTTCTCGTTCAAGCTCGAGTTTAGATATCATTGAATTCCATGAGTTTGAATTCTCAATCTTTAAGGTCAATCTCTAGGATTGAGTAATATCAGGCTTAAAAGCTGATTTTTGATCTTTTAAGGAGATTATCCTTTCTGGGGATCTGATTTATTAGTCTTATCAAGCTAATTTGCACGGTGCCCCCCATTGTACGAGATAAATCCTTCTCATGGTTAGGATAAATCTGACCACTTGACGACCCTGTTTTATGCTGAGGTCCGTGGATTTCCTGCTGATTTTAGAGATGACTTTTCTAGATTTTTCATCAACCTACAGCTGGTCTGGACGACAACTTCATGACCTAAATCAAGAAGCGCGTGTCTTTTTCGAAAGACTTTACTTCCTTTTAACGATGGAATTGATTCATCGTGTAGATCCATCTCTTCTTTTCTTTCATCGGGTAAAACAGTTAATTATCATCCAAAACAAAAGTATTTTCAATTATTTGTACAAAAATATGTGATATGTATTTTGAATAACTCGGTGAAAATTTCCCACACTTGGCTTTTATTTTCCTTTTTATTGTCCTCTATTCCATTTTAAATGAATTTTAACATTTTGGTTTGTTTCTCAATTTATGTCCTTTCCGAGGTAACAATAATTTCGGTGTTAACACCTAGTTTTATCGTTCATAAATATGTATAAACATGATTTTGAGTTCATTTAATTGAAAATTTTGAAAATTTTTACTAGAATTGGGTAGTCAGTATATAAGACTAGGGCTGTTCTTTATTATCAGAGAGCACTAGATTCTAATACAACTACTACTTTACTAGTATTTCTAATGGTAACCAAGTGTTTAAAGTAAAAAAATTTAAAAAATCCTAAAGAATTTAACCCCTTCCCACACTTAAGATCTTGCAATGCCCTCATTTGCAAGAAATCAGTAACAATTTAAATTATTGAGGGTGATTAGCGTAGAAATGATTAAATTTTACCAAAGTTTCCAAACATATTGGCGTTTGTTTGCTGAATGATAAATGGTACATATCATTTGTCCATTCCGTCTGTTGTTACATCACATTTATCTTGTCGTCAAAATTAGTAGCTTTTGCTGAACTTAATGCCAGTCTTTGAAAATGCGCTGTTTTACCCTGTTTTGTACAATTTACCATATACATACATACAAATATAAACATGCATGGTAATTTGAAATGGGACTTAATATCCCACTTTCAAATCCTAAATGTGAAATATTAGTAAACAATAATAATAAAAATGATAAAGATTACATAAGTATATTCAATAACATAAGTTTAAACATGAATAAGTAAAAAGATAAAAACATAAAAATCATATAAATAACCAAATAGAAATAAATCAGTCTGGATATGGGTTCCAGTTCATCTCGTCAGGTGGGTTTCATTGTTGGTTATAGGTGTTCTGATAGGCTTGATTATAGTCATACCTGTTAAAGGGTGGTCGGATATCGGGGCTGTGTGGCGGAAAATGAGCAGGTCGAGTAGGTACGTAATTATTTGGTACCTGATATGATAGCTGGCTCATGATTTGGTGCTGATGAACTAACCAGCTATCGTGTTGGCGTCGCCTATAATCCTCGTATACTCGCTCGGAGTTCCACTGCTCATACATACTATGTCTGGCCGCGTTCGTCATTGCTTCCTCATCTATACGAACGTGGACGTCAAGAATAGCATCTCGAAAGACATCCCTAATGTCTTCCGCCTCCTCTATTTCCTCGTCTGAGCCTCTCTCTACCTAAGGATGAGATCCCTCATAGGGTACTTCCTGGTTACGTCTACTTTTCAATACCTTAGCACCCACATAAACTTTCAATCCTAAGGGCTCAACCTGTTCTCTACAAAGCTGTAATGGACCCCCTTAGTTCCTATCAACACCTAAATACTCTCCAATGAGAGTAACAAAAATACTTCCTCCTATTATACTCCCTTCCTGCATTCCCTCTACCATTTTAGATAAATAAAAAGCAACACAGTAAGGGATATTGACAAAGCTTCTAGGATCCCGAATACACTTTAGGTAGAATAAATCATGTAAGGTAATTTTTTCTTTATTATGACCTCTCTGTGTAATCGAGTTAGCCAAAAATCTATGAATAATACGAAGCTCGGCTCTGTCAATATGTGTATAGGAGTGTCCTCCTGCTCGTGTAAAAACATCAAAATGTGACATACGCCTCCAAATGGCGTCAGCGTCAAAGTTACTATCTACCCTTTCACCATAATGAATCAAATTTGTACAATCGGGTAATAGCAACTCACCAGGAGTATATATCTGTAAGGCCCTGGCCATGTCCAGCATGGACATTCTGTACATCCTACCGCCAAGGATAAACCTAAGAAATCTTCTATCATCTATTCTAACTATATTTGTATCAAGTGATACAGTACTCATCAACTCAACACACCATTCCTTATATACAGGTCTACGAATGGTGAAAAGACGTTCCCAATCTGTAAAAGAAGAACTGCCATACCTTTGAACTAAAAGCTGTCTAACACGGTCAGCTAGATGGACCGTTTCCAAAGGGGCCCAATTGATTACCCTTGGCACCTCTACATTTTTTGTTACCAATTTGAATTTGTTCCTTTGATATGTCTCGTAATCTCTCCATCTCCTATCAAATCTCAGATTAGGATGCAGAATGTGCTCAGGAATCGTTGGGAATTCTACTGGCGGCCTCATTGGGAATACTATGAATTCATCAACAAACTGTACCGGATCATAATAAGGTATGTGCTGATCAGGCTGTTGTTGTGGTTCTTGTTGTGGTTCTTGTTCGTGTTGCATTTCTGGTTCTGGTTCTGGTGCTGGTCGTCTAGATGATGATGCTCCTGAACCTCCAGTATCGGCTTTATGCAAAACACATTAAACACAAAATTTGTGCATCCAAATATGTATTAGTGTTAGCAAAATAACAACTTAAAACAATCACTATAATATGTTAAATCAAAATTAAACTTATACACATTTTCACAATTTTTCACAATTCTACACTTTTCAAATAAGCACATATGAAAATGTATACAAAGTTCATAAGCTTTTAACTCAAATAACATGTCAAAATAGTCATTACTAATAATTAAACAAGTCTCAAATGGCAAATATATCAAATTAATCAAGTTCATGAATTTTGGACTTAAAAAGTCCACTTTAATCTCCAAAAATCATGTTTAGGATCAATGTTTGGATCATTTAACTATCTAAACATGTTACACTACTCAATTTAGCAATAATTCATGACAAAAATCGGCCATAACCTGTTTATATCAAGAAGCCCCAAATTGCTCAAGAACACAAACCCTAGATTTCTAAAAATTTTGAAGTTTTTGGCTTCAAATCATGTTAAATAGCATCAATCTAGGTTATACATGCATAAAATACTAACAATTTAACACTAATTACACTAGAAATTAACAAAATTGCATTAGGTAAAAAATTGGAATTTATCACAAAAACTAGCAAATTTATGAGTTTAGGAGTGTAATTTTTACCATTTTGGTGAAAAATGAGAATCTAGGCATGATTAGAGCAAGAAAAATGACGAATTACGGTGGAAAATTGCGAATTTTAGAGGTGATTTTGGGGTTGGTTCGTGTTTGTGTGTGTGTTGTGTGGAGAAGACAGACCCGCTGGGAGTTTTGAGTCTGACCTGCATTTGGTCCCCATGCGATCGCATGGGTTCCAAGTGCAAACCCCATGCGATCGCATGGGGTGCCGGCTACAGTGTTTTGCCTTTTTTTTTTAATAAATAAAACCTTATACTTTATAAAACATAAAATTAATAAAATTTTAGAAATCTGTTTCTTTTTAGGATGAGGGCGTTTCGGATCGATGTCCTAGTCTGTCCCTCGACAAAATTTTTAAAATTTGTCAAATCAAAGCGCGGTTTTAAATGTAAAGATTTTTGGATTTTTTAATGTTTTTGGCATACTTTAATTCAATAAAATTAAAAATAATGATAATAAAAGTTCTCGTCCCTCCTTCGGGTAAAGCAATTTCGGTTCAACGACCTAGTCTTCAACTCACGACGAATTTTAAAAATCATATTTTTAACTTAGCGAAATAAAGTAAATTTTTGTTTTTAAATTCACACCAAAGTTAAATTTAAAATATGCATAAAATTAAAAATTCACACCAAACTTAAATAAAAATTCATATTATAAATTCACACCAAACTTATATTATATTTTTGTTTTTATACATACAAAATTATATTAAAAAGATTAATTTTTCAAATATTTACAATTTTAAATATATTGATTTTACAAAGTTCAAAATATTAATTTAATATTTATATTAATTTTAAAAACATGGTAAAAAAATAAAATTAAAAATCTTTTTGGCTTTTATCTCACTTTAATCAATCAAATATTATCAAAAATATGCGCCGCTCTTTTCGGTAAAGTAATTTCGGTTCCATGACCTAATTTAACTCATGACGAATTTTTGAAATATTTTGGGTTGATTGATTAAAGATATTTATACCTTAAGAATAAACGTTAAATTTCGCAGTGATGTAATAAATTTTTGTATGATATCAATAATTTCGGTCGCCAAACCTAATTTTATTCAATACCAATTTAATACTTTATAGCGAACAAATTAGCGTTTATTATCAAAAGGTTAAAAATAAAAATAAAAAAATAAAAATTGTACAGACTTACCTGTGAGATAGTATTCTTAGTTATATGATCTATCCCATTCATAAGATAGTCGGTTTAATTGGTTTTCCATAGCTACATAGGCGTAACCTCGAGCATTCAGTGTTTTTTCTTCTAAACATATGAACGGTCCATCTCTGCATAAAGTAACAAATTCGGTATTTGAATAGGTTTGATTATTTGAACATTTACCTCCATGTGACCATTTTCCGCATTTGTGACATCTTTCAAGGTGTCGTGCTCTTCTTTTCGCTGCGGATTTTGATTTTCCTTTACCAAATTGTAACTTATTATCTTCGCATCTGGATTCTTTTCTTACTCCGTCCAATCTTTCTCTGATTACTGATACTATTTCACTCGGAAGTGTGTCATTATTACGTTTAGTGATCAAAGCGTGTAGCATTAGACCATGGTTTAGTTCATAGGCAGTCTTCATTTCCTAAAAAAATAAAAATTCAGAATGGGGGGAGAAGACTAGTTCTTTAGGGTCTGCTAGGGAAAGACCATTCGGGTTCCATTTTCGAGAACTACACGAAAACAGACAATCTAACTCTAACAGAAATACATAAAATCCTTAAAAGACTTGATTCTCCTCACACTTAGTTAGCTGTGGTATCGAAATTGTGATTAACTTCGTTGTCGACTTCCATCGGACTATCTATGTAATGTTTAACTCTGTCACCATTAACTTTAAATTCAATTCCATTTGAATTTATTAATTCTATCGTTCAGTATGGGAAAACTCTTTTGACTATGAATGGTCCAGACCATCTTGATTTCAAATTTCCAGGAAATAGCTTGAATCGTGAATTGAAAAGAAGAACTTTGTCTCCTTCTTTAAATTCTTTTGAACTTCTGATTCTTTTATCATGCCATTTCTTCGTTCTTTCTTTATAGATTAACGAATTTTCGTATGCTTCATGTCTTAATTCTTCTAATTCATTTAGTTGACTTAATCGTAGACGTCCAGCTTCATGTAAATCAAGATTACATGTCTTCAAAGCCCAAAATGCTTTGTGTTCAATTTCTACTGGAAGATGACATGCTTTTCCGTAGACGAGTTTAAAAGGTGTGGTTCCAATTGGAGTTTTGTAGGCTGTTCTAAAAGCCCAGAGTGCATCCTCCAATTTAATGGGCCATTCCTTCGGATTTGATCCTACGGTTTTTTCTAGAATACGTTTTAAAGCTCGGTTGGTATTTTCAACTTGTCCACTTGTTTGTGGATGATATGCGGTGGAGATTTTATGAGTTACTCCATATCTTTTGAGAACTTTCTCAAGTTGATTATTACAGAAATGAGTACCCCGATCACTTATTAAAGCTTTCGGTGTTCCAAACCTTGCAAAAAGACGTTTTAAAAAGTTGACTACAACTCGTGCATCGTTAGTTGGGAGAGCTTGTGCTTCCGTCCATTTAGATACATAATCAATAGCTACGAGAATATAGAGATTATTATGAGATTTTGGAAATGGACCCATAAAGTCAATACCCCAAATGTCAAATACTTCACATACTTGGATGACATTTTGTGGCATTTCATCACGTTGACTTATTTTTCCGGCCCTTTGACAAGCATCACAGGATTTGAAAAGAAGGTGTGCGTCTTTGTAAATTGTAGGCCAATAGAATCCAGCATCATAAACTTTTCTTGCTGTTATTTGAGGCCCATAGTGCCCTCCTGTTGGTCCTGTGTGACAATGGTTTAAAATTTTACTAGCTTCATCTCCGAATACACATCGGCGTATTATTTCATCGGGACAACTTTTAAACAGATGTGGATCTTCCCAAAAATAGTGTTTTATATCACTGAAAAAAAAATTTCGTTTTTGGTACGATAATCCTTTTTCAAGGAATCCACATACTAAGTAGTTTGCATAGTCTGCAAACCATGGTATTTCATTATAATCTATCTTCAATAGATATTCATCAGAAAAGTTATCTTGTATGGCCGATTCATTTAGAACTTCTAATTCAGGAATTTCAAGACGAGAAAGATGATCAGCGGCGAGATTTTCTGCTCCTCTTTTATCTCGGATTTCAATATCGAATTCTTGTAAGAGTAAGATCCAACGGATTAATCTTGGTTTGGCATCTTGTTTCGAAAATAGGTATCTAAGAGCGGAATGGTCGGTATAGACCACCGTTTTTGCTAGAACGAGATATGAACGAAATTTGTCAAAAGCAAAGACAATAGCAAGGAGTTCTTTTTCAGTAGTTATATAATTTGTTTGTGCTCCTTGTAACGTCTTACTAGCATAATATATAGGTTGAAATTGTTTTTCAATCCTTTGTCCTAAAACGGCTCCCATTGCAAAATCACTTGCATCGCACATTAGTTCAAACGGTAGATTCCAATTTGGTGTTATCATGATCGGCGCATTAGTGAGTTTCTCTTTAAGAATATTAAAAGATTTGATACATTCATCTGAAAAGATGAATGGAGCATCCTTTTCTAGGAGTTTATTCAAAGGAGTGGCAATTTTAGAAAAATCTTTTATGAAACGTCGGTAAAAACCGGCATGCCCTAGAAAACTCCTAACTCCTCTAACATTGGTGGGATGTGGAAGTTTAGAAATTACATATACTTTAGCTCTATCCACTTCAATTCCTTCTTCTAAAATTTTATGTCCAAGAACGATGCCTTCTTTAACCATGAAATGGCATTTCTCCCACTTAAGTACTAGATTTGATTGTTCGCATCTAATAAGCATTCGTTCCAGATTAACTAGACATGATTCAAATGTATCACCGAAGACAGAAAAGTCATCCATGAAAACTTCCATGCATTCTTCTATCATGTCGTGAAAAATCGCCATCATGCACCTTTGAAAGGTTGCAGGGGCGTTGCAAAGTCCAAATGGCATGCGTTTGTAAGCAAAAGTACCATAAGGGCACGTGAATGTGGTTTTCTCTTGATCTTCGGGTGCTATTGGAATTTGAAAGTATCCGGAAAATCCATCAAGAAAACAATAATAACTATTTCCGGCTAATCTTTCCAACATTTGATCAATGAAAGGTAAGGGAAAGTGATCTTTTCTGGTGGCGTCATTTAATTTTCTATAATCAATACATACACGCCATCCTGTTACAGTCCTTGTAGGAATAAGCTCATTTTTTTCATTTGTAATGACAGTCATGCCACCCTTCTTAGGTACGCATTGAACTGGGCTTACCCATGGACTATCAGAGATTGGATAAATTAAACCTGCATCTAGCAGTTTAATAATTTCTTTTTTAACTACATCTTGCATATTCGGATTTAGTCTTCGTTGGCGTTGCACATACGTTTTATGACCTTCCTCCATAAGGATTTTATGTGTGCAATACGAAGGACTTATTCCTTTAATATCATGAATCTTCCATGCAATGGCTGGTTTATGAGCTTTCAACACATAAATGAGTTGAGATTTCTCATTTTTAGTAAGAGAAGATGATATTATTACAGGTAATTTAGATTCACCATGTAAATAAGCGTATTCCAAATGGTTTGGAAGTGGCTTTAACTCTAATATCGGTGGTTCTTCTATCGATGATTTATATCGATATCTGTCTTCTTCTTTTAGCATTTGAATTTTCTTCTGTTATTGGTTCATATCCATTAGCTATTAGTATAGCTAACATTTCAGCTTCATCAATTGGTTCATTACCTTCTCCTAAAGAACATTCTCCTGTTCCTTGTAATTCTGGAAATTCTTCTAACAATTCTGCATGTGAATCTATAGTTTGAATATAATAACATGTATCATCAGCAGATTGCGGTTGTTGCATTGCTCTATCAACTGAAAAGGTAACACTCTCGTCCTCTATACTTAGGGTCAGTTTCTTACCGAACACGTCTATCATTGCTTTAGCCGTGTTTAAGAATGGTCTTCCTAATATGAGAGGAACTTGAGAATCTTCTTCCATGTCCAGAACAACAAAATCTACTGGAAATACTAAAGTACCAACTTTAACTAGCATGTTCTCCATTATCCCTCTAGGATATTTTATTGATCGATCGGCTAGTTGTATGCTTATTCTTGTTGGTTTCAATTCTCCAAGGTCTAGTTTAGCGTATAGTGAATACGGCATTAAATTTATACTAGCACCTAAGTCTGCCAATGCTTCTATTGAACTAAGACTACCCAGAAAACATGGAATTGTAAAACTTCCTGATCAGATAGTTTTTCTGGTATCTTATTCAACAGCACTGCTGAACAATTAGCATTCATAGTAACAGCCGAGAGTTCTTCCATTTTCTTTCTATTCGAGATTAGATCTTTCAGAAATTTAGCATATCTAGGCATTCCTGAAATCACATCAATGAAAGGAAGATTTACATTTATCTGTTTAAACATATCCAAGAATTTGGATTGCTCGGCTTCAAGTTTCTCTTTTTTCATTTTACTTGGGTAAGGAAGTGGTGGTTGGTATGGTTTAACATAAGGTTTATCCTTAGCTGTGTTATCTTCATTAACCTTTTCAACTACCGGTTCTTTTTCCTTATCTTGTTCAGGTTGTGGTTCTTGTGGAGTAGGAATAGCTTCATCAGAAGTTACAGGTATTTCAGGTGGTTTAAGTGTTGTACCACTTCTTGTGGTAATGGCTTTAGCTGTTTCATTCCGGGGGTTAGCATTTGTATCACTAGGTAAACTTCCCGGTTTTCTTTCACCTATTAACCTTGCTAGGTTACTTACTTCTTGTTCCAAATTTTGAATAGAAGCTTGTTGATTTCTAAATGCTTGAGCATTTTGTTCATTAGTTTGTTTCTGAGATGTGAAAAACTGCGTTTGAGTTTCAACTAGCTTCGTCATCATATCTTCTAAATTCGGCTTTTTATCATCGGTCTGTGGTGGTTTGTTTTGAAAATTAGGTCTTTGCTGGTTGTAAGTATTATTGGATACTTGTTGATTGCTAGGACCTTGTTGGTTGTTGTATGGAATATTTCGGTTATAGTTCTGGTTTTGATTGTAGATCGGTCTTGGCGGTTGATAATTATTCTGATAATTATTTCCAGGCCTTTGGTTTATGTATGAAATATTCTCTCTTTGTTCCATTGTTAATTCAATACTAAGACAATCTTTTGTCAAATGTGGTCCTCCACACTGCTCACAACTAATTCGAATTAAGTGGATATCTTTAGTCATCTTTTCCATTCGTCTCTCGACAGCATCTATCTTTGCAGAAATGGAATCTAAGTCATGGCTAGAATCGGATCTAGCTGCTTTAGATGATCTAACGATATCTTTTTCTTGGTGCCACTCATGTGAGTGGGAAGCAGTGTTATCAATAATTTTGTAAGCATCAGTTTCGGTTTTCTTCATAATGGAACCACCAGCTGCAATATCTATGTCTTTCCTTGTAGTGATGTCGCATCCTTGGTAGAATATTTGTACTATTTGACAGGTATCTAAACCATGTTGCGGACATCCTCTTAATAACTTTCCAAATCTTGTCCACGCCTCATATAGAGTTTCATTTGGCTTCTGTGTGAACGTAACAATTTCTCCTTGAAGTCTTACGGCTTTAGATGCCGGAAAGAATTGTATAAGAAAATTTTCAACTAAAACGTCCCATGTATCGATCGCCCCTTCAGGTAACGATTCCAACCAATCTTTGGCTTCTCCCTTTAAAGTCCAGGGAAATAACATGAGATATATCTGTTCATCCTCAACTTCTCTTATTTTAAATAGTGTGCAGATCCTATTAAAGGTACGAAGATGTTCATTTGGATCTTCCTTCGGCGCACCACTAAATTGGCATTGATTAGTCACTGTAGTGACCCGAACTTTTCCATGTTTATATATATTAATTGAGATTGATATTTACATGATTAAATATTTCCAACATGTTAAGCAATCAAACTTGTTAAGACTTGATTAATTGAAATATGTTTCATATAGACAATTGACCACCCAAGTTGACCGGCGATTCACGAACGTTAAAACTTGTAAAAACGACATGACGATATATATATGGATATACATATGGTTAACATGAGATTATGATAAGTAAGTATCTCCATAAGTATATTAACAATGAGTTATATACATATAAACAAGACTACTAACTTAAGGATTTCGAAACGAGACATATATGTAACGATTATCGTTGTAACGACATTTAAATGTATATATATCATATTAAGATATATTAATATATCATAATATCATGATAATATAATAATTTAACATCTCATTAGATATAATAAACAATGGGTTAACAACATTAATTGAGATCGTTAACTTAAAGGTTTCAAAACAACACTTACATGTAACGACTAACGATGACTTAACGACTCAGTTAAAATGTATATACATGTAGTGTATTTAGATGTATTAAAATACTTTTGGAAGACTTCAAGACATATATCAAAACACTCATACTTAACGAAAATGGTTACAGTTACTTTCCCATTCTTTTCTTTCATCAAGAATTCTAGTCGTATTTTTACCCGTATTATACACAGCTTCAAAACGTACTTACTATGGGTATATACTAATAGGAACTAGCATGGGATTCCACTCTTGATTATGTCATGTATGACTAATCAATTTTAACTTCTACCATGAGCTAGTCAACTAACTATAACTCCTTTTAACCCCACTCACCACTCACCAATTACCACTCATCATTCACTCCATTTCACTTCCAATTCTCTTTCTAATTCTCTCTCAACACACCCACACTATTATGAATGTATTTTTCCAGTAGTTAATCATTATCTTCATCAAAAATCACTTCAAGAATCAAGCTATAATCATCATAAGAAGAACACTTCAAGAACACTTCAAAAATCCCTTCAAGTTTACTAATTTACTTCCAAGCTTTCTAATCCATTCCAAGTAATCATCTAAGATCAAGAAACCTTTGTTATATACAGTAGGTTATCTTTCTTATTCAAGGTAATATTCATATTCAAACTTTGATTCAATTTCTATAACTATAAACTATCTTAATTCGAGTAAAAATCTTACTTGAACTTGTTTTTGTGTCATGATCCTACTTCAAGAACTTTCAAGCCATCCAAGATCCTTTGAAGCTAGATCATTTCTTGTCACTTCCAGTAGGTTTACCTACTAAACTTTAGGTAGTAATGATGTTCATAACATCATTCAATTCATATATATAAAACTATCTTATTCGAAGGTTTAAACTCGTAATCACTAGAACATAGTTTAGTTAATTCTAAACTTGTTCGTAAACAAAAGTAAATCCTTCTAACTTGACTTTTAAAATTAACTAAACACATGTTCTATATCTATATGATATGCTAACTTAATGATTTAAAACCCGGAAACACGAAAAACACCGTAAAACCGGATTTACGCCGTCGTAGTAACACCGCGGGCTGTTTTGGGTTAGTTAATTAAAAACTATGATAAACTTTGATTTAAAAGTTGTTATTCTGATAAAATGATTTTTATTATGAACATGTAACTATATCCAAAAATTATGGTTAAACTCAAAGTGGAAGTATGTTTTCTAAAATGATCATCTAGACGTCGTTCTTTCGACTGAAATGACTACCTTTACAAAAACGACTTGTAACTTATTTTTCCGACTATAAACCTATACTTTTTCTGTTTAGATTCATAAAATAGAGTTCAATATGAAACCATAGCAATTTGATTCACTCAAAACGGATTTAAAATGAAGAAGTTATGGGTAAAACAAGATTGGATAATTTTTCTCATTTTAGCTACGTGAAAATTGGTAACAAATCTATTCCAACCATAACTTAATCAACTTGTATTGTATATTATGTAATCTTGAGATACCATAGACACGTATACAATGTTTCGACCTATCATGTCGACACATCTATATATATTTCGGAACAACCATAGACACTCTATATGTGAATGTTGGAGTTAGCTATACAGGGTTGAGGTTGATTCCAAAATATATATAGTTTGAGTTGTGATCAATACTGAGATACGTATACACTGGGTCGTGGATTGATTCAAGATAATATTTATCGATTTATTTCTGTACATCTAACTGTGGACAACTAGTTGTAGGTTACTAACGAGGACAGCTGACTTAATAAACTTAAAACATCAAAATATATTAAAAGTGTTGTAAATACATTTTGAACATACTTTAATATATATGTATATATTGTAATAGGTTCCTATATCAACAGTGGCCAAGTCTTACTTCCCGACGAAGTAAAAATCTGTGAAAGTGAGTTATAGTCCCACTTTTAAAATCTAATATTTTTGAGATGAGAATACATGCAGGTTTTATAAATGATTTACAAATAGACACAAGTACGTGAAACTACATTCTATGGTTGAATTATCGAAATCGAATATGCCCCTTTTTATTAAAGTCTGGTAATCTAAGAATTAGGGAACAGACACCCTAATTGACGCGAATCCTAAAGATAGATCTATTGGGCCTAACAAACCCCATCCAAAGTACCGGATGCTTTAGTACTTCGAAATTTATATCATATCCGAAGGGTGTCCCGGAATGATGGGGATATTCTTATATATGCATCTTGTTAATATCGGTTACCAGGTGTTCACCATATGAATGATTTTTATCTCTATGTATGGGATGTGTATTGAAATATGAAATCTTGTGGTCGGTTATTATGATTTGATATATATAGGTTAAACCTATAACTCACCAACATTTTTGTTGACGTTTTAAGCATGTTTATTCTCAGGTGATTATTAAGAGCTTCCGCTGTCGCATACTTAAATAAGGACGAGATTTGGAGTCCATGCTTGTATGATATTGTGTAAAAACTGCATTCAAGAAACTTATTTTGTTGTAACATATTTGTATTGTAAACCATTATGTAATGGTCGTGTGTAAACAGGATATTTTAGATTATCATTATTTGATAATCTACGTAAAGCTTTTTAAACCTTTATTGATGAAATAAAGGTTATGGTTTGTTTTAAAAATGAATGCAGACTTTGAAAAACGTCTCATATAGAGGTCAAAACCTCGCAACGAAATCAATTAATATGGAACGTTTTTAATCAATAAGAACGGGACATTTCAGTTGGTATCAGAGCGTTGGTCTTAGAGAACCAGAATTTTGCATTAGTGTGTCTTATCGAGTTTGTTAGGATGCATTAGTGAGTCTGGACTTCGACCGTGTTTACTTGAAAAATGATTGCTTAACAAATTTTGTTGGAAACTATATATTTTTAACATGTGAATATTATGTGATATATTAATATCTTAACGCGTTTGATATTATGTGATAGATGTGTACCTCTAGAACAAGTCCCATTGACTCACCTAATAATAATGAAGAGTCAAATGTAAATTGGAATGATTCGTGGACTGATTCACAAGTTCCCGAAGAGGAACCGGAAGAAGAGTCGGAACCAGAAGAAGAATCGGAACTGGAAGAAGAATCGGAACCGGATGAAGAAATAGAACCGGTGGGGGAAATAATAAAACGGTTAAGTAAAAGAAAATCCTCAACCAACCGACCAAGGTTAATTATGGTCAATGGTGTTTCCGCCAAGGAAGCAAAATATTGGGAGGATTACCAATTCTCCGATGAATCGGATTCCGACGAGAATTCTGATGATGTTATAGAAATTACCCCAACTGAATTTAAAAAGGCAAAAGAAAATAATAAGGGAAAGGGCATAAAAATAGAGAAATCTAATTCCAACCCCGATGAACTTTATATGTATCGTCAACTCCCGAAGTCCTTAAGTTGTAACAATGACCCGGGAACCTCTAAACCACCAGGTTTTTCTAAACCAATGTGGATAACGACGGCTCGTATTAGGGGAACATCATATATCCCTAGAAACTTGGCAAAACGAACCAAAACCGAAGAAGAAGAAACAAGCGAGTCGGAATAAGATAGCTGTATTCGTGTGGTGTAATATATGTAATATAGTGTGCTTATGCTTTATGATATATGTAAAAATTGCTTGTATTAATAAGTATTTTTTTTATGAATCTAACTCTTGTCTATTTTACAGTATAAAAACACAAAATGGATAGACAACCCAATATTTTAAGAGACCTACCCGGAGACATGATTGATGAAATCTTGTCTAGAGTCGGTCAGAATTCTTCGGCACAACTATTTAAGGCGAGATCAGTTTGTAAGACATTCGAAGAACGTTCCAAGAATGCCTTGGTTTATAAAAGGCTTTCGTTTGAAAGATGGGGAATATCACATTGGGAAATCCATAAGTTACGATATGTTTACTTTGACGCATATATTGCGGGGAACCCAAATGCTATTTTACGCAATGGGTTAAGAAATTATTTTGACTCAATATATCCGAATATTGGCTTACGTGATTTAGAAAAAGCGGCTAACATGCAACATAAAGAAGCATGTTATGCTTACGGATTAGTAATGTTCGCTTCTCACGAAAGTGAGAACAAGAACATCGGGCTACAACTATTAAACAAAACGTTCCCACAAGTGACGGAGTCGGTATTTGGGGTAAGAAATGAGGTTTTTAGATTGTTACGGGACTGTTGGACATTACGTAACCCTCGTCCCTTTGACGACGTTACAACACGCTGTCTTATCAACGGCCATAACGGTTATTTTCCAAAAGACCAAGGATGGGAAGTAATCCTAGTAAAACCAGAATGCATGACTTGTTTCTGGACATATGAATTACGTGTCTTTATTGCCTTTGCTGAACGACTTGTGTACTAGCTAGAATTATCTTCACAACCATCTTGTATCAAATTTATTGTGTGCTATATTTCATGCTATATGTAAAATAAGCGGTATTGTAAGTTTGTAAAATATTGTGTAAAAGTTTGAACGCGAAATATTATTATAATCAGTTTTTCATATAGAATTGTAGTAGTTGAATTGTATATTAGCTACTAAGTATGAACTTAACGGGTAGGTACTACCCGAATTTAAACTTATAAAACGCTAATATGAAGAAAAAGCTTTTATAAATGAGTTCATATTATGCTACGAAATACTATTAACTACTCTTAATATTCTGTATGATTAACTTGTTCCATTTGACTATTTTGAAGGAAATGGCACCGACTACTTGACACACCGTGAATATGAATGAAGAGGAATTCCGTACTTTTCTAGCTTCAAACATAGCCGCGGTACAGGCTGCGCTACATACCAACAATAACCTTGGATCTAGCAGTACAGGAAATCGTGTAGGATGCACCTACAAAGAATTCACTGCCTGTAAACCTTTGGAATTTGATGGAACCGAAGGACCGATCGGATTGAAACGGTGGACCGAGAAGGTCGAATCGGTGTTTGCCATAAGTAAGTGTACTGAAGAGGACAAAGTAAAATACGCTACGCATACCTTCACAGGTTCTGCGTTAACATGGTGGAATACCTATCTAGAGCAAGTGGGACAAGACGATGCGTACGCACTACCGTGGTCAGCATTCAAGCACTTGATGAACGAGAAGTACCGTCCCAGAACCGAGGTCAATAAGCTCAAGACAGAACTTAGAGGGTTACGAACCCAAGGATTTGATATTACCACGTACGAAAGACGATTCACAGAATTGTGCCTATTGTGTCCGGGAGCATTCGAAGATGAGGAAGAAAAGATCGACGCGTTTGTGAAAGGATTACCGGAAAGAATCCAAGAAGATATAAGTTCACACGAGCCCGCCTCCATACAACAGGCATGTAGAATGGCTCACAAACTAGTGAACCAGATTGAAGAAAGAATTAAAGAACAGACTGCTGAAGAGGCCAATGTGAAGCAAGTCAAAAGAAAGTGGGAGGAAAACGGTGATAAGAATCACCAATACAACAACAACAGCAATTACAACAATAATCGCAACAATTATCCCAACAATCGCAACATCAATCGCAACTACAACAAACGGCCCAACAACAACAACAACAACAACAATAACAACAGCAACTACAACAATCATCCCAACAACAATAATAACCGCAACAACAACAATAATCAGAAGCAGCTATGCCAAAGGTGTGAAAAGTATCACTCAGGGTTCTGCACCAAATTTTGCAACAAGTGTATGAGAAATGGTCATAGCGCGGCGAAGTGTGAGGTCTACGGACCAGGGGTTAATAGA
This sequence comes from Rutidosis leptorrhynchoides, assembly GCF_046630445.1. Lineage (NCBI taxonomy): Eukaryota > Viridiplantae > Streptophyta > Magnoliopsida > Asterales > Asteraceae > Rutidosis > Rutidosis leptorrhynchoides. Next base: position 720,705,312 of record NC_092333.1, read on the forward strand.
ACGAAAGGAACAAATGGTGTCGGAACGAGTAATGGCGGAGCAAGTAGTGTCGGAGCAAGTTATGCCAATGTAGTTTGTTATAAATGTGGAAAACCGGGCCACATTATTAGAAATTGCCCGAACCAGGAGAACACGAATGGACAAGGCCGCGGAAGAGTTTTCAATATTAATGCGGTAGAGGCACAGGAAGACCCGGAGCTTGTTACGGGTACGTTTCTTATTGACAATAAATCTGCTTACGTTTTATTTGATCGGGTGCGGATAGAAGCTATATGAGTAGAGATTTTTGTGCTAAATTAAGTTGTCCATTGACGCCTTTGGATAGTAAATTTTTACTCGAATTAGCAAATGGTAAATTAATTTCAGCAGATAATATATGTCGGAATCGAGAAATTAAACTGGTTAGCGAAACATTTAAGATTGATTTGATACCAGTAGAGTTAGGGAGTTTTGATGTGATAATCGGTATGGACTGGTTGAAAGAAGTGAAAGCAGAGATCGTTTGTTACAAAAATGCAATTCGCATTATACGAGAAAAAGGAAAACCCTTAATGGTGTACGGAGAAAAGGGCAACACGAAGCTACATCTTATTAGTAATTTGAAGGCACAAAAACTAATAAGAAAAGGGTGCTATGCTATTCTAGCACACGTCAAGAAAGTACAAACTGAAGAAAAGAGCATCAATGATGTTCCCATTGCAAAAGAATTTCCCGATGTATTTCCGAAAGAATTACCGGGATTACCCCCACATCGATCCGTTGAATTTCAAATAGATCTTGTACCAGGAGCTGCACCAATAGCTCGTGCTCCTTACAGACTCGCACCCAGCGAGATGAAAGAACTGCAAAGCCAATTACAAGAACTTTTAGAGCGTGGTTTCATTCGACCAAGCACATCACCGTGGGGAGCTCCTGTTTTGTTTGTCAAGAAGAAAGATGGTACATTCAGGTTGTGTATCGACTACCGTGAGTTGAACAAACTTACCATCAAGAACCGCTACCCACTACCGAGAATCGACGACTTATTTGATCAACTACAAGGCTCGTCTGTTTATTCAAAGATTGACTTACGTTCCGGGTATCATCAAATGCGGGTGAAAGAAGATGATATTCCAAAGACTGCTTTCAGAACACGTTACGGTCATTACAAGTTTATGGTCATGCCGTTTGGTTTAACTAATGCACCAGCTGTGTTCATGGACCTTATGAACCGAGTGTGTGGACCATACCTTGACAAGTTTGTCATTGTTTTCATTGATGACATACTTATTTACTCAAAGAATGACCAAGAACACGGTGAACATTTGAGAAAGGTGTTAGAAGTATTGAGGAAGGAAGAATTGTACGCTTAGTTTTCAAAGTGTGCATTTTGGTTGGAAGAAGTTCAATTCCTCGATCACATAGTGAACAAAGAAGGTATTAAGGTGGATCCGGCAAAGATAGAAACTGTTGAAAAGTGGGAAACCCCGAAAATTCCGAAACACATACGCCAGTTTTTAGGACTAGCTGGTTACTACAGAAGGTTCATCCAAGACTTTTCCAGAATAGCAAAACCCTTGACTGCATTAACGCATAAAGGGAAGAAATTTGAATGGAATGATGAACAAGAGAAAGCGTTTCAGTTATTGAAGAAAAAGCTAACTACGGCACCTATATTGACATTGCCTGAAGGGAATGATGATTTTGTGATTTATTGTGACGCATCAAAGCAAGGTCTCGGTTGTGTATTAATGCAACGAACGAAGGTGATTGCTTATGCGTCTAGACAATTGAAGATTCACGAACAAAATTATACGACGCATGATTTGGAATTAGGCGCGGTTGTTTTTGCATTAAAGACTTGGAGGCACTACTTATATGGGGTCAAAAGTATTATATATACCGACCACAAAAGTCTTCAACACATATTTAATCAAAAACAACCGAATATGAGGCAGCGTAGGTGGATTGAATTGTTGAATGATTACGACTTTGAGATTCGTTACCACCCGGGAAAGGCAAATGTGGTAGCCGATGCCTTGAGCAGGAACGACAGAGAACCCATTCGAGTAAAATCTATGAATATAATGATTCATAATAACCTTACTACTCAAATAAAGGAGGCGCAACAAGGAGTTTTAAAAGAGGGAAATTTAAAGGATGAAATACCCAAGGGATCGGAGAAGCATCTTAATATTCGGGAAGACGGAACCCGGTATAGGGCTGAAAGGATTTGGGTACCAAAATTTGGAGATATGAGAGAAATGGTACTTAGAGAAGCTCATAAAACCAGATACTCAATACATCCTGGAACGGGGAAGATGTACAAGGATCTCAAGAAACATTTTTGGTGGCCGGGTATGAAAGCCGATGTTGCTAAATATGTAGGAGAATGTTTGACGTGTTCTAAGGTCAAAGCTGAGCATCAGAAACCATCATGTCTACTTCAACAACCCGAAATCCCGGAATGGAAATGGGAAAACATTACCATGGATTTCATCACTAAATTGCCAAGGACTGCAAGTGGTTTTGATACTATTTGGGTAATAGTTGATCGTCTCACCAAATCAGCACACTTCCTACCAATAAGAGAAGATGACAAGATCGAGAAGTTAGCACGACTGTATTTGAAGGAAGTCGTCTCCAGACATGGAATACCAATCTCTATTATCTCTGATAGGGATGGCAGATTTATTTCAAGATTCTGGCAGACATTACAGCAAGCATTAGGAACTCGTCTAGACATGAGTACTGCCTATCATCCACAAACTGATGGGCAGAGCGAAAGGACGATACAAACGCTTGAAGACATGCTACGAGCATGTGTTATTGATTTCGGAAACAGTTGGGATCGACATCTACTGTTAGCAGAATTTTCCTACAACAACAGCTACCATTCAAGCATTGAGATGGCGCCGTTTGAAGCACTTTATGGTAGAAAGTGCAGGTCTCCGATTTGTTGGAGTGAAGTGGGGGATAGACAGATTACGGGTCCGGAGATTATACAAGAAACTACCGAGAAGATCATCCAAATTCAACAACGGTTGAAAACCGCCCAAAGTCGACAAAAGAGCTACGCTGACATTAAAAGAAAAGATATAGAATTTGAAATTGGAGAGATGGTCATGCTTAAAGTTGCACCTTGGAAAGGCGTTGTTCGATTTGGTAAACGAGGGAAATTAAATCCAAGGTATATTGGACCATTCAAGATTATTGATCGTGTCGGACCAGTAGCTTACCGACTTGAGTTACCTCAACAACTCGCGGCTGTACATAACACTTTCCACGTCTCGAATTTGAAGAAATGTTTTGCTAAAGAAGATCTCACTATTCCGTTAGATGAAATCCAAATCAACGAAAAACTCCAATTCATCGAAGAACCCGTCGAAATAATGGATCGTGAGGTTAAAAGACTTAAGCAAAACAAGATACCAATTGTTAAGGTTTGATGGAATGCTCGTAGAGGACCCGAGTTCACCTGGGAGCGTGAAGATCAGATGAAGAAGAAATACCCGCATCTATTTCCAGAAGATTCGTCAACACCTTCAACAGCTTAAAATTTCGGGACGAAATTTATTTAACGGGTAGGTACTGTAGTGACCCGAACTTTTCCATGTTTATATATATTAATTGAGATTGATATTTACATGATTAAATGTTTCCAACATGTTAAGCAATCAAACTTGTTAAGACTTGATTAATTGAAATATGTTTCATATAGACAATTGACCACCCAAGTTGACCGGCTATTCACGAACGTTAAAACTTGTAAAAACGACATGACGATATATATATATATATATATATATATATATATATATATATATATATATATATATATATATATATATATATATATATATATATATATATATATATATATATATATATATATATATATATATATATATATATATATATATATATATATATATATATATATATATACATATGGTTAACATGAGATTATGATAAGTAAGTATCTCCATAAGTATATTAACAATGAGTTATATACATATAAACAAGACTACTAACTTAAGGATTTCGAAACGAGACATATATGTAACGATTATCGTTGTAACGACATTTAAATGTATATATATCATATTAAGATATATTAATATATCATAATATCATGATAATATAATAATTTAACATCTCATTAGATATAATAAACAATGGGTTAACAACATTAATTGAGATCGTTAACTTAAAGGTTTCAAAACAACACTTACATGTAACGACTAACGATGACTTAACGACTCGGTTAAAATGTATATACATGTAGTGTATTTAGATGTATTAAAATACTTTTGGAAGACTTCAAGACATATATCAAAACACTCATACTTAACGAAAATGGTTACAGTTACTTTCCCATTCTTTTCTTTCATCAAGAATTCTAGTCGTATTTTTACCCGTATTATACACAGCTTCAAAACGTACTTACTATGGGTATATACCAATAGGAACTAGCATGGAATTCCACTCTTGATTATGTCATGTATGACTAATCAATTTTAACTTCTACCATGAGCTAGTCAACTAACTAGAACTCCTTTTAACCCCACTCACCACTCACCAATTACCACTCATCATTCACTCCATTTCACTTCCAATTCTCTTTCTAATTCTCTCTCAACACACCCACACTATTATGAACGTATTTTTCCAGTAGTTAATCATCATCTTCATCAAAAATAACTTCAAGAATCAAGCTATAATCATCATAGGAAGAACACTTCAAGAACACTTCAAAAATCCCTTCAAGTTTACTAATTTACTTCCAAGCTTTCTAATCCATTCCAAGTAATCATCTAAGATCAAGAAACCTTTGTTATATATACAGTAGGTTATCTTTCTTATTCAAGGTAATATTCATATTCAAACTTTGATTCAATTTCTATAACTATAAACTATCTTAATTCGAGTAAAAATCTTACTTGAACTTGTTTTTGTGTCATGATCCTACTTCAAGAACTTTCAAGCCATCCAAGATCCTTTGAAGCTAGATCATTTCTTGTCACTTCCAGTAGGTTTACCTACTAAACTTTAGGTAGTAATGATGTTCATAACATCATTCAATTCATATATATAAAACTATCTTATTCGAAGGTTTAAACTCGTAATCACTAGAACATAGTTTAGTTAATTCTAAACTTGTTCGCAAACAAAAGTTAATCCTTCTAACTTGACTTTTAAAATTAACTAAACACATGTTCTATATCTATATGATATACTAACTTAATGATTTAAAATCCGGAAACACGAAAAACACCGTAAAACCGGATTTACGCCGTCGTAGTAACACCGCGGGCTGTTTTGGGTTAGTTAATTAAAAACTATGATAAACTTTGATTTAAAAGTTGTTATTCTGAGAAAATGATTTTTATTATGAACATGTAACTATATCCAAAAATTATGGTTAAACTCAAAGTGGAAGTATGTTTTCTAAAATGGTCATCTAGACGTCGTTCTTTCGATTGAAATGACTACCTTTACAAAAGCGACTTGTAACTTATTTTTCTGACTATAAACCTATACTTTTTCTGTTTAGATTCATAAAATATAGTTCAATATAAAACCATAGCAATTTGATTCACTCAAAACGGATTTAAAATGAAGAAGTTATGGGTAAAACAAGATTGGATAATTTTTCTCATTTTAGCTACGTGAAAATTGGTAACAAATCTATTCCAACCATAACTTAATCAACTTGTATTGTATATTATGTAATCTTGAGATACCATAGACACGTATACAATGTTTCGACCTATCATGTCGACACATCTATATATATTTCGGAACAACCATAGACACTCTATATGTGAATGTTGGAGTTAGCTATACAGGGTTGAGGTTGATTCCAAAATATATATAGTTTGAGTTGTGATCAATACTGAGATACGTATACACTGGGTCGTGGATTGATTCAAGATAATATTTATCGATTTATTTCTGTACATCTAACTGTGGACAACTAGTTGTAGGTTGCTAACGAGGACAGCTGACTTAATAAACTTAAAACATCAAAATATATTAAAAGTGTTGTAAATATATTTTGAACATACTTTAATATATATGTATATATTGTTATAGGTTCGTGAATCAACAGTGGCCAAGTCTTACTTCTCGACGAAGTAAAAATCTGTGAAAGTGAGTTATAGTCCCACTTTTAAAATCTAATATTTTTGGGATGAGAATACATGCAGGTTTTATAAATAATTTACAAAATAGACACAAGTACGTGAAACTACATTCTATGGTTGAATTATCGAAATCGAATATGCCCCTTTTTATTAAAGTCTGGTAATCTAAGAATTAGGGAACAGACACCCTAATTGACGCGAATCCTAAAGATAGATCTATTGGGCCTAACAAACCCCATCCAAAGTACCGGATGCTTTAGTACTTCGAAATTTATATCATATCCGAAGGGTGTCCCAGAATGATGGGGATATTCTTATATATGCATCTTGTTAATGTCGGTTACCAGGTGTTCACCATATGAATGATTTTTATCTCTATGTATGGGATGTGTATTGAAATATGAAATCTTGTGGTCTGTTATTATGATTTGATATATATAGGTTAAACCTATAACTCACCAACATTTTTGTTGACGTTTTAAGCATGTTTATTCTCAGGTGATTATTAAGAGCTTCCGCTGTCGCATACTTAAATAAGGACGAGATTTGGAGTCCATGCTTGTATGATATTGTGTAAAAACTGCATTCAAGAAACTTATTTTGTTGTAACATATTTGTATTGTAAACCATTATGTAATGGTCGTGTGTAAACAGGATATTTTAGATTATCATTATTTGATAATCTACGTAAAGCTTTTTAAACCTTTATTGATGAAATAAAGGTTATGGTTTGTTTTAAAAATGAATGCAGTCTTTGAAAAACGTCTCATATAGAGGTCAAAACCTCGCAACGAAATCAATTAATATGGAACGTTTTTAATCAATAAGAACGGGACATTTCAGTCACCATATGTAGAATTTGTCCTTTGATTTCATAATCTGGCGCATTAATGTCTGGATGAGTAATTGCGTGACCTTGGCCAGTGCGTTTAGCTCTCATTCGGTCTTCCATACTTAAAGGTTCCAGATTTTCCATGATTGAATTTGTTGAATCCGAATCACTAGAGGATTCTGATTTAATGGTTCGTTCCTCAACAATCTCTGTTTGAATGATTGGTGGTTCCGGAGGAAAATTTAATGGTTCAGGATCTATGAATTGTCCCTGAATATTCTCCGGATTCTCAATTGTGAGGTCGGGTTCAAAAAATGGATTATCGGAAATTTGAATTGGAGTACTTGGTCGACTGGATGATGATTCTAAAGGAAAATCAACGGCGATAATATTTGCTAGATGTCTTGATCTAGTTACAGGTGGTGAACGTACAAAAGGTGGTGAACGTCTTGCTCGGTGCATTCACTGAATATCCTATTAGTTTTTAAAAGGAAAGAAAAAATTATATAAGTTATCCAATTAATAGACTTTTCTGATTTTGCCCACGTTTCGAATAGCCAAAAGATGCAGCAGAGGGGCAGGATTCGTTTGGTCTCAATAAAATTGAGGACTGTTTGGCTCCAATAACCCGGTCCACGTACAAATCCAACTATTACTACGAACCAGAAAATTTTGATGTCTATCAATTTAACCACTTAAAATAAATTTTCGTAATTTAAAGAAATTTAGAGAAGAAGTAGAATAAAAATCTATGTCCTAAAAACTAGAATAGCGAGAAATAAGAAAGGAAAAGAGCGCGTCGAAAAAGGTTAAAAAAAAATTGAAAAATAAAAGGCGTCGAAAAATAAGAAAGAAAAAGAGTGACTTATAAAACTTTAAAACACTCGACTAACCCAACCTTATTACTACCACTAACTTAAAATTATAATCGCAAATTGAGATTACTAATTGGAATGATAATTGATACATAGGTAAAAGGTGTCTAAAAATATTAAAGCTTACAAGTAAAACTATATTCCAAATGAAAATGACTTAAAAAGGTATTAAAACTTAAAAAAAAACGTCGCAGAATTCTAAAGCACTTAAATCTTAGTCTAAAGAAAAAGCACTTAAGGAATTTTACGGCAAAGCCTAAAAATCTAGAAATAAAAATAACTATGGCAAAAACTATGAATTAAAAATAAATACGAGCAAAAATTACAAAAGTTACGCTAAAACAATTAAAAAGGGATAAAATATAAAAATATACTAAAAGTTGTAAAAAGTACAATTTTTATAAAAATATTATTTTTATATTATTTATTTTATAAAACTATTAATTTTATATTTTATAAAACTAATTAAACTTAAAAATACAAATTAAATAAATAACTAAATTAAATATTTAACTAATCTAACCTAATTAGGGTTTAAATATAATAATAATAATAATTATTATTATAAACCGTAATTAATGCAGTACTCAGTCAACTGTGGCGTGTCAGACGGGCTCATGCGATCGCATAAGTCCTAAGTTATCCAGCCATGCGATCGCATGGGCTAGGGTTTCGGGCCACAGAGTGGGCTGCTACAGTACCGGACTCGAGTGTTTTTTTTTTTTTTTTTTTTGCTGTGTTGAATTTTCTGTTTTATATATTTATATAAATTAAATAAAACTTATATTTTTATAAAATAAAGATAAATAAACTTTTATAGAACTTAAATATTTAACAAACTCTTAAAAATATTTATATTTTTGTTTTCTTTTTATATTTTCGAATATATTAAAATGTATTTTTACAAAAGCGTATTAGCGTTGTGCTTCCGGCTTTTAAGCTAGATGGTTCTCCGGCAACGGCGCCAAAAATACTTAATGGTTAAAGCTAAGGGGTATAAAATACTATTAAATTTTAGCAGAAAATACTATTAAATACGATACAATTTTACACAAGATATTTATTTATTTATAGAATGGATATACTTAAACTTTGCTACAACACTTATAGGCAGTGTACCTAATCGTACAGTAGTGTAGTTTTTAGTAAGTCCGGTTCGTTCCACAGGAAAAATCTTTTAATCAAAGCTTAACGCTATATTAGTTTAATTTATAAAAATACGAATATATATATAAGTAATATTATTATTTTAAAGGGGGGTTTTTACCGTTTAATGACCGGTTTGTCGATTTTAAAACTTTAGTCGCAGTTAAAACAAAATGTAAAATATTAAATAAATAAAAGACTTAATTTAAAGCGTAAAGTAAATAACGATAATGAAATTGCGATAAATAAAAGTGCGATAAAATAAACTTGCGATAATTAAAAAGTACGATAATTAAAATTGCAATTAAATATAATAACAATAAATAAAAGTGCGATAATTAGAAGTGCAATTAAATATAAAATAAAGGAAATTAAATATGAAATAAAAGAATTATGCTTATTTAAACTTTCCGTAATCATGATGTTTGGCGTGTTGATTTTAGTTTTATGCCCATGGGTTAATTGTCCTTTGTCCTGGATTATTTAATATGTCCGTCTGGTTTTTGTCCATAACAGTCCATCAGTCATAAATATAAAGTGCGAGTGTCCTCGTTAAATTATCCTTATACCCGAAGTTTAAATATTCCAACTAATTGGGGACTTAAACTGTAACAAGATTTTAATACTTTGTTTAATAATTACACCAGGATGTCGACTGAGTGTAACTCAAGGTTTTAATACTTTGTTATCAATTATGCCAAGTGTCCTTGTACATAATTTCACCTCTGTTTTAATAATTCTAGTGGCTATTAATCCATTCCCGTGTCCGGTTAAATGAACGATTATTCGTACATATAAATACCCCGCCCATCGTGTCCGATCGAGTGTATATGGTTATTTATAGGGACGTCCAATTGTAAATCTTTATATTAACATTAACAAACTATCATTTAGTTAAACAAATATAAAGCCCATTAATAGCCCATAGTCTAATTTCCACAAGTGTCGTTCTTTTGTCCAGACCCCAATTATGGTACAAAGCCCAATTACCCAATTTTAATATTTTTAGCCCAACATCATGATTACTTCGGATTAAATAAGCATAATAATAACTTAGCTACGAGACATTAAATTAAAAAGGTTGAACATAACTTACAATGATTAAAAATAGTGTAGCGTTACACGGACAGAATTTCGACTTACACCCTTACAACATTCGCTAACATACCCTTATTATTAGAATTAAAATTAAAATTAAAATTAAAATTAAAATATAAATATATACTACGTATATAGATAGAGAGATTGATATTATGGATGGAAAAATGGTGCACCAAAGCTCGATTTTTATAGGCCTGTGATCTGGAAAAGGGGCTCATGCGATCGCATGGATTTATGCCTTCCAGGCCATGCGAGAGCCACTTTTGATTGTTTTCTTCTGCCGACGTTTATTTAAATATAATATAATATATATATTAATTTTAAGAATTAATTATATATTATATTATATTCATATGCATAGTTGACTTGTAATTTTTAGTCCGTTGCGTCGAGCGTTGAGAGTTGACTCTGGTCCCGGTTCCGGATTTTCGAACATCCTTGCGTACAATTTAATATCTTGTACTTTTCGTTTTGAATCTTGTACTCTTGTAATTTTGAGACGTTTCTTATCAATAATTAGAACCTCATTGATTGTATTTTGTACTTTTGAGCTTTTTGGTCGTTTGCGTCTTCAATTCGTCGAATCTGTCTTTTGACTTCACCTTTTATTATTTAAACGAATATCACTTGTAAATAGGACAATTGCAACTAAAAGCTTGTCTTTCTTGAGGAATAATGCTATGAAATATATATTCGTTTTTAGCATTATCATCCACAAATTGCAACTCTCCTCAACATAAACTTCATCAAACACTACTATTTCAGAACCATCATCATCAACAGAAGGTGGAATAAAACTCAATTTACTAGCATCATCATCAGACTTAATAGCTTTAGCATAGGATACTTTTTCAGATTGAGTTTCATTCATACTTACATTAGTGTGATCACCAGGAGGATCTGGATCTGATGAAGAAGCCTTATTCGATTCCTTATTTTGCAATGGAGGAAAATTTTCCTTCAACCAGTCAGGATTCTCTAGCTCACCAGGTTCAGCCAATTTTGTTACAGATTCAGCCACAAAATCTCCATTAGCATCATTCAAACAATCTGTTTCATCACTTTCAGAGCTTTGCGCACTATCGACTTCTTTTGATTTTGATCTCAAATTATGTACAGAATTTGTATATTTGATCGGTATCTTAATTTTTCGTTTTGATGTTCTACGATTGGGTGACATGATTACTCAATCGAAGACACGTTTATAGTATAGAAGTATAAATGAAGTGAAAACAAAAACAAACGAACTGAATTCAAGCTGAAAAGACGATGAAATTCGATTAGATCGATGAATTTAGGTCAAAATTGGGGGAAAATAGTTTCCCGCCAAAATCGCCCATGTGAGAGAGAACTAGGGGGCTCTTCCTCGTTATTATTATCTTTTATTGTTGTTTGGAGGTAAATTCTGGTTTAAACCTTAAATAATATATGCTGTTTCAAGTTATTTACCTATTTGCATTCCGTCGTTGACTAACCTGAGGTGACAACTTCAACCCAGAATTGATTTGTTTGCGTTGTAGCGTATTTAAACTCGGTCATCAAATAAAAAAATGCAGCTACAAAGGCGAATGGGTCCGACAATTGATCAATTTACGTTGTATTTTAGTTTGAATGGGTAAGAAAAATATGCAGCTACGAAGGGGAATAGGTCCAACAATTGATCAATTTACGTTGTACTATACTTCGAATGGGTAAAAAAAATATGCAGCTACAAAGGGGAATGTGTCCAGCAGTTTAAGCCTTACTCATTGTGAGTTTCATAATGCATACATATCTACTAAATAGCTTTGTTCAGGGAATTCAAATCATTGATTATTATCTTTTGTTATAACCGAAAAACTTGCTCGAGGTAATTATTATATTTGTTTTTATCCAGTTTTATGTTAGTCTTTATGAACTATGTCCTTCAATTATCATACAACTAATGTAACAAGTAGTCCGTCACTATTGATTCTTTACCAGCATTAGATGTAGATGATGTACCGATTGCTAACAATATGCACTCTCATAATACTAGCCCATTAATCTATGAAGGTATGTTTGTCTTTGCAAACAAAGTTTGCAAAATGTATATGAAGGTTTATGTTATTTATGAGTATTGTGTCGATAGTATTACAACTACTTTTTTCACAATTGTTGTTTTCGTGCAACTATTCATACTTATATTTTTTGGTTTCTATAGTGATTACTACTCATACAACTGCATCACCATCCGTTGCTTCGGTGCAAACGACTAAGGTTATTGTGGGCGGTAGTTCTCAGATGTAAACCACCGAAGGTTCGTTTAAGTTTACAAAATAACATTTTATTACCATGTTTAATAACTTTTATGGCCTTCATCTATATTTATTGATCTGTCGTATTGCAAGCCACAATTTCGTTGTTGCTAATCGAATATTGAGAATGCTATTAAATTTGCAGAAGTTACTACATTTTATCATTTATTTCTATATGGGAGTTAAATTTGCAGAAGTTACTACATTTTATCATTTATTTCTATTAAATTTTATCATTTATTTCTATTAAATTTTAACATTTATTTCAAAAAATTAAATCCTAAAATGGATGAAAGTTTGTTATGGATCATTAATGCATATGCTGTATCTTTCTTTAAAATCTCATTACCCTAAACAAACCTAATATTAGAGACTACAAATACTACACGATTTTGTGTTACCACTGCATATGAGATCTGAAACTCGGAAATACTTGGAAACGATGGAATAACTGTATTTGCACAATCGTCATTCGTTTTCATTGAAAAGGTAAACATTATACGAACTTCAACACACTCTATAATACTTTCTATAACATCTTTTGTTAACATATTCCTGAATAGAGAGTCGAGATCAACCATAACATGAGTTAATACTTATGCTCATTCTAATTCCTTTGGAATCCTCTTTTGGGGAACAAGTATTTTGCAACGTGCTTAGTGTTTATAGTAATCTTCGCGATATGTTGATGGTTCAACTGGGCCTTTTGCTTCTGATGCACTTTTTGATCAGTTTTTAATTGATAATGCATCCGGCCGAACCAGCGTTCCCATAGAAAATGGTAATGTGTATTCATTTTTTTTCTTCTTATTTCAATTATTTGTGGTGTATTGCTAATTTAATGTTGCATTTGTTTGTTGGTAGCAGTCAATGTACAGTCTTTGTTACAACCATCTGCAGGCACAATCAGATATACCGTATCCCCTTATGCATTGATAATGGAATTCTCAACTCTGAAGGTTAGCTTTGTTACATGTAGAGATAATTGTGACAGTAGTTCTTTTGGTAGTGGTTGCTGTTGTATTCCATTTCTGTGATCAAGTTTGTACAGCAAGTACTAAAAAAAGTGTACTTTCTGGACTTAATGAATGCTAATTTCCTTCAGAAGTTACACGCCACTATTTTGATGCTCCCTTTTTATGTGTATAGTGCTTATAATTTTTTTATGTATCCATTACTATTGTTAATGTTCATATGTTCATATGTTCATAATTCCTTTCATTTGCAACTTGCCATGTCTTAAATCTTAATATGTATGCATACTTTGCCTACTAAAAAAAAATACTCGCCTATAGTATATAATGCCTTTGTAAAGTGGGTATAAGATTTGAGGCTACAAGGGCTAATGTGTGGGCGTATGTAGAGTTCTGATGAAGATAAGTGTGAGGAGATTTGACAAGAGAGAAAAGCGAGCTAAGAAGGTAATTTTTACCATTTTACCTTGCATGTAATCATTTAATGGGTGGTAATTTTGTAGATAGTATTAGTGTATCTTTATATCCGGTGTGAAATGAGCCTCTTCACTAATGAAGTTGAGATTAGCACATTTGTTTTCTAGAAAGGACAAATGATTGCATCAGTAGATTGTATTTCGACTTGGTTTTATCACTTCAGAGATGCTGAGATGCTGAAGGGCAAGATATAATAAACACATAACTACTTGACTCGGCTTAAATCAAACTTCGTATTCAATCTAATTACAAAATGCGCATGTGATGAACTAAAACTTTATTTTTCATATTTATATCAGTTTAAAGAATCATACTATTTTATAGAAGATCTTATCAGATACGTGCAAGGATTGAAAAAGATCTTATCAGGCATTTTGAACCTACTTTTAAAGAAGGCAACTTACTTGACATAAGCAGATTTGCGGTTGGTGATCTTGATGATAAGGTCACATTGATCAAGCACGAATTTAACGTCATCATATAGAGGTCAACAAGCGTCAAAAATGCGATCTCTCGAGATTATTGGTGAACTATATCGTTTGGTCAACCATGGTGACCAAATGGAATTGAAGTTGCCCATGTGGCCATGTATGAGGTTGTTGGTGAGTTTAATTATGGTTTTATACTTAACTTACTAATTAACCTATTGTTATAACATTTGTAAATAATTTGATTGTATATATTTGTTCAGATATTATCGTCATATGCTTATGTGAACCCTGGGTGGTATACACTTTTAAAAAAGTGCATACCACCCGGGAGCCCCTGTATATGTACTTTTATATTCTTGTTAGGGTTGTTGACTTGCAACCCTTGAGTATAAACATTAACATTGGTGTTGAGAAAAAAATCTACCAAGTTTAGACTACGAAATACCAAGTAATTTTGAGTGCCTTAAATGTGATTCTTACATTAAATGAACTGTGAGAAAGTCGTCACAGTCATAATTAGTTACAAACTATTACTATCCAATGATAAATTAATATTGGATCGATTTATGATATTTTGTGTTGCAATTAATTTTTATCCACTGCAACTTTAGATTCATTTTTTTATTATAATCTTCCTTTACATTTCAGATTTTGTTTAACTACATTCTTTGCTATCAATTGTTTATCATACATAGTTTCTAACAATTTCTTACAGGAACATACTCAAAATTTTCTATATTTCACAACTTTATTGCATAAACCCGCGATTCCACCGGTGTTAAGCTAGTTTCTTTTTCAATTAAAATCGATTAATCAACGGATATATATTTCGGTCCATTCAAATCCTGACACGTGGCCCAACCGTTTCCTCTCACTCGTGTCTCCCTCCCCGTCGCCAGCCCTCGCGGATCCCCCGCGCCCCTCTCCCCGCCCTGATACGGCATCCCCGGTGGTGTGGTCGGTTGCCACCTCTGCAGCCACGGCGTGGCAGGGCCACCGTTACAACCGGTCTTAGTAGAATAGTTTGATCTTAAATATACACTCAATTAATTAAATTTGACACGTATTTTGTTATTGACATGAAGTCGTTTATTTTTAGACATAACCAAACAACACATAATTAGGATAGTCATTAGTCGTACAATACAATCATAAAATCATAGGTGTCTTTGAGCAGGGCCCTAAATTTCGAATATATAAATATTTTTCTCAATATATTTAATAAAATCGAATAAAAAATTGTTAATTAAAGTTAAAATATCTTGTTTTTAATAGTTAAATACAATGTAATTAAATAAATAGATAAATTGGAGTATTATTTTTTATGTGTAGTAAAAACATTTAACGTATATGTGGGCTCATTTTTATTTTCGTCTAGGACCTTTAAATTGTTGAGACGGCCCTGTATAAAATGTTATCAAGATTTGTTAGGCAGCAAATGATTAAACAATGATTGATGTGATACTAAGTATTAAAATCAAAATCAAAATTTGAATTAAAGAAAAAGCTAAAAATACAAAATAAAAATAAAAATAAAATAAAAGTGGGACTTGAATATGAGTAGCCCATTAAATTGATGGGTTAATTATCACCAAGTCTACCCGACAATCTTTGAAACGGATAGCAACGTTAATCCATCAACACCACACATTCACGGGCCTATTCTAACCACATCCTCTAATTTAAGTAGTGATATAATTTCACTTTATTAATTTTTTTTTTTTTTTTTTTTAAGGCAAGCCCCCAAAATATAGCAGGTGGAGATTGAACCTGAGTCTCTTTGAAACTTTCCAAGCATCTTATCACCAAGCCACCACATTTTAGAATATTATTTTTTGCTTAAAAGATACTTGACATAAACTAATTATCTTATGCACACCACCGAACTATTGGTTGAGTGGTAAAAAGCCTCAATTCCTGGAGAGGGGGGGAGTTTTCTCCAAGTTTGTGTCTCTAGTATCCTTCACTCTGTGTTGGCCAAACAGTTAACCTAAAACATTCCGGGTACACTTTGAGCGATGGATGCGAGGAGTTTCTTCCTAACGGGTGCATGGGTGGCAAATGAGAGGATTCAATGCCGAAATTGTCGTTCTAAAAAAAATTATCTTATGCACCATAAATTATTTAAGCTATTATTATTATTATTATTATTATTATTATTATTATTGTTGTTGTTGTTGTTGTTGTTGTTGTTGTTGTTGTTGTTGTTGTTGTTGTTGTTGTTGTTGTTGTTGTTGTTGTTGTTGCGAATATAAAGAGAAATAAAATAGATATAGAATATTCATCAAATGAAGAGTTCTTTAAGCAAGCTTACAAAAAAAAACATGGACGATCGGCAAATTAAAAAGCTAACAAGAGGAAATCAAATCATCTAAGTCGAACGACCACGCAAACGCGGGCCAATAAACTATACAAATAATTGACCATAATAGTTGAAAGATGTAGCCTATATGATGGCTTTGAACTTGAAGTTATATTGAGAGACTTTGAGCTTGGTATTGTCATACGGACATATTGATAGACTTTGAGCGTAAATTTCCACATGAAGTTGAACACCATACACATAGTGAAGAGAGAGCGGATTGCAAATAGCTTTAATGGACGGAGTCCGCACCATTACATGTTGATTGAGCAACCTAAAAGAACAAGAATCCGAATGGCAGCTGCACCACTGTATTCGAGATCAGCAGCCGACAACCGAATAACCTTGTCTTCCGCAAAATCGACCACCCTTAAACGTTCTGGAAAGCTATGCAATTTTTTGCGATATGATGCTTGAAAGTCTAAATTTGAACTAAAGAAATAAATATTAGTGAATAATTATGTGACATAATACATCAAATATGATTCTTGGAAATCTACAATTACATACTTCATCCACAACTTGCACCAAAAAAACACTTTCGAATAAAAAAATAAAATCAAATATTTATATAGGATCAATGGAAAAGTAATCAATTGGGGAAAAGCGGGGAGAAACAATTTTTTTTCGTTTTTTTAAAAAACTTTGTTCACGAACATTATAGATTGGATGAAAATATGAACATTTAAAAAAGACACTTTGTGATAAATGTTTTTATTTTGGCAAAAAATGCTCGAAGAATTAATATATAACACTTATCGTGTTTTCGAACGTATTTTGATGTTTAGAAATTAGGGTTTAAATATTAGGGTTTAGAAATTCAGGGTTTAGGGTTTAGATATAGGATTTAGATTGAGTTTTAACAGGAACGGTTTAGAGTTTAGGGTTTAGGGTTTTGGGTTTAGACTAAACCCAAAACACTAAATACTAAACCCCAGTGGCGAGTTTACATGGTGTTTCGTGGGGTCACGTGTGACGATCGCTCCAAATCCATATGGACGAACACGTCATTCATCGATTTCATTGCGAGGTATTTGACCTCTATATGATACGTTTTGTAAACATTGCATTCTTTTGAAAAGGCATACCATAAATGAATATTTAAATCAAAGATTTTCGACATTTGATTATTTCTACATATAGACAATCACTATAAATAATAGTTTACAATAGTACATCCGTTGACAATGCAGTCAAAATAAGATACATGGTGATGATTTGGTGAATGCAACATTTCCTTGAAAAATATGCCATGTATGACTCCATGCACATAGCTTGTCTAACATATAAGCAAACAGCGGAAGACTTCTAGGAAACCTGAGAATAAACATGCTAACAAGTGTCAACACAAAGGTTGGTGAGTTCATAGTTTTAATGTTTCGTATAATCTGTATATAAAGGTGGATCACAAGATTTCAGTTGTTTCATCCAAAAACGTTTATCAAAATATTCTACAAGATTGAGCACCCTGGTAACTAAACTTAACGTTTAATAATTTGTACCCTTTGTATAAGCATCTTAATAGTACACGCAAACCAACGTGTACGCTTCTCAAATAGCATACGTCCGTTAAAAGGCTAGTGCTCTAGCTCGGACGAGAATATCAAGCCCTATGGATCCATATACTACTACTCGCGCCCACCAGTTCTTATAACTGGCAGTTACTAGTTACCAAAGCTAAGGGATTTTCGGTTCAAACTCAGTGTAGAATTTAGTATGTACTTGTATCCATTGCGTTTAAAAATAAAGTGCATGTATTCTCAGCCCAAAAATATAGATTGCAAAAGCAATTAAAAAGGGAGCAAATGAAACTCACGCATATAAATCTAGTATTTTCAGTATTTATAAACAGTCGCATGTATTCTCAGCCCAAAAATATATTGAGTAAAAGGGATCATATGAAACTCACGCATATAAATCTAGTATTTTCAGTATTTATAAACAGTCGCATGTATTCTCAGCCCAAAAATATATTGAGTAAAAGGGATCATATGAAACTCACGCATATAAATCTAGTATTTTCAGTATTTATAAACAGTCGCATGTATTCTCAGCCCAAAAATATATTGAGTAAAAGGGATCATATGAAACTCACCTTAGCAGCACATAAAGTTGTTCATCGTAATGTGACCGAAACTCGGATTGCCAAATAATCGTAGATCTCAACGTATCAATATTGTGATTCAATATTTCAGAAAAGTACGTAGACGCAACAGAGATGATAAACACTAGGTTTGACTTGCGAACAATACTCTTGAACATTATCCATAACCTCCTTAGTAATAACCCATAATTTCCTTAGCTCTATCCCGCTCGTAAAACTCATTTTTGAAAGTGACACGCTCATAACCTCGTCGTAGTATTTTATGTATAATACTAATTATTAATAATACTAATAATAATAAGATTAATAATAATATTAATCTTAATAATAATATTAATCTTAATAATAATAATAATAATAATAATAATAATAATAATAATAATACGGAGTAAAATGATTTTAATCAAAAGTGGAAGTGGTCGAGCTTTTATAGTGTGGCCTGATTTCTCCTTCCATGCGATCGCATGGATTTTAGGCTATCTGGCCATGCTATCGCATGGCCTCTTTTTCCAGCTCACATGTTTTTAACTCCTAGCTTGTCGACATAATATAATAATATATAATATATATAATTTAAATTAATTAATTATATATTATATTTTATTCCCGTGCATAGTTAATTTGTAATTTTTGTTTCGATTAGTCGTACGTCGTCATTCGACTTATGTCTCGGTTCCGGTTTTTCGAACGTCCTATCGTATACTGAGAAAACTTGTACTTTACGTTTCGTGAATCGTACCTTTGTCAAAATATAGTCTTAAATCATTTTTAAACCATACCACTCAAAGTATATCTTAAACTTTCGAGTATTTTGGTCATTTACTTCTAATATATATATATATATATATATATATATATATATATATATATATATATATATATATATATATATATATAATACATACATTTTCATTTTGAAATAGTATTTTACTGTAGCAATTCACTGTAGCAAATAGTGATTTTCGAAAACACTGTAGCATTTTGGGTACTGTAGCAATTTGAAAATACTGCAGCAAATTAGTGTTTTACTGGTTCATCTTAAACGCTTTAGTTAACTTATCTAAATATCAATCGAATCAATAAACGAATGTTACTATCGTTTATTAAATAACTTGAAATTATATATATATGTATATATCTTTTTAATATACATAAATCAGATTTTAAATACACATTGGAAGTTATTTATAAATAAATTTTAATAATAAATATTTCAACTTATCATATATATTCAAATAGATATTTAAACCAATAAGTTTAATGTACGGTATCAAATAATTAATACATTGTTACCTTTTCAAGTTATAGTATATATGTATTTATTTACATATAATTGTTCGCGAATCGTTGAAAACAACCGAAGGGTATTTAAATATATAAAAGTAGTTCAAAAATTTTGAGATTCAGTTTTACAGACTTTGCTTATCGTGTCGGAAATGTTAATCATACAAAGATTAAGTTTAAATTTGGTCAGAAATTTCCGGGTCATCACATCACGGGACACCTCTAGTTCGAAATTTTTTAGTACAAAATACTATGTAACTTGTATAGGACTCTACTAAATTTAACCGGAGAACTCCATATCTTTTTCGAATTTATAATTTTTTCTTTTAAATGTATATGACACCACTCTACTTAACTACTCGGACCCAATATATTTTTTCGAACTTGTAGTTTTTTGAAAGTAAATAATCACTAAAATAGCATTCAAATATAATTAGTTTTGAAAAATATTTCAGGACCCCATTGAGTTTGCATTCTGGAATCGCCACTGCTAAACCCTAAACTCTAAATCGGGCTAAATTTTGACAAAAAGTACTTCACAAAACATGAAAAAAAAAACGTTCGAATATTAGCATTCTTCACGATCAATATTATCTTGAATGTTATTGTTGTCGATCGTTTTCCCGCCTAAATAATAACATTCATCACGAAGTGTCTCTTTTAAATGTTCATATTTTCGTGCGATCTTGATGCCTGAAAAAAACATTCGAAAAAAACAAAAAAATTTTGCTTCCCCCGCTTTCCCCCAAATTGGTTACTTCCCTATTGAACCAATCGGGGGGAAACAAATTTTTCTTTTTTTTCGTTTTTTAAAAAAACTTTGTACACGAACATTATAGATTGGATGAAAATATGAACTTTAATAAAGACACTTTGTGATAAATGTTTTTATTTTAACGGGAAAACGCTCGAAGAACTAATATATAACAATTATCGTGTTTTTCGAGCGTATGTTGAGGTTTTAGATATTAGGGTTTAGATATTATGGTTTATAGGGTTTAGATATTAGGGTTTAGAAATTTAGGGTTTAGGGTTTAGATTTATGGTTTACATTTAGGATTTAGATTGAGTTTTTAACACGAACGGTTTAGAGTTTAGGGTTTAGGATTTGGTGTTTTGGGTTTATTCCATAAACCCAAAACACCAAACTCTAAACCTTAAACTCTAAATCGGGCTAAATTTTACTTCACAAAACATGAAGAAGAAAAAACATTAACATTCTTCACGAACAATATTATCTTGAATGTTATTTTTGTCGATCGTTTTCCCGCCTAAATAATAACATTCATCACGAAGTGTCTTTTCTAAATGTTCATATTTTCGTGTGATCTTGATGTCTGAAAAAAAATTCCAAAAAAAAAAAATGATTTTTTTTTTGCTTCCCCCGCTTTCCCCCGATTGGTTACTTCTCCATTGATCCTGCCCCTATATATATATATATATATATATATATATATATATATATATATATATATATATATATATATATATATATATATATATATATTAAAAACTAGTATATATATTGAAACGACAAATGGCTCAAAAATACTTTATTTATTTGCACACTTGTACCTGTGAAGATTTGAAAACTAAAGCTCAAAATATCAAATGAATTAAATAAATTAAGTACGTAAGCAACTTTATCGATATGTTGTGGTTATAAGCGGACATGTTTATTCTAACACACTCTACATTAATAAACTTATTCACATTTTCTATATATAGTATGACTCTTTGATATTATTATTTAGAAAATAATGACACTTTTAATAAAAAGAGATTTTATTTATATTGAGGAAAAATGATAGCAACGTGTCCAAATATGACTACTTGTCTACTTGTAGTAACCTTTTAATCTTTCATAGGGTTATAATAATACATTGTTAGGTCGTAGAAAGTGATGTTTATTTATATAATTAATCGATTAAACGACGACGTGTAATCAAACCACATGCCTCAAGCGCATGAAGCCACCGCACACCTTTTTTTTCTTTCTATATCGTACTTAAATCACTGTTACCTGATAACACGACAAATTTTAATAGTAATAGTTTTCCCTAAGTTCACGGAAAAAAGGTCATTAACAGTTTTTAATTATTTACCGTAAGAATAATTACACATTTAAGTTCATTGTATCTGTCTTATTTGATTTGACCCGCTTTTAATCTAAACCTGAATAATTGTTTTAAATTTTTGAGATATCATGTACGTATGCGTATCTGTAAATTTTCAAATTGTGTTTTATTTATGAAAATAATCCCCCCATTTTCAAATTTTCAAACCTGAACACATTCTTTTTGTTCACGACCGAACTTAAACTTACAATATTTGATAGATTTTTTTGATGCCGCTAGACTAACCCATTTTGCTCCCGTGTCTAATTTGTGATTGAATGATTAACGATGTCTCAGCCTACCATCACAAAAACTCAAAAATTATCAATCAATCTGGTTTTGTCGATCAACTCAGTATTTGACATCTACGAACAATTGGATATGTTTTTAATATAAATTTATTTCTCCTCATAATGTCAAATAAGAAAATTAAAAAATGAATGAACTTGAAAAGTTGGGAGAGTGGGGACAATGGAAACAAATAAAAATATAAAAATATTCCAGATATATAACGATAGTATGAGTAGTAAATTAATTTAATACTGTGGAAAAGAGGATATCGTGATCGTATCATGTCAAGATCACATACAAAAATAAAATAGAAAATAACACGTGGCATTAGGCCGTTATCTATCCGTAAATTTAAGTACAAAAGTCAATAGGTTTGTCAGAGGTGTAATTGACTTTTTCAAACTGAGATCTTTCTTGTATTATTTCCATTGGAAGTTAATAAATTTCTTCCATTCGTAACCTACCGGTATTAATTTCGGCTTGACAATATATATGGCTTTATTTGATTAATTTCGGCTTGGCAAGATGACGTGCATTATGTGTCGTTCTGTCGTCATGTGATTCTCTAAGCGATTGACAAACCCTATCTTGATTTAGACAATATTTAGGCGATGGTGTGATAGGTGCGATAAGAGGTGAAGATAATTTACAAATAAATTTATAACTAAGTTTACAATCAGTCTTATTTGAATCACTCTAAATTGATTACAATAAGATTTGAATGATATCAGTAAATGTATAAAAATGTAAGTGCAAGAGGTGAGTCTTCAAGTGCTTCAAGATTTGACTTTTATAGGCAAGAGAAAAATAAACCCGGATGACTGCGGCTCACCTCTCGGTCGGCCGCGGGTCGACCGTGAAAAGACCCGTTCTAATCCATCTGGACGAATACATTACATTTGGTTACATCGTGAGGTACTTGACCTCTATATGATACATTTTACAAACATTGCATTCGTTTTGAAAAGACAAACTTTCCTTACATCGAAAGTTGACGGCATGCATACCATTTCATAATATATCCAACTATAATTGACTTAATAATAATCTTGATGAACTCAATGACTCGAATGCAACGTCTTTTGAAATATGTCATGAATGACTCCAAGTAATATTTCTAATATGAGCAAATGCACAGCGGAAGATTTCTTTTATACCTGAGAATAAACATGCTTTCAAGTGTCAACCAAAAGGTTGGTGAGTTCATTAGTTTATCATAATCATTCATTTCAAATAATATAATAGACCACAAGATTATCATTTTTCATAAATAACATTACACTCGCAAGTATATAAAAATCCATTCGTATGATGAACACCTGGTAACCGACATTAACATAATGCATATAGAATATCCCCGCATACTCGCAAGTATACCATAAATATTGGCAATCGCAATCACCATTTAAATCGAAGTACTAAAGCATTCCAAATTCCAGAATGGGGTTTGCTAGGCCCATAGATCTATCTTTAGGATTCGCGTCAATTAGGGGTCATTTCCCTAATTCTTAGGTTACCAGACTTGAAGGGGCGATATTCGGTATAGTAATCCAACCATACAATGTAGTTTCAAGTACTTATGTCTATTTCGTAAAACATTTATAAAAGCAGCGCATATATTCTCAGTCCCAAAAATATATATTGCAAAAGCATTTAAAAAGGGAGCAAATGAAACTCACAATACTGTATTTCATAGTAAAAATACATAGTACGTCATTGCACAAATGTAAGGTTGGCCTCGGATTCACGAACCTTAAATCGTTTTTCAAAAAAAAAACTGGCAGAGATCAGAATCGAACCCTCGACCTTTAGTTAACACAAATGAAGGGACCCGTCCTAATCCATCCGGACGAAGTCCATATTGATTATAAACGATTCACAACAGTTGATTACATCGCGAGGTACTTGACCTCTATATGATACATTTTACAAATATTGCATTCGTTTTGAAAAGACAATCCTTCATTTCATCTAAAGTTGACAGACATGCATACCATTTCTTATTATATCCAACTATAATTGACTTAATAATGATCTTGATAAACTCAACGACTCGAATGCAATGTCTTTTGAAATATGTCAAAAATGACTCCAAGTAATCTTTAAAATGATCAAATGCACAGCGGAAGATTTCTTTCGTACCTGAGAATAAACATGCTTTCAAGTGTCAACCAAAATGTTGGTGAGTTCATTAGTTTAACATAAATAATCATTTCCTAATTTTAATAGACCACAAGATTTCATATTTCCATTTCTCATAAACATACGTCCCATGCATAGAGACAAAATATCATTCATATGGATTGAACACCTGGTAACCGACATTCACAATATGCATATAAGAATATCCCCATCATTCCGGGATCCTCCTTCGGACATGATATAAATTTCGAAGTACTAAAGCATCCGGTACCTTGGATGGGGCTTGTTGGGCCCGATAGATCTATCTTTAGAGTTCGCGTCAATTAGGGTGTCTGTTCCCTAATTCTTAGATTACCAGACTTAATAAAAAGGGGCATATTCGGTTTAATAATCCAGCCATAGAATGTGGTTTTAAGTACTTGTGTCTATTTCGTAAAACAGTTATAAAAGCAGCGCATGTATTCTCAGTCCCAAAATATATATTGCGAAAGCATTTAAAAAGGGATTAATGAAACTCACACATATAAATATTGTAAAACAGTTCATAAAGCATTTGCATGTATTCTCAGACCAAAAATGTAAAGAGTAAAAAGGGAGCAAATGAAACTCACACATATAAATATTGTAAAACATTTCATAAAGCATTTGCATGTATTCTCAGCCCAAAAATGTAAAGAGTAAAAAGGGAGCAAATGAAACTCACCTAATGTATTTTGTAGTAAAAATACATATAACGACATTGAACAACTAAACAATGTAGGGTTGGCCTTGGATTCACGAACCTATATCATTTGTATATATATATATATTAAAACGTATATTCGTAATCAGACAAATTTAAATATTATTATTAGTGAAATCGTTTTTATATCAATAACTTATATTCATTTTATAAAGTAAAAATATTAATTTCTGTTATGTTATATATATATATATATATATATATATATATATATATATATATATATATATATATATATATATATATATATATATATATATATATATATATATATATATATATATATCATCTGTTTGTTTAATCAGTATTTTAATAATTCAATATAATATTTGAATGGATAGCATTAATGATAATACTACTACTACTAATAATAATAATAATAATAATAATAATAATAATAATAATAATAATAATAATAATAATAATAATAATAATTAATAATAATAATAATAATGATAGAAATAAGAATAAGAGTATATACCCTCTTAAAAGAAATTTTCCTAAAAAAAATGTCGTGGACCGGGCTCGAACCCGTGACCTCTCGCTCATCCACTAACACCCTCCACCATCTAACTGTCTGCTGTTTTTCTATTTTTTTTTACCAAACTTATATTGATTTAACCTATTACATTCGTCCTCCACAGAAAATGGAACTCAGCCCAAGTATAGCAATAGGTTCACGGCCCATCTAACATTATTCGGTCCAAGTTCTTTGCAGGCTTATTTAACTGAATCAAAAGCCCAAATATTACGGCCCGTTTACAGAATCAGATAGATTCATATGTATCTGTTAGCTATGCGTTTCTTTTTTTTTTTTTATACAACAATATATTCAACAGAGATTTACTTTACAGCTCATCTAATCTTAGCAATAATATACCGTTTCATCTTTACTTATTTCATTGTCTTCCTGTGATCATAACTTCATCATTGTTATATCATCATCGTCATCATCATCACTGATGATGTAGCGTGAGGGTACGAAATAGTAGTATTTTTAATACAAAATACTACAAAATATGACACAAGTTTTATTAATTTACGGATGGGATATACCTAAACCTTGCTACAACACTATAGGCAGTGTACCTAATCGTAGAGTAGTATAGTTTTTAGTAAGTCCGGTTCGTTCCACAGGGAGCGGGCTTATTGCACACTATATTTTTAAACAACTATATTTGTACAAAATATATATAATTATATAAAATAATATATAAAAGGGGGTTTACCGTTTAATGACCGGTTTGTCGATTTATATTTTAAGCGAAGCGTATAGTAAATGATGATATTTAAATAACAATAAAATAAATAATCATAATTAAAATGACAATAAATAAAAGTACGAGGAAATATGAAATAAAATATATTATGCTTATTTAAACTTCCGTAACCATGATGGTTGACGTGTTGATTTTAGTTTTATGCCCATGGGTTAATTGTCCTTTGTCCTGGATTATTTAATATGTCCGTCTGGTTTTCGTCCATAACAGTCCATCAGTCATAAATATAAAGTGCGAGTGTCCTCGTCAAATTATTATTATACCCGAAGTTAAATATTCCAACTAATTGGGGATTCGAATTGTAACAAGGTTTTAATACTTTGTTTTTAATGAATACACCAGGTTATCGACTGCGTGTAAACCAAGGTTTTACTACTTTGTTAACAATTACACCAATTACCCTTGAATGTAATTTCACCCCTGTTTTAATTATTCTAGTGGCTATTAATCCATTCCCGTGTCCGGTTAAATAAACGATTATTTCGTACATATAAATACCCCGCCCATCGTGTCCGATTGAGTGTATATGGTAATTTATAGGGACGCCCAATTGTAGATCTTTATATTAACATTAACAAACTATCATTTAGTTAAACAAATATAAAGCCCATTAATAGCCCATAGTCTAATTTCCACAAGTGTCGTTCTTTTGTCCAAACCCCAATTATGGTACAAAGCCCAATTGCCCAATTTTAGTAATTAGCCCAACATCATGATTACTTCATTTTAAATAAGCATAATAATAACTTAGCTACGAGACATTAATTTAAAAAGGAGAACATAGCTTACATTGATTATTTATCGCGTAGTGTTACACGGACAGAGTTTCGACTTCAAAAACCCGTAAAATAACCTTTACATAACCCGAACTAATCTAATATAACACTAATCTATACTATATATATATATATTTATTTATTTATTATCTTATGGAGTATTATTATTATTATTATTATTATTCTTATTCTTTTACTCGGCAGAATTCGCGACCTTTTATAGGGATTCTGAAATTTCTGTGCTCCGCGAGTCGCGGCACTTTTGGCCTTCCAGCTCCGCAAGTCGCGGAGGTTCCAAAACCAGCCCACAAGTTTAAGATCCAAGGCTGCCGACGGTTTTTATTTAAATATATATAATATATAAATAATTTTTATAATTATTTATATATTATATTATATTTATATACATAGTAGACTCGTAATTTTTTTTTCGTTGCGTCGAGCGTTGAGAGTTGGTTCATTTACCGGTTCCGAATTTTCGAACGTCCTTGCGTACGCTGAGATATTTTGTACTTTGCGTTTCGTAACTTGTACTCTTGTCATTTTTAGACGTTCCTTATCAATAAATTGAACCTTTTTAATTGTATCTTGTACTTTTGAGCTTTTTGGACCTTTGCGTCTTCAATTCGTTGTTTTCGCCTTTTGTCTTCGCACTTATTTAATATAAATGAATATTACATGAAAATGGAACAATTTCAACTGAAATCTTTACATATCGGAGGGATATTGATACTAAATATATGTTCATTTGGAGCACTATCAAATATCCCCACACTTGAACGTTGCTTGTCCTCAAGCAATACAGTCTTGAAATAAAACACACTAGAATCACTTCTTTATTCTTCACACTTTGTACATCAGTGATTTTGATACGGCGGTATAAACAATGATAGTAGCATTTGTGGTTTACAGTCCCACATGACTATGAAAATTTAGATCCGTTAGGAAATTGGATCTTTATAAAAACATTTGATCTTTTGAAAATTCATGCTAGATTTTACCCTAGACAGGTTTTCCGGAATAACCCTTCACCGGTGTTTGCAAAATATTTTTGTGGGTTGGTGGGTTTCAGATTTGAAAATTTTAGCTCAAAACTTATGGTTTTGTTTCACCCACTTGCTAACCTTGTATTAGGAAAGCAACACGTCCAGTTTACTTGTCCCGTATATTACCTTTCGGTAAACTACCGTCCGGTTGTAAAGGAAAGCGATGAACAAGCAACTGTTAAGGCAATGTCCCGTGACATGCTTTTGATTATGGTCTTTAACGTGTCGGATGCAATACTATCCTTTGTAGGAGCAATAGTAAAGATCACCCTATAGTTTTTCGGTCTTGGCAAAAGGTCATGTCTTCGACCAATATGCAACCACCGTTCTTACGGTTGACACCCGATTTGGTTCAGGTGACCTAATGAATTCTAGGTGAATTCCTAGGATTTTACGTTCAATGGTAATGAACGCATTGAAAATGGGTTTTCAGAAAACAAATCGGTTTATAATTTGATCAAAATATTTTCTCGTTCAAGCTCGAGTTTAGATATCATTGAATTCCATGAGTTTGTAATTCTCAATCTTTAAGGTCAATCTCAAGGATTGAGTAATATCAGGCTTAAAAGCTGATTTTTAATCTTTTAAGGAGATTATCCTTTCTGGGGATCTGATTCATTAGTCTTATCAAGCTAATTTGCACGGTGCCTCCCCATTGTACGAGATAAATCCTTCTCATGGTTAGGATAAATCTGACCACTTGGCGACCCTGTTTTATGCTGAGGTCCGTGGATTTCATGCTGATTTTAGTGATGACTTTTCTAGATTTTTCGTCAACCTACAGCTGGTCTGGACGACAACTTCTTGACCTAAATCAAGAAGCGCGTGTCCTTTTCGGAAGACTTTACTTCCTTTTAATGATGGAATTGATTCATCGTGTAGATCCATCTTTCTTTAATAAATCGGGTAAAACAGTTAATTTAGTCCAAAACAAAAACACTTGCAATAAACTTTACAGAAACATGTGATAGATAGTTTTTAATTGAATAACTTGGTACATTCTCCCCACACTTAGTTTCTTTCTTTGCCTTTTTATTCTCCTTTATTCTATTTTAAATGAATTCAATCGTTTTAGGGTGTTTCTCAATTTATGTCCTTTCCGAGGTAACGATAATTTCGGTATTAACACCTAGTTTTCATCGTTCATAAATATGTATAAACATGATTTTGACTTCATTTAGTTGAAAATTTTTCAAATTTTCACAAAATTTGGCAAATAAACTAAGTGCAAACCCGAGAGAATTTATAACCCTTCCCCACACTTGAGATCATGCAATGCCCTCATTTACATGAAATCAGACTATAATTATAAATTCATGAGGGTGATTAGTGTAGAAAAGTAATTAAAAATACCCAGTTTGTAATTACAAAGCTCGTCGAATGATAGATGGCGCGTCTCATCGTTCATTCCTTTATGTTTTATCACACATATTTTTCTTCAAAAACGGTTGCTTTTCTGAACTGTTTGCTAATCTTTAAAAATACGTCTTTTGCCCTAATTTATTATGCATGTTTATTAACGAGTTATGCACTAACCCGAACCCCTAATTTAACGTTAAGTAGGGTTAAACTTCCCCACACTTAGCTGACGATATGTGAAGTCAGTAGAATAAGTTCCAAGAATTAAAATAGTGAGCCAGTTATTTACATCTCGGGTGGTATATATTATATCAATGGGTTTAAAGTTTAGACCCACCCGATTGTCACTACTTAATTCTTTTTTAAGTGTAGCTTTTAGTAAATGGATATGTCTCTTTTCTGGTTCTTGGTCAAATGGATCGATATACACCGACATACATATTTCTATAGGGTGGACAATTCCTAACATTTCCTTCCTTTTATTCTCAGGATCAAAGTTTTCACCTCTATTACCCAATTGGGTGAAATTCGAGGTGTCATTATCTATTACAGCTCGTAGTTCATTTCCGGTGGATGACTCGTCTATTGAGAATATTGTGTTGGAAGGTTGTGGAATGGTGAAGTTCGGTTTGGCCTCGGGGGTAAAATTTTCAACGTTATCGTATTCCCAAGAGTACCAATTTGTCACCCTTACTTCTTCTTTATCCATTGATGGATCGATGATTTCGTCGGTAGAGGCTAATGGGTCGATATGTTGTGAAATTGGTAAGACTGAATAAAAAGTATCATCGGGATAGTTGGTGATTTCGGAGCTCTCGAATTCATCAAAATTCGATGATATGAGATTTTCTTGCACACGACTCCTCAGATCAACAGGTGTGTAGTCTGATAGAGTTTCAGCTTGCCGGTTTACAAACTCTCTCATTTGTTCATTTTGAGCATTGAGTTCTTCGAGTTTGATTTTCATATAATCTAAAGAATTTTCAGGCACATAATTTTCCTCGTCTTCTGGTTGTTGAGTTTGGATATATTCTTGGGAATAATCCCAATTTGAATTGTATTCTTCGTAATCGTTCCATTCAGGTTCCGTGGGTGCGTAATTTTCCATAGGAACGTAATAGTAACATTCCCATGTTGAGTGATAATCTCCACAAATTTCACAACCAGTTATTGTTTCGTCGTTCGTGATCCAAGATTGACCGAATGAATTTTTATCAACACTCGTTTGAGAGTATTGATTTAATTGATTTCGGATATCAAAAAGAGTTTCCATAGCCTTGTTTTCAAAATTTTCCATTTTATTGCGATGGCCAGATTTTAGCTACAATGTGGTGCATTTACTAATTATCCTATTAGTTATAAAAATAGAAAAACTTATATAAGTTGTCCAATTAATAGACTTTTCTGCTTTTGCCCACGTTTCGAATAGCCAAAAGATGCAGCAGGGAGCCAGAACCCTTTAAATCGGAAGCTCACAACTCAGCCACTAACAAATCCAACTATTACTACGAAGCAGAAAATTGTCAACGTCCATTAATTTAACCACTTAAATAATTTTTCTTTCCGTTTGAGATAAGAAATAGAGAAAATTTCTAAGTCCTAAAAACTAAAGCGTTGAGAAATAAGAAAGAAAAAGAATGCGCGTCGAAAAAAAAACGTCGAAAAATAAAAATAAGAAAAGAGCGCGTCGAAACTTAAAAGTCTAAAAATTAAATCTAAAAAGTTGCGCTTAAATGTATTAAAGCTTACAGGAATTCTATATCCAAAACGGCAATAACTTAATTAGGCACTAAAATCTAAAAACTGCGTCGCAAAATTCTAAAGCACCTAAATCTTAGTCTAAAGAAAAAGCACTTAAGGGATTTTACGGCAAAGCCTAAAAATCTAAAAATAAAAATAAGCTACGGCAAAATACTAGAACTTAAAACTAGCTACGAACAATAACGATACAAATATTACACAAAAATATTATTTTTTATACAAATAAAAATAAACTTAAAGTTGTAAAAAGTACAATTTTTATAAAAATATTATTTTTATATTTTTATTTTTATATTTTATATAAGTATTAATTTTTTTATATATTAAAATTAAATATAATTAATTATAACTAATTAATTAAAACTTAAAACTAAATTATATTAATAATAAACTAATTAGGTTTAAATAATAATAAATAATAATCCGTAATTAATGCGATTTTAGGGTTTCTGTCAGCTCGTCAGGGCGGCTCCGCGAGTCGCGGTTCCACTTGCCTTACAACTCCGCAAGTCGCGGAGGATGTAAAACGTTTTTTTTTTTTTTTTTTTTTTTTTTTTTTTTTTTTTTAATAAATTTTATATTGTTTTTCTAAAAATATATTTATACAAATATATATTAAAAATATAGCGTTTCACCGATTCCCCGGCAGCGGCGCCAAAAACTTGATGATGTAGCGTGAGGGTACGAAATAGTAGTATTTTTAATACAAAATACTACAAAATATGACACAAGTTTTATTAATTTACGGATGGGATATACCTAAACCTTGCTACAACACTATAGGCAGTGTACCTAATCGTAGAGTAGTATAGTTTTTAGTAAGTCCGGTTCGTTCCACAGGGAGCGGGCTTATTGCACACTATATTTTTAAACAACTATATTTGTACAAAATATATATAATTATATAAAATAATATATAAAAGGGGGTTTACCGTTTAATGACCGGTTTGTCGATTTATATTTTAAGCGAAGCGTATAGTAAATGATGATATTTAAATAACAATAAAATAAATAATCATAATTAAAATGACAATAAATAAAAGTACGAGGAAATATGAAATAAAATATATTATGCTTATTTAAACTTCCGTAACCATGATGGTTGACGTGTTGATTTTAGTTTTATGCCCATGGGTTAATTGTCCTTTGTCCTGGATTATTTAATATGTCCGTCTGGTTTTCGTCCATAACAGTCCATCAGTCATAAATATAAAGTGCGAGTGTCCTCGTCAAATTATTATTATACCCGAAGTTAAATATTCCAACTAATTGGGGATTCGAATTGTAACAAGGTTTTAATACTTTGTTTTTAATGAATACACCAGGTTATCGACTGCGTGTAAACCAAGGTTTTACTACTTTGTTAACAATTACACCAATTACCCTTGAATGTAATTTCACCCCTGTTTTAATTATTCTAGTGGCTATTAATCCATTCCCGTGTCCGGTTAAATAAACGATTATTTCGTACATATAAATACCCCGCCCATCGTGTCCGATTGAGTGTATATGGTAATTTATAGGGACGCCCAATTGTAGATCTTTATATTAACATTAACAAACTATCATTTAGTTAAACAAATATAAAGCCCATTAATAGCCCATAGTCTAATTTCCACAAGTGTCGTTCTTTTGTCCAAACCCCAATTATGGTACAAAGCCCAATTGCCCAATTTTAGTAATTAGCCCAACATCATGATTACTTCATTTTAAATAAGCATAATAATAACTTAGCTACGAGACATTAATTTAAAAAGGAGAACATAGCTTACATTGATTATTTATCGCGTAGTGTTACACAGACAGAGTTTCGACTTCAAAAACCCGTAAAATAACCTTTACATAACCCGAACTAATCTAATATAACACTAATCTATACTATATATATATATATATTTATTTATTTATTATCTTATGGAGTATTATTATTATTATTATTATTATTCTTATTCTTTTACTCGGCAGAATTCGCGACCTTTTATAGGGATTCTGAAATTTCTGTGCTCCGCGAGTCGCGGCACTTTTGGCCTTCCAGCTCCGCAAGTCGCGGAGGTTCCAAAACCAGCCCACAAGTTTAAGATCCAAGGCTGCCGACGGTTTTTATTTAAATATATATAATATATAAATAATTTTTATAATTATTTATATATTATATTATATTTATATACATAGTAGACTCGTAATTTTTTTTTCGTTGCGTCGAGCGTTGAGAGTTGGTTCATTTACCGGTTCCGAATTTTCGAACGTCCTTGCGTACGCTGAGATATTTTGTACTTTGCGTTTCGTAACTTGTACTCTTGTCATTTTTAGACGTTCCTTATCAATAAATTGAACCTTTTTAATTGTATCTTGTACTTTTGAGCTTTTTGGACCTTTGCGTCTTCAATTCGTTGTTTTCGCCTTTTGTCTTCGCACTTATTTAATATAAATGAATATTACATGAAAATGGAACAATTTCAACTGAAATCTTTACATATCGGAGGGATATTGATACTAAATATATGTTCATTTGGAGCACTATCAATCACGATATCAACCATCATCTTCATCATAACATAACATCATTCGGTTTCTTTCATTGTTTCTTATTCTCATCATCACCACGTTCATCGTCGACACCAGACATCCTCGAAACCCCCTTCTTTTCTCTTGAAGCATTATTATTGTCATATAACAGAAATTCATAGAAACGTACAGCTGTTTCGAACATAATAGCAGCAGGTTGCGACGGGATGGAAAACAACAAGAAGTGTGTCAAGGTGATAAGGTTGGGGTCGTGTATAGCAGTAACGAAAAGAGAAAAAAAAAATACAGGAGAGAGACGTAACAGCAAACGTTGGAACCTGGCTTGAGAGGTTAGATCATAATTAGGGTATAGTAACGAAATCACAACGGTTCTTGGAGGTTGTTTAGGGTGACGGTTCATGAGGGTTTTTGTGAGATGGTGGTCCAAGAATGGTTCGAAAAATATAAACAAGGTGCCTGAGTGTTGGTTGTGAATTAAGATTAGGAGAAAGAGTAAAAGTGTGGTGGTTTAGTGTTGTTGCAAACGAACCAGAAAGCAAGACAAGAGAGGAATATAGTTAGAGAGAGAGGGAAGAGAGAGAGATATATAGCGGTTGTGGAGTGGTCGATGGTGGAGGTTGTCATGGTGGTGCTCACGATGGTTCTTTGGTGGTGGAGGGTGGTTAATGGCGATTGTGATGGTTGTTGATAGAGGTCCGATGGTGGCAGTGAACTGTGGCGGTGGTGACCGGTTGTAAAGCATCGGTAGTTAGTTGTGGTGATGGTTACGGTTTATATTAGACAGAACCATTTAGTAAGTAAGTGCAGCAGCACTATGGTGATGGTGAAGTACGGTGGTTGAGGTGATGACATAACTCGAAAATGGTTGAAGAAGGAGAGACGGTAGAGATAGATATAAGTTTCCTGGTTCTCATTAATGTGTATATGCATATTACTACTATATAAATAATACAGAATTGGATCGGTTGTGATCAATTAGGATTAGTACCCCTTTTAATTAAAATAATATAAATTAAAGATCAATTTACTAATCATAAAGTAATATAAACGTGCCATTAAATTAATGTAAATATATATTATCAGCCATACTTTTGTTTCATATTACCGACACTTTTCCCCGGATGGCTATATCGTGTCCATTGCTAAACAGTTAACGTATAAAAGTGTCCCTAAAAATCCCAAATTTTTAGATTAGATATATTTAATTATTTCACTCATTAACTGTTTGAAACCTGATCAAAAAGGTTCGATAATTATTTATTTTCTGTTCCAATTTATAGGTACGGAGTACCAGTATTCAAACTAAAAAGGGTAAAAATATATTTAACAAATCTAAGATCTTCGAAATCAATTTGCAGTTCAACTTTTATTTCAATCCATCATGAACAAGTACTATATCTATATTAAAATTGACAAAACGTCAACCGAGTGTTACTAACGTTTACTAATTAAGCTCGAAATTATTTATTTTTAATATGTTCGCATTCAATATAAAAACAGTTTTAAAATTAGTAAGTTTAATTACTAAAACAAATATATTATATATTTTTAAACAATTAGATTTAATATAACTTTATATATTTACAAATAATATTTATATACATAATTATATATATATATATATATATATATATATATATATATATATATATATATATATATATATATATATATATATATATCTATATATTTATAAATATTGTTTCCATTACATCGCATGTTATTTTACATATTTAATTCTAACAGTTTAATCATATATTATTTCAATAATATCTATATGCATCTATTTATGTAGTTGTTCGTGAATCGTCGGGAATAGTCGAAGGGTAATTGATTACATTAACACAATTCAAAGTTTTTGAAAACATTAACATTAGAGACCTTGCTTATCGTGTCAAAACTATATAAAGATTAAGTTTAAATTTGGTCGGAAATTCCCGGGTCATCACAGTACCTACCCGTTAAAGAAATTTTGTCCCGAAATTTGAGTGAGGTGGTCATGGCTAACAATAAAAAATGTTTTCATGACCAATATGAGTTGATAATTAGAGGTTTATCATCATTGAATAATAATGATAAAACAATTCGATTATTCTAAGAATACGAATGAAGCTATCGCAAAATAGTGAATTGAAGAAAATAAGATCTTTCCTTAGCTTTTGACGTAAACAGGGTTGAATTCCGAAATTCATGAGATTTATAGAAAATCTTCGAAATCAAAAAGATTTGATTCTTCGGTGAGTAAGGAAATTAAGATCTCTATAATTAAATACGGTGATCTGACTCGATTACTCTGTCTGATATTTCCATTATAAATTAAGCTCTTCCGTTCCATTATTTTCACTATTCTTATACTTTCTTTCTTAGTTCATACATCCCAAAAGATTGTGAAAATGCTTAGTCCAGTTATGATCCTTGTCCTCATTCTTACTACCGCAACAATCATTCTCCTTTTCCAACCTCCACCAGAGGAATCTGCCTTCTTCTACTTCGCCCTTGGGATTATAATGTTTTTAATTCTCCCGTGTCTTTATGTTGCGATAAACATTGATATGCACGGTTTGTAATTTATGTGTTGTTATCAGGCTTTATATTCTCCCTTATATTTCAAAGTTCTATGCTTTTGCTTCCTCTTCCCGACTTCAAGTCAAGCAAATAATAGTCCAGAATTTGTAGATATAGAGTTTCGAATGATTATAATGTTCTAAGCAGGAAGGAATGTGATAGCACGGTTTGATTTGTCAAATTACCAGAATCACTGAGAGTAGAACTATCAAGAATATATTTTCTTGATATGTTCGGAGGTGAAGTAGAATGAACGAGTCGTGTAACATGGCACATGATGACGTTATGATCTGTGAATCATCACGTTTCATTAGAAACTCATCATGACTTACTGTAATATAATCACGGTGATCAAGTGTCATTATATTATACTAACTCATGCATCAGTTCCCAACACTACTTCAAAAAAAAAAAAACATTCATATTTTAAGCTCGAAAGTTTACAGAATATAGAAACTAACAGTTTTTATATGATGTAACACTGATAGCACGAAAAGATTAATGATTTCAGATAAGAGTAATTATAAAAATATCTTCAGAAATATGGAGAATATTTATAACGAAAGGTACGATGATATCTTGGAATTTCTAATATCTAAGTATGATAAAGAAGATTTATCCGTAAGGGTTTAGATTCGGAAGTAAGATATTCGCTAAAGATTTCATCAGAAACAGAATCATTTATATTCTTTGAAGTCAAACTTATTCTTTGTGATTTGTCCACGGCTTCTTTCATAGTTTCGCATAATCCGCTTTTCGGTACTAGATTTTCTATTGAATGTTTCCTATATAATGATACACAGAAGGCACGAAGAGGTAGATAATTTCGGACGGGAATATTTATGAAAATATCCTCAGAAATATCGAAGATATTGATGATGATATTTTGGAATTTCTAAGTTCGATGGTTGATAGAGAAAGATTTTCCGCAAGATTTTAACATGAGTACGGAGCAAGATATTCGTTGAAGGTTTCATCGGATCCAGAATTACCTGGATTCTTTGAATATATGGTATGGTCCTTGTATTTGTCCTTGGTCTCCTTCGTGGTTAGCTCAATCCGTTTTCCAGTTCCAACTTTTCTGAGCTTTTCCAACATACTATTCTTTATCATCAAACTTTCGATGATTAAGGTCGTTTACGGTTATCTATGGTTTCTACTGCTTCATTCAGCTTTTTCAACATTCAGAGTATTGATTTGTGGCTGAGTGCTTTTCAGAATTTCAGAACGAGAGATCATAATTCTAAGAGATAAATGTCATACATATAACTGTTGATGTAGATATGCTGTGAGTTTTCAAAGTACTGATTGCTGATTCCTGGTAATTGTTATGGCAGTTCTCGTTACAAGATGCAGATGAGTATATGATAGGGTTTCAATGGATAAATATAGTGATTTATCGGAGAGGTTTAAGCCAAGGAGCAATGAGGTTGCTGGTAAGTTTACTGCTAATGTGGTGGAATATAAACGGTTCCCCGATAACGATGATAAAAGGTAAACTTATATATCAAAGTTATAATAAGACTTATTCGAATGAAAGGTCGATGTACTAGCTGGAGCTGTGACAAAATTTGCTACTTTGAAAGGGATCGCAAAGTTATTTTTGCTAATAAATGTCAAAGAATCCGACGCGGCTACATGTTAAACTTTTACTCAGTTGTCGAGAGTTTCTTAGGTGCATAACTATATGCACAAATCTTTCCTTCCGTAAATGAAGTGCGATTGATTCATCCTATCGATTGAGGTGTTTTCAAGAATTATGAAAGTTTGAATGCAGATTGGAATCGTCAAGGTACAATTAAGGTTTAAGATGAAATCAAGTGGCAACTTGAAGAATTGTTTAGTTTCATATGTTATAATCAATATTTTAATTTATTTTAATTGTTTAATGTTATTAATCTACAGTCGATAGTCCACAGTTGACAGTCCAATAATTCATATATATAGTTTAATATATAATATTCGAATTAATTAATACGTGTCGTGACCCGTATACGTCTCAGACTCGATCACAACTCAAACTATATATATTATTGTAGAATCAACCTCAACCCTGTATAGAGAACTCGATCATTACTGCATATAGAGTGTCTATGGTGATTCCAAATAATATATATAGATGCGTCGATATGATATGTCAAAACCTTAAATACGTGTCCCGATATTTAAAGTGCGTAAAATAAATAACAGAAATTAAATAACGATAAATAAAGTGCGTAAAGTAAATAACAGAAATTAAATAACAGTAAATAAAATTGCGAGAATTAAATTGCGATAAAATAAATTGCGATAATTAAATTGCGATAAATAAAATGTAATACGGAATTAACAGTTAGCTAGGAACAGTTAGCTAGGATTTTGTTAGCGTGGATTCTTAACGAAATTTCATATTGTTAATTAGTGTGTTTCTAATCAATTTTTATTGTGTCCATTTTTTCTTCATTATGCCACTTGTTGGATTCTGATATGTCAAAATCCTAATATGAAATTTGAATTTGAATGAAAATAGTTATTCTGTGATGAATGGATTCGTATAGCTGTGATTGCAAGTAGGATATTAAATGACTGTTGAATCATATTCGAAGAATGTACAGTGTAACTTATTAATGCGAAATCTAAATATTCCTCGGGTATTACCTACCCGTTAAAATATTTTCACCATTAACAGTTTGTACAATAAAAATTTTAAATTTACAATCTTTATGAAAACATATATACATATATATTTTCTTCAGACGTAATTATGGGTTTAATGAGTCAATGTGATATTAAACTCATCAAATTTATGGCTAGAACTAGAGTACATATTCTCTAAAATATTAGAGATTACATAATCACTATGAAGGACGAAGATAGTTTATGTAGATCGATTCGTAAAACGATTCGCAGAACGATGATTATGCTTGAGGTATAGATTGCGAGATTGAGACGTGTGATGATGTTGTTGTTGTTGGTACTCCTTGGTATCCACGGTGCGTATGACGTTGATGTTCGGGGTATATATTAAGATGTTGAGGTGTGGGATGCGGATGTTGATGTTGGTGGTGGTGATGGTACTGTTGACATTGATGGTGGTACGGGTTATGCTGCTGGTGCTGCTGCTGGTGTTTGTAACCTTCGCACCATATTCTCTAAAGCCACTACCCGAGCGCGAAGCTCGTTGATTTCTTCTATTACACCGGGGTGATTTTCGGTTCAGACTAGCGGATAAATATAATCTAGAATTTGGTATAGTATATAATCGTGGCGAGATACTCTGGAAATGAGAGAAAAGATGGTGTTTCGAACAGGTTCACCGGTAAGTGCTTCAGGTTCTTCGCCAATAGGGCAATGTGGCGGATGGAAAGGATCACCTTCTTCTTGTCTCCAATGATTGAGGAGACTACGAACCCATCCCCAATTCATCCAGAATAGATGATGACTGATTGGTTGATCCATTCCGGTCACACTGCTTTCGGAGCTTGAGTGGGATTCCATTTCGGAATCCGAGTGACTTGAACTAATGACGAATTCCATTTCGTACGATTGGATAAAGAATTTTTAAATATGAAATGATTTTCTGGCTAACGGATGGTATTCTTAATTACATTGAATATCCATATATATAGAACAAAAGGTTTCGTAGATTACGGAGGGATTTACGGGATACGCCAGGTAAGGTTTACAGTAACAGATACGCTAAGATATGAATCTTGTCTATGCACTATTCATGCAATCAATGCAGCAAGACGTGTCTAGACTAAGAATGATAAGCAGATAATTTTCGACACAAAATGATAAGCAAAACTTTTTGACATGCAGACACGGTCGGAGTCCAGACTCAGTAATGCATCCTAACGACTTATCAGTTAGACACACTAATGCAGACCTGGTTCGCTAAGACCACCGCTCTAATACCAACTGAAGGGACCCGTCCTAATCCATCCGGACGAAGTCCATATTGATTATAAACGATTCACAACAGTTGATTACATCGCGAGGTACTTGACCTCTATATGATACATTTTACAAACATTGCATTCGTTTTGAAAAGACAATCCTTCATTTCATCTAAAGTTGACAGACATGCATACCATTTCTTATTATATCCAACTATAATTGACTTAATAATGATCTTGATAAACTCAACGACTCGAATGCAATGTCTTTTGAAATATGTCAAAAATGACTCCAAGTAATCTTTAAAATGATCAAATGCACAGCGGAAGATTT
The DNA here is from genome assembly GCF_046630445.1 of Rutidosis leptorrhynchoides. Lineage (NCBI taxonomy): Eukaryota > Viridiplantae > Streptophyta > Magnoliopsida > Asterales > Asteraceae > Rutidosis > Rutidosis leptorrhynchoides. Next base: position 720,746,119 of record NC_092333.1, read on the forward strand.
CTTTCGTACCTGAGAATAAACATGCTTTCAAGTGTCAACCAAAAGGTTGGTGAGTTCATTAGTTTAACATAAATAATCATTTCCTAATTTTAATAGACCACAAGATTTCGTATTTCCATTTCTCATAAACATACGTCCCATGCATAGAGACAAAATATCATTCATATGGATTGAACACCTGGTAACCGACATTCACAATATGCATATAAGAATATCCCCATCATTCCGGGATCCTCCTTCGGACATGATATAAATTTCGAAGTACTAAAGCATCCGGTACCTTGGATGGGGCTTGTTGGGCCCGATAGATCTATCTTTAGAGTTCGCGTCAATTAGGGTGTCTGTTCCCTAATTCTTAGATTACCAGACTTAATAAAAAGGGGCATATTCGGTTTAATAATCCAGCCATAGAATGTAGTTTTAAGTACTTGTGTCTATTTCGTAAAACAGTTATAAAAGCAGCGCATGTATTCTCAGTCCCAAAATATATATTGCGAAAGCATTTAAAAAGGGATTAATGAAACTCACACATATAAATATTGTAAAACAGTTCATAAAGCATTTGCATGTATTCTCAGACCAAAAATGTAAAGAGTAAAAAGGGAGCAAATGAAACTCACACATATAAATATTGTAAAACAGTTCATAAAGCATTTGCATGTATTCTCAGCCCAAAAATGTAAAGAGTAAAAAGGGAGCAAATGAAACTCACCTAATGTATTTTGTAGTAAAAATACATATAACGACATTGAACAACTAAACAATGTAGGGTTGGCCTTGGATTCACGAACCTATATCATTTGTATATATATATTAAAACGTATATTCGTAATCAGACAAATTTAAATATTATTATTAGTGAAATCGTTTTTATATCAATAACTTATATTCATTTTATAAAGTGAAAATATTAATTTCTGTTATGTTATATATATAATTAGTATATATATATATATATATATATATATATATATATATATATATATACATATATATATATATATATATATATATATATATATATATATATATATATATATATATATATATATCATTTGTTTGTTTAATCAGTATTTTAATAATTCAATATAATATTTGAATGGATAGCATTAATGATAATACTAATATTAATATTAATAATAATAATAATAATAATAATAATAATAATAATAATTAATAATAATAATAATAATGATAGAAATAAGAATAAGAGTATATACCCTCTTAAAAGAACTTTTCCTAAAAAAAATGTCGTGGACCGGGCTCGAACCCGTGACCTCTCGCTCATCCACTAACACCCTCCACCATCTAACTGTCTGCTGTTTTTCTATTTTTTTTACCATACTTATATTGATTTAACCTATTACATTCGTCCTCCACAGAAAATGGAACTCAGCCCAAGTATAGCAATAGGTTCACGGCCCATCTAACATTATTCGGTCCAAGTTCTTTGCAGGCTTATTTAACTGAATCAAAAGCCCAAATATTACGGCCCGTTTACAGAATCAGATAGATTCATATGAATCTGTTAGCTATGCGTTTCTTTTTTTTTTTTATACAACAATATATTCAACAGAGATTTACTTTACAGCTCATCTAATCTTAGCAATAATATACCGTTTCATCTTTACTTATTTCATTGTCTTCCTGTGATCATAACTTCATCATTGTTATATCATCATCGTCATCATCATCACGATATCAACCATCATCTTCATCATAACATAACATCATTCGGTTTCTTTCATTGTTTCTTATTCTCATCATCACCACGTTCATCATCGACACTAGACATCCTCGAAACCCCCTTCTTTTCTCTTGAAGAATTATTATTGTCATATAACAGAAATTCATAGAAACGTACAGCTGTTTCGAACATAATAGCAGCAGGTTGCGACGGGATGGAAAACAACAAGAAGTGTGTCAAGGTGATAAGGTTGGGGTCGTGTATAGCAGTAACGAAAAGAGAAAAAAAAAATACCGGAGAGAGACGTAACAGAAAACGTTGGAACCTGGCTTGAGAGGTTAGATCATAATTAGGGTATAGTAACGAAATCACAACGGTTCTTGGAGGTTGTTTAGGGTGACGGTTCATGAGGGTTTTTGTGAGATGGTGGTCCAAGAATGGTTCGAAAAATAGAAACAAGGTGCCTGAGTGTTGGTTGTGAATTAAGATTAGGAGAAAGAGTAAAAGTGTGGTAGTTTAGTGATGTTGCAAACGAACCAGAAAGCAAGACAAGAGAGGAATATAGTTAGAGAGAGAGGGAAGAGAGAGATATATAGCGGTTGTGGAGTGGTCGATGGTGGAGGTTGTCATGGTGGTGCTCACGATGGTTCTTTGGTGGTGGAGGGTGGTTAATGGCGATTGTGATGGTTGTTGATGGAGGTCCGATGGTGGCAGTGAACTGTGGCGGTGGTGACCGGTTGTAAAGCATCGGTAGTTAGTTGTGGTGATGGTTACGGTTTATATTAGACGGAACCATTTAGTAAGTAAGTGCAGCAGCACTATGGTGATGGTGAAGTACGGTGGTTGAGGTGATGACATAAGTCGAAAATGGTTGAAGAAGGAGAGACGGTAGAGATAGATATAAGTTTCCTGGTTCTCATTAATTTGTATATGCATATTACTACCTATATAAATAATACAGAATTGGATAGGTTGTGATCAATTAGGATTAGTACCCCTTTTAATTAAAATAATATAAATTAAAGATCAATTTACTAATCATAAAGTAATATAAACGTGCCATTAAATTAATGTGAATATATATTAGCAGCCAGACTTTTGTTTCATATTACCGACACTTTTCCCCGGATGGCTATATCGTGTCCATTGCTAAACAGTTAACGTATAAAAGTGTCCCTAAAAATCCCAAATTTTTAGATTAGATATATTTAATTATTTCACTCATTAACTGTTTGAAACCTGATCAAAAAGGTTCGATAATTATTTATTTTCTGTTCCAATTTATAGGTACGGAGTACCAGTATTCAAACTAAAAAGGGTAAAAATATATTTAACAAATCTAAGATCTTCGAAATCAATTTGCAGTTCAACTTTTATTTCAATCCATCATGAACAAGTACTATATCTATATTAAAATTGACAAAACGTCAACCGAGTGTTACTAACGTTTACTAATTAAGCTCGAAATTATTTATTTTTAATATGTTCGCATTCAATATAAAAACAGTTTTAAAATTAGTAAGTTTAATTACTAAAACAAATATATTATATATTTTTAAACAATTAGATTTAATATAACTTTATATATTTACAAATAATATTTATATACATAATTATATATATATATATATATATCTATATATTTATAAATATTGTTTCCATTACATCGCATGTTATTTTACATATTTAATTCTAACAGTTTAATCATATATTATTTCAATAATATCTATATGCATCTATTTATGTAGGTGTTCGTGAATCGTCGGGAATAGTCGAAGGGTAATTGATTACATTAACACAATTCAAAGTTTTTGAAAACATTAACATTACAGACCTTGCTTATCGTGTCAAAACTATATAAAGATTAAGTTTAAATTTGGTCGGAAATTCCCGGGTCATCACAACAAACGCCCACACAACTATTCCTCCATCACAGCTTTTCTGAAATTATCTTAGCTTAATATTTATTTAACCAGATTATGTGTCGTTCATCTTCTTCTTCTGCTTCATCCCATAACCAGAATCAAACACCCCTTTATTTAATGAGTTAATGAATGAATTGGTGTTTAAGATTTAAAACTTTGACAGAACGATGGGTGACGATTTAATTAAAACAAAGGAGAATAAAAATAAAAAAAATAAACTTATACAGCTCGTTCTTTAAACCTAATGAACTCCTCATTTAATTTTATAATTAAGAACGTTTCAGACCTAGATCATAACATGAAAAAGGTTGCAAATCTTCTTTATAAACTATCTGGATTATCAATTTGACTCAAAACACTAAAACGATTTCGAATTTCAGCTAGAACACATCGTTTGACTTTTGAACTTTGAACTTTGACTCGTAAATTTGAAGTCGATAGGAAAAATTGAGCTTTGAAACCTTCTAGTTCGTTTGATTGAAAGATTTCTAACAATACTACATTTCTACATTTTAAAATTTCATTCGAAATCCAACATTTGACAAATTGAACTCAGTACAGGGGTGTTTGAACTATTTTTCTTGAGTTTTCCTTTTTGCTTTTTCAATTGCAGATGATTAGAGAGGTTTATATAAAAGGTAATCGAATTATTACAGTAATACGAATTATATCACTGAGTTTTGTTTTGTATTGCCAATGGAAATCGAGTTTCACTTTTAACAGACAAGAGGTATGCAGGTAACCATCAAAAGAAGAAAAAATATAAAAGCAGATGCTTAAATTCAACAACTTCGTACGATTGTTACAGATTAGGTAATGAATTCATTGACGTAAACAAAATCAAATATAGTTTTATTGTGATGTAAAACTGATTTAGGGTTTTATGAATATAATACGTAATTATATATAATTATATACATATTTATCAGTATTTATATATTTTTATCTGTATATATATTTATATATATATATATATATATATAAATAACTGTATTTTATATATGTATGTATATATATTTGATTATATATATGAAATTCGTAACTTTAATATTAATAATATTGATAATATTAATAATAACATAATAAGAAAAATTATTTGTAAAAATAATATCGAATATCTAATAATACTAGCAATTATGTTAGTAATAATACTAGATAATAATAATATCAAAATAATAATTAAAAATAACAATACTGATATGATAATATTAATAATGGAAGTTTTAAATAAAAGATAGGATCAAATGTTAATGATAATAATAATAATAAAAATGATAATACTAATCCTATTATTAATAATAATATTGGTATTATTTAATGATAATGATAATATTAACAATAATATTTTCATGACCCGTCCTAATCCATCCGGACGAAGTTCATATCGATTATAAATGATTCACAATAGTTGATTACATTGCGAGGTACCTGACCTCTATATGATACATTTTACAAACATTGCATTCGTTTTTAAAAGACAAACTTTCATTACATCGAAAGTTGACGGCATGCATACCATTTCATAATATATCCAACTAATAATTGACTTAATAATAATCTTGATGAACTCAACGACTCGAATGCAATGTCTTTTGAAATATGTCATGAATGACTCCAAGTAATATCTCTAAAATGAGCTAATGCACAGCGGAAGATTTCTTTCATACCTGAGAATAAACATGCTTTAAAGTGTCAACCAAAAGGTTGGTGAGTTCATTAGTTTATCATAATCAATCATTTCCATAATTTTAATAGACCACAAGATTTTCTTTATTCAATAATCATACACTCGCAAGTGTTTAAAAAATCATTCATATGGATTGAACACCTGGTAACCGACATTAACATCATGCATATAGAATATCCCCAAAACAGAAATCCATCTGTATAATATAAACTCGAAGTACTAAAGCATACCATTTTCCAGTATGGGGGGACTTAGTGCCTGTAGATCTATCTTTAGGATTCGCGTCAATTAGGGTGCCTGTTCCATAATTCTTAGGCTACCAAGCTAAAAGGGGTGATATTCGATTCGATAATCCAACCATAGAATGTAGTTTCGATTACTTGTGTCTATTCCGTAAAACATTTATAAAAGTAGCGCATGTATTCTCAGTCCCAAAAATATATATATTGCAAAAGCATTTAAAAATGGAGCAAATGAAACTCACCATATTGTATTTTGTAGTAAAAATACATATGACGATGATAGTGCTCCAAATGAATATATATTTAGTATCAATATCCTTCCAATATGTAAAGTTTTTAGTTACTATTGTTCTATTTTTATGTTGTAATCGTTTAAATAAATAAGTGCGAAGACAAAAGAAGAAAACGACGAATTGAAGACGCAAATGACCAAAAAAGCTCAAATGTACAAGATATAATTCAAGTGGTTCAATTTAATGATGAGAAACGTCTCAAAATTACAAGAGTACAAGCCGCAAAATGCAAAGTACAAGATATCTCCGCGTACGAAAGGACATTCAAAAATCCGGAACCGGGACATAAACCAACTATCAACGCGCGACGCAATGGAACAAAAATGATAAGTCAACTATGCACATGAATATAATATAATATATAAATAATTCTTAAAATTATATATATATATATATATATTATATTATATATAATAAAACGTCGGCAAAACTAGAAAACAAAGTGATGTATGCTGGCCAGCCTGTCCATGCGATCGCATGAAAATAACAAAGGGAACCCATGCGATCGCATGGATCCCAAAATCAGCTCACATCTATAAAAGGCCAGCGAATTTACGAGTAATAGATACCTTTTTATTCTTCTTCCTCTGTAATCATAATTATATTTTTAATTATAATTTTAATTTTAAATTAAGTTTAATAATAATTGGGTTATTGTAAGGAATGTTTTACTGGTTTTAAGTCTAAATTCTGTCCGTGTAACGCTACGCGATTAATCACCACTGTAAGCTATGTTCTTCCTTTTTAAAATTAATGTCTCGTAACTAAGTTATTATTATGCTTATTTGAGCCAAATTAATCGTGATGTTAGACTAAATATTAAGACGGGGTTATTAGATTTTGTACCATAATTAAGGTTTGAACAAAAGACCGACACTTGTGGACATTGGACTATGGCTATTAATAGATAAGGGGTATTGTCTAATTGAGCGACAACTCATTGGAACCTGTCGAACCTATCTTCAAATTAGTTAATCTAATAATTATTAAAATGATTATGTATGTCCTATTTAGTGACGTTTATACGACATCTTTTACGATCATTTAATTAATTATTCGGGTTGGGTAATTGATTATTCATTCTGATCAAGTGGGTAAATTAATATTCATATCTCATTAAAACAGGGGTAGATTACATACAAGGATAATTGGTGTAATTGTTAACAAAGTATTAAAACCTTGGATTACGCGCAGTTGATAACCTGGTGTAATTATTAACGAAGTATTAAAACCTTGTTACAGTTCGAATCCCTAATTAGTTGGAATATTTGACTTCGGGAATAAGGTTAATTTGACGAGCATTTTATAATTATGACCGGTGGACTATTATGGACAAAAACCAAATAGGTATCAAATAATCCAGGACAAATGACAATTAACCCGGGTAATAAATTAAAATCAACACGTCGAACATCATGATTACGGAAATTTAAATAAGCATAATACTTTTATTTCATATTTCATCGTACCTTTATTTACTGTCATTTTAATTACTGCAATTTACTTTATCGCAATTTAAATTCTGTCATTTATATTATCGTCATTTATCTTTATGCTTTATTTAAAATCGACAAACCGGTCATTAAACGGTAAAAAAACCCCTTTTATAATAATAATACTACTTATATATATATATATATATATATATATATATATATATATATATACACAAATATATACAAATATAGTTTTAAAAATATAGCGTTAAACTTGGCTAGCTCCCTGTGGAACGAACCGGACTTACTAAAAACTACACTACTCTACGATTAGGTACACTGTCTATAAGTGTTGTAGCAAGGTTTAGGTATATCCCATCCGTAAATTAATAAAACCTGTGTAGTATTTCGCAGTATTTCGTAACAAAAATATAACTATTTCGTATACACCTCGCATAACATCAAGTTTTTGGCGCCGCTGCCGGGGAACGCCAAAGTGAAGCGCTATAAAAAAAAATTAGTTTTTAAGATATTTTTGTAAAAATATAATATTTCTTATTTTGTAAAAATACGTTTTAAATATCAAAAATATAAAAACAAGAAAAAAGAAAAATAAATATATATATATATTACTATATATTTTTACGTTTTTTTTTAAATTAAAAAGTTTGTATTTTTTTTAGTTACAAAAACTAATAGGTAGTTTTTAAAATATAAGTTTTTATTTATATAAATATTTTATGTAAATTAAAAACAGAAATAATAATAATAATAATAATAATAATAATCGGGCCACTACACTATAGCAGCCCAACATCTGAACTGGATCCGAGAGTCATGCGATCGCATGGCCCAGGCGACTAAATCTCATGCGATCGCATGAGACTGTCTGACATGCAAGGATTGATCATCGTACAGCATTAATTACGGTGTATTATTAATTATTATTAAACCCTAATTAGGGTTATTTATTATATTAATTAATTTTAGTTTTATTTATTTTGTATTTTTAAGTTATATTTAGTTTTATTAATATAATAAATTAATACTTTTATAAAATAATAATATAAAAATAATATTTTTATAAAAAATATATTTTTACAACTTTAAGTTTTATTTTTATATTTATATCTTTTTATTCGTAATATTTGTATTTTTATCGTTCGTAATTAGTTTTAAGATTAGTTTTAGCCGTAGTTATTTTTATTTCTAGATTTTTAGGCTTTGCCGTAAAATCTCTTAAGTGCTTTTTCTTTAGATTAAGATTTAGGCGCTTTAGAATTTTGCGACGCCGTTTATAGATTTAGTGTCTTTTAAGTTATTGCCGTTTTGGATATAGAATTTCTTTTAAGCTTTAATTCCTTTAGACGCAACTTTTAATATTTAATTTTTAGACTGTTAAGTTTCGACGCTGCATTTTATTATTTTTCGACGCTTATTTTTCGACTTTTTATTTTTCGACGTTTTTCGACGCGCTCTTTTTCTTTCTTATTTCTCGACGCTCTAGTTTTTAGGACATAGAATTTTCTATTTCTTCTCTAAAATTTCAAAACGAAAAAATTATTTTAAGCAGTTAAATTGATAGACATTCAAAATTTTCTGGTTCGTAGTAATAGTTGGATTTGTTAGTGGCGAGTTGTGGGCTTTTGATTTAAAGGGTCCTGGCTACCTGCTGCATCTATTGGCTATTCGAAACGTGGGCAAAATCAGAAAAGTGTATTAATTTAATAACTTATATAATTTTTATCTTTTATAACTAATAGGATATTCAGTGAATGCACCGAGCAAAACGTTCGCCACCTTTCATATGTTCAACACATGTAACTCGATCAAGACATCTAGCCAATATTATCACCGTTGATTTTTCTTTAGAATCGTCATCTAGTCGAACAAGTTCTCCAACTCAAATTTCCGATAATCCATTTTTTGAACCCAATTTCACAATTGAGAACCCGGAGGATATTCAAGGACAATTCAGAGATCCTGAACCAATAATCATTCCTCCGGAACCACAAATTACTCATCCTGATATTGTTGAGGAAGAAACCATTAAATCAGAATCCTCTAGTGATTCAGATTCAACAATTTCAATCATGGAAAATCTGGAACCTCTAAGTATGGAAGACCGAATGAGAGCTAAACGCACTGGCCAAGGTCACGCAATTACTCTACCAGACATTAATGCGCCAGATTATGAAATCAAAGGACAAATCCTACACATGGTAACTAATCAATGCCAATTTAGTGGTGCGCCGAAAGAAGATCCAAACGAACATCTTCGTACATTTAATAGGATCTGTACTCTATTCAAAATCAGAGAGGTTGAGGATGAACAGATCTATCTCATGTTGTTTCCCCGGACTTTAAAGGGAGAAGCCAAAGATTGGTTAGAATCGTTACCTGAAGGGACGATTGATACATGGGATGTTTTAGTTGAAAAATTTCTTAAACAATTCTTTCCGGCATCTAAAGCCGTGAGACTTCAAGGAGAAATTGTTTCGTTCGCGCAAAAGCCAAATGAAACATTATATGAGGCATGGACAAGATTCGAAAAGTTGTTGAGAGGATGTCCTCAACACGGTTTAGATACTTATCAAATAGTACAAATATTCTACCAAGGTATCGACATTGCTACACAAAAATACATCGACATAGCAGCTGGTGGTTCCATTATGAAGAAAACCGCAACTGAAGCTTACAAAATTATTGATAACACCGTCTCCCACTCGCATGAGTGGCAACAGGAAAAAGATATTTTTCGTTCATCTAAAGCGGCTAGAGCCGATTCTAGCCATGACTTTGATTCCGTTTCTGCAAAAATAGATGCTTTCGAGAGACGAATGGAAAAGATGACTAAAGATATTCACGCAATACGAATCAGTTGTGAGCAATGCGGTGGACCACACTTAACGAAAGATTGTCACATTGAGCAAACGATGGAACAACGAGAGAATGTTTCCTACATGAACCAAAGGTCGTAAAATAATTATCAACCGCCAAGGCCAAACTTCAATCGAAATCAAAACATTCTTTACAATCCAAATGGGCCAAACAATAACTCGTATAACCAACAAGGTCCGAATAACCAACCAACTCAAAATAATACTTTCAATCAACAAAAACCTAGCTTGTATAAACCACCACAACAAACCGAAGAGAAAAAGCCAAATCTGGAAGAAATGATGGCAAAGCTAATGGAATCTTAAACACAATTTATTACATCTCAAACCCAAACGAATGAGAGGTTTGATCAGTCATTAAGAACTCAACAAGCTTCCATTTTGAATCTAGAAAAACACGTAGGTACTCTTGCTAGCATGATGAGTGAGAGGGAACAAGGAAAGCTACCTAGTAATACTGAAGTAAATCCTCGAAATGAGAATGTTAATATGGTATCAACGAATTCTGAAAAACCATCATCAGAAGATGGGAAGGTTTTCGATGTGAGTAACAATGAAGAAGTTACAACACCATCACCACCACCCAAGTATGTAAAGCCAGTGGTGGCACCCTACAGACCACCCATCCCATTTCCAAGAAAAGGAGTTGAGTATGAGAAAGTAATAAGTAATAAAGTTTGTGATACCTCTGGAAAGAAGAAGAAGAATAAGAAAGTACAAGAAACAAAAACCGTAAAGATAAACCCGGTGAAGACAGTTCCACCAAAACCTCCACCCAGGTTGGGTGATCCGGGTGAATTTATTGTTCCTTGTCTACTTAGTGATTGTGTCATGTATGATGCACTAGCAGATTTAGGTGCAAGTGTGAGTGTTATGCCTCTTTCATTATATAAGAGATTAGGAGTAGGTGAGTTAAGTCCAACGGAAATGAGTGTTCGACTCTTTGATCAAACCATTAGGCACCCAGTTGGAATTGCTGACAACCTACCCGTTCAAGTGGGTAATTTAACCTTTTTAGTCGAATTTATTGTCATTGACATAGAAGAGGACCCAAACATTCCTCTAATTTTAGGTCGACCATTCTTAGCGTCCACCGGGGCGTTATTTAATGTAAGAGAGGGTAGAATGACACTTAGTGATGATGAAAAATCGATCACCTTTATGAGTCGAAAGTCAAAATCTCCACCAACTAAAACCATTGAATCAACAAAAACGATTGGTAAGAACCATGTTGTTTTACCAACTTCAACGGTTGTGCTTAACAATAATAAAATGCCCAAGTGTGGGGAAGATGAAGTAACACCTAATGATGACCTGATAACAAAGAACCACGTTGTTGATACGAAATTAAACGACTCCGTTATTAACAGTTCAATGAAGAAACTTATAAAACGGATTCGCGATGCTAGAATTAAGGGGAACTTTAAGTTATGTAACCGGTTAGTATCCAATATTTCACCTAAAGAAAAGGCGAAACTAGTTGAATTTGTGGATATTACACAGGAATCCGACCAATGGCTTAAAGCAAAAGTCACAGATATGCAAGTTGATTATGGTCCAAGAGAAATTGACAATGAAGTTAATCACAATTTCGACACCACAGCTACCTAAGTGTGGGGAGATTCAAATGTTCTAAGAAATAATGCTGTCTAGGGTTAGTTATTCTGTTCTCGTGTAGTTCCGAGAATGGAATCCGATTGGTCTTTTCCACTAGCAGACACTAAAGAACTAGTTTTCTTCCTCCATTCTGAATTTTTGTTTTGTAGGTTTTGTATAAAATTAATATGCAGTTTTAAATTTAAGTTTTGTGTGAATTTAAAAACAAAATTTACTTTATTTCATTAAGTTTAAAAATAATTTCTAAAATTCATCGTAAGTTGAAGACTAGGTCATGGAACCGAAATTGCTTTACTCGAGGGCGGGGCGAAAATTTTTGTTATCATTATTTTTAATTTTATTGATCTAAAGTATACCAAAAAAATTAAAAAAAAAACCAAAAATCTTGGCTTTTAAAACAATCACTTTAATGACAAATTTTAAATTTTGTCGAGGGACAGACTAGGTAAACATACCGAAACTACCTAAAGTAAAAGGAAACAAAATTTTAAAAAATTATTCATTTAAATTGTTTTATAAATATAAATATATATATATATATATATATATATATATATATATATATATATATATATATATATATATATATATATATATGTTTGTATTTCATGTTATGTACAAAACAAGGTAAAACAGCACACTTTTAAAAATTAAGTTCAACAAAAGCTATTAATTTTGACGATAAGACGCAAAACATATGTGAAATTACAACAAAAGGAATGAACGATGAGGTGCGCCATCTATCATTCGACGACTTTAGTAATTACAAACTCGGTATTTTTAATCACTTTTCTACATTAATCACCCTCATTAATTTAAAATTATAGTCTGATTTCATGCAATTGAGGGCATTGCATGATCTCAAGTGTGGGGAAGGGTTATAAATTCTCTCGGGTTTACACTTAGTATAATTGCCAGATTTTGTGAAAATTTGAAAAAAATTTCAACTATATGAATTTAAAATCATGTTTATACATATTTATGAATGATAAAACTAGGTGATAATACCGAAATTATTGTTACCTCGGAGAGAACATAAATGGAGAAACAACCCAAAATGTTAGAATTCATTTAAAATGGAATAGAGGAGAATAAAAAGGCAAAAAAATAAATAAATAAAAGCTAAGTGTGGGAAGAATTTACTAACACATATCACATATATTTGGTACAGATTATTGCAGGTACTTTTGTTTTGGACGATTTTAATCAGTTTTACCTAATTTACTGTAATATATATTTGAAAGAAAGATGGATCTGCACGATGAATCAATTCATCATTAAAAGGAAGTAAAGTCTTCCGAAAAAAGACACGCGCTTCTTGATTTAGGTCAGGAAGTTGTCGTCCAGACCAGCTGTAGGTTGACGAAAAATCTAGAAAAGTCATCTCTAAAATCAGCAGGAAATCCACGGACCTCAGCATCAAACAGGGTCGCCAAGTGGTCAGACTTATCCTAACCATGAGAGGATCTGTCTCGTAAAATGGGGAGGGCGCCGTGCAAATTAGCTTGATAAGACTAATGAATCAGACCCCCAGAAAGGATAATCTCCTTAAAGATTAAAAATCAGCTTTTAAGCCTGATATTACTCAATCCTTGAGATTGACTTTAAAGATTGAGAATTCAAACTCATGGAATTAAATGATATCTAAACTCGAGCTTGAACGAGAAAATATTTTGATCAAAATTAAAACCGATTTGTTTTCTGAAAACCCATTTTCAATGCGTTCATTACCATTGAACGTAAAGTCCTAGGAATTCATCTGGAATTCATTAGGTCACCTGAACTAAATCGGATGTCAACCGTAAGAACGGTGGTTGCATAGCATGGTCGAAGACAGGACCTTGTGCCAGACCGAAAAATTATAGGGTGATCTTTACTATTGCTCTTACAAAGGATAGTAATTGCATCCGACACGATATAGACCATAATAAAAAGCATGTCACGGGACATTGCCTTAACAATTGCTTGTTCAACGCTTTCCTTTACAACCGGACGGTAGTTTACTAAAAAGTAATATACGGAGCAAGTATACTGGACGTGTGCTTTCCTAATACAAGGTTAGCAAGTGGGTGACACAAAACCGCAAGTTTTGAACTAAAATTTTAAAATATGAAACCCACACAACCCACAAAAACATTTTGCAAACACCGGTGAAGGGTTATTTCGGAAAACTTGTCTAGGGTAAAAGCTAGATTGAATTTTCAAAAGATCAAATGTTTTCATAAAGATCCAATTTCCTTAAAGGATCTAAATTTTCATAGACATGTGGGACTGTAAACCACATCGTTACTACCATTGTTTATACCGCCGTATTAAAATCACTGATGTATAAAGTGTGAGAATAAAAAAAAAAGTGATTCGAGTAAAGTGTGATTTTATTTCAAGTTCTGTATTGCTTGAGGACAAGCAACGTTCAAGTGTGGGGATATTTGATAGTGTTCCAAATGAACATATATTTAGTATCAATATCCTTCCAATATGTAAAGTTTTTAGTTACTATTGTTCTATTTTTATGTTGTAATCGCTTAAATAAATAAGTGCGAAGACAAAAGAAGAAAACGACGATTTGAAGACGTAAATGACCAAAAAAGCTCAAATGTACAAGATATAATTCAAGTGGTTCAATTTAATGATGAGAAACATCTCAAAATTACAAGAGTACAAATCGCGAAACGCAAAGTACAAGATATCTCCGCGTACGAAAGGACGTTCGAAAATCCAAAACCGAGACATAAACCAACTATCAACGGGCGACGCAACGGAGCAAAAATGACAAGTCAACTATGCACATGAATATAATATAATATAATATATAAATAATTCTTAAAATTATATATATATTATATTATATATAATAAAACGTCGGCAAAACTAGAAAATAAAGTGATGTATGCTGGCCAGCCTGTCCATGCGATCGCATGGAAATAACAAAGGGAACCCATGCGATCGCATGGATCCTAAAATCAGCTCACATCTATAAAAGGCCAGCGAATTGACGAGTAATAGATACTTTTTTCTTCTTCTTCCTCTGTAATCATAATTATATTTTTAATTATAATTATAATTTTAAATTAAGTTTAATAATAATTGGGTTATTGTAAGGAATGTTTTACAGGTTTTAAGTCGAAATTCTGTCCGTGTAACGCTACGCAATTAATCACCACTGTAAGCTATGTTCTTCCTTTTTAAAATTAATGTCTCGTAACTAAGTTATTATTATGCTTATTTGAGCCAAAGTAATCGTGATGTTAGACTAAATATTAAAACGGGGTTATTAGATTTTGTATCATAATTAAGGTTTGGACAAAAGACCGACACTTGTGGACATTGGACTATGACTATTAATAGATAAGGGGTATTGTCTAATTGAGCGACAACTCATTGGAACCTGTCGAACCTATCTTCAAATTAGTTAATCTAATTATTATTAAAATAATTATGTATGTCCTATTTTGTGACGTTTATACGACATCTTTTACGATCATTTAATTAATTATTCGGGTTGGGTAATTGATTATTCATTCTGATCAAGTGGGTAAATTAATATTCATATCTCATTAAAACAGGGGTGGATTACATACAAGGATAATTGGTGTAATTGTTAACAAATTATTAAAACCTTGGATTACACGCAGTCGATAACCTGGTGTAATTATTAACACAGTATTAAAACCTTGTTACAGTTCGAATCCCTAATTAGTTGGAATATTTGACTTCGGGAATAAGGTTAATTTGACGAGCATTTTATAATTATGACCGATGGACTATTATGGACAAAAACCAAATAGGTATCAAATAATCCAGGACAAAGGACAATTAACCCGGGTAATAAATTAAAATCAACACATCGAACATTATGATTACGGAAGTTTAAATAAGCATAATACTTTTATTTCATATTTCATCGTACCTTTATTTACTGTCATTTTAATTACTGCAATTTACTTTATCGCAATTTAAATTCTGTCATTTATATTATCGTCATTTATCTTTACGCTTTATTTAAAATCGACAAACCGGTCATTAAACGGTAAAAAAAACCCCTTTTATAATAATAATACTACTTATATATATATATATATATATATATATATATATATATACATACATACATACATACATATATATATATATATATATATATATATATATATATATATATATATATATATATATATATACAAATATAGTTTTAAAAATATAGCATTAAACTTGGCTAGCTCCCTGTGGAACGAACCGGACTTACTAAAAACTACACTACTCTATGATTAGGTACACTACCTATAAGTGTTGTAGCAAGGTTTAGGTATATCACATCCGTAAATTAATAAAACCTGTGTAGTATTTCGCAGTATTTCGTAACAAAAATATAACTATTTCGTATACACCTCGCATAACATCAGACGACATGGAACAAGTGTGGGTTTGGCCTCGGATTCACGAACCTATATTATTCATATATATATTAATACATATATTCGTAATTGAGCAATTTCATATATTATAACCTTATATTTTATATATTTAACTTGTATATATGTTTAAAAATGATTATTATTTATATATAACTATATATATATATATATATATATATA